>NC_054831.1:129119020-134712062 GCF_018345385.1 Vulpes lagopus
CCAGCAGTGGCTCCGCAGATGGATGGAGCGAGGCTGTCCCCAATATCCCGGATGGAGCATCTCCACACGCTGTGCCATCTGCCCTGCCCGAGTCCCCCTGGCACCCGAAGGGCCCCCGCTGGCCCTCGGCTGCTGGCAGCGCTAGTGCTGTGGCTGAGGCCCCTCAGGAAAGATGATGGGCCGGGGGTGGGACATCCTGTCTGTTCTGGGCGCAACAGGTGTCGGGAGCCGCCGGAGCGGATCCTGGTAAATATTCATAGAATAAATGTCGGGCACAGACCTCCCACTCGGGGGACATGGGGACACCTGTGGGGGCTTCCCTGCAAAGCTCTGGAAAACACAGCTTCTCTCCAAGGTGGGGCTCTTCTAGCAGAGTGCCGGTAAGATGTTTAACACGAGCTTTTCAGAAAAGAACAGAAGACAAACTGGTTCGTAGTGTTTGCTGATTTCCATTGTGTAAACATCTCCCAAGGCTGGTCTCGGGCTCCTACAGGACCGGGGGAGACGGTCACCGACCGCTCTCGGGAGCAGGTGTGGGCCACCTCCAGCGCGTGCCCACGCTTCTGCCGGGCCTTCTGGTGCTCAGAGCCAGCACCCGACCCTACCCTTGCTTCCCCTTCCCCTGCGTCCAGCCCCACACTCAGTGGGGCAGTGGAGGGCAGTGATCGCACCATGTCTCCCAGGATGTCTCGTCGGGGACCCTGCCAGTGACGGCCTCTGGGGCGGGCTGCAACCTGGAGATGTGGGAGGTGGACTGTTCCAGAGATGATCCCCCCCCCTTTTTTTAAGGTTACAGACCTGCTTTTAACCATTTAACCATTTTAACATTTAACCAGGGAAGTAAGTCTACCAGCGTGCAAGTGTGGAAGGGGATCGTGGGATGCTGAAAGCAACCAAAGGATACTCTTAGGGTCTTGGGGGCTGATTGGAGGGAAGGTTGAGAGGAGTCTCATGTGAGGTCAGCGTGGCTGGTTAGGGTCTCTGGACAGCGTTTTTATTTCCAAACCTCTCTCCCTGCCTTCACTGGATGTTTACTGCGTGGCTGGTCATCGAGAGCGACGGATTGTCTTCACTCCCTGGACTAGGAATCAGAGGCCCAGAGAGGAAAGATGCCACTCAAGAGCCTCGTGTTAATATAATAGTGCCACCGCTGCTGTCCTTGGAGCACCTCCTTGTGCCAGGTGGTTTTGTTGCTGTTCTTCGATTATCATTACTGCTATTCCACAAGTGTTTATTGAGCACCTACTACGTGCCACTGTTCTAGGCACCTGAGAGCCTCAGTGAGCAATAAAAAAATCAGCCCCCATGGGGCTTACATCCAAAAGGAAACAGAAGCACATAATTTGCTCAGTTAATCTGTTGGAGGAATTTCAGATGCTTCACATAGAAATGCAAGACCTTTCCTTAAAGCGGGGCTCCGGGCTCTAACACAGCCGCTGCTGGGTGTCTGAGGTTTGTGACATCTGCACTCTGAAGTCGGCTACGTGGCAGGTGTTCTATTTTAAAAAATTTTTTTTATTATTCTTAAAGATTTTATTTATTTATTCATGAGAGACAGAGAGAGAGAGAGGCAGAGACACAGGCCGAGGGAGAAGCGGGCTCAATCGGGGTGTCGGCTGGGCTGCGCTGCCTCCAAAGGCTCCAGGGAGCATCTTCCAGCTCCGGGGCCTGCCGGTACTCCTTGGCTTGTGGCCGCGTGGCTCCAGCCCCAAGGCCGGCACCTCCAAATCTCTGCTTCG
Organism: Vulpes lagopus; assembly: GCF_018345385.1. NCBI lineage: Eukaryota > Metazoa > Chordata > Mammalia > Carnivora > Canidae > Vulpes > Vulpes lagopus. Next base: position 129,120,760 of record NC_054831.1, read on the forward strand.
TCCTCACACCCCCTCCCCTGTGTGTGTCAGACCTCCCTCGCCTCCCTCTGATGAGGACCTGGGGGATGGCGTTGACGGCCTACCTGGATCACCCAGGATAATCTCCGTACTATCTCAGGCTCCTTCACTTCATCACATCTGCAAAGACCCTGTTTGGCCCCATAAGGTGGCATTCACAGGTTCCAGGGATTGGGATGGGGAGACATTTCAGGGGATGCGTTTCTCAGCCCACCAGAGCTGGGGACCAGAATCCCCCTTTGCCAGAGGACGGTCAGCCACCTGTTCAGGGACATGGCCCCGCTGGGGTTCAAACACCGGTCTTCACCTTCTCTTCTCTGCACAGCGCTGCCCTCCACGAGCAGGTGCACGGACTGCAGAAGAAGGAGGCGAAGCTCCGGGAGTCAGGGTGACGGGCCCAGGTGAGGGGCTGCCGCGGGTTGTCGGTGCCCGGAGCCCTTCCCCACGGGGCCAAACCAGGGTCCCATCCACTCGCAGCCACACCCGCGTCCGCTGAGCTGCTGCAGGGGCCTCCGCTTGCCATCGGAAAACACGGGGACAGAGAGGTGGCCAAGAACTGCCTTCCGTTTCTGTATTTACCCGATTTTAGCTTTCAAACCGAGTCAGCCCGGAGGCTAATTTTCTGCGGCTTCCAGTTGTTCAAGCTCCATTTATTGTGCCTGACACTGTGAAGGCTTTCGCTATTGATTCTGGGCTAGATGAACTTTTTCCTCCTCTCCCCCCACCCAGCCCCGGCCCCGGCTCTCTAGCAATTTTTGGTCCAACAATTAGGTAGCGGCGGGGACGATGTGGGGTGGCCGCCGCTGCCTTTCATTTACCGTCTTAGTAAATACAACTCAGTCTCGGCTCCCGGAGCGCCCGCCGCACTCGGGGAAAGGAGAGCACCGCTTAAATGACTCCTCTCTCCTGCCTGACACTCGCCCCTGAGCTGATCAATACGGTCTATCACCCCGCGGGGCTCCCCCGAGAACACCCAGCCTCGCTAATTGGCTCTGGGAGCTGGCTGGCCGGTGGAGGAGCGGGTGTGCGTGTGCACGTATGGGTCTCCCCGTGTATGTGTGTGAGTGTGTCTGGGGGAGGGTGTGGAGGGTCCCCCGCTTCCCTGCTCTACTCCCACCTGCAGGTCCCCAGGGGTGGGAGGGGCCTCCTTCAGCCTGGTTTGGACCAGGAGGGTCTCTGGCTTTGCAAAAGGCCTTGAAGTAGGGGGATGGCGGCTTGTGACTCCTCCAGATTTAAATCGTCACCAAGGGAAGGGACAAGCACAGGCATTTTTTAAGGTAGTGGTTAAGCATATGGAGGTGAAGTCAGGTTGACTTTCTTTTTCTTTTTCTTTTTTTTTTTTTTAAGATTTTATTTATTTATTCATGAGAATACACAGAGAGGAGAGAGAGAAGCAGAGACACAGGCAGAGGGAGAAGCAGGCTCCGTGCAGGGAGCCCAGGTCTCCAGGATCACGCCCTGGGCTGCAGGCGGCGCTAAACCACTGAGCCACCGGGGCTGCCCCAGGTTGACTTTCTGATCCTGGCTCTTTCTCTGACTTGCTGTGTGGACTTGGGCAAGTCACTTAGTCTCTTGAAGCCTTAGTGTCCTCATCTGTGAAACGAGTCTAGTGCCTCCAGCCCTAGAAGGCCGGCATCGGGGTTAAATGAAATGACAGGTATGACTGGCACCTCAGTGAGCCGCAGCCATGCTCACGGTCCTCCGGTGAGCGGCGGTAGGGGGTACACGGGGTGGGGGGCGGCTCTCGACGTCAGGCAGACGTGGGTTTGGATCCTGGACCGGCCACTTGCGCAGCCATATGGCCTCCAGCGAGTCCCTCTCTGCACTCTGGTTTCCCCTTCTATGGAATGGGCGAGCAGTATCTGCTGTATTTGGTTGAAGGGGGTGTCCCAGGAATTCACGTCCACCTGGAGCCTCGGAAGGTGATTTTATTTAGAAAAATGTGTTTGCGGGGTTCCTGGGTGGCTCAGTTGGTTAAGCGTCTGCCTTCAGTTCAGGCGTGTTCTCCGGGTCCTGGGATCGAGCCCCACATCGGGCTCCCTGCTCAGTGGGGAGTCCGCGTCTCCCTCTCCCTCTGCCCCTCCTTCCAGCTCCTGCTCTCTCTCTTGTTCGCACTCACTCTATCTCTCAAATAAAAGTTCTTAAAAAAAAAAAAAAGAAATAAGGTATTTGCTGCTATCGCGTAAAGGTGAAGTCATCCTGCAGTAGGGAGAGCCCTGAATCACAGGACGGAGGACTTGATAGGAGTGCCAGGTGGAGACACAGACGTGACACGCTGGGAAGAAGCCACATGAGCTGGGGGCAGGTGGCGGTGACGCAGGTACCAGTGGCAGAGTGCCAGGGACTGCTGGCCACCTCCAGAAGCTACAGCCACTTCCCATGAGGAGCCCTGTCCCGGTGTAGCCCCTGTCCCCAGGTCTCCCCCCGGGCAGTGGGGTCAGCCTTGCTGTGGCAGGAGCGGATCAGCAGCAGGGGGCACAGCCTGAGTATCTAGACAGGCCGAGAAGCCAGGCCTCTGCTGGCTGTGCACGGAGGGGTCCAGGGCGGTCTTGCCTCAGAAGCGACATGGTCCTGAAGCGGTCGGCAGTTTGGGGTGGATCAGCCTGGTGGCCGTGTTGCAGGTGGATTAGAGGGGGTATTTTTGTGCCTTGGGATGCTCTAACAGAAGGGGGTGGTTTTTTTTTTTTTAAGATTTTATTTATTCGTGAAAGACACACAGAGAGAGGCAGAGACACAGGCAGAGGGACAAGCAGGCTCCACGCAGGGAGCCCGATGTAGGACTCGATCCCAGGACCCCGGGATCACGCCCTGAGCTGAAGGCAGACCACTCAACCACTGAGCCACCCAGGCGTCCCCAGAAGGAGATGCTTAATGAACACAAATGTATTGTCTCGCAGTCCAGAGGTTGGGAATCCACGGTGTCAGCACGTTGGTTTCTTCTGAGGCCTCTCTCCTTGGCGTGTGGAGGGCCGTCTTCTCCCCGTGTCCTCATTGGTCGTCCTCTGTGCCTGTCTGTGTCCTCGTCTCCTCTTCTCATAAGGACACTGGTTGTGGTTGGATTAGCACTGACCTTAACGGCCTCATTTGGACTTAATCACCTCTTTGAAGACCTCATCTCCAAATCGAGTCACATTTTGAGGTACTGGGGGTTAGGGCTGTAACATATGAATCTGGGGGATGCAAATTCAGCCCACAATACAAGGATGAGGCCAGAGGCCAGGAGACTCTAAGGAGGCTGAGAGAAAATCCCATGGGGGAGATGATGAGGCCTGAGTTCAGAGCATAATGGGGAGGGGAGAGAAGTGGGAGAAGGCGAGTTAATGGAGTTCCTTTCCCACATCCTCAGTGCTGCCCAAACCCCATTTTGTGGGACTCAGAGAACGTACCAATAGCAAAGGCCACCATGTACCAAGCGCTTACAAGGAACCAGGCACTGTGCCAGGACCTTGATCCATCCCCTCCCATCTCTTCCCCACTAGACCCGACCAGAGAGGGATTACCATCATCTCCATTTCGTAATGAGGAAATGGAGGTACAGAGAGGGTAAGCCACCTGCCCAAGGTCACACAGTTAGGGAAGCAGCAGAGAGAGCTTCACACCCAGGCCTGGATCATTCCTGTACATGCACTGTCCTCAGGAGAAGACCGTGTTTTAGCACAGAGTGGGCTGGCTATCCTGGTTGCTGTTGCTGTTGTATATGTGCTGCTCACACAGCCTGTGGGCAGCATGGAGCTTGGGCCATGGTTAGTGCCAAATGAGCGTGTGTTGAATGAGCAAAGAAAGATAAGGAATTGTATCCTTGCTTTGAAGAGGAGCAGAGAGTGCAGGGCCTGGTGTGGGCCTCAGCCCCTGGCTGGGGTGCAGTGCTCCGCTGGGCTCTCTGTGGCAGGGAATGGAGAGGACGCGGCTTAGCCAGGGTCGCAGGGCTGGGGTCCGACTCTCCAGGGTCGCCCGGTTAGGGTGGTGGTGGAGCGGGCCTCGAGCTGGCGTGTCAGTCCCCGCAGGAGGCCACCTTAACCTTAGCTGTTCATCATACTTCCCCCTGGAGGACGAGGCCTCCCTGTTGCCTTGGGCTCCTGCCAGGGCCCCAGGAATGAGAGGCCCCTCTCACAGGCACATCCCACAGTGTGACTGTTGTCTGCACACCCCGCAGGAACCCAGGACAGGACTGGCAGGTGCCCCAGAACTGCCACTAAGGGCTTGAAGGTCCACCAGCTCTTGGATTTTCCCTCCCCGGGAGGGCGTTCCTGGTGCAGAGCCTCCTTCACCATCTCGGGGTCCTGGTCTGGGCCAGTCCTCTAGCCTGATGATGCTGACGATGAAGGTGTTGGGGGAGACCGAGGGGGTGCTCAGCCCCAGGCCTGGCACTCTTTGGTTATCACCGTGGCTGCTGTGACTTTCTTCCGCAGCCTCGTGGTGTGGGAGCCTGGCATGGTGACTAACATGTAGTAGCTGCTCATGAAATATTGAGCACTTGCGAAACGAGAAGGCGAAAGATTGCACCCTTGTTTGAAAGAGGAGGAAAGTGAGATGCTGAAAGACAGGGAGCCAGGAACGGCCAGCCGTAAGGAGGAGGACGCCCGCCGGAGACTCTGGAAGCAGGAAGAGAGTAACCAAGTCAGGAGGAGGGCTGGCCCCTCAGCGGACGTCTCCCGGCCCCTCTTCGGCTGACGGCTCCTGGAACAGGGTGAAGACGAAGGTGGTTATGTGCCTTGGGGTCCCCGGGTGGGCGAAGCTTCTGAGAGTGCCAGCCTAATGCCCGCTCCGCGGCTGGGCGCCAGGCTGCGAATCTTCCTGGGGCCCTGGCTCGGTGTCAGCCCGGCTCTGCCGCACTTATTAGGGGTGACTTGATGACAGTAGCGCCCCATGCTCCGAGCAAGATAATGAGGCCTCTCAGGGGCTGTTCAAGAAAACAAAACACAGAGCAAAAAATAATTCCAGGAATATTAGGCTAATACATCAAAGTGCGGCAGGAGCCCGGCTGGCAGAGGGAGGCCAATGTGAGGCGCTCTCCCCCGAGGGAAGCCAAGGCTCTGGGGTTGGTGAAACGGGGTCAATGCAGCAAAGAGCTGCCCCCACGGGGGCTGTTGTGCCCAGAGGAGCAGCGACCAGGGACCCTTCTGGGTCCAGAGATCCCCCCGCTGACCCTGGGACTGAGGCAGGAGAGGCAGGGATGGGTGCTGAGCCAGCGAGCAGTCAGTGCCACTGCGCTCGTAAGAATTAAGAGCATCGGAGCCTCAGCCTCCCAGTTGGCTCCCGGATGCCCCAGGTGGGAGCTCGCGATCCTGCTGGGTAGGAGAGGACCCTACCCAGGAGGGAGAGAGAAGAAATAGCCACCCCAACTCCCTGTGGCCTCTCTAGGACCCTCCCCTTCAGCTCACCCCTACCCCATCCTCTCCCCCATTTCAAGCTTTGAGGTGTGGACACCCCCTCCAGGGAGGGTCACCGACCATCCTGGTTCACCTGGAACTGGGGTTCCCAGGACGATTCTGAAGTCAGGGAGTGTAAGGCTCTGGCTCTGCAGGGATTGTCTCCCCTCCCCTGGTCTCCCCAGAATGCACCCCCTGACCACCGCCCCCCTTGCAGCCCCGCTGCTCTGGATTCGAATTCTTCGTTAGATGGCGGGCTTCTGGAGTGTCTCAGTCTGTCATCGTCCCCAGCACCCTGCATGGGGCCCGGCACCACCAAGGGCTCCCTCGAGGTCTGACTGCACGTCAGGTGTGCCCGCCTTGCAAGGAACGTGCGAGAGAGTGAAGAACAGATGAGGGAGGAAGCGAAGGCTCTACGGTTTGGAAGAGCAGGGTGTTCCTTATACTGCTCCTCTCATGGCCATGGCCTTGGGGATTTTCTGGTCCTAGCCTCTTGGAGGGGGTTCTGAGGTCCGCGACAGGAGCCCTCAAGGCCAGAGCGGCCCTCAGGGATCAGCACATGCGTGGGGGTGGGAGGCGGGGGGCCAGGGCCCTGGCAGGAGCCCCCGTCCAGCCCCTGAGAGGCAGCCTGTTCCCAGATCCCGGGGGTCAGAAGCCATCCTGCTCAATCACCTGTGCTATAAATGGAGACACCGAGGCCCCCCCGGGCCCAGGGCTGCCCAGCCGCCCAGCGTGGTGGCTCGAGAGGCAGCACGAGCCCAGGCCCTGGCTCCGCACCCCTTGGTCCCCCTGCTGCTCTGGGCCACTCATCATGGCCCTGGGGACCGTCAGACTCACCCGCTGCCTGTGTCGCTGCTGTGTCTGTTCTCTCTGGCTCAGGACCCCTTCCGCCTCGCTGGGGCTTGTCACTGTCCCCCTCCCAAGTCTGTCTGCCTCTGTCCCCCCGTGAGTGACCCCTCTCCACGCCCCAGCAGACCTCTGCAGCTTTTTGGGTCCCCAGCACTGAGTCCTCTTTTCAGGGTGCCTGGGGCAGCTTGTGCCCATCTGTCCATCCCTCCTTCAGTGAGTATTTATTGTCAGCTATACGTGCTGGACCCTGGAGGTACAGAGGTCAACTCCCAGTCTGGTGAGGACGGTACTGGTGCAGACACATCCCAACACACAGAAGTAGTGGGGAGGGCGTGGGCACAAGTCGGGGGCAGCTGAGGCCGGCAGAGTGCGCTGGGCTCCAAGCAGGGCCCCACCGGCCCCCCGTCCCTGCAGCTGGCCTGCTTACCCCCAGAGCCTGGGGCAGGACTCTTTCTGCTGAGGGAATGTCACGCATTTAGTCTGTGTCCTCACTGTTCGCCGCCCTAAAACAACCTCCTGTGGGTAATTGCGGTAAAGTGAGCATTTATTGAGCACCTACTGTCAGCGGGCAGGAGATGCTCATGGCTGTGAAGGATGCACAGGATATCATCCTACAGAGAAGGCTGAGGCCCGTGGAGGAAATATTGCCCACCCCACCCCACCCCGAGGTTACTCACCTCTTGAGTGGCTGAGCTGGGACAAGAGGCAGGTGTGAGGAGCAGTGTCGGCCAAGCTGCTCCCCTGAGATCTGCCCGGCTGCAAGGGCCTGGTCCAGCTCACGCCCTTGGGGCCACCCCAAACTGAAAAGACAGCTCAGAATGGGCTGGGTCTGCTCTCCATCCCTCCTGGGACACTCTGTCCAGCTGGCTCCACCGGTGATCCCCGGGGTCCCCTCTGTGCCGGGCACATTCCGGGGAGACTCCCTTGACTCGGTGCACAGTCTCTGCCTTCAGGTGGGCTCAGGTGGGACGCCTCCGGGATGAGCATGGGGTTCCCAGCTGCTCTTTTCCATTCACAAACGATTCTTGATCACAGCAGGCAGTATGACTTGCACACTTTTAATTGACATCGTTAGCAACTCTGTTGAATACCTAGTCGGTGGTTGACAACCTTCTCCCTGAATCAGCAGCCCTTGAAAGGAAGGTTTTGGAAATCGAAATGTAATGGCTTATTGAATCAGGTAGGATTGCATTCAGATGCCAGAGACAGAAAAACCTAACAAACTGGGGTTTATTTTCCATGACAATGTGGCGTCCGGACTTAAGCAGTCCAGGTGCAGCTGAAGGCAGCGGGCAGGAGGGCAGCTCGTCCTTTCTGCTCTGCCATCCCCGTGACTTTCATCCGCATGGTTGCAAGCTGGCTGCTGCACCGCCAGACATTGCGTCCACATCCCAGGCAGGGAGAAGCAGGATGGGCAATGCCTATATCAGCAAAGGATAAACATTCCCACAAATCCCCAGCTAACTTCTATTTGCATCTCAAGGGCCATAATTGTGTCCTGTGTCCACCTTGGGCTGCAAAGAAGACTGAAGAATTAACTTGTCCTGAATAAAATTAGTTCTCTGGCTGGGGAGCAGGGGGTGGGGAGAGAGGAAAGAAAAGAGTGGATATTGGATGGACGGCTAAAAGTGTCCTCCTTCCCTTAGACAGCAGAATCACACCGTGCAGCTATTAGCCTAACATCTGGCGTCAGGGCCCCCTGGGGGGAAAGAAACTGTCTTTGTTTTTTGGAAAATGCCTTGACGATCTTCTGGGGGCAGGAGATGAGGCTCAGAGAGCGTGGTTAGTCCGGCGATGGTGGACTGCTGCCCTCGCAGCCGCAGCCGACGATGCGGGGATGGGCAGGCGCGGGGATGAGCAGGTGCAGGAATGTGGAGGAGAGGAGAGAACAAGGGGAGAGAGGAGGGGAGGCAGCTCGGGGAGAGACGGAAGCTGCTGACCACATATTCTTTTAAGAACGGAGATTTCTGGCATCTAAATATAGGCCGTTTGAGATCCTGTGAGAGGAAAATGCACCTCCTGCCATCCTCCAGCGCAAGCCTCGTCAGTGATCTGGGGGCATGGCGGGGGGGAGCAAGAGCCAGCTTTCAGATCTGGGAAGGAAACAGTGCGGGAGGAAAGATGGGGGCCAGGAGGAAGGATTCGCTCATCTCCCAAGGGACCTTGGATTCGCACAAATCCTGGCGCGGTCACATGGAATGGCGGTGTATCAGTTACCCGCTGCTGCGTAACAAGCCATCCCCAAGCGGGTGCCTGCAAAAATCATTCATTTTGCACTTTGCTATCCACCTTGGAGGCGACATTATTTTCATCTTCAGCACAGAGAGGGTGACAGGGGTTGGGGCTGAGCATGGGGTCGGCTTTCTGGATTCTCTCAAGGCAGGTGTCTGTAATCTCTCGCTCTCCTCCTCTCTCTCTTTTTGCAGGATTATGAAGTCACACTGAATTCCTGGAACACCGGAGCCTCCAATATCCAAACATGAGAACAAAAACATGTTCTGGAGCCAAATATAAATGCATTTTTAATTATCTGCGCCACTGCTCCCTCCCATTAGTGTGGAGATCAAGAGTCGAGTGTACAGTATTTACAATAATAATCCCAGGCACGCCGCTTTCTTCGCTTGGAAAACAACTCCCCATCTATTCCGGCGTTTGATGCATGCGAGTCCGCTCGGAGAGGGTGTGTTTGGGTAGCCTCTCCATTTTTGGGACAGATGAGTGGAAATTCATGGCAGAAAGCTTGCTGGAGGTGGGGCAGGGAAAGAGGCAGAGACGGGCTTCTAAGGCTGGTCGCCTGAGTGTCTTCCCTATGAGACACTTCCAGTGTCTCTGGAACTAGAACTGAGGGTCAGGGGGCAGGGCGGGAGCTCACTACACTTGCACTCAGCAGATGTGGCCGCTTCCTAGCTGGCAAAGCTTGAGCAAAGCCCTTTGCCTCACTGAGCCTCAGTTTCCCTGACAGCTAAATGGGAACAGGACCACGTCTCTCGCAGGGATGCTGTGGGGCCTGCCGTGATGTCCCCCATGTCAGTACCGACTCTGTGCCTGGTGTGTGATGAGGCTGGAATACTGCTCTCCTGCCTTCGGTTCTCCTAGCCACCCGGACAGGCCAGGTGAACGATGTCCACTTGGGCCTTGTCGTCTGCTTGACCTCAGGACTGTCCTTCTTCACAACCCTTCTGCGGGAACAGCAGGAAGGACAGGAGGGGACAGGAGGGAGGGGCCTGGAGCTTCCTGAATGAGACGTTAGCAAGCAGGCTGCTTGGCTCAGGGGCACCGTGGTGATGGTGGTGATGGAACCGGGGGCTTCCTGGTAACTCTTTGCTGTCCCTTGCTGAATTTCTCCAGGGGCTGTGCTGGGGAGGACCAAGCTCTGAGTAGGGTCCCCTCCTGGAGTTGGGGAGTGAGGAGGTGTGTGTCAGGATCTGCTGTGGCCTCAGAGCAAGAGGTGTAGGCCGGCCAGGCTGGGGACGTGCTGTGTGCGGCTGAGAGGGACTGTTCTCTTGCCAGCTCTGCTGCTCTCATTGCTCCCAAATGACCTCAGCCTCATGGAACTTTGCATTTCTCTCCCAAGAGAAGGTTGAGGGTATGGATGGGCTAGCTGTGTGGCCTTGGGCAAATTATTTCATTTCTCTGAGCTTCAGTTTCATTGCCTATGAACCTCGTATCAGGTTCCTGCAGCTGCTGTAACAAGTCACCGCAGATCCCATGGCTTAGTACAAGCATTACCTTTATTCTCTCACAGTTTGGGGGCCAGAATTCCAAAATCAGTGCCCCTTTTGGAGGCCCCGGGGAAGAATCTTCCAGCTCGGGGGCTCCCGGCCCTCCTTAGCTTGTGGCCACATGGCTCCAGTCCCAAGGCCGGTGCCTCCACATCTCTGCTCCCTCCTCACATCTTCTCTCTGTGTGTCTGAGCTCCCTCTAGTCTCACTCTTATGGGGCCCTGTGTGATAGCATTTAGAGCCCACCTGGATAATCCAGGGTAATCCCCCATCTCAAAGTCCTTAACTTCATCTCGTCAACAGAGATCCTTATCCAAATAATGTAACACTCACAGGTTCCAGGGATTAAGGTCTTTTTTTTTTAAGATTTTATTTTATTTATCCATAGAGACAGAGAGAGGCAGAGACACAGGCAGAGGGAGAAGCAGGCACCACACAGAGAGCCTGACATGGGACTCGATCCTGGGTCTTCAGGATCACGCCCTGGGCTGCAGGCGGCGCTAAACCGCTGCGCCACCAGGGCTGCCCGGGATTAAGGTCTTATATCCTTGGGGGACACTATTCAGTCCCTATAAGACTATACACCATCAGTCCACAATATTCAGCAGTCTCGGGGTTCAAGTGCAGACTCTGAGGCCAGCGTACCGGACTTTGATCCTCTCAACTAGGATACGGACCTCAAAGAGGACAGAGGGGTGCTAAGAAAGCCTGGGCAAGATTTGACTGGCGGGGAAGGTCAGGGAAGGCTCCCTGGATGTGGTGATTGTTGGGACATTAGGACGATGAGCAAAAGCTGTTTGGGCAGAGTTGTGGGATGAGTATCCTGGGCAGAGGGGACAGCCCGGCCAGGTAGAGGAACGGAGAGGTGGCCCTGATGGTGGAGAAGAGCCAGGTAGGGTGGGATTTAAGAGGCAGTGGGGGAGGCAGGGGGTAGGCAGGGCAAGCTTCATTCTCTGTCCTGAGCAGTGCAACCTCCATCTTAGGAGCAAGGGGAAGCCCGTGCGAGTGACATGCTCTGGTGTATTTTGTGTCTTGATGCAACTGTTGTGGCTACAGAGTGAAAGACGTGCTGGAGAAACCAGCCGTGCGGAGCTGGGATGGGGGGTTCTGGGAGTGGTCCACGCAAGAGGCAGTGGCCAACCAAGGAAGGGAGGTGAAGATGGAGTACGGGGAAATGAGGGCCTCAAGGGCCTCTAAGGAGGTAACACCGAAGGTACATGGTGGTGGACTTGTCTGGGCATGAGGCTGGGGGAGAGGGACAGAGGTGACTTGTCAGGTTCCCGCCCCAGCAATGGGAGGGTGCCGTCAACCCCTGAGACAGAAAGCACGAGGAGAGGCTTAGGTGGGTGACAGGGGAGAGCACTGGGAGCACCATCTTGAAAGCACTGAGTCTGAAGGGTCTTTGAGATACCCAAGTCCCTGGGGACTTCTGGAAGAGTCTAGGCTCCAAGGAGATGCTGTAGCTGGAGATGGGAGAAGTGGACAAGATAGATATAGAGTGTTTTGCACAATGATCAACACCAAGGAGGGCTTCAAAAGAGAGTAGACCCCTCCTTCTTAAGCGTAAGAACTTCCAGGAGCCCCTAGAAAGTTCCATCGCTGGTCAGGGCGTGGCCCGTCTGGACCTTGGGGACCACTGTCTACCCAGGTCAGAGACAAGCGGGACTGCTGTTGGGGATGGGGAGCTGTGAGGACCGCTGGTGAGGGCGGGGATGCAACTCAGCTGGCTCAGGGGTGACCCGATTGGAACTCAAGGGGAAAGGCCTGGGTTTGTAGGATGAGCATCCACCCATCCCTTCTACCTGTCAGGAAGGGTCACCTGGACCGGGATGACCAAAATCAGTCTTTTCAGCAGCATCAGGACCTGATTCTTGGATTGTCCTTACCCAGCTGAGGATGTGGGGACTGTGCTTGGGCCAGATTGGGCTGAATTTGAGCTCCCCCCTGCACCCCTTAAAACCTTGGCCAAATCCAATGCCTCCTTGGTGAATACGTGTCAGGACCACTCAGAAATGCTAAGCTACTGTTGCTTTGCTGCTCCTCCTTCTCCTCATCCTCCCCCTTCCTTCTTTCTCCCTTTTCTCTGAGCAACTGTTTTGTTCTTCCTTCACGAGCCCTAGAAATCTAGTGGATGAATACACTTGTCCTTCTTGCTTTGGCCACCAGGCAGCTCAAATCTAGGAAGCCACCCAACTCAAGCAGACTGCACAGGACATGACATTGTATAACTTGATCAAATTCCCTTTTAATTCCTACGCCCACTTTTCCTTGGTCCTGACTCCACATCTATTTATTGTATCCGGTTACATGTATTTTGAAAACAGCCTCAAGCCTTTTTTTTTTTTTTTTTTTTTTTGTGGAATAAGATGGTATATATAAACAAATCAACAAAATCAATAGAACAAGCATTTGTGGATTGATTTTAAAATAGAACATTTCTGTATTGCACGGGCATCAAAAAGGAGTTTGCTGTTTAGAGAGTTTTGTGGTTAATCCTCCTGCGAGGGAAACAGTTGTCCCTTCATTTATCTACTGAGTGGGTCTCGATTTTGGTTCAGATGTGGTTTGAGAACATACATTTAAAAAAATCTCATAAAGCACATACATTAAGTGGACAAGTGCGTTATGGATACCAGACCACGTGGGAGTCGGGGCCACGAGTGAAGAACGGGCAGGGAATCCTGCCTGGGGGGTTGGACAGTCTCCACTCTCCTAATTTGCCAGGGGAATGTTTTACGGAGGCTGGGGTTAGGGTTAAGGCTGGGATTGACATCAGGGCTGAGTCTTCAGGATTGGGTCTGGGGACCCCGCGGTCAGCCAGGATTTGGAGGGAGCCCACCATGCTTTCACCGCGGCTGCCGGGCTGGGCTGCTGCCTGGGCCAAAAGTAGTCTCCATGAACGAATACGCTCTCTCTGCTGGTCTTGCCCACCTCACCACGATGGGCTGTCCCCGGCTGGGCCCTGCTCTGGGGCACCTGGGCCTTTGCACATGCTGCCCGTAGGAGGGAGCACTCTGCAGCGTGGTGCGGAGCTGGAGAGCCCAGAAGCCAGAACCAGATCCTGGCTCTGTCATCTACCATCTTCTGTGATTGTGGGCAGGTTCTTCAGCCTCTCTGTGCCTTAGTTTCCTCTCTGAAAAATGGAGTTGGCAGGTATATCTGCCTGGTTGAGTTATTTTTGAGTCCTGGTGAGTGGCTTTCAGTAGTATTCAGAAAAGTGCCTGCTACTGGATTTGCTGCCCTCGTTATTATTCCTCCCACCGCCTGGCTGGTCTCCCTGAAGGCTTCCCTGCCCACCCCCTCCCCAAAGCTGGGTCAGAGACCTCCCTTTGGGCTCCTGCAACCAGTCTTATAAGCATCTGTCTTTGTTGGCTGTCTTGGTGTCCTTCCGTAGACCTTGAGCCCTTCAGGGGCTGAGGTTGAGTCTGTATGTGTCAGGTGCGCAGCCCAGAGCTTGGTGTAACAAGGTGCTGGGAAGGGATGGAGGCTCTTGCAGCATGGTCTGGGGATGCAGGATGCCAGCAACAAGAAGGAAGCAGTACTTCCAAGAGCCGAGGGTACCACAGCATCACTCAGGCTCACGCCACTGTGCTCACAGCCCCCTGGAGGTGCAGAGTGGAGTGTCCCTCCTCTGAGGGCGGGGGTGGGGAGCAGGGGTGTGAGGATGCCACTGGCTGCTCCTCTTGGTGGAAATACTTCCAAATCTGATTTCGTCTGGATATCCTCCAGGTGAGCAAGTGGCATCTGCCATATGGAGACCATGGGCAGGAAAGATGATTTGGATCTAGGCTAGAGAGACAGTGAGCAGTAGTGAGAGCTTGGGCTCCAGAGCCAGAGGCTGGGGTTCGAGTTTGTAACCTCCAGTTTCTTCAACTGAGGAATGGAGTTCATAGTGGTACCTCCTTGTTAGGATTGTAAAGCTCTGGCCTAGTGCCAGGTGCATAGTAATCATTCGATAAATGGTAGCTATTGTTATCATTCCCTCTCTCTCTCTCTTTCTCTCTCTATCTCGATGTGGGGCTCGATTCCAGAACCTGGAGATCACAACCTGAGCTGAAACCAAGAGTTGGAAGCTTAACTGCTTCCATCGAGGTTCCCCCTCATTCTATATTTTTTGATGGTTGCTTCCAGGAGGACTCAGAGCTCTAAAGGACGAGGACTCCGTTTCTCCCCAACAGGGAGATGGGAGCCTTTTGCTGCAAATCCACGCAGAAAAGCCACCGATGAGCATGTTGGCACATCAGCCACCCCCTCCTCAGCGCCACCTTCATGCTGTCTTCACGCCTTTATCATCTGTTCTCACCCCCTGAATGGCAATGTGTCCCATGCCTATCATGTGTTATCTTATTAAGTCTTCGTGACCACTCTGCAATGACAAAAGTGAAGTGCAGAGAGGTGAAGTGACTTGCCCGGGGTCACACAGCTTGAAAATGGTGGCATTCAAAGACCATTTGGTCTGGCTCCAAAGCTCACACTGCTTCCACCAGGCCATGCTGGTTCATCGCCTGCGATAGTATGTGATACACAGCAGGCATTTGGAGAAGAATAGATGTGTGTTGAACGAACAGATTTACTGTGTTAGGCCCTGAGAATAGAAAGAGGGAGAGGATGTGGATCCGTGTCTCACAGTCCAGCAGGTTTGAATGTATTGGCCATTCAGATGTTCCCGGAGTCTGGAGACTGCACACTGTCGCGGTTGCCTGCCTCAAAGCTATCACTGCCTTTTTCTCTTTGATAGAACTTCCCTGCTTGTCTAGTTCTGGCTAGTGAGATGGAAGGGGAAAGCTGCTGGGGGAGGCAGCTTCCTCTCTGACGAGAGAAGAACAAGCTGGGGGAAAGCTCTGCTTCCCGCCTGCCTATGTGCTGCCTTTAACATGGTCACGGGCGTGCAGATGGGCTCAGGCCTGAGCTGTGTCTGCCACCTTGTGAGCCCAAGAGCAAGGTCATAGAATCGCAGAGGCTCCCTATGCCCTGATCATCAGTAAATTCCCAATCCCACAACACCTCACCTCCTGACTTTGGAGGAAATGTGAGAACCCATGTGGAATGCACCCCTGTGGGGTTTGGCTGCTGTTAGGTATTCTCTTACTTACAGCCAAGCATCCCCAACAGACGCAGAAGCCAAACAGAAGTGGGAAGAGCAGGGAATCTGCTACCAGAAGCCCTGGCAGCAGCTCAATTTTGTCATGTAGCCAGCATTTGGACCACTTACTTAACTGATGTGTGTGTCAGGTTTGTGACAAGTAAAATCTGGCTTGTGGCAAGGCTGCAGTGACACCGGCACCAGTGTCCCCTTGCTGCACACAGGAGAAGTGCCCTCTGATGGTGCTCTGGTGAGTACGTCATGTGGACAGAGGGGGCCCCTCAAGTGTTTAAGGTGAGGCATGTGGTGGGGGCTCTTAAAAAAGAGAGACTCATGAGCACCAGAGGTGGGGCTGTCACCCCTGGGGCAGTTCTGGGGCAGGAGAATCGCAGCCAGAGGGGATGCAGGTGGCATGGTGCATTGGAGCTGAGAGGAATCAAAGGCTTGGGTGGGAAGACAGAGTCAAAAGTCAAGTTGGGAGAACTGGTAGGAGAGCAGAACTGAAAGGATTTGGGGGATAGTCAAGAAGGTCAGAAGCAGAGCAGGGTAAGGTTGGAAGACAGGTGAAGGCAGTGGTTCTAAGTGTGGGCTCAGCACCAGCAGCAGTGGCCTCACCTGGGGAGTTGCTAGGAATGCGGGTTCTCTGGCCCCACCCCAGTCCTACTGAATCACAAACCCCAAAGGTGGGCTCTGCAATGTTTTTTAACAGCCCCTCTAGGTGATTCCGATGCAGACTGAAGTTTGAGACCAACTTCAGTCGGTTCAAGACTTGGGCTGTGATCAATAGGTAGGTCCCCGCATGCCCCCTTGGCCAAGTACCGGGTCTGTCTTGAGGGGCAGCAGGGAGAGACTTAGGAAAGTCGTAGCAGGATGTCTGTGGAGGGTATCAAGTCATTTTCTAGAACGGGAGCATAGGAAGCCTGCCTTCTTTCTGCTGGCTAGGAAGTTGAGCCCAGGGTTTTGGAATAGAATTCGAAACCGTGAATGCTGATTCAGCTTTCTAAGAAAGAATAGGAGAAAACTGTGTGTGTGTGTGTGTGTGTGTCTGTGTAGAGGTAGTTGGAGAGACCCGCTGACATCCTGCCACAGCTTGAGGCAGCCCCTAATTAGGATCCATTTCTCTTTCTCCCCAGCTGCTGGCTCAGCTCAGTGGAAGTGACACACTGACAAGCGGCCAGCGGCCAGACCATGTCCCCCCTCTGCTTGAGGCATGGGCTCTACATGGGGCACCGATGCCAGCTGGGCAGGCTGCCCACTGATGGATGGAGCTGTAAGGAGCATCCTGATGGGGGGGCCAGCCCCCAGCCCCCAGCCCCCAGCCTGGCTCTAGAGTTCAGGAACGCCTGTGTCTCTGTTCTGGCACGAGGAGCTCTCCCGGGAACTCATTTAGCAGCCATGTGCGTGGAAGAGAGCAAGCTCCTAAATCTAACTGTTCTGGATGCTCGTTCCCGAGTGGGGAGGTCCCATTGGAGGGATGAGGAAGCAGCTCCATTTAGGCTGCAAACGGCTCCAATTAGCTTCCTTCTCTGTCTTCATTTAAATTGCATGAGGTATAGGAGGCAGAGAGGAGTGTGGAGGGTGGGCAGAGGCCCTTCTTTGGTCGCTGGGCCTCTGCTCCTTCCCCACCTCCCCTCTATCCTTATCTTTCTGCGAGGATTATCTGTGTTCACTCCAGTCCTGGCTCCCCAACATCATCCTCACCACCCCCAGCTCTCCATCACCATGGCGACTGCATCAGTACCCACCCCATTGACTGTTGTGATGCCTCCTGCATGGTCTCCTTGTGTCTTGTCCCCAGGGCTGACTTCTCCATTAGGCACATTAGGCACAGTGCCTAGAGCTCACAATACTTGTAGGGGGCCCACGAAGATACTTTAATGTCTTTCAAAAATCAGAAGAAAAAGATAAAATTTTAGGTCAAAGAAAATGCTTTCATATATAACACAAAATAGAATTTTTAATATGTTTTATGGAGGACTGAGTTCATGAAGGTGTGTGTGCCTAAGGCCCGTGAAGTCACAATGTGGCCCTGCCTCCTCACCCCAATCCATCTTTTACTTGATGCCAGGCTTTAAAAATCCAAGCCTGGCCATGTCCCTTTACTGCTTATAGGGTGACGAATAGAATGACCCAAGGTGATCCTGGCTACAGATTCTGGGCTGGCTGCACAATAACTCAGAGGGGACTGATATCTCACACCCACCTCTTCCTAGTGGGGTCTGCATCCAAGCTCAGCTTCCCATGGGACTTGGGACTTTCTCCTCCTTGATAGAGGGGCTGAAACACCCCCTGGGCACTGAGGTGTGTCCAGATCACCCAGTGGGCATTCCAGGGAGCTCCTACACACTGCTGCCTGCCCCCACTATCTGGTTACCAAGTGGTCAGTTGTATCCCTCACTGATACGGTTGCTCTGAAGGGAGCACTTCAAGAAGGGACAATGACAAGAGGGAGGGTCTCTACCCTGGAATGCCAGGCCCACCTTAACCCATTCCAAGTGGTGTGGACATTGTTCCAAACTTTAGTGCATGGCAGGCAGAGGCTGAAGGGCCCTGCCTTGTAGGACACTTTAACCCCGAATCCTATCTGAGACCCTCAGACTGTCTCACCAGGGTCTCTATGATCTGACCCTGTTGTCTGCTGCTTCCCCCACCCCGAAACCCCCTCCTTCTTGCCCATTTTGTTGATCATCCCTGAATATGCAGCCTCTTCCAGGTTTCTGAGCTTCTGCACACGCTCTCCTCCCTGCCCAGAATGTCCTTCCTCCACCTTTGTCTCGGACCCACACAGGGAAACTTGTATTCATCCGTCAAAACTCCATCAAAGTATTACCTCATCATGGAAGGCTTCCCGGAGTCTCATCATAACCCCCTGGGTTGGGGGGTCCAAGATATACAAAAGAGAAGGGGTTCAGGAGAAACAGATTAATTTTAGTTTTTCATTCTCCCCTCTTGCCCACCTCAAGAATGGGCAGGCCAGTATAGTTATTTATTATTAGAAAGGAAAGATAGGAGGAAGGGAGGGAAGAGACTCCCATCTACCTATACCTTTCCGAATTCATGACTGTCAACATTTGTCCTCCCCGATTCGCATCCTTTTGCAAAATAAGAACATTTAAACGTGACGAATGAAGCTGAGTTCCTTTGTCCCCTCCTCGTCCCAGTTTCCTTCCTTATTCCTCAGAGGCAATCATGATCAGGAATTTGTTTTAGTCCTTCCTGTTCATGCTTTACGTTCTTATTCTGTGCATTTGCACTTAAAAGTGATATGCAGGTGATTTTTTTTTCTGTTTAAACATTTTGCATAAATGATACCTTGTATTTAACCTCCCGCAGTCCGCCTTATTCACCCAGTATGGTGTGGGAGAGCTCTATCTATGTGTGAGAGCTTTATCTAGGCTGATACAGGTCTAGTTCATTCACTTAGGCGGTCCATCATACGTATATAACACAATGAAAAAAAAATGCTTCCCTATTGAAGATCATTCGGGTTGTCTCCTTTTGTTTGCAATTACAATCAGTGCTGTGCATGGGCTTTGGTAGGTCTAAATATACCTAGCAGGTGGGTCATAGAAGAGCTGCATGTTTAGCTTTCCGAGATACTACAAAACGGCTTCTTGGGGTGACTGTCCCCATTGCAGTCCCAATAGCATGAGAGATCCTGCCTGGACAAGAAGGGTAGGACTCGATTTTTCTCAGCCAGTGTGATCTTTATGCAATAGAACTCATTTTTTTTTTGTTTGAAATGTCATTTTCCAGATGAGTAAAGACGTTGCATTTTTCGCAAATTTGTGTCAGCCCTGCGAGTCTTCTTTTGTATCTCCTTCTTGAATTTCTTTTGTACCTTCTTTCATTCCGTTTTAAAAATCAGGTTGTTTGCCTTTTTGGTTTTGAGTTGCAGGAGTATTATGTGTTCTGAGTATGATTTCCATACTGTTGTGACTGCTTTTCCCAAATGTGTTGCTTCTTCTTTGGCTTTGCCTTGTGATGGTTTTGGCACACAGAAATTTGAGTTTCTGATGTAGTCGAATATAATTGTTTTTCTATTACGATTCATATCTTTTGCTGTTTGTTTAGGAAAACTTTCCCTAACTGTATCGTGAAGATGTCCAACTATATTTCCTCACAATAGATTGAAAGTTTTGTTTTTGATCTGCCTGGTGTTTATGTTCATATGTGGTATGGGGCAGGAATCCAATAAAGAAATATCCCCCAGGGAACCCTGGGTGGCGCAGCGGTTTAGCGCCTGCCTTTGGCCCAGGACGCGATCCTGGAGATCCGGGATCGAATCCCACATCGGGCTCCCAGTGCATGGAGCCTGATTCTCCCTCTGCCTATGTCTCTGCCTCTCTCTCTCTCTCTGTGTGACTATCATAAATAAATAAAAATTAAAAAAAATTAAAAAAAAAAGAAATATCCCCCATAGAGGTACCTATTTCCTGACACCATTTGTTGAATAATCCTCTTTTCCTTGCTGGTGACTACAGCCACCCCTGATATATACCAAGTCTTCATAAATACATGGAACATGGAACTTCTGAGCTCTCTGGTCTGTTCCACCGACAGATTTGTCTATCTTGAATCTCTCTCCCACTATTTTAATTTTACCTGGCTTTCTGGTCTGTCTTTATATCTAGTTGGGGAAGCTCCTCCTCCACGTTCTGTTATCTCAGCTCTTCTTTGCCCTCAGCCATTTCAGATTAATGTTAGAATCAGTTTGTCGAGCTCTGTGAAAAGCTCCACTGGGATTTGGATTGGAATTGCAATGAATTTATTGATTAACTTTGGGGAGAACTGACATCTGTATAATACTGAACCTTCCCATGCATGAACATGTTATATTTCTCCATTTTTTTTCAGGTCTTCTCTTATGTCCTTCTGTAACTTTTTATAATTTTCTCCATAAAGGTCTCTCATATCTTTTGTTAGATTTATTTTCAAGTAACAGACTTATTCCTGCTTTTATGACTGAGAACTTTTTTTCGGTTATATTTTCTAATTGTTGTGGGCTTATAAGAACACTATGGGGTTTTGTATCCAAAAACTTCTACTGACTGTCCTGCTGGTTCTAATTATTTGTAGATTATCTTGAATTTCCTATTTAAACAATCATACCACTCACCAATAATGATTCCTTCCTTCCTTCTTTCCTTCCATCCTTCCTTCCTTCCTATTCCTTATCTGATTTTTCTTGCTTTATATTGCTAGCTAGGATCTCTAGTACACTGCTGCTTAAACAGATATAGCAAGCATAGTAATTTTATTTTTCACTCTAGTTATAATGTCTTTATAATTTTGCCCATTATATATGATGTTTATATATATTATATATGATGTTTACTTTAGGTTAATGTTATAGACCATAGGTAGATCCATATTACACAGCAAAGAAACTTTCCTATTTCTAGCTTACTATTTTTAAGTAACAGTTTTATTATGATAAAATTCATATACTGAAAACCCATTTTATTTATTTTAAAAAATAACTTTCTTTTAAAAAAATTCATTTACTTTTTAGTAATCTCTATGCCCAACATGGGGTCAAACCCATGACCCTGAGATCAAGAGTCACACACTCCTCTGAGTCAGCCAGGTGCCCCGAAAATCCACCATTTTAAAGAGTGCAATTCAGTGGTTTTTTAATACACCCACAGAGTTGTATAACCATCACCGTTATCTAATCTTAGAACATTTGCATTACTCCCCAAAGAAATTCCATACATCCCCTCTTTCCAACATCTGGAAACCACTAATTTATTTTCTGACTCTGTGGAGTTGTCGCTTCTGGACCTCCTGTAAATGGAAGCATATGAGATGTGTGGTCTTTTGTGCCTGTCTTCTTTCATTTACTGTAATGTTTTTAATTTTTTCCATGCTGTGGCATGTGTCAGTACCTCATTCCTTATTACTGAGTCGTATAGCATCCCTTGGATATATTACTTTTGGTTTATGCATTTACCTGTTGATGGACATTGGGTTGTTTCCACTTTTTGGCTCTTGTGAATAGTGTTGTCATTTGCTTGCAAGCCTTTGTGTAAACATATATTTTCTATACTAACTTTTCGAAGAACTGCTGAACAGTTTTCCAAAATGACCACGCAATTTTACATTCCCACCTGCAGTGCATGAGGGCTCTAATGCCTCTATATCCTTGCCAATACTCATTATTGTCTTTTTAAAAAAATTACAGCCCTCCTTGTGGGTGGGAGGTGGTATCTCATTGTGGTTTTGATTTGCACTTCCCGGATGACCAGTGATGTTGGCTATCTTTTCACATGCTTCTTGTCCACATCTATATCTGTTTTGGAGAAATGTCTATTCAAATCCTTTTCCCATTAAAAAAATACTGGTCATTTGTCTTTTTATTTTTAAGTAGGAAGTGT
The DNA here is from genome assembly GCF_018345385.1 of Vulpes lagopus. NCBI lineage: Eukaryota > Metazoa > Chordata > Mammalia > Carnivora > Canidae > Vulpes > Vulpes lagopus. The sequence goes on from NC_054831.1 coordinate 129,142,181, forward strand.
TCTTTGTGTAATCTGGATGTAAGTCCCTTGTTAGACATATGATTTGCAAATATTATCTCCCAGTCTGAGGATTATCTTTTCACTTTCTTACAATGTCATTTTTTAAAAAAGATTTTATTCATTTATTTGAGAGAGAGAGAGTGAGGGAGAGAGAGAGAGAGAGCATGAGTGGGGGAGAGTGGCATTTGGGAGGTAGACTCCCAACTGAGCAGGGAGCCCGAAGTGGGGCTCGATCCTAGGACTCCAGGAATATGACCTGAACTAAAGACAGATGTTCAACTGACTGAGCCACCCTGGTGCTCCAATGGTATCCTTTGATGCATAAGAATTTTAATTTTGATAAGGTCCTTTTATCTTTTTTTTTTTCTTGTGCTTTAAGCATAACATATAAGAAACCATTGCCTAATCCAGGGTCATGAAGTTTGACACCTGTTTCCTCCTAAGAGGTGCATAGATTTGGCTTTTACATTTGGGGCTTTGATTAATTTTGAGTTAATTCTGTATGTGGTGTGAGTCCAAATTCTTTTTGTTTTTGTTATTTATTTATTTATTTATTTATGTAGATGCTCAGGTATCCCAGCACCATTTGTTGTAAAGACTATTATTCCCCATTGTGCTGTCTTAGCATTCTCATCAAAAATCAGTTGACTACATATGTTTATTTTTAGACTCTCAATTCTATTCTATTGATCTATATTTCTGTTCTTATGCCAATATCACCCGTCTTGATGACTAGTAGCTTTGTAGTAAGTGTTGAGATTGGAAGGTGTGTCTGCCAACTTTGTTCTTTATCAAGATTGCTTTGGTTATTTTTTTTTAAAAGATTTTATTTATTTACTCATGACAGAGCGAGAGAGAGAGGCAGAGACACAGGAAGAGGGAGAAGCAGGCTCCATGCAGGGAGCCCGACGTGGGACTCGATCCCGGGTCTCCAGAATCATGCCTTGGGCTGAAGGAGGCACTAAACCGCTGAGCCACCCGGGGTGCCCGGCTATTTTTTTTTTTTTTTTAAGATTTTAAGTAATCTGTATACCCAACGTGGGGCTCAAAGTCACAATCTCAAGATCAAGAGTCACATGCTCTACTGATTGAACCAGCCAGGTGCCCTTAGTATCCTTTTATTTTAGCCCGAAGCACTCTCTCTAGTATTTCTTTGTTCTGCTAGTGACAAATTCTCTGTCTTAATTTGTCTAGGATTTCATTTATTTATTTATTTATTTATTTATTTTATTTATTTATTTATGTTCAATTTGCCAACAAATAGCATAACACCCAGTGCTCATCCCATCAAGTGCCCCCCCCAGTGCCCATCACCCAGTCACTCCTACCCCTGCCCACCTCCCTTTCTACCACCCCTTGTTCGTTTCCCAGAGTTAGAAGTCTCTCATGTTCTGTCTCCCTTTCTGATATTTCCCACTCATTTTTTCTCCTTTCCCCTTTATTCCCTTTCACTATTTTTTATATTCCCCAAATGAATGAGTAATTTGTCTAGGATTTCTCTTTCATTTTTGGAAAAATATATATTTTTTGGATATAAAAGTCTAGGTTGACAGTCTTTTCCGGCCAGTGTTTAGGATGTGTCATCCCACTGTCTTCTGGCCTCCATGGTTTCTAATGAGAAGTCAGCTTATTAGGTTCCCTTGTCTGTGAAGAGTCACTTCTCTCTTTCTGCTGCTTTCAAGACATTTGGTCTCTGTATTTTGGTTGCTGCAAGCAATTGCTGAACTTCTTAGATGTGTAGATAACTGGGGTTTTAAATTTTTGAAATCAAATTTGGGAAGTTTTCTACCATTATTTTTGTAAACAGTCTTCCTGTCCCTTTCTCTCTCCTCTCTTTTTGGACTCCCATTATTCATATGTTGGTGTGCTCAATGATGTCTCATAGGTTTCTGATGCTCTGCTTATTTATCTTTATCCTTTCTCCTTTCTGTTCCACAAACAGGATATAGTCAATTAACTGATCTTCAAGTTTGCAGATTCTTTCTTCTGTCACTGCAGATCTGCTACTGGTCCTCAATTAAATTCTTCCTTTCAGTTATAATTCTCAACTCCAGAATTCTTATTTAGTCCTGTTTTATAATTTTTACCTCTTTTTTGATGTTTTGTGTTTCAGGAAACAATTCTCACACTTTATTTTTTTAGAAATGCTTTTATTTAATTATCTTAACATATTTGTAAGAGCTGATTTAAAGACTTTGTTTCTAAATTTTCATTTTTTTAAGTAAGTCCAACAACTAGATATCTTTGGCAAAATCTATTGAATTTTTTTCCTGTGTAAAGACCATGCATGTCTGTCACTTTGTGTGTTTTGAAGTTGTTGGTTGAATACTGGATGTTTTTAATAATAAAATGTGGCAACTCTGGAACTCAGACTCTCCCTCCTTCCCAGAATCTGTTGTTGCTGCTCCCCAAACCCCAACCCCAGCATTTGTTTTTTTAGCAACTTTTCTGGGCTAATGATGTAAATGTTCCCTGTCATTTGAGGCCACCAAAGTCTCTGCTTGTTCTGCCTCATGGTCAGATTTTTTTTTTTTAGCTTATTGGACAGATATTTTTTTAAAAAAGATTTTATTCATGTTTATTCATGAGAGACACAGAGAGAGGCAGAGACATAGGCAGAGGGATAAGCAGGCTCCCTGTGGGGAGCCCGATGCAGGACTTGGTCCCAGGACCCTGGGATCACAATCTGAGCCAAAGGCAGAGGCTCAACCACTGAGCCGCCCGGGCATTGCCTTATTGGACAGATATCTTCTTAAGTGCCTTGAACCAATAAATCATTTACCTTTTGCCAACAGTCTCAGTGTCTGCATTCACTATAGCTCTGCTTTTGCCTTCATTTTCTCCTTGTTCAGGGTCTCAGGGTCATCCAAAGTGAGATTTTAGGATCTTCTCTGACCTTTTTTGGGAGGCATGTCCACAGGATGCATATGTATGTGATCTTCTAGATTTGTAGATATTACATTGTAGAATTATATATTCTACATTGTAGAATATATTGTAGATTTTTGAAACCCCTTGGGGGCATCACATTCTCCAGATTTTCCTTCTAAGGTTTTTGGCCAGGCTCTTATTTGCTCCAATTGGTGTCACCACCTCAGGGAGCTGTGATGTTGAACAATTGCCACTAATTTGTTTTTGTATTTTTGTGGATTTTTTTTTTTTGACAAATGCTCTGGCTTGGGGCTTTTTCCACTGAGCAGGCTCTGAGTCAGATCAAATAATGACAAGCCTTGCAAATAGGGCTTTTCCAGGGAGCTGCCAAAAGTCAAAAAGTGACACTTCTCTGGGGATGAAGCTATTTGAGGAGCTCCAAACCCAATCTGTCCCCTTCAGTGACTCTTTTTCACAGCTTCTATGGTTTTTGTGGCTGTTGGTTTTCAAGGACATGAAACTAGGAAGAAAAGAATGAGAACAGAGGAAGTTAAAATAGCACAAACCTCACTGATCTTCCCAAGATTCTGCTATTTTCTTGACAAATGCTCTTTGTATTATTGTTAGCTATTGGTTACTTTATAGTTCTGGAAAAGTTGATCACAATGAATTTTGCCAGTGTTATCATTGCTTTTATGGAGAGGTAGCTCCTTAAAGGTTAGAACTATGGATTTATAAAGAAATCATGAATGAAATGTAAAATTTTTAAGGTTATTTTCTGCATCTTTTGGAATAAGAAAAGTGGTTATTCTTCTTAAACGGTACTGTAAGAGATCACTTGATAAATTTTTGATGTTGAAGTGCCCAGCGGAATTTCTAGGGTGAGTTACTTAACTTCTCTGTATTTTAATTTCCTCATTTTCAAAATTGAGAATATCAGCATATACTCTCATCGATTCTAAGTTTTAGAAAGGAATTTAGAACAGTATCTGGCATGTAGTGAACCTTCGATGAAGGTCAGCTTTTATTATTGTCTCTACATTCCAGGGATAAAGCATACTTAGTCATGCTATATTGCTTTTAAATGTACTGCTAGATTATATTCACCAATGTTTTATTTCGATTTTTTTTGTATCCATGATCATAAATGTGGGATTGGTTTAAAATTTCTACCTGTAATTGTCCTTATCCAGTTTTGGTGTCAGGGTTATTCTGGCCTCAGAAAACCAAGTTGGGTGCATCGTATCCCTAATACCCCACTGTGGAGAAGTTCGTACAGGAAAGGGGATGGATGGACCTTAGAGGAGATGGGAGTGGCATAGGAGAAGAAGGCCTGAAAACCTCTCTCAGGACTAGGAATGACACAGAAGTCATCGTGGAATCCCACTGAGTAGCAGAACCTTAAACTCTTGCAGTCACTCCAGCAAGATGGAAGACATGTAGAGAATAACTGCATGGGTGGAGCATCAGTCTTAACCTGCTTCATCAAAGCCACCATATTCGGGTTTGGCTTGGAAGCAGTGCAGCCACCTGAACTCAAAGACCACTACAGGCTTGGATGGGAGTATGTGTAGGCAATTGGTTGCCTTCCCTAATGTTTTGGGATGTTAAGACCCTGGGACCTTGGGGACAAATAGGGGAGTCCCAGTAATGGTTGGGATTGTATTTTCTCCCTACCCAGCAGGCTAGAGACTTGAAAAATATTATCTGATTTATAAAGACATAAGAACCGTAGCATGCCATATAACCCATGACGTGGAGTCAACTTCATTCCCACTGCCTCTGCTCTATGCCTTCCTCAGCTTATCTTCTGTTTCTTTGTGTCCCTCTTTAGACTGAACTCTGAGAGGCCTAGAGCCTGGCTTTATTCATTTCCATGCCTGCAGCTCTTAGCATGGGGCCTGGCACTAAACAGGTTCTCTCTTGGCCCTTGGTGGAACTGAATGAAGATGGAGATAAAAGTTCCCTCAATGAGTTGAAAGTGTATTTCTGAGCGAGGCTTTCAGGAAAGGAATTATTTAGATCTGAAGAAATTGGCTATGCAGTGGATGCTATAAATGTTCAACATCTATTCTGACCTCCTTCTAGTATGCCTTCCTGTACTATGGAGGCTGGAAAAATAAAAATTAATTTCCCAGAGTCCTTTGCAGCCAGTGTTTCAGGCATGCTCTACATTCCATCAGTCAAAATCCCCTGCACAAGATTTGGACTGAGCTGATAATGGAAGCAGGTAGGACACAAGGCAGCCCTGTTTTGCGGGCATGGGTAGTGAAGAGACAGTGTTCCTAAGCAGTTTCTTGAACTGTTTCTTTCTTTGACAAAGGGAGAGGGGCTTTCTGATCATAGGAAAGACTGGAGATTTCGCCTCTGAGCTCCACTCAAAGCCTGTTTCTCTTGCTCTTCCAATGATCCATAATGATCTACTTGATGGTAGATCCCCTTCTGCCTAACTTCTGCCTACTATCTGTAACTGAATCTTAAGAGGGTGTAGACTAAGATTTCTAAGAAAACAGAAATCCGTGGTTGATCATCCAGCCTGGTTACACTTGAAGGCAGTGAGGATCCAGTTGGCAGAGACAGTAGGATCTAGCGTGAATGCTCTATTAAAGGTGAGTCTTGGTAGACCAATCATTTTCTGTGACAATCTACTAGTGCAAGAATGAAAATATAAGCACTGTGGGGTTTGTTGATATCTCTAACTGTACCTTAGAGTTTAAACAAAGGAAACAATGAACTCAGGGTTTTTCATTCATGTCTCCAGGTAAGAGGACCAGGGAACTTCTATGTATTCCTTAAAAGTCATCTCTGTTGACTACAAGTCTAACAGTTGAAAATCAGTTACGTTACTTGAAACTATAGGTTCTGAACTATAATATAGGTTGAAATCATTAGCCTCAATAGGCTTCTTAAGCGAGAGCTTGGGCATGCATTACAAGAATGCGACTCTGAGTCTTGGAATTGAGATGTTTGGTATTTTTTAATGACTAAAATACCACCAATCCTGAAATTTGCTGAGCATCCCCTGTCAGCAAATCCTGCCTTGTTTGGAAATCCTGTAGTGACCTTCACCTTGCTTCCTCCTGACCATTTCTACTACACTGCTGCCTCTAGAGCTGTGACTAAAGTCAGATCCAAGCATCCCATGCATCTAAAGAATGGTAATTTTTTGCTAAGTCACATTAGCAGCAAGTGAGAGATGGATATGCGTGGACTCTGAAGGCATTAAACCAGGGAGGGAAAAATGTAATTTGAAACCACATTTCTGATTTAATCTTGGATAGATGGATCTAGGTGAACTTACCAGAGAATTTGAATTCAGTGTGTTAGCCTGGGCAGCTGGAAGTTCTTACTGTTTGCTTGTGTGGTCGATGTCCTTTGAAGATGGCCACCATGACTATCATTCCTCGCCTTCACATTTCTAGATAATTTCATCTCACACTGGATTGGGGTCAGCCCAGTGACTCATTTTAGCTAATAGAATGGAGCAGAAGTGAAGACCAGGAAGCTTCCATTTTTGTATTCTTTTGAACCCCAAGTAATATATTCAACTAACCTACTGGCAAAAAAAGTCATGCTGAGGAGCATGAGACACCACACATGTGCATGAAGAGGCCAGCTTGGATGTTACAACCCACTCTGTTGGGCTTTTTGGTTATCCAATGCCTCTGCCTAATCCTGAGACTTCTTTCCCAAGAGCTACAATTTGGAGGCCTGGGTTTGGTTTGATGGAGGGACAAGATATGTCCTTACACAAGATGTACCATTGCTCAGACCCTGCGGAGAAAATCTGTGGATGGGCTGGATTCTGAAGGCTGGCCAGGGGGATTCAGAACCCCATGGGCTCTTCAGAGTCCACCTGCTTATGTAGTTTATATCCACACAAAGCCCAGGCCAGCAGGAGAGCAGTTTCTCCCAGCCTCCTGGGAGGCTATGCTCTGAATGTTAGTCTCAATTACCCACTGTGGTACAGGGGAGCTTTGGAGACAAAGGCATGAAGAACACATGCCACTCAAGTGCCTGATGGGGACTGTCAAATCATCAGCATGGACAGCAGAGGCAGGAAGCCGGAGCTTCCTTCCTCATCACATCTGTTCTGAGATGGTGCAGAGAGGATAGAAGGGATATGGGCTTGAGGATGGGAAGAATTGGGGGTTTGGTTCTAGTTTTGCCCTTACTAGCCAGGGCATTTTGTGGTTGACTCCCCAGTGTCCATTCTGCCACCACCCCCACCCCCAAGTGATTTTCTAAGTTGAGAGATGAACCCCTTTAGCCCTTAAGATAACTAGGTGTGGGATGGGGTGGTTGGAACCTCCTGGGATAGGTACTCCCAGGGAGGTGCACAAATAATCAATTTTTGTGTGGGGAAGCACTTGCTTACAGCATTCCTGATAACTTCTGTCCCCTTACTACTCATTTGATTAGGGACAAACATGCAATTCAATCTTGACCTAAGAGGAGTGAGGGGAAATCTTCTGGGGAAGGGAGGAGGCTTCCAGGGAAAGTCTTCCGTCTTCTAGAAAAGACCCCCAGAGATGGCCCTTTCCTTCCTCTGAATGTCATGTTATGTCTGTGTGTAATGCCTTGGACAAATCACTTAATCTCTACAATTCCTACCTTTGGTGAGAACAGACATGACAGGTAAATCACCTGTGTGTGGCATTCACTCAGTAATTAGCCATCATTGTTTCTATTACTCTAATGAGGTAATACTATGTCAGCCCAATTTCAGTATGATTTATACTCAAAAAGGATTTGGCTTCTAGTCTCAGAGACCGATGTCATGAATTCCTCCCTTCCCCGTACACACAAGCTTTCCCTCGCATCAAGAGGTGGAGCTTATTTCCTTTCTCTTTGAAGGCAGACTGGCCCTGTGACTGCTTTGATCAGTAGAATGTGCTAGACGTGATGTTCTGAGACTTCTGAGCCCAAGTCTTAAGAAAACTGGCAGCTTCTCTTGCCTCTCTTTGGTAATGCTTGCCCTTGAGGTCCTCACGTTCAGAAGCCAGCCACCCAGCTGTGACAAGCCCAAGCCATGGGGAGGAGCACCAGGGCTCCCCAGCTGAGACCTCAGCCAATAGGCATCATCATCTGCCTGTATGGAGTCACCGTCTGGGGTGTTTCTGCTTAGTCTACCCCCCACCAAGATCGTAGCCTAGTTAACACACCCGGAGTAGAACCACCTAGGTCCACTCAGCTCCCAAACTGTGAGGCAACATAAAACAGTTGTTATTATGAGCCACTACATTATGCAGTAAGAGATCATGAAAACAATTTCTTTAAATGTTTTGGAATTCTGGTTTTCTCTGCGTTCGTATCTGCTCCACACCTCCCCTTGTAGGCTGACGTCATTGGCCATCGAGGCCCACTCTGTCACAGGTCTCTGTCCCTTGAGCTCCTTTATTGATAAAGTCCATATGCTGGGACCTCAATCCATGTGCTACGCTTCTCTCTGTACTCCCTGAAATGCTTGCCAGGCAATATGTGTGCCTCAAGACGAATATCAGACTGGTGGCTTCAAGGCTTCCATTCAAGACCTGGCTATTTTATATTTTACTTACCAAGTGTGAGACCTCAGGCAAGGTTCTTAATCTTTGGAGTCTTGTTTCTTTTTCTTTCTTTCTTTCTTTCTTTCTTTCTTTCTTTCTTTCTTTCTTTCTTTCTTTCTTTTTTCTTTTCTTTTCTTTTCTTTTTCTTTCTTTCTTTCTTTCTTTTTCTTTCTTCTTTCTTTCTTTCTTTCTTTCTTTCTTTCTTTCTTTCTTTCTTTCTTTCTTTCTTTCTTTCTTTCTTTCCTTCCTTTTTTTCATCTGTAAACTGAGGGCAATGATAGTAACTTCCTCACCGAACAACGGAATGATACAAGTGAGGTAATACATGTGAAAGTACTTTGAAAATGTATTCTTTACACGTGATAATTACTGTTATTATGCCTCCCTGTATAATGAACACCAGCGCATGGGCCCATCAACCAACAGCCCCTCTTTATGTTACGTGGTTGAGTTCATCCCACTCTGGGAGACAAGATCACTGAGGGGAAAGCAAATACCATCACCATCACCTTCATCATCACCACCATCTTCCTCTTCATCATCATCAGAAGCAGCGGCGTCATTGTTAATGTCACCATCATCACGTACTGCTTCTTGAGCATCTACCGAGCTACACCCCTGCCATAGAGTCTCACAACGATCCTTTTGGATGTGTGTAGTATTAACCTTCCTTTACAGGAAGTCAAGTCTAGCCCGGGTTAATCTCCTTGCTCAAGACCATACAGAACTCAGCTTGACTCACTGGAAAGTTAAAAGCCAGATAAAAAAGATGTTTATTGTTGCATACATGTTTCTCCTTTCCCCATCAACTTCAGAGAACTAATGACTCTTCTTAAGTGGCTCTGGGGGTATTTGGGATGTCAACAACATTATTAAGCTGCACTCCAAATGCCATGATGCAAGTGGCACTTTTTTGGGGAAAAACACCCTCCAGCATTGGAATAGCAGCAACAAAGGCTGAATCTGAAGCTGTCGACATCCTGAAAGTTCACAAGCTGGACCTAAGGGAAGTCGAACATCCCTGCTTATTTGCCATGTGCGGCCATCTCTCCGAAGCTGGGCAGGCACTAATTAGATAGCCGTTCGCAAAGATGCTGTCGTTAACTGGAAGCCATCCAAATGGCTCTTTTTGTTCCAGAAGCTTCGGAAGAGGACCTTCCTCTCCCCAAATCTCCTCTCATCCCACCTTCACTTGCCAAACTTCAAGGACCATGAATACAGTTAATTATGTCAGCTTGGCTTGGCACTGGTTTTCCAGATAGCATCTTTCATTAGCGTGGACCTTCCGGCCGACTGGCTGCTGTACCTTTGGGGGTTGTGGGTGATGTGTTGATTGCCCTGATGACATAGGAAAAGAGGTGGGGGGAGGAAGTGGAAGATGTGGATGACATCTCAAACAGGCCCCCAAACTACATCTCTTCTTCCCTCCATGTCTCTTATGCTTCCATAAGAGGGCACTAAGCCCCCTAGGGATGCCAGGGAAGAATCTGGTATTAATTTATTAGTCATCTCAGCCTTGAGTATCTTAAAGACAACTCATGGTCTCCAGAGATAAGTTTTGGAGGGCAGTCTCTACATCTTATTTATTATCCATGTACCTCACCTCCTACCAGAGAGAGACAGACAGACGCACATACATGCTGTCCATCCAGCCCTAGATATAGAGCCTGTTAGGCAGAGTATATGGAAGTGAACCTGCACCATTTATGCACCAGTGGCGTGGACCAAAGGCAGGGGCATGGTAGCTGATCTTACGAACAAACTGTTTACAAATTCCTCAACGCAGTGCTCAAGCTGAGCTCCAAGCCCAGGAGCCATGCTAACTGGCATTGGCTACTCTGATTCTGAGAGGGGTCTTGCTTACCAGATTCTTAAAGTAGGGAAGTGTGCAGCCTTTTAGGAGATAAGAGCTCTACACAGCATATACAGAAACAAACCTGACATCATTTTCTAGGCTTTCTGATTCTACTTCTGAGCAGGTAAGCCTTTGTCCTTTGCCAGGAGCATTCACACCTCGGTCACCAGTGGTCCTCATACTGGCCCCAAATTGGCCAGGTGCACAGCTGACCAAAGAAATAGCCGAGAGGCTTATGTGCGCACCAGCCCCTTGATCACCCAGGGCATGTCCCGGCCAACAGGAGAGGAAATAATGATCACTCTTCACTCTTCCACTTCTAACTTCCAAAAATCTTTTTTATTCTTGGTCCAACCACAGCTACAAAGAGAAATCAGCTGTAAACATTCTGCTTTTTTTTTCTTTTTTTCTTGCCAGGAATTGCAAAACCACCAGTTCCCAACATCATTTAACTTCTTGCTAATCAGGCTTTTGGGGAAGAGGGACATATCACAAACCCAGACGAGCCAGTGGTGAGGGGCAGTTGTCGTCTGAGATGCTCACCTCAACAGGGAGCCATAAAATAAATCTTCATTCACAAAGACAATGTGTTAATCTTGAGAAAAAGATTTGGAGTAAGGATTGCAACTCCTCCAAACCAATAAAGCTCGGGATCCAGTGCTGACCCTGGCGAAATACACAGGCCTGAAGGCAGACCGGTCCCTGCAGACAAGAGAAAAAACATTCCTTTTTTTTATTTCCAGCTCAGGAAATTTGGCCAGTGTCCCGGCTGGCAGCAGTAGATAGAAGTCAGTTCAGATATAGATTTTCCCTTCTCCTTGTTTGTACGAGTTACTTGCAGGAAACAGCCAGCCAGCCAGTTAGCCAGATGAGTTTCCCTTCCTTTATTTAATCAGAGAAAGTGCTCCATGTTGTGGAGTCCATGTAGGAACTAATTCATGTGCTAGGTGCCCAAGAGAAACTTGAATTTGTTTGTCTTTTTATATAAACTGTGCTGAGAGGCTGAAGACAGAGGTCCCGCTGAGGTCTTATCTGATGACAGGCTCTTGGACACATCAGCAATAAAACCCTGCAGCCTTGTGACCGGTGTGGACTGGCCGTTCCCATTTCTACAACAGCTAATATTCAGTAAGTGGTTTTCATGTGCCAGATACTGGGCTGAGTGCTTCACACCCACCGTCTCATTTAATCTTACAAGAACTTTGTGAGGTGGCTAAAGTCATCTTCGTTTATGTCCAAGGCAAATCTCCAAGGCTGAGACACACACACACACACACACACACACACACACACACAGAGAGAGAGAGAGAGAAAGAGAGAGAGAGAGAGAGAGAGAACTTACCTGAAGTCACAAAGCTGGTGAATAGGGAATTCAAAATTTGAATCCAGGTTTTCTCTGACTCCTCCTATACTGTACTAATTATTTTAGGAGTTAAGAGTTAAGTGTCTGAAAGATCAAGGCTCATAAAAATATCCTTTTCTGGCTGAGACTTAACTTCTGATCAATCTTCCAGTAGGATTTTAGGGTCAAGGATCCCAGCAGCCTGGCTCAACTCAATGCTGTGGCAGGGGGCAAGGCCCACAAGGCCACATCAGCAGATCAGAATGCTTTAGTTGTGAATGCCCCTGGTCCCTCTTGCAATAGCATCCTTGTTATTAAATCTGATCTCCCCTCCCTAATCCCCTTATTTTAATGACACAGAAGTGGGCGTAGTTATTTTCATTTGGGTTAGCTATATAAAGGGCAATTCCTCTGAACAAGGAAGAAGTCATGCAAGCAGACACTGCTCAAACAGGACTAGTGGTAGGTGAGAGGGCATGGGAGGTCTGGTGCGGCTGGAGCCAAAGGTGTGCCAGATGTCCAAGGGCGTTTCCTGTAGGCCATGCAGAAGCTTGAAGCATACCCGGAGAATGGCTACAGTTATCGGTGACATGATCAGATTGGCATTCAAGAAAGATTAAAAAAAAAAAAAAAAAGATCATTTCTGATTGCCTACAAGCCAGGCTTTCCTGGGATCCTATTCTAACAGACCAGATAGAGACACAGTCATGTTCTGGGCAGGCTAATAGTTCGGTGACCCTTTATAGGTGATTATTTCTGTACCCGTCCAATCTTTCTTTCAAAGAGAATTTGAACTCTGCAGGTAGGCAGAGGAAGATTCCTGGTGGTGGCACTCAGTCTTTGTTCTGAGAAATCTGCTCAGGGCCTTACATTTGCGCACCCCATTCAACAAAGCAAGACTCCTGCAGTGAGCAGAACCCATCCCCTTGGAGTTGGTTAGCGGCCAGCTCATTAGCCAGTAGCTACTTCTTGGGTCCTCATTCGCCAACCTACCTAGCTTCCTGTGGTTTTAAGACATGTCTGTATGCTGCTTCTGGCCATAATGAAGAAGCAGGGGCCAGAGTCACCCTGTCCCCCTGAAACAGCTAGAAAATCAGACAGAATTCACTCAGTTTTTTTCAGGTACTGGAAACAGGGAGCACAGATGGCTTGAGAGACAGGACATCAGGGAGGTGAATCTTAGGGTATCTGAAATGAAAAAGAACACTAGATGGCATTAGAAGCAGATCAGATGAGAGAAGAAAAGCTTAATGACTGTGAAAACATAGCAACTTAAAGTATTTATAGCAAAACACACAGAGAAAAAGACTTAAGAGGAAATTTTCGAGCTCTAGTGACCCATAGGACAAGTGACCTAACACATGAGACCCAGGAGTGGGGGAGGAGGGTGCAAAAAACTTAAATATGGCCAAAAGGCTTTCATATTTGATGAGAACTAGAAACCCACAGACTCAAGAAGCTCAATGAACTTTCCCAAAAAGAATACACATTCCCCTGAAGACCGATGATGCCGAGCATCACTTCATATGCTTATTGGTCATTTGCACATGTTTGTTGGAGAAATGTCTGTCCAAACCCTTTGTCCGTTTTTAATTGGGTTGTCTTTTTCTTGTTGACTTATTAGAGTTATTTATATATTCTGGATTCTAGACCCTTATCAGATATGTGACTTGGTCCCATTCTGCAAATTGCTTTTTCACTATCCTCATAGTATCTGTGTCAGAGTTTTCCAGAGAAATACAAGCAACGTAAACAATACAAAACAGATGTATTTTAAGAAATGGGTTCACACAAACATGGAGGCTAGCAAGTCTGACATTTGTAGGGTGGGCTGCAGGCTGAAAGCTTAGACAAAATTGATGATGTATTCTTGGGGCAGAATTTCTTCCTTCCCAGAAACCTCAGGCTTTGCCTTTATAGCTTTCAAGTGATTGGATGAGGCTCACCTACAGTGTGGAAGGTCATGTCCTTTACATACAGTCAAGTGACTATTGATGTTAAGTACGTCTACAAAATACCTTCACAACAACATCTAGGCTGGTATTTGCGGAGATAACTGGATACCATAGCTTAGCCATGTTGACACATAAAGTTAACCATTATATTGTCATTTAACACAAAAAAGTATTAGAGTTGATGAAATCCAATTTATCAATGTTTTTCTTTGAGTGCTCGTGTTTTAGGTGTCATGTATAAGAGAGCATTGTTTGCTCCAAGGTGACAAAGATTCACACCTATGTTTTCTTAGGAGATTTTAATAGTTTTAGCTCTTACATTTAAGTTTTTGATCTCTTTCAAGTCAGATTTTGCATATGGCATGAGGCCGGAGTCCCATGTGTTCTTTTGCATCCGTTGTTGTCACCTTCATGAGCTACTCTCAGATTAATTTTCCCCCATTGTCTTACTATTTCAGTAAGTTCAGCCCCCTTGAAGACTTTGGGCATATTTGGCCAACTAATTTGCCCCTTAATCCAGTTCCAGATCCCAAACTGGGAGAAAACTTAGAACTCTTGAGTTCATTTCCACAAGTCACTTTCTGTTTGGTAGTCCTGTGTAGGCCTTGAAAAATAACGGGAAGGGCTGGGACAGGTTAACCTTGGTGTTTGGGAGACAGCATTCATCAACGGGTCACCACAAAGTACCTGGCAGGAGAGGCTGTAGAGATTCATAAACTATGTCCCATGGGCCAGATATGGGCCTCTACCTATTTTTGTTGATATGGTTATGGAAGAATACAGCCACATGCGTTCACCTACATACTATCTCTGCCCTCCTGAGAGCTATAACAACGGAGATAAGTCATTGTGACTGAAACCGTATAGTCTTCAAAGCCTAACATGTTTACAATCTGGCCCTTGTTAACTCTGGACACATAGTCCTAGTGTGTGCAGAGTGGAAATCTTCGCTGTCTTTAGCATAAGAGGAAATGGATGTGTAGCAGAGGCTATTGGCGCCCCACCTGGAATCCCTTTTGCAATTAGGTTGCCCACCCCCAGGTCCTACACTGCTTCTCTGAATGAATCCAACCGCAGCTTTTTCTTCTCTTGTGTGGCTCTTTGTTTTTCTTACCCTCTTGCTGATTTCTCCTGAAACACCTTCTCAATAACTCACATACATACACATTCTGCTCACAGGTGCTACTTCTAGAGAATCCAACTTAGAGCAGAATGCATTGTCAGAATTAGAGTGCCAGCCATCAGGTTAGCACAGACAAGGTAGATGTCTGCAAGAGGGATGGGGGTCCATGGTCTGGCAGCTGGTGGGAGGTTTTGGAGCCTGAGCAGAGAAGAAGGTGTTTGCATGGGGGCGGGTCGTGGGGGCTTGACTTGGGATAACAATGCCCTGGCAGGATGACAGGAGTGACTGCACATGTGAGCAGCAGTGGGAATGGCAGATTGTTGTGTACAGGAGAGGTGACCCAGTAGTTAAATATATTGAGAATAATGGGAGGTTTCTCATCGTCTGAGGGGTTATAAATATGGAAAGAGGGAAAAACTAGAATAAACTCTCTGGTATTGGATTGGAATTGGAGGTATCAGTATAACTTGTGTTTTCAACACATAGAGGTATGGATAAATATAGAATTAAATGCATGTGGTCACAGAAGCTTGGCAGTTCCAACACCCCAAAAGCAATGAGCACCCTAGCACCCAGATCTTTGTTTCAAAACGCCTTTCTCCACTAAAAGGAATAAGGACCCCCATGGAGAAACAGCTGACTTCAAAGCTGGGGCAGAGGAAGTGCAAGATGAGGTAGAACAACTTTCTATGCTAGAAAGTAAGGACACACTCAAATATGAGGAGAAAATGTCAAACAGGACATACAAGCCACCTTGAAAGGGCACCACTGGCCTGATCTGAGACATTTTGAGTATCAAAATAAATGATGTTAGTAGCAGATTAAAATGCATTGACTAAAATAGGAATCCCTGAGTCTATACTGATAAAAATAAATGAATGAATGGGGAAAAGAGAAAGGTCTTACCGTAGAAAGTCAATTAAATGGAGATGGGATGATAGAATTAGAACTTTAATCGTAATAACTAATTCTGCCAAAAAGTATCAATGCAGGTATTTGTGGAATGAAGACAGAGGAGAGGAATGTTTTCCATCCAGGTTCACATTACACTCCATGATAGAGAGAGAGAGAGAGAGAGAGAGAGAGAGACTCAACTGGAGGACTTTCTGGGCTGGATCTTCTCAGCTCAGGAAAATTCTGGGTCACACCTGTGGTTCCTTGGCCTCGAAGAGGATCCGAATGTCACCCCAAAACATGCCACTTTGCATAAGGATTATTTTGAGCTGAAGGCAATTGAGACTCCACAGATGCAGGAAGAGTTTTCTGCGCTCCCCTTATCTGCCTAAGAGCAGGACAGAAATTTCCCTGGGAGGAAGATGCCCCCCGCCCTCCGCCCCTCTCACCTCCAGGACCAGGGAGAGAAGAGCAACTCTTATCATCGAAGACTGGGAACGGACACCGAGATCAATTTGCATAAACAGACCTTATTAAAATAACCCTTATCTTCTCTTAGCTCCTCCCATATATGTCCTAGTCACTTACCTACAATTTATTGTCCCTTGAAGCCCAAGCCCTTTTTCCTTTGTTAAAAGAATATAGAAGCCCCTGAGTCTAAGAGCTTCTTTGATTTTTCTCTTCTGTTCTGTGAACTCCCAGCAGGTACCTATTAATAACAATTCTGTTCTTTTTCTCCAGCTAATATGTCTTTTGTTAGTTTAATTCACAGGGCCCAGACACGCCCCTGAGAAGGTGGGGGAAACATTCTTCCTCCCCAATGGAATAGAAGCAAGCAAAGAAATTTCTTTTTAAGAAGAGTTTAAAAACCACACAGCTAATTCACTGGGCTCGTTTGTTGGAAGTACAGCAGAGTGGCTTCAAGGTGCCTAGCTAGTTGGTGGCATAGCCTGGGCGAAGGCTGGTGTGCTGTTCTCTAGGAAAACAGTGGCTGCTAGCTCAGCCTCAGTGGGCTATCTGGTAGCCCCCATCAGCAGCAGAGCCCAGAATCTGTCCCCTCATATGACCAAATTTGGGGGAAGGCTAGAGTGGATTTACTTGCCATTTATGGCCATGAACGTATTCATTAACTCCTCACAACAGCTCTATGAGATGGGTATTACCCCCATTTTATAGATGCCGATATTAAGGCCTAGCGAGAATTACTGAGAATTACTTAGAAACCTGAATATAGGGGATTGCTTTCAGTGAATTGCGACATTATTCCTTTCAGAACATGTGGTGATGCTAACTAACCGTTGGCAAAGTGTTGCCAAGTACCAGTCCTGCTGGATCCTTCTTCAAAGCAGAAATAAGGCTTATCTGCAATTAGCTCCTTCATTGTGTGCAAACGGTACTAATTGCTTGAAAATAGTGTGTTCTCTTAAGTAGGTTAAACATTCCCTTCTGAAATCTTGTTTATACTATTAATTTGGGCAACAAACTCTTCCTTTATGGTGCATGGCAACTGCAGCCAGGCCAGGCTGGGAGAAGGATTACAAATTTTCACTCATTTGAACGGGGATGGGGTGTCAATCGACGCGAGCCCGCCGACCTTACTCGTGCGAGCCCATTGAAGAGAGGGTCAGCCAAATGTGGCAGCCACCTGATTATGAAATATTTGATGAGAAATGAAAATCCCTTCCTTTCTACTATCGGAGAACCTCGAACTTTCTGCCAACAAAATCTTGCCAACTGTTGGTCCTGCTGGGCTTACTTTAAGGAACAGATAAGACTCAATTTTAATTAGCACACTAATTGTTTCCATGCAAATGAATATGGGGAAAGAACTTGCAAACAGTTTATTTTCTTAAGTGGGTTACCAAGGTGCCCCCTGTAGCTTGCTCGATGGTGCTCCATTGGACAGCCAACTGTTGTGTTCACTGAATAGCACAAATCCAGCTCAACAAGCACTTCCAGAGCAGGGCCCTGGTGCTGAGCTCCATGCTGAAGTTGGGAGGTAGGGAGGTGAGATGAACCAGATGCAGACCTTGTCTTCTAGGGCTCCACCATCGAGGTCAAAGGTGTGGTTGCTAAACTGTATCAGTTAGGATTCCGGGTTGTAAGCAACAGAAATCAATTCAGGGTTAAGTGGAGAGAAAGGGAATGTAGTGAAGGGGTCAAAGGTTGGAAGTAGGCTGATCAGGAAGGCAAAGAGGGCTGACAGAGTAATAATCTGGTGGGTTGATTGCCATCAAAAGGATTCATTTCTCTGACCTTGTGTCCTTGTGTTGCTCAGGCCTGTGGCCTCTGTCGGGGTAGAAGAACCTCATAGTCTCAGTACCTGGGAGCATGCAAATTAAATGGACAAAAAAAAAAAATTAGCAAGAGAAAAAAAAAAACCCTCAAATGTATTCATGTGTAATACAGGAGCTTCCAGAAAAAGTAGCTCTCTAAGTGGCTGAAGTTTGGGAAAGAGAAGGGAGAGAAGAGGCTTCTATGGGAAAAAAACAAACGGGTTTCAAAGGGAACAAACAGGAGATAAGGAAATCTGTGATAATGTTTGTTTATGCAAGTGTGAGTGGTCTTTTCCATCTTTTTCATGGCCGTAAAGCTCCCCCAGAGGATGGAGTTTATGATAGTTTCAGTCCCAGAAGTTTTTGCTTTTAGCGAGATAAAGCAAGCTCACAGAAGGCTTCTTTCTGCATCTGTGAATCTCAGATGTCTTCAGTTTAAAACAATCTTCATATTAACTCTGAGTGTCCACGTGGGTACCCACACCTCTCCCCTGAATAACCACAATACCCTCCTAGCTGGTTTGCCCAATTCCTCTCTGGCTTCCCGCCCATACGTTCTCCCTGCAGCAGCCAGAGGGATGTCTTTAAAACCAGAATCAGATAATGCCATCCTGCGCTTAAACACCTCTGCAGACCCATGCTCAGATCTTGGCTTCGAATACTGTTGTCTAATAAAAAGAGCTAGGGCTCCTTAAAGAAATGATGGATTGTAGGACGGGGCAGGGAAAGTATAGCTGAGCCTGGAGCATCTTGCCATGCCAGAGAATAACAAAGTGCTCAAGAAACAAAATGATGGGGACATGTCTCGAAGGGACACAGGAGTCACCTGAAGGAGGTCTTAGTGGCCGAAACAGCAATAATATAGGTAAAAAAAAAAAAAAAAAAAAAGAAACAATATAGTATTGGAATATAACCCAAAGTACTACGTAAGTATCTATGAGTCTGTACTGATTTTCACAGATAAATTTTCGGGTAATTATTCAGATAAACAGGGAGGAAGAGATCGACCACCTGTACAGAAGAATTTCAACTATTTATGCAGATGCTCCTGCATGAAGGTGGCAGAGCAGAACTTCTTGTCCCTTAGGAGGGGGAACTCATGGAGACTTCTTCTGGGGGTAGGACATGGGAAGAGGGAAAAGGAGGTAATGTTACAGCAGAGAGTCCGACAAATGCACCCTCAGCCAGGTAGGTGCTCAAGGTCAAAGCCAACACTTGGTAAGTCAGGTACCCTTGCTATGATGTGATGAGAGGCACCCTGTACTTCTGTGCTCTTTCTCCCGGGATCCCAGTCGAGGAACTCATAGCCCACGAGCCAAAACCAAACCGAAGGATGAGCTACAAAGTACCTGACCAGTACTCCTCAAAACTGTCCAGGTCATTGGGGCACCCCGGGGGGCTCAGTGGCTGAGCATCTGCCTTTGGCTTGCAGGTCCTGGGATCGAGTCCCGCATCAGGCTCCCTGCATGGAGCCTGCTTCTCCCTCTGCCTATGTCTCTGCCCCCCCTCTCTCTGTGTCTCTCATGAATAAATAAATAAAATCTTTAAACAAAACAAAACAGCCCAGGTCATCAAAAACAAGAAAAGCCTGGGAACCCATCACCACCAAGAGGAGCCTCGAGAGATCCGACCTCTAAAAGTAATGTGGTATCTTGGATGGAATCCTGGAATGGAAAACGGACATGGAGTAAAAATTTGGGAAATCTGAATCCAGCATGGACTTCAGTTAATGATGACATGTCCGCGTTGGTTCCTTAGTTATGACAAATGTATCATATTAACATAAGATGTTAACCACCGGGGGCACGGGGTGTGTGGTCTCTGGGGGGCTCTCTGTCACGTCGCAACTCTTCCATGCATCTAAAACTCTTCTGAGAGAAAAGATTTATTAGCAAACAAAGCAAAACAAAATCCTCTGAGGGCTTCTGGTTGGGCTGAGAATAAAATCTAAATTTCTTATCCTAGTGGACAGTTGACATTGCTCTGCGGGACCCGGCTGGTCTCTGTCTCCCACCACCTTTCTGAACATTCTGGCCTTGTCTCGGGCAAGGACACTGGGGCCTTTGCTCCTGCGTCCTCTTCTCCCAGAATGCTCCTGCTTTTGCCAGAGCTTGCTCTCTCTTGCCCCACCCGCCCTCCCTCTTCTTCCCTCCCTCTCCCTCTTCCCCCCTCCTATCCTCTGGTTGAATCCTTCTCAATTGTCATATCCCAGTTTAAATGCCACCTCCTCCAAGAAGCCACCTTGAGAACAATGACGCATGTCCCCCCCACCTGCATCCTTCTCCATCACACTACATCGGTTTCTGGCACTGATGTCAGTCTGCCATTATTTTACATAAGCTGTTCACCGGTGTACTCCTGACCACCCCAGGAGAATGTGCCCAACCCACTCACAGCCATAACCCTAGGGCCTCGTGGGAGGTAGGAGTTTAATAAACACCCGATGAGTGGAGCAGAATTCACGTCTGCCCGTCTCTGCTGACTTGCTAGCCTTGTCACTCCGTGCCCTGACTTCCCCCCACCTCTGGATGGGACACCTCCCTTTACCCACCTCCAGCCCCAATCTTCCAACCTTCCATACTCCCTGTCCTCATCCCCTTGCACCTGCAGCATCAGGCCCTGTAAATACAGCCCTGTCCTGGGTGTGCGCACCCCGTGGAGATCATTACTATGCAATTAATGCTACTCAGTTGCGCGTTACTATAAGTGCCCATAATTGCATAATTAGGACCCATAATGTAACACAATCATTAACATGTTTTATACCTTGGCCTCTTCCAAACTAAATTTTTGTTAAAGCACCCCAAGTAATTAGTTTAGCGTGAGGATGGAGGAAGTTTCTAGAGAACAGAGCAAGCAGTCTCCCCTTTGTCTTTCCACGTGGTAATGAGGAGGGAATGCCTGGCATCTTTGAGAAAGACGCTATTGATTCTTTAGCCCCAAAGCATCCCCCTGAGCCCGGCTCTGTGTTGTTTGCTGAATTTTCTAGAATGAATGGGAACCAGTGTGTGTTTGTGCTTAACGCACATTCCCAATTATCTGTGCTGATGGAGCAGAGAACTCCCTCATCCTCGTAAGGGATATTTTCCAAAGTTAAAGGCAACAGTGGGGTGGGGGAGGTGGGGGGCGAGGGAAATGGGGAGTTAGTGTTTAGTGGGTGCAGAGCGTCAGGTTGGGAGGATGAGCAAGTTCAGGAGATAGTTGGTGGTGATGGTTGCATATCAATGGGGATGCACCTGCTTCCTCTGAATTGCACACTTAAAAATGGTTAAAAAGGTAACTTTTATGTTGTGTATCTCTACTACAATAAAAAGAAGCCCAGTGACATATTTTACTGGAAAGTAGGCACAGTATTCTGATAGGAGAAAAGGTCAGTTATGCAGCAAACACAGAGTAAGATCCCACTTTTTAAAAATTTTATTTTAAAATTATGCAGGGACACCTGGGTTGCTCAGCGGTTGAGCATCTGCCTGTGGCTCAGGGCATCATCCTGGAGTCCCAGGATCGAGTCCCACATCGGGCTCCTGCAGGGAGCCTGCTTCTCCCTCTGCCTGTGTCTCTGCCTCTCTCTCTCTCTCTCATGAATAAATAAATAAATCTTTAAAAAAATAAAATTATGCATAATAAATAAGAGGCTGGAAATAAAAAGTGTCAAAGCACATAATTGATTATTTCTGAGTGGGAGCGATATCTACTGTTTTCTTTTGGGCTTCTCTGTATTTTTCCATTTGGATATTCTATGGTCAATGCTTGTGTATCTTTTGCAGTCAGATTAAGCGTGGACACACAGCACCGTGAATGTACTTGATGCCACTGAGTTGTATACTTTAACGTGGCCGTGATGGCCAATATCTTGTTGTGTATATTTTAACACATACAAACGTGCTTAAAAACGCAAAGGCAACTTGTACTAAAGATGCTACCTACCTGGGGTTTCTTGGGGTTGATCCTGCCCTAATTTGCCATCACCCCCTGGTCCTGCTCCACTGCGTGGTCCAGGGGAGCGAGACCAGGTGTGGGACGTGAAATCGAGAAGCTAAAAGATACCAGGTATGGGTTTAAATGTTTCTAGGTACAATCCAAGATTTTGGCCTCTTCAGATCAGATGAGAAGCATTCTGTAACAGGAAGCTTTTTTTTTTTTTTTTTTTTGAGTTCACTCAGGATTTATTATGATTCAAATTGAGGCCAGGTTAAAGCTAACCCTCATATTTTCTACAAAGCAGGGATTGTTGACTGTGATAGCATAACCATGATTGCAGGAAAAACAATCACAAATCTTTAGAGGCTGAACTGTTTTCAGGAACACAAAGATACCACATCGCTTTGACACTCATTACAAATAAAGATGTGTTATATGTGTGTGATGTTTTTAACCTTCTAAAGTGTATTTGTGGTTTTTATTTATTGTGTTATCAGGCAAATCATGTGAAAGTGGCCCTTCTATTAAGATGGGAGATGCTGGAGCCCATTTGTTCACTGCCTGGAACTACCCAGCAGATAGGGGGAGGTCATTGGTGCCAGAGCAGGGCCCTCCCTGGTGTGAAGTCCTAAAGAAGGTAAAAGGGGATGGGCTATAGGGGAAAGGAGGGTGTGCCTCTTCTGCAGCTTCTAAAAGGAAGGAGGAGCAGGTGGGAGGATAGGCAGGGAGGATTGCAGTGACTTTGTTAAAGGGGCCTCATGAGGCCGTTATCCACGAGGGCCAAGGGAGCTGGGGTATTTATACACCAATTCCTGCCAGTGAGGCTCTCCAGGGGTGACACTTCCCCGGGCAGTGCCAGCTGACCTCTAGCATGGGCATCGGAAGGCTCTTGGGCAGCATGGAGGGGCTGACAATTGTGGCAGAGCAGGTATGCTCAGCGCTGCAAGGACTGGAGGACTCTTTGTGCCTCAATATTGTGCCCCAGAGTGAGGGTGGTGTTTGCAGGAAGGACAGAAGGCGTAAAATAGTCCCCCTCGGAGATGAGAGAGCAACTCAGCTGGGCAGTCCCAAACACCCCACTTGACGGTGCACTTTTTTTTTTTTTTTAAGATTTTATTTATTCATTCATGAGAGACACAGAGAGAGAGGCAGAGACACAAGCAGAGGGAGAAGCAGGCTCCCTGTAGGGAGCCCGATGCAGGACTTGATCCCAGGACCCCAGGATCACACCCTGGGCCAAAGGCAGATGCTCAACTGCTGAGCCACCCAGGGGCCCCTTGATGGTGCATTTTGAATAAGGACATAGCTCAGCTTCAGCGGCCTCTGAGCCATGCTGTGTGGCTGCTGTGTGCTGGCTGCGTGACAGGGGCAGACAAGACCTCCTTGCTACTCATGGAGACTTCACGGGGGCCGCAGACCTGCAGGCCAAGGAGTGAGATGTGGGGGACATTTGTGTGCAGTGTGGGGTGCCTGATGGAGGAGTAGGGCAATGTCAGGTGGTGGTGGGACTGATACTGATGGGGGAACAGAAGTCTAGCTGAGGACAAAGCTCGAGCCCAGGGCTGCACACTGACAACAGGCAGAGGGACATTCCTCTAGAGACTCAACTGTCTCGATGTTCATACTTTGCCAAGGGCAAGAGGCAATCTTAGCCCGACCCCCAGGATCCTGTGAGTCTACTTTACCATATAAAAATTCCTTTAGAAACATCCTTTATCTCTAAACCCCCCCAAGATCCATGTTGGCAATCATCTCCCAAGCACATGACCCACCGATAGACATCTGTTGTATTAGATGACTAATAAATGACCCACCGATGACTCAGGTTTTATTAGACAGTAATAAGTGACCTTTCCCCAACAATAGCCCCCTCAAGGTCCTGGAAACCTCGCTTCCAAAATTCCTTAGAGACTTACGCTCTCCCTAACCCCCTCCCAACCCCCAGGTATATAATCAGCCACCTCACAGGCCTGGGGCAGCAGCTCTTCCTGCCCCCGGGTCCTGTCCCCAGGCTTTAACAAAACCACTGTTTTGCACCAAAGACGTCTCAAGAATTCTTTCTTGGTCGTTGGCTCTGACCTCACCCCACCAAACCTCACCTATATTCCAAAACTTCATCAATACCACACGCTCAAGACCTTGAAGGATGAGTACTCCTGTCGCAGCTGCGAGATCTCTCTGAGCCTTAGTCCGTCTGTGAAATGGGACGATGATAGATTTGAAAACTCTGTAGGGATTTCTCAGTGAATGCAAGTGTTGGGTAATGCGCAGAGTGGCCTCAGGATTTCGGATTGCCAACCCTCACCCCCAGGGACCAAACTCATGCCAGGATGCTCCAGGGTGACCACAAAAATCACCAGCAGGGGGTCCAAGCAGCCGGGAAGCAGGCGGCCTCATGGAGAGGTCCCTGCCACTCTTATCCTTTCTCTGGTGTCACTGAGCTCCTGCCCTTGTCCATCCACTGTATGAACAAGATCCAGTGAGCAAGGTGGGCAAGGCCTCTGACCGCAGTGTTCCCGTGGGAGGCTGTTGCAGGGGGGCAGGAAGCAAAGCTCTCCCTGTTTTCACAGTGGATTTATCTCCCGACGACCCTGGAGCTGCCCCGGGTTGCACGGGCTCTCTCAATTATTGGCTGTGCAACCGCGGGCAGGCTACCTAACCTCTCTGTGCCTTACCTTTCTCATCCGTGAAACGGTAAAGTATCTCACACACAGGGTTGTTTTTAGATTTAAAGAATTCCTGGCAGGCAGGTGCCTAGCATAGGCCCTGGCCCTCAGTAGGTATCGGTGGCTATTTTTCAAGGAGCTGATCTGATTGTTCAGAACCATTCCCTGAAAGACCTTGGGTCTTGGGTCCTGGTGGGAACCTAGCCCTTCCGGGAATGGCAGAGGGCCTGAGCCCCAAGCCCCATGGCCAGGCCTTTGGGAGGAACCCCAGTGCTCTGGTTCTGGCTAGAATGGAGTGAGGACCGTGTTGCTGAATGAGCACGGGATTTGGAGCCAGGCAGACCTGGGGGAGCGTCCCAGCCTCTCCACCTCGTAGCTGCAGGATCCTGGGACAGTTGCTTCACTTTCTTGAATCCTACTTTCTGGAAGCACAAAGTGGTGGTAATCGTGATAGAGCACATGACGGTTGTGTCACTCACTCACTTGGGAGTTGCAAACCCCAAACGTAGTGGCTTAAAGCCACAACCCTCTATTTTGCTCATGAGTCAGTGGATTGGCACTTTGGACTGGGTTCGGGCAGGGGGTCTGCTGGTCTTGTTTGGGCTCATTCAGGCAACTGGGGTCGGCTGGGGGCTGGTCTCTGGGGCCGTTGACTGAGGGAACTGGTAACGGGGCCACGTGTCTCATCGTCCGGCAGGCTAACCTGGGCTTGCTCACGTGGGGACGGTCACAAGGTTTCTAAGAGCCACAAGGGAGGAAACCCAATGCCCAAGGTCTTCAAAGAAAGTTCCACAGGCAGATTCAAGGGGTGGAGGAGTCAATGGAAGGGGAGACTTGGACTATACCATCTACTGTTTTTTTTTTTTTTTTTACTGGGTTGTTTTGAGGATAAAACAAGATCATCCGGGTCAGGCGCCTGTTAGCATTATGAGTGCTCAATAAATGCATTGACATAGATTAGATTTGTCTCCTCTGATTTTTTTTTTTTAAAGTAAACTCTACAACAACATGGGGCCTGACCTCACGACCCCAAGATCAAGAGTTGCATGCTCTTCCGACTGAGCCAGCCAGGCGCTCCTCTCTCTTCTAGCTGTTCAGTGATTTTTAATTTTTGTGGAATGTCTTGTCTTTGTTTCCTCCCCCACGCCGCGAGGATAACCACTTTCAGGCAGCGATGCCCTTTGTAAGGGTTTGATGAGGGAGGGAAGGATGGTGCCCGGATGCGGTGTTGTTATCCTATTACCCATGTGAGATCTGTCTCCATCTCTTCTTCGCACACCAAAATGCAAGCCAGCCTTTTCAGTTGTGTTCATATTTTGACCCACATCCCACTTTCCAAGAGAGCTGTTTTGTAGACACTGCCTGGAGCTGTCCTTTCCTCCGGCTGCTGGAGCCTCTCCGCCTAATCTCCCGCTCCCCCAGGGCACCTCCTCCCTTGTGTTCCTCCCCTTCCTCTGCTCTGCCTCGGAGGCTCCTCCGGGCTGGAGCCACAGCTTCAGGGGTTTGCAGGGGAGCCCTGGGGACATGAGGCTCTTCCAGGCAAGGATGCCAAAGGCCTGAAGTGAGGTGTACCTGTCATGACTCTAAGTACCCGCAGGCCAGACACAGCGCGGGGCTCCGATGGCTCTGAGGGACCCTCACCCCATCTGTAAAAGAAAGGAGCCCCCTCCCCGCTGCACCTCCTCAAGATCTCCAGGGAGCTCTGAGCAGCTCCCGAGGCTCCCCTGCACTGCCCAGTGCACTGGGAAAATGCTTAGGGTTTTGAGCCTGGGGAGGCTCCAATCAGGCCGTCAGCTGCTGTGGAAGGGGAGGGAACAGGTACAGGGCCTCAAAACCTGAATAGGGTAAGGCATGAATTACTTGAGCGCCGCCCCCTCCTCCCCCAAGCCCCCAGATCTTGTCAAGCCAGACAGGGCTCCTGCAGGTTAAACATTAGACAACCTTCCTCTGGAGCTGGGATGCTGAGAAAGGGGAGTGGGGGGAACCAGCAGACCCCCTCCCAGCTGGCCCCTGCAGAAGCCAGTGGTACTTCTGAGACCACCCTGGAGCAGTCCCTGGGCGGGGTGCTTCATGCACATTCGCTTGTGAGTTCACACAGCATCGTCTTGAGGCTGGTGGGGGCAAACCTATTATTTTGCAGATGCAGACATTGAGGATCGGAGAGTTTAAGGATATTTTCTTTGAGGGGCACCTGGATGGCTCAGTTGGCTAAGCATCCGAGCCTTGATTTCAGCGCAGGTCTGATCTCTCAGGGTCGTGAGATCAAACTCAGAAGTTGGGTTCCACGCTCAGCGAGGAGTCTGCTTGAGACTCTCTCTCCCTCTCCCTCTGCCCCTCCCCGCCTTCGAAAAGAAATACATAAATCCTAAAAAAAAAAAAAAAAGGAATATTTTCTTAGAGTTCAAAGGTCAAGGATGGAGCATCCGTGATCAGTGTGAGTTGGGGAGGGGTCGGGAGAGGCCCAGGGGATGGCTGATGCCCACCGAGCTTCTGGCCCTGCGCTTCAAGAGAGGGGAATGGAATGCATCGAGTGGGCAGGTCAGGTTCAAGAGTGTTTTGAAGGAAACTGAGGGTCTTGGATCTTTGCCACGAAGGTGAGTCTCCTTGAACTCCACGAGCCTCAATTTTGTCTCCTGTACAATGGGGTTGTCATCAGGGTCAGCGAAGTGATGTGTAGAAAATTCACATCTAGTCCAGTGCTTGGCATATACTGAGCAGGGGCTCTAGAAACATGGCCCCTATCCTATATCCTGGCTCCAGCAAGCCGTGGGGCACCAGGGACGGCCCCTCCAGGCAGCCTTCCTTCCTGGCGGGGCATTGCCAAGAGCAGCCCCATGCCCCACATTCGGAGTGCGGCCGGGCCCAGCCCCGGGCAGATGCTGTGGCTTCTAAGCTCGCTTCCGCAGCCCTGTATTCCAGACCAGCCCTAGACTGGGCTTCTCTTGTAAATATTGATGGAGGCCCCAGACAGAGAGGAACAGGAAAACAAAGGACGATTTATTTATGATGGAAAAAGAAACCAACAGGGGGAAAAAAAATCCACAGGCCCGACAGGAGGAGAGAGTGTTTAAATAAACCGTGGTACAGCCACTCGATGGAGCATCCTTGCACCTATTGAAATGCTGTTTACCGAGGGTTTGTAGCAACACGGGAAATGCATATACTAAAAAGCTGAGTGAAAAAAAGGAAGCAGCTGAATTGTAACTTGGGTATAATCACACGTAGGCAAAAATCAAGCCGCAGAAAAAGATGCCCAGGCTGGAGGGACACACACCGCAGAGGGGGTTGTCTCTGGATGGTGAAACTAGGGAGATTTTTTTTTGTACTTCTGTATTTTCCAAATTTCTTTCCTACAATGTCGTGGTTGGCCTAACGTGGAAAGCAACCCAAACTGAAGGGTTGGGTTTTTTTTTTGTTGTCGTATTATAAAGAACAAACACTTCATGGGGAAGCAGGATGGATGACCCAAGGAGAAGGCAAGGGACAAGGCCCCCCGGGAGGCTGAGGGCTTGAGGTGGCCAGACAAGGCTATCACACGAGGCCGAGTGCTGATCCTAGACTCTGACCCCATGAAGGACCACGGGCAGGCTGACACCCGGACACACTCAGGGGTGGCGGTGGCGTGTGATCTGGACTCTCCCCTTATATGCGTGCTCTCTGCTTCTCTCCTGCGAAGGTAGCTTACCTCCCTGCGAGGAGCCTCCTTCCTAATCTTTGGCAGAACGGGCTTCTCTCCCTTGCGGGAATGGCTAGAGCAGGATAGCTGGCTTCCTGTCCTCTTCACGCAGAGGTGGAGCTCCTCGGAGGCAGCCCTGCCCTTGATGGCATTATGCTACCTCCCTGCCTCCCCTGCCTTCCTAGCATGTGTGCAGCATAGGTTCCATTCATTTGTTTAGGCATTTGTTTGTAAAAATTACCTGTTTTCCTCCACCAGGACATGGGCCCTGTTAGGGCAGGGACCTTCCACATACCCAGCACCTGGAACAGTGCCTGGCCTAAATGTTCCACGAGTGAATCCTGACTGTCGGCCCCAGGTGGTCTTTGCAGACCCCCCGAACTACCTTGCTCTATCTACCATGATGGCCCTGATGCTAGCTCTGGACACCCAGGCCGGGGATGAGAAATGCACCAGCTCTCACCTGGGTCAGACCGGTTCTGAGGCTCAACATGAAAAGATAAGGCGATCGATTAGTGATGTCTGCCCAGGACCACAGGGAGGTGGATGAGATATGCCCGTACTTTCCATCTCAACCCTCCCTTCATCCTGAAGACCATATCCACCATCACTGGGTCTGGAACGAATTCCGCTGTTTCCCTGTTCCTGACCACAGGACCATGGCCCAGGCAGGGGGGCTCTGAAAAGTTTTCTGGAGTGATCCCCAGTTCACCCTGGGCTTGGAGCACCACCCCCCCGCATGGTCTCCCTGCTTGGTTGCAGTCTAGTCCATTGCCTGGCTCCTCGCTGGAGGCCTGCCATTGGGGGCTGGATCTGGCTCCATCTGCCCCCAGCTCCCACATGGGGTTCACCTCCCAAACAACCCCCAGCCTGGCATCGTGATGCCAACGCCGCCTCTCAGTCCTGTCATTGAGTTACCTTGCTTCCCCGCCAAGGGTCCCTTGGAGGCTCTTGCCTGAGTGTTGGCTCTGAGCGTGAGCATGGCCTTGGCAGGGGCTGTGGGGTCACCAGGCTCCAATTTAGAAGTAAAGTAGGCAGCCTCACCTTCTAGGCCCTAGAATGGGGACAGTGGCCTTGAGTGGTCCAATAACAGTTCTCGTCTCCATGCCAAACTCCCCGGTATTCCTTGCTCTAATCGCACATTTTCCAGGAAGACCCTGGCTCAGCCCTGGCAGCTGCAGTGAACGAGAGCGCCTGTCCAGACCCCCAGGGGAGTTTGGGAAGGATATTCTGCGGGGTTCTCATTTCTCTGGCAGAGAAGGCCGCGAATCGTCCTTCCCATTTTCAAGGTAGGAACTCTGAAATCCAAAGCATCCTTAGCTCCCCACTTGCCAGGCCTGCCCTGCTGCACCCCCATCTCTACCGTTTTCCTCCAGGTTGTTTGTCACTTTAGGAGGGGTCCCAGCTGCCCCGGCTTCCGGCTGGCCCCAGGAGCATCGCTGCCCTTGTATCTGTGTGTGTGTCGTCCTCAGCGAGGAGACAGGGCTGTGGCAGTAGATCTGACCGGTCTCTCTCCCTTCCCTCCAGGAGGAATGGGCAACTGGACTATTCTAGGTCCTCAGCTCCCGCATGGACCTGCCCTTCCCTGCTCTCCTGTCCAACCAGGCAGACCAGGTGACCATGTGGCACAGGCAGGGAGGAGAAATTAGGCCATCATCTCTCACCAGCCCGGGACGGGTGCCTGGTGGTGGCTGCCCCTGCTCCCCGAGGTGAGGGCTGTGTTGTTTGGACAGCTGTTTCGTGCAGGCTCTGAGATCTGGGGCGGGAGTCAGTGGTCACTTATCACCGTATCCAAGCAGGGGAGCTCAGAGGAGGACGGAGTGGGGGTGGTGCCCTCAGATCACATCTCCTCCTCCCTCTCCGGAGACCTCAGATGTGGAATCCCTTGGGTTCTTCGTGGACCACTACAAGATGTATCTTTTCTTTCCTTTCTTTTCCTTTCTTTCCTTTTCTTTTCTTTTCTTTTCTCTTTTTTTTGGAAGGATTTTATCTATCTATTCATGAGAGACAGAGAGAGAGGCAGAGACACAGGCAGAGGGAGAAGCAGGCTCCATGCGGGGAGCCCGATGCAGGACTCGATCCCGGGACCCTGGGATCCACCCAGGCGTCCCAAGATGTATGTTTTCAAATGGCTGCTAATTGGAGGTGTCTCCTCCTAGTAGACTAGAATTCCAGGTAATAAGAGAAAGTGAAATGGGTAAGGGTCAATTTACTCTGCAGGAAAGGGTCCCATGGGCAGCTCCCACTGCAGCTGTTCTACTTCTCCAACCATCTTTCCTCTGGCCGGGCCCCCCTGGGGCTCCCCGGGGCTCTTGGCACAACCAGAACCACCCCCCTGTGTGTCCCAGGTGTTTCTGAAACTCTGGAGTTAGGGGCTCAGTGGCCAGTGTTTAGGAAGGCACCGAAGTGGTTTATAGGGAGCTGGCCCACCTCCAGCAGGGTCGGCTCGAGGAGGTTATTGGGGATCACCTGGCACTAGGCACTGTCTTTGGGATTGGGCTGCACCCCTGAACTTTGGCGAGGTTCTGACAGCCCTTCCCCCAACAATTTAGATTTGAAGCAAGGGGGGACTCATCCCTGCACACGTGGCTGCCCTCAGCCTCAGGGCACCAGGCCCTGGTTCCATTTCCACACTGCACCTCTGCATCCCACCGACAGCAAAGCTGCATCCGAGGGCCCCGGCCAGCAGAGCATGTAGGATTAGAATTCACCCCTTGCTGGCCAAACGCCTGAGCGGCCTGCTCTCCCAGAAATGGCCCACGGAGCTACAGGTCGGGGATGCTTTCCGCTTCCCGGTTTGGCAGCAAAGGTGCGGCAGCGGGTGGCTAGACCCTGGTCTGCGGCACGTCGGGGCCGGGCAGGGTCAGGACGGCGGGCAGGAGGGTGCCCCGCGGGGAGGGGAAGCTCTGCAGCTCCTTGGGCAGGAACCTGGGCGAGATGTGGTCGGCCAGGAAGCAGAGCGTGTGCTGGCGCCCCACGCAGTACACGAGGTCGCCCACCACCGCGCACTGGAAGGCGTCGGGGTAGGGCGTCCGGTACGTGGCGCACTCGTACCAGAGGCGGGCGCTGGCGCTGCAGCGGTACACGCTGATGCCCAGGCTGCGGTTGAGGTCAAAACGGTAGAGAAAGCCGTTGACCGCCACCATCTCGGCCGTGCGGTCCTTGCCGCCGCCCGTGGGGCCGGCCTGCCAGCGCTGCTCCCGGGCCGAGAAGCGCAGCAGCAGGTAGCGCAGGGTCCCACCCGTGACGAAGATGTCGCCGGCGCAGGCTGTGGCCGTGTGCGCCAGCGCGAAGGTGTCATTGGGGAGCGGTGAGACGAAGGTCCAGCGATCCTGGCGGGGGTCGTAGCATTCCACCGTGTTCAGACACTCGCCCCCGATGGCGTACAGGCGGCCGTCCAGGGCCACCAGCCGGCAGTGCGGCCGGGCCTGGTTCAGCGGGCACACCTCGCTCCAGATCCCCGTCAGCGGGTTGTAGCAGAAGACGCGGTTGGAGGGCTGGGGCCCAGACCCCTGGCAGCCGGACACCACGAAGAGATAGTTGAAGAGACTGCAGAGGGCACAGCCCCGGGACACAGCCTCGGGGGGCAGGCAGGCCAGTGGGCGCCAGACATCCCCCTCCTCATCGTAGCAGCAGAGACGGCTCGAGTCCCCCGGGGGGCACACATCGGCCACCACCAGGTGCCTGCGGCCACGCAGCCGCTGCTGGAGGATCAGCTCCCGCTCCGTCCCGCTCAGGCAGCCGTAGATGTCCGGGCTGCGCAGGACCTGGAGATAGTTGTCGCTCATCACCTTGTAGGCCGCCTCCTTCAGCGCCTCCAGCTTCTGCCTCTTGGCCAAGGTCAGTACCTGGTAGCAGTTGCCCAGATCCAGGTGCACATCCGGAGCCGAGCTAGGGGCCAGCGGCAGGTGGAAGAAATTGGTCCCCGCTACGAGCTGCACGCAGGGCTCCCCCCTGCTTCCGGCCGAGTCGGCCCCGAGAGACACAGGGGGCAGGGGGCAGCCGGGCTGGTTGCTCCCATCTGGGCAGGACGGCCTGGTGGCCCCGAAGCCATCGAGCCGTAGCTGGAGCTCCGGGTTCTCCGTGATCTGGAGGAGGCTGTCCTTCCTGCTGAAGCCTTGCGTGGAGGGTGACGGCGCAGGCTGGGGGGCGATGGGTGTGTGGGCTCCACCTTCCCGGTCATCGGCGTGGCCTCCTGATGCCGTCCCTGTCTCCAAGGGGCCTGGCAGGGGCACAGGGGGTGGGGCCTCAGCCCTGGCAGCCGATCTGGGGGCCAAACTGCCCTTGGAGCTGGCCCGGGAGGTGGATTCCACATAGTAATCATATACCTTGCCCTTCAGCTTGGGCCCGATCCCCTCCACCTCCTCTTCCACACGCACCCGGGCCACTGACCAGTAGGTGTAGGAGGCGCTGGTGGCCCCCTCGCGCTGATGCAGGATCAGGCCCAGGTCCCCGGCGGCCCGGAGGGCCCCGGCCTCTTCCCTGCGGGTGAAGATCCAACTCTTGCTCATGTCATTCTTGCCTTCCACGTGGGCCGCCCAGTTGGTGGGGGCGGGGTCCTGCTGCCCGGGTCCCAGCTGCCCGGGGGGGCCGCCGTCCTGCCAAGGGGCAGGCTCGCCACCCGCACGGCTGCTGTCTGCTGCGGGAGAGTTTTGGGATTCGCGGCCCAAATGGAGGTGCCGGGGCGGCTCGGGCTTACCGCCAGCAGCTGTTCCCACCTCCAGGCCACTGCAGCGAGGAGGTGCCAGCCCAGAGTCCGGGCGCTGCCCACCCCCTTCCTCACCAGCGCCGTCCTTCTCGGGCTCCCGAACCTCTTGGGCCTCTGAGTCTTCGGGAGAGGGTCCTGCTGCCGGGACTTGGGAGTCCCCCTGCTTCTCCCAGCCGCGGCCCTGTGCTGCTCTGGCTCCCTCGCTTCCCCTCCGGCGTCTCAGCACACTGTGCGGTGCCCCGGGAGCAGCTCCCTGGGCCGCAGGCTGCCCGGAGCCCTGGGCTTCCTCCTTGGCCTCGGCCTTGGTGTTCCTGCCCCGCGGCGGGGCCTGGGCAGGCCTCGACTTGTACAGCCTGTAGGCTATGGTCAGCAGGAGCAGGGCAGCGGCGGACAGCACCACCTTGCCTGCCAGCTGCATGTCCAAATGCCAGTCCTGGGCCTCCGCTCCTCCTCTTCCGGGGAGCATGCTTCCCAAAGCAGACCCGGGGCTGAAGAATGTCAAGAATCCTATTAATGATTGCCCAATAGGGCCCGGTTCCTGGTTCCTGCCGAGCCAAGCTGGAGGGGGTTCTGGGCTGGCTCTGGTCAGCCAGTGGCCGGTGGGTGGTGGAGCAAAGGTGACTTTGAGCTGGCAGCGGGTGGCCACCGGGCTCAAGGCCAACAGATCTCTGCGCTGGCCTCCTCGGATGCTTCGATGCTTTTCCTGGGGGTGGGAGTGGGGGTTGTGCCCCAGGGCTGAGCTTGTGATCGGCCTCCTAGCCGGCAGCAGCTGGAGGATGTTAGGAGTGTCCAGCAGGTACACAAAGAGGGAGGAAGCTCTTGACCAAACAGTCACCCGATGCCAGGAAATGCACGGGGTTGGTTATTACATGTGTGTGTGTTTTATTTTCTCTTTTGCAAATCCACTGGGCTCTGAGTGTTGGGTGTGGTGAGCTGTGAGACAGGTGGAGCCATGGCAGGTGTGGCATGAGATCCTCCCCGTCTCTTTCCTTCCTGATGGGGTCTGCTTCTCCCGGCGGGAAGGTCCAAGATTAGCAGCAGGGAAGGCTGAGCCCGGGACCGCAGCCAAGCCACCTGGCCTGCCTGTGAGTGCCTCTGCCCTCCCTCTGGCCCTCCTGAGAGCAGATGGGGAAAGCACCGGGCATTAGTGCCCAGATCAGGGCTAGACGTGCGGCACCTCCTTGCCCTCGAAGACAGACAACGTCCTCTGGTGAGAGGCCAAGGGAGAGTCACTCGCCCCTATCTCACCAGTGCTGTGGGTTCCAGATCTAGACTGCCTCCACCTCGTGAATGCTCAGGAAACATCAGCCAATCCTCTTCCTCTCCTCTTTCTCCTCCTCCTTGGGGTCATTATCACTCATTAATGGTGACCAGCTGGACCTGGAGCACAGCTCTAATTCTGCACCTCTCCAGACCAAGGTCCTCTCCAGGCACCCAGAGGCCAGGGCAGGGCTCTCAGACTCGTGCTGCCTATGGGACCAACACATAGAGTGGCTGACGTGCCCCACAGGGCCTCATCCCCTGTGTTGGAGACCCTTAGAGTCTAGGTCGTACCCAGATCACTCTTGGAGTCTAAATGCTGGTATCTAATTTAAAAAGGAGGAAAACAACAACAACAACAACAACCCACCACTCTGTGGGCCAAAGGACACACATATCTGGGAGGAATTTGACCCCAAAACCTTGACTTGCAGAGAAACTCCTGACTGTCCACACTGGTGTTCAGAGCCTCCACGTCCACCCCCAGCTTACCCTTTGAGCTCATCTGAGCGCTGACCCAGGCCGACCTCCCTGGTGCCCGCGGGTCCTCATTCCTCTGGCTCTTCAGAGTTGGGTCCGAGGCTGTGCTTCCCAAGCCTTCTTCCCCGGCGCCTCGATCCTTCCAGAGCTGGCTTCCCCTTCTCTGGGTCTCTTGTTCTCTGTGGCGTGCCTCCTTCAGCCTTTGGCACACAGGCCAGGGGTCAAAGTGCACTCTGATCTGCTGGGCCGAGCACAGTTGGGACAACTGCCAGCGTGCACCGTGCCTTTCCACGGGTAGAATGGAGATGGGCACTCTGGATGAGTCTCATCGGATGCCTACCATCCCGTTGGGGAGAGATGCAGTTGTCACCCCCGTTTTATGGCAGCTCCAAGCTCACGTCCCTTGGCTTGCAAATGGGGACTTGCATCCCTGTTTCCAGAGTCCAGAGTCCAGGGTTTTACAGACTTCACTCACCAGGTACGGTTTTCCCGGGGATCAGCCCTCCGCAGCCTGTTCTGCAGGCAACTGGAAGTGGGGTCCCCCCCTATTACTTTTCCTCACGGTCAAAATAGTGATTCAGATGGAATATAGTGGGCATGCGAGCCCCTGGGGTGCTTGTCAGGAATGCACATCTCCATGCTCTGCTCCCGGGCTTTCTGATTCCATAGTTTTGGGGTGTCTCCCAGGAAATCTGTCTGACACCCACCTCACTTCCCTGAGTCTAGGAATGAAAAGTAAGTCCACTTTGCTACTTGGCTGCTGAGAATTCCTTTTATCACCGGGGTGCAGGTGGGTGTGTGAGCACTTTGTTTCACCAGGGCCAGTGACCGGAAATGGGGAGTGGGGTTACTTTGCATATGTAAGATCATTTAGTCTTCCTAGTAATCAGGGGAGGCAGATGCTGTCATCGCCCTCATCCTCCAGGTGAGGACATGGCCTCACAGGCGTCTGCCAACGTCACGTAGACTGTGAGTGGAAGAGTCTTGATGTATAAACAGGTCTCTGGCTGCGTGGATCATTTCTCTTCCTCTGGGAATGGGAGGACCAGGTGTGAAGGGTATAAAGGGTCATACAAATGATTTGTCCAGTGGTGAATCCAGGATTTTCTCCCTCCCCTCCACTGGCCAAGCTACCATTTCAGTGGTAGGGGCAGCTTTGGGACTCTCATACCCTTGGAGAGGGACAGACTTCTGGGATGCCCCTTGGGTGACAACGCTGTGACCTGGACTTGTCCTCTCCAGATGCCACCAAGTGAGCAGGGGGTCGGCCCCCCTCAGCATGCTGCTTCCCACCCAATAAAGACTCCACTGCGCAGGGAGCACTCTCTCTGTGACTCCAGCTTAAACCTTTTGAGTCAGACAATCACTCTTTCTGTTTGGAAACTTGATCCTGGGCACTGGGTGTGGCCAAACAGGTCCCCTGGGGTGGCAGGGGAGTGGAGAAGGGCCCCTGGGAGCAGAAAACACAGTCCCAGCCCCTAGGGGCCTTACATCCTGACTCATAAGATGGCACAGGGCCCTGAAATATGACCAAGCTATACTGTATCATGGAGGAAAAGTTAATGAGGTGACTTGTCAACAGGTGCTCATTGGCAAAGTACCACGGCCAGGGAGGCCAGAGCCAGGGGCATCAGAAGAGAGGTCAAAGGAGTATTCCAGAAACAGGTGTTGAGCATCGAGTATTGATAAAGGAAGGAGGGGGGGTGCAGACGGAGTGATTGAACAAATATTCAGCAGAGGCTCAGCATGGACAGGCCCCTTGCTGGTAGGATGACTCGGGTTACACAGGGCACCCCAGAGGGCTGCGAGCTCGGGGAGCCGATGCTGAGCAGGAGGATGGTTGGGGGTGGTGATGCTCGTTGGTGAGGGTTTCCATGGGAGAGGGCACCGGGATAGCACAGAGTGTGGATGTGGTCAGAACAGGGAAGACCAAGGGGAGAGAAATAGCAGGTCTGAGGACACAGGGGCGTGGCCACCATGACGGGGCCTGGACATCTCCAGACTGGGGTGTGGGGCAGGTGCAGGCTGTGTGTGTGGGGAGGGGTGGGCGCTGTGTCAGGTAGCACTGGTTTGACTGTTGGCCTGGCATTTCCCGAGACCTTCCCTGTTGGAGGGCCGAAGTAACACATGCTGAGCACGGGGAGCACGGGGAGCACGGGGAGCACGGCGAGCAGGGCCTGCAGGCGATGGGGCTTCCCCGGGGTGCAGCCTGCCTTCCGGGAGACACCTGCCAGAGAAGAGAGAGTTGGTACTCACAATTCCCAGAAGGGTCCCCCACGCCGCACCACGCAGGGCCTTGCGGGAAGGCACTGGGGTCAGGAAGGAGGCAGACAGGGCAGGAGGACAGAATGGGAGCATTACTGTGGTTTTCATGGGAAGGAGTGGGCAAGACAAGGAGAAGAGATTTAGCATCGGCTACTCTGAATAATTTCAGGGGGCCCCAGGGCTGTCTTTCATTTGTCTCATCCCTGGCCCTGGAGTAATTCCCGGGGGACTATGGGCCCTGGTGTACAGGTGCCTCGAGAGGGTCTGATAAAGCAGGTGGTTGTGGCTCTGCTTTGGGCTGGCTCATTTGCAAATGAAAGGTGCGCTCCTGGGTGAGTCATTTGCCGCCTGCGGGGACCAAAAAGAGCTAATCCTGGGAGTTCACCGTTAGCTCAGCCAGGTTGCTGCTGCCCGCGTCCACCATACAGAAAACAAGAGGATATAGCCTCTCCGGAGTGGAAGACCAGAAGACAAAAGAGCCAGGACGTGGGGGCCTCTAAGCGGTGGCAAGCTCCCCTGCAGGGCGGCTGGGAGTGAGCTCTCGGCATCCTGCAGGTGAGCACCTCACTCCACCAGCTGCTCCAAGCTCCGTAAATTACGGCGTCCCCCCCAACACCCCCACCCCGGTCTGTTTGGAAAAAGTGAAATGAACAGATGAAGACGGGAGCGAAATTAAAAGATAATTGGAAGCCTATATCCGGCTGCTGTGTGTGCGCGTGCGCGCCGCCAATCTGGCCTCTCCGCGCTGGTGGGACAAGCAGAGACGTCTCGGGTGGCCTCGGGGTGGATGAGATAGAGCCAACCGCCTGCCATGCAAATAAACAGGCCCGTCCGCCAGTGTTAGCTCCAATTCGGTGGTGCTGGTCCCTCCGTGGACCTGCTCAAGGGTTTGCATTTCCCAAGGAGGGAGACGGGGAGGACTATGCCCTTTTACACGCGTACATGTGCACGCACACACCCGTGGGCACATATGCGGGTGCCCATATGCGCATACACATGCGCACACAGCGATAAGAGGATCCTGGTCTGCTCGATGAGGAGGCCAAGGCCTAGTGAGGGAAAGTCTGTGTAGCTGGGACCAGAGCACAGGGCATCTGGGTCGGCCTCAGTGGGAGGAGGCTTGTCCTCCAGCCAAGGACAAATTCCTGCTCAACCCGAGGGAGTACGGGAAGTATCTGGCGCTGTATTGGTGGCCCCCCCTTACCCAGGGGTGTGTCCTCCACAAGCTCTCCTTGACCTCCGGATGGGCTTCCTTACGTGCAGGATCCCCAGGCTCGCGCTCCCAGCCGGCGTGCACCGCCACCTCCACGAGGGTTGTTAAATG
This sequence comes from Vulpes lagopus, assembly GCF_018345385.1. NCBI lineage: Eukaryota > Metazoa > Chordata > Mammalia > Carnivora > Canidae > Vulpes > Vulpes lagopus. Next base: position 129,180,343 of record NC_054831.1, read on the forward strand.
CTGAAATCTTCCCATTCTAGCCACTTTCCCAACCCTACCAGCCTGGCTGCCATTCCTCCAGGACCCCTCCCGTCCTGTCTGCCACTTGGGAACCAGATGCTTAGTATCGCAAGGGCCTTTCGACCCCGCACCACTCTGCTGCGGGCAGCGCTGCACCTTAGCAGACAATAAAATATAGACTATGCTGCTGGGCTCTGGTGTTCAGCTCCATCTAGGGATGCTGGCACAGTAGGAATCCGAGCCGGCAAAGGTGAGGCCAAACAGGGACCCCGCTGCACCCGCCGTGGTGAACGCCGCCTGCTGACCCTTCCAGCGCGTCCCGTCAAGCCTTCTACTCACATGACCTCCAAAGAGCCGTGGCGGGCACAGCCTGTGAGCGGCATTTCTGATTGGGCCACGCTGCGTGGGCCGCGTTGTCACCGTTATTTTGTAGGTGGGGGCACCGGGGCCCCCAAGAGGTGAGGTGATGATCTTGGCCCAGGTCCCACAGCTTGCAAGTAGTACGCAGGTGGGGCTCAGGTCAAGTCTTTGACCTCTACCCCCCGGCCTACCCTGCTGTCGGCTGCCAGAGTTTTTACCTCCACGGAAACCCGAGGGAGGCTGACACTGCTTTCCAGGGAGACATTGTCGCTGTTGTTCACTTAGGTCCTGGGACAAGCAGAGGCCAGGGCCGGGCGCTGCCAGGATTTTGGAGATGACGAGGCGTGCTGTAGTCACCAGGAAAGGGAGTTTCAAAGAGTCGGGAATGCCAAGGGCATGAAGAAATGTCCTACTTACAATTCCACTGCATAGACCATTAGGAAGTGAAATAATGGCATGTGATACGTGCCTGTGAATTTGATGGGGAAATTGAACGTGAAACGATTCATGGGTGCCGTTTGAGATGACACAGTGAATCCTGATTTTTGCTCCAGGGGTAGGGTGGAGTGGGGGCGGGGGGAGCATCCTGAGGTTGGAATATGCTGCCTGCGAGCAGTGAGAGAGCTCTCACAGAGGCCCAGAGCCAGAAATAACAGTAGGAGCACTAAGCCACTATCTCGGGGCGCCCACTCTGTGTCCGGCCCTGGGCTCTGCTGAGGCTGCAGGCGCCGTCTCCTTGCATCTCGGCACCTGCCCTGCAGCAGGGGTAAGACCCATTCTAGACGTGAGAACACCGAGGCCCAGTTTCCTGCCGGAGGCTAAGTCTGTTTTACCTCCAAAGACATTTTCCAGAAACCCTCGTTAGCGCGCAGGATCTCGGGCCCCTCCCCGGCCTAGAATCCTCTTGCCGACCGGATGCCTACGTGAAGCACTATAAATACCTGGATCAGTACCCTGCCCACCCACAGTCCCAACTGTATGGCCTTGAATGACCTCAAGAGAGTGTGGCTTCTCCCACCCGGGTCAGAGAGAGGTCCCAGCTTTGTCACTGACCCTCTGACGTTGGAACTCTTGTAATAACTTAAAGAGACATCGCCATGGTTTCTGAGTGTCAACATCTCTGTGCCTCTGCTTCCTTTTCTCCCAAATGGGTGCGATGCCATCCATCCATCCATGCGATTATCGTCAGAAAACACGTTAGGATGCCCAAGGAGGGCACCTGGTGCAGGTGCCTAGCAGGGATTGGTAAATGTTTATAGAATATATTGATGGATCGGAAGAGAGCCCATCCTGGTCGAGGCCTGGAGGTGTGACTTGCTCTCAAGTGCTTCAGAGGCAGGTACTTGTCTAAGCGAATTTCCATCACCTTCCTGAGCAGGTGGGTCATCCCCATTGTACAAGGAAGGAGCCCAGAAGGGTTCAGCTATTTTCCCAAAGCCACACAGCTAGGAAATGATGGACCTGAGCTTCCAACCAGGCAACTTTATGTCTAAGGAAGGGCCTTGCTCTCAGCCAGGCTGTCATGCTCTCTTGTCATTGGTCCCTCCTCCTCCTCCTGGGACATTCCTGACAGTCGCCAGCCCGGTGTGCCTTATCAGGGGCAGCTGGCATTCTGGGTGCGGCTGTCCCCAGAGCCCCATCCTAGCAGCCCGTGGCTCCCCTCCACTCTCTCTACTTGCAGGCTCCCCATGGCCTCCCTTATCAACTCTAAACACCTCAGCCTGTTCTCCAAGGTCCCTTTGATGGTCCAACCTCGTCTGTCACTGTTCCCAAACACCCGTTCTGCTCCAGCCAAGCTCATCCATTTACTGTCCCCTCGTCCCTGCTGTCACACGGGCCATTTCTCCCACTCATGGCATGCTTTCCTACGCCTCTGCTATTCTGTTCACTTTTGCAAAACCCCAGATCAAAATTGGGCCTTCTCCACAGGGACTCAAGCCAGGGCAACAGTTATTTACTCTTTCTGGGTCTCAGGTCCCTCTGAGACTCCTCTGGAGGTTACAAACCCTCGTTCGATAAATGCATATATGTGTACGTATGCAAATTCTGGAAGTCTCTGGGCTCTTGGAGCCCTGGTTAGGATATCCCTGAGTTAGGGGAAGGTGCATCCTGAGCTTTTGGAAGTATGTGTTGGATTGGTTTCGGGGATAAGAAATATGCCAGCTCAAAAAAAAAAAAAAAAAAGAAAAAGAAAAGAAAAAAGAAATATGCCAGCTCAAGGTATGTTTTGAAATGTGTGCTTTGGGTTACTCCATGGAAAAAAAAAAAGATTTCCTGGCCAGATAAGTTTAGAAAGCACTGCTGTGTGACCTCTGAGCTCAATTTCTTCCTTTGTAAAATGGGGCCAATAAAACCTGCTCCTATATAAATTGTCGTGGTAATCTGATGAGTTACAGTGCATGGGGGACAACCTTTTCTTTGGGCCCCAACATCCTGTGTTCTTCTCAAGAGACCACCAGGAAGGAGAGAAGCAGAGATCGGCTCTCACGCAGGCCTAGGGGAGAGTGGGGCTGGAGGGGCTGGGAGCCCCCAGGGTGCGGCTGGTGCCCTGAGCCAGCAGGGAGGGGCTGTGGGAGGGCGGTAGGCCTGTCTGGGAGACCAGCTGCTGCAGCCCCGAGTCCCCAGCTCACTCCTGTCTCCCCCAGACACTAGAGAGCTGGTACTGACCCCTGAGAGGCAGGACAGGTTTGTGTTCCACAGTCCTGAGCCTCTAAATGGAGCTAACTCAGCGCAGCCAGGGGCCTCACTGGCCCATTAGAGCTGCTGGGGCTGATTGCAAATCAATGCTCTGCAAAGAGACAGCCGCCCAGGTGCATAAGGTGGAGAGAGTGGTCCCAGCCAAGCTGCAGAGAGCCGGGGTGGGGGGTAGGGGGTGGTGGAGATGCTGCAGGGAGAGCACCCAGGGCAGCCAGGGCCAGGGGCTGGAGACTCTGCACCAAGCATCCATAGGATGCACCCAAGCCTGGCTCTGGGGAGGGAGAAACAAATGGAGAATGAACAGCTTCACTGAGCACCTACTATGTGCCAGCCACCGGGCAAAGTAGTCTATATGCTTCATGATTTTTTTTTAAATTAATTAATTAATTAATTTATTTATGATAGTCACAGAGAGAGAGAGAGAGAGGCAGAGACACAGGCAGAGGGATAAGCAGGCTCCATGCACCGGGAGCCTGATGTGGGATTCGATCCCGGGTCTCCAGGATCGCGCCCTGGGCCAAAGGCAGGCGCCAAACAGCTGCGCCACCCAGGGATCCCTATGCTTCATGATTTAATCTTCATACAACCCCGTGGCTGAGACAAGGCTATGGTTTCCACCAAATCTGGGTTCATTTCCTCTTTCTGGGCACCCAGGGAAATGACATTTCCCAGACACCCCTGCAATGGGTGTTGGGGGGCATTGAATGGAGCATGGCCTAGGAAGGGCAAGCTGAGCTGACCCCAGTGGCTGCTGGGTTGAGTCAGGGAAGAACCAGTGTGCTGCACACCCTCCTTGCTACCCCTGCAGTGGTGACCTCAGAGGCCACGTGTCCCAGCCCGCCCCTCCCCCAGCCCCTCTAGGATTGGGACAGTGAACTGGTATTTGGTTGAGCCACACAGGTTTCAGGGTTGGCTGGTTCCAGAAGTCTGCGTCCGTTTCCTGGGCCAATGTAAAGTCCACTGGTCTAGGGATTGTTCTCACTTTGCGGACATGGAGACTGAAGTTTAAAGAGACTCACCTCCCCAGCCAGCATGCTCAGCCTCACCCCGACATGTATCCTCCCGTCTGCCCTTTTAAGCTCACCTTGGTCGAGTGGCAGAGAATAATATCGGAGCAAATTGTGCAATTCTATGGAAACAAGAAGGAAGGAGCCAAGGCTTTGGGGGAGCAGGGCTTCCCAGAGCTGAGTCTTGAGGGATTTGACAGGTAAGGTAGGGAAAGGACAGTTGGAGCTGAGGATTCTAGTATCCCACAGGTGCAAAGGCCCTGGGGTTGGGGGGCATAATCAGGGGTTCTAGGTGTAGGGATGGTTCTAAGCAAATGGGGGTGTTGATGTACCAGCTGTCTCCAACTGGGGGGAATGACACGGAGACCAAATGAGTTTTGGGCCTTACAGCCAGAAAGATGGAGCTAGGAGCCAAGACAGGCCTTCCCTTGATGATGTAAGGTGTGGGGTGTCCCCCATCAGCTGTCACCCAGGACAGAGGGTGGAAATGAGAGGGGATGGTTTCAATTTAGGGAAAGGGGAGCGTACATGGTGTTTCCTTGTCCACGTGCCCCGGGGGTGCCCCCCCTTATCAGCACCCCCCAGCAGCACTGTGCTTTTCCATCTGCGTTCGCACTTCCCAGGTGCTGTAATGTAAAGACAAGACGGTGGCCCAGCCCTACTCTGCGCCCCCAGATGCAAGGTGGTGGGGCCGCTTGCCGAATGGTTTCGCTTCACATTCCTCTAGTCGGCGACAGGTGAACGCTGCTTATTTTATTCTCCGTCTTCGGAGGTGTTTTGTTTTCACTCTCACTGCTGCCCGAGAGCCTGGCAGGGTGGGGAGCGGACAAAGCACAAACCTCTTGGGGCAGAGCCTCGAAGTCCACGGTTTCTAGGCAGCAGGCTGGCTTTGTCGGTGATCGGAGCTTCCCAGAGCGGAGAGGGACCTCGGAGGCTGGAGGTCCCACCATCTCGTGCTACCCGGAGGTGACACCGAGGGAGGTGATGCCCCCAAATCCATGCAGAGGGGAGCCACGTGCCAGTGCCAAGGCTTTGGCACTGAGGTGAGCTCAGGGACCCCACCCCGCCATGCAAAGGTCCTCCACCCCACCCTGCACACTTGTAGGCTGTGCCCTCATCCCGCAGCAAACCGAAGAGCGAGGGGCCCCTCGTGCTGTTCACGAAAGAGAAACCGAGGCCCAAAGGAGAGGGGATTCTGCCCAAATCCCTCAGCTCAAAGCTGACAGAACTGGGACTGTGGTCCCCTGAGCCCCGTGGCCGCCCAGGGGGGGATGCCAGATGGCCCAGGAAATCCAGCGTCCTCATCATCTCCAAGCAGTGCGGGTAGGGATGGGAGGTGCCTGGCCAGGAAGCCACCCTGAGATGGAGACAGGGCCCCTGTTCAACCCCTGGCGACGCTCGGACCTAACAGACAGGGAGGTCCCGAAGGACACGCCCCCCCACGAGAAGGTTTGTGTCTGGAGGTGGTGGGGGTGTCTGGCTCCTACTCGGTCCTCCATAAACATTTGTTGGACACAAATGGATACATGGGAACAGACAAGCTGCCACGTTGATAAAAGCAAATGAGTACAGCCCAGATTGAGCCTTTTGTTGGTTGACATCCTGAGAGGCGATGAGCTGGTATCCTCGGACTGAGAACCATCCGGGAAGGCTGGGGCATTAGGGCTGTTGGGAGGGGCTGCCTCTGGGAGGAGGCTTCACAGAGCGATTGCCGGAGTGAGGCATTCTGGGAGGCAGCAGAGCTTGTGCAAAGGCTCGGAGGTAGGAGTGAGCGGCCGGGGTGGGAGCAAGGTGCACGACCGCGGCCAGAGCAGGGGCCTGTGCGGGGTGACCTGAGGGCCGCGGGGGCATCTCCGAGCTCGCATCCGTTCTCTCCTGGAGCTGTCCTCGGGGCTGCAGGGACAAGTCCGTTGTGTTGAGTTCGATGTCAGCGAGGACTTGGAAATAATGCAAAAGAGAAGAAAAAACCATTCCTAGGAGAGCTGAGTGGGAGGCCTGTGGTCAGTCATTGCCCTCAAAAGTCAGGTTGCTCTGGGTACGAGTCCTGGCATCGTCGTGGTCCCGAGAGTGCGTTTGCCCAACACAGAGGCAGCAGGTGGAGAATCGGAGAATCCCCGTGTGCTGGGGGTCAGGGGGATCTCCGGTCGGGGCCCACACCCCTGCTTTCTCTCTGGCCTTGGCTTCTGCCCCCCGCGCCTTCCCCCAGGGACCTGCGCCATCCTTCGCCGGCCCACCGGTACCTGCCGGCCTTCAGGGTCCAGCTTAGGTGCTGGCTCCTCCCTGTGTCACCCCTGACCATCGCTAGCGATCACAGCGAAAGCCGAAACATTTATTTTGCTTTCACCAGGTGCCAGGCACCCACCCCGAACAACAGCAACCCCGAGAAGTAGGTACGATGGCCACTCCTAGGTGGAGAAACTGAGGCTCAGAAGGGACAAATGACGTGGACTGGAGACCAGAGGTATCCGGAGAGGGGGCAGTGCAAGGCCTCCACCCCCCTGAGCCAGGGCAACCAACCGCGGCGGAGGTGAAGTCTGGGCCGGAGGGCGGCCTCTGGGAACTGGTTTTTCTTGCTCTGGGTCTGGGCTGGAGGCAGCCACTGTGCCAAGTCTGGACGCTGAGGACTTAGCAACTGCTCTTTCAGGACCTTCTGGTCACACGATCTTCTTTTGCTCCCGTGGGCTGGGCGAGGGCCAAGGGAGGGCCCTGGGGCTGCAGCCTGGCCTCTGTGACCAGCTGCGGAGAGTTCGTGTGGGCGAGGCGGCCGCAGGGCAGAGAGCACGGGACTGGGGTCGGGGCCTGGGCTGGAGTGCTGGCTCTCCCCGGGATCTGCCGAGTGGCTCTGGGCCAGGCCCCTCCTGTTCCAGACTCAGTTTCTCCATCTGTGAAATGAGGACATTGGGCGGATCCTAAACAGCTCAGGGATAAAGAATAGTCGACACAGCCGTGGTCAAGAGTTACACTGATATTGCACGTGTGATAACGGGGAGGGGTGTGTGCGTGTAGGTGTGTGCGTGTGTGGGATGGGGAGGACCTGGGCCCTTCTCAGGTCAGGGGGGTGGGCACATGGAAGAACGAGGCGTGTGGGGAAGAGCCCCTGATGGGCAGCCGGGAGACGGGGGCCTCATCCTGGCTACCGCGCTGACTTGCTGTGTGTCCCTGAGAACTCTGCAACCCCTCTCTGGGCACATGGGTCTCCATCATCTGAGAGCCTCTGGCCCAATAATCTTTAGCGCTGCTGTGGCTCTGAGTCTGATTCCTCAGAGTTGTTTGGATACTAATGGAGTGCTGGGGCTGATTGGAGAAGTGAGTATTGTCCTGGGGTCAGGGGAACCCCGGGCGTGACCCCTGGCTCTGCCTCCTGCTGGCCATGTGACCCTGGGCATTCCCTTGCCGGTCCCCAGGGTTCACTTATCCATCTGGCACACTGGGCACAGTGCTGAGAGCCCATGGCACTTTTAGGGGCTCTTGAAATGTTTTAATTTCTTTCTAAAATCAGAAATAAAAGAATATAATCTATCCTGGTTATATTCGTGTCTATACCAGTGCAGCCATACAACAGGCCTTTTTTTATGAAAGAAGGCAGGAGTGCCCCCAGGCTCCTGAAAGTCACAGGCGGCCCCGGTCTCCCAGGGTCGCTTCTGTGATAGTCCTCACCTCCCAGGGCTGTCAGGAGGCAGAAATGAGATCGTCGTGTGAAGCTCGCCTGCCACACCGGAGCTGCCCCCCCCAAATACTGGCTGGATCTGGGTGAGAGGTGTGTCAGCAGAGTGACAGCCCCCCAAAGATGTCCCCATCCTGATCCCTGGAACCTGGGACCATAGTTGACACGGCAAAGGGGTATTGGGTCTGCAGATGGAATAAAAATTGTGGCTCAAATTGTCCCTGGGGGCTGCAGACACCTGGAATTTAGCCCAGTAGACCCGTGTCAGAGCTCCGACCCCCAGGACCAGAGGATCGTACCTCCGCATTGATAAAGCCACTTTGTCTTCCGTGGTTCAGGGGCAGGAGCAATAGGACATGAATGCAGAGAAATAGTGAGCGCGGGAGGCCCCGGGGCCCCAACAGAGACCCCTGCCTGTCTGTGTGCTGTTCCCACCTTGCGCGGCACCCCGCCCTTGCACGGCACCCCCTCTGGGGAAGAGCCGCCTCCAGGCCTGGCATGGAAGGTGGCAGGGAGTCGTGTGAGGTGTGAGGGCCAAGGGAGGTCCCAGGCAAAGCTGCTCCTGTGTTGTTGCTCCTGGTTTACCGTGTCCCTCCGTTTGTCTCCAGGCTCGTGTTCTTTAGGGAAGCCGAGGCTCGACTCGGCGATGCCAACCCCTGTGTCCGAATGTCCTGGCCCCTGCCCACCCCATCCCCTCCCAGCCCTGCCTCATTCAGCAGAAAAGTAGCTTCTCCTGAAGCTGCTCAGGTTCTGGAAAGTGGCACAGGCCCTCATGCCTCACCACCCGAGCCTGTAAGTAAACCTGGCGGGGTGAGCTTTGTGGGACTTGGCACCCCCATGAGGACAGGAAGTGACCTGTCACCTAGGCTCCCCTGGACCCACTGACGCAGAGCCCTTCTCCTGCCCTCTTGGCTGCCCTAGGACGCCCCCTGTCCCCATCCCCCATCCTGCCCCCTGCACCCTCCGGAATTTGCCTGGTTGCCACCAACAAAGGCAGGCTTTGGTGCTGAGAAATGTCAGCTCCTCCATTCCCCACCCTGAAAATGGGACTGACAGCCAGGCCCCCCCTCCCCCCCGCCCCAACTCTATGTGTGAGGACTTGAGAAGCAGCACGCCTGCCTCCAAGGAGGACCTGGGGCGGGGCGGGGGGGCAGCCTGAGTCACTGTTCATCTATGCATCTCTATGCATCTCTTGCACATCACTCTTCTCTGGGAGTCCCTGGTGAAAGCCCCGCCCCCCACCTTGGGGTTAGAAAGGAATAAGACAGGCTCTGCCCTCAGGACGCTCATGGTTTAGCAGGAAAACAAAACAAAACAAAAGGCACAACGTGCTGGGGGCCTGCAGAGGAGAGAGAGCCCAAACTCTGCCCTGGAGGGGAGGGTGGAGGAGGGCTTGTTTACCCAAGGCCTTGAAAGATGTGAAGAAGTTTCCAGCCGAAGGAGCAAGAGGAAAGAAGGGACAAAATGAACACGGTGTAGAGGCACGAACATGTGTGGGTATTTGGGGGGCAGAGGTGCCCTACTCACACGCGAGTGAGACAGCATGAACACGGTGAACACGCCGGAAATTGGATGGTTTCAATTCACCCCCGAGCACAGTCGTGACCTCCAGGCCTGGCCGCTTGGCTGATCGCTGGGGGTGCGGAGATGAAGACACGGTCTCTGGCCCTGGGGAGCACGTGTGTAGCAGGGCAGGTGGACGTTCATCCGTTTGTTCACAAACCTGTACTAAGCGCTAAGTGCTGGGCACCAGGGAGGCCGCAGGGGCAAAATGCACGTCAGCCCAGCCGCATGGAGCTGGCTCTCAGGCCAGGGGAACAGGCCTTCATCAGATAGTTATATACCCAAAGGACATGCCCTGGAGGTGGGATCCATGGCACCATGGGAGGGCCAGAGGGAGGAGGAAGGCTGCTGGTGTAGTGGCTTAGTGTTCAGTCTCTGTAACTGGGGGGCCTGGGTTCAAATCCTGACCCTCGTGCTCGAGATGCCTTATTCCTGGACCCAGAGTTTCTCACTTAGAGGGATGCGCAAAGGCCCTGAGGCAGGAATATAATTTAGGCAGGCTGGCAAGCCAGAGTGGCTGGAAGGTGGAAAGAAAGAAGTGAGGTTAACGCTGAGGATGGAAGGCAAAGTAGGTCATGGTAAGCTTTAAAGCAGAACAATGGATAAAGGAGAGGAGACACGGCCACAAACTAAGAATTATTTTGTCTGCCTTGCACGGGAGTGGAGGGAGGTTTTGTCAGGATCAGCCTCAGAAAGAGTTCATCACTATAACAATAATAATGATCTAGCGCTTATTCTGTGTGCTGGGCACTAATCCAAACACTTAATTCTCTCGAGAATCCCTTGTGCTGGGGGGTCTATGCTCGGCGGTCTGTGGAAGAAAGCGAGGCTTACGGAATTCAGCTTCTCGCCCAGACGGTACACAGCTAGCAAGTGGTCAAGCTGGGACTCGAACTCAGGCAGTGTGGTTCTAGGCCCTCACTGTTAGCTGCCCAGCAGAGGGGCCCACCAGGCGAAGGTGGCAGCCTGAGAAAGATCCTTGGCACCCCGCCCCCCGCTGTGTTTACCGCGCATCTCCAATGGCCAGGCGCCTTGCAAGGAGCCTTAGGGAGGGCCCCAGAGATCCGCAAGACCCCATCCGAGGGATCTTGGGAACACTGCAGCCCCTGCAGAGGGCTCAGAGAAAACCTGCCGTGCAAAAGCAGTTCCGGATGTCTGTGCGCCACTAAGAGAGGAGTCCCATGTGCCTTGGAAGGTGATGAAGTTGGGCCTGTTTTAGCCTGGCGTGCTGAACCCCCTGCTGGGCTTCGAGTGAAAGATGAAGAAGCAGCAGAGGAAAGGGGCCAGAGGTTGGTGTGTGTGTGTTTGTGTGCATGTGCATGTATGCAAGCATGTGTATGCCCCATACGTGTGCACAACATTCATGTGCATAAAGGTGTGTGTGCCTGTGTGCCTATGTGCATGTGTCCTGTGCACGTGTCTGTATGCAGCACGTGTGCATGCGAAGGTGTGTCTGTGTGCATGTGCACACACGCATGTGTATATGCACGTGAAGATGTGTGTGCGTGCGGGCATGTTCATCGCATGGATGCACGACAGCACGCACATGTCTGTGCATCTGTGTGCATGTGTGCACACCTACGTACACAGAGGTGTCTATGTCTCCATGTGCGTGGGTGCATGTATACACAGCACGTGTGCGTGTGAAGGCATGTCTGTGCATGTATGTGTGGGTCCACGTGCAGGTGTGCATGAGTGCATGCGTGTGTGTGGAGGCGGAGGCTGGAGGGTTGTTGGAAAATCAGACCCAGCCTAGGGAGGAGCACGATTCCATCGATACCTGCTGAGCCTCACGGGGCATAAGGTCCCACTCAGCTTGGCTTAGTAAGTCAGAGGTGGGACCATAAATCTGCCCCAAATCCTGGATCCACCACTCACAGGGTGTGCTACTTTGGGTTCCACTTCACCCTCCTAGCTTGGTCTTGTCATCCACCACAGTGGGGGGTGGGCAGCATCTGCCCCCAGGAGGTTTTGAGGACCTGGTGGGAGGGCCTGGCACATGGTCCAGGGCTTGGTACAGATGAGTGTGCCTTGAGGTTTGGAGAAGAGCGGCATGGTTTGACTTTTGGATTCTTTTTTTTTTTTTTTTTAATATTTTACTCATTCATGAGAGACAGAGAGAGAGGCAGAGACACAGGCAGAGGGAGAAGCAGGCTCCCTGCAGAGAGTCCGATGTGGAACTTGACCCAAGGACCCCAGGATCACACCCTGAGCTAAAGACAGACACTCAACCACTGAGCCACCCAGGTGCCCCTGACTTTTGGAGTCTGTAGTGCTCAGTGTCATCACAGTTGGTCACAGCCAGACCTATAATGTTCAGTTGGAAAAATAGGAGTCACCCTTGATTCTTCTTGCTTCTGCATATTCCACTTCCAGCTCATCTCAGCAAGTCCTGTAGACTCTCCCCACACAGACCACGTCTCACCTTCCACCCCAGTGCAAGCTCTCGCCTTAGTGGTCCTTGTGAAATGACATCATGCAGACCATGCCATGTCATGGAGACTCACAGTTCTCCAGAGGGTTCCTGCTCCTGAAGTGCAGTCCATGCTTCTCACCATGATCTCCATTACCTGGCCCGACCACTTCTTCACACTCGTGTTTCTACCAAGCTACTCCTTGCTTCCTCCATTCCAGCCACTGTTGCCTTCTTGGTTTCCTTCCAGTGCTCAAACTTGTTCCCAACTCTTGCGACTACTGTTGGCTCTGCTATGGAACTCTCTTCCCCCAGAACCTTGCATGGCTTCCTCGCTCACTTCACTTGCATTTTCGCTCAACCGCCTCCTCCTCAGAGGGGTCTCCCCTGACCATCCATGGCAGAGATGATCTGATATCCTCTAATATCTTCTGTCCTCTTAACTCAAGGTGATAGAATGCTGTTAGCTGGACACCTGGCTGGGCACCAGAATAAAGATTCTATTTCCTACTCCCTCTTCCCAGTCCAAGGTAGGTGTGGCCATGGGACTAAGAGCTGGTTGATGGAATGGCAGGGCAGGGTGTGTGAGTGAGAAACTTTCAGGCATTTCTTGGAGGGACAGTGTATGCCCCTTCTCCTTGCTTCCTTCTGGCATCATGCAGTGTGGACGAGGAGATCAGCCACTGTGGATTGTTTGGAAGAGGGCTCTGCTCTAGGGAAGGCAGAGCCACAATGTAGAAGGAGTCAGGGTGCCTGGTCGAGCTCAGGGAATGGAGCCATCGAAACCGCCCTGGTGATGGGTGAGAGACAAGAAACATTTATTCTGTTGAAATCACTATTACATTGGATCATGGATGATACATTCAGACAAATCTGTATTCTAATAACTACTTAATCTGAGAAAGTGCCAGGTCAGTCCTGGCCATGCTGTGTCCCCTCGCCTGTCACTTATCACTCCCTGACTTTATATTATGCATGTATTTTGTGAATTCATTTATTGTTGGTTTCCCTCTCTGGGATGCGAGCTCCATGCAGGCAGGGACTTGTCTGTTTGCCTTGTCCCCTGCCCTAGACCCAGCCTCAGCACTGTGCTCAGCAGAGCTGTGGTCTGTAAACACTTTTGAGTGAATAGAAGATGAGCCCCTACATTGTGCTGATGTTTTGTTTGCATTATTGCAGCTGACGTGCACCACGGCCCTTCAGAGCGTTATTACTGTTCTGCCACAGAGAGATTGAAACAGAGGGAATGCAGGCGCTCGTCTGAAATCCTCGATCCTGAAAGTGGCAGAGCCAAGATTAAACTCAGATCTGTTTTCCCACCAAATAAGCTCCTCTCTTCTTCTCCCCACAGCAGCTATAAAGCTATGTGGCTTTAATAGGGGAAAAAAAAAAAACCCCACAGACTCTCACAACTCAACAACAAGAAAAACTTCCCAATTAAAAATGGGCAGAAGGTTTTTAAGAGATATTTCACCAAACCAAAGAAGATGTACAAATGGCCACTAGACATGAGAAAAGATGCTCAATACCATCCGTCATTAAAGAAAGGGAAATTAAAACCACAACAAAACACCACTTCACACCCCGGAGAATGGCTAGAATAAGAAACCAAAACCCCAAAACCAAAAACAACAAAAACAAAAAGCAGGTAACACCAAGTGCTGGCGAGGCTGTGAGAACCCGGAACCCTCATTCACTGCTGCTGGGAACGAACGATGGTGCAACCACTTTGGAAAACAGTTTGTCGGTTTCTTTTTCTTTTTTTAAATTTATTTATGATAGTCACACAGAGAGAGAGAGAGAGAGAGAGAGGCAGAGACACAGGCAGAGGGAGAAGCAGGCTCCATGCTGGGAGCCCGACGTGGGATTCGATCCCGGGTCTCCAGGATCGCGCCCTGGGCCAAAGGCAGGCGCCAAACCGCTGGGCCACCCAGGGATCCCAGTTTGTCGGTTTCTTAAAAGGTGAAGTGTGGCTTTACCACTTGACCTAAAAATTCCACTCTTAGGAACCTGCCCATGAGAAATGAAAGATCATGCTCACTCAGAGACTTGCGTGTGAACATCGAGAGCAACAGCATCATTCGTAATTGCTCCAAGTTGGACACAACGTGAACGTCCGTCCAGTGGTGGATGGATAGCAAAATACGGTCTACACGCACGATGGCACGCTTTCTATCGATGAGAAGGAGCACGGTGCCGGCATGTGCTACGATTTGGAGGGACCTCGAAACACCGTCTGAGATACTGAGGCAAGCCCATACAAAGGACTATATGTGGTCAGATTCCATTTATGTGAAATGTCCTAAAAAAAGGCAAATCGATAGGGACAGGAAGCAGATTAGTGGCTGCTTGGGGCTGCTAGTGGGAACACGTAGTGACCGATCACGGGCACAAGGTTTCGTTTTAGAAATATGCGTGGGCACATAGACATAGATGCGTAGGCATCTCCTTTGTGCCAAAGATGTAGAAATATTTCTTTTGCCAGAAGTATTCTTTTTTTTTTTTGCCAGAAATATTCTAAAGTTAGGGTATGCATGAGTGGCTCAGTGGTTGATTGTCTGCCTTTGGCTCAGATCGTGATCCCAGGGTCCTGGGATCGAGTCCTCACAGGGAGCCTGCTTCTCCCTCTGCCTGTGTCTCTGCCCCTCTCTCTCTCTCTCTGTCTCTCATGAATAAATAAATAAAATCTTAAAAAAATATTCTAAAGTCTGATTGTGGAGACTGTGGAGTAAACCTATCAAATTTACTGAAACATCTTTGAATTCTGTACTTAAAATGGGTGAATTTTGTGATATGTCAATTATACTTCAATAAAGTTGTTAAATACTAGATATGCTTTTAGCCCATAGTCTCCAAAGGGAAATCATTAAGAAATTCTTAGGCAAGAGGCTCCAGGGCTCCCAGGGAGGTGACAGAGAGGAACGCCAAAGAGCCCAATCTTAGGGCCACGGCCCCAGGCTGACTCCCCATTCTGAAACATGCGTGGCAAGTCTTTTAAGCTCTCCCAGCCTCAGTGTCCTCATCTGTAAAATGGGGATGATGACACCTACCTCCTAAGGCAATTTAGGGGAATTGAAAGGGGTAATGAAAGGTTTAGCAGGTGCACAGCACAGAGATATGTCATATACTCTGGTCCCTTTTAGGGGAGCCACAGCTAAGCCTTGGCCCTGCTGGTGAGATACTGTGTCTGGAGGGGAGGGAATGGGATCAGCTAACTCATCAAACATCTCTTGACACCTGCCCTGTGCCAGATCCTACCTTGGGTTCAGGAATGTGAAGGTGAGCAGGCCTCAGTCCCTGCCTTCAGGAGGTCTGTGGAGGTGACAGTCCCATGCAAGGCACTTCTACTATCGAGGATGTAGAAGAGAACTGAGGGAGAGGGCTCAGCCCACTGAGCAGGGAGGTCAGGGAAGGCTCCTAGACGGGCGATGCTTGTGTGGAACCTCAGGACACACCAGAGTTAGAGGAGGGGTGGGCATCCCCGGGGCAGCAAGAGCTCGTGTGGCCCAGCTCAGCGCATGTGACCTCCCGCAGAGTGTGATGAAAGCATCAAGGGCATCTCAGATCCCCGGGCCAGAAGGGAACTTTCAAGGTCATCTGGTCCAATCACTGTGATTGCTGGGCCTGTGCTTCCAGGCTCCAGGGAAGGAAGGAAGACCTCGACCTCGCTTTGAGGATGAAGCTGTGGACAGCAACACCCCGTGACTCGCCCAGAGGGCTGCGATGCAGCTTCAGGTGCCAGGGGTCTTGGGGAAGTGCTCACGACGCACACAGGGGCCGGATCCACGTTGGTGGGAAGTAAACACGGGGTAGAGAAATTCTGCCTCTCGAACCGGGGTGAAAGGCCTCCGCAGCAGCTGCCAGTGTCCTGACCTGGGTGGCAGGCAGTCCCCACCCCACCCCACAGAGACCCATGGGACAGAGAGAAGGAAAAGCATTAACACCTCTGGAGCCCCGGCTGTAGGTGTCTCCTTTGCGCCAAAGATTTTGCTAAGTGGTTTATGCAGCTCTGCGGGGAGGTGGGGGTGCTCATCTCCATTTGACCCACACTCACCCTGGAGCTCCCAGAATTTCAGTGACTAGCCCAAGGTTAGAAAGGGGTCGGGAAGAGGTCAGGTTCTGCTCCCCCTTTCCCATGGTGCCTGCTGCTTCCCCTTCCACTCCTCCTTTGTCCAACACCATCCAGCGTCCGACAGCCACCTCAGGGACACACTGGTGTAACAGGCACCTAGGGAAATGTCACATCTTTTATTTTATTTTAAGATGTTATTTATTTATTAGAGAACGAATGAGAGAGAACACAGGCAGGGGGAGGGGCAGAGGGAGAAGCAGACTCCCTGCCGAGCAAGGAGCCCAACATGGGGCTCCACCCCAGGACCCTGGATTCAACACATTCACATGTTTAAAAAAAATTTAGTTTATTTTTTAAGTAACCGCTACACCCCATGAGGGGCTCAAACCCACAACCCTGAGATCAAGAGTCACATGCTCCTCCAACTGAGCCAGCCAGGTGCCCCCACATTCACATTTTGAAAGAAAGGTACACTTTGCTCATTGTAATTTGTTAAATTCTAAAATATGAAAGTAAATACCAGAAAAGTTGAAACTGCAACATATAATAAACCTGAAACAAAACACAGTGCAAGGAAAAGGATAATGAGTCATTGGAAGACCCACAGCACATTTTTCCCAGGGGCGGGCACAGAACCCCTGTGTTTGCCGAGTTGATACCATCTTGCATATACCATATTGTGCCCTGATTTTTTCTTCTCGAAATTGTATCATAAACATTTCCTTTGCTACTTCAACTTCCCTGGAAACATTTGGCAACACAAGCTTCATCAATCTGAATGAGTTTACTTAACCCATCTCCTGTTCTCGGATATTTAAAGTCGTTCTCATTTTTTTTCTTTCAATACAGCGTTTCAAAAATCCCCCAACAGGTAAGGTGGGTGCAGCAGCTCCCCCCGGGTTTCTAAGGAGGCACGTTTAGAGGCCAACACATCTGCCTCCGCCAAAGGGCCACCAGACAGAGAGGGGGAAGGCAGAGGGACAACCATGCACATGCTAGGAGCTTCCCTAGCATTTTCCACGGTTTTGGGAGGTAGACACTCTTCTCCCCATTTCATCGTGGGGGAAACCAGGGCTCAGGACATTGAGGGGGCAGGATGACAGTCTTTGAGCTGACTCGAGCCAGGATTTGAAGCCTGCCTGACTCTCCACCCCTTCCTGCTCTGCCTTGAGTGTGTCCAGAGGACCACAGTTCTACTACCCGATGGCATGACTGCTGCCTTCTCCTCTCAGATGGTCACATAAAAATGCTGCTGCTTTGTGGGGCCATTTGACCGGAAACCTCAGTGCTAAGAGCAGTGGTTTCCAGCCTATTTGGGAGGACTCAGATTCCCGGGGGGCGGGGGGGGGGGGAACAGTCTCACCAATGTTTGTTCCTATTCTTTTTTTTTTTCCTTAAGATTTTATTTATTTATTCATGAGAGACAGAGAAACAGAGTCAGAGACAGAGGCAGGCTCCCTGCAGGGACCCCGATGTGGGACTGGATCTTGGGGCCCAGGGATCACGCCCTGAACTGAAGGCAGATGCTCAACCGCTGAGCCACCCAGGCGCTCCTATTTGTTCCTACTCTAACGCCCATCCTGTTCCCAGTCTCCCAGAGACTGTGGCCCTTCTTGGGGGGTTAACCTTGAACTTACTCTAATTCACAGATTCTTTCGCAGAGCAATTAACTTGCAAAGTTTTACACGCTGCTTTTTGTTAATAGCTGATAGGTTGGAGAACCCTGCCCCTGCGGGGCGGGGGGGGGGGGGGGGGGGGGGGGACAGGTGTGTCCCAGGACACAGGTGGAGAACCAGGAAGGGCATTACAAAAGATTTTGGAGCTGCCAAAAGCAGCCCTTGAAAATCCCCACACTAAGTTTCCCCGCACCTGGCTCAGAAGAGAGGCCTACAGCAGATCTGGTTTTCAACGCCCCTTCTTGGACACACAGAAGACTACAATTCCCAGCATCCTTAGCAGTCAGTCAGGGTCATGTGACTACTTTGAGCCAATAGGATTGAATAGATGTGCCACTGCTGGCCAGGGCATTCAAAAGCAGGTGTCTCTTCTCTCCACTGCCTCTAGCCTACCATGGAGACTCCAGAAGCCACATGTTGGGATAGCAGAGTCACGGAGTGGTGGCGCCTCCATCAGCCCAGGTCCCTGAGTGACCCTGAAGCAGAGAGCCACCTGCTAGCCTGCATTAGACACAATACAACAGAGAGAAAGAAACGTTTGCTGTGTCGAGTCCCTGAGAGACCAGGGATATTTACTACTGCAATGCTCTTAGACAAGGCTTGCCTACTCGAGCTCCTAGCACAGGACCTGGCCCATGGCGGTGGTGCTCAAAGTTTTTTCTTGTCCCCTCCCTTAGTGACTCAGGCATAAACCACATGCCACTAGAAAGGGCAGGTATAGGGGAGAAAGATTTCACTGACCTGGGAAAGATCCTGTTGCCCTACAACAGAACGTTCTGCAAATCACAAGGCCTGTCCGTTCGCAGGTTAAAGAAGAAGAAATTGTTCCTGGTTGATAATAACAATCATTTTAACGAAACATCCCGAGAGGGTTCTATGGACATAATCGTCTAAACTGTCCTACCAGAAATGCTCCTTCCTCACCTTCTGTTGTAGGGACTTAAATGGGCTCTTATTACTTCGTCTACTGCCAGCTGAAGACCCTATCCTGAGATCAACACAGAACCGAAGGCTTTGAACCCCAGACTCAGTGCTCAACGTTCACTTCGAGGGGATTCCTGGGGATGGGAAATAGGGTTTGCGATAGGTTTTATGTGCCACAACTTGGCGAGGCTACGGCGCCCAGTTGTTTGGCCAAACACCGGTCTAGATGTTGCTGTGAGGGTATTTGAGAGATGTGATTAACATCTCTGATCAGGTATCTTTAAGTAAAAGAGATTACTTTCAATAATGGGGTAATTGCAGGTGGGCACCATCCAATCAGTTAAAGGCCCGAAGAGTGAAAATTTGGACAAGTGTGTCTTGTCTTGATCTCTGCTTCAAGATCATAACGTTCAAATCCCTCCTGGGCTTTCAGCCTGCCGACCTGCCCTACAAATTTTACCTGTGCAATTGCATGAGCCAATTCCTTAAAAATAAATCTCTCTATAAATCTGTGTCTGTGTCTATATCTGTACCTATATCTTATTTGTTCTGTTGCTCTGGAGAGCCCTGACCGACGCGGGACTCATCTCTCAAGCTAATCTGATTATTTAGTGGCTGCCTTGAAGGCTGTGTTGAGAGGGAGTCGGAGACCACATGTGGGCTCGACGAGTAAGAATAAAGTGAATACGAGCTCCATTAGAGCAGAGAGCGGCTCTGTCTTGTAAATTATTGTCTCTCCAGGCAGTGCCCGGGACACCACCTGCGACACAGGTGGTACCCTGTGATGATAAATACTTCATTGAATGAAGGAATTAGCCGTGTCTGCCGTGGACACCGCAGCGGAGGAGCAAACCAGTGCGGATGCATTTCCCCGGAGAGGAAATTGAGGCCCCAAACAGGACTTTGCTCAAGGTCACGCAGCTAATTAACAGGTGGCACATTCGAGTGTTAAACACTCATCTTCTGACTTCATTGCCGAGAACCCTCCATTATCCTGTCTGAGGAGGGATTTGAGAGAACAGAGAGTTATCAGGACAGGGATTCATCTCCTGGAAAAAAGAGACTCTGTTCCTTGTTTGCTCCAACAGAGATTTGCTCCCCGTGCTTCTGTGCATCAAACCCTCCACATGCCAGGAGGCTTCCCTGCCTGGCTGCGATCTAGAGGCCAGCCTGTGCCCTGGTCTGCTGCAGGGTCCCTCCTAGGAGGACATTGCCACGAGAGGTTCCCCACTGAAGGTCACGATGCTCACATCCCTCACACACCTCTGGCTTTGCCCAGGCCTGGAAGCTGGGTTGGGGGGGGTGTCCAACTGGCCCCCAGGAAGTGTTGCCTTAAGTGGGGCATTCTAGGTTGTAGTAATGGGGTGAGGACAGGGGACCCTCAGGGGAGCCTGGGTCAGGTCTCCAGGCCCTACCTTGGAGCCTGGTATGCGATGGGGCTCCAATGGAAGTTTCTAGAACATCTGCTCAAAGCAGATGGAGATGGGAATTTCGGGCAGGCAGAGATCCCCGATGCCCATCTAGTGTTGGTACAGTTCCTCCTTCAAGGCCTGTCATCAGGGTCAGTGTGTTCACTCCGTGCTGCATCACCCAGCTGGCCTAAGCAGCTGGCGGCTCTCGTTTCCAAAGGTCAGAGTTGGCTTCCTTGCCAGCGGATGGCTCATTGTCCCTCCCTCTCTCTGCATCCCTGTGTCCCTGCCACTCATGGGCCTGTGGGAATGGCAATATTCCACTGTAGGCCGGGGCCTAGCTGGGTTTGAGTCCTGGCTCTGGAAGATTCGGGGCTCCTTGGTCAGCCTTCATATCTGAATTTCTAGAAAGAGAACGGGGATAATAACACTTGCTCTAGAAGGTTGTTTAAGGATTCAGTGAATTAATATATGTAAAGCTCTGCAACCAGAGGCTGAGATAGAGTAAGAGCTCAACTAACAGTAAATACCATTATGGCACTGGGGGGACCATCACCCATGTTCCAGAGGACAGTAAGGCTCAGAGAGGTTAAGTGATGTACTTCTGGTGAGCCAGCTAGTAGCAGATAAAAAATGTGCCTCCAGATCCATTCATTCTTCCACCCCGAAGGAGTGAATATTCCCCAGGGGCCAGAGAAAAGGATGGATGGCAGAGAGAGTGGGATTTCTGTCCTGAGCCAGGGTTCTGAGAAGTTCTTCTAGGTTTGTGAGAAGTGATTTTGATTTCTTTTCCTGGGAAATGCTGGTCCAGTATATGTGTGCGTGTGTGTGTGTGTGTGTGTGTGTGTGTGTACACTCACCCACATGCATGCAGCTGCACCCTGTGTGGTTAGGGGTGGTGGCGAGGAGCTGTTCTTTGTTTCTCTGGAGACAGGGCTGCTCAACCAGAGGTCCCTGATGGCAGACAGCCGGGCAGCGGCCTAGCCGACCTGCGGACCACCGCAGGGCCTGCATCTGGGGTTGCTGCACTCCCTGGGTCCCTGGGTCCCTGGATTCCCTACGGAGCTCTTTGTGTTGCCCAATCAAACCTGAAGCTGTTCAACCCGTCAGATGCACCTCGGGGTCACGCCCCCAGCCTGTGCCCAGGGCAAGGCAAACCCATTCCAATATTAGCTGAAGTAAAAGGGGATTAAAAAGTGGAATCTGTGGTGGGGGTGGTGGTGGCGGTGGTGGTGGAAATTAAGTTCATCAAATGCACTTGGAAGCCAAATAAAAATGACTTTTGGATCCTCTACTGGTTTTGGATTATCTCTGCCTGGATTCCCATCTGCCCCCAGGGATTATCTGTATCTGTGTGAACGGTGGTGCGTGTGCGTGTGTGTGTGTGTGTGTGTGTGTGTGTGTGTGTGGTTCTTGGGACTGGGGAGGGTGGGGCCACGACATCAAGCTTGGCTTCCCTGCCAGGGCAGGGCGGGTCAACCTCTGTTGGCAGTCGGCATGTGTCTGATGGGCTTGGGCAGCAGGAGGGAAATCAGGGTCCTTTGATGAAGCTCCAGGTGTGGCAGCAGCGAGGGCTGATTGGAAGGGCGGGCCGCTGTTGTGAAAGGCAGGCTGGCGAGAAGAGAACGTCTAATCAGGCTGCAAACGCTAAACTCTGGGCTGGCGCTCACCAGGGGGGGCAGGGGAGGGACAGAAACTTCTCCAAGCAGAAGGAAGCCCTTGCCAGCGCTGTGGGGGACCTACCCATGGCCCGATGACTCAGGGGGTACAAGGGAGCTATCGCTTGCTGTGGTTGGTACATTCTCTTCCTCTTGAGTGTCTACTCATTTGTGGCCGTGTGGCAGGCAGTGTGTTTGGCACTGAAGACGCAGGAGTAAGCAAGAGAGACAGGGTCATCTCTGCTCTCGGGGATAATAGAGGAAATAGCTACTTCAGTGTTAAGAGTGATGATGGGTTCTCACCTGAAATGTGACACGTGGGGGCACGCAGCAGGGCGAGTAACCCTGACCCGGGAGAGACAGCCAGAGAGGGCTGGCTGGAGGAAATAGGGTTCAAACTCACACCTAAGGCGGCTCAGTCAGTTAAGAGTCTGACTCCTGATTTTGGCTCAGGTCACGAATGCAGGGTCATGAGATAGAGCTCCGAGATGGGCTGTGCTGGGCAAGGAGTCTGCCTGAGATTCTCTTTCTCCCTCTGCCCCTGCCCCTCCCTCCCACCCCCTACCCCTAGCTCATGTGCTTGCTTACTCTCTCTCTAAAATCACAACACACCTCACACCTAAGGGACAATGTGGATAATAGCGATCATAACGGCGAAATTTCCATGAGCCTCACTATGTGCCAGACAGTGTTCTGAGTCCTCCACACACATTTTCTCATTTAACTTCCACAATGATTCTATTGTTACCTTTGCCTCTCAGACGAGAAAGCTGAAGGAAAGGGAGGTCACTTGCCAGGGTTACAAACTGAGAGGTGAGGGATGCTGAAGGAAGGGCGAAGGTTGGGGAGAGAGATGAGAGAAGCGGGGTGGGGGGGATGGCTGGTGCAGAGCCGTGGCGGTGGGGGGTGCCGCGCTGGGACAGAGAGTGCAAGGAGGAGTCCCTTGAGCCCAGAGGCTGGGGCAGATCCCCACGGCCCCTACCTGGAAGGGATGGCAGCCTGGGAGAGGCCGGGGAAGAGGTCCCAGGGATGAACTTTACTTAGGGAAGACAGCAGTCTGGGAGCACCGAGGTGGGACGTCCCCAGGCCTGGGATGAATGCCAATGCCCTTCCTGGAGCCTGGGGACCTAGCCCAGAGCTCCAGGGAAGGGGAGGACTTAGCACCCCTGAAAAGATGAGAAAGAAGCCCACTCTCCCAAGCAGGGGCAGGCTGGGGGATGGCTGAGTCAGGGCTCCTGGTATCGTATCACTAGAAGGGTCCTGACACTTCACTGTCCTGAGGACTGGAAAGCACTGGACACACCCTTGTCCTGGGATCTAAGCAGACTGGGAAGGCTTACAGCCTGGTCCCCAGGAGCCCTGGAGTTAAAGGGAGGTCTGGGGTCCGAGCCGGGTTTCCCCATGCATGAGTTCTATGATCTTGGGCACATAACCTAACCTCTCTGCTCTCACAGAGCAACGTCTGTGACACGGGGATGTTAATGCTGTTGTAGAGCTTGTTGGCTGCCTTCCCCAAATCCACTCCCCATTCCTCTTTCTTGAGGACACTTCTGTTTTGTTCAAGCATTCATCCCTCCCTGATGAGGCCCATTTCTATAGGGAAATAGACCCCATCCCCAGGACCAGGCATACTTGGCCCTATGAGAGCCATCAGGCACAGTCCTGGTTTCCAGCAATTGGTTGGGAGCCTAGACTTAAGCTAATTAGCACATGGCCTTCCAACGGATGGCAGACTGGCAGGAGACACCTCATGTGGAAGACGAGGGGGTGGAGATTCTCTATTCCTCTCTCCCCTACTGGGTAGAAAGGGGGACCCTCTTGCTCTAGTGCTGTGGGCAGCCGTTGCAAGCCAATGAGAGAAGCCAGTCTAAGAATAAGTCCCACACTTGGAGAAGGGCTGGGTTGAGGGTGACTACAGAGAAACTGAGCCAGAGCCCTGATCAAGCTCTACGGGAGCCCACCCTGCCTCTGGACCCCATTATGTAAGATAGAAAAGTCGTCATTGTTTAAGCCAGGCTGAGTCTATGTTCTGTTTTGTAGCCAAAAAAAAAAAGAGTGCAAATGCATTTTTTCCGGGCTGTTCATTTGTCTTTGCGTTGATTCAATTCAGCAAGTATTTGTTGAGCATCTATTAAGAACCAGACAATGCACCAGGCACTGGGGAGACAGCTTTGAATGATGAAAGGGGCTCCCACATGGGACTCACTCTTTAGCTGGGAAAGGCAGGTGGGAAATGAATAAAGGAACAGGAAAATACAGAGTCCACAGGACAAGGTGACATGTGAAAGACAGAGGGGCATCGAGGAAGGGGAAACACCCCCACCGCAGACAATTGCCAGAGCAGGTCTCGGAGGCAGCAGCTTTCAGGCTGCAAGTTGAACAAGAAGAAGCCGGCGGGAATCCCATTGTGGGGCCCGGCGAGGGGTTTGGATATTCATTCTGGGGTCCTGGGAAGCCCAGTGGAACATTCTGCACAGAGGAAGGGCATGCTCCCCGTTGCATTTGCAGGAGTTGGCCCAGGCTGCTGTGGGGAGAGTGTGCACACCCCGGAGGGGAGCCCGTAGAGGCAGGGAGGCCAGCCAGGAGGGTCCTGCAGTAACTCACGGCGGCCGCACAGGAGGATAAAAGCACCAGGACGTGTTTGGAGGCCCAAGCACCGCATTTCCTGGTGGATTGAACGTAGGAGGGAGTAAAAGAGATGAACTGAGTCCTCGGGGGTTTGGGCCTGAGCGCCGGGTGGAGGTGGGGACCGGCTCCTTTCCGCTGAGAAGCCCCGAAGAGGCCCTCTCGGTGTGGTGAGGCCGAGGGGAGTGCGTGCTGCAGGCTTTCAGTTTGCAGAGACTCCTGGCTGTGCCTCTTCAGGTTTCTTTAAGTTCCACCCGCGGGGTGGGCTCTACAGGGGCCAGACCAATTCCTTGGGCTTCTGTGGCGTGGGAGGAGAAGAGAGACGGAGGAAGAAGAGCCTCTTGGCTCGAGGTTAGGGACTTGGAGACACAGGGGGAGAAGCCAGACGAGCCCTCCTTCCGGGCCTGAGGACGGTAGAGGAGAAGGCCAGAGTGCTGCCGTGGTCCACGTGTCCGGCTGATGGAGAAACACAAAGGGCTTGGGATTCTTTTGCAATAATTTTTGGTTGCTGGGCTGGGTTCCTTTGGCCATGGCCTTGCCGTGAGACGGGCCCCTGGTGGCTGCTGTTTTATTAGGGTGACATATGTAAGCCGGGAATGATCGCTAGGGGCTCTTCCCAGCCCCACGTGGGGTGGGGGGGGCACGGAACCAACTCCCCGGGAACCCGCACCTCCAGACCCTCAGTGGCGGGTGGAGGTCTGGGCTGACCACTCTGAAGGGGGTCCACCCGGTTCTGCAATGCCCTGACTTCCTCACACCTGGGTCTGGGAAATGTTGAGGACCCTCCCCCTCTAACACACACACACACACACACACACACACACACACACACACACACCAAAGCCTTAGGGGCACCTGTGTGGCTCAGTCCGTCAAGCATCCGACTCTTGGTTTGGGCTCAGGTCATGATCTCAGGGTCATGGGATCCAGCCCCTCATCGGGCTCTGTGCTCAGCGGGGAGCCTGCTTGAGATTCTCTCTCCCTCCCCCTCTGCCCTCCCCCATGCTCATGCACATGCTCTCTCTCTAAAATAAAATAAAATCTTAAAAAAAGAGAGCCTTGGCTTTCCATTTTTATTAAGAGGTTGTCGCCAGGACACGTTTCCTTCCTTGTAGGTTAAGATCGGGAGCCCCCACCGAGGCTGGGGACAGGTCGGGGAGAGGAGGGCAGCGGGGTATATGGTGTGATGGGCAGGGCAGGGACCAGGGTGAGGCGAGTAAGGCACCCAGGCTCTGCAGTTTCCCCAGGTGCCCACTCTCTAGGGCCTGAACCTGCAGGTAAGAGCCTCCCCGAGGTTCACATCCTGGATGCCTCATGTGCCCTGCTGGTCCCGGTGCTGCCAGTGGGAGAGGAGAGGCACAGTGAAATACCCTCCGACCTGCGGGAAGACAAACGCCTCTCAGAAGTGTGGTTTTTCCATCTGCAGAATGGGGGTGCCGACGCCTACCTCTTGGGGTCCTTGTAATAGTTTCTAACCAATGGGAGGCCTAGGCATCAGTGAGGAAAAACGTGAGGTGGGAATTATTTTCCTCTTTTACAGATGGGGAAACAGAGGCAGAGAGAGGTCAATTGACTGGCCCAGGTGTGCACAGCCTGGGGACGGCACGGCTGGGCCTTGAGCGCACACTCTTAGCCACTACCGCACGAGACTTCTCTCACTGGGGCAGATGGGAGATGAGGTTCCCCCAGGCAGGAGGGGGCTTTGGAGGTGCTCAGGGATGGGGGCCCCCAGTGAGAGACCCAGGATATCGTAGGTGCCCCTCTGAGCAGGCCACCCCTTCCTGAAGGCGGGCAGGGGCACTTTGTTTTAGATGTAGGATTTATTGGTGTTCGGAGTGGTGAAGCCAATGGGTCAGGGGGTGACTGCCGCTAGCAGGCACAGTCGGGGCTCCCAGAGGAGGGAGCTTGCCCCATGGGGCCGTGGGAGGGAGTGCCAGGATGAGCCAGGGGGCAGGTGGGCAAGGGGCAAGCCTGCGCCACAGGCTTTGTCGTGGTCCCGGAGGAATGCGTGAGGCAGGCCAGGCAGGCTAAGCAGGTTTGGGGTTGGCCAGTAGGAAAAATTTCAGCAGACTGTGGGGCGTAGGGAATGCCCCTGGGTGCCGGGTACCTGACCCGGGTGATTGGGGCAGGGGGTGACATGCAGGAGGCAGCCGGGGGCATGGCTCTGGGTTCGCCCACGTGCATCGTGACAGGCACCCCCTGAGGAGGGCAGATGTTCGCTCCGCACGGGGATGGGCTGGCCCCGGGAGGACCTGCATCTCCGCTGCCAGGAAGGCCCCCAGGGTGTCAGAGCATCAAGAGAAGGAGAAAACTAGAGGACATGGTAAGTTAATGCTGATGCACGTTTCTGAGCCGGGAAGTGCTTGCTCGTCTGGAGAGTTTGAGGAGGAAAGAAGAGAAATAAATGTTCGTGCTGTAGAAACACCTGTCAAACACGGCACATCGTCTGGTCACACTCCTCGAGCATTAATCAGGCTGAGTGGATGGGGACACGGACGGGCAGCAGCAGCACAGGCGGCCAGGGGAAGCACACAAAGCGGCCCGCAGCTGCTGGTCCCACCAGGTCACAGGCCTTCCAGCCATGCACAGCGGGGCCCTGGCTGTGGGCTCAGGCTCCCTACACGTCCCGTTCAAGGTCGGCGACAGGCTGGTGGTTCTGGAGTCTGGACCAGGCTGTCCGGGTTCCGTCCTCACGTCAACCATGATTAGCTCGGTGACCGTGAGCGAGGTTTAGCACCCACTCTGTGCCTCGATGTCGTCATCTGTAAGATACGGATGGTGACAGCATCGGTCTCAGGCGTGGTCGTGATGATCGCGTCAGTTCACGTGCAGGAGGCCGTTTATGTGGATGTGGGATACAAAGCGCACCGTGGACACGCGCCGATGTGGGCGGCTGTCGTTGTCAGCCGTGCAGATGGCGATCGCTGGGTTGGACGTCCACGGTGCCATCACGGGACAGGGGTCGAGTGAGACTCAGATGGGGTGATGCGTCAGCCAGGCACAGAACATTCAGTCCGGGGTCACTAATCTTACAGTCATCATGACTGCAGCTGTAGCAGTAATTCCAGTGGCTTCTCTCCCTGGGTCACCCAAAGCCGGTGACTCAGAAGAGGAAGCAAGAGCAGAGCAGCGGGTGCAGGAGAGGCTCGATGGGGGAGGCCCTTGCCTTTCCCACCAGCAGGAACCCCCTGCGGAACGGCTCTCACCCTCCCAGAGCACAGTCCAAAAGCACGGGCCACTCAGTGGCCTCTTCCTCTTCCTCTTGTCCTTAATTAGCGTAGAAACTTCCAGGGCCTCGGATGCTCATCAGTAAATGAGGATCAGAATGCCCAGCTGGCCAGGGAACGGTAGGGACCTAGGAGGGACAGAGGAGAGAGTGCACAGCCCGGCGTCAGCCTGGCATCTGGCACCTAAGAACCTCAACAAATGTTCTTTTGGAAAAAAAAGAAAAGAAAAGCAAGCAAGCAAGCAAAGGTGCTCTGTAAACAGGGGTTCTCTGCCCGCAGAGGGGATTGCTGCTGGGCAAGTGGGGAGCTGACGTGGAGTCCCCGTGGGGGAGGAGTGGAAGCCGCCCAGTCCCGGATGTTTGGCTCTGGTTGGGCACAGTGGGCTGCAGCTGGGCCGTATTGTTGGGGTGACTGGGGCTCGGGGGAGGCGGAGTTGGGGCAGCGGGGTGCCCATCATCTGCCCGAAGATGGAAGGCCTCTGCCGGGCCGCCACGGCGGGCTCCCAGAGAAGAATCAGGGTGATGCTGGGGCCCATGCCCCTCTGCCTCCTTAGATTGGGCACAGAGATGGGGCTGCTCCAGGGACGGGGACCGCGCCTCACCACGACAGCGCTGCTGAGACAGCAGGCTCACCCCGGGGACCAGAGCTGGGTGCAGCCACAGCTCCAGGACAGACAGGTGTCTGGAGGATGATAGTGAACAGGTGGGACCCCTGCCCAGTGACCTGAAGGAAGACCCTCTGCCTGCCCTAGGCCAGGTGAGCTGGAGAGGGAAGACGCCAGAGGCTGGGAGGCCAGCCGGAGAGGGTGAGGGTCTGGACAGCGGGGACAGTGGGGACAGTGGGGACAGTGGGGACAGTGGAGGCAGAGAGAAGAGGCTGGAGGACTGGGAGGATGCAGATGAAGAGAAGGAAGCTGCCCAGGTTGGCGGCTGGAGCATGGGGGAAGGAGCACTGAGGCTGGGCCAGAGGGGGGAGGGCACAGGGCACTGGGGGGGGGTGGAGAATCCATGGAGCCGTCGCTTGGACGTGGCAGTGAGGAAGAGAGAGGCCCCCGGAGGGACTCTGCTGCTGGCGGAGCAGTGGCCTTTGACTGAGGTGGGACCTGGGGGAGCGGGCAGGTGTTGGCCTATGACCGGCCCATGGGAGCACCCAGGTGGAGGTGGTGGCTCCCGAAAGCCACTGCCTTCCTGGAACCTTGGGGCTTCCTCAGCCCGCCAGGTGGTTCCGGGAATTTCTTGATATAAATCAGAACTTCTAGAAGGACCTGGAAGGGCCGAGGGCTTTCCACCACAGGGCGGGAGAAAAATGCCTCACGTAGGAGGTGGGAGCATGACCAGGCTGTGTGCTTCCCTGCTCGCAGCAGAGGACCCCACACTGTCAGCCGGTGTCCCCAGGCCCCCCTTTCTTCTTGAGGAAGAACTCGTGGAAGTAAGGTGTGGAGGGGCTGGAGGGCTTTCACGGGGGAGGAGATTTGGGGGGAGAGGGGCCACAGCCAGAGCAGGCTACGAGCGAGTGGGAGGCAGAGCAGGGATGCTCATCAGCTCCAGGACTAAATTTTGGGGCGACCTTGAAGATACCTTGAGAGACTCCAGTCAACAATATAATTACTTTTAATTATCTCTGGCAGCGAACGTGAGTTTTTGCAGTTCAGCGTGGCTCGGGGATTAGGCCTGGGAGGTAACGGGAATAGTGACAGGGCCCTAGTAATTATAACTACTCCCATTTATTGAGGGTTTTCATGCACATGGCCTCCGGCACCAGACCGCCTCGGACTTCATCCCAGTGATGCCTCAGTTTCTCAACTAGGAATGGGGGTGATAATACTACTGTTCTGATTGTCTACTGCTGTGTAGCCATCGCCCCATGACTCTGTGGCACTGAATATCCACCGTTTTATTGCTCTGGGTTCTTTAGGTCAGGAATTTGGATAGGGCAGAGAGGGGAAGGCTTGCCTTTGAGATTGTGGCTGGGAAGACGTGAATGGCTGGAGGCTGACTCCTCTGGGGGTGCTCTGCTTAAGGACACCCCCACTGGCTTCTCCATGTAGCTTGAGCTTCCTCCTAGCATGGCGGCCTCGGAGCTACATTTCCTACATGCAGACCGGAGCTCCAGGAGCCAGTGTTCCCACCCGTGAGGCAGAAGCTGGCTTTCTTTGGCTGATAGAGTTTTGGAAGCCACGTGGCACCATTGTCTATTAATTGAAGGAGTTACAAGCTCGCGTCTGGATGTCAAAAAATTTGCAGTCAAGTTTTATTTTTTTTATTTTTATTTATTTATTATTATTATTATTATTTTTTTGCAGTCAAGTTTTATAACAGCCATGAGTGCTTACCTCATGGAGTTGTTGTGGGGATTAAATTAATTAGTACATGGAACGGACTCAGAGCAGTGCCTGGCATCTAGGAAGAGCTCAGGAAATGCCAGCCATCACGAGGCTCGTCATCGCTGTCCTCTACCCCGAGTTTACACAGAGGAGGAGATGGGCTCGAGGTCAAGTGCAGGGTGGGTAATCTGTGCAGCTTCCTTTAGCCTGAAGTCCGTCATCCCCAATGATTCCCTTCAGATCACTCCTCAATCTGTACTCACCCTTGGTGTCTCTTACCCGCTTCTGCCCCCGAGGCAAGGATGCTCTGGGAACTGCTCCTGGCTGATGCACTCAATTCCAGGAGCACCTCAGATCTGCAGCATCGTTGCTCCTAATTTTGCTTCATTAAGGCCCAACCATCAGCAGCAGCTCCTGGAGCAGGTGGACGGTGCTGCTCCAATTCCAGCAAATGACACTTGCTGGGTGGGCTATTCTTAGGGGAGGACTTTGGGCATTTGTCTTCGGCCTCCTGGGCCTCCCTGGTCTCCCTGGCCCAGGGATGGGGTGCTGGGACCCTGGCCTGAGCCGTGCTGCTGGGGTCTGGGCCACACTCATCCCCAGCTGGAGAACCCGGGTTCCTGACAGTGGTCGGTGGCTGTGCTATGTGTCCCTGTTACTCAAGGATGCAGGAGCCTGGACGTTGTATCTGCGTCTCAGCTCTGTAGCTTCTGAGCTGGGTGAGCTTGGACAGGTTCTTGGCACCTCTAAACTTCAGCTTCCCCAGCTGTGAAAGGGAATGAACATTGATTTCTGACTGGAGCGCTTGCTAAAAATGTAGATTTCCTGGTTCCCACCTCGTACCAACAGAATCGGGTCCTCTTGTCCTGGGACTAAGGGCCGGGATGGGCAAGTTATGACCCCCCCCCTTAGCCTCAGTCTCATCTCGGTGCCAGAGTGTGTGCATAACACCCACCACGGGGTTGTCCTAAAAACTGTAAAAATGTATGAAAGGTCATAGCTCAGTGCCGGGTACATGGTAAATGCTCTATCGCTGTACATGAGCTGAATCGATTATTGTCCTCAGGAGGCCCTGGGAGGGTTCCAGGAAGGAAGGGAACTTTCTGCTGGGTGGAGACACAGGGTGGGGGGAGTGGACAAAGGCGCAGGAATCTGGGCTCTAGGATCTAGACAAAGGACATGAAGAAGCTGGAGAAGCACTGGAAACCCCAGAGGACAGGAGCCCGTGGGAGGAGAGGGCCCTCTTTCCCTCTTTTCCTATAAATCTAGTTTTGGTTCATTTGGAGGCTTGAATGTTGGCTGCTGGTGAGCCACATGGCCAAGGTAGGTAGGTCCCCCTCTTCCCTTGGGACCTCATCTTGTTTGGGCAGCCAGGTGGCCAATAGCAAAGTGTTTCTTTTTTTTTTTTATTTTTTTTTTAATTTTTATTTATTTATGATAGTCACAGAGAGAGAGAGAGGCAGAGATACAGGCAGAGGGAGAAGCAGGCTCCATGCATCGGGAGCCTGACGTGGGATTCGATCCCGGGTCTCCAGGATCGCGCCCTGGGCCAAAGGCAGGCGCCAAACCGCTGCGCCACCCAGGGATCCCTAGCAAAGTGGTTCAATCATCTTAAATCTCCAGCGCAACTGGCTCCTCCTCAGCATCCCCCCCTCCTCCCAGCCGGAGCCCCCTGCCCTTCACACAGAGCAGAGCAGGTTTGATCACAGGCTGTGGTGGCTTCGGCGTGAGCCCCAGCTCTGCCACTTTTTTGAGCTGTGGGTGTGGTCAGGTGGGGAGAATTGTTCCCGGCCTCCCAGAGCCTCAGGCTGTCGTGGGGCCCAGCAGACAACAGATGTGGGCTCCCTTAGCAAACTGGCAAGCACCTCGGGATGGGGCTAAGTAGCAGGGACCCAGTGAGCAGGTGACCAAGGTGAGGAGTCTCACCTCTTGCAGAGGCCACTCAGCAAGCTGACAATGAGCAGAAGTGTCACCTCCTCCTCCCCAAGGTGCTCCTCCTGCCTCCCCGGTCCTGAAACCCCTCCTGGGGGAGGGTTGGGGTGTCATTAACCTGGCAGGTGGGGCCCCGGAGAAGTGCCAGTGATCTCCCAAGAGCCTGATGCAGAGGGAAGGAGGAAACAGAAAGCCCTAGACTCTCAGAGCAGAGGGAACACAACAGACCTAAAGAGCCCCTTACAATCTCAGAGTCGCCCTCGCTGTGCCCAGCACCCTCGTGCCGGTCAGTCTCCCATATAAATGTGAACATTATATGGGTGTGCCCCAGCTTACCCCCGTTTGCCTGGGATTTTCCTGGTTTAATTGAATGTCACGAGGCCCAGGCAAACCAGACAGCTGGTCACCCTGACATCAGAGCACCCTGGGTAAAAGCACAGCTCAGAAGCCAGACTCCCCGGGTTTGAGTCCCAGCGGTGCTACTTGCTAACCATGCGATTTGGACAAGTTACTTACTTGCCCTCTGCTTCAATGTCCTTATCTGTAAGATGAGATAACACACCCACCGTGTGGGGACCCTGCGTGTTGGCCAGACCGCACATGGACCATGCCCTTAGCACAGGGTCTGGCGTCCAGGAGCTGCTGTGAAATGTCAGCCGCGGTTTTCTTTCAAGCCCTCCTTTGCCCAGGGGAGATGATATGGATACAGACTCACTCACCTTGCCAGCACCTATGGGTGCAGGCCCTGCTGGTGGGGCCCAGAGACGAGGATGCCCTGATCCCGCCCTCAGCAGGGAATGGAGCGCTGTAAGTGAATCCTATCCACAGCCTGAAATCAATACAGGTCAGGCCGGGGTATAAAAACAAAGGCTTGATCTTTGAATCATTCACTTAGAACAGGTGAATTTTACGGCGTGCAGATTATACCTCAGTAAAGCTCTGAGAATAGAACCAAGCCAAAACCAATAAACAAAGGCCCTGGTGGCCTTTTGGTACAGGAGGTGCTGGTTATGACCAGGGGGGTGGTGATCATGGAAGGCTCCCAGGAAGAAGGGACATTTGAACTGGCCCTCCGGGAATGGGGAGAGAGAATCTGGATGCTGGAGATGATGAGGGTGCAGGGACACGGGACCAGCGTGAAAGTCCAGTGTATATCCATACGCTTGTGTGACCCGGGGCAGACGGCTTTACATCTCTGAGCTTCGACGTCCCTCACCTATAAAATAGAAAAGGCCTTGAGGAGCACCCAGGACAGCCCCACAGAGCACCTGACCCAAAGGTGGCAATTGTTCAGGAGCAGGACAGTCAGAGGAGCCCACGTGGGAGGTGTTTTGTTCAGTCAACCGGCTTTTCTGCTGTGTGCCTGAGCCATGCCAGCTCCTAGAAGCTACATTCCAATGGGCATCCAGCAAAGAGGACTAAATGGAGGAGGGCGAGCATTTCAGATTGGCTGGAGCCCAGGGGTGTGTGGGGGGGAGGATGTAGAGAGAATAATGTTGGGGAGAAGCCAGGGTTCAGTGAGGGTCTTAAAAGTCTTAAAAGTCTTGCTACGTAGCTTTGATGTTGCTCTGCTGGCATGGGGGAAGCAGAGAAGCATTTGGAGAGTAGAGGAAGATTTGTCATGAGCTCGAGATCCACTCCATCCCCACCCCACCCCCCTCCTTCCCTCCTTCCCTCCTAAAATGTTCCCGTGCCAGCCCCGGGGGTGACCAGACACTGTCTATCTTCATGATGCTCACTCCCAATGGGGGAGGCAGACGCTAATCAAATAATCCCTCAAAGAAATGTGAACTTGGTGAAATTGCAACTCTGATTAGCAATAAGAGGAGAGAGGTTCTCCCCGGAATCTGCCGGGAGAATTTATAAGAGAAGGGGGTCCGGGGAACCTTCTGGCAGACATGGCCACGGGGCAAGATCTGAAGGATAGACCTGAGCTACGGAGCAAAGGGGGCTGGGAAAGGACTCCAGGCAGCAGGTGCAGCGAGGGCAAAGGCTCTGCAGTGGGAAGGTCATGGGCACACCGGGGCCTGGGGGGCAGGGTGCACCACGGGAGCTAGGGCTGCAGGAGTCAGAGCTTTCAGGCTCCTGGAGGCCGCTTTTGGGGTTTTGCTTTTATCTTGAGAGTACTGGGAAATCTTGGAGGGTTTAAGTGGGGAGATGACCAGACGTGTTTTTGTGAAGGTCGTGAATACAGTGAGGAGAACGCAGCGGAGGGGTCCAGAGTGGAAGCTTGGGATCACCGAGAGGCAGAGCCAAGACAAGGACTCGGGGGCAGGGAGGTGATCTGTGAGCGATCCCCGGGAACAGGGAGAGCAGGACAGCAATCGTTGGGATGCTGCTCCCGGCAACAGGGGCTCCATCCTGTGAGAAGGGTACCCCAGGTCTCCCAGAATTGCCCATCCGCCCCTTAGGGGTGCTGACGTGCCCTCACTTCTGTACTGGGCATGAACACAGACATCCCAACATGAGTGGCGCCCACCAGAAAGACAATTTTGGCGCACACCCTCCGAGAGTGCGGTGACTCAGGCCTGCGGGGCCCCCTCCACTCCCCGCCCCTGCCCCCCGAAACCGGAGGAGAGGCTGAGAGGATGGCAGGAAGTGTCTGCTACCTGAGGAGGCCACTGGCATCACCCAGGTGAGAGAGGAAGGTCTGGGGGTGGGCTGGGTGTGGGGGGTGGCCGTGGGTAATGGAGGAAAGACACCTGTTTCCAAATGCTCAGGGGTGAAGGCCCCAGGTGGCGGTGATGGATCTGGGCCAGGAAGCTGCCCGTCATTAACAGGATCTTGGGAGGACCAGGTCTGAGCGCAGGCAGGGCAGGGGGCTGGCCAGGAGGTCACATTGAGTTGGAGGTGCCTTTGCAACATCCCTGAGAAGGTGTTGAGAAAGCGGCTGAATATATGGACGGGGAGTTGCGGGGAGACGTCCTGGCTGGAGCCATAAACGTGTGAGTCATCGGAATCTGGGTGGTAATTGAAGCCATGGGTGAGCATGAGATCACCTGGCGAGAGAACAGGGCGGAAGGAGCCTCCTGGGGGGATGGAGTCAGGCTGGGCTCCCCCCCTGGCCACCCCCACTCCCCCATCCCCCTGCAGCCCCACCTCCCCATCCTTGGCTCCCCCCAGGCCCTCCATCTCCGCAGGCCCCCACTCCCCACAACACCCACCTGCCACCCGCCCCCCAGGAGGGAGGGACATTTCAGCACTTGTGATTCTAATTGAATTTAATTGTCTCCTCCAAGTTGAGCTAAAACCTTTTCAAAGTCCCCTGAAATTAGGGAACATCGATAACACCACTCCTTGGGGTTTTAATCTGTGTCCTCCCTGAGAACGGTGATTAATTTTTTACAAGCTAATCATATCTCTTAGGCAGGCTGTCAGCAGAGGACCCGTCATCTCTCATCAATAATGAAGCGGTCCCAGCTCCCGCTTCTCCCGCAGCCTCCTGCATAATTCACCGGGAGGGCTTCAAACAAAGAAGCCGAGGGGCCGTCCTCCTCCTCCTCCTCCTCTTCCTCTTCCTCCTTGGTGTCCTTCCTAATTAGGCACAGGTGCTGGGAGGGTGGGGGGCAGGGTGGAGGGAAGGGCAGGGGATATAACAGCGGGTTGGTCAAGGGGCCCCCATCTGGGTCCCCTTTTCATCTGTGCTCTCCTCACCTCCATCCCTGACCCTTCTGCCCACCTGGTCCTCTCCTACCTCATCCCTCCTCCTCTCTCCAGGCCCTGCCCCCCACCATCCGCTCCTTTCCTCCTGCCCGTGTGTGTGACATGACTGCACATCCAGGCTTTGTCCTTGGGCCGCATAGCCGAAGTCCCGAAGTCCCGTAAGATATAATGGGCCCCATTTGACCAATGAGTAAACCAAGGCCCAAAGAGAAGCAACTTGCTTAAGGTCACAGAGCAGATCAGAGGCAGTCAGGGCTAGATCTAGTTTGGGGTCTCCCGGGCCTGGGCTCTATTTCCCCAAACCTTAGGCCAAATGAGTGCACAGGCCGCCCCCATCCCTCTCCCAATACCGGGTCTGTACTTGGATGCTAAAGAGGAACCACCCGCAGCTCAGGCCTCTCCTGGGGGACGCCCGGCCCAGCGTGCACATCTGGCCTTGATTTCTGTCACTCTTGTGGTCTGTCTCTGAGGCCTAAGGTCAGAAGCAAACTTTGGTGGCTGGAGACAGAAACAGAAACAGAAATTGCCTGCCCTTTCTCCTGTCTGGTGCCATCGGACCTGCACAGGTTCCAGAAATGAGGCCGAGGCCTGCGGAATATCCCCCATGGGAACAGGTTGTCTTGCATCTAAGCCTTGAGCAAATGCCCTGAGGCCAGTAGCTAAGATGTCATCCAAAGAGAAGGGTCTCCGGGGACCCCCTCTTAGCAGGCAGGCTCTTTCTGTGCCAGCCCTACGCTGGGAAAGACCCCTTCCTTGCGATGGTCCCTCTCCTGGTGTGGCTCCTCGGCTGAGCAGATCCCAAGGGCTCCTCTGTTCCCAGTGAGTGAGCCCCAGATCCGGGCCTCTGACCTGACCCAACTTGACATGTCAAAAACTTTGTCCGTCGGCCTCCCTGCCCCCTCCCCCCTTGACCCTCTGTCCCAGTTTTGGGTCATCACTAGGGTCACCAGTTGTTCTGCGTTGCTCAAGATGAGAGGGTTGCCAGGGACACGGGACTTAGTTTTAAAACTGGGAAAGTCCAAAGCAAAGCAGGAGGAGGAATTTTTTCTTCTCTCCTAGGCACCCAGGCTGGAGATGTCAGGGTCGAAGAGAAGCGGGGCTGGGGGTGGGATGGGCAGCAGGCTCCCCGTGTTTGCCACCCGGCTCCACCTCTATACTCAGTTTAGGTGTAGAAGCGGAAGCCCAGAGAAGTCAAGGTCCGTGCCGAAGGTGCCGAGGTGACGTAGGAGGCCAGTGGCGGAGCCCCGAGGGGGGCTGAGGAGTGAGGGTCTCGGGTGAGACAGACTTGTTTGAGTTCAAGATCCGACTCTGGTACCTTCTCCATGAATGACCTGGGCAGGTTCCCCAATCCTGGCCAATCTCAGCTTCCCCCCTTAGAAATCAGAATCCTCAGACCTACCTTCCCGGGGCCTGGGGGGACAGGGGTAGAGAATAAACCGGTTTATTCTCCACCTGGCACGCAGCAGGTGCTCACTAGAACGGACCCTATTGCTATTGGCTTGGCTTCAGAGGTAGGTCCTCCCTGGCTTTCAGCTCAATGGCCATTTCCAGGCCCTGCGTTCCCAGGCCCTGAGTGGTGCCACTCACGGTGGAGTCTGGCCTTCCTGAGGCTAGGGATTGAGGCCCGGCTCCAGGATTTCCCAGATGTCTGTGCGTGTGTGTGCATGTGTGCATGTGTGTGCATGTATGTGTGTGTGTGACCTTGACAAGGTCATGCTGCCTCCTGGGGCCAGAGGTTAACAGCTGCACACTGACCCAGGCCAGGACGGGGCCGCGCAGGGACCTGCCATCCGTCACCGTGGGTCGGGTCCCCATCATCCCCTGGCCTGGGTGCCCACAGCACCCCCGATGTTCGGTGCTCCCCCGCCCAGGAGGCCCAGCCTAGTGGGAGCTACCGGACATGGTGACTTTAATGCGTTCCCAGGGCGGTGATGCTGCATTTGCATTTAAATGGAGGTTTGGAAGTCTGTAAATCTCCATTTCCCTACCGCGGAGGCCTAATGGTTGTTTAATCATGTTTAGATGAACCCCCCGGAGCACTGGGGGTTGGTGCATCTTAAATCCTTTAGCGCCGAGACAAAGATCAAATAAGGGGTGTTCAGGCCACGGGATCGTCACCATCCTGGCCGTGGTGGGCCCCGTGGGCCAGCCCTGCCTGGGGAGGCAGGGAGGCGGGCAGGCGGGCAGCCAGGTGGACATCGGGTGTCCCGCCCCTTCCAGGAAGGCCTCTGGGCTTGCCCACGTGCAGCTGTCACCACAGTTCCCCGCAGCCTCCCCTTCACGCTGCCAAGAGGAGAAACCACCACGGCTTAGATGTGGCTGCAGGGAGAAGGGGCTGGAAGCCCGACCTGCCTTGGGGACCCGGTGGCCCTGGTTCCGCGTGTCCCGTTTCCTCCCTAGAACCCCAGGGGAGCGGGCTTCCAAGTCATGTCATACTGTCCCCCAACACTGTAGGGCTGTTCAAACGGGGAGGTGGTATGACCCTAAATTCCCTTCCCCTGGAGAAGGGCTGGCCTGGGGCACACCTGGGGGACTGGATAGCTTCGTGGCGGGGATTTGGGGGGGGGCACCGCAGGGTCTCACAATAAGGCCCGAAGCCTCTGTGCACAGCCCCGCCAAGGCTTTCTCAAGGTCACACAGCGGGAGAGGGGCTCCAGCCTGGTGGAGTCCCCGCCTCCAGGGCGGCTCCTGGGTCCCGTGTCCCTCACCCGGGGGGTCCTCTGGGAAGGAGATTTCTCCTTCAAAATTCATTCATCGCTCGGGTGACCTGTGACTTCCTAGCACTCTGTGCCTATTTCTGCAGCTCCTACGTGCAGGGGTGAGGGAGGGCTGGGAGGGGGGGCTTCAGGGCTCTCACCTCACCTCAGTTCAAGCAGCTGGCTCTGCTTCTGTCTGGGGATTTGGCATCAGTGTCTGCCTCCCCCCTCCATCCCTCCTTTCCCCCCTTCCCTCCCCCTTCCCTCCCTCATTCTCCCCTCCCTCCCCTTCCCTCCCTCCCTCCCTCCCTCCCTTCTTTCCCTCCCCCCCACTTTTCAGTAGTTCAACAGCAAAGTCAAGGAGACACAGACGTCCTGTCTGCTCCCCGCCCCTGACACCCGCCCAGGCTCCTCCGCCCAGTGGCATGTTCGTCATAACCGATGATCCCACGCTGACGCACCACCATCCCCCGACGCCCACAGTTTACATCAGGTGTTGTTCATTCCGAGTGTCGAGGCACGTGTCATTGCATCCTATGGGACAGTTTCACTGCCCTACAATCCTGAACCCGGCCTACTCACCCTGGCTCCCCAGCCCCTGGCGCCGCTGACCTTGGTCCTGTCTCCACAGTTTGCCTTTTCTCGAATGTCACGGAGCCAGAATGGCACAACTTTCCGGACTGGCTTCTTTCACGCAGTGATATGCATTGAACTGTCCCCCGGTGGCTTTTCATGGCTTGAGAGCTCATTTCTTTTTAGCCTCGAATAATATTCCAGCATCCGGACGGACCACAGGTTGTTTATCCACCTACCTGCCTAAGGGCGTCTGGGTTGCTTCCAGTTCTGGCAATGACGGGGAGAGCTGCTACACGCGTCCCCTGTCCCCCGGCCGGTTGAGGGGACCACAGGTTTTCAGCTCCCGCGGGTAGGTGCTGAGGGGTGTGACTGCTGGAGCCACTGGGACGACTGTGTTTAGTTTTGTGGGAAAGCGCCCCACGGCCTTCCTACGTGGCCGTGCCACTGCGCGTCACCACCAGCCGTGGAGGAGGCTTCCTGCTGCACCCCAGTCTCACCGGCACCTGGTGCTCTGGATTTTGGCCATTCCACTGAGTAGGTAGTGGCATCTTGTTTGGCTTTTTTTAATTTTTTAATTAATTTATTTTTTAAAGATTTATTTATTTATTTGAGAGAGAGAGAGAGAGAGAGAGAGTGCATGTGCCTGGCAGGGGGAGAGGCAAAGGGAGAGGGAGAGAGAGAGAAGCTCCAGCAGACTCCCCACTGACCGCAGAGCCTGACACGAGGCTCGATCCCAGGACCCTGAGATCATGACCTGAGCTGACATCAAGAGTCGGACGCTCCACACACAGAGCCCCCCGGGTGGCCCTGGCTTTTCTTTAAACCCGAGTTTTGGGGTTTCTGTGGTTCCCAAAGTCCCCTCTGCTCAGGAATCATGTGGCCAGAGTCTCCAGGCGGGTGGGGTCCTGGCAGCAGGGGACCCACTCACCTCTCTCTCCACCCTCGTGCGCAGCTGGGGACGGGAAGTGTTTGCTGAGCTGGATCCACTCGACTCTTATTTCAGAAATGGCACAGTGAGTCCCCACGGAGGGCAGAACCCACTCAGAGGCGCTGGTGCCTGGAGGATTTTTTCCTGAATGAGACAGTAAAGCTCCTCTGGCACCTGTTCCCCGAGGAAGGCCGGGCCCTCAGCACAGGCCAGAGCTACGGGGCAGCAGGAAGCCCTTGGACCCCAGGGTTTGGCCGACTGGGGTTTGAATCCTGGCTCCTCGCCCGACTAGTTGGGAGAAGGCAGCGAGTTTCTGCTTCCCAGTGTCTCAGTTTCTCCACCTGCAAAATGGGGATCACGAGAGCATGAAGGTTGGGTGAGGTGACACCCACGGAGCAGGTGGCACAGAGCCCAGCTCCTGTCCTGACAGGTGGTCAGTGGCGCCCGTGAGTGTGATGGTTATTGCCATCCCCTGGTCAAAGGCCTCGGGGGGTGGAGCAGCATGTGAGGTGGCCTCTCCCCAGCGCTGCCCTCGCTCTGGCTCTCACAGAAATGTTCCCTGAAGGGCTTGTCCCTGGAAAGCTGATCCCAGGGACTGTGCACGGGTCACAGGGGGCTCCCGGGGGCAGATGGGTTTAGGGACCCGTGGGTCCAGGGGCTCAGCGTGGCTAAGCAGTCTCCTTTCCTGCAGAGTCCCTCAGACACCTGCACAGCTCCCAGAAGCCTCCCAAACTTCCTTGGCTGTGGATGCTGCTGGTCTTGGGATGTCTCGTCAACCGGCTCAGGCCCTGCAGGAGGCTGGCACTGGGGAGCAGGAGCGGGCCTCGGGCCGGCTGGCAAGGCCCACCCTGCGTGGCATGACTCCTGCCGCCCTTCCCTCCATAGCCTCCCTGTCAGCCCCACGGCCCCCGTGTCCCGACCACCGCAGGCTGCTTGGCTGATGGGGGACACGATTGTGACGCCCCCCCCCCCCCGGGACCTTCTACACGCGGCTCTGTCGCCCTTTTTCCTGCCCGCCCAGTGCTCAAATGTGGCCTCTTCTGCGAAGTCCGTCTTACTTAACAGGCACAGAACAAGGGCCCGACAAACAGGGGTTGTTGTTTGGACCTGGGCAGTAGTATTCAGGGGCATCGTCTAGCTTTAGTGGTTAAAGGTCTAAATACCGGCATCAGTCAGACCCGGGTTTGAAACTCAGCCTTAACCTTTATTAATTATATAAATGTGGAATAGTGATGTGCTCTCTCTGAGTCCAGGTCCCCCCATCTGTGAAATAGGGGAAGGACTCCACGCGCTACACGGGGC
Source organism: Vulpes lagopus (assembly GCF_018345385.1). Lineage (NCBI taxonomy): Eukaryota > Metazoa > Chordata > Mammalia > Carnivora > Canidae > Vulpes > Vulpes lagopus. The sequence goes on from NC_054831.1 coordinate 129,221,058, forward strand.
TGCTATGATCTGTCGCTCACGAAGCGTGGTTGGCGCAGCGCAAGCCCTCGGTCAACCCTGGGCTTGTTGGCTACGTCGGCCCTTGGTCTCGGCGTGCGAGCACGAACACTTTAACCCGCGCCTTCAGTAAATTTAGTACATGCTTCCATTTTCTCACCCGAAAACCGCAGATGGGGGTGCAGTCCTGGGGTCATTGTGCTGACTCAGTGGTTCGTCCGGTGCCTGGCGTAGCGTAAGCTGCCAGTAAATGGGAGATACTGTTAACTCCTGTGGTTATTGTTAGAGGTGCGGGTGTAGAGTTTGCACACCCAGCTTTCCCCACCCGGCCCTTGACTCTGCCCTGTGCCTCCCCCCTCGGTGGGGGGATGTTGGGGGCCTGGCACCCCCGTGTCTGCAGCATCTCCTCTCCACCCCTGCCTCCTCCCCCTACCCCCAGGTCGGAGTCCACTGCTCCCGGCTCGGCTCCGTGTTCCCAGCCATCAGTTCTGCTCGGCAGCCCTGACACAGCTGATTGGGAATTTGTTTTATTTCTGGGCCTGCCCCCTCCCTCTCTCCCCTCTGGAAAAGCAATTAAACTTGTGTTTACCGGAGTGGGCGGCCGTAATCTGCCGTTTGCCCATCTTATCCTGTCGAGCTGCCCCACTTCCAGCCTGCTTTGCTTAGGCCAGGACCGGAGATTTGCATAATCAGTGGAACTCAGGAAAGGGGGAGAGGTTTCAGGCCAGCAGATTGCGAGCACTACTCAGGAGACCCGGATGGACCTGGGAGGGCTGGCGGGCAGATGGGGGGGGGAGGTCTCCTCTAACTCGGAGGTCACTTTGCAGGGTCTCGTCTTCCTGTCCCTATTGGGCAGGGCAGGTCTCCATCTCTGTCCCAAGTTGGTCCATCCCCAGGGGCCAGGCCAAGGCTCAGAGGGGCTGGCGTTATCTGCTGATCATCCCTCTCTCTGCCTATGGCTTTCAATGGCTCCCCAGGGCCCCAGCACCATGTTCTCACCTCATCCTGTCCTCCCCGCCGCAGTCCCTCCAAGGGTCAACACGGTAGAATTGAGCATACGGTTGGGATCCCCACTCTCAACTACATCATGGTCCCCAACTGACCTTGAGACAAGGACTGGGGTGCAGGTGGTGTCTCTGGGAGAGAGTTCCAGGAAGCTCAGTGAGGCAGCGGGGAGAGTGAGCCAGGGAAGAGAGAAAAGTCTATAAAGGACACTTGAGGCAGTGCGCTAAGGGCACCTGGGCTCAAACCCTCCGGGGACTCTCTGAGAGCCCACGTAGAACACCTAAGGACTGTCCCACTGAAGCTTGGAAGCTGGCGTCTCCACTGGGGTAGATGGAGGGTTAATACCACCCCACATGACTCTTGCCTCGCTGTGTCCACGACCTGGCCAGAGGCCTCGTCCACATGGATACTTTGACTTGAGAAGCACGTGACCGTTAGGGCTGGCCATCCGGGGACGTACCACCACCATACAGGCCCGGGCTGTCCTGACCGAGGGGCTGTAGGGAGGAGCCTGGGGCACCGTCCCCCACTGCTGCGCCCAAGTGCCCAACACCTGGGGCCGTCCCACCAGGGCAGCTGCCGGATGACCACAGCGGCCTGGGCAACAGCCTTCCAGCTGGGCCCGGCCCAACCACACGATCATCTGCACGAAGGTGACTGTGTGATGCTGCCAGGTTTGGGGACCTTTATTACTCAGCAGGAGAGAATCGACGCATCCTCTAGCCCCACCCGCAGGGACTGCGGTTCCCCCCTCCCCACCACCGCCCCTACTGTGCCCAGCCCCTGAGAGTGTTTGCTGCATGAACCACTGAAGTGTAGGCCGAGTAGTATTCTATCAGGTGAGGAGGGAAGCGGGAGACGCCCCGCAGGAACAGCACCTGCCGTGGCCAGTGTGGGCCAGTCGGGGTTGGAGCGTGGGACAGAGGGGCCGGGGCCGGGCGGGGCCTCGGAGACCCCAGGACGCTCCCTGATGGAGGCCTCCTCACGCTTGCTCTAGGGAAGGTCTGGAGGGCCCAAGCCGGAGGCCGGAGGGAGGAGCCTGGGGAGGCCCCCGCTGTTGGGACACCTGCTTGGACGGATGGTAGGTGGGTCCCAGAGCCACCCGGGAGGGGACATCGATGGCCGGTCGACTCACTAGGAGCTCCACAAAGCTTTGCTTGGGAGCCACCAGCCCCATCTGTCCCTGCCCGCCCTTCTCCCAGATGCACCCCAACAGGGTCTCACCTGGAAGGCTGGACCCACCCTCCCCCGCCGGGTGCCGCCACCCTGGGTCCCAGGGCGCTCTGTTCCCACATCAGCTCCGCCGCACCTCACCACAGGGTCAGCTTGCAGTGGGGCTGGGCTCCTGGGGGCCTCTCCCTCCCAGGGTCTCCCTCCCCCTTCCTCCGTCATTTCCTCCCTCCTCCCTCCTTCCTCCTCCCTCCTTCCCTACCTCCCCACTTCCTTCTTGCCTCTGCATTCACTGAATCTGGCACCCAGCGCCCGGTCAATATTAACCCCCACCCCTATAGCAAATTGGTGGTGTGGGGAAGGGGAGACAAAACAGGATTTGGGCCTGGGGTAATCTGAGTCTGGACCCAGCCCAGCCCAGCCCAGCTGCTTCCTAGCTGTGACTTCCTGACAGCCTGAGCCTCAGTTTCCCCCCTGTAGGTGGCATGCGCACCTTACGGGACCAGCAGAAGGAGAGGCCATAGCCTACGCAGCACCCTGTAGATCCTTAGGGCCAGAAGCCCGGTCTAGTCCTGCCAGAGGCAGATTTGGTCAGATGGGAGGAAGCAGCCTTCCACCTCCTTCCCCTTGGAATGTGCGCATCCTGCTTCTCTGAGCTGCTGGAGCATCCCCTTTTTTAAATGAGAAGCTGGGCTGAACCAGCTGTCCTCCTGGCCTGGCTTATGTCCCATTTTCCCTCTTTCCTTTGTGAAGCCAGTTAGGAAAAGGCCGTCTTTTTTTTTTTTTAATTAAATTGGAAAAATTCTACAGGAATCTTTGAAATGTTCTGATCGGTGGCTTTTTAAAATAAAAGGGAAGATAAAGGAAGCTGTCCCAGTCCTTGGGTCACACAGGAATTGCGTGGCCCCAAACAGTGTTTGAAAGGACAACCGTTGCCGCCAACCAGGGACCGGCTTTGTTGTAGAGAGAATCCTAGGGTTTGTTATAAGGGGTTTGCCCCCCCCCCCCCAGCCCTCTCCGGGAGAGCACTTCCAAGGAGCTGTGCATTTTATATCCATTAGAGTTTCACTTGTCAGATCAGGGATGTCATAAAAGCGGTCTCCGATGCTTCACAGAGAGTATTATGTGAGGACGACTGGAGGAAGTTAAAAGTGTTCTACAAATGTGAGGTATTATTTGGTGGTGGCTGGGATGCCCCGAGAGGGCAAGTGATTTTCCCAAGGTCACAGAGCAGGTTAGGAGAGGAGCCAGAGAAAGCAGCAGAGCCTCCTCTTCATCCCGAGGCTTGGAACCTGTGTGGTTTCACACTCATGGTGTCCAGGTCGCCCAACACAAGTCCCGGCGCACAGCAATGCCCCATGAATCTTGTCCAATGGACCAGCAAATGAATGAAGCTCTCACAGTCCCAGGAGCATGAGGGATCACTGTGACCCATCCCTCCGGGACCCTCCAATCCCATAACGAGCATCCTGGACTGGACCTCATGGTCTGCTTCCTCCTCGGCCTCTCGCACCACAGAGCAGCCCCCTTCCCTCCCCAGGGACCACCCGTGGGAGCCTGTGACTTAACCCCACTCCTTCAGCCCTTCCTGCATCCACGCCCTTTGCCGTGTGACCTTGCCGTTTGTCCCATTAAAAGGTGGAGGATATCGCCTCCCCTGTGGCCTTGTGTTGGGCACAACGACTTGCTTTGGTGGATAGAATAAGGACTTAGGTTCTGTTTCTCCCCCTTGACCTTCTGCCAAAGTTTCAAGAGAAACTGGCTGTGGCCGAGTTAGCCTGTGGGCCCCAGGAGGAGGCCGACAGGAACGTGGAGCAAAGCATGTGGGCCATCCCTGCGGGTGAGGGAGCTTGATCAGTGTTTTTTGTTGTATATCATTGAGGTTTGGGGGTTGTTTGTTACGCGGCATAATCGAGGCCATGGTTACCTGATACACCACTCAAATCCTCCAAGTCTTCTCCAGCCTGGACCAGTCTTTACCTCTTTTAGGAAGCCCTCCCTGACCTCCCCAACTGCTTACATTCATTAATGCACTAGTTCATTCATTCACCAAATGCCCACCGTCTGTCAAGCCCAATGCTGGAAGCTGGGAGGAATCAAGAGATAGAATATGGAGAAACCCTGAGGATCTCCAGACCCAGGGCGGGGTGGGTGCAAGCCAACAGATGCCGCTGTTATTGCTCTGATTATTAATGTTCTTAATATATTAGCTACCATTCGTTGAACATTTCCTGTACGAAGCACTTCGTATGCATTACTTCCTGTAATCTTCACAATAATTCTGAAAGACTATTTTATGCTCCTTTCACAGCTGAAGGTCCCAAAGCTCAAAGATGTTAACTCACTTGCTCAAACGATAAGTCCACAGAGGAGCAGGAATTCCAGCCAGAGTGAGCCTGGCTGCTGAGTCTGTTTTGCTTTCACGATAAATGTGGTACAGGTGCGCCCAGGGCTGGTGGCCGCGGCCGGGAGGCTGTGACTGGCTGTGTGTAGGCCAGGCCGGAAAGGTGTGCAGGAGATAGCCAGGCAGTGAAGGGGGTGACCCTGAGATGGAGGACCCTGCAGATGCTAAGGTCTGGGGGTGTGAGATCACGAAATCCAGGTCTAGGGGGTGTGAGGCCAGGACAGGAAGAACCGACTTCATCCATTGCCTGAGGACCCTGAGGTAGGTGGGATCCTGGGCCCCCCTCCAGGAGAGCTCGGGGCAGAGACTGGGCACCTGCAGTTCTGGGGGCATGGGTGCACCTGTCCCCAGGTGAACGTCCTGCTTCTTCCAACTAAAAAGCCTTTCTGCCCTCCCAATGTCAGCCGTGCTGGTGTACCCTGTCTCCTTCTTCTGACCTCTCGTGACTCCTTGTCATCGTCCCCTAGCTTGGCATGCATTTGCTCCCTGAACGTGTCCCAGGAGCCTTTTATCTGGAGCCAGACAGTGGGTCCTCGAGGGCGGGCCTGGGAGGATTGTGCTCATTTCAACTCCGAAGTATCTGCACCTAGCCAGGTTTGTCCTAGATCGCAGTAGTCACAGAGGTCGAAAACATTGGGAAGACCATTTCGAGAGGCCCAGAGTCTGTGTAGGCACCATCGTTGTTTAAAAAAATACTGTAATTATGGAGCGCTCCCCCCCCCCCCACCGTCGCTTTAGGTGCATTTTACATTGTATTCATGACTTCATTTCCTCCTTGCAGCCACCCTATGAAGTAGGTAGTAGCTTCCCCATCTGTGAAATGGGGACAGTGATCGCTTGCCACAGTCTCAGATGGAGCTGGTACACCAGAGCCCAGGGCCCCTTATCCTCTGTAACTCCCCTCTGAGGCAGGAGGTTTGGAGTTGGGGGCTCCGAAGCAAGGAGCCTTTCTGAGAAGCGTTGGGGTCAGGGGCAATCAGCCTCCAGTCACCCCTGGCTGGAGCTGTTGGATAGCAGGGAGGGCGCCTAAATAGGTCAGAGCCCTGAGTTCCAGTCCTGCCTCCATCATTAAACAGCCAGGGGACCCTGTTCCCTGCTTCGGTTCCAGAATCCGAGATAGAAGGTGATGATTGCACCAAGGTTCTCCATGCCGACCTTGCAAAGTTCAATGACCTTGCAATGTTCACACTCCCCAGGAGCACCTGGCAATCAGAGAAGAGGAATCTACACACTCTGTCCCTTGACGGGGTCGGGTGCCTTCCCCCGGCCCACCCGGGTCCCTGGTCTGGCCAGCTCAGTGTGGGGACACCACCTGCTTGCATCCCCCGTCCCACTGGACCAGCCGCTCTGCCAAGGGCATCACCCCCGTCCACCTACCTGGCTCACTTCAGCTCTTTGAAACACAGGGCTTAGGTTCGTGGGGAGACAGGTAATCACTTATCTGGGTTGTAGCATCAGCCTCTGGGTGGGCTTGCAGACATGGGTCCTGGGCTCTCTGCACAAAGGCAGGACAGAGCCAGGGTATCATGGACTTGTTGCCACTGGGACCTCTTATTCCCTGAGCTCCTTTGCAGACACTGAACTCAGTTTATCTCTTGGTGATCAAATTTGCCTTTTGGCTTTGGCTGGGGAGCCATCCTGCAGATTCGTTGTCTCCCCTGACCCGACTTTCAGGCCACGGCTAGGTCACGTGAGGCTAGGGGCTCAGGGGTCTGCTCACTTTGTTTGGAGAAACACCCTTGACTTGTTCTAAGGTGGACATCTCCCTGGATCAAGGCGGGCCGGGGAGCCACCTCCTCTGAAAACTCCCCCACGGCCACCCACCGAGGACCGTGGGGCAGGAGAACCGACCAGGAAACTTGGCGAAGGCGTCTTTGTGGCACCACAGCACCATTTCCCGCTTTCGTTGCTCTTCCCAATGAGAGCGTAGAGCCCGGACCTGAAGCCACTTTGATGCGGCTGCCTCGGCGTCCTGGCCGCACATCACCGGGGCTAGAGGCAGGGTTTCCTTCCCTAATCGCACCGTGGCAGCTGTCAGATGAGGAGGTGAGAGGAGAGCAGGGGTGGGAGGAGAGGGTCTAAGTGGCTACCAAGGAAACTGGAGATGAGAAAAGCCTTGGAGATGCAGCCAGAGAGGCAGTTGCCCCTCTCAGATCAGAGGCGGTGGAGACCTCACCCATCGCCCAGATTCGGTGACAACCTCCCCAAACTCTATATCCGCCTTCTGGGCTTTGCCTCCCTGCAGAGCAAGTGCTCCTGTGTGAGAAGCCCGTATCACAGGGGTGGGGACGTTGGCCTGTTTTGCTCACCGCTCATCCCCCGAATCTACCACAGTGCCTGGCACATGGCTGGTGCTCCGTGAGCACTCGTTGAATTAATCGGTGCATCAATGTGGCTCTGCACAGTGACAAATAAAAAAGGTGCTGGCGCCGGTGCCCACCGGCCTCAGAAGACAGCTGCAGGGGTGAAGGTAAAGGGCTGGGGAAGCTCGGCCCGCGCAGAGCACAGACGCCCTCCGACGCACGCGAAAGCCTCGACACGGCCGTGTATTTCTCTCTGCTGTCATCAGCACCTGGAGAAGGATGTTCATTTTGCCAGAGATGACCTTTGATGGTCCTGGTCCCTCCAGCCCCGGGCAGGGAGGGCGGAGCCCCTGGCCTCCTCCTGTGGCTGCATCTCCAAGGCTTTTCTCATCTCCAGTTTCCTTGGTAGCCACTTAGACCCTCTCCTCCCACCCCTGCTCTCCTCTCACCTCCTCATCTGACAGCTGCCAGGGTGCGATTAGGGAAGGAAACCCTGCCTCTAGCCCCGGTGATGTGCGGCCAGGACGCCGAGGCAGCCGCATCAAAGTGGCTTCAGGTCCGGGCTCTACGCTCTCATTGGGAAGAGCAACGAAAGCGGGAAATGGTGCTGTGGTGCCACAAAGACGCCTTCGCCAAGTTTCCTGGTCGGTTCTCCTGCCCCACGGTCCTCGGTGGGTGGCCGTGGGGGAGTTTTCAGAGGAGGTGGCTCCCCGGCCCGCCTTGATCCAGGGAGATGTCCACCATAGAACAAGTCAAGGGTGTTTCTCCAAACAAAGTGAGCAGACCCCTGAGCCAGAACCACCCAGAATGTGTGCAAACCTGCAGATTCCGGAGTCTCCTCCCAGACCCAGGGGATCAGAATTCACGGGGTAGGTGAACCAGAGTCTGTGTTGCCGTGCCTCCTCGGGTTGGGGGACCCCAAGGCCGTGTCCAGCTGGACGATTCGCTAGGACGAGCCACAGGACCCAACACACAGTCGTACCCGTGGTTTTGACGGACCGTGGAAGGACATAGAGCAAAACTGGCAAAGGGAAGAGGCGCATGGTGGAGGCCAAGGAAAACCGAATGTGAGCTTGGGAGAGCCCTCTCCCCGGGGAGTCACTCACGACGTGCCGAGTTCCTCCAGCAGCGACTTATGAGTACACACATGACGTGGTGTCCACCGGGGAGGCTCATCAGAGACAGGTTTTTACCGGGAGTGGGTCATGCAAGCCCCTTCTCTCTGGCTCCTTCCCCAGTTCCAGACCCTCCGAAGAGAGGCAGGTGTTCAGCACAAAACACAGTGTTTGCCCGAACCGTTCAGACCCAGCAAGCTGCTCCTACCAGCTAGGGAGGTGAGTGCCCTCCCCAAACCCAAGTTCCCAGATGCTCCCCAAGGGCCAACCTGGCAAGGACGGCATCTCACCCGGCTCACAGGTGCAAACACCTGTCTGCACCACCCGCTTCCTCCCAGGGGATTCTTACACACATCCTCGTGTGAGACTCATGGGTCAGGTGGATAAAGTTGGGTCAGTCAACTCCATCTCAGGCTACTGTGTGACTCGTGAAAAATTACTTGATCACCTTGAACCTGATGTACTGATTTGCACCAGAGAGGATATGTTTCCTCCCAAGGAGCTTAAATTCAAATCTTGGATAACCTCTTCCTCAGCTAAGCAGAAAGGAGGAGACTCCTCTTTTAAGGGGTCCTGCTATGCCTTGGCTGCTGGGGCAGAATTTGACCTTGGCAAGGATGGAGAGAAGCAAGACTCAGGTGCCACCCTTGAAGCCTGGGCCGGAGTCCCAGACGGAGAGCTGGCCGGGGGTCAGGATCTTAGGACAGACAGCGGGAGGGATGCTGCTCAGGCATCGATGGGACCTGAAACCTTAAACAAAAACCACCTTGTTGAAACCCAGTTGCCTCCTTTTAAAAATGAGTCTCTCGGGCCTAAGATCTGAAGAAAGATTTTAAAAGATAACAATAACTTTTTGAAAAAAACAATAAAGCATAATTTCGAAAGAGCTTTATGAACGTGACAAGTGAGTTGCAGAATTATGTGTCTCTGCTCCTCCTGCCACGCTTGACAGACAGTGTAGACATTACGTCTTGGCCACCATGGAGCCCCTGGAAATCATCTAGAGCAGATTTCCACCCACCTGACCTCGGTCCTGAGCAGAGGAAAAGAACACTTTGTTCACATTTAGGGCTGGCTCTGTCACTAATTTTCCTGCTGACCTGGCAAGCCTCTCTCCCTCCCTGGGTCTCGGTTTCCCCATCTGCAGAACAGGAACAGTGACACTCCCGCCGATCATCTTATCACCACTGTAGGTTCTTTCCTTTTTCATCTTGTTCCAGAACTGCCTGAGACACTTCTGTGGTCAGGGACTTGGACCAGCATCTCTTTGAGGAACATTCCAGAGTGGGAAACATTATCTTGGAAGGGCCTTTCCTGGAGCCTTGTGGGGTTACATTAGCATCATAAGGGCTCTAACAAGTCCTGCAGGAAGGAAATTGTCTCAAGCTCCTATGCTCATGGACCTCCTTTGTGTTGAATACTTATCAGCACCTTAAAGAATAGTCTATCGGGGGATCCCTAGGTCACTCAGTGGTTTAGCAACTGCCTTCGGCCCAGGGCATGATCCTGGGGCCCTGGGATCGAATCCCACATCAGGCTCCCTGCATGGAGCCTGCTTCTCCCTCTGCCTGTGTCTCTGCCTTTCTCTCTCTCTCTCTCTCTGTTTCTCTCTGTCTCTCATGAATAAATAAATAAAATATTTTTTAAAAAAAGAATAGTCTATCCACAGCTTTCTTTGGGTAGGTTGGCAAGGAGGACTCAAGCAAGCTGAATCCCAGTTGTGTCCACCAAACCCAGCCTTGCCAGGTTGGTGGCATGCCATCTTTGCCCCTGGCCTCAGTCCCCCTTGGGAGGTGACCTAGAGGCTGGAATCACAGTCTCAGCTCCAGCTTCTTCAGCGCTTTTTTTGCTCTCAGATGCCTAAAAGTGCTGCTGGAGCTTAAATTCAAAAGATTTGATGAACCAGGTTCATTTTCGTGCCTTGGCAATGAGCAGGAGTCTTCCCTAGTGGGTTGGTAGGATAAATGAGTTAATTTGTCCAAGCTCCAAGTGTCTTGAGAACTTTGGTGCTGAGGGTGTACATATGCGTTGGCGGGCAGGTGTGGGCACAGCATGGAATGTGCTTTGGGGTCCGTGGGGACCCAGGAAAGGGGAGCTGCATACTTGGCTCTGCGAAGAATGGTGCAAATGATGGTGCATGGGTCAGTCCCAGGCAGGGAGCTTGACAGGTGGGGGAACATTCCTCAGAAAAGCCCGTATCAGCAGCTTCGCAGGTGAGAGTCGAGAGAGCCCTGGGGCCTCATCCTGAGGCTCAGCAAGGTGGTCGAGGGCACCAGAGGTGGGAGTGGTTTCCTTCTGGGGGCCCTAAGCCTGAGCACAGACAAGAACAGGGCTTTTGAGGCAGACTGCGTTGGGTCTGAACCTCGGCTGAGCCCTGAATGAGCTGGGTGTCATCGGGCAGGCCCCTTAGCCTCTCTCCTGGAGCCTCAGTTTCCTCCTCTGCAAATGGACACCATAATCTCTCTCACTCTCGAGTAACGAGTGGGATGACTTGGGCAAAGTGCCCAGAAATATCTGGCATATAGCAGGTGCTCCGTGAATGCCACTTCTCTCCTTGTCCTTTGGTTAAGCGCAGGCTGGCAGAGGCTTTTATTTTTAACTTTTAATTGAAGCATAACATGCACGTAGAAAAGCGCATAAATCTTTTTTGTTTGTTTCCTAATTTAAAATTTATTTCAACCCTCCTGGGGCTGGAAATGTAAAATCTTCAGATAAGTAACATGTCTTGCCTTTATTGTTTTTTTTTTTAAATAGCATTAAAAATTATTTTGAAATAATTCAAGACTCGCAAGAAGTTGCAGAAGTTGCAGAAGTAGCGCAGCGTCACCCCGTACCCTTTATCCAGCTTCTCCCGATGACATCGTACAGAACCGCAGAACGTTGTCAAGGCCAGGAAGTCGGCATCGGTTCAATATTATAAATGAAAATAAAAAGTGTGCATGTGTTATGTGTACAGCTCGATGGGTGTTCAGAGCCTTGAAACCGGCACCCAGGTTAAGAACGAGAGCGTGACCAACACCCCAGAAGTGTCCCCTGCGCCTCCTTGGGTCCCCTTCCCACCCCACACCCCCACACCCCCCAGGGGGACCACAGAGGATCCTGACTTCCTGTAGCATAGACTGGCTTTGCAGGTGTTGGAGCTTTGTGCACCTGCGCTCCCCCGTGTCCGTCTCCTGCTCCCCTCGTGTCTGGGCACCCACGGTGGTGTGTGTGTGTGTGTGTGTGTGTGTGTGTGTGTGTGTGTGTAGCTGCCTCTGTGCAAGCAGAGCTTCAGAAGGGGTCAGTCCTCTGTGACCATGGGACAGAGCCCGACCCCTTGTCCTCAGCGAGGTCCTTTGCTGCTCTGCTCCAGGGAAGCCACAGGAGTTGGCAGTGTGGCCTCTCAGTCCAGGGGCTGTTGTGATGGGCTGGCTCGTGTTCCCCACCCCAGAACTCGTGTGAGCGTCCTGACTCCGTGTCTCAGTGTCTGAATTTGGAGATAGTCCTTTAAAGAGGCAATTAAGATGCAATGAGGTCATTAGGATGGGCCCTAATGCAGTGTGACTGGTGTCCTTATAAGAGGACATTATGGCACAGACACACACAAAGAGAACTGTGTGGACACACAGGGAGAAGGTGGCCACCTGCCACCCAAGGAGAGGGGCCTGCACCCCGACCCACATATTGGACTTCCCACCTCTTGACTGTGACCGCATGACTGGGTCCTCGCACCGCCCGGTCTGGGAGCTGAGCTACGACAGCCTGAGTGTGCCGACCGGACGTCCACTCCCTGGCTGCCTTCTCCCCAGGTCGTAGCCCTCCAGCCGCTGGGCTGGTGGCCACCGATGACAGAGCCTCGTGCCTGCTGGGCCGGGTGGAGGTGGAAGCAGTTCTTTAATCCGAAGTCTCAGCTCGGCACAGGGGCAGGAGGAGTGGCAGCTTCTCTAATGTTCCCTCGACCCCACACAGGGTCAGGGCCACCCTGCTTAGGCCTCATGCTCCTTCCTCTGCCTTCTTCTGACACCTACTCCTGTCCTGCCCCCCCCCCCCCGCCCCCTCAGATCACCGCGCTCTCTCTTGAGCCAAAGCAGCTGAGATGGCAGAACTCTCTAGGACGCCAGGGGGAACGTGCGTCTCTGGCTCTTTGTGCATCTCCCTGGGTTCCCCCTTTCTCCTGTGGAATTGGGTTTGGGGCAGGGGGGCCACCCAGCTGTTGGAGGAAGATGTGGAAGGGACACAGGTGTGACCCACACAGGGGGGCAGTAGGAGTGTGTGGAGTGCAGAAAGGCGCAGGCCCCTCACCCCGTCTCCCCCCCACCTCCGCCCCCACCTGGAGGCTCGCAGGAGGAGGAGAACCTCAACATTGGGTAGGGCCTAGGAGCGGAGGTGACTGGTGTGTACGGTGAGTCCCAGGTCCCTCCCGAGTTTGTGTGTGTGCTGTGGGACGTGGAGTGGGTGGTAGGGAAACAGATAGGAGCTCAACGCAAGTCCGGGAGAGGTGTATGGCCCGGGGCTGCGGGCGCTCCTGCTAAATCAGCCAAAGGAAAGCATTTGATGCAGATGTTAGTTAGAAATAAGACTAGTGGTGATTCATAGCAGGGAAGCTTGTGTCGCAAGAGCAGGACTTTGTCCCCTGTCCTACATTTGATCAGGACAGATTGATCTTTGTCTTTTTCAAAGACGGGCGTCAGCTATTGCTGTGTAACAAACCACCCAGAACCTCAGTGGTGTTTAACAAGAAGCTTTTCTTTCTTTCTTTCTTTCTTTCTTTCTTTCTTTCTTTCTTTCTTTCTTTCTTTCTTTCTTTCTTTCTTTCTTTCTTTCTTGTTTCTTTTCTTAAAGATTTTATTTATTTATCCATGAGAGACACAGAGACAGGCAGAGACATAGGCAGAGGGAGAAACAGACTCCCTGTGGGAGCCTGATGTGGGACTCGATCCCAGGACCCCGGAGTCACAACTTGAGCCGAAGGCAGACCCTCCACCCCTGAGCCACCCGGGTGCCCCAAGAAGCATGTGTTTCTAACTCATGGTCCACTGGGCTTCAGCTGACCCGGGCTGGCCTTGGCTGCCTGGGCTTCCGGCTGAGGCCTGCGCTCAGGTCTGCTCCACGCGTCTCTCCCTCTCTTTGGCCTCAGGTGCCTGAGGCACATTCTCATGGTGATGGCAGGTGTGCCAGGGAGGAAACCTAGAGGTCGAGCATATTCAAGCCCCTGCTCGTGGCATGTTCGCAAGCATCCCATTGGCCAAAGTGAGTCACACGGCCATGTCCCACCCCAGCAGGACACAGGAAGGGGAGTCCACGTCCTCTTGGAGGTGGTGGGGAGGGAGAGAATATTTGCTGCACAATAATCTGACCTGGACATTCAGTAAATTTTGCACAAGAGAAGCGATTTTTTTTCCCCCTTAAAAAACTCAAAAACCACTGGTTGGGATGGTGGCATCCAGCCAAACTTTCTGGAAAATCATCTTAGGGTCCTTAGCCTGCACCTGGAGTGTAGATGCCTTTTCCCACATCCCACCAGGCCCCAGGCTCCCTACTCACTCACTGCCTCCCCCTGCTGGCAGAGGAGGACACTGGCCAGGCCTGACCTGGACAATGGACCTGGTTCAATCCCCTTACCAGCTGTTAGGAGGGGTGGGGGGGAGACTTTTTAAAAAGCCGCGGGGATTGGGGTGGGGCGGGCAGCCTGGGTGGCTCAGCGGTTTAGCGCCGCCTTTGGTCCAGGGTGTGACCCTGGAGACCCAGGATCGAGTCCCATGTTGGGCTCCCGGCATGGAGCCTGCTTCTCCTTCTGCCTGTGTCTCTGCCTCTCTCTCTCTCTCTCTCTGTGTCTCTCATGAATAAATAAATAAATAATCTTAAAAAAAAAATCCACGTGGGTACAAATGCTGAATCTGCCACTTGGTGGCTATGTGGCCTTGAGAATGTCCCTGGGCCTCTTCAAGCCACAGGTTCCCTGTACATAAAATGGACACCACATTAGAATTTTTCTCTTGAACTTCTCGTGCAGATGAAGTTTGAGCAAGAAGGTGAAGCCCGTAGTCACCTGGTGAGGTGCCCAGGGAGCATCCGCTGGGCATGAGGGCACAGCAGTCATGCCCTCCCATCGAGACCCCCCGTGGCCTGAAGGGTAAGTCCTTTTTTTTTTTTAAAAAAAAAAGATTTTATTTATTTATTCATAGAGACAGAGAGAGAGAGAGAGAGAGAGAGAGAGAGAGGGGCAGAGACACAGGCAGAAGGAGAAGCAGGCTCCATGCAGGGAGCCTGATATGGGACTAGATCCCAGGACTCCAGGATCACATCCTGGGCTGTAGGCGGTGCCACCGGGGCTGCCCACTGAAGGGTAAGTCCCGTGAGACTGGCATTCACCAGCGAGCTGACTGGCTCCCGGGGGCTGCCCAAACTGCTCCCCGTGCGCTTCACCCGGAGCACTGACCCCAGGGCACCCTGCCTGTGTCAGCTGCAGAGATGCCTCTCCGTGGGTTCTGGCCCCGCGTTCCGGGACAGAGCCTTGAATGCCATGTCCACTTTCAAAGCTGCCCCTCTCTGTGGGTCATCTGGTCCCAGCTTAGGATCAGAAAAGCCGCCTGGAGGCTGCCCGGCATGCACCTGGGTGCTGTGGGCAACGTGGCCCGTGTGCCGGAGTGGGCAGCAGTCCATGTGCCCAGCCTGGCGCCGCTCAAATGTGCTGGCGCACTGCAGTAAAACTGCCTTCGACTTAATATATGCTAATTAGATTTTAATGGTATTCAGATTTCCAGCAGTAGTGCAGTGTTAGCCATGGTAAGTTATAATCATATCTAATTGGTAATTCTAACATAACAAATTTCTTGGATAAATTATTCTTAGTTAACAGTCCCCCAGGAACAACCTCAACACGCACGCACACACATGCCTATATTTTAGGGGGAATTGAGTAAAAGGGAACAAGGTGGGGAGCAGGCTCAGAGTGAGGCGAAGTTGCCATCTAAAACCTGGACTCCTCAGGACCTCAGCCGGAGCCTCCATCAGAGGCTTTGGAGTTGTTAGAATCCAGAGCACCCGGAGGCTGGGCGCGGGGCAATTTCCAAAGTCAGGGCGACTGTATTTGAGGTGTGGACTCTGGTATCCCCATCCCCAGGGAGGGGCAGCAAGCGGGCTCAGGCCTCAGCCTGAGCTGGGGACGTGGACCCTATCTCTGGGGAGGCCTGCCCTGGCTGCAGAAGCTCCTCCCACTGCCCCCCATCAGCAAGATTGGTCCGCCTGGAAACTCCTCTTGGTACAGATTCCCAGATTGCAAAAGGAGCAAAAGGGGACCCCAGTGGCTGGGTTAACATTTCCTTTACCAGGCAGAAATCGCTCAGTTGAGTAATTCCAGAAAAAAGAAGGATGGACGGGGCCGGTGCAGTGCGGCAACCCAGCTGCTAACCTGCAGTAACCCTGGGGGGAACGGGGCTGCACCTCAGCTCTCCCAGCTCTAATATGGGTTGAAGCTGAACATGCTTTTGCTCTCTGGCCAGAAGGAAGAAGCCTTTTCTCTGGTGTTGCGGTGAGGGGTGGACCTTATGTAGCACGCAGAGGGTCTGCCCCGGGCATCCACGAGAATGTTCTCTCCTGTTTCTTTCGGGCTGACCCTGGCCACAGGAGAGTGTGGCACTCGCCCCGGCTGGCCACGGCTCTGGCGCCCTACTGAGTGGAAACAGGAAAAGGGGGAGAGCGAGAGTCACACTCAGCCATAGCTGTGTGATGCCAGGCAAGTTCACTTCTCATCCTACTTTATTAAACGGGTCCAGTTGTATTTACGCGGCTGTTGCGTGGACCGATGGAAAGAACCTTGTAAAGAGTGTGAGTTGGGGGACGCCTGGGTGGCTCAGTGGTTGCGCATCTGCCTTTGGCTCAGGTTGTGATCCCAAGGTCCGGGGATCGAGTCCCGTGTCAGACCCCCTGCATGGAGCCTGCTTCTCCCTCTGCCTGTGCCTCTACCTCTCTCTGTGTGTCTCTCATGAATAAGTAAATAAAAATCTAAAAAAAAAAAAAAAAGAGTGTGAGTTGGTAACTGAGTTTCCCTCTCCATTCTTTTCCTTCTCCGTCCCCCTTCCCTTGTGCTG
The DNA here is from genome assembly GCF_018345385.1 of Vulpes lagopus. Taxonomy (NCBI): domain Eukaryota; kingdom Metazoa; phylum Chordata; class Mammalia; order Carnivora; family Canidae; genus Vulpes; species Vulpes lagopus. The sequence goes on from NC_054831.1 coordinate 129,237,121, forward strand.
GGATGATTTGAAGGCACAGCATGACCTTGGGGAAGGGGAAGGAGCCCCACGGGGTCTCTTTTATCTAGCACTAAAAACTGGAGACTAATGTTAGCATCTGGTGCCAAGTGAGTAACGACAGGTAATATTTACTAAGCACATACTAGCCGCCACACAGCTTTCTAAGTGCTTTATAAACGCTCTCCTGGTCAGCCCTAAGAAGTGCGGGCAGTTATTATCCTCCGTGTAAGGACAGGCCCCTGAGGCACAGGGAGTGTGTGCGAAGAGCCTAAGGTCACACAGCCAGTCGAGAGCCAAGTCAGAATTTGAACCCGGGGGGGTTTGGCTCTAGAGCTGACCTCCTTCACCACCCCACAGGACTGCCGGTCGCGCTGGCCAGCGTGAGGTCATTAGAGTACGTAGGAGCACCATCTGTCTTGGTGGAGCTTTCAGGGACAAGAGAAGAAAAGGAACGGAGTTCTCGGTCTGCACCTGGCACCACGCTGCTCACCTGCGGAGGCAAAAGCCCTTGGTGCGGTCAGCGTAGGTCCAGATCTAGCTCTTGGACTTCCTCGCTGTGTGAACCTGAGCGAGCGGCAAAACCTCTCTGAGCCTCTGGTTCCTTTTTTTTTTTTTTTTTTTTTAAGATTTTATTTATTTGTTCATGAGAGGCAGAGAGAAAGGCAGAGACACAGGCAGAGGGAGAAGCAGGCTCCCTGCAACAAGCCTGATGTGGGACTTGATCCTGGGACTCCAGGATCACGCCCTGGGCCAAAGGCAGGCACTAGACCGCTGAGCCACACAGGCATCCCCCGAGCCTCTAGTTCCTTCTGCAGAATGGAGCTAATGCTTGCTCCGTGAAGTTCAAAGGCGCTGATGCTGCGGAGTGCTCTCAGCATGGGCCTGGCACGTAGAGAACATCCGGAACCGTGGTAAATTCTTAAATACGGAATGTCGGTGTGTACGTGAATTCTTGCCTATGGAAATGCTGATATTTAATCTATTGAACACATCCTGTAGGTGAAGTGTAATTTTGTAGTTGGAAAAACTGAGTTCGGAGAGGTTGAGCAATTGGCTCAAGCCCTCACCATGGGGATGTGACAAAGGTGCGGTTTGAACCCGCAAAGCTTCCTACGCCGACGTCTTTCCAAACCCTGGCCCTTGCTATGGGTGGGGTGAGCTCGAGAGCCACCTCCCCGGCTCTGGGGCTTCCTCCTGCGGGGCCCCAGCCCACTCCTGCCCCCGCCCCGTGCCTTTGGACCCTCATCTTCCTCCCAATGAAGCCCTTTTCTGGGTGACATTCACATTCCAGTCTGGACCAATCCGGAGCTTCCAGTGGCTCCCCCCGGGGCCGGGCTCAGGCTTGCCTCAGGGTCAGGAGCTGGTCTGCTAGGCTGCGGGGTGGGGGGCTCCCCGGATGTCATCCCTCTTCACCTCTCTCCCTGCACCCATTCTTAGGTTTACAGCCACCCCTCGCCCCTGCTCTAGGAGCCCTCTCTCCCTTTCGGTAGATCTCGGGGGGGGGGGGGGCGTAGGGAGCCTGAGAAGCCCAAAGACAGTCTAGCAGATGCTGTCCTTGCCCCATTTCAGTCACCAAAGCCCCCCTTCCTCGGGGGAGACGGAGCCACCTGCGGCTTTATGAGCCTTTAGCTTCCTTGCGTAGCATCTGCTCCTCTCTACAGGGGGCTTCTCTGGCTGCAGGGGTGAGCTCAGCCCTCAGCAGGGCAGCCAGAGGTGCAGGGGCTACTGCTCCAGTGATCGGTGCGTAACCATTCCAGCTCCCTTGCCTCTTAGCGGGGCCAGTCTGAGGTCTGAGAGGTGCGCCGGTACAATCTCAAGGGTCCCATTGGAATAAAGCCCCAGTTGCCCAGCTGGTAGCTGGCGCATGAACCACCCTGGGTGGGCTTCCCTCTCTTTCCTATCCCGGCTGCCTATTTCTCACTGTGCTTCCTGGATCCCCTCCCAAATAAACTACTTGCACCCAACCCTTGGCTCAGGGTCGGCTTCGGGGGGAACCCACATTAGGACCTCCAGCCACATCAAGTGTGGGTCATCCGTGGTTTGGGGCAATGGCAGGGTCGTGAGCTCTTTATGCAGGCCGATGTAGGCAGATCTCAGAGCCGGGCCTGTGGGCTGTGTGACCTCAAGCAAACGACCCACCCTCTGAGCCTCTGCTGGCTCATCTATAGGATAGGGAACATCCATCCACAGAGCCCGTGTGGTGGAGCGCCTGGCAAATGGTCGGGGCTTAATGCATGTTTGCTGCTCTCGAGGCCTATGATCCCAGATCCGCACTTCTCCTGAGCCCCAGACCTGCTGGATGTCGCCCTGAGCACGGCCCTTCTCCCTGAGGCTCACCTTGTCCAGGTTCAGCTTGTCACTTATCCTCATTCCTGGGCCTTTATTCCTTTGAGTACGCAGGCCAAGGACCTCTGGTTCGTTACCCCCGCTACCTCGTCCTCACTACCCACCATTCCCGGAGGTCGGGGGGCTTCCTCTGAACCTGCCCTCCTCTAGCCTTACTACCTCACCCTGCTTCTGTGATCAGACCTGCCTCCCTCCCTCCTCGGTGCTGCTGCATGTGGCATGGGAGAGTCACGTAGCCCCTCTGAGCTTTATCTCTGAATTCGGGAAGTGGGGGGCAGCATCGTTTTAAGGGCTAGAGCATCCAGCCTAATGTGTGGAAAATAATCAAGTCTTGCACCCCCTTTGGCTCCAGCAGGTGCTGCTGACCTTCCTGGAATCTCCCGAACCACTTACGTGGCCGCCTAACTGGCCTCCTTACGCCAAGAGCAGGCTCCTCAAACTTGATGAGGAGCACAAGCACCTGGGATCTTGTTAAAAATATAGAGTCTGGGGATCCCTGGGTGGCGCAGCGGTTTGGCGCCTGCCTTTGGCCCAGGGCGCGATCCTGGAGACCCGGGATCGAATCCCACTTCGGGCTCCCGGTGCATGGAGCCTGCTTCTCCCTCTGCCTGTGTCTCTGCCTCTCTCTCTATCTCTCTGTGACTATCATAAATAAATAAAAAAATTAAAAAAAAAAATATAGAGTCTGGCTCAGCGGGTCTGGGGTGGAGCCTGGGTTCTGTGTTTCTATCAGGTCCTCAGGGGATGACGGAGCTGCTGGTCCAGGGACCACACTGAGCAGTGAGGATCTAGAAGTCTTCCCCCACCAGTGCTCTCCTCTCGGCTGCTGAGCATCTTCCACGATTCTGATGCTCCCGCCTCTGACTCGAACCCTGTGGCCTGTTGCCTTATGAGGATGACGAGAGCCAACACCCATGGCGGACTTCGGGTGTGCCAGCCCCCCCCCCCCCCAAGTAGGAGCTTTCCGATCATCCTCCATTTATCTCTCTGGGATGAACGCCACGAACACCGGCAGACCCGTTTCACAGAAGAGGAAATAGAGACCCAGAGAGGTTAGGCCAAGTGCCCACGTCACACAGCTCATGACAGGGCTGGACCTTGGAGCCAGGTCTTTGTGCCCCCCTCTTATGGGGGGGTCCCCATCTGCTCAGCCTGGGATTTCAGGGACTTTCCCTGTAGTCAGAGAAGGAAGTTCCCTGCACGAGGTGGAGTTGGAGGCATGGGGGGGGGAGGGTGGGGGACACCAGCTTCGGAATGGACTCCTCTAAAACTCTCTCTCTCTGGGGCTCCTGGGAACTCCAGGGTCAGCGGGTGCCAGGCATGGGGGGGAGTGCGGGCCTGGATGGGAGGTGAGGGGAGAAGGGGGGCCTGCAGGGGACACAGGCCAGGCCGGTGGAGGGAAGCTCCACCCCGAGGTCCCCGCAGCTGGCAGCCTGGCTCCGTCCTGTGTGCTGACATTTAGGCCTGTCGCTGACAATTGAAGCCATTTGACAAAAATGCATGTATTTTGCACATCTATTTCCTTCCACCCATCACTCAGGGCTGTCGTTCCCGGAGGAGGCCAAGGGCATAATTGCCAACATAACAGCTTAAGTGCTCTTTGGAAAACTCACTCCCCCGCTCTGGTCTGCGCTCCACCTCCCGGCCGGGCTGCGGGGCCAGGCTCTCCTGATCCATCTGGGTCCCCGTCTCTGTCCCTCATTCTCCTTACTGTCTCTCTCTGCCTCCCTCTCTTTGTGTCCCTGTCTGGACTGGCCTCTCCCCCCCCGCCCCCCCCCCCCCGTGGCTCTTCCCCTCCACCCTCCCCTTCCCTCCGTCTCTCTCTCTCTACCTCTGCTCATCCCCATCCTCACGCTGCTTCTTCCTCTTTGTCCTCATCTCTTTTAGTCCTGGCGTTGGTCTCTTTCTGGTTTGCAGGAGCCCCATCAGACTGCAGGGTTCTCTTCCAGAGTCTTCCTGCAGGGATCCCCCCCATCCCTCACCTCCAAGACCCTCTGAGGAGCTTCCTGTCTCCCCAGGATCTCTGATCCCAGGGCGAGCCTGACCCACGGTACCCCAGGCAGCCTTCCCTGGGTCACGGCTCCTTTCCTCACCCCCACCCCATCCCCCACCCACCGCACCCCCCTTTCTTGTTCACCAGCGGTCGGTGCTCCTGGGTAAGTCCCCCCGACCCTGGCCGCTCTGATAAAGTGGGTGTGCAGCCAGGTTCGAGGGTCGGCCTGGGGCTGGCACCAACCCTGCAGGGGCAGACCCTGGGGCCCTTGGTTTTGTTTTCCCAGCTCTGTGTGCACTGGTGCATGGCATACCAGCCACAGCTTTCCTGAGGTGGGGCTGCGGCTCTGAAACCCTGGGTCCCCGTCTTGTGCGGCACAAGGGTTCCCCGCCCCGCATCTCCCCACGGACAAGGGGGCCGCGATCCTGGGCAGGGGTCCAGGTGGTGGAGGTGGGTCTCCAGATCTGCTCCTGCTTGGCCAACAGCCCAGCCAGGGTAGATGCAGGAAGTGGGGAGATGTCTCCAGTCTGCAGTGGCACCTAGAGCCATGGGACTCCCCTCAGGGGTGCTGAGGAGTAGATGGTGACAAGGGATCCCCAGCGGAGCTGGCACAGACCCTCCTTCCCAGAAGGGGCAGTGCTGGGGTGAAGTCAGGTGACCTGAGGGACGGGGGGCAGCGGTGGGGAACACAGCTGATCACAGCTCGAGAACCGAGGCCAGAGGAGGGTGATCCCCCCACTCGGAGCCACCACATGAGACAGCAAACGACAGCTGCGGGAGCTTCTATTGGCAAGGCCAGCTCTGAGAGCCCCAGCGGGAGGCACTGACACCCTGACCCATAGGCTGGCGTGGGGCTTGGGAGCGGCCCCCCTGAGGCCCGGCAGGGTCCTCTGCACCTGGCTGGTCGGCTGGGCACAGGGGTCAGTGGGCATCACGGGCTCAGCGACCGGGAAAGCAGTCGACCAGCCTGAGGGTCCTCTGCAAAACCTGAGCACCACGGGGGTGGAGGGTCGCCTACAGCTGGTGCATGGGGATCAGAACTCACTTGTGGCTGGGAAGAGCAGTGGGCAGAGATAGAGCTTCCAGGGGCTCAATGGTCAGGCTTTTTTTTTTTTTTTTTTTTTTTAAGTCAGATGCACTTTAGGGGACACAATGCAAAATTGCAGCCTCTGCTTCCCAACCCTGCAGCACTTGGTGCTTGAGAGTCAGCTCCGGTACCTGGAGGGACCTGCGGCCCAACTGTGAAGGTTGCAGAACTGACTTCAGTGCCTTCTTCTTATCCTTTGAGGCCTGGCTGCTATGTCACCACCTCCGGGAAACCTCCCCTGAACAATCTTTCACTCCTTCTCTGACTCCACCGTGCTCTCTCACACATTTATTCTGACACGGGACTTCAGCCCTTTCCTCCTCGGCCTGTCATTCCAGATGGACGGGGGGCTCTTCGAGGGCACGATCTGTGTCTCCCTGCCTGGCACAGGCCCGGGCCAGGGGGATGCTTGGAGTCCGTCAAATGAGTGACTACGCGAGCAGAGAAAGAAACGAAGGATCCATCTGCCCTCTCAGGCTGGGCTCTGCTCTCCTCATCCCTCCTTCCCTCCCTTCAAACCCAGGTTGAACAAACCCAGGCTCTGAGTCTGCTCAGAGCACAAAGTCCTTAAATTTAGAGCCCAAAGCAGGCGGCCAGCTGGCTTTCTTCGGGCGTGTCCCCTGCCACTTTATGCAGTTCATCCACTCACTGCTGAGATATTAATGCACTTTAGGGGTCAGTGGAGCCCGACGACCACACTGTTAATAGGGCAAAGCAATTCCAATTTCATGCCTACATGGGCTTCCCTCTATTAAGGCAAAGAGAGGGAACAAATCTTTTTTTATTCCTTCTAGAAAACAGCCAAAGGCATTGTGTGAGAGAGGCTTAGGTAAGATTGCTGGAGGGTGGCAGTGGGGGTCGGGTGGGGGGAGGAGTCAGGAGGTTCCTGTGAGACAGAACAGAGCTTTGGGGAAGAAGGAAGTAGGATGAGGAGGCTGGTGGCACTATGTGGTTGTCACCTGCTGATCTGGCCTGGATGTTTCTATACTGATGAACATCTATTGGAGAGCCCCCAACACTCGGAAATCATCTGCTTCGTTTGCTAACAACCTGCAAAATGCAGGCCGGCAAAGGTTTATTGAATGAATGGATCACGTTAGACGGCAAACATGGCCCTATGTCTGCCACCTGCCCTGTGGCCACACACTGTGCAATGTGACTTTGCAGCTCTTCTCATCAAAAAGTCCAATCTAGGGGCGCCTGGGTGGCTCAGTAGGTTAAGTGTCTAACTCTTGACTTCAGCTCAGGTTGTGATCTCAGGGTCATGGGGTCGAGCCCTGCATCAGGCTCCAGGCTTGGTGCAGAATCTGCTTGAGATTCTCAACCTCTCCCTCTGTCCCTCACCCAACCTATGCAAAACAAACAAACAAACAAACAAATAAATAAAATCTTTTTAAAAGACATCTAATCTATTTCTCTACCCCTTGAAGCTGGGCTGGCCTTATGAGTCGCGTTGGCCAACACAATGTACTAGAAGTGACAAGAGAGCAGGTTCCCCTGGATCACAGGAGGCCTGTGTGCTTTGGCTCTCTCTCTTGCTCCTCTGCCTTCCGGGGGCTGGCCTGCCGGAGGATGACAGGTGATACGGGGCAGAGCCCAGGCGGCCCCCAGCTGACTGCAGATGCAAAAGGGAGCCCAGCCTCAATCAGCTAAACCTGCCTCAGATCAGCTGCATAATAATGATAAACGACCGTTGCTGTTGATGATTTGGGATGTGTGTTATACAGCAGCATTGTGACATTTGATAACTGCTACAAGAGCCACACGGCAGTGTTCCTAATGAGCCTGCAGCATGCGTCACACTCTTTGACCCATGGCACACGCTTCATAAGTATTTGTGGGATCAGTGAATGTACTCTTGGAAGCACTGATATAACTACTTGTCTTTCCCCGCAGTACACAGTGAATGGTCCTGGCTCTATGCCTTTGCTGATTCTGATCCCTCCTCCATTCTCTGCCTGGCCAACCTCTCTTTTTGCTTCTGGCATCTGTTCTCTTTGGTTTCCTCTGACCTGACCCTCCCACCCCAGGAGAATGAATCTCTCCCACCTCAGTGCTCCAGAGGCCTGGGCAGGTGTTGAACACTCATCACACTGACCCACCTTGGTTAGTTGAGCAAATGTTCTCCGCTCACTGGACCATCAGCTCTTCAGGATAAGAGCACATCTTGCTCATCTCTGTAGCCTGGATGCCTAGTGCGGGGCCTGACCCACAGAAGGCCTTTGAGAGGTGCTTTTCCCTCCCTCCCTCCTTCCTTCCTTCCTTCCTTCCTTCCTTCCTTCCTTCCTTCCTTCCTTCCTTCCTTCCTTCCTTTTTCTTCTTTCCTTCCTTCCTTTCTTCCTTCCTTTACTCATTCATTCACTCACTCACTCACAATAATTGTTCAGCACCTAACACCTGCCAGCTAGATCAGTGGAGCTGCTTCATCCTGAACATGAACGTAATCATAGGGATGCCTGGGTGGCTCAGCAGTTGAGTGTCTGCCTTCAGCTCAGGGTGTGATCCCAAGGTCCAGGATCAAGTCCCACATCAGACGCCTTGCAGGGAGCCTGCTTCCCCCTCTGCCTATGTCTCTGCCTCTCTGTGTCTCTCACGAATAAATAAATAAATAAATAAATAAATAAATAAATAAATAAATTCTTTAAAAAACATAATCATAAATGCATGTTGTTGCATACCAGTGATGTTTGGGTTGGTTTGTTATGCAGCATTATTGTGGCAAGAGCTGACTATTACACTTGGCCCCAAGGAGCCTTGGATTTCCTGAGAGTATCCAGCCACTTCCCTCATCTGGGCGCGCTAGGACTGGAGTGGGATGATGAGGTGCAGCTCTGCTTCTCTTCCTGGGGGAAGCCTGTCTTCCATCTCTTCCATCACTCCCCACCCACCCCCAGTGCTTGTCCAGACACTGGGTGCCAGGGGGTGCCAGCTGTGGCTACAGAATAAATGAAAAATTCAGAGCCACAGACAAAGGTGGGGAAAATTGTTCTGTTTTAATTAAACTGACTGAAGAAGCCAAGACACAGACAGAAAGAGACTAAGAACAGACTGGAAATCGTTTAGAAAAGAAATGAAAACCGATCGCAGAGATGTCAGTGCTGGGCGGAGCGGCGGGAGCAGGGGCTGAGCCTTCACGTCAGCTCCAGGACCACTGTTAGGGCGAGCACCAAGGTGAGCCGGACGCCAGGAGGGCCAGAAGCGGAACCTGTGCCGGGCAGCAGGGAGCAGAGTCAGGGAGCAGGGTCAGGGTCAGGGTCAAGGCCACCGACCCTGATGGGCGCGGCAGGTGCGGATCCTGGAATGGCAGAGCTTCAAAGGGCCCTTGGAAAGTCTAGATTCAGCAACAGGATGTGCTAGGTTCAATCCCAGCACTGCCGCCTGTCCCACCAAATGGTGTATGACCCTTTCTCTGTCCCAGGCCTGCTGGGCTGAGCCTGGTGGCCACTGGGACCATCCAGCAGGGACTAGGTGCAGGGGCCTCCGTTGTGAATGTGCGATGGGCTCAGTGTGAGGAGGGGAGGGCGGGTGGGCTGGGGAGCAGTGTCTGGGGCCTGTGCGGTGGTGCTCAGGTTAGGGGCAGCTCAGAGAGGGTGGTATCAAAGTCTCCAGCCGAGGCACGTGTCTGTGCTCCCCACTGACCTATGGAGGGGTCCAGAGCCTGGAAGGTGGGGGTCACATGGGGGGCCCATGGTCAATGCCAGACACATCCTCTTGGGGCCAGGGCACTAAGTTGTCTGAGCTAAGACAGCTAGAGTCACGGGTAGAGGTGGGGGGCAGGGAGCACACTAGGTCCCTGGAAATCCCTCTTGGCTGGCTTGGGGTGCTGAGCCCTTCCTTTATTGCCTCAGCACCCACCCCTGATGACCTTTGACCCAGACTGCTGAACTAGAAGACAATCACCTGCCTGGACTCCAGGGAAAGGCAAGGGCACAGGCACGGGCGGCTGGGGGACCGGGGCGTCCTGATGCCTTACACATCACACGCTCTTAGGCAAGCAGCTCTGAGAGTGAGGACTTACCATTGGAGTCCTCTGTTCCTCTTGCAATATTTGGGTTTTCTGTTGGAAAGAACAGGATGAGAATCAGATTGGGGGGAGGCGTTCAGAGCTCGGTAAAGGAGCTCCCCTGTATCCAGCACCTGCTGTGTGGTGTCATGCATCTGCTTTCAGAGCAGCTGAAAGCCTCCCGGGGTGAGTCGTGTCAGCCCCATTTTACAGATGGAGAAACTGAGGGAGGTTAAGCAGCTTGCCCATGGTTGCCCAGCTGCAAAGTCATGGATCTGGGATTCGAACCCAGAGCTCCCTGGTTTCCAGTGCTTCGTGTAGGGCATCCTCTCGGGGCACATTCAGGGGCCCCGGGCTCTTGATGCTCCGTCCTCCTTGGGACAGCTCCAGCCAAGGCCGCCCCCGCTAGTCCTCCCCAGCCCCGGTCAGGGCAGCGTACCAAACACGATGAGCCGGGTGTGGGTGTCGGTGGAGCCCAGGGGGTTCTGGGCCGTGCAGCGGTACATGGAGCCGTTGAGCTCGGCAGGAACCCGCTCCAACACCAGCTCCTTCCCGTCAAACTCGGTGCTGCCGTCCAGGAGGCGGCTTCCGACCCGCGTCCACGTGAACATGGGCTCCGGGAAGACTTCGTTCTGTGTGGGTCGGGACAGGGGAGAGTCGGGTCACAGGAGGAACCAGTCTGCCGGAGCAGGGGGGGCGGCTGGAGGCCTGGCCTGGCCCCAGGGCTGAGAGCACAAGGCCATCTGATGGGTTGGGAGCGGCTGCCCGGAGCCCGGAGCCCCAGGAAGAGAAGGGCTCTCCGACTGGACAGGATGTCAAGGTCCGCGAGCTGCGCCTGCTCGGAGTTCTGGAGGGAAGGGCGAAAATGCGTGCACCTCTTGCCCTTCCTCTTCCACAGGCCAATCCTGCCCCACAGACCAGGAGACTGAGGCCCGCTGGCCGCGCTGGGGGCCAAGGGAAGGCTCTTGGAGCACGCCGCCAGGGATGCCCGTGTGCCCCGCTGCACCCCCACCTCCCACCACCCTTCCAGATGCTCAGAGAGAGGCCGACCTGAAATCCATGGACCAGGATCCTCACTGTGTCCCCGACGCGGGCTCTGCTGGGCGTCATCATAATTTTGGGTCCTTTAGGGGCAACTGCAAGGAGAGGAAGGCCAGGTAAGAGAGGTGTACGTAGGTATGGGAAAGGGGTGGCCAAGCGAGGAAAGGAGGCGCAGGGAAAATGGAAGAGAAAGTTCCAGTCCAGCGCTGCGCGTCCTTGGGGTCAGCTGCCACCGAGCCGGGAGCTCTGAATGGAGTCAGGCCCGCGCTCATTCGCACACAGCCCTCGAGCCCCTGCAATCAGCCACACCCTGTGGGACGTGGGCGCTCAATGTGCACAGAACAGGATGCCTGCCCTTGTGGGGTTCACCCTCAGTGGGTGACCGGGGTCAAGTCAGAGAACCCAGTGGACGGTGCCGTCAGGGATGCCCAGAAGGAGTCTCCCCAGGAATGACTCAGCTGCCATTGGGGGGAAGGCTGTTCCTGCAGCCGTGACTGCTTGAAGCACCCCCAAACTCCCACCTGCACAAACCCCTTGCCAGGCGGGGCTCCACCGTTACCGTCCCCCCACGGCTGGGTTAACTAGGCCCAGAGAGGGGACGCGACTCGCCAAAGGTCCCACAGTGTGGAGGAGAGGGGACAAAACTCAAGTCTCCCTTCTGCTCCAGTGCTCCTCCCACTAGGTAATCTGCCCAGCGGGGTTTTTCTGGAATTCCTGGATTGGAGGGGCGGCAAGGGGAGGGGGTAGACAGGTGTGGAGGGACCATCTCCTTCCTGGGGCTTGGTCCTCCTTGTCCCCTTCCCTCACATGCCTGTACAGCTTCTTTCTGGGCCCTTTACAGCTTGAGTCCTTGGGGGACAGGATGCCGGGGTCCTCGCTGTCCAGTGCATGAGAGAGCAGAAGGGCTGGAAGAGCCGCTGGGACCTCTGAGCCTATCCCCACAGGTTCACGTTGGGAAACTGAGGTGCATGGGCAACAAAGGGGCTTAGCCAAGGTCATCCACGGAGCTAACTTTCCATGTTGCCTGGGGCTCTTTCCCCCAGATTCATTCATTCATTCATTCATTCATTCATTCATTCAGTGATTACTGAGCTGCTCCGGACATTGACTTCGGCGGCGGCGGGTGGGGGGGGGGGCGCGGTGGGGAGCAGGCCGGCGCCTGGCCCCTGGGGGCTTACACGCCAGTAGGGCAGACGCTTCTCGCACAAGCAAGCGTCCAGGAAGGAGGCTGCGGGGAGCGTTAGCGTTATGCGGACAGGCACCCCGAGGGTGAGCGGTGGCCAGAGTCTCCCAAGGAGGTGACATTTCAGCCAAGACAGGAAACCCCCGAGGAGGGCTCTGGGGGAGGAGCACCCAGGACCTGGGGCTGGGGCACAAGGTCAGGGCCAGGGCGGGAGGGGCGTCCCAGGCTCGAGGAAGGGCCTAGGGTTTTGATCAGAGCGCCACGCTCCGGCCTTCTCGGGGAACGTCCTCCAGGGGTGGCAGCTGGAGAAGAGCTTTGTCCCCGGCCCTGGGGCTGGCCCGGGACCTCCCCCCAACCCCCCCCCACCTCCTCCTGCCTCCTCCCCGGTGTCTCCTTTGGCCGCTCAGCTCTCTGAGCAGCTCTCTGAGCAGGAATCAGAGCAGCCGGCAGATGTGGGTGGTCTCCCAGGCACTGCCAAGTTCATTCTCCGAGAAGGAAGCTAAAGGACTATTAATTAAACCACGAGCCGGGTGTCTGAAGTGCCACATGGGGCTGAGGGAAGACACACGGGAAGTGGGGGAGTGCAGGGAAGGAAGCTAGGGCTGCCCGTCTCCAGCTCGCCTCCGCCTCCGCCAGCAGAAGGAAGGAGCCCAGCTGGAGGTCAGGGCAGATTCCGGTCTAACGCATGCGCCCTTGGGCGAGTCACTTCACCTGCATCCCCCAGGTGCACGATGGCAACACCGAGAACCGTCCCTGACCCCCCCGCCCCCAGGCTGGTTGTTAGGGCCAATGTTTGCCAAGAGCCTGCTGCGTGCCAGGCCAACCCTCTGCATCATCCCTGTAATGAAACCAAGGCCTGGGGTGGGGGGAGTGGGGCGGGGATCTAGTAGCTTCCTTGCTGTCTTTACCAGCCCTCCAGGACTGTGAAGCCGGCTGCAGGTGGGAGCTGGGCACAGGGCAGTGTGGCCCTGGGTGGTTTGGTCTCCGTCTCGTGTCCCGCTGCAGCCAGCAGAGGGCGCACAAGGGCTCTGCACCCCGAGGATCAACCCCCTTCCCTGCCAGGTCAGATTCCTCACCGCCACCCCCTAGTCCTCCTAGTGACGGAGGGAGACGGAGCCTCACGTGCACAAGACCCCATTTTAGGCCTATCACCCATCCCGGTGCATCTGAGGCTGGGGACCACGAAACCCATTTTTCAGGCACTGAGAGTGTCCAATAGGAGTGTTCTCAGCCCCTGGACTTCCCTGCTGTCTACCCCTGGATACAGAGAAAGAGAGGGGGTCCAGGGACCCAGAGGTGGGGCCTGGCCTTCTGCTCTCTGATGGCCTGACCTGGATGTGTCAGTTCAAGTCGTTGAGCCTCAGTCTCCTTATCTGTAAGTGGAGAGAATAGGCTACTGCACTACAATATGAAATATAAAGTCATATGCATCCGACCAGGGCGTGCAAAGATCCTGATTATATGAGCTTCCCTCCTTACCTCTCCTGAGCAGTCTGCTCAAGAACGGCTTTGTGAAATCTCATGGGAAAGCCCCTCTAGGCGTCTCCAGGAATTTTGGGTGCTCACTAAAATATCCATCCATCCACCCACCCACCGACCCATTCACCCACCCACCTACTCATCCATCCATCCATCCATCCATCCATCCATCCATCCAACCACCCAGCCACTCATCCATCCATCCACTTATCCAATCATCCACCTATTCACCCACCCATCCATCCATCCTTCCATCATCCATCTATTCACCCACCCACTCATCCATCCACCCATCATCCATCTATCCATTCATTCATCTACACGCTCATACAGCCACCCATCCATCCATCCACCTACCTACCTACCCATCCATCCATTCATTATCCATCCATCCATCCCCTTATCCATCCATCTATCCTTCCATCATCCATCTAGTTACTCACCCACTCATCCAGCCACCCATCATCCATTCTATCCATTCATCCACCCACCCACCCACACAGCCACCCATCCATCCACCCACCTACCCACTCATTCATCCATTCATCATTCATCTATCCATCCATCCCCTCACCCACTCATCCATCCATTTATCATCCATTTATCCATTCATCCATCCACCCACCCATCCATGCATCCACCCACCTACTTACCCATTCAGCCATTCATCATCTATCCATCCACTCACCCACTCATCTATCCATTCATCATCTATCTGTCCATTCATCCCACTCATTCATCCATCCATCCACCCATCTGCATATTCATCCATCCATCCTTTCATCATCCATCTATTTAACCACTCATCCAACCACCCATAATCCATCTATCCATTCATTCATCCACTCATCCATCCATCCACCCATCCACTTATCCATCCATCCACCATCTCATCATTGCCCCCACTCATCCATACACCCACCCATACACCCATCCATCCATCTTCCATCTATCCATCCATTCCTCCACCCACCTACTCGTCCATCCATCTAAACATCCACTCATCTACCCATCCATCCATCTACCCACTCATCATCCATCCATCATTTCATATCACTCATTCATCCACCCATCTAACAATTTTCCATCCATCCATCCCTCACACACATACCCATAAACCTACCATTCCACTCATCCACCTACTCATTCATCTGCTCTATACATTTAGTTTTTTATTGTAAACCTAATATATGTCAATTATCTTGCAGGGCAATATAGAGGATACAACGATGAATAATAACAGTAGCTTGGGACACCTGGGTAGCTCAGAGATTGAGCATCTGCCTTTGGTTCAAGGTGTGATTCCAGAGTCCCAGGATTGAGTCCCACATCGGGCTTCCTGTATGGAGTCCCACATCGGGCTTCCTGTATGGAGCCTTCTTCCTCTGTCTAAGTCTCTGCCTCTCTCCCTCTCTCTCTCTCATTCTCTCTCTCTCTCTCTCTCTCTCTCTCTCTGTGTGTGTCTCATGAATAAATAAATAATTAAAATCTAAAAAAAAATAACAGTAGCTTGTATTTACTGAGTACTTACTCTGTCACTATGCTAAGCACTTTGTACGTATTGCCTTATTTAATCTTCTCAGCAACCCAGAAAACTATGAATTAATTATAAAACAGGTGCTCACTAAGTAATATGTTAGGGATAGTTGAGAGGCTTGCACCCTGTGAACAAGGCAGATAGAGACCCTGCCTGCATGGGCTTTAAATTCCAGTGGGGGATCCAGGGAATAAGGAAATACATTATATGCTTGCAGGTTGAGATAAAGGTGATGTCAGAAAATAAAGCAAGGCGAGCGGTTGATGGGGCCAGGAGGAAGAGGCTGTTTGAGATAAGGTGTTCAAGGAAGGACCTTCTGAGAGGAAGATTTGAACAGAGGCCTCAGTGACAGAGGCCTTGAGACTATCTGGAGCAAGATTATTTCAGGCAGAAAGGAAAGCCAGTGCCAAGTGACAGAGGTGGGCCCGAGCTGGGCATATTCACAGAAGAGTGAAGAGGACCCCGTGGCTGGAGCAGATGGAGCAGAGGGGAGGGATGGGTGAACACCGCTGGGATTTGGTTTTAAATATAATGGCAACTGTGCAGGGAAATGCACTCTTCTTAAGAACACAATGTGACAATCTCAGTGTGAACACCTATTAACCACCTTCCCAAAGTCTAGAACATTCCCATCCCTCTAGAAGATTCCTTTTTGCTTCCTTCCACCCTCCCTAGGAAGACCCTGTTCTGACTTCTATCACCAGAAATGTCATGTTCTAGCAGTTTGTTATGTAAATGGAATCATGCAGTAGGTCCTCTTTGCTGTCTGGCTGCTTTTGCTTGGGATACGGTTTTTGAGCTCTGTCCCTATTGTTGGTTATAACAGGAGTTCTTTGGTATGGACGAGAAGTAGTTCATGGTACGAATAGACCACAAATTTGTTCTCCCATCTTCCTAATTATGGACATCTGGTTTACTTCTAGTTTTTATTATTGCTCTTGTGATGAATAAAGCTGCTGTGAACATTCATGTCCAAATCTTTGCGGACATACGCTTCCATTTCTTTTGGGTAAACACTCAGGAGTGAAACTCCTAGGTAGTAAAGTAGCAGTTGGTACGTAACTGCTAATAGTCCAACGTAGTGGTTCTGTTTTATATTCCCACCAGCAGTGCGTGAAGGTTCTGATTGTTCTATGCCCTCATCAGCATTTGATATCGCTGGTTTTTCCAACACTAGCCATTCTAGTCGCTGGGAAATGGCATATCTCACTGAGGCCTCAGTCTTCATTTTCCCGGTGACCAATGATATTGTACACTGCTTATTTGCTTATTGGCCCTTTGTGTGTGTGTTTTTTTTAATTGAGTTGTCGTGTCATTATTGATCTATAGTAGTTCTTTATATATTCTGGATACAAGTGCTTTGTCATATATCTGTCTTGGGAGTATTTTCTCTAGGTCTGTAGTTTGCCTTTTCGTGTTCCTAAAGGTGCCTTTTTATGAGCAGAAGCTTTGAATTTTGATTCAGGCTAATTTACCCATTTCCAATTTTTCATTTGTTGTCTTTTGTGACCTTTTAAAGAAATCCTTGCCTACCTGAATGTCACAAAGCTACATTCCCACGTTTTGCTTTCGAAGCTTTACGTTGTTGGGTTTCACATTTAGGCCTGTGATTCATCTCAGATTAATTCTTGTGTGTATGGGAGGTAGGGGACTGGGGTCATTTTGTCCTTAAGCTTGTCCGGTTGTTCAGGGCAGCCTGTTAAAAAAGACTTCTCTTTCCCCATTCAATGGCCCGGGGGCCTTCATCAAAAATCAATTGACTTTCTCTATGTAGGTCTATTTCTGGACTCTATTCTGTTCTATCAGTCTATTTGTCTACCACTGGAGAGTCTGGGGTGGGTGTGTATCTGTGTCATGATCTGATTTATATTTTAAGTAGTTCAATCAGGACAAAGAACAGAGAAGGAGAAGAGTGGGAGCAGAAAGACCAGTCTGGGGCCAATGGAAGAATCCAGATGGGGACTGGCAGTGCTTGGGTTGAGTGGTCAGAGGGAAAATGGTGAGAGGTGGTTCTGAGCCAGGGCTTGATGCTGGCTTGGATGTGGGCTACGGGAAAAGAGCAGGAGAAGCAGGTGACTCCAAGGGTTCTGACTCCATCAATGGTAAGAACGTAGTTGCCACCTGCTGAGATGGGTTCTAGGAGCACCAGGCGTGTCTTCTTGTGGGGAGCGGCTACGGAGCTGGGGAGGACATCCTGGCAGAGGGAACAGAGGAGTCACAGGGAGGCGTGCTCTGATCTTTGTCGGCCTGACCTTCAAAGTCCCCATCAGATGGCTGGATTCTGTGCCCCGGGCTCATCTGCCCACCCATCCCACTGTCTCCCCACCATGGCCAGAGTGCAGGGTGCCCCCCACTCCCTTGGGAACCCTCCAGCTCATTGCTCTGTCCATGGGTCATGCCAATGCCCACTGGCTCTGAGTGTCCTCACCAACAGCCCCAGCAGGTGGGCAGTAGAGCACAGTGGTGAGGCATGTGGGCCTGGGGTCAGACCTGACTGGGGGACCTACAGGGAGGCTCTCCAAGCCTGGCTCCTCTTACTTATGAAATGGGAATGATGACAGCATCTCTCACTGCCCCAGAGGCACATTGCCCAGGCGCAAAGAGATCTCACGAGGGAATCATCTTGCATAGAGCCTGGCTCCTGGCACTTACGAGGTCACAATTATTGGCTCCCTTCAACAGATCAGAAACCCAACGCTCAGGAACCCTGAGGCCTGAGGTCACACCAACACACAGCGGTCAAGGGTGGATGGGAAGCCAGCCCAGGATCTCTACTCCTTCACCCAATTTGGCCCCTGCACATTGGTGGCCCTGCTGTGTCCCCCACTCTGCAGGTCCCTGGGGCGCACGCACAAGCCCATGCATGGGAGCCAGCCTCGCCCTTGCTCTAATGATGGGGTGGAGTGCACACACCAACATGGCTCCAGTCAAGGGACCCGCCTGGGATCAGGGACAGGGCAGGTGAGCCCTTTAGTCTGGCTTGGGGTGTGGGTGGGATGGGGGTGGGGCAGGCCAGTGGCAGCACCCCTCATAACCCCCCGGGTGTGAGATGTGAACTGCAAGCTCACCTCTCCAGCTGCTGCGAGGTCCTTGTCTGGTCTTTCTTGCTCTCGGCTGGGGGGTGGGGCAGGGCACCATCCCAGGGAAGCCAACATTTGGGTCAGGGGGGAAGGACACGGCTTTCCCTGGATTGAGGCTGCTCTGGCTCCCAGCCGGGGAGGTTCAAATTCCAGAAAGAACAACGGGAAGTGCCGAGGGTCCACAGAGTGAGGTAGGGGCAGGCTCTGGGTTGACCAGGTCCCAGCAGCCAGCACAAGGCCTGGTTGTAGGGGTGCCGGTGAAGTCTCTCCAGAACGACAAGTGGCCAGCACTCAGGTGGCAGTGGCTCATGACAGTGGATGTGCGAGGAGGCGCAGTGAGAGGCTAAGAGCGAGACTCTGGGGCCGTACTGTCTGCCTCTGAGTCCGCGTCTGCTTACCTTGAGCCATTACTGGTTCTGCAAACTTCTCTGACTCTCCATATTCTGGATCCCCACTGACCAAATTCCCCTGACCTCTGGCCTTCCTGACTCTGTCCGGCATACTCTCCCGACGCCCCTGTGACCCCCCGTGCACCCCAACCCAGCTCAGCAAACCTTCTGAAGAACCTCAGCTCTGGCAGCGCCTGGGTGGCTCAGTCGGTTAAGTGTCTGTCTTTGGCTGACGCTAAGGTCATGATCTCGGGGTCCTGGGACCGGTCCCTGCATCGGGCTCCCTGCCCAGGGGGGAGCTTGCTTCTCCCTCTCCCTCTGTGATCCCTCTCGCTCTTGCTTGCTCTCAAATAATCAAATAAATCACCCTAAGAACCGCAGCTCTGATCTCTGTGCCTGACGCCCGTCTGCCCCACCTCCTCCCCACGTCCGTGGTGGCCAGCAACCCAAGCACCCTACACCCCCGGCTCCTCGCCACCCAGCTCTGCAGGGGGCCTGCAGCACGGCACCCACCAAGTCTTACCCAGCGTGACCTCTGCCTGCATGGGCATCGACAGCGCTGGGTGCTTGACCTCACAGCTGAAGAGGGCCTCGTTGTCGATCTGCGGGTTGAGCGTCCAGGTGAGCAGGGCGCGCACCTCCACTGTGCCGTCACTGCCCGGGGTGTGGCTGTGGCGCAGGAAGTAGATGGGCTCGTTGCTGTGGACCCAGCGCGGGAACTCGCGGCTCACCACCGTCTCTGGGACGTTCTCGGTGGTGGGCTGGAAGAGGGTGCTGGGGTCCGGGGTCAGGCTGCGGGCGGGGCGCTCTGTGTAGGGACGCCCACCCCGGTTCTCGGCGTCCAGCAGGGACAGGGACCTGTGCATCTTGGTGTCGTCCAGGTCGCGGTGCAGGAGGCTGCGGAAGGGCCTGCTGTCCTGGAGGGGGCCCGAGCTTGCAGCCGGCGGCTCGGACAGGGGCACTGCCTCGATGGGTTCCCCGTCGCGTTTGAAATAAACCTGAAATGGCAAAGAGGGTGTGGGAAAGAGTTTGTGGGGATGACCCGGACCTCCCCATGGATCTCAGAGGGGCCGGCCGCAGAACGCCAGTTCTCCCGGAACCTCCCCCTCCTTCTGGATGGACACCAGCACCCCCAGCACGCCAGGTCAGCTCAGTTTGGGGGGGACACACAGCCCCTAGCGGCAGTGCCTGAGCCCATCACGGCCTTTGCCCGCAGGTGAGCGGCTCTAGCTCCAATTTCCTTACTTTTTTTTAAATTTGTTAAATTAAATTATATTTTATTTTATTAAGATTTTATTTATTTATTCATGAGAGACACAGGCAGAGGGAGAAGCAGGCTCCCTGCGGGGAACCCGACGTGGGACTCGATCCCAGGATCAACCCCAGGATCATGACCTGAGCTGAAGGCCGAAGCTCAACCACTGAGCCACCTGGGCGTGCCTCTAATTTCCTTACTTTTAAAGGGGACTTAAGAGCACCTCCTCGTGGGGCTGTGGATGCTTAAAAGACACGGTGTACCCAAACAGGGGCCGCCCCTGCAGCAGCCACCTGGGCTCCAGGGACCGCCCGTGCCCACCTGGGGCCGGCTTGTGGAAGAGGGAGAAGGTGGGTGGGCCCCGGAGAGTAAACTGAGCCGCTGTCGTTGTTGGAAGAAGAATGAAGAGAAAAGGATCTCCGCGTGGGTGCGACAGGGAGGAAGGACACAGGTGTGTGTGGGAGCCAGCGAGGGGTGGGGATGAGGCAAACGGGCGCGTCTCCTCGTTTTTTCTGCTAATGGAGAATTCAAGTTTTGAGAGGCGGCAGTTAATTTAATTTGCTGTCTTTTAATTTTGGAAGGTGTGCCCAGAGGACTGTGGGGATGGGGTGTATTTTTTAATAAATCAGGTAAATAAATGGATGGGAGACATGGAGAGGGGAGGGCAGGAAGCAGCTTTCTGGGGATGCTGGTGCAGGTGAAGGGAGGGAGGGGGTCTTGGGGGAGGGGGAGGGCGAGGGGAGGAAACGAGGGGCTGGGAGAAGCTGTCAGGGTTTACAGATCCAACGAGGAGTCTCCTATGCACATAACAACCTGCTTTGGATTTTTCTTTCTTTCTTTGAAAAGTGCTTCAAATGCAGGTTTGTAATTTATACCAAAGATTTCTTTTTAAGTTCTGATCTGACGTCCCAGGCAAACGTAAGATGCCTGGAATGTGGATGAATTAAGGATCTTGTGTGTGTGGAGAGAGAGACAGAGAGATAGAGAGACAGGGAGAGAGATGTCGCTTACATCTATACGTATATTCAGCTACATATAGATACGAAATTGAATATTTTACTGCCGTATCTTAAATGTCAGGAACAGGTGGGGGCTGGGGGTGGGGAGTCTTCCCTCAGGCCCGGGGGTAAGGAGCCTTTCTTCATGCCCCTCCAAAAAGAAGTTGTTCTTTGGAGAAAAAGACCAGCTTGTCTGATTATGGGGAGACCAGACCTCTTTTGGGCTCCAAAGGGGGAAATTCGGGTGCCATGTCCTGCTCTCAGCAATCGCTGGGTTTGAAATTGCCTTTTTATTTGTCTCCTTGGAAGTACAGGTGGAGGGGGAAGGGCCTCACTGAAGGCTTGTCTCTGCAGCCCTGCCTACTGCCTCACCTGTGCCTGTGGGCACCTGCCTACTGCCTCACCTGTGCCTGTGGGCATCTGCCTACTGCCTCACCTGTGCCCATGGGCACCTGCCTACTGCCCCACCTGTCCCCATGGGCACCTGCCTACTGCCCACCTGTGCCTATGGGCACCTGTTTACTGCCCCTGTGAGCTCCTGTTTACTGTCCCATCTGTGTCTGTGGGCACCTGCCTACTGCCCCACCTGTGCCTGTGGGCACCTATTTACTGCCCCACCTGTGCCTGTGGGCACCTGTTTGCTGCCCCATCTGTACCCATGGGCACCTGCCTACTGCCCCACCTATGCCCATGGGCACCTGTTTACTGCCCCACCTGTGCCTGTGGGCACATTCCCACTGCCCTGTATTGACTCTTTCTGCACCTGTTTACTGCCCTGCCCTGAGAAGTGGGTCTATCTGGGCCTAGGTCCTGAGGTGAAGCTGGCCTGGGTCCCTAGGTCACCCCACTGCATCATGCTTATGAGACATTCAGGGTCAGCAATGTGTGGTCTCCCCCGCCTTGAACTCTAACCCTACCCTCCTCCACTGCAGCCCCAGCCCCTCCCTAATCCTAGTGATGGATGGAACTCACAGGGGCAAGAGTAGTAAACAGTTCTCTTGGAGGGGGCCTGGGGAGCATGTAGCCCATGGATCCCAGTACGGGTCAGGGAACCCTAAGGGGCCCACACAGGTTCTCCAGGCGTCAGTAAGGACAACTTGCCCTTCCTTCACTTCTAAATGTCTTATACGTGAGGGTTCATATAATTCATGAGACCAAACAGGTCCTGTTGCTTCTAAAAAAGGGGAAAATTTTGGGGCGCCTGAGTGGCTCGGTCAGTTAAGCATCTGACTCTTGATTTCGGCTCAGATCATGATCTCAGAGTCTTGAGATCAAGCCCCATGTAGGACAGGCCACAGAGAAGGGTGGTCCGGCAGGGGGCGGGGAGGGGCTGGGCACTCCAGGGGGACTCACCATGGGGGCTGGCTTCCCTCCGGACACGATGCAGACCAGCGTGAAGTTCTGGGCTTGGTAGCGGCTGAAGGGGGCTGGCATGTCCGCGGCCACCACTTCGATGGAGGTGGGGGGAGCTACCGGGAGGGAAGCACAGCGACACAAAGGCTTTAATGAAAGATTTGGGAGTTCACTGATGACCTAAGATGGGCCAGGTCCCCTGCGGCTGCTGGGAGCACGACTGCACCGGCATCAACCATAGTGAGAGCAGCGTCGGGGCTGGGCGCACAGATGAGGGTCCTGCCTCACGGGGCTCACAGCCTCCTGGGCAGGGTGAGCCCAAATGGAGCCCAGGGCACAGGTAAAGGAGTGAAGGGCGTCAGATCCCGGGAGGTACAATGGGTGTGAAGGGGTCCCCGGGCAAGCCTGAGGAGGTGACTGTGCTGCTACTGAGGAAGCAAGAGCCGCTGGAGGACAAGTGTGGCAGGTGGAGGGAACAGCGGCGCATGCAAAGGAGCATGTTGGCCCAGGGCAGGGGCTGGTGGGAGGCCGTGGCAGCGGCAGTGGGGATGGGGGGATGTGGTGCCCGGGGGCCTGGGGGATGCAGGGAAGAGCCGCTGACGGTAGGTTAGCGCTTGCAGGCGTGTGCTGGGGCCGGTTCCTAACGGCTCATGAGGCTCAAATGTGCCATTTTCAGGACTGTTGTCAAGCAGTTGTCGAGCCGCTGGTAGCCCGAAATCAGCCACAGCGGGCATCTTTACACCACGGAAATTGGCCGCCACTATAAATCAGGGCTTTTTGTGTCTCTCCTTCTTCTGCCGCAGCCCCCAGAGAGGGGCTTTCCCAGCACACCACTGGTTATGGGTTTTCTTCTTTGTCCCGGGAGCGGCGGGGAGCCATTGAAGGTTGTAGGCAAGAGCTGAGACATGCTCTGAGTTGCATTTTGGAGACTGAAAACACAGAGTGTGACTCAGGCTACACAGGCTGACCATTTAGAGCGGGGTGAGGGCAGTAGAGATTAGAGGACTTTGAGAGCTATTTAGAGTCAAGAGCTGCTTCTTTCCTTTCTTCCTGGAAGTTGCCTCCTTTTGGCTGGGCCTGCCTCCCGCCGGCTCACGCTGCTCTGTTCACCGGCCACCACCGGCTGGTGTGACAAAGCCAGAGCTCCCGGGCACCGTGGGGTGTTGGAAAGGACACAGATGGAGCCATCAGGAACTCCGAGGTGCAAATCCCAGCCACGTCACCACATCTCCATGTCCTTGGGCAACTTACCAAAACTGTGAGCCTCCGTTCCCCCGATTCGCTAAATTGGGGAGCAAAGCCGGGCAGACATAGGTAGAAGGACGGGCCAGTGACGAGGCGTGCGAGGGCTCAGCACATGGTAGGGACCTGCTACTCTTCGGATTCCCACTATTAATCTCCCCGGCCCCCTCGCGCTCAGCCAGGACAGGAGCCAGAATCTGAGAACCCGACTTGGGTAAGACTGTCCAGCCTTGGGTCAAGTGCGACGGGGGAAGCAGAGAGAATGGATCGCCGTGGGCCTTTCCTTCCTGCAGGGGGTTTTCACTCTGGCAAAGTTTAATTAAGTTCCAGAAACAGTTCCTGACACCTACTAGGTGCCGGGCATGGCGCCAGGCACCTGCTATAGGCGCCCCGTGGTGAGACACGGTGTCGAGAAGCCCACAGGCTGGGGGCGGTGGGGAGGGGTGACAGCCGCCTGGCAACTCTATTTTAAGGCCTAGTGCGACGAAGCCAGGTACGAGCCATTCATCCGTTCGGGCCACCGCCGCGTGCTGTGCTATTGGCAAGGGAAGCGGCGCGAAGGGGAAGCAGTGGGCAAACAATAGACGGAGAATTGTAATTAAGTGTGAGATTGTATGAAACAGATGGTAAGTGGGGTTGGAATTCGGAGAGGGGAAACACACGCCGGAACACGGCCATTACCTGGCAGCCCCACATTCTGCAATCCGACTTTTCCCGAACCCCCGCAAAACACCTGGGGCCCCACAGCCAGATCCTGCCGTCGGCCAACGCCGAAGAGCCAGGAGCGCGCTGTTCCAGGCCCGCCGTGGGGTGAATTCGTTTCAGCCTCCCCATCAGTCTGAGAGGTGGGTTTATTTATGCCCATTTTACAGATGGGAGACGGAAGAGGCCAAGGAGGCCGCCTGGGGTTCCACAGAGTCGGGATTGGAGCCCGAGCTCAATGACTCGGACATGGGGCTATGCCGCCCCACTCTTCGGAATGAAGGAAGGAGCTCGTGTGTGTCGGCAGCTCGAGCCCTAAGGATGCACCTATGGAACCCTCATTTACTGGCACAGCTCAGCCTCTGTGGAAGCCCGGCCATGCAGGTCCCTGGGTCAGGGGCGGGGTGGGGGGTCTCCTGTGGGCGTCTGTCCTTGACTGGGCTACCCCAGAGACGAAGGGGCCGTGCCAATTAGAGCTTTAGCAGAAAACTCTGGCGCTACCCATGGTGGTGCATGCACAGGTGTAAGTTAGACCCTCCAAGAATCCGACAGGCCCAGAAATGGCAGGGGCGTCTTCAATGTCACTCATTTCCCCTCACTTTCATGGAGAGCCTTAGAACCTTCCTCATAGGACTGCTTTCAGGAGCAGATGACAGGATGCTTACAGGATGGCTTGTCAGCTTGCCAGACGCAGTGCCGCGGTGCTCCTTACCGTTTGCATCGCCGTCATCCGGGAGGTAGTACAGGGCAGTGGTTAAAAGCGTGGGCCGTAAATCAGACGACCCAGAGTTCAAAGACTGGCTGTACCACTTGCTACTGGCTGTGTGACCTTGGGCAAGTGGTCGAACCTCTCTGAACCTCGATCTCACAGGGTGAGATCAAAACGGAATCACAGGGTACCTGCAGCGACTGGATGAACGGTGGCCTGAAAGCGCATCCGATACGTGTCAGTTGCACTTATTAGCGGGATTATTTACTAACATTCTTTCTTGAGGTTCCTTGCTGCTGGCCACGAGAATTAAAGGTCTCTCTGCCTTTGGGGCCTTCACGGTTTAGTGAGAACAGAAGATGCCCTAGACTGGCACCTTCCCACATAGCAGTCAGCTCAGCCCCATGAGGCTATTGAGCCCTTGAAACGTGGCTTTTTTGAGCTCCCGTGCGTAATTGTAAAGTACATGCTGCCTTTCGAAGGCCATTTCAAAAAGAAAGTCAAATATATGACAAATATATTTTATATTGAAATGTGGATTTCAATATAAATTTTATATGTTGAAACTGTGGGCTCTCCTGGACTTAATGCATATATTATTAAATTTAATTCACCTTTGAATACTTTTCTCAACGTGGTGATTAGGAAACTCAACAATGACATACGTGGCTGGCAAGTGGCGTTTCTGTTGGATGACACCGGTCTAGACCTGCTATCTGACGAGTAAGCAAACTGAGGTCAGAGAGAGGGACAGATTTGGAAGCCAGTGGCAGAGCCGAGACTGGCACTCAGGACTTCCAGACCCCGGCCAGGGTTCCTTGCAGAGCACGGGTGCCCCAACCACCCCCCGCCCCGTCCCCCGCACATCTGCACACGCACACATCCCCATCCTGGAGATCTGCACCCACGTCACGCACGCCGCCCACGCAGGCCCTGATTGGGAGACGTGTTCCTGTCCCTCGTTATATTTCTGAGCAGGTGTTAGCAACATGTACAGCTAATCAAGCTCATAAGACAATAACAGATTTCAGTTGTATGGACGATGACACAGCAGAGCTGCTAATATCAGCGTGGACAGCCCCGGCTTCCTATCTCCCCATCAACATATTCCTCAGTCGCCGTGTCCTAGGAAAATGTCACTCTGCATCTCGCCTCCTGTCTTGCGGTGGAGGGATCTGAGTGCAGGCAGTCAGGGAGCTGTCTACACCTGGGAGTCCCTGGCTGTTTACGGATGCTTCCCTCCACACATCACATCATCCTCTCCCTGTTCCTCCTCCCCTTCCCGTCTCCCCACTAAGCACAGCTCCCCCCCCACTCCACCCCCCCGGCTGCAACCTCATCCCTGCCTCCCTCTGCACCTGGTCCACTCCATCCCCAGCTCTGCTCTCTTCCCAACTCGCGGGCCTTCCCATCCTCATCTCTATTCTCATCTCCATGCCCATCCCTCTTACAGATCTGACCAAGGTCAAAGCAAGCAACCCCCTATGTGCCCCATGCCTGGGGTAGACCCTGTGGTCCCGGGAGCAGTGTCCAGTCAAAGGCAGGTGACCTGCAACATGCACGCACGCACGGGCATAAATTCCATGCAACCGTCTGGAGAAGAGTAATCTCCGAGTTCCAAGCCGGGCTCCAGGATCACCTTGCTGTGATCCATGTGGCATATAAGGCAAAGAATCCACAAAGAACCCAGTGCACCCACTACGAGTGTCTGGTCCCTACGGACTCCGAGGATGCACCTTCAGGGGTGTCTGTGCTGGTGCAGTGCTCTCTTAGGTGGCCGGGGGAGCCCACCCACACCATTTACCCGAAAGGACCCTCCTCAGGGGAAGAGACACCGAGTGGGTGTATTTGGATCGGGGAGGGGATAAATGGTAGCAGTCCTGGCGGCGAGAGCCCACACCTGAGCAGAGCTTCAGAGTCCACAAGCCGCTCCCAGGCTCGTCGCGCACACTCAGCCCGGGGCAGTAGGAAGCCCCCCACCGGCTCTACACGTCGACGGCCAAACAGGCGTCCCCTGAGTCCCCCCAATCCCAAGTCGAGCCAGTCAACTTCCCAGGTTTGTGTGACTTCGTCCGAAGCAGAGAGGATTGCTGCTGGAAGTTTCTCTGACCCATTCTGTGTCGCATCAGCCCACGTCTGCGGCCCCGGCCCACGCTCGTCCCCGGACGCAGGGCTTGCGGTTATTTTATTCTTGACCGTGAGGCAATGGTGGGGGGATGGGTTTTTATGAAATTAACTCTGAAATATTGCCCGTCTTTATCTTGAAAGCAGAACTTCGTTTCGGTCATCGTGACTCGCTTTGAAGATAACGCAATGGTTCTTGGCGCTGTAGATCAGCCGGTGGCCTTTGAAATGTGAGAACACAAACCTGCTCTTACACAAACCCCAGCAGGCCCGTGTCTACCTGCGTCTACGGGAGTTAAGTCCCCTCCTTGCCCCTGAGGTCCTCCCCGGCCCCCGCCGGACTATGGGCTCAGACAACAGTCCCACCGAGGGGCCAGCGCCGGCTCTGCCACCAACAGCCCGTGGGACCATGGTTGACGCCCCCAGACGGGTGACGATCTTCCAATCCGCAAAATGGGTTCAATAAAGCACAACCTGCTAATGTTTCTGCTTCCGGGATTTTTGAGAAGAGCCAGCAGACAAGAACCCGCTATAAGGATGACAAAGTGCACAAACGTAAAAGGATTACGTGCATCACCCCTTCGACTGCCCACAGCCCTCCCCGCGCTGAGGGAGCCTCTTTCCCTTCCAGGAGTGACCAGTGTCTGGAGGAGACGACAGCCGCCCTGTTCCCTGCATACCACCGAGCGTCGGCGCCGAGCCCATGCCTGCTCTGAGTGTCATTTATCACGGGGTGGTAATCAATTAGATTTGGGGAGGGGTGGGGAGGGAAAAGACAAGTTCAAAATTATATTATTTGCAAAAATCCATTCTTTCCTCTCAGCACGCCTGCTCTATTGACTGCCTTCCTTTCAATCAGCAACCGGTCATTAACCGTATTTCAAGAAAAAAAAAAGAAAAAAAAAAAAGAGAGCCACCCTCTTAATATAAAAGTGTCATGTGTGACTATAAATGTCCCCCCATGTTCCCTTTTTTAATTTTTTCCCTTTTTTTGGGGGGCGAGGAGATCCCCCATCTCCGTTTCTTTCCATCCTTTCCACCGGTCTCTCTTGCTCAAAGGAGCACCCCCTCCAGGCAGCCACCCTGCTCCTGCCGCGCTGAGCTGCCCAAGGTTCCCTCTGCACCCCCACGGCCTTCCCCTGCCCTGAGGGAACCAGTCCTTCTGCTGGTTAACTCCGCCTCACCCGTGAGGGCTGGCCTCCGGCGCGGCCTCCTCCAGGCAGTCTTCCTGGACTTTGCCAGGCTGGGTTGGGGCTTATGCTCGGGATTCCTGGGGAGTTCT
Source organism: Vulpes lagopus (assembly GCF_018345385.1). Classification (NCBI taxonomy): domain Eukaryota; kingdom Metazoa; phylum Chordata; class Mammalia; order Carnivora; family Canidae; genus Vulpes; species Vulpes lagopus. The sequence continues at coordinate 129,264,924 of NC_054831.1, forward strand.
GTTTTGTCATTCTCACGGGTGCTTGTCACTGTGTCCTGGGTCTGCGTCTGTTTCTCCGCGAGGCTGTGCTCCCTGAAGTCTGGAGCTTTGTCTTTGCTCCACCTGACCTCAGAGCTGGCGCAGGCCTGACACACGGCAGTTCAATTCCTGTTTCCTCCCTTCCTTCCTTCCCTCGTCTCTCCCGGCACAGGCAAGCACACAGCCTGCTTGCAGAAGGAATCCCAGGAGACCCTATAATGCTGTGGACTCTGCCTTGCCTGGACCGAGGCCACCTTCCCCTCCCTGTGCCCCAAACACGCCGAGCCTCGGGGGGTGGGGGGCAGTCCATGAACACCCTCAACGCCTTTGAACCCCAGGGCCTTTGCACTTGTTGCTGCCCTCTGCTCAGTTTTCTGCACGGCTGGGTCTTGCTTATCTTTCAAGTATCGGCTCAGATGTCACCTCCAACCTAGGCTGGGCTCCCCATTTATTCTCTGTCACAACGCTCTGCCACTTCTTCACAAAGCACATCGCATGTTCCATTCGTACGTACGTTCGTTTGCATCTGGGCTTTCTCGCTGACGCCCCCACTAGAATGTGAGCCCCAGAGGGCAGGGGCTGCTTCTTGTCTATGGTCACATCCCTAGTGCTGGACACACAGGGACTCGCTCAATAAATATCCGTCCCATGAACGAGGGACAGTCCCATGAGTGGGTGGGGAGGGACCCCCCCGGGTCGTGCCTTCCAGTCCCTGCCCCATTCGGAGGGGCTGAAATCTCTGGGCCTCCCGCCCCAGGACCCTCCCTCCGACAGAAGCCCTAGGAGGTCCACCAGTGGGAGGGGGAGACTCCAGCAAGAAAAAAGATCGGGGGAGAAGCATAGCTCTTTGGTTTATGGGAAAATTAAATATTGAACTGAGTAGTAACAGCAGCCAAGGGAGGAAAAAAAAAAAAAAACCTTGACAAAAAGCCCCCAAATGGAGCCACCATCAGTGACAAGAGAGACAAACGCAGCGTCTGTGCCTCTATGGGCTGCAGCGGGCCCTGCTACGTGGCAGCTGCTCGGCCCCCCCCCAACTTGCCAGTGAGTGAGAGCCTGCGTGCTGATGATGCCACGTGAGGGGTGGGGACCTGGGCTAGGCCATGGCCAGTGTGGGTGGGCACAACCTGGGACCCTCCCTGCCCGGAGATGGGGGCCCTTCCGAGTGCACAGGGTCTCGAAGGCGAGTGGTGGTGGTGGGGGGACCTTCCAGCGGCTGCAGGCGTAATCCATCCCCCCACCTTCCCCTCAGCACCCGTTCACCTGCCTCGCCCCTCCCCTGCCAGCTGTTGTGCTCTCGCAGTGATGGAAGATAAAATTAACAACCCCAACTGGAGGCCCTGGCTGGCTGCTCTGGGGGGGGGAGCCGGGAGGGAGCGGGGAGCCCGGGAAGCAGAGAATCGGTGAGGCTGGGCAGAGTGGGTTCCAACTCGGGTTATTGCTGATGGAGAAATAAAACCCTGCATGCGCGCGTGCACACACACACACACACACACACACACACACACACACACACACTCAGAGGAGTGGTGGGGAGGCCGGGCCACAGGTTTTAGCGTCGGAGCTGGATTTGTATTCTGGTGCAAAATCCTACACTACACACCTTTAACCTGGTGGCTCTCGAAGTGTGTTCCCTGGACCCGCAGCATCGGCCTCACCCTGGAGCTCGTAAAAGGCAAATCCCTGACCCCGCTTCCAGACCTGCCGGAGCCACCCAGGGAGGGCAGGGTGGGGGTCCAGCCACCTGGGTTTTAAGAAGCCTTCCAGGAGGTTCTCCAGCAAGCTCAGTGGGAGAACCACTCCTCTCTGACTTCTGTGAGCCTCCGTGGGTTTATCTCCAGGGTAGGGGTAATATGACCCGCCCCCTGGAGGTGTTCTGTGCACCAAGAGCTCAGTGCACCGTGGGTGCTCAGGAAACAGCGGAAATTATTGCTGGCTGGGAGGGCAAGACTCGGGGAGAGCAGACAGGGCAAGGGGAACACCGTCTGGAGGCTCCAGCTCTCTGCAGCAGCCGAAGGACCTCAAATCCCTGAAGCATCCCCCACCCACCCCCCATCACAAGGGGTTTTAACTTTGGGCTCATGCCCTGATTGGCCGCTGCGCCAGTGCTCGCAGCTTCTGACTGGGCTCCGAGGCCGCCAGTCCCCCGTGGGCCCTCCCGGGGCCCGGGGGTTCCCTGGCTGGAGGCAGCCTGCCCAGCAGCCGTCTGCAGCCGCCGTGGCGGCGGGCTCAGCCCCTCCACGCCACTGTAGTTGATGTGGCAATAGAGCAAATGTGTTCAGGCCCATGATAGGTGCCATTTCTGCAGAGATGAAATCTATGGGGTGTGACATGAATCCGTTCTAAATAGCAGCGAGGCTGGCTCTTCGGAGGATGTTTTCAATGTCTCCCAGAGGTATATATTACACACATGGGCGATTTCACCAGGTGCCATATCCGCCGCTTTATGAAAGACGCCTGCGGAGGCCTGCGGAAGCCTGGGAGGCCCTGGCAAGTGGGAAGAAAGCACGTCCACGATCTGGCCGGGGCAGCGGCACCCAGCTGAAGTTCTTTCAGCTGAGCTCAAGTTCAGCTGGCTCTATGCCTTCTCCCCCACCTCCGTGACCCCGGAGAGCAGCGGGCGGGAGCTCGGAGATGCTTAGAGACCTTCCCTTCCCCCCCTCGCCAGTCCCGGGTCAGCAGAACTGACCACCCCCCGCCAACACCTTTGTATTCTGGGGCTCAGAACAGGGCTCACCCTTGACCTCGCCCACCCAGGGCCCGGGGCCCCTGACCCCGAAGTCCCCGCCCTCCTGTCCACAGTCAGTATAACCCGTAGGCAGCTGCTAGCTCCCTGGCCTCGTCCACAGAGCGAGGGTGACACCGGTGTCACCGGTCCACGCGGGTCACTTGTGCGAACGGAAGAATACGGCAGGTGCCACCCCAGCCGAGCTCCCAGCAGAGCCCCAGCACCCAGCTCGGAGCCCTCTCTCCCAGCGGAGGCCTCTGCAGAGGCGTCTCCCTGCTCTCTCAGCATCTCAGGATTGATTTCCGGAGTCAGGGGGCAGGTAAATCATTCTTGAAACTTGCTTCTCATAAAGCAAATTCGGGGGTGGGGGACAAGGTAGGAGGGGGGAGAAGGCCTGGAGAATGGGTATTGGGGCCACAGGGATGGTGCGTGTTCTCTCCCCGACATTTTATGATGGAAATTCTCAAACCCAGGCAGAAGTTCACGAACTGGCCAGGGAGCACTCCCACCACCGGCCAGGTCCTCCAGCCAACACGTACCCACACCTGTCACACGTCTGTGGGATGTGTCTTTTTTTAAAAGCTGGGTGAGGCCGAGCCAAGCGTCAGTCCCCACAGGAGCAGCTGTGGGCAGGGGTGGAGGGGCTCCATTTGGGGGAGGCCGCCTCTTGCACCAGCCTGGCCGGGGCCCCATGTGCGGGGCCTCAGCCACCTACTCATCTCTGGACCTTCTACCCTCAGCAGGTGCATTCCCACCTCGGGACCTAGTCAAGGTGCTAGTACCTAGGCATAGGCCCCAGTACCTAGACATGGGCCCTAGTACCTAGGCATGGTCTCTAGTACCTAGTCACAGGTGCTAGTACTTAGTCATAGTCACTAGTACCTAGGCACAGGCGCTAGTACATAGGCACAGACGCTAGTACCTAGTCACAGACTCTAGTACCTAGTCATAGGTGCTAGTACCTAGTCAAGGCACTAGTACCTAGGCACAGGCTCTAGTACCTAGTCACAGGCCCTAGTATCTAGGAATGGGCTCTAGTACCTAGTCACAGGTGCTCGTACTTAGTCACAGGCTCTAGTACCTAGGCACAGGTGCTAGTAGCTAGGCACGGCACTAGTACCTAGGCATGGGCACTAGTACCTAGTCACAGGCTCTAGTACCTAGTCACAGGCTCTAGTACCTAGGCACAGGCACTAGTACCTAGTCAAGGTGCTAGTACCTAGGCACAGGTGCTAGTACCTAGGCATAGATGCTAGTACCTAGGCATAAGTGCTAGTACCTAGTCACAGGCCCTAGTACCTAGGCATGGGCGCTAGTACCTAGTCAAGGTGGTGCTAGTACCTAGGCATGGGTGCTAGTACCTAGGCACGGGCGCTAGTACCTAGTCACAGGTGCTAGTACCTAGTCAGGGCGCTATACCTAGGCACAGGCTCTAGTACTTAGTCACAAGCGCTAGTACCTAGTACAGGCTCTAGTACCTAGTCACAGGCACTGGTACCTAGGCACAGGCATTAGTACCTAGTCACAGGTGCTAGTACCTAGTCAAGGCGCTATACCTAGGCACAGGCTCTAGTACTCAGTCACAAGCACTAGTGCCTAGTCACAGGCACTGGTACCTAGGCACAGGCGCTAGTACCTAGTCACAGTACCTATGAGTCGCACAGGCATTGTGAGGCTGAGCTGAGCTTGTGTTTGTTAAGTGCTTTACAGGTCGCCTGGTGTGGGCGAGTCCAATTCCCACCGGCCACCGTATTTGTGAACAGCGACTCCCGCCACTGGTCTGGAACAGTAGCTGGCCTTTGCCTACACCGCTCAGCTCACTCTGGCTGCCAGCCTGAGAGCTCCTCATGCTGGGGGCTGGGGACACGTGTTCATTCTGCTGGCCGGGGTCCCGGCGGGGGGAGTACAGGGCAGTTCTCAGCCAGTGTGCGCTGAGCGGATGTTTGCAGGGTGACAGGGAGGCGGGGGCAGGTCTGCTCAGCGAGTATCCCCCTCTGTACCCGGCACACAGTGGGCAGGGCTGAGGGCTGGGGAGGGCACTTGACCATCATCCGCACTCACTGGGGGTCACTCAGGGGCAGGGTCCTGGCTAAATGCTTTAATGCATTCGAGCCTCACATAACCCAGGAAGCAGGGGCTATTATCCCTGCTTTACAGAGGCAGACAGGTTTCCAAAGGCAGAGGTCCACGGCCATTCGGCCGGCGAGGGCCAGGGCTAGCTCTGGAACCGTGTCTGGTTCCCAGCCCAGGTCCCCAGCCCGGGCTTGCGACCCTGCGGGCACCACCTGGCCCTGCTTCTCATGTGTCATCGGCTTTCGCTCAAAGCCTTGGTTTCGTCTGTGATGCAGTGATAGGGCCGGATCACATCCCTGCTCACGTCTGTGGCTCTGAGGGAGCAGGTCTGGAGAGTAGCTACAGCAGGAGGCTTCAAGGTTAGAAAGGAGGAGACAGCCCTGAGCAGCTGTGACACAGGGGGACTGGTTGGCAGAGCAGGGCCAGCCCCCCCCCATCTCAGGAGGATCCTCAGGAGTTGGGGTCTCTCCTCTGATGGGCTTGGGGGGCCACAGGAGAGTCAGCTGGTGGGAGGGTGTGGCTAGAAGCATCGTGCCCGGTGAACACCTCCTCCTCTGCCCTAACTCCTCTGCTCCCAAATGCCAGGTCCATCCGGCTCCCGGGGCATCCCTGGACACATGTCACTGGAGGCAGGGCCCTGCTCTGGCCTCGTCTTTCCTCTCTGCCTGTGGCCAAGCCAGGTGGACAGAGGGCAGGCGGGGCCTGCGCCAGCCCAGCATGAGAGAAGAGCCTCCCCCCTGCCCCAACTCCCGCCAGGACTCGGCATAGCAATTGGCTCGATATGAGCTCTGGAGCCACGCTGCCGGGTCCTGGCCCTGCCACCTCTTGGCTGGGTGACCTTGGCAAGTCACTCACCCCCACTGTGCCTGTTTCCTCGTCTGTAGCATGGAGATCATCATCTCTACGTGATAGGGTTCTGAAGTCAGGTATTCAGACCCTGGCCTGGCCCCTGGCAAACGCTGAATAAATGTCATTGTCACCAGTGCTGCTGTGATGACTGTCATAGCTTAGTGCCCACGCCTTACCCGTGCCTTGGGGTCCTGCCACACAGGAGTGCTCCCCACTTGCCAGGCTTTCCTGCTCCCACACCGTCGCCTACAGGGCTCCTTCTGCCTGCAATGCCCCTGTGGGTCTGCCCCTGGCCTACGAGGCCCAGCTATATACCACCTCCTCCATGAAGCCTCCCCGATGCCTCCTCCTGGAGGAGTCCCTCCCCCCGGAAACTCCAGCATCCCTCAGCTTGCACCCTACTCCTCCCGGCCCCCCTTATTTTCTTCCTCCTGGATTCTGGAAACCTGTGTTCTTGTCTGTCTCCCTCATCCTTCAGGGACTCCTGCAGGGCAGACACTGGGTCTCACATCCTTCCATTGTCCCCGGAGCCTAGACGTCAGGCTCTGGATGCAGAGACTGGGGCTGAGCATCTCCATTGGTGGCTCACTAGCCTCGGGATCGCAGGGAAGTTGCTTCCTCTTTCAGAGCCTCAGGCTCCTGGTCTGTAAAGTGGAAATGACTCTAACCACACTCTCACCAGCACGCATGCGCATCAAACAGAAGAATGCTCATAAGGGACCTGGGACGCTGCCTGACACGAAATTAGCCCTTGGTGGGTGCTAGCTTTTGCAATTGAGATGATTGCGATTATCAGGGGTGCCCAGCAAGCTGACAGCAGAGACAGGACTGCTGACCCCCAGGGCAAACCAAGCTGGAGTGTGGAGTTGGCCTCAGTTTCCCCTCCTGTACACGAGGCGGTGGGATTCCTTCTGTGTCCCCAGGGGTGTCTGCAGGGAACAGACCCGCGCCAGGGGCCAGCTCACTGCCTCCCACAGTTGCCCTGCCCTCCCTCCCGGCTCGCACACAGCTCTGTTAACACCTGTACCCTCAGACTCATGCCTGCTCCTTAAATCACTGGGCCCGAGGCGCTGCAGTTTCAACAGCCACATATCACTTGTAATTAAGGGGCCTGTCCCAGGGAGGGGAAGTTTACCTTCTGCCGGAGACACTAAATCCAGCTCCCGGTGGTGGAGGGGATAAAGCATCGCCCTGACCTACCACTTGTCAAGGTTTAATGATGCACCTGCAGGCCTGCTCCAGTGGGGTCCGGGAGGCTGCAGCCGAGAGGGGCAGGTAGTCGGTGCAGAGAGGCAACCCTGCAACAAGGCCTGAGCCCCCGGGTCTGCGAGACCCTGAAAGTCAAGGGAGCTGGCGAGGGTCTCAGGGGCGGCAGCCACCTGCCCAGACAGTCCCGGGAGCAGAGGGGTCTCTCCAGCTTGGCTCAGGAGGGCACAGAGGGCCATTCTGTGAGAGGCTATGCAGAGGCTCCTCAGCCGGGCCGTCTGGGGTTTGAATACAAGCTCCGCCGTTCGCTGGCTGGGTGAGCTTGGGCAAGCTACTTAACCTCTCTGGGCCTGTGCCCTCCTGATCAAAACGGGAATGATACAAGTACCCATGTCCTGGCGTAGTGAGCATCAAATAAATTAATGAATTCAACATATTGGAGTCACATTTGACACCCGTAGCTGCAAAATTCACCATTATTCTAGCCTGGCTATCCCACGTGAAGAGGAATGTCTCAGTTGTTCCCCCAAAGCAAGTACCCACGTCGTGGGTACTTATAATAGTGGTCGAAGCAGGACTTGTATGGGTGAGGGACGAGAGGGCGAAAGGTTTGTTTCCCTCACACGAAGGCTGGTGACATTCGCTCTGTGGCCCAGTGGGCAAGACGCAAAAAGCAGCACGTGCTGCTCAACTAAGCCCCCTGCTCCTTGCAGCCTCAGTTACGGGCCAGAGAGGTTATGGAGCTTTCCGAATCGCACCCAACGGGCCCTTCGGAGGCCTTGTCTCCACCCCAGCTCGGGGCCTCGGGTCCCCACAGGGGAAACAAATCAGAGAACGTTTGGGTCCGGGTTCATACTCCAGGCTTCCTCCACGAGCAGACTCGGCTTTCTCTTCTGTAACACGGGGGATGCTGATCTTGCTGACTCCCCAGACGGCTGGGAGGAGCAGCTGACGGGGCGGCCCGAAGGCTGCGTGTGTCCCTGTGCAGGGGAGCGCTGGTGTCCGGCCCGGGCCCATGCGGCTGCCGTGTTGCCCCACATTCTGTCTTCCTGGCGGCCTCGTGTAGCGGGAGAATCGGGGGCTCCTCCTTCCAGAAGACCCGAGCTCGAATCCCAGCCCGCTCACTGCTGTGGGATGTAGGGTAGGTTCCCCGCCCTCTCCGAGCAGTGTGTCCCCTGTAACTGAGGCCGCGTGGGGCCAGCCTGGGGGCGGGGAGCCTAGGGGTGGGACAGTGGGTAACGGAATGTGCTGGGCCTGTGGCTGAGGGCACAGAGTGGGCTGCAGTCAAGGGCATGGCTTCTTGGCAGGGCCGTGTTCAGACAGGGAGGGATGGAGGATTCTAGAAGCCTGTCCAGGAGGCGGTCAGCAGGCTCGGGCCTTTGGGGCCGGAGCTGGGAAGTGACTGTCCTTGGTAGATGACCCAGTTAGCTCCAAAGTGCTCCTCCGAGCCCCAAACCCATCTGTCTGGCCCCTGTCTGAACTGGCTCTCAGCCGGTGCCCTAGGCTAGCGGCAGTCCTGTGGGCGGGCAGGCGGGCAGAGCGAGCATCCTTCCTCCGGGTCCCTGGCCAGGTTGGGGCACTCAAGGCACTTAAGCGCACGTTCCCCGAACATGCTCTTCGGTCCGGCCTAGAAGACCCTGGCCACCTGGCCCCGCCGTCTGGGCTGCAGCCCCCTCCAGCAGCCGACGCCTGCCAGCTGTCTCGGGCCCCTGCTGCCCATCGCGCCGTCCCCGCAGAAGCTCCAACGAGCAGGGAGGAGGCCTGCAGATGTCCCTAGGACGCAGCCCTGGCCTCTCCACCCCAAAGCGCGTTTCCTGCCTTCGCCGTCTGCTGAGCGAGACCACAGTTGGGGACCACCGTCCCCAGCAGGGCCAGGTCCTGCCATGTTCCCACAGCCGCTCCCATCTTCCCAGTTGGTCCTCACGTCCTGCGGCTTCTGTATGGAAACGCCTCGCACGTCTGGCCCCTGTGGCCCAAGCCCCGGGCTGGCTGGTGTCATCTCTCCCCCTCTGGCTGCCCGCCCTGCCCTCGGAACCTGCCCGCAGACCCAGGCCACCAGCCACCACAGCCCCGTGGGCCGGGGACCTCCACACCCCAGTTTCCAGATGCCGTAACTGGGGTTGGGGAGGCTTGGACCGCAGCTGGGGCTCTGCTCTTGCTCGGCCCCTGCTGCCGGTGCCAGTCTTGGACAGTCCTCGCCGCCCGGCGTGGACAGCTCCCCCTGGCTGGCGTCACTCCCTGCAGCTCTGACCCTGTCCCCTGGGGCCCACTGACATATCCAAGGTGGAGGTCAGGACAAGTGCCTCTTTTAAGAGCACTCTGTGAGCAGAGTCAGGACATGGGACTTTACGTTTCCTGTCCCAGCAGGGGGATGCTACTGTAACCACCATTTAGCAGATGGGGAAACAGGCCCAGGAGATGAAACAAACCGCCTGCCAGTGCAGGGTGGGGGCTCTGCCGAAGGCTCTGGAGCCAGCCTGCCTGAGTTCGAATCAAGTTCTCCCCTTGCTAGGCCTATGCCCTTGGGCATGTGCAGTAGGCTCTCTGCTTTCACACTTGCACAAAGGGGAAGGTAATCGTGGGCCCTCCTTAGGGGGCTGTTAGGCCAGGGAGTAAACAGGTGCAAAGCAGAACCATGCCTGGCATGTAGTAAATGCTCAGTAAATACTTGCCGCTTTTATTATCGGGAGTTCCAGAACTGGGTTTAAAATCTATGGCTGGATCCAAGGCCCACCCCCGTAACCACTCCTCAGCTCTCTAACGGAGTAAACACTTTTTCTAGTCAATCTCCCCAAATAGAGGACTAATTCTTCACTGGGGACCACCCAGCCCTCTCCTCGTTCCGATGTGGAGGCCCTTGGGTACTCACTGTCACTCACCCAGAGTGGGTGGGGTGGGGGCCAAGGAGGGCAGGGGGCTTGGGGGTGGGCCTGCCTGGAGAGAGAAGTGCCCAGGCCTCGTCCTCAGGACCCTGGGGGCTTCTGGGGTGGGAGATGGAGATTTGGGTTTGTGCGCTCTCTCCCTCTGCACCCCAAGCTCCTCTGTCGCTCTGGCTTGGATCCCAACCCGTCTCCTCCTCCTATTTCTGCTAGCAGCCTGTGGCCACTGCCATCGCCTGGGGCCAGTTCATGTAATTAGTGTAAGCCCAGCAGGCAGCTATCCGCTCAGGCTCCAAGACAGGGAATGAACCGATCATTTCCCACCCAGCAGGCATCGTGGGCTATGGAGAGGGCTTTGTGGCAGCTCCGAGTCTCGAGTCTCGCCCCCCAGCCACCCCGCTTGGGGCGCCCCAGGGATTCTCAGACCAGCGGCCTCCCTCCATTGACCTAAGCTGTTCCCTGGTCTGCCACATACTCGGGGCACGTGCTGGATCTACCTGGGAGACGCACATCTCCCCACGGCTGTCCTGAGCACAGGCAGGCTTCTCGAAAGGGGTTCTGCAAACCGCTGCCTGCTTTCCCACTTAGCGTCCTTCAGAGATGCAGAGCCGCATTTCTTCTTTTTGCTCAGATCCATGGAAGCAACACCAGATCTTTGAGGGGTGCAGGCTCTGCCCTCAGCCCTCAGACTCCCCACCCACCTTGGAGCCATAGACATTTCTCCTTTCCAGGTCAAGAGAGGTCCTTGACACTCCAATTATTGGTCCTGGAATGAGCTCCTTTTTCTAGAGATGGGCACCAGGCTGGATAGGATTCAAGAATTTGGCATTAGAAAGCAGAGCTCCAGATCTCTGGAAATCCTAGGTTCTGGCCTGGCCTCATGGAGGTGAGCTCAGCTCTGTCACATGGTGTAGGATCCTCTCCCCTGGGAGCACTGACCAGCCCCAGGTGAGCTTCTCTTCATGGGAAAGCTCGAGGAACCAGCCCCAGGAGGACCTCCTGGGGACTCACTGCCCAAGTCACACAGCAGGGGAGCAACAGAGCCAGACTGGAGATGGCCAGATGGCTTTTAAAAAGCATCAGAAGTACATACAGAAGGAGAGACGTATAGGTCAACGGAATAGAATAGAGACCAGAAATAAACCCTCACATTTATAGTCAATTGATTCCCAGCACGGATGCCAACACAATTCAGTGGGGGGAAAGGAGTCTGTTCAGAAATGGTGCAGGGACAAGTGGACATCCACAGGCAGTTGATGGAGGCAGATGCCTCCTCCACAGCATGTGCAAAAATTAATTTGAAATACATCATAGTTTTGTCTCTCCTCCGGCATCCAAGATGCCGAAAGGAGGTGAAGGGGGAGAAAGGTGGCCCCGGCCCCTACTGTTGTGAAGAAGCAGGAGGCCAAGAAGGTGATCAATCCCCTGTTTGAGAAAAGGCCTAAGAATTTGGGCATCAGACAGGACATCCAGCCCCCAAGGGACCTCACCTGCTTCATCAAATGGCCCTGCTACCTCTGGTTGCAGCAGCAAAAGGGCTATTCTCTACAAACGTCCAGTTCACCCAGGCCTTGAACCGCCAAGCAGCCACTCAACAAACACAAACCAGAGACAAAGCAAGAGAAGAAGCAGAGACTGTTGGCCCCAGGTTGAGAAGAAAGCTGCCGGCAAAGGGGAGGTCCCCACTAAGAGGCTGCCTGTCCTTCGCCCTGGGATTCATATGTCACCACGTTGGTGGAAAACAGGAAGGCTCAGCTGGTAGTGATCACACTTGCTGTGGATCCCCCGGAGCTGGTTGTCTTCCTGCCTGGGTGGCAGCATCCTGGTCTGAAGTTGGCGGCTCACATTGCCAAGTTGGAAAAGGCAGAGGGTAAAGAACTGGCCACCAAACTGGGCTGGGTGGACGCCGTTGAATTTTCCGTACATAAAAGTAATAAAAAGTTCTCTTTTGGCTAATGTCAAAGAAAAAAAAGAAAGAAAGAAATAGATCATAAACCTAAATGTGAGAGTTTTAAACTATTAAAACTCTTAGAAGGAAAATAGGAGTAAATTGTGACCTTGGGTTAGGCAAAGCCTCCTCTGCTATGACACCAAAAGCAGAAGCAACAGAAAGTAAATAGGTGGAGTGAACTTCATCCAAAAGAAACCCTTTCGTCCTTCAAAGGGCACCAACAAGAAAGGGAAAAGATAACTCACAAAAGGGGAAAAGATATGCAAATTGTACATCTGAAGGGGCCCTTGTATCTGAAATAAAGAATGCACACAGCTTAATGATGAAAAGACAACCTAGTTGAAACGAGCCAAGGATCTGAAGGTATTTCTGCAGAGAAGGTATCCAAATGGCTAAAAAAAGCACATGAAAGGATGATCAACATCATCGGCCATTAGAGAAACACAAAGCACAAGCACAATGAGGACCACTTCACGTCCACCCGGATGGCTGTAATCAGCGAGACAGGGAGTGGGAGCTGGGGAGGGTCTGGAGAGATGGGGACCCCCAATGACGCAGGAGCCAAAGTAAAATGGCGCAGCTGCCTGAAGTCCCTCAACAGGTTAAACACAGAGTTGCTATTTGGTCCAGCAATTCCACTCCTGGGTATACACCCAAGAGAACTGCAACTAAACGTTCACACAAAAACCTGTCCATGAATGTTCACAGGAGCAATACTGATAACGGCTGGAAAGTGGAAACGTCCATCCACTGGCGACTGTATAAAAGGACTGTCACGTATCAATGGAATATCACTCAGCCATAAAAAGGACTGAAGGACTGATGTGCGCTTCGATACAGGTGAAGCCTGAAAATCTTACACTAAGTGACAAAGACCCCATATTACTGTATGATCCCATTTATAGGAAATGCCCAGGCCAATCCATAGAGATAGAAGGGAGATTGGTGAAGGGCACCTGGGTGACTCAGTCCATTGGGCGTCCGACTCTTGATTTCAGCTCGGGTCATGATCTCAGGGCTGGGGATCGAGACCTGCATCGGGCTCTATACTGAGCATCATGGAGCCTGCTTGGGTTTCTCTCTGTCTCTCTCTCCCTCTGCCCCTCCCCATCACGTGTGTGTGCTCTCTTTCTAATAAAAACAAGAAAAAAAGAAAAGAAAAGAAAAGAAAAGAAAGAAAAGAAAAGAAAAGAAGGAAAGTAGATTGGTGATTACCTAAGCCTGGGGCAAGAGTTGTGAGATGGGGAGTCATTGCTAAAGGGCACAGGGTTTCTTTTGGGGGCAGTGAGAATCCTCTAAAGTTGGTTGCACAACTAAAAGCGTGTGCACAACTCATGAGTATGCTAAAAGCTATTAAATTATATACTTTAAGTGAGTGAATTATATGTTATATGAATTATAGCCCAATAAAACAGCTTTAAAAAAAAAGAAAAAAAGGCACCAGATGCACTTAATAAAAATTCAGTAAAACATACTGAAAAAAGATAAAAAGCGAGCTGTGCAAAGTTCATTAACAACTCTCCTCTGGAGAGGGACCCGTGTCACCTGGCTCCAGAGTTGGAAAGCATTTGGTGTGGTTTGGTGCCATGATGGCCTTGGGTTCCAAAATTCTTCCTTTATCTGCTTGGAAGTCTACAGAAGAGAGACGGGGATCCCAAGATAGAACATTTTTACTAATGCTCATTAATATGTTATGACTTCCAGTGGAGCAGAATGGGTAAGTGTGTAGGATGCCCTGGCCTGTCTCTACCCCTGGCGGGCCGGGGATCCGAGGCAAGTGGCATACCTATCACTTCCCTCATCTGGCAAGGAATTGGCGGTACCCATCTTCCAGAGCTTTTGAAATTATTTCATAAGTTAGTATATGAAGACCTTAGCACGGTGCGTGGCACATTAGCAAACGCTCAGTGGAGGACAACCCGTGTGGTTGGGGGCAAGGGTATCAGCTTCAGAGTCAGATGCAAACCCTCCCCTGTTACTTCCGGGCTCGGTTCCTGTTGTGGGTCACATTGTGTCCCTGAAAAAGATGTGCCGAGATCCAAACCCCCAGCACCTGCGAATGTGATCTTATTTGGAAAAAGGGGCTTCGCAGATGGAACCAAGTTAAGATGAGATCATCCCGGGTCAGGGTGACCATTGGTTCACGGCATCCTGGGGACGTAGCCCAGATCCCAAGCCTGGGGTTCTGCATCTGTATCGTGAGCTATCGATCTCTCTCGACGGCATCTAAGCTCCACGAGGCAAAGACTTTCCTTTCTCCCCCACATGCCCAGCCCCCAGAACTGTGCTTGGTCCTGGGCAGCTGCTGAGTAAGGCGGCGTGGGATCAGGTGCATGGAGGTCTCAAGTCCACGTGCTCAGGTCTCACCTTCTCGCAGGGACCTTGCAGAGCACCCTGTTCGAAACACCCACTTGGGACACCCGGGTGGCTCAGTGGTTGAGCATGTGCCTTTGGCTCAGGTCGTGACCCCAGGGACCCGGTATCAAGTCCCACACTGGGCTCCCCACAGGGGGCCTGCTTCTCCCTCTGCCTGTGTCTCTGCCTCTCCCTTTGTGTCTCTCGTGAATAAATAAATAAAATCTTCAAAAAAAAAACAAAAAAAACAAAAACAAATAAAACAGCCCACTTGTCCCAGGCTGTGCCTGCATCTGCTTTGCTCGACCACCCTCTGACATCCACGGGCTCCAGCGAGATCTCCTTGTTCCGGGTGCCTCCCTTCCTGCACCGCCAGGTCCACGAGGACCAGGGATTTCATCTGGCTCATTACTGAAGCAGAATCCAGCACCTACAGCAGCACCTGGAAGGTACTAGGTGCTCAACAGATGTCTGTTACATAAGTGAAGAAATGAAGGATGGAGGAATGAATGATTGAGGTTAGGAATGCCTGTGCGTGGACATCCAAGTGACCTTCTCATCCATTTTAAGAAAAGAGAGAAAACCACTCTGGTGTCATTTTCCCTAGGACAAAGGCTCAGTACTGGACTGTCCATGCCACAAGTGGATGCTGACCAGGATTTGGACACAGGTCTGCTGGACTCCAAGTCTGGTGCTCCTTTCAGAAGGTTTGAGTGCCGAGTGCTCCTGCTCAGGGCTCGGACCCACGGAGGCCCGCACTGTCCCAGCTCTGCACACCCCCGCCCGGCCCCCATGCTTGACATTTGCATCAAATGTCAAATATCAAAGGTGGGGACGCGTCCCTTGGGAGCCGGGAGTCGCTGTTAGGTGCACGAGCTCTGGTCTCGGGCAGACCTGGTGGGCGCCCCCAGCTCTCTCACTCGGGTCGGGGAACACTTTAAACGGTCAGAACCTCCTTCCCTCGTCTGCGAATGGGGAGGACGGTGCCTGTCTCGGGGGACACCCGTGAAGGTCGTGTGATTAACAGCGCACCGGGCGCACAGCGGCGGCCACGCAGCCTGTGCTTGATGGAAGGTGGCCTTGATTATTCGCTGCGGGCTGAAAGGCCCCCTCGGTGGCAGCCGCGTGCGGCGAGGGTGGCAGAGAAACCTTGCCTCTTGGTCTTCCGGGGGAACCAGGAGAGCAGCGTCTTCGGCTTGGGCGGGGGTGGGGGTCCTGGGCTCACATTTAATTGATTGTAACATCGCACCCTGAACATGCTCCCCCGCGTAACCTGCACCCCCAAGAAGAGCCTCTGCAATCCTTCCGTGACTGTGTATAATGCGTTCCTGGGGCCCAGCACGCAACTTTCAAATTGGCTTACAATTTATCTGCAGCTCGGATAAAAACATTTTAATGACTGTGTGCGGCACGATCCCTCGGTGTCACCCACGGGGCTCCCAAATGTCTTTTCCCACCACATAGCGGGGATGTTATAGGCGTGAAATTACAGCCGCTCTCACATTTTGATCTGCACCCCGAGGCCCGTGGAAACGGCGCGTTAGAATGTGCTGGATGCAGATGCAGGGGCGGCAGACAGGGGAGGCCGGCTCTCCCGCACAACCGCTCGGCGCTTGTGATGCACGTGGGGCCGTGGGACGTGCCCCGCTCCTCGTCTCCCTTCCCCCCTACTATCCTAGGAAGCTTCCCTTTGACCCCCAAATGGAGGAGGGGGCTAGTTGCCCCACTGTTGGTGGCCACGGTCCTTAGGGTCCTGTGTCGCACAAGCTTCCAATGGCCTCCATTCGCTCGTGGGTGCATGTGTGACGAGGAGGGGTCTATGCCATGTCACAGGCCCAGACAAGGAGCAGATTGTGGTGCTTGACACCCGCCCTGACATATATTTAAAGGCGGGTGTCAGGGAGCAGGTCGCAGAGTCACAGAACCTTCAAGTCTTTCTTATTGTGCCTGACGTGTGACTGTCATGATCCCTACCCGTCAGGAGAGATACTATTTATCGAGCACTTGGAACGTGCCCGGCGCTGGACTCAGTGCAGTACTGTCTCCTGGGGATCATCTCATTTAACCGCCCGACCTTGGCCGACCCACGTCCTTCTCTGACCCTGGGTCTGGGCGACAGGTACAGGGTAGTCCCTGCCACATAGGCTGACGTGGCTGCAGGAGCACCGGAGCCGCACAGCAGAGGCGACCTCGCACGCAGCCCCCAGTGTCTCCCAGCAACCCCACCACCACGCCCGACCTCCAGGACCTCGGCGAGCCACGGCAGGCCAGAGACAACGGTGCTGAGGACAATAAAGTCTGGCCTGTTGAACTTTTGGCTGCCTCGTCTGGGCTAAGTGCTTTGCAAACGTTATTTATTTATTTAAAGATTTATTTATTTATTAGAGAGAGAGCATGCAGGGGGGAGGGGCAGAGGGAGAGAGAATCTCCAGCAGACTCCCTGCTGAGTGCAGAGCCTGATGTGGGGTTTGATCCCACAACCCTGAGATCATGACCTGAGCTGAAACCAAGAGTTGGACAGCTAACCGACTGAACCATCAGGTGCCTTGCAAGCTTTATTTAAATAAATGAACTAAAAAAAAAAAAAAAACTTATATCCACTCTACATATGGGCATAGCCACCATTGTCCCTATTTTACAGATGGGAAAACTGAGGCCCAGGGAGGCTAACGAACACAATGAGGATCTGGGATTCAGCCCGAAACCTGAGTGTCCTTACTTTGCATAAAAGGGATTATAACACCTCCTGGCTCACAGGGCTGTCCCCAGGATTCCGTAAGATAATGCCCATGAAGCCAGAAGCTCATGCACTGTGAGGCACAGGCCGGGGGTGGACAGGAGCTGTGATATGGCTCAGCTGCAGGCTTAGCAGGCACGGGGTGGGGACCTGCCCAGGGACACCCTGAATTTGCAGAGGCCAGAGCCCCTCCCCGAGTCTGGGGCCACTGGGTGGTCCTGCCCCTCCCTGGTCTCCCTGACAGCCTCAGCCTCCATTGGCCCCACCCCAGATGGCTGCCACCTGCCATCGGGAGGAGCCCAGACAGCAAGATCGGAGGAGAAGAGTCTCAGCCGGCTGTGCCCGGGGCAGAGAGAGGAGCCTTGCTCAGGCAGGCCCAGCAGGTCAGCGGTGCCATCCCGGTTGGCCCCATAAGATGGTAATGGATGGTACGAATGTCAGGGCGAGGAGGGGGCTTAGGACCATCTTGCTGTACCTCCTCATTGTACGGAGGATGACATGGAGGCCACGGAGGGAGGCCAACGTGCTCAGGGAGCTTTGGTGAATTACTGAGGCGTGTGGGCCTCACGGAGGAGGTGGCTTTTGAGGCCTCTGTTCTCGCTCACATAGAGAGAAACCTCAGCTGGAGCGTCGGTACCGCTTCCAGGGTGGGGGTTAAGATGCGTGGCTTCCGGTCCTAGCCAGGGCTGCGATCACAGGAAGATTTTGTGATCCCGGCTGTGTGACCTTAGGCAGGTTGCTTGCGTTCTCTGTGCCTTCATATCTGCGTCTGCAGAATGGGGCCAGTAACACTGGTACCCGCCCTCGGGCGGCTTGTGAGGACCGAAGGACGTAACATGGAAGGCACAGCCCAGCAGCCCCCAAGGGGCCCTCCTCGAGTCCTCCCCCTGAACTAGCTCTCACCCCACCCACGGCTGCTCTTTATCCCATCACCTGCCTGATTCTCTGCCCAGGATTTAGCACTGCCCACAGCTGCCTCTCACACGCATCTAAGTACGTTCGCTGCTGGTCTCATGCACCGAGACAAGCCCCCAAGGACCCTGTCCCATCGAAGGAGAGTGTCCATTGCCTACTCAATAAGTATCCGATGGCTAGATGATTACGCACGCGTCCCTCATCAGACTGGGAGCCCCTTGACGGCGCAAACTGAGTTTTGTTCTTCACCACATTCCCTGGGGTGGCCGGCCTGGGGCCGGGCACCAAGAACACTGTGGACGACCGCAAGAGGGAGGTTAACCTGGCACTGGCCCATCCCCCAGGAAGCCAGAACACACCGTGCGCTGCCGCTGCAGGAATCAAGGTCCCTCTGCAGGTCTGGCCTTTGGAGGTTTTCCATTTCCCCAGAAGCCGTGGCTTTCCACGGGGCCTTTATGCTTTCACTGATTGCCTGACTACGACAAGCTTTGTTTCCCCGGTAAATATCATTTGATAAGAAAATCAGAGAACACTGGGAGTCGGGGCCAAGTCCCGGAATTCCGGCAGCAGAACTGGAGAGCGTGCCCGACGAGGACGTCAGCACCCGCAGGGGTTTCTGAGGCTGCATGGAGCCAGGCCCTTGTCCTAAAGTGGAGAAACCGAGGCTGGGGTGGGGTGGGGGGACACAGCCAGCCAGAGACAGGCACTCCCATTATTATCCCCACCTCGCAGATGTGGAAATGGAGTCACAGACGCAGGGTCCGAACCCAGGACATCCTGACACCCAGGCCACTGCACTTTCTCACTGATCACTTGATGCTTCCGTGTCCCAGGAGAGGCCGTGGGAGGTCCAGGGTCAGATTCACTCTCTGTAGCCAGTGTGTTGGGTTGTCCTGCCTCCGAGGTGGGGGGCCTGCCCCCACTGCATGGTCCCCACGGGCACGTCTATGAACGTGGCTCTTGGCTTCAGGCGGGAAAGGCTCCCCCACAGCTGCCCCCGTGCTGCCCAGCACCTCCCTCCCTCCCTGTGTCCTCACTGGGTCTCAGGGCCCGGAGCTGGGAGTCCACGAATGGCCCCCCAGGCCCACCTCCCACCCCTGCCTTACAGAAGTGGACATTGAGCACCAGGACCACTGCTCCCCCCCCCCCCCCCGGGGAAGCCCTCACTCCTCCTTCAGCTCCTCATTTGTCCCAGCCAAGGTGTCAGAGCTCCTCCAAAGTGCCCAGGCCACGGGGATCCAGGGCCGAGGTACAGCCCTGCCTTCCTGAGGTTAGGGTATCAGTGCTGGTGGGAGAAGGGCTTCCCGAGATGAAATCCTCGGGTGGTAAGGCCACACCCATCCTATCTCCTCATTCCTCGAGGCAAGAGTGGGAAAGAAGAGGGTTCGTTGCCTCCCGTTGCTTTGGCAGGTGGTTCCCAGGACAGTCTCTCTATGCACCCACTCGCACGCCCCTGCCCACGCTCCTGACTGTGACTCTGGGGCTGGGGGCCCTGCACTCACCCATGACGTTGAGGAAGATGTTGCCCGAGGCCAGGACCACTTTCTCTCTCGTGGCGCGGTCGTAGATGCCCACGTGGCACTCGTAGGGACCGTTGTCTGAGATGCGGACCTCGGGCAGCCTGTAGGGGAGGCAGAGGGGCAAGATGAGGGCCTTTCATATGGCGTTGGGTGGCACAGCGTCCCACCCCCCAAAACAACACCGAGCCCCACTGTTCAGCCTTTGCTCCACAAACGCTTCCAGGACCCTCACATGCTCCTGTGCTGTGCTGAGGGCAAAAGCAACATTTATGGAGCACCGACTGTATGCCAGGCCCTGTGTTCGATGCTTCGGGAGGTGAAGGGTGGGGGCTGTGTGTTCAACCCGAATTGCATCTGTGCTCCTTTCAGCTTCTGAGAACTGCGGATGGTCATGGTGCCCAACCCTAGAAGCTCCAGGTGTGACCAGGGTAAGAGGCACCTGATCTGTGGCACAGGCTCAGAACTGTGTCCTAGCACGTCCCCTCCCTCAGCCCTCTACACAGGATCGCTATTCCCATCGTGGACACTGAGGCTCCAGAGGGGGCACAGGTGTCCCCCCTTCCTCTGCCACCAATATGGCTAAGTAGAGCCATGGTGGGGATTTGAATTCTTCTTTCCACACTGCCTTGCTGTCGCTTTATGTCCGGCCTTGGTGGCTTGCGGAGAAACACAGTACACTCCTTATCTCCAAGGAGCCCCACCTCGTCCCAGCCGAGCAGCACTCCCATCACTCAGAGGGTGAGCCCATCTGAACACAAAGTGGGGAGCATCTGGTTCTCTCTGAGGTCCTTGGGAGGGAGATTTGGCCCGGAGGGAGGGCGGCTAGGTCGCTGCTGCATCAGGGACATCTGGGGTCCTCCGGCACGTTGCAGCTTTCTCTGGGCCTGGTCATGGGGCCAAAGGGGAGCCTCATCAGGCTTAGAGGAAGTGGGGTCTCTCGGTTTGGGTCTCAGGTTGTCACACTGCAGCACAAAAGTGAAGAAGCGCTCGGTCACGGTCACGGAGGCCCTATGCACCCCGCTGGCTCCCCCAGGCCCTGCGATCAGAGAGGGCGGGTTAAGAGCACAGGCTCCGGGGTGTGGGTCCCGCCCTGCCACCCCGAGGAGAGAGGTTCCTTCCATCCGGCTTTGTTCCCACCCCCTCGTGGACACAGTGACTCTCAGCCGAGCCACGTGCTCCCATCTGCCTCTGCCGCGCAGTCCAACCTCAGACTCACTCCCTTCTCTCCTGTCCGCTGCCCCCCATCCTTGTCTCCCAGCTCCGTCCGCTCCTGACTCAGTGCTCCCCACACCTGGGCCCTCAGCCTGGGTTCCAGGCGGCTGGCTGGCTCCTCGGGGAGCCGGCACACATTAGCATAAACAAACACCTTCATTTACATAGACTGCGCAGAGGTTGACATCTGGTCTACCGACTGTCATAAAAGGACTGGGAGGATGGAATTTTCACCAGGGAAACTTTGCGGGGTGGGTGGGTGGGTGGGGGGAGAGGCTGTCTTCCTCTCCTCCCCCACCCACCCGCGGAGGAGCACCCTGTCAGTGGGAACAGCAGGGGACTGTCTCCCCTCGGGAGCTATTTTGTTTGTTCGTAACCCAGCTAGGCTGGAAAAGCAGCCCCTCCACCGGGCTCGGGTGCTGAGTGACAGTCGCCTACCGTGACATGTTTAGGTGACACTCGTAGGTATCAGTCATACGGGCGACCTGTTTAAATGACTTGTGGAGGTGACATGTGTGCAGGCGACATGCTGAGGCGACAGCCCTGTAAAGAAACAGGCTCAGGAGACACGTGTAGCTGGCAGGCACCCAGGTGAGGTAATGAGGTAACGGCGACAGGGTTGGCACACAGGTGGAAACGCGCAGGTAACTGCCATGCGGGGGATACACGCAGACGTGTTTGTGTGACAGCAACGCAGGTGACACGTTCAGGTCACTGCTACCTGGATGACGTGCTCACGTGACAGTAACATAGGTGGTATGTTTGGGCGACTCGTGTAGACGACACAGTGCAGGTGGTTGGAGGACTGCCCAGGGGACACCTGCATTGGTGCCTTGTGAAGAAGGCAGCTTGCCGCCTAGGACTCTGTGCAGAACCAAGTGTTCCTTCACTGTCGCTGGGCTCCCTAGCTCCTCCAATGGCCCCAGTCCTGCTCCTGGGCACCGTCCTCCATCTCCCCGACCACACGCGGTGGCCAATCCTGGGGGCTCTACCTCGTAAGTACATCCCGCCCTACATCCACTTCCTTCCATCTCCCCTGCCACCACCTTTTCTCACCTGGAACGTGGGGGAAGGGTGGGGGGATGGAAGGTTAACCGGTTTTTCTGCCCCTGCTATGATCCACTCAACTCCTAGAACCCAGATCTTTTCAAATGTCAATAGAATTAATGGCACTTCTCTACCTAAAGCCCTTCATAGACATCTCTCTGCTCTTAAGAGTAAGACCCCACTGCTTATCTTGGTCAACAGCGTGCTGGCCTCCGCCACATCTCCAGCCACCCCTTAGTAGCCCTGCCCTCTTCCAGCTACGACGGTGTTCCTTCCAATCCTCTCAGGTGCCAACTGCCTTCTTTAAAAAAAACAAAAACAAAAACAAAACAAACAAACAAAAAAACTTAAATTTGGAATCCTTTCGGATCTACGGAAGAGTCGCATGGAGAAGAGAGCATTTCCATACGTCCCTCACCCAATTTCCCTCATTGTGAACATCTCACACGACCACGGTACAGTTGCCAGACTGAGCAGCCAACACTGATACATCACTATTAATTCAAGTCCAGACTCTTTCCAGATTTCCCCAGTTTTCCCACTAAATGTCCCTTTTCCGTTCCAGAATCCCATCCAGGACCCATCAGAGACGACACAGGCATATTTAGCCCAGCGCCCCGTGTGATGCAGCACTTTGGCCTGCAATATCCCCTTTCCCTGGGAATGATGCATTTTCTTCCCTCCGGCTGCATCCTTCAAGTTACAAGGGAGGGTCACTTTCTTGGTGACCACCTGGACCACCTGGATAACAGCCTCCCGGATCCATGCCTCTGGCAAATTGCCTTTCAGTTCCTCTCCTCTGAGGGTGGAGTCTCTTTCCCAATTCTTGGCCTTGTGATTTGCTTTGACCAGTAGTATGTGTAGGTGTGCAAATTCCGAGCCAAGGTCCCAAAAGAAGTCTCTCTCTCTCTCTCTCTTTCTCTGTACCCCTGCTGCTCTCTCCTCCTCTACCTCCCTTTCCCTACTTCGTCCCTGAGAATAAGCCTTTGGTGTGGACAAGAGCGTGCAGAGACATGGAGACAGCCCCCAGTTGTCCCAGCCATGCCAGCCAAGGCCACATGCGGGAGGCGGGAGTGAACCTAGCCAACCCCTAGACTCATGAGCAACAATTCATGGTCATTGCTTTAAACCATCCAGGTTTGGGATGGCTCGTTACGCAGCAATAGCGAACCCAGACAGCAGGACTTGTCTAAATTGTCACTTGATGACTTACGCCTATGACTCCCGAACTCACCCTCCTCCCCTGCCATGCACAGTAAGCTCTGGGAAGGCAGAGCCTTGTGTGGCGCTTGCTCGCCATCCTGGTAGGTACCCAGTCAACACTCAGTACACGGGCGGCAACCCCCCAGGAGGCCGCAGAGTGCGCACGGAGAACCCTGTCTCCGTCTGTGCTGGAAAGCAGGTGCCAAGTCTACTTCTTACCTGCAGACCCAACAGTTTGCAGGGCACAGCTCTGCTTTGGACCAAACGCCTCCTTGTCTGCGCTCGTGCGCTCAGTGCTATCCTTCTAAAGTGGATTAAGCAGCCCAGAGGCCTCCTCTCCCCCGATGTGAGTGACATTGATCTGCATGCCGGATAAAAGGCCGTGCACAGATAGCAGGACCCTGAGGGGGCTGGGGCAAGAAGACCGACTCTCATCAGCAACGGGCTCCGATCAATAAACTATTAATAACTGCAAAGGTTTCTGGCAAAATCAGTGTAATGCAGTTTAGTGGCTGGAATTTACCAACATTGACGGCGGCCCTGAAGGGCATGTAATCATGTTTTTGAAAAACCGGACAGAGTTGGTGGGGGTCCTACGGGCTCTCCCTGTGGCCCCCGTGGCTCGGGTGAGGCCAGGCAAGGGCTGGTCACCGCGGCTACTGCCAGGCCCAGGGGCAGCACCAGTGTGTAGGCCTACTGTGTGCCATGCCCCGTGCTGAGCCGTAGGTGAGGGGCTGATACAGGGCCACAACGACTGGGTTCCTGCCCCCGTGCCTTTGCCCGGGCTGTGACCCCTGCGTCCACCCATCTTCCTTTCTTGTCCACATGGCAAGGCTCTAGCCAGCTTTCAAAGCCCAGCAGGTGAGTCTCCGCCTGTGATCCCAGCCCGTCGGACAGCTGAGAAGATGACATAATCCACAGGGCATAAATCAAGAGTTTGGCTCAGAGCTGATGCATCGGAGTCCAGGGGACTAGAATGTCCCTATGCCTCTATGCCTCGCAATCCTATATGCACAGAGGCAACACGACCAAAGTCAGAGAGTAGGCAACTGGACGCCATCCCTTGAAGCCAAGCCTGGAGGACGCCAGAGCCGCAGGACTGTCTTTGGGGCCCATCGCCGCACCCCCTACCGCTCCCGGGATCTTCCTTCACCAACTAGCAGGTGAGCTTGAGCCTTCTGGTACCGGAACTCGCCTCCACTGCTCCGGAGCGTATTTCTATTCTGAGCCCCACCACTATCCAGGTAATGAGAGCCATCTGCTTCCTGCCTGCTGGGAGACACGGGGAAGGTCTTTTAGTTTCCTTAATTCCCTTCCCCCAGCTTCCGGTGGGCCCCCTAATTCCCTAATTCGGCTGACTGCAATTCCCTGAGCAAGTTGTGTTCACATCCTCCACACCTGACCCGGCCTCACAGCCTCCGCTCGCCTCTCCTTTCGTGGCTTTGTCTCTCCACGGGGAAGAGTCCTAGATTCTCACGGAAGGGAGGTGGGGGACTTGGGAGCAGGGGGCAGGACTGGGGGGGGGGAACAGAAGGCATCGTTGAGCTTCCCTTCCTGTATCATGGGGGAATCCGGTGATCCAGAGAGTGGCATGTGCTGACACCGGAAGCCTGGACGGCTGAACAAGGCAAGTACGCCCTGAACAGAGCCTGGTGGCGCTTGTCAGATTCTTCCCTCTACACTGTTCCATGATTATTACATTTTAAAGAAATTATCAAGTGCTGACCAGCCCCCGAGGCACCCATTTGGGGTGTGAACTATGGATCCTGGAAGGCAGGGCAACACTTTTCAATAGCAACACTGCGGCCCTGTAACACATCCTTTCTATCCCGTCGGCCTATAGGTCTCCCCACATCTTAGAAGAAGTCGGCTGGACTTTAATTAAGTTGCTTTCAGATCAAGGTCATCATGACAAACATCCATCTCATCCTGCCACGTCTTAGGCGTAGTGCCACGAGTTAGGTCGGGTTGCTCCTATACTACATACAGGTCCCCTGGGATCCTTGCCTCTTAAATTTTTTTTTTCTTTGTCTATGACTTTATTGGGGCATGATTTTTTTTTTTTAAAAGCTTTATTTATTCATGAGACACACAGAGAGAGGCAGAGACACAAGCAGAGGGAGAAGCAGGCTCCCCGTGGGGAGCCCGATGCGGGACTCGATCCCAAGACCCCAGGATCACGCCCTGAGCCGAAGGCAGATGCTCAACCGCTGAGCCACCCGGGCGCCCCAAGGCACGCTCAACAAACAATAAACTGTACACAAAGTTTACACATTTGAGGGCTTTTGACATATGTAGACACCATTGAAACCATTCCCACAATCAAGCTAAAGAACATATCTGTCATCCCCCCCCCAGATTTCCTTGTGCCCATTTGTAACCCCCCAGCTCCCCAACCCCAGGCAACCACTGATCTGCTCTCTGTTCCTATAGATCATGTTTCCTAGGATTTCAGGGAAACGTATTTGCTCTATGAGAAAAGTATGCAGGGCCCTTACTGTAGGTGCTTCTGACCCTCTTTCCTTCTAATCTCTCAGGAGAGGGGGTTGCAGGGCAGGTGATGGACACCCGCTCTTCTTCTTTGCCTCCCTCTGCCCATTCTGCTGTGCCCGCAACCTCTCCACCTGTATCCATTCTTGTCAGCTCTCCTTGCCAGAGGCCCCTCCGGGCCATCCCCTCCCTACCGTGCTGCCAGAGTGACCTTATCACAGCGCGATGAGATCCGACAGGTCCTCCCCCAACTCAGAACCTTCCCTGGGCTTCCATCCTCCGGAGGCTCAAGCCCAAACTCAGTGAGACCGACACTTTCTCTGATCCGGACCCAGAAAGGAAGGAGGAAGGGATGGAGGGTGGAAAGGGAGCGTGTGGCCTCACATCTTTTGCCAAAATTCAACAATTAAATAAGAAGACTTGTCAGGCCCAAACTTTTTATTATCTCCCCTACTTAAAAAGCATTTTGTAACTCCGATGTCTTCATTTATCTACGCAGTTCCTCATTCCGGGTTAATGGAGGAGATTCAGGTAGCGACTGGTCCTTGGAGGCTCTGCTTTAATGAAGAGCAGAGAGATCCTTTTCATTTGTGTAACCATTGTTTGCATGGAAACGGAGCTTCCGAGGGGCTGGGAGAGACAGTTCCTTCGTGCAAGTAGGTTAAACACACCCCCTACAATCTTATTAGCTAGTGCCTGCCTCAGCTCTGCTCCCTGCCATCCCTGCTGGAAAGATCTCAAGTGGGAAGTAATGAAGTCTTCCAGTTCGTGCATCTGCCATGGCTCCCTGAGTGGCTGCCCCCACCGAGTCTCTCCCTGCCTCAAACACCTGTTCACTCTCCCAAGCTCAGGGTCACGCTCCCGCAACGCTGGGCTAACTCGTGTCGGACGCCCACTCCATCTCCACAGAGCCTGGAGGCAGGGCTAATAAAAATGGCCATAAAGTCTCTGGCAGCCATGGGTGGTGCCTTTGGGATGTTTGCTAATAAGACACTTGGAAAGGGTTTGCTGCTCTCTGGGAAGGGCGGGGCAGCTATTGGCCTGCCCCCCCCCCACACACACACCTGTGTGTTTGGCCCAGTGGCCCAGGTGTGCACCTGCTTAGCCAGCTTCAGCTGTTCCCCCCTCCCAGCTGCCCTCGTTGCTTCTGGCTTTCCCTTCACAGCCTTGGTGCCTGCGTGGATCCCCCAGTACTAGGAGATGGCCTGGCTACCGGGGGTCGTAGCCTTTGTGGCAACTGGCAGACGTGGGAAAGCAGCCAGGGACAGGTGAGAAAGGGCCTGGTCCAGGGGTGGGATCCTCTACCGGAGACTCTGGGAGGGTGCGGGGGTACAGACCTCAAACTTGAATGTACTCAAGAATCGACCCCCAGGGTCTGGTTGAAATGCAGATTCTAGGAGGTCTGTGCAGGGCCTGAGAAGGTCTCAGAAGCTCCCAGGTGATGCTGTTGCCACTGGCCAGCAAACCCAAGTCTCAGGTTCTCGGTACCTTCTCCCCACCCCATAGGTCCATCCGTCCACTTCACGCTGCCGCCTCCCACCAGACACACTCAGTGGTCCCCTTCCATTGGCTTCACCAAACCCCGAGTATCAGAACGTAGAGCTTGGAAGGCCTTGACAGGGGTGTGTCCGTAGTGAGTACCGTGGAGTAGAAATGATCTGAGGAGAGATCCTGCAGCTCCACATGGGTCTTTAAACCACGAGGGGCTCCCACAAAGCTGGCTGCACACGGAGCATGGCCTCCATCCCTCTCACTCTGCCCCCCCTGAGCCAGACCCTGCACCTGCTCCTGGTCTTCCAGCCTCTGAGAGAGATGTTGCTTTCTCAATCTTTCCTGGTCCCCTGAGGGTGAGTCCAAGCTCAATCTCACCCCAGAAAGTGGAACCCAGACCTTGGACTGAGATCAAGGACAAGTGGGGTCTCGTTCTACTTGGTGGGAACTTGGCTAATGTCACCTGAAGTGATAAGACCTGAGCCATCTGTCGTCATTAATACCTTCCTAGGGAGGCTGCCTGCGGGGGAGAGAAGGCTCAACTGCAATGGGATAGGGATGGGACATTCTGAAACCGAGAAACAATTCCCTCACCTCCTTTTGGTCAATTCCTGGGGGTTCTCCTCCAGCAAGCCCTTGACAGGAGCAGACTGGGGAAATGTGTCCCCTGGGCAGGCAGCCATGGGGACTGTACACGCAGAGACGCTGATGGAGGAGGGAGACTTGTCCTGTGCACACAGGATGTACATGGAGGAGGCTGGGGGTTTTGCCCCTTTAATATCAGATTTCTTCCTTTTTTTTTTTTTTTCAAAGATTTTATTTATTGATTCACGAGAGACACAGAGAGTGAGAGAGGCAGAGACACAGGCAGAGGGAGAAGCAGGATCCCCACAAAGAGGTCAATGTGGAACTTGATCCCAGGACCCTGGGATCACGATTTGAGCCAAAGGCTCAAGCACTGAGCCACCCGGGCGCCCCTAACAGCTGATTTCCCAATCCAGCCTGGTCTCCTTAACCAGGGCGACCAATCAGTCCTGGTTCGTCTAAGACTCTGCCCGTTTTAGAGCTGCCATTCCCAGGCTCTAGGAACCCTTCAGCTCCAGGCAAATCAAGCTGCTGGTCACCTTATATTTGACAAATGAGCAAACTAAAGAGAGAGGAGAGATCTGCCCTAGGCCAGACAGCAGTTCATGGCAGATCAAGGATGAGAGGCCAGGCCACCTGTGCCAGCTGATCCAGAGAGGGACCTGGGAAATGGGCCGCAGACGGCCCGCCGCTTGGGGGCCCAGGGACTGTAACAGCCTTACGGACCCCTCCTCGCACGGCGCACACACGGGCTGCTCCTGACCTGTGGCCGCTTCGAGCCGGAAGCCTCAGTGAGTCGGGGGCTCAACAAGCCTGAAATACCGGTGCCTTTTTTCACAACACAAAGCTGGAGAGTTTGGGTCTGACTTCTCTTGCCCCCGACCCAGCAGGAGAAGGACCTCTCAGAACTGCTCCCAGGAAGCCCGGAGCCGCCCCCCATCCCCTTCCAGCCACTTCCCCCTCCCCCCGGCTGGGGAGCCAGTCAAGGGTCCTGGCAGCTCCATGTAGTGGGCTCATTTGAGAATCTCTGAGCAGCACCACTTAGGGTTGAACAGGCTGTCTCGAATTGGGGGACCCAGGGACCAGGTGGAGGGGGCGGTGGAGAAGGTGAGGGAGCTCCAGGCAGGAGGTCTGGGGCTGCCAGAAAAAGGCCTTTAGCTAAGGGCCGAGCCCCTCCCTGGGCTCTGAGAGTTTCATTACCTTCTTCCTTGTGTGTTTTCCTCTTTCTTTTCTGAAACTGCCTGAACTCCTTTTTTTTTTTTTTTCCAGGGCCTTTGAAAAGCCATTAGTGATTTTCATCCCCCTTTCAATCTGAAAATGGTTTCCATCATAAAATGTCTCAGTGGGTGCAAAACATCTGTGGCTTCCAATCAAATGCAGAGCTGGTAGGGAGGGATGATGGGGAGCAGCAGCAGAGGAGGGGAGAAGTTCCAGAACATGCCAGCCTCCTCCGGCCCTGCCCCCAGCTTCCCTCCACAGGCTGGGGAGTCTCAGGCCCTGGCTGGCCCCAGACTCTGTGGGTTGGCAATCCTGGCCGTGAGCATTTAAGGAGGTATAACTGGGACCCAAGTGCTGTGGGTCTCTGGCCAGCCCCGCATTATAGCAACAATGGAAGGTGAGGACCCAGGTGAGGCCCCATTCTGACCTTCCATTGCCCTTCCAAGGGGGAAGGGGCTTATCTCCCACTTGTCCACTCCTGAGCTGCACCCTCCTACATTCTAGAATTTCACTCCCTTCCTCCTGGACCGAAAGGCGCTGGGTGCTCATGCCAATCCAGCTCAGGCTGCCAGGTCTGTGTGACCTCAGGCAGGTCACCGCTCTCTTCTGTATCAGGGCTGTAGGGAGGCTTTGTTCTGAGGCTCAGAGGCGGTCACCGTGGAAGGCACCTCATTCCTGCCGAGATGGCAGCTGTGACTTCCCATTGGGCACCCTGGAAGTGGCCTAATTCCAAGGTGGGAAAATGCCTCTCAGCAATCAGATTTTATCTTCCAGTGATGCATTCTCAAAGAAAAATCCACAGAGCCTGGCCTGAGGTCCCTAGACTGCCCATACCGGGGAGGTTAGTAACTGGGACCCTGGAGGCTGACAGATCTGGGCTCACTGGCCCCTGCCGCTCTGGCCTCCTAGACGCCCGGTAGGTGGAAGGTGGGGGTCACTGCACCATCCATCCTGGCCTTTCCCACCGTGTTCAGCTGCTCCCGGGGGCCCAGAAGCCCACTCCATCCCCCCTCTTGCTCCATCCACCCCATTTTCCTGACTCTCCGGCCAGCTGCCTGCCCCTCCCCTGGCCTCCCCTTCTGACCCTTCCTCCCCACTCTCCCTCCCCCTCCTATTCTGGCCTCTCCTCCCCAGCCTCTTGCTGCTGCCATGGAAACCACTTCTTCCTCCAAGTTCTGATTGATCCCTTTCTCATGGTCAGCGTGCTGAGCTCAGGGTCTGGGTGGGGAGGTGGGCGGTGGGGGAAATAGGAAGGGGCCAAAGGTTCAGGATGTTCCTTCCACCTGTCTTTACCCCACGCCATCCCAGGCCCAGCAGGCACCAGGCAAGGGACAGGTGGGCAAGGGACAGGTGCCGCCTGGAAAGACACTGGGCAGTGGGGAGCCAGAAGCCAGGCGATGAGCCAAAGGGACCACAAAGGAAGCTGGGTGATGGGCATCTAGAAGTGAGGCAGAAGGGTGGGGGCACATGGCTGTGCCTGCTGTCTCCTTTCTATCCCCGTGGAAGCTTTACTTTTTAGCAGAAATCTCTGCCTCTCTGTCTTTGCCTCTCTGCTTGGCAGTGGTGACAGTTGGCATCATGAAGACCCCGAGTGTCTTGGAGTCAAGCCCGCCTTGAGCAGAAGTGGGAAGGCATAGAAGGTGGCCTTCCAGGGCTCTGCACGCTTCCTGGCACCAGAGATCACTCTGGTCTTGTTTAGTGAACACAGCTGACCTGTGTCAAGGAACTCTAGGGGCCCCGACCATGCATGCCTCATTCATCCCTGCACGTCAATGGTTCATTGAGCACCTACTATGTGTAAGACCCACCACTGGGCACTTTGATCTCTTTCAGCCCTCATAGAAGCCCTCCGAAATAAGATATTAATAGTAATAATAATAATAATAGAGCTTCCTGTGTGCCAAGTACTCCCAGTTTTCTCATGTTGAAGTTTGAGTGATCTGGGACAAGTTATTCTATATCTGTGTCTCAGTTTCCCCATCTGTAAAGCCCCATCCTCACAACAACCCCATGAGGTAGGTATGAGTAGCATCATCCCAAGTTCACAGATAAGGAGACTGAGGCACGGGGCTGTTGTTTAGAACTTGACGCTCACTCAACTGGAGGATGTCAGAGCTGGACTCTCACCCTGGCAGCCAGGGTTGATGCCCTGAACCCCCAAGCTCGTTGCCTTTCGAGGTGGCAGTGACACAGGTTTCTGCAAGGTCACTGGCCAGTGGCAGGGTGGACGCAAACTCTGCAGCCTGGAAAGAGAGGTGAAGGGGGAGCAGGACGCCCGGGTCCTCGGAGGCAAGCAAGGCGGCAGACTGTGGCTTTAGAGCAGTGGTTTGGGCTCTGGGCCTCCTGCCAGCCGAGGCAGCTCATGGCCTGGCTGTGCCTTCTGGGGACTGAGAACAGACCCCTTCGTGTGCAGGGACCACATTCTTCCTGGAAGCAAACTCCAGCAAGAATCCATCACATGGGTCCCTCTACTCTGGGACCGGAGTGGCCCCGAGGTCAATCTCTCTGACCACAGTTTGACAAAAGGATCAGAGAAGAGGCTCAGAGGCATGGTTCCTGACCGCTGGACAAGCAGGCGGCACGCCAAAGCACTGCAATTCAGGAGGCTTCGTCCGCCAGGCGCCCTCGGCCCCCCCACCCCCGGCCCTCCCGTGTGGCCATCAATCAGCCCAGCCTCCTGCAGGGAGACAAGTGGGGGAAATGTCCTCAGAGTCCGAGATGGACACAGCAGCCAGCCGACATTCTATCATTCAGCACCTGCAACCGCCCGGCGAGATCAAAATGACAAACCTCTTAGCAGATTAGGAAACTGAGGCCCAGACAGGCCAAGCAATTTGTCTGAGGTCCCGCGGCCGAGGCCGGGAAGACCTGGGGCAGGAGCGCAGGTCTGTCTGGCTCCAAGAGTCCAGCGGGAGGACAAAACATGAGAGGGTGGCCTGCAGCTCCCTCTCTCCTCTGGGACGGCCCCGGGGCTGCTGCAGAGCAGGACCAATTACCCAGGTTGCGTAAAGGCAACCTCAACTTTCCCTGCAAACCCGCAGCTGGGCCTGGGGCCTTGCGGGAGGCCTATCCCAACCAGGTCAGCTGATGGGTGACCCGGGGCCAAACCTGATTCCTGCTGGTTCATCAAAGCTGAGCTAAAAACAGCCTTGCTCTGGCAGTGGAAAATTGAAACTCCCAGCTTCCTCTTAAGGCTCTTAAACAGGTCAGCCCACCAAAAAACCCAATCCTTCAATCTGGGTTCTCTTAAAAAGTAGGGCAGGCCAATTATGTTTTACTGTCCTGAGCAATGTGGGGCTGAGCGTGGGGAAGGTCAGGCCAGGGCGCCCGGGGCTGCCGGCAGATGGGAGACGGAGGAGCCAGCCAGCCTCTCCCATCAGCCCCTTTGTCAAAACAAAATTAAAACGCCTGGACTCTCGCTGGCACCGAGATCCCATCCAAGGTAATAGGTATTTATCTTAGTGAGTTCGGTTTTGGGCTCGATGCCACGGGGATGTGGAAACTGGAAGGGAGCTTGTTCCCTGCTCTGTCACCCCAGCGCCGTGCCTCGCACCGAGCAGACATTCTAGAACATTATCTGTTCACTCAGACATTCACCCGGCGTAGGCTTCCTGAGGACCTACTATGTGTCAGGGCCTGAGGTGCCGGGATACGGCTGTGAACAGTACAGACAAAAATCACCGTCTTCCTGACGCCGATGTCCTAGACGAGGGACACGGGCCACAGACGAAGCAAGCTTTGTCGCTTGTCGGTGGCTCTGTGCATATGAAATAGACGGGACAGGGATGGGGTGTGCTGGGAGTGGAGGTAGGGGGTTCGATTTTAAGTGTTGAGTTGCAGGGTGGTCAGGGGAGGGGGCCCTGGAGCAGGGACCCAAGGTGGGAGCCAGGGAGCCACGTGGGCCTCGGGGACAGGAATGGATGCGATCGACAATCACCCCGCTGACATCAAGCACCACAAATCTTCCTCGGCACGGTGACATCCAGCATCTCCTTGCGGATTCCTTGGGCCGCGCTTTAGGAGATGAGCGACGGTGTGCAAATTACGGAGAAGTAGCAGAAGCTCAGAGACAACGTCAGAGACAAAGTCTCCCCTTCACAGGCTTGCCTCCTGGGTGAGGACACGAAAGGATTCAACAGCGACTCTCTTTCCCTAGTAATAGAACCCATGAGAGCAGAACCCACAGCCGCCCCAAGCAAAGACTACATTTCCCAGCCACCCCCAGGACGGGGCTGACCATGTGACTACCTTCTGGCCAATGGGATGGGAACACAGGTGTTCGGTAGGGAGGTCCTGAGGGCTCCTGGAGGGAGGGGCTGTGCCCTTCTGCATCCCCTTCCTGGTCCCCCTGGCTGGAATGTAGTCCCGAGAGCTAGAGCCGGAGCAGCCTTCCTGCGCTCTGAGGTGACCTGGAGAATGGAGGCCAGGCACCGCGGAGCCCCGGGAGCGCAGGAGCCTGAGTCCCTGCCTCCATGGAAGGCCCCGCATGCCCTGGACGGGCTACCTAGACTCTCAGGAAAAAGAGACTTTTATCTAGTTTAAGACACGTTTACTTTGGGTTTCTGTTGCATGTAGCCCAAACGAATACTAACAGATATAATTTCAGACAACAGAAAGTGGGTGCACTGCGGGGGGCAGGGGCAGGAGAGATGACTCCCAGGTGTAAATCCAGCCACTACTGATGGCAGTAGATTGCTACAATTGGAGAATTAAAGGGCACCTCTTTGGCCTTTTTAAAGAAAAGCCAAAAATAAAGGCATGGATGTGCAATCTCCCGATTTTCCAAAGTTTGCCATTGATCTAATTTTTAAGAATTTTTATTTAAAAAACAAACAAAAAAAACCTCCCAGGGTTGATCAAACAGAACTTGTTTACTGGCTGGCTTTGGCCTGGGTGCTCCTAGCTTGTGCGTGAGAACGCCAGGGGAGGAAAGACTTCCAGGGGCCACACAGCAAGTGAGTGAGGGCAGAGCTGGGGCCGTCCGGGCTCAGGTGAACCTGCCGTTGGAAGCATCGAGGTGATAGCCACCTGCGTGAGCAACTTGCTTCGAGCCTTGTTGGGTTCGAGCTCCCGGAGTGGGCACCTTGGACCCCACCCAGGCCAAACAGGAATAGTCCTGCTCAGCCCAGCACCCACCCCCACCCCCACCCCTTCTCAGCGGACACAAGGCCTGCAGAAGTGAGCAGTGGCCTGGCAGACGGGCGCATCTGAACGGACACGTCACTCTCCACCAAATCCACCATCTGTTCCTCGTGCTAACTGCCAACGGAAGGAGGAGACGGGTTCTTGGTGGTGATGTTGGAAACGTGAGAATGAGGACCGGGCAACTGTTCACCCTGCTGGGAGCTTGGAGCGGGGCAGGGGCTGTCCCTCAGGCCCAGGGCAATGTCATTGAACAGTCACACTGGCCCAGGACGATGCCAGCAGCTGGGTGTGGGGTGGCCCGCGATCCTGGTCTGGGGGGAGCCACCTAGAGCCAGCATGCCCGCCCCCTGACTCTGGGGAAGGCCTTTAGCTTTACAGGGGACCTGTCCCTGTGCATTCTCTGGACCCGCTGTCAGCGCCCGCGTGAATCCCACAGATGCCAGACACGGCGGTGCTCAGGGCCCCAGCTCTGCACCCCAGCTCCTCCACTGACGCACCGTGCGACCTCGAGCAGGTTACTCTAC
Organism: Vulpes lagopus; assembly: GCF_018345385.1. Classification (NCBI taxonomy): domain Eukaryota; kingdom Metazoa; phylum Chordata; class Mammalia; order Carnivora; family Canidae; genus Vulpes; species Vulpes lagopus. The sequence continues at coordinate 129,299,070 of NC_054831.1, forward strand.
CCATCTGTGCCCACCTTTCCCCACCTTAAAATTCAGGACAGTAATACTACGTTTCCTGTGGGCTTTGGGCTTTTGGAGGGACTAAACGAGATGGCACAGACCAGCCCTGCCCCCAAGCTGCCTTTCTGTTTTTATTCCGTCATTAGCATTGGGGTTTACGCTGCCTGCCAATCACTCGGCCCTCCTCGGCTGCTCCTTGAGAGGCCTGCGTAGGGATGCGGACTCATGCCCAGAGACCAGGTGGGGGAAGGACAAGGACCAGGAGGTCCCAGAAGATGGCGCCGTCAGGGCGCGCCCGGAGGGAACATGGGTGCGCGCTGCTCTCAACAACACTCAAGACCGAACACTGCAAATTCATTTTCTCCAACGGGTTTTGGATGTTCGAGGCTTTGTCCTGGCCTCAGGGTCTCTTGAATCTGGTGGTTCTGATTCTCGGAGTTAGGGAGTTGGCTTAATGGCCAAAAGCACAGGTGGTGGCATCTGAGAGAGGTCACCTGAGGTCAAATCTTAGCTCTGCCACTTGGAAGCACAGTGACCTTGGGCAGGTCTGTGCTCTGCCTCCCGACTGTGAAAGTGACCGATAAGATGTGACTGTGGTTATAGGATGCAGAAAGACGGAAGTTCTTTCCCTGTTCACAGACCCTGGAGCAGAGGGGTGGGTGCCGGTCCTGGAAAAAGCTGGCACGAACGACACCACCATGTATGGCGAAGGTACTGGTTCTAAGTGCCTCGCTTATTCCATCTCTTAATTGTCACCAAGACCTGGAGGGGCGGGCACCATACCCATGACGAACTGGGGCTTCAGTGAGGTTCCCTGAGCTGCCCGAGGTCACCCCAGAAGACAGTGGTACAGAGAGACGTCACGAGCCCTGCAAAGTGGAACAAAGGGTGGGCCCCATCCTTTAACGTTAGCTCCGTGAGCCAATCTGTCCCTGTGTCCCTAACATCTAGAACTTTGCTAGGCACATACAGGTGGTCAGTGAGTTTGCTGAATAATAATACAGAACACACAGCACTTAGAGTGTGCCAGACACTGTTCTAAATAAACACTTAGGGGATGCCTGGGTGGCTCAGTGGTTTAGCGCCTGCCTTCGGCCCAGGGCGTGGTCCTCGAGTCCTGGGATCGAGTCCCATGTCAGGCTCCCTGCATGGAGCCTGCTTCTCCCTCTGCCTCTCTCTCCCTCTCTCTCTCTCTCTCATGAGTAAATAAATAAAATCTAAAAAAAAAAAAAAATTAAATAAGCACTTACACGGGCTGACCCACTGAATCGCCTCATCACCCTGTGGTTGTTATTATGTAGTCTGTCTATGTGTCTGTCTCATCTCCGTTTTACAGCTGAGGGAACTGAAGCACAGAGAGGTTAAGTAACACGCCAAAAGTCACACCGAAACTCACTCCAGGGCCCTCACAGTGCCCCTGCCTGGAGGAAGGGACAATGACAGCTCTGCTCTGACAGGGTCCAAGTTCTCCAGGGCACCCCACCCCCACTGCTCTGCATCATTGGCTGGCACAGCCCAGGCCCAGTGATGGGCACAGGCTGAGGACCCCAACTAGTCCCCGGCATACTTCTGTCTCAGGCTGACTCTGGGTCTGCGTTTCTCATCAGGGGCCTGGACTTTCAGAAAGTGAGCCTGAGAGGCAAACACGGATCTCTGCACTCCAGAGTGTGGCAAGGCTTTGTGTGCTTCCAACCGCACAAACACTGAAGGACTTTTCTGTTCCAGATACCATGCTGCGGGCTTCTACACAGGACCTTATTAAATCTTCAGTGCATCTGTCTCTCCTTTCACCTACCCATTCATCCATCTGTCCATCTACTTCTCTGCTCATCCATCCATCCATCATCCATCCATCCCAGTAGCCACCACTCATCCATCCATCTATCCAACCATCCATCCATCCATATATCCAACCATCCATCCATCCATCCCAGTATCCACCACCCATCTATCCATCCATCCATCCATCCATCCATCCCAGTATCTACCACTCATCCATCCATCTATCCAACCATCCATCCATCCATTCATCCATCCAACCATCATTCATCCATCTAACAAGTCTACATTAAGTGTCTACCATGAATCACTCAATGTCCTTGACGTAAGCATCACCACTCCCATTGTAGACATGAGGAGAGGCCTCAGGGAAGTTACAAAATACACCCTGGTGCTGGGCCTTTCCAAGTTCTTCTCTGGCAAGAACAATATTATCAAACCCTTGGATTCAAGTGTGGCCAAGCGTGCTGGCCAGAGCCAGAGTTTCCCTCTTTTCTTGGTTCTAGGTGATTCCAGGCGGGCCAGCTTGTGTTGGCTCTTGGACAGCTCTCAGCTCCTTGGGGCTGAGTGGGAATAGCCTGGGAGGGTATAGCTGGATCAGAGCAAACGTGCCCCACTGCTGAGATTCCTCTCACATGGTACTTCACACTCCCCTGCCTTCACTCCAGCCATAGATCTCTGGATGCCCCACTGGCCTTTGTCCCTGCTGTGCCCCCCTGTGACTGGAAAGCCTTCCTTCTAATTCATTGGCCATTTCCCACCAAGCATGGTCTCTGATAAACCATCCGAGCCCCTCACCCCCCTGCACCTCTGTCAGCCAGGCCCGGTAGATGCTTGTGGACTCCTGGGCTATGAGTGCCTCCCATAGCTCGAGAAGTGTGTCTCACTGCAGCCAGAATTCTTAGCCACTCTCCCAGGCCTGGCGCATCACTGGCCTCTGTGTAAGTTTGCTGAGGGACAGGATGGTGGAGAGATGGCCTCAGACCACCCCAGCCGGGTCCTGGCTCTGCTACAAGTCATTCTCTGTGTGGCCTCAGGCAAGGCACTTGACTTCCCTGGTTTCCCTTTCCCTCATCTGCAAAGTGGGGCTCATGAGGGGGTGACCCTCACAGGCTTATTGTGAGCCTTCAACGAGCTCCTGTACACAGAAGCTGGGGCAGAGGGCCCAGCCCACAGCAGCGCTCCTACACACTCAATAAACGTTAGCACCGTTACTACTATTGATGAGGCACGAATCATCTCTATACATGAAGGATGACCTGCTAGCCTCCAGGGAATGAGTCAAATCTCTAGAGCTGGAATGTGGTGAGAGCAGCCAGGCTGGTCTGGAGGAGGGGAGGAGGGGGAGGCGGAGGAGGGGGAGGTGGGGGGGAGGAGGAGGGGGAGGAGGGGGAGGGCCGCCGCTGAGTACACAGTGTCTTTGTTTAAAAAAAAAAAAAATGAGGTACGTTCAGGAGAAGGCAGATGCATGAGAATAGGTTTATCAAGGTGGTTTTCAGCTCCACTGTAATTTAAAATAAATAAGTCAATTTAATGTTTATAGAGTGAGTTATGCCTTATTAGGGACACGGTGAGCTGAGGAAAGTTGGCCAAGGCGAAATTTGAGAAATTGGCCCCGGCCGTGGGAGTAATTATGGCCACGCGTTAGTGTGTAGTCCTGCCCGATGATATTTTCATTCCGTCTAATTTATTAGTTTATTAGCTTTATGGGGATTGTAGAAAGTTATACCACAACATGGGTCTAATTTGATCCGAGCCCAATTTTCACGTCTTCCCGAGAGGGGCCGTAATAAGGCAAGAGACCCCTGCTTCAGGGCCGCTTCCAAGTTTTCCAGAAAGACTCAGGGCAGAGTTCCAGGGCGCTGGGCACCAGGGGTGTGAATCAGGACACGACAGAGGACAGGGGTCCGCGCAGAGCGCAGACTGTCCAGTCTTCCAGGCCGGCACCTCTGCCTTCTAGTCACGTGACCGCCAGCGCTCGGTGCAGGTCAGTCTCAGTGGTCCCACCTGTGAAATGGGAGCAATAAAGATCCCTCCCCCATCAGTGGTAATGGAGAGCCCTGCGGAAGCAGGGCCTGGGTGGCGTTGGTCAGCACTGTCTCCCGAGGGCCCAGCACCATGCCCGGCTCATCACGGGCATTCAGTAAAGGGTGTGGGGTGAATGTGTCAGAGGCCGACTGCTGTGTAAGGTGCGTAGCCCTTAATCGTCACCTGCTTCTACTTCCTGTGCCCTGGGCCAGTTCCAAGAGCTTTATGAACCTATCTAAACCTCAAGAGCATTCTACGAGCTAGGTACTGTTATCGTCAGTCCCAGTTTAGAAAGGGGGGAAACTGAGGCCCCGCCAGAGTCCCATAGCCAGTGTGGCGGAGCTGGGATTCAGACACCAGAAGCCTAGCGCAAGGGGACCCTATCATGTCATCTCCTGTCCTAAAGGTGCCTTATATTTGGCTTGATTATGCCCAACAAAGATCCAGTTCCATGATACCTCAAACCCTTTCATTTGGAGCCCAAAACCCGCATGAGCTGGCCACCTCTTCCCTCTCCAGCTGCAATGCCTTCTGCTTCCTCTGCCCCGTCAGCCTCCTCCTCCCCAGACGCCCCCCTTCTCTGCCCAGGTGGTCTCCATGTGGCCCCACATAGCACCCAGTGGGTCTGCTCCATTCAACAGATGCCTTTGAGAGGCTCGGCCCGCCAGGCCAGCCCAGGACGGTGGGAGCATGAGAATGGATGGCAGGGCTTCTTGCTCTCAAGGAGTCCACACCAAGTTCCTGAGCACCTACCGTGCACCAGACCCCGGAGGGGCAACTGGTGCAGAAAAGAGGAAGGGGCTGGTCCTTGCATCCTACACATGGTCAAAGGGCCCTCGCAGATGTGGTTGAGGATCCCGAGATGGGGAGACTCTCCTGGACTATGAAATCACAAGAGTCCCCAGCAGAGAGGGACAGGAGGGGCAGGCTCGGGAAAGAAGAGGTGGTAACAAAGGCACAGGTTGGCGCAATGCCACTGCTGCAGGGGGCTACAAGCCCAGGCTGTGGACACTTGCAGACGCCTCAAGAGGCAAAGAAACAGGCTCTTTCCTGGAGCTTCCAGAAGGAACTCAGTCCTCCTGGCCTCTGATCTTAGCTCAGGGAGACCCATTTCAGACTTCTGACGTCTGGAATCGTAAAATGCGAACTTGTGGCATTTGAAGCCACTAGGTTTACGGTGAACGGTGGCGGAGGCGGTAAGACAGTACTACAGCAGCCACATGGATGGAGTTAGCTGCTACTGTGCTAGAACCTGACCGAGCGAGATCTCATTTCATCTCCCAGCAGCCACTCTCCTCAGGCAAGCAGGTGCTCTCACCCCATTCTACAGACCCCGTTATTCACTTATTTAACAAGGACTTATTGATTGCCCAGGCAACCTTCCAGGTGCTGGGGATGGAGCAGGAGAGCAAGAGAGGGGAGGAACGGTGATTTCTGGAGGGCAGAGGGACACCATAAACAAGCCTACTTGTACGTATGGGTCACATAACACCAGGAAGTTACATAGACATATTCTATGGGGGCGGGGGGAGGCAGAGTAATGATAGTGATGGGTTGCTGTTTTAGACAAAGTGGTTATGGAAGGCCTCGCTGCAGAGGTGACATCTGAGCAGAGACAGGGACGGACCGGAGGAGGAAGACTTGTGGACATCTGGAACATTCCAGGCAAAGAAACTGCAGAAAAGTGAGGTACTTGTTCACCTGGGTTTGGAGACAAGGGAGGGCCTATTTAGCCTGGGTAGAGGTCTCAGGGCGGATTCCCAGGGGCAGAAATGTGTGAGTCTCTTCTGGAAGGATTGGTGGAAGAGGGCAGACAGGCACAGGTGGTGGGTGGCAGAGAAGCACGGTGGGAGCTTTAAGAAATGGGGTCACCCTTATGGCTGGACCAAGGGTAGGAATGCATAGGTAGTGGGGGCATCTGGAACTTTCAGACCTTGCTGGCAGGGCTCTGAAAAGGGGAAAAGCACTTGGGGAAACAGGCAGTGTCGTAGGTTGAACTGTGTCCTTCCAAAAGATCTGCTGACATCCTAACTCTCGGTACCTGTGAATGAGACATCATTTGGGAATAGGATATTTTGTAGATGTAAGGGAAGCAGAGGTCATCCTGGATTAGGTGGGCCCTAATGCAGTGTCTGGTGTCCTTAGAAGAGGGAAGTTTGGTCACAGAGGCACAGACCCGGAGGGCAGATGCTACGTGAGGATAGAGGCGGAGAATGGAGAGAGGCGCCCATAAGCCAAGGCCTGCCGGCCACCACCGGATGCTGGGAAGGGGCGAGGTATGACTTCCCCAGAGCTTTCAGAGGCAGCATGGCCCTGCTGACACCTTGGTTTCCCGCTTCAAGGCTCCAGAACTGTGAACACACATACTTCTGTTGTTTTAAGCCACGCAGCTCGTGATGGCAGCCTCGCAAATTAAAACAGGCTGCCCCCACTGAGGTCGGGCCTCAGCCTCCCCTACGCTCCTGCATCCCCTCTCCTAGGGATGCATCCGAGAGATACGAACACCCGCTCACATTCAAGGCCACTTTACTCGTCATTGCTCAAAACTAGAAGCAACAGGGCAGCCCGGGTGGCTCAGCGGTTTGGCACCACCTTCGGTCCAGGGCCTAAACCTGGAGACTCAGGATCGAGTCCCACGTGGGGCTCCCTGCATGGAGCCTGCTTCTCCGTCTGCCTGTGTCTCTGCCTCTCTCTCTCTCTCTCTCTGTGTGTCTCTCATAAATAAATAAATAAAATCTTAAAAAAAAAAAACAAACAAACTAGAAGCTACAACCCCAACGTCCCCACACAGGAGAACGGATAAAGAGACTGTAATTTTGCCACACAATGGAGTAGTTCACAGAGATGAAAAAGGATCATCCATGGGGATCCTTGGGTGGCGCAGCAGTTTAGCGCCTGCCTTTGGCCCAGGGCGCGATCCTGGAGACCCGGGATCGAGTCCCACGTCGGGCTCCCTGCATGGAGCCTGCTTCTCCCTCCTCCTGTGTCTCTGCCTCTCTCTCTCTCTCTCTCTCTCTCTGTCTATCATAAATAAATAAATAAATCTTTAAAAAAAAAAAAAGGATCATCCATTGACACATGACCCCTGCAGACAGGTCTCCCAGACATCAGGCCGGGCCGAAGGAGCCGGACACAGAAGGTGCAATCCTATGTGTGTGCAACACGAGCCCGGGAGTTTGTTCAGAGGTTAGAATCGCGTTTCCCTCTTGGGGGAAGGACACCGTGTGGGATGCTGGGAATGTGTTACGTCCCCGCACGGCGGGCGGCACTCGGCCGTACGTGTGTGGTTCCCTGAGCCGGGCCCTCTACATTAAGCGCTGTACTGTGTGCATGTTATATCTTCGTGAAAAAGGGAAATAAATAGATGGGGACCCCCAGGGCAGAGCCTCGGAGGTAGGACGGAGGCATCTGGCGTTGCTTCTGTTGGCCCCTGGGAGGCTGGGGATGGAGGACTGCTGAGCGGAGGGTGAGGTGCGGGCAGCCAAGGCCAGGGCTGGGGGCACTTAGCGGCATCGAAAGGAGATTTATGATGAGTCCAGGGCCCCCCTTGGCCCATCAGCAGCCAGAGCAGCTGGCAGGGCCTGCGTGTGCCTCTCCCCACCCTGGATCTCATGGGCTGGCATCGCAGCCTGGGCAGGCGAGGGAGAAACAGAGCGCGGAGAGCTAATGGTGCAGAGACACAGCCCGGGCGCGCTCTCTCCCCTGCAGGCCTGTCCTTATCGGCTCTCTGCTGGGCCCCGCTCTGTGCTCCTCAGCTCCGTCCCTCCCGGGGCGCCCTGGTGTGTACACTCAGGCCTCTGCACCTGCACGCGGCCGCCCTGGGGCCCTGCCCTCATCACTTGCCTCCTCTGCGGGCCTGTTGTGGGGCAGCCGGCTGGAGGCAGGGGATGGAACGTCACCCAGGGCAGGACTGAGCATCTTGTCATGGGAGGTGTGATGTGAGACCAGGTACCATGGCCCGCAGCTCCCAAAGGGGCAGCCCTGTGCCCCCTATTCTGGTCCGCTTAACCCCAGAGCCTGGCCCCTTCCTCCCGACTCCCCAGGTGCTTCGCTCACGCGGCACACAAACAAGTGAGTGAACTCACAGGCCAGCAGTGGAAGCGGTGCTGTGGTCTAGCCTGGCTGTGGGCTGCCTGGGTTCAAATCCTGGCTCTGCCCCGTGCTCTGTACTTAACCTGGGGCAAAACATTTAAGCTCTTGGAGCCCCAATTATCCTATCTGTGAAATGGGACAAGTAGTGACATTTTCTCCATGGCAGTGAATTTTTACCAGTGAAATACTCGGCCTTGGCACATAGGAGGACCCAGTGCTACTATAATTTTTATATAATATGATTCGTGTTGTGGCTCCAAAGATGAAAGCAACAAAGGTCACAACTCTGCTTGGGAGGAGCCCTTGGGGGACCCCAGATCTATAGACAGAGCCTTTGTGGGCACCTCCTCGTCTTTCTCCAGGACTCACAATGGGATGAAGCTGGGGGGTGAGGCCAGGGTTCAGTGACGGCAGAGGGATGGGAGCTCAGGGGTCACAGCAGAGAGAGGGGCCCCCTCCCCGGGCTGGTGGGCCCCTGATGCAGAGGCCAGACAGAGCTTAGCCACTTCTCCTCCAGTGCAGCAGTGCAAATGTGAGGAGCCCTCGCTGCCAGGCACTGAGTGGGATCCTGAGCCCCCCAGCCTGAGCTCCAGCTGTTCCCTGCTGTCCTGACCCAGCCTGATACCTGCTTAAAATTCTGGGGGCGCCCTTCGGGGGTCTTGGGTTTGGATTCGGGCCAGAGCCCAGTGTCCTGCCTCTTACCTCTCCTCTGGCTCAGCCACTCACAGGGTGTGACCCTGGGCAAGTCCCTTAACCTCTCCAAGCTTCATCCTCTCACCTGCAGATGAGGACAGTAAAGTACCCTCACACCGAGGATCTGCAAGTCAGTGTGTGGGAACTGCTTACAACAGTAAGAGCTTGAAAAACACTGGCCTTGGCTTTACTGTTAGTCCTCAGATCTCAGGGCTCTGGCTGTATCATCACCCTCGTGGGGGAAGCAAAGGTCCAGGGAAATTAAATTAAAGTGCCTGAAAGCCCCTGGCAGGGTTGGCGAGTGGGGGGAGAGTTATGACTGGCTTTAGTCCCAGGGTCCCCACAAAATACTCAACATGCCCAGGAACATTAACTTGCCCAGGGAAGGGAAAAAGAACGACACAACCAAACAAATGCCCTGTCAAGGAAGGAAATATGTAATCAATTAACTGAGCCTCCCCAAGCTTCTCCAAATAATAATTAGGAGTGTCGGCCCAGCTCACAAGGAAATCACCATTGCAAGGACTTGCCGCTCCCCTGAGAATCCAAACGCGAGAACACGGACCCCAATGGGCACTGAGGTGGGTTCCCGGCACGTCTCAGAACTGCAGGCGTCTCCCAGGCCCCAGCCCTGGCTGTGCACCGAGCGCTGTCACCCCGGGGATGGGGTCCGCCACCGGTTCCCGTCGGTAGCACAGAGGGGAAGTGGCAGACAGGGACAGAGCTGGGAGGGATGCCCATCGCCGAGGGCTCCCTCCCATTCGTGCCCTGGAAAAATGACAGTGAGATTCAGAGAAGCCGAGTCACACTCAGCCTCCCAGCAGACTCAGGACTAGGCCGCCGGGCTCTTGTATCAGTGCCAGGCCTGTGGTCTAATAAGCCGACCCTCGGGCAGCCCGGGTGGCTCAGCGGTTTAGCCCCTGACTTTGGCCCAGGGCGTGATCCTAGAGTCCCGGGATCGAGTCCCACGTCGGGCTCCTGGCATGGAGCCTGCTTCTCCCTCCTCCTGTGTCTCTGCCTCTCTCTCTCTCTCTCTCTCTCTCTCTCTCTATGTCTATCACGAATAAATAAATAAATAAATAAATAAATAAATAAATAAATCTTTTTTTTTTTTTTTAAGACGTATTTACTGGCTGCTGGCTATGGAGCTGCCTAGCATCGCCTGGACACTGTGGGAGCACAGGAGAGCTGGAGGGAGCAAGCCCTCACCCCCAGGGTTGCAAATGGGAAAACCTGGATCCAGATGCATAAATGAGAGAGTCACACCAGACAGTAGCCAATGCCATGAAAAGCCAGTAGCCAACATCCAGGAACAAAGTGATAAGGGATTGGGGTGAGAGGGAATCCCTGCAGAGGGGGGTGTCAGGGAGGCATCTCCGCAGACATGACGTCTGATCTGAGACCTGGGATGGGGAAGAGCATCATTGGCAGAGGAAAAGCACGAGCAAAAGTCCGGAGGCAGGAATGAGCTTGGCCACAAGGCTGAAGGTCTCAGAGGGTGGCCAGGGAGCAAGAGGGGTGGGTGATGAGGCCGGCCAGGGGGTTGGGATCATCTGGGACCTTGTAGCCCTGAAGCTACAAGAAACTGGGATTCTCTCCCGTGGAGCTGGGAAGGCTTTGCAGGGCTTCAGGTAGCAGGTGCCATGATCTGAAAGCTCCCTCTGGCTGCTGGGTGCAGAAAGCACCTGGGCAGCGAGAGACCAGATGCACCGAGAAAGGACCCAAGCAAAAAAAAAAAAAAGAAAGGACCCAAGCTGTTGGGAGCTGCAAAGAAGCCGCTAGCCCTTGACTAGACCCCTGGAAGCCTGGGCCCTGGCTCCTCCACTGCTCCTGGACTCTGTGACCTTGAGCAAATCACTCAAGTTCTCTGATTGGCTCTTTGCTTTTTCTAAAATGAGAAAGCCCTCCCTGCCCCGCAGCCTCGCGTGGTGTTGCTTCATCATCTCGGCTGTGGCCGGTGTCACTTGCAAATGGAGGTGACAGGTGCGTATTTTGTACAAAAGGCTGATGGCTCCCACCACCTTCCCATTTATCTCTCTCCAGGGCAAGTGGCAGGTGACTCCTTTTCCCTGACTGAGGCTTAGCTCTGCAACCACCCAGTGATCCGGCTGGGCACTGCTCCACCGTTCACTCATTGTCTCCTCCCCCCTGGATTCATTCATTCATTCATTCATTCATTCATTCATTCATTCATTCCATCCTCCATTCATCTGGTCACCCGCCATCACTGCACACTTGCGCGTGCTCAGCAGTGCGCTCACGTCTCCTTGCCTGACTTTCCCGGGACCCTTAGGCTCACCAGACCTTCCATTCACCATCAATCCCAACCAACCCTCACCTCCTGGAACAAAATTACCTTCTGAGGCAAAGAAGGTTCTCCCAGAACTTGGGAACTTTATTAGGCTGCAATAATATATTAAAGAGGAGGCCTGAATCACCCGGAGCAAATTCTAATGTGAAGAAATACCACGGCGACAAATACTTTGTTCTGAACCGTTTACTAAATTAAGTCTTTCCTGGACATTTTTAGCCTTCAATTTTTTTTTAATACTCGCAATAAAGTCGTTGCATAATTAGTAATAAAGCTGACAGCCCAGTTACTGATTTTTTACTTAGAAGGAAAAAGATGTGTGTGTGTGTGTGTGTGTGTGTGCGTGTGTGTGTAGATAATTTCTAACAGCTCTGGTTTTCTGACTGCAGATACATAAATGATTTGTCTTCTCAGCAACTCTGTCCCACGGGCTGGGGTCCAGGGGAAGCCACGCTGAGCTCTGTGGAGCGGAAATGCTTCCCCAGGAGCCAGAAGATGGGCCCTGGTTCTAGAGCTGACTTGGCTGTGTGACCTCAGGGAAGTCGCCCACAGCCTCTGGGCCTTGGTTTTCTCATCTGGAGAATGAGGGGGTTGGTCTGGGTGATGCCGGAAGGTCTACTGGCAGGTGTATCCTGAGTCTGGGAGGGGACGGTGCCTTTAAATGGCATCTGTGTGCGGGTGGCTCCTGAATCTGTGTCTGTTGACCTGTCCCTCCCTTGGCGTCTTTGCTCAGGCGTCTCAGGGACATGTCTCACCTGGCGCAGGTCGAACTTGAGGATTCCGCACCCGCCCCAGCCCCAGCCAGTCCTTGCTGGGCTCCCAGTCTCAGGTCTCAGGAGGGAGCACCCCCCGCCCCCCCGCCCCGCCCCCCTCCGGCTACGTGCTCTGGCCATGGTCCTGACGGCCTCCATCTGCTTCTCTCCCTGTGATGGCTTCACCCTCCAGTTCGTCAGCTCTGCTTCCAGACCCTTCTCCCACCCCACTGCTCCGGCCTGGCCAGCACACCCCCTCACCTGCCCAGCTCCCCAGTGACAGGTGCGTCCTGCCTCCACTCCCGCATCCTCCACAGTAGCTGAGGCCGATCTTCTCACAACCCCAAAATAGGAACAGGACCAACTCAACGACTCCTCATCCCTTCTGGATACACCCCAAACTCTCTCCGATCGCCCAGAATGTGCTACAACAGTGGTTCTCAAACTTGCCTGCCGCCGGGAATCCCCTTGGGGAGCTTTGGCAAACTGAGGCCTGTGTCCCCGAGGTTCTGACGTCACCTGGGAGATGATCAGAAACACAGGCTCACAGGGTTCCCCGCCCCCACCCACAGAGTTTGAGCCAGCAATGCCTGTGTGCAGTCAAGTTCAAGAGCCCTGCTCCCCGAGATCCGGCCTCTGCAGGCTTCCCACCTCTCCTCCCCCACACTCCTTGCAGGGCTCATCACTTGACAGCCACTTGGCTTCTCTCCGCCCTTCACTGACACATCAAGCTGGCTCCCAGCTCAGGCCCTTGCTTTCCGCCTCTGCCAGAATGCTCATTCCCTGAGCTTTCTTTGCGTGGTTGCTTCATCTTTCCTCCAGACCCCAGAGGGACCCTCCCCTGACCTCTCCCTGTGTCGCAGGCACAGCCTGGGGAATGTCGGCTCCAGAGGCACTGGGACCCTACCTCCCTTGTTCATCTCTGTTTCCTGATGTCCACAGTTAACAAAGAAACACTTTTTAAATGGCAAATGAATAATTAGGGCCAGCCCTACCGGAAACATCGCAGTGCACGGGACACATCATAAGAACTACCTCTCCCCCACGACCCGGGGCATTGTCTGACATGAGTCTGCAGTTCCTCGTGGCTGGCAGTGAAGACGCTGTCTCCGGGAGGCCCTTGGTAGAAGGCAACTTGTTCCCCAGAGGAGGAGGGCTACCCCGGAGGCCCCCATCCCATCAGCTTGGCCCCATTCACTGCAGAAATCACCCAGGCCAGGAGCTTTCTGCGTGAGACAGGGGAGCTTTCCCAGCTCTTGGGCTCTTCCCCTCCCTGCCTCCCTGGGCCGAGCCTAATCTCCACAAATAGGGTCTGAGATCTGCACTCTATAGGTCTGTCGTTAGGGTTTAAGCAAATGATGGATGGGAAGGAGTTTTGCTGACCGCTTGAAATAGTAATTCCGCATTTGGATAACCTGTCAGATCATTAATTTAACAAATCTCTGCTGACATTCTGTGCTGGGCACTGGTGCCCTGGAGATGCAGAAAGGAAGGTTCCCGTGCTTAAGGGATAAGACCTATCCTGGGTGATTGCGGGGAGGGGGCACAGGCTGGGGACCCCCCCGTTGCAATACCCCAGTGCATCACCAGAGGGCAGCAGACAGCTTTGCAAGCACTTCCCTTGGGGTGGGGGGGTACCTTTGAGAGGGGCCCGTTCTGGGAGCCCCAGGGGCCTCCCCATGGGCAGAGGGGGTGGGCAAAGAGAGAATGGGGGCCGTGGGAGGGGGAGAGGCTGCTCAGTGGAAGCTGCCAACTCAACAGAGCACATCTCTGTCCCCTGCATCAAAGCTGTCCACTCGCTACCCCAAGACCCAACCATGGCGAGGTGCCTAACCCCACACCTGCCCCAGTGTGGCCAGCGTGGAAAGAGGACCCACTAGAAGCTCCCGAGGCCCCTGGGCCTTGAAATCTGAGGTCCCTGCTGCTGGGGAGATTCTGGGGCCTCTGCGGGACTCCATCCCAAGAGATGTAAGCTATGTGCAGGGGGAGGGGAAGCAGAGCGTGGTGTGTGTATGTGTGTGTGCGTGCGTGCATGGTACAGGAGGACATGGGAAGTGCAAGACTGGAAGGGGACATAAAGAAAAGAAGAGATTTGAAGAAAGAAAAATTCTTTCAGAAGGAACGACTGAATTCAGGGAACAAGGGAAGAGGGCCTACCTTTACCTGCAGGAAGTCAGGGCCCCGGGGAGGCGTGAGCTCAGGACCAGTCTGTGGGAGTCAGCCCTGCCGGTCTGGGCGGCCGGGGGCCTGGGTGGGGGCAGTGGCGGCATTTGTGTGCATGAAGAGTGGCCACCTGGCACGGGAGAGCAGAGGTGTGATGCACCAGGTGCTCCTGCCACATCCCCGCCAACGGAGTGCTTCTGCCCCAGGGAGGAAGCTGGGGTGGGGGTGGGGATGGAGGGGTGGGGGCAGGGGGTGCGTCCTCTTAGGGCAGTGGGAACACGTCAGGTTAAACGGATCTCTCAGCCAGTCAATGGGGTTGATGCCGCCAGCCGAGGAGACGGAGGTGGCTCCTGGAGTCCCACTTCTGGAGCTGGGATTGGGCACCACTTGGTCAGGGCACCCAGGGGCCTACAACCCTCGGGCAGCAGCTAGTTTTCAAGTGGAGGCTGACTCTGGCAGCTTCCTACCCAGAGGCACCAAGCATCTTGGGCAACAGATACACTGCACGTGCGTGTGTGCATGCACAGGAGCATCCATCGTGAGTGTTGGGAAGGACACACAAGGTCGCATGCCCTCCCTGCTAAGTTACCTGGGTGTCTAGGGCCTGGCAGTGGTCCTGGAATGGGTGGGCATTGTGCTCCCAATGGCCCAGAGCCCCATTCTGGCTTGGTATGTGAACCCAGGCTTCACTACGTGTCTACCGTGTGACCTCAGACAAGTGACCGCGCCTCTCTGTTCTTCTGTGTCATCATCTGTACAACAGGATTCGATGAGGTGTACTCCATGGGACGGTTGTTAGGGTGAAACCAGATGATGGGTCGGAAGAAAGTTCTGCTGGCTGCCTGAAATGGTCATTGCACATTTGGATAACCTGTCAGTCTACTGCTTCAGCAAACCTTTGCTGAGGCCCTGGGCTTCCACCCTAGGCTCTGTGCCAGACACTGAGACCTAGAGGGGAAGGAGGGTAGGCACCCCCGCTCCCTCAAATGCGTCCCCGCCGAGAGACGGGCTCAGGGCCTGACCCAGGCTAGTCTGGTAACTCCTCCTTCTCTGACTGGTGCTCTGGGGGCCAGAGGCCTGGGACTGGGTCCAGGGGGGGCTTTGGCTCAGAAAGCACCCTGCCTTGGGGGAAATGCTGGGGGGCTGCTCCTGGGCCCCCTTGTTCCAAGTCAAGGCCTCATTTTCTGAGAAGCTTAGACAGGGTCACGCATAGACCAGCTCTTCTCATTCCACCAGTAACTAACTTCCAGCTGGGCATGGGGGGTGACCCAGGCTTGGAACTGGTTGGGGCCTGGGAGATCACTGCCTGGTCAACTATTTTGTCGTCTTCAACCCAAATAAGTCTGGTCCCAGGGGCCTTAGGACAATCGTCTAGTTGCCAGAAGCAACTAGCATGATCTGTGTCTGTGGCTTCCCACTGAATTCTTAGGTCCCCTGGGCAGGTTGCAGCAGGTGGAAGGTGTTGCACGGAGCGGATGCCCCCAGCAACTTTGTCTGGAAGACTTTTTAAAAGACTAATCCCCCAGACCCTGCTCCAGACCCCTTAAATCAAATTCCATCTTGGTGGACTCAGGAACTGATGTTTTAAAGCAACTTCCAAGGTGATACTAGTGCAGGTGGTCCGGGGACTGACCTGCAGTGTGGCCGGGCCGAGGGAGGCTTGTTGCTCAGGCACTCTGCAGCCCAGGCTCTGAGAGCGGAGCTTTCAGGCTGGAAATCGCCCCAGTAGCTGGGAGAACTGCAGTCCTCGCTCCTAAAATCATCCCCTAGTTTTTCGATGGGGACCTGGCCTCCCCCTTGGGGTGTTCAAGTCAGATGTGACCAAGAGGTATAATCTCTCTCTTTTTTAAAAAAGATTTATTTATTTTATTTGATATAGAATGCAACAGAGAGAGTGAGAGAGCATGAGCAGGGAGGAGAGGGAGAAGCAGGCTCCCCACCGAGCAGGGAGCCCGATCCCAGGACGCTGGGATCATGACCTGAGCCAAAGGCAGACGCTCCACCGATGGAGCCACCCAGGTGCCCCTAAGAGGCATAATCTGTTCTGAATAAACTTCAGAAAAGGGTTCAAGGTTGTCCTCACAAGGTCATTCTGGTTCTTTCATCGTCCTGGAGGCTCAGTGGGTGCGAGAGAGGCGGGGGTTTCCGGCCGGTCACGAACTGAGGGTGACCTGGCACAAGCCCGGCACATTCAAGGTACTCGGTGTGTGCTTGCCGAGGGGTCAGATGAGTGAACAAATGAACGGCCGTTTCTGTGCAAGCAGCAGGTGCTCTGCATATTTGGGAGGAAAAGGATGCACGGCTCACGATGACATGCAGAAGGACAAGGAAACCGTGGACCTCAGACTCAAAGCCCCCGGGACCAGATGGCACTTTGCTTTGTACCAGGACCAGAGAAGAAGTTTGCCCTGGACCTTCACAGGTGAGTCTGCAGAAGGGCCTAGGTGACCTTTCAGAGGGAAGCAAGGCCCTCTGCTCCTTGGACCAAACAGTCAATGTGTCTATTTAAAAACCGGCACAAGGGCGCCTGGATGGCTCAGTCGGTTAAGCATCCGGCTCTTAATTTTGGCTTAGGTGGTGATCTCCGGGTCCTGGGATGGAGCCCGGCGTCGGGCTCCGTGCTCATCGGGGAGTCCGCTTGAGGATTCTCCCTCTCCCTCTGCCCCTCCCCTCTCTCTCTCTCCAATAAATAAATAAATCTTAAAAAAAAAAAAAAAAGAATAAACCGTAGCATAACAGTCCATCCAACAGATTCCAGGGAGCCTCCACTTGGCAACCTCTGGTCCGCACTCCTGGCCGCGCCTCCCGCCCTCCGGGCCTCTGTCCACGCGGTGCCCTCCACCTAGCCCGTCCGCTCCCCACTCCGCCTTGTCTGAAACCCACGTACGCGCCCAGGGCCACTTCGAACGCCACCTCCTCTGTGATTTCCCGGGTCTCTCCAGCTCCGATTCCTCACTGCATTACACCCGAGTCTCTGCTACGACAGCTATCACTTTATTACTCGAATTGTTAGCTATTTATCTCCATGTTTTATCTCCCCTTTCTCTCCCTTCCTTCCACAAATATTTATTGTTCGTCTCTAAATGCCGAGCAGGGTCTGGGGGGGTTACTGAGATGGAAGAGATGGAACGGAGCCTTGGAGGAGCTTCTGGGCACTTGGGCATGGGGGGAGGGGCAGGCTGTAAGCTCCGAGGAGGAGGAGGAGGAGGAGGAGGAGGAGGAGGAGGAGGAGAGGAGAGGGAGGAGGAGGAGGAGGAGGAGGAGACGGAGGAGACGGAGGAGGAGGAGGAGGAGGAGGGGGAGGAGGAGGGGGAGGAGGGGAAGGGGAGAACGAGGAGGAGGAGGAGGAGGAGGAGGAGGAGGAGGAAGAGGAGAGGGAGGAGGAGGAGGGGGAGGAGGAGGAGGAGGAGGAGAGGGAGGGGGCCGGGGCTGCATCCTGACCACCTCGGAGCGCTGTGCCCCAGCCCTGTGCCTCGGATGCAGCAACTGTTCCATATGCGCTGTGCAGCGAATATGAGAGCGAGCTGCATCTCGAAGCAATAAAGGAAGTGGCATTTCTTTCCGCGTCCTCTTTCCTCCAGGCTCTTCCTTCATTCACTTGATTTCTCCCGCGTCTCCCTCTCCTGATAAATATGAATTAGGGAGGTGTAACTGTGTACTCCTGCTCTCCATGAAGCCCCCCGGCTCCTCCACCCACCCAGCTGTTCTCCACCTCCTGCTTGCGGCTCCTGGGGATGGGCACGGAAATTAGAGCGGGGTGGGGGGGCAGGAAGAGAGAGAGAGAGAGGCGGCGGCTCTCCGGCACCCCCTTGCCTCCTGGTGCCCCTGCCAGCCCTATAGTGTGGTCCAGCGCCCTCTCCCACCTTGCTTAGACTTGGAAGCTAAGTCCTGGGGCCTATGGGCAGACCTCTCTCCCCCTCCCCAGATGAATCTGGGGAAGCTTTGTCCTCCTTCCCTGGCGCCTCCAATCCACCCTCTACGTGGTAGCCAGAGTGAGCTTCACAAGACCCACATCGCATCAGACCATGACCTCCAGCAACTTCCAGGACACGCAGAATAAATGCCGGCTTGCTCCCTAAACTCTGGCCACGCGGGGCCCTCTGGTAGCCCCTAGGTCACGTCCAGCTTCCTCACCTCAGGACCTTTGCACTTGCTGTGCCCTCCACCTGGAATGCCCTCCCTACCCCAACCCTGCCAGGATAACTTCCTGTTATCCTATAGATTGCTGCTGAGATGTCACCTCCTATAAGAAAACTCACCGCCCCGCTCACCACCCTCCCACCACCTACTGCATTATTCTTGTCATCCTCTGTCACGTAACCTTATTCCTTCACACACTCATCACCGACTGTCAATATTTTTCCTTATTCTTTTAAACATATTTTTATAGTCTGTCTCTCCTCACCCCCTACGCTGCAAGCCTCACAAGAGCGGGTCTGATTATGTCTTCCTCTCCATTTTATCCCCAGCACTGTCCCTGACATACAGCAATTGCTCAATTCCTTTGTGATGAATGAAGGATGAAAACGTCGGAGAAGGCTCGGGGTGGGGGGGTGGGGGTGGCGAACTGCTCCCTCCTCCGTGTCTCCAGCAGCAGGGAGGCTGTGATGGGAGAACTCCATAGCTTCCGCCACTAACTCATCGGCCCCGCAAGCATCTACACCTTGTCCTCAATGCTGTGGGGGTGCTGGGCCGGGGGGCCGGGGAGACCACGGTGAAGGCCTCAGACCCAGTCCCCGTCCATGGGCTTTGAGTCTAGAGCGGGAGAGGCAGACCTTGAACACCTAGTGTCAGGGCAGTGGGGATGTGGAGGGGATGAACCCTGGGGTACGTGACCCAGTCTCGGCAGTAACGACTGGCTTCCTGGAGGAGGCGGTGTGCAAGCTGAACCTGGATGGATGAGTAGGGCCTTGGCAAAGGGAGGTGGGCAAGGCATGGGAAGGGCACGTACCCCCTTGAGTTTAGACTTCCCTCGCTGCCAAATTAGGGCCAGTGAAGGCTGCTTGGTGCTCCTCAGGACATCCTGGGCACACGGAATGGGACGAGGGACGGCAGAGGACTTTGGGACATGGATGGGCGCACTCTGCAGGGATTAATGGGTATGCCCACACAGTAACCTTCCCCTCTGTGGGGGACTCCATCTGTTTGCTCCACCTGTTCTTGGCCTGGTGCAACAGGTGTGGGGGTGCCGAGCTGGAACAGGTGTGGGGGGGCTGAGGTGGAACAGGTGTGGGGGGGCCAAGGTGGAACAGGTGTGGGGGGCTGAGGTGGAACAGGTGTGGGGGGGCTGAGGTGGAATAGGTGCAGGGGGCCGAGGTGGAACAGGTACGGGGGGCTGAGGTGGAACAGGTGTGGGGGGCTGAGGTGGAACAGGTGTGGGGGGGCTGAGGTGGAACAGGTGCAGGGGGCCGAGGTGGAACAGGTGCGGGGGGCTGAGGTGGAACAGGTGTGGGGGGGCTGAGGTGGAACAGGTGCGGGGGGATTGAGGGGGAACAGTTGCAGGAGGGTGGAGACACAGGCGTGAGGGGGGAGAGGAGGAGGATGGCGATGTGCAGGAGGCCAGCGGGCAGGACTGTCACCCAGATCATGCCTCCCCTACTCAAGGGGACCCCAGGGAAGCAGAACCTGGGACAAGGATTCAGGAGCCAGTGGCTGATTTGTGAGGTGTCCCAGGAAGCTGGGAAGGGAGTGAGGAATAGCGGGGAGGAAGAAGCCAATAGGGGTGCATCACGGAGGTTACTCTGGGGAGCCTCTCAGCCTCCGTCCTGCTGGGGAGCTCAAGGAGACAGTGACCACCCATCTGAGTAGTCCCACCCAAGGGCCAGGGGTGCTGGGAGATCACCCAACATCTCCATCCGCAGGGCTGCTCTGGGAACGCCCACCCTCTGGGGATGCTCCCCCCCCCGCCCCGCCCCGTGAACAAGCTGAGTGGGGCTCCGGTAGCCCCAGAAGCCCGCAGAGGGGTGGAGGATGCTGCAGGTGGGTGCAGGGTGCAGGGCAGGCCTCTGCCACATGGCCCTCCTCCCTACCATCACGGCCTCCTCCCATCCCTCAGGCCTTGGCCAACCATGTGGGGCGCCCCAGCACGGTGGTCCTACCCAGGCATTGCACCCCGCTCTCCCCCCCTTACACAGTTGCCACAATTCCCACCTCTGTGGAATGTGTACTGATTTCCGTAGGCCTCCCTTGCCTTGTTGACTGTCTTCTCCCCATGAGAGTTCAATGCCAGGTCTTTTTTGTTCCCCGCTGGATCCACCATGCCAGGCTTCTAGTAGGTGCTCAATTAAACATCCTCTGAGGGAATAAATTGCTGTCAACTCCAACCCGGGAGTTCTCGATTCTGAGGCTCACTCTATAGACCATTGATAGATGGGGCCTGGGGGCACTGGGAAGGGGCGGCGACTTGCCCAAGGTCATGCACTGGGGTGGCACACGTGGACGCAGAAGCCCCGTCATGCCGCCCGCGGCCCACCCCTCCGGGAACCCCACCAGCGGGAGGAGATGCCCTGGGAGTCCCTGGAGCTCCTTTCAGCTGCCTGCGAATCGCTCTCTGCCAATTCTCAGTGATCTCAGCCTCCTTCTCCCCCTGACTTTCCCCAGCTGAAGAGGAAGCGGCCCAGACAGCTGTGGAGCTGGGACTCTCTCTAGTTGAGATGCATTAATTTGTAAATATCTTCATTTATATGTAAATGCGGAGTCCCGCGCCCCGCCGCCAGCCCTAATGGGGCCCTGCAGCCTGGAGACGCAGCCTCCTTGGCTAGGAGGCTCTCCGTGATCCGATTAGATGCCTTCCTCCCTTCCCTTCCTCCCGCCCGCCGTGGCCTCCTCGGGGCTCCTCTGCCCCCGGGCGCAGGGCCTGGGACATCAGCCCTGGAGCAGAGGCCAGGGAAGGAAGGAGCACCGGCCACGAGTCAGCACTGCCATGTGACCTTGGGCGAGTCTCCCATCCGTCTGGGCCTCAGTTTCCTCAGCTGTAAAATGAGCAGGGCCGCAAGGTGAACTCCGGGGGAGGGGGCGTGGGGTCTGCTGCCCTCTGTGTCATTCCAGCAGCGAGCCCTTGGGGCAAGTCCCTTAACCTTGCTCAACTTTGACCCTGCCTGTACAGGGGGGCTCGAGCCAACAGTGACACCTGTGAGCATTTACAGGGTTGTTCGTGAGGATTCGAAGAGCCAGAGGACACACAGGGGGCCATTATGGGATCTGGATAAAGGTGAGGAGAGCTTTTTTTTGTTTTGTTTTGTTTTGTTTTACGGTGGAAGAAGGAGGGGTTTTCCTGGGCAAGAACAGGGAGCATGCACAGCTCAGCGACTGTGGCAGCACTTTAATACGGATTAAGCAGTGAGCTGCTCACTATTGTCATTCCCTTCTAGAGATGGTGCCACTCGGGCACAGAGTTTCCAAGCCTGGGTGACACTAACACAAGGGGGCAGAGGGGCCAGGATTGGAACTCAGGCCGAGGGGCAGAAATCTCACTTAAATCCCACCATGATGGTGTGAAGCTGATCCTATTAAGTCTGCTTAATAGGAAGAAGGAGGAGAAGGAGAAGGTGATGGAGGAGGAGGAGAAGAAGGAGAAGAAGAAGAAAAGAAGAAGAAGAAGAAGAAGACGACAGAGAGGTTAAGGCCCTCGTCCAAGGTCACCCACTGGGAAGTGGCTGAGCTGGTTCTGCACCAGGTCTTCTGGTACCGGCTCGGGCTCGGGCTCGGGCTCGGGCTCGGGCTCAGGCTCGGGTGCTCCAGTGAGCACAAGAGGGTGGGGGTCAGGGCTCTGCTGGTGGTCTTGGGCCTCCTTCCTGGCTTAGGGTGCTGGTGGGGGCGGGGAAATGATGGGATAGGCTGCGGGGGGGGGGGGGGGGGGCGCTTCTCAGAGACCATGGTAACCATGTGGGGTGGGTGGCAGCAGCGGGTTTCTGGGAAGCAGGGTGGTGATCTGAGTGCTCACTTCTGCAGAACCATCGGTGGCTCCCAGGACGATTATTTTCTTCTCCAAAATGAGTTTTTCATCTTGATTGTAACGGGCTTGTCTTAGGTGTGCTTTAATATTTTAAGGAGCCCCAGATCCTTTTTGGAAGCAGGTACAGGGGAAAGCATAGACATGAATGAAGGCATCTGTGCGGCCATTTGCTCGCCTCTTCCGCGTCCCCTCGAGCCCACATGCTCACCAGATTCCCCCAGCAAGGCCTGGTGCTGAGCTCCTGGCACAAAGCCCAGAGAGGAGGGGCACCCAGAAAGGTCGTCCAGGGGAGCACAGTCACCTTCCATCCTACAAAGTGTGCAGGGTAGAATCACCTGCCAGGTTCCTGGGTGAGCCCCGTGCAACCTTCCCTAATTTCTCATTTCCTAATTTTTTTTTAAAAGGTTTTTATTTATTTATTCACAAGAGACACAGAAAGGCGGAGACACCAGCAGAGGGAGAAGCAGGCGATGCAGGACTCAACCCGGGATCACACCCTGAGCTGAATGCAGACGCTCAACCACTGAGCCACCCCGGCACCCCTCATTTCCTAATTTTACCCATAGGGAAACTGAGGCCCAAAGGGCGGAAGAGCATACCCAAGGCCACCTAGTCAGTGTGCAAATTTCACTGTGCACCTACTACGTGCCAGGCCTGCAGACTGCTGCTTTCTGCCTGGACACCAGGCAAAGCATTTGGTGTGTAGCGTGGAAAAATGCACATACATGTGTCTGTGCACATGTGTGTGTGCAAGGCTGTGCCCGGCCAAAGCCTGTGTGAAGCTACTTTCATTAATGCAGCGAGACTCCCCCCAGCTCATGGGGGGGTGGGCCCTGGGGGCCCAGCAGCATCTGGCTTTGGGGGACAGTCGTTCTGCTAGGGTGCAGGGGAGCGTAAAGAAGGAAAGCCACAGGAAGGCCTGCTGGGGCCGGGCCCTGAAGACTGATGGGGAGTTTGTGGGGGCACCTCAGGGAGGGGGGCATGGCAAGTGCACACAGGGCCGGGGCCCTTCAGAGAGGACACGAGTAGGGTGCGGGGCCACGGTACCCTCACACCTAGAACATGGCAGGGCATGGATTGGGATCTGCCACCTTAAAGTCTTCTAGAAAAAGGCTAGAAGTGGAAAATATGAGTATCTCCATCCCCGAGGGTGCTTCCCTCCTGTCCTGCTGCCCCTTCTGTCCTGGGGTCCTGTTGTTTAGGGTCTGTTTTCCTGGCTGGGGCGGAGGGCTCTGGGGGACAGAGGAGCGTGTTGTGTGGGCTTCGGAGCCAGGCAGGACTGGCTCTCGTCCCCAGCTCCGTCCCTCCTGGCGGCAGGACTTTGGGCATACTGCTCACCCTCTCTGGACCTCAGTGTCCCCACCTGGAAAGTGGGTTTGGAAGACCCACCGTGCAAGGACTGGTGGAGGAGGGGGCTGGGGAGGCCACTGCGGAGGGTCTGCTGCATGCGGCAGGCGTCGGACTTGACCCCTCCCTGCCCTTCTTTGTGTGTGTGGGGCGCCCCTCGAAGCACGGGGTGCCCTTCTGCAGCACCGCCCCCGCCCTGCCTTCCAAGCCCGTGGAGGGTGGCCCGGGGACCCCCAGGCATCGCAGGGCAGGCGGGAACGGGCTGGGGAAGTGGCCGCGGCCGCCGGCGCCTCACCTCACGGTGGACTGATAGACCAGGTCCTCTCGCTTGCGGTAGTTCTCCATGTGCGAGTAGTTGGTGGAGAACATGGCATCGAAGGTAAAGATCTTCTGCTTGATGGTCCCGCCGTCCGTCACCTACAACAGAGCACAGAGGCAGCTACAGGGGGGCGCTCAGCCGCCCGACACCCCGGTGCCCTGGGAGAGGCCTCTAGGGGACATGTCACTGCCATCACCGGAGCCCTCCCGGGTCATCCCTGCTGCACTGAGGTGTAAACCGAGGCTCTGGAGTGACTTCCCGAGGTCCTGGGCCAGGAAGGGGCAGAGCTGGCTCTTCTCTCGGGCAGGAATTTCTGGCAAATTCTGTCAGGGGTAGGTAGGCATGGGATGGCAGGGGAGCCCAGGCAGGCAGAGGCAGGGTAGTCCCAGGGGGCTTCCTCGAGGAAGCGAGGTCTAAGTTGCCTTCTGGCAAAGGGTGGGAGTGCTCCGTAGGTGGAGACAGCAGGAGCAAAGGCCCTGTGGTGGGAAAGAACAAGTATGTGTGGGGAAAGAAGCCGGTGTTCAGAGTTCCCTGGCGGCAGAAAGGAAATGGTGAGAAAGCACGGGCGCCAGAGCCTGGAGGGCCTGGTCGGCAACGCAGCTCAACGGTCCCTGAAGGCAGCGTGGTGGAAGGTCACCTTGGATGGTATTTCCAAGCTCCTTCAGGCCCTAGGGCGAGGCCCGTCTGGAGGCAGCAGGTCCTCCAGGAGCCTGGGGAGCACCCAACCTACGGACCTGGGGGTGGAGGGAAGGGGACAGCCCTGGGGACAGGCCAGCAGGGAGGCCCAGAGAAGTCAGGACCTGGGGAGGTGACAGTAGGGCCTCTGCAGGAAGACAAAGGCCGCGGGTTGCCGGCTCTTCTCGGCTGATTGGGCGTCGGACCCCAGCGTCCCGCGCTCCCCGCCCGCCGCCGCCTCCCCTCGCCGCGCTGCCTCCAGCTAATGAAAGTGTTACTCCACAAAGCAGCAAGGTATGTGTTGTCACTGTTTCAATTATTTATCTGTTTACTCGGCTGCAGTTTTCCCTACAGTTTTCCGCCTGCGTCAGCAACTCTATTATAGACCGGAGCTTGCAGCCTCTCGCTGCTCAGCTGGGCTCCGCGCTAACAGCCTGCGACCGGGGAGGCCTCATGCCTGGGCCTGGAGAAGTGGAATTAACTCCCCGCGGCTCTGCCTGGCAGAGGCAGGGGGCCGGCTGGGAGGGCGGCGGCCGGGAGGCTTCCTCCGAGGGGCTGGGGGGGGGATGCGGAAAGCTGCTTGGATCTGCAGCCTTCCCGAGAAGACCACAGGCCTGGGCGCGGCTGGGCCCCTCCGGGCACCTCTGGACCCAAGCTGACTGGCACCACATCTGTCTGGCCTACGTGGCGTTGTCGCTGGTTTAGGGGACACGGGCTCAGTGTAATGCAGCTGGCATTTATCGAGTGCCAGCTGTATACCAGGCACGGCCCACGTCAGTATGTGTCACCACCACCCCCGGCCTCAACCCCCGCCATGATCTGCAAGCTCATAAGGAGTAAGGAGGCCCTTGAGAGTCCCAGGGGTTCGGGGGCAGCCCAGGGAGCCCCACAGGCTGGGTTAGAGTGGTGATAAGCTCCAGGACCCCGAAGGGGGGATCAGCAGTGGGACTCCCCACTGCACGGTTTCTCCTTACTCCTCACCAAGCTCACGCCCCTCTGACTCCCCTGGGTTGATCTCCAGCTCACACTCTTCACTTGTTTTTCCCTGTGTGGCTGTGTGCTCTCAGCAGCACCGGCTTCCCAAAGAGGGGACCCCGACACTGGGGGATGAGGGAAGAAGAGGAGCCAAGCAGGGCCCTCAGCGGTGGTGGCGGGAGGGATGCTTTGACCCACTGCCTGGGCCAGTCGGCAAGGAGTGGAGCCATCCTGGGGTGTCACGGCCTTGGTGGGAGGGCGGCTCGGTCCAGGCATCTAGTGACAGAGCAGGGACGCCATAACCACTCTACGATGCACAGGATGACCCCCGGGAATGATCTGGCCCCAGATGAGAAATGCGCCATCGCTTTGTGCAGACCCACAGTACCCCCGGGGAAGCGAGTGGAATGGACCACAGCTTGTCCACTTTGCAGATGAAGAAACCGTGGCTTGGAGGGGAGATTCAGCTGAGGGCACACGCGGGGGCTCCTGGCGTGGCTCTGGCTCCTGTGGCGGGGCCGCCCCCCACCCGCTGGGCGGGGCCCCCGGGGGCTGAGACGGACAGAGCAGGTGCAGCCGCTCTCAGCGCCCCTTCTCCTCCATCCCTCCAGCTGGGGGAGCCCTGCGGAGGCTTGAAGAATTTTCTCCCCAAGTCATAAAAGCGGAAGGTGTCCTGCCCTGTGACTTGCGGCCTTGCCTCCTTCAGGTACTGCTTTTTTATCTTCTCCTAAAATGCGGCAGCCCTTATCGTCCCAATCTCAAATTTCACTCCATTTTTTTTATTATACAAAGGAGGAAAAAAAAAATCTGTCAGTAAAACTGTCTCTTCAAATTTATTCGCCGGGATGGAGGATTTTATTACTAGGAAAATACACCTGCACCCCACACGTCCACACATACCCACACACCCCAGATAAAGCACTGAAGAATGATCTCAGCCGTAAATCACTGTTTTGGGGCCGAGGGACAGGGGAGTTTCAAGGACGCACCTAGTTTTCCTTTGGTTTTATTTACATCTTTTTCCTGGGGCTGCGTCTGGGGCCTCCCTGTCAGCTTCGAAGTAAATCACTCCTTCCCCTTAAAGTGGCCTCAGGCAGCCCAAGACAGGTGCTTCTGTCCCCAGCTGTGACAGCCCTGCAGCTGGCTCGCTGCCCTCCCTCCCTCGGCCTCAGGGAAGGCCCGGCTCCGGGAAGGGCCTTGGAACACACCCTCAGGTCCCAGACCATTGGGCGAGTGGCTATTTGCAAGGAGGTTATTCTATGGTTCTTGGTGGTGGCAGCACCAGATGAGACTGGGTTGGGGACAGGGGTTATCGCAGGCTGTGGGACAGCAGGCATGGCGAGGGACACCGTCTCTCTAATTCTAGAAACACTGCTGCAGGCCTCAGACCTGCAGAGAGAGGCTCCAGACCCCTGGGGAGAGGAAGAACCAAGTTTCAGACACGCGGTTGCAGCCGATCCCGAGCCAGCTTACTCACAGCCTGCTGGGGAGGCATGGCCCACAGGTCACTGAGACCAGAGCCTGGGAGAGCACGGCTGAAGCGACAGATATTTGCCAAGTGCGATCTGATGCCCATGGAGGAGCCAAGGATTCTTCTGGGGGGAGGGGTGGTCACAGAAGGCCTCCAGGTGGAGGTGGGCCCCTCTCAGAGGGCTTAGTCCCAGGCCGGTGCTCCCCGCCTCTGGGAGACTCTGGAGCAAGCCCCAAGACTGATGTCATCCACCCCCAGTAGAATTCTTGATTCTGTTACTAACTCTGTGCACGTCACATCTCCAAGCCTCCACTTCCTCGTCTGTAAAATGGGATAATGCGGTACCTCTGAACCTCTCGAGAGGATTAAATGAGAGGAGGTTTGTAACAGCACCGATGTGTGGTAAGCGCTCAGCACTGACAGCTATTTCTATGCATATTAACATGTTTTCTCGGCCATCCCTTCTTCTGGGGCCCTTGCCACCCTCCAGGACTGGGGCTGGGGAGCAGAATGATTCTTACTGGAAAGTCCGAGGATGCAGAATGTCCATAAATGAAAGAAGGGGACCCACCTGGCGAGCAAGGACTGGAGGGCTGGTGGGGGAGTGGGAGCAGAGACCGGGGGTGGGGGGCCTGCGGTCTGGCTAGCAGTCATTAGAGCAGCCCGGGGAGGGAGCTGCAGGATGCTCTGGGCCAGTTCCTAGAAGCAGGCTGGTCCCTGGGGCTCTAAGATGCTCCCCTGGTGCCATAGTGGCCTGAGACCATGGGGTCGCGGCCGGCAGAGGACAGCAAGGCTGCCGGGAGCGGCTGAGATGCTGTCCTGGAAAGCCGAGGCCCAAGGTGTGGGGTCTCCGTCTCAGACGGAGTTCATTGACTTATGCAACAGATTTCTACGGACTCCATAAATAGGTCCTTGAATGTGAGCTACTCCTCGAACATAAACTCTACGGGGGCAAGGTCTTTGTCCTGTTCATTGCTCTGTCCGCAGAGCCTGGCACATGGACCTCACTCAATATTTGTTGAATGAATGAATGAATGAATGAATGAATAAACGAATGAGTGAATAAATGAATGGAGTTGGGTCCTTACCACGTGCCGGGCACTGGGATACCATGAAGAGCTAGGAAGACACTTCTGCCCCAGGACAGCCCACTGCGTCCACACCCCGACCTGACTGCGGCTCCCCGGGAGGAGCGGCCTGGTCCAGCCGGGAGGGTGCCTCGACCATCTCCGCAGCCACCATCCGGGAGGGATCGGCAGGCACCTGAGCCTCAGTTTCTCCAAGCTCCACCACTACAGGAAGGCATCCCCGTGCATGCAAAGGGCACACCCAGGCCAGAGAGAGGACGCTGCGCACGCGCTTGTGCCGAAGAATCCAAGTCCTAACCGGCGTGTGCCTGGCTTGACGGTGTACACGGTGTCCGTTATGTTGTCTGGGTTCTCAGGGCCACGCGCTGTAGGAATCGCCTCCCAGCGCCTGGCACGGGGCCCGGCACACGGTGTGTGCCCAACAGGACCTGCCCAGGAGATCTGTGCATCTTGCAGATAAAGACACCGAGGCCGAGAGAGAGAGAGAGAGAGAGAGAGAGAGAGAGAGAGAGAGAGGCAGGTGAACTGCCCAGGTCACGAGGGCCGGAAGTGGTGGGGCTGAGCCCTCAGCACAGATCGGTTGAAAAGAGACGGGTGGGGGATCCATTCTGGGGTTGAGGACATGGCAAAGCGCAGAGGCGTGGGGGTCACGCGGCCCTAGACACTCGGGGGCCAGCTTTGCCACTTGTGGCTTAAAGCTGTGTGACCTTGGAGACGTCTCCGTGCCTCCACCTCCTCACCGGCCACATGGGAGCACCCGAACCTCCCTGGAAGGCCCTCGTGTGAGGACGCGGCGCACACACGACCGCACCCACAGCACCCCCAGGGGCTCGCCTGGCACCTGGTGGTAGGAAGAGCCACAGCCAGCGATCCTGGGTGCTTGCAGCGGGCCACGCACCGTTGGCAAACATGAACTCGGGTAATTATAAGAAAGAATTCGATGCATATTGATGGCTATTATTTGTTTCACTTGGGTACAAAGCAGGGTGGTTGGTTGGTCGGGGGGGCAGACTCCGGGGAAGGCCGGGGGCGCACAGTAGGTGCTCAAGAATAAGCGGCCTTCCCCCACCCCGACTGCGTCTCAGCCACAATTTCCCAGAATGATCAGCTGTGCTGCCTGGAAGGGATGGAGGACACAGAGCCCGGGTTCTGTATGCCACGGGCTGGCTCCCCCACGCCCCCCTCTCTGAGCCTCAGTTTCCCTAGGTGCTCAACAAGGAGACTCGGGGCAGGGTGACCTCTGAGGACCATTTCTACTCTGAATGCCCAAGTGCTCTGATTCTAGAACAGCCAGCCCCGGAGACCACAGCTACTCCCGCTCTGGCCTTGCTCACGGGGGCTCAGCAGCTGCCCAGACCCTGCCCCAGCGCCCTGCCTGCCCCCCACCCCTCCACCCCCAGCAAATCTGGCCTCAGCCGGGCTGGGGTCTGGGGGTGATTTTCAAGCGGAGCCACCAAAGCGTGGCAAATGGACCTAGTCCAGCCAGCAGCATGGCCCGCAGGCCGGCCGGGGTTTTTCATTTGAAAAACAAATGCCTCCAAACTCGGCGTCCTCACCAGCGTCCCTGGGTGCCATCATCCGGAAGAGAGAGGGAGAGAGAGAAGGGGGGGAGATCACCTCCTCCACCCCCAACCTCCTTCTCTTTGTGTTCCACAAAACCAATTACAGGTTGGAAATAGCTGTAATAAACTTGATATCCCACTTATGGGCCAATCCCGCCGCGGCTGGAAAGTGTAATAGTGGCGGGGAGTGAAAACCGCTGGTGTATTCGCCCGAGCTGTTTAAATTGGCTGCCTACATTAGCCCGGCTCCTCTCCAGCCGGGAAGGAATTTGCTCTCCTGGAAATGGAGCAGCTGAGGTCTCTGGGGCTGGGCAGCGAGGAGGGGGCCGTGCAAGGAGGGTGTTAATGAACTGATTAGACACGGGAGAAGGAACGGCGCCTGGGCTCTTGGAGCTGGGTGGCCCGGGTTCAAATCCCCGCGCGGGCAGCTTCTAGGCAGCACCGCCACCACGATGAGCACGAGCCATGCCAGCCCTGCAGGGTGGCTGTTGGGGGCAGGAGGGACATTTAATTGGCCAACGCAAGTGTGCCCAGCACCGGCTGGCATGCTGCGCCCAGCGAGAGTCTCCGGTCTTGGGTCTGCGGGGGTCGCGGTCGCTGCCTGGCCTGAGCCCGTTTCCTCATCTGCAAAATGAGGGATGTTACCTGAACCTGTGCCCCAGAGTTGTTGGAAACACTCACAGGAAGGAATATCTGTGAACGCACCCCATAGCCCCATAGCATGTGGACTGACTGCTCTGTTCCCGGCACTGTGGTAGGTGCTGAGCATTCCAGAAACTTCTGCCGTGAAACCATCGCCTAGAAGTCCCTTCCTGCCCCACTCAGCAACACATGCAAAGAGGGCAGCAGGTCAACTAGCATTCCTAACGGGCTCACTTAGGTCAAGTCAAGAGTAGAGCTCAAGCCGTCGCGCACCGGAGCATTCCTTTATCGACTGAGCTCTTTGCTGAACTGCGCTTGATTCGGGAGCAGAGCCGTGAACACAGCACATGTGACGGCGAAGAAACGTGACCACCTCACTTACATTTCTGCAGCGGGGTGTTTTCTGATTCCTCTGCGGAGCCTGAGCGCAGGCGGCTTGGCCTTCATCCCGCTCTGTGCCGCACCCCTGACTCCCAGAGCCCCGACCGTCTAGCACCCAGGGGACTCTGGGCCAATGTTTTTATAGGAATGAGCAGCGTTTCGTTAGGCACAAAAACTGGGGTCAGGGAAGGGGCTGCCCCTAGCCCAGGCTGCCCGGCTGGTAAGCAGAGGAGTGGAGATTCGAACCTGGGTCCAGAGGGGAAGTGATCCGGACAGCAGAATGGGATGAAGTGCTGAGTCGGGGGTGGGGGGGGGTGCATGGAAGGGAGGGGCGTCTTGGGCGGAGAGAAAGGAGGGCAGGGGCACAGGGCAAGAGGCCATCTGCTCAGGGAGGAGGGAGAAGACAAAAGGGGAAGGAAAGAGGGGCCAGGGAAGCAGCCTCCCCATGGGCTGCCTTGTAGGGCAGGGGCACAGGGCGCCAGGCTTCTTGGTTGCCATGGTGACTTGGGACCACTCTTCCCCCCCTGCCCCAGACCCCTGCCCACCCACTCTCCACGTCGAGTCTGCTCTTGTAGCTCCTGGGCCAGAGAAGCAGCCCCAGAGAGGGGAGGGCAGGCTCCCCTGAGGCAGGGGGAGGAGGACACTGGGGTCCCCAAGGACAGAAGGGAGGGACATCCCCGAGGCCGGTGCCACCTACGTCTCTGGATGGCCAGATGCCGCCCTGCTCCAGCCCCCTTGTGAGCCCAGGCTTCTGGCAGGGCCGGGCTCGGGGTAATTGGCTTCCCCCATGTGTGTGGCAGCTCCGGTTTTGACAGAGACAGCTGGTGTCATAAATTGCTCTGTCTCATCTGGTTACCGTGCGATGGCAGACAGCAGCTCAGGAAGGGAGTGGGGCGGGCTGGGGGCTCGGAGGGCCAGTGAGCATGGCAGGCGGGAGAGCGGCTGCTGGCTCTGTGGGCAGGTGCATATGCACGTGTGAGTGTGTGTGTGTAGCTAGTGTGAGGACAGGGCTGCCTGGGGCCTCGGAGGCCAGCTCATGAGGGTGAGCACCCATGTGAACAAGAAAGCTTGTGGTCCAGAGGTTGTAGGTGTATACGTGTGTCAGCAAGGGGGAGTATATGAATCCACATGCTTCTGGGCTGCATGTAAGGATGGGTGTGCATGCGTGCATGTGTGTGTAAAGCAAAGTACTGGTGAGAATATTTGCTGTAGTTCTTTTTTTTTTTTTTTTTTAAGATTTTATTTATTTATTCATGAGAACACACAGAGAGGAGAGGGAGGCAGAGACACAGGCAGAGGGAGAAGCAGGCTCCATGCAGGGAGCCCGACGTGGGACCCGATCCTGGGACTCCAGGATCATGCCCTGGGCCGAAGGCAGGCGCTAAACCGCTGAGCCACCCGGGCTGCCCTGTGTGCTGTGGTTCTAAATGTGTGGGCTTGTGGGGGTGTAAGAGAGACTGTGTTCTGGCTCAGGGGTGTGTGTCAGTTCGTGGATTCATGGGGTGTGTGCACTCGTGTGTGCATGAACGATGCCTGCACCCACCGCATAAGGCCAGTCCACACACCCTGTTCCCTGCCCTGGCCCAGGGGGCTGGAGGATGTCAGCGAGGGCACGTGGGTGCGGTGGGTATGTTGCTGAGAAATGCCGGGCCGGGAGACACCCTCACGCCAACCCTGGCCCCGTGTGGTCTCCCAGCCCTGTGAGACCAAAGCCACAGGTCAGAGCCCGACCACCTGAGCCCCCCAAACTCCGCCAGTAACACAGGCTGCTCACTCCGCATCTCCTATGCACCCCAAACCCACGCTGTGGGGCTAGCAGCCAAGAAGCGAGGGAGGCAGGGAGGACCCGGGTACATGCTAGGAGCTCAGACTTCTATGCGCAGCAGAATCACTTGACTGGGTGGGAGTAGGGTTTGAAAATGTCCATTTCTTTGAGAGTCACCCTCGAGGTTGAAATTCAGGGAGTCCTGGGTGGAGTCTGGATTTTCCCTTTTGTTGTTGTTTTTTTTTTTGTTTTGTTTTTTAAAAAAAAAGCTCCATTGAGCCAGTTGGATGCAGGGGCTGGGGACCACAGGAGGGACACTCTGCCCTAACCCCTGGTACCTCCCCCAACTAGGGCCACTTTGCAGCTTTCACAGGCGGCTGCCAACCGCCAGACCCATGGGGCCTGGGGAGCAGGAGGGACCCCGACTGACCCATCTGGACCTCTTACTTTACAGAAGGGCTAACCTGAGGTCCACCGAGGAGAGGGGCATGTCCAGGGTCACCCAGGGTGCAGGTGCCAGGGCCAGAGGAGCCAGGCCCTTGGCTTTGAAGAACCTCCTCTTTGCACCACACGCCTTTGTTGCTTGGAATCCAGACCCCAGAAAGCAAGGGTCCCCACTGAGTGCTGTGCAGCTGTGGCACCGGTGACCTTCTTGTCAGGGTGTCATATCCTGCTCCCTGCTGCCTCCTGACAATGAGCCCGAGCATTAGAGATGGGCTCCGGGATCATGCGGATGGTCTCTTTCCCAGCACAACTAACGCCCTCCTCTGCCGCGTTCTGGACGGTGGTGCTGGGACGGAAGAGGGAAGAGGGATTTCGCCCCATTTCTCTCTCCCCGAAGGCCACTCCTCCCTCCCTGCCCTTGGTCTTCAGCTCCTCGTTTGTTCATTCATCTGTTTGTTCATTCAGCACCTCCTGCGGGTCAGGCCTGTGGACAGTGGGTGGCATCGGACCCGGGTCTGGCCCTCGAGGAGCTCACAGATAAGGGCCGGCAGGGGCATCGCAGAGAGAAACACAAACACCAGCCACCTGCGCTCGCCCCACCACGGCTGCCTGGCGTGCAGTGAGCTGTGCCTTGGCGGGTGGGGGAGCCTGCAGGGCAGGGGAGAGAAGCAGGACCCTGGAGCCCAGGAGACAGCCCTGCAAAGGCACCTGGAGGATGAGGTGCAGGCAAAGAGTGAGCGAGAGAGCGCAGCGTGGGTTAAGGGGGACGTGGTGGGGGTGCAGGGACTCGGGGAGCCTGGCGGGGAGGCCGGATTGGGGCGGGTGGTGCTTCACACACATGGGATCTGGGGTTGGTGCTGGAGGTCAAGCCCCCAGGTCCAAATCTCACCCAAGTCATTTCTCATCTCCCTGCCTCAGTTTTCTCTTATAAAATGGGGATAAACCTTAGTGCCGCCTCATCGGTGGCTGGAGAGTGAGCTCAATTCTCCCCGGTAAAATGCCTGAAAAAGCGGTTAGCGTGTGGTCAATACGATAATTACGCGTTAGCTTGTTAGTTGTAAAATGCTTAGCATGGGGGATGTTACATAGTAAACATTATTATTGCGATGATTTTGTGGGAGGGAGATAGGGAACCCTGGAAAGCTTCCAGCAGGGGAGGGATGGCTCCTGCCAGGGCCAGAAAGCCCCCCTGGTGGGAACGCCAGGCTGTTCCCCTGCCAGGCTGCAGGGCGGACAACAGATCCAGGGGCGAGCGGGTCTGCACTTGGAAGAGGCCACCAGCAGAAAGAGAAGACGTCATCTTCCCAGGCCCCTTTCCAGAGTTGCAACTTGACCTTTGGGTCCCACGAGCCCAGGGCGGGGGGGGGGGGGGGCAGGTGTGTGTTGGGGTGGGGGCGCGGCCGAGTCCAGTCTGATCCCCACGTCTGGGTATCCATGTGGGAGGCTCGGGCCCCTCCCGAATCCTGCCGGCGACACCCCGTGACGTCCCTCAGGAGCTACGCTCAGAACTCGGAGCCCCTGTCACCTCCGGGGCCAGGTGCCAGCGAGCACACCCGTGGGCCGGTGGCGGGGATGGGCGCCTGCTCGGGCTCGGGTGACCGACCAGGGCAGGTGGGCAGGGCTGCTGGTCCTTGGGGGGGGAGGTCCTCAGCGCCCTACAGGTGCCGCCGACCCCCCAGGCCTGCATTGGCATCACCAGCCGCCGGTGCCAGCCTGCCCACCTGCTCAGCGAGGGCCGGAGCGCGCCGGCCGACCCTCCCTGCAGGCTGGCCTATCCTGCCCACCGTGATTAGCGGGGGCCTGTCCCTCCGCCTGCTGCCAGGAGCCCGGGCCGGTCTCTGCTCAGCCGCTGACCCGCCGTGGGTGCTGCAAATTCGCATTCCCTCTCAGCCTCCGTTTCCTCATCTGTTAATGGGGTGTAGACGGCTGACCTCTAGACCCGCTTCCCGCTCTGCTGTGCAGGTGGTGCTAGCAGCAGGCCAGCTGGGGCCAGCGGAATTCTGCAGGCAGGCTTAGCCGGCAGTGTTCCCCTGTCCCCTCCTTCAGCCAAGGCACGTTGTGTCCCTACTGCGGGCTTGAGGCTGTCTTAGGGGCAGAGGACAGCGCCAACAGCACGAAGTCCCTCTCTGCTGGAATCTGCACTCGGGCGGGATGGAGGCACGTAGCAGATTGGGATACGAGTCCGGATGACAATTAAAGGAGCGAGTGTGACGGGTGCAGGGGGTGGGGGCCGCGGTGTGCAGGGTGGCCCGGGAGGCCCGTTTTCAGGACGCCGGATTTAAGCTGATGTTCCACTGAGGAGCAGGGTCAGGCTTGCTCAGGAAGCGTCAGGTTGCTTTCCACCAGCTCTCTAGGAAGTTTTCGTTGTTCAGTGCTCCTGGCTCCTCATCTGGTCCCCGAGAGAGGCCCCGGTGGCACTGCCTGCAGTTTACAGCCCGGGCTCCAGGGGCTCGGGGAAGCCGGTGGGTTTGCCAGGGGGCCCCCAGTCCTGACCCCGTTTGGCAACTGCAATCCTCTTTCTACTGCACCTTTACAGCTGACGATCACCTTCCCGACAACCAGTCTTCACGTTTGTGGAAGACTGAGTGACCTTCCCTAAGTCACTGGTGCCCTCCTCCCTGGCTCTGTCCCATCGCTTCATGTTTTATTCCCCCAATATTTGATGGTGAACATTTTCGAACATACAGGACACTGTAAAGGATTAAAGACCAACACCCGGGGGATCCCTGGGTGGCTCAGCGGTTTAGAGCCTCCCTTTGGCCCAGGGCACGATCCTAGAGACCCGGGATCGAGTCCTGCATCGGGCTTCCGGCATGGAGCCTGCTTCTCCCTCTGCCTGTGTCTCTGCCTCTCTCTCTCTATGTCTATTATGAATAAAAAAATAAAATCTTTAAAAAAAAAACAAAAACCAACACCCCTGCTGCCTAGGCCATGCTCGCTGTGTCACAGACGGCCCCCTTCTCCTCATCCCTCCCCGTCCACCTGCCTGTGCTCCTTTGAGGCACTCCCAATTTGCAGGCGCCTGTACCCTCCGCCCCGAAATGCTTCAGCACACAGATCACCACTTAGGGCTCCGTAGTTATTTACGTTCTCTTTTGTGAGAGTTTGAATTTGTGTTCTATGAACTGCACCAATCTCAACGGCGACACACACACACACACATCTGCGTAACCCGAATCCCTCTCACAATGGAAGACATCACCATCATTCCAGAAACTTCCTTCTTCCCATCCTAGTTGATCGTTGTCCCCGGAGGCAACCGTTATTCCAATTTTTCCATTTTTCTCATGCCATGTTTTCCGGTTCTAGAGTTTCATAGACGTGGGATCGTACCGAGCATGGTTTTTAGTGAAAGCTCTGGGCTCCCAGCATACTTCTGAGATCCACTGGTGTTACTGTGTGTCCTCACAGTCCATTCCTTTTTATCACCAAGTCATCTTTCACTGGAAGAAGACAACACCGTCTGTGTCCTCTTGCTAGGAGACACCTACACAGTTCCCAGTTTGGCTCTCCATGCACGCAGCGGCTAAGGGCATCCTTGTAACCTGGTTTGTTGGTGGACATTTGTGTTTATTCCATGGGTGCTTTGTTGACCAAAAGGTCGGTTCAATTCAATAAGTGTTTCCCGAGAACCTACTATGTGTCAGGCCCTGTGCTAGACCCCGAGGGGAGTGACCCCAGCCTGGGGGCGGGGGTCTTGGACTCTGACAGCTCCAAGCAGGCACAGCAGGTCAGAGTGCATGGGACTCGGTGCTCTGTGCCTGTCAACGCATGCCAACCACTCAACAGCCCTGTGGGGTGCTTATTGTGACCCCATTTTTCAGAGGGGGCAGCAGAGGCCAGAGTAACAAAGAGACCTGTCCAAAACCCGTCCAGACTTGGAGTGACTCTAAGCCACGCTCTTTCCTTTGTCCTGCATGAGGCAGGAGCAGCAGCCCCAGGAGGCCAGGTGGTCTTTTCAGGGTCACAAAGGCAGTGTGGTGACAAGAACATAGGGTTCTTTCCCAACACCATGCTGGCCCCATCTTGGGGACCTTCAGCTAAGGTGCCCACATGTGCTGGACCAGCATTCCCTTCCAGAAACAAGGTTGGGAGAGCTGAGTTGTAGAAAAGCCTTGACTATTTGGGTGTGTCTGTGTCCCAGTGCATGAGCCCATCAGAGCAAACTTGTCCCCTCCACCCACCTTACTGGGAGCATGAGGTCAAGGGCCCCAGAGTGTGAGCCTCTGGCAGACACAGGATGTGGGGAGCCAGTGTTGGGATGGAGAGGCTGTGCATGCCCAAAGCCATTTCTTTTTTAAAAAAATAGTTTATCTATTTATTTGAGAGAGAGAGAGAACTCGAGAAACTCGAGTGGGGAGAGGGGCAGAGGGAGAAGCAGAGCAGGGAGCCCTGACTCAAGGCTCGATCCCAGAAGCCCGCGATCATGAGCTGAGCCAAGGTCAGACGTTTAACCCACTGAGCCACCCAGGTGCCCCGAAAGCCATTTCATTAAAAAATAAGCCCCCCCTCCCCGTGTGTATCACACCGATGCAATCAACAGGGCACATTTGGCCCCAGACAATGGCTTTGTGAGCCCAGCTCTAATCAAATGATGAAGGTGATGATAATTGGAGGAGGGGGGTTGGAGATGGAGCCACTCCTTGGACACCCCCATGGAGAGACACGGGCATCTGGGCTCCCTCCCGTTGAAGCCAGGGATGGTCTTTGCCCAAGGAATATGCAAAAGTGGTGAAAGTGTTCTGGTTTCCACGTCCACGCCTGAGGAGGCTGGGAGCATCCACTTCTGTCCCTGGCTACAGTCCTGCACGTGGACAGGGACGGGACCTTGCCGGACCAAGCCTTCCAGCCGTGCTCCACATGCCGCGCACATGGGTGAAGCCGCCTGGACCCTTCCAGACCAGACCGCGACCAACTGCATACTACCCCGTGCCCCCAGCTGACGCCTTTGAAGCATTAGAACGGCCCAGCCGAGCCCTGCTTGAATTCCTGGCCCGTGTAATTGCACAATACAATAAAGCAGTTGTTGTTCTTGAGCTGCTGTGATTTGGGATGGTGTGTCTGCAGCGATCCCCAGAGCTGCTTGTTCAGCCTCCTGCAGAGGGGGAGCCCGGTGTGAGCACCCACCTGCACAGGAAGTGCCGGTCCAGGCTCCATCTGGGCACGAAAGCCTCTATTTGACTGGAGCCCCAGTGGGTGGTGGGGAGAGATCGTGTCGGGCAGGGTCCGGCAGGAAACAGATGGCGCGTGCACAAAGGGGACAGGGCGGGGATCCCAACAAGGCCTGGGTGGCCCCTGGGTGGCCCCGGGGTGGGGGTCAGTGGGAGATATTGCTTCTCTAAGGAGCAGAGGGAAAGGTACAAAGGAGTGGGAGTTTCACTCGCATAAGAGAACAGCAGCTGAAGCAGGAGCACCCCCCCCCCCAAGCACAAGCTTAGGTGGAGGGACCCGGATCTGCCCCAGAAGAGCTGCGTGAAGACCCTGCCCTCCCATCGCCCGCAGGTGCCTCCCGGCTGCCTAAATGCAACTGGAAGCTGGTGGGCAAGGAGGCCCAGTGATGCCGCTGGCCCAGGTCTGCCTCCCGGTACAGAAGGGGACAGAGAAAGATGAGGTGAGACCAGGAAGATGTCCACAGAGGGACAGAGGGCATGGACCTTAGTGTAGGGCCCCAGGGGGCTGAGCCCGAGTGGCCACTGAACTTGGCGGTTTCCATTAGATGCTGTTCCTTGTCTGGCTGTCCCCGGCTGAGTAGAGCAGGGTCCCTTTCCCCACTGCTCCCCTCATCCGACGGTTCCTGATCAACATGCTGAAGCAGCACCATCAGAAAGATGCCCATAAACCGTCATGTCTCTTCCCTGCCTTACATCTGATCCCCACGGGGCCCCCCACCGGGGAGACAGAGGCAGGCCCATCTCTGCTGTTTCATCATAGCCAGGCCCTGCGAAAGGGCGATGCAGGAGAGCCGATGAAGCTAGGCAGGTCCTCCACCCCCTGGGCTGGGGGCTTGGAGACTCAGAACCAAGACATAGAGCCCCAGGGTTGAGATTTTTCCCAGAACCCCTCCCAGGATAGTCTTCGGGTGTTCCATGGGGGTGGAGGGGTGTAGCTCCGCAGCACCCCATTGACGTGCACACATGGTTGACTGCTCTGTCGCTGCCTTCCTGAAATTTGAAGTCATTTTTGAGGGAGGGACTCCACGATTTCTTTTCACACCAGGCCATGCACATTGGGTAGGCAATCCTATTTCTGAGCAAGCAAGGGGTTTCTGGGCCTTCCCTTGGGCCAATTCCTTTACCTAGCCCGGGACCCCCTGTTTAGCCAATCTTCTGTGCTTGTAAATATTCTAGAATTTTCAGGCTCTCCAGTCTCTGTCACACTCAATCAGCTTTGTACTCACGGCACAAGAGTGGCCATAGACAAACTACCAACAGATGAATGGACGTGGCTATGTTCCAACAAAATTTTATCTGTAAAAACAGATGACGGGCTGGATTTGGCCTGTGGGCCATAGGTAGCCACCCCCTGGCCTGGATTGTAAGTCCCTCCTCTCCTTGTCCTCCTGTCTCATTCTGGCTCATTCTTTCTGACTCAGCTCAAAAGTTTTCCCTAACATCTTCAGGGAGAGAGTTCGGCAAGCCCTCCCGCCCCCATCTCCACCAGCAACTGTGCATATTTATTTCCTGAGCCTGAGCTAAAAAGCGAGCTCTATGCTAAGCCCTGGGGTTACAGTGGTGAGCAAGGAAGCATGGTGGCAGCCTTTGGTGGAGCTTTGTAGTCAATAGCTGGGGAGTCCTAGGGTAGATGCAGCAGGAGCGCAAGGCTGCGGCCAATTTGTTCAATGCCCTATATCCCCAATCTTAGCATAATAATGTAGTAGCAAAATGAGTGAACCAATACCCAAATGCACGGCCACATGCTCACAATTTTGTCCTTAGAGTTGGACGGCTTAAGCCCTTGAATCATCTCTGGGATGAACCTAGAAAATGTCTTTACCAGACAGGCTGGGCAACTTGCCCTAAAACACACACAGCAGCAGACTAGTGACAGAGGTGGGATCCAGACTCTCAGGCAGCCCCATTTTCATCACACCCAGGAGTCGGCCTTAGGCACTGGGTTTCCTGACAGAGCCAGGAGAGCAACACGGGCACCTGCTTTTTCGGGTCCCAAGGAGGGTGTCCAGATAGTCCCTCTCCCCACTGGGTCAGTAGGAGGGCTGGGTTATTTCCTCCGAGGGAAAGAAAATTGAACTCTGGTGTTGGGTCTTATTACAAGGAAACTGTCCAATAAAAATCACCCAGTATATTAAAAAAAAAATCTTTACCTGGTGTTGAATGAGCACTTGATGTTATTACATCAAAAAAAAAATCCCATTTGCTTTTCATTATAGATCTGGTTGTGTTTTGTTTTCTTGTCCCCAGAGAGCATGGATTTCACTGGCTGGGTGATTAAAAGAGAAAAAAAAAGAAAGAAAAAAAGAAAAAAAAAAAGAGTAGGCTTTGGAGTCAGAGAATTTTGTGTCCAAACCCCAGCTTGAGCCCAGACTCATTGAGGGACTTAGATCATTTAATGTCTGTGAGCCTCGGTCTTCCTGCCTATAAAGTGGGGCTACTGCTCCTGTTTCCCAGGATGGAGGGAGGGTGAGATGAGGATGTGGCCAATAGTTACCACTCTGTGCCAAGCACTTCTGTGGGAGACGTGGCCCCTGTTCTCAGTGAGCACGCATGGTTCTGAGAGCCCAGTCATGCACACGGACGTTAGAAAATCCAAAGAGCAAGTTGGTTTTGAGCAAACAAACCAGAGCGTCACGGGACAGAAGGCTCTCCTTGCCCTGGCCGGGGGGGTGGGGGGGTGTCTGGAGAGTCCAGGGGGGCTTCTCTCAAAAAACCTGAATGATAAGAGAGACTCGGCTTCGGAGAGGTCAGGAAGAGGAGGACGCCACGCCGGGGTCAGAGCAACTGCAAAGGCCCTGAGACAGATCAAGCCGGTTATGAGGGGAGAGAAAGGCAACTGGAGGGTGGAAGTGGAGCGAGCAAGGTGGAGAGCGGCCGACCTGCGGTTCCGAGTGCTACCTGAGGCCAGGTCACGGAAGGCCTTGCAAATTGGAAGAACTGTATTTTTGTTGCAATGGAAAGACATGGGAGGACCTTAGGCAGGGGGGTGATCTGACCTGATTTACAAATCTAAAAGATCCCTCTGGGCAGCCTGGGTGGCTCAGCGGTTTAGTGCCGCCTTCAGCCCAGGGCCTGATCCTGGAGACCCGGGATCGAGTCCCACGTCGGGATCCCTGCATGGAGCCTGCTTCTCCCTCTGCCTGTGTCTCTGCCTCTCTGTGTGTGTGTGTCTCTCACGAATAAATAAATAAAATCTTAAAAAAATAAAATAAAATAAAAGATCCCTTTGGCTGCTGGTGGAGAAGAGATTGCAGGGCTTGGCGGGGTGGGGCTGGAGACCCGGCCGGAGGCTCCTCAGTCATGGAGCAGAGAGTTCTCATCTGAGCATGGAAGCCAGGCCCCTGATCTATTCCTTTTGTTGTTCTGTTGCATTTCCCTGTCATTCAAGAATTTTTTTTTTTGGGGGGGGGTGTTTATTTTAAGATTTTATTTATTTATTTGAGAGAGAGAGAGAGCATGAGCAGAAGGGAGGGACAGAGGGAGAGGGAGGAGCAGACGCCCCCTCCCCCCCACCCTGGGGCAAGGAGCCCAAATGAGCCTCCCAGGAGCCCCTGAGGAGGTTCTAAAGACCAAATGAAGAAGGTCCAGGAGGATCTTCAGACCTCAGGTCACTTGGGATTAAAATGTCTCAGTTGTCCAGTCAGCAAGACTCAGAAAGCCCCTCCCTGCTCTAGGCAGCCAGGCCCCCAGCAGGGGACCCAATTTCCTCCAAATCACTCATTCCAACGCCAGAAAATGCAAGAACCAACTGGCAGGGTCATGTGGGCGATGGGCCAAGCAGCATCGATGTCGCAATGACGCGACAGCAGTAATGACAAGGGCAGAGACGAGGTGCGTCCCGCGAGCTTACCCAGGGCCGGGCACCGTGGGAAGCACCTTATGTCACTTGCTCACCAGATCTTCCAGTTACCTTGAAGTTCCCACATTACAGACAGGGAAACCAAGGCCTCGAGAGGTGAAGTGACTGTCCCAAGGTCACCCAGCCAAGATGTGGAGGAACTGGGCCTGGAGCTGGGGCGGGAAGGGGAACGGCACTGCCCGACCTGTCACTCGGGCCCTGGTGGTGCATCCACAGTGGCCTCCGTTTGCGGCCTCACCTGCCAGCCTCTTGGGAGGCCCTCCTCTTCCGCCGAGCAAGGGCCTGATTCTATGTCACTCATGAAGCAGAAGGAACACTGATGAGTTGAAGTTACCAGGCGACAGATGCCATCAATGTCAAGCCAGCCCTTTCTAGCTGTCAGAGGCACGGAGATGGAACGGTGTGTGGACAGGGGCTGGTGAGCTCCCCGTCACGGAGGCATGTAAACGACAGTTAGAGGCTACTTGGTACAGAGCCCCGAAAGCCCGTCCTCTGTCTCTAACTGTGAAGTGGGCCCAGAAGCGGTGTCTCTGAGCCGGGCTACACAGCCAGGACCCCTCCTCACCACATTTTAGCTTCCCTTGGGCCTGCTGTCAGAAGTCGACTCCATGCCTGCTTTTTGCCATGCCTCACCGGCCCACTAAGTGAGGCCTGAAAATTACTTGCACGGTCAGGTAAATATTACAGCAGTCAAAGGTGCGGCTTTGGTGGGGAGAATGATGTGTAATTTGCAGAAATGCTACCAGTGCATCAAATTACACACGCAGCCCAAGAGGGGAGAGCGGTGATTGGCAGCTTCGATAGCACCAGTTTGGGCAGTTGGGTTTTTTTTCTTTTTCCTTTTAAAAAGCGCTCATAGACACTGATATGTAGGAGATGGGAGCTCACGCCTCTGGGGGGGGGCGGGGGGAGTGTGCCCAGAGGGCAGGAAGCCTGTTCCCACCTAGCCGGGCACCTGTTCCCAGAACAGCTGACCTGTACGCTCCCTGCTCCTGACCGTAAATCTGGTCTCTGGTTAGCGGTGGGCCCTGAGTAGCCCAAGGGCGCCTGCTTCAGGCCCCCTCCGTGGGGAAGTAAAACACCTACTAGGTGCCAGCTCCGTGCTGGTGTGCCTCGACCTGAGTGATGACACAAAGGGCCCCCTGGAGCACCTAGCCGCCCCGGAGAGGGATCAAGCAGGTGCCCATTGTTAGTAGAATCTTGGGGGACGTGAATCATCCAGGTACCCAACCCCAATCCTCTTCCCACCCTTCCTAGAATATCTGAAGCTGGGGAAGAAGGAAAATCGAGAGACCTCGCTGAGCGAGTGGACTTTCTCAGGATTGTTTTCTCTCTTGATTAAATTGAGGGCTTCAAAGAAGCCACTTCCCCAAGCTTTGGGCAGGTGAGGGGACAGATAGGGCTTGGAGCCTCTTGATTTGGGTTCCCTGCAGGGCTGGTAATTCAGCCACCAGGAAGGCTTGGAGCACAAAGAGGTGGGAAATGAGGCTGCCGCCAGCCAGCACGAGAAAAGATGCAGCCAGGCTCAGCCTGGGAGCCAGAGTCCTGGAGGAGGGAGCCGCATGAAGGTGGAGGGTGGGGGGCGGGTGCTGCAAGCAGGCTTCCTCCGGAGGAGGACGAGGACGTGGCGAGTGGCAGGAGTTCACAGAGCCAGAAGTATGCTTCTGGAATGCTGGGAAGCCTCTTGTGAGTGCATGGGGGAGACTGAGCTCCAGAGAGGGGAGGGGATGAGCTTCAGGTCACGTGGGAAACAACAGCTGCTAACTCCTTGGCTGTCCTTGCCTTCTTGGAGGCCCCTACGCTTTCTCAATGGTCCTGTGGCCCTGCAGGGAGGTGAGGGCCTGGGATGCTCAGCAGAGAGCAAGGGGCGGGGGGGCTCTCCTTGCTGCTACGTGATGGGGGAGATGCATCCTTGGCCGGGGAGACTCAGCACCTGCCCTCTGGGGGCTGCTGGTCTGATGACACATATGTCCTCCCCAGTCCGGGGGATTTGTCAGACGGATGGTGCAAACACAGCTCTGACTCTAATGGGACTCCCAGTCTGATGTGGGAGACAGAGTTCTGTATGCACAGGTGCAGACTCTGGACTTGGGGAAGCTTCCAGGCTGAGAGACGACCTTTTGTCCAGGGCTGAGCCTCAGCAGAAGGGAGCCCGCGGTGACCTCTGCCCATGAGCTTCCTGATACTCCTCCTCCGGGAAGTCCTCACCAAGACTTGCATCCCACCCCTCGACACATGATCTAGGTGGTCTGGATTCTCCTTTCTCCTCTAGGAAGGGACTGATAGTGACTCCAAAGCCTGGGTGAGTGCCCAAGTAGTCCTTCGGGGTGCCCCACATGCCCCAGGTATTCTCTTGACCTGTTACTGAGTCCCATCAGCATTATGCAGCCTCCCCCACCTGCAAATGATGTCACAGCCCGTCAGAGGCTGCAGTCACCCCCATTCCACGAGACTCCCCGCCCCCCCGTAGGGTATCCAGGCCTCACAGGTGCCTGAAACAACCATTCCTCTCACACCCTGACATGTTAATTTATAGCCCGTTTGCTCCTGGACCAGGAGCTTCATTGGAAGAGCTGGGGACATCAAGGACAATAGGCCGGCTCAGGAAAGAGATGGTTCTGGGATCCCTGGGTGGCGCAGCGGTTTAGCGCCTCCCTTTGGCCCAGGGCACGATCCTGGAGACCTGGGATCGAATCCCACATCGGGCTCCCAGTGCATGGGGCCTGCTTCTCCCTCTGCCTGTGTCTCTGCCTCTCTCTCTCTCTCTCTCTCTCTCTCTGTGACTATCATAAATAAATAAAAATTTAAAAAAATAAAGGAAAGAGATGGTTCTGAATTGACACAGGTGAAGGATTCACGGCACCGAAGGCCCTGGAGCTAATGCAGCACAAGACACACCTGCATGCATTTCAACCTGCAGACTCTGCCATTGAGAGGACCGAGGAGGGTCCCTGGCTTGCATGGCACCTGTGTGACAAATGACTGTCTTCCACCCAGATAAACCTGGGCGACATTATCCAGCTGCTTCCCCTGCCCCCTCCATGCAAGTTCCCCCAGGGCTAAGGCTGGCTGCAGGCTTGATGCCTCCTGGACTTCTGTCTGCTTCTAGCTCTGGGAAAAACTAATTGGTTTCTCGTTTTGTGAGTTGGTGACAAGTCGTTTACTCCGTTCCCAAGTCATATGAGCGGCCGCCCTAAGCAGGGCTGGAAGAGAGACAAATTACAGCCCGGGCCTCAGGGTCTCCCACCTGAGTGCACCCCACGGTCTTCTGGACATACCA
This sequence comes from Vulpes lagopus, assembly GCF_018345385.1. NCBI lineage: Eukaryota > Metazoa > Chordata > Mammalia > Carnivora > Canidae > Vulpes > Vulpes lagopus. Next base: position 129,343,821 of record NC_054831.1, read on the forward strand.
CAGGCAAGCTCAGGGACCCATCACTGCTCCAGCCTCACTCCCCAGGAACCCGGGGGTCCCTAATATCCCCCCCACCCCCCAACAGCCCCAGAGGATGTGCACCCACTGGGCACCTCCTGTAAAACACCAAAGAGGGAAACTTCAAAGGCGATCGCTCAGTCAATGGGGAGGGAAGCTTTAGAACCTTTGAGGGAATATTCTAGAAGGAGATATGAGATGTGGGCCAGGAGACCTGGGTCAGGGCTGGCTCGCTGCTGACCGGCTGGAAGACTAAGGCTGTTCACCTTGACCTCTTCAAGTTCTGTTTCCTCACCTGTGAAATGAGGGAGCTGGGCAGGCAAGGGGGCAACATGTGTTCAGGACACATTGATCAAGCACCCACCGCGTGCCAGGCACTGTTCTGGGCGCCAGGGACAGATCAGTGACTAAAACAGACCAAGATCCCCACCCTCGCGGAGCTCGCGTCCTAGAGCAGGCCACAGGGTTTTCTGTAAAGAGCTGGGTGGAAGCAATTTTAAACACTACAGGCCACGTGGTCTCTGTCACAACTACTCGCTTCTGCTGTTGATGAGTGTAGACAACATGTAGTGCACGAGCATGGCTGTGTTCCAATAAAATCTTAGCTACAAAAACAAGCGATGGGTCAGATTTGGCCTATTTGCTGTGGTTCCATCTATTCCAGAGGCTGTTTTGAGGGACCCAACTGGAGAATTAGCTCTCACATCTCCAACTGATGGGGCCAGGCACAGCCCAAGGAACAGAGCCTCCGCCCTCTGAGAGCTTGCGTCTTGGGGGAATTAGCAGGTTCCAGCTGCAGGGCCTGCTCCCCCTTCCCTCCCCTGTCCTGCCCTGCTGCCCCCTCTCCTCCCTCCATCAGGTTTCACCAGGGTGCTTGGGGCCTCCTTCTCCAACCCCCTCCACATTCTCCTTCCCCATAGTGGCTGCTGGGGAGAGAGGGAGGTAGAGGGAATGCAGAAGGCCTCGAGAGCATGGGGCATGGTACGTAGGGAGCCCCCAAAAGGCCAAGGTGCTGAGAAATTAGCTCCTCCATCCTCTTCCCCTGCTCTCCCTGGCTCCACCTTCTAACCTTGTCCAGCTGGGAGTTTCTCCTGTCTCTCTGTAGGCAAGCCTCATCCTACAGGATGCCCACCCAGAGTGACTCTCTTGGACCAGGTCTTTCCTATACGTCTCCTAATCAGCTGACTCTCCAGGCACAGTGACATTTGTTTTCTGATTATATGAGTGTCCCACCTCACCCTTCAGCCCACTAGTTCCCATTAGGGTGAGGGCAATGTCCAAGCCGGCCAGCAGCCAATGCCCAGAGCATGTGAGCAAGCACAGCCAAGAAAACAGAGCTGCCTCACTCATCACTCCAGATGTATGAGCAAAAAATGCTGATTGTTGTAACCACTGGAGCTTCGTGCTTATTTGTTACACGGCATCGTCACAACAATAGGCTGCTGATACATTTATGGTGACAAATGTGGGCTCTGGAGTCCAATGGCCTGGGATTGGCTCTTGGCTCTGCCACACACTAGCTGTGTGACCTGGAGTGAGTTATCTAGCCTCTCTGGGCCTCAGTCTCATCATCTACAAAGTAAGGGTAATGATAGAGCTCACCCCATAAAGTGTTGAGAGGACTGAATGTGATAGTTCCTGTAAAGTGGTTAGAACAGAGCCTAACACATAGCAAGTGGCCAAGAAATACTCACTCGGGGAGCCTGGGGGACTCAGTCGGTGAAGCATCTGCCTTGCGCTCAGGTCAGGATCTCGGGGTCATGGGATTGAGCCCCACGTTGGGCTCCCAGCTCAGCGGGGAGTCTGCTTCTCCCTCTCCCTCCGCCCCTCCCCATCGCTCGTGCACATGCTCTCTCTCTCTCTCTATCTCTCTCTTTCTCTTGGTCTCCCTCCCACTCAAGTAAATAAATAAGTAAAAATCTAAAAAAAGAAAAATATGAGCAAAATTGCTGTTCCAGAACTGTGCCAGAACCTGCAAGGATACATATCCGGGTCCTTCTGGCCTCCGCACAGTGACATAAAGGGACTCCCACGCCCTGCCGCTCGGGGCTCCACCAGCAAGGCCCTGAGGGATGGAAGCCCCTTCCTCAGTGGCTGCCTCAAGCCCTTTATCTCCGTGGCTCAGGAGAAAAGCCTGCGGGACAAAGTGCCAGGGGAAGAAGATCCCGGACCTTGGCTGGATGCGATTGGTGGGGCTTCCACCTGCTTCTTTTCCGTCTGGGAGCTTAAGGAAGGCAGCAGGCTCGCCGGGGAAACCACACCTCTGTTGTGAGATCCCCGGCTGGCTGCATGGACCTGGTGCCAAAAATCCTCACGAAGAGCAGGGACTTCAGTCAGCGGCGCCGCATGGGGAAGGCAAGCATGTGGGTGTCACGCAGGGCAGAGGCCTCCCCTTCCAGCCACCTGCTGAGCACGACCGGCGGTCTAGAAGTGGCGATGGGGCGGCCTGGGAAGACGGGGACCCGGCACCCCGAGGAAGGGGCTGCCCGGGGATGCAGGGCTGCCAAGCGCCTGTGGCATGGCAAGGAGCTGTGCTCGGGTAGGGGCCCTGAGCTGGGTTTCCACGCACGTGTCAGCGAGGGGACAGCTGTCGGAACCACGATCTGCCAAGAGCAGAAGGTTGCAGGAGGCACCCAGAGGACACGCAGGGCTGAGGCTCTGTGTCTGACTGCAACCCCAGCCCCACAGTCCCCATCCGGGACCTTGGAGCCAGATGTGCGTGGGACTCAGGCCTCTTTCTGCAGGAAGGTGATGTGGTTCTTTTTCAGTACATGACATCATTCCCCGGGGCGGGGGTGGGGGGGCTGAGGACTCGCTGTAATCACCCGCATCGATATCTCTGCAGTGAGACGTCTGGATGGAAACACTAAATGAGACACCATAAATAACCTCCCATCGGCCCAGGTGAGGTTTTGCCACCAAAGTGGTTCATGTCAGGTTCAGTTTGGCCACCAAATGGATCACCAAAAAAAATTTAAAAATAACCCCCCCAAATCTTTCAATTTTCAGATCTTTTTGGATTTCCAGGTTGCAGGTAAGGGGCTGCTTTGCAGGCTTGTGAAAACAAAGTAAGAATGAAGAGGTTATTTCAGGGACCACCTGCGGGGGCTCCATGTGTGGGGGGGTCACCACCCACCATGAGTTGGTCCTGCACATAGGTCAGCTGGAACATTCATCAGGGCCCTAAAATGCACGCGTGGACTTTCCCTCTTGGTGGAGAAGGGGAAAGGTAAGGATGCCAAGGTTATGGGGGCGCCTATGTTGACACAGCTGGTAGGAAGACGCAGGAGCATAAAAGAAGCAAGTTGCGCTCAGAGAATCCTCTAGAATGACGTGCCCAGGAAGAGACAGGTTTAGTATGAACTAAATCGTCCATCAGTTGGATTTGCACCTGCCTGTCTGCTTCTGTTTCTATACAGAACATATACAGAACACGAGGAAGACGAGGCCCTAAAGACATCAGACCCCTTCCCCGGGGGCTTCCTACCATATCTCATCCTCCTGGAAAGACTTGCCGGCGCACCGACCCCTCCTCTGGGCTCGCTCTGTCCATATCTCCTCCCCCTACTCGCAGCTGGAGAAACTGAGGCTCAGTGTACGGCGCCCTGAGGGCACACGCTGTCTCAGCGTGACAAAGATCATGGCATTCGAATGTCCCATCTACCACATTATTAATAATAGAGCTATGCATTAGTTGGGCACTTATATGCCCGGCCTGGTTCTCTGTGCCTTACGTGTATTATCTCATTTAATGTGAGCGCTGGGGATCGGACCCGAAGCAAGCTCGCTAAAAGCGGTTTATACACGCGCGGCTTCTCGCTGGTGGGTTTGAACAGGACGCCAGCCAAACAGGAGATGAATCAGAGATTAGACCCCAGGAGACAAGGGGAGAGGGGGGAAGAGGACCGCCCCCTCATTCAGAGGGAGGGACGAGGGAGGGCCGCGCAGATTCCTGGCAATGTGAGATAAATGAACAAGGAAAGCAATCACTTTATTTAAATGAATTGAAGAATATTTGGCTTCACTCTGTAAGAGGAAGCCGTTAAGGGGTTTTATTTTATTTTGGGCCCTAATAATATTACAATCTCCAGGCTGGTTATTATCTGTCACTTTCCAGAGAAGATTGAAAAGAAAATAGTTTTATGCCAGGCAATTGTAACCCGTTCCGTTTGATAAGTTGTTGTTCCCACTTAGAAATTACATGCACCGGTGTCGGTGACCCGGCCCGGCTGGGTGGCTTTGTTTAACTGGTCACAGAAGAGAGGAAGGGAGAGAGAGAGGGGGAGCATTCTCCCATCTTTTCAAGAGGAGTTCTCAAAATGCGGTGTGTGAGATGGTCCCAGGGAGGGGCGGGCAGGGAAAGTCAAAGCAAGCCCCACCCCACCCCCACCCCCGCCGCAGGACCTGGGAATCTGCACTTTTCATCGGGGCTCCGGGTGCTGCGGCTTGGGGCCCTCCCTGAGCCCGCCTGGCGGGGGGCCGTGTAGGCTCTGAGAGGTGTCCAGAAGGTGACGATTCGGAAGCTGTCAGGGCAGGAAAGGGTTTCAGACAGAACCCGATACATTCACATCATGGGTAGAAACCAGAGCTCCGCGGTCCCACAGCAAGTAAGAGGCAGACTGGGGCCAAAGCTCCGAGGTTCAGAGCCACACGCTGGTTCCAGACGCCAAGACGCCTAGTGCGGGAGTGAGAGGCCCTACATTCTTCCTTCTTTTCGCTCAGGCTCATCTCAGCAAAGTGGCCACACGTGAGGGCAGAACCACGCCGGGAAAGCACAACCCATCCTGGGCATGTGGGGCCATCCCCCAGGCTGGCTCTGAGCAGCCCCCGGAAGGGAATGTCGGTCGGTGCTGGGTTCCCGGCTCTGCCCTGCCTACCCCCTCCCAGACAGACCCACACACCTGGCCCATGTCTCGCAGGTGCTGACCCCCCCCCATGCAGCTGTCCAGAACCCTCCCCTTTATGTCTCCAAGATGCTGAGGGCAGGGAGGGCAGAGGGAGGGCTGTGGGCTGGACAGGGGTGGGAGGGCAGGTGGCTGATTTGTCCCATTGCCACATCACTCACTGTGTGGCTGCAGCTGCGAACCACCACTCAAGACGCAGACGCGCCTCAGGAGCCCCACTGGAAAGCACGCCGGGTCAGGAGGCTGGGTGTCTGCTAAAGCCTTCCTGGGATGGAGTGGACTTGGTGCTTAGCCCATAAGAAGACCCTCCCTCAATGCATGATTTAGTGCTCAAGGCGGTGAGGAGCCAGCAGGTGCACAGATGGCACTTGCACTGGTGTCTGGCCTCCAACCCTCTCTAGGATCCAAAGCTTGCTCATGCCCATCCAGGCACAGTGCTGGTACACAGTCAACAAACACATATTGTGCACCTACTATGTGCCCTCCCCACACTAGACTAACCTCATCAATCCCCATAATGACACTAACATTGGAATTACCACCCCATTTCCTGGATGAGGACACCAAAGAGACTTAAATGCTGCAGGTCATTGGTGATAGAGCCAAGATTCAGACCCAGGCCCTCTGTCTTTGCAGCAGATGCCCACTCGCTCCATGCCCACATCTACATGCCCACTTGCTGCCACCCCCTGCCACCCTCTGCTCCAGCTTGAGTCTTTGGTTGCCCCAGTTGCGGAGTGTTCATATCCCGGACACCGTCCTCAGGAACGGCAGGCAGGGAGTCAGCAGACAGATACCCAGGGTCGCCAGCCCTGGTGGGGCAGGGTCACCTGGTGTGTGGTCTCCACCTCTACTCCACGTGTGGTCTCTGCGGTGCAGTGTCAGCATCACCCGGGAGGTAATTAGACATGTGAACTCTTGGCCTCTGTCCCGGACCTAGAGAATCAGAATCTCTGGAGGTGGGACTCCAGAATCTTCCTTTAAAATCCTCATCAGGGGAGCACCCGGGTGGCTCAGTTGGTTAGGCAACTGCCTTTGGTTCAGGTCATGATCATGGAGTCCTGGGATTGAGCCCCGCGTCAGGCTCCTTGCTCAGTGGGGAGTCTGCTTCTCCCACTGCCCCCCTCCTTGCTTGTGCTCTCTCTCTTGCTCACTCACTCACTTGCTTGCTTTCTCTCGGAAATAAATAAATAAAATCTTAAAAAAAAAAAAAAAAGCAACCCTCCTATAGGGGACCTGCTAAAACACCAAGGTTTTAGCAGGTCCTCCCCTACAGCGTCTCCTGAACCCCCTGCAGGGGGCGGGGCTGCTGAGCCTCAGCGTCCACCTGGTCAACAGCACCCTACTTACTGGCAGGCCTCCCTTCCCTGAGCCGTGTCCCCACTCTCTGAAAACACCTCCTGGGATCACCTCTGGAATGGAATGTCTTGTAGTCCAATGGTCGCGCAGGGGAGCGGTTCAGGGGAAACCCACCTAAGGCAGACCCGATACCCAGCTCTTTCTGTGGCATCTTGGAGACCAAGGTGAGAAGAGCCATCTGGATGCTGGTAGTGAGGATGAGTTCCGAGGGGTGCTAGGTCCTTGCAGTCCAGCCCCGAGTGCCCCGACTGATGTTCCTCCTCCTCCTCCTCCTCTTCCTCCCCCACGTCTGACATTTACGGGGCACTTCCTCGGGGCCAGCTTCACGTGAATCACCTCCTTTAACTAGGCCATCGAATCCCTGGAGGCGGTGCAGCGATTGGCCACCTGACAGGTAGGGGCTGAGGCAAAGTGAGGTCAGCCAGCCAGGGTCCCCCAGCCGGGCACCGCAGGGTCCCCCAGCACGAGGGAGCGACAGTTCGCTGTGAAGTTGCCTCTGGCTGCTTCTGGCCTGAAGGCAAGGAGATCACCCCAATCTTTACACCTGGGCTCCACCTACCGATCCTCAACACCTTCCCTCATGCAGGTGACCTCATGAGCATCGCGTGGCCGTAGCCCACACTAGCCAAGGCCAGCCCGTGTACGTGAGCTCCAAGCTCGAAGCAGAGCCCCCGCCGGCTTCTACCGGGCCTCTTGGTTCTTGACTGGCCTGGGGCCCCCGGGACCGATCACCCGGCGCTTCCCCTTGACACGGACAGGGGGTCATGAGGGAAAGGACACCGGGCTCCTTCTTCTCCTGGGACCACCTCAGCATCGTTCCTTCCTGCCCCTTTTGTGACTCTTCCCTCACCCGCTTCCGCATTTCTCCAGCCCAGAGAGGAAAGGGAGCTCACCTTTGTGGAGAACATTCGAAATGCCAAGCACCAAACCAGAAGCTTCTCTGAAACCCACCCCAAATGGATAAGGTGGTGGCTGTTCTCTCCATTTGAGAAGAGGGGAAGTTGAGGCTCACAGATGACAGGGATCTGACCAAGGCCACACACCGGCATGTGACGGAGCTGGAGTCTGGACCAGGTTTATCTGTCAGCAGAGTTGATGCATTGCCCGGGGCACATCCTGCCCTACTGCGCACACTCGCATCCCTTCCCACGGCCACCCGTCCGCGGGGTGCTGGAGGGGTCCTTCCCTACACCTGCTGGGGCCCTGCTCCTCATCACTTCCCACCTTGGCCACCAAGCGCTCCTGTCCACTGGCTCCTGCTCCCCAGCCCACAAACAGGGGCGGGGCCTCCACATCCTAAACACACACACACACACACACACACACACACACACACACACGCAAACCCTCACACTCTTGTCCTTCCTGCTCTTTAATAGGAAATGTCAAGAGAGCAGACCCTACCCAGTGGCATGGGGGAGGCTAGAAGTTCCGAGGAGATGACGATGGAACGTAGGCAGCTCACGGGTGGGCTTCCACCAGGAGCTTCATGGGCACCGAGCCCACTGGCCTTTTTCAAACCTCCTCTTTGTCCCCTGAAGTTAACACAGATGATTTCATTTACAAAAAGCCCCTCTTTTGTTCCGTGGTCTTGGGGGCTCCTGGGAGAGGGTGAAGTACTAGCTTGAATTGAGCACCTGGTGTATGCCGTGAACTCCGGAAGACACTTTCTCTCTAACCCTGACCACTGTACGGTGGGTATGGATCTCCTCATTTCACAGGTGAAGAAACTGAAGCCTGGAGCGGTCCCCTTCAGCATCACAGAGATGCCCAAAAGGAAGACTCAAGAATGCAAACTCGGGGTGCCTGGGTGACTCCGTCAGTTAAGCGTCTGACTCTTGATTTTGGCTCAGATCATGATCTTGGGGTTGGGGGCTCAAGCCCCCACATTGGTCTCCACACTGAGCGTGGAGCCTGCTTAAGATTTTCTCTGTCTCTCTGTCCCTCCCCACCATGCATTTGCTCTCTCTCTCTCTCTCTACAAAAAAAAACAAAAAACAAAACAAAACAAAACAAAAAAACAACCTCAAACTCAAGCTAGCTTGGCCCCAAAGTGCCTGGTCTTTGCAATAAGCTAAATTATCCCTCATAAACTGGCCTCAGCAGTGCGTCCCAGCCTCAAGGGGTTCTGGCAGATGCCCAACTCTGGGGCGATCTTTTCAATTTTGCTATTTTATTTATTTATCCAAAGACTCGGCAGCCAGGCCCATTTCCTTTCTTTCAACATTTATTACTGTTTTACCTGCTTTCCAAAGGGCCTCAGCAGTGGCTGAGGGGAGAAGGGGGGGAGGAAGGGGCTGCGCCTGGCTCCTTGCCTGGTTCTGTCCACCGTGGAGCTCAGGTGAACACTCAGGCCTGGGAGCCCCATGGGATTTGGTTGCAGAAAGCTTCTCCAGAAACCAGATGAGGAGTCTTGAGCCCTTACCAGGTACCAGAAACTTGATGTCAGTGTGCACCCAATCCTCACAAAATCACATGGAAGGAAGTATCTCCCCACTTAACTGATGGAGAAACTGAGTCTTGGGGAAGTGGCACAAACTGCCTGAGCTTACACAGTGGTAAATGTGACAGCCAGGACTTGACTGTAAGTCTCAACTCTTCCTGTATAACACTCCCTGTACACATTCTTACCCTGGAGTCTTCATTTCACACATGGGGAAACTGAGGCTCAGACACGCCCAAGCTCAAACAGCAACAAAGATCAAGGCTAGGTTTCCCAGCTCCCAGTCCTGTGCTCTTTCTGGCTTTGCCCAAGGCACCGCCTTCCAAGGTCAGGGTTACCAGAGTCCCAGAGATGAGAGGGTCCACTTGGCCCTTCAGGGTCATTGAGCCCCTTCTCCTGCTTCTGGAACATTCTGCCTCTTAATCAGCCTTGAAAGAGAAGAGGAGCAATGAGTGTGGCGGACAGAGATCCTTTTAATTCCCAAACATCCCCTGGAAAGGGTTTTGCAGGGTTTTGCAGAGAGCAAAGCCCAACACAAGCCCTCTCCGTCCCTTCCACCTTCGCTGGTGCGTCTTCGGTGCGTGTGCGACCTTAGGGAGCTGGTGGGCTTGAGGCATGTCAAGGAGTGTGGCTGTTCTGGGGGATGGCAAGGACCAGCTGAGCTGCTGCTTCCCCACACAAAGGGTTCCTGGGTTTTGCAGGAGAGCCTGACACGCTGATTTACAAGTTGTACAAATACAGCTCAGCAGTCCTGCAGCCTCAGTTCCATGAAGAGCATCATTCACTTGGTAAGCGAGCTGGAGACCCTCAGAACACGCAGAACATGCTCAGGGGGAGGGGAGGGGAGGGGAGGGGAGGGGAGGGGAGGGGAGGGGAGGGGGGGAGCAGGCTCCCATATCCCCCATCCTGCTACTGGGCAAGAAAAGGACACTTTGAGCTAAGAGCTGCCTTTCTCTTGACTCTTCGTCCATCCCCTTTTCTGCAGAGGTCTGTGGTCGCCGCTAAATCCCCCGGGGCTGTAATGTGTGGATGGACACACAGTAGGCTCTCACTAAAAGGCTCACTGCCTGCAGGCTGGGTGCCTCTGCCACACAGCAGGTCGTGGGTGAGTGTCTGTTGATCATAATCGAGCTCGATGAGTTGGCATCAGTGTCTCCATTTCTGGCTCTATCCACACCTCAACATAGGCCCTGTTTGAGCTTCAGGGGTCTGGACTGTCACTTGGGAGAGGTGCCTGTCCTGGGTGCCTATTGTATCCCATGGGTGAAAAAAAAAATGAGATGTGCTTTATACAGATAAAGTGTAATGCATAGTCCTTACCTAGGGCTTTCATATGCATTTTTTCTTCTTGCACTGTGAGGAAGCCCTTCCTAAGGTCTGACTTCCATCCTGTCTGCTTCAGTTTAGTTAGGATCTATGTTTTCCAGGAGACGTAGGCTTAGTGCACCCAAAACGGGGCTGCCACTATTGGTCAAAAGGAATGTGGAGATAAAAATAAAATGTGTCTTCTTTTAAAAAAAATAGCTTCCTCCACTTTCCGCGGCTGTTCAGAGTAAAGTGTATAATTTGCTTGACTGCCCTGGCCCATCGGCTTATCACTGAGGGCCTAGCAACTCCGAGAGGGGAGGATTATGCAAATAGAAATCAGCTTTCAAGAAAGTGGGCTAATCCAATATTACAAAGAGGGCTGGGTTTGAGAGGAAAAGGGGAAAGCAACTGAGATGGGTGAGTTATAGAGATAGCGAGCCGGTTCCTGGCACAACGTGGAGCTGACTGGAGAGGGGGCCCTTGCTGGCCCCTGAGCCAGGGTTGGAAGAAAGAAGATCTGGTCTCCATTTCCCCGGTACTTGGTGGTGGCGGGGGGGGGGGGTTGGCTAGTGGATAGAGAAACTCTTAAATTATTTGTTGCTGGAATGGCCCCCTCATCTCAGAAATCTGGCCAAATGTCAAGAGGTAAGTGCGGTGTCAGGAGGCTTGAAGCTCTCCCACTGAGCTTTTCACATAAAGGCAGACTCACATTCACCAGGTGGAGCAGACTGCGAATTCAGGTCAGACCAAGGCCTTTCCCTCCCCCGTGGGAAATATCCAGGAGCACAGGGCACCTCCAAGAGGACGTGGGAGCAAGGACATTAATGTCCTCAATGACACATGGGAGCCCGCAGCACCGCGGACAGCTCCCAGTAATGGCTATAGGACCTGGTTCCTCCTCTGCTGGGACCCTGACATTAGGGATCCACCCTAAAGGGCTTTCTTTTGGGAAATTGGAAGCCTATTGTACCCTAAGCCCTTGTGAAGGCAGACAATAAAACAGGCAATTCAGATTCACTTTGGTAAGTGCTCTGATTTAGAGGAAGTGGAGATCCCTGGAGACACAGAGCAGGGCATCTAACCTAGGTTTGGGAGTGGAGAGGAAAGACTCAAACTGAAGGGCAAATTGGAACAGGCCTGGTAAGAGAGGAGAGTGAGTATGTTCCAGGGAGAGGAACAGCACAGGCAAAGGCCCAGAGGTAAGGGAGAGTGTGGCTTATTGAAGAGCTGAAAGAAGCTCCTTAGGGCTGGAGGTCAGGTGGGGGGGGGGGTGCTGCTTGGGGGCTGGCACAAGACGGGGTGGGGAGGTGGGCAGGGGCGGGATCCTGTAGGGCTCTCTCTATGACATGGAACAGAGCTGGATTCCATTCGGAGGCCAACAGCAGACTGCCTTAGGGCTTTCGGCAATGGAAGGGTATGATTAGATTTGCATTTTGAAAGTTCCCTCTAGCTGCATAGATTGGGGCCAGGTAAGCCCATACTACTGGGCAGGTCAGGAGGTGACAATCATTCTGACCAGGCTGATGGTGCAGCAGACTAGCAGATGGGGCCTCATATGGAAGGCAGTGGACACGATTGAGAGAGATTTGAGAAATAGAATCGGCAGGGCTTTGTAGGAGTGAGGAGGAGGGGGCTTAAGGATGAGCATCAGGGTGTGTGGGCACAAATAAGAAGAGGGATGCAGAAAAGGGAAATGAGGTAGAATCAAGGGGGAGGTACAGAGAAAGAGAGGGAGTAACTTAGAACTGAGATGGATGTGGGCACAGAAATGAGAGTGAGGAGCACAGGGAAAGGGGAAGGCCATGAGAAAGTGTGGGGCATGATAGCATAGTCAGGATTAGTGACTTGAGTCTTTATTTTGTCACCTGTGTGTCCCATCAGGATGTCTGCCCATAACCCACAGGGCTTGCTGTGGGTCTGCACAGAACTGTGTGCAATATCGGGCTTGACAAAAGCTCCTCTGCTTGGATGTGTGAGAAAACCCCCATAAGCCCAGCAGAAGCATCAAGCTAGGTGGGCACTGAGCAGATGGCCGGGGGACTGAGTGGGGTTTGGTTCTTGAATGCTCAGCTCCCTCTTCCAACACTCTGTAATATGAGGGTGGGGGGACCCTTCAACCACTTCTCTATAGCAGAAAGGGCTAGAGACTCTAAGGTCAGTCTGGACAGATCCAGGCCTGTCATTTGTCCTGGGGTCAGTATATTTCACTTAGTTGATTCAGAGCATCTATCACTTGATAAAACATAAAGGGAGATGGGCTATGAACTAACTTCTCCATTTTCTAGAAGGCCCTCGTCTACAGTGCCAAGGGTTCAGTGTAAGGAAGACAAGGTCAATGGCTCAAAATATGTGCTGGATAGATGGGTGGGTGGGTGGATAGATGGGTAGGTGGGTGGGTGGATAGATGATGGATAGATGGATAGATGGATGATGAATGGAGGATGGATGGATGGATGATGGATAGATGGATGATGAATGGATGGACAAATGGATGAATAGATGGATGATGGATGGATGGATGATGGATGAATGGATGGATGGATAGATGAATGGATGGATGGATGGATGGATGAAGTGAATGGATGGTCAAACACCTTAATGGTCACCACATTTTTATGCACTCTAGGCATAGACAAAGTCTCTGGAAGATTCCATATGTGGGACAGAGCCACTGGCCTTAGCCTATGTCCAGCAGTAGTATAGGCAACAGTCTAAAGGTCTATTTGGTGGTTGCTGAGAAATTTCAACACCATCAACCACAACCACTTGGCTCAAATTCCTTCTCCTTTGAGAGTAATACAGTTTCCAAAGGCACCTGCTAAAACAGCTAGTAAGAGGAGCTGGGGTCTATGCCAGGTCAGTTTAGATGGTAGATCTAGATCTGATGAATGGATGGATAGAGAGATAAATGAGTGTATAGCGGCCCTTGGGAGGCTAAGAAAGAGGGTCATAGGGACCTCTGGGCTTCAGATAAACACAACTCTACCAGCTTCATGAATCCCATGCTCATGACCCTGCCACACCTCTCCTTCTACTTCTCAGCCCAGGGGTTAAAAGCAGAAGCGTGGGTCATCTGTCTGGGGTCTAGTCCAGGTTCCAGCACTTACCAGAAGCATGAACTGGACTGAAGTATTTAAGCCTCAGTTTCTATACATCTAAATCAATAAAATGGTGACAATAACAGAACTTACATCACAAAGTTGTTGGAGAGATTAGAGATCATTTATAAAATGCTCAGCACAGTTCCTGGGACACAGAGAGCGCCCCCAAATGTTATCATTTGGTCCATTAACCCTGCCTTTCTCTCTGTAGGGCTTCTTTCCACTTTGCCCTAACTGGACCCACCTTTCAAAGCCCAGCTTAAAGTCTGCCCCTTTCAGGACATCCTCACTGACCAATCTCACTCCACTGTCTCATGTCTCTCCAGTGCTCTGAGAGCTCCTGAGGATAGGGACAAAGTCAAGGAGTCTTTTGGCTTCTCCATGGAGCCTTCGGTGGGAGGTGCCTGGTAATTGTAGACAACTGTCCTGTTCAGGGAAGCTGAGATGCCTGCCCCAGAGTCTTCAGTGCCTGCACCTCCCCTGTGCCTCCTCTTCAAAGATAAAATGCTAGTAATAAAGTCATGTTGAACTGGCCTGTACCTTTAATTGGTGCTTTGGCAAAGGCTAGATTCCCTGCTAAGCATTAAAAGGCTTTAAAATTCTCTTTATTGAACTACCTCTAAGAGCCCATGCTGGATCCCAGGGACTAGCAGGATCCAGCTTGGAAGTTGGCTGGTCAGGACCATGGAGAGATGAAGGGGCCCCTGCACCTGCTAAGAGGCTCCTATACCCTCTAAATTTGACCCAGTGCAAACGACAGAAGCCTATCTAAGGACATTTGGGTGCCAGAAAATAATACAGCCCCTTAGACAACTAGGGAAAGTTTGGGTTTGGCCCCTCTGAGCTCTAGACATGGTGGCAAGGATACTCAGTCGCATCTTACCACAAGGCCCAATGGATCCCACATGGTGCATACTTGGGGAAGGGGGAAGCATTCATCATGGCAGAGAGAGGTCCTAAACTTGTTCTGGTCGTAGAGGAGCTTTGGCAAGATGATACAGAATCAGCACCCAGGGTCATGGGCGTGAGGGGTAGGGACAGAAGGAGGCTTGGCAATTGTTCCCAGTAATTATTCCCACCTACCCTCTAGGTGCCAAGCTCTGAGCTTAGGCTTTTTACCTATACTATCTCAACAGTCTTAATGACAACCCCATGAAGCCATATCATTAGCTCCCTTTTCTAAAAAGGTTAAGTAACCAACTGAAGATGTCATGGTGAGGAGGTGACGGAGTGCGAATTAGAACCCATGGTCTTTCTCACACCCCATGTTGTTTCTCAGGAGCACAGGGACAGGGAAGAGAGCTTCAGCAGACCTGGGTGAGCAAGCCCCAGCCCACCCCACCCCCTGTCTTTCTCCCCTTCCACTCAGACCTCACTCCTCCAGCTCTGGAAGCTGAGGAAGGAGAAATCTAGATGTCACTTGATTGCATAGAAAGACACATGGGGTGTCCAGACCTGGGCCCTGGCTCTGCTTAGCTAATGACCTCCTCCACAGCTTCCCCTGGGCCACTCTTCCACCTAAGAAATGCAGAGAATGGACTTGGACAACTCTAAGAGCCATGCCAAGGCTAAGGTTCCAGGGTCTTATGATATGTCTTTTTATTTATTTATTTATTTGAGAGAGAGAAACACATGTAGGGGGAGGGGCAGAGGGAGAGCATCTCAAGCAGACTGCCCACTGAACAGGGAGCCCAGTATGGGGCTGGGGCTCAATCCCATGACCCCTGAGATCATGACCTGAGCTGAAACGAAGAGTTGGAGACTTAACCAACAGAGTCACCCAGGCGCCCCATAGGATCATGTCTTTTAAAAGCATTGGTCAGACAGTACCTCAATCTATTAGCCTCTGGAATCAGAGAAAAGGACACTTGGGAGAATGTGACTCTGTCCTTTGAAGGAACATCTAAATGTTTTCATTATAAGGGATTATAATAAGGGTGATGGGTTAGTGGGAGCTACTGGTCCAGCATAGTACCAGCTATTTTACCAAAGTTACACTGTCTGTCCACTTCTCTGCATCCTCATCACCACCACCCACATCCAGGCCACCACAACCTCTGGGAGGCTGTGAGAGCCTCCTAACCCTCCTCTCTCCTGGATCCTGTCCTTAGCAGAGACAGTGCAGGATGATCATCAAACCTAATTGTGCTGTCCTCTTCCTGCACAGCCAGGAAAGCTACACTTCCCAGCCTCCCGTGCAGCTGCAGGTATGCGGCTGGGTGCTGGCCAATGGACTATGAATAGAAATGACCTATGCTACTCCCAGACTGGCCCATAAGAGCAGTTTCATGACTCTTTTGCTCCTGTGTGTCCCCCTTTGGTGGTAACATGCACGAGGGGAGGGTAGAACCACAATGTGAGATGAGCCTGGATCCCTGAGTCACCTCATGGAGGAGAGCTGCCAGGGAGAGGTGAAACCCACACCCAACTTTCTGTGAAAAAGAAACCTTTGCTACATCAAGTCACAGGGCCTGGGAGGTTATTCTGTTAATGCACCACAACCAAGGCTATCCTGACTCACACACTCTCCTGTAGTCCGGTTTCTGCACAACAGCCAGAGAATTCTTTTCAAAACATAAATTTGGATCCTTTTCAAAACATGTTGCTCCCCATGTGACACTCTCCATAAGTTCCACATTCTACAGAAAATCTACAAAGTCCTGGAAGCAACCTGAATATCCACCTATGAACAAATAGGTTAAAAAAAATGTGGTGTGGGGGATCCCTGGGTGGTGCAGTGGTTTGGCGCCTGCCTTTGGCCCAGGGCGTGATCCTGGAGACCCCGGATCGAATCCCACATCGGGCTCCCAGTGCATGGAGCCTGCTTCTTCCTCTGCCTGTGTCTCTGCCTCTCTCTCTCTCTTTCTCTGTGTGACTATCATAAATAAAAATTATAAAAAAAAGAAAAAAAAGAAAATGTGGTGTGTGTACACCCACATCCACACACGCACACAGGGGAGTATTACTCAGCCATCGAAAAGAATGAGATCTTGCCATTTGCAACAACATGGATGGATCCAGAAGGTATAATGCCAAGCGAGACGACTCAGACGGAGAAAGACAAATACTGAATGATTTCACTTATGTGCTGAATCTTAAAAAACATAAGACAAATGAACAAACAAAACAAAACAGAAACAGAATCAGAGAGCCAACAGGTGGTTGTCAGAAGGGAAAGGTGTGGGGGGGTGGGTGAAGGGGATTAAGAGGTACAAACTTCCAGTTACGAAACAAATAAATCTCCAGAGAGGAAAAGTACAGCATAGGGAATACAGTCAATAATAGTGTAACCGCATTGTAAGGTGACGGAGGGAACTACACTGACGTGGTGAGCATCTTGCAACCTATAAAAACGTCGAATTGCTATGTTTTACACCTGAAGCTGACGTGATATTGTACGCCAATGATAATTCAATGAAAAACTCTTTTTTACATCCACAAAGCCTTATGTGAGGTGTCGCTGCCTCCTCTCTGACTTATGTTCTCTCTTCCCTCTGCCCTCCGGGTTCCAGGCCACAGGTCTGATCTCCGGACAGAGCACCCCTGCTCCTCCCCTCCATAGGAGTCCTCCCTGCATCTCCTAGGTCTTTGCGTGTCTTCTCGTCCTACAAGCCTCAGTGTCACTCCCTAAAAGGCACCTTCTCAGACGAGCCAACCTAAGAAGCCCCAGTTACCTTCTGCACATCATCCTGCATTACCTACACCGCACTTATCACTGTCTGATATTTTCTTGCTAATTGATTAATTAATGGTCCATCTCCCCACCCCAGTCCTACCGGAGCAGGGACATCGTTTGTCTTGTTCACCGTTAGATTCCAGTACCTAGCAGAGTGCCTGGCACCTGTAGACGCTCTGTGTTTGTGGACTGGGAACATTAATTTTCAGAGCTCTGTGAGGCGGATGTCACTACCGCCCTGTAGCATAGAAGGAAATTGAGGCCCGGAGAGGTTGAAACCAGTAAGCGGCAGAGCTCAGAATTCCACCTGCAGCCTCTAATTCCATGGGCATCCTCTTTCTGCTCCATAATTTTTGCTTCTTTCAAAGGTATTTTAACCACGCAGGGTTTATGATCCAACACGAAGAGAAGCATCTACTCTGTCTTTAGTAATTTCCCTTCATTAAGTCCTTGCCCTCACGGGTTCCCGGTCTGAATGAGGAGACGTGGTCCCTTTCTCCTGAAGGGACACACGGTCTGAGATTGAAGCCAGCGGCTGAATCACATGAGCATTTACAAAGCAACACGTAGGGGAGTGCCAATGGGCAGAGCACGCGGCAGCTTACAGGGCCTCCCCAAAGTCTCGTCTGTGCAAAATGAACTGAGAGAGAGAGAGAGAGAGAGAGAGAGAGAGAGAAGGAAGAGAGACAGAGGGAAACAGAAAGAGAGACAGAGAGAGACAGAGAGACAGAGATACAGAGCCAGAGAGAGACAGAGAGATGGAGACAGCGCTGTAAGCCTGGGCTTCCCCCCGCTCCCCCCGCCCCGGCAAGGAGAGCACGCAGGGTCACAGATGAGCCTGCAGAGCCTCAGAAGTGGCCGCGGCCTCCCGGGCACACCCGTGAGTGTGCGGACACGAGGGGAAGGAGGTCGGGAGCCCGGGCCCGGGCTGCAGGCTCTGAGCACCGTGGACCATCACAGCACCAGCTGCCCCCACCCCTCCTCCATGCGCCAGGGTAGGGAAGGGGAGGCAAAATCTAGGATGACGTACGGTGACAGGTGTTCTTTTTTAAGCCTGGAGCTTCTCTTGCCACGTGGCCCTGGCCCATTCTGGGTGTCAACCAGACAGATTAGGCGGGATGGGGCGAGGAGACATGGGCCTGGGTCTCGAAGCGGCCACCCAGCTGTGCCGGCCAAGCCCCCATGAGCTCCGAGAGGCTGGCCCAGGCAGCCACATGCAGCTGGCCCTGCCTGGACTCTCTCTCCATCCCCCACCACTGTCTCCGCCTGGTGAATTGGTGGAGGCGCCCACGCCGCCAGCTTGCCTCGGCCGCCACCTCCTCTCTTCAGGTCCCCCCACAGCAGCTTTCTCCCCCAGCTGGGCATCCAGCAAGCCCCTGGCCATTAATCCATCCCCTGCACTCCTCCCCACCTCCCCACCCCCAGCCGATTGCCTAACTCAGGGTCACATCATTGCTCCCCTGGATGGCTGCAGGAGCCTCCCACCGCCCTGGGCTCCCCAGCACCCCCAGTCCTTGTTCAGTGACCGCACAGCAGCCAGCAACCATATAGGACTGTGCACCTCCTCTGTGTCCAAGGGGGTGGCTCCTTTGCCCTTGGGGTTAATTTCAAGCATCTTAAGTTGATGAATATGTGGTCTAGGCCCCGCCGTCCCTTCCAGGTGTGTTCTGCTTCTTGGCCTCTCCTGGCTGGCTCCACCAGACAGCCCCCACTTTAATTTTCAGGGTGCCACAGTCCCTCATCTTTGGAGGCTTGCCTAAGTTTTCTTCATTCTTCAAACCATAGCTTACATTTTCCTTCCTCTGGGGAGCCAACCCTGACCACTCGAGTCTGGATTGGGGGTTCAAACAACATACCTAACATTTCACAAGCGACTCTGGTCCATACCCTTTGCATCTCCCAACACGGTGGAAGCTCCTGGGGAGCAGAAAAAACTCATCTGCCTTGCTCAGTGCTGTATCCTTAGCATCTAGCACAGGGCCTCTGGCACCCCTCAGGTGCCCAGAAATATTTGCTAAGTAAGTGAGCAACTTGGGGATGTTGGATAGCGAATGAGTTTTGCCCAGAGCACCTTGCACAAGGGAACTCACCATGTGGCATCATTGGACCTTGTCCTACCAATCCCTGTGTGCAAGGGACCATGGCAGGCAAAAGTGAACCCCCTAAGTGAATTCCCAAGGCCCCACGGAGGAGGCTGTCTGTCTCCTTTGGTAACATTTTCTCAGGCCCCTACCCTCTGACCTTCTAGAAAGCCACAACAGCAAGCTGCCCCGTTCTAATGGAAATTCCCAGCATCGCTTTTCTATCAAGGCAATCTATAAATCACACTGCAGAGCTACACCAGCTCTGCAGAAATCAGCCGCTGACCGTCTGCCAAAGCCCCCCACGTTGTGCAAAGTTTGGAGCTGCACAGAAGGGTTTAGTCCAGGCGCTCGAGATGAGCTGCAGTGTCTCCTTCAAAGTCGAGTTGGCCAGCACGGGCAGGGCCCCAGTGTGTGCACAGCCACAGGAAGGGAGCACAGCGCTGAAGGGATGGAGCAGGGCTGGGTGGGGGACCCTGACTCCACTTGCAGGAACCCAGTCGTCCCAGCGAGCTGACTGCCTCCTCTTGGGGCAGGTGGATGGGGGCATCTCTCCCCAGGGCCGGGGAGCAATCCTCCATGCGGCGCAGACACGTCTATTCCTGGGCTTGTCCATTGGAGTGTTTACTTTTCCTGGCTCCCGACTCCATCTGTCTGGGCAGGCGGCGTGGGGGGAGGACCTAACATGTGAAGTACTCACTAAAGAGCAGCGTGGACGCCGAAGCCAAACCGCCAGGGGCCGAATCCTACTTCTGTCGCTTACCAGCTGCATGGTCTTGAGCGAGTTTTGGCTTCTGAGCCTCAGCCCTCTCCTCTCTAAAGCGGGACAAGGACAGTGCCTACCCTCGGGGTTGCTATGGGGATTAAAGGAGCCAGTATGTGCGAGGCGCTTAGTGTCTGGCCTATTGTCAGTGGCCTATAGTAAATATTAGCTTCTTTTATTACTGCTATTGATACTGTTTGCCAGACACTCCAGCAAACACTTGTCGGAACCGTATCATTTCATCCCCCACAATACCCCATAGGGGGCTATTCCTTCCCTCATTTTCCGGGAGGGGCCAGTGAGCCGCCACCAGACACCCAGGCTGCTTCCCGGCTGATGGCTCGCGGGCTGGGCCTCCAGAGCAGCGCAGGGAACTCACTCCCTGCTTCCTGGCATCTCCCGGCGCCCACCTCCGCCAAGCGCTCTGGAGGCTCGTCCTCAAAGGACGATGCCCTCGTTCACTGTCACCACCCAGGATGACAAAGACAAGCAGTGGGTCCCGGTGGGGTTCTGATGAAGAAGAAGGGGACACATCTGCTGCTCCGACCCGAGGCACGGCCCGGAGCACCATCTCCAGGAGCCTGACCAAGCTGGCTCCAACCTGGGGCCATCAGGGCCAGCAGCCCCTGTGAAGGGGACGATTCTCACCCTCTGAATGTCTCCAGGGAACAGGAGAAAGGCCAGAGTGGGGCTCCAGAGTCCGAAGGACTCAGGTTCGAATCCTGACCCTGCAGCTTTCGGGAACTCATGTCATAAATCTGAGCCTCAGTTTCCCTATCTATACAATGGAGCTGCCCATAGCTCTCGCTTCGGGTGGCACATGGACAGCTCAGCTGGCAGGACGTGAATAATCAAGGAGGATTCCTTCTGTCCTGCTCGAGTCCCACGCAGCTTCCAAACCCGGCTTCAGCAGCTGCTGGATTTCCCACAATCTTCTGAGAGCCCGGGGGGAGGGGGCGGGGGGGTGGAGCTGAGCCCAAGGGCTGCCTGGGACCCTGGGAGGCTCTCAAGCCTGTGGCTTGTGTGGGCAGGACAGCTCTTTGGTGCCACATGCAACACAGGCTGCCACAAACCCACACAGCGGTTTGGTGTGAATTAATAAAAGTGTCTGAAGCATGGGGCTCGCTGATTAGAGCCCACGCCGCGTCAGGCAGTGGGTAGGACACACACCTAAGGCCTCCACTGTAGGAAGCCCAGGAGCAGGGGGCGTGGAGGTGAGGCCGCAGAGGGGGCATCAGGAGGCCAGGGCCGGGGTGCCTGCGAGGATGATGAAGCTGTCCGGTGGAGGTGAAGGGAGAACATGGGGTACGTGCTCCTAGGGGTGCATTCGTCTGTGCAGGATGAGGTGGGCTAATTGGCTAAAACACAAGAGCAAGATGAGAGCAGGCAGGAAGTGGGAGGCCTGGGGCGAGCCGGGCAGGCACTGCAGCCTGCTGGGCACCGAGATGCCAACAATCTCTTAGGGACACTCACTCGGGGAGCAGCGGAGCGTCACCCAAGGCTTGGGTCGGTGGTGGGGGCGGGAGGGAGGGTGTTGGGAAGCCAAGAGCCCAGGCATGCTGCAGCTCCAACTCATGCCTCCCACAGCTGAGATGCTGCTTGGAGGGAAAAATCAGAACAGAGACATTTGCGCTTTTTTAGTCCAAGCAAGTCCCAGACGCAAAGGTCAAGAGGGACGGTGAGCTGGCCCGTTCAAGGCCAGGTTTGAGCGCAAGGGCATCTCTCTCCATTTTCTCTTTGAGAAATGACCCATGTTTTTCAGAGGTCTGGCTTCTCCTTGGGGTCAAGGTTAATTCC
Organism: Vulpes lagopus; assembly: GCF_018345385.1. Classification (NCBI taxonomy): domain Eukaryota; kingdom Metazoa; phylum Chordata; class Mammalia; order Carnivora; family Canidae; genus Vulpes; species Vulpes lagopus. The sequence goes on from NC_054831.1 coordinate 129,365,271, forward strand.
TCCTGCTAACCGCCCCCGCAAAAAGGAGGGGAGTCATCCTGCAGGAGGCCGCCTGGCCTGAGGGTTAATGGGGTTTGAATCTCGATCAGAACCGAAGGGGCTTGGGGACCGGAAGGGATTCATTCTCTTCCTCAAGTCTCAGAGGAGAAGGTACCCCGACCACGTCACCTGCCAAATGGTGACAAGAGTCAAGTCATTGAGGAGACAGAGACTAGCTCAGTGCCAGGCACATAATAGGCAAGCAATATGTACTTATTCAGGGATAAATGCAATATATCTGAAAAGTCCACGAAGGAAAGAAATAAAAATGTCAGGTGGAGAGATTGAAAGCCCAGACAATACAAGGAAAGCCACCACATGCTTATTAGAGAGAATAAATGAATTCATCTAATTTGTAGGATGCAAGATAAAGCCACAAAAAAAAAAAAATCAATTGCATTGCATTCTTACATCCCAGAAACCCACAGAAAATCCAATGAGAAAGATTCCATTTATAATACTAAAAAATAAATACTTGAGAGTTCTTTTAATTTGGGACACAAGATATTTGTTTAAAGAAATTATAAAAACCCAATGGAGGCTCGATATTAGGAAAACCATCAACATAATTCATTACATTAGTAAATTAAAGGAGAAAAACCATATGATTACTTCAATGGATTCTTAAGAAGCATTTAATTAATTTTTCTTTATAAAAACTCTAGGTAAAATTGGAACAGAAGTGAACTTCCCTTATACGACAAAAATAGTATTTATCAGAAACCAGCAGGAAAATATCATATATGTGCGATGTTAAATGCAATCCGACGAAAAACAGAAACAAGACAAACATTTTACAAGTGCTCTGGAGGTTTCAGATATTAGAATAAGGCAAGAAATTATAGTAAGTTCAATAAACAATGACAACACCAATATTCTTGTAGTGCCGGGCACCATCCTAAGTTTATTTGGGGAAATGAGGAAAATGGGCGCAGAGAGATTCAGTAACTTGTCCAGAGTCACACAGCTTCTACCTGCCAAAGCTAAGGCTTGAATCTAAGTGATCTGGTCCCAGGATATGTCCTTTTATATATCGTGAGATACTGTGTCTCGGGTGTTAAAAACGCTACCATTATTTGCAGATAATATAATTGCATTACTTAAAAAAATCCAAAAAATTGAAATAAAAAAAAAAAGCCTACGAGAACTGACACGTCAGTAAGATGTCTGCGTAAAAGACAAACATGCCAGCGTCACCAGTTTCCTTTATTCCACTAGGACAGAACTTCTACAGCAGCGCCTAGCACCCTGCCTGAGACATGGTGGGTTCCTGACAAATATTTATTGAAAGACGAATCGACGGGGAGCACGCAGCTGTTTGGAAAGAGCAAACTAGGCCAGCGGTGCAGCTGGGTTTCTCCGAGGGATCCACTGAGGGACTTCCCTCCGGCCTCCAGCTGGACCCCCTCTAGCATGTGCTCTCAGATGTGGGGCGGGGGGGGTCTCCCCAGGGTCCTTGCAACAACCCCTTCAAACCTGCCATCCCTCCCCGTCCCGTCTCAGCCTGACAGCTGGGTGGGATCACAGCACGTTGTCCCTGCTGGGAGGGGAGAGGAGGGTGCCGTTCAGGTCCACACCCTCTTAGTCCAGGCGGCTAGGCGCCCTCCCTTTTTCCACCAATGCTCAGTGTCCAAGGACCGCTGGCAATGCATGGGGCGCTGTCCTTGAGTCTGTCCCACAGCCTGCGTTCTCAGAGACCCAGAGGGCCATCGTGAACACTAACACAGGGAAGGTACGGGGACACCTGGGTGGCTCAGCAGTTTAGAGCCTGCCTTTGGCCCAGGGTGTGATCCCGGGGTTCTGGGTTCAAGTCTCACGTCGGGCTCCCTGCATGGGGCCTGCTTCTCTCTCTGCCTGTGTCTCTGCCTCTCTCTCTGTCTCTGTGTCTCTCATGAATTAATAAATAAATAATATTTAAGAAAATTTTAAAAAAAAGGAAAGGTACTTCCTGCAAGCCGAACTGGCAACGGTGTGACTTGTCATCCAAACCAGGATACTTTTGAAGCAGACAGAGGGCTGCTCTTCACAATTACCCTGGTGATGCCCGGCACAGTCGGGACGGTTCCAGGCAAACTGGGCTGCGGGCTACTCTCCCTGCCCTTCCGTTTTACAAACGCCGATAGGGAGGCTCAGAGGTGACGGGGGCAGACGGGGAGCCTGACCTCAGATCTCAGCCTCCAGCACCCTCGGCTCAGCGGCTTCTTCGCCTCCGGTCCACACCTTCCTTGGGACACAGGCTGCTTTTCTTTGAGACACCACCAGATACAAGGTCTCGCACACGAGGAATCGAATCGGGTCGGCTTGGACCTTAGGAGCCGTGGCCTTTTGGGGGTGTTTACAGAACACTAGCCAGGCTGTGGTGGTGGAAGGTGGCAGTGGGGAGGAGGTCAGGGCCCAAGTGGTGCCTCAGGGGTGATCCTGGGGTCCCCGCGGCCCCGTCTGCCTCTCTCTGTGTCTCTCATGAATAAATAAAATAAAAATCTAAAAAAAAAAAAAAAGGCTACGGAATGACTTGACCTGGTTCTGGTTCTGTCTCTAAAAGGGCATTCTGGGGGGGGGGGCACCTGGGTGGCTCAGCCGTTAAGTATCTGCCTTCAGCTCAGGTCATGATCCCAGGGTCCTGGGATCGAGTCCCGCATAGGGCTCCCTGCTCAGCGGGGAGTCTGCTTCTCTCTCTCCCTCTGCCGCTCCCCATGCTCATGCCCTCTCTCTCTCTCAAATGAATAAATAAAATCTTAAAAAATATATAAAAGGGCACTCTGGCTGCTGTGTAGACACTGGGAGGGATAAGACTGGAAACGGAGTGCAGTTAGGGGGCTGCCAATTCTAGGTGGTGAGTGATGCTCTGCAAGAGAAGGGTGGCCAGGATGTGGGAAGAAGCAAGTGGATTTAGGGCATGTCTCTGAATGGGTAAAATGGGAGGGCTGTAGGGTGGGGTAGGGGAAGCGAAAGGAAAGGAGGAGGAGGAGAGATCCCTAGGTTGTTGGCTTAAGTAACCTGGTGGATGATGACACCATTTACTGGGATGGGGAAGAATGGAGAGGAACGGATTTGGAGGAATCCAGAATTTTCCTTTGGCCATGTCAAGTCTGAGATGCTTTTCAGATATCTGTAGGGGGGGTGTCCCGAGATTTGTAAAATTGGCTTCTGCTGCTTAAAATTCTTCAAATGCACGCCCTTTGGCTATAACCCAAGTTCCATTACACGAGACCCCAGACATGACACGTCCTGCTTGAGTCCCTGACGGCCAGCAGCCTCCTCCCCCTGCCCGGGGCCCCCATCCTTCACCAGCACCTGATGGGATTCCAATGGGCCAGTCCTCTGGGCCTTCGCACCTGTTCTTCCTCTGCTTCCCATACCCTCGGTCCCCTCCTCCTTCCAGAACAGCTGCAGACCGGGGTAGGGGCGCCTCATCTGTGCGTCTGTGACATCCTGTCTCTCCCGGCAGAGGGTGAGCCAGGGACAGCACCTCTGTGTGGCGCCTGCACCCTGCATGGGTTTCCAATGGGAGTTCGTTCTATCCCAGAAGGAATGGCCTGGAAACCTCAGTAAGTCAGCGTGCACGCATTCAGACAGGCTTCACTTCTCTGTCTCCCTGCGTGATTTGATATTCATAGAATAAACAGGGTCAAAGGGGAATGTTTCAACCACTTCAGGAAATAAGCAGCTTTCCAACACCCTCAATTATTTTGGAAACACCTGCTCACATATAATTAATGTGCCAATTAAAATGATTATTATCACCATTAAAGCAGGTCCCCCAAGAACCACTACTTGACAACACTTGTTTAGATTCATTTGCGTTCCTCTACTGCTTGCAAAACGATAATAATAATAATAATAATAATAATAATAATAATAATAATAATAATAAAAATTTCATTTCTTGAAGAAGAGTCTCCAATTCAGATCTCCCACTGCTCCAGGCTGCCCGTCTCCCTATGAACACGGTTCCCAAGGGCTATGCACCTGATTCAAAGAAGGCCTTGTCCTGGACGGGACCACCAAACACTTCCCCGCATTTGCCAGAGGAACTTGGGCAGCTGCCCTGCGTGACTGAAGAGCCCGGGGGGAGATGGGCTCCACCTGTCTGCTCTGCACACACCTGTCTGTCGCGGGGTAGGTGAAGCATGCTGCTGCATCATCTCTGCAAGTGGAAATTGTTCTCCCTGGGGTCCTCCTTCCAGGGTGACAGCCCCTGCATGGCTCTGCAGACAGGCCTCGGCTGTGTCACGATGAGGACAGCCCCAAGCTGCCAGACCCAGGCTGCTCCCGCCCACTCGGCTCACCTGGCCAGCCTTCTCCCTGTGGAGGGGTGGGGTGCTCAGAGCTTCCCCAAGGGGGATCCTGGTGGTCCTTGCCAGCTCTGTGGACCAGCCCTGGCACGGGGAGGGTCGAGCTGTGGGGGAAGTCAGATGGGCCGGTGTACAAACCCGCTCCATCTTATTGTCCTTGAGGCTGGGGACCAGGTGCCTAACCTCTTGGATCCTTGGTAGCCTCAGTCCTAAAGTGCACAATGGTACCGGCATCTAGCAGTTTCTGTGAGAACTCACAGGGGTGACTGTGAACAGCCCTGACATGCCTTGCCCTGTACCACAGTGATGGCATTAATGGTGATGATGGGGAAGGGACAGGCTCCCCAGGCCCCGGGGGCTCAGACCTTCTGAGGGTCCAGCCCTGGGATTGCCTGTCACTGGGGGGAAATCCCTCCCACCCCCAATATGGCATTTATGGCCTTCAGTGGAGCATCCCAGAAAGTGTTGCTCTGGAGTCAGGCAGCCGGGTTCAAAGCATGACCGGTCACTCTGCCCTAGCATAACTGTGCCTAATCTCAGGATCCCAGGCTCCGAAATGGGAACGATGGTGTTCAGGCTGCAGGGGCTGTCCTGCCCTCCCCCAGGTCACCCTCTTCCTCCCGAGAGCACGGGGAGACCAGCCTGGAGAGGAGGCAGGGGGCACAGCCTCCAGCCACAGCAGAGATTCTGGTTTCCATCCTGAGAGCGATGGGGACGCTTCCCTGATGTGCAGCAGGCAGGGTGACATGGGCAGAGGGGTGCCGACAAGAGCCTGGGCTGCACAGTGGTCTTCTGGATCTGGTCTTAGCAACTTCCTCCACATTCTTCCCCTCTTTTTGGCTCCCAGCTGTCTGCTGCTTCATCTGCTTTGAAGGCTCACTCAAGGGTGGGGCACCCACACGAGTGTGATTCTCAGAACATCCATAATCCACCCCTCTCCCGGGGAATCTAGAACTTTCCGGAACACATGTGGGACCTCACCAAGTTGGGTGGATACTCCAATCCCAACCTTGTCGTGATGTCCTTGCTGGGCAGCTGGACTTGAGACAGCATAGAATTCCAGAGCTGGAATGGGCAGCGTCGTCCCGCCCTGTGCTCACTTGGCCCACAAGCCAGAAATCCTTTCTATTGCATTTTTGACCTGTGACCACGCTAACATTTGCTTAGAGACTTGCAGGGCTGGGGGATCTCTCCAGTCTCCAAGACACTCCATCTATTGTTGACAAGCTCTAATAGAATATTTGTTAGCTCGTCAGCTTAGAGTTTACTTCTGTGTCCTTCAGAACCGCATAAGCCATCATTCACTCGCCCACTCACTCACTCACTCACTCATTCGTTCTCTAGGTATGTGCTTGGCTACAAAGACAAACAGGACATCTGATCCTTACCAAAAGGGGTTATATTCCTGGAGAGAGAGAGACATTCCACTATTACAACTAATCACCCCCTTGTGAGCTCTCAGCTACCAGATACCAAGCTTTTTTGGGGGAGGGGGGGCAATGACCACAATTTCAAAGCATTTCTTTGATAATCTTTCACATAACACCCATTTCCCCGCTGAACTGCAAGCGCCGTACACACATGGCCATGTTGTTAGGTTGTTCTTACTCAGTGCTCTGTCCCCGGTCCTTGGTGCATAGTGGGCGCAAGAAATACCTGCCTCATTAATGAACACCTGAGTCCAGGGTGTCAAGTCAGGAGGTAGACTTGTGAGTATTTTGAGGCTTGTTATGAGAATCTTACTCAACTTGGTCACGGGTTGAATGGGGAAAGAGGCTGGAAGGGGAAAATAGATGGGGCAGGGGGAGGTCTCTGGGAATGACCTTGTAGCTGACCTTGGTGAGCAAGTGGAGTTTGCCAGATGGAGCAGGCCCAGGATGATACAGCGTGTGCATCAGCACGGGGGTGGGAACGAGCATCGGCACCGTCCGGGGACTGCAAACAGGCCGTAAGATCGGGTGGGGGCCCCACTTGGGAATGTGGCAGGAAGCACTGCTGAAGAAATCAGCCAACAGAGATTGAATCACGAAGGACCCAGTGTGCTGGGCCAGTGACCTTGTACATTGTCCTAAAGGTGATGGAAGCTCTTGCGAAGGGTGGGGCGAGAGGTGGGAGTGCAGTCATGCTCTCATCAGCGATCAGCTGTGTGTTTTGGAGAAGTGCCAGGGTCTGCCCGTCTGCAACGGGGAGACTGTGTGACTGCCCACGGGCGTCTCTGAGTCCCCTGGTAAGAAGGCACAGTCCCCCTTTCCATGGGCCAGGAGGTGGGCTGAGGACGAGACCCCGGGCTGGTGTTCTCGGAAACATCCCTCATTTCAGCCACGTTACTTCCTATCCCAGGCGTGCTGGAGCACAGTTCACCTTTAATCCTTCTGCGACAAGTTAAGTCAGCCCCTTGTCGCTGAAACCCAGCAGGGCTAAGGCAGGCCAACGCCGCTGAAACCACACTCTGGGCTCAATATAGCTCCCAGCGTCCACTGGCTCAGAGCCTCTCCGCCTCCGATGAGGAGCACCCTGAGCAGGGAGCGCCAGCCTCTTCCCCAGCTTAGCGTCCTCTTAGGGAAGGAGGGAGGCTGGTCGCAAGGTGGGAAAGAGACAGCATGTTCTATACAGACCTTCCTACTTCACCCTTTTATTTTACTGATGGAGATCCTGAGGCTCAGAGAGGGAAACTGGTTTGCTCAAGGTCACACAGCAGGATGTCTGGCCCCAGTCCCCTGCTCTTGTCTCTTCTTTGCACTTGGTAAGTGAGGACAGACTCCCCAGACGGAGTCAAGTCATCAAAATGTTCGCCTTGGGTCTTCCAGCCTACCGTGTCTTTCACAACCATCTGATGTGACGGTTTATAGCTGGGGGTGTCCAAGTGGGGCCCAATAGGACATCTTGTTATTTGGGTGTCCCTCTCAGTAGTTTGGGAGCCAAGGGCTCTCATCAGTCCTGTATGAAAGCCTCCGGGCAGAGAAACAGTCTCATTGCCAATATCAGAAATTTGATCTTAATTCCCCAAAGAGGATGGATTTCTCCTGGTCAGAACATCCCGCCTTGGGCCAGGAAGCACAGTGACGTGCTGCCACAGCAGGCCTCCTCCCTTCCTCTGTCCAAGGGCGTCTGTGCACACATCCAGATGGACCATGCTGCGGCCTCTGGGCTGAGCCCAACCGCCGGATGCTCTTCCCCCATAAGGCTGACTATGGCACCCTCTTCCCACCAGGTCCCCGGAGGGCTCATGGACCACGGGCTCTTCGACGCAGCCTTGCAGCCCCTTGGTCTCCTAGATCTGTCCTGAGTGTGGTCCCATCTGACCCGAGGGTGGAGGCCCTGCACATTTCATACTCACGAGCACCTGGACACCTGCCGCTGTTCTTGAGCTTTGCAGGGGGACGTCACACACCCCTCTGAGGACATTCAGCCCCTTTTCTCCCCCCCCCCTCCAGAGCCACGTACAACATTTTGGACATATGCTCCGGGGTTTCAAGCAGAAGCCCCAGAAGCTTATCCAACTACTCCGTGGGGATCCAAAGACTCCATGTAAGGATCCTGGCCCAGGGTCTGCCAGCATCACAGCACATACTGGAGAAGCAGATAAATAGAACTCCGCCACAGACACAAAAACGAGATGAATAAGTAAGATACCAAGTGACATCTCTCTAATGGAAGTACGTACAAGATGCTGGGGAGCTTCACAGGAGGATCTCTTAATTCCATCTCGGTGAATGAGGTCAGAGGCCTCACAAAGGTTTGGCCAGGCGCAAAGAGAGGATTTAGTAAGCTAAGCGAAGCCTCTTTCCCCTGCTCTGTGGGTGAAGGAAGCAGCTTGTCTGCAGGGCGTCTCCTCTGTTTCACACAAATCCCTGTAAGATGCTTGGGGGACGGCCATCAAGCCTGTTGGCCAGATAAGGAAACATCTTTACGATTTAATGAAGGCTGGCGGGACTGGAAGCTCTCCCCTTGGGGTAACTGCGTCCACCTGGCTCTTTTGGTAGCCAGCCTTGGGTACCGTGCTTGGCACCGAGCAGAGCCTCGGGGAGGTTGTATGAATGGCTTTCAGCTGAAAGCCACCGAGTTAATTGGGTGGTAGAGCTGGATCTCTGCTCCAATACCACATGCACTCTGATCCAATACTCTGGGATCCCCCAAGCTCCCTGGGATGCCACCTTCCCATTGTCCAAGAGGAGAACAAGGATGCCCCCAGGTCTGGGCTGCAAGGCTGGGCAAGATTGGAACAGATGAAGTAGCTGGTAGCTTAGGAAAGATATACAAATGGAGACGGACCCAACAGAAGCGATCGAGTCTTCATATTATGGCCAAAGTTTGTCCAGGAGATCAGGGTCAAATCCACTGAATCGTCGAAACCTCAAGGCCAAGCCACCGCTAGCCTCAATGTCTGCTTCTGCCCCGCTAACTCCAAGGAGGCTGCCCTTGTCCAGACCCGCCGTGGGCTTCATGTCGCAAATGCATGGCCATTTCTTTGTTCTTGTCCTAAGTCGTCTTGTGGCACATTGGACACAGCCGGCTCTTCCCCCTTGGGACCTGGAATACGTACACACTTTCCTCACATCCTGCTTGTTGCTCCTTCTCAGCCTCTTCCCTGGTCTACTTTTCTACCTCTAATTTTTTCTTTTTAAGATTTTATTTATTCATTTGAGAGAGAGAGAGAGCGCGTGCACAAGTGAAGGGGAGAGGCAGAGGGAGGGGGAGAAGCAGGCTCCCCGCTGAGCAGGGAGCTCGATGATGATGTGAGGCTTGATCTCAGGACCCTGAGATTATGAGCTGGGCCAAAGGCAGACGTTTAACCATCTGAACAACCCAGGCATCCCTCTATCTCTAAATTTTGAGCACCCCAGGGCCCAGTGCTGAGTGCTCTTCTCCTGCCTTCCTCCCCACCCCCTGCCCCGTCACCTCGTCCAGGCCCACTATCCATAGCTGTGGCCCCCAAATATAAATCTCCAGTCCTGACCTCAGTCCAGAGCCCCCAACTTGTAGGCTCAGCGGCTGCTCTGACAATTCCATCCCCATGTCTTAGAGGGACTTGGAACTTGACACAGATAGCAGAGAATCCCGGCCAGCCCTCTCCTCCCCTCCTGTGTTCCAGGTCTCAGGGAATAGCACCCTCCCCACACCTACCTGCTGGAGCCTGAAAGCCAGGAGTCACCCTCAATCCTTTTCCCGCCAACACATTAGCAAGCCCATTAGATTCCACCTGCAGGGCATAGCAGAACTTTCCTTCCCACCGACTCCGATGCCACCACCCTAGTCCTTACCCAAGCCGCTGTCACCCCTTGCTTGTCACTGCTGTGACAAGCTCCACGCAGTCCCTCAGACTCTAGTCTTGTCTCCCTTACAATCCATCCCCTTCCCAGAAGTGACCTTTTAATAAAGTGAACCAGATCCTGTTACTTCCCTGTTCCAAACCCTCCAAAGCTGCCCTTGGAGTAACCCCAGGCCCAGCACCCCGGAGCCCTGCTGGTGGACTCTCTTTCTGTTCTTTGAACATATGAAGCTTGTTCCCAGAATAGCTCCTTTCAATGTACTTCTCTCCTCTGCCCGGAATGTTCCATCTCCTTCCCCTGGCAAGACAGGTTCCTTGTTGCCTTTGAGGTCTCAGCTTGAACAAGTCTTTTCCTGACCACTCAATCCTTTTCTATCCCACCAGACTATTTTAACTCTCTGCACTTGCCCCATCATTGTCAGGTGCACAGTACCATTGTCTGGTATTTTCCCTGTTTATCTTTTTTTCACCTCCTCCAGCCAGCTAAACTTTGGGAGTTCAGGATCTTGGTGTCCTATTTCCTGATGCACACCCAGTGCCCAGAACCATCCTGCTCAGTAACTGCGTGCTGAACTAATGGAGCAGCTAGCTCCTATCAGAGTTTCCCATGTACCAGCACATGGTCCCTGGCTGGGCCAAGCGCATTGCGATCACCCAGGGAACTGGTTAAAAGTAAAATGCCCTGAGGTCCCTAACCTCAGCTATTGGCATATTTTTATGGACATCCCATGGAGCAGCTGCAGTGGGCAGCTCCTACCCGTTTCCTGCCAAAGTGCCGCCAAAGACCTGGGATTGGGGCCGCAATGCCTGCAGCCCACAGTCTGACCTCTAGGGGGAGCCTCCCGGGTTTCTCCATCACTCCACCCCCAGAAGGAGGAGCCCGGTGCAGAGGGTCTGGGATGCATTCAACCCGTCCTGAGCATGGCATAAAAAAATTGCAATGGAACTAGACGCGGAAATGTATTCTTACTTCCTCTTTATGTGTTAGAGTTCTTCAATAAGCAGCTGTCCTTTGGCAGGCCCACTCCCTGGCACACCGACTTTCCTCTTACTCAACTGGGGAGGTGAGATTGGGCATGGGGCATTCTTCATCGGAGAGAGCCTGCCCCTTTGAAAGGCCAGGGGCAAGGGAGGGAGGCCTGGATAAGGCAGCTCCGGCCAGCTTGGCTCTGGTTCTGTGAAGAACGCGTCTTGTCTTTCTTACTCCCTTCCTCTTCCAGATTCGGGAGCTGTCAGGATCCGGATGTGAGTCCAGGGGAGGAACACAGAGCAGCCCGGTTGGGTCCAAGCCAGAGGGGCTGGGGTGGGAGGCAGGGGGGGGGGGCATCACCCGGCTCACTTCTCCAGGACTTAGGTCTGGTCTCTACTCATCACCAAGAGTGTACCTGCCTTCTCACCCTTGATGACATCATTGGACCGTAATGTCCCCTTCTGCTCATCACTTTCTATTTTGGTTTCAGACAACAAAGCATTGTCAAGGACTTACACTAAAAGAGAGCCAATGCCAGTAAAACCATTTCGAAATGACTTCTTGCTTCAGGGAGAGAAGAGCTAAGATCCACTGCAGTGGCTTAACTGTGTGATGACATTTCCATGAGCTGAAATCCGGCGTGTTCACCAGCATAACCACATAGACACAAGGAACATACCATTTTAAATTGTTGTCTCCGCCTATCTGCCTCGGGAATGTAGGTGGGAGGATGCAATTCAAGGAATCCGATGATCCTTGGTGATCTTCCGAAAACATCTTCCACTCTCAGTTTATAATTTCCTTTTCTCCATCCCTTTAAGCTACCAAGACACGTGCTAGGACAACGGCCACCATTTTGAATAGGTGCCACAATGATTCAAGCCCTGGGCTTATTTGGCTGCAGACCTTATCTGTTGATGCCTACGATTGTAGGTGTTTTCATGCCTAATTCCACATGAGGTTGCTAGACCGCAGAGAGGTTAGGTCACTGCCCAGACACATACCCTGAACTCATATGCAAGTATCCTGACACCTCAGCTGTCTGTCTTCCTACCTCATCCTTCCCAGCCTCCTGGGCCAGAGCGGCCACAGCCCCACTGCGGAGGCATCGAGCAGAGGGCCCTGGGGTGAGAGCTCGCCCCAGCCAGGTAGCATCATGAAGGAGACCCTCGTACCACAAAACAAACACCCAGGTGCACGCTCCCCGCCAGGTGAAAGAAGCAAGATACCGGATGCTGAAAGCAGAGCATTATCACATTGTTGATCAGTCTCCTCCTCTCTCTAGCTTCCTCTGTGGCTCTCTTTTCTGTGGCCTTGTAACCTGGACCCAGCACAGCTCTTGGGAACAGATTGTGAAGGAAAGAGACAAAACAAAGGAAAGATGATAAAAACTGCTATGAAAGGTTAAACTCCCATGATGCTCTGTGGCTGTTTAATGGATTTCTATGATATAAACAGACCTTTGGCTTTGCCTGCTGGGCAGGTGACCTCCAAATAAATGAGTTTAGACAGTATTCCCTAATAAGAAATGTTCCTTTTCCCCCCCACACACTCCACAAAGCCCCTTGAGCATACAGAGACCCTCTCTCCCTCTCAGACAGATACCATCGGCGGCACGCACACGCCCATCTGAAATACCAGTGGGCTGTGTGGTGTGGGTCCGTCAAAACAAGCACATGCATTTGCATTTATACCTCATTTGTTCACTTAACAAACATTTACAGAGGTGACTCTGCACTAGACGTGGTGGATACGGTGGGGAAAAGGCCTGGCCTTGGTGCTTGTGATGTTCACCGTCCAGTTGACAGACGCAGAGACGTAGGTAAGAGCCCGGGTATAGACCGGCAAAGAGCAATCATGGAGGAGGGAGTGTCTAGAACTCTGCAGACGTCAGAGGAGGCAACATGAACTGAGACACGGTCTCTTTGGATGGCCTCAGTTTCTTCATCGGAAAGTAGGCGTAACAAGAGACACGACCTCACAATGCCAACGTGGAAATGAAAGGTAGTCACGTATCCAGGGTCTGGCACGTGGTAATTCATACTTGCAGCATTACCAGATGAGCCCCCAGTTAGAGATGTGAATGGATAGAAACGATTAAGCCAAGGATAGGATCAATCATTTGTTTTCTAGAACCAAGTCCTGACTTTTACGCAAAGGGTAGTTTGCTTTTTCGGTGACCTTCCCCCTACTGTCCAAGTATGGGGTCGCACCCCTGCTCTTTTAGCCACGGCTGCATATTTCTAGGGAAAAAGCATCAGTCCCCGGAAACTCAAACCTGGGAGAGGAAGCCACGCAGCAGTGGGGGAAGCACGGGGAGATGGAGAGGAGGGCTGTGAGGCATCCTGAGGATGAGCAGGGCTTTGACAGATAACCAGGATGCCCAGCACATAAGGTGCCTGACAACTCTCTCGACATCTCTCTGTCTTCAAAGAAGTCTCCTGAGAATGACGGTCCCTCTGCCCATCCCTCTCACCACCCACCCCCCCACAGTCTAATGATGGCAGGTTACACAACAAATACAATTCATTTTTTTTCAACTTCACATTAGAATAAGCGTGCCTGGAAAATTGGCTCTGTGAGCAGTCACTGTTCTTCCCTTGCCAGGAAACCACAGTATATTCCAGAGGTCTCAGAAAAACTGCCAATATCTAGAGCGGGCTGTCTTGTAGAACTTTCTGTGATGATGGAAATATTGCATCCCTACTCCATCCAATATGGTAGCCACCAACTGCACGTGGCTAGTGAGCTCTTGAAATACGGCTATTCTGACTGAGGACAATGGATTTTGGATTTAATTCAATTTGATTTAATTTAATTTAGATTTAAATAGCCACATGTGACTAGTAGCGGCTGCCACACTGGATAGCACAGACCCAGGGGCTCTCCTTGTATACATTTTCTTGAGCCTCTTCTATAGTTCTGGCATTTTCTTCTACAAACCGGGCAGGCTATGGGGCAAAGTGCCCAAGGTGCACCTCCTCCTATCCCCTGCCCCCACCCCATCCCTAAGATACCCACATGGCAAGACCTTCCCAAATGTTCAGCCAGAGGTCTTGTTAGCCCCAAGGGAGTGACTCCTTTTGCTTCAGACAATTTCATCAGCTCTACTAATCCACCCAAAGAATCCAATCCGTTCATTACATTTCTGAAAGCTCAGGACGATTCCACTGCTAAGATAATGTCTTTAGGGCCAGAGGGGAGGCTGCTGGGCTGTACACGTCTTGGGCCACTTTGTGCCCACTGGGCTGAGCGGGCAGTGGCAGCCTCCCCACAATGCCCTGCTTTTCCCTTCTAAAGAGATTGGAGACACAGCCCTGGCTGGGCCTGTGTAATCTATTCATTTCCTTCCAAGCTGGGCTCTGTAAGCTCATTCACAGAGGACGGGCAAAGGAAGCTGGGGAAGCAAACAGACGTACAGAAAACAAACAGTGCTGGGCAGCTCCTTGTTTGGGGGGGCTTCTCTGCTTGGGGGGGGTCTGACTGCAGGAGAGTGGGGCTCCCATTGCTGCTTCTCCTGCATCCTCTAGAAGCTCTGCCCTCCTCCCCCCACCCAGGAGCCTTGGTTCCTGCAGCCCCCATCTTGGTAAGCTCTTATCTCTCTCCTTTCAGCTGGCTCCTTGGGGAAAGAGGCGATCAGTGAGGGGAAGGCCAGAGTGGCAACAGGCAGAGAGAGAACAGGCAAGCGTGGACCACTTCCCTGCAGTTTCCCCCATCCTCACCATCCCAGATGGGGCATGCGAGGTTCCCCTGGTCCCAAGGAGACTTCCAAGTCAGCTGAGCCTGCTCCCTCAATCCAGCTACAGAATCACAAGGGCCCAAACATTTGGCTCCGGTGGGCGATTTGCATGTGATTTGCATACATCTGCATACCCCCTCCCCACTCCAGAGGCGTGCAGTCAAAGGATGTGAAGTGAAGTAAAATAAATTAATTAGTGCAGCCTACCATAGCCCAATACACAGGGCCTGACACCGTAAGAGATGCAACTGATTTTCAAGGCAATCAACATGATCGCAGGCAGGCTAGGGTGGAGAGAGCCGGAGAGGCTGGTGATGGGGATTTCTCAGCATTGGCAGCAGAGAAGGGGAGGGAAAGACCACGTCTGAGCCAAGAGCTGGGCATCTTCGTCCTGCCCCGGCCCTCTCCCCGCATCTTCAGGGGACGCAGAGTGGAGCCGCACGGAAGCCGGCTTCTGGTTTCTTACACCTGGGCCTGGCGCTGGCATTGCCCCCACCCTGGCGGCCACCTCTGCAGGCAGGTTTTCACCACTGACACAGAAATCCCTTTTCCAACCAGAGTGAGGATAGTTGCCTCAAGGGCTGGCAAGGCAGTGAGGTGTCCACTGGTAGTTCCCTGTGTGCAAGCGCCCTCCCACCATCGCCCCCATAAACTGTGCCCATTGGGTCTCCGTATTTCTGTCTGCCAGCTGGGCGGGTCTTTCACTTCCCCTCACTCCGATCCCATGTACGGATGGTTGAGGGAGAGACAGTCCCATCGTTAGCAGCGAGCTGCAGTTAATTTAGCACAGTCCTTCTGCCAGGTGCTAATGAGATGCTCGCAGTGTGTCAGCCAAGCAGCTTCCATATCATGTAAATACGCCTCTTAGTGATTCAGTTCATGGCACTGTTTAACATAGGCCTTGACTTTCTCTAGGCCTGTTGATCTATCCGGGATGGCAATCTCATCTAAACTTGGGGCCCCGCGGGGTGTCGAATGTCAGGTTCACACCTGTGGGGCTCAGGCCGCTGCCGGGAGAGCTTGGGTACTGGGGGGTGGGGCCCTAGAGGCGATTTTAAGTGGGAGGGGCTACAATGCTAAGATGGAGAACGATGATTTTGGTTAAAAGGAGCCCAAGTCACAGCCAACAAACCAGCAAAGGATGAATCAAAGGCCAAGAATGCAAGAAGGACCAGCAAGGACAGGATGGTCCAACCAAGGCTGGAGCCAGAGCAAGACTATTGAGGAGCAGGGAGCCGGGTCAGAGTGGTGAGTGTGCCCCCCGGGGGATCCTCTAACACAGGGTTTCCCAGCATCGCCCTGTGCAAGCGGTGGGAGTGTGAAGGAGCAAAGGAACCAGTTCTAGAAGCTTGATCATCAGGTTGCCAATGCTACCCCCCCCCACTCCCCACTCTGCACCCCCCACCTGCTCGCTCCATCCGCTCCATGCAGAGCAGTTCCACTCGACTGTGTCACCTCCCGGTTTCATCTGAAGAAAGGGCAATGCAGCAGACAGAGGTTAGAGAAGTATTGTTTTAGATCAGGGGTTGGCAGACCATGGCCGGTGGACCACATCAGCCCATACAGCCTCTTTCTGTACAGCCCACGAACCAAGAATGGCTTTTTACTTCTCTAAATGGTTGCAATATATATATAAAAAGAAGAATATTTTATGACATATAAAAATGATATGAAATTCAAGTCCCAGTGTCCATGAATACAGATTGGAGCCCAGCCATGGCCTCCCGGTGACACATTGTCTATGGCTGTTTTCACACAATAACAGCAGAGCCGAGGAGTTGTGACAGAGACCATACGGTCCCCAGGAGAGGAGGATATTTACTCTCTGGACCTCACCGAAAAGTGTTGCCAAACCCTGTTTTCTTTCGATCGTGGAAGGGGAGCTCTCTGCTCCAACTCTTGCTCTTGCACCTTGCTCTGCATGAACCTGAGCGTGGCACTGCAACGTCCATTCCAACCTGAACTTCTCCTGAGCCCGGCCAGGCCTGACTCCCTTGTGGCCAAGGGACACCAGGCTGGGGTGCCCGGTTGAGACACATGAAGGCTCCTATCAGTGCCTGAAAAGGCCAACACTTGTGCCCAGTACCCAAGCCGGTGCTCCTGTTGCCACCAACCGGGCATGGACAGGTGGACATCTGTGTGCCTCTAAGAGCCCTGCACCTTGGACCCAGCTCAAGGTGCCAGACACCACGAGAGTCCTACACGTAATCGAAGTAGAAGGAGGACCATCTCTGGAATTAGTTTCAAGAAGGCACAGAGAGCGGGAGGCAGAGATGTCCTTCCAGTTGGTTCCTGTCGCTGCTCTCAAGGACTACACAGGCTCTTCGGGGCTCCCTGGGAGTCTGACCTCCAGCCTAATGTTGGGGCTCCCTAGAGGTGAACCTCCTACCTTACTCCCCTTTCCCTGGCCTGTTGGGACCTGAAGGCTGGTACCACACAAGTTGATCCTGACTCCCTTCAGGGGAGTGCTCTGTGCTCTGCCAAGAACATTACCCAAAGCCTCATGCCTGGAATTGCAGCCTTTGATGTTCCCTGGTTGTTACACAGCACCCAGGCCCCACGGGGTTCTTCATGACTCCTACTTGGTGCTGCTGGGGTTTCCTGAGCACAGGGGCATATTAGGGACACAGAGGAGACCAGAAGGAGGGAGAGACCCCAAAGCTGGAACAAAGTGGTCTTGGAGGAGGGTTTGGGCAGAGGATGGGAACCTGGCTGAGGGCACAGAACAACACAGAGCTGGGTTAGGACGGAGGACGCAGCCAAGCCTGCAAGGGTCTCCAGAGGGGCTCCGGGGACTCTACCTCCAGCCCTGGTTGGTGGCGCGGAGGAGACAACTGCGGCGACTTACCCGGTACCACACGATCTCACGCATGCGACCATCGGTCTTGAAGTTACACTTCAAGGTCACGGCATCACCAGCCACCACGGGTGGGAGAGGCTCAATGTTGACAGTCAGGTAGCCTACGGGAAAAAAAGAAAGCGGAGGTGAGGGCATGTGAGCATCAGAAAGGTTGGGCCAAGTGGGGCGGGGTGGGGGGAGGGCTGGCACCGCCGTCCGGGGTGCCGTTCGCACTGGAGCCCCTGCGATTGGTGCCGGGCTCATCGCTCCCTTCCTCCTTCTCATTGACCTCTCCACCCTGAGGACCTCCCTGGCTCCTGTGGGTCCCTCCAGTCCTGAAACATTTCTTCTGGGCATCAATTTTCCCTTGAAAGTAAGACCCGCTGGCAGCTGGGGGAAATGCCTCAATGTATTTCTACAGATCGTCCCAGGGCAACAGTCCTGCGGTCACACACTATCCCTCCCTCCTCCCTATCACGGAGCCTCCCTATGCATTGGCCAGTTGAGCCCCACGGGAAATGAGTGTGCCACAACCCATCTAATCCGGCATTCCCAAACCTACGTGACTACCGGCCTCTTAGGCATCCCTGAAGCCCCATCGGCAACCGGTGCAGCCAGGGTCCCATGGAACCCACACTGGGAAACTATTCTAGGGTCCCGGACTACCTCCGTTCCCAGCCTCATAACCAAATTACTCCTGGTGAAAGGGGACGAGCTCCCTGAGGGGCCTCTGAATCTCCCATCTCACATGCCGGGCCACCCAAGGGGGGAGGCAGCTCCACCCCGAGCCCACACCGGTGGAGGGCTGATTACGAGCTGACCACCTAGGGACGAGCCCAAACCACTGCAAGCACGAGAGGCTGCGTCTCGCCCACCAGCAGCCCCTGGAAATCCCAGGAGCGGGCACCCTTAACCTGGAAGCCGCACCCTGGGGAAACACTCCTGTCTCCACACCGGAGTCCAGCCTGGTGAGGCCTCTGACCCTCTCCGCCGCCTCCCGCAGCCCCATCCCAGAGGGCCAGGCCCCGCTCCAGCTCGGCAGGGGACCTCATTCTTGGGCTGATCGTCCGGGCCCATCTGATTGGCCTCCTGTCGGTTGATGTCCAGCCATTGATCTGATGGATCAATCCAGTCCGATTGTCTTAATGAGAAAACTAGCCAGGATGGTTCAGGGATTTCAATTGTGCAGGCAACCTGAGCACACGGAGCTCAGGCGCCTGACCCCTGCCTGGAGCTTAATAGTTACAACACTCCCCGGGGGTTAAAGAAAAGAAAAAAAAACAACAACCCAGAATTGACCTCTTCAGGATCAATTTGGAAGCGGGAATCAGGATCGACTTGTGTGGTACCAGCCTTCAGGTCCCAACAGGCCGGGGAAAGGGGAGTAAGGCGGGAGGTTCACCTCTAGGGAGCCCCAACCTTAGGCTGGAGGTCAGACTCCCAGGGAGCCCCGAAGAGCCTGTGTGGTCCTTGAGAGCAGCGACAGGAACCAACTGGAAGGACATCTCTGCCTCCCGCTCTCGTCATTCATTCAGCCTCAGTTTGCTCCCACCTGCTCTGAGCAGGGCGGTGACCCGGGGAGCAGGATGTCCCAGCATGGCCCTGTCTACTACGCATGCACAGTCTGGGGACAGACTCACAACCTGGTCACACTCCGTGGGCGGGTGGAGGTGGGGGCCGCGCAGGGGAGGGAAACTTTCCAGTCTGGACCATCAGGGAAGTCCCCAAGCCCAGGCGCATCCCAAACCATGACAAACGAGGAGGCCGCCCCTCAGAGGCTGGAGCCCAGTGACAGAGAGGACTCTGGGTAAGCCAATCCTGAGCAGGACGTAGTAATAATGGGTCACATTTCCAGGGCACCTACTCCGAGACAGGTGCTGGCCTAAGCGCTCATTACACACTCATTTCAGTGTCCCGACAATCCTAGGGGAGAGGAAGCAGTATTATTCCCACTTTCCATAGGGAAACAGAGAGGTAAAGTAACCTACCAGGGTCACACAGCTGTCAGTGACACAGCTGGGACTGAAGCCCAGCCTGCTGATCCGTTCGGACCGCCACGCTATACACAGCCTCTCTGATGATGGGAGGGGAGGGCAGGGCGGTGGACACTCCACATCCAGCCCTGGGGACGAGGGGGACACGCTGCTGGAGGGCTGTGACAGAAGCCCAGGACCTGATCCTGCCTGCTGCCATTCCCAGCCCTGGGCAGACCCCCTGGCTCACCCGTCTGGCGGGGGGCAGGCGGCTGCCCTCCCCCAGGGTCTCACCTCGGAAGCTACAAGCCAGATGGCTGAGAGCTCAAGACCAGAGAAGGGCCCCCTCCCACCGGAAGGAGGTGGGAAGGACACACTCTGGGATGGGTAAATCCTGGGTGCAGATGGTGTGTGCATGTGAGGCGGGCCAGGGCGGGATGGAGGTGCCAGCTTGCAGGGTCGCCATTTGTTGGCAAACCACGGGGGAATTATAGGTGTGACTCCGGAGGGGACCAGGGGGACGAGCGAAGTTCTGGCAACCAGTGGTTGTGTTAGGAGCCCCACAAGGTGTAGCAGATGTCCGGGGCGTGCAGGGTGAGAGCTGTGAAGAGCCCCCTGCATGGCAGCGGGGATGGGGACAGGGTCACAGGGGACACACGAAGAGGAGATTTAGAAGGTGGGCACCTGAGTAGAGTGGTTTTGATGCCTTTAGACCACACTTCCTGGAGTGTGTAGAGAAGAGGGAGCTTCTGATAGATGTTTCAGGCAACAAGACTTCTTTTTTTTCTTTTTTTAAGATTTTATTTATTTATTCGTGAGAGACGCACAGAGAGAGGCAGAGACACAGGCAGAGGGAGAAGCAGGCTCCATGCAGGAGCCCGATGTGGGACCCGATGCCAGGACCCCGGGGTCACGCCCTGAGCCAAAGGCCAACACTCCACCACTGAGCCACCCAGGCGTCCCGCAGGCGACAAGATTTCATTACCAACCCTGCGCTGAACAAAATTAAGCACACTCCTCCCCTTCAAGACTTCTCTCCTTCCAGCTTCCTGTCTTGCCTTCCTTCATAAAAACAAAAACAAAAAAAAATCATTTGGAATCTATGCAGTGCCGGGCACTGCTCCAGGCACCGGAGACACAGCAACGAGAAGGGGCAAGTCCCGCCCTCACGAAGGTGACCTTCCAGCAGAGGGGGCAACAGTCAAATAAGCGAACGAGGGGACATACGGCAGGTGGTGACAGATGCCACGAAGAAAACAGACCAGGGTAAAGCAACAGGGACGGCGGGGCAGGGGCCGCTCTGGACCGGGTGGCCCTCGAGGCCTCTCTGACGGGGTCAGAGGGAAGGCAGGTGTCTAGAGGGAAGGCACTGCGGACGGAGAACGCCAGGTGGGCACACGCCCGAAGCGGGAGTGTGCTCGGGGTGCTCACTCAGTGTGGCCCAGGGTAGGAAATTCCCTCCTAACCCCGCAACCACTCTGGATCCCATCTTCGCCTCAGCATCTTGCATGAGTAGGACCAGGGCAGGGGCGAAGGGGAGGTGCCGGGCTGAGGGAGCGGCTCACCCCACCGCAGGCCCCTGAGTCCCGCCTGCCTCCCCTCCTCCAGGAACGGGTCCCTAACTCCAGGCGGGAGGGACTGTGTCTCACATCCCGAGGTCCCCTGCTTGGGGGTGGGTGCTGGGGGTGCGGGCTCCTCACCTGGCCACCCTGGGAGCTGAGGGAGGGGCTCCGGCCACCGCGCGGTGCCTAAAACCTCCTCCCTGGGCGTGTGGCCCGTTCCCACCCCCCACCCCCCCGCCCCAGTGCCCGGGCTCCCGTTTGTGCAGTCACCAGCTCTGGCAACAGCCCATGAGACGCGGCGCCGCTCGCTGCGTGCGTCGCGCTGGAGTGTAGTTGTCTGCGCATCTGCCTCTCCTTCTGGAATGCGAGCTCCATTAGTATCAGTAGGGTATGAAAATGAGACTCGACAAGTGCTGCTTTCGGAGCTTTCCGACGCGCAGGCGGTGCCGATCCTGCCACCCCCCACGCGTGCTGCTCCGTCAAGGCGCCGCCGCTTCCTACCCGAGGCCAGCACAAGGCTCAGGTGACGTGCGGTGTGTGGGCATCACCTCGGGTCCGGAGGGAGGACCACTAGCCGGGCGGTGGGGGCGGGGGGTGGCGGGGAGAGGCAGGTGACAAGGCAATTTTCTGAGAGATGTACCAGGCGAGGACGGCGTCAGCGCCAATCAACACCTGGATCACAGGTGAGAAGTCACCTTCCCCACCGCAGACGCACACACGGGAGGGGACGGCGAGGGCTCGTAGCCAAGGAGGCTTTTGCAAAAGAGAAACACCAGAAAAGGTCCCCCTTTAGGTCGGACGAACACTGCTCCAGCTCCCGTTTCACCAAATTCCCTCGCCTTCTGAATGCCTTGCCCTGGATCCTTCTCCGAAGGTTCCTCCCTCCCTTCCCTTGCTTCTCCCCCCCACAGGCCTCCGACCAATGTGAAGCCAGTTAACCTGGTTCAAGTTTCTTGCTCCACCACTCAGCAGTGACCTGGGCAAGTTGTGCGGCCTCCAAGGGACTCAGTTTCCCCATGTGCAATGTGGACATGGGACTAAATCCCAGGGAGGTGAAGCATGTTCTAGGGTATCGTTCCCCACGAGCCCTGCCCACACGGGGAGGCGTCCCTGGGCAGGGCAAGCTGGCACCAGGCCTCCTGCCCTCCCAGACCTCCATTCCTTCCCGTTTCCCACCAGCCAGCCGAGGAAAGATGGTGGGAAGAGTGGAGTCTGACATCTGGAAGTTAGTCAAGGGGTAGGAGAGTCAGAGGTGACCAGGGATCAGAGCCAGGAGACCCACGTGGCATCCTTCCCCCGAGGCAGAGGACAGAAAACCGAAGAGAAGAGATGTGAGCAGGACCCAGGACCCATGCCCCCTCCCTGCTTCCTGCTACGGCCCAGGTCCGGGCAGGTGGGAAGGGGCAGCTCAGCAGGTAGGGGTTGGGGGAGACAGGCTCATCCCCCAGCCAGGAGGCCGTGAGCATAGTCGGAAGAGCCTCCGAGACGTGAGTTCTGGTCTCAGCCGTGCTGCCAACCAGCTCTGGTTCCCCTCTTTGGGCCTCAGTGGCCTTGCCTCTAAAATGAGGAGTGAACTGGATTTTTAGGGCCTTCCAGCTCCAATCAATCCCACGTCAGATGTTAACTGAGCCCGGTTCTTGCCCCCTTCCTTCCTGGTACGTCTCAACACCATTTCTCCGACAAGTGAATCCATCAATTAATCAGCCACCAGCTAAAGACCGAGCTCTGTCTCTCTGTGCATTAAATTTGCCACCAATCAGCCTTTTGCGTGAAGGACCCCAAGCTCGGTATCAAGAAGCAGGATCAGGAGTGGAGCTGGATCCATCTTAACTAAGCAGTTCATTATCCCGTACGGGGCCATCACTCTCCCCTCTATCTCTGACAGCATTTACACCACTCCCGTTAAGATACATTTAGCAAAATCGCAGGCAATATTTAGGAACCAGGTGCCCTCCCCAACGAGGTGATGACAAATAGTTCCTCGGCCCGGAAGCTCGCCTTGTCATCTCCCAGTGCTCCTCCGCTCCCCTTTCCCTGCTCAGAAGGGATGCTTCCACAAAGCCAGCTCACGTCTGGCCCCATGGGCCAGCGAGGGTTGCCATGGGAGGGGTCCAGACCTGCCTTGATGTAGAGAAAGGAGACAGAAGTTATATTAGGGTGACCAGATGTTTCAGTCTGGATTTCCTAGGACAGGGGCTTTCGACACCGACCAAACCAAACCACAGGGGTCACCCTAGTTAACGCTCCGCCATGGCCCATGGATGGCCCTTGTACGTTGCTTAAACCTCTCTGCCTAGTTCAACAATGAGGGTGACCACACCTCCCTTGACCAACTCAAGGACTGGTGGAGTGAATCTGATCTCCTCCATCCTGGTGCCTGACTCCACACGGGTTCAGTAGACTTGGGTTCTAGAGGGAGTAACTTGCGGATTGGGGTCCGGCTTGGACTTCCTGCATCCGTTCATGCCCTTCCAGCATCCTCTGCCAGCAGCCAGGATGCTTTCTCTAGAACGCACACCCCTGGCCTTCTTAGGGGCCTTCAGAACTGCCAGTCGCTCCATAGGAAACATCTTGCATCCTCCCCGGGGGAGGAGGGTCTGGTGCACGCCGGGCTCCAGCTCCCCGTCCAGGCCCTGCTCTTCCTCACGAGCACCCCATCTCTCACTGCTGGGTCCTAGCACTGGTGCTCCCCTGTCCCGAGCCCTCACTCTTGGCTTGGGATGCTGCTGTTCATCCTTCAAGGATTAATGGAAATCTCACCTCCTCGGATGACTTTTCCTGACTCCCCAGGCTGTCACAGTCCCCGACATTCCCCCTTCCTCCCTCCCATTAAGGCCCCAGAGGAGGGCTTGTAATGATGTATTGAGGGCCACTGCCGCGAACCATATCTAGGTGCTGTGGCACCCATGTGCCCGCAGCAGGGCCTAAATCAGAGTCTCTGTCGGATGAAAGAACAGATTAGCCCTGCCCGGGCCTTAGGCTGTTCCGTATGTAGAGGGGGTGGTGTTCCCAGAAGGGTCCTCGTGCAAGCAGCTCGTCTCTGCATCTGCATGTGATGCATGTGCCCAGGGCCAGGGTTCTCCATGGACTCAGGTGCCTTCTGCACCTGTGTCTCCGGCCACATCTGCCTGGACTGGCATTAGTGCCCCCTTAGACTACCCAGGGGACTCTGGGGGGTCCAGGCAGGGGGACTCTGTCCAAAAGAGGAAATGAGCAGTGGATGGATGTAAGACACACCAACTGGGTGGGCAGAGAGCATGACCCGGGGCCCCAGAAAGGGGGTGTCCACACGAGCAAGGTGACTGCCAGGACTGGCAGGCTCGGTGTCGGGGGACGGAGCTACTGCTGCGTTCTGAGCCGTGTCCTGCTTGTCCTGGGAACACTGTGCTGAGCAGGCGCCCTGTCTCCCTTGCTTCTAGGAGCCTGGCTGCCAGCGGTGGTGACCAGGGACCTCGCAGCGGATGGGGTAGGGACCCGGAACGTAGGACACCACATTACTGCTTCATGCACCCTTGCATGCTGCAGCTACCTCAGACGAACAGGTCCCCACTTGGCTAAGGGAACACCCGCACGCACGGCAGTCTCTACCCAACTCCCTCACCCCCGCACTACTACCTCTCTGGGCCCAGCCGCAATCATTTATTGCTGGCCCACCGCAACGCCTCCCCACCGGTGCCCAAACCCACCTCTCTGAGTTCATCTCGCCCCCTCCCCTTCCTCCTTTCCTCCACCCACCCACAATGAACCCTACCCCTCCCCGAATACTCCAAGTATATCCCCACCTCAGGGCCTTTGCACTTGCTGGTCCCGCCTCCCAGAACAGCTTTCCCTCCATACCTACGTGGCTCAGTCTCTCAGCTCTGCTGCTCAACTGCCATCTCCTTAGGGAGGCGCCTTTTCTATCTTTAAAAAATAGTACCCCTGTCATTGTCTTGCTCTTTGCCCTCCTTTATTCTTTTTTAAACATTTATTGGGTTTATACTGATTTGGTTATTGTCTACCGATATTCCCTCCCCTTATCCGCAAAGCCAACCAAGCTCCACGAGAGCAGAGCCCTGGTGTATGCACGTGTGTTTCAGTCCCTCCCTCCCTCCCTCCCCCTCCAGAATTCAGACTGGATGATTTCTATTGATCAACTTTAAGCTCATGGACTTTTCCTCTGTCATCTCTGTCCTGCTACGGAGTCCATCCCGTGAGGTGTTTTTTTTGTTTGTTTGTTTGTTTTCAGTTATTATATTTTTCAGCTCTAGAGCTTCCATTCGGTTCTCCTTTTTTACCTTCTACTTTTTTGCCAAGCATTTCTATTTTAATATTTGTTTCAAGACTATTTGTGATTGCCTGTCCAAGTATTTTTTTATATATATATAAAAGCTACTCTAAATAAATAAATAAATAAATAAATAAATAAATAAATAAAAGCTACTCCAGAGTCCTTGTCAGATCATTCCAACACCGGTGTCACCTCATCACTGCTGATTGTCTCCTTGTGTGAATTGAGATTTTCATGGTTCTTTCTGTATCGAGTGATTTTAGTTTGTATCTCGGACATTTTGAGTATTACCCTATGAGAGTCTGGTTTATAGACTTGTTTATACTCATTCTTTCCTGGGCACTTCAAATCCTGGTGTTCTTTCCCCGAGCCACCTGCTAGTGTTTATGTCTCTGATTTTCCACATAGGTGTCCACACATTCTGTCCAGGTCTCACAGTCATATGAGTGGGAGATAAAGGGAGGCTGGTCTTCATCACGTCACACCAGAAGTCCTTCACTTGTGTGTGTGCTTTTTTAAACCATGACTTTATCCCTAGAAACTAGAACAGTTCCTGGCATTTTTTAATTTTTTTTTTAAAGATTTTATTTATTTATTTATGAGAGACACAGAGAGAGAGGCAGAGACGTGGGCAGAGGGAGAAGCAGGCTCCATGCAGGGAGCCCAATGTGGGACTCGATCCAGGGACTCCAGGATCATGCCCTGGGCTGAAGGCAGGTGCTAAACCACTGAGCCACCCAGGGATCCCAGTTCCTGGCATTTCAATAGGAATTGCCATACATACGTGTTGAAGGCACCAAAAGCTGAGCAAATACATGTGATTAGTGCTTGGTGATTTTCAAAGGATACCTGTAAATATTAGCTCACTGATCACCATGGTAGCCCTGTGGGTCAGTGTCCCCATTTTACAGGTGAGGAGATGGAGGCGCTGGGATACAGAATGACTTCCTCGTGATCACACGGAGGCAGGCTTGGCAGGCAGATTCTGAATCTGGTACTCCTTTGCCATCCCTCCCACAGGAGCCCCCTGCCCATTGCTCTCAAATGGCAAGTAAGTTGAAGACAGGGGTGAGTCGGAGGGTCAAGTGCCCACAAGGACCTGGAAACCTTGCTCTGGGTGCGCAGGGTCAGACGCCAGGCAAGATCAGCAGGACATAACACCTCCACAAGGGACAGCAGGATGACTGGCAGGCAGCTGAGGCCATATTCAAGTTCAAAGCCAGCAGATGATGCTAGGAAGGCCAGGGAGAGGTGTCTGAGACCGTTTCCAGGGCAGTGAGAGACCCAAGCCTGGACGGATGAGTTTATTCTATCGCAACCCTAACGTGCACAGTCCCCTGATCCCAGCTCCGGACATTTACCTTAGTCTGAAAATGCCGGTTTGGTGTCACTCAAACCATCACTTTTTGATGTAAAGTAGCTGCAGAAGAATCAAAGGCCATGCACTGTGACTTCTCTATCAGAGGCAGGGGCTGCACCTGCCATCAGACTAGGAGCTCCCTGAGGGCGGGCAGGGACAGTGTCTCACCTCCTTCTGTGGGTATGAGTGCAGAAGTGATGCAGGGACTCATGGACCCCACTCCCTTGGGAGAATCATCCTAGATTCCCAAGACGTTCCTGGGGCAGACAGTCAGGTGGTAGCAGCAGTTCCACCAGCTGGATTTAAGACCCTGCTGGGGTAGATGATGGGAGTCGGGGTCACATAAATTCCTGATGACACCCTCCTCTCTCTGTGGGGCTGGGATTTATCTCCATGTGATAGGGAGCTCCATGCACCAGCACTCATGAAGAAAGGAGGTCACCCCATCTCATGAAGATAAATACCATAGCGTGGCACTGACGACAGCCTCCCTGGGCTCCCTGTGCCGCATAATTACTATCGTAATAAATATTATTACAACAAAACAATTACTGCAACCAGATCTTTCAGGCAGGTACAGAGCGTTCTGTGAAATACACTTTCCATGCTGGGCTAACAGGTGCTCCCAGCGGGGACCGCGGTGAGAGGGTGGAGGGGGCCTTTTAAGAAAAGAAAGCCTCTGAGCAAAGAGAAGTTAGCAGCTCACCTGTTTCTAGGATGGATCAATTCTTCCTCTCAAATAGCTCTCAAAATTGTGTCTGCCCAGCACCAGTGCTATGGTTTGGGCTCCTAAAATTCCTCCCCAGGACTCTGTGCAGCCAGCTTGCTGGTGTCCATCCTCCAGCCTGGGTCCTCCAACATACCACCACCTGGGGTCTCACTGGCGTCTCTAAAATGCAAATATAATGACGCCACCTCGCTGGCTAATGCCATTCAATTTCCCCACCCCATTGCCTTCCAATTCAGGATCAAGTTCAGACTCTGTCATGGCCAACCAGGCCCCTAATGATCTTGCCTCTCTCAGCCTCTCCAACTCAATCAGTCTCCCGCCGCGTCTGTGCCGCCGAGCAACCCCGTCCGCCACCCCTTCCACAGCCCCTCGGGTTCCACTTTCTTCTTCCTGGAATGCCCTTCGCGGAGTTCACCTAGGGAAATTTGTACGTGTCCTTCTAGGTTCAGTGCAACGGTCACCCCTTCCTGGATTTATCTGAGTCTGATGCTCCCTCTTCTGGGCGCGTACACCCTTGTAAACATCTCAATCATAGCCATCCACGCCAACCGTAATGTAACACATGGTTCCCTGTGTATGTCTCTGCCATCAGACTGGGAGCTTCTTAATTCTTAAGGTCAGGGGCCTGATGTGCATCTCCAGTTCCCTGCATGATGTTTGGTACGTGGCGGTGCTCAACCAGCGTGCTGCACAAATGAGGCAGTGAATGAGCCATCCCACGAACACTGCATGTGACAGTGCTTGGTGAGCTGTGTAGCCCTGGACAAATGAGGATTATGCTATAGCTTAGTGTACTGATGTCACACCCTGGATCCAAATCCTTCTTTGTCTCCCTACTGCCATTGGGATGAAGTCCAAACCCTTTCTCCTCACACTCCTGGCTTGCCTCCTCCTCAGCTCATCTCTGGTCTGTCTTCTATATGCTGCGCCTCAGCCATCCTGAATTACTTAGTGCTCCGCAAATATGCTAGACCTCATGTGGCTACTGGGTCTGTCCACATGCCATGCTTCCACCTGCAACACCTGCCATCACTTTACCCTCATCATTTTGATATGCCCTCAGAGCTTAGCTTAGACATCACTTACGCTAAAGGCCTCTCCTGACACCACCCCAGCTTCACCTAGCTCAGAGCCAGCACCCCTAAGCCGGGGTTCAGCGCCTCTCTCAGAGCATCTACCATAGCCCTAACACACTGTATGGTGACACCCTTTGTGGCTAATCTGTTTCCCAATACCATGGATGGTGAGCTCTTGGAGGGCCAAAAGCATAGCTCAGTAACTGCATTGTTAGGGCTTAGCATGCTATTGACTACACTGTTGGCATTAAAGGCATATTTACTGAATGAATGAATGAATGAATGAATCCATGGCTGAACAAATAAATTCTACAGATAACTTTAGCTGGTCTAGCCTTGGCCATAACATCCAATTCTGCTGGGGCTGGAAGGTTTTCTCTGCCTCAGTGGGCTATGAAATTTTTATCCTAAAATTTGGGCCATGAAAGAAAATCTAGAAGGGAAGTCCCTACCCTCAGTCTCCTGGTTCTCACCTCCCCCAGCCCATCTTGGAGCCACCGGGGGCCTCAAACATTTTGCAGGCTTTGCAGGGAGATGTGCTTACTACTTTCGGGCGTCCATCCCGTGCACCAGCCTCCAGGCTCTTGTGAAATATTCCCACTCTGTGATCTCCAGCCAGCTAATCAAATTCCCCTCCGTCAGAGGCAATAGATGCTCAAAAGCCTTGTAGTATTGATGTATTATTCATGACCTATGTATTATTTATCATTAGTTTGTTTATTTATTATTAATTTGTGTTTCATTATTGATAATGATGTGGTTATACTATTAATAAGAAGGTTGGAGAAAGCTGTTCTGTGACCCTTTGCAGGCACCTGATGCTCCTCCAATTCCCTAGAGAACCATTTTTCTTCCCATTTTGTGGATGGGAGACACTGAGGACGGAGATAGGCAGGATTTGTTCAGTCAGTCCCCTTGCCTCTGAGATGTACGTCGGAGAAGTGACTAGACTGGGGAAAGCTTCACGAGGCAGCATGTCCTTGGTTGACAACAGGGCACTGACAGCAGGACGCTGATGCTGGACCAGCCAAGCAGGTCTCCATCTGGAGCTTTGTGCTCGGCCCCTCCCAGGCTCCTCCACCCGAATCCACTCCAGGGTCCAAAGCTGTCTTTGCTCTGTCTTGTACATGGCACCTGTTCTGCATGTGTGCATGCTCCCCAAGCTCCCCAAGCTCTATCTCTCTTCCTTTGTGTACCCAGATGACACTTCCCTGCCTCCCTTGCAGTATGGTGGGGCCATGTGACTAATGGCAGCAGAGTGTGGCACCTAGGCCTGGGCCCTGGGAATGGCCTGTGCCATTCTCCACACCATCTCTGTGCCAGCTGCCTGGATGGAGGGGGCATGGAGGACCTGGAGGGAGGTGGAGTCATAAGGGGGAAGAACCTGGGCCCTTGAATGACAGCATGGAGGGACATCCTCCCACAGTCCCCAGTGGACAATGATATGAGCGAGGAATAAAATCTTACTGTGTTAAGCCGCCGAGATTTTGTTATTCCCACTGGTACAGTGGATAGTAGGTACTCAGAAGGTTCTTGGTGAAACCAAAGTGAAGGGGCAGGTAAAGAAATAAGCAACAAAATCAATCGATGGTTCTAGCCACACCGTCATTGAGCTGGGCTCCCAAGCTATGCTTCTCATCACAGATTATCACAGGGAAGTGGTATTCTTCATCTCGAATCAAAAACTTTCTGTTATACAGATGAGTAAACTGAGGCCCAGAGAAGGGAAGGGCCGTGGCCAGGGTCACAGAGACCACAGGCATGGTCCTGTGACCCCTCTGCCACAGCATCGTCTTCCCTCCAGCTGCCTTCATCTCACAGCCTGCCACCCACCTCCTCGCCCCCCGCCCCGGAACTTTCTCTGTATCCTTGGGTGTGGGTGAGGGAATCACCATCCCTTTATCCTTGGGTCAGTCCAGCATCCAAAGAACAGCTGGACCTGCTGGGAGGCGGGAGGCCGAGAGATATGTGATGTAGGATGCCCACGGAATGCCCGACAAGCCGTGGCTGCCTCGCTGTGCCCTCTCTGGGGACCAGGGCCAGCCCCGTCAGGACTGGCCATGCAGCTGCCGACATGGAAGCCGCAGGCAGCGGCAGGAAGAAAAGGAAACAGTTCTAGGCTTTGAAGCTGAAGACTCAGCTTGTCCTGCCATGGACATGGAGGGCAAGTCCCCATCCGTCTCTGGGCCTCAGTGGTCTCCTCTGATAAAGGGGCTCGTGATGCTTGATGCTCCAGGCCATGGCGATGCCAAACCTAAACCAGAGGCAAAAGGGATCTAAAAAGCACCATTGGAAAAGGCCTCCTTTGTATGGGGATGTTACCAGGAGCCACTGGTGTTGAGGGGTTATAGCCTTGGGCTTGGGAACCAGGCAGCTGTGGGCACAGCTTCTGACACTGTCACAGGCAGCTCTGCAGCCAAGTAAGCTGTTTCACTGCTCTGGGGCTCAGTTTCCACCTCTACCAAATGGAGATACTCATTCTTCTTTCTTAGGGCTGGGAGGGGTGGGGACAAGGCATATGCAGGGAGACCCGTCCTCCCCCCGCAAGGAGCCCAGTACAGTGCCCGGCACCTGGGGCAGGAGCAGGTGCCTCCAGCCTGGCCATCACCCCCCTGCCTCGGCCGCCCTACTTCCCCACACCCTCTGCCCTCTTCCACCAAGCAAGACTGCTCTGAGGACTTTGCTAGAAAGCTTTGGGGCAGATGGCCCGTTTTTCGTTGGGTGTTTGATGAGCCTCAGGAGCACACGGGCCGAGTGGCACTAGCCGATGCCGCCCTGTTTCCTCTGTGGGGGTTTTTGAAGCAGAGCACATAGAGGGCCTGGCAGCCTTGCTTCCTCCGACATCACTCAGGATCACGAGGACAGACTCGTGAGCCACAGGGAGGCTTCTCTGACTTAGAATAAAAGTTAAAATATGGATGATAAGTTATTAAGGAATATTTTAAAAGAAAAATAGTTATTACTCAAGGAACACAGTCTAAGCTGGGTTATAAACTGGTCTTAATCAGTAAAACGAGGCAACTTAATGAAAAAAATTACAATTTAAAATAGGCCTCCATTAAATAATAATGCCTCATAAACACAGAAGTCCTTTAGCATCTAAGAATTAATTGCTGGACTCGGAAGCTAAAGGCACAGTAAAGGAATCCTTAATTTTTTGATCTTTTATTTTTCTCTGCCAAAGAGGCATCCTGCGTTAAGGACTAGATTTCCTCACTTCGGCACCGAAGGATCTGGAAATTTGCAAAGGGAATCTGCTCGGTAGCAACCGTTTCCCTCAACCTGTGATTTGAAGGCATGCTCTGAACGAGGTGTGGCTTGGCTCGCTGGACCTGCGCCGGCGTTAAACCCACGCGACAGAGTTTCCCACTCATGACTTGGGGGAATGGGCTCATTTTGCTGAATCAAAGCCCCTATGTTAAGATTCTTCGGTGGGGTGGCTCCACTGTCAGGCTCCCAGCCTTCCTGGTCCATGAGATTTCAAATCTTCATTCTGGAAGCCATTAGAAATAGTCCCATAAAACAGAGCGGTCTCAATCAGGTGCAATGTTTGTACCCCCCTCTCCTCCTTGGGGGACATTGGGTGATGCCTGGAGGTGTTTTTGGCTGTCACAGCAGGTGTGGGGGGGTTGCTACTGGCATCCACTGTGCGGCGGCCGGGGACGCTGCCAAACATCCAAACATCCTACAGTGAATGGGATGATCCCCTACAACCAAGAGTCTTTTGGCCCCAAATGTCAATAGTGAGGAAAGCAAACTTCTAGAAGGTCATGAATATGCACTCACAAGTCTGCAGCCACGGGAGACCAAGACCAAGAGAGTCTCCGAACATCCAGCCATCTGAAGCCGGGGATGTAGATGGTCGAAAAGTTGTCCCTCAACATGCCCCCAGCACCAGCTGTGCCTGACACCCGACTTTCACCCAAGCTTCCTTACCACCGACATGGATCAACTCACTCCATCAGAGCATCCTTCCTGCCCTCCGGAACCTCTATTGATTTTCTGATACAAGAATCCTAGGAGAAAGTTCTTTACGGTCACCCTTGGCAAAACGCATTTATTCCGCAAAGTAAAAGAGTCCTAGCCTCACGGAGGAGAGAGTCTTCAGGGCTCCTTCCTCCCCGGAGACCACTCAGAGCCTCCCTCCTTGCTAATCTCGCTCTGCTGCTTGGCAGGAGAAGCAATCTGGTCCTCATATTAATACTTTATTAAACGCACACGTCTTGCAAGATAAACATCAGCCTATTACAGCTGTTCGGTTATGGAGTGACTTCTTGTCACCCGAAGGCTATTCGGGCCCGATTCGTTCACCATCTAACTTCTTCCTGCTGCAGGCCAAGGTACAGATTGTAGGCATCTTACTGAGTGGACGGGTTAGGTGGGGAGCAAGTGGGTCGGCGCCGGGTGAGCAGGAGACACTTTATTCCCACCCTCCAGGGCTCGAGGCTTCCCGGGGAAGACAGAAAGGCCTCTGGGGAAGAGTTGCACGGACCACGTCTGGGGCCAGTTTGTCACCGGAGATAAAAATGCATGAACAGAGCACAGCACACGCCAAAGAAGGTTCTAGTTCAGCTCACACAAGAATGGCAAACCCGCTGTGTGCAGGCACGGGGCACGCCTGCCCGCCTTTCTGGTAGGATCGGGCTTGAACACACATTGGCATCTTGCTCTGACGCTTCCTGGCTCTGGGAGTACGAGGCTCCAGCCTTTTATCCAACCGGTTAGGAATCCGGATGCCTGCCTCCCGGGGTTGGAGGGAAGGGATGTACAGCGCTAATGCATCACTCAATTCTTGGTTGACACTACCACGGTGGGCACCATTTTATTTCTTTTTATAGGGAGAATTTACGGTAAAACGCACAAATCTCAAGTGAACAGCTCGATGAATTTTTATATATCACACACTCCTGTAACCACCACCCGGATCAAGATACAGAACGAGCCCGGCCGCCCTGGAGGTTCCCTCCTGCACCTCGCCAGGCCCCACCCCCACCCCAAGGATAACCTCTATCCTGGCGGCTCCGTCTCAGATTAGCTTTGCTTCTTGGCCCTCGTATAAATAGAATCATGCGAGCTGTGCCCTTTTGTGTCCGGCCACTTTGTCTCAGCACGGTGTTTGTGACATTCATCGCTGCGTTGCATTTATCAGCACTTCGTGCTTAAGAAAAAAAAGAAAAAAAAAATGTTCCCTGGGTAGCATTCTGTTGTATGAGAGACCACAATTCACTGATCCATGCTACCACCGAGGGATGTTTTAGGTGGTTTCTAGTTTAGGCGTATTATAAATAAAGCCTATTGTGTCATTAAAAAATTAATCTTAAAAAAAAATTAATCTTAGCCCCAAAGGGACAACTGGCCAGCCCCCTGTCGTCCCAGGGGGACTGCTCTCTGTCCTTAGCCAGCTCTGGGCAGGGAGGCCGGCTGGTAGGTAATGAAGAAGACGGAGGTAGCCTTCAGCACGCCCGAGCGGCCCCCTGGACCCCTGCCCTTCCTCCCAGGGGCCCGTCAAAGCCGATCTCTGACACCTCGAACGATAGACGGCATGACATTTGAACCCGCTTGGCTTTTTGCAAACGGAGGAGTTCTCCTGTATCTGATCTTCGCAAGACCCTCTGGGGAAGCGGATGTCCCATTTCCCAGGGAGGAAAACTGAAAACACGTTGATTCATCCACTTGTTCACTCCCTGGACAAATATTCATGAAACACCTGTCAGCTGCTGGGCCCCGACATCTGAGCAGAGCCCAGGAATCAATTTGGTGGGAGATGCGTAAACACAGAACCATACCTCCTGGCGGATTCTTCTGGCTTCTGCATGCCTCAGTGCCGAGTGCCCTTGTGTTCTACAAAATCCACTGCTTGCTTTCTGCACCATTAATCCCAGCTCCCCGGAGAGATGAATTTTTTTTTTTCTCCCACCCATAATCCTTCTATATTATACAGCAAGTCTTAGGAATACAGAAGTGCCTAATAATTGCTCCGCAAGAGGGTCAGGGAGACTGGAATTGTCGGACTGACTTTGTGATTCTGGATCTTCAGGTTCTACAACTAGGGAGACGCCTGCATCTACCCATGTAGCTTCCCTGCAAGTAGACATCACGCGTGTGTAGGTCGAAGGAGGTCAAGGTCCAAGAAGGACTCTGCATGACCCCTGCTGGCCGAGGAAGGAGTGCGGACGGCCTGCGGGAGCACAGAGCAGTCCCCACGGTCGGCCGGCCGGCAAGCAGACACACACCTCAGTCCCACACCCACAAGGCACTGAATTCTGCAACCACCCGAATGAGATGAGAAGCGGCATCTCCGCCAGGACGCCGACGCGTTGGTGTGGGCCTTGTGAGGCCCGGAGCAGGGAGACGAGCCCAGCCCGTGGGGACTGCTGACCTACAGAAATGTGAGATAAGAGATGGGTGTTGTGCTAAGCTGCTGATACAACATGCTCATTTGAGGCCACAGCAGCCGGGGAGCCTTTTGATGAGGGATCGACTGGATCACGCCACTCCCCTGCTCCAAGCACTCACCCAGCTTCCAGCTCACTAGACGGTGAGAGCCAAGACCTTCTCATGGTCCCGAAGGCACCTTGCTTCTTACCGCACCCTCTGGCTCACTCCATTCCAGCCACACCTGCCTCTTTGCTTTTCCGTAAATACCCTAAGTTCATTTCTGCTTCAGGACCTTTGCACCTGCTGCTTCTTCTCCCTGGAACCCTATCACCTCCCAGCGGTGTGTGAGGCTGGCCTACTGGTTTCATTTTGATCCCTGCTCACTGTCATGCCCGAGGCCTTCCTTGACCACCCAGTCTAAAATTCTCTAAAATTCCCACCTATCTTCTTTCTCTCCTATCCCTGAAACTGCTTTACGTTGCACGACTCTGTCGCTGTCTGACACGATGTTTTAATTTACGTGTAATTTGTTACCAGTAACTAGAATGTCAGCCCCTCGAGGGGGTGGGCTTCGTCTGTCTGTTTGCTGCAGTGTCTCCAGCACCGGGAACGGTGTCTGGGAGTCGCCAACGTTTTACAGCACTCATGGCAGCGAGCGAGGCCCTGCATTAGATGCCACCCGCTGCTTTACTGAAAACAAGTCGACACGACCGTTCTTCAACATTAAAACAGATCATCTTACAGAACAAGCTTCACGAAGAAAGATCCCATAGGTAGGAGGAGCCTGTACCTTCCTCAAGAGCCCTTGACAGCACTCGGGGTTTTTCCCGGACTCGCATGCGGGACTCCATCTGGATTAGCATCCTGTGCGTAGGTCACCTTGAGTCAGCCCGTCAGTGTTCCTGGGGTTCAAATGGGGCTCCAAGGTGTCAGCAGAGCTTGGAATCAAAATGCTCGAGAGACCCCCCTGCCCCACCCCGCCCGCCACCCCAGCTACAAAGCCGAGTCTTGTGATTAATTCTCTTCATGATGGGGTTGCTTGAGTCATGCTCCTGTGAGCTTCACTTGCTCAGAACCCCCTTCTTCCATCCTTCTCCTTGTCAGCAAGATAAGGAGTCGGGGAAAGGCCGGGATGACAAACACCCCCTGCACAAATGGGATGGCTTTTCCACGGAGAAGGGAACTTCCCCCACTGGGTTCTGAAAGGAGAGACGCAGCCTGCTCTTATCAATATTTTTATCTTTAATGACCTCCTGTTGGTGACTTCAAGAACATTTGTTTAGTGGAGAAAATAAACAATACCAGTAGAAGTACAGAAAACAAGCAAACAAACACCCATCCCATCCTGTAAACCAGCCCATGGAGAAGAGCATTACAGGAATCCCAGCCTCTATTTCCCCCATCAATGTTTTAGTGGCTGGGGGTGGGGGGGAGGTGCCTGAGTGGCTCAGTGGGTTAAGCGTCCCCCTCCTCTCTCTCCCTCTCCCTCTGCCCCACTCATGCATGTTCGCTTGCTCTCTCTCTCTCTCTCTCTCTAAAAAAAATAAATAAATAAGAATAAAAAATAGTGGGACTCTGTGATACTGGTATCCCTGGACACGCAAATGGTAATCATCTCCTGCCCAATTGTGAGGGTTACGAGCATGTGTCAACTTGGATGGGTCATGGGGTGCCCAGATTAAACAGTATTCCTGGGCCCGTCTGTAAGGGTGCTTCTGGATGAGATTAGCATTTGAATCAGGGGACTCAGTAAAGTAGCTTATCTTCCTCCCCCTCCTCCTCCTCCTCCTCCTCCTCCTCCTCCTCCTCCTCCGTGTGGGTGGGCAGCATCCAATCCATGGAGGCCCAGAAACACAACAAAAGGCAGAGGAAGGAGGAATTTGCCTCTTTATCTCCTGCCTCACTGGCTCAGCTGGGACATCTCCTCTCATGTCCCCCTGTCCTTGGCCTGGGATTTACACCACCACGGGCTCCCCCCAATTCTCAGGGCCCTGGACTCGGACTGAATCACACCACCGGCTTTCCTGGGTCTCCAGCTCATTGACAGGCAGGTCATGGGATTTCTCAGCCTCTGTTTCCCTGGGGAACCCTGACTTTCACAGGATTCTAAACCCCATAAGGGTCTAGAGGATAAGAATTTTGAGGACGAGTTTTCTGAATTGGTTCTGGGGTTTCTGGAACTGGCTCTCTAACCTGGTTAGATGCAGAGATGCTAAGGACGCCATTTATTTCTGTCCTAGGCCATTGGGGCTGCTCTCGCAGAATACCATGGGCTGAGTGGCTTTCAAACAACAGAAATTTGCTTCTCCTGGTTCTGGAAGCTGGGAATTCTCCAATCTGACACATTCAGGGTCTGGTGAGGGCGACTTCCCGCGGCCTCCATGGGCTCTTCTCTCCGTGTCCTCCCCAGGTGAGGGAGCTCTCTGGGGTCTCTTTCACAAGGACGCCGATCTTCCGATCTTCATGAGCACAGCACCCTCCTGACCTAACCCAGAGACCCCCACCTCCTGCTACCATCACCTGGGGGTGGGGGGAGGGGGTCAGATCCCAATATACGAATTTGGGGCCAATACAAATATTCCATCCGTAACACCAATACCGTAATCATCTAAAATTTTTCCAGACTTGCCCAGAGAGAGGAAGCTTTGGTAAAGCCTCTCAGATCCTGTATCTCCAACCTCAGTCTGTTTTAAGCAAAATTGAACATGGGGGTTTTGAACACTCAAACTGTAAGGAGAACATTGAGACTGTGAAGTGGTTTTTCCTGCAGGCCACACACTCCCGGCTCAACAGGGAAGCAGGATGCCTCCCAGAGAGAGCAATTTGTCCACTGCCCTGCCTCCTGGATGAAACCAGGCCATGGATTGGACGTGCATCCCATTCTTGCACGATCTCCCTCTAGTTTCTATTCTTGTCCTCCTTGCGTCTTTGTTTTCAGGACAGAGAGAAACCAGTTCTCATGCTCCAAAGGCGACCAGACTCTGACCGCTTTGTCTGCACATTTGCAAATCTGAGTGACTCTTTTACGAGGCTCAGCCTTCCCCAGAAACCTCCTCCCCATCACTTCCCCTCTGTCGTCCCTGCCGAGCTGGTGCTCAGAGATGTCACACCAAGCAGGTGTCACTCAGGATGGAAATTGGTGGCCGAATAACACTAACACATGGACAGCACGCCCAGATGGGGGGGCTTGCGGGTCGCCCGTTGCTTGGAGGTGACCTGTGTCCTTAGGCCTTCCTAAGTGGGAAGGTCTCTTCGAGCAGCAGATCTTGGTGGTTAAGTGCACGGTCTCTGGAGCTCAACTCTCTGGGTTCAAATCCCAGCTCTGTCTTGGGCAGGTGACTGTGCCACTCGGAGTCTCAGTTTCTTCATCTGTAGGATGGAGATCACAGCAGTACCTACTTCATAGGGTCAGAGGAGTTCACGAATTCATATTCTCAGAGCAGTGCCTGGGACCTGGTAAGCTGTTCGAACCACAGAGCATTTAGGATTGTGTTGTTCTCATGTGCTAAACACTGTCAGAGAAACACCTTGTATCCGGACAAGTATCACCTTCTATGGACTCTCCACGACCGCCCATAGGACAAGGCCTGAGCACAACTTACAGAATCAGGACACAAGGCTTGGAGCAGCACTCACCAAACCATGGCCCCCAGGGTTCAAATCCTGCCTGTCACCTGTTTTGGTAGGGCCCACCAGCGAAGAATGATTTTTATGTATTTAAATGATTACATTTAAAATGGTCATCTAAGTCCCCACATAATATCTTCAATTTTACGTCTTGGTCTGCGAAGCTATTTTGGTTCATTCAGAAAGTTTGCCAACCCCAGGCTTAGGAAGGGTTAAAGACTGGGGGTGGGATGCTGAGCCCCAAACGTGTCCCCTTTCATAGAGACTCTGACGCACTAGTTCTAGTGAAGGAATCCCCTTCAGCCCACATGAAGGGGATGCAAACAGTATTCACCCATTTATTCACTCATTTATTTAGCACGGGGGTCACGGACGGAGCCAGCCATGTCCCTGCGCTCATGGGGCTTACATTGCTCCATGCCCAGGGAGCTGAGCCTTACCTCACCCGAGCACTGCAGGAAGGAGCAAGGGTTCCCTACTGAAGCTCAGATTGACCAGAAAACTGCTCTGGTGGTTGATATCTTATGTCCTCCAGGGAAAGCCCCCCTCCCCCGCCAGAAGCTCAGGGATTTGGGGACACCTGGGTGGCTCAGTGGTTGAGCATCTGTCTTCGGCTCAGGTCGTGATCCCTGGGTCCTGGGGTCGAGTCCTGCATCGGGCTCCCTGCGGGGAGCCTGCTTCTCCCTCTGCCTGTGTCTCTGCCTCTCTCTGTGTGTCTCTCATGAATAAATAATAAATAAATAAAACTTTTTTTTTTTTTTAAGGAAGCTCAAGGATTTAAAATTTCACTATCACACACCAGCCCAATGCATCCTGTTCCTTTCAGGAGCCCTAGAATTCTGGAGAACCGCACGGGTGGTGTCTCTCATGCACAGCCCAACCCCACGTGGGGCCAGTAGGGCGCCCAGGGCTTAGGGGATGCCTGCCCTGTGCCCTCCCTTAGAGGGTGACACTGTTGCCATCTGTCCCTTGCCTTGACTTAGCAGCCCTGCAGGTTTTGATGGTGCCGATCAGAAATGGGTATGTGACTTGGGCACCGAAGAAGAAGGGCCACCGAAGTGTAACGAAAGTGGTGGTCCAATCATGGAATGAATGATAAAGGCAACGCGGATGAATTTAGGCACCTGATGTTCGCCTTGGGCCGACGTCCTGTGCCAGCCCCCACCAGCCCCCGCCAGCCCCCACCAGCCCCCACCAGCCCAGGGAGCGTGAGATACCATCACTCAATCTACTCTGAATACATGGAGAGCTATAATAGGCTTATGAAAATATGGGTGTTTACAGCCTTGTTCTCCTCGTGGGAAAATTGACATTAGGAAAGTGCACGATAGAAATCTTACATACTTTTCAGAATGTAAATAGAGTTAGGAGTGAGGCGTTGGTCGGGAGGCGGCAGGGAGGCGGCGGGGCACGGGACAGAGGGGTGGGTGGGCCTGGAGCGCGGATGCTCCAATGGCCCATGCTCTCCGGGACCATACTGGGCACTCTCCTGCGGGGCAGAGAGGGAGGGGAGGCAAGGGAGGAGGGAGAGCTGAGACCACAGATTTAATATCTGGCTCAAGGTCGGAGGACAGAAATAAATGATTGCACTTATGTACAGGGCACGGAAATGGATGTCCGGGCCTTTG
This sequence comes from Vulpes lagopus, assembly GCF_018345385.1. Lineage (NCBI taxonomy): Eukaryota > Metazoa > Chordata > Mammalia > Carnivora > Canidae > Vulpes > Vulpes lagopus. The sequence goes on from NC_054831.1 coordinate 129,405,026, forward strand.
GGGCCTCTCACTGCTGGCTTCCGGGAGGTTCCACCAGGAAAGCTGAAGTTTGGAGGTAAAAGTGAAAATTTGGGGAGTGGGATGGGAGAGGGTGGCCCACGAAGAAGGGCTGATCCCCATGGCCTGATCAGGGGCAAAGGGGACAGGCCCCAGGGATATGTGCCCCCCTGGCCTCTTTCCTGAGGACAGAGGACAGCTGGGCCCCAGCTCCTGGATGTCCTGGGTCAAGTCTGATGTCCACCGTCGACGTGCAGAAGGAGCCAGGACCAGAAGGCTGAGTTGATGCGGCTTAAAGACCTGCTGGCAAATTTCTGGTCGACAGCCTTCTCTAGCTCTTTCCATTTCCAGTGATAATTATGTCCCTAGGTAGGAGAGCCTTCCCTTGGCAAAAACCTTAAAATGTTTTTGGCACTGGGTTAGTCCTGTGAGCCACAGTTGTGATGCCACCATTTTTCTTGCTCCACAACCTTCTCCGGCTCCCCAGTGCCTGCAGGCTCAAGTCTGCACTTCTCAGCCCTTCCAGGTGTCAGTCCAGCTGCACCCCCATAGCCTCTCCTCCCGGGAGCTCCCTCCCCCTTCCAGTAAACACTTAAGTCCCTGCCCCGGCCTCTCTCGGGGCGCCCACCCCCGACCCGGACAGCTCAAGTGCATCCCTTCCTCCAGCCCTTTGCTGTTCCCTCTGCCCAGAATGCCCTTCTCATCCTTCTGTATTCTTCTGGGCTCCATTAATTGGTCCCTTGAGAGCTTTCCTAATTTCACTTCCCCTTTATGCAGAAGGAACACCGTGTCTCTGCCGTAAATGCTCGTGTCTCTGGCAGGGCCCCCGCTGCACGTGAAGACTATTATCTGTCTACACCCCCCTGCCTGCAGAGCACTGAGAAGCCGCCGAGGAGGGGATGGGGGGGGCCATAGCTGCATGTCCCCCACGGGGCCGCGGTAAGGTAGATGAGATGAGGACGTGACCCTGGCAGCAGGGCGAGGCTGGGGATGTGGGCTGCCTCCAAGGGCACTAATGATCCCTCCCCTCGGAGGAAGGTCTGGCCAAAGAGTAGCACTGGGGAGATGGGGGGTGAAATGTGTCCCCCGGGGAGAGATGTGAGACCCTCACCCTTGGCACCTGTGAGCATGACCTTTCTTAGAAACAGAGTCTTGGCAAACGCAATCAAGCTCCGACGAGGAAGGACTCCAATCCGGTGTCAGGTGTCCTTCCAGGAAGAGGGAAACGCAGACACGAGCACACAGACCCTCAGAGGGAGGCCGCCAGGGGAGGACGGAGCCAGCGCCGGGGGACGCATGCCCAAGCCAAGGACGGCTGGCAACGCCAAGGAAGGGTTCTTGCCCAGGGCTCTCAGGGGGAGCGCGGCCCCCACACCCTGATTTTGGACGTGTGGCCTCCAGACCGGGGACAGAACACATGTGCGCTGTCCTGAGCCACTCTGTTACACCAGGTCTAGGAAACTAATACAGGAAAGAGGGGTGACGGGTCACCTACGAGACACCAGAGGCTGATGCTGTTTTTCCAGAGAAGGGAAGAGACGCGTGCGCATCACACGGGTAGGAAGAGGCAGAGGCAGGACTCGAACCCAGAACCCCTGCAAGCCTCCCCACCCCCCCACAGCTGGCAGAGTCTCCAGGGGCCCCGAGCCCGGAGGGGGTCTTCGCCAGGAGCGCCCCCCAGCCCCCGCCCATCCTGCTGCTCTCCCTCTGCCGGCTGTGCAAAGGCCCAGGGGCCCATTCCCGAGGGAGTGGCTTCCCCAGCACGAGCCCGGGAGGGGGGCGCATCCTATCTGACGAAGCAGGGAGGGGAGCCCGGCTCCCGATGAAACTCTGCCCACTTGTTACTGTGTGTTCCAAGCCCAGATTGCAGGCGCCAAGCAGACAAGGTGGACCGTGGCCAGTGTTGTGGCTGTGCCCGCCTGAGACGAGAGGTGGCGACCAGCGGGGTGGTGGGAGCCCAGGGAGGGGCTGGGCCCTCTCCTCCTGCCCATCACCACAACCATGGGCAAGGTGGCACAATTTCCCATCACGCAAGGGCAGCGTCGCCCAATTAGAGACCCCTGGAGTCGCTGGGTCCGGGATGCTGAGGACTTTAGAGCCACAGGGCACTCGAGGCGACCGTCACTCTGGTAGACAGGTGGACCCAGACCCCGGACCCAGGGGACCGGGGAGGGGTCGCGACACCAGGGAGTCCCCGTTACTGTGGGGGACACTGTGGTCGGGCACCTGCTCTGTCTTATGTCATCTCCGGTGTGTGAGATCAGTTCCAACGCCATCCCCATTTTACAGGTGAGCGAACAGTGGTCAAGTTATCCTAACACCTCCCCCTACTGACACTGGCCAGCCAGTGTCAGGACCTTGGGGGGCACCTCACAGATGGGATGTGGAGCCCCCGAATCCCTCTTTAACTGGAGCAGCTCCCTGATATCTGTCTGGCATGTTGGGGTACCCCACAAGGCTCCAAGCACGAATGTGTGCTCCGGGAGGTCATCACCTGGGTCACGTGGTGCGTGAACAGGCACAGGGGCACGGAGCAACCGCCCTGGGTCGGGGCCTCCTCCCCACCGACACCCCCCGGCACCTTCGCCCCCAGAAAGCTGCTGCAAGGCCTCCTCTCCTCAATGCCAGGACTGTCCATCTTCTGTTGGGCACCGTCCCTGTAGGCTGCTCTGCCCTGTGTGCTGTGGCGTGGTGCCCGCCGCTCCCTCTCTGCTCAGCCCTTGGGTGCCCCTGGACTGTGCTCCTTTGTGCTCCCTCCAGGACGCTCCTGTCTGAGAGCCCCACCCAGCCACCCTCACCTGTCCTGTGGAGCCTGTCACTGCAGCATGCTTCTGCTCTTGGTGAGCATCTGTGGGGTGGGGGGGCTGGGGCATTGCGGGGCCACAGGGGCCTTCCCATTATCGGTTTATGCTACTTCTTTGCAAAATGCAAAGCCTTTTTCCTCCATGATCTCTTTAGAGCCTCACAACACCCCAGGAGGTAGGTGGGGCCGGGAGGGAGGTGATGGGCCTGGGGTCACCCAGCTATGAAGTGATGCCCTTTCCTCAATACTCTGCTCTCCCTCTTGATCCCACACATTTTATACTGCTGGCCTAACTCCCTAATTTTAGAATTTCTCCCAGCCAGGGAGGGCCAGGGGTTTTGCAACAGCATGAGGGAAGTGCCTTGGCCAACATCACAAACTGATCTGGAGACCGTCCCTATTTTTAAAGTCCTGGCTGTTGCCTTCTCTGTGTTTTATAGGTAGGAAAATAAAAAGAGAGAGAGAGAGGGAGAGAGAGAGAGAGAGAGAAATGATGAATGTCCTCCCCTTAGTAGCCTGGGGGTCTGGCTTGTGCTCTCCTAGGTCTGGCTCTGGCAGCCGCTTCCCTCTCTGTGCAGGTGGGGGGTCACCCTCCAGCCCATTGGCATTCCAGGAGGAAGGGAGGGTGGGGCCCCTGCCCTAGGGGCACTGGAGCTGGACATCCAAGAATGGGGCACATGCTACACCCTGGAGCCTACTCTGGGCACTCTCGCCGAGCCTTGACCTCCACGGGCTCTCACTCCAGTAAAAAGACACCCCCCCCCCCAGTTGACCCCTATCATAGCCACGCAGAAAATGGGACATTCTAGTTAATCCAATACTGATATTGAGCTACTTCATCCTAAAATGTCAAAAGATTGCAAAACATCATCGCCACTTAGAAGCTGAAATTTCATTAAAAACCATCTTTGTGCACAAAACCCGAATAACGTCCATATGGGATTAGGAGCCTACTAAGTGCCAAGTATTTTAAGTACTTTGACCTTTTAAATCCTTATTCCCTCCTATGGACGAAGAAGCCGAGGCTTGGGCAGGTGGGGAGGTCTTCCCATCACTGAAAAGCAGTCATCAGGACCATACCCAGGCCTGGGTGCACCTGCCAGACATTGTTCTAAGCCCTCTGCTTTCACCACAGCCCTCCCACGAGGTAGTCTTGGTCATTTCCCCACTTGCTAGATGAGGAAACAGGCTCAGGGTAGGGAAACCACGAACCCAAGGTCACACAGCTCGAGTGGCAGAGCCAAGATGGGAACCCAAGCAGGCTGCCCACTCCAGACCCTGGATCCAAGCACCGCTCTGGTGAGCTCCGAGCCCACCCTCTTCCCCTGCACCCAGTGGCCTCTCGGGAAATTCTGCAGCCTGGGATTCCGAGTTGTCAGTTGACATCAGGCAAGCCCACTTATTAGAACCTCTGGCTGGATGCAGGGCAGAGCTGAAGACGGCGTTCGTGGGGGGCTATGTCGACGGAGGGATTCCCAGGGTCCCGAGAGGCTAAGTAACCTGCCCAAGGTCAGCCAGCTTACTGCAGGCGGATGGAGACCTGGAACCCCAGGCCACCCCTCCCCTGCGGCCCTCACAGCTTCTGCATCCTAGGGACCCCTCCTGAGCCCAGAGCCCCCCTGGGCTTGCCGTCCGGGGCCACAGCACCTCTTCCCTCTGGGCCTCGCTGCCCTCCGGGTGCTGACAAGGCCGGGTTGCCTGCCCGTGACCTTGGGAAGGGACGGGAGTGGTTTTAGCAATCTAAACACACTCCTTCCTCGCATCAAGACGCCCGGGCACTGAGTGATTTGTATGCTCTGAGCACGTCACCTCCTTTCGGGAGACAGAGAGGCTGCCTGAAAAGTCATTTTTCAGCATTTGACACAAAGTCTCTTTCGCTCTCTCGCGAAGCCAGATAACCATCAGCAGCCAGGCCGATTAGAAAAAATATATACTTGGTACCGGGAAGCCAGGGAAAGGGAGGAAGCCAGCCCGTCAGTCTTCCCTCACTCATTTGGATGGGACGTGGCGCGGCTGTCCCGCTCGGCTCCGCGGCTCCGGGCAGCAGGTTATCTTCCGGACAGATCACTGTCCCCGGAAAACAGCATCTTCCAGGGGTGGCGGCACAGACCCCGGCTTGGGAATCACGAGAACAAGGGATCCAGTCCCGGCTCTGCTGTTCCCTGGGGGTGCGACCTCGGGCAAGTCACCTCCCCGCTCAGTGCCTTAGTTTCTCCCTCCGACAAGTGGGTATAATAACGGGGCTCAATGAGATGATGCCCAGGGCTCTTGCACCAGAGTCTGGTGAACAGTGAGTCATCGGTAAATGTCAGCTCCGACTGGGATTCTCAAAGGGGGGCACCTTCGGGGCCCGTGGGGTCCCCTGCTAAGCTCTGGCTGGGAAGACAGGCCCCAGGCTCTCTTCCTGACGTCTGAGTGCACTCACTGGCTGTTGAGCTCCGGGCCACCCACACCCCTGGATTCTGCAGACACAGCTGCGGGCCTCGTGGGCAACGGAGAGGACCTGACCTCGCTGGGAGTGGCAAACGAAGACCATTTCCCTGCCTTCCCCTTGCACACCGCCACCCCCAACCCCACAACAGAGAGGACCCCCTACACTCAGCAAGGACCCAGGAGGCGTCCAAGACATGGCCCTTCCTCCTTGCAGGGAGGTCACATCGAGTCCCGCAGGTCAATATAGAATTCGGTTCAATGGGGATTTAGTAAATACCCAAGTCTCGCCCCTCACGGTCCCCTACCACTACTGGCATTTTCTATGGGACCACGGGATAGCCTCCTCCCTGCCTCCCTGCCTCCCTGCCTCCAGCCTCGCTCCACTCTGCCACCAGTAAGAGCTCTCCAGACCCCACTTAGACCCCCTGATAGCGACCCCCCACTCCGATGTCTGTCTCAAGGGGAGGGTAACTCCAGGAGAAAGCCTCAACCTCCTCATCCAAGCTTCCCCACCATCACTTCCCCTTCCCACCTTCTCTCTGGACACACCTGCCAGCCTCAGCGAGTGCCCGCAGTTCTGGAAGGCTCTGAGCTCTCACTGCTGCTGGCAAGAGTGATGCACCTGCTGCTCACCCCCCTCCCGCACAGCGACCTTCCCTCTCCTTTCCCATCACCACACGGCCTCACCTGTCACCCTGCCCCTGGACTGGGCTCCCCACTGGCTCCCACGATCTGCTGCGCGTCCCCCATGGACAGTGTCCGTCTTTGTGTCTGTCACCTCACCAGACGGTCTCTCCTTCCAGGCTATGTCTTCAGTTTCCAGCACCGACCTATGCTCAGTAGCTATGTGCAGAATGACTGAATTTACGACGCACCTGCAACATGCCGCTCCTCCGGGGGGTTAGGGATTCAAGCACAGCACCTTGCCTGGAGGTCAAGACTAAGCACCAAGGTGAACGCGACTTCCCGACAGAACGTAGGGTGCGGAGAGAAGAGAGTTGGCTCCAGGGAGACACAGGTAACAGGGCGGGGGCAGCTCAGAGCAAGAGCTGACCCAGCCTAACAGGGCGAAGGGCGTCTGGGAGGCTTCCCAGGGCAGGTCCCTGGTAGGTTTCGAGGGATCCAGAAGGTGGACAAGGAGGGGCCCTGGGAGCCTGCGCCAGTCCTCACTCCAGCTCCCCCGCAGCTGACGTCCCGCCCCGGCTCGCTCCCGTCCACCCGCACAGCTGCACGCACCTCTGGTTTCCACGGGCTGTGCCGCCAGCGGGCGTGCCAGGCCCACCAGGGGAGCCAGCCTCGTGGTGCGCAGCAAGAGCGAGCCCCGTGGAAGACGCTCTTGGGTTCAAATCCAGCTCTGCCACTTGGTCCCCGTGTGACCTTGAGTGGGATGTTTCACCTTCTGGAGGTTCTGTGAAACCAGAGTGATGCTCTCACCCCCTTCAAGAGAGTGGGTGTAGTGGGTCGAACAGCGTCCCCCCCTCCAATGTTCGTGTCCACCCAGAGCATCAGAGCGTGCTCTTCTTTAGAAAGAAGGTCTTTGCAGATGTCATTTGTTACCATGAGCGTCCTTATAAGGAGAGACAGAGACGGCCACACAGGGGAGAATGCCGCGTGACAACGGCAGAGAGGAGCACGCGGTGACGTGTCCACAAGCCGAGGGACGCCAAGAACCGCTGGCAGCCACCAGGGCTGTGGAGGCAAGGAAGCCTCCCTCCCCTGAGCCTCGGGGGGGAGCGCGGCCTGCCGACACCTTGATTTCAGACTTCTCACCTTCACGGCTGGGAGAGAATAAATTTCTGTTGTTTTTAGCCACCCAGGTTCGGGTAATTTGTTAGGGCAGGCCTAGAAGACGGATGCAGTGGGCGTAAGAGGCAGGAGATGGAGTTCATGGGAAGCGGGACATGGAGCCTGCGCACAGTAAGCGCCCCCAACACGTTAGTGCTCACTGGTTCTTTTTTTTTTTTTTTTTAAAGATTTTATTTATTTATTTGACAGAGAGAGAACAAGAGAGCACAAGCAGGGGGAGCAGCGGAGGGAGAGGGAGAAGCAGGCTCCCCGCCGAGCAGGGAGCCCGAAGTGGGGCTCGATCCCAAGACCCCGAGATCATGACCCAAGCCAAAGGCAGATGCTTAACCAACCAGGTGCTGAGCCACCCAGCAGCCACGAAAAAAAAAAAAATTCAGCAGCCACAAAAAAAAAAAAAAAAATTTAGAAGGGATCCCTGGGTGGCTCAGTGGTTTGGCGCCTGCCTTTGGCCCAGGGCGCAATCCTGGAGACCCGGGATCGAATCCCACGTCGGGCTCCCTGCATGGAGCCTGCTTCTCCCTCTGCCTGTGTCTCTGCCTCTCTCTCTCTCTCTCTCTCTCTGTGACTATCATAAATAAAATAATAAAAAAAAAATTCAGCAGCCACGCCTCCCTCCTCTCCCTCCTCCAGCAGCAGAGACCTCAGGGTGGAGGAAGGCAATTCCCACGATTCCCCTGCCCCGACCTGCCTGCACGGCGAGGTCCACACGGGGCTTCTTCCTAACATCTCACATTCGCTCATGGTCTGGGGCCTCGGGAAACAAGCCTCGGGATCGTTTCTTCCTAAAATGAAAGTCTCTGGGTCACAAAGCACCTCAGAGGCTGACTCATCCAGTTCTTTTCTGACTCACGAGTGTCCTCTAAACCACGGCACCATCTCCGTAGGCTCACAAATACCCTCCCTGCGTGTGCCTGTGTGCATATATGTGTGCACGCGCGTACGCGCAAACACACACACGTGGGAAAGTTCATTTTCCCCCAGCCCGTCCCAGGTAGGCTAACTAATACCCGTGTATGACACGAGCACAATGGACAAACATCCCATCAGATCGCGCCCGCCTCTAAAGCCCCCCATGGTTCCCATCTCCCTTTGAGCCGATTCCAGCCTCTGAACCTGGCCCACAAGCCCCTGCACACCCACCTCACCCCACCATGTCCCTGAACAGGCTCGCCCTCCCACCTCTATGCTCCACGTCTCTCCACCCACATGCCATTGCCCCATAAGTCTGCGAGATTGTCCCCGTTCCTTCAGCTGTCATGTCGATGTCACCTGCTCACACTGCCCACCCTGATGGCCCCTCTGGTGCTCAGCACTTATCTTAGCAGCATGAACTTGAAGAGTCCACCCCTCGGCCCAGGCTATGCTGCCTGCAGCCCCGTCTCGGGCAAAGGCTCTGTGAACACAGGGATCCCATCTGTCCCGCTCACCCTGGGGTCCCCAGCACCCAGGAGGAGTGGTCCACTCAGTAGGTGCTCACTAGTCTGGTATCAAGCAATGAACCGAATCCGCCTATAGCACTTGGTTTTCTGAACAACGTTCACATTTATTTTCTTGTTTAATTCTCATAAATGCTTCATGGGGCAAAATCTCAATTTTCTAGCAGAAGGAAATAAAAATTGAATTTACAGTATAGAAGTCACCAGCTGGAGTCCACCCAGACAGTTATCAGCAAAGGGGGAGACTTGAATCCAAGTCTCCTGATGCCCCCGCCATCGCCGTACACTCACACACGTGCACGCACACGCACACACACAGATTCAAATCATAAGTGGCAGTACGAGCCTAGCCTGATGGCTGGACCTCCTTGGTCCTCAGTGTGCCCGCTGCAACCTGGGTCATCGCCTCTGTCCTCTCCGGGCCCCAGGGCAGCCCCAGGACAATGCTCCGGGGCACTAACGATGCTGACGGTGACCATAACTGCACCAGGTGCAGCTCCAGGCACTTCACAGACGCAGAACCTCACTGACAGCTCCCATCAACTCTACGAGGACACAGCTCATTCCCATCTTGTGGATAAGAAAACTGAGGCACAAAGAGAGGTTAACTAACGTGCCCTGGTGGAACCGGGACACAGCTCCAGCGCCCAGCCCAGGGCTGTGCTCATCACAGGCAGGAAAGCCCTGCAGGAGCCCTGGGCAGGTGAAACCATCCCCACTTCAAGGAGGCAGGACACAGGCCCCAGGATGTTGAGCTTAGGGATGCTCAGCTGGTGAGTGACGAAGCCAAAGGTCACACCCAGGCTTGCCGGCTCCAAAGCCAGCACTTGGGGGGTGGGGCCCTCTGCTACCTGAAGCCTGGTGAAGGATGGGCGGATGCACCCGTGGGAGAAAGGGAGGCCCACGTGGGCCTGGGGCGCAGGGGAAGAAGGGAAGGTGCCACATGCCCGGAGCCACACAGGGCCAGGGCCTGCCACATGCGACTTTTGCCCTGGCCCCCCCCATCCCCCCCCACCTCATCTTCAAGACCCTGGGAGGGAGCCAGAAGCATCTACTGCCCCAAGACCAGATGCCCAGGTTGTAAACAGATCTGAGCATCAGAACACAGGAGGCGGGGACCGGATGGAGCCCCCAACAGATGCCAGGTTCAAAAGAGAATCACAGGGAAACAGTGACAAACGGGGAACTCAGCACAAAAGCATCCAATTGATGAGAGAAAAACAGAGCCAGATGGGTCCGGCCTCCCCAACCAGCAAGCCTGTCACAGGCCAGCTCGGCTCAGGCCGCCTGTTCCCACACCACTGGGGAGGGCCCGCCCCGGGTGCCCCCTGCCCAGCCGGCCTTTGTGGGGACCATTCCCGTCGCCTGGAATGTCCTCTCTTTATTTAATTCCCTCTTTTCCCCCAGAGTCTTCGGCAAGCCCTAGCATGATCGGCTCCCACTCACGGAATCCTGCTCTGGTCCCTGGTCTCCGTCATCCCTCTCTGTGTGCAATGCACGTGCAAGCGTATCCTTGGATCCCACCCTTCCTATGGGCACAAGACCTCAGTTTTCAGGGCGGCTTTCACAGCCACTGGTGAGATGTGTTCTTATCCCTATTGGACACACGGGGCTCGGAGAGGGCAAGTGACTGGCCCGAGGTCACACAGCGAGAGGCACAACGGGAAGTCTGAGACTTCACTTGAAGTCCCCGAGAAGGGCCTGGCACACAGCAGGTGCTCAATAAGGAAGGGGGAATGAAGGGGGTCACTGAGGTTGATGCAGTCCTCCTCTTACCCCCCAGATTTTCTCCTTCTGGGTTCTTGGAGCTTCTCAGGGTCACCCCACAGTCTGAAACCCTATGGCAGGGAAGAGAGGAGGGAAGGAGGAGCCTTCACAGTGCTATCCGCCCCCCTCCCCCGTGGGCCAGCCCTAATGCCCTCCCCCTGCCTCCCCAGCGGCCGTGCCTGCTGCCTGCCCGGGACAACCCCAGCTCTCCCCCCAATCACAGGCCAAGATCACCCCATGATAAGGTCCAGCTGAGAGCACCCTTGCCCCAGGGAGATGGCGCGATACCGGTCATGTTTTACAAGCTCACAAATCCGCGATAAGAGCGGGCCAGTCGGCTGGCTCCAGCGAGATAAGGAGATGCCCACCTCTCCCTCCCTCGGCTCGCTGAGCACCCACGTGGGGAAGAAAGAGGCAGCCAGAGCTAAGGCCCCCACGCACCCCCCTCCACTGCCCCGGGCAGACGGACGCTACAACGGCCCCCCAGGACAGGCGGACAGGCCCCAAGGCTGCAGATGAAAGGAGGCGCAGTCGTTTGCTCCCCCTCCGGGAGGTCCGCCATCAGGGGTCTTGGCACGGGTTGCTGCGCCCTCACCGCGCACAGGGAGCTGGACTAAACACCACGCACGCCAGCCCGCGCTCGCCTCCAACCAGCCCTGGGGAGCTGTGGTCACATCCCCATTTTACAGACGAGGGACGAAGGTCTGAAGAGGCACACGAGGGGCTGGGGTAGGTTGGGCTCCGGGAAACAGGCCATGAGGCTGAGAGCCGTGTGCAGGGGGCTGGGGGGGACCTGGGGGTGTCCTGGGATGGCCCCTATGGGAGCACAGGAAGTGTGGGAGGGAAGACAGGCAGAGGGGAGGGGGCTGTGGGTCCCCCGGGGTCCCCCTGGTGGCTCCAGGGGTGAGATGACTCTGAACTGAGGCAAGAGGACAGGGCTCTGGTGTCCCATCAAGCAGCTATTGGGTAGGGGATGAGCCCAGCTGGACCCCATGTCCCTGTGGGCCCTGACCCTGGGGTTCTCTGTCCCGATCCTCACCAGGGTGATCGAGGGGCACCACCAGCCTGTCTCTGACTCTTGCAGGGTTCCCCACCCCTCATCCCTACGACACAGAGAGCCTGTGGGGAACACACGTCCCCAGCACCACCGAGGATGGCATCAGCTCCACCAACCAAAGGGCAGCGGTGACGGGAAAAGTCTCGAGGGGCAGATGACCCAGGTTCAAGTCCCAGCTCTGACACATTGGGGCACGTATGCCTGAGCAAGTGACTTCACTCCTCTGTGACTCAGGTCCCACCTGCCGCTGGAAACGGTAATGACGTCGCCTTCTTGAGAACTGGAAGAGCCAACCTTCGGGGAGCATTCGGCGCCGTGCCTGGCACACAGGAACCTCCCGTACGACAGCCATCACCACCACCAGCGTCGCCCCGCGGAGGACGCTGCCGGCCTTGGTGGGAGGGTCTCCACGCCAAGTCCGTCCCCATCCCCGGGCCTCACGCTGACAGCCTCCAAGAAAGCCCATGTTCCAACATGTCACTGTTATTAATTTACCTTCTCCACTTTCTCTTCCTCTCCATATATTTATATTTTACTTTGTGAGGATGTGGTAAAGGTCCCCACACCCAGCTAGCGTCTCAGCCTTCCCTGCAGTGATCTAATCAAAGGCCATATTTTACCCGTATGCACTAACCCGAAGGCCGTATTTCATGGGGGCGATCTCATCAGCAAACTGTATTTCCAAGGTGGAGATCTAAACTCCTGGTTATATTTCATGGCTTGAGATCTAATCACGGGGTAATATTTCACAGGGGGGATCTAATCCCAGGGGTATATTTTATGGTTGGGAGATCAGAGCTATTCATCGTGACTTTTTACCCTTCTTTTAAAAAAAAAATTTTTTTTTTTAATTTTGTATGTTTCAAGAAAAGGGAAAGTATCCTAGCAAACCCCAAGTTTGCCAATGGTGAGGTCACTGCTAATAAAAAGGAGGGTTTTTGCCAAATGGTGACTCGTTCAGCCCTCTCTGATGTCACAAAAGCCTCCTGGGACCTAAGTGGGTTGGCAGGGTTCCTCTCACATCCAGAGGGGACGTCCAGATCCAGTGTCCAAGCAGGACGACAATTCCTTATTCATCCTTTCACTCATTCATTCATTCATTCATTCATTCATTCAGTTTATGGATGTTCTAAGTGCCTGGAATCACAGATCCAGAGGGAGCAAGACATATACCACCTGTATACATACCACCTGATGGTGAACCCCTGAAATTCCTATGTTGAAACTCTAACCCCTGGTGTGATAAGTATTTGGAGGTGGGGCCTCTGGGAGCTACTTCGGTTTAGATGAGGTCATGAGGTTGGCCTCCACGATGGGATTAGCTCCCTCCGCCGACCCTGTCTCTGTCCTACGAGGAGATGTTGGCCCAAGGCAGGCCAAGAAGAAGGATCTCACCAGGAACTGAATCTGCTGGCTCTGTGGCCTTGGAGTTGGAGCCTCCAGAGCCCTGAGAAATATATGTCTGTGGCATTTTGTTAGAGCAGCCCGAGCTGGCTGGGACGCCTGCCTCGCCATCAGATGTCACTCTACCGGGAGAGCCAGATACTCAGCACGCAGTCACAAGGGGGGTGATGGCTGCATCAGGAGAAGCGCCCTAAAGAAAGGGAGAGAGGCTGTGAGCGTGCAGACCCCAGACCCAGCCAGGAAGGTGAGCCTCTCGGCAGGTGCCCTGGGAATGGTGACCGGAAGGTGGAGCAGGAGCCACCCAGCTCTAGCAGGTGATGTGAAGCAGGGTTAGAGAGACCAGGAGAGGAGGGGAGGGAGTTCTAGGTGGTAGGAAAGGCACATGCAAAGGTTCTGAGGTCACATGGAGGCTGTTCAATCAGAAGGACAAGGGGAAGACAGTGGCTGGAGAGGCGGATGGACTCAGGCAGCTGGGGGACTCACCCAATCCTCACACTTCTCAGAGCAGGGACATGGGGCCAGAGACACTCCCCTGGACTGGACTTCCGTTTCCTCACTGGTAAAATGGGATCATAACAGTTACCTACTGCAGAGGATTTTGAACTCTTTTTTTTTTTTTTAAGATTTTATTTATTTTTGAGTGAGAGAGAGAGAGAGAGAGAGAGGCAGAGACACAGGCAGGGGGAGAAACAGGCTCCATGCAGGGAGCCCGATGTGGGACTCGATCCCAGGTCTCCAGGTTCATGCCCTGGGCTGAAGGCGGAACTAAACTGCTGAGCCACCTGGCCTGCCCCTGAACTCTTTTTTTTTTTTTTTTTTTTTTTTTTAATACACAAAGGGAAGCCTCCAGAGGATGTGGGGAAGGATCAGATTCACATTTTTCAAAGACCCTACTAGTGGCCACTTGAAGAATAGATTCCAGGAGGGCAGAAAGGAAGCAAGGGGTCCAGCTAGGATGCTACTAGAGACATTCAGGGGACATTCCTCGGCTCTGGCCGAGGAAGGGGGTAAGGGGGGGTTGCAGTCATGAGTGACATTCTGGAGAGCTCTTACAGGCCATGGAAGTTGTATGGAGAGTGAGCTCCAGGTATCTGGCTTTGACAGACAGTATCCATCTCACTCCTCCATCATCCCAGGGGAGGCAGGAAGTGTGCAGAGAGAGAGAGAGAGAGAGAGAGAGACTGAGATCCTACGACCCATCTTCTCATCACCTGGCAACTCCCTGCTGAGAGACTCACAACCCGTCCCTTGTGCCCTGCCCCGACAGCTCTGCCTTCCCCAAGCCAATTTCTAGCAAATCAGTCTCCCAGGTAGAGAACAGAAAGCTCCGAGATGTTCCGACACAATACGTGTTTGGGGACGGGGAATAAAGGCTTCTGGGGAAGCTTAGAAATTCTCATTAAATATCACAGCTCATCACTCACCTCATTGCCAGCACATTCACATCACCGGCGCTGTAGTAATCTTTCCAAATGCATAATGCCTTGCCATTTTGCAAAGCGCTTTACACACTTTATTTCACCTGAATCTCACCTGGGAGACAGGTGGCTGTGTGCCCATTCTACAGACGGAGAAACCAAGGCCCAGAGAAGGCAAATGACCTGCCAGGCTATGGGAGACACAGTGGAATGGTCACTACTATACCAGTGGCAAGCGGGTCCGAGTCCTGGTACCACGGAGGCAAGCGTAGACATTTCATCGACTCACACTGACAGCAACTTTAGGAGACAGGTATTACTATAATCCCCATTTTCAGAGGGGGAGACTGAGGCACAGAGAGGCAAAGGTGCTCGCCCAAGGGCACAGAGCCAGCAAGTGGCAGAGCTGGGATCCAGGAAATCGCCCCCCGAGATCTATCTCTAGTCGCCAGGTGAGGTGCCCTCAGAACGAGGCGGGAGGAATTTAGATTGATCTGCCCCGTGTTGACGTCACAGCACCCCAGCTGCCCGTGGGCCACACAGCCTGTGAGTTAAGCGCCTGAGAAAGGCCATTTAGGAATCACAAAACTGCGTAGATCTTGCTGCCTGGAGAAACTCGGGCCAGACACGTGCCACGTTTTGGTGTCCCTCCGCGATCACTGACTCTAATATTTGGAAACCATGCCGAAGCTCAGTCAGGGGAGTATTTCCTAGAAGGTCGTAGAAATAAGCAGCCAGCTTCCAAACCTGCATTGCAGAGAAAGACAGAGGTGTGGACCGGGCGTGCACCTGGCTTGCTGCTGGTCCCCAATCCTGGGTGTAGCTCCCAGATGGGCCTGTCGGCCCCACCTGCTGTCTAGTTTTAGGGACACCTAGCTCCCTTTCTGCAAAGGTAACCAGGGAGTCGGGACCTCCCCGGCTTTCGAGTTGTCCAAAGAGATGGGTTCTCAACATTTTGGAGCTCAAATGGAGGGTTAGACACGTTGCATCCAGGACAGGCCGCTCGTTGGTGGCTGACGGCCACCAGGGCCTGGGGGAGGCAGCATGCGTGGGTCCACCCACCCACCCCCACGGTGGAGAAGGCACAGGGCCAGATGGTCCTTCCTTCTACCAGGGGCGGGACCCCAACAAAACCGTGGGCTGGCTCATGGTCTGGGGTAAGGCTCCTGAGGCTCCAATCTTCTTATCTCGGGGCAGCCTCCCTGCAGGGCGAGGAGCCCGACAGCACGACAGCCCATCACAGACTGCAGCCTATGTACGGTGGGGGCCCAGAGACGTGTCTCATTTGAATCTCGTCGAGGAAAATGATTAAAGGTTCAGAGGGATTAATTTACAAGGAAAGATTAAAGGAACTAAATCTGTAGAGCTTGGCTTAACCATGACCGAGATTGGGGACTTTGGGAACATTTCCAAATATTTGAAGAGAGTGGAGACCCCAGGGAGGGGAGGGGACAGGAAGGAAATGAGGGGAAGGGGCATCGGAGACGATGATGACGATGACATTGGGAAAATCTCTCGCCCTCTTTGAAATAGTGGCTGGCACAGGTGCTCCCTGCATGTGAAGCTTGATGGACATTCCATAATTTAGTAGGCCGTGCCTGGTATCTGCTTTCCAGATGGGGAAACTGAGGTACAACATAACGTCACATGGCTGATGAGTATCAGAACGGGAGCCCAAGCTGACTTTTAACTATTATCCTGCGTTACCCTGGAATCACCCGGACCATCATTCGCCAATCCCTTCCCCACCCATTAATCCAGGGCACGGTCATGTGACTTGTTTTGATCCTAGGGTGTTGGACACCAGCCCAGATGAGTTGCCCCGTCTCCCCCTCTCCGGCCACAGATCCTTGGATATTGGGATCAATGATTGTTTTAAGCCACCAAGTCTGGGGCCGGTTATCACCAGTTACGGATCTCAGGATCATTCGAATACTGTCGAAGGCCTCCCGTGACCAGGACCAGTCCTGGGGTCGTCTCTGACCTCGTGCCCGCTGGTCCCATAGGCACACGATTCTCATGGTTCCTAGAACATTCTTTCGACGGCTGTATATCTTGCTCGCCCGCCTTCATGTTCCCCCCAGCTATACTGAGGCATAATTTACACAAAATAAAATCCACCAATTCACAGAGATGTTCTGTTCTCATGGAGTTGATGACGTAATGGGGAAAAAGTCCCAAATCTCAGCGATGGTTGGTGCCTCCAAGTTTGTGAAATGAAGCTCCTTTATTTTGACATCAGTGGGGACACTGAGCCTCGGGTGGGTGGGGGGGGAGCACGACAGAGCGGGGTGGCCTGACTCTTACTTAGCTCAATGGTCCTCGCAATGTCCCTACAGCATCCACCAGACTGCCCGGGGAGGAAGCCTCTTCAGCCAGCCAGCCAGGCTCCACACAGGTACCAGGTACGCGTCAGCCTGGGAGTTACCCGGCCGCCTCTCTCAGGGGCTTCCGAGTTGCCTTTAGACCATCACCCAGGGTTCAGGTCACTCTATTAGAAAAAGGATATTACTGGGGGACCGCAGGTTGGCTGGGGAGGGGGTGGGGCGGCTTCTGGCAGTGGAGCGCACCCACGGTGCAGCAGGTGAAGAGGGGCCAGGTCGCACCTGCCCGATAAGATCACGAGCGCTCATGTGATTCATCAGAAGGACGAGAGATGAGGACACAGTGGGTCAGGTAGATGGACACAGCGGTGACCCCCATGGGCAATGTCGCCAGATGGAAAGGCCTCCAGCCCCGCTTGGCACACGGAGCCCAGTCCCTCCTATTTGTACTGAGGACCCCCTCCCAGGCAGTCATCGAGGTGGGACAGCTGGGTGGCAGCGGAGGGTGAGAGGAAGGGATTCAGGAATGAGCGGCATGTTTCACTCAGGCATGCACGCATTCATCCATTCCACAGCGATGACCAAGACAGACAACAGAGCCTTCTTTCCCCTGAGACTCACAATGACCTAATCACAGCTTTGGCAGCTGCTCGGTGGGAGCATACAGGTGTCCCGTGACAGCCTGCAGCAGGTGGATGGGACCCAGGCCACCGGTCCAGGGAAAGCCCATGAGAGACCCTTTCTGGTAAAAAGGAAGCATGGCCTGCCAGACGTTCAGGGCTTTGTGCCCCAAAATAAAGGGTTTTAAAGGACAAAAATGGAGGTGCCCAAGCATTGGGAAGACCAGGAGGAAGGGGGGGGAGAAGTGAGGAAGGCATGTTTCTTCCCCTGGTGAGAGGGGAGCGCTGAGCCCACGGCCAGTGCAGGAGTCACAGGTGAGGAGTGAGGCCCCCAGAGACTGGAGACCCGCTCAGGTTCCCCGGGGCAGCTGCTGCGCGGCATCCCCAACTTCCACAGGAGAGCCCGGAAGGCTCCGAAGGGAGCAGGAACTGAAGTGCTAACCCTTGAGTAGGAGGGGGAAACTGAGTCAGCCTGCTGCGCCTCACCCCTCCCTAAATGCACCTCCCAGACCTTCTTGGTTCACACCTTGGACTTTCCAGACTATTGTTTTATTGAGGGATGCTGGATCTGACCGCGTGGCTTTGGGGGCAGGCTTGTTTGTTGAGTTTCCAGGCCCCAGCACCCCCGCAGGGGGAGTGAGGCAACACCCCCTCATATGGGGCACCAAGGACTCAACACCCCAACGTGAGTATTGGACCTACCACGTGCCATAAATGCCTCATTCCCTCATTCATTCAGCAAACATTTTATGGGGCACACGCTATAAGCCAAGCATTAAGGCTCTAGATCCTGAAGACACAGGATGGATGATGAGACACAGCCTCCGCCCGCAGGGAGCTTAGCGTCTGGTGGACCACAGCCGAGGAAACACGGACACACGTGTCATATACGGCGTCTCCTGTATTCTCTGTTTATATCTGTCACGTAATGAGGTTCAAGGATCGAGAAGGGCTATGGAGAAAACTTAGTAGGGTCGGGGGACACAGAGGGAAAGGACTGGGGGGCTTTGTACATAGAAGGGCCAGGAAGGACCCCACCGGGGCAGTAACGTTAGAGGATAAATCCCCAGGAGCTGCAGGAGGGGGCATCATCCAGATGCTAGAAAAACTGGGTTCCCGGCCGGGGGGCGGAGGGGGGAATGTCAAGGCCGCAGCGTGCGTGCGGCTCCTGAGTACCCAGGAAGCCCAGGTGGCAGATGCGCAGTGAGGTACTTGGGGCCATCGTTCTTACTTTTGTTATTCATCGTAACTTATTACTGTCCATTAATACAATGTGATCTGGGCCTGAAAGATAGGATCTGAGCTCCCCAGTCCTCGCAACCCTCCGGTGACTCTGCTCTCCTGGAGGACCCCTGCCCGCAGGCTGTCCCCTCCTCACCGGTCCTGCTGGGTCTCTCTCTCTCTCTGTGTCTGTCTCTCATGAATAAATAAATAAATAATCTTTATATATATATATAATCATGCACCTGGCCTGGAATGCATTTGTCTTTTTTTTTTTTTTTTAATTTTTTTTTGCATTTGTCTTTATATCAATGCGGCCATAAGACACTTTCTTTAAAAAAATTATTTATTTATTTATTCATGAGAAACAAAGAGAGAGAGAGAGGCAGAGACACAGGCAGAGGGAGAAGCAGGCTCCACGCAGGAGCCTGATGTGGGACTCGATCCCGGGTCTCCAGGATCTGGCCCTGGGCTGAAGGCGGCGCTAAACCGCTGAGCCACTGGGGCTGCCCAAGACACTTTTTTTAAAAAGAATTTACAACTTTTTTTTTTAAAGATTTATTTATTTATTTGAGAGAGAGAAAAAGAGAGCATGAGCAGTGGGAGAGGAAGAGGGAGACAGAGAACCTCAAGCAGACACCCCTTTGCTGAGCATGGAGCCTGATGGATACGGGACTCGACCTCACGACCCTGAGATCACGACCTGAGCTGAAACCAAGAGTCAGATGCTTAACACACGGAGCCACCCAGGAGCCCATAAAATGTTTTAGACGAAGGAGGTGCCCATGGCCACAACACTGGTAGGCCTGTGAAAGTCACGGCGTGGCTGCCCTCGCAGGGTTGGGGGGAACACCTGCTCCTTCCACCTGTGGCCACCCCCAGGCTGCCCCTCTGCCCCCCCCCCGGGAGAGCCCAGGAAGGCTGGAGCTACCTGTTGAGCTGCCATGAGCCTCTGCCACCTGCTCATCCCCTCCCCGCTCCCTGGGGCTGACAGGGGGAGCCCCCCCGCCCGCCAACAGGAACCCGAGACCGGCGGCCTGCGCTCCATGCTTCGCTTCGCCAAGCCACGGGCAGCCGTGTCTCTGGGAGAGCCGCTGCCTCCATTTCTTACTGAGTCCCCCCTTCCTTCCTCTTAAATCTAGGGAAGCGGTGATTTAATATTAATATTTATTCATGTACTCAATTCTTTCCCTGTTAAATAATTTCTCAGCTGTCGGAGGCTTCTGAAGGCTAATTTAAAACAGGTGTCACGGTTATCTAACTTATGCCCTCGGATTCTCAGAGAGAAGGGGTGGGGGGACCCGCATCCCGGTGCCCACCACCCACACTGTTCCACCTGCTATAAGGGGTCTCAGTCGTTCATGAGGCCGAACCCCTGGGTGGGAGCCGGGGGCTGCCCAGAGCCCCGGCCGGCTGGAGAAGCTGACCCCAGGGCCGGACTCTATAAGGAGGGGGCACTGGCAGGAAGGGGGAGTTTGGGGAGAAAGAGACGAAAAGGGCTTTTGGGGCCGTGGCGAACAATCTACGCACATAGAATAACAATAACAGACTAATGGCTAATCCTTGCACGGAATTTACTGTGTGCCTGGCACCGCTCCACGCATGTCACATACGTTAACTCATTTAATGCTCAGATGACCCCAGTGGGTTCCAACGTATTAATCCCATTTCACAGGAGAGGAAATCGAGGCAGCAATGGAGGGGTTAGATAACGCGCCTGATATCACACGCCGGTAAGAGGCAGATTAGGGATTTGAACCCAGGAAGACAGACAGGGAGGCTCGAACCTGAGTCTCCCCCAGGCAGCCAAGAGGCCTCTCTAAGGGCCCAATTCCTCACTGAGAAAGCACAGAGCATCATCGCCAGGAGGGTGCCAGGCCTGAGCAGGCCTCCGGGAAATGGCTGGACGCACAGTAGGTGTTCTGGAGACAGCCTGGAGCTCTCCCTCTTTCCAGCCAGCGTCCCCCTCCCTTGCCACCACCTTTTGCTTTCCCCAAGAACCTCACAACCTGGCATTTCCAGGTTACACCTGTTATAACTGAGGGAAACCTAAGCGAGCTCTTCGAAACCGGCCAGTGAGAGCTCGGCACACAGAGGAGGCTGGCCCCGTGGTGGCTCCGTTCACCTCCTTGCCAGGCTGCAACTCCTGGCCTGGGACTCTCTGGGAGGCTTCTCAACCATCACCCCTTCCCCTTCAGCTAAACTCACCGACCTCAGGGGCCTTCCATCCACACATGCCCAACCCCCGGCAGCTCCAAATCCAGACTTTCATTGTCTCCTCCACCGACCAAGGAGCTTGAGTTGCTGTAGGATATGTTCTGGAGATGGCTCTCCAAAGGACACGTGCCACCTCCCCCAGTCCCGTCTCTAAAACACAGGCATCCTCTCCCCTGCATGGGGTCACTTCACTTCACTGATCAGTCGGCAGCCGGAGTGAGGGTAGAGGAGACCTTGCAATCCTTCCACGGGCACTATGCAAACCCATGCAAATGAACAGAATGCAGACCACGCCAATGAGATGAGCGGGTTTGTAAACCAGGGATGAGGGGACAGAGCAAGGCAG
This sequence comes from Vulpes lagopus, assembly GCF_018345385.1. Taxonomy (NCBI): domain Eukaryota; kingdom Metazoa; phylum Chordata; class Mammalia; order Carnivora; family Canidae; genus Vulpes; species Vulpes lagopus. The sequence continues at coordinate 129,425,875 of NC_054831.1, forward strand.
TCATCAGCTGGGCAAAACATTTCATTCCGGGAAGCTTTGCAAATTTTATGCATGTGTGAGGTGAGCACAGGCAGGTTCAGGTGTATGCACCGTGTGCACACACACACACACACACACACCACACTCACGCGCCCACAGGTCTCACCAGCCATCCCTGGTTGGCGTGTTCGAAGCTCTGTTGGGACTTTTCTGGGCAGAAGCAAAAGCTCAAGTCCTGGACCTCCGGCCCTGGGATCTGGGCCCTTCAGAGAGTGCCCACTGACTGGATTACTCCCGGCCCTCGGTCCTCCGGCCACCAGAGCCCACACAATCTTTAAGTTTATGGAAGGGTCTGTGCCCAAAGTTCACTGACAAGTCAGCCTCCTGGACCAAGCAATACATCTTCCCAGAGAAACAGCGTCACCGGACGCGATGAACAAGGTCGCGGGGAAAAGCACAGACTTTGAGGAAGGCACACTTCAGCAAATCATTGAACCACTCTCCTTCCCCATCTATAACAAGGGGGAATTAAAATATCCACCAACCTCAAATGGGTTGGAAAAAAAAAACAGGACATAATGCATGTCGGTAGCCCGGCACCAGACAAGTACTTAATAAGCCGAGGCTGCGGCCCCTGGCATCGCTGCTAATGCTGTAGCTCGCTGCTCTCACCATCGATGGCTGTTGGAGTCCCAGGGTGGCCCCCCAGAGCCCTCGGAATGCCCACGGTACCTGGCGAGGAAGTTCTATTTGTGCTTGTGGTCACCAGTGATTGAAAACAGTGTCCTGGGGGAATTGAGCTGTGTTCTGTGTTCTCTGTTGGGTCTCTTCCTGCCCGGCCCGGGGACAAGGAGGCAAGCCCTCTAGAGCCTTGCGGCAGGGAGGAGGACGGGGTAGAAACTCGCAAACACTAGCTCTGTGTGAACCCACCATCTGGACGGAGAGCAGGATTTCTCCTTGGGAAATTCATCCTCGCAGAGCATCCACTAGGAGCCAGGAGGTGCCCTACTTATATCGTCTCCTTCCACCTTGATGGCATCGGCGGGGGCGGGGGGGAGCATTATTACCCCATTTTCCAGATGGGGCTGCTAAGGCTCAGAGAAGTGGGGTCAGTTAGCGTCAAGATCACTCACTAGAGCCTGGTAGAGGCCCGGCTAGAATTCACATCTGTTTAGCTCCAGAGTCGACGCTCTTTGCTAATGTCACCACGATGCCTCCAGGTGTCTGAAAAAACGGAGCTCCATGTGCCCGGGGCCTCACAACTCAGGAATCTGTAAGCTGAGGATGTCTCCCAGCGCCCCTCCTGAAGATGTCTGCCCAGATGAAGAATCCTCTTTTCCAAACTAGCTCCCCCGTAGACACCGCCTTGAAAATCCTTCTTGTCCCCTCCCCTCTGGACACACGGGGGACCAGAACCCTGCTTCCTGAACAGACCCCCTTGCCATGTCATGTCCATCATTTGGGCCTTTGATGTTTCTGATCCTTGTTCTGTGGGTTCCTGGGATGGACCAGGTCAATCACCAGATCCTTCCTCCTCCACAAGGTGGGGGGGGGCGCACACCTGGGGGGTGAGCCCACAGCCAGGGGGTGCTCAGGGCCTGGTAGAGAGCCAGCATCCTACAAACTCACCGGTCTGGTGGGCATGATCCGGCCCCAGGGGCAGGGAGCGGGTCCTGGCCTCCACCGGGGCCCCCGGCACCCCTCCTCTGAGAGGGCTGGCGGCATTAATATTAGCACAATCATTTTAATCAGGGCATGATTAACAGGCCCATGCATAATTCACCCGGCTCTTCCCTCTGCCTTGCTCTTTGCTTTCAGAGGTGGAGGGAACATGGCATTGGCTCATTAGCACTCCCGCCACCTCATCTGCTACTCTTCTGTGCTGGGGGGAGACAACCTCCCCCCAGGGAGTGGGCCGCCTTGGGAAGGAGGATTTAGAGCAGCCTCTGTTCCAGGGACCCCACATAATGGATGGAAAAGAGAGACTTCTTCCCTTTCTTTCCTGGGTTCTCTCCAGGACACCTCCAGACAAGAGGGGGTGCGGAGAGGTTGGTTCTAGGCTGACCCTCCCGCGACAACCTTGGACGTCTACACCACACCCCCTCCCCCGCTATCTCTCTAGGAGCTGCTTTTTTACTCTATGGTCATCTTCCCCTAAATCCTTTAAGACTCTCTTTTCCCTTCCTACCAACTACTGGGACTAATTCAACATATTTACTTAACCACTAGGTGAAACGGGGTGGCCTGTTATCTGTCCTAAAAGTGCCTTCTTCAACCTTAGACTTTTACCAAATGCTGGAGCTAGAAGGGCCTATTTACGTCAAGCGATCCAGTCCCTCCAGACTGTAATGGGGGAAATGGAGCCCAGAAAAAGGCAAATGACCTTCCCAAGGCCACGCAGTACATCTGTGGCAGAGCCGGGGACTCCCAAGACAGAGCGCCTAATCCAGCCTCCAGATGAGGGGCACACAGATTATCTGAGTGTGTGTTTCAGGGGTAGGGTAAGTGCTGGGAGGTTGAAAACTGGCTTGGCCACTGGCTGTGTGACTTAGGACAGGCTCGTCATCCTCTCCGGGCATCGGTCACATCATCGGCAAAATGACAAAGGTTGTGTCCCACCTTGGGAGGCTTGTGTCCCACCTTGGGAGACTTAAGGAGTGATAAGCCTCTCAGGAAACGACAGATGTTGGCGAGGACACAGAGAAAGGGGAACCCTCTTACTCTGATGGTGGGAATGCACGCTGGTGCAGCCACTTTGGAAAACAGAATGAAGTTTCTTCAAAAAGTTGAAAATAGATCTGCCCTACAACTCAGCCATTGCACTGCTAGGTATTTACCCCAAAGATACAGATGTAGTGATACGAAGGGGCACCTGCACCCCAGTGTTTATAGCAGCAATGTCGACAATAGCCAAACCATGGAAAGAGCCAGATGTCCATTGACAGATGATGGATAAAGAAGACGTGGTATATACACAGTGGAATACTACGCAGCCATCAAAACGACGAAAACTTGCCATTTGCAATGACGTAGATGGAACTAGAGGGTACTATGCTAAGTGAAATAAGTCAATCAGAGAAAGAAAATTATATGATCTCACTCATATGCAGACTTTAAGAAACAAAACAGAGGAAAAAAAATTTAAAAAAAGGAAACAAAACAGAGGAACATGGGGGCAGGGAGGGAAAAAGAAAACAAGGTGACATCAGAGAGGGAGACAAACCATAAGAGACTCTGAATCGTAGGAAACAACCTAAGGGTCACTGGAGGGGAGGAGGGTGGGAGGATGGGGTAACTGGTGGGCGCGTGATGTCATGAGCACGGGGTGTTGTATGCAACGGATGAATCACTGAACGTATCTACCTCTGAAACTAATAAAACACTATATGTTAATTAATTGAAGTAAGTTTTTGTTTTTTTTTTTTAAAAGCATGCAGAAAACATCTAGCCCCCCCCCCAAAAAAAAAACAACATCTAGCCCCAAGCCTATGAGACCAGAGGGCTCACTGAATGGTACCGTCTGGCTCAGGATGGGTCCCCGGAAGCAGACCAAGACAAGGATTCGAGTACGTGCCGTTTATTTGGGGGGCTGTTCCTGGAAACACGGTCAGGGGCCCGGGGGAGGCCAGAGGGAGTGTGTTATGAGGCAGCTTACGGCTGTGGGTGACCAGGGCTCAGTCCCCTGGTGACACTGGGAGCCAGTGGGGAACAGAAGCCTCGGAGCCACCAGGCCAGAGCAAAGGGGGGAAAGGCGGCGGGGTAGCAGGTGGGCAAAAGGGGCTCCGCCAGACAAAGACGGCCCTGTAGGCGAGGAAATGCAGGAGCTGCTGGTTGGGGTGGGAGGCGTGCTCTGAAGTTGGGGGGTCGGGGGGGGAGCTCAACAGCTTCTGTACAACCAGGGACGGGAGGAGGGGCTCCTGGGTCGTCTTATCAGCTCTTCCCCTTGTGCCTTCAGAGCCACGCGCCTCCCTCACTTCAAAGCTCCCGTTCTGTCGGCAGCCGGAAGGGCGGTAATGAAGCATGAAGGTTTGGGGCCAGATAAAAGAAGAACTGCCCATCTGTGAAGATGCTTAAACACTGGCTAGGAGGATGTGGGGGGGACGCGTAGAGTTGTGTCTCCACGGCACTTCACAGGCTCTCCGGTGACACCGGGGAGCGGGGGCTGCTGAGATGCAGGGGGTGGAGAGCCACGCAGACCCCACAGCCCCCCCCTCCCGGGGCTCTTCCAGCCACCTGCACGCCCCGCAGGCACGCGCTGCGGAGAGGATACGCGAAGCGACAGAACACACGGGGCTGCCCTTCCTGGAGCATCCACATGCGTGATGCATTATTTTTATATTCGGATGAACCGATCGCTGGTATATCCTTATCACAGAGTAGTACTCAGCAGTGCACAGGAACGAACGACTGCCACTGGCCACCATCGGAGTAAACCTCAGCACTGGGCTGAGTAACGAAGCCCGACCTGGAAGACACAGACTGGATGGTTCCATTCATAGGCAATTCCAGAACAGCGACTGGGAGCAGGTAATGGTTGCCTGGACCCAGGGTGGGGACACTGGGGTTTGAAGGGGCTTTTGTGGATAATAAGGGTTTTTTCCCCCTGTATCTTGACAGCGGTGGTGTTTGCACAAATGGACACATTTGTCGAAAGTCCTGTGCTTGGACGATTAAAACTAGCGGTTTGTGTGGGTAAATTATACCTCCACTGAAGCTGACTTCACCAATAAGAAAAATTAATAAACCCCACGTATCTTAGAGCGAGATGACTAGGGAATCAAGGGCACACACAACACACACAACACACAGGCTCCCCAGAGGTGCCTGACAAGTACGGAAGGTACACACCTTGGAATTCAGATTCACGTTCATGCCCCAGCTCTATCCCCTCGCAAACTGGGAGACTTTGGATGAGTCACGTCACCTGTGTGTGCCTAAATGTTCTCGTGTGCCCCGTACTGCTATGGACTGAATCGTGTTCCCCGCAAAATACTACGTGGAAGCCTTGGCGCCCCGGTATAACTGTATTTGGACATGGGGCTGTTCATAATAATTAAAAAAAACTGAGGTTAAGTGAGGCCATAGGGTCAGATCCTAATCTAATAGGACAAGTGGCCTCATGAGAACACGGGGAGATCTCTCGCCACCCCTCTCCACCACCCCCCCGCCGTGAGTGTGCAGAGACAAGGGTGCATGGGTGCACAGAGAGAAGGTGGCATCCACAAGCCCTTCATCTACAAGCTCTTCAGAAAGCCTCACCTGAAACTGGTCATACTGGAGACCATGAGAAAACCAATGTTACAGCAGCCCCAGCTGACTAAGGCGGAGGGGGGGGGGGGGGGAACAGGTGGCAATTCTGCTGTGTCATTGTGAGGATAACACGAGATCATATGTACATAAGCGCCTTATTCCAGGACACTCATTCGCTTAATAAACTTTAATTATTTAATCCAGGGCGATAGGTGGGTAATTCCAGCTCAGACTTGGCTGAAACAACGTTGCAAATATGTGATCTCACATAAGAAATCCTGAGTGAGGGGACTCCTAGGCCTGACTGGCCCTCCCTGAGGTCCCAGGTCTCATTATCTTTCTTCCCTGCCCACCTCCCCCCGCCCCCCAGCCTGTTAGCCTAAGTCCCCTCATGGTTACAGGATGGCTGCATCCATTCCAGCCATCAGCTGCCATCCCGGGATGAAGAGGGATCATTTCTTCCCACGTACCCTCTTTGGTTAGTTGATTGACATAAGCTTTTCCCAGAAACCCCCTTGCAGACTTCCTCTCATCGGCCAGAACCATGTCAGGTTCCTGTGACCCCCTCAGTCCCTGGCAGAGGGATGGGGACAGCTGAGATTGGCTTAGCCTTAGACCAACCATGGCTCGGCCCTTGGGGCTGAAGGTGGCACCACCTTGGTGAAGTCCACGTCCACATGGAAAAAGGTGGATTTCTGAACAAAAAGTCTTCTTAAAAAAAAAAAAAAAAAAGAGTAAAGCGTGACAGCGGTTGTTAGGCAGGTGACCGAGAGAGTTGGCGACAAGAAACAGTATTAGTGGGTTTGGTGTAGTGAGCACCCGTGATGAGCACTGTGCATCAGCTCACCCCGGCGGGTGATGTGAGTTCCCCGTTTTGCAGCAGGGGAAACGGAGGCTCTGAGAGGAAGAGTCAGTGGAACCGGCCACGTGGCTAGTGTGTGGCGGAGTCAGAACTAGAATGTTCCACCTGAGGACCAGGCTCTCTGGCTCCAAGGGAACCAAGGAGTCCTTGTGGAGAGAGATGCTTCTAAGTGAAGGGACAGGTGCTCCCACGCGGGGCTGGCCTTTGTACCGTGCACACATTCTCACACGGGCTCGGGAGATTCTGGAGAAGAAGGGGGTCTCGAAATCCCACGATGACCCACTCGGGTCTCCGCATGCTATGCATGGACCAACGTTTCTCCGGGGCATTCGAAGTCTGCTCCGCGCCCGGCCTCGCCTTCCCTGGAGCCTCCACGAGCCTCTGCCATTGCCCTGAGTGTCCGCTTGCCCTTGGCTTTGCTCACCTGGAGTGCCCCCGACCTGACCCCCTTAGGTCCACCTCCTCCAGGAAGCCCTTCCTTGTGACGCCACTTCTCTGACCTCTCCCCTCTCTGAATGCAAGGGCGCTCTGCAGACCAATGCCAGCGGGTCCCCGGTCTGCGGCCCGTTAGCGTCACGGAAGAGAGGGGGGTAAAGTAAAATTTCCCCCGCCTGCAGAATGGCCAGGACGGCAGTGTGATTAAAAGCATGAACTCTGGAATCGGGCAGCCTGGGTTCAGGGTGTTCTGACGACTGCTGCTGTGCAACCTTGAGCAAGTTCCCTGACCTCTCCGTGCTTCACCCGGAGCCCGCCTGTAAAATGGAGACACTAATAGTACCTATACCCATAGGACGATGGCGAGAATTATATGAAGTTAAAAAAAAAAGTAAAGCACCTAAACTAAAGCAACTAGAAGACATCCAATACCTAATAGGTATTTTATGGATTGAACCAGACTCTCTGAAACCTAAACCCTGTATTTTTCCATCTTGTCCCAAATGGGTCTTTTGTGGCCAGCCAGCAGGGATTCAGGGTTGCCCATTAGAGCATTGCCACTGTGTCTTATTCTCAGAATCCCTATTCAGAGATGGTCATTGGCTCCTCTCTGCCCCCAGGACCCCATTCCTCAGCTAGACAGCTGGTCCCCAACCTCCCACTGCCACCAGTCCCCGCTCCCTTGGCCTCTGTTTTCTCCTCTCATGCCGGACTAGGATTCCCCAGGTGCGGCTTGTAGGCCCGTGCTGGGCCCTCTAACTGCCTTCCCCATGACAGTATCACCCACTGGCACCACCTGGGTGGATAGAGCCTGGGTCTGAGCACAGAGCTCCGCGGCCCCGAGGCCCATGCCCTTGGCCGTTAGCCATGTCGCCTCACTGGCACATCTGCTCTGTCGAACCCCTCCGGGTCCCAGCCCCACTCCTGAAGACCCTGCTCCGCTCCTGGCTTGGAGCCCGCACACTCCCGGCCACCCAGCAGGCAGACTGCTCGTAGCGATAAGCAGCAAGCACGCACCCTGTGGACTCCAAACCCTTTAACCAGGAGGCCCATCTGCAGCCTCTGCCTCCCTCCCCGGCACTCTGGGGTTGGCAAAGCTGCTTCTCCCCACCAGACAGGCGGCCGCACATGTCCCCTGGCATCAAGCTCATCTTCCCTGTTTGTCGATGAGACGTAACGAGCTCTGTGAGAACTCCCTACCCTGGGCTGCGGGGGCCCCCGCGGAGGGGGTAGAGGTATTCCAGCCACAAGCAAAGATACCCGCTAACGTGGTCACCTGTGCCACTGTCCACACGATGGTGGCAATAACAGAGGAGGCGGATGATTTCCCTGAGGTCTTACGACGAAAATGGAATGGACTCTTGCACCCGTGCGGTGCTTTTGTGAAAGGGGAAAGGCAGGAGACCCCGGCATAACCAGGCGACCCTGGCATCTCAGACGGTGTTGGAGGGAGGGCTGAGGGGGACTGCACAGAGCAAGAAGGCGGAAACACTGTCTGGGCTTTGTCTTCAGCAGCTCCTGGGCAGAGACGTAGGTCCCCAAGCACGGTGACCGGACTCCAGCCCCCTATTCTTTGTCTGGCTGGCACCTAACTCCGGAGCCGAAGCCGGTGCCCCAAGGCCTGGCGTGCCTGCAGACACGCCTTCATGTGGGCCTGCCTACAGGGCCCGGGGCCCTCCGCAGAGGGAGGTCAAAGAGAATGGCTGAGTAAACAGCAATTCTCCCCCAGCCAGCATCGCTCATTAAATATTAACACTGTCCATTGGCTCGTATGAGAGTGCACCTGCTGGGTGAGCGGCTCCCTCGGCTGCAGACCCACTGACAAGCCCTGAGCTCTCCCTTCCTTCCCGCCTCCTATCCTGCCTTGGTAACCCCCACAGGGCTCCTTGAGCCCCCCGAGCTGTCCACCAGTATCCGCCCCCAGCCCAAGAGCCTCGTGTTTCTTACAGACCACCTCCAGGCAAGGCACAGAGGCAGGGTTCAAACCCCAGCTTGGCCACTGAAGAGCTGGGTGACCTCGACCCCCTCTCCTGGTGTTACTGGACCAGACACCACTTCTACCGTGTAAAAGCGAGGCTCTGGGGCAGTAACACGCGTGCAGCACCTGGCGCACATGCATCAACTCCAATACAGGCAGTGCCTCTTCTCTCCCACCCCCGTCCCTCGCGCTGAATGAAGGGTAATTGAGGACAAGGAGGGGCAGACCGAGGAACAGGGTCTCCGAGCGCATCCAGCTGTGGTGACCTCATGGAGATCCAGGGGCCCGGTTCTAGGCCAATCTCTGTCTTCAGTGTCTCTCCTCCAAGTGGCAGTGACTCGGGGCACCAGGAGGGGTTCCGCGCCGCTGAGAGGCGCAGATGCAGAGTTGAGTGATGCTTTGATATCACAGCGATTCTTATTTATGCAACAATGTGTGTGTTCAGCGTGCTGCTAAGTCCTTAAGCTGCCCAGTACCAGCCATAAAAGCCTCCATATATCACCCTGAATTCCCTTCCTGGGTAGTTTAAAAGAATGAGAAGTGACTTAATGGCAGTGTTTAAGGGTTATTATATATAAGTTAACGGCCAGATGCTCTTCCGTGGCGGGCAGAGGGACACGGAGGGGGCTCTGGCAGGAGCAGCAGAGACCCTCCTCGGAGCTCAGAGGGTCTCCTGTGTCTTCGCCCCGCCCGCATCCCATCGGCAGCAGGGCGGCCCCGCTGGACTCTCAAGGCCTCCACCAGCCCTGGGAGACATTCCGGTCCTGGGTGCTGAGCTGGGGGGTCGCCTCCCGAGAACGCGATCTTTAAAAGGAGAGATGTTCCTGTAATACATGTGACGAAGGTGCCAACTCGGAGCAGGGAGGACAAGGGACATGTGGGAGAAGATTCAGCCCCAGGACCCCGCAGCCAAACAAAATTATTCAGAGGGGCACCCAGACCCCACGGAGAGCAAGAGCTCCCTGCCCACCCAGCGCCTCCCGCCACGGGGAAATGGGAAAAGCGGGGCCCTTCCTGGCCTCCGTATCAGCAGGGAGGGGAGGCAGAGGAGAGGCCCGGCATGCGCTCCCGCCATCAGGTCACGAGGGTGAAGGTACAAAGTAGAAAAGAAGGGGTCCTTTTCTCCTAAGAAGGGAGCCATACAGGGCACCCCATAACCGCACACTTGTTCAGCCAAATCCCCCTCCGGGGGAAAGGAGAGGGTGCAGCATGGCAGGTGGTTATGGTTCGGGAGCACCAACCCCTGACATGAGGATTCCTGTCCTGACAGTCACTCCCCCTGCCCGAGACCCTTTCCCCAGCCAGCACAGGGGTGCACGGAGAGAACACAGGCACCCTGGTTCTGAGACCCGCTGCTCCATCCGTCCCCGAATTTGACTTTAGGCAACAGTTTCACTTTTGCATCAGTTTCCTCCCAGGTACAACAGGACTTGTAGCATCCACTCTGCAGGCTGGAAGCAAGAGTTGGATGAGATTAAGTGCCAGGCACTGAGGTCCCTTCCTTCTCATTGTCTTGTTGAGCTGCCTCTACCCAGTGTGGTCCCTGGGACCAGTCCCCACCACCCTGCCGATGACTCTGGTCATCCTTTACTCCTGCTGCGATGCACCCTGCTAGGGTCCTCAGCAGTTGGTGCCAGGCCGTGCTCCCCTTCGTGAGGGCTCCCCACCGATATGCTGAGCACTGATGCACAACTTGGACATTTGCTCACCCAGCAAGCAAACTCCATCAAGCACTCAGGTGATCGGCTCACTTCGGGAGAAGGGGGCTCTGTTTCCCCCAGGGACTCCCCACTTGCAACCACTTCCATTCTTCCCAGCGTGGAAAGAGACCCCTATCCCACGAAGGTGGTTTCCACCTTCCTGCCCCCTGCTCTTGTGCCTAAGTGGCCCTCCCCCTGGCACCTGCCTCCCACCTGCAGAAACCCTCCGCCTCCTCGGAGACTCAGAGCTCAGCCAGCACACCGTTCCCCTCCCCGTTCCAGCTTTGCAGAGCAGCAGGGCCTGGCTGCTGTGTTCCAGCTGCCCCTTCAGACCGGGGGCCTCTGAGGGTGGACACCCGGACACCCCGCGCATCCTGGATGCTTGGTAAACATGGGACATCACAACAGCTACCGCACATTGAGCCTGTTGTGGGCCAGACACGGAGCTCGTTTTACAGATGTCATCTCGTTGTATCCTGAGCCCAGCCCTGCCCGCCAGCTATGAACAGCGTCGTGTATAGGAGGGAGGTCTTGAGATTCACAGAGAGTGACTCGCCCAAGGTCATCCCGCTGCCTGTAAAGCGCCAGGACTTCAGGCCAGGTCCAAGTGACCCCCGAATATGCCACACCCTTCCCCCTGGACCAAGCTCTCTCAGAGGACAAATTGGGAACATTTCTGGATCAGTCCTCATTTCAGATACTCAAATTCAGGCATTTGAGGAGGCTTCACAATACAGTAAGAGAAAATATACATGGTTAAGAAAGAAAGAAAGAAAGAAAGAAAGAAAGAAAGAAAGAAAGAAAGAAAGAAGAAAGAAAGAGAAAGAAAGAAGAAAGAAAGAAAGAAAGAAAGAAAGAAAGAAAGAAAGAAAGAAAGAAAGAAAGAAAGAAAGAAAAGCAAACTGAGAAAAAATATGGAAGACTCTGTGATGGGCTGAATTATGTTCCCCCAAGAATTCATATTTGGGAAACCCTTACCCCAAGTATCCCAGACTGTGACTATAGGAGCCCTTAGGAGATGTTAAGTTCCAGTAGGGCTGTTAGGGTGGGCTCTAGCCCAATCTGATCGCTGTCCTTATAAGAAAAGGAAATTTGGAAACACAAGGAGATGTGTGTGCACGGAAGAAAGACCCTGTGAGGACCTAGTGAGAAGTGGGCCATCTGCGAGCCACGGGAAGAGGCCTCGGGAAGAATTAAAACTGCCGACACCTCGATCTTGGAATTCTGGCCTCCAGAACCATGAGAAAATAGATTTGTGTTGTTGAGGCCACACCATCTGTCGTATTTAGTCATGGCAGCCTGAGCAAACCCATACAGTCTCCTATTACAAATACTACCCTTCACATCTAAAGAGTCCCTAGAAATCAATAAGAAAAAGACCAACACACTAATATCAAAAATGGGCAAATATGATAGGCGTTCGCAAGAAAAAGAAATACAGGTAGCTCATAAACCTATGAGCTCCAGTCCTTCCCCCCACCCCCATCCCTCAAGAGGTGCTTAACCGCATTCACAGCCAATTCAAACTGCGCTGGCACATCATCTTTCACTCATCAGACGGACCAGATTTCCAAAGACGTGCTAACGTCACTTATGGCATGAGTGTGAGAGAGCGAGGAGGGGCTGGTGGCAGTGTAAAGTGTGCAAGCCTGCAGATGGCAATTTGGCCGTATCTGACTGAAAGAATGAAGGAAAGGAAAGGAAAATAAAGGGAAGCGAAGGGAAGGGGGAGGAGGGAAGGAAGAGAGAAGGAAGGGGGGAGGGAAAGATAAGAAAAGGCAAGGAAAGAAAAAAAAAAAAAAAGCTTGTGTCTCGGCGTCAGTCAAGTCTGGGTTCAAATTCTGGCTCTGAAAAAAAATAAATTCTGGCTCTGCCACTGTTTAGCCGAGTAACCTTGGGCGGTTACTTAACCTCCCTTGTGCCTCAGTTTCCCCATCTATATAGGGGACAGTAGTAGTGCGTTCCACACAGAGCGCCATACAGACGTAGCTGGTATCGTTCTATTAGTGTGACCATCACTGTCCTTTAGTGTGACGTCACTGGGGCTTCCTATCGGTGGACTCTGCCCTCTTCCTCTTCTTTGCTTTTTTCCAGTAAAGCGATTTACCGAATCAGTGACTAAGCTAACGGCTATCACTGTATTTCCCTCTGGATTCCTACGTGGATTTCCAGGAATCAGGAAACATCCCCTGTTAGGTCCCGAGCCCTGATTTGGGGTTTGGAAGCTATGACCTCCACTTAACCCCAGGAGCACCCCCAGATGTCCTCAGGTGACCTTGGTGAATGCTTGGGCTCCTTCCCCTCTCTGCGGCCCCCCCAAAGGGTGCAGTTCCCCACCCATCAAAGCTGGCGGCACTGGTGGGGCTACAGGGGGGCTGGCGACATGCAGGCCTTCAACACGAACCCGAGTGGATGCAAAGTCCAGGCTTGTCTCACCCAGCCTTTGCCTCCTGTTGGGGAAACTGAGGCCAACGTGTCTGACCTGGGCAGGCTTGTCCAGAGCCATTGTTCCCATAAAAGGATCTCCTCGCCAGTGCCAAGGAAAGGAAGGCTTCCTTAGAGACCCAGCTACCCTCCCGCATTGCACCTGCACCTGTTGCTCCCCCTGCCCTCATCCTCTCTTTTTCTTTTTAGAACAAACTCTTTTTTTTTTAAGATTTTATTTATTTATTCATGAGAGATACAGAGAGAGTGAGAACGAGAGGCAGAGACACAGGCAGAGGGAGAAGCAGGCTCCATGCTGGGAGCCTGACATAGGACTCGATCCCGGGACACCAGGATCAGGCCCTGGGCTGAAGGCGGGCACCAAACCCCTGAGCCACCCGGGCTGCCCTCACTCATTGTCTTTGAAACCCTTCCTCCAGCCCTTCCCCCGACCCCCATCCCTCACCCTCACTCCCCTGCCCCCACCCTGGGGCCATCACTGCCAGCAACACACTAAAAACTACTATTTTCAGAGCATTTAACACCTGCCTGGTACTCTTCTTTCCTTTTTTCTTTTCTTTCCTTTCTTTCTTGCAACAAAACTACAAGGTAAGCAGTATTATGACCCTTGTTTTACAGTTTTGGAAACAGCCTTGGGGAAGTGAAGCAGTCTCGTCCAAGGTCAGCAGAACCACACTCAGAGCCCAGACCTTCTGGTACGAGGCTGTGGCAGCACCCGGTCTCTGCTGTGATGTCCCCAAGCCCCATGGAGACCGACCTCTTCAGTTCTGGGGTCACCCCGGAGTGGCCAAGGAGTCTCCCCTCATCTACTTCCTCCCTGACAGCCTTCAACTGGCCTATCCGGTTACCACCCCGCTGGGCCCCTCCCCCAGGGTGACACCATCAGGGGGTCCTTCTGAGCCTCCGCCTGCCTGTCTTGGCACCCCAAGCCCGAAGCCTCCTACAGGATGTAGCCCTCCTGCCTCAGGATCTCACTTCGTGTCATCATTCTTTCCATTGGCCTGATCTATAGGACGAACACTGGTTAAGTTTCATATTCTTAGATTGCTAAAGCCTCTATGATATGGGGAAAGAAACAACTTTTCCTGAGTACCTACTATCTGCCAGGACCAATGCCATGCCCTATTATATACTAATAAATCCTATAAGATGGGTATGATGGGGGCACCTGGGTGGCTCAGTGGTTGAGCATCTGCCTTCGGCTCAGGGCATGATCCCAGGGTCCTGGGATCAAGTCCCGTGTCAGGCTCCCTGCATGGAGCCTGCTTCTCCCTCTACCTGTGTCTCTGCCTCTTTCTCTGTATCTCTCATGAATAAATAAATAAAATCTTAAAAAAAAAAGATGGGTATGATGACCGTCTTCTGCAGCAGAGAAAATCGAGGTTCAGAGAGGTTAAGTGACACAAGGTCACACAGCACTCAGAGGGGAAGCTGGGACTGAAACCCAGACCTGCTTCACCGGCTTGGTCCTGAAGTGTCTGTGCCTTTGGTCATATCACTTTGCCTCTGGCCGCCAATGCTTCATCAATATTTGGCCACTTTTCCCAAGGACAAGAATGTGTCCCCACCACCACGTTAGATGGCTGCCGTGCGAGTTGGGAGCACATCTGTCTGGCATCTGCTTTCCTTTCAAACAAATGGTTTTGAGTTTTGTTGTTGTTGTTGTTGTTGTTGTTGTTGTTGTTGTTTTTAATGCCCGTTTCATGGCTTTTCCATCCTTTAAATACCCTGGCAGGCCTCTCAGCCAGGGGATTCCTGAGGGCTCAGCCTCGTTTGTTCTCCTGTCACTGGCAGGGCATCTGGAACAAGTATTTGCAATGTGAGCAGCTGCCTTGGCGTCTGCCTGAGAAGCCCCAGGAAGTGGCCCAGAAGGAAGGCAAATAAGGTTCTTGGTGGCTTGGGTACACTTCTGGCAGCCAAGCAGGTGTCCATAGGCCCAGAGCGGAGAGCACGGAGCCCAAGTCAGAGGGCCTCGGTGGGACCCCCAGCTCCGCGATCTCAGACACGACGCCTGTTTCCTCGTCTGCAGCATGGGGGTGATTACAACGCCCACAGGACTGCCTGCTGCATACAGAAGGTGTGTAGTAAATGCCCGCTCTCCCTCCCTCTCGGGGTTTGGGAGTGTCACCCTGCCAGTGGGGTGCCTGGCTTCTCCAGATTCCAAAGGGCACCCTGCCTTGGAGCACCTGCCGCAGCCAGATCCAGCCTCAAGCTGGACCCTCTTGCGGATCCTTCTTTCATCGGACAACTCAGCCTCGGACAATTTAGAGGGTCCTGGAGCCATGCCGGACCCCGGCTACCCGGCGAACAAACAGAGCAGCCTGTGCCCCAGGGAGCTCACGACTGGACGGAGGGTGGCTCACGCTAAATGTGCAATGAGAGCTGCGTGTGACAGACACTACGATGGCAGGCAGAGAGGCCATCAAACCTGAGAGTTCTCCAACAAACCCGGGGCAGGGCCCCTCGACCAGGTCCCAGCAGCCCCCTAACTCAGGCAGCGCTGAGTTCCAATGCACCCAAACACCCCACACGCCCCTTTTCCTCCAGACTCCCCCTGAGCCGCCCCCTCCCTCCACATCTCTTGGTCAACGTATCGCTCAGGATCCCCCCTTTTCTGAGAAATGTCCTGTACCTGCACCACCCTGCAGATTTCCCACCGCCGCCCAGGCATGCCCTTCAGCACTTAGCCGAGGCTCAGAGAGGGGACAGGGACTTGCCCACGGTCACACAGTAAGTGCACAGTGGGGCTCTGAGCTCAAGCCCCAGGACCTCGCAAAAGGCAGAGAGAGAGAGAGAGAGAGAGAGAGAGAGAGAGAGAGAACGAGCTTCCACGAGCATTCCAAAGGCAAAGTCAGAGGGATGGCCGGCCTGACCCCTGTGCAAGGGCAGGCAGGCAGGCTCGCAGAGGGGCCGTCTGGCCGCGCCGCCCTGGAACAGGTCGGCAGACACCTGGGCCTGGGTGGGTGGGCAGCACCCGCTCAGACATCCCATCAGAAGGGTATTAACAAGCCGTCCATCCAATTAGGAGCCAGTAATTAAAATTCATCTTCCTTCCTACCGCACAGTATTAAACCACAAACACTTCATTATATGCCTCTTACCTCGTTGATCTGCATTAATGGGAAGAAACACTTACCAGCGGCAACTCTAATGAATACCGGGGGTGCTCTGTGGCTTAGTGGCCTGTCGGCAGCCTCTGCTTGGGCCAAGGGCAAGTTGCGTGCGGGACACGGGCAGGGTCCTGGGTGCCACTGGTCCTCGGGGTGGGGTGGGTGAGAGGCCACGGGCAGGGATGCTGAGGGACTTCTGGCTTCCCTCTGCCTTCGAGGAGCTTGCACTCGGATGGAGGAGGCACCGAGCTTGCCCTTAGGAAGATCCCAGTCTGATGAGGAGGGAAAAAGACCCACGCTAGGGTCTTCCTGGCTTGATGGGGACAAGATCCCACCTTTGGAGAATCCCAGGCCGCCGGGGGCTGCACAGCCTCTGCCCCGAGGAAGCTCACCCGCCTAGTGGCCAAGACAGAGTTCCTGCACCGAGCAAGGGCCTACTTTGTTAGAGAAGCTCCAGCCTTTCCCCTGGGGGACCCTGAGTCTGATAGGGGAAGCAGCCCTGCCCTGGAAGATCCATCCATCCAAGAGGCAATCTGATAAAGTGGAAAAATCAGTGTTTGGAGGCAGGCAAACCGAACACGGGACCCAGGCAAAGTTACTTAACCTCCCTTAATTGCAATTTCCTCATCTGCAAAATAGGCACTTAGCATCCCATTAGTGGCTGCAGCCAGGGAGGAAGCACGGGGCGTGTGCACCGCGGCGTCACGGGAGGTGAGTGTGCCAGGCCCGGCCGGGAGGCGGGAAGGAGACCGTGGGGGCCAACGGATCCCCTGCCTGGGGAGTGCCCGGCCCGGCGTGGGGGCCGCACTGGAAGGAGGTTGAGAGAACGGGGACTTGCCTGAGCTCACCATGCAGGGGAGTCACCAGGCAGGGGAGTCACCAGGCCTGGGGTCCTGCTCAGCCCAGGCCAGGACACAGACCAGGAGGCAGCGTGAGAGCTCCCAAGATCAGGTGAGAACCCTTCCTGGCCCCAAAAGGCCCTGGAAGGGCAGAGAAGGCCGGAAGGCTGAGGAGTTCTGGTCTGGGAAGGCACAGCTGGTACCAGGAGGGCCTCCGGGTGCCTGACTCCACGGCCTCGACCCAGCCACAGCCTCCTGGCCCCACTCCCGCTGCTCCTCATGCCCCTCGTGCCTCCTGGCCGTGCCGTGCCTCCCGGGCTATGTGAACTGGCTGCCCGAGGAGGCTAGAGTTGCCTGGGGTCCTCCCCAAATCTCTCTATGAGAGCCAGTTTCTACACTTTTACATTAGGGAGAAAGACCCAGAATGCAGCAGACCTCCCTGGGCGTCTCCGTGGTAGGGGGTCCCGGGCAGGGGGTGGCTGGTGGCCGCGCTCTCGCCTTTCCCAAGAAAGAGCACCCGGGCCTGGAGCCTGGGCCTGCACCCCAGCTCTGCGGCCCACTGGCTGTGCATCCTCAAGCGAGGTCCTCACACTCTCTGAACTTGTTTCCTCGTCCGCAGAGAGGAGAGGATGAGCTGCCAAAAGGAGCGTGAAGCGGAATAATGTGTGAACAGCGCTTCGCCGGCGGCGAGTGTTCGGCCCACCCTGGCCTTCCTCCCTCCCCGGCTGCCACCTCTCAGAGGTCGATGAGAAAGAAATGACCTTCTTTTCCCCCCACCCAGCAGAATGGTCCCCCGGGGGGTGCGCGAAGCCAGGAAGAGCCCAGCTCCTCCCGACAGGGTGGCAGCTGGCCTGCTGCGCCGGAGAGGGCCCGGCCAGCAGCCCCGGCCCACTTACCCGGATTAGTTCCCAGCTGGGTAACTATTTACACAGGCTGCCAGGCCGGTGGTACATCATAATTATATATTATATGTATTAATACTTCACCTTTCGCCAGCACTGCATCTGGGCCCGTCAAAACATGAACCAACATTAATCAATTAAGCTTCCAGCCTCCCTGACCGACCGCAGTTATTAGCTTTCCCTTCCTCCCGGAGGGGGCTCCTCCAAGGTTACAGCCTGGCGCTGGCGGGCCCTCCTCCGGCCTGTCCCTGCCCCACTCGGGGCGGCACCGCTCACCACCAGCCCCCAGGCTGCTCGGGCTTTCTCGATTTCAGGGTTGCAGCCATGTGCTTATACCCTGGTTTCTGGCAGGGAGCTAAGTCCTTCTGTTAGGGACCCCGGCTCTTTGGAGATCCTGGGCCCCACAGGCCCTGTGCCCTCCCCCGCTGGGGGCTCAGCAGCATGGCCCTGGAAGCGTGCGGGGGAGCCGGCCAGGGTCAGGCCCTCTTTTTCTGTCGATGCTACAGCTACTTCTGGATGCATCCTTAAGACGTACCCAGCTCACTGTACACAGATGCCAGATTCTTATTCCCATGGCAACCCCATAGAGCAGATTGGTATTGTTACTTCCATTTTGCAGATGAAGGAGCAGAGGCCTTGGGAGGCTAACGGCCCGTCCAAGGTCACAGGGCCCCAGGACTCAAACTCGGGTCGCTCCTGGGACAACCCCAAAGCCCGGGTGAGGATCTCTCTGTGCCAAACCCTGTGCTGGGCGCTGGGGCAAAGGTCAGCTCTGTCCTCCAGGAGGTCACGGTGTGTGTGTCTGGTCGGGGAGGACACAGATGACAAAGGTAAGGAAGGAAATCCAGGCACATGCAAAGTGCCACCAGGCTGGAGAGCAGAGGGAAGGGGAGCAGAGAGGCAGAGCAGTGGCTTCTGGGCTAGAACTTGGAGGACACACGGAGGGCTTGCGGGGGGGTGGGGGGGGTGTTCCAGGCAGGAACAACATGAGCTAAGACATTTAGGCCCAAAGAAAATGAGGTTGCCCTTAAGAAGATCCCAGTCTCATGAGAGGGGAAAAGACCCATGCTAGGGATCGGCAAAGGTCCTGGAGGGCTGCCTGGAGGAGGAGCGAATCTAGCCATCTTGATCTCTTGGTTCTATCAGCCTCGGCTGGGACCTCAGGAGGCAAGAGTGAGGCCCCCACGTGCCCAGCCCCTGCCACCACCTGCCCCTTGCCAGGGACAGTGAGTCCCTCTCTCAGCTCTGACTGTCCCTCCAAGGGAGGCATTCCCAGCCCGGGCATCATGCCCAGAGACGCGTGTGTGCTTTCTCTCGGGGCAGGACCTGGCACAGAGTCAGGGAGGTGACAGGGCGGACCCCAGCCTCCCCCGTCCAGGCATTAAGGTCAGAGGAGAGAAGGCCGCAAGGCCGCTAGGATCTCTCCTGTGCTTCCTCCAGCGCCGAGCAGAAGCGGAGAAGCTGAGGGCGTGGGGCTTTCAGTGGGAAGGTTTTCATGTGGGAGGGAGGTCGGAGCAAAGGTGTAAAGTGCAAGTTGGGGCTGACAGGCCTGAAGGGGCGATGGTGTGCTCAGGGAAGGGAACCGCACAGGTGGGGTGCTGCCGAGGTCTCCTGGCTGGAGAGCCGAGCCAGGGAGGCAAACGCAGGCGCTCTGGGACACAAGAACCTGTCGGGGTGGAGGCATTAGGGAGTGGTGGGGACTGGGGTCAGATGGGGAATGTGGGCTCTGCCTAAAGGTATGAAAATTAATTAACACAGACAGATGGTGGGAACACGGACACCCAGGGTTAACTCACCATGCTGTGGTGGCCTCGGTGTCCCCATCTGCTGAATGACCGTGCAGGCCTGATGCTGTGCAGGCACTGCCGACCTCTCAGCAGCCAGTGAGATGGGATAAAGCACTGGCTCCCTGGGTCAACGGTGGCGTGTCGTGCAGACGCCGTGGGGGGTGGTGGGGACCACAACTCGAGCCCTCTCCCGGCCGCCATCCCCTCACCATCCCTAGCTGCGGCATCTCCGAAGGCAGCTTCCCCTCCCTGGCCCTCAGCCGGCCGCCTCGTCTGCAGAGACGACCAGACACACACGGCAAATGAGGAGTGAGGAAGGCAGTGCCCGTTTGGTACCTGCCTCGGAATAAACACTCCTCCGTCCCTCGGTCTCCTGGACCTCGCATGCGACTGAGACCATTCTACTGGTCCCCGCCCCGTCCCCCCGAAAGGAGCCCGGCCACCAGGGCTTGGCTGAGCGAGGACAGTGTGTCCAGGCTGGGGACTGGGCGGTGGAGGCCGCAGCTGCTCAGAGCCCACCCCATCCCGCCGGTGGGGCCTCCCCTGCCGAGGAAAGGCGTGCGTCGGCATAGGCCTTCCGAGGCCCAGGAAGGCTACCTGCGGATGGTCACGGGACGGCCAGCTGGAGAGAACGGAAGCACCTGTAGCTGTGACACGGCCGGTGCCCACGCCGAACCAGCATCCAGGGGTGGTCCTCACCTCTCCCCACCTCCTCACCACCGGCCGCCTCTCCCAGCCAGCAGATGCTTCAACATGCCCCTCTCCCTCTGGTGCTCAGAGCCCGCTGCTGCCACTGCTGGGAGGGCCCTGGTGCTCCGGGGGCTCTCACACAGGACCCCCGGGCCCAGGGCTGTCACACTGCTGGCGGTTACACTGCGAGTGATCAGGGCAGGTCCGGCTGGGGCTGCTACCTCATCGCGACACGGCAGGTGCTGTGCTGGGTTCTTGCATTGGAAGACCCTTTAGTCCTCCCCTTCGCCCCGTAAGACAGCCTCTCCTGTTAGCACATGCACGAACACAGCACGGGCTCTGCGGGGATACATCGGGAGCAGGACAGGACCTTCACGTCCTCCACATGGCCAGAGGCCAAAATACATGGTGACGGAAGCCAAGCCTGAAACCTATGTAGGAGGGATAGCAGGGGTGACAAGCAACACTGTCTGCTGGGTCCCTGCCTCCCGGCCGGGCTCATTCTAACAACACAGCATTCAGACATCGCCTCCACCCTGCAAGGGTACAGGGGCATGGCCTCGTTCACCACAGTTGGAGATTAAGGTTCAGAGAGGCCAAGCAGCTCACTGGGGCTCCCACGGCACCTAAAAGGCCATACTGGGCCGTGAGCTCAAGACCGTTTAGACCTGAGACGGTGGGGTCTGCTTTCTCCGCACCGCACTGTGGAGGTGCGGACATCACCTCCACAGTGGAGCTGCCCCGACCCCACCTGGAGCCCCCGAATTGTACTACCCCCGATTCAAAATCTGTTTGCGCCCCTAGAGTTCAGCTCTGGGAGTCTAGGCACATCGTGGGCTGAGGCATAGCTGGTCCTCAAACTGAATCTGTGGGATGACTGAGCAAATCCACCCACCCACCCACCCATCCATCCATCCATCCATCCATCCAACCATCCATCCTGCAACCATGTGATGAGCCCATTATGTGCCAGGCCTGTCCTAGGCACCAAGGAGATAGCAGTGTATGGCCCCACCAAGCATGCATCCTAGTGGGGAAGACATAACAAAGACGTGAACAGGGACATCAGCGGTAAATGTGCTGGGGAGACAAGAATGACAAAGCGGGTCGAGGGGGCAGACAGTGATGAGTAGGGTGACCATGTATCTGGGGTAGTTGGGCCAATCACATCCAGTGGATAATAACCCTTATTGACCCTTCTCACCTTAAAACTATCCCATTTAGGGGCACTGAGTGGCTCAGTAGGTTGAGCGTCTGCCTTCAGCTTGGGTTGTGATCCTGGGGTCCTGGGATTGAGCCCCACATTAGGGTCCCTGCTCAACGGGGAGTCTGTTTCTCCCTCTCCTTCTGCCCCTCCCCCTGCGCTCATGCTCTGTCTCTCGTTTTCTCTCTCTCAAACACATAAAACCTTTTAAAAAATAAATAAAATAATCCCATTTGGGTGACACCCCGGTGTCACCCTTGTGACAGGAAACACTATCCAGCTATCTTTGATTCGGCTGCGAGGCAGAAACTGTTGGTTTTGCCAATATCCAGACAGAAGTGTTTCCCAGCTGCCCTGAAGTTAAGGAGAGCACCTGACTCAGCTATGGTCACCGGAAGGAGGTGCTCAGTGTCACATGCCGCTTCCGGGCCTGGCCCCGGACGCCCCGTGAAACACTCTGCCACAGTGTGAGTGATTGGTCAGCAAGTACTCACTCCCCTCCCCGGCCTGGCGTGGAGCGACTTCCCTTCCCCGCTGACTGTGATGTTGGGCTTGGCCATGTGACCTGCTCTGGCCGCTGGGATGTGGGCGTAAGTGATGCATGCCGCTCTGGACCTGGTCCCCCGAAAGACCAGCTGAGATGCTTTCTGGATGCTTTCTCCTTGCTCTGCAGCAGGCTGAGTAAAAAGCATCCGATCAGGGGACATCTGGGTGGCTCAGCGGTGGAGCGTCTGCCATCCGCTCAGGTCGTGACCGGGGTCCCGGGATCCAGTCCTGCATCGGGCTCCCTGCAGGGAACCTGCTGCTCCCTCTGCCTGTATCTCTGCCTCCCTCTGTGTCTCTCATGAATAAATAAATAAAATCTTTTTTAAAACCCCACAAAGCATTCAGTGGAGACCCCCAGAAGGCCCAGAGGGTGACAGAGACACAACATGGAAGAGCCTGGGACCCTTGAACCACTGTTGAGAGGTGAGTCACCCAGGGGAGTAAATGCAGGAATAGATACTCTTTGACTTGGCCTGAGCAAGAAATACACTTTCATTAAGTCATGGAGAGTTGGGAATTATCTATTATAGCAGTTTGCGTTCATTAACCTGAAAACAAGCAGTCGGTGAAGGCCTTTTGGAGGACAAAGCATGTGAACAGAGACCTCAGGAAGTGAGAGAATTGCACAGCGCAGGCAAAGGCCCCAGGGGCCCAGAAGTCTCATCCTTCGCCACCTGGCCCCACTGCTCGGGTCTCATACCCTGCCTGAAAGTGTTTTCTATGGTGTGAACAGGGATGGGCACTGCCCCAGCTTTGTCCCCTGAGGGCGCCAGGTGGGGAGGCTGATGCTGCAGTAGATGCCAGGGGGCTTTGCAGGCAGGCCTCTCCTGCCTCAATGCAGACTCTCCATTTGGAACAGTCCAGAACACATTGGCATCACGACCCCGCCTGGTGAGACCACGTCATGGTGGCACTTGCCCCGGTGACGGTGCTGGTGGCCTTGATGGGATAACTAGATCACCTGGCACTCGGAGATTGCAGCCCCCCAGGAAGTGCTACAAAATCAACATAAACCCCCTGGGAATCCAGGGAGGAGGGAAGGCCCAGGTGTCTGTGGACTGCCTCATCCCCAACTAGGTGCTTACACACCTGTCCCCCGACCAGCGAGGCTTCAAGGAGGCCAGCATTCCTGTCCCTGGCCACACTGCCTCCAGCACCCAGACCTAAAACAGCGTCCGGGGACAAGTGTCTCCAGGGCTGGGCACAGGGACACGCGCACAGCCGAAACCCAGCTTCCAGTCTCCTTAAGTAGCTTGAGATTCCCCTCACGCCTGGCGCCGGGTGTTACGTACGCACCATCTCTGATTGCCCCCACCACCTCCAGGGTAGGTATCATCCCCACCTTCCCGAGGAAGAAACTGAGGCTCGGGAGGCCCAGGTTCAGAGTGAGCGGCAGCAGGGGTTTCTCCCCTAGATCAGCCTGGTTCCAGAGCCTGCATGCATTCTTGCTGCTGCGTAAACGAACACGTGAGTCGCTACGGGCACCGCAGCACCCATTTTACGGATGAGGAACTGAAGGCGGGAATGGCTTACCCACGGTCACACGGTTAGCCAGATGGAGAGACGCGTAAATGAAGCCTGCGTCCTGCGGAGCAGCACCCTTAGAAAGACGCCCACGACTTCCCTGGCCTGCCCACGGCCCCACGGCAAGCTGGGGGGCTGGCGCCCACCGAGAGCCCATGGTGCGTGGACCAGTCATGTAGCTGAGGGCTGCTGGGGAGGCAGGTCGGTCTCTGGGCACCCAGCCAGGGCGGGGGGAGTCGGGATATATCACCCCGTATTATTAGCAACATTAGCTCCGTGATTCGCGCGCATCCAAGGTATTGACTCTAGTGATTAGCCCAGCAATGAGTCTGAGCCTGTGGACGTGCCCGGCCCCTCCCTCCGGGCGTGTCATCCCAGCCTTGCAAGGCCCTCGCCCCAAGGCTTTAGGGGCTGTCCCAGCCCAGGTGGCCTCCCCTGAGCACCAAGTGCTCCCCACTCTGGCCACACCACCCCCCGCCACCACCCAGAGGCTTGCTAGTCCTGACTCCCAGCGCTGACCAGCTGGGCCTGGGACACAGGCCGGGCCCACGTGCCTGTCATACACCTGGCCTGGCTGTCGGTTCAGGTGAGGCGAGCCGCCGGGCCACTTCAGAGGACACGGGACCCTGGACCCCCTCCACGCGCTCAGCCTGACACGGATCCCGGGATGGTGAGCATGTCTCACTGATGCCGTAAGAGGTCACAGGGGCTTAGTTCAGGTATTGGGTTTATCCTCCGGCTTTCCTAATGGGTCTGCACCATTAACGTGTCTGCACGGGGGCAGGATGAAACATTCACTTCCTGAACTATACAGGTGTATTTTTTCCACTTTTTATTTTAATTTCCCCTTATCTTCTAAGCAATGCAATAAGCTGTAACGGGAGGCCTCTCGCTCACTGTGGCCTGCACTCTTTCCCATGACAAACCTGTCCTGTGTGCCTTCTCCATGCCAGACCTTGCGCCAGGCACTGGAGATGCGACGGGCAATGGGGCAGGGATGGGGAGGGGGAGTGGAGGGAGTGGACAGGAAGGCCCCGGCCCCTGCCCTGGTGCAGCTTATCCTCTGCTGTGTGGCCAGAGCCTGGATCCTAGAGCTAGAATGCCTGGGCTCAAATTCTACTTTGACCGCCAACCAGCTGTGTGGCCCTGGGCAAATCACTTGACCTCTCTGGCTTCGGTGCCCTCATGTGTAAAATGGCTGTAACAACCACCTCTCTTGCAGAGTTGTGAATTTATTTATTTATTTTTTTAATTTTTATTTATTTATGATAGTCACAGAGAGAGACAGAGAGACAGAGAGGCAGAGAGAGAAGCAGGCTCCATGCACCGGGAGCCCGACGTGGGATTCGATCCCGGGTCTCCAGGATCGCGCCCTGGGCCAAAGGCAGGCGCCAAACCGCTGCGCCACCCAGGGATCCCCTCAGAGTTGTGAATTTAAATGAGTCGTGTATCAACTCCTAGAACAGTCTTGGTATGTGGGAGGGAGAAAGTTTTCAATAATAATCAATTCTAGCAGGGAATCAGATGATGAACAAGCGGACAAATGACCGAGCAAAATATTAATGAGAGCAAAAAGTGCCCTAAAGGATGCCTCAGATGTGTTCATTGAGGGAGAGAGTGGGAGAGAGTGAGGGAAAGAGAGAGAGAGAGAGAGAGAGAGTGTGTGGTTTGATGGGGTGGCTGGGGAGGGCATCTCCTCGGCCTTTTTACTGAAATTGCAGAAAAAGAAGACAACAGTTATGGGAAGATCCTGCTACGAGTGATCCAAGCAGAGGAAAGTCCAAGTTCAAAGGCCTGCTGGCTGGGCAGCTCCTACCCCGGGGAGACGAAAGCAGGAGGGCCAGAGTGGCCAGAACAGCATCGACGTGCAGGCGAGCGAGCGAGACAAGGTGAGGTCGGAGAGGGCGGCCACCGCCGGAGGAGGCAGGGTAAGGAGTGGGATTTGGCTTCAAGTACAATGACGAATCTTGGAGGGTTTTAAGCCTGGAAGCAATCTGATCTGATTTACATTTTAATAACATCTCTCTGGACACGGAGAGGAGCTGAGCGCAGGAGGGTGAGGGGTGGCAGCCACGGAGACCAGCTGGGAGGCCGCGGCAGGCGCAGGCTCACGGTGGCCCGGCCCGGGGGTGCCAACGGCAGTGCAGAAAGGCAGCCACACCTGGGATGTGTTGGCGGGAAGAGCCGCCAGGACTTGTTCTTAGGCCGGACTCGGAAAATGAGAGGAAGAGCGGGTGACCCCTTTTTTGGTTGTGGTGGTTTGGGGGCATCTGTTAGGAGACACACATGTTTATTTCCGACCCTGCCATTAACTCACTGCGTGACCTTGAATATGTCACCTGACCTCTCTGAGCCTCCTTTCTTCACAAATAAATTCAGAATAATGTTATCTGGCCCCTTACAGGGTTTGCTGTGAGGATCAGTCAAGATATGCCAGAGAGAGATAAAAGCTCTGAACAGAGAAGCGGGGAAGAGGGGTAGGGGGTGGCCAGCAGGGATGTTGGACCAGATTCTGGTCCCGCCTGGCACCCTCGGTGGCTCTGACCTCGACCAGAAACCAGTTCCAGCTCCCTCGCCCAGCCAATGAGGCTGAAGGGAATGACCCTCTAGCTTAGAGGACCCACCCCCACCTGGCCCCAGAGCAGGATGTGCCCCCTGCAGGTGTGCGGGGGCAGCAGGGGTGTGGCTGGGCTGGCAGGTGGAGCAGTCTGGTCCTTCCCCGCCACAACCCTTCCCTGCCTTGGAGCCACCGCAGTGTGTCCCTGCTCCCCCGAGGGCCCAGGGGAGGGGACTCAGCCAAGGTCACTCGCTGAGTCAATCAGAGGGGCAAAGTAGGCTTGAGTTATCCCGCCCCCACAGCCTCTGTCTGGAAAAGAGGGAAGGGCAGTCCCCAGACTGCTCGAAGCCTGCTAGGCCCGGGGCTTCTAAACCCAGGCGATCTGCAACGTATGTGGCGAGGGACCTGCCCTCCCTCACACTTTACCAGCAATCAGGAGAGGATGAAGGGTGGGAGGACCTGCCATTTATCACGCTTGCCCCCCAGCCCAGCATCTCACTCCCGTGCTGTGTCCACTGCCCTCGCAGAAGCCACGCGTAATTCCACTAGAAGACTAAGCCGGCCTTCTGTCTCTTTTTTTTTCCTGGGTGGGCTGGGGCCAGAGAGAGAACACAGCCTGCAGAGATTTACTGAAGGGATGAATAAAGGAATGGCTGGAGTCCTTCCCGGTTCTGGCCTCCACCCCCTGACACAGCCTTGACCCCGGCAGGGGAGCCCAAGGAGAGCCCAAGGGCAGCCGGCGGCTGGATTTATCTAACCTCCGTCCTCAGGCTAGCCAGGGCCCCTGCACATTATGAACCCGCTACGCGCCTGCCCTGAGAAGCCGACATGAGGGATGTCATTTCATTAGGTCCCTCCCCACCCCTGTGTTTGGACTCCAAACATCTACATAAATTACAGCCCCAATATTTATTGCTTCTGTGTTGTGCTGGCAAGAGCGTGTGTGTGCGCTCCGTGTCCTGGCAGAGGGGAAGGTCACCCCCAGGACTCTCTCCCTGCCTCCAGGCCTGTCCCAGAGCCCAGGGCTGGCTGGGGCAGCCCAGGAACGGGCGGCCTCGTGGGGCCTGGGAGGGGCAGGGGCACTCGGGTGCCGGGGAGAGGGGGAGGCGGGTTTTATGGCAGAGTTTTCACATGGTTGGTTTTGCCATTAACTTTGAATGCCTTTGTGGGTCTATAAAGTTCCCCATGGTGGTTTATAGGGAGTATGAATCGAGGAAATTGGTGGCAAAAACAGGGTCACGGGCGGCTTTCAGATACTCATACCGGGGTCAGGGGACAAAGGCAAAGAAGTGCCAGCTTAGCCACAAGAACCACTGCAATGCTAACTTAACAAGAAAAAAATTCACATAAATTCCTTTCTGTTTTGCCCTCCAAATTCTGCATCTCCACGCACAGAAACGGCTGGCAGGATAATCACCGCAGAGTTAACAGCGGTCATCTCTGAGTACTGGGATTTTCTTTTTTGTGCCTTTCTAAATGCTCCAAATTATTTCCAGCTTTCGGGTATTACGTTTGTAATTGGGGGAAAAAGTGATTTTTAAAAGTCAGATCATCCAAAACAGCAGGAAGGAACGTTTTCTGAGGCACCCACGATTCACCCACGGAAATAACCCATCGCTGGGACGCCTATTCGAGCATCTCATTTTGTTCTCAACATGATTCTCTGGCTTGAAGGGTGGAGGGAAACCGAGGCACGGAGAGTTGAAATGTCTGATGCAAGGTCACTCAGGGAAAAGGCCCCAGCAGGAGCCGCCACCCTGTCCACTCCCAGCGCGGCCTTCACCCCTCTCCGTCCACGTTCCCTGCTGGCCCGGAGGGTCGGAGGTTACTGCTGACCATCCTCAGATGGGGTGAGAGGCGTCCACTCACCCCGGAGGGTCCCGGGTGTTCTTTTTGGGTGGTCTGAACTAGCTGGGTTGTCTTGCATTAATGGAGTTTCCGAGAGATGCCAAATCCAGAAAGAGGGAAAGGCACAGAGAGCATCCAGGAGGGCCTCCCTGAGGAGATGGTTTCTCTGAACATCCAGCCCAGCTCTGTCAGGCTCTTGGGTTATGGCCACTAACCAGACCGGCTCCCCGCCCCCAGGGAATTCATGGTGTGGAAGAGGAGGGAGCCTGACAAGGAAAGCAGACACTGGACACCCATGTAAGGGGTATAGGCGAGGCCAGGGGTTTGGACTTGATGTCCAGACACTGGGGAACCTGGAAAGTTTTAAGCAGGGAAGAGAGGGATCAGATGTGTGATTTGAAAAGATCAGCCAGGTTGCCCGGAGGAAGAGGCAGCGGGGAAGGAGTGCAGGCGGGAGGCCGGGGCCGAGACTGCTGTGGTCATCCAGGCAGGAGGCAACGAGGGACCCGGCCCGAGGGCCTGGAGGTGGAGGATGCTGAACGGAAGTCCTGAAGCTTTGCACCTCGAGCCCCGCCTGACAGAGGGGTGAGGAGGTTCAGTGCCTGCCTGGCTGGGCTCTAGGACACAGCCCCGGGGTCCTCTGCGGAGGCCCGCTGGCCTGCAGGAGCCCTCACAGCTAGACGATGGGCATCTGGCCTGACTAGGCACACGTGGGGCCAAGGTCAGCTTTGTGAAGCCTGTGCCTGGGAGGGGAAGGCCCAAGGCAGGCCCCGGGATATTCCGGGGTCCCCCAGATGGGGAGAGCCAGAGAAACATCAGGCCACAGCCTCCGGTTCCCCCATCAAAACACTCAGGTCCTGACTGGACCCTTCAGCTGCCAAGGCCACGGGCCACCCCGGCCTGCTGAGTCCTCCATCTGGTTGGGCATTTGTCCCACTGGCGAGTGAAGACTTCAAACCAGGCCATGCAGGGGTCAGGCCGAGGCCCGAACTGACCCATCTGGGAGAACAGCTAATAAGCCCCCCATTTGCATATATGCAAACAAGGCTCTCCACTACCGACAGAGCAATTAGCATACTCTGGGCCTGGCCGCCAGGATTGGCTGCAGTGCCTGGGATCTTCCCGCTGGGCTGGGGGCCTGGCGCCCGGTGGGTGCTGGAGTCCCCGACTGGGCCTACTGCTCCCTTCCGGAGGGCAAAGGAGCCCGTGCACAGCTTCCCGAGGAGCCACAGGAGCCGGGCCATCTCCGGCACAGGGAGGGGGCTGTCGGGTCATCCGATGAGCCTGGGACACGGGACCATCACAGCTCTGCTAATATGGCAAAGGCAAACAGCTCAGGCTTCGACCCCGAGGAATGTGAGTTCTAATCCTTGACGCTACCACTTGCCGCCGGGTGACTCTGGGTCAGTGAACTGACTTCCTTGGGCCTCAGCATCCTCATCTGTAACATGGACCCGATGTCTCCCCCTAGGTTATCAGGAGGGTCCCCGGAGTCCTTCCAGGTGAAGCGCCGGGTATGGAGCCGCTGCTCACGGAACGGCATCCCCTGCCGCTGGGCACAGGGACAGAGTGAGAAGCACACCCCCGAGTGTCCTCCGCTTCTCCTCCCCTCACTCTGTTGGTGTTTGTCTGCTTGGTTTTTTTTCGTCTCGACGGTGTATTTCCATCCGGGAACTTAGGGAAGGGCTGGTGAAGTTGGCGGAGGAGGCAGGGGTGTCCATTTTACAGATAAAGAAACTGAGGCCCAGAAAGGTGAAGCCACTGGCCTAAAGTCGCCCAGCAGGCTGCCAATGGCTCAGGGCACCCGGTCTCCAGGCCCCTCACTCTGAAGCGCCTTCGAGCCACAGCACCCCGCACATCTGTGCACCCCTTCCCCCCTCCTCCCTCTCGCCCCTCCAGCCATCATTCTGCCCCAGGGTCTCTGTTCCTGGCTGTTTTGAGCTGAGGCTGCCGTCCTGCTGACTGCCTGCTGAGAACCTGATGACAGCCAGTCCTGCTCAACCAGAGTGGGAAGATCCCCCTTGTGTCTAACTGCAAATTCCCTGCTTTAAAACCAACGGGGTTTTTTGTGTGTGTGTGTGTTTTTTTTTTTTTAATCATTGGCAGATGGGGAAAACCTTGGCTCAGCGTCCTCCTCATTAAATAACCATTGTTATCATCGTAATAAATAGAACGGAAACAAAGCAGGCCTCAAAGCTTTCAGCTCCCTCTCCCTCTCTGTCTCTCTCTCGCTCTGTCTCCATCTCTGTCTGTCTCTCCCCCTGGCCTCCTCACCAGAGGAGACCTTGGTCTTAGGTCCTTTGACCCTTCCTCCCCAAAGCCAATCCTCATCACCTTGGGTGCTCATCCTTCTTCGGCTTCCCGTCGCCCCAGGATCCTGCCCCACACGGTGACCCCAGGAGGTGGTGAGGAGGGAGGAAGCGTGGGCATAAGCCATCGGTGCTCCAGGCCTGCTGGGCACCTCGTGTGTGTGCAGACACGTGTCTGGGGCTGCGAGGAGCAGAGGGAGGTGCAGGGCACACACACAAGTTCCCCTCTTCTCCCCAAGGAGGGACAGTCAGCAGAGGATTGTAAACTTGGGTGGGAAGGAAGGAAGGAAGGAAGGAAGGAAGGAAGGAAGGAAGGAAGGAAGGCTGTGGAAGCAAGGAGTAGGGATCCCCTCGCCAGCCAAGTGCCAAGGGTGGTGAAGGAAGGCTTCCAAGAAGAGGTGACTTCTGAACTGAATCCAGAAGGACATCTCGGCATGGGCCAGATGAAGAGGAAGGGAAAGGCCGGGCAGGCGGAGGGAAGAGCAGGAGCAAAGGCACAGAGACTATGCAGTGTGTGGTGTGCTTGATGAACTGAGGTAGTAGTTACAGGAGCACTTGCCTGACGGCACACTCTGTTCTGGGCCTTACAAAGACACACAAAATCCCCACTGTGGCCCCAAAGGGAGGCACGACAATGGCTTGGTTTGGGGTCCCCAAGATGTGGACTCAGAAAATGATTCAGGTGCAGGTAGCTTCTTTGGGAGGTGATGAGGGAATGTCAGTGAGAGAAGGGAGCCAACGGTGGGCATCTCATCACGCTAGCCCCTGGCCACCGTGTGCAGCTGGAGCCCCATCTCACTGGGGTGCGCCTGGAGTGTCAACGCAGGGCATCCGTCCTCCCACTTCTTGTCCATCCTGGGTTGAGGGCGCTTTCGGGGACACTAGCTCTCCAGAGAACTTTTGGCCGGCCCTGTGCCCAGACTGGGGCTGCTGTTCCCAAGCCGAGGGTCCCTGTGTCCACAGTGAACAGACACTGGCTCTCCGGAAGGTGGTGGCTGGGCTCTGACAGCTATCATGTTATCCCCACTTCACAGAGGAGGAAACTGAGGCCCAAAACATGTCAGGTCACAAGCCAGTACACTGTGGGGTCAAACCCAGGGCCTGCGATCATAACCACAGAGCCACGACGCCCAGTGGTGGTCTACCCCCAACAGGAGGGCTTACATGAATGATGAAAACAGATGAGAAGGAGGCCAGGAAGGGCAGAAAGCCAAGACTTGCTGGGCGGAGAGAGGGCGAGGTACCTCACCTCGGGAGCTCCGAGATGTTCCAGGCCCCGGGGAAGGCGCTGGGGAACCCCAATGACCTCATTTAGTGAGGCTCAGGCAGGGCTTCCCCGGAGCCCAAGGTTCTGAGGCTCAGTCAGGCTCCCTGCCCTTGGGTTCGATGACCACATTTTCCCAGCCCCGACTAGACTTTCCTGTTAGAGACATGGCTCCCCCGGTGGGAAGGGAAGAGCATATTTATTCATGCAAAAAGTCTCAAAAGGTCTAAACGTTCACATGTATTTGATTATGTCACAAACTGTCTGTATTGAAAAGGATTAAAAAAAAAATTACTTGCAACAGGGACCATCCTGGAGAATCTGGAAAACACAGTCTCTGTGCTCCAGAGGGATGAGAGCCCACACGCACGTGCACGGAGGGGTGCTGAGGACGACGGTTATGGACATGGGGTTTGTCGTCCTCACCAGGATGGAGCACACAGCAGGTGCTTATCAGGTGCCTGATGATGGAGTGTCTGGGTCTGAATACCACTGTCTCACAGACTCTGTGCCTCAGTTTCCTGACCTGCAGAAGGTCAGTAAAGTCCATGGAAAGGGGATTTAGGTGCCATAATCCAGGGAAAGCCTTTAGCAGGAGCCTGGCTTGTTGGAGGTGCTCAGTCTACAGCAGTGGGTGAGGAAGCAGATGCAGGGCTGGCGTCCCAAGCGTCCCCACCACAGAGGAGACCCCCACCGTGAGCATGCCTGGCCCACATGGGTAGGCCAGAGCAGCGACACCCCCACAGAGACGTGCATTCAGTGATGGAAGGAGACTGCTGGATGCATGTCCCAGCTGCTGCATCCTGGGGATGGCCATCCTTGGGTACGGCCCACACTGCCTTTTGGGGCAGTCGGGTGGCACCTTGTACTGGGGCTTCCTTCCTTTTCCTGCCTCTCTCCTTTCCTCCCTGCTGGCGTTTCCTGGGCTTGCTCCCAAATAAATTACCAGTATCCAAATTCTTGTCCCAGGCTCCGCATTGATGGGAGCCCCTGAGGCAAATGCTACAGCCCCCAGCACTGAATACCTGACGCACAGCACCGCCCTTGCTCCCACTTACTCCTCCGGGCATCCAGGGAGTGAGCGAGATAAACAGCAGGACAAAGATGAGGAACAGAAGAAAGAGGCCACATATCCCTCGAGGGATTATTAGATTTCTGAAGTGAGATAAAGGTCTTAAAGCTCACCGATTCTGCCATCACCCCCCCCCCCCCCCCCCCCGTGGGACGCAGGCACAGCTCTGGCTCTGCTAATCCCACTTGGCTGCCCGCTGCCGTGCCTGTCACTTAGGGCCCCATTCCCTTCCGCCTCGACCCTGGGCCAGAGGAACGCTCCCCTGAAACGGATCCAAGCTCATCGCCTTTGCTGCGAGACAAAGAACACCCTCCACATGGGGGACCTGGTGGCCCCGGGGCAGGGGGCAGAGGGGTGTCTGAACTAATGGAGGTGGCATCCCAGCTCTGCCACTCACTAGCTGTGTGGCTTAAGTCAGTTCCTCAACCTTTCTGTGCCCCCACTTCCTCATTTATAAAATGGGGGGAAATGACAGAGTCTACCTCGTGGAGTTTTTAATGCAGGTTAAACACATTAATATTTACAAAGTGCTTAGAAGAATGCCCGGCGCACAGTACGTACTGCATAAATATTTGTTAAATAAACACCTATATTGCTTACCTCAAAGGGTTGTGGGGGAATCACCAGGTGATACCTGTATGAAAATCCCTTGTACGTGGTAGAAATCCAGGCACGTCTATTATAGTTATGAATTCTCCTCCGTTTCCCCAAAGGGGCTTCCTTCCATGGGCTTTGTAGTGCGGTACACAGAGACAGGACTTTGAAGTCCCCCAGAGCCAGGCAGGAGATACGGTGCTGCCCCTACCGCCGTGGGACCCGGAGGGCGTGGCTGCACACCTCCCAGCCTCAGGGGTAGTGATGGTGCCCATCTCTTAGGGTGAGGTGAGCACTGGAAGACAGGTAAGGGAGGCACCTGGCCCAGGGCCCACCTCCCCTCCCCAGCCCTCCCCTCCCCCAGCCCTGAGGAGCCCATGCAGTGTGAGCTTCTTTCCCCCCGTTCTCCGACAGAAGTCACTTGGCTTCTTTGGGGCTCGGGTTCTCACCTGTGATGGGAGCCCCGAACGCCAGTTCACTGGGCTGGTGCATGTGAGAGTTTGAGCCCAGGCCCAGAGGACAGCATATGCTCAGTGACAGCCCCATTTTCTTCCAGAAAAATCTGTCGATCAATCTAAATCGCAGAGAATCCCCTAATCTCCCAGGCATGGCCGTGGAACTCTATGTAGGATTTCTCTGCCTCGCTGTGATGGACTGAGGCCCTGTCAGAATGTGTCTGTCTAGTTGAGCAGGATGGAGGGGGGAGGTCCAGTCCAGAGCTTGGTCTTGCTGAACAGGGTCCCGGGGGAGGGCTGAGTTCAGGTGCCTGGAATTTTCAGGACCTGTGGGTCAATCCTACAGGTGGGCTGGACAGGCCTTTGGGGTTGGAGGCCAGCGAGGAGCACAGGCGAGTGTCCGTGTCCATCCTCCACGGCCGAGAGAATCCCAAAGATGTTTGTCAAAAGGCTCTGGTTCCCAGGTGCCTGGCCTGCTCTGGCCTAATGTGTTTGCCTAAACGCTTATGTCCCAGATAAGAGGCCTGGGAGATGAGCAGATAGTGCCTGTGAGTAATTAACCCTCCCCCTGGGAGACAGCCGGCATCAGAGCCAGACCTACAAAAGAACCAGACCAGGGAGGAGGAGGGCGGTGACAGGATTTCTATCCTGGAAGCTTCCGAGGCCCCTGTCTACAAGAGACTAGAACATCTCTCCCAAACCAAAGGGCATCTCCACCTTGCAGGTGGGAAAATGAGGCCCAGAGAGGGTGCAGCACCCAGCAGGGCAACACAGCCAGAGCGGAACCAGGTCTCTAAACTGTTAGCACAAAAAGTAACTCCCCAGATAACGTGTAGTGGAAATGTTACAGATGGGACTTAAGGGAGACACAAATGGGGAGGATTCTCCTTCCATTCATCCATTCATTTGTTCACTCCACATTCAGTCATTCATTCACTCATTAGTCAACCAAGAGCAACCGGCGGGGCGCTCTCCTAGGTGCTGAAACCTACGTTCTCTCCCGCTAGGTTTGTAGGACCACAGGTTGAACCACACCTGTCCTGTCACTGCTGCCTCCCCGAAGCCCGGAACCTAATAAGAGCTTGATAAAGATCTCCAAGATATGGGATTTGTCGCACTTAATACCCCCCTGCAAAGAATACATTTCTTACTCTCATTTTACAGTTAGGAAGTGAAGCCCCAAGGTAAGGTGACAGGTCCATGGGGTCATTATGAATTCCTTCCATGAGGAATGAAATACAGGCTGCGTACCTACAATGTGCCAGCAACGAGCAAGCTGATGAGATGCCCCGGGGGCTTCCAGGCCAGTGGAGGAGTGGGCTGTGGCCAAAGAGCCAATACGCTGACCGTGTGTGATTACAGAGTGAGGTGGGGGATTGCAAGAGGGGGGCCGTTACTTCGTATTCTGAGCTGTATGGATCCAAAATCAGGTAGAAGAGAGAAGGTCTGAAGGTGGGAAGGTGGCATTTGTCTGACACAGAAATCAGGGGCTCAGAGACGTGAGATGGCTTGCCAAGGGCCACACAGCAAGTGTGCGGTGAAGCTGGAGTTTGAGCCCAGTGGCTCTGGGAACTCACTCTCCTTCCACCGTATCAGGGAATCAGGAAAGGCCTGAGATGGGCGTTGGAGCAGAAAGGATGTGCTGGTCGGCAGAAGCCAGATAGGGCTGGAAGCCGTGGCTCCCTGAGCTCTGGCCCACACAGGACAGAGGCCTGGCTTCACCCCCAGCCTCAGTGAATGAATGTCTTGAAGCCAAATCCAGCTTTCTCCTCCCCCTCCTCCTCCTCCTTTATGGAGACACTAATTTTAGCCAGCCACAAAGTCAGCCTGAGCTTTTAAAAATGGACTGATTTATGCTTTTCCTTAATTGCTCCAAAAAAGCGCTTTGCATCTAGTGAGAGAGAGAGAGAATGAATATAACTCTATTTAGGTTAAAAATTTAAAGCCAAATTCTCACTGGCCTGGCAAGAAGAGAGGAATGCACTTAACCCTGTCTCAGTGGACTCCCCGCCGCCCTTTCTCTGCCTGCTCAGAGCCTCTCTGTCTGCATCACAGGCCCTGCCTCTGCCAGGGAAGAGAGCGGAGAAACACCGGCCGCCTCAGTGGCACTCAGGACAGGGCAGGGCACTTTTTAATGACGCTCTGGAGAAACGTGCAAAATCTCCTTTTCTGAGGCCCCAAGAGCAGGGGACCAGAATCTATTGGTGGCGGAAAATTCTGCAGTCATTCCTCAGTTTGGGGAGTTTGCACACACCCAGGTCTTCTGGGCCATCTCTCTACCTGCCCACTGGGGCTTCTAAGCTCTGCCCAGTTTCAAATACTGACATTTTCAGAGGATTTCTAAGAATTCCATTCAACTGAAAACCACTTGCCACCTACCATGCTAAGAGATGGGAATCTAACAGTTGACAAGGCAGGAACGCCCACAGAACTAACCATAAATATTTGGGTTCCCTAGTCTCAGGTCAGTATGGTTTGATTCACTAATTATTATTTCATCCAACCATGTATCCACCACTCGTCTATCCACTCATCTTTCATCTATCCACCCATCCATCCACCTATCCATCCATCCATCCATCCATCCATCCATTCATCCATCCACCCATCCATCCACCTATCCATCCATCCATCCATCCACCCATTCATCCACTCATCCATCCATCCATCCACCCATCCATCCACCTATCCATCCATCCATCCATCCATCCATCCACCCATCCATCCACCTATCCATCCATCCATCCATCCATCCATCCACCCATCCATCCACCTATCCATCCATCCATCCATCCATCCATCCATCCATCCATCCATCCACCTATCCATCCATCCATCCATCCATCCATCCACCCATTCATCCATTCATCCATCCATCCATCCACCCATCCATCCACCAACCCACCCATCCATCCACCCACCCATCCATCTTTCATCCATCCACCAATCCAAATGCGTAATAAAAACATGTTCTGTGCTCACAGAATTCTGTGTCACAGAAATTAATAAGACAGGGTAAATAAGACAAAGAGAAACCCTGTCCTTGGTGATTTCATGGAGTGAGTGAGGCAGGTGAGTAAATGGGACATTTACTGAAGCAGAGACAGCAACTGGCTACCCAACACACAGACACACACACACACACACACACACACACACACACACACACACCATGTAGCTGACTCCAGGATGCAAATGGCACCTCTCCATAGACAACATTTCTCAGATGCTTCTCTACTTTTCTTTCCTCTCCCACTGGCTGGAAAGGAGAGCTATAAAGCCTCAAAGGAGAGGAAGAGCTACAAGATGAAAGGAGCCTGAGTCCTTGAGTCTCCACACAGAGGAGGGGCACCTGCCTAGAAAGGCACCTGCAGTGTAAGCTAAAACTCAACTTCTACTGAGTTTGCACCAGTGAAATGTGGGGGGCTTGTGTGTTACATCAGCAAGTGCTACCCAAGTACAAGAGCATTCTGCAAAGCAACTTTCTGTAAGTGAATGAAGGGATAAAATCACGTCATTTGATTCTTATAACCACATGTGATAGGTAACTGTCACCTCCATTTATGGATGAAAAAAAAATTAAGGTTCAGAGAGGTGAAGAAACTTGCCCAGAGTCACACAGCTGGTAGGTGGCAGGCCAGGATTTGAACCCAACTCCCACATCCATGTGTTTTATATGACAGTATGCTCCTAGCTGGGGATACAGACAGGGAACCACGGTCTGGGACAGGAGGAGTTGATGTCTTTGTCTGGGTGTTTATCCTGGAACCACCAGGATGGTTTCTGTTACCAAGACACATGGAGGAAAAAAAAAACCCAAATTTGTCTCTGGTGTCTCCCTTCCCCAAGCAGGGATGACAAGTCCCCAGGCTGAGCCCCCTTCCTCTGGCACTTGCTGTCTCTCTGGAGGGGCTTTTCTCAATCCATAAGAGGAGCCCCTTTGCCTCCTCCCAGGACAAGAGGAAGCAAGGACATGGACACACGAGATTACGGCCGCAGGAAGCAGCCGGCTCCTTCAAAGGCCTGGCCCAGGCCCTGGCAACCCAGGCAGACCTCCAAGACATCTTCATTGGCCAGACTGAAGCTGCCAGAGGCGAGGGGCGCTCTGGGTCCCCCATCCAGGCAGTCAGAGCCACATCAGGGGCTGGCTCGGCCATCAGAACAGGCTGGCGGACAAGGGGCAGCCACACACAGATAGGCCCCAGGGGCAGGTGGGGGAGCTGGAAGCCCCACTGCATGCCCACAGCAGGGTTGCTGCTCTTTACTGCAGAAAGACAGTCTGGCCATCAGACAAGAAGATGGTGCTGCTGTGAAATGAAGCTTTTGAAAACAGATCGGCCTGAGTTAGAATCCAGACCCCGACGCTCACCAGCTGCGTAACCTTGGGCAAGCAACTCACCCTCTAGGAGCCCCTCTGTTTACCTAACTGGAAAATGGGGCTAACAATGCTTGCATCACAGGGACGCTGGAGGAGAGTAAATCACATAGCAGGCAACTGATCATTTGAGGAGAGAAATATACAGTCTGAGAATGTTCTAGCTGGCAGGGGCCTCAGAGATCTCGTGGAGAAAATGAGGCCCAGAGACAGTAGTTGTTGCTTGTCGGGGGTGGAACAGAAAGGCAGGTGCTAGGAGTTAATCTGACTGCTTTGGGTTTTTTTTTCCACCTTCTCCTCTGCATCCCAGGCTCCCTGGCACAGGCACCTCCGGTCCCAGTGTGCAGAGCACAACTGACCCCACAAGAGGAGGAGAACGAAGGTGCCGAATCTAAGACCCTGTCACACGTCGAAGCTGGACTTCAAGGGTCTTCCCCCTGCTTTTGCTGGGGGTGGTCTGGTGTTTCAGTGGAAAGGGCACAGGCTTTGGCCACCCAGAGATGGGGTCAAATCCCAGCGTGGCCACAGTCAGAGTCCCATCCACGCCCAGTGGTTGAACCAATGTCCAACACGGAGCCCCCAAACCCCTGTTCACGGGGAGGGGCAGGAGGGGTGCAAGGCTGCGACACAGACCTTCAGGAAGAAGGCAGGCGTCCCCCTCTGCTGACTCAGGACAGCTTTCCCACCTCCTGCCCCCTGCTTTTTCCCAACAGGGATCACGGTTCTCCATCCTGATGCCCACCGCCCCCAGAAGGTCCAAGCCCCTGTCACTTCCCACCGTACTTCCCATCCGGCCTCACAAGTGAAGGATTCACCCGCCTTGCTAATAAGATTAAAACATATCTCCCTCTTACAGTATCGATTCATAGCACTGATTTACTGTTGCTTCTCAGCTGCTACAAAAAGGATGCACAGGCCGCCACCTTAATCTCTATCCATCTCCTCACTGCCAGGGAATAACTGCTAATTAATACCTTTTTGCCTC
Organism: Vulpes lagopus; assembly: GCF_018345385.1. Taxonomy (NCBI): domain Eukaryota; kingdom Metazoa; phylum Chordata; class Mammalia; order Carnivora; family Canidae; genus Vulpes; species Vulpes lagopus. The sequence continues at coordinate 129,464,585 of NC_054831.1, forward strand.
CTGACACCTGCCAGCTCCGAGGGCCATCAATACTCTGGGCTCCCTGCCCTCCCAGCCCACTCGACCCCACTGACCTGGGCTCCAGCCTCAGCCCAGAGGGGCTCCCGCCCCAGCCCAGAGGAACAAGAGAGCATCCCCCGCTGGGCTCACCAATGGGTACAGCCGGCGAGTGCAAGGTGGAGGCTAACTCAGGGGGATGGGCCCAGATGGCGCCCCCTCCAAACAGCTGTGACATTTTTATGTGCTCTCAGGTTCCTCACCTGCAAAATGGAAGGAGCCACGGATCCACCTCCTACGTGGGCGAGAATTCAATGGGAACAGGTCAGGAAGGTGCCTAATGCCTCCTGCTGCTTGGGCCTCTCCCCTGGGGAGAAGGGGCTGCGGTCACGGGCCAGCTGAGTTTGCAGCACTGGTGTCATGGCACAGGGGTGGCCTATTCCTGGCACTGGAGAGCAAGGTACAGAGACAGCCGCGTCAGGAGGAGTCAAAGACAAACACAGGACCTGGCCAGAAAGACACAACTTGTCCTGCTTCTCTTCTCCTCCCTTTTCAGCTCCAAAGGCACCTCCTCCAAGAAGCCGTCCTTGATCACCCAATCTGGAGAAGCCACTCTGCCCCCAAGCCCTGCACCATCCCACCACCCTGTGGCCTTGTCCTCACAGCATGGCACCCTCTGGAGGTAGGTTATGTGTCTGTTCATTTCTGCCTCACTTACCACGATGGCAGCCCCATGAGCCCAAGGCTCTGACTCTCTTGTTCTGTGCCATGTCCTCAGGCATACAGCAGGAGATCAGTAAGTCCTTAATAGACGAATAAATGCCTCCTCGCCTATAGTGGGGGATCCCACTAAAAACCACTGCCCCCATCTATAAAACATCTATTAGGCATCAGATCTCCCCCAACAACATAGGTGTCATCACTCCCATTTTACGGATAAGAAACTGAGGCTCAGAGCAGTCACGTGTCTTGCCCCAAATGACACATCCAGCAGGTGACTCGGCTGCTGTTCGGATCCAGGTGGTCCACGCTCTAACCACTCCACCTGTCCCCCCGCCCCGGCCCCCCCGATATGGCACAGCACCTCACACCAGGAGGGACGGGGATGCCGCTTCTCCGCCGGAAATACCCGGACACCAAGGCTTTCCTCCCAGCACCCAGAACGAAAGTGGCAGCTGCTGAGAGCAAGCCATCTCCTGTGGTCGCCGGTGGATATGACATGACCGGCCTGCCGAGGGATGTCAGTCTGATCTGGGATTTGCGCAGGGGAGGGGCAAGAACGCAGGCCCAGGTGCATCTAATGTGCTGCATGACTTTGGACTTGCCTCCCCCCCGCTCTGCACCAGTCCCCTCCAGGGGTAGCAGCAGGGCCAGATGGGGTTAGGGATGTGTGAACACACAGGATTACGGTTCTAAGCCCCCCAATCTGTCCTCACCTGCGGGATTCCCCTTTATCTCATGGACACCTGACAGCCCCGCCGTGCTCTGGGAGGGAAGGGGCGGGGGGGATGGGGTGGCAGCTGTCTGCCTCCTCCTCCGGCGGCAGCGAGGGGTGGGGGTGGGGAGGGAGAGGAAGCCCCAGGACTGGGCCTGGCAGATGTGCCAGCGGAAGCCAGCACGGGCACTTTTAATAAAACATAACGAAGCGTGGGATCATAAAATATTTCATCGAACTCCAGGCCCCCACGAGGGTGGGGCAGACCGACCAGGCCGGCAAAGGAGAAAGGTTTACAGGGGTGATCTGGGGCTGGGAGGGGGGACGGGCCTCCCCTCCAGCTTGGACAGGCCTTCCAGGTGTGGCCCCTCCTGCTAGTGACCCGGGGCCACTCACACGTGCATTTGGCCTCTGTTTCCCCACATGTAGAATGAAAGGAGGGTTGAACCTAAACAGGAAAGCTCCAGAACCTCCTCCAGCCCCGACGGTCCCTCTCCGTCATCCAAAACACTCATTTTCCAAAGCTTCCATTCAAAGGAAGCCTTAAGCAGAAGTAGAGGCGCAGGCTGTAAACCTGGCACAGCAGGGCTCCGGGCTTCCTCTGCAGACAAGGGTCCCCTCGGCTCGACTCTCTCTGCGACCCACATCCTGGCCTCCCAGAGCAGTGCCGGGGGTGCCGCTGTGGGATACTGGGGTTCCAAGCAACACGGTTTGAAAACTGACTGCCAAATCCCACCTAGCACCTCCCACCCTCCGAGGCCCAGTTCTGAGTGTGGGCCTCACACAGACCCCGGGCCCCCACGCATCCCTGCCACACATTGACCGCAGCCCACGATTAGGCTTCTTCTGAGGGCTTCGCCGCCCCAGGGCCTGCACAGGGTCATCAGGGCCGCCCGGACCCCGCACCTCTGCACATGGCCACCACCGTCCCCAGGCCTCACGCTTCCTCCCGGCGGTTATCACTCCCTGCCCTTCCGTGGAAATTCCTACTCAGGCTCGTGCTAGGCATGAGCTGCAGAAGGTAAGTGCCAGGAGAGCGGGCTTGAGCTCTCCCCCTCCCCCAAGGGCTCGGGCTGTCGGGCTGTCGGATGGATGGACGCTCCAAAGGAGGAAGGAGGAAGGAGTGACTTCTCCCTTCCTGCCCTGAATGAGTACAGCTCCGCCAGGCCTGAAGGGCTCACTCGCGTTTCACGGTGTCTCCAGTAGGAATTTCAACAAGAAGCTCCCGGAAGGCAACCATACCCTCTCTCCAGATCCCACTGCATCGGTGCAGGGCTCTTATTAGTTCCACGGACACATGCTGATGCCTGCTCCACCCCAGGACCTGTGCCAGAAGCAGGAGGCATGAAGATGGGTCACAAGGGGGCCCCCGTGCCCCAGAGTGCTGTGAACACGGTAGGTGCACAGAAAATAGTTGTAGAATGAATGAATCAAATCATGTCCAAGGTAAGACCTGAATAATGAACAGACCTTCGTCCAAAGAAGGAGGTGGCTTCCGGCAGAGCAGAAAGCATGTGCAAAGGCCCCGGGGCAGCTAGGACCACAGTGTCTTGGGTGCCGAGGAGGATGGCAGGAGGATGGGGCTCTCTGACCAGCTTCATGTCTCCCCAGCGGTTCCCCGCAGCTGGCATCCGTCCTCCTCTTCCCTGAACACTACACGATAGGCTCTCTCTGGGGCTGTGCTTTCTGGGAGCAGGAGGGAGGGCAGACCAGCTGCAGACACTCCCACTGCCACACACACCTCTCCAGAGTCACCTCCAGGCCCACCGAATGCTCATGTGCTCAGACCCACACACTGCACTAAATATAACCATCACATATGCCTCTTCTGTCTCCTTTCTGAGGGAAATAACGTTGTTTAAGTAAAGCCTGTAAAATTTTAAAGAGCTGGGATGCATGCTCTCCGCGGGAAGCTTTTAGCAGCATGCTGGAAAGAAATAATAATAATAACGAGGCCACAAACAACAAGAGCAGAACCGGGCTGCCACCCCATGCCTGCCAGCGTCGGGAGGGGCAAGGCCCGTGGCCCTCCACCATGGTGCAGCCGTGAGGCCCAGGCCTAGCTCCAGCTGGAGTCCCGGAGCCCCTGAGAGCCGCGGAGGATCAGCGTGGAAGGTCTGGGTCACAAAGCGAAAGGATCTCTGGCAGAGAGGCAAGAAGGCAGAGGCCACAGAAGGCCGTTAAAACGTGAGACATTCTGGATTCAGAACAGCGCGGCCACTTAGTAGCTGTGCGACCCCGAGCAAGTGGGTTAACCTCCCTGCGTTTCAGTTTCTCCTACTGTAAAAATTGGGGATTGAAGCCACACAAACCTCCCAGGAGGGGGTTAGGAAGACGGTGCAATGAGTCATTAACACAAACAGGAGCTTCCACGGGGCCTGTGCACACACAGTGAGTGTTCGGTCCATGTTTCCTACTATCACCACTTTGCAGGCGACGTCCAGAAGGTGCAGGCAGAGAGCTTGGACTACCCGGCCACACAGCGCTGTTGACTTCAAGCCCAGGAGTCCTTCCCTGGATCCACGCAGCTGAGAGAGGCTGCTTTGTAACCAAGTTGCTGTCCCAGGGTCTGAGCCCAGGGTTAACAGGAGGGGGCATCTTTCAAAGAGACCAACTGGGATAAAAATGCCTGTCTGCTTCCAGCCCTGAAGTCCTGTCCCGCCACACACAGCCCACGGCATTTCCCCCGTCTGTATGTGGCCAATGGCCCCACGAGGTCTTTTCAGTGGGAAAGGACAGCCTCTTGCTTCCCAGAGTGGGGCCAGCAGGCTTCTCCTGGCCCCTGTGAGTGGGTCCAGGCCTCCAAAAGCTCCCTCGTTGTGAGGCTAACCGGCCTCCAGCAAATGCACTTGATCTGTCCCCTGTGTCACCTCCAGCCTTGCTCCTTTCCAGCAACACACACCTTTCATCACTGTCTCCCAGCCTCTCCCAGAAGATCCAGGCCCCCTCCAGCCTATGAGTCTTTGTCCCTACTGTTACTTCCTCCTAAAATCTCTCCATCTCCTTAGCCTGGCAAAATCCTATGCATCCTTCAAGACCCAGTCATGTGTCACCCCTTCTAGGGATATATCACTTCCCCCTGAACCTTAGGCAGATTAGTTAATTCCCTCATCTGCCTTCCTGCAAGGACTTGGTAAGCGATTTCAATTTTAGCATTTCCAATACCACAGCACAGTGTATTTGTCTGCCTGCCTGTCTGCCCCAGGGGACTGTGAACTCCTTGAAGACGGGCCCTGAGTCTTACTCATCCCTGCAGTGCCAGCCCTTGCACGGGGCCCAACCCAGAGCGATGACCGCTGGATGGAACTGATTTGAGGCCGTGTGTGTGCACCAAGGAAGTGAGCGACCATTGGAGGGGTCCGTCCCTCGTGGACTTTGCCGTTTCTTAGCAAGCTCCACTGGAGGCAGGATGCTTCCAAAATTCCCAAAGGCGGAAATTCGAGGGTATTTCAAACACGTCTTAAAGGAGACAACTTGGATGTAGATGAGATTCTCTTTCCCAGTCCTATTACCCATCACGGGATCTCAGAACTGGAATCGTCCAGACTCACCCCTTTGTGTTATGGAGCTAAGACTCAGAAGGGGGGGGGTGAGCCAGTCACGCAGCAAGTTATTGGAGGAATTGAAATCAGATCCTGGGGCTCGTAAGGCTGAGGCTGGTGCCCCTTCTACCAAACTGATGTTTTCCACTGCGGCTCGTGATGCTGCTGCTGGGCAGTATGAGTAAGCTTTTTTCAAAATCCAAATAGTTACGTGTTATTTTACCACAAATTAAGGGGGGGGGGAATACACTTTGTATAACAAACCTATACATTACGTCTTTACATAAAACAGGTCAGAAAAAAAAAAGAAGAAATTGATTCAAATTTGATTTTAAGAAAGTGATGATGTAAATAGTAGCAGGGATGGGATGTCGCCAGGTGGGACAAATGTCGTGAAGGGGAAGCTGAAATTTGGCCATCACAGCAGGGAGTGGTTTGGAGCTGGCCAACCAGAAGGCATCAGCATCCAGGGAGGGAGATAAGATCCAGGGGTGACAAGAGCTCCTTCGGAGACCCGGGATCCCACCCAAGAAGCCAGAGGTGGCACCCTGGCGCTAAGACGGAGGCCCCAAAGCCAGCACAGAGGAAGACCTGGCCTGTGGGACACGGCCCCTATTCAGCTGGAAAAATGAGTCCTCGTCAAAGCCAATTTGGACAACCAGGTAGACAGGAAGCAGGGGAGGCGGGGGTGGGGGGGACAGAAGAATGTCACTGAGGCCAAATTGGAAACTGAGAGCCAAGGGGGCTGATGGTGAAGTTCTCCCTAATGAGTGTTTATCCCCAGGGAGCAGCGAGTCCCCCTCCCACCCCCCCTCGGAAGGGTGCGGCTGCCACTGAGCCAGAGGGCGGGGCTGAAACCGACCTGCACTGGGGCAGGGCCTGCGGCGGGGCTGGCAAAAGATGGCAATGTCGCCAGATGGCGTGTTGGCGAGGGGCAGGGGCACTCTGTCTTGCCCGGAGCACATTAGAGAACGAGCCAGGGAAGAAATTGCCACTGGTATTTGTCACAGCAATTTCAGCAAAGCACTGAACGTGTAAGCGTCTCATGAATTTCAACGGACAGCATTAGTCCCCATCAAAGTCATTTTGAACAGTCAAGGAAGATGGGAAGAAAAGGGCCAGACAGAGGAACCTGGAGGGCCATAAGGAAAGTCACCTCTGCCAACCAAGAAGCCGGAGTGGGGCGGGGGAGCTGCTGGAGGGAGTTTTCCCAAGACATAGTTGTCATCCTGGAAGGCGGCTACTCTCTGAACTCCGGCTACCCCTCCCCGCTGAGAAGATGCCGCTCAAAGTGGCAGTGGCACTTTCAGCTCTTGGCTGAAAGATAAAGAGCTGGGGGTCCAAGGGGCTCACTTTACCCTCTGGTCCTCCTCCCCTTCCTCCTCCACCTGCGAGGATGGAAGCGGCCTCCAGGGCAAGAGGCCAGCAGGTGGAGAGCACCTGCCTTTCCACTTGGAAGCAGGCGAGCCTGGAGCCCGTTCATGACTGATGTGGACCAGGCTGCAAGTGGTGGGAGCCAGTGGGCATGGCAGGAAAGATGACCTAAATGGATCTAAGGAAAAAGAACCTCTCCGTGGGAAATCGGGTGGAAAATAGACTGGAGGATGACGAATTCGGGTGCCCTGGGGTGGGGTAATCCATCAGCGAGATGGACCAGGGGACGGGGCGGTGGAGGGACACTGAGCAGTCCAGAGCATGGATGACACACTGCGAAGGTCAACAGGAGCGGCGAGTGGAGAGCGCAGGCGGGTCCTCTTTGCAAACCGCCACGTGATCCCAAAGGTACCCGCTGCTTTAAGGTCACGTGCTCCTGAACACCGGTTCCACCTTCCTAGGGACCCACGCTCATAGGCAGCTCAGGAAAATCCAGCCTCGGCACAGGATCGGGCACAGGGGTACGCACTGGGTGACTGCTGTTGCCGTTAATATAGAAAGCAACCTGTTACTAGCGCCACACGCGGTCCCTTCCCTCCTTACGGCGACTCTTGTCCAGCAGATAGCACGATCCCCGTTTTACAGATGGGGAAACTGAGGCTTAGGAAGATGGTGCTATTTACACACCACCTCACTCTCCTCTGCTTTCCACCCACTGGGTACCTGGGAGACCCCTGCTGCCCCGGATGGGCTTCCAGCTGGGTTTGGTCAATTGGTGGCACCAAGGAAAACCATGCAAAGCCAAGCGGAGGGTGAAGTTGGGGCGTTTCTCCCTCCAGCTCCCCCTCAGGTCCCAGAGGCTCTCTCTGCATGGCCCTCTCCAGGCCATGGGTGGTAGCCGCCGCCCTCCGCTCCCCGCCCAGGGTGGCGCCATCCCCGGCTGCCTGCCCTAACCCCCGGGGCAAACCAGCTCCTGGGCCAGACCCCTCCGGGAGGCCCCAGTTGAGCGTGGTGGTTCCTGCCTGCACCCCACTGCTAGAAAGGGGAGTACCTCGTCCCAAAGCCATAGAGCGTGCACACAGGGGCGCTGAAACCTGCACCCCACTCTCTGCCCCACTCTCAGTGTCGCTCTGCACTGTAGGCATTCACACCCGCCACCTTCACAGATTGGCCATATCCGTGAGCCACCTGCTCCGCAGCGTATTTAACATTTTTCTTTAACTCGGCTCATTTTTTACTTAAATAAGCCATTTTAAAAAGAGAGAGAGAGAGAGTTTAAATCACTGCCCCAAATGGCAAGCCAGCCTCCCTTGCCTGAAACAGAGAGTGACTAAAAGAATTACAACGAAAACAAAACGCTGCTTTACTACAACTCTCGCTCCCTTGGGCTCCCCGGAGGTGTGTTGCCCCCCGCCCGTTTTTGTTGGAAAGGCAGGTTAGCACACGAGAGGGCATTAAAGACATGATGTCATCCACCTGAGGCTTTCTCCTTGCCACCACTGGAAGGGCAGGATGAGGAAAAAGCCCGGAAAGACCCTCCCTCCCCGAGTCCTTGCTACTTAGGGCCTGAGGAGGAATGTTGCCCCGGACCCACGGTGTCCCGTAGAACTTGCTATAACCATGAAAATGTCCTCTTTCCGTCTGTGCTAATACAGGAGGCCCGTGTGGCTCTTGGGCACTTGCAATGTGGCTGCTGTGACAGCAGAACTGAATTTTGTTTCGTTCAGCGAAAGAAAAGCTGAGACACTCTGGGTAGCTGTGACGTCAATGGCAGTCATAGGCCATGGCCCCGGGGCAAAATGAATAGCACAGCCCTAGACTGTAAGCCCCAGGAGGGCAAGGATTTCCATTCGGCTCTGGATTTCTAGGACAGCACAGTGGTTCATTGCCAGGAAGCATTCAATGAACCCTGGCTGCACCTGAGATGGAGTCAGTGAATGAATGAATGAATGAGTGAATGAATGAACTGTGCTGCTCCCTGCAACAAGAATTTGCTCTCTCTGCGACCCACCCAGACCGTCCTGGGAACCACTAACTCCTCCCCATTAGGCAATGGCAGCCCTTCCCCACTGGGGAATTGCCTTCTCCCACCAGCCTCTTCAGGCAGGCAACTGGTTTCAGGAACGCGCCTTCCCCAGCCTCCTCTCCTCTGAGCTGGGCCCCAGCTCACTCTACTGCCCCAGCAAACAAAGAAGTCTTTGTGATGTGGCTGCTTTTGTGGCTCCCCGCCCCCCACCCCACTCCCTGGCCCCTGCATGCGACATCAGGCGCTGGGCAACAATGCACAGCTTATCACCTGCGTCTGCAGAACCAGGCACCTGGCCTTGGGTTATTGTACGGCCCGAATGCCCTCTTGATGGCAGCCTGAGCGCCCGGGCAGTGAGCACCGGCTCTAGATGAGGATGCCATCCACCCTTTAGGCGTGCCAGCCGGTCTTCACCCTGCCAATGCCCCCGAGCCTCCGCGCGGCCCCTCCCCGCCAGCTCAGCACCACGCCAGGGTGGCCCGTGATGGACGCCTTCCTCTGGGGCAGTGTTAGGGAGAGGGGAGGAAGAGATGGTGCTGGGGACATAATGGAGGCGCCAATGACGAGTGACAAACAACCCCATCGGAGGGGCACGAGTGCTTCTGCAGAAAGAGAAACAAAAGGGCAAACGGACCAGCTTGGCAAAGGAACAAAAAAACCCAATGGCTCAGCTGCTTCTCTCCCCAGCGACTCCCAAGCTGCTCTTGTGATTTATGGGGCTGGGGGGGGCGGGGAATGTCGCTCCCACTGGAGTGCCGCCAAGGTCCCCACCCAAGTCTGGGAGACCCTGATGCCTCCCTGATGGAAGGCGATGAGGGTGGTGGGTCCCCCTGACCGAGGTCTGGGATGGTCCCCAGAACTAGGAGGGAGAAGCCTGTGCTCATGTCACACACAGTGTGTATAATGACAGACAGTCATTTCTCTCTGGCCTGTTTTTCCAGCTTAAAATGGGAGGAAGGCGATAGTCCATTTCTCAGCTCCCTTTTGGCTCTGATGCTCCGTAGTGCCAAGCCTGGGGACTCGTGCAGGGCTCCCTGTGGGCACACCTACGAGGCATCCACTGGGCCGGACACCAGGGCTTGGAAACCCTTCTTCCCCTTCACACTCAGGGACTTGGCTGTGAGGCAGACATTATAAGAGCAGCAGCCACCTCTCACACACCTACTATGTGTACCTACTATGTGATCTACGCTGCCCCGCTGCCCTCACCCCACCAGGCCACCATGACAAGCTGTGTGTCCAGCTGGAGGAACCAAGGCTGAGAGCAATGAAGAGCTACCTGAGTTCACATGCTGGATGAGAGGTGGAGAGGGGATCTGAACCCTGGTCAGACCCCCAGAGGCCATGTGCCTGGAGATCTAGAAGCTTCTCCCCAGGAAAAGCTACTCCCATCACTCAGGGTTCAGGCCCAAGGTACACATTCTGGCTGGAGCAGCCCCATTCTGAGCCACGTGATCTTGGTGGGGCCTGGTTTTCCTCTTGGCAGATCTGGACACTCCAGGTGAGATGAAAGCTCCCCTCCCTCATGACAGCATTTCTTCCTTTAGGCCATTGTCTCTTTGGGTACCCCCCAAAGCAACCATTTATAACCTAACAGAGGTTCCAAACCGTTTCCAGCTTCAGGTGGCCCAGGAAAAACAATTCATCTTCCTTGAACACTGCTCTAGGGATGTCCCCCTCTTCTCTTTAACTGCTCGCCGCAGTCCCCGGGCTCGGGCACACAGGCCCGCGCCAACAACTCCAGCCTCATCCCCAGCCTCTTGACGGGCACGTATGCTCAAGTGAGGTCAGCAGCCTCACTGCCTCCCAACCTCTCACACTCCAGGACAGCACTCGGACTCCATCCTCCAGGCCTTTCTGTAAGCTGTTCCCTTGCCCAGGACGTCCTCCTTGCCCGTTAAGATGCTTTCAATCCCTCAGAACTCCTTTAGTCCCCCAAGATTTATCCATGGTATCCCTGTATTGGCCATTTATCATACATGATCGTTGATTGTTCTCAAATGAGTCCGTGCTGTGGGGTTGCCAACAACCTGAAACTCCTTGAGGGAGGTCTCTGGCAGCCCAGCACGAGGCCAGGGCAGCTGCTCAATTCATGGAAGTGACTGGATCAGCCCCTGGGGAGGGAGAAGAAAGGGCGAGCCCACGTGGCCTATCAGAGACACTCCCTGGCCAAGTGACTCCACCCTGAGGGTCAGGAGGAAGGGAGGGGCCAAGACTGCCGGCTGGTTACCTGCCAAGTGCTCTCCTATAGAATCTCATTTGTTTCAGGACCCCCTCCACGTTCAAAGGACAAGGAAACCATGACTCAGAAAGGGGGCCACTGGCTCAAGCATACTCAGCTAGGAAGTGGCCATGCTGGGACTTGAACCCAGTTCGGATGGAAACCCGGGTCCATTAGCACCAGCTGGCTAGCCAGAGAGACAGTGATTGAGGAAGGACAAGGCTGCCCAGTGTCGTGCTGGCAAATGTTAACAACCAGCTCTGGGCTGGGCGGAGCTCTGATCTGGAGTGTTTGCCAATTTCCCTGGTGTAAATACTCCTGCCATGGTCGGATTCAGGCCACCACCTCGGAGTTGGAAAGAGGGGTGCAAATTAATGCCTGGGTGTGAGTCCAGCCCTGCCCATCACTAGTGGTGGGACCTTAGGCAAATCACAGTCTCTCCAAGCCTCGTTCCTCATCCATAAAATGGGGAGAATATTACCTCCCAAAGTTTCTGGGATGATTTAATAGGACATCGCACATGAACAAGGTTGGCACAGGCCTGGACACATAGTAGCTGCTCAAAGCATGTTTCCTTCCTTCTTTCCTTCCTTCCTTCCTTCCTTCCTTCCTTCCTTCCTTCCTTCCTTCCTTCCTTCCTTCCTTCCTTCCTTCTTCCCTTCTTTCCTGGGTTCCTTCCATCCTTTCTTCCCCAAACTCCCACCCATCACCAGCCAGGATAGCCCCTTATACAAGGAGAACCCAGAGGAAACAGGAAGCCCTTTGGTCTTCCCACCACATTCCCCTGTTGGCTCATCCCCCAGATGCCAGTCGTGATGCCAATGTGAGTGATGGTGAGCAGTGCTGGACCACGACCACCTTCTCACACCAAAAAGTACTTCCAGAGGTGACTGGTCAGGGCCAAGAAACAGGCCCAGGTCTAGTGTCTGGACTGAACCACAGGTTTGGGGGTGGGGGGGGCGGGAATCATCCATTCATCCAACAAACGTCTTGAGGATCTGCCCAGAGCCAGCTTTGTGCCAGGCCTGGGGGTGCAGGGATGCCCACCCTAGATAGTTCTCAATTCAGCAGGGAGACCAGCCCTCAAGCATCTCCAGCTCCAGAAGAGGGTTCTTCTAACAGTGTTGCCCAAAGTGCTGCTGCCAACAGTCTTAGGGGACACCTGAGTCGGTGGCAAGCAGAGGAGTTAGAGGGCAGAAACCGGAGGGAGGTTTATGGGGAGTCAAAGCTGTTCTGGCTAGGGGCAGGTGTCTCTCCTCTGAGTCAAGAAAACGTAGAAATTGGGGTGGAGGTTGACAAGGTGAAGTTTAAGGCCAGAAACCTCTGAGCAAGCCAAGACTGCGGGGCAGAGAAAACAGTGGGCTCTGGTCTCCCCGCTGTGACCTGGACACACCAGCATCCTTGTCGATGCACTGGGCGTGTAACACCCACCTGGACAGCAGTGGAAGAAGAAGGATGTTACGTCTGCAAAGTGCCTAGAATAGCACCCAGCTCACAGAGCATGCGTTTTGGTCAGCTTACCAGCCTGGAAGCTTCTGGGAGCTGGCCTGTCCCAGTCCAGACCCCTGGGGGCTGCATGAAGCAGCACAATCCAGATTCCACTCTAGCCACTTCCCACCCCGTCTCTTCACCGCCCCATTCTTCAGTTTCCCTGCTCGACGGGCATGAGAGTAGATGTCTCCGTGTCTTATGGGAGGGCTCGATGACATGCCGGGTGTGGAAGCATTTTGTCAGCCCTCAAGGACTACCAGCAGGGAGGCAGGAGATCTGGAGCCAGCGCCTCTGCCATTTTGACTCTGAGAGAAAGACGAGAGTGTAGGTCCAGGAGCAGAACTTGGCCAGCGGAAAGTTCACCTGTGAGTCCAGCCCATATTTCACCCGTCGTAAGCCTTTCCTAACACGTTTCTGTAAAAAGCCTCTTCTAAACCATGTCTAAAGGCCAAAGATGGTTTACGCACCCAACCAACCAAGCTTTACTGAACACCCACTGTGTCTTCTACGGGGAAGATTTGCTAGCGAGCGACTGGGCCGGGGGGGGGGGGGTGCTGCCTTCAGGGGGCTTCCCAGGGTAGGGGACAGGAGGGTCACGGTGAGACTGGTTCCACCCCCTGCATCTCACTGGCAGAAACAATCTGCATCTACATTCGGTGTTGGGGAGGGGCGGTGGCAGCGCCTTGCACCTCAATGGGAAGTCAGGGAGCAAGTGGTAGGGTCAGTCACCCCCAGCTAGTGGGCCATGAGCGGTCCATGAGGACCATCCCAGGCGTCCCCAGCAGCTCTGAGGCTCCTCAAGCCTGGGATGGCTGGGCATCAGCGGGGTTTCTCGTTTTGCAAGCAGCAGAAACCAACTCCGGACAGCTCAAGCCCCAAAAAAGGAACTGGTAGGAAAATAATGCACGTTCTTGGAACACAAGGCCAAGCTGAAGCCCCAGGCGCCAGGAGGACCCATGTGGCTTGAGTCATAGCACCCCTGGCATGACCACGGTTACTACTGGTGATCATCAGAGCGCACGGACTGGGAGAAGAGCTTTGCATGTAATGACTCGCTCCATCCTGTGAACACCCCGGGGGGTAGGTCCTGTCATTATTAGCCTCAGGGAACCAGAGAAATCCAGTTTCTTGGGGGTGCCCACTGGCAAGGGATGCTTTCCAGTGGTTCTCAGTCTTCCTCTGCTCTGGATTCAGATCCCAGGGAGAGTGTCCGATGGGCTCATCTTGGGGCGGTTTATCTGATTGTGGCACCTGCCAAGACGGCATGTGGTGCGAGGGGTGCGTGCATGATTCTCCAAGGCAAATCTAGTACGTTGCTGGTAGATGTAGGAATGGCTGGTTGATCGGATTCCTTGCCTGGATGCCACGATGTCCTTTCCTGCTCCTTTGGGCTGCTCTCCCGTGCACCTCCAGCTCCACGCATGTTGGATTTATTTGCTCCATCCATGAAATCCTGGCCGGTAAGTCTTGCCTATCATGGGCTACTGGACCCCACTAAAAGCATAAAGGTGGGTTTTGGGACCTCATCCCCCGTTCCTTCCCAGGATCTTCATCCTGAAGACACACAGCCCTTAGGAAGTGGTGTCGTGTGTTTTGCCACCACTGATATTTGTTATTTAAAACAGAAGGCGTTGCATCCTCTAGCAAGTGGTAGAGACTATTGTATTCCTCCTTCCAGTGAAGAAAAAATAAATAGTCTCTCCTCTCCTCTCCTCTGGGAGTAGCAGTGTCTCTGGATTGCTTCAGACCCGAGTTTGAAACTCCCAGTTGTTGCACTTAAAAAGAGATCCTGAGCCTCATCCATTATTTAAGAAAGAAAAGAAACAAAGGAAAAAGAAAGAAAGAGAAAGAACTTGGGTTTCTGGTCTTCATCTGCAAAACGTGGCTAATGACACTGCCTCACAGATTACTGAGAGCATTTAATGCATAAATAACACCCAATAGGTGTGCGATAGATGGTCGCTACCTGTAATATGACTCTCGTTTCTCCTAGTTCTCAACTGGACTCTAGGGAGACCCCTGAGGTGAGCTGGTCCCGCCACGCACAGGCCCACCCCTAGTTCTTTGCTCACGCTGGTTTCTCTCCTGGCACATTTTCCTCCTTTGCCTTCAGGTTTTTTTTTAATGTCCTCTCTTTATTTCAAGGTCTGGCTCAAGTTCTCTTCCTCTGTGAAGCATCCCCTTGATACCCCAAGGAATCACTCTTCCCCAGGAACTTCCTGTAGGGGGGATGTCAATCACTTGGCAAGTGTCAACACATTTCCACCTGGACTGTCATTCATCTTCTCAGGAACATGGCCAACCTCTCACCCCACTGGGATGAGGTTCGAAGTCTCTCTCTTTTCTGACATGCCCTGTCCACAAGGGATGCCCATTCATTTCCTTAAAGAAGACGAGGGCTTTCAGGGACAGCATCTCCCATCCTTGCAGAAACACACACTGGATAATTCTATCTCAGTGAGGGTTTGGGAAGGAGTAAAACATCCAGACAGGGAACTGCAGGCCCCGCAACGGTCCACGTGGCCAGAGCCGAGGAAGTGCCCGAGGGCCATTCCCATGCGGAGGCACCAGAGTACATAGGGCAGGAGTCAGCCCTGTATCTGCAGCTCTGCTCCCCACTTACTGACTGGGGGGCCTTGGACAAGTCCCTTACCCTCTGCAAGCCTCAGTTCCCTTACCAGCAAAAATTGGGCTAGTTTTGCCTTTCAGTGTGGTTGTCAGGATTAAATGAGAAAAACGACGGAGCACATGGCAGGATGCGGGCGCACGGTGAGAGTTCAAGTAGGGTCAGAGATACAGCCCCTTCCTCCCTAAGCAAACAATTCATTTTCTACTAAGCGGTAAACACCATAAAGGCAGGGACTCCCCCATCATGTTCAAGGCCATGTTCCCAGATGTTGCAGATGTGGGTAGAGAGGTAAACCAGGTTAGACACCTACATGGACCCCAGGAGATCCAGTTAACAGAACTAACCAGCCTCTTCTTTATTTGGCCTCCACCTTCTAGTTTATGACCACTATAACCCAGAAACCTGAGAAAGCCACTTACACTGCCCCAGGTGTGCTTGAGACAGATGTTCTGGCAAGTCAGGCTAGCCAGGCCAATGCAAGGCATCACTAGTAGGCTCCCTGCTCCTGCCCAAGGGATCCTCAGAGCCCCATAGAGAGGAACATTGGAAGGAAAGAGAGCACTTGGGGCTGGGCCAGGTGGGAGCTGGAAGGAGCTAGTACTCCTGTCACTAACCAACCATAGACCTCTGAGCCTCAGTTTCCTAGTC
The DNA here is from genome assembly GCF_018345385.1 of Vulpes lagopus. Lineage (NCBI taxonomy): Eukaryota > Metazoa > Chordata > Mammalia > Carnivora > Canidae > Vulpes > Vulpes lagopus. The sequence goes on from NC_054831.1 coordinate 129,479,948, forward strand.
TGTGAAAAGAGGAGCTTAAGCCCATCTTGCAGCTGCATGAGGCCTGGGAAGCGGCCAGCACGTGCATGACACACTGCAGCTGATCCACACAATGGGGGCTATTGAAAAACCAGAATCCCTGCCAGATATTAGGAGAAAGAAGCAATCTCAGACTGTTTCAGGAGACTTGTGTGTAAGGATCGCTCCTAGTGGAGTCTCATCACCCGCAGGAACCCAGGCAGCTCTCCTTCTGTGCCTGCCATCTTGCCCAAGGCATTAGGATTTTAGGGAGGAGAGCATGATCCTGGGTTCTGACTCTGAAAGGGTCCTCCTGCTTAAAAAAAAAAACCAGGAGTTCCAGAACCACCGGAATAAGTGATGGCGGAGGTCGCTTGTGGCTCGAAACATCCCCTGCACTTAAAAAGCAAAAACTAGTTCAACCTCTCAGGAAAAATGCGAGTTTGCGGCTGGGTTGGGAAAGGGGTGGGGTTTATGGCTGGGGGTGTGGCCAGGCTGGGGGCGGGGAGCAGGGGCGGAGCCGCAGGCTGGGGCTCGGCGGCCGGGTGCGGGGCGCCGAGAGGGAGCCCAGCGGTGCCCGAGCCCCGCCCCGCTCCAGGCCCTGGGTGGGGGGTGGGGGGGAGCAAGGATAAATACTTGAAAGTCTGCACAGCAGCTCGGGCGCGCACAGCCCCCGCAGTCTCGGAGCTGCGGCAGCCTCGGCCCAGCCCAGCCAGCTCTCCACCCACCCACCTGCACCCACCCACCTGCACCCACCCACCTGCACCCACCTGCGGAGACAGAGCTAACCCACCGGGCCCCTGGCTGGGGCCTCCACCTCGCCCTAGCTGGGCCAGCCCACCCCCTACTCTGGGGGGAGAATTTCCCCGGGGGCCAGAGGAGGCCCCGCCAAGAACCATTCTCTCCCCTACCTCCATCCCCCACCGTCGCCGGTGTCACAGGCTCAACCACAGGATCTCCTTCCCAGAAGTGCCCAGGCAGGGGAATCTGGGGCCCCAAGACTTGAAAACGCCTGGGGGCGCCTCCTGAGTGGCCTGGGAGCCAGAGAAACGTGCTTTTCTCCACTGCAGAGTCAGATACTGGGGAGGGTGAGTTATAGGGCCAGAAACTTAGGGCCCAGCCAGTCCTGTGTGCCGCGCGGAGTCCTTCCTCCAGATGCACAGACCCACCTCCCTCTCCCAGGTTGAGCCCCTTTGTCTGCAACCCTTGGTGGCACCACCGGCGAGGGCCCGCTAGCCATGCTCCGACTTAGCAGCGGCCGCCACCCCCCGCCACCCCACTGGCAGGCGTGTTCCGGAATGCCCGCCCTGGATTCCACTCTCTCCTCCCGCCCGGGCGGCCCCTGGCAGGTGGCCCGGAGAAGCTAACTGCCAGGTGCACAGCTCTCGGTCACATCCAGGAAGGGCGCCCTCCCCCGGCAAGCCAGCCTCTTGCATCCCCTGCTGACCCTTTTCGTACCCCCCACCCCCTCGTGGGCACAGACTTGGAAGGGGGATGAAGGGACCCCACCCTCAGTCACTGGCTCTTCCTCTGCGGAGAAGAGGGCCCCCCGGTGGCCCAGGTCCCTCGCCTGCGCCCTGGGCTCGGAAACTTTCCCGTCCGTGGTCCGGGTCGGCGCTCATTCTTCACCCTGAGCAGCGGGGCTGGAGGCCACCTGGCTCCTCGGGCCCAGATGCGCTCATCACCCCCCTCTCCCTCTCCTGAGCCCCCGGACCCCCACCTCCCCGCAGCCTGCAGGGGCGGGCAAGGGGGGCGGGACGCCGGGTCAGCTCTCCGCAGCCCTGCAGCCCCAAAGAACGCGCTCTCGGTTCTGGAGACAGCTCGCAGGGTGGGGTCCAGGCCGAGCTGGTTTCCCAATGTCGCTTTAACCATCCATGGTCAACCCCACCGCGTCTGTTCTGCACATTCTGGGGAGTATAGGGTGCTCCCCTCCTGCCCCCAACCCCCAATCCCCTCTCCCTGCAATGTCCAGGTGAGGGCTCCAGTGCCTTTCAACAAAGCCCAGTACCCAGCGCTGGAACCGAGACACCCTCTCCCATACAACCTTTCCCTCTAGAGGCATCCGACGGAGGGAGCCCTCACCCCAAAGTTGGGGGACATTCTGATCCACTTTGGAAAGTCTTTTGCTCCAAGGGTAGGGGGACGAAGTACCGGGCTGACATTACACAACCCCTCCCCACCCCCACCCCGGCCCCCACCAGCGAGACCACCATTCAGGCTCAAATTCTGCAGCTCCTCCCATCCGCAGACCCAGCGCTCTCCAAGCACCTCGGGGCGGGGTTATTTCAGAGGGGCACCCCTTCCTGGCAGGCGCACTCGGAGCCTGGCGAGGCACCTGCCGGTAGGGCAAGGCAAACACCAGGACAGAGTTGACCCCCTACCTTCACCGCCCGGTTGGGCTAGGGGCTGAGATCCTACTGGCCACAGTGGCTACTTTTGAGCACTCTGCACCCCCTTCTCCTTCACGGTGGAGCCAGGCTGTGACTCCAGAGGGGCCGGTTCTGGGCACCCAGGTCCGGTACTAGGCTCAGCGGGGAATTGAGGACAAGGACCCTCTGGTCTCAGAGCTGGCGGCTCTTTGCTGGCCCCGCCTCCCCCCTGCTGGGCTCCTGGCCAAGGTGTGGGCTCACTGCCCGAAAGGTGCCTGGCTTGCCAGGATAAGCCCCGGCACCGTTTACGACCCACCCGGCGGCAGCGGCGGCGCTGGGAGCAAGGCACCCAGGCAGCAGCGAGCCCTGGACCCGGGAGCCCGGAGCCACCGATCGCTTGCTCTGGGGACCCAGCTGGGCTTCCACCTCCTCCAGGCTGGTTCAGCCCAGTGGGGACCAAGTCCATTCGGGACGCACACATGGCTGCTCACACCTCCTCTGCCCCCGGACGCATCCATACCTCCCTCCACACTAAACCCACACGCTCCATCACACGCACACGCACTCCCGGCCCACGAAGCAACACAACCCCCGACACATCCCAGATGCATGCACACTCCTGCCCGAGTGTCACACTCCCCGTCTCCCAGGCACACACGCTTCCCCCCCACACACACACACAGAGAAACAGTCATCCACTGCCACACACCCCCAAAGAGACCCGCACACTTGGGACCCGGGAGACGCGCCACACCTCGCACGCTTACCACCCTTGAACATGCTCACACCTACGATGACACAAGGTCTCTCACACTTCACACCTCACCGGGAAGCTGGCACCGGCTCGCATCCCCCAAACACTCTGGCTCACTCTTTCTCGCACGCACACCTCCTCCGTGGAACGGCCACGGCCACTCAAACGCCCCATCGGCACACTCGCGTCTCTGAATACACTCCTGCACCCTGTGCGCACACGGCTCCTTCCCGGACACCCTCACCCATGGACGCAACAAAGGCACAGGCTCGTAGACACACGCACACGCGCACACACACACACACGCGCGCGCGCTGGCACAGACCCGCGAGCGCTCGCTCCGGAGGAGACCTCCTCCTCCTCCTCCTCCTCCTCCCTCCCTCGCTCCCTCGCTCCCTCCCTCGCTCCGTGCCCGAGCCGGGCGACCCCGCGGACCCCCGCGCAGGACCGGAGCTCGCCCCCCGAGGCTCTCCGGGGCGCCCCGGGCCTGCGCCCCCGCGCGCGCGCCCCACCCCGGGGCTCCGGCCGGGCGGCCGCGCACTCACCGCGCGCCAGGTGCAGGATCGCGGCGAGCAGCAGGCAGGCGCAGCCGCGGGGGCTCGGGGCGGCTCGCATGGTGCCCGGGCGCGGGCGGCGGTGGCGGGGCGGGGGCGCGGGCGGAGGCGGAGGCGCGGGCGGAGGCGGCGGGTCCCCTCGCCATGGGCTCAGGCGCGCTCCTGCCGCCGGCCGCCGGCCGAGACGCGGGCGGGCAGCGCCGGGCGCCGCGGGGGCGCCCCCATGCCGCGCAGCCGGGCCTCCGGGGCGCCGGGCTCCCCTGGGCTCGGGCTTGGGGCGCCGCGCCCCTGCGCTCCGGCCGCGCCCCCGGCCCCCGGCCCCGGCTCCGGCTCCGGCTCCGGCTCCCCGGCTGCGCGGCCCGGACTCCGCTCGGCGGCAGCGCCGGAGTTTGGAGCCGAAGCGCGCTCTCCGCCCGGCGCCCGCCTCTCCGGGCCGCGCGAGCGCCCCCTCCCCGCGCCCGCCCTCCGCCCCTCCCCCTCTCCCCGCCCCCGCCCCCGCCCCCCCTCGCCGCGCTCCCCGCTGTATTATACAGACTTTTCTTTAATCCTTTCTGGGCTGTTCGGCTCTCGTCCGCTAAGCCGATTTATTGCAGGGAGAAGGAGAGCTCCCCGCTCCCGCACCCCCTCTCCTTCCCCTCCGGGCTCCCCTCTGCGCAACCCTCCCGCAGCTGCCCTAGCCCCCCTGCCCCCCAGCACCGGCTCCGTCTGATTCCCCTCCGCCTAACCCCTTCCCTGGGGTCACCCCCCTCTCCCCCCTCTTTGCGCGCCGCCGGCCTGATGGAGAGAGGCAGGTCCCTGGAGAGCAAGCGGTGCCTTTGGTGATGGAGAAGGAGCAGAGCAGGCAGGGTGTGGCCCCAGGACTGGCCTTGGCACCTACTAAGGCTTTTTAGTGGCAAGGATTAGGGGCATCGTTGTTCCCAAACTTCCCAAATTAAGGATGGTCCCCCCCCCACCCCCACCCCGCAGGGTAGCGGCAGAAATGTTATGTTTCGTCCTTTCTTCCAAGAGTGGCCACATTCCTGAATCCAGGCAGGGATGGTTAAGTAGCTGGTGGTTTTCTCCTCCTGGCAGAGACCACATTTTCACCTTTTTGGCAGGCCTGACTTGTTCCCTAGGCCTGACCAGTGAGGTTTGGGGCTTGTAGCTCATCACACACACACACACACACACACACACACACACACACACACACACCATTGAGCCTCAGGCTGGATGTGAGCATGAGGTTCCGTGGGAGGGGAGACACTCCAGCCCTTGGGGTGGGCTGTGGGCACAGGGGAGGTTAGATGGGGTTCAGAGCACCAAAGGTCACACCTGGCAGGGAATTACCCCCCTGGCAAACTGAGGCCCAGAAAGGCCATCAACAGCCGAGGGCAGAACTGGGCTCAGAATCCAGGCCTCTGGGCTCTTGACCCAGTGTTCTTTCTAGGACATTCTGTTGAGAGATCGCAGCTTCCCTCTCTGTGAATCCCCAGCTGTCAGGTTGTTGCACAAGGGCTTTGCTGTTTACCTGGATGGGCAATGGGTGTGTTGCCAGTTGCATCTCCAGTGGCCCTTTGAGGGGGTACAGGGAGTGAGATGGGCAGCGGGTGGTTGCTAAGCCTTCTCTTGGCCACTCTTAGGCAGAGATGCCCATGGCGGGGAGCTGCTCCCTCCATCTGCCCTCCAGAAGCCTCAGAACAGGGCTTCCCAAGGCAGCCTTGCTGCAGCTCACGCCCACCCACCCAGGGGAAGGAGCGATTTGCATTTATGAAGATCTGAAAGCATACGTTCACCTGACAGGCTTTAGAATGATCCTCTCAGTAAAATAATAATAATGATCGTAATAAACCCTTATAAATAGGTGTTTGATTACAGTTTGTCCCTACGTGGGTATTTTTTTTTTTTTTTGAATCAGACTAATTGGCTGCCAGGCTGATTGGGCTGGATGTGGCTCTAGCGCTGGAGTCTTAAGCCCTTCTCCCTCTGGCTGGCTGTTCTTGGCTCCACTTCGCCCCCACCTGCCCAGGTCTCCCCTTCTCCAAGTAGCTGAGAGTCAGCTTGAGGTCACCTCTCCCCCACACCCTCTCTCGGGGCTGATCCAGCCGTGCCACGGGGCACAGTCCCTGACTGTCTTCTCCCTACTTCTCCACCTCCCCACCTCTAGCCCAGGAAAGAGCCAGTAGAACCCAGTGCATCCCAGGTGCTAGGCCCTGCATGGGAGAGCCTTCCCGGCTGGGGAGCAGCGGCAAGCTGGGAGGACTCTCACGTTGGCACGCTGGTCTGAGTCTTGAGGGCAGATACCAGGCATCACCGTGTGGGCATTCCTGCTTTACTGGCCCAGCTGCAAATCAGAGAGCTGCCAGGCAGGTAGACGGGCAACAGTTCGCCAGGTGAACGCCTGCTAGGCGAGGCTTCCTGTCTGCGCTACTGCAGCCCAGCCATTAGAGAGGAGATCCAGACATGGGAGGGTGGGGGTGGGGGATCCTAGCTTCTCCATTCCTCCCCCACCCCCGGTGCTCCCCCCCCTTCCCCCACCATAATGTCTCTTCCCAGCCCTGGTCAGTACCAGCCAGTCGGGAGAGAAATCCCCAAGGAGCAGCAGGAAGGGGCTCTAGAGTCTCTAGAGTCCCACCTTCATTATGCCAGCGGTGAATGACACCTGGTGAGAGGAGGAAGGGAGGTTTGCCTCCTGGGACAAAGGATTGGGCCTGGGCAGGGTGGGGGAGATCCCCATGAACCGTCCTCCAGCCCCTGGACTTCCAAATCATCCCCATTCTCTTGCAACATCACCTGGGTTATAAGCACATAGTAGGCCCAGAATAAATATTTGTTGGATGGAGGGAGAGATGGATGGATGGTTGGGTGGATGGATGGGTGGGTGAATGAAGACAGGGTACTTTGTCCTTCCCACTCTATGCCTCAGCTCCTTGGGCACGAAGTTGGCACTTAGCAACTGCTAGCAGGCATCCTGTGGCAGTGAATCTTTTCAAAGAGCCAACATCCCCCTGGATGGTGTGTTCAGAGACAGGACATCCTGCCCGAGGGGGCCCAGCTTTTCCCGAAGGGGCGGGGCGGTGAAGTGTGTGTTTATGACCATCTGGTAGCCGCTCAGAGTAATAGCACGAGCTCTGCACACCCTCTCCTGGGGAAGCCCACTCCTCCCGCTCCGGGTTCATAAACACAGCTTCCGCGCCCTTCCCTGTGGCTCCAGAGAAAGTCACACGGGAAGCACCGGGAGGCACGGTGGGCAGAGGGCACAGGAAAAGTCACCCAGGGCAGCCACAGGGTTTTAACTTGCTTAAATGTCCCTCTGTTCCTGACTCCTAATGGATTGGCTGCCAGCACGGGGCCTCCACTTTGCAGTCCTGGCACTCAGACCCATGAGTCATGGAGGGACATGCCTCCCCCCTGGGCAGAGGGTGGAGCAGAAGCCTCCAGGCAGCGGGGAGTTGTCCCCACCTCCCTCCGACCCAGGTTACGGAGCTAGGCTCTCCCACAGAGGGCACTACAGCACAAAGCAAATCTCTTCTCCGGACCCTAGGGAACGCCCCCAGAGGTCAAAGAGACCCCTCTGTGACCTCTAGCCTGTTTATTTCCAGGAGAGGGGAGGACTGTGACCGTATCATTATCTCCCCCAGCCTGGCCTCCGAGGGGATGGGCTCTGCTGGTTGGGGAAGGACACCCTACAGCCTCTGATGATAACAGTAGGGGTGGTGAGCATTTACCTAAGTGCTTCTCTTAGCCAGGCACCGTTAAACAGTAAGTACAAGAGTCTTCACCATAACATAGGAGGTGGGTATTATCCTTATTTGAATTCTACAGATGAGAAACCTGAAGCACAGGTGGGCCGAGAAACTTGTCCCCTGCAACACAGCTCACTATAGAGCCGGATTGGAACCCAGGGAGAGGCCGGAGCTCTGAAATGTGCGCCCCCGCCTCCGCCCCGGGAGCCAGGATTTGGTTGGAAATGAGGTACAAACACAAAAGTGACAAAACTCGCATGAGCCCAGTGTGTCCCACCTCCCTGATCCCTCATGAGAGCCCTCTGTGGCAGCTTTATGTATGTCTAATTTGCAGATAAGTAAACTGAGTCTCAGAAGTGAAAGGGGTGAAGGTAGAGGCATGCTGGATTCTGGAGACAGGAATCTAGTTGGGGGGGCCTTGCCCGGGCTCCACCCCGAGATCCACACAGTCTCTCTCTCTTCCCCTATCCCCACCCCACCACAAACACACACACACACACACACACACACACACACACTCACGGAGTCCTCTGGCTCCTTCCTACCTTGCCCTCTGCTACTCCGTGCTGGGAATTAAACATCCATCAGGCCGCATCCCGGACAGAACCAAGTTTTTTATTGTTTGTTTAAATTAAACACAACTGGAAGTGACGCCTTGACACCGGTGACCCAAATCGATACGGAGTTGGCCGCTTAGAATTAAGTCCACCGCTGCGTCCTTAATGGACCTCAGCCCCACCTGAACTCTCAAGCTCCTGCTCCAGCAGGTCTTCCCCCAGGAGGACCCCAGCAGGTTTCTGCGGGGAATGTGTTGCTCTGGGTTGCTGAATGGGCTTCCATAATGCAAGCCCAGAGACAGGAGCTGGGCCGCAAGGAGGAGCAGGGACAGGAAATGCAGCCCCGGGGACCAGCTCAGCGTAGAGAAGCAGGCCAACAGTGGGTCCCCCATCCGTTTGGTTTGCAAGTTTGCAATAAGCATTTCTTGAAATGCTGCATATTAGGTCATCCCCCTCGCTTCTTGGAAATTTACAATCCACATGAGCATATTAAAGGCTGAAATCCTGCAGAGCTTCTCGGTTTTATTTCCTTGAAACCCAAACGGCTTGGCCTCAGAACTCTTTTTGCATAAATACCCATTAACATGTCATAAGCGAGAGGTGTGGAGATCATGGGGTGGATGGGAGATGCCCAGGACCAGCGTCCCGGATTACCCTAGTAGTAGTAGCAGCAGCAGTGATCATAACCATAATCATGATCATCTGAAGAAAAACAACAACCACTGCCAACTGATGGCATTTATCGAAGGCTTACTATGTGCCAGGCTCTGTTCAAAGTGTTTTTTTTTGCTTGAACTAGTATATTGAATCTTATCTATAACCCTAGGGGGCAGGTTCTGTTTTGAACCCCAATAGAATAAGACAAAGAAAGGTAAGCACGGAAGTGAAGCTCCTTTCCTAAGGTCACGTTGCTCTTACGTATTTCTGAGACTATAACCAACGTAAGAATGAGGACCGCAGCTGATTCATCTCTGCATTACACTCAAGAAGGTGTTGGATCGATAGATGGAAAGGAGGAAGAATGGATGAATGGAAAGATGGATGGGTGAGAGAATGGATGGATGGATGAGCGCATGGATGGATGTGAGAATTGTTGAGTCGATGGATGGGTGCATGAGTGGATGGGTGGGTAGATGGGTAGATGGTGGATGGATGGATGATGGTGGATGGATGTGTAGACACATGGATTAGAGGCAGGATTGATGGGTGGATGAGCACATGGATGGAAGAGTGGATAGATGAATCAAGATTAGAAAGCATCAGCAAGATTTAACTTTTTTCCGTGTCATTGGATTTGCTAAGTATGAGACACCTGGACTAACAAGTATCAGTAATAGTTAGAAGGTGCCAACAGAGGTAGTCAGGCACCGTGGGTAAAAGCACGGGCTCTGCAGTTGGCCTCCCTAGCCCCAAATCGGTGAATACCAGCTCTAGCAATGACTGCTCCCAGAGGCAGCCACGCGATGCTGTGACGAACCCCACCCTGCCGTTCCTTCTTTCGCCCTTAGCTTCCTGCTCTCTGCAGCGGAGAAGGGGTAGAGGTGGCGACTCCAGGGTCAGGATCTCCAGGGACTCAGCGGGCGGTTGCCGTGACCACGCACCACAGGACCATGTCAGTGAGCGCTGGATCTGCCATTCTCTCCTCTGCTATGCGGCTCCACAGCATCAGTCCATCTGTTCCTGCCCCGGGGCTCTTGACTCAAGCTGGCCTGGGGATGGTCTGAGGTCACCCTCCCAGCAGCCCCTCGCAGGTAGCCTTGCCAACCTGCAGTACCCCCCATAGACAACAGGTGGCGCCATCTAATATGTGATTTGTTCCATTTTTTACAACCTTTTAAGTTCCAGGGTCTATATTCTGTTAAATGAATCGGCTTCCCGCTTCAGGAGTTCTGCTAAGCTCTAGTATAATCACAGTGAGGCACACTGGCAGGAAGCATGTGCACTTATACTCCCTAGTTAGTCATAGCTGTGTGATGGGTCCATAGTACTACAGATGAGAAAATTGAGGCCCAAAACAAGATTGCCGCCTCCCTGGATTCTCACTGTCGGAGGTGCGTGCTGTCTGTACTGTAAAGCGAAGCAGCGTCTCTCCAGGCAATTCACCTGGGTGTCTTGTCTTCCCAGGGGAGCTGGGTGCTGAGGGTACAGATCCGAAAGGACACAGCCTGCGCTCTTGAGGAGCTCACAGTGGGCAGGGGCTGCTATGCTGCTCAGATTCCTGAAAGCCAAAGTCAGGGCCGCCCACCCTGCATCTGCTCCCCAGGGCTCTGCACCATCAGAGTCCTGAGCCCACCGGTCAGCATCACTGCTTCCTCCTTCCTGGATGTCCCCCCAGGCCTCACCCCATGCAGGTGCCTGAAAGGACCTCTGCGTGGTTGCCTGGCCTTTAGCCGGCCTGTAAAACACGACCCCCATCTCCCCACACCCCAGGTCACACCAAGGGCTACCGGAGGGCTGGGACGGCCCCCTGAGAATCCTTCACTGGCCACTCATGGCCTGCAGAGCAAAGCCAACATCCCTGGAATAGCTTACAGGGTCTTCACCTCCACTCTGGGCTCCACTCTGCAATTGTCAGTGCCCGTTACACCCTTCACTCCTCTGCGGGAAACACCCTTCCCCCCCTTTCCTCCCCCCACCCACTCTCTTCCCCATCCCCCTTCCCCTACCCCCCTGTACCCCACACACACACCCTGTAGGCAGGCTAACTCCCACTCACGCCCCAGGCTCAGCTTCAGCTCCCACTAGCTCAGGAAGTCTGGGTTAGGTGCCTAGTCTGTGCTTGGCCCAGGAAATTCAGAGCATGGTGGCAAGAGGTGCAAAGTACAGGGGGAGGGAGGGGAGAGGGAAGCAAGGAGGGAGAGGGTGGGCAGGAGTCTGAATCTAGAGCAAGGCTCAGCATCAGCAATCAGAACAGAGTCAAGGCACCACTGGAAGGTCGGGACGGCCGCAGAAGATCTCCAGAGCAATACCTTTCTTGACTAGGGCTGCCTTGAGTGGCCCGCCGGCAAAGATGCTCGTCCTCGCTCCAAGATGTTTAGATCACTGAAGCCTCCTGGCAGCTTCCTTGAAAGACAGACGTGGTACCTGGTGAACATTGGGTCTAGAACAGAAGGCTGGCGTGGTTGCCCGGTTCTCAGGGAGCGGGGCCCACTCTCCCCTTTAGGTCGCCCCATCTCCCCTTGGCAGGACCAGCTCTCCATCCCTGGAAGGCTTGAGGGTGTCCCGGAAGCCTGGGGACCAGTCGCCTTCCCGGCTCCTGCTTCCAAGTCCAACACTTACTTATCCAGATAATTAAATTCCACCTGCCTCCAGCTGTCCCCTTTGCAATGTCAGGAGGGACAGGGGCCTCTCCCCGAGAGCTGTTCCTCGTGGTTGTTCGATAAGCCCCATATTTCACACCCCGAGTGGCTGCATTTCAGCGGTGGGTGAAGTGGTTTTATTTTTATCACGCAAGCAGGCATATAAATATGTACGAGGAGCTCAGAAGCACTTTAGGGCCTCTGTGGAAGGCAGGGCTCAGTGTGAGTGTGAGGGAGCATGGCAATTAGTTCAACCCGGGCACAGGCCCTGGCAGGTCTAGAGGCCACGTCCCCATCCCTCCCTGACTCCCCAGCATCACTGGCTCTGTTCTCCCTGGAGTGGGCGTCTGCGCTCATCAGCTCCTAGGACAAGGGGATGCCTTGGCAAACTTTCCAGAACAAAATTAAAAAAAAAAAAAAAGACAGCTCTGGGTTCCCACCTTAGCTCGCCACTTGCCGGCTGTGTGACCTTGGACAAGGCCCTTCTGTCCTCTGGGGCTCAGCACCTATATCTAGAAAATGGGGTTAATCATGCCTCCCCTGTCAGCCTCCCAGGTCTTTACAAAACAACAAATATAATGACGAATTTGCAATGGCCTCTGAGAACTGTGATATACAACCGTAAGAGGCTTATCATTATTCCTCCCCAGCCGTTCATTTGGAGCAGGTTAGTGGAAGTACAAGACGGGGTCTGGTACTGCTGGCAGGGGATGCGGGGGGGCTCCAGGCGGCCTCGCCCATCGTGGAGAGGAGGAAGGAAGGAGCACTGACCCACCTCCGGCTCCAGGCCTGGCGACTTTACACACATATATTATTGCATTTGAACAGAGCGGTGGGGGTAGGGGGGTGGCGCTACCCCGGTTCACTGGCAGAGGAGGCCGGAGTCAGGGAGGTTAAGGAAGGTGTGCATGGTCAGGAGGCCAGCGAGTGAGCCAGGAGGCCCAGCACCAACCACAGGGGATCTGGGGCTGCCGCTGGAGGTGGGCCAGGGGCTGCCCCAGCCCGTGGTGTGTCCCTCGGAGCAGCCTCGCCCCGGTGACCCGGATGGAGAGCAAGCCCGTAGTCCAGAAGGGTGCTCGTGAGGCCGTGACCTTGCAGCCATCAAGGGGCCATGAAGCCAGGCCCCGGCTTTTATCATACACAGACCGAAGCAGAGGGAGGATGGCTTTCATCCGCCAGGCCCCCAGAGTCAGAGAGAGAAACCAAAGGCTTTGGTGGGGATGTGCTCGGGGAAGAAGATGGGTCTTCGAGCAATTACAGCTCTCTGCCGGTCAAGGTCGCGGTGGGGGCGGCCAAAGGATGCTGAGCTGTGGCCTTTCATCTCTTGAACTCACATCCGAGCGTGGATGATCCAGAGGGGAAGCAGGTTGCTCTCTTCTCAGGGGCCAGGTCACCCCTAAGGCCGGCCGGAGGTGCCAAGGGTCCAGGGCTGGGCACCTGTTACCTTTGTCTCCCCAGAGGGCTCCCCGAATTCTAGCTCCCTGCATAGGGAGGCTTAGCAGCTGATGAAAAAACCTTTCCTGACTATATTTTGCTTTTGCTTGTAAAGATTTATGCATTTATTTTATAAAGAGAGAGAGAGAGAGAGAGCGTGCTGGAGCAGGGGAAGGGACAGAGGGAGAGGGAGAGACTCTCAAGCAGACTCCCCGCTGAGCAGTGAGCGGGACTCACAGGGGACTCAATCCCAGGACCCTGAGATCATGACCTGAGCCAAAATCAAGGGTGGGATGCTTAACTGCCTGAGCCGCCTGGGGTGCCCCCCACCACCCCGATGGTATTAGGAAGGCCCAGGGGAAGCACCGCCCTCCAGGGTGAGTACCACGTTTAAGGGCCCAGAGGGAGGATGGATTGGACAAGGACATGGTCCAGGGCCACCGACATCAGGATGCCAGCCGGGAGAGCCCCGGGCACACCTGCGCAGGGGGTGGTGTGCAGAGCGAGGGGAGCCGTGGCAGTGAAAAGGATACAGGGGAGCGGCCCGGCGTGCTGATAGGAAAAGCCACGCCGACTCGACTCATAAATGAAGAATTCAGTGAGCCTGTCAGGGGGCGGCCCTCGCGGAATCCAGCAGGACCGGGAGTCTGGAAAAGCAGGTTGGCAGTGACTGGATCAGAAACCTGCTCTTTCCAGTCTGATTTTTCTCGCTTTATCTCCTTTCTGATTTATTTCTGTTTTCGGGAAAGCTGGAGGCAGGTGCCTTAGTCAGCAGTGTGAAGGAGCATCAAGGGGAAAGGAGGTGCGTCCACCCTCAGGCCACAGGGAGAGAGAGAGAGAGAAGAGAGGGTCGGCCGGTTGGCCAGTCGGGTAGGAGTAGACGTGAACACCAGAGGGACGTGGGCAGGAGGCGGAGCTCGGAGACCCCACAGGGTCATTCCTACCTGCCCAGGAGTCCTCTCCTAGGAGGGACTCTCTGCTCCCCTCTAGCTCACTTTTTAAAAAAATTTTTTGGAGGGACAATGGGTGGCTCAGTGGTTGAGCATCTGCCTTCGGCCCAGGGCATGATCCGGGGGTCCTGAGATCGAGTCCCTCACCGGGCTCCCCGCATGGAGCCTGCTTCTCCCTCTGCCTGTGTCTCAGCATCTCTCATGAATAAATAAATAAAATCTTTTAAAAAATTAAAAACATTTTTTTAATTGTAGTAAAGTTCACATAACATAAAATTTGACCGTCCAGTTTTTAAATAGTGTTAAGTACATTCCCGTTATTGTGCAACCAGCGTCCAGAATTTTTTCATCTTGTAAGACTGAAACTCTGTACCCCTTAAACAATTCCTTCTTCTCCCTCCCAGCAGCCGGTGGTGTTTGCCCTTCTGCTTCCCGTCGCTACGATGTCGCGACGAATTTGACGGGTCTAAGTGCCTCATGTGAGTGGGGTCATCCGGGATGTGTCTCTTGGTGACCTGCTGAATTCCTTCGAGTAACGCCCTCAAGTTCATCCACGAGGTGGGACATGTCACAGTTGCCTCGCTTTCTGAGGCTGCCTAATACCCAATTGTAGGGATGGACCAGACCACATTTTGCTCATGCACATTTGCTCATGCCTGTTGGTGGGTTCTGGGATGGTTTCCACCTTCTGGCTATTGTGAATACGTGGCCGTGAACCCGAGTATCTCTTCAAGACTCTGCTTTCAGTTCTTTGGGATATATTCCCAGAAGTGGGATTGCTGGATCACATGCTGGCTTTTCTTTAAGGAAGGAGGCCCCGTGGGATCATCCACCAGGCACCCGCCTCCTGCTATCTCTGAAGGTAGGGGGCCTGGTCAGGGAGGGATGCACGCAGGCGCTGGGAGACGTGGAGCTCCCGACGCCCTGACCAGCTGTAGTGGATCGTGGCCGATTCCACAGCCTCCATCCGCGTGAGTCCTGAGTCTCACGGGCCTCGTTGTAGGCAGGATGTAGGGTTGGGGGGGACGGTGCCCAGAGAACTTGGAGCTCCAGGAAAGAGGGACCCAGATGACCCTGGCAATTGCTAAAAACATTACAGAAGCTGAAGGCTCTCCTGGGGTCACTAGTACGTGCATAACATAGCGGGTGGATGCTTGCTGACTGAATGAATGGCACAAGCTCCAAAATTCTAGAAAGCACGTTCCACGGTGGGATGAAATGTGAAGCCACGTTGGCTTGATGGAAGCTCAGGGAATGAGGGAAGGAACAAACATAGAACTGCTCAAGTTGCTTTATTCTATAAAGGCGGAGTATCCAGGGATGCCTGGGTGGCTCGGTGGTTGAGGGTCTGCCTTTGGCCCAGGGCGTGATCCTGGGGTCCTGGGATCGAGTCCAGCATCGGGCTCCCTGCGTGGAGGCTGCTTCTCCCTCTGCCTGAGGGAGAAGAATCAATAAATGGAATAATTAAATAAATAAATCTTTAAAAAAATGTGGAGTATTCAGAGAAGAAGAGAGGTCAAGAGAGGTCAAGAACGTTCTACAAACTGTCCGAGGACCCTCCTTGGTGCACGCAAGTCTCTTGGAAGGCGGGGTGAGGGAGTGGAGACGGAGGGGGTATGGTCCTGCCCACATGTGGCTCCTAGGCCGGTGGGGATGTACGGTGGGAAGAGTTAAGAGTGAGGGAGCATCCAAGTTACCGGTAAACCTGGAAAGGACCCCCCCCCCGCCCCCATCCATCCTGCATCCACTTTGGAGCAGGCACTTCCTGATGATGTTTTTCCTCCAGCAACTCCTATAGCCAGGGCGGCTCCCTCCGAACAGGTTCAGACATGTGGGCTGACTTGCCCAAGGTCACACACACTGGCAAGAGGCAGAGCAGGGACCCGAATCCAGGCCAGAGTCTAAAGCCCAACATCTCCCCTCTGCCCCAACAAGAGGCACCCGGGACGGCTTCCTGGGGGAGGCGGCTTGAGCCCAGATGAGGACACACCTCTGCCTCCAAAGGTGAGAAATGTCTTCCAGGTGGAGGGAACATATCCACCTACACGCAGAGACTGCAGAGGGCAGGGGGTGTCCACTTGGACCGAGCATGGTGCGTACGTACAGGAACGTTAGGAACTGACTGGCTGGGCCCAGCCTTGAACCCGAGGCCAAGTGTCCTGGGCACTGTGGGCGGCCAGGGCGACCGACCCGATCGTGGTGTGCTCAGATTCAGCTTCCCCTCGATTCATCCGGCGGCGGCCGTGTGCAGGGTGGACTGGCAAGGGCACACCTGCAGGCAGAGATGGAGGTTGAGGTGGTGTTGCCATCCTCCAGCTGGAGGAGTTCGTTCATCCCAAGGCATGCCGGGCCCAGGGGATGAAGCCCTGACCCATCGGGCACCCTCTCGGCCCTCCTGGAGCTGATGTGGTGGGGAAAACGCACAATGAACCGGCTGGCAACTAAGCAAAAAATGATAACAGGTTGTCATCTGTACCAGGACGTAAAGAAACAAGAGGATGCCGGCTGTGATCATGGGCGGGCAGTGCAGTCGGGGAAGGCTTCCTTGAAGAGGTGGCGATTAAGCTGCGTAAGAAGCATCACAAGGAGCCTCCGTCGCAGAAAAGCAGAGGGTTGAGCCGGAGGAAAGCCTGGAGGGAGGAAGAGCTCCTCGCCCGAACCAGGAACCAGCCAATGGTGACAGGGGTGAGTTTTAGGAAATGAGCTCTGGAAGGTTCGGGCCAGGCTGGGGACAGTAGGTGTAGGGATTTTATTTCAGAGGGAAAAGAGATGGGGGCTCGGTGGGGGCAGGGCATGGGGCTCCGAGAGGTGTGATCTGATTTGCATTTTTGGAAATTCCTCTCTGGCTGCTGTGTGCACTGTGGGAGGGAGGGGGCCGCGCAGGGCCCTGGGGGACAAGGGGGCCAGGCCAGGCTGGGGCCGCCAACGAGCCGGCGGGGGGGAACCGGGGCTCTCAGCCCAGCGGGGAGGGCCCGACTGAGAGGTGTCACTTGGAGACACACTCTCTGTTTCAGAAGCAGGTGACAGCTGGGATAGAGCTTGACCCTGGCAGCAAATCCAATTTTCGCACATCTCCTCCTGGATGGAATTTGTCTTCCCTCAGAATGGGAGGTCAGAGCGAGACGCTGCCCCACAACCGGGGCCTCCTCCACACGGGGGAGGCTCTCCTGCGGGGATTCTTCTGGGCTCTGGGCCCCACACTCCCATCTGGGAGGACAGAGGGGAGCCCCTGGCCCCAGGGAGCCCCCTGCTCTGATACGGGGGACGAAGCTTGTGCTGGGATGCAGCAGCAAAGGAAGAGACCAGGATGGGGCCCCTGCCCAGCCCTTTCCCACAGGCCGCGCCCCGTCTGGGGGTGACTGCCAACCTGCCGACGTGCCCACCCCGACGGTGACTGCCTCCGGGTGTTCGCAGGAGCACTGCCCGGCTCCGGGTGGACCCCACAGGCCACAGTGACAGGGCGGCCCTTCTGAGATCAGCCCCGAAAGACAGTGACTCGTAACCTGCCGGCGCCCCTCTGGCCCCTGCCTTGCTGGCTGTGATGAGGCGGCCCTGTGGAGCGGCCCCCTGTTCCCCAGGTGAGGAGGGACCCCCACCCCAAATGAGGAGCTGAGGGGGGCCACCAGCCCCAGGGCAGCTCCTCGGGGGCTCCCGGAGGACCTGACCCCCCGACCCTGCCGGCCACGGTGGGAGAGTGACCTCTAGAGAGGCCTCAGGCTCTGCCTCCGGTGAAGCCTCACAAGCCCTCCATGGATGGCAACCCCAGAGGACCCCGCTGAGCCACCCTGCACCCCTGATCCCTGGTTCTTCTGAAGCAGTAGACGTTGCTGTTTCTGAGGTAGTTCTGGGGTAGTTTGCGACGCAGGAGCTCATAACTGATACCTAGCGAGCACTTATTAGACCCTTACTGTGGCCTTTACGTGTACGCATTCTACGGTGTAGGTGCTACTCTTATCCTCATTCTGCAGACATGGAAACTGAAGCTCAGAGAGGCCAAGTAACTTACCCGAGGCCACACAGCTAAGAGGCGTCAGAAAAAGGATTCCACGGGACCCCCGGGTGGCCCAGTCTGTTGAGCGTCCGGCTCTTGATTTCTGCTCAGGCCATGATCTCGGGGTCCTGGGATCGAGCCCTGCACGAGCTCCATGCTGAGCACGGAGCCTGTTTAGGATTCCCTCTCTCCCTGTCTCTCTGCCACTCCCTGCTGTCACTCATGCACTCTCACTCTCTCTCAAATAAATAAATAAGAAGAGGAAAGAAAAGGAAAAGGATTCAACCAGAAGCAGTTGGCTCCCGGGTCTGTGCTGTTGCACACCATCCGGACGAGGGAGGCCCAAGCCCTCCCCCAGAGAGCATCTTGTCTGAGGGAGGAGGCCTGCTCTCCACCTTGAGGAGGCTGCCATCTAGCCAGAAGGATGCACTCACCTTGAAGCCAGCCAGTGCCCCCGGCCCTCCAGCCAGAAGGACCTTTCGGAACTGTCCTACCCCACCCTACCTCTGGCCGAGCCTGCTAGGCTTTCGTTGTGTTCACTCCTTGAAGCCTGATCTTTGGCATCGTTTCCTGATGTGGCCTCAAATTTACTCTTCGGATGCACTCTGGGTCCTGCCAGGCCCGGGGACCCACAACGTGCCAGGCCTCTGTTAACCACTCCACGCATCGCCCTACTCGATCGTCACACAGCCCGTCCGCAGCGGGGGAGGTGGAGGCCCAGAGACGTAACTGCCACATCAGGGGGCCGGTAGCCAAGACCTGTCTGCCCTACCGTTCTGCGTGGCTTTTCGGTCCCAACCCCACTGGTTTTGGAAAGGGTCCTGGATGTCACAAGCCCCACACGGCAGGCCTCTTGCCGTCCCTAGTGGGACCGTGTGACCAGCGTGCCCTCCAGAGTGAGCCATGCCTGGGAGACACATGGGGGTCTCTCTGACCTCCCCGCTAGGCCCCTCACGCGTAACCCAAGATGCCAGCACCCAGTGGGCACCTAATCTGTCTTTGTTGAATAGAGAAGACACCTTGAGGGGTGCCTGGAGAGCTCAGTTAAGCATGTGCTTTCAGCTGGGTCGTGACCCCAGGGTCCCAGGATTGAGCCCCACCTTGGGCTCCTTGCTCAGTGGGGAGTCTGCTTCTCCCTCTCCCTCTGCCCCTTTTACCCACTCATGCTCGCTCCTTCCCTTCCTCCCTCCCTCCCTCCTTCTCTCTCTCTCTCAAATAAATAAATGAAAGCTTTAAAAAAATAAAGGAGAAAACTTGCTCACCAGAGAGGCAGAGAGAGCCTTTTCCCTGTCTGCTAGAGTGACTTTTCCTACCTAGCAGGGCCCGTCCCTCCCCTCCGTGACAGGCACAACCAGCCGACTTCCACTCAACGGAGGGGCGCAGGCAAGGAGCCCGGCCCCTCTTCAGAATTTGAATCTTGAGCAGAAGAACAAAACACCCAGACAAGGCAGCCAGATGCTGCCCTGAGAGCCTCGCCTCTGCTCTGGCTTAGTCTCCTGGCCCGCAGGCTTGGCAGTCCTCCTGTCCACCCTGGGCCCTCAGGTTCCCCCCCAGCTGGCCTCTGCAGCGCCCCCGGGGACATCGGATCTGCACACCAGAGGCTCTCACAACCTGGGCAGGGTGGGGTGTGGATGCTGTGGGGGGCACCCCCCACGGGGCACTGAGCTCAAGGTAGGGACACCCTCTCTGCCCTGGCCTGACCTCCAGGAGAGGCTGGGAGTCTCGTGTTTCCCCCACCTCGTGGGAGACTCGCCACCTACACCCAGTCCCCGGGAGACTCCAACTTTCTCCCTTTTTCCCCGATAACTTCCCCGACCTTCTCCCCACCCACCGCCACCAAAGAAGCCTGTGTACTAATTACCTAAGTAATAACATGGCAAGACTATGATTCCTCATTAGCTCGGGAGAGGTTCCCTGCTACATGACTGATATGCATCTACGAGAAAATTAACTCCAGTGCAAGGACTTCCTAATCAAGATTAATGAGGGGCTGGGAGGGAGGAACGGGGGGCCCAGAGCCCTCCACACACCTCCAGGGACCAAGAAAGGGGTCTGTATCATGTCAGGGTGCTGGAGAAAGGCGGCGGGGAGGTAGGAGGTCACAGGCTGGTCTTAGAGTTCAAGGCTGTGCTCTATCCCCCCGAGGGAAGATGGTCCACTGAGCGAGGGACGATATACAGCTCGCCATGTGCCGGGAGACGGGACACTCAAAGTCCTTGGTCTTGAGAAGTCCACAATCCCCAGTAAGTTGATCATTACAGCGCAGGGTGGTAAGCGAGTGAATGCAGGGAGTAGCCAGCATTTGTTGAGCACTGACTATGTGTCTGGCATCATCCTAAGTGCTTCTCGTGTCTTTGTGTCTTTAATCTTTACCACACGACCATTATTGGCTCCAATTTACAGGTAGGGAAACTGAGGTACAGAGAGGTTCAGCTAATTCGCCAGAGCTCATGAGATGGAGCAAGGACACGAAGCCAGCAGAACCCAAGCTCCTAAGAACCATCCTACGGCAGGTCAAAGGGCACAAGGTGGGAGAGGGGGTTGGGATGGGGGATTCGAGGCGTGATGGGAACCCAAGATGTGGCCACTTGCTGGCCGGGCAATAGGCAAAATGTTTCAGAGAGGAAGAGCCTTTGAGCTGGGTCTTGACAGATAAATGGGATCTCACCCAGTGGAGAGTTTATTGATTGAGTCAATGACTTACTCATTCATTCATCCCACCAATAAGTGCCAGAGCCCGTGGGGAGCACTGCAAACACAGTGGTAAGCGAAAACAGACACGGGGTGCCCGTGGAGACGCTGACGCTGAACAGCAATCACGGGGCCAGTTAGTCTACCCCAGGGCCAGGACTGGGGTCCTGCCGCACTTCAGACACTGAGGGTCTCCATACATGGCACCCCCTCCCCCAGTACCTCAACAGCTCCAGCCCTGGCCTGCCTTTGCCCTGCCAGCTGGGGCACTAGAGGGGGTGAAACCCCATTTGTGGAACCAGACCACACAACAGAGTTTAACCCGCAGCTAAACATCTGCATTTGCCAAGTAGCACTCGGGCACCCCACGGCGTGCTGCTTTCTACGCTCCAAGGTCCGACTCCTTCCTGCGCTTGGCCCAGGCAAGGTGGGAGGCGAGACCTTGAGACGGGTACCATCCTGTCCTTCCACATTTCACAAAGCATCTAGATTTTCCTTCACTCCCCACAGCAAGAAAGCGATATTCCCGTGGAATGGAGATAATTCTCCATTAACCTTCTTAAAGAGGGTTTGGCTTTTTGTTTTTTCTCTTCAGGAAGGTGATCATATCCATCGAGCTCAAGAGAACTGTTAAATACCACGCTTCGCTCCGGTGGTCACATCAGCCTCCAGCACCCCCGACACTTGGAGTTAGAGGACGGGGGGGTGGGGAGCAAAAGGTCTTATGGAGCATGAGGAAGATTCAAATCTCACGTGCCTTGGATACCACCTTTTCTCCCAAGTCCTTTGCAAAGTATTAAGATGAAGCTTCCACAGGGCAATTGGCTAGAGCAACCCCCATAGATGGTAACGAGGCCACATCTGGTGTCAGTGTTCCCCTTTATCGTACTCCCGGTGCACCAACACCGTCTTCTTCTAAGCCACCACTCCTACTTCTCAAACCTTTTTTTTTTTTTTTTAGGATTGTATTTATTTATTTGAGGAGGAGGGAGAAAGGCAAGATTTATTTATTTATTAGAGAGAGAGAGAGAGTACAAGCAGGAGGGGTAGAGGGAGAGAGAGAATCAAGTGTACTCCCTGCTGAGACCAGAGCCAGACACTCAGGGCTCCCTCTCACCACCCTGACATCATGACCTGAACCAAAACCAAGAGACAGAGGCTTAACCGACTGCACCACCCAGGTGCACCTCAATCCCTATTTAATGGAGCATCTCATAAAAGTCCGGGAGGGGAACTGTGGTCTCAGATGCCCTAGGAAAGCACAGAGAATGGTGGAGAGGGAAGGTAGTTCCCAGTGACCCCCATCTCTTGACTTCACACCCCCCATGTAAGCCCCTCCTGTTGAGTCTGGGTAGAGCCTACTGACTGGCGTCCAATGAACTGAACAGGCAACAGTGATGGGATGTCACTTCTGAGATTAGGTTCGAAAAGACTGTGACTTCTGACTTGCTGGCGCTCTCCCTGGCCCCTACCCTGCTCACTCTGATGAAGGCAGCTGCCACCTTGTGAGCTGCCCTATGGAGAGGCCCACATGGCAAAGAACTGGGCTGAGAGAGGCTGGAATAACAGCTCATGAGCAGCTGAGGTCCTTGGTTCAAAAGCCTGGAGAAACTGAATCATGCCAGTGACCACTGGCATGAGCCCAGACACAGATCCATCCCCAGCTGAGCCTTAGGATGACACCACTGCCCCAGTGACATCCTTGGCCAGAGGATCCTTGGATTCCTGACCCACAGAACCTATGATATAAAGTGTGCTCTTCTAAGCCTTGAGGATAATTTGTTACATTGTGGAAGATCATTAATATAGGAAATGTACAGGAAAAGACGATTTTCCATAGGAGCACAGACCTTAAGGAATCATAGCCACACTTTGCTTAAATGAGCACATTTATAGGTAAGATCAATAAATCTCTACAGCTGATTTGTGGCTGAGCTGGGACGGGGCAGATAAATGGCACTTGGGCCTTCTGTCTCCCTGTCCAGAACTTTTTCTGCTGGCGTACGAATTGTTGAAGGTTGCCATTAAATTTCTTTGAGATTTTAAATAGGGATTTGGAAAAAGCGCACACCTCTCACTGAGGATATGTTTAATACACTTAAATATGTTCTGTTTGTATCAGAACCTTATCTTGTTCTTGTCCAGGGTGTGGGCCAGGTGTGGTGGCTCTGAGACATTTCTGTACCACGGGGATTTTCACGGTACTATTTGCAGCTCCCTAGGGCCTCATGAGGGTCACTTGGTGGCCACGAACAAGCTCGTAAGGCAGATCCTTTCTTCTCTTCTCCCAGGCAAATGGCTCTGGGTTGCGAGCTTTTGTTTTAACATCAGACTAAGATCCATTTATTACTAACCGACTCAGTGAGTTGTGAACAGTGACCACCAACTCGGAGCTGAGCGTTGTCTTTCTTTTAAGAGACGTGGGTGCCTCACACACTCGACAGCATCACACAGCCCCTACTGTGCGTGTGCCCCTGCAGAGTGTGGCAAGCCCCATTTCCAGGGAAGGATGCCCTGTTATCAGCGAATCAGCAGGGTGGGCTTGAGAGAGCTACGGGTTTCAGTGGCTGCTCTCTCTGGCTTGTAATTAGTGATGCCTTCTCGCGTAACATCACCATTTATCAATTTAGTCTGTTAGAGGGGGTTTGGTTCATTTTACGGCATTTGGTTAAGTCTACTGGATTTCCAGATGTGCGTGTGTTACAGTTAAAAGCAAACCGCCCATGCATCCCAGGCCAAAGCAAATGCGTAGAATTGCATGCATGGTGGTGCTTTAGCATCATCACCAACTTCAATTTTTTTTTTTCAACTGCAAAGTGGGTACCCAGAGGAGCCTTTTGTCCCGGTGGAGTAACCTGCCTAGAGAAGCATGGGGGAGGGTCTGTTACAGCCCCATCACCCAGTCACATCCACCCTCACCTGTGTCTCCAGATGTTGTCCAGATGTGTCCCTTCTACGCGAAGCCCTGGCAGGAGTTGACCCTACTTGTCCCTCTAGCCTCGTCTCCCACCTATTCCCTGAGCCCCCTTATTACGGGTTAAATTGTGCTCCTCCCACCACCAAATTCATATGTTGAAATCCTAACTACTCGGTGCCTCAGGAAGATAAGGGTCTTCAAAGAGGCAATAAAGTGAAAATGAGATCATCGGCGTGGGCTCTAATCCAATACAACCAGTGTCCTTATAGGAAGAGGAAATTTGGACACAGACCTGCACAGATGGAAGACCATGTGAGGACACGGGGAGAAGATGGCCATCTATCAGCCAAGGGGAGAGGCCTCCGAAGAAGCCAACCCAGCTTGATCTTACAGCTTGATCTCAGACTTCCAAGCTCCAGAATCATGTGAAAATAAATCTCTGTCCTTTAAGCCACTCAGGCTGTGAGACTGTGTTACGGCAGCCCGAGCCGACGAGCACACCCCTATTTGGGAAGCCATCCTGCTCCCCTCCCTGCCCGTGAAGAAGTCCTTCAGGAGCGTCCCTACCAGGCGGTCAGCCAGCCTCTGCCCACTGACTACCCACGGCTCAGGACCCCCTGGCAGTCCACCCTATTGTTAGGGCCCCCAAATATCCCCCTCTTCTTCCCAGTTCTGTTCTCCGAAGATGGATAGGGATTCTAGAAGACCATGTTAGCGGCCCTGGCTTGACCCTAATGCTCCTCCACACATATGCATGACCGGGCATCTTCAGTCTTTAGTCTTCACAATAGCTGTGAAAGTGAGCCTGATTGTCCTCATTTTTACGGGTGGGAAAACTCAGGCCCAAATGGGCCCAGTTTGGGAAAATCCTACCACTGATATGTGATAGGATATGTGATAGGGGTTGAACTCCTATTTGCCTGATTCCCAGTATGGGCTCTGGGTCTCTCCTGCCACTTGCCACCTCTCATTGTTGCCCCTCATCCTCCGGAGATGGATGAGGGAGGTTGATTCCATGCGTAGCTGGAGGCTGGAGAGGTACCCGCCTTCCAAGCCCTGTGCTGGCAGCAGAGCAAGAAATGAGGTGCCCCATCCTGCAGGGGCTCACCTCCACTTTCTGGTGCCTTTTTCCTGCTGGCCTCAAAAACCCAGAACATGAGGCTGTCCTCTCCCTGCTCCCAACCCCTGCAAGTGCTATGTGGGTGAGTATCCAGCTGAGCTTATAAAGCCACCCTCAGTGTTCCTGGCGGGCTCTGTGGGTGCCGGCCCTGCAGTCACCCTGACTGGGGTCCTGCTGAGACAAGGTCAGCATCATTAACCGTCTACCAGTGTCCTACAGAGAGACGTTCTAGAGCTTCTGAGAGAAGTAGCACCGCAGAAAGTGACAGTAAGTTTGGGGACACTTGGAGGTCACTGAGCTGGTGTGAGTCTGAGGACAGATGATCGGCAGAGAGAGCATCCACAGGGAACAGGGAAGGAGACTAGAAGGGGGGATACGCTGCATCCCACACCCCCAGTGAGTAGGGAAGGTAGAGAAGCGAGCACCTGGGACTCAGGTAGCCAGGGCTCCAGCCCAGGCGCAGCCACTTACCGTGTGTCATGGCGAGCAAGCCACACGAGCCTCTCTGAGACTCAGTTTCCCCCTCTGTGCCAGGAAGATCATAATGCCTACCTCTCAGGGTCATTGTCTAGACTAAATACAATCTCCTGTGCAAACTGCTGAACTGCATACCTGGCGCGGACGATGCGCTCGCTGCCGTGTGGTCTCCCTCGTGGCGGTGATGTGCATTCACAGTACTCCCCTTCCCTCTGTAATTAGAATTGCCCACATTTGTGCGGCTGCTTTGCAGAGCGTGTCTCTGACCATTGTTTCATTCCCTTTGTCTGAGCCCTGCCGGGCCTGCCAAGCTTGGTTAGGGATGCGGATCAGGACAGTGGGCAATAATAGGGGGTCCTGGGGCTGCGTCGGAGAGACGTCCATTAGCATTAGTGGTTTCAGTCCAGGGAAGGGGGCTGGCGGTTGCAGTGGGAGCAGTGGGGAGACGAGGGACAGGAAAGTAGGTCAGTGTGTAAGCCGCAGGGGCCGACGCAGCGCCGCCTGACGCGGAGTCGATAACCACAGTGCTCCGCTGGCTAGTGGGCCTGTCCCTGGCATCCTCCCACTGTCCCCCAGCACCTCATCCCACCCGAATCACTCCCTCTCTCCATCCGCTGCACACACAGCCCCCGGCAGCCTCCCATGTCCCCTGTAAAGTTCAAGGCCCAAGTTCAGCCTGGCGGCAGGAGCCTCTGACCTTTTGGAGGGCCCAGCAGGGGCAAGGCCAACTCTGAGTAGGGGGAAGCCAGGCTGGGGTGGGAGCGAGGGACCCGCTGCCTTTGTCTGGGCCTGGGATGCCCAGTGCCACGCTGACTACGGCTATTAAAATGTCGATCGCTCCCCATCCGCCTGCCGCCTCCCCCCAGCCCCTGGAGAAGGCAAGGGATTCACCGTTTTGTCTTTCCCGGGCCTATCGATGCCTCCTTTGGGGAGCCCGTTCGATGATGGCTCCAGAAAGCTGCGTGGAGCAGAGAGGCCAGAATTAAAACAGCCGCACAGAGGGACCCCCGCAGACCCCCAATTTCCAGAGGCTTACAGATCAGAAGGCAAAAAAAAAAAACGCTGCGTCTGTTCTTTTGCAAACGTCGATGGTTTTATTCATCGTCCTCACTCCCTCCCCTCATTCCTGCCCTCTCCTCCTCTTTATTCCCGCTCAGCGCGACTCTGCAAAGAGCTTCTCTCATCTATTCTGCGCGGAAGCCTGGGGATGAGAAGGCTGACAGGTGTCTCGTTACCAGTCGCCCAGCGTGGGGATGTTGCAAGGAAGATGCTGACCTGTTGTTCTCCGGTTCTGTCGACAAAGGAACAGGAAGGGGGTGGCCAGTGGCCAGGAGGTGTGTGGTCACACTCCAAGTGGAGGCCCCGAACGTACGCCCGCGGGGGCGACCAGCAGACTTGGGCGGACACCTGCTCTGCTAAGTCACTTGGAGCTCGTGGCCCAACTTCCCAGGCCACCCAACCCTCCTGCCCTCCCTTGCCACCTCCCTGGGTTGACCCAGGGACCAAGTGCCATGGAGGGTGTAGTTCTCAGGGTGCTCACTCGCTCCGGTCCCTCTGTCCTCTGTCCCCTGCACTCACCTTTCGTCTTTCCTCATTTCTTTTCTTTCTTTCTTTTTTAATATTTATTTATTTATTCATGAGCGACACAGAGAGAGAAGCAGAGACACAGGCAGAGGAAGAAGCAGGCTCCCTGTGGGGAGCCCAATGCAGGACTCAATCCCGGATCCTGGGATCACGCCCTGAGCTGAAGGCAGACGCTCAACCCCTGAGCCACCCAGGCGTCCCATCATTTTCTTTCCTTCGGAGCCCAGTCCTCAGCCCTGGACTCACACCGCCTCTGCTCTCCCCTCCCTGCTGTTAGAGAGGGTGGGAAACACGGCCCAGCTGAGGCTGCAGGCGCCCTTTCCCTCATATCACTGCTCCCCTTTTCCTTGCCTAGAGAGCCAGGAGGTCAGGGGCCTCTGAGAAGGCTGTGGAGAGGCTTGAGTGAGCTCAGAGCTGCACAAGGCTTAGAGGAGCACCCGGGACGTCGTGGGTGCTGCATGATGTTTGCTACTAGATTTATTCCGGGTGCACCTGCCTACGTGTGTGTGAGAGCGACATGACCCCAGAGCCCACCCTGGAGAGTGGAAGAGGCATCTCCGGAACAGGGAGGCAGGACCTCTATCCTCATGCCCCCTCCTGACCTCCCTCCTGACTGTTCACAAGTCGCCCTCCACGAGCGCTCCTGCCCACCCCCAGGCTCCCTCTCCCCCGAGTTCCCTTGCTGATGCACGGAACCCCGCCCAGGCCAGCAGACTTTGGGAAGGCTCTTACCTCCCCTCTCCTGGCTGGCTTCTCTCCTTTCTGACCACATCCTCCGAGGGCCACTTCACTCATCTTTTCCTACCTGACACGCACAGAGCAGGAGGGGCCCCGGTGCTCCCACCCCCCATCCTCCCGCTCTGCAGAGCTCCAGGGACGATGCTCCTGTGGGTCTGCGGGAGACATTTCTCAACTGTGCCTTCCCCCCTCCACGCCGTGGGTTGGAAAATCACCTGTGTGCGCACACAAGGACAGTTTTCTTGACACGTGTGCGTACATTTGTCCAGCTCGTGAGACCGGATCCACGCGCACCCATTTCAGGTTCATGTATTTGCACCCGTGTCACGCACATCCGTGTGTGAGAGCGCGCGTGTGCCTAGGGATGTGCTCCCATGTGCCTGTGGGTGAGGCTGCACGGGGGCCGGGCTTGCGGGTTTGGGAGAGCCGGCGTGCAAGCATGTGTATGGCTCCACGTGCGTGGCACACGCTGCCATGTGAGCACGGATGCGCGCACAGCTGCTCCTGCTTCTCCGGCACGTGAGTAACGAGACAGTCCCCTTGTTACCGTGTAGTCTTATTAAACACACGGCATGTTAATGGCACCAACGAAGTCGGTTATGAAAAGCTCTTTATTAAAAATAATAAGAAATGGCCCTCTTGTTCCACAACTTCTGAGCCGCGTCTGGCCGCGCGGGCTGGCAGGTTATTAAAGTGGGATCAAGCGTCTTTAATACGCCTTCTGTGGCGGCTGTTTGCTGGATCTGCCTCATTACCAGCCAGCTGGCCCCAGCTGCCTCAGTCTCCCCAGCTCGCTCCCTCAGATGCAGGAGACAAGGGAGTAGGAGGATGCTTAGGGGCCTGTCGCCTGGGGGAGGTGGAGGCTCTGTCCTGCTGGCCCGAGCTCTAGGGTTGCTTGCTGGGTGGCGACGTGGTCCCCCGTCCCTGCCTGCCCTCCTGGATCCAGGGGCAGGGGTTGGGGTTGGGCCCATCCATCCCAGCAGGTGTGCCCCTCTGGGAGCACCCCCTACTTCCTCTGTGGGTCCGACGGGGCCACACCCTTTCCACTCATCACTGCCTTCCTGACCCAGGAAAGGGGAGCTCTCGTGGTAATGCTGGGCTGAGCCGGGAGAGTGAGGATGAGGATGGATGCCCACACCAGTGCTGCTCAAACTTGGCTGTGCGCACGAATCCCCTGAGATCTTGTTAAAGTGTAAGATGTTGATCCAAGAGGCCCGGGATGGACTTGATTCCGCATTTCTAACAAGGTCCTGGGGGATGCACTTGCTGCTGGTCCATGGGCCATACTCTGAGGAGCAGGGCCCCATGTGCCTCTTGGGGGAGGACAAAAAGTGTCACCTGGATGGCCAAAAGCTCACCAAGGGGTGGGGGGCTTGGCACCCCCTCTTAGACTGGGAGCTCCCCAGGAGGGGGGAGGCTGCATCTGCTGTTCCCCACTGACTCCTTACAGTGCTCACGCCAGGACTCGCTCATGGGACTGCCTGAGCTCAGAGGGGAGGAAGGTACACTAGCAGTTACTGAGCACCTACTATGTGCCACACTCTTTCATATGCTCTTCACTACTACAGCTGGCAAAGCAACATTATCCCCATTTTTGAGATGAAGACACTGAGGCCCAGGGGACACCCAGCTACCAGGTGTCAGACCTAGCCTCTGACCCCAGGTCGGTAGCTCTCCTCCCAACACCTGCTTTTGCATCAAAGCAGAGCAAGGTGCTCCTTGCAGTGCCTCCCTGCCCCACCACCACTCCCCCAGCAGTGCTCCCAGGCACCGAAGACCTCCATTCGGGGAACCGTGGGCCCGCCTCTTTACATCCTGGAGCATCCTCTCCCTGGTGGACCCCCAAACCTTTTATCAATGTTAGTTGCAACTACAAACGTGTCTCCCCACCTCTCCGAGCCACGTGGGGCACGCAACATGGAAGCTTCGCTTTCAGGCAGATTTCAAGGCATGAGGTGCCCAAGGAAGTGCCCCATGGAAAGACCAGCCAGGCAGCTGGCATCGGGGAGAAGGAGCCCTTCCGAGCATCTGCTTTGCTCCGGGTGCCAGTGGTGTGGACATAGTAAAGGCAGCTGTAGGAATTCAGAGCTTGCATTTGCTGAGTCTTTGCTAATGCCAGACACTTTGCATGCTTTATCTCTTTTCTCACGAGAATTCTAACATATAACTCTTTTATTCCCACCTTCAGGTGAAGGCCCCGAGGGTCAGAGAACTTAGGGAATCTGCTTGAGGACACACAGCTAATAGGACCCTGAGCTGGGCTTTGCACCCAGGCAATCCAGCTTCAGCCTCCCTGTATTTTGCCGCGCTTTGTGGACATACCTGAGGCTGGAAGGAGTCTACGGAAAACCCCTGCCCATACCGAGAGCCACGGAATCAGAGAATGGTGGGGCCGGAGAGGGCGTCACAGGGCGCTGGGTACCACCTTCTCATTTTATGGATGGGTAGACCGAGTCCCAGGGGAAGGGCCACTTGACTAAGGGCCCACAGCAAGTTCATCCCCTGCACCCTGGGGATCCTCTCGGGAAGCGGTCACCCTGAGGAAGGCAGCTGTCCCCCCTGGGAAAGCGAGACAACAGCAGGCACTTCGGCGTTCAGTGACAGCAAGTCACTGCACTGTGGTTCATATGGTGTCTCCATCGTCCTGGTTTTGGGGTGGGCCAAAACCTGGGCCATGTCCAGGTCTCCGATCTCCTGAAGGAGCTGGTCAAGGTGTCCAGCGTACTGGTGAAGTGTGAGAAGAGCTTGTAAAGGGAGAGCTGTGTGCTTCAAAAGAGATGCTCATCAGCCCGTCATCCACTAGTGATGAGAGTGTACGTGATGTTATGTCTTTGGAGGGCAATTTGGTGATCACATCAGAATTTTCAACGCACGCCCCTCTCAACCCATCCATGCCATGGCTAGGAATTTACCCTCTAGACTCATTCCTGTATTTGTGCTCAAGACACACACACACACACACACACACACACACACACACACACACAGAAATAGTCATGCAGCAATATTTGTAATAGTAAAAGAGGGAAAAAACCAGAACGCCACAGACAGGGAACTGGTAGTAAAGCACAGCTCATTTGTCCACGAAAATCCCACCTGGTTCAGGGCAGCAGAGTGACCGAGAGCGTAGCTCCGGAGCCTGATCCTCCGGCTTTCAATCCATCCTCTATCACTTCCCAGTGACGTATGTGAACCTGAGCAAGTCACATAACCTTTCCGGGCCTGGTTCTTACTGTATAAAATGGGGGTTATAATAAGAACATTTGGGAAAATTAGATGAGTGGGCACAGGTGAATCGCTCGGAATAGCACCTGACCTAGAACAGAGGCTGAGCCGTGGATCCTCTTCCCAGGTCTGTGGACTGCTGAAAAGAACATGGTAGCTAGATGTGCCGGTTTCGGAAGATCTCCAAGGTATATTATTAAGGCAGGAAAGCAAGACCCAGAGTGGTATGAGAAGATCTGTGCAAAATTTTAAAAAGTAGATACAAATCTTGCTTTTTTTTTTTTTTTCAAATCTTGCTTTTCTATAACGTGTAGCAATTCTAACCACTTGTGCAAATTACTCGTTTTCTTGGAAGTGTTCAAAAGTGGATGGCCAGGCTGTGGGAATGAACGGCCTCTTTTGCTTTCACCTTTATATTTGTGGGCATTAACAAATCTAGTAGATGGACAGTGTATACACCTTTTTATTTTTAATTATGATTTTTAAAAAAACCCCACACGTAACATGAGGTTTACCATCTTAGCTCTTACTAAGCGTCCATCTCGGTAGCCTTAAGTGTGCTCGTGTTGTTGTGCAACAGATCTCCAGGATGCTTTCATCTTACAGAACTGAAGCTCAACACCCATTAACGACTCCCCATTTCTCCCTCCCCCAACCCTCGGCCACAACCTTTCCACTTTTGTCCTTAGGAATTTAACTATCTAGGTACCTCGGAGAAGTGGACTCACAGCTTTTGGATGCTGGGTGACTGGCTTATTTCCTTCCGCAGAATGTCTTGGGGGGGGCGGTGGTGGCGGGGTGTCTTCCACACAATAGCAGGTATCAGAATCCCCTTCCTTTGTAGGGCCAAATAGTGTCCCATTGTATATGTATACACCGCATTTTGTTTATCCATTCATGAGTCGATGGACACCTGGGGTGCTCTCACCTCTCGGCTGCTGTGAATAACGCTGCTGTGAATCCAGTGTGCAAATAGGTCTCCGAGATGTCGCTTTCAATTCCTTGGGATCTATAACCAGGAGTGGGATTGTGGGGTCATCTGGAGCATACGCTGATTTGAAGGGCTGCTTTCTAGCTCGTCTGAGGCTGACGGAGCCACCCCCTTCCCTGGAGGGAGACAGCCTTCGGCTCCAGCCCGGGAGGGGGAAGTGATTTTCCCTGGGGCCCTCCGGGAGCAGACAGGTCTTACCGCATCCCCTGAGAATGGGTTGTCTGAGAAATTTTTAAAACATTCAGGAGCATTTGAAAGACCCTCCTCTCCGGTTTCTTTCTTTCTTTTTTTAATGTTTTCGGGGGCTAATGTGAGGATAGGTTTTCGAATGTTTGGGATTTCTCCTGCTTTTCTTTGGCGGATTCCATGCTATGATCAGGGTTTCAAGGCAGAGAGGGGCAGCTTTCCTTTTCCTACCACGATGCCAGGGATGGTGGAGTTTTCCGGGCTACGTTTTGCACCTACAGGTGCAAAAAAATCGCCCCGTGTAAAATCGGCTTGTTCATTCTCTCTCTCTTTCAAAGAAGAAGAGGAAAAAGAATGCTGAATTAAGTGTTGAGTTCCCAAAAGTCTTCTATTGTCTCCTGGACTGTGGGTGCATGGGTAGCACCAACCTAAATGCTGGCTGGGCAGGGGTGGCAACCAAGAATCGGCCCGGTCGGGCCAGAAAGGGAGTTTCCCGGTCACTGTTCACCCTGCATGCAGGAGCCCGACAGGCAAAGCCAGTGACGAACGACAAAAATGCAGAAGAAGCCTTCACTAGGGAGGCTGGGAGGCTGTTTCCTGGGAACACAGAGCACCTTATGCAGGGCAGGTGGGCTCTTGGGGCCGGGGTGGGGGTTTGGGGAGCAGAGAGATGACCCAGTCGCTGTCCCCCAGGGCCATTTAGGGTGGGGGAGCCTGCTACTCTGGCAGAGGCTTTTTTTGCCTTGGGGGGGGGGGAATCTCCGAGATGCTGCTCAGGCTCAGGCAGCAGGTGGGGAAGGGAGGAGAGACCACGCACAGAGGCTCTGAAAGCCTCAGCTGGCCCCTGGGTTAGCAGAGTGGGTCGCAGAGAAGCTAAAAGCCGACGCCAGCCTGATGCTTGTGGGCAGCCCTCGGGGTTGTTCTTTCAACAGAAGCCCGCGGCCGTGTTGGGGCAGCCGCCGACCAGACAGAGAAGATGGTGACGGGGATGGGGTGATGCCGAAGACCGCAGTCGCTTCTGCCAATTGTCCATTTTGTGCTGAGCGGCGGCGTGCTTGCGGTCGGGCCTGGAAGGCAGACGGGAGCAGAGATGTGCTGGGTGCCGTGACGGGGGACGCCGCCCGGGACACGCTGGGGGGAGGGGGGCACCGACCCAGGGACCTGACCTGGGAGCCAGGCTCCTATGAGCTTTGATGATGAGCAGGAAGGAGTCAGGAGAAGATGGATGCGGGTGGAGAGAGGGGTTCGGGAGGCAGGATGGCGTCGCAAGAGCCTGGGGGGAGATGGGGAGCCACTGAGGTTTTAAGCAGCAAAGGGACACGATGCCACGGTTCCGTGCATGTTTCTGGAAGATCACCGCGCTGCTGCTGTGTGGAGAGTAGCTGGAAGGCGGGGAGCAAGAGGCAGGGAGGCTAATGAGGAGGCAGGTGTAGCGGCTCTGGATGGAGATGACAGTGACCTGCGCTCAGCGGGTGGCCGCGGAGATGCGGGAAAGGGGATGGATTTGATATTTAGGAGACAGGCTGACAGGGCTCGGGGATGGATTGCATACAAGGGGTGGGGGAGGGAGGCCTCAGGGATGACAATTGTGAACATTGATTGAGCACACGCGGTGTGCTGACTGCTGCTCTAAGCATTCTATGTGTATCAGCTCATGGACGCCTAACGACACCCCTAGGATTGCAGGAGGACCGTCACCCCGTCCTTCAGGTTAGGAAACAGGCCCAGAGGGGTTAGGTACTGGCTTAACCAGTCACACAGCTGGGAGTGGGGCAAACCGAGGAGCCTGGCTGCACAGCCCAGCGGCCTGAACCCGTGATCAGTGGTACCTTCCTTTTCTGGCGTTTGGAGGGACGGAGAGTCCGTTTATTAAGAGAGAAAACCCAAGGAGGAGGAGTGGCCCAGGACAAGGATGAGTTCCGTTTGTGGAGTGTTGGTTTTGAGGTTCTCACATGCTCAGGTACGGAGGAAGGAGTCTAGAAAAGGCGCTTGGCCTTAGGACTGATAAACCGAGGAAGGCATCTTGGAAGAGGAGGGGATACCAAGGCCCCTGGCCGTGAAATGTGATGATGAGGAAGGAGCACTCCACGCAACACAGCCTGCAGGGCAGAAAGTCTTAACTCGGAACCACCTGGGGACGGAGGAGAACTTAAAGCAGAGACGGCTCTGAGTCTAAATCAGAGGTTGGGGGACGCCTGGGTGACTCAGTGGTTGGGTGTCTGCCTTCAGCCCAGGGCGTGATCCTGGAGACCCGGGATCGAGTCCTGCATCGGGCTTCCTGCAGGGAACCTGCTTCTCTCTCTCTCTCTCTCTCTCTCTCTCTCTCTCTCTCTCCCTGTGTCTCTCATGAATAAATAAATAAAATCTTTAAAAATATTTAAAAAAATAAATCAGAGGTTGGGTGGAGCCTTGAAAGTTCCCTTATGCCCTGAAGGCCTCCTGCCGGAGACCCGTCCTCCACATCCTCCACGGCTGGCGTCTGGCAAAACCAGCCTCTCACGTCCCCTAGCCCACCCCTCCTGGGCATGTTGGTGTCGGATGTGGTGTCCGGCTCCAGGGTCTGAAGGTCCTCCTCCCTTGCAGAAGGTGGGGATTTGGTGCAGGAGCCTGGAGAGTGTGCAGCAGGCCCTGCAAGTGACTTTGATGGCGATGGTGTCCCGCACTTGAAAAGCAGCCTATCCCTCTGGCTCTGTGAAAGGAAGTTTGTTTCAGAATGTGCCTGGGGGTATGCAGACCGCGTCACAGGGCAGTGGGGGGTGGTGAGGCAAGGGCTTGAGCTCTTGGACTCTGGGGGTCAGGTGGATCTGACTTGAAATCCCCCCCCTATCACCGCTACTTGTGTGAGCTCAAGCAGGCCATGACTCGATTTCCCCAACTGTAAAACGGGTGCAATAGCAGAATCCCATTAGCGTAAGGAGATTGAGGTAGATCCTCCATGTGAGGTACTCAGCCTGGAGCCTGGTCCAGAGGGAGAACTTAATAGTGATATTAATAATCATCATTGTCAAAAAAAATAATCATCGTTTTTTTAAACGTATTCATGAGAGACACACAGAGAGAGAGAGAGAGGCAGAGACACAGGCAGAGGGACAAGCAGGCTCCATGCAGGGAGCCCGACGTGAGACTCGATCCCTGGTCTCCAGGATCAGGCCCTGGCCCGAAGGCAGGCGCCAAACCACTGAGCCACCCAGGCTGCCCTCATCATCGTTTTTTATTTATGGTGTGGGAGAGAAAGGCACACCTAGAGCCTAGAACTGGAACATCCTGGCTGTTAGTTTTACTTTTTTCATGTTTTACTCTTTGACTGAAGCACAACGCAGGGATGTTACCCTCATTTCAAGTGCACAACGCGGTGATTGGACAAGTCTGTAGGTCGAAGCGTGTTCACGGCCGCAGCTTCGTCCGTCGCCACACAGCGCTGCGCCGATGTCGCCGACCACAGTCCCTATCCTGGACCTTCCATCCCGGTGACTGACTATTTACGGGTCTGTTGCTGCTTCCGTTTGTTTGTTTTATTGCTTTTTGGGTTCCGCACATGAGTGAGATCATATGGTGTTTGTCTATCTCCGACTCACTTCACTCAGCATAACTCACCCCCTAGCTCCACCCATGTTGTCACAAACGGCGAATCCCATTCTTTTTTAGGGCCGAGTGGTCTCCCACTGTCTAGAGGCACCGCGTGGGCTGCTTCCACACCTTGGCTACTGTAACTGAAGCTGCAGTAAACATAAGGTGCAAATATCTTTTCAAATTAGAGTTTTCCTTTGTGGGGTGGGGGCGGTGAATACCCAGTAGCGGGATTACCGGATCATATGAGTCTATCTTTAATTTTTTGAGGAACCTCCATACTGCTTTCCACAGCGGCCACAGTCACTTGCGTTCCCACCGATAGCACACGAGGGTGGAATGTTCTGGTTTTTAATTCTGGCTGTACCTGTAGTACGGGTACAGGTTCTCCGAAACGGGAGCCTGCAGCTGTGCTCCGGTCCCTGCCTAACACGGAGCATATTCTGTTCCTCGAACTGGTCCTGTCTCAGGGTCTCCTTCTGTGCTCTCACCCGTACCTGGCGTGTGCACCCCATCCTCCACCCCTTAGAGAGTGAGACGGAGGTCGAACCATGCAGGGCCTCCTAGGTGAGAGCAAGGACCTCAGGGTTTCACCTGGTTTCAACAGGAAGCTGTACTAGTCAGCTGGGCCGCCTAACGCTGCAGCCCAACCACCCAATGACCTGAAGTGGCGGTCACCTGTCCTCGCTCACTCGTCTGCAGGTTGGCTGGGGGCAGCTGAGTGCAAGCCTGGGCTTGGCTGGCCTTGGTGCCAGCTGGCGGTGGAGCTTGGGTTCTCTCCACGCTACGCTTCCTCTTCGGGAGGCCGGCGGACTGCCCCGGGCACGGGCTTCCAGAGGATGGCTGAGCAGAGCAGGTGATGTCTCTTCGGGTCTCGTCTCGGCACTGGCACGCTGTCACTTCCAGTCTCATCCCAGTGGCCATGGCAAGTCTGGCTGTGCCCAACATCACGATGGGGACATGTCCTCTGTCTCTAAAGGAAGGGACCGCGAAGAATGAGGAACAGTGGTATAAACCAGCAGAGAAGCCACTGGAGGGTTGGTGGTGCTTGGGCAGTGGTTCTCAGCTGGGGGCAACGTTGCCCCCCCACCCCCCCACCCCAGGACATTCAGCAATACCTGCAGGTAATTTAAGCTCTCATGACTGGGGTTGGGTGCTGCTGGAATCTAGTGGGTAGAGCCCAGGGAGGCTGCCAAACATCCTGGAACGGACAGAAAATCCCCCACAGCAAAAAATCCTCCCGTCCAAAATGTCAACGAGAAACCCCGCAGCCGAGAGACATCTTTCTGTTTGAGCATCATAGTCATGGCTCTGCCTACTGTGCCGAGAGCGGTTTGTCGGCGGTGGGGGAGAGAGAGAGAGAGAAGCGGGCTTACTCCCTCCCCGTCCCCCGCCTCCCTCATCTGATGAGCTGATCATCACACCGCTCCTGGCCTGGCCCCGTCCCTGCCAGGCGCGCTCCGGGATTCCCGGTTGGAGGTGAGCTGGATCACCCCTCAGTACAAACACAAGATAAAAATGAACAGGACAAGTTTCCTCCCCGCCTGAGTTTCCATATCACACCCTGGGTCCCTGCCCTACTAACAAAAATTCGAATGTCCCAGAGGGGGGGGGGGGATTCTGTCCTCAATGCTGCTCTGAACAGGGCGGCAGGGATGAAGAGAGGCTCAGGTGCAGCACTTGAGGTTAGAACGAGCCGTTTGGTGGCTTGGGGGCAAGTCCTCGGGGAAGGAGACAGACTTAAGGGGAAGAGCGGTTCCCAGTGTCCAGTCCGGAGGCCCGGGCCCTAAGTGAGGCCTGCAGCTGAGATGCGCGCAGCCAAGGGAAGCCGCCTGGGAGCAGGGCCTGGGCTGGAGCGCGTGGCAGGGGCAGAGGCCCTTGCTGTGGCCGCTCCGGGTGCAGGGACAGGAGCGGGCTCCGGTGAGCTCCCAAGGGGCTCTGCTTTGGCGAATGAGACTTCGCGTCTCCCTGGTGAAGTCCCTAAAGCCTGAGGTTAGGGTGGGGGCCAGGAGCCATGGCAGCAGCCTTGACTCTCCAGCTGGAAAGTTGCTCCTTCTCCCAGGGACCCAAGGGCACCATCGTTTCTTCCCAGTCATTCAGCCGGGGTATGCAGGGGACACAAGCTCTCGAGGGGTCACGCTGGAAGCACGAACATGATCAGAGCCCGGCCCATCGTCTGTGTGTGACCTTGACCTTGGACAAGCTGCGTAACCTCCTTGGGCCCCGATATCCTGAGCCAAACCACAGTGAGTCGTGGTAAATAGAAGCATTAATGTCACGGGGAGTAAAGAGGCCTGGCGTCTGGAGGGGCCCCGCGAATGGTGGGTTCTCCACGCCGGGCCTTGTCTTTTCCGATTCTCCCTCTTTCGCTTTCTCCATCCTCATGTCCGCTCCTCCCACCTCCTTTTCTCTCTCTTCTCCAAGCCTTCTGTGGGCCCCCTGGACATCACGTGCTCAAACCAATGTGCAAACCAGCGCTTCCCAAACCCGCTGCCTAAACATGCAAAGGCCCCACCCCAGACCACAGAGCAGAAGTCTCTGGGCAGCGGTCATGCTCCCTGGAGGACTCTGCTATGGCTAATCCAGGGACCAGAGTTTGGGAGCCACTAGGGGGGACCCTGGACTCATGCACGTTGGTGTCCTCATGCTCTCTCTTCCCTGACATCTCCCCTGAGCACATCCCGGCACCGGTCACCACCGGCCCCTGCCCCGCACAGTCCTTCCCGCCGCAGAGAGGGAGAACCCAGGAGAGCCAGCAGCCCCAGCGAAGGAAAGGGAACTGCCAGCCACTGCTTCCCACCAGCCTGAGTCATTCTGCTGAGGAGGGCTCGCCTGGCTGATGTGGCAATAGGAGGAGCCTCCCTCAACAGAGTAGATCCTGAGATTGGGCCCCTGCATCCATCTAAAGGACAACGTGATGCATGAGAAAATAACCTCATTTTAACAGCCCCCCACTCTTCCTCTCGGGGTCAGGGGGAGCAGCAAGAGCTCACGGACACCATGGTTGGGGGCTTTTCTATGCTCCACCCTGAGGCCCAGGACGGATCCTGATCATAGCCAGGGGTTTGTAAGAAGCCCTGGACTGGTGTCAGGTGTCCCTGCATCAGGGAAGGTTTGCTCCGGCTTTTTACCAGTAAGCGGCCTCCTGTCCTGTCTCCGTCTCGGCAGTCGGCTTTGCCAAGTCCCTCCTCCTCCTTGCCTACACAGCATTTGGGTTCCTCCAAAACTTGCTCTTGCCATCCCCTCCCTCTCCAAGCCCCAAATAGCAGCCGTCTCAGGCAGTGTAGCGGTGTCGGTTGGCAGATCACAGGGCTGTGAATTAGCCGCTTAATGGTTCAGGTGACCCACAAATGCCACCCGCAAGCCTGGGACCACCGAGGGCTTGGCTGTCACCTATACCCTCATGAGAAATCCACGTGACGCTCCACCTTCCCACCTGGTCTGTCCTGGTCATGCCAAGAGGCACAAGTAGGGTCCTCCGTAGCCAGATTTCACTTTCCATGCTTGGCAGGGTGACCTGCACAACACGCCCCCTCAAGGGACCCTGGGAAGCATCTCAGAAGTTGGCACCAGCATCATTAACATCCCTGTCTTCACAGATCTACTGGTTCTCTTGTTTCTCCTGTAATTAATCGCCACAAACCCAAGGGCTTAAACAGCACAAACTCTCACAGTTCTGGGGGTGAGAGGTTTGAAACAAGTCCCACGTGGCTAAAATCAAGGTGCTGGCAAGGCCGGCTCCTTCTCGAATCTTCAGGGGAGAAGCTGTTTCTAGAGGCTGCATGTAGTCCTTGGCTTGCAGCCCCTTCCTCCATCTTCAGCGTCGATGGAGTAGAACCTTCTCTCTCTCTGGCTCCGCTCCCGTTGTCGCGTGGCCTTCTCACTCGGATCGCTCCCCTCCCCTTATAGGGGCCCTTGTGATTACCCCAGGCCCACCTGAATCATCCAGGATAAGCTCCCCACCTGCAGATCCTCCGCAAGGTCCCTTTGCCCATGTAAGTGACACCCACAGGTCATGGGGATTAGAACGAGGATGTCTTTGGGGCCATCGCTCAGCCTCCCACGACACGTGTCACTTGCAGCCTCTGCACCGAGTACGTCTATGCACGTTACCTCGCTGCATTCCCCAGCAACCGTGGGAGACGGGCGACGCTGCTCACCACCCCCTCCCCAGCTTCCTACAAGAGGAAACGGGTCCTCGCAGAGGTCAGGCAACTATATCAGGGAAGTGGCCGAGCTGGGATTCGAACCCGGCGCTTTGCCATAACCAGACTGTGCTCTGAGACGTGGCGGCACTGCCCGTCCACGGCGTCCTCTCCTCCCATGCGAGGCTGTAGACTTCCCCATCGTTGGCGTGCCCTGTCCTGTCCCCACCCGCCGCCACCCTGCCTCCCTTCCAGACCCGCGGGGATGGGAGCCAAACTCCACGTGCAATGAGAAGAGACATCAGCCAAGGAGACCCCAGCAAACTTGTCATCCAAGTCCTGCTCTTGCGTGGAGCCCACCGGGCCCCGTGAGGCACACGCCTGCTCACGTGGAGGAAGGACGGGCCCTCTGCTCTGCCCAGGCTCCTCCCAGCGACAGGCACAAGAGGGTCCGTGGGGAGAGAAGAGGCCGGGCCGCTGGGGTGTCTTGCAGCCGCTGCGCAGAGGCGACCTCCATCGGGTTTGGCTTATCTCGGGGCCGCAGTCACCTGGCTGCCACCTGCAGCTAGGGCTCACGGGCTATTTCCGTCTCTGGATCTGATCCGGGACCATGATTTATTGATCGTAATAAACGTTGCTTCACACGCACTGTAGCCACACAGCTCACTCGCTGTTTACCGAAAGCCCAGGCCTGGGAGCAGAGGGAGCCCTCTGTGATACGGGGTGCTGGGGGGCCCTTGGGTGGATGCATGGGCTCATCTGCAGCCAGAGAATTAAGGCTCACCTGCCCCCCACCCGGGCATCCTTATTGACCTGCCAGTTATCCCATACGGGCGTCGCGCTGAGCCGCTGCCGTGGTCAGAGCTTGCCAAGCCCGTTACAACCCCCGGTGTTCTCTTCAGCTCCTCTCTGGTATCTCATGGACATTTTTTTTTTTTTTTTTTTTGGAAAGCCACTGTCTTTGTCTTATATCCTTTCTCGCTCTGGGGAAATGCAGCTGCCTCTGTGATGAAGCATCAGCTCCTTTTTGCACTAGAAGACTTCCAAGTAGGTCAGACCACCATCCTCCCAGTGGCAGGCTTTGAGGGGTACCAGCTGGGGGGGGCAGTGGGGGCGTGTGCCGGGAAAGAGGGGTTTCCCTCTGCACAGATGATAGGGTAGGAAGCAGGACATGTGCTGCAGGGCGGGTGCCTCCCTGAACATGCTCAGCGCCCGGCCTGGGACGTTGCACACAGTCGATGCCCGGTCCTTAAAAGGTGATGATGCAATAGTGATGCGGGTGCTGGCGGTCAAGGTCACGGAGGGCACGGGAGGGTGATGGATGGGGTCCCCGAGAGCTGACACCTGGTTTTGTTCGCTGCTGTGTTTGCAGTGGCTACAGGAGCACCTGGCCCATAACAGGGGCTCCCTGGGTATTTGCTGGATACAAGAATGAGTGTGTGAACACATGTGCTTATGTCGACGGTGCTGGTGACGTGGAGATGACATCATGGGAGTCATGTGACCAGACCGGGGACGGGGACACCGGCGGCTGGGACAATGTCATGGTGGTGTTGTTGCAGTAGTGTTGGATTGGCTCACTCAGCTTCCCAGGGATGGAGACGGGATCGGGGCCCCTTGGGGCATGGGGAACCACCCCCGCTGCGACCCCTGGCCTCGTGGAGGATGGAGCTTCCTGCCTAGGGCACGGTGCCTGACACCTGCTCTTGGGGCTTCCGTCGGCCCCCGGCCTCTGCCCCCCAACTGCCCGCCGCAGAGCTGAGCCGTGTCTGCTCCTCCTCACTCCCCGAACCCCGCGTCGGCCTCAGGCAGGAGCACCCAGAGCTGAGTGGTTCACTAAGGAGGACTTTGTGCACTCGGTTTAATCACCACCCAGAAGGAGAGGACAGAGTGTGCTCGCCCCAGTGTCTGCTCTGGATGCTGACAGACCCAGCCAAGTCCCACTGCTGGGCAAGTTGCTTCACCCTTGTGACTCTGTTTCCGCATCTGTGAGCACCAGCCTCAGAGGATGGCAGTCAGGTCGTGTGCGTCCAGCACACGACCGGGTCAATGTGAGTTTGCTAGTATTTCCAGGCTGGGCTGACTCACGCCGGCCCACAGGTGGCCTTTGCCTCAGACCTCGATCCTGGGTCCAGTCGGCCACGACCCCATGTGGGACGGAGTGTGGCAAAGCCCAGCCCCGTGTGAGTGCAGCCCCCTGACTGGGGTGGGGCAGGCATTCTGCTGGTGCTGGCAGCTGAGCTGTGTGAGGGACCGTCAGGTCCTGGGGGCCAGGTGGGCTGCAGGTGGGGGTACCTAAGGCAGATGCAAAGGGAAACTGCAGTGAGACTAGTAGCAATTAGAGTGACGGAAAACAAAGTTAAATAATAATAGCACCTGCTACTTATTGAGCCTGACCCTGCCAGGCCCCAAGCCAAAGCCGAGTCCTTTACTGATATGAACTCACCGAATTCTCACGTTAATGCAGGGGTAGGCGTCATTATTATTCCTACCTGCAACTGGAGAAAAGGAGAAAACTGGGACGCAGGAGGTGGGCAAGGGCTCCCACGGGGACAACAGTGGAAGGTGGGGTAGGTGGCTTGCCCCACACTGGTGGGATCTCGTCCAGGCCCAGCTGCCATGCACCCCTCCCACCTCATCCTGTCC
The DNA here is from genome assembly GCF_018345385.1 of Vulpes lagopus. Lineage (NCBI taxonomy): Eukaryota > Metazoa > Chordata > Mammalia > Carnivora > Canidae > Vulpes > Vulpes lagopus. Next base: position 129,521,865 of record NC_054831.1, read on the forward strand.
CTCCTGTGCCCCCCCCCCCACCCAGGAAGCTCCTCCCAGAGGCTCAGCTGGAGGTGCAGAGAGCTCCAGGGCTTCCAGACATACCCCCGCCTCCCCCGCCGGCCTCAGGAACTCTGCGCTGCAAAACGGAGAAATTCGTAACCACTTGGCGAAGTCAGAACAAAGTGGGATCACACCTGTGAGCACGCGGGCATATGCTAGATACTCAGGGAGGGGCCCCTTCTGCTCTGCTGGGGACACCTCGGAGGTCATCCTGCCCACCCCTCTTGGAGTGTGCATGGGAAAAACATGGTCCGGAGAGGGAAGGGGTTCCCTGAGGCCCCAGAGCAAGTTGGCCTGGCCCAGGTCTTCTGAACGTCCTGCCCCTGTCTGATACTTTGTTCCTAATTCCATGCAGTTCAGCACCCCGACTTTCCCCTGCTACAGCCAGAACTCCTCAGTCATTTTGAGGGAGGTTAAAAGGAAACACAGCCGTGTTGCTGCTCTTGACATGTGAGGCTGGACATGCAGCTGGACACAGGGGTGAAGCTGAGCGGACCTGTGTGTGCCAGGGGTCAGGAAGCCAGGGCGGAGGGGAGGGGTCTTGTGAACATGGCCATGGAGAGGTCCAGAGAGGTCCTCAGCTGGACTCTCTGCTTGCTATTGCTGGCTAAGGAGGGGGCGAGCTGCAGGTGTCTGGGGTGCATCTCAATGGAACCTGGAAAGAAGGAAGAGAGAGGAGAGCCACAAAGGGCTGAGCAGTTGTTGGCTCTAGGCCCAAGACCTCAGTCTGGGCCTCCAAGGATGAGCCTCAGTGGAGAATCAAGGAGGAAGCAGTGTCAGTAAGGGCCAGAGTTGACCCGAGAAGCCCCCTGGGCTGTAAAGGGTGGATAGAGCTGGACAGATAGGAATGCAAGGTGATGGGAACGGCTAGAGCAAAACGAGAGGCCAAAGGAGCCGAGCTCCTGAGTGAGAAGCACTGAGATAGGATCGTGTCTGGGGGCAGAATGGGCTCAGCGCTTGCTGCCCATGGTGCAGAGGAGCAGAAGTGCGCAGAGGTGCTGGGGACCCCTGCTCACAGAGCTGATCTTCTAGATGGGGGAGGCACTGTCTGTGAGGATGGACCACGTGCAAATCAATAAATAATAGAAGCTCTGTGAAGAGGATGAAGAGGCCGGTGGACCAAGCTGCAGCCAGCCAGTGAGGGGCAGGTCATCTCATGCCTCCAGGGGCAGGTGCTGTGATCACCACCCCTATGCCACAGATCCTCGAGGAAGCTGAGGCTCAGAAAGAGGGAGTGATTAATTGCTCACTGCCTCTTAACGCAGGATTCAAAGACGGGTGAGGAGGCCCAAAGCCCAGGCTTTTAGCACCCACCACCCCACCTGCTCTTAGATTGGGTCTTCCCAGAAGCAGACCCTCAGACAAGGACTTGAACGCACAGGATTTATTTTGAAGGGGGTCCTGGACACACCTTGTAGGAGCACGAGGGAAGGAGACAGGGAAAGGAAGAGAAGAAAGCCAACCATGAGCGTTATGGAGCAGCTCCTGTTGTGGGCAACCAGGGCTCCAGCCCGCTGGGGCACAGTGAGCGAGACAGTAGAACAGACCTAGGAGTTATTCCAACCGAGGGGCGAGGGAGCTGGGGTATTTACACACCCTCTCCCTTTGGTCTGTGGCTGAGGGCTGCTCCCACCTCCGGCCTGCCCCTCTGGCAGGTGAATGGGTTCTGCACCCAGAGAAAACCCTCTCCTTGCACCTGCTGGCCGGGGGAAGCCATGAGGTTGGCATGCCCCACAACAGTGAGCCAGAGAGGGATTGAAAGGGCACCAATAGGATCAGCCATCCCAACTAAACCGTCCTTCCAGGCACGGCGAGAGGGTGACTTTTGGAGGAAAGAAAGTGAGCAAAGGTAACAGGATTGAGGACCTCAGGGGCCAACCCAAGGAATTTTTAACTTCATCTTATATGCCTCTTGGAGCCACATGGAGGGATAGAAGGGGAAAAAAACAGAATGAAACAATAAGCACCTGCTAGGAAAAAAAGTTTACAGTCATTGAATCGGTCAAAGTTTGCAACAGCTCTGCAAGAACAAGACCACTTTTTTTTTTTTAGCTGAACAAATTGAGGCCCATTCAGATTTCCTCCAGAGTCTTGCAGCTCCCCATTGAAGAGTCAGGATTCGACCCCTAGACTCACTGAGCTCCTGCATTCTCTGCCACACTCACCCCAAGTTAAGGAAACTGAGTCCTCGGAAGGCCTGGGAGCAAAGCCAGTGCCTGGCTGACTTAGCGCCCGCATTCCTTCACAGTGTGAATGTCAACTACCTAAATAGCTTCGGTTATTTGGCTAAATTAATCCTCCGAGGAGCTGCATAAATATAACTGGGAAGGCGCACACACACACACACACACGGATGCATATATATTTAACACGGGTGCATCACTGCGTGCTGATAAACAGCCTGATGACAAGCAAAGGGAAGATATAAATACAAAAAATTATAACCAGGGGCTGCATGCAGGGTGGTGACAGCATAGGAGCACACGAGGGCTCCTCTGGGTTGGGCTACGGGACCTCAGAGAAGGGTCCACACAGGAGAGAAAAGGCAAAGCTGTCCCAGGCACATACCCCTGGGGCTTGGCACATCCACACTCTGGACTCTGAACTGGCTGGCCCGGCCCCGACCCTGACTTTGGGCAAGCCACACCACCTCTTCAAGCCTCAGTTTCTTCATCCATTAAATGGAGATAACAACACAAAGATGAAAAATGCAAAGGTTTGCAAAGATGCATAAGGCACTTAGCCTTTGTAGAGTAAATTGGTGAGAGAATGTCAATAGCGTGGCCTCCTGAGGTTACGTGGAGGCTGGATGGGAGGGATGGGAGGCTCAAGGCTTAGACCCTCTTCCCATGCATCTCTTCACTCCCCCCAGCCAGGAGCAAAGGGAACCAATGAGCGGGATCGCTGAGGGAAAGAGCCCTGCCCCAAACAGGAATTCACAGCAGCTGGTGACCAACCCTTCTCTCTGCTAGTCTTGGACTGACCACCTTATATACCTCGTCCCGTTTAATCCTTCCAACCACTATGTGAGGACGTCACCATATTTTCTCCCATTTTCAAGATGAGCCTTTCTAAGTCCCCAGGAGGTGATGTGACTTGCCCAAGGCCACTCAGATAACATTATAGGTTGGACCGTGTCTCTCAAAAATGCACACATTGAGGTTCTAACTCCTGGTACCTGGGAGTGTGACCTTCTTTGGAAATAAGGTCATCGCAGATACAATTAGTTAGGATGAGTTTGGACTCATCCTCTACTCCATTACGTCTGGTGTCCTCATAAAAGTAGAGGGATGCCTGGGTGGCTCAGTGGTTGAGCATCCGCCTTTGGCTCCGGTCGTGATCCCGGGGTCCTGGGATTGAGTCCCGCATCGGGCTCCCCATGGGGAGCCTGCATCTCCCTCTGCCTGTGTCTCTGCCTCTCTCTGTGTGTCTCTCATGAATAAATCTTTAAAAAAATTTAAAATGAACAGGGGAAATTTGGACAAAGATGCTCACACAAAGAGAGAACCGTGTGAAGATGAAGGCAGGGATCGGTTTGATGCATCTACAGGCTAAGGAATGGCAAATGTCACCAGCAAACCCCAAAAAGTAGGAGAGAGGCCTGGAACAGCTTCTCCCTCCAGCCCCTCGGAAGGGACCAGTGCCTGGACCTTGGACCTCTGGCCTCCAAGACCCTGAGACAGCAAATGTCTGTTGCTGAAGCCCTACAGCTGCTGGTGCTTTGTTATGGCAGCTCCTCCAGCAGAGCGAGGACTTGAACCCAGGCCCCTCTGAGTTCAGAGCCCGCCCCCACTCGGTGCGCTGAGACACACCTTCACCCAGACCCAGCCCGCCTGGCCCAGGGGTTGGGGAGATGGTTTGCTGAGCCAATGCTTGGAGGAAGCAGGCCATAGGAGGAAGGGGGCTGCCGCCAGATAGAGCTCTCCAGACACGAGTCCGGGCTCTGGCCAGGCTTCCGTGTGAGGGAGCAAAGTAGACCCAGGTGGGATCTGGGGAGGAAGGGGAGCAGGAGAGTCTGCGCCAAAGGAAAAAAGCCATCAACCTCCCAGTAGGGGGGTCAGCTCCCAGAGGAAGGGCCCCTGGCACCTGACACCACCCCCGTGGCAGCTGCCCGAGCTGGGCTGGGTGGATTGGGTGCAGGAGACCAGAGGGACCAGGAGCTGAGCTGCCCGCGGGTTGCCATGGTAACGTGATCCTCCTGTTCGAGCCAGAGGAGGCTGAGGTCTGAGGGGATGCGGCGAGGGCCAGGGTGCGTGTGGAGGGGGCAGGGGTGGGGAAGGCCAGTGCCCCCCGAGAGACAAGGGTGTACCAGATGCCACGCCAGGTGCTTCCCTTAACTTCTCTTGTCTGGAGCCCCACGGCGGCCCTTGGGCGGCGACGTTTCATCTCTCTTTTACAGATTTGGAGACTGAGACCAAGAGGAGGGGAGAGCTTTGAGTCACGCCACACACCTGGTGAGAGAGAAAGAGCCAGAACTGGAATTTGCATTCTCTGTGTCCAGAGTCCCTGCTTCTCCTTTCCTTTTTACCAGGCTGCATTCGGGACGCAGCAAGGGTTTACCCTGAGGGCCAGGAAAGGAACCCTGGAGCTTCCAGCCTGGTTTCGGGGTGATGGGGGCTTGAGAGTCAGCCCACCCCTCTTCTGCATTGTGGAGCAAACCCCAAAGATTACCTATGGCTCCCAAGGCTGCTGGCTAGCACCCTGGACCACCTCCAGCAGCCAGATTAGTCAGACAGGTGAGGCTAAAGAAACAAAGCGCCTGACATCATGCACAGGCCAGGCCGGGGCTATGCCGGATGCCAGGGAAAACCAGCGGTTACTTGGGAGTGGGCTTCTCTGGAGTCAGACCATCCTGCCCACTTGACTTTCTGTAGATTGTGCAGCAATGAGGGGGCTGGAAGCTGGGCACCAGCCCCAGGTCTGGGGTCAGGTCTCTGACAAACATCGTATATGAAGGTCCTGCCCCGTGGATGAGGGCAGTGAGGCTCGGTTAACTTGCTCAGGGCGGCAATGACCCAGCCCCCCTGTACCACGAGGGGAGGCGTGAATTCTGTGAACCCCTCCCAGCTCCGATGTTCTGTCTGCAACAACCGAGCGGCCGAAGTGGACCAGCAGGATCAGCCTAGCTCCTGTGGCTTCCAGAAGCCAAATTAGGAGCTATGGATAGAAGTTACAGCATTGCCCACTGGGCGCTCCATGAAAGCAAAACTAGGTGCACGTCGGACTTCTCAGGAGAGAGCCAGCCCTTCAGCTAGTGAGTGCCCTGACTGGGGAGGCATCTAAGTGAGGCTGGAAGAGATGTGCCCTGCCAGTCATTTCCAGCTCTGAGCCCGAGCAGCAGGAAGCCTTGTCATTCTCTGATGTGCATTTTCTTCCGAAATATGATCAGATCTGGAGACAGAGGCAGGGAGACGTCAACAGAGTCACAGAATTCCAGCAGCGCTCATTTGTAGCCCCTACCCTAAGACCCTGTGCCTCCCGGAGCCCATCGGATGCAACAAGGTGGCCTGTACCTCCCCGCAGAGAAGCCTCTGCCACACATCATGTTGGCCTTCAGGTCAGTTCATATGGTCTCTGAGGCACACTCTCCTCCCCTTTACGATGGGGTCATAACCAGCACCTGCTTCATATGGTTACCATAACAATCCTTACAGAGCTTTCGGGAAATATCACCCACAAGTGTGATGATCTCTTTATTCCTGGACAAAATGGAATCACCAGGACAACCACCAAAATCCAAAGTCCCTGGGAGGGGCCACTGCTGCCAGCTGGCTCGGAGGCAGATATACCACCTCCAGGTCCAAATGCTCTCGGCCTCAAAGAGCGGAACAAATCCCACGGGGGTATTGATTGAAACCATTACGGATTCGTGGAGACAACACGCCGGCCGGGAATGGAGTCAGCTGCCGCCGCCTATTTCCATAAGGTAATAATAACGTGCACCTTTGCTTTATGAAGTAGAATTTGTTATGGCCAATGAGCCATAAAAATTGCCGGGTGGGGAAAAAAAAAAGAAAGGGGAAAAAAACTATAAATAAATTTGTAATTTTAACAGGGATTACCATGTAATTGAGAAGGGAAGACTGCTAATGGCAGAGGCAAAGGCCAACTCAGCCCCCATAGTCTTGGCTCCTTGGCAAAGCTGAGATGCGGAGATGCTGAAGCAGAATTGTTCTTGAGAGGCTCTGGAAGGAAAAATTAACTGGTACAAAGCCCAGGGAGCAGACCCAAGGAGAAGTGGCAGAGAATTCAGCTGGTAACTGTTTAGTGAGTGCTGACTACATGCACCTGACACGAGAGTGAGGACACAATAGGAACTACCCCCATTGGCCATCGATGGGCACCATGATGGATTTAAACAATAGAGTGATGGGGCCAGTTTTTTTTGTTTTTTTGTTTGTTTGTTTGTTTGTTTGTTTGTTTTTGTTTTTTGCTTGAGGAGGCTCACTCTGGCTGTAATATGGGGAGTGGGTTGGAAGGGGCAAGAGTGGGACTGGGAGATGTGTTAGGAGGGCACTGCCGTGACAAGTCTGAATGAGTGGTGGCCTGCGTTAATACATAATATTGGGAGACAGGGAGGAGAGAGCTCCTCCAGAGATCTTAAGAAGTGGAAGGTAGAGGGGTCAGTCGTGATAATATAGAAGGAGTCCAGAATGATGGCCGGGGTTCAGGGTCGAGCGACCTGCGTGTGACGGCACCATCGATATTGAGCTCAGTCCTTGCCAGATCACATTTGAGAGACCTACGAGACATCCCAATGGAGACATCCAGGGGACAGCTATGATGATCTGAGCCAGAATGGGGGTTGGAAAGCTGCCAAGAGAAAAAATGATCCTTGAAGCTGGGGATAGGAGGTGGGTGGGTGAGAGAGCCCAGGAAGAGTGGAAGGAAGAAGAGACCTAAGTGGAGGGAATGTTGATATTCAAGGAGTGAGCAGAAGAAAGGGGCCAACAGAAGGGGTTGAGTTTGAGTCAAGGGACTTCCACCTAGTGCCTTCAGACCTTGGACGGATAGGCTGACATTTCTTGAACCTCAGGTTCCTGTTCTGTAAAATGAGAGGATAAAACACTACCCTTTAGGATACTTGTAGCAACTCAATGAGAAGGGCTAAGGGACCTTGCCTGGTGTGTTATATAGATGCCCAACTTCCAGCATGGTTACCTCCAACACACTGAGCTACTGGGCCGAGGACAGTGGGATCTTTAAAAGTAGCCCAAAGAGAAATCACCTCTAAGATGGGCAGAGGGTGGAGGGTGCCAGAGAGAGAGCGGGATGCTGGGACGCGGCTCTGCGTAGTAGCGGAGGCTCCCTAGAAGAGGTGAGTTTCTGGTAGTTTCCAGGGATGATGGGGAGTCCTGAAAGTGCGAAGAGGAGGTGACTGTTCCCAGGTGAGCCTCAGATCCCTGGGAAGCAGACGTGTAGAGAGGAGGGTGCTCTGGTTGGGCCAGGAATTCAACTGCAGGAGAATGTGCTGGTGAGCCGAAAGGAAAGTGTACACCTGGGTGGCCCCAAGACAGTGGACAGTGTCCACCCCACACCATCTCAAGTCCATGCGGGAGTGAGACAGAGGATTCCTGCCTCCGGGGAACTCACTCTGGTAGAAGGCTACATTTTTCATTCCTTGTTTATACTTTGAGAGTTATAAAATTTCACTCCCCCCCCCCCAGAGCCCCTGGTGCCTATAAACAAACATCCCGACGTACAAAGATAAATGAAAATCCTGAGTCTCCAAGCCTCAGGATCTGAACGAAGAAGAAGAGGGAGGGCAGGGGCTGGGAGGAGGCGGACTTCGATGAAATCGAGACCATGCCAGCCCCGTTCTCTGGTCATGATCAATATGTTCTCCAAAGTGCCTTTTAAATTACTGTCGGAGGCAATGTGCCATATTTATGTATATACATGCTTAGAGGTGACACGGGGGAGAAATGCAATTTCTATTATGAAATCATAATGTGCATTTATCTTCAGGAATAACACATCGAAATGTTGGAGTGAGAAAAGTTGAAAAGCAATCTGTCTATAAATAAAGACCGCAGACATCCTGACATTTTACGATGTGGGGATTTCAGCGAGAACTTCTCCTTTGGACACATCGCCCAAGGGATCATGTTCAAACTCCAATTTCCTGGAAGACAGCATTTGGAAGTCCAGAAGTCTCCTTGCTGGTGTCCAAAGCAAAGGAAGTAGACTTTCCTTCTTTGACAGAGATGAGGATGGGGTTGGGCCAGGGCCGGGGGATATGTGCCAATTCACGATAAATTTAGTTCTTACTCTGGCAGGAGGATGCAGGGCGGGCGGAGGGAGGGATGCTCGGAATAAGGAGCACGTAGATTTCTGCAGCCGTGTACTGTGGGACACGTGTCCTCTCTTCTCTCAGGGCAGAGCCAAGGGGTGTGCGAATCCAGGCAGATTCGGAGGAGGTCGGGTCTCTCAGGGACACCCATCCCCTGACGTCTTGCGTCGCACTGGCCCCATGACCTCTAGACCGCATCCTTGGCTAGTGGCTACAGAGTCTACAGGTCACTGTGGTCTGGACCCTCTAGATTCACGGCCAGCAAGGGCAACAGGCACACGTAAATGCTGAGGAGGTGGGGGTGCCAGGGGACAGGGGTGGGATTCTGTGTCCCAGGTCTCTGACCCCCTGTGTGGCAAGACCGGAATGCAGCTCGTGCTGAGTTCCCTGTCACCCATTCATTCATTTCTTCACTTGTCTGCTTCCTTGCTCTGGCTCCACAACCTTCCAAGTGCTGCTGCCTGATGCTGGGGCTGCAAGGTGAGTACGACGCCCTCCCTGCCCGCAGGGACCTCACAAGTACTCCAGGCAGATGTGTAATTGGCAATTACCGGGAAGAGGGAGACGGTAAAGGTGCTATGCAGGCCAGAAGGGGAGGGCGCACGTCTAACTCAGCCTAGAGAATCAAACAAAGCTTCCCAAAGAACCATCTGGAAGGATGAGCAGAAAACAGCCAAGTGGGAAAAGAGAGACGATTCCAGGCAGAGAGGATGGCACGTTGGAAGGTCCTAAAATGCAAATGGGTTCTGGCTAAATGCAAGGCATTCTTGGGGCTGGGGAAATTAAGTCAATATTTACTCTGTGTCGGAGGTGGGTTGGGGGTTGTAGCAGGCTCCGAACCAACCAACGACGTGTGCACGTGCCCACGAACGTTGCGGCAAGTGTGCGCGCAGCGCTCTCATTTATGCAGCGGCTGGATTCGAACCTAGGTCTGTCCTGCCCTCAGCGGTCATGATGACCCCATCAAAGTGGGCCTCGGTCCATGCCAAGCTAGAGAGGGGACACAGGATCCTGAGAAAATCGGGAACGGGTCCCCTGCGGGGCAGCCTGGCTTCCTCGGAAGGACACGGGTTTCAGAGGGAGACCAGCACGCTGCCCTTTGGCCGGTGAGCCGGGGCCAATGCGAGAGTCTGCATTTTCCCCTTCCTTGCAGTGAGGCTGGTGAAGCCATCCCGTCCCTGAGGGCTGCTGGGGGCTGGGGGTGAGGGGATGTCGTCACCAAGCAGGTGTCGGGGAGAGAGGGGGCTCGGGGGACTTACTGATGATCAGTAAGTAAGCAGTGTGATTGTTACACTACTATGGGCGGCAGCCCCTAAGGAGGCGGGGCGGTGACGGGACTGGGGCCCCGGCCCCTCTCTGGGCTCCAATCATCCCATCTGCCAAGTCTGAGGTGGCATTTGCTGGCCCCGGAGCCCTACCCTCTTGTTACTCTCCCCTATGCGCCCCTGAGGAGCCCCAACCACCCCTCCCGGGAGCCCGGCCGCCGGCGAGGCCCCCTGGGGCTCCAGCGCTCTCCTCTCCCTCCTGATCCCCTGGCCTCTCTCAAGTGCAGCAGCGCTGGAGCCAATTATCTCTGGGGTGTCCGGGGGACCCTCTGAAGAGGAGGCAGGGCCCCTGGACAAGCTCCGGCACCTTAACCCTCTCCAGGCCGGGCAGGCTTGGCAGCCCCTGGCCTCCTCGCAAATCGTACTGGGGGTGCTGTCTTCATCACGCCGCAGGGCTGCACCCAGTTCACAGATGGGGAAACGAAGGCCCGGCAAAGGGGAAGGGGCAGGGCGAGGCAGCCGGAGCCCCGCGATGGAACCAGACAGGTGCCCTGCCCCTTCGTGGGCCGGGACAGTGGCTGCAGCGCTCAGGGCCCGTCGGCCGAGGCCTGGTCGCCTCTGCTGAGGTTTGCACCCGCCATTCACGGAGGCGCGTAGTAACTACTCAACGCACAGACGCCGCAGTTACCTGTATTGCTACAGCTGTTTCTGTTCTTGCAAGAAATCAGCCACCTGCCTCTGGAGACTCCAATTTCTGGCGCCTGGAAGTCACTTCGCTCCCCAGGGCTGGAAGGAGGCAGCGAGGATTGGAAGGGAGGCTGCGGGCAGAAGGGAGGCTGGGCGGCAGCAAACATTCCCGGCGCGCTGGGCACGCATGCGAGTGGTTCACATTTGTTAACTCCTGGAGTCCTCCCAACAGCCCTGTGAGTAGGTGCTATTATCCGGTTTTACAGGCGGTGAGATGGAGGCTTCTGGAAGCTTGCTCTCCTGCACACACACACACACACACACACACACACACACACACCACCCGCCCCAGCATTCTTGAGCAGAATTGATGGCAACAGGTTTGGGCTTCCTTGCATTGCTTTAGTGCCTGTGCCGGAGGCAAGAGTGACGATGTGACCCGAGGAGCGGGAGCCACGTGCTCCGCCCGAGAGGTTCCCGTGGCAGGGAGCTCACTCCCGGAGGCTCAGTCACTCAAAACACGCTCCTCCGGAATCCCTGGCCCTGGGTGGGAGATGAAGGAGCAGGGCGTCTGTCCCTTCCTCCTGTTCTGGGGGAGGCAGAGGAGGATGAGCCAGGTGGGGACAGGGAGGGTTTCTTATAGAACTCACTTCCTGCAGGGGTGGGTGATGGGTGTGGGAAGGGCTGAGGGAGACCAGAGCAGCCCCTGCTCCTGGAAGGATGGTGGGCTGGGATTAGAATGAGGCCTCCCCAAGGGATGAGGCTGGGGCAGGCCTCAGGGCAGGGCGTGGCTCCCGGACGGGGCCACCAGGGAGTCCGGGGAGAGGCCGGTGCATGTCGTCTCCAATGGGGAAGATGCAGAGTGGGCACCGACGGCCCGTAGGACAATAGTCCCCCGAACCTGGAGTGAGAGCGTGGAGATTGTCAGCACCACAGAGGGATGGAGAGGTTGGAACCTGGCAGATAAAAGCCAGGGAAGGGGCAGGGAGGGGAGGAGAGAGGCTCAGGAGGAGATAGCCTGGGGCTGGAGAGGCCTGCGGGGAGGGTCGGGTGGGGGAGGAAGGTGTGAGTTGTCAGGGCTGGGAGGCTGGGAGCGGAGCAGAGCTGCTTGGTCTGCGGTGGGGCGGGTGCTGCCGTCGGGCAAAGGTGTTCTCTGCCAGTACTGAGCTATCCTCACCCCCTGTGGGATCCTGACCCCTCTGCCTGGGAGCCTCACTTCACCAGGACCCTGAGGCCCCACAGCTCCCACTGTCAGGGCCCCGAGCATGCAGCGGCTCCTTACACCTGTGCATCATCTCCTGCCAGCCCCCGGGTGAGGTCGGAATGGCCAGCCTCAGTGAAATGATGACAATCAGAGACTCGAGGATGTGCAGGCACCCACCTAGGAGTCCACAGCCACATCTCCCTCCCCGGCCTCAGGGTTTCTTGTTGGGAAGGGGCAGGGAGGTCCCCCCTTGTAAATATTGACTTAATTTCCCCAGCCCCAAGAATGCCTTGCATTTAGCCAGAACCCATTTGCATTTTAGGGCCTTCCAACTGGGGCCTTAGAGTAGCAATGTAGGGAGGGTCCTACCAGGGGCAGCCGGCCTGTGTTCTGATGGCGAGCTCCTACTCCCTCTGACCTCAGTTTCTTCATCTATAGGATGGGGATCTTAACCCTAGAAACCTTGAGACAGTGGCAGCTCCAGCGAAGGGGTGGACATGAGTGGACTTCTAGAAGCTACCTCAGGGCTACCATCATCACCATCAGAAGCATCACCATTCTTCAACACCTGCAGCCCCCATCCCAGCCACGTATACCTGCTCTCCCCACTTGGACCCTTGGTCCACAAGGATCCCCGAGCTTGGTGCCTTTGGGAGGGGACTGAGTTCACGGCAGCTCTGTTTCCTCTTCCTTGTGTCCCAGAAGCTGTTACTGCTTTTACTGCACAGATTCTTTCTTTTCTCCCTCTTTTTTTTTTATTTTTTTATGGGGATTACTTTATGACCAGGGATTTTGCTTTTTGCAGCAGCAGACTTAGAGCCAGCCGGGCCTTGCGTTTATGAGGGCTTTCAGGAAGGTTTATGAGGCTGCAGCCCAGACCCTTCCTTCTGGCTCCTGCCAGTCCAAGGTAGTGGGATGTGGGGGGCAGGTGAGCTGGAAAAGCTGTTTGTGGGTTTCATCCTCCTCTTCCTTGGGTCCCAGGCTGCTCCCAGGGCAGGGACCCCTCGTGACTTGCCTGGAAAAAGGAAACCAAGAGGAATGGGGGATCTCCGATGAACACGTGGTCTCAGGTGTTTCCCTCCTCCCTCTGGGACTCGGTTTCTTCAACTGTAAAATGGAGGTGTTGGGAATTTCTACCTCAAAGGTGGTTGTAAGGATCGTGCTCCCAGCGAATCCAGCAGGCAGTACGTGAGGCGGATGTGAGTCCTGCTACTCTTCCCTTCTCCCTGGGAAAGACGAGCAAGCGACCAGCCTCCCTTCGCACTTACAACTTTGTATGATTCCAGAACCATAACAACCGGCATTTCCTGAATATTCGGTCCAGAGCCAGATACTGTGCCAATCCCTCAACATCCTTCATTGTACCTATCCTCACAATAATTTTGTGAGGTCAGTGTGATCATTGCCCCATTTACAGATGAAGAAACTGAGGCTCAGAGAGATTCTGGTCCCCCACCCGCAGGTCACCCCACATGGATCGGCACCCGGCAAGTCTGACCCCAGAAGCCACATCTTGGGATTCGAGCCCCAATCTAGGAACTGTGACAAGAGACAGGAGGGAGAGTCAGGGCACCCAGTCTGAAGGGGGGGGTCGTCCCTGTTTATATCAAGGAGTTCCTGGACCCCAGAGGAACACTCACTCCAAGGACTCCTTTCCAGGAAACAGGGGGCACCTGCGACCGGATCTCATAGGACGACCACTTGAGGAAGGGCACCCGGAGCCTGGGGATGCTCATGGCTTTTTGACCAAAGACAATGCACCAGCAGTGGGCTCACCCCAAGGCAGGCCCACTTCGGTATAGACCATAGGATGGACTTCCAGGTAAACTGAGGAGTAGAAGGAACATAAAACAAAGTCGCTGCTAAGTGTCCTCCTCTGGGAATTTTCTAAGGGCAAGGATGGTTTTCAGGGGTGACCCGGGTGGACACAGGGGGCTGGAAGAGATGCCTGCAGAGCCCATTCTCCCTGGGCCAAGAAGAGAGCCTCCCCCTCCCCCACTGCCTAACAGCCGGGAGACAGCGGTGTCCCCGGCTCCGGGATCTCCTCCTCCGCACCTGCCCCGTGGCCCCTCACTCCCCTCCTCGCCCCCTGGGCTCTGGAACAGCTACTTAATGGGCGGTGATGCAGCGCGGATGGCGCACAGTCTTGTCTGCCAGCAGGACGGCTCCGGGAGCGGGATGTAGCAATGCGGCTTGTGTATCCTGCTAAGAGATATTTAATAAATATGCAAATTGCTGCCTCTACCTCCTCAGGCAGGTAAGGAGCGGGGAGAGGCTGGAGTTAAGTATTAAATCTCTGCACAGTGTGGAACGCTCAGCACAGAGGCAGGGACTGGAGCTGAACTTCCTGGGAAGACTTCCATCTGGCATCTTAGAGCCCCTGCTTGGAGGATGGAAGAGAGCAGGAGAGGCAGGGGACTTAAGGGTGGGATCTGGAAAAAAGGAGTACAAAAAGCTCTTTTACTTCAGAAGGTTGAGCATGATATCAGGAGATGGAAGGACGAGTCACTCATCCAAGCAACCCTCACCCTACCAGCCGTCCAGCCTCCCATTCCCTGAGGATCCATCTAGCTGTTCACCACCTACCCATAGACACCGAACTCACCCTGCCGACCATCCGTCCACCCATCCAACCTTCATCCGTCCATTCATTCATCCCTTCACTGACTTACTCTCCACATCCAAACACCCAACCGTCCACCACTGTTCCATCCATTCACCTGTACGTCTACTAACTCATCCATAAACCCACCATCCATTTATCCACTCACTTAACTATTAAAAAGCCACGATACCACCATATGCCTATCAATATCTATCCACCTCCTTTCCTTTCCATCAACCGTCCACTCACCCACCCATCCTCCATCCACCCCTCCTCCACCCATCTCACCTACCCATCTATCTTCCACTGCTTACATGCAAGACTCTATTCTTGGCACTGAGAACGCAGAGACAATTGGACAAGTTCCCACCCCTTGAGGAGTCTATGTAAAGCAGAATGCGATCAGGGACACGATGCCTCCTCTTGGTTTAGGGGCAGGTCTCATTTACGATCTTCCTTCTGGGACAATCAAGAAACACCTGCATGGAATGATATGGGATGACGTGGATTGGTTACTCACCTGTTCCCAGCCCAAAATTAGCTCCGTTTATAGCACATGTGTTTATTGAGCCCTGGAAATAGAGAGATGAGCCAGTCGCACGATCTCTGCCCCCAAGATGTTCTTGGGCTAGTGGGGGAGAGAGATGTAGGAAGAATAAATTACATGTAATAATGGGGGACCACAAGGCCCTGGGGCAGCAAAGTGGAGAGGGTGACCGTCCTAGGGTACCCGGGGATGGGTATGAGTTCAGTGGGGAGGTTTCCAACTTAGCCTTGACCCACATGGAGCATACACACCTCACCTGGCATTTAGGTCATGGCTCACAGGTGTCTGTCTTTACATCCTGGGATCCAGGTCTGGCTGTATCTTGGGCTAAGTCTGAGCTGCTGACCTATAAAGGAGAGGCCCGGCTGTCCGCCCCTCTTGAGTGCTGCCTACCATACCCTTGCTTTATTCATTAACTTTGCAAATCAGTGAGAGGCCACCAAGGGGCTTGGAAAGACGACTCTTTCTAGAGTCTGGCAGACTTTCATTCCACTCCAGGCTCTGCTCTTTACTACACATGAGCTCTGGGAGCCTCTGTTTCCTCCTTTTCTAGATGAGGGCAGTGATGCCTCCCTTGAGAGGGGTGCGGCTGTGTGTTGGAACAGCCCTGTGTGGGGAAAACACAGGAAAAGGAGCTCAGGGAGCTCCGCCCTGCAGAGTGGGCTCTCAGGCAGTGCTGGTGGGTAGCTGGGCTCTGTGGGGCAGGGTCCCTGTGCCCCTCTGTAGACAATCTGCACTACCCTCTCCTTCCCTCTGACTGCCTCCACTTGAGACAGCAACCCCTCTCCTGATAGAGGCTCAGAGGGCCCCCCTTCATTCACTATTCAATTCACCAATTTGCATGCCAGTGTCAGGACAGTCATCTTTGCCCGGTGACCAGTAGACTGTCTCCTTCCAATCCCCTCACCCAGTGCACAAGGCACTGAAATTTCCTGCAAGCGCCTTCCCTCCCTGAAGCATTCCCCTTTCCTCCCTCCTCCTCTGCAAGCTGAAATGGAATAATATATATATTTTTTTGCCACCGTCTGCTATAGACGGTGCCTCCCAGAGAACCATGGGTAATCTCAGATGCAAATGTCCTATGCAAATCCAGCTGCCTGTTAAAATTAGGAGGAAGCCCAAGGCAGATGCGGTTTCGGGCTGTAACTGGAGTCTCCGCAGAGCCTTGATGGAAACGTGCAAGGAACGTACGCTGGCAGCTTTCAGGATGGAGCTCCCAGCCCCATCCCCGGTCCTGAGGCTCGGGTGCCCTGGGGGCGGGTTTTGGCAAAGCGAGTGTGGACCACTTACCTGGAAGATGTGGTGCCCTTTTCAAGCTTTTATTCCCACCCAGTAGTTATCCACCAGAAATGACTTTGTTTCCCCCGGGGGATATCTGGCGATGTCTGGAGACATCGTGGCTGTCACCACTCAGCAGGTGCTACTGGCAGCTGGCTGGAGAGGCCAGATGCTGGCAGACATCCTCTACACAGTGCACAGGACGGCCCCGTAGCGAAACGTCCATGGGCCCGAGGCTGAGAAATCGTGTCCAGGTCTATCCTAGCCCCACGGGACCATGGATGGCAAGGGAGGAGGAAGGCTGGCTGGCTGGTCACTTGCTACCTTTACCTTGAAGGGACAGTTAGGAAGCCCCCCACCCCCACCCCTCAGCTCATGCCTGGTCCCACCATCTCTTTCACGGCCTCAATCCTGTCTTTTATTTTCTCCTTTATCCCCTGATCCTGTTCCCTCTAATCTATGTCCTGAGATACGGATGCTTCCTGCAGAATATATGGTGCTGTTTATTGTGTGAATGTGTTTTAATTTACATAAATTGTAGTGGCTATAGATCGCATTCCGCTGCTTAATTTTTTTCACTTAACTCTGTGTTTTTAAGATCTGCCCGTGTCGCTGTGCATAAATCTTGTTCAATGCCTCCGATGGTCGCAGAGGCTTCCAGAAGGACAACTGGTCTATACCTAGAGGTGTTCACCCAGACTGCCCCGACTTGGGACCTGAGGGGGTGGGTGTCCCTGGGTCTCCTAGGATTGGGATGATGGGGTCACGGCGGGTGGTACTTTGTTTCCTTAACCATTGCCAGATTTCTTCCAGAACACGGCGCTCCCCACGTTGTCGTCAACACACGGCGTTATCCAATTTTCTCATTTTTTCCCCCAATCTGATTAGTATAAAGTGGTATGATAGTGTTGCTTTAATTGGGGGAAGGAAAATGGAATTTTAAAAACTGAAGAATAAGTGACAAGCAATATCCTATTAGTTTCTGGTGTACATCGCAGTGATTTAATATTTTTACACATTACGAAATGATCGCCACAATAAGTGTAGTTCCCATCTGTCACCGTAGAAGAGTCATGACAGTATTATCGACTATATTCCCTGTACTGTACATGACATCCCCAGAACTCATTTACAGTTTGTACCTCTTAATCCCCTTCACTGATTTCACCCATCCTCCCCCAGCTCATCCCTCTGCTAACTAACGATTTGTTTCCTGTGTCTGTGACGCTGTTTTATTTCATTTGTTTTGTTTTTTAGATTCCACATATATGAGAAATCGTACAGCATTTGTCTTTCTCTGTCTCACTTACTTCGCTCAGCATAATACCTTCTAGGTCCATCCATGTCATTGCAAATGGTAAGATCTCATTCTTTTTTTATATAGCTGAGTCATATTCCATTATAGATTGATGTAGCTAGATAGAGACTTCTAGATAGATACAGATAGATACATGATTGATAGATGATAGATCTCACATCTTCTTTATACCTTCATCTATCAATGGACACTCAGTTTGCTTTCCTATCTTGACTATTGTACACGATGACACAATGAACACGGGTGCGCGTATCTCTTGAAACTGGTGTTTTCATTTTCTTCAAATACCCAGAATTGCTGAATTGTACGGTAGTTCCCTTTTGGGTTTTTTGAGGATCCTGCATACTGTTTTCCACGGTGGCTGCGCCAGTGTGCATTCCCACCAGCCGTGCGTGAGGGACCCCTTTTCTCCACATCCTTGCCAACACTTGTTCTTTTTTGTCTTTTTGGTACTAGCCAGTCGAGCAGGTGTGAGGTCCTATCTCATCGTGGTTTTGATTTGCATCTCCCTGATGATGAGTGATGCTGAGCATCTTTTCATGTTGGCCCATCTGTATGTGTGTCTTCTTTGGGAAAATGTTTACCCAAGTCCTCTGCCCATTTTTTAATCTAGTTGTTTGGGGTTTTTTTGATATTAAGTTGTATATTTGGTGCATTAACCCATTATCAGATGTATGCTTTGCAAACCCCTTCCCTGATTCAATAGGTTGCCTTTTCGTTTTGTTGATGCTTTGACCCGGGCAACGGGAGAGCAAGTTCTCAGGCTTCTCGGAGCCTCGGCCTCCCACCTACTGAGGAGATGATACACATGGGCCCAGCCAGAGCGTGCATTTAACAGATGTGGCATGAACATCGTGGCCAGGCTGTGTTAGGTGCCGAGAGGAAAGATGTGGAAGGCAAGAGTCTTCCCTGGACTGGTGACGGGCACACAAACAGGCTTCTCTTGCAGGAAGCTATGTGTAAGGTGAGGACACGGTGGGGTGATAGGGTGGGAGCCTTGGGGATGGATGGGAAGGCGGGAGCTAAAGTGGAAGTGAGATGGGCTCAGAGGGACCAGGGATGGCCAGAGATTTGAGAATGGATCCGGGGAGACCAAGCCTCCCGGGAGGCCTCATGGGAGGTAGCCACAGTGGGATAGGGGAGCAGAGCCACTTTTCTGGTCGAGAAGCCTCCTTCCAACAGAGGTTTAGGGGCTGGATTATCAAAGTGGTGGGTGGGGGATGACACTGAGGAGGACATCTCCTGGACCAGGGGCTTTCATGTTTATGTGGGGCCTCCTTCCCCCACTTCACCTGGCACTTCCCAGGAACAAAGCCTGGCATTCCCCATCAGCCTAGGATCTTCCGGCAGGCAGAGCTTTTCTCCCCTCTTGGGCTTGCAGGCCGTTGTCCCAATGGGGCATCGTGGCACGAGTGCTCTGGCCGAGTGTCTGCACTTGGGGTGAGGTCCCCGACCCGACAGCTTTGTAGGAAGGGGCTGATGGAGGCCAACTTCAGCACCACCTCCGCCTCCCTCCACTCACGTACCTGTATCCCGCTAGTACCTGTGAACATAGAAAACCTCATCAGTTCCCCATCCTACCCCTTACCCGGGTACAGAGATACCCTCCGAGGCCTCGGGGTGCACAGGACATTCTTTTTCCCTCCGTATTTTGGGAGGGAACCCCCAATCTCCCAGGCTCTGAGGGATCAAATCCCTTTCAGAGAGCCTCCATGGGGGCCACCTCCCCTGGGGGGACCTGTGTGCATCCCCTGCCGCCCCCCTCACTTCAGCTGGGATGCAGGCCTCCTCCCTCTGGCTTCCCTCCTCTCCTCTGTGTGGACTGTAGAGGTGCTGCCTTCCGCTCAGGTCTGCACCATCAGCCTGCTTATCAATCCAGAGCCCGAGGCCATCAGACTTCAAAGACTATATAAAATGTGTTTAGTGGTTGTGTGTTTCTTTTTAATATCAGCAAACTGTATTTTCAGGGAGAAAGGGCCAGAGCCAATGGAGAGAAATAAAGGAAAGAACCACCCAGGAGAAAGATTGCAGCTGCCAGGCCGTGGAGGGAGGGGTGACCTCCTTCCCAGAGGGGTTTGGCGGGCTTTGAAGCAAACCCAGGTGCACTGGGTGGGCCAAGGGCATGGGCCGCTGGGGGCCCCTCTCCATTCCCAGGATGAAAGGAGGAGGGAAAAATGCAAGTTTCCAGCCTGTGCACATGAAGCCAAAATCCCCCTGTAGCCTCCTGTGGGCCCAGTGGTTAAGATCACAGGTCTGGAAGCAAAGGGCGACTGGCAGGGCTGGTGAATTTAGACTTCGGCTTCCTCGGCCTTAAACTGGGGCTGACAATGGCGCCGGGCCTCAGATTTTTCCAGAAGTCCATGGACTGATAACTGGAAAGGATTTTGTGAGCGATAGGCCATTTTTGGAGAATGCCAGCTGAGCCTTGTTGGCATCATGGTGATTCTCCGGGGCAGGGGACAGCTGGTCAGAGAGGCCAGGCCTTGGGATGTCTCTAGGACAGCTGGGGGGCCAGGGGGCTGGGGGCTTGGAAGCAGGGTCCTATGTCTTTGCCTCCATGTGGCTGCCTTCCCTACAAGAGCAGCCTTGGGAGGGGGTGCCCTGGCCATGGGGGCTGCAGGCTGGGGAAGGGGAGGGGAAGCACAGGGAGGGGAGGGGAGGGTGAGCTATGTGGGGGATGCGCATCTCAGGACCTCTTCACCACCCTGCTGGCTGGCACTGTGGCTCCCTGTGTTCCAGGTGATGTAGCCCTCGGGGATGGTCCCCAGCATCCAGGGAGCTCCAACCACCCCTGCTCCGCCGGCTTTCCTGCAATTCCCCTTCTCTGACTTCCTTCAAGTGCTTTTCAGCCTGCGGTTTTCCAAACCTCCAAGGCAGCCTGGGGGTGTCCAGCGATGTGGGGAGGCTGGTGGGAGGGAAGTGTTCCCCAAACAGCCTGCAGGTGACGCCTGCTTGACACCCCTGCGCCCGGACTGTGAGTTATGGCCCGTTGCCCACTGCAGAGGCTCTGTCTCCGATAAGCCTCTTTATGAGCTCCTCCGTGACTAGGGAAAAGGTAATTGCATTTTTAGTGCCCTGAAAAGGCAAAGGAAGAGGTTTGCCCGGCTTCCATCTGTTTAGGGGTGAGGCTGGTCTCTGAGGATACACCGGCAGGGGGTCGGGACTGCTGACAGGTAACTGCACCTGGGGGAGGTGGCAAATGTGAAATGTAAAGGGGGACGTGGCCCACTGTACTCGCGGGGGGTCGAAGTGGCCAGGCCTGGACAGAGGCTGACGGCACGAGGCAGCGATGAGGCCTCCGCTCTGATCAGGGCAGGGAGGTGGCAAAGGCTTCTGGGTCAGACACCAGGTTCAAGGTTCCTACCTTATCCCGTAGGTGATGAAAACCCACCGAAGGCCTGTGAGCTCTTAAATGTCATTGGGGGAAAAAATAAGGAGAATTTAAGGCCTTCTAATCTAGAATGGTCTCGTAGGATTGCCAGATTTAGCAAATAAAATACAGGAAGAATAATTTTGGGTTTTTTTTTTAGCATATGTATGGCCTGTGTAATATTTGACCGTGCAATATTCGGGACATACTTTTTTTTTTTAGATTTTATTTACTTGTTCATGAGAGACACACAGAGAGAGGCAGAGACACAAGCAGAGGGAGAAGCAGGCTCCCTGCAGGGAGCCCGATGCAGGACTCGATCCCAGGACCCCAGGATCACGCCCTGGGCCAAAGGCAGACGCTCAATCACTGAGCCACTCAGGCATTCCTGGGACATACTTATACTATAAAATTATTTGTTTTTTTTTTTATATGAAATTCAAATTGAACCGGATATCCTGTTGTTTGGCAACCCAAACTGGAAGGGAAAAGGAAGGCAAAACAAGAAGATTAGGAAATTCAGACTTGTTTTCTGATATGTTACTCGGTGCTTCGGCTTATTTAATTTTATTTTCTGGTATCTCATATTAACTATGATTTCGTCCCTCGAGTTATAGTTAAAACTATACAGAAACACACTCAAATCCTTTGCCTCACATACACATGCACGAGCCACGGACCCTGAAATTTATTCATTCAACAGATTGGTATTAAATGTATGCTGAACGCTTTGGTAGGCACTAGAAATGATCCAGAAATGACTTCAGGAAAATATCTAGAAATGTGTGTTGGTCTCTGTCTTTCCCCAATCTGGTTTCATCTGTCTATTTATCTTTGCAAAACACACACACATTTATTATGTGCGTGTGTGCATTTCTGTGTATGTATACAAATATGTCCGCGTTGCATCGTGTAGGGCCTTAGGGATGGATGAGATAAAATATATTTCAACAAATAACAGTAAATAAGGATGAGGTGCCCAGTTCCAAATGACTGGGCACTGCTCTTCTAAACCAGCCAGGGCATCAACACCTATTAATTACTGGCCGCTTGTCACATCTCTGACCTTGGTTAATTTTCAGAGAGCCTGTGAACCAGACTCAGGGTTGTGTGACTCGCAAAAGGTCGAATAACTAAAAGCTGGGAAAGCCCATCCACACATGGAGCCCTGTGTCTGGTACAAATGCACAGTGATAGACCGGTGGGTTAGGCCCATCTGACTCCCAAGGTCCTTGCCTTTCTGCTCTGTTACATAATCCCAGGTGGCCGACCTCCTTTGGATAATCCCATCCTCATGCCTTATCTAGGTGAGGGTTGAATTGATACAATGACTCTGGCTTCTCAACTTGGACATGGGCTGACGTCGTCCCGCCCTGTGGGGGCTGTAGCTTTGTGCACCCCAGCGAGTATCTGAGGTAGGATTTGGAGGTGCAGCCGAGAGCAGAAGCTGGATCTGCAATGCAAAGCCTGATGCTTCTGGAGCCCGGCGCAAGAGAAATAAATCCAGGGGAGTGGATCATCCAGGTGAGGGCTTCCGGCCTCCCAGTTCTTGGGAGAGATGAGAGAGATGATCCATCTGGAGAGTTGAGTGGAGGACATCCCTGAACAGCCAATTAAACCGCTTTTAATGGTCTCGAAGAATATATGTTCAAGTTCCAAACCAATCTCAAGACTTAGTGAAGCAGAGATAACTGGAGCTTTGGCCGTGCAAGATAAACTAGCAAAATCTGAAAACCTGTTTTACATTAAGGCAAGTGAAAATCAACATGAATCCAGGTCCTTCTCTTATTGCTGTTTGATGCATGGTTACCCACAAGAAAATGCTCCAGCATCTAGGAGACGGCCCGGTACCGAGGAGATACTGAATGAATGAATGAGTGAATGAATGAATGAATGGCTTGCCCTGAGGCTCCAATTATTACAGTCAGAAAGGTAGAGCATAAGCCGATCAGAAGATCCAATAAGGAAAGTGGGTATTTGGGATTAAAAAGAGAAATGTGGACTGTACACCGACCTACTCATTGGTTTGTAAAATGTAATATCAAGCAATTAATTTCGTAAATGCTTATTTAACTTGTGTCAACTGCAATTAGGTTACCAGGGAAGGCTTTTTCACATCGGTCCAGTCTGTGAGCTGTTGGCCCTTGGGTCAGACGCCTGCCCCAAATCCAAACATCTGGGGCCCCCAGAATAGGCTACAGACACATCCCCCCTACCCCTCCTCCTCCACCCAGGGAACTGAGGGTGACTTCCCTTAGGAGGACCTTATGACCAGGCAGGGGCTTTGCTGCATCTCCCAGAGGCTTCCTAACCCCGCCTGCACCTTCCTCCTTTCTGTAGGGCTCTAGTGATGCCCTTCATCCCCCTGTATTCTGTGTGGTTTGTGGCTCTGCCCAGGTGCTACAGTCAGGCCTTCTCTGTTGAAATTCTGGCTCCACCGCTTCCTCGCCTCCTCGCAGTGTGGCCTCGCGCAGGCTATTGAATGTCTCTGAGCATCTGCTTTCTCGTTTGCGTGTCAATAGTCACCACCTCTGAGAGCTGTGGAAGGGTTGATGCACCGAGGCACGGAAAGCCGTGCGGTCAGCACCTGGCACCCCCGAGGTGCACCCGATCCAAGGCTAGGCCCTCGGCCTGCGGATTTAGTGCTACAATAGACAGCCGTGAATCCTGCCTTCCTATAATTTAGGCCCCGATCCGATGGCATCTAATACAAGCCAGCCCTGCCCTACGGAACCACAGATGCTCCTGCTCCCTCCCCAGAGAGGCGTCACCGCCCCCCCACCCCATCACATTTGATCACGCTCTAGCAAAACAGACTCAGTGCCCCCAAGGAGCCACGTCTTCTCCCAGAGCTGATACCTCAGGGCATCCCGAGAGCCTTAGAATTCCATCAAGAATTTTGGAAAGTCCACTGTGAATCCCCAGCCGCGATGGCCTCCTTGGGTGTGATGATCGTGACCATATCTCAGAAAGTTCTGGCATGAAGAAACTGACCGATTAGCGACTGTGGCAGAGACGGGTTATTTGCAGCTACGTCAAGCTTTGCAGCCCGAGCTAAGCATCATCTGGAACCAACGGCAGGTTTGGGGTGAAGCGGGGAGGGGTGCTTGGGAGCTCAGTGTTCACCGTAGCATGCTGCATCCTAGTTTTGCTACCACAGGTGAATTGCCTGATATTGAAGAACCTCACGTTCCTAATGTAAGGACAGTCGTACCTACAGGCCTGACTTACTTTGAGGATTAACTGACACCCAAAGACAGCGGTATGGGGTTTGGCACGTAATGGGATTTCCACCCTGCATCTTGTCCAGCTCGTGCCCGCTTCCTTTCCTGCTGCCCGCACGAGCCCAGACTACAATTTCAGATTGCCTCGTGTGGCTGGTTTGATGCCCAGGGAGATGCTAATTGGAGGCGTCTTTGATGTATTCAGGAAGGAGGGTCTAACAAGGCCTCTCCTTGGCAGCATTTTGTGGGTGGCTGGTTCGAGCAACTGTCAGCGCTCCAAGAGCGCCCGCCGCCTCTCTCTCAGGATGCTCCCTAATTCAGAGTCACCGTGAATTCACCTTGGACTTAACCAAGTTGGGCTCCCATTTGGGAGGGGTCTGGTGCGTGCATTAGGGACACGGGCCCTGGAGGCAGACAGACCTTGGTCTTCCCAACAACTATAAACGCTCAGGCAAATCTCTACACCTCTCCGGGCTTTCTTTCCCACATTTTCAGATTTTCCGAATCCCCTGGAAAGTTTTGGAAGAGTTTGTGCTACTTTGCAGCCACGACAACCTTCTTTCTTTTCTTCCAACCCATCCAACTACTTCCCACCTCAAGGCCTTTGCACTTGCTGTTCCTTCTGCCTGGAGCTCTCTTTCCTGGGCTCCTGTTCATATTTTAAATTTCAGCTCAAAGGTCACCTCCTCTGACATATGCCTTCCATGGCCACCTGGCTAGTAGAGCTCCCCTCTGCCCCATCAGCCTGTTCATCTCCTTCCCGGCCCTTACGACAATCTGAATTGACTTTGTTCATTGATTTTTTTTTTTATTAGCTTAATGCTCGTGCCCCAGTGGAGACTTCTTGAAGGCAGAAACTATCTTTCTGAGTTCATCATCATACCCCACGGTACCTGGTAGGCACTCGGTAAATATTCCTTCAAAGGAGTAAATGAGTGAATGATTATGACTACAGTAATAACGTTTATTGAGCTCTGAGAACATGCCAGACACTGTCCCAGGCACTTCACATGCCTTCACCTTGTTTTATAGAGGAGTCAGGACACAGGAAGGTCTGATAGCAAGCCTAGGGTCACACATGCAGCAGGTCACCCAAGGAAGAGCCCAGATCTAAATGCAAGCAGTTCAGCTTGGATTTAATTCACGTACCCGGAGAATAGAAAGTTCTCTGTGAAGGCTGGGTGAGGGAATGGGTGCGTGAGCAGGTAAAGCACGGAGCCCAGTGCCCGGCACCCAGCAGGTGCTCAACGCATTATGGCCAGGATGAGGATTTCAGCATCGCGCTCCCTCCTCCTTTGGTGTGTCCCCGAGGCTTCCAGAGCCCACGCCCTTCCACCCCCATCATTCCGTCTGCAGTGTCCGTGTTTCTGTGCTCGAACCACAAAATATACATGTATATTCAAAGACGCGGGGCTACATCTTAAGCAGCCAGAGAGCTAAATATTTAAAGGAGGCGTGTGAATTATTGACTCGCCTCTGCAGTGGGTTCTTGCCTTTGGTCCCCGTCCGTCTCACCACTGTCCTTCGGCTCCAGCTTCTCCTCCTCCCCACATCCCTGCACTCGCCTCGCACGCCTTCCCTCCCGAGGGGCCACACCCCTGAAACGGGGCATCCAGGCAAGGAGCAAGGGTCCACCCGCGGGACTGCACCTGTGCAGCCTGGGCTTTGCCCACACGGACCAGCCGAGGTTGCCTTGTCTGTCTCTCAGGCGCTGGCCGACAGGCTCTGGCTTGATGTTGCCAGTCTCAGTTGATTTCGACTCCGGAGACTTTAATGATCACCTACTGTCCGCAAAGTCACCATCGCCATCTTCATCACCAGAAATGATCGCTCGTTGAGAACTTTCTGTTCTCTGTGGATGTGAATTAATTAAACCCCAGACCTTCCACTTGGTTGACAGCTCAAGGCTCCCTAAGTTCCTTATCCTTCCTGGGCCTCACTTTCCTCGTTTGTAAATCAGGTAGGATGCTAGCCCTCCTTTACAAGAGATCTACATATAGTCTGTCCTTCCCACGCTGGATGATAAGCTCCTCCACAAGGCTAGAGATTTTCTCTGTTTTATTCCTAGATATATCCCAAGTACTTAGAACAGTGCCCGGTCCATAGTGAGTGCTCACTAAGCATTCCAGGAAGGAAGGAAGGAAGGAAGGAAGGAAGGAAGGAAGGAAGGAAGGAAGGAAGGAAGGAAAGAAGGTCAAACTGTGCAGTAACCTCTAAAATTACGATCACTACCATGACTATGATCATTTTAATAAAACTCCCCCCCAGCACCATGCTTATAAGGCAGGTGAGTTTATTAAATTTACTTTGCAGAGGAGGAGACTGAGGCCCAGGGAGAGTCTTGGAAAGTCCATGTCTCCAAACAGCTTATGATCAAGAAGATAAAGAACAGGACTGTGTTCTGTCCTGGAGGAACCCCCCAAGGGATGGGGCAGCCATGGGAACCAGCCTTCCTCGGTGCCTCCTCGATGTCAGACCCACTATCGGGAGGTGCAGTTAAGCCCCAGCCTGGCTCAGCCATCTGAGTCCAAGTATCCCCCCGTTTTACAGATGCACACACTGAGGCTCAGAGGCTCTCAGGGACTCGCTGCAGACCAAAGGGATGTGGTCTAAACCCCTTCACCTCCCAGGCTTTGCTTGCCGAGGCCCAGGCTGCTCGCCCACTCATTCGCCTCACTTTGTGCCCCCAGAGCCCTGGCACCTCCACCCCCATATGACCGGCTGGTGCTCTATCCCCAGAGCCTGCTACAACGCCTGGAGCACAGTAGACACTGTTTAAGGGCACGGCTCCATGAAGGGGATCTAGCCCTCGGGCTCCTGCCGGTGACATCGTACAGGAGTTCAGGACTCAGTCGGCCTGGAAGCGTGGATGCCTCGTGAGCCTCAGTTTCCAGAGGAGATGTCATAGCTGAGGAAGATTGGAGGCAGGCCCTGGGACGTGGGTACCCCGTTGCCGGGCTGGGATAGTGTCACAGTGAGTGGAGGTTGGGAGGCAAGAGAGGGCAGGGTTGCTTCAGGCGACAAGTAGCTCAGCGGCGCTGGTGCGCGGGGGCTTTCTGCAGACGCACGTCAGAGACTACTCATCTGGGCAGGCACGTCGGTCGGGATGAGGATGGAGAAGGCTCTGAGGGCCACGTGGGGAAACGGGGAGCCCTTGCTGAGGTTGCATCAGAGCTGTGCCTCTCGAGTGCGGCTCCGCACGGCGAGCGATGGAGATGAGACAGCGGTTGGACATCCTCGCGCAGCCGTCTCCAGGCAGGGTGTGCTGACCTGGGCCAGCAGGTAGACGTCAGGAGGAGACGTCACACGAGAGGAAGAGGGGGAAGCTGGCTGCTGGTCGGGGGCAAAGGCTGGAGAGAGATGCCTCGAGCCGCCTTCTGGAGCCGGGCCCCCCAGGTCCCCGTAGTCAGGGTTACGGAAGGGACGATTGTCACGGAAATCACAGAGGTCACCTCCAGCCTGGCCTCCCCACTGGCTGCTGCCAGGTGATGATTCATTACAAATAAAAAAGGGAGGAAGGCGCCACCCGCCACGAGGACCCCGACGCGGGAAAGAATTCCAAATAAATGGGTCCTTTGATCATTGGACCAATTTCTGCAAAGGCTTGTTAGCTCCAAGAAGATCAAATGGGGAAGATAATGAGCAATTTTCAGGTAGTAGGTGCAGCATACAAGGTGACAACCCAATTTAGTCAGATTCTTAATCAAGTCGGAATCCCTGACTTGACGCTATTTGCGGAGTCTATTACTCCATTATGCTGAGTGCTTTGCTGTCTACGGTCTCCAGATTTCCAGTCGCTAGAGGTATTTATCTCCATGCGATTTAATTAAAGTCTAGTGTTTAATGACACAATGTGCGCTAATTATTTCTTGTTGGTTGTTGAGGGTGCTTTTTTTTTCTCCCCCCTTTCGCAACAAAGCAAAAATCTCATTATTTCTCTTGGCATAGGGAAGGTGGAGGGTGGGGGCTGGGCTGGGCTGGGCTGGGCTGGGTGGACCTGGTGACGGATCAGATGTTAAGGCTCAGAGAAAAGCGGGGATCCCTGATGCTGGGCTCTGTGTCCACATCACCCAGGGGGTGAGCCCTCTCTCCGCAGCCCCACTGTGAGCAAAAGACTTAGCACCATTGTAGGCACCCAGGCAGGATGCATTAAATGTTGATGTAGGTTGTTGTCACCATTTTTGTTGCACACCGTCACCAACTGGTCCACACTCGGAGGGGGAGGAAGGGGCACCTCCCTTGTTACACCAGAGTGTAGCAATTCACAGATAAATCCCTCACTCTGTTGCTGGAATCGTTGGTGATTTTATTGTGAGTCCTTGTCGATGCAGGACACGTATTGAGGGGAAATCCTAGGTGGAGAGCAGTTTAGTCCCATCCTGGAGCGCCGAGCCAGAGACAAGTGACCTGTCTTTGAGGAAGAGGTCGGTCCTCAGTGTCGGGGGGATGGAGAAAGCCTGGACTTTCGGCCCCCAATTCAGCCCTGCCACCTTCGGATAATCATTCACTCTTGCTGAGCCTCAGTTTCCTTATCTGTACAATGGGGCTGATGAAATCCAATGAGGATTAGCAAAGAGAAAACATGAAACACTCACCAGTGTCCGGAGGTGATGGTTGCCGGACTCTCTCGACACCGATGATAAATGGAAAGCCCGGTGGTGTATTAGACCCCGGCCCCGAGGGCCCCTGGGTGAGCAGAGGTCAAGTCCTAGAGAAGGAACAGACACCTCCAAGGAGGGCAGCCAAGACAAAAGCCTCTCCAGGCATCGGTAAGCCTGGTGCAGGGGAGCGCTGAGGCTTGAAGGCTCTGCGGTGACCAGGACAGGACGGTCCCAGGCTGTTGGGCAGCAAGAACCACGGAGCGGCAGTTCCTGGAGTCATCTGGGGACACCACCCGGCGGATGGGATGGGAAGCTCTCCTTGGATGGCCCGGGGCAAGATGCAGTTTTCAGGAGCTAGACGGGTCAGAGGCAGGACCCGGGGAGGGTATGAGTCTGGGAGCCCAGGACTCCGGGGACGTGCCGGTTGGGCAGTGGAGAACAGAGGTCCAGAGCACCGAGTTTGGAATCAAGTTGGTCTGGAGTCTGCTCCTTCCGCATCCTCACGCTGATCACTCCACCAACCTGAGTCTGTTTCTGATACCTGTGAAGTGGGACAAGAGTAGGACCTGACCTCGGTGGGCTGTACAGGGGATCGAATGGCCTAATACCGCCCCGATGCGTATGAGGTAGCTGATAGATTGTCAGTTATTTTGGTTTCTGGGAATCAGGGCACTCTGGGTACTAAGGTCCGTCTATGCAGCCCTGAACTGGGCATAAAGAGAAGGGTTCTATCCACCACCTGCAGGTTTTGAAATGCCACAGGGACTCAGCATCTCCATTCTCTTGACGAGGCCAGAGGTCTTGCATCATAAAGCGAGATCCCTTCTGAGAGGCTTCCTTCCACTTATGATGGGTGGGGTGTGGCCCTGCGGAGTGGCCCGGAGTCGCCCTGCCCGCTGTCGCTTTTGAGAGAGTCTTTCCTCAGGGTGGCTTTGGCTTGTCCCCTGAGCATGGAGACCCTGCCAGCCCGGGTCATTTCAGATGGGATCAGGGTCAGTGCCCAAGCCTGCAACAGCCCATGTCCACTGTGGAGCTTCAGCGGGACCCGGCTCAGAAGTGATACCTCATGCCCCGTGGAAACCGACAGGACAATCAGATTCTCTCTTCTAGGGGTCTAGACGCTGGAGGTCCCCAAGAAGGCGGCTCATCCTATGCATTTTTGGATCATTGCTGAGCATTGGTTTCTGTTTTTCATGAGCCCAGAAAGTTCCAGAACCCAGCATGATGGCCCAGCTCTGCTAGCTCGTCACCCTTTCTGTCCTTGCCACAACCAACCCCTGTGCCCACATCACCAAGTCAACACGGACACGGCTCGTCCTTGAAACCTTACAAAGACAAACTGACACAGGCCCTGTGGAGTGCTATGGGCTGTGTGTGAGACCAGCTCCTGACCCCCAAGGGGCTCCCACGGGGGGGAGACGGCTGTCCTTCCGTGCAGACGGCGACATTGTCATGTGAGAAGCACTAAGACCAAAGCAGGAATGGACTGAGGGGTCGGGCCTCCCTGGTGGTCGGAGGAGGTGATGTTGGAACCCGACCTAGATCCATGCGAGGAAGGGGGGGGTTCCTGCAAAAGCACAGAGCGACGGGAGGAAGAGGGAAGCCTCGGAGATTGGATGGAAGGCATGTGAGGGATGAAACACAGGGCCTGGGGGATGAGCCGTTTGAACGAAGGGCAAAGAACCCAGAGCGAGCGACGACAGTGTCTTTTACCATCTTTGCTAAGGAGCAAGGACCGCGGCCCACAGAGAGAGACACGCTGGCGGGCGGTGCCCTCTCGTGAGCTCGCGTAATGATGCCTAGATCTTAGAAACCTAATGGAGACCCAGCTGGGCTTGGGGCAACCTTCGGAGGGTAGGGGGCCGGGCGGGTGACCACAGGTGACTCCCCTGCCGACCCCTCCCCTCCCCAGCGCTGAGGCCTTGGCCTGGAGTCAACTGCGAAGAAAAAGCGCGAGGATGGAGGCCAATTCGCCACATGCCCCAGAGATGCCAGGAGCAGGGCTCCTCTTCCCTGCTGCAGCCGGGAGACCTGGAATATCGCCAGGCAACCGCGAGAGAAAGTAAGGAAAACGGAGAGGCCTTTGGATCCAAGGGGCTCTGGGACTCAAAAGCAGCAGCTTGAAAGGTTTTATGGGAGTTTCTTCAAGGAAACAGATATCTCCACTGACACTTGCCAAGGCATTTCTCCGGTAACAAGCTTCTTTATTCAGCCAAACAAAGAAACCATCGCACACAGAGGAGTGAGGAGAGCTGTCAGAGGCTGTTCTGGGGAGAAATGAAAGAGGCTTTTGCAGAAGCTAAAGCACATAAAAGCTGAAGGTCAAGACAGAGGCCCCCCTTCCGGCTGTTTGGGGCGCGCAGGACATTCAAGATGGCAGTGCCAGCAACCAGGCCGCCGTCGGGGCCGCCGCGGGTCCTCCCTTCCGGCCTCACCCCTGAGCCCCGTCTTCCAGGCCTGGGAGGGAAGGTTTGCCCCCCGTGGGGCGCCACCGTGGGCCCAGCCAACCTGGAGGCTGGTCCTGAGACCCAGCGGCCTGTGGCCTGGGATCGGCCAGGGGAGCCGTGCCGCTGGCGGGGAGGGTGGGCACCTAGGCCTGGTCTCAAGGGGGACCCACGCTGCAATCAGAACAACCCAAGACGACGTCCCCACGTTGTGGAGTGTTTGCCAAGTACACACTCTGCACCCCCTCGTGCCCGTGGTCCTCACGGCAAATAGGGTCAAAGCACCGAGGGATAGTTCACCCTCCCCATGGTACCAGTGAGGCAGTGTAGCTGGGTGGTTAGATGACGGGCCCCAGGACACTGGGCTGGTGAGAAATCGAGTCGGGACTCCACCCCAGTGCTGGCCTGTTTCCAATCTCAGGTTACTTCTGTCCTTCCTCCGCAAATGTACTGTGGTCGGTGGCTCTGTTGCTAGATTCCAACAGCGGGGAGAGGCCCGAGGGCCAGCCTGAGCGGACCAGCGGGGAGAGAGCCCATAGAAAGGTCCACCCTCTGGCTGTTCCTCTGCCTATCTCAGTCTGGCAGTTCGCATGTGTGCGACCCCTGCGTCCTCTAATGCCATTTAATTTAAACAGTTGTTTAAAAAAGCGTCCTCTTGGGGCCTTTTTGATCCTGGGTGGCTCAGTGGGTTAAGCATCTGCCTATGGCTCAGGTCATAATCTCAGGGTCTTGGGATCGTGCCCCATGTCTGGCTTCTGGCTCAGCAGAGAACCTGTTTCTCCCTCTGCCTCTACCCACCCCCCTGCTTGTTCTCTCTCTCTCTCTCTCTCTCTCTCTCTCTCTCTCTGTCAAATAAAATCTTAAATTAAAAAAAAAAAAAAAAAAACCTCCTCCTACCACTTCCCCAAGCTGGTGACAAACTCTCGGAATTAGAGAGAACCAAGAGAGACCCCTCCTCTTACTCATTCTGCGACCTTGGGCAAGTCCCTTAACCTCTCTGAGCCTCACATTCTCCCTGCAAAACGGAGAGAATCATGGTGTCTACCAAAGAGCGGGCGTGCGGGTTCCACAGTGTCACGCATGTACAGTTCTTAGCACCGCGCCTGGCAAGTGACAAATGCTCAATAAACAGGAGCCATGATTCACAGAACGGTGGCAGTGATGACAGCGATGGCTGTAGTGGTTAACTGTTGCTCCATGTCAGCGGCAAAACCTCAGTGCCGCACAACAGCAACGTTTAAATTGGTTCATTAATTAGTCAGCAGGTGTGGGCTGGGCTCAGCAGGGGGGCTGCTGTGCTCTATGTGGCTCCCGTCCTCTTCCTGGGCCCACGGCCACGGCGGAGGCCGAAGAAAGGGCACGGGCCGGACTGCACAAATGCACTTCGGGTCACATCTGCTCATCTTCCATTGGCCAAAGCAAGACACGACGCTGAGGCCCGGCTGGAAGGGTAGCAGAGAACACCTGAGCTGCAGCAGGAGGGCATTGCCAAGAGGCGTGCCCAAGGGTGTGGCTGTATAATCCTGGTGCTGGACGCTGGATGGGGTCCCAGGAGAAGACCCATAGCCCCAACTTCCACAGCGAGCAGCTCAGGTGCTCGTAACTTTGACTTTTCACCCACTCACGCAAGCACGGGATCAGAATTGTGATCAAGTGGAACCACTTTTCTTATCTTCTTTGTCACAGTGATTTATCCTAATAAATTGTGTATCTTCTAAAACCTAGTCAAGTGGGGGTTCTTGTCTCTACAAATGACTCCTGAATTGTCAGGCAAGGGAGCACCTTGCGAATGTGAACGCATTCTGTATGCATATGTGGAAACCTCGGAAGGCCGCTTGGAACTTAGCCATATAAAAGCAGCTAGAAGAGGAACAGGCATTCACAAAAACTACCAGCGGGTGTGTACACGGGGTCCCATCGCTCCGGAAAGCAGCTAGGAATCATCGCACAAAATTGAAGATGCCCGTGTGCTACGATCTGAGAAACTCAGATATACGACCGAGGTACATGACTCAGAAAGAATATTTATAGCCGCGCTGTGCGTCGCAGCCCAAACCCAGACACATCCCAAATGTACAGCAACAGTAGAATGGATAATTGCGATGTATTCACACTGTACAGCACCATCCAACAAGGATAAGAAGTGAAATCTCTTGCAGGCGACAAGGTTGATGAATCTTACAAACAAAGTGTGAACTAAGTGAAGCAAGACACAAAAGAACCTGCACGACTCCATTTACACGAAGCTCACGGACAGGCAAAACTAAGCCCTGTAGCTTAGGGACGGATACACGGGCAATAAAACAATAAGCAAAAGCCAGGGAACTCTTAGCATAAAGGTCAGGGTGGTGGCCCCAGCTGGGTGAGGGACAAGGACAATCAGGTCTTGGCTCAAGAGAAGGAAGGATTTCCAATAATCGGAAACATTCAAAGATGGGGTGGGGGGGAGGTAAGTCCCTTTTTATTTAATTCAAGGACTTGAAGGTGCATTGATGGGACCCGTGGTAGAGATCTTGGAGGGACGAGTCAAGGTCAGAGAGGCCCAGGCCAGGGAAGGTTGAGGCCGGCGTGGAGGAGTGAGGCTGTGGCAGCCAGCCCCGGCCTGAGCTGGATCCCAGTTCCACCACCAAGCAGCTAAGTGACCTTGGGAAGGTTAACCGACCTCTCTGAGCTTCTGTTTCCACCCTTGAAAGCAATGCTACGTGTAAATTATCTAGCACAGTGCCTGGCACGGAGTAAGCCCTTGATAAATGATGGTCATTATTCTTTTTTTTTTTTTTTAAGATTTTGTTTATTTATTCATGAGAGACAGAGAGAGAGAGGCAGAGACAGGGGCAGAGGGAGAAGCAGGCTCCATGCAGGGAGCCCGATGGGGGGCTTGATCCTGGGGCCCCAGGATCACGCCCTGGACTGAAGGCAGGCACTCAACACCTGAGCCACCCAGGCACCCCAGATGGTCATTATTCTTAATCGAGAAGTGTTTCCCAGATTTGGGATTCTGAGATTCTCTGCCTCTGTAAGCGCGTGCATTCTCTCGGACAGGGTTTTGTTTTGTTTTTGCAATAAAGCAGCATAACGACCCCAAATGAGAACGGCTTACAAAAGCAAGCGTTTACGTTGTTCTCCGTCATCCGTGGGCCAGTTACTACTCAGCAGGGCCGGGTCCAGGCTCCAGGTTTCGGGCTCCAGCTGCGGGTTGGGTTTGGCTCTGCTCCTCGTTTCTTGCTCATCCCAGGACCAGCCGACCTGGGGCCTGCCCTGTTCGTGATGAAAGGCACAGAGTCTGCAAAGGTCACTTAGAAACACACAGTACCTGTTAGGCCTTGGCTGAGAAGCGCCTCCCCACCACTCCCCACTGCGTTCCACGGGCCCGAGCAGGTCACCGGGCCATGCCCAAGGTCAACGCTGCAGGGATGCCCGCTGTGCCGCTGTGCACCATCAAGTCACACGGTGAAGGGCAATGCAGGCCGGTGAAGAACTCGGAACAATACTCTGATTGCACGCATGCATGTGGAATATTCGAGAGTTACTCCAGTGTAGGAGGAGATTTTTAAACAAAAACCTTCTTCAAGAACCATGAGGCTGCAAAACACAAGGTTCAAAAGCCTCAGCCTAACAGTGAACACTGAAAATGTAATTTCCAGGGATCCCTGGGTGGCTCAGCGGTTTAGCACCTGCCTTTGGCCCAGGGCGTGATCCTGGAGTCCCGGAATCGAGTCCTGTGTCGGGCTCCCAGCATGGAGCCTGCTTCTCCCTCTGCCTGTGTCTCTGCCTCTCTCTCTCTCTCTGTCTATCATGAATAAATAAATAAATAAATCTTAAAAAGAAAAGAAAATGTAATTTCCCCATATTATTAGCTTATATAATAAAATCGTTGTATAGCTGATTAGTTTTAATGCTCCATGACATGTCAGTGAGGACGTAAATTCAGAGCTCTGGGGTCTCTCCTCCTGATTCTGGTTCTCACCTGTTGGCCCAAAGACCCCTGAGACTCACCTATTCCTAGTTGAGAATGGCTTTTGCATTTTTTTTTTCCTCTTCTGCATTCTCCAACTCCTTGGCAAGTTGAGATTTCTGTCTAAGGGCCTGTTTTGTCTCTTGGTTGAGCAGAGATGCTTGGAGAGGACACCACTGGAGTCTGGGCTGAGGTCGGGGCAGAATTAGGTGTTGTTCTCCTCTGAAGAACTGTAACCAGCTCAACCAGGCCCTGACCCAGCAGGTGGAACTCTGTCCCCCACCCTAGACCCCCCAGCATTTCCTCCAAGGCTGGCAGCTTCCGCCTACAGGATGGCGGCCAAGCTGTGTCCCTCTTGCCATTGTGCCTCATCGGGGAATCCTTTCCAGATGCGCCTGGGAGTTGAGCTGATTGGGTGCCCTCACTGGGGACTGAGTCTCCGGGGATAACCAAAAACACAAAAACAAACAAAAGACAAAACAAAATCCAAGTGGGTGGAGCAGGGAACAGAGAAGAGAGAGCCACCGTGCAGCCTTGCCCCACAGGAGGGATGGGGGGAAGCCTGGGTTAGGACTGCCCGGGAGTGGGGCGATTAGTGCATCGGCCACTAACCTTCCATGGGAGCTAGAGAAGGTTCTAGGTCTTTGCCTCTCTGTGCCTTGTCTCCATATAGGGCTGGAGTTGAGGACGTCTAAATTTCCTTTCGGAGGAGTACACAGAGCGTGCTCGAGAGGGAAAGGCCCGGGGGCCCAGCATACAGAGCATCCACCCCTGCTGCGCTGACCTCGGGAAAGTTCCCTGACGTGCTCTGTGCCTCAGTCCCCTCAGCAGAAACATCATCAGACCAGCTCCCCAGGCTGCTTCGGGGAGGAACTAAGTGAACACGGCTGCAGCGCGTGCAACAGTCCCCGGCACGGAATAAACCTTCCGTCAGGGTTACCTCCTGTTATTAGTATTGCAGCTTTCGATGCTAAACCACTTTGCTCCTTTTTAAAATGTGATTTATGCTTTTAGGCTCCGAGGGCTATTAGGCTGACTACGTGAGGGTATAATATATGGGACGGGGGGAGCAGTAAAAGCGCAATCTGTGTGATGTGGCAACTGGAGCCGGTCCAGCAAAGAGCCGCGGACAAGATTAAAGGTCTGAAGAAACGGCACCTCCCAGCGAGAAAGCCGGAGAGTGGATTATTTACTACGGTCGAGGTGGAGAGGTTACAGACGAGAAGTCCCAGGCGCCAGCTCTCCCCGCTACAGTGAGAAACTTTGCGGGTGAGGCAGCAGCTGAGCTTCCGGATGATTAAATAGGAGGCAGCGAGCGGATCGAATTTTCGCCCACCTGGCAGATGGGTGCGCATCATTATCCAGCCGCTCAGATTTGCACCCAGGTGTGGGGTCCTGAATCCACTGTACCCGGCCGCCTCCCTACAGGAGACGGGAGGGCCACCTTCGGGCTCTCGGGGACCTCCTATCCGGGGGCAATGCAGCAAGAAACGTCAGGGAAGATCCAGGGAAGTTTAAAACGACACAATTGGTCTCGGGTGGCCGCGAACACGCGAGCCTCGGTTTCCCACCTCGCGGTCAGGGGACGGGGTGAGAACCGACAGGTTGTTGAGCACCTGGGCAACACCGAGCCCCCGCGCGCCGATGCCTCGTGACCTAGCAAGTAATTGAAAGGGAAAAATTCCGTCGACAGGTCGCCTTCCGTCTCCGCGACGCCGGGCATCCCGTCTGGTTTTTATTCCCGGAACCCAACAGGCAACTGTGACTCCTGGAGCCGTGGTACAGCCCGCGGAACAGAGCAACGGGAGGATCCGACCTGCCCCCAAACCGCCCGACTGTTCCAGGTGGAGAGACCCGTCTCCCGGTCTGGGGGGTTCGGGGGACAGGTTTGGGGACAGGAAGATCGTCGTTCCGTGGCTGTGGTTCGGGGCAGCTGCACAGCTCTGTGGTCTGGGGCTTGTGTGGTGAGGCTGCGGCCCCGGGGCAGAGCCCCGACTCGGTCGGGGTGGAGGGGGGATGATGCTGCAGGAACGGTGACTCTGAGCCTCCCGGGCTCACGTCCACCAAGTTTCATTTCTTCCTCTGCTGTGCATCCACAGCCTTGGAGGCTCCGCGCTGCCCCGGGGAGGGGGGGGTCCCTCGTCTGCACGCCCCTCCACCAGCAACAGGTGCCACAGAGGGAATACGATTCTGGGGGGTCTTGCACCAGCTGTTAAGATCTCTGGCCCAGAGGTGGCTCAGGTCACTTGCCCTGAACAGTTCGGAGGCTCCAGCAAGCACGAGGGGGGCCGGGAGATGCACCCCTGCTGGTGCCCAGGGGGTGAGGAGGGGCGCATTGGATGAGCAGCAACCCAGCCTGCCACACCCCCTTTCTCAGCCGAAACCTCCTACCCCAGCCCTAGCCCAGCCCTACCCCCTCCACTCTCCACGGGGCTCCACCCCCTGCCCCCTCGAGCCGTATCCTTGGGGTGTGCAGGGGGCTCGCGTGAGAGAGACAGAGACAGACACAGAGAGATGCCCAGAGACAGAGAGAATGCAGTCCTGAGCTCTTTCCTCAAGAAACAAATGACTCCTTGACATTCCCAACCCATTACCAAGGTACTTCGGTCTCTGGTCTCTTTCATTACGCGCAAACCACTGTTATTATTATTGTTTATCATTTATAGGACCTAACAGGTGTGTGCCGCTCTCATCCCTGGCTAAGACCGGCGCTGCTCGGCTCCGGCCCGGCTGCCGCTCCCTTGCTTCTCGCCTCCTGGCCTCGGGCTCCCCTCCCTGCGGCCCCAGCCCTGTGGTCCCCCCACCCCGCCCTCCACGCCCTCACCTGCAGGGAGGGTCCCCCCACGACCAGCAGGGAGCAGCCCAGACAGGAAGGGGAGAGCGGCAGCTCACAGGCCAGCACCTGCCGTTTGCTCGGCGCCGCGAGTATCCTCACACGGAGCAGATCAAATGGAAACGGTCATGCACCTGGCACAGGCAGGGAAACTGAGGCTTGGGGAGTGGTGAGGGGGGGGTTGCACAACATCCCACAGCACGTAAGTCATGCTTGGCCGAAGAGGAATTCCACAAATGGAGCGGCCCTTGCGCAGGCATAACGGGTCGGTGTCTAGGATCTTGGAGGAAAGTGGGGCTCCTGGAAGGAGCTCTGGACTTGGAGACAGAGCCTTGGGTTTGGGGACAAATGCGGTCTGTCTCCCCTCCACCGCCTGCCCAAACCCCCCCGCAGCTCTGTGACCCCGAGTGGCGCTTGACCTTCCCAAGCCTGCTTCCCAGGGCTGGGAAATGGGGTCGGTGTTCCCGCTCTGCCTGCCATGGACGGGGCAGGTAACAGAGCTGTGAAGGGCAGCGGGAAGCAGCTCGGCTGTGTGCCCCTCAGAGGGAGGGGGTGTGGAAGGGCACGAGCTCAGCATACGCTACCGTCAGCGTCAAGTGTTCCTAAGAAGCCAGCAAATCAGTTTGTGCAAGACCATGAGCAAGTGGACCATGACCGCAGCCCAGGGCTGCCCTGGGGTTCACAGGATGACATCGCTTACAACTTCCTTCGTCGTCCAACAAATAGCGAACGCCCACTCTGTGCCGGACTGCTTTAAAAAAAAAAAAAAAACCCAGAGAGAAAGACAAAGAGAGAGAGGAGGCAGGGGGCAGAGGGAGAGAGAGAGTCCTAAGCAGGCTCCACGCCCAGTGCAGAGCCCCACGCGGGGCTCGAGCTCACGACCCGACCCTGAGATCATGACCTGGGCTGGAATCAAGGGTCGGACGCTTCAGCCACTGAACCGCCCGGGAGCCCCTGTGGGACAGCTTTAAGCACTGGGGACCCAGGGCTGCCCCCCAACCCCCGGGGCTCGTGACCTAGTGCGGGGCGACGGACAATACACAGGAAGACAACCGTGAGGTGCGGGCCGTGCGAACCAACAGGCTGGTGCAGCCCGGCTGCCAGTCCTGCTGACCCTTAGCAATCGTGGTTCCTCGCCAGCAGGGCCCTTCGGGTTGACCCGGGCCTCCCTGACACAGCCCCCGCGCCCGCCCCCCGGAGGGCGTCCCTCCCACCTTGAATCCCACCCCTCCCTTCGTGCTCCTCTCCCACGGCCGCCGTGAGGAGCAGGCCTGGTCCCCGAGTCGTACACGGGGAAGCGGAGGCCCAGACAGCTGGGACACATCCCTGGATTCGGGCCCAAGACCCGTGTCCCTGTCACCCTCCGAAGCCCGTGCGCTTTGTCCCTGTCTTCCTTCTGCTCTGGTTATTTGCCGGGGGGGGGGGGGGCCTCCTGCTCCACCCCCATTGGGAAGATCCTGAGTCTGATCTTCTCCCCGCGTGGACCGGACTGTGAGCTCCGCGGGCAGGCGCAGCGCCCGTCTTCCTCACCACGGCACCCTCCTCGTGAGAACAGTCTCTGGCACATAGCAGGTGCTCAGTGAACACTCACACGGCCGCCCCGACTCTGCATCACCCTCCCCGCCTCCTCACCACTGTCCACCCCCAGGTTTCGTGATCCATGCCAGCCACAGGCAGAACCTTCCAGCTGGATTCCCTTGTCCTCCCTGTGAGAGCCCCGGGTGGCCTCTGTGTCGAGCCTCTGTCGTCTACGGACACACTGGCCTGCGGGTGGGTAAGTCGGGTGTGCCCGTGGGGCGCTGGCCCTGCCTGGTGACTGATGCTGTCCCCTCCACCCGGGATGCCATCCCCAGGCCCCTTGACCCCCAGGCCTCCCCCTGCAAAGGGCGGTGTGGGGTGTGTGTGTGGGTTCCGGGGCCTGTGAGCACCATGGCCAGTCTCTGCCCCTCATCGCCTCCGCCCACACCCCATGGCCTGCATCCCGTGGCCCCCCCCACCCCTACCCCGACGGCTGCGCTCTCCGGGGCAGGCCTGTGTGGTTTTCATCTGCTTCCCCAGCATGAGGCTCGGCGGCGGGAACCCAGCTGCCATCAGGGAATGCCTATTGACCTGGGATGTGGAACCGGAGAGAACATTTGCTCATCAGACCCCCACAGGTCCGCCTGGGCCTCGGTGCCCCCTTCCAGGAGGAACGTCTTGCCCGGCGGATGCGCAGCTTGGGGAGGCGGGCGCGGGGGGCCGCTCTGCAGTTGGCAGCGGGAGGGCCTTGTGTCAGCTCGGAAATGAGGTCGCCCACCAGCCCGCCTGCCGCTGCCTGCGCCTTGCACGCCTTCCCGGTTCAACGAGATGTTGTTCTCAAATGCGTTTCCCAGGGAATTGGTGTGGGGTTTTTTTCCCTTTCTCGTTCTTTTCCTTCTCTGTGTGTCTGGCAGAGGGGCACGGCTGCAGCTGCTGTAGCAGCGGGCGGGAGACCTGGATCCGGGCTTGCGGCAGGCCCAGCACCGCGCCGCCAGCTTCCCTGCGCTCACCCGCCCTGTCCGTGACGAGGCCACCGGGGCCACCAGGGCACAGCTGGGCCTCTCCCCGGGGGCCCGGGCACAGCAATTAGCACCAGCTCTGCTCTCTTCCCTCCGCATCGCCCCTGCACCTGTGCCCAAGCCCTTCCCTACCCCGGAGGCCTCCGCCCACCAGGGAGCTCTCCGTGGCTCGCTCTTCCCTTCTCCCGCCTGCCAGGACAGCCTGTGACTACCTCCCACGCCTCCGCGGGGGCCGGTGCCTGCAACCAGCACTTCCTGAGCACCTGCTGCGTGTCCGACTGCAGACATGCCCTGGAGAGAAGGGGATGGACGTGGTCACTCTTCCCAAGCAGTTTCGGTCTAGTTGGAGAGAAGGGGGTGAAGGAAGGAAGCACGCCAATAATGAAAGAACTGTGGAAGGTGCTAACAGTTGTGACGGAGACCAAGGGATGTGGGGACAGAGACTGTGAGGGATGGAAGGAATAGGGCTAAGTCCGGGGCGGTGTCCCTAAGGCAGTGACATTTCAATTTTTTTTTAAGGGAGGGCGAGCAGGGGGGAGGAGGGCCAGAGGGAGAGGGAGAGAGAGAAGCTCAAGCAGACTCCCAGGGAGCACACAGCCCAACGCGGGTCCTGAACCCACTACCCTGAGATCACCACCTGAGCAGATATCAAGAGTCAAGTGCTTAACCGACTGAGCCACCCAGGTGCCCCCCCAAGCAGTAACATCTGATAAAAACCTGAAGAGTGAAGAGAAGCTCATGGTGGAACCACGGGGTGGGGGGCACTGGGGGCAGCAGCCTGAGGCCGGGGGGGTGGAGAGCGAGCGGCAGGAGGGCCCGGGATGTGGGCAGGGGGGTGGTGGGTCAGCTGGTGCCCGGTGAGGACACTCCAAAGCACTTTAGGCAGAGATCTAGGCAGCACCCCCTGTCCCCCGATGCTCACTGGGCACTAAGGAAATATCTGCTGGGTAAATGAGGGAGGGCGAGGCGTGGCTGGCTATTAAACCTTCCATTTAGTCCGCATCAGCTTTTCCGTTCCATGAGAATGTGGATTTTGTTGGTAGGCAGGGCCGGGCTGTCCAGTCCCAGGGTCTGAGATCCGACCCCCCTGAGGAGCAGGGGCTGGGGCAGTGCTGTGGGGCCTTGTCTCCCTTTCCCACCCACCTCCTCCTGCCCCTGTGGCTCCAGCCCTGAACACGGGCCTTCCTGCTTCTCTTGTTCCTGCAGCCTGGCAGCTCACAGACAGTCAGTGTGGATGCTCCCGCCAAGTCAGGCAGGTACAGGACTTCTCTGCACAGACGGTGGTCACGGTCTCCGTGGCGTCTAGGTGTCCCGCCCCTGCAAGTGCGTGCGGGGCTTCGGAATCCCATCACACTTAGGAGCTCTGTGACCCGCATCAAGTCACTCGACCTCTCTGAGCCCCCGCCCAGGGGTGTTCTGAGGATCGCAGCCGCGCGGCCGGCTCTCGGCAGAGATGCTCGGTCACTCTGGTTACCAACGGAGGCCACGCGGCTTCGTGACAGTCCTGCAAGAAAGATAATGGTCGTCTCCACTTTGCGGATGGAGAAATCGAGCCCCAGGGACGAGACCCCCCGCCCCAGGTAGCTCAGAGACAGAGACGGGGCGCGGGGTCTCTAGGCTAGGATTTCGGACTGTGGGGCCACCCCTTCCCAGGAGGCCCCGGCTCCCAGCGCCGTGGGAAGGCGGTTCTCTCCCGGGGAGGCCTAGAGATCTTTAGGGGAGCGCACCCCGCCTGCACTCCCGGAGGGCCGCCTCTTCCTTGATTGCTTCCCAGCCGAGCGAGCTCGGAACAGGAGAGCAGGAGCGGCGGGCAGGGCCCAGGCGAGGGCTCGGAGAAGCAGTCTGCTGACAATAACAACACATTTTTACCAAATTACCAACTCCCGGCATTGCCCATTAATGAGCGATTCTTGCGAAGCAGACACGCTAACAAGATGCTTCTGAACTACCGTCCGCATCTTCCGCTGCCAATGGGGGAGGCATGAAAGCTAATGGGGGGCGGGGGGGGGGGGGGAGCCGCGTGCTTAATTACTGAGCGGGGGAGGAGGGCAGCCCGGGAAGGGCTTCTTCATCCTTTGCGGATCTTTAATGAACCTTTTAACACGCTTAAAAAAAAATAAATGGAGAGAAAAATTTTTAAAAGCTCTTTTTAAAGATTTTTGGCAGGTTTGATTAGTGGTTTTGAAAGCCCTAAACAGCCACTTAATTGGTGAGCCCCCTTGACAGCTGGTGAATAGAAGGTGGGAACGCAGCGGGCTCCACTGGCCGCTTCTCCTCCGAGCGGCTTCTCCAGGATGGCTTGTTGGCCCCAGACTCGCTGACCCCCATCTGGTGCCCGCGATGCCCTGCAGAGGCTGCCGTGCCAAGCAAGCAGATGGACACTGGGAACTTTCCGGTTATGAAAGTTCTTGCAGCGTCCGGGGCAGCGGGATCTGGAAGGACAGTCAGAGGGGGCGCAGCGGGGTGGGCTTGGGGCATGGCTGGGCCGCCAGGGGAACTCCAGCGCACGATGGAATCTTCTCTGCCCACAGTTCAGCCCCGGGCCGTGGGGAGAAACGCATCGTGTGTGGCCATAAGACTGTGGGCTTGGGGGCTGGGCGATTCTGGGTTCGAATCTGGAATTTGCCCCTTTTCAGTGGTGTGACTTTTTTGCAGATGAAGGATCTTGTCTGAGCCTCAGTTTCAACTTCTAGAAACTGGGGACGATTGTATGTATGTTGTGGGGATTTTAGAAGTAAATAGTTGCATGTGTACAAAGTGCCTGGTGCACAGGAAGGGCCCCAAAAGGGTTGACTTCCTTCATCCTTAGCTTTTTTTCTTTTCTTTTCTTTTTTTTTTTTTTTGGTGTGGAATTTCCACAGATTCCCTGGCCTTAAAACTGGCTCTGGTCTCTGGGATGTCTCTTTTTTATTTAAGTTTTTCTTTACATTCCAAATATCTAACACAATGTGTAATAGGAGTACAATTTAGTAATTCAAGACTTAAATAAATGAGCCAGTGCTCATCACAAGTGCACTCCTTAATCCCCACCACCTTTTTAACCCATCCCTCCACCCACCTTCCATTTGGTAAGCATTAGTTAGTTCTCTAGAGTTAAGGGTTTGTTTCTTGTTTTCCTCACTTTTTCCCCTATGATATTTTGTTTCATTTCTTAAATTCTACATGAGTGAAATTATATATATTTGTCTTTCTCTGATTGACTTATTTCACTTAGCATTATACTCTTTAGCTCCATCCACATCTTTGTAAATGATAACATTTCATTCTTTTTTATGGCTGAGTAATATTCCATCATAAATCTAAATATATGTATTCATATTCACATTTCTCTGCTCTGGGAACCTCAGAGCCTGCATTTATTTATTTATTTATTTATTTATTTATTTATTTATTTTTGTATTTTTTTTATTGGAGTTCGATTTGCCAACATATAGCATAACACCCAGTGCTCATCTCATCAAGTGCCCCCCTCAGTGCCCGTCACCCAGTCACCCCAACCCTGCACCCACCTCC
Source organism: Vulpes lagopus (assembly GCF_018345385.1). NCBI lineage: Eukaryota > Metazoa > Chordata > Mammalia > Carnivora > Canidae > Vulpes > Vulpes lagopus. Next base: position 129,565,581 of record NC_054831.1, read on the forward strand.
CCTTCCACTTCCCCTTGTTCGTTTCCCAGAGTCAGGAGTCTCTCATGGTTTGTCACCCTGATATTTCTCATTCATTTTTTTCTCCTCTCCCCTATAATCCCTTTCACTATTTTTTACATTTCCCGAATGAATGAGACCATATAATGTTTGTCCTTCTCCGATTGACTTTCTTCACTCAGCATAATACTCTCTAGATCCCTCCACGTTGAAGCAAATGGTGGGTATTTGTCGTTTCTAATGGCTGAGGAATATTCCATTGTACACAGAGACCACATCTTCTTTATCCATCATCTGTCGATGGACACCGAGGCTCCTTCCGCAGTTTGGCTATTGTGGACTTTGCTGCTAGAAACATCGGGGTGCAGGTGTCCCGGCGATTCACTGCATCTGTATCTTTGGGGTAAATCCCCAGCAGTGCAATTGCCGGGTCATAGGGCAGGTCTGTTTTTATCTCTTTGAGGAACCTCCACACAGTTTTCCAGAGTGGCTGCACCAGTTCACATTCCCGCCCACAGTGCAAGAGGGTCCCCCTTTCTCCACATCCTCAGCCTCTACCTGGGTATCAACCACAGGACACCTGGGTGGCTCAGCAGTTGAGCTTCTGCCTTTGGCTCAGGTCGTGATCCCGGGCTCCCGGGATCGAGTCCCGCATCAGGCTCCTTGCTTAGATCCCGCTTCTCCCTCTGCCTGTGTCACTGCTTCTCTCTGTGTCTCTCTTATGAATAAATAAATAAAATCTTAAAAAAAAAAAAAAGAAGTCAACCGTATAAGTAGCAGATGAGAAATCCATAGTTACAACAGGGGAAAAACACAAGGGTTTTAGGAAACTCTAACTGTGTTGTGAATCACCAATAAGATATAGGGACTCAAACAATAATGGGATATTGGCCGTATTAATAGAAATAGAATATGTAGAATGTAGGAGGTGACCATCCTATCACACTGTACTCTAATAGTCCCGCATCTGGAGAAGTGGCACTGTACTCTGAACAAGATTATGGCCAAGGGAATTAGGTTTTGAAAGAGCCCAGGGAGAGGAGAGGGACTCCAAATCATATCACATGGAATGTCATTGAGGAAGAAACTGGTCCTGTGTAGAGACTGGATGGAGTGGAGGTGATAGAGACTTGGGAGTCTCAAATGTCTGACATTCAGGCCCTTAAAAATAATAGAGCTTTTCTGGGTGGGCCTAAGCAGAGGGTAGGAATCCCCCCCCCAAAAAAAAACCTAATATTTTGGTTACATTATCCGTGTATGAGTAGAATGTTTTTTCCAAGCCACTTGTGACACGTACTCAGGTACGCAGCAGGACATGCCAGCCACTGCCCTTCGGCCTGGGGCTAAAGGGGTGAACAAAGCTCACTTTCCAGCAGACACGGGGCATCCTGGGGGTTAAGCTCCCGGGTGCACAGACCGGGCCACCTCTTGGAGAGGCTCCAGAGGAGGCTGGATGGTGCGACTTTGGCCTCTGCGATCCCCTGGCTTTCGGGTGACCATCGCCAAGATCTGGCCCTGGAGGCGATCGCCTGGCTGCACAAGTCTTTCCCTGGTGTGGGGCTGGGACGGAAGTCCTGGATTTGGGAGCCCTGAGTGTGGTGGAGGCAGGGCTGAGGGCGGAACGGTTCCCTCCGCGGTGTAGACGCACACCGATACCTGCCTAGGGATCGCCTCTCCAGAACGCAGTCCCCTCCTCCTGCCTGGCGACAGCAACCTGACCTCCCCATGGGTACTGAGCCCTCCGACCTCCTGAGTCCAGGTGGTGACCCAGGCCTGTCCACACGCAGCATCCCCTTCACCCGGCCACGATGATGGATTCGGGGGATGGCATGTGACCCAGCCTGGGCCAATGGGAGCCGCAAGAGTCACTCACTGCTGGACTTTAGTAGGGATTGGTGAACGAGAGGAATGCCCTTGCGCACTCGGGGGGTGGGATGGGAGCCTGGGGCCTTGGCAGCCATCCTGGCGCCATGAGGGGAATGCCTGAGAACACAGCCAACGCGCAAGAATGCAGGCCGGGCGATGGCAAGAGAAAGAGCAGTATTTTTGTATTGGGACTCACCATGCTTCGTACAAATAAACCCACTTATATATTTCTATATTATCCTGATAATATTTTCTGGAGCCACATGGATCCAAGCAGCCCTGAAGCTCTCCTCCAAACTTATACGTTCTGTGGCCAGAAACATCATTTGTTGTGGTTGTTGTTTGAGCCCATCTGAATTAATTTTTTCTGCCACTTGCTCCCAAAAGAGTTCTCTCTGATAAGGGGTGGGGGGAGGGGGCTCTGTTAAGTACAGGGTGGCTGTTTCCTCTCCTGACCAAGCTCAGATCACCTGATGGGATGGAGCCATTTCAAAAGGGGCGAGAGGGGAGGAGCGGGCACCTCAGGGAGCTCCCTGGAGGGGATCGGTGTGGAACTCTTGAATACGTCCAGGCTCCTGAAGAAATGTGAAGCTGGGCAGGGGGGACACTTTGCTCATGCTGGCACGATTCTAGAAGCAGGGGCAGGCTGAAACGTATCCACAAGGTGTGTCTGCACCCTGATTTCGTGGCTATTTTAGGGGGGAGTTCATGCATCCCGCCCCCACCTCAGGCCAGGCCCCTGGGCCCCGTGAGCCGCGCTGCCGAAGCCCTTTGGGAGAAATGCTGCTGCTCCACTGACCACCACCACCACCACCATCATCACCATCATTGCATTAAGAAAAAAAACCACTTCGGAGATTATTAAACTCGCCGGCAAGGACAAGCAGACCCAGAGCCTGGGCGCCGATGGCCCCTTGTGTGAGCCCCTGGGGGGCACTTGAGCTGAATAATAATCAGGAAGGGGTTGGTGGCAGGAGGGCGTCAGGAGGCCTGCAGAGCTGGTTCCCCAGGCCGGTGGCCGAGCCCCTGTCCCCGGGCACTTCAGGGGGAACAGCTCAGGCCCCATGTTGGCTGGGTGAGCACGTGGGAAACCAGGCATTGTAGGCCCAGGCAGGGCCCAGCCTGCAAGGGCACAGGGTTGGGGGGGGGGACGCCAGCCCCCACAGCACCCTATGAGCGCCCCGGCACCCCTGGGCCCCATGTCAGCCTCTGGGGCATGCTCGAGGCCATGGGTCCTCGGGAAAGGGAAGGGAGGGGAAGGCAGCAAGGGTCTGTCTCGTGGACCTGTGGACGGCCCAGGAGCTGGGGGGACCTCCAGGTGACTTCCAGGCAGAGCCAGGGAGGCCTGGGACGTCATGGGTGGAGGTGGAGGTGAGAAGGGTGAGCGGGAAGCAGGCTGGCACCTCTCCTCCCCGGGCACCCCGCTTCTGTGTGTCACACGTGTCTGGGCTCCACCGAAGAGGTGGTTCAGAGGGAAGAGTCCATGGCCGAGAAGCAGGGTTTGCAAACCCCTGGTGTAGCCCACACTCCCCCGGGGCAGACTTTTAACTGAGATCCAGAGAGAAGAGCAAGGACACTTCTGAGCCGGCGTGACGTTGAGTCTCCAACAGGACAAAGGAGCAGCCATGGTATCTTGAAACCTCGCAAGGGTGGAGGCCACGGAAAGGCCTTGGGGGGCTGTGGAAATGGGACCCCAGGAGACCTCCAGGGACCCAGCAGCAGCCCTGACCAGGAAAGCCGAGCCCCTGAGGACCCTCCCCACCCCCCACCGAGTGGTCTGAACGGAGGCAGGAAGATCAGGGCGCAGTTTCCATGGTTCTGGCCAATGCGAGTCCCAGCCAGAGGGGCCCAGAGGCGGAACCCCACATCCCGGGGGTTGCAGGGAGCAGGTGGGCTCCAGGGGTCGCTGGGAAGCTCAGCTGGGAATCTGTGGAAGCACACACGGCGGCCAGGGAAAGAGGGGCGTCCCGGGGCCGTGGGATTGCTCAGGGCCTAAGCGGGCCGCCCCTCCCTGGCGGGGCCAAGGTGTCCTGGCTCTGTGCCCCCTGCATGGCTGTGGCCACCCTCAGCTGCCTGCACATCTGGGACTCCGCAGCGAGGCAGCCTGGCACCTCCGACGTGCCGGGCGCTGCACGGGGCCGGCTCATCCCCGCAGCGGCGCCCCCTCGGCGCTGCCCGGACAGCCTCCCTCGGAGGGTTTTAGCCCCAAAGGGTTTTAGCTGCCACGTGTCCCAGCCTTCCCAGACTGGCCTTTCCCAAAGATGTTCCACTGGACGTTCGTGAGGCCCCACAAACGTGGAAGGGGGACCGCTACTCTGTAAGTTTGGAAAACTTTGAATTTATCCAAAGTCAATGAATTTCTTTTTTTTTTTTTTTTTCTTTCAGGACGTCCGGCATCCTTCACTACGGTAACGTCCCCCGTAAATCTCTAAGAAACGGATCGAGTCTGCAGCATTTCCCTTCCTCGCTGGACCATTCTTCTTCGTGGGGCGAGACCCCACTACGCTGTAGGAACAGGACAACCTCTACGATGCTCCCGGCTTGCGACCGCGAGAGCAGGTCTCGCCCACACTGCGTGTCCGTGGCTGTGGGCGGACGGGGGCGTTTGCTCACGGAAATCACTCACACCCCTTCTCAACAGGCGCTTCCCAGAGGAGGCGAGATTCCCGAGGGTCTGCTCCGGCAAGGAGATGCTCCAGTGGGGAAGTGACACGTGCCCCTTTCACTTGGCACTCGCGGGCAGGACGAGTGCCGTGGCTCACTCAGGGATGAGGGGCCAGCAGGTGCATGGCTGCCACATGCCCAGGGAATGCAGGGCTAGAAATGTGGGCGAGCATCACATCCGGGGTTCCCTGGTCTGCAGAGCAGGTGCCAATACCCCGTGAGCCCCGTGGCTCTGCAGAGCCCAATCTGGGAAGGCACCTCCGGGTTGGCCGGGGCCCAGGCTGGACCAGGGGCAGACCTCCACCTGCATTTCTGGGGTCCTTCCCCCCTCCTTCCACCAATGCCCTCCCTTCCTCCATCCTGTCCTCGGTGTCCTTCGTCCTTGCCGCTCCCCATTAGACACAGGCCAAGCCCTCTTCAGGAGCCCCCTCCTGGAAGGAGATCTCCCCACAGGAGTCCCGTGATTGCCTCCCAGCAAAGAAGCCTGTGATCCAGGGAGGCACCATGGATCCGCACTTCTCTTTCACCCACAGCAGACAGTCCCCACACGCTCCTGCCCCAGGTGTCAACTTAGCCCACCTGCGTCAGAGCGGAGCCACAGGGAGCGGGTCAGAAGCGGGTGCCCCAGCTCGGCACATGGCTGGTGGGGGGGCCCCCGGGGACCAGGCTGCTGAAGGGCACTGGTGCCCAGTGGTTGGGATCATGGGCGCAGGACCAAAGGAGGGTGTGGTCTCCAGCAGGACGTGGGACCTCTCTGATCCCCAGTTTCCTAGGCGGGGATATTAAGAGGGTTAAGTCAGGCGGCACTGGGGGAAGGAGGCGTGACTGGATCGTGCTGAATATTGCTGGGGTTGAGTGGCTGCCGTCGTCATCAGTGAGCTAAGAGGCACGGGGGTCAGCATAGGCGGGAGCCAGGAGGCCTGAGCTCCAGCCCCAGCTCTGCTCCCACCATGAACCCCTCACCTCTCTGCCTTGGCCTGACCCTACAGGAAGTGGGAAGATTCCCACATCTTTCCCAGGGTCTACGGGTCCCTGCCAGCTCCATGGCTGCACCTGCACCCCGCTTCCTGCTCACCTCCCCGTTCCAGTCATACTTGATTGTTTCCTTCCAAGAGCTCCTATCTTGTTTCCGTCAGCTAGGACCACACTAGTGCTGCATAACAAACCTCCCCCAAGCTCACTGGCGTACAGAACAGGCATTTATCCTCGAGTCCGTGGGTCTGCAGGTTGCTGAGGGTCTGGCTGGCTGACTCAGGGTAGGCTCAGCTGGACAGCTTTGCTTCAGGCTGTGGTTTGTCTGGATTTGGCTTCAGGCTCCAGGTCAGGCTCATTTCTGCTTCTCAAGTTTTCCTCCTGGAGTTCAGGTGGGCTCTCCTCATGGTGGATCCCCGGGCCACGGTAAACCAAGGCAAACCAGGCCCCTGCTCATATCACATCTGGCCAAAGCAGTCACGTGGCTGAGTTCAACATCAATGGGGCAGGAAAGCGCATACCGCCCACGTGGAAGGGGAAGGGAAGTGAAGGATGGGTGAGCGATCATCCAAACTATCATGGACATGCCATGCTTTCCCTCCACCCTTGATCTCAGGGCCTTTGCACATGCTGTTCATGTCACCTGGAACACTCAAATGCACCATTCAGATCTTAGCTTGGAAGCCAACCTGCATGAGAGGAGCTGCCTCTGACCCCACAGTGTGGATTCACTCCTGGGGGGCCTTCTCTCTCACCCCTCGTCATGGTTGCCCTGGATGCCATCTGTGGACCCAGGGCACACATTCCCAGCCCTTCTCGGCACCCCCTACACCTTATGGTCTGGAAGGCTAAATTCCTCATTTCCCAGATTCCTTTGTGGCTCAGATTCGGGATTACAAGTGAAGTTCCTGCCAGTAATGTGTGCTTGCGTGACATCTGGAAGACGAACATGAGGTGTATGGCCTCTGTCTGTGGCTTCTGGCCCTCTCTGCTGGTTAGGAGAGCCGTGACTTTCCTGCGGCAAGTTCCCAGGTTAATTTGCCAGCCTCCTGGGGGTCACGCAAGAGTGGCGGATGTGCCAGCTTCCTGAGCTGACTCCCTCATCGTCAGACCGCGGCACGTCCCGTGTCCCCTACCACCTTCTGATGTGCACAGTTTCGTCGGTGCTGGTGGCTCCAAGCCCAGACTGCGGGGCCTCCAGGGCGACGTCAGGGGTCCCAACCCCCCTCACGAGCCAGGCCTACGTTGTTCTGAGAGTCATTCCTGGAGGCCCAGCCAAGGCCTTGCTTCCTCAGACCTGCCAGTGGTTTTAGAAACACATAATCCCCTGCATTAAATTCCTTCCTCCTTAAAATACAGTCCTGCAGCCCGGCAGATGCAAGGCTTCAATTGCTCAGTCAAATGCAACTTTCCCGACCACAAATTGCATGCCTGCAAGATCCCGATGACCTGTGCTCACGACGACAGCCTCCACCACGGTGCCTGGCACACAGTAGGGGCACAGCATATACTGCCCTGAACAGCTGAATCTGCGGATTCCTGCACTGCCTAACTGAAAATTCTTTCTTTTTTTTAAGATTTATTTATTTATTCATGAGAGAGAGAGAGAGAGAGAGAGGGAGAGGCAGAGACACAGGCAGAGGAAGAAGCAGGCTCCATGCAGGGAGCCCGATGTAGGACTAGATCTCGGGACCCCAGGATCACGCCCTGGGCCGAAGGCAGATGCTCAACTGCTGAGTCACCCAGGCGCCCCCGACTACTGCAAATTCTTACCATGATCATCAAATGCTCTCAGGACAGGAAGATGGCCAACCAAGGAGGGGTCCCAGGCCGCCCGGAGTCCGCTCTCTCCAAATGCCCAAAAGAGACACATCACCAACTCTGCCCGCAGTGTCAGAGCCCATCAGGGCACCGTCAGCCTGTGCAGCTGGGAAAGTCAGCAGCTAGGAAAACAGACTCTGCCCACGGCGGGAACAGCGAGGGGGTGTAGTGGTCAGGGAACGGGGGGTAACATCGGGAGGACTCAGGTTTGAGGCCTTGCTCTCCTTGCTCCGCCACTTACAAGCTGTTTGGCCTTGAGTGAGTGAAATAACCTCTCTGAGACTCTGTTTCCTCATCTGGAAAATGGGCAGGGGAGGGGGGGAGTGATACGCGTCTTGCAGGGAAGCCAGGACTTTGTAGACAGCCCGTGCTCCATAATTGGTTGCTCCTCCTCACAGAGCCTGAGGCCTCACCCGAGACAATTACTCGCCTAGCATTTCCCATTTCTACTTGTCAGAGGCCTTGGGGTCCTTTGGGGGCCGCCCGGGCTAAGGGAGCCCGTGACCCTGTCCGGGAACCAGCCGCCAACCATACTTTGGCAGGAATGTCTCAGCGGGCCTTTCGGACGTCCGTCCTCCTGCTTCCAGACACGTCTGTGCTTTAGCAGAGAAAGGGTGCTGCTGGCTCCCCGGGTGGCAGCGTTACTGCTGAGACATATGTGATCTTGTGACAGGGACAGGATGCCTTACCAGGTGAGGACTCCCCCCACCCTCCCCTCCTCCCGGTGAATATGTTGTCTCTGCGGCCTCAGCTCCCAGACTCACCCCCCCACCCCAGGGATGGCCGGCCCTGTGCGTGGGGCCCCGCAGCAGACGGGATGAAAACAGGAAGAACAAACAGGGGACACCTGGCCAGACGGGCTGTCTCCGCTGCTCCACATAATCAAGAGTCAGGGGAGAGGGGGGAGGAGGAGAAAGAGTCTGGGTGCTGGGGTTTGGAGAGAGAGAGAGAGAGAGAGAGAGAGGGATGAGGGATGAGGGATAGATCCAAATTATGGAAAGTGGACCCCACCCCCTCTGCCTTTCCAGGTCCAAATGCTTCCTCCACGGGCCTGTACAGAAGGGGAATCTCTAGCTCTTGAGGTCTCTTGGGTTTCACAACACAGATCACGCAGGGCAAGGGACATACTGACTCGCCGTGACCCAGGAGGCCAAGGGACAGGATGGAAAGACCTGGGTATTGCGATGAAGTGAGGGGCACAGGAAACACGGAGAATGAGGCCTCGCAGGAGAATGGGCTCTTACCCCGCAAAGCCCAGTGCCTTCCGCTGCGGAACGGGCGTAGCCACACTTACATCCCAGGGTCGCTCCGCGTGGCAACAGGAGGCTGTTTGAAAGGGCTTAGAACGGGCTGGAAAGAGGGAAGCACTCAGCCCCTGATGGTTACTATCTCCCTGTGGGCGCTGCCACCCATCCCATCCCGTCCTGTGTCCCCCAGGGCCATGGCCACCCCGCAGATGGCCCCATGCCCTGCTTCCTCCAGACCCCCGAGCCCTTCTCCCAACATTCGCGGTTTCCATGACACCCTTGGTTTGGGGAGCTGCTTTTAATGAAGAAGACTGATTAATACCAAATTAGTACCTTTTTGTGTGTCCTTTTTGTCTTAGAAATGGAAACAAAAGACATTCTCGAGCTCAAGTCAAACATTTACCAAATTAATTCTCTGCAAGAAAATGTTTGGGATTTCAAGGGTTGGTGGTTTGTGGTTTTTTTTTTTTTTTCCATCTCCTTAACTATACTACATCATAAAGTAATTGCCTGATTAAGGGACGCGCAGTTTGGAGAGTGACACATTTTTTAAAATTAGAACGCGCCTGCCAACGGACACAGTTATGCAACTGGTTTTCTCTTTCCCAAACAACTTGATTCTCAAGGAGAATGACGGGAGAGACAAGGGCAAACACGAGAACCCAAATGCAGCAAGCAGGCAAGCACTGACGGGTCAAGCCTATCTTTGGTGACCTGGTTCTGCCCCGCTTCCCCTCCCTTGACACCCTTTTGGGGTCTGCCTCCCACCTCACCATCATTTATGCAAACCTGCTCTCAGAGAGGCCTATAATGGGAGTTCAAACATTGCCGACCCAGTGCCTCGGGGTGGGGGCCACCGTGCCCCAGGCTGGGCACCGGGCAGGAAGAGGTCTCTAGGATTTGGGCCCAGCTGTCCAGGCCAGTGAAGGAGACATGACCATAAACAAATAAGGGCAAGTGGTGCTGGGAAGGTCAGGGGGAAAGTGGACCTTACCTCCTGCCCCTGTGCCCATAGGATGACTCAGCCACACAGGCCTCCTCTGCACCCCTGCCTCTCTAAGCTCGGTCCCCAAACTCCGTTCCTTCCTCCTAGAATGCTCTTCCCCTTAGACCTTTGTGGGGCCGACTCCATTGCACCAAACATCCCCTCCTCCCAGAGGCTTCTCTGCCCACTCGAGAGGACGTGGCACTCCTCCACCAGGCCAGTCACTCTCCTTCTTCCCGCCTATGACGTTCACAGCATTGGCTGCACCTGACGCTCCCCTTCTGTACATCTGTTTCCAGATTAATCATCTGTAGTCAAGCTCTGGGCTTCTCCATCTCCTTCTCTGCCTCTCCATCGCCTGGACCGGCCCCTGGCAGGACACTGGTATCCAACAAATGTTTGCTGGTGAACGAATGGATGGATGGATGGATGGATGGATGGATGCGGCTGCTTACTTACGACCCCCAAAACAGGCCTGGTTAGTTCTCAGGGATCATGCCTTTAAGCTGCTCCTGACCCAGGCTTCCTGAGGAGGCGGGGAGAGGCAGGCAGGCGAGGAGGAGAGGGGTGACCAGCTCCAATCTTGCCCTTGGCCATGGTCAAGGGACCTTGCCTCTGTGGGTCTCACTCTCCCACCTGAAATATGAAAGATTTGAGCTAGATGATCGGTGGGACGGGGGGAGTCCTCCCAACTATACGTGTAGGAGGCTGTAAATAAATCCGGAAGAGCCAGTCACAAGAGGCCACATATGGTATGATTCCCTTCATATGAAATGTCTGTAACAGGCAAGTGGACAGAAGCAAAAGCAGATTAGTAGTTGCCAGGGCTGGGGTGCTGGAGGGGCAGGGGCAGGGCTGGGGAGATGCAGGGGGCAGGGGCAGGCCTGGGGAGATGCAAGGGTGGAGGTAGGGCTGGGGAGATGCAGGGGTGGGGCAGGGCTGGGGTGCTGGAAGGAGGGGCAGGGCTGGGGAGATGCAAGGCTGGAGGTAGGGCTGGGGAGCTGCAGGGGGCAGGGCTGGGGAGCTGGAGGAGGGCAGGGGTGATAACTGAATGCTGTAGTTTCTTTTTGGAGAGATGGAATGTCCTAAGGTTTATTATGGTGATGGTTTCACAACCTCGTGAATATACTAAAACCCACTGAGTTGTTACAAAAACAACAACAACAAAAAGCAAGTCTGATTTAACGTGTTCCCCCACAGGGGCCGTGAGAACCGTGCCCGTAAGCACCTGCTTCGTTCCCTAGCCAGTGGGGCTTCTGGAGGCAGGAAGAGGTCAGGCTCGAGGGCGGGCTTCCTGGACTCTGCACCCAGAGCGCTGGCCAGAGGGCCACGATTTCCAGACTAACGTTTGTCTGGCTCCCGACCTCCTTGACAACAGCCACCATCTCCCGGAGCTTCATTTTCGAGACTCACTGGCGGTTCTCCCTGGCGGGGACTGTGCCTCCTGCTCCGCCAGGGTCGGTCGCTCCAGCTTCTCACCCGGGGGGCCAGGCCCTCATCCGCGTGCTACCCACCCTCGGGAGGTGCTCTGCCCTGGGCCCGGACCTGTACCTGGTCCTTCAACCACACGAGGGAAAATCCCATGACAGAGAGGGAAACTGGGGCGCGGCGAAGCCATGTGACTTGCCCTGGTTCGCAGGCACGGGGAGGGGTTGGCTGAGCCAGGGCTGGAACCCAGCAGCCTGAGCCCCGAGTCTGTCCTCTTAACCTTGACACCTGCTGCTCCTCAGGTGGCAAGTGACAGCCAAGGAGCTGGAGGGGCTGCCTGCCTGACCTTGGGGTTTGAGTGCAAGTGTGGGGGGGGGGCGACGCTTTTTGATTTTCGCTGGGTCCTCACCCCAGGGGACAACATCAGCTGCTGTAGCACAAGGGAGCAGACGCCCGCGTCCTGCCACCTGAGTTGCCCTGTGGCCCAGGCATGGGGACCACGGTCACTGCCACAGTGAAGGATGGCCCTTGGCGGGGCACCGGCATCAGCCCAGGTGAGTCTCACAGTGGTCCAGCAGGGAAACTGAGGCTTACAGAGTATGAGGTGCCCGGGCTGGGGATTAGATCCAGGCCCCTCCCACTGCAAAAGCCACCCTCCTCCCTTAGGCTCTCTCTGCACCCACCACCTGCTGGCTCACGAGCTCTGGGCACTTGGCACATCATCCTCTCTCCAACCTTGTCTTGTCGGCGACAGCACAGAGATAATGATACCTCCCTGGCAGGGCTGTTCCGAAGATTGAACGGGAAGAGTATGATAGGATACGGGACGTCATGTGATGTCGTGTGCAGTATGCAATAAAACATAATACACATTTTATATCATACAATAAATTCCAATATAATTAGATTTGATGTAATATTAACATGAATTTGATAATAATATGATATAATATGCATAACTCCTTCCCCTAGAACATAATAGAAAGAGATAGAATATATGACGCGCTTCTAGAATATAAACCTCACGACACTGGATCAAATCTCCGGCACCCCTAAAATAGAACCCAGCAAATAGTAGGCACTCAACTGAGATGTCCTGAAGAAACAAGAGGATGAGCCCGTGGAAAGGAGTCGGCATACAGTAGGTGCCAAGTCATGGCAGCTATCGCCTTTGTCCCAAGTAAACCTGGGGGTGCCTGGCTGGCTTAGTTGGGAGAGCATGAGGCTCTTGATCTCGAGGTCAAGGGTTCAAGCCCCACGTTGGGTGTAAAAAAAAATAGTAAGCCTGCCCCCCCCCCCCAACCGCATGATCAACGCCCACGGCCTACCTGGGAAGGGCTGGGTACAGGTAACAGGGTTCCTGACCCCGGCACAATTCTGACAGAGACGTCACTGTCAGCCCTGGGGGCAGACACCTGCCAGCTCCTTCCTCTGCATCCCCCGCACCCATCCTCCTGGGTGTCCCATCTCCAAGGATGCCGGCACACCAGCCCTGTGGGATGTGGGACATGAGGTCTGTAGTTGTTACGATGACATAAAACAGAGTAACAGGTGCGCAGCCCTGCGTCCGGGCTTAACCCTTCGCTAGAGAGCCACTCAGTACCAACGGGCCTCCCCCCTGCAGGCTCCAACCCCCAAGCTCGCAGGCCCTAAGCCCCCTCTGTGGAGCCCCGCAGGCGAGAGCTGCAAGAGGGTTGGGGCAACCAAGGATGTGAATTCCTGGAAGCCCGAGCAGACGCTGTGGGTCCCCAGAGTCCCGCGAAGCTGTCCCTCCAGAGCTGAGGGAGTCACCGCGTCCTGGGAGTTGGTGGCCCAGCTGGCTCTCGAGTAGACAGTGTTCCAGCTTCAGGGACAAGACCCGGGAGCCTGGGAGGAGGGGATGAGTGGACCGGGGGAGGGAGCAGGGGAAGGGGAGGATCTGCGCGGGAGTGGGGCTTGGCTCGCAGGAAAACTCGATTTTGTGCAAATCTGGGTCTGAAATGAAATGAGCCTTTGGGGATGGAATTTAATATTGTCTTGGAGTCTTTGTCTTCATTTAGGGTGATGGGATTGCATTTCTCTTGGCTTCTCCCTTTGTCCCGGTTACATTTATTTTGGATTTATTCACTTATGAGTCTGGCAACAAGAAGTTGAAATGAGTAAATGTACTTTTTTTTTTCTCAAGCTACATTAATTTCACTGTGAGATTTATTCTGCCCACTGTTCTTTTTACGGTTACTGGCGAGCTGCGGAGGCCCACCTGGGGGCTGCAACCAGACAGGTGTGGCTCAGAGGTAGGACTGCAGTTCCCGGCCAGCCTGGAGCCCGGCAATTTTCAGCTGAGTGAGTCCGCGAGCTGGGGACAGCATTTGCCCTGTGGGGGTGCGGTGGGGGTGAAGAGGGAAGTCTCCCTGGGACAGGCATTGTCCTCCCATGCCTGTCACGGGCTGGTGCATATCAGGTGCTCTGGGTTGTAAGGTGTCCCCTCAAAAGGTATGTGGAAGTCCTAACCCCCAGTTCTTGTGGGTATGATGTTCATTGGAAATAGGGTCTTTGCAAATGTGATCAAATTAGGACCAGGACGTTTAGGGCGGCCCTCAACCAGCATGGCTAGTGCCCTTATAAGAAGAGGGACGCTGAATGTGGGGCACGCAGAGAGGATGCCAAGTGGCAGCAGAGCAGAGACCGGAGTGGGGTGTCTGGGAGCCAAGGAGCGCCAAGGACCGACGGCCTCCCCAAAGCTCGGGAGGGGCAGGGAAGGATTCTATCCCGGGCCTCGGAGGCCACATGACAGCCCCGGACGCTTTGATTGTGCACTTCCAGCCTCGGGAACGAGGAGGGAATCCAGTGCCCGAGTGGCGAGAGCGCTTGTAAGTGTGTGAGGCAGACTGAGTGAACAACCTGAGCCACCAGGGGGCTGGGTTCGGCACACACGAGACCCTGGGGATGTCAGCGATCCGGGGAGTGAGCCAACGGGACGGGGCATGGGGGTGGGGGAAGGGTTTAGGCGAGTCCAGCGGGGTGGCCTCCCTGCCCATGTGGACCTTTGTCCAAATCAGCCCACGTAACCTCCCGTCACCCCGGAAGTTGGGGTGCTGGACGTCGGGCCAGGTAAGGACCTTCCCTTGGGTGACTGAGCGGCGGGGGAGGGGCGCGGGCCTCACCAGGACTCAGGGTCCCAGGGGTCCCGGGGGTCCCGGAGCTTACAGGCGGAGACACCACCGTGTTCCAGGCAACAAAGAGCAAAAATCAATGCAACACCGTCCGGTCCGGTGCTGTGTTGTCATTCCCCGGGGGCTGGGCTCCCGGGCCCGTGTGCCCGGTGCTCGGTGACCTCACCCAGATGCTTCCACAACCGCACAGGGGAGCTCACACTCCTCACGCGGGGCACACGCCGGTTTCACGGGGCTTCTTTCCTACTGGATGGACACGTAACTTCACTGAGTTGATCAGATCAGCAAGCGGCTTCTGGGGGATGTGGATGCAGCCCCCCCTCCCGCCCCCCGTGGCATGTTGTCTGCAGCACCACCCTGGGTCTTCACCGTCCCACCCCGTCCCAGATGCTCAGCTCCTGTCCCCCCCTCGGCCCGAAGCCCACCTGCTGCCGCGGAGCCGGGCGCCTGCTGGGGCCCGTCCCTGTCTTGTCCCGCCTCTGCACGCTGGCCTCCCACCCGGAAGCCCTTCTCACCTCCCGCACACCCGATCCCGCACCCCTGCCCCTTACGAGTGTGTGTCCCTCGGTGTCCATTCTCCTGCACCTGCGGCTGAAACCAGAAGAGCGATGGTAGGAAGGGACCGTTTACTGTACGCTTGCTCGAGGCCGGTCACTGCTATCACCGCACCTAGATCGTCGCGTGTAATCCTCGGCAAACCCAGACGTAGCTGCCCACTTACCAATGAAGAAACTGAGGCACGGACATGAAGTAAAGTGCCCGATGTCACGGAGCCGGGGGCAAGGGGTCGAGCCACGATTCGAGCACAGAACTGAGGCAGGAGCCGAACTGCCTTACACGCTGGCCTCTCTGGGGATCCCCTTCATGGTCCCCCCCGCACTCGGGGGTGGGGGGCTCCCCGCTCCGTCCCCTGCCACCCTCCCCGGGCACCTTGGGTGTCTGCGATGTGCCTCACATTGCAGACATTAACTGCGTGTGTGGCAGCAAATTGCCAACTGGCCGTGAGTTCCTCGGGGACAAGGACTAGGTCTGATTCGTCGCTGGACCCCAACATGTCTGACATGTTGGGGCTCACATTTCATGGCGGTGGCAAATCCCCTCATGGTCCCTGGCCCTGGGCCACCACATACCAGCCAGGAGGGCCTGGGGCTGGCTCTTCGGACAGCCGGCAGCGGAAAAGCCAGCCCACCCAGCTTAAGAAACCTGGCGGTCGACAGGCTCGGACAGCTGGGCGGTCGGGCGTGGCTGGATTTGGGGCTCGGCGCGGCCTCTGGGCTCTGCTCACCCCTCTTGCGTTTCCTACGACAAGCAGATTCTTCTCACGAAGGCTCAAGGTTTGCCTCCTCCTGGGTTCAAGTCCTTAAAAAAGAACGGTTTCTATCACAGGCCCAGGCCTGCCTCTCACTAGACCACTGGGGTCATGTGCCTGGAGCAGAAACAACATCATTGAGGGTGAGATGCAGCATGGATGGGCTCCCTGTCCCGCCCCAGGGCTCCTCAGGAGGGAGTGAGCCGGTGACTTTGCTGGCAGAGCACCTGAGTCCTCATCTCAAACTGGGCTGTCCCTTTGTGCCCTGAGCCCTGTGACTCACCTGGGCATGGAGCTCTGGTTTACGAATCAAAAAGGCCACGGTCCTCCAGGTGCTGGCGAGCGGCTGGCTGGGCTCTGGGGGAAATCACATTTGGGTTTTGACCTGCGCTCACCTGTTTGCAGCCTGCAGTGTAAGAGAAACTTGAGTAGAGAATTGATATGACCAGAGGGTGACATTCTCTTTTTTTTTTTTAATTTTTTATTATTATTTATTTATGATAGTCACAGAGAGAGAGAGAGAGAGGCAGAGACACAGGCAGAGGGAGAAGCAGGCTCCATGCAGGGAGCCCGATGTGGGATTCGATCCCGGGTCTCCAGGATCGCACCCTGGGCCAAAGGCAGGCACCAAACCGCTGCACCACCCAGGGATCCCCTGACATTCTCTTCCTCTCTCTGCCCCACTGAGGCTTCTTGTCCAAGGGGGACAAGGCGAAACCGGCCTGGACCAGCTGGGAGGCCAGCCTTTTACGTCTCACTTTCTCTTGCCACTTCCAGGAAGCCTTTCCTGAGAACTGCATGCAGAGCATGAATAGCCTAGAGAAGGCATTTATATGATCCTTCAGGCCCTACAGGGCAGTGTAATGTAGTGACCGGGGGCAGAGACTTCAGAGCTGGGTTCAAATCCCAGTTCCTCCCCTTACTAGCTTATGTAACCTCCTCTGGGTCCATTTCCTCCTCTGTAAACTGGAAACCAAAGAGTATCAACCTCATAGGGCTGTGGTGAGGATTAAGTCAGTTAAAACACGTAACATGCTTAGAACATGTTGGGTATGTGCTAAGTGCCATGTCCACGTTAGCCAATATTGTTACTACGATCAATACCAGGCTGGCCCGGAGACAAAGGTCCTTTGCAAACAGCCACGGGCCTCTCTGACGAAATGTGACAGGGGGAGGGTGTCAGGCGCTGCATCGGGTTCATGAACTCACACAGCTATCCGAACGAGCACGTCTGACCTCACTTCCATTCACATAAATACGAGCTCACCTTTTCTTGCATGAACAAAATAGGAGAGCATTGCCTGAAAAGCTATTAAGGTCTTCGGCTGTGTTAATAAAAGCCAAACGTTGAGACCGAGCTCTAAGAGTTTTTTCCTCTTCTGCACTCTCATCAGATCGTACCTTGGGTATTTTTCAAATTCCAATTTACGTTTTAGGGTAGGGTGTCTGAGAACAAAGGGAAAGCGGGTCTGTAAAGGGTTGTGGTCACATGCAGGGAATTGGAAATACTTCCCCAGGCCAAGAGGGGACGTGGCCATCACGCTCACAGTGTATCTGAAGGACTCCAGTTTTTCTAGAAGGTGTGATGTCTGGTCTCTGAGTCCTCAGCAGGCACAACTTAACCAAAGGAATAATGCTGAGTTGACAGTGGGCTTATTTGTCACATGCAGGAGAGTTTCAGACATTACAGCTGGGTGATAATGGGACGGGCTACCTTTGGAAGTGATGGAGGCTTGGTCAAATGAGGTGTGCATGCAAAGCTGGAGGGCCACAAGATCGGAGTGCTCAGGAGCTGGGGTGCAAATGGGCTTCATTTCCTGTGCCAATCCGGTCAACTGGTGGTGGGCACCTTGCAGACTAGATTCAAAGATTGGACTTGGAGGTAAAGTCTAACTCAGCAGGAAAGAGTCCCCTTATTGATTGGTGATGTCCACAATGGACACAGGAAGGGTAAGTGGTGCCCTGGGCTTTTTAGATTTCTGATCCTGAAGTTGAAGTAGCATTGGGCGGGAGGTTGGGCTCTATAACCTACGTGGTCATGGAAAGCCTCTGGTTCTGTGATTGCATCTTACTGCACCTTACAGAGCAAGTCAAGTTAGAATGAACAGTTCTGGTAGATGAGATGGATGAAGGTCAGAGAGGTTACTTTCGCTCTAAAGTCACGGTGCCGTAAGTAAGTAAGTAAGTAAGTAAGTAAGTCAGGGTGCCAAGCCAGCCACACCATCGGAGAGTCTCCTGCCTGGCCAACCCCACACCCTAGATGCATTCTCGAGTCTGGAATTTCCAGCAGCAAGTGGGACTTGAACCAACCCTGGAAGTCCGAGCACCAGGTCTGTAGGCCGGGGCTTTGGAGTCAAGCAACCCTGGGCTTCTATCCTGGCACTGCCACGTATGTGCTGGAGGGCCCTGGGTGAGTCACTGTGCCTCTCGAGCCAAGAAATGGGTGACGGTGCAAGCAAAATCATGCCTGCCTTCAAAGTTTATCAGGATTTCAGGTCAAGATGGGATGGCAGTGATCGGGTTTACCTGCCTGCACAAAACCACAGCATAAACCAGACCAAATATACTAAACAATGGTTTTTAAGACATGGGCCGCCAGCCAGTGAAAGAGTTTGATCCCCGAGAAACAAGAGGCACACATGGCAGGCCCTGTAACTGCCGTTGAAGATTTTCCAGACTCCAGGTCCGGTAAAGATTTCCTAACAACATCAATAACATAGTCTGTTAAAGAACAAATTGAAAAATTGGACTTCAGCAGAATGGCAGACTCATGTTCTTTGAGAGGTACCATTACGGGGATGAAAAGGCAAGACAAAGGCTGAGAAAAAAATATCCACAGATCGTACATCTGCTAAAGGACGTATCTGGAATATATGAAGAATTCTCAAAACGCGGCGGGAAGAAAATAAACAACCCAATTAAAAAGGGGCAAAGGATTTGAGCAGACATTTCACCGAAGAAGATGTAGGGATGGCAAATGAGCACACAGGAAGACGCTCAACATTATTAGACACAGGGCGTGCCAATTAAGGCCGCAGAGAGGCCAACGGACTTGTTAGCACGGCGGAGAACGAGGCGGGCCATACTGGGCACTGCGAAGATGTGGGGCGATGGGAAATCACGCACACAGCCGGTGGGAACGTGAATCGGTGCACGCGTGGCAGACGGGGTTGGCGGTTTCTTAAATTAAACATGCACCCACCACATGATCCAGCCACTCCAAGAGCAAAGAAAGCAAGCATCCGTACTCGGGCGTTTTACACACGTGTGCACAGCAGCTCGGCTCGCCAACTGTCAAAAACCAGAAAAGATCCAAGGTCCATCAACAGGTGAACGGGTAAACGTCCTGCAGAACAGCCACAAGACGGACCAGGAGCCGTCCGTGCAAGGCAGGGAGTGCTGATACCCGACACAAGGTGGTCCAATTGTGCAACGATCACGCTGAGGGAGAGAAGCCACACGAGACGTAGCGCACACCGGACGGCTCCGTTTGTCTAATATATACGCTAGAAAATGCAAACTAATCCATGGTGGCAGAAAAGCAGATCAGTGATTGCCTGGAAATGGCAGGGAGAGCGAGGAGGGGGAAATTAATTATGAAGGGGCGCAAGGAAACTTCTGGAGAGTGATGTATATATTCATTATGTTGATTGTGGCGGCGGCTTTACAGATGCATCCACACATCAAAATACATCCAGTGGATCACTTTAAGGATGTGCAGCTTCTTGCGTGTAAATTATGATTCAATAAAACAATTACAAAAGGAGGGGAAACGAATTTTATTCAGATTATTAAATGATGTAATACCCAGTGGCTCCCATTCATCTCTGTGGTGTTCGGTGGGACTTTTACTACAAAGGGTGGAGGGCGGGCCTCACGCCTGTGCCCCGAACTGGCGCCATCCACCCCCTCAAACACTGACCAGGGCCAGAGAAGCCCCTTCCCCGTCTTCCTTCCGCTCCCACCCCGCAGCATGCTGGCACATAGTTTCCTACCTGAGCGCTGGGTGGGGGGGGGGGGAGGGAAGCAGGTGGCTGGGGGAGGGGAAGAGGGGCTCACCTGCATCACCGTGATTGAAAGGCCGCCCTCAGCCTGCGCCTGACTCTCATGGCAAAGTCCCCAGGACGATGTGGCCTGCTCTCCCCACCCCCTCCCCCAGGCAGCGGCTGATCTTGAGGCTTGCTCTGCCCAGCATCCCCAGTTATTCCCCTGAAAAGCCTGCTGACGACTCATGTCACCCAGATAGGATGCCCGCTGGCCACCAACTGCTCCTCAGAGTACGGGCATCTCTGAGCCCAGATGGGTGGCTGGGTGGGGTTCGTGGAGCAGGTTTAAGGGTGAGAGCAAGAGCTTTAAAGCCAGAGACCAAATCTGGACCCTGGTGGTGCTGACTCTTCCCAGAGAGTTACACAACCTCTCTGACCCCCAGTGCCCCAGGGGGTAAAATGTACTCCTTGGAGGGTCACCGTGAAGATGAAATATTAATAATAGCTGTGGAAGGACAGGATGGGTCCATGTTCAAGGACAGATAATAGACTGAAAGTTATCCACATCAAATCCCCAAAACCTGTGATATAACCTTACTTGGAAAAAGGGTCTTGCAGACCAGATTATGTTAAAGGGTCTGAAGATGAGGAGATAATCTAGAGGGCCCGGGTGGGCCCTAAATCCAGTGACAGGTGTCCTTCAGAGAAAAGCTGAGGGAGACTGAGACCAAGACAAGTTGCCGTGAGGCCGGGAGCAGAGGGTGGAGCGCTGGCCGCACCGGAGCTGGAGGAGGCAAGGATCGGATCTCCCCCGGAGCCTCTGGAAGGAGTGTGCTCTCGCCCACGTCTTGATTTTGGACTTCTGGCTTCCAGAACTAGGAGGAAATGAACGTCTGTGGTTTTCAGCCACCCAGGTTGTGGTAACTTGGCTACAGCAGCCACAGGAAAGTAACACAGGTGCTTTGGGACAAAACAAATCCGAGCTTCATTCAGTGCCAGGCCATCAGAGCCGGGCTCCCCAGGGGCCCCTCACTCAGCACGACGGACGTGTCAGGCCAGGTCATTCTCTGTTGCTGTACTGAGGGTAAGTCGAACCGGCACATTTAACTAACCTGATGGAAGGGCGCCTGGGTGGCTCAGTCAGTTAGGTGTCTGCCTGTCATGCCGCGCAGGTCATGATCCCGGGGTCCTGGGATCAGCCCTGTGTCAGGTTCCCTGCTCACTGTGGAGTCTGCTTCTCTCTCTCTCTCTCTCTCTCTCATCAAAAATAAAATCTTAAAAAAAATAAATAACCTGATGTAAGCTTGTCACGTTATACATTCAACAAATGGCTGTTTTTTTTTTTAAGTTATTAATCATTTATGCATCGGTACTATTTTTAGCACAATCTTAATTAGCATGATAAAGAACACAATGCCTGGCACAGATTAGGGCCAAAATAAGATAGAAATGGTGGTGATAAAATAGAGTGACATATGGAAAGTTCTTAGCATGGTGCCTGGCCCACAGAAGATGATCAAACAAAAAAAAAGAAAAAGAAGAAGAAGATGATCAAACAGTATTAGCTTCATTCCTTCTTCTCCAAAGCCACAGAGGGAGTTAGAAACTTTTGGATGAGAGCCCAGGTCTCCTGTCTCATAGTCTAGAATAATCTGTTTTGCTGTGTCATTCACTGAGCCCCCACCCACCCTCTGTACTAGACAGGCTCTGACAGGGATCATGTTGCATAACAAACAGCACAGGCTCTCGCTGACTTACAGTCGTAGCATTTATTCTCATGCTCCCGGGGGCCGGCTGAGCTGTGGCTTGGCTGGTCTAGGCTGGACCCGGCAGGGCTACTGCATTCTGGCTACATGATTGGCTCAGATCTGCCTCCTGAGTGGTCATTCTGGAGCCTACCCTGATGGGGCAACGGCCACCCTGAGCATCTCTTGCTCGTGTCAGGTCAGAGGAACACAAGAAATCCAGCCACTGATGCATGCATATTTAGGGCCTCTGCTCAGGTCACACCTGCCAACTTTGCCTTGGTCAAAGCAAGCCACATGGTGGTCAAGCTCCACATGGGTAGATGGGACGTTCTAGGACAGTGGGAAGTAGGAAGGGGAGAGAATGTCTGCTGAACAGTACTCTGAAGTCTCCCACCCTCTTCCAGGAAGGACCTGCATTAAAATACCCGGGACTTGGAGAACGGAAGCAACGTGGCTGCAGAGAGGAACCAGCCAGTGCAGGCATGGACTGGGCTACGGCTCCTGCAAAGAGCAGAGAGGAGGGGGGAGGGGGCCCAAGAGCAGAGAGCGACGGGTGGGGGGGGGGGGGGGAAGTGGATGAAAGTCTGAGCTTTGGAAGTAGCCCAGGGGATGCCAGCAACTTGGGTCCCGACACCCTGGCTGTCCCCTTCCTCTGGTCTCTTTTCTGCAGCCTCCCCCACCATCTTCCAGTCCGGGACCACAGATGCTCACTCCACCTGCAACTCTTATCAATATCTAATTAAGTCTAATTGGGCAACAGGAAAGGACAGAGGCAGAAAATGCGGCCAAAATAATAAATAGGGACTAGCTGCGATTGATCAACCCCTGACCACAGGCCGGGCAGGGCTCCTGAGCCAGGAGCTAAATTCCCCGGGAAATTATTTCTTTGCTGGAATTAACCCATGTGGGTCTCAGGAATCTTTGAGGGAGGTTCTATGACATCACCATGTGGTGTGATGCAAGGGCCAGAGACCCGTTTGTCCCCAAACACCACCGCATCTCCACCCCACCTTAGTCTGAACTGCCCCGGCCCCTAGGGCATCCCTGGGGCTCTGTCTCGCCCTCTGTAGGTGGGCTGTGGGACTGCAACGCCTCATCTCGCCTCTACCCCACTGGAGTAACAAGAGCCCTTTATAGTTTGCGGTTTTCCCCTATCTACAGTCCTCAGTAAAATCTACCAGATGTACGTCACATTCATACTATGCATCAGATGCCTTGACGGGCACTGAGGTGCCACCGTGAACAAGAAAGACACAAACCTCGTCTACGCACTCAGATCTGACGGTTTAGTGCACAGACGTTAAAACAGGCAACACGTTCTGTGGCCACCGCAAGGCCGGGATGCACAGGCGGCCCTGGGAACACAAAGATGGGCCACTGGTCATCAGAGCGAGCTTCCTGGAGGAGGTGACATCTAGTGGAGACCGTGGTCTGGACTGGGTGTTGGCGGGATGAAGGGATTAGGGCAGGGGCAAGGAGAGCGGGGTCAGGAGCTAGTCCAGGGAGAAGAGGTGGTTGTGCTTGCAGTCCCTGGGGCCCCGTAGGCCAAGTGCCCGGCCCAGGGCCTGGTGCGCACGGTGGGAACTCAGGAGGCGTCAGCTCTCTGTAGCCTTACGTTTATACCTATTATCCGGATTCCCAACTGCTCTGAGTCATTTGGGACAGGAACTCGTGAGGAAACCAGAGCTCAGAGCAAGTGGAAGCTGCCTATGGTCAGGGGGTGGGCGAGTGGGGGGTCTGGCCTCCCCCAGGGAGGCCACGTCAAGGGGAGCCCAGGGATTGATCGCAGGGGTCAGGGGATTCTGGGTAACAGCCTTGGCTCTGCTAGGAAACCACCCCCTCTCGCTGGAAGGCTGCTTCCCGTCCCCGGCCTTGGTGTTCCCAACTGGAACAGGGTCCCTTCTAGGCCCTGGGATCGCCAGGAGTCACTGCAAATGAGGGTGATTTTCAGGCTGCTGTGAAGAAGCGAGCTCGATCCTTGCTCCCTCTTGGCCACGTGGCTGCGTGATGGACATTTCCTCCGCTCCCCCCCACCCCGTGTCCCCCTGATCCAGAGGAGAGGGGCAGGGCGAGGGCTCTGGAAGGCAGAGCTGTGCCATCATGCACAGGACCCTCCAAAAGCCATGTGGCCCATCCCAGCATAGTCCAATGTTACTGGGTGGCTTCACAGACTCCCTCAACCTTCTCAAGCCTCAGTTTCCCCATCTGTATTATGAAGAAAGTCGTTGCTACTTCTCTTCCTCCCAAGATTCTTTGGAGGATTGGCACGGGAATGAGAGGGCCTGGTGGCCAGCCCCTCCCTAACCAACCCGGGGACCATCCGGCAAGGTCTTCCCCTAGCCTTCTGCCACCGCGGGCCTGGGTTCTGTCCCCTTGGGACTCCTCAGGGAGACACCCTGCCTGTGGCTTCATGGACAGAAAATCCCTGGCCAGAGGCTGCCTTTCAAGGGCGGTGAGTCTCCCTCGAGATCTCGGCTGGGAGGTGGAGACAAGAGCCACCTGTGCTTCGCAGAGACCCTGGGGGATGGCGCTGGCCGTCTCCCTGCTGCTCCCCATGACCAGAGGCCTCACGTGTCCCCAAGTCACCACTGTGCTTGACACATCTGACCCACCTTCCTGGTGTGCTGCCCACCGGCCACCACCATCTCACTCTTGCGCACTCCTGGCAGCACAGAGGGCTCAAGCAGTTCGTTCTCCCCAGCACTTCCCCACCCAGGGCACAGCAACGTGGACGGAGCAGGCCTCTGGGGACCGGGATCGCCTCCTGCCGAAGTCATAGCAGAAACACGCAAGGCCGAGGCAGGGAGGCAGCTGGGCGCCGCTTTCCCGTCTGCCCGTCTGTCCCCCCTGCAGTCGCCGCTGGCCCCTGCACCTGCCAGCTCCCCGCGTGGTCAGGGGATGTCAATGGGGAAACAGGAAAAGGAAAAACAAAAGCTGATGGCTTTTTGATGCCTGCTGACACAGATTCACATGTTACACTTACTTTTCCGTTTCCTGCGTGGAGGAAATCGGTTGGATCATTTTCACCAGAGCCTGCCCTTTGTCGTTAGCTAAGGGTCAGTGGCTGTGCTGAGCTCTTCACACGCTTTATCTCACTTAATTTTCAGGGCTGCACTACAAAGTTGGTACCATTAGACACACCATTTTACGGGGGAGGAAATTGAGGCACAGAAAGGTTAAGCGATTTGCCCGAGGTCACACAGCTACGGAGGCCAGGAAATAGGCTGCCAAGCCAAGACTGACTTCAGGGTCCTTGCTCCACTGCCTCACAGCACGTGGTTCCCGCCACACGGTTCACAGCAGAGGGGAATGACTACTCATCTGAACAAATGGGGTCAGTGATTTCCCCAAAACATGCCCGGCCACAGTTCCATCTTAACTGGGCACCCCAGGCAGTTAGAAAAGGATCGGGATTAAGGTAAGCGGGTGAGGCAGGATCCTGCAGGATTAGATCTTATCTTTATTTAAAATTTTGATATTTTGCTCATCATAGGTTTTTTTTTTTTTGCATTAAATTTGGAATCTTAAAAGATTGCATTAAAATAGAATTTCCCTTACACTGACATTTTTTTTTCCCTTACATTGAGATTTTTGATACCCCCTGCAATTTTGCCCTGGAGGGGACCGCCCCTCACTCAGGCCCTGGCGCTGAGTTACAAAGCCCCACCTTGGCATCCATGCTGGGTCAGGAGCAGGTAATATGAGCATGAATACCCAGCCCCCACCTTGAGCCCAAAGCCTGGTGGAGGGGGGGAGCGGCGGTAAATAAGTAGATGTGATTTGTGGGGAGCAGCACCTAGTAGCTTTAAGGACACGTGTCATCAGTGCTGGGCCATAGTCCTGCCCCTTTACCCTACTAGCTGAGGGAGCTCAGGCAAGTCACTGAACTTGCCCGGGCCTCAGCTTCCTCAGCTTTAGAATGAGATAAATGGCAGTACGTAGCTCACGTGGGGGGGGGGGGGGGGTGCATGCGGCAGTCCGCACAAAGCAGTTAGAGAACACTGAACCAAAGGACACTCTCACTGTGGGGTGGCTGGCGTTGTCATAATGATCCTGTGAATAGTGAGTGTGAGCACCTGGTGAATCCGGAGGCGGGAGAGCTGGAGAGGGCTGGAGTCACCTGCTGGTGAGGCTGGGGGGAGGCAGGACTCCAGGTAGAGCTCCACCAAGACTTTGGTTTGGAGCAGGTGGGGAGGGCGTGGTGTACTGCAGAAAGGATATGACGGCAGCCTCCCCAGATAGTTTTCTAAGTTAATTAACTTATTTTTAATTGTGGCAAAATATACATGACATGAAATGTGTCACTGTAACCATTTTTATGAGTGTAGTTCGGTGGCATGAAATACAGTCACACTGTTGTGCTACCATCATTGCTGTCCGTCTCCAGAGCTCTTTTCATCTTGCAAAACTGAAAGTGTGCACCCGTTAAATACTAAAAGATGGGAAGAGAGACGTAAGGTTGGAGGATGGCCGGATGGCCGGATGGATGGATGGACAGACAACTGGTGGATGGATGGATGGGTGGACAAACGGATGGCTGAGCACAGTTGGGTGGATAGAAGGATGAAGGTCAGTGCCAGCACGCAGGTGCATGGATTGAGAGATGGTCAGATGGGATATGGTCCAATCCTAGAGTAGCTCACAGCCTCCTGAGGAGAGAGGACAAGCCCTCCCTAGAAAGAGGGTCCACACTGGACAAATGCCACCAGGAGAGCATGATGATGCCAGCTGAAGACACGCAGACACCACCAGCCTTCCCAGCAGCCCTGTAACCAGGTGGTGAGGGCTGATGAGTGTCTCCTTCTCAGGTGGAGGTAAGAGGAGCCGGGCCCTCGAGACCGAGGCCATAGCCTATGCAGAGGCCAGAGACAGGAAAGCAAAGGACAGACAGGCCATTCTTGTGTGAAAAGTAAAGCACTGCCAGTTAATCAGGTGACACCAGGTTGCCTCACCTCCCCTGAGCCTCAGTTTTCAGAACTGTGAGGGTTATGATGGCATCAGTCTCTGGCCTGGTTGTGAGAATCGAGTAAGAACACAAAGCATGAAGCTCAAAGTTCTCAGAAAGTACCATCTCTTCTGAACTGCCCGCCCACCCTCGGGTCCCCTCCTGGGGTGTGCAGGCTGCCTGCGGCCGGTCTGGGAGGGGCCCCCTGGCACCACACAGGACCGAACCCCAGGGCAGCCAGGCCAGTGACTTCCTCCTGGGACCCCCCCACCCCCAGTGCCGATTGGCTGAGGTTCCCCCCTCGAACCCCTTCATTATTCTCCAACATGCACCTGCCTTCACTTTATTCATGAAGATTTGCATCGATTTTGCCATAAACCGTTATGAATTCAGCTTGTGGAAAAAATAACATTGATCCTCTGCCTCGTAATTTGTCTCTGGGCTGCAGGGCCTGCTAATGGCTTTCCCAGAGATTTATGTTGGGGGGGGGCGGGCAGGGGACATGGCTCCAGTCACCCACTCCACACTGCCACCTTTGCTCTTAGGGTTTTCTTTGGGGACCTGGTTCCTTTGGTTGAAAATGGTCCGGTTTAGCGATGCTGGACCAGAGGCCCTGCCGGCTGTCACCTGCTCACTGCAGGGGAAGGGAGGAGAGATGGAGGTGGGGGAAGGAGGAAGCCCGGAGAGCCAAGCAAGGCAGGGAAGTAGTTCCCGGAGCGGCCTCCACATGCCCTAGTGCTTTGAACTTCTCCTACCTTCTGTGAACTTCGTAAGGACAGAACCGGTGTCCTTAGCTCCATGTGTAACGAGAAACTGAGCTCGGAGAGGCTGAAGCCATGGTGAGCGCCACACACATGCAGGGGCTCCGGCCAGTGCTGCAGCCCAGATGGGGCCGAGATGCGGCTTCCTTCCTGCCCGGGCACCTGGAGTGTCACACTGCCCCTGCCACGCGGCTGCGCCCTCGCCGACAGCCTGGGCAGAGCAGGTGTCTGTCGCTTGCAGGAACCTCCTCCACCGCTCTCTTCCCCTCCTTGGAGACCCTGGGCAGGGCAGCCGGGAGTCGGGGAAAGGCTCCGTACCCACCGGAGGAGCAGGAGGGCCGCTGCGACCTCGGCCGTTGGCCTTCATCACCCCATCGTCGCCGGAACGGCCACTGACCCAGCTCTTGCTGTGCGCCGGGCGCCACTGTCACACTCGCTTCCACTCGCTCGCTTACACCTTAAAACAGCTCCGTGGGGCCCGCAGGACCGTTACAGATGAGGAGACGGGCCCCAGAGGCCAGTTACCTGCTCGGGGTCCCCACAGGTAGTAAGCGGCAGGATCCGGACTCAAGCTCAGGCGATGATGCTTCCCTCTGGGTTCTCGGTCCTGCTCGCAGGTGCCTCTGCCTCCCGTTCGCCTGGAAGGACGCAGAGGCCGTGGGAGTTGCGCGTCGGGGCAGGGGCCGCCGACTCCACCCGTGCCCCTTCACCTCCCTGCACTGTTTTCACAGACCCCCGGGTCTTTCCCTTGCACTTGGGCCCGGGGACGATGCACGAGGGGGGCCGCGGCGGGTCCCGCGAGGAGAGCAATTGCCCCCGGCTCATCGGGCGCGGGGCTGGCGGGCTTCGGCTGGGCGCTGCCCCCGCCCGCCCCCTCGTGCTCCGCTTCTCCGCGTGTGCACGAAGGGCCAAGAGCGGCCGGGCTTGGCCGGAGGTGCGGGCCCGGGAAGCCCTGCGCCGCCGGCGGCTCTTGCCCAGGCCACGACTGGCCCGAGGAGGGCCGCTGCGGCCAACCTGGGGGCTCTCCTTCCGTTTGCTTCGCACGGTCCGCCCACAGGTAACCGCACCCCGATCCCACCCCCGATCCCGTGCAGGGCGCTGTCGCGGTGCAAACCCCGCCTTGGACCTCCTGGGATCTCCCAGCCCCGGGGGTGGGGGTGGGGGTTGCCCCGGTCCATGCTGGAGGACGTGAGCGGCTCGGGGGTAGCGGGGGTGGGGGTGGGGGTGTGAGTGGGGGTGGGGTGGGGGAAGGGAGGCGAGGCGGTGAAGGTGAGGTGGGGGAGGGGTGGGGAAGGGGAGGCAGGGGCCAGGGTGGGGGAGGGGTGGGAGGGGCAGTGGAGGAGGGGAGAGACTGGGGGGCGAGGGTGGGGGAGGAGGGGCTGTAGGGAAGAGGGGGTGGGGGAGGGGTGGGGAAGGGGAAGCAGGGGCCAGGGTGGGGGAGGGGTGCAGAGGGGCAGGGGAGGGATGTCGGGGGGGGGGGCGAGGAGGGGCAGTGGGGAATAGGGGGAGGCGGGAGCTAGAGTGGGGGAGGGGGAGGGACGTGGGGGAGGGACGTGGGGGAGGGGGTGGCAGGAGCGGGGGCAGTGGGGGAGGAGTGGGGGGAAGCAGGGGCGAGGGTGGCGGTGGGGGAGGGGAGGGGGAGGGGAATGGGTGGGGGAGGGTCGGCGGCTTGAAGCAACCCGCTTTGGAGGGATGGCTGGCAACGGGGGGCGTCCGCCGCGTGGTGACCAGGTCCTCCCCCTCCCCCTTCCCGCCCCTCCCCCTCCCCCTTCCCGCCCCTCCCCCCTCCCCTCCCCCCCTCCCCCCCTTGTCTTCACGCCCCGCCCCCCGACCACAGGCCGAGCTCGCAGCACCCCGGGCTCCGGGGCCAAAGTGCGCTGCGGTCGAGACGCAGCGTGGGCTGCTGCGCCAACAGGAGCGACGGCGTCGCGGTCCTGCGTGACGGTGGGTCCCGGGCCGATAAGGAAGCGTCACGCCGCCGTCCGCACGTGGCCGAGCGTCGGCACCAGCAGGCAGGGCCCAGAGCGGAAGTGGAGGGTGCTTCTTGTTCTTTTAAGGGCATGACCCCGGAAGTAGCGCCCCGTACCTTCCCCTGGAGTCTCATTGGTCAGAACGCCGTCACGTGGGCACATGTAGCCGCACAGGAGCATGGGAAGTGTAGTCTCCGGCTGGTGACCGTGTGGCCCCCGCGCAGGTTGGCAGTCCCATTACAAAAAGACAAAGAAAGCAGTTGAATGTTGGAGACCATCCCCTGCGACAAAATCAAGCGCTGCGCTCATAAGAGGACGGAGGCTCGGAGAAGGTAAATGAGTCGCCCGAGATGAGACGGCGAGCAAGAGGGAGAGAGCGGACCAGGGTCCAGGGCCCACGTGTGTAGCGACGATGTGCGTGAGACGGTTTAGCCAAACGACATCCTGGATCCTTGATATTTTGGGAAAATAGCATGTAGCCGGGTTTCTCAAAGTGGGTTCTGCAAACACCATTTGGCTTACAGAGCCCGGGGCTTGGCATTGACCTTGATGTGCACCAGAGCTTGACAACCGTGGGTGTGGCACTTACCTGGCACATGGTTACCTGTGGGCACAATCCCAGGCGGTAGGCGGGCAGGACAAGTGCAGCCTCTGGCTTGTGAACCAGATGGATCTGGCTTCAAACTCAAGCTCTACCACTTGCCAGCCTTGTGAGTCTGGACAGATTACTGCAGCATTATGGCCTCAGCGTCCTCATCTGGTAAATGGGCATGAAAACGCCTGCCTCCCCCGATGGTCCTTTCGTTCGGTAAATGTATGTTGAGCACACACCACATGCTAAGTGCTGCCCTAGGCATTGAGCAGAACACGTCGGACCTGCTCTCATGAGCTCATGTGATGGTGGGGAGACCGAATAGGCCGGGAAAATGAGTAACGTGCAGTGTTTGCTAGACACTTGCAAGTGTTGCAGACAAAAGTGAAGCAGGGACAAGGCAATTGGATCCCCGCAGACATAGGTGAGGTGTCCAAGGAGGGCTCCACGGAGGTGACATTTAATGGAGTCACGCCACTGCTCGACAGCAGCAGCATTGTCAGGGGAGGGATCAGCGTGGTCTGAGGCAGGAAGAGGCCTGGAAGCCGATGTGGCTGGAGCAGAGAGCAAAGGGGGAAGAGCAGGACGGGGTGGGGCTGGGGGACACTGAGGGGCCAGGCGATAAAGGGCATCCAGAAGCTATGAGGCTTTAGCCCTATAGTTGTTGGGACCGAAGCCCTTGGAGAGTTCTGTGCAGAGAAGTGGCATCACTGAGCTTATCTGTCACCAGAATCCTCTGGGAGATACGCAGAGGCTGCTCCCCGTGCTAAGAGGCATGCCGGGAAGCCGGAAGCCGAGGCAGTGGTCTGGCAGGGAGAGCAGCGCTGAGATCTGATGAGATGGCGTGATCTGATCAGATGGCCTGGCTGGCGCTCCGACATCGCTCCCCCCGTGCCAGCTCATGGGGCTTGTGATGGCCACCCCAAAGCCCTGCACACACAGGAGAGCACCCAGCTTTCCCATTTGAGGGAAGTGCCCAGGCCCCCTGGAAGCCTTGGCAAGAGTTTCTCGGAGCCCAGGCCTCTCAGCGTCGGGCCTGCTCCCCATGGCACCTGGGCTGGCGTGTGCGCCTAGGGAAGGGGCTGGGCAGTGGGATCTCGGTCATGCAGACCTCTCGCGTGGATGCACCGTCTCAGTGGAATTTTCCCACCAACAGAGCACACGGAATTAGCTGGATCGCCTGTCACAGTCACTTGGACACGCTGCAGACCCAACCCCAGGAAGGGGGGATGGAGCTCAGGTGGTCTCTGGCAGCCTCTGCCAGGGTCCCTCGTGGGTCTCTGCGTCGGCCTCTTGCAGCCCCAGCGCACTGTCGGTGTCCCCACCCCCCCACCCCCACCTGCCCCGTCCCCTGCTGCGTGCCGGGAGGGGAGGTGGAGGCTTGGGGAGAGGAGAGGGCTACTGGCTGTGGACCTGCCCGAGCACCTGCGTGGCGCTCTCTGCATGTGGGCGTGTTAGGCTGGATACCTGAGTATCCGTCCTCTTCAACTTCCCGTTTCACCTGCGTGGGCGCCTGGCTGCACGTGCGTGTCTCTATCTTTCCTTCAGCATCATCAGGTGGGTGCAGGTGGGTATAGGGGTGCGTCTGTACATGTGGGACGGTGCCTCTGCGCGTCTGGGTGTGTGCCTCTGTTTTGGGACCTGTGTTATGGGTCCATGTTCGTATGCCCACGCTGCTGCTAAGGCAAGCCTTGGGTGTTCGTGTGTCCGTGTGTGTGTGTGTGTGTGTGTGTGTGTGTGCATTCATGACTGTAGGAATGCGCGAGTGTGCCCACACCTCCAGGGCCGAGCCTTTCCCTCCTGGGGTGCAGGGACCCTGACTGTCCCATCGGTGGCTCCAAGGGCCCCTTGTCCCCTAGGAAGGCATGAGGCTGCATGGACAGCTGAGGTACATGAATCCTTTGAGCAATTTGATTTTGTTCCTACTTTTGCTCTTACTGCGGGGACTGAGGTCAGCACTGGTCCACAGAGAGGCACTTCCATGCCAGAGGAGCAAGACGGGGGACACAGGTGAGGAGAGAAGCAAAGTGGGGGGGGTGGGGAACAGAAGAAAGAGGAACAGGTGACCGAGAACAACGGCTGAGTGACACAGCCCCAAAGGGACAAGTTGAAAAATTCTACCAAATTCGGGAGCAGGTGTTGCATATAATGAACACTCGATCATTCATTCTTTCATTTCTTTATTTTCAACCAGAATCCATTAATGTCTCTATGTCTGACCCCCCGCCTCTCCCCCACCCACCCAGTCCTGATTTTCCAGTTTTCCCTCCCCGTCCTGCCTGCTGATGACAGGCCCTCAAAATGCCCGTACTCCCACCCAGGGACAAGTCGGCCGGTTCCTTTCCAGCTCCTTCTTCTGACCCAGTGTAAGATGAGCCCCCTGGTCTTTAATGTCAGGGGCTCGAGCCCCTGGGCCGTGCTCTCCCAGGTTTCCTGAGCACCGCGCGGGGAGCAGGGCTTGTGGCCGCTCAGGGGCCTCTCCTCCCCGACCTTCCCTTCCGTCTCCCCACCCCACCCCACCCCCGGCCCTGCTGTGGGGCCTGCCCACCTTCCCGAGCTCCTCCAAACCCATGCAAGAGACGGAGTCAGCAGACGTGACACGCTCTGCACGTGGCAGTGGAACTTCCCAGAGACCTCCACGGGTGCCCTGTTGACCACGACGCCCTCCCCTGCGGCCACGGACTCCACAGGCCCGGCTGCTCGCTCTGTCCTTCTTTCTCTTTCCCTTGAACTGGACAGTTTCTGAGCGACCCTTCAGGCCTCGGCTCGGTGCGGGGGTGCCGTCCAGAGACCTCGTGAGAAGGACCTGGCCCTGCCATCCGTTGTTCGTGTTGGCGGAGCCCCTTATCCCCACTCCTCTCTTTCCTCCCCCAGGCAACCCTCCCGGGGTGTGTTATGTGTATCCTTCTGTTTGTATGTCTTTTTTGTGAAATGCATATTGTTGCTTTGTGTGTGTGCATTTTCAGTGCACTGAAGTGGCCTTTCCCCCCCAGCCCTGGGCTTTGCAGTTGATCCGGGTCGCTGTGGGGGCATCTGGTGTGTTGCCTCCAACTGCTCTCAGCCTCACGCTGGCCGTACTGTCCCTCTGTCTATCCAGCTGCCTGTGCAAACTGGCATATCCTACATCTGCCGTTTGCCAGACCCTGACCAATAAAGGCTCAGACTTGAACGATCAGACTTCATCCTCACGGCAACCGGCTCCATCATCATCCCCGTTTTATGGAAGAGGAAACTGAGGCAGGCAGAGGTTAAAAACAACTTTCCCAGGGCAATGGAGCTGGGAAGTGCCGGAGCAGAGATGTGACTCTAGGCCTGTCTGATTCCAGGGTCTTCTTTTTTAATCTCTTGGTCAAACAGCCCCCTCTGGGCCCCTCCCACATCCAACATTCTAGAAGTAGTTGTGCTGAGGCCCAAGAATGGCAGTGATAGTGACAGTTCTTACCTGTTTCCTACCTACTGTGTGCCAGGGTCTTCACATCCTGCGGAGCTGCCATGTACGGCTGCACAGGTAGCACATCGTACAAGTTCCAGGGGCACTGTCTCCATGCAGTGGGGTGACAACGATCCCATCACGCCAAAAACACTATTCTCTTTTTTATAGCCAAGAAGATGAGTCTCAGAGAGGTTATGCGACTTTCCAGAAGCTCCCAGCCACTGAATGGCAGAGTGCAGCTCTGAATGTGTTTAACTGCAGAGACCGATTTCCTGGTGCCTTTAGATGCCCCCCTCCCCGCTGCCCTGTGCTCCGGCCTAATTCTTTCATGCTGCTCAGTCACCTGCAGCCAACCTCTCAAGGCGATGTGCCTCCGGTTGTCCCGAGGACTACTGCCCAAGGAGAGATAGGGACACACAAGGTGTATGTGCAGCGGGTAGGCGGTGGGCACTGTGTGCCTGCCACACAGACGCTGCAGTACCGGGCGTGCATGCTCACACTCACCCACCCTCTCCGTGCTTATCAGCCTGAGCCAGGGTGTCATGCTCCTCGTGCCCCATTGCATCATGGGTGAGGTCCCCATCCACCCACCAGGTGGTTGCCAAACTCCTCGTGATAGAAGGCCATGGTGAGGGGCACTAATTCAAAGGAAGAAGCCCTTGAGAGAGCTCTGGGTTTTGTTCACAGCATTAAGACAGCTTCAGAGAAAAGCCTTTATTGCAGACAGAAGAATATTATTTCAGAGCTATTCCCCTGGCCCATTACAGCAAAATAATAGAGCTTTAGTTTCTATATATTTGTCATGCTTAGCGCACATGTATTTCAAGTATATTTGACAGCATATAAAATTGAGGTGAAATATTGCAAAATTGGCCAATTCTTGTACATTTTAAATGTATTTCCTTTATTTGTTACACTTATTTTACATATCTACACAATCCATCTTTGGAACTGGAGAAGCAATAAGTGATGAATCGATACCGAGATTTTCCATGGCGAAGAGACTCTCGTTGGACGTGAAATTTCCATTTTGCCAGGCAACTCCTGGTTCTGCCTACAGAGAGAAAGGGCCGAGTTCCTTCATCTTCCTGGGCGATTGCATCTCTCAGGGGCCAGGAGCCGCCGTTATAACGGAGGCAGTGTCTCAGAACCCTTCTCATCTTGGCTGGGGCTGAGCACCAGGCCTTGTCTAATGATAACAGGAAGCTTTATTGGTCTGAGCAGGAGGTCTAATTAGGTGACTGATCTAAAAGTCCTAAAGTTGGGTTTTTTGTCCTGGGATGTTAGGGGTCTCCTTGAAATTGGATGCCCAATTTTGAGCACTTAGGAATCTTTCTGGGGCTGCAAGAGAAAAGTAAACACCTCTCTGGGCTCTGTCCTGCTGGGGAAGAGGGTATCTCCCTTGTCTGGCCCTTCCTGGCCTCCACTCACCCTGGCAGGAGGAGCTGGGTGGTGCCTGGAGCCCAGATGTATAACCACAGCTATGCACCAGCTTACCTGGATCTTTCCCATTGGACCAGTTACTCTCAGGGGCAAGCCCTCTGGAGCATTGATGCGGATGAGCTCACCCCACTGGCTGCTCAGCAGCCCTTTCCTCAGATGGCCACGAAGCAAGAGAGCTCAGGACCTTTGTTCACATACATCTCATCAGGGGCTGCAGGGGCAGGACGGAGTGGCGATTCCCTGGGGCTGAGGCCACAGACCCGCAGGTCTGGAGCTCGGCCCCATGGGTCCCACAAGCACACATCCCATCACCATGTGCTCTTCCATGAAGACCCTCACCAGTCAGCATCTTAGGTGTAGGCCCATGAAAGACAGGGTTTGTACTCTGACTTGGGATGACCCTTCATCCTTTACGTGTTGGAAGGCAGCTCTTTGGGCCTGCACAAAGCCAGCCACATCTTTTCCCTCTGTGTTCAGCCTAGATGGAGTTTCCTCTTAGGCTTGGGGTAAGATTTACCTCTGCCTGGCTCCCTCATGCTTAGCTACACCCAACACCCAGAATGGTCCATTGACTGTTTACTCGTGCGCCCTCTCTGCTGGGCTGAGCTTTATTCACCTCTGTGCTGTCTACACCTGTCTGGCACGTAGAAGTTCTTAAGATAGATGGATGGATGGATGGATGGATGGATGGACGGACAGATGGACTGATGGATGGACGCATGGATGGGATGAATTCCTTTAATGAGGTTCCTGCAGGTTTCAACACATGGAAACTGGGCCTGTGAGAAAGTCTATCTTTTGTGTCACCCTACCCAGCAAGGTGCCGTCTATAAAAGCCTCATTAATACTCAAACAATGGAGAGACCGAATCAGCCATGTCCCTCTCTCCATTAAGGACGAAGGCCCCTTGGGAGCACAAGGGGGGCTAATGCATCTCTCCCCATGGCTCTGCGGCAACCGCCGACCCTCAGGGAGCCCATTAGGGAAGGCAAAGAGCTATTGATCCCTGATGAAAGATGCCTAGAATCCTGGGCTGTCACTTCCTGGGCACAGCAGAGGAAGGACAGAGGTAAGACCCTTCTCGTCACTGTTGCCAGCTAGAATCCAGCTGGGCTCTGGAGGCCTGACAGGAGGTGGGTCCTCAGGTTAGCTGAGCTGGAAGGATCATTCCATGCAACTTTCTCCTTTTACAGATGACAAAGCAGGTCCAGACAGAGTGGGTGATTTACCTAAAGCTACACTGTTATAAATAAATTCCAAAAATGGCCCTACTTCCCCCGCCCTGGGATCCATGCCGTTTGCAACTTGACTGTGCAGCTCCACCCCCTGCAAGCAGAATGTGTTTCTCTCCCTCTTGGAGCTGGGCTTGGCCAAATGACTCGTCTGACCAAAAGTGCCAAAAATGCTTCCATGCCAGTCTTGAGCCTATGTCTCCAGAGTTTTCTGCACTTTTGGTCTTTTCCTTGTTTTTCTACCCTTTGTAAGCACACTTCTGGGCTCCCCAGCTGGAGCCCAAGCAGCTCTGTGTCCCAGCCAGACCCCAGATGTGAGAGAGAGCCCAGCAGAGCCCATGAGAGCTGCCTGGCCGAGCTGCAGCTGGCCAGACAATGAGTGTGCCCTCGTCTCAGGAGTGTGCCCTCCTCTCAGGAGTGTGCCCAGGTCCACTCATCCAGCACAACCACCCAGCCGACTCAGACCCGTGTTTAACAATAGTCCGCCACTGACGTTTTGTGGTGGTTTGTTACGCAGCATAGAGATAACTGATACATCTTCACACGTTCCCTCCTTGTTATTCTCACTGCCGTGCCAAGGTGCTCACATCCCCTAAATTATGACAGTTGCAGCTACCATAAAAATGACCTCCGCTCCTCCAGCCTTCTCTCCTTCCCTGATCCCTCCTCCACCACAGAGGCCCCAATTGGCGGCTCACGGCCTCCAGATTTTTCTTCTTTCCTTTCTTTTACCTTTCTTTGTGGTTTCTCTTTTCTTTTTGATCCTACCATGTGTTAAAAAAAAAAAAAAAGAGTTTGAGCCAACATTTAAACATTAGAGGCCCTTGCTTAGAAAAATCAGAAGATTTTCTTTTGAAAAATCAGAGGATCCTGTGCCCTGCCTTCCTGCATGGCACCTACCGTCTGGGTCTGAGAAGCAGCTGCCCCATGAGCCTAGGACTTGTGCCATCCCCACGCTGTGACAACAGTCCTCTCCACTCCCATTTCCCCAACTCCATGCCTGAGCACTAGTCACCATCTATTATATGCTCTCGGTCTCCTTATTTTAGAGAAATTCCTCTGTACTTGTCTCTGTCAAAAGTTGGCAAATGAAAGCTAGACCTTGAGGGCCTCGTGATTCAAGGAAAATAAAGAGAGTATGTTTCTTTGTGGAAGTGATGGATATTTCCATGTATTTAAAATGCAAACAACAGCCGGTTTCTCTCATTAATACCAGCCCCTGGAGGCATCTGGATTTTCCACTCCAGCCCTAGACCAATCGCCTCAGACTGTGGGCCTACCTACATCTCCAGTCTTCTTTCCCCTGCTCCCCACTGCCCATGCACCCTGACCCCTAGGCCCCATGACCACGGGCTCTGTTCCTGCCCTCACGCCAGCCCACGCAGCACCCTGCACACTCAGTGGGTGACATACTCTTCAGATTTACATCTTCCTTCACACTTTCCCCTGCCTGGATACCTCATCACCACAGCCCGCACTGAGCGAGGACTGCACTTGCTCCCTCTTCTACGCCGCACCGCCCAGCCGGGTGATGATGCTCCCCACTTGAACGGCCACCCCAAGTGCTCCAGCACAGCTGTGCTCCCCCTCCAAGGCGGGGCTAAGGGTTGGGAGACAGGCAATGCTGGCCCAACTGATACACCCTCTCTTCCATTGCGAGCCCTGCTGCAGACTTATTACCAAAAGCAGCTTTGGACCTAAATTGAATGTCTGTGATTTGCATCATTTTGCATCTCATTTGCATACCACTTTTTTGGGTGGGGGGATCGTCCAAAAATACTGACATTTGTTCGCAATTTGCTCCAGATACTCCAGGCTTCCCAACATTGTTCTCTATGCCCCTGCCCTCTCACCTTCTGCTCACCTCTGCTGGGGCTGACCACACCTGGAAAAATACCTAGAGATCCCAGTTTGGCTTCCAGGCTTGATGTTGGCTGAGCTATTACGTGCTGTGCCCAATGCCAGCACAGGTCTAAGCATGCCAGGAGCTTAGCAAGAACCTGAATGGATGAGTCCATGCATGAATGAATGAACAAGTGATGGAACTAGTAAGACAGAGGTTAAGCAGGTGGGTGGTGAAGGCATGGTGGAGGAAGGGAAGCCAGGGAGACTTACAGGAAAGAGGTCCCAGGCCAGTAAGAGCTGCAGAAGGACTCAGAGTGAGAAACGTGTGGGTCTGAACCCCAGACACGTCAAACTGGTGTGCAACTGTGGGCAAGTCTCTTCCTTGCTGGGTGCCTCGGTTTGTCAGATGAAACCATGGACCCCACTGTGTCCCAGAGCCCAGCACAGTGCCTGACTCAGAGAAGGTGCTCAGAAATAACTGTTGGATGCACGAATGCACGAATGAAGAAATGACTACTCCGTAGGGTTTTGGAAAGATTAAATGAGGCGATGCTCACAAGACACTTTGTGTGGTCTGATACTGACTCATTACTATGGGTTCAGTCCACCCATCCCACCTGCTGTCCTCACTGGGACACATCCACCCACATGTGATCTTGGAGACACACGCGTTCCCAGCCCTGCACTAAATGAAACTGGGAACGTCACTGTGTATCATTCAACAGTTTGCCCAGGGACCAGCTTTGTGCCCTGAACCAGATGCTAGGGAGCCAGAGATGAAACTTGGAATCCTGTCCCTGAGGTCTTTACAGTCAGGTTGGGACAAAAAGGCTACCCCCTTGCATGACGTAATTAGAGAGAAGTGCAAGGGGGCTGGAACCCTATAAGCTGTAACACCAGGGAGTTCCTCCATGAGCTGGGGAGATTTTGTGGAGGGGCTGGAGGGAGATAAGAGCCACCAGGGCAGTGAGAGATGGAGGCGAACACGCCCAATGACATCCCATCTCTGAGCCTCTCCTTGCTGCCCGACACCTCATCGGTAGCCCTGCCCGGTCCTTCTGCCTCAAAGACCCCTGACATATTCTGTGATGTGATTCTCAGACTAAGGGACCTGGAAAGGGTGGGCTGTAGTCTTGGCTCTGCCCCTGACCAGCTGTGGTCACAGCCAAGCCACAGTCCTTCTCTCAGCCTCTGTATCCTCACTTGTAAGATGAGGAGGTGGGAGCCAATATGTGGTTTTCAAACGTTGTTTCAGCAGCGGAACACGTTCTTTGATTGCAGTATCAGAGAGCAGCCAATAGAAGACAGATGGAAGTGGAACAGCTCGGATAGAGGGGTGACAGGGACAGAGCTCTGGTGTCCCTCCACCACCCTCACCTGTCTGAGAATCCCTGGGCTGACAGCCTCAGCGACCCTCAGCTCCAAGGCCACAGGGCAGTGAGGAAAGAGTATGGGTTTTAGGGACAGAGGGACCTTGGGGCTGGGTTTAAATCCCAATTCCGCCAATGTCTGGCTTAGCTCCTGTTGCTCCCAAATCCAGGACCTACACAGGATCATTTCCTATACTCACACACTTGTAGGTCTGCTGCGTATTGGCTGATCCAGGCTGACCACCATGGGCGTGACTCAGGGTCTGCCTCTTGGGCTTTTCTGGGACCTGAAGGTGACACTGGGCACATGTGGTCACTTTCACCAACACACAAAACAAACATTTCACGGCCAAACCCAATGGCAAGAGTCCCGTCCCAGTGAGGGCACAGCAAGGATGGGGTGAAGAGCTGAGGCCCACAAGTCAGTCTACCACCCTGTCCTTAGGCAGGTGAATCAACCTGTCTGAGCCTCCGTGTCCTCATCCAGAAAATGGGACTAATAGTACCCACCCGCCAGGGTTGTCATGGAGACGCGTTCACAAATGATATGCCCCTGCTCCCGCACCGGCTTTACCCTGAGGGCGCCCTGCCCAGGGGACCCTCAGCTCAGACATAAGTAAGGTCTGGGAAGCTGGCATGAACTCACAGCTACTGTCCCGTGGCGACGTGTGGCGGGGGAGCCTGGGGCGTGTGTGCGCCTGTGCACGTATGAGCACAGATGTGGGAAGCGCGTCTCTGAAAGGCAGATACTGCAAACCCTGCTTTGTGATGCCGCTCGGAGGCTGAAGTCCCTTTCAGGGCCCAGCTCCCAGATTCTACCCATTGCAAAAATCATCATGTTATAATTACAAGTTAATTAAAGCAGAAGAGATCAAAGCCACTTTAGACAGATTAATGATACAGTGAGTGCCAGAAATTTCACCGTTTTATGTATTAACCACATTGTCGTTTTTATTCCACTTTTTTTCCCCTCTTTTGTGTCAGCTGAAAAGCCTTTCATATCTTTTCTCTGCCCCCCTCAATGTACGAGGAATTTGAAGTCCTAACAGCTGCGAGGAGCTGTCTGTGGAGAAGGGGCACATTCAAAGGATATCAGAAAAATCAACGAGCCTTTTAGCTTCTGAGTAGAATGAAGCTGCCACCCGCCTAACCCTCCTCTACCTTAAAAAAAAAAAAAAAAAGACCTAGAAAAACATCAGTCATTAAAATCAGGCCAAAGCAAAGGGAGGAATTGGAAGCTGGACTCCCCAGCTCCCGCCTCTCCAGGGAGGCTCTGGGAGCAGAGGGATTTTTGCATGTCAGGTTCACCACTTAGTCTGGCCTGCTGCTATCCCGAAGTGCCATAGGCTGGCTGGCTTGCAAACCTCAGAAATTTCTTTCTGACAGATCTGGAGACTAGAAATTCACAATCAGGGTGCCAGCAATGGTGGGATGCTGGTGAGAAGCCTCTTCTGGGTTGCAGACTGCTGACTTCTCATCGTGTCCTCATATGGCAGACAGTAGAGAGGAAGCAAGCTTTCTCTTGGCCCTTAGAGGGGCTCTACTCCCATTCATGGGGGTGAGGGCTCCACTCTCATGACCTCATCTAATCCTACTTACTTCCCCATAGGCCCCACCTCCTAATACTAGCACGTTGGTGAAGTAGGACTTCAACACATGCATGGGGGGGGGGCGGGCATACAGTCTGTAACTACCACCTGGGTGAGCGTGACAACCGAGCCATCAAAGTTTAGCCTGAGGGTCAAGTATGATTCAGAGAACCCCACAGAATAATAAATAAATAGCCAATGCCTGCACTCATTCACTCGCTGGGTATTTATCAAATGTCCCCCATCTCCCAGGCATCGGGTTGGGGCTCGGGGTACAGGGGTGAGCAAGTTAGATATTGTATCTGCTCTTGCAGTGTTAACAGTCCAGCGGGTGAGAACACATAATTTACGATTGTAGTTTAAGTAACATAGAGTGGAACCACCACATCCCCTCAGGTCTCAGTGGCTTAAACTAAAAGTTTTCTCTTCGGCACACAGACCAATCTGTAGGTGAGAGAGAGATCTCCTCAGCAACCCAGGCAGATGGAAGCGTCTTCACGTTCAACTTACAGCTCTCAAATTCACACCCAACCGACAGGCAGAGGGAGGCAGAAGTATGGAAGACCACACCGGGCATTTTTTAATAAGGATTTTATTCATTTTAGAGACAGAGGGGATGGAGGGAGGAACAGAGGGAGGGGGACCAGCAGGCTCCGTGCTGAACGCAGAGCCCGACGTGGGGCTCGATCCTCACGTCCCTGAGATCATGACCTAAGCCAGAATCAAGACTTGGATATTTAATGGGCTGAGCCACCCAGGTCCCCCCACGCAGGACATTTTTGTAGCCCTTCCTTATCTTCTGATAGGATGGTGCGGTGTTCCCCACGTTCACCCCTCACCTGCTGGCCAGAGCTCAGTCACCTGACCTACCAAGTTGCAAAGGGAGCCAGGAAATACAATGTGGCAGGTGACCCCTCCCTAACCACCGCACCTCCCTATCTATGCAAGGGGTGTGGAGTGTGGGTTAAAGAGCTCACCTCCCTGCCAATACGAACAGTCACAGTGACACTCTATGAGCGCACAATAGGAGGAGCCCAAGGGTCTGTGGGCGCCCACTGTTTCCACCACCTGTTATCCTGTAAGAAGCCACTCCCACGATTTAGTAGATTAAAATCCAAATTTATTATTATCTCCCTGAGTTCTGTGGGTTGCTGGGCTCTGCTGGGCAGCGCCCACCTGGGTCCCTCACGCAGTGGCAGTCCCACGGCCGCTGCGCATCCATTTCTTCATTCGCATGTCTGGCACCTCGCCTGGGATGGGCCTGGAAACTCTCCGCAGGCGCCAAACTGACCTTCCTCCCAGCTCGGTGGTCTCAGAGCAGAGACCACGGTAGCCGGCCTCCCCTGGGTAAATAAGCATCCAGGTGAAAGCTGCACAGCTTTCTATGACCTGGCATTGAAAGGCGCAGAATGTCACTTCCACAGCCTTCGGCTGGCGAAGCCGGGGAGGAAGGCTAGCCCAGATTCAGATTCTTCTGGTTCTGAGCATTCTGTGATTCTCTATCCGATGATAGCCAGGCTTCCAGAAGACGAATCCGGCTGCAGTGTACAGGGTAGGTTGGGAGACAGCAGGGCGGCACACAGGAGATTGTGTTACCATTGTCCTTTATATGCATTTTAAAACTTCCCACTCGGGGTGCCTGGGTGGCTCAGTCAGTTAACCATCTGCCTGAGGCTCAAGGCATGACCCCAGGGTCCTGAGATGGAGCCTTCAAAGGGCTCCGTGCCCGGTGGAGAGTCTTCTTCTCCCTCTCCCTCCACCCCCTGCCTCTGCTCACGCTCTCGCTCACGTGTGCTCTCCCTCAAATAAATAAAATCATAAAAAAATAAATAAATAAAACTTCCCACTCACCTCACCCCCCCCCCCCACACACACACACACACTCTCCTCCACCGACAGAGGAACGAGGGCACGAGAAATCTGCACCCTTGTTTGCTTGGTCATCCTGAGCTGTTCACCGCTCTGGAGTATTTCTACAAGGCCTGTTCATACAAGCTGAGTCTGATGGAGCCTTTCACACCTGGGAACACTTCTGTGATGGGAGGACCCAGGGGATCCACACAGGGGTGTGAAGACATCTGTGGAATACAATTCCCCACCTCTGGTGAGAATCGGGAGACTGAGTCAGCACACGGTCAGCTCCCATCCCTTTATGACGGTGGGCTTAGCCGGTGCCGCATCCAGGGGAGCTATCCGAGCTATCCGCTGAGCTGCAGGGAAGAAGTCCTCCTCAGGGGGCTCTTGGTCAGAGAAGAAAAGTCAGATCCTGCTTTGGCAGTGGGAGGGGGTGGGGGGGGGACGGGGAGGAAGATTGGGGAATGGGGTGTAAAAGAAGAGAGCGCACGACGAGTCTCCAGGCTGGTGCAGTAAATGGGAGACACACTTGCAAAAGCCATGACATAGGAGAGTAAAGGCAGGGGTGCAGAGAGCGGTAGGGAGGGGCCTCATGTTTACTTAACACCATGCTAGGCAACAAAGTCCCCACTGTAGAAGGGTGATGTCATTATGCACGTGCTACAGGTGAGGACACAGAGGATGGGAAGAGGAAAAAGCAAAAAAAAAAAAAAAGAGAGAGAGAGAGACATGTGGCTTGTTAGTGCCACAGCCAAGGCTTAAATCCAGGCCTATCTGAGTCCAGGCTCCGTGGTCTTCCCCGCCAATCCATGAGCTCCTGGGAGGCCAGGCGCCGTCCTGGAGTGTGACACTCAGCAGGGGCCCAGCGAATGCCGAATTATTGAGAGAAGGAATAAGAGCGTGGCGGGAGGATTGGGTGAGCGTGCACACCGCCGGGGAGGGATGCGTGTCGTGCTGCGTTCGGATGATGGGCTGCAGGGGAACGTGAGACGGTCCTGAGTCTCCTGTCTCCGTGAGGGAGTGGGTCACCTCACCCAGGTCATGTGGCGAATGGAGCTGAGGGGCTCAGCCTGCAGCACATGGCCTTAGCTGAGCCTCCCGTCCTGCCCCACGCCGTCCCTGCCCGGACTTGGGGGACCAGAGAGTCTCCTCCTCACCTGCGGGTTCAGATTGGGGTGTCGGAGGTAGCACACTCTCTCCCCTCCGTGGTTTGTTTGCTCAGCAGCAGCATAATGAAGCCGTCCGTGGTATCTCTGACGGCCTGGACATGCCCTGACCCGTGATGGCAAATTCGAGCCTGGGAACCTGTTCGGGGTTAGTCCGTCATTAAGAAAAAGACACAAAGGCTCCTTGAAGAAGGAAGATAGACAGAACGGGGGAAGGGGCTCTTCAGCGATACCCGAGGAATATTTTCCCAACAACAGGAAGCGTCCAGGGTGGATGGAAAACCTCACTTGAGAGCAGATGCCCATGGAGAGGGCAGGGAAATTTTAGGGGGCCACTCTGAAGCAAACCTGTGGGAAAACAGAGGGATTATCAGGAGCCACTCTTCAAATCCTCAAATGTCAGAGCTGGAAGGGTCTTCGGAGAGCACATTTCTTCCACTGGCTTCCCCCTTTACGGGTGGAGGCCCAGGGAAGGGTTGGGAGAGACCAAGGTGACACACCAAGGAGGGGCTGGCTGAGCACTAGAACTCATCTATCTCGTCCCCTGTCCCACGCCAAGCACCAGACAAGAGTCCTCTGCATGCCTCCTTGCTCTCATCCTTCCCCCTCAGCTGTAGGATTTTCCCACAACCTGGCACCATTTTCCTATATCCTATTTCATGAAACCACTTCGAATCCAGGCTGCTGCTGCCCCCAGGGCCCTCCAGTGAAGACACAGTAAAAAAGGACTTTTTATGAAATGTATTCAGTGGCACACTAAACTGATAGGCCACAAGACTGCTTGAGGACAAGGGGCTCTAGCTCCCTTGAAGCTGTATTTTCCTCTATTTTCCAGACACTGGACTCTGGAGCCCAGTGATC
The DNA here is from genome assembly GCF_018345385.1 of Vulpes lagopus. NCBI lineage: Eukaryota > Metazoa > Chordata > Mammalia > Carnivora > Canidae > Vulpes > Vulpes lagopus. The sequence continues at coordinate 129,609,817 of NC_054831.1, forward strand.
TGGATTCAAAGCCTGACTGCTATTTTCTGGCGGAATGATTTGGGGCAAATTATTTTCTGTGACTTCATTGCCATGTGAAATGAGGATCCTGTTACTAGCTGCTCCCTAAGAGGTGAGGGGAAATAAGTTAGTGCTGGGGATCCCCGGGTGGCTCAGTGATTTAGCGCCTGCCGTCTGCCCAGGGTGTGATCCCAGAGATCTGGGATCGAGTCCCACATCAGGCTCCCTGCATGGAGCCTGCTTCTCTCTACCTGTGTCTCTCCCTCCCTCTCTCTCTCTCTCTCTCTCTCTCTCTCTCTCAATGTCTCTCATGAATAAATAAATAAAATCTTAAAAAAAAATAAGTTAGTGCTGATATTGGAAGAGTGCCTGGCATATAGCAAGTGCTCAGTAAGTGTCAGCTAGGGTTACCAGCATGGTGGGGGTGGAGGTGGGGTCAAGGGGTGCTGGCTCTACAGAGACCTGAGTCTGCCCAGGAATGGGCACATTGTGACTCTAGAATTTAGGCTCTAGGTCCAGCTCAGTCAAGTAAGGCTCACTGTATGGCTTTGGACAAGTAACCCCAAGTAGGTAAGCCAAGCCTCAGTTTACCCATCTGGAAAATGAACCAATGGTACCCAGAAACCCTAACTTGCCCCCCACCCAGCTCTAAGACTCTGGGAGTCAGTGGTTGTGATTCCTGGTACCTTGAAGGAAATTTAGCTCATCAGGCTTGCTTTGCCTTCCTCACCTTAACGTGGAAGCATTCAGAAGCTCCATCCTTACATCTATTCTGTTGACTTCCATCCCGTTCTGAAGGATTCTCCAACAGACCCAGAGCCGGGACAGCTGGGGCGGGTCATCAGAGCTGACGCAGCTGCCAAGTCAGAAAGCTTGTCTGAGGGTCCTTGGGCTGGCCACTGCCTGCCCATCACCCTCCCCTTGGGTCCCACAGTCCAGACTCAGGTACCAGTCACCCTGGCCCCCACGCCAGGAGAGGGTGGGCAGCCTGTCAGAGAGGCAGAGCCGACGCTTCCCTCAGTGATGGACGGGGCAGCCCTGTGCCAGCTGCTCCTGTCGTCTGAGCTGGAGTGGATCTGACAGTCTGGGAGGTGAGGAGGAAGGCTGCTCCCCTTCCCAGCCGGCCCGGCATGAGATCAAGGGACAGGACTGCCAGCATGAGTTTGGGAACCGCAACTAGACTGCCTCTGACAAGGACTTTGGGGACCTACTTGGAGCCGGGGGGAGGGGTTCAGAACAGCTTTTGCTTCTTCCTTCTCTCCTTGCTTGTGCAGGCAAAGCTCGCCCGCAGGGATGGGCAGTGCGGCAGGCCCAGGCCGGGCACGAAGCGGGCCAGGCATACACCACCCCCTGTCCCTTCCTTGGCTGGATGGCTTGGTGCAACTCAGGCCCTTCTTGGGGCCTTCCTCCCATCATCTATAAAGTGGGGGTCCTAATAGGACCCCCACTTTATTAGGTTTGGGGAAAGTCCGAAAGAGAACACATGGCAGCTAATACTTACATGCTCTCACAATATGCCAGGCCCGGTTCCGGGCACTATATGTATGTGCTTTATTTAATTCCCCCAACAACTCTTTGTAGTAGACACAGAGAGGTTAAGTGACTTGCTCAAGGGAGCACGGCTGGCCAGAGCCGAGCCAGCACTCAAACCTAAGCGATCTGGCTCCAGACTTGACTCTGAGCTGCTCCTCTGGGGTGAGAGTTTCTAGCAAAGGCTCTTAGAAGCTTGACCAGTATCTCCTCCCCCTTCCCCTCACTGACACCAGACAAAGCTTTTTTTGGGGGGGGGGGGGAGGCTATGGTCAGCTCTGCTGCAGGAGAACAAAAGAGCAGAGATGTTCCAGAAAGCTGCCTCTCAGACTGGGTTTCAATGGTATCAAAGAAATGTCAGCAGCACCCCAAAGGCTTCTTGAGATGTGCAGGACTAATCTGCCTGGGTCTTCCTCAAGGTCCTGAACCAGCGTCGAAAGCTTCAAAACTTGAGGGGAAATGTTTCTTCAAGCACATGGGAATATAGAAGTTTTGAATGCTGACCATATCACCAGCAGTGTCTGCTCCCCAAGACCTCGGACACTCATAAACCCCATCACCAGCCAGGATGTCATCCGGGCCTCTGCTCTGGACCCCAGCATCCTTGGAGGGCTAACACCCTCAGAGTTAGCTTCAGTCCAGGCAGGGGAGCAGGAGGTCTGGCCACCAACTGGCTTGGGATGCTCAAAAGACGATGATGCCTTATCGGCATCCCCAGAGCATCCCTGCCTTCCAGAAGGAATGGCAGGATGAGGCACAGATGGAGGCCTGCAATTCATTAGGTTGAAACAAAAAAACAGGACCACGATGAGCATGACATCAAGGGTCATTTTCTTTTAACTTACCCTCATGTGCCAATGAGGGGGAGGGGACAAATACATCCGTGGAGAGGGCTCAGAGCCGCCCAAGGCCCTGGCCTGATGACTAGACCCTGTCTCTGGGGCCTCAGGTGAGATCTGTAGATGTCAAGGGCTTCTTAATGGGGAAAGGAGTGAAGGTGGACATCGGGATCAGGCTCTGGGAGACTCAGGAGGGGAAGTGCATGGGGACTCGCAGCCAGTGGCAGCAGGTGAGACATGGCTCCTAATGAGACATGCCGTGGGCGCCTCTAGGGAAAATGCAAACCCCTGCTGAACCTTGGGCCCCAGAGCCTGGGAAAGGCCAACTGAGGGGATCCAACCCTGGGCTGTGGCTGGGGGCTGGTGACGACTGTCCTGGCCCAGCTCTGGCTCCATAACGTGGTCTGCAGGGTGGTAATGACAGCTGATATTAATTGGTGCCCGTGCCAGGGACAGTGCCCAACACTGAGGTGCATTCATCCATTTACCTGGCCCCACAAGCGTGGGCATGGATGCTACTATTTATTCCCATTTTATGATAAGGAAACTGAGACCCAGGGAGACTACGTGATCTCTCCAAAGTCCCCACATGCACACCCCCCTCCAGGCAGGCGGTTGGGCTGAGGAGCCAATGCCTGTGATGTGCACCCCCCCACACACACCCCCAGCTTACACCGCTGAGCTCCTGCTCCGCACAGGCTGGCCGGCCCACGCGCGGGCGAGCATATGCCGACAGCCCTCGCTCCAGAACACGTCGCTCCCCCGGCCGGGTGTCAGGTGGGTGCCTGCGAGCAGTCATCCCACACCTGGCGGGCACCTCTCCCAGACACTTCCACTGCCTCTCGCCGTGGCCTCAGGCTCTGGGGCTCAAGATGACACTGCTCCAGGTCACAGGTCGGGGAGTGGAGGGCTGAGGCTCGAACCCAAGATCCCCACCTGCAGCCATGCTCTCTCTGGTCACACGCCCACCACTGGGCCTCCCTTGGTCCCGACGTCAACCCGGAAAGGCAGCCGGGGCGATGTGACCCTGCTACCCCCAGAAGGTCCCCCGAGGCCCTGGTCTCAGGCTCTGAGTCAGCCCTGCGGTGGCTGTCCTAGCAGGAGTGGGTGACAGCGGAGGGGGGTGCAGGGGAGGCTGCGGAGGACACCAGCCGCCACTTATCTACCTATTTATCTGCCTGTCTGGCAACCCGCCCGTCTGCCTTTCCTTCTGTCTTGTATTTATTTATCTGTCAATCTACCTCTCGGTCTGTCTTTTCATCTATCACCTGTCTCTGTGTGTCAGAGCTGCCCACGGCCTTCACCCACCTGCCTGCTTCCCAGGGAATGTGCTCGCAGGCTCCGTGAGCCCTCCCTTTCCTCTCACGGCCCCTAAACCACCCCCCTCCAGGCCCCGGAACCCCCCTGACACGGGGCTTCAGAGAATCCTGGCATCTTGTAGCAAAACTCAGATCCCAGGCAGCCCGGAGATGCGGCCTTTGCCCCGTGCAGGCTCTGCGCTCCTTTATTCACCCCACGAGTGTTTTCTGAGCACCTGTCATGCGCCAAGCACCGCGATTAGGTCCTGATATTAGGACGCAGCCCAGGTTCCTGAGGAAATGAGTTTCCACTCGGGGCCAAGCCTAGAAGACATCCTCTTACACACGAGCGCGTGGACTCCAAGAGGCGACGGGACTTGCACCCAGGTTGCATTTGTGGATGGGTAAGCTCTGCCTGGAGAGGCCCTGCAGAGCCAAGGAGGATGACACGGTGGCAGGACAGGGTGGGCGGTGGCCTCGGATCTGCCCCCAGGGCCACGCACCCCATCAGCTGCTCATCCCCCCACTCAGCCTGTGGTTCTGTAGCACCCACGGTCCCCCAGGCGCGGGGCAGGGACACGAGTGCCCCCAACCACATGCTCCTGGAGGAGGGATGTGTGGCCCCGGCACCTCTGCAGAGGTGAACCACAGGCCTGGGGCTGTGGGGGGGGCCAAGGTCGTCCATGGCACTGCACCTCTGTCCCAGCAGCTCAGAGGGAATGAAAAACGTTTCCTGAAACATGTTCGGACAAAGAGCCTATCCGGCCCAGAGCAGAGGTCAGCAGGCTTTCTGTAAAAAGCTGGGCGGTAAACATTTTCCACTTTTGCAATCACACGGCGTCTATTGCAAAGACCCAGCTGGGCCAGCAGCAGGAAAGCGGCCACACATGACCTGCACACGAAGGGGGATGACCGTGTTCCGGGGGTCCCTCATTTATGAAGGGATGAACTTGCTGAGCCCTGGTCTACGGTCTCCCCCGGGTAACAGCGACGATAATAATAATAAGAGCTGACATCTATTGAGCACTTACTGTGTCCCAGGTCAGGTCTCATAATAACCTGGAGAAGTTGGGAATTTACAGTGGAGGAAACTGAGGCACAGAGATGCTAAGTCAGTCACTTGCCCGAGGTAGCCTGGCCAGTAAGTGGCAGGGCTGGGCAGAAAGCTTTACTTTTTCTCCATCCATCCAGTTGCTCAGAAGCTTGGCGTCCTCTCTTGCTCCCATACCCTACATCTAAGCCATCAGCAGGTTAGATCGGCTCCACTTTTAAAATATCTTCCTGGCTCTTTGGGGCACCCAGGTGGCTCAGTCGGTTGGGCGTCTGCCTTCAGCTCAGGTCATCATCTCGGGGTCCTGGGATCGAGCCCCAAGTCAAGCTCCCTGCTCAGCGGGGAGTCTGCTTCTCCCTCTCGCTCTGCACCTCCCTCTGCTCAGGCCCGTGCGCTCTCTCTCCTCTCAATTAAATAATAAAATGTTTAAAAATAAGGAAATAAAAATAAAATCCAGTATCCTCCCAATTCTGAAGGATATCACCACTCCACTCCAGCAGTCCGGGTCTGAGCCCCCATCACCTCTCACCTGGTTACTGCCTCAGCCCCTCCCGGCCCACCCCCGGCAGCCTGTTCTCCGTGCAGCAGCCTGAGACACCCCTTTACAAAAATAAGTTAGTGCACTGGGAGTTCCGTTGTCATGTCGCTCGTCTGCTTAGCACCTTGCAGTGAGAACAAAACCCTGGTCCTCACTCACCATGGCTCAAGTGGCAGCAGGATCTGTCCCCACCCCACCTGTCTTCCTCTCCCACATCCCCTCTGCACCCTCCCCTCTGACATTCTGGCCTCCTCCCCTGTTCCTGGAACACATCAGCATTCTCCTGCCCCAGGGCCTTTGCACTGGCTCTTCCCTCTGCCTGGCAGGTTCCTCCCCAGACATCCACTGGGAGCCTCCCTTACCTCCTTCCAGTCTCTGCTCAAATCTCACCTTCCCAGTGAGGCCCTCCCTCACGCCCCCCTGTAATTCCACAATTCGCCCTCTTGCCCCTCACTCCCATCCCCCCACCCTCCACCTTACCTTTCTCTGCTTTTCTCTCTTCCATGTCACAGATGACCTTGACCACACTACGGAATTTAGTTAATTGTTGTTCCTATTAAATTCTGCATTAGAACGTGACTCCCCAGGGCAAGGTGTTGTTCGCTGTGCCACTGATGTACCCCAGCCCCTCTGGCGGTGCCGGCCCAACGATATTTGTTGAATGGCTACGTGAATCCAGCCCAAGCCCTCCTCATCCAGTGCCTGCTATTTCTTCAGACTCCACGTGGAGACAAAGAGCTGAAGGGGCCACATGTCAAGGAAATGACACTGTTGCTGGATTCCCTAGAGAACCCACTGAACTTCAGATGCCAACACTTGAGCAGGAGTTTCCATACTAGCTTTGCCTGGCTGAGCTCAGGATAAGACAACATTGCTTGTGTGTTTTTATTTGAGCCTGCAAACCAGGCTAGTCCTCAAGGAATAGGGCAGTTGCCTCCATGGGAACCCCCGCCCCCGCTCCTAGAACGGACAAACCAGGGAGAGAGACGCCCCCACTCCCTTTGCACAAAATAAAGCTGAAGAAATCCAAGCAGCATCTGGTGACCAGCAAAAGGGACTCTCTCTGCGGACGTTGGGTCAATGAGGTGGGCAATGGATGCCCTTGGTTACAGCCAAGCTCCCTGCCCTACCTGGTACTAGGACCAGAGGGTACGACAGGAAAATGTATGTGACTGCTGAACAGGCATCTCTGTCTGAGACTGACATGGATCCCAGCCTCAGGCATGGGTGGCACGGCAAGCTCATTTAACTATTTTATTCCCACCCCTGCGGGTGTAGCTCTGGCCATCACCTTATGGCCCGAGTCCTGTTCATGACCCATTGGGTTGCCTTAGACAAATTGCCTCACCTTTATGGGCTTTGATTTTTTTTTTTTCTCTAAAGTGCTCTTTAGGATCCCATCTACCAAGGACAGCCTGTGGTTCCGGGGTTCCATATCCAATCCATCGCCAGTAACCTGGAACATTGAATATTAACTCAAGCAGGAAAGAGAGAGAGGGAGGTGATTCCCCCGCAGTATTCTGTGGCTACAGAAGCTAGAAACTCGGCCTGAATTCCATTTCCATCCCAAAGTGACACAACTTTGCCGCCTACCCCCTCCCCACTCCCCAGCATCAGTCTCCGCATCTGTAAAATAGGGATAATGGTTCATCCTAAGGTTGTCAGAATTAGGTGAAATGATGTGAGTTAAAGGCAGGCTGGAGGGAGGTAGATATTATGATTACAGAGAGAGGGGGATGCCCTGTAGAGGATGAGTGTGATTCTGAGGGTGACCTTGGGTCTCAATCTTGGGAGAGAACGCTATTGCACTTGCCCTTGTAGCTCTAAGAAGACATGCACCCCACTTCCAGAGAAATACAGTATTTTTGTTTGGAAGCTGAAAGAGACGACATGGTAAAGTAAGGCACCATGTCCGCAATGTTTTTCACCGTGTCAACGCAGTTCAGCGGGAATGACATTTCCCAGCATCCCCTTCTCTGTAGTTCTGGGAATGAACCCTAAGGATATTGGATCAGAGTAGAAAAAAATATAGTGTTGGATCAAGCCAAATTCACTGACGTGGGTGCAGGAAGCAGAGATTCTGGATTCAGCGCGTTAGCTCGAGCAGCTGGGACTGGGTCTGTTTGGTTGGTTGATTGACTAAAGCTCTAGATGCAAAGGTGGCCTACACTAAATGAAGCTCTAATGCCAGCTATTCCCCCCCCACCCCCCATAGATTGTAGAGGGAAGTATCCAAAGGCTTAGGGATATTGGAATGTTGAAATGGATTTATCACACAAGACCTGTTCATCCACGCCCAACAGGTGCAGGCTGCCGTGTGAGCTGCTCTGCCAGTTGGTCTGTGTGGCCCAGAAGACCTGATGTTGCCTGAAGGGTCTGCGGCAGATAGGGATATTGTATGAGACTTAGGCAGGCCCCATTGGCGAATAATAATAGCACAGGCCCTTAAGATTTCAGAGAAAAGCCGTGCTACTCTCCGGAGATAATTACTCTCATTCTGAGAAGTGGCTTCTGGATTGCTATTGGGCCTTACTAGACACTGAAAGCTTGATCGAGGGCCCCAAGTTAACATGCCTTCTGAGCTGCTCATCACTGAACTGAGTGTTGTCTGAGCAACCAAACCATAAAATTGAGCATTCACAGTGGCAATTTCATCATTGAATGGAAGTGGCACATATATCAGCTCAAGCAGCTCAAGAAGTCTCGAGTAAGTCACCTGAGCAAATACTCCAAATGCCCCTCTCTCCTGCTCATGGTACATTAGTTCTTCTCCCTCAACCCACACCTATGGCCTCATGTGGAATTCCCTGACAAGTTGACGAAAGAAGAAGAAGGAAAAAAAAAAAAAAGGTTCACGTTTACAGGAGGTTCTGTACCGTATGCTGGCACTACCCAGAAGGGGAAGCTTTAGCACCTCAGCCCAACCCTTGGAGCCAGTGGTCAAGAAAGTCCTACCAGTGGCAGGACTTTGAGCAGTGAGCCTGATTGCTTACTCAGCCTGGAAGCAGGGATGGTCATGGGTATGAATCTATGCTGATGTGTGGGACGTGGCTAACGTGTTGGCTGAATAGTCAGGTACTTGGAAGAAACATAACGGGGAAATTGCTGAAGCGAGGTCTTGAGGAGAAGCCTAGGGCTAGAACCTGCTGAATCGCCAAGCTGACTGAACAGATAGATCTGTGTATGGGTAAGTGTGCATCAGAGAGTCACTTCAGTGGAGGGGGACTCTAATGAGTGGATAGGTAAAGTGATCCATTGTCTAGATTTCAGCCAAACTCTTTCCCAAGATCTCCCCATCCTTGCCCGTGGGCTCATGAATAGGACTTTGAGGCTTGCTCATCAAGGCTCATCTAGCTACAGTCACTAAGCACCAAGCACCAACCACAGATGCCAGCACTAAGCTCCCAGTGTGGCACCGTGCTTCGTTCTCATTCACTGATCCAGATCCTTACCCTGGATGTGGATTTGCCTTCCCTACCCACAGCGTTTTGGCCAAAGCCACCACCAGTGGACTTACAGAATGTTCTACTGATCATAGCATATCACACAGTTTTGCTATTGACCAAGTAAATTGTGGTAGTGGGTTCACATTCAGCTCACTCACTAGTCTTACCATGATCTTCAGCCTGAAGCAGCTGGTGGAATGGTGGAGGAGCCTTTTGAAGGCCTGTATGGCACCAGCCTTATGACAACATCTCGCAGGTCTGGGGCAATATCTAGGCTCTAAAATCAGCAACTAATTCACAGTGCTATTCATCTCAGAGCCAAGATTCCTAAGCTCAGGAACTGGGGTGGAAATGGGTATGGCTCCTCTTACTATTATCTTATATAATTCACTTGCAAAGCTTTTGTTTTCTGTCCCCATTCCTTTAGGTCTGGGGACAGACCTAAACCAGAGATCTTAGTTTCCAAAGGAGGAATGTTTCCACCAGGAGACATAACAATGGTCCATTAAATTGGAGTTGAGATTGCTATCTAGCTACCTTGGGCTCCCCATGCCAATGAATTGATGGGCATAGAAGTGGGTCTCCATACTGGCTAGAGTGATTGATTCTGAATATCAGAGGAAATTGGGATGCTGCCGTTCAATGGGGATAAACAGGAAGATGCCCTGAATTCAAGGGATCCCTCTGAGGCACCTCTAAGTAGCCCTAGGTCCTGTGACATAAGCAATTTAAAAAACACAACCACCCTTAAAAATTAAAAAAAAAAAAAGTCGAATTACTATATTGGACACCTAAAACTAATATAACACTATATGTTAACTATACTGGAATTAAAATGAAAGGAAATAAACAACCAGAAAAATACAACCATACTGTGAGGTAGGACAGCTGATGGTCCAGACCCTTATGGAATAAAAGTTGAGTTACCCCATCAGGCAAGGAACATGATAGGCCAAAGTTACCACTGAGGGCAAGTGGAATATGAAATGAGCAGTAGAAGAAGGAAATTATAAATACCAGTCACAATTACATATGCGACCAGTCGAAGAAAGGAAAAGGATAATAATAGATTAGAGTATTCCTTTCTTGTTCTATAGGACAATGATTGTGTGGATGTTAATTAATTCTCCCCCACCCCCTGCCCTTATCCCCCTCCCATCTAGCATAAGATTTGTTAACAGTTGCCAACTTATCATTCAGTATTTAAATGATAGACTGTCTATGGAGGATTGTGAGCCACCTAGAAAAGGTATGAACATCACCCAAAGATAAAGGAATTTTGTATCTTCTTCCGGGAAGAAGGTTAGCGTGTTTTCAGTTGCACCAGGGATAGCTCCATTGCATGAGGAAGAAGCATGATTTTGCTCGGATGTTTTATTTTTATTATTGAAGTATAATTGACGCTCAATGTTATAGGCATTTCAGGTGTACCACGTAGTGACTCGACAGTTCTAAACAATCGCAGGGCTCAGCGCGGTAAGTATAGTCACTGCAGAAAGTCACTACGATACTGCTGGCTATAATCCCCGGGCTGTACTTTCCATGCCCACTATGACCCTAATTTGGAAGTTCGATATGGTGGAAGGAGGAGTGTACGTGTGCCGTGCTGACACGAGTGATCAATGATGATTTTATACTGGGGTCAGTTTAAGGAAGCTGGAACTACATTTCCCAGAATCCCTTTCCCTTTCAGGCTCTGAGTTTGACTGGCAGTAGGGGGATCTGCTTAGGAACGGGATCAGAAGGCAGAAATGAAATGAGGCAGCAGCCAGGCTTGCCTGTGGGTCAGAGTAGGATCAGCACAAGGCTCACCTCTCGTAGGGGTGGGGTAGTAATGGGGCCCACAGCATCCCAGGTCCTTCTCCAGCACCTCCAGGCTCCAGGCAGGCTGCCTTGCAACTCCCGGGTAAAGCATCCCAGCTTCTTTGCAGGTCATCGCAGGTTTTTGCAGATGTAACTGTTTGCCCCATTGTATATTTGTCTTTTATCCCCAAACTGCCTGCCTGGCTCTTTTCAGGATAAGCACTGCAGGCAGAGGCAACAACCCTATGCTGACTGTTAAACCAATTCCCACAACTGCATGAGGTCAAATCCCTGTAACAAATCCTTTACTCTTTAGCTGTCCTACTGGTTCTGCTTCCTTGTCCTACCCTTAACTGAGACCATGTCCTCGGTGAGGTTCCCTGCAGGTAGAGCCTGAGACTATAATGCCCATGTAAGTGATCTGGGAGAGCCTGCAGGAGAAATCTGAGAGTGGGTGAAGTAGAATGGGGGAGGGAGAAGAAGCTAAATAAAGAGGTGGGGGTCAGCTGGAGTCTAGCTTCTATCCCCTGGGGAGTTCTGGAGTATGAAAGACACCGCAGAGTTGTCCCACCTTGAGGGAGGTGGGTCAGCACTGTGTACCCATTACCCACGGCTATTTCCTAGGGGAACCCCTGGGGGAGGGACAATCTTCCAGGCATTTCCCAGCAAAGTGGCTCCTGGAAGCCAAGGGTAGTTCTCTTGGGAAAAGGCAGTTGTACGCTGTTAGATGTCAGCCCTCACAGTAGCTGGGATGGGTGGGCTGGTCTGGTAAAGACGATCCAGTAAACAGCATCCACTGCATATTTTTCATTATAGAAGACCCGGGTTCAAATCCTGACTCCATCACCTAGTGGCTCTGTGATCTTGGGCAATTCCCTAAGCTTCCCTAAGTAACATGGGGGTAATAATAGAGCTTAACACATGTAAAGGTGTCAAGTGCTGGCACATTGCAAACACTGAATGAATATTACTATTATTAAAATAATAATGATAATAATAATAATTATTATTATTATTAATAGCTTAAAGAATAGGATTCATAAGTCTGGGCTCTAGTCCTGGATTTGCAACCTACTCTTCTCTGTTTTCTCCACTATAAAATGGAAATAACCGGGTACTAGTACCTGTGTTCCCTACCCTGCAGGGTCTTTGAGGCAGAAATATCCCTTCCAAAGGTGTCCACATCTTAATTCCTGGAACTGGTGAAGATGTTACCCTACATAGTAAAAGGGACTTTGCAGCTCTTGAGATGGGAAGATTCTCCTGGATTGTCCAGGTGGACTCAATGTAATCACAAGGGGGACAGAAGATGCAGGGTCAACTGGAAGATGTAAGAATGATAGCAAGAGGCTGGGCTGATGGAGGCAGGGGTCACGAGCCAAGGGAAGCAGGTTCCTCTAGAAGCTGAAAAGGGCAAAGAGCCTAAGCTCAGAGCCTCCAGAAGCAACCAGTTCTGCTCCCATCGTGACTCCAGCTGATTTCAGACCTCTGATCCCCAGGACTGTAGGAGCGGTAATGAACATCATTTTCAGCCCCTGGGTTTGTGGACATTTATTCCAGCAGCTGTAGGAAACTAATATGGGATCCCATGAGACAACGTGTCAGTGTCGTGACCACAGGACCCATTCATCACTGTAAGCATGCCCCTGAAGCCTGGGTCACAAGGACTAAGAAAACAGGTTGGCAGGATCGTAGGAGATTTTATTGGCATGTGCAGAATCATGGGAAGAGGCAATGCCCAAGCCAAGCCTGAATCAGAGAGACTTTCACAAAGATTGTGTAGGCTTCAAAATCGCAGAAACCTTTCAAGTCCCTTCCCACCATTTCCATCTCCTCCTCAACACGCCACTGAAACCACCCACAGCCATATGACAGACTCAAGGAGGACACATCAACCTCTTTGCTGGGACATCTTCCCTCACTGCTTAATATTTCAAATAGTCCAAACCAGATTCCTCCCTGCCCTGGATCAAACCACGGAGGTCCTCACTATGGATTGAAATGAATATGCCAAAAGCGACAGAGGGGATAGGCCTTGCCCATTCAGACCCTTTCCTCTAGAAGGCTGAGACCAGGCACTTCCTTTGGAAGCATGTTTGATTAGCAGAGGAAGTAAACCTTTATTAGCTACATGACAGCAAGGACAAAGAAGAGCCACTCTATGGGGGTCTGGTCCGTTAAAGCATCCCCCACCCCAACCCTACAAGATGTTGCTTATGCTTAGCAAGTTCAGAAAGTCTGAATATCATCTGCTTGCTCCAACATCACTGTTAATGTGACTTTAGGTGAGACCTTTTTATGATTAAGGACAATATAATTCAACGAGGATGCTGCACTTAACGCTGGTCTGGTATTTGGTCTATACATTAGTCAGATTTCTGCTATACCGAAGCTGCATAACAAACATCTCCAAATTCTCAATGACTCACGGTGACAAACATGTGTTTCATACTCACAGGCCTATCAGTCAGCTATAGTTTGGTGGGTTTTGGCTGGGTTAACTTAGGCCAGGCCGATTCCAGGCTAATTTAAGTAGAAACCGGGTCTGTTCCATGTGTCTTTGTTATAGAACCTCCAGTCTCAGACTTGCTCACAGAGAACAGAGGCTCAACAGTGCTGGCAGGAGCTTGCCACGGCTCCAAAGATCTTGTCTTGGAATAAGCACACAATTATTTCCACCTGCATTCTATTGGCAAGAACAAGTCACATGGCTAAGTCTAGGAAACCCACAGGGAAACCATGGGAAGGGCCAGAAGGAAAGGAGAATGGAGGGAAAACAATATAATATAACATAGTCCAGTGTTATGTTATGGTCTGATATGTTCACACGATCACCCATCTCCCTGCCCGTCCTCCCAGACCAAAACTGTCCTAGAAACAAATGCTTGCTGCATCCTCCGCTCCCAAACTTATGGGGTCCTCACCATATTTCTCTACATGGAAGAGGTTGCTGCATGGAGATATCGTCTCTAGAGAGAAGAGATACCAAAGAGTGTCCTCAGTGAAAGAGTCCTTAAACGCTATCCTGTACTAATAATTCATTGTACAGATGGGAAAATTGGGACCTGCAGAGGTTCCAGGTCTTGTCCAATGTCACAGAGACACAGCTCAGGGACTCTGAAGTCAGCCTGCCCAGGGTCTATTTCTGGCTCCACCATTTTTAAAGGTGTGATCTTGGGTAAATTACCATAATCTCTCTGCACTGATTTTCTCATTTATAAATGGGGAAAATAATAACTCCTGCCTCATAAGGTTATTATGAGGATTGAATGTTGAAACACTTGGAACAGTAAATGATAGGTACCAAATAATCAGTAGCCACTATCATTATAATAATTCTGTAAATAGTTATTATTACAATAATTCACTCCCATGCCATGAAGGATACAGACAGAAATAAAAGCAAATTCACCATCTGAAATGTTCTTCAGTAAAGGAAATCACAAGAAGCAGAGGATGGGTCTAATTTTGCCCAGAATGAGAAAAAAAAAAAAGTCTAGGAAGACTATAGCAAAGGAGGTATAATCTGAACCTAGTCCCAAATAGTGTGCAGAAACTTTTCCAGATGGACAAGAGAATTAAAGAGATCCCTGCAGGGGGTGGGGAAAGCATGTGCAAAGGCCCTGAGGTATAAGAGAACTCAAAGTGTGTTTGGAAAGCACAAGCAAGTCCAACTAACTGGAAGGCCTGTTGGTGACGCGAAAAGGGCAGGGGTCAGATGCTGGAAGCTCAGAATGCCAGGTAAGAACTTACCAATTGGCCTGTGATCTCGAACCTTCCCACATAAGAAGCACTAGAGGCAGATGGAAGAAAATAGTGCCTTTAGGGGTCCAGACAAATGTATTTCTTTATATATTTACCTTAATTCTTTTAAATTTGTATTTTGTTTAATATCATATCCATGTTTATTCCCTCACTTAACAAACACTTATTAAGTGCTTACTGGGTAGCACTTAGAATACCAGTAAATAAAAAGAAGGTTCTTGCCCTTGTGGATGTTTGGTTCTAGTCAGGGAGGGGCAAATAGTGGTGGAGACAGAAAGATAATAAACAATGATGAGGATAGACAGATTGACTAGATTAATCAATAGATCGCTGTTTCAGCATGTTAAATGGTGATAAATGCTTTGGAAAATAGGAAAATTCAAGCAGACTATGGTAGCCAGTCATTAAATCAATTAATGAAGTAATGAAACAAGATGAATGGAAGGATGGATGGATGGTGGATGGAAGGATGAGGAAGGAAGGATGGAGGGATGGAATGATTGGATAGATGGAAGGAAAGTAAGAAGGATGGAAAGAAGGGAGGAAAGGTGGATAGAAGGAAGGAAGGATGGAAGGAACAAAGGAAGGAAGGAAAGGTGGGAAGATGGAAAGAAAGATGGAAGGAAGGAAAAAAAAGAAGGAAGGATGGATGGATGGAAGGATGGAAAGATATACGGAAGGAAGGAAAGAATGAAGGAAGGAAGGAAGGAAATATGGACGGATGGATAGAAAGATGGATGGTTGAAAGGAAGGAAGGAAAGATGGATGGAAGGAAGGATGCAAAAAAGGATGGGAAGATGGAAAGAAGGAAGGAAAGAAAAAAGTACTCTGGCTTGGTGGTGGGAACCAGTGACAAACCCTAAGCCAGGGCATGACAACCCTCACAGGTGTCGATCCCGCCTCCCGAGGTGTCCACCCCCAGAGCCCAGGTGCAGTTCTGCACGCGCAGGGTCGTGGGAGGGTGAGGCCTCCGGAGCAGGTTCCTCAGATCCTACCAGGGCCCCACGCAGGTCATCAGCTTCTTCCCCACACTCCAAGCGCAGCTGAATTTCCAAATGCGCAGTTGATATAAATACCTCCTGGGCGCATAGCAGTTAATGAATAACTCGGTTAAATTGCAGCGGAGGGAGGAGGTTCAAAACTGGAGGTGGTGATGGAA
This sequence comes from Vulpes lagopus, assembly GCF_018345385.1. Classification (NCBI taxonomy): domain Eukaryota; kingdom Metazoa; phylum Chordata; class Mammalia; order Carnivora; family Canidae; genus Vulpes; species Vulpes lagopus. The sequence goes on from NC_054831.1 coordinate 129,625,246, forward strand.
GGCTGGGGAGCGTGGCCCTTATTAACGACCAAAATCCAATCTCCGAAAAGAGGGGAATGATACTCTGGGAAATGAGCTTATGATAATCATTCCTTCTGTTGGCGGAACACCCCGATGGCTTCTCCCAGAAGCACCGCCCGCCTCTAACCCAGCGCTCTGGGGAGAGGAGCCAGGAGCCCCGGTGTCCCCGCTCCCACCCAGGCCGAGTCACCTTACCTCTCTGGGCCTCAGTTCCCCTACTGGTAAAATGAGGACGCAATCCCCCAGTCGTCCTCGTAGGATCCAGTAAATGAATGGGCAGGGAAAGCTTTGGAATCTGTTAAAAAAAAAAAAAAAAAAAAAAAAGATGGGGAATGGGTCTATTAATTAAAAAGAAAACTAAGTATTTCCCACTTTATAAAGCACGCGGCGGTGCGGGGCTTGAGAACGGAATCACGCGTAGCTCAGTTCAAACCCTGATTCTGCTTCTTTCAAACTATGATTTGGGACAAGCTGCTTTGTTCCTCTGAGCCTCTGTTACTGTCATCTGGAAACCGGGCTGTCACACGCCCCTCATGGGATGACTTGGAGCATTAAAAGGGATCCTGCTCTTGTCGTCCAGCGCGAAACAAGTGCTTCATGGACACGGGTCTAGTGACTACTGCGGTCACTGCTCCGGGGCCCCGCATCCTGCTGCACTCGCAGGGGGGCTGCCCCGGCCTGGCCTGGGCCCCTCAATACTGGGCCGCAGTGGGCACAGCCAGGAAGGGGTCCGTGCAGCACAGAGGCCTACGGTATCGCCCGCAGCCCCCACTTCCCTGGGGGTCTCTTCTAGACCATCTCTGGGCGAGACAAGAGCAGAGAGAAGGCAGGTGCAGGGGGGAGAGAGGTGGCCTTGATCCTGCAGGTGGTGGAACCACTTCCCCTCCTACCCCAGGCCGAGGTGCTGCTGGAGCTCCCAGGAAAGGCTCATCGGCTCAGGGGTCTGGACACCACTCCAAGTGCCCAGGTGCAGGGAGGACACTTCCCTAGTGAGTCCAGACCCCCCGACACCCCCTGGGTGGACGCCCGGCACGGCCCTGACGTTCAAGCACAGGCCCCTGCTGCTCCCGGTAGGCACGGCAGCCCCAACGATGGGCTCCTGGCCTGCTGCCCAGGGACCCAGGACATTGTGTGGCTCCGGGAAACAGCTGGTTTGTGAAACGGGCATTGGCGCCACAGCCCTGCCTCTGGGCTGTTCTCTCCCTGGACCAACGTCCGGGTACCTGCCCGGGTCCCGGAGGCATCAGGTTCTGCTTTGCTTTGCTGTTGTTATTTTTCTTTTTAAATGCAATGACAAGCAGATTTCAGGATGTTGAGAGACAGACACCAAAAGGGTTTTCTTCTGTTTTGAGTCCCTCCAACACCCTCAAGTATTTTTTTTTTAAGATTTTATTTATTTATTCATGAGAGACGCAGAGAGAGAGGCAGAGACACAGGCAGAGGGAGAAGCAAGCTCCCTGCGGGGTGCCGGATGCAGGACTCGATCCCAGGACCCCGGGATCACACCCTGAGCCGAAGGCAGATGCCCAACCCCGGAGCCACCCAGGCGTCCCCGCACCCTCAAGTATTGCTCTCGTACATACGCGGCTCCTACCCTCAGCCTGATGTTATAGGAATCCTGTGAATAATAGTAACAACCGCTTACACTTGCGCTGAGTCCGCCAGGTGCCGGGCACTGGTCCAAGTCCCTTACCTGCACCAAGTCCTTTAATCCTCAGAAGAGGTTGGTGGGTTCTGGGCCCCAGAGCCAGTGGGGCTCCTGTTAGTCAAAGAGGGGCTCCCCAAGGCCCGCAGCCAAGCAGTGGGGACAGATTCAAGCACACCTTCCGGGTGTGGGGAGCCGGTCTGACCTCTTTTATTGCCCTTCTCGGGGGGAGAAATATGATAGGCCCCGGAATGACCTGAAATCCCAGCTCCTTTAACACCCTGGAAAGTCCCTGTGACGAATTTCACCATGTTCTTCCATGAATTCTATTTTTTTTAAACCCCCAAGGTGATTTCTAAACAAGAAGAAACTTTTCCCAGGGAAGTTGCCAGCCTTTTGGGCTCCCGTCTCCCGTTACAGAGATACCATCTGTCTTCCAGGAAGGGATGCCTGTTGCTTCTGTGCAACTTGGTCCAAAGCAGAGTCGAGAGTCGGAAGCTATAACTCTCTTCTGTTCCTCGAGAGAAGGAAAAAAAGCCATTGCTTATTTGGTGTCTGGGGGTCTTGGGCCCCTAAAGCAGTTCCTGAGGTCTCCTGCAAGCAGCGCCCGGGGGTCCAGGAGCTGGGCCAGGCTGCAGGGCTGGGGGCCGAGCAGCACAAAGCAGCAGGGCCAGGACCTCACACCAGAGCTGGCCTGCTCTGCAGGCTCGAACAGCAGGTGGAGTGACCTAGAGCCACTCACTCTGTGCGACCTTAGGCCAGGCGGAGTCTCTTCTGAGCCTCAGTCCTCCCCTTTGAAAGATGGCAATGACATTGGATTGATCCTGCCCTGCCCTGCCCTCCCTGCTCCAGGGGCTGGTACAGGATCCTGAGAGAGGGAGGTTGTAGAAATGACAAGAAGACCTAACCATCCCAATCACACGTAAATGATGCAATTAGTGGTGTTGGGGGTGACAACAGCCTGGCCCTCGGAGCCCTGAACCAGAAGCTGGAAGGCTCGGTTGGATCAGCGCGCTGGGTGACCATAGATAACGCACCAAACCTCTCCGGGCTCTGATGCTCACTCCCGTCAAATGCAGATAGAAAAGGGGTAGAGGAGGACTCTGAACACCTGTTCGCCAGGATTCTCCTCTAGTCAATATTAATTTGACAAGAAGAGCTCTTCTGACAATTGCCAGAGGGAGACCTTCACCTGGGAGGGTAAACTCCAGGTCCGCAGAACAGGTGGATTCCAAACCTCACTGTGCTCCCCGTCCTAACAACAACAAAATAAGAGCCCTGACTTCTAAAGAGAGCAAGGGGCTAAATATTGATCGATTTGTTGGCGCCTACTAAGTGCCCAGCAGGTAAACACTGAAGATTATAATAATGACAAGAGTAGCAGCAGAAATCCGTAAGTAGAAGCATAAATTACTTACGTGCTGACCACGGTACCAAGTGCGTCACGTGCATTATCTCACCAAACCTTGCTGCAAAATACTGGGATTCGATTAGCATCTTTACTCTTATTTTCATTCTATAGATAAATAAATTGATGCTCAGTAATAGACAGTTATTTGGCCGAGGTCACATGTTGGTGAGCGGTGGCTGGAAGGCAAGTCTGTCTTGAGGAATAAACCTTTGGACGCTGACACTGACAGGCACAGGTTTTGTCCACAAGACCAGGGCAGGATCAGGGAGGGTGGGGCGTTCCAGGACGGGAGAGCAGAGATAGACCATGGAAGCTGACCCCCCCGCCCCCCGGGGAAGGAGCCGGGCCCGGGGAGGCCACTGGCTGGCTCTCCTCCCCATGACGTCCAGGCAGGCTGGGGTGGAGGGTGGGGGAAGGAATAGAGCCAGGGCCTGGGAACCCGGCTCAACTCCCAGCTCCAGGCCAAAGTCAGGCAAGGGACAGCCGGGGAGACAGAGCACCCCGGAACCGGGGAGGAGAGGAGGTGTCCACCCTGCCACAGGGCGAGAGCCCGAGTGACTGCTGGGACCATCCCACGCCCTGGGAAAGACCTGCTGAGCCATCCTCCCTGCCTTTATTCATTCATCTGTTCATTCCGCATGTTTATTGAGCACCTGCTGTATGCCTGGGAGTAGGCTGGGTGCTCGGGACGCAGCCGTGAACAAGACCAAGCCCCTGCCCACAGCATGGGGACAAACATGCAAGACGATGAGCTTTGCAGGGAGGCAGACGGCGACGTGTGCTGCGGGGGACCGCCGGGGGTCGGGGCCGGAGACTTCACGTGCTACTCGCGTGTCTCCCCTCCAGAGTAGAACATGAGCTTCCTGGGGGTCAGGACCTCGGTGGCCTTTTAGTGTCTCTCCCCTCAGAGCCTACACATGACCTGCTTGAAAGGGACATTCTGCTCATCAGCCCTTTAAAGACCAAAGAAGTCACTTTTCTCCCATCAGGGGCTGCTTTTGAAGCTGGGTTCACGGGCAGCCCGCCCCAACCATTGCAGCTTTGGACAGCTCCGCCAAGTTCATTGATCATTAGCTCAATGACAATTAGAGGCTTGGGGAAGGGGTATAGATCTCAGACTACAGACAAGTCAGTCTGCTCACAGTATGTCCAGGCCCCGTCTCTGGCAAAATGCAAATTTTAAAAAAAAATTTTTTTAAATGACAGCCCATCTCAAAGTTGTAAAGCAGTGAGATTGATCTTAGCGACAACGGTCCAGTTGTCCAGTTGTCCAGTGTGGCTGTTGCTAACCCACTGCCGTCAATGTCACCACAAAGCAGCCACCACAGAAGGCTCCAGGTACCAGGGCTTCCACTGTGGCTGGGTCTGCTTTGGGAGTGGCATCCCGAGCTATCTCTTTTCTTTTCTTTTTTTTTAAAGATTTTATTTATTTATTCATGGGAGAGAGGCAGAGACACAGGCAGAGGGAGAAGCAGGCTCCATGCAGAGAGCCTGATGTGGGACTTGATCCAGGGACTCCAGGATCATGCCCTGGGCTGCAGGCGGCGCTAAACCGCTGCGCCACCAGGGCTGCCCACCCCCCCTCCCCCCCGACGAGCTATTTCTGAGTCCCGCCAGGAAATCCTCTCACTATATGTTAGTCTGACCTTACCTTTGCCAAGCTGGCCCCTAGTTCACATGGTCTGTTGTTAGCAGGGTGGGATTAGGGGAAATGAGACCTGGCTGCAGCAGGAAGGATTCAGGTAAGACCCCAGGATGCACTTCCAGCACTTCCAGTCACAATGGCTGGGTCAGGGCCAGCCCCTGAGCGAGGCTGCGCCATCCCATCCTGAAAAGGGTCCCTCTTCTTGTCCTTCTGTCCCTCTAGTGCTTGCATCTGCACCTCACCACTCTGCTCTGGATGTGCTGCCCCCCCGAGAAGGATTCATCCTCATATCCCAGAGCCCGAAGCCACTGCTTAGTTTAATGCATATTGGGGTTTGCCCCTCTGCTCTGAGCACAGGCAATCCCAGCTCGGGCCTCCGTGTCCATTGCGGGCACCCGGCATGATGCCTGCATGCAGCAGGTGTTCAACGGTGCTTCCAGTCTGCCGGGGAGGTGCTGTTCGAGGTGGCGGTGGCCCACCAGTCACCAGAGGGAGGCCGTGGATGGAGGGAATAGCCACGCACCAAGGACTTCGCATAACCATCCTACTTAATCCTCCTGCTGCCCTGCCTGCTGAGCTTGCCCAGCTCTGGCTTAAGGAGGACAAAACTGGCTCCCCCAAAACCTCCCCTGACCCTTCCCGTTCCCAATCCCAGACATGAGTGCGGCTGGCCAAGAGAGTGACCCTTCTTTCCAGAGTCACTTTTGATGGGAACTCAAGATTCGTCCTCCAAGGACAGGCTTCCGGTTGGGCTGCAGTCTCATCTGAAGGCAGGGGCTGGACTGCAGTGAAAACACGAATCCAAAGAGGAACATAGCTGACGCTTACCAAGCGCTCATTGGGAGCTAAGCACTGCTATGACCGCATCAGGCATGCTGATGCGTCCATCACACGAGGGGACTGAGGCTCGGGGACTGAACCACCTGCTCGAGTTGGCCCAGCCAGGAAACGGGAGAGCCAGCGGGGACGGGGTGCACGCAAGTCTTAACCAGACCACGGGCCTTGGAGCTCTGTGCCATCCTGCCTGCCCTCTTGCTCTCTGGGCAACCTGCTTTACATAGAGAGGTGACCACAGCCTCCCCTTCCACGGATGCCCAGGGAAGCCAAGTAAGCAGCCTGACATCACACAGCAAGGCTTGTGGACCACAGGTCCCTAGCCCCACCTACCTTGGGAGCAGCAGGGAAACAGCCGAAGGATGCATCCATGCCGGGGCCCCTGGGTGGCTCAGTTGGTTAAGCAGGTGACTCGATTTCAACTCAGGTCATGATCTCTGGGTTGCAAGGTCGAGCCCCACATCGGGCCCTGTGCTGGGTGTGCAGTCTGCCTAAGATTCTCCTTCCCCTTCCATCTGCCTCTTCTCTCCTCAAATAAATAAATTAAAAAAAAAAAAAAGATGCATCCATGTCAGGCACTGGGCTTGGCACTTTCTCCACACAGATCTCACTGGATCCTGAGAGTCTTGGGAGGCCATAGGATCCCTGTGATATGGATGAGACAGCAGAGAGGTTAGGACACCCGCTCCCAACAACTCAATGGCCTGGCTCTCTACCCCCGCACTGTGGCCACCCCCCGCCCCCGACCCCGGCCCTTGCTGATAGGGAGGGTCACCCTGTCCCGGGAGGGATCAGTGGCCATCTGTCCTGTCTCCCCTCCTTTCCTCTTGGCTTCTTGGTGCTGACTGATGGGTGGGAAGCAGAGTCTGAGATGATGGAGGCCAGGTATTAAGAGAAGGCAGGAGGAAGGAAGAGGGGGGCGGGGCCGCAGGTACTAATTGTTCTAACAGGAGGTTGCTTTTCATTTCCTGGCAGAAGGGAAGGCTATGTTTAATTAACTCTGCACGTGTGGTGGGGACGGGGCCTGATTGAAAATGAGCCCCGGGGCCTCTGTTCCGAGGCAGAGCACCCAGCAGCCTCACGCATGGACCAGCCCCACCAACAGCTGGACACCAACTTGGAGCAGAGAGGCCCACCGGCAGGGCTGTCTGTTCCCAGCACCCCTCCCCAAGGCCACCTCCCGCCAGGTGCCACCCCGCAGACTTCCCCAGAGTGAGCGCCTCTCTCCCCGGCTCCCCCCTGCCCTTTCCCGTCTTCTCAGGCTGGCACAGACGCACCCGCTCGCCTGTCCCAAGCTGGCATTGTTTGGTGGCAAGAAACTGAAGCTCTAGCTTCCCTTAAGAAAAGAGGGGTTGATTATCAGGCCAGGAGGGCACCTCCATGAACCCCAGAAGCTAGAAAAGCTGAGCCTCTAGGTCAGAAATGGAACGAATCCATCCAAACCAGGTTCATTCCCACTGTTTCCCTTGCACCCCCAGGCCCTCCTGCAGTGTCTCAGCTCTGCCTCTTCCAGGACCCACTCCATCCCCCTACCTTCCCCTTCAGCTGCTGCATTACCAGCTCCTCCATCACCTCCGGGCTTCAAAAGCTGTGGCTCCCTGTTCTCCAGTTCTGCTTGTTTAAATTCTGGAGAGCAAGAGTCTGATTGGCCCAGCTCCTTGGTCAGGTGCCCATCTTAGCCCAGTCAGCCAGGGCCAAGGGCACTGGGTCACAGGGCTACCCCTTCTGGGTCAGGAGGGGGGGGGTGTGAATCTCTGGAGGGTATCAGGGTCTGAGGGTTGGAGGCCCACCTTCAGACTCTCCTCTTAGGAAATGCTCCCCTGCCTGACTCCCCCCCTGGGGCTAGTAACCCTTCCTCTGGGTTCCTGTTGGCCTTTCACCAGCTATGTGACCCCTGGCAAGTTACTAACCCTCTCTGTGCCTCAGTTTCCTCACCCGTAAAAGGAGGACAATAACAGCACTCCCCTCCTGGGTTGTTTTGAGAATTTATTAAGACAAAGAGGCAAAAAGCCCTTAGCGGAGCCCCCAGGCACACAGGAAGCAATTAGATTTGTGGGCTTGAATTTTGTTCTGACCACCGTTTCATCTTTTAGAGTGTTTCTCACATCATTAAAGATTTTATTTATTTATTCATGAGAGAGAGACAGAGACAGAGACACAGGCAGAGGGAGAAGCAGGCTCCATGTAGGGAGCCCGATGTGGGACTCGATCCCGGGTCTCCAGGATCAAGCCCTGGGCTGAAGGCAGACACTCAACCACTGAGCCACCCAGGTGCCCTTGCATCATTTGGAATGAGGTTCTTACTGTCTGTCTCCCCCGCCATCCTGGGCCATCCTCCCTGGAGACACCCACGAGTCTACAGCTACTTGCCCTGGCTTCAGGCAACTGCTCAGGAGGTGCCTCATGGCCAGATGACACAATCGCTTCCACCTGCTAGGTGCCCAGGCAGGAGCACCCCTTTGGGCCCTTGACACATGTTTGCTGTACAAGTGTGGTAGCAGGTGCTTTATAAACCCTCGCATGTCATCCCTGCCACAGCTGTGGGAAGCCAGAACTTTTGTCTGGACTTTATAGAAGGGGAGTTCACTGTCCTTAATGAGTCTCGAGGGTCACTGGCCATTGGGAGAAGAGGCAAGACAGGAGCCCAAGGCTGTGAGCGCGGCCCACTGAGAGCTCGTGGGGCCGGCCTCATAGTGAGGCTGCAAACCGCTTCATAGGACCTAAGGGCACCAGATCAGGTGAAGCAGAGGGCAAGTGGGCAAAAGTCCTCCACCCAAGCCAGGACAATCCAGGGAGAGGTTGTGGCTGGGGGGACTCAGCGCAGGGCGATGACAAGACCACTCTGCTCTCCAGGGCTGAAAAGCAGAGGCCGTTGAGGAGCTAGGTCCTCGTGCAAGTGTGCATACAAGCACACGCAGCTGGGGTGCCTCTGTGTGGGGCTGTGTCCGCGCACCTGTGTACACGACAGTGGACCTGTGCATGTGCTCTCTCTGCCTTTCTGATGGTGCCAGGAGATGCCATGTATTTTCTTTTGTTGTCCTATTCTTCAAGGCGTTCAAACCTGGAAACCTCTTTTATCCCTTAGCCCCAAACTGGGATTCAGAGTTCTAATCCCAGCGCGGTCACAGCCCTGCCGTGTGACCCTGGGCAATTCCCTTCCCCTCTCTGAGTCTCTCTACAGCGGTGGAGCTGAATGAAAAAAAATCCGTGCAGCTCAGAGCAGTGGCGAGGCCCAGGGGGTTGGGGCTGGGTGCCTGGCCTCACCCCTCCTCGCAGAAAAGGCCGGGCTGGCCCAGGACCTGGGGGGGGGGGGGAGGCGGGCAGGAGCCTGTGTTATTTTTAGCTCCTGATTAGGAGCCTCTTGCCAGCCTCTAGGCCCTCTGACCTCAGGCTCGCTCATCTGAAGGGTGCGCCAACTGCTTAATCAGACTGCTCCCAGCACAACTGATTAATAGAGGTCTCTGCTTTTAAAAAAAAGGAAGAAAGAAAGAAAATGCGTCTGTAAATCAGCTGTTTATTTAACTTTCCCTGGCATTTAATGATTGCAAGGCTTGGGAGAGGGGGAGAGATGGAAAATTAATTTGAGTCTTGCCAGAAAAGCCAGTCAGGGAAATAATGAACTTCCTGGTCTTAACGGAGAACAGAGATGGGGGAGATGCGGGGGAGCCAGAGTCCCCGGGGCCTCCACGTCCTGGGCTCGGGCTGGGCTGCGCCAGTGACACACAGAGCGCCGGCCCTCTCGGAGCCCCACCGCCTGGCAGGCTTTCAGCTCCTTTCGAGTTGCAAGGTCTCATCAAAAGGAGTCGCCCCCAATCTTGTTACTGGGTGGAAGCGCAAGCACAACAAGGCATAAGGAGGCGCAGAGAGCAATTGTTATGAGGCCCTGGGCTCATGTGCTCACACAGTCCGCAGACCCTGCCCCCCACCCCCACACGAGCCGGTGGCATGGAGGATGGGCAGCAGGTGGCTTTAGAGACGTCTGAGGCCAGAGTGGGAGAGCTGGTAGGGCTTCCACGGTCACCTAGCTAGAGGTCCTTATTCTACGATCACGGAAACTGAGACCCAGACGGAGGCTGTAGTGTGCCCAAGACCACCGGAGAGCATGGGACTGACTGGAGCTCAAGCCCGCATCCCTCTCTCCCGTTAGAGCATGCACATAAAATAACTCTGCTCTGGTCTGAATGCTTGTGCCCCCACCCCGGCCCCACCTCCACCTGCCCACCCGCCGCCAGTTCAGATGTTGGACCCCTAATCCTTCGTGGGATGGTGTTTGGAGCTGAGACCTTTGGAGGTCATTGGGTTTGGCTGAAGTCACGCAGGTGGAGCCCCCGTGTTGGGATCGGTGCCCTTATACCTGGATGAGGGGACCAGAGCTTTCGCTGCCCTCAGCCACGTGAGGACACGCAAGGAGATGGTCATCTGCAGGCCAGGAAGAGGGCTCTCACCAGGATGCAACCATCTGGCACCCCGATCTAGGGCTTCCAGCCTCCAGAACTGGGAGAAACAAAGGTCTGTTGTGTAAAGCTGTAGGGTCCATGGTGTCCTGTTCGAGCCGCCTGAGCTAAGACAGACCTCCTTGGTTGGAAGGAACCGGAGCTGTGGAGGGGATGATGCAAGAGTCCCATGGCTGAGTCTCAATGGACCGCCTTGGGTCACATGCCGTTCTGGAGCCAATCCCGTAGCCAGGAGGAGGGCCAGACGTGATGGGCCAGACATGGGCCAGGTGACCCACGTGGCACCCCAGCCGCTCCTGCCTTCACCCGGCACACTGTCCTCTCCTCCGGGGTCTCTGACATCCTACCCAGCCCGGGGCAGATACCACCTCCTACAGGAAGCCTCCTGTCATCCTCCTGGCCCCAATGTCACCTCTTCCCTCTCTGCTGACTCCTGCTGCCCTCATCAACCCCTCTGTGACGGCACAAGCAGCCCCAGGGTGTTCCGGCTGGCTGGGCGCCTGCCTTGACTCGCTCCTGCCCTCCTTGAGAGAAAGGACTTTGTCTTACGTATCTCGAGGTCCCCAGGCCGCAGCCCTGGGCACAGAGTAAGGTCGGGGAGAGTGAATGAATGAGCGAATGAATGTGGATTCATACAGGCGATTCAGAAATCGGAAACCACAGTCTCCAGGCAGGTGTCCGCGCTCCTCTTTGAGCACACAGGTCCCTGCTGGGCATCTGGCCGCGTCAGGATGTCCTTCTCTGTATCGGACTTAAATGCTTCCTGCTTTGGGGAGGGAGGGCGCTCTAGAGGGACAGCCACCGCTCTTCCCAGGAAGGTCTTTGTGCTTTGCTCTGACTGCTTCCCTCTGCAAGCCAAATCCTCTAGTGCGGGATCAGCACACACACGGGCTGTGGCATGTGGGAGGTGGGAGCCAGCCCAGCAGCAGCCCCCCGGGGTTGGTGTGCTCCCGGGAGAGGCCCGGAGGCTGGTACCCGGGAGAAACAGCTGCTTCTGCCCTGGATCCGCCTGGCAAGCCCAGCCCCGCACCCCTCCCCTCCTGTTCAGCCGTCTGTCAGCTGCTGATGGACAGGAAGCTGTCACCCCCTTCCCCCACCCAGCATCGCCACCACGTCCCCCACCCGGGCCCTCCCGGCTCCGGGAAGCTGGGAAGCTATTCCTAACAAGTTGGCACACAGCCTGGCTTTCACCACTCGAGGGAAAGCAGCTCCGGGGGTGCCGCGCCAGGATGCTGATGAAGGAAAAGAGCGGTCGCCCCCACGGAGAGGGCAGCAAGGGAGGGCCTGGGCTCAGTTTACCCTCATCGGGGCCCCCGTGGTGAGCCGTCCCTCAGCGTCCCAGCCCCCACCCCCAGGATCAGCAGCACCCCACACTTCTGTGTCCCTGAAGTCTTCCCAGCAGCTACAGAACTGGAGAGGATCTTACAATCGCCTTGTAGGCAGAAAGTCCAAAGTGGACTCAGAGACCCTGTCGGTGCAGGTACCCGGGACCCCACTCTGAGTGGGGTGGGGTCCGTTCCCCGGTGATACCGTGAGCTCCGAAAGGCCCAAGCTCTGTCTCCCTCGACGCCATAGCCTTAACGCCTGGCTTTGCGCCCCGCCCGCAGGAGGTGCTCAGTTCATGTTTGCGGGGTGAATTATTGCAGAGGGAGCCTCATTTATGAAGCTGCAGCCGATGTGGCTTTAATCCCAGGTAAATGCATGATCGCCTTCGCTCCTCTTGAACCACGGAGGGGAGCTCTCAAATCCCTGCACAGCCTGTGGCACCCTCGAGATCTGGAGCACCGTGTTAGGAAACGCTGGATCTGAGCAAATTCTCTCCCCCACCCTGTGTTCACTCACGTGTCCGTGCGTTCATCCCACGCGTGCTTATGGAGCACCTACTACGGGCCAGGCACCCATCTAGGCCCCGGGGTGTACAGCGAACAAGCCTTGTGAAAATCGCCACCCCTGCAACTCGACGCTTGCACTAAGCAGATAAAGAAACACGTACGGGGGTGTAAGGAAGAGGTCAGTGGAGAGCGAAGGGAGTTAGGGTCCCCAGGGTTGTCGGGGAAGGCTTCCCTGCTGGGTGACACTTGAAAAGATGGGAAGAGGGCAAGGGAATGACCCACAGTATCTGGGAAGATCTTCCCGAGAGAGAGAGGAGCCACAAGGAATAAAAGCCGGAGGCAGGAGTGCGCCTGGAATGTTCCAGGGAGGCAGGAAGGCCCGCAGACGAGCCAGATGGAAAGTAGCAGGAGGTGAGGTCAGATGGCTGTGCAGGGCCCAGCCAGATCCCCCAGAGCCCAGAGGTGCCACAGGAGGGACCCCAAGGTGTTCTCCTGAGTATGATACAACCCGCTGAGCACCTACTGTGAGCCCCTGTAGCCCATCATTTTGTGACCGTGAGGGTTGCCCTCTGTTGAGGTCCCCAGGGCCTAACGTACCAGTAGGTTATGACAGAGGATGTATGTGGCTATGGCGCAGGCCTCAGCCCACCATCTGGGCCAATCCCCATGTTCATCTCTAGCTCAGAAACACGGGGGGACCTAAGGACAGAAATGGTTGGGGCGTCACCCACACACATCGAGCCCCCGTCACGCGCCAGCACATCGCCCCACCTGTGCGGCACAGCGAGCGAGGCAGGGGTCATTGCTGCCCTTGGTTACAGATGGTCCAGAGCACTTCCTCATCGGGAGCGGCTTCCCAGCCTCCGGGAGCCGGGAGGGGGCCGGGTGGGGGACGTGGCGGTGATGCTGGATGTGGGAAGAGGATGACAGCTTCCTGTCCATCAGCAGCTGACAGACTGAGCGGGAGGGGAGGGGTGCGGGGCTGGGCTTGCCAGCGGATCCAGGGGAGGGGAGTGGCACTTCCCGGTTCCAGCCTCCGGCATCTCCTGGGAACATGCTCACTTGGCGGGGCTGCTGCTGGGCTGGATCCCACCTCCTCCAGAAGAAGACATTCCACCAGCTGAGTCGCAGAGAAGTGAGGGACTTGGCGTCGGAGCCCACCCCGAAGGTCACCAGTTGTCAGGACTCGCACCCGGGTCCGTTCTGGAGCCAGAGCCAGGGCTGCTTCCCAGAGCAGCCGGCAGGCCGCCCGCTGCCCTCCCCAGTCCCCCCCACCTCCCCAGCTGGTGTCGGGCAGCCTTTTCTCACCCACAGGAGAATTATTTTGAACTCGGGAAGTGCAAACCAGTTTCCATGTTCATCAAAACCAAAGCACAGCTCCTCCCAGAAGGGAAGGGGCAAATCCGCCGCCGCCTCCCCTCCCCGCCCGCCCAGGTCCTGGCATTCTGAGATAGGGCCTCGGGGAAGGCAGACTCTGGAGCAGCGGGCCTGGGGCCTGCAGGCGCTCTGGCAGCGGGATGAACGGCGGAGATATTCCGGGCCGCCCCGCCCGCAGCCGCAGCCGCAGCCTTCAGTCCTTCACACCATGCAGGCTGCCGCCTCCTCCGTTTGTGCGTACGGCTGGGCTTGCGCATATGGGGGTTCTTGCAAACAGTTTTTAACAAGCGTTAATCCCAGGGAATGTCTATTCGTGGACTCCTCATGCTGGAGGATCCTTCGAGACCGTGCTGGTCCAGTGCTCCCGTTTTCAAGTGGGGAAGCTATGAGGTCCAAGGGGAGCAAGTGCCCGGTGGGAGGTCACGGGACCGCAGTACAGGGGCAGAGCAGAACCCACGGGATGACGCTGCCCGAGGCGCCTTCCCGCCGCCTCACGTGGTCTGACTCCCTTCCCAAGCCAGGCCGACTCTGCGACGCTCGCTCCTGCCACTTACTTCTTAGCTGCGGGACCGTCCGTAAATGCTTTGACCTCTCTGGCCGTTGACTTCCTCGTGACAATAGCACCTGCATCGCCGACCGTGGGCTGGCTAGCGCTTCGCCCAGAGTCGGTGCCCGATAATAATTGTGAAGTCATCCACGCCCCCGCGTCTCAGGGCCGCTTTCCACCGCCTCACCTCTTGTGGCTCCGAGGGCATCCCCTCCAGCTCGAAGCAAAACACCAGCCCCTCCAGGAGAGAACTGGGGCTGCAGGACAAGACACCAGGCTGGGGGAGCTCCTTCCCTTCTGTCCCCACTGCCTTGCTTCCCCGAGCTGCTCTCCTGGGCATGGGAGCTCGGAGCACCGTGCACCTGCAGCAGGAGACTGCAAGGGTGCAGCGGGGAGGAGGGGCCTGGGCTGGTGGCTCCCCAACCCCGCCGTGCAGACCTGGGGACGAGGACAGTGTCGTGAAATGCCTTGCAGAACCAGGCAGTGACGGGGGGGGCCAGACGAAAAGCAGGGCAAACCTCCATCTCCAAAGCAGGGGGACAGCCCCAGCCACCGTGAGGGGAATCACAGGGCTTGGGCCTCGGAGACGTGGATAAGGAGGGATGGTGGGGAGAGCAGAGATGCTCGGGGTTCAAGGACTCCGCTCGCTGGCACGGCCTTACAGATCCTCAGAGGTGTCCTTGAGGGCGTGCCAGTTGGGAAGCCTTGCCCCGAGGATGGACACAGGATAGAGGGTGCCATCTGCTGGCCCCTGGGATCCACGGCCTCCGTGTCCAGAGGCCCAACAAGACCCAGAGTCTGCTAGAGCCCAACAAGGACCCCCTTGCCTCACAGATAAGAAAGGAGTGTCCCAGAGCAGGGAGGACAACCCGGCTCTGACTGTCCCCACCCCGAGTACATGTGGCTGTTGAAGGCAGACTCGGGATGCAGATTTTCCTCTCTTCGGCTCCTTCAGCCCTTTCTCTGCTACCTTTCAGGGATCAAGACTGATATCCCAGAATCCCTGGACTAGTGCATTCGGGGCCTTAACTCGCCAGGAGGCCTTGGCAGACAACCGTGGATGGAGTTCACACGGTTTCTTATCGTTTGGTGAAAACACGCATGTGACGGGGAGATAGGACTGTCCCTGGGGCTGGGTCCTCAATGCCCCGTCCACTGGTTACTGTCCGGGATTTAAGGACAGTATGTGCCAGCCACCGTCCTGAGGATTCATAGAGCCGACAGCTGCTGAGTAAGACAGGTACCGTTATTAAAGCCACCTTGCTACAGGTTAGGAAACTGAGGCCCAGCAAGGCGTAGTGCTTTCTCCAAGGTCATGCAGCTAGTAAGTGGTAGAGCCGAGATACACACACAGGCAGGCGGGATCCAGGGTGCACCCCCTTAGTCCCACCACGCTTTCCCCATCCCCTTGTAATCACATAACGCAACTGAAGGACAAATGTAAATGATTCTGCATTATCGGCTGCTTTGCATGATTGGTGACATGGCTCCCTTCCATAAGTGCAAAAATCCAGGAGCTGACTGATGAAGAGGCTTACGTCCTTCCCCTAGAGAGGGGGTCACTGGGGTCGGAGTGGAGCCAAGAGGCAAGGGCCAGAACACGCCTGGGTATTTCGAAGCCACGTTCAGCTGCCAGGTTGGGTCTGAAGCGGGGGTGGGCATGGGGGGATCGGGATCCTGAGGACAAAAGACGCAGCAAAGGGCAAGTGGGGCCGGGAAGACCAGAGTCAGGAGAAGCAGAATTGTGTCCAGCATGGGGAGGTCAGGACACGGCTAGACCAGACATTCTAGAACTTTTGTAGTTATCTCTGTAACGCGCCTCTTGGATGGTCCTTGGGAAGAAACGGGGGCTTGGGTCCCAGCTGCCGGGCTGCTGAAAAACCTTGACCGTCAGCCCCCTTCAGGGATGGCCTCGGCTGAGGAGTCACCTCTCCCGAGGGTCACCCCCATTCCGCGGTGGCCTGCACCCGCTGACTGGTTAGCGCACGGGAACGAAGGCCCCGCACACCCCCAGTTTGGGCAGACTCTGAAGAGCCATCCCAGCGCTGGCCGGCTAGGGCCATGGGGGACGGTGTCCCAGCTCACAGTCTCCCTCTGGCCGGTCCTGCGTCCTTCGTCGCCTTCCCCCAGGTGTGGTTCCCGAGCACACCCCCTCATACCCCGTCCCGCAACCCCTCCCAGAGTTGGCTTCCCATGGATCCCACCTACGACAGCGTCGATGCTCCACTCCGCTGAGCTGGGGCAGGTTGGGGGGCTGGCGCCCAACCAACCATCCCCTGGCCGCGTGCACACTCGCGCTCTAGATGAGCTGTTTCTTAGGAAGTTGATTTCTCACCGAGAGAAGATTTTTCAACAGTGTTATTGCAAAGGCAGGAATCTCCCCTCCCAGACCCACATCATCCACGTGGACCACTGCTGCGGGGCAAGGAGACAAGTGAGGGGACGAGGCGCAGAAGACAGCGCCGGCGTGACAGGCTGGTCGGAGCCAACATCCCTCCCCACCTCCCCGAAGGTACCCGTGGCAGCGACGCAGAGGGATGAGGTGCATCGCGTGAGCGACACAACTGTCATTGCAGCCGGTAACCGGACAGCACACGCAACCGCAGCGGGCGGCGGAAATCCCCGCCTCCTCCTCCCCGCGAGGCGTGAAGCCCGCGTGGCTGCTCCTGCCGATCTGCGCGACACCAACATTCTGGGGCCCAACTGGCCAGCGGGAGATGGAGCTTCAGATCCGGGTTTCACGCGTTCAGGGTCCACGTTCATCCTGCGGCACCAGGCGAGGGGGAGCGGAGAGACCAAGGCTGACACGGGGAAAGACCACCAAGGGAGAAGCCAGGAGGAGAGTCAAGGCAGGAGCGCAGGGTGGCGGGCAGGGCGGCCAGCACCAGCCCCGGAGCTTCTTGGCCACCAGGGAGGAAGGACACGCGGGCGGCTTCATTTCCCAAAGCCAGAGCTCGGTGAGGAATTCCAAAGTTGCGTCCACTGCCCTGGCCTGGACTCGCCACTGACAAACGGAGAACAAATGAGAACGTTTAGCCGGTAATTAAGCCGTAATGGCCTGCTCAGAGGTCTCTACCAGGGAGGCATCAGCCAAGGAAGGGACCTTGAGGTTCCGTGGAGGCGCAGGGTGGGGAGGATCCATTTGTCAGAGGATTGCAGGAGGGAGAGACTCATTAACCCCACACCAGCCTCGCCTCTGAGCGGGGACCCAGGGAGGCCTTGAGGACCCTGCGCTCTCATGGGGGGGACTCCAGCCTCCCAACTTGGCCTCCTTCTTGGAGGCAACTCCAGGCGCAAGACACCCCATTCACCATTCCCGAGCCGGGGCGCCCCTCAGCCTCCGGCCCGTAGTAGGGGGCAGACAGGGGGCTCGGGGGAGGTCGCACTCCAAACAGCCCTTTACATCCCGGCACAGATGGCAACTCCACTCAACAGATACCGACATTCTGAACGGCAGTAAAATGAACAATAAGAGTAATAATAGCAACTTCCATTCATTAACTGCGTACTATGGCCCACCACACGTTCTGCTGTGCTGCTCGTGTGAAAACACTGCAGACGGGGTCCGTTACTGTCCCGTGTGGCAGGTGAGGACACAGTTGCACGTGCGGCTCAGGGAAGTGGAGTCACTGTGTCCAAGGTCACCCAGCGCTGAAGAGGTAGTACGGGGACACAGATTTGTGTGGGACTCCAAAGTCCATCTCAGGCTCCGTGCCACCCAGCGCCTGCTGCGGTCGCTCACAAAAAGCCCTTGGCTTGAAGACTCCCCGGAAAGAAAAGATTGTGTCTAACTGAAGGAATCAAGGAAAACTTCCCGAAAGGTGTAGGCTTCCAATGGGGCCTTGAAGGACGAGTTGAGTTCTTCGGCAGAGGTGGGGCAATTTGAACAGGCGAGACCAGCGTGCTGCTTCATGCTTCACATCAGGGCTGCCGGGGAGGTTGTTTGGTATGTTCCCTGGAATCACCAAGAGGGATTTAAAAAAAAAAAAGAATCCGATCATCAGATACATCTGGGAGATGTTAGCTTATCCTGGGATTTCTCAAGGGGTTGTCGATGCCGGGGTTCCTTGAGGCTTTAGGCCAGGGAACGTTTTCCTGCGGCCCAGCTGACAGCTGCGGCGACTGGAGCGTACGCCCTCCCCATTCCTCTGTGTCCCGAGGACCCCCTGGCTGAGAGCCACGGAAGCCCACGCGGGTGCTGCTGGAAATGTGTGCTTGCGGAGGCGGGGGCCTGACAGCCGTGTGTCTGGAGAAAGGGCAGCGTGAGTGAGTCACAGGATGGTGGGACCGCATCCTGGAAGGAGTGACCTCGAGAGGCAAGAGGAAAGGCCGAGGGTCAAGGTCAGCAGGGGATCGGGGGCGAGGGCTTGCAGAAGGTCAGAGCACAGGGCTGTTGGGTCACCCTCTTTGGCTTGGGAAAGGGCAGATCCAGAGAGCCAGGAGGACGGCCCTCGCCCCGACCGCAGGGGTGCAGTGTGACCGGAGCAGATAGCCTTGGGGGTGGGGGGCAGGGGGGCAGGGCGGGTCTGGAAGAGAAAGGGTCGGAGATGAGAAATAGCTCCCTTACAGAGGCCAGAGGCTGGCCTGAGGATTCAGAGTCCTGGCTCTGCCTCTCGGTGTCTGTGCGACGCTGGGCAAATGCCTCAACCTCTCTGAGCCTCCACTTCCCCGTCTGTGAAGTAGGGGTCATGTTGTCAGCTGCCTTTGTAGGGTCGGTGTGCAGATTTAATGAGATCACCTTTGGAGACTACTCAGCCCGATTTCTGGACCGCGACGCACTCTCCATAAAAGGGAGCGAGCTCCCGAGGGACCCAGCACAAACCTCGAGGTGCTGAACCCGGCTTGGCCGCCTGTGCGGGAAACCTTCTGGCAAATCAGATGGTGGCTCTTCATGAGGGACAAGCCAGCCCCCCAGGCTGGGGACAAGGTGTTTGATCTGCACTCGGTGGGGCAGGAAGGGGCCACACAGGATCTGTGGCAAGTGTGACCACCAGGCAGGGGCCATTAGCTAGTTTCCCTCCTCGCAGCTTGTCCTCATGACGGCACACTCACTCTGTCTCTATGACTCGTTCGCTAATTCCTCGGGGCAGCCATGCAGGCAGGTACCGTGTCTAGGCCTGTTTTTCCACGGAGACGCACGAGGTACAGAGAGGCTTCCCTGAGATGCCCGGAGTCTCCCCACCGTGTGCCTCGCAGAGCCTTGTATGCAGCGGGAGCTCAAGAATAGCCATGTCTTCCGTGAATCTGAGGGATCAGAGAACCATCACATGATGTGGCAAGAATCAGAGCTGCAGATTGGGGTTGCAGAATCAGAGCTAGACACCGGGAGGGAGGGGCTGAGCCGCCCCCGGGACAGGGCTCAGAGCAGGAGGGTAAGCATGAAAACCAAGGCCACACACAGTCAGCGCCTGCCCCTGCTGTCTCCCCAAGGGCTTTCCGTGAGCTAACGTGGGGTCCTCCCAACAGTCTCACGAGGAAAGCATCTTGTCAGCCCATTTTACAGATGAGGAAGCCGAGGCAGAGAGTGAGTATGTCACTTGCTCAAGGTCAGGCTGGCTGCAGAGCCACCTCTTTCCTACTCGTTGGGTTTGCAGTCATGAGCCTTCAGCTCACCTACTGCAGTGAAATTCTTTCTGGACTTCTCTGATTGCTTAAATTGGGGCATGGCTGGGACACTGGGGTGCCTATAAAGGGGGTTGTGACCCCAAAAGCTTGAGGAGCCCTATTGAAGCCCTCAGGGGACCTCAGCAGGGGTGAGTGGGAGGAGCAAGATGGGGTCAGCGACCAGCGGGTCACATAGGGAGCTCCTGTTTTAGGACTTGTCCCAGGTCCGTCTTGCCATCAGCTGGTGCTGGCTGGCTGGACCCCGGTGTCTCTGCCGGGCACCCACGTGGCCCGACTCTGTTGCTTGAGCCCGCCGCCGTGGCAGACAGAGCAATGTCTAAAGAGTCTGGAACGCTGAGCACTCATCCCAAGCTACTGCCCTCCAGCTGTGTGACCCCGGGGAAGTCCGCTCACTCCTCAGGTTACTCTGCTTTGTCCAACTCGAAAACAAGATGTTGGCATGATTACAAAGCACCCTTCCAGCTCCAGCACCTTCCACCGCAGTAACTTGTTAGCTCCTTCATGAAAGGGATGGTGATTTATCTTTGTGTGAATGCCTTAGCAGGGTGCCCAGCACATAATAGGACCCCCCAAACCTGTTGGAATAAGGGAGGCAGGCAACAGGGGGGAGCAAAGAAAGGCTAGGGGAAAAAGCAAAGAGAGAAGAAGGCGGAGGCGTGAGAGCAAAGGGCAGCAAGGAAGGAAGTGCCCACCCAGGCCTACCATCGGGCCTTGCACCTAGTAGGCCAACTGCTAATCACTAGCTGCATCGGAACGAAGAGAGAACCAGCCCAAAACACCAGCAAACGGAATCCTGCCACAGACGTCGGCAGAAGGCCTCCTAATAATGCTATTCTGGTCCTCTCGAGCTCTGAGTAATAGACTTGTTGTTTTAAATACAGTCTATCCTGGCATTCCCCACAATTCAAAGTCACGTACATTTGTATGTTTGTCTGCTACACACATAATCACATTAGGACCTGCCAGGGGGAAAAAAAACAAAAAACAAAAAAAAAGCTCCATGCTCTGTTCATAAAAAAAAAGGCAGAAGAATTAGAAAGAATATTGGCAATGTTTTTAGTTGGTCGGCGGCCGCCCCGCGGGTGTGGTTGACCAGGGAGACGGCCTTGGCACTGTCCCATGTTGGGACTTGCAGGAGTCAGGAGGGCCCAGAAAAGGGCAGCGGGACTCGGAGGGCCGCCTTCTCCCCAGACTCTGGCACTGGCAGCGGGACCACAGCAAGGCTGGTCCCCTCTTCTGGCCTCATTTTCTCCAGAGGAGGGATTGGAAAATGAGAAAAGCCACATTTTGATGGTTGGTGCTGGGCTCAGACACGCTCGACTTCAACGCAGTTTTCAATGCTCAGCAACCTGTGACCTTGGGCATGAGACTTGACCTCTCCGATCCTCAGTTTCTTTATGGAAAAAATGAGAATTAACATAGTACTCTCCCGTGGGTTTGTTGTGAGGAGGAAGGACGGGAATAGCACTTTACACAGAGTGTAACGTTGAGGGAATACGTAAGAAATAGTATATATGCACAGAATACGCGATGTGTCATATGCAACATGTAACATTACGGTATAATATATATTATATTATATATACGTGTATATATGTGCACCCACCTGGAATGTAGGTATACTTCCCTAAAATTCAGCTGAACGTGCCACCAGGAAGACAAACATCCCCAAACCATGTCATTAATTCATAAATGTTGATACAGATGACAGGTAAGTTGTAACTATTTATAAGTAACTGTTGAAAACTTAATCATTAGAGTGTTGTTTTTAAAAAACAAACTTGGAATTTTCATAAGGAGGAAGAGTAAACACGAGCTCTCTCTGCCCTCGTTCCCTGAATAAAGTATTTACGGGAATTTCCCTCCTTTCTGGGTATGGGTTTAATTAATCAGAGGCTGTGGAGTGTCTTTGAACATTCATTTACTTCGACAGAGATCTCGAAGCTTTGAGAAGTGTAAAAATGGCTGAATTGTAGGTAAAAAGTCGGATAAATGTGGGAGAAGAGCTAATAAAATTTTAGAGGAGAGATTAAAAGAGCGATGGGTAACAGGGAGCCCTTATGCCGGGTTCCCCAAGGCGCGATACGTAGCCCTCTGGTGGGACAGATTAAGTGTGATTTTGGTATGATTTCAGGTGGAAAGAGAAGTGACATCAGTGGCTCTGATAGCCTCAAATCACACGGGGAGGGAGCTAACCCCTCCCCGGCTCTGTTTCGGTCCCTCTGATTACATCAAGGAAAAAGTCTCCCTTCGGTGCCACTCTGCAACACCTCTCCGTTTTATTTTTAACGAATTTCCATGTTAACGAAGAGCCTCATATTCACAGCCTTTGCCAAAGCAGGAGGATCTAGCCAGAATTTAATTAACATGATTCCGCTTCATGGTATTTATTTATATTGATGGCATATGATTCTGAGTTTCTATTTACAGCGGTGGTAGAAAGTTTTCTTCCTCACTAGATTTATTAATGTGTTTAAAAATAGAATGAAGGGAAAAAGAAAGAAAGAGAGGAAGGAAAACAATGGTACCATCCGTGGGCCGGTGGGAGCGGGAGGCACCAAGGTGGGTTGGACACGGTACCTGAGCGCGGGCAGGTCGAGAAGGGGCGCGGGGAACGTCCGAACGTGGCCAACCGTCTATACCTCTGTGACGACAAAGAAGAGGGAACAAGGGATGGAGAAAGGGAGGCAGGAAGTGCGAAGGTCAAGGCCGCTTGGGACTAGTCAGCTAGCAGCGGAATGCAGGCCACAAGCGGACGGCAACGGGCGTGGACCTACATCTCACAGGTCAGCTGCCGTCAAGGCAGGTGCAGCAGGGAACTCGGACGTTGTGCAAATTCTCCTGCCCTGACACACACGTGTTTTGCGGTCCCAGCCCCATTGGCATGGCCAATGGCCTTCAGAAAAGATGGGGATCCCTGGGTGGCTCAGCGGTTTGGCACCTGCCTTCGGCCCAGGGTGTGATCCTGGAGACCCGGGATCGAGTCCCACGTCGGGCTCCCTGCATGGAGCCTGCTTCTCCCTCTGCCTGCATCTCTCCCTCTCTCTCTGTGTCTCTCATGAATAAATAAATAAATAAAATCTTTTTAAAAAAAAGAAAAGAGATGGATTGAGCAGCATCTGGTTCTCCCTCCTGGCCGACTCCTTGTCTGTTTTCCCTTCCCTCATTCTCTCACCCTGCCTGGGTTCGGTCCGAAGGCAGAGGACCGCCAGGCGCTGTAGGGCATTTCGGAGACTCCCATGGGAGCTGGCCGTGGCCGGGTGCAGCCCAGAGGAGGCATCGCTGGAAAATGAGAGGATGGAAGAAGGGAGAAGCCGAGGTATCCTTCCCCTCACTTGCCTGTGTCGCAGGGTCGGGGCTGCTGTGCTTTCAGCTTCCCCAGGACCCTGGACCGGGGTCTCGTCTCACAGCCTCCCTCCCTCCAGCCAAGGATGGAGGCACCTTTCCCTCCTCTGTCAACCCTCCCATCACCTGTAGATCCCAAGACCTTATAACAAGGCTCCCTCACTGCCCCTCCCGCCCCATTTTAAATACTCGGCGCAGTCTCTGTTTTCCCGGTTGGGGCCTGCCTGACACACCTTCTCTAAGACCTTTATTTGGTCAGAAACAACCTCAGGTTGCTCTGTCAAGAGCCGCCTCGTAGACTCATTAACGGTTGGATTTTGAGAAGACCGAGAACACGGGTTCTCCGTGTTAACAACAAAATGGGTCAGGGGTCAGCCCACTTTCCCTGGAAAGAGCCAGATAGGAAATGTTTCAGACTTTGTAGGCCACATGAGTCTGGGTAGCGCAGTCTTCTTCTTTATTTTTAATTAGGCCTTTTAAAAAACGTGAAAACTATTCTTGGCTTGTGAGGAGCACAGAAATGCGCTGCGGGCCCGAGGGGCGGTGCGCTGACCCCCCCAACATAACGAGGAGTGCGCACATCCCCCTCACCTTCTCTGGCCCACGGCCCCACCCGAGGTCGGCCCGCTCCACCTGCCAGCGCCACGGCTGGTCACTCGGCCCAGGTCTGGCCAATCCCCATTTATTTTTCTGGCCCCGGGTCGCTTCTGAACATAAAAGAAGTGCTTTGAGAAAAGCCTCCCAAAGGGAAAGAGCGTTTGAAATAAATTAACCTCCTCCAGCCCAGGCACTGGAGCGGGCCCCTTAGCCTATGCTCCCCCTTTTAATCCTCACACTGGGGCTTGGAGGTGTAAGCACTTGAGTAAGACCAGCAGTAAGGGGCGGTGCCAGGTTTGGGAAGTGGGTGATCTGGGCTTCCAATCCTCTTATACACTATGCCAGCCTAACATAAAGCATGGGGCTCATGGGGTAGGGGTACAACAAGCCCCCTCGGCACATTATCGGGAGCCCAGGCTAAGAATAAAGGCATCCGGGCTCTCCATCCATAAGCCCCACTCTGCTTACAAAGCACGTTGCTTCCCAAGGCACTTCCATGCACATAATGTCAAGCCACCCTTATAACAACCTGGCGAGGTGGGCAGAGTCGGAATCCTACCTCCCAATATATGGATGAGAACCCCAAGGTTCAGAGAGGTGAAGCGCCTGGCCCAAGGTCACGCAGCTGGGATCCGAACAAGACCACGGGCAGAGGCGAGAGAGAACGTGGGAGGCTGTAGGCAGAGCCTGGGGAGCTTGTCGAAGCCACAACGTTGCAGAGCCAGGAGCACCTGGGCTTGTTGGAGCCCTCTGGCCCACGTGGGAGCCGCCCCCACCCCCAAATCCTCCTGTCCTTCAGGCTCAGGTTCAGAGTCCCTCTCTCTCTCTCTCTCTCTCTCTCTCTCTCTCTCTCAAAAACACGTTCCTGACGGCAGCCCACAGCTCTCGCGCTCTCCTCTGAACTCCTCGAGCAATTACTGTCTGCACCGCTCATTTAGCAATTAATCACCTCCAGCCTCCTGACAGCCCTTCTGCTGCCGCCTGCACCTATTGTTCAGATTCACTGCTGTGCTGTAACCGCGCTCTCCCGGGTAGACGCCACGGTGACAGGCGCCGGGGCTCCCGCTTCTCTTTGCAGCCCGGCACACAGGAGGTGCTCAATTAACGCTCCATCCATTCAGTGTAACCCAGTCCCTATCTCTCAATATTCATTAGCGTGAGTCACTTGCCGACGATGGGACCTAGACAGCTTACTCATCCTTCTGGACCCCTACCCTCCTTATCTACAGAATGCGGGTTCGTCGTCCCTTTCCCACGGGGTTGCGTGGCGGTTAATGGGATGGAACCAGGTGCACGTGTGTGTGCACAGCATTAATGAGTCCAGGGATTTGCCACTTGCAGAATCCCACCTCCGCTCGTCGCACCCTCAGGAGTGGGCACGTGACCTGCGTCTGGCCGGGTACAGACCCCACTACCCTGGAAACACCAACCAGTCCCAGGAATACTGCTCAGCGCTGGAAATACCGATGAGCCCAAGGGTGGGCTTACGCCCCGGAGAAAAGCCAATCAGCGACCTTACCCGGAACGGCAATAGGCATACGGGGGACAGTCTCCGTTCCACCCCAAGCCAGAGGGCTGGAAATCATGGAAAAATCCCTGCTCCGGCACAGGGCAGGGAAAGGAATGAACAGAGTGGAAAGGAGAGAGCGGAAGATCTTACTTAGCCTCCAGATTTGGCTATGCAGGGGGATCCATCCCTGGAATTATCAATTATGGAAGCCGACAAATACGTGGCCTGCGCCGGTTTGCATTGGATTTCTTCACTTGCACAAGAAACGGGCTTCGCTGATCCAGAGACTTGCATTGCACATGGAATCACCTGGAATAAAACCCGACCAATAGTAGATGCCCAATAAGTGGCACTCACGGGTGCAGCACCATGAGCAGCAGCAGCAAGAAAAGTAAATGGTTTTCTTTAGGACGCCGTGCGGCTTGGTGGTTCGAAGGGGGCCCTGCGTTCAGTGCTCGCCGCTCGGCCGTAGCAGCTGTCTCTGGGCACGTCAGCTGACCTCTCACCTCTCAAGCCTCTGCTTCTTCGTGTGTAGGGTAGGCCCAGTCATACCAGCCTTACCGGGTCGGGGAGGCAAGGAGGCGTGTGTACTTTTTGCCCTGCCCGGTGCCAGGCATGTAGTAGGTGCTTAATAAATGCGAGGCAGCACTTCCCTGCAGTTCCTGGTTCTCTGCAGAGGACGGGAGTGCGTCTGCAGTCCAGACCCCTCCTTCCCTGGGGAAAGCCGAGGCTCAGAGTGGGGAGTGACTTGCCCGGGATGCAGGCAGGGGCCAGGCCTGGGTTCAGAACAGATCTGCGGGGTTCCGACTCAGGGCTCTGGCTACCGCTTTTCTAAATCATGCTGCAGAATCCAGTTTCCTCACAGAATCGAGGGCTTCAGCCACCTCTTCTCCGGGCATGAATAGGAAAGACCCCTGAGGGGCTCCTCTCGTCTCCGTCTTGCCACAGCTCCTTGGCAAGTCTCTCCCTCCCTGGGCCTCGCTTCCTCCGTCTGTAAAATGGGGCCGATCGGGATGTTGACCCGACGCAGGGCCGTCTGAGCACCGAGCTGTCATTCGTGCCCTGTTTTCTTCTGCGAGGAAAGGGAGGAAGAGGGGCCAGGCCCCGTGGCCACGGAGGCGAGAGCCTTCTCCGAAAGCCAGCCAGGCATCCGTAGCCCAGGGGAAGGTTGTTCCGGTCCAGTTTCCAGGCAGGGATCTCAGGTCCGTGATCTCCCTGTCGGACGCCAGAGGCAGGAGCAGGCACCGCGGGCTCTCCCTCCATCCTGATGCTGCCAGGCGAACCTGATGGCTCATTCTCTGTCTCTGTCTCTGTCTCCATCTCTGTCTCTTACTCACCTGGAGCTCGCTGCAGCGCCCGAGGCCCCCTCTCTGCAGGGAGGTCGAGGAGCCGGAGCTGAGGGGCAGTGCAAGAGGGTCCCGCCCGGAACTGGGAGCACAGCTCGAGTGTATCTCCATCCCCGACTGTGCCTGGGCTGCCGGAGTCGCACCGGTGGACGGGGAGGTAATACTTCCTGCACTGTCGCACTGCCTCCGCCTCGCTGTATAGGACACCCCTCGCACACCCCGGTCGTTGCCCTCGGCCCCACCCCTTACTCCAGCCACTGCCACGGTGACAGTTCCGCGTGGACTCCAATCTGCAGAGCCACTGGCAAGTGCCTTGTTTCCTGCCCCCAGGGATGTCCTCGCTCGGTGACACGGGATGCCCACGGGGACCTGCCTGGCGCACAAGCATGTGTGCCCGTGAGGCAACCCTTGGACAGTGGAAGTTGGGAGCCACCAGGCAAAGGCTTCCTTCCTTCCTCGCCTGAGCAGATGGTCTTGAGACACAGCTCACACACTTCTCGGAGGTCCCGAGGAATCAAGCAGCCAGTCATCCGGAGCCGCGACAGATTCAACAAGAAAACTTTTTGTTTTCCAAAGACTCAGTGGCCTAAAACAGTAAACATTTAAGATTCGTTTCTGGAGCCAGAGATTTGGGAGCAGCTTCGCTGGGTGGTTCTGGCTTGGAGCCTCTCAAGCTGTCATCTGGGGCTGTGCTCATCTGAAGGCTTGCAGGGGCTGGAGAATCTGATTCCAGGACGCAGACTCAGCGCCTTGGCAGAGGGCTCAGTTCCTCACCAAATGGGCCCTCCCATGGGACCGCTTGAGTGTCCTCAGGACATAGCAGCTGGCTACGCCCAGCAAGGTGACCCGAGAGGGCAGGATGGGAGCCCCCGGCGTCTCTTGTGACCTAGCCTGGGAAGCCACACGCTATCATTTCTGTAATTATGGTTCAAAAGCTCAGCCCTACTCTACCGTCTGCAGATTTGCTATGTGTCAGCAGATGCCTTCGCACTGCCTACTCCACAGACGTGTGAGGTGATTAGACTTGTTCGGATGGGTCGGCCGCGTAGTGTGGTTGGTGTCTGGCGTAGCATGTGCTCAACTAACGTTAGTTAGTTATTATCTTAGGTCAGGTTTTCCAGAAGCAGAGCCTGGGATGGGATTTGCATGCAAATGGATTTCTCAGGGGAGAGCTCCCAGGAGAAACCGGCCAGTGGGGGAGGGAAACAGGACAGGAAGGCAGGTGGCAAAGCAAATAGAGGTGGTTCAGATGAGGCACTAGATCTATGGAGAGTTCGAGAATGTAAACTGCAAGGCACAGTTTGTCCCACTCTAAGACAAGGGAGCTGGGTTTCCAGCGCCTACACGCGTGTGTGCACATGCACACACACACACACACACACACACAGCCCAGGTAGTCACTGGCCAATGGCCACCCTTTGGGCAGAGGCATAACCTCCCTGGTACCTCCGAGTTAGTGGCTCTAGTCACCCATGGGCTACCCTCTAGTGAGGAGGTGCTTTCAGCAGCATCAGCCCTCAGCACCCAGGGGACGGGCACACATACCCAGGAAGAGGGGTCCCAGGGCACCTAGGCAGATACCAACAGCATCTCCGAAAACTACCACCAAACCCATGAGGAAGGTGTGATGATGAGCCGCCCTGGATGGATGAGGAAGAGGCAGTGCGGAGAGGTCCAGTCCCTGGTCCAAAGTACGCAGCTGGGATGCGTGGAAATAGAATTCCGAATTCCTGGCCGTGGTTAGCACCTGCTGGCAGAGCTCTGAGTGGACAGCCCCAAACCTGGAGCCAGGAAACGGGATCTGGTCCCAGCACCACCACTGTCTACACGGTTTGTCATCCAACTACTACTGTGAGGTTTATTCATCTACACGATGGAGGAGAAACCCAACCAGGCAGCCACCAGGAGTCCAGAAGACCTGGGCCCTCGGCTCGGGGAAGGAGCAGGATTAGAAAGCACCGCACCCCAGGAATCGTGTCTTATCCTGTCCAAACTGCTCCCTGCTGCCCACTGGGTGGGAAACGCAAGCAAGCAAGCAGTTAGGCACCACGCTGGTTGTCCACGGAAAGATCCTCACTGCTGGGTCTCCACTCAGGCCTGGCCCTGGACAGGGAGGTCCTGGGGCTCAGAACAATATGCCTGAGTTCGGGGCAGGGGGCCTTGGGGGTGGGGGTGCTCCTCAAGGCTGTCTGGGACTCTGGATCCCAGCACAGCACCTCAGTGGAGCTTGGATGACAGATTCCCCCCCACCCCCAAACGCAGGGGAACTACATTTGTTGGCACCTCCTCTGCGTCGAGCTTCAGCCTGGAGCTGGGACTTGGAAGCTGCAAGGATGCATTTCTTCCTCAGGCAAAGTACGTCCATTTCTGTTTCATTATGGAAATTTCCTCTATCAACTTCTGGGAGGCTGTAGAAAACTGTTCTCTGAGGGTTGGAGGAGAATTTGAACCCAAGGAGAGATGTCAATGGTCCCGAAGGGTCCAGCCCAAGATAAAAATGCGTAAAATGGTTTAAGAGCATAAGACAGGCCCTGGGGGAGTGCCAGACACCATTCATGAAGCATGGGCCACGTGCTTTTCCCACGTTGCCCCCCGTAATCCCGATGATCCTAGAGGGAGACGTGCTATCCTCACGTTACACGAAGGGGAAGCGGGGCTCAGCGACAGCTGGCCGCTTGCCCCCAGTCACCCAGCCAGTGAATGGCAGGCCTAGGAGCTGCACCCAGAAGCTTCTGTTTCCAAAGCCTGTGCTCATGACCTGGAGATTCTCCACATGGGGAAGCAGAGTTTGGGGGTGACCTGGGGGCCAGCGTGCCAGGGTGTGTCCGGGCCTCTGTCCCTGTGTAGAGATGGAAGGGGACAGCCGAGAGCTTCTGGGCCCCGTCGGAAGGGTGGTGGGGCTCTCCCCTGGTGGAGGTTGGGGATATGCAGCCCCCGTGAAGGCAAACACTATTCACTGCCCTGCTGCGCCCTGATTTCTCTGCATGGAGAGACTTGGTGGCCAGGGACGGAAGGGGGCCAGGAAGAGGGGCCAAGCTCCAGCGGCTGGCAGAAACGAGACAGGACACCCCAAACAACTGATGACCTGAACCAGCATCTGGCATCTGAGGAGCATGGGAGGTCAGGGCGTCCTGGGAGGTGTGAGATGAAGGGGGCAAGTCCCAACCCAAGTCCGGACAGCGGAGTCACACCTGGATATACTGAGGCCACCTGATGGCCTGTGGCCTCCTCCACACCTGGGCCTGCCGCCCACCTGCTGGGACCAGCCTGGCGTGGAAACGGAGACGCCGAGAGCCTCCTCCGGGGTGGGCTGTCTGCTAGCTGGAGCGGGGGGCTGGTCCCTGATGTTTACTGGGCCCAGACTGTCCTTGGAGAAACTTTCCAATGTCACTGCCTCAGCCTGACTCCCCCTATCCTATCACCTACCAGCACCCAGGTCAACCCCTGCCACGTGCCAGTGTTCACACACACACACACACACACACACACACACCCCTTGTGTCATCCCCATGAGCCACCTGGGCACCGTGGATGGGGCGGTTTCGCCTGCCACTGTCACTTTTCCTTCGGGAAACAGCCCCAGGCTTCTCCTCCCGGGCGGGCGGGGCGGGTGGGCTTGTGGCCAGGCCAGGTCACTCCGCGTATTGCCTCCCACGGGCCGCAGCGACTGGCTTGGGGGTGGGCCTATGGAGACGGGTGGCCGGAGGAGGTTGAGGGACTTGTCCCGGGGAACACGGGCAGCAATGCCAGCCCTGGAGTTACACTCGCGTGTGCCTCAGCCCCCAAAGCCGACGTGTTTGCCCGCCGCATGTTTCTTCTCCAGATTATGATCTTGAGGGTCGGGCAGCTTCAGAGCCTCGTGACTTTCAGTTGATCTACTTGGTGCAAAGGTGCCGCCGCGAGGGAGGGGTCACCTGGGTGGAGTATCTGACAGCCCCGGGCTACCCGTGGGCTTTCTTTAGCACCGAGGGACGGGCGCTGAGTTCGCGGACTGACTTGCAGGGAGCCGTGGCCTCGCTCAGTCTTCACGGAGATACCGCAGTGACTCCATTCCCTGGAACAGGCTGAACGGTGGCCCCGAGGATACCGGGTCTTAACCCCGGGGAACTACCAACTGTGACCTTATTTGGAAAATGGTACAATGATGCCCGTAATGTTGGTATTTGATGAAAACTCTTTTTGTTTCGTTACTCGTGTTGTCAAACAAAGTGTGTCCCCCTGCACCTGTCTTACATCCTCCAGAGCCCCAGCTCCCAGAGCCCTGCACGGCACCCCAGGCTCCGACAGCTACGCCCAAGCTGACAAAGCCAGGCAAAGCTCATGGCCCGAGAGGCAGGCAGAGGGGCAAGGTATAGAACGTTCTAGCTGGAAGGGACTTTGAAGAATTACTAACTGACCTTGCCACGCTGTAGATAGACAGCAGAGTCCAGAGGGAGACTTGTCCAAGGTCACATAGTGCTTTAGTCAGGACTCGCTTGTCTCTCTTATGACAGAAGCCGGCCCCGCATCAACTTAAATGACCACAGAAATAGCTGGTCCATGTATGTGAGAGGCCCAGCAGCACACCTTCAGGCTTGGCTTGATCTAGGGGCTCCGGTGCACAGTGTGCTCTGGTCTCTGCAGCCCAGTGCCGCCCTTTCTGCAGGACCAGAATCACCTGGCAGCCTTCTGCAGGCTCACACCCTCCTAGGTTAGCAGCCTGGGCCCCTCATCTGACTGGCTGGGGCCATGTCCTCTCCACCCCAGAGAGTAGATCCTTCCCCATTCACTGATTTGTTCTCCTGGCCCTTGCTGAACACCTACTGTACACCCTGCCCTGAGCCCCGTGCTGGGCGGAAGCCAAGCTGGGCCTCAGATGCACCTCTGCCTTCTGGGTCTCCGGGTCAGCCACCCCCAAAATACATCATCAGCATCATCATAAGCCTTATGTAGCCCCTACTTTATGGTGGGCCTTGGAGGGGGGTGCTATTGACTTCCCGGTTTATAAAGACAAAGGTTGGCTGGTCTGCCTGTCACGGGACGCATCAGTGGGGGACCTACCAGGTAGCCTTGCTCCAGAGTTAGTGCCTGAAGGAGTGAGCGCATGGCCTGGCCCAAAACTTCAAGTCTCAAGTGTGGGGTATGGGGGGTGGGGGCAGGGGTGAGAGGTGAGGCTGCGGGGGGTGTGGCTGCAAGTCTACTTCTCACAGAGGCCCGTGTCTGCCAAGGGGAAGGGCCTCAAGTTCTAGTCCTACAGGCCCTGGGGGTGAGGGAGGGGCAGCAGCTGCGCAGGTTTAGAGACCCTCTGACTGCACGGAGGTGGGCGTGAGCCACCCAGGAGGTGGTTCATGGGGTCCCCGTGCCTGGGCCCAGAGCGAGAGGTGGCATAGAGAAGGGGTGGGTCCTGGAGAGGCCAGGGGCCGGCGGGCAGCCACGGAGCCGAGCCCCTGTTCCTCCCCCTTGCCCTTGTGGAAGAGAAGGTAGCTACTCGGGTGTGGTGGGTCAAGCCCCCCAAGACCTACTCTGGAGCGTTGGGAAGGATGCAGTGCTCACGGCCAGGCCGGGCCCCCTCCGCCCGCCCGCTCACCCCAGTGCACGTCCATCTCCCTCACCTACATTCTGCTCGTGCTCCTCACAAGCACAGGGCAGGCGGGGGGCTGCTCCCTGGGGCCTGGGGGTGGGGGGGAGCATGAGGGACGGGAGGTGGGGAGAGGAGGTGGGAAGGAGGGGTGGAGGCGGGGAGGAAGAGGGGACGGAGGGAGGAGAGCCCCTGTGGATGAGCAGTTGGGGCTGTGGGAGCCCCACAGGGCTCTGGGCCTCGGGGCGCCCCCCGCCCCCACCGCCTCCTCCACGGGACCTTAAACAAGTCTCGTCTGAACGACACTCCAGCAGAGCCTCTGTTTTGTCATCTGGAAAGAGGCCATTGGGCTGGAGCAGCCCAATCCCAAGCCACAGCCCTCCACGACACCAGGTCACCCAGTGTCCCCACCCTCCTGGGAGCCCTGGCTCTCTGCCGCAGGGGGTGGGGGCAGCAGGACCACCCCACCCGGTGCCCAGCAGGTGGGAGCAGAGAAGGTGCCAATGAAAACAAGTGGCCTCCAGCCTCAGGGGACCCTCCTCCCCCAGGTGAAGGCACCCACCCCTTCCCTGTGCCCTCCCAGGGAGCGGAGCCCCTCTGCCACCTGCTGTTGCAGAAGTGCACGAGGTGCCTTTTATACCCTCCCGTGTACTTCTCCAATTGCCCCACAATCCTGGGAGTCGAGAAAGTTCCACCCCAGGCCCTGCCTCCTTGAATCTTTGCAGCAGTTTCCCGGAGCTGCAGCCTGTGCCCCCTCAATCCATCTGCTGAAGCCCCCCCCCGCCTGCCAAGGTGGTATTTGCAGAGGTGGCCTCGGGGAGGTGAGCGGGGCCAGATGGGTCGTGGGGTGGGTCTCCCGTGATCGGATGAGTGCCCTTCGTTGGAGAGACACCCGAGAGCTGGCTGTCGCTCCACTCCCTCGGGCACAAGAGGACACAGGGAAGCCGCATCTGCTCCCATGTCCCGGCTCCAGAGCTGCGAGGAACAAACGTCGGTGGTCTCCGTGCCCCCAGTCCTGGCGTTTTGTGACCAAACTGCATGTGCCCACAAACAGGCCTAGGGCTCCTCTCAGAATCCCCCCCCCCCATCAGAGCACCTGTCGCTCCTGGACATACTGGGCCGAGGCGAGGCCCCCCAGAGGCCAGCACGTGCTGTGCCCTCTGCCCAGAACACCTGCTCCCTGGTCCCCTCTGCCCCAGCGCCGACCTCGTACATCAGGACAACAACACAGCTGCCACCTCCCCCCCAAGTTCCTCCTGACCTCTCCCCACTCTGGTCCCCATGAGGCCTCCCAGATGCATCGGGGTGAGGGCAAGTGTCACCAGTCCTCATTAGAACCCGGTAACCTCGGGGGCCTCAGGGTCCCCACCCGGGAAATGGGGTCAGGGCCAGTACGCATCCTGTTGGGCTCTTGTGAGGATGACATTACTTGATATACCAAGTGCTGACACATCCTTGGCTTTATTATTATTATTATTATTATTATTATTATTATTACTCTTTAAAGCCCCATGGTTCATGATTACAGGGGTGAGTCATTATCCCCATTGTACAGTTGAGGAGAGTGAGACTGGGGGGAGAGGGGACTGGTCCTGGTCCTCCAGCCAGCCGCCAGCACAGCACGGTCCGACCCGTGTCCAGGCCGTGTCCCCAGCTCCTCGCGCCCCCAATCTCAGGAGGAGACCCCGAGGCCCGGACAGGAGCAGGACCTCGCCCGGCGTGGAACTGAGGCCACAGGGCAGCCCACGGCGGCCACGCAGGGGTGCTTGTCGGGAGGTGACTCCGTTCGCCTCTCAGGGCCCCCGCGACAGGTGACTGAGTGGGAGGTGATCAACACATCCCCCGACTTCCGTGAACTCCCATCCAATTTGCTGTTCCCGGGCTTGTGCCAAGAGTGTTTGTGTTAATAAACCAAATGGACTTTGCAGAGTCCACCCGGAGTGACGGATGGTGGAGGCAGCCAGGCGCCAGCCCGAGGGGCGGGCAGCGTGGGACACAGACTTCCAGTCGAAGCCTTCGGGGGTTTCCCGGTCCCAGGGACCCTTGGGGCCAGGAGGTCATGGGAGGTCACACGTCTCCCAACACCCTCGGAGCACAGGTGAGAAAGCAGAGATGGGGGCGTCGGTGGGACTAGAATCCAGGATTACTGGGCCTGGGGCTGGTGGGGTCAGACCTGGGGTCTGGGGTAGGGGGTGGTGTTTCGATGAGCCTGAGACCACAGGGCAGGGACACAGAGTAGAAAGAGGGGTCGCAGTGGGGAACGGACATTTGAGGCTCAAGCATTTATCAGGAGGGGGAGTCGGGTGGAGCGGTGGAGACTGACCACAAACCGAACCCCAAAACAGAGCTGTTACTCCCACTTCAGGGAGGATTTGACTCGTCCTCCAAAATGACCTTTCCCAGAGCATCCCCGGAGGGGCTCTCAGTCTGAAGCTCCCCCCCCGCCCAACGTCCTGAGACCCTCCTCTCAGAGCCCATGCCCACTTCACTGAACCCTTCATTCTTTTCTGGAACTTGCCCGTCATCTCCGGGACCAAGT
Source organism: Vulpes lagopus (assembly GCF_018345385.1). Taxonomy (NCBI): domain Eukaryota; kingdom Metazoa; phylum Chordata; class Mammalia; order Carnivora; family Canidae; genus Vulpes; species Vulpes lagopus. The sequence continues at coordinate 129,659,531 of NC_054831.1, forward strand.
GACAGGGACTCCAGTGGAAACCCAGGGGAGATCTTGGCCCCCTCCCCACAATCCCCCAGGCCTGGCACCTCCCGAGGCCAGATCCGTAGCTGTGCCACCCCACCCTTCAAGGACCCACTTCGCCGCCCAGCCCTGGGCCCCTCACCTCTAGGCACCCCCGGCCTCCCTCCAGGCGCACCTGAGTTTACCGTGAGCCTCCAAGGCCCTGGGTGATGAGCCTCAGGGAGGATGGAGAATCAGGACCCCCCACCCCCCGCCACAGTCCCCTCTGCTTCTACCGTCAGAGGGTCAAAGGGCAGGCAGTGACTCCCCACTGCCCCTGCAAGGCCCCTCTGGAGGCCACGGCTGGAGCCCCACCCCCCCGCCTCCATAATCCCCAGGCCCTGGGTGTCCCCACGCAGAGGCAGGTGGTAACCCTCAAGGGTGGTCCCATCCAGGTCCTTCCAGGAAAACCCCGCAGGTTCGGGATCCCCTTCCAGCCCAGGAAGGTGGGCTCCTGACCTCCCAGGTCACCAGGAAGGGGTGACCCTCAGCCCCACGGAGCCCTGGCTGCAGCAGGGTGGGAGGGAGGGGAGTGGGGAAGGGCCCCCCTCCCCCGCCGCCTCTCCTCACTCACCCCTCCCCTCCCCAGCTTCAGTCAGACCCACTCTGCTTTTATCTGTTTCCCGTGGAGAATTTCGGCGTAAGATTTTGTTTGAACAAAGCTTCCCTCTACTACAAACACTTTACAAACCTGTGATCCCGCCCGCCCCTCCCGTTGGCAGCCGGCAGAGGTTGGCTCAGGCTGCTGGGGCTGCGGCCTATTTATAGCACGTGCTGGCTGGGGGGTCTCCTCCCCCTTCTGAGCCCCAGTTTCTCTGTCTGTAAAATGGAGAACTTTGCAGGCTTGTTCTGAGACCCTGAAACCGCGTAAGGAAGGTGCCTGGGGCACAGGAGGCTCCCAGGGTATCGGGGTCCGGCTGCAAGGCCGCAGGAGGTGGACCCTGCCCTGTCCACCCCCCACCCAGGACCCGGCGCCCACAGCCCGGCTCCCTCCCAGCTGTCGCCTCGGAGATGCTCGCTGGTCCTGACAAAGTGTGAGTACTAAGCGGGCCCGACAGGCCTTCTAGAAGGGCTTCTGCGGCGGCGAGGACGGGAGGCAGGATATGGCCAATAAGCCGGCGCATTGTTCATAGAGCCCGTCTCGCCTGTTACTGCTGCTATTTAGCATTTAGATACGGCTCTATATTTCCGCAGGGTTGGCCGCCCGGGCCTCCGCTAAGCAGCCAGGGGGTGGGAGTCACCGGCTCCCGGCGAGCAGGAGAACTGGGCGGAAGCAGCCTGTCTCCCCCGAGCCCCTCTCCCGCTCGTGCCTTCATGCATGCTTGCATTCAACACACAGGAGCAAAAGCTTCTAGAACATTCCACGTCCTGCCCTGGGCACATGACAGTGAGACCCAACGCCTTCCCTCCAGGAGGGGGACGTTCTAGAGAGGGGGACACCCCGGGCCTGGAAAACCTGGCTCAGGACCCGCCGTCTCTGGGAAGGTCCTGGATCCCCCACACCGTTAAGACAGACACACTCGGGTGTACACACACCTGGGGCCACCCCCTCAGCGCTTCGGGGTGGTCAGAGGGCAAAGCCATCAGCAAGAGGTAAATGTTTTCAACTCGGGCTCGGGGATGTTTACACAGACGTGGAAGGCAGCTCCTCGGGTGGTAGGAGCAGGTTATGTCGAGGCATCCGGACCCTCTTGGGTCCCCCTGGGGGGCCTCTGTGTGCTCCCCCCCACCCCACCTGCTAATAAAGTGGCGGTGCCCATGGACTTTGTGGAGGGCAGGATCATGAATGAGCGGCATTGCCAGGCTTTCTGAGGAGCAGCGTACAGGCCTGCTCTCTGACCAAGCTGGGGGCCAGTCTGTGGCCAGGGTTGGGGTCAGTGGAATGGGAGATGTCCATTAAAATAGAAGCTCCACGAGGGTCAAGACGTTGTCTGTCTTGTTCACCTCTGTAATCCCTGGTGTCCTGAACAATGCTCAGGGCTCAATAAGCAGACACGGAAGGGAGGGAGGGAGGAAGGAGGGAGGGAGGGGAGGGAGGGAGGGAGGAGGGAAGGAGGGAGGGAGGGAGGGAACAAAGGATGGAAGGAAAGAAGGAGGGAGGGAGGAGGGAAGGAGGGAGGGAGGGAGGGAGGGAGGGAGGGAGGGAGGGAAGGAGGGAGGGAGGGAGGGAGGAAGGAGGAAGGTTCTTTGCGGACCTGGGCCCTGGCTGAGAAGTGTTGGAGCCTTCCTTAGCGAGCATTGGGCCAGGGAACTGAACAGAAACCAAAGTGGACTCGGTGACCACCACCCTGGTCGCTGTCCCACACGGGTTCCCAAATTCCCTGACACCTGCAGCCCCTGAAGCCCCACCGTGGGACAATACCCATGCCTCATGGGTCTCTGGCCTTTCTAAGCCTTCCCCTGCCACCCTCACCCTTCTCACCTGCACAAAAGCCGATACCATCAGGTGTCTCTGAACTAGCCCTCATCCCAGTTGATCCAATTGCGCTGTGTGCTCAGTACTTCCCCGTCGATGCAAGAACAAGGCCAAACTCCAGCCTGTGCCTTACCACCCCAGCCCCAGCCCAGGCTTCGTGCTTCAGGGACAGTGAGCACCCTGCCATCTCATGCACGGGTGGTTTCCCCTCCATGCAATGCCTTTCGTTTTCCTAAAAATAATGCTTTTTAAAATAAGTATTTTCTTGAAGAGTTGACCACTTCAGCCTCATGCTCCTCATAACTGCTCTTGTCACACAAAGTATGGTAATTGCCAATTAGCGCTTATCTCTCCTGCTTCCCTTTTTAAATCTCCATATCACCAGCACCAAATCCCAGGCCTGGAACCACATCACCATTGTCATCATCACCACTGCCATCATTTCTATCCTCACCACCACCACCACCATCATCACCACCATCACCACCATCACCATCATCCTCATCACCATCATCACCACCACCATCTCTACCATCACCACCACCATCTCCATCATCACCACCATCACCATCACCACCATCACCATTACCACCATCACCTCCATCCTTCCCCACCATCACCACCAACACCATCATCATCACCACTATCAGCATCATCACTTCCATCCTCACCACCACCACCACCACCACCATCACCACCACCACCACCACCATCACCACCATCCTTACCACCACCACCACTACCATCACCATTACCACCACCTCCATCCTTTCCACCACCAACACCATCATCATCACCTCCATCCTCACCACCACCATCACCACCATCCTCACCACCACCATCACCACCATCACCATCATCACCACCACCATCTCCATCATCACCACCATCACCATCATTGCCATCACCTCCATCCTTCCTACCACCATCACCACCAACACCATCATCATCATCACTATCAGCATCATCACCTCCATCCTCACTGCCAGCATTACCACCACCATCACCACCACCATCACCATTACCACCATCACCTCCATCCTTTCCACCACCAACACCATCATCATCACCTCCATCCTCACCGCCAGCATCACCATCATCCTCACCACCACCATCACCACCACCATCTCTACCATCACCACCACCATCACCATTACCACCATCACCTCCATCCTTCCCACCACCATCACCACCACCACCATCATCATCACCACTATCAGCACCATCACCTCCATCCTCACCGCCAGCATCACCACCACCGTCCCTGCCATCACTGTTGATACACCTAACACTCACTAAGCACTTACTACGTGCCAGGCAGGGTGCTAACATATTCACATGATTTTCCTGCTCATCTTCATGGCATCCCTGATGAAGAGGACGGCGTCCCATCATTGTCTACATTGTGTGGATGAAGAGACCAGGACTCAGAGAGCTTTAGTAACTAGCTCAAGGACTCAAATTCAAGCTGTTTCCTCCTCATCCAGACCAGGCAGTGCCTGGAGCCCGGATAATCCAAAATTCCTCATAACACAACATTCATTGTGTTTGACCTTAAGCTATCTTGAGAGGTTAACACTCAGAGGGCCACTAATATGTGTGGATTCCAGTACAGCCCGGGGCACCACATCCCAGGATGTAGACCTGGGACAGAGCTCTGAGTTGCCATCTGCCCCTCTCCCCGCCCCCACCCCAGGCTCAGGGGCAGCACCAAGCTGGCTGGCCCGCAGAACCACTACGAGGGGCCCACCTCCGGCTCTGTACAGCTGTACCACGAGGCACTCAGACCTGGACGGGTCAGTTCCAGGCAGGATCCAGCTCCTTGAGCAGCGTGATGGATGCTCACAAGAGAAGAAAACTTCCCTCCCAGCCAGCCAGCCAGCCAGCATCTCCTCCCTCTCTCCCTTGCTCCAGGCTGGAGAGAGATAGGGAGATGCTTTCCAGGTGATGTCACCCTCCTGCGCAGCATCCCAACATCCCCTGGCACCCACTCCTACACGTCCACAAGGCTGCTGAGGCCTCCTGCCCACCTGTGACCTACCCACAGCCCAGCTCCAAAGCCAGGAGCCTCCTTCACTCCGGGGTTCTCCAAGCCAGGGAGACAGGAGAGGGCCTCGGCCCACAGCTCTCAGGTTTCACAATAACATCAAGGCCCCCTTCACTCAGCACTCTATAGTCTATAACTTACCACAAAGCACATTTTCTCAGAAATCTTGAGGACAAGCGGGGTCGCTATGCCCCACTCCACCCCCTTCCAGAATCGGATTATATTACAGAAGCATCAGGATGGAGTTTAAGTTCCCTTGCTTTTCTACTGATCCTGAGCCTTGCACAGAAGGGATGAGGCGGCTGACAAACGTCGGAGACGAGAGTAACTAAGCTTCTGTTCCGAGCACTTGACGGGTATTACATCTTTCCTTTCACACACAGACCTAAGACCGAAGATCTCCATTTTACAGATGAGAAAACAGGCTCAGAGAGGCTAAGGCACTCGCTCCAGGTCTGCCAGCTGGGAGGTGGCAGTTCCAGGATTACCTTTATATGCTTGTTGGAGGAATGGCCTTGCCGGCTTTACTGTCTTTTGGTGATTCCCCCCTCCGCCAGCCTGGATCCCCAAGTCGGGGATGGCACGGAGCATGTGCAGATACACTCCACCTGCCTCGGCCACCCTGCCTGCAGAGGGCGCCCTCGGGGCCCCGGAAAGGGGTAGGGCCAGAGATGCTGCCTCTGCCGGCGCTGGGCAGCTCTGCGGGGAGCGGAGCAGTAGGAGGCCGGCTCAAAACCAAGCCCCCCCCCCCGCCCACACACACACACACACACACACACACACACACACACACACACGGCTGCATCAGGCTCAGGGTGACATCTGACCTCCTTCTGTCGGAATCAGGCATCTGTTTCTCCATTGGTTCCAAACTTGGACTCGTAAATACAAGATTGGGTTCGCCCCTATTGGAATTCATCACCTTCTGAATATGCCCCCTTCTAAACATAAACATTGCCATTCTACATTCACCTCGCATTTCATTTAATAATAGAAATAATAGTAATCGGAAAAATCGCGGCTGTGTTGGGTGTCTGCAGAACACCCGGTGCGGCGGCGTTATTACTACACCTAATTTCAGAATTCTCACATGAGTAGACCCCATTGGCCCCACTTTTGCAAATGAGGAATTTCAGCTCCAACAAGATAAGTGGCTTTCCCTAGGGTGCCCGGCTAGCCTGCGACAGATTAGCATCTGTACCGGGGGGTTCAGCAGTACCTCCCCAAAGTTTAGGTCTACACAGAACCTCAGAATGAGATCTTATTAGTTAATAGGGTCGGTGCAGATATAATGAGGTAAGATAAGATCGTCCTGGACTGGGGTGGGCCCTATCCAGGGCCTAGTTCTTCCAAGGAGACAGAGGCTTGCAGAGACACAGAGAGAAGCAGAGGAGCACCAGAGGAGGAAGATCATGTGATGACAGGGGCAGGGATCTCTGGCAACCACCAGCATCTCAGACTTGGAAGACAGGAATATTCTAGTCAAAGAAGGAATTTCCCCTGGACCCTTAAGGTGGAGTATGGCTCTACCAGCACCTCAACTTTGGACTTCTAAACTCCGGAATCATGAGAGAATAAATTTCTGTTATTTTAAGCCTCTGAGTTTGTAGTACTTGGTTACAGCAGCCCCAGGAACCTAATCTTGAATCCTGGAATGATTATTCTGATCCCTCTCCCAAGCAAGCAAACCCCTTCCCATAGTCAAGGTCACACAAGTGTTTACCAAGAGCCAGCAGGTGCCTGGGAGCTGGGGACACAGAGAAGACACAACCCCTCCTTCAAGGGGCTCATGCAGGCAATGACAGCACAGTTGTCATCTCTTGTCCTCGTTGCTTTGGCCTCTCTCGGGGGCCAGGAGGAGGCCGGGGCTGTGTAGACAAATCTTGCTTTTGAGTCTCAACCCCGTCACTTCCTGACTGTGTGCTCAATGGCAGGTCATAGCTCACCTCTCTGAAACTCAGTTTCTCCATCTGTAAGATGGGTACTTATGCCCACCTGCTTCCCTCAAAGTGGGTAAGGGATACAGAAACACTTTAAGGACTGCCTGGCTGCGTGATGGGAGTGCTTTTGCTGGAACCGAGGGGGGCCGGTGTGTGTGTACCTGAGTGTACCCACGTGGAATTACACTTTTGAAATGCAAGATAAACTCCCAGTGGTCAGTAAACAGAACTCGGTTAATGTCACGTGCACCTGTCTGCGCTTGGAAATACCTCACACTCAATTCAAAAGAAAAAGACAAAGACAAAGGACGTGGTGATGGAGGACACCAGGCAGTGCGGTTCTGCACTGGATCCGCTGCTCCCTCTGGGAGCAAAGTCATCCTCAAAGGGCATCTTGACTTGCAAACAGCCTGAGCCACAAAGGGAAGAGAAGGCCCGGGGGAAGAAGGCACATTTGGATGAGTCCCCAGGCCCCGCCACTGCCAGCTGGCCAATTTAGGTTCCTCCTGCCTCAGCTGCCATCATCAGCCATGCCAGACACAGTGCAGTAATCCCGAGATTTGTCAGAGGTGGTGCGGGATGCCTGCCAGTCAAGTAGAGGGGGAGAGAGACCCAAAAGATCAAACAAGACTCCTCTGAAACCCGCTCTGTGCGGGGAAAGCCATGGAGTGCGGGCGTCAGAGTGAGAGCTTGCGGGCTGGCTCCAGGTGGGAGGGTGGGGAGAATGCGGGGTGGCGCAGGGGCTGGGGGTTCAGCCTGCAGAGAGGGCTTGGCAGAGGCTGGCACCACTAATCCAGGACTCAGCAGAGTATCATGCTTCGAAGCCTCTGGACCACACTGGGCAGGCCGGGCTCCGGGGCTCGGAGCAGCTGGCGGAGGCCATGCTGCTGGCTCTGCTTGGAACCTTGTCAGGGCCTCCCTCGTGGGAGCGTGACTTCACTCCTGAATCACAGTCCAAGGGAAAGCCGGGTATGGTTGGCTCAGCCCCACAGGGGATCAGGAAAACGTCTCCCCCAGCAGGCCCAGCAGAAATCACTGGGGTGATTCAATCTGATTCAACCACTATTTATTAAATAAACAGACAGTTGAGCGTAATGGCTAAGAGCAGGGACTCTGGAGCCAGGCAGACTGGGTTCAAATTCTAGTTCTATTGCTTGACCTGTCGCTCTGCCTCTCTGAGCTCAGTTTTCTCATCTGTAAAATAGGGATAACAGTAGCGCTTCCTTCATAGGGGCCATATGAGGCCGAAATGCATGAGTACTTGTCAAGCACTTAGAATCATTTCGGGCATACTGTAAGTGCCAAATAAGAGCTGCATCGAGGGACTGGTAAATGAAGCCGCGTGGAACAGTGGGATACGCAGAGGCTCTAGACATCCCGCAGTGTCCCCACACAGACGCCTGGGGCAGGAGAGAAGCAGTGCTCCGTCTACAGTGGCACAGCTCAGCTGTCGAGGCAGGATCTGAACTCAGAGCCTGAGCGCAGAGACCCCGCCCTAAACACTTAGTAACAGAGAACCCGGGTCCACTCGTACTGCCCCCCTCCCCACCCCTCTGCCAGCGGGCTCACGGAAGACACAGACGCTGAAGGAATCACAGCGCCACGCGTGTGAATTGTCATCCTTTCTCTTCCTCTGCATGTGACCTTGGGCGTGTGACACTGTCTGTCTTAAGCGTCAGTTGCTTCGTGCGTGAAAACGTGTGTCCGAAGATCCAATCCACAGGGCTGCTGATGAGAAGCACATGCGAGCCCCAATGCAAACACACCCCGCGGGGTGTCGGACGGTTAGTCCATGTTAAATAAATGTCATCTTGATTCTGTTTCATGTCCTTGACTCTGCACTCAGTTCTGCCCAAGGACCCGTGGGGAACACAAGAAAAGAAAAAATATATTCTCGTCCTGAGGGACTTTACACAAGATGGAAAAGTAAGAAACGGTTCATTTAAAGGACAGACTACAATTAGGTGCCAAAGTAGAAATCACCTGGGAGTTCAGAGAGCTCTGCATGGACCGGGGCAGTCTGGAGGGCCTCTGGGAGGCGGTGTTTGAAAGAGCCATCCACCTCATTATCTGCCACGCGAAGGGCCTCATGGACCGTGTTCCCATTAGGCGAGGCTAGACCAGCGATGCAGGCAAGGACATGAAAACGCTGCCTCTCAGGGGGAGAGACCAGCTCTGATGAATTCCTTCCCATCAAAGGGTCCAGGATGGCAGTGGAACCAACCAGAGTGCTGGCAGCGGGCGAGACGGAGCGAGTGATGTTCAAAACCACACGCTTTGGGCCTAAACATTGATGTCCTTCCAGAAAGTGCCCTGCATGGATGTGAGGAAGAACAAAAGGAGGGAGGAGATAGAACATGCTCAGCTGGGAGAGTCAACCCAGCGCCCAAAGAAGCCAATTGCACGATGTCCCAGCTGGGAGGAACTTGAGCATCACCAAGTCACAGATTTCAAGGCTGAGCCGCTCTCCAGGCCATTTCATCCCAAGGACTCCTCCACAGGACCCCCACGTCCAGCATGAACTGGAAGGACACCGAAGCCCAGGTTAGTGGTGATGGGCAATCGCTAGATTGTTGGGCGCAGCACCCAATCTCCATCCCTAAGGTCAGCCCCCGTGCAATTGACTCCAGGGATGGACACGCACTGAGCTGATGACCAGTCCAAGCCCTGAAACCCCCCAAACACAGTAATTCATTCCAGGAGAAGCTCACAGAGTTGAGCAATGAGATACAAGGTCTGAGACTTTGTTCATACCAATAGGAGGGCAGTACACAGCCTTTTATGGGAAGGGGAGCTCTCGAGCTGCTGGCAGCCATATTGCCATCCCGTGGGGCCAACAGAGAGGAAGGCAGAGAAGGGAGCTGGAGAGAGGAGGCCCTGGTGGCATCTCCCATGGTTAGGGTAATACTAGCTGCTGTAACAAATAAACCCCCAAATCTCAGTAGCTCGGGCCAATAAAAATGGATTTCTTGCTCACATGACAGCATGACCTGGGTCTTTCAGATGATCTGGGATCCAGGAATCCTTCTACCTTGTGTCCCACCCTCCCCTAGTGCCTTGGGGTTCTCTGCATTCAGCCCTTGGGGGGAGATGGGGTGGAGGAAGCATATCTGTTTCCTAAGCTCCTTGGTCTAGAAGCCACACCTACCACTTCTACCCTCTTCCATTGGTGGTAATCGGTCACATGCCCATGCCTGCATGCAAGGGGTGTTGGGAAATGTAGTTCGTGGCTGGCCTGCTCCTCAGCCACAATTCTGCACTAAGGAAGAAGGAGCTTAAATCTTTAATGACCAGGGAGCCACCTCCATCTCCACATCACTGAGCGCTCAACTCAAGCAGCTCCAAAAGTTTGATCTGCCCTTGATCTTATTCACTTAAACAAGCTATTCGATTTCCTATTTCTGCTAGAGCCAGTTTGGGCTGGATTCTCTGCCATTAGTGCCCAGAGTCATGACCGTTTGATAGAGTCCTGCAGCCCATGTGTGCAGATCAGAATAAAACCCAGTCTAATTTTCCCCAGTCCAGTGCCTGTCCCATGATACCCCAGAACCTCCCTTCCCCAAAGCTCCGTGGTCTAGTCCACATCCCACGGAATCAGTTAATAAAACAGTAATGCCCAAGGAAGAAGGGAGCAGGTCCACCTGGAGAGCAGAGGCCAGAGGCTGTCCATCATGCTTTCCACTACTTTCCCACATGGGAGATACACATAAGAGAAGAACCAATGGACTTTTTTTTTTTTTTTAAGTGAACGGTTTAGGTAACTGTTCAGTTACCCAAAGAGAAATGTTAGACATGGTCAGCTTAAGGACAAAACTCCAGAAAGAACACCAGGAACTTTCTCCCCCTGTGTATGCTATCAGCATCCAGGCCAGGGCTGAATGTAGTGGTACTAAGATATGTCCACAAATTCTTTAACATCCCTTCCTTCTAACATCCTGAGTGTGGGCCATCCTTAGCAACGTGCTTCTAATGTACAGAATATGGAAGAAATGACAGACTGTAGCCTGCAAGGGAGATTATAAAAGGCATCATGATTTCCCTCTTTTTTTCCCTTGGATCACTTGCTCTGGGGGAAGCCAGTTTCCATGTTGTGAGCAAACCCAAGCAGCCCTATGAAGAGACCAATGTGGGGCGGCACTGGGTCCCCCTGCTGATAGGCACTTGAATGAACCTTCTTAGAAGCAGACCCCAGCCCCAGTCAAGCCATCAGATGACTACAGCACTGTGCAACATCTTGACTGCAGCTTCATGACAGGCTCTGAGCCAGGACCGCCCCGCTACACTGCTCCTGAATTCCAGACCAACAGAAACTGAAATAATGAATGTGTGTTGTTTTAAGTCACTAAGTTTCAGGGCCATTTGCTATAGAGCAACAGATGCAGAGTGCAGATGAGTAAGGGGATAGTTGAAAGAAGACTTCCTGTCTTGATGAGCCTTAGGAGCCCACAGACACATTGACTGAGCCTAGGTAACTGCCATGACATAGGGACTTATGGAAATCCCAGCCAATCTAACATATCCATGCCCTTCATCAAAACAGAGGCCAAGGGGTCGGTAAATCATCAGTAACAAGGTCAAACTAAAACACAATAGATGGGTTTGCTGTCATTAGATAAAGGGTAAATTATATAAACTGAACCATCTGAAACAGCCGAGAGACAGTCATTTTTTTGATGTACAAAATATGGATTCCATGTAGTGAACACGAGCCTTCACTCTCTGAGCTCAGTTTCCCTTTTTATGAAATAAGAGTAACGTCACTCATGGTGATGATTGAGCTGATAACCAACTGGGCCATCTCGGAGCACACAGGATAGCCCATGAGCATTGTGTGACTTGACAACGCCGCAGAAATAAAGCTGATGGGACCTAGAGAACAGAAGTGAGTAGTTGCCGGTGGACAGAAATTTGAGATCTGCCCTTGGGTCTCCTAAAGTGAGAGAGAATTGGCACCTGAATGGAAGATCCCGCCTCTGTCTTCGCTTCTGTGTAATGGAGAAGATGCATGGTGGCCTCCTGAGCCAGACTTGCCCCTTTGGCCCATCTCTGGTCTTTGGGAGGAGGAAGCCAGAAAGGGCAGAAGGCTGTGTCCAGGCAGCCTGCCCTCCATCCCAGCCAGGGGGAGGGGGTGAGGGCCCTCATTGCTAAGGCAGGCCTCATCCCAGAAGCTGGATTTAGCCGGATTGTTCCAGCAAATGGCTCAATTCCCTCTGGTTTTTGTAGTACAAACAATCCCAGACAAGCCTTAGAGGGTGGGAAAAAAAGAGTAATTGTGTGGCATAAAACGTGGAGCATTGAGCATGGCCTTGCAAGGCATTTGCATTTCTAAACAAGAAACACTGTCGCTGAGTGTGGCTTTCTTCCTTATCTTGTTAACTCCCTCCTGACCCAGGCAGGCAAAACAGTAGGCTCCCAGCCCCCTGAGAGCCCAGGATTTAGAAGAAGAGGCTGATGAATGCCCTGAAGACCAGAGCTCAAGTCCAGCATTGCCACAAAGCCTGGAGGTGTCCTTGTGTGGTCTCCTCTTTGGCCCTCAGTTACCCTTCATTCTATAAAACAAGGATGTTGGACCAGGTGAACTCTAATGGCCTTTAGAAGTGACAGACCCTGGTTACAAAATCTGGGAGTCAGGAAACCTGAGTTCGAATTGCAGCCCTGGCACTAACTGACCAAGTGACCCTGAGCTCTGTGCTGGAAGGAATTTCTGGTGTGAACTGGTTCAGCCCTCAGCTCCTTTCAACACCTTCCCAGCATCCCTGAGAGACTTCTGTGCCAATACCTCCAAAGGCAAGGCGCTCACCTGCCTTAATGGAGAGGAGGACACCCAGTCTCTTGCTAGACAGCTCCATAAGTTACAAAGTCCATGCTTAGACTAGCATTTAGATCAACTTTCATGAAGCCTCTGCCCAAAGGGAGTCCCTGGAAAGTCGGGTGAGCAGTTGCACATGTTTACAAGCGGGTAACTCTCTGTTCTAACTCCAGCCAGGTGATCTGAAGTGACTTCATCCATCTGTGTCTTGGTTTCCTCTTCTATAAAATGGAGATAATAATTCAGCCCACCTCCTCGGGTCATTGGGAGGATTAATCAAGCTTGGCACTTAGCACAGCATTGGCCAAGTTGCTCGATGAAGCTGTCTAGAGCAGTGACAAGCATATGTCTGTGCTTCTCCACCCTTTTCCCCCTGCTGGCATGCAGAGCACATGATGTTCACAAGTGCAAAAGCACTGTTCAGACCTTCCACTTAGAAAAGATAGCATGAAGCTACAGGTAACTCCCAAGAGTCCATGTGACATAAATTGGCCCTCTCTGTCCTCCTCGGAAAGCCCATCGGTACAGCTGACTGCTGAGCATGACCATCCAGGAACAACCTGGCATCCACTCTAACCCTCTTTTTTTTAAAAGACAAATCATTCACATACTTTGGTACGCGTGGTATATTGGACATTATTCACAATCCTTCTTGCCCTCCCCTTGTTAAAATTGCACATCCACACCCTTTCTCATGTGCTCCTACAGAACCACCCACCAGACAGAGCAGAGCGCATTTCCTCCCCCTTGGACGTGTGACCCCATTGGCTGATGGGTTGTGGACAGGAGCAATAGTGGAACAGTTGTGGGATCAAGCTTCAATCATGTCCCATGTTTCTACTCACTCCCTGGCACTCCAATAAGCCAACTGGGAAGCTGAGTCCCAGTGCAAACACATGGGGCAGACTTGAGCCCAGCCTGGAGTGCAGCCTGGAGCCCAGCCCACTTAACCTCCAGGTGGAAACAGAGCCATCCGACCAAGCCGTCCTGGATCAGCAGAACCGTGGTTCTGTGAGCTTGAGAGGAAATTCTTGTAGTTGTAACCCAGATGAGTTCTCAGATGATTTGTTATGTAGTCCCATTGGGGCAATAGCTGGTACCTTATTATTTACCAGTAGCAAGTTACTTATGAGACCCCCAGCTGAGTAAGATACCCGGTGAGTCCAACCACCACTGGTAAAACCAAGGCTTCACCTGACAGCTCTTCAGAGTCGGTCATAAGAAGGTCCCAGTATGATGGGAGAGGACAAAGTCCCCTTGACTTGACCTTAGATGACAGCCTGGCTTACTGTCATCTCCCAGTTCTGATGCGCCCCCACCCTGTCTCTGGACCCCAACTTCCCCATTTATATCACCAGAAAGATGAGAGAAGAACCCGAGGGAGTTGATGGACACCTTGGAGGGTCAGTGGTAAAGGCCTCTGGAAACCCAGGCCCTCACTAGGCCCCATGAGCATCCGTGTCCATTGGGTTGTAGTCAGGCTCCAGGATGGCCCCTGTGATCTCCCCTCCTGGGACTCATGCCCTCGCATGGTCTCCTCCCATACTGTGCCTGGGCTGGCCTGTGTGACCAAAAGAGTATGGAACAATTGATGGCGAGACACTTTCAAGAGTAGGTCTGAAAGACATGAACATCTCCCCTAGATCCCAACAGGCCTTTTTGTTGAAATTGGTAAACCAATTCCAAAGTCTATATGGAAATGCAATGCAAGTGGAAGAGCCAAAACAATTCTGAAAAAGAAGCACCGAGATGATGGACTTACACCAGTCAATCTCAAAACTTACCGTGAAGTAAGACACGGTAAACAAGACAGTGTGGTCTCGTCACAAGGATCGACATATAGAGCAACAGAACAGAATTAAGAGTCCAGGAATGAATCCTTAAATTTCCGGTCAACTGATGTTCAATGAAGGATCTAAGACACTAATGGAGAAAAAAAATGATCTTTTCACCAATTGGATGGCCACATTGGGAAAAAAAAAATCGGCTTAAGCTTTGGGTTATATCATACACAAAAATTATCAACAAATGGGATCATAGATCTAAACATAAGAATTGAAACAATAAAACTCTCAGAAGAAATTATAAGAGAAAATCTTCAAGACTTCGAGTTGGACAAAGAGTTCTTATGTATCACACCAACAGCATGATTGATAACCTGGACTTCATTATAGTTCAAAACACTCACACTTTAGAAGCCACAACCAAGAGAATAAAAAGACAAACCACAGACCGGGAAGAAATATTTGCAAACCACGGATCTGATAATGGACGCGTAATCAGAACATATAAAGAACTTTTATAACTTAACAATAAGACAAAAAGCCCAATAGGCAAAAGATTGGAATAGACATTTCATCAAAGAAGATGTATGAATGGCTAACAAGCCCAAGAGAAGATGCTCAACACAATTAGTCATTAGGGAAATGCAAATGAAGACCATGACGAGAGAGCACTACACATCCACCAGAATGGCTTTCATCAAAAAGACAGATAACACCAAGCTTTGACAAGGATGCCAAACAACTGGAACCCTGACACTTAACTGGTGGGAATTTTTTTTTTTTTTTTTTAGAGAGAGAGAGAGAGAGGCAGAGACACAGGCAGAGGGAGAAGCAGGCTCCATGCACCGGGAGCCCGACGTGGGATTCGATTCCGGGTCTCCAGGATCACACCCTGGGCCAAAGGCAGGCGCCAAACCGCTGTGCCACCCAGGGATCCCAACTGGTGGGAATTTAAAATGGCAGCGCCACCTTGGAGAACAATCTGGCAGCTTCTTGTAATAATAGATAAACGTAAATGTATCGTGACTCAGCAACTCTGCTCCTAGGAATCTACTCCAGAGAAAGGAAAACATTCATCCAGCACGAAGACATGAGCGTCAGTGCTCGCGGCCGTGCAATGATTCACCCCAGGCAAAAACTGGAAACCATCCAGATGCCCATCAGCTGACGGATGGATAAACAAAAATGTGGTATATCCATACAGTGGAACGCTCCCCGGCAAAAAGGAAGAAGCGAACTCTTGATCCACGCGACCACGTGGATGGACCTTAACCACATTTTGCCAGGAGAGAGGAGCCAGCTGGAAAGCACCACGTATTCTAGGAGTCCAACTCTATGAAATGACTGGCAGGGGCAAACGTCTCGAAGCTAGAAAGCAGACTACTGGTTGCCTGAGACTGAGAAGAGGAGCTGGGGTGAACTGTGAATGGGCACAGGGTGACTTCTGGGGTTGGTGGAAATGTTCTAGACTGGATTGTGGTGATGATCGTGGAGCTCTGTGAGTTTACTGGAACCGCTGGTGGCGGGAGACAGTGGGGCTTCCATGTGGGTGGGCCTCTTGGTCATTTGCCACACCCCTTATCTCATGGTGCTCCTCCCAGCCAAGTTTGGGGGGAGCTGCCTGCATCCGCATTACGGAGGTCCAGGGACTGAGGCTCGAGAGTCTGGCCCCAGAGTATGCAGCTATCAAGAGGGAGAGATGGTGCTTAACCCGGGCTGGCCTGACTCCAGGCCTGCGTCTTAGCATCCTGGACCAGGTACCATGGGAGACACCATGGAAGGGGGAAAAGCCAGACCCCCTGCCCGGCAGGACCTCTCGGTCTCAGGGGGGAGGCAGGGCAGCCGAGCACAAGGCCCTTTTGACTGTGTTCAGAGGCTGCCCCCACCCGCGGCTCCTCGCGGCCCACGGTTCAGCACCACAGCTGCCAAATCCATGCCGTGCAGGTCTGAAGAGCTCGGGGCACCCTGAGTGGGGGCTCCTGCCTCCCCCTGGAAGCAGAGAGCAGCAAAATTGGACAGTAATGTGTTGTCGTTCAAATATTTCAACTGGAGCCGGGGTGAATTATGATGCCATCCTGCTTTATTCAGTGCAGCATCTTTCATAAGAGTCTCAGAAACACTTTGGAGAAGGAAATAATAAATAATTGCCCAAAGGGACAAAACAGGAGATGAAAAGCTCCAGGCTGGTGGGGAGGGGGAGGGGGAACTCAGTCTTGAGGAGCTGGTGTGTCCAGGGAGCTCGGGCTGGGCAGCTGGGCCTTGGCGAGCAGAACTTCGGGCTTGAGTGCCAGGTTCCAGATGTTTCTGGGAGAGGAGGCTACGGGACGCTGCACCTCTGCACTGCATCTCTCCACTGGAGACCACGGGTAAGGAGTCCCAGTCCTCCTTCCATGTGACACGGGGCCCTGGATGGGTGACTCTGCCTCTCCTGCATCCATGATCCCTCCACTCAGAGCCCCCCTCATGCCCCCAGGGCCACTCAGAGTCAGGCCCAGGTCCTTCTCTCACCCCGAGCCCTATACACCTTGCCCTCAGGGTCTCTCTTGCTCACTGCACTCCAGCCCCGCTGATCTCCTTGCTCTGCTTTCAACACGCCAAGCACATGCCGGCCTCAGGGCCTTTGCACTGACTGTTCCCTCAGTCCAGAACGCTCTTCTCCTCAAATACCTACGCAGCCAATTCCCTCACCTCCTGCAAGTCTTTGTTAAAATGCTGCCTCCTTGGTGAAGCCCACCCTGACCTCACCATTCAAAAGTATTCTTCCTTTTTCCTCACTCCCCATCTCCTCCTCGGCTCTGTGCTCCCTCAGCCTTAGACCCGTTGCCTTGCGTATGTTCCGTAGGGTGTGTACTATTAAAATTATAATCATTCCCCTGCTGCTAGATCATAAGAAGCACAGCGGCAATGCCTCTGTCCCCATGTGGTGCCTGACCACCACGGTGCTCAGCAAACATCTGCTGCATGAGTGCAAGCATGCTTGCATGGAGCCTGGAGCCCCATGTACAGGTGCACACTTCCATCCTCCTACCCGGGGACTCCCCCCCGCCCCCCCTCCGCCGCAGTCTTGCACACACATGTGCCCTCAGTAAAGCACCTGTGTGTGCAAGAAGCCACCACGAGTTCCTCCTCTGGGAAGAATGGTCTCTGACCCGGGAGACCGTGACCCACTATAGGTCAGAGCCTGGGCTCTGGGCCCCAGAATATCTCGGTTTTAATCCCAGCTCTACCACTTGCCACCACGTCACCTCGGATGAGGCACATCGCCTCGTCTGCATAGAGGATTAATTGCGATTCCTGCCACTCTGCTAGGTAGGAACTATCTGTGATGTCCATTGTGTGTCCAGGGAAACTGAGGCATAGAGAGGCCAAGCGAGGAGGCAATAACATAGTAACAGAATAACCACCACAGCCCGGGTGTTTGCCGAGCCTAGAAACTGAAGCTGAGAGGAGGCAAGAGGCAGAAGTCTGTAGCGGAAACCTCGAAACACAGACAGTAAGGCTGACCTGGAACCACTTTGCCCCAATCGCTTTACAATGGAAAATGAATTCGCCTGAGCAAAGCAAAGCAAGAGCCGATGCCAGTCATCCCGAGTAAAAATAACCCTCAGCCATCAGAGCAGGAAGGTTCTTAGAGACAGACAATCAACCCACATTCCCACTTTCCTGGTGAGGAAGTGGGGTTCGGAGAGGGGAGAGTCATTTGCTGACAATCGCATAGCAGATAAAAGTGTGCAATCGGGATCTGAACCTGCTCTGGCTGACACCAAGGGCCCGTTCTTCTCATTGCTCAATTTCTCGTTCATTCATTCAACAGCAGCCGGCTCTGGCCCGACTCCCCGGTCAGCCAGGCACCCGGGGCCCCCTGGGGAGCCCCCAGAGGCCATGAGGATTCCAGATCCTGGGTCTGCACTGAAGGTGGCAGAGGCCACGGAGCCAGGAGACGGGGTCCCTGGGGTACGGGGCAGGGGATCTGCATGCCCAGGTGTGTCTCTCTGACTCACAGCTGCAGCAGCAGGAGAGGGGGGAGAGGCCAGCGGGACCCCAGGAACATCTGGCTTGAAGCTTCTCAGAGACATTTTTTTTCTCACTCATTCAGAAGGACAGATTTCTACTTGGGGGGCAAGGGACATTTCTCAGCACGGCCTGAGTTTAAAATAATTAAAGATAATAAGACGTTCCTCGGGGCCTAATAGGCAGTGTAGGACTAGGTCCTAGAGTGAGCTTCTCATGCCATGGGGTGGGGGGAATGAAGCAGCCTCTGTTCTTTCTTTCAGGCTCCATTCAACTGAACTGTCCCGTCCCCCACAGCAGGCAGGGTACGGGGACACCAGGCCAGCCCTGGGGGCCCAGGGATGAACCAGATGTGGCCCGAGCTCTCACGGAGCCTGCAGTCTGTTTAGAAATAGGATGCCTTCATGTGTTGGTGTCTGATTCCAGGCAGCTGTAGGTCCCTCCAACTCCACGCTTCTCAGCTGGGGTGATTTTACCCCTCTTTACCCCCAGGGGACATTTGGCAACATCTGGAGACATTTTTGGCAGGGGGTGGCATGCTTACTGACATCCAGTGAGGCTAAGGATGCTGCTCACTGTCCCATGATACATTGGACAGACTACAAAAAGAATGATCCAACCCAAAACGTTGGTAGTGCCTATACTGCAAAGCTCTGCTTTTAACAGAGTCTTTAACCAGGAGTTCTGGGACCCCTAGAAGGCCCGTGGATGTCCTTGCAAAATTCAGGCAACTCCCTGAGATCATAAGCAAAATTTGGGACCTCTGTGTACATGGTAATTGTTCTAGCACGATCTTCCGAAATCCCATCCAGATTGAGGCCAAGGTATGATGCTGAATTGTTGGGCTGTTTTGTGTTCAGGACACAGCGTGGGGCACAACACACGGTAAGTGCTTGGTACATACTGTTGAGACAAATGGCAGGGGGTCCTTAAGAGACCCAGAAATAGTTCTCCTCTTCTCCACCCAAGTTCTGAACACATTGGGAAATAAGACAAAAGAGTAGCAGAAGGAGGCCAACATGTCACCTTTGGTATGGATGAAGGCTAATTTGGAGAACAGAACACAGCTCTCTGTGAAAGCCAAATGGGTGTGCTCAGTGAACCCCAGAATTAAGCAGACCAACCCACCTTGTCACAGACATCTTGGGGTGAAGGCAGGCCACCTGCTTCCCAGCCCTCATCACAGGAGCAAAGCCTACGTCTGGACTAGCAGCCTCCAACAGAAATAGAATACAAGCCACAAAAGTAATTTTAAATTTATTAACAGACATATTTATTTTTTTACTTTTTTGTTTTTTAGATTTTATTTATTTATTCGTGAGAGACACAGAGAGAGAGAGAGGCAGAGACATAGGCAGAGGGAGAAGCAGGCTCCATGCAGGGAGCCCAATGCAGGACTCGATCCCAGGACCCCGGGATCATGACCTGAGCTGAAGGCAAACACTAAACCACTGAGCCCTCTGGGCGTCCCCATCAGCCATATTTTAAAAAATAAAGAGAAACAGGTGAAAGTACTTGCAATA
Organism: Vulpes lagopus; assembly: GCF_018345385.1. Taxonomy (NCBI): domain Eukaryota; kingdom Metazoa; phylum Chordata; class Mammalia; order Carnivora; family Canidae; genus Vulpes; species Vulpes lagopus. The sequence continues at coordinate 129,679,103 of NC_054831.1, forward strand.
ACATATTTTATCTAACCTGATATTCCCAATATACGATCATTTTAACATATTATCAGTATAAAAAATTATTAATGAGGCATTTTACATCTTTTTTTCTCCTACTATGTCGTCAAGTTGCAAAGTGTATTTTATAGCAACAGCACATCTCAATTCGGACTAGCCACGTTTCAAATGCTAATAGCCGTATGTGGTGAGTGGCTGACACGTTGGATGAGGAAGGTCTTAGAGGATCAGGGAATTATGCTTGTCCCCTCTGGACGAGCTCCAAGTGGGGAGAAGAGGGGAAGGACCAGGCTCTATGAGCAAATCACTAAGCATATGCATCACTCTACGTCTCCTGGGACAGAGTGGGGAGAGGACACGAATTACACTAATTGAGCTACTTTCACATAGAAGGAAATATTTCAATTGGAGGTGCATTCCTCCTGGATGGATGGATGGATGGATGGATGGATGGATAATCAAGGAACGGATGATCTAAAATCCAGGTAAGACATACAGCACCAGGACAGGAAGTCAACTTCTATTTTTAAAAAGCTACAAATGTCAAGCCCATGAAAGAAAATGCTGTGGTTTTGGAAGCAATTTATCCTTGTTTTGAAAATCCAGAATCCCATCCACTGTCACCTCATCCAACCTCTGTGAGTGGAAGAAACAATAACATCTGAGTACTAAGTCTTAATAATATCAATAATAACAATAATAGGGGATCCCTGGGTGGCACAGCAGTTTAGCGCCTGCCTTTGGCCCAGGGCACAATCCTGGAGACACGGGATCGAATCCCACGTCGGGCTCCTGGTGCATGGAGCCTGCTTCTCCCTCTGCCTGTGTCTCTGCCTCTCTCTCTCTCTCTCTGTGTGACTATCATAAATAAATTAAAAATTTAAAAAAAACAATAATATCTAAAGAATAGTCACCATACCTACTATATGGCAGGTAATTAAATATTCTGGCAAGAACAGAAGCTATATGCAAAGGGGGATTTTTGTCCAATTGTTTACTGCTCTATTTCTAGTATGTAGCCTATAGTAGGTACGCAATAAATAGTTGTCAAATTAACAAATTATTTGATTTATTCAAGAGGCTCAAAGAGGTTGAGTACCTTACCTGAAGTCGCACTACCATCCAATGGTACAATTCTACCACCCGCCCTTCTGAATGATACAGAAAATCGCATTTCCCTATCTGTTCTTCATGAACATGACACCTGGTCAGCCCTGCACATTATTCACCCCAAGCACCCCAGCAAAATTTCAAAGCCAAGGTGGTTTTCTCTACTTCTCCAACTCAAACATCGGTATGATACTCTTCCCGTGTCCCCCAAGCTGAGAGTGCTAGGGAATGTTGAATTCATTTGAACTAAAACTAGGTGGAGCTGGCTCACAACGGCCCAGGAGAGCCGAATGCTACATTTTCAAAAACGTTGTGAGCCAGTTAAACACACCCATCACTAAAGAAGTAAAGTAAAAAAAAAAAAAAAAAAGTAAAGTATATAAACTTAAAGTTAAATAAATTAGATAGTAAACACCCAAATTCATCACTTCCTAATTATTTTACTTTATTTGATTGCTATCTATGCTCTTAAGGTCATTCATGTCTATCGTATCCTACAACGGTGTCTGATTGAGCATCTCTTCCCAGCCCCACAGTCAATGGCACCTAACCTGAAACCAGCCACAGTCGGAGCATTTACACCACGGAAACTGGCAAATGCTGCAAACCAGGTCCATTTTTTTTTATTAATGCCCCAGAGAGATTGCTACTCTACGTTTACTAGCGTTCCATGGCTGGTTTACAACCTAGGATGTGATCACAAATCAAAGAACATGGTTTCAAGATTCTCCACTGCACCACTAGATAGCTACGAGAAAGCCATCTTCACTCAAAAAGGACATCTTGCTTCAGAAAAGAGCACCAGCTATAGACTTTCTGAGTCTCCCTGTGGGAGGTGGGAAATTCAGCACACATTCCCTCTGGGGTCCAGCTCATCTCAGCAGGGAGCCTCCGGGACCACGGGGTTCAGTTGAGGGGCCTTCTCGCAGACACCCAGCTCCCTTTGGAAATAGCAAAGCTCAGCCCCCTGGAGTCATTACTATGCATGGCAAGCAGGTCTCTTGTCTCTAATGAGCAGTTGGCATGATGCCCATGGTTTGGTCCTGGGCCCCCTCCTGAGATAAAGTTGATTCAACCATATCCTGCTGTCCATACCACCCACCCTCTGTCTCTGCTTTTAATACCTCTGGTGGGTATATCAATGGTTGGAGTGGGAACCATGGGAAGCAGAGAACAAAAGCCTCCGGAAGCGTGTCTGCACAGCCAGGCATCTTAGCTCTACACTCGAGAGTCTAGGAGGTCTTTAATTAGTTTTACATTTCTTCCTCGGAGGAGTGAACATCGTTGAGCATCTCTTGGGTGCCACGTATGTCGCTGGGCACCTTCTAGATAATCTTATTTAAAGTTTTAACCACTTTCCAAGTAGGTATCACTAACCCCTTTTACGTATGAAGAAAATGAGACCTGGGGAGGTTGAGCCCCCTTCCCAAGGTCAAGCAGCTAGTGAATGGCTAAGCCAGAATTACAAGTCATCTCTCTGGCTGCAGATTCACATGTTCGCTTCTAGGCTTCGTTTGCCTGAAATAGATACCCTAGAATAAACCTTGACAAGTGGGTACAGTTTCAAAACTTGGGGCTGAGGAGGAGGACACTAATGGCTGGTGGGGAGTGTACACAAACCAATGGAAGCAGGAGATGCGGGGGTTCATCGGAGAACGCTGGGTGGGCTAACGGTCTCCACAGAAGAAGATGCAATCCATGTGGCTGGAAGGATACGTGGACAGAGGTGGTAAGAGGGAAGGGCGGATGGGTAGGAGAATAGGTGAGTGGATAGTTGCGAGAGCAAACGTGAAGTATGGAGAGATGAGGGATGCAAGGGTGGACAGTGAACAGTAGATGGGTGGGTAGAGAACTGGTGGATGGTGGACAGTGAACAGGTGGTGGCAGGTATGAGAAGGAATGGATGCGCAGAGGGTGGAAGGAGGAAGAGAAGGGAAGGGGGAGGGGAGGCGGAGGGACAGACAGGAAGGGAAGGGTGGGAAGAGACACGGGTGAAGGGAGAACTGGCAGGCAGGTGGCTAGGCGGGAGGGTGCACAGTGCAGGGCGGGTGTGCGGATGGGCAGACCAAGAGACGGTGAAAACGCAGACGGGTGGAGGTGGATACACGGTGGGTGCTAGCGTGGGCAGGTGGAAGGGTCACGGAAGGACGTGTGGATAGTAGAAGACTAAGGTGGGCCTCCAGGTGATGGAGAAGGGACCGTGGATGGGAGGGAGAATGGGGAAGCAGGCAATCGAGCGGGTAGGTGTGGGAGGGAGTGGACAGTGTTGGGCGGGTGGATGGATGGACGGGAAGGTTGGATGGATGACAGGTTTGGGCAAGTAGGGAGCATGATGGAGACGATGAGAGAAGGAAGGGACAGAGGGGGAGGGGAGAGAAGAAAGGAGGGAAAGAAAGGAGGGAACGGCTCATCCCAGCCCATGAGCGCCACAGAGGTGACCCCTGGGGAAGGGGAGTCACCCTCACACGGAGTCCAAGAACCAACCAGAGTCGGGGCTGCCAGGGCAGCACAAGCACCTGACAGCTATGCTTCTTCCCTCGGGCAGCCCCTGGGGCTCTGTACCTCTCCTCCCCCCGCCCCTCCCCGCCCCCCCCCTCTCCCTGCCGCCCCACCCCTCCTTCCACTCTCCTTCCTCACCCTGCAGCCTTGTCTTGGCAAGAGGCTCGCTGGAGCCCAGCAGTGGGACCAGATGCTTTGACCTTCTCTGTTCTTGGACATAATTACTGTTATCCCACATAATCGCTTTGAAATAACTCTGTGTCATTACGCACCTTCGTGCTATTTCACCCATTCATCTGCGAGCAGCCCGGTGCTGGGGAGCAGGGACATGGACAGAACAGCCTGCTGGGTTGTTTCTCCTCCTCCTCCTCCTCCTCTCGGGCCTCGTGCTTGACTTAACCCTCAACGTGGGGCTCAGACAATGGCACCGACGGCCCCTCCAGGCCAGCGTCCAGGCACCTCTGGAGGCATGAGGAGCCAGTGGGTCAGGCATGGACTCGGGCACCATGGTGGGCAGGTTACGTGCTCTGAGACGCCAGGCGTGGGTAGAGGTAGGAGGGCGAGTCTAACGCCAAAAGCAAGAGCTTTGTGTGTGTGTTATCTAAAGGGAAAAGCCACGATCTGGCCCAGGAGAGAACCAGGAGGCAAGTCCAAGATGAGGACCCCGGTGGGGCCCGACCCAGAGAGGCCTGGATGGTGGTTGACATGATGCACGTGCTCGCAGGTTCCCCATATGAGCAGGGGGCTGGCTGTGTCGGGAGCACTGCAGGGCACGCGCCAGGGAGAGTGGACTTGAAGGAGCCCGACCAGGAAGGGACCCGTCCCGGGGGCCCAATCAGCCGGGCCTTTGAGCCAGACAAGCCCCACCTCTGGGTCTGTGGACGGGAGGAAGGTGCAGGTGCAGGTAAAGCCTGCCCAGGAAGAGGACTCCAGCTTCCTGTGTCTTGGCTCCGGCTCCTGCACATCATCGATGTTCCCGGGAGGGTTTGACCCCAGCCTGCCCGCGGACTTTCCTTCCAGGTCCGGCCGGCTTGATACCCTGCCTTTGGAATTCTCCAGGCTCATACCTGGATCCTGGCTCCATCGCAGAGTGGCTGTGCGACCTGGGGAAGGGGACTGAACGTCTCTGTGCCTCAGTTTCCTCACCTGTCAAAGAGGTATGACCATGATACCTGCTCGTAGGGTGGTTGGGAGGTTTCCGTGTGATCCTGAACCGAATCGGCATGGTACCCAGAGCAAAGCACTTGCTGGATAAATGAAAAAAAAAGGGGGGGGGTGAAGTACCCATGGGTGCCTCCCCAGTTCCCAGCCCCTGTTTCCGCCGAGTCTTCTCTCCTACCATGCTGGATGGTGGGTCTCTGGCCCTCCCCCCCAACTTCCCATTGGAGCTCCACCGGCCCCAATAGCAACAATGCCCATCACCTCCACCTTGGGGACCCAACCCCTCAAGGACTAGGGAGTTTAAATAGACAACAGGGGATGGCGGGTCACCCAGGCCAAGGTCCAAGAAGCCAGCCAAGGAAGCCGGTCAGACAGCGTCCAGCCGTGCAGCCTGCTGACCCAGCCACAGAGAGGGAGCTCCCAGGAGCTTTGCACCCAGTCCGGGAGCCTCCCAGCCTCCGCAGGCCGCCCCAGCTCAGGGTCTCAGCACTCGTCCGCGGTGCGTGTGAACGCTCCGGCCTCTGTCGCTGGCGGCGACACCTGCGCCCTCTGTGTCCTCACTGGACTTTGTCACAGCAGGTGAACACGGGTTACCGATGTGGCCTTTGTGGGACGGATTCACAGGCAGGAGCAAAGGGGGCATTTGACTCAGTGGCTTTTCCAGTGTCAGCGGGCCCCTCTGGTGGGCACCTTCCAGCTCCTTTAATTACCTTCATTGCACTTTTCCTTTTCTACCCCTACACACGTCCTCTTGCCTTGAATGCATCATCAGTCCTGAGCTGCCTGGCTTAGCTGCCCCAAGGGGGGCAAGGAGAGGCAAAGAGGCCTGGAAAGCCTAGGCGGTCCGGCAGCTGAGATCCTCCAGGGGAACTTGGAAGGGAGCCTGAGTCCTCCAATTCCAGCCTCAGAGCTCTCCTCCTGCAGGAAGCCCTCTAAGATTTAAACTTGCCCAAACAGGGCGCCTGGGTGGCTTAGTCAGTTAAGCATCAGACTCTTGATTTTGGCTCAGGGTCGTGAAATCCAGCCTCTAGTCGGCTCTGTGCTCAGGGGGAGTCTGCTTGTCCCTCTCCCTCCCTCTCTGCCCCTCCTTCTGCTCTCTCTCTCTAATAAACAAATAAAATCTTTTTTAAAAAATTGAAAAATAGGGCACCTGGGTGGCTCAGTGGTTGACCGTCTGCCTTCCGCCCAGGCCGTGACCCCGGGGTCCTGGAATCGAGCCCCACCTCGGGCTCCCCTCAGGGAGCCTGCTTCTCCCTCCACCTGTATCTCTGCCTCTCTCTGTGTGTCTCTCATGAATAAATGGGTAGAAAATCTTTAAAAAAAAATTGAAAAATAAAAAATAAATAAAATAAAATAAGCTTGCCCAAATAAAGTGAATCAGAGTAGCTACTATAATCTGAGGGCTCACGCCAAGCACAGTGCTTGGGGCTAAATGAGTATTAAGTTACTTAAATAATATCCCTGTATTTAGTGAGAACACAGGCTCAGAGAGGAACAGTAACACAATCAGGGTCGCACAGCTCGTCACTGGTCGGGCAGGGATTCCAACCAAGGCCGTGTGACCCCCACGGAGCCACGCTGTCCATCACGTCACCCATCGAAGCAGGTGCCACTCTCCATGTTTTAAAGCCGGGTTCTCGGCAACTGAAAACTGTATTAAGGTTTTCTAATATTTTTCTCTTGTCTTCTCCGTACGACTGGGAGGTGTCCGGGGGCCAGTTACCCCCTCACTAGACTGGGAGCCCTTGAGGGTAGAAGTTGTGCTTCTCCTATCAGACTGGGAGCTCCAGCTCTCTCTCCCCCCCAACCCCACCCGCGGGCCCCTGCCTTCCTCTGCCCTCCATCTGGCAGGCAGCTCTCCACCCTCCTTTCCCAGCGTGTGGCCCTGGAGCTGTCTCCTCCCTGGGTCCCCCTCCCCTGGCTCCTTCTCTTCAAGGCCTAAAGCACATCCATCATCTCAAAGAGAGTCCTCCCTGCCCCACGAGTACTCCTCAACAGCCCTGCCTTGGAGTCCTCCCCTCTCATCTAATTTATCAGCTGCGTGGCCTTGGGTGATTCCCCTCTTGGCCTCAGCCCTGACCCTCCTCGTCTGCAAGTTTACCCCTCCGTGAAATGGGAATGATGACCTCCGGCCCCTCCCTTGCAGGCTGAGAACAGGCCAGGCTGAGCTTTCTGAGGCTCCGGGACGGGCCGGGTTGTGACCACGGCCCATGGGCAGCGGCTCCTGCCAGGTTAGGATGACCGCCGCCCTGCACCCCAGGCAGGATGCTCCAGGAGGGCATCCGGGGGTCATGCCGCCACCTGCTTTCCTGGGTGCTCCCTGTGCTTTGGAGTCCGGGACATATTTGGATTCAAATCCTGCCTCTGGTATCTGTGCAGTCATAAAATGTTATGACCCTTGACCCACGGTCGCACTTCTAGAATCGATCCTTAGACCTATAAACGCCATCACCCACGGAAGTCCGTTCCAGGCCGGCTACCACGGTAGTGGAGCAGAAGCCTTGAACCGGCGAGGATGCAGATAAAGGGGGAACCGGTTAGATGCGCTCTGCGGTCCGGGCCACCGGCTGCTGCAAAACTAGAGACTCAATATCTTGCACCTGCCACATTGACCCGAGACATTGCACCTGCCACATTGACCCGAGACATTGCACCTGCTACATTGACCCGAGACGTGCAGAGTACAGCGTCAAGCACGCAATATACTGCTAAGGAAAAAGGACATTAAAGAAAACAGAGTTACGGGAGTGGCACAGGCCACAGGATGAGCACCCCTCAACCTCCCCAGCACCCCTGGGCCCCTGCCTACAGGTCAGCGAATGTTCATACATGCGGGAGGGGGATTGGTTACCTCCGGCGGGAGGCAATGGGAGGGACGGAGACTGAAAGGAGTTTGGGAAAGTCTGATCCCATTTCGGGGACTTTACTGTTGTTCACACCGTTTTGATGAGCCCGTAGTAAAAACAAAAATAAGGCAACAGGAATGTTTAAAACTCCCCTTTCTCGGTCACTGATTGACAGGGGGACTCGGGCATATCATGTCAGTGAGCCTCGGTTGTTTCGTCTGTAAAATGGAAACAACAATGTGTGTCTCACGGACCCACTGTGTGCAGGAGGCGGATCGCGGCGCCCGGTAGGTTCTCTTCCCTCACGGGGCAGGTGAGTGGAGGTGGGGAGCCTGCGCCCCAGCAGCCAGCAGCCCAGCTCTCAGGGGGGCAACTGCTTTGACTCAGGTGAGGGGGTTCCTGCCTTGACCCCCAGCCCCAGAGGCGGCCCATGCTCCCCACCTCTCCAGCGGTTGTGAATGCCAAGCAGCCTCTGTCCCTCTGCTGCCAAGTGACGCACCAAGGTCCGTCGTCTCTGAGTGCCTGCGGCCCCACCTGGGAAATGGCAGGTGTGTCCCCCTGTAGTCCCGGCCCAGATCCCGGGTGTTGGGGGGGGGGCGTGACCTCCGACGTGGGCAGGCTCCTCTGCGCAGCAGCTCCGAGCTCTCCCAGGGCGAGGCTCACCTGAGACGTGGCGGCGAAGAATCCCGAAGTGCTCTGCAAACACAGGCCCAACCGGCAGCTGCCCCTTGGGAATCGGGTTAAAGTCTGGGCTTCTGCTCCGAGGAGCCCCGCGCCCTGCCGGCCTCCTCCCGTCTTCTCCCCCTCGGGAGCCCCAGCTGAGCCACAGTTCCCAGACTCCTGGAGATCGGGGAGGGGCGTGGACACCGGGGCGGTGGGGGGCAGGCCGGACCCCTGTCCCCCCGGGCGGAGACCCCTGGGGAAGGACCCCAAGGTCGGGGTGCGGCGGGGGCCTGCCGATTCCACGAACGCCTGGAACTTAGCGCCCGGGGAGGAGGCGGGGAGGGCAGTCCCCAGCAACCCGAGCAGGAGCTTGGGACAGAAATCCCTTCCCAAGAGAGAAACATGAAGTCACACTCTCTGGCACAGCACAGTACCTGGCTTGACCACTCACCTTGCCATGCACGGGGCCCCTAGATTTGAAAATAATGAAAAGCGTCGCTGGAGCAGCCCCAGACCCACCCCCCCCACCCCGACTCGGCCTCCCTCTAGTCCCCCAAGGAGGCTCCTGAAAGCACAGTTTGAAAACTTGGAACCAGACCAAAGAGGGGGTGGCCGCGTGCAACCCATCCCTGCCCTCCGTGCCTCCCTCTCCCCAGTGTGACTTGTCATCGCCAATCAGAGCAGCCTGGGGGGCCCGGGGCCTGTCCTGGGAGCGGACTACGGGAGCGCACATCCATCTGGAACCCCGGGGCACCCCCAGGACTGGCAGAGAAGCACTGCCCACCCCCCACCCCCCTGCAAGCTACCTGGGTGCCCCTCGGGACCTGGCTTTGGCCTCCTACCTGCCCCACCTCCGGTTCTGGAGCCACCTTCAACCCTGGGAGATGGGAACCGGGGCAGGAACCCATGGGTGTCTCCTTGTCCTTCTCCTCCGGTCTTCCCAGCTCCATTTCTCAAACGTCTCCCGGATCCGGGGCTCCCTGCCAGCCCGGCACGTGTACTTGCGGCCCCGATGTCGGCGGGCCTCCCGGCCTCCAGGGAGGCCAGGGGTAGTAGGCACAAGACTGTGGTAGGTTCCAGACCTAGCTTCACTGTGACTATCAGCTGTAGGATACTGAGCAAGTTTTCCAACCGTGTCCAATCTTCTTATCTTTAAAACTAGCATGATGGGGCCCCTGGGTGGTTCAGTCAGGTAAGCGTCTGCCTTCGGCTCATGTCTTGATTCCGAGGTCCTCGGTTCGAGCCCCGGGTCGGGCTCCCTGCTCAGCAGGGAGCCTGCTTCTCCCTCTCCCTCTGCTGCTCCCCCTGCTTGTGCGCACTTGCTCTCTCTCAAATAACTAAATTCTTTTAAAAAAATAAAATAAAAACAAAATTAGCATGATAATAGCACCTACCTTATAGGGTTGTTCAGAGGATTAAATGAGTGAATAGTCGGAAGCACTGGAACATAATAAATGAGCCCCAAGTACCAGCTCGTATCATTCCCCCTCCATGCTCCCTGCTGCGGCTGGGCGGTCTTCCTAACCTGCACATGTGACTTCACCTCCCATTACAGGCCCCCCACTAGACCCTTCGCAACTGGGGCTCTGCTAAATGACTCTTTCTTTTTTTTTTTTAAGATTTTATTTATTCATGAGAGACACAGAGAGGGAGGCAGAGACACAGGCAGAGGGAGAAGCAGGCTCCCCCGCTGAGCAGGGGAGCTCAGGAAGCCTGATGCAGGACTTGAATCCAGGACCCCGGGATCACAGCCTGAGCCTAAGGCAGAGGCTCCACCGCTGCATCACCCAGGTGTCCCTAAATGACTCTTATTATCACTCACTATGTAATAAATTATCCCAAAATGTAGTGGCTTAAAAAACAAAAGCTGTTGACCATCTACCTTAGGGTCTGCAGGTTGAGGTCGAGGGTGGCTGGGTGGCCCCGGCTCAGGGGTCCCATGCAGTTGCAGTCCACGTGTCCCCTGGGCTGCAGCCACCCACTGGTTTGGCTGAGGCTGGTGGATTCCTAAGACGGCCCATTTCCATGGCCATCGTCAGGAGGCCTCAGTTGTCCCCACCTAGGCCTCTCCACAAGACGACGGGAAGTGGCAGCTGGCCTCCCCCAAAGCAACTGAGCTGGGAGCAAGACAGAAGCCATCGACCTGCCCGAGAGTGACATCGCATCACCCCTGCCGTGTTCCATCAGTCACTCAGACCAACCCCAGGACGGCGTGGGAGGGGATACGCTAGAGCATGACCGCTTTGGAGGCTGCCTTCCACACCCCTCCAGGCCGCGTCTTTCCCCAGTCCACAATGTAGGCAACAGTCCCGGAGCACGCTGGCACTGCCCACACAGCGCCTCTGTGCCTTTGCATGTGCTGTTTCCTCTTCCCTCACATCTCCACCTACTTATGTTTAAAAACTTATCTAAGTCTTTAATTTCCAGTTTTTAAGAATATTTTTAGAAATTTATTTGAGACTGAGAGAGAGAAAGAGAGAGAGCACAAGCAGGGGGAGGGACAGAGGGAGAGGGAGGAGCAGGTTCCCCACTGAGCAGGGAGCCCGACGTGGGGCTCGATCCCAGGACCCCAAGATCATGACCTGAGCTGAAGACAGATGTTTAACCTCCTGAGCCACCCAGGTGCCCCAGATTTAATTTCCAGAAATGCTTTTCTGTCCTTGCTAGGCCAGGAAAGTCTCTTTCCTGTGACCGTCACAGCAATTGGCCGACCAGTAGGGATGACACTTGCTATGCTCCAAGTACGGTACTAAACGCTCTACGTGTCATCACTCGCTGGGTCCCCGACAGCTCCGGGGGCGGTGCTCCTCCACAGAGGAGGGAACTCAGGCGCAGAGAAAACAGGAAACTGTGCCCAAAGTCGCCCTGCGCGTGGGAGGTGGCGTCCAAAGCCAGGCCGGGCTGTCTGGCTCCTGCGTTATGAACACAGTGTTACGTCTCGCTCCTTGATGGACGGAATCTGGACTGACTGACCCTGTGCTTCCAGTGCCCGGCCCACCAGAGAGGAGGAAGGGTTTGAGAAGGAGGAGGGAGGGAAAGGGAGGTTAGAAGAGCAGACAGGTCTGGATCCGGGCCTGTGGGGTGGAGGTCGAGGCAGGCTCCTGAGCAGGAGGGCTTTGGCCATCCAAGTCAGTTCCTCTTCCTCCTCTCCTTCCTCCACCTTCCTCCTCCTCCCTCCTCCTCTTCCTTCAACCCCTCCTCCTCCTCCTACCTCCTCCTCTTTCTCCCACCCCTCCTCCTCCTCTTCCTCCTCTCCTTCCTCCACCTTCCTCCCACTCCTCCTCCTCCTCCTCCTCCTCTGAACTGTGAGATTCCCAAGGCCCAGCCCGTTCGTCGAGCCCCTCCCCCTGGCGGGAGAGGGAAGTGCACCCTGCCTCATCCCACCTCGATCCTGCAGACTTTTGTTTTGCAGGTTCTTAATTTTTATGTCTGCTTAGCCCCTTGTCCTATTAAAGGAGTGATTTAATTAACTCCGAGAAATGTAATTAATTTTAATTGTTCACGATAATTCATTGTTTAATACTCTATTAATAATTATAAAAAATCCTAATGCCCAGTTACTGTCCTATAATAAGATAATTAAACACTTGTATGGGAGACACTTCATTTTCAAGTGCTCCCACATCACTCCAGTCTCTGGAGCAAAGCTTCCTTGATTCAACCAGCAGCGTGGTCACGTGGAGTCTCCAGAAGGTGGTGACTTTACATGGACTTTGGAGAAGGACAGGGTGGCCCAGAAGTTGGTAAAGAGCTTTACAGCAGGCGGAAGAGACCGAGCACTGCTGCGTCAGAGGAGGGGAGTCCCAGGAGCGGTGCCCTGTGCCCTCCCAAAGCCGAGGCAGGCCCACCCTGACCCGGCCACACCACGTCTTTGTGATGAGCAGGTTAATGAGGCACCAGTTAACACGTGTTATGGAGCAGTTACCATGCCCACTGCCGCCTGCCATCATTCTTGATGGGGCCATGCTAGTGATCAAGACAGACAAAACAATGCTCTAGTGGAGCTCAAATTCCAGAAGGGAGAGTTAGACCATAGATGGATGGATGGATGGATGGATGGATGGATGGATGGATGGATGAAGGGACAAATAAATGAATAAGTAAATTCAAAGAATACCAGTGTTGTGAAGAAAGTAAAACAAGATACAGTCAAGCAAGACTTGGTGTGTGGGTATGTGGGATGGGGCGTGCTCTTCAGCTAGACTAGTCAGAAAAAGGTTTGCAAGGAGAGGACATTGGCCCCAACATCTGCATTATGACAGGAAGTCAGTCTTACAAAGATCTCGGGGAAGAGTATTCCAGGCAGAGGCAAAGGCCTGGGGTTGGACTGAGCCTAGAGGATCTGAGCGGCATGAAAGGCAGCGTGGGCTGGCAGAGACATTAGGAGGAGAATGGTGAGTCATGAGCGGGGCGAGGACTGGACCACGCAAGACCTTGCAGGTCAGGGGTCAGCAAACCGTAGCCGGGGGGGCCAAGTTCAGTCCACCACCTGTTCTTATAAGTAAAGCTTTATTGGAACACAGCCATGCCCGTTCAGTTGTGAATCACGGCCACTTTTGCGCCATAAAGGCAGTGTTGAGTAGTTGCGACAGAGACCATATGGCCCACGGAGCCGAAAATATTTACTATCTGGTCCTTTGCAGAAAAGGTTGCCAACTCCTGTTGCAGAGCATTGGATTTTATTTTAACCGTAATGGGAGCCCCTGGAGGGTTTTAAGCAGGCGAATGTCATGATCTAATTTATATTTTTAAACTATCATTCTGGCAGCTGGGTGGAGAGAAGACCGGAGGGGTGGCAGGGAGGGAGTGCAGCCAGAAGAGGCTTTCCAGCCGAGGCTCGGGCTGATGGAGGATCACTGCTGTGCGGAAGTCAGGGTAGAGGAGGCGGGAGGGCAGGCCTCGGAGGAGGCCCAGCAGCCTCCCAGCGTGAGGTGATGGGAGCTTGGACAAGGATCAAGGTTGCCAGGAAGGAGAGAAGTCTGAACTGAGAGGTCTTCAGAAGGCCTGGTTGATGGGTCTCATTGAGGGACTGAGATGTCAGGAGTCCAGCCCCCCTGCTGCCTCCCCTGTGCCCCCTCTGCGGTGCTCCCCTTCAATGGGCCTCAATCTCCCCTTTGTGGAAAATGTAGAGGTGGGACCTTCCAACTGGGCCCTCTTGGTTCGCTCAGCCTAGCCCAGAAGCGGAGTCTGGAGCAGTCACTTTACCCCTCAGTGTCTCCTATGGCCATGCACCTGCTACAGCTGCAGAGGAGGAGAGACAGGGGGCAGTCTGGGTGGGGTGGGTGGTTGGGGCTGGCTGCGGTGGGGACTTGCTGGGGCAGCTGGGCCAGAGCCGACCTCAGAGGACCCGCCAGACTTGGCCAGGCAGAGGAGGAAGAGGAGAGGGGGCACCCCAGGCCAACCAGAAGATGGGCTGTAGACTCAGGCTAGGGGTTCGGTCCAGTTTCTTGGAGTAAAAGAAGGAGGAAGTAGCAGAAATCCACCTGGACCTCTCAACTCCGAAAACATCTCAGGAGCAGTCATCCATTCATTCCAGAAATATCTGTTGAGAACCTAGAGAACCTAATGTGGATATAGCAGTTAGTAAAACAGACGAGGATCCCCCCCCCCCCCTTTGTGGGAACTTATATTGCACAAAAACCTCGCAAGCACCTACTGTGTGCCAGGAGCTGGGTGCTGGTGAACGAGACACACTCCATGCTCATGGGGAAGCCATTGCCCTCGATCGTAAGCACCCACTTAACGCCTGAGAAGTAGAATTTGGCGAGTCCAGGAGGACGTGAGGACCCAGAGCAGGTGCCATGTCACCTGGGGACGGGACCAGGTAGGCCGATGGCTGATTTCACGTCATAACTTGGCTTGGCTATGGTGTCCAGCTGTTTGGCCAAACACCAGCCTAGGTGTTGCCGTGAAGGTATTTTTTAGATGAGATGAACGTGTAAGTCCGTAGCTTCCGAGTAAAGCAGATCGGCCTCCATAATGTGGGTGGGTCTCATCTCATCACCTGAAGGCCTGAAGAGAAGCTGAGGCTTCTGGAGAAAGAAGCAATTATGCCTTTAAAATGCAACACAAAAGCTCACCTGAGTTTCCAACCTGCTGTCCTGGCCGTGGATCGTAGACTCCACAAACCTTACCTGTACGTCTCACCTGCCCTACGAATTTCAGAGCCGTGTGTGTGTGTGTGTGTGTGTGTGTGTGTGTGTGTCCTATCAGTTCGATTTCCCCAGAGATTCCTGATTAATACAGGGTCCTGTGGTCCCCCTTCACCTGAGCTGACGACCCCTAGAAGACATCTGGGCCAATGCCCCGGGATACAGTTTGAGAAACTGAGGCCCAGACCCAGTAAGGGACTTGGTCAGCATCACCAGGGCAGACCGGACTTGAGCACGGGCCTCTTGGTGCCATCAACGCCCCCACACCTCCTCAGTCGGGAACAGCTCGCATTTCATCTGAGAGTCCGGGATGCCCTGGTAAGAGGGAGATCCGAGAGCCTGGAACATTCCGTAAGGAGGCAGAGTCACACTTGCCCCAAGCCTGCCTGCCCCAGCCTATAACCCAGCCTGCCCAGAGTGGTGGCTGCAGGGCAGGCCCTAGATTGGGGGCCAGGAAAGGGCAGAGGGAGGGATTCGGTGAGGGGACAATAGGGTGACGTGGGCCACTCTCATAGGGGCTGGTGTGGCTACAGCTGGGAGGAAGGAGGGAACAAGGGGGCTGGGCCGAGGGCTTGTTTCTGAGGCAGCCAAGGGCCCTCTGTGTGCACACCCCCTCCGGATATGGGTGCAGGGGGCATAGAGGCAGAGAGGGACGAAGGTCTCTAGACAACCAGAGGGAGACACAGAGTCAGGGAGCCCCAGAGAAGG
This sequence comes from Vulpes lagopus, assembly GCF_018345385.1. Taxonomy (NCBI): domain Eukaryota; kingdom Metazoa; phylum Chordata; class Mammalia; order Carnivora; family Canidae; genus Vulpes; species Vulpes lagopus. Next base: position 129,694,245 of record NC_054831.1, read on the forward strand.
ACGTCGTGAACACGCACACACGCACGCACACATGGGGGCCTAACAGCAGCCAACTAGCTTCCTGGAAACTATCCTCCCACGTATCTCTCCCAGGCCCTGGAAAGAACGACGTACTTGCACCCTTGAAAGGGACAAGGATGGGGAGGTCTCCGGAGCCCTAGCCCCCATCCCTGCCCTCGAAACAAACCAAGACCCTACCCTTTTCAAAGCAGGCAACCGGTTGGAAAGGTGGGGCCAGGGCCACCCCAGGCAATTGGGCCCCAGCCTCCCCCCTCCCCAGGTGGAGTCGGACCTGGGGCAGGAGCTGGGGTATAGGGTGCAGGGAAGACCGACGGTCCCCATGGCCCCCTGGGTCCAGAGTGGCCCATTCCCCACCCTGCCCCAGAGGCCACCTGGGAGACTCAGGGCTGAGAGCATCGAGGGGGCACAGGACCTACCTCCCCCTGAACCCCTACCCTGTGCCAGGGGCCGGCCAGCAGTCTACATGACCCACCTCTGTGGATCGCCTTAAAATCCCCTGAGCCAGTCTGACTACTCCGCCTTCTCTCCATGTCCAATCAATGTGTACTTAGTGAGCGCCTGCTGTATACCTCATGAGCAAGCCAGGTGGGCCCCTGCCCTCTTGGAGTTCCACAAAGCTTGGGGATGCTGCTGTCCCCTGCAGACCCTGGGGTGGTGGGGGAGGCCGGAGCCCGGAGGAGCCCTGGGGAGACTGTCCCTTCCGGGGTCGGGGGTGGTGGAGCGCAGGCCCTTGAACCCTCCAGTCCTGACCCCGTCTTTGGGGTCAGACACTGCCACCTCGGGGGAGAGCCCGGGGGGACCCCGTCCTGCCTCAGAAGACAATATGGGGGAGGCCACGTGTCCCTGCCCGCCCCCAGCAGAGGCTGAGCACCCCTCCCTGCCCCCGGCAGGCGCTCCGGATACAAGAGCCCAGCATCTTCCTCGGTTCCACATGGAAGCCAGTAAGCGGCTGCATCCCCACCCTAAGCACTTAATATACAATTTGCTTGAAGGAATTATACACTGCCGGCTGCGGCTGCTTTTAAAATCGAGCAAAGACCCCCCACAGAACTGTTTCCTTTCCTCAAGTGGCATCATCTTCGGCAGAGAAGCTGCCCGATTCTCTAATTGCGCCATCTGTGCTGGGGAGCACGGGGGGCTGGGCTCGGAGTCTGTTCCCTCCAATTCCGTCCTCAATTCCACATCCCCACCTGCTGGGCCCTTGCTGGGTGGCCCTGGGGCTCTGACCCCCAGCTGCCGGCCGCCCCCCAGGGGCTGGACACTTCACCCCCTGACGCTTCTCACTTTGAGATCGAGGGCATTAACCCCTCAGCACCTGCGTGGAGGGATTCCCCGGCCCAGATTTGGGCTCGGTGGTGTCTCTCCTAAATTCTGCTGCTTGCAGAATCTTCTGGAAGCCCAGCTGGGCATGACCCACAGGGGGGTCTGCTGCCCTGTAACAAGACCCCAGAGTAAGGCTTTGACTCCAGAGAGCCGGCTTCTCTTTCCTCGCCCCACGTTACCTGCCTGGGACTCAGGGACCAACAGAGACCTGGGTTCGGAGCCCGGCTCTTCCCCTTCCCAGCTGGGTGACATGGGGGAAGCCGCTGGACTTCTCTGAACTTGTGTTTCTCCATGAAAACACACACACACACACACACACAGAGAGACACACATACACACACACACACCCCGTCTTCCTCTATTCTCCTGACCACATTTCTCAGTTTGGGTTCCCCCCAAAGCAGACAAAGATTTGGCTACAGGTCAATTAGGAAGGAGGTGACCCCGGGACACCACACTCATGGCAAGAGCCCCAAAGTGACAGAAGGACGAAGGAAAGCCATAAAGGGTGGGCACTGAGCTGTTACTCCTGCGGGCAACCAGGGCCCAATCCCGCCGGGACCCTCTGAGACGCTGGGTGGGGCACAGCTCAAAACCATCCCCCCACTCCCACCTCCACCCCCAGGTGAGGAAGCTGGGCCTGCGGAGGTCACTCCTGGAGCACCGGCTCCCAGGCCTGCCCCAGGTGGGGACTGACCGCAGGGCAGGGCTGCAGAGCGCCTGGGGAGTGTCTGCAGGCAACCCCGGGGCACCTGTGCCCAAACCCTCCTTGCCTTCCTGCAGGGTGGTGACTAGCGTAGCACCCAGCACATAGTAGGTGCACGGCTGCCCCCTTCTTTCACTGGCTAAATGGCCTCATTTAAAATCCTGATCCCAGTAGGATTAGGACAAAGGAAGACGTCCAGTGCACAAGTCCCAGGCCCCGAGGCCCCATCCTCCACGGGAGCTGGAGCCAAGCCGGCCGAGGGAAGCTGAGACCAGGGCTGTGGCCCCTGAGAAACTGCGTCTCCATCCCTTTCTCCCAGGTCTAAGCTGGCTTCCTCCGCCACAGCTCCCCCCACCCCTGCCCCGGGGCCCTGCTGGCACCACCTCCTCCCTGCAATCCCATCCCTGGTCAGGTCAGCACCCCCGTAGTCCAGCCTCTTGTGGCAGCTGGGTCCCCCTGGGCGAAGCTCCACCTCTCCGCGCCCCTACCCCCGCCAGCCCCGCTCGCAGCGGGCTCTCCTGTCACTCCAGAGCCATCTCAGGGACCCGCCTGGCCTCTGTCTGGGCAGGGGGAGTGGTGAGCAGCTCACTGTCACCTGCCCAGGTCACCTCCCTGCATCTTCCTGTCTCAATATTCACACTTACCTCCCCTGGCCCTCAGGTTCTCTCTCAAGGTCTGAGCGTCTGAGTCTAGTTCAGGACCCGTCAGTGTAGGAGAGGACCCAGGGGAAGCTGGACAGCCCGGCCCATGGCGTTCTGAACAGCAAAGACCTTTGCCACCCTGCATCAAATAGGTGCACAGAGCTCTGCAGTCCCTGCTACCTTGGCCCCTTCCAGATGTCCTGGTGCCTTGATCGAATCCTACAGGCCAGACTGTGGACACTGTCTGCTGGGGAGGGGAAGCACATGACAGGGTGACATATGGGAGGTCATTGTGAGGCCTCAGCCATGCAGGGATCCGAGGACAAGATATTCAGACAGAGGAAGAGGGAGCAGTGTATGCAAAGGTCCTGAGGTAGGAATGCTCAAGGGATGTCTAAAGGTAAGTAGATGTGAAGATGGAACTATTTCGGCCTCAGTTTGGACGGGGCTCCAAGACAATAGACACCAATCACACCCACATTTCCAGCTGAGGCGTAGAGACCACCCAAGCATGATTTGCAAAAGAGGCGGTAAGAACGGGCCTTGCCACCCTTCACCAGTTCCCTACTTCCAGCTTAAAAGAGGCTGGAAAAGCCAAGAAAGGGGCTGGAGAAGAGGGGAGTTTGGGGGTGGGGACTGTTGGGAGTTCTGAGAGCTGGCGCTCGGGGTGGGGGTAGGTGGGGGGATTCTCCAGCAAGACCACTTGGAGGGGTGGATACGGCTCCCCTGGGTGCTTGGTGGCTGGGCATGCACAACAATGATACACGACTCACCTGGGAACTGTTAAGACAATAACATGGGGGAAGGTCAGGGCCAAGTGTCTCCCATGGACGGGAGGTGGGCCACAGAGGGAGGGGTGGGGAGACCTCCGTGGGTACGGGGCTCGGAAGGCAGGCGGGGAAGCCCACAGGCCAGCCCACGGCACTGCAGGTGGGTGGGGGTGACTAAGGTAAAATGAGGTCCCTGGGGCGGGCCCTAACCCAACCCCACCGACCGGTGTCCTTGTGAAAAGAGATCAGAACACATGGGGGGCAGAGCTTGCAGAGGCCATGAGGTTGCAGGGACACGGTGTCACCTGCAAGGCAGGGAGGGAGGCCTTCCGCCTGCCGACACCTTGGCCCTGGACTTGCAGCCTCCAGGAGGGACAGGAACATCTGTCGTTGACGCCCCCGGCTGTGCAGCCCGAGCGCACTAAGATACCCCAGCAAGTTGTACCGAATCCCAGAAAGGACACCCAAGGGGCCGCGGGGGCTGCTGCTGCCGAGCCACCTAAGCTCCTAGCAGCTTTGCCACCTGCTGTTCTGGGGTCAGGGACAGAGCGGCGGAAGCTCCGCCCCCTTCGAGGGAAGGCCACACTCCCCAGAGAGGCATTCAAGGCCCCAGGCCCGCTCCCACCCACACCCACCCCCTCCTGGGTCCCTTTGGCTGTTGACAGAACTGCCCACCAGCCTTCAGACCCCGCCAGGCTGTCCTCTGTGCCTCCGCCCAGAGTGCCCTCCCTCGTCTAACACCTCCTCTCAGGCTGGGCCCTAACAGCACCTCCTCCAGGCAGCCTCCCTGGGCCCTCCCCTGTGCTTCCACAGGGCCCTGGGCTGGTCTAGTGTCACGATCAGCTTCCACTGCTGCACCTGAGAGTCTAAAGGGCAGACGCCGGGGCCTTGGGTGCAGGAGGGACGCACAGGAGGAGGAAAGCGGGGCTCCCTGGAGCGGGGGGCATCGTTGCCTGTCGGAGCTGATGGAAGCTCGGGAGACCACCTGCTCCGACCTGCTCACCTGCACGCGGGGAGTGGGGGTGGCGCGAGGCCCAAGGTCACAGGGGTCAGACGCCCCAACGGGGCCCAGAACTCTGTCTCCGGCCCAGCGCTCCCCGCGCTGGCGAGCCTTCGCCAACCCCCCTCTTGACAAGTGGAGTTTAATTATTTACGACGGCGCTTTATAGCTGCGGGTGAACCCACCAGAACATATTTTGTAAAAGTAATGAAGGCTCAGTAATGCGAGACCTCGCTACAGCTCCCGTCACTAAATCTTGGCCCAGGAGTCGGCCAGACTGCGTAGGTGCTTTTCTCCCCCCGCCTTCTCTCTTTTGGAGAATTACAGGGTTTGCAGATTAGGATTGGCTGTGGCACAAGGCGTAGCCGAGACATTTTTTCTCAATTAGGGGGGGAGAAGAGCGGGCTTGAAGGAACCAGAGTCTGAGCCCCTTAAGTGGGGATCAAGAGGGGGAGTCGGCCACGGCCCCCGTGCCATGGACACCACCGTGCGAGGTGTCATCTGGGGCAAGCGGGGACGCTGCCGCAGAGCCCCCACTCAAGCCCTGGGGGCAGAGGAGACAGGACATGAGCAGCGAGGGCAGGACTGGGAGTCTCTGGGCCTCGGTGTCCCCGTTAAATTCGGAAGACTCTGCCTCTTCTGTTTCCTTCTGCAACGTCCCAATCTTTCTCCCTAGCAGTGACAATGGTGAGACGACAGTTGTAATCCAGGGGGCACTTGTGCCATGGGTGAACTTGAGGAGTGCACCCAAGTCCCCTCAGGCAGGTATTAACTCCAGTTGGCAGAGAAGGGCAAGTGACTTACCCAAGGTCACTGAGCTGAAGGGCAATAGAGGCAGGATTTGAACCCAGGCCCTCTGGCTCCAGAGAGCATGCGTACGAGCTTCGCACTGACCACCTATGGGACCAGGTGCTGTAATGGGCTCCTCATGTGCTATGGCTCATTACGTCTTCCTGAGAAAGACGAGGCCTATGGTCTCCCCTCATTTATAAGTGAGAACACCAAAGCTCCCAGTGAACCCTGACTTGGAACCTGGTCGCCCACCTAACGACACGCCCCGGGTCTCTCTGCTCGGTGTGGCTGTGGCCCCAGCCCTCTGGGCTAAGTTCCCTGGACTCCAGGAGACATAGTGCAGCCTCCCCAAAATACCGAAGAAGCAAAGACGACGCCCCCCAATTCGTTGCATGGGAGGGCCGGTGGGGGGGGAGGGTGGATGGGCCCAGATTGAGCTGGCAAGTGATGCTGTTTTGAGCCAGACTGGAGAGAAAGGGAGAGACGTGGGGGCAAGGCAGGGGGCGTTTACCTGGAGGGTGTGCCTGGAACATTCCAGCATTTGGGAGGAAGGTTGCAGAGCCTTCAATAATAGAATTTGGGGTGAAAAACTCAGACGGTGAGGTGGAGGGTCTGGACTGTGAGCCCCGCACAGAAAGGAACCCTTCACCTGGGGTGAAGCGTGTGCGGCAGAGAAGGTGCTGATTTGGGCCTCGTTCTGCGACTAACAAGGGGCAGCCTCGAGCATAGCCTCACTTCTCTGGGTTTCCTCCTTCTCTCTCTAATCAGGCCCATCTCCCCACAACAGAAAACCCTAGCAGGCAGCTACCCAAACACATCGTCGTGCGGGTGAGAGGCTTTCAAAGCTCCTTGAGAGCCAGTTCAATAAAGGTACTCACAAGACCATGCCAGGAGTTAAGGCAATGCCAGAAAATTCTGCAAGCAGCTCATCCAAGTACATCCCGCTGGATATTGGAACCACATGCTTTTGCTTGGTCCTCAGGAGGGAGTGCAGAGCTAGCTGACCATCCGGGGTGTTGATTAGAGACCTACTCTCAAGGAAAGAAGATCAAATCATCCGTTCATCCAACACTTACTGAGGAGGGACCATGCGCTCGCCCTGTCGCAGACACTGGGGATATATGGCAGTGAACAAAACACCAAGTCCTGCCGTCACGGAGCTTACAGCTTAGTGGAGAGACAAGCTTGTATTTTAAAAAGTGAAGCAGGGGGGATCCCTGGGTGGCGCAGCGGTTTGGCGCCTGCCTTTGGCCCAGGGCGCGATCCTGGAGACCCGGGATCGAATCCCACATCAGGCTCCCGGTGCATGGAGCCTGCTTCTCCCTCTGCCTATGTCTCTGCCTCTCTCTCTTTCTCTCTCTGTGACTATCATAAATAAAATAAAATTAAAAAAAAAAAAAAGTGAAGCAGGGAAAAAAGTAAATAAATAAATAAATAAATAAATAAAAATAAAAATAAAAATAAAAATAAAATAAATAAAATAAAATAAAATAAAATAAATAAAAAATGAAGCAGGGAGAGGAAAGAGGCGGGTGGGGGTCAGGGAAGTCCTCTGCAGGAAGGTGGTATTTGAGCAGAGGGGAAGCACAGAGAAGGAGCCGGCGACGTCTGGGGATGTCTGGGGATGGTGCTCCAGGTGGAGGAATCAGCAAGGCCGAAGCCTGGGTGGGAGCACCCCTGGCCCAATGGAGGACCGCTGGGGAGGCCAGTGGGCAGGGATGGGGCAGGGCGTCCGAGTGTCAGAGCCACACTAGGCAGCCACACAGTGGGGACTCTGGCTTTCACTCTGAGCCACATGGGAGCCAGTGGAGGGGCTTTCGGGCAGGGTGTGATCGGCCAGGCTGTCGCAGGCTCCCGTCAGCCCGCAGAAGCACGGAGCACAAACCGCACTGAGGCCAAGCCAGGGCGAAGCAGGTGGGAGCCACTCACAGGAACCCGGGTGACAGCTGCGGGCAGGGGTAGTCACTGCGGAGTGGGTGAGAAGCGGCTGCTCAGGGATGATTTTGAAGTCAGAGACAACAGGAAGGCCATTTATGCTGCTCTGATTTACAATCCAAGGTGAATCTGGCCACCGGGTCAAGAGCTTTGCATACAGGTGTCCTCGGCTGACACCGACATTCTCTCTTCCGATGCTAATCCCCAGAAACTAGAAGGAAAGAGGCTTTTCCACCTGAAAACGGTTACGTTTTCACCTGCACCTCAAGGCAGGTGGGAGCAGGAGAGGGGCTTGCCTGGAGGAGAAGCAGGCCTGCTGTGCTGGTCTAAGATGTGCTGTCCTGGGGGACCCAGGTCTTCCCGGAGGCGTCCGTCTACCTCTGGCAAGACGCTGGCACAAGGCAGCCAACCCGCAGCCTCCGACATGGCCAGTAACCTCAGGGGAGCAACAGGGGCTGTTGGTGCCAATGACCCCCCCGTTAGACTACGTGCCAGGCACTGTGCTTGGCTCACAGTAGCTCACTTAGCCCTCTATACACCAGGGGGTAGGTACTGTTATTACCTTCACTTTACAGATGAGAGTTCGAGGCTCAGAGGCACTAAGTAATCAGCCTAAGGTCGCACAGTTAGGACGTGACCGAGCCAGGGTTAAAACTCTGGCTTCTGGAGCTGCCCCTGCAGCCTTCGCATGCAATGCCTGACCAACCAGCCTGCAGTTGCAGGGCAGCCCCTCCCAGGGCTCACCACCCAGACCACCTGATCACCTGATGGCCCTTGGCCCTGGACGGTTCCCCCCGTTCTCTTCCCGGGCCTCAACACCCACCACCTCCATCCACACGCACCCCCGCCCCCAGATGCCCTACGGCAAAGGCTCTACAGTCCACTATTTCCCACCTGCAGTGAGACCACCTCAACGCCAAGGCAGCGCGGTTGGAAATGGGCACTATTTTTAGAGAGACGAAAGCCAGGTGGGTTGCATATTGCAAAGACAACAAACTAATACCTTAGCAAGGCCTCCGGGGGATCCTTCTTAATGAAGATGTAATGACTACGGTGTTAAATAGCACAACCAGAGGGGATCCCCTCACTGCCCCCTGACACTGGACGGATGACCTCCGATGGGCCGGCCGAGCATTTTGCTGAGTGCCTACCCTCAAAACCCTGCAGGAGACGGGGCCTGTGGCCCGTCAGAACCAGCTTCCCCCGGGGAACGGCCTCAGCAAGGTTGAGTAGCCTGCCCAGAGGTGCACGCAGGCAGGGGTTGTGCAGAGCTTCACTGCCCCCGTGGCCCTCTCCCGACGACGACCGTTAGGCAGGCGGGATAGGGGGCAAGAGGCTGAGTCTTCCCTCAGCAAGTTAAACATCACACCTGCAATTTGGCTCTATTTACTTTCAAGGAACCCAGTCTTTCCTCCATAAATCACACAGCAGTCCTGCCCTTGTCAGAATCATCAAAGGTCCAATTAACCCCAAATACCGTGGCCCCTTCCCTGCAAACTCCGCGCGCCCCCCACTCTCCCGCCCCCCAACCCACGGCTTTTCAGGCTGGGAATATTACCAAGCTGGTAGAAAAGCAGCCCAGCAAGCAAGCACTTATTCTATAGCGACCCTATGGGGGGAGGGGGGAGCCCACATGCGCAAGAAAACCACCCACAGCAGCTAAATTCCGACTGCCAAGCCTTTATTAGCGGTGATAAAAGGCAGCAAAAACAGCACAGGGCTTTCGGCTCCCAGGTGGGGGCTGCAGTCCCAGGAATTAGCCATGTTTTGACTGGTAGAGTTATGGAATTTATAACGGAGGCCCTGGAGAAATTAAACACGGATTACGGCCAGCTCCCTCCCCAGCTGAATGTCTCCGGCAGGAACAGGCCTCCTCGGGCCCCCTCGCCCCCTCCTGGAGCCTGGTTTGTGGGCCCAGGGGGCTGGGTGAGGACGGTGGCCGCCCTCAGCGCGGGGTCACGGAGGAGGTTAGGAGGTGGCTCTCACCTCCCTAGGGGTGCTGTCCACCCCCCTGCAGTGCCCTGGGCCTAGGCATCGGGATATGCCGGGCGGTCCCGAGCACCCAGCCACGGTCCGGCAAGGCTCACCGAAGTGATTCTGCGTCCTCCACCTTCGCAGTGTCTGCCCTTGCTGGGCTCAGCATCGTCGTCTCCCTGGAGGGAGGCAATCGTCGAGGGTCAGCAGAAGCGGCCTGAATCGGGGCAAAGCCGGCGCACTCTGTCTTAATTAACAAAAAGAATTGGACCCACCTCTCACACTCTGATTTTAGGGCCTCTTTAAGAAGCCAAAGATGCCTGGCAGGGGTTGTATATCAAGATCCTAACATCTTAGTGGAAAAGTTCATCAAAAGGACAGGATGAAAAGGAATCTTGGCGAGCAGCACGCCTAGAGCTTCCGGGCAGGCGTGCTTTGTGATGCCGGCGTGTGGTTGATTGCTCCTGGAGTCCTTGGTGGTGCCCACTCAGGGAAAAACTGAACCCTTCCCGAGCACCTACTATGTGCCAGGCACTGTGCGAAGCCACTTGATAAACATTCCTTAATTTAACAGATCCTGGAAAAGAGCTCACAGCACAGGGTAGGTGCCTAGTAAATATTCATTGAATGGGATAAAATGACTTTAAGCCCAGTGACAGGGCGTCATAATCATTTCTTTACAGATGAGGCAATAGAACCAGAGAGGGCCAGTTCCTTGCCCACCCCCCCACCCCCGCCGCACACAGCCCAGCACACAGAGGGACAGATTCAGGCCCCTGCCTGACTCCCAAAGGGGAGATCCCTCAGGCCGGCCTGGCCTCCTCCTCTCTGGGCAGGGGTGAGGCGGGAGGGAGGAAGTGAGAAGCCCGGAGCTGTCCAGCATTTGCACTGCTGAGAGGAGAGAGCACAGGAGCCAGGCCCCGACCCCCAGGCGAGGCAGGGCAGTCTCCTGGCCCTCCCCAGGAGTTCATCTGGGCGTCTCACCTTGGAGGCTACTCTCCCCACGTCCTGCACCGCAGGCCACCCCTCCTGCCACCACCCAGGTCGAGGTGCCCTGAAACACACAGCGACCAGACAGGTGCCAGATAATAGGACGGGAAGGTCTGCTGGTCCCTTAAACCCACGGCCACCCCAAGGGCCACCAATACTAAATCCCTAGTCTGATGCATGAGAGCAGAGCAGGGTCTGGATGGCACAGAACCAGTTTCACCCCGAGTCTAACGGGATGTGTGTTTTCCTTATGTATGTTATTGCTCCACTAGGGTCCCTCTCCAGGCCATTCTCCTGGCTCCACCCAGAGCTCTCCCATGATGTCATGACTCTGCTTACAGTTCTGCAGTCTTCACTCCTTGGTGTGACCCTCGACGTCCTTCAAGAGCTGGCTTCACCGACCTCCACCTCCATGTGTCCCTGCTCCCAATACCTTCATTATCCAGCCATTCTAAGTGCCCCGCATCTATTTAACCCCTGAAGCCAAGTTGTCAAAGACAGCTCTGGGGCCGGTAGCAGGGACAAGCATTCAAACAAAGGGAACAGCGTGTGCTAAGTCCTGCTCCTCTGCAAGAGTCATCGCAGGAATCCCTTCCTAAGGAAGACCCCCTCAGGCTGGCCGCCTCTCCCTGGAGCCCGTCACTCAGCATCCCTGTGATACCTCTGTGTACAGAACGTGATCCTGCTCTGACACCCAGGCAAGAAATTACCCTGCAAACATGTCCCCCTAGAAGGTGAGCTCGCACTTTGTGGGGTTTTATCCATTTTGTATCACTAGCACCTGCCTGCATGTGAGCAAGCAAAAATAAACAGAAGAGCCAGGTGTCTCTTTTTTTTTTTTGCCTGGGGACTTGGTTAATAGAGCCTGGTGTGTATAGAAAGAATAACAGTTACAATAACAATGTGTGCTAATAACGGCTAACCCCTCTGTGCCTGGCACCTGCGAAGTGTCATATATATGTGAACTCACCACGCGCATATGATAATCGTCAAAACCTCCCCAAGGGAAGCATCGTCACCGGGTCCATTTCACAGATGAGGGAAAATGAGGCACAGCGGGTAAGTATCCCTGCCCGGAGGCAACAGAGCCAGAGAGCAGCAGAGCAGGGAGGCCAAGCCAGACAGTCTGGTTCGGAGTCTGGGCCCTTGTCCGTCTCGCCAGCTGCTTCTCTAACAAAAGGGGACCTCAAGGTGGAAGAGGTAAGGACGGTCTCCCCGAGAGCCGGGAGGATCCTGGTGTTTACTCTGTTCTCCACGTCAGCAGAACCTAAAGCCCCTACCAGGGTTATCTCAGGGAACGTGGGCATCCACACCAACCCAAGGGTGCCAAGCCCCAGCCTCGGCAGCAGAAACTGGCAGGACTGCACCCTCACAGCTGGGAACAGCCCGCCTCGGGGCCCTTCTCTTTGTCCCCTCCACCAGCCCCCCCAGCACCCCCCTACTCTCCCCAGCTGCCAAGACCCTGCCTCCCACCCCCCTGCACCTGGCTGCCCCTGGCAGGCAGCCCCAGACCCCTCGTGGAGGAGAAGCTTCCCCCAGCTCCGAGCAGCTGCCAGGCCATGCCGGAGCCGGCAGGCATCTTCTGGGCACCACTTGCCGCCCCGCCAAGCCTGGCACGCCAGCGGTTCCACGTTAGGTCGATGGCCCTGCACAGCCCCACGGAGCTGCTATTTTTAATTTAATTGGAGAGTCGGAGGAGAAAGATGGTACCCAGCGAGAGAGTTTTAAAAGCTTTCGGGGTGGGGGAAGGGGGAGAGAACGCGAAGAAAAGTTCGTAATTATACACCAGGCAGCCAGATTTGATGCTTGAACAGAAAGGTTAAATGTTACATTCAGAATAAAATGAGAAAAAGTCCTGATGACAGTTGCCCAGAGCTAAATAAGGAGGAAAAAAAAAATACCCCTTGCCCGTCTCTTCTCCAGCTTCTTCTTCTCCCTCGTACTCATTGCTGAGCATCCCCCCTTCTGCCTTTGAAAGCTCGGGAGCGTACAAATAAACCGGTTTGGAGCACAAAGATCACTACTCAGCATGTCAACACTTGATTGCCACCCAAAAGCAGCTTTCACTCAATGCCTGGAAAAAATCTCACATTTTCATCTCTCAGCCCAATAGGTCTAACGGGGCCCGGAGAATTGGGATGGCCGTCTGGCACTGCGGGAACCACATGGGCTTTAGTACGGATGCACCCAGGTTCAAATGCCTCCTCTGCCAAGGGACAGATGCGCCAAGCCATAAACAGACGCCTGCTGGTTAAGACTTTCCTGTTATAAAGAGATAGACGAGACGGCACGCGCCTTTCGTCCTTGCTTTCCAGCAGGGGATATAGACGAGATGCCTGGAGCTGCTGCCGTCATTTTGTGCTCCCAAGCACCACGCTCAAAGTGCAAAAACCGAAAGACAGAAAGGTCCTCGATGACGTAGACATGCCGCTGTTCCACAGGGCTGCGGGCTTGTCGCCTGGGACAAAGAAATCCCCGTTTGTTTTAGCCACTTTTGGTCTAATTTTCTTTTTCTTTTTTTTTTTAAAAAAATATTTTATTTATTTATTCATGAGAGACACAGAGAGAGGCAGAGACACAGGCAGAGGGAGAAGCAGGCTCCCTGCGGGGACCCTGCTGTAGGACTCAATCCCAGGACCTCGGGATCACGCCCTGGGCCAAAGGCAGATGCTCAACCACTGAGCCACCCAGGTGTCCCTGGTCTAACTTTCTAGAATTGCTGAATCCATTCCTAACTGTGACAATCCTTTATGAACCTGAGCTTGAGTGTGAGCGTGAGCAAGAACTTCACATCCCTCAGCTTTGGATTTCCTACATGTAAATGGGGACAAATATCGCTCATAGTGTGCGTGTGAGGATTACATGGGACTCCATTCGTAAAGCACGATGGCTCCGTTGTCATTTATACTCCTGGTGGACAGGAAAGCAATATCAAATTGTAAAATTTACAGTCACCCCTCCTCTCTGAATCGCACTTTCTAGTTTTCAAAGAGCCTTCTCTTCATCTCAGCTCACCCTCAACCCCAAATCCCTGAGAGGAAGTATTATTCCCTATTTTACGCCCAGCAGATTCAACAGAGGTTAAGCAACCTGCCCAAGGTAGCTTAGCTGAGGATGAGGCCAGCCTGTAACTCAAATCTGGCTCCGAGTCCCTGGGGCCCAGGCCAGGCCGGCTCGGAACTGTTCTCCTACAGGCCCCACTTCTCCTCCTGGGGACCACCGATGTCTCAAGTTGGGGGATAACGCTGTGGCCGAGCCAGCGTGGCTCATGTGACAAAGACAACGTGGGCTGGACTCTGGCCTCCAAATTCCCCCTCCTGTCCCTGAAACCTCAGGGTTCCTTGGGCTCCAATCTTCCGCCCACTGCACTCGTACCTCCACGAACATGAGGAGACCAAGAGCCCTGTTCAGAAGCGGCCGTATAACACGGTGGCTGAGAACACGCACTGGATTTGAACCCCACTTTTGCCACCGACCAGGAAAAAAAAACTTAAGTAAATTATTCTCTCTGTATTAGTCAGGGTAAGCAAAACAGCTGCTGTAACAAACAACCCCCAAATCTCAGTGGCTGAACATGGCAGATTTTTCCTCATGTCCCAGGGTAGTGCAGTGGGTGGGGTAGGGTGGGGTGGGGTGGGGTGGGGGTGTCCACGTGCCACACAGCCTCCTTCCATATGCAGCTCTATCCCTCCCACATTAGATCCTCTACATCCTGCAAGCCGATAGGACTATTTTAAGGGTCAGGCATTCGCTCAACTGTCCAGAACCTATGGTACAGTCACACGCCCCTACCTAACTCTCAGGGACGGGGTGTGTGCTGGGAAGTGGAACCTCATGGTGTGCCAGGGAAGAAGGGGGAGGTCATCCATGGTCTCCAGTGGTCTCCTCTCAGGCGACCTCATCCGAAGTAGGCAGCCCCCACCCCCCAGATCACGTGACCTCATTCCATTTGTCACCTTAAATAGATTTCCTTCTTTACTGCCTATGTACCCCCCCCCCCCAGTGGACTGCGACCTCCTTGAAATGAGGAACCTCAGGTATCTTTCACCCCAGATTTCCTCCAATACTTATCAAATAGAATATGGCGCTAGTGGAAACTCAAACCTTAACAGAATATTGGGACATCTGGGGTGGAGAGAGAGAATGTAATGTGGTGGAGGAAGAACGGGAGGCTCCAGGCCCTTGTCGATCCCGCTCAGGGGGTCCCCAGAGGCTGCCCCAGCCCCACCCCAGCCCTCGTGTGCACACACTCCCTGCATCTCCCCCAGAGACTGCCCCGGAACAGAAGCCAACACAGATTCCAAAGAAGTTGTTTATTTTCATCTGTAAAACAAGACCCTGGCCACAGAAGGGAGGGTCCTCGGGCTCACCGGTGGCAATTCCTCCCTGACCAGAGTGAATGTGTAAAACTAGAAACTTCATGTCTCCCCATCCCACCTCATCAACTAGTCAAAAATAACTGGGACCCCAGCAGAAGGTCCCATCTCTCTCGCCCCAGTTAAAACCTACCAAACTGAGGACAGGGCGGCCCCAAGGAAGATGCCAATGAAAAGTCAGGGGCTATTACAGAGATGTTAACTGACCGCTCCCCTCCAAATGACAGGCCACCCCTGGAGAAACTGTCCCCGGGGGGGCTTCCGGGGATGACACCCTGTCCTCCTCTTGGCTGGATCCTAGTCTTGAAACAAGATAAAACCCTAGAACCTAAAACACCCCTCATGACCTCAGAATTCCAAAGCCAGCTAACCCCACCTCTGCCTGCCCAGCCCCATCACTGAAAACTCATCCACCTGAGCCCCTGGGATGGGGACAGGGTCTCAGGAGCCGCCACTAGGTCACGGCCTCTGGCTCTCTTCGTACTCCTCTTTGCTCATCCACTCGGACTTGTAGGAAGACAGATGGGCCACAACAGACGCTCCTAGCCAGACGCTAAAGTTTCTGTTGGAACCCACCCACATGGTGGCCTTGGCGGAGGAGAAGTGATCTGCGGTCAGCTCCTTGTACAGGCGCTTGGTGAAGCCGGGGTACAGGGTGTTGCCCCCACAGGCCATCACGTGGGAGGTGAGCAGCGGGTGCAAGGAGGCCTCGCAGCCCAGGATGGCATCCACCACGACCTGAGAGATGCTGGGCCCCTGCAGGTCAAACACCTGGGGGCTGAAGAACATCTCGGGGGCCAGCCGCTGCATGGGGGTCAGCTCCACCGGGGTGCCGTCGGGCAGCTGGTAGGTGTTGTTCTCATCCGAGCCGCTGGGCAGACTCTGGCGGAAGTCTAGCGCCTCCCCCAAATTCTGCGGCACGTAGCACTTGCTCATCTGGGTGGTGGCCACCGTTTCCAGCTGAAACAGGTTGTGGCGATTGCAATCCTCCTTAAAGAGGCTCCTGAAGAGATAGGCCGACAGATCCTGGCCCGCGAACTCCAGCGTCTTGCGGCTGGACCGTAAGGGGCGGCCCAGGTGGAAGGGCTGCACGCGGGTCAGGCCGTAGCCCGAATCAACCACCACGCCCGTCAGGAGGCCGGAGGCATACAGGGACATCTCCAGCTGGTCGGCCAGGAGTATGGACGGCACGTCCAGCAGCTCAAACATAATCTGTAAGAAGGGAGAAGAGCCACTAGGGTATTTCGCCCCAAACCAAAGGCCTTGATATATTTTTTAAAGATTTTATTTATTTATTCTTGAGAGACACAGAGAGACAGGCAGAGACACAGGCAGAGGGAGAAGCAGGCTCCCTGCAGGCAGCCTGATGCGGGACTCGATCCCAGGACCCCAGGATCACGACCTGAGCTGAAGGCAGATGCTCAACCCCTGACCCACCCAGGTGTCCTGGCCCCGATGCATTTCTGTTTTCTGTTTTCCCCGAGACCCAGCTACATGCTTAGCTCTCAGAACTGCAGTCGGTGCACACCTGTGTCCCCAAGGGACTGGGGAGCTGCTCCGAGGAGATGGGGCACAGAGCTCCTGGAGCTCATGCTGTGGGAACAAGGGAGGCTCTAGAGGATTAGAGTCGGATTTGGGATTTGCCCTTGGGAGTTTGTTTGAGGACCACCACCGTCCAGAAGATTGTTTTGGTGGCAAGGTGGGAAGAGCTGTCAGCTGCATGTACGAGATGGTCCCAAGATGCCTGGTTGTGCGGGCAGTGGGGAACCAGCGGGGGCCATGGCCAAGGGACAGACCTGAAGCCTGACCTATTTCTTTAAAAGAGGGAAGAAGAAATCAGACAAGAAACAAGTGCATCATATCTACCACTGCCTCCAAAAGTCGGGGTGGGAGGAGGGAGGGAAGGAGGGAGGGAGCCTGGGAGGGAGGGAGAGAGGGAGGAGGGAGATACATATTCTCACCTCCTGCTAAGTGAAGCCTTTTTCCCCCCCACACATCAAGACAAAACTGGAATTCTGACATTTAGGTTTTGGCAAAGTCCCTAGGCTGATTTTTCTCCCACACCCCCCCCCCCAGATCTTCACTGAGCACCCCCACCACCTTCCTATTTCCCCAGCTCTGACTGCATCCCCATATCTCTGACCCTATAGACACAGAAAGGCAGCACTAGTCTGCCCTTCCGTGGGGGCCACCTCTTCACCCCACAAGGCCCATCTTCCCCACTGAGCGGGGAAAGGAGCTCCCCATCCCCCCCCCCCAACGCAGAATATTGTCCCACCACTAGCCACTTCCCAAATAGAAGCCAAGGCCCTCTTTTTCAAATAGGAAATGAAATACGAATCCCACTTAAAACTCTCCAGGATCTTTCCGATTTATTTAGAGCAGGGGTTGGCAAGCATTTTCTACAAAAGCTAGACAGTTGGGGTGGCCAAATTTAGCAAATAAAAATAACAGGCTGCCCAATTAAATTTGACTTTTGGACAAACAACAAATAACATTTTCATATACGTGTGTCCCATGAGATACTCGGGACCTGCTTATACTAAAGTATTATTTGTTGCTTATCTGAAATTCAGCTCTAACCGGGCACCATGCGTTCTGTCTAGCAAACCTACAGTAAGTAAGTTTTTTAGCCCTTACACAGCATATACGCAGTCTCTGCTGCAACCACCCAGCTCTGCTGCTGTGGTGTGAAAGTAGCCAAAGACGATATGGAAATGGGTGGACACGGCTGTGTTCCAATAAAACTTTATTTATAAAAACAGATGGTGGGCCAATGTGGCCCACTGGCCGTAGTTTGCCAAACCTTGATTTAGAGTGACGTCTAAGCACTCCCACTGCCTCCGGGGCCTGCAAGAGCCAACCCCTGAGACTTCACCTTCCGGTCCCCCTCTTCCCAGCCTCCCTGGCCCCTGAAACCACCTCCTCAGAGCAGCCCTCCCTAATTGCTCCCCACCAGCCAGCCACTGCCCCATTTCGCTTCTAGAACCGGTCGCTCTCTGGAATTATTCCCGGTCAAGTTTTCCCCAACAACATGAGCTCTTTAAGGTGGAATATGATCTCTGAACACTTACGGAACCCGCAAACAAAGTATCCCGTGTCCTCCCTTCTCCGTCTGTTGGAGGAAAGCCCGGGAACCCCATTCTTGCCGAGAACAGGTGCCAGGCACACACTAGGTACTCAGCAAACCTCCAGGGGGCAAATTATTTAGGAAGCAGAGTCCCCAACACTCAGTCACGTCTGAACACCAAGTGCCGGGCTACGTCCCGTGGCCTTACCTCCAGCGTCTTCTGTCGGTCTATGGGCTCTCTCATGGGGGACTCTGTGACCATCACCGGGAAGTCCTCATGCTCCCGCCTGTGTCTCTCCAGAACAAATGACCAGATGTGCTCCACGCCCTCCCAGTTGAGGATGCGGCCACGCTGGATGGGGTAGCTAAATGTATCGGGATGGCAAATGTCGATGCCCAGACTCACGCGTCTTTGGGCATAGCTGGGCCCAGGGTTCTCTCTGCACGGGATATAGTTCACGATGCTTGGGAAGACCATCTGGGGCTCATTCCACCCAGAAAAGCCAGCCTTCAGAAAGCCAGACCCGTGGTCGATGATAATGGTTCTTGCAGCCATGGCGAAGACAGAGGTGGGCGAGGGCTTCTGGACTTGGCTGTGGAGGGAGAAGACGGGGCCGGTTATTTCCCATTCTCCACCCAAGAATCAAACCGCATGTTCCCTAGAGTGTGTCCATCGCCCCCTCCCCAAGCCTTTGTGCAAGCTGTGCCTGCAGTGTTCCCCCCATCCCGAACTCCTCATCATCCTACAAGGCCCTTTGGAAGTCGTGCCAAGCCCTCCTTCCCACCAACTTCACACAGGAAGCACTTGATGGCTCTGGCTGCCCGACCTGAGGACTCGGGGACATCAGTCTCGGGAGCCACCGCCCTCCGCGATAATAGCATAGGAGCAACAGCAGCACGAGCAGTGGCAACCACAGTGACAATGACGATGACAATGAGGACCAGCTGAGCTACCGTTTCTGGGGCACACGCCCTCCGTCTAGCGCTAGGAGGAACACCTTGCATGGGAGGCTGAACTGTGTAACACTGCCATTCGTGCCGGCCAAAAAAAATTGATTCAACAGCAGTTTAACATGGCTTGAGCTGGTGATCGTTTCATCTTTGCCACAACCTGTAAGGCAGGTCCCACTGCTGTCCCCATGTTGCAGGTGGAGAAACTGAGGCATGGAGGGGCGGTGGCTTGAAGTTACTTTCCCAGGGCCACACAACTGACAAGCAGGGCTGACAATTATACCCAAAGTAGATTCCAAAGACTCTGAGCATGAGGCTAAGCATGAGGCTAAGCATGAGGAGTGGGTTTTGAGCAGGTGCTAGGCAGCTAGGTTATTACATAAGGGAGACTGTACGTGGGACATCTGAGCACGACCACGGTTGGTTTCAACCCCCGTAAAGTGGGTAGAATCATAACCACCGTGCTGGGAAGGTAGGTGTAGTCCCTACCCGGTTTCCAGACTTTCTACAAAACTACGGTAGCCAAGACAATGGGGCATTGGTGAAAGATTAGTCACAGAGACACAGAACAGAATGAAGAGTCCATGAGTCCAGACACAGACCCTCACAAAGTCTGACAAGGTGCAAAAACACAGAAAGGGAGGATGAACCGTCTTTACGATAAACGGTAGGGAACAACTGGTATCTACATGCAAAAAAAAAAAACCTCAACCCATACCTCAAAAAACTCGAAATGGATCATAGATCTAAACATAAAACCTAAAAGTATGATACAGTTCTGAAAAGAAACAGAGGAGAAGTTCACTGTGACCTTAGACAAAGTAGAATTTCCGTACGTAGAATATCATTAGCCTGGTTCGCAAAAGTACAAAATGATAAGCTGGACTTTGCCAAAATTTAAGAAATTTGCCCTTTGAAAGACACGGTGATGGGAACAAAAAGACAAGCCATGGACTGCGTGGAAAGTATTTGCAAATCGTATACCTGAGAAGCAGCTTGCGTCCGAAAAACATAACACACTCACAAAGTGCGGCATAAGAAAAAACGATCCAATCGTTCCAGCGGGCAAAGATGCAAACATGTCACAAAAGAAGATATACGGATGGCACGTAAACATAGGAAAAGATGCCGAACTCATGAGTCATTAGGAAAATGAACATTAAAACCACAGTGAGACGGCGCCGCACGGCTCCGAGAACACCCAAGGCCAGAGGCGGCCCTGACGCTGGCGAGGAGGAGGCGCACCTGGAGTCCCCGCGTGCTCCCGGTGGGAAGGCAAAATAACATACTTTGGAAAACAGTTTGGCAGCTTCTTATATAAAGGTAAATATCCACCCACCGGACCTAGGACTGCCACTCCTAGGGATACCCCAAGGGAAACGAAAACTTACGTTCACCCCCAAAACCCTTATGCCCACATTTATAGTCGCTTTATTCATAATCGTCAAAACCTGGCAGCCACCTGAAGATCCTCCGGCTGGAGAATGGATACACAAGTCTCCATCCGATGGAGTAATAGCCACAAACAGGAACGAACAAGTGATACCTGTAATAACATGAATAAATCTCAAATGTACCGAGGGAAGGAAGCCAGACTGAGAAGGCAGCGACTGTACGAGTCGATTCCCATAACGATTCTGGAAAAGGCAAACGTATAGACAGGAAACAGATCTGTGGGTGCCAGCGGCTGGAAGCGGAGAGATGGGGGTAGGGGTGGCCATGAGGGGTCATGGCGGGATTTGGGGTGATGACGGCTCTGTGCTAGGTCTGGGTTGTGAGGGTGAGCACGTGACTGTGTGAGCGATTATACACTAAGAAGAATGACTTTTACTCTAAGTAAAAAATGTTAAGGGGAAAAAAACCCCGTGGGTGTGGGGACACATGAAAGTTGATGAAGTCACCCTGCAGAATACGAACTGTCACACAGACAGCAGACTCGGTGCCTAGAAGGCACGTGGGCGTTTCCTGTAAGAGACATCCAGGAAGGCAGTTGGGCCCGAAGGTTATTTCTGGGGCTGTCATCCCACCGGCTCTAGACTCTGCCTCAGTCCTGGGCAGCAGCTGTACCTGCACATCTCTATGGAGCAGGACGGCCACTGCCTGGCCCCTGGCCAGTGGTTCCCCACCACCACCAACCTTGGGGCAGTAACAAGGCTCCACCACCTTGAAATAGCTCTGACATCAGATGGGGGAAAGCAAAAAGGAGGAGAGATGGAGCTGGGGTGTTGGCCTCCCTGGCACGCTGGTGGGCTGAGTGACGGATTCCTCACACTGAATCACCCGGTGATGCAGAACCAGGTGCACTGACCTCCCCGTGTCACAAGGGCGGGCTAGCTGATGAAGGCTTCACTGGTCCTGGCATTCGGAGTCAGAGGACAGGCTGGCAGGATGACCTCCACTGTGGTTGTGCATCTACTGAGGGGCAACTCTAGGCCGGGTGGCCTGCGTGACCTGGCCAGGGAGCAGAAGGTGGGGAGGCAGTGTGCCATTCCTCTCCTGGGTCATGACGTGGGAAGAAAGTCTGGGTGACACCCAGGAGCCCAGCTCCGAGGACAGAGATAGAACGTATGTCTTCAGAAGCATTTTTACTGAGTCACCTGTTCTACGAATTTGGACAGAGTACCAAGAACGACTCTAGACTGAGAAAGATTGTCAGGAAGCGCCAGATCGACTGTCTCATGCCAGGGAAGGAGAGGGAGAATTCGTGCAGTGAAGAAAAATAAAATCAGGTGAGAGGGACAGGGAATTAGGAGCACAGAGGTGTGCTGGTGTTCTTGGTGGGGCAGTCAGGAGAGGCCTATCAGGTGACATTTGAGCAGAGAACAAGCGTGAGAGAATAAAGCATGTGATTACCTGGAAAAGTGTCTAAGCCAAAAGAAGAGCAAGTGCAAAGGCCCTGGGGAAGAAACTGGTGCATGTGTTCTAGGAATAACCAGTAGACTGGGGATGGATGGAGCGGGTGGGAAAGGGTGCTGAAGATCGTGGGTGGGCCTTGCAGGCCTTCATATTGTTTAGAGACATGGGAAACCACTGCAGGGGTTGAACAGAGGAATGACATGATCTGACTCAAGTCATACACATACCACTTGGGCTGATATGAAGAACAGACTGCAGGGGTCAAGGTAGAGGCAGGGGATGGAAAGGACAGATGATGGTGGCCTGAGTGACGGTGGCAGGAGGAAAGAGGGTGGGACACGGTCGAACCCTAGATGTATTTAGGAAAGATGGTTACAGTGGAGTGTGAAACCAGGAGAAGAATGAAGGGGAACACCCAGATCTGAGGCCTGAAAAGCTGGAAGAATGAAGCAGCCTCTTACTGAGATAGAGAAGACCGGAGAATGAGCAGGTTTGGGGCAGGAAAGAAATCGGGACTTGTATGTTGGACGTGAAAAAGTTTGCAATGCCTATTAGGTACGCGTGACGATATCTGGAGGCAGAGTCTGCAGATGTCTGAGCTGAAGATATAATTGGAACTTACTGAGTGGATGAAATTACAAGTTTTGGGGATGGAGGAACTCATGAAGACACTCGGGGTAGATCAAGCCCGACGGCTGTGGGTAATTTAAGGTCTAGAGGCTGGGCATTGAGAAGGAACCAGTAAAGGGGATGAAAAGGAGTGGCTAAGGGGTAGGAGGGCATCTCAGAGCCCAAGCGGAAAAATTCGTCAAGAAGAGAGAAATTAGATGAAGACTGAGAAATATCCGTGGAATTTAGCAACACAGAAATCACCAGTAGCTTTGGCAAGAGTTTCCTCAGAGTGTTACTAATGGAGAAAAGCCTGAGGGATGGGAGACAGAGATTCTACAAAACTAGCCCCCCCCCAAAAAAAAACTAGCCCCTACTCTGCAAAAACATCAGCAGTGTCCATAACAAAAAGGAACATTAAGTGTTCAAAATTCACAGACAGGGTCACCAACACGATGTACATTTTCTGATCCTGGATCAGAGAAATAAAATTACCAAAAAAAACGTTATTGTGGGCTTCTTCTGGTGCTGGTCAGCAGAGAGTACTGCAGCCCTGCCTCCCGCCGAATATAACTAATGATGTCAGACAAAATGCAAAAAGCAAAAGAAAAAGCAGAACAAGCAGATTAAGGAGAAGAATCAAAACTTAGAGAAGCAACCCACAGAGGGGTGAGGTTCTCGTCTATTTGCCTTTTTCTTTTGCAGGGTTGGCCTGAGGCAGGTTCCCAGCAGACCTTCGGGAGTGGGTAGCTGAAAAATAAGAGCAAGGAAGACCTGTCTTTCTGGACAGAACATCAGGAAAGGGGGCCCTTGTAAGTCAAAGAGCATGGAAAGAAGAAAGCAGAGAAGGGGCTCCCCTCATTCTGTGTAAGAACCGGCTCAAGGCCCAGACTCGCCTGTGCCTGGGAGGGATTGACCCAAAGCAGTAAAGTGAACATTGGAACCACCACCCACGGAGGAAAACCAAGTACAGTGTGAGCTGGGCTGCTGCACGCTAAAACAGAATCAATGAAAACAAGTGTTCCCCAGGGGTTTTCGCTGCAGAATATTCAGGATATCCAGCATAGAAACCAAAATTACTGAATTACACAGAGAATCAGAGAAACCTAACTAATCCTTCAGGGAAAAAGATAAACATGCCAACCCTGAGATGACCCAGATGCTGGAATTACTGAAGACGTCTGAGCAGCTGTTGTAACGGACATAAAGGTAGACACGCTGGAAGTGAATGAAAAGACTGGTGTTCTCAGCGAGAAGTAGATACTATAAAAAGAACCAAGAGGTATGCATAATATCTGAAGTTTTTGTAAAAAATCTTTTCAGTAGTTGAATGGAGGTGGTGGAGCAATGAATAAAATGAATTAAGATAGTAACAGAAATTATCCAATCTGAAAAACAGGAAAGAAATGATAAAGAGAGCCTCAGAGACCCGTGGGACAATATTAAAATGTCTAATGTTCATGCCATTGACGTCTTACAAGAAGATAAGGAAGTATTAGCACAGTACAAGATATTTGAAGCAATCATGGTTAAAAATTTCCCAGATTTGGTGAAAGACATAAGTCTGACAATTAAGGAGGCTCTGCACATCCCAAAGAGAATACGTTTAAGAAACAAAACACACAAACACACGTGTAGACAGTGTAGTCAACTATCGAATACTGAAGTTTTTTCCCTTGCTTAATTTTGAAAGCCTCCAGAGAAAAATGAAAGCATTATAAAGATGGGGTTGAGGAGCAGGGACAAAAATCAGGCTGACTGCAGACTTTACATCAGACAGAAATATTGACCCAGAATTCTATACCCTCCAAGAGTATCCTTCAGGAATGAAGACAAAGTTGGACATTCTTAGTTGAAGGAAAATCAAAAAAATTCACCCCCAGCAGCACTGCTTTCAGAAATGCAAATGTAACAATGTCCTTCAGGTTGAAGGACAATTATACCAGAATCTGGATCTCCAGGAGTGAAGAAACAAGAGCAGATTTAGTAAATATCTCGGTAATAATAAAAGGATTTTTTTCCTCTTAAAAATAGATATGGCCAGTGAAAGCAAAATGTTATAACAACATATGGTGGCATTTCCAGGGTACGCAGATGTAATGCATGTAAGTCCTATGAGAAACGTGGTGGGGGAAGGGACCTATGTGGTTGCAAGTTTTACACGCTAAGTGAAGCATGAATATTAACTCTAACTAGATTATTAAAGGCCAGGTATGTCCATGGCAATCCCAAGATCAAGCAATAAAAAAAAAAAGTACAAAGAGATAAACCCAAAAAATCCAATAAAGTAAAACAATACCACTAAATAACTAATACTAAATAGTATTAAATAGTATTTTGTATTAAATATTAATACTAAAATTTAATATTAAAATGTAGTATTAAATACTAAAAAAAATTCAAATAATCTGAAACATGGCAAGAAAGAAAGAACAGAGAAACAAAAGAACAGAGCAGGGAAGGAGAGACGCAAATAGTAACCCTATATCATATCAACAATTATACTAAAATAACTTGTCTCAAGCCACACCAATTGAAAGACAGAGATTGTCAGTTTGGAATAACAACAAAAAGACCTAACTGTAGACTGTCTACAAGACATCCACTTTAAATACAATAAGAAAGATTAGCCGAACAGTAGAAGAATAGAAAAAAACTAAAGCAAGTAAGAATTAATCAAATAAAAGCAGGAGTAGCTACCTTAATATCAGACAAAGTTGGCTTTTGAACAAAGAATATTGCCAGGAACAAAGACAGGTGTTGCATAATGGTAAAAGGTCGGTTCACCAAAATGACATAATAGTCCTAAAATATATATGCATCGAACAGGTATTCAAACCTCTTTAAGCAAAAACTTAAAAACGTGCATAAAGAGAAAAATCCACCATTCAAACCTGTAGGCCTTGACTCCAGTAATTGAGAGAAAAAGTAGATAAGCCAAGCTGGCTATTTAGGAATTCTATATCTTTGCTAATTTTCCAACTGACATTTATAAAGCATTCCATTAAACAAGAGCAGAATGAAGATTCTTTTTCCAAAGCGCATGGGACACTCACCAAGATAAGCCACCTTATAAGCCACAAAACAAACCTTAACAAATACAGAATTGAAATCATATAAAAAATGTTCCCTCATCACAAAGGAATTAGGCCAGAAGTCAAAAGCAGAATGATAACACGAAAATCTCCAAACTTTTGGAAATTAAATAATGCGAGTTTAGATAACTCATGAATCGAAGTAAAAAGTTGGAAAAGGTTTTGAAATGAATGGAAATAAAAATACAGCTTATCAGAATGGGTGGAGTGCAGCTAAAGCAGTGCTCAGAGGGAATTTATAGCATTAAATGTTCATATTAGGAAAAGAAGAATGGTGTCAAGCCAATAATCTAACCATCCACCTCAGGAAACCAGAAAAGGAAGCATGCATTAAACCTAGAGCAAGCAGAGGGTAGAAGTGATAAGGAGCAAAATCATTGAAACTGAAAACAGGAAACCAATAGAGAAAACTCAATAAAACCAAAAGTCAGTCCTTTGAAAAGATCAATAAATTAATAAACCACCAGTCAGCCCAAGAAAAAAAAAAAAAGAGGAAAGACACAAAGGGTTGATATCAGGAATGAGGTGACATTACTTGGAACTCAACAGACATGAAAAGAGAATATTATGAACAGTTTCCTGCCTATCAATTTGACAGCGTAGGTGAAATGAACAAAGTCCTTCAAAGACAGAAGCTACCATGGTTCACTCAAAAAGAAATATATAAGCTGAATAGCCCTAGAACCATGAAAGAGATGAATTTTCAGTTTAAGAGCCTTCCAACAAAGAAAACGACAGTCCCAAATGGCTTTGCTGGTAAATTTAACCAAACACTGAAGAAGAAGCAAAGCTCATTACACACAATGTCTTTCAGAAAACAGAAGAAGAGGGAACGCATCCCAGATTTTTTTTTGTGAGGGCAGCATTACCCTGATACCCAAATCAAAAATTAAAAAAAAAAAAAAAAAAACTACAAACCAAAATCCCTCGTGAACATAAACACAAAAAAATTCTCAATAAAATATTAGCAAGCCCAGCAATATATAAAAAGGATAATTCACATCAACTGAATGGGGTATATTTCAGAGATGTAAGGCTGGCTCAATACTTTAATGTCAATATACTTGACCTACCAACAGACCAAGAAGAAAACCATGACTATCGCAATGTAAAAAAAAAAAAACATTGGATAAGGTTCAGTGTCCATTCATAATAAAAAGTTACAATAGCTAGGACTACAAGTGAATTTCCTTAACCTGATAAGGGACATCTAGGAAAAAACCTACAGATAATGGTGAAAGACTGGCACTTTCCCCCTAAGGGGGTAAGTGGAAGAGGAAGGATGTCATCTCTCACCACTCCCATTCAACAATGAACCAGACATCCCACCCACTTCAATGAGGCAAGAACAAGAAAGAAAAGACATATACAAATTGCAAAGGAAGAACTATAACTGCCCCTATTTACAGAAGGCATAATTAGCTATATAGAACATCTCAAAGAACCTACAAAAAAAAAAAAATCCTACAACTAATAAATGAGCTTGGCCAACTTACATCATTCAAGTTCCATATTTTAGAAATCAGTTTTATTTTACATACAACAACAAATAGTTAGAAGTCAAAATTTTAAAAACAGTGCCATTCATAATAGCATCAAAAAGCGTAAAAGACTTTGGCATAAATCTAACAAAATGTGTCATAAAATATGCTGAAAACTACAAACATCCATGCAAGAAACCAAAGAAAATCTAAGTAAATAGAGAGATGCTGTGTTCATGGATGAGAAGATGCGATATCATTAAGATGTCAATTCTCCCCAAACTGATTTATTGATTCAATCTCAATCAAAATCCCTGAAGAATTTTTTTTTAAGGTATCAACAATCTGACTCTCAAAGGTATATAGGAAGACAAAGGAATGAGAATGGCCGGAAAAAAAACATTTTGAAATAGAACAAAGTTGGAAGACTCACACTATCTAATTTCAAGACCCACTATAAATCCACAGTCATCAAGATGCTATGATTTTGGTGTATGGGTGGCCACACAGACGAGTGGGAAAGAACAGGGTGAGGGAGCAGTCTCTGACAAGTGTGGCCTGGGTTCTGACAAAGGGGCCACGTAGGACATTGTAGTAATGAAAAGTCGTCTTTTCAATGAACAGTGCTGGAATCAAAATAAACCTCTCCGCGGAAACCAAAACAACCTTGCCCCATTCCTCACTTGTTACACAAAAAATTAATTCAAAGTAGATCATGCAACAAATTGTAATTATAAAACCCCCAACTGGGGGTGCCTGGGTGGTGCAGGTGGTTAAGCATCTGACTCTTGATCTCCACTCAGGTCTTGATCTCAGGGATGTGAGATCAAGCCCCATGTTGGGTTCCATGCCGGGCATGGAGCCTACTTAAAAAAGCAAAACGGGATTTCTGGGCGGCTCAGCAGTTTAGCGCCTGCCTGCGGCCCATGCGTGATCCTGGAATCCCAGGATCGAGTCCCACATCAGGGTCCCTGCATGGGGCCTGCTTCTCCCTCTGCCTGTGTCTCTGCCTCTCTCTCTCTCTGTCTGTGTGTCTCTCATGAATAAATAAATAAAGTCTAAAAATAATAAAAATAAAAAAGCAAAACAAAACAAAAAAGAAGAGAACAAAACCCCCAAACTGTAAGGCTTATAGGAGACACTGTAAGAGAAAGTCTTGTGACCTCATCTAAGAACATCTAGGTTTTCTTAGATACAACACCCCAATCCATAAAAGGAAAGATTTAAAAAGAATTTATTTATTCATTTTTAATCTTTTTAACAAAATTTTATGTATTTATTAGAGACAGAGAGAGAGAGAGAGAGAGAGAGAGATACAGCCAGAGGGAGAAACAGGCTCCATGCAGGGATCCTGACGTGGGACTCGATCCCGGGTCTTCAGGATCACACCCCCGGCTGAAGGCAGCGCTAAACCACTGAGCCACCGGGGCTGCCCTAAAAGAATTTATTTTAAAAGATTTTAAAAGAATTTTGTCAAGATTAAAAATTCTGCTCTTTAAGAGACACTACTATGGGAATGAAAAACATTAGCCACAGGACTGGTAGAAAATGTCTGTAAATCACATTTCTTTTCTTTTTAAGATTTTATTTATTTATTCATGAGAGAGAGGCAGAGACACAGGCAGAGGGAGAAGCAGGCACCATACAGGGAGCCCGACGTGGGACTCGATCCCAGGACTCCAGGATCACGCCCTGAGCTGAAGGCAGATGCTCAACCACTGAGCCATCCAGGCATCCCTGTAAATCACATTTCTGATGTAGGACTTATATCCAGAATATATAAAGGACGATCATAAATCAATAATAAAAAAATGAACATTTAAAAAAATGGACAAAAATTTGGATGCTTCACCACAGAAGCTATATAGATGACAAATAAGCACATGAGACGATGCTAAACGTCATTAGTCATTAAGGAAATGCCAAGTAAAACCACAATGACATACTACTACATATTAGAAAGGTTAAAAAAATTTTTTTAAAAAAGAAGAATACCAATCACTGGCAAGGATGTGAAAAAACTGAAACTCTCATATACCACTGATAGGAACATAAAAGTTTCAATCAGGAAAACAGCTTGGTTTCTTATAAAGTTAAACATCCACCTACCAGTCAACCCAGCAACATGATTCTTAAGAGAAATAAAAGTTATGTTCACACGAAAGCCTTTACCCCGCAATGTAAATCACCCACGACTGGAACCAACCCTAAATATCCTCCAACCGGGGAATGGATCAACTGCGGTATGTCCATCCAACGGCGCACCACTCAGTAGTAAAAAGCCACAAACTGTGGGTCCATAGTTTGTACAACAGTATGGTGACTTCCGAAATCAGCCTGCAAAGTGCCTATGGCTGTATGTTTGCATTTCTAGGACATTCTGGAAAAAGGCAAAAACTATGAACAACAGAGAACTGACCGGTGGTCGCCAGAGGCTGGAGGTGGTAGGAAGGGTTGACGACGTAGAGGCGTAGAGGAATTTTGGGGGAACAACAGAACCAGATTATATCTTGGTCACGTGTAGAATCAAACATAGCAAAGGGTGATGTTATTTGCATGCAGATCTTTTGAGTGAATTCTTAAAAAGAATATTCGGGGAACTGTCGGTGATATTTGAATATGGGTTGTATCCTCAACATCGAATTTCCTGCGCTCGATCACTA
This sequence comes from Vulpes lagopus, assembly GCF_018345385.1. Classification (NCBI taxonomy): domain Eukaryota; kingdom Metazoa; phylum Chordata; class Mammalia; order Carnivora; family Canidae; genus Vulpes; species Vulpes lagopus. The sequence goes on from NC_054831.1 coordinate 129,723,498, forward strand.
AATTGTGCTTTCAAAGGAGAATAGCCTGGATACTAAAGGGATGCATGAAGTGGTATTTCAAGTAAAACGTCATACAATTTACCTCCAAGCAGACGGGGAAATAACCCAGCACGTGTCTATAGAAGAATCCTCAAAGCAGATGTGGTCAGAAGATACCGGCTACCGTAGGGAGGTGACGCGCTTTTGAGAGTGCATTGAACCATTCTCGCACCTTCTCTGAGTATGAACAGTTCTTAAAATTAATAGCTTTCAGGAAAAGAAAAGATGGGAGGACAGAAATCGGAGACGGTGCGTATAGACGATCCTGATGAGTTCTGCTATGAAAAGAAGCAAAGAAATACAACAATAGACGTGGAGAGATATGGGGCCCCAGGGGGCTTGGGCTTTTTTTTTTTTTTTAAGAGATGAGAAATAATATGCTTAGGTTTTGTGCGCTGATGAGAATAATCCAGTGGGGAAAAAGTTGAATGGAATCAGAACAAACCACAGTTAAGTCTAGATCCTGTATTATGAAAATTTTGCCTGCGTTTCCTACATCATATCGGACCGTCTCCCTCGGCGCATGGGCCTCCGGCCTCACTGACCTTGTTCTGTTCTTTCCTTCCCTGGGCCACAGCCTACGCCGTCCTCCCCGGGAGCCTTGCATTCCCTTTGCCTTCTGTCTGGAACACCTGTCCCGACTCTTCTGGAAACGGCTGCTTCCCGTCGTGAGGGCTGAGCTCAGGGGTTGCCGCAGAAGAAGGCTTCCCTGGCCACTCGCTCGGCTCCCAGCCACTCTCAGAGCGGCGACCTCTACTAGTTCCATAGCACTTATCCCAATACACGGGGACGCCACGTGTCTTCTAGCCTGTTGTCTGTCTTCCGACTGTCACCAAAATCTAGGCTCCAAGGAGGACAAGTTTTTATCTTTCACATCCATGGTACCACCAGATAACTGGCCTGTTTTTGTTAAATCAATGTGTGTTGAATGGATACGGTTTTTAAAACACATGGGCTCGGGGCACCCGGGTGGCTCAGTGGTGGAGCGTCTGCCTTTGGCTCAGGGCGTGACCCCGGGGTCCTGGGATCGAGTCCCGTATCGGGCTCCCCACAGGGAACCTGCTTCTCCCTCTGCCTGTGTCTCTGCCTCTCTCCCTGTGTCTCTCATGAATAAAGGAAGTTTACAAATCAATCGATCAATCAATCACATGGGCTTGCTGGCAGCGTGATGGTTCCACAGGGACTCCATTCCCATGGGCCTAAAACATTAGTTTCTTTCTGTCAGCCTCTGACTTCCTGCCCCAAACCCTGCACCAGCTCCCGCTGGCGGGGGGGGGGGGGGGGGGGGGGGGGGTCTCCCCCCTCCTCCCCTCTCCATGCACTTAAAGCGAGAGACGCAGTGTAGTAGTTGCTTCTTGAGAAATCTGTCCATTCCACATCTCTTCTCCACCTGAAATTCCCTTTCTCGACACTTCTCTGACCTTGAAGATCCAAATCAAGCCTTTACTCCAGAAAGCTTCTAACATCAGACAACTTCCATGTGGGACCTCATTCCTCCAGGGGATGAGCAGGACCCAGAACACCTGCTGGGGCTTACCCCAGGCCAGGCCAGGCTCTAGGCAAGGCACTTCCCATGTATCATCTCATTTAAACAGCACAACAAGCCAACGACAAGGGCCTAGGACCATCTCCGGTGTACGGAGGCAGGGATTACGGTCTATAGAGGTGAGGGCATTGGCTTTAAGACACCCAGTCCACAGGGCGATCAGGATTCGTATCCAGGATTCGCTTCCAGAGCCCAGGGTAACTACTGCCATGGCTAACCAGGGAGCTTGCGTTAACTAGTTCTCTAACCCTTCATTCTCAAATGAGAACAATTACCTTTCACGGATGCTGAAAGGACGAGCAATACCACTTAAAGGAAGTGGCGCGGAATGATGCTGCTTCAGCTCCCCTTAGTTGGTGGAGCCTCTCACTGCTAATTGTCTGCCAGGGGTCTTCGCTCCCCCGGGGTCTGCACGGCGAGTGTGCACACGGGCACTCTGGCTCCCCCAGGGGCCCTTACAAAATGCTTTATGTTTGGTTGCAAACATTTTGTAAGGACCTCAGCACCTTTATCTGCATTCTCGCTGGACCCTAGGAGCCCTCGTGACATAGGGAACCTCACTCCGTGTTTGGATATCACCACTTGACCTCTGCTCACCTCCCCTGAGCATAGGTCCCACGATCCCCACACTACACGAGCATCTCACTCCCCATCTCATGAGCACAGCCACCCTGTGGGCTACACACCATCACTGGCCTCAGGTGTTTAGGTAAGGAAACTGAGGCACAGGTAGGAACCTTACCAAGTCCCCACAGCTGTTGAGCACTCAACTAGGATATGAACCCAAAGTCTCTGGCTCCAGAGTCTGTGCATCTAACCCGACCGTCACATGGTTCTCAGCCTCTCGATGCTGTGATCGGCACAGCACAAAGATGTCCGTGTCCCGATCCCCAAACCTGCGAACAGGTTAGGTTATGTGGCAAAGGGGAATTAAGGTTCCAGGTGGAATTCAGGCTGCTGAACATCTGATCTTGGGATAGGGAACATACCTGGGATTATCCAGGGGAGCCCAAGGGAATCACAAGGATCCTCGAAATGCAGAGGAGAGAGGAAGAAGGCCAGAGTCAGAGAATGATCTGAAGAGGTAGCGACACTGCTGGCTCCGGGGCAGGAGATGGGGCCGTGAGCCCAGGAGCACAGGTGGCCTCTAGAAGCTGGGATGGCAGGGAGGTGGATCCTTCTGGAGGGCGTCGGAGAGGAGTGCAGCGCGCAGCCCTGCCAACACCCTGATTCGAGCCCACGAGTCCCTTTGTGCTTCAGACCTCCAGAACCATAAGGTACTAAATCTGCCTCGTTTTAAGCACTAAGTTTGCAGTCATTTGTCACAGCAGCCGTAGGGAACCCATACAGACGCAAAAGCAGCTTGCGTTTCTTTCCTGTTCGTGGCTGACCACGGGGCATCCCATCCCAAACATCCTCCCCTTGCCTCCTGGAGGGAGATCCCACCTGCTGGACTACCAGGTGAGACCAGATGTGTTATCATGAGGCTCTCAGCTTCCCTGGGGAACACAAGCCAGGGGCCCTGCAACTGGCCTCATCAGCTCCCGAGACCCCTTCCTGGGGGGCAGGGAGCTGAGTAGATCCCACCTCTGGAGGCAGGTGGGCTGAACCTCATCATAGGAAGTCTAAGCTCAGGGTAGACTTGCTCCTCCCGAAGAGCAGCTGGGTTCAGGGAGCGCCTTCCCTGAGGAGGGGGAGGGGAGGTGGAGGAGAGAGAGACAGAGACAGAGAGAGACATCAAATTTGCATGAGGGGAAGACAGGGTTTTAATTACTCCTTTTCTTAACTCCATTGTACCTTGAGGTATTTTAACATTACTCTCCCTGGCAGGGAGGATTGATTGATTGTCTCTTGGCATTCAGAAACCCTGATTAATGTAAAACTAACCAGTCGTTCTGAACTCTGGGGAATTAATCACTTAAATGTGGGAATTACTCAATAAACCATTCAAACATGCAATAAACCAAGCCATTAAAAATTAATCGCTCGACATCCTGGCCGTGTAAACAGGGCTAATAAGATCCTGGCAGCCTAGAGTGAGAGGGAAGGGAGGGGGTGAGCATTGCCTTCAACCAGGTGCCCCCCAAGACCAGAGGGGACACACGGATGTCCAGGCCGCATGTCACAGATCATCAGGGCACGTGCCATCTGGTCCCTGGGCCTCCCCGCTCCCCTCTGCACTAGGACAAGACCAGCGAGACAGAGAGGCGTGCTCATGGGCTGGTAAGAGGAGGTGGCAGGGTTAGAGCTACAACCTTTGACAGATAATTTATTGAGCACCTACTGTGTGCCAGGCATGGTGCTGGGCTCTGCAGACAGAGCAGTGAACTGGACGACCACGGAGCTGTCACTGGAGGGTGCCTATGCATTAGAGGAGGCAGGAAACACTCGTTTTATAAAACACTCACTATAATGAAAAAGAAAGAAAGGGACAAGGGTAGATATGTGGGAAGAAATTCCTATTATAAACAGGCTGATCAGAAAAGGCCCCTCTGAGGAGGTGCCCTGTGACCAAGATGCGAACAGGTGGTGAGGGCACAAGGCCTACAGATGTCTGGCAAAGACGGGCGTAAAGACCCCGAGGTGTACACAGCATGGCTGGACAGGAGTGACCCAGACGTGTGGGGTGCTTTTTAGTGGGGAGCACGAGGTGCAGAGCATCAAAGGCCTTGTCGGGAAATCCTAAAGGAAGACATTGCCACTAAGGCTTCTGAGCAGGATGAGAGGGGTCGTCCCTCCGGCACGTTAGAAGAAGAACCACGCTGGCGGTTGGCTTCAGGTCGGGTGGGAGACACGGGCAGAAGCGGAAAGGCCAGTTGGGAGGTGGCCGCCGTCATCAGGGCACCACCGTGGCCTCTCTGTTGTGTACGCATCACCCTACTTGGTCAACAGCACCTGCATCTGGCCTTGGGGCTGCCCTCTACTTAACCCTCAGCTCAGGGCTGTGTCCCGAACCCCTGACCACTGGTTCAGGGAGGGACATGCGACCCGATCTAAGCCAATGATGAGGAGACATCAACTCAGGGCCTCTGGGAAAGAACCTTTTTTCCTCTTTCCCAGAGGCCTCCGCCCATGTTAGCATGGGCATGTCAGATCTGAAACTCCCACGGTCCTGAGTGTGACACAGCTACCCCCTGAGGGTAAAGTGGGCCCGTGGAGAAGGCAAAGCCAAGAACGGCCCAGAGAAATGGGGCAACAAAATGAACTTTTGGATCAAACTGCTCCTGAAGCCGGACCCCCACTGGGGTTTTCAGTTCTTTGAGCCAATCCATCTCCTTGTTTTGTTTGAGCCGCTTCAGGTAGGTTAGAATCCTAAGTGACACAGAGTTCTTGTGCTGTGGGAATCGTTTCACCGAGGCTTGCACATACCCTATGACATAAGGATTATATCCAACTTTCCAATTTGTAGATAAGAAAATGGGCGTCCAGAAAAATTGCCCAATGGCACACTGCTGGAATTCGAACACAAGTCTTGTTGGCTTTGAAATCCTTGCCTTGAGCTTCTAGTCTATCTCTAAAATCACAGGGACCTTCAACTGGGCCGAATGACTTAATTTGGGAACACGGAGGCAGCATACACTGCCCCCTGCTCCCACCCTCAGCAGACGTCATCGCTAACGGGCATCGCTCAGCTTCTGAAGGATGCTTTCCTGCAGGGTCTCGATGCAGTGTGGACTCTTTCCATCTGCTTCCAGCCACCTGGAGGCCCCATGTGGCATAATAAGTGAACACAGTCCTGACAAGATCGAGGACTAACCCTGGCTGCTGAGCCATGGCTCCCAAGCCCATAAGAGCCACCCTTTCCCCGGCCCCGTCCTGAGGAGGCCACAGAAGGACACTGACATCAATGCCGAAAACCAGGAGATGCCACCAGAAGCTGGCAGTGGCCAGGACTCGTGGGGAAACCACAGCCCTCAGGGCAACTCTGGAGCACCACTCACAGGGGAGGCCAGGGGACCACACTTGTGTCCTACATTGCCCTGGGCAGGTTGCAAATTTGAAAACCAACAGAAGCTCCCAGAAAAATAGAAAATCCCAACATAGGTAAAAGAAGAAACAAAAAATTTGAGCAGACCAGTCTATTAAATAAATCAAAATGGTAATCAAAGATACTTCCTCAAAGGGCCATCAGCGCATGTGAGCACAGAGGTGAGCACAGAGGAGAGCACAGAGGTGAGCACAAAGGAGAGCACTGAGGTGAGCACAGAGGACAGCATGGAGGAGAGCACGGAAGTGAGCACGGAGGAGAGCACAGAGGTGAGCACGGAGGAGAGCGCACAGAGGTGACCAGGGAGGAAAGCACGGAAGTGAGCACGGAGGAGAGCACAGAGGTGAGCACAGAGGAGAGCATGGAAGTGAGCACAGAGGTGAGCATGGAGGAGAGCACAGAGGTGAGTGTGGCAGAGAGCACGGAAGTGAGAACAGAGGTGAGCGCGGAGGAGAGCACGGAGGTGAGCACGGAGGAGAGCACAGAAGTGAGCACGGAGATGAGCACGGAGGGGAGCACAGAGGTGAGCACGGAGGAGAGCACCGAGGCGAGCAGAGGAGAGCATGGAAGAACACAGAGGTGAGCATAAGGTGAGCACGGAGGAGAGCGCACGGAGGTGACCAGGGAGGAGAGCACGGAAGTGAGCAAGGAGGTGAGCACGGAGGAGAGCATGGAAGTGAGCACAGAGGTGAGCACGGATGAGAGCACAGAAGTGAGCCTGGAGGAGAGCACCGAGGTGAGCATGGTGGAGAGCACTGAGGTGAGCATGGAGGAAAGCATGGAAGTGAGCACAGAGGTGAGCATGGAGGTGAGCACAGAAGTGAGCATGGAGGAGAGCACGGAGGTGAGCACGGAGGAGAGCTCCGAGGTGAGCACAGAGGTGAGCATGGAGGAGAACACCAAAGTGAGCACGGAGGAGAGCACTGAAGTGAGCACGGAGGAGATCACCGAGGTGAGCACGGAGGAGAGCATGGAGGAGAGCACGGAGGTGAGCTCTGCAAGTGGATTATCCCTCCGTTACAGAACAGAGGAGAAAAGGAAAGCACGATCTTTTTATGAACTGAGTATAACCTGAATTCCACAGTGACTAAGGATACTGTGAGCAAGGGAACCCATGAGCGCATCCACTTATGAACAGAAGTGATAAAGCCCTGACATAAAGGATCAGCGAACCAGGGTAAGAGTCGAGTTAAAGAAACCCGGTAGGCCGGCAGCCCGGGTCAGTCAGGGGGCACAGCTTGCCTTCGCATGCCAACCCCTCCACTGCTTGCTACTGGCTGCGTAACTCCCTTGAACCCTGCCCGGGGCCCTGGACTCCACCCCCGATGACTATGTGCCACACACATGGGCGCGCGCGCACACACACACACACACACACACACACACACATCCTTGGCCTTTCCGCCACACGAGCCAACATCCACTCTCATGACTAAGGCCATTCGGGCCCCAGAGACGAAGCACATGCGGAAGCTCCAACATCACAGACACAAGGGGCCACCTGAGTGCAAGGGCTGGGGACTCAGAGGACCCCGCGTTGAGCTGCAGGAGGCACAGGGCAGCAGACGTACTTTGCAAAGAGGAAAGAGGAACCCCCGTCTCAAACCTCCCTCCCAGCTCCCCTGCAACAGACTCTCGCAGAAGGAAGGAGCATTTCCTCGCTTCCCGCAGGCTCCCATTTGCGGGAGTAGAGGCACCTGTGAATTAGCCGGGCTGGAACCGCATTCCCAGCCGCCTCGCGTGGCAGCTCGGGGACATCTGAACATTGAACAATTCACATGACCCTTAACATTTATATGGACCTGGGTCTAGAGGCAATTATTTACATTGGCGACTACATGGACGGTGAATGCTAGAATCATGTCTTCAAAGGACAGGCACGTTCAGTCTTCAAATAATTTTGCACTTAAAATTTTTATTGATGCATACTTTGCCTTGTAATGTTTACAGACCATTTTGAATTTTAGATGGAAAACTTTGGAAAGCTTAAGAAATTCTTCTTATTTTTTTTACATTTAATTTATAGTTCATAAAAGTTTAATTTTGTATACTTCGTATGTAATTATGTTTTATTTTTTTCATCTCTTATCTCACTGCTATCAATAGAACACAAATTATGGGAAAGCCTTGATTACAACAAAATTTAGTTATTTCACTGAATCAGAGGCCAGATAAGTCAGTTTTGTGGAATAAATATGTAATTTATGAATTATGTATGCCTTCATTACTCATCCAAATATTTCTGGCTTATTAACAGAATAATGAAATGTGTGGTAATAATTAAATTCAGTGATCTTGGTATCTTGTAGATTTGATCTTTATCAAGGTAGATTTCTGAGACAGGAGGATAGAATACATTTTATTTAACAGTTTGTTAACTTGTTTTATAACTTTATTTTTAAATCGAAATGAAATTCAAGGTATAAATGGGTAGGGGATTTTTGCTTGTTTTAGAAGAGTTTTTCAATTTTTTTATTGAAGTATAGATAACATACAGCGTTATGTTAGTTTCAGGTGTAAAATGTAGTGACTTGACAGTTCTACACGTTCGTTACTCAGTCCTCGTCATAAATGTACTCTTAATCCTCATCACCTATTTAACATCCCTCCCACCCACCTCTCCTCTGGTAACCACCAGTTTGTCCCCCATAGTTAAGACTATTTGTTTGGCTCTTTTTCTTTCTTTGTTCATTTGCTTTGTTTCTTAAATTCCACATTGAGTGAAATCATATGATAATTTGTCTTTCTCAGACTTATTTCACTTAGCATTATACTCTCTGGATCTATCCATGTTGCTGCAAGGGGCAAGATTTCATTCTTTTTTTATGGTTTAGTAATATTCCATTGTCTACATATTTAGAATTGATATAGGACTATTCTTTTATACTCTTTCCCTGGCCCTACAAATGCTACAGTAGGGCCTGATTAGCTGTGTGACTCTGGGCAAGTTAATTAGCCTCTCTACATCTTCCTTTGTCTCGTCTAAGGAAGGGATAAAAAAATACTGCCTCATTCAGAGCTTTTGCAAGGATTGAGTTAATGCCTATAAGGCACCTATAACACTGTCTGGCACATAGAAACTTTATAATCACTTTTAGACAGTAGTGTTTAGCACAGAAGTGCAAGAATTTTAACAATGGACTGATAAAACATCTTTGATCGAATTTAACATCCATTTTTAAAAACTCAACAAGGAATTGAAGAGAATTTCCTCAACTGGATCAATGCTACATCATAAAACCTACAGCAAATCCTTCCTTAGGTGAAAATCTTAGCCCTGTTCCTCTTTATATTGGGAATAAGGCAAAGAGCCTGCCGTCATTGCTACTATACTATTCAATATGGCACTAAAAGTGCTGGCCCACACAGTCGGACAAGAATAAATAAAACATCAAATAACCAGAAGAAGAGAGAAAAAACTAACACTGTTCACATTTAAGATAATAATGTCAGCATCGACAGAAAAAATGTCAACCAGAGTGGAAACACGTTCAGAACAATGAAGAGCATCCTTCTATGCTGGCAATAACCAAAGAGAGACACCACTCGTGTCATCAATTAAAAGATATATCCTGTTTCAGAATCGACCCAAATGCCCAGGAATTGGATGAGGAAAAGTTTTAAGTAATCAAATGGCCAAAAAGGAAAAATAAATAAATAAAGGAACTCTAAATGTCATGTGAACATTGTTAAGATGTTAACTCCTCAAGTTAATCCAGAAATTTTAATGCAATGTCAGTAAAAATTACAGCCAGAATTCGATCAAGCAATTCTAAAATAGTCTGGACAAAGAAAATCGCTCCGTCCTGAAGAAGAACAAAGCCTCCAGCCTCCGAGAAAGGAAGGACTCTCCCAGACGTAGGGCAATAAAAACAGCTATAATGCTCATATAAAAACAGATGAACAGCAGGACAGCTAAGAGAGATCAGACATGGGAACCTCCTTTGTGTGCCAAGGTGAAGCCTGATAAAGGTGGTCCCTAAACTGGAGGAAAAAGGATAAAATGTGGTGGTTGGGGGCAGGGGGTGGGACTGATTTATACTGGCCTGCTCGCCAGATGGAGAACACAGGACGGGATCCAGACGGATCAAAGTCCTAAATTTAAAAAGTGCCACTATAAAGCTAAGGGAGAAGTCATAGGAGAGTCTTTTTGGCCTTGGCATCAAGAAGGGCTTTTAAAACGCACACACACATACACACAATTTCTTTTTTTTTTTTTTTTTTTTTTTTTTTTTTTAATTTTTTTTCACAATTTCTAAGGCCAACTGCAGGAAAAAAAAAAAAAAACAGGAGCGAGAGATGTAACAACATAAAAGTGATCGATTCCTGTTCCGTGAAAGCACAGACGCATTTAACAGATACGTATCACTACACCAGAAGAACCCAGCAACGTCTAACCGTGGCAAGTAAGGAAATCCTACAAACCAACAAGAGGAAAAAAGACCAACAAATGGAGGAATGGGCAAAGTGTAAGACTGGCCAGTTCAGGGGCCGGTAATCCAAACAGCCCACAAGCATGCAGAGGTGTCCACCACACCTGGGTCCGCACCACACGTAGTAGAGCAAGGAGGTGTTCTATATGCACCAGCTTAGCGACACTAAAAATTACCGACAGGTGCAAGGGAGGATACAGGGAGGCAGAGGTGGGGTAGCTCTCGGCCCCAGTTGTGGGAGCGAGCCCAGCAGGACCACGCTACAACCTGGTGCCTGGGCTTCCCCACTCCTTGGTCTGCACCCCCAAAAGAAACATCTCCCTCCAGGCCTCCGATGGGGCTTTACGAGGACATTCCCCGAAGCCTTGTTTGTGGAGCAAGAACTGGAGATGCCACCAATGTGGGTGCCACTCAAGGGGAGACGGAGCCCCGGACCCATCTATGGAGAGCTGGCCTGTCCCCGGACATCCAGGCCACAGACATAACTTTGCAAGAGCGTTGGGTTGAGACGATTAACGAAGATAAACCAAGCTCCTCGGTAGCACGATACCGGTGGCATAAGTTAACACAAAAGCCTACATATTTTATATGGATGCGCACGTATCACAGGACAGGCAACAGGCACGTGCGTCCCCGTGGGGAGGGGACGGCCGCAAGGTTGGGAATGAAAGATTTGCAAAAAGTGAAACCAGAGAAGGGCCTTGACCAGACAAACGGTAGGATGATGTGAACTTGCTTTACCTGGGGAACAAAAATAGAAGATTTTTTTTTTTTTAAAGCTAACCTAGTTTTGGCACGTGAAAAGCGTGTGAGGAATGAGTGCAAGGCAATCACGCGAGATTCAATCGTCCTGGTAGAAATTAGGGCACGACTCAGACTAACAAATCTTGAAACTAGAGCTCCAAGAAGACTCGAGGGGCCTTTCAGATCTCGATCTCCCTCCCTCCCTCCCCTCCTCTCTCTCTCTCTCTCTCTCTCTCTCTGCCCCTTTTGCTGGCTTAATGTCCTTTCCTGTGCTCGGTACCTCCCAGGTAAGCTGTTAATCTTCCCCCGAGAGCCCACACCCCCACCAAGAGGCTGTCCAGTCCTGCCTCCCAGGATCAGAGCGTCCCCTTGCCCCTGCAGACCCCCCGGGGCTGCCTATCCTAACCACCTTCGCCTATCCTAACCACGCACATTCCCGCCGGCTCCCCCACCTGTCGGTGAGCCCTGTGGGCACCCCGCCTTCCCCGCAGGTGGCGCAAGGGTTGAGGGACGCGGGGCCGTGGGCTCCATCCTGCAGCACCACATCTGTGCCACTCAGGATGAGGCGGCAGGCAGAGCCAGGGCTGATTAAGGCGGCTTAGCTCCACTGCACATTTCACAGAATTACAAACCGACACGACCTCTGCCTTCTAGGCAGAACCGGCCTAATTAGCTAATTCTTTGAGATCCAGAGAGAACCCAGGTGCCCCTAAAGCAAAGTCGTGGTGGGGGATGAGCTGGACCGTGAATCCACTCCACGGTTTGGCTACACAAAAAGCGTCTTTGGAGAAGGAACTGCCCCCTTTCTGTCCTCTCCTTGCTCAGACCTGATAGCATTTCCGTCTCTTAATTATTCCAGGTCCCGCCTTGTCTCCCATGGGGCCAAATCCTTGGCTTCTTGCCTCCCACCCCCCTCTCTGCTGGTAATAATAGTTCCTGTTTGCTGGGCACCCACTGTATGCTCAGAGTGTTTGTACGAACAGCTCTACCTACCATCGCAGCTACCCAGGAGTGGGGGTCCCTCTCTCACCTTCACAGGTATATGCACGCTGAGGTTCAGAGGTCACAGACAACCAGCAAGAAGGGAACGCTGCTAGACCCCTGCCCAGGCCCCAGGTGTCCAGAATGTTCTCTCAAGCCATGCACCACATGGCGTTCTACGGAAGGGATGAGAGGAAGCTCCAATTCTCCAATAAGTTTGTTCCCTACCTCACCTTGTCCCTCTTGGAGACTCAAGGCTCTTTGGCATATGGAAGACCCCGGGGGAGCCTGTGTAGTGCGGCATTTCCTGCACAGGTTGGTTTCAGACCCCTCCTTTCCTGGGACACGGCCCAGGAAGTGCCAGCTTGGCACTAGGTCAGCTTGGCAGCGAATGGGCCCACTCAGCTGCCAGCACACGGTCCCCAGGAGAGACAGGGGACCCAGCACTACACCTAACGGCTACTGTACCAAGCACCTATCCCAGCAGGGCGACAGCAGGTGGCCACAGCCATCTTGCCCATAGAGGTGCCAAAACAGGACTTGCCCTGGGCCACTGGCAAGGCAGGAGAGATGCAGGTCTCAACCCAGTCTGGTCAGAAGTTTGTTCTTTCTGCTAAACCAAGCGCTTCTTCGAGACAGGTGCCCCCGACCTGGGCTCTAAGCCTGGGTGGTGGGCGTGTGGGGCCCGCAGTATGACTACTGGGGAAGGCCCCCCCTTGGCTGCAATCTGGAAAGGCCCATGCAGAGAAGTACCTGGGCAGGGGCCAAAATGGGCTCCCCCCCCCCCCACAACCTTGGTCCTCCGGGCTGGTGGGCTCCCACTAGAGCGCTGGAGACGTGCCAGTTCTCTCATTCTGGAAATTCAGCAAGGTCGGGAATGAAACATTTGCAAAAAGTGAAACCAGAGAAGGGCCTTGACCTTGGAAACCAGCGAGCGAACTCTAGGAGCATGAGTTAACATTCCAAAAAGCTGGCACCTAAACCTCCGTGCCCAGCAGGCTAAATCTAGAGCATCTTATCAGCTGCAGAAGGGTCCACCTGGAAGAATTTAGGAGACAAGGTCAAGAAGCACACCATCCGTGTGTGAAGCCAAGTGCATCTGGGATTTGAATCCTGGGCCAGCCACATGGTGGCTGTGTGCACCTGGAGGTTGGAAAGTTCTAGCATCTCTTGTGCCAGGATCTGCACACACACACACACACACACACACACACACACACACACAGCCATCCCCACCCCTCCATCAAGTTAAAGCCCACCCAGGCCACTTCTGGTTCCTCCCCCTTCACCCTCCAGGGAACCAAACCATCCGCTGCTGAGTCAATCTGGGCATGCTCAGGAGCTGCAGCAGCTGGGGTCTGCAGGATGTGCTGCCCCACTGCTGACTTCAACATCTCCGCCCTCGTGAGAGACCCCTAGAGAGCCGCACGCCCAGCAGCCTCCCCTGCGCAGAGCCAGCTGCCTGCTGGGCTCCTGCACTCACCAGCTCAGCTCCTAAAGGCCCCAGAGGGGCTCCTGGGGGCTCAGCCCCCGCAGGAAGCGGGTGTCAGGGGAATGAGAGGCTGCACAGTGCTGCACCCCGTGCCAGTTTGCATGGTGGGCAGTCGTGGCATTGCCCAAGCTCATCTCAAGGAGGAATAGAACCACACATGCACACCCAGCCCGCCCTGCACAGCAGCGTGCACATCAGGTAGGCAATCACGGCCGCGTTCGGGAACCAAAGGGCACGTACCACCCTTCCCAGCTCACTGGCTCCACACCCTGTGTCTACACCTATCTAACCTCTAGTGCTCGACCCGGGACCTTGGCCGTGCTTTTTTGGTTTCCACTTTACAGCCTCGCGGCGAGGAGCCAACGGGAATCTGTTCCCCCAGCAGTTCTGGTGTGTGTGTTGCAACATCGTCTCCCAAAGAGTGCTCTTTTTTTTTTTTTTTTTTTTTTTATTGCTCCTATATCTTTCCTGGTGTAGCTAAAGCTTCCCTCTTCCTCCCAAGTAAAGGAGGGAAGAGAAACCTAAAAATAGAAGGAAATTTACATTTGCAGAGCACCTGTTATATTTTACTACATTCTTACTTAATCCTCCTAAGAACCCTGCGAGGTGGTTGGAGTGTTTGCAGCAAAGGAAAGGAGCTCAGGGGAAACCAGGTTTGCAAGGATGAACCCTCCCTAGAAGCTGGGCATGGCCCTAAAGCTGGTGAGCGGGGAGGGGGGGGGGGGTTTCTATCTGCAGCTTCTAGGTAGTGACCTTCATGGGAGAAAGGGTGCCCTTCTTCATCCTTCCTCCTCTGCTGGCTGAAATGCAGACCTGCTGGCGAGCTCCGGGAACCATCTGGGAGCATGAGCAACTTGGAGAATGGAAGCTACACACAGCAGCAACGGAGAGAAGACGGGGCCGCATGCCAGGCCAGGGCATACCCCACCTCTACACTACCTGAAGGAGGGAGTGAATCAACTTCTCTCTTGCTTAGGCCTCTACTGTGGCTTTTCTGCAACAACCTTAAGCTGATACAGGGGCCTATGCAGTAGTCTTCCCTTTGCAGACCTTATCAGCGCATTGTCCTGCTGTCTCAGCATTCAAAGGGTTAAAGGGAATTTCTAGTATTGCTCACGCACCAGAGTGGTTGGTTTTCAAATATGCTTTTCCCTGACTAGGCACCATCTGCAAGAACAACTCTCTAGGATCTCTACATTGTCCTCAACGTCCCCTGTGATGGCGATATCAGTCTGTGACAACCAGGAAAATGCCCTATAACTTCATACAGTAGGTAGTAAGACACAATGTCATTTTTTTTTTTTAAATTACAGGAAAAAAAGAAAAGTAGAAAAAATAAGATGAGACCAGGAAGGCCTTACATACTGGCAGCCGTCTGACTGAGCTTCCTAGCAGCCAAAGCAATGAGGGGATCACAACTTATGGTGAGTGTTGGTTGCTTCCTATCTATTTTCTGGGCTTTGAGGCCTGAAAGCCACCTCTCCTGTGGGACCTAGAAGGGCCAGCGCAGTCAGTGGACAATGCCAGCAACAGTCCTGGTGGCAAATGGAATAATGAGTCTAGGGTATAATGTATCTAACCCTCCCAACAACGCTGGGTGTTGTTCACTGTCAACTGTGTTTTACCGATGAGGAAACTAGGGCAAAGGAAGTAAGTCACTCTGCCCAAGGCCACACAGCTAGGAAACGGCAGACCTGAACCCAGTCCAGGGAGCTGGACTCCGTAATCCAGGCTCTCAGGCAAGGGTCTCATTTTTATTTTTTAAAGATTGATTTATTAGAGAGAGAGAGAGAGAGAGAGAGAGTGAGCATGTGGTGGGGAGGGGCAGAGGCAGAGGGAGAGAGAGACTGTCAAGCTCACTCCACGCTGAGCATGGAGCCCGACACGGGGCTCCACCTCACAACCCTGAGTTCATGACCTGAGCTGAAACCAAGGCTGAGCCACCCAGGTGCCCCAGCCAGACCTGGATTCAAATTTCATCTGCTGTCCACTGCTGAGCAGCCTTGGACAAGGGACTGCACCTCTCTGAGCTTCTGTTTCCTTACCTGAGATGGGAATAATCCCATAAACCAAATGGGGTGGTTTCGAGAAGACAAGAGAAATCTGCAGGTAACCAATGTGGATGAGACTTTTCCAGCTGCCCTGGGATTACACCTGTGGCCAAATGAGAGATGAGGAGGGTCAAGGACTCTGAGAGTCCATAGGGCACTGACAAGTTATGGCCCCAAATTGGGGTCAGACTACCCCCTCTTGTCCCCTGCCAGGATTTACCAGGAGGCACCAGAACCAGCCCTAAATACCGACTCTCCCCCCACATATTGTGCACAGAAGGTCGGCCTCACAGAGAACAGAGTGTTGGCCATGGAGAGGTGATGCACGCAGAGATGGGAGCTTTATCAAAGCAGGAACCTGGAGGTGCCATCAGAGCAGCAGCACCCCCAGAATGCACAGAGTAGAAGCCCCCCACCCTCTGCCACATGCCCAGTCCACTCAGGAGTGAGCCCCCCACCCTCTGCCCCTCCTGAGGACCTGGGGAAGCTTGGGGGTGGTTGTTGAGTAGAGAGCTTTAGACGGGATAGAAGAGCTGAGGTCCTAATACAGATTGGACCATGTTCTATAACTGGAAGGGGCCAGAAAATACTGAAAACTGCCTGAAGACATTAAGGACCAAGAAAGGAAAATTCCAAGAAATCCTGTTAAAGGCAACCAGTGGAAAAATCAAAACCGTTTCCGGTCTTTACCCACGTAGTAATAATACTCTACGGATAGAGACCTTTGCACAGGGTCTGTGCACACGGCAGGTGGTCACATGCGTCATGCACACCAGGGTGAGAGAGCCCCAGTCGGCCACTGCAAGCCTCCCCCCAACTGGGGACCCCTCAGGGCCAGCCCCTCTCCAGGGAAGCTGCTGGATTTGAACTTTCCTACAGCAGAAGACACGGAGTCCTCTGGTGGCACCTGTCCCTTGGGTGCATCTCCCCTCCCCCCGCCCCCTGCTGACCTCTGTTTGACTCTCCTTGACCTTTAGGCTGCCACCAGCTAGGTGACTAGTGATGGCAGGACAGGGTCCTCTGTCCTCACTTTCTCTTCCCTGGTGTCTCCCGTCTTCTAAGGCACTGGGTGGGGACATCTGCCTACAGTAGGAGCCTAATAAGTGTGCAGGGGGCCCTTCCCTGCACTCAGATTGAGGCAGCAGTGGTCCTGGCTTGGCTGAGCCGCCCAGTCCCTGATGCAAAGAGGAGGGGGCGCGGAGGGGGCCCGCGGGGGGGGGGGGAAGGCCCAGGGCAGAGAGGTGTGGGAGTCACCCCCGCCTCTACCTGGCAGAGAGGAGGGCGCGGCGAACACGCATCCCGGCTCCAGTTAGGAAGAACCGGGCGGAGGGGGGAGCTCTTATTTTTTCCCCCTCTCTCCCTCGTGTGATGTGCTTCTGACACTAATCAGGGATCCATCCCCCTGGGAGCCAACAATAATGATTAATGGTGTTAAATATAGCCAGGGACCGCCAGGGCAAAATTAGGCGCCATGCATAAAACATCAGTCGCCTCGTCAGGCAGGCGGATCAGCCGGCCTGGTGGCCGTGGACCAGCACCCGCCACCGGGCTGCCCGAGCCAGCCGCCCCCTGCCCGTGGGGTGTCTGCCGGGGAGCCTACCCTGCAGCGAGCGGCCTTACGTGCCCCCTGTGGACGGAGCCACCACCAGGCCCCGGAGTTAACCCAGAATAAAGGGACTGGTACTGAGGCACAGGAAAGAAACTGTGCTCAGGACCCACGTGGACCTGGGTTCAAATCCCAGCTCCTCCATCTCCTAGTTGAGTGGCCTCAGGCAAGTCCCTTGCCACTCGTGAGCCTTGGTTCGCTTTTCGCAGCCAATAGGGAGAGTCGAGGTACAGGGAGTCCAGACATCTACGTGGCGGGCACTCAGAAAATGTTGGCGCCCGTACCCCACTGGCTGAGGATTCAGCCTCTCTGAATCCAAGTTTCTCACCTACAAAACGGCGTCTCCTGCCGTGGGGCCTGGAAGACACCTAGGATGTGCTCCCACATGCACTGACCTCGCGGGGGCCAGGTGGCAGCACCGACCCTGTGCAGGCGCCGTCCTGGGTGCTGGGGAGAGTCCAGTGCCGGAGACATCCGGCCCATGCCCCCGGGGACCTTACAGTCCGAGGGCGAAACAGGCGGTAGGTTAAACAGACGAAGTAACTACACATTATTAAGTATTTTCTAAAGAGAATAAAAGAGGCTGAAATAAAAGCTAAGTGGGACTGGAAGGGGCTGCTCCACGGGGGGACATGGGAGGAGGCCCCGGCGCTTCTAGGAGCATGGGGGCGGTCACTCCCGCCCGGCGACCCCTGCCTGGGCCGCGCCACCCACACCAGCGTCCCTGCCTCCCTTGACACGGGTCCCCGCCCTCCCGGGGGGTGGGTGGCTGGCATTGCTGGTGCCCTGGGATCCATGGTCTCCCAACTCCTCGGTGTGCACACGTCCCAGGAGGCGTTTGTTGATCATTATAAACGCGCTGCCTCCCTGACTTCGTGGTCTTCGGTGAACACACACCAAAACACAACTTAGCGGAGGACGTGAGGTTCTGCTGCTGTCGCAGGTGCTCCACGGCTTTCCACACCCGCCTGGGGACCCACGCAGCCCACTCTAGTGGCCACTGGTCAAGAGCTGCCCGCAGCCCGGAGGTGGCCCGCCGCTCGCCTCCCTTCCCCCCACAGGGGCACCGCTGCCAGGGCGCATCAGCTCTGGGGGCCCCCTGCCCCCGGCCCCCTCATCTCTCCCTATGGCCCAGGTGGGGACTCCTCAGGAGCCCCTCCCTGCGGCTGTCTTCCTCCGGGAGCTCCCCCGACCCGACCCCCCCAGCCTCACCTGGCCAAATCAGCCGGCACCCCTGACGCAGGCAGCCCCACGACTTGCAGGGGGTACGTGGGTGAGGATGCCCGTGGCCGGCAGCGACCTCCCAGGCCACATTTTTTCTGTGCTCAGGGGTTCGGCCTTGACACCCCCGTGGCTGTGTCCCGACTAGACCCCTGACCACGGCCACCTGCTCCCTGCCACGCTGGTTATAATTGTCTCCTCTGAGCTCCCCGAGGGTGGGACCGCTTCTTTTTGGTCCCACGTCTCAGGTGTCTGGCCCAGGGCCTGGCACAGGTCCTACGACGTGGCAAACGTCGGTTAGACAGTTGTGGCAAAAGTGACGCGAACAGGCAAGGGTGAGAAAGCCCTCTAACTCCGGAGACCCAGCAAGCACGGAAGAAAAGGTGGGAATTTCTAACCACGTCACAATTCAGAGCCACGAACAGGTAAGAGACGGCGGAGGATCTCGGGCAAGGGGACCGCTCTCCAGAGGCCAGAAGAGGCTCCGTATCTACACGGTGCAGAAGGCTGACAGGCCCACGAGGCGGGGACAAATGATGCTCCGGACAAATGAACAGGTGCACGGTTCTCAGAGCTCATTCACAGGCGACAGCGTCCAAGGAGCCAAACAGACACAGAGCTGCTCGGACCCGCGGCTGGTCGGGGAGATGCAAGTTCAACGTTAAGGATGCGATTTCACTTGATACCTCTCAACGTGGTCAGAACTAACCGGACCAGCAATGACTCTTGCTGGCAGGGTACAGGGAAAGGACAGGTCTCACATTTCTAGGGTTTATAAACGTGACCTGTTAGGCCTCCGGGGAAATCAAGCCGGGGACGGCTATTAAAATTAAAAGCACATAAACCTTCCGGCCCATTGCAGGATTCGACTCCTGGAATCATACCCCGGAGAAATAAAATCTAAGGATTCGCCTAAGGATGTAGGTGTGCACGGAGGTTTATCCTCATGCCGCTGATGACGGTAACAAACGGACGAGGAACAACATCCGACCGGGGAATGGCCGGTCAATGACGGTACATCCGCACTCTGGAATACTATATGGTCGTTAAAAAGAATGCGCTAGAACTACAGCTCTAGCTGTTTCCATAGGGACAGGGCACGGGTGAAAGAGAGATGACTCAGGAATGGGAAAACATCAATATAGGTCTGTATGTGACTCTAAGAATGTGGGGAAAATACGAAAAGATCTATACTAGAGGGTCTCAGAGGGGGGGTGGGAGGGGATGATGTCACTGAAGGAGGGTTAGGGGATAAACACACTGCAGGAAAAGTATGCTAAAATGGATAAGAGTCATGCATTTCTATAAAACTGCCTAGAAAGGCGTTGACATAGGGGCACCTGGTGGCTCCACGGGGTAAGCATCCGACTCTTGGTTTTGGCTCAAGTCGTGATCTCAGGGTCATGCGATCCAGCCCTAGGTCAAGCTCCGTACTCGGGGGGGGGAGTCTGCTGAAAATTCTCTCTCTCCCTCTCTCTCTGCCCTTCCCCTCACCCCGCTCATGCTCCCTCTCTAGAAAGTAAATAAATAAAAGAAAAATAATAAAATAAAAAGGACACTGACAGGTATATGCAGAGGAAGCCCACATACATGTTCCTCTCCCTCCTTTATCGCCCTTGACCTCGTGCGCACTTTGAATCTTTCACTCTTCTTCCCGCCTCACATAATTCAGGCAAAAAAAAAGAAAAAAAGGGTAAAAAAATACGTTTCAAAATAAGAAGCTAAACACCTTATTTTGCTGGCACCCGTAATGCTCCAGAACACAGCCCACGACTACAAAGCAAAACAGATCTGATAGCCAAAACGGATTATATATTCTTCACTCCGAGGAGAGAAGTGCTTTGAGCTAATTACTCTTATTTTACACAATTTAAATAAGCTTATTAAGCTCATTGTGGCAGACAAGCCTGAAGGTGACCCTGACGATCTACGTCTTGTATAATCCCCCTCACCCTTGCACGGGGGTGGGGCCCGTGGCTTGCTTCCACCCAACAAAACACTGCAAAGGTGATGGGACTCCCTGCAATCCTGTTCCACTCCCTGAGACTCTGCCGCCGAAGGCTGAAGACAGGCCCTGCTGCCGGCCTTGAAGAAGTAATCCGCTGTGTCGCCAGCTGCCTCCGGAGAGAGCCACGAGGCAGAGGTCAGTGTGCAGCCGCTAGGAGCGGGATGGTGGCCCACAGGGCCCGGGGGCAGTCCCGGCCACCAGCCAGGAGACAGCGTATGTCCTGGGTCACACAGCCGCAGGGAAATGAATGCTGTCAACAGCCTGAGTGAGCCTGGAGGAGATGCTCCCCTGATCGAGCTTCCCACTGAGCACACAGCCCAGCCGACACTTTGACCGCAGCCTTGTCCCATCCTGGAGCGGAGGGCACAGCCCAGCTGTGTGGCCCCAGGCCCGCAAAAATGGTGAGATAGTAAACGTGAGCTGCTTCTGCTTCGACGTCTGTCGTAATGTGGTAAGCAGCAAGAGAAAACAAATACGCTCATCAAATTAAGAAATAAAAGGTTGAGGGGCACCTGGGAGGCTCAGCGGTTGAGCGTCTGCCTTTGGCTCAGGGCGTGATCCCAGGGTCCTGGGATCGAGTCCCGCATCGGGTTCCCTGCATGGAGCCTGCTTCTCCCTCTGCCTGTGTCTCTGCCTCCCTCTCTGTGTCTCTCATGAATAAATAAATAAAATCTTTTAAAACAAGAGAGAGAAAAGGTTGAGTTGAGAAGAACATACCAAGAACCCTAAGACGTGGCCGTTGGGATAAAGAATGGGGATCTGAACCCGCAAAAAGTGTCTGGGGCCCTGGAGCGTCAGGGCCAAGGACCCTGCAGGCATCCTGGCCCAGGAGGGGTCTGATATCTGAGAGCCCGAAGGACCAGGAAGGAGGTGAGGACGGGGATGTTCGAGCTCCCAACTACGCCCGTGACAACCTGCGGGATGGGTGCTTTCACCCCCCTGGAACGGAAGGGGCCCGTGCAGATCCTCTCATCCACAATCAACGAGACCTTTCCAGTGAGCCTGCCCGGCCCCATGTTTGCTGCACACACCGAGCCCTCAGGGCCAGCGCTGCCATGGAACGGACAGGAGCCCCCCAACACACACACACACACCCCAAGTGCAGGGATTACCTCTGCTTGGCAGATGAGAGAACAGGTTCAGAGGTCACACAGCCAGCAGGTCGCTCACACCGGGCTGCGTCCCCTCTAACTCCACAACCCACACTCTTGTAACACACCACACGGCTTCTCTGGGCCTCAGCCTTCCCGTCCATAAAATGGGAAGAAGCATGGTGCCTGTCTCCCGGGGAGTAAATCAGCTAATGTGTGCCCGGCAGGACAGGGGACGTGCCGACTCTCTTTGCTATTGTTCTATACTTTGTCAAAATAATGCAGACAGTGGGGCGCTGGGGTGGCTCAGTCGGTTGAGCATCCAACTTTTGATTTTGGCTCAGGTCGTGATCTCAATCAAGGTGATGGGATCGAGCCCCTCATTGGGCTCCATGCTCAGGGAAGAGTCTACTCGAGATTCTCTGTCTCGCTCTCTCTCTCTGCCCCTCCTCCCCCCTAAAATAAATAAATAAATCTTTTTAAAACTTCAGACAAGAACAAAAGTTTAATTTCTGAATAGTAACAACTCCTGGGGAAACAGGTTTTTAAACTCATTCTTCCAAACACATGGTACCTTTTCTTCACCCGCAGGGGTCAATGGAACCAATTTTCTAGGGTCCCTAATGAGACACGTAAGTAGGGGGCCACCTCCCCATATCAAGGACAACAGGTCCTGACACGTTCAGCATTTGACCCCCCTGCACAGTTAGAGGCAGGCAGGCTGATTGGTGGAGGACAGACCCCTGTTCAGACCCACACGGGGACCCGGGCCCGCCGTAGACACCCCAAGCTCCAGCCGACGGGCCAAGACATCATCTCCTTGGACCAGCCCAGGCCAAGAGCTTTGTCATTCCAGAATTCCAGGCCAGCAGGGCCTGAGAGACGCATCCCCCAGAAAACAGGGCTCCTCTTAGAACGGAGGTGAACACTTGCCTGCCGAGGCCCCCAGGAGATGACACCTCCGGGTCATGGCTGTGCAATTCTGGGTCCCCTGGAGCTCACCAGAGACAGAGAGCTCATCTCTAGGACACGTCCAAGGGCCAGGGGTGCAAGGGGCTGCAGAGAGCCGATGGGCAGAGGAGCAGGATTCCTTCCCCTCAATTCCAAGCCAATTCAGTCCAGGGCACAGCATGAAGTAGTGAATGTCTTCACTAACGAGCTCCACCTTCACAGAGAGCCCCAGGCATCATCTGACACCGGGACCCAGCCAGGATCACAGGAAAGCACGAAAGCAGGTGCATCACCCTCCGCTCCAGGCGCCCCGCACCCGAGGCCCAAGCCTGGCATCAGCGGAAGGCTCTGCGCCTCAGGCTGTACGACACACTCCCCCCACGGAAGGAGGACAGCAGGTGTACAGCAGGAGCGGCAAGGATGTCCGCAGCACAATTGTTTACAAAGAAGGAAAGGGAACGGCCCTTTGTCCAAAACACAGAAGATTGGTTAAGTTAGGGAGCTTCCGCATGACCGGCCTCCGTGCAGCCAGCACAGATGCTTCGTGAGCGCTTCTGCGCACGAGAAGGTATTAAACACTTCAGATTAAAATGTGAGCTTCACTGTTTCGTGTATGATCATCCCTCTCGTGTCAAGTAAAATACGGAGGAGAAGGTTCAGAAGGTCATAGATCGAGGCAGTCACCGTGGCCGTCTGCGTAAGGAGATTAAAGGGATTTTTCCCTTTTGCTTATCTGCATTCCTCATTTTCTCTCCGACGAACAGATACTGCTTTGTACAGTTTAATAATAATAATAATTTAAAAAAAAAGACGAAGTAAGTACTTTAGCTTTTACAACCAGGGCGCACTTTCACCCGCCTGATCTCTTGTAATCCTCATACCAGAAGCAGATGCAGCAGCTCCAGCCCCGCCTAAGTGCCGCATCCGAGCCAAACCTTGGGCGCCATCCACGGCGCCATCCACGGCGTTTCCAGCTATTTCTTCCCATTTGTATTTCTGAAATCCTTCTCTTCTGGCGGGGGTACCAACTGGAGCCTCTGGGGGTCCAGAGGCGAGCTTTGGGGACACAGGAGGCACATGCCCCCAGAGTTGTCCACCAAAGGTGTGTGTGTTCATAATGCATATTTTCTGGGGAAGAATCTGGAAGATTTTATATTCTTTTTTTTTTAAGATTTTATTTATTTATTCATGAGAGACACAGAGAGAGAGAGAGGCAGAGCCACAGGCAGAGGGAGAAGCAGGCTTCATGCGGGAAGCCCGATGTGGGACTCGATCCCAGATCTCCAGGATCATGCCCAATTGGGCCAAAGGCAGGTGCTTAACCGCTGAGCCACCGGGGCTGCCCAGATTTTATATTCTTAAAGATGGTTAGGGCACCTGGGTGACTCAGTCGGTTAAGCATCTGCCTTCGGCTCAGATCATGATCCCAGGTCCTGGGATGGAGCCCCACATCGGGCTCCCCGCTCAGTGGGGAACTTGCTTTTCCCTCGCCCTCTACCCCTCCCCACTCAAAAAAAAACAATGGCTGTGACCCCTGAGAGGTGCGACCCGGTGTCCTGCGCCCTCCAGAACAGCCCTCTGCCCACCTTCTCTTTGTTCCAGCCAGCTCCTGCATTGGTGCTCGTTTTCCAGATCCTGTCCCCCCTTCTATCTGGGCTCCCCATGACCAATCTGCTGCCCGAACAGTCCCACCTGCCAGAGATGTGTCCTGCAAGAGTGCTGTCCCTTACCTCGGGGTCTCTGACAAATCAGAGCAAGCTCTGTGTCTTTGTCGGGGGCGGGGGGGGAATGCACAAGGTGAGTCCTGTTACAGACCTGGGTGGTGGGTGCCTACCTGAATCCCACCCAGCGGTGGCCTCTGTAGTAGCCTGAATAGGGTCCCCTAAAAATTCACATCCACCCAGAACCTCAGAATACGACCTGACTGGGACATAGGGTCTTTGTAGACGTGATTCGTTAAGGATCCCGAGATGAACTCATCCTGGGTTTCGGGGAGGGCCTAAATCTAATGACTTATAAGTTCCTGGTGTCCCAAGAGAAGATGCAGAGCCACATGGGAAGGAAGATGGGGTCAGAGAGGGGAGGGATGGAGCCTCAGGGGGGGGCCAGGACCTACATCCCCCCCGCAGAGCCTTTGGCGGGAGCGTGGCCCTGCCCGCACCTGATTCCACTACAGTGATTCATACTTCTGGCCTCTGGAAGGGTGAGAGGATACGCTCCTGTTGTTGGAGCCACCAAGTTTGTGGTCATTTGTCTGGCAACCCTGGGAAATGGACCCAGCCCCCAACCCCAGAGAGACTGGAGACGCCCGTTTAGAGCCTCTTTGGTACAAGCAATAGTCCCCAAGTGTGCATGTGCTCCCTGGACATCCTTCACCCTTCATCCTCAGGGCGCCCCCACCCCTACTTTTCTCCAACATTCCGGATTCAAGACCAGTTCCATCAAGCCAGGCTCAGCAGCCAGCACCCTCCGCCACATCTCACACCCTCCGCTCACCTCCCACGTCCTATTAATAAAACAAAGTAAAAATTAAATTACTTCTAACACACCCCCGGTCTGCTTTCAAGAGGGCTAGATGGCTTGAAATTCTAATTTTCTTTCCAAGGTCTTAAAATAATTTCACAAGAGCCCGGGCGATGCCACCCCCACCCCCGCCTGCATCGCACAGCGGGATTAGACAGCAGGAGTCCGGGCTGCAGCATCAGAAAGAGAAGGAAGGAAGGACAGTGCCTGGATGGTGGGAAAAGTGGGGTCTGCTTCCGGCCCCCCTGCAGACTGGGAGGTGTCTCTGGGGAGACCCAGCCCTCCCCGACCTCCGTTCTGCTGTCTGCAATACCCCCAGGAGGCATTCCAAAGTCCGTCCAGGCTGATGCCACCTCTTGGATACAGCCAGTCTCGAAACCAGAGGTTCTAGTCCTTTTTCAAAAGGTTTCAGCTCAGGTCATGATCTTAGGGTCATAAGATTGAGTCCCATGTTAGGCTCTGCGCTCAGTGGGGTGTCTGCTTGAGATTCTCTCTCTCCCTCTGCCCCTCTCAAATAAATAAATAAATAAAATCTTTAAAAAAAAATTTAAGGGGCATCTGGGTGGCTCAGCAGTTGAGCATCTGCCTTTGGCTCAAGGTGTGACCTCGGGGTCCTGGGATCGAGTCCCACATCGGGTTCCCTGCATGGAGCCTGCTTCTCCCTCTGCCTGCGTGTCTGATTCTCTCTGTGTGTCTCTCATGAATAAATAAATAAATAAATAAAATCTTTTAAAACAATAAAAAAATAAAAGGCATACGGGCCATTTCCATGGGCTGCCCCTCTAGCAGTAACTATGGGGGCCCCACAGAAAGGTGGGGGAGCCACAGATCCACCCTGGGGTGGAGTCACAATGTAGAAGGGAGCCATCCTGGAGAGACGCCCCCCTCATCTCAGACTCTGCATGGGCAAGAGCTAGACTTGCCTGTTTTAAGCCACTGAGATTTCAAGACATATTCGTTAGTGCAGCACAGCCTGGCCTAGCCTGACTAACACAGTACAATTTCCTTTTAAGGATGTGACGATGAGGAATCAGGGCAGAAAGTACATGGGATGTTCCTGAACTCACAAGTGGACTCAGCAGTCAAGCTCAGAGAGCTTGGCAAAGAATTTAATGGACACGACAGGTGTGGTGCAGGGCAGGAGGGGTGGTCTGGGCCTGCCTCTGACGCCAGCCAGGTGCAGGGCACAGGGCACAGGGCAGAGACCGCTTTCCGCAGAGATCCACCCAGGCTGACGTTGAAGGAGAGAAGGCAGAGGAAGGAAACGGATCCACGAGAGGGGTCAGCAGGTGCAGATGCCCAGAGGAGAAATCCCACAGGAAGCCCTGCATGGAACCGTTTGGCGTGGCTGCATCTCAGGGCGTGTCGGGGCTGGAGAGGCAGGGAACGGAGCACCGGGGATGGGGAGCGACCGGAGGTGCTCCTTGAGGCCACCCCACCCCTCGCACAACCAGCCCTGGGAAGAGGTGGGTCTACAGCCAGGGCTGGAAACACGCCCAGCTTCTCCCGGCCCCGAGGAGGCAGCGGTCAGCAGGGCCCCTATCGTCATACACCAGCACCTCTTCTAGGGCAGCCCACGTGCCACCGCATGCACGAGCAGGACCCGGGAGGGGGGCCCCAGACGCACAGCCCCGGGGTGCCTTCGACCCTCAGATGCTCCCTGCCCAAGGCTCCTCAGACACATGGTGGCTCCCAGGACAGCCCATTTCCACAGTTAGACAAGAACAGGCCCTTAGATCTCCAGTCATCCCCCTTCCTTGTACCGAGAACGTGGGCACAGAATGGGGAAGCAACTTGCCTAAAGCCCCACAGCAAACCCACAGCACGGTTCTGTGCCCAGAATGCACACCAGGCCTCAAGCATGCTGCTCTTTCTCCCACTCCTCTGCTTCGGAAGATCCCAGGGCCCTTGGGATTTCCATCTCACCGGAAACCGGCCCTTCCCTGAATCGGCAGGCTCACCCGACCATAAACCTCCAGCCAACCAGATGTCCCTTCTACTTTTCCTGCAGGAAGGAAGGGAAAGGGCTCAGGGTCTCCCTGGGAACAGCTGTGCTTGGTACCTTTCATGGATTCTGGTGAGACCCCAGCCCTGTGTCCCTCCCCTCCAACCCCCTCCCTCCTAGGGTACGGCCCAAAAATGCTCCAGCCTTGCAGCCCCTCTGCCCAGTGAGACTCCAATGAAGAAAGAGCGAGCCCTTTGCACCACAGCTAGAATCTCGAGGTTCGTGCCCAGATAAGCCCTCCCTGCGCATCCCCAACCTCCCAGAGCTGCCTCAGCCCACTTTGGTGTAGGGGGCACGTCCTGGCTTGCTGTGGGCAAGGCACGTGCCCTTGGATAAGCACATGCCTCCAGATGGAGCAGTTCTAACTGTTCCCGGACCCGGTGGGACCACCCTGTCGCCCACTCAGCCCTCCAGGCAACCAGCGGGCACCACCACCCACTCCGCCAGCTTCCCGAGCACACGGCGCAGGCGAGCGGGGGGGAAAGACAAGAGGCAAGTCGGCCGCCTCAGATGGAATGTTCTAGCACAGACACCACCGCTCTGCTCCCTCGCCGTCACAGCAGACATCACTAATCAATCACCAGATTCCTTCCCACCGAGTCCAAGCGCAGCCCGGGATCTGTGTGCGCCCCACGCCGGCTGCCCACGGCCGCCTATCAGAGCTGGTGCCCTGGGGCGACAGCGCCTCCCCGCACCTGCTGTCGCCCGCCAAGGATCTCGACCCGGGGCCACCTTCCACCTCCGGGCACGCGTTTATCTGGTGGCATCAGTGAAAGAATCAGGACACACTGAGGAGCAGGAACGCCGCGTGCCGAGGGCCCGGGGATCACGAATTTCAAGAGGCATTTTACCGAGCAAGGGATGCTGGGCACACAGAAGTCGCTTGGGGCGGGGGGCGGGGGCCAGGATGTAAACAACCGGTCGGCGCTCTGGAGAGGCTAAGAGGTTCCTGGAGAACCAGGACGCGGTAGCTTAGATTTCCTGAAGGTTCTGACCCAGCACAACATGCACCGTATTTGCTTTTTTTTTTTTTTAAGGAGCTGGGCTTGCTTGCTCTAAGTCAGTGAGTTCCCGACTTAGGAATAGAAAGCAAAGGAAAAGGACAGATAGGTCCCTCTGGAAGGAAAAGCCTCAAGAGTGAGGCCACCCAGGGATTGGTGCTAGAACTAGTCTTATTTTAAAATCCTTTCAAGGGAGCTGAGCGGAAGAACGTAGGTGAGACTGCCAAGCTTGCAGATGGCACTGGGTGCCTGGGAGGGAATATGAGGCCGGCAGGGACAGGGGCACAGGGACAAGGGGACAAGCGGAGCGGGGAGCGTGGAAGGGAAGCCGAGTCGGCTCGGGAGAATGCAGCTGCCCAAGCCCCCAGGAGTGGGGGTTCGCAGGGAGCCTCCCTCCCACCTCCGGGAGCTGCCCGTGAACCAAGGGAAGCGGAAGGGTCCAGAACAGGAGCAAGAAGAGCTCAGGACCAGTACATGAGCCCGGCCGCCTGCTCCAGGCACCTTAGACTCCCATGCTCCTCTTCCAGTCATTCGTGGAGTGACGCCTCCTCCAGGAAGCCCTCCTTGATTCTCCCTGCCCCCCCCCCCCCGATATCTCCTCTCCTAGCTCTAAGACCTCCCCTCCACGCACCACGCTGGGTGCACGAGCCCTGGTCTGTCCACCCACCAGACTGAGGGCACTGGGCACATACCCCCGGTCCAGGCCTGCAGAGGTTTCCCTTTGGATGTCACCTCTGTGTCCACCTGATGGCACAGCTCTGGCCAGCAGCACCTGCCGGCCTCTGGCACCTATCGACTTCCCTCTAGAACCTCCTGCCTCCCCAGTCCGGGGCTTTTAATGACCCCCTCGGTCACTCTCATCCCCAGAGCCAACTCTTTCCTCCACCACCAGGCAGAGCTAAGTCAGGCCACGGAAGCCAATCCAAGGGGTGGACAGGGGTCCACATGGGGTGGGCAGGGGTCCACAGGGTGGATGGGGGTCCATGTGTGGGAGGGGATCCATGGGTGGGCAGGGGTCTACAGGGTGGGCAGGGGTCCACCGGGTGGGTAGGCAGGGGTCCACAGGGTGGATGGGGGTCCATGTGTGAGAGGGGATCCATGGGTGGGCAGAGGTCCACATGGAGTGGGGAAGGGTCTAAAGGGTGGGCGGGGATCCATGGGTGGGAGGGGGTCCATGGGTGGGCAGGGGTCTACAGGGTGGGCAGGGGTCCACCGGGTGGGTAGGCAGGGGTCCACAGGGTGGATGGGGGTCCATGTGTGAGAGGGGATCCATGGGTGGGCAGAGGTCCACATGGAGTGGGGAAGGGTCTAAAGGGTGGGCGGGGATCCATGGGTGGGAGGGGGTCCATGGGTGGGCAGGGGTCTACAGGGTGGGCAGGGGTCCACAGGGTGGGTAGGCAGGGATCCACAGGGTGGGTGGGGGGTCCATGGGTGGGCGGGGATCCATGGGTGGACAGGGGCCCACAGGGTGGACAGGGGCCCACAGGGTGGGTGGGGGCAGCCTCTGTCAGCTTCTCCCAGGACCCCCATTCCAGCCCCGTCCACCTGGACCCCTTGGGCCCCAGACCTCCTCCCTGATGTCAGTCCCCGGTCTCTACCCCACTTGGGCGGGGGGGGCCTTGGCTGCTGCCTGACCTTCTGGCCTCAGTGTGACCCCCGTATTTTGAGAGTCAGACTTAATTCCGCTCTGACCTGACAGGTCACCTCTGAGGAGCCAGCAGGGCCGCCCCCCAGACTTCAGAGACAAGCACCTCCCAGGAACCTCCAGGCCTCGCACCTCACGGCCAGGCTCCTGGGCCAGGCGCCCTGCCCAGGAACAGGACCTGAGGAGGCCTACAGGCCAGGTCCCAGGGGGAGGCAGATGCACCCAAATAAGTGAGAGGGGACATAGACAGTGGCACCGAGACCCCAAAGACGGTCTCCCTCAGCTTCCCCCCGGCTGCCTCCATCTGGCCTAGAGCCTGGTGCCCTCAGCAGATGTCGGAACAGGGTGGCTCTGGCCTCACCCTCTATCCCCCCTGCTCATGGACCCCAGGATCTCGAGCTCCCTGCTGTTCCTCAAACACTCCAGCCATGCACCTACCTCAGGGCCTTTGCACTTGCTGTTCCTGCTGCTGGAACACCGTCCCCCAGACAGCGGCCCAGCTTGCTCCTTCACCGCCTTAGGGTCTCTACTCGGACGGCACTTTCCCGTGGGCCTTCCTTGGCCCCTGGGGAGTTGAAATTGCAAACCTCCCTGACTATTCTGCAGCCTCCCTATCCCCGTTCCTTGCTGTATTTTCCCCCGTCCTGCGTAGCGCCATCTGCGTGCCACAAGCCCCCGCGGGCAGAGGCGTCCGTGTGATACTCACTGAGCACCTACTACGTGCCAGGCGCTGCGTCTGGCCCTGAGGATGCAGCCGTGGACCGGGCAGCCCGCTGCGCCCTCTAAGGGACCCTGCGGAGGCGGCGTCACGTCCCCCGCCTTACAAAGTAGAAAGCGCGGCCCCCCCGACATCCAGTCCACCCCACAGTAAGCAGCGTCTGTAGGCACAGGCCGGGCCCTGCCCTGCGCACTTTGCAGGGATCCCCTCAGTGAATCCTTTCAATAACCCCCAACCCCACTTTACAGACAGGGGGGGCGGGGAGCTCGAGCACAGAGAGGCCAAGAAGAGCGCCAAAGCCACACAGCCCATGCGACACTTCCACAAGGAAGCAAGCGCTTCCCGGGCCTTGTCACCCCTCCGACGTGACCACAACAGGAGGGACCGGAGAGGCGAGGCGGCTTGCCCGAGTGCACGCAGCAAGGTGGGGTGGGCGCTGACCCCGACTCCCAGCCCAGTGCTCCCCTGACTTGCAAGCCCGTGTGGGCCGCTCGGCTGGTGGCCCGGAGCCGCCCGAACAAAGAAAGCCTCGTCTCCTAAACACATAAAACAAGTCCCTAATCCGTGTTATTAATGTAAATAATATTGCGGCAAAGAAAGCGCGCTCCCTGCCTCCCCCCGAGGGGCTCTGGGGATTACGTCTACAGTGTCCGACGCAGCAAGGACAATAACCAATTGACTCTTATTAAAACTCCAATAATGTTGGCGTGATTGCGGCTTTGATAAGAGCCCTGCTGTGAGCGGGGGTCAAACACATTAGGAAAATGTAATTAGACTAATAAATTCCAGGCAATCTTCTCCCCCCCCCCCCCACTCTCTCTCTTTACTCCAAGGAGGAGCCCCACACAAGACCTCATTACTCCCAGGGAGGCCCTGCCGTGGGCGTGACTGCAAAGGAAAGCGGAGTCTCAGACCCCCCCAGGTCTGGCCGCACAAAGACCCCCTGGGCTCCCACAGCGGAGCATTTGGGACCTAAGGCCAAGGCCAAGCAGCAGACAGCCCAGGCGGCTGCAGATGCATGGGAGCGCATGGGAGCGGGGCTCATAATAGCGCCCCGGGCGGTGCCTTGAGATTCTAAAAGACCAGCTTGGGGGGCTCAGCAAGGGGGACAGGCCTCAGAGAAGGTGCAGCTTCACCCAGGCCCCAGAGGCCACCCTAGCCACCACACTGCAGGGCATAAGCCCATCTCCTAGGGTGAGGCCAACCCTACAAGGAGCCCCTGTTTAGAAAGGACCCGCCGCCCCTCCTGACCCCTGACCTTCCCCAGTGGAGTCCATCCTGCTGTCACACGGGTTTTGAAATTGCAAACACACTCTGCTGGGATCCCTTCCTCAGGGAACAGTGTGAGCGCTGCAGGACCAGAAACGGCGGGCGCACAGAAAACCACAGCGGCCGGGCCGGGCCGGGCAGCCGAGGGACCCTCAAGGCACACCTAGGACGACGGCCCCGCCCACCTGCACCTGCCGTCACAACGCTCCACCCTGTGTCCCAGGACTTTCTTTCCCTCCTGCCACTGCACCAGCAACCTAACCCCCCACCCTATTCCCCTCCGCCACCCCCACCCCCAGCCTATTCTATATTTTTTTTTTTTTCTCTCCACCCACCAGGCTTTTACTCTCTTTACGTCTCTTCTCTTCCTCTGGGTCACAGGGCGGCAGGTGCGGGAACCGGGCAGGCAGCCGGCAGGTAGGGGGAGCGTAACTCCCACGTGCACACTTCAGGTCTTTTCCGTCGGTGTGAATTTCTTAGCCTTAAACACAGAGAGGACTCGGCCACCCTTCAGTGTGTGTGTCCCTGATACAGTGCGTGACTGCGGTACCTAACCCCATCTTCCCACAAGCCCTGGGGGATTTTATTGAGCAATATCGCACAGTGCAGTGATTCTGAGGCACACGTACTGTCGGGTGATAGAAGGGGCTGCTGCTCACACGCAAAAGCCTCACACACACGAAGCACACTACAAGGCAAGGGTGCTGGGAGGATCACGTCCCCATTGCACAGAAGGGAACGTCAAGTCCAGAGTGAGTCCAGACTCACCAATCCCCTCACTAAGTCACGCTGGCCCCTGGCCTTGGATTTCCCTGTTTGTTGCACATCTGTTCTGTGTCTGATACTATGCAGAGCGCTTTGTGGTCAAGTCCGAGGCAAGAGGACAGAGTGAGAACAGGCTTCGGAGTTAAAAGTTCCCGAGTTCAGATCCCAGCTCTACAGTTTAGCTCTGTGACCTCAAGCAGGTCACGTAACCTCTCTGCGCCTCGTTTTCTTGCCTGTGAAATGGGAATAGCTCATAGAGAGGTGGTAAGGATTACAAAATTTAAAAACCTAAGAGGGCACCTGCTGTTTTACACTGCGACCTGGAACAGGGCCTAGGGCAGAGTAACCACCCCCAAAATGTTGGCTACTCTCCTTATTGGGGCTTACCCCACACAGCGTGGACTCCAGTGCTGGCTGAAAGGGGACAGGGGATGGGGATGTTAGGTTGGGGGGTGAGGCTCTTGCAGTCAGACCCAGCTTCCTCCTCTGGGGCCCCGGACAGCTGATCTGGGCTCTGAGCCTCAGGCTGCTCATCCATAAAGTGGGGTAGCAGTTGCATGCCCTCTCCTGGGGTGGCCGTGAGGATTCATGGGGTGCCCCGTGCAAGTCACTCGCACAGAGGGCCCAGCACATGGAGCAGGGGCAAGGGGGGAGGTGTGACCCTGGGCTGCCCTGTTCTCACAGTTACTGTCCCTGGCACCGTCCCTGCCCCAGGCCCCAGAGTACAGTAGCCCCACAGGTGCAGGAAGAGAGCTCACTCTGCTTTCTGGGCCTTCTGGGCGTCATTCCCAGGGCACCTGACTCCCTGATCAGCGTGGATGTCTGTCTATCTCGGTGGAGAAGGTCCCCGGCCCATGGGCAGCCCAGACTCTTCCTCCCCGGAGATGCCTGGCACCACAGGTTCAGGAGAGGGCTCCCCTACCGCAAACTGCCAGTGGCCATTCCACATCCCAGAGGCCAGGTTCTTTCCCTGACCCTCCTGGGCCACACACCAGCCCCGGGACGGGAGGCCAGGATGCCAGGGGACACCAATGAGCACTGCTTGAAAACCTACCTTCCACCAGGTACCACTTTATATACCTCTGCTTTGCAGATGGGGAAACTGAGGCTCAGAGAGGGTAAATACCCTCTAAACCCTGGAGCACAAAAGACGAAAGCAGCAGAGCTGGCACGGGGACCAGATGCAGGACCACCGAGCACGCCTCCCCGCCTAGCCAGCAGGTGTATCCAAGTGTCCCGCCCATCCTCTCTCCCCCCAGCTCACACGCCGGGTAAATGGGGGCAATGCTGGCCCCGTGCACATCACTGGGTTATTCTAGAAGGAAGAGGGCAAGGGGCTTTGAGTATGAGGAACAGGGACTGTGGGAAAATAGGAACTGCCCGCCCACCCCACCCCCGCTCTCCCCACCAGCGCAGGAACCCAGCTCAGACCCCAGCAGTCTGTTCCTCCAGCGAGCCGGTGTCCCCCAGCAGTGCGTCGGGGGCATCTGGCCTCCGCTCGAGCCCTTCTAGTGACAGGAGCTCACTCCGCCCGAGGCAGTCTGTTCCGTCGAGCTGCAAGGCCTCAGAGCCAAAAATCCCTCTCCCTGTCAATTCTGCCCACAAATACCGGAGGGTACCCCCGCTGGGA
Organism: Vulpes lagopus; assembly: GCF_018345385.1. Taxonomy (NCBI): domain Eukaryota; kingdom Metazoa; phylum Chordata; class Mammalia; order Carnivora; family Canidae; genus Vulpes; species Vulpes lagopus. Next base: position 129,757,205 of record NC_054831.1, read on the forward strand.
TAAGATCTTCCCTTCTTGAGCGTGGTTATTATGCACGCTCCCTCCCCCGGCCCAAGTCATCTCTTTCTGGGCCAAATATTTTACGGCCTCCAATCCACCCTCCTAGGATGAAAAGAATCCTGGCGAAGATAAAGGTAGTATCAGTGACTAACGCTTAATGAACACGTAACCGGCATCATTCTCCACCAGGACTCAGCAAACCGCGGCCCAAGGGCCAAATCTGGCTCACTGCCGGCTTTTATAGGGTCTACGAGCCAAGAGTGGCTTTTGCACTTTTAAAGCGTTGGGGGGGTGGGGAGTGAAAAACCAGAAAAAGACGACTCTTTTGTGGCACATGAAAAGTATATGAAATTCAAATTGCAGGACCTATAAATAAAGTTTTATTGGCACCCCGCCACGTCCATCATTTACATATTGTCTGTGGCTGCTTTCAAGTCACTGCGGCAGACTCGATGACTTTGGCAAACGATACGGCCCACAAAGCCTGAAATGTTTCCTATCTGGTCCTTTGCAGAAGAAGTTTGCTGACTTACAGTCTACACGTTCTGCACGTACCATCGCTATCTTACTAGCCTATGAGGAGGTTAGTACTACAGTCATTTCACAGACAAGGAGGCAGGAGCTCAGAGATGTTAAGTAAATTGTCCGTGTCCCCCAGCCTCACCAGGTGGAATCAGGATTCAAACTCAGGCAGTTGGACTCCAATGTCTGCGCCTTACCCACTGCCCTATTCTTGTCGCTGCCCGGAGCTGACAGCACCAGGACAGTCACCCTTCTCCCCTGGGCCCTCTGGCTTCACCGTGCATGGTGGGAATGACCAGAGCACCTGCTCGGCTATCACCGCCATAGCCCCTTCCGACCCTGTTGGCTCTTCTAGGTCTTTCCCAAGCACGCCCTAAAGAGGGCCAATAGACCCATTGCTCTCTGAAGACTACAGAACTGATCCACCAGCACCCTCCAAACCAGGAACCAGGAGCAGATGTGAGGACGTCAACAGCTCTAACCAAAGGTCCCTACAAATTCCTGAGAGCCAATGCATCTTGCTTTTTCTCGGGCTGCCCACGGGCTTCAAAGTCCCGCCCGTGATCTTGCAAAGGTAGAAAGGAGAAGTCCCCGGGTCTGTGCCCGAGGTAAGAGAAATCTCAAGGCCACCCGCCCTCCTTTCCTCTCTCCAAATCTACGGGGGCAGAAGGTAGCATGCCCCGTTGCCATGGAAACCAGGCTAGGCTGTGTCTGCACCAGGAAGGATTACAGACAGACACAAGTCGGGCGCAGGGACTCTATTCTGTGATTAAAGTTTCTCCAAGAGGTTTCTACTCCGCTGTTATTCCTCAGCTCAGATGCACATTATAAACCTCGGGCTCATCAATAAATACAAATCAATACATCTAGAAAGCAAATATTTGATTTTTATTTATATGCATATGCAACGTAGCTCTGTCTCACCCCGGCCAGAAGAAACCCAAACGAGCCAGTCAGCCCCTGGCGTTGCCGGCGGGTGACCCATTGCCGGTTTCGGCCCAGGACGCAGCTTTCATGGGTCCGCACGACTTTTTTCCCAAAAATATATCAATGAATCGCTAACCTTTGCACTTTGAAAGATTTTGGAGCACAGCTCAGATTTCAGGCTTTTCTTAAAATAATCCAAAAATCGGGCAATAGCAGCCCTACATAGTGACAGCTGCTTACCCCGAAGCAGAAACTGCCCCCATAGGCAGGGCAGGGCCCCCCCCATCCCGCTCCCCTCTACTCCCAGCATCCTCTTCCCTCCTGCACCTCACCCATTCACCCCTTTGTCTTCCCCAGAGGGTGGAGGGCCCCTGTAGGCATCTGCATCCGTGACACCCCACCCCGAGTACCTCCACTCCCATTTTACTGATAGAAACACTGAGGCCTACGGAAAAGAAACACCTTGCCCCAGCTGCAACAGTGAATTCATGACAGGGCTGGCCTCCCAACGTCCAGGGCAGGACTCAGCTCAGACCTGTCTGGAAGGAAAGTCTAGAGGTTGGGTTAATATCTGTCAGCTACAAACGTGTCTAAGGTGAAAATTAGATTTTTCTGCTGACTCTAGTTTTGCCAGCTTTGTTCTAGCACTTTGCAGGAGGGAGGGAGGGTGGAAAAAAAGGAGAAAGTCTCCTCGGACCCGCTGCAGCCCCCTCCCCTCGCTGTAGTGGCCACGCCTGCCTGCCCACAGCCATGCTCCATGGTGCCCGAGAATACGGAGGGAGAAAACCAAGTGGGCTAAAGCGCAGAGAAGGTCAGCGGGCTGCCCGGCTTCACAGCTATGATCCTGTAACCCTGGATGAGTAGAGAATGGCAGCCGGGCCTGGGACCCAGCTCCCTGTCAGCTACTTGCTGGCTGTGTGACCTTGACCAAGTCACGTAACCTCTCGGACCCCTGTCTCTTTCTCTGTGCAGGAGGGGTGAGCAGCAGCACTACCGAGGAGGATTGCTGTGCAGGTCAGATAAGACCGTAACAAAACACTCAGTGGGTACACAGTGGGTGCTCCCCCCATGCGCTCCTCCCACCCGCTTCCAGCCCAGCCAGACGCAGCCACCCTCCTAAGTCTGAACCCCTCCGACCCGGGTTCAAACCATGCTCTGCCTGTGGCTCCAGCAGCTCTCCCCACTCCCTACCAGTGACTCACCAGCAGCTGTCCACCTCCACGAAAGCCAGCAGGCCCGCCCCAGCCTCCCTCCGTGACTCTGCTCGAGCAGGGAGCCTCACACGGAGTAGCTCGCCCCTCCTACCTCAAGACCCCCGGCCCTCGGGGCCCAGCTGGACCGGACCTAGCGCCGCTGCAACCTCCCCTGGGCCCGGAAGCCCCTGTCCACTCCGAACTCCGCTCCACCAATCACTTGGAGGACTCTAACATTCTGGGTGGGTAGACTCTGCCCTTGGCACCTCGAAGGTCAGGACAGCTCACACAGCTTTGAGATCCTTGCTGGGGACAGCCCAGCACCCATCCCCTCCTCCTTGGACACTGGTATACCCAAATGCCTTTGCAGGACCGACCTCCCCTCCAAAATGCTCTCTTGGCGGGACTCTTGATCATGAGGCCCCAAACGCCTCCAAACCAGGGCTGGTCACGTGGCCAAAACCCCGTCCATTCTCTCCCGGGACCCGGACTTCCAGACCTGCAGAATCACCCCAAGCTGGCTGGGGCCACCCATCCCCATGGGGTCTCAGACGACTTTTGGTTCCTGCTCTTTCCGGGCCAGTCCCCCAGCCAAGCCTCAGATTCTGCGAGCTGCCTCCTAATCACTTCCTTCCCTGCTGATGTCGGCCTTCTCCGCATCCCTATTCCCACGGTTTGCTCCCCCACTGCCCCCCCGCCAAAGAAACGAGCCCTCCCGGAATCTCTAAGCCTCACATCACATCCACATGCACACCCAGCTCCCAGATCCGACCCCACAGACACCCGGTCTTTTTAGAGGGACTTTGGCACAGCCAGACATGCCACGACCCTCATGCCTTCAGGAAAAGGCCAAGCTGCCAGCTGATTAAGTAACGGGGCTTAGCTCCTCCCAGTATTGGCCCACAGAATCCGAGTGAGCCCCCACCCCCACCCCTGAGAAGCCCCACGGGGCAGAGGTGGCTCTTGTCTGGAAAAAAAAATAAATAAAGGTAACAGATGGAACCGAGCAGATCACATAGAAAGCAGGTATTTCTGCAGATGCCAAAAATAGACAGTGAGCACCTGAGTCGGGTAAACACGGCGTGCGCGGGGCTCCATTCAACACGCAAAGAGCAGAGGGCCTCCGAAGCACCCGGGGGCTGGTGAGCAAGGGCAGCGCCCCGGGGCCGGGGCACAGAAGCAGCCGAGCCCACGCCAGCACAAGCACAGGCAAGGTCCAGCGGCCAGGGAAGGACACGCAGAAGTCAGCGGACAAGGAAGGGTCAAGAGGAGAGATTTCCAAGAAGAGGCTCCCTACAACCACCCTGGTCGAAGCAGCCGGTATCATCTCTCCCCTAGACCACCTCGATGGCCTCTGCACTGTCCCTCTGCCTCTGCCTCACCCCAACAGCCTGTCCTCAAAAGGGGGAGCCAGATCATGTCATTCCCTCGGGGAGCAGGGTGCAGGGGGAGGGATGCACTCAAATACACCCCCACCATCAGCAGCAGCAGCAGCATCTCTCCGTCCAGCTTTCTGACCTTACCTCCTACCACCCTCCTCACAGGCCCTCCAGCGAGCCTTACACAGACCTACCGCAGGGCCTTTGCACACGCCGCTCCCTGTGCCTGGACTCTCTTCCCCATGTTGCTCCACGCTTCCCTCCTGTCTCTGCTTAGCCCATCCCTGACCCCACTGGCTATCACTCTGCATCCCCTTTCCGTTCATTTTCCTCCCGAGCTCTCCCAATCTGAATCTGCAGCATTTGTCTGCTTGTGATTTGTCTCCCTCAACTGGAACCGGAACTCCACGGGGGTGGGAAATTTGTTCTGTTCAGGACTGAATCCCTAACACCCAGAACAATGCTTGGCAACGACCAGGGGCCCGTAAATAAGGCTGAGTGAGCCAATGAGTGAGGAATGAATGAGTGAATGAGTGAGGGAACCAATGGGCTAATGAGCAAGAGACGCACGTCCAGGATGCTGGCTGGTTAGGAGCTCGGCGCTGCAGACCCCCTGGGCTCCAGGCTGGGCTCTATCACCTCCCGGCTCCCTGCCCCCAGGGCAGCACCCCCTCCCTGGGCTGCAGGTCCCTCGTCGGTAAGTTGGGGGCCGTGGCGGGCGGCCAGGAGGTAAAATGCGCCCCCACTTACAAGGCGAGACCACAGCACCTGTAGGCCGTGAGTGCCCGAGGTCATGATTTTCGCTTTTATTACTGCTCTTACGTGACAGGCTTGAGCCAGGTGGCAGGGTCGTCAGGAGGGTCCCTGCAGCAGGGCAGCTGAGCGGGGGGATGGGGACGGCGAGAGAACAGGGGGGTCCACGCGGCACAGCCTCCCTGCATGTGCAGCCTCTCCACCCGACCGGGCCGGGTCCCGGGGGGGCTGCCACGAGGCTCCAGACCGGACCAGGGATGCGAACACAACCCCAGGGAGGACGGTGAGCAACGTGTCCCGCTCGTGAGTCATCGCTGCGTGTGCGGAGCAAGCCCCGGAGTCAAAAAGCCAGAGTTCAAAGGTGACGCCCCCGACACACGCGGCGAAGCACCAGCTCCCTTCGGAGATGTCAGCGATGCCTCCGAACCCTCAATTACAAGGGCAGGGAGCGTTCCCGCTGCTCACACTTCGGTCACAATATCATCCGAGAGCTGCGGGTTGTGCAGGGAAATTATAGTAATTACTCGGCAGGAGGGCTGGCTGCGCGAACTCGGGCGGATCTCAAACCTGGGGTGAGCTCCAGCGCCCTGGGAGCTGTGGGAGCGAGCCCGGGGGGACCTCTGCCTCACCCCGGGGCCCCGGGGAGCGACGCCCGTGTCACTTCGAGAGCTCACAACTGCTGCCAAGCCAGGTGGGCAGGAGGAGAGCCTCACGGCTGAGGACACAGGCATCACGTTGGGGGCATCTGCACCCACCACGAGCCAGACCTCACCTGGCAGGGCAGGGGACACAGGACATTTACACGTGCTGTGAGGTAAGCAGGGATGACGGGGAGTGTAGAGGTGGCCCTGGGCTCAGGGCAGAGCCTCCAAAGGGGCGAAACCAGGGCTGGTGGTGGGGAGCCGGCCACGGAGAGGGGCAGGTCCATCGCATGAGCCCTGCCTCCTGCCAGCCCCTGCCCTGGCCACTGGGAGACGGCCGTGAACTAAAGGGGATGAGAACCCCCAGCCCCAGGGACCAGGACCGGCTAGGACAGGTGGCTGCCACCTGTCACACCCTCTGCACAGCCCCGGGCTCGCTGCTCTTTACCTGCTGCTTTTCACAGTAGGTGCTCAAGGGAAGGTAAGTGCTTAGCAGAGCGAGTGGAGAAATATTTAACTAGATCAAAGCCCTTCTCCATCCCCAAGTCACCCATGGGCCACCGTGCTGCCACCAAGCAAGACACAGAGGTGACCTGCTCTGAATCTGGCCACCTGGGCTAAGTGGAAGAAAGGGGGAGGACCGGAGATCCAGGCACTGAAATGCCTGCTTCTGACTCCATCTCCTGTAAGGAGCAGAGAATTCAAGGCTCAAGGGATCGTGATCTGATAGGTGGAAGCCCCTCAGAGGCCTCCCAGGCCAGCCCCTCCCACCTGACAACGGTCCTCTCTGTCCACCCGAAAAATGGCCATCGGCCCCTGCTTGAATACTCCCCGCAACGGGATGCTCACCACCTCACTAGAAAGCCCATCACGCCATGAGGCAGGCTGGCCCACTCACTGCTGCGAAGTTCTCACTTGGGAACCCAGTCCTGCCCTTTGACCCCACAGAATAAGGCTGATCCTTGCATCCTCTGACTGAAGGGGTGTCACCGGAGGAACGTCCCGTCAGGTTACCGTAAGGATTAAATAAAATAAGGCGCACACAGGGGCCGTGCCCAGAGCCAGCAAACGTCAAGGGCTTGAGGCATTTAGCTGCATCAACCAGAGGCCACGGGAGTGGAGCGCAGGGCGTAGGCAGGTCATGGGGCCTTGGAAGCTGGGGGCAAGTCTAAGGGTTTGTCCTCAGAATGGTTGTGGGGGGTGTCCCTCCACTTCTCTCATGGAGGTGGCAGGGCTGGGGGGTTGCAGGTGGCCCCACAAATAAATGACCACGCCCTAGAACAGACCAGAACTCAGCAGCCCCCAGCCCACCGCTCACAGCGACGCCAAAGTCTCCCCGGGCGGCTCTTCCCCGGTGCAATCTGCACACCATCCAGCGCCGTCCTGGGCTGCGGACGGGCCACAGAGCGTGAGCAGAGCAGCCACAGCCGTCCGCAGGAGCCCAAGACGAAAGCCAGGAAGGGAGAGGAGGCTGCGGGCCTCACGTGGGTGAGACAAGGAGGGGAGGCCGCCCGGGGCCTTGGGCTGGGTGCACAGGGGGCCGTCAGGAGGCCGAGCCCCTGGAAAGCCAGAGGGACCTTCAGGAAGGAGGACCTCAGGGTCACCCCCAAGGCCTGCCCCACAGCTGCCCACCAAGGGGAGGCCCAGCCAGAGGCCTGAGCACACGTCGAGGGGCCAGTCCTTCCTCGAGCCCTGCCCTTGGCTCCCCCACCTTACGCAGCCACACCCACGTGGCTGTTTCCATCCTCTGCCGTCTGGGTCTGGGACACGTCATCAAAAACGGTGACGGCCACCATGGGAGGCGCAGAGGACCCCCTTGTCTCATTTAACCCTGGTGGCCACACTGAGGTTACCCTCTGCGCTTAGCAATGGGGAAACTGAGTCTCAGACTGACCATCAGCCGGCGAGGCGTGGAGCTCGGGCTCAAAGTTCCCCCAGGGGAGACACCCACCTCTGCACACACTATACGCTGCCAGCTCCAAGGCTCCCAGCCCCTCATTCTTGGTGGGGTTGGGGGACGAGGGGACATTAAGGATCATTTTGCCCTAAGCCCTCTTGTGCCCAGGGCATGTGCACGAGCCCATAAGTCTTAGGAACCCTCCCGTGGAGAAGGCCTCTGGCTAATGAAGCGGGCAGAGGAAGATGTAACCAGCCCTTAGGATACCTCTCTCCAGGCAGCGGAGGGATTCATGGCTCCCCCCTCCTTCCGGGAGGGAAGTCACCAGACGCCCTTCTTTGCAGGTTGGAAGCAAGAGACCCTGCAAGGTGCACAGAGGGGTCCAGGTCCTTCATCCAGGGTTCAGCGCTAGGGAAGGGAGGGCAGCGTGGGGCACTGGTGGGGGGGCCCTCTGAGCTCCCTGGGGCTCCCCATGCCTGGGCCGGGGGGATCCCAGGCGCACAGGACCCAAGCCTCCCTGGGTTTGAAATAGGAAAAGCATGGGATGGGGGCATAGACATGTGACCAGGAGGGAACCAGCGATGTCATCTGCTCAGGGGGCCCTCCCGAAGACCCCCGCACCCCCTCCCCAGCCCCACATAAGACCTAGTGCTTCTACGGCACAGCCTCAGGGCGCTGAGCGCTGAGAAATCTTTCTGTGCCTGGGTTTGCCTGCCGATCGTCTGTCTCCCCGCCCAAGCAGAGGCGCCAGGAGGGCTGGCTTCTGGCCGTCCTCGGGTCTCCTGCCCCTGGCACGGCATCTGGCGGGAGAGGGCACGGTTCGATGAGGAAGTGCTGACTGCAGCACAATGACAGGAAGTGTGAGCGCTGCGGCCCGACACCAGCTGGACCTGCTGCACCAGCCCAGACTCCTAAACCCGGTTCATCACGGGTAAAATCAGGACAGCTGACGGCTATGTCTGCATCCTGCCCCCCAAGGAGGTGGGACCTGGGGAAGGGTCCGGGGGAACGGAGGATCGGGGAGCACCAGTGACCGGGGGCCATGCCCAGGCCCGCCGCAGGAGCTGCCCGATGCAGACCCCACCACCCACGGCCCGCCGCCGACGTCATGCTACCCAGGCAGGAACGAAACCGGCCCAAATCCCACTGTTGTCCCGGAGCCCACAGGCACCTTTCCCGGGTACCCACCCCATCATGGGGGCAGGGGAGGCTTCCAGGACCTCAGCTCGCTCCAGCCCCAAAAGCCTCCCCTCCGCAGAGGTCTCCGTCTTCAGACACAGGAGCCTGAAGCAAGGCACACGCCTCCCAGCCCTTCTCCTCTTCTGACCCAAAGAGGCGAGCGAGGGGCCAGCCCCATGCTCATTCCATTGTCGCCCGGACCCTGCGAGTCAGCCTTATCAACCCCACTCACAGGGAGGGAAACTGAGTCCCCAGAGGTCAGGGTCCTGCCCAGGCCACACGGCCAGCAGCACAGCCGGAAGCCCGCTGGTCCCCTCCGCAGCTGATGGAGTGAGCAGGTCGTCAGGGAGGACCCAGAGGCCAGGGACACTCCAGGAGGCCTCCCCCAGGGGCGCCACTGGGCCAGGGGCTCAGCCCATCGTGCAAACCCAGCCCCCTGGCTCGGCCAGCCCCCTGCCCGCCTCCCCTCAGCCCCAGGCTTGTGGCTCCAGAGTCAGACACCAGGGACCTCCAGGCCCCAGTGCAAACCACCGCTGGCAGTCACGCCCGGACCTCCTGGCCGGGAGAAGGGGCCTCGGGAGATTTCCCTACCCCGGGCACAGCCATCCCAGGAAATTCGGACGGCCCCGGCCATACATGTGGGCTGTTCATTCTGGGGAATGAACGTGTGGCCAGCTGTGGGGGCCTAGGCACGTGCTGTGGTTTTAAAGGGTCCGAGGGGTTGGGGGGACTGGTTTGTGTTTGCAGGGCAGGTGGACAGGGCAGCTGAGGAGGGACAGAGCAGCCATGAGAGGACCCCCCTGCCCAGCAGCTAGGAGACTGGTGCCTCCAGTCGCTCAGGCCACAGAGCCCCATGATCGAGGGTCTGGGCCCTGAGAACCCCTCTCTCCGGGGAGGTGTAGTTCACCTCCACCCTCAGTCCAGGGAACTCAGTTATGTCTGAGTCCCTTCCAGCAAGACCGCCCACCTCACTGGCCCTCCCCCCGGGAGTCACCCCCAAAGTACAGTCTTGTGTTAAGCATCAGAAATAAGATGAAGAGGGACGCCAGGATGGCTCAGTTGGTTGAGCATCTGCCTTCAGCTCAGGTCATGAGCCCGGGGTCCTGGGATTGAGCCCTGCATGGGCTCCCTGGTCGGAGGGGAGTCTGCTTCTCCCTCTCTCTCTGCCCATCCCCCCTGCTCATGTGCTCGCACACTCTCTCTCTCTCTCTCTCCAAATAAATTTTTTAAAAAAAACCTTTTTTTTAAAAAAAAAAAGAAAGAAGATGAAAAAGGGAGTAGACTTCTAAGTCTGTCCCTTCCACGAAAGTAGGAGTACCTGGGATCCAGGTGACCTCAGATGAGCCCCTCAGCCCTGCCCCCCAAGCCCTCCTGCCCACAAGGTCACCTCTGTCCCCAGATGTTGAGGGGATTGAAACAAGCCAAGCACTAGAGGAAAGCTGTATATTGGTAGCAGAAGGATGCCAGGCCCACATTTCCAAAAATCTTTCCGCCCAGTGTTCCTTTGGGCTGGACCCCTGGTAATGAACTGTCCCATGTGAAAGACAAGCAATGGAGGCTCAGACCTTACGTGAACTGATCCCCCCTAGTCTGGGACAGCAAGAACCTGGCCCAGAGCGCCCGCTGCTCTGTCCGGGAGCCTGGTTTGACCCCCAGGGGAAGAAAGGAGAGGAGCAGAGAAAGCAGAAACGCATCCATTAAACACCTGCAGTGTGCCAGACACCGTCCCAGGCCCTTTGCCTCCAGGATCTTCCTAAATGCCACGATGATCCCCGCGCTGCAAATACAGTGCCCCTCCTCTTCCTCCCTCTGCAGAGAAGGGCCCACCCCCAGGGGCCCGACCCCCTCCCTTTCAGACCCCACGGGGACCGGGCCCACTCTGATCAGGACATCTGCAATCTTACTTAAAAGTCACCACTCCACATAATTAGAGGCATTTACCCCCTCAGATCCATCCTTCTCTTCCGATCACTTTTATAGCCAGTAATAACTCTCGAAAATTCCTCAACAGATGGAAATTTTATTTGACTAATCATGGCTGTTTGACTAGCTGAGGTGCGGTGGCTCAGGGCTCCGTCTGGTAGGGCGCCCACCGAGGTGACTGTCGGGGGGCTGGGCAGAGAGCCCCGAACCCAGGGCCACCTGGAGGGTCCACTTCCTCAGAGGGAAGGCAGAGGAGAGCATCCGAAAGTGCCAGGCACTGGGCAGCACCGGGCAGCACTGGGCAGCTGGGCCCCACCCCTCTAGGCCCTCGGACTCTAGATACATGATGGTTGGAGCCAGGGAGAAACTGGGACATCCTGGCTTAAGCACCCAATAATGCATGTCGGCTGCCACCCACCGTGCACCGACTCCACGCCAGCCCTGTGCCAAGTGCCCACATGCATTATCCCACCCGGTCCTGCCAACAATCCTATGGATGCATGAGAACGTTCCCGTTTCACAGATTCGCAGATGATGGAGCAAAGTCACAGGCCCAGAGTCACTAGGCTGAGCTGGCACTTCCATGTGGGGAGTTGAGAGTTGCTGCCCCTCCCCCAGCTCACCCAAGGCCAAGAGATCCTTCTAGAACCCACACAGAATTTTGTCACTGCTATAATAAAAATAAATAATAAATAAATAATAAATAAATAAATAAATAAATAAATAAATAAATAAATGAATAAATGAATATTAAAAAATAAAAAATCAGGCCCACAAAACTCCCAGTAACCCCGCAGCACCCGCCAGGCAAAATGAAAGCCCTTGGCCTGGCCTTCACAAAGAAACCCCATTCCAAGTATCTATGCAAGAAATATAAACATATTACACCGAAAGGCTGGTCCACTGGAGAATATGCAGAGCAAATTATTCATAACAGCCCCAAACTGGAAATACCATCGTGAAAATGGATGAACAAACAATGATTTATCACACGCAAGGTGAATCCCTTTGCAACCAATCGGGAAGAGAAGCCACATGGTAATTTGGGGTTTTTTTTTAATTATTTTTTTAATAGATTTTATTTATTTATGAAAGACAGAGAGAGAGAGAGAGGCAGAGACACAGGCAGAGGGAGAAGCAGCCTCCATGCAGGGAGCCCGACGTGGGACTCGATCCCCGGTCTCCAGGATCACGCCCTGGGCTGAAGGTGGCACTAAACCACTGAACCACCGGGGCTGCCCCACATGGTAATTTGAACGGGAAAACTTCCATATAAAGAATATAGCTATAATCAAAGACCCGATTAACAAGACACTGGCTAGGAAAAGGATTAAAGAAAAGTCTAGAGAATAGTATCAAGGAGGAATCCCTCTGGGCCTGACACGGAGCCACTAGGGAGCCACTCTCCGCCTCTCAAACCTGGGCTGAAGAGAGCCCCCCAAGGAAGCATCCCCCTGCCCCAGGCTGAGAGGAGCCCCCCAAGGCAGAGCTAGAACCCCCAAGGCAGTGCACGCACCCGCACACGCACACGCACACAGCACACGCACATGCACACCACACACTCCAGGACGGCCATCCAGACGTGGCTGAACAAGACCTGGCTGCGGCCCACCACATGGCAAGCACTTGGCCTCATGCCACACCTGCGGAACTTGCTAGAAACCCACCCCGAGGCACTTACCAGAGATCTGCCTGTGCACCGGGGCGGGAGGGCGATACCACAAAAGCCGCCTCTGGTGAGACACCTCACGACAGAACCACCTCCAGAGCGGTGCCAGGGGAGCTGCGGGCCCCGGGGAGCTGCAGGAGCCTGGGAGCACCCCAGCCAGGAAGCAGGGCCCTGAGCTGCCGCATGGGCTCCGGGGCGCCCTCTACTGACCCAGCTCAGCAGGCTGGCGGGGGAGGAAGCTTAAAGGGCCCAGATCCATTTCCATGCAGCGGGCAGGAAGGGTGGTCTGGAGCTCCCGCACTCCACAGCTCCGTGGTTCTCCCCAGGAAGACACAGCTCCCATCCTTATAGCTTCCCTTAAATGAAACCAACAGCCCCAGAAGTCACCGCTGACTGTATTTATTACTCCTCGGACCCCGTCACAGTTCCATGGGATTTTCTGTCACCTAACTACAAAATCATAAAATCCGCTTCCCAAAACTTGTGTGTAAAATAAAAATGGAAAGAGGAGAGAACGGTTCATCGTTAAATACATTTAGGTATTGTCATTACTCGTTCGGGAACTGGGGGGGGCAGGTGCCCTGGGAGGGGGGGTCCATGGGCCGACTGGACCCCTGTGTGTCAGGCTCCACCTTCTATTATCTAACTCCCATAAGCCCCAATTTGAGTCCTGGGCCAGAGTGGCACTGTGGGTCCCTGACCCGTCTGCCTATTTCCTTTGCCCCAGTCCATAGTCACTCGGATAAATGGCCCCAGGTCCCTTTGGGGGGGGTTGGAGGGATATTTAAACTAAGGACTTGCAGCAGCGATAAGGCTTCTTCCTCAAGGGGACCTGGCCTCCCAAGGGCCTTCTAAGGTCGTGAGCTGCCTTAGACGTGGAAACTGCAGGAGAGGCAGAGACTGTCTTGGCGATGCACGTCAGGCGTTGGCTACCAGACCCAGACCTTTTTATGTCACATACATCAAGCAGCACTGCAGTGGGCTGTAATTCATTTCATTCCCGGGACACTGTGACTTACTAGCCACTATCAAAATCCCTATGGGCCCAGGCGTTCTGATTGCCCATCCATCCTGCTGCCTTGCAGGAGACGTGCCCACCTTGCCCTTGGCAGTGACGTGCTGCCCCTTGGTCTCTGCGACTCCAGCCTGCCCTTATGCCCACTGCAATCAGGGAGCCCATCTCAGTGGAGGCAGCCTCTCAAGTCATGTCCCTCCTGCAAAAGAGAGAAGCCATGGAGCGTTTCGTGGATGTTCCCCACACTCATCTCCATGCCGCCGTCTTCTGCTGCTTTTTATGGAACATAGTGGGCAGGGGGGCGGGGAAGGGGGTGCAGATCGCACATAATACATCCAGCCCAGCAATCCTGTCTCCCCACACCTTTGGACTCCCTCTTCCCCATCATGACGTCGCGGCTTCATTAACCTTAGGCCACTATTGGGTCCAAATGTCAGTTAATCAACCAAGTAAGCTGTTAGAGCCACCGCCAGCGGCACATGCTAATAACCGAATCCAAAATCTCCAGGAAGTGCATCCGTGACAATTAATTCTACCCAACACAGTGTTATTATCCTGCCCTCTTTGGTCTAAAATCCTTAAAATCCACTCCTACACGGGGCCCCCAGAATTCTGTTGACCTGTATTAGCGAAGCCCTGCAGTGCTTTGGATTCTTCCTCTCGTGTCCTAGTGTGTCACTGCCACCATGCGGAGATTTGGCCCTTGTCAGAGGTTAGTGACAATAGAGGTAGTTTTGGTTAAGTCTCGAGGAGAATGAGCAACCCCTCTCAAGATACCTGCCCCCGCTGAGGTCATCACAGGGTTTTTACAGAGGGGGAAACAGCTTCCTCAGACATGGGTGGAAAGGCCACCACCTCCAATAAAGGGGGGGCTGGCTTGGAGCCACGTGGGGTTTATGATGGTCAGTTTCACCGGGGGCCAACAGATGTCCCTGTTCTGTGTTTCAGGGTCCCCTTTCTTTCCCAACCAATGCCCTAATTTTCACACGAGAGTTCTGTCAAGATGTGAATTCCATTGTGGTTGTAATTCAGCAACCAACACGATTAAATTTTATGTTTGATTTCCAGCAAATACCAGCCCTGCAGCTGTAAAAATAATAATAATAATAATAATAATAATAATAATAATAATACCTGTAAAGGCTGTCATGACAGCTCTCTAGTCCTGGGACTGTGACTTTGAGCCGAGCCAATGGACCTGCACTTGTCATCTCCTCTCTGAAACTCTAGAGCCCTCAAAAGGATCCTTCTCACCCCTGCAGTCCTTGTGGTCATCACCACTGCCATTAGCAGCCAAGGGAAGCAGCACTCTGGCTCCCAAGGGACGTGCCTTGGTGGCACTCCAGCTCAATCACCTGGGGGTGATAGCCTGGTTAATTACAGGGCCACTGCACACCTTGGGGGACGCGCACCCTGCCTCCCATCGGCAAGTCGCTCAGCACCGTGTTCCAGCCCACGGGAAAGCCAGTCCACAAATCTCATCTCTGCAGACCAATCTCCTGGTACCACTGCTGACACCAATTCGACACTAGTTTGGGTCTAATCAAGAAAAAGGAACCACACAGTAATTCCAACAGGGAAAGTTCCACATGAAAAATTAGCTTCTAACAGGGGATTGAATGAATGCGGCGTTGGCTAATAAAGAATAAAGAGAACTGTAATTAATGTAAGAATAGCAGCTAAGGGAGCAGCTACAACCCACAGAGCTGAGGTAGAGCCCCCTGTGGAAGAGACCCCACCCAGGGCTGGGATAGAGCCCCTAAGAATGTCACCCTCCACTCCAGGAACAGCTCCTGGGGGCTTTGGTAAGACCCTCAAAGATGAGTGTCCCCCCCCCAAACAGAGGTGAAATATCAAGAAAGAGTCCCCTAGGGCTGAGGTAAAGCCCCCAAGAAAAATCTCCCCCTATTCAGGGGCCAAGAGAGACCCCCCCACAAAGAAGAGTCTCTCAGGAAGGGACTCTCCCCCACACCAGGCTGAGATAGAGTCCTCAAGGAGGATTCCCCTACCCTGGGCTGAGATTGAGCATAAAACCGCCCAGAAGGAGGTTTTATGGGGGGTGAGATAGACCCCCCCCTCAAAGAGGAGCTACCCCCCCCCAGAGCTGAGGAAGAGCCCCCCTCACCCAGGACTGATATAGAGCCTCAGAGAAGAGAGCCCTAGAGCCGATAGAGACCTCCACACACAAAAAGAGACCCCCCCCCCACCATGAGACTGAGCTACCTCCCCCTCAAGGAGAAAGTCCCACCAGGGCTGACATAGGCCCCAACAGAGTCCCCTCCTCAGGCTGAAGAAAACTTTGCAAGGAAAAGCCCGTGAGCTGAGGAAGGGTCCCCCAAAGTACACACACTCCAGGACGGCCAACCAGACGTGGCTGAACAAGGCCTGGCTGCGGCCCACCACATGGCAAGCACTTGGCCTCGTGCCACACTGCAGAACTTGCTAGAAACCCACCCTGAGGCACTTACCAGAGATCTGCCCGTGCACCGGGGCGGGAGGGCGATACCACAAAAGCCGCCTCTGGTGAGACACCTCACGACAGAACCACCTCCAGAGCGGTGCCAGGGGAGCTGCGGGCCCCGGGGAGCTGCAGGAGCCTGGGAGCACCCCAGCCAGGAAGCAGGGCCCTGAGCTGCCGCATGGGCTCCGGGGCGCCCTCTACTGACCCAGCTCGGCAGGCTGGCGGGGGAGGAAGCTTAAAGGGCCCAGATCCATTTCCATGCAGCGGGCAGGAAGGGTGGTCTGGAGCGTGGTGGCGATCGAGGAGAAGCAGCATCCAAAGAAATATTGCTCAGCAATGAAAAAGAAGGAACCACTGATATGTGGATTCATCTTCTAGATGATTAGGTTGAATGAAAGCCGGACTCAAAACCAGCACGTTCTGTAAATTCCCGCTTATGTGAAGTTCAGAACAGGCCAACTGGTTTTTAATGACAGAAATTTTAAAACAAAGCTGGTGACGGAGGTGTTTCCGTGGAAAGGGGCACTTTCTGGGGTGAGGGACATATCCTCCATCGTGAGTGGGCCAGTGGTAACACAGGTGTAGACATTTGCCTTAATATTTAAGGTCCGGGGGGCTCAGCGGTTGAGCATCTGCCTTCGGCTCAGGGTGTGATCCCAGGGTCCTGGGATCGAGTCCTGCATCAGGCCCCCCTGCAGGGAGCTTGCTTCTCCCTCTGCCTGTGTCTCTGCTTCTCTCTGTGTCTCTAGAAGAAATAAATAAATAATTTTTTAAAAATATTTAAGCTCTGTGCATCTCATGGCAGATCAATTAGAACTCAATTCTTAAAAATTAGCCCCCAAAGTTTCGGTTTCAGGTCATCACTGCATACAATCTCCGCGCAGTAGATACACAAGTACGCTTGAGTAAATAAATACAGGTGCGAATCACGCACTCTGCTTCCCTCGTGTCAAACAACTTGACGGTACCCCCAATTCACTAAGCTCAGTGGTCCCTCCGCCCACCATTTGTACTCTCACTTTGGGTGGTTCCAGTTCCCCATGCTCAGGTCCGGTCTGGAAGCAGGTGACCTTCCTTCTGACATACTGTCGGGTCAGTAGGAGCCTAGCACTACACCGCAGTATCGCTGTCCTGCACCTCGCCTCCTCTCAGGCATTTTCTCAGCTCACATCACCAAAGAGGAAGGGTGAGTTCATGGAGCACCGGGCTGGCTCAGCGGTGGAGCATCTGCCTTCAGCTCAGGATGTGACCCCGGGGTCCCAGGATTGAGTCCTGCTTCGGGCTCCCCACAGGGAGCCTGCTTCTCCCTCTGCCTGTGTCTCTGTGTCTCTCATGAATAAATAAATAAAATCTTTTTAAAAAAAGAAGAAGAAGAAGAAGAAGAAGGGTGAGTTCAGCACAGCCGGGTGTTTTGAGAGGAAGAGAAAGACCACTCTTAACCACTTTGTCTCTGGAGTCGGACGGTGCTCGGTCCAAATCCCGACTCAGCCACTTGCGGACGGTGGGTCTCCGGCGAGACAGCGCATCACCCTGAGCCTTGCTCCACTCATCTCTAAAACAGGGAGAACCATGGTTGCCCCTTGTTGCCGGGAGATGCAAGTGAGTTTACCCACGGAGAACGTGTCGCCACGTGTCCATCCCGGAGGGAGCGCTCACCATGAGTAAAGGACGGATGTCATCAACTCTAAAAACCAAGACACGAAAAAAATAATAAATAAAAATAAATAAATAAATAAATAGATAAATAAATAAATAAATAAATAAACATAAAAACCAAGACACGTTTTCACATTTGAGCGTCTCTGAAATCAGAATCTATCAATGACATCCCACGGTCTCCTCGGACGGTGCCGGACAAATGCTGCAGATTCAGATTGGGAGAGCTCTGGAGGAAAATGAACGGAAAGGGGATGCAGAGTGATAGCCAGTGGGGTCAGGGATGGGCTAAGCAGAGACAGGAGGGAAGCGTGAGAGCAACATGGGGAAGAGAGTCCAGGCACAGGGAGCGGCGTGTGCAAAGGCCCTGCGGTAGGTCTGTGTAAGGCTCGCTGGAGGGCCTGTGACGAGTGTGGTAGGAGGTAAGGTCAGAAAGCTGGACGGAGAGATGCTGCTGCTGCTGCTGATGGTGGGGGTGTATTTGAGTGCATCCCTCCCCCTGCACCCTGCTCCCCGAGGGAATGACATGATCTGGCTCCCCCTGTTGAGGACAGACTGTTGGGGTGAGGCAGAGGCAGAGGGACAGTGCAGAGGCCATCGAGGTGGTCTAGGGGAGAGATGATACCGGCTGCTTCGACCAGGGTGGTTGTAGGGAGCCTCTTCTTGGAAATCTCTCCTCTTGACTCTTCCTTGTCTGTGCGAGGGCAAACCTGGTCAAAATCGTTCATGGGGGCTGTCACCTCTGTGTCTTAGCAGCAAATGGCTTTCAGCGAGAATAAAATAAAAATACGAGGCACGGAGAAAGCCTTCCGTGGTACCTCCGTTGGCAGCGGCTTGTCTCATCTTAGCGGCGCGCAAATTAGCAGAGTGTCTTACCGCCCACGGCTTCTCGGATTTGATGAGACGCCCCCTGGTGGTCCTCGCTGCCCGTCCTCCCTCTGCAGGACAGTCGGGTTACGTGTCCTGTTCCTCCTGCCTCGCCCTCAGATGGCGAGACAGCCCCTGCCCCTGTCCCGTGACCGCAGAGGCTCCCGGCAGCGTGGGGCCCGGCCACGCGAGCAGCAGGACGGGGCACCCGCTCCAAACTGAAGCCTCGGGACACGTGGCGGGTTTCAGGCCCGGCCACGGCAGCCTGCCCCCCTGGTGCGAGAGGAGCTGGGGACGGGTATAGCCCAAGCTGCAGCCTGGAGCAGAGCACCCCCTGGCTGACCCAACCACTGTGAGCAAGGGGCCTCGGTGCTTGTGAGCCCCTGAGTTTTGGGGGTGCTATCGGACGTAGTAGTGGTAGCTAATCCATCCGCTAAACTGGGCCTCGAGGACAGGCCCCGAGCTCCGTTACCTCTGAATCTCCGTATCCCAACCGCTCCCTGGACACAGCAGGTGGAGAGGGCGCTCAGAGATGCCCAGAGATGGACAAGGCCGGCCCGGGAGTCAGGCGGACCTGGCTTCAAGCCTCCGCTCTGCTACTTCCTCAGCCTCAGTGTCCTTACCTGTGAAACGGGGCTCTAACCACAGGAGCAGGGGAGGGGCAGCGACGGGGGTGCAGGGGCTCCGCTCGGTGCCTTGTGCTTCCGGGCGCTCAGGACACCCCTGAGTAGGTGCTTGTGAGTACGGAACACGTGACCGGGACCCCCGCGACCCCCTTCTGCACTCCAGAACCTGCCAGAAAACTTCCTTCCAGATGTTCCTGGCGCACAGCGAGCAGGATCTGGCGGGATAGAAGGGCTGGCAGGAGCCAAGGGAGGGCGTTGCCAAGCTGCTCCAGCGGTTCGCCCCCTCCCATGCCCAGAGGCCCCCCCTTTGCCAATTCTATTTCCATCCCACTTGGCATCCGAGTGCCTGGCTGGTGCCAGGCTCAAATTTGGAGGATTCTGTGCTCCCCCAGAATTTTCTGCCCCATTTACTCCCCGTGATAAAGGCAAGAGTGGGGAGCCCAGGGGGTGAAGGGCTGCCCGTCGGATCCGTGCGCGGGGTCGGGGAGGGCCGGCTCTCCTGGTGGCAGATCCGCTAACCACAGGGACAGGACCCCTCTGGACCAGCGTGTCCCAGGTCACACCCCACAAGCCCCGCCCTAGGACAGAGTGATCGGCGAGGAGCCCCGATTCCTGCACTGACTCTGTCACAGCCTGCTTGTGACCCCAGGCTGACCCCTTAACCTCTCTGTATCTCCATTCATCTTGTCTCTGCAATGGATGTATCTGGAACATCTCCACGCTTCAGGCCAGAGACCCTCCCCCTCTGGAGTCTGGGGGCTCTGGGGACCGCCTCCCAGAAGCTGTGGAGTAACAGCGACCAGGGTCCAGGCCCTCGGAGCAGGTGCCCCTGGAGGAGCGGTCTGGTGGGCCCCGAGAGCCCCGAGAGCCCCGTGCTTCCTGACATGTGCGGCTCGGGGGCTTCCCTCCCACCCAGACCCTCCTGACAGCTCTGCACCAAAGAAGCCCCAACGGGGCCACGGCCAGGGAAGCAGACCCCAGTAGACCTTCCCCCTGAACTTGTCCTTCTGTGGCCTCAGAGGCGCCCGGGTTCCTGGCTTCCCCCAGCCCTGCTCATTAACTAGTCCCTTGTTGCCATGGTTTTCTGAGCCTTCCTCAAACAGCAAACCCAGAAACAAGCAGCAAATCAGATAATCAACGAGTCTTGGGCTGAAGGGGCCCCAGAGGTGACCTACACACACACACACACACACACACACACACACACACTACACACATACATGTGCACAGAAATGTGTATGCACACGTGTGTGCACTTGCAAGCACACATCCACACGTGCACCCACAACATGTATTGCACATCCATGCACATGAATCACGTGTGCATGTTTGCAGAGACATATACGTGTATGTGTGCATATGGACACATGCATGTGCACAGATATACACATCGATATACATACACATATGCACACACACATGCACATGCGTGTGCATACACACTGGTCCTGTGCCTCAGCCCCTCACCACCTCACGCCTGCCATGGCTGAGCCCTCCCTGGAAGCCCAGTCACTGTCACCACCACTATCCCATTTTCTGCCCCTCCCCCCTCTGACTCTATTTCCCTCCTGGCAAATCCTTCGGTGCCCACCAAGGTCAGCAAGGTTCAGGAGGCACAGATGGTTACGACCGGGCAGCTGGGAACCACGGGATGATTAACCCCGGTCACACCCCTGCTAGGTGACCCTGGAGGCTGTCAATGATACTCTTATTTATACTGTCACCACTTTGTCACATTTCTTGCGGCCTTCAACACGCACCATATACTATGTGGAGTGCTTCCCTGAATTCATCCTCACAGCAAATCCACAGACAGATATTGTCATCCCCAGATGTTATTTATCCACTACTGGGTACCAAGTTACCCTAAAACTTAGCGGCCCTAAATGACAACGCTTGTCATCTTGTGCAGCGTAAGAGGGTCAGGAACCCGGGATTGGCTTAGCCGGGCGGCTCTGGGTCTCCCACGAGGTCCCAGCAGGCAGTGGCCAGGGTTGCCGTGTAAGGCCCGCCTGGGGCTGGAGCATCCACTTGCAAGCTTGTCCACATGCCTGTTGGAGGCCTCCGTTCCCCACCACCTGGTCTCTCTGTGGGCGGCCTGAGTGGTCTCAGGACACAGCAGCCGTCTTCCCCCAGAGCTGCCCATCAAAGGGAGGGAGAGAGAGGACAAGAGAGAGAGAGGACCCAAGACTGGAACTGCAGCATCCTATATAACCTCGTCTCCCAGCCTCACCAGGGGATGCCGTCCCTTCTGCTGTATTGTGTTGGTCACACAGTCTGTTTACAGCTGACAAAGGTTGTAAACACCGGGCCGTGGGGACCATGGGGGGCCGTCGTGGAGACCGGCTCTCACACCCCATCTTACAGATGAGAGATTCAGATGAAGTGACTGGCCCGGTGTCACACAGCTAGCAAGTGGTGTCTGGAAGCAGGACGGTCCAACGCCCACATGCACATCCTTCACTCTGTGGCTTCTCCTCCCTCTGGCATATTAACATTTCCCCAAATGTTAGAGGGGTGAGAAGTCAGACTGGATGCTCTTTAAGGGCTCGTCCATTTGGAAAGTTCAAAGCCTTCGTTAGCAAGGTACAGAGTGGGACCTGAATCTGCCTCCTGACTTCCAACCACCAGGTCTCGTCCACGTCAACACAGCGGCCTTTGGCCCAGTCTCAGACCACGTCCAGGTCTCGGTTGCCTCTTCTGGAGAATGGAAGGAAGGGGGGCAAGGAGGCACAAACAAGACCTAATGATGGTGCCAAGCAGGAAGCAGGTGAGGATGGGGATGATAAAGAGGGCGGTGGTGCCAGGGAGAAAGACGAGGACAAAATGATGGCAGTGGTCGTGGGAGTGATGATGGGCAGAGACACTTCCCTGGAGCACGTCCTCCAGCGCTGAGAGCTTACATTTCCCTCGTCCAGCAGCATAGGCACCACGTTCACGCCAGCTAGACATCCCGAGTCTGGCCCCCGCCCCAAGGGATGGGCATGCACAGTTGAGTCTCAGAAGTGTGCAAACTTCTCAGAACCAAGAGCTAGCACAGCCGTCCGGAAGGGGAAGGATCATCCTTGCCCCCACTTTGCAGGTAAAGAAACGGAGAACTTCCAGCCAACGGGAACTGAGCCAGAACAGAGGTCTCCATCCTCACCCTGACCCTTCCCACTCTGGCTCCTGGGTGAGGGGAGGTTACAGCCTGAGAGCCTGGTCCCTCGCCTCCTCCATCAGGCCTGGTCCATCCCTCCTCCATCAGTCTAACCTCCTGACGTTCACAGCTTTGTCCCACCACCACCCCCCCACCCTCGCAGGGTTGTCAGCGGGCACATCAGAGGCGAGGAAGCCTGTCTGGTGAACACTGACCTTGTTCCAAATTACTCCCGGGGAAGGACACTCAGAATCAAGAGACAGCATTCGGCACAACAGCACACAAACAGTTCAGAGAGAGGGGGAAAAATTAAGTCTTTGAAATAACATTAATCATGATAATGCTTTGCTGGTTCCCTCCCTTGGTGTCTGCGGATGCTCTTTCTCGAGGTAGTTTTAACCCCGGAGGGTCCGGGCTCTCCCAGAGTCCCCAGGGCCACGTTCTCTCCCTCCCTCGGCCAAGAAGCTCTGCTGGTGCCGTCGTCGCCCACCTCCTAGCGGCCTTCCTGGGTCCGGGTGTCCCTCCAAGGCAAGGTCAGAACTCAGAGGCTGTAATCGGGCCTTGGACGCCCGGATCATGCTGGTTTGCGTCATTCTACAACTGAGAATCCGGTGTCCTGGGGGCCGCCTCTGTCCTGGGCAGACGGCACAGGGTAGCCACCCCCAGCCCGATGGCTGGCACGCGGTATTGTGGACGGGATGGTGCCCCCCACCCCATCACATGTTGAAGCCCAAACCCTGATGGGGCTGCCCTGGGAGATGGGACTTTAAGCAGGTAATCAAGGTTAAATGCAGCCCTAAGGATGGGCCCTGATCCTCAGGACGGGTGTGCTCGTAAGAAGAGGAAGAGACACCAGGAGTGGAGTCCACGTGATTACACGGGGAGAAGGTGGCCCTCCGGCGAGCCCGGGAGACAGAGCTCGGGAGGCAACAACCCTGCTGGCACCTCGACCTTGCACGTCCAGCCGCCAGAACTGAGAGAAACAAGCGGTATTTTGTTACGGCCGCCTGAGCGCACGGATATACACGGAGGGAAATAGAATCGTAGCCAAAGCCGACACTTAGCAGCCCTCGCGGTGGGCCCGGCGCGGTTCTAAATCTCTACACGTGTCAGCTGATGTCATCTTCACAAAGAGCCCATGAGGTGGGTACTGTGTCATCCCCACGTCATAGGGAAGGAAACTGCGGTTCCGAGTTTCAGGGACTTTCCCCAAAGACTCACAGCTCAGAAAGCTCAGCTCTGGGATTTGAACCCCTGTCGGGCCCAGTGCAGAGCTTGACTCTTCCCTGCGAGCCCGGGGAAATTGAAAAATTGCCCGATTTCCAAATGCCGGCTGCTAATTAAGGAAAAAATAATATTTATGGGCATGAACAAAAGTGTCTAACTCTCAGCTGCCAGCCTGTAATTGCTGCTCGCGGAGGATTTCAGCAAGTCAGAATTAAAATTTTGTCCACTGCCGCCGCCGCCGCCGCCGCCACACGACTACCTCTGCTCTCCGGTTGGAGCGTGGCTCGTCCAGCGGCGGGGTCAAGAGATGTGGCCAAGCAGAGGACACGGGAGCCCTGTGGGAATTCGGAGGCTGCAGCCTCCAAGCCCTCATTTCATAACTGGCACCGCTGTGCTCAGAGAGGTCAAATGGATCACTGAGGTCACACAGCAGGCTAATGACAGGGCCAGCGAGGCCTGCTCACTGGTCACCTGTCAAATTGAGGACAAAGGGGGCTCTTGAGCAGCTTCTCTTCGTTCTTTTTCTCTATGTCTCTGAGTATGGCTTTCTTTTCTTTTCTTTCTTTTTTTTTTTTTTTTTTTTTGAGTATGGCTTTCCATCCACTTGCCTGGCTGTCCGTCTATCCGTCCAACCATCCATCCATCCGTCCATCCCCTCAGCCGGCCAGTCAGCCTGGTGCGAGGCCTGCCTGTGGCCTCCCTGAAATCAGGGCCTTTGCCTCACCCGTGTTTGTGTTCCTACCTGCCACCCAGCTGCAGGGTTCACAGTCTCACCCCAGGTAACCCCATCCCGGCTGCACCATTGGACAAGGCACCTCACATCTCCAGGCCTTAGATTCTCCATCTATAAAACTGAGGGCGTAACAGCACCTACCTCCCAGTGTCCTGAGGAAGAGGCGAAGGGGGCACACGGCAGGGGCAGGAGAACAGCCAACTGTGACCACCAGCCAGGACCAGGGGCAGGCGCCCATGCCCACTGCCTACCTTGTGCTCCCCGAGGGATAGGGCGGTCAGGGGGGAAGCCTTGCTGCGGGGGGGGGGGGGGGTGCTGGAGAGGGGACAGGAGGTGAGGGGTACAGGAGTGAGGATGGGAGGGGAGGGGTGCAGGAGTGGGGATGGGAGGGGAGGGGCTGTTGGAGAGGGGACAGGAGGTGAGGGGTGCAGGAGTGAGGACGGGAGGGGAGGGGTGCAGGAGTGGGGATGGGAGGGGAGGGGCTGTTGGAGAGGGGACCGGAGGTGAGGGGTGCAGGAGAGAGGACGGGAGGGGAGGGGTGCAGGAGAGGGGATGGGAGGGGAGGGGACTTCCTAGAGAAAGGAGTGCAGAACAAGGCAGCAGGGAGCTGAGGTGAGTTTGTCCCTCAGGACACAGAGGGACAAGGGTCAAGGGCTGGTCCCAGAGACCGGAGTGCTGAAGGTTGGGGGGTGGGGGGGGTGTGCACCCTCAGTGTCCTCTCGGGACCGCACAGGCTCGGGTTCGGGGCAGTGGGGGGAAGGGGTAGGCCCCGGCCCAGCCTCCAGAACCATGCGGGGCTGCACTGGCTTCTCCATCACCAGCTTCTATGAAAATTCAACCGTGACGTGAACTTGCGCTCCATGGTTGTTATTGGGTTTTAATTACACCTCCTTTTTATTTTTTTATTTTTTAACTAGGAACCAAATCAGCCGCCCTGAAATTTATCTGTGTCGTCACTTGGAGCAGAGAAAACCCGGCCATCTGCTCCGGGCTTCGGGGAAGGAGCAGCGTGAAGGGGGGGGCGGGCAGTGGGGGAGCTGAGGGCCCCACTCAGCGCTTCTGCCCCTCACACTCCCCTGGGAGAAGCCCCTCCCTGGGCACCTGCAACAGCTTCTTTTTTCCTGCGGCCGCTCCGAGCACCTCCGGGAGCTGGGCCCTGGCTGCGCACTAGGGACACAGCCCAGAACAAGCCGGTCAGGCTTCTTGTCCGGGGGGGATTGGCCATCTGTCTTACTCACTGAGAATCTTAATATTCTAGAAGATGGGAAAAAAAAAAAAAGGATGGACTGTTTATAGCGGGGGTTTTCTCTGGGCCTATCGGCCCAAGATCTAGTGCAAGGCTGGGCCAGTGTCCCTGATTGCATTTTATCAAAGGACAGAAAAGACAAGACCCACAACTTTCACCAGGGGCCGGGCACTGTCTGAGGATCGTCTCAGGTGATCTTTAGTGTGTTGATATTACACCCATTTTACAGATGAGAAAACCGAGGTTCAAAGGGATAAGAGTTGCCCATGGTGAGGAAGTGACAAGGCTGGGACTTGAACGCAGACCTGAATGATCCCCGAGCCTGTTCTGGTCACCACCAGGCTGCTCTGCCTTGCACAGAGGACTGTGGTACCCCGGGCCCTTCCCCGCCCTCGGGTCAGACCCGAGCGTGACCCCAGAATGCTGGGGCCCGGGAATGAGCGAGTGAGGGCCAGGGTGCGTGTCGGTGATCACGGGGATCGGTGAGCCCGAGTCCGGCCTTGGCGGGGGCAGCAGCCCCCCGACTGCCAAGTGGGGGGTGGCACTTTGTTCTCTCCTTTCTTCTCCATCCTGCTCCTGCTGAGAAACGTTTTGTCCTCCGTGGAACTGAGGCTGAAGGAAGCCGGTGTTTGGGGACGTGGGCAGCCGTTTCAGAGCGGGGATGGCATTAAGATCCCCAAGGGGAGTCAGGTTCCCTGTCCCCCCCACCCCAAGGAGCACGGGAGCCTTGGGGGACCACGGAAGCCCCTTTTAGGGGACCACACTTCCCACCCCCTCTTTGTACTCTCTCTCTTTTTCCATTTTTGAGTGCATTTTTGCTCAAGGTAAAGCGTGGGGGAGGGTAAGGAGCTCGAGATTCCTCCTCCCACTGCCAAGAACCCCGAGGTCAAGGGTGTGTGAGGGGCCCTGCTGCTCTGCTGGGTTCAGCAAGTTCTCCCTGGAGACTTCAGGCCTCCCACTGGCCAGACAGAGCTGGCCTGGCTCCCTCCCCGGACCCCCTTCCCCCACCGGCCCACCCCCATCAGCCTGGCACACAGCAGACATCCCCAAAGACACCACGTGGGTCCCAGGAGGGGACATTCCCAGGGGGGAAAAAAAGTCCAGGTGGTCCATTTCCTATCTCCCTGGGCTCATCTAACCAGTGGCCATCTCCAGTTTTCTCGTCAATACGAGTCAACCTGGAACTCAAAATATCACAAACTCCGTAAATATGGTCTGCGCAAGATGACCTTTAGAAAGAATACGGCGCGAAGGATAAAAATATATACAGACGCTAAACTGGGAACAGTTTTTGGGAAGGAAGGGGGTTACCGAGGACTTTCACCCTCTAATATATTATGTCATGTATAAATTTTTCTCCGTAAGTAAACATTTCCTTCTGCATCGGGAAAATGAGATACAGCTGTCTCAAAAAAAAAAAAAAAAGAAAAAAGAAAAAAAGAAAGAAAGAGAAAAAAAACAGACAAGCACCAGAAACTCCTCTGTTTGACGACAGAACAGTCTAGAGAGAGAAGTCAGTAAATGATGGCAAGGGGGGCCAAATCCGGCCCACCGCCTATTTTTATAAATAAAGTTTTATTGGGACACGACGACACCCATTCCTTTACCTGTCGCCGGTGGTCGTGTTAGCCCTAAAAACCCTGGAGTTGAGCTGTTGTGACAGAAATTGTGCGGCCTGCAGAAACGAAAATATTTACTATTTGGCCCCTTCCAAAAA
Organism: Vulpes lagopus; assembly: GCF_018345385.1. Lineage (NCBI taxonomy): Eukaryota > Metazoa > Chordata > Mammalia > Carnivora > Canidae > Vulpes > Vulpes lagopus. The sequence continues at coordinate 129,783,975 of NC_054831.1, forward strand.
CGGTTTGCCCTGGTCTAGAAAAACATGACTTTGTGAAGGAAAAATTAGCGTCCAGTGCCAAGGCAGGAGTCTCTAACATGTTTACCGGCTGGTAATCCGGGCATCACAGAAAAGCGGGTCTTTCAGGATTCAGAGGCCATTGAGCCCATCCTCCGCCTCTTTTCCCCATCGATAGTCTCTTCCCTCCGACCGATCACCTAGGGAGGGCGAGTACCACGATGAAGGACACAAGATGAGTCCTTCTTTAAATCTAACCTAACTCTTGCACCCCCTAATCCTCGGCCTCACAGCTCAGACCCTTGGCTCCCCCCAGGGCACTTGGTTGGGTCTCCCATTGTTATGGGCTGAGCCTCGGATCTTGCCAGCACGCCAGCAGGACCCGAACCCGTCGCTTGGGAAGACGGTGGCCCTGTGCCCGGCCAGCCTGGCTCGCCCCTTCCCTTCCTGGGCTCCAGGCCCCCGGGACGCGCACCCGCAGGGGCTGACCAGCGGGGCCCACCGCTCCAGCATTAAGAGGCAGCTGATGGCTTCGGAAGCAGTTGTTAGCACTTCTAGAAGAACGATCACATTAACGCTGTATAAACACCCACCCAGACCCGTTCCACGGGGGTAAATGAAAGCACAAGAGCATCGGGACTGATTTATCTCAGCCAGCGGAAGCTAGAGAAATTCATTTCCCCCTCTAAACGATCTGCTCCGGGTCCTAAATATTCAATAATTTCCTAGCTGGGAAATGGATTTCCTCCCCTTCCCCATGGCAGGCGGTGTGCATTCTTATGCGCGACACCATCAAGGGACTTGGGGGGGGGCATACTTCAGAGCCGGGTCTGAGGGCATCCCCTAGCCCTCTCCCAGCTTGGGGAGATGGAGCAGCACGGCGAGACCACGGACCCCGTTTCCCACGCCCCGAGCTGGGTCAGGGCAGCCCCGCCCAGGCCCTGAGCCAGGACAGCACCTCTTGTCCCCACCCAGCCACCGGGGCCCACCACCCACTCAAGAAGAGGTCTGGCCGCCCAGACCCGGAATCCAGTGATTGCTCAGAGCCCCTTAACTGTCCCCTCGCTTATCTGTCTTTCCCACAAGGCAGGGGTGGGCTGAGGGGGGTGCACCTGCAGGGCAAAGAGGGTCTCAGGTTCTTTCTTTTGTCCCCTGACATCTGTCCCGCAGGGAGCGGTCAGTAGTTATCGAATGAGTGAATGGAGAAGTGAATGAATGAGTGACAAAAGAACAGAAAGGAAGATGGATGGCACTTTAAACATTATTCACTTGAGTCCTTAGGGGAAGGACTGTGGTGTATTTATCTCCGTGTCTCAGCGCCTGAAACGTCATAAGCAGCCAATAAATGTTCATTGAATTAATGGATCAGAGAACGAGCCAGAAACACTGCCCTAACCAGACTGGAGGGCTGGGCCTCCTGACCCAACCACGACTGGAACCTGCTCATGGGGACTCTGACCGCTGTGTGGTACCCCCCGCCCCCACCCCCAGCACCACCTCCAGGCCTGAGCAGAGGGGTAAAGGCGGGGTGGGTGCCGCAGTCTGCTCTCCGCTCCCTGGCCACAGAGGTGATTCTGCAACTACCAGCACTAGGACCGAGACAAGCCAAGGTGCCCCAGGGGTCCTGGAGTTTGGGGCTCCAAGTACGGTCATCGAGGAAAGGGATGGAGCCAGAGAGGCAGTCCAATCAGGCGAGATGCTTCTCAACCTCCTAAGGGGGTCAGGGGTCTCATCGCTCCTGGAGGGACGAGACAGGCAAACAAAGAAGAAATGCAAAGAGAACAGCAGAAAGAAGGGGTCGGGAATAAGAGGCTGAGACAGAGGGTAGAGAAAAAAGGGAAACGAAACCAAAGAAGGAACAGAATGGGGTAGACAAGAGACAGAAGGGGCTCCCAGTCCCACCACCAAGGGACAGGCCCCCGGGAAGATCGGCTGCCGTCTGGACGGCCTTGAGGCGCCTACAGTCTAGAAGCTGAACCGAGGTCCGCCAGGAGGAGTCAGAACCCAGGAAACAGTTTGACCGCCCCCCTGCTTGGCCAGGTTTTGGAGAATCTACCCAGAGGGTGTGCTGGGAGCCTCCCCCACTGGCCCTGTACCCCTGACCCCACTGCCCGGCCCAAACTTCAGGGCCCATCACCCTGCCAGACGTGAGTGTGAACAGAGACGCGCAGGTGCCAGAGCACTTCTGGACCACACTTCGCAGCATCGGTGCTGTGAACTGGGACACGAGCTTCCTGAAGGCAGGGATCTGGGTCTGTTTCATCCTCAGCTGGATGCCCCCAGGGGTCTAAACCGTGCTCTAGTGGGCGCCCTATACGTGTCTATTGAATATGGGTGGATGAACAAACAGACCCCGAGCTGTGCCAGATCCAGGAGAAGTCATCCCAGGAGCTCCAAGAGGAAGGTTAGGGGCTGCCTGGGCTCTGGGTCTGGGGTGGCCTCTGGTGGGACCCAGGCCCAAGGATCTGCCCCAAAGCCCCAGGGTGTGTCTTTGTCTCCTTCATCCCAGAACATGCAGATTGCAGCTGCCGCTTCCTCACTCTGTCCCAAGCTTGGCTGAGACCAGTGGTTCTCAGCTCCTGACCATGTACCAGAATCACCTAGAGACCTTTTATAGTTACCTGTCCCATCCCAGATCAATTAAACCAATTTCTCAGAGTGAGGGCCCTGGACCTTGACAGCAGTTGAAATCTCCGTAGGTGATTCTAAGATGCAGCAGGAGTCAAGGGCCTGGCATCTAAACTCTGGAACGCTGATGCTCACAGTGTGATCCCTGGACCAGTAACATCAGAGGCACCTGGAAACATGTTAGGAAGGTAGATTCTGGGGCCTTGAGACCTACTGAGTCTGAAATTCTGGAGGTGGGCCCAGCCATGGGCTTTAAGGGGCACCTGGGGCGATTGTGATCCAGCCCGGGGAGAGGGTCATGCTCTAGAAGTATTTCTCCAAAACCCCTCCAGGGCGGAGATGCCAGCAGCCCAGGAATGAGCTCCCGGGAAAGTCAGGATGCTGCGAGCCTGGGCGTGAGAAAGGAATATTCCTGAGGCATTAACAGCACAGCGAATTGGCACGCCGGGAGCATAGGCTTTCTGGCATGGGAGTCTCGGCGGTTCCCGAATAGCCGTATTCTTGGACAACTAACACTGCGACAGTCACGGTCCCCAGAGATCGGGGTTCCAGCGAGCCTTAAATATCAGTATTCCCAGGCCGCTAACTTTCTGGGGTATCAATAATCCAGTGTCCACAGGAGACCAGCGGGATTGGAACCTCCATCTCCTGGGATGGGATTCCAGCCTCCCCCCTCAGTAGCAGGTCTGGTGGGACATCGTTTATTTCCAGGATATTTGTCTCTACTTCCTGTGGGATTCCTTTCCATACTTCCCGTCCCATTTGCCCAATGTTCCTCAGGCCTAGCCTCGAGCCCCTGAGACTTGGGGAGAGGGTGAGGCTCCAAAAGCGCTTCCTCCTATGTCCTTCCCACCCGGCCCTCACCCCCACCCGCCCCCACCCCCGGGTGTTGTTGACAGGCTCCCAACGCAGCAGGGGAGGAGTGGGTGGTCACCTGGGGAAGCTGCAAGTCTCCCTCAGGGTAAGTCTACCCGTTTTATGATGATCCGATCAGAACGTTAGCTTCCAGGGGGGAGGTGGGGAGGTGTCCATCCCCGCTCGGGTGGGGACGGGGAAGGAGAAGGTGAAGGCACTAGAACCCCAGCCCTGGGCAGAAAAGCATGGTCTCTAACTGGCTGGGCCCGTGGGAGAGGCAAAAGGGGGCTGGAGACGCAAGCAGCAGGAAGCCCGCAGCTGGGCTGGTCCGGGGGTGACACACCTGCCAGCCGGGGCCCACCCAGAGCTCTCGGCAGGATGGAGGGCCACCTGGTGTCATCTCTTGGGTTCCTGCCCTGGATGGTGGACTCCTCTGGCTCTGGCTCCATCCCCAGTGCTGTGTGATTCTAGAAACGCTTGCTCTCCTCTGGGCTTCACTGACCCCAAAGAACAGAATGAGACTGGATTGCTTCTTCCATCTAATCCATTCCGTCCAATCCCGCCGACGGCCCTCCTGCAACAAAAGGAATATGACCATCTTAAAGATGGAGCAACTGAGACCCCAAGAGGTGAAGTGACTTGTCCAAGGTCACGGGGTGAGTCAGAGACCAAGGGGAGAGCCAGAGCCCTGGCCCCGGGCCTCCAGAGAGAGAGCGCAGTACAAGGTGCCAGGGTTCGGAGCTCTCCCTTGACACCTGTGGGACCTGGACAGATACTCCCTGTCTCTGAGCCTCCGTTTTCCGGTGACCTCTCAAAGGATTCTCACATGAAGATCAAATGAAATAACGACCACGAACATCACACGCCGCCGACTTTGGCCCGGGCCTGTTGTAGGCACCTACGCAGCCGGACTCGTTTCCTCTCCCTCAACTCATGACGTCTCTACTCCTGCCAGAGGCCACGGTTCACAGAGGAGGACGTGGGCTCCACGAAGTCAAACCCCTTGTCCACAGACAGACACTGACTCCCGGTGGCAGAGCCAGGGTTCGACGAGGTCCCTCCGACTCTGGACTCCGAGCTCCGTACTGCCTCGAGCCACCTGAAAGAACACCCTGGGCTTGAGCCCGGGCCTCAGGGTTCGGCCGTCTTCCTCTCTTCGGCACCAGGGCCAGTCTGGTGCCTTTTGCCAGGACAAGGGTCTCCACGCCTCTGCCCCAACTGCCACTGAGACCCCACAGCTGGGAGGAAAATGAACCAGCCAGCCACCACAGAGGAGCCCGGGCCGTTCCAGGTTTCCCTGCACTAATGATGTCCTGGGCCGGGTCCAACACGGCCCCCGTCTCTGCAGGTGGGACCCACAGACGGGCAGGGGCTCTTGCAAGGACTCACAACCACCACCAGAAACAAGGCGGGGGAGAGAGCCATCCCTCCCAAGGCAACAGTCCCTGCGAGGGGACAGAGGAATGCTCAGTCCCTGCGAGGGGACAGAGGAATGCACCCAGCGACCCCTGGAGCCAATCCAGCCCAGAGATTTCAGGCCAGCAACTCAGAGGACGTTTCTGAAGAGAAGTGCGTGGCTTTGGGGAGATCCAGGGCCGTGGTCAGGGCCTAGCAACAGCATCTGAGGACAGAGATGGGAAGCCGCCAGCAGGCGAGACCATTGTGTGCTTGGTCTAAGAGGGAAAACCCGAGAGCTGCCTGCAGCCTGATAAAGAAGGCTTCTCTCGCTCCAGGCCGGGGGTGCCATGGCCCCAGAATTGGCTGGAGTGAGATAAGGTTATTAATTTGCCAGTTGAGCCCTATTCGGTGGTGCTTATCCGTAATTGCAATTATGCAGGCGGGAGGCTGCGAGGAGCAGAGGGACAGTGAGACACCCACAGCACCCGAGGTGGCGCCGATGAAGCAGGTGGCAGAGGATGGAGGGCTTTGGGGCTGAGCAATCGTGGGCCTGGGGAGGCTGGGGTTTCACCCAAGCTGGGCCGGGTCCCCACTATGCTTATTATGCACCTGCTATCAGGGGTTCCAGTCCCAGCTCTGCCCCTTGGGCGAGCTTCCGCATCAGCCTGGGCTTCCATGCCTGCATCCAAAAGGGGACCATAATGACCCATCTCAATTGGTCGAGGAGAGATTAGATGAGATAATCCATGGAAGCCCCGAGCACCGAGCCGACCCGCGCCCAGGACCAGTAAGGGGTGGCCCGCGGTATTTCTGAGTCAAGAACAAAATGAAAGGTGCTATATTTTTAAATAACCACCTCCACAAAATGCCCAGTTGATGGCTCTGAAGGGAGGCTGGTGCCTTTAAGACAGGAATCGATCCAGTCCTTGGCCAGCCAGGAAGAGAATATCAATCCTCAGGCATATTAGGAGCAGGATTGATGGGGAGCTCGGGGGTGTGATGAACGGAGGCCAAAGGGACGGGCCTCGACCCCGGCCGGGCCCCCACGGACTGTTCCCTGCAGGAGGCTCGGGAGAGGAACCTATAGGACCCTCAGGTCCTGAACCATGACTCCTGGACCTTTTGCCAAAAAAGCGGCCGGGTTGATAGGGCCCTGCATGCACACACACCTGCACACTTGCACACTCGCACAGCCATGCCCACATCCCATGCACCGCTGCAGGCTGAGGGGTCGCAGCTCCCCAACTCCATGGAGTTACACTAGTGTTTATGGAGCACCTGCTGTGGGCCAGGCCCCCCCACAAGGGGCTCACGGTCCCATCTGGGAGACGGGGAACAGGGAGGGCATCACCACCTGGGGGATGAGTGCTGTGAGAGAAGCCAGCCCCGGGGCTGCAGGAGCCCAGAAGAGGGGCCAGGCCCAGGCTAAGAGCCAGGGAGAAGTAACCCTTACACTGAGCCCTGAGGTAGGCCTTAGGCAGAGATGGAGAGACATGTTCCGGTCATCTGGCCTGATCCAGCCTCCCCGAGAAAGGCTGCTAGAGCATGAAGCCCAGAGGCAGCTTGGCTCACCAAGTACACCCCGGGCTTTGCAACCAGACAGCCCTGGTTCGCATCTGGACATCCCTCCAGACAGAGGCAGCAGCGGGAGAAAGAGCCGGGCGGGAAGGAGCAGGGTGTGTGTGCAGGGACCAGCAGCTGCCCTCCAGGGGCAAGAGGGAGCCCCCACCCCACCATGCTCTCCTCTGAGCAATGAGGAAGAGCCAAAGGCACGTAAGTCGGTTCTAGACCTTCTGACTGGAATGAGTCACGGAGGGGAGAGCGGGTGAGATGGACTCTGGGCTGGTGCAATCACCCCACATTCTCTGGAGGCCCGGGGCCTAGCCCTCGGGAAGCCACAGGACCTCTGCTGGGAACCCACAGTGCCGAGCCCCACTCTGGACCCCCAGCCCCCCCGGCACTGTCCCCATGGCTGACCCTTGGCCACAGGACTTATGTGCATGAAAGGGAGACTCGGCATTACCCAACTCCTCCCCAGGGCGGCTGCGTGACCCACAGGCTCTCTCTCCCCTGGCGACTTCTCTGCTCTCATCAGGTGAATCCCCCTCCCTCCTCTGCCCTTGGCTACAGAAAGGAGGAAGAGGAGGAAGAGAGCGGAGAAAATGGACTTCCACAGAATGGAAATCCACAAAGTGCCAACCGCCACGGCCCAGAGGCTCCGCTTCCTTTCTCTGATTCTAGAAAATTCTCTCTGCTGAATTGGCCCTGGGGCCTGGGGCAGTCCCGTCCGCCCACCTGGGCCTCTGTCTCCCGGCTGAGGTGCTGCGGCTGGTACTGCTTGCCCTCGAGAGCCTGGCCAGGGCTGGCATCCTGAGGAGGCTTCCTGGGCTGTGCGACCTCAGGCAGGTCCCATCCCCTCTGGGCTTCGTGAGCTCCTGCAGGAGGTGGGCGCCAACTCCCCCCAGGCTGCAAGTGGCGAGCCTGCAAGGAGACCGAGGCTGCAAGGCACCCTGCTCACCCCGGGCACCCAGAGGCCCCCCGAGGCCCTGTCGTGGGTTCTGTTCCGGGGGGCCGGGGTGGGGTGCAGCGAAGGAGGGGGCACAGGGGCGCCGGCTGTTTGCTCAGCCATTCCGTTTGGAATGAATCTCCTTTCATCCCTGCGAGTGAAGTCTCCGGCGCGGGGCCGCTCGTCCAAAGTGAGTGTCTACAGTGGCTCGGGCCCCCATTTATCACGCGGCGTTTGATGGAATGTTCCTCCTCGAGGAATTGCACTCCCAGACACTACTCACGCTCGGCCAGGGGCTTTGAAACCGAACGGCAGGTTCTTTAAAGGGACAGGAGAGGCGCGCTGCATCCCAATACGGGGCTTTTGAACACGTCAACATTAATAGAGGTCACCGTTCCGGGGGACGCGGGGCCCTTCCCAAGAATAAATCAACAGCTGGCGCCGCCGGCCAACCGTTCGGTTTTGCTCACGTTTCCTTTTTGATCGTCTGCTGCTGCCGGGGGTTCTGGGGGTGGGGGAGGCGGGCAAGTCTGCACCCGCTTGGCTGGGCCTTGCGGGGAGATTTCTGTCTGAAGGAGGCCAGGTCGTCCGTCATCCTGTCCCCTCCGCCGCTGCCAGGTACGATCTCGGAGGTTCGATGCAGGATAGCAGCGAGCTTGACAGAGGGTTATCCGGGAGTCGGGTCAGGCTCCGGGCTCACTGTGCAGCCTCTCATTTCATCCTTCCAGCTGTCTGGGGAAACTGAGGCCCAGAGACCTTAGGGTGCTTGCCCAAAGTCCCACGGCTGGTAAGGGACTTACCCCAATCCAATGTGTGACCTTAACCACTCACCAGGCTGCTGGTCAGAAGGGCTTTGGGGCAAAAAAAAAAAAAAATGCAATTAATTGGGATTTCCTGACCTATAGCCCCCCCCCCCCCCCCCCGGGTACGGCCTCGTTTCAGAGATGAGAGGCAGAAGCCTGGTGCCCACCTGAGCACCAACCGTCTGCCCCATCCAGCCTCCCGGAGAAAGTCTCGCCAAGTACACCCCGGGCTCTGCAACCAGACAGTCCTGGTTCGCATCCCTGCTCTGTCCTGTCCTAGCTACTTGGCCTTGGGCAAGTGACTTGACCTCTCTGAGTCTCAGTTTGAAAACACAGCCCCTCCAGGAAGGGGGCTATTGTCTGTGTGACAATCACCGCCCTCCTTGCCCTGAGCCCCCTGACTCTTTTCCCAGCACTTCACTGTCTGCAATGATGCGGGTACAGGGCGGCTGGCCCCCGTGCTGGCCCTGCCCCCGCTTAAACCCCTTAACAAATGCTCCGATGCATTCGATGTTTTATGTTTCTGTCGTCTCTGATTGCTTTATCGATAGCGCCGCTCACGTGAGTTCCATGATTTATCCGCTTCTGCCCCCCACCTCCCTGTGTGGCCCTGGGCGAGTCATTCATCCTCGTGGGTCACAGACGCCGGAGCTGGTGGGAGGGACCTCAGAGGTCATCAATCCAGGCCTTACACTGTATCTATGAGAATCGCAGCAACCACCCAAACCAGTGTGTTTAGACCAGGACGTCGGCGGCCCCCAGTGATCCTGGCTCCTGTGCTCCTGCCTCGTATTCCCATCTCCTCCCCCCCCCCCCCCCCAACTCTGGGTTAGACCAATGCCACTCGCTTTGGCCAACAGGGCAGGAGCAAGAATGAGCAAGAAGAAGCTCTACGGGAGCTTACTCTTTGGGGCTTTTTCTCTTGGAATACCCCTTCCCAGAAGGCTACCTGGAGACCCCCAGCCTAAAAGGAATCCCAAGCTATCGAGAAGAACCTAGAAGCCCCAGCAGAGAACCCGAGCTGAGCTCCCAGCCCCCAGCCAGCAGCCACCGCCAGCCGTGTTGTGCGTGAAGCCAACAGGGATGTCCCAGCCGGTCAAGTCCACCGCCGGCTGCAGTTGCATGAGTGACCCGGACAGCAGCAGTGACCGGCTCATCTCAGTTTGCCTGGGACCCTCCTGGTTTCAGCCCAGAGGAGTCCACCTCCCAGGAACATGCCCCTGCTGCAGTCACTCTGCCAGAAACAGATGGAGCAGAAAAACCAACCCATCAACTCATGGTGTCAAGAGAAACAGTAAATAAACATTTGTTTTAACCTCTGAGTTGGGCGTGTTTTGTGACATAGCGACAGATAACCAAAGCAGGTCCCTCGTATGCGCCAAGCACTCCACGTAACTTCAGGCTCTGATACAAGTTCTGATCTTCACCACAGTCTTTTTGAGATGGTTTATTATTTTAAGTCTATTTATTTATCCCACCATCTCTCTGCCCAGCCTGGGGCTTGAACTCATGACCCCGAGGTCAAGAGTCACACGCTCTTCATTCCCAGCCAGCCAGGCCGTGCCTTGAGGTGGTTTTATCACTCAACACGGAAAGAGCCTGAGGCTCAGACAGGTCAAGTGAGGTTTCAAGGTCAGGGGCTAAAAAAGTGGAGGAGTGAAGAGTCCTGTGACAAATAACACTGCGAAGATTTAAAAAAAAAAAAAAAAGAAGAAGAAGAAAAGAAAAGGGAAGGGAAGAAAGAAAGGAAAAGGAGGGAAGAGAAAGGGAGGGGAGGGGAGAGGAGAGTAGAGGAAAGGAGAGGAGAGGAGCTAAGGTTCAAACCTCAGCCTAACTCCAGCATCCAGACCACAACCACAACCACAAAAGCCCTGGGTGCTTTTGCTACCTACCATCTAGCAAATAAGAATGCCCAGTTCAGGAAGCTGGGACTTCCCCAAAGCCACACAGCAAGTGAGTCCACGGGGCTGCCTGACATTCTATGTTCAATCATACAGTCGCCTGTATCCGTGATAGCTAGTGTCACATTAATACCGTGTAACAAACCGTCCCCAAACCCAGCAGCTTAAAATAACAAGCATTTATTTAGCTCATGAGCCTGTGGGTCAGTCGAGTGGCTGTGGGCTGGGCTGGGCTCCCGTGTCTGGGGTCGGCTGCCAGTTAGTGGAGCAACCAGGGCAGCTCAGCATCCCCTCTGGGTGTCTCCCATCCTCCAGCTGCCTAGCCAGGGGGTGGCGGTGGAGCGGGGGGGTGCTCTCCTGTCATGGGCAGAAGCGCGGGAGCAACATGCAAGAACTAGACTTGGAAAAAAAAAAAAAAAAGAACTAGACTTGGAACTGGTGCAGGGTCACTCCCATTTGCCCAAAGCAGATCCCAAAGCCAGACGGGGAACAAGGGAAAGGAGGGAGGGAGTTAGAGACTCTGCCTTTTGGGACAACTGCAGGGTCTCCCCGCAAAGGACGGAAGTACAAGAAAGATGGAAAAATCGGAGTTGTTAATGATCTATCACAACAGTATTTGCCACGTTTCAGGCAACGTGCTGAATATTTTATGCTTGTTATTTATTTCTCGAACCATTCCTATAATTTAGTTAGGATCCCCACGATCCAGTTAGGGAAGCTAAGTCATACGACAATGAAGCCACCAGCCCAAGGTCGCACGGCAAGGAAGCAGCAGAGCCAGAATTCAAGGCCAGGTCTGTTCTGCTCCGAGGCTCATGCCCTTAACCACGAGCCACGCCAGCGCGCCAGCTTCCTGCAGCCGGCTCCAGCTCTGGTATTCCAGAGGACAAGAGCCCGGGATCCCCGGAGCTTCCCATCGGAGCAGGAGCCAGTTTCTTCCCCAGCCAGAAGTTTCTGCTGATGCGGCAGGAAGGCCTGCTCACAGAGATGAAAGCCCCTTTGCCAGGCGAGGTAGCTCTGCTGACAAAGGACGGGCTTTAGGGTGGGTCCTCCAGGAGGAGAGGAACAGGTGTGAGACACGGGGGTTGAGGGGAGGCTGCGGAAGGGAACAGGCCCCTGGGCATGCAGACGAGGGCCGGGCTGGGGAGCCACAGGATTCTCCTGCATGCAGGGGTCCCGGGGAGCCCAAGGCAGCCTGGGGTTTAGAAGACAGAGACTGCCTAAGCCACTAAGGCGCTGGGGATGAACCAGGCCAGCAGCTTATGGTTCAGATGGGGAAACTGAGGCTCACGGGGGTGCAGAGGCTTAAGAAGACACAACCGGATGGAGGCCGAGTGGGCACGGGGTACTTCCCTGCCTGCTGGTGACCCAGCTTCTCCTGGAGTCGTCGGGGGCCTCCTTACAGGCTCCCGCTGAGAAGCCTGGGGTCTCCAACGGCCGCACGTCTCCAGGGAGTGTCAGGTCTTGGGGCAATCGGGGCCCGCTCAGCTATTTCTGTGTCTTTTCTTCAAGGAGACTCAGCCGAACGCGGTGCTGATCAGCAAACACCATTTATTACCTCTGCTGCTCCTGGAGCTCCGTTCTCCGAGACAGATAATGCCCCTTATCTCAGCCTGGAGAGCGGGGTGGGGGAAGGCCCAGAAAGCCGATCCCTGCTCGGGTGATAAGGATTTGCCAGCGCCAGCCCCCGCAGCCTTGAGCAAACACAGCGCCAGGGGCACGCATGGCATTTGCATAGGGAATTTTACAAAGTGCGGCTGGGGGAGGCTCTGTGGAGCCCCCAGCAGAGGACGCAGAGGACGCAGAGGACGCAGAGGACACACGCTGTGGACGCCTCGTGGTCCAGGCCTCGCCTCCGCCTCTGCCTCCGCAAGTGACCTTGAGCAAGTCAGGTGACATCCCCGGGCCTCCTTCACCCCATCTGCTCAACGGGGGCACGGCCCAGACTAGGGGTTTTCAAAGTGCATTCCTTGGGCCCCCAAAGTTCCCTGGAGGGCTGCAGGGGCATCACTGATGGGGAGGGAGCGAGGGGGGTCCTGGCCCTGATCCCCAGCGGCATCCAGACTGCACACTTTGACCTGCTCCATGTGTGATGTCATTTCAACAATGGGTTTCACCACTTCCCAGGAAGCAGTGGAAAGCCTAGACTAGAGGAGCCGTGAAGCCCCTTCTAGGAGACTAAGGGGGTGAGGCTGGGGGACAGGGAGGCGGGATGGAGGGCTGCAGGATGGGGAGGGGGGCAGGATTCAGAGAGAATGTGGCCCCACCTGGCACAGCTTCTCATACCAACCCACTTCACCTCCTTCCACCCCAGTGCCTCCCCTGTGGCTTCTTCCTTTGAAAAATCCATTACCTGCCCCCCCAGGTGGTCTGGCCCAGCAACAGGGAGTATGGGGGTGGGAAGAGGGGGGAGGGTGCTAACCCAGAAGGCTGAGCTGCAGGGGCAAGGAGCATGAGGCAGCCGGTGGATGGGTACAGCAGGAACGAGGTCCGGCTACCAACCGGGTCCCCCCTCTTCCCAGCCGGCGATCTGGGGCAAACCTCCACCTCTCTGAGCCTGTTTCCTCCCCTGTAAATAATGAGGTTGCATGCAGCGCCTCCCCCATAGAATTGTGAGAACCAAATTAGCAAGGAGCTGGAACAGAACAGGTGCACGTGAAGAGAAATAACAGAAGCTCAGCTATGGTCTCTGACCCCAGAGCATTGGCAGAACAGGGTCCCCCTCGGTACCCCTGGGCCTGGTGAGGGGACAGGGGATGTGGAGGTGGGGCAGGGATGGCAGTACCGAGCACTCCTTCAGTGTCTCTGCAGGTCCTCCAAAACCCCCCCCTCCCCAGCCCCTCTCCAGCCACTGAGACTTCCAGCAGGTTCGTGCAGGGGCCACCTCACCACACTGAGGACGCTGACCTCCTCCTGTGCCCCTCCTGTGGAGCTGCTGCAGGACTCAGAGGCACGGCCAGAAGTGGGGGGACCTAGCACCCCTGGGAATAGAGTCCGGGAGAGTAAGCACTCAGTACACCTTGGCTATTCTTTTTTAGAGGGAGGGGCAGAGGGAGAGAAAGAGAGAATCTTGAGCAGTCTCCATGCCCAGCAAGGAGCCCAACGCGGGGCTCAGTCTCATGACCCTGAGACCATGAGCTGAGCCGAAATCAAGAGTCGGATGCTCAACTGACTGAGCCACCCAGGCGCCCAGCCCCCATATTAGCTGCTATTTGGGGTTCTAACCAAGGATTCCTACCCAAGGCTACCTAAGGCCACCAGGGGAGCCAGTAGGATCAGAAATGCAAGGGGAGGGGTGGGGCGCCTGGCTGGCTCAGTTGGCAGAGCCTGCAACTCTTGAAATAAAAAATAAATGAAAAAAAAGAAAAAAAGGGATGTGGGCGAGGAGGGGACAGGCAGTGACTAAACGGATCATTGAACTAACAACCACACAAGCCCAAGAGCCTCCCAAGGAAGGAACAAGGGGCGGGGGGAGAGGCAGAGAGAGGGGGAGGGCCACGGGGAGCCCGAGCCAAAGAGATTAAGCTTCTGCCCCTGGTTGGAATAGAAACTTGAAATAGAAATTTAAGCTCAGTCTTAGAATAAAGAAGGTTGTATTTTTTTTTAAGATTTTATTTATTTATTCATGAGAGACACAGAGAGAGAGAGACGCTGAGACACAGGCAGAGGGAGAAGCAGGCTCCATGCAGGGAGCCCGATGCGGGACTTGATCCCAGGACCCTGAGATCATGACCTGAGCAGAAGACAGATGCTTAACCACTGAGCCACCCAGGTGTCCCAAGAAGGTTTACTTATTTATTTATTTATTTATATATTTATTTATTTATTTAGCACGACGCCATTGGTAGACCAGATATCTATCAACAAAGACGAATAGAGGTAAAGATTTGAGATCACGGTGCTGCCAGGTGACCCCTGCTGCAAGGAAGGTGGCCGCGGACAACCTCATCCGTCAGTATTGAAGAGGCCCATCCCCCTTCACATGAGGATGGGTCCCTGGACGTAAAATCACCGCGACTTAAAAGGTACTAACCGCTCGAGGCTCTTGGCGCCGTGTAGAAGCAAACTCTTCCAGAAAGCTCGCAGCAGGTGCTACTCCACCAGCTTGGAGTAAACAGCCTGCCTCCCTCCTCACTCTGCAGCCTCAAGGAGCGTCGTTTTGTCCATCTTTGCCAATTGGATGGGCCGAAAACTAGAGTCTCGCTGTCTCCGTCTGCATTCTTTGTTTGCTAGACTGAGGGGTGCTTCGGGAGAGCCGGTGTTGGGGTTACACGACCTCTTGTTAAGCACATGCCTGTGCCTGGGATTTTTGACATATGGGAATGCTCCGTCCCCTGTCAGAGAGCATCCTCCTGTCGCTGGGCTGCTCAGATCCTCAGTTTCCCAGTCCATTAAGTGGGGACAAGGACATCCGTCTCATTAGGAAGGAAGCAGTTGATATTTATTCGTAGTCTCCCTCCTTGGCTGTCTCTTTTTCTCCTCCCTCTCCTCCCTTTTGGCCTAATTTCCCGGCAATATGGTTTGGTCACAGGAGGGTTTGACTGGCTTAGACCAACCAATGTCTTCTATCTCCCTGGCCACGGTGATTGGTGCAGGAGTGGGCACATGACCCAAAGGCCCACAGGCCAGATTCTGGGACTTGGATTGAGCTGTTGTGTGACACCGTCTCTTGTTTACTGTTGTTTACTGAGAGACATGAATGAGAAAGTTGCTTGCAGCCATCCTAGGGGCCAAGGGACATCTGTGAATGATGAGATCTTGAGGGCGTGAAGCCAATAAATGGGTCAAGGGAAAACACATTGATCCTATGTCTACCAATCAGGGTGTAGAGGCTGGATCAATCCTCACCTGAAGCCGGTCCTGTCTCTTTTTTTAGTTATATAAGCCAATCAATCCCTTTTACTATTTAGGCTCACTTACAATGCAAATTACTGTACTGAAGATGCACACTACTGCAGGGACAGTGCCTGGTTTGGCACACCGTGGGCGTGCAGGAGACCACAGCCTCGTGCACAATGGGCATAGAACAGATCCCTGGGGTTTCGATCGCAGCCTCGCCTCCTCTGAGCTCTGCTGTGTGACCCAAGCGGTTCACCTCCCTGAGGGTGATAACATCTGCCTTCTCCGGTTGTTGTGAGAATTAAAATAAAATCCGTGAAAACACTTTCCAGTTCCCAGCCCATAGTAAATACTCAACAGGCGATTATTATTTATTAACGGTATTATTGTAACAGCTATGTTTATTACTACCTGTCTCCCAGGCTTGGCGGTGAGCAACTTGGGGGTAGGGCCAAGTTTGCGCCACCCTGTGTGTCTATTGCAACAACCCGAGTCATCACTTACTTGTTGGCTGCACATTGCACTTGGCCTCTTTGGACCCGATGGCAAGCTTTCCCCCGCAAGCAGGGGCTGGGATCCCCCTCTGTGCTCCACGGAGGGTGCGTGAGGAAGCCACATGCCCCAAATGCATCAGTGAATCGTGAGACCTGCCGTGTCTAAGAATTGCAATTACCTCCGAGGAGGTCACGACCGTTCTCCACTTTGGACAGATGACACGCTGGGGCCCGCCTCGGGGATGGGGAGGTGGGAGTGGGAGAACCAGCATTTGAACTCGGATCTGTAGGACCCCAGGGCCCATGAGTTGGCATTCGTGTCAGTGAGAGGCACCAGTGAGCCTGAGCCACACCCGGTGGGTGAAGTGGCAAAGGCAGGCCCCAGAGCGGACTGGACTATGGTTTGGGGACAATCATCAACATAGCATTCAGCACTGCGGCTGGTGGCGGTTTATGTCTAGGACGCTAGGTGGTTGTTGCAGCTTGAGAAAAATGATAAAGCTAGAGGAATGCAAATGGTCAGGAGTGTTAGTGGGGACGGGGCCAGGCAAAGGAGAACGGGGAGTGAGGGGTCAAGGATCTTGGTGGGGGGCTCTGCGTCCCTGGCTCCTGGGACGCTGGGCAGCAGGGTGAGGCTTATGACAGGGCCTCACTGCCTCCCTTCCCAGCAGCTCATTCACCCTAAGTCTTGCACACGCGTGAACCTGTGTGAATGTGTGTGTGTCGGGGGGGCGGGGTCCTGTCCTCACAAGCCCTGCCCAGGGCACCTGCACCAAGTCTGCCAGTGTGTAGTTCCCACATTTGTCTCCGAGGCCCAAGACGGGAGATCCTGCTCCCCCAGCGAGGCTGGAGTGGGCCTGAGAGGCCCCGGATATCAGCTGAGCAGATGAGGACACTGAGGATCAGAGAGGACCACAGCCTGTCCTGGCCACCCCGCTGGCAGGAGGCAGCATAGATGTTAGGGCCCAGTCTGCCCCCACCCCTGGTCCCTCCTGGGTGACCCAGACTCTGACCTCCCACTAGGAAGGGGAGCCCGCAGGCACCTCCCAGCAGGGCCTGAGGGTCTGACCAGGCGGGGAGGGCCCAGAGTGTGGAGCACGAGGGGAGGGGCGGGGAGTAAAGCCAGACTCTCCTTCCCCGAGGCTGACAGAGGCAGAGGTGACAAGCCCTGGGGACGCAGGACCGTCTCTGCAGACACCCAGTGCCTCTAAGAGCAGTTTGACTTTATGCTCCTTCCTGGCTCAGGCTTTCTCTGCCCCGGATGCACCCTGGGGCCCTCCCAGCAGGACGCCCAGAGGCCTGCCGAGCCCCCAGGCACCTCCTCCTCCCCTCGGAGCCCCGGTCCCTCATCTGGAACTGCAGAGGGCAACACCCGTGGGACTGTTCTGAGGATGGCTCCTAGCACCGAGGGGGGAAAAAAAAGGCAGCAGAAGGCTCAGGGTCCCCTCCACACACCAAGCCTATGACCCTCCCCGGCCTCAAGGCGAGGCTCCAGGGGGAATTAAATTAAGGCCCCGTCGCCTTCCCAGAACCCAGCAGCAGGCACGTCTGTTTCCTGCAGGGCTCGTGTCCAAGCGGCCTTCTCCGCTGTCCCCCAGGCCCTCGAGCAGGCCCTGGCATGTTCTCGGACCTCAGGGGAGATTCAGTGAATGACGGACCGGCCCGCAGAGAAGCCAGGGTCCAGGCAGGGGCGACCTGGAACCGCCTCTCCCAGAGATGACCCTCCACCCAGGCTGAGCTCAAGGCTCCTCAGAGAGGCTTCCTGAAGCCTGGAAACGTCCAGAAGAAACTATAGGCTCTAGGGTTCAGGCCGTAGCTCTACACTGACGAGCTGTTTGCCTTTGGGCAAGTGACAACCTCTGTGCGCTTCCGTGTCCCCACCTGTACAACGAGGGTGACGACGGCCACCGGGCAGGATGTCCGTGATGCGTCAGGAGATGGGCCCGCGCACGGCCAGGTACTGGGGGCGTCCTGGGGGGGGGGGGGTCTATCTGCAGCTCCGAGTGTCTCCCGATGCTGTCTCCGTTACCTCCCTTTCACCACCTGCCCGTGAACTCAGCCACACCCGTGGGGAAGCCCACCTGGTGTTTCCCAGAAGCCCCACAGGGACCTCTTACTGCTTCTGGGAGCCGCCCCGACTCTGCCCCCCCAACCCCGCCCCACAGAGTCTGCACCTGCAGCCCCTCCGCAGAGAAGGGGACGGGGGCTGAGCCGCCTGGGAGTCTACAGCCCCAAGGCTGGTCTCTGGCCAGCGACAGACAGGTCGCCAGTGAGACAGGTCACAACTCTGGGTGTGACTTATGCTCCAGAGCCCCCGGAGCTGTGGGGCTTTGCCTGAGACCACACGCCAGCCTGGTGCCCCCCAGGTCCCCCACCCCACTCCGCCGTCCTTTCTCACCCTGCCCTGCACCCAGATCCCTGTCTCTGTGGCCGCCCAGGCGGGTGTCATGCTTACCTCCACCCACACATTCAGCGCGGTGCCCAGACATGGGCCGCCTGGTCCACGCGGGCAACTGCTGGACGGCGTTCCCGGGTGCCCCCCCAGGCCCTGCCCACGCCAGAGCCATTTGCAGCCATAAACGTCCAGTGAAGCATGTGGTCTTCGGTCCACAAGCCTTGAGCTGTGTAAACAGGTTGTAAAATTTAAAGGCAGCTCAGGTGGGGATCGCAGGGGCACCTGCCCTGACATCGCAGCGGGGGCGGGGCGTCGCGCAGCAGGTGGTGGGGGGCTCCTGCCAGCCTGGCCTCTGGGATGGAAAGAAGGGGGGATCCGGCCCCAGCTGAAGGCTGCTTCTGTTTTGTTTGTAACCATTTGCTCTGAAAGGATCGGATGGAAGCAACCCCACATCTAGACGGTTCTGCAGTCAAGGGGGTTGGATATTTTGTCTCTTTCAAAGAGAATACAGGGGCAGCCCGGGTGGCTCAGCGGTTTAGTGCCGCCTTCGGCCCAGGGCCCCATGGACCCCAGATCGAGTCCCATGTCAGGCTCCCAGCATGGAGCCTGCTTCTCCCTCTGCCTGTGTTTCTGCCTCTCTCTCTGTGTCTCTCATTAATAAATAAAATATTTTAAAAAAATAAAAAATAAAATAAAATAAAACAAAGAGAATACAGCCTGGGGCACCCGGATGGCTTGGTGGGTTAAGCATCGGACTTGTGAAGAGTCATGGTCTTAGGGTCGTGGGATGGAGTCCCACGTTGGGCTCTGCGCTCAGCATGGAGCCTGCTTGAGATTCTCTCTCCCTCTCTATCTCTAAAATTTTTTTTAAAAATCCCTAAAAAAAAAAATTCAGTGGGAAGGAAGCCCACACTCATCTGGGGGAGCCCAGTGGGGTGAGAGCCCAACAGCCTCTGTAGGAGGAGGTGGCATTGGCCACAGTCTGCAGCCGACACAGGCTGGCTGCCCGCTCAGCAGGCCGCCCCTGCCTCCCTGCCCTGCAGACCAAGTGGGTGTTCACAGCTCAGGGTCCTGTCGCCCAGCCTCACCCGCCGGGATCCCTCCCCTAGCTTCCTGACCCTGCACAACACCAGCTAAGGGTGTGGGCTCTGGAGCTCTGGGTGTCAATCGAGGCCCGTGCACCTTAATTCCAAGCCTGAGAATGGAAATAACGGCAGTACCCGCGTGGCCGAGCCGCCGGTAGCGGGCAGGGCACGCGCGCAGTCTGCCCACAGGAAGGGCTGGCGATCCTGGCTGTGTTTATCATTACCGCCCCCTCCTCACCGTGACCCAAGACAGCTCTCCAGCCAACATAGGCCGACCCAGGGGTTGGGGTGGGGGTGGGGGAGCAGGGGCCAAGGGTGGGGGCTACGGGGATGCCGGCTACAGGAATCTGGCTGAGACAGGATGAGACGCAGCCCACCAACGGGAGGCGGAGAAGGGGGGTGGTGAGGAGGGGGTGGTGAGCAAGGGAGGAGGGACCTTGAGGGATGAAGGGCCAGGGCACGGATGTACGGGGAACCTAGTGAGGCTGCCCAGTTTCATTCGAGACCGGCCACAGAGGGGCTCGGAACAGCACGCCGGATGCCTGCTGGCAGTGACCACAGGGAGACAACCACAGAGGAGGGAGAGGGGTCAGATAGGCCTGGGCCCATCCTGGCCTCAGCCCCTTAGGGGCAGCCTCACAGAGCTGCCGGGGCTCCGGGGCCTCACTGGCGACATCTGTAACATGGGGGTAATAACCCCAGAACCCACCTCCTCTCAGGGGCGCGGCAAGAACGGAGTGGGACGTTGCATGAAGTCAGCACTCACCTGATGGACGTTAATAACAATGACAGTGACGAGTCTCTGGCTTTAAGATTCAGCGAAGCCAACGCTCGAGATTTATTTTAAGATTCTAAATGTTGACGAGGTGAAGACCACACGGTCCTAGAATGTCAGGTCTGTGAGGACAGGGATTTGGTCTGTTTAGTTCCTGGTTTTACCCCCTAGTGCCTGGCAGCCAGGGGTTGGCATATAGGTGAGCGAGCTCTGTGTGCGTGCGCTTGTGCACGTGTGTGGGGGATGAATGAGCAAATGAAGGAATGACCACTGCGTCCCGTTGCCCAAACCAGAAAGGAGGACGCCTGCCGTCCCTCGCTGTCTTGCATCCCAGCTCCCCAGCCAGCACCCTCCCCACCCGACCCCCGGCAGCAGCCGCTCGGTCCCCTGGAGCCGCCACAGCCTCTTCAGCAGCTCACCCTCCCCTCCCTTCTCAAAAATCTCATTTGCAGAAAGAAGAGAAGTTCATTAACCAAATCCAGGGCATCCCACCGCAGGGTTGACCCATGATGGGGCACCAGAGAAAGTCTTATCTTAGTCGCTTGCAACAGGAACCACGGGGAACCTGGGCCCTGTGGGCCCCCGCGCCCCCTCCTTCCCAGGGGAGCCAGAGTGCAGACTGGGCACGGTGGCAGGGGCATGGACCGAGTGGCGGGAGGCAGTCACCCCCAGCCCGGGCTGCGGCCCAGCAGGAGCCCCACAGCCGCCAGGTCACACTCTGGCACCTCCCCATCCTCACCCAGGACGCTTGAACCTGAGTCCAGCCGCTCCCGCCTCATTAAGCAGCCGGCACAGGGCCCTGGGAAACGTCTTCATTAGGTGGCCACACTGGCTTGTGTAAATTAATTTGATAAAGATAATGAAGTTCAGCAGAGCAGAGCTGACCACGTTTCTGAGAGCAGCTGCCCTGAGGCCTGAGCTCCAGGAATGGGGATCCGGGGAGGGGCCACGAGGTGGGCAGGCGGTGCCTCCAGGGCTCCTTGTCCCTCCCCTGCCCCGCACCATGGCCTCTCAGCCTCTCGTCCTAAAGGTCTCTGGGAACGAGCTGGTTCCAATCCTGGCTTTGCCACGTGGCCTCAGCTTTTTCAGCTGTAAAATGGGCACGACCACCCTGCCTCCTGGGACTGATTCAGGGAGGTAACCCTTGTAGAGCATGGAGCCTGGAGCTCCCAGTGGAGCCTCAGTAAATAGTAGCAGTTATTTATGTGTCCAAAACAAAACAAGGGAAGCCCCCCTACTCCCCGACCTCGTGTGTCCCCTTCTGGAAAACGGTTCTTTTGGATAAATCATTAACTCCTGATTTTCACGAGGGCCCCTCTCCTTCTGGGCTTTCTGTGCCCTTGGGGGTTCAAAGATTTGAAGGATGTGGTCAAGGTCACCCAGCTGGTACGCGGTGAGCTCAAGGTGTGAACCCCAAGCGAAGGAGGGGCGTGTGTGCCGACAAGCAAGCCTTTCGGACCAACGGGCCGGCCCCCTGCCTGCACACATCCGATGCTCTGGGTTCCTTCCAAGCCAGCTTCGCTTACCTATCCAGGCAGCCACACAGGAGACCAACAGCACCGGCCGTCGGGGGTGTTGGATGGGGGTCAGGAGACCTGAGGCACTGCCCCCGGCTCTCGGGCTCCGTGGCCAAGCTGCGCCCCTCTCCGAGCCTCCTTCTCATCTGTAAAGGGGAAGGAAGGTTTCCGACTCTGAACCCCTTTTCAGCCCCATTCATTCCACGGGTCCTCCTCTGAACCACCTGCTCTCGGCCTGAAAAGTCTCCCCGCGTGCTCTGCCTCCTGGCACAGTGCCATCCCACAGGGGTTGGGGGCTGCTGTGGTGCACAAAACCACTTGCACCCCGAACCCGCAGAGAGCAGCAAGGAGGACCAAGTGTAGGCAGCAGGGTTCCCCAGCTCTGCACGAGGCGGCTTCATGGGGATGCAGGATCCTGGACCCAGAAGTTCTCCTCGGGATGCAAAACCCTCAAGCTGGGGTTGGTGAGAACCGCTGAGCAGCAAAGAATCCCAATGATCGTGTGAAAAATCCCACTGATTTTATTTTCCTCCTTGCTGTAAACCGGAGAGATGCATTGGGTGTCTAATTAGCAAAATATTAGGTAATTGGTGTAATCTGGGACTATTCCCCTCTTGACAGCATCTACTGTGCTGGCCCATTGCAAGCCTGAGCTGCTGGTACTATCGGCTGATAATTTTAATACCGAAAATGAAAAATCAAATCAGAGCCATCGGAGGCTCCCATTAAATTGATTTAGGACTGCAGAAAATTAATGGGACTTGTCTCCCTGCTCCTCCCCGCCTGGTCTCTGCCTGCCTCGCTGGGCCTCTGGCCTGCCCCCACCCTGCAAGACGGTCAGGAGCCACCCCCCTCAGAGCCAGCGGTGGGAGTTCAGTAGGAGAAGAGAGGCCTGCACCTCGCGTCGCAGCCTCAGCCAGAGCAGGTGCATTTTTTTCCTTACTTTTCCCAGGAGAACTGAACCTCAGGGCTGAGGCACCGAGCAGCCCAAGCTATCTCTAAGTTTGATGAGGCAAGGAAATAGTCAGGGTGATGCGTGTCCCATCAGTTCAAGTGACAGAAATCAACTCAAACCACCTTAAAAGAAAGAGAACATTTATTGGCTCATGCAACCAGGAGGTCCAGAGGGAGAGCTTGCCTAGAGACACCAAGAACCCAAAGATGACATGACACCCGCTCGTCTGTCCCTCCCTGCCTCACTCCCTCCATCCCGCTGTGGCTAGGAGGGTTGGCTGAGCTGACGTGGGGATGGGGGCGGGTTGGGGAATGGGACAACAGACACCTTCCGGGTTAGTATCCAGGTGTGTGGTTGCATGAAACAAACCTCCCCCAAACTTAGCCATGTGAAAGCTATGATCCAGGGATCCCCGGGTGGCTCAGCGGTTTGGTGCCTGCCTTCGGCCCAGGGCATGATCCTGAAGCCCCGGGATCAAATCCCATGTCAGGTTCCCTGCATGGAGCCTGCTTCTCCCTCTACCTGTGTCTCTGCCTCTCTCTCTTTCTCTGTGTCTCTAATGAATAAATAAATAAAATCTTAAAAAAAAAAAAAAAAAAAGCTATGATCCCTCATGATGCTGGGGGTTGCCAGGAGCAGGGACTTCTTCTGCTGGACCAGACATGGTCTGGATTTGTAGCTACCTGGGGACACGAGAGCACGTCCGAGGTGGCTCAGGGGCCTGCGTGGCGCCTGTGGCCGGGATGCTCTCTCAGACCCCATCTGTCTCCACGGGTCTGTCCCCATGGTCTCTCCGTCGGGGTGGCTGGACTTCTCACGTGGTAACTCAGAGCCCCCCAAAGCATGAACCCCGCTGCTACCAAGCCGACGGGCAGTGTCACTGCCATCATATTCCCTCATTAAAGCATGAAGACAAACCAGATTCGAAGAAGCTAAACAAATTCTAGTTCCCAATGGGGAAGTGACAAAGAATCTTCACCGTCTTTATCCACTGCCCCCCAAGGGTGGAGTAAACAGCGGCAGCAGGGGTGCCCCCCACGGTCCATCCATCTGTGGGTGAACTCAAGAAGCACTCGCAGGGGGCCCTGCTCGAGGCCAAGTCTGTGCCAGGGGCTGAGGTTCCTTCCCTCAAAGGGAGATGCCCCCCACCCCCTCCCTGGGGCAACCTGTGGCCTGGCCTGTGTATCTTTGTTGCTATGGAAACCAAGCCCTTCTGGAGGCCCAGGTGCCCTCCCTCCAGCTCCCTCCTCAGGAGAAAGTCCAGTGAAACACGGGGAAGAGGGGAGAGATTTTGGGAGAGAGAGAGGCTCTTGGAGCTGCCACAGGCTGGGTTTCTCGCTCTCCTTAACCAGGGCAGGAAAGTTCTGGAAATAAATGGGACTGTGTTTGAGTCCAGGACCTCCCAAGACCAGTCACTTGGGAGGCCTTGAATGGGTCACCCGGGCTCTCCGCACCTCCGTTTCCCCATCTCTAAGAAGAGGTTGATAACAACCCCACCTCCTAAGGGCCCAAAGAGAAAATGGGCCGACCTGCAGGAGAGGTCTAGCGCGGTGCCCGGCACGAGTAGCAACTGAATGACGAGGACACCGTGGAAGGGTTTTTGTCACTCCCCACTGGGTGCACCTATTCGAGGGGCTGCTCTGGGCCATTGAGGACACTCTGCCCCATGGTGTCATCTCAGCTTCTTTAGCTTCATCGTCTCCAAGTCCCCAAAGCTCCCCTTCCCCCTCAGTCCCAGACACCCCTGGGGAGAGCTAGTCTGAGCCCTTCCCTGGCCTGACCATCCCAGGAGACCGCCAGCCCTCTGAGCTCCTCCGTCCCAGCCTGGGGGGTGCAGACCGGCTTACAGGAGCCGAAGAGCCAGACTCAACATACTTATTTCATTTCACACACATTGAGTTTGCGCTCCCTGCATCTTATATCCAGAGGAACATGCAAATGGATGCAAATGAGTCCCTGATTTATGCAAAACAGCATGCAAATGCATGTCCCCAGATTTGCCAAAGAAAAGGGCCTGGTCACCTAATTTAGCAGAAACAACAGGGGAAGAAGATCGTGCCTGTCCATCATGTCTGAGTTAGGGTCAGGCCAGAAGGAACTTGGGGCACCTTCTGGAGCAGAGCTCAGGGTGTCTGGACCACCGGCGCCCCAATCCCTGGAACCAGGAGCCCCCAGGCCAGGGGTTGACAATAGAGTTGGGTGCCACTGTGGATGGAGCCGTGTTTTTGGTTTTGTTCTTGTTTTTAAAGCTGGGCCTTTTTAATCACCTTACCTTCTGAGGAGAGGTCACAAGGTCTAATAGGACTTGGGGCAGAGGGTTTGAAGATCTTAGTTCTTGGCGCTTCTACGTCTACCTCTGATCCAAGTCGAGAGACACCACCACCGGGCCGGGGAGAGTCGTCGCCACAGTAGTACCGTATCACGCGGGCCCAGCCGTACCTGCGGCAAGGTGACTCTCTCCAGCTGCTCCAGAGAGATGTGCTCCACGTAGGTCTCGAGTGAGACCACCCAGGACCCCCGGAGCTGAGCCCCCTGAATCTCCCTTGTCTCCAGATGGGGCCCTGGGAGAGGATGCTCCCCTGCCGCCCCCGCCCACCTAGAGCCCCCTGCCCACTGCTGCTCAGGCCCAACATCTATAGCATCACAATTAAAAAGAGCTCCCCCCGGGGGCGCTTGGGCGGCTCCGTCGGTTAATCATCCGACTCTAGATTTCGGCTCAGGTCATGATCTCAGAGTCCTGGGATCGAGCCCCATGTCAGGCTATGCACTGAGCATGGAGCCTGCTGCAGACTCTCTCCCTCCCTCTACCTCTGCCCTCCCCTCTATTCATGCTCTCTCTCTTTCTCAAAAAAAAAAAAAAAAAAAAGCCCACCCTGAGTGAGCAGACCACGTTGGCCTTGCCTCAGGGCAGCCGCCTGGGATAGGGGACTGTCAGCATTACAACCAGAGAGACAGAGGCCAGTGAGTGGGACCTCTGAGACCCCAAAACCAGTTATCTCTTCCCTACACATTGGACCTCCAAGACACTCATCTCTTTTTTTAAAAAAGATTTATTTACTTATAGAGAAGAAGAGCACATGCAAGCAGTGACGGGGGCAGGACCGAGGGGGAGGGAGAGAGGATCTCAAGCAGATTCCCGCTGAGCACAGAGCCCGATGCAGGGCTCCATCCCAGGACCCCGAGATCATGACCTGAGCTGAAATCAAGAGTCAGATGCTTAACCGACTGAGCCCCCCCGGGGACCCGTGGAACCTTATCTTTTCAAACCTTTGTTGCCCTTGAGGCAGGAGTCTCAGCTCCAGGAAGGCAGGGACCGTGTTGGCTCTTCCGCGGCCCGGCCTCAGACCCCACCCGCTCCACGCCGCCCTGGGGGGCCGGGACGCAGGCGCAGACGCTTGCTCCAGGACCCCTTGCTCAAACCACAGCACGTTTCCTGCAAACGTACGCGGTCTATTTCCTGGACCCACTAATTGGCCCACTGCGGGATGCCGATTTATTAGTATGGTGTTTGCTGCCCCTTGCCATTATTTTCCAAAAAAGCTTGATGAGCAGCACTGGTGTTTGTGCTCCCTCAGCCAGCAGAACTGATAGAAGTTTCTGCGCAAACTGCTGGGCTCCTCAAGCTGGTCAAAGCCTCTGGGCATCTCTAAAGGAGGTGGTCAGGGCTTCCCGGCGTGCCTGGGCATTTACCACTCTGAGGAGGAGCATCTGGGACCCAGACACCTGGCCGGGCTCCTTGTGCCGTGACCATAATCAAGCGAATGAGGGCTCACTGTGGGCCAGGGGCTGCTCTGAATATTTGACGTGAATTAGCTCATTTCATCCTCAAAACAGCCCATGCGCACAAGGCTGTTAAAATCCCCACGTTCTAGAAGAGCAGACCAAGGCTAAGGTTTGCAAACCATTCTGTGGCTTGGATCAGCACCTGTGCACCTGTCCTCACACAGCGTCCCCAAGGGGGCGGAGTGGGTGGGGCGGGGCCAGGAAATGAGCCCCGATTCACCACCGAGGATGGGGGGCAGGTAGTACAGGGTTAAGGGTGTGGGCATTAGGGCTGTAGCCCTGGGGTCCTCTCCTATGCTGTGTGACCCTCGGCAAGTGACTTCACCTCCCTGAGCCTCGGTTTCCCCGCCTGTAAAGCGAAGGTAATAAAGAAGCCCTCTCGGCGTAGCTGGGATGATTCACTGTGATCAAGGGCACAACGCGGTTGACACGGGACCCGGACCCTGTAGAGGGACGAGGACGCTTGGGCTGGTCTCAGGCAGGACTTGAGCTCCGGGAGGTGCAGGGACCTGCGGGTCCCACACAGACCGGCGGCAGAGCCACAGCTCAGACCGCGCCTCCTGATTCGAGGCCCGGAGCCCTCTCCAGCACACACCCTGGCGCATCTGTCGGGACCGGCTTACAGGTGCACGGGGCACCTGTGAGCACCTGTTCCCTGTGGAGGGGGAGCCAGCTGTCTGCCCCCGGGAGAGAGCCTGGAACGGCCACGCTTCTCACCGGGAAAGGTTTGTGGTTTCTGTTGATGTGAAAAGATGACAAGCAATAGCTCAGGTAATTATATTAATTTTCCTCAATTTACACATTCTTGCTATTTGCCATTTCCCCAGGAATGTGTAAATGAGGAGTTGGAGTGGTTCAGCAGCGCTGTAATTACGAAGGCTTTGTTAGAAAAAAGTTTCCGTTGTGTGTCTCGTTATTAGGTCTCTTCACGGTTGAGGGGCCTGTCTCCCCTCTTGGACTGGGAGCTCGCCAAGGCCAAGGGCCGGATCTCCCACCGCAGCCCCAGAGTCTCCACCATCAGATTAGACAACCCTCTGCGGCCAGGCACGCATCTCCCCCAGCGAGGGCCTCCTCCGAGCAGAAGCGCTGTCTTTTCCGTCCAGCTGACAGGTCCCTGAGAGTAGGGCTGGGTCTCCCCCGTCAGACTAGCAGCTTCCTTGTCAACCTAGGCAATAGGGGCTTGAGTCCTCCAGCGGACTGGGGGTTGCCTGAGAACCAGGACCTGTCCCCCATCAGACTTGGAACGTGCCGGGTTAGTGACTCCGTCTCACCCGTCAGACTAGCAGGGTCAGCGCCGTCCTCATCCGCCCCCCACCTGCCGCCGGTCTGCAGCTGACGCTCGGGTGCGGCCACCCCCCGTGGAAAAGCACGTGCACATGCTCTGCAATCCAGAGAAAGCAGGTATCAGGCCCACGGAAGGCAGGCTGCGGAGGCCGTCACCCCACAGAACGAGGGCACCGTTCCTTGTCCTGTGAGCGTGCACGGCTTTCACAGGGCTGGGGCCACACGGGGCTCACACAAATCGTGTCAGTGTCCCTCTCGGAGCCTGTGTCCCCAGGAGCCTGACATCACTCTGACCCCAGGGAGGGACGGCGGGGCGGGGGGTCTCCCCTCGAGGCCAGGGTTTGGAAACCAGCCAGGCCAGCCCCACACTCAGAGCTCCCCTCCCCCGCCCAGGGGGTCTCCGGGATACAGCCCACCCCCACCAGCCTCATCCCCCTCCCCAAGCTGGGTGCACCCTGGCAGGTGACTCCACGCTCTGAGCCTCCGTTCCTTCATCTGCCTTCCTTTCTGGCTAATTTTGAGGAGCCGCTGCAATAGTGCTTCTGGGAGCCAAGGCGGGACTGGAAGAGGTAGCAGGGTCACAGGTGTGACCGGTACCTAAGTGCTGAGAGCCCACAGCCGCCCTGTTGAGGACGTGGAGACATGGAAGGTTGTCACTGGCTTAAGGCCACACGGTTAGTATGTGACAGAGCCAAGATACAAACCCAAATCTGCATCGCTCCAAAGCCCGCATCTGCTCTGCTCCCCACGTCACTGCCTCCAGGGAGGCTTCCTCCGCCCCAGCATCCTGCTCACCGGACTGCACGTTCCACGGGGACAGGGCCGACTTACCCCTCCGGGGACTCGAGCCCAGTGTCAAGCCAGCAGAGGTGCATGTAGTGCGGTGATCTGTTTGCAATATAAACCGGAGGTTTCTTTTCATCCTGTAGAGGCCTTGGTGGGCCGATGTCTCCCTGGTCCCCACCCCACTGAACCAAAGCCGGAGAACGTGTGTGCATGTGCGTGTGCGCACGAGCATATGCACATGTCGTGGTCTGAATGTTCATCCCCCCCCCCCCCAAAGTCATGTGTTGAAGTCCTGACCCCCGCGGTGAGTGTTTAGAGGTGTGGCCTTCGGGACGTGAGGAGTCGTGTGGGTGGAGGCCCAGGATGGGATCAGCGCCCCTGTAACACAGGGAGGAGACACTGGAGCTCCCGTCTCCGTCCTAGAGGACAAAGCAGGACAGGACAGCAGGCGTCTGCAGGCCAGGCACCTTGACCTTGGACTCCCCAGCACCCAGAACTGGGAGAAACGAACGTGTCAGCCGCCCAGCCTGCGGGATTGTTACAGCGTCCCCAGCTGACTGACCCAGGCACCCAGCTCTGCGTTCCAGATTAACAGTCTTGTGTCCACAGCAAGATTCTCCCCTTGAGGGACACTTGGGGGGCTCAGCAGTTGAGCATCTGCCTTCAGCTCAGGGCGTGATCCTGGGGTCCCGGGATCAAGTCCCTCATCGGGCTCCCAGCATGGAGCCTGCTTCTCCCTCTGCCTGTGTCTCTGCCTCTCTGTGTGTGTCTTGCATGAATAAATAAATAAAATCTTAAAAAAAAAATTTAAAAACCACCCCCTTGAAAGCCTGGCTTCGCTGGAGGAGAAAACACTTTAAAGTCATAAAAGCTACTTCTCCCAAATGCTCCCCCCGCAACGTGTGCCGTCCCGGGGGGCCGCAGGGACGCTCTTGGGCTGACCCGGGAGGCAGGCTGGTGCACCAGGAACTAATGCTTGTGCCTAAAGCCCCAGCCGGGGACATCCCGACGGCAGCTGGGGGACAAATGGCCCAGCGTCCTCACCCCGCGGCCGGGTGATGTGGAAGCATGCTGTGCGCTGTCCCCAGAGCCCCCCATGGCAGGTCGCCTGCTCAGTGACACGCCCTGTCCCGGCTCCCTTCCCCTCCCTGTCCCCCAAGCACCCCCTCCTGCTGGTCCCTGGCCTCCCCTCCCTACTAGATGATTCCAGAATCAAAATCCTTGTCTCAGGACCTGCTTCTGGGGGAACACAGGCCAAGCTGCTTCCCTTTGCAAAGCAAGAACAGAGCTCCATGACCGAGCACAGAGATGTCCACAGGCCCCACGAGAAATCCCAGTTTATGTGGCAAGTGGGCAACAGGACAGACTGGAGGGGATGAGCCTGAGGTTGCACACGACGGGGTCCCCGCCCCACCCTGGTGGCCCTCACGGCCCAGGACAAAGTCAGGGAGCCTGAGGGGGGCCAGAGCACCAAGGGCCGAGTGCTGTGTCCCTGCGCGGCCACCAGGGCGGGAGAGCTGGGCAGAGGGGGGTCTGGGCCTGTGGTTGCGAGAGGCCCAGCTGCTGAGAGTGCTGGGGATGCGGGTGCGGAAGGTGGCGGGAGGCTGACAGCTGGGGTGCCCACGGGTGCCCGGGGTGGGGGCCGGCAACCCACCCTGGGCCTGAGATCCCCCATCCGCGGCTGCACAGGATCCCACACGCCTGCCTCCAGACCACCAGCCCCGGCTTGGGCCAGCTTCCCAGGAGGAGACCAGAGTCCTTCTCCCTCTTGGGCAAGGGCAGGGCACCAGGGCCTCGACCCCCCAGGTCCCCGCTGCTCCTAAGGTTGCTTCTGTCCACCGCTGGCCAGCCGGGGACACAGGCGATGGCTCCCTCCTCCTTCCCAGGCTCCCCACGCTCCCCACGCAGCTTCCAGATGTGCAGGGTTCCTGGTTTTCTGCCTCCCATGGCTCCCTGGTCCTGCCTGGTGACCTCCCCACTTCCCAACCCCGGCCTCCCCTGTACCCCAGCCTCCCGCCTCCCCTGTACCCCAGCCTCCCTGCCTCCCCAACCTCCTGCCCCAGGAAATGGCAACTCTGTCCTTCTAGTGGCTCAGGCCAGGCACCTGGGGTCCTTGATGCCCCCTCTCTCTCCCCTGCCTGCCCCCCTGTACACCCTACGGTCTCCGGTGTCAGAACCCAGTGTGTCCCTGTGGCCACCTTGCACCAGGGCATGTGACAGCGTCCTTGGTGGCCTCCGGCTCCAGGCTCCTACCTGCCTCAACTTCGCAGCCCAAAGTCACTGTTGGAAACACAAAGGACCGACGGGTTGGCCTTCTGCTCCAAGCCCTTGGGGGGCCTCCCATGTCCCTGAGGGGACAGCAGTCCTTCCTCCACCCAACCTGGTAACTCATGACCAGCCCCCCCTCCCGCCCCACTGCCGGCCTCGGTGGCCTTGGTGGCCTTGGTGCTGCTCCCTCAGCCCAGAATGTTCTGCGGTCCGATGTCTGCTCCTCCTCAGGCTGTTGCTCAGATGTCACCTCCTCAGTGCGACCCCGACACATGCCTGATATCTGCACCTCCCGCCCCCGGCCTGAGCCTGCCCTCCTGTCCTCTCTCCAGAGCAGCCGCCCGGGCACGCGGTGGCTTCCCATCAGTGCTCGGCTCCCGTGGCCTAGACCGTCGTCCTCTCTGAGACACAGACATTAAGGTCTCGCCCGAGCCGCCGGGCGGACCGGGAAGCCTGGTCAGGCGGGGCGACCTGGGGGGCAGCGTTGGGCCCCGATGCTCCCCCGGGAGCCACTTAACTTCGAGCCTCTCTCCCACCTGCAGAACGAGCGAGCGGCAGCCCCTCGCCAGCGGAGTGAGGACGAGCAAGCGCCCCCAGCGCGGCTCCCCTGACACCCCCCTCTGTCCTCTGCGAGGCCCCACAGCTGCTCCCTACGCCCCAGGCCGGCCCTCGAGTCGGGAGGGGGACCGGGGACGGATGGGTAACGTCACGGCGGCGCCAAGGCGGCCAGCTTCTCGGGGACTGATCTCCGGGTCCCCGCCAGCGGAGCCATCGTAGGTGTGGGTCCTACAGACCCGCAGAGTCCTCGGACGCCCGCTCCTGCGCACCGGGGCCTCCTTAACTACAGTCTGTCCCTAGTGTGATGTGAGGGATCACCGCCGCGTGGCCACTTGTCCTCAGCGATTCACGGAGGCGTCGTGGTCCCCGTCCTAGACGTGGGGAGACCGAGGCCTGGCGGTGAAGGGACGTGCGGGGAGGCCCCCCGCGGCAGGGCTTCCGTGGAGCTAGACTGGGACGCACACCTGCGAGATCCTGGTCCCCAGGCTTGCCCAGGGCCCCCAGGGGCTGCTACTTCCCGGTCACTGTCTTGGGAAAAGTCTCAACCGGGCATCTGATTCAGGGGACGGAGCCCACTCGGCGGCCTTCCATCGCGAGCTTGGGCGCCGTGCGCTTCAATTCCCCTCCCGCAAGCAGTGGGCAGGACAGTGCTGAGTCTCCCCTCGATGTTGAAAGGGGAATGGGGGTTCAGGGAAGGGCTCATCTGGAACGGAATGTCCGGTGTCCTCTGGGTTGAGTCCAGGTGGGGACACAGCTGTCCGCTCCCCCTCCTGGGCGGGGATCTGAGCTACATCCCTTGCCGAAGGGAGTAAGCCAACCTCCGCGCAGCCCACCTTGGCACAGGCTGTTCCCTCCTGGAGGCCCTGCCCCTTTGTCGGCAGCACCCCTGACGTCCCCCAAGCCCTCAGCCACTGGCCTATACCCCTGCCCTCACCTTGGGCGCACTTCCTGGGGGTGCAGGTGGCCCTGCCTTGCCCCTCTCCATGGCCCTGGCAACCAGAGCGGTGCCTGAGGATAGCGGGAGCTCGGGGGCCAGGGCTGGGGGTGAAAGAGTGAACGAGCCAGTGGCTCCTCCGCAGGCGAGATCCCTCTGGGGGGTGGGTCCTGGCTGAAGGGGCCTCCCCCTCCACGGTGCCCCCCACCCTGAGCTCCCCAGAGCATCCGCGGAGGCCCATCGAGCTGCACAGCTGGGTCGCCTTGACAGGCCTGCCTCCCACCCCCGCTGATCTCTGCCTCCCCACCTCCCGCCACCTGGCGCCACAGTCAGTGTGAAAGGGAGGCCACACAGGTGGGCGGGTGGTGGGTGGACAGACGCGGGACAGGTGCCAGCAAAGTGGTGGGGGGGAAGACGGAGAAAACACTTCCCTTTTGGGTGGTGGGTATTGGCTATGGTTGGTTTTTTTTCCCCTGCAAGCAGCTCTAGAAATCTAAGGATGGAGACTCTGAGCCAGAAGAAGGATGCCAGGGCCCCCAGCAGCCCCACCCCCCAGCCCACCCACAGCCTGGGCTCTGCTGCCACCGTCTGGAGCTCACCCCCCACCTCGGGCCCCTCCCCACCTTGCCCTGCCGCCTGCAGCGATAGCCCCCCGGGCCCCCATCCTCGGCGCGGTGAAGCCCTTCCCATATCTTCCCTCCAGGCTGGCAGTGACAGGTGCCCGGGCCACCTGCCTCCTCCCATTCCAGAGCAGGGAGGGCAGCCTTCTCTTCAAAAACCATTCCAAGGGGCACCTGGGGGGCTTCAGTTCAGGCCATGACCCCGGAGTCCTGGTATCGAGTCCCATGTCGGGCTCCCCGCATGGAGCCTGCTTCTCCCTCTGCCTGTGTCTCTGCCTCTCTCTGTCTCTCATGAATAAATAAATCAAAAAAAAAAAAAAAAAAAAACCTACTCCAAAAAGAAGCTCCCCAGGGTCCCTTCCCAAGCACAAGAGAACTTTCTGGGATGATGGAAATAGATCTGTATTGTGCAGTACGGTCGGCACACACAGGCTGCTGTGGGGCTTTTCCAGACACACTAGAAATGCGGCTAGGGGACTCGGGAACTGAATTTGTGACTTTATTTCATGTGAATTAATTACAAAAGTAGAAACTGCACGTGGCCAACGATCTGCGAGTGCCCCAGACAGCTCGTTGCGGGGCCTGTGCGGGGTGGCGGGCTCTCCCGGGGCCGCGGCTGCTGGCTCCGGGACAGCCCTATCTCGTGACAGCGGCTCTCTCTTCCCCGTCACCTCTCAGCAAACAGAAGCCAACCCAGGTACTCACGATATTCTTGCCTTTTATTCCAGCATCTCCCAGAGCTCCAATATGTACAGACTTCATTTATACACATAATATACACCATATGTACGTATTTATACATATTCACACACCAGCCCGCACGCACGCTCTCAGACACTCACGCGCACACGCCCTTCCAGGAGAGGCGCGTGGCCGCCTCGGAGCCCCGCTCGGGTGGGCTTGCCAGGCGGTCGTGAGGTTTTGTGTTTGTGGGTTTTTTTTGCTTTTAAAAAGAAGGCCATTTCCTCCAGAGGTATCCTCTCCCCAAACCCAAACTCCTCCCCCAAGCACTCTGAAATATATATATATATATATATATATATATATATATATATAATTTTATTTATTTATTTATTTTTAAATAAAAAGGAAGAAGTTCTCCTCTGTGCTGCCAAGGTAGTTCCAGGAGACCCAGGCCCATCGTCGAGGTCCCTGGAAGGCCAGTCTCCCCACGCTCCAGGGGGCACCCCGGCAGGCGGGAGGGGCCCACAGCGGGCCGAGAGCCGCGCACCCACCAGGCTGCGGCTGGGCGCCCGGGCGGGGGCTATAGCGTCAAGGGCACCTGCCAGATGAGGAGGGCGCTGTCCGTCTCCCCGCACGGGGCCGGCCTCCCGCTGCCCCCCGGGGCGCTGCCAAAGTTGCGGTAGCCCTGCCCCCCGGAGATGATGGCCACGGAGCAGATCTCCTTGCGGTGGGCGTCCCGGGTGCAGGGCCGGCTGCGCACCCACACGTCGGGGTCGTCGGCCATCTCGTAGATGGAGCCGTCCTCCTCGCTGTGCTCCAGGGCCGAGCCGTCGGCGGGCGCGGGCTCCCGCACGGACAGCAGCGGGCCCGGGAGGTGCGCGGTGGAGCGCAGGCGGTACTGCAGGAGGATGCCCTTCTTGCGGGTCAGCTCTCGGCCCACGTGGCTGGCGGGCGCGGGCGCTGGCTCGTGGGCCTGCCCGTCCGGCTTGTCCTCCTCGGCCCGCGGCCCCTCGGCCTCCTCCTGGTCGCTCCGCAGGATGTCGGGGGCCAGGATGCTGGTGGCCACGGCCAGGAAGGCCACAGGCCCGCAGTGACCGTTGAGCGACACCATGCCTTTCCCTGCAAGAAAGCGGAGGGAGTCGGGGCCCAGAGGCCCAGAGCTTCAGGGGAGGCACCCACGCGTCTCTCTTGGAGAACCTTCTGGGTGGTGGCCATTGTTTTGGTGACCACAATCTGTGCTGGAACCTTCCCGGGAGGCCTTGGGTCTGGGGAGGGCTCTCCCACACTGCAGGACAGGGGTGACCTCGTAAAGCACGTGGGGGCCGGTCAGTGTGAGCACCCGCAGCCCCCTCCCGGGCCAGCCACATGTGTCTGTGCCTTTGCTTGAGCCGTTGGCTCTGCCCAGAGAGCCTCCCCCACCCCCCGAGGCCACACCCCATCCCCTGGAGCCCAGTCCTGGCTCCTCCAGGGCACGTCCTTGTCACCTCCACGCACAGACTGCCAAGCACCCCTGGTCTGTGTCCCGCGGTCCTGAAGCACCTGCCACCTTGGACCTCAGCTCCTCCACCTGACTGTCAGCGTGGGGGGCAGGGTCTCTGCCCGATGCATCCCTACAGTAACCCAACGACCATCGCTGTGGGGACCATCACGACCTTGGGATTTAGGAAGAGGCCTTCTCTAGCAGGGGCGCCCGTTCCGGCTGGGCTGGTCTACCCGCGGGGCTTCCGCCTCCCACCCCCCCAACCCCACCCCACCCCTCCTCCAGCAGCTGCGGGAGAAGACCCCGTCGTCGTCACTCTCAGGGGAGAGGCAGAGGGGACCCCGGGGTTCTGGGGCCTCCCCGACCCCACGCTTGCTCTCCTGGCCTCAGTACTACCCATCCAGGCGGATCTCCCGCTGCTCCACAGGAACACGTTTGCATGCGGACCCCACTCCCAGGAGCCCTACAAGACGTCGGTCTCCAGAGTCTGGACATTTTGAAGGCAGCAATGGGGGGGACCCAGCCATGGGTCAGGGGTCTCCACCAACCCTGAAGCCACTTGACCAAGACACACCTATTGTGCCCATTGGCCATATTAGGAAACTGAGACTCAGAAAGCAGGTGGGAGACCTTGGGGCAGGATGACATAATGCCCTGTGCCACCTGTGATGGCAGAAGACACTGGGGAACGACCCTCCTGCCCTGGCCACCTGCAGCTGACTCACAGCCCCCCACCCGCCATGGCCAGTTCCCGCGCCTCACCTGTGATCTTGGGGATGCCTTCCAGCCGAGGTACAGGCAGGAGGACGATGACACCCTGGTCGGTGCCCACCCAGAGCAGACCCTGGCAGATCAGGAGGCTGGTGACGCACAGCTGCTTCTGGCCTGCAGAGAGGGAAGCCAGCGTGAGCGGCACAGCCCCCGGGGGGACGGCATCGGGGTGTGGGGGCTTCGAGGTGAGGAAGGGGCAGGGGCCGGCTCCCCCCAGGAGACAAGCCGGAAGCTGCACGGGGCTGTGGTTAGCGCGTGGGTTTGGGAGGGTCCGGCCCCTGGGTCCCGAGCCTCAGTTTCCACCCGGATACAGTGGGGCTGCGTGAGGATGCGGGCGGAGCTCAGTGGACGGTGCCGGTTTGCGGGTGACGCAGATGTTGGGGCCCAGGGGACACGCGGGGCGGGGGCCGGCTGGATCCGGGCAGCAGGGGAGCCGGCGGTCGGCTGCGGGCCTCGGTGTCCAGCCAGGCCTGCCGTCCTGCCCGCGGGGGCCGTCCCTGCTCCCGGCAGCCCCCAGCCCGCCAGCGAGGCGGTCCCCGCGCCCGGGGCTGCGTGTGGCTGCTGTCGGCCCAGATCAGTCCTCGCGCGGCTGTCCCTGGCGCGGTCTCTCCGCGTCGGCGACACCGAGGGTGGCGGGGAGGGCACGCCGCGTGGGCCGCAGAGGCAGGGGTCCAAGCAGAGCACACATCCGCGCTGGGCTCGAACCCACGCTCTGGCACTTGGAGCCGCGCGACCCAGGCCTGTCCCTAAACCTCTCTGTGCCATTTCCTCCCCTGCCAAAGGGGACGATGACGACATTCCACAGTCTCATCCTGAGGATGAACTGGGTCGACGAATGGACGTGAATCCCAGAACCCGGAGCCTGGCCCACGGCACCCACAGGAAGGGGCTGTGGGCCATTATGACGGTCGCTGTGTGTCAAGGATCCGGCCACCGGGAGGGGGCGGGAGGCAGGCCCTGCGCACAGACCCCGTCCCTAAAGGGCCGGCTTGCTTCTCGCCGGAGTCCTTCTGCCCCACGGACAGGGGCTAGTTCTTCCCTGAGGGGAAATTCAAATTCACGCCACGTATCAGGGTGATGACAACGCCACGTGACGTGTGAAATGCTGCTTGGGGCGGTGGTGGTCAACCTGGGCGCGCACGGGCACCCCCGGCAGGGCTCACAGCATCTCTAGCCAGGACCTGGGTGACCTCAATGCACTGGTCCAGGGACCGGCCTGGGGAAACGCTGCTCCGGAGTTTCTAGAGCTCACGCCAACCTGCTCCCACCTGATGGAAGCCTGGCTGCCACTGGGAGGGATGCAACACGCAGATGTCGTGCCCCATTTCCAGGGCCGGATACCCAGGTCCCCAGAGGTCACCCCGCTGCTGGGCAAGGCGGGGAGCCGAGCTCAGGCCTGCAGATGACGGTCCACACTGCCACCGCCTCGGCTCTGGAGCAATCACGGCAGTTCCACGCGGGCAGGGAAACGGGCTTCCTCGGAGCAGAACGGATTTCTCCCTGGGTTAGCATGTTGGGGTCCGAGCAGCGCCGCCTCGCACGGTGGCCCCTACCATCACGGACACACGCGGCCGGCGCCCTGGGACGCTCGGGCACCTGCTGTGCACAGGCACGGTGGGGGCTGCACACACCAAGTTCTGCCCTTGGGGAGCAGACATTCCGGGACCTTCCGTGATGATGGAAATGCGACCTATCAGGGCGCTCAGGTCTGTAGCCGTTCACCACATGCGGCTGCAGAGCCCAGGATGGGGGCGGGGGACACAGAGGCACTGAATGTGCCATTTCACTCCGTTTCCATTGAAATAGCGGCTCCCTTATTAGCGTGGCCAGGAGGGGGAAAGAGAAAGCAAAAACATGAACAAGGAAACTAAATACCAGGCAGAGGATTCAGATGCAGGAAGGTGCAGGGAGTGGGTGTGAGGATTCCTGCCTTGCCCCGCTTTCTGGAAAGATGGGGAAGCAGATGCGGGGATGCGAGCACCGGGGCCCAGGACAGGCAGCCACGCGAGCCCCAGGCTCAGGAAGGGGGCTCAGCACATACAAAGGGCCTGTGGCAGGAGGGGTGGGGGGTAGGACCAAGTACAGCCAGCCCAGCACCAGATGAGGGCAACCTCAGGACAGAGGGGAGCAGGGGGGCCAGGATGAGGCCCAGGCTGTTACTCGGAACAAGGTGAGAAGCTACTGGAAGGTCTGAGCAGAGGGTGGATGACCTAGATTGGAAGAGGGCTTTCGCCGCAGTGAGGTAAACGACAGGGAGGGGAGAGAGCAGACCAGCAGGGCAGAGACCCAGGTGGCGAGACATCATGGTGGCCTGCGGGGTGACAGCCCATCCGGGATCCGCTTGATGCACATCAACAGACCCAGGAGACTAGAGCGGGTGGCTACAGAGGACAATAACCCAGCACAGAAGAAGTCCCTGAGGTCCTCCCCTCTGGTGGCTGTGCAGCCCCAGATGCACATGGACCTGTCAGCAGGATGGGGCTGGAAGAGCCAGCCCGCATGATGCCAACCCTGAGGGTCCCACTTTGCTCGGATTCGGGGCAGGAATGAAACCCCAGGACGACAGGCTGGTCCGTGTCTTGACCCCAAAGCCATTTCCCACGGCGTCTGGGTTCATGGAGCGGGGACTCTCCCTACACCTGCATCGGTTCAGACGGTGCCACCCCAGGCCTGCAGGGTCCCCGGCCTCCCGAGCTCAGCAGTGCTGCATGTGGCACCGGCTGCCATCCCCCCTGCCACCACCCGGCCCCCGCCTGGCCCGGGTCAAGGTCTCTGTCCCCCACCTGCCTTCCCCGACCGAAGCCTCGCCAGGGCCGCAGCTGGTCTGGGCCCAGATTCCCCGGCTCCCGAGCACCTGTGCCCCGGGCCGGAGTGGGAGTTCAAGGACACATGAATGAAAACCTGTAAAGCAAAAAAGGACATGGGCGTGATGCCCATCCTCGGCGTGTGGCGTCACAAGTGTCCTCCTCGTCTCACCTATCAGGGAGTGTCACACACCTACCTCGCTCCATCTTCTGATCATTAGAGTTTTCCGCGTGTATAGGACGCAGTGGCCGGGGGGCACGGCCCTTAGCGCAGAGCGGACGATGGATACAGGAGGCCATTAGGGTGACACTGGTGAGCAGGAAGAGGACCCGGACCCGTGGCTTGGGATCGGCTCCATCGGACCCACCAACCCCCAGAAATAATTCAGCCCAGCGAGCGCGCGGTGGCAAATCTTCATCTCACTGCGTCACCTCCTTTTCCGGGGCCCCTGGGGCCTGAGCCAGGGAGAGACCATTCCCCAGCGGCCCCTGCACCCTCCGGCCCCCACGGGACACCGAGCCGCAGCCGGCGAGAGGAGGGCGCCGGGAACCCCAAGCAGGTGCCAGAACTGAGAACCGACTTCATCCGCGGACCTCATTCTGGGGCCCCTCCTCCTCACCGACTGCCTCCAGGAAAAGAGCAAGATACTTCACAAACAGTCCGAAAGGGGAAAAAAAAAAAAAAAACATTCTAATGGTGGATAAATATTTTATCACAGAGACTTAATGCAGCAGCGAGCAGCTCACCCAGGCCATCTATCTGGAGATATACAACTTTAAAAAGCTCAGGCGCTCGGAGAACATTTTATTAATGACCTGTCTAGTTAAGAGGAGCGGGGAGCTTAGGTTCAAAAATGCATTAATACCAGGCGGGTACATGCGTGGAATGCGTGGAAGAGGGGTCGGGGGAAGGAAGCGTGATAAATTTTTAACACGCCCTTAAAAAAATCCACACTTGGAAGAGGAACAAATTTATTACTAATTATGCAATTATTTCATTTGGTGGTGTGGGGGAAGAAAAATACTTCAAAGCCTTTTAAAAATATCTCTAATAAAGAACTGAAGGATCCGGCTCCGTTGTTCCCTGGCCAGGGCATGATGTGAGGTGTCTGAGGCCGCCCCCCTCCCCCAAGGCAGCTCTCACTGCCTCCTCTCAGGTGTGGGGGAGCCTGGCCGGCCAGAGCTCCAGGCTCCAGGGTGTTGCTGACCAGGAACTGTGGGGCTTGGGGAAGGGGGCCCGGGGCAGGAAGTCCTGGGGAACCTTCGGGAGGCCCTGCACCTGGGAACCTCACACCCCCCCCCCAGATGTGCCAGGGCCCAGCCCAGGGAGGTGTGGCCAGCCAGAGGTGGCATCTGTCTGCCGGATGCAGCAGGTGCAGCCAGAGGACGTGGCTGGGACAGTGGGGCCGAGCAGCAGGACCCCCGGAGCACGTGTGGCCTGCAGGGCTGGTGCGGTGAGGGGCAGGGATCATCATGAGGACAGGGATGATGCCGGTGGGCGGTGCCACCGTGGCCTGGGTCTCCCTCGGCCAGGGACTGTGGGCCGCTGTCCATGCACTGCCTCGGGTGAGACCCAACCTCCCTGGGAGGCGGGGACCCTGTCACGGGGCTGGAGGGGGGCAGAGCCAGGCCGACTCCAGCTCTTGCCTGCGCTACACAGCCAGATCCCGCTCAGATCTCAGCCCCTCCCTCTACAGATGGGGAAACCGAGGCTGGGGATGCTGAACAATAAGCCTGTGAGAGGCTATGATTAGGGTCCTGGCTCTGGCCTTGGGTCATTTCACCTACGTCTCCATTTACCTGGCTCTAACATCATAGAAGGACAGCAAGTGTCCTTCCTTCCTTAAAGGAGACCTGAGGAGGACAAGTAAGCCGGCGGACGAGCAGGTGCATCTTAAGCTGACACGGTAAAGCCACAGCTGTGCCGGAGAGGCCGCGGCTGTTGCCCTGCGGCTGGTCTGCCCACCAGTCCCACCTCTGGCCCTGCAACAAGCTGACCCTTCTCTCCCCTCCCCTGCCCCTGCCCTGCAGAGGAGGCCCAGGAGATTTAAAAGGTCCACTTTTTTTGTTGTTCCACTAACTTGAAATAATATAGCTATCAGCATAAATGTGGAAACATTTCTGTGATATAGAGAAATCTTTATCGTAGTTAAAATGGTTTTACCCTGTATCACGGCTAAATACTGTGGAATACAATAAAACTGGAAGGGGAGAGAGGGAGGGAGGAAGGGATAAGGGAAGGGAGGGAGGGAAGGAGGGAGGGAGGGAGGGAGGGAGGGAGGGAGGGAGGGAGGGAAAAGAGAAGAGGAGGAGGAAAGCCCTGACCCAGGTCCCCGAGCCCACACGGCACAGGCCTGAAAGCGTGTTCCGCAAGCATTTACTGTCCTCACACCCCCACACACACTCCAAGCCTGGCCCAGGCGTCTCCCCAGGCCTGCAGGCATCTATCTGGAGCCAGAACTGCCTGGTTTCACAGGGACCACAGACTCCAGGAGGCAGAGAGACCCACCCGAGCCCCACAGTGGCCGAGCCAGGACTCCGGGCACCTCTGAAACCACCTCTTCCCCGTTCCACACGGTGGGAGTCTCAGGTGACTCCTGGCCTGGCCTCTGGCCCACCGCATGACGAGAGACGAGCTGAGTAAACCTCAGCTTCTGTGTGTGTACGACGGGGATGACCCCACTCTGTGGGTTACAGTGAAGCGAGGTCCCGTATATAAAACCCTCGGAACCCAGCTCCCTGCAGGGCCAGGGCAGGTGTGCGGCAGGCAGCTGTTACTCACTGTCACTACCGCCGCTGACCTTGGGGTTAGTAACCGGCCCACCATCACCACCAGTCCAGACTCAGGGATCCCTATTTGACTGGCTGGGAGGAAGCAGGAGCCAGGGTGGTATCTGGGTCCCCTAGTGGAGTTAGGGACCAGGCTTCTGTGGTAAGACAGAGGCCCCCATGGCCCCTGAGGTTCTGGCTAAGGTGCCTGCCCTCAGCCCAGCCCAGCCATCAGTCCCCCAGCTCAGCACACGGCCACTTCTGGCCTCTACATGGCCCATCTGCTGAGTCTCTGTAACAATTAGCTCCCCACCTGCCATGCCAGGCCTGTGTCCCCAGCCCCAGGGCCCCTCGGCTCTCTCAGCTGCCGAACCCAGCCCAGCTTGGACAGGATGGAGCCCCCGCATCGTCCCAGACCAGTCGTCTGTCTGGTGGAAGCTGGGCCAAGCTCTAAAGCCAGCTGGGGTAGGAGCAGGCTCCGAGCAGGTGTCGGCCCTGACTCCCTCCAGCACAGCCGCCAGGGTATGGGCAGCATCTTGGGCAGCAGATGGGAAGGAGGTTGCCTGCAGCTGATTCCACGGAGGCCTCGGGCAGATGCAGGGAGGAGCGAGCAGAGAGTTAGGTGAGCTCTGGTCTTACTCCCCTCCACTGAGTACCACCAACAGCCCAGCAGGATGGAGCGGGGCCCCAAGGGGATGACGTCCTAGCCCTCTGCTCTCCCCCTGCCTCCACACCCCAACCAGCCAACCAAGCCAGTCGCCGTTCTTAGAAAAACCTCTAAAGAAAGAGACCCCTGGTCAGCCTTCTCTCGTTCCCCTCACCTCACACTCTGTACATGATGTGAGGCAGAACCAGTTTTCTGGTTAGCCTGAGGAGTGGCTGGTGTGGACGGGCCTGGGTTCCCACCCAGCATGACTTTTTAGCAGCTGCCCAACTTGGGAGAGTCTGCTGAGCTTGGAGCCTCACTTTCCGCAAGAGGTGAGTGATGATGGCAAGAGAGGCTTGGGAATGACAGCCCTGAGTTCAGATCAAGCCCTGCTGCCTCCACATTTAGAGGCCCAGTTTTCAAAGCTGGCCAAACACCACTATGAGGCTTAATGGTATGAACGGACCAGGACACACCCCTGCCTGGCGTGGAAGGTGCTCCACGGAGGTCAGCTCCTCCCCAGCACAGGCCCGGGATGGCAGGGCGCGATGGCCAGCAGCAGACTCACCTGGCAAGAGGAAGGTGGTCCTGGTGGCAATGTTGATCTCCTGTAGATGCTCCAGTGTCTCGGTGTGGAAGAGGCGGATGGAGGAGCCAGAGGAGAAGGCCATCCAGACACCACTGCCTGCCTTCACCATGTGTGTCACACTCACCGCCTCGTCCTGGTGCGCCTCGAAGCTTTGCTGTGGCACAGAGAGAAGGGTGTTGGTGCTGGGCTGGGCCTGCTGGCTGAGCCTCGGGGGGACCAAGCTCATCCAGCCTCTGCCTGAACCAGACTCAGGGCTAGAAGGGAACCTCAGGAGCCCAGCAGGGGCAGGCTGGTAAATGTTTAGCAACTGGTGGGGAATCCTGTTTGTCACGTCTGCTGATTCCCGGGGTGTAAATACTTATAACACGGCCCATCGCAAGCTACACACATGGCACCACTGAACAAGGAGCTAGGAAAGAGATAACGTACACACCTCACTCTCAGGAGTTGACAGGCCAGGCTCTAGCATCCCCCTGTGACACAAGGGAAAGTTAGGGCCAAAACTCAATGCAAGAGGAGATGACAGCTTATGTACGTTATCTAGATTTACAAATGCAACAAACAGAAGGATCAGGAAAGGGAGGCAGGTAGTGTGAGTCACTCTAATCTTTTACAGCAGGAATGTCCAAAAATTGATAAACCAAGAAACATTTGGGAGTTGGGTTCAGGATGGTGGAGCAACAAGATCTTGAACACACCTCCTCCCCCACACGCAACAATCTACAACTGCTCTTGGATTAATTCCTTCTGAAAGGGACCTGAAAATTAAATGAACTGAACCTCCACAACAAAAGATAAAAGGACAGCAACGAGACGAGATGAGAGGCAGAGACACAGACTCACCAGGGAAAAGCCCTGCCATGGCACGTCACGATTTGGAGGCATACAAGGTACAGAACATCCCTGAGGAATGTGAAATTCAAGCTCCACATCAGGCCCAAC
The DNA here is from genome assembly GCF_018345385.1 of Vulpes lagopus. Classification (NCBI taxonomy): domain Eukaryota; kingdom Metazoa; phylum Chordata; class Mammalia; order Carnivora; family Canidae; genus Vulpes; species Vulpes lagopus. Next base: position 129,827,041 of record NC_054831.1, read on the forward strand.
CCTTAGATCTTCCACAGGACTGATGAGCCCCCGCAATACCAGGTTTTGAAAATCAATGGGGATTATGTTCAGGAAAACCAGAAAACTGGAAGGAACAGAAAACTCATTCTTAAGGGGCTTACACCTGCTCATTCAACCTGGAAACTAGTTGAAAATACTAATTTGAAAAAAAACATATACCATTGATAATGAAGATCCATTTACTAACCATCTTAAAGGATCGCCAGAGGGGTAGAAAACAACAGGGGCCCCTGTAAGGACCGAGACATTGGAGCATCTCCACCTCCCTTACTAACACTGGTGCTGGTGGGTACCATTTTGGGATTCTCTCTATGACCTGCTAGTGCCGTGGGTGTACTCCACTGAGAGTCTTGTCCACCAATGTACCCTGGTGGCCATGGACATGCCCCCAGCCAGGCCAGGAGTCAGCCCCACCCCCAAAGTGCTACAACCACAGCCCCACCACAACAGGAGGGCATGTACACACACAAAGGAGATACCCCTTGAGAACGTGACTCTGGTAACTAAGGTGCACTTCTGGGCCCCATAGGTCATCCTCTACATAAGGCTACTCATGTAAGACTGGGAGGAGGCACTTGGGTGGCTCAGTGGTTGAGCATCTATCTTAGGCTCAGGCTGTGATCCCAGGGTCCTGGGATCGAGTCCCATATTGGGCCTCTCTCTGTGTGTCTCTCATGAATAAGTAAATAAAATCTTAAAAAAAAAAGACTGGGAGAGATTGACAACTTACCTAATACATCGAAACAGACACAGAGTAAGGCAAAATGAAGAGACAGAGGAATATGTTCAAAAAACAAAACAAAACAAAAACAAAAACAAACAAACAAACAAACAAAGACAAACCCTGAAAGAAAGAATTAAATGAAACAGAGATAAGCAATCTACCTGATAAAAAGTTCAAAGTGATGGTCATAAAGGTGCTCTCTAAATTCAGGAGAATTATGGAAGAACACAGTGAGAACTTCAACAAAAAGAAAGAAAATACCAAACAGAAGTTATACCACTGGGGGCGTCCAGTGGCAGCCCAGATGAAGTCGAACAAATCAGTGAAAACAAAGCAATGAAAAACACCCAGACAGAGCAGCAAAATGAAAAAAGAATGAAGAAAAGTGAACACATCCAAAGGGACCTTTGGAACAACATCGAGTGGAGTGACATTCACATTATAGGGATCCCAGAAGGAGGGGGAGAGAGAGAAAGGGCCAGAAAAGAAGAAATAATGAAACACAAAACATGTTGAAACATGTTGAAAACAGGCCTAATCTGGAGAAGGAATCAGATATCCAGGTCCGAGAAACCTGGAGAGTTCTAAGCGAGATGAACTCAAAGAGATCTACACCAAGACATGTGGTAATTAAGATGATACAAGTTAAGAATAAAGAGAAAACCCTAAAAGCAGCAAGAGGAAAATGTGTTACGGATAAGGGAAATCCCACAGGGCTATCAGCAGATTCTCAGCAGAAACTTTCCAGGCCAAAAAGGAGTGGCATGACACACACTGAAAGTGCTGAAAGGAAAAATCTTCCAACTAAGAACTCTCTACCCAACAAGGTTATTACTCAGAACTGAAGGAGAGATTAAGAGCTTTCCAGATAAGCAAAAGCTAAAGGAGTTCATCCACCAAACGAGCCCTACAAGAAATGTCAAAGGGACTCCTTTATGGTTAAAAGAAATGGCACAAATTAATAGTAAGAAAACATACAAAAGTAAAAACCTTACCAAAAAAGGTAAATGTATAGCAAAGATAGTGAGCCTATCACTTATAAAGCAACCATACAGATGAAATGATATAACTGGTAAAGTTAACTAAAATCACAATCATTAGTTAAGAGAAGCACAAAATTAAAAATGTAAAACGTGTCATCAAAAATGTAAAACAACAGGGGTGAGGAGTAAAAAGGGCAAAGCTTGAGAATGTGCTTAAAATTACATTGATATCAACTTAAAACAAACTGCTATTGTCATAGGAGATTTTATGTGAACCTCAAGGTAAACCACAAGGAAGAACTTATAATAAATGCACAAAAGAAAATGAGAAAGGAATCTAAACGTAACTGGAGAAAGCCATCAAACCACAAGGGAAGAGAGCAAGAGAAGAAAGGAACAGACAGCAACTACAAAAACATCCTGAACACAATTAACAAAATGGTAATGAGTATACACGTATTGATAATTACTTTATTTTTTTTATTATTTATTTATTTTTTACTGATAATTACTTTAAACGTAGGTGGACTAAATGCTCCAATCAAAAGCCACAGAGTGGCTGAATGGATACAGAGCAAGACCCATCTATACAGAAGACTGACATCGAGTCGAGACAAGGACACACACGGGCTGAAAGCGAAAGGGATGGAAAAAGATATTCCGTACAAATAGAAATGAAAAGAAAGCAGGGGTAGCGATACTCATACAAAAGAGACTTGCAAAGACTGTAATAGAAGACAAACAGGAGCATGACACAATGATAAAGGGGTCAATCCAGAAGATATAACTTTCATTAATACATATGCATCCAACAGGGAGCCCCAAAATATATAAAACAAATCTTAACAGACCTGAAGGGGGAAATTGACAGCAATGCAATACTAGTAGGAGACTTTAGTGCCCCACCGTCATCAATGGATAGATTATCCAGACAGTAACAATGAATAAGGAAACATCTGCCTTAAAGGACACATTAGACCAGATGGACTCAACAGATATTTACAGAACATTCCACCCAAAAGCAGCAGGAAACACATTCTTCTCAAGGGCACATGGAGCATTCTCCGGGATAGATCACATGTTGGGCACAAAAGAAGTCTCAATAAATTCAAGAAAACCGACATTTTATCAAGCATCTTTTCCAACCGCAATGGTATGAAACCACCAATTAATTACAAGAAGAAAATTAGAAAAATCACAAAAATAGGAAGGTTAAAAAACATGCTACTGGAAAACCAATGGGTTGAAAAAGAAAGCAAAGAATAAACCCCCAAAAATACCTAGAGACAAATGAAAACAGAAACACAACACATCCAAAATCCTGGGGAGCAGTAGAGGCAGTCCTAAGTGATGCAGGCTGACCCCAAGAAACAAGAAAAATCTCAAATAAATTATATAACTTTATACCTAAAGGAACTAGAAAAAAGAAACAAACCTCAAAATTAGTAGATAGAAGAAAATACTAAAGATTAGAGCAAAAATAAGTGAAATGGGAACCAAAAAAGACAATGTATAAGATCAATGAGACAAAGAGATGGTTCTTTGAAAAAATAAACTAGACTGACAAACCTTTAGCCAGACTAACCAAGAAAAAAAAAGAGAGAGAGAGAGAGAGGACTCAAATAAATAAAATCAGAAATGTCTAAGACTGAACCATGAAGAAATAGAAAATCTGAGCAAAATGATTATTAGAGCAAAGAGATTTTTAACAGCAATCCGAAACCTGCCAGCAAACAAAAGCCAGGACCAGGTAACTTCACCTGTGAATTCTACTAACATTCAAAGAGGATTTAACGCCTACCTTTCTCAGTCTTCCCAAAAATTGAAGAGAGGGGAAGCTTCCAAACATATTTTACAAAGCCAGCATGACCCCTGATACCAAAACCACCCCCGATACCAATTACAGGCCACCCACTACCCTGGATGAACATAGATGCAAAAGTCCTCAACAAGGTACCAGCAAACTGAACCCAACAATACATTAAAAGGGCCATACCCCATGACCAAGTGGGATCATTCCAGGGATACAAGGATGTCCAACATCTGCCAATCAATTAATGCATAAGAGCACACTGACAAAATGAAAGACAACAATCATATGATCATCTTAACAGATGCAGGGAAAGCATTTGACAAAATTCAATATCCATTTGTGATGTTGGAAAAACTCTCAAAACAAAGTGGGTATAAAGGGAATGTACCTGAACATAATAAAGGCTGTATATATGACAATCCTACAGATAGCATCATCCTCAACAGTTAAAAGCTAAAAGCTTTTCCTGTAAGAACAGGAACAAGACAAGGATGCCCACTCTCACCACTTTTATTCAACATAGTACTAGAAGGCCTAGTCACAACAATTAGGCAACAAAAGAAATAAAAGGCATCCAAATCAGAAAGGAAGAAGTAGAACAGTCACTATTTCCAGGGGACATGATACTATATACAGAAAACCTTAAAGAACATACCAAAAAAAAAAAAAAAAAAAAGCCAACAACAACCACCACAACAACCCACTACACCTAATAAATGAATTCAGCACACTTGCAAGATACAAAAATCAATATACAGACATTTGTGGCATTTCTGGGACCTAATAATGATTCATCAGAGACAGAGACTAAGAAAACAATCCCACTTACAATTGTATCAGAAAGAATAAAATACTTAGGAATAAATTTAACCAAGGAAGTGAAAGACGTATACGCGGAATACTATAAGATATTGATTAAAGGAACTGAAGGAGACATGAATAAATGGAAAGAGCTTCCAGGCTCATGGATTGTAAGAATATTGTAAAAATGTCCATCCTACCCAAAACAATACAGATTTAATGCAATTCCTATCAAAGTTCCAATGCACGCTTTGCAGGACTATATCCAATAATTCCAAAATGTGTATGGAACCACAAAAGATCCCAAATAGCCAAAGCGGTCTTGAGACAGAGAAACAATGCTGGAGGTATCACGCTCCCTGATTTCAGACTATACCACAAAGCTACAGTAATCAAGACAGTATGGCATTGGTACAAAAAGAGACATGCAGGTCAACAGAAGAGAACTGAGAGCCCAGAAGTAAACCTGCCCATATTTGGACAATGAATCTCTGCCAAAGGAGCCCAGAACACACCATGGAGAAAAGACAATCTCTTCAATAAATGGTGCTGGGAAAACCAGACAGCCATGTGCAAAAGAAAGAAACTGGACGCCCATTTTGCACCAGACACAAAGATGAACTCAAAATGGATTCAAGATTTGAATGCGAGACCTGAAACCATAAAATTCCCAGAAGAAAACAGAGGTGGTAAGCTCCCTGGCCGGGGTCTTAGTGACATCTTTGTGGATCCGACGCCAGGGGCAAGGGAAACAAAAGTAAAAATAAACAAGGTGAACTAACAAGCAGAGGAACCCATCATCAAAACAAAAAGGCAACCTGCTGAACGGGAGAGGGGGTGAGTGTCCATAATATATAAAGAACTCACACGACTCAACAACAACCACAAAACCCCCAAACAACCCAATTTCAAAATGGGTAGAGAATCTGAATAAACGTGTGTCCAAAGACATCCGGATGGCCAACCGACGCATGAGAAGATGCTCGACATCACCAGTTGTTGTCAGGGAAATGCAAATCAAAACAACAGCAACCTATCGTCTCAACACCTATCAGAAGGGCTATCATCCAGTGGTGCTGAAGACGCAGAGAGAAGAGGACCTTCACGCACCGTTGGTGGGGATGCGCACTGGTGCAGCCACTGTGGAAACCAGTATGGAGGGTTGTGCAAAAAACTAAGAGCAGGACTGCCTTATGACTCCGCTGTCCCACTTCTGGGTATTTATTCAAAGGACACAACCACAGTTGCGTTCGAACAGACGCGTGCACCCCTACGCTCACTGAAGTCCGTGTTTACGATCGCCAAGATGCGGTGTCCGTCGGCAGATGGGCGGATAAAGAAGATGTGGTGTGCTGATACCATGGGATGTTACTCAGCCACCAGAAGGATGACGCATGCCATCTGCGGCGACATGGATGGACCTAGGAGGCATTATGCTGAGTGAAATAAGTCAGAGAAAGGCAAATACTGCAATATTTCACTCCTACATGGAATCTAGAAAACCAAACCAAACAAACAAATGATATAAAACAAAAACAAACTCACAAAAAAAGAAAAAAAAAAAAACCTCACAGATGCGGAGAACAGACTGGCGGTTACCAGAGGGGAAGGCGGCTTGGGGGCACGGGTGGAACAGGTGAGGGGTCAGCTGTACGGTGACAGATGTAACTAGACTTTGTCACATATACAGATGTCAAATTGTACAGCTGTGCGCCTGAAACTTACGGAACGAAAACAATCATGGGATGTCAGGCACTTATTAGGTTGAAGGCCTCTCGCTTTGACTCTGGGCTTGATTTAAAAAAAAAAAAAAAAAGGACAAAGAAACAGCAGAGTAGACACATAGGAATCGGGGTGCGGGGCGGAAGGTCCTGGAGATTAGAAACAGAACAGGTGTGTTCTGTCCTGGGGAGCAGGGCTGGGGTGGGGAGAATCAGAAAGGGGTCAGGGTGGGGCCGTGGTCAGACGGAGGGGGAGGCGGGCAGGGGCCGGATCGCCCCAGGCCGCTGCCATCCATGGGGAAGGCTGGCGACAGTTAAGTGTCAGAGCGGCTAGGCTGGTGCATGACACGGTCAGGTTTGCCTCTGAAGGACGTTGGCTTCGACGGCCAGCCGTGTGGCAGGGGCTGGGGCTGTGGGCCTCGCATGGGCTGAGCAAGTGAGGAGTGGCCCCCGGTCCCCTGGCTCAGATCCCCAAGGGGTTTCCCAGGGAGATAAGGAAGCTGGCGGGTGGGGGTGGGGGTGGGGTGGGGGTGGGGGTCTGCACAGGAGCCAAGCCAATGAGGGCGAGACTGTGACAAGGCCAACAAAACTGCTCTTCCCAGCCAGTCCCTGTGGCTGAGCTCTGCATGTGGCCCAGGGTGGCCCAACAGGCTGCTGGGGACAGGAGCCTCCAGGGCCCCATATTAGGGGGTGGGGGGAGAGCCCGAGCAACATGCTCTCCCCCCACTGCGTGCCAGGCTGCTCCTGGGAGGCAGGGCACCCCCCTCACTGGGGGGACCCCGAGAGCAGAGCCGCAGCTGCCTCTCAGACAGGAAGTTCACCAAGGGCAGAGGCGTGTCGTCTCCATCAAAGTGGGGGCTCCCAGGGGCACGAGGGGGCCTCCCGTCAGGTGCGGCACACTCAGAGGATGGGAAACCCCCTGCTCAGACAAGGGGCTGGCGGCGGGCAGTGGTCTCTGCTTGTCCTTCCTCGCCCCCTGCCCCCCGCACCCCAGTGGAGGCCCAGGTACTGGAGGCTCAGCCAGTGAGCCTCTGGGATTCAGAGGGAAGCCAAGCCCCTCGCAGCCTCAAGCTGGGTCCAGTCCACGCAGGACAAGGGGACAGGCCCTCCAGCCCTCCGGCCCTTCCCCCACACACACCTCTGGCCGCACTGGCCTTCTGTTCTCCTTAGTCCTTCTGGAAACCCGGCTGAGGGGGGTCAGGGGTGCTTATCTTCCTGAACCAGCCTGCACTCAAGAACATTCCTGAAGCCCAGACCCACCACGCAGAACACCACGTCCAAACAGGCCAGCGGAGGCCCCACCGAGCGCATTGCACAGAGCCACTGAGGCTGGACCTGACGTCCCACAGGGCCCGCTGTCCACAGCAGACGGATGCACAGAGGGGGCGGCAGGCTGGAAGGGGGCACCCAACATGCCAGCTTGTCCCCAGGACAGCCGGCACGCACTTGCACAGGAATGCACGAACACGCCAGCCGGCGGGAAGGCGTGCGCATGCTCACCCCCGTGCAGCAGGACGGCCGCCCAGCTCCTGGGGAAGGGTGCAGAACGTGTCCTGCCTCCGAGACAGCCAGGCCGTGCTGGGACCAAGGAGCTTAGGGCTGTGCAAGGCCGCCCCGAGTCTGCAGCCACTCGGCCCTGCGAGCTGCTGTCAGGACCCAATTACAAGAGAAGTCAGCGGTGGAAATCCGGGCTCATTTCTCCAGAGGCATAACAAGCCTGCCCCGGGCCTGGGGGGCTTTACACCAGGGCCTGTGCAAACCTGCCCAGCCCAGTGGTACCGGGGCGGGGGAAAGGGCAGGATGCACGCCAGCAGCTCCAGCGCCTCCCTCCTTGATGATCTCCCAGCTTCCCAGGCCCCCTCCCCATGCTGGGAGCCTGTCCCTGGAGCCAGGTCCTCAGAGGCCAGGCCAGGGACACAGGGCAGAGGAGGTGGCATGTCGGCAGCATGGGTCCCAGTACCCCCGGTGGGGGCGGGCGGTAGCGAGGCCCAGCCCTCACTGCCCACTGGGCTCAGTGCTGACTTCCCATTTCTCACCTCCGGATCCCTGCTCTAGTCCCTGGCCGCTCTTGGAGCCCAGGAGTGGGGGCCTCCTTCCCTCCCAGACGGCTCTACCCGCCTTGTCTCTGAAGACGCCCCCTGCCCGGCTGCCACCAGCAAAGTCATGCCCCAGCTCTGCAGGGCGATCCGCCGGCTGCTTACGCTGTCCTGGGAGCCGCCCCGTTAGGATGATATTCTAGACCCGTGGTCTGCAAAGAGTGGCCCTCACACCACACCCGCCTGCCACCTGTTCTGGTTAAGTTACGAGTTATTGGAGCACGGCCCCGCCCACGTAGAAAGAACCCATTCCGGTAGCTTGGGAACTCAGCATTATGACTATGCACCCTGGGTCCTTAGGGGCAAAAAGATCTGCAGAGAAGTCCTACTACTAAGTAGTAGACTTGCTGTGGGTGGTGGGACGGGCGCAGCGATTCGGAAACCCTGCGGTGTGGCTGAAGCTCGCTATGTTACTCTCGGGAGCCAGGGTTCTCACAGCGACAAGAGTCAAAGGTGGAGTGAGAGAAGGTGAGGGTGGAGGTCCACGGCCTCGGATCTGAGTCAGAGCTGTCCGTGTGAACCTAAGTTGTGTTCCTGGCCCTGTGCACTGAAAGGGTCTGGAAGCAATGACACCCGGGGCGGGGAGCACACGGGACACCGTTCCCGAGACGGAACCGGCTTGGGTCACCCCAGACAAATGGCCCCTCCAGGCAAGGCAAGTGGCAGAGGAGCCCAGAGCTTCCCCCAAGGCAGAAGAGCAAGGACGTGCCCAACAAATAATATGGAAGTAAGTGTCCAAGGGACCAAGGAGCCAAAACCAAGTGGCTCCTGTTGGGCAAATTTGAGGCAATTTGAGTATCAAGAGTAATGATGGGCCTGGATTATAGCCCACTGGATTTTTAAAAAGAGTCTATAAATGTGTAGAGGTGGTATTAGAAGCAGGGTGGGTTGGGGTAAGGGGAACTCCTCTTTAATTTATGAAAGTTTGGGGTGAAAGTTTGCTGAGGAACAGGATACACACCAGTTCTGCAAGGATCACCTGCCGGTGACCAAGTGATTACAAAGGGAACCAGTGCCTTTGGGACGGGGACCCCTGAACCAAGAGATCCAGTGAGAAGTGCACAGCTTCCCCACAGAGAATCTAGCCACAGGCTCAAAGTCCGTCCAGGAAAACACTGACTAGCTCCTGGTTGTGAAGTTTTCAAGAGACTCTGGCTTGGATTTCTCAAAAAAGTATCATGGAGACAAAAAAATAAAATAATAAAATAAAATAAAATAAAATAAAATAAAATAAAATATAAAATAAATAAAATAAAATAAATAAATAAAATAAGATAAATAAAATAAAACAAATTAAATAAATAAAATAAAATAAAAATAAAACAAAATAAATATAAAAAATAAATAAAATACATAAAATAAAATAAATAAAATTAAAATAAATAAAATAAAATAAAATAAATTAAATAAATAAAATAGATAAAATAAAATAAAGGCAGAGAGATTATTCTAGATTAAAAGGAGACTAACAAGGCATGAAAACCAAATGCAATGTTCAGTCCCAGCTGGATCCTGCATGGGGTCAGGAGAGAAGCTATAAAAGTTATATTTCGGGGGGTGGGGGGTGGTGACTGGGGAAAATGCACCTGCAGACACAATTTGACGTTGAATTCCCAGGTATGATAATGCTGTGGAAGTTATGTATAGGACAGCCATGCCGCCCTTCTCTATTTAGGGGCAAAGAATAAAAATGTCTGCAACCCACTTTTAAGTGGTACAGCCAAAAAAAGGAGTGGAAGTATAACATGGGGGGAAATGACAGCAGAATGCTGACAGTTGGTTAAAGAATATTTGTGTGTTGTACTAGTCTTTCAACTTTAAGGTAGTTTGAAATGTCTTTATTGAGAGGGAGACAAAATTATTAAAAAAAAAAAAAAAAAAGCTGGCAGCCAGAGGAAAGGGCCTGGGTGTGACCCCAGCCCCCGGCTCATCTCTGGCCAGGTAAGTGGCTCTCCTCTCTCACCTGTCAGCGGGGCCAGGAGGAGAACCTGTCATGTGGGGCCCTGGCTCCGCGGCAGGGCTGGCCACCGCCAGGGCTCTGTGCACGCCACCCGCAGTTAGGAGCTGCTCGGGAGCTGGGACCAGACCAGGCGTCCTACACGGGCCCACCATGGCCCGTGCCCCTCGCCCCGCTGCGGGCAGGTGCACAGAAGGCTTCAGGTGAGTGACACTGCTCCAAATACTGCTGACACAGCCCAGCCTCCATCGTACAATATTTATGTGTCTCCAGGTGATGCTTCTGTGCTCAGTTTCTATAAATTCCCAGGGTGAGCAGCTCAGCACTCAAAGTCATTAGAGCTGAGAGGATGCCAAGGAGCCGGGAATGAGCGCTGGGGCGTCTGGGGCTGGCTGGGGGCTGCCGAGGAAACGGCAGAAGGCTGGCCCGGCTGTGGCCCGCTGGGCACCTGCTGTGTGCCAGGCCCTCCCCACGCCACAGTATTTCATCCTTGCAGAGACCTTGACGAGAGAAGATGGTTCGAGCCTAGAAAGGGGGGGTGCGAGCCCAGGTGGCCCCATGGGGCAGGGGCAGAGCTAGGCATGGGCCTGCCCCCTGGACTCCAAGCCCGGGATGCCCCCCGGGCACCTCCTACCAAGCACCCCAGAAGGGTGTGAGCATGTGAGCATGCGGGGCTCTCCTTCCCTCACTGCTCGGGCACCGGGCCGGTGGCCTGCTCCAGAGCTCAGCCACAGGGCACATGCCAGCCCCTCAGCTGCCCCTGCCTCCACGTCACGCCCCGGCCGCCTGGGATGAGGGCACCAGCCTGCCATCCTCGTGGAGCGGGCACGACACCGAGGCCTGGGGAGAGCCATGGCGCGGGCTCACTCCGCCAGCCAGGGGACGGGCTGGGGACGGAGACGCAGCGGTCGCGCCCCGAGCGGCTGCCCTGGGCAGGTGGGCAGGCAAGTCTGTGGCGGGAAGGCAGTGGGCACGACAACTCCGCTCCCTTTCTTTATCTGTCTTAGTCTTATCAACATTTCACAGCTGAGGAAACAAATAGAAAGGCTGAATGACACTCACAAAGTCACAGTGCAGGAAACGGGGAGGGGAACGCCAGGATCCCGCTCAGGGTGACCAGCCACCCCGGGGGAGGCGTCGCACCAGAGCCCGATGCCCTGTCCTGGGCAAGCGGGGACAAAAGGTCACCCTGGGGGGACTCCACAGCCCAGACCCGGTCTCCGAGCCACACACAGACACCGCGGTGTGGGCTCCCTCCTGTCCCCACGTGCTGCCTATGGGGTCTGACTTGGTCACGGCCAAAGGATGACAGCCAGAAGCAGAGGGCTCGTTTTCCTGGCTCTCAGGACCTGACCCGGTGCTGGACTCTTCCAGCTTGGAGCCACCTGGGGAACCCGGGAGGGACAGACAGATGGACGGCCCCGCCAGCTCCAAGACTGACAGCCTGTCCCAAACTTATAACAATCTGTCTTGGAATTAACTGTGAAAAAATGTCCACCTTTGGTACATTTTTCTAGAAAGACAATCGCCTCTGCCAACACCTCAAAAGAGTCTGCAACTGCCCTTAGCGCCCCCCAAAAGTTAAAAATCCCCACACTAAACCTGCCTGTCCCGATGCACACAAGCCCTACCCCCCACCATTCTGGACGCCCCTCGGCCACAGCAGCAGAGGTGAGCAGGCGGCCGAGGAGGCTGTGCCGCCCTCCTGCTGAGGGTGGGGACGCACCAGGAAGGGTGACGGCTCAGCTCCAGGGCACAGATCTGCTCCCAAGTCTGCTGGGCAGGGGTCGCGGGAACCGCGGGGATAGGGAAACAATTCCAGGCTTGGCCCAGATCCCCAGAGCCCGACGGATGCTGTCAACAGGATTCAAGCTCCAGTCAAGGACAAAACGATGTTAGTGTAATCCATCAATCCCCCCTCTCACCTGCGTGCACACACGTGCTCACACGTGCTCACACACGCGCACACGCAAGCTGTCCTCACCTCTCTGTGTTTGCTCACACTCCCGGGAGCCTCTTCCCACACACCCATCCTCACCGACCCCGCTCCAGGAAGCCTGGCTCCCGCCCTGCCGCACTGTCACTCCTCTCCTGGGCTCTCCGGCTCGATGGAAGGGGTGTCTGCCCCACAGCAGAGCACGGGCGCCGGGGTAAGGCCCCTGCATCCAGGACAGCTACTGCCCTGGCCACCGTCCCACCTCACTGCCCTCTCTTCCCAGGTGTCTGGGGGAGGTGACGGACACCCGGCCCTTTGCTTCTGGCCATCAGAGCCCAGGGCCCATGGGAAGCCGTGTGAAGGCCATGGGTGACAGGCTTGGAGCAGCCAGGAGCCCTGGGAGGCTCGAGCCCAGGCAGAGGAGAGGAGCTGGGGCAGCAGGGAGGGAGGGGGTGGCGGGGCCCAGGGAGAGGGAGAAGGAAAGGCGAAGACAGACAGGTGGGCCCAATACCTGTACCCGTACCCGTACCTGTACCCATACCTGTACCTGTACTGTAGGAAAACAGGCAGGGAGACACGGCCCCCACTGACAACGCGCGGGAGGATGCGGCGCCTACATCCACCACACAGAGGACCCTGGGCCTCGGGACCAGGCATTCGAGTCAGAAGGAGCTGGAGACCCTGGCTCTACCACCGGGTGGCCCACGTTACCCTGACCAAGGGCTGGCACTAAAACAGCTGTCAAGCTGCTCAGCCCTGCGGTAGGTTCCATAATCATCCCCACTTCACAGGCGGGGAAGCGGAGGCCCTGGGTCGGCGGGGCCAGGGCCCGAAGCCACCCCCCGGCTCCCAAGCCCACACTGACCACGGCGCCAGCAGACACGTGAGCAGGTGGTGAGACGCGGCAGCAGGACTGCGCCCTTGGAGCTTCTGGCCCGGCCGCCGGGCTTGGCGTGGCCGCCGTGCAAGGGTCCGAGCGTGCCAGGCCCGCGCAGCGACACCGAAGTCCGGTTCCGGGCCCAGGCCCCGGCCTGTAGTGCGTGAAGGGCCCAGCACTGGGGGGCCGCCCGTGGCTCCGCATGGCTCAGCCAGGTTCCAGGGGGCTGGGCAGCTGCTCCCCGGGCTCGGTCCCCCCCGCTGCAGGAGGGCTGCGGGGAGGGTAGCCACAGAGGTGCGGGGGGATGGGGGGACGTGGGAGCCCCAGGGAGGGGAGGGCTGCCAACCGGACGCTGGGGGACAGGCACGCGGAGACAGAGGACCACCCCACCCCGCTGGCGTCCACGCTCCCTCCCCTCCGGCCCCCCTGCCGTCTCCACAGTATCCCCTTCCGCCTGCCCCCCCACCACCTCCCTGCTCCCCCACGTCCTCCCAGGCCTGCTCCCTGAGCCAACGGCTTCAAACCACTTGTTTTTAAAGCATGAAACCCTCCAGCGACCTAAATCTTCCAGGACAGGGGGAGATGAAATATGGGATACAGGAAAGAGGTGAGCTCTTCCCGGTGAGGAGGGAGGGGCCTGGAGCCCTGCCCCTTGGCCGTGGCCAGCCCCACGACGCGTCCCTGGAGATAACGGCCTCACGACCACCCTCAGGCCCCTGGAGCAGAGCTGGCACTGAGCCACGCCTGGCCCCTCGACACACCCCAGGGCCCCCACCTGCGTGGGATCCCCAAACCCACCCCCACCCCATCCTTCACAAGCCTCCTGTAAGTCCTTCTGTAAGTCTAACCGCAATTCCTCCCGCTGCTGGAAAACGCTCACTGTCTGAGCCTCCCGAGAAGTCTCCACAACCTTTAGAAAATCTACGTCTCAAGTTTCCCCTGCCAACTTTTCGGTTTACAAAAAACAAAAACAGAAAAACCCAGGATGACAACAGCAATGACACACACACACTTAAAACATGAAGACAGAACCGTGGGACAGAGATGACTCCGTGCAGGGATGCGAGCCCTGCCCTCCTTGCTCAGGTGGCCCGCACCCCGGGGCTCGGGCACCCCGAGGACCCGGTGAATCTTTCCGCCTTCACGCCAATTTGCATACCATTACCCAGGAAACCCCGCGCCTAGATTTTGCTTTTGCAAATTCCCACCCGTTTCGTGTCATAAATAAGATAGAAGACAGAAAACTAATACAGCCCAGTGATGCATTATTCATGCCACGTCACACTGTTATGATAGATTTACAACAGCTAATACATGCAAACTAAGTTTGGGCACTAAACGTGAAAATTAAGGGTGGGGAAGGCGGCTGTATGTGGGGGTGGGCAGGGGGACATCCGGGGGCTGCCGGTGTTCAGGAATCCGGAGAAGTTTCTTTCCTGGCACTGCCTGGTGACAACAAGCCTCAGTGCCTGTCTCAGAGGCCAGCGCCCAGGCGCTGAGGGTGAGGCGACAGCAGGGGGTGGGATCCCCGGCCCTTCACGTGCCCGGCGCTGAGCCCTGAAGCAGGTCACCAGCACACGCCGTCCAGGGCTCCGCTCCCCGCCCAGGGGGCCCGCCACCGCCAGGGCCCACTCCCCTACGGGAAAGGCCCAGGCCTGCGCATCAGCCTCTCAGCACCCGGGATGCGATGGGAGCCAACCAGGCGTGGTCCTGCCTGCACAGCCTCGCTCTGGTTAATCCAGTAATTGTCCCCAAAACGTCAACATGCAGCTGTGGCCAGCGCTGTGAAGGAGCGTGGTGCTGCGGCGGCCGGCGGCGGGGCACAGGGCTGTGACCCGGTGCGTGTGGAGGAGGGGAGGTGGTCCAGACCGACTTCTCTGCAGTCGGAGGGGAGCTGGGGTCTAATGAGAGGGACAGCTTGCCCCCATTAACCCTCGCAACAGCCCTGCGGGACAGGAGCCAGGCCCTGTGCCCAAACACTGGCACGACCTGCCCTCTGTTCCGGCGCTTTCCAGGCGACCTGTCCCCAATACTTTTTTTTTTTTTTTAAATTAAGATGCAACAATCATCCACAGCCGGCTTCCCCTCCAGCGATCGGTTAAAATGAACTCCATGCGACTGGATTAGACTTTGAAGGTGCCGATCTAGATAATGAACACGAGGATGCCGTGTTGACACAGGCCCTGGCGAGCTGCGTTATTATTTAACAGGTCTCGCGGCTGCTCCGCTGGGATCAAGGAGCTGAACAAGCAGGTGGGGGCAAGTGTTAAACCAGGAGATGGACTGTGGGTGCTGGCTCCGCAGGGGGCGGGCTCAGCAGGGTGGGGGCAGCGGACAGGGGCCAAGTGGACCTAAGTGAGGACAGCTGGTGGGGCGGGGGTGCAGGTCAGAAGCCTGCCCCCAGGGAGCCTCCAAACCGTGCACCCTCCCTGCCCCCTCCCATCCTGCACTCACCACAGCCATGCACCTGCCCAGACCAGCTCAGGGGTCCTGACCTCTAGGAACCTCTCTGGGTGGATCTGGCACCCCTGGTACCCCCTCTGTGTTCCCGCTGGGCCTGGGCTTGCCCCTCCTGGTCTCCTCACCCGGGGCTGATACTGAGCACCCCAGGTCTGCTCCCCACACTGGACTCTGAGCTCCCCAGGAGCTGAGGCTAATAAATAAATAGGAAATCTTAAAAAAGATCCCAGGTCTTGCTCACGTCCATCCCTCCAGCATCCCACACAGAGGGCCTGGGAATCGGGATGCCCATCTGCCCACCCACCATGACTACTGACTCGCAGCACTGCATGTGAGCCCGACCCCAGGGCAATGAGGATGAACAAGCAGCCATCCTCGGCCTGGAAGACGTGTTGCTGGAAAAAGCAGGTACGTAAAGGAATGGGAGTTCCCGGGAGTGACATATCTCAGGACGGAATCCCGGGGAGCGAATGCAGCCCCAAGGAGACAGCCCTCCGCCTACCCAGGCAGCCGACGCAGATTGAGAGCAGACTCGGGAGCCAGACGCTCGTGTTCAGATCTAGCTGTGTGACCTTGGGCAGGTCACTTAACCTCCCTGTACCTGTTTCCTCATTCATAAAGTGGGAATAAAAATAATACTCATCTCATAGGGTGATCTGAGGATTGAGCAAGTTCACCTATGCAAAGTACTTAAAATCCATACCCGATCCACACGCACTGTTCAATAGATGTTGGTTATTACTATTTCCTGGGGGTGGGAAAAACCAGGGGAGGCTCCTGAGAGTTACGGCAATCCCTAGAGTAACTCCACATGGCTCCACAATTTGGGCCAGAGCCCCTGCCGGGCCACGTTCAGCCACCAGCACACTCCTAGGCCGCCTGGCTCGGGGCACTGAGCAGTTAGACCCAAGTGTCTCAAATCCCCATGGAGGGGGGATCCCTGGGTGGCTCAGCAGTTTAGCACCTGCCTTCAGCCTAGGGTGTGATCCTGGAGACCCGGGATCGAGTCCCGCATCGGGCTCCCTGCATGGAGCCTGCTTCTCCCTGTACCTGTGTCTCTGCCTCTCTCTCTCTGTCTCTGTGTCTCTCATGAATAAATAAATAAGAAATCTTTAAAAAAAA
Organism: Vulpes lagopus; assembly: GCF_018345385.1. Lineage (NCBI taxonomy): Eukaryota > Metazoa > Chordata > Mammalia > Carnivora > Canidae > Vulpes > Vulpes lagopus. Next base: position 129,843,552 of record NC_054831.1, read on the forward strand.
AAAATCCCCACGGAGGCTTTTCTCCATCCGGGGGTAGGATGCACCACATTGCCGCCACGCATAAGCAATGCCCTCCTCCCGAAGCGAGGTGCTCTGCAGAGACGGGTGCTGAGCCCCAGGAAGGCAGCCGGGTCTCCAGCCTGCACCCCCAGGCCCGGCTGCCCATGACCATGAGCCGGCAGCAGGGGCAGCAGCCAGGCCAGGCTGCTTCCAGAGCCCTGCGCTGAGGTGGGCAGGCTTCCTCTCCTCCAGCGAGCGGCGCGTGGTGCAGCCCTATTACATATGCACGCCGCTCACCTCGTTCCCGCGAAGGGCCGTGTGCCTGAAGGTGAGCTGCCCGCACCATGCAGCACGCAAACCTTCCCATTTCCCCGCAGCAGACAGGGCAGGGCGCGCGCTCCCTCCGACCCGCCACCCCTTCCTCCCTCCCGCCTCCCCGCACCCATCGCCCTCCTGACGCCCCCCGCGGCGTGCCAAGCAGGTCAAAGGCCATATTGATCCCCTTCTTGAGAGCAGCTGGTCCAGAACTAATCTTAAATCATCGCAGCCTCGAGCTGCAGCCTGGTGGCTGCTCGGCCCCAGGGACGGCGGGGCCAGAGCTGAGCTTCGGGGCCCGGGCAGGACTGCACTGCGGCCCGTGAGCGGCAAAATGGGGTGAATGATGGCCAGGGCCCGGCCCCATCCCTGTCCTTCCCTTCGTCCATCTCACGCTCCTAGGATGGCTGGTCGGCAAGAGGGAGCCTTCCTGCCCACACAGCGAGGACGGCAGCCCTGCGACGCGGACGCACGGCCCACACCAACCCGCAGCCCCAACTCAAAGGGAGCCGGAGTCTCCAGATAAGCCATATACACACGGTAACGAGGATTCGAGTGAGACAGATAATTACAATGACAACTAAGGTTCCTTGAGCACTTGCTAAGTGCCAGGCCCTGTGTGGAACAGCCCTTAAGTAAGTGTTCTCATTCAACCCCCTACAAAGTCCTGTTATCACCTCATTCTCCCAGGAGGGCTCAGCACCTTGTCCAAGGGTGCACGGCTTGGCAGGACAGGGCCAGGGCCTCAGAAGCAGCCGGCCAGCCAACCACACACCTCCAAGGGTGAGGTGCCCACGGAACCCGGGGGGCGTGGCCAGGACAGAGACCGGGGGCCTCTGCCCTCGGTGATGCAGCCCAATCCCCTCTTCCAGAAAGTCTCAGGGCCCTGGGGCGGGGGGGCACAGGGGGCCCAGCTTTCACCAGGGCTCAGGCCCTGCTGCCCACACCTCCCTCCCAGCAACCACCAGCCACTGACTCCCACGTGGTTTCTGGGTCCTCTGGGCCCTTCCTTAGAAGATCCTCTTCTTTGGAGACACGTCTTGGTTCACAGCCTGCCTCCTAGTGTCCTCAGCCGCCTCCTCCCTCTCCCTCCACTGCCCCTGGTGGAGTGCTGAGAGGGTCCTTTGGCCAACAGGACAGTTGGAGGGCCTGCTCCTTCCCATCTCATCCTCTCTCTGCTCTTGCCTTCTTCATGTCTCTGGGCTCACTTTTCCCACCAGAATAGAGGTTGTGTCATGCCCCATCAGAACGGAGGCCCCCAAGGGCAGGGCTGGGTCTCCCCCATTTGACTGAAGGCCTCCCAAGGGCAGGTGGTATCTCCCCACTGGATCAGAGGCCCTCCAAGGGCAGGGCTGGGTCTCCCCCATCAGTCTGGAGGCTGCCCTCACCTGGGCCCCAGTGCTCCACCGCTGGCTGAGCGCCCCTCACCACGGCTCTCCCTCCACACACCGGTCAGAGCCTGCACAGGGTGCCAGCAAGAGGCCAAGAGGGCACCTGGGCCTGGCCTAAGGACAATGCAGGGACCGGGGGGCGGGGGGAAGTCGTACAGGGGTGAGGCCAAGGAGTCAGAGATGGGCCTCGTCCTTCCTCCTGCAAATGGCTTGAGACTCAGGAGCTCTGGGGATCCGGAAGGCCCGGGGAAGGCAGCTCTCCTTCCTCTCAGAAGGTGAAGGATGTGAGAGGCCCTTGGGGCAGGTGGGAGGTAGCAGGCAAGCCCCTCAATGCAAAGCAGGGGCTAGGAAGGGGGTCTGTGGCTACAGCCGCTCAAGATCCCCCACCCTGAGCTCTGACTGCCCCCCAGGAGAAAGGCAGCCACCTCCCTCCCGTCCAGGCCTAGGGCCCCTCCACCTGGCCCAGCCACAGGCCCTTATGGGGCATTCCCAGCACTCAGGGAGGCTGCTGCCCAAACAGCCCCAGAGCAGGGCCCAGGGGTCACCTTTAGCCCCCAACATCCTTCTCCTCTGAAGAATGAGACCTCAAAGCCTAAACCTGATGGTTCTGCCCAGAGCTCCGCCTCACCCCTGCCGGCTGACAGGCTGGGACGTCATCCCTCCTCCTCCCCTCCCAGCACCGAAGAGCCTCTGATCAAACGTATCCCGAAGCTGGCACTGACCAGGACTGTGGCTCCCAAGAGAGCGAGAGGCCCCCAGGGAGGGGACGTGAGCCCCCTTTCACCGATGGGAACTAGGGGTCACGAATGGGGGGCCCTAATGGCACCAGCAGGTGGGGGGCAGCACTGGGATGCAGAACCGAGCGTGCGCAGCTGCAGAGACTGCCCCTCAGGTTCCAACAAAACTGGGACAGTGATCACCACGTTCCTGAAACTCAAGCCAGGGCCCCAGGGCTCGCCCACAGCTCCCTGCGCCTCAGTTTCCCCACCTGATCCAGCCCTCAACACCTGTGATCTCACAACGGCAGGAACCCCTGGGTGCTCTTGCTGGGCTATTAAGTAGCCAATTCACAGCCAATTTATAGAGATGACCCAGTGGGCAGATGGCAATCACCCCCTCGCAGAAGCTCACCTGGGGCACCTGTCTGTTCCGCCCCGAGCCCACACCTAGACCTCTGCCCCGGGCCCAGTTACCAAGGCCTCCCTCCAAGAGGATAATCCCAACAAACCGAATGATGGCAAACTCACTAAGTACCACTGGGGAGCTGTGCCCAAGTCTACACCTGTGGCCCCGGATGGGCCCCAAGAGGGTGTGGGGAGGCAGGGCAGGCAATGCGGTAGGTCGCTGATGGGCATGCGCCCAGGCTGAGTCAGGACAGAGCCCAGGACCAGGCCCATACCCGGGCGGCCAAGGCAGTGCTCAGCTCACAACAGGGCAAGGATGACCCAGCGGTTTCCACCTCCAGACTCTTGAGAGAGCCCAGCCCCCAAGGTGGTGGTGTCCACACCGGCCTCCCCTCAGCAAAGCCGGCTCCTGGGTACAGTGTGGGGCAGGTTCCGGCTCCATGGGCAGCAAGAGACTCAGCCCAGGGTCCAGATCACAGCTCGGTCCAGTGGTTGGGACCCTTCCCTTCCAGGCAGCCCGGGGACGCATGCTAGGGCAGAGGCCAGGGTCCAGCAGCGATGCAGGGCCCGCTGTGCTGCTCAACAAACTCTCAGTGACCCCTGAGGCACAGCTGGAGCCCAACACGGTGCCAGGTAGGGCACGAGAAGGGGCAGCAAGGGCGTGCCCGGCAGGTGGCCCGCAGGCCAGCAGCCCTGAGCAAGGAAGCAGGGCCAATACCTGAGTCTGTAAGCTGGTGGCATCCAGCACGGTGACCCGAGGCCCACAGCTGGCCCACACGGCATCCTCCAGGCTCAGCAGGGTGCGGATGGGTCCCGGCCCCACGGTCAGGCACACGGGAGGGCTCTCCAGGTCCCAGGGGACGCCTCCTGCGGGGCGAGCAGAGAAACAGGTCAGGGGGTGTAGGGGAGGGCCATGCCTCCATTATGCCCCACCCCCTCTGGGGGCTGAACCCCCAATTCACTCTCCTTCCCTCCTCCTCTTTCCCACTTGGATTCCCTCTCTCCTGTTCACCCATCACTCTCTCTCTCTCTCTCTGTCTCTCTCTCTCTCTCTCTCTCTTTCTCTCTTAGTAAGCACCAGCCCCAGGCCAGGCCATGTGCTGGGTACTGGGAGGGCAGGAATAAACCCAACACTGACCCTGCCCTCCAACTGGCCAGAGAAACCCAGGGGTTAATCAGCAGTCCCCACACACGACACCAAGCACAGGCGACCAGGTGTGCACGGGAGGCCTTGAGAAGCACTGAGACAGATGGAAAACTCTTGCACAGGGGCAATCCAGGGGGGCTTCCCAGAAGACGCAGCATCCACAGGGCCCTGCCAAGGAGGCAGTGCCACACGGCGGGGAGCGCCTTGACCTGGCCCTGGTTCTGCCAGAAACCCAACGAGGACCCTGAGCACATCTCTCCCTGCTCTCCGGGCCTCAGCGTCCCCATCTGTAACATGGGGAGACCACCCAGATGGCCTCAGGATCCTTACTACAGCTTTCTGGCTGACCCTCACCATCTCAGAGACCTTGGCATCTCCAGGGCGCTCTGTCCCCTTTACCAAGACCGCTGATGACCTTTCCCCATCCAGAGACACCAGCACCTCCAGGTGCAGAGGAGAAAGTCTGAGAGGCAGTCAGGCCCCAGGCTACCAGCCCTGAACACAGGACAGACAGAGGGACCTGGCCTGGATCTGAACGAGGCTCCCCCACCCACCCCCGGAGGCTCAGCCCACCCAAGAATGTGCCGTGGTGTTCCCTGGCATGTGAGCGGTGCCCCGGAGATGGGCATTTCCCTGAGGTCGCACCCAGTGCACCCAGAACCCCGGCGGCCGCCCCGTCCTGCCCGCAGGCCAGGTGAGAGGGAGCGCTGGCAGGGAAGGTGGGGCACACCTGCCGCTGGCTTGCCGGTCCCCGGGCACCTCACGTCCTCCCCGCAGGCCCCTAGGGGGTGCACAGGAACCGTGTCACAGACCCTCCGTGGGAGCCAGCGCTGGGGTGGTGCGGGGGCCCGGCTGTCTGCAGAGCTGGAGAGGCCACCGGGCCCACGGTGGAAGCCACTGCCTGGGGTGCCTCGGGAGGCGCCGTCGGAGGACAGACCAGGTAGCCTGCCGCCCCCACCCCGCACCCCGCTTTCCCACTTGCCCTGCCCTCTCCGGCTCTGGATCAGGGTCTCCCCCGGCCCTTCTACCCAAAACGGGCGGACTCCCCGCTCGGCTAGGGGCTGGGGACCCGGGTCCTCCCGGCCCGCGAACATAAACATGTGGGAAGCCCTGACAGCAGCCCCCAAATGTCTGCAAGACCTTGGACTGGGGCCTCACCGCTCCGAGCCTCATCTGTCTAATGGGCACAACTGCGCCTGCACGTGGCCGCGGGGACCGGACGGACGAATGAAGCGTGCGGAACGGCTCGCGTGGGGCTGCTCACGGTCCCGAGCACGGACAGCTGTCGCCCTGGGCCGCCGTGGACAGCTGTCGCCCTGGGCCGCCGTACGCTGGCGCGCCAGGCGCTCTTTTCATGAATTATTTCCTTAGCTCCTGGCAAGCCTCCGTGGAAGATTCTATTCTTACCCCTGTTCTACGCTGAGAAGCCAGACACAGCGAGTTTAAGTAAAGGGCCCCCGTGACAGGGATAGAAAGTATCCAGTGCGCTCTAGCTCCTGTTTGGTCTCATTCTGCACAACACAGCGTCTGCGGAGCAGGTGTTCACTCCACCTGACGGACGTGAGGACGCCGACCCAGAGAGCTGGGCTGCACACGGCCACCCGACCAGGGGACAGGCCCAGCGGGATTTGAACCCGGCTGACTGGCCCTCGGCTCCTCCCCCGGCCCTGCTGCCCTCTCAGCTTCGGGGAGTGGGACCCAGAAGGGCTCTGGGACCAGGATGGCAGTGACCAGCAGACGGCCCGGCCTCCCACAGGGCACGCTGACCCCCCACCGGGACTACAGAACCACTAGATGCAAGGCTGTGGGTGCCCCCCAGTGGCCCCGAGCGAGTAGCGCATGTGAGCGGAGCAGGAGCCACCACCGCCCCCGTGGTGCTGTGACCTCTCCTGTGGTGCTGTGACCAGCCAGGCCGCAGCTGGGGACCCTGGGATGGCACCCGGAAACAGGGAGGTGGGGGCCCTGCCCCGTGGGCACAGCACTGAGCACCGGAGCCCTGCACCGTCCTCCCTGTGCTCTCCTGGCACACAGCGTGGTCACGGCTGCCAGGGGCAGGGGCTCGGGACTGATACCCCGGGGGGTCACAGGTGCGCTGACAGCTCCTCCACCTGCTGGCGTCTCCAGACGCCCCCCCCCCCAAGAAGTCCTGACCTCAGAACAGAACCATAAACTGGTAAGATTTAATAACATTAATACTTTTATATCAAAAAAGACAATGGACAGGTGTCCCCGATGAGAGGACGAGGCTCTAACAGGGCTCGGTTTCCCCAAGTGCGCCACAAGGGGCCAGAGCTCAAGGCCCGTCTCAGCCCTCACGAGCCACTACCCTAGGATTTTAAACACCCACCACTGTGAGCTCTGGGCAGGGCTGACCCCACGGCCTGGCTTGCCCTGCGGTGGCCCTGGGTAAGCACATACATGTCCGGGCACACAGGAGCACACTCACACGCACACACTCGCCCCGTGTGACAGCCCATCCGTCTGGGCCCAGCAGCAGCTCTCACACCAGCCAGAGGGAGATGAAGACCCTGTCTCGGCAAAGGCACCTTCAGGAGGCAGGAGCTCCTCCCCTCCAGCCGCCCCCCTGCTCCCTGCCCCCGGGGATGCACCCCTAGCCCGAGCCAGGAGCAAGGGCACAAAGTGAAAGCCCTCGAGGCTGAGACAGGCCCAGAGGGCAGCCCGAGCCCCCTTATGACAACAGGAATGACAACGACGATGATGACGATGAGTCTCTCCACCCCCCACCCCCCACCCCCAGCTCCATCCGGGCACCTGTGTGACTGGTCACATCCAGCCTTCACAACCACGCTGTGAGGTGAGGCTGACCTCACACCTGCTTCACAGGTGAGGACACGGGCCGAGCTCACAGCCGGGACTCCATCCCAGGCAGCCTGGCTCCCCAGTCCATCCCTAATGCATCCCATCATCTGCCTCCTCGAGGAGGTGAACCCGGCCCCCAGCCCCCTGCCCGCCCCCAGGCCCGGTCATGCCCCTGTGCCTGCTGACAGACGTGGCGATGGAGGGCACCAGGAGCTCTGCTCAGGCACAGGGCTGGACAGGGACGACCGTCGCCTGGCTCACCTCTGGGTCCCAGGGCCCGGCTCAGTGCTCGCGCCTCCTGGGCATTGGGTACATTGGGGTTAGTGAACGGTTGAATGAATGAATGAACGAATGAACGCGGGTAAGCAGAGGCTCCTGGGGGCAGCAGGCTGGCCGCCACGACTGCACTGCTCTAGGCCTTGGACTCCGAGGCGCCGCCAGCTCTGATGTGATGGGACTCCGCGGGGCCTGGTGGCCTCAGAGTCCTGTCACCTCTCAGCTGCTGGTTTCACGGCAGTTCTCCAGGACTTGGGCAGGTTCCCAGGGTGGCTCTGCACATCTTACTTAATATTTCTGGTCCTTTCCTTCTGCAACGAGCCAAAGCGTGGGCCAGGAATGCCAGTTTTACTGGGTCTTGGTCTCAGCCAAACCCAGGCAGGACACTAAACCTATGACTACAAACACTGGCGAGTCCTTCATCCAATCCTGGCTCCAAGCCCACGTAAGGGTCTGTGCACAAATTTCCTCTTTTTATAAAGACGTCCACTGCCCTGGGCTAGGGGCCCACCCTACTCTGGCGCGACCGCCTCTTACCTCACTACATCCCCAACACCCCAACTCCCAAATAAAGTTACATTCTGAGAGGTACCGGGGGTGAGGACTTGAACCTGTGAATTTTGAGAGAACATAATTAAACCCCTTTATAGGGGGATCCCTGGGTGGCGCAGTGGTTTGGTGCTTGCCTTTGGCCCAGGGCGCGATCCTGGAGACCCGGGATCGAATCCCACATCAGGCTCCCGGTGCATGGAGCCTGCTTCTCCCTCTGCCTATGTCTCTGCCTCTCTCTCTCTCTCTCTGTGACTATCATAAATAAATAAAAATTAAAAAAAAAAAATCCTTTATAGGGGCTTTGGGGTCTAACATTGGCTTTCAGCCCAGGTACTTTGTCAGAACCAGAAGGGCCACTGGGGACCACTGAGGACTCCACACCCTCATATTCCAGGTGGAAAGGGACTCCCCAAAGTCCCATGAGTGAGCCGAGACCCGAACCCAAGTGTTCTCACCTGGAATATTCACAATTCCCGGACTCCCCAGGCCACCAGGAGCACCCGAGCGGGTTCTGCTAGCACAGGGCTGGGGAGGGTGGCCCAGGAGCTCTGGGGCTGGCATGGGGCGTAGGCATGTGAGTGGCACCTGAGGCCTCAACGAGTCCAGAGTGGACCCCAGGCTGTCACGTGCCAGGATGCTGGTTCCAGACCCAGCCACGTGCAGCCTAAATGAAAGGTGATGGGAGAAGGCCCCCCAACCCCACACTGTGCAGCAGGTCCTGAGAGCCCCCTTCCTGCCCTGGCAACCGACAGAGGAAACCACAGAAGGAGGGGGAGGTGAGCAAGGCAAGACCTCTCCCAGAGGCCTCCCCGGCCAAGGCCAAACCAAAGCCCCAGATGGTAAGTCCAGAAAAAAGAGTGACCCCAGACTCCCGTGCCCAGCTGGCTGGGACAGCCTCCAAGCCAGCCTCCCTGCCTCTTCTCCTTGGCCACGTCCAACGCTTCCCTCTACTTCCTGTCCACTGAGACAAACCCAAGGCAAACCCACACCATGCAGCTGTCTGCTGGGTCCTTGCCTCCTGTAGCCGCCCCCTCTGGCTGCTGCCGAGCACAACGCCCTCCTCTCTGGGCTCCCCACCAGACCAGCCCCTCTCCCGGCCCCCAGGCCTTGCTCATGCTGTTCCCTCTGCAAGAACACCATTCCCCTAACTGTTCACTTGCCTCTGCTTCTTCAGACAAAGGATCTGTGCCTTCGAGAAGGATCCTTAGGATCCTGTGCCTTCGAGAAGCCCTTGCCGACCAGCCTGCCCCATGCCCGGGGCGTCAGGTTCTCATGGACCATCCTGTTCCCCACTGAGGACCCTCAGCACCGTGCGTAATCATAAGCTCCCTGCTCGTCCACTTGACTAACTTGGTCTCCCGCTAACGACTATAACTCTGTGAGGCCAGGGTCACGTCTGCTTCGCTGGCACCGTCTCCACGGCACATAGTAGGTGCTCAGTAAATACCTAGTGGACAAACGTTTGTAGGAAGGCTGGTGGAGTACCTCAGCCTTGTCTTCCTGGCCAGATGGTCTCCGGCTCTGCCCACAGAAGCCAAAATCCTCTAACATCTGTTAAGAGTCCCAGCCCTCGAAAGAGGATACCTAGGTTCGGGTCTCGGCTCACTCATGGGACTTTGGGGAGTCCCTTTCCACCTGGAATATGAGGGTGTGGAGTCCTCAGTGGTCCCCAGTGGCCCTTCTGGTTCTGACAAAGTACCTGGGCCGAAAGCCAATGTTAGACCCCAAAACCCCTATAAAGGGGTTTAATTATGTTCCCTCAAAATTCACAGGTTCAAGTCCTCACCCCTGGTACCTCTCAGAATGCAACCTTATTTGGAAGTCAGGTTGTTGGGGGTATAATTAGTTAGGATGAGGTCATCCTGGAATAGGGCGGATCCTGAATCCAACAGGACCCCAGAGACGGCCTGTGAAGACTGGGGTCTGCTGCTACAAGCCAAGGCAGCCCCGGAACTGGGAGAGAGGCACGGGACAGATCCTTCCCTCCGGCCCTCAGAAGGAATCAACCCTGCCAGCGCCTTGACCCTGGACTTCTGGCCTCCAGAACAGGAGAAGATGCATTTATGTTATTTAAACTCGGCGGCACTATGTTACGGTGGCCCCAGCCATCCGACGCACCCCCTCACCTCCCCACAGCCCCGGTGCCCAAACTGACAAGTCAGGAACCAAGAAGCAAAGGGTCCAGGGCAGCCCGGAGTGGGGGAGCGGGGGTGGGCGGGAGGGCGGAGCGGGGCAAGGCAGGGCTCTCAGGGTTCCGTGGGAGCCAGAGGGTGGGAGTCCGGAGTCCCTTTGGAACCCCCGTCTAAATCTCCAAAGATCGGAGCCCATATTTACATTTACACGCATGCCATGTCTGTCGGCCAGAGGGGTTTTTTTTTCCCTCCCTCTTCCCCCTTTAATTAAAAACTATAAATGCCTTATCAAAAGCTAATTAAAAATACCAACACAGTGCCAAGTGGCAAAAAAAAAAAAAATAGCTCAGTACAAATATCCGTTTATAACCCTGCAACAGGCAGTGATGACGCAGCAATTAGAGGTTCATTGGAGGGAGGGGAGGGAGGGATGGGGGAAGGAGGGGAGGGGAGGGAGGGGCCTAGGGGCTGCAGAGCTGCAGACTCCCCAGCCCTCTCTGGGTGCACTGGGCTGCCTTCCCCCGGCACACATCTTGGAACCGGAAGCCGAATAAGCCACAAGGGGACAGGGACATCGGGCCTCTGTGGCTGTGCACGAGCCGCGTCCCCTCCTGTGGTCTCAGCTTCGGCAATTCTCGCGGGTCGTGGTGAGAATTCCGAGCACGTGCACACATCAAGCACTCGAGTGTTTCTGTGCACAGCAGCTCAGTGCTGCCGGACCTGCCCTCTAGCAGCGACTCTGTGCCATCCGTGGCTCGTGGCTCAATGACATAACAGAGGCTCAGATGCTTAACGCCAGTAAGCACCCACCGTGCCAGGCCCTGGGCTTTGCCTTCATCGGGTTGTTTAACCCACTGGGGCCCATGAGCGGTGGGTACTGAAATTACACCCATCTGTAGATGAGGACACCCAGGTGCGAGAAGCTCACCACAGGACACAGCTGTCAAAGGGGCCATGACATGACCCTGACCCCAGAGTCTGTGTGACACCAGGGTCCCTGCTCTTATAGAGTCTCCTGCCAATGGGGTGAGCTGTCTGTATAGTAGTGAGCACCCCATTCCTGCAGGGACCCCAGTGGGGCTCAGGGGTCTCCAACTACTCCCAGATTCCCTGAACCCCAGCACTGCCATCCTTACCACTGGTCCGAGGGTAGGCGGCGAGGGTCCCATCCTGCAGGCCGGCAAATAGGTGAAAGGGGCTGTGCCGCAGGCAGAGCACAGGCTGCAGGCCCGGGCTTCTACAGGTCGCTAGGCACTGGGTACCTGTGTCCACACTGCCATAAACCAGGATGCTGTGGGGAGAGACCTGAGTGACTGCCTGAGCCCCTACCCCCACTGCACATGCCCTTAGCCGGGCCCCCGGGCCACATGAACAGGCTCTGTTCACCCTTAGGGACCTTGGGCTTTCCCAGGGAGGATGGTGCCCTTCCCACTCCTGGCCCAGGGAGAGCTGGGTGGGGGTTTGGAGAGATGCTAAGACAACGGTTTTCAGGACCACAAAGACCCAAGTGGGAACCCAGACAGGAGGCCTTCCAGCTGACTAACCCCCGCTTCCCCCATAAAACTGATGCCAGCCTCATGGCCATAAAAAGAAATAAAGCTCTGATGTGCCTCCTCGCCAGGCCCCTCACCTGCCATCCTGGAGTCCGAGGCAGATGGTCGGATGCACTGTGGCCGAGGGCTCAGTGGCCACGTGGCTCTCGTCTCCACTCTCCCCCTCCTCCGGCTCGGGAATGTACTCCATGCAGAGCACAGGGGCCGCCAATGGGAAGGACTTGACCGTGCGGGGTGAGGGCCGGTTCAAGGAGAAGATCTCCACCTGGCCCCCTGCACCTTCCTGCCCACCTCCGACCTGCATAGAGACCCAGAGAGGCCATCAGGCACCACTACCAGCGTGGGGCCAGAGCTCAGCCCCTGCCCTCCTGGTGACCTGTCCCAAATTCTACTCTGAGATTAGACATCCAGAGGAGTAGCCCCTCTCCTGCCCCCAAGCATCCCACTGTCACTGAAGGTCACTCTTTCCCAGTTGCCATGGCAATGAGTTAGATTCAGGGCCCAAAGGAAATCAAGTGAGGAGCTAAAGTAGACCAGATACCCCGTCAGCTCTCTATCTCCCCAACTTTAGAGTAAATTTCAACAAATAGTGAACACACATCTGCCTCTTTACAGTGTCTTCTGTTTTGTTCATCACTCTACCTCTGTGTCTAGGCAGTGGTGGGCACTTTATACTTGCTGAATAGATGAACAGATGGATAAATGGATGGATGGAAGAGATAGAAGAGTGGGTAGATGAACAGATGAGTGGATGCTTATAGGGATGGATGGATGGATGGACGGACAATTATTATGGACAAGTGGATAGATGCGTGGGTAGATGACTACATGGATGGATGGATGGATGGATGGATGGATGGATGGATGGATGACTATATGGATGGATGGATGTGCATGCATGCATGGGTGGATGAGTAGCTGAGTAGCTGGGTAGCTGGGTAGATGGATGATTATATGGATAAGGGATGGGTGGATGGATGATTATTGTGGACAAGTGTATGGATGGATAGGTAGATGACTATATGAATGGGTGGATGGATGGATTCATGATGGGTAGGTGGGTGGATGAATGATTACATGGATAAGTGGGTGGATTGGTAGATGGATGATTATATGGATGGATGGGTGAACAGATGGATGGATGGATGATTATTATGGACAGGTGGATGGATGGATGGATGGATGGATGGATGGATGGATGGATGGATCAATTGATGGACTGACCAATGGATAGATATACCACATGCTAGATACTGGGGAAACAGTGAGGAACAATTCAACCCTCAGAGAGGACATTTGGTTTGGACTCTGAAGGGTGAGCCAGTTTCCCTGCCTGAGTACCTGGAGACAGGCATAAGCAGTGGCTGGAAGGTGGCCAGAGGGGTGGGGAGGTGGGAGCTCAAGGGGTCTGTGGGAGAGCACAGTCTCCGCCACAAAGAGCAGGGTGCCTATTTGAATCAAGAGAGGCTTTGCCAGGAATCCCAGGAGAAAAAGGTGGACTGGGAGCTCTGCAAGAGCTGGGCAATAACCAACCCTGCTTCCCGGCTCCCAGGGTGAAGACCCTGCCACCCAGGTACTCCGTACAGCTCCGTTCATTTCCTTCATGGCACAGGCCATTTGTGAGAGTCCTGCTCACTTCTCCATCCCCTGGTTTGCTGTTGTCCCCGGCAAAGCTGGGCTGCCAACTCTGAGCACAGAGCCCGGCACAGAGGTTCCCATAAAGACCTTCCTGGGTGAAGGTGCACATAACGGGCACCAGCAGGCAGGCAGCATTTTCCAGCACCACCTTCCTGGTGCCGGGATCCCTGGCTGGGTTCAGGAGAGACTTACCCAGAGGTAGCCCTGTGGGAGGGACGTGCTGACCGCTGAGAAGCCCAGCAGGGGACAGCTGACAGGACTGTGGACCAGGGCCCCAAGCTGTGGAGACACATAAGGCACACACGGGGCTAAGCATCAAGGTGTCCAAGGTGCCGATATCCGGCAGCAGGATCTCTGTCTGAACTACCTGTGGGGGTGTTAACCTGCAGATTTCTGGGCCTCATGCAGGCCCCAAATGCGAATCCCTGAGGGTGGGACTAGGATAGTTGACAGGTTTCATGGGATCTCCAGGCAGTTCCTAGGCATCACACTGACCAGTGCCCTTCTACAACCTTCTCCTAGGAGGTGCCTGAATCTGGGCCAGCCTGCACCGATTCTTCAAACTAAGCAACATCCAGATAAGATTTGGTGAAAACCACTAACACCCCTCGCCCACTTATTTTACAGATGGGGAAATGAGGTCCACAGAGGGCACATGATTGCCCCAGGCCACGGGAAGAGGACAACAGGGCCTGGCCTGTGCCAGCCTCCCTCCTGGATGTCCCTGCATTCCTCCAGAGAAGCACAGCGGAGGAAGGAAGGGTGCTGGACAGCTCGCTCCACCCCACTCAACAACGGAACCGCTCTGGAGACAAGCCTGCTGGCACCAGAGGGCTTAGTGGCTTGTACAGGCTGCCCACGGGGGCCAGAGGCTCCATCTGCAACCCGCTGTCATCAAGCACTGGCTGCTTGCTCTTCCTGCACCTGCTGCCCACTCCAGATGGTGCTCTGGGGCCTGTTCTCTGAGCTAGACCCCGCCAGTCTGCCTCTGTGGCCAGGACAGCAGTGCGAGGAGCTGGCCAGGCCCCGTCACGGACCCTGCTGGAACCTCTGGCCAGTAGGACGGGGAAGGAGGCCGAGAGGGGACAGTTCCAGGTGCCCCACGGAGGAATGCAGCCACCACAGGACCTTTGCTGGGCCGGTGCTGCCCTCTGCTGGTGCCGGCCCTGCTGGGATGATGTCCTAATAGCGTCCAATGGCTAAAGATGAGGAAGCCGGAGAGGTCACCTCATCCCGTCCCTCCATTTAGGAGTTGGCAAGTTTGAAGTTTGGTGCACAGGGATAGAGAGGGGGACACGACTGGCTCAAGGTCACATAGCAGGTTAGCATTCTGAGCCCAAGTCCCAGCCCAGCGCCCTTTCCACTCCAGTTAAATTGTACCAGGGGCCAGGCCGCCCTGCGGCCTCCGCACTCCCGGCCCCCACTTCTGCTGGAGCAGAGAGCAGGAGGCTGCCCTCGCCCTGGGCCCCCGGGTCCCCCTCAGGCTGCCCCAGGGTGGGCCACACGCAGCCGAGGCGGCCCAGCCCCTTCCACCAGGCTCCTGCTCCGGTCCTCAGTCGGGGAGGGGGCACCTGCAGCCACTCAGACGTGTCCATGGCAGCTCCAGGGGGCCCAGATGGCAGCCCAGTCCGCAGTGACGGCAAACACTCAAGTGGCTCCTCGGGCCCAGGAGCCCCGTCTGTGCCAGGAAGCCGACTCTCCCCAATCCCGGGGCCCCGGGCAGTGCAGAGGACGGTGGCTCGGGGGAGACAGTGGCTATGGGTGCCGCCAGCCCGGGCTCTAGTCCCAGCTCAGCTACTACCAGCCGGTGACCCCACAAGCCAGTTCCTCATGGTCATGGAGATCCTGACACCTCGTCAGGATGGTCGTGGGGACTGGAGAGGCAGACATAAGCCCTTGGTACAGGACCAGGCACCTGGCAGCCACTACATCTTACCCAGGACTTCCCGTGGCTACCCCTTTACTGTCTACCTCGTCCCATCAGCAGCACCATGCCAGGAGGGGTGGGCGGTGGCCGAGCCAGGAGGCAGGGGACCCCACAAACAGCCAGCAGTTCTGGCTAAGGACAGCCAGGACAGAGGCACTCAGCAGCACGCTGAGGCCTGAGCCTGGAGCAGACCCTCTGCAGGTCTGGGCTGCAGCCCCCAGACCCCCAAGGAGCTACACCGTAGAGCACCTCGGCGCAGGTGGCACCCCGCCACTTTCTCCAAGCCCCGGTCCCCGAGCAGGCCCCTAGGCTGGACTCGGGGGGCAGGTTTGCACTGAGCCCTCCCCTTGCCCTCCTGCCACACCTCCAGGGACAGGTCTCCAGCCTGGATGGGTGCCGCCAGGGGTGCTGCTGGGGTGACACTGCAGCAGTCGGGACTTCAGGAATCCTCCGGAACCGACTCTCCTGTCTTCCTGGGGGCCAAAACGTTCTCCGAGCTTTGCTTCCATCTCTTGCACTCTGCGTGCACAGTGCTTAGTGTGAATCACTTCACGAGCTACAGCGGCAAGCCCAGGGATGGGTGCACCCTGCTGATGTCCTCTCGAGGAAGGTGGTGGTGTGGTCCAGCCTGGGCGCCAGCCACCCATCAGCACAGAGAAGAGAAACGCTCCTTCCTTCAGCCCCCACATCCCTGCTCCTTTGAGGGAGAGAATCCAACACACGCCCACGTCCGGCTGGCAGGACAGCACTGACCTTGTCTACACTGGGAGCGGCTGGGGCCAGCGAGCCTTTCCTGGACGGCAGACTTAGTCACGGGCTCCCTAAGGCCAGCTGCAGAGCCCAAGTCCCGGGCCCCTGGGACAGGGCCAGGGGAGAGGTGGTGGGCCGGGAGGCAGGCCCGGACTGTGGCCAACACGCTCACATCTGTTCCTACAGCGGCTGGACCAGGCCCCGGTGCTCCGAGGCCCTAACTCATCTGGCCGCCCGCACAGAGTTGAGGGGGCACGTCTGCCTGGTGTGGGGTGGGAGGCAGGTGCAGGCGGAGCAGAAGTGGTGTCTTGGGACCCAGCAAATGGGAAAGGCAGGCCCTGGTACGTCCCTCAGGAGCCCCACAGGCTCACTGCTCCAGGACACTGACTCAGGGCTCTCTTCACTCACATAGGAGGCTGCTCAGGAGATGGCAGGGGGGGACCCCCAAGGGGCCTAGACATCCCCCGGCCTTGAGAGCTCCGCGTGAGGAGCTGCTCAGGTGCCGCCCCCCAGGTGTGAGACGGAGGGCGGAGGGCGGCTCCCCAGCTGGGCGGCTTCTTTCAGGGAGGCCCTGGAGGCAGTCTCTTGTCTGTGATTTCTTGGGGCCTATATTCTGGAGCAGTCAAAGGCCGTCGGGGGAGACGGAGGTCACCCCGGGTCAGCCTTCTCCACGGGATGTCCTAGGGCCAGGTGAGCCACAGGCAGGTTGAGTCCAGAAAAATCCCCGCTCCAAGGACTCCACTGCCCCCGCCTCCCCCTGCCTGCCCTGATGCCCATGAGAACCCCCCACCTCATGCTGGGCCGGAGCTCGCAAGACTCAGCAGGCCTCCCCATTAACCCACCAATAAGGTCTGAAGGCCTACAAAGGCTGGCTTCCCTGAGCCTAGAGAAATGAACAGCGTCTGGCCTCCCTGCCAGAAAGGTTTGATGGGGGACCTGACACCCTAGTGAGAGGCAGAAAAAAAGGGGATTGGCACGAAGTCAAGAAAATCCTCCCACCCCTATGGGCAAGCCCCGCCTCTGAGGGCACCGTAGGCCCAAGGTTAACGGTGGTGAAGTGCCTAGAACGGAGCCTGGCATGGACGCCTCCTGAAAGGGCTTGCCACTGACTGGTGAGGCTGCCACCCCGGCCGCTGTCCCCCGAGCAGTGCTGGGAACCTGACCCGTCTCCCTCAGCACGCCCCTAAATCAGGCTGCAGCCCGGGGAATATTCCACCACCCTGACACCACTTCCAGGGGCACAAGCCCAAGACCTGGGTGTGTCCTTCCCGCCCCCCAGCCCCCACCTGAACTCTCATCCATGTGGCCGTGGCCGGCCCTACCCCGGCACGCTCCCCAAATGTGTCCCCCCGTGTCCCCTGCCCCTGTACCCTCCTCTAGGACCGGGACGACAGGGAGCACAGTGGTGCCAAAACACTCCAAGAGCAAAAGGAATATTGTAACACAATTTTCGGTAATAAAAATTAAGGCAAAAAAAAAAATCCATGATGAATAATTAGTAAGATTTTAAATAAACAGAGAAATGGACCCTGCATCTCACGGCTCTGCCCCTAATCCCAACCCGTTACTTATCCCAAAAAAGCAGCCACGGTTTGCTGTGGCTTTGTAAGTTTTGTAAGTATTGCATTAAAATTTCACTCATCCTGACCATTAGGACTAGGTGAGTGCCCCTCTCGCCCTCGCCCGGCCCTGCCTCCACCTGCACCAAGTCCTGCCTCGGCACACAGCCGGAAGGACCTGATGATCTTACACACCAGACGGTGCTGGTCCCCTGTGTGGAGCCATCCTTGGGGTGTCATTGCCCTGAGACGAAAACCCAACCGCGACCAGCCTGGGGCATGGCCCAGCGCAGCCACCTCGGACCTGACCCCCAGCCTCTCCTCCCAGCTCACAGGGCTGCGGCTTCCCAGACTGCTCCTGCCTCCGCGCTGTTCTGCCTGCGTGGGATGTTCTTCCCCTGGGCCCTCAGGGGATCGGAGCCTTCAAGCCCCTCAGGTCTATCACCTCCTCCAGGAGGCCCTCTCAGCCCCCTAACCACATAGCCCCAGCCGCGTATCCCAGCTGCGTTATTTTCCATATGTGACCCACATGGCTCTTCTGAGTTTCCTTCTGTTTGTGGGACGACTGCTGTCTCTCTACAGAGTGAAAGGCATAGAAGGTGGGGACCTCGTATGATTTGGTCTCCACCATACACCCAGGGCCTGGCGCGTAGTAGGTGCTTAAAAATTGTAGGCAGGACAGACAGACCAATGAATGAACTGACTTCTCAAGTGTCCGTACTTTACACTGCAGCCCGATCAGCGTGTCCCTTAGGGCTTACGTTTCTAGGTCCCCAGCCTGCACCTCCTCCCCCTAGCCCCCTACCAGAGCTCACAGGAGCTCCTCTCCTAGGGACTCCAGAGGGAGGGGGGAGCTGCGCCAGGACATCAGGAACAGATGACAGTGGAGGGAGCGTCTAGTGGTGAGGCACATGGTGCCAACTCCCAGACCCTCACTATGGGCTGTGTTTTTAGAAAATCACGTCACCTGTCTGAGCCTTAGTTTTCTAACCTGGGAAACAGGATCTAGAGACATCTATTCATGGGGTTCTTCTAAATATCAAAACAAGAAGGTGGAGGCAAAGCAGTGGGAAGACATAGTGGGCGGCTGACAGACGGAGGCGTGGCGGCCACAGGGCTGCAGTCTGGCAGCCCCCCCCCCCCCCAGGCGTATTCCAGCCTCTCTTCTGTGCTGGAGTCATGCCATCAGCTGATGAGATCACTGTGATTCATTAGCTCAAAAATCACAGAATTTTCCATTCCCTTGACCCACAAAGGGCATCTATCCCCGTAGTTTGCATATTTGGGTGGGGAAGCGGACTCCTAGAGAGCCAAAAAGTCCTGGCCAACTCTATGGGTAAGAGGTGGAGAAGCGGAGACTGCAGCCTGGGCCTCTTCTCCTGCGGGCACAACCTGGGAACAACCTGGGAACACCTTCGTGGTGGGCTCAGCAAGATCCATTCCACTCACCTGCAGGCTGAGGCCTCGGGAGGAGAAGGCGGGGATGCAGCAGGCCAGGATGGGGCACCAGAACGGGGCTTTGCTCTTCTTGTCCTCATCCGGACACAGCCAGCCCGGCTGGTTCTCCTCCCCTACAGCAGGAGGAAGGAGGCGGGTGGGGCTGGTCAGAGCCCGAGGACCAAGCAGGGGGGGTGAGCAGCCCTGCCAGCCCAGGGGGCCACCCCCAGCCCCGCACCTGCCCAGCCGAGATGAAACCCGGCCTCGCTCCATGGTCAGGGCCATGGGTCCCAGGCAGCGAGTCAGGAAACCTAAGACTTGACTCCCGGCTTGCACACGCACTGGCTGAGCAGCCTTGTGCAAATTCCCCCAACTGTAAGCCTCGATTTCTTCACCTATGAGACAGGGGCATAAAAATGTCTTTGTCCTGAGGTCACCGTGAGGATCGAGTGAAATAGTAGATGAGAAAGGGTTTCAAGACATCTTGTGATGCTGAGCACGGTCCAGGTCTGGCTGCCTCAACCTAGAGGTCTAGAGGTGCTTCTAGAGCCAGGAGACGAGATGCCACAGCCATGCCACTCTACGCCTGACTCTGATGATGATGCTCAAGAGGGTGACTCTCTCCTGCTTCCTTTGAGACCCACTCTGAGGCCCAGGTGGTCATCTACCTCCAGATTCCCAGTCCAGCTGGACACTGAGGCCCCAGGGGACCTGTGAGACCTGCAGGTGCTCAGACCTGAGCCCAGACCCCGGACTCACATCTGGACACTGCTGTGCTCACGAGCATCTGCTAAACCACACCTGCAATGTGTCCTTCATGTGGGTCAGGGCCCCCTCACCCGCCACCACCTCCAAGAAGTCCCTCCTGACCACCATACATCTCATTTCCCGCCTGGCCTTCACCACAGTCTAGAATGGCTCGGTCTATTTCCTTGTTTGCCGTCTGCCTGATGCTTCTAGAGTGGAAGCTCGGGGCAGCAGGGCCCAGCGTGTCTCGTGTGCCACGGGCTCCCTGGCTCCCAGCACACTGCCCGCACGCAGCGCTCGGCAAGCACGGGCTGGAAGGATGAATGACAGGGGGGCGCGAGTGAGCGGGGAAACTGCCTTCCCTCCCAGAGAGTTCTCCGTGCAGGAGCCCATCCTTCTGCGCACTCCGTATGGGGACCGCCTTCCAGGAACCCCCACAGCAGGGACAGGGCAGGGTTCCCGGGTTCTCATTTTCGCAAAAAGCTCAGTGAGAACCGTGATCTGCACTTTATAGACAATGAGACCGACACTCAGGGAGGAAGTGATTGACCAGGTCACATGTACGGCCTGGTGGCAGGGTCCAGATGGGGACCTAGGTCTGCTGGACTCCAACGCCGCCTCCTGAGAACCTGCCCCCCCCACTGGGGCCCATGGGCATGACTGGCCCCGGACAACCAGGAGGTGGTTCTGCCCTGGAGAGGGAGAGCCAGGGGCACGGACGCAGCACCCTGGGTGAGAGGGGCCACCTAACGCAACGACATCAGGCTGGAGCTTCAGGGACGGGAGGAGAGGTCTTCCACAGAACACTCGTGACAGCAGCCTTCCCACCCGCCACGTGTCTACCCCGTGGCCACCCTGGCCCTCCAAGCAAGAGTCAGCCCAGGCCCAAGAGGGTTCACCAGCCACACGGGGCCTCCAGACTGGTTTCCCGCGCTGACCACTGATCCCTACGGTCAGTCCCCCCCAGCGTCCAGGGCCATCCCACCAACTTCTGCTGGACCTCTCCATTCCCACGTCCGTCGCATCCCATCAACTTGGAACAAATCCGAACTTTTCCAGAGCAGCAAGGACGCTCCTTCCTTCCCAGCGCCATCCCCCTGTTGTGGGCTACACCGCGCTAGGCTTTCCTCTGCAGCTCCTCTGAACGAGCCGGGATGCTCCCTCTGCCCGGAGAGCCGTCCTCCCCGCTCCCAGGGCTGACTCCTCTCCTCCCCGAGGTCTAGGTTACTTGTATCCCCTCCAGGAGAGGCCTCAACCCACCACCACCCACCCCTCCCCTCCAACACTTTGTCTCAGCCCCTGTCCGTCTGTCATGCTCTGAACACAGCTTCTGGCTCTTCCATTGGCTCGCCTGTTTTTTCCTCTGTGTGTGTACATGAGTGTGTGTGTGCGTGTTTGTGTGTACATGAGTGCATGCATGAGTTTGTGTGTGTGTTTGGGTGTGCATGAGTGTGCATATGTGAGTGTGTGCACATGAGCACATTTGTGTATGCATGTTTGTGTGTACATGAGTGTGTGGATATATGAGTGTGCGTGTGTGCACATTGGTGTATGCATGTTTGCGTGTGTATGTATGCACGTTTGTACATGAGTGTGCACAAATGTTTGTGTGAGCATGTGTGCCCATTTGTGTGTGTGCATGTGTTTGTGTGTATGCATGAGTGTTGCACATATTTGTGTGTGTGTGTGTGTGTGTGTGTGTGTGCCCACGGCTCCCTGACCTTGCCTGTGTTCTGTATGAGTGATGTCAATCATACGCCAATAAAGTGGCTTTTAAAAATGCCACTGTCACCAGAGAAAGGTGGCGTCCCAGTGCTGGTCATGGCATGAGGCACTGGGACAAGGTGGCAGGGGAGGACACTCTTTGAGAAGCAAAAGACATCCACAAATGTCAGGCATTACGATGTGAACAACCTGCTTCAGCAGAGGCTCTGGCCCGTGCTCCCACCACCAACCCCCCTCCCTAGCCCCCCCGGCACCAGCTTGCTCACGGGGGCACCCACTCCACCATCAGTCCGGCGGCTGCATGGTGAGCTCACTCCTTAAACGGGCGCAGAGGCAACCCCAGCATCGGGCCCTCCACCCCACTGGGTCCTGGAGGCAGCATCACATGAAACCTGCTTCCCGTCACCAAGGAGGTGAGGCCATCACGGAGAGGACAGCTGGCACAAGACGGGCACCATCATAACAGAATGCCCACGTGCGCCACACTACATGGTTTACAAAGCCGTGTCCCACGTGAGGCCTCCTTTCATCCTCGGGGCCGCCAGAAGAGGTGGGAGCTTGCATCTCCCTCCTGCCCGGGGAACCTGAGGCCGGGGCGGGTGGGGGATGTGAAAGGGTAGGCCCAGGGGGCCAGGATCAGCCCCAGCATGGAGTGACAGCCCAGACAGCCTGCCCTGCGGGGCAGCGTCCTTCCCCTGGGCTGGGGCCGCCATCGTGATGGACACTGGACAGCAAATAAAGATGGGATGGATCTGAGCCTACCCTGCTCTCAAGGAGCTTACGATCACACAGACCCTCGCCCCTACCCCCGAGGGCCCAACAGACCCCTGCAACGCAACCCCCACCCCACCCCGGAGCTCCAGCTCCAGCCCGGAGCTCAGCCTGTGAACATAAACCCCCTCCGTCGCCACGCCGCCCGAGCGCCTCTCCTCTCCTTCCCCCCACACCCACAGCCCATCAAGTCCTGGCAATTTATTATGATATATATTTTTTAATGATCTGACCTTCTCCTTCCAGATGGTGCCTTCCCTGCCTGCAATCGGGAACGTTAAAGTAAAATGGAGTTGTAGCTCCCCATCTGCCACTGCCATTGTTCCTGTCACAAAACCAGGGCGGCTGAGACCAAATTAGAAGGCTGTTGCAGTTGAAAATTGAAAGCCCGCTTGGGATAAGTGACATTAAGAACTGGCACCATCGGCAGAGCCGTGATTTCCAATTGACATTAAATGGGGGCTTATTTAGCACCCGGCCCCCGTGGAACACGAGAGCACCCTGTGGGGCAGCGGGGAGAAGCTCCGGGGCCAGAGGCCACGTCCCCCTCGGCCGCCCCCACCTCTATGCCCTCAGAGCGCCCCACCCGCTGCAGGAGTGACTGTGCCAGCAGGGCCCCGGGCTCCCTGCGTGGTGCACAGCCAGATCCTGGACCTCTCTACGTCTGCTGCCTCATCTGGAAGATGGGGGGAATTATTCCAACCATTCAGGGTCACTGTGAGCACTGGGGGAAAAAAGATTTAACACCTAGTGTATGGCAGGTGCTCCAGAAATAGCGAGATCACTGCCCTTGAGGTGAGGAGTCTGGCTGACAGCAGGCCTGGGGGCGGCCACCCCACCTCCACCGGCTGCACCCCTGGCCTGGTGGGGGCTGGCAGGACACGGGCACCCTTCTTTTCCAAACCACCCCCCTCGCAGAGAAAGAGGGAGAGAGACCCTGGGGTCCACAGAGGCCAGGCAAATGGTCACCCAGCTCCCGAGGGCAGGGCACCTGCTGCCGCCTGAGGGCCTGGAGGTTGCAGCACCCACGTGTGACAGCTAGAACACGCTCGGTACCACGTGGCACGTTGCCCATGCTGTACCCCGTCACTGGATCGTCATCGGGGGGGGCATGGGGATCACTGTGAGGCCTGAGGACCGGGGAACTAGCCAAGTCCCAGCCAGCGAGGGAGGGCGCCCCATGCTGCGCCCTGTGAGGATGTGTCCCCGTGAGCTTGGCACCCGCCCACGGCCCGCCCAGCCCAGGTGCTCTGGGAACATGGGAGTGAGGGGGGCTGTGGTGGGAGGGGCTCCAGGGCCCCATGGGGTGTAAGAGCCAGAAGTCGCGCTTCAAGAGCCTCAGGTGAGAGGACACAGGAAGGGAGCGTGGGAAGCCCCCAACCACGCCTCTTCCTTCTCTGGGCCCTTCCATCTGCAGCCCCTTTCTGGAGCCTTTATGAATAGGAGACTAATTGGAAGAAGAGTGGGAGGGTGGCCCGGCCCGGCCCTGTTTGCTCTGAATCATGTGTGACCTCAGGGGGTCCCTCCGCCGTCGGTGGCACACAGACACCCCTGTCCTAGGAGCTCTCCGACGTGCCAGGTGTCGGCCGGCCCAGGCGCCTTCCCCGCACCGTCTCCCCATGAGGGGGGCTCTGGCCTTATCCCCACCTTCTGATTCGCCTGCAGTCACAGAGCTGGTAAGGGGACAGACCAGGAACTGACTCCGAGCCGCCCGGGGCCATCTCACGAGGCTCTAAGATCCCAGATATAAGACAGGAGAGGCCCACTGGGGCTCTAGGCTGAGTTACAGGAGGGAGCCCGCCTCTCCCCGGACCCCCGGCAGAGTGGGGGCCACGCTGGGGTGTGACGTGGGTCCCCAGATTCCCCAGGATGCCCTGCCCTTCCCTCCCAAGGGGCAGGACTGACCCCCCCCCCCATTCTGGACCCCGGGCACCCCCAGTCCAGCACTCTCCTTCCTCAACGTTCAGTGGATTATGATCTCCGTACATGATAGGAAAAGAGAAATACAAAAAAAAAAAAAAAAGGAATCAAATTCTTTGTGAATAAATGTTTCTACCATGTTCTATTACTATAGGCTCGTGTTATTCCCCACCCCACCAGACCAGGCACTGCGGATTAAAAAAAATAAAAAAATAAAAAAACTGGCAAAATAAAAGGAACAAATTATTCAAGCCCCAGGGGAACCCAGGCATTCAAATAAGATTTCAAACGACTCTCCTTCCATTAAAACTTTTGCTGCAGTGAAGCTGCGTGGAGACAAAGCGGCGGAGTGTCACAAGCCGCTGGCCCCCCAGTGCCGACCCCACCGGGCCAGGAGCCCGGGCCTCACACCGGGGGCGGAGCCGTCAGCCTTCCTGGGGGCCTCTGCGTGGAGTCCTCCCTCCTCCCTCTGCCACTATCTCGGCCGCCCAGAAACATCCAGCCGAGGCTCGTGCCACGTCAGCACCGCGTCCAGAGGGCCTCTGACCCTGCTCCCTCAAAGCCACAGCCTCCTCCCCGTTTCCTCTCGCCTCCACGTGCCCTCTCCGCACGGCAGGCAGCGCGACCCACTCGAGCGGAAACCAGAGCAGGCTGCTGCCCGGCTCTCGCTGCTACAAACCGCTTCCCATCGTGTTCAGGGTAAGCCCCACACGTCTCCCCCAGGCTTTCAGGAAGAGCTGCCCATCCTTCCACCTGCCTACTTCTCTCCCCAGGATACATCATCTCTGGCCACCACAGGACCTTTGCACTTGCTGTTCTGAAGCCTAGACTGCTTTGCCCAGATAGGTCTCTGTCGGCTTCAGAGGTCACCTCCCAGAGGCCCTCCCTGACAGCAGTCCTGACCCCCAGGCTCCGTGACGGTCACGTCACCCAACTCTCTCCCTGTTCATTTGCTCCTCGTGTTATGTCTGTCTGCCCCTCATAAGTTATAGCTTCCTTGAGAGGAGGGATCTTCCAGCTTTTGTCAGTCCTCTTTTCCCAGTATCTAAAATTGCGATGAAGACTCGCTCAGGGGCGCCTGTGATGCGCTCAGCCGCCTGGGGGCTCGGTCAGTGAAGAGTCTGCCCTCAGCTCAGGCCGTGATCTCACCATCCTGGGGTCGAGCCCCACGTCGGGCTCCGGCTCCGGCTCCGGCGCCGGCTCGGCGGGGAACCTGCTTCTCCCTCTCGCTCTGCCCCTCCCCCTGCTTGTGAGTTCTCTCTCTTTCACATTAATAAATAAAAATCTTTAAAGTTTTTTTTAACTCGGGCATCCTGGGTGGCTCAGCAGTTTAGCGCCACCTTCAGCCCAGGGCCTGATCCTGGAGACCAGGGATCGAGTCCCACGTCGGGCTCCCTGCATGGAGCCTGCTTCTCCCTCTGCCTGCGTGTCTCTCTCTCTCTCTCTCTCTCTCTCTCTCTGTGTGTGTGTGTGTGTGTGTGTGTGTATCTCATGAATAAATAAATAAAAATCTTTAATAAAAAAATTTTTTTTAACTCATTCAATAATCATTTTCTAATTGACGAAAGCCAGTGACAAAGGTCCTGATTTCCTTCCAGAAATGTCTCAAAACCTATAAAAAGATCACGCTAGAAACAACAACGGTGAAACAAACACACAAAAAAAATGTCCCTGCCATTGGCTGGAAGCAGCAAATGAGAATTCTAGTACAGCACAGAAAATAGCAGCCCTGACGCGCAAGGACCCCGGCCTTTTGTCAAGTCAAAAAAAGTACAAATAAAGCGATTACGACGTGGGCGCCTGGCTAGCTCAGTCGGTGAAATGCCTGCCTTTGGCTCGGGTCAGGATCCTGGGGTCCTGGGATCGAGCCCCAAGTGGGTAGGGTGTGCTCTCTCTCTCTCTCTCTCTCTAAGGTGAATAAATTAAAAAGTCTTTAAAAAGAAAAAAAGTAATCACAACCTAACAAACCTGGTTGCAGACACTCTGCCAGCGTGGGAGGCAGAGGGACAGCAATCCGGGGGACTCTGGGGGCGACTGCCCGGCGTCTGAGCACCAGCTCTGCCCCGTGCCACCGTGTGAGCTCGGGCAAGGCTCCGCGTCTCTCTGGGCCTCAGACCCTTCACTGTACAAGGGGGTTCGCAACAGACCCGGCTCTCAGGGTCATCGCCAACGTGGGAAGAGCGAGACGTGTGAAAAATGCTTTTAAAAAGTCTGCCGTGGAGGAAGCGCCCTACGCGCGTGTCCTGTTTATCTGTGTGATGGTGACGGCGTGCACGGGACAAAGAAGTAACGAAGGGGCCCGGGCCGCGAACCAGCTGAACCTACCCTGCACTGTGCTGGTTTTTTCTTTTAGTTACAGCTTCATTGAGACAGAGTTCAGGTCCCATAAAACCCACCCTTTTAAATGTCATGTTCATGTCAAGGTTTCTAGCATATTCACCACTATCTACTGTTATTTCCTATTTTTTTTTTTTTAGATTTTATTTATTTATTCATGAGAGACACACAGAGAGAGGCAGAGACACAGGCAGAGGGAGAAGCAGGCTCCATGCGGGGAGCCCGATGTGGGACTCGATCCTGGGACCCCACGGTCATGACCTGAACCAAAGGCAGATGCTCAGCCTCTGGGCCACCCAGGCGTCCCCACCACGATCTACTTTTAGCACATTTTCATCACCCCCAGCAAAGAAAGCCCCTCAGCAGCCATGTCCTCCCACCCTCCCCCAGGCCGGGTTACAGGAGCGAGGGGGGCCCTGATATTTACATCATCACCTTACAGACAGGGAAACTGAGGCTCAGGCAGGGGCTGAGACTTGTCCGGGGTTGTCCCTCCCAATCAGAAGCCCCCCCCCGCCCCCACGCACCCACATGTGCACACCCCAAGCCTCCCAGCTCCGCACCCCTGTCCCGAGGCACTCTCCCCAGCGCTTTACTCACGGAGTCCGATCTTGGCCAAGTGCAACCTGTTGACCCAGGAGATCTTGCTCAGCGGGTTGGGGGTGATGAAGACCACCATGAAGCTGATGGGGCGGCCGGACCTGTGGCGAGAGGGCGAGGAGCTGAGCACCGAGGGAAAGCGCCTGGTCCCCCGTCCACCTGCACGCACCTGCTGTAGCAGCAGCTCTGCTCAGGGCAGCAAAGCGGGGCCAGAGAGGCCGGTGGCCCGCCGAAGCCTCGGCCCCTGGAGGAAGAGTCCCTCCACCCACCGTGGCCCAAGGTGCCTCCCCCGAGACTGACCAGGCCACGCTCCCCAGCCCACCCGCGGCACCTGGGCTCAGGTGTCTAGCGACTCGAGAGGCCCCTTCCAGGGCTCCCCGGCCAGCTTCCCACGGGCCTTGTCAGACACGCGTCCGCATCCGACCGGGGGCCTCCACGGGGAGGAACAGGCTCACCCGGGCCTGCTCCCAGCACCAGGAGCAGGGCAGGGGCTCAGCAACTGTCTGCGAACAGACACGACTGAATGACGCCGGGAGTGGCTGAGGCTGTGACAGGCTTGGGCAGCCAGAGGTCACTGTTGTCACAATACTGTCCTCTCACCCAGGAGCAGCAAGGCCTCTCAGAGTCCTCTGGGGCCATGGGGCAGGGGTTTGGGGGGGGACAGGGCTAGTGTCACTAACTCTCCCACGGGAGAAGGGGGTGTGGGGGTGGGAAGGGGCCATGGGAGGCCACTCAGCAGGGGAGTGGCAGCTTGGGATGACAGCTCAGAGCCCTGCGTCTCTGCCTCTGAGACTCGAGCCTGGAGCCTTGTATCTGGGGCTCCTGGGCTCGTGGCCCTGCTGCAAACAACGGTGCTCTGATCTTCCCGGTCCTATGGCCCATGTGCCTGTAACACCCTGGCCCCCCGGGTCCCCTCATCCTCGAGGTCAGCCTTGGGCTATGAGCCCCGCGCTGCACCAGCCTGGGCTTCAGGTCAGAGCCCAGCTCCACCCCCAAACTCTGTGGCCGTGGGCCTATCCGACTACTCCTTGAGCTTCACCATCCTCATCTGCAAAATGGGGCTCAGCTCTCCCCGTCTCTGCAAAATCTGTCATCAATTCCACAAACATGAGCTGAGCGTCTGCAGAGCACAAGCGCCAGGGTGGGCATTTGGGGGCAGGGGACATGCTGGGGGGAGCCTGGGTCCATGAGGAGATGGGCCCAGGACTGGTCCCAGGGCTCCGCATGGTCTGGAGGGAAAAAGTCATAGAACAAAAGGAACCAACTCACAGCAGGGCATCAGAGGAGTTCTGGGTCTCCTAACAGGATGGGCTGAAGCTGGGTGTGAACTGGTCATTCATTCATTCATTCATTCACTCATTCCTTGGACAAGGAGCACTCACTCCACACCAAGTGCCATGCCGGGCAGGGCCCGCAGTGTGTACACACCCACGCCCATGACCACACTGAGGAACAGGTGGGCTCCAGGCGCTCCCTCTCCACATCCCCTCCTTCAGCAGTGGCCACCCCCCATCTCACTTGTCAGGTTTTCCAGGAAGCAGGAGCCTGAGACGACACTTGTTGGCCGAGTGGATCTCCTCTTCCTTCACCCGCATTAGCCTCTGCAGGGCCAGGCACCAGTCCTGAGCCACGGTCATGTTCAGGTTCTAGGGGTGAGGAGACCGGCGAGATCACCACCCAGCCTACTGGCTCCCCCAGAGCCACACAGGCTCCCAGAGCATTCGGGGCGCCCCAGGGGAGAGGAGCTGGGGAGGTGCTCAGCCACGGCAGGCGCCGGCTCCCCGGGCTGCAGGCCCTCACTCAGACCCCACGTGGCATCCCTCGTTTGCAAGGGACACAACCTCCCAGCCAGCTTCCTCTCCAGCCTCGGGGTGAGGTCCAGGGAGGGGCTTCTAGACAGGTCACTGTGCAGAGGACAAATCGCCATGCAGCCAGACCCCGCTCAACCCAAACCGGAGCTTCACCCCGAACCAGACGCTGCATACCAGAGCTCTAGGTAGCCATGGGGGGCGTTAGCCGCTGCTTCTGCCTGTGGGGTTCAGAGGCCAGGAGCATGGCTGGGGCTGGGCTAGGACAGGAGCCCTCTCCCGCTCTGCCCGCTGCGTCCAGGCGCTGCCCGAGGGAGGAGCTGGAGCCCGACAAAGCCAGGCCAGCGCTGTGTACCTGGTAGGTGCCATGCAGCGTGCTGATGAGGAAGGTGATCTGCTCTACCACAGCCAGGTCCTTCTGCAGGTCCTGCAGCTCCTGGAAGAGGCGCGGGGGCCCGAAATACACCTTATCTGGGCAGAGAAGAGACCCAACTCAACTTCAGGGGTGGAGGAAGGGCTAACAAGGACCCGAGCATCCAGTCACTGCAAAAAAGACCTGTCGCCCTGGAGATATGGCACCACAGACACAGCAGGAAACATTACCAGGCTCTCGCCCTGGTGGAGTTCCCGGTCTACGGGACGGGGGGACAGAGCCAATCACAGGTGATCTAGCACCTGGGGTCAGGGCCACACTCAAAGGGTCAGAGGAGGACAGAAGACTAAGAGCCCACTGTGACCGCAAGAAGTGAGGAACCTTCACAGGGCCAGCAGTGTGGTGGGGACTGCCATAAAGGAGAACAGCATGTGCAAAGGCACTGTGGCTTGAAGCCCACAAGCAGCTAGGTGTTCGAGGATGTACTGAGGACCTACTATGCGCCAGGTTCTAAGCCAGGCATTGGAGAGACAGCTGTAAACAAGACAGACAGGATCCCTGTTCTCATGGAGCTTCTGGCCTGAGTGGGACGGCATAGGGGCTGCCGTCAGTTAACAACCACAACTGATGAAAGGCCAGGGAGAAAGATATCAGGGCGAGGGGCCAGTGAGGGTGCCCAGCTCTCTCGTGACGGCACAAATGTAGTACTGGGGGCATAAGAGACAGAGCAGGAAGGAGCAGTGGCCGGAAGGAGGAGTCCTTGACTGCCGTGCTAGGGAGTTTGTTGCTGTGTTCTCAGGCTGTGGTCTCTCCGGCTGAGGTTTTATGGAATCCCAAGTGAGGGCTTATTTGGGGTTTTCACTGTGATGACCATCTGGAAGCCAGATGTACATCCTGAGTCACCTGGATACCTGGACTTTCAGGCCATGTTTTGCTGCACGGTGTCAGGGCTTCTGTGGACCCTGGTAATGAGCAGGAGTGCCCGAATGGCCACCAGGTAACGAGCAGGGAGCAAGGTGGGCATGGCAGGTAAGTGATGCACTCACACCAAAGAAGAGCAAAGACAGACCCTGGGGGCGCCCCCCCCCACGGGTAAGCCAGTGGGGAACGCAGGTCCCCAGATGGCACCCTATGGTGTGGGTACAGAGACCTCAGAACCTGCCCCAGCAGACGCCCCTGTCCACATCGTGAGCAATTTGGTTCCAGCAAAACAACATCATCCATCACATCAAATCAACGCGTTAATTTTAACTTTTTGTTTTGTAGCTTCATTTTCATCCCACTCGTGATTTTGTTTTGGTTTAACGGTGGTTCAAGGGACGTAAGCATGAGGAGTTCATCCTACCTCGTCTTTCTTATACCTGCACAGACGTGAATAACAACATGATAAAAAAAAATCATTCAAGGCCAACTAGGGTTCAAGCAGATCTCTTATTTTTCGCCCTTGAAGGGTATCAGGGCCACATAGCCCTCTAGTTTGGGATACGTGGCAGTGAAGGAGGGACTGGGGTCGTAGGGGCAAAGCTAGGCCTGGAAGTGCCTCTGGGGAAGACAAACAGGGCCCTTTGCTGGGGAGCTCCTGGGAACCTCAAAATAGCCCAGAGGAAGAGGCAGGACATCTGGGAGTGGGCACAGCTGGCTGGTGCAATCCCTCCGTCACAGTTCCCAGAATTGCTGGCAGCCCAGTGAGGCAACCTCCCGGGTCAGGCCCTGGGTAGAGCCTGGCCGGTGGGCAGGGGAGCCAGAGCAGAGCACCCTCTCGCCGGGCGTGATGGTGGCAGCCACATGGAGATGGACAGAGGAGCACGGCTGAGAGGCTGCCCGATGCCGCTCCGAGTTCTCATTCCTCTCGTGCCCATAAAGTTGGAGCCAGACAGCCCTGAGCCTGGTCCCTGAGGGCTTAGGGGCCTAGGGGGTGTCACCTGGGCCCCTCACCGTGCAGAAGGGCGAACTGAGACACAGAGTGGAGGCAGGCAACAGTCAGGCAGGGGTGGAAGTCCTGCTTTCAAACTCCAAAAGCCTCGTGCACACGTGCTCGGGTAGGCACATACATGCAGGAGGGGGTAGGGGTGGGGTGGGCAGGGCCAGTGTCCGCTGTGTGAGATGGAGGTGGGACTCCGGAATGCGCATGAGCAGGTGGGGTTCTGAGTGTGCATCTGTGTGCAGTGTGAGGATGCAAACCAGCAAGAGCCTCTTGGCCGCGTGGCCCGTCGGGCTGGGCTTCCCAGACGGGGCCCACAGGCCTGGGGGGTGCCCATCGGGTACTCACTCTGGGCCTGGCCCACGGCAGAGGCCTTCTTGGCGCCAGCGTGCTGGATGAGCACGTTGTCCTTGTCGTACGAGCCGCCGTCCTGGCCCACCTCCACCACCTGCACCTGGGGCAGCGCCGTGTTCCACTTCACCACGTACTTGGGCCCCAGGGGCACCAGGCTGCTGATCTCCAGCTGGCCCCTGCCAGGACAGAGAGGAGGAAGCCCTGGAGAGCCCGCCGCACCCCAGGCCCAGGGCCAGCCCAGAGCACGCTCCTCAGCACACCAGCTCAGCCAGGCACCTCGCCACGCAAGCACAACAAGCTCGGCAGAGCAGGGAGCCGTCAAGGAGGCAGAAGCCCCGGCGTGCCCAGGCCCCAGCCCAGATCCAGAATCACACGCCCCAAGGCCCCGAGCCCCCAGACCCCTACCTGTGGTTGGCAGGCCTGAGGAAAAAGACAAGACAGAAGGGAAGGTCATTCCTGTTATTGAGTGATTTCTAGGGGACTGAGGCAGTGGGGGCCAGCCCCTGGGCTGGGCCAGGCGTGGGCATCAGGGACCACAGGACGGCTGTCTCCCCGAGCTGGCCGCTGGCCTCCAGTCCCCTGTGATTCCCACAACGGCCCTGCTAGGAAGCTTGTATTTTCCAAAGACGCCGATGCTCAGACACGTCACGTGACTCACCCCAAATCACCTAAGCTGATCTTCCCCTTCCCCCAAGGTGGGCCACTAGCATCCCCGTCACACCGGGCTGGGCCCCGAGCAACAGGGGAGGGCAGAGCAGGTGCTCATCAGATATGGTGCCTTAAAAACCACAGTGTTGGAATCAGGGCGGGACGGAGGAAGGGGACAGCACCACACTGATCTGGGGCAGAAGCTTCCTCGCCCAAGTCCCCGGCCAGTGCTGGGTCCCCTCCAGACCCGTGAGCTGGCAGGAAGGGCCCAGGAAGTATTTGATAGACGGATGGGTGGATGGGGGGTGAGGGAGCACGCACATCCCCGGAGAGGGAGCCTGAGCCACAGCCGTGGGGACTGTCCCCAGATCATGGTAGTGCCCGCACCAGCCGACGTGGGGGGCAGAGCCTACATCAATCCCTGCAAACATCCCCAATCGCATAGATGCTCCCGCCAAGGGGTGCAGGTGACGTCCCTCTGGGTCTCGGTTATTGTCGCCATACTGGTGTTTCCGCCACGATTTTTTAAGCGCCGTCAAATGTTGAGAGCAGAGCGTCCCCTCCACTCGAGTGGCTAAGAGTCACAGCTGGACGGGTCACAGCTGAAGTTCGTTTGGGCACAAGCCCTTGGCCACAGGCCCAAGCGGGGAACACAAGTGAGTGAGCGGGGCCCGGGGGGGACCGTGGGGCACAGCAGAGAGAGCGAGCCCTTGGAAGGAGGCCACGAGACCCGGCTCCGGGCCCGGCAGCCCTGGGCAACATGGGCCCAGAATGCTGGACCTGCGCATTTTCAGAGAAGTCGCGCATGCCTCCGTGTTTGCGTGAACTCCAGTGATGCCAAATCAAAGATTTCTGGGGGCCTCGTGCAAAACCCACACAGCACAGTCACCCTCACCCATCCGGGCTCCAGTGCTTTCAGGCACAGCCTGGAAGGCCAGCTCTGGGCATTTCTACTGTCTCGGTCTCAGAACCAGGAAGCCAGGCTCTGTGGGGGACACAATGCTCTGGGCCATGGGAGCCCAATCCCCTGAATCTCGGGGTGGCTGAAACCCGGGGAGCTGTTCAGGTACCAAGGGCGGCGGCGTTCCAGAACAGATCACCCTGCACAACGGGCAGCTGCTGGCCCAAAGGCCGGGGCTGGCTCCCTGCGAGCCCCCCGGGTGCTCTCCAGCTCTGGGGACTAGGGACAGAGCAGGCCGAGAGGGACAGAGGTGGAGGCCGGAATGTCTGAAACGTGGGCCCCCGGCAAGAGGCCAGGCCAGGAGCCGCGGCGTAACAGGGGGGTCCCTACCGCACTTACTTGAAATTGATGTTGGCGCAGACCAGCATGTCGTTGAGCAAGAAGACCCTGCGCTCCTTGGACTTGATCAGCTGCCCGCGGTCACCGTACACGGTCTCGGTCAGCGTCTCACACAGGAGCAGCTGCCGCTGACCCGAGGTCAACAGCTGCGAGGGGGAGACGGAGCCGAGTCAACGCCAGCCCCGCGCACGGCCGTCACCGTGCCCGAGAGCCAGCATCTTCTCGCTGTGTGCAGAAGGGACCAGGGCTGGGGGAGGCGGAGGACGGGGTCCCCCCCCGGCATGATGAGGGGCCCTGGGGAGGAGGCCAGAGGGCCGCACACAGGGGCTTCTCTGACCGTGCCCCTCGCCCGCGGCCAGCACCCCCTCAGGTGAGCCAGCCTGGCAACCCTCCCCCCCGCGGTGCAGGCTCCGGAGCCACAGACACGGGCTCCCACCCTGGCTCCTCTCTCGCCTGCGACAAAGCCCTCGGGCAGGTCCCTGCACTTGCCCACAACCCAGCTTCCTCAGCTGTCAAGTGGGGCGGTATCCGGCGCTCAGATCACCCAGGGAACGCCTGACCGAGCCGGGTGACATTCATTTTCCGAGCCCAGCGCAAGGCGAAAATGCAGCCCTCGTTCAAATGTCATTAAGGATTTCATGACAGTGACAGCGGAACATCCAGCCACGTCTGGGGCCCTCCTGAGCACCAGCCCCGGGCGGTGGCCCTGCTCACAGGCCCAGCAAGCGGGCCCTGCCCGTGGCTGTGCTGTCTGTGAC
Organism: Vulpes lagopus; assembly: GCF_018345385.1. Classification (NCBI taxonomy): domain Eukaryota; kingdom Metazoa; phylum Chordata; class Mammalia; order Carnivora; family Canidae; genus Vulpes; species Vulpes lagopus. Next base: position 129,877,435 of record NC_054831.1, read on the forward strand.
AGCCTCGCCCAGGGCCACTGCGGGCCTGAAGGACGTCCCATCTCCGCACCCTCAGCTGGACAGCCCCGGGCAGCCTGGCCTCACGAGGGGGGGGTCGCACAGATGGGCCGCCACTCAACCAGGTGACCCTCTGAGGACGCAGAGGACCTTCAAGCCTCAGGCATCTGAGCAGGCGTTTGCCGATCTCAGGCTGGACACCAAGAACCCCCCTGCCAGCACCGGGACCACCATCCCACCCAGGGACCTCCCGGGAAAACAGCTTTTTACTGACAGTGATTAAAAAAAAAAACAAAAAAAAAACCAAAGGAGAAGAGAATTTTCAGCAAGAGTCATTCCCAAAACGCATGACTCCAATGACAAGAGGCATCCTCCCCTCCCTTCTCACCCCAAGCCTCCTCCCCTTCCCCCGAGACACTGCCCTGTCATTCTTCTAGAACCATGTTCCCCAGATTGATACAGAAACCTGAATGGCACCAATGCCCACGGCATGCCGGGCACTGCACTTGGCACTAGGGACCCCACTTCCCATTTAACCAGCTCTGCAGCCCCCATGGGAGGTCACCCCCATTCCCAGGGGAGGAAGCCAAAGTTCCAGAGGCAGAGTGGCTTGCCGAGCGGCGGCACACGCGCTGTCCCAGCACTGGGCACCCAGCTGGGTGTGATAGGGGTCGGGAGGCCCCACTGCTCCCAACACAAAAATGACTCAGGGTCCCTCAGGAGGCCTCTCGTGACTGCCTAGCCGGGCTGCCCCACGCCACCGCCTCCACCAACAAGCAGACGCCAGCTCATGAAAACAAGACTGGAACCCTGGACAGCAGGCCCCGTCGAAGATTGCCAAGTGTGCCATGACCTAAAACTTGGAAGGAAAGTCCCCCGGGCTTCTTGCAACCATGTCCCTGCCCCATAGGCAGATAAAAGGGAAAAAAAAAAAAGAACGGATATTGCACAAACACCTCCCTGGAGGGTCCTGAGCAGGCACATTTTGAAACAGCCGGCAGGGTTCCGTTTGGGGCGCACCCAGTTTCAATTCCGCTTTCCCCTGGGTGACGGACAGCAAGAGGAAAATCAGCGGACTGGTCTCAGAAGAGGCCGAGATTGCCCAAGGGAGGGGGGTGGCCAGGAGTGGGTGCAGCGTGCAGCCACCTCGCTGCCACCATCACATCCCACATGTCTAGGAAATGCCCCTCCCCCACACCGACCTGACAGGTGGAGAAACTGAGGCTCAGAGCTTTTGGTTCCTTGCCCAACATCAAACAGGGCTTCCTGACCTCCAGCCAGTGACTACGGCTCCTTACTGCCCAGGTGCCCGTGGGGGACAGAGCAGAAGAGAACAGTGGATCTGCCCGGAGCGGGGGCCGCGGAGAAGGATTTCCTCCTGCCGAGCCAGCTCTTCCCCGGCCGTGGCACAGGTGTGCGAGCTGAAGCAAGAGAAACCCTCTCGGTTACAGAGAAGGGGGCCACAGGACGGGACAGGAGACACTTCCCCAGTGCAGAGACCATGGGGTATCCGTGCAGGGGCCAGACTGGCCCGAAGGTTGTTTTTCTAGAGACATTAGGCAATAGAGGGCTGGTGTGGGGCTGGTTAGGAAGTCTGCCTGGAGGCGAGGAGGGACTGGGACCAAGGGGACGTGGGCAGCTGCTACCCAGGTGACCAGTGGCCTGCGGGAAGGTGGACCAGCGTGCCAGCTCTTCCAACCCTTTAAGAAGACCTACCGGTCTGGATCTTATGGGACAGCTTTCCAGTTTTAAGGGATGGCAATTGATTGCAGCTTCTTAGAAATCCTGTGTGGGCCAAAAGGCACGTGTACAGCCTGAATTTGGCCTGAGGAGGGACAGTCTTAAGATGTAGGACTCTTGGGGGCACCTGGGTGGCTCAGTCGGTTAGGCATCTGCCTCCGGCCCAGGTCATGATCTTGGGGTCCTGGGATCGAGTCCCACACCCATCAGGCTCCCTGCTCCGCAGGGTGTCTGCTTCCCTCTCTCCCTCTGCCCCCCACCCATGCACACATACACACTCACTCTCTCTAAGAAATAAAACCTTAAAACAAAACAAATAAGCTGTAGGACCCCTGAAGCTTGGAACTGCAAGGGACCCTGCAGGCGAACCCATCCAACTTGGCAGGCATGTGGTGAAGATCAAAGATCCCGGAACAGGCTAGTACTATACACTGTGAAGTGCAGTCCACCTGGGAAGGGTTGTTGTCCTCTGGGCAGAGCTTCCTGTACTCTTAGAAAGTTCCAGCCCCCGTGGCTGAAATCTCACTGGCCTTAGTCACTGGCCTTACTTCTGTTTTTGAGGCCCATAGAACCAGGAGGCCCCTGGTTTTCCCCCAAAAGAGGTGGACACCTCCCACTGATGACCCCGTACAATGTCTCTGGCCCAAAGGACAGCCACTGTCCCTGCCTCCGTGCCTCATCCTGAGCCATCCCCACCAACCTCCGCCCTCCGGCAGGTGAAAACAGGAGGGACCCAGGGTACACGGCCTTTCAGGTCTGGGTACGGCTTCAAGCGCCTCACATCACGGGGACCAACAGGTGGCTCGAGGTGACGATGTTTTTGGGCACGGGCCTTGTGTTTTGAAAACAAGGTTCTCTACAGACTCATTTGAAAGGTTTGCAAGATTTTTTTTTTTTTTTGTACTAGAATGTTCTGAGTTGCAACCCCAGACGAAACACGGCATGAAAGCTTTCCTCTTTCTTCTGTGACGACGACAGTCCCCTTATCTCAAGGACTCCCCCGTTGGCCTCGCAGCAGCCCTGGGGTGGGCATCGCTGAGCTCTCCTCGTTTCCAAGGGAACAAGTGAGGTTCAGAGAGGTTGGGTGATTCCCCTGAGGCCACACAGTGAGCACCACTGGCAAAATCCAGATTCAAACCCAGATCCCGAGCCCAGAGCCTACGTGTGTAAGCACAGTGCTAGACTGTCACTTCTGGTGCCTTTCCTGGCAATGACACCGATGGACAAAATCGGCTTTTATCCAAAAATACCATGAATCGTAATGACCGCCGGGGCGCAGTGGGGACTCTAACCGTCAAGGCAAGGTGTGGGCCTGAGAGTCCAGGAGTCCCCGCCCTCGGAGAGCACCGCCAGGTGGGCAGCTGCGGGAGGAGGCGGAGCGACAGGTGCCACAGGCTGCCAGGGCAGGTGAAGGCTGGCAGGTGGGCCCCCCACCCCCCGGCACTCACCTTGTTGAGGCTGCTGCGGTCGCTGACGCTCTTGGTCAGCTGCTGGATCTCGGCCACCTGGTCGGCCAGCCGCTTCTGCTCATTGAGCTTCTCGGCCAGTGTCTCCAGCTCGGTGAGGGCGAGCTGCAGGGAGAGCCTGTCGGGGTGGCCCCTGGGCGTGTTCTTCAGCATGTCCTGCCGGGACCCGAGACAGCCAGGGCTGAGAACCCCACCCCAGCAGGCCCTCCCCTGGCCTGGGAATCAAGGCCTCACCCTCCCGCCTCCCGCAGAGACCCGGGCTGAAGGGCCAGGACACATGGTACCTGGCAGAGAGCAAGGCCGCAAGAAACAGCTAATGAACGAAAAAATAAAATAAATATGCGGATCCAGCTCTAATTCACTGATCAGCAGTGTGCTGAGGTGGGAGCCCCCTCCTGCAGCCGGCAGCTGAGGACAGAGAGGAAAGTGCGGCGGGGGTCCTCGGCCTGGCAGGGCCCCTGCCCAGCTTGGAGGGGGGCCTCACCCCCACTGAGGGCCCTCGGCAATCAGGGGAGGTGTCCCAAGCTCTTGGGGACCTGAGACGGGACTAACGCTCCCTCTAGAAGCCTGACGTGGGTCAAAGTCAGCTCACTTACTGAGCATCTCCCCACTGCCAGGACCCCCGAGGGCCTGGGTGTCCACAGGCCCTGGCTCCCGTCCTGTAAGCTGGGCTCCTGCCATCACCAGTCACCCAGCCGTCCACGCCGGGGAGCCAACATGACCCGTTCCACCCCGGGAGCAGAGGGAGAGGGGACTGTGGGTCCTGCGCACGGTCCACGGCAGATGGACGGCTGTGGATGACGGATGAGAAGCCCCCACCCCAGGCGGCCTGCGCCAGCCCAGCCCACACCCTGCAGGTCCGCGGCTGCTGGAATCCCGTGTGGTACCTGAAGCAGGAGGATAAACTGTGGGAACCTCTGGATGGGCTTCACCATGAGCCCGTAGAGCGTGACGCGGTCCGGGCTGCACACCTGCCGCCGCTGTTGGAGGGGAAGCAGGATCATTCACGGACACCCCGTCTGCAGGGGCGCCGAGCAGCCCAGAGGGCAGACGCCGCCCGCCCTGGGCTCTCCCCAGGACCTAGGACCCTGCTGAGCCTCAGGCCTGAGAGAAGAGTCCCTGAGTGTCCCTGGTTCCCCAGCCAGGGCTCTCTGCCACCGCCAGGGTCCCCCGCACAGCCCCTAGGCCGGGGGAGACTGGAGCAGTCATGCTAAGGCCTCTGGACAAAAGCATAACTGGGAGATTGAGCAGTTTATCCAAGAGCCCGGAGCTCTGGAAGGAGCCCAGGCCAGTGTCCCAGCCACACACCTGTCACCTTGATTCCAGCCCTCATGCCCTGCCACCACGGCTGCTGCCTCAGCTTCCCTCCCGGCCTCCACTTCCAGCTGCCCAGGCCCCACGCTCCTCAGTGGCTCCCACCACCTGAAATACAAGGGCCTAGCCCTGGGGCCGCAGAACCCAGGACCATCCAAACTGACTCAGCTGCGTCTGGGCCTTCTCCCCTGGGACTCCCTGATAGGCACCCGGGGCTCCCAGGATCAACCAGACTTGCCCATCCCCACCCTCCTGCCTCTAACCTTTGTCCCCGACCCTTGGCCGTGGAACACCCTTTTTTGTCTCTACCTGTTACAACCCCATGGTCCCCTCCCCTCCACTCCTCCCCACCCCCACCAGGACCCATGTTAGAGGACACTCCACTGAGAAGGCCCCCTGACCTTCTTGGCCTGGGGCAGTGGGTCCCTCGGCTGAGGCTCTGGCTCCCCCTGCACCTGGCCCACCCACACCCTCCCTAGGCAGCACGCTTCTTGAGCACAGCAAGGTCTGAGTCTAACTCACCTGATGGCTACCTGACACCTTGGTCCTTTTATCTCCATTCTCCCACAGAGTCCCCAAGATACCCTCCTGAGGGATTTCCCTTGCCCTTTCACAGATGAGGAAGAGGGATCAGCCCAGTGACCACCTGAGCCATACCCGAAGACCCACCCAGGCCCAGGCTGACAGAGGGACACAGCCCCAACACCGCCAGGCCCACCTGCTGTCACCTCACCCATCCAAGAGGTCACCAGCCCCCCCTTCCACCTGGCACAGCTCCAGCTTCCCAAGCTGCTCACAGACCCTCTGACTCATTATTACCCTCGTCCTGGGGGTGGGGGGTAAGAGGGATCCTTTTCCCACGGGACGGGGGATGTCCCAAACAAAAGAGAGGAGGCTTCCAGGCCAAAGCAATGATGTGACACCCAAGGCCAGGCCACAGTGCCCTCTGTCCCCTGAAAAAGCCACCGAGAGGGGCCCCGGACCCCCGCTGGCCCACCTTGAGGAACTCGAGGAAGGCGGGCTTGGTGAGACAGGCCTTCTTGATGATGGACATGGCGTTGGTGAAGTTGTTCACGTAGTCGCTGTACACATCTAGCACCATGGACTTGGAGAACTGAAATGGATGCGGGGGCAGGGAGGGAGGGTCACTTCAACGCGAGGGGAGGGGGTTACTGGCTCCCCAGAGGGTCACAGCCGGCCCAGAGGTGAGGAAACCCATCACCCCACTGAGGGGAGGAAACAGGCTCCAAGAGGCGGGAGACGCCCGTGGTCCCAGGGAGGAAGAGGTGGAGCCAGGGGACAGGGGACCCCCCTCCTCCTGCAGCAGAGCAGCCCTGGACAGTGGACGGAGAAGGGGCAGGGGCAGGCATGACCCCCTGTCCCACACGCCCTTCCTCACCACCCCCAGGAAATAAAGTGCCCTGGCCCTCCACCCCCAGGCCCCGGGCACACTGACCAGGGCCCCAGATCTGCCAAGTGCTGAGATTTTCCAAACACTATTATTTTTTTCTTTTAGGGGAACCCAACTACCCAAAACAGATCAAAGTGGCGTTCCACTCACATAACCCCCCCACACCCCCTGAGTCTCTCTGGGGCTCACAGACATCAGTTTGGAAACCCCAAGTGTCCCCTTCAGATGGGGACCTGAGCCCAGAGAGAGCCCTGGAGCTGCCCGAGGTCACAAAAGTGAGCTGGGACCCGGCCGGGCCTCCTGGAGCACAATCCAGTGCGCTTGCCCGATGCCCTGCAGCATCCCCTGGGGGCCAAGGCCTCGGTCTGGGCGAGCAGCTCCAATGGTGGCCACCGTGCGAGTGCTCAGCAGGGAGGCTTCAGACCGGCGGGGGCTGCCCACAGTGTCTGGCCTCCTGGGGGTGCGGTGTTGCCCCCCTCCCCCCCCCGGGCAGGGTCAGGACCGCCAGCTGGCTTCACCAGCACCACACCCGGGGACATCTCCAAGGACCGACTAGAGGGTGTGATGCCCACCCCAGCTGCGGCCAGGCAGGCACTCAGGCCCCGCTACCCCCGACCCCGCTGGCTTGGACAAGTGACCAAGAGGCGGCAGGAAGCCGGCCCAAAGGACACCCAGGTCAGAGCTGTGGTTTTCACCTTGTGGGGGGCGCGCTGGGGAAGGAGAGTGTGGGGATACCTACTGAAGCCACGAAGAGGTCCCCAATCTTCTCGGTGGAGTCCCACTCAGCCACGCGGGAGGACAGGGCTATCTGGAACATGGAGTGGCAGTGCAGGATCTCCTTCACGCGGAAGAAGACCACCTGGCACTTGCGGGCGCTCAGCACCTTGGGCTCCATCTCCATCAGGGGGTTGCGGTAATCCTGCGGGGCCAGCGGGGTGAGCGCCCCAAAGGCAGGCCACAGCCCCTCCCACCCCTGCCCTATGGCACCCTGGAAAGGCCCATCAGAACTCGGCAGGCCACGGGTAGACCTTTGTGGGGGGCACTTATCCCTCACTGGTCACCTGTCCTTCTGGAAGGATCTCCGTGAACGTACCACTCCCGGCCCAGCCTTTGCCCGCCCACAACCCACCCCATGATGTGGGTGCTGAGCGGGGTTGGGAGGAAGATGCCCGCAAGGAGCCCCGTGGAGGCGGCCCCGAGGCCCTGCTGGCCTCGTCCAGCTCTGCCTCCGACCGAGCCAGCCTGCAGACCGGAGAGGTGGCCGCGAGGTCACAGCCCGCTCCCTCGGCCCCCGGGCCCAGAGCCACTAGCAGGAACACAGCGACATTTCCATCTCTCCCTGCCTGCCCCCCGGGTTCCCCTGCTGTGGACCCGAACTCAGGAGGGGGAGAAGAGGGTGTCGCACACCCCAGCACCCCGACAACGGCCTTCCGCGGGGGCCTCTCCCTGAGCCGCGGCACCCAGACGATTCAGCACGTCGGGAGTGCAGACCGCAGCCCAGGTGGGCACGGTTAGCCGGGTCACGCACGTGTGGACGTGGCAATGCCTGGGCATCCTGCAGCGGGGGGGGGGGGGCATTCGCTCCAGCCTCGGGGCCTGGGGTTGGGCCGCAGGAGGACGGGAGACACGACCTGCCCCGGGGCTCCGGAGAGGGGAGGACAACGGAGGGGCACGCTCCACTCTACAGGGTGCACCTCACTTGGCAGCCCCCCAGCTTTGCTTCCGAAATGTCCCCCATCGGGAATTCCTGCTGTCCTCACAAAAGTGCTGGCCTGTGGCCCCTTCCCTTTAAAACCGCTCACAGTCCCCAGCACCCCTTATAAAGTGTCCCTCTGGGGTCGTCCCCGCTGTCCCCCAGAGGCCCCTGGACTGGTACCTGGAGCACCCGCTTCAGAGACTCCACGTAGCTGCCTTCGCTCTGCACGATGGAGCCGAGGATGTGCCTCCGGACCACCTGCTCGGGCCAGAAAGCACGGTCAGTGCCCGCACCGATGTGTGCAGAGCCCGGGTGTGGCGGGAAGGCGAGCTGACAGCGACAGAAGGGACCCGTCCCTCCCAGAGCCGGCCCCTGGGACCCCTGGGACCCACAGGCGCCCATTTCCCTCCAGAGCCCGGGCGGCCGCAGAGGGGGCTGTGGGGTGCCGGGGCTCGAGTGCCCCACCAGGCCTCTGCTCACGTACATCCAGGGACAGGGAACCACGGGGCCAGGCGGCACCCCCACCCTTGGACAACTCGAGGAGAAAATCCTTTCTGAGGTAGAACAGAGATCTCAGCTCCCACTGCGAGTAGATCCCCCCTCCACCAACCCCTCTGCCCCAGGCAGGCTGGGCGCCCTCCCACCCACCGAGGGGGCTCTGCTGCAAGCCACACACCCCGCCCCTCCCCGCTGGCCCCTTCTCTCCTCCGCCCAAACCCACATACCCTCAGGTGCAGCCCGCCCAGCACACCTGACCAGCACAGGTGGGCAGCACCGAGGGGGCAGGGGGGGGGGGGGGCATGTGGGCATCTTTAAAACTCCTGTCACCCAGCCGCCACCCCAGACAACCTGATTGAGTCCATCTGGGGCACTGCCTGGGGATCGGGGTTTTTAGAGCATCCCAGGTGATTCCACTGTGCCCCAAAGCCAGGACAGAGCTCACAAAAGGCGCCGTGGAGAGGTGTCTGAGGCAGGAGGAGCCTGTCCACTTGGTCTGTGGCTGGGAGGGTGACCGACCCCACTGCGCCCCGACAGCCGCCCTGAGCATCGGTCCAGGTCCCCACCACTACGTCCCCCTGCTCCTCCCGGACGCCTCCATCCTGCCCCCGGCACGCCCTTCCCAGCAATCCCCACTGTCCCCCAGGCCTGCCCACGGCCCACACAGCCCCGTGGATCTGGGTCGGGCCAGGCCGCCGGCCTCCCCGTCACCCCCACCGGCGGGTGCGCTGTCAACGGTCCCCAGGTGCCCGAGCTACTCCCGGAGCAGAGTTCCTGACCCCAGCATGCGGACACTCGGGCCAGGTGACTCCCTGTTGTGGGGACTGTCCTGTGCACTGAAGGACACTGTCCTGTGCACTGCCCACAGGCCTCCAGGACCACCTCCAGTTGTGACAGCCACAAGCCTCACCAGACACAGCGAACACCCGGCGGGGACACTCCCCTCTGGGAGCCACGGGCCTACAGTGTCTATTGCCCGATCAGGAGACCAAGAGGCTCCTGAGGAGAGAGACCTGGCAAGGCCAGGAAGAGGAGCTCACGCCGGCTCCAACAGCTCCGAGGGGCTCGCGGCGCGGGGGCAGGGGTCACACCTCAGTGCCGGGGGAGGGGTAGCCAGGCAGAGGGACCACGAGGTGTGGCCACATCTCATCCCCCTGGTTTTCCAAAAAAGGCCAAACATCAGGATTTTCTGCCAACCACAGGAGGGGCAAATCCCTTCTTGGCGCTTGCTGCCCGGCCACCACTTGCTCAGCGTCCCCGCAGCTGCGGCAAGTCAGGGGTTTCCCCACCCCGTTTCATGGCTGGCACAGCCGACCTGACGACATGCCTCTGCGTGGGCCCAGAGCCCAGCCACCGGGTCCCCATGCCTCGCCCACAGGCCCCAGTGCCCGGGAGAAGCTCGTGGACGGAGGGCGGGCCGGCCCCTCCCGAGTCTCCCCAGCTGGGTTAGCTAGTGCTCCTCCTGTCACTGCAGCCCCTTCCTGCAAACGACACCTTCGTGTGAAACGCTAAGCTGGGAGTTCTCTGGTCCCCCTGGGGTGGGAAGCAAGCACTCCAAATGCTAGGCCCACCATCCCCGGGGACGAGAGCTTGGGACCTGCAGGGTCTAATCTGGAAGTCTGTGCAGCTGGTGAGGAGAGAAGACGCTGATGGAGGCCCCGCTTGGCACTTCCCCCTTCAAGGCCCGGACTCGCGGGACCCCAACCACCCCTTCCCCTAAAGATCCCCACCCCCGGCTCTGCCCACAGACCTGCTGAGGGCTCAGGCCGTCTGGCATGGGGCCCAGCTCTGGGGCCGGGGGCTTGATGTCCGTGACGCTGACCTCCAGGAGCCCCATGTCCTCCTCCTCCGAGTCACCTGGAAAGTCAGACAGGCCGGTGACACATACAAAAGCAAGGATAACATACCCTGCTCAGACCCCAGGAGCTGGGAACCACCCTGGGCCAGGGTCCTGGGGCCACAGAGGGTCACTCACTGCTGTGCTCCTCCGACCACAAATAAAGGGAAGGGGCACCTGGGGGGCTCAGCAGTTGAGCATCTGCCTTCTGCTCAGCTCATGATCCCGGAGTCCTGGGATCGAGTCCTGTATCGGGCTCCCTGCAGGGAGCCTGCTTCTCCCTCTGCCTGTGTCTCTGCCTCCCTCTGTGTCTCTCATGAATAAATAAATAAAATCTTCTAAAAAATAAACTAAAAAAATAAAGGGGGGCGAGCAAGGGAGCACAAAGCAGCATGCCTTGGCGCTCCAGCTCTCAGGAAGGACTCTGCCAAAGTCACTGTCCCTGCTCAGACCCGCCGGCTTCTGGCCCACAGAAAGCCAGGCCGTCCATGTCTCCATCACTATGCACTAAAAATAGTGTTCTTCTGGATCCCAAAGGGGGAAGAAAGCCCCAAGAGAACGGGGTGTTTGGCTGTGTGTTTTTAACCAAAAAAAAAAAAAAAGTAGATAGACCCAAAGGGAAAAAGTTCAACTAGAAAATGCAGACAAGACTGGGGGCAGCTCTGGGACGGAGGGCAGGAGACAGAGCCTGGGGCAGACAGAAAGATGGGGGTCAGGGAGAGTGCAGGGCTCTGTCCCCACAAGAGAGACGCAGGCGCAGGGAGACGGGACCTAGCTGCTCGTGCTCTGAAACCCAGTGGTGGCGGCCAGCAGGGTGCTGCGGGGGAGCCAGGGAGAAAGAAGTGACGGCGACCCTTGAGCAAGGGCCCAGGGGGCAGGGACACCCAGGCAGGCCCTTACCTGAGCAGGAGACAGAAGAGGAGGAGGAGGAGGGACAGCGGACGACAGTGTGGGGGTGGGGGTGGTGAAGGCCCTCCTGCCTGGCCCACATGGTACCCCGGGCATCACTCCGCACCCACCCCAGCCGCCGGCCCCGCGGCTTCCTCTTCGCCCATGCGCCACTGGGTAACATTCTTGGCCAGTGATCCGAGCCCTGCCGTGGCTATTAATAACGCCTCTGGTGGGAGGGTCACTTTAGGCAAGGCTCCGGGCTGGCGGGCGGGGTGGGGAGGGCTTAGGGAGAGCCTGCTGGCAGCCCGGCCCGTCTGGGGGTGGGGACGGTGACCAGGAACAGCTCCCAGCCAACCAGCCTGTCCACCCTGTCCTGCCTCCGGGCCGCTCCACCAAGTCTGGAAGGGCTCCTCGGCCTGTCCCCTCCCTCGTCGGGGGCCAGGGCTCCCCCAGAGGTTTAGTGCTGCATCAAGTGCCTGCAAGGGTGGGGCTAAACCCATTTCACAGGTGAAGAACCAGCCGCTCTGAGAGGGAAAGTACTAAGCAAGGTCACGTAGTCAGGGGGCCCTGGAGCCGGGATCTGAACCCACACCGCGAGGGGCTGTCCTAGCACCAAACACCTCCACTGAGTGACCGCCTAGGGAGGATGACATCTGCCACACAGCAGCCAGGAGCCACGCCAGGGTCTTTCCACGCACTACCTCGGGCCTTCGCACCACGGCCGCAGAGAGAGGTGCCATAGTAGCCCCATTGTACAGATGAGAAAACGGAGGACACCGAGTCTCAAAGTTCTCCCTGGCTTGAATATCTGGGCTGGCCTGGCGCTAATCTCTCGCCCCCACCCCTCACTCCAGCCACCTGGAGCCTCTGCCACCTCCCCGTGCCTACTGGCTCATCTCCCAATGGGATGGGGACAGTCCTATGCACGGTCTGGTGTTTACAAGGATGAAGCAAGGAGCTGTAAAGATCACGAGAGAGCGCCCAGCACACGGTGAATCCTCGATAAATGTTGACATATGTGAAGATCATTTCTCGAATGTCTCCTACTGCCCCGCTCCCGGGCCTTTGCACAGGCTTGCTCCTCCGCCCGGGGCACCCGGTCCCTGCCCCCCTCCCTGCCACCTGGCTGACCTGCGTCTCCTCGTCCTCCTGCTCTCAGCCCTTCCCTGACCCTTCACGTGCACTGGGCTCCTCCACGCTCCTGCCATGGTTCCTCACCGCTGCTCGTCAGCCACTGTGGTCACTTCCTGTTTATAGGCCTGTCCCCCACTGAGCCAGGAAGTCCCAGAGGAAATGCCACTTCGTTCATCTCGGTGGCCCTGCACCCAGCACGGGGTACGGCCCTTAGTGGGTGTTCAATAAATATTGGCTGGTGGACAGATGGACAGTGGATAAAGGAAGGGAAGAGTGGGAGCCTTCAAAGAGGAGGCCGGGTGAGCCAAGCAGCATGAGAGGCAGGAGGCCAAGATTGCCAGGACAGAGACCAGGGGCAGGGATGCTGAAGGGAGGGGCCCCACCGCCCCCAAAAAGAGGTGGGTCATACCTGCCAGAGGATGGGAAACGAGCTGGGACCAGCCAGTGATATTTGGGGGGGTCAGTCCCCAACCCCTACCATCAGATGATCTCAGACCCCAAGTGACTTTGCCCACCCGTCCCTGGGATCACAGAGCTGAGCCCTGAGCCTCCTGCCAGCCAGCCCCACAGCGCCTCACCGAGCACGTCTTTCCTGTGCAGAAAGGATACTTTGCGCATGACGGCGATCCTCGTCTTCTCCAGCCCATCCTTGGTCCCGCTCTTGGCAGCCTTCATGAGCTGGGTCATCTGAGCAAAGGCAGAGGGGCTCGTCAGAGAAGCCGAGAGAGGCCCCGGGACATCTGCCACCAAGGGCCACCAGCCCCGCCCAGGCCTCCCAGCCGGAGCTGCCCACATCAAGACCCCAGGGCCCTTTCACTTCCCAGGAGGTGGCAGCAGAAGCCAAGAGGGACAGCAAGGCTCAGACACCCCGGGACAAGGTGAGAAGGGGCATCTGTGCCCCCAGGGATCACCCTGGAGGAACCTCTTTATCGGCAAGAAGGGGCCTTCACCCGACTATCTCCGTTTCGGGGAAAGACTCGAGGCCTGGGTTCAGATCCCAGCTACACCTCTTGGGACAAGTCACTTAACGTCACTGAGCCTCAGTTTCCCTACCGAGCTGTGCCAGGGTCTGTAGGACTAAGGACAGGGTCCAGGGAAGCATGCTGAGCAGTAAAATGACCGGTGCAAATGTCAGTGGTTACTTTAGGGGAAGTGAGTACACACCCCTATCCCATCTGCCAAACCCAAGTGAGGAACCCTCCCTCCCTTGCCCCCCAAACAGCCAAGTTTCTTACTGAGCCAAGGCCTGGGAAGGCGGAGAGGAGGCTGAAGCGGCCACTGGGTGGGGAACAGCTGCCCCTATGTAGGGAGGGACCCACAGACACCAAGCAGCAAGCGAAGCAGCATGGGAGGCGTGGGAGGTCGGGGGGCCCGGCGCGGGGAAGCCGGTCCCCCGAGCGCCGGGGGGAGCCAGGGCCTGCAAACAGAGCCGCTGACCCCTAGGTGGTTCCTGCACCCCACAGCCCCCAGCCCCAACCTCCGGATCTTCCCCGACACAGGGTCAGTGCCATGGGTCGGAACTTCCTACAGTGATGGAAATGCCTCCCGTCTGTGTGCACTTGGGGTCCACCAGCCACAGGAACCCCTGGCACTTGAAGAGCAGCCGGTACAACTGAGGACCCAGAGTCCTGACTGTATTTCATTGTGATTGACTTAAATTTAAATGGCCACATGGCCGTCGGAATGGCCCCTGCAGCTCTCTGGAACACTCTTCTTCCTGAGGCTCCCTGAGGAAGGTGGGTGCACTCCTCTGGGGGGATCCAGTCACTGCCCTTGCTATCACCGGCTTCCAAACAAGCCCCGGGGTGCCACTCCTGGCACCCCTTGGGCCTCTGGCTTGCAAAAAAAAACCCACTGGGTATTAGGCCTAGGGCACAGGGTGGTGGCTTTTCAGGAAGAATGCTGACGTTCTGGAAACAGCAGGGCCAAGGGGGAAGTCCTCGGGGCCTCCCTGCATCTAAATGGTACAATTCTTCAGCAGTGATTCTTCGCATCTTGGGGTGGGGGTTGGGGGGCGTCATAACCACCCGTGATAACCTAGGGAGAAGGGCAGATGACAACCCCAGAGACTGCACAAAGACGCTCACCCTCCTCTGGGGAGCTTGGGTCCACAACCCCCAGATTTGAAACCTCTGCTCTGACCCCAGTCCTTTCCTGGCAGAAAGCTATCCTACAAACTCCCAAAGTGGTCTTCCCTTGGCATTTCCCCGGGCAAGAAAGAGCAACCACTGAACACCTCGGAAGGGGCCCCCAAGGCAGCCCGCAGCCTCCACCTATCCTCACAGTGCAGAGGCTGGGCCGGGGTCTGATTCCAGGGGCGGAGGCCAGGGCGAGAACCCTGGTGGGAGACTCTGAGCTTCACGTGCTCCCTGCTCCTCTGTGGGCCTTGGCCTTCTGAGAAGTGAAGCCTGCCCGCCTCAGGTCACAGGGCCCCCGTGGTGTGTCCATACAAAGGCCGTGCAAACTAGAAAGTGTCTCTGCCCCTCCTCTGGGGAGGGCGTGGGTTCTGACAAACCGGGCAGTGGTGCAGGATGGAGCCCACTTGGCTTTGGCATGCACAGACCTGGGTTTGAATCCCAGCTCTGCCGCTGCCCAGCGCCACGACTGCCAGCCAGGTACTCACTCACCGGCCTCACTGATGCCAAGTGACAGCAGTAGGACGGCTGCCTCCTGGACACCCTGGGACAGAACCGTCAGGTGCACAGACCACAGTGGCCACCAGCCACTGAGCTCTTCAGTGGTGCCAAGCACAGCACTGAGCACCTTACAGGTCTGAGCTCACCTAATTCTTCCACCCAGCTGGGGGGCTGGTACTGTCGATGCCCCCATTTCACAGGTGAGGAAACCAAGGCTCAGAAAGGTCAAGAGGCCTGCCCAGGATCACACAGACAGGAAGTGGTGGGACTGGGATTCAAAGCCAGGCCTGCAGGCCTCCAAAGCCCATAGTACACAGTAGGTGCTCGATTAAGGGAAGTTCCTGCTGTCGAGGTCATCATTACCCACAAGTCTGAGGCCCCTCTGAGCAGAAGGTACTGTGATTTCTCTACAGACTTCCTTACCCTGGATCTCTCTGAAAGGCTCAGAGGGGCAGGAACGTCCAGCATCGCTCACTGCTCCAATGTTTTCAGACCATGACCCTAACCCCCCCGCCATGGTTATCAAATTAGCAGATCCCTGGGCCTTAGTCCAGACCTCTGGAACCAGCATCTCTGGGGACAGAGCTCAGGAGTCTGCACGCTCCAGAGCACCCTGGTGATTCTGCAGGCCCTCGGGTCCACAGACCCACCCAGGAATCCGGAAGACAGCTAAGGTTTGGCCCAGAGAGGCAAGAAGTGGGGGAGCAGGGGCACGTGTGCCGACTCCCAGCACCCCCGGCCCCAGCGCCGATGTGCGATGCAGCCAGGGGCTCAGCAACCCCCCTGCAGGGCCCCAGCCGGGACACGGGGGGTACAGACAATACCTTACAATCGTACTTGTGCTTCAGCGCCTGCATGTCTCTCCCCCCAGCTCTTAAAGCCAAGATGTCTTTCTTAGTCCTGGCGCATCTCTCCTTTAGCCTAGTCAGGTCTGGAGAAAGCTGGAGCCCCCAAGCAGCCAGGCAGAGGGAGAGCAGGTGCGAGGAGCAGGCGGGACGGCAGGAGACAAACAGGGCAACAGAGGAGAAAGGAGACCAGGTGAGGTGGGGTGTGGGGCGTGGGGAGGGCTCCCTGCCGGGGATCGGCTCCAGCAGCGTCCCACCCCAACACGTAGTAGGCAGCAGGGGGGCTGGGTCCTGGCTGCTGGAAGGACGGGGGGGGGGGGGTGCGGAAGGGACTGGCCAGGCCCTGCTCAGGGAAAGAGAAGAGTGCTTGGAGACAAGGACTGTGTCTCAGGCATCCCCCCATCCCAGGGGCCAGCGTGGGGCTGGTGACACAGGAGGTCCTTGGTGAGTCATGAGATGGATGGGTGGCAGGGGGATGGTGGGCAAATGCATAGGAAGGTGGCTGGGTGTACAGAGGGATGGTTGGACAGACAGATGGACAATAGAGGGATGGGCGGATAGACGGACAGATAAATGGACAGGTGAGCAAATGGATAAAGTTGGTCGGATGACTGCAGAGCTGGGTAAACGGATGGGCAGACGAACAGTCAGATGAATGACTGGGACTGGTGCACGGATGGATGGAAGCGGGGCTGCGCTGGTAAATACTTGACGCGGGCTTCCCCGGGAGGAAGAGCCCTGCTTTGTAGTATTTCCATGGTGTGAACACTCCTACCGTGGCAAACTTCAAACTACCAGTGTGACATCGCAGAATGTGGAGTTGGAAAGAGAGTACACAGTTGGTTCCTAGATCTTGGGAGCTGGGAAGAGCCAGCTCTGGCACACCACTGGAGGAAGGAACCAGTAAATGGGGGCGGGGGGAGGGGATAGGGGAGTGCAGGTGGACAACTGGATGGAAGGATGGGTGGCTGGCTAATTTACATACTATCTGGGAAGATGGATGGATGGATGGGTGGATGGATGGATGGATGGATGGATGGATGGATGGATGGGTGGATGGATGGGTGGATGGATGGATGGATGGGTGGGTGCATGAATGGATGGGTGGGTGGGTGGGTGGATGGATGGATGGATGGATGGATGGGTGGATGGGTGGATGGGTGGGTGGATGGGTGGGTGGATGGGTGGATGGGTGGATGGATGGATGGATGGATGGGTGGATGGATGGACGGATGGGTGGATGGATGGAGAGACAAACACATAGACACTGAAATGCGTCAGCAGCGTGAGCAATAGTGATATTTGGTAGAGCATACAGAAAGCCAAGACAGTACTACTTCCAGAGCAGACGAGTAAAGGGCCCTAGAGCATGAACTCTGGAGGCAGGCAGGCCTACGTTCAAATCGCCCCATGCGCGCGAGTCACTAGCTGGAAAAATGTCTCTACCTCTCTGAGGGACACCTTCCTCACCAGCAAAGTTGCCAGGATGATAACTACTTCACAGAGTTACTGAGAAGGTTAAATGGGCGATACATGTAGGGTCCAGGACTTAATAAGTGCTCAAAAAAAATGGAAGCTATTGTTACACTACCTTACAAATTATAACTGCTCAATATTTGTTAAATAAGTGGATAGTTGGGGCAGCCCCGGTGGCTCAGCAGTTTAGCGCCACCTTCAGCCCAGGATGTGATCCTGGAGACCCGGGATCGAGTCCCACATCGGGCTCCCTGCATGGAGCCTGCTTCTCCCTCTGCCTGTGTCTCTGCCTCTCTCTCTGTGTCTCTCATGAATAAATACACAAAATCTTAATAAATGAATGAATGAATGAATGAATGAATGAATGAGTGAATGGATAGTTGGTCAAATGGATGGATGGAACGATGGGTGAGCGGATGGATCGGGGGGTGGAGGGACAGATGCATGCATGGACATTAGGAGAATGTATCTTCTTTCAAATCAGATGTGACACTGAGTCGTAGCTCTACTGCTTACTGGTTACGTGGCCCTAACCTTATCGTTTATCCTCTCTGACCTCTGATGAGTAAAATGACTTTTAATGCAAATAATACCAACCACTCTAGGGTATTAGGAAAGTCATATGAACTGCTTTATAAACTGGCCACACTAAGCAGATGCTCACTACTGTTAATGCAAAGAAACAGCAGGACAGAGGTGCTTCGGAGAGTTACTCAGGCTCCCCAACACTGGAGAGGCTGGGGTTCAAACTGAGTCTTGTTTCATCTGTAAATTGATACAATAAAATCATAAAGTCCCTGGCTTTGCACTGCCCCTCTGCCTCGCTCAGGATTAGAAGAACCAGGGTCAGAGGTCAGCTGCAGACTGGCCAGATCCAAGCAGGGGAGTGAGCGAGGCTGGGGTCAGAGCTGGCGTTTCTGCCCAGCGCCCTGGCCAGCTGCATCACAGTAACCTTAATTACGAAGAGGTCATAGTCAGAAAAAGGAAAAGTCCGATGCAGTCCATTCCATAACTGGAAAAAAAAAAATCCCACTGACCATGGGTTTAACCAGCAGGTATTTATTAACATAACAGGATCGGGCCCCTGCCTACGTGGAGGTCAGGCGCTTCCCAGGAGGTCCCTCTGCAGACCCCTCAGGCACCTTCTTTGGCAAAAATCCACCTGCTGAGGCCTGGCCTCCAAGACACCTGAAGGAGGGACTACACTAGCTCTCTTGCAGCTGGATGGGGGGCCAGGCCCCCCATCAGACTCCCAAAGACAGGGTAAAACACCACCAGATCTCTGCTGCCCGCGGCCCCACAGCACACACAAGGCATAGCCAAGCAGAGGTAGCCCCCAAACACGCAGCCGCTGCAGTGCGAGGCACGGAAGCAGGTGGGCCCCAAGCAGCTCAGGAGGGCAGAGCGCCGCAGACAAGGCTACCCTCGTGATCCTGATGCCCGTGCAAGTCAGAGGACCAGCACTGGGGAGCCCAAATTCAGCATCTCCATGCCTCCTGCCCCCTGGGAGACATCTATGGCTCCCTCCCGGGACCCAGCAAGAAGGCCAGGGGCCAGGAAAGCCTCCGAGAAGGGACTAAGGAGGACCCAAGAGGCTGAGAATAAGGCATGGCCCCCGCCTCAAGCACTTCCTGCGCCCAGTATCCCCAACCAAGCCAAGAGGCGCGGGTCCCGCCCTCACCTTGAGGGGTGACCCAGTGCCATGCTGGCTTCATAACCAGAGCCCTTTCCCCCTAAAGCAGTGCAGGCTGCCCCTTCCCAGGACAGGAAAGGAACAGGGCCATTCCTGGGCTTCTGCCCAGGCCATGACTCCAGCTGGGGCCAGCTTTCCCAGCCCCTCCAGCTTCTGAGCCAGAGAAGCCCGGCTCTGACCAGGGCTATTAGATCCCACCCGTGTCAGGCATGTGGCCCTAGATCCTTGGGCTCATGTTTACAGAAAGGCGGTTTGGGCTTTGTTTTCGACAAACTGCTTCATATGTGGTATCTCCTCCTAGGCCATGCCGGTTTGCCTGGCCTGGGCTGGGTCTTCCCGTTCCCATGCACCCCCGCCCACACCCTAAGAAATGACTGGGCACACAGTAGGTATCGTAGATGCTTAACTTTATCCCAGCAAGACACCAAAGGCCGTTTTCCAGGGTCCCGTCCACAGAGGCTCAGCCCCAAGACTGGTTCAAGACAGACGTGCTCAACTCCCAGGCTTCTCAAGGCCTTGGGAGGCCCCCCTGGGCTCAGGAAAGTCTGCCTGAAGATTCAGGTGTGAGGGCTGCTCTGGCCAGCATCCCTCCTCCAGGGGGGATCCCCAAACTCAGAAACGGACAGGAGGTGCCCATAACCCCAGCCTAGTCCTGGGGCCCCTGCCTTCTAACCCTGTACCTCCTTTGGGTGTCTGCCTGCCTGTTTCTTTTCAAAAGGGGGCTGAGCGGGACCCTGTCACCTCTGGTTGGGCAGGGCCTGCCTGTAAGAAGTGCTCTCATTAAACCCCAACTCTCAGCCTCAACAGAATCTGCTTTCTGGTGGCTTCTACAGGACAGATGGGAGGAGCAGCCTGTCTCAGGAGGAAGCAGACGATCCATCCTCCTCTTGGCTTTCTCGGCTTCCTCCATGAAACCAGCAGAATGAACCTTGCTCCAGGCAGAAACCAATGCACGGATGGCATTTTACAAGACCTCGGAAAGAGGCCTTCTGGGCAACTGTGTCTTAACCACAGCAGCTCCTGCCCCCTTGCTCACTTGCCCAGGGCGGAGGACTGTAAGGGGCGAGGACCTTTCTCAGAATGCACCCCGCGGGGCAGGGAGACCAAGCTGACTTGACCTAAGAGCCAACTCTCAGCGGTTGGCTGGGCTGCCTGAAGCCTGTGTTGAGCCTGTGATTCTGCAGCCAGACCTGAGCCCATGAGCATCATGGTCCCTTGCCATGGGAACCGGGTGGGGGAGCACCTGTGCCAGGTAGTAGCCACGCCCACTCCAGGTGTAGGGCTCTCCAAGGTCAAACAGCAATGCTGATGGGATCATTTCCCGTTTTCAGGAAACTTGGGCTGCGTCCTCTCTCACTGCACATTCCTGGGGGTCACTAATTGGGTAGGAGTCTGCGCCTGCCCTCACCACCCTCCTTACCCCCTCCCCAGGGCATCCCAGCGCCCTGGCTGGGGTGAGAGAAGCCCGCCCCCTTACCTTGGGCTGGAAGGACACTCGGTGCTTGGTAGGCTCTGCCTCTGGCTTGGTCTCCTCCCCCGAGTCCTCACTGTAGCTCTCAAACTCACTGGAGCTCCAGCCTAGGTCCTCCGCCTCCCTGGGCCCTCCGTCCCGGTGCACATCCTCATAGAGCAGGTTCCTCTCCACCCCTGCGGGGCCAAGGGACAGACCTCGTGAGCCGAGGCTCCAGTGACAAGCCCACCAGACCCAATTTCTACCCCAGGCAGGCGGGTGGGGGTGGGAGGTGGGAGGTGGGGGGTGGTCGCGGTTCGGCCCTGCGGCTCCGTCTCTGCTTCCTTGTCCATTAAACAGAGGTGATGACCACACAGCATCCACCCGGTAAGTGAGGAGGACACGAGAAAATGCAGAAAGGCACAAGAAATGAGTCGGGCACACAAAAACCTTAATTCCCTCCCGCTACTCCTCAGTCTTGCTCTTCTGGGATCTGAGTGCTCATCCTGGCCTCTGGGAATGTGTTAGCAGGAAAGAGAAGACCTAAAACCAAGTCCTGCCTCGGGCCCTGAGCTCTGGCCCCAGCATCCTGAGGGGCGAAATGAAATTGTCAGGAGCATTAAATGATGAAGGACCCCTCACCCCAAATCTAAGTTTCCCGTGTGGGTCCAGGATGGTCCAGCAGGGGGCGTGCCTGACCCAGCATCCTGGAGTGTCCCCTTGTCTTCCTAAGCCCCACAGGGGAAGTAGGGACAAGAGCTAAAGGTCCACTGGCCAGGAGGGACAGGTCCCCCCCAGGGCCAGGCCACTCCCATGGTCCCTGTCACCTCTGGAGTGAGGCTGCTTCAAAGCAGAGGTGGAAAAGCCGCTGTCCCGGTAGCCCCAGCTCCATCCCAGAGATGGGCTTCACTCTCACCGCCCTGGGCTCCACCTCCTGGCCTGTCACCCGAAGAACCGAACTGCAGGTCCCACAAAAGTGAGGCCAGACCCCAAAAGGCGCGCAAAGATGAAGCTGCTTTTGTCCATGCACAAGAAATATAGCATGAAGGGTTAAAAAAAAATCTGCTCAGAACAGGCAGCTTTGGTTATCGGAGACCTCTCTGCAAGATGGTGATAATAGCAAGCCATAAGGTCGAGTAAATAAAATATGAACCAAAAGCGGTAGCAAAAAGCCTAGCACACGGCAGGCACTCAGCAAAGAGCAGCTGGTCCTTGATCACGGGGTCTCTGGGGGAGCCCAAGTGTCATCCCACTGACCCAGGGCCCCCACGTTCACCCCACATGAAAGCCAGGGAGTGGGGGGTCCGGGAGGTTGGCACCCAACGAACAGACAGACACGATGAGGCTTAGCTGGGGACTTAGGTCTCAGGATGAGGAGGGAGCATAAGGTTATTTTTAAGCCAAAAATAATAGTGACTAATATCTCCAGGGACTGGAACAGCTGGTGACCAGGCTGTGACCTTTGCAAGCCTGGGCTGACTGTCTGACCCATAAGCAGAGGAGCAGAGCCCAGTTCCTGGGGCTCCTGAGGAAGAACCCAGGCAGCATCTCCAGTGCCTACCTCCCTACACTTCCATGACCCCGGCCTCCCACCCACCCACATCTGCAGGTGCGGCGTCTCCTGCTGGATTTTCCTGCAGCCCGAAAGGTTGATAGGGTGCGAGTAATCACCTCATTAGAAAAACAAGAACACAGGGGCCTGGAGAAGACAGGTGGCTGGCCCAAGGTCAGACAGCACCGAGAAGGGGCTGCAGACTCCTAGGCCAGGCTCCAACCAGTCACCACACCGCCTTCTGCTGAGGCCTCCCAGCCCGATCATCACCTGGGCCCATTTAGAAATACTCTCTCCCGGGGCGCCTGGGCGGCTCAGGTGGTTAAGCAACTGACTCTTGGTTTTGGCTCAGGTTATGATTTCAGGGTCCTGAGATCGAGCCCCACGTCAGGCTCTGCACTCAGAGTGAAGTCTGCTTGTCCCTCCCCCTTGGTCCCTCCCCACCTTGCTTCTGTAAACTCTCTCTTTCTCTTAAATGAATGAGTGAATGAACAAATGAATGAATGAAAGACTATCTCCAATACAGAAAGTGTCACCAGATTCCAAATCTGAGCCAAATCCTCAGCCTTCAGGGGCCTCACAGGGGTCCTGGTTCCCACCCTCTGCTTCCTGGGGCCTCAGGCTTCACTAATGGCTCCCCCTCCCCAAGCGCACACCGTGGCCACCGGCTCAGTGCTCTGGGCCAGTTATCTCACGGCATCCTCCCAAGCCATGGAGGTCCCCACTGCTGCCCCGATCGTACAGATGTAACCAACTGAGGTCCAGAGAGACGAAGCTGAAGTTCTCTGGTATGACACCCCCAAAGCATCAGAATGATATTCCATAAGGTCAGGATGATATTCTGATTTATATGAAGAAGCCAAGGCCCAAGGGAACCAAGCCCTATGCCCTAACCAATGGCAGAGCTGGGATCTGAAGCCAGGGCTGTATGGGGGGCCCTGCTCCCTGCCTGATGGCCTCCTCTCTGAGCACCCGCTGAGCCCACAGCAGTTCGTGAAGGTCGGTGCTGGGCCCTGGCAGGTCTAAAACAAATAGCACCAGTCTCGCTTGTGCACTGTACCCACTGAGGGCCAGCCGCGGCCTCAGGCTCCCAGCCCTCCCACAGCCCTGAGGGCGGGGGCCCTGGGATGGGGGGCACTGTCCTGGGTTTGAAAGCTCAGAGCCGACATCCCGGCCACCTCCTTTGGCAACTGCAGGATGACATATCAGTGTCCAGTGAGGCCTGGGGCCTAGCGATAAGTTGTTTGACTTGATTCTGGGGGCGGGGATGGGGGAGAAACAGCCTAAGGGAGCTAAATCCAAGCCACTCAGATCTCTGACATCTGGGACCTTCCGACCAGACCCCACTGCCCCAAGGCACTGTGCCCTTGCCCCTCCTCTGCCTGGATTCAAACAAGCAACAAGCAGGGATGTTCCCGGAACCTCTGGGGCTTGCTAAAGGGATGTGCTTATCGTCAGCCCACCCGTCCCAGTTCCAGGAACAGGAGTCAGGCGTGCGGCTCTGAGGGCCCTGGGGCCTTGTGATGTTGTCTGCAGTCTCTCCCACTGGACTGTGCACAGCCCAAGGATGGTGACGGCCGCCCCTATCAGACTAGAAGCTCCTCAAAAACAGGCCGTGTGATCTGCAGCTGGTGGCTTAACTTCTCAATGCAACTGTCACCCGGAGCCATCAGCCCTGCCCTGCAGACCTCAAGGGGTTGGCTGAACAGTGGGAGCAAGTAGGCATCATGGGTCACAGGATGCCACCCGAATCCTCCTGGGGCAGGGGACAGAGCGGCACACTTGGGAGTCTGAATAACCAGGCTCAGATCCCAGCTCTGCCTCTAGTGTCCTTTTCTGGACAATGGGGCCAGGAAACCCGCAGATTCCAGCAAACAAAACCTGCAGCGTCGCTGGCCTGATGTGTTCAGGCAAAGGCCGTTGTCCCTGGGGACAGTCAGGGGCCGTGCTTCGTCCCTGGGGACAGTCAGGGGCCGTGCTTCCCCCCTGGGGCTGGGTGACTACGGGGGCTGGGGGTGCGCCCAGCGCAGGCAGGTTTGCCCCACCCCCTCCTCTGCAGCCACAATCTCCCCTCCACCCCCACCGGCTCTGGACCCGCCCAGGGCGCTGCAAGGGTCGGTGACAGCAGGAGGGAGGGGCAGGGCGCAGGGGGAGGGGCAGGGGAGGGGGAGGGGCAGGGGGAGGGGGAGGGGGAGGAGCAGGGGGGAGGAGCAGGGCGCAGGGGGAGGAGCAGGAGGGAGGGGCAGGGCGCAGGGGGAGGGGGGGGAGGGGGAGGGGGAGGAGCAGGGGGGAGGAGCAGGGCGCAGGGGGAGGAGCAGGAGGGAGGGGCAGGGCGCAGGGGGAGGGGCAGGGCGCAGGGGGAGGGGGAGGGGGAGGAGCAGGGGGCGGGGGGAGGGGGAGGGGGAGGAGCAGGGGTAAGGGGCAGGGGCAGGGAGGGGGAGGGGCAGGGGTGAGGGGCAGGGGCAGGGAGGGGCGGGGGTGGAGCGGACGAGCAGACCCTCCCAGGCCCCGCCCCCGCCCCCCCACGGCCCCGGGCGCGGATCCGCCTACCGGGCTGCTGGGCGTCCAGGGTCTCGCAGGGGACGTCGTCGTAAATCACATCCTCCTCCAGGGCGGGGAAAGTGAACCGGTCGACTGCGAGCGAGGGAGGGGACGGGCGCTCAGGCGGCCGCGGTGACCGCTGACCCCAGGGCCGCACCAGCCGCCCTCCCGCCCGCCGCCCGCGGCCGCTCTCCCGAACGCGGCTCCGCGGCGCCTCCCCGCCCCCAGCCCTCCGCGCACCCTCCAGCGCACCCTCCAGGGCACCCTCCAGCGCACCCTCCAGCGCACCCTCCAGGGCACCCTCCAGCGCACCCTCCAGGGCACCCTCCAGCCGCACCCTCCAGCGCACCCTCCAGCGCACCCTCCAGCGCACCCTCCAGCGCACCCTCCAGCGCACCCTCCAGGCCACCCTCCAGCGCACCCTCCAGCGCACCCTCCAGGGCACCCTCCAGCGCACCCTCCAGCGCACCCTCCAGCGCACCCTCCAGCCCACCCTCCAGGGCACCCTCCAGCGCACCCTCCAGGGCACCCTCCAGCGCACCCTCCAGGGCACCCTCCAGCGCACCCTCCAGCGCACCCTCCAGCGCACCCTCCAGGGCCCTCAGCACCCTCCAGGGCACCCTCCAGCGCACCCTCCAGGGCACCCTCCAGCGCACCCTCCAGCGCACCCTCCAGGGCACCCTCCAGGGCACCCTCCAGCGCACCCTCCAGGGCACCCTCCAGCGCACCCTCCAGCGCACCCTCCAGCGCACCCTCCAGGGCACCCTCCAGGGCATCCTCCCAGGACACCCTCCAACACACCCTCCAGGACACCCTCCAGGGCACCCTCCAGCGCACCCTTCAGGGCACCCTCCAGGGCACCCTCCCAGGACACCCTCCAGCACACCCTCCAGGACACCCTCCAGGGCACCCTCCCAGGACACCCTCCAGGGCACCCTCCAGCGCACCCTCCAGGGCACCCGCCAGCGCACCCTCCCAGGGCATCCTCCAGTGCATCCTCCCAGGGAGGATGGCAGACCCCCACCCGCCTCCCCGCTGGCTGATGCCGCACAGGCTCCTGGCACCTGCAGGGGGCATGGAGCCCACCCAGCACCAGTGCCCTGGCCCCCGGAGCATCTTCAGCAGCCCAGACCCTCAGGATTACCCCCAAAAGAGCTACCTCCCACCCAGAGGTGGACAGGGCACAGCGGCCCTACAGAGTACAGGGAATGAGGGGATAGATTTGGAAAGTGGGGTTAAGGAGAAGCCCCCCAAAACTCAGCCAGCAGGGTCCTGACTGGTGAAAAATTCAGCAAATGAACACATCCCTCTGCCAACATTTTGCTGGGCGGGCAACGAGCAGGGCAGGGTGTTCACTCTGCCCCCCGGTTAGTGGTTACCAGGATGTGCAACCCCTCAAAACCGTGTGCCCAACCTCTCCCCCTCTTTAGGGGTGTGCCACCGCACGCCCTGCCCAGAGCTAGGGTTTGGAAAACAAGTCCCCACCCAGATGGGAGCCTGTCTTCACCCTACAGGCCGATGAGCACTGGAATCCCCACTGCGAGCCCTGTGAATCCCCCCCAACCCCGTCCCTCCCCTACATGCTCCCCTCTCTCCGGGTCCCTGGTTCGGGCCATCAGCCTCCTCTCCTGGACAGCCTCCTCACTGGGCAGCCCACCCCGCTTCACCCCCACCCCACAGCATCTCTGGCTCTCATGGTTCCCCGTTGCCTTCAGAAAAGCATGGCTGGGAGGCCCGGAGGGAGCTGGGAACAAGTCAGCGTCCCTCACCCCGTTCCCCCCTTGGGGGCTACCCTCCACCAGCTGCTCCCCAAGGTGCCAGGTGTCCCTTCTCCACTCTGGGGCTGGGCCTCAGGCTCTTGCACAGATGGCTCCTGCCTGGATGCTCTCTTCCTGACCCCTGCTCCCTCCGCTCTGCTTCGGGACCCATGGGTTCTCCTCACTCCCACCCCCCCTCCCCTCACCCCGCACCTTGCCCTCTGCGAGGAAACTGCCTGCCTCTGTGGCTGGTTCTGCTCCCAGAGGGACCTCATCTTGGGCACCAGGGCACTCCACCCCCAGCCCATCAGCGCTGCTGTAGGAGCTTCTGAGTATTTGAGGAACAGATAAACGGTCAAATACATGATCAGCTCCTGGACCACGGCTCTCATCAGGCAACAAATGGGGGCAGCTCCCCCACATGGGCAGTGGCCGGTCCACCCCAGAGCTGCCACCGAGCCCAGAGCAGCCCAGTGAGGATGACCCCGTGGCACGTGTGAGCCCACGTCGGCCCTCTGGGCCTGAAGAAGGGGCTCTGAGGTTATCCCCGTGCCACCCTCCTGGGCTAAGACGGGGTCAGGGGGCACTTACTCCGGCGGGAGCTCTTCCGCTTCCAGCTGGAGCGCCGGACCCCGGAGAAAGCAGCATCCCCGTTGCTCACCACTGGTGGCACCCTGCGTGTGGGCCAAGAAACGGTGTCAGTGAGCCAGCAGGGACCGGGATGGTGCTGCTGAGCGGGGAGGGACAGGCCAGCTGGCTCCGTGAAGCCTCAGGCAGCCCCTCACCAGGGTGACAGGGAACGTGAGGCACAAGGGTGGGCGGAGGGCCAGGAGCCACTTGCCCCCAAAGCCATGAGTCAGGAGACCTGGGGAGGCCAGCTCTCCCCCTCTCAGTTTCCCCATCCTGAGAAGGCACCGGAAGACCAGTGATGAGGGTCAGGGGTCTTCCCAGCAAGGGTGCCCGTCCCTCTGCCCGGGCAGCCTCAGTGGGCTCTCCATCTCCCATTCTCCCCATGCAAAATAGGGGTGAGGATTGGGGGACCCCTGCCTCTTGTGAGAAACAAGGTCACGCAAAGCTTCACTAGACCAGACAGGGAGGCAGAGCTTTGTCCCCGCCACACGCGAGGATGGGCTGGACCTACAGGCCCAGCGGCAGAGACACAGGGGCAACTAGTGAGGCGACACACACCAGCCCGGCCAAGAGTCAACTGAGCGTCTCCAGCGGCGTCGTGCAGACATCGTGCGCCCGACAGGACGTGATGAGAGGGCGTCTCTCCTCGGCAGCGCTATAACCCCACACCCACATCCCCAGTCTGATCATGGGGAGAGCACCAGACAGACCAGACAGACACTCTGCAAACCCGGCCTGTTACTCCCCAACACTCCCAACACCATGAAAAGTGAGGGGAGACTAAACGATCCCAAAACAGAAAAGGGGGTAAGAAGAAAAACTGGTGGAATGTGGATAAAGCCTGGAGTTTCGGCGCCCAGCCTGCTCTCTCACTTTTGAGCAATGTCCCGTGGTCCTGTAAGATGTGAGCCTTGGGGAAACCCGGCTGGTGGGTGTACGCAATTCCTTACGACCTTTCTGTAAATCTAAGACTATTCCAGAATGAGCGTGGCGTTGCTTATTTTTTTAAGTCCAGCCTCAAGAAACCAAAGGCCACACCTGCCAATCGGAGGGGAGACAACTTGAACAGCCCAAGACAGCCAGCCACCACTGCTGCCAGGAGCCGGCTGGAGCACCCCGGAGTCCCGGAGGAGGAGGGGAGGCACACGCCAGGACGTGCGGGGGGCCTGGAGGGAGGAAGGGGCGGGGAGCACCTCCCGTGAGCGGCCGAGATGTGGATCCTGCATCCTCGAGGGCCCTGGGCAGAGGATCCTGCCCCAGATCACACTGCCCAAGTGGCAGAGCCAGACCGCAGAGCCAGCCTGCCTGGCCCCTGAGTGGCCTCCTGCACTGCTGCTCAGGTGGCAGAGCACAGATGCGGCGATGACGACAACGGGAACGTCCTATCTGCCAGCCTGTGAGCCACTTGTGGCTCCTGCGCACTGGGAATGTGACCTGTGGAAGTTAGTTACCGGAGCTGATACGACTAAAGAATTTAACTTTGAGTTTTGTGTCACCTTAAGTCATTAAATTTTCAAGAGCCACCTGTGGCTAGTAGTGGCCACCGTACAGGACAGCGCAGGTCTAGGCGACCCGCCCTACTGGAGGAGCAAATCCCCTGCTCCCGTCTCCCTGCTGGAAGCCAGCGGTGTCACCCCGGGGTGAGGACGACAGCGTGTTCCAGTTACGCTGTGCCCAAGCCAACTAGGGACAGGACGGGGTGAGACCGGGAGGGGGTGCTGGGCTGAAGGGGGCCGCCTAAGCTCCCACCGCTAACAACGGCTTCCCTGGGCCCCCACGTCCTCTAGCCAGGACAGAACCAAACCATCCCAGGCCAAGTGGACGTGAGCTTGGCGGCTGGGCTTGAAAGGGTCCCAAGCACGGGCTCTCTTCGCCGTGACCGGTCGTCTATGACAATCGGGGACCATTACGAAGCACCTGTTGCGTGCCACCTGTCGTGCGTTGTATTTTCCGACTTCATTCCACGGGAATGCAGCCGGGGCAGGGGCTGCGTTACCCTCATTCCACAGGTGGAGAAACAGACTCCACAGAGACTCGGTTATACTTCCCCGAAGTCGCTCGCTCGGTGCATTAGAAGGAGCTGGGCTCTCGGGCCGGGCTGTCTGCCTACACACCAGACCACTTGGGGGGAGCGGAGTGGCACTTACTCTACTACATCACAGACTTGCTGTGTCATCAGGCCTCTGGACCTCGCCTGACTATTCAGACATCCTTCTTTTAAAGGCAAGGAGAGAAATAGCACCGGCCATACGCAAGCTCAGGTCTCTGTCCAGGAGAAATCCTCGCAGCCAGCGCCAGCTCCAAGGCTGCAGGGCAGTTCCACCAGAGAACACACGAGAAGGCCCTGGGTGAACTCTGAAGGTGACGTCAAGGGCAGTGGGTATTTTTGGGTGAGGTCAGGCAGCTTTAGAAGGGATCTGGAAATAATTTATGGCACACCAAAAGCCAGGAGTGGCTGAAACATGAGCCTCCGGGCTAAGCGTCACCAAAACACAGTGAACTTCACGTTTTAAGTTTATTTAAGTAATTTAATTTTAAACAGCCACCTGTAGCTAATGGTGTCCGAAAGAGGACAGTGTAGATCCAAGCCACCTACACGATGAGAGGAGCCAGTCTCTGCCCCCCTGGGCTGGGCAGCGGGGAATCTTACAGCGTGGAGAAGTCACCCTCGTGCCGACCCCCACTGCCTCCACGGCTGAGGCAAGCAGAGAGACTGGGAGCCCCGAGGGCGGGGAAAGGCCCGGGCCTGTGCATGGACAGGCCTTCCTAGGCTCCGCTGGGGACCACCACCCACCCCTGCCCTGCACTTGGCTGGGACCTACTCTCTGCCCTGTGCCATGTTGAATGCGTGAGCAAGGCCCCTGGAGCACAAGCACGTGTATTATCGGGACCATTTTATAGATGGGAAAATGGAGGTCCAGGAGGCTGCCTCGCCCCAAGCCACCTGGCCAGCAGGTGGCAGAGCTGCAATGTGCCCGCCAAGCCCTGCTCTCCACACCCGCTCTGCTGCCCGCCAGATGTAGCAGGTGTCCTCAGCAGACAGGAGAAGGGAAAGGCACCTCCCAGGCAAGGGAAGAGGAGGACGCATGGCAAGGGGGCTGCAGGTGCCTCCTCCTTGTTCCCTCCAGCTGCCCAGCGAGGCCACCGCCCCATTCTGCAGCCATGGGAGGCAGCCTCTCCCAGCTGCTGCCTGGCCAGAACTCCCCCCCCATCCCCACCCCCCGAGAGCACACACTCCTCAGGGGACCTCCCCAAAGCTTACGGATAATCAAAGAGCCATAAAAAGCAGTAGGAGGCCGTTTATCTCAGGCTTATCTGAGCTTCCTGTACTTTCAATGCCTCTCAGCTCACACCTGAGAAAAAGGCCCGCCACCAAGACGACACGAGTCTCACAAGGTGAACCCACTGCCACCGGAATGTGGAAAGGAGCCAAGTCCTTGGAGAGGAGCAGAGAACAGGGAGTTCGCTGAAAACTAGCAGGTGGGAGATAAAAGAAATTACACCTCCTGGTCCCCCAAAGCCAGTGTCCACCGTCTGCCAGACTGCGGTCAAGAAGGCCACCACGCAGCTCCAAGCGCCTGCTATGCCCACCTCCTCGATCTCCAGAGAAAAGTCAGGGATGGCGAGGCAGTGGGTGCCCCGGGACAGCAGGGTCCCGCCCTGTCCTGGCTGCCCTGCTCCGTTAGCCCCTGCGCCCGGGGGCCCCGCCCAGTGATGACTGATGCCCACCCGGCCTGTGTTAGATGAAAGCCCCACTGCAGAGGACGGCAGTGCCCCCACCCCTGCAGCTGCCGGTCCAGCCCCGAGGTTCTCAGGAGATCCCACAGGGTCTCTTTCCCCGGGGCTACACGGTGGGGGAGACCACCCGAACCATAACTGCCTGAGGATTTCCTGGCAGGCTGGGGTGGGCTCACACCCCTGCGCACGCACACACATGCACCCACGTGCACACACGGGGCATTCCAGGGCCTTTTCCAGGACAACGTATGGAAAATGCAAAGGAGGAAAAAATCCCACCTTTGGGGAAGAGAAAGGACCCGAATAACGACGGCCTTATGAGGCCCTG
This sequence comes from Vulpes lagopus, assembly GCF_018345385.1. Classification (NCBI taxonomy): domain Eukaryota; kingdom Metazoa; phylum Chordata; class Mammalia; order Carnivora; family Canidae; genus Vulpes; species Vulpes lagopus. The sequence continues at coordinate 129,908,065 of NC_054831.1, forward strand.
ACAGCAGGGCTTGCCCAGGACGGTCCTAGTCACAGCGTCACCCCCCCACCCCCACCCCCAGAAATCTACCACCACCATGGCCACCCCACTGCCCCTAAGTCCAAGAGCCACAAAAGAAAGACAAAAATATTAAACCCGGATTAACCCCACTGCCAGATTTCTTTTCGGCCCTGGCCACTTTCCAGTTTATGTAACGCGTGAAAGATCGTCTGGTCAGATGACTCGAAGCAGCTGCCCTGCCTCCCCGGGAAGCTCGCAGCAGGTACCGGCCGGCGCCCCTGCTCGGGACACCCAGCCGCTGGGCTGGAGGAGGCCGGGCCCCCGCGTTCCTAAACTCCCCGCTGCTTCCTGCGTGCAGCCAGCGTCGAGAACCAGGCCCGCGGGCTTCAGGGGTGAAGGAGCCTTTGCTCCGGAGGCGACAGGCCGGGACCAAACCACAGCTCGGCCGCCTGGCTTGGCGTGCCAGGACAGCTACCGCGGAGGGGGCAGGAACAGCCTCTGCTCCCCGCAGCGAGGATTAACCAGATAACTTCTCTGGGAAACAGGGCAACAATGCCTCCCTCTCGGGGTGCTGGGAAGGACGGAATAAAGAAAGCACCCGAAACACTTAGCAGAAGGCCTGGCACTTGATAAATGCTCCTGGTGTGCTGCCTCCCGTCCCCAGCCCTCCCCTCCATCCCTGGTCCAGTTACAGGGCCCCGGACGGTGGGTCACAGGCCAGCGCCCCCAACCTGCACGCATGCACCTCCTCGCAGCCACAGCCTGGCCGTCACTCTCCTACAGAAGGGTGCCGGGACCCAGTCCGTCTGTCCCGTGCCACCTCCTGCATGGTCACAAACCCACTTCCTGAATGGGTAGTGAGGAGGCGCCAGCGGAAGCTGGGTATCCACAGCACAGCCCTGCCTGCGGAGCGAGCGACAAGGCCCCCCGGGGACACCCTCCCGACACACAGCCGAGGATGCCCGCGGGGACCCCGCCTCTGGCCTTCTGCCCCGGGGTGTGCGCGCCTCCCTGACACCTGCAGGGCCCTGGGTGCGGCGGTCAGGGCAGCTGGGGGCAGGCACTGCACCCCCAGCAGTAACTTATCAAGAGTCCGGGGGGCGATGAACAAGAATACAGGTTCTCACAGGAAAATGCTCACGATCTGCAATTAGGGCAGAAAATGAGCCATGAAGCAGCACGTGCAATAAAACCACAGTTCTACAAAAATAAAAAAATTTTAAACATTAAAAAATATATATATACTTGCAGATCCATGCAGTGAAAAGGCCAGACAGGGACACACGGTGGGGGGGTTAAAGGTCACGTTAGTCTATCACCCTTCCTTTTTTTTGAAAAAAAAAAAAAGATTTCACTTATTTATTCATGAGAGACAGAGAGACAGAGAGAGGCAGAGACACAGGCAGAGGGAGAAGCAGGCCCCATGCAGGGAGCCCGACATGGGACTCAATCCCGGGTCTCCAGGATCACGCCCTGGGCTGAAGGTGGCACTAAACCGCTGAGCCGCCCAGGCTGCCCTGTCACCCTTCCATATGCTTGTTTTTCTACAGCACACACGTGTGCCCACTATAAGAAAGAAAAAGAGGAAGGACACGTATTTCTGGAAACGTTAAGCTGTGTGCTGGCCAGCGAGGGTCCCGCGTGCCCTTGGGTCGGCCCCAGACAGACCAGCACCCTTTGGGGACAGCGGCGGGCAGCTGCTCTCCAGCTGAGCATCGATCCCTGGGTCTCCTTTCCTCCCCCCACGGCTCCAGCAGCTGGTCCGTCGTCCCACTTTACAGGGAAGAAGAAGGGGATCCCAGGTCGTGGAGCCCACGTGTAGGGCGGGAAGGACCCAAACCGGATCCGTGCGGCAGACCTCGGCGGGCTAAACACCGGCTCTGGAAGCCAACGGGGATCAGCCCGGGCTCTGCGTCATCTCAGCTCTGCGACGATATGAGGCTGATGCCATGTCCCCTCTGCCCTGCTTCCACATCCATAAAGTGGGCACTCTCACCGCGGCCGCCTCCAAGGCGTCAGGATTAACGAGATAAGGCAGGTAGACCCGTGCAACAGCGTCTGGCACAGGAAAATGATACAGCCTGGCATAGAACGTCAGTGCCCCCTCCCCAATGGCAGGGACCAGCGCCTGGGTCACTGCACATCAGAGGCACTCCGTGATGGTGTGTGGGATGGAAGGATGGGGGTGGAGGGGAAGGGCAGGGGGCGCCCAGGCAGCCAGCCAGCCAGCGGGGTACTGGCCAAGGTCACCCTGGCACCGTCCTGGGCGGGTGGGGGAAGTGCCAACCGAGCCCTGCCCTCTGGCTTTGAGCCCAGGCACCACCACCCCTGGGCCGGGGACTGCACCCCCCCCCCGGGTCTGCACAGTGGGACCCCTAACATTGCCTCTTTCCAGGTGTGTTAGCCTCCTCTTGCTGCTGCTGTGCCAATTTACCACCAACTTAGTAACTTGAAACAACCCAGATGTATTGTCTTACAGTTGCACGGGTCAAGCGTCTAAAATGGGATTCGCTGGGCTCTCCTCCCTTAGGGGCGCTGGGGAGGATCGTACCCCTCGCTTTTTCTAGCCTCTGGAAGCAGTCTGGATCCGCTGGCCTACGGTCCCTCCTCCATCTTCAAAGCCCACAGCGTGGCACCTTGTAACCTCTCTCTGACCTGGGCCCTCCTGCCTCTCTCCTAAGGACCCTTGTGATCGCACTGGGCCCCCCCGGAGAATCCAGGAGACTCTCCCCATCTCAGATCCTTAACTTACATTTGCCAGGTCCCTTTGCCATAGAAGGGTAACGTGTTCACAGGTGCTGGGGATCAGGACTTGGCGCTCTTGGGGGGGGGGGGCGGCATTATCCTCCCCACCACAGCCATGAGAACCACAGTGAGATAGTGAGATATACAGGAACTATAACGCGTGTGCACATGTAAACTATTAGTACTGGGCCTACTTTGTGCCCCCCATCAGGGATGAGAGTCGGATAAAGCAGCATCCTATGGCTGCAGACAGCCAGGGCCGGACGTCACGAGATTGCTGACCGGGGCACTCGGTGCAACGACTGGGCACACAGGTACCTCTTCCAGGAGAGACTATGGCTTTTATCCTGGATGCTTTTGTGCTGGTACTTTTATATTGCGACCCAAAGGCCACAGCTCAGATGCGGAAACCCCCTCGTAACCACAGGTGGAGAGGAAAGAAAAACAAAAACAAATACAGCTTTTCCCATTTCAGGACTAGCAAGGAGTCGGAGAGGAATCTAATGGTAAAGGGGTCTGGTCCCCATAACCCTCTCACGAGGGAATCCAGTGTGGGGAGCTGATCTCCGCCAGACCTCAGGTCCCACATGGACCCCTCAGGATAGGACACAGGAGGCTGGCAATGCTCCGGATTTGGAGAAACAGTGAGAGTAAGGGCAAGCCTGGGTGGGATTGCAAACAACCCCACGCTGGGGCTCAGCGTGGAAAGCCCTGAGTGATAACCCAGTGACGGACTTTGCCACGGAGAAGTTCCTCTGGGGCTGGGGCATTCCAGTTCTGTCCTGCTGACCCTCCCAAGACCCCCCACACTCCCCACGCCCATGGACCTCAGAAGCCACAGGCCTCGAGCACCATTTCCATTCTGCTCAAACGCTGCTTCCAGTGCCTGGCCTGACCCTCCCAGCACCTGATGTGCCCAGAGAGGACGGGGCTCCTTGGCACTTCCAGGAATCGAGCTGCCCAACTGCTTCCCCACAGGCCAGGCCCAGGTGAGAGACCCAGTCCATCTTATCTGGATACCCAGGAAGGGGCTGGACAGGTACCTCCAGGGAGCCACTAAGAATCCCTGTGGCCCAGACAGGAGCCAAAAGCCTGACCCAGCAGGAAATACTAAGGCTGCAGGGGGCCCTGTGGGAATGGCAGCAAAGCTGGGCAGAAAAAGCAAACAACTCCAGAGGGGGCCAGTGCCCTCGGAGGGAAGAGGTGCGGCCCGAGGCCAGGGAAAACACAGGAAGCCAGCGACCCACACGCCCTTGTTCCTGCAATCACTGTGCTCTGAGCTGCTTCTTCAGCCAGACGCCCCCCGCGAGAGGTCGGGTACTTGAGCCCATGGGCTTCAAAGTCTCCCAGGAAGGGCCAACCCCGTAGGCGCCAACAGACGGCCACACTGCAGCTCCCCAAGTCCTCGGGTAAGCCACTTCAACTCCAGCCTCGGTTCCTCTCCTAAAAAGTGGGCAAGCCCAGGGGCGCCTGGGGGGCTCAGCTGGGCGTCTGCCTCCAGCTCAGGGCATGATCCCGGAATGCCTGGCTCGAGTCCCGCACTGGGCTCCCTGTGGGGACCCTGCCTCTCCCTCTGCCTGTGTCTCTGCCTCTCTCTCTGTGTCTCTCATGAATAAATAAATAATCTTAAAAAAAAAAAAAAAGTGGGCGAGTCCAATCACCCCACCTCCTGGGGCTATGGATCCAGGAGAGATCACATGTGGGGCTCACTTAGCTCGTCGTTACTGCCAGGATCAGTGGGACCAGCCACCCAGAGCCCGCCTCCCACTGGCCTCCCTCCTGGCCCCTAGAGCCCAGGCTCGGAGACCCCATTTCCACACTCTTCCTCCTCCTCTTCTTCACGGAGACACTGAACGTGTCCTGTCGCCCAGTGCTCATCATTCATGCGATAGGAGGCCTTAAGGGCTCCCTTGAGGCCTGGCAGTCCCCACTTTAAACACCCACGCCCTAGGGGGCTGTCCTGAGGGTGGGTACCTGGGGGGGGGGGGAGACATGCCTCCACACCCTTCCCCCAGTCTGAAGGGGCTGCCCTGACTCTGCTCCCGCTTGTTCCCGGACGGGGCCTTGCCCACAATCACACACAGGCAGGAGCCCAGGCCACTCTGCGTGGCTCCCCAGGGGGGAGTCTATGGAACCGACCGCTTGCAAACTACTCTCCTAAGAACCCAGAGGCAAAGTTAGATCTCTCAGGAGGCACAATTCGCACCCCAATAAGCACACAGTCGATCGTCCATATGCAGCCGCCACCACCTCCATCAGCCACCCACCCCGCGCCACCACCAGTCTGAGGTTCTGGACCTGGAGTCCCCAGCACATCCCTGGCAGGCAGTGCAGGGGTCAAACACCCAGCCCCCGGGGGAAGAGGCCCAGGCTCCGGCCCTATTCGGAATGAACATGTACTATCTGTATGTAACCCTGGCCACGCGGCTTCCCCGAGCCTCCGCTTCCCCACCTGTGTCATGGGTAAGGACAGCCACTCCCGGGAGGTGGGAGGCTGGGAGGCGTCAATGGGACTGGGCCTTTAGCCCCGTGCGTGGCACCCAGTAAACACAACCATTCTCGTTACTATTATTTTTGCCGTTGTTGTTGCTGTCTGGTAGCAGATGCGTCTTGTTGCAGGAAGAGAAAGTAGCACCAAAGCTGAGCACTGAGGAGGTAGCTCTTGCCCAGCAGCGAGGATGGACGAGACCCCCCCCCCCCAGCCATTCTCACGCCTTGGATTGTTGACCAGAGTGGCCTGACCCTCAAACCACCCCAGGGGCCTCGGCACAAACGACCCAGCAATGCACAGCAGCAGCCCGGCTGCCTCCCCCAGAGGGACCAAGCAGGTAGAGGGACCAGGAAGTCCACGGGCCTCAATGCCCCTGCCAAGGTACCTGGACGGCCAATCAGCTTCAGTCAGCCCCACCATCACCCACCTGGCAAGCATGATTCTCTCCCCGGGGCAGACCCAGAGAGGTGGGGCAGGTGGGTGGGGGGTGGCTGGCCCAAGGGAGGAGGGTCAAACCCAGGTGTGTCTGACTCTTGGGGAACAGAGCCCAACCACCTCCCTCCAAAACCACATCCTCAGGGCTCCCCGAGGACACAGTTCGTTAAGCATCTGCCTTGGGCTCAGGTCATGATCCCAGGGTACTGGGATCGAGCCCCACATTGGGCTCCCTGCTGAGGGAGGGGGTCTGCTTCTCCCTCTCCCTCTGCTCCTCCTCCCACTTGTACTCCCTCTCTCTTGCTCATTCTCTCCTTCTCTCTCAAAAAAATAAATAAAATCTTTTTTAAAATAAAATAACAAAACCACATCTAAACCAGGACCCAGGGATCCCTGGGTGGCGCAGCGGTTTAGCGCCTGCCTTTGGCCCAGGGCGCGATCCTGGAGACCCGGGATCGAATCCCACGTCGGGCTCCCGGTGCATGGAGCCTGCTTCTCCCTCTGCCTATGTCTCTGCCTCTCTCTCTCTCTGTGACTATCAAAAATAAATAAAAATTTAAAAAAAAAAAAAAATAAATAAACCAGGACCCAGAATAACAACAGCAAATACCTTTGGAGCAGCGGGCACATGCCAGCAGCCTGAACACAGGATACCTGTTAACTTATGATGCCTCAGAGTCCTCCCCAGAGTCCTCCCCATCATACTGATCAGAAGTGAGGCTCCAGACAAGAAGCCACTTGCACAGAGACGCACAGCCAGTGCCAAGAAAGACTTGAAGCCAGCTCCATGTGGCTCCAAGCCCAAGCTCCCAGGTGTCCCGGGACCCCACTCCAGCCCTTGCTTAACCACCACACGCTCCCACCTGGCGGCTCACCAGCGGGGAGGTGGGGATGAGGACGGGCCCTGCTCCCCTCCCTAGCGGTGGGCCAGGGCCCTGATGGGGGTGAGGTCCCCCTGAGGCTGCAGCTCTCCCAGCATCTGGGCAGTTACTACCCCTGTCCTCAGGAGCCTCTAGAGGCCAGGTGGGCAGCCAGGCAAAGCCCGGGGCCATTTCTGAACCTCCAGGCAGGGGCCACGGAGGAAACCCCGTGAGGATCCGTAAAGTGTCCTCCCCTTGGCGATTTGCTTTTTCAAAGCCGTGTTTGCTTAGTGACTACCTTTAGGAAGGTCTCAAAATAAATAAATAAATAGGATAGAGCATTTTTCCCCCTTTCTCTTGGATAACAAAGAGAAGGACGATGATCTGAATCGATTCTTCTCCCCGAGGACTCCAGAGTGGAAAATCACCACCCAGGGAAGGAGCTGGAACTGAAGCAAACAGAGATCTGCAAGGGAGGGTGCAGCTGGGAGCACAGAGCACTGGACAACGAGTCCGAGGCTGCCAGCGTCTCACAGCATAGCCCTGGACAAGTCCTGCTCCCAATCTCTACTTCTGTGAAACCAAGAACAGGAGAGTCCCTGAGGACTCCTGCCACGATCCGTGCTCTGCTGGGAGCTCATGTCCCATGACTGTTTGCCCAGAAGGGAACTCAGAAGTGACATTTATTCAAGCCAGGTGTTGGCGAGACTCACCTGGCAGCCCTGGCCCAGCCCGAGAGGCCGAGGCTCCGAGCACACAGTCACTGTCCCTCCCGCCCCGTCACTGGACACACCCAGCCCCGACAGGAGGCGGCGGAGAAGCAAACACAGGTGCATATTTGGTGTGTCCTTCTACCAGCCTCTCCTATTCCCCACGATGCTCCTCTATGGGTATTACTCCCATTGTACAGACAGAGAAACTGAGGCTCAGAGGGGTTGCCAGGCGGCCCAAAGCCACCCAGCTAGTGCTGGGCTGAGTGGAGATTCGAACCTCCAGAGCTCACACCCTCGTGCCGCCAGGAGATGGTGTTTGAGGGGGCTGGGGCTGCTCCAGGGTGAGTCCTAGAACAGGTAAGGGAGCTGCGGAGCGGTGGGCAGCGGGTTCAGGGCAGAGGCAGGCCCCTCTCCCTGAAACACTCTCTGAGCTACGCCACCAGCGAGCTGCTGAAGACGACATGGTGCGGCACCAGCCCTCTGGGCCACTGGTCACCACCTCAGCACTGCCCCGGCACCAGCCAGACACCCAACCCGGCTTCCAGGGCTCACAGAGAGCAGGCGGGCAGGGACGGGCCAGGCTGCCGAGATCCCGACCCTGAGTGGTCAACGGGGTTCTCCAGGAGGGTGGCCTGAGAGAAACAAGAGCACCAGACCTGGAGGGCAGTGGTGCGCTTGCTCACGGCCCACTCCCCTTCCCAGCCTCCTGCCCCTGCCAGTAGCTTCCTCCCACCCCTACCCACCCCTCCCCTCTCTCTGAGCTCTCCCCCCAGGCCTCTTCCCATCGGTGGTGTCTCAGCACCCTGGGCATTCTTCTCTGGGCCACTCTCCTGCATCTGCATCCCCACTAGGCCCAGTTTCTGGCTAGCTTCCTTCCGGGCCCACCCCGGAGGGCTCTAACCCCTGGGGGATCAGAACTCCCCCGCACAGGTGCAGGGCTGCTGATTCATTTCGGGTCCCCGGGCAGGGAGGAGAGGCCGACCCCCGACCTCGGGCCCAGCAGAAACCCTCCAGGGCCCACCCATTCCGGATGGCCCCCCCAGGGGCCCAGGGCAGCAAGCTGCATCTCTGAGCTCTCCAGCTGGGTGACACCCACCTGAGAATCAGGCCCCCTAGGTCTGCACACCAGGATGAGAAAGGGAGACTCAAACACCCCTCCTCCTGCCATGGTGGCCAGGATTTAAAGCCAGGACCCCAGGGCCTAGATCCACCACTAAGGATTCCCTTAGAGGAGGACTCTCTAAGCACCCAGGTCCCCAAAGCCAGGCAGCAAGCAGCAGTGAGCAAAACCCTGAAAGGCCTCTGCTTTAACGGCCCCCAAACCCAAACCCAGCTGTGCAGCCAACCCCCGCCCCGATGCTCGCTCCCCCCCTCCCCCGAGCTGGATCCTTAGGCGAAGTCTGAGCGGTCCTGGGCCCAGCACCACCCTCCCGACACCTCCTGACCAGCATCCCCTCTTTCTCCAACCACCAAAGCAAAGGAACAAGGCTCAAGTACTTACTCTGTCTGGGGTGGTGAGGCTGCTGGGTCTGGGTCTGTGGGAAGAGAGCAGAGGAGAGCCTGTCAGGCCTGAGGCTGGTCCCTACGGACTCAGTCCATCCCCGCCCCCTTTCCCAGCCTCCCCGGGGTGCCAGAGACGGAGCCTGGCCAACCTGGGTGCCTGCCGGCTTCCTGCCTCCCTTCCCCCAGCCACCGCACTGTCATTAAGCTCCCTACCTGTCCTACCTGTACCAGCCCGCTCCCACCTCCATGGCCCACATCCCAGCTCCGATCAGAACAGCCGCCCTGCCAGCTCTGGGCCTGCCTCCCACCCCCAGCTCCTCAAGGAGAGCCCCTAGTCCCCAAGCCTGCAGGAAGTTCCTGCTAGTCCAGTCCCCAGTCTCTCCCAGATGACACAATACGAGAGCCCAGAAGCTGCCATTTAACACGGCCTTATCAGGGCCCTCCCACCCCTCCGGGAGGTGGCTCCCCTGGCTGTGTGACTCCCTGGGAGAAGCTGCTGGGGAAGAGGGGCTTCGGAGACACGAGCCCTGGGCAGCAACTGTATCCAAGCAGGACCCGGAGCCAACCACTTCCACGACCCCATGTCAAAGTGCGCCAGATGCTGCAGGAATGCTCGGAATCTCCAGTTCCCAGGGGAAGCAACGGAATGCAACTTCTCAATGGTTTTTCCCTTCCTGCTTCTGGGGACAGTGGAGGGTCTGGGAGGCATCCCTGGGAGCCTAGAGCCCCAGAGGCCGGGGAGTGGGAGGACCCAAGGCTCCCAAAAACACCTTACCAGTGGTGGGGGTGGAGTCCAAGTGGATCAGTGGGGCATCCTCGATGTCCTTCTCTGGGGCAAGGCCTGGGACACCCAGGCCGGCGCTGGTGTCCTCGTCATCATCACTGTCGTCAAACTCAAAAGCCTCTCCAGGGTCGTCCTCCGCCTCGGGGGAGGGGCCGGGGCCTCCGGGAACCAGCTGATCTTCTGGAAGGGAGGAGGAGTTAGCGGACTCAGGGCCTGGGGTTTGGTCAAGGGAAAAGGCTACCGGCTACCACGGGGGAGCTGCTGCGGGCCTGAGTAAGGATAGGAGGGCAGTTCCCAGGGACGCAGTAAACCCCTGCCCAGGCCAGCTGGCCCCCCCTGGGCTCCCAAGGTGACCGGTCATCGTCATCGGTGAGGGCTCCAAGCAGGTAGGCAGTGGACAGAGGGGAGGGAGCAAGGCTAAAGGGCGGGCGGGCCTGCATCTGCACCCAGACCTACACCTTTCATGTTCTTGTTTCCCATTTCCCCGTTTTGTAAGAAAGGGGGCTTTTTATTTTTTACTTGTTTATTTTTTAAAAGACTTTATTTATTCATGAGAGACAGAGAGGCAGAGACACAGGCAGAGGGAGAAGCGGGCTCCCTGCGAGGAGCCCGAGGCGGGACTCGATCCCAGGACCCCGGGATCACGGCCTGAGCTGAAGGCAGACGCTCAACTGCTGAGCCACCCAGGTGCCCTGCAAGGGGGCCTTTAAAATGCACGTGCATGTGGTTCAGCACGTGTGTGCCTGTGTGCTTTCACCACGTGCAAGTGAGCACACCCCCCTGTCCTGCACACCGCACGCAGCTGCCTGGAAGTATCTGGAGCCCAAAGGGAAGCAGCGTGTGGGGACCAGGGTGAGGAGCCTGCACCCCCAGGCCCCCGTGGGGCCACGTCCTCCTGCCATCCAGCAAAGCTCAACTGAAGCAGAGCCCCCACCCCGTACGCCCCCTCTTAGCCCGTGTTTTCTCCATCCATCCACTCCCGTTTAACCTGCAGAGATGTGTTTTGTGCTCCTTTGTATTCCCCAGCCGATCTCAGATCCCTAAGAGTCCTCTTAACTGTCCCCTTTAAGGGGACAGAGGGTGGCCTGGCCCGGGGTAGAAGCTCAGCAACTTCTGTTAAACAAGAAAAGGAACAGGTTCTCTCTCCTAAAGAGCTTAACGGGCCCTCAACCTTTCCACCCGCCCCACCAAGCTTAGGTCCCCAGTTTTCTTCCAGGGAGGACTCCCTTCCTCGAACCTGGGGCTGGACGGACCACCGGAGGCTCGCTACGCCATCCCCCTACTTCACGCAAACCTGCTCCAAAATCAAAGGGCAATGTGGTCTGGTTTTAAAAGTCTGCAAAGCTGGGGCGTCTGGTGGCTCAGTCGGTTAAGCACCTGCCTTCTGCTCAGGTCACGATCCAGGGGTCCTGGGTCCGGGGATCAAGCCAGCGTCCGGCTCCCTGCTCAGCCAGGAGTCTGCTCCTCCCCCTGCTTGTGCGCACGTGCTCGCTTGCTGTCTGTCTCTCTCTCGAATAAATAAATAAAATCTTGGGGGGAAAAAAAAGTCTGCAAAGCGGACTACCCCTCCAGTCCTGCTGTAGCTCACACCACACAAGGTAGAGCACGAGCTCTGGTCCTGCCTGGGACCCAGACGGGCTGTGTGGTTCCGAGCAAGTCTCATCACCTCTTGGAATTTGGTTTCTCCCTCCGTAAACAGGAGAATAAAAACAGCACCCACCCCATTAGGCTGAGGTGAGTGTGAACTAAGAAGTAGGTCAGGGTTTCCCTGCCTCGCCACTCTCAACTGGCGCTGGCTCCCCGGGGTCTTCATGCTGGGGCCACTGCAGGGCCTGCAGCAGCATCCCTGGCCTCTACCAGTTAGAAACGAATATTACCCTCCAGTTGCGACACCAACAAGGTCTCCAGACATTGCTAAATGTTCCCTGGGGGACAAAATCACCCCTAGTTGGGAACTGCCAGGGTAATACTTGGCCTAGTGTGTAGACACATTACACAACAGCACCTGTCGTAAGTACGGCCCCTCCCAGCCTGAGATCCTTGAAGACAGGATTGCCCAGCCCGTGTTTGTGGACTCGGCCCCAACAGGTGCTCAGAGGTGGAAGGATGAGTAGGCAGGCAGGAGGGTGGATGGAGCAGAGAGACGGCTCTATGGAGCAGCACAGGGGCTGACGAGCATATCCAACTCCAGCAGTCTCTTGACAACTAGAAAAATCCAGTCCCTCCCCTACAGTGACCTGGGAGTTTGCAGAGCAGAACATTCCAGGTGCCAATGTACCAAATCCACGGAGCCCCTTCCTCCGGTGCTGGGGTGCAGCTGAAGCCCAGAGCTCAGCCTCCCTCCCCACCAAACGGAGGCCCCAGAGGTGGGGACCCACCTCTCCTCCTGGGAGCCTTGGGGACAGCTTGGGTCAACATGGGCAGGAGTGGACTCCTCCGGGCTATGATGTGGCCCGTGGCACAAGCTCCTTCTCCTGGTTGAGAGCCTGGCTGGCACAGCTGCTGGTGTAAAGCCTCTCGACCACCCCCACTGGACACGAGGCCACAGAGGTTCGAGCAGCAAAGCGAAGCAGCCGTCATTCGGCTGGTAAGCGGGGAGCCGGATCTGAACCTGTTCCATCTTAGTCCCCTCCTACATTCTCCACTGAGCCCTGCTGCCTTCTGGAAGTTCGCTGAGCCGTTGGACTCTCGGCCTTGACATGATGAATTAACAAAGGAAGTCCAGGGGTTGAGTTGGAAGCTGGATCGATGGTTTTCAAATGACAGTTCTCAACCCGCTGGTGGGTCACAAAATCAATTAGGGGATCCCCCAGGCAGTATTTTGCTTCGTTTATGAACTGCTTGAGATATTTTTAAATATTTTATCATAATATTAATAAAGTCACATTCGGTATGACTTTTGCCATGGCTTTGACAGTTCTGTTTGCTTGCTGACACAGGTGTACACACACACGGGTGGTATAGAATCTTCTACTGCTCTCCCCTCGCTCACCACTGCAGCCACACGGGGCTCTGTGCTGCACCATGAATGTGCCCCACGTGCTCTTGCCTCAGGACCTTGGCACCTTCCATCCTGGGGTCCAGAATGTTCTTCCCCAGGTATCTTCTCCCGCTCTCGCCTCCTTCAGGTCCTTACTCTAGGCCATCTCCAAAACCGCCCACAGAGACACCCTGGGACTCCCTGATGACCCTGCCTGCCTTACTTTTGCTATGGGCCTCATCAGCAGTGATGTCCGATGCTTTTATTTTACTGTGTCCTAACTAGAACGTAAGCTCATGAGGGATTCCAGTCTGTTTTGCTCACTGTTACACCCCGGCATCTGGTGTAGTGCCCCGCACACGGCCCACAGCAGGCACACAATAAGTATCCGCTAAACACACACACACACACACACACACACACACACACACACTCCTGTACTCAGGTCTATGGGCTGTGGTTTTAAAAGTTTAAAAATTAAAAAATAAAAATAAATAAAAAATAAAAGTTTCAAAATACTGGGGTGCCTGGGTGGCTCGGTCAGTTGAGCATCTGAAACTCTTGGTTTCGACTCGGGTCACGATCTTGGAGTTGTGGGATCGAACCCCTGTGTTGGGCTCCATGTTCAGCAGAGCATCTGCTTGATATTCTCTCTCCTACTCCCTCTGTCCCTCCCCCCACCTCAAATAAATAAACCTTTTTTAAAAAAAAATAAAGTAAAATAAAAGTTTTAAATGCTGGGATAAATGACTTCAAAGACCCCCCACACACACTATTTGAGGGCGACCAGATACAGCCTCACCCTGACCCCCGGACTCAGTACCCGTGGCCCCTCCCACTTGAATCTGCCTGAGAGGCAGTGGGGATACTGTGCGCGTGGCTGGTACTGAGTGATGACTAGGGTGTCACAGTCAGACCCCTGGGCTCCAACCACAACTCTCCTCGATGTTGACTGTATGAATGCGGGGGGTCACTATACCCCTCAGGCTGCAGCTCCCTGACCTATGACAAGGACAAGAACAGTGAGCAGCTTTCGGGCCATCGGGCAGGACGGGACACTGGATGAGAGGGCGGAATGAACCTGCCCGTGTGAAGCTGCCTGGTGTGAGGGCACGTGCTCACTGCTGATACTGGTCCTGCTTATCACCAGGGCCATTGCATCATGACCATTATCTCCATGATGATTATGATGATTATGATTATTGCCTTGAGTCAGAGCCCAGCCCCAGGCCCTGGGGGAGATGTGCAGGCCTTTCCAGTCACAGGCCAGGCCCGTGGAGCAACCGGCCACAGGCCCTGTGCAGGGACACCAATCAGTACGGTCATGCCTGCATGCAGGGGACTGTTCCCAGCAGCTCCTGGGCCCGGGAGGTTCAAAGAGGAGTAAGATGCGCCCGCTCAGTGTCAAGGAGCTCACTGCACATGAGTTGAGCACAGAACCCCAGGGCCCGAGCCAGCGCCCAGGGACAGCAAGGGGCTCACGCTGGCCAGACACTGGCGTGGCTTCAGGCACGGGCCACCCCTGCACAGAGCCTCGCAGGATGAGTGGGGCTAGTGTCCCAGGCTGCGGCCATAGCAGGAGTGGAAACGAACAGCATGAGACCCAGTGGACCCCCCAAGACGTGAGCAAGGGGGACGGAACTAGAGGACCGTGAAGAGGTGTGTGGGGGAATTTGAATTTTATAATTAACACAACAGGAAGCTGGGGATCCCTGGGTGGCTCAGTGGTTTAGCACCTGCCTTTGGCCCAGGGCATGATCCTGGAGTCCCAGGATCGAGTCCCATGTCGGGCTCCCTGCATGGAGCCTGCCTCTCCCTCTGCCTGTGTCTCTGCCCCTCTCTCTCTCTCTGTCTCTCTCTGTGTCTCTCATGAATAAATAAATAAAATCTTAAAAAAAAAGAAATGACAACAGGAAGCTCTCAAAGAATCAGCAAACAGCAAAGAGCCTGTTTCAACCATATGACACCGGCTGGCAATATGGGGTATACTTGGGACAGTAAATGTCTGTCAAACGTTTGGTGAAAGGAACTGAATTGATTCAATCATAAAATCATTTTGTTCATATTTTCTGGTGAATAGGAGAAGGTGCAAAATGCCCCCGGCAGCAGAAGCCAGAGCAGGGAGCATCCTGGGGCCCAAGCCACCGTCAGGCCTCAGGAGATGCCCCGTCCCCGGAGCCCCGCTCCCCTGCTCCTGAGACCCAGGCAGCCAGAGGTGGCTCCTTATCAGAAGGACAAATCAGGAGGCCCCTCCCGGAACTGAGCCCTTCCCACCCATCTGGGCAGGTGGCATGACTGGGCCGGCCCCTGCTGCCTGACGTTCCTGGACACACCCCAGCCCTGGGAGAGCCAGCCCCAGCAAGCCCAGGAGGCAGGAGACCCGAGCAGCCACCGTGTGCCACGAGGTGGACTCTGTGCTGGTCTCCCACCCTTCGGAGGAGAACACGAAGCCTCGGGGAGGACGGGATGGTCCCTGGTGGTCCACCTCGCAAGGGGATAATAGTTTCCGTTCATTGGGCAACTGATCGCCTGACGCCAGGGCTCTCTGTATATTTAAACCTGGCAACAGCACCAGAGCAGGTGTCGTTACTGTCCTCACGTGTACGGTGATGAGGCGGAGCCGCAGAGACACCAAGTGGCTCAACTCAGCGCACAGTGTCGGTGGCAGGGTAGGGTTGGCGAAGAAGCCCTCACATGGGACCTCTCTGCCACCGGCCTCTCCCAGAGGAAGATACAAAGACAGGCAGCTGGGCCCAGTGGGTGAAGGGTGTCCAGCTCCTCTGGGGGGGGGGGGCTGGACTCCACCTGCAGTGTCCAAGGCCCCACTGCTAGGGTTGCCAGGTAAACTGCTGGACAGTGAACTGAATATCAGACTAACAACAAATAATGTTTCCACACATGTGTCTATCGGCCCAAGGCCCTTCCCCTCCACCTCCAGGGTCACTGCCCTCAATCCATGAGCTTCACCCCCAAGCACATCACGCTCCTGGTGTCAGGTGGACAGTGGTCTTAAAAGCTTAAAATCTCAAAAAAAAAAAAAAGTCTAAAATCTCCAGGGGATCTTAGGTGAAGAATCACCCCTCGTCTGGAGCCTACTCTGTTGAGAAGCAGATTATGACTTCCACGTTGCAGACCAGGAAACTGAGGCAGAGGGGTGCAGTCACTTGCCCCAGGGCACACTGCTAACCCCCAGCAGAGCAGGATTCTCACCCAGGGTCAGCCTGCTCCGAAGCTAGCATCCCTCCGCCAGCCCCGAGGCCCGTTCCGAGGAGGGACGAGCAGGAAGCCTGGGGTACGGTACCTATGGCAGCCTGTGGCGGAGGGTTGGAGGAAGCCATCAGACAAAGTCCAGCTCAGACCAGCACCGTCCCAGCCGCTCGCCTGTGAAAAAAAGACCAAAAATCTAATTAGATGGGGTTCAAGGGCAAAGTTTCATCAAGCAGAAAGGGGTCACTGGCTTACCACCTGTGCGCTCCAGCCCGCCAGCTCGCCTTCTCCTTCCCCAGCAGCTCCCAGAGCACAGGATGGTGCCAGAAAGGGCCCAGCCCCCACCCACCATAAATCATTAACCCAGAAAGGCAGCAGCTGCAGAGCTATCGCCCCATCTTCCCAGAAGAGCCAGGCCACCACAGACCTTCCTTCTGCTCAGCGCCCAGCGACACTGGGGAGCCCGGCAGGTCCAGCTAGACAACCCCCCTTCATCCCTTCTGGCTTGCAGGTGGACCCCAGCCCCAGAGGCCAGGATCATGCTGGGGCTCCTGTGCTCCAGAAGCTGGATCACGCCTGATCTGTCATGGACGTGGCCGGACACTTCCTCTCTGGGCCGCCCAGTGACCGCAGCTCCCTGGAGTCCGGCCCCTCGCAGCAGCCCCGCCTGCGGCCCCGCTGAAGGCCATTCACTCTTTGTCTCTCCCTGTCCTGCCCCCACGGGGTTGGCCAGCTGGCGAGGGGCCACTGGCCTTGGCACATGGCCGTGAGGGAAGTAAAGGGATGCAGAGAGGCAGATGGCCAGACATAGGGAGAGAATCCCAAACGCTCGGAGCTCGGAGCAGTTTTCCCTGGCCTCAAAGCGGGGGCTCCCTGGGCTTCCCAGGGCCTGCAGCCAACCTTGCCACAAGTCCAGGCAGTGAGGGACAGGGCTCTCCCCACTCCATACTGGCACCCCCGATTCTGAGCTGGGGGCTGTCCTTCTAGACCTTTCTGTGGAGGGGAGAATCGATCCTGGAGGGAAGCACGAGCCCTACAGTCCAATCAGCCCCTGCCACCCACTGGCTGCCTGCCTGCTTTCCTCTGCAATCCTAAAGCCTTTATTTTTTACTAACCGGCTTCCTCAATAAGCATAGAACGCATGTAAATGGCAATTAATTAATAACAGCAAACATTCCCATAGTGCCTACCATGTCTCAGGTGCTATTCTAAGCACTCTACAAATATTAACAGATTTAATCCAACTATTAGAAATCAGACAAACTATGAGAATATGAGGCCCAGAATGCGTAACTAAGTTGCCCAAGATCACACATCTACTAAGTGGCAGAGCCAGGGTTTGAACCCAGGCCGTGGGGCCCCGGAGGCCGTACCCATTAGGTAACCACTCCACTGCCTCTCAAAACCCAGACAACGTAAGGGTGCAGAGCAAAGTCGCCATCCCCCCAGTCCCACCCCCAAACACCCCCATCCACCCCTATCCCCCGGGTCCCACCCCCACCCACCTCTATCCCCCCCAGTCCCACCCCCAACATCCTCATCCACCCCCATCGCCCTAGTCCCACCCCCCCCACCTCCATCCCCCAGCCCACCCCCATCCCCCCATCTCCCCAGTCCCACCCCCTCCCACCTCCATCCCCTCAGCCCAGCCCTGTCCACCTCTGTCCCCTCAGTCCCACCCCGAAGCAACTGCCTTCACTAGGTCCTTGGGATCCTTCTAAATGGCCCACGGGTGTGCTGCTTATCCCTGTGCCTGTACACGTGTCCTGTTTCATGCAGGGGGAAGCACACTGCACCACCTTTTTTTTTTTTTTTTTTTTTTTTTTTTTTTTGCACACCTTTTCTTAAAGCTTAAGAACCCTGGTGACCTTTCACACCAGGACACAGACGTCAGCCTCACTTTTCTGAATGGCTGTGTGGAGGTTAGGGGTCAGGGGTGGAACATATACTCTCACCCACATATACTCTCTACAGGGGACACTGAGGAGCTCCCGGGGTTTTGGCCTTATGAACGCAGCAGCAACTGACGTGTGGAGGGCCTCGAGCAAGTGCGTAGGTGAGGCCCTACGCGAGCCTAGAAGCCCATGTCTTCTAGGAGCTGCTGAGTCCCGGAGGACGGCAACTTTCACTCGGTTGAATGCAAACTGCTCTCCCCTAGGCGGTGGCTGTGCCCGGGAGCCCCACACTCAAAGCCATCAAGACAGAAACGTTACTACAGCAAAGGGCTTTGGAAACAAACTAAAATGTTTGCAAATTCCCTTGCCAGTGGAAAGACCCAACAACAGCCCCACAGCCCTGAGGCAGGTGCCTCCTCCCTGGGGTTCACCCAGAACCCCTCAGGAAAGAGCAGGAACACTGACACCCCATGTACAGGAGGGAAAGGAGAGGCGCTTAGCCCCAGGCCCTATGCAAACTGCGGCTCAAATACAATTTTTTGATGATGCAGAAACCTAGGATCCTTTCCGTCCAGGCCAGAGAGCTGTCCTCCCCTTTCTCCTCACCCAGCAGAGGTGATCCCTGCGCTCCGCTCCAAGCCCAAAGCTTGATCTG
This sequence comes from Vulpes lagopus, assembly GCF_018345385.1. Lineage (NCBI taxonomy): Eukaryota > Metazoa > Chordata > Mammalia > Carnivora > Canidae > Vulpes > Vulpes lagopus. Next base: position 129,926,333 of record NC_054831.1, read on the forward strand.
CATTAGTGCATTTACAGATGAGGAAACCAAGGCACAGAGAGGAGGAGAGATCTGCCCAGGCCACAGAGGCAAGGGGACAGGTGACAACACTAGGGCTCAGCCCCAAACCCTCCTCTCCCTCCTCCAACCACAATGCCTCTCTGGACTTTGGGGCTGGAATCTGGGGGCATCTGCTACAGACTAATCTGGGGCAGTGAGGTCCCCAGGCAAGGACACGGACCCACAAGCCCCATGCACGCCCACAGCCCGGTGGCCACCATTTGTACACAGGTGCCCCTAGCCTCAGGAGGATGCAGGTGAGGGAGCAGGGGTGTCTCCCATTGCTGACACCAGAGACCTTCATGGGGCCACAGTTAGGAAAAGGTTCAGGCTACCTGACACCACCGGGGTCCCACCACTCAGTAGCTAGGACACCTTGGATGAGTGACTTAGCCCCCATCTCTGAGCCTCGGTGTAGTCATCTGCAAAATGGGGGCTAAAAAGTAGCACCTCCCCAGGTTATTAAGATAATTAAGAGTAAATATGGGTAAAGCTCGTGGAAGGGTCCCTGGGACCCACTGGTACGTGGCTCTTATTAACACAGCACAGGCTGCGGTGAGCACAGCTCTGCCTTGGGAGCTGGGGACTCGGGCTGGAGTCGCATCTCCACCAGGAGATGATGTGAGCCTGGTGAGTGTCCGCATCTGTACAAAGGGGGTCCCACTACCTGCCCCTCGGGGCTCCCGGCAGCATACCTGAGGCCAAGCCCACAATGCCAGCAGGCTCACCCAGCGCCAAGATGCTCACCCTTGGAGCTGTCGCCACGAAGATGGGAGACAGCAAACCGTACCCTGTGTCTGGATTCCATAGCCCAGGAGTGTAGGGCCCCTGGGGGAGGCTCACTCTGGGGATCTGGAGAAAGTGGCCTGAGGCAGCCAGAGCCACCTGCAGGCTGGGCTCTGTCTCTCCTCTCCGTGTGACCACAGGCCTGTCCTCAGCCTCTGAGAGCCTCAGGCTTCCCCTCTGTAAAATGGGCATGAAGCTCCCGTGCAGGCTATTTTCCAGGCTGCTACAGGCAAGGAGCCAGGTCATTGGGAGTGAACGTGCTTAGGCAAACAGGTGGAGTCATTTGACTATTTCCCTTGTTTAATTTTTTTTTTTTAAGTCTTCCTTGAGTTGTACATGGTCTGGGAGCTCTTGAGGTGGGAGCCTGAGCCGGAAGAAATGTGCTGTGATGTCCCTGAAGTGAGCCTCTCTCTGAATAGGGCTCCAGAACCTTCCTGCCATGACAGTCTCTAGCAAAAGAGGCCATCTGGCTGGTGAAGGCGAGCCAGGGGAAAAAACAAAAAAGCAGCCCAGCAGAGTATAGAAGCGATTCGGATTGTGCTTGAGAACTGCCCAGAGGCAGAGGCCCGAGAGGAAACCCACGTAGACAGTAACGCTGTTAGGCTCAGGTGAGCATTATAAGAAGGGACGACAAAAATAACCATTCCCGCTTTCTAAAAAAGAACATTGAGGCAAAAACATCATAGCGGGTCGGAACCAGGAAGCCTTTACCCTAAACAGGGCACTGCTCCGGCTTTTCAGGGGTGGAAGCCGGGCCACGGAGGGAAGGGCCCACGGCACTGCTGCACTGCAGAGGCAGAGACTCGAGGGCAGCGGGTAAAGGGCGTGGGACGTGTTGCCAGATCTGAGTTCCAATCCCGGCTCCGCCACTTCCCCGGAGCAGCGCGGCTGATAACCTCACAAGCACCTGTCACGCAGAGGTCCTGAGCCAGGGAGACGAGGCACTGCCCCCAGAGTGAGCTCCCCGGAAACACTGGCCGCCGCAATCGCTGGGACATTCGCTGGCCTGAGCTTGGGCGGCAGGGTCTTGGAGGACTGTGTTCTCTTGGGGGCCATCTCGTTGACAACGACAGCCAAGACTGGGCGGGCGGGCGGGCCCCCTGAACGGGGCTCTCTCCTGCCACCCTGTGCGGAATGGCTGGCGGGAGGCTGTGCCCTTCATGGGCCACCCTGGGGCAGCGGGAGATACAGAGGAGTTGGGGGCGGGGGCTCCCGCCAGGGCAGCAGGTGGGCCCAGCAGGGTAAGCTCAGGGACCCGACCACCCAGCTTGCTCAGAGCAGCCAGTGTGAGCGCCTCCCTCCCGCCTCGGCAGCCCTGCCACTAAAACAGGTGTCCCAGCGGCTCTAATTTAATCAAAGAGCTTACCGGGTGCCTCCATCCTCTAGAGTTCAAGGTCCATCCAGAGGCCCAATAGGAAACCCTCCACCTGCTGGCACCTGCCCCTCCTCACTAGCTCAGCCGACTCTGAGCCAACCCCCACCCCAATCAAGAGAGAGGCCCCACCCCTCTTTCCTGGATGGGGCCTACAGAAATGTCCCCGGAGGGCTCCTGACAGTCAGGGAGGCTGTAGCAGCAGGGCCAGCAGCTGGAGGACAGGAAGGGCTGGGCTCTGGGAGAGAGGCCAGTGGGAGAGGGGAAGGGAGGGGAGGGGAGGGGAGGGGAGGGGAGGGGAGGGGTCCAGAGAGGCAGAAACCCAGTGACGGGCACTGATGGGATGAGCACCAGGTGTTATTCTATATGTTGGCAAATTTAACACCAATGAAAAATAAATTTATAAAAAAGAAAAAAAAAAAAAAAGAAACCCAGTCCCAGAAGCTGGGGAAGCAGCAGATGTTGGCATCGCCGAGTCAGGCAGCCTTGTTACAGGAAAGGTGACAGCTGCCCAGCCTTGGTTGGAGGCAAACAAGAAGTAGGTTCTGGCCCGTGCACCCACCTCAAGCCTGGAGGCACCCGTGTGTGTCTCCTGAAAGCGGGAGAAATGTGTGGGACACCGGAGCAAGACGGGGTGCGTGGGCTGGTCAGGACCATGGCTCCTCCTGCAGCCGGGCCCTCCCAGAGGTTTCTGTGGCTTTTGGCCTCTTGTCAGGCGTACCCTCGGCTGACCTGCCCCCTGACCCCCTGCTGCCACGGGGACCATTCCACAACACACACCCTCAGCCTCTTTGTCGCCTGCCTTCAGGACGAAGTCTAGGACCCAAGCAAGGGCCTCAATGACTCGCGCCTTCCCCCTCACTGGCCTCTCCGGGGGCTCAGCAGCTCCCAGGCCCTGTCTGGTTGGAAACTTGGCTCCAGCCCTCAGGAAGGGTTTTCTGACCCATGACCTTGCCAACCTGTATTATATTTCTATAAAATAGAAATATTTTTATATTTCTGAGCCTTTTGCTCAGACTGTTTATTCCCTCTGAGTAGAACTCCCACTCACAACCAGCAAGCAAACTCCTACTTAACCTTCAAAACCCAGACCTAGTCTCTCCTTCCCAGCCCCATCTCATGAATCTTTAAAAGAAAAAAAATATATATATATACACGCATTCCAAGCCCACAGTTCTGATGGTTCAGGGATGCAGCCAGGGAAAGTCTATTTTCAAAGGGCAGAGTGATTCTGAGACACGTACAGCCCCTCTTATAACGGCCCCCCTCAGTGGATTGGGACTTCTTTTCATCTCCGCGTCCGGGAGCACCAGCCCACACACAGGACAACAGCCGCTGAGTTAAGCCCAGGGGCTGAGAACCTTCACCTGCCTGGGACCTACCCTCTCTGGAACCCGTAAGGCTGGCGTGTCGCAGGGCCTGGAGCAGCTGTGGGTGCTCGGCTTCCTGCTGGGTGGAAAGGGGGGGGGGACCCAGGTGGAAACCTCAGCCCCCTCGGTATCCTCTGCTCTGCCCAGAGACCAGACCCCGGGGGGAGCGGCAGGGGATGCAAGCTGTGGACTCTGGGCCCGGCGGGAAGGGCAATGCCCGCAGCTCCGCCCTCAGCGCCAGGGGCACCTGCTGGAGGCTCTGGACCCAATCCTGGAGGGACAGGCGCCTCCTCCAAGGCACCACCGTGGAGCTACAGCAAGCGACACACGTCCAGAATCCAGAGCCCTGGGGAGAGACATGTGAGCTCCCCGGGAAGGACTCGGACGCCAAACGAAGCCCAGCTCTCGGGCCGCCACACCGCAGGACGCCGCTCACCCTCTGCACCTCTGGCCCCGACTGTCAAGCGCAGGTGTAAGTGAAATGACATCTGACAGCGCCGGTGGTTGCTGACACCTGCTAGTTCCCAGCCCAGAGGTCCTGCTGCTCTTCGAGGACAGACGGTCGTCCCGTTCTGCAGACCGCCCACCAGACTTAGCGGCCCTGTCCTTCGTGGCCCTCATCACCCCTGAGGTCACGAAATGATCGTCTTCAAATGACAGCTGACATCTCCGGATGCCACTCCGCAGCCGTGCACCGCGCATGCCGAGCAGTTCAGTTTTGTTCATTTAGTCCCCCTAACTGACGAGGCGGAGACTGAGGGACGTGCCCACGCGGCCCCTGAGCTGAGCGGGGAGTCCCGGGCGGTGGGAGAGCCTGGAGAGCCAGGGCAGGATCCGCAGCCCAGGGTCCCCGCGAGCAACAAGTGGTGGGTGAGCGCATGGTGAGTGGGGGAGCTTGTCCCCTGCCCCGCCCCAGCCTCCAAATGCCAGAGGGACAAGGAGGCCAGCTCTCTCACCCACTAGGCACCAGGCCACTCGATGGGCTTCCTGCAAGAAGGGGGAGGAGGGAGCTGAGAGGAGCACCCTCCAGCCTACAGGCAGGGGTGAGGCTTGGTCAAAGGCCGAAGCCTCAGACAATGGAGGCTCTGTCCCAGCCCAGAGTAGGCGTCCCCGCCCCCTAACCCTCGTCTCCCATTGACTTCCTAGGCGTCCAGGCAGGACAGGTGGGGAGCAGCCCCCAGGAGGAGGCCTCGGGCCAGAGGAGCCCACCTATGCGGCACCCCTCCGGCGGCGGGGGGGGGGGGGCAGGAAACCAGCGCCAGCCTGGAGAAGCTGCCTAACCATGTGTACCAACAGGGCTGCCCCAGACCGGCCCCCGTCCCGCCCGTCCTCTCTGCAGTGACCCAGCCCAGGCAAGAGGCGCCAGGCTGAAGGGCCAGGTGCAGAGCCTCCTACTCTGGGCTGAACTGTCCTGCCCTCACCCGGGGAGGGTCCTGGACCCTCCTCCACGTCCTGGGTGGTCCACATGATGGGGCCCGGCGGCCCACAGCCAGGAGGCCGGAAGGGGGCAGCATCAACTTTGTGCCACCCCTTCACCCTCCCGAGCCTCAGTTTCCCCTGAAGCCCCCATCTCAGGCAACTTAGCGTCAGCGAGGCTCCGATCCGCTTATTCCAGCACCAGGGCATTTCCATGCTGGAACCAAACCTGAGCAGCGGGCTTCCTTCCCTCCCTTTCGGGAAGCTGGGGCTCAGGAGGGCCAAGCTTTTGCCTCAAGTCCCCGGAAGCCCAAGGCAGGAGCAGGAAAGGAAGGCGTGTGTGGCTCCCTGCACCTCGACAGAGCTGACGCAGGAGGGGGAGCACGGATCGCCCAGGCTGCAGCAAGGGCCCAGGCGGAGGCAGAGGGGCCAGAAGAGCCGGGCCTCCCAGGCACGGCACCTCCCCGGGAAGGCGGAGAAGCCTGCAGGTGGAAGGGGGTGGGGGCGCAGGCAGGGGGCACGTCCCAGCCACCCACCCACCCCAAGCACGCAGGTGAAGCCAAGGGCAGGGGCCGAGATCGCCAGGGTGGCTCCCGGCCACTCAGCAAGCTGACCTAAAGCCTCAGGAGAGGGGGGGCCGGGGCAGGACCCTTCACCCCCAAATGCCCAGGTATCAAGCTGCTGCCGTAGGAGCACCCAAGGTCCCTGAGTGGCCCCCAGCTTCTCTGGGATCCCAAGTCAGGCCCACCTCCAGCAGCTTCCACGGCGATGGTGCTCGCCCGTGCTTGCCCCACTTGAGGAACATTTCTCCGCACCTCCGCACCCCGACTCCCTGCAGGGCCCCAGCTCGGGCCTGGGCACAAAGGAACAAGGGAGAGGCCCACATTCCTGTCCTCGGGGGGTCCGCACCAGTCCCGCACAGCAGGGGTGGCCCATGGGACTCGGCGGGAGCAGGGACGTACTTTGCCTACTGGGCAGAGACCCCACAGGAGCCCAGTGGACTCTGGGCCCACGTTCCATTCCAGATCAGAGCCTAGAGCAGGGTTTCTGGGGTCAAACCGTATTCCAGTCCTGGCCTCACTACTTGCTAGAACTTGCTTCGCTGAGTCTGCACTGGAGGGAGGTATCTCGGGTTAGGATGAGGGATGAATAAGGCAATGAGCACTGCCTGGTAGGGGCAGGAACTCAGCAGAAGGCGCGGCTCGTCACCACGCAACAGGCAGCTGCAAGGAGGCAATGCACTGTGCTCCCCAGATGTCACAGGGGCAGGCGACCTCCAGCCACGACCCCCTCCACACTGCCATGCCCGGCTCTCAGCCCTGACCCTCCCACGGAGGTGCCAGGCTCCCGGCTGCACCCGGCAAGCACCCCTCTGTCGGGCCCTGCATGCTGCCCCCACCCCACCCCGGGCTGCGCGGACGGGCTTCCACAAGCAAAGATTTCGGGGTTCGGTTCAGGGAGATGGTTTCTGGTCCTAGATTCCAGCGGGGCCCCCTACGGGCCGTGTGCCTCCCACCCTTCCGTGGGGAGTGGCGCCGGCGGCTCCCCTGGCCTGTCCCACCCAGGGGCTCACGGACCCACATCTCTTTAGGCCACGCACCTTCAGACAGGGAAACCCCTGCACCCTACACACACACACACACACACACACACACACACACACACACACACGGGCCCCACTTAGACCACAGAAAGGACCTCGGACTCGGAGCTGATGCCAGAATGCAAGGGACCCGGGGGCTGGGGAAGGAGGAGGATGTGAGGAGGGGGTCTCTCTGGAGGCAGCCAAGGGACACGTCAGCTCCCCGCTCCTGCATCATTCCCAGCCGATATAAAGATCAAAACCCCAAAAACCTCACCAACCCCACATCAGCTCTAGCCACCACCAGATTCCCTGCTTCCCTTGGGCAAATGCTGCCCGCACCCCAGTCCTGGACCCCCCCATTCTCTGCCGAACTATCAAGGCCGGGAGAGTCCACCCCCGCTGCTCCAAGATGCCAAAGCCCGTGGACGTGCCTGGGCCCCGTCTCCCTTCCCGCGGCCGTCTGCCTGCCCTCCGCCCTCCCGGAGGCTCTTACTCCCCCCTTCCCCCCCCTGCCCTGCCAAACCACTGGGCCACTCCCGGCCTCATGACTCTGGCCCACTGCAGCTGCCTCCCAAGTCCTCGCCTGTCTGGACTCCTTCTCTACAGTGACACCTCCGCCCGACCTTCCCTTGAACTCCATCCAGGCTTCTCCCCACAGGCCTGCTCCGCACGTCCGCTCCGTGGTCTGCCGGGCATCCTGAAGTCAGCACCCACACCAAGTCCTCACTGCTCCCCGACTCCTCCCAGCCTCCCAGCTCACCTGAGGGCAGCGCCAGCCTGCCAGGGGCTGGGGCTCAAGCCTCCGCCTCACCTTGACCCCTCAAACGCCCGCACACGCTCCTACCTCAGGGCCTTTGCACTTGCTGTTCCTCTGCCTGGAACGCTCATCCCCCAGACATACCCATAGACAGCTCTGTCCCCCACTTCAGGGCTCTGCTCAGAGAGGCCTTCCCCATCCATCCTCTGAAATACCGCACATACATCCCCATCCCACTGCTGCCCCGTCTTCACAGCATGTGACACCTCTGGACACCTGGCTGTTTCAGTTGTTTCTACCAGTTTCCTCCTACCAGGATGTGCACTCGACAAAGGCAGGAGCCTTAGCATTTTGTTCACTGCTCCAACCACGGCCCGGGAACAGTGCCTGGCACACAGCACACCTCCACACACACCTGCTGAATGAATGAAGGGATCCCTGGTCCCACGCCGGCCCTGGGGGCAGTCCCAGCACCACCATCGGGGCGGGGAGAAGGTGGCCACGGCCGGCCGGTGGGGCCCCAACTCCCAGCACTGTGCCGCCTCCTCTCCAAAATCAGCCTGTGGCCAGGACAGCTCCTCCCAGGAGAGCTTCACAAACAGATCCACTGCCAAGCTGTGCAAGAGGCGGTTCCCCAAAACCAGTGTGGGACGAGGTCTGGGGCCAACACCGGGTGTGATCAGAAGAGGGGTGGGGCAGGGCTGGAGGAAGGACTTGGACTATTTTTAAAAACTCACTCCCAAAAAAATCCACGTTCTGGTTCTGATGAGTCAGAAGCATGTGGCCAGGAGAGGGGACAGGACGCCAGGGCGGCAAGGGCCGCCCCCCTCGGCCGCTCTGGCGGGCAGGTGCACGCGCGGGCCTTCCCCACGCAGGCAGGTGACAGGCCTGGCACACACTCAGCTTTCCAAGGAAGGGGCCGGCAGCTTCCAGCTGTGGCCGCAGAGGGCAAGGCCCAGCGCTGCTGCAGAGGCGGGCGGGCACGAGATGCGCAGGAGGCCTCCCTTTCGGAGCCACTGGGGTCCAGTCTGGCCCCGGTCCCTTTCTTCAGGCCCAAGCTCTGTCTCTGTCAGGGACGGCACCGTCTGTTTCATCCCACAAGAGAGGTCCGGGCAGGGGGAAAAAAAAAAAAAACCTTTGCAAACTCAGAGCTAAAAATACTCAGCCCACCCAACGAAGGCAGGGCGAGCCGGCCAGACAGTCGGAGCCCTCCTGAAACACGAGCCCTGCAGGCGTCCCAGGGGACCCGGAGGCCTCAGCCACGCGGCCCAGGATAGCTCTGGCGGCTGAGCTCTCAAAGCAGCCAGCACTTGGATCCAAGCCCCCCAGCGAGCTGCCCCCCAGCTGCTCTCTCATCCCCCCAACCTGCAAGGGGGCTGCAGAAATTTGAGTCTTCCTGCCAGCCCCCAGGGGCAACCCTTCCTGGGGGTGGGGGCGGGACCAGCCCCTCCTACAGGTGAGGAAACTGAGGCTCAGAGACAGACAGAGATGTGTGTGAGGTCCAGAAGCTCCACGATTAGACCCGAGGTGTGTGCGGACCTTCTCCCCAGAGGCAGCCTGGCCGCCGCCCCCAGCAGGCTGGTCTCTCACCCCAGGGAGAAGGGGTGCCGGAAGGGAGCAGAGAGACTGGGGGAGGCGTCAACCGTGAACCGGCCCTATCCCAGGGTGGAGTCGGAGCCGGGACGCTGACCCACAGGGGAGCTGGTTCCAAGCACCCGTTACCAGCGTGATCAGGACCCAGACAGGTGCTCACCCACGCAGGGATGGGTAACTCCGATGCAGCCCCCAGCCTGGCCCCACAGAGAATTCCCAAACTCCCTCCTCCCACTGCTCCCACCCTTGACATTGGAGCCAGGCAGGGCGCCCCGAGCTGTGAGCCCACCCCACCTCCTTCCCGCTCCCAGGGAGGCAGCCACTTGCCCGGTGGGAAATGGGGGGACCCCGCGGTATTCAGGGCGGCCCCTGCTCTAAAGCACTCTCTGGTCCTGCAGTGGTGGGTGGGGGTCCTCAGGGGGCCCCTTTTTGCCACCATCATGCCCCAGGCATCGTTTAGAGGAGAGGGACCTCTGGGATCAAGCCTGGCTGGGTCCCGACTCTCTGTTTCCTCGCCGTGACAGTAAGATTGATTCCACTGCCTGGCCCCGGGTCCCCGCTGCTGGAGGACCCCAAGCATCCCCACCGCATGGGGCTGTTATAAGGATCACGTGAGGTGGTGGTGCACACAAAGCGCCCCGCTGAGAGGCTGAAACAGAGGAGGTGCTCGAGAACTGTCCGTTGAGCAAATTAATGGACAGCGACTCCCGTCAGCCCGGACAGCAGACCTGGCCAACAAGGGTGGTGCCGCCGGAGAGCTGGGGTGCAAGCAAGGCTCCGGGGGGCAGCCTCTCCCGCGGTGTCTGGCCCGGAGCCCTCACGGGGGGCAAAGGATGACCGGTGACTTGCTCTGGGGCAGCCAGCCTGAGGCTGACACTCAGCTCTGGAAGCTCCCCAAAGCCTCCACCGCCTCCTGCTGCTTTGAAAGTGAAGATTCCAGGAAACGGGGTGAAAGTCAGAAAAGGGGAAGGATCCCCAACCAGACAGCAATGCTAAGTTCCCTTAATTGGTGCGAAACATGGAAACAACCGAAATTCAGCGTGTGGTGCCAGGGAGGCGTGCCAATTCCCCGAATTCGTGTGGTCAAGCCGAGGCGGGGCCTCGGGCCGGCTGCAGCTGTACCGTTTCTGTAGAGCCCCGGGGCTGGAGATCTGGGGAGAGCTGCAAGCTTCAGGATGCTTCCATTCGCTTGCTGGACCTCAAATGTATTCTGCTAAATTCAGGGACAACGGTCCGTCTCCAGGCCAGGAACTTGCAGTGACGCCCAGCATGCCCGGGGCTGTCACTCACACCGTATCAGGAGTATCCTCAAGTGACCGACGGAAAGGGAACAGGCCTGGGAAAAGGGGATCCGGGGCCCTGTTTCCTGCTGGCGGCTGGAATACCAACCAGGTGCTCACGGCTGGCCCGCGGGGGGCAGACGCACGCTGGGACACCGGGCCGCTCCGTGCCAAGACTGAGCCTTTGCCAGGTCCATCCAAGGTCTGTCCCAGAGGCCTGGGGGCTGGTCAGAGGACAGGGACACCATCTCCTTCTAAATCAGGGTGCAAACCAGGAAGTGAGTGACGGAGGTTGCACATCTACACATGTCCCGTCTGCGTTAGAACCGAGGTCCCCAGGCCCCGCTCCCTCGCTCTGGGAGCCTTTCAGATCAACGGCATTCTAGGGGGAGGGGCAGGGGCCAGAAAGGCCAGGCTTCATCTCTCTCGATCCCTCTGCCATCCAAAACCAGCCCTTGGGAACCCCGGATGGCACAGCGGTTTAGCACCTGCCTTTGGCCCAGGGTGTGATCCTGGAGACCCAGGATCGAATCCCACGTCGGGCTCCCGGTGCATGGAGCCTGCTTCTCCCTCTGCCTGTGACTCTGCCTCTCTCTCTCTGTGACTATCATAAATAAATAAAAATTAAAAAAAAAAAAAACAGCCCTTGATCATTCCACAAATATTCACTGAGCATTCTGTATGCCAGGCGCCATGGAAAGTTCTGGAGATTTGCTGATGAGCAAGACAGGCTGGGTTCCCGCCCTCCTGAAGGCCGCGGTCCTGCAAGGGGGCATACACTACACTATGCAAACCTGCACATCACCGCAAACCAGGTTATGCACCATGAGGTAAGGGGACGGTGAGCTTGACAGAAACTCCAGTGGACAGTCGCCCTTTCCGACTCTCGTCTCCCAGGACCCACGCTGGTCCCGTGTACTCCACGTGCTCCTTTGATGACCTGCCCTCGGTCATAACCACAGAGCAGGGCACACAAAGGCCTGGCAATGACCAGGTCACTTCGGCCAGGGGCTCCGCCTCTAGGTGGCCTGGGCCAAGGCACAGCTGCTCCGGCCACCGAGGGCCTTCCCACCTTCCAGCGGATGTTTGCTCTTTGAGCCAAACCAGATCATTCGTGCATCCAAGGAATACAGGATGTTGTGGGCTCTTTTTTCCTCTTTTGCTTCTTTTTGTGGGGGAGGCAGTATTGGATTTCAAAATTTCCATCCCACCTTGAATCAGGCAGTTAGTTTGATCCATTTAAGGCCACGGTTCTCAACTGCGGGTGATTTGTCTCCTGCCCCCCCACCCCACCCCACCCACACCCCCACACCCCCTGCTCCAGGGAGTTTTGGCTACAGACATTTCAGTTGTCACACTCAGCAGGGGAGGGGGGGATGCTACTGGTGCCTGGTGGGTGAAGGCAGGATGCTCCCCAACATCCTACAGGGCACAGGGCGACCCCACAACCCCGAATTACCTGGCTCTGCATCAATGGTGCCCAGGTGGAGGCCCCCGGTCGTAGGGTGTCTGGTCAAGTCCTTGGAGGATCTAGAGTGGATACTGGCCTGTTAACGCAGCCGTCAATAGTCGTGGGGACACGGAAACCAAAGCTGCTGCCACTGGTTTCCACGGCAGGTAACGCCAGGCTACAAGTCTAAAGAAACTGTGCTTCGCTGGGGTTGCTTACTGGGTTCTGTGGCTCTCCCCCACCACCCGGCCGGGGGGTGCAGACACACCTGCTGCCGCCACCCGGCCCAGCCTCTGCAACACGGAAGGTGGGGACAGAGGGCGAGGCAGGACCCTGACCTCGGCGAGCACGGACCACATCTGATGCCTCTCCCACCCTGGGCACCCGGCACCATGGCTGGCACCGAGCAGCTGTCTCTGCATTAATGAATTAGCAACCAGACTGTGGGCTCTCTGAGGCCAGGGGCTGTGCCCCATCCCGAGGTGTCCCCGAGCCTAGTCTAGCGCATGGCTCAAGCTCAACCCTTGACACTTATACGTGGGTCCCTGCCCCGTGGAGCTCAGTCTGGCTGGCGAAGGAGGAGGGAACGGGTACCTACAATAGATACCAGCAGTGCTTCCGTGGGGGGCTCTGGGGGGCTCTGGGAACTCCTGAGAGAGGCCTGAAGGTAGACGGGGGAGGGTGGAGGGGGGTGATCCATCAGTCAACACACCTCAAACAGTGAACGGAAGCATGGGACACATAACAATGGGCTCACCTGAGCAGGACGGAGGGAGGAAGGCAGGAAGGGAGCCTCCAGCGGGGTCAAGGGATTGCTCCTTCTCCCCAGCGACCAGGCCCGGGCGCTCATGCACCCACGACCAGCAGCACTGCACGGGAGGGGGTCAGGGCGCAGGCACCGGGTGCAGACAAAAGGCAACTGCTCCTCGGGTTGTCCCGTGCCCCCAAGGAGTGCCAAAATCAGCATCCCCACACCTCCCATCTACTAACCGCACACTAAGTGCCCGGACCCATCCCAAGCCCTTCGCTCCTATCATTACTTAATCTTTACAACCATCCCCTGGAGAGACGAACCACGAGCATCCTCGTGTACAGGTCAGGAAGCAGAGGCACAGAGGCGGTAAGAAGATTGCTCACGGTCACATGGTCAGCAGGGAGGGCTGGGGTCCGAACCCAGGGGCTGTGCCTCGGAGCCCTACAACATCTGCTCCTTCACTGCTCAGGCTCCAGCCAGTCAGCTGGGCCCCCGGGCTGCCTGGGGCAACAGCCGGGTGAGCAGAGGGGACTCCAAGGACCCTGGGGAGCCGGCGGGGCAGCACATCAGGAGGAGACCCTGGAGGCCAGCAGATTAGGTGCTCTGCCCCCAGCAGGACCCCAGCAAGCAGCCCCCTCTGTCCAGGTCCCAAACCCGGGTTCCCGGAGCAGCTGGATGCAAATACGTTACGTCTCACCGGGCGTCCCGTCTGGATCCACCCGGAAGCTGAGGGCAGGGACGTGTTCCTACGAACGCCTGGGTTCATCCAGACCAATCCAGCCACCACCCTGGAGAAGGCGCCGGGGCTCAGGCAGCCTCAGATGTAGGCCCCGCTGGGCAGACCGGGGCGGGCAAGGCTGTGTGCCTGCTGCTGCCCGAGCCAAGGCCCTCCGACCCTGCCCCCTGGCCCGGGATGACCGTGACGTCAGACCACGCCTGGAAGGACCTGAGGACGGGCAGCAGCGATTCCCCTCCTGACCTGGCTCCTTGAAAGAGCGCCCGCCGGTCCAAGCAGAAACTCATGGCTGGGGTTACCCACGGGGACCCGCAGCACGAACCCACTACTGTCTCTGCATCAAGCGTTCTGTTCTCCCACACTCCGCCACTCTCAAGAGAGGGGTCTCTGCGAGGGTGAAATGCAACCCGCCAGCCGGCGCAGGAGTCCTTTCCCTGAGGACTCTGGCAAGTGGGTGACTCAGAGCACGGGCTTTGGAATCGGGCAGCCCGGACTCGGAATCCTGACCCATGTGTGACTTGACCTCCTTACACCGCGGTTTACTCATCTGCAAACTGGACGTGACGCCACTGCTGCGACCCAGTGAAGTAATACGCTCCTTCATTCGTTCAGCCCATGCTCATGAGGCACCTCCGTGAACCAAGTGCTGTTCCGAGTGTTTGGGATCCATCAGCGGACAAGCAAGGAAAAGCCCCCCTGCCCCTGGCGGGGCTCACCGAGCCCAGCACTGGGCCTGGAACACAGTGGGTACCCCACCTGCTCGGGCCCCTACGCTGAGCTGAGTCACTGTCCACATGACACGCTCATCCCTGGGTCCTCCGTTGTCCCACATTACAAGGTCTAAAACCTGCCCTCGTTCTTCCCCTGGAGTCGCTCAGAATAAGGCCGGCACCCTCCCACATAGGACACCCTCCCACGTGCGCCGTCCCTCCCCCACCCCCGCTAGGATGTGCCCCAGGTGCCACCGCTGAGCTAACCTCAACCAACACCTCTTGGGCGCCCACCGCGTGCCGGGGACGGGCTGCCCTGGGACATCACCCAGGCTGCATTTCCTCCTGGCACAGTTCAGGGCACGCACGCGGGAACACGGCAGCCCCAGCAGACAACCAGGGATGCTGCTCGTGTGAGCAACGTACACAAAATATCAACACTGCGTCTCTAGAAATAGCCTCCCTGCCCTCCTGCTGGCGAGCGTGAGATCCACGCGGCAGTCATTCGCCCGAGAGCCCGGCCTCGACTCTCACTCACCACCATTTCTTAGCTTCCATTCAAACCTGGAGCCCTGCGTGGTGATTCACGTGTCTCCAACGCTTCAAGACGCAGACCCAGGTCCCCATGTAAATCCTCCACTCGATCCTGAGGTCTCAAGCCAGAGGCCAGCGGCTGAGTCTGTTCACTGCTCTGCCTGACGTGGCTCCCGCCATCACCTGGCATCTGACAGGCCTTAATAAGTGTGGGTTGGATTGAATTGAGTAAGCAAACTGAGGCTCAGAGAGGCAAAGTGACTCGCCCAAGGTCACACAGCTGGAGAGCAGGCCAGCCAGGTCTGTGCAGCTCTGAGGCCTGCACTCGGCCTCCCTTTGAACTCTCCCACATTTGGGCCCTTGCAGCCTGGCAGCTGTTAACGGAGCTGGGACAGCCTTCCCAAGGCAAAGTCACAGGCCCTCCCGGCCCCCAGAAAGGAGAAATAAGAGCCACACGCGACCTTATTAGGGAAAAGTGAAAGAAAGGAAAACGAAAAGTCTCCTGGCAGAAGAAGGACCAGTCTAGTGAATCACGTGACACAGAATATTCTGTTCAGAGCAGACTCCAGGGCAGGCCAGGGAGGCCAGGGAGCCCGACAGCCCCAGGGACCTGCCCCAGGCAGCTGAAGACGCAGCATCGGGTGGGCCTTGGGCTGGGGTCAGCCTGGTGCTGCCACCAAGTCCCTCCGACACGGAGCAAGTCATCTCCCCTCCCAGGGTTCTGGAGGGGTGAGTATGGGATACGTCAGTGGGCAAACAAGGAAAAGTCTCCTGGGGCGGCCTCCGCCTACTGGCTGGGGGCAGGGTGGGGGGAATGAATGCAAGCCAGCATCTCCCTCTCTCCCCAGCCACGCTCAGCCCCACATCCCAGCCCCCGACACTGTGGACCTGATGCCCCTTTCTGCCCGCAGAACCACCCCGTGCTATTCCTGGCTGCTGGCCTCACGGGGGAGGCAGCCTCCGCTCACCCTACAGACCTGCTGGTCACCGTCAGCCTCTGAAGACAATCATGCAAGGGCCTTACTGAGCACCTACTACGTGCTCACTGTGCTAGGGGCTTTGCAAATGCTATCCCGCATCATCCTCACAATGGCCCTATGAAGTAGGACTTGGAATTCCTATGGCTCACAGGGAGCCATAGATGCAGGCAGACCAAGGCACCTGCCCAAGATCCCACAGCTAATAAGACACAGGATTCGAATTCAGGTTCTGGAGACTCAAATCCGTACCCTCCTTCCTGCTCGTGTGAGAGCTCCAGGAGGACAGAAACTGTGGTTGGGCCCCGGGTGTCCCCGCAGTGCATCATACATGGTCTTCAAGAGAAGGCTTGGTAGGTTGTCTGGGGGGTTACTCTGAAACCCCAGCCCAGGCCCCAGGAGAGCCTCACAGGCTGCGAGCAGAGAAAGCTCCCTGGGGGTGCCCTCAGCATCGCTGCACTCAGGTGTCCTGGGCTTGGTCCCTCCCACCGGGGACCCCAAACCATCGGTCCCTGCTTCGCAAACAGGGAATCTGAGGTGCGAGTTCAGGGGAGCCAGAGAGCAAATCTCAGCACCTGGGACACACCGGCATGCTGGCGTGGTCCTAACAGCAGCCAGGGGACCACCGGGGTGGGGGGAGAAACCAAGGGTGTGGGGCAGGGGTTCTGCAGGCAGACAACCCCAGGCCCATCCCATTAAGCTGTGGAAAGCTGAGCACCTGCCTGCCCTGTGCCTCTCTTTCCTCCTCACTGTAAAACAGGGCAGCTCCTGACCACTGGACAGCAACGGCCATTGAAGGCAGTCACCTGGTTAGAGCAGTGCCCTCTCTCCCCCTGCAGGGTGCCCACTGCTCCTGGCCATCAGCGGGGGTGGGGGACTCAGGACCCCGCAGCCCCCCAAGCAGCCGGGCCCGAGAGGTTTACATTCAGACCTAGATTCGTATGGTTAATATTTACCTGCTTGAGACCCAAATCTCCCGGGGCCTCAGCAGGACAGAGTCCCTCAGCCCTGAGATTTCAAAGGAAGCAGGAACACGAGGTGGGAGGGCAGGGTGCTGAGCCCCCCGACAAGGATCAGAAAACCTGGTCTCTCCAGGGCACCCAGATCCAGCCTGGCCGGGGGAGGACAGTCCTTGCCCCCAGCGCCCCCACAGACCAAGTGCTACCCTCTGCCCCGTCGCACCCTACTCGGAAGACCCAGACCCCCAGTTATAGGACGATCCCAGAAACCAAGGAGAGGGCATGTGAAGGGGAAGGCCAGCGCCGAGAGGCAGCCCAGCAGAGGCCCCCCGAGTCTGTGGGCTGTCCACACCACTCTCATCAAATGGAGATTTCGCTCTACCTGTTTAGACCTGGGTTCTCTGATTTTCAATAAGCCCAATGCAGAGATGGGGCTGTCAGATAGAGCGCTCCTGCCAGCAGCCCTGTGGCGCGTCCGTCCCCATTTCACAGATGAGAAGACTGAGCTCAGAGCCTGAGTCAGCTTGCCAAGATCCCCACAGCTACTCAGAGGTGGAGATGAGTTTCCAACCAGGTCTTCCAGCTGCAAGAACAAATATCCAGCCACTCAAGCCACCCAGCGTGACTGCCCGCAAGGCTCCACATCTCAGCTAGTGCTTGTCGGATGCTTCCTGTGCACCAGGCACTGTTCTAAGTGCTGTACGTGTGACCACTCTCCAGATCAGCCCAAGAACCAGATGAGGCAGAGGCTGCTCTATCCCCATTTGAGAGGCTGGTAAGCAGCCGAACCCAGGGACACACAGGACACCCAGCGAATAAGAGGCAGAAGTGGGAATCAAACCCAGGAGCCAAGGCTCTTAGCGGTGCCTGCATCTACTCACCCCCCCATTATGCTGTCCCCTCACCACCCCCCACCCCCACCCCAAATGGAGGCGGAGCCCCTGAGCTGCAGGAGACCCACTGCTGGAAAGCTGTCAGGGGCTCACCACGGTTTCCCAAGTGCGATGGCCCTGACCTGAGGAAGGAAGGGTGAGAGCTGGGGAGGCCCCTCAGTCCCCCGCCCCATTCTCCCCCACCCAGCAGAGGGAGCCCCCATGAGGGTGTCATCCCCCTGCCTGCATGCTGTCCGGAACCCCACAGCCACAAGCAACTCAGCATGGTGCACAAGGCCACCCTCGCCTCCCCACTGACCAGTGAGGAATGTGACTTCCTTGAGGACAGAAACAATGCCTTTCATTTCAGTCCCTCCTGTACCCAGGACAGTACAGAGCACATGGTAGAGATTCAAGAGATGATGAATGGATTGATGGGTGGATGCATGGATGGGTGGGTGGACAGACAGACGGGTAGATGATGGATAAGTGGGTAGGTGGATGGAAGGTGGATGAATGGGTGAGTGGGTGGATTGAGAGACAGATGGATAGATGGGTAGATGGATGGATGGATAAGTGGTTAATGGATGGATACATGAAAGATGAATGGGTGGGTGGATGGGCAGATGGATGAATGGGTGGAAAGGTGGGTGCATGATGACGGATGAATGGGTGGTAGATGGGTGGGTGGATGTGTAGATGGGTGGATGGACGGATAGATGGATAAATAAATAAGTGGTGACAAAATGACAGGAATCCAGATTTAGTGACCAGAAGCCACTGGGCTCAGGGCCCTACTTCAATCTGGAAATTACTGGAGCTCAGCTACCAGGAATCCCAGCTTTGCCGCCTTGCCCCAGGTATTTAGTCCAGCCCAACCATTTTCTAGACACGTTTCCCCAACCTGGCCAGGCATCCCCATGTAATCACTGTGTATCTCCTTCACCAGGCTGCAACATAGGTGACCTAATGTCCGAGACTGCATCTGGCCTAACAATTATGTCCTCAACGCCCTGCCCTGGGCCGGGCCATCGCAAGCCTCGACACATGAAGGAATGACACACAAATGCATAAAGACCCAGGGAGTTTTTCAACATAGAGATTTCTGGGTCCCAGTTGAGATCTAACTGGTTCCAAAAATCTGGAAGGGCGAGACTTAATAATTCCTATTTTGTTCAAAAGCTTCCTGGCAATTCCGGGAATGATCCAGGTTTGGGGAACACTAGCTTAGGGAACACCAGCTACTAAAGGCTGTGGCCCCGGATGAGGATGTCTCCCAACAGGGCCAAGCAGCCATTGTCCTAAACCCTGTTTGGTTGAAAGAGAGTCTAACAGCCTTTTTCAAAGTGTGGCCCTTGAACTACAACTTGAGAACCACTTGAGTGGGGAGGCTTTTTAAAAACGTAGATTTGGGGGCACCTGGGTGGTGCAGTTGGTGGAGCATCTGACTCCTGGTTTCGGGTCAGGTCGTGATCTCAGGGTCGTGAGATCCAGCCCCTCTCCTCTCCCCGTCCCCCCTGCCCCGCCGGCCATGCTCATGTGCATGTGCCCATGCTTCCCCCCTCTAATAAACGAATCTTTATTTAAAAAAAAAAAAATGTAGATTTTAAAGTCCGACCCCAATCTATGAACTTAGAGTCTCTTGGGGGTGGGGCCCAAGAATCTGCATTCTCAGCTGGCTGTCTGGACGAGCCTGACGTATACAAATGTATGAGAATCACTGGCTCGTGGGCTCCCCAGGGTGCTAAGGCCACCTGATAGGCGCCTCCACGCACATCTCGCCTTCGGAGGAAGGGAAGTTCCTGATAGGACATCTTCAATGACACGGAGAACCCCAGCAAACCGCAGGAGGCGGCTAAGGTCCCGAACATGCCCATCCCTCAGAACGTCAGCCTTGAGAGGAACCAACAGATCACTGAGGCCGGCCTCTCATCCCACAGATGAGGAAACCGAGGCCCACAGAGGGCTGTGTCTTGCCCAAAGCCATGAAATAGTGAGTTCTGGGGCCAGGATAGTGGCCAGGTGGCCGGGTCCCAGGCTCCTCCATGGTCCCAGGCTGCCCGGGTTGGCACAGGGGGCCCTGCTCCTCCCTGGCATCCTCGGCACCTGCCCCCAGGTGAGCCAGGATCCCTGGGAAGAGCCTTCAGCGGGGCACAGGCCGCCAGGCCAGGACCTCCCAGCCGGTCTTGCTGCCCCAGGAGGACATGGGTAGCTCCGATCACAGAGGCCTCCGCCCACCGTGATAAGGTAAGTCATACTCGGGGATGAGTCCGTTCCAGAGATCAACGTGCTTAGTGCTCGGCGGGATGGCTCCTTCCGCTGATTAGTGTTGTTGGTGTGTTTGTTCCGATGGGAGGGAGGGGGGTGGGCAGGACCTGGCAGGAAGTCAAGCCCATGAGAGCAGCCGGGAGTTGAGGCTGATGATCCGGCTTCCCTCTTCTGTTCCCGGGTCTGCTGCCATCGGCTGTGAGACCTGAGGCAAGTCACGGCCCGTCTCCAGACTAAGACGTCTCCACGCACAAAATCAGGAGCTTGGAAGACATGATCCCAGAAGGCCCTTCCGGCCCTAAATGAGTCTCTGACTCCATCGTCCTACCTCAGCTCCTGTTTCCCTCCCCGCCAGCCACAACCTCCCCGGGCTCCCAAGTCCCTTTGTCTGTAAACAGCCGAGGCCACTCTCTGGGCCACCTGCCAGGCAGGCCCGAGCTGCGGCCAACAGTGGACAAAGCACTGTCTTCGCTCTCCCCGCCGCCGTCCCTTCGCTGGTCCTCACAGCCACCCTGCCTTTCCAGATGGGCCCCTCGTGGCCGTGTCTCAAGCATGGATGGACGGGCTGGATCCTTCCATCCGGAGGCCAGAGAGACGGCTTTGCAGAGAGCCCCACGTGAGGGCACGTGGAGGAGGAAGCATCCCACGCCCAAACCCTCAGCCCCGCCTCACCCACAGGTAACCCTGTCACTGGGCCCTCGGGAGGGTGGGCCCGCCTCCCTGCACCCCCCTCCTCACATCTACCGCAGGGCATCTGCCTCCCTGCCGCGCACACACTGGCGCTCAATCAGTGCTTGCATCAGGAGCCGCTCTCACTGGGGCTGCGCGGTCTCTTCCGTCCAATCTCCCCCTGGTTCCCCAGGCGACGGAGGACAGGAAGTAGGAACCGGGGCCAACGTCTGACTCGTGGATTCCTAGAAACCTGAAATCTTAGACTCGTGGGTTATCAGAATCCGCAGAGACTCCAAGTTCTCAACGTGCCCATTTTGCAGGAGGGAAATATCAAGGCTCAGGGTGAAGTCAGGGACAGGGTGAGGCGTAGCCCAAGCTGTCCCGGCTGGTTCGAAGAAGAGGTGGGTGCCCGGCTCCCGGCTGGGGGCTCTTCATCAGGTCCCGGGGTAGTAGAAGGAGCAGCAGGCCAAGCGGCCCGGGATGCTGGGGCTCCCATCCCACGTCTGCCACCAGTGGGGACGAGATGGTGAGCAAGGGGCCAAGGCTCCGTGATGACACTTAAGGGGAAGAACCAGACTGGGTGCCCCGGGGGGGTGGGAAGAATGCTGGAGCCCCCACAATATTCTATCAGGCGATGCGCCAAGGAAGGGCTCGGCTGAACAGAGTCTGATGGGACCGGAGGGGACTCAGGGGAGGGCTCCAGAGTCAGGTGGGTCGGGGTTCAAGTTTTGCCATTTATTAGCCAGGTGGTTTGGGGCAGATTACTTGCCCTCTCTGTTCCTCAGCTGCTCCATCTGTCAAACGACGATGACAGCGACGCACACCTCACGAGGAGCCTCACAAAGAACCGAAAGAAGATCACCACGTGGTGCGTGGCATCCTCTGGGCCCTCAGCAAACACTGCGCGTTTTCTCAGGCCTTGGCGATCACATTTAACACCATCCCCGGCTTCACCGCCGACCTAACCAAGACTCTGGGGAGGACAGACACCTGCCCAGAGGGTTGGGGCCCACAAGGGACAGGCCCTGCTAACGGCTCCCCATCTCTCCCGGGGCGCCCCCAAGGATGAGGCCTCTGCCTGCAGCTGTAAACCACAGCTCCCCCCCCACCCCCGGAGGGACCACCTCCCTCGCTGGCTGCGCATGACCTGGCCCGGCCCCAGAGGGTTTTCCAGTCACTTACTGGGGAAGACGCCAGTCCCCAGAAACTGCTAAGGCAGCCCATGGGGCTCTGACTCCGAAGGCCAACTCCCAGTTCCCAGCAACAAGCCAGCTCCTCCCTCCCAGAGGCACCGCCCATTCTCTGAGACTGCAAAAGGGCAAGATCCGAAGGCACAAGGGAATGTGTGGATGGTGACACAGAGCCGGAGCCTCCAGAGAACCCCTCCCGGATGTTACTGGCCGCCTGCTTCCCCCCAACCCCCCGGAGACTCCGGTTGTTTCACTCAAGGGACCAGGCCCCCAGCCTGGATGCCCTGTTATGCGGTGACCTCAGGCAAGTTGCTCAACCTCCCTGAGCCTCTGGAACCTTCTCAGGAAAGAGAAATGAGCAAAGTTTGGGGAGCACTAAAGGAGCAGCAGGGTTGGGGCACCCGGCGGGCTCAGTCAGTGCAGTGTGCGACTCCCGATCTCGGGGTCCTGAGTTTAAGTCCCATGGTGGGTGCAGAGGTTACTTAAAAATAAAATCTTTTTTTGAAAGAAAGAAACAGGGCAGCCTGGGTGGCTCAGTGGTTTGGTGCTGCCTTCGGCCCAGGGCATGATCCTAGAGACCCAGGATCGAGTCCCACGTCGGGCTCCCTGCATGGAGCCTCCTTCTCCCTCTGCCTGTGTCTCTGCCTCTCTCTCTCTCTCTCTGTGTCTCTCATTAATAAATAAACAAAATCTTAATAAAAAAAAAAAAAAAAAAGAAACGCAGGGTTCACAGAATGATCTAGGAATCAGAGGGCCTGTAACGGCCTCCTAAGGCCTCCCTGATGTCTCCTGTCCCTTCCAGCCCAGTCTCCACCCAGAACAAAAAGTTCTGGTCGGGTCCCTCCCAAGCCTGAAACACTTGACTGGCTCCCTGGGTGCTCAAGATAAAGGGAACCGCCTAATGAGATACACAGAGCAGCCCAGGCAACTTCCAGAGCTCCCTCCCGTCAGGACGGGACCCTCCTATATGCTCATCCCCAGCCTCCATCGCCTGGAAGCTTCCCCTCCCTGGCTGCTTGGCCCAGACGCTCCCCGGCATAGCCCTCGGAGCCCCCACACCTGGTAGGCACGAGACCTGCCGTCGTTCCCTGTTACCTGTGCCTCCCACCAGGAGGAGGGTGACCACGTTTTACTCACGTAGCCCAGGAGGTGCTCCATAAAGATGTGTGAGGAGGAACACGAGGGCAGGCAGGTGAGAACACGAGGTCTCCTCCGCGCCCTGGAGGCCTCCTCTGCCAAATGGGAATGCAGCCCGAGGGGTCGGCGGCCCGGGCTCCGACCGGCACCCCGCACCCTGCCGGCGTGGCACCCCACCTCTCGGGCCTCTCTCCCTCCGCGATGTGAGGGTAGCCCCTGCACCGCACTCGGGGCCAGGGCTCAGCGCGCTCCTCCTCCGGAGTGTCCAGTTCTGGGCCTGGCAGGTAGAGAGGGCTGCCTTGCCCGTGCCCCGGGGGAACCCGGGAGGTGAACCTGACTGGGGCAGGGGCTGACGGTCAGCCTTGGGAGCTTCTGCTGCAGGGGCCGAGTTCCTCCCGCACCACAGTCCCAACCAGCCCCAGTGCTCCCCACCCCCACGTGCTCTAATGCTCCCCATACTGACCGGCCCGATGCTCCCCACTCCTACCAGCTCCACTGCTCCCCCCTCCCATGTGCTCCAGTGCTCTCCCCTCTGGCCGGCTCCGGTGCTCCCCCCTCCCACCAGCTCGGGTGCTCCCCACTCAGATCGGCTCCAACACTCCCCACTCTGATGGCTCTGATGCTCCCCACTCCCACTGGCTTCGGTGCTCCTCTCCTGCTGGCTCCGGTTCTCCCCACTTCCACCGGCACCAGCCCCAGCCCCCGCAGCCCAGAGCCCTGGTGAGTGTGAGGTCCCCAGAGCGGGGCAGTGAGGACTCGGGCCCGGCTGTGCCACCTCAGACCCCGAGCCCTCTGCTCCTGTCCCATCGCCTCCTCTACACGAAGGCCAGCTGCGGAGCACCTGCATCCCTCCTCCTGGGGCCCAGCAACCTCAGCCTGTCCTGTCGTGGCTCCCAATGACACCCCCCGGGGCAGGCAGTCTTGTGCACCCCAACCCCCCAGGTCCAGGTTTCATTGAGAAGCATGAGGCCATCAGATGGGACTGTCCCCAGACTCACACCTACCCCATCGTCTCCCATCTCCCGAGAAGCGTTCCTGCTGGCGCCCCCGGCCACCCCCCACCATCACACCAGTACCACCCTCTCGTGAGCCCACAGGGCTGGCACCCCTAGCTGTCCCTGTGTCTCGTCCCCTCTGACCCCCGGGAGCCATCCTGGCCAGCAGCACAAACTATTGCCCCGGGTCCACCCTTCTCTCCGATGAGATGCTTTTCCCGACTCCCCTTCATCCCGCCGGCGCTCCAAACACTATCCACACGCGCTGTCACCTTGTCTGTCACTTGTGAATCTGCCCATGTCCCCTGGAGCTGCACTTACAGAAGACCTGCGCTGCCTCCCTGGTGCTAAACCCAGTGGCCACTTTCTGTCTCGTTCCATGTGGATCCCGGGGGCCCGTAGCCCCGTTGACCATCGGCTCTTTTCTGAAAGTGTCACCCACGCCGGCTTCCCAGACACCCCACTGTCCCTTCTCCTCCCGGCTCCCCTTCTCGGCTCCCCTCCTGGTTCCCTGCCATGCACACACCAGATATGTCTCCACACCTCCCCTCGGGTGGTCCCACCTGCCTCCACTAGGTGCTAATGGCACCCCCACTGCATCTGGGGGGGGCGGGCACTCGGACTGCGAAGCACTCTTCACGTGCACCTGTACCTGTCCTCGACTGGATTCTGGCTTCCTCAAAACCCCGCGCTCCCCACCCTCTCTTAACCATCTTATTCTTGACCACAGCACCAACCTACATACTCAAAAGAAGATTCTAGGCCAGGACAGCCCGGGTGGCTCAGGGCCTTCCGGGCCACCTTCCACCCAGGGCCTGATCCTGGAGACCCGGGATCATCAAGTCCCACATCGGGCTCCCTGCATGGAGCCTGCTTCTCCCTCTGCCTGTGTCTCTGCCTCTCTCTCTCTCTCTCTCTCTCTCTGTCTCATGAATAAATAAATAAAGTCTTTTTTTTTAAAAAAAAAAGAAGATTCTAGAACACACTCCACTCCTCTTATTCCACCCATGCGTCCGGCTCCCCCCTCCAGCCAGAGCACCCTGCCCAAATCAGAGCCTGATCGTGGTGGGTCAGCGAGATGGAATGCAGGCCCCACAGGATACCTGCAAGCCAGGCTTCATCTTGCTCCTCTTTGTGACTATCCCTCGGCTCACAGCACCTACTCATGTGCTTCCACATAATAGGCACTCAGTACATCATTTTTTGCTAAATTACTGGAAAAAAGGCAAATTTCCTACCAGAGTTGCTAACAGCTGGAGTCTTGGATTTGCATCCTATTAATAAAGGGATCTGTGTGAAACGAAGAACACAAATTTCCAGTGGCTTCCCGTGGCACCTAGAGTAACCGCCCTGCCTGCTTGCCTTCCAACACTGCCCTCGCCCCCGTGCCCACTGCAGGCTCTGGGCTCTGTGCTGCTCAAACAGGCCTGGATCATCCTGGCCTCAGGCCCTTTGCATCGGCTGTGTCCCTGCCTACAATACTGCTCCCTCGGTTCTTTGTCATTCAGTCTCAGCTTAAAGGTGTCTCTTCAGAGAGGCCCACCGCCCCCCCTAACAATCTTGCACGACTTCCCCCCAGGCACACCCCCTCCACCACCAACGCAATCCCCCAGTGATTCCCATCACATCACATGAGCTTGCTGCCTTGGACTTAACCGACAGAACAGGACGTGCAGTTACTTCATTCATTTGTTGGATCTGTTGGGGACGGGTCTCCTCCCTGGGTCTCCTCCCTGGGTCTCCTCCCTGCTGTGAAAGGCCAGAAGAGG
Organism: Vulpes lagopus; assembly: GCF_018345385.1. Classification (NCBI taxonomy): domain Eukaryota; kingdom Metazoa; phylum Chordata; class Mammalia; order Carnivora; family Canidae; genus Vulpes; species Vulpes lagopus. The sequence continues at coordinate 129,951,554 of NC_054831.1, forward strand.
GCAAGGCTACCGCCTGGTCACCATGGAAACAACAGCCAAAGAGGCTGAGCTCCCGGGGGCCAGGCGCTGTCCCCAGCGGCCTGCCTGCACCCTCTCATTGGGTCCTCCCACCCTGGGCCACAGCTGCCAGGTCGGCCCATCTCACAGATGAGGAGGTTGGAACAGAGAGGGGCCAGGTGAGCTGTCCGAGATCTGGCACAGAAGGAGGCATGGCAGGAGCAGGGTCCCGTCTACACCCCGTCTACACCCCATGCCCAACACGGGCCGACCTCTGAAAACCCAGGGCTTTCCGAATGAGCAAACCAGTCCCCGGAGAAATGAGCGGTGTGCGCCGCGGTGCAGAGACAGGGTGTCTCTGGGTGGTGGAGCAAAGGGTGACCCTAATTCCCTTCTGTGTTTCCCAAGTTCTCCTCGCTGGTCATGCGAGGCATGCATAACTTAACGTAAAATAAACCCATGCTTTAAAAGAAATTCAAAGGTTCTGGGTAGTGTCTGGGTTCAGGAATCCTTTTTCTTCAATTTCCAGAGACTGTTACTCCTCTATTTAATTTAAACCATTGTTTTTCTTGGGAAATTGAATAAAAAGCCCGCATTTTTAAAGCGGCTTCCAAGCCTGCCCACTTCAAACAATGAAGAGAGGGAAGTATCGGGAGCTGGTCCCCGCCTTGTGTGCTAATGGCTGGAGTTGCGGGATGCATACCAATCAGGCAGCCACTGCCAGGGGGACACCACGGGAGGGGGAGGCTGGGCTCTCCAGGAGGAGGAGGAGGAGGAGGGGGAGGAGGAGGAGGAGGAGGCGGCGGCCAGACCCAGACCTGCCGCCCCACAGCGTCCCACACAACGACCTGGGGAGGGGCCACCCCTACCACCTGCCCTGCCCGGAACAGGCATGTACCTGCAAAGAAGCGGGAGGTGGGCCTGGGTCAAGACCACCCTCTCGACAGAAAGGTCCGTGGGAAGATAAAACCCGGGGTGGGGGTGCTCAGTGCCAGGCTTACCCTAGAGGTGGGCACAACCCATGCTTCAGGCCAGGTGGTCAGCTCCGCGTCCCTATTTCCCGCAGCAGGTGGGCCCCGCTGCCCAGAGACCTCAAGGTAGGGCCAGGCCAGGGCCTGGACAGGGGCGGGGGGGGTTGTGAGCTGGGAGCCAGCGGAGTTGATGGTACAGCCCCCACCCCTGGCTGAGGACACCACAAGCTCCTGGAGCCCCAGGCCTGGCTCTCCATCCCTCTGAGCCATCCGCACCAGCTCCCTCCACCAGCTCCCTCCGTAAATACAAGCCTTTATTATTTGCTCCTTCCGGACACCAGGCCCCGATTCTGTTCTAAGCCCTGCACTGAAGCCACAGGGTGATGAACCCAACTGCCGGGGTTAAAAAAAACACGCAGTAACTTCAAACAAAGAGCAGTAAAGTGTGTTGGGATTGCAGACCTGCGGTGCATTCCCTCCCCGCCCTCCTCAAAGGGAAGAAGAAAACAGGACAGAGGAGGAAATCCATTGACCTCACAGCCTACCTGCTCCGATCCTGTCACTTAAGACACCGTGGCCTTGGGAAAGTCAAGCCACCTCTCTAAGACTCAGTTTCCTCATCTGTAAGGTGGGATAAAAGCACCCACCAGCAGCATCGGTATGGGAATTAAAGGAACGGATGTCCGGCACGTTTAGGCATAAACATGAGTGGTCTTTAAACAAATAAACTCTCCATTAACTTCTATCTAAAGGGTAGAAGCAGCAGAGGCAACCAGAGATTCTGGAAAGATCGGTTACTTTTATCTTTGGCTTTTCTGGTATGATGGAGGGTGGGGAATGAGCAGCACACTCACCTTCTCCATCCCGTTTTGTTTCGCCTGGTATCAAAACGAAAACCTTCCTGAAGGCTCCACGAGCCACAGATACCAGGCTGGAGCAGCAGCAAGCTCCGAGGATAGCGAGGAGCTACCGAGACACCCACAGCTCCAGTCCACCGAGCACGACGCCCCTGGCAGGTGTGGCGGGGCGCCCTTGCCAGTTCCCAGGTGACGCAGGGCTCTGTGACTCTGGGCTCCCCCCCTTCCCGTGCTCTGCCACCACCCTGCACACTTCGGGTTCACCTGACGCCTGACCCCGGCTCACCTCCCAGCAGCCTGCACCTCTGAGCCTTTGCACGTGCTGTTCCTGCTATCCAGACCCTTCCCCTCTCCCCACCCCATTCCCCCGCTAGGCGCGCACACACCTCCACAGTCCGTATCCATCTCCCATCCAGAGCTCTGAGATCGTACAAGAGCCGCAGCCTGTCCCTTCAACAGTCTGACTCTCTCTCTCTCACGCTGTGGGTGAACCCATACGGATGGGTCACGCCTACTGGTGTCTACGCCAGACCCAGACAGCTCTAGCCACCCGTGCCCTGGACATGACACCTTCACCAGCCCCGAGCCATTTGACCTGTCCATGGTCCCCGGGCACCACTGCCACTTTGCCTCCCAAATGCCTGGGTCACCCTGAAGTGTAATTATTCAATCAATGGCAAAGCAGGCCCTCAATTAACTGAATCCTACCCTCATCCCGTCTCCCCTCTCGCGACACACTGTAATACAACAACTCAGTTTCCGGAGTGGAGAGCTCACTGGAAGGCAAATTACGATCCCTATGATCCCTCCGACCAGGGCTGGCCCAGCCCAGCAGCTGCCCCTCTCACCCTGTACCATGAGGACCCTAAACTCACCCTAGGGAGGTGTCACACCAGAATGCAGGCCCCAGGGAAAGGCTGTGCCCCAGCTGCTCACTGCTAGATCCCCGTGGCCTGCTGGAAAATGTTTAACAATTGGCTCTCTGGCAGAGGAAAAAACCTCAGACTTGCAGGACACCGATTCCTGTGGTATAAATAGTCTCCCTGTGGCCAGTTTCAAGCTACTAAGGTGACATCAGTGAACACAGATGGAAAGGCATGTGCAGGAGCACACCCGTGTGCACGGTGCATACGTAAATGCAGGTACGTACATACGTAGACACATACTCGTGTGTAATGTGCGTATGATATACAAACGTACAAAAGACACAGCCACAAACACACAGGTGATGGTAAAATACGTGAAATAACTAGGAGGTACCATATTTTTTTTTTAAAGAGCAAAACGCTATCGTTTATTGGAGAAGGAAACAAAAAGCAAAACAACGGAGGTACCATATTTTGACTATTTATTACCCTCGTTTTTAATATAATTTAATTATAAATTTATTTATTACCAGTTTTTATAACGGCTGCGTTTAATGGGCGGCTCGCAAAATTCCTAAATTTTAGCCATCAGCTCTCGTGCTTCAGTACAAACTGGCTGACACTGGTGCTCAGCGCCCTGCACCGGCTCTGCAAGGATAGGTCACTCTGGGGAACAGGACCCCAAAGGAAGGTGGTGGCTCTGAGGCCCTCCCCCGAGGCAAAGAAGCTGGGCTGGGGCCCAGGAGGCACAGTGGGATGGAAAGAGAACGCTGGCCCACTCTGCCGCCCTACTGATGACTCTGATTCTCGTTTCTGGTCTTCAGACCCTTTGAGGGTAAGGACAGGGGCTTACTCGCCCCTGTCAAGCCCAGTGACGAGAATACAAGGGCACTGAGGACAAGCGCGCAGAAGAAAGAAGGACTGGGCATTCAGGGAGACGGAGGCTTGAGTGCTCCACTCACTGACCTGAGGCAGTCACTTAAGTGCCATCTGTGAAATGGGTACAAACCCATCTTCCCTGCCCAATAATTATCAGGGCTGTCGTAGAAACAGAGAGTGGATGTGAAAGAACAATATACCGTCATCACGCTTACGTGGGACACATATATTTTTATGTGGCATGTGTTTATGTTATACACGTATATAACTCTCACCTCCTTTACCTTTTCAAACTTGATCTAAGAAGATTATAGTCTTTCCGCTGAGTGCAGTGGTGAAGGAGCTGGCCCAGCATCTGGCATTTACCAAATATAAAATATCTGTCAAATAATTTAGAGTTTGTCTAATGAACAGGAGGCCTCCCCCTTACACTAACCTGGTACCCAGGCCCCAAGGAGCTCACTAGCTTTCCCTCCTCCCTAGACTCTTCCCAAGAGAAAACCTGAAACAGCAATATTTAGGAACCATTAGACACCCATATCCACTCAACTGGCAGTGATCTATTGGGTCCTACTGTGTGTCAGGCCCTGTACTAGGCTGGCGATCAAGGACAAGCACAGTCCCTGCTCCTGAAGGCATGCAGCCCTCTGGGGGGGGTGGGGGTATAAACAAACCATCCCCACTGACATGAGGGTTCTAAGAGCATCATGAATGATAATTCCTTCTTTTTTTTTTTTTTAAGTAGCCTCCACGCCCAATGTGGGGCTTGAACTCATGACCCTGAGATCAAGAGTCACAGGCTTTGCCGACTGAGCCAGCCAGGCGCCCCAGGAACCAGAATTCTTGAGCCAGCCTGGCTGACCAAAGAAGAGGCTCCTGAATGAGGAATGAAGAGGTGAAGGATGAGGCCAACTTACTGGAAGGAAGGAAGGGGGGGATGGGGGTGGGGAAGAAGGAGGGGCAGGGGACCTCAGGAAGGTAAGCGTGAGGATGGAGCAGAGTGAGAGACACGGGCACAAAGCGGGGGTCATGGGCACCAGGAGGGCTCTGAGCATCACCCTGAGACCCTGAGGAAGGGGAGGGCTAGCCCCGCCCCACGATCACCCCTGGAGATCTCCAGGCTGTAGCTCCCTTTCTAGTCTGTGCGCCTGAGGCCCGGACACTGTGGTGGTGTCACGCTGGACAGATGGAGGGACGGGTGGGTGGATGCCGCAGCTGATGGCCATCCGGGCAGGGCCTGCAGGCAAGGGCTGAGCATTTTAATGAGCCCACACAGCCTGTCCTCTCGCCCCAGCATCCGCGGGGGAACAGATGGGGCCCCAGGCAGGCAGGGCATGCCTTCCCCCAGTTGAATCCCTCTGGGAAGGCCAAGGACTCTGAGGTGACGTCTCAGCTCCAGGGCCAGTGGGAAGAACGGCCACCCCTGGCCACCTCCTGCTGTGGCCCAAGACAGGGTCCTCAGGCTAAGGAAGCCAAAGGAAGGAAGATTCCCGACCCCTGCCCCAGGAGAGAGACGAGATAGCATCCCCACACTCTACCTTAGGCCTGGGGGCTCCCCGTGGGGGGCCACCCCTGGGGGCCAGGAGGCTCACCTCCATCCTCAGCCCGGCCCACCCCGGCCTCACTACCCTGCCTCAGGGGTGTGCAGGCCTGACCTCGACCCGCTGGCCGCGGCCTTCCGGCTGACGGGGCATCCTCTCCTCCCACGCCCGCTCCTTTGTGAGGGTGACCCTGTTCCACCTCTGGGCTGAGGTCCAGGGCGGGAGAGGCCAGCCCAGAAGAGAGGTGACGGGAGCGTCCCCGGACTCCGTGGAACCCCAGGGACCCCCAGGGTGCAGCAGGACCTGAAGGCCCTGGAACGGCCTGTCCCTCCCTCCGGCTCTGCCTCTCAGGCTGCTGCACAAAGAGGACACAGGAGTCCCCGGGAAGGAGGGAGGGAGGGAGGGAGCCTGCTGGTGGGGGACAGAGTCACACTCGCACGCGCACACGCAGGGCAGCCCAGGCTGGGGGCCTCTCACACTCCCGTCCCGGCCCCGGCGCGCAGGCTCCGGGTCGAAGGGACCCACACGCACCCCGGGCCCGCCTGGCCCACCCGCAGCCGCACCGGGGCGGCGGGGAGGGGCCCGGACACACACACACACACACACACACACACACACACACACACGCCCCGCTGCCAGGGACGCGCCGCGGGGCCCCGGCGCCTCCGAGCCCCGCACGGCCGCCTTGCGCAGTGCGCCCCCCGGCCTCCCGCGCCGCGCGGCCCGACTCACCGGCTCCGGCCGCGCCTTTGTTGTCCGCGCAGCTCACACGGCGCCGGCGGCCGCTCCGCGCCCCTGCTGCCCCGGCGGCCCGGGCGCCCAGGGAGGGCCGGGCGGCCCCAGCCCCAGCCCCAGCCCCGGCCCCGGCCCCGGCCCCGGCCCCCGCCCCCGCCGCCCCGCGAGGTCGCGGCCCCGCCGGGAGAGCGCCCGCCGCCGCCTCCGAGCGGCCTGGTCCCGCCGCCGCGCTCAGCGCCTCGCGGCGCCGCCCCCGCCCGCCCGGTCTCCGCTCCCGCGGCTGAAGTCACCGCTTAACCCCTGGCGGCCGGGCCGCGCGCGCGGCGCAGGAGGGGAAACCGAGGCCCGGGGGGCGGGGCCGCGCGCCCTCCCGCCCCCGCCCTCGCTGCTCCCCCCCCCCCCCCCGCCGACCCCTCCAGGACTGCGCCGCCAGGGCGCCCGCGGGAGGCCGAGCCCTTCCCCGGGGCGGGGAGAGGGGGGCCCCCAGCCCCTGTCCGAGGCTCCTGTGACCCCCTTGGGGGCGGGGAGACCTTGAGGTCACGCCCCCAGCCGTGTAGCCCCACCTTCCTGATGAGAACACTGAGGCTCCCCGAGCTGGGAGTGACTGCTGGGGCCGAGGCTCGCCCAGCAAGGAAGCGGAGCACCCGAGATCCCAGCGCCCCCCACCCCCCCACCCACACACCCTCATCCCATCCACCCTCCCCCTCCCTTCCCAGAGCCCGCAAAGGCAAGCGAGTCACTCCCTCCCAGAATCCCAAAGCGGGGCCTCCGGATACGATGCGATTAATCGTAGTTATCAGTCGCTAATTAAGATCATGCCTGTTGTTACTAAACAGCGCCCTGCAACCTCTCTATTTGCCACCAGAAGGGCACACACTCGGGCTTATCAGCGCCGGCTCCCCGGCTCCCCGGCTCCCCGGCTGGTAATGAGGAGCCCTGCAGCCTCCAGAGGGCACAGGTGTGTGTACACTGGGACCTTTGTCAGCCTCGCCTCCTGCGACAGCGCCAGCAAACACACTGTGTCGCGTTGCTCCCTCTTCCTCTGCCAGGCACCAGCTTAGTTAGGGGTTAGGAATGAGACAAGGAGCGGGGCGGCCCCCAGTCCTGCCCCCCTCGGCGCTCCCGGCCTAGGAGGTCGCAGCAATAAACAGGCCACTACAGTGCAGTGACACAAACCACGCTCAGGCCCCCGCTCTCTGAAATCATCTTATTCGTGGATGTGTTTGTTAATTGTCTGTCTCCTCCACACAAGGACATAAGCCCCATAGAGCCCGTCCGAAGAGTGGTTCATAGAGCGTCCGCGGCCCGGGCCTGGGGTAACACTAGGCTCATAGTGAGCAGCTGGTGAATCTTGGTTGAGCACTTACTATGCTCCATTCGAGGCACTCCCGAGACGTCGGTGAACAAAACGGGCGTGCCCTCGCCCCGCTGGATCTCCCACTCCAGGCGTGAGAAAACTAGCAGCCGTGACAGCAGACGGGAACGTTTTCTGGAGTGCGCTCAGGGCAGGCCAACCCGAAATGTGCTACTTAGGCATATTGATTATTTGTTTTTCAAGATTTTATTTATTTATTCATGAGAGGCACAGAGAGAAAGGGGCAGAGACACAGGCAGAGGGAGAAGCAGGCTCCCTGCGGGGAGCCCGATGCGGGACTCGAACCCAGGACCCCAGGATCATGCCCTGAGCTGAAGGCAGGTGCTCAACCACGGAGCCACCCAGGTGCCCCATGTTGATTATTTTAAATAATTTACTTATAAGGAGAACCTGTTTAAGAAAGAGGCTCAGACCCTTCTCGGTCCCCTTGAAAGCAGGAAATAAATCTCCCATATGAAAAGGTGCCCTCCCTATATGGCAGGTAAAGAGACATGACTCTTACCAGAGACCAAAAATGGAGAGCTAAGAAGGTTGTATAAACAATCCTTGTTACTAATTTTATTTTTTTACAAACTTATTTTTTTTTACCAATTTGTATTACCGCATCCCAATTTCTGTTTAGAATTGCTTACTAATGGAAGCCCTCCCAAATCAAGTTTTCTTTATCCAGTCCATTCTTCACAGTTTTTATTGTTTTGGGGTGGTTGGGTTTGGTTGGGGGGTTTTGCTTGTTTGTTTTGTTTTGTTTTTTGTTCCTTTACCTGAAAGTATAAAAAGTGCCTGCATTGGTCATTTCTTTAGGTCTCAGTTTCATGACTGGGCCTCTATGGGCACGTAATAAAACTTTAGTTTTGGGGCACCTGGCTGGCTCAGTAGGTAGGGCCCCGACTGTTGATGTCAGGAACATAAGTTCAAACCCCACATTGGGTACAGAGATTTCTTTAAAAATTTAAATTAAATTAAATTAAATTAATAAAATAAATAATAAAATAAAATAAATAATAAAATAAAATAAAATAATAAAATAAAATAATAAAAAAAAATAGGGCAGCCCAGGTGGCTCAGCGATTTAGCACCACTGCCTTCAGCCCAGGGCCTGATCCTGGAGTCTCGGGATCGAGTCCCACTTCGGGCTTCCTGCGTGGAGCCTGCTCCTCCCTCTGCTTGTGTCTCTGCCTTTCTCTCTCTGTGTGTCTCTCATGAATAAATAAATAAATATTTTTTAAAAAATAAAACAAAATGAAAAATAAAAAATAAAATTTAAAGGGACGCCTGGGTGGCTCAGTGGTTGAGTATCTGCCTCGGGCTCAGGACATGATCCCAGAGTTCCTGCATGGGGCTCCCCACAGGGAGCCTGCTTCTCCCTCTGCCTGTGTCTCTGCCTCTCATGAATAAATAAATAAAAAATATTTTTCAAAAATTAATTTAATTTAAAGAACTTTGGGGTTTTTTTCTCCTGTTAATCTGCCTCACGTGAATTTAATTCTTAGTCCTGGTGTTAGAGCTCGAAGAACAGCGCAAAGATTTTTTTCCTTCCCTACACCAGCGAAGCAGCTAGAACATCTTCAGGTGTCCAGTGAGTGACATAGCATTAAAAGCCTTGGGCAAAAAAAAAAAAAAAAAAAAAGCCTTGGGCCAGGGATGCCTAGGTAGATCAGCGGTTGGGCACCTGCCCCTGGCTCAGGGCGTGATCCGCGGTCTTGGGATCGAGTCCCACGTCAGGCTCCCTCCCTGGAGCCTGCTTCTCCCTCTGCCTAGTCACTGCCTTTCTCTCTGTGTGTCTTTCATGAATAAATAAATAAATAAAATCTTAAAAAAAAAAAAAAAAAAAAGAAAGCCTTGGGCCAGACTTGAGACGCTTGGGTCCTGCTGGCGCAGCCAGAGCCAAGTACAAGTTCCTGGACCCGCATTTGCAGCCTTTAGGATCTGCTCCAACCTCTCCCCTATTCTGTCTTATTTGCTTCCTGGGCCTGAGCCCTCCCCGCCCCCACCCCCAAATCCTCCAGCCTGGAAATGCCGTCCCCCTCTCTGGTTGCACTAAGGTTTACCCTCCCTCCTGGAACCATCAGAAGGCCCAGAATCCCCCGGGGAAACCTCTCCACGTGGACCCTGTCCCCTGACCGCCTCTCCTCTGAGCTCTACGGCACTTGGGGCTTTGGTTAGTGCTTCTGTTGTTTTGTTAGCTCCGGTCACATATTCTAACTCGAGCTGTCTTCAGCTTGATGGCCTGAGGGCCGGGGTCATACCTTAGGGCCCTATTATACTCCCCCCACCCCAGTGAGGGACACACTCGACATCAGAGGATCCTAAGAGACTCTAAGTGGACACCCTCAACCTCATCAGATAGACCCCTCTGGACGCAGGGTCGCAACCCCCCAGCTCATAGAGCAAACGGAGCCTGCAGAAGCGTGGTGTTTTGCCCACAGTGGTTTTGTTTTTGGTCGCTGGCCACCAATATTTCACAACTGGGAGATTTCCCATAAAAAAACAGATTGCTAGCTTCTCAGAACACCCGAAGATCTGATAATGCCAGGCCCTCGATCGCCCCCATCCCCGGGACCACACCCCGCGAGCCCTAGGGAGTGGTGGCCCTTTACACAGAGCTGTGTTTCTCTGCTTGCTACCCGCCCCCCCCCCAGCCCTGGGGCACCCCCTTCAACTTGGAGGCCCCTCCTCTGGGAAATAGTGTTTTCATTCGGTTTTTCCTCTGCATTCTACTTTTAGGAGAGAGAACCGCATCAAGAAACACGTACTGGAGCGTAAGTGAACCTGCAGCCCTCACCTTTCTGCATCCTGCTCTCTCCACCATCTCGCTTCCCAACACACACGCCCCTTCTCTCTCCTCCCCAGCTTCGTGTTCTAAGCTTTGCCCATGCTGTTCCCACCGCCCGTCCCCACCCCCACCGCCCCCACCCCCCGACCCCCACCTGGACACACTGGCTAAAGCTGTCTGAGGCTCTCAACGAATAACACCTTCTCGCGGTCAAGGATCTCTTCTCTAGGGGCCCCAGGCTGGACTCCAGGCCTCCCACAGCGTCCTACAGTCCCCTCAGGGCAACCATCCTACCGTGTCCCGTGGTGTACAGTTGACTCTTGCGAAACACAGGTTTGAATGGGGCACATTTACTTATACATGATTTTTTTCTGTAAAAATATCTTTTCCTTATGATTTTCCATTAACATTTTCTTTTCTTGGGGATCCCTGGGTGGCTCAGTGGTTTAGTGCCTGCCTTCGGCCCAGGGTGTGATCCTGGAGACCCAGAATCGAGTCCCACATCGGCTCCCTGCATGGAGCCTGCTTCTCTGCCTGTGTCTCTGTCTATCTCATGAATAAATACATAAAATCTTTAAAAAAAAATATTTCTTTTCTCTAGCCTCCGTAATTTTAAGAAGGCAGTATATAATGCATAAAACGTACCAAATGCGTTGACTGTTCATGTCATCGCTATGACTGTTCCCTGGTCAATGGTAGGCTGTTGGCAGTTGTTTTGGGGGAGTCGAAAGTCGGATGCAGGGGATGCCCGGATGGCCCAGTCATTGAGCCTTCTGCCTTCTGCTTGGGTCGTGACCCCAGGGTCCTGGGATGGAGCCCTGCATCCGGCTCCCTGCTCAGCGGGAGCCTGCTTCTTCCTCTCCCTCCCCCTGCTTTCTCTCACTCACTGTCTCTCAAATAAATAAATAAAATATTTTTTTAAAAGTTGTATGCAGATTTTCTGCCATACAGGGGATCAGAGTCCCTAACCCCTGTGCTGTTCCAGGGTCCACTGCGTTTGGGCACGTCTCCTCCCAGACTGTGAGTCCTCGCAGGCTGGGACTCTGCTGTCTCATTCACGGTGCCGCCCCGCCACCTGGGACAGAGCCTGGTAGAGCACAGGCACGAGACAAATATTTGCTAAATAGACCAGTGAATGGTTTTCAGCGGCCACAAAAGGAACAAAAAGAATTTCTGGGAACATTTCCATGTCCCAGAATATTCAATTAACCAGAATTTCCCACTCGCTGAACATTCTGGTGGGTGCAGGATTTATTGTATAAGCATATCCATTAATGATACATCTGGATGGGACTAGGACTCCCTTTGGCCTTGTCTCCACCGTTGACCTGGGAAAGAGGGAAGCAGGGAGGACAGGGGTAGTGTTTGCCACTGGCCAGAGAGGCTAAGTGACGTGCCCAAGGTTGCCTAGCAAGTTGGTAGCAAAATCAGGGTGGGAACCCAGGGCTCCTGCCTCTGCCTTCCAGCCCAGGCCCCTCTTCCACCAGCCCAACCCCATAGCAGGTCAAAAAGGAAGTGAGCAGATAGGAAAGCGGACTTTCCAAGCCCAGACACCACACTCACCCAGGAAGTATGAATGGAGAGCGTGCAGGAAGAGGCCAGTCCTTATGTACTACACCATCAAACCAATCATGACCAGGCTATTATCGAAGAGAGCCTGGGTTACACTTTGATTATGAAAAAAGGCAAATACAATCTACCTTACCGAGATGAAACTCCCTTCCCATGACTCCTGCCCCTGTTCGGTAGGACTGGCATCCTGAAAGGGGCTGGGATGCACTGAGCAACCACCTCCTCTTCAAGCCTTCCAGGTTCCTTCCCAACCCAAGACCTGCATTTGTGGGGAATCAAGCTGAGGTCAAAAGCACAGCCACAGGCAGAAGGGGTCTGGGAACTCAGGTGAAGAAGGAAACTTGACTTCTCTGAGCTATCACTTTACGGGGCTTGAGTGTCAGGGACAGATCAGTCTGGGCAGCTCCTTGTCTTGGGGATGTGTCCTCAAAGTTCTCCCAAAACACCCACAGGAAGCGGATGGATGCTCATGTCCAGGGGGCTGGACACAAATGTGATACAGAGCTCTCCCACCCTAAGATCTCTGGAAAGTAGTCCTCAACCTCTTTCTCCCTGTCCCACTGCCCGTAAAGTAGGAACAATAATCCTACTCGTGCCTTCTTCAATCTTCACAGAACTTTGAAGGATCAAGTGAATACAGCCTAGCAGAGAGTTTACTTCCCACTGACAAAATTAGATAAATAAGCTATTTGATACCAACTCTTATTAATGAGAGGCAGCCTAATATAGCAGTGGTCAAGAGCTTCAACTGTTGGGATTCTCCTTGTTCGAGAAGCAAATTACATATACAGAAAGGAAGAAAAGTCCAATGACCTGTGTGGTGTTGGGCTGGAATGGGAAGCGTTGGCGTGAGCTCCTCGGTCTGTAGACCACGAAGGCCTGGGAGCAGGGACACCCAATAGCAATGAGCACACTCAGCAGCCAGATCGTGGTTCCTAAATACCATTCTCCACTCAAGGGATTCAGAGCTTCTTGGTGAAATGGCTCATCCCCAGAGGAAGGACATTTGAGCCAGTAATATAGCGGGGGGCCCGAAACTGATAAATTGCTCAAGAAGTGACAGGAGCATAACAGAATGACAAAGAAACCAGCTCACCGAGGCTCCCACTCGCCAAACCGAGGGCAGTTGGACCATTAGAAAAAAAAAAAAAGTGATGATTAGGATTTACCTCCCATTGAATATAATGGGAAACCAAGAGTCCATACTGATGTGACAAGTAACTAAGCAAATGAGCACACGGAAGGCTAGGAATGGCTATTTACCCTGTCTCAAAGCACTTCCCCACAAAATACTTCTTCACAACTTTTTTTTTTTATGGAAAAAGAGCAGCTTCGCAGATCCTTCATCACCCAAGTGGTCAAACTGGGAACATGACCAGCAGGGGGATTTTTGGACACCGTGAGCGTCCTTCCGTGGTTGGAGAAGGACGCGACACAATGCTGAGCGAACATCACACAAACCCAAATTGAGGGACGTTCCTCTAAACGTCTCCCAAAATGCCCAGGTCACAAAAGTCAAGGAAAGACCAAGGAACTTTTCCAGACTGAAGGAAATCAGAGACGGGACCACTAAATGCCACGTGTTGTTCTGAACTGGAGCGTTTCAGCGGAAAGGCCATTACTGGGACAGCTGGTGAGACTCAGCAGGGGCTGAGGATGACATGCTGGGAACGCGTTGTGTGCATTTCCTGATGTGGCCGGTGTATCACGGTGGTGGAGGGGCATGTCCTTGGCTGTAGGAAATACACAGCAGATACCCAAAGGAGTGACGAGTCGGCAGTTTCCTCTCAGATGCCTCCAAGGGAAATGAAATGCACTGTACCCGCAGCCTGTCTGTCACTTTACAGTTGTTTCCACAGCCAGATGGCCTGGGCCGATCTCTAGCACATCGTGTCTTCTTAAGGTCTCAGTTTCACCATCTGTAGAGTGGGAGTGAGTGAAAGTACTGATACCTGCCTCATGGCCCTGGAGTGGAATAAATGAGATCCGATTTGTGGGCTGTTTGGCACAGAACTGGGCTCATACATGTGTTCCCAAGTTTCGGAGAGCTAGGTAATTCTTTTTCTTTGTGCAATTCTCATTTCTGGAGTATAGAGTAAGGTGGCAAATTCCAGCACCCCGGGGGGGCCAGGTAGGGAATGGCAATGGGAGAAGCAGACTGGACGTGCCCCAACAACTGTTACTAAGCTTCAAGACTGGAGACACCTCAGGGTGAAGGGGGGACCCCCGAGTGCCTGGAAAGCACATGCCCCCAGTGGAAGGGGCAATTCCAATTCTTTTTTTTTTTTAAGATTTTTTATTTATTTATTTGAATAAATATTCAAATATTTATTGAATAAATAAATATTCATAGAGGCAGAGACATAGGCAGAGGGAGAAGCAGGCATCATACAGAGAACCTGACGTGGGACTCGATCCAGGGTCTCCAGGATCACACCCTGGGCTGCAGGCAATGCTGAACCACTGCGCCACCGGGGCTGCCCTGGCAATTCCAATTCTAATTGATGCTGTGTGTCTATGCTTGGTGTCCCCAGAGTTTTCTCTTTATTTTTTTTCCCCCAAGAGAAGCCAGAAGTCCAGATTTGTATATCAAATCCCTTGATTTTTTTTTTAAAGATTTTATTTATTCATGGGAGACACAGAGAGAGAGAGAGGCAGAGACACAGCAGAAGGAGAAGCAGGCTCCATGCAGGGAGCCCGAGGTGGGACTCGATCCCAGAACTCCAGGATCACGCCCTGGGCCAAAGGCAGATGCTCAACCCCTGAGCCACCCGGGCATCCCTATCCCTTGATTTTTAATACTGACAACTATTTCAAATTGTAAATGGGCCGATAATTTGTGAGCCAGACAGGATCCAAGTGCCAGCTGCAGGAGTTCTGAAAGCTTGTCCTGATCACCTAGAAACACCCCCGGGAACGCCCCTGTGAGTTGGCAGGGAAAAAGAAAAAAGAGAAAAAAACCCAAACCACTGTTCACAGTTCTTCTGCTGCTCTGATAGAGCCTCCGAAGAGGCTGGGGTAGACATGCCAGGATGTGCCTCCCTACACCCCCATGGGTCCTGGCAGCGCTCTCCTGCCCAGCACGACTGATTGGGTGAGAGGGTGAACATCTGACTGAAGCCCGGCCACTCAGCTCGTTCCTCCCAGGAATTTGAAATGGGAGAGGTGAGAGACTGAGTCAGTCAAATGAGCATGGATGCTGAGCCCTGAAAAATTGTGCAGGGCCAGAGCCAGCATTCATGCTGCAAGGAACCACAGCCATGTTCAAACCCAGGCTCCAGGGGGATCAGAAATGTCATAGGAAAGCCAAAAACAAAATAAATAAATAAATAAAAAAATCAGGAGTGTAGAGTAAAAGATAGTGAGGCAGAGACCATACAGCCCTGGACGGTGTTCACAATAAAAATAAGAGCAAACGCTTGCATAGCACTTTCTACAGCAGGCTCAGTGTGTTACCT
Organism: Vulpes lagopus; assembly: GCF_018345385.1. Lineage (NCBI taxonomy): Eukaryota > Metazoa > Chordata > Mammalia > Carnivora > Canidae > Vulpes > Vulpes lagopus. The sequence goes on from NC_054831.1 coordinate 129,966,578, forward strand.
TACACCTTACTCATTTTATCCTCACAGCAACCTTATAAAGTAGGTACTTTCAGGGGCACCTGGGTGGCTCAGTCAGTTGAGCATCCGACTCTTGATTTCAGCTCAGGCCATGATCTCAGGGTGGTGAGATTGAGCCCCACGTCGGGCTCCCTGCTCAGCACGGAGTCTGCTGGAGATTCTCTTCCTCCCTCTCCCTCTCCTCCTCCCCCTGCTCATTTTCTCTGAATAAATAAATAAACAAAAAGTTAAATTAAAAAAGGCAGCTAGTTTTATCCTCATTTTTGAGATGAGGAAACTGAGGCACAAAGCCCAGAATGTCCATCAGAGTGGCCTCCTGGGTTCTGACAAAGCCCCCTCACTTGTATTTGTCCGAAGGGATTTTGTCCCCCTTGAAAGCAGAGAAGTCAGTGAGGGTTTGCTATTCAGGCAGGGCCTTGCAGCGGGGGGAAGGGGATTCTGGGGCCACTTCAGGCACGAGATACCCCAGTGCCCTGCTCTAGCCTTCGTGTACCACCCAAAGTAGAGAAGGGGAGGAGGGGAGTCCCAGCCAGAGGCGTCCGAGGCAAGGGTGACCCCCATAGATATCCTCTGCCCATCAGCCCAGACCCCACGGGCGCGGTGCACCAGCCTGGTCTACAGGAGGAAGCCAGCCTCACCCATACCTCGGGGCATCTGTCGCCTCCACAGGGATAAACAGACAGAAGGCCTGGGGCCATCTGCTGAGCCAGGGGAGGTTGGATTTCTCTGCTTGGGGCCTGGCCAAGGAGCCAGAGAGGACAAGGAGACAAGGTCTTAGCTTCCTGGCATCAGGTTACTGCCCCTACCCAAGGCTCAGGGTGCCAGGCCAGGCATCCGGGCATGAGAGTTGCTGGTCAGCTGACAGCACACAGGGCCCAAGGCCCATTCTGGAAGGATCTTCATCCATAAGGATAAAAATTGGCTGCTGAGGAGGGGGAGCAGGGAGGGAACCCCCAAGGGGACACAGGGAGCCTCCAGCCTCGCCAAGCACACCTGGCCAGGCCAGAAAGATCTGCAGGAGGGAAGGTCCCGTGGGCCTGGGGACAGGGAGGCACTGCAGTGCCACTCCAAGGGGGCCCTCAGCCCCCACCAGCTGCCCCGGCTGCAGCAAGAGGGCCTGGCCCTGGCTGCAGCCTGGCACCAGCCCCAGAAACCTTCAGCGTCCCCCAGTTTCACCGCCCAGGGCTGGGAGGTTCCATAAGCTCCCCGGTCTCCCAGATGAAAGACGCTTTCTAAGAGTCATAAAACCGTCCCCACACAGAACAATGGGCCCTTATCCCACTGTGTCCTTCACATAAACTCCCATTAGCAACGCACCAGAAGCTGCAGGCAGGAGGTTTATAGACTGGATTGTTGGGCCAGCCCCAGCGTTCATTAACATCTACTCCCTCGCCTTCCAAGGAGCCTGCACAAATCACCCCCATTACAGAGGCCCGCTGTGGGCTCGGCCTCCAGGAAACCCTGCAAGCTTTGTCATTTTATGAATAAAGAAAAAAACCCCAGAGAAGTGAGGTGACGTGCCCACGGTCACACAGTGGGAGAGTGGAGAAGCTGGGATTTAAATCTTAGGTCCCTGTTCCTTCCCCCATACCGCGTTGCCCCCGGTTATGATCACTGGAGACCTGCCCCCATGGAACCCAAGAGGTTAAGGCAAATGGTTTCCTTAGGTTTTTTTCCTGGAAATCAGCACCTTCGGAGACCTGCCCAATGTGTCAGCAGAGATACGCTGCGGTGGGTGTGGGCCACGTTGGAAGGGAGCCCCAGCCTATCAGGGAGGGACCAGAGCCCCTTCCCTTGGTGACCACGGCCCCCCTTTCCTGAGCACATACAACACGCCAGGCCCTGTGCTCTTCTTCATGCACGATCCCATTTACTCTTGCAGGTACTCTGTAGAATGGCTGCTCTCACGATTCCCTTTCTGGGGCGTCCGGGTGGCTCAGTCAGTTAAGCATCTGCCTTCGACTAAGGTCATGATCCCAGGGTTCTGGGATTGAGCCCAGCATCATGTCTGGCTCCATGCTCAGCAGGGGGTCTGCTTCTCCCTCTCCCTCTACCTCTCCCCCTCTGCTCATGCTCTGTCTCTGGCTTTCTCTTTCAAATAATTAAATTAAATACATTAAAAAAAAAAAAAAAGATCCCCTTTCTGACAGATGGAACAGAAGCTTGGGAAGTAAATAGTTTACCTAAGGTCACACAAGTAAGCAATGGATTCCAGGTCTATCCAACTCTATCTCACCACCCCTTCCCAAAACTTCAAATGTGGGGTTCAGCAGCTACTCAAGCTGTACCAGTCCTGGCTCACAACTCTGAGTGTCACCCCAGATGCATGGATGATGACCACAGCAGGTGCTTCTTACGGGGGGCATTCCAAGCCCTTCACCATCTCCCACCTATGCAACAACCCTCAATGCCAATATTGCAATTCCTATTTTGCAGATGGGGAAATTGGGCTCAGACAGGGTTAGTGTCTTATCCATGGTCTCCAGAGCTGGTAAGTGGGGGTGTCAGGCTATGACCCACTTCTCTCTGGTTCCAGAATCACTGCTTCTTCCAGGTAAGCCAGCATGATTGTTAAATCAGATGATCCCAATGGAGTCCCGGTGTGCATTGGACAAATACTCCCAGATGTGCCCCCAAATAAGTGCCTGAGATGTGCCTGTCACCATTGCAGGAGCTGGAGGCATAGTGACAAGTAAGACTGATATGCCCTGGCCCCCATCAGCCCCAGGGGCATGACCACTTTTGTCTACCACCCCCCCCCCCAGCCTAGAGCTCCAGTACAGGGGAGCATCCCTACTTCTGCTGGTTTCCTTCACTTCTGGGAGCTTCCAGACAGCCTACCCCAGCCCCTGCAAAGGCAAACTACAGTTGCTAGTGTCATGGCTTATTTTGCCCTGAGAAGCTTCACTACCAATTCCTAACTGGGCAAACCAGCCAGGCAGCTATTTTTGGCTCAGACTCCCCCAGGGAGCCCTCAGACCCACATTTCCTGCCTCCAGAAGGCACAGCCAGCACCCATGCCCCACCCTGAGAAGCTGGCATGGGGCCTGTCCTTCATTACCCTTCCCCTATTACCTTCTGCGGCTGCTAAGAAAGCCGGCCTGCCCAGAACAGCTCAAGCATACATGTGGTTGCTTGGTTAGTGCCAGGCCCTGCTTAGGTGACCTTAATCATCATCATCTTCTTTGTGACCCTGGTCAACATTATCATCATAGCTAACATTTATTGAGCATTTATTACATGCCAGGCACTGAGCCAACACTTTACCCGTATAACCTCATCAAATCTTCACAATAATCCCATGAAACAGGTACTGCCATCATCCCATGCAGCACCTAAGAAAACTGATAAACAGAGACAATAAGGCTGGAGCACAAAGTATTCTTTTGCTTCTTAAATTGTCTGTCTCCCTTGCTATCCTACAACCTGTCTGAGGGCAGGATCACACACATCCAGGGGAACTTTGTGTTTTGCACAAAGTTGTTATCCCTAGGATACAGTGCCAAGAACAGAGTAGATACTCAATGCACAGTCTGTAGGTAAAAGGATGGATATACGGTTGGAAGAGTGGATGGACAGATAGATGGATGGATAGATTGTTGAATGATGGATGATGGTTGGATGGATGGACACGTGAATAGATGGGTGGACGGACACATAAATGCATGAATGATGGGTGGCCCATTGGATAATGGATAGATGGGTGGACCATTGCTTGATAGATGAATGGTTGGATAGATGGATGGATAACAGATAAATGGACAAATGGTTCGATGGACCATTGGATGATAGATGGACAGATGGATGGATAGGTGATGGATGGATGGACACATGGATGGATGAATGATGGAGAGATGGACAAATATAATTTAAAAACAAGATAAGGGCACCCTGGGTGGCTCAGCGGGTTTAGCACTGCCTTTGGCCCAGGGCATGACCCTGGGGACCTGAGATCAAGTCCCACATTGGGCTCCCTGCACGGAGCCTGCTTCTCCCTCTGCCTGTGTCTCTGCCTCTCTTTCTCTCTGTGTCTCTCATGAGTAAATAAATAAAATCTTAAAACAAACAAACAAAAACAAGATAAAAAGGGGCTAGGGGACAATATAACCTCCACTCAGTGAAGCAGGAGGAAGCTGGATACAGTTTCTCTGCTAACTGGAAAATCCCCTGGCCAGGACTCCAGGGAAAGCAGAGAACAGTACGCTGATTTTTAGGGAAAAGGAAAAAAAAGTGCCAGTTGACGAGCTTTGAGACAGCTTAATAAAATCAGGAGTGTATAGTCTGATCAAGCATGTTCTCCCTTCCCAGAAATCACCACTTCGCAGGGAATTTCATCTGCCCCATCCCCAAACCACATGTCTCTGAATCAGGGGCAACCGCAAAATGTGCCCAGTGTAGCAAACTCCCCGGCCTGTGGCTCCAGGACTGGGCCTAGGAACAGAGCTGTGCCAGACCTGGGGTCTGGTCAGTCAACCCCAATCTAGTCCCTGGGTGCTACCTCAGAATCCTGGAGCACCCACCAGGAGCCCTGAGCTTTAGGGCTCTTGTTCTGCAGTTAATTTAAGAGATCTCAGGCTGACCCGCCAGCCCCCATCTCTTGTGAGTTCTGCTCAGTGGCTAGAGCCCTTCAGCTGGATTCTAGGGAGAGATCCATGGGAACCAGGCTGCTCTCCTGCCCCCTATGCCCTGGCCAGAGCCTAGGGTTTCCAGTTTCCTGTGGTTTGGAAAGCAAGGCTTACAGATGAAGAACCCAGAAGTCTCAGGAGAGCAGCTACCGAGGCATGTGGCCCAGTTTTGTAGTTTCCAGAGAAATTTTGAGAAAGAGAAAGAGAAAAGACCATAAAGCACTGCATCACCATCATAAAGCACGCCCGGACACACCTGCTCATCTGCGTGGAACGTGGCATTACGGTTCTGGGCAGCTCGGTGAGGCATCCTGCCATTCTGGAGCTTTATTTGTGGGACATCAGGGACTGGGATGGCACTGGGGTCAGCGACATGCCCTTCCAGGCCAAGTGCTCAGCCGGGGTTGACACACGGCCTACACGGCCCGCACAACACCGCAGTGAGCTCGGTATTATTACCTGCCGTTTCAGATGTACAAACCAAGACCAAGTGAATCACCCAAGCTCACACATCAGAGGGGACAGATCCGGGATTTGAACTCAATCTGACTCCAAAGTCCATAGTCCCCACCTCCCCCCCACCCCCAACAAGGTGGAAAAGGACCATGGGAGGGCTCTCTCTGCAGTTGGGCAAACAGGCATCCCGGATTTATTCCAGGATTGGCCAGACCCAATAGGAACAGGTTTTATGGCGGTCAGTCCAGTCCTTGCCAGTCGACCACACATCAGAAGTGAACTCGAGCCTCCCCGCATTCCTATGCTCCCGGGCCTTGTGGCCACTGGGGAGGAGGGATGGCTGGCAAAGAGCCCAGAGGGCACCTTGGGGCCTTCTGCCTGAGCAATTCGGAGACTTTCAGAGCTGAAAGGGCCCTTAGGAATGATCCAAGCCAATCTGCTCCATCCACAGAGGGGTAACTGAGGCCCAGGAGGACAGAGGATTTGCTCGAGGTCATACGGGGCATGAAGAATAGAGGCAGCCTCCCGGCTGTAGCCCAAGGTCCCCTTCCCACCCCCTGCCTGCCTCAAACCATGACTTTGGAAGCCCTTATATCAGATAGAATGAATGGTTGTCAGATTTAATTATGACAATGCTCTGAAGATCCAGGGGATAGGATAAGACGGGAGAGGGGAGGGGCTAGCGGGGCAGGGGTGACCGTTGCCTCCCTCCCTCTGCCGGGGGCATCTCTGTCTGGTGGCTGAGCTGGAGTTGGCTGGTCCAGGACGAGAGTCAGGGTTACCTGCAGAGCAGGTCCCAGCACGGCCAGGAGACCTCCCTATTTTCCGGGTCCTCCTGGTACAAGAGCCGCCTCTGTCTTTGAGACAAGGAATGATGGGGGAGGAGGTCCTCCCTCATTCCCCTGAAGGGCAAAGTGGGAGGAGGCTTGACCAGGGCAGGTAGGAACTCACGGCATCACCGCCCCACCTGCCTGGGCCCATCTGCTGAGCTCCTGGGGACCTGCCCCCATGAGCATCCCCACCTTGAATTAGCTCTGAAACCCTGAGATCCCCCCTCGGGCCATGCCCAGGAGGCTGTCTCTCATCAGGGGTCGGGGTGCTCACTTTGGGGCACACACAGACCGAGTTCAGATCCCTGCCTCCCCACCTGCTAGTCCTGTGATCTTGAGGGAGCGACTTTGCTTCCCCGAGTCTCAGGTCTCAGCTTCCCGCCGCAGAGCTCAGCTCCAGTTCCTTCATCCCAAGGTAATTGCTGGGATTAAAGGTCAAGGCTGTCCCAGGCACAGAGGGGACTTGGAGACACGGTAATTACCCTCCTCTGCCTGTGTACTGTGGGGACGTTTTACAGGCATTCCCGGCCACGACTATCATTCACAGCCCTCGGATAGATCACAGGAAAGAAATTAGCCCCTGCAGCCAGATGGGGTGACCCAGGCCCCAAGAGGGTGAGTGGCAGGCGCAAAGTCCCATAGCATGGAGAAGCAGAGCAACCAGACCCCACGGGTCTCAAGTCCCCACACAGCCAGAGGCACAGATGGGAAGTTTACAATCCAGAGGCAACCACACCAGGCCCAGGTGGTGGCTGCACCAGGAAGTTAGCACACGACTTTGGGTGGTGACTCTGGGTGACAGGTGCTTTCGAATTTCTGAGTAGTGTCTTCCATGCCATTGGCCAGCTGTGTGACTCCGGGCCAGTGACTCCACCTCTCTGAGCCTCAGCTTTCTCATCGGTGAAATGCGGGCTGTCAGGAGGATGCAGTGAACTACAGGGTGCAGGACACCTGGCACAGAGCTGGGCCCGATAAATGGGAGCATAGTCACGGTGGCACTACTGACAGGCAACGTTGCTGTTATTATTATTATTATTATGATTTGTTACTAGGAGGAGGAGAAGAGGACGGAATGGCATCAGCCTGGGAACCTCCCACCCACGTGACTGTCCTAAAGGGGACGAGCCGGACCGAGGCGTCAGGGGACTCTTCTTGCCTCTGGGTGGTAGGGATGTGCATGGGGCCAGACCAGTCACCCCGCTGAAGACCTCAAAGTCCCACGAAGGGAGCAGACCCGGGGGAGGGATGGCTGCCATCGCTCCCGGAGGAACTCAGCCCTCAAAGGGGCAGAGGAGGAGTAGCCCGGGCCTCAGGAGCCCCTGGTCCCTGGGCCAAGAGCTGGGGGCAGCGTTGCCTGGGAACCCCCCACCCCGGGCCGCACCAGCGTCCCCCAGGGGCCGCTCTGCCCTCTGGCAGCTGTGTGGCCTCAGGCAGGTCGCAGCAGCTCTCTGAGCCTCTGCCCTCAGTCTCGGTCGTCATTCCCGCCCCACCCAGCACCCCGGGCCGGCGTGAGACCCGTGGGGACAACAGACGCAGACTCGATTTGTAAACCGTCCAGCGCTTTAGGATGAGGCGCGGCCCTGGTTAGTCACCGAAGGACACTCCGGAGACAGACAAAGCCGGGGGAGCCCAGCGGAGGCCACCCCGGGGGTGATGCAGAGAGAAGGAGGCGGACCCGGGGCCCCCCCCGTGCCCCCTGCCTCCCGTCGCCCTGGCGGCTCCAGGCAACCCCGTGACAGCGGTGTCTGGTGCTGAAGTCCTGGACCGGCTGCTTTCAACCCCTGCTCTTGGCTCAGCACAGCCCACCCTGGGCCCCTAGAGTCATTTGTGCTGGACACCGCGCGGGGCAGTGACTCCCACAGAGCTGAAGCAGGGGAGGGGAGACAAGCTGGAGCAGTGACATTTGCAGCCCCAGGAGCCGGGGAGGCCACCAGAGGGACACACAGCCCCCTCCCAAGGTGTGTCCGGCCCGGCCGTGCCCCCCAGACCCCCACCTGCTAAGCCCCATAGGCCCCTGGCGACAGAGAGCAAGGAGGCCAAGGGCTCAGGCCGGCTCCAAAGCCAGACTTGTCTGGCCGCAAATCTCAGCTCCCCTCTTCCAAGCTGTGAGATCGTAAGTTCCTTAACCTCTCTGTGCCTGCGTCCTCAGCTGTGAACAAGACTGATAATAATAATCCTAATACCCCGCAGGGGTGTTGGGAGGACCCAACGAGTTAACACAAGTGACGTGCGTCGGTTAGCAGAGCGCAGGGCACAAAGTGAGCATCATGTCATCGCGGCCGGACACTGGCCATGCAGAGGGAAGAGGCTGCCTCCGAGAGCAGCAAGCCTGGATACCCAAGCTGTGGCTACACAGCCACCTGTCGGGGACTCTGGGCCAGGACCGCTGGGGTGACCTTTAAAACGCTGCCACCTGTAAGCCTGTAAACATCCCGCCTGTGCAGGAGGCAGGAGAGGGCTACGGGGTGCCCCAGGGGTAGCAACATGGGAACAAGCACTGGGGGGAGAGGACGGACCCAGGGCAGAGAGGAGGAAGTCGGGTCCAGCTCCCAGGCCCCTGCTCTGTCACCGATTCGCCGTGTGACCTCGAACTACTCCCTGCACCCAGAGCCTCAGCTTCCCCAGCTTTGAAATGATGCCATTGCACTAGGAGTCCCGTAAGGCCACAGCGGGCTGCAAGGGTCAACTCTGTGACCCTGAGCAGGGAGGCAGGAAAGCTCCGCGGCACCCACACCCCTGCCAGGCTCCCTCTGCACTCCTCACCCCCACATCGCTCTGACCTGCCCCACAGGTGGCCGCCAGGGTCAGGGCCGGGTCCACCGAGGCTCCCAGCAGAGCTCCCCTTGCGGAGCCTGGCACAAGGTGTCCCCGGGCCCTACCACCAACAGGGAGGGAGCAAGGTGTCCCTGGGCCCGGAGTCCGAGGGTGTCAACAGGAGCAGAAGCCCCACACACACCCTATGACCTCTAAAGGATCCTCCTCCACCTCTGGGAGGGACAGAGATGTTTAAAACCCCCCAAATCTGACCTGGATTCTGTGCAGTCCAAATCTGGCCCTTTGGGAAAGGCGCACACAGGTGGTAGGGTCAGGCCCTGCTGCCAGGAAAAGGTCCCGTCGGTCACAGCAGCTGGCAGGGCAGGCAAGAGCCCAGGGGTCGGGTACACTAGCTCCCTGCGCCAGGCGTGCAGAAGGCCCAGGCTTGTGAGTCACTCACCTGCCAGACCTGCCAGGCGGGCAGGCAGGAGGACAGGAGGCGGCCCCAGCAGCTCACGAGGAAGGACTAGCCTGAGTCAGACCCAGCAGGCTGGGCAGGGCTGGGCCAGGCCAGGCCAGGCCAGGCAATCCGTCAGCTGCCTGGGAGAACCAGGAAGTTGCCAGGGTGGGGAAGGGAGGAGAAGTGTGAACAAAGGTGGGGGCCTCTCAGGGGTGCCAGTGGAGGGGTTAACCACAGACAGCTGCCCGCCTGGCCCAGGACGGAGCACAGGGCATGGTACAAGGGAGGATTCCAGGTTCTTCCAGGGGATGGGATTCTTTTCACCAGGGAAGGTGGAAAAGAACATGCTTTGAAGTTGGAAAGCTTCAGGTTTGAATGCCTGCCCTTTCCAGCCACATGACCTCGTGTCTCCAAGCCTCAGTATCCCCCTTGTTCCTACTATCACAACGATCGTCCCCATAATTCAGGGTTCTTGTGGGAATTAAATGCACAAAGGGAAAGGGCCCTGGCATCCTGGCTCCTGGGGGGTACACGATAAGGGTGGCTCTGATTACAAGGACACCTGTTCAGGGAAGCGGGATGGCACACTCAGAAGCCTGGCCCCATTGGATTCTTACTGCCCGCGTTAATCGCCCCTAGATTTTAGCCACATACCTGCTGAGTTCATTAAGAGCGTGAGTGCCTGGTCATCGGGAAAAGCCATGTATCCACAAACACTCTGCCCTTACCGTGTGCCCCTGAGAACCCAGGACACGGTCTCAAGAGTAGATGAGCCCCTGCCCTGTAAATACTCACGGGCAGTTGTTTGCGCGTGGACACTTGGATGTCACGTCCAACCTTGCCTGGGCCCTGCTCTACATTCTGCTATGGGGACGCTGGCAGACAAGCAAGGTCTTAGACCAGGGGTCAGCAAACCGGCAGTCCTCGGGCCAAATGTGGCCCGTCGCTTGTTTTTGCAAATAAAGTTTTATTGAAACACAAACACTCTTATTTGCTTATTGTCCATGCCTGCTTTGGAGAGAAAAGTAGCAGAATTCAGTCCACGATAGGGGGTTGCAAAGCCAAAAATATTTGCTCTCTGGCCTTACAGAGGCAGTTGGCTGAGCCCTGCCTGGGATGATGAAGATGATGATGGTGGCGATGGTGATAATCCTGGGTTTGGGCTCTCACAGGCCTTATCTAAAAATTCTTTGTGCGTAACTTCACAGAAGCCTCACAACAAGGTGGCCGCCGTTTTGCAAAGAGGGAAACCGTTTTCAGAGAGATAAGACACTTGCCCAGGCCATACTGAGCGTGCACAAGATGGCCAGTTTGAGTTAAGGGCTGAGGGAAACCAAAACCCTCTGGTTCCAGTGGTTACCCAAGGGAGCACCCAGGCCCCAGGCACGCAGGGTTCAGCGAGCCCTTGTAGGACCAAAGGTTCTGGACCACGGGAGAAAGTAAACATAGGCCTGGGTTCACTGGGTTCCCACCTGGGAGGCAACTGAGCAAGAGTCAGCAGGGAGGGGGGATGGGAGGAGTGCGGAAGAATCAGATGAGATGAAAAGCACCTAGAACAACGTCACTGACGCTGGCAGGAAGCCCTCCTCGTAGCTAGAGCTTCCTTGTCTTTACTATTAGGACGTGAAGTGAGAACAGAGAGGCAGGAGGGCGGAGAAGCGGCCCCTCCACCTGCAGAAGTAGCAGTGGGGAGAGCGCTTCCCTTTAGGGAGCCTGGTGCCGGGCCAGGAAGGCTGGGTTCTGGTTCCGGGGGCCTTGCAAGAAGTGCTGTCCACTAAGGCCACCCTGGCCTTCATTCCAGCACCTTCCCTTCGTCCCAACCAGGGAAGAGGCTGCCACAATGCGGAGGCCGCAGCCTCGTTCCCAAAGCCCCACCCCAGCTGGCAGTGGCCTTGCCCACCTCACCCACCCCGAAGGGCTGGCCTGGGCTTTCCACCCCCAGGGAAACCTGCACCCAAGGTCAGATGAGGGCAGGAGGGGCCAGAGTCACCCTTGGTGTTTTCTTTTGGAAATCCAGACCAGCACCCACCCACTCCCCTCCTCTACAGGGTATAAGACCCTCCGGAATTTCCTCTCTGGCTCTCTGGGGTCTTCCCTTCTCTGGCCCCTCCTTTTCTCACCCACCCGCAAAGCCCGGGTGACACAGGAGGCAAAGACTAGCTGAGAAGAAGCCACAAGTTCAGAAAAATCTCGCTAAATTGGCCTCCATTCCTTGCGCGCAAACCATCGGTCCCTCCGGGAGGTCAGGGCCGCCCGCTTTTCCCACTTTTCTCACTTTTCCCACATCCCGATGCTATGTGGTGGCCCAACGCTGCTCTGCTGGGTGAGGCTGCGGGGCAGCACTTCCCCCAAGCATTTTGGAAGCACCTGTTTGCCCACAGGGGCTCCACTCCCCTAAGGCCACATGTTCATTGACTCGCTGAGCCTGTGCCCCAAAGAGCCCCCATGCACCACACTTTACCAGCGGAGTCGGCTCCACCTGAAGCAGGGGGCATGCACATGCAGAGTTTGTTTGGGGTGATGAAAATGATCTTGGAGACGGATGGTGGGGACAGACACATAAAATGCACCCGAATGGCACTGAACTGTAGCTTAAAAATGGTTACAATAATAGATTTTATGTAACGGCGATTAAAAATAGAGACAGGCCATAGGGAATAGGAAAGACGGGCAGGCAATCAATGCCTGGGTCCCCATCCCATGCTCAGCTCCTGGGATCACTCCTGAGGCCAGGGCAGCTCTCCGGGTTTCTGAGATCCCCCTGAATCCTCCAAATAGATTCCCTGTTCGGCCTACATGTACTCAAGCAGGGCTCCGCACTTGCCAAGGAAATAATCTCAAATGGGATGTCTGGGGACAGTTATTTCTGGGAGGGTATCACCCTCTGCCATTTGGGGCCATCTCTCCAGCTTCTGGGGGCCCAATGAGGCTTGCTGCCTCAGTGCCCCGAGCTTCTCCTCCTGGCCCATAATAACACTGTGCTCCACACATGGATTTAAAACTGCTCTGAAGCCCTCCAGGGTAGAAAACCTTTCCCCACCCTCCCAGTTGCCTTGCCGTCCTATCTGCCTTGCCGGCACTGCCCGGCGGAACCCCCCACCCCATGTCAGCAGCCTTGGGTCCAGAAGTTTCCATGCTAATTCCAGACGCCAGATCCACCTTCAGAGGATGCAGTACTTCCACTGAGCACATGCAAAGCCAAGTTCCAGGAAGAGCCTCCTGACAGGTGACTACTTCAAAGGGACAACAGTCTCGCAGATAAGCACCCACGCCGTTAGACCAAAACCAGAGAGAGCACATTTGCGGGTCATACTTTGTTTTGCAGACTCTGTCCATCAGCTGGGGAGATGGAGACGCCCCAAGTTCTGGGAAGAATAGGATTTGGCTTTATGCTCGTCAGCTGACACTGAACGATCACCTGGGAACCAGGTGCACCTGTAATACATCATCTTACTTCCTCTCCCGAGATCTGAGAAGTGGATCTTATCACACCCATTGGAAAGATGAGGAACTGAGGATCGGAGAAACAACTTGTCCAAAGCCACACAGCTAGAGAGTGGAACAGCTGGAATTGGGATCTGGGTCCTTTCACTTCCAGAGTCTAGGCTTATACCCACGGGGAGAACAGGCCTGGGGCTGCCAGTAGCAAGTGGTCCCGGAGCAGCGTCTAGATCCCGGGCACGGGGCTCCTCCCAACCTCCTAACCCACCTGCCTACAGCCCTGAAAGTTCGGACAGTCAAGACCACGAGACATGTTGGCCGTAGGTGCTCTGTGGAGACAGAGGGGAGCCCCCATCCACATCCCCATCACCTGCATTCGGCTTTGGCAAACAGGTGGAGGCAAGAGGCCCTTTCCCAAGGCGGCCTACAGTGCATCCTGGAGACGGACCCCGTTAGCCTCCATCTGTTGTGAGACAGGCCTCTGCCCTGGGCATTGGCCTTAGCTCCTCCAGCTCCGGGTCTCAAGGACCCTCATCCCCTCTTCCGGCTCTGATGGGAGGCCTGGTCCCCAGGGGTTCTCTGCTCCAGCTCTCCCTCGGCCCTCCCGCCACCAGCCCGGCCTTACCAACGTGACGAACACTGCAGCTGAGCCCAGCCACGCTGCCCCGCCTGGGTCTGTAATTACAGCTGCACAGATCAAACAAACCCAAATTCAAATCCGGCTTCCTTAGCAAGCCCTGTGACCTCGGGCAAGTTCGCTTGACCCCTTGACCTCTGTGTGCTCATCTGTAAAATGGAGATAATGATACTCAGCCGTGAGCACTGTTGTAAGGAGTGAATGAGCTCATTTCTACAAGGCGCTGGTTTATAAACGCAGCCTCGGCAGGACACTGAGACCTGGGGAGATTGTCCCGTGGCTTCATGTTCATCAAATTCTCCTCGAAAAACCTCAGATTCCACAGGCTTAGGCGGAAACTTACCTTCGTATCAGTGAAGCTTGAATAAGCGAATGAGTTTGTTTCCTCTAAAGCATTTATGCAATTTGGATTTATGTAACATGTCCGTGCATTTACCTGGATCTTATCTGTGCCCTCAAGTGTGTATAAACTGCACCAGCGCGGAACCTGCCTGCCTGATTCTCCAGTATCTTCAGGACCCAACCCAGGGCCCAGCACGTAGTAGGCTTTTAACTGACATGTACCGAATGAATAAATAAATGTCAGAAATTTAAGAGAACAAAAGCGAACACCATGAAAGCCCCATTTACATAAATGATGGCCGGGCTGATGTCAAGTGATCTTATCTGTCGTTTAAATGCATCCACTGAAAACCTCTACCAGGCCAAGTCCATTCTTTAAAAATGCACAGCAAAAAATTAATTAATTAATTAAAAATTTAAAAAAAATGCACAGCAGAGGGGCGCCTGGGTGGCTCAGTGGGTTAAGCATCTGTCTTCAGCTCAGGTCATGATCCCAGGGTCCTGGGCTGGAGTCCCCGGGCCAGAAGTCTGCTTCTCCCTCTCCCTCTGTCACTCCCTCTGCTTGTGCTCTCTCTCCCTCTCTCTCTCTGTCAAATAAATAACATCTTTAAAAAAAAAGTTAAAAAGCACAGCAGAAAAAAATAAAACATAAATAAAACAAAATAAAAAGCACAGCAGAGATTAAGCCATCCCCCTGGAGCTCAGGATTTCAGGGGCCCCGTCTGCACCGACTGTCCGGAGGTGAGGGAGAGAGACGTTAAGGTCTGGGTTGGCTCAGAGGCAGGGAAAACTTACTTCGAAGGATAGTGCTCCAAGGGCAAGAGATTTGGACAACTGCCATCTGTCTGTTTGATGGCACAGCCCCCGGGATTCACCCGCAGATTCAATAGAGGTGTATTAGCATTATGCCCATTTTGCAGATGGAAAATTGAGGGTCAGAAGGATTTGAGAGGCATGCCTGTGATCACACAGAGAGAAAGAGGCAGAGCTGGGATTTGAAGCTTCTGTTCTGTTCTAGCTTGGACCTGACTGGGGCAAACGTCAGCCCATTAGAGGTCCATCCCAGACCTGGGATCTCCAGGTGGCCACATGACTCAGCACTAGGAGGCCAGCGGCACTCTGATTTGGGGCCATCTCTCTAGCTGCCGGGGGCCCAGGAAAGAGGATCCAGTCCCTCTCTGCTGTAAGAGATGAGCAGGGTATTAGGCCTGGCCCAGAGAAACTGAGGCAGGCACCCAGGTACATAGGACCGTTAGGGCAAGGGAGACACTGAGGGTCTTTCCTCCCTGTCGGCGGGAAGCAGAGACTTGCCGACCCACACGGGTCAGACCCGCACCGGCCTGAGGTCATCAAGCAGAGCATAGTGCACATCCTGAGGGGTCCCACCTTGTATAGCCTGTCGATGGTGCCCCTGGTGTCACACAGCGCCTGGCCCATGAGCCCAAATGTGGTGGCCTCCCTGTCATCAGACACCCTGACTGCACCAAAGGCAACGCTCCCCAGAGCCCTGGACCGCTTAAATGCTGTTTCGCTGAAAATTAATTCCTTCCAGAGGTCCCCTCCCCTCCTCACCCCTGACCTCTGAATCCATGTGTCCTGATGGTAGAGGTACTGTTCCTTCTTCAAACACAATCAGGCCCCAGGATCACAGATCAAACCTGAGAGGAAGGAATGTTTAAAAGGATTAAGTGGGGCAGCCCGGGTGGCTCAGCGGTTTAACGTCACCTTCAGCCCAGAGTGTGATCCTGGAGACCAGGGATCAAGTCCCATGTCGGGCTCCCTGCATGGAGCCTGCTTCTCCCTCTGCCTGTGTCTCTGCCTCTCTCTATCTGTGTGTGTCTCTCATAAATAAATAAATAAATAAATAAATAAATAAATAAATAGGATTAAGTGATTGCTATTGCCAAGAAACTTCTTTAGATGGGGCCCCATGACACCCTACCTGCTCCCCCCCCCCAGTCTAGACAAATGTCAGCCAGCCAGAGGAGGGTGAGGAAGGCTGGCCTGGTGGGGTCCCCGCTGGGGAGCGGGCTGGGAAGTGCAGGGACAAGGCGGGAGTGATGGCAGCTCCTGTGTGGCCAAGCGGTGAAGAGCAAAGAGGCAACAGGAGAGGTAGATAAACTCAACTTCTTGCTGCCAGACAGCTGTGCCCTCCCCGCCTGGAGAGTGAGGAGCTTGGCCCACAGTCGCTGTTTCCTCCCAGGAGGGGTTGCGGTGGCTGCTCCTGTGAGAAGTCGTGCCCTATCCCCTGGGTCTCCGAGCCGCCCGAGGAGCCCAGGCCGGAGGGCCGCCTAGGGCTGCAACCAACACGGCGCCCACACGGCCGACGGGGAGCCCGGGCACAGGCCCCAGTCCAGCGGGGCACTGTGTACAGACAAGGGGTATCTTCAGGAGCCTCACTTCTCGAGACATTCAGGTGCTCGTTGGAGTTCTGGAAACTCGGGGCTCCTGCGGTCCAGCCCCCTCCGACTCATGCCTGGGAGATCCCAAGTGCAGAGCAGGGTTTGTCCAGACTAGCAGTCTGTCCCGCTGGGCCCACGCGCTCCCCCAAGGGGGTGGTGTAGGGCTGTCACAGCCCGTGAAAGGCCAGCACGCCAGCAGCAGGCCGCTGGGGAGACCGGCGGCGGGACCGAGCAGTGTGGACATAGCCGGGGTCCCCTGGATTGCTCCTCGCTGGGCTGTGGAGGGTGACTGTGTCCACAGAGGCCACTGGTGTCCCCCTGCCTCAGCCCCTCCTCACTCAGAGACACCAAGGGGTACTGGGTGTCCCCTGCTGACCACCAGGAGCACATCCTCCAGGATGAGGATGGGAAGCTCTGGGATCCCCAACACCCAGTTTTACTAAGGGAAGGGGCAGGGAGGCTGGCAGAGGTCAGTGCTAACAGGAGTCTCCGTCAGTTCCCATTAGGGCCCCACACTCTCAGGCCCAGTGACCTCGTCTTGTCGGCTGGGATGCTCATCTGGGAGCCGCTGTCTAAACACCAATGACCCCCAGGCCACCGGGACGTGAGGAAGTCCAGGCTACGCGGAGGGGCCGTGTGCAGGTGCCCTGGTCAATGGCCAGGCCGGAAAGCGAAGATGCTTCCAAGGGATTCCCGGGCCGGGCTGTTGAGTCACCTCCAGCTTTGTGTCTTCCAGCCCCTGAGGCCCCAGACATGACGGAGCAGAGATGAGCAGCACCGCTGCACCTCGTCCAATTCCAGAGTGGGTTAGCCTCCCAAAGTAGAAGCTTCCGGGTGGTTGGTGAGGCAGCAAGAGGTGATTGCCCACACCGCACTCCCCTGAGCCCCCGGGTGTGGAAAGGGCACTGCTCTTAAAACCAGGTGACCAGTCCTGTGAGTTGGAACTTGTCCCCAGACCCCAAATTCCACACCTGTAGAGTTAGAGTAGTAAGTCCGCCCTGCCCATCCCTCGGGTTTGGTGGGGGGGGGGGGGGTTGTGGAGGCACATAGGTGGGTGTTTAGGGGAAGAGCAGACAAGCCCAGGATGTGAAAGCCCTTTATTTTATTTTATTTTATTTTTAAGATTCCATTTATTTATTCATGAGAGACACAGAGAGAGAGGCAGAGACACAGGCAGAGGGAGAAGCAGGCTCCCCTCGGGGAGCCCGATGCAGGACTCGATCCCAGGACCCCGGGATCATGCCCTGAGCTGAAGGCAGACACTCAACCACTGAGCCACCCAGGCGTCCCTGTGAAAGCTCTTTATAGCACAGAGGTGACAAGTGCAGACCCAGAGCCAAGCTCTCTGTGTCGCTCTCTGTGTCCAGGCCCAGTTTCTCACCAGCTGCGTAACCTTGGAGGGGACATTTAACTTCTCTGTGCATCTGTTCTCACTTGTGTAAAATGCGGGTGACAGCAGAGGGCCTAGGAGGGGACTTCGCAAGGCCTTGCCCATGAAGCACCTAGCGCCTGCTGGTGCGTCCGCTCCGGCGAGGGTGCGGTCAGTGGCAGCGATGGTCTCGAATGGCTGTGCAAAGGGGAGGAGCCCACGTCCAGTCCCTCCGGGGTAAGAGATCCCGAATCTCCCGGCTCACCTCACACCACCCTGGAATCCCTCAGGGGAAAGTTCTGTTATGAAACCCGAGGGGACAGGGGATTAAAAGGCCAAGGACAGGCAGCTTTTCAGATCGCAGCGGGCAGGAGCCCAGGCACAGCCTTGACTGGCGGGCCCTGTTTATGGAAAGCCCGGTCCGGCTCTGGCTCCGCCACCAACCTGGTCACGCTGGGCAGGTCCTGGGGCTCTCAGCCCCATCCCCTGGCAGGTGGAGGGAGCTAAGGGCTCAATGACACATAGTAGGTGCTCAGTAAGTGGACCTGCTGTATTCCTTCTATCCGCACTGCTTTTGTGATTGGTTTGGTTTTCCTGTCTCTGGGCTCGAGCAGCAGAACAGGTAACAGGTACACCTGCCGTTCCCAGGTGCTCTCGGGTATGAAGGATGGAGCGTCCTGATGCCCCGGGGCAGGTGGAGGCAGCAAGCTGTGAACACAAGTGCCACGTGTGTCACTTCTCGGCAGAGTGTTCAGTTGCCAGCAGAAGACCCTGCCCGGTCTCCCTGGTGCACCGGCACAGCCCTCAGGGTGGGGAACCTCCTCACCAGCCCGGGACTCCACCCAGCCACGATGAGCGGCGCCCCCCACCCACCTGCCAGCAACAGGTAGCAAGGGCCAGAAGCAGACCTCTGTTGTTTCACTCCTCATCAACACTGGGGAGTTGACGGGCACCCAGCTGGCTCAGTCAGTTAAGAGTCTGACTCTGGATCTCAGCTCAGGTCTTGATCTCAGGGTTGTGAGTTCAACTCTGGTATTGGACTGAGCCTACTTAAAAAAAAAAAAAGATTTGGGAGCTGCTTCTACGGCAGCAGAACAGCCTCTGTTCCAGCCGACCTCTCCACGTCAGGCATCAGGCCAGGTCCTTGATGTATTGGATGTATATTCGCTCCCCATGTCCATCCTCTGGGACGAAGGCTGTTATCATGCCCATTTCACAGATAAAGAAAGTGAGGCTCAGAGGAGAAGCAATCTGACCGAGATCATCTAACTACATATGGCTCTATCAACAAGTTATTGCTGCATAATAAACAAACCCAAACTTAGACACTTAAGGCAATATGCCTCAATTATAGCTCATGGTCAGTCGTGTGGCTCCTCTGGCCAGGACCACACTAAGTCAGTCTCGACTGGACTTGGCTTGTTCACGAGGCTACTGTCTGCTGGAGTAGGATGGGCTTCCTGGGGACCCTGCTTCTCCCTCTGCCTGTGTCTCTGCGTCTCTCATCAATAAAAAAATGGGGACAAAAAAATGTCCTCCACGTGGTGCTCAGCCACCAGTGCTCTAGCACAGGCTCATGGCATGTGATGGCTACAAAGTTCCAGGAGAGAAGCTGCCAGTGGGCAAGGCCTCCTGACACCCTGACGTAGAAGTCACATGTCCATCCTTCCAGCATGTTCTATCAGTCAAAGCAAAACAGTGGAAAAATAGACTCCAGGCACCTGGGTGGCTCAGCAGTTGAGCATCTACCTTTGGCTCAGGGCGTGATCTCCGGGGTCCCAGGATCAAATCCCACATCAGGCTCCCTGCATGGAGCCTGCTTCTCCCTCTGCCTGTGTCTCTGCCTCTCTCTCTCTCTATGCCTCTCATGAGTGAATAAATACTTTAAAAAAAAAAAAGAAAAGAAAAAAAGAAAGAAACAAAACCAGACTCCACATCACTGGGAGAAATGAAGCACAACGGCTGTTCCTGTCACTTATACAGTGGTTGGATCAGGATTTGAACACAGGCCTGTCACGTCGCTATTCTGTCCTCCTCACCTCTTGTCCCAGCTCGAATCACTGACACTTGTTTGGGATTGAACTTGAGGATCTTCGTGTTCAGACCCTTCAACAGGATTCTAAGGTTGAGGTGCCCCGCCAAGAGGTTCCGAGAAACAGCTTACTTACATCGATTTGCCGGGCCAGCCACACATTTATTAGATTCCTAACATGCCTGTCTTCTGCCAAGCTCAGGGCCATCCTGGGGATTAAATTCACAGCACAAACAGCTGGGACACACTTAAGACATTGCAGAAACAGGAAGCAAGCTGGAGGGGGTGCTGGAGCCACAGGCTTGTGGGGTGGGGGGGCCCACCCAGTTCCCAAGAGGCCAGTGATGGGCATAATTGGTCATTACCAGCTACAGTGCTGTCCTCACGGAACTGTCTTCACGGAAATCAGTAGTCAGATGCAGCAGCAGCTCAGGACAGCCCTGGGGGTGCTGGGGGGAGGGAGGCCGGGATCCACAGGAGAGTTCTGAGATGTACACAGCACCCCCTGGCGTCGTGCACTGATTGAGCAGCGTGTCAGGACAGTGTCAAGGGCGAGACTTTGCTCATATTCTTGTGCCCCCTCCTCCATCCCAGGGGCAGCTTCTGAGCCACCTGTTCTTGCAGATGTAGACTTGACCAAGTCCTGCCACCTCCTGGGGCCTCAGCTTTATTACCTCTAAATTGGGAAGATGCAGCCGTCTCTCCCTGTTGCTATGTGGCATTGCTGAAGCCACAGAGGTAAAGGACTAGTCATCCAAGCAGCCTCCCACCTTCATCCCGAGGGCAGCAGCTCCACCTCTCCGCTCGGAGGAGCTGCGAAGCTCAGGGTCAGGTCCACAGCTAGTGTCATGGCGCTGGCTCAGAGAGTGTGCGATTGACTCTTGAACAACATGGCTTTGAACTGCATGTATCTACTTACAGGTGGATTTTTTTTTCAATAAATACAGTCTGGCACTAGAACTGTGTTTTTCTTCCGTCAAGGAGCAAGAACCCCTGTCCTTCTTCAAGAGTCCTTCCAGGGGCACCTGGGTGGCTCAGTGGTTGAGCATCTGCCTTTGGCTCAGGCCATGACCCTGGGGTCCTGGGATCAAGTCCCGCATCGGGCTCCCCGTGGGGATCCTGCCTCTCCCTCTGCCTGTGTCTCTGCCTCTGTCTCTCTGTGTCTCTCATGAATAAATAAATAAAATCTTAAAAAAAAAAAAAAGGAAAGAGTCCTTCCAGTTGGACGGGAAGAATTAAATTGACATGAGACAGATGAACGGGAGAAAACCGAATTTAATAGAGCATGTACAGGGAATCCACACGGACGTGGAAATTCCAGACAGGCAAAATGAGGTATCCATGGGGTTCTGAACTATGGAGAAGGGAGCCGGGGTCTGGGACTTCAGAGGAAAGGAATGCGTTTCACAGGGCAATGAGAAGAGCAGGTGTTTGGTAAGTAGGTGTCTGTCCTGCGGTATAGACGGGTCACTCGGATAAAATTGATCTCTGATAACAGCCCTTCTTCTGGGAAAGACGCCCAATTTAGATTCTACTATGTAGTTAAGGGAGGGGCAAAAGTTTCTCTTGAGACTCAGGTGCCTTCGGCTCAAAATACGCTTCATGCCAAAGTGACCCGTCCCGGGGCGGCCTGCCCTCGGCCCCTCCACCTCCTTGTGATTTCCTTCACTTTCCCTCTTCTCTGGTGCACTGTAAGAGCGCAGTGTACAGCACATACCACACACGAAGTATGTGCTAGGCGACTGTTTATATTATCAGTAAGGCTTCTGGTTGACTGTAGGAGGTTAGTAGTTAAGTCTGGGGGGAGTTAAAAGTTATAGGCAGATTTTCCCCTGTGCAGGGAGGGGAGTCAGCACCCCAACCCCTGCCCCCTGCATGGCTCAAGGGTCAGCCATGGCCTCGTGTTGTTTAACTGAAGATGACACAGAAATGCATTTGGTTTCCAACACCAAAAACAACAGCAAGAGTAAAACATGCATGTTTATCACGTTTTCTTTTTTTTTCTTTCTTTCTTTCTTTCTTTCTTTCTTTCTTTCTTTTTTTTTTTTTTTGTATATCACGTTTTCAATGCCCCCTGCATCACTGAGGTTCAGGGAGGTTCAGTCACTCGCCCGATGTCACACAACTGGTAGGAAGTCAAGTCAGGGGTCACAGCCAGACCGTCAGGCTCTAGAACATGGCCTTTCCCCCTGCCTGTAATGGATGGGGCTGAGATGTTGCTCAACCAGCCTGCACTGAGGGGGAAAAACGAAATAGGGGGTTTTTTTGGTCCCCATTATGTAGATGGAGAGAGAGCAGTAGTCCGGCCCCACTGCTGTTCCCCAGTTTGGCTTGTGAGGCTGACCTGGCCACCAGCCTCCCTGCTGCTCCGTTGCCCTCCCTTCCCATCACAGAGAGTAGGGCTTGCTCAGGGATCCAGAGCAGCCTCGGTTTTGGGGGGGAACGCGTGGGGGCGTCCTGGGGACACCGCAGACCCCCACTCCTGCAGTAAGCTGCAGCCTGGCTCGGGGGCAGCCAAGTTTCCAGAAGCCACCTGGCACCCCAGCTCGGGCCAAAAGCCTAAACTGACCCTTTCCCAAAAACAAAGTTGGGGCACAGATCCCAGCCCCACCAGGAGCCTGGGCTCTGGGGGAGCCAGGGGGAGCTTGGGAATGCAGGGTGGACCCACACTCGGCCAGAACGTGACAGGTGAAAACCGGAGCTTGATCATTATCATCATCGCCAAGTAATAATCACAATAAAGGGAAACGATCACAGGGCGCGACCCTACGCGACACTCTTCCTGGTGTCCTGTACATACCAACTCAGTTTTCACAGCAGCCGTGTGAGGAAGTGGTTAAAATTATCCCCCATTTCACAGAGGAGGAAACTGAGGCACGGGGAGGTGAGACCCCTGGTTCACGGTCACCCAGCTAGTCCGGGGTGGGAGCACGAATCCTGGGCCAGGCTGGGCTAAGCCTTTCACGTGATCACTTTATTAAACACAAACTCCTGAGAGGCATCATTACAGCCAATTTATAGAAGAGAGAAATTGAGGGTCTGATGGGCAAATCGCCAAGCCCAGGTCACGCAATTAGGAATATTGGGGCCAAGTCCTGGGCTCCTAAACGGCGGGGAAGCCCTGCCTTTGTCCAGAGGCGTCCTGAGGGCAGGAGGTGGGGGCTCTGCACGCTCCAAAGGCTGAATCGTGGAGCTGAGGCGCCCTCTGCTGACCTCAGTGGAAAGGACACCGGGAGGACTGAGGATGCTGAGCAAACAGCTAAGACCTCATCCCTTCCCCCCACGGGCTCACAGTCCCTGCATAGGAAGAAAATGGACTATTAGTGAGAGGGGTAAGCACAGGCTCAGGAGAAATAACCTGACCACACCTGGGCAGTCCACGAAGGCTTCCTGGAGGAGGTGCTCTGCATTGTGAGAGGGGTAGGTAGCCTGATTCAGGAAGAGTTCAATTCAAGGAGGCCAAAACAGGTTAGGCTTGAGCGGCCCGAACAATTGGCGAGGGCCACCCTGAGAAGTCGAGGCCGTTGTCCTCGCTGCCCGGTGAAGAACGAGAGGGCCCTGGTGGGGCCAGAGAGGATGAGAAGCTCCCTGTGCGCACAGGTGCGTGAGGACGAGAGAGGCAATCCGGTCAGGCTGGGGAGGGTGGAGGAGGAGGCTGAGGGGCTTTGCAGGTCGAGAAGGGAACGCACGTGGGAGGTAGCCTACGACGTCTGCAGAGGCGGAGACCGAGGGGTAGATGCTGGGCCCGGAGCGGGGGTGGCGCTGGCATGTGGCCCCGGGGACTCGTTAGAAACGCAGATACCCGAGCATCCAGGTGCTCCTACAGCTCGAGCGCCGCTGCTCCGAGCCACCCCGAGAGCCCTGCTCTGATCCAACTCGCACAACCCATTCCCTGCTGGTCCCCGTCGAAAGCCAGGCACCTGGCTGCTCCGCGGGTGGAGCATGTGACTCTCGATCCAGGGTCGCGAGTTCGAGCCCGGCATCTGGCGTGACGAACGGGTGAATGGATGAAAGGATGAATGAACGCGGGCCCGCCTGCGCTCTGAGAACCAAACGCCCCAGCTCCCGGTTTCGCCTGTTCCCAGCAACAGGCCAACATTTGCTGCAGTGGCTGTGCTGGGCCGTTCACCCCCGTCCCTTCACCAAGCACCAGCCCCGGCGCACCTGCCCCGCAGACCAGGACACAGAGGCTCACCGAGCCGGAGCCGCTTGGCCCAGAGTCTCAGAGCAAGAAGCAGATCCAGCAGCAAGTTCTAGAACAAGGCCTCCCCACTGCTTCCCACTGCCGGGCCCCGAACTGGACCCCCTGCATGATGGGGTCGAGCTCGTCTCTCCCCTGCTCTCGGTTTCCCTGTCCTCACAATGACGGGTGCCAAGTAGGTCTGAAAGCCACTTCCAGTTCTAAAACACAGCGTGGTCCCACTGCCCGGGGCCCAGCACTCGCTCCATCCTTCCGTCCACAACTGTGCAGAGCGGGAGGCCGGCCTCCACGAGGCGACGCAGAGGGCGCGGGCGAACGGCAAGTGCTGCAGAAAAATACAGCGGACGAGGGAACAGGTGGCCATGGCTATGCTGATGGGCTGCCCGGAGGAGGTGACATGGGAGCAGACACCGAGGGACTCCCGGGAGTTCCCAAAGCCGCACGTTCAGACAGGACAGCAAGCTCTGGGGCAGGAGCTTAGCCTGCTTACGGGGCCACAGGAGGCCGTGTGGCTGGAACAGAGGGAGCAGAGGGCAGGGGAAGAGGTAGGACTACGGGAGCGAAGGGAGAAATCACAGACGGCTGGGACCGTCGGAGTCTTGACTAGCTGCCCGCCTACACCTTTCCGGCCGCGAGGGTAACTAACTGACTACTTGATCCTCGATCGTGATACAGGTAACGTGTACCCCGGAATGTACACTGTGTCCTGGGAGGGCAATCGGTTTAAAGGTCTGTCTGCATAGAGGTTGGGCGGGGGCAACGCGGTCACACTGGGCTAATTCGCAGGTGTTTTGCCCAGATGCTACCCCTGGTTGGATGGATGGGAGGAAGGGAGGGAGGAGGAAGGAAAGGGGAAGAAAGGAAGGAAGGGAGGGAGGAAAAATTTGGCTCTTCAGATCTTCAAATCCATTATCTTTCAGAACAAACTAGAACATTGAGCCATTTATCAGAACCCCAAGGAGAAGAGGCCTCCTCCGTCGGGTTTCGCGGCGGGTCCGGCTCACTTCTCTCCATCAACATTAGTCAAGTGGAGTCCGAGTTTTTTCTGTGTCTGGCACTTGTTCAAAGCAACTTGCACTCTCCCTACGGCCACCACGCCACCTGCAAATCTGGGTGTTAAACCCGCACCCCACCCGCCAGGCTGGTTGGTGAGGGATTTGCAGGGGGCCCCGGGGGGGGGGGGGTACGACGCGCTGGCGCCGCGAGCAAAGGACGTGCAGTTCAGCACTTAAGCTCCTTCCTCTAAAAGCTACCGTGTGTGCGTTCGTGCGCGTGTTCGCGCCCATATGTGTGTTCCTTTAATCTTCCCCAGACGTTCGCGAGAAGACATCCAACTTTCTAAGAACACTGGAGCCCGTCCAGCACGAAGCGAGAAGTCTCCAGAGGCCCTCTCTGGATTCTAACCCTGCTTCTAAGTGCTTCGTCTTCCTTCCAGAGCCGGGCGCCCCCCTGCTTCTCGGGGCGACCTGCACAGCACGGCAGCCTGGCATGATTTTGCCCTCACGTCTGCACGGGGCGCGTGATCTTTACGTTGGGTTTTGTCTTTCCAGAGTCCAGCGTCACGAGGCTGTCAGCCCCGCAGTCGTGCTCGGCATCGCTATTCAGAGTTAACATGGAGAGCTTGCCCTTATGGGGCCGGGCCAAGGGCAGGCCCTTGTCTTCGGGGCCCCTCCCGTCCCTGGGAGCCTCACTGCCCAGAGAGGTTAAGTGGTGAGCTTGAGGCCACACAGCATCTTCTGCTGTGTGGGGGCCAGGACTAGATTTCGCACGCGCCCCTCGTCCCCGTCCCTCAGTAGATTTGGATCTTTCTTCGTCTACCAAGACATCATTTTCATGTCATCACTTTTCACTGTCTGGAGGGAGCCAGGGAACTCCCTTAGGATCCTCCCCCACCCCAGGACAGTTTATATCAGGGGGAAAAAAAAGCTGCTTCTGAGGCTCCTCCAGATATGAAACACGTGCCCATAAAGTAGGCTTCGGCATAGCGATCAAAGCTACACATCTGGTTCTGGTCACCTCCCCTATAGGGGCCCCTCTCCATCACTCCCTTCCTGCTGCCACAGATGAAAACAATCCTGTCCAGTAACTCAGTGGTTCTCAGCTGGGGGGAGGCGATTCAGCTCCCGGGGAACATCTGGCAACGTCTGGAGACATTTTGGTTGTCACGAGTGGGAGAGGAGGTGCTACTGGCATCCAGCGGGTAGAGGCTAGATCCTAGAGTGCACGGAATGGCCCCCACAACGCAGGGCCCCCCTTCTGTCCGCCATTGTCCATAGGGCCCCAAAACCCTGCACTGCTCAAAATCCCAGGCTGTTTGCACCCCCTAGGAGCTACGTGGGGAGGGAAAACCCTTAGCAAAGAGAATGGTTTCGAATGAACACAAGCTCATCCAGTCTTGTCCACAATAAGAAGCTCAAACCCCCACCCTCACACCCACACCTGCGCCTTGGGGTTGAGGGAAACCAGTGGACATCGCCTCCTTTACCTTCAGCTACAGACGCACCACGTCTGAGACAAGAACGTGGGGCACGGGATCCGACGGGTCAGGGCCATCCACCCATCACCTTCCAAATCCTCCTGGGTCACCGGCACATTCCCTGGTGCGGCGCTGGGCCTGGCACCCTTGACAGAAATGCCAAAGCACATGCATCCCACCCCCAAGGAGGTGATTACTTCTAGAAGATGGTCACAGAGAGACACCCCTCCTACAAGAAGCAAGACAGGACCCCCTTGATCGCTGAGTGTTATTAGAGCATCTCAGAAGATCGCCGAGTGTTAGGACGCATCTCAGAAGAGCCAGATGGGAGGGATGCACAGGGCAGGGTGGGTGGGCAGGGGTCTCTCTCCCCAAGGGCCACCCTCCCAGCACCTCCAAGCCCTCCAACGCCAAAGCTCTCCACCCCATCTCCTCACCGAGCCCTGAACTGTGTCCTTTGGGGGTTTTATGGAGGCTTCATTACATGGGGGGGTGGATGAAAGCATTGGCCGTTGGTGATGAAACCCCATCTCCAGTACTTCTTCCTGGCCCGAGGTCGTGGGGGTCCGAGGGAGGCAGCAGGGAGATCGGTTAGGTTTCCAACGTGCGATCCAGGTGAGACATGAGCGTGGGGCAGGTGGTGAGAAAGTTAGAACTTTCCAACCTTGGTTGGTTCTCCCGGCAACCAGCACCCATCTTAGGGGGTTCCCAAAAAATTACCTCATTAACATAAACTCCGGTGTGGCTGGAAGGGACTTGTTGCACACACAGCAGACTCCATTTCACCAGTATTGTCCTGGAACCGAGGACAACAGTAAATATCACAAGATGCCCCTATGGCTCTTTTTTGTTTTTTAAGATTTTATTTCTTTAAAAAAAAAAAAAGATTTTATTTCTTTTTCTTTATAATTTTTTAAAATTTTTTTTTCAATTTATTTATTTATGATAGTCACAGAGAGAGGATTTTATTTCTTTATTCATGAGAGGCACACAGAGAGGCAGAGACACAGGCAGAGGGAGAAGCAGGCTCTGCAGGGAGCCAGACGTGGGACTCGATCCCGGGACCCTGGGATCACGGCCTGAGCCAAAGGCAGATGCTCAACCGCTGAGCCACCCAGGTGCCCCCCCCCACCATGGCTCTTATATAAGAAATTGCAAGGGTTTTAGGGTCTCTGTGCTTGAACCAGAGGAAAATCAAATACATTTCTTTTTCTTTTAGTATTTACTTATTTAAGTAATCTCTACATCCAACACAGGGCTCGAACTCACAACCCTGAGATCAAGAGTCACACGCTCTTCCAACTGAGCCAGCCGGGCACCCCAACATTTCATAGTATATATTGCACTATCACACCTGCCAAGGAGTCCCACCGGAGGCAGGCCGGGTCAGGGCCATCACCTGGGCGGTGGCGGGGGATGTCAGGGGGTGATCATATATGGAGGATGAGGGTACGTGGCTGAGCCAGCTCCGTGGGGCTCACGCGGAGAATGCAGGACAGCACAGAGATGAACGCGGGAGGGCCCAGGGGTCAGGGCCTGGGGGAGCAGAGCCTTCAGAGGAGCCTGAGTCGACTCTGGGCAGGGAGAGGCTCTTTGTCACGACCAGGGGCTGACCCCTGGGCTGTGGGACACCAAGTGGCAAAGGCCCAGAGTCCGGTGAGAGGGGCAGAGGAGACACGAAGGTCCAGGTGGTCCAGGCATGAGAGACCGGCTTCCTGGAGGAGGCAACACAGATCAAAAAGAGCAAAGAGCAAAAGTCCTAGTGCCTTCACTGGCCACGCGGCTGGCGGCAGGCCACCCCTGCTCCCTGGTGACCCCATGAGCGTGCGGCGGTGGCCAGGGGACAAAGTGTTGGAGCCCGGGGAGCCCTATTCATCACTAAAAGGGTGCTGAGAAGCTGGAGGCAGGAAAAGATGCTGATCCTGGTGACCAGGGAATCGAGGCCTCATTCCTAATGCTGCCATCAGCGGGCTGCGGCGACCGACCGGACCGGGAACCAGGACCCTCCCCTGTCTGGACCTCACTTTCTCTCCCGTGAGATGTGAGCCCCGAATCGGCAGAGCCACGACCGCCTGACGCTGTTCCCTTGGAGGGAGACCCTCCGTGACTCGTGTGCGTCTCTCTCCAGGCCAGACGGCTTCCCAACCCAGACCCCAGGCCTCTGCACGGTGGGGGGGGGGGGGGTGTCCGTTGGCATCTCAGCAGGTCCCAGCCTGAGCTCCTAGTGGCCCTTCCCACTTCTCCCCTGCCCCCCACCACCCCAACCTGCCTCTACCCAGGGGGTCTCCTCCCCCCGTCACTGATGACAGTGACTCCATGCTTCCAGTTGCTTAGACTGAAAATCACAGAGCCCTCTTTGTTTTTCTCCCCCACCCGGCGATCAATGGATCCAGGGGCCCCACCTTCGAAACGTATCTGAACACAACCCTTTCTCGCCACCTGGCCCCGCTCATTTCTCACTTGGACTGTCACGTTGGAATCCCAACCATCTCCCTGCCGCCTGGCTTGGCCCTTTCTCCAGAGTGGGTAAAGCGATCCATTTTTTTTTTAAAGTAAGAAGAATCGTGTCCCTCTTCTTCTCAGTGCCCTCAGGGTTCCAGCTGAAGCCCTATGTGAACTCCCCTATGCCCCACTCCTTAGCTGTCCCACCTCATTTCTTCACCTCTCTTCCTCAGCTCCAGCCACACCAGCCTCCTTGCCTGTGGATCCTTAATACAGGAAGCATTGACCTACCTCAGGGCCTTTGCACCTGCTTTTCTCACAGCCCAGTGCTTCCCCCCACATATCCTCCCGTATCCCAGCTAGCTTCCTAGCCAGAATGCCTCCTCCTGAGTGAAACCTTTCCTGCCCATCCCCCCCCCTTTGCAACGGCAAACCTTCCAACTGGCACACTCTCCCCACTGGCACACTCTCCCCGCAGTGGCACGCTTCCCTAACAGATGTCACAATTCACCTCCTTTAACGGGTGTCTTCCTCCAATAGGACGGAAGCCCCAGAAGGGCAGGGTCTTAGACTGAATTGGTCCCTGCTATATCCCCAGTGCCAGGAACAAGTACCCAGTTCAGTCAACGCTCGGTACGTATTTGTAAAAGGAAAATCTTCCAAAAGGTGGCTCTTTGGAAGAATGGAATGCTGGGCTGAGTGAGGGAAAGCAGGATCCAATTAATTCCGAAATAGTCACCTGCACCCTGCATAAGAGCCTTTGGGTTTTGCCCTTCTACTTCCCCCTCCCTCTATCTTTGCCTCCCAGCTTCCCCCCAAAAAACTAATTTACAAATGGGGTCATCCCCTCCCCCCCGTTTGTAAAACACGTGCTAAGTCTGTCTCTTGGATCTGGCCTCAGGCAAGTAAACGTCAGGAATAAATCAGGCGAGCCTCTCCCTCGTCGTAGAGGCACCAATAAAGCAAGGCGCTTCACCCCCTCCCTTCACCCCCTCGCTCCGCTTCTTGGCTGTGACTCCCCAACTGCCTGCGGTGTATTTGGAGCTCAGCGGCTGGTCTCCCCACTGGTGCCACAGGCTCTCCCCAGCCGCAATCGTCCTGAACAACCTTCCTCGCAGCTTTTAACGAGTGTCCAGCACCATCCTTTTGTCCTCGACAGCACACATCGTAGGGTTGGGATTTACAAACACAGACGCACACGGTCCCGAATAGCCAGGCTGGGGTCCTCCTCCACCGGCTCTCTCCCCCGTAGCTGGGAAGGCCCTCTGCTGGCTCTCTCCATCTCTCACTTCTGGGTCCTCACCCAGGGAAATGACCTGTTCCCCTGTCCCCTCACGGGCTCTGGCCTAAGCCAGCTGATTCCGAGAAGGGATGGGGTGTCCCTCTGCAGTGGGTGGCATGTGGGGTGCTGGAGAAACGGCGCCCACCCCAGGGCCAGGCACCCAGCTGCAGGACTCAGCCCAGAGGCATCCGAGAGGCATCCGGTGAGTTTCATTGTATGCAAATCACACCTCAAAGAAAAGAGTCTTAAGAAAAAGAAAAAACAAGGGGCCAGGGTTGCCAGGGGACAAAAGAAAGATTCCATTTTAAGAAGAGGGATGGGTAAAGCAAAGGGTTAACTTCACAGGCAGCCTGAAGGAACGGGAAGGTAGAAAAAGCTGTTTCCAAAAAGAGCTAAAACTTCTCTTAATGAGAAAGCAGACATAAAATTCACATATGGGGGCCTGTGTTTTCACCAGTCCCGAACAGAGATTGTGGCCAAACTTGCAAATGCCTGTGAACTAAGCACACACAATCTCTCAGGCTCTGCCAAAAGATAAGGAGTCCCCAGGAGGGGAGGGGACGGGACGGGACAGCGGGGGACGGGAGGGAGGGAGGGGAGGAGAGGGGAAGGGTGCATTCTCACAAGAGGTGGCACAGTCTGGTCCCCTGTCCCAGCCGCCCCCCGCCCCCCAGATGAGATGGCATCATTTCAAACCCCAGCCCCCAAGTCTGCACATAATGAAATCGCTAGCGTCATTCGCGTACAAGGCAGCTATGAGTCCGCAAGCCAGTCGGCAGATTGGGGCAGGGGGCAGGTGAGCTGAGGGTTAACGACAGGTGGTGTGAAAGACCTGGGTTCAAGTCCTGATTCCCCCACGGACTGGCTAGGCTGCTGGGAGAGAGAATGTTACTCAGTTTCCTCATCTGTAAAATGGGGGTGATCTTGAAAGTAGCCCCTACCTCCTAACGCTATGAGAAGTATATAAAATTATACATACTCAGAACGCATAAATCTTCGCCAGCACCCACTAAGTGCTCAATACATGCCAGCTATAATTCTTGTTAATAATAATAATAATAATAGTAATAAACTGGCATTATCAAGGCTTTACCAGTTACCAGCTGTGGGAGGTCAGGCTAATCCATTCACTTCTGTGAGCTTCCCTAGCCGGTGAGAGGTAACAATGCCCACTCCCAAGAAGGAATAAAATAATGCATGTTAAGTACCCAATTGTCCCTAGAAAAAGCATAAGAAATGGTAGCTCTAATTATGATGATTTCTCCAAACTGGTCTTTGTATGCCAGCTTTCTTTCTGGCTAAAAAAAATGGCCTGCATTTAGTTTTTAGATTCCTTGGGGGCAGGGACTAAATTGTTTGCCAAGGGCCCAGCCCCAGAGCCACGGTAATACCAGAAGATCCCCACCAAAGCTGAATCCTCCAAAATGGTAACTGGTTGTGTTCAAAAATAAATGAATAAAGGCCACTGGGGGGAGAAAACATTGCCTGGCTGAGTGTCTAACCGGGAGGCCAGGGCAGCAGAGAAACACTCCGAGGGGGCCCTGGGGGCAGACTGGGGGCGGGTGTCAGCACCGGGAAGGGATGCTCGGGGTTGTGCGGATGGCACCCTTAAACCGGCGCCCTGGAGAGGCACATGAGGCCCTAGGTCTGTACTTGGACACGAGCCCCAAAGTTCACGGGCCAGGAAACTGGCTTCAGTAGGTCTAGTTAGGGCCCGGGCCCTCGTTAGCAGCCAGGTTCCTGGTGATCGTTTATCAGCTTCATCTCGCTAGAGGCCCTGGCCGAGAAACAAACCCAGCCTTTGGCTTCGATGGCTCCCAGAAAGTTCTGCTATAAATGGGGGACAGGAGTGTTTTTAACAAAGTGCTACGTTGTCGGACAGTCTTTCCCCTCCTTTCCTGTATTTCTTCTCTACTTTTCTTTCGGTGACCCTCTGTAGTGTTTTCAGGTTCTAAAAAGACATCGGGGAAACATCCC
This sequence comes from Vulpes lagopus, assembly GCF_018345385.1. NCBI lineage: Eukaryota > Metazoa > Chordata > Mammalia > Carnivora > Canidae > Vulpes > Vulpes lagopus. Next base: position 129,998,322 of record NC_054831.1, read on the forward strand.
CATGCCCACTTCCCTAGCTGCTTAAAGTCCTCAAACTCATGGGAGGGAGCAGGGTGGCCACGGGGGGTTGGGGGAAGCAGGAGGCGATGTTGGTGGGTTTTGAGTGTCCCTTCGGGAGCGGGACAGAGCTCTGGAGGCGGACGGTGGCCACGGCCGCACAGCAAGGCCCATGTCTTTAATGCCACTGCATGATACGCCTAAAAATGGTTTAAGTGCTGGGGCGCCTGGATGGCTCAGGTGGATAAGCATCCGACTCTTGATTTCGGCTCAGATCATGATCTCAGGGTGGTGAGATCGAGCCCTGCATCGGGCTCCATGCTCAGCAGGGAGTCTGCTTATGATTCTCTCTCTCCCTCTGCCCCTGCCTCTCCCCACACTTGCACTCTCTGACTCTAAATAAATTAATTTAATGAAACTGCGTTAAAATGGCTTAAGTGGTATAGTTTATGTTCTGTATATTTCACTGCAATTTAAAACTTTTAGTGAAAAAATAAATAAATAAAAATAAAACTTTTAGTGAAAAAAAAATCAGCCAACAAGGTGACATGGCTGTGGGGGAGTAATTGGTACCACCGTACGAGCCCCCACCGTAAGCAACCATAATATCGAACAAAATACCCTAAAGCCATGGTTTTCGGGCATCGAACCACCAGCAGCACATGCCTGTGGTCCCCAGATCCAGGGGAGGGACCCGCACGGGCAAGCCCTGCCCTTTGCCACCTGCCACCTTCTCCCTGGGGCAGCTCCCCAAACACCAGCCAGCAGCTGGAACCCACTGCCAAGCACAGAGGTCCTGCGGAGCAGAGATCAGCCTCTGGGGGGCAGCAGAAATGGTTGGACGTGGTGGGGCAGGGTGCCCCGGATGCGCGCCCCTGACCAAGACTCTCAGCCCCTGTGCCTCAGTTTCCTGATCTGTAAGCGAGGACAACAGTACCCACCTCGTAGGATCATTGCGGGGCTTAAGTAAGTTAAAATACGCAAAGTGTCAAAACCTTGATAGGGCACGTGCTGAGGCCACATAGCTCCCCTCCCCGTGTTCCATAAAGATGTGCCGAGTGTAGTCACATGTGGGAATAGGAATCGAAAATGCATCCGCCCAAGCCAGGTGAGCGGGGCCGTGGTGCGCATGGTCCCGACAGGGTCCCCGACACCCGCGTTCTTGTCCTGTGCAGTGTGCGCGTCCCCAGCCTCCGCGACTCTGCTACGGGAAAGCAGCCTGAATAAAACCCTCCTCGCTTACAAACGGTGCCTCGATGTGTTCAGACCTTGACTCAGAAACTGCGTTTGATACGCGCATGAAATGGTTTGGAAAGGGGCCATTCTCCCAGGCAAGGTGTAGGATGGACCCGTGGCCAGGTGGCAGGACGTCAGCGTTTCAGGTTGAGGCTCATGTTTCAAGATGAACACTGGGACAGAGAGATTTTTCAGCCTCCTCCGAGCAGAGCAGCTGGCGGAAGAAGAGCCCTCAGGTCCCCACCCTCCAGTGGGTGCCTTTCCCAAGCCACCTGAGCGAGCCTCTCTCGTGCGAGGGTTTTGCCTGAAGCATCCTCCTTTGGCCCTGGCAAGGCCAGGCTGAAGCCGGAAAGCCGGGGCCGCCCATCGGAGGTCACGCCAGGCAAAGCAGGTGTGAACTTGGTGCCTCTCCAAAGGCCCCTCCCTTCCACTCTCAAAGCCACACGGCCCACGCATCTCTCAGGGGCCAGCACCCAGGGTGTCCTGGGCTGAGCTGGGCAGGAGGAAGGCGGAGCTCCAGGGGAGCCAATAGGCTGCAGAGCATGTGGTCACCCCAGAAGCCACCGTGTGGGTGGTGGGGGACTCCAGGGGGCCACATTACACTAGAGGACTCTCCCAGTGAGGTTTCACGGGGTCCCCAGAAGAAGCTGTGACACGGGGCAGAAAGAACTCTGGGATCGGAGTTGCCTGAGTGACTTCTGAGAATCTCACTCCTTGCTTTATCCAGATGCCCTCCCATCACCCTCAACGCTTGCAGTGAGCTCCCACTTCTCTCCTTCCAGAGCGGGGGGTCGGCAACTGTTCTCTGCAAAGGCCCAGACAGTCACTATTTCGGGCTCTGTGAGCCAAGAGGCACGCTTGCAGGTACCATGTGGCTACTTACATAACAAGGTGTAAAATGAATTTTCACAAACGCTTCCTGATTTGTTGTCAAACCCTACATTTATAATCAAGGAGAATTTTCTTGTGCCGCAGAACGAAGCTCCTCCAGGGAGAGGATGACACTTCTGCTTAACTCGCAGGCTGGATCTGGCCTCTCGGTGCCTCTCTCTTTTTCGGAAGGTCTTGGACCAGACACTCCTTCCTGTCGTTTGTTGTGATTTGCTAGATCTTGCTGCAAAAAGAGAATTGCGGGGACTGTGTGCCTAAGCTCTGCTGCCTGTTACTGTGCTCGCCTGCAGAGTGTTTACTGAGCAACTACTAGATTCTGGAAGCCGTGCTGAGAGCTGGGGAGGGAGCAGTAAACAAGCCAAACCTCAGCTGTCCCTCCAAGCTTACAGCCTAGTGGAGGGAGACAGAAAAGTGAACCTGGAAGTCACTTGACCTTTCCTAGGCCTCAAGCTCCCCAGGTATAAAATGGGCATAATAATCTGGGTCCCGTGACCTCACCGGCGCAGCGGTTGGGAGGCCCAAGACGGAAGACAACCGTGTGTGCTAACTTAAAGCACCACACTGATCAGAGAAGGGACCTTCCGCATGCTACTATTTTTAGCTGCCTTTTCTTGTCTAAAATAAGAGATTTTTGACAAGTGGCCTTCAGGTCTCATCGCAGTCGGTAGGATGGCAGAGCGAGGAGAGAGACGCCAGTGGATCAAGGAGTCTGGGGCGTTCCTGCGTGCGAGGTGTGCTGGGGGTGGGGGACAGGAGGCGCATTCCTCGTGCCCCCGCGGCCCTCTGCAGCTTCTCCTGCCACGTCTGGGGGAGTCCTCCGGCCTCAGAGCTGCAAGGAGAGGCAAGGATTGAAAACTGCCGTGCGAAGTCACCCTTCCAAGGCCTCAAGGCGGGTCTCCCCTTGCGCCTTCTTCGCCTTCCGTGCCAGCTCCAGGCCGCCTGCCTCTCTGCAGGCTCATGCCCCCCTGCAAGCTCATGCCCCCTGGCCAGGGATGTCACCGGTCCAGCTAATGAGCCTGCAGGCCCCTGACCACTCCTTCTGTGGTGAGAGGCCCCATCTGGGGAGGAGAGCCCAGATGGTGACAGAGGGCCCGGGAGGGGCCTGGCGCTGAGGCTGGAACCCAGGAGTCCCTTCTGGGTGGAGGGGGGGCTTTCAAGCCGGCTGCTGGGCTCCATCATCACCCCAGGGTTTAGAAGATATTAGATAAGATACTAGAACCAGGAGAATGTCTGCATCTTCTCATTCAGCAGTTTTCAAACTATTTCAGCTGCAACATTTTTTCTTCAAACAAAATCCTGCAGGAATCTCGAATACATAGAGCATCGGGGTGGCCAAGTGTCCTGGTCACAGGTCCGCGTTTGAAAGAGGAAGGATGGCTTTTTGAACAATGGTGTCAGAGTGATTGGATATCCAGAGGCCAAAGCAGGAAATCGACTTCACCTCCTATCTCCTACAAAAATCAACTCCAAATGGATCACAGGCTTAAAAAGTAAAACATAGGAATGCCCCGAGTTCGAGCCCCGTGTTGGGTGTAGAGATTACTTGAATAAGTAAATATTAAAAAAGAAAAGAAAAGAAATGTATTTGGTTTTCCTCTGGTTCAAGCAAAGAGACCCTAAAACCCTTGCACTTTCTTATATAAGAGCCATGGTGGTGGGGGCACCTGGGTGGCTCAGCGGTTCAGCGTCTGCCATTGGCTCAGGGCGTGATCCAGGGTCCTGGGATCGAGTCTTGCATTGGGCTCCCTGCAGGGAGCCTGCTTCTCCCTCTGACTGCGTCTCTCATGAATAAATAAATAAATAATCTTAAAAAAAAAAAAGTAAAACAGAAAACTATCAAACATTTAGAAGAAAATGTAGAAGACTGTCTTGGGGCCCTAGGGCTAGGATTGTCTTCTTCCCTCCCTCTCCCCCTCCTCCTTCTTCTCCTTCTGCTCCTCCCCTTCAAAAAAAAAAAAGAAAAAAGGAAAAAAAAAGGATATAACTCAGAAACAGCCAGATGGAAGGAGAGATGCACGTGGTTTCTCTGCCCTCTCTCAGACCTCCCATTCTCTCCAAATTTCCACTTTTTCATTCACCCCGAAGCTCCAAGCTAGGAACACGATTCCAAAGCACGATCCACAAAAGAGAAAAATCGATAAACTGGACTTCCTCAAAATTAGGAAATTTTGCTCTATGGAAAAAAAAGCCTGTCAAGAGGATGGAAAGATGAGCTACAAATGGGAGAAAATATTTTTAACCCACACGCTTGACACAGGACTCGTATCTAAAATATATAAAGCACTCGCAAACCCCAACAGTTAAAAAAAAAAAATGCAATTAGAAAATGGGCCAAAGGCATGAGATATTTCAGGGAGGAGGATCTACAGATGCCAAATAGGTCCATGAAAAGAGAGTCACCATCACCAGTCACTAGGGAAATGAGAATCAAGACCCCAGCGAGCCACCCTGGCGTAACTATTAGGACAGTTAATACTAAAAAGACAGTGGCCATGCCAGGTGCTGGCGAGAAGCTGGATGCCTCGGACACGGCCGCTGGGAATGCTACGGCCACTATTGGACAGAGTTTGGCAGTTTCTTTAACAAAACTAAGTATACACTTCCCCTTTGACCCAGCGATTACACACTTGGGCATTTATCCCAGAGAAACAAAAACTTAGGTCCACACACAAAGCGATCCACGAATATTCACAGCAAGTTTGCTTGTAATAGCCCAAACCTAGAAATCACCGAAAGGTCCTCTAACTGGACGAATGGGGAAGGAGGCTGTGACGCGTCACAGCATGGAACACGACACAATACGGAGAAGGAGCAAACCACTGATAACCCACAGCAGGGCGCACAGATCACGGGGGATTAGGTGAGCGTGAAAGTCGACCTGAGAAGTGTCCGATTCCATCTGCAAAACAATTCTCGAGGTGACAAAATTACAGAGATGGAGAACAGGCTAGTGGTGGCCGAGAGTCAGGGATGGGGGGGGCGCTACGAGGGACAGCCCCCAGGGGAGATCTTTGCAATGAGGGAGCGGCTGGGGGTGTTCACGGTGGCGGGGGTCACGCAGCTCTGCACAAGCACGTAAAATGGAAGAGGACGACGTGCCACATGGAGACACATCGTACCCTTGGTATTGGCCTGTGGTTGTGTAACATGTAACGATTGTGGGAAACCGGGTGGAGGGTGGTACGAACCACACCGTACTACGGACGCAATCTCCTGGGCATCTGTAATGATTTCCAAAATTAAAGGATAAATAAATAAGTAACTGTCCAGGCTCGGGAGCCACTCAGAATCGGGTACAAGTCCCAGCTCCATGGCGAGCTTGCTGTGTGGCCTTAGGCAGACTGCGTCACCGCTCCGGGCTTCATGTCCCCTTCTGCAGCATGTGCCCACCTGAGGGGTTTGCAAGGGTTAACTGAGATAATGCACGCGTGCGTATAAAGTACCTGGTAGGTGGCAAGGGTGCAACAGATGTGTTATTATTTTAAAAATCTGATGGAAGTGGGTTGGGGGAGCTTAGGCAGTGGCACCTCCAAGGAAGCCTCACTGGAAGACCACTAATGAGGTTCCGCTCCTCTCTGTAGGCTTGCTGCAGCCGTGGCCCTGGAAGTGGGCAGGGGGTGGGGGTGGGGGGGTCTCTGCCCGGCGTCATCCGGTGCCCACGGCACTGGGAGACTCAGACCCAGTGTTCTCGGCTCCTCGCCCTGGGCCCTTTTCACTCTGCTCCTCTGCTGCCCCCTCCCCACCCAAGCGGTCACAGGCATCCACTCCTGTGGGTCCATCCGAGTACTCCCCGTGTGAGGTGACAAGGCCCCAATGATAGGTGGACAGGAGTCTCAGCTAATGCAAGTTCCTCTTTCTCCAGGGCTCCCTCTGCGCCAGGCTGTGGGATTGTGTCCTGGCCTGCTCCTACCTCCCACCAGGTAATCTCCGTCATCACCCTGATTTCACACGAGGTAACACGAGGTCCAGAGGAGTGCAGGAGCGGCCCAAAGTCCCGGCGTGAGCACAGTTGCAGCTGTGGCCTGACCAGGGTCTTGGATCTAAGATCTGAGATATTAGCAACACATCTCACTACAAGCTGGGCGTCATTCTAAGACCAGCTCGCTTGGGCCACAGAATGAGGCCCTAAGGTAGATTTTTACTGTTAAAAGGTTTCATTTGTTTATTCATGAGACACACAGAGAGAGGCAGGGACATAGGTAGAGGGAGAAGCAGGCTTCGTGCAGGGAGCCCGATGCAGGACTTGATCCCGGAACCTGGGATCACGACCTGAGCCGAAGGCAGACGCTCAACCGCTGAGCCACCCAGGCACCCCTTTAAGGTAGATTTTTATTGTTAAAATTCTGACTTTCAAAAAAAGAAAGAAAATTCTGACTTTCAGAGGAGGGAAGTGAAGCCCAGAGAGGCTCTTTAACTTGTCTGTGATCACACAGCAAGCGACAGAGCTGGGATGCAAACCTGGGCAGGCCAGTTCCAGAGTCTGTGCTTCCCATCTCCCCCTTTCTCTCACTGGGGTCCACCCTTTTCTGCCTCCCCAGAAGGGCCCTGCCTACATTCCTGGGGTCACCTGTGCTCGCAGCTGCCCCGTGAGTCATCTGGAAACCCCCTCCCTGTCAGACTGGTTGCCCAGAGATTCCCTAGCACCCTGTTTGGGACACAGAGCATTAGGTAATCGTGTAGGAAGGGAATGCTTCTGTGTCCAGCCAAATTCCTTCCTTCCTTCCCTCCGAGGCTGGGATGGGGAACCAGCTCGAGACACAGGCAATTTAATGAGGTTTGGTAATAAACACACTCTTTTGAAAAAAACGTGTGCATAATAATAGTTATTTAAACCATCCAGAAGATAAAATATAATGAGTGGTTTAGCTGTCAAGGTGGCTCCTGGCCGAGTGGTGGGGAGACAACACATGGCCCTGCTTCTTTCGGCTCAGGCTGGGTGACAGCTCGCCTTGTCTGGCTTTCCGTTTTCTCATCTCTTAAAGGAGGGGACTGGCTTCCAGCTAGAAAATAATACTTTCCAGCGCAACCTAATAGGCATAGAAATGACTATATATCACACATACACACTAGATACGACACGCCAAGATCAGGTCCCCACCTGCAAGGCTCATCCTCCTTGGGTGCCAGCTTCCTGCTTCCTAAGCCCCATAATCAGGCCGGTGTTTGATGATGGGTTGCACACCTGGTCACACATGCAAAGCCAAGAAGTCTTCCGTGGATCAGGTCCAGACCTGCGTGATTCAGTATGTACATTTAAATAGGCTTGCTTTCTCAGCCACTACCCAATTTTTCTAGATCGTCCGAGTCCACGGTTCATCACAGACCGAAGAACCCCAGATGTGGGAGAGGGGTCGGAGAGCAGGGAATCCTGATGTCTCAAGACAAAGCTGTTGGGGAACCACTTGCCTCAAGATCTACATAATACCTGATTCAGTATCTTGCTTTATTATTTTTTTAAGATTTTATTTATTTACTCATGAGAGACACACAGAGAGAGGCAGAGATACAGGCAGAGGGAGAAGCAGGCCCCCTGCAGGGAGCACGATGCTGGACTCAGTTCCAAGACCCCGGGATCATGCCCTGAGCCGAAGGTAGACGCTCAACCGCTAAGCTACCCAGGTGTCCCAGAGTATCTTGCTTTAAATAAACACCCATTTTCGGATCTCTGGGTGGCTGAGCAGTTTAAAAGAGAACTCCATAATATTCATTATTGAAAGCATGGATTTGATTGCTCATTATACACACACACACACACACACACACGTATTTCTAACATGCACTGAAATAAATTTGTAGCAATAGGAATTTTTAAAATGTTCATCTGTGTACTTGCCAAAACCACCACCAGGTGCATAGCCACGGTGCATACCCAACGATGCATGCCCACGAAGCGTGTCGAAGCATGCCAATGGTGCATGTCCACAGTGCACATCCATGGCTCCCGACTATGATGCGCGTCCGTGGAGCACATCCATGGGGCATGTCTATGATGTGTGTCTACAGAGCACATCTGTGGAGCTTGTCTCTCCATGGAGTGTGTCCATGGAGCATAGCCATGGAGCGTGCCAATGGTGTGCATCTACAGTGCACACCTGCAGTGCCTGTCTGTGGTGTTCATCCACAGAGCATATTCAAGGGCGTGTCCACGGTGCATGTCCAAGGGGCACATCCTTGGAGCTCAGGCCCATCCTCTTCATTTTTCAGGGAGGATCCCTGGCGGTCCAGGCTTACAGCCTAAACCCAATCTCGTTGAGGGGGGCCCCGGGTCTCAGAGTTGAGGAGCAGTGTCGTGTGGCATAAAGAGTGTGGGTTTCTAAATCACAGAGTCCCAATTATCACCTTGGAAGGTACCAGTTGAGCATCCTTGACCCTCAGTACCTCTCTGAGCCTCCGTTCCCCCCTGTCCATTACGAATTAACTGCTATCTCCACACACCACACAGCTCATAGGGCTGGCACCTACTTGGTCTACAATCGTCCTCTTCCTCCTTCTCCACTTTGCCCAAGAGAACAGAATGTGTTCTCACCTCAGGGTCTTTGCTCATGCTGTTCCTACTGCCTGATCTGCTGCACGAAGAAAGGAAGCTGAGGCTTGCGGGTATCACACGTCGGTGCTGTCGAGGGGCCTAATCTAAGGCCGTGATGGGTGGGTGACAGGCCTGGCTGCAGGAGGGTTCTGCACACAGCGGGGCTCAGCCCATAGTGCAGACTTGCCAGCTCACACGGTCTGCTCCCAGAGTCGCGGGACCTGGATAGAAGTCGGGCCCTGGCCCTACCCGGGTCCATGCCCAGCACCACCGTTGCCCAGCGTGGACATTGTCTTTTAAGACGGTGCCTCTTCCTGAGACTCAAAGCCTGAAGAAACACACACACGATTGCTGCCTTCCACCTGCTGTTTCCAGCTTTGGAACTGAACCAAGACTCCTATAGGGAAAGCAAGAGAAGGCATAAAAAGAAGGGGTCCGGGATCCCTGGGTGGTGCAGCGGTTTGGCGCCTGCCTTTGGCCCAGGGCGCGATCCTGGAGACCCGGGATCGAATCCCACATCAGGCTCCCGGTGCATGGAGCCTGCTTCTCCCTCTGCCTATGTCTCTGCCTCTCTCTCTCTCTCTCTGTGACTATCATAAATAAATAAAAATTAAAAAAAAAAAAAAAGAATCCTTTAAAAAAAAAAAAAAAAGAAGGGGTCCTAGGGCAGCCCAGGTGGCTCAGCGGTTTAGCACCGCCTTCAGCCCAGGGTGTGATCCTGGAGACCCAGGATCGAGTCCCACGTCAGGTTCCCTGCATGGAGCCTGCTTCTCCCTCTGCCTGTGTCTCTGCCTCTCTCTCTTTCTCTGTGTATCTCATGAATAAATAAATAAAATCTTAAAAAAAAAAAAGAAGGGGTCCTAGGAAGAGGGGGATTTAAGAAAATGAAGGAGGGCACAGGGCAGGGGGCAGAGCAAGGAAAGAGAGCTAGTGGGTGACAACGGAGTAAGTCCACGAATGGCTTGGGTGGGGCCCCTGAGGTCAGCAACAATTCATTTTGGTCTCTGAAAATAGGCAAAACTTATTTAAATATTATATCGTCACGTTATTATATTTTACCTTCACGTTGTTACATCTCATGTTGAGCTCTAGTGAACAATAGGACATCGAGTCATTGTACGAGTTAAGGTGTATTAAATATTGCGTGACAGGAAACTGAGACACAAACAGGTGCGCTCCGCCAGGCTTGGACCTTGTGGAGTCCCCCCAGAGAGGGTCAAGGAGGAGGAGACGCAGACCGTGCGGCATGGACCTAAAGCCACACCGACCCTGTTTCCAAGGCTCTCTGTCTTGGGACAGCACTTGACAGTTTAGGGAATGCTTCAATGCACTGGCCCTGGGAGCAGGCCCGGCAGGAAGCGCTGCCCCCCGCCCCCCTCCTCACCTAGAGGTGAGGAGCCTACACCCTGGAGAGGATGAAATGAGCCCCACTGCCCGCCCTCTCTGTGCGCCAGCGAGCATGCTGCCTGCTGGGCCACAGTCCTTCGTGGAACTCTGGCTCCTTCCACCAGGTGGCTGTGCCTGCCCCGCCACTGGGGCCCGGGATTCACAGACCTGAGGCCCCATGCTGGATCTGTCTGACACACAAGAAGGAATGGATTGGGAGTCAGCACTTCGGGGAAGTCGTGGCCTCACCATGTTCCCCTGTGAGACCTTGACCGACAGTCCAGGTGTTTGGCACTGCGGGGGCTCACACCGGTTGGGTTTGTTCACGTTGCCGAGGGTTGTTATCGTTCTGCATGACATGACATGGCCTGAAATGCAGTGGTGCCCGGCCGCCAGGGCCACCTGACACATGAAACAGGCTGCCCTCCTTGCCTTATCACTAGCCACCCAGGCACATGATCAATTCTGTGCCGGAGCCCAAAGCCTTGGTTTTTCTTGTCTATTCAGACCTTGTGTCTTGACCTCACCAGAAAACTCCCTGGCTTCTTGGCTCCATTACACAGTGGGTGCTGGGCAAGCGTCTCGTTGGCCTGCGACTCATGTGTCCTCTCTCTCTCTCTCTCTGCCCTAAACCTTCCATCCATACTGCCCACTGCCAGGGGGAATGGTATCTCTGCAGAGTGTGGCTTTTATTGGCGAGCGTGGATGAGGGATAGTCTGAAAAAAGTGACTGGAGAGCTATGGATTAGAGAGTCCAATTCTATATACTGTGGTTCTATCCCAGGTGGGAAACACAATGTGAGTGCAAGCACCTGGCACAGGACGGAGGGTCTGGTGGTTACAAACTCACATGCAGACATCCATGAAACCCATTTCGATCCCATTGGTCCGGGGTCCGAAAAGTCAAACTCCCAAGGCGTGTCTGTTTTCATTTCACATTTCTTCTGGACTCTTGTATAAAAGTAGGAACACTGGGACCGGTAGGAGGAAAATCATGAAGGGGCCGCTTGTTCCCCAAGGTGTAGGTGACGGGGGCTACAAAGCGTAAGCCCTGCAAACCCTCAGGAAGAGAAGCAGGGGCACCGGCTCCAGGTGCCAGGCAAGACAGACATTCAGTAAATATTTGTTGAATTTCCTTAAATCTTGTTCTTCATCAGCCAGCATGTGAGGCTTGGTGTCCGGCATCCTATGTCTTCTCTCCCTGGAACTAGGCTCAGAATAACTCCCACGGGGACGGTGAGGCTTCCCTTGAGAAAAGGTGTATGACTTTTCATACTTTAGGACACATAAATATTACCTATGGGATTTAAGATTTTATTTATTTATTTGAGATAGAGCGAGCGTGAATAGGGGTGAGGGGCAGAGGTGGAGGGACAAGCAGACTCACCTCTGAGCAGGGAGCCATACACAGGGCTCCATCCCAGGACCCAGAGACTATGACCTGAAGGCAGATGCTTCACCAACTGAACCATCCAGGTGCCCCAACCTGTGGGATCCTGATAAAAACACAGATTCAGATTCAATAGATCTGGGGCTCAGCCTGAGATTCTGTATTTTTAATGAACATCCAAATGATGCAGCTGCTGCTGCTCCAGGGACCACACCAAGGGTTCCTAGAATGAGCTCACCAGGCAGCCACTGTGTGGCCTTATTGGTCGCAGAGCCTCTCTGGGCTTCAATTCTTCATCTGGATATTACATAGGCCAACAAACGTGAATTGACAGCATACTCATGTCAGGTTGCCCTGGGTGCTTGCTGGGAAAACAAAGATGAATAAACCACAAGCCTGGGAGGGCTTTGCAGCCTGGGTTGCTTAAAAGTCCAATGATAATATTTAAGGATCCTTTGGATTCTCTAAAACTTCATGGCTGACTGGCAGAAATGGAATTATAAGAGTTTCCTCTCCTAGAAAACATGTTTCCCGACACTATGGTAAGGATCCTTCCCCCACCAACTATGGTTCTCCGAATCAGGGAATATTCTTCTAGATGCAACCCCAAAAGAAATCTAGTACAAACTCTATTTTGCCATTTAACCGGCGAGAACCCTCAAGAACAGAGGCAGAGAGTGTTGGGTCCAGAGCCGATTACTGGTTTTCCAGCTATGCTTTCGAAGGCAGGTCGTCCAATAGAAATAAAATGTGAACCACAAAATTTTAAGTAAGTAATTTTAAATTTTGTGGTAGCCACGTTGGATAGAGTAGAAAGAAACAGGTGATGTTAATTTTAATACTCCTTTAACCTAATGCCAGAAATATGACCATTTCAACATGCAATCAGGATGATAAAATTATTGGGATATTTCAGATTCTTTTGTTGTCGTACTACGATTTTGAAATTTGGTGTCCTTCTGCCTCCAGCACGTCATAATTTGTATTAGCCACATTTCCAGTGCTCACTAGTCCGTGGCTAGCATGCTGGACGGTGAAGGTGGAGATCCAAGTTAGAGCATCCTACCCTAACCCGGCCGTACAAACACTGACCATCGGGATCGGTTGTCCATGCGTCATTAACATCTTTCTCATGACCAGTGATTTTTTTTTTAAAGATTTAATTTATTTATTCGTGAGAGACACACACAGAGAGAGAAAAAGAGAGGCAGAGGGAGAAGCAGGCTCCCTGCATGGAGCCCAATGCGGGACTCGATCCCAGGACCCCAGGGTCACGCCCTGAGCCAAAGGCAGCCGCTCAACCACTGAACCACCCAGGCTCCCCGATCGTTCTTTAATAGACTCTGGAGTTACAGCTTTCTGCGGCCAAGGTGAAAGGCATTCCACTTCTGGGGCGGGGGGGCCTTCAATACCTCTGATCTAACCTGACATAGGACTTCACCGAACACCAGGAGAGGCCAAGCAGCCTGTCGTGGGGTTCAGTGGCAGCGGGCTGGCGGCTGGAACCCACATTTCCAGAGTCCCTTGTGTGAAGTGCTTGTAACCCAGTGCCGGCCGCCTAGGAAGTGCCCGAGAAACCTCAGCCACCGTCTTCAATTCTCCTCTCCCAGTTTTGCACAGAACCAGTCTGTCCCCAGAGACGCTGCTCGATTAAAGTGAGATACAATTCAGGGCGCGCTCTGGAGGAGGAAGTGTCACTTCCAGCCGGCCCGGTGGGTGCACCTCCCTAGGTAGCGCATCCATTACATAAGCGGCAGCGCGACACGCCTACCTGATGACTGTCCCCAGCACGCCCGGTTCAGCCCGGAAAGCCACACCGCCTTTCCTTAGGAGAACAGTGGTGTGGAACCGAGGCATGTACATGCAAAAATTACTCCTGCCATCTGACGAGTAGGGCCAGTTCTTGGGTGTTATCTCCAGAGTGCTTTTCTAGGCAGCACAACCTCCAGAAAAACCAGTTTCAGGAGCACCACACCTAGGATCACATGACGCAATCCGATATTAGCGTCTCGTTGCATCAGTGTTCCTGACGCATGTGTCTTCTGCGCTGGCAAAAAGCCTTATCATGGGGAAGGAGAGAGGGAAAAAAAAAAAAAGGAAAAATACTCACGGGCTGAAATCTAAAAGTACTATCAGTACTTCTCCTAATTGGCCACACAGGGTGTTTGAGGAGGATAAACACCCAACCAACCACGGAGGCCTGGCAAGCGCCAGCATGCCGTTTCCTGAAGGGGACTTGATGGCATACTTAGGCAAAATTCTTTTCTGGTTGGTTCTACTTATGTTTTATATGCAAGCATCAAGGTTGAATCTCCTAAATCTCTTTCTTAAATGCAGACCTATTAAGAAGAGGCTTTCAAAGGGTGTCTCTATTCCCTGTCTTGACCTATCTGAAAAATCTCTGGAAAGTACCAGTTGATTTCTCGTTTCTAAAGTTCTCTTACATAAGCGCTCTTGGCTCCCTGGACACACAGACTTTGGACTGATCAAATACCTTAGATTTGGGTCCCTTGGTGTCTCTGTCTTCCTCTAGACATTTGTTGCCTCCTGAATCTTGCTTCTTGCTATAATGATTAAAGAATGAATGAATTGCAAAAAAAAGCCTAGAACTCTATCCTAATCTTTGGGAATTTGTCTAAAGAAGGAGCTTCCTTGGGGCAGTAAGTCTAAGACAAAGGGAAGCGGGTAAAAATCTTCGGTAGGAGCACAGGCTGGGCAGCCCAGATGGCTCAGCGGTTTAGGGCCGCCTTCGGCCCAGGGTGTGATCCCGGAGACCCGGGATCGAGTCCCACGTCAGGCTCCCTGCGTGGAGCCTGCTTCTCCCTCTGCCTGTGTCTCTGCCTCTGTGTGTGTGTGTGTGTGTGTCTCTCATGAATAAAATCTTTAAAAAAAAAAAAAAGTAGAGACCACAGGCTATTCAGGCCGTAAAGTGGGAGGGAAGACCCGCCCCCCACCCCCCACGTGGGTGGTAAGTCATCCACCTCCCAGGATGAGCAAACAGACCTTCTAAGAAAAATCAATCCTTTATATGGTTCACTAGGCGCTAGGTGATCTAGCTCTTGCTACATCCGGGCTCCAGCCACACTGCTCTTCTCCACCGGCCCCATGGGATGCTTCTCCTCCACATGGCATGTCTCTCTCAAAGTTCCCGGGCTTTTGTGTTTACTCTTCCTCCACGTGCCCTGGAAGAGTCTTATACGCTGTTCATCTCGTGGGTCTTATCCATCCTGAAAGTCACTCGGTTTAACTTTCCAAAGGAGGGGAGGCTTTCCCTGAACCCAGAACAGGATGAGCTCCCTTGCCTCAAAGGTCCGACACGGGGATGACTTTGCTACACCTGTGTAGGAGAGGTGAAAGCTTTCCTCGACCCTTTTTAGGGTTCCTGGCTGGGTCTGCAAAATCATGCTGACAAAGATTAACAGGAGAAAAGCATATGAGTTTATTAGAAGTTTTATGTGGCATGGGAGCCCTCATAAGGCGATGAAGACCAAAATAAACAGACCCAGGCATTTTTCTGTCACTTTTGATGGAGAGTGGATGGTGCTGGAGGACAAGTGAAGGTCAAAGAGTAAGAGGTAGGTGTAGGAGACTGGGGACACTTAGGGAAGGTCCTGTATTAGGATTCTTCTGGGTATTCCTTTGTTTTTGGAGAGGATGTGCCCTTCCTCCTGGGATGAGGAGGGCATCTCTTACCTGAGGGTTTGGTTTTTTTTTAAAGATTTTATTTATTTACTCATGAGAGACACAGAGAGAGAGAGAAAGAGAGAGGCAGAGATATAGGCAGAGGGAGAAGCAGGCTCCCCTTGGGGAGCCTGATGTGGAACTTGATCCCAGGACCTCAGGATCATGACCTGAGCCGAAGTAGATGCTCAACCACTGAGCCCCCCAGGTGCCCCTTACCTGAGGGTTTTATGACCTGTTCATTCTAGGGGAAGAAGGGTTGGGAGCGAAGGGGTGTAGGTGGGGGCAAGGGAGTTTATCAGTGACCTTCCAGCTTCTGCAGGCTTTCTCAAAACGCCTTCAGCTTACAATATTCCTACACCAAGGTGCCCTGTTTTGAGGTGGTGCGTCCTGAACCCCATCACCTATCGCACCTGTGACTACTTGTTTAATGATCTGTCTCCCGTCAGACAGTGTGTTTCACCAAGACAGGAATCTCACCCTCTGGCTTTGAACCGCCAGCACCTAAGTAAGCGCTGTGTGTCTCGCAGGTACTGGGGGGTGGGGGTGGGGGGCCCAGGCACTATTTAGGAGAACTTTCCACCAGAACCAGCTTCTAAGTGCATCCTTGGCCTGCGTATTCATCGCTAGCCAGTTCCCGAACACAGGCACACAGGCACACAGGCAATCTCTTCCTGCAAGTCTACCAGTGGAGGAGGAGGGTTGAGGGGGGTGGGGGGGGGTGGAGGAGAGAGTAGCAGCAGCACCTTGCTGCATCCTGGGGCCGACACTACATCCTCTACATCCTCGGTCGGTGCAGATAAAGAGCAGCTTCCCTCCGCACGAGAGGGTAAAAAAAAAAAAAAAAAAAAATCATTCAAACTGTATTCATCGTTCATTCCAATCGCTCAATTAGGTCGGGCACGTCCCCGGTCGGCGGATGCGTGAGCAAAGTAACTATTTTCCAGCGAGTGTCCTCAGGTGACCTGTCTAGACATGCCCGGGGAGGGGGGGGGGTAAAAAAAAGCAATCTAATGTTCTCCGTAACCCCAAAGGACCCCGTGGCGCGCGGGACTCGGCGGGGCCCGAGGGTGGCCGCGTGGCGCCCGGGGCGGGCTCGGGTGGGCCGGCTGGCCCGGGGGCGGGGGGGGCGTGGCCTCGGGGCGGGGGCGTGGCCGGGGGCGTGGCCGCCGCGGGGTCCGCCGGCCGGCAGGGGGCGCGCGCTCCCCGGGCCCCGCGCCGCCCGCGCCGCCGCGCGCCAGCTTGCCGCCCGGCAGCACATGTGTTTCTGTTTTGTGTTGTAGCATCTGTCCTGGAAGCTCGTATTTACATCTTAAGTGTCTGGTGAGTGGGCCGGAGCCCTGGTCGCGGCCCGGGCGGGGGGGCGGGCGGGGCGGCGGGCGCGCGCCCTCCGGCTCCTCTCCGAGTTGCTCCTCTTCCGTTCTCTCTCCCGGTTTCCCATCGCTCCGGCCAGGTAGGGACCGAAACATCAGAAACCGACAATGTGCAGTTCGCGGGATCTGGGGGGGGGGGGAGGAAAAAAAAGTTGCTTTTTTTTTTGTTTTGTTTTGTTTGAACCCCTCTTTTTTTTTTTTTTTTTTTTTTTTGGTAGGAGAAAAGGTTAAAAAAAAAAAAAAGACCTTAGGAAGGAGGGAAGGAGGACACGGGGTGGGGGGGGGAGTTGGGGGATTGAATGAATTAAAGAAAAAAAAAAAGGGGGGGAAGGAAGGCGGATCCACGTGGTTTAATCGGAGACAGACAGAGATCCCATTGTTCAAAATCAATAAAAAAAAAAAAAAAAAAAAAAAAAAAAGGAGCCGACGCAGGGCGAGCGCGCAGGGGAGCCCCGGGAAAGTAGCGGCGGCGCGGGGCGCCCGGCGGCCGGGGGCGGCGGGGCCGGCGCACTGGGGCAGGATCAAAGTTTTTGTTTTTCGCGTGTGTGTGCGAGCAGGTGTCGGGGGCGGGGGGCCGGCCCGCCCCGAGGTCGGAGCCCGGCGGCCGGCGCGGACCCGGGGAGGGGG
Organism: Vulpes lagopus; assembly: GCF_018345385.1. Classification (NCBI taxonomy): domain Eukaryota; kingdom Metazoa; phylum Chordata; class Mammalia; order Carnivora; family Canidae; genus Vulpes; species Vulpes lagopus. Next base: position 130,015,429 of record NC_054831.1, read on the forward strand.
CGGGGCGCGAGGGCGGGGGCGGGGGCGGCGGGGAGGGGGCGCGCGGACAAAGCAGCAGGTGGGGCGGCCCGGGGCGGGGCGGGGGCGCGCGGGGGGTCCCCGGGGTGTCCCGGAGCCTCCTGTCTAATTAGCGCCTGGGCCCTCGGAGGCTCCTTTTTCCTTCCCTTTACTTTTTTTGGGGGGGGGGTGGGGGGGGGGGAGGCACCGGGCTGCAACGGTGATGCGACGTGGGCGAACCTAACTTGAGGATGGGCCGGGGGCGACGTGGTGCCGGTGCCGGAGGTGCTGGTGCCGGTGCTGGGGGTGGGGGGTGGGGGGGTGTCTCCTTTTCTTTCTTTTTTTCCTTTCTTTCCTTTCCCCCCTGCCCCGGCGGTCGGGGGGCCCGGGCCGCCGTGCGGGATTCCCCGGGGGGGGCGCGGCTTCCTCCCGGCTCGCCCCTCTCCGCCCACCCCGCGGCCGCCACTTCGGGGAGGGCCGGGGCCGGGGAGGAAGTGGAGGCCGGTGGCTCGGCCGCGCTCCCCTCCCCCCGCGCAGTTTATAACCCGTCCATTGTGCGCCGCGGCCCCGTGTCTCCTCCAGCGCGACCATGCCCAGGAAGAAGGCGGCGGCGGCGGCGGCCTGGGAGGAGCCGAGCTCGGGCAACGGCACGGCCCGCGCGGGGCCCAGGAAGCGCGGCGGCCCGGCCGGCAGGAAGCGCGAGCGGCCCGAGCGCTGCAGCAGCAGCAGCGGCGGCGGCAGCAGCGGCGACGAGGACGGCCTGGAGCTCGACGGGGCCCCCGGCGGGGGCAAGCGCGCGGCGCGGCCGGCGGCGGCCAAGGCGGGCGGCGCGGCCGTGGTCATCACGGAGCCCGAGCACACCAAGGAGCGCGTGGTGAGCGCGGGCCCGGGGCGCCGGGGGTCGGGGGGCGGCGGCGCGTCACGGCGCGTCCTGCCGGGGGCGGCGGGGCGGGCGCCACCAGGCCGCGGGCTGAATCATCGCCGCCGCCGCACAACAAAAGGGCGCGGGGCGCGGGGCGCTGGGCGCGGGCGGGCGCGGGGCGGGCGCGGGCGCGGGTGCGGGGCGAGGCCTACCCGCCTGCGCGGCCGCCGGCCGTTGGGGCGCGCGCCCCGGGCCCCGCCGGGGGAGGGGCGGCCGGAGCCCGCCCGCGCGAGGGGGTCAAGGCCCCGCCCCCGGCGCCGCGCGAGCCGCCTCCCTCCTCCCCCTTCCCCCCCCCCTCCCCCGCCCGCCCCGGGAGGGGAGACTTTTGCAAGTTGTCTCGGGCCGGAGGAGGGGACGCGCGCGCGGGGTGCGGGCTGCGGGCTGCGGCGGCGACCCCCCGGCGCCCCCAGCCCGCGCCCCCGCCCCCCGCCCCCGCGGCCGCCGCTCCGCCGGGACGCGGCCGCCGGGGCGCTGCGGGGAGCGGCGGTTCGCGCCGGGGCTTTGAGGTTCCCGCCGCCTCGGCTCCGGCGCTCCGGGGGGGCGGGGCCTGGCGGCCGCCGCGCATGCCCCGTGCGGCCCTGCGCCGTCTCGCGCCGCCGGGGAGGCGGGGGCGGGGGCGCCGGGCGGGGTGCGAGGGCGCATGCTCCGAGGGGGCCCTCCCCGCCGCGGCCGAGGCCGGGAAGCCCCCGGGGCCGAGACCCGGCTTGGCGCTTTGTTCGGCGCGCGCGGGCTGCACCCCCGGGAAGAGGCATCCCCCGGTGCCCCCCGGTCCCCCCGACCTCCCCCACAGCTGCTTCCACTTGGGCCTGCACAGGTTCCGTGAGGTCATGACCGAGGCAACTCCGGGGGCCTGCAGAGCCCTGCGGGGCCGGAGGTCGCAGCCCGGGGTCCGCGGTCCTCTGCACCTCTTGAGCCGAGGATCCCGGCCTGGACCGGATTGCAGCCAGCCCCGGCAGAGGAGGAACTTGCACTCAGGGTGTAGACGTTGGAGAAGCCTATTTCTGTCCGTGGTCCCCCCCGCCCACCCCCGCAAAGGGGTGTGAGAGCAGTGCCGGGGCTCTTCACCCCCAGAGGTGCTCAGCTTAAATGGTTAAAAGGAACCGTATGTCTTCGTCTGCCTTACAGATGAGGAAACCGAGGCACAGCGTTTCAGGGCCTGTCCCAACAGCCCATCGCAGTAGATTTCCCCATGGGCTGCGTGTGTTCTGCCGATGTCCCTCACCCCTGTGCAGGGTGTTCACGTGAAAATGCTTTATAACTGCCCTCCCGTCCGGAGGAGTCTGCCCATCAGAGTGGGGAGGAGAGCCCCTGTCACTGAAATGTCTCCACCCAGGGTCTGGGACCAGGACCGTGTCCGTGGCAGTCTGAGAAACTGGAGCACAGGGAACGGTTTTCCTTTGACAGACGGACGTCTCTGTGCAGGCCCCTAGCCGGTTGGCCTTCCAGTCCCGGTGTGTTAGCAGGGAAACGGACCAGAACGGCCAGCAGGGCTCTGCCTCTGGTGGGTTGTGTGTGCGGGAGCCCCCGTCAGATGCAGGGCCCTCGCCAGCCCATCAGAGCCAGGCATTTTCTTGTCCCGAAGTGAAAGGAGAGCTCCTTACCCCCACGCTGAAAGTTCACCCAGAACGTAGTCCCGGAGAGAGTGTGCAGAGGGACCCCGGCCGGCCTGTCTGCTGGAAAGGGCGTTTTCTTAGTCTCACCAAGAGATTCCTGCCCCCAGAAGCAGACACAGCCGAGCCTTGCAGTTCACGCTTGCTTTGTGTTTACGGATCACGTATCTCCTACATCCTTGCTACGTGTAGACAAACCCGTACGTACCTTCCCCCACCCCATTAAAAAACAAGGAGGCCTCTGAAGCAGTTGAGCGGTTTTCCCTTGGACGACTCAGTACATCAGGAGACGGAGCGATCAGATGCCTCATGGAAGGTGCGCATCCCAAGTTTAGGTTCTTACTAGCGTCTTTGGAGTTTGGTCCAGGGTCAAGGCCAGGCCCGTGCTGCCCCTCTGCTTCCCACAGGCCTGGACCTCGGGTAGATCTCCTGCCTGGCCCAGGTTCCTGCCTGCTTAGGGAAGCATCAGTCCTGCCCCAGGCCACCACCAGCTGTCCCCAGCTTGTTTCCGGAGAAGCTTTTTGAGGGAGAATTTTGCAAACCTCACCACGGTTGGGGACCTCCCCTGGGGTGTGTGTGTGTGTGTGTGTGTGTGTGTGTGATAGCAGCTGCCAGGGGTTGTCTGGAACTCGAAGCCGCAGGAGTCGGGCTTGTGAAAGGGGAACCCGGAGATGGTTGAGGGGCAAGGTTGCCCTGAGTTAAGGTGTGTGTTTCTGGAAAACATTCTGAGGATTTCGGTCTCAGGAAGTGCTCTCTCCCAGGCTTAACGTGTAGTGCTGTCAGGTGAGCATTTTATGATGGTCTAGGGTGGATGACGCGTGAGCTCCAGGACCCTGTAGTTCATGCAGGCCGCATTGGCCGAGTCCTGGAAAACGGGAGTGTGGCCAGCCATCCGGTCTTCATGGTTTCTTCAGTGTTGGGTCGCTCAGGTCTTGTGGACCCTGAGACAAGTGTGTCCCATCTGCAAGGGCCAAACAAATACCACTGAAAAGCGAGTTTGACGTCTGTTCCAGTTGATAGCCCCTTCGGGAGTTTGTCGTTGCTGGCAGGTCTCTGAACGGCCTCCCCTCTGCCAAGGATAGTGGTTTTCTAAGAGGATATATGTTAAAAGGTGGATTCAGCCTCATAAACATGCTCCTTGCACTTGGGCAATAATTCAAAAATCGCTTTGAACCAGAAACCCCATTTTGTTGATTGAAGAAGCTCAGTGCATTTTTCTGCAGTGGCCATTCATCTCGGCCCCGCTTCTGTGACCGGGCTGTCGGGAGGCAGCAGGTGTAATGAAATTCACGCATCCTATTGGGGAGACTATTGGACCGGCTCCGCTGCCACGTGGTCCTTACTCACAAAAAGCAATCTCTTGGCCCAATCAGGGAAGGCTGGATTATACCTCCAAGGGTCACTCAGCTTCTGGCCCTCGGCCCTGACGGCCATCCCTGGGGTTCCTCTGGGGGGAGCCCAGCAGATATCGGGGTCTTTCCCACCTGACGGGCCAGCTCAGATCTGGCCAAGAGGGACATGGGCTGTGATTTAAAGGGTATCAGGAGTTCCGTCCCTTACTTGAATTTTTTATTTCCTAGAAGGTAGAGGGAAGAATTACATTAGGGAGAAATAACGTAGGTGTCTTATGGCAAACGACGGTGCAGAGGTCAGCAATGAAGTCCAGCCAGTTACTTTCATCCGATGTGTGAGGACGTAAGGCCCAGGACATGAAAACCCGAGAAAGAGAACAGTCTCTTTGGAGGAATCTGACTGGAGTAGACTCCACTGGCGGAGGCTTTCCCCAAGCCTTGTAGCACTAAGGTTGGAGTTGTGTAGAAGCGCTCAGCCGGCTTGAGGAGCCAGTGTCCACAGGCCCTTGCTCCCTTGCGCTGTCGCTGGCACCTCTGGGTCACAGAGGAAACCTGCTCCTGCCTGGGACCATTGTGGAGGTTCTGACGGTGCACTGGAGTGGTGGGCTCGTGGTGGGCCTGCGGGGGCCACCTGCGAGCCGCGGCTCTAGCAGGTGCCCCTCGGGGTTGTGGTCCAGTGGTCACGTCGCCCCCGGAGGGCTGGCTGCTGACATGGGCAGAGACCCAGGGCCGCTCCTTCCTTGGGGAGCCTGACAGAAACCGCTGGCCGCTGGTCCTCCTCTGTTGTCGATCTGTAGAATGTTCCAGCCAGGCTCGCCAGCTGAACAAAGAAGGGGAGATAACCGAGGGAAACTAGGCTCCCATTCAAGTAATCCGAGTCTGTGGGTGCTGTGGGGTGGGACTGCCCTCCGATTAAGGTCGTTCTCTGAATAATTGAAGCATGGCAAAGTCCTCCACCCTGGCTGTTCGCTCCCTCTCTGCACGCTGCCTGCAGCCGTGCCCTGTAGGTGGACAGTCTTCCTCCAGCCACGTAAACATGGGCGAGTGTGATGGGCCTGTCCCGTGGGGTGCTCGTGGCCTCCGGCTTGAGTCACGCAGTGTCCCCGTGAAGATGTGTTCCTCTTGAAAATGCATGCCCTGTGTTGTCGAGCATCCCGCCAGGGCAGGCACCTCCTGGAGGTTAGCATGACTGGGGCCGGGTGGCTTTTTTTCACCAGGCCTTCCAAGAACAGTTCTGGAAGCAGCAGGAAGCCGTTCTCAGTGTCCTGGGGTGGTGAGGTAAAGGATGAAGGCAGAGAGGGAAGTGTGTCCGTTTCCCCCCCCCCGCCCCCCACCCCCCGCAGGAACTGGGTCCCTGGGTCAGGAGTGAGTCTCTGCCTGATGGTTGACTTTAAGAAGTGTGTTTGGGCATTTCAGAAATACAGCCAACTGCTGAGAATATTCTAATGCGTGCCACCCCGTGGGACGGTGGCTGTTCTGAGGGGTGCATGCTCCCGTTGACGAGGGCGCCTCTGCGTTGGGAGGCTGAGGGTCTGAACTCTGGGGTCCTGGGGCCCCGGGGCAGGGAACACAGCCTCTCCCTCCCAGGCCCCGGCCCCACCACAGCTGGGCTTCACCGTGTCACCGGCGCTCTGGTGACGTCCCCATGGGCAGCACACGGAGGGATGGTCCAGAATCACAGGTGACGCGGGGCTCCCGAGGCTTGGAGGCGTGTGCGGCACTGTGTTGGCCGTGGGCAAGGCAGACCCGGCCCCGAGGTCAGCCGTAGTAATGCTCTCCATGTGCCACCTCGTGTGCCGCGCCAGGCCGCTCGCACACCCCTCCGTAGGCAGCGTGCAGGGTGGAGGGCGACGCTGGCTGGCCGATATTGTCAGTGTTCTCCAAGATCTCTTCAAGAGAAATCCATGAATAAAAATGAGCCTGGGCCTAACAAACGAGCTGCTCTGGGCAGGTTTGGGATCATGCACGCTGATGAGGGGGTGATGAGGGGGTGCCCACCTCTGGCCTCGCGGTGCAAGCCGCCGGGGAGGGCGTGAATGACGATTTTTCTTTGGTTTCTGGCTGTCATGGGACAGACCACGAAAGCTGGAAGCAACATCGCAAGCTAATCCTTTCTCTCTTTCTGTCTCTGTAGAAACTTGAAGGGTCTAAGTGCAAAGGGCAGCTTTTGATTTTTGGGGCAACCAACTGGGACTTGATTGGTCGAAAAGAAGTGCCTAAACAGCAAGGTATGAGACCCAGTTTCTAAAACTGTACGAAGCTACTGTTTGTCGCGTGCTTCCTGTGTGCTAGGTGTCCGTGTGCTTCCGGCCAGCCCCACCAGGTAGGTAACCTCTGCCTCGACAGAAGTGTTCAGAGAGGCCAAGCAACTTGCCCGAGGCTGCACAGCCCCCGTAGTGACGGGCAGGACTTGAACCCTGGTTCCTGTGCCAGTTTCTCGCTTCACCAGTCTGTGTTTGAAAAATCCAGGTTCCGTTTAGGATTAAATGGGAAAAGCGTAAGCAGTCACCACAGATAACGTGGACACCTTCCTCCCACCGTCCTCCTCCCGTCAATTACTTTCACAAAAACAAAGAGGCTCCTCCTGCGTGATGTCCGAATGTCTGAGATATTTGTCACGTGTCACAGGTCCAACTTGTTAGACGTCACAGAAGAGTCCACGGCTCTTTGCAAGCGGCCAGATTGTGGCAGGAACTGGTCGGTGGGAGCAAGTAACAGTGAGTGGAGTGGGGGGTGCAGAGAGAAGTCCCGAGAAGTCGCTTTTGGTTTCCAGTGGCTTTTAGAGAATCGGTATCTTTCCTCAGGAGGGTACCAGCCCATCCAAGAGAAGAGAAGCTGGCACGTCGCCACATTTTATGGCTTCTTGATTTCATTTGGAAAGATTCCCAAAGTACTTTCCAACATTGCCCAGCGAACAAATATTTGCTCACTGACACTCCCTGGTGCCTCAGGACGGGCAGAGGATCATCTTATTCCATGAGGATCATCTTATTCCATGAATGCGGCAGGAGTTCGGCAGCTCCTGGGGTCCGGCCGAGCGCTCGGCCCCCGGGGCTGGTGTCCTGGAAGCCCCTCCCGGCGGCGTGCGATGGCCGCGGGCTCCCTGGCAGCCCTGTGCACCTGCCGCCTCAATTCCCCAGCTGCTGGTCCAGTGGGCCCGTCCCAGTTACGCACGCTCGGGCCCAGCGTGGGGGAGTCCATTCCCGAGGAGAGCAAGTGGCGGAGCTTGAGCTATCGCCTGCGGATGGAGGGTGGGTGGCACCGCCAGGCTGGGCCAGGCTCCCCCCCACCCGTGAAGGAACAGGAGGAAGGAAAACCATCTTGTGGTTTAAGATCCATTTACACGCCCTGGTTGGAGGCCTTCTGGGCGCGTTTTCAGAGGGCCTTTCTGTCTTCTCCCTCTCCGACCCTGGCTTCCCTGATTGGTCTCCCCACAAATGAAGGTTTTTTTTTTTTTTATGCAATTAAAAAAGGTTCTTTGTAAGGATTTTAAAGTGACTTTTGGCCCTCCGTGACCTTGCCAAGAGACTACAGGAAAAGGAGGGGGATTTGTCCTACTGCCACGGCTCGCATGGAATCAGCATGACGCCTGCTTGGTGGACAGGTTGACACGGTGACTCGTGCTCCGTGCCCTGACCACCGGCCTGGTGGGAGTTGGGACTGCTGCCGGCCACTGAATTTGAGGATCACTCTGACCGGCTGCCTCGGTGGTGGCGGCACCGGCGGGGACAGGTCCGCCCCTCAGGCTCCCGGTGTCCTGGGCGTTGATTGATCCTCCTGGCGCTGCCTTAGGGAAGAGGCTTTGGCGAGCCCGGGGCATCTGGCCACCCGAGTCAGGTCCACTTTGTCACAGCACCATGTGCTGTTCCCAGAGATGACCAGCGTCAGTGATGCCACCGATTGTGTCGCCTTCACAATGAAGACTTGGGACAGAAGCTGCAAAGGCCGTCAGTTTTGGTCTCCTCTTTGGCAAGGAGTTGTTGGGTCGTCTTCAACGTTGGGGTACAGTGTCGAGTGGAGCAGCTCTGGGTTGCTGGTGCCAGGGCGGCCGCGCAGCCCAGTAATGACGTGCCTGGCGCCCTCTGCTGGGGGGGCACAGGCAGGACTGGCCTCCAGCAGTTCCACCTGCTTAACCCCTGGAGCTGGGTCACCGGCAGCCTCGTAATCAGCTCTCGCATCCAGATCGACCGGACGAGGTGGACGTGGCAGTGGCTAGCATTTCACAATGATCCCCACGGGCCTAGAAACGTGGCTTGTGTCTCTGTTGAGAGCCCCAGGTTGAAAATGCAAAGCAAAAAAATTGGCCATGCTCTGTCCCTGAGTGGAGGGGAGAGGGTTTTGAAGGACGCAGCTGTGTTCTTCCGACCCACAGGCCCTTCAGTGTTTGAAGTGCTTCCTGGGTGCCAGGCATTGGCGAGGCCCTCGGGTTGGTAGGGTCTGGAAGGCACCTGAGTTCAGGAGGCTGAGTGCTGTGGTCGGCCTCGGTGTGAGGGGAGCAATGAGCTGAAGGGGGATGTGGGCATGGAGGGCTTCCCAGAGGCGGCGATGCTTGACATGAGCTTTGAAGAACAAGTAGGTGACAGGGAGGGGCCTTCTGTGGGAGGGAATACATGGCAAAGGCATGGGGCCATGACCTGACCATGACAGCAGGGCCCCTGATTAAGAAGGAAGCGGTGTGGCAGGAGAGGGGTGTCAGCTGCCTCCCCACCCGCACCCCCCCGCCCCAGGGCCTGGTGGATGTGCAAGGAGGGCAGGTTGTTCAGAGGAGGGTGGAGACACTCAGACTCCTCTCCTCAGGATCCTCTGGCTGCAGGGGCGAGGCCAAGGTGGGTGGAGGGCAGGCAGGGGAATGTGAGAAGGGGTGTAGGGAGCAAGGAGGACGGGGAGGGAGATAATGGGTCCACTGCCAGCTTTCCTGGGTTGGGCTCCCAACAAGAGGGAGAGCACCCTGCCTCTTTGGCCACTTGCATGTGGGTGTGCTCAGTAGCCAGGGGTCTGAGGTCCCCGAGGGAGGGCTGGGGCCAGAGGCAGAGGTGAAGCAACCCCAGTTGCTGGGTGGGCTCCTTTTTCCTGGGGCAGCCTCCCGATGCCAGGCTGCTGCAGCTCCCCAGGGCTCCCGTGTCCTGGGAGAGCGGGACCCCTCGCGGCCGGCCCCTCAATCACTGGGTGTTTGATTTGCACTCTTCCCTCTGCAGCTGCCTACCGCAACCTCGGTCAGAATTTGTGGGGGCCCCATAGATACGGCTGCCTGTCGGGGGTCCGGGTGCGGACAGTGGTCTCGGGATCCTGTGCTGCCCACAGCCTCCTCATCACCACGGAAGGGAAGCTGTGGAGCTGGGGTAAGTCCGGGCCTGGTGGGACCGGGTGACTCATGGAGGTGGCCCCCGTGGGGCTGACTTCCTCCTCTGGCTTCCGGGAGGGGCGGCCCTTTGCAGCCTCGATTCTTCTCCCTGATTTCCAGCTGGTCTCGCCTGTTCCCCACAAGCGCATCCTTTTCCTCCCCTCCCCTTTGCTCGTACATACACCGGACTCTTTGAATTCTCTCCACTTTTGGGAAAATTTTATTTATTTATTAGAGAACATGTATGCACATGAGCGGGGGGAGGGGCAGAGGGAGAAGCAGGCTCCTCCCCGGGAGCCCCCACCCCCCACACACACTGGGATCCATCCCAGGATCCCGGGATCATGACCTGAGCCGAAGTGACTGAGCCACCCAGGCGCCCCTGAAGGGTCTCTTTGAAGCAACCTTTCCCTGAACATTCTGACTGAATCTGGATCTTTCTGATCTTGAGGTGCCTAGAATTGAATTTCTATTTTAGACACGCAGTCCCCCGGGCAGACAGTACTCCCCCCCCCTTGCTTTGTGGCACAGCATTGACGTGAGACCTGTGTTCTTGCCACTGTAAATGCCGCCGGGCACGTCATGGCATCGGCCACTGTGTCTCCGTGCTCCTGTCCCTCTGTTTCCGGGGATCCCGCCCGCCTGCAGGTTGGGTTGCTCAGTGCCTATGATTAGACTTCCCGACAGCTGAGTTTACTTTTTTCTGAGTTGAGTTGCTTTCCTGCCACTGGAGCCCCTCGCCCGGGTCCCTGGCGGTGGTGGCCTTGGCCTGAGGCCCCTCCGCGGGGCTGCACGCACTGCTGCCCGTTCCCTCTTCCAGATTGTTGATCGAGGTGCTGACCGAGGCTCAGGTTAGCCCCGCGCCCTCTCGTAGCTCCTGGACTCTTCCTCCAGCTGGGTACGTTGGCAGTCGTCCCCGCCCTTTGTTTCTGGTCCTTTGGCTAGCTTTTAGCCCATATGACTGCTTTTTTATTTCAGTCTGTTTGAACCGTTTTTTGCAATTTCATGAGCTGCTGTACTAAAGTCCAAATATATTAACATCTGTTGTCTTTGCTGCACTCTGCTAATTTTGTAATTCTGTTGGAAAAAAAAAAAAAGAGCTAACAAGTGTGTCTGGCCCACATTTAAACTTTGTCGTCTCTTGATGACTCGCTGACATTGCCACGGCTGTCGTTTCCCCCCATCAGTGCAGGGGTCCGGGCTCCTCCCAGGGCGCCCCTCCCCGCAGTGTCCCAGCACTGAACACGGCAGCGTCACAGCTCCGAACTTGACATCTCTTCCTTCTGATCTCTTTACTGAATTTCCCTTACGTGGTGCTTCTGAAAACATGCCCTGTGCTGACACTGGGCAGAGAGGGGAGCTGGAGGCCATGCGCCCAGGCTGGCCCCAGAGTGAGGACTCGTGTCCCTGTGAGTGGACTTGGTGCTATGGCGGGGGGAGTGGGGGGGACATGCCCGTGGGGACATCACCATTCCACGGTTAGCTGCGTGAAACGGCAAGGGGTGTCGTCTGGGGTCTAGAAGCTTCGTGCACCTGTTAGAGCCACTCGGGCCTCTCGAGGGGCCGAGAGACCATGCCCGACACTCGTCCTGTGTAACCTACCTTTGCCGGTGAACCCAGACCGCTCGCTCCCGGCGGAAGCCAGTGTGTGCCGCTCCTGCCAGAGGGCTGGAATCCGTGCGGGCTGGAGGACGGTTCTTCTCTCTCGCATTTGGCAGTTCCCTTCCTTCCTCAGGTCTCAGGATGCTTGGCCCTGCTCTTTGTGGCTCTGTCCTCCGTGTTTCTCATGAAGAAAGGTCAGAAGTTCATTGTCAGGGGAGGGCGTGAACTGCTCACCCCCGACCCCTCGGTGCCCTGACTCTTTGGCCCCAAGAAATCTCCCAGATTTGTTTGGTTACCACCATGTGGTTCTTCTCTTGGCCAGGGGGACCTGTGAGGCCGCAGAGCTGTTTGGTTTGGGAACTGTGGTAGCTGGAGTTGGAAAGCAGGGGAAGTGTGGGGGCTCCTCCCGGCCCACCGGGATCCCCATGTCTGCTATGCAGCCAGAGGGCCTGTGCCTTGTGGAGGGTTCTGGCAGAGGCCGGCCTCCTCGGGCCTTTCTGCCTCCCCAGCTCACAGCCTGCGCGGCCCCGTTGGCAGGAAGGGCTTGTGGTCCACCCCTGGGGGTCCCGTGGCTGAGGGTCTTGTGGAGGGCCCCCGCCAGGAGGTGGGCTTGGCACTGCTCTGCGGGCAGCGTTTCCAGGGCAGGTGAAAGGTGAACGATGGGCAGAAATGAACCAAATGGTCCATGGAAGATGCCCAGGGCACTGAGGTAATTAAACTCCGTGAGGCAGGCGTCCAAAATAGTTCCCCTCTTAAAATCCATCTCGGAGAGAAGGGAGCGAGGGAATTGTCTGGCAGGTGGAGTGAGAACTGGGAGTTTCCATGAGCTCATCTGCTTGTGCGGGACACCCGGGGCGAACCGAGCACTCCGTCTCCCCGGTAGCAGAGCTACAGAAAGGGCTCCCAGGTGGGTCCCAGCCGCTGCCCCAGAAAAGCGGGTCAGAGGTGAGGCAAGTGGCCACAGCCCGCAGACACGTCTCTGGGGATGGCACTGTATATCCTCCCCTGGTCACCCGGCCCCGCTCAGGCCAACCTCGAGAGGTTGGCCACTGACAGGGGAGCCAGGGCTTTTTGCCTCTTGTTCTCGGCAGGAGGGCACCCTCTGGGGGGACCCAGGTGCGTTGGCCTTTCCCGGGACGCTGTCCTGGCTGCTCTCTCCCTTCCCACTGTATCTTGCTCTTGATCTGCAGGTCGAAATGAGAAGGGGCAGCTGGGACACGGTGACACCAAGAGGGTGGAAGCCCCCAAACTCATTGAGGGTCTCAGCCACGAAGTGATTGTGTCTGCGGCGTGTGGACGGAACCACACCCTGGCGTTGACAGGTAAGGAATGGCTGGCTTCTGCTGCGTTGGGCAGAAGGCCGCATGGTCCACCTTGGGCATTGGAGTGGAGTCGTCTCTGGGGCTCTGAGTCAGGATCAGAGGGGCGCCCAGAGACCCCAGTGGATGCTTCTCGGAGCCACGGCTGGCCTCCCCACCCGCTGGCATCAGAAGGTGGTCGGGAGGCAGAGGCCGGGCCCCTAGACCCTCCCTGCGTCCTCAGCCTCGGCTCTGAAGGGCCCGTGCCCCGAGCTGCCCGTCCCACCTCTGTTTGCGGTACGGTCTCACTGGCGCTCTTCCTGGCACACGAGCTGTTTTTATTATCTTGGAGCCTTTGATCCAGATCAAGTTCCACACCCTCCGTGTTCTTTTACCTTTTGTGATCCTGTCTTTTCCTTCCAGAAACGGGCTCCGTGCTTGCGTTTGGAGAGAACAAGATGGGGCAGCTCGGCCTCGGCAACCAGACAGACGCTGTCCCGAGCCCTGCTCAGGTGCCACTCCTCTCTCCTGGCTCCGAGGCCTTTGTCTCTCTCTGCTTTCGCTCTCAATTTTCTGCGGCGAGACCCAGCACTGCTCCCTGTAGTTCAGTTGATGCCTTGTGGAAACAGTCTCGATTCTTAGAGCAGAATTCATGTCCTGTCGTCTTTAAAGCACACTTACTAGGTGCCCAGCATCGAGAAATATCCTGAGAACAGTTCTCTCATTGAAAGAATTTTCCCAGGGGCCTTGTCATAAGCCTGCTCTGTTCCAAAGAAAGGGAGAAATGTTAGATGTGATTCGTGTTTCTCTGCAGAAACCTTTTGAGTTGGGACCTTATGGGACGTCACCTGCCAGGGGCTTAGTGCACAGACAGGAGTTAGGCAGGTGGGGATCGTGCTGAGAGTGACCATGAATGCAGGGCAGCCATGTGCCAGCAGGTATCTGATTAGTGGCTTAAAGATGGGGGGGGGGGGGGGACTCCGCATTTTTGGTCTGAAAAAGAGACAGTTGGCAAGTTTACCTGTAGTTTGAAAGAGTTTTGAAATGTCCCCATTGCATCTGCCATTTGCTCTAAGGAGGAAGTGACCGTTTGCAGAGGAGGCCAGGAGCGACAGGCATGGCCCAGGGCGCAGGCTAGATGGCAAGGGCTCTCCCAGACTGAGGGGCGCCGTGGCACAGTTTCTAAGTCCCGGCTGACACGTGCTTCCAGAGCCCACGCTGAGTCCCTTGGGGCCTTGGCGGTCTTATTTCCTGAATTTGAACCCTTCTGTTTCTTGCCCACGCCTTCAGTGAAGACTAGCTAGGCTGGTATCTGCAGAGGGCAAGGAGAAAGGGAGAAAGCTGCTCTTTCCAAGTTGAGGCCGACATGCTAGTGACGGGGTGAGGTTTGGGGGTTACGTGCGGGCAAGTTTCTGTCCCTGTCCCAGCTGGGGTTTGCACTGACCCGGCCACGGTGTTGGGCATCTTGAGGGATGCGGGGGTGGGCGCACCGTGGGCCCCGTCTTGGGGTTTGACTCTGCTGGGAAGGTGGGGAAGGGGGGTCACGAGGCTGTTTCTTCACGGATATTCTAGGCTTTGGCCTTCAGAATGCTGGGTCCGTTCAGTTTCTTTTGTAATCGAATAATTGTTTCACACCGATCTGCCGGGGGCGGGGGGAAGGCTTTTTATCAGTCTTTTGAAAAATGTCTGAGAGTCTACTGTCTTGTCTTTTCAGATAATGTACAACGGCCAGCCAATTACCAAAATGGCCTGTGGGGCTGAATTCAGTATGATAATGGACTGCAAAGGGAACCTCTATTCCTTTGGGTGCCCTGAATATGGTCAGCTGGGTATGGAAACATTTTTTAAAAGCCCTGTAATCTAACTGCATATCTGGGACCAGAAGTCAGTGTGGGCCTGCACACACGTGCTGGAGATGTGGGTAATTGATCGCAGATAATAGCCTTGATCCATTAAGTGGATCTCCCGTTTACCGGGACAGCGCGTCCTAACCCACGGCTGTGGAGCATTACAATGGCCTGGCCCTAATGAGTAAGTCGGCCTCCTGTCTGACAAGGGAATCTTTTTTTCTTGAGAGGGGAATTCGTTCATGCAGAAAAGGATTTCGAAGTTGTAAGGAAATAACCAAGCCCCCTTCATTCGGTTTCGTATTTAAAGATTTGCCTTTCTTGGAAGTGAGAACATCACTCGAGGTAAAGGTGGTTGTGCAAACCCTGGTCTGGGCGACTCCCCTCCAGTGCCCACCTAGGCCCCACTCCCCGTGACCGGGGCCCGTCCCGGTGCCGCCCCGAACAGGACGCGCTCCTCCAGAAACACGTTCCCGTCTGGCTCATGGAGTAGGAAGGGAAAGCTCAGAGAGCAGTGCTCCGAAAGTGGAAGATGTCTCGATCCTGATTTTACAAGGTCTCCATTTTCTTTTCCCATCTGACACCAAAGTGTTTTTTTCCCCTCCTGGCGCCTTCCCATGGCCCAGCCCCTGGCGAGTGGGAGGTGAGGAGTGGGCGCCCCCTGCTGGCGCCTCAGCCGCAAGCCACTCCGGATCCCCGCGGCCTCCGTATCTGGGTTGCCGGGTCCCCACGTCATTAAGAGCCGCAGATGGAAGAGGGTATAAATAGAACAAGGAGCATCGCGCTGGCCTTAGACTTCAGGGAACAGTGACTTTGTGAAACTAAATATACCTCAAGTCAGAAGTGAATAAGAACGAGCAGCCCCTTACGCACATGCAGTGTCGGTTGCCAGGGAGTTGCCGGAGACTGTTGGAGAAACTGTTTCCATGGCCACAGGCCCTGGTGCCATCGCCAACCCCGGGCAAAACACCGGAAGTGTGTTTCCAGTCTACTTCCGGAAACGTGTGGCTCCCCTGCTGCCTGTGGCCGTCCCGGATTTGCAGACCAGCAGGTGGATTTTCCTTCCGGGAGAACTGCGTGACCTTGGCAGTGACGAGGAGGCCGGTCCTTGAGCCCTGACTGTGCCGGGTACTCGGGGCTTCGTACAGGCCCGGGGGGGCCCCGCGTACACTTTTATTTGGAGGCAGTTTGAGATCCTGGCTTTAGGGGTGTCTGGTCAGTCATGCTCCTCTGCTCTCTTGGAAACCCTCTGCACCTCACTGTCCAAATCCAGGGAGATCCCTGTTAGAATGTAGACATGTAACCTTGGAGAAGTGTTTCCCGGCACGTGCGCTCGCCCCCACCCTCTCTCTCTCTCTCATGACGCATTTTACTGGGTCAGGCAAGGCAAAGAGGAGAATGTGCCATTAACTGTATTTTAACACCCGTAGCGATATATTTAGGTTACTAGTAAGTCCTAAAAACTCTAGTCTTGGGATTGTGTGTTGAACTTTTTCTGTCCTTTCTTGGCCCCTCCGGGGGCCGAGTGGGGCACAGACTACCCTGTAGGCCATTCCTTTGAATTTGTGGTTTCTGACTCTGACCACAGTTCACAGTGAGAAATGTGCGTGTCACGGCCGGATCCAGATGTTCGAGGCCCGTACAAAGAATTTCTACGAAACAGCAGCCTCATTACAGACAATGATGCCCTTGGGTGTTTCCTATCCTGCCCCATTCATTAATTGGTTTCAGCCCCCAAAATCGATCTCCTGGATTGGGGTGTGCCCCAGATGGGAAGGCATTGTGTTGGGACAGAAGTGTCGCTCGAGGCCCCGAGGGGCTCAGTCGGGGCAGGGGCACGTGCTCTCGACTGCTGCCGACTGCTGGCTCTGGTCCCCGCAGGACACAACTCCGACGGGAAGTTCATCGCCAGGGCACAGCGGATAGAATATGACTGTGAGCTGGTCCCCCGGCGAGTGGCCATCTTCATCGAGAAGACGAAAGATGGACAGATTTTGCCGGTCCCCAACGTGGTCGTACGAGATGTGGCCTGCGGCGCTAACCACACGGTGAGGTTTGAAGGTTTCTGGCTTGTCCCCTGCAGGGGGGCGGGGGGAGGGCTGTGTGTCTGCTCGGGTGTCCCAGCACTTGGCTCTGGCCAGGCTGGTCCTGGAGACCCAGGACCTCCCGCCGTCCTCCCACGGCCGTGCACCAGGCGGTTCACTGTTTACCTTAATAGTGTCTGTGTAACTTCTGTAGACGTAACTAAAGGACGGGCGTGTGGGGTAGGAATCCTATGGTGACTTTCTGGTTTTGGCTTTTATCCAGCAGAGCACCAGAGGCCTCGTCCTAGGTCCGTAGACAATGTCCCATACAGGCAGGGTGCTGAATGGTGAACTGTGAAGGCTGTTTCCTTAGAGATGGCTTTGGTTAGACGGCAGTAGTTTTTGTGTATGTGTGTTGTTTCGATTTTTAATAAGATTTTTTTTCTTAAACATTTTTATTTATTCATGATGGACACAGAGAGACAGAGACACAGGCAGAGGGAGAAGCAGGCTCCTTGAGGGGAACCCAATGTGGGACTCGATCCCAGGACCCTGGGATCATGACCTGAGCCAAAGGCAGACGCTCAACCACTGAGCCCCCCAGGCGCCCCGTTAAGATTTCCATTTTCAAGTAGTCTCTATACGCAGTGTGGGGCTTGGACTCCCAACCCTGAGGTCGAGTTGCGAGCTGCACCCACTGAGCCCGGCAGACACACCAGTACTGGGGCTTT
Source organism: Vulpes lagopus (assembly GCF_018345385.1). NCBI lineage: Eukaryota > Metazoa > Chordata > Mammalia > Carnivora > Canidae > Vulpes > Vulpes lagopus. The sequence goes on from NC_054831.1 coordinate 130,032,153, forward strand.
ATCTTTGTTGCCTTCTTGGAGTTACCTTGCCCAGGGATGCCTGTGAGTCAAGGTTGGCTCGCTTTTCTGTTGAAAGAGCACTGGGCTGGGAGTCCAGACACCACGCTGGTGTGGTGTGCAGCTGACTGGCGAGAAATGTCAGGCGTGACTTCTTCCCTGGAATATTCCCTGTTTAGTGCTCAGTGACGAGAACTAGATTTCCATCCCGTGGAGTCTAAAATCTGTGGTTCTCTTCTGTCCGGTGTAGCCCAGGGAACAGAGGTGGATCCCGCGCAGGCCTCTTAGTCACGTCGTTTAATGAGTCGTATGTTCACACAGTTCAGATGCTGAACGTTGGAAGACGTCCTGAAGGAAAAGGGTTTTTGTTGTTCTTGTTTTCCAAGCAGGCTCCACACCCACTGTGGGGCTTGAACTCCAGACCCTGAGATCCAGACCTGAGCTGAGATCAAGAGTCTGACGCTTACCTGCCTGAGCCCCTGCAGGTGCCCTGAAGATCCACTTTAGGTTATGTTCAGTCCACGTGACCAGATGGAGGTTCCCCGTGAATGGGGTGTGGTGGGGGTGGCGCCTAAGAGTCCCAGGCAGGCAGGCCTTCCCTCGGGTCTTTCTGCTGTTCCGTCTACACTGTGATGAGGGAAGCCAGTGCCTTGACCTGCCCTCTAGAGACTCCTGCTCTTGCTTGTGATGAGGAACCAGGGAGAGACTTGTGACTTAGTCGTGATTCAGGATGGAAAGTAGCGTCCCCAACAGAGGGAAGAGGAAATGCCCTGTCGCCTCCCGCACCTCGGGGTGGGGGCAGGTTCGGCCTATCTGCAGCGTTTCTGCCTTTTACCATCAGCTGCTGCAGCAGTTCTCTGGACCACAGTGTGACCCTCTCGTCCCCTCCCGTCAGGAGCCCATCCCAACACTGTTTCTCCTCCCGCAGCTGGTCCTGGACTCTCAGAAGCGCGTCTTCTCCTGGGGCTTTGGTGGCTATGGCCGCCTGGGCCACGCCGAGCAGAAGGACGAGATGGTCCCTCGCCTGGTGAAGCTGTTTGACTTCCCTGGGCGCGGGGCGTCCCAGATCTACGCTGGCTACACCTGCTCCTTTGCTGTCAGTGAAGTGGGTTAGTGATTTCCCCCCATCTGGGCCTCCGGAGGTGGGGTGTGCAGATGAGCACTCTGGTGGGCGAGGGAGCCGCAGAGTCCTCCACGTTCCCCGACCAGAGCCCCAGTGTTCTTTTGGACAGAATGTTCCTCTTGTCACCAGCGTGCAGCATCTTGCCTTTCTTGTTGATGGTGCTGGAGAGGAGAATTCAGTTCTTGGCATGTGTGGTTAGAGTGGGAACGTGTTTATCTTTCCCCAGGTGGCCTGTTCTTCTGGGGGGCCACCAACACGTCCCGCGAGTCCACCATGTACCCGAAGGCCGTGCAGGACCTCTGTGGCTGGAGAATCCGGAGCCTGGCTTGTGGGTATGTGGCAACGTCTCCTGGTGGGCAGGATGCCTGGGCCCGGCGGACACACTGGGGCGGGGGCCTCTTCCCTTGTGAGGCGCCAGCAGCCCCCATCAGGGCATCAGATGCACCGGAGTTCTAGGACCTAGAACAGGTGGCTTGTCCTCTCACCTTCGCAGGAAGAAAGTCCTCCTGAAGGTTTCTGTTCTTCAAAGGCTCGGTGGGCTCTGCCCGTCTTGCAGCTTAAAATGACTTTAGCTGGATGATAGGATTTTAGTTCCCCTGACCTGCTGGAAGCAGGTGCTCCTCAGTTTATTTTGAGGACACCTGTTGAGCTCTCTCGCACTTCTTGGTGAGGAGTTCGATTGCTGGGGAGGGTGGGGGCAACGTCTCGGGGTTGGGGTGCTTCAGCTTTAGTCGGCCAGAATGTCCAGGCCCGTCCGGGTTATTGTGTGTTGTGTTCCAGCCCCTTTGGAATGAGTCCTCCGTCATCCTGATCTGATGACGCCTTTCCCTGGTGTGTTTACCCCCAGCCCTAGAACCAGGCCGGGGCGAGGCGGGAGGGTCCGGGCCTCTGGTTCCTGGCGCTGCCTCGGGGCCTGCCCAGGACACCCTGTGCGTGTTGTGGGAAATGAGCACCTTGGAGAGTTTTTAATGGGACAGACTGGATGGATTTTAATGCAAGTAAGTCACACGCTGCCTGCAGGAAGCGCCCGTGGTGGCCGCCCTATGACGGCCTCTCCCTGTTTGCAGGAAGAGCAGTATCATCGTGGCCGCCGATGAGAGCACCATCAGCTGGGGCCCGTCGCCGACCTTCGGGGAGCTGGTAGGCGGGGGCCTGTGTGTGCGGGGTCAGGGAGCAGGTGGGGGGGCCGTGGGGGGTCAAGGAGCCAGTAGGGGGAGGTCAGGGAGCAGGTGGGGGGCCTGTGTGTGGGGGGGGTCAGGGAGCCAGTAGGTGGGGGCCTGTGTAGGGGGAGGCAAGACCCACAGAGGATTCTGTGCCCATCAGGCCGTGGTGAACGTCCTTTGATCACGTTGTAAATACGGAACCAGGGAGGGTTCAGATCCCATTTCCCTCAGTGGTGTGAGCCGAGGTGGCGGTGTGCCCCTGAGGCGGAAGGGGGTGCTTTCTCCGGATCTCTCCGGGAGGGCTTAGGTCAGCAGGGACAGCGGGTCGCTGGCACCACGTGGCCGGAGGTGCGCAGGCATCCGTCCCCCTGGTTTCCTCCTGCGGCCCCACAGAGCGGTGCCCCACAGGGCCAGCCTCTGGGTCACCTGGGGACGCTGCTCCCTCATTTTCCTCAGTAAGTCCAAGCCTGTGTTGCTGCTTCCCTAACCTCCGCCGCCTGCCTGATGAGAACCGACGGCCCTCGATTTCTCGCACATACTTGGCCTTCCCCAGCCGTCTGATTCTTCGGGGCTGGTGCCCACGGTGCCTGATGAGTCTTTAACTTTTAATTCCTTCGTCGAGAACAGCTTGGCTGCGGACGCGGCTGGCGGTGCGCCCGTTCGAGTTGCGATTTGATCCTCAGCCTCTTTGTTATTTCCTGCGGGGAAGGCGGTCTGTTTCCCTTCCCGCCTTGCTTCGTGGGTGGGAGCTGAGGGGTGATGCAGAGGAGGGAAGAAAGGGCTCCTTGGCCCCTGGAGCCATGTCTGGGCCTTGGTGGCCTCGTCCTCGGTGTTCTGCACACACTTTGGGGCCCCACGGGGCTCCTGGGCGGCGGACACCCCGGCTCCTCAGCGGCAGCCCCGGGTGCAGCCTTGAAATCAAGACACCGAACCTGGCCCGGCTTTTATGGATTATTCTTGGAGAAGGGCAGGTGTTTCTAGGGCCGGTCAGAGATTCCGAATTCCCATTTAGAAACCAGAAGGGAGTGAGGGGGCCTTTGGGGCAGCGTCTGGGGGGTGAGGCGATGGCGTGGCGCTGGGAGGAGGCACTTCTCATACGGGAACGTGCACGGTGGCCTCTGGCGACCGATGGTGCTGGGAAGGGAGACCCTGCGTTTCTGCCGAGGGTGTGCCGGCCCTGAAACCCCCCGTGCCCACCCCCTCGATGCGATGCCCTCTGGGCAGTCCTCGAGCAGACTCCGAAGTCTCTGGTGTCCCCGAGTCATTCAGGACCCAGCCCGCAGGGCAAGTGTTGGGCGGCCGGTGTTCTTAGCGATGGTGTCACGTCCCCAGTGACGACCCCAGAAGGTGCCCGTTAGTACACAAACTACCACAGGTGACTGTTCGGCATCAGGGTCCTCGAGTTGAGACTCAGGCCCATGTCAGCAGCACCTTCCGCGGGTAGGTGCTGCGTCCTCGGCCTGGCCCTCGTGTCCAGCGTGCCGGGGCTGTCACCAAGCCAGCAGGGTCGGCTCTGGCTCGCGGGCAGCGGGCTCCCTGTGCACGTCACCAGCGGTCCCTTTTCCGGACTGTGCCACTGTGACCCCGGGTCTGTGTCTCTGTTCACTTTGCCAGGGCTACGGGGACCACAAACCCAAGTCCTCCACCGCGGCTCAAGAGGTGAAGACGCTGGACGGCATTTTCACAGAGCAGGTGAGCCAGGGCCCTGGGCCAGCAGCAGAGCCAAGAGGTGCCTGCCCGCGCCTGCCTTCCCCTGCTCCTGGGCTCGTGAGCCCGCTGCAGGCTGGTCTCCCCAGGTCTCCCCTGCTGCGTCTCACTGGGGGTGTTGGTGGTGACGGCCATCAGAAGGCGCAGCACAGGGCAAGCCAGCCAGACTCGGTAGCCGTTCTCACCCCAGGTGACACTGGCCACCGTCCAGCTCCCAAGGATTTGTCATGGGGACAAAGGCTTCACTCACATCTGCTCCGAACCTTCAGCTGAGACGACACACTGTTAGGCTGTGGGGCGGGTGGGGGGGAAGTGGGGTGAGGCCCCTGCTTCTCTGTCCACTGGGTGCCCCGCCCTGCCTGCCTTTGTCTGCTGACGCACAGCTGGGCCCTGGGCCCTCACACCAGGTGGGGTGGTCTGGGGAGGCCCAGGCAGCAGGATCCCCACGGCCCTGCTGCTCTCTGCTGACAGCGTTGAATCCCTGCTTGGTGGCAGCCTGGGACACTCCAGCTCATAGGGCGCGGGGTCCAGGGTCACGGTGACCCTAGCACCGCCTCGGCGGTCCTGCCTGGGCCGACCGGTGGCTTGTTGTCCACTCCTGGCACCTCCAGCGCTGGTTCCCCCCCGCAGGTGGCCATGGGCTACGCACACTCTCTGGTGATAGCCCGGGACGAAAGCGAGACCGAGAAGGAGAAGATCAAGAAACTGCCAGAGTACAACCCCCGGACCCTCTGATGGCCCTGGAGCCCCCCGCGGCTCCACACCCCCCGCGGCAGCTGTCAGTTCCACGCGCACTGGGACGGGACGTCGGACAAGGAATTGAAGAAAACAAAAGTTGACCGAAGGTGCATTTTCGTTAGACTCCCTGAGGTTCCGTTTTATAAGTGATTCAACATCAACTACCTTTTCTGTATGCTTTCCAAAGTGGTTTTTTTTCCCTCCTAACGTTTAATTAAAGTGTTTGCTCATAGTTGACTTAACCATTCCTACAAAGAGGCAGAAACTTTGAGCAACCCAGGTGTTTTTTGTTTTTTTTTTTCCTTCAAGTCATTTTTCTTTTTTCTTCCTGCTCCTAAATACACTTCTCAGAACAGCCCTTTCCAGTCGTGACTAGCGTTGTGATCCGAGCGGGCGCTCCCTGGGAGAGGAGTCCCCGTGGACTCAGAAGGTTCTGTCCCTTCTGGGAACCGGCAGCAGCCGGACAGAGACAGTCGTGGTGGCGGATCTCCATCCAAAATCACGCCCGCCTGCTTCGGGAGCATCTGGGTCACTTTCTTTCCCGCTTCTGCAGCCCAGCTGAGGCTGGCCTTCTGTTTCTCCCCCTGGCTGCTTAGACGCCCCACCGCCTTTTGGCTGCAACATTACTAGAATCTGTCGTGTCCCCCCTGGTGGGGGCTCTGGGGTCTGTGTTTAGCCATTTTTATCTACTTTAGCTGTAAACGAAGTCCAAATGAAAATCAGGTGACTGTGGACCCGTTGGGGACTTGGGGGGCGGGCAGACGTGGGGACAATGTGTCTGGGTCAGGGGCAGCTCTGGGGCTCCTCTGAGGAGCAGGGGCCGCCCCGCCCGCACTCGCCATTAGAGATTGATCAGCCAGCAGCTTAAAAAAAAAAAAAAAAGTGCATTCTGGAGTCCTTGCAAGGAAGGCTCAGCCCTTTCCGTACCAGCCTTTATCACCTCTGTGCTTCTGTCTGTACCCCCGCCGGATCCTGCTGGAACGGGCCCTGGTTCCGAGACGCGGGGTCCGGCTCTGCTCACCCAGCTCTCTGGTCGCATCGCTTGGCTGTGGTACCAAATAGTTGGGATTGCTGAAGCAGCCCCCCTTCCCCGCGCCAGCGCACATCTGTGACTGCCACCCGATGCCCGCCACCTGCCCTCTGCCCGAGCTCGTCACCGGCGTTGCGCTGCTCTGCGTGAGTTACGAGGTGCCTTTCCCGGACCCCTCCGCTCACTAGGACCCAGGAGAGGCGACAGCTCTGGCTGGGGCTCTTGGTTTCGAGAGGGTCTGGACTGGTTTGGGTGCTTTAAAATAGATTTTTTAGTTCCGTGGTGCTTCTGGGGGAGATGGGGTTAGAACTTCGTGTGATACTTGGGTGGATGGGAAAGTTCAATATTGGTCTCTTTTTTATTCTTTGCTTTGCTGTTGTTACCACTTGTCATTGTCTCGATGTTAAAATGCCAAAAATGATCTAGTTGTTGTTGCTTTTTTCCCTGCCCGCCCCCCCTCCCCCGTCACGCCTTCCAAGGCACGTGACAGGATCTGTCCTGGCCGGTCCCAAGGCCGTGCGAGGAGGGCGGCCCACGTCTTCTAAGGTTTAGTCTGACTCCACACTCGTCTTTGCTGTCCTGTGTCTAGTCCAGGGGAGGAGCTTCTGCTAAACTAACCTGATTTGTCCAAATCACCCCCAAAGCCACCCTCTGGGGCTCTCACTTCCGTGCAGGGATCCCATCCGTTCTCCTGGACGCAAGCCTCTTTCCTGGAACGGGGCTTCGGCGCACGCACCCCTTGTCCCCTGGAGCTGCCCTTGGTTGCGTGGGGCTCTGACCCTCCAGGGGACTAGCCTGAAACCCGCCACCAGCCTAGGTCGGGGCAGGCCCCTCGCCCGGAGACTAGAGCAGCATAGGCACGGGGCTCCCACGTGAAGACGGCCCTCTTCTCTGCCACAATCACTCCTTTTGGCTTAGAATTTTAAAATGAACTTCCTAAAGGGGAAAGGTCCTCCAGGACAAGGAATTGGGGGGTGGTCCCGCACTCCAAGAGAAGACAGGGGGCCCGGGCCCAGGCTGAGCGAGTACTTGGCGCCGACCCTTCGGGCACTGGACTCCCCTTCCAGCTCTGGAAGAGGGGTTCAGGGCAAAGGGGAGAACACAGAAGAGGTTGTGATTTGGTTGAAGGTGCCTGGTTTAGTGCTGTAATTGTCTTTTTTTTATATATATATTTCTTGGAGTAAACATTTTAAATAAACGACATCATTGTTTACTCTGTTTTGGCTTTTGTGCTTCTTTTTCAGTAGAACCAGCATAAGACATAAAAACAGCAATTCCCATTTTTCCCAGCTCCCTGCAGGCGCCTCCCACCTGCTGCCCACGCCGAGGCTCCCCCGGGAAAACCGGGCTTCAGGGGAGCCCAGATCAGTGTCTGGGGTTGAAGGTGAGTGGAGCTCCAACTCCCTCTGAAACCTGTGACCCGCAGGAGGGCTCCTCCTTCCCAGGCCCAACTCAGAAAGGGGGTTGGGTTTGCGACACTGAGGCTTCAAGGGTAGACGGTCAGGCACGGAAAAGCACTGAACGGTGGTAGGTCTCGGGTGCCCAGGAAGCCCGTACCCTCATCTCCACCTTTTCCCACCAACCCTTCCAAGGGGAGCCTAAGCCCTCAGGTCACTTAAGCCCTGGTCACAGGTGCTCCGGGCCCACTGCAGAGCCAGTCCCAGGTGTTCAGAAGCCCCAGGCACCAGGCCCAGTCGGTCAGGGATGACCCACTGCCTTTGCTCCCAGGCCGCTGCTCCTCCCTAGCATCCAGCAGCCGTCATGGTGGTGCCTCTGGGGTGCTGGCTGTCCCAGGTCCTCAGACCAGCACCCTCTTCAGTGGAGCTCCCCAGCAGCAGCAGGAGGGGCACGGTGGGAGCAGCAGGGAGCAGGGCTTGTTAACCTCAGAGGCACTCCAGCAACACCCTGTCCCATCAGCTTGGGTTGGCAGGCACGTGGAAGTGGGCAGTTTCTCTCCTGGAGACTTGAGAGACCTTCACAAAAGTCTAGCCCATCCCTCCCAGCCCAGCTTGCCCCTGCTGAGTCTTGTCCCTCAGACCGCAGAGCTTCCAGAGCCTCCCCCCGACATGGTGCAAGGCTTCCCCCACCGCAGCTCCCAACAGGCCAACAGTGAGCCCTCCTTCCCCTCAAGCCTGGACACCATCACCCTCAGCTCAAGGAGGTGTAGACCCAGATCCAGCACGTTCTAGGGGCTTGAACTAGGGAAAACCTGAAATGCTCCGAGGCCAGCCACGTCCCACTACAGAGACGGATGAGGGAGGGAGGGAGGGCAGCCTGACTGCAGGAGTCAGCTGGAGTTTAGCTAGTACCCACCCCACCCCCACCCTCCAAGCAAGGCAGCTGCTGCCAAAATGCATTCAGAACAGCTCGAACTTTAATGGACACTCGGTAACCCCTTCTTGGCTGAAGGCCATTTGAGGAGGTTCCCACGGGCAGCATTTGCCACCCTCAGGACACAGGGACAGGTACACAGGGTGAGGCAGGGAACCCAAACGCTGTGGAGTGGCGATCAGTGTGCCGCTCGCGCCGGGCCAGGACTGGCGGCACTAGGCCTGGGGCTCGGGCACCATCCTCCACCATTTGAAGGCAAAGGGCACCCGGCGGATGTTGGCACACGCACAGAAATCCCCGATTTCGGTCAGGTAGCAGTCAAAGTCATCGATGAAGGTGCACTTGAAGCCCAGGGGCTCGAGCAACTGGCAGATTTTTTCTTCCAGGCAGCAGGTACCCTTGATCTGGGGCCCAAAAGGCTTGGGGATGCCCAGATTCTTGCCCATCACGATCATCTGCAGCTGGCACACAGGATGGGCAAGGCCGAGGTAGGGGTCAGAGCCATGGAAGACAGCCTCCTCACCCCACCCGTCCCCCCTCTCGGTGCCATTGGGTCCGACCCAAGGGGAAGCGCAGCTGCCTGTGTTCAGGCTTGGCCGCAAGCAGTTTCTCTAGACTGTCCCTGCAGACACCACCAGTCAACCGCAGCAAGATCCAGCTCACTTTTGCTTAACCTTCCCCTGGCTCGGACCTGTTTCAGCAACACCGAAATCCTGTTGGGCCAAGGTCTGGCTCTGCAGACCTCCGGGGTCCCTTGTTCTACTGCTCTTCTCTTGCTCTGGACAGGAAGTTTCTTTTACACTGTAACCCAGGTGCCTCTACTGGGATGCCCCCCGCGCCCCCCCCCCCCCCAAGCTGTCGGTTGATCTCCATCCATTTCTCAATTCCAGCCTCTACTTCCTCAAAGACGTTTCCCCTACTGCTACGCACGCGGGCTCCCAGGGCCTGTGTCGTGCCCAGAGGGCCCTCTGGCCTCCTAGAATTAAAAGCCACCCATATGTGACCAATGCTGCAGGGCCTGTGTCCCTGGGACTCAGAAGAGGGTAAGCAGCACCCCCATCCATGAGGTGGGCCCATAGCATTCCCTCTAGGTTGGGATGAGCCCAGGGCCTGGCTAGTCACCCAGCCTGGCACCTGCTGGCCTGTGCCCTGTAGCAGTGTTTCCCCCGCCCCCCCCCCCCCCCCCCGGGAGGGAGAGAAGCTTCCATCTCCCTTCCACCCAGGCACTCCTGCCTGCTATGCCTGAGCCTTGAGCCCAGCATCACGGAGGTCCGGAGACCAGCCAGGGTTGGCACAGCAGCCCCCCACGCCACCCCTGCGCGCCTCACCAGGTCAGGGAAGTAGGGCCTCGCGAAGAACTTGCCGGTCTGCTCGCTGGAGGGCACGTTGGTCAGCTGCTCCAGGCAGAAGAGCTGCGGGATGTCGATGATGTCCCTCTCAACCAGGCCCAGCTCCTTCTTCAGGATGTCGCGGTTCAGGTTGATGCACTTCTGCGGGGCGGGGAGACGGGAGTTGGTGGGGCAAGGCGGGGGGGGGCGACCGCCTCCATCACTCCCCGCAGACGGGCAGCCCACCCTCTGATAAAGCACAAACGGTCTGTCCAGGGGGAGCGGGGCTCAGGAGAGGCCGGGACCTCACAGCTGGTCTGTGCGGGGCAGCAGCCAGTTTGATGCCGCTGCAGCGTGGGCGTCGTTTGGCCCTTGAGCCTGGCCAGGGTGGAGGACCCGGGTGAGGGCAGGGTGGGAGGAGTCCTCAGGAGGCACCCTGCTTCCTTCCTTCGGGACAGGAGCAGTTGCCCCCCACACCTTGGGGCACGCTCCTGAGGTGCTATATTGACCCCATACCTGGCCAGCACCCACCCAGAGGCCATCCCTGTTCAGCAAAGGTCGGCACCCTGACACCAAGGCACAGCACACCCCCCCCCCCCCCCCCCCGCTCAGCTTGGAGCCCTAAGGTCCCCGTCAGCAAAGTTGTTTGTGCTGACCCCGTGACCTTGGACAAGTCCTTGCCCTTTTCCAGACTTCTGCTTCTTCCCTGGAAGTTGGAGGATCTCTTCTGGGAACAACTCTGCTCCCAGCCAGTGGTTCACGGCGTGAGGCCCAAGGTGCTGGCTGGCCCCGAACACAGCTCGTGGGCCACTTCAGGAAGCATCTGGACGATGCTCGCACTTGGAGCTTCTTGGGGGGAGTGGCGGGGAGAGGGACCCTCTGTTTTCTGGTCCAACACCAGGCAACTTGAGGGACACAGAGCACCTGTCTTTAGGGGTCAGCTTGGGATCACACCCAGTTCTCCCCACGGACAGTTAGTCTCACACCTGGGCGCTAAGCCTCACTATCCTCCTGTGCTTCGGGGGCTGAGCTCGGGGATCACGGAGCTGTCATGATGCCTGGGCTAGAGCCCTTGCCAATTAGGACCTCCTCCCCGCACTCCTTTGGGGCAGGTCCCTCACACCCTTGGCCCCTACCTCTACGTAGTCGTTCTGCTTTCTCATGTTTTCGTCAGCCAGAAGCTGATTGATGGTGTTGGCCTCTCGCCCTGTAGGGAGAAGGAGAGGGTGGGAGGGCAGTAAGGCCAGGGAGTGGGGCCGCCTGGGGCCAGGCTGACCCCCCAGGGCACAGCCCACTGGGTGTATTGTTGCTCCTCTGTCTGACGGGCAACCTGGCCAGTCTCCAGTGACCTACTCAGGTCACCTGTCACATCTGGGGACTGACATACATCAGGGCCCTTATTAGACCCCAGGGAAGACTTTCACTGCCACCCGCCTCTCTGACCCTGGTAGGAGGGGAAGCAGCCTGGAACGAGTCAGCAGGTGCCTCCCACCTGCACTCACGTCTCCCCTGGGCAGCGCTGTGCATCATTTGACCCAAACAACCCAGCCACCTTCTACGGGGGACCTTGACTAGATTATTTATTCCTCCAGTTGCTCCATCTTTGAGACAGGGGCCAGCTCAGGCCCCAGCTGACGTCACACAGTCTTTGGCATGTGGGGTGTGATACTTGGTTCGTGCTCAGTAAATGTCACCTTCTGGAAGTGCTTCTGGGACCCATGTGGTTCCTGGGCCCCGCCCCAAAGGTTGATTCACCAGGTCTGGCGTGGGGCTGAAATATTGTGTTTCCAACAAGCTTCCCAGAGACGCTGAAGCTGCACTTTGTGTAGCATGGGTCTAGAGAACTTCCCAGCAGCCCCTCTCTGGGGACCCACGGAGTTTCAAACAAAATGACTGTGCCCCAGCAGAACAGCCGTACAATCTTTGCCTGTCCACCTAGGTTTTCCACGTGGGTGACCTGGGGACCCCTGAAGTCCCAAAGCCCAGGCACCGGACTCCACATTTCCTGAGTGGACAGACGTGAGTGTTGGTAGCACCTGGTTTTGTCGCAACACCCCCCCCTGCCCACCACGGAGCCTCCTTCTCATACACTCTCTGCCACCCCAGAACTTCTGATTGCCCTGGGCGGCCCTAGCGCTGCTGGAATAGCCCCGAACCAGAACAAGCTGTGCTCATGTGCTACACGTTAGGCTTTGATGCTTCCCTGGGATTCTTTGAACCAGGAGGAACAAAGGAGAAGCGGCCCTCTAGCAAGGACACCCTGGAAAGGAGGCGCTGGCCTCTGCTCCAGCGCCGGGGGCTTTCCTCACCGTTAGAAAGGAGCTGGTCCTCCCGGACCTCTTCAAACAGAGCCATGTCCCCATAGCCCTCCTTCTGTTTCTCCTCGAACAGTCTGTAGCAGGAGCTGGGGCTGGCCAGTAGCAGCCGGAAGCCCTGGGGAACAGCTCCGGTCAGGTGCAAGCTTCTTCTCCAGAAGCTTCTAAGGAGTTTGAAAGGGTGGGAGACCCCCTCCCTCTCCCCCACCCCCCCACCCCCTCACCCCCTCCAGACCTTTTCACCCTCACTCTTGTCCTGTGTGGGGATGAAGCACATGAACTCATCCATGTGGCCCACCATCAGCCAGTCCGAGAAGAGCTCCACCGGGGCCTGGACTCGCTGGGCGTAGAGGAAGTCCCGGAGGGCCTTGCTCATGTCTCGGCCCTCCTTGCTAAGGGGAAGACGAACAAACAGCCCTCGAGCCGACATGGTGTGTGTTGGCGGCCACCTGCTCGGGGGTCAGGCTCCCTTCAGCTAACCGGCTGCTCTAACCCTTGGGCCCAGGTGCCCGGTCCATAAAGGAGGGGGTGGCTAAGAATCTCTTCCCCTGGTCCAACTCAGGGCCAAGCCAAGGGGTTCTAGCTAGATCAGTGCTGAGCCCTGGGATGCAAGGAGCTCTTGGCTTTGGATTAACGACCACCCAGAAGTCCACACGCCTCGTAGAAATAAGCTCCTGCTGGCCACTAGGCCGCTCCCCTTTAACATCCCTCCGATCTAAACCCTGGAATTGCCACTCAACAGGATGAGCCGTTGTCTGCTTTTTCTATCTATAATCTCCCACGACAAAGACTCAAAAATCCTTTCTTGGCAGTTTAGAGAATGATCCAGAGCAGATGACCTGCTGAGTCATGTGCAAGTCAGGCGGAGCCAGAGGAGTTACCAGGTCCCTTTAGTGTTAGGGCAGCTGGCCACCACCTGGCCTCTTGCCTCACCTGGGGTAAAAGCAGCTGCCAATGAGGATCCTGCCTAGGGGGTACTCTTTCCCTTCCACCTTGACAGGTGGGGACACCATCAGGTTCCCAATGGAATCCATGCTGGCCACCCTGTGGTCCTTGGTGCACTGGATCACGTAGCCAACCCCGGGGCTCTGGAAGACGACGCAGTGGGGTGGGCGGGGGGGGGGGGGGTAGGTTAGGAAGGATGGGCGTTCAGCCCCAGGCTCATCGCTAATCCAGACTCTCATAGTCCCACACCCCCTGCCCCCAGAGGCCCCTCAGGCCCTCCCCCGCTTGGCACCCCATCCCTTCTGGGCAGGTGGGATGGGGTCTGATCGGCCACACTGAGCCCCACACCAGTGAGTATTTCATGGGGAAGTCTTCCAGCGTGAGGACCCGAGGGGTGTCCAGGACCAAGGAGAGCGTCTTGTGGGGCGCCTGGGTGTAACAGAAGGCCATCTCGTCCTGGAGGAGACAGGAGGAGGAGTTGAGTCCCCTTGCTCTACCGGCTGCTTTCCTGCCCGGGTCTGGCTTGCCAGTCCCAACACTCCCTGCACACAGGCCGTCTCCAAGGGACGGGGGGCACCAGGAACCCCCATCTGCCAACTCCTGCTTGGGCCTTGAACCTCAGCTGGACATCCCCCCCCTTCTTTGGGGGCTTTTCCAGACCCTTCTCTGCATCACGTTTAAAACCTGGGTCACCTAGATCCTCCCCGCTCTTCGCGTCTGCACCCCGTCCACACACAAGCCTCAGCGTCTTCAGGTGGCAGGTGGACTCCTCCCTGAAGCCAGCCTGGGCCTTCCCCAGATGCTGCGGGGCCCCTACAAGCAGTTCACTCGGACTCTTGCCCCTTCCTAAGGCCACTTCTCTAGTTCTCAGCCAGAGGGGGCTCTTTAAAAACCGAAGTCAGAACATTTCACTCTGAATTCTCACCTTTTGACTGTCATCCCACCTTGTGAACTCGTGTCTAGTCCTTACCTTGACTTACAAAGGTCTCTAGTATAGGATCTGGCTCTTTCCTACCTCTGGCCTTTCTGCTCTGACCTGGCCACACAGCCCTTCCGTTCTCCTGATCCTCCGAGCACACTCCCACCCCCTCACCCCATCGGGGTCTTCCCATCCGCCGCACTCCTACCCGAAGAGCTCTAATATCTCATGTAGCACCTACCCCCAATCTTCGCGTGGCCAGCTGGGTTTCCTGAAGTTGAAGGTTTTCCTGACCACCCAAAACTGCCTAGTCTGGGCTAGAGACTCACTAGGCATCTTGCTTTCCCAGTGCTTAGAGCCCTGTGTCCTTGCTAGTATAGGAGCACGATCTGTCCCATGGTCCTCTACCTCCAGGACGTAGAATGGTGGCCAGTGTACAGTCCTCACTCAGCCACCGGGGGAGAGGGGAGCACCAGACCTCAGGGCTCCAAGCAGTCAGGCTGGACACTGGAGGGGTAGCCCTGCTCTGACGGCCCGGGGGTGAAGGGACCAGACTGTTAGCGCCTACGTGTTCTGTGGTCTCGAACACACACATCGTGGAATGGAAGGAAGTTGGACCCTAAGCTACCCCTTAGGGGCTAGGACTTGGGCACGTCATTCCATCTGAGTCCTTGCTAAAGTCCTAGGAACAGACCCCCTCTAGTTAGTCTGAGCTTTGCTGGGCAGGTGGAGTGGTCACATGAAGCTGGTCTGAGGTGCCACATGCAAGTCTCCCAGCCCCTCCCCAACAGGTGGGTTTACCTGGAGCCACCTGCCCAGGCGGTTGGGGTCCTCATAGACAGATGCCACCTGGCTGTTACTCTTCTCGCTCAGCTCCATCACCGTGTTCACAAAACCCTGGACCTGCAGCTCTCTGCCACAGGAGAGACGCCAACTGTGGGGAGGCCCTCGAGGCTCCCTCCACCCCGTCATGGCCTCACTCTCCCAGGGGCAGGAGGGACACCACCTTCTGGGCAAGAGAGATTATGCCCCCAGCCCCGAGGTAAGCAGAGCTGCTGTCCCCCGACTCTTGGAACACAAGCTGGTTCCTCGATTAGGTCTCACTCAGCGGCACCCAGCTCATGCAGTCAGGTCAAGGGTTACCAGTATCCATCCCCAAGAGCTTGCTTTGTCCCTGTCCTGCTGTCCCTCCCCATGTGCGCCTCCCAGCCCCGCCCCAGGCTCTTCCACACCTCAGTCTACCCAGAGGGCGGACTTCTACCGGGAAGGAGCTAGTTTTCTCCCAAGAAGTCAAGCAGCCAAGCACCCCCCGCCATGGGAGGCCAACAAGGTTGCCACGTTTGTGTGGTTGATGGGGAGGTAGGTCTTGGACGCTGGGATCTAGTGCTGTCGTGCACAGCCACGTGGGACCAGGACGCACAGCTGTTCCTTGTTGGGGATAAACAGTAATGTTTGAGGTAGACATTAAGACCACTCATTTCGGGATCCCTGGGTGGCGCAGCGGTTTGGCACCTGCCTTTGGCCCAGGGCGCGATCCTGGAGACCCAGGATCGAATCCCACATCAGGCTCCTGGTGCATGGAGCCTGCTTCTCCCTCTGTGTCCTTGCCTCTCTCTATCATAAGTAAATAAAAATTAAGAAAAAAAAAAGAGACCACTCATTTTATAAACAGATCCTTGGGACACCTGGGTGGCTCAGGGAGTGATCCTGGAGTCTCGTGATCAAGTCCCGCATCAGGCTCCTTGCAGGGAGGCTGCTTCTCCCTCTGCCTGTGTCTGCCTCTGTGGGTCTCTCATGAATAAATGAATAAAATCTTAAACAGATCCTCACAAGCTGAATGCCAGCGAGGTCACTGTTGGGAAGTGCCAAAATGGAGATTCTAGTCTGGTTCCATGTCCAAGACTTCCATCGTTATTCTGGGCCCCAAAGAACTGATCTCTCTGGTCAACAGACAAGGCTGCTGGTAGCTGACCAGGCTGACCAGGTCTGGACCAGTCTGAGGACATGTGCTGGGGGAAGGGCGTGTGGGCCCAGGCTGGCAGCCACTGCTGGGTCAAGCTGTGCCTGCAGGCCACCCTCTAGGGGAGAGTCTTAGAAGACCAGGCTTTCAGCAGATGCCTCTTATGAGCGAGCTTTGATCTTCAGATACAAAAGCCAAAGTAGAAAGATCTGGTGTCTGGGTATCTTATCAGCAAAATCCCTGGAGCACTTTCACTTTTTAGCCTGAAGCCTGGCCTTCCTCTGGGGTCCCTTCTGGAAGCCCTCTCCTGCGGAAGGGCTAAGCTTTCTTCCATCCCCACCGGGCCTGGAAAAAAGGAGCGTTGCCCCTCGCCATGAGGCACTGCTCGGGGCACTTGCACTTCCTCCAAGCTCTCAATCTGGCATCTGGTTCCACCCCCTCCCAGCTCCCCCTTCGCTGGGACCTCTGGTCCTCAGCTGCTGTCCCCCCGGCTTTCTGCTTCTTGACCTTCCTCTTTCCCTTGGCTTGGAACCTAGGATCGTCATCCTAGTTCTATGCTTGCCCGCGCGCTTGGGGTGACTCGCTTGGCAGAGCCCAAGCCTGGTTAGTCCAGTTCCACGTTCCTTCCCTAGAACTCGAGTTACGGAGACTAGCTGGAGAAGAGCCGCTGGTGACAACGGGAACTGGTCCTAGCCCCCGACAGCTGTCGTCCTAGCACATCCCTCGTCCTTTCGCTCTGCTCTCCCTCCAGAGCTGCGAGTGAGCAGTCCTTGTACCTACGGACAGGACCTGTAGACACGTCCTACCAGCCTGGTTCCTGGAGCCGCCACTCCCCTCCCCTCGGATTTTTCCTGCTCTGCTGGGTCATTCCATTAGCATCGTTCTTTGCTTTCTACCTTAAAAACCAGCCTTCCCTTGGCTTCATATCCCCTTCTCACTTCCCATTTCTTTGGAGTTTTGCGAAGTACTCCCCTCCCATTCGTCCTTCAGTGCTTCCAAACCCACCTCGTAGGATTTCTTGCTGCATGGTGCATGGCCCCTATCTTGCCAAAACCAGTGGGCATCTCGTTCTCTTGGGGTTTCACACAGCTGGCCCCTCACCTTTGCCGCTGAGTCTCCCCCTCTCCTGGTTTCTAACCAAACCTCCTCTGCCTTCTCGGTTGCCTTTGCCAGATTCTTGCCCAGACTAGCGTCAGGTCACCCCAGAGCTCACGGCCCAGCTGCCTTTCCTGGGTACAGTACTCCTCGTGAGCACGGCTAGGCCTGTGGCTGTGAACGTCCTCCACCTGCCAGGGACACCCAGACTCATCTGGGGCTTCCAAACTGTCCACGGAGCTCCAAAAGTTTAGAAACCCAGTGGATGCCCCCAGCTTTAAGTCACCAGGACCAGAGCACCGACTCTACCCATGTCAGCAGTGGTATCACCATCCACCTCACTGTGGACCCCAAGCCCAGGGGACAGTCTTGTTTCCTTATAGCCCATGTGTCAGCAAACCTGGGTCAGGGGGTGGGCAGGGTCCACCTTCAGTGCACCCCTGAATCTAACCTCTGTACTCCCACCCCCTGGCCTGAGCCACTACTGTGTCTGGCTCGCACTGCTGCAGCAGCTGAGCTGGTTCCTGCCTTCTGCTTATGCCCTGGTTTTCCAGATGGTCGGAGCGATCGTATAGACAGGGCCCTTGATGGTTTCCTGCGGGCTTTACCAGCCAGGGCCCTTTGTCCCCTTCTCCATAGGGATGTGGCCACCTCGCTAAGACGCCAGTCCTGGCTTTCCTGCCCCTGAATGTGGCCCTCTGCAGGCCGTGAGCACTTGAGAAGTAGTTCAGGAGACTTCCAGACCTCAGCAGTGACAAGTGACAGCTTTGCCCGACTTTGACACTTCTTCTTTCCCAGGGGCTGGGACTGGACCTGCTTGGGCCCAGCCTCCATCACGAAGATGAAGGTGCCACCCCAGGGGCAGCCCAAGGGTTTCTTACCTGCACAGGTAGACCTCCAGAGGCATCTGGGTGCTGGGAATAAAGACGCAGGGGGCCACCCGAAACACTACCGTGTCTTTGTACACCAGGGTCTCTGGAATGGACTGCAACGGCCCCCACGGCCCCATCAGCCAGCTGCTTCCGCCTCCCCGTCCCCCTCATCCCCACGCTCTCCCCCTCCCATGCGGGCCCCAGGCTGCTGGTCTACCCGGGGACCTACCGGGTCCTGAGGTTCTTCCACCAGGGAGACAGAGTAGGAGATCAGGCCCGAGAAGTCGGCAGACGGGAACTCGATGGCTTCCACGTAGAAGGTTTCCTTCAGGTTGTTCTCCAGGGGGGTGAACGTGTAGGTGCACTGGCCGGGCCCCAGCAGCACCTCAAAGGTGCTTGAGCTGTCTCCTGGGGACAGAGGGACGGGCCAGATGCTGGCTCAGCCCGGCGCCTGCCTGCACACTGGACGCTCGGGGTGCCAGCTCCCTGCTCCAGGGAGAAGCCAGGCTGGAAGCCCCCCCGGGGAACAGGAGCCAAGCTGGCTTTCTGTCCCTGTGTTTCCGGTGTTTAGGGCTTTAGTGGACAATCCACTGATTGTTCCCGAACGGGGGCCAAGTCTCAGCGACATGGCTCCCAGACCCATCCCACATCGAGGACAGGGGTTCAGGTGAAGATCCCCACCTTCCCGGCCCTCGGGCCAGGGCAAGACCCGAAGGAGGCGGATCTCCGCTTGGGCCAGCTTTGGGGAAGAGATCCTAAAAAGACTTAGAGGGGAGAAGCTACAAGGGGCGGCTTGGCAGCCTCATCTGAAAAGTCCGAGCCTGCCCGAGTAAGCGCTAGGGAGACGTCGTGGGAATGGCCTGTCGGACAGGGCAGGCCTCGGAGCATTTCCTGAGAAGCCAAGGAAAGTTCCCATCAGCTGTGTGGAGCCCAGCGCTTCTTGGGGTGTGAGATACAAAACCACACACAGAAGAGAGAAGTGACCCCACCCTGTGGTCGTATCTAGTTAATCCAGTCCCAGATCGGTTCGTTCTCCGTTCACAGAGGAGGTCCTGACCCGAGGCCACCGAGCTTCCCCACCGGACCTTCCTGCCACCACCTTCCGCCTTCTGACTCCTTCCCGGTGTGGCCGCTCTACCCTGATGGCAGCTGCTCCCACTCAGAGCCTCTAGACAGCCTCCAACTCTAGGAAATCCCAGGTCTACCTCGGTCCACCCAGGCCCCGGACCATCTGGGCACTGCGTCCTCTCACAGCCGGTGCCAGCAGATGGCTGCTGCAGCCACCGCCACCTCCGGGCACAGGCTCGGCTCCAGTTCACTGGCCCCTCGCTCTGGGTGAGCGCACTGTGGTGGCCCGCGTGGGGCTGTGGGTCCAGACAGCTGCTGGCTCCCAGTCACTCTGCAGGAAATCCTTACAGGCACCCAGGCCTCGAAGGAGAAAAGCTGGACAAGATAGAACCTGCCACCAGAGCCCCCGAAGCTGCTCAGCACAGGGACACAGCCCTTTCAACTGGCTGCAGAGGTTCGCAGCAGATAACTTGGAGCCCGTGGGGTTCCCAGCTACCCAGACAGGCCTGTGCTGGCCACCACTCGGCACCCCAAAAGCTGCTACCATAGGCCTAGCACCTTCCACCGCACCAGGGCCCCGGGCTCCACCCAAAGCTGACTCAGCATGGAGTGGTGGGAGGCAAGGGGGTCCCAGGTCTGCCTGCCACGGGCCCCTTCCCAGCCACTTCAGTTCTTCTGCCGCTGACTGGGGGAGGGGGTGCTTCTCTTCTAGCTGCTGGTGTTTAAGCTCGGCTGAAGTTTTGTCGTGCACATACTATGCACCGGGAACCACGGTGGAGGCCCGTGGATTCCTATGCACCTTCTCCCCACCTTGGGGGCAGAGGCTGTGACTGCCATCCCTGTTAGAGGGGTGAGGAGGGAGCAAAGTACCTTGGGCCCCAGACATGCTCTTCTGCCCTCATGCCTGTTCCCACTCAGCTCTCAGCTCCGCTACCTTCGAACTGTCCATGGCCGTCCGTCCCTAGCAGGCTTGCAGAGCAGCCAGTGAACCTACCCTTGGAGCTGGAGCCCCAGAACAGAGTAAACACGGGTCGGAGCTGCGTTTTTCTCCTACCTTCTGTGTACTGCAGGGTCTGATCCTCAATACCTCTAGCCCACTTCTTCATCCCTCGAGAATCCTAGTCCCTTGGAAGCACATGCTAGCAGATAACGCCCCCGTCCTCCATGGACTGTTCTAGCACCGGCTCGTCTCTACCACGATTGTGGTCACTGCTTGTCACACCGTAGACCACCCATGAGCTCTCTACTTTGAGCTCATTGCAATGAGCTACAGCTCTGCGCCACCTCAGCTGCAAAACTCCGTGCTCACAGCCCCGAACCCCCCTCCAAGCAGGTTGTCGGCATCTCATCTTTTCAGCTCATGTACACTCCACCTGTGATGCTTAACCCCAGCCCCCACCCCGCCGACCCATCTCAGCCCCCCCACCCCACATGCACACACATTCTAAGAGCCACAGCTACGCCTGCTCCCTGGCACACGTACCATCAGCTCCCACACCAAGGCCTCCACTCCGGTTAAGCCACATCTGCAGGGCTCTCTTGTATCCGAGCAGCCAGAGGAACCACCATGATGAACGACCCCACTTTAGGGGGGACCAAGCCTCAGAGCCACCCTCAACCCTGCTCAGGAACACCACGGTCATGCTGTCCGCTAGCACACCCACTTCCCATGTCCCCCAGGTGGGATGGTCTCCTGTAGCTCCTGCTCTAGATGTGCTTCCTCACCCCCGCCAGATCCGGGCCACCTGCAGGGGTGCTGTGCTCTTCCTGCTTCAGACATCACCCCTCCTCCACCTCCACACGGTTCCCGCTACGGCAGAGTCCTCCCACCTGCGTCTCCAACTGTCCTCTCCTCTCACTTCGTGGTGGCTTCCACCCCCACTACTCTCATCAAGTTCACAAATGACCTTCATTTCGAAAAACCAAGACTTTACCAGAGATTTGATTCTTCTAGCAACAGCATTGGCTACAGTCAGTCACAGCCCTCCTGAAAGGCTTCCTTTTCCTTTGTACCAGAACTTCTGCTCTGGCTTTCTAGTTCTCTGGAGTCTCCCCCCTTAGACATCTTTGCTGTAGCTTATAGAGCAGGGATTCTCCACCTTTAGGCTGCTTCAGAATCACCTGGAGGGCTTGTGAAAACAACGTCTGTGTATCCCTGCCCTGTTGTAGAAGTTAAACATTTTTAAGAGTTAAAACTCTAACCCCAACGTGGGACTCGAACCCACAGCCCTGCAATCAGCAGTCACATGCTCCACTGACTGCACCAGCCTGGCATCCGGTTGCCCTGTGTTCCTAAGCTGTTTTTATTTTTAAGTAATCTCTACACCCAACACGGAGCTCAAACTCATGACTCCGAGATCAAGTCACACGTTCTACCGACCTAGCCAGATGCCCTTAAGTTTTTGTTTAAAAAAACAAAAACAAAAAAAACTACACCCTGACGGCTTGGTACAGGTGATGAAGCACAACATCTTTAGCAAGCTACACGTCACGGCCTCTGTTATCTGTACACTGTGGGTCACACTGGGCCAGAGCCTCCTCGGGGCCTGAACCCGGCTTAGACCCCTCGGTTAAGGCTCGCTCCCAGCCCACATAGGACCAGCCTGGGCTGCCTCACTTCCAAGCTCAGCCGTGGTCTGCAGAAGGGACGGAGCAGAAGACAAGCTAGCAGGCTGAGCACAGGCGGGGAAGCAGCTGAGGCGTGCTCTCCAGTGCGGGAGATGGCGAGATGGGCACGCCGTAGCGGAGCGCTCCCCAGTCGCCCAGCCGAAGCTGAACTTGGCTTTTGAGAGAAGGCGCTGAATACTACACCTGGTTAGATACGTCAGAAACAAAACAAAAAGCCTTGTTCGTTCGTTCAGGGATGTTTTGCTGGACACGGCGACCTCCACTTTCTAAACCAACAGCCTTTGTGGCTTTATCTGTAGAAGGTGAACACGCCACCTGTCTCTCAGGTTGACAGAGCTACAGATGGGATGGGGCAGGGTGTGGTGCGATGCCGGAGACAGACATGCCAGCGCCAAGCTGCCACTCTGCTCTGCTCCTTGGCCTCCGAGTTCTGGAAACAATACGCGGGGTCTCGGTACAGGAGTGAGATGGCCCCTTCTGGCAGGAGCAACTGGCAGAAGAGCCTGGCTGATGCGTAGGAGGCAACAGCTTCCAGCCAGCATGGGCTTCCTCTCCCCCAGCCACGGGAATCCCGCAGGATGGGCCGCCACTAAGCCACTACTACGGTCATCGCTGTTGGGGAAAGCGGCTTAGAGGCACGGCCACTCACCCGCAGGTCTCGGCTTAGTCCGTGGAGGTGGCAGCCAGAGTGTCCCAGGGACGCAAGTGTGGCCACACCAGGCCCCGACCTGCAGCCCCAGGTGGCCTCTGATGGGGTCCCTGCCGCCAGGAGCAATGTGGCCACTGCCGGCCCCTGGTACGTTGGGAGAGGTCAAGCGGGAGCTGGCGCCAAGAACACTCACTTTGGGGCCGATAGACTCGGGCCTTCCTCGCCTCTTCCTCGGAGGTGTGGAGAACCAGCCGGTATTTCTTTAAAGTGGCGCCGGGCCCTTGAACGTTCAGGGTCATCTGGGACAGGCTCTTTATTTCTGGACAAGAGACAAGGTGAAGGTTTAGGCGCCTCCAGCGGTGGAGGGAGGAGCTGTGTGGCGAGGGCTGGGGCTTGTATGTGGGGGCACTGGGGACCCCCCCCCCCCCGTCTCCGCCCTGGCCCAGCCCCGCAACAGGTGTCTGCGGCTCGCTGCCCCACGTGGCCACAGGCAACTTGCCATCTCTGGGGTCTGCTTGGAGTCAGGTCAGCATTTGCCCCATACGGCCTGGGAGAGCACCCGGCCCCCCACCCCCAAACACAGCTCAGGGAGGGTCCCCCTCCAGCCTTGGTGTGAGCCAGGGCAGCCCCTCATGCTGTAAGGCCCAGAACCTGGGTCCCAACCACAAATGAGGACCAGATCCAACACTGCTCTTGCCCAAGACAGTCGGGGTTCCCAGCCCAGGTCACGAGGGGTTTTTTAAGAAGATGCTCACATCCTCCTCATGCTTAGTCTTCTCAACTGCTTAGTGAAGCCAGCTAGATCATCCCCATTGTACAGATGGCAAAGTGAGACCCGGTAAGTGGACACGCTCAAGTCCAGAGAGAGGAAGTAGTTTGTTGTCCGCCCTCAGGGCCCACACTGCTCCCATGGGGCCTCTTTCTTCCTGGTTACAAGCTCCAAGCCTCTGATGAGGGGTTGTGGGTGCAGAGGGTGGGCCTCCGCCTGGGATCCATGTGCACCGAGGGGGGCAGCAGCAAAGCCCCGGGAGAGGCAGACCCCAGCAAGAAAAGGTGGCAACAGTCCCAGGACAGTGGCCAGTTCTTACCCTCTGGAAAGAACACCTTGGTGGTCTTCTGGTCTATGATCTGGCCCTTGTCAGCAGGGCTGCAGTTCACAAGCAGGATGGCACCCCAACCGCTAGGACCCCAGACCCAGTTTTTCTGCAAAGACAACAGTAGAGTGGATTCAGGAAGCAGCCAGATAAATCCTGCTTTCCAGAGGCCACCTCACATCGGGAGCAGAGCCAAGGCTTTCTCCAGGGTGACAGGGACCTCCTTGCCAACTTGACACCTAATAGGAGAAGGCAATGCCAGTGGAGTGGGGCACCCAGGGAATGGGTCTAGTGAGAGGGAAGAAGCTGGGTGCAGGTTGCAGCTCCCCGCCTGGTTTTAGTGCCTTGGAAGCAGGGACAGAGGTACAAGAGAGAGACCCATCCCACCTAGGGGGCTTGTTCTGGTTGACTATGTACGACCAGGCCAAAATGGGGACCTACCATCAGATAGATGTGTTTTTAAGGAGCTAGACATGGACTTCATCCATTCTGATTGTAGTGGAGCAATTTGACATCAAAGACACTACAGGATCCAGACAGTGTGAACCCACGCCCTTCCCCAGGCTGCCTCACCTTGGCCTGCTTGTCACTCGCTATCTCCACCTGCCCACTGCGGTAGATGTCCACGTCCAGGGAGACCACTGAAACAAGAGGGAAAGTCTCCACCACCCAGACCTACTGGATGGAGCCTCGCAGCAGCAGGTAAGGCCAGTGCTGCCCCAGGCTGGATCAGGGATGCCCAGTCTTTGGGGCAGGAGGTCAGCTTAGAGGAAAGCTCCTCAGAGGGGCACCTGGGTGGCTCAGGCAGTTCGGCGTCGGCCTTCAGCTCGGGGTGGGATCCTGGGGTCCTGGGATGGAGCCCCTGTTGGGCTCCCTACTTGGTGGGGAGTCTGCTTCTCCCTCTGCCTCTTTTGCTCCCCCTGCTTATGCCCTCTCATTCTCAAATGAAGATTTTTTTTTTTTAATGTTAAAAAACAAAATAAAACAAAAAACTCCTCAGAGGCAGACTGCTTCTCATGAGCAAGCCCGGAGAGGACCAAGTATCCTAGTGTCTCCCCTAACCCCCCTGGGAATTCACAGAACAAGTCCACTCTGGTCCTGATGCCATCTCGTGCCTCTCGGACTCCACCCAGGTGATGCCTCCCTGGAGGAGCCACCTCTCTAGCCCTCTGGGAAGCTCCTGGCACTCTAAGACTTAGGAAGGGCTCAATCCATGGCAGCTCCAAGTCTCTGGTTGCTGAGGGATCCAGGCTCTGCCCAAGTATCATCAGAGGCTCCTCCTACAGTCTCTACATCCCACCTTCCACTCCTCTGCACCGCACACTGTCCACCGTGTGGCTTTATTTTTCTTCATAGAGCTTCTCCCCTGACGTGCTATATCCCAACCAGAATGCCTGGGCCGTGAGAACAGACCACAGCGGCCACATATATTTGGTGCCTGGTGTGGATGCTCAGGGACAGGATCCTGACTACAAACCAGGAACAGTTCTAGGTCCCAGGGATACAGCAGCACATGAGACAGGCCCGGTCTTCAATCTTAGGGAAGAGTGTGTGAGCACATGCAGCAGTGGCAAGGGGTAAAGAAATAAGTAAAATGCACATTATGTCCAGTGGTAAAAGTGCCATGGGGAACAAGGGGGTGGCGGTTTCAGTTTTAGATGATCAGAGAAGTCTTCTAAAGAGTTAAAATACCAACAGAGGCCAGAAGGAGGTGAAAAAATGATCAGTGTTAATATTTGGGGTAAAAGCAATTAGAACAAGCAGCTTAAGGTGGCAAAGTCAAGGGTGCAGAGGCCAGTGGGCCCAGAGCAGAATGAGCATAGAAAAGAGAAACAGGCCACGGATCAGAAGTAGAAGACTAGCTCATGTAGGTTTTGTGGGTAAAAGGGATGCCAGCTTTACAGAAGCATTGGGAGCCTTTGATCCGAAGAGACGTCATCAGATGTCCTTCTCCAGACACCCTGCTCTAGGAGCCAGGTCAGGAGTAGACCAGTAGGACAGTAAGGACAGAGCAGGGAACCCCGGGGGGAACCCATCCCCAGGGGGAACCCATGCAGTGACCCAGGCAAGGGAGGCTGGTGGCTCAGATCAGCCAAGAACATCCATCAAAGTGGCTTGCATCCGGCTAACTTTGAGGAAACCATGACAAGATGTGTGGACTGATGTGGATGGAGGAAGGAGAGGAAAAGAGGGACACCCAGGGTGTGGGCCTGACCAGCTAGAAGGGTGGGCCACAGCCCTTCAATGGGAAGATCATCAGAAGGTAGGTCTAGAGGAGAAGACGGCCAGTTTGGGGCCTCCTACTCCTCCGTCTTCCCTAGAAGTAGAGCCAGTTCCACTTGGGATATATTGAGACATTGGTTAGACACTGAGGAAGTCATGTTGGGTCAGCGGGTACGCAAGTTTGTGGGAGATGCCTGGAAGGATGGATCGTGGCTCCATCGGTCTACGGAGCCACGTGACCTGATGTCTGAGCCTAAAGTGCCTCTGCCAGGCGAGGGAGGTTGGATGGGGGCTGAAGGATCCAGCAAAGGGACCCGAGAAGGAACAGCCAGCTGGGTAGAGGAAAGCTGAGCGCAAGGTCCCAAGAGGTTTCAGGCAAAATGCGTCAAGAAAGGGGAAGCAGTTGTAGTACTGCTGACAGGTCGAGGCAGGGGAGCACGGAGGACCACCGGGTTTAGTGAAGGGGTCGTTAGGGTCCTCCACAAGGGCAGTGCTGCTGGTGGTCTGACTAGAGACAGCACAAGAGACACAGCGGGTCCCGAGTTAGGGAGTAGGGCTTGAAGACCATCCAGAATCAGGTTTAAGAGAGTAAAGATTCAAAAAAAAAAAAAAAAAAAAAAGGTAAAGATTATATCTTGTTCCTTAAGAGACTTAGGGAGCATAGCTTGCTTCTATTAAGATAGAGGTTCCAGCTTGTTCTGGAATAATCTAGAAAAGGAGCTGGGTCAGGGCTACGGGAAGCCACTTCCCACACCAGTAAGCTGTCGAAGGAGGTTTCTGAGAGGGGAAAGGACCTGATGTGAGAAGGTTAACCTTGCACCAGACTCACCCCAGTTGTAACAGAGACAGCAGAGTGCAGGTGGGGCCGAGGGTAGGTGGGTAGATGGCGGGGTCGCGGGGAAGGTCCCATGCTGCCCACAGGGACCAGGTCAGGGTGAGGAGGGCGGCCGGGAAGGGACGGCCCATCCAGGTCCATCCAGGACCCACGGGAGGCAGCCTATTGCGGGAAGAGCCCCACAGACCCTCTTGCTGCTGCAATGCCTGCCCCTTGCCCCCGGGGTGGGAGCCCACTCACCAATCCCGGTGAGGCGGAGCACGGCCGTGGCCATGGGGGCGTCCTCATTGGGCAGATAGTAGGAGACCAGAACCTGTGGAGACAGCGCCCAGAACCGGTGGGGGCGGAGGCTTCGTACCCACATCCGGCCATTTGACATCCAGCCTCAGAGCTTCTGAGGTCTGCCTGAGCGGGGCAGGGTCCTCCAGGGGCGGGCCTGGCCACAGCCCACCCGAGGCTCCACCCCAAGGGGAGACACCAAGGCACCTGCCCTACGTCATTCAACCAGAAAGGGGTGGCACGAGATGGGAGATCCAGGCTGCCTGGCCCTGGAGGTCGAGATTTAGGCCATGCTGGACATCCTCTTCGCCCTACCCCTGCCCTCCTGGGGTCGCACCTGTTGCCCAGAGATGGGCAGCGGGGAAGCAGGGGTGCTTCTGAGTGTTCAGCTGATTACTCAAAGGTAGGACACCTGGGGTGGGGCCTGGAACCAGAGTAAGTCTTTCCTGCATCCTGCACCAAACTGCTTCCAGAAGGGCCTTTGTACTTGAGACAAACACCTGCGCTTCAGCCACGGGCCTGGCCCACCAAGCCCTCATCACGGACCAGAGAGGTAACCAGTACGTGGGGCCATGTGACCCACCACCTGCTTCCAAATGGAAGCTTCTGTCCTCCAAAGTCCAGGGTCTCCCTAGACGCCTCCTGACGGTGCTGGAGGCTGAGCCCCGGGCAGAGAACACTGCTCAGGTCCTCCGGGCTCAGCCAGGACACCTCACAGCTGTGAATCCTACCTGTGAGCTACGCAGGGCTTAAGGGCGCTGCCTGCCGCCGAGGGAGGCCCTGCCCTGGGCACAGAGCACCAGCCGACCATTCCAGCAAGTTCTGCAGACCGCTGCCCTAGTCCTCGCCCCCACTTCACATTGGGGGCACCTGGTGGGGGCTATGAGCCACAGAAGCCAGGGGCCCACCCAGAGGCTGGCTTAATTGGCAGGGGCTGTGGCCTGGGTGGCGAGTGTTTCGAAGTCCCCGGTGGTTCCAATCACCCTGCAGGGGCGGTCAGCCGCCGCCACAGAGCCACCACCAAGCGGAGCCGCCTCACAAGCTCAGCCTCCCGCCACCAACGGTGCCCTTTGGGAGACGGCTTGCCCAGGAGAAAAAACACGGCCCTGGACCCCAGGCCTCGATCTGCCCCACTCTAGTCACGTCATTCAGGCTGGGGAGAGGTCATTCTGTGCCTCAGTTTCCTTGTGTGTAAACAGAGGGAAGACTGACCTCTTGACCTCCAGATAGCCAGTGCACAGCCTTCAATACATGTTAGCTCTTAAGCCTCATTAAAATCTCCACCCCCCAAAATAGAAAAATAATAAAGGGCACCTGGGGGGGCTCAGTAGCTGAGTGTCTGCCTTGGGCTCAGGGCGTGATCCCAGTGTCCTGGGATCGAGTCCTGCATCGGGCTCCCCGTGAGGAGCCTGCTTCGCCCTCTGCCTGTGTCTCTGCCTCTCTCTCATGAATAAATAAAATCTTAAAAAAATAAAATCTC
Source organism: Vulpes lagopus (assembly GCF_018345385.1). Lineage (NCBI taxonomy): Eukaryota > Metazoa > Chordata > Mammalia > Carnivora > Canidae > Vulpes > Vulpes lagopus. The sequence goes on from NC_054831.1 coordinate 130,059,932, forward strand.
CACACCCCCAAGGACCAGCCTTAGTCTAAAAGCCCATCTGCGTTTTGCCACTAAAACCTTGGAGCCAGACTTTAAAAGCGGCTTGTTGGGAAGCCAGCCCGGTGCGGTCGGGAGGAGACAGGCGTGCTTGAGCTTGCATCCGGGTCAGCAGGGGGCCGGGCACCCCCTCTCCTGGGCTCCGGGCCCAGGACACCCCAGCGTCAGGAGGCCGTCCCCAGAGGTGGCCCCGCCCCAGCGCACCTGGTCCCCGTCGTTGGCGGAGCTGGGGCAGGTCATCTTCACCAGCACGTCCGTGGGATTCGACAGAGGCCACCGGGTCATGGTCGTCCCTTCCCGGCCCGGCCCCGGGAGCGTGCTGTGGAGGTCAACCGAGACCCCCGGGGAGCTGCTGATGGTAAACGCCTCACACTTCTCCGGGGCACACCTGGTCGGTCCGACGAGACGAGGAGACTTTAGGGCACAAGAGCCTCCCCTCCTTGGCCCACAGCACAGCCGGCTCCTTATCCTCTTTCTCCTTAGGGTGCTGAGCCAAAGGCCTGCTGCTCAGGGCAGCTTCGTGGTCCTCACAGACCTGAGCCCCCCCCCCCACCTTCCCCCACTCCAAGGGCCCCGTAGCCTCCCTCCCACCAGCTCTAGCCCAGACCCCACCCTCCCACCCAGGCTCCAGAAGTCACCAAGGCTACATCTTATTTGTAAGCCCATGAAGAGAGGAGCTGTTTGAGCCAGAAGGGACCCCTATAGGGACCCGGGTCTCGGGAGTTCCATGCTGTGACCCCGGGGAAGACTGGAGCTCTCAGGAGCGAGTCATTCCCCCCCAAGGCTCCAACTTATAGAAAACCCCCCCCCCCCCTTAATCCTCATGACCTCCTGGAGAGCCAGCCTCATGCCACTTTCACCAGTAAGGGAACAGAACGGGCAAGGCACTGGTTTCTCTGAGGTCCCACAGCCCATATCGGGCAGAGGCAGGATTTAGGGGACTTGGGTCAGGATTTTGCAGTGTTGAGACTGGGAGGTCCTTAGACACCCAAGACACACTCCTCGAGGTGAGGCAGGAGCCAAAGCTGCAGAGAAAGGAGATGACCCCCGGCCCCCACATAGTTTAGGGGCAACCCCAGTATGGGAGTCAGGAAGCGGCATCCCTGTGCACACCTGTCCCCCAGGCAACCCCAGCAGAGCCCCCAGCTCCTCACCCATTGACATCCAAGCAGATTTCCATGCCCAGCACACACAGGGCACAGACAGGGCTGTCCAGGGACAGGTGGATGATGCTCTGGAAAGACATGGCACGGCTCTCCAAGCCGACTACCCTCAGACCTACAGGACAACCCGAGGTCAGCACAGCAGCCTCAAATAACCCCACTCTCCCCCGACCCCTCCTCTCTTATGGGCTCAGGGCCTCCCCAGCCCGCCCCTTGTTAAGGACACTTTGGCAGCTGCCCAGGTGTGACTGATTTTCCCCAAGGAGACTTGCTGGGGTGGGAGGTGGTGCAGAGGAGCAGGTGGGGTCGGAGCCCCGCCGGCGCTAATCCATCAGCTAGCTAGTTCCTGCAGATCCAGGGCATCTGAGGCTGGCTGCTCAGGTCTCTGGCCTTCAGCTGGGAGCAAGAGGCGGTCTGGGGAGCCCGTGCGGGGCAGGGGTGCAGGGCGACCCGGCCATGGGCTGCAGGACTGGCTCAGCTGGAAGTGTCAGGAGCACATATCTGCAGGGGTGTGTGTGGGGCGGTGGTCAGGATGGCAGCGTGTGGCAGCATCTCGGGGCCCTGGGGCCTCAGTTAGTTCTAGGGCGTGTGCTTCCTGGAAACTGAGGAGGTGAGCCGGGCGAAGGGCTGGGCCCGGGGTTCTCAACGCGGGGCGGTTGCAGAAATGATCAGGGCGCTCGTCAATGTCATGGACTCCTGGGCCCGCCAGGCCTGGGGTCCCATCCTCAGGTGATTAGGGGGCACGCCTTGTCCACAGCAGTGGCCTCCGCTCCCAGACAGAGCATGGCAAATGTTGGAAGAGCCAGTGAGCAGGGGAGCCCCTGCAGAGCCTGGTTGGCTCACCAGCTGCCTCCCATCTTCCCTGAGCACACTGGGCAGAGAAAGGAGAACTGCTCCTGCCCAAGGGACTCCCCAGCTAACTTTATTTATTTTTAAATTATTTATTTATTCGTGAGAGAGACAGAGAGAGAGAGAGAGGCAGAGGGAGAAGCAGGCTCCATGCAGGGAGCCTGACGCGGGACTCGATTCCGGGACCCTGGGACCATGGCCTGAGCTGAAGGCAGATGCTTGACAGACTGAGCCCCCACCCCCGCCCCCGCCCACCCGCCCAGGCACCCCAGCAGCGAACTTAAAAGCAGTGTTCATTTTATGGTTTAAAAGTGAAGGTTTATGGTTGTTTTTGAAATAAGCACATTCACAGGGTCCCAAGTTCAAAGGGGGCTTGCAACAGCGTCCCCCCTGCTGTCACCTGCCCAGTTCCTGATGGAGGCAGCCAGCGGCATCTGTGTGTGTCCATAGAAATGTCACGCATGACCAGCAAACGCCTGTGCATGTCCTCCCCTCCTCCTTATCTTTATGTGCGTGGCAGCGCACACTGCCCAGGGTCCGTGTCTCGCTGTCTGCACTTCATGGTGCGACCCGGAGAGAGGCCTTCCTGGCAGCATGTGAAGAGCATCCTCATCCCTCTTCAAGGCTGCAGGGTCCTCCCAGCAGAGCCGGACCGTTGCAGGTAGGCACGTTGGTCTTCAGGCTTTGGCCCTGACGCGCAGCGCTGTGATGGGTGTCTGGTGTGTAACACGGCACAGGGGCGTGAGTTGGGTCCTGAGTAAAGTCCGCTGCCATCCGCCAGGCTTGTTAAGTTCGGGACTGAAAGTAGAAATATCCCTCCTTGGAAGCGTTAAACGCGCAACATTTAACTGTCAGGGGCGGCTTTATTTAGGGGCTTGTCTTGGAGACAGTGGGTGGGCCAGGAAGACCCTAAAAGCCCTCCTGGTTGGGCTGAAAGTGGCAAAGATTCAACAGGGAGGAGGCGCTCAGCCCGAGCGTGCTCTCGCCCACGGCCGCCCACCGGCCTGCCTGGCTGCTCACACACAAGCCGGAGGAGGTGGGCTGGAGGGAGGGGATGGCCGGGCTGGGGGGGGGGGGGGTGGTTGCTGAGCCCTGGGCTCTGGCTTCTGGAGCCAGTCTGGGAGCTCTGTCCCCCTGACCTTGGACCACCTTGCCTTGTGCCAGGGTTCTGAGCGGGGCATGTGTGGGGGTGCAGAGCACTCTCAACTTGGGGGACGGAGACCCCTTTGGGCCTGGGAAGGACTTGGGGAGATCTAGAGTGGGTCTTGCTCCCCCTCCAGGGGGCTTCCTGTTCATCACTGAATCCCCAGCACCCACAAAAGGGTCCCGGACGTAGGAGATGCTCAATAAATTCTTATGCAAATGACTACATGACCCCCATTCCCCTCAAAAAGATAACCCAGTGGGCTTCCATGGGGCTCTCCAAGCAAACCAAGGGCTTTGTGACCCCGAGGCAAGTTTGCTTACACTCCCACAGCTCCCTGCATGCTTACTCAGTGTACACAGTCCCCCTTAGCTCCTCCACGAAGCTCACTCCCCAGTCACCGGGTCCCACGGTCACTTCAGGTCACTGTGGGGGATGCTATGGTGCGCCACCTGACCCCCTTCGGGACGCAGGCATCACTCATTCCCCCAGCTGCTGCAGGGCCCCCCTCCTGGAATTGTCCACCGTGCCAGTTCCCAAGGCCGCGTCCCCCCCTCTGGGGGCAGCTTCCTCCAACGTGGGGGAGGGGAGGACAAGGGCAGGCTGTTTATCTTAATTCAGGACAACTTCAAGGGTTTATCCCAGCACCAGGGCATCCCCTGGGTCACCCAGAACCATTGTAGCCACCACACAGCTCATTGTCTCCTGCTTCTCCCCCACCTCCCCGCCCCATCCCCCACCTGCGGGCACACCTCCCCCTCCCCGCATCAGTTTCTGGGAACCAGACACAAAACAGTGACCAGATAATTTCAACTCCGAGGTTCAAAAGTCAAACTGCACACAAAAGAAAACCTCCCACTTGGTTTTATAAAATTAAATCTGCCCCGCAGCCCCCCCAACAGAAGACAGGATAATTATGTGGCGTGCAGAGGTGTTAGCCACCACCATGTGGTGATCCTATTGTGTGTAAGTGGATCAGATCAACGCTGTACTTCTTAACCTCGTCCAGTGTTACGTGTCCATTATAGCTCAGTCTTGATTGATTGATTTATCGATTTACTTATTTATTTATTTTCAAGAGAGAAAGCAGAGGGAAGGGCAGAGGGAGAGGGAGAGACAATCCCAAGCTGACTCCGCACTCAGCGCAGAGCCCCAGGCAGGGCCTGATCTCATGACCCTGAGATCACAACCTGAACCAAAACCAAGAGTTGGTGCTTAACCGACTGTGACACCCAGGCACCCCTATATCTTAATTTTTAAAAAGTTGAGTTTTGTCCCTTTGCCATTAGGGTTTATTATTTTTTTAAAGATTTTATGTATTTATTCATGATGGACACAGAGAGAGAGGCAGAGACACAGGCAGAGGGAGGAGTGGGCTCCCTGCCAATGCGGGACTCGATCCCAGGACCCCGAGATCACGACCTGAGCCAAAGGCAGACGCTCAACCACTGAGCACCCCCAGGTGCCCTGATCATTAGAGCTTAATGCAGGTGCAACGCTTCAGGCTGTGGAGAAGGGATGCTCGGCTTCTCTCTGCCCCTTCCGCCTGCCGCAGCTGGACCAGGGGGCTCCTGACCTGTGGCACGTGGACTAACGGCCCCGGCCCATGAGATGTCAGGTCCTAATCCCTGGAACCTGTGCCACCTCGTACAGGCAGTCTTTGCACATGTGACCACGAGTCCTTGAAATGGGCAGATTATCCTGGCTTTTCTGGGTGGGTCCTAAAAGCAGGGACGAGCGTCTTTGTGAAGCAGCAGAGGGAGATTTGCCACATAGAGGAAGGCAAGGTGAGCACAGGAGGGTTCTGGAAGCATGCCGCGGCCACCAGGAGCTGGAAGAGATGAGGAACGGACTCCTCCAGGGGCCCCCGGGGGGCTCAGCCCTGCCCCCCCCCCTTGATCTCAGCCCGCGGACACTGATTTGGGGCTTCTGGCCTCCAGAGCTGGGCGGATCCATGTCCCTTGTGTTACGAACCCCAGTTGGCGGTAACCTGTCACATACGGCAGCCTCGGGAAAGTAGCCTGTGGCCGCTGGCGAAGGGACGGGAGGCAGCTGGAAAGTTCTAGCTTCCCAGGCGCTGTCCTCGATGGCTCGGTGCTCCGAGGGGCTGGCAGGACTCAGCCGGTGCTTTCCCTCCCCTGGGCCTGGCCCTTGGCAGATGCTCCCACGTGTGTCGTGGTGCCAAGGCTGCCTCAGTCACCAGCCCGTCCCTGGGTCCTTCTGCAGCCCCACAACCCGGCCAAACCTTTAGCTTTTGTCTGCTGAGCCCGTCGGTCAGGTCTGGGGATGACCTCCTGGGCACAGGCCCCTTGCTGGTCCGCAAAACCCACTCGTGTATCCTTTGCCTGGCAATTTGGGAGGCGAAGCAGCGGACTCTCCTCAGAGACGCACAGTTCGAGCCAGGTTTTCTGGGATCCCTTTCTGTGTGGTGCGAGGGTGGAGGGGTTGGATGTCCACCTTTTCCACCATCGTACGTTCTCCAACGACCACATGAAACCAGTATCTCCGGGTGTTTTCTGAGCATCTCAGGCTCTATGCAGCCAAGATCTGGCCTTGATTTTTTAAAATCTCCAGGCACCAGATGCATCAGATTTTGTTTTCTGCAGAGGAACCTAAGTCCCCATGTCAGGGCCATGAAAGGAAACATAAAGGTCACAGAGGGAGTGAGGGACTTCCTTCCGCAAAGCCTGGGGACAGCGTCACACCGGGCCCTTCACCGGGCTGGAAAGGCAACAAGTGTGAGGGACACAGAGAATTCGCTGCTCCCTGGATGGATTTCACGATCCTCACGCTCCCCTCGGGTTCTTGCTCCAGGCGTCTGTTGCCTTTGTCTCAAAGGACAGCGTGAACAGGAGTGCAACCCCTGGCCCCGCCCTTGTCCTGGGAACTTTATGCGCGTCCCTTTGGGGTCTCCGACCAGTCCAAGGCCCACAGGACTGTCCCTGCCGCTCTTCCTGCCCATGTGCTCAGAACCCAGTGCACTTCCTATAATTCTCCTTATCACGAAGCACACAGCACAGGTGCGTCCTTGACACGTCCACACGACAGCGAACCATCAAACGGGCATCCGTAAGCCTCAGGATGTTCACGCAGCTGCCTGCTTGGAAACGGACTTCAATGCACTTTGCAGGAGGGATGTGCTGCATCCCTGGGGCTGGAGGGGGAGCTCAGCCCTCCCCTCACCCCCCACTCCCACCCCTGCCCCATCAAGGGCTCTGTGGGAGCTTAGAATCAGCTGGGCTCTGGTCACAGAAGACATCACAGACCAAGGATAGGCTGGGGAGAGAAAGCCACGCGTGGTCACGCTGGCCTTCCACGTGCCCCACAGCACCTTCGAGCCTGTGACATTCAGTCTGATGGTGACAACGAGCGAATGCACAAAGGATGGCGACGCTGGCTTGACCTCACTTACAAAGAGATTATAAAACTTTATTGGGGTGTCACACAGCAGAAACGAGTTTGCAAGGCCAGGACTATCTTGGGGTCCTCAGAAGGGGGTGCCCCAGAGGCCAGGGCACAGCGGAAGGGGGCAAACTGCTGCAGGGAGGGTGGCTACAGCCAGGGAGCCAGCCTGTGCCCAGGCGCTCTTGCAATGCCACACTGCAGGGGACCAGAGCGTCTGGCCGGGAGCTTCGGGAGGGCAAGGACTTCGGGGTGGCGAGTAGAGGCGGGCTCAGGGCACCATGTTCCACCACTTGAAGGAGAAGGGCTGCCGGCGCACGTTGGTGCCGCAGTGGACCTCCCCGTGCCGCACGTGGTAGGCGTAGAAGTCGTCGATGAAGGTGCAGTGCAGGCCCAGCGGCTCCAGCAGGGACCGCACCTTCTCCTCCAGGCAGCACTGGCCGTTGATGATGGGCCCGAAGGGCTTGGGGATGCCCAGGTGCTTCCCCAGCACCAGCATGTTCACCTGCAAGGAGGTGGGGGGGGGGGTTCCCAGCTCAGGGCAGCAGCCTGCATCACCACCCATGTGTCCCCTTTTTCTTCTGATCTTCAGAAATAGCAGCCCCACTTCACAGATGGGGAAACGGAGGCCCAGACAGGTAAAGTGGGCGGACTCAGACCACCCAAGTCTATCGACTCCGGGGCCCGTGTTATGAACGCTACACTCTCCTTCCCCATCTGCCACCTTCTGGCAAACTCTGTGTGACTCGAGGCCCAGCTCCAGGGGCACCCCCTCTGTGAAGCCGCCCGTGAGTCCCCGAACCCCGGCAGTTAGTGCTCCCCGTGTATTACCTAACACTTATGTAAAGAGCTGTTTCCCTCCCTTATCCCAGGAGGTGAAAGGAGGAGGATTTTGGCTGCAGGCCAACCCGGCTACTCAATAGCTGCATGACCTTAGGCAAGTCACTTGGCCTCTCTGAGCCTCACCAGCAACAGGAGCCCAAATGCAGTTACGTTGCTGGGACAACGAGCTGTCACGCTCACGGAGCAGGTGCAGGGTCAGTCTCCCGGGCTCAGGAGTCGTTGTCACGGCTCAGACCAGCCCCTGCTGGCCGAGTGTCTCACTCAGGGAGACACTCTGTCTGGTTCCACGTCCACACCCGCACCTCCCGCCGGGGGTCCCTGGGGCTGAGCCAGGCTCAGGCCCCCTGCAGAGCCCGCAGTCAAGGCACCGAGTGGCACCCACGCCTTCGTTCACGATGCCCCATCCCCTGGCCGCCAGCGTCGGCCTTTCCTGCCTGGGAACCCCTGGCTGGGCTCGTGCGATGCAACCAAATGCTTGGGGCCAAGGAATTTTGTTCAAGGGCCCCCCTCCTGCCTGCTTTAACCACAGACCCTCTTCTTCTAAACAAAATCTAAACAAAATCTCCTGCAGTACCTTGATGCCTAAAACAGAAAATCCAAACCACTGGGTTTTGAGGCACCATCTTTGAACCCCAGTGAGCCGGGGGGAACCAGTCTGACATCCACTGTGCCAGGGGCTCCCCACTGCCCCTGACTTGTGACCTCCGGCCCCAGCAGTAGAGGGGAGCCGAGGGGCCCCCGGAGAACTGGGTGAGGTTGCCGCCTGGCCCTCCGGTATCCTTGGTGGAGACCGAGGAAGGGCACAGGGACAGTAAAAATACAACAGGCAGCCTTGAGATGGTGCTGGTGGGAGGGGGTCACAGTGTAAGGTCCTTGGTAAGGCGGGAGCCCCCTCAAGTCTGCCCTTCAGAGGAGAGAATCTGCCCAGCCCGGCAGCGCTGGCTTCCTGCCCTCAGAGGGGCCTCCCCGGAGCACCCAGTCTGCAGTGCTGCGCCCACCCTTATCCCTTCCAAACGCGACCCGAGAGCACCCTGGTAGCGGCTTGCTCTGCTCACCGCACCCCCACCGCAGCCCGTGCGGGGAAGAGCCCCGGTGGTGACGGCGTGGGCTCTGCAGCCAGACCCTGGCTTCGGGTTCCAGCTCTAAATCCCATTTTACCAGCTGTGGGTTCCTGTGCCGGAGACCCGACCTCTCTGGGCCTCATCTATGAGGGAGACCCATGAGAGTCTGGGCTCCCAGGGCGGCTGTGAGATGCCCAAGCCGCCTGGATCCGCACCCCGGGTCCCTGACTTAAGGCCCTGGGCCCACCCCGGAGCCCACCTCCTCACCATGTTTGGAAAATAGGCTTCGGCCTTGAGGATCCCACTGTCCTCCTCCTGAAGCTTGAAGAGCTGGGGGATGTCCACGATGTCCCGCTCGCTCAGGCCCAGCTCCCGCTTCAGCACCTCCCGGTTCCAGTCGATGCATTTCTGGGGGGGGGGGGGGGCGGGCAGGGGGAGCGTGGTGGGGCCAACTCGGGCAGGGGCCAGGCGATGAGGGGGTGGAGGGCCGGTGGGGGTGATGGGGCACAGCGGGGCGCCCCTGGGGGTTGGGGACCATGGTGGGGAGGACACAGGGACAGCGTGGGCAAGGCAGCGATGGCACCTCCTTCGCTTCCCTCCTTCCCTGGCTCTGCTCTGCTCCAGCCCCCTGCCTCTTGCTTCTGCCCACCTGTCCCCGTGCTCCTGGCCACCCCGTGTCCCTCTAGCATTCGGCCTCTCTCCTGCCTGTTCCTCCACTTCTGAGACTTGCACCCATCTTCCCGGGGCTCCGGCTTTCCAGGCCTCCCATCCCCCCTTTCCCACGCATCCTTCGCGCGTGTTCCCACGGTGGTGACTAGCGTCTGTCTGTCGGTCCCACGCACGGCTGCCCAAATCCCAAATCCGTTAACCACCCCGCCGAGACGCAGCCGGCGGAAGGGGAAGGCTCTGCGTCGGGTGCCCAGGTGAAGGCACCCGCCCCGCGCCCGTCCGCCCGGGCTGTGCGTCCCCTGCCTCCCAGGCTGGTACCTCCACGTAGGAATTCTGGTCTCTCAGTTTCTTGTCTGACAGGATGTCCTTTATTTTCTGGTTTTTTTCTGTCATGGAGAAAAAGGAAAAAGAATGCCGATGAGTTCAGAGGCCGAGGTCCCCCCTCCTGGTGGGCCCCGCGGGGCCTCGGCCTTCCCAGCTATAAAAAGGCGGCGGCTGTAATTCCTAACGCACAGGTTCGCTGGGAGCATCTAGGAGGCGAATGCCTTTAATGAAATATTTCAAGAGCGTAAGTTCTCCTTAAAAGCATTTTTCTTGGGGCCCCTGGGTGACTCAGTGGTTGAGCATCGGCCTTCGGCTCAGGTCTTGATCCCGGGGTCCTAGGATCGAGTCCCGCGTCGGGCTCCCTGCTCAGCGGGGGGCCTGCTTCTCCCTCTGCCTCTGCTGCTCCCCCTGCCTGTGCTCGCTCTTTCTCTCTCCCTCTCTCTGTCAAATAAATAAATACAATTTTTTAAAAAATAAAAAAATGTTTCAGTCCCTTAAATTACCTCCAAAGGGATCCCATCTCCGAGAGGCAGACGGGGGTCTAACGGGTCCCTGATATCACACGACGCCCTGCAGATACTTGGTAAAACCTCTCGGCGGTGGAGACTCACCAACCTCTGAGCCAGCGCACGCCTGCGGACGTCAAGATTTCCTTCTGTGCTCCGGACGGACAGAACTTTCATTCGCTGGTTCATGTACTCGCTCACTCATTCATTCATTCACTCCTTCAGCATTTGAGCCAGACTGGACTTCGTTTGGGTCCTCAGACACTTTATTTTGCTCTCTCCTGCCTCTGAGCCTTTGCATTCCCTGTTCCCTCTGCCTGAGATGTGTCTCCTCCTCCTCTTGTCCCAGCGCCCCGTTGGGCGACCTCCTCCTCACTCATGCTCCCGCTCGCCCGGTCTGTTGCCTCCTCCAGGAAGCCTCCCTTGGACTCCTCCCAGGGACCCGCCACCCCCCTTCTCACAAGGCCCCCTGAGCTGTTGTCATTTACTTGAGTCACTTCCCCGAGACCTGAGCCCCAACGGGAGTCACTTCCCCGAGACCTGAGCCCCAACGGCGAGGGTGGGGAGCTACTCGGCCCGGGGTCACGCGGAGCCTGGCGCACAGCAGGTGCTCAGGGGACAGCCACCGCCCACTCGCTGCCATCCCCTAGGGGGGACCCAGCGACGGTGGAGAACGGAGCCCGATGCGGGGGGCAGAGCCAGCTTACTCTTGATGCCTTCAAAGAGCGCAGCCTCCCCGTGGCCCCCCTTGAGCTGCTCCTCCAGCAGTGCGTAGCAGGCCCGGGGGCTGGCCAGCAGCAGCCGGAAGCCCTGGAGGCAGGAACACGGGGGCAGAGGTCAGCTGTGCCCCCGGGGGCTCCCCAAAGCATGGGCTCCGACCCAGGGGGGCCCCCTCCTGGTGTGAGGGAAGGCCAGGCGGCTGTACGCGGCCGGGCAGGCCTCCCGGGGCAGTCGGCAGAGCGAGGCTTGGGGGCCCGGGGAGGAGGCATGGGGCTTCCTTCAGGGAGCCCCCCGGGACTGCACCTTCTTGGGCGCGGGCACGAAGCTCAGGAACTCGTCCACGTGGCCCACAAACAGCCAGTCGGAGTAGAGCTTCACGGGCGCCTGCACCTGCTGGGCGCTGAGGAAGTCCTGCACGGCCTGGTGCATCTCCTGGCTCTCCTTGCTGCCCGCACAGGACAGAGGGGGTGTCACGGGGACGGGGGCAGCAGGGGCACCTCTGAGGGACATGGAGGACTGGCAGGCGCGTCAAGCCTCCCCCCTTCAGCAAGGAAAGGGATTCAGAGGCCTGGACTCCTTTACGCCATCCTCCAAACGGGAGGAATTTACCAGTTTGTTGGAGGGGGGAAACTGAGGCACCAAGTCGGCACAGTAAGACCAGAGCTTAGCCTCAGAACACCCTGCTCACTGACTCGGCCCAGATGCTGCTGTTGGGGTAAGCCTGAGGCTGGCCCATATTACCCGGGTGGATGTGGAGAGCTGGCCCCAGCCGAGTGGGTAAATCCCTCCTTGGTGGTGAAGACCAGGGACCATTCCTCCACTTCCACGGGCTTCAGTCTCCTGGCTCTGTCTCCACGGTCCTTCCCAGTCTAGCCCTCTGCTCCCCATCATGCAATCTGTTCTGGCCACTCTGCCTTCTTGAACACCCAGTCCTGCCGCAGGGCCTTTGCACGTGCTCTTTCATCCGCCAGGAACCCTCCACCCCAGATCCCACACAGCCCTGTCCTTGTTGTCATCGGGCCTTAGCTCCAGGGCTGCCCTCTCAGCGAGCCCCTCCCTAGTCACCCTAACAGTTCCCACTCTTCCTCTGCCCCTCTCTTTTTGCTTTCTTCACTATTTGAAATCATCTTATTTGTCTAACATTGTGTCTCGCCCACTAGAACAGCAGCAGCAAGGCCTTGTCCCTCTTGCTCACGGCTGCCTTCCTTCCCCGCACCGGCAGAGCCAGCCCTCCCCTCCTCACCTGGGGCCCCTGGGTCTGGCCCTCTCTGCCCCTCCCCTCCTTTCCTGGGGCCCCTGGGTCCGGCCCTCTCCGTACTTGCCCTCCTCTCCTGGGGCCCCCAGGCCCGGCCCTCTCTGCCCCTGCCCTCCTCACCTGGGGTAGCCGCCGGTCCCAATGAGGATCCTGCCCAGAGGGTACTTCTTCCTCCCGACCGTGACCGGGGGGCTCACTTCCAGGTTTCCAAAGGAGTCGAAGGTAGTAACCTCTCCAGTCTCGGGCCCTCGAGTCACGTAGCCAAAATCTGGCCCCTGCGATGGGAGAAGCGCATGCCAGGCGTGGAGAGCGGGTCCCCGCGTGAGGACGGGCCTCCCAGCCACAGGAAGGCTCGCCGTGGCCGGAGCTGGTGCAGCGCAGACCCGGGCGGACTCGCCGGCCGCGGAGGGAGCGGCGGTGGGGGCCTGGTGCGAGCCCACGGCGTCGCAAACCTTAACTGGGGAGGGACAGTGAATCTGCCAAGTAGCATTTTTGTCCTCATTCTGCAGACAGAAGGCTGGTCAGAGCGGTGGGTGGCTTCCTCAGGCCCCACAGCCAGATGATGGAGGGACTGGCCGTCTACACAGCGAGCCTCCTGGACCGCACCGTGCTCCCTCCCGACTGGGCTGGAACCGGCTTCCCCAAGTGGCTGTGGCGTCCCGCGTGGATCTTCATGGGAAGAACAGGCAGGCGACACATCTCTCACCCCCACTATGAGTTTCCTGTGGCTGCTGTGACACAGCTAGTGGCTTAAAACAACACACATTTGTTCTCTCTGGGCTCTGAAACCAGGGCTAACATCAAGGCAGGCTGGTTGCCTCTGGAGGCCCCGAGGGCAGACTGTTTCCCTGCCCTTCCAGCTTCTGGCCGTCACCGTGCCTGGTGGCCTCTTCCCTCGTGGTCAGGGTACTTGCTGTGTCTACACGGCCTTTCTCCCACTCCGTCTTCCGTCTTCCGTCTTCCGTCAAGGAGCACCAGGATGGTTAGAGCCCGCCAGATCACTCAGGGCGCCTCCCCATCCCAGGGTCCCGAACTGAGTCACACCCGCCAGCGCCTTTTGCCACAGGAAAGCCTCGGGTCCTGGGGATTAGCACGAGCCTGTTTGAGGGCCACCATTCTGCCTACTGCACTGGCCCCAGCGTTCCCCAAAAGGGCGATCGTTCCCAATCCCACTTCTCCCTTTCTCTCTGACACCCATGCCAGCCCGACTCCCGTGCCCGCTGTGCCCTGGAAACTTCCTGACCACACAGCTGACCCTGAGAGCCGTGCCCTCTGGCATCAGGGGAGTCAGCTGGTCACACTCATGTCCTCACACACTCTCTGTGCTTGGCCTTCAGGACACTGCACGCTGTCGGGTCCTGCGTCTCAGGCTCCTGTGCACGGGGCAGCCTGCCCCAGCCTCTTCTCTCATCCTTTATTCTCTATAGTTGTCTTCCTCCTGGTGCTGGCACCCAGTCTCCCGGAACATGGAACACGTGCTGACCACCCCACACATCTGTCTCCCATCTGCATTTCCCTGCCAACCCCTGCCCCCTGCCCCCTGTCTCCTCCCTGCACCTCCTGTCCCTGCCCCCCTGCCTCCTGCCTCCTCCCTACACCTCCTGTCCCTGCCCACCTGCCCCCTGCCTCCTCCCTGCACCTCCTGTCCCTGCCCCCCTGCCTTCTGCCTCCTCCCTACACCTCCTGTCCCTGCCCCCCTGCCTCCTCCCTGTACCTCCTGTCCCTGCCCCCTGCCTCCTGCCTCCTCCCTGCACCTCTTGTCCCTGCCCCCCTGCCTCCTGCCTCCTCCCTGCACCTCATGTCCCTGCCCACCTGCCCATCTGCCCCCCTGCCCCCCTGCCATCCATTCTCAACAAGAAACCAGAGCTTCCCTTTTATAACATCCGTCAGGTCAAATCCTCCGTTTAAGATTCTGCAACAATCCCCCAGTTTCTCAGGGTTTAAACAAACAGCCCCGCAAGTGGCCACAGGACCTGCCCCCGACTCCATCCCCATCACCTCTGACAGCCTCTCCTCCCGCCCTGCCTTCATTCTTCCCTCCAAGTCGATACAGCTTTTATTGCATCTTTCAAATATCACAGGTAAGTCTGAAAAACCATCCGACATCTTGCTGTTTCTGTAGCTGTGGATCTTACCCATCAGCCTGGTGGACTGTTCCTTTTTCAGAAACGTGGATACCGTCCCCAGATTTTCCGATATCCTCACTTTGAACTCCCGTGGCTTGCCGAATCCAAGCTGCTGAGTTTGATGCAAGTTCAATGCCATTTCCTTCAAGAATTAACTCGTTTTATCTCAAGATACTGAACACGCAACACCTGGCCTTATCCGAGCCCAGGGGACGTATTTTTCACCCCAGAAATGTTGGATTTCAACCCGAGAAGCATCCTCCTGCACCACGACGTTGATGGGGAAGCGAGCGCACACAGACCTCGTAACGAAGCCCGGCGCTACGCTCTTGACCTGCTCTGCCCACGACTCCAGTTCTGTTCCACCTCCCACCATGTGTCCACTTAGAGCCTCTTCTTCTTCTTTCCAACGAGACTGGCTTCCTCGTGCATGTGACTGAAGTCCCTCCGCGGGGTTCCCCTGGGGCCCTTCGCAGTAACAGTCTGCGTCCCCTCAGAGGGACGTCTGCGTTTTCTGGAATGTCGACAGTCTGATCATTGAGAACTGTCTCCCTTCCCAGCAGGTGCGGCAAAGAGATCCCACCCTTCCTCTTGCTCTCTCTGCTCCACCCCTTCTGGCCTCCCCGCTCTTTTCTCTGATTCTGCCAGGCTTGCTCCTGCCCCAGGGCCTTTGCACTGGCTTTCTTCCGCCTCAGACACTCCTCACCCAGACATCCTTGCAGCTGACTCTCTCACCTCTTTGGAGTTTTTGCTCCACTGTCCGCTTCTCAAAGAGACCTACCTTGACCTTTTCCTATTTAAAATTGCCATGTAGGGGCACCCGGGTGGCTCAGGGGTTGAACATCTCCCTTTGGCTCAGATCATGACCCTGGGATCCTGGGATCGAGCCCCGCATCGGGATCTCCGCAGGGAGCCTGCTTCTCCCTCTGCCTGTGTCTCTGCCTCTCTCTCTGTGTCTCATGAATAAATAAACAAAATCCTTAAATAAAAAAATAGGATAAAATTGCAGCATAATCCCCCCACTACTCCAGCACCTGGGATCCCCTTGATTCTGTTCCTTTTTTTCCCTGTAGCATTAGATTCCACTTTCCAATGTACGATATAATGTATTTGTTCACAGTACTTAATGTTCACTGTCTGTCGTCTTGGGCTACAATGTCACCTCCATGAGGGTGGGATCCTTGGTGCTGCTCATGATGTATCCCAAGTGCTCAGAGCGAGGCTGGGCACGGAGCACAGGCTCATAGAGTATTTGATGAACGAATGATAAATTCACAGAAGTCGCTGCCTTGGCCTTTGCCACGAGAGGGGCTCAGCTCCACAGGCCACGGGCTTGGATTTCCCAAGGCAAGTGGGGGTGTGCCCTTGGCCCGCGTGCGAAGTGGCCCCCCAGCAGCAGCGGGTGCAGGGGCTGCTCACGGCTGCTTGTGCAGCTTCCCGCACAGACTGACACGTGTCGCCCTGAGCTCTCCTCTAGTGTTTCGGGCTCATCGAGGGCCCAGAGTGTGCAAATCCATCCTCAAAACCCATGTTAACATCCAGGGAGCAAACCTCGGCTACTCAGCTCTTGCACCCCCTCGCGTGGAGTGGCTCCGGTGGCATTATTTTCACTCTGTCTACCTCCACCGTTGCCCTCTGCGCACGGTAAGTGCTGCTGGTTTTCCACTCACGGCTGGTGTAAAAATTTACTGAATTTTTTTCTTAGGGGAAGAACAGCCCCTGCGAGCATGCGGTGTGCTAAACGGCCGTCCGCGTGATGGGCACCGTGGCCTTGGCCCTGCTCCCCACCCCCCCCCCCCATGCTGCTCACAGTCTAGCGGGGAAACAACAAAAGCAAAATAACAAGTCAGAGATTTATGTGAAGCGGGAAGAGCACGGTGGGCAGAGGGAACGGCCCCTGCGGAGGCTCCGGTGCGGGGGAGTTGGGCACTTTGGAGAACAGGAAGGCGGCCTAGAAAGTGGGGTTGGCGCTGGGTGAGGAACAGGCAAAGCGGCCCATGAGGAGTTTGGAAGAGCAGATGGCGACGTTGTCTGGTGACAAATTTGACTTTTACCCCAATTCCCCTCCTGGGTGATGCGAGTCAGAAAACCACAGCTGCGCTTGCCTGAGCAAGCATCGCAGCCCCTCGCACAAGGCCAGGTGTGGGAAAGGTGGGGACACCTGTGCTGAGGTGATGCAAGGCCAGGTGTGGGAAAGGTGGGGACACCTGTGCTGAGGTGACGCTGGCGATTAGGCTTGTGATGTCAGAGACTCTGGCCTCTGTCACCCTCAGCACAGTGAAGCGGGCGACAGGCCGCTGAGTGGAGCAGGGCTGAAAGCAGCGGGAGGGAACGTAGTCCCCGCAGCAGCTGCCCCTTGATCCCCGAGGTCCTGAAACAGGAGGAACCTGATTCCAGCCAGAGAGACACCCGGACCCAACGAAATCTGTGTGGCACCGCTCAGCGCGGGAGAGCGAGCGAGACACGGACAAGGTGCGGAGTCGAGCTCAGACTTGCTTTCAAAGCCTCCCGTGTGGGCAGGGCTGCCTCCCCTTCCCCGGGGCGCAGGGTGCTCCCCGGAAAGCCATTCCTCGGTGCAAACCTTGCACCCTGCGCCCCCCACTCCTTTCCGCTGCGCTGCCCTGGCACCTGGAGTGCGCACCTGGTGGCATCCTGGGAACGGAGCTCGCTCCCGGGGCCAAGCCGCCTGGTTTGAGGGCCAGCTCCTCCCCTCTTTTGTGTGACTTTGGGAAAGCGACTGTATCTCTCTGAGCCTCAGTTTCCCAATCTATAAAATGGGCCTAGTGATAGCATCTAGATTAAAGGTTGCTGGACGAATTAAACGAGTCCGTGCTTGTAGAGAACCTGGCATCGTGACCGACAGAGTGTGTGCTCAGTCAATGTGACTATTCCTATCATGATGATTCTCTCTCTTTTTTTAAGATTGTATTTATTTATTCATGACAGACACAGAGAGAGAGAGAGGCAGAGACACAGGCAGAGAGAGAAGCAGGCTCCATGCAGGGAGCCCGACGTGGGACTCGATCCTGGGACTCTGAAGGTGGCGCTAAACCACTGAGCCACCTGGGCTGCCCCTATCATGATAATTCTGTGCTGAGTCTACACGAACCCGCCGGGCTGGTCTGGCATGACTCACCGATACATGCCCCCCACTCCACCCACACACACATGCAGACTCACATCTAGGAAATGACCACTCTGATCCCCAAACCCGCCCCATATCCCAGATGGACCCACCACAAGGGCCAGATCCCTCCTCCCCAAAAGATAGAGCTTCCACTCCTCAGTGGGACAAGGACGGCCCAGCATGACCTGACGTCCTTGGCAGGGTTATTCTGAGGACAGGCTGAGCTCATGGCTGGAAGGAACTTTGGGAAAGGGAGAGCCCGCTTTCATCTCGGCAGTGACAAAATACAGGAAGTAACCTGCCGAGCCCGGGGAGGAAGGAGGCCTGGGGCAGGGGGTCCCGGAGCCACCGGCCCCCCAGCACGTACCAGCAAGCACTTGATGGGGAAGTCCTTCAGGCCCCTGTTCCTCGGAGAGTCAAAGACCACGGGCAGGGTCTTGTGCGGGGCTTGGATGTAGCCGATCTCTATCTCGTCCTGTGCAGGGCGAGCGGAAAGAGGGCTGAGGGGCGTGGGGTGGGGGCCTGCGCGCGGTCACCCTCCCCTGTGCTCAAGGGCTAATCCCTGTGCAGTGTGTGATCCCAGAGAAGGGGCTCTGAGGAAGCAGAGCTTATTATCCTGTGTGTGCCCAAAGGGGCTCACCCCCACTCCTGGTTAATGTTGGGGCCGGGTGCTGCAGGTGCTGGGGACCCGGTGAGCGAGCGTCAGGCCCTGTCCGCAGGGAGCTGGGCACCTAGCACCCAGTGTGAGGAGGGGGAGGAGGGGTTCCTGATGTGCTTGGGACAGGCAGAGAATGGGAACTGGCACGCTGAGACCTGGGGGGCAGGGGAAGAGCAGCCCTCCCCCAAAGAGGGGGCAGGTCAGACCCAGCCTTGCCCAGGGGGCAGAAGCGGGGAGGGCTCAGAGATGCACCCGGTTTTCTGACAGATGTGATGTCGGATGTGATCTCAATTAGGCTGAACCCCCTGAAATTGCCAGTTTTGTAGGTTAAAAATAGTGCTGCCAGCAGTCTTATGCAGGTCGGCCCAACTTCACGCAGACAGGACGATGGGAAAGGCAGCGAGGGTGCTATCTGTGGGCTTAGGAGAGGGATGGGAGACTTCCGGAGGGGAAGCTTTGGAGCTGGGATTGTACAAGCAGGACTGGTTATGGGGGATGGGAATGGAGAGAGGGACCATCAGTGGGTCCAGGCACAGGGGCCGGAGCAGGGTGGAAGCGCAAAGAAGTCAAGGGAGTGGTGAGGAGGTTGGGTTCAGCCTGCCAGCGCCTGCAGCCACGCCCATGCCGGTGCTGGGTGCTGACCTGAGTGAGACTCAGTCTCCATCCTTAGGGAGCTCGTGGCATGATGGGGGAAGCAGAATAGGGATGCGGTGCGGCCAGCAGGCTGGCAAAAGGCAAGGGGCAGCCAGATT
Organism: Vulpes lagopus; assembly: GCF_018345385.1. Taxonomy (NCBI): domain Eukaryota; kingdom Metazoa; phylum Chordata; class Mammalia; order Carnivora; family Canidae; genus Vulpes; species Vulpes lagopus. The sequence continues at coordinate 130,078,567 of NC_054831.1, forward strand.
GGGGGTGGGGGGGCCCTGGAGGCAGGCTGAGAAGGAGGAGATGGGAACCACGGAAAGTGCTGGAGCAGGGGAGCGGCCTGGTGTGATGGCTGAGCTTGGAGGGAGGGCCACTGGAGGGACCGGTTTGCATCATTTCTGGAGGGTCATCTGAGAGTTTTCGGGCAGGAAGGTGGCTTTCATCTTGGTGACCATGGCAGGCATGCCGTGGCTGGCAGCCAAAGCCGGTTTGTTCACTTGCCTGAGGCCCCATTTGCCAGGACCCTCAGCGGTTCCTCACTTCCTGCCCATCTGAGGAGAGGTGGCCAGCAAGCCGCCAGGCCCAGCCCCAGGAGTGCGGGCCCCCTGGTGTGTCTCAGGCCCTCTGCCTGCTCCACAGGGCCACGTACCTGCATCCACCGATCATCGTTGCTCTGTTCCTTGGAGGGGATGGTCAGCTTGCACTTGGCTTCCTTGGCCAGAGCAGTTACTGATTTCAGGAAGTCCACATTTTCCAGCATCCTAGAAGCAGAAGACAAGCTCCTTAGTGCTCTGGATCCTGGGGCCAGTGGCCTTGGCCAGGCTCCGATGGGGCAAGCTGGACCCCTATAGGGTCCCCAGGGCTGGAGCAGGAGCTCAGGCCTGGATGGAGTGGGCAAGGTGCACGGTGGCAGCTCAGGAGATGCCTGTGCCTGGATGGAGAGGCCCGGCTCATCTCGTCTCTCTGCTCTCAGCAAACAGCTCACTGAGCTCTTGCGGCGATCCACGAGGGGACCGGCAGGTTCCCCTTCCCTCCAGAGGAGGCCACCATGAGGAGGTCAGTGTCGAGGTCATGCCATCGGGGTGGTGGGGGGCAGCACCAGCATTCGAACCCAGGCCTTGCTGGCTTCCAGGCTGCGTCCTGACCTCCAGGTAACCACCAGGTTGCCCCTCACCCCTTCTGCCCAGAAGCCACTGAAAGAGTAGATGGGAAGCTCCTCCCCGAGGCCCCAGCATACTCAACAGGTGCTCTCAGAGGGCAAGGTGGACGCCGAGGCTCCCAGAGCAGCTTGTTACAAGGCAGACAGACCCCAGCCCCAGCCCCAGCCCCAGCCCCCAGACCCCACAGCTCTGAGGTTGGCCAGGAACAGGCATTTGAAATGGTTTCTGGTGCAGAAGGTGCAGAGGCCCCGCACTGAGCCCTGAGGCTGGCTCACGGGCTGAAGGTTTTCATCCATCAGGTCTAGCAAACTCCACGGGCCTTCAGGAGAGAAAGCTGCCCTCAGCCCGCATCAGGGCGGGAAAGTGGGGACGAAACGGTAGCAACAGGAATTTTCCCGCGTTTTTATTCCAAACTGGCCAGAGAGAGCCCCTCGGCATGCTGCAGCAGGGATCCTCTCTCCCCATTTACACAGCAGATATTCGGGGTCCGGGGGGAGGCTGTAGTTGAACCCAGGGCCCCTGGGGGGGTGTCTGTGCCCCACCCCCTGGCCCCCAGGCGCTCACCTGCACACGTACACCTCCTCCGGGGGCTGAGTGTTGGGGGTCATGATCCAGGGGGCCACCCGGAAGACCACACTATCTTGGAAAAGCAGGGACTCGGGGAGCTCCTGTAAGGAGGGCAAGGGCAGGGCTGCCACGGCCGCCAGGGCCCGACACCCGCTCCTCCCCGGCTGGGCTCCGCACCCCCGGCCTCTAGCGGGGCTCGGGGTCCCCGGGGGCTGCCCTCGGCCTACCGGGTTGGCCGTGTCCAGCAGGGAGACGGTGAGGGAAATGAGCCCCGGGAAGTTGACGTCGGGGAAAGCGAGACCCTCCACGTAGAAGTCTGTGCTGTGCTGGCCTCCGGGGAGCTCCAGGGGGTGACAGGGCTGCTCTGGCCCTAGGACCGCCCTGTACCTGGAGACCTGTTTGCCTCCTGGCAGAGACAAGGGAAGCCCGAGTCTTAGTCTCCCCGGGGCCGCCAGGTCTTCCCAGGGCCACCACCGTCACGACGACACGTCGCAGCAAAATGAGCCTCCCGTAGGGGAAGGAAACCAGAGCGTCAGCTGGGACGTCGCGCTCCGGCTGGGGGTCCAGGGATGGAGTGATGCGGGTGGGGGGGCGCCCGAGCCGGTCCCGACCACATACATACAAGTCCAACATGCATCAGGGTTCATTCATTCATTCACTCATTCATTCCTGAGCACCTGCTCTCAGCTGGCAGCTGGGGAGACCAGGGACATGGTCACTGTCCTGGTCCCCAGGGAGCACACAGGCTCCTGGGTGAGCGAGGAGCAGCAGAGATGGTAGTGAGTGCTGTGATGGGGGAACCCCGGAGGGCCGGGGAAGGCTTCCGGAGGAGGTGATGCCTCAGCGGAGGCCAAGACTTGGTCTGTCACTAAATCAGTAGCAGGCTAGTCACTCGGATCTCGCATGGCCTCCCCCACGGCCCTCAGACTGGAAGCCAAAGCCGTCCAGGCCTCCCGGAGCTGGCCCGTCCCCCTTCTTCTCCCCCTCATCTGCCATCCGAACGCCCGCCCGCCTGCTCCGGTGCTGCTCTCCAGCACGCTGGCCTCCCTGCCTCCCTCCCTCAGGCCCACAGGTGCCACCCACCCCAGGGCCTTTGCACTCGCGGTTCCCTCTGCCTGGAATGCCCTTCGCTGGGTGCCTGCGCGGCTGTTCCCGCACCTCCTCCGCTCACGTAACTCCCCCCACCCTGCCTCGGACTCTCCCCCTCATCCACACTCCCCTTCCCTCTTGCTTCTGCGCAGCATTTAACGCCTTCGGACACACTAGATGTTTCATGTAATTATTTTACACTCGGTCTCCCTCAACCACCCAGAGGAAGGGGACACGAGGGCAGGGGCTTTGTTCTGCTCTTTGCTCTACGCCCCGAGCCCCGAGCCCCCCGAGCAGGGCCGGCACGCAGTAGCAGGTGCGGATGCTGGAGGACAAATTATTACGGAATGTACACAGTCGGCTTGGATTCAACAGGCCCTGGAAGCAGGCGTCCTGTGTGCGTGTGTGTGCGTGTGCGTGCGTGTGCAGAGAGGAAGACACAGACGCAATTACAGCCGTCCTTGGCAGGGACGGTATTTCCTCCTCGGTGGCCACCAGCACCAGGCATCGGCTTGCTGTGTGTTTGCATCTCGTCTGTGTTCCCTTTCTAGAAGGGAGTGGAGGGATGGCCATCTGGCTCGCTGCCGCGGCCTTGGTCCTCAGGACAAGCTACGTAACAGGGGCTTGGGAGTTATTCACTGAAGGGGGTGCAAAGGGGCTATGCCGGGGGTGGGAAGGGGACACCAAAGGGACGGCCAAGGATGACTCACGGCTGGCGTGAAACACCCTGACTTTGTCCATCTCCGATTTGGCCACGTGGAGGAGCAGCTGGTGCTTGGTGAAGAAGTCTCTGGGGGTGTTGGTGCTCAGGGTCACCAGGGACATGTCCTCCAGGTCTGGAACGAGAAGACCCTCTCCTCTCTCACTGCTCCCTTCAGATGCCCCTTGACCCCGTCACCTGGGTTTCTTTTCTTTTTTAATTAATTAATTAAATCAAATTAATTTATTTATTTGAGAGAGAGCACAAGCAGGGGGAGCAGCGGAGGCAGAGGGAGAAGCAGGCTCTCTGCTGAGCGGGGAACTGGATGTGGGGCTCGAACCCAGGACCCGGGATCATGACCTGAGCCAAAGGCAGATGCTTCACCGACAGAGCCCCCCAGGTGCCCCTGGCCTGGTTTTACTGGTTTTATTTCTTTGTGCCTCTGCTGGGATTTAAAGGACGATTTTATTTTGGCATCAAAGCTAATGACGTTTTGGGGCTTCTGGTGCTAGAATGAGCTTCCGAGGCACTCGGTGAAGGGGGGGGGGGCATGACCATCCTGTTTATTGCTCCGTCCCCAGCCCCTGGAGCTTGGAAGCACCTAGAACCATGATGAGCGCGTGGCAGGCTGCTTGATGACAAGTTGTGGAACCATCCGGGTTTCTGCCCTGGGCCCGAGTGGGAAGTGGACCAACCCGAATAACGGCCAACAAAGGCGAGGGCGGAGCAAAGCTGGACCTCGGTCACCCCCGGGCAGCAGGCACCGGGTTGGGGGACCTGGAGGCGCAGGTTGGGGCCCCGGATGTGCATGAGCCTGGGAGCTCCTTTGGCTCCCCCGGCCTCTGAGTCCTTGTCGGTCAACAGAGCTCGGAGCAGGGCCCACGCAGAGGGAGGAGGGAGGTGACACGCGGGAAGGGAGCCGGCGCCCTGGCCCCTTCCGACTGTTCCGTGCGTGGGCACCGCAGAGACGCTGCCCCTTGGCAGCGGGCAGACACGATCACACGGACCCTCAAAATGCATCTGTTCCTGGGCTGTCCTGGCAGGTCCCCGGGAAGGCCCCGCAGCAGGCCCTGCCAACCTCACGCCCTCGGCGCCCTCCTCCAGGGCAGGTGGGCAGTGTGTCTTCCACCCCGGCCACACTCAGAGGGGTGCCAGCGGAGGCCCTGCGCCCGCCACCCTCCTCGTGCCCCCAGACCTGGGTCGGGATGCCAGGGGTCCGGGTGTCCGGGCCCAGATCCAGAGCTTGTGACTTACCGGCTGTGTGACCTTAAGCAAATTGCTTCCCCTCCCTGTGCCTCAGTTTCCCCAGCTATAAAATGGGGATGAGGACAGGACACGTACCTCCAAGCCTTGTACTCAAGTGAGTGATTCTGAGGTGGTCAGAGCAGTGTCCAGCAGGGGGCAGGGCAGTAGTGAGGCTTTCATTTTGATTTATTCCAGGTCCCAGGGTTTGACTCAAGAGCAGAAATGTAGGTCGGGCAGCAGATGGGAACATGGGGCCCAGAGGCGTTGGGAGACTCAGGCCTGGTCCCAGCTCTTCTCTGGCTGCTGTGTGACCTTGGGTGGGTCACCTACCCTCTCAGGACCTTGTCTACTCTTCTTATACAATGGACAAGCTAGGGGCAACCGGGTGGCTCAGCGGGTCATGCCTTCAGCTCAGGTCACAATCCCGGGGTCCCAGGATCGAGTCCCGCATCGGGCACCCCACAGGGAGCCTGCTTCTCCCTCTGCCTGTGTCTCTGCCTCTCTCTGTGTCTCTCATGAATAAATAAATAAAATCTTAAAAAGAAAAACCCAATGAACAAGCTAATAAGAACACGCTTCTTATAAGCCCCATTTCTGAGGCCTGATACTAAGCTCAGGCTGCGTAGGCAAGAGGGTTTTACAAAAAGACAAGGCTCTATTTCCCTTACTCTCTGGGCAGGGGGGAGGCTGGGCGTGGGGGTCCTTACCTTTGCTGTCAACCACCTTATCATCCCTGCAGTCCATGGTGGAAGATTTGGGCTTGTCTCTGTCACAGTTCACCAGCAGGATGGCACCTTGCCCGTGGGGGCCCCAGGTCCAGGTCCTCTGTGGACACCCAGCAGAGATGGGGCATTTTGAGCAACCGTGTGCGTCCCTCCAACTCGTGGGGAAGCCCAGCCACCTTTCCCCAGCACCTCGATAGTCTTGTGCCATTTACACATCTCGATCCTACACCAGCTCATTCTTTGGTTCCCAAGAGAGTCTTGTTTGCCTGCTCCAAAAATCCTAAACAAGTTCACCAAAAATGCAATTCATCCACTTCAAAAAAAAAAAAAAGTTTTGCTGTCTTGCAAAACTGATTTTCGCAGCTTTAAAAAAACTGTCCGGGGATCCCTGGGTGGCGCAGCGGTTTGGCACCTGCCTTTGGCCCAGGGCGCAATCCTGGAGACCCGGGATCGAACCCCACATCAGGCTCCTGGTGCATGGAGCCTGCTTCTCCCTCCGCCTGTGTCTCTGCCTCTCTCTCTCTCTCTATGACTATCATAAAAAAAAAAAAAAAAAAAACTGTCGGATTGGCAAACCGGACCGTGCTAAATATTTATGTCAAGATCCTAATCTCAATAGTTGCTCTTGTGTGAACTCTTAATTACTCCTTCACCAAAGTGTGGGTGCTATTCTTAGCAGCCAGTTGCTGTGTGTCCAAAGATCAAAGCCAATTAAGCAGCCCCTCCCGGCAGGGATGTATTAGTGATGACGTCTTGGTTTGCAGGACAGCGCTGGCCCCGGGGAATGACCGCGTTCTGGGTGGGACGTAAGCGCGGATTCCACTCCGAGGTCGTAATTCCTCCCTCCCCTCTTGGCTGACCCCACAGAGGGATCCTCATCTCTTGATGGCCCATGTCCTCCTAAAGTGCACACCAGCATTAAACCGTGCAGGCGGCTTTGGGGTTTCAGGGACACCCTGAGGTTTTTCCGCACACCCAGTTAAGGCCACCTGCACGCCCCGCTTCTGCACACCCCACTTACTCTGCCTTTTGGCTCCAGACTCTCCTGCCCCCGTGTGGCTCCTTCCCTCCTCTGCCCCCTGCCAGGTCGCCCTTTCTCTAGTCTTCACTCCTGGTGGGCAGCTCCGCGGGACCCTCTCCCACGAGCCCAGAAACCCTGGGGTGGGGGAGTTTTATTCCCCCCTCCCACCCGAGTGAAGAACTGCCTACAAATTTTTTTCTCGGCTGTGCATTAACCGGGTGACTCTGTAGTTTCGAATTTGTGGGACAACACATTCTCGGGACTCACAACCGGTGAGAATCTAGTTTTGCAAAAGAGACGGGGAAATACATAGAGCAAAATGGCAAAGGCAATTCGGGGTTTCTCCTTTCTGCTGCTCAAGGGACAGGCGGCCATTCGTGTGGCCACCACCAGGGGGCACCAGAGAAGAACCCAGGGGAGAGGGGAGCACCTGGCGGCCAGGTGGCTCAGCGTACCTGGCCCTTCCTGGCTCCGGCAGGCTTCACTTTGCCCGTGCGGGCGATGTCCGCGCTCAGGGAGATTTCTGCAATCGCACCAAGTGAGAGGAGAGGGTTGGTGAGGGTACGAGGGCAGGCACTCCGCGTGGTCCCACCGGGTAATCCTCCCCCCCACCCCGGGGGTGACCTGCCCCATGGCTTCTCTCCCTCCCCTTCAGAGGAGACACAAATTCAAGGACACCCCCATGTCCCCAGGGAAGACGTTTGACTGCAACTGGGACAGCAGAGCTGGAGCTTCTGGCCACACCCTTCCTCCTTTGCCACAGCTGAGGCCAACACACCTGGCCACCTTCAGGGGCCCAGAAAGAATTCCCAGCCACCCCAATGGGACGCTTGGTGCAAAACCCCTGCAAGGACACCTAGCCAGGCTCTCACAGGCCTCTGGCCCCAACACCAGCCCCCAGTGACCTCGGGGTGGGGGACACAGTGGTTACTCCAACCCCACCTGGCTCTTCTTTGTGTGCATTATAGCTGCACTGGGGCCAAATCACACACACCCCACTCTATCCAGATGTCAAGACCGAGAAAGCACACATCTGTTTCTAAATCCTTCCCACCCTCATCAGAACACGTGATCAGTCTTTCCAGTGACATAGATCCATGTGCCTACATCATATGTAGCGACGTGGGGGGCTCACGGGAGGACACTGACCTGGATGACCTTTTAAACACACCCATAGCCGTGTGTTAGTGTCAGGCCAGAGCCGCAGAGAGTCTAGGGCTCTGGATTTCCCGGCCCCTTCACTAACCAGCTGCATGAACTTAGGCAAGTCTGTCTACCCCTTGTGCCTCAGTTTACTCATCTGTAAAATGGAATATAATAGTGCCGACTTCACGGCATTGTTGTAGGGTTTAAATGTAGGGTCTCAGTGCAGTGCCTGGTATAGAACGAGTGCTATGTTATTCATATGATTTAAATGTGTGCTCATGAAATAAATGTGTATTACCAAATGAAATTCATCAACGAAATGAAACCTGAAATTTTCGCATGCTGCTCTGACGTTTAGTGCCCATCTAAATGGTAATAGTCATCTTACCATATTATTGTTCAAGATGAGGTCAAGTTAGAAAATGATTTAAAGAAGAATGTGAAATAAATATGAGTCTGTGCAGATCGTTGATACAGCAAAACAGTAAAGATGGGACGGAAGTCATGGCATTTGGGGAATATCAGTATATATATTATCGTATGCGACATTGACATCATCTACGTTTCTTATAGATATTTGAAGTATCAAAGAGGTGTAGAGATTCATGTGTGGAAATCCATGCATCACTTCCTAAGTTGAGAAAACATTAAGATGTAACTGAACTCCCTGTAAATGCGCTCTCCTCTCTTCCCAGTTGAATTTATGGCTCATAAACTGGGGAGGGGATATTTATGAGCCACCACATATATGACTAGCTAGAAATTGTCCCTTTTCTCTGCTCAGTCTAAGGTAAGCTCCAGAGTGTAGTTTCTCCTGGAGAGACCCATAGCAAGGGCGTGTGTGTGGAGGGAAGGGCAGTGGCATCCCAAGATCCTGGTCAATCACTTACCAACACCGGTGACATAGAGCAGGGCTTGGACTGGGTTGGTCTTGGGTCCATAGTATGAAATCTGAACCTAAAGGACAGAGCAAACCACGAAGGTCTTCTCTTAGTCATTCAACAAATTAACTGGACCCGTGCTGTGTGCCAGTTCAGGAAGAGACAAAGATGAGCAAGAAGTGGTGCCAGCCTATAAGAAGCATCCCAACCGGTGGGCATGGAGGGGTAGCAAAGTACTCCGATGCCTATGCCACTTAGACGAGGGTGCTGTGGGAGCCAGGAATGGAAGGGCTGTTTGGGTCTGTCCCATAGATAGTGGGGATCCAGGGAGATGTCACGGCCACCATCGCCTCATGTCTAGGCCATGGCACCAGCCTCTAGTGGATTGCCTGGATCCAATCTACTCAGGACACTGCAGCCCACGGGGTCTTTCTAAGATGAGCAGACTTCTTACTCCCTGGATGACAGGTTTTCCCTGGCTTCCTGTTGCCTTCAGAAAATGACATCCCTGATGCCAAACTCTCTAATACTGCTCCCTCATTCCCCACTTCCCTCTTCACCATCTTTTCTTGCCAGATAGATCTTCCTCAGTTTCCTCAACACATGCCTGGTCATTTCTTCATCTAGAGTGTGCATACAGGCCACATGCCCCGTAGAGTTCTCACTCCACTTTCCCTCTCTGAGGTGGGTCATTCCTCGCATCCTTTAGCTTGCCATCTCTTCCAGGAACTTTCCCCTGATTGCATCCTCACCAACCTACTTTGATGCCCAAGTTCTATGCTCCTACAGCAGGCAACAACTCTGCCCCAAGGTGAAGACTGCTTGGCCTGCCCTGCTGGAAACAAGTGCTCATTGGCCCAGATCTCTGTGGGAACCCCAAAGGGCCCTGTTGAGCCCATCTGCAGTCACAGGGGGATGCAATGAGTTGAGTGGTGGTCCTGAAAAAGCTATGTCCACAGCCAAATCCCTGAAACCTATGAATGTGACCTTATTTGGAAAAAAAGGTCTTTGCAGATGTAGATAAGGGTCTTGAAATGAGATGGTCATGGATAACCTGGGGAGGCCTTAAATCCAACAACTAGTGTCCTCATAAGAGTGAGGCAGATGGAGATTTGACATCTTGAGGAGGGGGACCGAGACCACAGAGGCAGAGATCGGAGTGACACGGCCACGAGTTTAGGAAGCTGAAGCTGAAGCTGAAGGATGCAAAGAACTGGTTCTCCCCCAGAGCCTCCGGAAGGAGTGCTGCTCGCAGACACCTTGATTTTGGGCTTTTGTCCTCCAGAGAGGATACATTTCTGTTGATATAAACCAGTAATTTGTGGTCATTTGTCCAGGAGCCACAGGAAACGAATGGACATGGAGCAGAGCTTCCCAGCCTGCCAGGCTGTGGCCATATAGCCCCCACCACCACTTATAATGGCTTACCTGTAAGCCATTACATGTGTTGGTTGTAAGTCCCCTGCAGGCTGCAACCTCACCTGATCTGTTCCCTTCTGTGTCTCCAGAGCCTGGTAGTGCCCAGCATGTAGGAGGTGAATACTAAACATCCGCTGAATGGATGAATTTAGTAAAACCCCGGCCTCTATGAACCCCTGGCATCCCTGTATTGTCTGTGAGGATGCCGTAGCTGGAATAGTCACCATAGTATCCAGAGAGGAAGAAGCTCTACAAGGGCTGGGGCTGTGGGACAATGCGAGACAGACCATGGGTAGCTGACCTACTGCGACCTGCTGCAACCTGCTGACCTCCTCTCACACATCCCACCTCACAGCTGCCACACTCACCTTTTGGTCACCTGTGCTACTGCTGGCGGCTCTCATCCTCAGGCTCACCTCCAGGCTGGGGTCCAGGGACCACTTGGAGGAACCTGTGGAATTCTTTTTGGCTGGACGGCTGTGGCCAACATCCACGACCACTCCTGGGGAAGCATTAATGCTGAAGGACGTGTAGCCTGTGGGGGCAGAGCTGTGGAAGAGACAGTGGGGAGGACAGAGGGACATAGTGAGGGAGACCTGGCCCCTCATTCTTGCTTTTCAACCAACAAGTGTAAACACCACATGGCAGCCAGGTGACCCTGACTGTAGGGGTAAGTGCTGTGATGTTGTTGGGAGGTAGTAAGAAACAAACAAACAAAAAATCTCCTGACCTGAAGGACTTATATTTGAACTAGGAGAATTACAGAGCTATGTGCTTACCAAATGCACACACACAGATGTATATATACAGCAGACAGCACGCCCAGAGTTTACACCACACAAGTGTGCGCACAGAGGACCATGTATTTGTAAACAACCACAGACTTCTGCTTTTGGAATATGGTACCCCAGTACTCTGAAGGACCTTCCTCTTACAAAACAACTAGATCCTGATTAAAGTATACTTTTTAGGGCACTGTTGAGATCATGAGACATAAGGGAGGATCTCCAAGGACTCCCTTCTCTGTATGCACATGCACACACACACATACACACCATGGGGGTTAAACTGAGGAACACCAAAAACAAAGAGGAGATATTGAAGGTATCCAGAAAGGAGAGTCAGAACATCTACAATGGAATTACTAGGAGATTAAAAGCAGGCTTCCTAACAGCAACAATGAAATCCAGAAAACAGTTGAATAACATGAATCTTCAAGATATTTTTGAAAAAAATAACTGTTACTTAGAATTGTGTACCCCACTAAATTATCTATTTTTTAAAGATTTTATTATTTTTTTATTTAAGAGAGTGAGAGGGAGAAGGAGAGAGAGAGAGAATGAGTGTGGGGATGGGTAGAGGGGAAGACAGAAATAGACTCTCTGCTGAGCAGGGAGCCCAACATGAGGCTTGACCCCAGGATCCCCAGATCATGACCCGAGCCAAAGGCAGATGCTTAACTGACTGAGCCACCCAAGTGCGCCAAGAAAAAAAATGTACAGATAAAAATACCAAAGGGGGTAAAAACAAGTCCAATATATGAATAATAAAAATAAATGTCAATGTATCAATGTTACTAGTTAAAAGAGAGTTTTGACTTAAAGAAACAAAACTCATCTATATAATATTTATAAGAGGCACATCTAAAATATAAGGATCCAGAAAAGATGAAATATAAAGGAAAGGAAAAACATACATTAAGCCAATACTGATCAAAAGGGAGCTGGAGTGGGTATGTTAATATCAGACAAAATTAATTTTGTATAAAAATTTAATACATTTTTAATAAAGCCATGATCATAGTTGAAGACTTCAAGTCTTCTTTCTCAATCAACACTAGATTAAGCAGACAAAAAATTAGTAACACAATTGACAAGCTCAATTTGGTACATATATATAGAATTCCTTGCTCCACAACTAGTGAATATACATTTTCCCAAGCAAAGTGCACGTGGATCAGTAAAAAACATTGATCACATAGTTGGCTATCAAAGCAAAGTTGCAACAAATGTTAAAGAACAGGTCACATACAGTGTAGGTAGCACATTCTTTGATCAGAACGTAACTAAGCTAGGAACCACTAACATAAAGTTCATTTTTAAAAACCCCATACACTTGGCAATTTTAAAATCAGACTTCTATATAACTTAACAAGGCAAAGGACAATTAATGGAAATTAAATAATAATACTTAGAACTGAGCAATACTTAAAAAACGCTACATTTCAACACTTTTGGGGGAGCTAAAGGTGTTGCTTTGTGCCTTAAATGCCTAGATCTTCAAAAAGAAGAGAAAAGCTAAAATATGAGTATATAGGATAAAACAGAAAAATAAAATACAATGTAATCTACCCCCCCAAAAGAAAATAAAGATGGTAGAAATCTGTGAAATATAAAACAGGTAAATCAGCAGAGCCAAAATAGACTGATACAACTGGTAAACCTCTGGCAAGATTGATCAAAGGAAAAAAATAGAAAAATGAAAAAAATCCGTATAGGAAAAGCAGATTATTTTGTAGATAATTGATAAAAGTTTACAAAAATCCCAGAGCATGATTATCTGCAACCTCTCCCTCAAACTTTAAACTTTGAATTTAAAAGATACACTAAGAATTTAATAAGGTAGGTAGTAAGGTGGAGAGGCAAAAATCAGCTGCATTTCTGTACATCAGCAATAAATAGTTAGAAAAATAATTTTTATAAGCAGATATAATTTACATTAGGAAAAATCCCTGTGAGGTACTTAGGCTACATCTAACAAAAGATATGTAAGGATTTTATGGAGAAAAACAAACCTATTCAAAGCACTAGAGAAGACACAGATTAATAGAAAGTTAGAAAAGCTTAATATCATTAATGTATGAATTCCCTCCAAATGAATGGGTATATTCAATGGAATTCTAGGACATTTCATGGACTTTGACAAGTTGATTCCAAGATTGACAAAACCAAGCTGCTAAGACAGTCGACGTACTCCTGAAGGAAAAATAGCAAAAGGTGAGGGACTTGCTCTACCAGGTGTAAGTTACCAGAAAGCCATGGATGGTGCTGCGATGGCTCAGGCAGGGACAAACAATAGATATAGCTGAGAGAGACTGTCCTTGATCTGTGACAGAGGTGGTCTTGCAGATAACCGGGCAAAGGGAAAATGACATCACAAATGGTGCTGGGACAAGGGCTTGTCCAGATGGAAGACAGTTAAATAGGATAAATAATTAAACTGATCCCACCTTCACACCATATACAAAAACAAGCTCCAGGTGGATTTAAGACTTAAAAATGAAAGGCAAACATTTGAATATTAAAAAATAAATAAATCTTCTCTTTTAGAGAAGTTTTAGGTTTACAGTAAAATTGAGAGGAAGGGACAGAGATTTCCCGCGTATCCCTTGCCTGCCCCCCGCTCCCATGCACAGCCTGCCCCATTATTAGCATCATCCCCTGGAGTGGAACATTTACTAAAATTGGTAGGCCAACGCTGTTACATCATAACACCCCAAATCCACAGTTTACATTATGTTTCCCTCTCGGTGTTGTGCATTCTATGAATTCAAACAAATGTACATATAATGACTTGCAGCCACCATTATGGTATCATACAGAGTAGTGTCATCGCCCCAAATACCCTCTGTGCTCTGCCTACTTATCCCTCCTTCCCCCAACCCCTGGCAACCACTGATCTTTTACTGTTGCCATACTTCTGTCTTTTCCAGAATATCATACAGCCAGGGTCATAGTAGCCTTTTCAAATTGGCTTCCTTCTTAGTAATATGCATTTTAAGTTTCCTCCGTGTTTTTTTCATGGCTTGATAGCTCATTTCTTCTTAGCACTAAATAATATTCCGTGGCCTAGATGGGCCACAGCTTGTTCATCCATTCACCTACTGAAAGGTTTCTTGGTTGCTTCCAGGTTTTGGCAACTGTGGACAAAGCTGCTCTAAATGTCCATGTGCAAATTTTATGTGGACACAAGTTTTCTTTTTTTTAAAGATTTTTAAAATTTCTTTATTCATGAGAATAAAGAAATCTCAACCGCTGAGCCACCCAGGTGCCCTACATGGACATAAGTTTTCAACCCCTTTGGGTAAATACCGAGGAGTCTAATTACTGGACTGTACGGCAAGAGTATGTTTAATTTTATAGGAAATCACCAAACTGTCTTCCAAAGTGGCTATCCCATCTTGCATGATCGCCAGCAATGGAATCAGAGTTCTTATTCGTCTGCATCCTGTCCAGCATTTGGTGTTCTCAGTGTTCTGGATTTTGGCCATTCTAATAGGTATGAAGCAGCATCCCATGGTTGTCTTAATTTGCATTTCCCTGATGGCATATCACGTGGTGGAGCATCTTTCACATGCCTCCCTGCCATTTGCATATCTTCTTTGGTCTGTTAAGATTTAGCCCATTTTTTAACCAGGTTGTTCATTGTTGTCTTAAGAGTTATTTGTATAGGGACACCTGGGTAGCTCAGCGGTTGAGCGTCTGCCTTCAGCTCAGCTCATGATCCCAGAGACCTGGGATCGAGTCCCGCATCATGCTCCCTGCAGGGAGCCTGCTTCTCCCTCTGCCTGTGTCTCTGCCTCTCTCTCTGGGTCTCTCATGAATAAATAAATAAAATCTTAAAAAAAATGTTTTGTATGTTTTGGGCAACAATCCTTTATCAGATGTACCTTTTGTAAATATTTTCTCCCAATCTGTGCTTTGTCTTTTTTACTCACTTTACAGTCTTTTGTAGAGCAGGACCTTGAAATTTTAATAAAGTCCAACTTATTAATTCTGTCTTTTCTTTTCTAGATGGCACCTTTCGTGTCATATTTAAAAAGTCACTGCCAAATCCAAGGTCGTCTAGATTTTCTCCTGTGTTACCTCCTGAGAATTTTATAGTTTTCTGTTTTACATTTAGGTCTATGGCCTATCCTGAGTTAATTTTTGTGAAGGGTGTAAGGCCTGTGTCTAGATTCCTTTTTTTGGATGTGGATGTCCAGTTCTTCCAGTACCATTTTTTGGAAAAAACCTCCTTTTTCCATTGTATTGCCTTTGCTTTTTCTCAGAGGTAAGTTGATTATACTTATGTGGACCCATTTCTGGGCTTTCTACTCTGTTCCATTTATTTAGTTCTCTTTTATTTGCCAATACCACACTGTCTTGATTATAACTTTATAATAAGTCTTTATAATATAATGTCAGTTCTCCAACTTTCTTCTTCTTCAATACTGTGTTAGCTATTCTGAGTTTTTTACCTCTCCACTTAAACTTTAGAATCAGTTTGCCAATATCCACAAAATGGGATTGCATTGAATCTATAGATCAAGCTGGGAAGAACCGGCACCTTGACAATATGAATCTTCCTATCCATGAACATGGAATATCTCTCTATTTACTGCTCTGATTTCTTTCAGCAGTTTTGTAGTTTCCTCATATAGATATTATACTTATTTTATTAGGTTTATACCTAAGTATTTCATTTTGGGGAGAATGCAAATGTCAGTAGTATCGTGTTTTTAAATGTCAAACTCCACTTGTTTTTTGCTGGTAAGTAGGGAAATGATGGACTTTTTAACACTGTATCTTGTCGTCTTGCCATAATAGCTTGTTAGTTTTAGGATTTTTTTTTTTATTAATTCATTTGGATTTCCTACACAGATGATCACATCACCTGCAAACAAAGACAGGTTTATTTCTTTCCGATTGTCATCTCTCATATTTCTCTTCCTAGTCTCATTGCACCTGCTAGGAATTTTAGTATGATGTTGAAAAGCAGTGGTGAGAGGGGACTCTTTGCCTTGCTCCTGGTTTTGGTGGGAAAGCTGCAAGTTTCTCACCATTAGGTTGATGTTAGCTGCGGGTTTTTGTAGATACTCTTTATCAGGTTGAGGAAATTCCCCTCCAAGTTTACTGAGGTTTTATCGTAAGTAAGTGTTGACATCTTTTTTTTAAAAAAAAAAAGATGAGGGATCCCTGGGTGGCGCAGCGGTTTGGCGCCTGCCTTTGGCCCAGGGCGCGATCCTGGGGACCCCGGGATCGAGTCCCACGTCAGGCTCCCGGTGCATGGAGCCTGCTTCTCCCTCTGCCTGTGTCTCTGCCTCTCTCTCTCTCTCTCTGTGACTATCATAAATAAATAAATAAATAAATAAATAAATAAATAAATAAATAAATAAATAAATAAAATGTTAAAAAAAAAAAAAGATGACACAGGCATCTTTATGCCCTTTCTTAAACAAGATATAAAAGCAATAAACATTAAAGGAAAGGGGCACCTGGGAGGCTCAGTGGGTTAAGCATCTGCCTTCAGCTCCACAGGGAGCCTACTTCTCCCTCTCCCTCTGCCTCTATCTGCTGCTCTCCCTGCTTGTGATCTCTCTCTGTCAAATAAATAAATAAAATCTTTTAAAAATAAAATAAGATAAAGAAAGAAAAGATTTAAGTTCAACTAGATGAGAATAAATAACTTCTGTTCATCAAAAGACACTGTGAAGTGAAAAAGCCTTATCGTAATCTACAGAGAAGACTGCGCTTAGCGTCTGCCACTCTTGCATTCAGTGGCTCACACAATCCTTACGGGAAGGGGCACCTGCCAGACACTCGGCATGCCTCGTGCAGTTTAACCCCCACCACAGCCCGGCAGCATGGATGCAAATAGTCCCATTTTACAGATGGGACTACAGAGGCTCAGAGACTTGTCCATGCTCTCTGCCGTCACCCTGAGTGGCCATCTGCTGAGAAGGAGACACTGGGAGGAAGAGGAGAATCCCCCTAATTGCAGTGCCAGAACATCTACCATCTTTCGTGGTTGACGACTTCCAGACCGCACCCCACTCCACCCCATTCTAGGCCTCCCAAGCTCTCTGGAAGCTCCCTGAGCTCCACCAACCAGGCAGCAGTGCCCAGTGAGGCCAGCCCCACAGCACTCAGAGGCCACATGTGCTAGGGAAGCAGAATGAGTTTGGGGTTGTATAGTCCTGGGTTTGAATTTCCTGGCTTCCTCACCTTGAATTTGCATGACCTTGAAATGTCAGTTTACTCATCTCTAAAATGGGTGTGATGCTCATTAGAAATCAGGGACAGAAAGACCTGGCACCTAGCAGCAGGAGTCGTGATAGCTCCCTGACTCCAGCCACAAGCACCACGGAAAGCCCTCCGCAGGTTTCAGTATTCATCTCAGGTCAGTGGGATTTTGCTGGAATATAATCAATGTGTTTCCCGTTGCGGGAGAGGCACTTTCCAAGTGCAGAGTGAAAAATCACAAGCAGTGTTTGTAAGGGCAGCTCTGGATAGAAGCCCACACCCCTGGGTCTGCTCCTGCCTCTGCAGCCCTGTGCTTCTAACCCTGGGGGCTCTGAGCCCAGTGACAGAGGTCACGCTCCGGCGGGGGGTGGTGTGCAGGTGCCGGGAGCAGGTCAGGGGAGCAGCATTGGAGAGGAGGCAGTGCCAGCCCGTCTGTGCAGGGAGAGAATCCAGGCCACAGTCAGGGCGGTGGCCGCTCAGGGGACAGGCTGAAGGCGCTGGCCGGGGGCTGCTGTCATGAGCAGGTCGGAAGTGAGAGGGAAGGGTCTCAGCCAGGCTGTCTGCGTTTGAACCTATGAGCTGTGTGGACTCAGGGGAGTTACTAAACCTCTCAGATCCTCGGCTTCCCCTTCTGCCAAATGGGAGCAACAGCACTGCCTGTCTCGTTAGGCTGATGAATGTGTTCTGCGTAGGCAGCAAGGTGGCAGCCCCAGCCGTTGTCCCTGAGACATGCAGGGGGTGGGATGTGTCACTGAAGGAGGAGCCCACTCTCGGAAGGGTCATGGGGCCTCAGGCAACCTCGGCCTCTCTTTCCCTTTGCTCTCAACCTCCCATCTCCTGCCTCCCCTCCACAGCTCCAGGAAGCACCCCCAGACCTTTGCTGCTCTACCAAGGCCCAGATGCAGGCAGCCAGTGACATGTTTAAGGAAATGCCCCAGACACCCGTGTGGGCACCGTTCTAGGACCACACATGTCCTGGAGGGGGGAAGCCGGGGGAGGTCCCGACTATTACTCATTACAACGACACCAACAGGGCACACTTGCCGAGCATCCCTAGACCATTTTGTTTAACCAGAGCCTGGCCCAGGCTTGGCACATAGTAGGTGTTCAGTCGGTATAGGATGGAAGGATGGAAGGATGGATGGATGGATGAACAACCACCAGCAGTACGTCCAGCTCCGTGCTAAGTACGGACACACTCCCATGGTCTTTCACATTTAATCCCTCTAACCACCCTAGGAAGTGGGTATTATCTCCATTTCACAGAAGGGGAACGTGAGGCTCCGTTGGCCAAACGTCCCACAGCAGGGACGGCCCTCCCTAGCCTCTTCCAACCCCAGAGCCTGTCCCATCACGCGTATGATATTACACAGCCGTGGAGCGAGGCTTGGCTGCGAGGTAGGGGTAACAATCTGCATCATGAACCAGGTGTGGGTCATGAAGTCCAGAGCCCCGCCTTCCTCCCAGGGCACACCTGCTGTGTGGCCTCAGGCAAGTCACAGACCCTCTCTGAGCTCCAGTGCCTCATTGGTGAAAGGAGAGAGTCCTGTGGGCCCTGTGATAATTCACTGGTGGTGAGGCCTTGGGTCCAGGCACATCCCCGGGCCACTCAGGTCCCACCCTCCAGCTTTCCCCCGGCCGCAGCCTGAAGCCGGAGCCAACTGCACACCCCGTCACCCTGTGCCGTTGGAACCTGCTCCCCAGCCTCCGTGGCCCTGTGCCCCGCCCCCGGGACGGCCCTGCTCACCTGTAGACATCCAGCTGAGTTTCGGTGCCCAGCACGCACACGGCATAGGTGGACTGCTCCGGGGCCACGTGGATCACCGAGCCCTGGGCCATGGTCCCGCCAGCCCGTCCCTCCAGCTGCGCGAAGCCCCTCGGCTGCTTCCTTTATACGGCCCAGCAGAGCCATGAGTCAGCACCTGCGGTTTACAGGCGGCCCAGCCCCTCCCCACTCAGGTCCCGGGGCGTGTTCTCTCCACCTTTCGTGCCCCGGAGCTGCTCCTCGGACCCGGGCCTTGTGAGCGTCGGTGCCAGAACCAGGGCAGGCAGGCTGGCTCCGTCAGTCTCCCGGGAAGGCCCGGGGTCAGGACGCCGGGAGGGGAGGGGTGGGGGGCTGGCGAGTGCAGGGGTGCGTCCTCCTGGGACAGCCCCGTGGGCGCCTGGGGCCGTGAACACCTGAGTGCAGCCAACCTTGCCTCGCGGTGCCAAACACGGTCTCAGACAGGAGGAGGCGCTCGGGAGGTCGCAGCTGGAGCTCACCCCCCCCTCCCCGGGCAACACATTCGAAGACGTGCGTGGCCTGGGACAGGTCCCCGCAGGCTGGGCCCCCGCGTGACAGCTCACTGCCTCGGGTGTGTTCTGTGCACCAGGCGACTAACCCCATGAGGCACGTGGGGTGAACACTGTCATCCTCCCCCCACCGGGTCCCCACGGCAGCTCCCCGAGGTCGGAACCACCATCGTTCTCACGTGACAGAAGAAACTGAGGCACAGAGAAGCCAAGTGATACCGCCTAGTCTCCCCAACCGTAGAGAGCGCGCCAGGCCCCAGACCACCTTCTCCAGGCCCAGAGCCCCTCTACTGTGCGGGCGGATGAGGCGGCCACTGACGCTGCAGCGCGGCCCCGTGGCTCCTTGCACACAGCCGGGCCTAATAAACCCACTTTCTCCAGCTGGTCACGGGGTTAGGACTAGTTTGAGCTCCGGACGGAAGCCGGGAGAGGGGGCTGTCACCGCCAGACCCGACTCACCACCAGATCTGGTCACCCTGTGGATGGGGGCCCGAGGCACCAAGAGGGCTGACATGCCCACTGTCACCCAGCACGTCAGCGGCAGGGCCGGGCTCTACCCGAAGCCTTAGGCCTCCGGGGGTGATTTTCTATTTTTCCTCTTTGTCCTGTTTTTCTTCAGCATCTTGGGGGGTCACACTGGCTATGAATAAGCCGCAGAGAGAACAAGCCCAAAGCAGTTTTATCAACTCAACAAATATTTCTTGGTTGCCAGGCCTGTTCCGGGCGCCGAGGATGCAAAGTGAACAAAGCAGACAAATATCCGGCCTTCGTAGGAGCTTTTCTTTTTTTTAATAGAAAGAGACAGCCAATAGGCAATAAATAAATAAGTGAATTGCACAGTATGTTAGCATTGCGGAAAAATGAAATGATAGGGCACGACAAGGGGTGGATTGTGATTTCAAATTAGGGTGGTCAGAGGAGGTGACATCTGAGGGAGATGGCAATGTGGATATTTGAGGCCAGCACAACCAGTGCAAAGGCCCTGAGGCAGAGACATGCTGGGGGGGGGTTCAAGAAAGCAGGAGACCAGTGTGGCTGGAATGTAGTGGAGGAAGGGGCAGGGGGGACAGTGCTAGGAGCTGGGGGGCGGATCACAGAGGGCCCTGCTGGCACTGCGAGGACTTTGGCATCTACCCCAAGTGATGTGGAAGACATAGGGACGTTTTGAGCCAAGGAGGCCCATGGTCTGATCTGTCTGGCTGCTGTGGGATAATCAACCATGAGGAGACCAGCGAGGAGGCCACTGCCCTCCGGCAGGTGGTAGATGATGCAGCCACGCCGCGGTGCTGGCAGTGGAGGAGGTGAGAAGCGCTCAGACCTACGCTGACCCTACAGCCAGTAGGATTGACATGGACCTGATGGGGGCCATCAGGGGGTTCCATCAGGAATCAGGGGGTTCTCCAAGATCCAGGGAGGCCTGAGCCCCCGGAGGGATGGAGCAGGCACCTACTGACGGGGAGAGCTGGGGAGGGCCAGGCTTGCAGGCTGCGTGGCGATCAGGAGTTTGGTCCTGGCCACGCCGAGCGTGGGCTGTCTATTCGAGTCTGTGTGGGGACACCCTGCAGGCCGTTGGTTGGACGCGCGATTCTGGAGCTGGAGAGGACCAAGCTGAAAAGAATAAATCTGCGGGAACATCAACATCTAGAGCTTCCCTAGGAAATGAGCACGGACGGGTCACTGTGAGAAACCAGCCTTGTCTCTCTCTCTCTCTCTCTCTCTCTCTCTCTCTCTCACACACACACACACACACACACACACACACATGCTTGCACACCCGCACACCTCAGAAGCAAAGCCTTTTTGCAGACTCACATGCTCCGGCTGGCAGAGCAGGGATGAAAGTGGGCCGGGCAGGGCTGAGGGCACACAGACCGTCGGGGAGCGCGGACACCGCCCGTGCCAGCACCCCGGCTGCATCGTTGCACCGCTGCTCCCTGTCCTGGCTCGGCAGCATCGCAAAATAGCCTAGGCTGGGGCCCTAAACTACCGAAATGTATCTTCTCGCGGTTCTGGGGGCTGGGAGCCCGAGATCCCGGGGCCAGTGCGGTGGAGTTCGGCGGGGACCCTCCTCCTGGCTTGCAGGTGTCCTCTCGTCGCGCTATTGCATGGCGAGTGGGGGCGGGGAGGCGGGCAGAGGAGCCCACCCTCACGACGGATTACCTACCGGGGACCGACCCCTGTCCAAATACCACACTGGGGGTTAAGGCTTCAACTTAGGAATTTGGGGGGAGCCACGATTCAGTCTGCAGCACAGTTGGACCCAAAGCCTGTTTGCAGATTTCCAGCGTGTAAACCACGTTGTGATGCACAAACCGCCTCCATGTCTGGGCGCGTGGGTGATTCGGTCAGCTAAGCCTTCGACTCTTGGTTTCAGCTCAGATCACGTTCTCAAGGCTGTGGGATCGAGCTCTGAGTCAGGCTCCATGCTCAGCACAGGGTCTGCTTGGGATTCTTTCTCCCTCCCGCTCTGCCCCCCCCCCCTTCTGTCTCTCTCCTCTCTCTCTCAAATAAATAAATAAAATATTAAAAAACAAAACAAAACAAATTGCATCCATGTCTGTGGCTGTTTTGCAGGGACTTCATGGGTTGATCTTTGCTTCTCTTTATTCTCTTACTGGGCACTTTGGTTTTTTCCTGAAATTTGCCATAGCTTCTCATTATGTGTATGTGTTTCAATGTCTGTTCCCTAATCAACCATGAGAGCAGAGCTTCTGTAGGTCTCACCTGCACCCCGGAGCCTAGAACAGCTCCTGACTCATAGTAGGTGCTCATTAAACATCACGGCTGAAGACTGCGGTCTTCTCCAGCACCCAGCCCCATACTGGACCCCAGGGTGGGGGCTGCGAAGGACAGCTTCCTGCGAGGATCTCTCAGAGCCCGACCTGGCTGTTACCTTGTGGAAGGCATTGACTTCGGCAAGTTTGGGGAGCAAACTGGTACATGAGGGTGGCTGGCTCAGAGCCCAGGCCAGAAACGCTGCAGGAAGGGGCCCTTGTCCCTGCAGAAAGACGGAATCACCGGCGGGGCTACACAGTGGAGGAAGCAAGGTCGTGTTGGGGTTGCCCAATGCCCTCCGGCCCCTGAGCTGATGCCCCAGATATATGCCCTTCCTCCACGTGATGGTGATGTCACTGGGAAGAGGAACTGGTATTGGTCTCTCCCTGAGACCCCAGGACTGGGGGTAGAACCACTTGTGTTTGCAGTGGATGACTCAGCCATTCCTTCAGCGCTGCTCGTTCACAGTTAGAGTTCAGATCCATATACTTAGCTCTTCACTCAACAAATATTTATCAAATGCCTCCCAAGTGCCTGGCACTCTCTCAGAGGCGAGGTCAGGCTTTATTTAAAATAGATTTGCCAGGACCCGGGGTGATAACAGAGACCAGAGTCTATTATATATCCGCTAGGAACCAAATTTGTCACCAGGTCCTCAGCTATATTATTTCCAATTTCCACTCTAACCCAGCGGGCAAGACTTATGATCCAATTTCTACAGAGGAGTGAAGCCCCATGCTCAAGGTCCCCTGGCCCCTGAGCGGGTTCCAAATCCACCTTTGCCTGGCACGCTCTGCTCTCCACTGGGGTCCTCGCCCGTGCCAGGCCACTGACACCGCATCCTCTCCGATCCTCATACCGACCTTAATGTCTGAATTACGCTCTCCCCACTTTCCAGAGGAAGAAATTGAGTCTTGGAAGGGCGTAGGTAACTTGCCCAAGGTTACGCAGATCGGAAGTGGTGACACTTGGGTCTCACTTTGCCCCTTGTCCCACCCTGCCTGCCACGCAGCTGCCTCCCGATGAGCTCTGAAACCCCTTCCAGCACAAACAACCCCCAACTTCTCCATAACCTCAAGCAGAAAATTGGGAGTGTGTCTAGATCATTCAGATTGGTAGAAACTGGCAAATCTTCCCTTCCTACAAAGGTGTTTGTCTAAGTACAGTGTGACTGCCCCAGGGGGGAGGGGGTCCTTGCTCCCTCTCTCTGCTCCCCAGTTCTGTCAGGCCCAGCACCTCTCTGCTCTCCTTCACAGCACCCCTGTAGGCTCTGCAAACACTCACGGGCACGCAGGGCGACATGGTGACTGACACGAGCCAGGCCCCACGCCGCAGCATGCTTACTGTGCCCGTTGAGGTGGAGCGCACAGCAACCTGATGAAGGGAGGACACCTGCTAGTCATCGGTGGGTGAGCGTTTTGCCGGGGACAGAGATGGGACGTGGCATCAAAAGCCTGCGAACTTCCACGATGCCATCTTTGAGCAAAGGAGGGCGACCCCGCCAGATGGAAGTCACTGGGTCCGCATTCCTCTTCTGGAGCTGGCTTCCACCTTGTCTGTGGTCCCAGTGCCACCTTCCTCCTCCAGCACCCAGAATTCTCCTGGGGACCATGACCATGAGAATGCCAGCACCCCAAAACAGGGGCTTTCCTTTGTGTTCCCTGGTGCTTAAACTGTCTGGTGCAGAGGAGGTGCACAAGAAAAACCGTATCTTCTTGAATAGAAAACTGTTTATTTTAAGATGCGTCCTTTGCTTCATCAACCATTTGTTGAAAAAGACTTTCTTTCCTCCCTTGAACTGCCTTTGCAACTTTGTCAAAAAATCAGTTTGCCGTACCGTGTGGGCTGTTTCTGGGTTCTCTCTTCTGTTCTATTGACCTGTGTGTCTGATCCCCGACCAAGCACAGTCTTGATTCCTATAGCTGTACCTTGAAATTGGGTGGACTCACTGCTCCCACTTTATTCTTTTTCAAAAGCATTTTAGCTATTACAGTTTCTTTGTCCTTCCATAGGATTTTAGAATAATCTTGCCTGTATCTGCAGACAATCTTGCTGGGATTCTGACAGTGACTGCACCAAAACCTGGATATCCGTTTGCAGAGGGTTGACACCGCACTATGCTGAGTTTTCCAATCCACGAACACAGCGCCTCCCAGGTATTTAGAGCTTCCAGCACTTAAACCTTGTGCGTGTTTTGTTGGATTTCTACCTAAGGATTTCATTTTAGTGGAGTGACTATAAATGGTCTTGTATTTTTATTTCTTTTTTTTTTACACCGATTGTCATAAAGCTCTATTTACAGTCGCCAAAATGTGGACGCAACCCCAATGTCCATCAAAAACAAAAAATCACAGATGAATAAAGTATGGAACATCTTTCAGCCCGTAAGAAGAATAGAATTCTGGCACGTGGTACAACATGAATGAACCTTGCAAACCTTACGCTAACTGAAAGAAGCCAGACACAAAAGGACCAATATTACACAATCATATCTATATGATGTGCTTTGATTACTCAGTTCTTTTTTTTAATAATAAATTTATTTTTTATTGGTGTTCAATTTGCCAACATACAGAATAACACCCAGTGCTCATCCCGTCAAGTGCCCCTCTCAGTGCCCGCCAGTCACCCCCACCCCCCGCCCTCCTCCCCTTCCACCACCCCTAGTTGGTTTCCCAGAGTTAGGAGTCTTCCATGTTCTGTCTCCCTTTCTGATGTTTCCTACCCATTTCTTCTCCCTTCCCCTCTATTCCCTTTCACTATTATTTATATTCCCCAAATGAATGAGACCATATAATGTTTGTCCTTCTTGTATTTTTATTTCTTTTTATTTTTAAGTTTTATTTATTTATTTTAGAGAGAGGGGGGACACACATAGTGGGGAGGGCCGGAGCAAGAGGGAGAGAGAGAATCTTAAGCAGATTCCCCCGCTGAGTATGGAGCCCACCTCCGGGCTTGATCTCGCAACCCTGAGATCACGACCTGCGACGAAACCAACGGTTGAGTGCTTAACCAACTGAGCCACCCAGGTACCCCTGGTCTTGTATTTTTAATTTCAGCATCGACATGTTCATTGCTAGTATATTAAAATACAAGTGATTTTTATGTGTTGGTCTTGTATTCTGTGACCTTGCTGAACTCATTTATTAGCTCTAGGGTTCTTGTTGTTGGGTTTTTGTTTTGTTTTGTTTTGTTTTGTTTTTTGTAGATTCCTTGGAATTTCCTATGTAGATAATCACGGTATCCACAATTACAGGCAGTTTTATTTCCTCCCTCCTTGTTTGTATATCTTTTATTTCTTTCCCAGCTTTATCACACTGGCTAGAACTTTCAGTGCTGGGTTGGAGAATAGTGGTGAGAATGGTCATCCTTGTCTTGTTCGCAGTCTTGCGAGGAAAGCATTCACTCTTTCACTGTTACGTATGTTGTTAACTGTAGTTTTGTTTTGTTTTGCAGATGCTCTCTATCAGATTGAGGAAGTACCTTCCTATCTCTAATTTACAGAGAGTTTTAATCATGAATGACCATTGGATTTTTTCAAATGCTCTTTTGGCATCCATTGATATGAGGGTCGGATTTTTCCTCTTTAGCCTATTACGTGGTGGATTACACGGGCTTTGGTCGAGCAGAACACCGGATACCAATAAGCAATGCTGGGGGAGGATGCCCACTACATGGAAGACAGCAAGATCATTACAATGCCAGCCTCCAAGAAAGAAGTCCAAACACTTCTGCCCTTGGATCTCGGTATCGGAATTACCAAGGAAAACCCAACACAGTCAAGCAGTTTTTTCACTTTATAGGAGTCAGACAACTTTCTATCTTGTATGTATAAATCCGTTTTCTTTTCTTCTTTCATTTATACATTTAAATAGAAAAAGATGTCTGCAAAGCAAATTGTGCCTAATGTAATCCCTTTCCATGGGCAACGATTACTACAACTACCCCCATTTATTCATTTTGCCATTTCACAGATCACTTCCTTTTGCAGCCAGATTTTTTTCACTTAATACAAGAGAGGTATTTGTCACATGACCATAAAATCCTTGGAGGTTTCCTACATGGCACGAAATGGAGGTATCACATTTTCTTACCCAGCCTCAAATGCTTTTCACATTTTGACCGAGCACGATTCTCATTTTTTGCTATTATGAATCTCGAATAAGCATTTGTCTTTGAGTAGGATACCCTTCTTGTGTATTTTCCTAGAGGTATAATTCCTAATACTTGAAACTGCTTTCCCAAGAACTGTGCGATCAAATCATATCCGTATAAGCAGCTTACAAGACCGCTCAACCTCCCTCACCTTCCTGACAATCTTTTCAGGGGGTTTTGTTTCTGCTATTCTGATGGTGGTACTTTGTGTTTAGTTAGTTCGTAATGAGGTTGATAAATGTTCCAGATGTTTGCCACCCAGTTGCTGATGCTGTTGAGCCGCTCTGATCAGGAGAGACGTTAGGGAAGGAATGAGCCAGGGCCGGGAGCTGCAGGCAACGTGTGTCCTCACCATTGCTTTGCTTTTTCTCATTAGACCGTGATTGCATTTCTCCAGCAGCAGTTCGAAGGTTGAACCCGGAGCTACATTAAAATAACATTGCCGTGTAAACTTGAACCTAGCACCGGTTTAAAATAACACTGACACCTCACATTCTTCTCAGCCAGGCTTGGGTGATGATCTTCTGAGGAATTTGTTTGCTCAGTGGATTCACACCCAACCAGGAAGCCAAAAGGCGGGGCTGGGTGTCTCTGTGGTGAGGTCTTGGCAGGGCCTGACTGGTTGGTGGCTGGTCCTTCTGGGGATCTCGGCCTCAGGAGGCTGCAATATACTATTTGTGCACCATCTCTCCGTTCTATTTACTGAGCACTCACTGTGTGCCAGACCCTCTCCCCAGGTCTTAAAGGAATCCAGGCCTGAATTTTTCTGGGATGTTCTGATTTCCAGTAGGCTATCCCAACATAGAGCTTCCTTAAGCATCTCAGTGCAAAGAACGTTACAGTCCTGCTGTCTGTGGTCTCCAGCCACTAACAGAGATGACAGGGGACTGAGTTCTGGGCAGACTCCAGGCCAAGCCACTGGCCTACACCTCCTCATGTGATCCTCGGGGCAACCGCACAAGGAAGGGAATTTGTAGGCCAGGAAATTGAGCTCGAAAAACTTGAGTGACTAGAACAAGGTCACACAAACTGGCGGTAAGAGAAGTCAGCATTTGAATCCAGATCGAGGTGATTGCAAAGTCTTAACCACAAGGCTTTACTGGCCAATTGTGGAGGGCAATAAAAGCTCCCAGACTCTTTGGTCTTCTGATTTACATTTCTTCAATAGACACCTGCTGAACGCCCTCTGCGCCAGGTGTTGTGTCAGGTGTTAGGGATACAGAAGGTAGAAGGGTCCTTGCCTTCAAGGAACATGAGACAGAAGTCCAAGAAACAGAACCAAAACGAAATCTCTCTCTCTCTCTCTCTCTCTCTCAAATATGTATATTCTAGGGCAAGGATTTGAGTGCAAGTAGTCTATCCAGGAGACACAGGATACACTAGGATGGATGGGAAAGTGAGACAGGGAAGGGGAGCCAATGAAGGTGTGTTAGGAAGCTGGTTGCCATGGTCACCACTTGAGGGTGGTAGAGCTTACCCCACTGGGGGGTGCTGGAGAGTGTGGACGGGTGCCCCAAAGCTAGCCCACCCCAGCGGCAAGGGAGCGGGGGCATTTATACACCCACTCCCATCACTTACTGCTTGAGGGCCGCTCCTGCAGGCACCAGTCCCCTGGTTTCTGGTCACCCTGCTCTGATGCTGCTCTGATGGCCAGAGAAGGCTTCAGGCAGAGTGCTAGTGCTGCCTCTCTGAGGCCAGGTCTCTGTGAATTGAAGAGGGAGGGGATGGCAGGGGCGTGGGGGGCACTGACAGCATCTGCCACGGAAAGGCTGGGGCATCCCCACTCCTTCAAGGAGCAGGAGACAGCTGCGGACACATTCTCCCTGAAAAATGCACATAGAACGTTTTGCGTAGAGCCTGCTGGGTTCATGGACCCCCTGGAACCCACCCAGGGACCCTGATTTAAGACCTCTACCTCCTGTGACTTGTCCTTCCTCTTTCCCCCAAGCCCACCCACCTGCCCCCACCAGGAGATAGTCAAGGCTTTCCTGACACAGCTGCCCTCCACCCACATACACTCAGGGACTCTTCCGGAGGGGAGGCGGCTCGGCGATGGCACTGTGGTCTGGTAACCAGTGTGCCCTCTTCTCCGACCTTTGGGACTTCAGAGCAGCTGGCAGCCGCCCCCAGGGACCCTTTTCAAGGGGTGGCAAGGGTGCTATCTGCCTGCTGGAGGTGGGGATCTGCGCTTCTTCCGGCCAGCGGGAGCTGTGCTGATGAACTCGACCCACTCGTGCGTGCATTCTGTGGTTCGGTGCTTCAAATCGTAGATCATAGCATGCCCACGGGGGAGGGCCTGCACAGACAACCACTTCCAGGAATAATAACAACGTGGACACTGTGGAAACCCCACTTGGGTTAAGAAATAGAAAGCCTTCAGTAGCTCTGAAGGGGGGGCCCCTCCCTCACTGCATCCCCCTCCCAGCCCTGAACTAGCCATTAGGCAAATCTTTCAGTCATTATTCCTTCACTTTTTCTTTACATTTTTGCCATATTGATTAGTTCTATCTGGTTGGACGTGATGAAAACGGAAGCAGGCTTCATTCCTTTGTGACTTGCTTCTTCCACTCAGGGTCGTGGTTGTGAAATGCGTCCATGTGGCCATGTGAGCTATAGATGGTTTCGTCATTGCTCTCCAATATTCCGTCATGGGAACGTCCAACAATTTAGCTATCCGTCCCGCTGGCGACGGGCATTGTTTCCAGTCTGGGGATCATTTGGCTACTGCTGCTGTGAACATTCATGTGTCTCGGGGCGCAGGCATGTACCTAGGAGCCGAATTTCTCGCAGAGGGTGTGGCAGTTTTAATTCACTGGAGCCACAAACTGTTTTTCAAGTAGTTGCACCCCTGTCATCCCCACTGGCAGTTTATGATGTTTCAGTTGTTCTGCATCCTCGCTAACCATTGCCCTTCAGGTATCTACTTATTTTGGCCTACCTGGTGGGTGTGTGATAGTGTATCATCGCGGTGTGCATCTGAGTCCCCCTGATTACAAACGAGGCTGAAATCCTTCCATCTTCTGTCCTTTCCTTATTGGAAATCTGTGTTTTCTGTTTTGTGAAGGGCCTACTTATAGTTTTATCCTTTTTTTTCCCCATGGGATTATTTCTCTATTTCTCTTTTTCTTATCTTTATTGAATGGTAGGACTTTTTTTGTTTTGTGTTTTTTTGGTTTTTTTTTTTTTTTTTTTTTTTGGATATGACTTTTGCCAAAGCTTTTGAGCTTATCCACTGGAGTGGAAATAATGTCTGTACAAAACCAAATGTTTGTTACTATAACTTCTGCATCACAATTAAAATCCAAACAGTTTTTTAAAGACAGTCAACTCGGGATCCCTGGGTGGGGCAGCGGTTTGGCGCCTGCCTTTGGCCCAGGGCGCGATCCTGGAGACCCGGGATCGAATCCCACATCGGGCTCCCGGTGCATGGAGCCTGCTTCTCCTTCCGCCTGTGTCTCTGCCTCTCTCTCTCTCTCTGTGACTATCATAAATAAATAAAAAATTAAAAAAAAATTTTAAAGACAGTCAACTCAATCAAAACCCACTACTTCAGAATCAATAGCTTCTTTGAAGCCACAGTAACACTTAAATATGGTTAAGACTCAAATGCAGAAATTTGGTTGGTTGGAAAGCTAATTAAACTTACAACTTGCTCAAATAGAATTACAAAAAGGCAAAATTGTGTTTTTCACAGAGATACGGTCCACTGGAATCACCAACACTGGACAGCTGTTAAGAGTATGTAGAGTCCTGAGATAATAAGGAATCCAGGCATCCTTTAAACAGTCTTCTGTTGTCCTTTCTGCCCAATCAGAGATTTGTGGGAGTGTGGAATAACACCACCACCAGCACTTGTAGCCTTGATGAGGGAATCCAATTCTTCATCTCCAAGAATAGCAAGTTGCAAGTGACGAGAGATAATACGCTTTACCTTCAAGTCTTTCAGTGCATTTCCTGCCAATTCAAGTACCTCTGCAGTGAGGTACTCCAGGATGGCTGCGCTGTTCACAGCGGCAGTCGCACCCACACGTCCATGACTGGTCGTCCTAGATTTCAGGTGTCGATGAAAATGGGCCACCGGGAACTGCAAGCCGGCTCTCTGTGAGTGGAAAACCGCCTTTGTCTTGGCCTTTCTGGAGTCCTTCCCAGCCTTACCGCCAGCCATTTCGAATTCTGCTGAAGCTCAAACAAGCAAGGCAGAGAAAGGACTAGTCAGCCAGCCAGCGAGATCCCACCGCCTACTCCTTCGTCGCACCGCGATTCAAACTGCCAAGGACTTCTTTATATATTCTAGATAGTGGTCCGCAAAGAACAGAACGATAAAGGAAAGGAATGATTAACTATATGAAAATGAGGAACTTCCACTTACTGAGAGACAGATTAAGCAAATAAAAAAGTAAACCACAAACTGGGAGAAAATGCATCTGTAATACATGTAACATACATGCTGACAGACCAGCACATAGGATGTAAGAGCCACTCCTACCTGCCACATGATAATAAAATATCCGGCCCTCTGATCTGGGTAGTTGGACTATTTCTCTCTCTGCATGAATTCTACGTGGCCTTCATTACTAGAGCTTTCCAATGAGTCTTAAACCTGGTGGAGCACATTCTCTCATCCTCCCACCTTAACGACTCACTTAGCTCTTCTTGGCTCTTTGCACTGTATGCAAATTTTAGAATCGGTTTTTAAGTTCTGTACACACACACACACACACACACACACACACACACACAACCTGCAATGGTTCTGATCGGGTTTGCATCAATTTGTAGATCTCAGGGAGGAGTAACATCCTTCTTTTTTTTAAAGATTTTATTTATTTATTTATTTGAGAGAGAGAGAGAGAGTGCAAGAGAGAGAGAGAGCACAAGCAGGGGGAGGATCAGAGGGAGAGGGAGAAGCAGGCTCCCCCCTGAGCAGGGCTCCATCCCGGGACCCTGGGACCATGACCTGAGCCGAAGGCAGATGCTTAACCAACAGAGCCACCCAGGTGCCCCTGAGGGACATCTTTTCGATATGGAACTTTCCATCCATGAGCACGGCATCTCTCTCCCTTCATTCAGACCTCCTCCAGTGTTTGTAGTTCTGTTGTGTAGCGTACCCCATAGAGGACTTGCACATCTTTGGTTAGATTTATTTTCTGGTTTTTGTTTTATTTTTTTTTTACTTTTTTATTGTTATTATGATTGGCATATTTAACTTTAAATTTTTCTACTTACTGTTTGGTATATAGAAATACAATTTATCAGGGCGCCTGGGTTAAGCGTCTGCCTTCGGCCAGGCTCAGCGGGGAGTCTGCTTCTCCCTTTCCCTCTGCCTCTCTCCCTGTTCATTCTCTCTCTCAAATAAATAAATAAAATATTTTTTAAAAGAAATACAATTTATCTCTGTGTATTGGTTTGATAGCAATAGCCTTGCTAAACTCTCTTATTAGCTCTTACAGCTTATAGATTCTTTTGGATTTTCTATATGTAATCATTCCTTTCCAGTCCTTAGAACTTGCACTTCTTTCTCTTGCCTGACTGTACTGCACGAACTTTCGGTTCAATGCAGAGTAGAAGTGATGACAATAGGGCTCTTGTCTCGCCTTGATCCTCTCTGATCCTATGAGGGTAGTTTCAACATCACTCATTAAGTGTAATTGTTGATGTGGGTTTCTTGTAGGCCAGTGGTTCTTGAAGTCCAGCTATACCAGGGTTACCCAGAGGGCTCATTAAAACACAGCCTGCTGCTCCCCACCTCCACACCCTGACCCCAGAGTTTCAGATCCAGTAGGTCTGGGAGAGGCCTGAGGGCTTCTTTTTGGACAAGTTCCCTGGCAGTGCTGAACGCTGCTGGTCTGGGGACCTTGCTGTGAGAAGCCCTGTAGTAAATCTTTCTTTAAAGGTTAAAGGAAAAATAAATAAATAAATAAATAAATAAATAAATAAATAAAAATAAATAAATAAATAAATAAATAAATAAATAAATAAAATAAAGGTTAAAGGAGCTCCTTTTTTTTTTTTTTTTAAGGAGCTCCTTTTTAAGGTTAGTTTAAGTTTTATTTTAGTCACAAGTGGAAATTTTATCAACCGTTTTTTCCTGATTTATCAAGATCATTGTGTAAATTATCCTTGATCTATTAATCCGTCGAATTGATTTTCTAAGGCAAAACTCTGCATTCCTGGGATCCATTTAATCTGATCTGATGGTATATCCTTTTTGAATTTAGTTTGCTAACGTTTTGCTTATAATTTGTTTTTAGATTTTATTTATTTATTCATGAGAGACACAGAGAAAGAGGCAGAGACACAGGCAGAGGGAGAAGCAGGCTCCATGCAGGGAGCCTGATGCGGGATTTGATCCCAGGACTCCGGGGGTCATGACCTGAGCCGAAGGCCGACGCTCAACGACTGAGCCATCCAGGTGCCCCTGCTTATAATTTTTGTACTTACGAATTCATTACTGTGCCCACAAGTTTCCTCTTTCCTGCTGTTCTCATCAAGGACAGTACCTAGCTCAGATTAAGTGCTAAAATACGGACATTATTATTCGGCCCAGATCATTGTACTTGTCGTGTCATGTTGCAATTGTCTGTCCACCGTGCTCCACTACTAATCTGCGAGCTGAGTGAAGTCAGGGTCGACACCCACTCATTCAGAATCTACCACTGAGCTGGATACACAAGCAGGGATGATTGTGCCCATATAAAACAGGAGCCAGGATTAAGTAACCGCTGTCAGGAGGATGAATAAGGCACAAATCCTACAGGAGGTGGAGAATGGAAAGTAAAGAAATGAGTATCTGTTGGATGCTCACGGTCTGCCAGGCATGGCTCTAGCCCTCAAACAATCTGGGAAGATAAGCACCGTTGGCACTTTACAGGTGAGAAATGGAGGCTCAGACTTAGGAGCTCTCTCCTCAGGTTTGCTGCTGCAGGGGTTTGCGGGCATTGACCGCTCCAAGCCTGAGTGTGCTGGGAATCGGTTGGCAACGCTGCCTTCCTGCTGATTATGAGGAGGAGATGGCAGGTTCTGCTTCTTGCATGGGCTGCTGGGAAGCTCAGATCCTAATTGTCAGCTCAACCATGCTCACAAGCTTGGTCCCCACTGTCATACGTTTGTCTGTCCTTTCCTGTGGCCTTTATTTCTTAAAACCTTCCTGCTTTGGTGCCTCTATTTTTAAATTATCAGTTTGCCGAGTGTCTCCTTATGATAAATGGTCTCAAATCCCTTGAGGAATAATTCTCATCAAGGAAATAAAAATAAAGAGAGAGGGAGAAAGAAAAGAAGTACCTATAATGAGTGAGCTGTCCAGTACCCTTGTGGGTGGTTACTCACATAAAAACTCATTTCTGAATCACGCCCCGCCCAGCCCTGCTCAGGTCCCTGCTTGCTGGAGCCCTGGGAAGTCCCTGGGGCGGCTGTAATTTCTGTGATTGAGATGTTTCAGATTAAGATAATTAACATTGAGATGCAGTTTCTCAGGATGCTGAGACATATAAAGACCCAGAGAAGGTTCAAAAAAGAAACTATGGCATGAACTTCATTGCTGGTCTTAAACTCTTCAAAGATGGCCTTGCTTCAGAGAGTTGGCTTAACGGTGGTTTCTTTTCATCTGCTGGGTGATGACACACACACACACACACACACACACATGTCCATTGAGCACTCACATCAATACCACTCACCCTTAGGTTTTCGAGTGTGCATTCTTTTCTAGGAACTCCAAGGGTGACTCCTGCCCTCTGATATGCCATCAAAAACCTCCTTAAATCCTCACCACCAACATAACAAGAAAATGCTGGGAAGCAGGAGGCCCCGGTCCAGTGCCCAGGCAGGGGTGGCACACTTGGAGGAGCAGGGAGCCAGCCCCCCTCCACCCTGGCCTCATGAAAACTTGCCCACTGCTTATTCAGCTTAAGTCATGGGGAGGGGGGTGGCCACTGGCACATCGTGGTGGGCGAATGGGAGACACCACAGCCCACCTCCCAGTGGGCAGAGACTGCTCAGATCTGCTGTGTTCATCAAAGCTTTGCTGTAGCCAGACTTCCTAAATGTCCAACTTTTAACCTTAAAAACAAACAAAACAAGGGAAGCCCAGATGGCTCAGCGCTTTAGCACTACCTTCGGCCTGAGGCCTAATCCTGGAGACCCAGGATCAAGTCCCATGCCAGGCTCCCTGCATGGAGCCTGCTTCTCCCTCTGCCTGCGTCTCTGCCTCTTTCTCTCTCTCTCTCTCTCTGTGTGTCTCTCATGAATAAATAAATAAAATCTTTAACAAAACAAAAAATCTCTAATTAGGAAAAGGTAAGTAAAAGACTCCTTAGTGGCCACGCAGAAAAATCAAGGCTTCAGAGCCAAACCACATTTATCTCTTTTTTTAAGATTTTATTTATTCATTTGAGAGAGAGAAAGCCGGAGAGCACAAGCAGGGGGAGCAGCACAGAGAGAGGGAGAAGCAGGGTCCCTGCTGAGCAGGGAGCCCAACATGGGGCTCGATCCCAGGACCCTGGGATCATGACCTGAGCCAAAGGTGTAGATGCTTAACCGACAGGCACCCCCACATCTGTCTTTTTCTTTTTTAATTTTATTTATTTATTCATGAGAGACACAGAGAGAGAGAGAGAGAGGCAGAGACCCAGGCAGAGGGAGAAGCAGGCTCCATGCAGGGAACCGGACGTGGGACTCGATCCCAGGTCTCTAGGATCAGGCCCTTGGGCTGAAGGCGGCGCTAAACCGCTGAGCCACCTGGGCCGCCCCCACATCTGTCTTTTAAGTTACTTCGAGCTGCGGCCCCCCATCACGGAGCTACAGTTTACTGAGTGCTGGGCACTTCGCCAAGCACTTTAGACAATCTCTTACACTGCTCACACCCCCTGCCCGAGGTAGGTGCTATGACTCTCCCCATCTTACCAACGAGGAAAGTCAAGTTCAGAGAGGTTAGGTAACCTGCCCGAGGTCACGGAGCTGGCAATAGCCAAGCCAGGAAGCAAACCCTGGCAGCCCGGCTCCCAAGTCCGTGCTCTTAACTATGCTACCACCATTGCCCCTTATTGCCTGGGTACATAGTACGTGCTCAGTAAACCCCTACCAGGCTCAATGAAAGTGCCCACCTGCGGAGTGCCCACCGTGAGCAACGGGCAGGTAAACCTCAGCCCACGTCCGTGTCGGCACACCAGTCGCCTCATCGCCACAAAGAAGGAAGCAGGAAAGACAGAAAGAGGCACTGCCGCACACAGCTTCAGCCATCAGCAGGTCCTCAACGCAGGACGCTCGTCTGCTTCCGCTGAAGGAACCCCTGACTCGTTCACCTCTGCCCAGGAAGCTGCCTACGGTGCTCCCACCTGCGGGCGAGATCCAGAGCTGCCCGTCGGCTGGGCCCGGGGACGGGGGAGAGGAGGAACGGGCTGGAAGCTAACTGCTGGCACCTGGGGCGTCTCTTCAGTTAGAGCCTTTTCTCTCGGCCTACTCTCCTGCTCCTCTAGGTCTGAAGAGGCTAGCGGGCAGCAAGGGGTCCTTTGCCCTCTTCCGTAATGTGGTCACGACTTGGCAGGCAGCTGCCCCAGCAAGGACCGTGTTCCCAGAGCCCCTTGCACCCACACGCAGGCACCGCGTCCCCACCGTGATGTCGTATCTCCTCCCTCGCTCTTCTCTCTTCTGCTGGCTCGAGGCCAACGCCCAGGGTGACCTTGGAAAGCAGGGGTGGCAGACAGCAGAGCCTCCACCAGCCTGGGCCCCTGAGTGACTGTGTGGAGCAGAACTCCCCACTGCATCCCACACACCCCACCCCTGCACACCTTAGACTGTCAGCTCAGGTAAGAAGAAAACACAGGCTGTGTCTGAGCCCTACACAAGTTCCAGTCCATTCGCTGGGACAATTAGCCTCCCTGAACGAATACGTCCCCGCCCCAAAATGGTCCTTTCCCTTTCTCCGCCGTGGGATCGCCATCCCCCAGCCAACGAGGCTAGAGACCTCCTGGATAGTATCCCAGAGAGACTCATGAACGCGCCCACCTGCAGGAGTGCTGGTAGCATCGCTGTTTGGGACAGTCAACCATGGAAAGGACCCAACGGCCGCTGACAGAAAAACACAAACTCCATCCACGAAACGGAATCCTACAGAGCCGTGGAAAAGGACGAGCGCCGGGGACACGCACCCTGTGCGAATCCCGCCAACAGTGTTGGAGGAAAAGAGCGAGTCGCAGATTGAGGCCGTGAGTGTGGCCGCGAGGCTGAAAACTGCAAAAGTGGGCGGCGCTGACCAGTAGGTGCCCAGAGATGCTGCCATTCGTGGCACAACGATAAAGAGGGGGTGAGCGATGGCAAACCCAACGTTCAGGTTGGTGAGGACCCCTGGGTGTGGGAGAGGGGAGGGAAGGGTCACCCCACGAGCCTGCAGACGGGCTTGGAAAGCTCTCTTTTTAGAAAACAGTGCCCGCCACCCAGGTTTTCGTTTCATAATTAATGTTTTCAATCCTGCAGAAACATTCTAAAGACTTTGTTGTAGATGATCTACTTCCTGGCAAACCAACCAATCGGCCTGGCAATCTGGCAGTCACTCAGGACCTGCCTTTCCCCCTTCCCACGGCCTTGCCCAGCAGCAGCCTTGTTGTTTCTGGTTTCCACCCAGACGGTGAACCCAACACAGTCGCTGCTCTCTGGCTGACAGTACACAGCCTCCTGACCCGTGTCTCTGCCCTCTCCTCCTGCGTTTCTTTTTTCTTTTTTCTTTTTTTTAAGATTTATTTATTTATTTATGATAGACATAGAGAGAGAGAGAGAGGCAGAGACACAGGCAGAGGGAGAAGCAGGCTCCTTGCAGGGAGCCTGACGCAGGACTCGATCCCGGGCCTCCAGGATTGGGCCCTGGGCTGAAGGCAGGCACCGAATCGCTGAGCCACCCAGGGATCCACTCCTCCTGTGTTTCTTACCCCAAAACCTGTTCCCCATCTAGAGCATTCTCTCGAAGAATGTAGACCAAACCACATCATACCCTGCGTGGAGGGCTTCGCTCGTCTCAGAGCCACAGCCAAGCTCATCCCTGCGGCAGAGATGGGGCCCTGCCCTCTGTCCCAGCACCCTCCCATGGTTGCTTGCTCCCTCCATTCCCACCCGGAGGCCTTGGGCCAGGTTCTAGAACACACAGCCAGCCCCCATCCAAGACTTTGGCACCAGCTGCTCTCTCCACTGTGGCTCCTTCCCATCTTCCAATCCAGTCTGAGATGTCTCCCTCCTTGGAAGGCCCCCTGACCACTTGTCTAAGGGAGGGCCCCCGGGGCTCCCAGCCACGTGCCCTGTTTCATGACCTGAGCATTATTGGGTGCTGTGTTACTGCATTGGCTGCTTCAGACACCACAATGTGAGCTCCACGGAGGAGCCTCTATTAGGGGGCCTCAGCTGTCATGAGCACCATTTTCCTCAGCACGCTGTCCTGAAACTTCAACTTATGCTTCGACTTCCCAGTATGGGCACAGTCTTTTTTTTTTTTTTTTTTAAAGAAAGCTTTTATAAAAATAAATAAATAAATAAATAGCTTTTATACATATACATACCACATGTAATTATAATAAATTACACATGTGGTGAAATCGTCCCCACCTCTTAGTATATTTTTCATCCCTTACTTATCTGCTTGGCTCCACCCGCCATGCCCATGTTAACAACATCGTGTGTTCCCCGTGTATGACCCCCCGTGTATAACAACATCGTGTATGACCATCCCCGTGGTCATATAGTCATAAAGCGATGTGCACGCACACATGTGCACACGGGGGGTGGAGGCTCTGAGATTCACCGTGACCCCGCTGACAATCTGCCGTCCACACTGTTCCACGTCTTGCGCTTCTCCCTCAGGGTCTTGTGGAAATCCCTCCGAGTCAGTCGGGGTCGTTTCCACTCATTCTTGCTAAATGACAGTATTACAGTCCGAGGTGACGACCACACCAGAATTCAGAGACACCCTCTTGATAAACCTTCATGCTGTGTCCAGATGTTTTGCCACGGTGAACAAAAAACGGTTAACATTTTTAACCCAGAGCCGTGAGAACCATCGGGCCCATCTGGGAAGCTTTAAATATCCAGATGGCTAGACCCAGGAGAGTGGCTCAGGAGGGCCAGCCCAACGGATGGGGGGGGGGTGCCCAGAAATCTGTATTTTTAATGACTCTCTAAGAAGCACCGGCTCTGCAAGAAAATGTGAATGTAGCAAGAACCATCTGCTTGTTGGAGGTGCCACCACAGCCTGAGTGGTGTGGGACCCCAGGGCCCCCTGAACTTGCTGATTCTAGGAGCCGCAGAAGGGTGCCAGGCAGGAGGAGGGACAGAGAGGCTGGGGAGGCGATATGGCCTGGGTCACTGATGCTCTACGCCGGCTGCAGGTCAGAAGCCCTGGGCAGCTTTGTGCAACATCCCAGTGTCCCTCCAAGCATGGAGACCTTGTCCTGCTGGTTTCCAGCCTCCCAGGTGACTCTCATGTGCAGAACCACTGACAGGGTTTGGGGGGTCACCTGTTTAGGCTCAAGACTGTCTTCCCCACTTAATGGCTCTGGGACCCAGGCAAGTTCCTTCACTTCTCTGTGCCTCCGTTTCCTTGTCTATAAGGTGAGGGTAATGGTAGTAACTGCTTGCCTGTAGTCAAGAGCAAACCAGGTGACGTGTGGCAGGTGTCTGGCGCATGCTGGCACATGGCCCACACTCACCGCCATTAGGCTGTGGGAGACACGGCAGGATGACGATTTTGCAGGGAACGGTGGTTCCCGCCGACTGTCCAGTCCTCCAGCGGGAGCCCCAGCTGCCCCATCCTGATGCTCCGTCCTCCGGGGTGCCGGCAGAGGTGCGGGAGACCTGAGAGTTGGGCAACCTCCTGCCAAGGCCTTGCAGTTACTTATTCCTACTTGGAATGAGCAGGAGTCAGGAGGGCCCAGCGCCGCCCAGAGTTGTCCGTCCGCACAGGAAAGACGGGCCCTCGCCTCCTGTCCGGGCCGGAGCCTCCTCCTGGGTCAGTCTCACGCAGCTGAGAGCAGCAGGGTATCGTCTGAGTGTTGCCAGGATGGCTTTCCCTTCCCCTCCTCCCAAATCTGACCTCTGGGCCTCAAAGGGTCTCTGTCCCCGTAGAATGCGGGGATTAGGGGCTGCATACACAGCAGTGGCTTGGGGAGAGCCCGAGGATCTTACACAACAGGCAACATTTACTGAGCACTTACTATGTGTCA
The DNA here is from genome assembly GCF_018345385.1 of Vulpes lagopus. Taxonomy (NCBI): domain Eukaryota; kingdom Metazoa; phylum Chordata; class Mammalia; order Carnivora; family Canidae; genus Vulpes; species Vulpes lagopus. Next base: position 130,117,682 of record NC_054831.1, read on the forward strand.
GATGCTGTGCTGAGCATCTCACTGAAACCATGTGAGCACAATTATTACGCCCATTTCGCAGAGGAGAAAACAGACTCAGAGAGGTTCGGTGCTGAGAAGCACCAGTTCAGCATCGGACCGTCCATCCCCGAGGCGCGTGGCCTTTCCACTGTGCTCTGCTGCTCTGCCCAGGAACTGCGCTGTGTGGGCAGAGTGTCTGGACACTCTCTACCCCACCCTGACCACCCCCAAGTCCGACCCTGGGGCAGGGGGCGGGGAGGGGCAGTGTGCTCTGAGGTGGGCATGGTAGGGCTCTGGGGAAACGGGCCTCCTCACTCACCCCACTCCAGACCCCCACCCTGTCCGGGTCTTCTTTTCATCCCGCTATGCCACAAATGCTCCCTACCTCCCCTACCTCCCCTACCTCTGGGCTTCCTCCTGCCCCTGTGGCTGGAAGCTTATTCCCTCGCTGGCCCAACCATGACATTCTTCAGTCTCAGCCCAAATATCTCCACTGCTGGATAGAGTCCGTCACCTGCTAAAGCAGGCCCCACCCCTCTTCCCCGCTCCTTGTGCTCTCCTTCGTGGCACTTGTCACAATTCCTAGTGATCTAGGGACGCCTGGGTGGCTCAGTGGTTGAGTATCTGCCATTGGCTCAGGTCCTGATCCCAGGTCCTGGTATCGAGTCCCACATTGGGCTCCCACATCAGAGGGAGTCTGCTTCTCCCTCTGCCTGTGTCTCTGCCTCTCTCTGTGTGTCTCTCATGAATAAATAAATAAGATCTTTAAAAAAAATTTCTAGTGATCTGTATCTCTTTACGTGCTGCCTCCCGAGATATAAACCGAGGTTAGAGATTTTGCCCAGCAAACAGCAGATGGTCGTTGAATAGATTTTGAATGAATGAAGACTATATGAGGGTGCTGGGAAAGCTTCTGTTGGGGTATCAACAACTGGCCCAATCTAGCAGCAGCCTTCAGCCTCCCCTAGGACACCCACCCTAACCTTCAGGGTCAAGGCTGACCTCTGTGTCAGAGAAACCATGGTGTGTTGTGGGGAAGTGGGCTGCCCCTACAAGAACCCAGCTCTCATCCTGGTCCCCCTGGGGGTTTCCAGGGCTGAGAACCAGGCATCCAGTGCAGCATGGGTGGCTGCCTGGGGAGGCCCTGGTCCTCAGGTTTGATGAACAAGCCCCAGTGCTCTTAAGAGCCACCAGCCTGAACTCATGGGATCCTGGGTCTTAGCCTAGTGTCACAAGGGTCCAGGACTAAACACCAGTCCCGACAGAGGATACAGCAATGGCATCTTCCTCCTGCTGCCCCTGTGATACTCACTGAGGAGCCGAGCTGGATTTCAGAGAGGACGTACGTGGTCCAGCTCATGAAGACCAGAAAGCCCAGTCAGAGAGCCTGGCTGCCCACGGTAGGCAGAGTAAGGCCCCCTTCCCCCAAAGACGTCCCCGTCCTAATCCCCAGAGCCTGTGAATATTTTATCTCACACGCAGACGGGGATCAGTGTTGTGGTTGTAATTGAGGTTCTGAACCAGCTGACCCAGAGATGGCCAATTAGCCTGGCTTATCCAGGTGGGCCCAATGTAATGACAAGGGTCCTTAGACGTGGAAGAGGCAAGCAGAGAATCAGAGCAATAGTTGGAGATGCTACGTTGCCGGCTCTGAAGATGGAGGAAGAAGAGGTTACTGGCCAAGAATTGTGGGCGGCCTCTAGAAGCTGGAAAGACAAGAGAACAGATTCTGTCCTAAAGCCTTCAGAAGACACCCTGCTCTTCTGACACCTTGACATGAGCCTAGTGAGACCCATTTCAGACCTCAGATCTCCAGACTGTAAGATAATAAATGTGTTGTTTGAAGCCACAGCATTTCTGGTAACTCAGGACAGCAGCAGTGGGCAACAAATGTACCAGCGCTACCCCTCGCTGTGGGGACAGGTGAGCGCCATGGTTGGTGGCCCCAATGAGAGCTTCTTTTGCTTCCTCTCTGCCTCGGGGTCAGGTTCCTGGGGCTGTTCAGTGGTGCCACTCACACCAGCCTAAAGCACAAGAGGCAAACTGGAGAAGCGAGAAGTTTCCAGGGCTTTCTGTGGGGTCCAGCCTGAAAGCATGAGGGTGAAGGGGCAGGGGGCGGTCGAGAAAAGCCTGCTGGCAAACTCATCCTAGTTCTCTTTTTTTTTTTTAATTTTTTTTTATTATTTATTTATGATAGTCATATATATAGAGAGAGGCAGAGACAAGGCAGAGATAAAGGCAGAGGGAGAAGCAGGCTCCATGCACTGGGAGCCCGACATGGGATTCGATTCCGGGTCTCCAGGATCGCGCCCTGGGCCAAAGGCAGGCGCCAAACCACTGCGCCACCCAGGGATCCCTCATCCTAGTTCTCTTGATTTTAAGCCCCTGGCTTCTAGAAAGTCACATTCCCCACTGCCCACCGTTTCAAAAAAATAGGATTTTCTCAGCATCATCATTTGTACCAGCTTCCCTTGGAGGTGAGCTTATTCTGATAAAATCTGGCCACGTAGGGTCATTGGGAGTCTGTTCCAGAGAACCTAAGTAAATTGTGGTGAAGAGGAGGCTTGTGGGAGAGCCTGTAGCACCTCCTCTAACCACCCGGAAGCAGCCCAGTTCTGGGGCCAGCCTGAGTGTGTTTCTGTTTTGCACCTTGGTGGGGGTTAGAAGGATACCAAGCAGAGGGAGTGATTTCCTGAGGCTCTGGAGCAAGCCCACCTGGCCTTTTATGGGGGTGCATGGCCTCCATGGGCAGGAAGGAGGATGCTGATAAGGGTACACAACAGGTGCCCCACACTCTATACACCTCAGCTTCCCCCATTGCCACACTCACAATGCAACCTTCCGGCCACAGCCCAGACCCTCGCCCTGCCACTCACTTGGCCCTGGCAGCCTGGCCCTTGACCCCTGGGCTTGCATGTATGTAGCTATATCACAACTGTCCATGGCAGCCCTAACTCATCCTGTGGCCAACATGGAGCAACCTCACTATCTTACCAAAATCTGGGCCTTTGAGCCCCAAATTCTTCAGGGGCCAGGTGAGCACATGCTTCAGCTGCAAACAACCCCTCTGTCCTTACTGTCATGTTCTAATCCCTAAGAAAGGCCCAAATTAGACTCAAACCATTCGTGTCCTGTAGATTTATTAGCCAATGATAGAAACCCTGCTGGACCCATACAGAACAGATACGTAACTGGCAGACATCTGGAGAAGACCTCCCACCCCCTGCCCCCTCCCCTTACACTCAGAGTGGTTCAGTCCCAGAGTTGGCCCGTTATGAGCTGTCTCAGTGGATCTGCCCCTGTGGGGCCCCTCTCCTGAGGCACAGCAGGACCTAGAAATGTTGACCAGACGGCAACAGAAAACCTAGGACTGATGCTGCCAGAGGTCACCCGTCCTGCAGAGAGAAATCTGGGGCCAAGGAAGCATCCTACACATTATGAAGGACGCCTTCTTTCACCCTTGCACCCACAGACTTCCCCAAATCCAAGAATTTCCCACATATATTCATCTCCAGGGAATTCAGGGCAGGGGGGGGGGTTGCACAAATTCGGATTTCTGAATGTCAGATGATGGGGCATTTATAAGATTAAGGGCCAAGAGTCCTTCAACACACATCTAGGAAGGACCAACTATGTGAAAGCTCATGCTGGGCACTGGGTGGGGTAGGGAGCTCAACATCTGGTCAGAAGCTTGGCAGGTAGACTGATGATCCAACCTCGATCTACATGGGCTCCACCTCCTTCCCTCTGGGGAAAGCTATAAGTAGACTCTCTCCTGGGAGGAGGGATCTGACTTTAATGCTGTTCCCCTGTAAGAGTGAGAAGCAATCAGATCCAAGCAGAATTGTAGGTCCTTCCTCGATTAGGACGCAGGGGTCAAGATGGCGGATGAGATGCATGAATGTTTTTAGATCCCAAAGTAAATAAGATCCCACATGGAGGATTTGGGGACGAGAAGGGGGAGGTTTGGAGGAGTCCCCATTAGTCATGTTGATCCTCAGGAGAGGCCGCAAGAAGTGAGGTCTTTCTTCTTGGGAGGGCCAACAGGAATCAAGTCCGAGAACCAAATCGGTTGCAAGTGATGTGTGAACACTTCTAGGGAAAAGGCTTCTGAGAGAGACAGTCGCCCCCCCTCCCCGTGCTATCTGGAACCTTGGGGGTCTCTTGATGCTTATTGTTCAAGGCCGGCAGATGTCCTCCCCGGGGGAGAGCATCATGGGGGCGGGTGAGGCGGGCTCAGGGCACCATGTTCCACCACTTGAAGGAGAAGGGCTGCCGGCGCACGTTGGTGCCGCAGTGGACCTCCCCGTGCAGCATGTGGTACGGGGTGAAGTCGTCGATGAAGGTGCAGTGCAGGCCCAGCGGCTCCAGCAGGGACCGCACCTTCTCCTCCAGGCAGCACTGGCCGTTGATGATGGGCCCGAAGGGCTTGGGGATGCCCAGGTACTTGCCCAGCACCAGCATGTTCACCTGCAAGGAAGTGGCGGCGGGGGGGGGGGGGGGCCAGCTCAGGGCAGCACTCCATCAGCAGCTCCACCTCCACACCTGCACCACACCTGGCAGGGCCTGCGCCTGTCTCGCGGGCAGCCCTGAACACAGCCCCTCATCCTGCGCGCAGTGGGAGAGGCACCTGGGCTGCTGAGACTCTGGCGTCTGCGATCCCATGGGAGCAGCTGCAGAGCTCCCAGGGGCAGCTAACTTCCCGGGGCTGCCCTCCTTCCCGGGGGATCTTGGGGGCCGCCCAAGGCCCACTTCCTCGTTGCAGCTGATTGAACCAGACACTTGACCCAAGCCGGACCAATCAGATTCTCTCTCTCTTTCTCTCTCTCTGTCTCTCTCTGCTCTATCTGCAGCGGGGCCTCTGCCTCTGTGTGCATCTGTGCGTGGCTGTGCCACCTTAAACCTCCTGCTCTGGCTCAGGCCGGCATGGGTGGCCCTTGTCTGCAGACCCTGGAGGCACTTCCGTAATTGCACATCCGCCTTAAACATGCAGGAAGGAAGGGGGATAATAGGAGGGGAAACCGAGTTTTGCAAATGGGGAGGAGGCCAGAAGGTTAGCCAGAAAGGGGAAGAGAAACGGGGGGCGGGGGATGAAGCAATGACGGTGTGGACAGGCCCCCTGTAAGGCTCTGATGCTGGGTGAGTTGAGTTCCTCTGGGGGGTGGAGGTGAAGGGGGGCTGGAGGAGGGGAGGGAGGCGGAGGAGGAGAGTTGGGTCATCTACAGAAGCCCGACTCCAAGCGTGGTCCTCGGGGAGCAGCCTCAGCGCCACCTGCTGAATCAGAACCAATGCGGGGGGCGGGGGGGGGGCAGCAGTTCAGGTGTTCCAGAGGCCAAGCCCTCCCTCCTCAACCAAAGGCCGCTTCTTCCAGGAAGCCTTCTCGCATCTCCAGTCCTACCTCTCCTGCTGGATGCGCTTTGTCCTACCTCTCAGCTGCCCCGTGACTTTATTATACAAAAAAGATCTTGACTAGAACACGCCCTGAGGGAGGTAAAGAGAGTTTCCCTCCCACTAGATGAGACTGGAACTCCAAGGCAGGGAGCAACCTGGGTGGTTTCCCTGACGGTGCACCCTAAGTATCCGGGGCTGGGTGGACAGGGGGAGCGCGCACGGGAGCTCCGGGCTGACGCTGCCTGCTGTGCGCACGGGGCCTCGTGCGTGTGATCACTGCTTCGCTCCACAAATACCGAGTGGGTCCCTAGAGGAAGGGAAGGCCCCTTCCCTCCTGGCCCTTGAGCAAGGGGCTTGGCCGGTGAGCATTCCGTTGTGACCAGGGCAGTCCTTCCGCTGGCCGTCATGGGGCCCCCCGATTCTCTCTGCCACCCCCACGGGCCACCACCAGCCCACACATGACAGCGACAAAGCGTCTTGCCCTTCTGCGGAGCAGGAGCCTGGAGCCTAATCTGATGAAACGGATTTAAGTCATGCACATGGCCTCACCAAGTCAGGGAAGAAGGCCACCGCCTTTTTCCTCTCGGTCTTGAAGAGCTGGGGGATGTCCACGATGTCCCGCTCCGTCAGGCCCAGCTCCCGCTTCAGCACCTCCCGGTTCCAGTCGATGCAGCTCTGGTGGGGGGTAGAGTTGGAGAGACCTTGCCAGGGGGTGTTGGGGGGACCCAAGAGGTCACGTCTGGTTAAGGAGACAGGCTGCCCAAGTGTCCACGGTCCAACTCTCCACGCAAACCTTATCTATGCGTCCCTTCGTCAGAGTGCACCTGTTCTGGGTCCCACCTCTCACAGTCCCACCCCTCTCCCTGGGCTAGTTCCAGAGTGTTCCACGGCGATCTGCTTTAGTGAGTGTTCCAGAATGTCCCATCTTTGGCCCTCTTCCCTTCTTCAGATCCTCCACTCCTTAGGGGGGCATCTCCTTCTGTCTCATGGTTTCGGACACCGTCTACACACCGACGACTCCCACAGTCCTATTTCCCAGCCTCTCTAGAGAGCCCACCCTCTTTCCCAGTCTCTGTTTGGCACATACAACCGCCACTCTGCACCCTCACCCGGATGGCCAATTGGCACATCAGGCTCCCAAACAAGCTCTTCACATCTGCATGCTCCCCCCGTCCCGCTGGAGTCCTTCGGCATCGTAGGTGCAGCCACCTGCTCTGCTCGCGTCCAAGGCCGCTGCCTCCTTCCCCCTCGCCTCACACCCCTCTTCAGCTCCACCTCTAAACGATTTCCCCCGTCTGGCCTCCTGCCACCACCTCTACTGCTTTCACCTGGTGGACAGCCATCCCCCTGGTTAACAGTGGCTTCCGAACCAGTCTCCTTGCTGCTCCTGCCTTTGAGGCCCGTGGCAGGCACCACCATATCCTCGCAGGCCTCCAGCTGTGGGGGCGGCCTTGACCCTCGCAGCCCGAGCTCTGGCTCTGAAATCCTTCCTGTGTCTGCGCCTGGGACCACACTTCCCACCAGTTGCTAACAGCAATGCTGAGTACGACAAGGATACTGAGGCAGACCTGTTTCTGGGAGCCAGGGGACTCCTCCTATGGCCACCATTGGCTTGAGGACCCCCCCCCAGATTTGCTGAGGCTGAGACGGAATGGAGGCGCAGAATGCTTCCCTCAGCCTGCCTTGCCTCTCGCCCACCCAGGGTCTGCTGTCCCTCCAGTTCCCTCCTCTTTCTCGGGGACAGACACTGGCCCTAATAGGATCCCCGCATGTTTAACTCCATCTTGGCATTTGCTCCTTAGATGACGGCGTGCTGGGTGTCGTGTTTGCCCTTCTGGACCCTCCGTATAGCCCTCTCCTCTGCTCTGGGCCTTGGGAGCCTGGTCCTTGGGGATCAGGGGCTCCTGTGCCCCCTGGCTTCTGGCGGGGCTCAGCCAGTGGAGCCCTGACAGGAGGTGGGGGTGGTAGCCGAGGGCAGCGGGGTATTGGGTTCCCGCAGCTCCTCACTGCCAAGCCTCTGCGCACTGGCCAGGAAGGTCACGGCTCCTGCCCCAAAGCCCCCTTTCCATGGCGACCTCTCCACGTTCAGTAACATGACTTCTCCCTAATTCCGTCAGGCCTAGGGGTGGTGACAGCTTAGAGTGTCCCCCTCTCTCTAGCCTGGGGACACTGCACAGTCCCCTGCTAATTTCCTCAAATCCTGCCTCTGCCCTTGTAATATTCCCTTCATTAAACTCCAGAGTTATCCAGCTTCGGTGCCATGGGTTTCTCACCGGGACCTCATGTCACGCCCCCCACCCCCGGCTATGAAATATTGACATATTCTCAGCAGGGCCATCCTGGGTCCCTCCTCTGCCCAATCCCAGCCTCCCTTCACCTCCCCAGAACCCCTCGGCTCATCCTCAATATTTCATGCCCCTCCCCCTACCCAGGGCCATCGTCTGTGCTGTTCTCTCTGCCTGAATGCGTGTCCTCCTCACACGCACACGGCTTACCCCTCATTTCTCCTGGGTCCCAGGAGGGCTGGGAGCCCCTCTGTCTGGGCCCATGCCAGCCTGGGCCTTCACGGACTCGGAGCCTCAGACTCCGTCCGCGTCGCTGTCCCCAGCCGTGCCCACCTTCTACTCACAGCCCGTGGCCTGTACCTGCACAAACTTATTGTAGCTGATGAGGTTTACATTGGAGAGGACCTGGTTGATGGAAACGGTGTGGACCGGCTTATCCCCTGTGAGCGAGAGAGCAGCGTTAGAGGAGGGGCAGGGGCGACGCCAGAGAGAGGGTCACCGGCTCTGGGAGGCAGCCGGGCGGAGGCCAAGTTCACAGCTCCTGGTCTTGGGAGTCAGTAGCTCTCTGGCCTTTCTGGACATGGGGTAGGCACCACGGCAGGCCCTGCGGCGCAAGCCTGGGGGTGGGACGGGTGACAGGGACAGGTGGCTGAGCACCACGTCCTTCAGACCTTCATCTGAGTGCCCTGCAAGTGTGATGCCTTTCACTGGAAACGTAGGCCCCTTCCAGGGCACTGGGTGCTGTCCCTCTTCTTTCCGGCCAGCAGCAGGGAGGCTGGGCCACCCACCCATCATCCACCAGCCCTGAGGGAACAAGGGACCCTGTCCCTGCCCTCCAAGAGGTGACTGCCCAGCTTCCTGCCTGCCTGCTGGAGACGGGGCTGCACGGGGAAGGGGGCTGGGGGGTTAGATTCACAATCCACGGAGCTGCCAGCAAGCTCTTACCAGGGGCAGGCTGTGAATTCAGTTCTCCACATTCAACACTTCATTTAAGCTCACTGTAACCCCACAAGGTGTGCGTTATCACCCTATTTACAGGTGGGCAGATTCAGGCTCAGAGAGACCAAACGACTTGCCCAGGATCTTACAGCTATGAAACGGGGCGTGTGATTCAAAGCCAAGTCCGGGGCTCACGAAGGGCTGCAAGCCTTGACCACGGGGTAAGAGAGGGCTCCTGGGAAAGGGGACAATGGCTTTCCCTCCACCTGGTACATAACATCTGGATCTGAGGCTTTTTAAGGTTTGCCCTGGACTCAAAGGCGCTTAGCCACGGTCCTTATGGGAACGAGGGGGTTGGGAAGACTATTTCCTCCACCTTACGGCTGGGGCTCCAGGGTGGTGCCTGGAAGGGGGTGAGGATGGTGAGTGGGGAGAAAGGGACTGGAAAGTTCTACTTGAGAGCTTCCGCAGAACTCAGAATTCACTAGGATTCGTGCCATCCAGGTGGGGACGGGGATGGAGCCCTTCCAGCAGGCTTGTGCACCTGCTCCAGCCCCAGCCAGCAATCGCTCTCAGAATTCCTTCCAAGCAAGATGAAAATGTGGGGCACTTTGTTCAAATAACAGTGAGAAAAAAAAAAGTATCACTAAAGGTACTAAAAACATGAAGCTTTTTCCTTCCTCCATGGTCTCTCTCCCGCTGTCATGTTGGTTTTTTACACACTATTTGATGTCACGCTTCCTTGCCCATGTGTCCCATGTGTGGTGAGCTCACACCTGTGTGGTGAGTGCACACCTAAGAAGCGCTGGGAGCACCCCAGAACTTGACGCATGCGCACAGCCCACCGGCTGCCGGGCACCCGAGCCCACGAGCCTCAGGACCCACGCGGAGCCAGGCAGCTCCCCTTCCCACAGGCCTGCCATCCCGAGCCCTGGCAAATGGGCAGTCTCCAAGGGGTGCCGCAGCCTCTGTACAGGGGTGTGCTAGGTACCTGGATCAGGGGTGGGCGTAGAGGTTCACCCCTGGCAAGCTGCCCCCCACATGCCCGGGGGCGCTGCAAGCCCAGGGCAGGGACAATTAATACCAGGCCCCCCCTGAGATGCTGAGGGGCACATGCACCCAGGCCTCTCCACGCCCAGGCTCCAGCTGCAGCAATCACTGGATGGGGAGGTCTGGTGGGCTGAGGCTCTAGGGAGTGAGGGGGCTACATGGGGGTCTCATCCCTGGGAAGCAGCAGGAGGATCCACTCACAAAGCACAAATTGCTAAGAATTTCAAGACAGTGGTGGCAAAGCATTAAGCCTTCTGACGACACTGGTCATGTGCCCATGAAGCTGGCCATGTTTCCGGCCCAGCCGTGGGCAGTGGGGGCTGGCGGGGCAAGGGGCGCAGTGGCAGTGAGGCTCTTGAGTGGGGGGACAGCCCTGCTATAGACTCGGCCACCCCTCTCTCAAGCCGGATGCGTCTTGCATCAGGTGAGGGGGTGGGAAGCTGGGGTGAGGGACACAGACAGGTACCCACCAACAACCCCTTTGAACAGGAGGGCCCTGCCGTGGCCCCACTTCTGCTTTTCCTGAAAGAGCTTGAAGCAGGCGCTGGGGCTGGCCAGGAGCATCCGGAAGCCCTGCATGGACAGAGCAGACCTGCCTGAGCTCCCTGGCCTCAGCACAGCTCCCTGGAGCTCATCCTCTGACCCAGGCTCCGGGGACAGGCATGTTACCCCCGTCCTTACCTTCCCGTCGGGCGCAGGGACGAAGCTCAGAAACTCATCCACGTGGCCCACCGCCAACCAGTCCACAAAGAGCTCCACTGGGGGCTGTACCCTCTGCGCATAGAGGAAGTCCCGCACCACCTGGGTGACCCGGCGGCCGCTGGACCTGGGGCCCAAGGGGTTAAAAAAATTGCTTAACTTTAAAAAGTCTATGCAGAAAGGAAGACTAGGGGGCTCAGTGGTTGAGTATCTGCCTTTGGCTCAGGGTGTGATCCCAGGGTCCCAGGATCGAGTCCTGCATCGGGCTCCCCACAGGGAGCCAACTTCTCCTCCTCTCTCTCTGTGTCTCTGATGAATAAATAAATAAAAGCTTTTTAAAAAGAAAAAAAGAAATGGAATGACAAGAGTTCAAGATTTCTGCAGTATCTCATTAAAAAAAACAAACAAACCAAGAAAGCCCCACGCACTGCGTCCTTTAAACTCTGCTCAGGCTGAGCTCTTGAGCAGATAGATGCAGGACAGCTCAATCCCACCCGGTCGGTGACCCACCGGGTCTTGCCATCCAGGCAGATGCTCAGAGCCGCCCTGACTCATCCTCACATTCTCCGACAGACTGATTCACCCCTATCCCGTCCCCTGGGGCCAGGCGGCTCTTCTTGGAGTTTAACTTCTGTCCGTCTTGCTGGGGCCTCACCTTCTGCACATCGGTGGGGACGGAGGTGGACAAGATCACCCCCAAAGGGCCACACAGCCCCAGCATTTTGTGCTCGTGAACTTAAACCCCATCCTTCTTTGGCCTTCTGCATACGTATCTGATGCCATGGCCCAGACGTCCTCTTGTTCTTTTTTTTTTTTCTTAAGTAGGATCCACACCCAGCGTGAAACCCAACGCAGGGCTTAAACTCAGGCCCCCGAGATCAAGACCTGAGCTGAGATCAAGAGTCAGGCACTTAACTGACTGAGCCACCGAGGTGCCTCAAACTTCCTCGTCCCGTGGGATCCCGTGTGGAGGGCAGTTAGTCCCCTCCAAAGCCTCTAGATTCACCTGTTATTTGACTGCAAGTCTGTCCTAACTGCTTTGTGGAATTTGGTCGGCTCCGTGTCTTGATCGACTCCGCAGGGAAAAACCATTACCGTGATATTCCTTTTCTCTTGCATCAGTCTCTCCGTGTCACATGGGGCACAACAACCAATCTGTTACTCGCTGTGTGTGCCTGCGTGCTACGACGTCTCCTCCTTCGTGTCCTAGTCCTTCCTTCTCCTGTTCTCAGGAAAAGATCTGAGGGCGGTCATTCACATCATAGTATGAACAGGTTCTTGAAATGTGATTCCTCCAGGACTGTCGAGACTTAAAGCTTTTTCTTCTAGAGCTATTAATTAATAGACTGTTATTGGCAACATCATTTCTTTCTAGAATCCTAAGACCAAAGCCTAGTCACAGCGCTGCTTTCTGTGTGACCTGTACCAGGTCACTCGCCCTCTCTGGGCTCCCTTGTGAAATGAAAAGGCTGGACTGAATGATCTCTTGGGCCTCTGCTCACTTTGGGCTTCTCGAATCCGCCAAGGTACGTGTGGACGGTGTCCGGTGATCAGCCCACTGTCCCCCGGCCCCCGTCGAGAACTAGGATCTGAGGACTCCTCTCTGGTTCTCTCCCAGGATGGAGTGGCCCCTCATCACCACCACCACCCTCCACCCCCGGAACCCGTCTCCCTGCTCCCGTCTCACCCAGGCAGGTTGCCGCCGATGAGGATCCTCCCCAGGGGGTACTCTTTCCCATCGGCCACCACTGGGGGGCTGACCTCCAGATTCCCGAAGGAGTCCAGGCCACTCACAGAGCTGTCCTGCGGTTCCCGAGTCACATAGCCGAAATCTGGGCCCTGGCAAGGGAAACGGAGTCAGGCGAGGGGCGGGGGTCACCAGAAAGAGCTTGAACCAACTCGCTGGGCTCTGAGCTCCCTGAGGATGGCGCAGGAGCGGCTGCCCATTCTTCAGATGGAAATACTGAGTCAAAGACAGGGATCTGACCTAGTCAATATTTCACGCATGCGTAGGGGCCAACGCTGGGACACACACAGGCGCTCTGGCCCTGCTGCCGTGTTGGAGCACGTTATGCCCCGTGGTCCCAGGGAGACAGTAGGAAGGGCCCTGGTTGCCCGTGGGCCCCGGTAGACACGAAGCCCGAGGCTATGCCCCGCTGCCTCTTACCCTCTGAACGGCCTCCCTGCCAAGTGCAGTCCAAGGCAGGTACCTGGCTGTTCCTGGGGACCAAGGGACTGGGGATGGAGCCTCAGTCTTTCAACTCTGGCAAAGGGGCGAGCTCCCCAGGGCCATCGCTTGGAAGGAACTTAACCAGCACTGAGGGCCAGGAGAGAGCTCCTACCCCTCCTACCGCCTCTGGGATCCAGCAGGACGTTGCAAGGGCCTCCCGGTCTCTACAGCACCAAGGGAGCCTCCCCTCTTTTTTTCAAGGAGGTCCCGGTCCACACCCACCATCCTCACAGTGCTCCTTATCACCAGTCACAGCCCCGTCTAACGGGGCTGCGTGCTCCCTCTGCCCGGGCACAGAGAAGCCTCACAATGTCATTTTTGCTGATGAAGACGCTGAGGCTCCGGGAGGGGCAGTGACGCAGGCCAGGTCACACAGCACCTGAGCCACAGAGCCGGGACAACCGAAGCCTGTGTTCTCAACGGCAGCGCTGCCCCCACCCCTTACCGAAGGCTGCCAGATTTAGTAAATAAAAATCCAGGGTGCCCAGTTCAATTTGAATTTCAGACAAACCACATTTTTAGTAGAACAAAGTCCCGTGTGAGGTTTGGAACACACGCGAACGTAACTAGGGTCTCCCGTATTTCAGGTGGTCACTCCTGTCCCTTAAGGACGCGGTCCCCGGTGCTGCCCCCCTGGACTCCACACCCTGGGGTGTCCCTCGGCCCTCAGAGCCAGGCTGCGGCCTGCGGCCCGGACCACTCACCAGGATTCTTTTGTAAGGGAAGTCTTGCAGTTCCCCGTTCCTGGGGGAGTCAAAGACCACCGGGAAAGTCTTGTGTGGCGCCTGGACATAGCCCAGCTCCATCTCGTCCTGCGAACGAGAGAGACACCCTGTGGACAATCGACACTCGTTTGGCACTGAGCGCTTGGAGGAGGAACGTTCTTGGGATTTCTCTGTCTCGGGCCTGCTTTGCCCTTTGGGGTGAAGAGGGTGGGGGTTCACGATGCCTGTGGCTGAAGGAGAGCCCGGAGGCTCGGACAGAGGGTGCTGTTACCTAGGGCCACACAGCAAGACAGGCGGGGAATGAACGAGAACATGGACGTGACCCTGGGGGTGGACCTGTGTTAGATCAGGGCAGGGTGGCCCCAGAGAGGGGTTCAGGGTGGCCCCAGAGAGGGGCTCAGGGTGGCCTGAGTTGGACAAACAAGTGACTGGACATCAGCCGACACTTCTGGCCTCCACCCGCAGTCACAAGGGGTTGACAGGGCTGGGAGGGGACCTCAGGACGTATCCATCTGCCTCCTTCTCAGGTCTCCCAACCCCCCTGGTCCTGGAGGCAAAGACGGCCCAGCACGGGTGAACCATATAGCCGATGAGAAGCCCGGCCTGTTACGCGCCTGGCCTCGCTCTAACTCTTTATAAATATTAACCCCATGAATCCTCCTCACACGCACACTCGTGCAGAGGCACGATGATTACCCACGTTACAGAGAAGGACGGTGACAAACAGAGAGGCCTGTTTGTCCGAGGACACACAGCTAGTCAGTGGCCCAGCCGGGATCACACCAGCCCATCTTGCTCCAGAGCCAGCCCCGAACTTCCGTCTCCTCCGATGAGCCTCCAGCCACGAAAGCTTCTCAGCTTGGCTTTCACGGTCTCCCACTTCAGCTCCTGCCTTTCGCAGAAACTTGGCCCCGGCCACCAGGAGCACGAGGCCATCTTTCTCACGTCTCCCCTCTCTGGGGCCTTTGCCCACGCTGGTCCTCTGTGAGGACCGCCGTCCACTGAGCCCCAGCACGGCCCTTACCAGCTCTGCGGCCCTGGGCACGGGCCCCTGAGAGCTCCTCAGGTGGGTAAGAGCAGGGGGGTGTTGAGAGGGCGACACGGCATGATGCATGGCCCACCGTGATGCATGGCCCACCGTGATGCATGGCCCACCGTGATGCATGGCCCACCGTAAGTGCCTCATTCATGGCAGCCACCATCGCCACCTGGTCCCACCCTACGCCCTTCCTCCTGGACATCTGTATTCACCTTCCTCCAAACCCTGCTGGCACTTTGCTGGCACCCCTGCTACACCTTCAACTGCAAGAGCGGGAGGTTTGTTGCAATAAGTCACCACAGCGGCCTTGGCGCTCGTGACACCGCGGCCAGATCATTCTTGTTGTGGGGCCACCCTGTGCATTCACTGTAGGATGCGTAGCCGCATCCCCAAGCTCTACGCACTCGAAACCAGTAGCACCACCATCCTCCAGTGTGACAGCCAGAAATGTCTCCAGATGCTGCCAAGTGTCCCTTGGGAGACCAAGGCCTTCCATGGAGAACCACAGACCAGGCCTCTGGGAGCAGGGAGTATGTCCCATCCTTCTGCCATTCCCTTCAGGACCAACCCTGTGGGAGGTGAATGGGGTCCAACCCAATGCAGCGTGTGCCTGGGTCTCCAAAAAGTTCTGGAGAGAGGGAGGGAGCTCTCGGTCTAGAATGAGCAAAAGGAGTGCCCTGGGGAGGACAGTCGGAGCCCCCAGGTCCTTCTGGATATTCACAGCCTCCTCCTCCCCGCGCCCCAGTTGGGGGAGCCCAGCCTCCCCCTCCGCGATGCCGCCCGGTCGGTGCTGCCCGGCGGCCGTGGTACCTGGATCCAGCGGTCATTGCGGTTCTCCTTCTGCGGGCAGACGGTCAGCTTGCAGCCGGCCTTCCTGGCCAGCTCCGCCACCGCGTCCACAAAGCACGTGTTGTTCCGCACCCTGCACACAAGCCCGGGGAGAGGGGCTCAGGGCAGAGCCAGGTGTGGAGACCAGACGGGCCTCCGGGGGCCGCAGGACACCCATCGCCCACCCCGCCCCCCCGCAACACACTCACCGGCACACGTACACCTCGAGGGGCGGCAGGGTGCTGGGCGTCATAATCCAGGGCGCCACGCGGAACACCACGGTGTCAGTGAAGATCGGGGACTCGGAGAAATCCTACAGGGGAAGATGAGTGGAAGGAAGGGCGAGAGCACTGGCCTTGGAGTCCAGAGGCCTGGCTCGTTCGTGCGGTTCCCTGAGCAAACCGCCACTTCCCTTAGTTTCTAGAGAGGCACCGGGGGGTGGTCCAGAAGCCTGGGATCCTTGGTGCCAGTGGTGCCCGTCCATCCCGGGGACCCTCTGTGCGTGGGCCACCCCCACCCCTACCTCGTTGGAGTCGTCCAGCAGAGTGACGTGGAAGGACAAGAGCCCCGTGAAGCGGGCGTCGGGGAACGAGAGGCCCTCCACGAAGAAGCGCTCCTCGTCCCCATGGAAGCGGGGCACCTCGTACGACACCTTGTCCTGGCCCAGCACGTGCCGGTAGGCCTCACACGAGTCTTCGGGACCTGGGAGGGGGCGGGAGGGAGGGCCGTGAGCCCCGGAGGGACCGCAGAGCACGATGGCTGCAGAGCAGGGCCGTGCGGGCCTCACCAGGCCCCTCGGGCCGGACCGCAGCCCCCCTCTGCCGTCGGGCCGGCGAAGGACGGATGATGCTTGATGCCCAGTGTGGGCGAGGCCAGGGAAAGGCCCTGCCTTTCTTTTTTTTTTTTTTAAAGATTTATTTATTCATGAGAGAGACAGAGAGACAAGCAGAGACACAGGCAGAGGGAGAAGCAGGCCCCATGCAGGGAGCCCGACATGGGACTCGATCCGGGGACCCCCGGGATCACGCCCTGGGCTGAAGGCAGGCGCTAAACCACTGAGCCTCCCGGGCTGCCCCGGCCCGGCCTTTCTAATGTTGCCGTTCAGGACAGTGGGCAGCGTCTCACAGAGTAGGGTCCACTCCCAACGAGCCTCTCCGCTTCTGGGTGTCTCGGCTACAAACACACGTACGGGGTGTTCACTGGCTGTCCACTTGCGGAACAGGTGAGCACCCACCCTGCACCTGCGAGGCAAGGCTCGAGGCTCAGGACACGGCCGTGAGCAAGGCCCCTGCCTTCCGGCCCCCTGCGCCGCGGTGAACCCCGCCCCTGCCAACAGCCGTGTGGTCGGGGGCCCGGGCACGTCACAGCACATCCGTGCTCGGAACACACGCGGCGGCGGGAAGCTGGGGGCCGAGCTGCATGAGTACAGAAAGCACCGTCGGGTAGATCACTCGATGGGAGAAAGTGTCTGGAAAGCAGAGCATGTACACGCCACACACTTAGCGCATCCTCAGAAAAGTCGGGGCGTTGCACACACTGCAACTCGTTAACAGTGAACACATTTTAAGAGTCAGGTTTAGGGGGGAGGATGAGGAACCCTCATTTTCTACCTTATGTATCTCTCTATTGTTTGATTTTTTGAAATTTTAAAAATATTTTATTTATTTATTTATTTATTCATGAGAGACTCACACAGAGAGAGAGAGAGGCAGAGAGACAGGCAGAGGGAGAAGCATGTGGGACTCGATCCCAGGACCCTGGCACTACAACCTGAGCCGAAGGGAGATGCTCGACCACTGAGCCAGCCAGGCATCCCCTCAAGAATGTTTTTAAAGATTTTGTGTCTTTTTTAAAAAGATTTTATTTATTTATTTGAGAGAAAGAGAGAGAGGGAGAGAGTGAGCACAGAGCAGGGGGAGGGGCAGAGGGAGAGGGAGAGGCAGACTCCCTGCTGGTCAAGGAGCTGGACCCGGGGCTCGATCCCAGGACCCTGAGGTCATGCCCTGAGCTGGAGGCAGACGCCGCTGATGAGCCACCCAGGTGCCCCTAATTCTATTTTAATTCATCAAATCAAATGACCTTGGGTCACGGCTCTTCTGGGAAGGCAGCCCGCCCGCCTCACGGCTCCCACAGCTGACCCCCAGGGCAGCCTGCCCTCTGGCCCATGGTGGGGAAACTGAGGCCCCCTCCAGCAGAGGGGCGGCGGGGAGGGATGGGCATGAACTCACCACAGGCGTGGAAGACCCGTGCCCACTTGGCGTCATAGCTCGAAGTGTGGAGGATAAGTTTGTGGTCGTCGAAGAGGGCGGCAGGGCCTTGCGTCCTCAGGACCATGACGGACATGTCCTCCAGGTCTGTGGGGCCAGACAGGGGCGGCAGCTCAGGGGCCTGCGGCACTGGCATCTTCTCCTGCCCACTGCACCCCCCTCCAAGGGCAGAGGGTGCCCAGATCTGGGTCTCTGAGCTCCAGCTCTGCCCACCATCAGAAAACACTGGAAGGCACTGGAAACCACCAAGAGCGAACCATGAGGGCGTCTTGAGCGTGTGCCCGTGAGCCCCACACGTCCGCTCCGGGCCTCCGCTTCCTCACCCCCCAGAGCAACGGGAAGTGCAGAGCGACTGCTCAGTGCTCTTGACAGGTGACAAGGGTGGGGTCGGCAGGCCACCCGGGCGGCGCGCCGGGGACAGTCTGGTGTCAGCGCTAGCATCCCTCCGTTCACACCGGGCAGCCCCCCGGAGCCTCAGCGCTCCCCTGTCTGAAATAAGGGACGGTTGTGCCCACTTTCAGAGAAGCCGTGCCCGCCTGTGCATGAAGCACGTGGCTGGCTCCCCAAGATATGACTGTGGCCTCCCTCATGGGGAAAGTGTGGGACTTAGAACATGGGGTGCCCTGAAATGCAGGCCAGAGGTGCCTGGTGGGGAGGCCAGATTCGAGGGTCGGACGGGAAGGTCTGGACCTGCCACAGACAGGCTAACTGACTTCGGGGATCCCCTGACCTCCGGCCTCGACACCTCATCCCTACGTGGGGTGATGTGATGCTGCCCTCCCACTTGGATGATTAAACAAGAATCTGCAGAAGGGCCTGGCACACAGAGGCACCCAAATAAATGTCAGCATCCCCTGCTCCCCTGGAGGGAGAGAAAGGCGGGTCAGCCCATTTCTAGAGCTCCCCCCACCCCAGCCCCCCAGTATGTGAGAGCTCGCTGGCGCTGGGGGAGTCTGGGAGGGGCTAGCTGCAGCCTGAGGCAGGTCTTGAGCAACGTCGAAGTGTGTCCAGGAGCTGGGACCCTGGCCCCAGGCTCAGCCTTCAGAGCTGCCCCTGTGGGGTAGCTGAGCCGTGACCCTGGGCGCCCCCCCCCCCTTACCTTGCAGGCAGTTCACGTGCCGGTCACAGTTGTCCTGGTCATAACAGGTCACATCATCCCTGTCACAGTTCACCAGCAGGACGGCTCCATACCCTCCGGGGCCCCAGACCCACTGCCGCTGCCAATGGCAAAGCGCAGCCGGTGATGGAGCGCGGACCAGTCCCGTGCCCTCGCCCAGCAACCTCCTGGCCAGCCTCCTAACCTCACCTCGTCTTGCCCTCCCTGGGCGGATAGGCCCGCTCTCCCCGAAGCGCTTCCCGTGCCAGGCATGGCAGTGGCTCTCTACTGCCCGCACCAGCAAGTCCGAACCACACAGCTGTGTCTCACGGCCCAACTGTGAGCCGGCTCCAGCCAACGTCCTATTTCTCGACGGGCAACTTCCTGATTACAGATCCATTCGTGGATCCACCCAGGCCTTGCCCCGCTACCCCTCCACCCAGAACGCCCCCCCCCCCCCCCCGCCGCAATGCTTTAGAGCCCAGCTCAAGCGGACTTCACAGGAAGGCTTCCTTGCTCATGCGGCCCCGCCGACCTGCTCTGAACTCCCGACGCACTAAGTGCCACCACAATTCAGCCCAAAGTTCTTTAACAGTCTCATGCTTGGCATAATCCCCCTTTCGCCTCGATCAGGAGGTTGGCACACCAGGGCCAGGGGCCGCATACAGCCCGCTGCCTCATTTTGTAAATAAAGTTTTATTGGGATAATCACACCCACGTGTCTCTGGATTGGCTCTAGCCCTTTCGCACTTTCGCACTACAGTGGCAAAATCGAAGAGCTGCAACAAGGACGGTTTGCAATGCCTAAAATGTTTACTATCTCACTTTTATAGAAAAAGTTCGTTGACCCCCTGACCTAGACTAAAATTCCAGAAGGACTTTTCCCCACAAGGCAAGGCCTAGCCCAGGCCTGGGCACGTATATGCTTGATAATCCTTGGTAATGATTTTTCTCCTGGTGAAAGAAGATCCCCAGCCACGCCTGGTTCCCATTTGGCTCTCCTACCCCCTCCTAGGAGGCAGGGGGTACCGGTAATGGCCTCACCCCTCCTAACCCAGCCTAGGTCAACTCCAAACTCCACGCCCCTTTCTGGGCCCAGGTCGAGATGGCCTACCTTGTCCACATAGCTCCTGTCCTGCCTGCCCTCGCAGTTCAGGTCACAATCCAGAGCGATGTCTACAAGGAGAGGGGAGACAGTAAGTCACTGTGGGGTTCCCAGGAGTCCAGCACAGGTCCGACAATGCACACTCTGCTTCTAACAATGCCTCCTGCAGACAGAGCATTTTCAACTTTCTTGCTAAGTGCTCTGCAGGTGCTCGTACCCACGCAAACTCCCACCCACTGTCAAGGGGCTCCCCGGTTCCACATCCTTGGCAACACTGAGTTGAGCATCTTTCCATTTCAGGTTCTGATCACTGGAGCTTTCTCCTCTGTGAATTTCTTGTTCATATTTTTTCCCTGTTTCCATTAGTTAGTCTTTTTTTCCCAATTGATCAGAGTTCTCCATAATCTGTATGCACCAAATCAGCCATATACATCGCAAATTTCTTCTTCCCGTCCGTATTTTGACTTTTTCTTCCTTTTTTGTTTAAAGTAAGCTCTGTGCCCAGTGTGGGGCTTGAATTCACAACCCTGAGGTCAAGATTCACGTGCTCTGTGGACTGAGCCATCCAGGCAATCCCATAGTTTGACTTTTTACTTGTCCTCCCTTGTATGAAAGTTTTAAAATGTAATATAGTCTAACTTATCAGGGCCTTATCTTCAAGGTCACTGATCCTCTCCTCAGCCATGTCGAGTTTACCAAGACAGCCCAGCAAGAGCATTTTTTTAAATGTTACCATGACTTTTAATCTTAGCATTTCCACTTGACACCTTCTTATAGTTTTCATGTCTCTGTTGAAATTCTCCATCTGGGGCAGCCTGGGTGGCTCAGCGGTTTAGCGCCGCCTTCAGCCCAGGGCGTGATCCTGGAGACCCGGGATCAAGTCCCACATCAGGCTCCCTGCGTGGAGCCTGCTTCTCCCTCTGCCTGTGTCTCTGCCTCTCTCTCTCTTCTCTCTCTCTGTCTCTCATGAATGAATAAATAATCTTAAAAAAAAAAAGAAATTCCCCATCTGTTCATTCATGTTATCCACCTTTTCCTTTAACGTCTTAACCAATCTGAGTTATCTCGCATGGAGTTTATATATCAATTTGTGGACAACTGGCACAAAAAACTTAAGGTGGAGAAAGCAAGGTCCAGTTCCAGGCCTACAGGGTGCCTCCCTTTGCTTACAAAAGGGGGGAGTATACAAGTATGCCATGTCCACCTGCATGAGCACAGCAGATCTCTAGAAGGATGCTGGGTTTGTGGAACTGGAAGTCTTAGGTTGGGAGGAAGGGAGGTTTACTTTGCAATATATATTCTTTTATACCACTTGAATTTTTTAAATGTACACTTATTTTAATTTTTTAAAAAATGAGTTGATGTTTGTGAAAAGACCCTCGTTCATTGTCATTCCCAACCACCACCCCCTGCCCTTGGCCCAGGCCCTAATGAGGGCCAGCTTACCAACTCACCAACACAGGTGAGGTAGAGCACTGCATAGGCCAGGGGCTGAGGCTCATGGCTGGAGTGGTAGGAAATCTGAACCTGTGGAGAAAGGGCCCAGAGTCAACCAGCTGAAGCCAATAGCCCCCACCCCAAAGGACAGGTTTGGGGGATCTGGCAAGAAAGAGTCAGGGTCTCAGGAACCTCTATGTACTGAAGTTGAGTTTACCAACCCAGCTCTTCCTTTTAGTCTTTGTGCCATTTATTTTTCCATGCCTTGCTGTAATATGGGAACTACCTGTGAGGGCCCCAGTGCTGCCAATGACTACCGTGTGATTTGGGCAAGCCTCTGCTCCCCTTTGGATCTCTGTGTTGCCATTTGTAAAATGAGGAGGTCTGACAAGTGGGGTTAGGGACCCTCTCCTATCTGTAGGATTCAGACAGGCCTGGACTTGAGCCCAGTACCTCTGGGTTCTGTGACCTTGGCCAAGGCCCTTCACCTCTGGTTGAGCTGTCTGGTTTCCTCACTTGCAGAACATTGAACACACAGGTCCCTACTGCAGAGGATTGTAGCGCTGCTTAGAAACAATACATGTACCAGACTGGCCCCCGCAGGAAGGGCTCAAGACATGCCAGCTATTGTTAACAGAGGGCAGGTGGCACTGTGTGAGCTGGAGCCTGGATCCACCACTTGTGACTACCCTGGGAAGAGTCACCTGTCCTCTCGGGGCCTCAGTGTCCCCTGCTGTAAAGTAGAGATAATAATAGTCCCTACTGCAGAGGGTTGATTGTAGGTTGTGACCATCAAAAAAAGGGAGGTGTGTGACATGCTCAGTGCAGTGCTCGGCTGCAGCAAGCCCCGATAGCTGTTGAAGGTCTGGCTGACAAAGAGTGATGAGAACATAATCCAAGGACCATGTATCAAAGGCCCTTCCAACCCCAGCCCTCTGCTTACACATTCCCTCCTGACGTGGCTCCCTCAGCTCTGCCAGAAGGTTCAGGATCTTATAGAGAGACCCTTCACCCCTCAGTGCTGGGAGCCCCTAAATCCCGCAATCACTCACCCCCATCTGTCAAGCCCGAGCAACGATGCTGGCCTCGGGCATACAACGAATGGATCCAGGCCAAAGGTGGGGAAAGGAGAAGGGCCTTTCCTCAATCCCTTTGGTCTTTGGCACCCACACAGCCCCCAGCTCAGCAGGGCACCCAGGAGGGGCCCCCTCATCAGCTGGCTGGTCCTTTTGCCCTGCCCCGGGGGCCTCTGTCCTGCCCCTCACCAACTCTGCTACTCACTAGGTGGGTGATTTCAGGTAGGCCACGCCCCTTCTCATCCTCAGTTTCCTTATCTGTAAAATGAGTTCATTTCCCTGTCCACCTGAGTCACAGAGCTCAGTGGAGAGGCTCATCTCAGATACATGGACGGGAAAAGACGTGGGGGTGATGAAGGGAACCTGCCCCAGGTGTCAGCAGGTCTGTGTGGAATACTAGCTCTCTTACTGATTGGCTCTGTGGCCCGGACACAGTTTCTCTGAACCTTAGTGGCCCCACCTACGAAATGGGGATCGGACCCTGCCTCTCTGAGCTGTTGTCAGGGCTGCATGACGTCGTGGCTGCCCCGGGTGTGGCCTCTGCTCAGTGGTCCCTAAAAGATCAGTTTCCTGAAATGCTGCTCCTGACATGGAGCAGGAACCTGCCACTCCCACACGCCGGGCCTGCTTTCCGTCACCCCTTAAAGGGGGCATCACCTGTGCCAAGCTCAAGGGCCACCCCATTTCTCCCATGTCCCATCCCTGCCCTGAGGCCAGAACCCTGCCTACGGCTGGGGCTTGTTAAACTCACCCTTGGCTGAGTGAGCAGAGAGGAGGAAGAGAAATTACGTGCCTCTGAGAAGGGAATGCGGTCAGGGAGGGGGTGGATTAGGAGGTGAGGTGCCTCCTAGAAGGGGGTCTCCCCAGGCAGTGGCATCCCCTCACCTCTGCTTTCTCTCCATCATTCAGAGTAGCAGAGATCACCTAATCAACCCTCACCCTGCAGGTGGGGAAACTGAGGCCCGACACAGAAAGATGCGGATACCTCCCTTCAATGGGGTCTTGAGAAACAAGAAAAGCAGTAAATGTTGGCTCATGTTCCACCCCACACCAACACCAGGGGGAGGGCGCTGTGATCATCCCCAGTTGACATGGGGAAACCGAGGCCTAGAGGGCTGATATGACGTGCCAACAGACACACGGCTTATGTCTGGAAGTTGCAGAGCTGGCTGGTTCTGGGGCAGGTACTTACCCATCGTGCTACCCTGCCATCTGGGTAAAGAGAGGGTGCTGGCCCTTGCAGTGCTAGATCGCTGCCCCACCCACCCCAACCCAGGGGACCTGCTCACATGACTGTCATTGAGGTCGTTGCTGGGAGAGTTCATGACCACGATGATCTCCAACCCGGTATCAAAGTGCCACCGCCTGGTGTCCGCACGCTCCCGGCCCCTCTCCATACTAGGAGAGATGTAGACGTCCACACCGGGAGTCCCATACACCTCGAACATCTCCGTGCCCTCAGGTACCGACCT
Source organism: Vulpes lagopus (assembly GCF_018345385.1). Taxonomy (NCBI): domain Eukaryota; kingdom Metazoa; phylum Chordata; class Mammalia; order Carnivora; family Canidae; genus Vulpes; species Vulpes lagopus. Next base: position 130,141,321 of record NC_054831.1, read on the forward strand.
GGGAAGGACAAGAAGCCATGGGAGGTACTAATGTGTGGATTCTTATTCAGATGCTTGAGCTTTGGCTCAAACGCTTGCTTCTTCCAGGAAGCCTTCCCTGACCACCCCAGGCCTCTCAGCCCCCCACGGCAAGCTCCTGGGAGTGAAGCCTGGACCCCACACAAATGCATACCCATTCTCACCTTCCAAGGCTCTGTATTTATTAACACTTCCCTTGTGAGTTATTTTAACTCCCAACAAAACTGCAAGCTCTTGGGAAGTTAGGACCCGGTTGAGTGCTTTATAAGCCCCCAGTGCAGAGCTGGGTGCAGAGAGCTCAGTGGACACCAGCCTGCAAATGGACCCCCTGCAGTTCTGAGCCCATGGCTTTAAGAAGAGCAGTCTCCCCTCCGAGTCCCATTTGCACCCTTCTTTAGCGGGCAAGAAGATGCCCTTGGGGTCTCCCCTAGGGAAGGGTACTAAATTTTGTAGAGTGTTCACTGGGTGCCAGGCACCTTGTATTTCCTAGCTCCTTTTATTCTCACAAGTCTGCAAAGTGAGTGGTATCATCTCCATCAGAAAGGTGAGGAACTGAGGCTCAGAGAGGTCAAGTACCAAGCCCGAGGTCACACGGCATGGAATGGCGCTGCCAGGTTTGCACTTGGGGCTCTGACACAGCGCCTGTGCTTCTCCATGGCCCTGCAGCGTCACCTGGGAAACTTGGCCAGATTCAGTCAAGCAACCAGGCATTATTAGTACCTTTCAAAAGTCATCTGGCCCTGGGGCTGTGTTCCCCCCACTCCAGCTGGTCTGGGAGTCCTGTTTGAAATCAGTCTGTCGACCCTCTGATTGTCTGTGGGGTGCCCTGGGGTGCCTACTGTGCCCAGAGGCAGGTACACCCACTACTCTCCCCGCTGCCCCAGAGCCTTCCACCCCATCAGGGAGTTAAAAACAGCACTGCCGGGCAGCCAGGTGGGGCTTACGGTCACAAGTCCGTGGTCTGTGGGATCCCATGTAGGGAGAGGCCCCTGTGAGCCAGCGAGACCAGAAGGCTTCCTAGAGGAAGCAGCACACACACGTGTGTGCCCGGGAGATAAACAGTAGCTGACATTTGTTGAGTTCTTGCTTATAGGCCAGCCCTGTGCAAGGTTCTTAGGTGTGTTACGGAAAGCAATCCTCCCATTAAACTAGGAGGTGCCTACTGCCATCGTTTCCCATTTTACAGATGGGAGAACTGAGGTTAAGCACACTGCCCAAGGTCATGGAGCTAGTAAGTGGCAGGACTGGGATCCACCCCAGGCCTCCTGGATCCTGAGTCCATATTCTCACCCACCACCTCCCCAGGAGTAATCGTGATAGGGGCACCTGGTGGCTCAGTGATTGAGTGTCTGCCTTCAGCTCAAGGCGTGATCCCGGGGTCCTGGGATCGAGTTCCACATCGGGCTCCCGGCATGGAGCCTGCTTCTCCCCCCTCTTGTGTCTCTGCCTCTCTCTCTCTCTCTCTCTCTCTCTCTCTCTCATAATAATAAATAAATAAATAAATAAATAAATAAATTTAAAAAAAAAAGAAACTAAAAAAAAAAAGAATAAATAAATAAAATCTTAAGATAAAAAAAAAAAAGAGTCATGATAATCATAGCCCCCGAGCCCGAGGGCCCCCTCCCCTGCACGCTTCCAAACAGGGCAGGCCTTCCAAACAGCATTCATTCATCCTCACCGTGGCCCTGGAGGAGGGGATTATGACTCTCATTCACACGTGGGGCAACAGAGGCTCAGGATGGGCAAGAGACTTCCCCACGGTTGCACAGCCGGCAATTCGACTCCGGGCCCTCTTCCTTTCCCTGCTCCACTTGGAGGAGCGCAGACTTCCTTCAATACGCCCTCTCCACTCCTCCACCAGCACGACTCTGAAACTTCTCAAAGTGGCTTTTTTATAAATAGAGAAGTAAGCCCAGCCCAGGCTCCACTTGTCAGGCGGGTCCTGGTGGAGCGCGTGGCCCTCCCGGGCGTCCCCAGCAGCTGGGTGGGGCAGACACACCTGCTTCTCCCCCCAAGCAGGGCTGCTAGATTTAGCAAATAAAACTAGAGAACACCCAGCTGGACTCAGATTTCAGATAAACAGCAAATCATTGTTTTAGTATAAGGATGTCCCGTGCAGTATTTGGGACATGGTTGCACTAAAAAAAATACTAATTGTTTATCTGGATTTCAAATTTAACTAGGCATCCTGGGTTTTATCTGGCAACCCTATTCCCAAAGCCTGTAATTTCCAGGGCTGGTGGAGCCCTCGGTCCTGGGGTGTCCTGGGTGTGCGGGCCAGCCCATCCTGGGACATAAAGAGCCTGGACAGAGAGAGAGACAAAGAGATACAGAAAACCCTGAGAGATGGAGAGCCAGAAAGACACACACGGAGATAGACCGGGTGTGGAGAGCTCCCTCCACCCCAAGGAGAACCCTCAGCCCCACTCCCTGAGTCACCTGGCCTCCCACTCCCCAGGAGGCTTGTAAACTTTTTATGAAACTCCCCCCAACCCCAACCTGCTGCTTGGACCCTGTGCCCACGACCTGGAGGTTGAAGGAGCAGAAGGCACGGAACCGCACCCAGCTCCCCAGCACCAGCCCCTGGGTTTGGGATATCTCGGCCCAGCTCCCTTGCACTTCCCTGTATGAGATGCTGGGGGCTTCCTGATGAAGATCCTTCCAGCCTGAGGGGGAAGGACCCGGGAGCTCAGTGGTGCTCAGAGTCGAGTCAGGCTCTAGACTGGGCCGGGTCGCCCATAAGCCAGGTGACCCTGAATAAATCACCTCGCCTCCCGACAAAGTGGAATAATGACACCTACTTGGTCAACTTCACGGGCCATGGCAAGGCTCAGATGCCATAATGGGAAAGGCTTGGAAAATCACCCATGGGGGTGGGGGTGGGGGGGGTGGGGTCTTCAGTTTGATTAAGAAGCAGGAAAAGGGCAAACGAAGGCAGGTTGAGAGGCTGGGCTGGGGGTGCTGGGGGGCAGTTTCCCAGAGGGAGGCAGGGGGAGCCAAGGGCGAGGGGGAGACTCATCCTAGGGGAAGGCAGTTCCACGGTGGAGCCTCAGGAGGCCAAGGGTAAACTCAGGCTGTAAGGGGGAGCCAGCGAAGGTTCTTGATCAGGAGGGGCACTGAGGTGGATGCTGGTTCAAATCCCAGCCCACCACCCACGAGGTGTGTGACCTTGAGGGAGACGCTTGGCCTCCCTCTGCCTCAGTGTCTCCGTCTATAAGGCGGAGAAGACTATAGGAATCGATGTGTGTAAACGCTCAAGACCAGGGAAAGTTGGAGGCACCCGAACCCATGCCTCACTTCGTTCTAGGGAAACTGAGACCCAGCAGAGGAGGGACCAGAAGGTAGGGCTCCAGACTCCCCGTCCAGTGCTCACGCCCCATCAGGGAAGCAGCTGTTGGGAGGCTGAGAAGGATGGCTGCTGGGACAAGAGCCTGCATCGGGTACAGGAGGGTCTGGATTTTCCATCTTGTGGAGGATGGAGAAGCAGCCAGAGACTCGCCCGGCCCAAGCTCTTCCTCCGGCCCGGCCACCCCATGCTGCCACCCTGCTGCTCCAGACAGGGCCTCCAGTCCCGCCCCTGGGGGCTTCGGGCTTCCCCTCCTGTCCATGCACAGGACAGGCCAAGGCCCTCCGTGCACCTTCCCTGCACGGAGCCAGTGACATCTGAGAACCGTAGCTAAGGGGGGCTGTCTCCCCAGCAGCGTGGGAGTGACTCCGTGTGAGCCCGCCCCTCCTAGGAACCCAGACAAGTCAGTCTTCCTTTACGCTCCATGTCACCCTCTCAGTGGTGAGGACGATGATGGTGACGATGGTGACAAAGGTGACAAAGCAGCCCCCACAGCCACACACAACCATCAGTCCTGTTATCCCCACTTTACAGATGAGGGAAGAGGTTCGGAGATGACAGGGACTTGCCCAGAGTCACACAGCTGCTCGGTGATGGAGCCAAGACTCACAGCCGGGACTCAGGCCCTGCTCCCCTGCAGACCCAAACCCATCCTCTCCTTTCATGGGCTCAGGGCCGGGGCCTCTGGGAAAACAGAACCAGACATTTCAGAGCCAAAACACTGATGGGAGAGGTCCTTGCGGCTGCAACCAGACAGGTTGACAAAGTGACCACCACGGTCCCCATTGATGTGGCCCACGGGGGCAGAGGAGAGCAAGACCCAGCCAGTGCAGGCTCTGAGTGGCAGCTGCCCCCACCCACCCCCGCCCTGTTCAGCGAGGCTCCCAGACCCCAAGTCCTCTGGCCTCACCGTCCCCAGGGTCAGAAGACCACAGTCCCTCCTTCGTCCCACCCTCTTCCCGCCCCTGAGAAATGGTGGCCCCTTGAACCGCTTCCCTACAGCCCAGCTCGTTAGGAGAGCGGACGATGCATCAGCCTCGCGGCCCGGCTCTGCCCACGCAGGGGAGCGCTCTCACGGATCACGAGCCAGAGGGAGAGCTGCTCTGTCAAACCAGGGAGGGGGCTCAGACGCCTCCACGAGCAGAGCTGGCCACCCGCTGTTCTATGCCAACCTCTTCAGGGCACATAAGGGGAAACTGAGGACCAGAAAGGAGCAGAAAGGGCTCAAGAGGAGAGAGCAAAGGACAACAGAGCGAGAACTAAAACTCAGGGCCTCCCGGGTCCCTCTGTCCTTTCACTCCCTTGACCTGCCTCTGCTGAGCAAGAGGCGACCCGAGCTGCTGGCCTGTCCAACTAGGGCAGTGGTTTCAACCCTGGCTGCACATTCATCCCCAGGATGTGGCTCAGCACACCCCTGTATCTCCCTTCCTTCCCTTTCGCCCTGCGAGCCCCTGCTCAGGAAAGCGAGGCCCCCTGACCAAGTCTGGGCCATCTCCAACTCAACGGAAGGCAAGAAGACAGGGTGCAGTCCACTGCCACAGACGGAGCGCCCCAGTGGTCTTGCCTGTGCTCATCCTTCAAGGCCCCGGTTGGTGCCCTCCCTCCAGGAGACCTGCCCCGACTCCTCGGCTAATGCTCATTCCTCTTTTCTCATCTCCTTCTCCGGGTAGGGTTCAGAGGTTGTCCCCCAGCCATCTTGTGGATGGCAGGTTTGGGGACCCTTGAGGCTGTCCAAGGGGCCGGGACAGAGCCTTAAAATGATGACAGTGCTGGTGGTGGTGGCGGCAGTGCTGGTGGTGGGTGGTGGTGGCAGGGCTGGTGGTGGTGGCAGTTGCCACAATGGAATGTCCACCACGTCCAGGCACGGCCTACGGGCTCTACACACAACACCCGAGTCCTTTGACGCGAAGGCTGACGTGTTTAGGCTGCAGCCTGGCTCTGCCATCCTCATGGGCTGTGTGACACGGGGCCAGTACCTCAACTGCTCTGTGCCTCTGTGTCCTCATCTATAAAACGGGGATGATGACAGTCCCCACCTCGCAGGATTGAGAGTTAGTTACTAAACATCAAGCACTTAGGGCGGCGCCTGGTACGGAGCAGTCTCTGAGGATCATGGCTGAGAGGACCGTGTCCACCCTACACATGAAGGACAGACGCCAAGTGACTCTCCCGAAGTCAGACGGCTGCTAAGGCCCAGGCCCGGCGCTGGCCGGCACACCCGCTGCCCCCTCCCTGGCTGGCCCGCGGTGTGAGCGCCAGGATTGCTGAATCACGACATCTCCAAGCTGGAAGGGACGGGATCCTTCCCTAGAGCACGGGGCCACCCAGCCTGTGATAGAACTCTGAAGGGACAGGATTCTCAGACGGCAGGGACCTTGCCTCCTTGCTTGCCACCACCATCGTGTCCCCAAGCCTGGCCCACACTAGACCCCAAAGAAATACTTGATGGATGTGTGAATGAATGAATGAACCAGCAGCCCTCCGCCTCCTGCAAGGTGGTCCAGTCACAGAGGCCCCAGAATCCTTCGTTTGAGGGTGCCTGAGGCTGTGCCCCGCGCCCTCGGGCTGTCCCCTCTTGGCCTCCTTGGGAGCACTCACGTAACCCCAAGACACTGCTGCCTTTGCCCCGCTGGCTCCATCCTCTAAGGAAGCGCTGCTGCAGGGGAGGGGCCAGGTCAGACTGGAGGCACATCTGCCTGACGGGCATGAGGCAGCCGACGCAGGTGAGTCACCCCCATGGGCACGCAGCACGGGAGGAGGAGGTGGCGCCAGGAGCAGGGACACCTTTCCGCCCTCATCCCTCCTCCTGGCACAGCCTCTGTGCTGCCCCTCCTCCCAGTGCCCTCCCTACTTCTCACCGTCACCCACGCTTCAGCCCCCGGTGCCCAGCTGGGCTGGGCCTGCTCCACGCTTGGTTCCCTCCCAAGACCAGCCTCTCACCCTTGCTTACCTAACGCTCTGGGACCGACCCCAGCTCTGCTTCCAACTAAGTTCACTCCAATTTTTCAAGTCTTAGTCTGGGATACTGGTTCTCAACTGGGAGTGATTCCACCCCCCCACCACCACCACAGGGCACATTTGGCGATGTCTGGAGACATTTTTGGCTGTCACAAGTGGGGGTGTGCCACTGGCGTCGGTGAGTAGAAGCCAGGGGCACTGCTCCACATCTCACAGTGCACAGGATGGCCTCCACCACAGGGAATGAGCAGGTCAGTAGTGCTGAGGTTTCAAAACCTGGTCAGAGGTGGGGGTAGGAGACCGGTGACAGGGGAAGGGTGACATGGCTCTCCTTCTCTCCTCCCCATCCCCTAACAGCTCAGTCTTGGAGCTTGGACCCCCAGAGACTCCCCAAAAGCCTAAGGAGTCAGCTCCCTAAATGGTTCCCACAGCCCACTTCCTAAGACCCTGCCCAAACTCTCCTTTTCTTCCTGGGAGAGAGACAAGACAGGGCCTTACTTCCAGCCACTAGTTTTAAGGACATGGCCATGGCACACAGTGGGGGAATTCCATGTGGGCTCTGACTGGCTGGAGGAGACCAGATCCTCCTCTTGAAGGGGCAGTGAGAAGCCTAAGACACTTGATCATAAATGGGTTTGAACCCTGGCATTGACCCGTCGTTACTGTGTGACCTGAGCAAATGGCTTGTCCTCTCTGTCCCAGTTTCCTCATCCATCAGTGAGACGAAGTTGACAAGCTTAGCTCCTAGGCAGTTGTGAACGTTAAACTGGAGCATTCAAGTTCAAGGGTTAAATTCAAGAAGCTTGCCCAGCTTAGAACGGCGCCTGGCACATAGGAAGGGCTACATATGCATCAATGATTTCTAAGGAAACGACTGATGCTCATTGCAGAGCTCATAGGCTGGGGACCAGGGCTCCGGGTACACACCTCTTCCTATCCTTGTGACCCCAGCCTGCAGGGTCTTCTAGAGTGCCCAAGCCCCCATGACACCAGCACCCTCCAAGGCCCTGGGCCAGAGCTCAACCATTGCAAGTCCCCCGGCTTGGGAGAGGGCGGCCAGGCCAGGCCTGAGCCCTGAGGAAGCCCTGCCCAGGGAAGGGCCCAAGGGGCTCAGCACCAAGAGCCTGCAGACCCCCGGCGCCCAAGGGGCTCAAGACCCCAAGAGCCTAAGGGGCTCAGCACCAAGGGCCTGCAGACCCCGGGGCCTCTGGCTCTTACCCGTAAATGTCCACGAGGGTCTCCACGCCAGCCACACACACGGCGCTGGTGGGATGCTCCAGGGACACACGCACGATCCTCTGCAGGGACATGCTGGCCTCGGTCGGGGCTTGGGCCACCAAACCCAGCGCTGCCGGGCACATCCCAGGTCGTGCGGTTTAAAAGGCCCTGGCCCCGCCTCCCCGGCCCGGGCTGCTAGGTCATTGGCTCCCGTCCTGGAAGCCCAGCCCCTTCCCAGAGCCGGGAGCTCAGGATTGGCCAGAAGCAACCCATCATTTGCATAAGAGCCTGTTGCTCCGCCCCCAGCACGGAGGGAGTTTGTTTCTCCCTCCAAGGGAGCGAGTCCCCGCAGGCACCGGGGCTGGGGCACCAGGGCCTGGGGGGTGGGGGGGGCCGAAGATGTGGGGCGCTGACCTGGGCGCCCTCCTCACTTTCCACACTCCTCCTCCTCACCCCCCTTTCCTGCATTTCCAGAGCTGATACGGTTTAGCGGGGAGCTTCTCCACCCTGCTGGGGGAGCTGGTGAACATGCAGGCTCCCAGGCCCCACCTCCAGCCTGACGCAGCCGGTAAGGGGTGCCTCCTGGCATCGGGTTTTTTTTCAGAAGCACCCCCAAAGCATCGTGAGAAACTTTGAGAAACACCTGCCTTTTTCTTAAGAGCATGGAGCGTGGAAGCAGGACTGGAGGCAGCTCTGCCTCAGCCTCGTGCCGCTGCGTGGCTGGGGACAAGTGGCTTCATTGCTCTGTGCCTCACCTGCCGCCTCTGAAAACGCTGTTGCAGGGCTCACATGGGCCCACGTGGGCAGAGCTCTAGTGTGGAGCCGGCCTCGTTCTATTACTGGCGTTGTCACTCTGACCACATGGCAAAAGCCCGTGGAAGGGGTGGTGGCCCTCTCTGACCAGGAAGAACTTAGAATGTCGGAGCAGGAAGGCTCACTTGTGAGGGGGGGAAACTGAGGCCAGAGGAGGCATTTGGCCACCTGAAGCAGCAGGAGCAAGGGCTCTCAGGAGAGGGGTCTTGGGGACCCCGACTCCACCATGCATCAGCTACGTGGCCTTGGGTGGTAGGTTCCCTCTCTCTGAGCCTCGGTTTCCTCATCTGTAGAAAATGTGGCTAATCACCAGCCCGGCAGAGATAATGGCGGGGACACACCCTACCCAGCCAAGCTCCAAAGGTGCTGAATAGAAGCTTCCTCCCTTCTCTCTGGCGATGCTGCCAGTCTGAGGCAGGGTAGGGATGAGGACCTGCTTCCCAGTGTCCCCAGTGGGTGCACGCCCAGCAGCTCAAGGATCTTCAGCAGGACTCTAAGAATGGTGCTCTTCTATCCCAGAGTCTGGGAAGGGTGTTCCCAGGAGAGATGCTGGGCTGCTGAATTCAATGACAGCTTTACTTTGGCTAGAAAATGGCTTGATGGCAGACTCAGATCTGGACTCAGGAGGAAGCCCCCAAACAGTCTCCCTACCCGCTTATGAGCACAGGTGGGGAATTGCTGCAGAAAGTGGGGGCTTCCTCCGGGGGACTGGCCCACAGTGCTGGGGGCAGGACCAGCTTCCACCTTAGAGCCCTGTATCTCCCTTCAGAGATAGACCCAAGCCTTCGCCTCGCCCCTGTTAATACCAGGTTTTAGAAACACATCTGTGGTTCGTTCAGACTAAAGTGTCGATGACTGATGGGCAGCAGCTTTTTGCCTTTTAGTCCATAACAAAAGGCAAAATAAAGTGAGTGAGTGTCAGAGGATAGAATCTGAGGCAGCAGCCAGTGTGTAGGATGAGAGGGGATGATATTTCCAGGTCCCTGAAATCAGACCACTGAGGCTGGGTAACCTGCAAGCTTTAGAGGCAGGAATGAAAGGGAATCCTAGTGGCCTTCGGCCCTGGGCACCAGTCCCACTGGAGGATCTCCTGCCTCTGCCAGTAGGGCCCAGCCTGCCTTGGCTCTGAGAGATGGAAGAGATAGCCTAGGGAAAGAAGAGGCAGGCCCCACCCCTCCCCTGATATCCATCTCGGCCGGGCACTTGGCCTCAGAGCGATGGGCCTGTGCCAGCCATCCTGCTGAATCAGCCTGCCTGCCTGCCTGCCTGGCACTGACTGGCCCTGGGGCTCTCCCAGCCAGGTAGGAACTGCCCGTGGCCAGCGGAAGTTGAGCCAGGGAGCTGGGGCACGGTGGGGAGAACTGGAAGGAGGGCCCCCCTCGCTCCTCCCCTCCTCCCTACAGCCCAACAAACAGACACTAAGGAGGCAGCCACTTGAAGAAATGCATGTTGACATTTTTATTAATCAAGTAGGAGGTGATCAGTCATCCGGAACATTCTCAGAGGGGACTTTAGGGCCCTCCGACAACTCTAGCAGCAATTCCAGAGCTTCCCATGCCCAGGGCAGCTCTAGAAGGCCTGCTCCCCACCCTCCCTATCACTCTGCAATGCCCCTGCCCTTCCACCCACAGCCTTTCCCTGGAGAACCTCAACCCTGGCTGCAGGCCCTTGGCCCCCGAAGAGCTCCCTTCTCTCCTTGGCTCAGTCTAGGCTGGGTCATGGTTATGAGCAGAAAGTGCAAAAGTTAGACCAGGGGCTTGTGAGTGGGGTCCCCAGAGTCTTCTGGAAGGGGAAGACCCAGTACAGCACCCCCACCGCCTTAAACCATAGCAGTCCTGATTTTATCCGCTTCAGATCTTGGGTTTCCATGGAAGTTTCTGATTGCTAAGTAGTCCGTGGCTCACAGAGTTTAACAGGGGCTGGCTGGCCCGGCCCCAGTCTTACCAGGGGCTCCTGGAAAGCCCCAGTGGTGGAGGCCAGGGGCCGAGAGCCACCAGGATGGCCCCAGAGGCAATGGTGGGAGGGGGCAGGCTGGGTCCTTTGTGCCCATGCCTGCCTGGGGCTGGAGAAGGATACCTCTCGCCTGGCACCGGCCGAGCCTACCTGCCTGTACACATCCTGGTGACCTCACCCGGGGCCAGGCTCTTAGCCACCCCGCACCCTGGTAGCAGCTCTCTTCCCCTCTCTGGGAGGGGACACAGGCCTGCCGGAGGAGGGGGGTCACTCTATAGGGAAACCCAGGTGACGCGCAGGGTCTCGGGGCTGCCAAGAGGGACTGGGCAAGCCGTTCCTCCCACTGCCAGCGGGACCAAGGGGAATAATTAAAGACAATTAAAGGAAATTAAACCCCACCTTCAGAGATAACCTAATGGCCCCCCCACCCTCTCCTAACCTCTGGGCCCTTGCCCCCTGTGACATCTGGAACCACCAGCCCCCCTTCACATTCAGGGTGCAAAACCCGAAGCGAGGACACCTGGGACACAGAGGCCAGGCTCCGAGGCTTGTCCGCCACCCTGGCCTCCCGCCTGCCAGCCTTCCTCTGGGTGGCCCCCAGAGGCCTCTCTCTGGCCTCACAGCGTTTGGGGGCCGGAAGCTGCCAGCACTGGTAATTAAAGGCTTCCTACACAGGTAACAAGCACCCTTCTGAGGCTGGAGTCAGGCATTAAAGGGGTTTTGTTGCCTTTTCTTTTTAGGACAGGCCCTCAGATGCTCGGCCTTCCTGTGCTTATTGGCCTCTATAAATACGGCTGAGGGGTGCCAGGAGGTCACAGCTTGAGGGTCCCCTGCGTGGCGGCGACAGCTGGGAGAGAAAAGGGGGTGCCCCACCTCTCTGCTCCTGCTCTGACAAGAACCACAGGTGCCCTGGACCCAGGCCCCCACCCCCGAGCTCAGGCCCTCTGGGCCCCATTCCTGGTGCAGACACGAAAGGAATATCAGCACAGAGGGGCAAGGACCCAGCACGACCATGACCACGCACGGCCGTCCTTGAATATGTTAAGGCGGTTGCTCTTTTCCAGAACCTCGGATCAGGAAGAGGGAGGGAAGAATGAGGACAGTCCTTGGGCTGGGGCGGCCACTCGAGGGATGAGGGTGCATGGTGTCTGTGGCCGTACCCCGGGGCCTGCGGTGGCCAGCACGTGTCCAGGACCCGGGAAGATGCACCCGAGGCTCCCCTGAGAGGATGGAGGCTGGGTGGAGGCTCCTCGCCCTCACCCTGGCGGGGTTCCCTGGCAGGTGGGCACAGAGGATGGCAGGTGGAGGCGGGCTCAGGGCACCATGTGCCACCACTTGAAGGAGAAAGGCCGCCGGCGCACGTTGGTGCCGCAGTGGATCTCCCCCAGCAGCTCGTGGTAGAACAAATAGTCGTCAATGAAGATACAGTGGAGGCCCAGCGGCTCCAGCAGGGACCGCACCTTCTCCTCCAGGCAGCACTGGCCGTTGATGATGGGCCCGAAGGGCTTGGGGATGCCCAGGTACTTGCCCAAGACCACCATGTTGACCTGCAGAAGAGAAGGCGAGAGGGGAGCCCTGCTGGCTGGGGATGCTCTACACATGGGGGACCCATCCCCAGGCCTGGCCCATCCTCATCGGCATCCCTGGGCCACCAGGATGGGCACTTGCTCCAAAACTAGGGTCTATGGAGAGAAGAAACGGATTCGTGGTTGGAAGAGAGGATTCATACCAGGTGGGGCTGCCGGGAACACCCATGGCAGCTTTATAGGAATGAAAGTGTTCCTCCAATACTTTCTTCCATCTATCAGAAAATGGTCAATTTTCCAACAACTTAGTTAGAACAAAATTTTACCATCATCTGCCACAAACTTCAGACAACAAATACCTACGAGGTCTACGGCGTGCACGTCCTTACAGGCGTGGAGCCCTTGTGCAGTGCACAGCTTGCTCACCTTTCCCGGGAAGCCCTGATAAGTGTTATGGTTTACTGAACATCTCCTGTGTGCCAGATACATCATCACTAAACCCCACTCCTCCCTCTGAGTCAGTGGCTGGGGAAGGTTAGTAACATAATCCAGGCCACACAATCAGAGAACGGAGAGATTAAAATTCGACGTGGGTCTAACTCATGCCCAAACTCACACTCTTTATACTCCACCAACGTATAGCACTGCAGCTGCCTGGGGGAGCTGAGGAGTTGGGGCGAGGGGCTAGGAGCCCTTGGGGGCACCTCCTGCTTCCCTGGCTGAGGGCCCTAACCCTGCGGAGGGGAGGTCTCCCCAGGGCAGGGTATGGAAGTGTCTCAGAGGAGACCTTGGCCCTACATTGATGGCCAGAGGAGCTGTGCTTGGAGTTCAAAGGGGACCCTCTGGACCTGCTGTCTGGAGGGTAGTGCTGGGTCATCTCAGCACGGGGTGGGCTGCCCTAGACTCTGCGCTCTCACATTCTCCATGCCGTGGCCCTGTCACCGTCAGTTCTGCCCTGCAGGGCCGTCACGAAGCTGGAGGATCCTCTGGGGTCAGTGCCGGGGCCTTGGCCCTGAGCTACCCACGTGCCCCCTGATGGGCTGGGATGTGCTGAGTGAAGTGGGACATGTAGAGGCACAAAAGGCCAGGAGGGGAGCCAGCCCAGGTCTGCTTCTTCCTAGATGAGAACTCAGGAGATGGGAGGCTCCTCATGTGCTGAGTGACCTCAGGCCAGGCAAGCACCCTCCTCGGAGGGCCTGTCTCCCCATCTAACAAATGAGGGGGTTAAGCGAGTGTCCCCCATGGGCTCTTCCCTGAGGACGTACTGGGATCCTTTAGCGGGGTCTGGACCGAAGCTCAGAGATCCCCGCAGAGGGGTTCGTGTTGGGGTGGGGGCTCCCAGCTGGTGTGGGCAAGGCCACAGCCCAGAGAGGGCTGGCCAAGGTCATGGGCTCTGGCCCAGGCCCTCCCCTGACCTTCAGCCGGAACCAGAGCCTGGATGCCCCTTAGTCCTTCCCTGACCAGTAGGGCAGCCACTGGCCACATGCAGCGGTTGAAATTTAAATGAAATAAAAGTATAAATTTCATTCCTAGCCACACTAGCCACATTTTAAGTGCTCAGTAGCCACATGCGGTTTGGGGGCTCCCGTGTCTTACTGTGCAGACACAGAACGTTTCCATCATCCGAGACACTTCTAAGAGACAGCACCGCCCTCGAGCAGCAGCTCCCAGCCAGGGTGATTTTGTCCCTAGGACATCTGGGTGTTCACAATGAGGGGGCTGCTAATGACATGTAGTGGGCAGGGGACAGGGACACTCAGCCATCCCATGATGCACAGGACAGCCCCTCAGCAAAGGATTCGGGCCCAGGCATCAGCAGAGCCAAGGTGATGAAGCCCTGCCTTGGAGGTCTCTACCAGGACCCCACAGTGAGGAATCAGGAGTGAGTGCAAATCCTGGCAGGGAAACCCCACCCGGGATACGTGCCTCCAGTCAGGACGCACCCCCACCCTTCGGCTTGTCCAGTGACAGGGATGAAAGGGCCCAGGCTGACGAGGGAAGGTCTCCCATCCTGGGGAGCCACTCCACGAGCTGCCACCACCCTGACATCCTTTCCCAAGGTGTTAATGGTTTAGCTAGTGCAGGGCAGATAGCATCGCCCGGCCCCTCCCAGAGGCCACCCCAGTGAGATCACATCTGTGCATCTGCTTGTCAGCGGCCCGACTTAATGACAGCCAGGGAAGCCGCCACCCTGCGCCGGCCTGCCCGCCCCGGGAGCCGCACTGCGGAGCAGCTGGCAGGGGGCCGGGGTGCGGGGAAGAGCACGCAGCTGAGGCCCACAGTTGGAAGCCTGAAAACACCGAAACCAAAACACGCTTCTTTTTTCCACTTGGGAGGGAAAAGAGGCCTAAGTTGTGGGGCTGCCGTTGGCACCGAAGGAGGTTTAGCAGCATCCCTGGCCTGCACCCACTAGATGCCAGCAGCACGCCCCTCCCTGTGGCAATAAGATGCCCTCGAGGGGGCAAAATCGCCCGGTTGAGAGCCACCGATGGAGATGCTCTATACCTGCACAGAAACCAAACACACGCGGGAGAGGTCCACCAGGCCCGCCCCAGCCTCTGTGCCCGTCTGCGTGGGGCAGGAGGCGCTTGTCCCCTGGAACCCCTACTGACACCTCTCCGGACCCTGCCGGGCCCCAGGGACAGGCCACGACCTCCTTCTGCGCTCTCACCATGTCAGGGAAGAAGGCTTCTGCATAGGAGCCCTTCAGGGAGAAGAGCTGGGGGATGTCCACGATGTCCCGCTCGCTCAGGCCCAGCTCCCGCTTCAGCACCTCCCGGTTCCAGTCGATGCATTTCTGGGGGAGGGGGAGAGAGGGGGCGCACCCGGGGAGCCAGGGGGCCTCTAAAGCTGGCTGGACGCCCACTGCGTGCCAGGCCCCACACAGAGCGCCCGGCACCCCGGCACTCTCCATCCGTCCTCCCAATAGCTGTGTGCCACTCCCAGATGGGGAAACTGAGTCACAAGTGATCCGCCCGAGGGCAGAGAGCTAGGAGGCAGCAGAGCTGGGATTTGGATCCTGACAGTTTCTGGTTCCAAAAGGCGCTTGCTGCTACACCACACTGCCCCGGCCACGGCGTGGCGCGTACCCCTGTCCATGTCGGCAGTTTGGGAGAGGGCCAGGCTCCACTCAGGAGAAGCGAAGGGCCTCCTCCGTTTCCGAGCTCCAGCTCTGCACCCGGCCTGCACCTTGCATGTGGCCGGCTCCAGCCCTGCCCCTTCCAGAGACCCCCTCCCGCCTGGTGTCCCCTGGCCAGGTCCCCTTAACTCCTACCCACCCCACCACTCCCCCCACGGGGCCCCATTTCTCCACCACATCTCTCCCATCTCACTCTGCTTCCCCGGAAACTCATCACTCCCCCCCCCCCCCCGCCCCAGTAGACCTAGATCTCCCTCATCAGACTGGGCGCTCCCTGAGACCCCTGCTGTCTCCTCCATCAGACTGGGGGTTCCCTGCGGCAGAGGCCCTAGCCTACCCACAGGACAGTCAGAGGCCCTGGGGCTGAGCCCCTGACCCCCGCCCCAGCAGTTCCTGGGGCAGCTTCTGCTGGGAGGTGTGGGGACCCTCAAGAGCTAGCGGCAGGGCCGCCTCACCTGTACATAGAGACTGTCGCTCCTGAGGCGACGGTCCGCCAGCATCTCATTAATGCTTCTGTTCACCTTGTGCCTTAACCCTGCGAGAGAAAGAAGGCAGGACAGGGGCTCAGGGTGGACTGCCCAGGGCCATCTCGGGCCTGGGGCCACAGCACCTGGGCCAGGATTGTTCTCCCGCCTCAGGGCCGGGGGCTGAAGCTAGGACGGAGAAAGCTTGGGGACCCTGCCCCGGGCTCTGGCTGCAAGTGCAGGAGCTCCTCGGGCAGGGGGTCGTGGCTCGGTACTACGTGATTACAGCACAGCTACCGTCACTGACCTCCCACCACTCTCTGGCACCCCACTAAGGTTATGATTAATCTTCAAAACGAGGCTAGGTGGGTTCATTATCACCCCCAATTCAGGGAAGAGGAAACTGAGGCACTGAGCGGTTTCGAATGCAATCTTGATCTCGCAGCCACTAGCGGCAAGACCAGGACTCGAACCCAGGTCCTGAAGCACTGCCACATCCCTTCCAGGTGAGAGTGATGTGATCCGTGGGGGGATGGGGGTTGCGCAAGGGGGCCAGTCAGGCCCTTGGACCATCTGTCAGCTCCCAGAGGCAGGTCCGCAGCGGGGCTCTGCCCACCCACCTGGCTTCTCGCCTCTCCCACTCTTGAGCCCAGAGCCCTGTGCATCCTGCATCCCGCATCCGCATCCTGCATCCGCCTCTCACATCCTGCATCTGCATCCCGCATCCGCATCCTGCATTTGCCTCCCACATCCTGCATCTGCATCCCGCATTCCGCATCCACATCCCATATCCCACATCTCGCATCCCGCATCATGCATCTGCATCCCACATCTCACATCCCATATCCCACATCCGCGTCCCACATCCTGCATCTGCATCTGCATCCCACATCCTGCATCCCACATCCACATCACGCATCCACATCTGACATCTGCGTCTGACATCCCACATCCACATTCCACATCCTGCATCTGCATCCCACATCCCGCATCCTGCATCCACATCCACATCCACATCCCGCTTCCGCATCCCATATCCCACATCCGCGTCCCACATCCTATATCCGCATCCCGCATCCCACATCTCGCATCCACATCCACATCCTGCATCCTTATCCACATCCCACATCCACATCCCTCATCCCGCATCCCACATCCACATCACGCATCCACATCTGACATCTACGTCCGACATCCCACATCCACATTCCACATCCTGCATCCGCATCCCTCATCCCGCATCCCAGGGAAAGTCCTGGGCCAAGCACTCCTCTCGGAGCCTCTGGGGAAAGGGATGGGGGAGGGTCCGAGATCAGCGGGGTGCACACTCTTTCCGGTGGTGCCCCTCCTGGGGTGTGGCCAGGAGCCGCCCAGTCTTGCGGAGGAGGCCACCCCCTGAGTGTGCCTGGGCCAGTCCACTGACTTCCTGGCTTCCCTGCCGGGCCCAGTAGAGGGCAGCCCCACGGCCCTCATCCTTAGCTCCCAGGTGAGGATGTCGGGAGAACAGCGAGGTCCGGCTCTGAGCTGACGAACAAGGCAAAGGGCCTGCTAACAGGCCTAGCCACGAAAGGCAGGCCGGTGGCCAGGGCTGGCCCCCAGAGGGCGGGGTCCCCACGGTGACCGGGTCATTGGCACTCACCATCAAACTGGGCTGCCTCCCCGTACCCCTCGTCTTTCTTCTCTTGGAACAGTTTGAGGCAAGCACTGGGGCTCGCCAGGAGCAGCCGGAAGCCCTGGCACAGAGGGAGGGAGGACTGTTCAGTGGACAGGATCCCCCTGGACGCAGGAGACCCCAAACCCAGGAGGGGCCTGAGTTCAGAGGCCAGACCACACATGGGTCCCACCTACCAGCCACAAAGACCTCTCCGCAATTCCCCTAATCCTCCAAGCTGCTTCATGGCCCAGGCCTTTGTCCAAGCCATTCTTTTTGCCTGGCTGCCCTTGTCTCCCAGGGAACTCAGCCAGGGGTCGCTGGGAGGTCTCCCCTCCCGGGCCACCTGCCCTCTGAGGCCTGGGCCCCACTCTGCGAGGGGGTGGAGCTGAGTGATGAAGCTGTTGGTCCCGAGCCCTCTGTCTTGGGTTTTGAATCTGACCCTACCCGTAATTGCCCTTCTGAGCCTCAGTTTTTCCATCTCCGAAATGGGGATCATGATCATATGGAACTGTTAGAGGATTAAATGAACTAAAGCAAATGAACAAAAAATAAAATAAATAAAATAAAATAAAATAAATAAAATAAAATAAAATAAAAGGACATGCACATCATAGGTGCTCCCTACATGTTACGAATTATTATCATCAGCGTTGTCATTCCCGGGCCCAGGCTGAGAGGTTTGGATCAGAGCAAACACTCTGATCAGAGCAACGTGAGAGCGAGTGTATGAGCAGTGGAGCCCATCAGTGCCCTCCTGAGGAGCTCTGACCTCCTCCAGGAAGCCCCCCCCCCCCCCTGGTTAACACCATCTGGTTCCCAGGGTGCCCTGGCTCTAAGCCCACTACGCACAGAGGCGGTGAGCTGGTTCCAGGCCGCCTTGCCCTCTCCCATCCCCTCAGGCTGGGTAGGGGCGGGGGTGGCCCAGGCAGGAGGAGAGGGGACGCACCTTTTGGTCAGAGGTGGGCACAAAGCTCAGGAACTCGTCCACGTGGCCCACGGACAGCCAGTCGGAGTAGAGCTCCACGGGCGCCTGCACCTGCTGGGCCTGCAGGAAGTCCCGCACCACCTTGGTCATTCGCCTCCCACCGGACCTGGGGCAGGAGGGAGAGAGCAGGGTCAGCTCAGGCCGACGGGCTGCTGGCTCCCCGCGGGTGCACGTCCTGAGCCCCCCACCCCTGTCCGAGCTTCATGACATCCCTCCGAACGAGTCTTCATTTGTCCCCCCTTCCTGCCCCCCTGCCCGGTGCTCCCAGGAGCTCACTGTGCATCCTGAGCATCATCCCAGACAGTCCGCCCCCTCCTGCTGCAAAGCATCCTCCCCGAGGCCGGGAAGGCCCTGGCCGCTCCTCCCACTCGAGACTCCAACAAGCGAGCTCAGCTTGCTAAAGGGAACAACAGACCCTCACCCAACGTCCCGGGACTCAGAGGGCCTGCCTCTGCACCCAAGACGCCCAGCTCCTCCCTCCGCCCAGCATCTCCCAAAGTGGGGCCCTGCACCCCCTGGGAGTCAGACGCGGGTGGCGGGTTCCCGGGCCCGACCTCCCGCACATCCCAGTCTTTGAGAACGTGGCACGTCTGAGGATACGGGCTCTGTCGCTCCACAAAGCCCCTGAGCTCATTCGCGTGTGAGAGAACCCCTGCCCCGTCATCTGTGTGCGACACCGCCTGTCTGATCCTCGGCACTTCCTGAAATGAGCCCTTGACCAGCAGAGGGAGGGGACAGGGAGGGGATCTCAGGAACTGGGGTCTCAGGGCTGTGGGAGGAGACGTCACCTGAAAGCTCCCTGCACATGCGTGGGGATTTCAACACTGCCTGGGGCTAGGCCATGTCCCCATTTCACAGATGGGGCAGCCAAGGCCCCGCAAGTTCAAGGGGGTGACTTGTCCAAAGTCAGAACGATGTCTTGTATACTCTGGGCCCTCTCTACCTTCCTCTGGGACAGCACCTTCTCCTGCTGCCCCTTGACCATACCGGGAACAGCCCTGCCTCAGGGCCTTTGCACATGCTGTCCTCTGTACCAGGAATTCTTGCCCACGCCCCGTCTCCCCATGGTCACTTCCACCTTCAAGGTTGAACTCAAATGTCACCCTCTTTCTCTAAGAGACGTTTGAAAATTGCTACAATCCCTTAATCCCCTTCCCGGCTCTGTGTTTCTTTACCGTATGGGGTGCTAGCTAGCACGCTTGACACCTTGTGTGCTGTCTGGTGTCAGACACCAGAACGTGAGCTCCCAGGGGGCTGGGGGGAGGGACAGTCCCTGGTCCCTGTCACCCAATCATGTCATAGACTCGACGCTGGGCAGTGACAAATGACAACATTGACTTGATCTGGGGGACGGGATTGCGGGCAAACACATCTCTTATATTCCTGTTATTTGAAGGCAGTGCCGGCGAGTTAAAATGACGCCTTAAACACACTGAGAGGGTGAAGAGTGAGGCTCCAGAACCCGCTCCTGAGCAGGGAACTCGGGGAGGTTGAGGCAGGGGCCCCAGCCAGCAGAGGCTGACCTGCCCTCCGAGTCACCACCAGGGGGCAGACCTGCTTAAAGATGATCTAAGATACAGGAGCAGAGGGTGGAGGGGGTGCTGGCCTGAGGCCCCGACATCCCTACAAATACCAGGCGCAGGTCATGACCTGAAGCGGGCCCTGCCGAGCTCTCTGACCACCCCCCCCCCCGTGCCCCTCCTGGCTCACGCCACTCCAGCCCGCAGGTCTCCTTGTGGCCCCTCTCACGTCCTGCACACTCCTACCTCAGGGCCTTTGCACGGCCCACCTCCGCTCCTTGGCGCTTCTCCGTCCCAAATACCCACATCTTTAAGGCCCTCGTTTCTCTCGGGGCTCGGTTTCCATGCCAGCTTCTCGGCAGGGCCTCCCTTACCTGACATCACCGACCCATCTACTAGGCCCGCCCGCCGTCTGTTCCTCCCTGCGAGGACGGACGTGGGGTGTCTGTTTGCCCACGGCTGACGTCAGGAAGAGGTCGAGGCAGGCACCCGGGGCGGCAGGCTGAGCGCTACCTTTACATGAGCCTGGGCCGAGGGAGCTCTGGATTCTGACCCTGGGACCCTGGGCGGTGGCTGTCACTCTCCGAGCCTCACCCCCTCCGTTTACCGAGGACCTCGTTCCTGGTGTCGACACAACGGCCAGTGGGCTGGGCCGCTGGAGGTCCCCCACCCCGTCCCTATCCCCAGCCCCTGCTCTGAGCCCGGTAGCTTCTAGAACATTTCTTTCATCCAGGGCCACAGACCTGGCATGTGGGAAAGCTCAGGAAACATTTCCGCAATCAGTGAACAAACGCACGAATGAGTGCACTCCCTTCGCTTTTCCGAGCCTCAGCTTCCTCATCTGTGAAATGGGAATACGAATCGTCCCAGCCTCATAGGGCTGTTCCAAGAATTAAATGAGGTGACGGGTAAATCCTTATGTTCCCGGTACGTAGTAGTAGCTGATTAATAACCTGTGGTCCAATGAGTTCCAACCTGCTGCGTGGCTGACCCCCGGCCGGGGCCCAGGTAAACAATACCTGCACGTTCAGAAGACGGTTATCATGAATTCTTCGCCCACACTCGTGCTGATTATGCAGCTAGCACAGAGATTTTTTTTAATAGACCCATTTCACAGGCAGGAAACTGAGGCAGGGGTATAAAATAACATGTTCATCTCATAACATATCTGTCGTGCGCTAATATATAATATACCCCCGTGTCCTCCAGCGTGCCTGGCACATCCTGGGCATGAGGGTAATAGCTTCGAATGAGTTTGTTGAGCACCCACTGCATACCAGGCACTGTCGTCAGGCCTGCTTAGGTGGTAGACCCCAAAAACAGGTGACTCGCATGTGGCAGAGGTAGGACTCAAATCCAAGTCCACGCATGCTCCGAAGCTTGCGCTCCTTCCTCCTGGGTCCCCCTCTGGAGCGCGGGATGACCACCCAGCACCCGGCAGAGGCCCCAAGGTCCTTCCGCCTCTGGGGCAGCGGATCGGGTCCCGGATGGTGTCTGAGCATGAGTCACCTGCAAGGTGAGCATTCCTCTTGCTCTACCCAGCTTGGCCACCCAGCTACGTGCCTGGTGTCGGTGCCAGGAGACCCCGCCTCGCCTGGGTGCAGCCCTGAGGCCACCAGGGCCACCGCTCAAGGCTGAGTGGCCTTCCTGTCACTGCCTGGCCGCCCTGGGTGTCAGTCAGGGCTTCACGTTTCACCTGGTTTCCACGCCCACCCACACCCGAAGGAGAAGGCGGCCTTTGGTGCCTGGCGTGGGCTGACGCCCCAGGCAGGAAACAAACTGTGCCCCCAGGATCCCCGCGCCACGCACCCCATTGTCGGGCGGCCCGCAGGCAGGGTGGGGGCCTGTTCGGCGGGATTTAGCAGGTACTGTCACCTGTCTAAGCACTAACCTCTAAATCCCCTGTGTCCTGCCTGATGACAGCTGTCCAGGGAGGGACCCACAAGTCACCTCCACCGCCCTGGTGTCGTGCCGTTCGCCTGTAGCCACATAGTGACCTACGAGCCCTTTCAGCTGCTGCTAGAACAGCAGCTATTTTGACCTCCTCCTGGGACGGGTCACCGGGTGCATCTCCTGCCTCTGCACCATCTGGCAAGTCCGATGTTTCAGAAGAAACTGGAAATCAGGCTGTTTTACGTAAGGCCTCCCCCTACATACGTAGTGGGTGACTAATGAGGCTCATGGAATACTAGGCAGGCCCGAGACCGGGAGTCACTAGTTTGTGAGTTTTCTCCAAAGATTCCAGAAGCTTTCAAATCTAAGATTCTAGGTCTCAGTCTTTGACTGCAGGACCGCTCACGGGAATTAAGACTGCTTCTCAGACCGGAGACCTGGAGGGTGTATGTAGGGGGGTCCCCACGCGCCCCCCACCTCCCGCCAGGCCTCTCACTTGGGGAAGCTGCTGCCGATGAGGATGCGGCCCAGGGGGTACTCCTTGCCGCCCACGGTGACCGGCGGGCTGACGTCCAGGTTGCCGAAAGAGTCAAGGCTGGAGGCGCCGGCGAACAGGATCTCCCGGGTTACGTATCCAAAGTCGGGACCCTAGGGGAGGACCAGCAAGCCCCCCCCCACCCCAGAAGGAGGGGTCAGTTAGGACAGGAAGTGACAGCTGTGGGGTAGGGGCTGGGGTGGGGGTGCAATTAAAGTCCAAGCCCGAAACAGGACGGTAACTCGAAAAATCCCCGACTGTTGGGAAACCAGGCAACACGCTGCTTCTAGAGAACTCATAGGTCAACGCAGAAGTCCAAGCAGAAACCAGACACTACTTTGAAGTGAGAGGTGACAAGCACGCAGCTCACCGGCCCCTGCAGGTGCTCGCCAGGCTGCACGCTCGGAAACAGCCGCAGCTCTGAGCACCCGTGTTAGGAGGAGAAAGGGTCAGAAAATCCTGCCTCCGCTTCCAGGCAGGCAAAGAACAGCAAGTTAGGCACAGAACAGGGGGAGGAGGGAGGGAGTAACGATGAGGGCAGAGACCAGCAGGGGACATCCAGGCCAGGGCCAGCCTGGGCTTGGGGCCAGGCCCTTGGCTGATACAGAGTCACCCCGCAGGGCTCGCTGTCACCTGCACTGGGACCCGGCCCTGGCCCCTCTGGCTGAGGTCAGCGCCCCGCTCTGGGTGCCCATCATGAGCTCCCGGACTCCCCGCTCACAGCCCCCACTTGGACAGGGGCACCGTGCTGGTGCCGGGGGTGTGGGAGCCCGTAAACAGGCAGAGCCGTCTAGTGGGAAGGCTGCGGAGACAGTCCCTTGGTTTTGCATCTCGGTGCCACAAGCTGCGTGGCCCAGGCTGAGTTACTTAACCTCTCCGGGCCTCGGGGAAAGAGGGGATCAAAAACAGCAGCTATCCACAGGGCTCAGGATTGGGGGGGTGACCTATAGAGCTAGGGCCGGGGGCCTGGAACGCACGCTAGCTCGGTGGCCGGGGCGGCTCTGTCCCCATCCTGTGCGTGAGAGGCAGCATGGGGCCTGGCAGCAGCAGGTGTTCAGAAAACACTTGTTACCTGGGAAGAGGCCCCCCCTCATGAAAGCCAGTCGTGAGAGCTCACGAACGGTGCATCTCCCACAAAAGGCAGTTTGGTCTCCCCAGAGCTAACTCCCCTGCTGACCCCCACCCACATGGGGGAGGAGGGCTCCCCAGGAGGACTTTACTGGCCTGCCCCTCCTGGAACAGGGGGGATTTGCATGTTATTTGCATGTCACGCTCACATAATTTGCATGTCATTTGCACGCCCTCCACTTGTGTCCCTTTTGCCCCCTAAGGACAAAGACCAGGACCAGGGAAGGCCGATTGCAGGGTGCTATAGGAGGAGCCACCCAAGGGACCCCCACTCTGCCCTTTGCCACATACCAGGATCCGCTTATAAGGGAAATGCTTCAGACCTCGGTTTCGGGGGGAGTCAAAGACCACTGGGAAGGCTTTGTGAGGGGCCTCCGTGTAGCCAAACTCCATCTCATCCTGGGAGGGGAGAAAAAGAGATCACAGCGGTGTCCCAGAGTGTGATTTGCCTAATGGGGTGATCCCCTCGGACCTGGACCACGATGGGGCCCCAGCTGCCCCCTAAAACCTGGGGGTACATGCCTCGGGGGTGTGGATGAGGCCTCCTAGGACCCCAACTGGGAGACGACTCTGTCTGGAACCCAAGCATTTGGGGGAAACGGGAGAGACTGGGGTGACGTGGGCAGTGGGCAGGCGTTACCCTAAGCTGCCTGCACCTCGCCACCCCATCCCAACCGAGGCCTGGCTTCTATCAGGAGACCAAGGATGCTTCAGAGCCTGTGCAGTCCCCATTTCCCAAAGTCAGGGTGAAGGGGGACCCAGGCATCCCAGGCCACCTCCACTGCTCCAGCACCCACCTGGATCCAGCGGTCATTTCGATTTTCAACCTGAGGGCAGATGACCAGCTTGCAGTTGGCTTTCAACGCTAGGTCAGACATGTCTTCCAGAAATTTCTTATTTGGGCCGTGAGAGTCTACCACACTGCAAGACACCGGGAGAGAGGACGTGACAATGACCTCTGACCGTGGTGGCCTGGGTCCCGTCCATGCTCGGCCCCGTGTGGTCCCTGGGTATAGGGTTTCAAACACAGCCCCTACCCTAGGAAGGCAGATGCGGATCGCGTCCCCAGATCTATCAGGGTGGGTGCAAGGGGAAGGGCAAGCCCAGGTGTGTGGAGCCCGAAGGCCGGGCACACGGCCAGTAGGGCAGCCAGGGAGAAGGTGGCCCGCAGACGGGGTTAAGGTGGCAGGGCAGGGACAAGGAGCCCCGGCCACCCCTGCTCCTTTGGCCTACGCACAGGGGTCAGGGTGCAGTCAGTGAGCAAAGGGAAAGAAAGACTTCTCTTCTGAACGCCTGCGCAGCAAGCCTACGTCTCCACACCTTCCTGCCTCCTGACGTAGGCTCCAGGTCGGCTGCAGGCCTGTCCACTGGTCTGACCTCTGACGCAGGGACCCGAAGCGGCCTTGCCAAGCAAGTCTCACCTGCCCAAGCCTGACAGGGGACCCAGGAGACAGCAGAAGCACGAGGGTCCGGGGCTGGGTGGGGGCCCGCAGCCGATGCGGAGGCTGGGCTCCCGCATTCTCTGCAGGCCCATCGGCACACCCACAGCAGGGTGCACCCAGGTCTCCTGCACCTGCCCGCGGCCTCAGCAGAGCCCGGCCTCGCCACCCGGTCTAGGTCCAAGCCATCCTAGGGCTGCACAGGCTGGGACCCCGGCCTCAGCCGGGCCTTCACTGCACAGGATACGGTGGGGCTGACCGGCCCAAGCCAGCCTCCTGCTCCCCCTGCCCCAGCCTGCTCCCGCGGGTGACCTCAGTGCCTCTGTCCAGGCAGGAACGTTCTGTTCCTGTCTCTGCGAGGCCAGAGATGGTGGGATTGCTGCAGGAGGGGTGAGGCCTCACCTGCACGCATACAGCTCCAGGGGGGGCTGGGTGTTGGGGGTCATGATCCAGGGAGCCACGCGGAAGGCCACGGTGTCTGTGAAGAGGGGCACCTCAGGCAGGGTCTGGGGGGGAAATGAGGACTAGGTGGGCCCTGCAGAGAGCCCCATCAGGCCTCAAGCTCCCCCAGGCCTCCAGCCACCGGCCCTAGAGGCTCCGGGCTGGTCCCCTAAAACTTCAGCCCCCCTAGCCCAGCCCCCCAACGCGGTACGTACCCCCTTGTCCACCAGGCTGACGCTGAGGGACACCAGCCCCAAGAAATCGGCGTCAGGAAAGGCGAGTCCCTCCACAAAGAAATTGATCTTCCGCTCCCCCCGCTGCCGCTCGACGTCATAGGACAGGCGCTGAGGCCCGAGCACCTGCTTGTAGTCTTCGAGGGAATTGCCGCCTACGGGAAACCACAGTCAGGGCCCGTCCGTGCTGGGACTGCGGACGGGAGGAAGGAGACCAGAGGCCGGGGAGCTGGCCAGAGCCACCTGCGCTCCCCTCGAGCCCTGGCACGGGCAGGCTGTGTGACCCTGGCTCAATGACTCAGCCTCTCTGAGCCTCACCTCCTCATCTGTGTCTCATGAGGTCAGAGTAAGCCTTAAATCAGATAAAGAGGGCGCCTGGGGGGCTCAGCGGCGGAGCGTCTGCCTTCAGCTCAGGGCATGATCCTGGGACCCGGGATCGAGTCCCCCAGCGGGCTCCCTGCATGGAGCCTGCTTCTCCCTCTGCCTGTGTCTCTGCCTCTCTCCCTCTGTGTCTCTCTCATGAATAAATAAATAAAAATCTTTACAAAAAAAACAAAAAACAAAAAACAAAAACAAAAAAAACTGGTTTCCAGGGATGCCTAAGTGGCTCAGCAATCGAGCACTCGCACTCGAGCATCTGCCTTTGGCTCAGGGTGAGATCCTGGCCCCAGGGCTGAGTCCCACATCTGGCTCCCTGCATGGAGCCTGCTTCTCCCTCTGCCTGTGTCTCTGCCTCTCTCTGTGTGTCTCTCATGAATAAATAAATAAAATAAAATCTTTTTAAAAATCAGGTAAAGAGATAAAAGCAGCTGGCACAAAAGGTGAAAAATACCCAAATGTCCATCAACTGGACAATGGATAACCAAAACATAGCCCGTCCACAGAAAGGGATATTTTTCACCCACGCAAAGGGACGAGGTACTGACACGCGCTACCATAGGGAGGAACCTTGAAAATATTAAATATTATACGCAGTGAAAGAAGCCGGACGCAAAAGGCCACGTATCATGTGATTCCATTTACAGGGAATATCCAACACAGGTACGGACGTCCACAGGGACAGAGTCCTGGTTGCCTAGGATTGGGGGCGGCGGGGGGCAGGGTGGGGGAGAGGGGATGGGGACTGAGTGCTGACGGCCCCGAGGCTTTATGTGGGGGTGAGTCTTGGAGCTAGAAAGAGGTGGTGGTCGCGCAGCAGCGAGGATGCACTGAGCGCCCCTGAGCTGTCCGTGTTCAAGTGGCTGCTTGCAATTATGTGCATTTCACCTCAATTTACTTTTATTTTTATATATTTATTTAGAAGATTAGGGGTTTTTTAAAAGATTTTATTTATTTATTCATGAGGGGGGTGGGGAGAGGCAGAGACACAGGCAGAGGGAGAAGCAGGCCCCATGCAGGGAGCCCGATGCGGGACTTGATCCCAAGGCCCCGGGGTCACGCGCTGAGCCAAAGGCAGGTGTCCAACCGCTGAACCACCCAGGGGTCCCCAGATCAGGCGCTTTTAAAAATAAATTGAAAGGGACGCCTGAGTGGCTCAATGGTTGGGTGTCTGCCTTCAGCTCAGGCTGTGATCCTGGGGTCCTGGGATCGAGTCCCGTGTCGGGCTCCCTACGTGGAGCCTGCTTCTCCCTCTGCCTGTGTCCCTGCATCTCTCTGTGTGTCTCTCATGAATAAATAAATCTTTAAAAATAAGTAAGTAAGTAAGTAAATAAATAAATAAATAAATAAATAAATAAGCCTGGTCTGAAGAACTTAAAATTAAAATTAAAAAAAAGCAAAAGTGCCTGGCGTGTAGGACTTGTGCCCCCGTCTGTCCTCCCGAGGGGTGCCCGGGAAATGTCCCCCTGGCAGGCTCTTCTTCTCAGCAGGAAAGGTCATCCCTTCACTCAGGGAGACGCTGCTTATGTTCTGGTGTCACGGGAAGTGTCTCCAAGCAGCGCCTCCTCCTAACCTCCCAGGACTGGGCTTGGGAGGAAGGTTCTGGCTCCTGCCAGGCTCGTGTGGCCAGAACAACGAGTTCTGGGTCCGTTTGCACAGAGGGAGGTGAAGGGGGAGAAAGATGAGGGCAGGAGAAGCCTCTTGCTATTTATAAAAATGAATACGGGCAGGTCAGGGTTAAGGATTGGTTTTTTTGTTTTGTTTTAAAGCCACAGATTGTGATTCATAAAATCTCTTAGCAGAACAGCCGGGTCCTCAGGGCTGGCCGGGGCCTCCGCTTCCCGAGTTCCTGCTCCCCCTCGAGCCGGCCCCCTGGGTAGAGGATGGGGCACCCGTGGAAAGAGCAGGAGCCTTGGTGCTTGGGAGACCCGGGTTCGGATCCCTGCTCCGCCAGACAGCGGATTCGTGCATCCGAGCCTGTTACCCCGTCTATAAACCTGGGACTCGTCTTGGAACCTCCTTCTTAGGTGGCATGCTGCGAGCTGAGTTACGGAAGATGCTGGCAGATGGGGCTGGGGTAAGAGAAGAAAGGCTTTGGGGAACCGAGGATGAGCGGAGCCGGGAGGAAGCAGCCCCACCAGGCCACTCACCCCTAGCACAGAAGACCCCCACTCGCTTGGAGTCCGAGAAGGGCACGTTCAGGACCAGCTTGTGGCTGTCGAAGAGCCTGTCTGGGCCGTCACAGCTCAGCACCATGGGGGACATGTCCTGCAGGTCTGGAGGACGGGTGCCCTTGAGACCACCCTCCCTGCGCCCCTCCAACAGGCCGCCCCCAGCGCCTCCCCCAGCCGCTGCTGCCCACACCACTGCCCTGGCCAACCCCGCACACCCTCCGTCCCGCACCGTCCAGTGACGTCAGCTGGCTGTCGGTGAGGTCGGGCCCTCTGGACATGACACTGTCCCGGTCACAATTCACCAGCAGGACGGCCCCATAGCCCTCGGGGCCCCAGCGCCAGGTTTTCTATAATAAAAACAAGAGGCTTTGGGGGTCAGTGGGACCCAGAGGGCCTGGGAAGGGGCTCTGGAGTTGGCCAGTGCCAGCTGCTTTGTTAACACAGAGACTTGCGTATTTGGGGTTTGCTTCAAGATTTAAGGAGGGATCATAGGTTTGGAGACTGGAGTTCCAGGTCTCTTGACCCAGATCCACCCCACTTTTCTGCAGTGAACAACCTGTGCAACCTTACACAGTGGCCATCGCCCTGGAGGAGGAAGGGTGGTGTCATGCCTTCAGGAGGGAGGTTATTCCAGAAAAAACCTTCGCCAGCCCATTGAGCTTTGGCCCTGCCTGGGGGACAGAGGCCGCCTTGCCCTGAACTTCACTGGCTGGATAATCCCAGGGAAACGTCCCCCCTCTCAGCACTCTCCCGGGCCGTGTCCCGCAGACATCTCTGGCACCCACCCTCAGTTCCGCAGGCCCTGCAAGGAGGCCTAAGCTGAGGTGGAAGGATGCTGCAGCCCGGCCTCTGATTGCAGCTCCCCCTGACACACCTCCGCTCAGTCCCCCCGCACGCCCCACAGGGCAGGGCCTGCTTGCCTTGCGTCACGGAAAGGAAGGCTCTGGGATTCAGCTCCCAGTCCCAGGGCTGGGATTCACGCTCATCTGGGGGACTTCACAGGGCCACTGCTAGCCCATGGGACACACGTGTCCACCTCTCTTAGTAAATGCTGCCCTATGCCAGGGCACAAGACGTGACCTGTGCCACGGCCCCACGCACCACCTTAGCCAAGCAACCTTGTGCAGTGAGCCACCCGCACAACCCCCAAGGCTGCCCGGCCTCATCTTGTCCTCAAAGCCTGTCCTCGTGGCTCTTTCCCTACAAACGACACCTTCTACCCCTTCCAGGATGGCTTCAGATACTCCCCATATGGTCATGCCTCGAGCCCACCCCACCCTCCTGTCCACCGAGCCTCTCTGCCAGAGGCCTTGTCTTCTCCCAGGCTTCAACTTCAGCCAGTCACCTTCCATGAGGCACTTACCGTGTCGGGGGGAGGGGGGTGCAAATACAGCGAAGGAGGTAGAAGAGGCATCAAGCGAAAGAGCCAACCCCAAGCCCTAAGCGGAGCAGATGGACTCAGGGAGGCTCGCGCACGAGTCGCCCGGCACATCGGTCACACAGTCTAAGTTACGCCCCCTTGTCCCAACCTGGCAGCCTGCAGATGGGCTCCCCACACGGTCGGACCCATCGCCCCCAGGCGGGCCCGCCTGCCAGCCCTGCCGTCGTGGGCGAGCCAGCAGAGTTTCACCTTGTCGCCGTGGCTCCTCTTCAC
Source organism: Vulpes lagopus (assembly GCF_018345385.1). Taxonomy (NCBI): domain Eukaryota; kingdom Metazoa; phylum Chordata; class Mammalia; order Carnivora; family Canidae; genus Vulpes; species Vulpes lagopus. The sequence continues at coordinate 130,170,790 of NC_054831.1, forward strand.
CTTGCCCCTGCGAGCCGTGTCGACATCCAGGGAGATGTCTGAAAAGGGAGGGAGAGCAGCTGCCGAGCCGGAGCCAGTTCTGTCCTCACGCCCTTGAGGCCGGGGCCCCGGCGAGCTGTGCCCACAGGACCCAGGAGGACCTATCTGGGGACCACACCGATGCCTGGGAGGCCGTGTGGCCGCCCCCTGGGGCCCTGGATGCTGGGGAGCCTGAGTATCTGGCCCTTGAATTTCTTGCGTATCTACGGATGCTGGATTGCTGGCTCCTGGTGGCCCTGGCTCTCTGGCCGATGGGGACGAGGCCTGAGGTTCTAGGTGCTGGTTCTGCAGTTCGTAGAGCCACCTGCCCAGGCTCTGGCTGAAGGCGGCTTGCGGCCCCCTGGGGCCCAGGGGGTGGCAGGTGGGACTCGGGATGGAGGAGGCCCACGTGGGTGTAGCTGTTGGGCCGTGGGCAGTGCCGTTTCTGGATTCTGGTGGCCCTAAGCACTGCTGGGTCTCCTTCCCTGGGTCAACTGAAGGCTTCTGAAGAAGCTCCTCAAGGTGGAGGAAGATGGCCATGAGCCTGGCACCAGGGGGCCCCCTGAGACCCCCAAGCGGGCAATGTGCAGGGTGAGGGGATTCGCGGGGAGCCAGGGAGGCGGTGCTTACCGACGCCAGTGAGGTAGAGCATGCTGTGGCCCAGGGCACCGCCCTCGTGCTGCCCGAAGTAGGACACCTTGACCTGTGGGGACAGACACGGTCAGCCCTAAGCCGGCACGGCCACCCCTTCAGAGATGGTAGTGGCAGGGGGCGTGGGGAGTCACCCCGATAGTCCTGCTTAGAGGCAGGGGCGGCCTGGGCATCTCTAGGTGCTCCTCGCTGCAGAAGGTCCAAAGTTCTAGGCTCCTGGCTTGGACTCAGAGCCGCCTCGCCCAGCTAGAGAGGCTGGGCATGCTCCCTGGCCCCAGGCTGGGCTGAGGAGCAAGGAGGGCTGAGTAGGGCGGGGTGGATCCCACAGGACACAGCCGGACCCTCCAGAGCCCACGGAGAGGTCAGGGAGGAGGAATGAGGGAAGGGGCAGCTGACGCCTTTGACACGGACAAGTCACTCAGCCTGGTAGGCCTCCGTTTCTTCATCTGTAAAACGGGAACAGTGACCACATGCCCTCCCCACCCCCACCTCAACGGCCACAGAGTCTTTCCCACCGTCCAGAACCCACGCCAAGCGCTCCACCCAGGCCATCTCAGCGAGCACCCAAGATGGTCCCAGGAGACCGGGCCCATTCACGGGGAGGGCTCTCGCGCTCCCTGCCAGCACGTAGCCCGGAAGCAGGGGAGGCAGGATTTGAACCCATGGCAGGCCCCAGGGCCCCGGCTCTCAACAGCTGCACAGCCTCTGCCTTTTCCCCGTCGGGGGAGGAAGGGCCGTGTCAACGGACCAGTGGGTGTCTGTGTGTGTGGTGGGTGCCTGGGGGCGGGTGACAAGGGGCCTGTCCGTGAAAGAGAAGCCTTTCTTCTTCGATACTGGGGACACACGACATCTGGATAGGCGCCCGTGTCTCCGGGCACGTGTGCGTGCGTGCGTGTGTGTGTGCACGGGGTGTGGCTACAGAGCCCCACCTGCCACACGTAGGGCTTGCTTTAGGTCTGTGCGTGGGCAGGACACAGGGACCAACGCGAGGGCGCCTGCGAACTTGAGCGGGTGAGTCTGCAGGCTGCTCTCATGGGAGTATCTACCCGTGGCGGGGGGACGTGGCAGGCTCGGGGTGGGCTTGCGCGACCCGGGGTGTCTGCGGAGCGGCCCCAAGATGTGCTCTGCAGGTGTCGGCATCAGAGCCTCGTGGGGTCTGGCCAAGGAGGGTGATGGGTGAATGGGGTTGTGCTTGGGCGGGGGTGCGAGACGCAGCCCCTGGCCGCGGAGACGTGGCCTCTTACCTTGAGATCATTCAAGTCCTTACTGGCCGCATCCACGGACAGGGTCACCTCCACGTCGGCGGCCAGCGGCCAGCGGGACTCGTCTGGGGGCACCGTCACCCGTGCTGGGTCGTAGACCACGAACACCTCCACTCCAGAGCTCCCAGCGACCCCGAAGGTCTCGGCCCCCTTGGGCACATCACTGCCAGAAAGGAGAGAAGAAAAGTTCCAGGGGGCCCTGAGGGAGACCCCACAGCGGCGCCCCCAACGGCTGGGCTGGGGAGCGGGAGGGGCCTGGCACCGGGCAGCCTGGGCTCCCTCCCTGCTCGATGTGACCCACCCTGGGCACCTGTTCTGTCCTCCGGCCTCAGTCTCCCCATCTGTAACCTGAGGAGTGGGAGCCGAGCACTGGCCGTGCGGCTTCGCCCTAGGCACAGGGCCCTTTCGCTGGATCCCACACAGCACCCAGGACATGAGGCAGACAAAGGGAGCAGGGTGTGGGGCCAACCCAGGCATGTACCCCCCCCTCCGTCAGCGGTCCCCGAGGCTCCCAGAGCAGAGGCAGCAGACCTCTGGACCCCCACCCCCACCCCACCCCAAGCCTTCCCATTCTGGACTTCCAAATTCCCCGACCCGATAGGAAACCCACTCGGCTGTCCACCTCTCACCACCCCCACCGCCGCCACCCGATTGCTGGGCAGCTCCTCAGGGGTCTCCCCGGACCCACCTGTGCCCCCTCCAGTCTGCCCTGCACACGGCCCGCTGAAGCCGATTGTATTGTTCCTTGCCTCAAAAGCAGTGGTTCCGTCACTCAGTAAAAGGCAAAGGCCTCACGGGACTTACAGGGCCCCTGTGATCTGCCCCTGCCACCTCCCGACCTCTCCTCCCCACAGAGCTCCCCCCCCCCACCGCCCACTCTGCTCCAGCCACACTGACCTCCCTGCTGTTCCACACAGTTCCCAGTCTGTCCTGCCTCAGGGCCTTTGCACTAGCTCTTCCCCCCAGATATCCACAAGCCTCATTCCTTACCCTCTTCAAGGCTTCTCAGTGAAACCCCCCAGCACCCCATTTAATGCTGTGCCTTGCCCCCACTTTCTCCCCCTCCTCTCTATCCTTCAAGCTAGGCCCCCCATGGGGAGCCCATACCCTAGAGGGGCAGTTGGACAACAGCACTGACATGTCTGTCCTTCTCCCTCCCCTACATGTCACGGCTCTCCCCTGCCACTCCCCAGACAGCCATCAGCCTCAAGGCCACCACTTAAGGTCATGTCCACTTGCTAAATGCACCTGACTGCAAAGATGCTGGGCCAGAGGGGTCCTCTGGTGTGTCCTCCGGCCTCTATCCTTTCCTGGACCCCTGAGGACCCACTGAGATATTAAACCCTCTAGAGAAACCAGACACCCCTCCGTAACCCCCACCACCGTCACCTGTGTCCATCAGACTGCCTCTGATGACAATGGTGACAGTGGGTCAGAGTTACAACAACCCCAAGTCCTGCTCAGCACCTGATCTCCGAGGCTCAGCAAGGCAGTTATCATTATCCCCATTTTATAAATGCGGCCAGAGTGGAGAAGGGGCTGGGGCCCCGTGGGCCCGCTGGCAAGACCCCCCCACGCCACCCCACACCCGTGGCCCCTCATTCCCGTGGGCCCGGTACCTTCAGGAATTCCTATCTTGCCTGCCCTTCATCCTGGTTTCATCAGTCACCCTAGGAACCCAAGTACCCCAGATGCTCACCCTCTCATCTGACCCCATCTCCCACCCGCCCCCACTCCTGGACAGTCCCACATGCTGTCACCTGCACCATGGCCTCAACCACATCTCAGAGTGTTTCCCTGACCTCTGCGCTACAACAGAAGCCTGACCCCACAGTGGGCAGGGGCCCCCCTGCAGCCCTGCCAATGGGGCCACTTCCCCCTCACCTCCCCTACCGCCGGGCACCGAGATGAGCAGGAGCCCGGTGTGCTCCCCCTGTCATTTCCACGGCATTGTCCCTCTGCCCGCATTCCTGGAGGGGACTGGCTCCTGCCACCACCTCCAGCGCTGCTGCCCCCACTTCCTATTTCAGTAGCTGTGGGGATGATGGGCCAGCACCCTGGCGCCCCGGTGCTTGACCTCCTCCTCTTCAGGCGACCCTGACCCCATCCAGCCTCAGCCACCCTCGCCCAGGACAGACCCCGGACTCTGTCATTACCAAGAACTGCACCTGCCACCAGCAGCCCACCGATACCACCTGCTAACCTGCCAGCTCATTCCTCTAACTCGCCAACCCCATCCAGCCCCCAGCTCCACCAGGCCCTGCAGCCACGGAAGGTGGAGACCTCTATCCCCTCTGGGAAGCCCTGGCCCTTCCTGTCGTCTCCTCCCTTCACAGGCTCAGAGTCCCTAGCCTGCCTCACGGTCACTCCCTGGCACCGCTTGACTCCTCCACCCACCTTCCCCCCCACTCTCCCTAAGACCCCCTCCCTCCCCACTCTGTACCTGCACCCCCGCAGCTGACCACATCCCACTCAGGTTCGTGACCGCCAACCCCAAGTGACTCTTACCACTGTCTGGCAGCCTCACAACATTTCTGGGGGCTGGAGAGCCTGGCGGGGAGGGGTAGGGTCTCAGGCCCATCTTGGGGCTCCATCTCCTGGGCACTGGGGTCTTTGGTCCCAAGGCTGCAGATAAGCCAAGTCCTGGGGCCAGGCTTTGGGGTCTGGGCTGTGAGTTCCGACATCCAGGTGGAACTTGTGTGCAGCATCAGAATGAACTGGTACCCAAGACGGGGACAGGACTAGGCCGCCCTGTCTCTCCCTCTGTTTCTCGCCTATGATCCACCCAACCCGAGGTGGAGAGGTGGGAGGTGACAGCTCGGACACCACACCTTTGTCTCTTTGGCTCCTTTCCTTACAGGAAAATGCCTCGGGAGTTGTGTGTGCTTGCTGCCCAATCCTGTCTCCCCTTGTCCCTGTAACCTGCCCCTAATCGGGGTCTCCTCCTCTCTGTGCCAATGAAACCGCTCTCATGCCAGTTCCAGAGGTCCCTTGTCTTCCTCCTCTTGAGATCCATCAGGGACCTCGGACCCAAACGATCAGCTGTCGTCCTTGACACTTGGCCTGTGGGACACAGGCTCTCCTCTCCTCCCCTGGGCTTCTCCCTTGCTGCCCTGCCCTCTTAACTGCAGAGTGCCCAGGCAGGGGCAGGCTGGCCCCCCCGTTAACCACTACCAATTGTGGGGCGCGTGCATGTTTAAGTTTATTATTAATGTTACTGATGCCAATGATGTGTAGCACACAGAATATTAACAATAGTACAATGTATGTGACTCTTCGTTGTAAAATTACTTGTAAATCCCGTAAATCCCCACCCCCAATTCTTACAGATGCCACCTGCAACCACAGCCAAACCATGCTGGCCATTCAACCCCACAAACGGAGTCGCATCCCAATCTGCTCATTCTTTCCCCAGTAGATATGTTGTCATGAAATGTGATACGTGACATAAATGTGGATTGATATTTTCATTTGTGTTCAAGAATAAAATGAAAGCGAAGCCACGGAGACTGGCCTCACTCTATTGGTGATACTAGCAACTTCTTTGCTGAGCCGCGTAATACTGGACAAACACCTCACTTTTTTGTGCTAATCACAATGTAACACACTTTTAAATTTAATCTGCGTTACTTTCCTTCATCAATAAAACAATAAATGGAGTTCCGGTTTGTAGGCTTTGCCAATTTCTGTGCTCTAGAGACTTCCACCAATGGCCAATTTCAAGTTACCAATGCAATGTCATTGAACTCAGAGTGGCAAAGAAATGCACAATAGCACCCCCTAAATAACAATTTCTACTGTAGAAAGGTGAATGACCTCAGAGCATAGATCATGGTAGAGTATAGTAAAATAGTAAGGAAGTGGTGCATTTTGAGTTATTACCTTTGTTTTAAATATAATTTATTGGATTGTAAGCACATAGAGTTTAATTTTAAATACTGTTATGGCTGTGTTTGGCAACAGGCTCATAAACTTCCTAAAAAAATGGAGAATTGGGTCCTGTTAGGGAAGGACCCTGCGCTACTGCTAAAAATGTGTACTGTTCACCTCGCCCCTAGCCTTCTCCAAAGGAATTCACAATCTTTACCAGGTGACTATGCACTGGGGGAAAGGAAATAATCAGCCTTTTCCAGCTATATTGGACTCGAGCTGTGAACTGAGGCTAATTGCAGGAGACTCAGGGTAGAGGCTTGCAGTGGTCAGGTGACCAATGGGTTTAGCTCAGATCCAGCTACCAGTGGGTCCAGTGGGCCTGTGATTCCATTCTGTGGTTTTCTCCCCTCCAGTTCCAGACTGCATTATTGGAATAGCACTAAGCAACAGGCATGGTCACCTAGTATGCACTCCTGTAAGTGTGCCCCAGCTGGCTCGAGCCTAACTGGTGCTCGGTTCTCTTGTCTGGTGACACCCACCCCCATGATGATCACCATGTTGATATGCTTAGAACCCTTACTTTCCATCTCCAGACCCATATAGTTAACTGCTTTTTGAACATCTCCCTTGAGTGTCTAACGGGCACTTTAAATTTAACATGTCCATATATAATGATAAAGGGAACAATCCAACAGGAAGATATAACAATTGTAAATATTTATGCACCCAACCTGGGAGCACCCAAATACATAAAGCAGCTAATAACAAACATAAAGGAAGTAATTGACAGTAATACGATCATAGTAGGAAATTTTAACATCTCACTTACATCAGTGGATAGATCATCCAAACAGAAAATTAACAAGGAAACAGTGGCTTGGAGTGACACGTTGGACCAGATGGATATAACAGATACATACAGAACATTCCATCCTAAAACAGCAGAGTACACATTCATTTCAAGTGCAGACAGAACTTTCTCCAGAATCAAGATCACATATTAGGCCACAGAACAAGTCTCAAAAAATTCAAAATGATTAAAGTCATACCATGCATCTTTTCTGACTTCAACACTATGAAACTAGAAGTCGACCACAAGAAAAAAAATCTAGAAAGACCACAAATACATATGGAGGTTAAATAACATGCTACTAAACAATGAATGTTTCGATCAATGAAACAAGCAATCAAAGAGGAAATAAAAAAGTACATGGAGACAAATGAAAATGAAAGTGGTCCAAAATCTTTGGGATGCAGCAAAAGCTGTTTTAAGAAGGAAGTTTATAACCAATACAGGCCTAGCTCAAGAAGCGAAGCTCAAACAGCTAATCTTACACCTAAACGAGCTAGAAAAAGAACAACAAACAAAATTAAAAACCAGTAGAAGGAAGGAAATTCTAAAACTCAGAGAAGAAATAAATGAAATAGAAACTAAAAAAACAACAGAACAGATCAACGAAACCAGGAGCTGGTTCTTTAAAAAGATCAAACAAAATTGATAAACTTCTAGCCAGACTCGAAGAGAAAGAGAGAGAGAGAGAACTCAAATAAACAAAATCAGAAACAAAAGAGGAGACATAAACAGACACAACAGAAATATGAATGATTGTAAGACAATATTATGAAAAATGATGTGTCAGAAATCGGACAACCTAGAAGAAATGAATATATTCCTTGAAACATACAACCTACCAAAACTGAATCAGAAAGAAATAGAAAATTTGAACAGACTGATTACCAGCAATGAAATTGAATCAGTAATCAAAAAACTCCCAACAAATGAAAGTCCAGGACCAGATGGCTTCACAGGTGAATTCTACCAAATGTTTAACCAAAAGTTAATACCTGTTCTTCTCAAACTGTTCCAAAAAACAGAGAGGTAGAAAGCTTCCAAATTCATTCTAGGAGGACGTGACCCTGATATCAAAACCAGATAAAGACACTATCAAAAAAGAGAACTACAGGCCAATATCTCTCATGAACACAGATGCAAAAATCCTCAACAAAATGTTAGCAAAAATACATTAAAAAATTATTCACCACAATCAAGTGGGATTTATTACTGGGATACAAGAGTGGTTCGATATTTGCAAATCAATCATCATGATACATCACATAACAAGAAGGATAAAAACCATATGATCACTTCAGCAGATGGAGAAAAAGCATTCAACAAAGCACAACATCCCTTCATGATAAAAATCCTCAACAAGATGAGCACTGGGTGTTATACTATATGTTGGCAAATTGAATTTAAATAACTTTTTAAAAATTCTCAATAAAGTAGGTTTAGAGGGAACATACCTTTACGTCTTAAATAAAAGTCCACAGCTAACATCATACTCAATGGTAAAAAACTGAGAGCTTTTCCCCTAAGATCAGGAACAAGACCAGGATGTCCACTCTCACCACTGTTATTTAACATAGTATTGGAAGTCCTTGCTACAGCAATTAGACAAGAAAAAGAAATAAAAGATACCCAAACTGGTAAGGGATAAATAAACTCACTATTTGCAGATGACATGATACTGTATATAGAAAGCCCTAAAGACTACACCAAAAAACTACTAGAACTGAGAAGTGAATTCAGTAAGGCCGCGGGATACAAAACCAATATACAGAAATCTGTCACATTTCTATACACTAAACATCAAGTCGCAGAAATAGAAATTAAGAAAATAATCTCATTTACAATTCCACCATAAATAAAAATACCTTTTATTTATATATTTATAAATAAAATTTATAAATAAAAATTATTTTATAAATAGGAGAAAACTCAAGGAGATGAAAGACCTTTATGTTGAAAACTATAAGACATGAAAGAAATTGAAAACCACACAAACAAATGGAAAGATATTCCATGCTCACAGATTAAAAGAACAAATATTGTTAAAGTGTCCCTGCTACTCAAAATAATCTACAGATTTAGGGGATCCCTGGGTGGCGCAGCGGTTTGGCGCCTGCCTTTGGCCCAGGGCACGATCCTGGAGACCCGGGATCCAAAGAAGACATCCAGATGGCCAACAGACACATGAAAAGATGCTCAACATCATTCATCACTGGGGAGATGCAAATCAAAATCACAATGAGGAATCACCTCACACCCGTCAGAATGGCTAAACTCAAAAACACAAGAAACAACAAGTGTTGGTGAGGATGCAGAAAAAAGAGAACTTTCATGCACTGTTGGGAATGCAAACCGGTGCAGCCATTGTGGAAAATAGTATGGAGGTTCCTCAAAAAATTAAAAATAGAACTACTCTGTGATCCAGTAATTCCCCTACTGAGTGTTTACCCAAGTCACATGAAAACACTAATTTGAAAAAATATATGCACCCTTAAGGTTATCGACAATAGCCAATTTATGGAAGCAGCCCATGTGTCCGTTGATAGATAAATGGATAAAAAAGATGTGGTATAAAGATGCATACAAATATATAAATATGCATGTATAAACATGCGTATACTATATACATACAATATTTTATAGTATATAAATATATTTTTATATATGCAATGGAATATTATACAGCCATAAAAAAGAATAAATCTTGCCATTTGCAACAACATGGATGGATCTAGAAGGTATAATGCTGAGTGGAATAAGTCAGAGAAACACAAATATCCCATAATTATCATCTTATATAGAATTTAAGAAACAAAACGAATGAAGACAAAAAGAGACAAACCAAAAACCGGATTCTTAACTATAAAGAACAAACTGATGGCTAACAGAGGGGAGGTTGGGTGGGAGGCCGGGGGCAGGATGGGAATTAACGAGCACACTTAAAATGATGAGCGCTGAGTTGCCAAATCACTATATTGTGCACCTGAAACTAGTATAACACCGTATGTCAGATACTGGAATAATTTTTTTTTTTAAGTTCTAGGGGATCCCTGGGTGGCTCAGTGGTTTAGCGCCTGCCTTTGGCCCAGGGCGCGATCCTGGAGTCCCGGGATCGAGTCCCATGTTGGGTCCAGCATGGAGCCTGCTTCTCCCTCCTCCTGTGTCTCTGCCTCTTTCTCTCTATCTGTCTATCATGAATAAATAAATTAAAAAAAAATTAAAAAGTTCTAGGGCAGCCTGGGTGGCTCAGTGGTTTGGCGCCACCTTTAGCCCAGGGCCTGATCCTGGAGACCCAGGATCCAGTCCCACCGGCTCCCTGCCTGGAGCTTGCTTCTCCCTCCTCCTGTGTCTCTGCCTCTCTCTCTCTCTCTGTCATGACTAAATAAATAAAAATCTTTTTTAAAAAAAGTAAAAGAAGTTCTACTCTAAAAAGCAATATTGATTAATTGATTGATTGATTGAAAGTGTCCCAAACCAAACTCCCACTTCCCCACCCCTGCGCGGTCTAAACCACTCCATCCTGGGCTTCAGCCTGGGGTCCCCTCCCTCCCTCGCACTCACACCCAGCGCCCCAGCAAAGCCTAAGGACTCCACCTTCACGTCGCCTCCAGAGCGGACACTCTCACCTCCCCAACGGCTCACACCCCGGGGCGGAGCACCAACTGCTTCTACATGGATTTTTACAACAGGCTGGTCTCCCGCCTGCACTCCTGCGGCCCTCAGTCTGTTCTGGATGTAAAGTAGAAGGGTCCTCTTAAAAAAAAAAAAAAAAAGGTCCTATGCTGTCCCTCCCACTCATCAGCCTTCCACAGAGCCAAACTGGCTTCCTGCCCACTTGGCTCCCCTCTCCACCCTCCCCAGCTCCTTGCTCTGCCTCTAGCGCACCCAGCTCACGCCCACCTCAGGCCCTTTGCACCTGCCGTTCCCCTCGCTCAGAATGTTCAGCTGGTAGATATCCATTGGGTCCCCGGCCCTCATTTCCTTCTCAGAGAGGTCTTCTCTGCCCAATTTAGGACAGTGTGAGAGGAAGACACCATGAGGCCCAGGCTCCCTCCCCCGTGAGCCAGCTTCCTTCCACCTGACACAGTCTCTTTATTTTGACATATTTGCTTATTGCCTTTCCCTCCTGTGTCTCCCTCTGGAATGCAGGGATTTTATTCCCCACTTTGCTCTCTCTAACGCTACTGGCACCTGAGCGCCCCGTTTGGTGCCCAGCACCTACCAGGGGTACAAGCAATGAGGACAGGGCAAGCCAGAAACTGGGACTGCCAGGCTGGGGGCAGCGGGGGGGCTGCGCTGGACCAGAATCCGACCCCTTGGCCCGAGGGCCTCTGCCCGCGCACCCTGAGGGCCGGCAGAGGGGCTCTAGCTCCACGGAGGTGGAGACGCCCAGCCAGGACCTGCCAGCCCCGGCACTGCCCTTTCGAGGGGGTGGGGCTCCGTGCAGCCAATCCCCAGCTTCAGGCAAAAGGTGACATTTCCAAGTCACAGGCCCTGGCTCCCCACTCCCTATTTAGGGTAAGAAATAACAGTAACAGTAATAACAACGACGGTAAAGGAAGAGGGGCCAGGAGCGGGAACAAATGCCCTGGGGCTTCCAAGCCCAGCCCGCTTTTCGCCGCCTGCGCCCCTGCTCAGCTGTTGCCATCCCTGGGGTCCTGGGCCAGCAGGTGCCAGGTGAGTCCCTCGGAGGCTGGGCCTCAGGGAGGGGGGGCGACAGGCAGGAGGGACGCTCAGGGCCCCGCCTCCGCCCTTGCAGGTGTCTCCCGCCCTCTAGCCCACCCCCCCCCCCAGCTCCCCGCAGCCTTCCCTGGTCTGTCACCGCCACCCAGGTGGTTTCACTTGGGTTGCTGCTCAGGGTGGAAAAGGTGCGAAAGAGCTGAGGGGACTCCAACGGGAGCTTTGCAGACTGGGAGGAGGGGGGGAGAGGACGGAAGGTTAGCAGAGGAGGGAAGGGGGGAGAGGAGGCGGGAGGGGAGGGGGGAGAGGAGCGGGGGAGGAGAGGACCGTGGGAGGGGGCTGCGGCTTCCGGCTGGTGCGCATGCCTGGCGGCTTATGGGTTATGCGGGGCAGGCACTTGCAGCTCAGATTCTCTTCCCTTGACGGCCTCCCCGACCCGCCCAGGCCTCGAAGCGGGGGGGTGGGTGGGGGGGGGTGGGTGGGGGGGGTGGGGGGTGGGGGGGTGGGGGGGGGCTCGCGCTGCCTTCCTCATGGCCCGGGCTCCCGGATCTGCGGGGGCCGTGGATGAAGGGCTGCTGGGGGGGGCTGTGGGCTAGGAGCCTCCAGTTGACACCTGCCCGCTTGCCACCCTTGGGTGCAGCCCCCAGCCCCACCCCAACCTCACAGGCAGGTGACACAAAGCATGTGAAAGCTCCCCTCAGAGGAGAGGGTCTCCGTCATTCCCACGCACGCAGTCATCGTGTCCTTGTCATCACGTCCACGCTGATGCCCACCGGCGGGTGCCCTCACCTTGCCCTGCTTCCCAGAGCCCTTCTCCTGCCTCTGCAGGGGCGCGGGGTGAGGATGCGGATGGGGGCGGTGGAACCTTCTGCATTCTTGAAGACCCACTTCAACTGCCACCTCTTCCACGGAGGGAAGTGCGCGTTCTGTGCGGAGCGTGGGCTCAAACCCGGTCACTCAACTGCTCTGAGCCTCTACTGGCATAACCCAGGGAGCTACCTCCTAGGGCTGTTGGGGGGATCCCATGAGATGATGCATTTCAAGCCCTTGGCACACAGTAGGAGTTTCATAGGCATTAGTGCCACTGCCACCGGTACGGTTACTGTCCCCGGGACCCCCAGCAGCCCAGCCCACTCGGGCCAGCTCTCCGCGTCCCCTGTGTTCCCACAGCACTGGTTCAGACCTTCCTTGGGGGCCCCTCCACCATCCGTCTGTGTCACGCAGAGCAGCGTCCTGGCTGACTCGTCCTGCGCATCCCTGTGCCCCGTGCCCAGCCTGGACCTGTGTGCCAGGCTCATAAAGAGGCTGCAAGGAGAACAGAGTCAATGCTTAGAGGATCTCCTAGAAGGAGGCGCAGAGGGTGGGATGGAGGATTTCAAGTCAGTAGGAACCCAGCCCACCTGCTGTGGCGAGGTGTGTGCCCCCCACCTGGTAAGGCGTAAGCACAGGGTATCCCGGGGGTAATAGTGGGGAGGGGTATGCTGCAGGCATGTGCTCGGGTTTTGACACCCATGATCTCATCTACACGCACCCTCCCAGGTATGTGTTCCTGTCCTCATTTGACCCACGAAGAAATCCCAGAGAGGTTAAGTAACTTTCCTAGGGTCACACAGCTGGCAGAGGAGGAGGGAGCAGCAGGTTTGTCTTCTATTTTGTGCTGGCCTGGCTGACGTTAAAAGGAGCATGCGTGCCCTGAGCGTGCCCCCAGCGGGGACCGGAAGGATGAGTTAGTTGGGGAAGATGTAGGAAGGAAAAAGGGAAATGTCGAAACCTTGCAACACAAGCTCCTCAACATGGTTGCTTGGGAGTGGGTGGGGGACGGAGGCGGTGGCCAAGGCAGCGTGTGGGGCACCGAGTCAGGAAAGCCATGTCCCTTCCTCGCCACACGTGCACCTGAACTTTGCAGGGGTGAGGTCGGTGCAGGGCAAGAGGGCAGCCAGCGCCCATGACCTCCTGGCTCCTGCTTGCCCTAAACAGTGAGTCCTCTGCAGGGTGTTCATAGGCCTCGGGTCGGAGAAGGGTCCCAGAGATCATCCTGGCCTGCCTGCTGCCCCCCGCAGGACTCTGTGCTTGAGGGGCGCCTGGGGGGCTCAGCGGTGGAGCATCTGCCTTCAGCCCAGGGCGTGACCCCGGGGTCCTGGGCTCGAGTCCCGCATCCGGCTCCCCGCAGGGAGCCTGCTTCTCCCTCTGCCTGTGTCTCTGCCTCTCTCTGTGTCTCTCATGAATAAATAAATAAATTTTTTTAAAAGGGCTGTGCTTGAATACTTCCGGTGACAGACAACTCACTACCTCACACTCCTTTGTGTTTTGACAGCTCAGGTAATTAGAAAGCTTTTCCTTTGCTTAGCTGCACCCTGGCTCCCGGAAGCCTCCTCCCACGGGGGTTCAGCAGGCCACACCTTACTTACCACTTGGCCTCTGAGGAGAAGAGAAACACAATAGTCGTGGAGAAGTCCCTCCCACGCCCTCCATCATACCAGCCCCTGGGGATAGAGCTGGGGGTCTGGGGCCCCTCTTCCCAGCCTAAGGGTCTGGGCAGGGAGGGCAGAATGGTGCTGACTCGGCCTCCAGCTGGGTGGGTGGGGATGGGGCAGGGTGGCAAAGGACTCGTGCGCCCTGGAGGGCTGCCCAGGGCACCGTGCTGGGCAGAGGCAAAGGCAGGAGAAGAGAATGATGTAGAATCAGATGGAAGAGCTGAGGAGTGAGCCAGTGGGCAGCCCTTGAGCTGCCTGGCCCGGCCAAGCCGATAGCCACCCTCACACCTGACCGGACACCTGCCCACTGGATGCCCCCAAGGTGCACCCCCCAATGTCCTAGACTTGGAGTTTTCTGGACTGAAGCCACAAGGATGCCAGCCGGCGGTCCTCTCTGGAGCGGCCAGCCCTGGGGGTGCTTCTGCTGGGGGCCCAGACCCGCCGTGGCCGACAGTCCCAGCGGGCCGACCAGCCCCCTGCAGGCTCCCGTCCTAAGGGGCATCATGGAGCGTCCAGTTAGTGCCGCTGGCCGCTCGGCCTCAGCGCACATTCCCCGAGCACCTGCCGTGTGTCCGGTGAAAGCAGAGAGGAATCGCCCCGGCCCTGCCCTCGACGGATCCACACCACGGTCTGCGCCGCACTTCTATCCCACTCCAATTCCATCGCCTGGCCCCTGCCTGCGGAGCAGGGAAGTTAAATATTCCTCTCCTTATTTTACAGATTGAGATTCAAAGGGAGGCCACACACGGGGCCCTGAGTGACAGAGCTGGGATTTGACCCCACCGGGGACTGACTCCAAAGCCCAGCCTCAGCCTTGACCCCACTCCACCCCCTCGAGCGGACCCAGCAACGGAGGAGATGCTCAGATAATGAGGCCTTAAAAAAATTAAAAAAAAAAAAAAAAGATAATGAGGCCTTTGGGGGTCAAAGTAAACCTGGGTTTAAATCCCAGCTCCAGCCTTTCGTGGGCTGCGTGACTTTGGACAAGTCCCTTGACCTCTCTGCGTCTCACTTTCTTCATCTGCCATTTGTGGATCATTTGAGGTGTCTGCACCACACAGGTTTGTTGTGACATTTCATGGGGATAAGGCAGTGAGCACTTGCTACGGTGCCGCCCCTGTCCCTGCGGTCGCCAGGGGTTTGGGGAGCGAGCAGGTCCTGGCGCGAGAGCTGGTGGATAAGAGGAGCCCCGTACCTCCCTTCACTAACATGTGGGTTGGGAACATCTGCATCCTGAAGTCCTTTTGGCTCCCAGACTGCGACGGGAGCTCGTGACGGGCAGGACTGGGCCGTGTCCCCGCCGAGTGCCGAGCCCAGCACGGAGCTGCACACAGGGCAGGTGTTCAGAGGCGTCTGCTAAGTGACCACCGTGGGGCGAAGGCCGCAGAAGGTCCCCCAGCTTCCCCACCCCGGTGCAGCTTTCTCCCTGGGCCTCCCCGGGGTGCTGGCTGCGGCTGGCAGAGGTCAGGGGAGGGCAAATGTCTGGCACCTTGCAGACTCCCCATCACGGGCGCACATTCTCGCCTCAACCTGGAAGGGCGCAGGGCAGGGCTGTGCTCTCTCCCTCTTTCTTCCCTTCCTTCCCAGAGATTACAATCGTGGGTAACCTGTGCCCTGTCATTGCTCACGGAGGGGCACGCCCAGGGCCTGGAAAGAAGGAGGGCGCGCCCGGGGCAGGCCTTCCGGGGACCCCGTGCCTTCCTGGGAGTGGGGGCTGGGCCGGGGGTGCCAGTCTCAGCGCCAGGCCTCCCCAGCAGAGGCACACAGGGGCTGGGGACCAGAACTTCTCCACGCGCACGAGTGAGAGAGACAGAGACGGAGAGAGCGCGAGCCCAGAGCTGTGGATGGGAAGTCACCCATGAGTCACTCCTTCCCTCTCCCCGTGGGGTCACCATGCATGCCCGTGCATATGCATTTCGTGCCTTATGAAATTCCTCGTCTGTAAAATGGGGGCCAAAGCCACAGGTATGAACAACAAGCAATGTTATCCCCACCTCTCGTGGGCGGAGCAGCCACAGCGAGGCTAAGCCACGGGCCCGAGGTCACACAGCCTGCAAGTCTAAGCCTGAGCCCCACCCAGAGGTCGTGACTACCAGCCACCCTGTTCTCAGCAGCGGGTGCTGCGTAGACTCCCAGATGGTCCCAGCGCCACAGAGCTCCCCCTCGGTGCCCGGGGAGGATGGAGCCCGGCCTGCCTTCCCGGTCCTCGCCCGGGCCCAGCAGACGCACCAGCTGTACCGGCCACGGGGTCTGACCCTGGAGTTTCCAGCCCTGCCTTAGCCCACCCGTCCCAGCGCGGTGCCCGGGACCCGCCGGGGGCGGGCGGGCTCACAGCCGTGGCTGGAGCACCTTCAGGGCCCCATGTGGCCGTGGACTCCAGTGCGGGTGACTGGCCTCCCCGGGCCAATTGGAGGCCCGAACACAGCGCCCGACCTCCGGAGAGGGCAGGCCCCCGCCAAGAGCTCCCAGATGGTCCCAGCTCCCTCGTGCTGTCTGCAGGGCGCCCGTCCAGGCCCACAGCTGAGGCCCACCTCCTGGGCTCCCCCCGCAGCTGGGGAGGAATTTGCCAGCTCTTTCTTTCTTTCTCTATTTTAAAAGATTCACATATTTACTTATTTATTTATTTTAAAGGGAAGGAGAGAGAGAGAGGGCAGAGGGAGAGGGAGAGAGAATGCCAAGTAGATGGCACGCCCGACACGAGGCTCGGCCCCACAATGTTGAGATCTCGACCTGAGCCGAGACCAAGAGTCGGATGCCCAACCAACCGAGGCACCCAGGGGCCGTTGCCAGTTCCTTCTAGCCCCACATCCCGCCCACAACATCTGCCAGCCTCAGGACCCCTTGGCAGAGCTAAACAGCTGCTTAGCAGCCACCAAGAAGGGAGTGGAAGCCTCTCTGGAGGGCGCAAAGCTGAGGACGTGTCACACGGAGAGCGTTTTGGGGTCGAGAGGAATCCACGTCATATGTGAGCCACCCTCCCATTCCTGGCGTCTCGAGTGCTCTCTCGGCCCCCGAGCGAGGAAGGGCAGGGACTGGGCGGAGAAGGGGCAGCTGGGGGCTGGCAGTGAGGGCGGCAGGAAGGAAAACCGAAGGCAAAGAATGAGGCTGGGTTCAAAGACCAGAGATGATGGGAGTGGCAGGGAGGGGAGGGCCCCGTGGTCTCAAATGGCAGGTGGCCAGGCGGACCAGGGAGGCAGGGACGCCTGTAGGATGGAGGAGCGGCTGACCTCGGAGGACCACCCGATGCCGACGCTTCCCGTTCCGAGACACACTCCACCGGCCCGTGTCCACACTCCACCTGGATCGCCACCCGCGCCGCGAGGGAGGCCCCGAAGTCTCCAAGCACCTCACGTCTAAACTGTGACATTACTTCTAATGAAGGAATGCGGTGTGGCCCAGGAGGGAGCCGGGACGAGACACGGTCCTCACCCGGCCCTTCAGCCCAGGTCCGGCCCGGCTCTTGGGGCCTGTCCGTCATACGAATTAGCGTCTCCACAACCCTGTCATTATCCCGTGAGCAGCACAATTATGCTTCATTGTACTTCTGTGCACGTTAAAAGCATCAATTTACTCAATGTAAACATTAAGAATATATACACCACAGGTTTTATAACTCTGTTTTGGCATTTTCGGGGTTTTGGAAAGACACAGCAGCCCAGGGAAAAGCAGCAGCCTGGGGCCTCCCTCTGGCTCATCAGCGGCCTGCAGAGGCCTCCTCTCTGGGCACCTCAAACTCCGCCAGCCTGATCTGAAGACTCTATTTTGCCCTGATGCTTTGCAGAACTGGGAGAGGCTGGGTTGGGACCTGAGAGGATGTCTGTGTCCCCCACCCGCCAGCCTTCTCGTCCTGGCCAGGGAGTAAACATTCATTACCGCCTCTGGCCTGGAGCTCTGATTCTGGCCTCTGGGCAGACAAAGGGGGTGAGACTGCACCACGAATCGATCCCCCCCCACCGCCCACCCCCTCTTCTTTGGTGTGCAGCCTCTGGGGGCCACCTCCAAGCACGGGCAGGGACAACCAGAGCAGTCTGACCAGACCGGGAGGGTCAGGATGGAGAGCCAGCGTGCTGGGGTGACGGGTCAGGATGGTGACTTAGGCCATGGAGTGAGGGGATGGTGTAGAATCTTAGCACACCCAGAGTCGGGCGATTTCCAAAGGTTCCCGGGGCTGGGGCACACAGTTACCCCAAAGACAAACTGCTCCACACAGTGCACACAGCACCAGGGGAGTTCATCACTCCCTGTGATGTCACCCCGCATGCCCACCCACTGGCCCTCCTGGGGGGCTTGGCCTCCCGGCAGCTCAGGTGACCCACAAACCACCTCTTCGGTGTAGGGGCAGGGGATCCCCCACTTTTACCAGCAAAGGCTAAGTAGAGACCCCTGCTTGGTCTCAGCTGGAGCCAGACTCCTGGCAATGGGGGTGGAGAGGCCCCACACTGATCATTGTGTGCAGCCCAGGCCCTGGGTGACCTTTAGGCTCTCTTCAAACCTTCCCAGGCTGATAATTTCATGCCTCTTTCTCTACCCATCCCAGACCAGATGGCTGGGAAGTTCTTCCTTACATCTACTCTTAAACCAAACTGCTGCAGATTAAAGCTTTATTTTCTAGAGACCCTCCGTGGCTACATCCCTAGTCAAGACCAATGCCCAGCGTGAAGGGTCCTCAAGGGCTGTTGGGTGGGGATCTCTCAAAATGCTCACTCAGGGGGCGCCTGGGTGGCTCAGTTGGCTCAGGTCTTGATCTCATGGTCACGGGTTCAAGCCCCGTGTTTAAAATAGAATAGAATAGGGCAGCCCGGGTGGCTCAGCGGTTTAGCGCTGAATCAGACCTTCAGCCCAGGGCCTGATCCTGGAGTCCTGGGATCAAGTCCCACGTCGGGCTCCCTGCATGGAGCCTGCTTCTCCCTCTGCCTGTGTCTCTGCCTCTCTCTCTCTCTCTCACTCTCTCTCTGTGTGTCTCTCTCATAAATAAATAAATAAATAAATAAATAAAATCTTTTAAAAATAGAATAGAATAGAATAGAATAGAATAGAATAGAATAGAATAGAATAGAATAGAATAGGGATCCCTGGGTGGCGCAGCGTTTTGGCACCTGCCTTTGGCCCAGGGCGCGATCCTGGAGACCCGGGATCGAATCCCACGTCAGGCTCCCGGTGCATGGAGCCTGCTTCTCCCTCTGCCTGTGTCTCTGCCTCTCTCTCTCTCTGTGACTATCAAAAATAAATAAAAATTAAAAAAAAAAAAGAATAGAATAGAATAGAATAGAATAGAATAGAATAGAATAAAACAAAATAAAGTGCTCACTCAGAAATAGCACTGAAGTAGCGCCCCCTCCCAGGGTCAACCAGAGCACAGCAGCTGTGGCCTACCCAGGCAGCTTCCTCATGCTCCATGGCTGGGCCAGGTCCCGAATCTGAGGATGCTGAGGTGCTTGGTGATCCCAAAGGGATTCCCAGACAGCACAGCCCTCTGTTCCCACCACACACAGCCCGATCTGTCCTCTGTTCCTCTGACCTTCTGAGACATGATGGGAGGAAAACGGACCAGAGAACAGGGAGCTCACAGAGTTGTCAGAGCTATGAGCACCGTCTCTGCCTTCCAGGGGCCCTACACACCCAGGGTCTCATTTACTCCCCACGCTGCCCCGTGGAGGTCCGTGCTATTGTCAGCTGAGGAAGCCACGGCTCAGAGAAGGGCAGCGGCTTGCCCGGGGCATACAGCCACGAATGGAGCTAGGATGACAAACCAACTCTGTCCAGCTCAGAATCTGGTGCTTGACCTCCCCAAGAGGGAGGGGACTTAGCTCACCCTCTTGGGACTCAGATAAGGGAGGAGGCCCAGCGAAGGGCCAGTGACTTGGCCCGTGCCAGACAGCAAGTCAGCAGTAGAGCCAGGACCAGAACCCGTGTCTCCGGGCTCCCAGTAAAATGCTTCTGGCCTTAGTCAGCTGCACCATGTAGGCCTAAGTTTCTGAAATGAGGATGAGAGCAGAGGCCTGGATGACCGTCCCCTGGGGATGAGAGCAGAGGCCTGGATGACCTGTCCCCTGGGGATGAGAGCAGAGGCCTGGATGACCTGTCCCCTGGGGATGAGAGCAGAGGCCTGGATGACCATCCCCTGGGGATGAGAGCAAAGGTCTGGAATCGGACCGTGGGCGCCCACTAGCCACCCCTTCCTTGCCCTTGGTGTGAAAGCAGGGTGGCCAGACAAAGCTGGAGGCCCAGCTAAATATGAATTTCAGCTAAGCAGCAGTTTTTAAAAACATAAGGATGACCCAGACAATATGCTGGAATAATTCTTTGTTGTCTGTCTCAAAAGCGTACTTAACTGGGCTCCCTGGTTTCCCATTTGCTAAGCCTGGGAAACACTACGTTGAAGGGACAGGAGAAAACGAGGTCACGGCTGGTCCCAGAGAAGCAGCCCCACACCAGGGCTTCCGACAGGACTCAGAGCCGAGGTCCGGCCTCCATGCATCCTGGCTCCCCCTCCTCAGCCCTGTCCCTGGGGCCGCAGGCCACTGTCAGAGGGGTCAGGAGGGCTTCCGGGACACAGGCTCGCCTGAGGCCGAGTGGGCCCTGCATTCACTAGCCAGACTGGGACAGCACAGCACCCGAGATCCAGGAGCACAGCGGGAGCTCAGTCTCCCCAGCCCCCACCTCCTCGGAGAGGGGGGCCTCCACCCTGAGCCCCTTATCTGCAGGGGCTCCAGCCCCATCTGATCCAGCAGGGATGGAGTCTATAGAGAGTGTCAGAGCGGAAACGCTGCCCAAGACCCCCCAAGTCCAGCTCCCTGGGCCCCCATCTGGGCAGAGCCAGGACAGAGAGGACTCAGGCCAAAGGGAGAAGCTGATTCTTCTGGGGCTCCTAAGATGTCACCAGGGCTACCATCGCCACCAGCACCATCGTCATCACGGTGGCAAACATGAGACCGGGTCTTATTCTAGGTTCTTGTCTTTTATTAACTCCTTGAATCATCCCTCTGACACTCCCTCCTGATCCCAATCACCCTGGCGGGCCTCCAAGGATCGAGCTGCCACACACCCCACACCTCTCCACCTCAGTCAGATGGGTCGTTGGCAAGAGGCAGAGGGAGAAATTCAGGGTGGCCCAGTCCCGCTCCCTGTCTCGAGCACCAGTTCGTTCTGGTGTTGCACCCAAGTCCCATGCTGACGTCAGAACGCAGAGCCCAGGGCTCAGAGCTAGAACCTTTATCCAGGGGCCTCAAGGCCAAAGACCTGACCCTGGTGCCCAGGAGATGGAACCCCAAGATGGGCCTGAAACCTTAGCCCCAGTTCTCCATCCCACTCCACCTGCCCTGCCGTCAGAACCATCTCCTACCAGCATGTTCGATTTGTCCACCGGGCGCCCACCCCGTGGCCTTGGGGTCCTCCCCCGTGGCCCAGCCCTCTGCAGCCAGGTGGGTACCTCTCAGCTCTCACCTGTGAACGTCCACAGACGTCTCGACCCCCACCACACACACGGCGTAGGTGGGCTTCTTCAGGGACAGCCGCACAGATCTCTGCGGGGCCATCCCGTGCCCCTGGCCGCCGGCCTCTGCACTTCCTATGGCCCCGGCTCCTCTCCTGGGCACCAAGCCGCGCCAGGAAGGAGTTTGCCTTCTGATGGGTCGGAGCTTTCCTCCTCCCTTTTAATTTCACCCTGTGACCTGATTAGCTGCCTGAGCCGGAGTCCCCACCTCCTGGCTCCCCGCCCAGCCCTCTCACTCAGGCCTGTCAATCCAGGAGGCCAGGGGAGGAGGCACCTCCCAGAAGGATGGGAAATGGGGGCTTCGGCAGGGGTCCCCAGGGAGCAGGGCCCAGCTGCCAGCCGAAGCTCCCCGTCGGCCCTGTCTCTCCTTCCCCTAGCTTTGCCTCTATCCTCAGACTCCTGGTTGTCTGAACGCGCCAACGTAATGACGTCAGCATTTTCTGAGGGCTGATGAAGCGCCAGGTGCGGATCTGATCTCAGGTGCTGAGAAATCAGGTAGCCCAGAAGCACAGGGCAGTCAGACCTCCGGGGTTCGAATCCTGACTCTGCCTCTTACAACCTATGACCTTGGGCGGTTACCCTACCCCTTGTGGCTTCATTTCCCCGGTGTCCGGTGGCAGCTGTGCCCGTCCCGGTGACTGCTGTGGGGCTGCGGGAACTGGGTGCAGTGCCTGACAGCAAACATTCACTAACGGAAACGCTAAGGACTCTTCTCGGGATCCTCACGTTCTGGAGAAGAGACTCACGGCTGCAGGACCCGCTGTCAGTAAGTGGGAGAGCCGTGGCCTGCCCCCAGGTCCGCCAGGCCCGCTATACCACCCCCAGGAGGTGAGCGCCTGCCCTCGGACCCCGACTCCGGAGATGGCAAAGGCCACCCTCAGGCCAGCACCAGGGGGGAGGGCCCCTCAGAGCCAGGGGCTGGGGAGGCCTGATTCGTTTCTCAAAATCCCTCCTTTGCAGCCCTGCCTGGTCTCAGGCCTGCTTGACAAGAGTTTGCAGAGCACCTACTCAGGGGCTGGCACTCCTTCAGGCGATGGAGACGCAGCTGAGAACAGAACAGACCGCAGTCCCTGCTCTGAAGGCATTTCTGGTCTGGGAGCCACCATAAGAGGTGAGACGACGGTGGCTCTGCCCCAGGGGCAACCGTGAACATGGGGAAGAAGGCAGGATTCTCAATGCTCTTGAGGACGGGGCAGGGAAGGGTTGCATGTGGGTGTGGGAGAAAGAGGGGAGTTGGGGATGACGGGAGAGCTTCAGGCCGTGGCAGCTGGAATAAGAGAGCTGGCCTCAGAGGGACGGGGAAGGCTGGGGGTGTGCAGGGTGGGCAGGGGCTCCCAGTTAGACAGGAAGTGTCTACTAGGCCTGCCAGGGAGGCAGCGTTGACAGGTGCCATGCTCCCTTCATACTGGGTGTCAAGGAGGAGGAGGAGGGGAGTTCCCTGGGGAAGCACTGGACACCCCCTTGGCCGCAGGGTCCTCCAGCCCCCAGGCAGCCATTGCACAGGACAGAGTAAGGACACACAACCAGAACTGCCACCGTCCACAGGTCTGGTGGGGAGAGGATGGCAGAGAGAAAGAGGGAGAAAGGAGCACCATCCTTGCCTGGGGAACTGCCAGTCTGACGGGGCAGGAGGGGGACCCAGTCTCTGCTCCGGGAACCCCCCTGCCCCCAGCCCGATGAAGAAGACAGGAAATATAAAAATGGTATAAGCATTTACTTGGTTACTCTTTCACTTTGAAGGTCTTCCTGAAACGTCTTTCTTATTGCCAGCACATCCGAGGGCAAGTGTCCTCGGTCTGCAAAGTTCTTTACATTCAATGGCACCGATGCAAAGGTGTCTAGGTTTACCCGGTGGACGCGGAATCTAGCAACACAACACTCCAGGGGCGCACAGCCCTGGTTGCTGCCCCTACAAACCAGAGCCTGGGTCATTTTGTTCATATGTAATGTAGTGTGGAGCATAAAAAGCAGCTCCCGAAGAGTGCATGGGTATATGCCTATTAGGAGAGGATGGATGGATGGATGGATGGATGGACGGGAAAAAGGGAGGAAGGGAAGAAGGTTGGTGCATCAAGAGCTATCTGCAAAAATGACGGTGATAATGGTGACAAAGGGGATGAGATGCCAGCAGACACCTGTCTGGTCTCACTGTGTGCCAGGCACCGTGCTCAGCCCTTTCCATGCCCTCACCCACCTACTGGCACCCACCTTTCCAGCCCTTTCCATGCCTCACCCACCCACTGGCACCCACCTGCCAGTATCAGGTGGCAGGTACCAACTAAGCTGGGAATCTCAAGTTCAAATAGACCACAGCGTGGGTGTACAGGATGTGCCTTTTGTGGGTTGTGGGCAGGGCAGGGGCCCGGGCAGGTCATGGTGTCTGTAGCCAGAGGAAAGAGGGAGGGGGGTAGCAAAGAATGGACAGAGATACTGAGAGGAACATCTGTGCAGCCCCATTTTATAAATGGAGAAACTGAGGCACCGAGAAGCTAAGGGGCCTTCTCAAGATCTGACCCTGGAAAGTGGTCAAACCAGGATTTGAGCCCAGGCCATCGGACCCTGGATTGGCTCATAATTTTTGACCGGATCCCTGGGAGATAGAATGAGAGGGTTTTGTGTTCGCTGGTTGTTGTTGTTGTTTACCTTCTTCCTTATGCCTGCGTGTACTGTTTGAAAATTTTGGTAAGCAAACGTTTTTACTACTGGAAAAAAATGAAATCTCTCTGTAAGAAAAATGAAGAAGCATTTGCTGCTCTTGGCTTCCCTGCCTCCCTCCCCCCCCCAACCCCCCTCCACCCCCCACCCCCTGCTCTTTGCTCCAGGCCTCCCTCCCTCTTTCCTCCAGCTCCGAGAACGTTTCCCTACAGGCACCATGACCTGCCTGGGCCCCTGCCCTGCCCACAACCCACAAAAGGCACATCCTGTACACCCCTGCTGTCGTCTATTTGAACTTGGAATTTCAGGCTTGATTGGTCCAATTTGGGAGGAGCAGGGGTGGGGGAGCTGAGTGACATCATTGCCCCCCCTCCCCTCCAGCAAGTGGAAGCTTCAGCTGGGAGGGCCTGCCCGCCTTAGCCTCAAACACGGCCGCACACGGGGAGAGGCCTGTCAGCAGCTGAGTGACCGTGGGACCCTAGCATGACTCCAGGATGTCTCCGGAATGGCCCAGGGCCACCAAAGCAGAGAGAATGTCCAGCGCCCAGGCTACCATGTCTGGGAACTCACGTTCCCCATCCTGCAACAATTCTGAGCACCTACCGTGCGCCAGACATTATTCTTGGCACTGCTGGTAGAGTCGTGAATAAATCCGAGGCCCTGCCCTCATGGGACGTACAGAGGAGCAAGGGAGGCAGGGACTACATGTAGGACCAAGCCTGGGGTGTCGGGAGGCGATGGGACACGGTGAGGCAGGGTAGAGGGTAGAGGGGCAGAGGGCCCGGGGTGCTGTTCGAGTAGGCTGATCACAGAAGGCCTCGCTGGGGAAATGATGCTGGAGCAGAGATCCCAAGAGCAGACTTCAGGGCCCTCCAGGGCTCTTCTGACCTCAGGAACCTAGGGTCGCATTCACCCGGGAGCCCCCACCTCCCATCTCCCCATCCCCAAGACGGGGTTGAGGAGCTCGAGCAGAGCTTCCAGACTCAGATGCCTTCCGGGGTTGGGCAGACCGCAAATGAGGGAAGCTGCCAGGTGCAACATAAAAGGGAGGGGTGGGACTGTGGCAAAGGGACAAAACCTGCTTTGCCTAATGCATGAAATATGAGTATTTCTTAAAACTAGAACCCTATAGGTCAGGCCTCCCGTGTAAGTCGGACCTGGCTCTTGGGCCATTGTTGAGAGCCCAACATGGACGATTTAGAAACTGGTGGATAAGGAAGGGGTGGGAAGGGATAATCCCAATATGAGTTATTGGGGAAGTTATTTGATGCCCAGGAGGGGAAGCTACCTGGGCCCGGGTAAGCCTTGCTTGGCAGGATCGTGGCAAGGCCTCCCGGGCAGTCAGAATGGGTTCTGGGCTGTTCCCATGGTTGCTAACACCAGCTGTGAGCTCTTCTATGTGGGGGACCCCTCTTCAGCACCCCCACACCGCCTGTGCCTGAGCTTACCCTAGGATGGCCCTGGGGGTGTGGCCTGTGGCCTTCCTCAGGTCAGTCCCAGCTGCCTTCCAGGATGCACCCATTGCAAACTGGAAGGGCCTCTTGGACCCCTTAATTTTCCAGTCGGGAAACCCAGGGCTCAGAGCAGAGCTATGACTTACGCAAGACGGCACACGAGAGGCACAGGAGCCAAGTCTGGGTTCAAGGTTTTCATTGATCGAAGACAACGTGTCCTGAGCACTTTGGTATGCAGGTGCCGCTCTGGGCGTCACAGAGCTCACCACCCGTAGAGGCCTCTCGGCTCCTTCACTGACTCACCCTCTGGGATCTCCCAGGGAGCCCCAATCCCTTCCCGGACAGGGAAGGATCCCGGACCCCCTGTGGGCCTCGGGGGCTCTGAATCAACTATTGCGAGAAAGCAGGGGACCCACTGATTCCCGCAGGGCCAGAGGGCCTGGGGCCGGTGGCTCTAATCGCAGGAAGTGGCGAGGGCCGTGAGTCACCCAACTCAATCTGCACGTCCCCTGAGAGCCTGAAGGCCAGGCCCAGGTCTCTGCTGGGCACCCCGGACCGGACCTTCAGGAATCACTGACTCCCTCCTCGGCTCCGGGACGTCCCAGGCTCCACGTGGCCGTGGCGTTCATGGCATCACATGCGGGGCTGGGCCCGGCGCTAGGGGCCCAGGGGGCTTGCGGTCAGGTGC
This sequence comes from Vulpes lagopus, assembly GCF_018345385.1. Classification (NCBI taxonomy): domain Eukaryota; kingdom Metazoa; phylum Chordata; class Mammalia; order Carnivora; family Canidae; genus Vulpes; species Vulpes lagopus. The sequence goes on from NC_054831.1 coordinate 130,196,887, forward strand.
GCTCAGCCCCACCCCACAAGTGGCCGACTCAGCAGCCTCCCAGGCACAGCGCCTCCTTCCCTGCCCCCCGCCGGCTCTCCCCTCCTCCCGCACCCCTATCTCAGCAAATGGGGCGGCCTCCCTCCCAGGTGCCTCTCCAGTTTCCCCTCCCTCATCCCCAGCATCCAGTCACCCCACCTGACTCATCGGCTCTACCTCCCAAACCCTTCTGGCCCCATCTCTTGCCCTTCACCGTCACCCCCACCTGAGTTCCAGCCAAGCCCTGAGCAGCCTCCAGCTCCCCCAGTCCCGGGCTCACCTCACTCCGCCCCGCGGCCAGTAGTGACCCGTCTGAAGCATGCACCTGATCTACCCTTCCCCCCACAAGCCTGCTCCAGCGGCCTGTGGCCCCCGATAAAGGAGGGTGGCTGGATGGGAAAAGTCTAGACGCTGGGGCCCTACTGTGCCTGTGCAGTTCCAGTCTAGGCTCAGCCAGTTCTCAGATTTCAGAGCCCTCGGCAAATGATTTAACTTCTCTGAGACTTAGTCTCCTAATCCGTAAAGTCGGGAATAATGGAGAAGTTTAAAATGACGTATGTAAAGTGCCTGGGAGAAAGGTGATCCTCAAGAAATAGAAACTTCGCCTGGCATTTCAGGGCCCCCCCAGACCAGGCCCCTGACAACTGCTTCTTCACTCGGTGCCCGACCCCTGTTTTGATCATATTTCTTTAACCCTTGCTCACTGCCCCTGCTGGGGATTTGCTCCCTGACCCGTGGGGGGGCCTCCATAAAGCTCTGCCCATCTCCAGCCTTCCTGCCTGCCCTCCCCTACTTCCACCTCCCCGCCTCCAGTGCTCACTCCAGGGAAGACTCGACCTTTTTACTTCTTTTGTGGATTTTTACCCCACACCCTAGTAGAAAGAGTTTGAGACAGCTTACAAAACACACCCTGGATAAAATTATTTTTCAAATGAGAAAATTAGGTCAAAGGGTGGAGAAAGAAAATGAAAGACAGGGGTGGACATCTGTATGGTCGGTAGATCTAGCTGTGAGTTCCCTGGTGGCCCACGAGAAGAGGGAAATAGAATCGATTTCTTGAATCATGGTGCTCACAAGATACAACTAAACCAATTGAAGAAGAGAAGCCCAACTCTTCTGGGCCCTGAAAAACTAAGGGACATCCCCCTCCCATCCCTGAGTGGAGTTTACCAAATGGGGCAAGTGTGGGATTTTGAACTACATGATCCACAGTATCCTTATGGTTGGATCTGGCTTGATCCAAAGTCATATTTTGGGGTTGGGTGCTAATGAAAAATGTGCTTGGTACCCTTCAGACCCTCCTCCGTGAATACTCTTCACTTTATTCAAGCCTTTGATTAAATGAGGAGTAGCGGGGAATTTAGGGGTTCCCTTCCTGATGATGGCTCTTCCTCCCAGCTGCTAGAGTAGAGGTCCAGTATCTCCCAGTGTTGGCCAACCTGGCTGCAGTTGAGGCCTGGCACCTTCTACTGGCTCACTCAGAGCTGGGGAATCATTCCTGGAAAGGGGGTGAGGGACAGTACCTCTGCTGGGCATCACCTAACGCTTCATGTCTCTGCAGGCACCCCAGAAAACGTGGTCCACCTGCCTTATCAAGCACGTGGAGACAGAGAGGCCCAGCAAGGGAGAGCAACTTGCCTCAAGATACACAGCCCCATGGAGGCCAAGTGAAGTAGAAGACAAGGAATCAAGCTCAGAGTTGGAACTTGGATTCTCAGGCCACCTGATAGGGTTTCTTGAAAAGCTCTTCTTTCCTATAGGGCAACCCTGTCCAGTAGGGACCCTCCATCTAGATCCGGCCTGCCCAGCTGTCACCACCTCTGCGAGACAGCACCTCCCCAGACCCCCAGTGGAGAAACCACTGTACAGAAGAGCCCAGCACGTCACTCGCTCACTCGTGCAACAAAGATTTCTCGGGCACCTCTACCGTGGCCCAGGGCATGAGTAGCGGAACAAGACCGGGCTCCAGCCTGCCTTATCGGGGAGCATGGGCGTGTGAAAGTGCTGTTACGAGGAAGCTTTCCAAGAGCCCCAGTAGGCACAGGTGCTGAGGCCCGGGACGCATGCGTGGAGAGAAGGATGGTAATGACGGGGGCCAGAGTTCACTGAGCACTTACAGGGTGCCGGCCGGGTGCTTTGCACTTCTGGGGCACCATCTTGCACTCTTGGAGCGGACCTGGGCAGCACTCTGCTCTTGCCTCTGCTTGGCAGAGGAGGAAACCTAGTCTGAGGTCTCCTGCTAATGGGGATGGAAACAGAGCCGCGGCCCCGTCGTGGGACTCGGAGCTCGTGTGCACCACCTTCTGCTGGTGGTGGTGCCTACTGGCTTCAGGGGCCACTGGGCCTCGCCCCTCCTGTGACATCACACACACCCCCACCTTCCGCCCTGGGGACGCCAGGCTATCCCATGTCTGGCACAGGCCAGACGACAGGACTCAAGAGTCCCAAATGCCTCACACCATTAAGACCATGGATTCCAGCTGCCCAACTCTGTCTTTCTGGCCCCTTCAAATCTGGAAGCTTCCATGACACGGGCCCCAGCCATCTGGCCCCTGCTTGCCTTGGCCTGGCCTGAGCCCTGGGGCTGGGGGCAAGCCCAGGGGCAGACTCCCACCTTGGGGAGTGCTCTGATGGCTGCGCTGCGGTGGGGGGCACATACACTGCTAAGAAGTCAGGGAAAGAGGAGGCTTTCGAGATAAGCTGGAAGTTCAGGGGTGTACACTGAAAACAGACAGAAGAGTAGACACTCAGGACCACGCACCAGAGGGGCCTGAAGCCCACCCACTCACCCTTCCCACCCAGCAGTACCTGCAGCCCTTGATCAGGAGCCTGGGGCTCTGCAGATCCTCTCAGAAAGCCACCAGCTCGATTTGTCACCACTAATAGGCCCAGAGGGGGCCAGCAAGTTGTCTAAGGACACACAGCCCCTTCTGTTTCCCCCTCCAAGGAAGGGAGAAGGAGCATTTGGGGCGTAGGGGGGTCAGCAGTTGGACAGGCTGTACCGACAGCAGACGGAACATGGGTCCAGGTGACAGGCCAGCTCCAGCCCATCACTCATCGGCTGGGTGACCACGGGCAGCCACTTGATGCCTCTAGGACTGCTTTGGCCTCATCTGCACAATTATTATGTGCACATTCGACCCCAGTGCTGGGCTCTGCATGTTCCCTGTGACACCCCCCCAGGTGGTGGCTGTGCTCAGCCCCACTCTGCAGATGAAGACTCCAAGGTCATGTTTGCAAAGCACGCAGCATGGGCCAGGCCCTTGGCGGGCACTCCATGCACGTTAGTCTCCCTCCAGGCCCCTCGCAGTCTGCTTCCTCCAGGAAGCCGTCCTACATGCCTGCCTCTGGCTCCCAGGGAATGTTCTGTTCTCTAAGCAGCCCCCCTACCCCCATCCAGGCTCTGCCCCTGGGGAACCACTTGTTTTAAAACCACTTCCCTCATCACTCTGGCAAGACTGCCTGTTTCAGAGGGACAGGAACAGGGAGTGGCAGGGCCTTCAGCCCTGGGAGATCAGGAAGCTTGGCTTGGATGAAAAAATCAAGACTCACAGCGGTAGAGCAGTTCCAGCCACCCACCCACCACGACCCAGCAGCCCCAGTCCCCAGGGAGGCCTTCCAGCCGCTCCTGACGCAGCCCTTGGGTCCATCACCCTGACCGTGGGGCTGGGCCGGGCAGCCTCGGGGCGTGCAGTGTGGTCAGACCCAGGCTCTAGCTTCCTCCCCACACTGGCCAGTGGAGCCAGAGGGGCCCCCAGAGAGAAGTAGGGGGCAGAGGGGACAGGGGAAGGCACAGGCAGGAAGAAGCAGAGACAGAGAGAGTCCAACACAGACAACAAAGGGACAAAAGTGAGGAAGAGCATCATAGCAGGGATGACACCCTGCAGCAGCAGGGACAGAGAAAGACAATCGAAAGACAGAGGGAGGGACAGAAAATAAGAGAGAATAAGAGACACAGAGACACCGATGGGAGAGCAGGAAAGAGGCCCGGGGCGAGGCAGATGAGAACCCAGGAGCCCCATGAGTCCCAGAGCCCAGAGAGTCCCCTCTCAACCTCCTGCTTCCCCAGGGGCTCTCTTTCCCCAAGCCCCCTGCCTTCTGCACCTGCCCCTGGTGCTGGGGACATGCCCCCCCCTCCCGCTGACCTGTCCCATATAGTGTTTATCCCCACTGTGCAGATGAAGAAACTGAGGCTAGGAGCCATCAGATTACTCAGCCAAGCAAACTGGATTCCCCACTGCCAGGGTGCAGGAGGAAGGGCAAGGGACAGAGAGACTGAGGCCCAGAGAGGGGAAGTGACTGGCTCCGGGTCACACAGCAGCCAGCCACGGAGCCAAAGCTTAAAGCCAGGGCCTCTGCCACTTTGCCCGGCTGTGAAAAAAAACCAAAGTAAATCTCATTAAGTGTTTGGCAAACAGGTTCCAGGTCTTACCAGATGGCCTGTAGCCAATACCCTAAAAGCTGTCAACACCCCCTGCCATATCCTTGCTTACCTCTTGCTGTCTTTTCTGGGAAGGGAAGCTCAGGAACCCCCCCCCCCAACTTGTCCTATCTCCTAGAGGCCAGGCCCTCACCAGGGCACCTCCACCTCCCGCCTCCCTGCCTCCCAACCCGGACTCCCATGTGGAACGGACAAGAGACACCCCTAACTTTCACCGACATCAGCTAAGCGTGTCCTCAGGCTCCCCCACCATGTCCTGATGGGTCGGTCCAGCCATAAGGCACCAAACCAGGTCAGAAGCCAGTGGAGAGGTCACCAGGTGAGCACATGTCCACCCACTGGGACTTGTGGAGCCAAGGAAGCTTCTAGAGGCAGTGCTCCCTGCAAAGGATTTAAAGACCCAGCCCAGAAAACAAACACAGGGAAACCTTTCTTTTCACGCCACCTGAGTTTGGAAGACATTCTCCTGGTAAAACGTTTGTAAAGAAAATCACGTCAGCTTGGCGAGAGGAACCGGCTTCTCAATAACTGCCTCTTCTCCCATTCTGCATGTCTGTCTCCTCCACCAGAGGGGAGCTCTCTTGAGGGCAGGGGCGAGTCCCAGGCCCCGGCACCGGCAGGGCCTGGCCAGTCATCACGGGGGCTCCTGGATGGCCAGTGGCTACATGAATTAAAGTCCCACAGAGAGGAGACAATACTCATAACCTGCATATCTGACAAAGGACTCACAGCCTGTATGAAACCTGCCTATAAATCAACACGCAAAAGAGAAACCACCAGCCCCGTGTGGCAAGTCGAGTGGGCCTCGACGCTCACGTGCCACGACGTTAAGCAGGAGCCTTCAAAGAGAGTCTGTGCTCACCGCTGGCTTCCCCGGGGTCTGGGACCCCGGCGCCCCACCACCACCCCGAGGCATCCACCCGGGCCTTTACTCAGGGTCAGTCTGGGAAAGCTTCCTGTAAAGAGGGGCCTGGCTGCAGAGCCAGGGACGGGAAAAGAGAAGGAGGCCGGGTGACGCCGGGAGCAGAGGTAAGAGGTGCAGCGAGTCTTCCCAGACCGGCCCGTGTGCTCTCCCCTGAGTTATCCAGGCTCAGTGCTAACACTGGGGGTGCGGGGAGGGGGGTTCTATTCATCCTGGGAGAGGAGGGGAGGCCCCCTAAGAGCTCAACTGCAAGAAGCAGGCTGGCGGAGTGGAAGGAGCACTGGGCCAGGAGTCAGGAGCCCCAGGATCTGGTGCTAACATGCTGTGTGCAGACTGGCCGGGGCGGGGGGTGGCTTGAGGCAGCGACTCCGTGACCTCAGTCTTTCCATCTGTACGAGTGGACCGGGCAGCTGCCCCTCAGAGCACCGCCGGCACCGACTGGAGGGCAGGTGAGGCACGCAGCTCTTGCTAGCCCTGCGCCACCGCACGGGGCCCCCAGGTAAGGCACAGTGAGGCCGGCCAGGGTTTGGCCACGTCTGAGAGCCCAGAAGCTCCAACTGGGCCAGACGGACCAAGCCCGCCCTGGTCCGCTGCCCTGGGGCAGCCTGGTGCCAGCGTGGCCTGGCAGGTTCTGAGCCCCTGCTTGGCTCTACTTCCTGCTCGCTTTCCCCTGAGTCCACCGGCGGCCTCCGTTCCCCTGACCTCCAGCCCAGGTCCCCGGGGGCAGCCGCCCACACAGCAGCCGCCCATGACACGGTCATCCTGGGTGCTGGCCCCCAAGGAGAAAAGCAGAGGCCATGGGGGAGCCCCCAGTCGGAAGGGGTAGGCACCGACCACGCTCTGCGGGAGCCCCAGACTGAGTGCAGAGACAAGGCAAACTGCCTGTCCCTCGGGAGCTGTGTCTCTGATGGGGGAGGCACAGCCCCTTCCCCTGAGAAGCTTCCAATCTGATGGGGAGGCACAGCCTCTGACCACACGGATCAGCTAGTCTGATGGGGGAAACACGGCTCCTGCCTCGTAGGGTTAGGCAAAGCCCCTCTCTCCCTCTTTATCAAACCTCTGATCTAAGGGGGGAGGCACAGTTCTGTCCTGGAACAATCTATGGTTTGGGGGAAGAACCTAAAGAAACTCTGTTCCTGTCTGTGGAAGGAGGGTGAGGGTCACTCTTACATCCCACATTCGCTTCCTTCTGGCAAAAAGCTTTCAGGAACTGTCTTCCCTGGGCCTTCTCATCATCTAGAAGCAAGGCCAGCCGAGGACTGGCCTCCCTGTTTGACAGATGAAGAAACTGAGGCCCAGAAGGAAAAGTGACAGGGCCAAGACCACACAGGGAGGCAGGATGAGAGCCCAAGTTTATCTCCAAAGGGAAGGAGGGGAGGAAGGAGGCAGGAAAGAGCGGCACATGACTAAGGGAGCTGGCTTCCTGTACCCTTGGCCGGGGACCAGTGCCCCCGTGACGGCCTGACTCAGGGTCGCCCAGAGCTAGCCTTTCTCAATCCTGTTTGGGAAACAGTTTTTATTGGAGAGAGGCCTGCGGCCCCGCCAGACATTTATGAGCCTGGTTTATTGGTCTGGCCCAGGGAGCCTGGGGCGCGGCTTCTGTATGAACCGATGTCAGGAATCTCCAACGGTCAGAGCCAGAGGGACCCCAGGGCTGAGCTGGCCCGAGCCCCTGCCTTGTACAGAAAGGGACGGTGAGGACCAGAGGCAGAGCAAGGACTAGCCCAAGGTCACACAGCACCTCCCCAGTCCCAGAGCCTCGGACTCTCCCGGCACTGGGGCCAAGTAGGGCGGCCCTGCACCCCAATCTGCCCTCGTGGGAACAAGCCCGTATCAGAAAGATCTGTGTTGGGGATATTTGAGGATCAGCCTTGGGGCTGAAGCCCCCTTCCCCACCCCTGACTCTGGGGACCCGGGGCGAGCGGAGCGGGCCCGGGGAGGGGGGCAGGGGGCATGGAGGATCACATGACCCCTCCCTCCAGCCCCTCATGGCCAGCCAGCGGCATCCCCTGAGGAGGGAAGAGAAAACTAGGGGAAGGACAGGAACACGCTCGTCACGGCGGCCTGGGCACCCTGACGAGAGGAGATGGAGGTTCGAGGATGTTGAGACACTTCACCCCAGGTCACGCGGCACCTGTGTGGGGAGCCGGAACGCCAGCCGGGCTGTCTGCCTCTGGAGCCCACGCCTTATTCCTCCTCTGCACCCGCAGCTTCCAGAAAGGTCCCAGGGGTTGCCCGCCTCCTCTGGGGAGTGCTCAGAGCTTGCGGCCTCCGTCGCAGGATAGAGGGCCTGTCTGGCTCCCAGCTGGCCTCCCGCCCCCACCGCAGACTTGACCTGCGGCCCCCAGGGCTCCCTGAGCTCCCCGCCCGAGGCAATAGGGCAGCCAGAGCCGCACCTGACCTGGGGGTCCCTCCGACCCCATGGGGACCCCCAGGCGGCGCAAGGCAGCACGAGGGGCCACACCCAAGTTTGCACAGTCCCGAAGCCGGGATGGGAGTTTGCAGGCTGAGGCCCCAGACGAACCCTGCCGTGTCCTGCTGCGTGACGTTGGGCACGTTGCTGGGCCTCTCTGAGCCTCAGTTTCCAGAAGCTGGTCGCTGGCATTCTGCGATGCAGGAGTCTACACACGCCTGGTGAGGTTCAAAGGCTCAGGCAGGACCGTGGCTCGGCCACCGTCAGAGCGGGAGCTGGGCCAGCAGAGGCGGGAGCTCCCGGGCCAGCCACCCCTCGCTAGCTGCAGCCCCCGCGGCTCTTCTGGGGTGCAGGGGGCTGGGGGGCCTCACGTGCACGAAGGCACGGCAGGTGTCTCTTTCCTGTGTCGCGGCTCAGCGGGGCGCTGGAGGCCGGACCGTGCGCATCTCTTCGCACCTCTGCCCTCAGCCACATCATGCTCGTGGCTTGACCCCGGTCACGGCGGGAAGAGTCACAGCACGGAGACTGGTAACACCACCAGAGGGGTTCTGTGTGCGCGCCTGTGTATTTTATCGGTTTGGGAAGCCAGTAAAGAAGCATTGACCAGCACACCACGGGGTGTACGGATAAGTTATATTTTTCTAGAAATCTGTCCGTTACATCTGAGTTTTCACACTTATTAGGCTTATATTTTTCATTTCATTTAGGGCAGCCCGGGTGGCTCAAGCGGTTTAGCGCCGCCTTCGGCCCAGGGCCTGATCCTGGAGACCCGGGATCGAGTCCCACGTCGGGCTCCCTGCATGGGCCTGCTTCTCCCTCTGCCTGTGTCTCTGTTTCTCTCTCTCCTCTCTGTGTATTCTCATAAATAAATAAAATCTTTTTAAAAAATAAATAAATTTAATGTTAACAACTAATGAAAGATAAATTGGGCTTCATCAAAATTTGAAACTTTTGGGGCACCCGGGTGGCTCACCTGCCTTTGGCTCAGGCCGTGACGGGATCGCATCAGGCTCCCCGCATAGAGCCTGCTTCTCCCTCTGCCTGTGTCTCTGCCTCTCTCTGTGTGTCCCTCATCAATACAACAAATAAAATCTTTTTTAAAAAAATTTAAAACTTTGGTGCTTCAAAGGACAATATCCAAAAAGTGAGAGACAATGGAGAGAAGGGGGGGGGGAATATTTGCAAACTGTGCTCTGATGAGCATCTAATATTCAAAATATATCAAGAATTCTCACGACTCAACAGCAAAAAGCCAACCCAATTACAAAATGGGCAAAGGTTTTCTGCGGTTTTTGTTTTGTTTTGTTTGTTTTTGTTTTTGTTTTTGTTTTTTGAGATAGAGAGAGCCCATGGAGCAGAGGGAGAAGGAGAGAGAGAATCTTAAGCATGCTCCACACCCAGGGCAGAGACCTACTCAGGGCTCCATCTCATGACCCCGCAACCTTGACCTGAGCCGAAATCCAGAGTGGGATGCTTAACCAACTGCACCACCCAGGCACCCCGGGCATTTAAATAGACATGTGTCCAGAGAAGACATCCAGATGGCCACTGGACACATGAAAGATGCCCACATCGGGGGTCAGTAGGGAAATGCAAACCAAAACCACAATGAGAGACCACCTCACACCCACTAGGATGGCTACCGTCCAAAAAACAGATAACAGCAAGTGTTGGCAAAGATGTGGAGAAACTGGAACCCTCATACACCTGGCGGGGGTGTAGCTGCTTTGGAATCAGCGGGCAGCTGTGTGGTAATCTGACCCTTGGCTACCATCAAAGGAAGGGGTTCCTGCCATGGGAGCTTCTGTCAGAAAAGAAGCGGGCCCCTCCCTGAAGGCCCAAGCTCCTGCATGTTTGCAAGCGGGACTGTGAAGCTCCCAGAGGCACGGGCTTGCGTCCTCCAAAAGATGGCAGGATGTGGGTGACCCCCTTCTAGGGGTCCTTCCAAAGCCAGTAGATCTGAGACGGTGCCTGTTCCCTCCAGGCACTGACGTGGCTTCCTTGGGTCCCCTACTCCACATCATCAGCCTCTCTAAGTCCCTTTATTCATGCCTTTCCCTTTTTATCCTCATGAATCTTGCCCAAACTTTGCCAACTGAATTCATCTTTTCCGAGAACCAAATTCAGATTTTTTTAAAATCCTAATTATTTCACCAATCCCCACATTTCTACTCCTTGTTCTTTTCTCTGGGTTAATCTTGTTGTTTTCCTAACCTCTCAATCTGAGGGTGACTAATTCATTAATTTCCTGCCTTCCTTATTTCCGGCCATCGACATTTCAGATGCGCATCTTGCTCTATTTCGCTGAGCCCACTTGTTTCCAGATGTTGCCTTTTCACTGGTGTTCAGTTCATAATTTCCATTTGACTGATAAGTTATTTTAAAAAGGCTGTTTTTAGAAGTTTCCAAAAAAAAAGTTTCCAAACAAGGGGCACCTGGGTGGCTCAGTCATCTAGATCTCATGGGCCATGGGATCGAGCTCCACATCAGCCTCCAAGCACAGCTGCAGCAAGACAGGCTCCACGCTCGGGGCTCAGCAAGGAGTCTGCTTGAAGGTTCTCTCCCTCCACCCCTTCCCCTGACATGTGCGCGTGCGCGCTCTCTCTCTCTCTGTAAAATAAATATACATAAATTTTTAAAAATTCCAAACGAATGTGTTTTTCTTACTCTCCTTACTGAGTTCTAAGTTAATTGCACTAGAGTCGGATGTGGTCGGGATGATACAATTTATTTCCATTTCGTTGAGCCTTGTTTTCTGCACAGGCCTCACATGGTCAGTTGTCACTTCTGTTCCCTGCACTCGAGAAGAATGGGTGTCTGTCCATGATCGATGCGCAGTGCTACACGTCCGTTGAGTGGATGGAGCCCATTATTTGTGCTTCTCAAACCTTCTCTTGGCTACCGACTCTCTTGTCTACCTCATCAATTAATGAGATGTGTTAAAATCTGCCCCCCCCATCCAATGCTCAGAGTTCAATCCATTTTACCTTCACATATTTTTTGTGATTTTAGTATTTTTTGTATTTCGTTTTTTTTAACTTTTATTTATTTATGATAGTCACACAGAGAGAGAGAGAGAGGCAGAGACACAGGCAGAGGGAGAAGCAGGCTCCATGCACCGGGAGCCCGACGTGGGATTCGATCCCGGGTCTCCAGGATCGCGCCCTGGGCCAAAGGCAGGTGCTAAACCGCTGCACCACCCAGGGATCCCTATTTTTTGTATTTTGATACGGTGTCATCTTTTTATTGTTTTCTATTTTCAGGTGTGATTCGGGCTTCCTAAAGTGAATTGAAAAATGGCTGCTCCTCTTCTGTTTTCTGGAAGAGATTGTGCAGAATTTGTTTGTGGAAGAGATTGTGCAGAATTAATTCTCTCAATGAGGATTCTCCAAGGAAACCACCTGGGCCAGATTTCTTTTTTAGGAGTATGTATGTATGTATGTATTTTAAGTTTTATTTATTTAAGTAATCTCTACACCCAACGTGGGGCTCAAACCCACAACCCCAAGACCAAAAGCTGCACGCTCTTTAGTTTTTCAATTATGAATTCAATTTCTTTATAGCTACAGGGCCAAATCACCTATCTCTTACTGGGTGAATTTTGGTTGTGTTTTCCAAGAGAGTGGTCCATTTCATCTCAGTTGTCAAAGTGAGGTGTGTAGAGTTGTTTGTAGCATTCCCTTCTTCACTCTTAATATCCGCAGGGTCTGTATGGATATCCCTGGCTCCATTGCTGATGTTGACAATTCCTGCCTTCTCTCTCTCATCTTTGTCAGTCTGACTAGAACACTTGCCAATTTTACTGACCTTCTCAAAGAACTAGCTTTTTGTTTCATTGATTTTTCCCTATTGTTCTGTTTTCAACTGCATTGATTTTTACTCTTAACTTTATTAGGTTCTTCCCTCTGCTTGCTTTGGGTTTCTTTCCCTCTTCTAGCTTCTTATGGCCAGAGCTTGGAGTATTGATTTGAGACTTCTACATTACTGTCTACACGAGCATTTAGTATAGATTTGTCTCCCGGCACCACTTTCACTGCATCCCACACAGTTTGATATGATATATTCCAATTTTCATCCAGTTCAACATATTTTTTTTTACTTCTCTTGAGACTTCCTCTTTGACCCGTGGATCATTGACAAGTGTGTTTTTTTAGTTTCCAGGAGTTTGGGGATTTCTGTGTTACTTTTCTGTTCTTCATTTTCATTGTAATTCCATTGTGGTCAGAAAGCACACTGTGTATGATTTCAATTCTTTTCAATTTTGCTGGTGGGATGATACCAGAGACAGTTCATTCTCTGGTGTGTGACTGGAACTCTGTTTATTGTTCTATGTTGCTCAGCTGTCTCTTTTCTGTTTCTTTGACTGGAGAAAGCAGACTTTTGCAGGGCTTTTTTTTTTTTTTTTTTTTTTTTTGTCTGCGCCTGTTGATGTTTGTGGGTTGCTACCTTCTCTGGTACCTAGTCTGGGATATGCAAAAGAAAGGCAAAAAAGAGGAACCTGGGTGGCTCAGTTGGTTAAGCATCTGCCTTTGGCTCAGGTCATGATCCCATGATGCTGGGATCAAGCCCCACACAGGGCTCCCCCACTCACCAGGGAGTCTGCTTCTCCCTCTCCCTCAACTGCTCCCCCTGCTTGTGCTCTCTCTCTCTCTGTCAAATAATAGATAAATAGGATCTTTAAAAAAGAGAGAGAGGAGAGAGAGAAAGAAGAAGGACAGAAAGAAAGAAAGAAAGAAAGAAAGAAAGAAAGAAAGAAAGAAAAGAAAAAGAAGAAAGAAAGAAAAGAAAAAGAAAAGAAGAGAAAAGAAGAGAAAAGAAAAGAAAAGAAGAAAAGAAAAGGAAAGGAAAGGAAAGGAAAGGAAAGGAAAGGAAAGGAAAGGAAAGGAAAGGAAAGGAAAGGAAAGGAAAGGAAACTCAGCTTTATATATTTTGAGCTCGTTACATCAGATCATACAAGTTCGGAATTGTTCCAGCTTTCCAAAGTATCAAACCTTTTAACATTACAGGACAACCTCCTTCGTTATACATTTATTTATTTATTTACAATTATTCTCTGGTATAAATAATAACATTATTATAACTAAATATAAATTATAAATAAATAAAACTCATAACCCTGAGATCAAGACCTGAGCTGAAGAAAAAAAAAAAAAAAGAAAAAGACCTGAGCTGAGATCAAGAGTTCGATGCTTAACCGGCTGAGCCCCCCAGGCGCCCCTCTAATAACTAACATTTTATCTGAGATTGTTAAAGCCATACCAGCTTCCTTTAGGTTGGCATTTCTTTTCATCTGTCTTTCTTCCATTCTACTCTTCAAACTTCCTGTGATTTGATATATGGAGAGTTTCTTTAGTACGTGGACCCTCTATGCCTTTAAAGTAGATAATACAGTCCATTTCTAATTATTGTCATTGCTGACTCATTGCTTTTGGACATTCAAATATTCAAGTCCCTACTGTGTGCCAGGCACTGTTCTAGAGGCTGAGCTACAGCAGTGAACCAAAGAGCCAGTATCAAGCCCTAGGAGCTAGAGGCTGGTTAGGGACACAGACACCAAATGCACGACTAACACATACCATGTCCATGGATGAGGATTCCAAGCAGCTTCTGTAGATACTCTCACCTCAGGGAGGTAGAGCTTAATTATGGGCTGCACATAATGACTTTCTTCCAATGCACAGAGCACAAAAAGGGGGACAAAAGAGTGACTGCACAGTGGTTCTTCTGACAGCTGTGAGGACCTTTCCTGGCCACTTTCTTGGCTTGTAAATGGCCCACCTCCACGTTCTCCCCACATGTCAGTCTCCAAGTCACCCCCTTTATTATGAGGGCACCAGGCATACTGGATTCAGGCCCACCTAACAACCTCTTTTGACTTGCTTCCCTCTGTAAAGGCCCATCTCCAGATAAGGTCACATTCTGAGATACCAGGGGGTTAGGACTTCAGTGCATGTATTTAGGGAATGGGGTGGGATACAATTCAACTCATAACAAGTGGAGAAAGTTGACCAACACACCCTTAGCCAGGTGATCAAGGTTAACGCCAGCAGTGGTAAGACGTGGTGCTCAACGCCACAGAGCAGGGCAAGGCCACTGTTTTTTTGGTTTTGGTTTTGGTTTTGGTTTTGGTTTTGGTTTGGGCTTTTTTGGGGGGAGGGGGAGGTGCAGAGGGAGAGAGAGAGTCTTAAGCAGGCTCCATGCCCAGCACAGAGCTCAATGTGGGGCTCAATCTCACAACCCTGGGATCACGACCTGAGCCAAAATCAAGAGTCAGATGCTTAACTGACTGAGCCACCTAGGCGCCCCAAGGCGATTGTTTTGCACAGGTGCCAGGAAGCCTCTCTGACAGTGACATTTGAGTAGGGACCGGAAGGAAGCAAGCGAACAAGCAATGGGGGATATCTGGGGGATCTGAGTGCTGGGAAGGGGAACAGAGTGTGCAAAGCCCCCAAGACACATCCAAGGACCTGCTGGGAAGCCAGTGTGGCCGCATGGTGCAGGGAAAGGGACAGGGTGTTAGGAGATGAGGTCAGAAAGGGGGAAGGTAGATTCATGTTGACCTTCAAGACAGAGGAAGGGTCTCACACATCTTCATGAGTGGAGGATCCCCAGGAAGGGTTTAAGCAGAGGAGACATGACTTGGCCCGGGTTCTAACAGAATCCCTCTGGCTGCCTTGCTGACTACAGCTCATGGGAGGCCAGCGTGAAGCAGAGAGACCAGTCGGAGACGGTGATGATAACCCTGATGAGAAACTAGCAGTGGAGCAGGTAAAAAGTGGTCAGATTGAAATTGGTTTTGGAGACAGATCCGACAACAGGGTTCACTGATGGATCAAATGTGGGGTGTGAGAGATAGAGAGGAGCCAAAGGTGATTCCACATTTGAGTGTGGGTCACGGAAGCCCGGGGCTGCTACTGGCTAAAATGGGGACCCTGGATGAGGGGCTGGCTCATGGGGCTGGAAATCAGGAGGTTGGTTTGCAGGTGTTGAGACTGAGGTGCCAGTTAGGCCTCCACGAGGTGAGGCGTGGTGGGCCGCCTCGCTGGGGTCTAGAGGCGAGGCTGGGCTGGAGGTAGGACTGTAGGAGTTGCAGGGCTGGTTCGAAGCCAGGACGCTGGATGAGCGCTCCTGGGAGTGTAGACAACTGAGACATGGGGCCCAGGGACCGTGCCCTGCAGTCCTCCAGAGCTTGGGGACAACAGAGGAGCCCGAGAAGGAGCAGCCAGGGCAGGAGAGGAAAACCAAGAGTGAGTGGCTGTGTCAGGAAGGGAGAGTGTCTCAGGAAGGGGCAGCATCAGTTGCATGAAATGTTGCAGATGAGCCTAAGAAGAGGACTAAAGATTGACCCCCGCCAGGCCTCCCAACTCCGACATCCTGCTTTACACTCTCTATTATCTTGATTTTCTCAGATCTTTCTTTTTTCTTTTTTTAGATGTTATTTATTTATTCATGAGAGACACAGAGGTAGAGACATAGGCAGAGGAAGAAGCAGGCCCCATGCAGGACCCCGACGTGGGCCTTGATCCCGGGACTTCAGGATCATGCCCTGGGCCGAAGGCAAATGCTAAACCACTGAGCCCCCCAGGGATCCCCATCTTAGATCTTTCTTGTTTCTTCTTTTCTTTTTTGAATTGAGTTTTCTCCTCATTCTGTTTTCCCTCAACTGTTTAAATGTCATAGCCTCTGTTTCTCTTCTTTCGGTAGCTACCCTGAAGCAGGCGAGGGCCAACGCATCCTACAAGCGCCCAGTAGGAGCTTTGCGCACGGAGCTCTCTGGGCGCCACCACTCACTCCGCTGCCATAGGCAGCTTGGAAACAGCAATAAATGATACTTAAAGGAATGAACATGGTGTGTTCCAATAAAACTTTATGTATAAAAACAGGCGCTGGGCCTGATCTGGCCCAAGGGCCACAGTTTGCAGGCCTCTGTCCTGAAGCCTATGTACATAAATCCCTACAGTTACTTTCCTTCCAAAACAGGACAGCAACCTTAGACAACTTTAAATCCCGTCACCCCCTCGTGACTTAATGTGCTACTGTTGTCTGGTATTTTCACTTTATTTTTTTAAGCCCTCAAAAAAGACATTATTAGCACTAATTATAGATTTGGTGTTTAATTAGATTTAGCCACGGGTCTGAGATGCTTATTACTCACAATTCCATCTGAGGCTCAGCCTTCCTTCTAAGATCATGTTCTTTCCTTCTGAAGCACATCCTTGGCGAGCTCCTCCAAATGTGTCTCCTCTGAAACTGTACACACGCTCAGCTTTTCCGGATCTGAAACTGCCTTCAACTCCCTCTGGCTCCACAAGGAAAGCTTCGCGAAGCATCTGTTCTTCCTCTGAGCTCTCCTGTGGGCGTGGCCTCTGGCTTCTGCTGTCTCTGATCAAGGGTGGCCTATCAGCCTTGTCCCTGTCCCTTCGTAGGCGATGTAACGGCTCTAACCGCTCTTGGAGTCTTTCCTTTATCCTTACTATTCTGAAATTTCAATCTAACCGTCAAGATGTGTATTTCTTTTCATTTTTCCTGCTGGGGTTTCTGAGTATGAAGGTTCATCTGGAAAATTCTCAGCCTTTATCCCTTTGAAAAATGTTGCTCCTTTATTTCCACCGCTGTCCCTTTCTAGAACACTGAGCGAGCCCATTTGTTTCAGAGGCTTTCACCCCATCCTTCACATCTCTTCATCGTCTCCACCTCGTTGTCCTTCCTCGCTGGGTGTTTATTTACCAACCTTCTGGTTCATGGATTCTCCTCTCAGCTCTTTTCACTGCTGAGTCTGCTATGCAACCTATTTGTCGTATTTTCTGTTTCAGTTTTGTATATCTCATCTCTAGAAGCTCAGATTAAGTCTTTTTCACACTGCCTGCCTATTGCTTTAATTCTTTTTCTTTTGAGAACGAGAGCGTGCATGTCCACAAGGAGGGGTAGAGGGAGAGAAAGAGAGAAAATCTTAAGCAGGCTCCACACCAGCGCAGAGTGGAAGGCCAGGCTCAGTCTCACGACCCTGAGGTCATGACTTGAGCTGAAATCAAAAGTTGGACGCTTCACCAACTGAGCCACCCAGGTGCCCCAATTTATTGCTTTATTTAAATTAACTTTACTGAAGCATAATTTACCGAGGTGCGGTTATGTTGTATAATTTGCACACAATAAAAGCATCTATATGATGTGTACAGTTTGATGAGTTTTGACATTCATGTAACCACCTCCACAATCAGGATACAGAATTTTTCCATTATAAAAAAATTTTTTTAAAAAGGCCCTCGTGTCCTTTTGCTCCTTTACTTTCTACCCCCAGCAACCACTAATCAGCCTTCTGTCACTATAGATTAGCCTTTGCCTCTTTGAAAAGTTCATAAAAATTAAATCATACAGTGTGTCATTGTTTCTAGCTTCTCTCTCTCTACATGGTGTTTTTGAGATGAATTCAGGTAGTTGAAAGTTTCTGTAGTTTATCCCTTTTTATTGCTAGGTAGCACTCCACTACATACATGTTGCATCTATTAAAAGCTACATACATGTTGCATCTACATCCACTACATACATGTTGCATCTATTTTTTTTTTAATTTTTTATTTATTTATGATAGTCAAAGACAGAGAGAGAGAGGCAGAGACACAGGCAGAGGGAGAAGCAGGCTCCATGCACCGGGAGCCCGACGTGGGATTCAATCCCGGGTCTCCAGGATCGCGCCCTGGGCCAAAGGCAGGCGCCAAACCGCTGCGCCACCCAGGGATCCCCATGTTGCATCTATTAAAAGCAACAATTTGTTTCTCCATCAGCCTGTTGATGGACATTTGTGTTGTTTAGTTTGGGGCCATTAGAAACTGTTATGAGCACTCACACACAAATTTTTTTAAAGATTTTATTCATTTATTCATGAGAGACACAGAGAGAGAGAGGCAGAGACACAGGCAGAGAGAGAGAAGCAGGCTCCATGCAGGGAGCCTGACGTGGGACTCGATCCCAGAAATCCAGGATCACGCTCTGGGCTGAAAGCAGGTGCTCAACCACTGAGCCACCAAGGCATCCCATGCACAAATTTTTCCAGGAGTGGCAGGCATAGAGAGAAGCAGGCTCCCCAGGGAGCAGGCAGCCCTTCGTGGGGCTCCGTCCCAGGACCCTGGGATCATGACCTGAGCCAAAGGCAAATGCTTAACCAGCTGAACCACCCAGGCACCCACATGTTTTCATTTCTCTTTGGCAAATACCTAGGTGTACAATTGCTGGATCATATGGCTAAGTATATGTTTAATTTTATAAGAAACCATGCCTGGTCATTCATGATAGTCTCTTGTTCCTTGTTTATACTTTCAATACTTTCTTCTACTTGTTTAAATTATTTAGCACCTTTCTTTCCTAAAATGAATGCTCTAGATCCCATCCCTGAAGTGTTGGCAGAGCTGATTCTGCTGCTTCTTGTTTCTATTAAAACTTGTCCATGGAACCTTGGTTTTTGTGTGTTCTTAAATTTTTTTCATTGTGAGCTCATGATCATTAGGACTCTATCTGTGGGAATTTTATAAGGCTTTCATTGACATGTTTCCCTCCAGAAAGGATTTTAGTTTGTTTTTGCTAGAGACCTGGGAGCATTATCCACCAGGAACTATTTTAAATTCTCAGCTGGAGGGATGCCTGAGTGGCTCAGCAGTTGAGCGTCTGCCTTCAGCTCAGCTCGTGATCCCAGGGTCCAGGGATCGAGTCCTACATCGGGCTCCCTGCGAGGAGCCTGATTCTCTCTCTGCCTATATCTCTGCTTCTCTCTGTGTGTCTCTCTCATGAATAAATAAATAAATAATTTTAAAAATTCACAGCTGGAAGTTTCTGGACCAAGTGAGAAGTAGGAACTTGGGCTCTGGTCTTACCTGAGGGCTGGTTCAGAGGAGAGTTTATTTTCCCATTCATCGTGAGTCAAAGCCAAGATTAACGTCTTTCTTTCCATGTCCTGGAAGATAGATACTTTTCAAGTTTACCCTTTCAGTGAAGAGGTTGTCTGCAGAGGTTCTGACTTTATGGGGGATCTCGGATCCCCCTTCCTACCTGGTCAGGTCTTGGGCTACGTCTTCTGTCCCATGTGCATCTATTAAAAGCAAAGCTCCTGGGGCACCTGGATGGCTCAGTCAGTTAAGCATCTGACTCTTGATTTCAGCTCAGGTCATGATCTCAGGGTTGTGGGATCAAGCCCCGTGTCAGGCTCTGTGCTCAGCACAGAATCTGCTTGTCCCTCTCCCTCTGCTCCTCCCCCCACTCCCACATGCTTGCTCTCTCTCTCTCTCTCTCAAATAAATAAATAAATAAAATCTTTAAAATATATATAAAGCGGGCAGCCCGGGAGGCTCAGTGGTTTAGCATCGTCTTCGGCCAGAGTGTGATCCTGGAGACCCGGGATCAAGTCCCACATCGGGCTCCCTGCATGGAGCCTGCTTCTCCCTCTGCCTGTGTCTCTGCCTCTCTCTTTCTGTGTCTCATGAATAAATAAATCAAAAATCTTAAAAAAAAAAAACAACACTTGATACAGAACGTAAAATAAAGCTGCTAATTATATATATATATGATATATATATATATATTATATATATATATATATATAAAGCTCCACAGTGTTGGTAATGGAGGGGATGCAAAGTGGCACAGCCACTTAGGAAAACAGTTCGGCAGTCCTTTATAAAGTCTAGCATGAAAATAAATAAATAAATAAATAAATAAATAAATAAATAAATAAAGTCTAGCATGTACATGCCATACAACCCCGCAATCTCACTCTTAACTATTTACCTTAGTAAAATGAAAACCTACATTCACACCGTTCCCTGTTCGTGAATGTGTGTAACAGCCTTATTTATAATCACTAGAAACTCCAAACCACCCAGATGTCCCTCAACAAGCAAATGGATAAGCAAAATGTGGTACATGATACGATGACATAAACTACCAGTTGCACAACTGCATGATCAATCTTAAATGCTTTATGCTAAAAAAAAAAAAAAAAGCCAACCCACAAAAGGTGACATACTACAGGATTCCATTTCTATGACATCCTGCAAAAAGGCAAAACCATAGGGACAGAAATCAGATCAGAGTTTGCCAAGGGCCGGAGAGGAGAAAACAGGTTGACTACAGAGGGACACGGAGATTTGAGAGGAGAAGACCCTTGTAGATCTTGACCGTGGTAATGTGGACACAACTACCGTTGACCCTCGAAGGACCCTGCGTGGGTCCACTTTTACTTGGATTTCTTTTTGATAAATACAGAACAGGACTGCAAATGTATTTTCTGTTCCTTACAATGATCATAACATTCTCGTTTCTCTAGCCGACTCTACTGTGGGGATGCAGTAGGCAGTACACAGAACACACACAAGTGTGTTAATTGACTGTTATCAGGAAGGCTTTTGGACAACAGTAGGCTGTTTAGTAGCTAGGGTTTGGGAAGTCAAAATTTATATTGGGATTTTCGACTGCGCAGGACGAGGCATGGTCGGCATCGCTAACCCTCATGCCGTTCAAGGCTCAACTGTCTTTGCATTTGTCACGATTCAAAGACCTTGATGCTAAAAGAGGCAAGTTGTCCTGCTTTGTAAACTTGGCTGCCACTGACGAACTAACAAAGCCCCGGTTTACAGGCATCCTTCAGGGGGACTTACCAGTCCGGGGCTCACCTTCCCCTCTCGATGTGTGTACACAGCCTTTCTTACTTTATCTTTAATTTTTTTAACCTATTTTTGGCTTTTGAGTGCTCCTTTTCCTTTCTTGCCAGCTCAGTCATGCATTTTAAAACATTCTTTTAGATCTTGTGTCCAGAGCTCCGGCCCCATGAGGGAGATTCCCTCTTTATCCTCAAGGAGCTCCTCGTCCAACGGAGGAAGACAGAACTGGCCGGCAAGGAGGATCCTCCTCCGGAGCAGTCCAGCCGTGGAGAGGAGCTCCCCCGGGGCATTTTGGGGCTTCCTGGACCTGCACGATCACGTAACTTTTTCATAATGACAGTAATGGCTGTAATTACCTGACATCAAAACGTGATGCACAGTAGGTAGCCGGCCAGGCTTACAGCCAGGGAGGCGGCACGGCATGACTCATGCCACCGCCGGGGGGAACAGCAAGAGAGAGAGGTAGGTGGCCTGACCAGGCTCCAGAGGGAGTCCTGGCATGTGCCGACGTCCCCTTGCACAGGCGGGTGTCAGGGCCCAGAACTCTGAGGACCATCCCATCCTGACTTGGTCCTAGTAGTCAGCATCCAGAGAGGGTCCTAGGGCCTGGGCTCTCTCCTCAAGGGGGATAGATTTCCCTCCATTTCACTGGAAACTCTTTTTCTTTCTTTTTATTTCTTTCATTAAAAGATTTTATTTATATATTCATGAGAGACACAGAGAGAGAGGCAGAGACACAGACAGAGGGTGAAGCAGGCTCCCTGTGGGGAATCCGATGCGAGACTCGATCCCAGGACCCCGGGATCACAACCTGAGCCAAAGGCAGACGTTCAAAAACTGAGCCCCTCAGGTGACCCCTCTCTTTCTTTTTTATGCAGATTTAATCTTTTTTTTTTTTTTTTTTTTTACATGAGCACTAGGCCCTGCATGAACAAGAGTCACACGCTCTAGCTCTACCAGCTGAGCCAGCCAGGGGCCCCTCACTGGCGACTCCTAGAGCAGAGTGCTCCCCAGGGCCAGACGCCGTGCCAACGCTTGGGCAGCATTACCACGCAGAATCCTCTGCGCCTCTGTTCACTAGCAGCCGTCTCGCGGGTGGCCGTGAGGATCCAGTTTCCCCTATGTGTAAAGCACTAGCGCAGGGGCCGCCCCTCAAGGAACGCCGTCCTGGTTGTCACCAACCCCATTAAGCAGAGAAGGCACCTGAGGCCCTATGCGGGTAGGGGACTTGCCAAGGCCATACGGCTGCTAGCTTGCAGAGTTGGGTAGCCTGGGTCTAAAGCCTTACAGGACAGCCTCCTGGAGCAAGGTCACAGCTTAGAAGTCTCCAAGCCTCGAGTGGGACTACCTTTAAAATAGTCCAAGGAGGGGCACCCAGGTGGCTCAGTCGGTTAAGCGTCTGCCTTCAGCTCAGATCGTGATCTCCGGGTCCTGGGATGGAGCCCCAGGCTCCCTGCACAGAGGGGAACCTGCTTCTCCTTCTCCCTCTGCCCCTCCCCCTGCTTGTATACTCTCTTAACTAAATAAATAAAATAAACATAAAACAAAATATTCCGGGGGGGGTGCCTGGGGGGCACTGTCAGTAAGTGTCAGACTCTTGGTTTCAGCTCAGACGGTGATCTCGGGGTCATGGGATAGAGCCTCACGTCGGGCTCTGTGCTCAGCAGAGTCTACTTGTCCCTCTCCCTCTGCCCATCCCGCCCATGTTCTCTTTCTCAATCTAAAATAATTAAATAAATCTTAAAGTATATATATATATATGTTCCAAGGAGGGCAACACGGCTCCCCAGAGTCCTCTCCATCCAGCTCTGAGTATCTCTACCCTGTCCTCGCTGCCACTTAACACACTTCCTGAACACCTACCGTGTGACTGGTTCTGAACTGGCCACTGGGATCAAAGATGGCCAGGTCATGGCAGTGCCTCAGGGGTTCCGTGTGGGGGAGGCAGATGGGCCTACAGATGATGACGGCGATGGGGGGATGGCAGTGACAATGGGGATGATAGGTCCAATTTGTTAAGGGCTCACCGGGTGCCCAGCACCGTGCTGAGCACTTGACATGCATTAACTCACTAATCCTCGTAACAGCCCGATGAGGCAACAGTAATTATTTTAATCATGGGTAACATTTACTACTGACTAAATGCCAGGCACTGTTCTGGACGCTTTACAAGTGTTAACCCATTCGAGGTGGGTACTATTATTACTGCCCCTATTTTACTGGGGAGGACAGTGAGTGAGGCATTGAGACATTTAAGAACTTGCCCAGGGTCACACGGCCACTAATTGGCAGAGCAAAATGCATTTGCTGTGATGAACGAAGGCAGGGGGTGCTGTGGGGCACAGAGGAGAAAGGAGTCTGTCCCTCCTGCGCAGTTCAAGGAAGGCTTCACAGAGGAGGTGACTTTGAAGCCAGGTCTTAAGGGATTAGCTGGGGTTTGCCAAGTGGGTGTGGGGGAAAGGGCAGTTCAGGCTGAGGACAGTGGAGCAAAGGCCTCAGAAGCAGGGCGAGGTTTAGGGACGGGGCGTGCTTCCAAAGGGCCAGAGGATTGGGTGGGGCTGCTCAGGCCGGGGACATGGGAAGAGGCCAGGTCACCAGGGCCCCGGGGGAGCGGGGCCAGGCTGAGAGGCTTGCCCTGATCCTGAAGATGTGAGAGGCTGCAGCCCCTGGTCTCTCCCCGACCTGCTATAACCAGCTCTTTACCCTGTGACGGATGAAAGGGAAAAGCTTTCTTTACACAGGCCCACTCAGCAACCTCTCCTGCTCTCCGAAGACCATGGGCCCTGCCTCCCACCCCACTCTTGTTACACCCCGAAGTGTCCTTGGCAGCCCTCAGGCCAACCACTGCCACCCCTAATGCCGTTCCACCCACCGCCACGACCCCTGCACCTTATTCCCCTGCCCGGACGCCTCCGTTCTCGCCTCCACCAGTCCACAGCCTGTCTCTCCCTGGGGCTTGGCTCAGGGACCCCCTTCTCCAGAAAGCCCAACCAGATCTCTCCAACCCAGGTGAGTCTCCACCTTTGATGCTTATCCCTTGGGACGCACATCATAGCTGAAATTCTGGACCTCCCAGCCTGCTTCTCACCTGTCTCCTGAGCTGGACTGTAAGATCCTGAAGGGCCAAGACCCCGTGCTATAATTAGGTGTACAAGGTGGGCAGGTGCGGACCACGCCCGGCCGCAGAACCGTCCAAAGCTGTGCTCTGTGCTCACTTCGCCTTTAGGGCCAGCTTGTAGCCTACAGACAAAGGCTCAGACAGGTCAGGGGATTTCTCCACCACTGCCCCATTAGGACTGGACCCCAAGTATATTACTCCAGGCTCCCAATAAGCTGCTGCCTCCCACATCTCACTCAGATCACACCCTCCCAGGTGGAGGCACACAGCAGGTGCACAGCGGAGAGTCCGACACCGATCCAAAGGCTGCTGCAACCTCAGGGATCACCTTCTGTGCGGGGTCCTGCCTCGCTCGCCTCTCTTCTCTCAAATGGGGTCCTCCTGCAGGTCACAGGCTGCCCTCCAGTCACGGCTGCGGGCACTGGCCAACAACAACACAGGGGTTCGGGGGGCCCACAAGTCCCCAGGAGTTGGAGGCTGAGACTCAGCAGTTCTGAGCTCTATCAGACACTGGCCTAGACTTGCTCTAAAGAACCACAGGGGCAACCCTGGTGGCTCAGCGGCTTAGCGCCACCTTCGGCCCAGGGCCTGGTCCTAGAGACGCGGGATCGAGTCCCACGTCGGGCTCCCTGCTTTTCCCTCCACCTGTGTCTCTGCCTCTCTCTCTCTCTCTCTCTCTGTCTCTCATGAATAAATAAACAAAATCTTTAAAAAAAAAAAAAAAAAGAACCGTGGGCAGGAATCTAAATGGAGGCCTAAAAGAGATTAGCAGGACGGCAAGTGCAAGTTCCTATCACTTGGTCCTGCCAAATTATAGCCAGATAATAATGGTCACAGTCAACACGCACTGGGCACTTCCTGGGTGAGCCCCCCACAGGCATTTCTCATTTCTCCTCCCAAATACATAAAGAAGCCAGTCCCACCGTACAGATGTGGACACTCTCATGCATTTCCTCACCATCCAGTCACTATATGTATTTGGGGGGGGGGGAGCATGTATTGAACACCCACTCCATGCCAGGGCTGGAGTCCAGAACTGGGGTAGACATGCACGCAATCCCAGCTCTACGGCTCACGCCATCTGAGGGGCGCCTGGCTTTGGGGACCAGGCACGAACGCCCGGGCGGGGGAATGTGAAGGCCTCACTAGCCGTGAGTGTGCAGAAGGGAAGGCCAGCAGCACCTCCGGACAGAGCACGGGGAATTGCTGTGAGCATCGAGGAAGCTACCCCACAGGGCGGGGACCCCTGCAGGGAGGGGGGGCACCTGGACACGCACCTGGGACTGCTCTCGCAGCAGATGGCTGAGTGCCGCGGCGGGGCGTCCACACATCACCCCCACACCCCGGGCCGGGGCGGGAGCCGAAGGCCAAGGTGCTCCGCAGCGAGCGTGTCCTCAGGACGGCTGCGTGCAGGGCGGGGGGCTGAGAAGCCGGGAGCGGGGGAGTGGGCCAGGAGCCAGGGCCCAGGGGTCAGGGCACCACACTCCCACACAGAGGGGTGGTGGGGTGGGAAGCCCCCGACCCGTTGGCAGATAGAGAAACTGAGGCCCAGGGAGGAAAGAAGTGGCCCAGGGCACTGGAGCCGGGCAAGCACCCCCGACCCGGGGCACGTCGAGTCAGCAGATGCTGCGCCAGCTCATGTGGCTTCTCCAGGAGGCCCCGTCATGCCCTCGTGACCGGCGCCCAGCTGCTGGCGCGGCCTGCGCCTGGGGGAGACTGGCCTGGGCTTGGCCTCCAGCCAGCTTCCTGCTCCAGCCCCCCTCGGCGCCTTCCTGGCACCGTCTCTCTCCGGGGGCCCCTGGCACCTGAGCTCCCCAGCGCGGACGCCAAGGGCTGGGCCTGAGCCTTCCTCATCAGACCGGGCCTCCCCTAAGGCAGGGCCTGTGCCTCCCCCCACGGCAGGTGCTCCCCCTGGACCTCCCCTCTCAGACTAGCGGCCCTGCCCGGAGAGAAGCCGAGCCTGCCCGTCACACTGGGGGCTTCCTCCAGGGTGGCCTTGCGCCTCCCCCCGCCCCCCGCGCTGGGAACCCCTGGGCGCCACCCCCCACCCACTCCGGGACACTGGCCAGCCCGGGTAAACTTATGCTCTCTATTTGGGTCTGTTTGAGGGCAGTCACTTCAGGGACTCACCCCAACGAAGGCCTCACGGGGAGCGACAACCGTCCAGACTCACACTGACCTGGGCTGGACCCACGGTGCCGCCTCCCAGCTCTGGGACTGAGGCAATTTACTTAAGCTCCCCGAGCCTCTACTGTCCCATTTATAAAACAGACAGGAACAGCCGGGGTGCCTTGCGGGGGGCGGGGGGGGGAGTCCCTGACATGACGCCTGTTGAGGGCTCAATGCGGGCCCGGCACACGGTGAGTACAGGCCGCACTGGAGCCGTCCTCGTGGGAATAAGAGCCACGGGGAGATGAGCCCCCGCCCCCGCGGTGCCCAGTGCGCTCCCGCCCGCAGAGACCTCCATCCTCGGTGGCACGGGAGGGAGCCTTGAGGTGACAGCAGACACTCCTTGCCTGGTGTCACTGAGCCTGGCCTCCTGGCCCTGGCCTTGAAATCCTGACCCACCACTTGACCGGTGACAGTGCCGCGTCTGAATATTCGCAAGCTGGGAGCCTGGAGCATGTTACTTGACCTCTCTGAGGCTGTTTGCACATCTGTAAAGTGGGAGTAAGCGTGGTACCTCTCTCACAGGCTCGTCGGGAAGAGTGAATGACGTCATGGCGTGTACGATGTGGAACACAGTCTGGCAGAGTCCGTGCTAGACACTGAAGTGCTCGCTGGTGTTATACTTTACTGAGCAACTACTATGTGCCGGGCGGCTTCACTTAAAACCTCATAGTAATAGTTTCAACTCCACAGATCCAGGGAATCCAGGGAGTGACTTAAGAGTCACTCCCGGGGGAAGCAGACTCTGGGATGGAGATTTGCACAAAGGGAGCTCACTGAGGGGTGGTCGCAGCCCGGACCTGTGGGGTGGCGGGGGGCCAAAGAGCTGGGTTGGGTGGAGGGAGAAGCTGGGCTGGACGGCATCCCCGACAGAGACCTCGGCCAACCCCACTGGAGGCTCTGCAGCTGGAATGTCCTTCAGAGACGTCCTCCACTGAGGCGACGGGTGGGCCTTGTACCCCCACACTGGCATGTCACTGCATGGGGGCTGCCCCAGGAAAGCAGCATAGCCTGGGGCAAGGCAGCTCCCTCTGGCTAAGGGCAATTCCTGGAGAGGGACCCACAGGACAGCCCTCGGTCACCCAATATTCCTCACAGCTGGGGCACGTGCGCTTCAGGATTTTGTTTGGTTTTGCAGGGGCAGGGAGCATCTGGGCAGCACACAACAGTGTCCACCACAAGGAGTTGAAGGCACCTGTCTTAAGTTTCCCAGCCAGATGGTGGCAAATTTAAACCCAGGATTTAAACCCAGATCAGACCCCACACTGCCTCCCATCAGGCAAGGAAGGAAAAACCAGGTAAAAATGGCATCAGCAGTACAGGGCGGGATGATTTCACTAACTGTGGAAGACAGAAAGGAACACAGAAGGCCACCCATGCGGCCGACTGCTAGATGTCCCTCATCCAGATCCTTTGAAGAGTAGACACGTGGCTGCCCAGGAAAGACTCCATTTCCCAGCATCCCCTGTAGCCATCAAGACCATGTGACCAGGCTACATCTGAGTCCCGTGACAGGTAGCGCCATGCGCCACTTTGGGATTGTGCCCTTAAAAAAAAAAAAAAGAAGAAAAGGGATCCCTGGGTGGCGCAGCGGTTTGGCGCCTGCCTTTGGCCCGGGGCGCGATCCTGGAGACCCGGGATCGAATCCCACATCAGGCTCCCAGTGCATGGAGCCTGCTTCTCCCTCTGCCTGTGTCTCTGCCTCTCTCTCTCTCTCTGTATGACTATCATAAATAAATAATAAATAAACAAACAAAAAAAAAAAAGAAGAAAGAACAAAATCTGTCCTCCTTATCCCAGTCTGCCTTCCCACCAGGCGGAATGCAGATGTGAGGGAAGGACCTGGGCAGCCAGGTGAGGTCCTAAGGTGGAAGCCAAATATGGGGGAGGGCAGAGCAACAAGTCAGAAGGAGCCTGGGATCTTAAATGTCAACCAGCACCCACGTCCGTCCTGAACTGTCCATGTCCTGCACCCGTTCCTGGGAACTACAGTTTCTCTGGCCTTTGTTACAACAACAAAGCCCGTGTGCCGATGGATTAAAAACCGAGGTGGCCCCCATGCAGAGGACACCCGTTACCTTTGGATGTCTCTCCTTTGATTCTTTTTCCTGCATGTATCAATATGGCCATGAACACCCATCTGCATACGTAGGCGTGTGCGTTTGAACATGCAATGCGTGTGGATTTCCCAGGACACAAACTCACATATGCAAGAAACATTTTGTTTTTCTGCAACTGGACGGAGTTTATGTCTCCAGCTCCTTGTTTCCTGCTGGTGGAAACCTAAGCCACCCAACGGGTAACCTCAGTCATATCAGATTATTTTCAGCCACTTAGGATTTGTCTGCTTTGGGCAAATCAGGGTGAGTTCCATCCATCTGGGTGAGTTCCATTCCTCCCCTTTCCTCACCCCTTCCTCCTTTCTTAGTAGTATTTAAATCCTAGTTAATGACTTAAATATAACATTATAGGGACGCCTGGGTGGCTCAGTTGGTTGAGTGTCTGCCTTCAGCTCAGGTCAGGATCCCAACATCCTGGGATCATGCCACCGCATCAGGTCCCTGCTCAAGGAGGAGTCTGCTTCACCCTGTACCTCTGCCCCTCCCTCTGCTCATGATCTCTCTTGTGCACGCTCTCTCTCTCTCTCAAATAAATAATCTTTAAAAAAATAATAAATACAACATTAGAACTTTGCTGACCAGACCTGGGGCCATCAGCACTTGGGCAGAATCAGAGGTGAACATCATGCCATGTGGCTCCTGACCATCCTGAGGACCCTGCATCCCTGCCTGGTTTCCAGCTGTGAAGTCTTGGCTGCCCTGGCCCAATGTCCCCTTGTCATGACCCCACAGTGCCACTGCACATCTTCCTTAGGGAACTACTGTTTCCCAGCTCATGTCCAGTCTGTTCTCGGATCCCCGTAGTCACCGTGCCCTGTCAAGGTGGCAGAGGGGCTGCAACCTGTCACCTTTCTTCTGAATCTCTCCGCCTCTTAAGGTGGCACAGTTTGATGGCAAAGGGCCCCCGGGGATGCAGGAGGGTCAAGGGGTTGAAAGGAACTGCACTGTAGGACAAGCTCTCTTTTAAAGATGCTGCCAACACCTCCGCACACACTCCTGCTGGCACAGAGGACAAAGTCATGGGAAAACATGTTCCCTGGCAAGTCTGAGCTGAAAAGTGATCCAAGAAAGTTGGACTCTGAATATGAAGATGTTTGAGGAATATCTTAACCGACTTGCCTATATTTCATGTGTATATTCCTTGTCATGAATCCACAAGACTGACTTATGATAAAGAATGTCGTCTAAAAGAGCTCTTCCAGGAAAAATAAAATCTAACCTCAGCGCAAGGAAGCACTGTGTCCTAGTTGGTCGCCTTTTTTCTTGATTTATGGGACATGATATGCTGGTGTTGGACAATTACGGAAGTGTTAGATCTGATGAATTTTGGTCGCTTCCAACATTCTCCCCATTTTGTAGATGAGGAAATGGGCCAAGAGAGGTGAAGTCAAGGGCATGCAGCTAGTGAAGAGAGGATCTGGGACTTTTTTAAAGATATTATTTATTTATTCATGAGAGACGCAGAGAGAGAGGCAGGGACACAGGCAGAGGGAGAAGCAGGCTCCACGCAGGGAGCCTGATAAGGGACTCGATCCCAGGACCCTGGGATCATGACCTGAGCCACCCAGGCGGGGGATCTGGGACTTGAACAGAAGCAGGCTGCACCCTAACCACAGGCCATTCTGTCTCTACAGGGCATCCTTCCCTTTCCCCCCAGGCAGTTTTGTCCTTGTGGTCTTACACGTTGCTCACAAACATCTCCTAAGGAAGATGAAGGACCAAGGCAAGGATCACTCCTGTTTTACAGTTAAAGAAACTGAGGCCCTGGTGACCCAGCTAGGGACAGGTGGAACAAGGTCTCCAGTGGGGAGTCCCCAACCCTGCCCAGGGTTACTTCTAACACTCACAGACCCCCACCACACACACACACACACACACACACACACACACGCTGCACGCCCAAATGCGCCCACACACATATGCACACACAGAGCAGAGCTGGCCTGCCCTCCTCCCGATGGCTTCATCCCAGAACACAAAATCATTACCCGGTGCTGGGGCTCCGCCTCCCTCTCTGGGCAGCAGTGCAGGGCTGCCGGAGGGGAAAGTGGAACCTCAAAGCTGTGATTAATTCTCCACCCCAATTACCAGCGGTAATTTGAGGAGGGCCTGTCGGCTCCTGGAGCCAGGAAGAGCAACATCAAACGTGGCTCCTGAGCGCACCAGAAGGAAGTCTGGCCCATTAACCAGAAGGTAGCTACTGTGGGGAGGGAGAGGCCCGGGGTCATCCTGGAGAGAGCTGGAGGCTCCACGTTCAAGTCCCAGCTCCACCACTGTGTGGTCTTGGGAAAGTCCCAGAGGCTCCTCTGATACTAGCATCTTTACAAAATGGTAACAACAACTTCGCACACTTGGAAAACTAGGCCCTTTGGGTTAGGGACCGCATCTGCCTTGCCCATCATTAGATCTCCAGCAAGGCACCCCCTCCAGCTCCATCCCTATTGCCCAGTTTTTCCTAAAGAAAACCTGATGGTTATACCCCAAGATGCAAATCTAGGGGGAAGTCCTAGAGGCAACCGGATTAGCACGGAGGCCGGAGGCCGAGCTAAAGCACCCACAGTGGAAGACTGGTTGGAGCCAGGCCAGCCCTCCTACTGTCATCTGAGAGGAAGCACGTCTCTCACAAACAAGCTCCTGTTTCTCACCAGCTTCGGAGGAAAGACTGACTCTTCGAGAGCAGCAGTGACACCAGAGGGGGGGACGGGACAATTCCTCCTCCATGTACCTTTGGCATTTCTGTCCTCCAACTAACGGTGTCTACTGAGCACCTGTCTACTGCGACATCTTCATTTATAAAGTGATTTATTAATTTAGAAGCCTCCTGACACTTTTGAGGAAACCTTCACCCAATCCATAAGGTTAGAACCACAGCAGCAGAGGAGTGTGGCAGGAGAGGTCGCCAGGATTCGGGGCTTGGGGTTTGGGTTCAAGTCCTAGCTCTGCCACTCCTGGGCTGTGTGGCTTTGGACAGATCACTTAACCCCTCTGTTCTAGGCAAAATAACACCCACCCCCACACTCAACGGGTCCACATCCTAATCCCTGGAACTCATAAAAAAAGGCAGAAGGGACTTCGCAGATGGGATTATAGTTAAGGATTTTGAGATAAGGAGATAACCTGCTTTCTCCAGGTGGGCCGACCTTGGGTGAGGAGAAGCTTTCCTCGGCGTAGAGAGACGCAACGCTGCTGACTTTGGAGCTGGGGGAAGAGGGCAGGAACAAACGAATGTGAGCAGCCTCCAGAAACTAGAAAGAGCAGGGAAACGATCCTCCTCTAGAGCTACCTGAAGGGAATGCAGCCCTGTTGACGCTTTGATTTTAGCCCCGTGAGACTCATGTCAGGATGCTGACCTCCGGGACTATAAAATAATAAATGCGTGTTGCTCAACCACCAGCTTTCTGGCAATTTGTTACAGCAGCCACAGGAAACAAATACAGACACTCAGCCTCAGTTTCCCCAATTGGGAATAGGTGACAGGACCAACCTCCCTGGAATCCTGGGAGAACTAGAGGTTGGGAGCCCATCCCTAAAATCACAAAGTCCAGGGTTCGAATCCAGACTCACATGGGGTCTCCCCTCGAGCAGGCAGGGCAAGGGGCTCACCCTCTGCTGGCCGCCTGGGAAGCCTGTCTCCCCACCTGAGTGAGGCATGTTGGCCGAACACCGCCCCCAGCTTTCCTTTGGGCCTTTGATCTTGAGCCACCTCCCCTGGTCAGGCCAAAGCAGAAGGGATTAAGGGAGAGTCTTGGGAGGGGCAGGAAGAGACTGGGGCAGGGCTAGGTCCTGGCCCAGATGCCGGGTGCAGCCAAAGTCTTGGGAGAGGGAAACACACTGGGAGGCTCAGCTTCTGACCGTGGGACTCCCAGAAAGGCAGTTAGCCTCGCTCGCCCCATCTGGAAAACGGGGAAGAAGAGCTCTAGAAATAGCTAGAAGAGCTCTAGAAATAACCAACTCCCATTCATACACATCCTCCTTTTCTCTCCCACTCCTCCCTTCCCTCCCTCCTACCCCATACCATGGTTAAATCCCTCCCCACGGGGCAGGCAAAGGAGAACCTCTGACCCCACTTCAGTCCAGGCCCAGGTTAGATTCCCTTCACCCCAGTCCTTTCACTGCTCTCGGCCCTCCCCCACCCCGAGACTTAATAAAGAAGAGATGGGGGATGCCTGGGTGGCTCAGCGGTTTAGCGCCTGCCTTCGGCCCAGGACTTGATCCTGGAGTCCCAGGATCGAGTCCCCCTTCTGGCTTCATGCAGGGAGCCCGCTTCTCCCTCTGTCTGTGTCTCTGCCTCTCTCTCTCTCTCTCTCTCTCTGTCTCTGTCTCTCATGAATAAATAAATAAAATATTAAAAAAAAAAAAATAAAGAAGAGACAGTGTCACAGTGCAGGGCAGAAAGATAAAGCCAAATCCCAGGTCAGCCACCTGCCAGCGGTGGGAACCTGGACCACTGAGTTCATCTCCCTGAGCCTTCACTTCCTCATCAGAAAAACGGGCATAATAAGAGAGTGTCCCTCACTCAGAGCTGTTTGAGCACTAAATGAATAACCACGTAAAGTATGCAGCAAGGATTAGAAACAGCAAGTACTTAATACAGGCTGTCATTAGACTCCCTTTAAGCCCCCCTGCCCCCACACAGAGCAACAAGGGCGGGTCAGCCCAGGCGGGACAGGTGCTCATTAGTGACCTCCTGTGTGTAAAGCCCTAAGGGTGGTGGACACTGGCGGACACGTGTCCTTTCCCTGCGGGGGGAACACGGAGAGAGGGAGACGGGGTCTCTGGAAGGACGGTGGTACCAGGGCAGGGCGCTGCTTTCTGGGACAGTGGCGGAGGCTGGAGAGGCAACAAAGGCCAGATGCGGGAGCCCCTTACGCTGGACTGTCCTCGAGGGAGTCCTTCTCTGTACCAGGCCCTCTGCCGTGTGGGGTGATTGGGGGGGGAGGAGTGTTTTTTCATTTTTCAGTTGTTTGATGCTCACAGTCCCTAGAAGCACACTATGTCACTCTTATTCTCGACGTTTACAGAGGAGGAAAGTGCGCCCCGTAACGTGCCCAAGGTGAGTGCGTGGTAGGAGGCAGACAGGGTCTGCAGGCAGGTCCTGCCCCCCCCCCCTCCGCTCGCTGGGCAGACTCCGGAGCGCACTGGAATCTCCTGTGGATCTTGTTAAAATGCAGGCCGGGGGCGCCTGGGGGGCCGAGACTACTGAGCCTCTGATTCCTTTGGTTTTTTTTTTTTCTAATTTATTTATTCATGAGAGACACACACAGAGAGAGGCAGACACACGGGCAGAAGGAGAAGCAGGCTCCATGCAGGGAGCCCGATGTGGGACTCGATCCCAGGACTCCAGGATCACACCCTGGGCTGAAGGCAGATGCTCAACCCAGGCATCCCTGAGCCTCTGATTCTTGATTTCCGCTCAGGTCCTGGGGTCTTGGATCTGTCTACCTTGGGCTCCTCACTCAACTCTCTCTCTCAAATAGATTAATTAAATAAATCTCTTTTATTTTAAACGCAGGCTAGGGGCGCCTGGGCGGTTCAGCAGTTGAGCGTCTGCCTTCTGTCCAGGCCATGATCCCGGGGTCCTGGCATCGAGTCCCGCATCGGGCTCCTGCATGGAGCCTGCTTCTCCCTCTGCCTGTGTCTCTGCCTCTCTGTGTGTGTCTCTCATGAATAAATAAATAAAATCTTGGGGGGGGGGGGGATGCAGGCTGGCTCAGCAGGTTGGGCATCTGCCTGAGGTCCAGCCGCTGCATTTCTACCAAGCTTACTGGCGGTGCGGTGCTGCTGGTCCACGGCCCACGCGAGCAGCTTCCACGCTCTGCATGGCCTCTTGCTAAGTGTTCGCTGCGGTTTTTCCTAACAATGAGTTTACCACAGTCCCGTAGGGAACCTGGAGCTCAGGGACCTTAACGTGTCCAGGTCACCGAGAAGGCTACCTGCAAGGGTGGGGTTGGAACTCAGGGCCCAGCACAGCGGGCTGCCGCCGAATGGGAAGCCTGGGACACCCCAAGAAGTGGGCTCCACTTGGGGGGCAAGACTTGGCTTTGGGAAGTGCAGATCTCAGCCAGGAGCAGGGCTGGGCGGGACTGGGGTGGGGTCTGTGCGGAGGGACAACCATCTATCCCCAGCCAACGCTGGCCATCTCAGGGAGGGCTAGGGAGGGAGAGGGTGCCCGCCACCCCGCTCGGGTGCCCAGGGCGGGAGCTCAGGTTGCAAATGCCTCTTAGTCACTGGGCCACCCGCCCTAATCCGGGCTAATGACTCCCTAACCCTCGCGGGGGGGCTCACTCTGGGGCCGGGGTCACGGGTCAGAGCCCAGGTGGGCGCACCTCGCTCGCCCCTTCCCATCCCCAGAGCCCCGACGGCAACAGCCAACCCCCTCCTTCCCCTCCCCATGCAGGCCCACTGGTCCAGGCCTACATCCCATCCCCCAGGCACACATGGGGAAACAGGCCCAGCAGGAAGGAACTTGGCCCGGGCCGCAGAGCTGGACACCCCTGTGGAAGCCCTGGTCACCTACTGTCACTCCCTGTTCCCATCTACACTAAAATCAGGCCCTAGCACTTAGGCCAGGCCTTTGCAGGTAGTAGGTGCTGGGTGAACCCTGGGGCCTTTGGGGTCCTTCCAGAACTCCACTCTCAACTGGTGACTTTGTGGGAGAAGCCAAGGCACCGCATATCCTGGAAGGCATGGAAGACCAGTAAAATGTGCCTATTGTAGACTACTACTTGCTGGAAATAGGGACACTAGTGTCTTTGGAACTTGAAGTTGCTGGGTTTTCTTTCTTTTTTTTTTTGTTTTTTCTTCCACTTTGTAAAATGGGGACTCCTATTTTCAGTGTCAGGCGCTGGGCTGGCAATGTGCTTGCATATTTCATTTAAACCTTTGAGCTGGGGATGATATTACTCGTCTTTTACAGATGAGGAAACTGAATGGAATCAGAGAGGTTAGGTCACTTTCCCAAAGTCACACAGCTAGAAAGAGAGAGAGTTGATGTTTGAACACAGGTCTGGGTTTGGTTGGTTGGTTGGTTGGTTGGTTTTTTCCTGCTAAACTGTTGAAGGCTTTCAGACTTGAGGTTCTGTGGCCCTTCCGTTCTATTTAATATTTTTTAGTTAATCTTTTTGAAAAGGGCCAAGTCAGTTCTCCTGCAGCCTGCTGCCTGAGCCTGCTCTCGGCCTTTCTGCCCAGGTCAGCTCACAGCTTCCCTGAGAAGACACCACTCCAAGTCCTCCTCTGGGGGGCTGTTCCTTTGCAGAAAAACTTCCAGGGAACATGCAATTCCAGCACCCAGAGCAGACATTGCTAATGGATCCCAGCACACTTTCCTGCTGAAACACATCTCAGCCTCAAATACGTCACTCCCAGCGGCCACCAAGCACCAAGGACAGAGGTACCAAGGGAGGTGAAATGCTCTGCCCTCCCCGGACTAAGGTAACTCAGACTCTCCCCAGCTCTGCCATTCAGCCCGATATCTTCTAGTTCCCCCCAGAGCCCCCACCCCTGTGGTTTCTCTGCTTCTGAAAACAATCCTCCCCTAGGACAGCTGAGACTCCCGGGCCAAATGGGAGAGCCATGGGTCAGAGCCTCCTTCTGCCTCTTTCCTTGTTGTGCAGAGAAAGGAGACTTGACCAGCCCCCTAAAGGCCTGCTCCCCCAAGCAGAGCCTCCTAACAGGACTGCTTCCCCCTCCCCAGGGGGGGCTGGGCACTGCCGCCGTCACATGTCAGCCTCCTGCCCGCCAAGACCAACTTGGCTCAGGCCAAAGTCCAGAAAGGAAAGAAGTAATTGAAGTGTTGGGTCAGCCAGAGAGGAGGAATCCCACAAGGTGCAGTGTCCCCATCTCCGTTGTCTTGTTGTGCACCTCCAAGCCTCTGCAACTGCACTTCCCTCTCTCTGACCACCCTGCCCCCTGCCTGTCCGACAAATCCCTATTTATCCCCTCCAGCCCTTTCAGATACCCTTTCCTTTGGGAAGCCTTTCTTGCCCTCCCTCTAGGCAGCCACCCACTTCGTGGGTATGATGTCTGGGGCTCTACACACACACACCCCACACACACACATACACACACACACCATTTCCCATAGCCACTATAGTGATTGGCGTACTTGTCTCTGTCCCTGTGTGGACTTTTAGCTCCTCAAAGGCAGAACTATGTCTTATTCAATCAGGGCCGCGGTGCAGAGAGGGAACTCACTCGATAATTGTGGGCCTGCTGATCCAACACCAAACCCTTCTACCTGAAAAGCTTAAAACACCCCCAAGCTGACGAGCCAGGAACAAACATCATTATCCCCAATTTGCGAGTGACTCAACTCAGGCAAAGAAACATGCCAAAAAGTCACCTGCTCATGCCACTCGCTAAGTCAGGGCAAGGATCTGGGAGTCCAAGCTCCTCAGCATTCCGAGGAGGGGAACTGGTCCCTCCCTTTGATTCTGCCTATGAGTTGGCAAACTCTTAAGTGTCCATTAGTGGGATTTTGTTTTGTTTGGTTTTCTGCTCTGTATATTCTGAGGCTGGAACAGTTAATCCAGCTAGTTGGAGTTCATGCTACCGTAGTTAAAACTTTGTACCATTTCCAGAAAACACCTTTTAAGAAATCAAAAGACAGGGTGCTCATAGCCTTCATAAACAAATAGCTCTTACAAATGAGTAAAACTTGGAAGAAAAACGGTAAAGGTCATGAAAAGACAAGCCACATAATTTAAAAATCAAGTCACCAATTATTCATTGAGCAACTACTGTATGTCAGGCACTGTTGTAGACATCGGAGGTACATCGTGAACAAGACAAGGTCCCCCACTCTTGGGCTGATGGTCGTGCTTTTTCTTAGAAGGGGAAAATGGCAGAAGGTGGGAACAGAAGCTGGTTCAGACAGAAGTTTGGTTTCTTTAAAGATTTTATTTTTTGGGGATCCCTGGGTGGCTCAGCGGTTTGGCGCCTGCCTTTGGCCCAGGGCGTGATCCTGGAGACCCAGGATTGAGTCCCACATCGGGCTCCCGGTGCATGGAGCCTGCTTCTCACTCTGCCTGTGTCTCTGCCTCTCTCTCTCTCTCTCTCTCTCTCTCTCTATCATAAATAAATTAAAAAATTAAAAAAATATATTAAAAAAAAATAAAGATTTTATTTCTTTAAGGAAATCTCTACACCCAACATGGGGCCTGAACACACCACCTCAAGATCAAGAGTCACACGCTCCACCAACTGAGCCAGCTGGGTACTCTAGAAGTTTTTGTTTGTTTTTTGGTTTGGTTTGGTTTTTAGAGAGAAAGAGATAGAGCAAGAGCGAGTGAGGTGGGGGCGGGGGGGTGGGGAGGTGGGCAGAGGAAGAGGGAGAGAGAAAGAGAGAATCCCAAGCAGGCTCCACACCCAATGCTGGGCTCGATCTCACAACCCTGAGAACATGACCTGAGCCAAAATCAAGAGTCTAACACTTGACTGACTGAGCCACCCAGGCACCCCAGAAGTTTTAAATAATAGTAATATCTTACACTTACCAAGCTTTTCCTTTGTGCCTGGCAAGCTTCGCATCAGGGGTTCCTAATCTTGGTACTCTCGATCATTCTTTGTCATGGGACCATCTT
Organism: Vulpes lagopus; assembly: GCF_018345385.1. Classification (NCBI taxonomy): domain Eukaryota; kingdom Metazoa; phylum Chordata; class Mammalia; order Carnivora; family Canidae; genus Vulpes; species Vulpes lagopus. The sequence continues at coordinate 130,234,316 of NC_054831.1, forward strand.
GCACATTATAGAATGTTTAGCAACATCCCCAGCCTCTACCCGCTGGATGCCAGACACACATGCACACACAGGTGGACAACCAAAACTGTCCCCAGACACTGCTGAATGACCCCCGGGGGAGGGGGAAGTCACTCCTAGTTAATGCTGCTCTACACGGATTCTCTCATAATAATCCCCAGAGAGGGGATCCCTGGGTGGCGCAGCGGTTTGGCGCCTGCCTTTGGCCCAAGACGCGATCCTGGGGACCCGGGATCGAGTCCCACATCGGGCTCCCGGTGAATGGAGCCTGCTTCTCCCTCTGTCTGTGTCTCTGCCTCTCTCTCTCTCTCTCTGTGACTATCATAAATAAAAATTAATAAATAAATAAAAATAAAAATAAATTAAAATAATCCCCAGAGAACCCTTGTACACTGCTGGTCGGAACTCAAGCTGGTGCAGCCACTCTGGAAAACAGTATGGAGGTTCCTCAAAAAGTTAAAAATAGAGCCACCCTATGACCCAGCAATTGTATTACTAGGTATTTATCCCAAAGATCCAAATGTAGTGATCCGAAGGAGCACCTGCACCCCAATGTTCATAGCAGCAATGTCCACAGTAGTCAAACTATGGAAAGAGACCAGATGTCCATTGACAGATGATGGATAAAGAAGATGTGGTAAAAAAAAAAAAAAAGAAGATGTGGTATGCATATATATAAAAAAATATATTTTATATAATATATTGATATATAATATATTTTCTATAAATAAAATATATATTATATATTTATTATATTATGATATATTATATATTAATATATTATATAAAATTATATATATATATACACACACAACAGAATACTACTCAGCCATCAAAAAAATGATATCTTGCCATTTGCAATGACATGGATGGAACTAGAGGGTGAAATAAGTGAATCAGAGAAAGACAATTATGTGATCACACGCATATGTCGAATTTAAGAAACAAAACAGAAGATCATAGGGGAAGAGAGGAAAAAAATAAAACAGGACAAAATCATAGAGGGAGACAAACCATAAGAGACTCTTAATCATAGGAAACAAAGTGAGGGTCACTGGAGGGGTGAGGGAGGGGAGAGGGGTAACTGGGTGGCGGGCCTTAAGGAGGATACATGATATAATGAGCCCTGGGTGTTATGTAAGAGTGATGAATCACTGACCTCTACCTGTGAAACCAATAATACACTGTATGTTAATTAATTGAATTTAAATAAAATAAAATAAATAGAAAAAAAATAATTGCCACAAATTCCCATGAGGTTGGCTCTATTATCATCCCCATTTTACAGATGAGGAAACTGTAGCCCAGAGTAGTTACGAAACATATCCAGTCATGAGTTCCTTTTTTTTTTTTAGATTTATTTATTTATTTATTTGAGAGAGAGACTGGGGGGAGGGGCAGAGGGAGAGACACAGAAAGAATCTTCAAGCAGACTCCCCGCCGAGTGGGGAGCCTGACATGGGACTCGACCCCGTGACCCTGAGCTGAAATCAAGAATTGGACACTTAACCGACTGTGCCACCCAGACACCCCAAAGTCATGAGTTCTTTTCTGGCCCAGTTGGACTTGAATGCCCACTGGCCACCCATGGTCAGCTATCAAGCAGGCAGGTGTATGGCCATGCCTGGGGCTCAGGGAAGCAGTTAGGGTGAAGAGAGGGGCTGCCATTGGGAGTCACTGGTGTCTGGCTAGGAGGTCACCCAGGGGAATGTAACGTCCCCTCTCTTTTGATGGACATTACTCCTGCTCTCTCTGCCCATTCTTGTGCCACTAGTCCTCCCCCTTTTCTGAATGTCCCCATGAGCGAACACAAGGAGTGTCACCCTCCTTACATCTCCCCTCCTGCTCCTGCCCCATCTCTCTGTCTCACCTTCTTAGCAATGTGGGGGTGGCTGGTCTCCAAAAACATCACCTCTCATTCTCCCCTCCACCTGCTGTGACTAGGCTTCCATCCCAACATGCCACCGAGACTGCGGCCTCCAGGGGCCACTCCTCTGTCCCCACCTTACCAGCCCTCTCAGCAGCCTTGGACATAGCTGGCCTCCCTGCTTCCTGAGTTACTTGGTTTCCCTGGGTTCTGTCAACCTCTCTGTTCCTCCTCAAAGGGGCCGGAGCTCTGGTCCTGGGCCCCCTTCACTTCCCTACTTATACAAAAGAAAAATGCACATGAGCAGCACGCAGAGAAAAAGGTGCTCAGCCCCAGGTAGAAGAGATGCCCAATGAAACACATGAGATACATCTATCACATCTATCACAGTGTCAGAGATTTAAGATTATTGATGTTCCGTGTTAGCATGGGTTGGGGGAGAGGGGAGACAAGCCCTTTCTTCCACCACAGGCGAGAAGGATAAAGGGTATGGTCTTCCCAATATCTATCAATATATAGATAAAATGGAATAGAATGATCAACCCTATACTTTGTCCTAAGCTTTTCTTATTGACATGATTTCCGATTTATGGAAAAATTGTAAAAATCATACAAAGAATTCCCAGATACCCTCCATCTGGATCATCTACATACCTGAAATATTAACATCTTATTACATTAGTTGGGACACCGGGGGAGCTCAGCGGTGGAGCGTCTGCCTTCGGCTCAGGGCATGATCCTGGGGCCCTGGGTTCGAGTCCCACATCCGGCTCCCTGCATGGAGCCTGCTTCTCCCTCTGCCTGTGTCTCTGCCTCTCTCTCTGTGTCCCTCATGAACAAATAAAGAAAATCTTAGAAAAAAAATCTTACTACGTTAGTGTTCTCCCTCTCTATATATATTCATATTTTCTATATATTATATATATTTTTCCCCAATCTGCTTTGTAGTAAGCCACAGGCATGATGTCCTTTTACTATAAGTACAGGCATGATGTCCTTACTGTAAGTACACATTTGTTCACAGGTTTCCTAAAAGTGTAGAATTCTCTTACATAACCACAGTACAATTATCAAAGTCAAGAAGTTAACACTGATATGATGTTATTGCCCGATCCACGGATCTTACCAGGATTTCAGTAATTGTCAAAATAACGTCTGTTTCGGCAAAAGAAAATCCAAGATCACATGTTGCATCCGGTCATCACGTCTCTTTGGTTCCCTTTCATCTGAAACAGCTCCTCAGACCTGTTTTGTATTTCATGACATTGACATTCTTTTTTTTTTTTAAAGATTTTATTTCTTTATTCATGAGAGACACAGAGAGAGGCAGAGACACAGGCGGAGGGAGAAGCAGGCTCCATGCAGGGAGCCCGACGTGGGACTCGATCCCAGGACCCCCGGGATCACGCCCTGGGCCAAAGGCAGGCACGCTAAACCGCTGAGCCACCCAGGGATCCCCGACATTGACATTCTTAAAGTTTCTTCATTTGCTGTCCCTCAGTTTTATCTGATGCGTCCTCGTGATAAGACTCAGGTAATGCCAGTTCCCCGTGTTTGGGCTCAGGGGACACATGTCATACACTTTTGTGCTTCTCTTCCCTCTGCCTAAATCTCACTTCCTGGCTTTTCAGCTGCTTTCTCCTGCTCCTCCGGTGAGTCTCACTTTAAACGTCACCTCCTCCAAGAAGCCTTCCCTGGCTACCCTACGTAAATAGGTCTCTTCTGTTGTCTCTGTGACAGCATTGTGCTTATTTCCTTTACGCACTTCTAATTCCCCTGTAATTATGTATACATTTGCTTGTTTATCATTCATCTCTTTGTATAAAGTTAGCTCAACCTGAACAATGACCTTGCCTGACCTGATCTTTGCTTTCATTCCAGAGCCTACATCGCCTGGACTATAGTAGGCGCTCAATAAATATTTACTGAGCAAATAAATAATGATTGTGTATAAAAGCAAGTTGCAAAATAAGATATATATTAGTATGATCCCATTTTTAGTGGAAAAAATTCATTTTATATATATGACACTCTAGAAAGGTTCACATCAAATGGCTAAAAGTGGTCACCTCTGAGGAGGATTGTGGGGGAGAGTGAGGTTTCACTTTTTTACTTTATATAGTTCAGAATTGTTTGATTTTTTTTTTACAACAAATACGCATTTTATATGCAATAATAATTTTTAAAATAGTTCTTAAAATAAAGTGACTCACTCCCTCTGGACAGTGTTCCCTAACCAGTTGTCCCTCATCTGGCCCCTCCCTAGAAATAGTTAATTTAATGCTGTGCTGGGCAGAGCTCCGGCATCCTCAAAGACAGGGGCTTCCAACCTTCTCTGCTGGGCTCTTTCCTGCCTCACAGGTGCTGTAACAGGATAAGCAAGTGGCTAAATGAGCAGGATTCTAGATCCAGGGCCAATGTGCCAGACCCATTCCTTGGAACATTCTGGACTGCTCACATCTCCAGATGCATACAACATCCTCCTGCTAGACACACCCTTCTGTATCTTCTGCCTGGCAAACTCTTGCATGACCTTCAGTACCTGGTTCAAATACCACCTCCTCTGGGAAGCCTTCCCAAATCCCCCCCCTGTTGCTCCTTCCTTGGCACCTCCTGCTCTGGTAGGTACTGGGTTGAAACCTGTATTAGTGCCCCTGTTTTTAACTCCTTAAGGAGCCCCAAGGCCAGCGTCCATGCAACTATGACAGGTGGCATATTAGCTCAAAGGGAGGGTAAGATCTCAGACCCTTCCCAGGGTCCGCACGATGGCCGGCACAGCACCCAGCACATGGTAGGTGCACCTCCAGGGGCAGTGCAGTGCCCAGCAGACTGCAGATACTCAGTAAGCCCTTCATCAACCGAAGGAGCAAGCGTGTTTTGATAAGGATGATCAGCCGTGTCCAGAAAGGCCCGGGGAGTGAAAGTCATCCTGGAAAGCAGACTTGAAGTGCTCCTATAGCTCAAGAGCAAGATGAAATTCTGTCATGGAAAAAGCCTCTTCCCTCTCCCCATTCCCGGGGAGATCTACACGGACCCATATCACTCAGGAGAGGCCCTTGGCCACGGGCCTGAAGCGTCTCTGCCTTCTTGCTGGTTCTGCCAAAACTGCAGCGTCCTGATTGCTCCTTACCCAGGCCATGTCTCAGGCTCATGTTTGCAGCAAGCAACTGAGGGGATGAGGGGAGATCACCCCTAGGACGAAGCTGGCTTCCTTTTCTGCTTGCTGTAGAAGCAGCAGATCCTCCAAACTCAGTGCTTCCCGACCGATGCATTCCCTCCACACACACGTTCTTCCTTTGAGCCCTTTTTCCAGCCCTCCTCCCCAGTGACCCCCCCAACCAGCTCCTGCTACCACCCATCTCTCCTCCTCCCTTCACCCTACCAGCAGCCGTGGGGAGGGAACCAACAGAATCATTTACCCTCAAGTATCCTGTTCTGATAATGCTCCCGGAGTTACCTAGCCCTGGAGGTAACACATTCAAGGCAGGCCCGTGATTTACTGTCCCATTCCCCAAGGTGATCAAAATGCCACTCGTGGTCGCCCAGATGCTTTTCAGGAGGCGCAGGGAAATGAACCCAGCACGAAGTAGCACTGAATTCCTTCTAGAGTTCTCTTCATTCCTTCTGGTCATGTGGAGGAGGGGGTCTCGGGTTGGCACTACCTAGTCTTTACCACTTGCCAACCTCTGTCTCAGGCAAGAAGGGATCAGGTCTCAGGCTCACGAACCTATGCCAAGCTAATGTCTCCTGCTTGACCTTAATAAAAATGATTTCACTTCCCTTATATGTATTTTATAGGAATCAACTGAGGGCAAGTCATGCTGCTTTCCTACTTACGGCAGCGATATAAACCGGCCTTCTTAAATAACTTCATGTTGAAAAAGTGAGTTAAAAAAAAAAAAAAAGGAGGGAAGCTCCAGTGGCCCAGTGGTTTAGCGCCTGCTTTCAGCCTGGGGTGTGATCCTGGAGTCCCCGGATCGAGTCCCACGTTGGGCTCCCTGCATGGAGCTTGCTTCTCTCTCTGCCTGTGTCTCTGCCTCTCTCTCCATCTCTCATAAATAAATAAAATCTTTAAAAAAAAAAGAAAGAAAGAAAAGGTGAGACAAAGACAAAAGATGAAGTAAATAATTATTCAGGTAAATGGTAATCCAAGTAGTAATCATGTCATAAATTGTGGACAAGGCAAAAATTGCAAAGTTAGGAGACATGCCACCATTTGGGGGATGGTGTCGCCAATGGTCATCAGTGATGTAGGTGGGAGCTACCTGGGTGCTCCAGGCCCTTCCAATCCCCACCCTAGCTCTTAGCCACATTCAGCCCCACAAGGTACCTGCTCGTCGCTGAGTGTACATCCTGACCCCCACCTAAGAGGCTCTCTGCTTAACAATGAAGACAGTGCCACCCACAGCGGACATCCCCTCTTACCCCGTTTCACAGAGGAGGTAACTGGGATTGGAAGCAAGAGTCCCAGAGCTACCATATTGGTGGAGGACACCAATGAGCCCTCGGTGCCCAACATCCAAGAGCATAACGGTAGCGGGGCTCCTCTCTGGGACACAGCCTTGAAACCCTGCCCCGCACTTCATCCCCCGAGCTTCTCCCCCAGGGAGCTGACCTGGACCACAGCATCCTAGCCAGATGTTTAGGGCACCCGGAGTCCTTCTCCTCCAAGAGCGAGCTGTCAGGCAAAGTGGCACGTTCTTCCTTTGAGCCCTTTTTCCAGCCCTCCTCCCCAGTGACCCCCCCAACCAGCTCCTTCTACCACCCATCTCTCCAAGTGGCCCGAATTCGTCCCTGCCCGTGGAAGCAGAACAAGTGACTCCGAGCAAACAGACCAAAAGTCAATCCACCATATTATCAATGCTCCAAGGAAGCCTCTGGCCAAATTATGAAGAAATCTAATGCTTCAGACCAGAGGCTGACGGACTACAACTCACAAATCAAATCCGGCCCACGGCTGATTTTCCTACAGCCCAGGAGCTAAGAAGGATTTTAATACTTTTTAACATTGATCTTGAGGGGGGAGGGCGGGAATCAAGAGAAGAATGTTCCATGACACATGAAAACTAAATGAAATTTAGTCCATAAATAGTTTCAGCCGAACACAATCATCCAAACACAATCGAGCCTGTTCGCTACACGCTGTCCATGGTGCTTGCGCCCCACGACCTGGGAGCTGAGTCGTGGCACCGCCTTGCCGCTCTTCGCCGTGGGTGGCCGCTCAGAGCATGACAGATCACAGTGACACAGCTGAGAAGGCGGCAGCGTGCGTATGGCCACAGCACACTCCTTCTTTTTTTTTTTTTTAACTGGTACATTCCGATCATGTCAAAACATGGAAAAAAAAGGAGACTTTTTGAATGCTGCAAAATTTTTTTTATTGTGATAAAATACACCCAACATAAATTTAACCGTCTTAACCATTTTCAGAGTGTACGGTTCAGTGGCACTAAATACGCTTACACTGTTGTGCAACCACCTCCATCCACCTCTAGAACTTTCCGTTTTGTAAAAGTGCAACTCTGCATCCACTAAACACGAACTCCTCATGCCCTCCTACCCCGACCCCAGCCCCTCGCCACCGCCATTCAATTTCCTGTCTCTGTGGATCTGGCTACTCTAGGGACCTCGTATAAGTGGAATCATAGGGCATTTGTCCTTCTGTGACTGGCTTATTTCACTTGGATGAATGTCCTGGAGGTTCCATCCATGCTGCAGCAGATGCTGGAATTCCCTTCCTTTTTAAGGCTGAATAGTATTCCAACATGTGTGTTTACTACAACATGATGATCCCTCCAACTGCGGATGGTCAGATGTCACACTTTACGGCACAGGGGAGCGTGTGTATTATTTTGCTATTGAATTTGGGGACAAGGCGTACTTATGCAACGACACTCTATCTGTGCTAAAAGAAAACAATACCATATCTTGGTCCAAAGCACCTAAAATACTTACTAGCTGGCCATCTAGGAAAAAGGTTGGCCCACCCCCATTTTGGCTTTATCGTGGCTTCACAGCAGCCATGGGGCCGCGCTGCAAATCTGACTTCACTACGTGCCAGTGTTGGCACGGTTCCCGTCTCAAACACAAGTTCAAATGCTCAACCCTTATCTGCAACTTCGTGTGCACTTCCCACAAATGCACTTGGCCCTTTCCTCCTAATTGCACCAACGCCAGCCCCGTCCCCGGCCCAGAACCACCCAAGCCCCCACCCCTGAGCTGGCCTTGTCCTTTCTCACCCAAACATTCATTCTGTAAATATTTCCTGATTCCTCTTCTGTACCCAGCCCTTGGGAACTTGACACTCAAGGAAGGGGTTGATGCTTATGCACCAGGCCTGTCCCTGCCTTCCCCACCCACACGCTCAGCATCTTCCTGAAATTAATCATAGAATCTACAAATCACTGGATCTGAGATGCAAAGGGCTCCTCAGCAGGTATGAATTATAGACTCTCCAAGCTTTTAAGCTCTTGCTTTAGTAGAAGCTTAGATGGAAGAAACGCATGACCTTAGACAATTAAAATGTCAAGATTAGGGACTCTCAGGATGCTACTTGTTAAAAGTAACAAACACCAAAAAAGGTGGCCTCATCAGCCTGCGGTAGATGAGAACCGCAGACGTTTGGGACGGTGGAATATCAGAGTGTCCTGGGTGGAGGGACCTCCTAGACGGTCAGGACCCACTTCTTACCTGGGCCATGACTCCCCTCCCAGCCCCAGCAGCCTTCCTCTTCCTGCCTGACCTCAATCCCAAGAGTCTCACCATCCATCCGGTCATGCTATGAGCCCCCGCAACCCACCCTGCTTCCCGCCCACCCCAGGATTGACTCCCTGAAGACACCCAGGGTTGCTTGTGTCTTCAACCCTGGCTCACATGGTCTCCTCCTCCCGGCTCATCTTTTCCTCTCTTCTCACCTCCCCACCCCTGCCTGCCTGTTGCCAGGCTAGCCCCTTGTCAAGGGACTTCCCAAATGTCACCTCCACCAGGAGGTACCCCTCGGTTCCCCTCAGTTCCCCTGGGCAGAAGTCACAGCCCCTCCATCTCAGAGTCACCTCAAGCCTGAAAGTCACTTTATTTCTGAAAGCCCCAGTCTCAACAACTGCAAAATAGAAAGAATAAAAAAGTATTCCCTCTTGAAGGGTTGCTATGGGAACAAAATTGGAGAACACAAAAAACACTTAGCCTAGCGCCCCACACATAACATTATCAGGTGATCTCGGGGGAGGGGGGGCCCCTCCGGCTCCAGAGCCCTGCTGAGCACTGCAGGCACACAGCCTCCACAGGCAAATGCAGAACCAGTTGAACGCGGTGTTGAACCTGAGCCCAGGAAGAAGGGGAGTGTGCACCTGGCAGGGAGGTGCCCATCCAGGAAGACTCCCTGAAAGAAGATGGGTTGCCTTTGCCAGAAAGCATTTAGATGATGATGAAGGACAAGGGTCAAGCGTGGGTGAGGCCAGCACATGATTTCACTCCAGCACTGGAGTGAGTGACAGGCCAGAGGGAGGGGTTGGGGTAGGAATGGGGGAGTCAGTCATCTAGCCTGATGAGGGGTTCAGATTTTAGCTGAGAAGTCACCCCAGGAACAAGGAAAGAAACAGTGTATTTACTGAGCACTCACTGCGTGCCTGGTGCCATGCCAAGCACTTGACCTGGGCTGGTTTGGTCCTCACCAAGGCCCAGCATTAACATTTAACAGAAGAACCAGGTGGGGGACACCCGGTGGCTCAGTGGTTGAGTGTCTGCCTTCAGCTCAGGGTGTGGTCCCAGGTCCTGGAATCGAGTCCCGCATCAGCCCTCCCCCCCTACTGCAGGGAGCCTGCTTCTCCCTCTGCCTGTGTCTCTGCCTCTCTCCGTGTCTCTCATGAATAAATAAATAAAATCTTAAAAAAAAGAACCAGGTGGACCAGTGTCCAAACCCCAGCTCTGAGGCCGTGTGATCCTGGGCAGGTCCTGTCCCCTCTCTGAGTCTCCATTTCCTCACCTGTAACACAGGGATGATAGCGAAAGGCTATACTCAATACATCTGTCAGCATTTGACTATTTTTGACCTATAAAAATGGCAATTTCGCAGGGTTTGACCTAAGGTCTAACCTGGCAGGTTACTGAGAAGATCATATAAATTAACCCGCCTAACTTCCCTAGCCCAGTGTTTGGCACACAGTGTTAGCTCATCTCATTGAATTGTCCTCTCTGCCCTCATGTAACAGATAAAAATACTGAAGCTCAGAGAGGTTAAGTAACTTGTCCAGGGCCATCCAGCTGGCAGGCAGCAAAGATTCAAACCCAGAAGCAAACCCGGAGCAGAGGCTCCTCTCAGAGGGAGGGGCAGGGAGGCACGCCTCCATGTGTGCGGCTCCAGGCTTCCTTCGACATCTGCCAGCCAGCTCCTGAGTGCCGGGGCCCACGTTACCCCAGTTCCATTATCCATCTACTGGATCTTCCACCTGCTCGAGCTCCCTCCCTGCAGGTGCCTGAATCACAGCAGGTGGAGAGTAACATGCCATGAGCCTGGCAGGTGCCTTGGGAGAGCATGGTGGTAGGGGTCCGGTTCAGGAGATCCCAGCAGGCCGCGGAGGGATGCAGGGAGAGGGGGGTCACAGCCAAAGCCTGCGATAAGCTTTTCCACAGACTCACCTTCCTTTCCTGGCACAAAGAACCGCAGTGGTGCGCGGGGGAGATGTGGAGAGTGAGAGTGTGCGTGCATGTGGGGGAGGTACACCTATGTAAGGCTGAGCGTGTGCGCACATGCACGGGGGTGGGGTACACACCTGTGTGAGGATGAGCGCGTGCTTACATGCACATGGGGGGATACACGCTTGTGTGAGGATGAGCACATGTGCACATGCACATGCGGGGAGTACATGCCTGTATGAAGTAAGCACGTGCACCCATTCACATGGGCGGTGGTGTACAGACCTGTGTGAGGATGGGTGCGTGCACACATGCACGTGGGGGGTGTACATGCCTGGGTGAGGGTGGGTGAGGGTGGGTGCGTATGTGAGCCTGCGTGCAGGAAGGGGGTGATGGAGGTGAGCTTCACGTGTGTGTGTGTGTGTGTGTGTGTGTGTGTGTGTGTAGCTGCAGAGGTACGGAGGGTGCAGCAGCCACCACAGGCCAATGAATGGAGCATCTGGAGCCCAGCTCCCAGCTCCCAGCTCCCAGCTCCCAGAGCAGAAGGCCTGGCTCTGCCCCTGGCTCTGCCCCTTGCTAGCCATGTGAGCTTGGGCGAGTTACTGCCAAATAAAATCCGACAAGCCCAGCTTTTGCAGGGAGCGGCCTTCAATACCAGTTATTGCGGGGCAGGAAGGGACGATTTCATGGGCGGGGGTCCGCTGGCAGTAGGTAGAGCTCTGTGGAATGTTCTACAAGCATCCTAAGAGGCAGGCAAAAAGGGCTTAATGAGGCAAGAGGAATCGGGGTGGCAAGTGGGGTGGACCATGGGTGACAGGAAGGTAGACCGGTTGTGCCCCAGAGCCAGACTGTTTCCAGGGGGCCTGTAGCTGGCCCGTGCTGACCGTGGGCCAGAAGCGCAGGAAGGAAAGCAGCGTGGCCAGTACACGCCTTGTTCTGATCGATGGCTCGGTGAGGACAAGCAGTTAGGCTAATCATTGACCCGGTAAAGGATGGGAGTTTGGAGGGTTTGCTCTGGCCTGGTCCTAGGGGAACCAGGGGACATCTGTGAGCCTTAGCTAAGTCATGTGGATAAGGGGAGTTACTAGGTGTGTGTGGGGGTCTCAACCTTCACAGTTGTCGGGCTCACAGGCTCAGATGAATTCACCACTGGCTTCACTGAATTGCTGTGCCTCAGTTTCCCCTTCAGAAATGTGAGGGTCAGGGTAGTACCCGCCTCGTAAGCTCACTGAGAGCACTCAGAGAATTCTAAGCACTGAGCTAAAGAGCTTAGAGCAGTGCCTGGCTTGAAGCATGTCTCAGTGCTTAATTTTGTTGCTGGGCGGGGCCCAGGCCTGTGCTCGGGCCCTTCCATAAGTGGTTACTGAGCACTTCCAAGCCCTGGGCCAGGCGCCAGACACCGAGATGAATTAGAGGTCCCTGAACGCCGAGGGCAGACCTCCCAGCCCCTCACTGCCACTCAGGGTGAGGCATGCCCCCCAAGAGGGGGCAGGGTCCCAGGGAGGCTTCTGGGGAGCTGACACGTGCCGGGTCCATGAGATCAAAGCAGGATGAGCTCCCGGGTGTGCACGTGTTTGAGTGTGTGCACACGAGCTCGTCTGGGTCAGAGCAAGGGTCAGCACATCCGTCCTGAGACCAGGAGTCTGGTTCAAGGGGACAGAGGCTGAGGCTTTGACCCCTCCCATCCCGGTTGGAGTGAGAGAGGTTCTGGGGACCCCGGGGCCCCTCCTTGGAGCCCCCAAGGGCTGTGAGGGCAGGAAGGTCACCACCAGGCCCAGGAGAGCACATTCCTGCAGGCCACATGTTGGACCCCCGCTCTCTCTCTCGGGCACACAGAGCAGGCCCTGGGAAGGGGACAAGTGGGACCAGTGAGTGGCTCACCCCTCCGCTCAGCTTTGCTGTAGGCAGCCATCCCCTGGCCTCAGACCGGTGGACCGGTGGACCAGGTACATCACCGGGGCTCAGAGGCACCTGCCCCAGGTCCCCGACGGGTCCCAGCCGAGAGGAGCGGCAGGAACACTGACACTCCCAGCTCCAAACTCCATCACAGGACAGACACCCAAACAGCACACTCAAAAAATTGGTCTAGGATGAACCCAGCCGGGTTTGAACTCAGCCTGGAGGCTCATTTCTGATTTCTCAAGGGATCACCAAGGGCAACCTCCCCAAAAAGGGGAGACCATAAGTTGGGTCCCGTGCTGGGTCCCAGGAATACAGCAGTGAACAAGACAGACAGACTGAGGGCCCCTGGGTGGCTCAGTTGGTTAGGCGTCTGCCTTCGGCTCGGCTTGTGATCCCAGGGTCCTGGGATCAAGTCCCGCATTGGGCTCCCTGCTCCATGGAGAGTCTGCTTCTCCCCCTGCCCCTCACCCTACTCGTTCTCTCTCTCTCTTTCTCTCAAATAAATAAATAAAATCTAAAAAAAAAAAAAAAAGACAGACTGAACGCTCACAGGCTTACAGTGTTAGTTGGGGAGAGGGTATCGAACAGGCAATTATCAACACGAAAGTAGGGTGGGCTCATCGGGTGAACCTCAGGATCCCAGTTAAATGTGAATTTCAAATAAACAATAGTTTTCGGATAGTTTTCGATGCCCCTCGCAATATTTGGAACCTGGGATCATTATCCGTCGTTTATCTGAAATCCACATCTAACTGACTCTTGGGTTTTCATTTGTTCACAAAAGAAATTTTCAGCCGGCGACAAATCATCTAAGAAGATAAGCTAGGGTGATGGGCATCCTAGACCGTGATGGGGTGGGGGGTGTCTACTTTAGCCAGAAAGGTCAGAGAAGCTGAGGCCAGGATGAAGAGGAAGCCCCGCCCCGGGCCCCACCTCTGCCCCCCACCCACACCCCGTTCCCTCAGTTGCACGCAGGTTTCTTAAACCTCAACTCAGTGTCACTGTAAAACACCTTAGAATTGTCCCTAGGAGCCAAACAAAAGCAGAAAGATTCAGCTGAGTGTCATTTAAATATTTGTAACAGGGTGGCCCTAAGAGGAAGTCCTCGAACGGGGTTCAGAATAGATTCAGGCAGTAAATCAAGTTGAACCAAAACCCAAACGCAAACACTTAACCTCAAATATGACTTGAGAATATGCAGATGGGACCCACAGGAACCAGGCTACAGGACCACTCCCCTTCAGGTCATGGGAAATCCTGTTCAAGTGACACACACAGGACTCATGTCCCATCGAGGTCATGGGCAAAAATCTACATCTAAGCCTGCGATTTCTGTGGATATTAAGAAATCTTAGAGCAGAGGGCACCTGGGGGAGCTCAGTGGTTGAGCATCTGCCTTTGGGTCAGGTCGTGATCCCAGGTCCTGGGATCGAGTCCCACATCGGACTCCCTGCAGGGAGCCTGCTTCTCCCTTGGCCTGTGTCTCTGCCTCTCTCTGTGTCTCTCATGAATAAATGAATAAAATCTAGAAAGAAAGAAGAAAGAAAGAGAAAGAAAAAGAAAGAAAGAAAGAAAGAAAGAAAGAAAGAAAGAAAGAAAGAAAGAAAGAAAGAGAACCTAGAAGAGATAACCCCAAAATGGCTTGGGAAGTTAACCCCAATACTTGTTGGAGTGACAAAATCATAGTCTCCTGAGCCCACTTTTTTCTTAAGCTTGATAAGAATCGAGTAAAAAGATATTTAAGGGAATCAAACATATAGCAGTGGCATAGAAACGTTAAGAAATAATGGGTGCATGTTTAGAATTCTGAGTATTTATAATATTTAAGAGAATATGCTCTATGGGTATAACGGATCAGCCTTAAGGTTCTAATTGAAAATGTGCAAACGAATCATAGATTGATTTAGACTTAGGATTTTTAAATTGAAATCTAACCGAGTTTGTCAACAGCATCAGAGTAGTGTTGAGAGTTTAAACTCACCATATTTATTAACATAAATTATTAGATTTCCAAGAACTATTTAAGCGCTTAAGAAAGTTTTGTTTGTCATTAAGGCAAGTGAAGTATTTTAAACAGAAATTGAATATATTAAGCTTATATATTCCGCTTAAAGTGTTTACGTATGTTTTAACCAAGATTATAAACAAACACTCATCATTTTTAAAGGTAATTTCAAAAAGTTATTTTAAAAGTTGCTCGATTTGGGCAGCCCGGGTGGCTTAGCGGCTAAGTGCCTGTCTTTGGCTCAGGCTGTGATCCCGGGGTCCTAGGATCGAGTCCCGCATCGGGCTCCTGCATGGAGCCTGCTTCTCCCTCTGCCTGTCTCTCTCTCTCTCTCTCTCTCTCTCTCTCTCTCTCTCTCTCGTGTGTGTGTGTTTCATAAATAAATAAATAAAATCTTTTTTAAAAAAATAAAAATAAAAGTTGCTCGATTCGTGGAAGATTTTTACTCTGACCTCAAACGCTGAAGCGGGATTATGGGATTTATAACTCTCAGAAATTGAATGTTATTTTTGGAAAACCAAAGGAGACCAAATAATCTCTAGGCAGAAAGGCCACCCGCAAGGGCCCCAGGAACTCACGGTGACACCCAAGTAGCAATAGCTGTGGAGATGAAACTCAGGTCACCGCTCCCCTTCCCCAGTGACTTCAGGGTCCACGGTCCGCGCAGATGGGCTGGCGACCTCGGGCGAGCCCTGGTCTCTGGGCTGTTCCTGTCCCTTGGGCCTCAGCCCTCAAGGCTGGCGGCCGTTTCCAGGACTTGCCCACCGTTTTCTGAGCACCTACTATGTGCCAGGGGCTTTAATGTGCTGTATTTCATTTCATCCTTGTAACAATCATCTGGAGAAGACACTTTCATCACCTATGTTCCCCGGGCGGGAGGATGGAAAGCTAAAGACACACAGATAAACGTGGCGCTAGGACTTAAATGCAGGCCCGCCCAACTCCAGGCTGCTGGCTGTATCTTCCAAGGTCTCAACGCCTCCGCTAAGGAGTGGAATCCACCTGATTCCCTAGCTCAGCGCCAAGAGGAGGGGCCCTTCTTCCTTCTAGGAGCGCTAAGAAGCTGAGGTTTCTGTGCCAGTGGCGCCGCCTGCTGGAAGGTGGGCATCACCCCCAGAAAGGAGCTCACCTGAGGGTTCTGTCCCCGGGAGGGACAGAAAGGGCTCCAGCCTCCACGACTTCCAGGACCTGCCCCCAGAAAGTTCTTAACTCCACTTCGCTTCTCTCTAAGCTCGGCCCCACTGTCCCAGCCGAGCCGTCATCCCGTGTCCCCTCTAGCACAGCCTCCCACCTGCCCTCGGGAGACCCCTCTGCCCACCCTCCCCAGCAGCCAGGGTGACCCTCCCTTCCATGGGTCCCTAGTGCCCAAAGAATCCAGCCACCAGGTTCCCCAGCCTGGCACTCAAAGCCTCCATGGCCTGACCCCAGACTCTTCCCGGCCCTGCCCCCCAAACATCTCCCCACCGTGTACCCTCACCCCCTGGGCTTCCACACTCACCTTCCTTGGCTGTGCTCCGCCTCCTGCCAGGAATGCCATCATCAAACTCTTACCCACCTGCCAAAGGTGAATTCTGGAGCCACCTCTTCCAGAAAGTCTTCCCTTCTTGGTTTGACTTAACGTTTCCCTCCCCTGTGGAGCAGAGGCTGTGCGTCCCAGCCGGCCTTCCGACCGCACCTGTAGCTCTTCACCTGATGGAAGGCCACAGACCGGGAGAGCTGAGGAATTACCCCACTTCCCCCCAGGTGCGGCCCTCCCCCGGTGATTCAGCTGGAGGATGGACACCCCAGCTCCATCTCCCCTCTCCGGGACAGCTCTGAGTTCATGTTCCACGCTGCGTCCCAGAGAACACCCCAAACGGCAGGGGCCTACAGCGGCAAATTGGGCACCGCTCTGCCCACTGACTCCCTAATCTTTCCTACCTCAACTCCTCACTCCCTTACTGGTGCCTCCTGGGACAGCCTCTCAGGTAAACAACTTGCACTAAATTTCTCTAGCAGGATACACGTCCAGGGGGACCCACCCCAGGCCTGTGCCCTCCCTCCCTGGTACTTAGCTGATGCCTTTGCGGGAGCACTGGTCAGCAGAGGCCTCACGTAATGCCCCCTAAAACCACAAGCAAGATGAATCGAGCATTTGCTATGTGCCTGGTCCCCTTTATGTCTTCTCTCGTCTCCACCTCACCACAGCCTGGGAAGTGGGTGCCGCCGGTACCCTCATTTCACAGTTGAGAAAACCAAGACTCATGTAAAACAACTTGTCCAAGGTCCCAGAAGCCAGCAGGTGGCAGGGCTGGGATTTCATCCAGGTGGACTGATTCTGGAGATGGAGAGTTTAACCACATGTGGGATGTGGCAGGAATGATCACAGCGCCTGCCTCCAGGTAGCTGTGGATGCCCAAGAAGTTCTTATAAAAAGGGGTGTGTGTGCACACGCGTGCGAGTGCTTGTGGCAGCCCTGCTAGGTCGCTTGTAAGGAGGGACTCACGTCCGTCCTCCGGCCCAGCCCAGTGATGATGCACGCTCAGTGATTATTGATCAAGTGCTTATTAGAAGGAATCAGCAACAGGCTCCCTGGGTGGCTCGGCGGTTTAGCGCCTGCCTTTGGCCCAGGGCGCGATCCTGGAGACCCGGGATCGAATCCCACGTCGGGCTCCCAGTGCATGGAGCCTGCTTCTCCCTCTGCCTGTGTCTCTGCCTCTCTCTCTCTCTCTCTCTCTCTCTCTCTCTGACTATCATAAATAAATTTAAAAATTTGAAAAAAGAAAGAAAAGAAGGAATCAGCAACCAGGCCCACAGGACCAAGGCAGTAAGACAACAGGATGGACCCAGAGGATGAGGCTCAGAGCACCTGGTAGACTGTGAGACCTTGGGGAGGTCGCTGTCCCTCCCCGCCCCTCTGTCCAGGGAGGGGGTCCCTGCCACTTATCTCCCACAAATGGAGTCCCTAAACCCCGACTCCAACCACCCAGTCGGGGGAGGATCCCAAAAGCTAAAGGAAGGCGCTAAGATAGAGACAGGTGGCTTCCTCCATGGGGCAGCATAATGTCCCCGGTACCGTGCCTCTGCTCCTAAGCTGGGGCTCTGGTGCCACCTCGTGGTCAACCTTTCTTCCTCCTCTGCCACCTTTTCCTTTTCAAAACTTCTTGCCTTGGAGCCTGCTGCCCCCTGAGAACCCCAGGGCATTCCTCTCTCCTCACCCAACGTTTATGTCTAGGCACAAAGACTCAACCCAGGAGCGACCATCATGAGCAAGGCGGCCGCAGTTTAGAAGAGTCTAGACCAGCACTTCCAACAGAAATATGCAAGCCCCAAATGCACGTCTCACGCGTAAAGTAAAACTTTCCAACAGCTATGTTTTGAAAATCAAAATTTTTAAAAAAAGGAAATCAAAATAACTAGGTACAAATCATTTTAATAATATGTTTTATCCAATCCAATATATACAAAATATTATCACTCGCACATTTAGTCAATTTTTTAAATTATCTTTTTTACTTTAATTACGCACAGTCTCCAAAATCTGTATCTTTCTCTCACCGTACATCTCCATTCGGACTGGCCACATATCAAATGCTCGGTGGCTCAGTGGGCCGGTGGCTGCCTGCCACGCCGAGCAGCACAACAAATAGACGGAGTCAGTTTTCTCTGGCCCCTCGGCAGCTTTTCAGAGATTTGGCCCATTACATCCATCTCCCTTGGGATTTACCTTTGCAGCTTTGTTTTCAGGGTGTGGAGGGTTTCATCCAAGCTCTGTCCTCCCCCTGACCTGCGTTTGAATCTTAAGGACTGGGGACAGGATGCTGCGCAAGTCATTGTACCTTGGAAACGTAAAAGGAGGGTAATGAAAGTACTTCCCTCTGAGGTTGTGGCAGGGATGACTGGCAGGAAATCAGTGCCCCGTAGATGGTGGCCTAGTGAACCAAACCCTTAGCCTGCTTTTCGGCGCTGTGATGGTGAATTTTATGCGTCCATTTGGCTGGACTATGATGCCAATTGTTTAGTCAAACACTAAACTAAATGTTGCTGTGGGGGTATTCTCTTTATTTAAAAAAAAAATTATTTGACAGAGAGCAAGTGCGAGCACATGGAGGGGGAGCAGCAGGCAGAAGGAGAGGGAGAAGCAGGCTCCCCACTGAGCAGGGAGCCCGATGTGGGGGCCTCGATCCCAGGACTCTGGGAGCATGACCCGAGCTGAAGGCAGACACTTACCCACTTACCCGACTGAGCCACCCAGGCGCCCCGAGGTCTTCTTTTTTGACACGATTTAACATTTCAATCAGCAGACTTTGAGAAAAGCAGCTCACCTCCACGAGGCGGGTGGGCCTCATTCAATCGGTCCGAGACCTTAAGACCAAAGAGGTTTCTCGTGGAAGCAAATCTGCTTCCAGATTGCGACATAGAGACTCTGCCTGGGTTTCCATCCTGCAGATTTCGGACTCAAGACAGGAACAGCAGCTCTTCCTGAATTTCCAGCTAGCCTGGAGTCCAACTCTACAAATTTCAGAATTGCCAGCCCCAATAACAGCATGAAGCAATTCCTTAAAATAAGCATCTCTTGGGACACCTGGGTGGCTCCGTTGGTTAAGCATCTGACTCTTGATTTTGACTTAGATCATCATCTCAGGGTTGTGGGATCGGCCCCATATCAGGCTCTACACTCAATGTGGAGAGTCAGCTTGAGATTCTCTCTCTCTCTCTCTCCCTTGGCCCCTCCCCACCCTCTAAAAATCAGTCAATCTTTCCCTCTCCCCATCCCCCACACTCAGGTGTCTCTGAGTGCTATGGTACTAAAGGTGAAATGACCGCATTGCTTAAGCCACTGAGTAAATGTATCACAGCAGCCCTTCCCTTCCTCTGAGTGGAATGGCAACAGGCCTGAGAGCTGAGACAGAAGTGGACTTACTGGCCCATCCCAGAGCCCCTCCCTCACTGGCTGGCCAGAGACCCCTTCTGAGAGAGTGGGATCATGGGGTGGGCTTTGCTGCAGAAAGGGGATGTGAGGGAGCAAGGAAAGACCCAGGGCGTCGGGAGCTGCTCTTGAGGGCAGAGTGTGGGGAGGTCCCTGGGCACAGAGAAGCTGCCTTGAGGACGGATGGCCCATCACCTCCCCACTCTGGCCTCCTGTCAGAACTCCTGTCAAGGGATGCCTGGGTGGCTCAGTGGTTGAGCGTCTGCCTTTGGCTCAGGGCATGATCCTGGGGTCCCACATCAAGCTCCTCGCAGGGCGCCTGCTTCTCCTTCTGCTTGTGTCTCTGCCTCTCTGTGTGGTCTCTCATGAATAAATAAATAATAAAATCTTGAAGAAGAAGAAGGAGAAGGAGAAGGAGAAGGAGAAGAAGAAGAAGAAGAAGAAGAAGAAGAAGAAGAAGAAGAAGAAGAAGAAGAAGAAGAAGAAGAAGAAGAAGAAGAAGAAGAAGAAGAAGAAGAAGAAGAAGAAGAAGAAGAATTATTCCTGTCAAATCCAGCTCTACGCCGCCACCAGAATGATTTTCCTAAACCACCCATCAAGTCATTTGCCATGTTTCAAGACCCTTGTGAGGCTTTCCTACAATCTTAAGATAAAGCCAACAGTCCTTCCTATGACTTAGAAGACACTGTGTGACCTAGTGTTGGCCAGGCCAGCCCCTGCCCTACCCAGACATTGGCCAGATGGAACTCACTAGACCCTTGGATGTATACTTGCCTTTTTCCGGCAACTCCTCCTCCCCAGCAGCCCACACTTCAAGTCTCACCTAGGATCATGGCCCCCTCCCCTCATCTACAAGGCAGCCCTGCACTCCTCCTCTGGGTCCCCAAGTCCTGGTTTAGCGGCCCCTCCAGAATTTCTGTATAGAAGAGCCTTAGATTCAGGCATCTGCCTGAGTGGCTTCAGGGGGCCTAGCGGTAATATAGGGGAGCAAATTTTGCCACCCCATAATAGGAGGCCTTCGGGGCATATTGATTACATTAAACTGGTTATTTTTTAAGAAACTGCAAACACAAAAGAAAAAAGAAGTTCTAAAAACTGATAGAAGTTACCATTTCATAAGAGGCATTTAATGTGTAAAAGGGAAGCTCCACGTGTAAGTGTGTCTCCCTCCCTGTACCAGGAATAGGAGAGTGACTCTAAATCTCTAGAAACTCTATAAGTGGAGAAAGCATGGACTTAAACCTGCATAACAATCTGACCCTTGTCGCCTGTGCTTTTCCTGGTCACTTCCCATAACTGACTGCCCCTACCCCAGCCCCTTCTTTTGTCTTTAACTGGGCATGGTACTTAAGGTGATGACTTCAGCCACTTCGGGAGTTATTCCGTTTCCCAGAGTCTCCCCCATGTATACAGAAGGTAGACACACATGCTCTTAAACTTTGCTTGATTTTCTCTCATTAATCTGTCTCATAAAAAAAAAAAATCTGTCTCATGTCAGTTTGATTTAGACCAGCTAGAAGAATCTTGAACGGTAGAGAAAAGTTCTTCCTCCCCAGCAGTGCTCAAGGGTGCTCCTCTGCTCCTGCCCTCTCCTTCCCAAGAATGGCCACAGCGACCTGTTTTTACATCGTAGACCACCCGATGCCTGGTACAGCCTGGCACACAGTGGCGCTCACTAAATATCATCCACTCCTTGCTCTGCATTCTTCCATTTGCTCTCCGGCTGGGTGACCTCTCTCTCCAATCTCCTTCCCTGTCTGAGTCTCCTTGGCTAATCAGAACCTCGGTTTCATCTGCAAACTCTGAAGTTCTGGACAATATAAAGGCGGATGATGATAGACCTTAGGAATACATGCTGTGATAAACTGCAGAGGCTTTTTAAAAGTGTGTTATAGAGCAGCACGTACAGTCCAAAACGTGCATCTAGAAAGTAGCCATCATCTACTGGACTTAGTTGGAACTGGGCTCTGATGAGCTAAGCACGTTACTATGTGTATCGCCTCATTATTCCTTACAACCCTGCTCGGCTGGGCACTGCCAGCGTCTCCCATAAGGAAGAAGAAACCAAGGTCCAGAGAGGTCCCGTAGCTAGTGAGGAGCAGAACTGGACTTGACCCCTGCTTTGCCGAGTCCAAAGGCCATGCCTGCTCTTCACCGCCAGACCAGTTGGTACCTCTGTGCAAATTGGGAATAATAATAGCTCCCAGCTCATAGGGTTGTTGGAGGATTAAATGAGCTAAGAGGTGCAAAGCCCTCAGAGCGGCTCCTGGCAGAGCCTAAGGGCTCAGCCCGCAAGCACCGTCACCCACGGTAGCACTGGACTGTGTCAGGCCGGCCCTGCAAGACCGTACTCAAAAAAAAGTGAACAGTGGTGTCTCTGGTCCTGAGGTCATGGGTGATCATATTTTTTTTTCTTTTTCTGTAATAAGCAGGCATTACTTGTATGTCTCTTTCTTTTGAAATTCTTGCATGAACGATGCCCTCAGTGAGCTGTCACTCCCTCAAAGCAGGCCCGTGAGATGTCCGAGTCACCTCCCCGAGGCCTGGCACAGGGAGACAGACCCCCGGGAAAGGATCACAGCACGGAACAGCTCACGGGAGCCCTCCCAGCCCAGGCTCTCCAGCCACACACTTGACAGGAGCCGGAGTTGGGGGCGTGGGGTGCGGATCAGTGCCAGGAACTGACCCAAGCTAAGCCTGCTCTTTGTTGGCATTCCCCAAAAGGCACAATGAGATGCCCCGCGGCTCTTCCGGGCCCCCGGGGGAGCGGTGGGAGCAGCCGTGATGCGTGAGACCTCCGGCCCTGAATCCACCAACAGCTGTGACCACTTCAGCTATTTTAAACCCTTGGGCACCGGGAGGCTCCCCTCACACCAACCAGCCACTGCGGCCCAACACCCATCGCAGGCCCTGAGCCAGGGGCAGGAACCCCGAAACTGGGTCCACCGGGTCCAGGTTGGGTTTTTTTACGGAGAGGGACTTTCATCTCTTGAGTGCTTGCTTGTGCCAGGCACTGTGTTTTCCACACATGGTCTCATTTAACACCATCCTCACATCTATGCTGAGAGGTCAGTCGTTCACAGATGACAAAAATGAGGCACCAAGTGGCAGGGCGAATTGTCCAGGGCCCCACAGAGGCAGTCCCCACCAAGGAACTAGGATTTGTGTTTCTTCACCTACCAATTAAGAGACAACGTTCCCAGGGCACCTGAAAAGCATCTGCCTTCAGCTCAGGTTGTGATCCCAAGGTCCTGGGATCGAGTCCCGCATCGGGCTCCCCGCAGGGAGCCTGCTTCTCCCTCCACCTGTGTCTCTGCCTCTCTTGTGTGTCTCTAATGAATGAATGAATAAAATCTTAAAAAAAAAAAAAAAAAGACCACGTTCCTTCTCTGCTCTTACCTGCTCTGCCCCTGCCCCAGCCCCCCTGCCCCCAGGGCCATGCGAGCTCCTACCCCGGCCCTGCCACTCTTGGGAGCTGGGAGTCTGAGGGCAAATTCCTTAACCTTTGGGCAGCTCACTTCTTCGTCTGCAAAGCGGCGGGGTTATCGGGAGGGTACAATGATCTAATTCTAATACATGAAAAGTGCCGCTGGGACAGTGCCTGGCACACAGAAAGAACGCATTAAGGGCCCGCTGTTACTCCTTCTCTCCTGGCAATCACCACCGCTTGCTTGACGTTATCACTGTTGTGACCTGCCAGGGCCTCAGTAGGGGTTCTGTGTCCCTTCCCAACCCCCCCACTCTGGGCCCTCGTTGCCCCGTGGGTGAGATGAGGGTGTCATGCTCTGTGATCCCCGGGAAGGTGGGAACCCTGGCATCTGCCAAGTATCTGCCATGAAGTAGGGACTCAAATGTAATTCCAGTAGAGGGATGCCCAGACAAGAGCCCACCTGGGGGGGGGGGGGACTCTCAGAGTCAGCTCCAGGGTGCACACGTTTTTGCCTCTTTGGCAGGTAACTATGCTCGAGCTGCCTCCTGATGGATGGTGCACTCACTTGGCACTGCCAGGAGCCCTTCAAAATTTACCAGCGTCTCCCTGGGTCTGTGAGCCCTTGTGGGCGGGTGCCCCGCCCCCAGCCCAACTCAGACCTTCCCCTTTGTCTACCCACATTCCTCCCAGATCCTGGCACCCACCAGCAGCTGGGCTCATCACCACCTCCTAATTTGGGCCTCCTCAAAAAGGCCACTGGGGTCAGAGGCTGGGTGTGTCTCAGCCCCGGGGAACTTATGAGCCTCCACCCTGCACCACCTTCCAGGGCTCCCATTCCCCCAGCAAGCTTACCCCCTTCTGAAACATGCACCCCCCCCTCCAGCCTGCCCCCACCCCATCCTTCTTGTAACCTGTCCCCTTACCCATCCCAGTCCACCGTCCACCTCCCAGCTCCTGTCCCCTCTACAGAGGACCACTTACTCACACCTGGTTGAATTATCTGACTAGGCCCTGGCTTAGCTTTAGGGCTGGAAAGGTCTGAGACAGGGGTGGGGACCGAACCCACTGGATGTCACCTTGTACCCCCCCAAAACACAAACTGACCCCTGCAGTGGCACCCTCCTTTACCCAGTGGCCCAGGCCAGAACGGGATTCCTCACTGTCCGTCCCCAGAACATCCATATTCAGTCCACAAACGCTGCTCCCATCAATGCCCTCCTCGCCAGCGGCCTCCAGCCCCCCGGCCCCAGGGGCTCCTCCATCTTCCACAGCCAGGATGGCCCTTCTCACCCCCACCCCTGACCACTCCTGGTGGAAGAAGCGCCCCACCCCGCGAGGCCCTGGCTGGGCATTCTGACCCTGCAGGCTGCTGGGTGCCCCTGCCAACCCCTCCCTCCCCAGTCCTCACCCTAACCCTGGTGGTTGGGGGTGCAGGGGACCTCAGCCTGTACCTGGCTTCCTGGCCACGCCCTCTGCTCCCGTGCCCTTACTTTGCAAACGTCCCGTTAGGGAAGACTCAGGTCGGGACCCCAGGCTGGGCGCCACCCCCCCCCCGAGGGGACAGTGGCCCTGCGTCCCGGGCCCGGTGGCCGGAGCCCACCGCAAGGGAGCCGAGGGAGCCAAGCAACCGAGGGAGGGAGGAAATTGGCAACCGCTGACCTCACCCGGGCGGCGGGCGGGCGGGGGGCGGGGCGGGGGGCGCGGGCGGGGCGGGGGGCGTGGCCACGCTTGACGGACGGGCCCGCGGCCCACTGCGCGAGGAGGCCGCCCGCCCGCCCCGCCCCCCGGCCCTAGATAAGGCGGAGCGCGGGGCCGCCGCCGCGGGAGTGGGCGCACCTGTGCGGCAGGTGCTCCGGCAGGTGCCCCGGCGGGACGCGACCCCGACCAGCGACCAGCGAGGCCCGGCTCTGCGCTGCGGGAAGATGCTGCGCGAGAGGACCGTGCGGCTGCAGTACGGGAGCCGCGTGGAGGCGGTGTACGTGCTGGGTACCTACCTCTGGACGGATGTGTACAGGTGAGCGGGGCCCGCCGCGGCCCGACACCCCCCGCTCGGCCCCAGAAACCCCGAGGCCCTCCTCGGGGCTGGGGACGCGACCGCCTTCCTCCAGCGCCAGCTGCTCCTCATCCCGAGGCCCCTGCACCCAGGAATCCTAAGACACCCAGAAACCTGGCCGCCCCCACACTGGCAGCCTCCCCGAAATCCTGAGACCCTGACACAGACCCAGCTCCGTCGTCTCTCCTTTCCCAGAGCCCCTCCCCTGGACCCCAGTCTTCCCTCCGGCTGACCCGCCCCAGGCCCTCTCCCAGGGCACCCCAGGGGACCCCTGCTCTTCCCCCTTCCTCTCCCCTCCACCCTCCCCCTCCTCTCAGACCCTTCTGACTCACCACCCACCTCAGATGAGCTTCCTCCAGGATTTGCCCCGATGCAGGCTGGGGCCAGGCCAGAGGGGAGCTGCCCTGGGGCGGGATCTGGCCCTGGGGGATACTCAGGCTCCAATTTCGCCCAGTGGGGGCTGCTGCTGGTGGCCTGTCCCCAGGCACTGGCTGTGAGCTGCTTGTCCCCGAATGCCTTCCCCTGACTTCACCCTGGGGCTGGGGAGGACTTTGATATGCCAGGCTGGAGGGTGCAGAGGCAGGGTCTTTGGCAGAAAGGCGCCCCTGACTCTGGACCCTGTTTCCTCCCCCTCTTCTCTTGCACCCAAACTTTGGTGGAGTGTAGGATTTCTGAGGCAGCGGCAGGACACAGGGTGGGGGAATTGAGGTCATGCCCCTCCCCGCTGCCCCCGGCCCCCAGGAAGGGGGCAAGTCCGTGGTCCACCGCCGGTATTCTGTGGGGCATCCTTGCGAAGGTGTGGCTGGTGTGAGTAAAGGGGTGCAGAGGGTCCCCGCAGGATCATGAGCATTCGATCAGAGCATGTGAAATGCTCCCCCTTGCCAGAGGGGGAGGGGTCAGTGCTGACGAGGGGAGCATTCAGGACTCTCAGGTGGGATCCCATGCTGATACCCTTTGGGCAGCTCCCCTAACGTCTCTGTGCCTTGAGCTGAGCTGGAGGTGCCAACGTGGCTTATCGTTTCCAAGTCATTCTGTCATCTGGAGCACAGCTGCCTCCCCCAGGCCCTCACCAAATCCCATCCCCGTGTCTTCTCACACACCCTCCCCAGCCCATCCTCTCTGTCACCTCCGGTGGCCCTGGCAGCCCTGCCCAGCCAGTCTCCTGCCACCTTTTCAGCAGGCACTGGCCATGCCGATACCATTAGGCCCCAGCCTCCTGAGGGCAAAGGGCCCTGTCACCACGCAGACCAGGGACCCTCTCTGCTCATCTGCCCCTGGCCTCAGTCGTCCACATGGAAACCTCAAATGTGGTTTCTGAGGGTCATAACACAGCAGGGGAGTGTGGTCCAGACCTTTCTTCCCCACCCCCAGTCCTAAACTGGGCACTGCCAGGGAGTGGGCTGGGAGCCAGTGCACTCAGGTCTGTAAGCCTCAGCTGTCCCTATACCCGCCTGTTTGTTCACTGGGGCATTTTTGCTGCAGCCCGAACTGCTGGCATGGTGCCTCCAGTGGGGGGATGGGGAGAAAAGAGGGGGGCCGGGCTCGGGCCTCCTGCCCTCCCCTGTCCTGGCAGAGAGAGGCCCAGCCCCAGCAGGGGCACTGAGCGAGGAGGTGTGGACTCACCCTCCCTCTGGCAGGGAGCAGAGGTGTGATGATCCCTTTTGTCCTTTCTCAAGAAAGTGGCCACTGCCACCACGACCCACATCTCCCAGCTGCGCTTCACTGAAGACTCCACCACCCCCAAGAGAAGGAGCGCAGTGTAGACCAGCACTGTCCAGCAGAAAGAGAGTGCCAGCCACAAACAGAGCCACTTGTGTAAATTTTAATTTTCTAGCAGCCACATTTTTTAGGATCAAAATATGTGAAATTAATTTCCATAGTATATTTTATTTAAACCAGTATATCCAAAAATACTAGCGTTCCGATATATAATCAATATAAAGATGATTAATGAGATAGTTCACATTGTCCTTTTCATACTAAACCTTTGACATTCAACATGTATTTTATACTTACGGCACATCTCCAGGCAGATTCGCTGAATTTTAGCTTGATGTCCACATGTCCTGAACAGGACAGGCCTAGAGCGGGGGTTCTGACCCTCAGCGCTACTGCATTTGGAGCCAGATAATCCTCTGTCGTGGGGGGCTGTCCTGTGCCTTGTACAGTGTTTAGCGTCAGCCCTGGCTTCCCACCCCTAGATGCCAGGAGCAGTCCCCCTGCCATCGGACACCTGGCAGGAGGACAACATCACCACCCGTTGAGAGCCACTGGTCTATTAGAAGGAAGCGTCTTCCAGAACGAAGGAGACGGGACTGTGACTTCTGTCGCCGCTGGCATCTGTAGCAGTAAGAGCTAGCGTCAGTATTAATAATAGCAGGGATATTAGTGAGCACTTAGAAACCAGATGCCCTATCTTGTATCTTCCTCACCACAGACCTTGGGGGTCACGCTGAGATTATCCCATATTGTAGATGAGGAAGCAAGGCTCAGAGAAGTGAGACCAGTGCCCCCATGTCACACAGGACTCGGGCCCATATCTGACTCAGAACCCATGCTCTTTTAATTTTTTTTTTAAGATTTTGTTCATTTATTCATGAGAGACGCAGAGAGAGAGGCAGAGACACGGGCAGAGGGAGAAACAGGTTCCCTGCAGGGAGCCCGACCTGGGACTCGATCCCGGGTCTCCAGGATCAGGCCCCGGGCCAAAGGCTCAACCACTGAGCCACCCAGGCACCCCAGAGCCCACGCTCTTAACCTCCACTGTGTGACTTT
Source organism: Vulpes lagopus (assembly GCF_018345385.1). Classification (NCBI taxonomy): domain Eukaryota; kingdom Metazoa; phylum Chordata; class Mammalia; order Carnivora; family Canidae; genus Vulpes; species Vulpes lagopus. The sequence goes on from NC_054831.1 coordinate 130,261,906, forward strand.
AAAATTAGCAAGTTGAACAGGGTGACCCTCTCGGCCGGCCTGCGTCTCTTGCACCCTCCATTGCCCACACTCGCTTCCCCCGCCCCCTTTCAGCCCCGCACTTCCCACGGAGTCCTTTGGACCCAGGCACAGGTTCTAACTGTAGACCCCACATGATGCCCCCCAGGGTCTCCAACAAGGCCTGGTGGACCCTATGCCCCGTTAGTAAGGGAGTATATTTGGCCTCTTCACCTCCCGAGTGAGTGAACAGGTGTCAGCACCCACCCCCCTTTCCCAAGGGCGTGGGCCGCCTTTCCTGAGATGCGCACATGGCTCCCCGTCCTGCAGCCCAGGGGGGACCTCGCCTGCCCCGTTCCTCAGCAGACCGTCTGGTGGGTCTCCTGAGCCGCACTGGCCCCTTGGGGGAGATGCCCCAACCCGGGCACATTCTGAGGGCTAGTTTCCAGTAAACTCAGTAAATTCACAGAAAAAAGGAAGTCAGGATTTTTTTTTTTTTTCTAGAGATTTACTTTGTGACAGTTGCTAAAGGTACTTGCTGTTTCCTTCCCCCAAGCATCTTATCTTAGATCTGGCACATGTACGCCTTGCCCAACGCCATCTCCCCGGACGGTCCCTTTGCCTGGCAGCTGCTTCCTCCCTGGGGCTGGCCCAGGTCCCTATCTGATTTAGGCTTGAAGCTGGAGGGGGCGCAGCACGTGTGGCATCTCCCTGCTGGCTTCACCCTCCTTTCTTCCCTTTGGTTTCTCTGCGGAGACACCCCCCGGAGCCGGAGGGACCAGGGGAAGGGCAGCCTTGGAGTCAAGTTACGGGGGCGATCACTCTGTGCCTGACTGTCCCACTGACCCACAAACGGGGCCGTGAAGACAGCTTCTCCTGTCCCTCCCTTGGTTTGTGCATCTGCCCAGGGGGGAGTGAGAGGTGTCCCCTTCTGTCTGGTGGAGAGAGGTCAGGATCTCTTTCTTAAAGTCTGCAGGAGCTTCAGGGCACAGATGACCTTCACGGTTGTCTCTTGCCTCTGCACAGCATTCTCCTGGTGACACTTGACCTCAGGATGAGATGGGAGGTGGGAGTGATCCCCCCACCCCGGGATGCCCCGAGGCAGGGGCTGACCAGCCATTTTTCCTGACTGGGTCTCGCCCATCACTTTCTGGCAACAGATGGGAAGAGGGTATCAGGGCAGGAGGAGCGGGCTTAGGAAAAATGCTGGGAAAACGGGGAGGAGGACAGATACGTACCCCACCTTCAGGAAGAGCCTGGAGAATCAAAATTCACCATCTAACTCCCTGGACTCCTCTTAGACTTCTTCCCTGTCCCTTGGCTGGTGTGAGTATTTTAGAAAGCATCCTTAGGAGAAAGATGATGGGGGGGTGGGGTCTGTGATCCCGTTAGAAGCATTAGAGAAGTGGGGTGCCATGGTGTCCCCTTCCCAGAGAGGGCCAGCCCCTGCCTCACCGATCCCATCTCCCGCTGACTACCCTGCACACACTCCATTCTGGCCACATTGTGGATGCTGTTAGCACTTGACCACACCAAGCTCATTCGTGCCACAGGACCTTTGTATGTGCTCGTCCCTCTGCCTGGAGTACTATTCCTCAGACTCCTGCAAGCCTGACCTTTCATCCATCAAGGCTTAACGCAGACATCAGCCCCTCTGAGCAGCATTCGTCACTACCCTCGTTTCGTGGTGCCCTACCTCACGCCCCAGGCCCTCTCCACCTCTGTACTATTTTTCCTCCTTGCAGATCTTATTTACTTACTATTCGCTCGCGTTTACTGAATGCCCAGACTGCCTTCCTAACGCCCTCCGTGCTCATCTCACGTGCATTTAATAATTTACATGTGTTTAGACCTCACAACAATTTTATGCCCCCTTATTTGGGGAAACTGAGATAAAGAATGTTTGTCCAAGTTGACACAGCAGGTGAATGGTGGCAGTGCCGGGCCCGGGCCCCTGACCACTCTGCCAGGCTGCCTTCTGGGACTTATGTTGGGGGCGTGTCCCCCTCCATGCCCGCTGCCCTCCCTGCTCCCATATACCTCCAGCCCTCAAGTCAATGAAGGGCTCCTTCATTGAATGAATGGATGGAGGTGGCCAGTGATGCATGTAGACTGGCCTCTCACTGGGCTGAGCTCTCCACCCCCAGCCTCAAGGGATGAGCACTGTCGGACTGGCCAGTGGAAGGTCAAGGGCATGTGGCCGAGCTTGGCCAGAGCGGCGCTTGCTCCTGAGAGAATGACGGTGGGAGGAATCAGGCCAGGTCAGGTGGCCTCATAAATTAGGGCAGCACCCAGCGCTCTCAACCCTAAAAAGGAGGTCTTGCCAGGAGCTGCTCCTCGGCTCTGGTTTTGGGCTGGTTCCTGGGGAGTGGCAGGGTCCTAAGGAGGACCCGGTACCCTGTGTGTCAAGCCCCCAGCCACTTGCAGAACTGGGGTCTCCGAGAGCCTTCCGTTCCTGCCCAGAGGGCCCTGCATCAGGTGGGGAGCACGGTGGCAGAGGCTCACCACTGTGTCACCCCACAGCTGGTGACACCTGTGAGACAGTGGGGGTGGCCAGTTTTCAGAGGCAGCACTGCCTGCCCACCGTGCCAGGCTCCGTGGCCAGGCTGTGATGGGCCCAAGCCTGCCTATCTAGGTCACTCACCCAAGCCTTTGGTGTCCCTCCTCTGGGCCCCTGACCCCACCTCCAAAATAAGTCGGGGGCTCTAGAGGCTCCTAAGGGCTTCTCATTTGCTCCGCTCCTGAGCCGGGCCCAACATCCCCGCACCCTCCAGTAGAGGACCTTTAGGGAAGACTGTAAGGTCTGGATCCTCCCCCAGGAAGGCAGCAGCCAGACTGGGACAGAGCTCAGAGAGCTTGAGTTTACCTCACGCGCTGCCCCTGCTGTCTCTGAGACGTGGACCAGGTGCTCACTCTCTGCAGCTCTCAACATGCTCGTCTGTAGAAGGGGATGATATTGGTACAGACCTCATGGGGTTTCAAAAGGATGGCCTGAGGGCGGGTGGCCCTGGCACATGCTAAATCCTCAGAAAGTCATTATCGTGAACTCGTATTGGGCTTATTGTAACATTATTAAAACAATAATGAGCTTTGGCTTCAAAGCATCCATAACACTCATGGGAGAGGAATGTTGAACCTTTGTTTTAGGGGCCGTTAAAAGCACCAACAAAGGGGAGGGAGGGAGGAGTCCTGGCAGCTGGGATCAGGGAAGACTTCCTGGAGGAGGTGGCAATTGAGCTGTAAGGAGGGACAGGGGTTCACAGTGTGACCAGGTCATACCACGCGGGAGCAGAGGTACCTGGCAGGACAGTTGGGACACACGGGAGCAGAAAGGGCACAGACTCAGTGGCCTACAGTGTAGGGCTGGAGAGTCAGTGAGCTCAAACCAGGGCTTCGACTGCCAGGCTCGCGTGTTAGACTTTGTTACACAGGCGGCGGGGGGTTACTGAAGGTGTCCGGGGAGGGAGTGAACGCAGATTAGATGGTTTCTGCCGTAAGGAGACGGGCAGCTGGAAGCCTGGTGTGAGAGGCGGCTGAGGTCACCAGGCAGAGAAGGGGGGCCGGCTGAAGATAGCCGCATCCCCTGTCCAGGGCAGCTACCCACCTCAGGGCTCCAGCCCCCATCCTGCCAAGTTGAGGCTTTGCCTTCCTCCCCTCATCCCTCCCCTTGAGGGTGCTCGCCATGGGCCTGCATGCCAGGTTGGCACCCACGAACCCCCTCTCAGACTCCTGCAAAGACCCGAGGGCAGGATGTCACACCCAGGCTGCCAGGAGCTGGGTTCACTGGGGGAGGGGGGGTGATCCCTGGCTGGTGTTAACGAGGCCCGGGACAGATGGATAAGCCGAGAGGGCCAGGCGCCAGCTAGGAGCAGACACGTCATGCCCTCAAGTCTGCGGCTGAGTGGGCACCCCAGCCCCGCGAGGCCAAGCTGGTGACCCTCGCCACCGAGTGAGTGAAGACCAGAGAGGCCGACTGGCTCCCCAGAGGCCATGGGACATGTGCGGGGCTGAGCAGATGTTAGATCACAGAGCCTGTTCCCTTGGGCCGGACTCAGTAAACATCCTCTTCTACCCTGACACTGCTTTCCAGTCTTGCTCAAAGCGCCTGTGTTTGACACCAACCGACTGGCCGTTTCTGTCCATTTCCACGGCCACCACCCTGTCCCATGCCCCTGTCATGACTCACCCAGACGCTGCGGTCACCTTCGCCCTCAGTCCCCCACTTCCAGTATTGCTCTCCTGAAATGCGTGCCCCACCCTGCACCTGGGTGATCTGCCTGCAGTGCAGAAACAACCATGCCCCCCCCCCCAAAAAAAAAGTCCAGAAGCCTTCAGTGCCCTCAGGTAGAAAGGCCAGCTCCTCACCACAAGCCAAGTCCTCTCCTCCTGCCACTTCCTTCCCCCTTGCTCACCCACTGCGGCCACACCAATCCCCGCTGCCTCCAACGCCGCCCCGGGCTGATGTCCACCTCGGCCCCCACCCAGGCTGTCCCTGCTGCCTGGAAATCTCTGCTCCTCTTCCTCCTCTCTTTGTCCAATTCGCTGGTTCTCAAACTATGGTCCCTGGACCAGCAGCAGCAGCAGGAGCACCTGGGAACTTGTTAGAAACACAGTTTCCAGGCTAAATGTTCGCTATGTTAAGACCGTGCGTGTGTCGCCGGTTCTCGTGCCCTCCCTAGGCCGGGTTTTATAAATGCTGGTGATACACCAACTCTGACTTATATCGAGCTTCTTCTGTGGGAAGTTGTCTATGATTCCAGGTCTCTGATCACCCTCGAGAAATGATAGCACGTTTGGAGTCATAACTTTTGAAGGTAACCGTTGTTAATTTGCCATCAAATGAGTTACAAAACCGAGAAAAGAAAGGAACGCGGTTTCATTCCATAATGTGGATATATAGCAAGTCATCATGCTGGACACTTTAAATATATATAATTATATTTGTCGATTGTTCCTCTGCAAATCTAAGGGAGAAAAAGAAATGTAAAGCACGTTTCTCAGGCTCCACCCCAGAGCAGCGAGCCAGAGACAGGATGGTCCCACAACCTGTATTTTACGAGGCCCTTCAGGTAATGCTGATGCACGCTCCAAATTTAAGATCCACTGGTCTAGCTAATTCTTGCTGTCCTTCAGAGTCCAGGGTTAGACCTCAGCTCCAGTGCCACCTCCTCCAGGAAGCCCTCCTTGACCTGCAGGCCAGGGCTTCAAGGCACTCGCTGCTTCTATAGTAGAGCCATTCTCACAGCCAAAGCCGCATCGTCATCCGCTGTGTAGTCCACTGAACGTCTCTCTCTTCCCCTAGAACATGTGCTCCGTGGGCCCGGGGAGCCGGTTCTCTTGGGCCTGGCACATAGTAAGTGCTCCGTCAGCTCCGTCAGTAGGTGTTGAGGGCGTGAGTGACCACATGAGCAAGCCCTGCTCTCCCCGCCCTTCCTTCAGCCAATGCTTGTACTCGCCCTGGGCCTGGACTGGGCGAGAGGCTGAAAGAGAAAAAAGAGGCAACCCCCACCTTCTGGGATCAAGCGGCCACAAGGGGAAAAAAACACGGATGGAGACAAGTGGATTGAGCTGGGTCTTTTATGAGGGCTGGTCGCTGCCCGGCAGAGAAGTCAGGGGAAAGGACAGAGGGAACCACCTGTGCAGAGTGTACAGTGAGCTGGAGCGGCGTCGGGGGGGATGAGGCTGGAGGGTGAAGCTGAGGCCCGGTGGCTGAATGTCACCGGACGGGCACCAGCGTCTGCTGTATCGGCTGGCACCAGGAGCCACTGAGTGTTTTCAAGCCGACAAGCAATCGGGTTTCATTTTTCTTGATCCTTCTAGTAATTTGGTTTGGGAAACCAGGAAGGATGGGTTCCATCGTTCATTCGTTTCCCCCAAGTCTGTATGGAGCGTGGCCCTGTCCTGGGCTCTGGGAACCATGTGGTCCCAGGGACCAGCAGCCTGTCCTGTGCACAGTATCTTCAGCAGCCATGGCCACTGTCACAGCCCCTGCCTGTGTCCCCGCTGGCTCCCTCGATACCATCCTGGACCCCCTCCCTGCAGCCTCCAGGGACAGTCGAGGTGCCCCCGCCCCTGGCTCTCTGGTTTCTGGGGGATGAGTCCTGAGAGGTTCTTCCCGGGAAGGGAGGCCTCTGGCAGGCTCCGCAGGGGACAATGGTGCCTTTGTTGCTTCTGCTAGAGCCGCCCTAAGGAGAGCTGTTTGCTCGGCTCAGAGCAGGGCTGGAGCTGGGGTAGGAGGGTGTGGGGCCCTGGAGCTCCCATGTGGGCCAGACGCTAACCCCTGGAGCCTCTGGGGCCTCCTCCAGGTTCTTGCTGCCAAGAGGAACACAGGTGACAGAAAGCATCACTTAGAACCACTACGGTCAGAGTCAAGTCTTAAGACTCATCCTGCCCTGCCTGCCAGCTTCTAGAGCATTTTTTTTTCTGACTAGAACTGTATGCAGAAACCCAATATGTAAAACCAGGTGAAGTCCCAGTTAGGAGCTGCTGAAAGTGGAGGGGGGCCCAGCCAAGAGATCCCCAGCTTCTCCATGTCCCCCTCCTCAGCCCTGTGTCCGGGACCTGCCCCCTCTGAGCTGCCCAGATACCAGCCACCACCCCTACCTGGTGCTGTGCCCCCATTTTACGTTCGGTGAAACAGAGAGAAAGCAACTTGCCCGAGGCCACCCAGCAAGCTGATGGTCAAAGCTGGGACTTCCACTAGAGAGGCCTGTTTCCCTGACCCGAGCCCACCCACCATTGCTCAGACCCGTGACTCTTCTGAAAGCCCTATTCCACCTGTAGCACTAATAACTTAACACTTTTCTTTACATCGACTCATATTTCATTACTTTCATTACTCTCATGAGTGGAGATCTTATGGGGGTGGGGGTCTGGCTGGCTCAGTCAGAAGTGCATGTGACTCTTGATCTCAGGGTCATGAGTTCGAGCCCCACGTTGGGCGTGGAGCCTACTTTCAAAAATAAATAAATGGAGATCTTTTATCATTACCATAAGTGGCGATTCTTTACCAGTTGCCATAGAAGATAATGCATTTAATAAATACATAAATCTCCTTTTCGATTGTGCATCTACGTGCCACCTGACAGCGTTCTATGCGCGTGCCGTCTGGGCACTGCTGTCAGGCGCTTCTAAAAGGCTCACCTCTATCCTGCTCAGCTCTGCCCTCTTTGTTGGGGGGTGTGTGATGTGGCCAGCCCTGTGCTCGACTCTGGAGGAGGAGAGATGGAAGGGGCCAGACCCTGGCCTTAGGGACTTGCACTCCAGAGGAGGACAGGTACCCCATGGCAACACCCTAAGACTAAATGCAGCCCTTGCCCCGTGAGGGACAAGGGGATGAAGCCTGTAGGACAGCAGGTGGGTGGGTGGGTGTCTTCTAGGTCGGCAGAGGGACACTGAGAAGGTGCGAGGAGCACACTCCCGTCTCCCTCAGCAGCTCAGTGGCAAAATTGGGCTCACATCCACATCTTATGGAAAAGTACCCCCAATCTAGGATTTCGCTGAGGCCCCACTTCTCCCAAAGATGGGTATGGACATACGGCAGCCAACCACTGCCAACAAGTGTCCAGCCTCAGACCAGCCCCGTGGCCCCGTGATGGCTGAGAAGGGGGCAGACGGACGAGAAACAGAGGGGCCCTGGAGCCTCTTTTTCAAGCTCCTCTCCCAGCCCCGGGTGTGGACTGTCAGACCCCTGCCCGCTCTCTCTGCAGTGTCCCAGACCAGTGGGCTTTGCCAGCAGCCCCTGCAGCCTGTGGCCTGGGCCAGAGAGACCCTGCCTGACTCCCACCCACAGCCTTGGCTGCCCCCGGGCTCTAACCAGCAGACCACACTGCTGAATGTCTAGACCAGTGGTTCTCGAAGCATAGGCCTAGGCCAGCATCACCAACAGTTCCTAAAAATGGTAGAAACGCAAATTCTCAGGCCCCACTCCAGACCTACTGAATCTGAAACTCTGAGGAGGGGGCCAAGCAATCTGCGGGGGGACGAGCCTTCCAGGTAATGCTCCTGAGCTTTGAGAACCACTGGTGTAAACCTCTCACCTGACCCCTGGCCACTGCTCACATCTTCAGCTGCCCCGGCCGAACCTCCGCCCTGCCGGCCAGACTCTCCAGGGAAAGGATCCACAAATCTCCGGCCTTAAAAAAGAAAGCCCTGGAGATTTAGACTGCACCCCCTCACGATTCTGATGCCTAATCATAGTGGAGAACTATTCTGGGACCCAGGAGCACCAGGCCCTCGGAAGAGCAGATGTGTCTTTGAGGCAGACATTTGTACCTATGTCTTAGTCCCAAATCCCATGAGAATCCCCCCTAAATCCCTCTGAGCCCTCTTTAGCCTCTGGAAATCTTCAGGCCGGGGGGCTGGATTTAGCAAAACTGTCCTCCCTGGGCACCGTCCTCCCCCAGTCTCCCTGTCCTTCCTGTCACCTCCCCTATACCAATGTCCTGGGCAGTGGCAAACACCGTGGGCTGGGTGGCTTAAACAAAGAGATGTATTTCTCACAGTCCTGGAGCCTGGAAGTCTGAGGTCAGGGGCCCGCGTGGTCGGGTTGGGGTGGGAGCTCTTCCTGACTCGCAGGCGGTCACTCTCCCACCTGCACTCGCTTGGCCTTCGCCAGGGCGAGGGAGAAACATCTCTCTTCCCCTTCTTAGAAGGCGACCAGTCTTTTCAGATCGGACCTCGTGATCGTGACTTCATTTAACTCGACCTTCTGAAAGGCTTATCTGCACATGCAATTGGGTCTGGGGTCAGGGCTTCAGCATGTGGATTTGGGAGTCACACACGTGCAGGGCAACCCAATCAGAGCCCTGAAATCTTAATGGCTTCTCAAGAATTCCAAAGGTGTCACCAATGGATAGAAAACCACTCCAGAACCTCAAGGAATGACTCTCAGAGGGGGAGCTCCGAGCTGGGATAGAAAGTGTGGCAGGACGGAGGGATCCTTTGACAGAGCCAGCCCACCCTCGCCCCCTAAGGACCCAAGCTCCAGGCTCCTTTGGTGGGCAAAGCCAGCGCTTTGACGCCTGCCTCCTGCCCTTTGGCTGACTCTGGATCGGGGGTGGGCGCTGCCTTTGGAGCAGATTCATTTCTTGGTCTGGGTCTCAATATCCACATGCTTAGGGCCCTACATGGCTGGCATCAGAAGCATGAGGGAGCCTGTTACAAATTCAGATCCCTGGGGATCCCTGGGTGGCTCAGCAGTTTAGCATCTGCCTTTGGCTCAGGCCGTGATCCTGGGGTCCCGGGACCGAGTCCCACATCTGGCTCCCCACGGAGAGCCTGCTTCTCCCTCTGCCTGTGTCTCTGCCTCCCTCTCTGTGTGTCTCTCATGAATAAATAATTAAAATCTTAAAAAAAAAAAAAATTCAGATCCCAGGCCCTGCCCTCACACATTGACTCAGTGGGTACAAGACTGGCCCAAGGAATCTCTACGGTTACCAAGCGCCCTCCCCCCTACCAGGCGATTGTGGTGCAGCTGGGTCCTTGGGGGTCCCCCAGACCTGACAACCCGGGAGGTCCCTGCTGCCCTCCCCCCCCAGGACTCTTTTTTGGGAGCCCCTTATCCCACCTGCCCTTGGGTCCCCCACCCCATGACCCTCTCTCTCTGTCTCCCTACAGCGCGGCCCCAGCTGAGGCCCAGACCTTCAGCCTGAAGCACTCGGAGCGGGTGCGGGTGGAGGTGGTGCGCGATGGGGAGGCCGAGGAGGTGGCCACCAATGGCAAACAGCGCTGGCTTCTGTCACCCAGCACCACACTGCGGGTCACCATGAGCCAGGCCAGCACGGAGGCCAGCAGTGACAAGGTACCCTGGCCGGGGCGGTCCTCCGGGGGCCGCGGGAACCGGGGCCCAGGCTAGAGCAGCGCCGTCCGGTACAAACAGAGCACGAGCCACACGTGTCAGTGCCAGGCTCCTCGTGGCCACACTGAAAGAACAGGAAGAAACGGGTGGGCTTCGCCTTAGTCGTGTATTTTCCTTAACTCGATATGTCACCATATTATTCTTTGGACGTGATGCCAACATAAAAAAAAAATTAATGAGCTAGCGTACGTTCTTTCTCATCCCAAGTCTGTATCACACTTAGGGCGCATCTCGAGTCAGATTTGCCACGTTTCTGTGCTCGGGTCCCACCTGCGGCTGGTGGCGCCTGTCCTGGAAGCTCAGGGCCAGACTGTGGAATGACGACGTCGTGGAAGGTTAAAGCTGAGGGCTGCTGAGTGATATATTAGAGTCACCAGAAGTTACAGCCCCAAATGTCCTTGGCCTCATCCTGTATTAAGTGGGGTGCTGAGTGCCCATGCAGCAGGGCAAGTGTGAAGCTGAGACATCTCTTCACCGGGTTCTCTAATTATGAACGTCACCCAGCGCCCCCTGGCAGGGATGGCACTGGCCATTATTCAAAGAAAACAACCTCAGCCCTGCCCCCTGGTTGCTCAGCAGGAGTGAGTCATATATTGTGGCAGATACCAGAGGGGGGCGGGGACCCCCCCCCCAGGCAACAGAATGCACCAGGGGCCATAGGTAAGCAGTCAGGACCCTGCATGCCCTAGAGGAGGGGAGCCCCCCATGTGTTGGATAATTTGGGAGAAGCAGCCCATCAACCCAGGAATGCTTCCTGGAGGAAAGGGTTTGGAGGTTTGGGGAGAACTGACTGGACAGGCTGGGAGGCGTGAGTCAGGGAGGGTGGTCACTGCAGATCTTCCTGCCCGTGATCTGTGATCTCTACTCTTCTCTCCCTCCCAATGCGCCCCTCCCTGCCAAGGTCACTGTCAACTACTACGACGAGGAAGGGAGTATGCCCATTGACCAGGCTGGGCTCTTCCTCACGGCCATTGGTAAGTTGGTGTGGCTGCGACCTGGGTGCCTTGCTCCCCAGGGGCTGGCACTGCTGCCCTTCTCAGCAGCACTTGGCCTGTTCTCAGTGCTGCAGGCCTGGCACTCGGAGCTTCCTCTGAATAAAGCAGGACTGAGAAGTGATGCCACACGTGCCCAGCCCTTGTGCACTGGGTTGAGGGGCGTCCTGCAGGAGGAGGCATGCCCCGGTCTCCGGCACCTCACCCCAATGTCTGCATCCCTGCCCCAGGTTCTGGGGGCCACTGAGAAGAGAGAGCAAAGTCTGCTCCTCCCCTGCCTCTCCCCTGCAGCCTGGAGAAGCGCCTGCCTCTCATAGTGAGGGAAATGGCCTGTCTATAAAGTCTGCTCTGTCCCTGACAGTCCCAGCTACCCCCTTGCCCTCCCTAGACCCTGCCTTGGGAACACAGTGATCCAGCCTAGCTCCTCAACTTATGTAGTCCAAGCCTTTCATTTTGCATTGAGGACAGGGAGGCCCAGAGAGGTTTGGGAACTTGTCCAGGGTTGCACAGCAACTCCCTGGCAGGTTGAGTCCAGAGCTCGGGATTACTCCCTGCCCAGGGTCTTACCATCTGCATAGCACTCCCCTGCCTGCCTGGGTGCCAGGGCACTTGGCGTGTAGACTCTTCTACAATGGAGATATTACTTTTATATATATATATATATATATATATTTTTTTTTTTTTAAATCATATAATGTTTAAACCAGGAGGACAGGAGGAGGAGAAACACCTAACTTTTCTGGAGCACCTACAATGTGCCAGGCACCAATACTTTACTGTCCCCATCTCAATCTACTCTCCCAGCCATCCCAAGGATAGACCAGTGGGGGGGGGGTCTCAGAACTTCCCCCCAGAAAACCACTAATTCCTAATATGAGCCTTTAGCCAACAAAGTAGGCTCAAGGGCAATGCTCCTCCACTCCTCAGCTGCCGCCCCAGTTGGCTTGTTTGCTGGCTACCCTGACCATCTTTCTGCACCAAGGGAGCACCCACCTCGGGACACCCTCAGGGGGCCCCAGGAGATGAGCACCAAAGCCTCCCGAGTCGCAGTGGAAGGCTGGCACGTGTGTACACGTCCCATGCACACGCGGCCCCCGGTTCGCCCGGTTCGTCTCAGATGACCGGCCCTGAGGAAACCCAATCCCACAGAGACAGGGACACCTGAGGACATAAACAAGAAGGGCAGCGGCCAGAGACCTGTTCAGTGAGGGGGTCCCAGAGAGCTGACTCCACCATTAGCGAGCCTTCCACCAAAGCCAGGCAGACAGGATCGATGGCCAGACAGCACCCGGTGAGGAGGCCGGGACTGGACTCCCCCTCTCCTCTCAAGGACTGTGGGGCTTGTGCTCAGAGGGGGCAGCAGGACTGAGACCCCAGAAGACACTAACTACACTTCCAGATACTCAGGTTCCATGGACAGGTAAAATGTGTGCCCCCCCCCCCCCGATAAGCCTGACAAATTTGGTGCTTGGCAAAAAAGGAAAAATATGAATAAAACAATTTGCCAACAACTATCACCACCATTCTAACATTTTCACACCTAAAAGTGGGCAGAGGAATAATTTCAGAATGAAAGACAGTCGTTTGCATCAGACATAGGTGGAATTTGGTTCCCCTAAGGGCCCCCTGGTCTGTGTGGGCCTCCAGGTCTTATCTTCCCTCAGGCATCGACCCCAGGGGCCTTGAGCCCGCTCGGCCCGTGTCCTCATCCCCCCCTTCACAGGGAGGGCACCTCAGAGGCAAGAACACACCCGAGGCCCCGGGACGGTGGGGCTGCCCCCACCCGGGGATGTGTCTGAGTCCCCAGAGCCCTAGTTCTGTCCTGAGCCCCCACTGAGCAGAAAGAGCCCAGGCTGGGAAGTAGACAGAAATAAGTCTAAGTTCTGGCTCTGCCCCTCGGGCCACATTGTGACTGTCACCACCGTGAGCCCCTGGTCCCTCTTCTGCGCAGAGGGACTCATGGCAGCCTCGTGCACCCGGCTCCCAGGGATCCGATGGGAGGGTGCGTGCATGGCATGGAGTAGATGCTCCGTCAATACTTGCTCTTTTCTCCTTTCTGCTTTTGGGGAGCCACATTGTCCCTCTGCCTGGGCAAAGTTGAAGAACCCCATTGTCCCTCAGTCTTCCTTGTGGAATTTGGGAACAAACTCATGGTGCCCTTGGCCAGACCAGGCCCCAGGGCTTGGCTCCCAGTCCCGCCAAGGACGTGCTGTGTGACTTCCCAAGCAGCCCAGCCCTCGGGACCTCACTTTCTCCCAGCTGTAGAATGAGGGCTTTGAGCCTGTTGGTCCCTCATGGCCTTCAGGACTCCAGGTAGGGCTGATTCGCAAAGCCCTCCCTACTAAGGGGACTGCGGGAGAGGACAAATGGAAGCGGGAAGAATGGTCTCACCCTCTTTGCTGTGGTCCTGGCAACAGGGGCAGGACATGAGCCCTGAGACCTCATTCCTTGGGCCCCCTCCCCAGGGCCTAGGAGCATTGCCCCAGTTGGCCGTGGGGGAGAGAGTCCTTCCTCCCCACCACACCCCAAGCTGCCCGGTTACGTAAGAAGGCCAGGCACCCTGCCACTGTCCATGGGGGCCGGTGGCCTGCCAAAATGCTTCTGCCCCTGTGTCAAGCCTGAAGCCTTGGTGTCTAGATTCTCAGGCTACCTTGAACTCAATCCCAGTGACATTTCCCATAAATCTGCCCCACACCCCAGGTGCCATCCGACACCTTGGGGCTATTCTGGGGAGCCGAGGTAGCATACAGAGCCTCTGGGAAATGTCGTCTGGGGCCCAGATGCCCTGAAACAGCTGTCCTGTCTCCTGCCCCGCAGGGAAGACAGAGCTATCTCAAGAGGGCAGGGGTCTGGGTGGGTCATGACAGCCCTGTTCTCTGTCCCTACAAGGATCATCCCACTGAAATCTAGTTAAATTGTGAACATTGGAGGAAATTTTGAAGGGGAGAAGCCCTGGAGGTTGGGCGGTGGGTGATGAGAGAGCCCAATTACGTAATGCCTGAATGTCATAACAGGAAGTCAGTGACACTTGTTTGAAGTCAATAAATCAAGGAAGAGCCATAAGTGTATTACTTAATATTATGGAGGTTGCCTCAGGCAGGTGAGGGGCTGGGATGGACAGGAAACTGCTATTTTTCTTTAGAAGCTGTTTGGTGCTATTTGATTTATTTATTTATTTATTTATTTATTTATTGCATTACGTGCAAATATTCCAGCGATAAAATTTTTAAATTGAAGGGATTTATCATGAGGTGAAGCACAATCAAGTGCTCATAATTTCTCTCCTGTGATGCACTGTTTTCACAGACCCACCACGGCCATGGTGTGGTGCCACTTTGACCTGGAGACAAAAGCCCCAGGGCTGCCAGGTGGGGATGTGGTCAGCTCCTCTGGGAACGGCCATAAGGGAGTAGGTTTTGGGTCTTTGGAGGCAGACTTGGGTTTTAGAAACAGCCCAAGGTGGGGATGAGCCTGGGTCAGTGGAGGAAACAGGCCAAGGTCAGGGGTCTGGAGTCAGAAGCCCAAGTGGGATGCCTGGCTCCACACTCCCTGGGGACCCATTGGTCACTTCCCTGCGGGGTGCCTCTGTCTCCTCATCTGTATGGCGAGGGTGGCTGGGTGGGTGGTGACTCCTCCCTGGCTGGTATGATTGAGAGGAGAATAGGAACGGGAAGTGCTCTGCCTCTGGCAAAGGGAACTGCACACACGGGGAGAGATTGTTATCTTGAAAAGCAAAGAAAGAGATTTCTTAGGGAACCCGGATCTGGGGCTGGTGCCCAGGGAGGAGCTTCGGGAAGCCAACCTCCCTGAAAGGCAGCATTCACTGGGGAGTGTCCAAGCTGCGAAGTTCCTGAAGGTGTAGAAGCCAAAATCAATACTGTTCCTCCTTCTGAGGCTTCAGTCTCTTAACAGCAGCTGGTGGTACCCCCTTCCCCGCTTTGTCCCGAGAATCCTTACCCTGCACCAGCCTTGGGTTATCAGCCCAATTTGCTGACAGGTGATGTCTCTGAGTCTGGGTTCGCTCACCTGTACAGTGGCAACAATAATATTTATCTCATAAGACTGGGGACCCCAGGGCATGCAGTGTACCCCAAATGCCATCCCCTGGGTCCCCATGGGTCCCCCTGGGTCCCCATGCCTCCTGTGGTGCCTGGAACACAGTGGATGCTCAACGGTGATCTGCTGTGTGATGCACACGGGATCAATGGGAGGCGCTTATCTTAATCAGGCCCTACCGCATCCAACTGACAGCAGGGCTGCAGAGGCGGGGACACCGGGGCGCTGCTTCTCCCAAGGACCGAGAACCCTGAGAGCTTCCCCCGTCCTGCCTCCTTCTAGACCCAGAAAAGCCACATTCAGGGAATCAGGCTATTGAGCAAAAGGAGGACTTGAGCATTATCCCCAGGGTGAGCCGCCTCAGGAAGGGTGACATCAGTACCCTCCTCCCCGCCCGATCCGGGGACTGAGCACGGCTGCCAAGGGGACAGACCAGGAATGCATTCACTCCCACCCAGCTCCCGCCTCCGTCCAAGTCATGCTCAGCGTGAGGCCGAGCCCACGGGGCAGTCCCAGGACCTGGGCTCAGCTCACCCCATTGTGGGACACTCCCGCCACCTCGGGCCAGCTCTCCTGCCCAGCCCTGTTAGTCTCTAACTCCGGGGGCCATTTGGCCTCCCAGGGGACATTTGGCAACATCTGGAGACATTTTGGTTGTCACAGTTGGGGGATGTTACTGGCATCTGGCAGGTAGAGGCCGGGGATGCTGTTAAACACCACAGGAGAGCCGCCGCAACAAAGGGTCCAGCTTGGAACGTCAATCGCACCTCCCGTTGCAATGAGTGCACCTCGTCTAGCTAGGAAGGGCCCCATTGCGCAGGTGGACAGCTGGGGCTCAGAGAGGCTGTCTAACCTGCCCAAAGTCCCACAGCTTGTAAGCAGAAAACCAGCAGTAACAGTAAATCCTGGGCTCCTTTCACTGCCCCGCAATTTCCACAAAACCTGTCCCCCCACCCCTCCGACAAGCCTGGGAATACCAAACACCCCTTTTTCTCCAAGAGAAGGAATAAACAGGGACCCCAGCCTGGATCCTCCATCTGACAGCCTGGCTTGCTCGGGCACCCTTAGATGGAGAGGGGTTGGAGACCCAGCTTCCCACCCAAAGCAGAACTGATGGGAGGCGGGAGTTCTGGAAGAGATCACAGCCCCATGCACACCACCTGGACAGACAGAGAAAAGGAGTCAGGAATTCCTCCGAAAATTTTCAAAATAGGAGCTTCAGGGAAGGCAAATGCCCCGCATGGCCCAGGTCCACTACTGCTCCCCATTCCCACGGGGCTCGTGACGTGGCCTCTCTGAGCCAAGGCTCCTGGATCTGTCTGGTGAGGCTCATGCCAACCACCACCCAGAACTGCCCACGGAACGGTGAAGTGTTGGGAGACCCCCGGCCTACCCGGTAGCCCCTCTCAAGTCTATCAGCTGTGACATCTGCACAGTATCTGCCTACGTTCTGCATCGGCAACTGGGGTATTGGGGCAGGGGTTTGGATAAGATGACCCTCAACAAGGCCCTCTCCTTCCAGGGACCGAGGGAATGTGGGAGCTGCACCCAGTCCCACAGGTGTTCCTCTTGGCCCTGGCCCTGGCCCTGCCCCCACCTTGCCTGGCAGGCTCAACAACTCACCTGTGTGTCTTTCCCCAGAGATCTCCCTGGATGTGGATGCAGACCGGGATGGTGTGGTGGAGAAGAACAACCCCAAAAAGGTACCAAGCTACCAGGGCACATAGCCCTGGACTGGGGAGTCCCGGGGGGGCAGAGAAGCTCAGGAGGGAGGCTGCACGCAGCTGTTTTTCCTCCCATTAAGCACAGACAGCTCTCCTTTTACAGATGGGGAGACTGAGGCCCGGTGCAGGCTCCCACACCTAGTGTGCTGGTGGCAGGGCCCACAGAGGAGCTGAGCTCCTTAGAGCAACGGCAGCAAAGCACCTCCCGGACTCTGTTCCCCCATCCACAGGATGGGACACGCAGTTCACAGAGCTGTCGGAAATAATAAATGTCCTGCCGCAGAGGAGGTGCTGCCAAAGCATTTGCTCTCATTACTCTGCATTTTCTAAAAACTGTAAAACTGAATGAGAAGCAGAAGGTTGCACGCGTTGCTCTCAGTTCCAGGGATGTTATTTTTAAGGGTGCACACACAGCCCCTCTCTTGTGTGATCCACCCATCCATTCATTCATCGTTCCTTCATCTGTTCCTGTGTTCACTCATTTATTCTCTCTTACCCTACATTCCACGCTCCCATCTTGCTCCCCCACAAAGGACCATTTAATGGCTTTTGTGTGTTCCTTTCTGTCCTCATGATTCTTGCAAAACACACCGTGTGGCTGGCGCACGATTAGCTTGTGTGGATAGCATTGTGTTCTGCATCTCATTCTCCTGGGTTCTTTCAACCTCGAGCCAGTTTTTAAGCTCCATTGGCTTTGCTTTGCGTACATCCTGTTTCTGTTTTCCATTTTCTGCCCGTCTGTATCCTTACCTTGTTGCCACGGGCATCTGCTACTCTCCTAATAACAACCTAAAGCCTGTTTTAAATTACATGTAGACGGATACTTGAAACAGTTAAATGAATACAGCCCAGAGGGAAGCCTGGTCCTAGCAGCCAGCCCTAGACTGTCTGTACCAGGGATGGGGGATTTCGCACCTGCTGGGGAGTCCCTTCTCCTCGGCTCCTCCATGGGACTCTGGCTTTTGGAGGCAGCTGGCTGCAAGGAGACCCCGGGTCTGTGTCCGTGGCCATGCCACACGGACTTGACCATGGAAGCCTCTGTGGAGCCCAGCCTCCCCTGAGGAGCTCTGCAGCCTTGGTGAAGTCACACAATCCCTGTGGGCCTGAACTTTCTCAGACTCTCTCTATCTGGGTCTATGAAGTTTCATATTTTCTCCACAATTGTCCCAAGTTCACCCCCAAATAGCACGTGTATGGTGCCCTAAATGTAACCCCAGGGCAGCTGCTCAGGGCTGGAGAATCAGAAAGGGATGGTGAGGCCATGACCAGAGGAGGACTGGGGTTGGCCGGGTGGGGGGAGACAGACCAGCTCCGCGAGCACAAGGACCTGTGAGGGAGGGCACAGGCCTGAGAGCCGGGGGCCAGCGAGCCGGGCAGGTGGGAGGATGGACGGAGAGCCAGCCGTCTTACCAGCCTTGCAGCCCGCAGTCAGGGATTGGGGCTTTATCCTAAGTCAACAGGGAGCCCCCGACAGAGCTTAACGCAGGAAAGGGACGTGATAACATGATCTGGTTGGAGCTTGTTCTATTATGGCCCTGGCTGCAGCGTAGAGAATGGATCGCCTTGCAGGTCCCATTTGGAGCGCTCACATGTCTGGAAACAGCTGGGCGTCCGTCCGTCCAGACCTCTCCCCCTGATCCCCCCGGGGACTTCAGAGCCTGTCGTAGAATGTCGGCCTGTCCATTTCCCTGGCCGCCCTCCGTCTCCCTGCCTCCTCCCCCTCCAGGCACAGCCTCACCAGGCTGGACGTTCAGGAATGCAGGGTCCGTTTTCGGAGCCCTGTGTCTCCCTCTGCCACCGCCATCCCCCCCACCACCACCAGATGTGGGATTCTCGTCTGCCGAGTCATCCCTGCCCCGATGCGTGGTGGCTGCTCTTCATTCTCATCCTGGGCCTGTCTCTTTGGTGTCCTGGGGCGGGGATCTGCAGTGGGGCTGGGAATCAGCCAGCAGGTAGACAAGAAGGCGCTGACCCCTCTCCCTGGCGACGCAGGCATCCTGGACCTGGGGCCCCGAGGGCCAGGGGGCCATCCTGCTGGTGAACTGTGACCGAGACACACCCTGGCTGCCCAAGGAGGACCTGAACGATGAGAAGGTCTACAGCAAGGAAGGTGCCAGCGGGACCCATACTCGGGGTTGGGGGCAGGGAAGAGCAGTGGAAACACGCTCAGTCCTGGGCTGGCCCAAGGCTGAGGCAGGGGTGACCTTCGGTCTCCTGGGGATGGTGGACTCAGTTATCTACTCTTGGGGCGCCTCAGGGGCTCAGTCGGTTAAGCATCCAACTCTTGATTTCGGGTCAGATCATGATCTCAGGGTCGTGAGATTGAGCCCCGTGTCCGGCTCCTCACTGGGCATGGAACCTGCTGAAGATTCTCTTTCTCTCCCTCTGCACCTCCCTGCTCTGCTCGCTCACTCACTCTCTCTCTCTTTCTTAAAAAAAAAAAAAAAAAATCCACTCTTGCTAAAAAACAGAAGACAAAACGATTAATGTGGTTCAGTTGGAGCCATGCTTTTTAGCAGTTACACATACAGATACACATAGGGAAAGGCCTGGAAGGAAATTTCCAAAAAGTTACAGGAGGTCATAGTGTCGGAGGAGACAACCAGTCTCTGTGCTGCCCTACAGTTCCCACAATACACGTGTGTGGGGCTTTCTGTCCCAGTTGGAAAAGTGACAGTTATTTACGAGCCCACATTCCAGCCGCGTGTGTCTTAATTCTAACCTCCTCTGCATCTTCCCACCCCAGACCTCAAGGACATGTCCCAGATGATCCTGCGGACCAAAGGCCCGGACCGCCTCCCCGCCGGATACGAGATCATTCTCTACATTTCCATGGCTGACTCGGACAAAGTGGGCGTGTTCTATGTGGAAAGTGAGTGACCCCAGCGCAGCCCCCCCCAGAAGGTTCCATCCATCCGGTGCCCACTGAGCGGACCTCCCCGGGGCCCAGCTCTGCCCTCCACGTTCCCCAGAGCCACCCCTCAGTAGCGGTGGTTCCTGCAGGTGCAGGGGACCTGAGAGGGCCAGGACCCGCCTCTTGGTAACCATCACTGGGCGCGCTGTTGTCCCGTGAAGTCGAGAGGCCCCAGGGATAGGCCGCTCCTCCCTCAGAGGAGTCGGTAGTGATGCAGGTTTATGTACAACCCGAGGGCCCCTTCTTCCCATGAACCAGGTTTTTGAGGTCCAGCTTTTCTGGAGCCGTGCCACCCGCATGATACCGAAGGTGGGTTACCCACGCAGCACTCCCCCGGGTGCTTTCTGCCCATCTCAGGCTTTCTGGAGCCGAGAACTGCCTCCAGCGTTTCAAGAGACCCCCATGAGGCTGTGGGCACCCACACAGACTGGACCCCTGGCTCCTCCTGATGGTGACAGGGCATCCGGGGCCCCCGCTGTGTAGGGAACATGCTTCGGGCACAGAGCTAGTCTTCATAGCCGCTCGCTCTGTCTCATTCTTTCTATAAATACGTGTTGAGCCAGGTGCTGTCCTCGGCGCCTGATGCTGTTCTCAGTATGGGGTCCCCTGCAGTGAACTCTGCAACCTCACCCCCCCCCCCCAGCGGGAGGGGGTGGTCTGGTGAGGGAGGCGTGACAAGGAGCACAACCGGAGCAAATGACACCTGCCAAGTACTAGGGGATATTGGGGGCAGAGGTGAGGCATCGCTGGGCCTAGTGGGGCCAGAAAGGACCCAAATCAACAGTGAGAAGGAACCAGCCGTTCGTGAGCTGAGGGAAGAGTGTTCCAGGCAGAGGGAGCAGAGGCACACACGAAGCAGAGAGCGGTGGACCGGCTTGGAGCGTTGGAGGAGCAAAAGGGAGAGACTAGAGGTGGGGGGGGTGTCGGAGCCAAGGTCAGCGAGCTGGGCAGAGGCCAGGGCATGGGGGAGGGCTTGGGTTTTATTCTGAGTGCGGTGGAAAGCCATTAGAAGCTTTTAAGCAAGGGACTGTCAAGATCTGATTTATGTATTAAAAAGCTCTCTCAGCAAAATAGTTAGCTTTGCATTTTGCCCTGATGCAGGGTGGGGCTTCCCCGTGCGACCAGCTGTCCGGGGGGCCCGGGATCTCTGGCCTAAGTCTGGGGCCCCCTCGGGGCAGGCCCACTAGAGCCGGGGCAGACGCCAGAGGAGCTGGGCATGAGGGCCCGGGACCCTCACCTCAGGGAGTGATTTAGCCCGGACAGCAGCGGACAGCTGCCACCCGAAGCCAGCCGTCCTGATCCACCCTGGGCCCTGGCAGTGACCTCACGCAGGTTGGAATGTCCCCAGAGTCAGGCCGGCTCTGCTGCCCCAGGGGGCCGGGGATGTTGATGTTTACCCTGTGCGGTCCAAGGTTGCCACAGAGGATGGGGGTGCTGCGGCGCAGGCCTGCTCCTCTCCGCCGTGGCGTGGAACAGTGACACGCGTTGTGTTCCTGGTAGTGACACCTGGACGTTATCTAGCGGGTTCTGTTCATTAATGGGAGTGGATTGCAGTCTGGCCCCGTAAGGACATCCCTGCCCCTCGCTTGCCATCCGAGAGGGGCTCTGAGCAGACAAGCACCTCAAGACCCCATTCCCCAGCCTGTCTCATCTGGGCTGCTGTCCTGTGGGGCAAGGGGGGCACAGTACTGGTGCAGCCATGACTCCACGACAGTTTTCCCACAATATGTGGAATCCTGGAAAGAACAGCGGGGGAGTAATCCCACTGTGGCACAGTTGCCCCCTCTTCCGTGCAAACATTTCCAGGTTTCGTCAAAGCCTGAGCACACCTATGGGTGAGCATGTGTCATGTTACACAAATGGTTTATGTCACCTGTGTCCCCCAAGGGCAGGGAGCTGGAGGCCGAGGGACCCTGAGAGGGAGCTCTGGAGCCTGGGAGGCTCAAGCCCTGCATCGGGGCAAGCCCACTTACCAGCCCACGCCTGGGGCTCAGCTGTGACGTGACCTGGGGATGATGAGAGGCATGACTACCCCTGCTCAGGTTGGAGACCAAACGAGGAGCATGTGTCAGGCACTCCCCACGGCAGCCGGACCACAGAATGCCCTCTGTAGATGGCGCTCGTTGCTTTTGCTGGGATTATTATCATGATTATTAATTATAATCCTTGCAACAGACAGAAGTCCCCAGTGCTGTTAGGAAGACACTGGGTTCCAGCCTCAGATTCTTTCCCTTGGTCCCAAAGTTGGGGCCTGACCCCTTCCTATAACAATACAGTGACCAACTTGTCCCAGTTTGCCCAGGAACTTTCCTGGTTTTAACACTGAAAATCGCCCATCCTGGGAAATCCCTGAGTCCCAGGCAAACCAGGACGGTTGGTCGCACCATCAAGAGTCTCCTTGGGAGGTGGAATGGCTCCAAGGTGACCAGAAGGGTTATGCCAAACCACACCACGCGCCGGCTGGTGGGGCCAATGCCTGGGGCCAAGGAGAGGTCAGGGTGGCTGGCAGGCCCAGGCCCAGGCATGTGGGCCACTCAACAGAAGGGCACTGTTGGTTCCCGCAGGGAGAGGCGGCCGTGCTCAGGCCGCCTGCACCAAGCTGGGGGCGGGGGAAGGAGGCTCCCTGGGACAGTGGCAGGATTGTTCCCACCACGGAACCGATGTGCCTGGTACTGGCCCAAGACCAGAAAGAGAGACACATGTAAATCTCAGGCCACGAGACTGTAGAAGACCTACATGCAGATGAGCAAGATCGTGTCCCTCCCCATGACACAGCTTCCAGGCCAGACCCCTTCCCTCCCCAGGCCCAGGTGGCCCTCCCAGCTGCCCCGAGTGCTGGGGACACTTTGGAGCTTCCTGCAAAGACAAGTCAGCTTCTAGGCCTGAGCTCTCTCCCGGAGCCTCAGCTCGGAGTGCAGCCTGAATGCCTGGAAGAGAATGCTTTGATTATGCGGATCCATCTGGATCTAGTCAGCGATTAGGATCTACCCAGGGCGTTTCTGAGTGAGAAGTTCAGCTTCAGTGTCAGGCCGTGCTGAGCAACTTGGCACATCCAGGGTCCGAGTCTTTCTCATTTCTGGGGCCCACCCAAGGGAAGGGGAGGGGAGGTGTTATTTCTTTGCCTTCGCTCATAGGCATCCAAACGCAAAGGCCATGAGTTTGGCAGAAAGGGTCTCGCTAGCTCATTCACAGGCTCTCCTCCTACTGACACCCTCGGGGCCCAGCTGCGGCACCGGCACCGATGGGTACCCATGGTTACCGGCTTTCACTAAGCTACGGATGCTGTGTCATTTTGTCTTGCAATGACCTGTGGCCTAGGTGTGATATTATCCTTATTTAACAAGTGGTAAACTGAGGCTCGGGGAGGTTAAGTGAATTCCCTGAGTTTTTGCTGCTTGTAAAGTCCAAATGATATTTGAACCCAGATCTCTCTGACTCTGGAAGTCATAACCGCTAAGGTAACCTGCCCTCAGCAAGACGTCTACCCAGGGACCAGTTGGGCACATTGTCTTACGTCCTATGAGCTCAGGCTTCGGAGGTTCCTCCATTTAATTTGCTAGTTTTGATCACGCACCCTATTTGTACGAGGACTGTCCTGGTTATGTGTCCTAACCCGTGGGTGACAGGTCATGAACTGTCGCGGTCGTTGTTGACAATAAGTACCAAGCTGAGCCTGACTCTACCCTTCCAGCTCCACAGGGCATAAAGAAACTCCTTCTGGAACTGCATAGGGTCCTCCCTCCATGCCTCTGGCACTGCAAGTATCTCCCCTCCTCACCGCACCCCACCTCTGCTACCCCACAGGGCATCTCAAAGTCGGCCTCCCTCTGCTCACATGAGCCCCACCCTGCCTCCCGCCCCCACCCTCCCCACCCCAGTACCAGTAACCTGCCGGTTGCTCTCTCCAGCCCTGTTAGGACACTTCCCACATCCGCCTTATCTTACCACCGGCCGAGCACTGCTCTGGGCAGACAGAGAAACGGCATCTTCACATTTCTCTCCGCTGCCCGCCTCCCCCCAGAGGTCCTCGGCCATGCTGGGAACAGAGTAATTCTGCTCTAGCCCAAAAATTCTCCCGTAGGGAGTGGCGTGGGAGCCACGGGTGCATCCAGTAGACGTTTATGAAACACGACCACATGCCGCATTGGCCCTGGGCCCGGCCGGGCCTGTCTCTGCCCCCCAGGTGACAGTCTCTCGGGGTCGACAGGTAAACAGTGAGATCACACCCACTCAGAAGGGCTGTGATGGGCAAGGACGAGGGCTGCAGAAGGCCCACACAGGTCCCTGGCTTGGTCTCCGGGGGATCTGGGTGTACTTCCCAGAAGGGACACAAATCAAGGCCCAGCGGAGGGAAGAGTACTGTAAAGAGCTGGGGGGTTCCAGTTGGGCAGAAGCCCTGGGGGCACCTGCCTCTCCTCCCAGGCAAGAGACGCCACAGCCAGAGACCACGTGTGGGCCTCCACGCCAACGCGGCTTCTGGATTTTGAGGTACAGATGGGCACATTGGTGTTTTGTTTGTCAAAGGGGAGCAGGAGCTTGGGGTTCAGAATTGCACCTGAATCAGAGTCCCAGCTCGGCCGCGTGCTGGCCGTGTGACCTCAGCAAGCCATTTCTCCTTTCTGAGACTCGGTTTCCTCATCGGTAAAGCAGGGGCGTAATATCCTTCCTCCACACCACTAGCTGCTCTGTCATCACCTGCTGTCGTTTCACGTGGGCCACTCCTGGGATTCGGCTCGTTTTATAGATGAGGAAGCCAGGAGCTAGAGAGGGGGGCCTGGTTTGGGGCCACCTGGGGAGCGTGGCCATGCTGGGGCGACGACCGGGCCGTGGCCCTTCTGGTGGCACTTCCTGCTTGTGCGTTTCTCTCTGTGTCCAGAGGACCAGTTACTCTGCCGTCTTGCCCCCCCACCCCCCGCCCCAGTGACACCTCCCTGGCAGGGATAGGAACCTGACCTTGGCCCTCCTCCCTCCAGACCCGTTTTTCGGCCAGCGTTACATCCACATCCTGGGCCGGCGGAAGCTCTACCACGTGGTCAAGTACACGGGCGGCTCCGCAGAGCTGCTGTTCTTCGTGGAAGGCCTGCGTTTTCCCGACGAGGGCTTCCCAGGCCTGGTCTCCATCCACGTCAGCCTACTGGAGTACATGGCCGAGGTGAGGGCTGCAGGCGTCCACCGTGAAGGGCTGCCCCTGGGGACCTGGTGGGGTCCTTCCAGAGGGCCACTGTCAGCGGTCCTCACTATGCCCCACTCCCCCCCAAAGCACCGGGCAGGGCCAAGCTTAGAGACCTCGATGCTCCCCAACGACCACCCACACATGTCAGCTGGGGTCCTCTGAGCTACACCCCAGGGATCCTCGTGCTTGCTTCACCTACTCCCCAGGGATCCCCGTGGGTGATATTTTCTGACATCCCCCACACCTGTCCCCTGGTCCTCCCCCTCCCTGCAGTAGCATGGACCTAGTTCTGAGGCACAGATCCCCAGGGGTTACTCCAGGGAGCAAACCAGGCCACACACATGAGGCTTATCGACTATTTATATGCCCTGCTTTTCCCTCCCCAGACGGACCCTTCACCCTCCCTGTAGGTCATACCACCTCTGACCACGGGCGGAACCCCAAATCCCAGCTGCATGCAGGTCACGCCCCCACCCTATGGCCACACACCTCACTCACTGTTGTTCTTGGTTTTGGGAAACTGAACAAGAAGGAGAACACCTGCCCCTCTCGAGGAGAGGCTCCCCTCACTTAGAGTGTGTCCTACTGACGAGGACCTCTCATCCCAAAGACGCAGCCCCAGGCTCCCACCCCTGGCTGCCCTCCCAGACTCAAGGTCCCCTCCTCACTGTCACTTCCAGACTACTTTGGTGCAGGACACAGTGGGCTCTGTAGAAGGTGAGGCTGCATCTAACTTAGATTTTTTTTTTAAGATTTTATTTATTTATTCACGAGAGACACACAGAGAGAGGCACAGACACAGGCAGAGGGAGAAGCAGACTCCACGCAGGGAGCGTGACGTGGGACTCAATCCCAGGACCCCAGGATCACATCCTGAGCCGATGGCAGACACTCAACCACTGAACCACCTGGGCATAACATGAGCCACCCAGGCATCCCATAGCTTAGATTTATGACAACAGATTCTGGAGTCAGACTGCCTAGTTTCCAGCCCAGGAGACATTGGGCAGGTGAATCTTCTCCCTGTGCCTTCGCTTCCCATCTGTAAGACAAACAGCAGATGTTTCTGCTTCCTGGGGTGGTTGTGAGCATCCAAGCTTGTAAGAACTCATTCACAAAGCACCCTCAAGTCCCTCAGATGAGGAAAGGGAGAAAAGGCAGCCCTAACAGTACTGGACGGGGGAGGGCTTTTGCTCCCACCTGAGCTTGGAGCAGCCTGGCCATCAGGGCCTCAGACTGATCCCTCCAGCGGGCACCAGCAGAGACTCACGAGGTGGACCCAGGCAGGAAGGGCCAGCGAGGCCCATAGTCCCACCTGCCCCCATGGCCTCCACCAAGGGCAGGTGCCCGTTTCCTGTAGCTCTTCGAAGCCAACCACACAAAGGAACCCTGGAATCCACTCATGTTCCCCCAGGCTCCAGGCAAGCTTCCTGAACCTTTCCTTAAAGAACAATCTGAACATAGCAAAATTCCTCCAAACAACATTAAAATGCTCACCTGTAGAAAAGGACAAGGTGCCCAGAGCAGAAACAGAAGCAGGGGCAGGGCTGGCCCAGTTTCAGGAAGGAGCCTTTGATGGGGCAAGATCTGGTAGTGGTTCCCAGTATGGCTGCAGCAGCCTGACCCCCGTGGGTTTAAATCCAGGCTCTCCCCTTGCTAACCACGTGACCTCGGACAGCTGCGAAACAGGTCTGTGACTAGAGGTCTGTGACTCAGTTTCCCCACCTGTGAAACAAGGGTTATAATAGCAGCTCTGCCCTGTGGTTACTGTAAGGCAGAAGCAAAACGGCCCGTGTGGCACTCCCCCAGGGCCTGCCACACCGCCCGTGCTCAGCAAACGTAGCATTGTTATCAGTTTCACCCACCCTAGAAGGCAGGTACGAGAGGTACCCGGACAAGACTCTGTGATCCCCTCCCCTCTCCCATGCCCAGGAGATTCCCCTGACTCCCATCTTCACGGACACCGTGATATTCCGGATTGCTCCATGGATCATGACCCCCAACATCCTGCCTCCTGTGTCGGTGTTTGTGTGCTGGTAAGCAATGGGCCACGGCGCCGGGAGGCAGCGCAGCAGAGTCACTATAGCTGGGGCTTCAGGGGCAGACCGACCTGAGTTTGGATCCTGGCTCTGTCACTTACCATCCCTGTGACCTTGAGCAACTCAGTTGACCTCTCTGTGCCTCTGTTTCTCTGAAATGCTGACGTCACAGAGTCACTGTGGGCATTAAACGAAGCAGGCAAAGTATTAATCCAAGGTCCTGGCACAGCTTGTGCTTCAAAAATAATAGCTATCATTCCTTTTCTCATTCTTGGCCCACACCATCTGGTTGGGAGCCTCCTATGCAGTAGATGTTCAGCTCATCTTATGCAACACTCTTTTTTGAGCACCTATAATGTGCTAGACAGCTGCAGCAAGATGAGAAGTGAGAGAGAGGAGTCCCGGCAGGTGGATGCTGGCCATGACAAGTGGGATCCTGAGGCCCTGGGGTAGACACAGCCCTTCTTCAGAAATCTGGACGGGGGCGCGGGCAAGAGCCCCCCTTCTTGTTTTATGTGTTCGTGACCTTGGTAGACACCACACAGCAGCCTTTGCAAAGGTGACTGTGAACAGATGAGATGGCCTCGTCTTCCCAGCACAGCCCAGAGGTGCCAGCTGCTTGTTGCCACCTCAGTTAGACTGGCCCTGTCCCTCCTCACCCTTCCTCCTGGCCTCCCTCTCTTCCCTGAACCTCTCAGCATGAAGGACAATTACTTGTTCCTGAAAGAGGTGAAGAACCTGGTTGAGAAAACCAACTGTGAACTGAAGGTCTGCTTCCAGTACGTAAACCGAGGTGACCGCTGGATCCAGGTGAGGCACCATGGGCTGGGAGAGATGTGGCCCACAGCTCAGGCAAGAAGAGTTGGCCAGCAGCTCCATGTATGGGAATTCTGCTGTTGGCTCATACACACACATGTGCACAGACACATAACTGTATAAGGTGATTCACTGCAGCGTTGCTTCTTGAAGTAGCAAAAGACTGTAAAACAACCTAAATGTCTATCCACATTAGATAGGGGGGGTTACAGTGGAGTACTATACAACAGCTAAAAAGAAGCCAACCTATAAATACAGAATGAGCTTCAAATTAAGGTGCTACTTGCAGGAAAATGAACATAAGGATGTTATTGATTATGTTTTAAGAAATGGGGTTGATATGAATGCAAATATGCTTAGAGTGTGCAGAGACTATTTGAAGGATATGTAAGGAACCGTTGCCATTGCTTGGTAGTGAGGAGAACTAGGGAGGCTGCCTCGTCTGACAGCTCTCCTTGGTGTCCCCACAGGATGAAGTTGAGTTTGGCTACATAGAGGCCCCCCACAAAGGCTTCCCTGTGGTACTGGACTCGCCCCGAGATGGAAACCTGAAGGACTTCCCAGTGAAGCAGCTTCTGGTGAGATGCTGAGGGCCACCTCAGGGTGGGGCATGGGGGAAAAAATCCTGGGGGCTCTTAAAGAACAGAGAGCTCCGGAGACCTTGGGCACCCCTTGACAAGTTAGTCTGTTGCCCACTGCTTCCATCTTCTCATCTGCAGAATGAATCAGTTGGGGTAGTGACCTCCATGGTCCTTTCCTTGAAGAGTTTCCTCAAGGAAAGTGTGACACTTCCCCAGGGCCTGGCACACCACAAGTGCTCAATAAATGTACCATTTGTTATCAGTTTCACCCATTTTGGAAGGCAGGAGTAAAAAGCCACCCAGATGAGATTTGATCCCCTGGATTAAAAAATTTACTCAGAGGAGAGTTTTCTTGTAGAAAATGGGAACTAGGGGGATCCTTGGGTGGCTCAGCAGTTCAGCGCCGGCCTTTGGCCCAGGGCACGATCCTAGAGTCCCAGATCGAGTCCCGCATTGGGCTCCCTGCATGGAGCCTGCTTCTCCTTCTGCCTGTGTCTCTGCCTCTCTCTCTCTCTCCCTATGTCTATCATGAATGAATGAATGAATGAATAAATAAAATCTAAAATAAATAAAATGGGAACTATAGGAAAGAGGTGGAGTGGGGGTCTGTCCCCAGCCCCATCCCCAACTTGCAGAAAAATGAGTTTCTTTCTTTTTTTAATATTTTATTTATTTATTTGACAGAGTGTGTGCACGTGGGTGTGCACGGCCAATGGGGAGGCGGGGGGGAGAAGTAGGCTCCCCACTGAGCAGAGAGCCAGATGCAGGGCTTGATCTCAGGATCCCGAGATCATGACCTGCGCCAAAGGCAGACCCCCAACCAACTGAGCCATCCAGGTACCCCAAGAAAAATAAGTTTCAAAGAGGAAAATTATACTTAAATGTCAAAAATCATGGTTCTAACCTCAAAGCTCACTGAAGGTATGGTTTTCAGTTTGTGTGGGTTTTTTTTTTTTTAAGCAATCTGACCCCCTGGTTCTAGAAGCCATTACCACTCCCATTTATGCCCTTAACCACTGGTTGAGTAAGGGCAAAACCAAAATCTCACCTTCCCCCTGGAACAGGGAGGGCGGTTTGGATAGAGCATGAAGTAGAGACTGGGATAGATCAAGAGTTTTTCCCGAGGTCGCGGGCAGGGCAGCCTCTGCTTGAGTCCGGAGACATTCATGGTTCACATGTACATCTTGGGAACCTTCCCTAACCTAGTGCCCTCACCACAGGAAGATGGTGGAGGAGCCTGGCCTTGTATCTCCTTCCACCCCTTGACCATGGACAAGCAGCTTAACCTCTACAAGCCTCAGTTTGCTGGGAGGCCTTGGTAACTGCTACTGGAGGCCAGTTTGACTCTACCCCTCTTCCCATGTCACCACGTGCCTTCGGTGCTCCAGGCTGGCCTGGCTCCAAGGTCCCAGGCTGCACTGTTCCTGGTGACCCGGGCCAAGCCCGGCTTTGTGCCACGTGCTTGCCCGCCTGCATGATGCCCTAAAGCCCAGCTGCCCAGCTTCCAGCAAGTCACACCTTGTCATCTGGAGCTCCCAAGCAAAAAAAGCCCTAAGCTGCAGCTGTCCACATCACTGGGCACGGCTGTCCCTTGAGCCTCTCAGCTGGGCCAGGATAAGCTACATCTTCCTACCCCATGCAATTTTTTTACAAGAACTTTTATCAGGCAAGCTTAGTTCCAGCCCCAATGCAAGTTCCCAAGTGAGGCCCCTACTTTTTCACTGAAAAATCCTGAAAGGAACCTTAAAATTCAAGGGTCACTGGGGTCACGTTGTGTGCCAGCTCTAATTTTTTGGAGCTCTGTTCTAAGCAGGATTCAGAGGCTCTCTGTGGGCTCAGGGAACAGATACAGGGGTTGGCTGGGAATGGGCCGGGATGGTGTGTATGTGGCAAATCTGTCATTCCTCATGTATCGGTCAGCTTTTACTAGGTAAGCCTGCAGTAACAAACAATTCCCAAATCTTCGTGGCTGACAACAACAAAGGTCCATTTCTCACTTGTGATTCTGTGTTGACTGTGGGCTGGTTGTTCACGGCCCGGCCTCCTCGTGCCTTCCCCATTCTAGAGCCCCGGCTGCAGGAGCAGCCCCAGCCTGAGAAATGCCATTCTCCTAGCACGAGGAGAAGAGAAAGATTTGGTAGACATACACAGAGGAGCTGATGGCTTCTGCTCCGAACTGGCACATGTCATTTCTGCTCATATTTCACTGGCCAAAGCAAGTCACATGACCGGGTCCAACACTGGGTGGGGAATTCCCTTCCTTCTGCTGGGAGATACCACATACTAACAATGGCTCAGGATACAAAATCCTCTTACTGGGAAGAGGGTAGCAAGTCTCTGGGAATGATGGTACCGTCTACCACCCTCCCTCTAGTACCTAAACCAATACCTCTTTTACAGATGGGGAAACTGAGGGTCAGATAAAGAAAGAGATGAGCAGGGATGTCAACAGCACAAAAAGCAAACCACCCCTGAAGTCACCAATATGAGTCTGTGATGTCTCTGTGTCTAGAAACAGGCACATGCAGAGACCCCGTGCACACACACACACACACACACACACACACTAATACACACTTACATACCTCCATGCATGCCCACACAGGCCAGCATACCCACAAACTCAGCCTCCCCATACCTTGCCCCTGCTCTTCAGTGGGAATAAGAAGACTGTGGGTGACCCCCTAGAAACCAAATGCCCACAGTGCCAGACCCAAGTGGTGTAAGAGTACTCATCAGAGGGTGGCTGAGCTGGGGCTAAGGACCTCCGGCTACAGAAGGCTAATGATGGGTGTGTGCCTCCTGCCCAGGGCCCAGATTTTGGCTACGTGACCCGGGAGCCCCTCTTCGAGCCTGTCACCAGCCTTGATTCCTTTGGGAACCTGGAGGTCAGTCCACCAGTGACTGTGAACGGCAAGACCTACCCCCTGGGCCGGATCCTCATCGGGAGCAGCTTTCCTCTGTAAGAGGAGCCAGGGTTGGGACGGCGGGAGTGGGTGGGGCCAGGGAGTTACTCTTTCTCCTTAGGAGTGGCCTGGGGGGCTCACACATGGAGGGGTTGGCTGGGAGAATCTAAAAAGATACAGACACTCTTAAAAATAAAACCAAGTTAGCCTTTATATCTTAGTAGGACTTAGGATCTAATATAAAACTAAATAAATAGTTTTTCCCCAAATGGGAGGTTGTATAATGAGATTATAAACCAGGTAGGCAAAGAACAAAAGAGTCCATAGGAGGTAACCGAAAGAGGCTGAGTAGGAGAGTACTAATAAGTCCTTGGGGGTGCCCATATACAAAAGAGGGTGGAAAAGACATGGCCCTTCCCAAAGTGTGAGTCCCTAGCTCCCTGACCTGTCCACAACACTGTCACTCCCTCCCCAGGGGACCCACTTCCCAATGAAAAGGCAGATTCTTCCTTGATCAAGACAGTCACTGGGAAGAGTGGGAACCGTGGGTCCTCATTTCACAAAAGGGCTGCCAGGAACCTGCATATATGGGATCAGCCAGGATTTGGGCACCAAGGCCCTCCAAGCCACATGGGATGCTCTACCTTCTGGAAGAGGCAGTGCCTGTGTGTCCGCCTCCCCTCTTCCCTCCACTCAGTAGTCATTCATCCATTCAGCAAATATTTCCCATGGACCAACCTGGTGCCATCCATGGTGCTCTAAACATGAAGCCCAGCCCCTGCCTCCAAGGAGACAGTGGAGATCACAGACATGAAACAGCAGAGGTGCAAGGGAGGACCATATACAGTGACAGAAAAAATGATAGGGAGCCAGGGGGACCCAAAGAGGAGTCTCTAACCCCCTTGGGGAATCCAGGGAGGGCTCCTTAGAGACAAATATTAATTGAGGCCCTTCTCTACCAGGCACTGTGCTAGGCTCTGGGAATACATCAGTGAGCCAAGCAGACAAAGCCCCAGCAATTGGCAAATTTTCAATTAGGGTGGGAGGAGTACAGAAAATCAACAGGGCAGCCAGCAAATAAATGAGCCCCTTCTGGATGCTAACAAGTTGGAATAAAGAAGGTAAAACAGGGTTTATATAGTAGAGAGTGATGGGGCAGGTGCGCTTTAGCTTTCGTGGATTTAAGGCAGTGACTTGGGGGATCCCTGGGTGGCGCAGCGATTTGGCGCCTGCCTTTGGCCCAGGGCGCGATCCTGGAGACCCGGGATCAAATCCCACGTCAGGCTCCCTGCATGGAGCCTGCTTCTCCCTCTGCCTGTGTCTCTGCCTCTCTGTGTGTGTGTGTGTGTGTGTGTCTCTATGAATAAATAAAATCTTTAAAAATAAAAAAAATAGGGATCCCTGGGTGGCGCAGCGGTTTAGTGCCTGCCTTTGGCCCAGGGTGCGATCCTGGAGACCCGGGATCCAATCCCATGCCGGGCTCCCGGTGCATGGAGCCTGCTTCTCCCTCTGCCTATGTCTCTGCCTCTCTCTCTCTCACTATGTGCCTATCATAAATAAATAAAATAAAATGAAATTAAATAAATAAATAAATAAATAAATAAATAAATAAATGGCAGTGACTTGGGAATCAAGGCTAGAATGAGAAGGGAGCAGCCGTGGGAAGATCAGAGGGAAAGAGCATTTCAAATAGAAGGAGCAGGAGGGGAAAGGCTTGAGGGGGCAGCAAGCTTAGGAAGTAGAACAAGGAGGAAGGAAGGGGAGGAGGTAACAGATCCAGACAGAGGCCAAATCAGAGAGGAATTTCTTCCTCTGGCAAGGTACTGTGAGGGCCTTTTAAAAAAAAAAAAAAAAAAAGATTTATTTATTTATTCAGAAAGAGAGAGAGAGAGAGAGGCAGAGGGAGAAGCAGGCTCCATGCAGGGAGCCTGACGTGAGACTCAATCTCGGGCTTCCAGGATCACACCCCGGGCTGCAGGCGATGCTAAATCGCTGCGCCATCGGGGCTGCCCCTGTGAGGACCTTGAGTGATAGTTTAAGGGTCCCGGGGAGATCAAAGACCTCAGAGAGTCACTAATCAGGAAGAAGGGCTTCCTGGAGGAGGTGTCACTTGAACTGATTAAAGATTGAAGTTAAGTAGAAGATAATGTAACAAAGAGGCACATGGCCTGGGGTAGGTTTTGGAACCATGCCTGTGCCCTAGCCCCCTCCAGCAGTCCCTGCAGGACCCCTGAACCCAGAAGCTGGCCTTGTTATGCCCCCTGACACCCTCGGGAGCTGAAAGGGGTGAAGGCTGGGCTCCATGTCCTTCATACAGGCCATGGCGACAGCTAAGGCCCCCTTCTTTCTCCTTGGGCGCAACTGCCTCCCTGGCAGCACCAGGGTCTCTCAGCCCCGTGGCTCAGGCTCCTCCCCGAGCCTTTTGCTGACACCACCCTGGATCCAGGCTGGGTTCCAGGGGCTGCACTCCGGCAGGCCCTCTGGCGAGGCAGGCGCAGCGTAACACCATCTGAAGAGCTGCCCCCTCCCCACCCCTGCCCCAGGTCCGGCGGTCGGAGGATGACCAAGGTGGTGCGGGACTTCCTGCAAGCCCAGCAGGTGCAGGCGCCCGTGGAGCTCTACTCGGACTGGCTGACCGTGGGCCATGTGGACGAGTTCATGACCTTCGTCCCCATCCCGGGCACAAAGGTGAGCTGGCCCCTGAGGCTGGAGTGACTGGGATGACGGGGAACCCACTCGCTACCAGCTCTTGTCAGCAGAGGGCAGGGCCTAGAGGTGGTGGCTGCACCGAGGAAGAAGGAAGTAGGCTCAAGCTGGTTCGCCTGTTGTCGCTGCGGCTGGTGAATTTTTAACCCAGGGTAGCAAAATATTAGCATTTCACCGTGTAATCAATATAAAAATTATTAATGAGCGATGCTGCATTCTTTTATTCATGCCAAGTCTTCGAGCTCTGGTGCGTATTTTACTCCTCACAGCACATCTCAGCTCCGATTAGCCACAACTCACGAGTCCAAGAGCCACAGGGCTGTGGCTACTGTATTGGCCGCAAGGCTCTAGGGAGCCATGGGCTATGGGCCGGGGCCTGTTTCACTTTCTGAAGGGCAAGGGATGGCTGCAAGTTCCTACCCTGGAAAAGTTTTGCAAATGGCCTGTCCTCTTGGCCACGTGCAGAAGCCCTTCCACCCTGAAGAAGAAGCCATCCTAGACTCTGAGCTTTGACTCGATGGCGTTGCTGAGGTGGAGGAGTTTCTAGAGCAGGAAGGGTGAGAGACGCTGCTCTGACACAGAGAAAACCCTGCCAGGCAGGCCGCCCTTGCCACTTGGCACGAGGAGGCCCGAGACCACGGGCATCCGGGGCTCTGAGCCCCCTGGGACTCCCTCGTGCTACTTGGCCATGTCCCCTCGGCTGACACTGTCCCTCTGGACGTCCTCTCGCAGAAATTCCGGATGCTCATGGCCAGTACCTCGGCCTGCTACAAGCTCTTCCGAGAGAAGCAGAGGGAGGGCCACGGGGAAGCCATCATGTTCAAAGGTGAGTGCCCAGGGGACCCAGGAGGACGGGGCAGGTGAGCACGTTGCCCCTGAGCATCCAGCTCCGCTTCCCTGGGCGGCTGGGCTGCTCCGGCCTGTGAGGTCAGCACGGTCGTAAGCAGCCCTGGCTTCTCGTGACCCTCGCTGTGGTCAGCTGGACCGTGAGCTGCCCCCTGCTCCTTATCAGCAGCAGCCCCAGACGCTTCTTAGGACCTAGTGTACACTTTAAATGGCACCAGACCCAAAAGAGAGTTAAGTGACATGTGATCTGTATTCGAGAAGCTTAAAAAGGAGACAGAGGGGGCACTCGGGTGGCTCAGTGGTGAGCGTCTGCCTTTGGCTTGGGTCATGATCCTGGGGTCCTGGGGTCGAATCCCACATCAGGCTCCCTGCAGGGAGCCTGCTTCTCCCTCTGCCCACGTCTCTGCCTCTCTCTCTGTGCCTCTCATGAATAAATAAATAAAATCTTAAAAAAAAGAAAGAAAGAAAGAAAAGGTGACAGAGAAAAATATGCACAACGCAGTTTAGGGGCAGGAAGAAAAGCGGGAACAGATAGACATGATTTACAGTCAGACCTCATCACTGTCAGTCCCAGAGTGAGAAATTATCTGCTTAATTGGGACATTCACTTAATTGGGACAGAGGTAGACGAGGAGTAGGTGTGCTCTTAAATTAATCATGGAAAGAGGGAAAGCTGATCTGATCGAGTGGAGACAGTGAGCCAGGTTAGAGAGGCCGTGACGGTATCTTCTGTGTTTTTCTTAAATTACTCTGTGCCGCTTTTCAGGATGGTGTCTCCAATCTCCCTACTCCCAAAAGTCGGGTTACTGAGGCTGGTTGATACTTATACATACATCACTGCCCTCCACACCCCAAGGCAGCGTTCCTGATGGACTGGTGTCCAGAACAGACAGGGCCAAGCTAAGCCCTGTGTCCTTTTTTGATTCCCTGCCTTCAGGAAATTTTTTACTTGGATTGGCGGGCACAGGTCTGGATTTTCCAGAGCCTTCTTTCTATATTAAACATACCCTAAAGTTGCCCATAGAATAAAGAAACCGTTATCTTTGTACAAAGGAGTCCAAGTGGTGGTGGGGAGACGGTGCAGGTACACGGTGGGACAGCCCCAATCTCTTTGGCACTGACAAGCTGCAAGACTGGGGAGTGCAAGGGACTAGCAGCCTCTTCCTAGATTAGGCAAAAAGAAGGAGAAGGAAAAGAAGAAGGAGTAAGGGGAGGAGGAAGAAGAAGAATTATTATTAAAGCTCAGGCTCTGGAATCAGACTGCCCGGTCTGCATGCAGCCTCTGCCACTAGCCCTTGGACAAGTCATTTAACTTCTCTGTGCCTCTGTTGTCCCATTTTTAAAAAATTTTTATTTATTTATTCATGAGAGACACAGAGAGAGAGAGGCAGAGACACAGGCAGAGGGAGAAGCAGGCTCCACACAGGGAGCCCGATGTGGGACTGGATCCCAGGACACCAGGATCAAGCCCTGGGCCGAAGGGAGATGCTCAACCGCTGAGCCACCCAGCTCACCCATCTTTAATGCTAGCAGCCACCTCATAAAAATGTAGGAAAGATTCCTGGGTTAATCCACGTAAAACATCTAGAACAGTGTCTGTCACATAGTAGGTGCTCGATGAGTTTAGGTATAACTAACCAGATCAAATGCCACGTGTGGAGTAGGAGACAGATGCAGGCACAGACCAGGGCAGGGGCGGAGTGTGCGGCAGGTCTGGAAAACAGGAAGGGTGACCTCTGGGCATCCTGCTTTTGCCACACTCACCCTGGTCAGCTGCTTGTCCTTAGAAGCAGGCTCCAGGTGGGAGACCCAGGTACCTACTGGTGCCACCCCACCCTATGGCCAGAGAGAGAGCAAGGCACCGCCACCTCTTCCCTGGCCCAGGCAACACGGCCCACTCTGGAGAAAGCAGTGTCTGCTACTCTGCCCTGGCAGAGGGGGCCTGCTTTCCCCGGGGGGGCTGCCATCCTGTGCCCCAGCCTGTCCCAGCCCCATCTCCCTCCTCCCAGCAGTTAGCCCAAAAGCTGGGCGGCTGGCAGAGGGGAGCACCCAGGATGGGTTCCCTAGGGCTAGACTGTTCCCTGTGACCTCTAACCTCCACAGGCTTGGGCGGGATGAGCAGCAAGCGGATCACCATCAACAAGATTCTGTCCAATGAGAGCCTCGTGCAAGAGAACCAGTACTTCCAGGTGAGGGCGGAGCAGGGGGCCCTGGGAGGGATGGAGGGTTCGTGCCCTGTGACCCCTTTCACATCCTCAGGGCTTCCACAGGGAGTGACCAGGGGTTCAACGCCTCCCTGCGTTGCTCCGATGCTAAAACCAGAAGCTAGATGGAGGGACAAAGACAGAAAGGGCAGGTCAGCAGAGGCCAGGAGCAGACAGGAGACCAGGGAAGGAAAGCATATCAGCAGTGCTATTAAAAAAAAACAAACAAACAAAAAAAAAACCAAAAAAAACAGAAGGCTCTGTAAGGCCAGAGCTCTTGACATTTGGGGTAGAGACACCCCTTCAACAAATGATACAGGGGCGCCTGGGTGGCTCAGTCAGGTAGGCCGACTCTTGATTTTAGCTCAAGTCTTGATTTCAGGGTTGTGAGGTTGAGCCCCACATTGGGCTCCACATCCAGCATGGAGCCTACTTTAAAAATAAATAAAAATAAAATTAAAAATACACAAGCTACTGACCTGCCCTCTAGAAAAATGTGTCAATATACGCCCTGGATTTTTGTTTTAGGGGATCAGAGCTCCCTGAAGCAAATTTGCCATGGGTGGATCCCACCTCCTGAGTCCCTGTCTCATTTCTGCCTAAAAGCGTGATTTCTGTGATCTTCTTCTGTCTCGCTCTATTGCTACTGTCACTGGGCTGTGGTGGGAGGGGCACTGGAGAGGTGGCAGGGGGCTGGGTGAGCCTGGAAGTCTCCCTGGAGTGCAGGGACCCAGGGTCTGCTGCTTAGACAGGAGCAGGGTAGACGAAGTGGCAGGAGTGTCCTCCCTCACTGGCCTGCCCTCCCCTCCCCGTCACCCAGCGTTGCCTGGACTGGAACCGTGACATCCTCAAGAAGGAGTTGGGGCTCACGGAGCAGGACATCATCGATCTCCCCGCTCTGTTCAAAATGGATGAGCACCGCCAGGCCAGGGCCTTCTTCCCAAACATGGTGAGGCACTCCGGGCCCCCAGCTCATCTAGGCCCATTAGGGCAGCCGGACCCAGGAGGGACCCCTGGGCAGCGGAGGCCGTTGGGTCGGGAGATCCAGGTCCCCGTCCCGGCTGAGCAGCTCTGCGGCCTCGCCCACCCAGCCCAGGCCCTTGCCCTCTCTGGGCTGCATTCCCTCCCGGGGGTGACAGGCTCATCCTAGCCCCTCCTGGGATCCTGGGACATCCTTTACCCTGACAGATAGGAACGTGCTCTCTAAGTTAGAGAGGCCTTTACGGACAGGAGGGATGCATGCTGTCATAGAAGAGAGCCTTCTAGGAGCCGGAGGAGGTTAGGACACACACGCACGCACACACAGAGGCACACTTGCACACACATGCCGATTCGGACATGTGTAACCACGTGCAGGTGCTCGTACACGCACACACATGCAGAGGTAGGTCGCCGGGTTTTCCACTTGAGCTCTGCCACCTGTGAGCCGCCGAGCCCCCTCTGTGCCTCGGTTTCCTACTCTGTAAAGAGGAGATGATGGCCACGCCCACGTGGGAGGGGAAGGGGAACGTCCCACGAGCTTAGAACCGGGCCGGTGGGTAGCTGGCGCTCACTGAGCAGGCGCTGATGCTGCACCCGGTCACAGGTGAACATGATCGTGCTGGACAAGGACCTGGGCATCCCCAAGCCCTTTGGGCCCCAGGTGGAGGACGTGTGCTGCCTGGAGACGCACGTGCGCTCCCTGCTGGAGCCGCTGGGCCTCTGCTGCACCTTCGTGGACGACATCTCGGCCTACCACAAGTTCCTGGGGGAGGTGCACTGCGGCACCAACGTGCGCCGGAAGCCCTTCTCTTTCAAGTGGTGGCACATGATGCCCTGAGCCCTCGGGGGGCTGTGGGGTGCAGGTCTCAGCCCATCCATAGCTGATATTGTGGCTGGACTGGCCCTCGTGGTTCTTGGGATTGATTGCAAGACGCCCATCAGCAACAACGGTCAGGAGACTTTGGGGGTGGGGAAGAAAAGGATGATTACTTCCAGGACCTGGACATTGCACGGCACACCTGGGGCCACACAGCCAAGTCGCAGGGAGAGAGAGAGGCGGCACAGGCCTGGGGTCTGCTTTTTTGGGGGGCAAGGGGGTGAGGACCTAGGGTGTTGTAGGCTCTTCTTTGTCCGTGAATTTGATACATAAGAGCAGGAATTCAAAGCACAGGACAAGGAAAATCAAGGGGCCTGAAATAGCTTTAGAAGCAGCTAAGATTTCTAAAACAGAGGAGCCTGGGGAAGGAGGAAGCCTGGCGTTTTATCTAGTCCTGTGGCTGGCAACGTGCTTATCGCAGATAGCTTTCTTTGATGTGGGCTTCTCAGCAGTCCAAGCCCAAGTCAGGCACTTGTATAACCAGAAAGAGAAAACCCAACTGTCAGAGCTCCCATGACAGGGGGCCTTGGCACCTCCCTCCCCCCTTCCTTCTCCAGACCCCTGGCACACACACCCCCCAGAGCTCCCCCCTGCCTGGCAAGGACTTGACAAGGACTGGACTGCCCCACTGGGAGGCCTCCAGGGAGGGGGCACATATTGGGGACATCGGTACCTTGCCATCTCTCAGAAGGGCCCCAGCATCCACCAAAGTCACCCCCAGTGAACCTCAACCCTTCCTTTCTGAAAATAGCTGTGCATTGGGCCAGTGTCTATATAGCCCTGATATGAAAAACAACAACAAAAAACCTCTATACCCAAACCATTCCCCAAAGAGTCCTTAGTCTCTTGTCCAAAACTGAAGGAGGAGAGAAAGGAAGGAGGTTCTGGTGGTTCTGGGATCACCGGTTCTGGCAGCCATGCCCTGAGGGCCAAGGTAGATCCTGTGGAAAGGGACCCCGGGGCCCCAGATGTACCTTGAGCTGCTGTCATTCCAAATTCAGCTCCCTTGGGGTGTCCAGCTGGCTGCTTCCAATTATTCATTCCTTCCCAGCCTCTCTCAGATCCCCTTGGCTTTCTCTCTGCAGTGTAGACAGCACTGACTAGCTTCCCCATTCCCTGAGGGTCCAATAATTGAGCTTAGAACCTTCCCCCGAAGTGAATTTTATCAGAACAGACCTCTCCATTTTCAAGACGCTCCTTATACCTCATCTTTTTGATGGACACAGGCTCTCCAAATGCTTGAGCGGTTCCCCCCGGACCAGCATCCTTGTACCTGAGAGGGCCGTGGGTGAAGATGCCCAGGCTCAGCCGTATCCTTCTCCTGCCTGGTTCCCCATTCTCTGGGCAGTCCTTGGTCTCCCTCCTCGCATGCCTCTACTTCCTACTCCTCATGCCATCCCTCCAGGCAGCTACACAGGGACTTTTTCACTATCAGCCAGGCTCAGACCTGCCCCTATGGTATAATTAAAGACCCACCTGTTCTCCCTAGACCTTAGACTCAACATATAAGGACCTGGCCTGACCCCCAGCCCAACCACCAGTTCTGGGCCAGCAGCTGGCCTATCCCATGGAAGTTCACCAGCACATTTGCTGAACATCCTCCCATTTGGACATAACTAGTTTAAGTCCCTGGCTCCAACCCAAAAGACTCAGTTTCAACTAAAAAAAAAAAAAAAAAAAAAGTTCCTTTAGGCCCAACTGTTGTGGGGAGAATAAGTGAATTATAATTCTACTTTGAGGATTAAAAAGAACCAATCCATAGCCAATGAGGTTATAAATGTGTGTTCTCGGGAGAACAGGATTTTCTTCTTGGGTTATTTCATTTTTTCATTCAGAAAACATTTGTCGTGTGCCTACTAAGTGCCAGGCTCGGTGCTGTGCTGTGAGGATGTGGTGGTTAGCAGCACCCTGGTCCTGGTCTCTGCCTCACGGAGCCAGCCAGTTCTCAACATGCAGTGCCCACATCTGAATGGCCAGCACTTGTCCGTTCAGTGATGTGCTCTTTAGAAGTGCCAACCCACTAGATTCAGGAAATGCACAGGGCACAGAAATTCCTGCAAGTCACTATTTTGGATGAAGGCAAAGGGTTCTTTTTCAACCAGCTGGGCCAGTACCATCTGACAGATCAGACCCCAGAGCCTTCAGAAGCTGTTGTGCCCCTGCCTTTGGGGGGCCAAGCCCCAGATCTCTGCAACCCCAGAGCTGAAAACACCAAGTGCCTATTTGAAGGTGTTTATCCTGAGACTTAGAGTTTGTCGTGTGTGTGTGTGTGTGTTTGTGTGTGTGTGTGTTTTTAGTTAATGTGGGGTTTCGGGTTTTCTCTCATTTTTTTTTCTAGTCTACCTTAAAGGGAAGTGAGTACCTCCCATGTGGAGACAGTGTGTGTTTATAGATTTTTCTAAAACTTTCCCCATAGATAAGTTGGTAATTTCTGATGATTCTGGAGCCTCCA
Source organism: Vulpes lagopus (assembly GCF_018345385.1). Lineage (NCBI taxonomy): Eukaryota > Metazoa > Chordata > Mammalia > Carnivora > Canidae > Vulpes > Vulpes lagopus. The sequence continues at coordinate 130,303,029 of NC_054831.1, forward strand.
GGACTCAGATATCTATTCCCATTTTGCTTGCCTCCTGCCCCGTGTGACTACCCTCCGCGTGCATACCTCCCCCATCCCTGTGGACTCCTTGCTCTTCCCCACCCCCCAGTTTCTATAAATGTAGGCCTAGGATACATTTCTGTGTTGCAAAACTCAGCTAAGTTCCTGTTTCGATCTTTATGTTGAAATATTTTATCTAAGAGGGAAGGGGGTGCCATGAAGATGGCAAGAAGCAGGGCACAATTTCAACTTTCTGGATGAGAGGCCATGATGAAGATCGAAAGATGTTTGGGGAAGAGCCTAATTAAATAGCAATAAAATAAACCATCAGAGGGGAAGTCATGTGTTGGTGTGATGTTCATTGTTGCTTCATGGACACGACTGGAGTGAAGCAGGGCAGACGTGGACCCCATTCTGGTCTTGCAGCCCCTGATTTTCTGGGTACAAGGTCAGGGCTCAGCAAGGGTGTCTCAAGAGTTTGGAATCCCCCACACTTTCAATGGATGTGTATTACATGGCCACCACCCAAGGTCAAGACCAATACCCACAATAAAGTCTGGCTATGTTCTCTGGTGGTGTTCCCCAGAAGCAGACACTGAAATGAGCATTTGAGAATAAGTGATTTGTTGTTTATGAAGTGCCTCCAAGAACAATCAGGAAAGGAGTGGAGGGAGTGGGACAAGGAAAGCAAAGAAGCCAAACAAGAATGTCACTTGAGGCAGGAGGGGGGGGACCAAAAAAAAAAAAAAAAAAAGAATGTGACTTGAGGTGTAACCTCAACCTGATTACTGGAGAGCTCTGATACATAAGTGCAGCTCAGAGTTGTCCCTCCTGGAGGCAGAGTTTTGCACACCTGCATAAGTCAGTCATTGGCTATGGGAACCTTGGCTCTCTGAATGGGCGAGAGGGCACCAGTAACCCATGAGCAATCATCCAAAGAGGATCACAGTTGCCATTACCAGCAAAGTCACAGAGGCTGGGGAATGCGTTCACAAACCGAAAATGATCCATCAAGGCACCAACAGTGTCTACTGCTCTGGATCATATCATGTTACACGTGGGCATTTGTGATTTGACCCATGGTATAAAAACCCATTCTACATAGCCATGGTCTAGCAGCGTCTTTGTGAACAAACTCTCGAATGTTCTGAAGTAAAGCCACCTAGTTGCTTGCTGAGCCTGAAAGCCACTCCTAAGCTTTTTGGGATCTACCTGGGGGCTTCTTGCTCCTTGGCCCCATCTTGGACTTCTGGATTGATGTCTTGGTGAAACCATTTTAGAGGCCACTGCAAAATAAAAGTCACTAGTTCTCATACTCTGAGGCTAAACCCATAGGCCCAACTCTCTGAGGTCACACTTCCCTTTTATACCCAACTAAGGTGGCCCAAGCCACAGCAAGAGCAATCTTCACTGGAGTTTCGTCATACACCAATTTCTAGACTCCCCAGGGGATGCTGATGTGTCAAATCCAGTATAGTGGTGCTTTCGTATCTTGGCCACTGACCTACCTCAGGATTGCTGGAAGTCACCCTGAGACTCCTAGAACAGCACTTTCCAACAGAAATAAAATACAAGCCACACATGTAATTTTAAATTTTCTAGTAGCCACATTTTAAAAAATTAAAAAACCAGATGAAACTCATTTTTATAACATGTTTTCTTTAACCTAACATATCCAAATTATTATAATTTCAATATACAATAAGAAGTTTTAAATATCCATGAAATAGTTCACATTCTCTTTTTTTTTGCAGTAAGTCTTTGAATGCTGATAAATATTTTATACTTATATGACATCTTCATTCAGACTAGCCACAAGTAACTACCATGTTTGAAAGCATAGTTCTAGAATCTTCTCTGCCAGGTGAACCCTATTATGAGTAGGCACATTCCTTAAATCCCTAGAGTCCAGCTAGTCTGACTGCAATGGCTAACAAAATTTTATTATTGTAATACTGAAAAGAGAAGCTTAAAATAGACATCTGCCCTCCCTTGCCTTGGTGTACAGAGCCTTGCCCCTCCAGAAGGTCCTCTAGCCTGAAGTGTGGCTGCTGCGACGTTATCAGAACTGGCCTCTCCCTCAGGAAGGAGAGTACCTTTGGCCAGGCCACCTCTGCCCACTGTCAGTACGAGAACCCCCACCAGCCCCATGGAAAACAGAACTCTCACTTCTTGCCTCCTCCCCTCCTGTTGCGTGGGATACAACCTGATTCTGCATGTCACTGCGGGATATTGTCTGCAGGTCCCGGGTGAGTGGAACTGGGGTCCCCATTATCTCAGCCCCTTCATTCCAGATGGGACCTGATCCATACCTCAGCATAGTCAAAAGCTTGTGCAAGTGGGATCCCTCCCTCAAAACAAAAGAGCAGCCAGGGATGGATTCTGAAGCCTGCCGAGTGGGACTTCCCCAGGATCCTCACCCAAGCGGCATCAGCTCCAGGGGACCGAAGGCGATGTGTTTGGTAACTAAATATAGGAAGTGACATCAAATGACAGCACGTGGAATCTCTTCTCCAGCTGGACAACCAGAAAAAGGACATGCCCAGGCAGAAAGCTCAGCTCTGCAGCCTTGTCTCCAGGCTGGCCGATGTGAGAAATCTGCCTTTTCTCTTGTGCTTCACCTCTGCACGGCCCAGGCTCCCTTTGAGCCCTGATCTCTGAGAAAGCAAAGGTCTGGGCTTCCCTAGCTAGTCCCGAAGGCGAGTGCCTGGTTCAGGCTGCTCATGCCCTGGCCCCTCATGCTCTGTAAGCTAAGGCCCACTTTGTCGTCGGGGCTATGCCACCAGATGACGCTTACGGACCAGTTTCTGATGTGCATTCTGGAGCCCTCCATGCATGCTACCCTGCTACTGAAAATGTTGTAAGGATTGTTCTACTTTGCTCCTAAAATTCTTGGCACATAGTGCTCCACAAATATGGGCTGGTTGGTTGGGTTTAAGATTTTTTAAATTAATTTATTTTATTTATTTATTTGTTTTTATTTGAGAGAGACAGAGAGAGCACACCCACAGGGGGGAGGAACAGAGGGACAGGGACAAACAAACTCTGCTGAGCACAGAGCCCGACATGGGGCCCAATCCCATGACTCTGAGATCATGACCTGAACCGATATGAGGAGTCAGATACCTAACAGACTGAGCCACCCAGGGGCCCCAAATACATTTTCAACAAGACAGGAATGTCTGTTCGGCTAGGCCATGGAAGCGGAAAGATCAGCCCAATCAGGTGTGAGATGGGAACAGCCACCATGTCTTACACACTTTCTAGGCTCCAGGCATCTGCCAGCTTGAACTATGTGAAAAGCCATTTTGAAGGTTAAAGTGTTCAAATAGAGATGATTTCGTATGGTATTTTACATTTCCTCATCTCCTCTGAGTCCCCCGACAGAGCTGTGGGGTGACAACCCCCACTTTGTGGATGAGAAAACCGAGGCTCCAGGAGGAAGTGACTTGGCTCGAGTTTCCACAGCAAGAAGTAGCAGAACCGGGATTCCCACCCTGGTGATCTGACTCCAGAGCCCACCTGCCAAACCTCTGCTTTGGACTACCCTATCTGAGAAGCAGCTTCCTATCCCAAGTTCAGCAGGTCACCAGCTCTTTTACCCATAGATGTTTCCTTTGTGCCCATCATTTCTTAGCTTGGCCCATTAGAATCTTACAAGAATGCCCCACTACCTACAAGCATGATATCTGGGAATTACAGGATTCCTATAAACCCCTCCCAGGCAACAGACCCCAGGGTGAAACGACCTCTCCACAATGTAGCGTGTTCTCTCCAGTCTGCAGCTCAGGGTTAAATGGCATCTCCAAATGTGAGAAGCAAATTACATTCATTCATCTGCCATCCCTTCTTTTTTCCAATTAACAGTTACTGTAAGCATCTATCATGCATAAAACTAAAGTGATCACATGATTTTTTTCATCTAAACCGGAGTGAAAGGAGGCACTACCAGTATTTCCGCCCGGATAACAGGTGAAACTGGAACCAGACAGGGCAAACCAGGATATCTGTTCTCCCCCGAAACCTCTGTGCATGAGACATGATCTCACCCCCCTGGGAACTGGCAGCCAAGTCAGGGAGACAGACAGGAAAGAAAAGAGGCAAACCGATAGAGCAGACACTTGATGAATATTTGCTGAATGAAGGAGTGAAAAAGGTACAAAAGGCTGTGGACATACACACACACACACACACACACACACACACTTATTTCCAGCTGGGAGAGTGACCAAGGGTGGCCCTGGTGTTCATTTAGGCTACGATGAGCATTGAATGAATGTAGGAACAGTCAGAGAAGGCAGGTGCTGGCAAGCTGAGCAGAGATACAAGGGGGTGTAAATGGGTACCATGTTTAAGAAATGGTGATTATAGGGATGCCTGGGTGGCTCAGTGGTTGACCATCTGCCTTCAGCTCCAGGTGTGATCCTGGTGTCCTGGGATCGAGTCCCACATCGGGCTTCCTGCGTGGAGCCTGCTTCTCTCTCTGCTTGTGTCTCTGCCTTTCTGTGTGTCTCTCATAAATAAATAAATAAATAAATAAATAAATAAATAAATAAATTCTTTTTAAAAGGGGTAAGAAATGGTGATTGTAGTGACTGGCTAAGATATAGGCTAAAGCGCTGCCAGAAACACAAGAGTTTCGCCATGGGGACCCCCTGAAAGTTTGGGGTAGCTGAAGCCACATGGTCAATACTGCATTTTAGAAAGATGACAGTTTTTAGGGTTTTTTTTACTGCTCTTAAGCTAACAGAAAAATAATTTTTAAGAAACTACGCAAAGGATGATCAAACCACGGTACCTGCCTACATTTGGCAGCACGTCGATGAAATAGATCTATGAGCGCTGACATGCAAAGAGCTCCAAGACCCAGCACTTGATGTTGTTTTTTTAAAAAGGAAAAAAAAAAAAAGGAACATCAAACAAAGCCATGGATTTCTATAGAAACATATATATGTGGGGATCCATGGGTGGCGCAGCGGTTTGGCGCCTGCCTTTGGTCCAGGGCGCGATCCTGGAGACCCAGGATCGAATCCCACATCGGGCTCCCGGTGCATGGAGCCTGCTTCTCCCTCTGCCTATGTCTCTGCCTCTCTCTCTCTCTCTCTCTCTCTCTCTCTCTGTGACTATCATAAATAAATTTAAAAAAAAGAAACATACATATGTATACACACGCAAAGAAAAAGATATGGAAGCAATCCCGTGAGACTGACAATAGTAATCACCTCTGGGGAAGGAAGTGTGACGGAGGGGATTTAAACTTTATCTGTGTTACTTGAAATTTTTACATCAGGAGAATTTAATTACATACGTATTTTTAAATACTTTTTTAAAGCTGCCTGAAACCCATGGCATCTTATTTATGCTGAAGTCTTCCCATCCGTGATTAGCATAATCTCTTTTATTCTTCTCTTATTCCCCCAGCTGGGCTTCCCATCACAGTTTAAGACTGACCAGCTCTTTACAGAGACTAATTCATTTGCTCCTGCCTGGGAGGTGACTATGATCCTTTTCCCCCATTTTCCCACAATAGAAAAGTAAGGCACAGAGACAATAAGTAACTGGCCCAAGGTCACACAGCAAATGACCAATAAAGCAGCTTTTGCACCCCCAAAGGCCTGCATACATAGCCACTCCACCTCCCTGCTCTCTAGAAGGTCGAAATTGCTTTTAACTTTTTGCACCCCTCTGACTTGTTCTGTTTCCAGGGAGCCAACGTCTTAGTCATGACCAATGAGTATTTACCACTACTCCTTTTTGGCATTTTATTTACCCTGCTTTGTCTCTGATAGAAAGGGGTGCTCAAAACTCAGATTTAGCTGGACAGGCAATTTTATTATGTGCTGTGTTTACAAAGCACACACCCACACACATCCAGAGGATCAAATTAACTGCTAATTTGAGAGTATGCTGGTGATGTGGCAGGTGGACGGGAGTGAGACAGAGGTTAGCAGGGTGGGTAAGCTCTAATTGTGTGTGTGTGTGTGTGTGTGTGTGTGTGTGTGGTGTGATGTGATGCTATAGGGCCCAGCAACGTGACAGTCCCCAGCAGGCCTTGGGCCACTTGCTAAATCCCAGCAGCTGAGCTGACTTCAGCTGTGTGAAACGCAGCCCCATCTGGAGTGGGGGGTGACCCGTGACTTCTGCTCCGGGAGTTCCATAGAGGCTGCTCATGAAATTGGAGAAGTCTGTAGCATATGATTGTCCCCATCCCACTCAGAGAGAATATTTTGAGAAGTCTAATTATATGGTGGGGTTTAGAGGGAAGAAGGTTTAGATAAGCCCTTTCTAAGTGCAGGTTGAAAAGGGCTATTAGGGAGCCGTGGGCAGTTCCACGAGGCAGGGGCACCCTCTGCAGGTGGACCAGGGTAGCTGCAACCACCGCGTTCCCAGGAGCCTTGGGGGGCCTGCCTAGAGCCCAGCCATCTCCCAAACGGAGGACACTGACCTCCTAGCTGTATGACTCATGTGAGTTGTCATAAGGCTCAGCTGCCTCAACCTTTTTTTTTTTTTAGCAGCCTCAACTTTAAATGAAAGTCAGAAATCCCTCTCTCACAGAGTTGCTGTAACAATTAGAGAAAATGTCCTCAAAGTGTTGTGTAGAGGGCCTGATACACAGGACCAGTGAGTCTTCCAGACGGGGCAGCCGACCTGGAGGACTTGCAGGCCATGCTGGGGGTTGGCGGTTGAGCGGATGCGGCAGGGGGAAAGAGGGTGCTCACCAGGTTTTTTACTTGGTGGTGCCGAGAAGAGAGGAGCTGTGAACGCCTCCAGTGAGATGTACGGCTGGGGACAGGTTGAGTTTCAGAGACCCTTGGGACACCCAGATAGAGATGCTCAGAAGATAGCCGGACAAAGGGACGTGGGGTCAGCCAGAAATGGAAGAGAGAACCCACTGGCCAAAGGCAAATGAAACCCTGAATTTTGGATGAAAAGGCCCCAGAGAGGGGATCCCTGGGTGGCACAGCAGTTTGGCGCCTGCCTTTGGCCCAGGGCGTGATCCTGGAGACCCGGGATCGAGTCCCACGTCGGGCTCCCGGTGCATGGAGCCTGCTTCTCCCTCTGCCTGTGTCTCTGCCTCTCTCTCTCTCTCTGTGTGACTATCATAAATAAATAAAAATTAAAAAAAAAAAAAAAGCAAGAAAAGGCCCCAGAGTCCCACGACAGAGACTATCTGGGGTGAGGCTGGTTTTTCTCAGAGACACATAACTCTCCCAGGCTATAAAATTATCTAGTGTTTCTCCTCTAGATCTTATCTGATAAATCTCCCCTAAATCCTAGGCCCTCTGGCTGGAGGGGGGAAATCTGGCCAGGTTGCCCTAAATCACAAGACACTAGAAATATAGTTGATTGTGTGAACGATAGTTGATACACTGCAATGTTTTTTGGTTTAAAATTTTTAATTCAGGACTGGATTTCCAGCCCTGAAGAAAGGCAGAGCGCCTGAAACAAGATTCCCACCCAAGATTTCTCAGCTTTTCCATTATCCAAAGACTAAGAAAGTCTGTAACATGGGGGCAGTTATTCCAACCAAGAAGGGTTGTTATGAGGACTAGGGAAGACTATTTATGTAAACACATTTGTAAGCGATGAGGCTCATCATAAACTTAAGGCATGTAGCCGACTGTTGAAAAGCAATACTTCACTCCCTCGACAAATAGAAACAGACTAACAAAAAAGCCCCCGGGGTCTCACCATGAGGACACTTTGGGAAGATCTGTCAGGAGCAGGCCATGAAAACTAAGCCCTGCAGCTGTGCCTTTCTGGAATCCCAAAGTTCAGGGCGGAGGTGCGGCCGTCCAGGAATTTATTCCTCTATAACTCTGAGCTCCCCAAATCCCTATGAAGCCCAGGAACGATGTGACTGCAGGGCATGTGGGCCCCTTGGCATCAAGAGCCCCTCCATAAATCAAGATCTCACTTCTGCTGGCCTCAGATTGCTTTTTCCAAGGTGACCTGGGCAAAGTAAGAGGGTAGTCGCTTCTCTAGGAATAGTATCTGCCATCCAGATGAAAGAATTGTGAAAAATGCCAACTAGACCAAATCTCTAGAAACCTATTCCCTGGAGGGAGAGGATGCTCCTCCATCCCTTCATCTCAGAAGACAAATTGAGCCAGAAGGAGTTGGAGAGGGACAATCTTCCCATGATTTCATCCACGTTGAGTGGCCCAAAAGGCCTTGAGGCAGACTCAGAGGAGCCCTATTCCTGTGCTGGGTCAGCCCCAGTGAAAAGTCAAGGTGACCCCAGCCCTGTCAATAGTTACCTTCAAGACAGCCCCCTCCTCCAGGCAGCCGCCCTACATCAGCTGGCCCCACACCCTGATGATACAGGCAAGGAAACTACAGGCCAGAGACGGGGAGGGATTTGCTCAAGGTCACACAGCCTTGAGAAGATTTGAGGTTAGACCCAGAGGTCCAGGCTGTTTCTTGCAGCCTCACTACACACCTCCTTTAAACAAGGCCACTGAGCAGTGTAACCAGGTTCTAGCCCAGGACTCCAGAAGCTCAGTCCCAACCAACCAATTTGTCTGGCCATCTTAATTTCCCCAGCCGCACCTAAATGAGCTGTGAGAAAACCAAAGACTTTTAAAAGGTGGCCTTCATAAGTCAGAAACTAACTGGCAGAGAAGGGAAAACACCATTCCTGACAAACACGGGTACCTGCAAAGCCAACTGCCTACATAAACTCTGCCAGAGGTGACCCAAGAGACCAAGCGACTTGGAGGACTGAGGTAATCAAGCCCCCAGAGGGAGGCAGGCCCTGAGATAAGCCACGGAGAGGTGGAGAGGTCGGAAAGGCAGCTGAGACGACTAAACTGGAGACAGACGCACACAGAACTCTCATATAAGACTGTTGCAGGGCTTAACTGAGACGATGGAGCCTAGGGCTAGGCACACTGCGGGTGTTCAAGCCATGGTTTCTGGTGCTAAATGGCTAAGTAAGCCACCAAGGGCCAGCTCCCCTCTCCCCACTATTTTACAGAGCAGAGCTCACCAGGTGTGAGGTGTGAGTGCCGAGTTGTGTGCCTATCTGACAGTAAGCCGGGTGAGGGTAGGAACTGCACCCAGCTTGCTCACTCACTACAGCTTCCCAGCACCCAGTACAGAGCAGTGCTGCTGGTGTATCTTCGGATGGATGATGGATAGATGGATGGGTGGATGGGTGGGTGGGTGGACAGGTGAGTGGGTGGATGGGGGATGGATGAATAGATGGAAGAATGGATGGGTGAGTGGGTGGGTGAGTAGGTGGATAAAGGATGGTTAGGGGGATGGAGGGATGGGTAGATGGATGGATGAGTGGGAGGGTGGATGTGTGAGTGGGTAGATGGGTGAGTGGGTGGATGGGGGATGGGGGGATGGGTAGATGAATGGATGAGTGGGTGGGTGGGTGAGTGGGTGGCTGGGGGATGGCTGGGGGATGGGGGATGGGTAGATGGGTGGATGAATGGGTGGGTGGGTGAGTGGGTGGATGGGGATGGCTAGATGGATGGATGAGTGGGTGGGTGGATGTATGAATGGGTAGATGGGTGAGTGGGTGGATGGGGGATGCCTGGGTGGATGGATAGATAGATGAATGGGTGGATGGGTGTATGGATGAATGAGTGAGTGGATGGGGGGATAGGTAGATGGATGGATGAGTGGGTGGATGGATGAATGGGTAGATGGGTGAGTGGGTGGATGGGGGATGGCTGGGTGAATGGATAGATTGATGGATGGATGGATGGATGGATGGATGAGTAGGTGGATGAGTGGGTGGATGGGGGATGCCTGGGTGGATGGATAGATAGATGAATGGATGAATGGATGGATGGATGGATGAGTGGGTGGATGGATGAGTGGGTAGGTGGGTGAGTGGGTGGATGGGGGATGCCTGGGTGGATGGATAGATAGATGAATGGATGGATGGATGGATGGATGGATGAGTGGGTGGATGGATGAGTGGGTAGGTGGGTGAGTGGGTGGATGGGGGATGCCTGGGTGGATGGATAGATAGATGAATGGATGGATGGATGGGTGGGTGGATGGATGGGTGAGAGGATGGATGGACGGACGGATGGACGGACGGACGGATGGATGGACGGATGGACGGACGGACGGATGACCCATCATCTTTTGACATCTGGGCTCCTTCACGCCGTGCCTGGGATCGCGGCGTTCCAGGACTCGGTGAGGACACCTACAGTCTCGGACAAAGCGCAGTGTGTCTGACAAATGTCTGAGCAAAGCCACTAAGCTGGTCACTAAGAGGTGAGTGATAACTACTGACAAATTTTCAGGAAGAAAAGGGGCTGAAGAAGAGACTGGACTCGACTCGGACCGGCCGGCTCCTCCCCCCGCCCTCCCCCTCAGACCCCGCCCCCTTCTGCTAAAGGTCACCTTAGGGAGGCGGGAGGCCAACTGGGCATGCGCCGCGCACCCCGCAACTGCGCACGCTCGCGCTGGCTTTCTCCGCCTTCCCTCCTCCCACCCGGGAAACCGGAACCGCCTCCCACTCGGCGGCTCCTACGCGGCTAGCGGGTCCCGGGTGGAGGCGGGCTCGGCGCCGCGGTGCTCGACGGGACGACGGCGGAGTGCGACCTCGGAGGGGTTAAAGGGCGGGGCGTGACGTCAGGAGCCAAGATGGCGGCGGTGGTCGGAGTCTCCTTGAAACGCCGGTTCCCGGCTGCAGCCCTCGGCGGAGCCTGCCTGCAGGTGAGGTGCGGGGCCGGGGGTGGGGAGCGGGCAGGCAGGGGACTTGCGGAGGCGGCCCGGCGCCTCGGGGGCCGGGGGGAGGCCGAGGGGGCACGACGGAAGGCGTCCGGGAAGGGGAGGACCCGCTGCCAGTGCGCAGTGCTCGGGGCTAGGCCCGGAGCATCCCTGGCCGTTATCCTTGCGCGCCTCGCCGCGGCCTGGGAGGTTACCGGGGCGGAGACGACTTTTTTTTTAAACATACGAGGGGGAGGGGGGAAGCTGCGGGGGGAGGGAGGGAAGCTGGCGGGGGGTCTCGAGTGTTGCCCAAGGTCACATGACAAGCGAGTGACGCTGTTGGAAGCAGAATTCGAATCCAGACGTTTGGGCCCCAATCGGGGGACGAGGCGGATCACGCTGTGCCCTGGTGGGCCCTTCCCCTCCCCCCCAAAAAAATAAAGAAAAATTTCCTTGCTCAAAATACCGCAGCCAAGAACTGGTAGATCCAGGACCTAAATCCTGTTATGTTTGAACATAATAATGGGGGGAAACTCCTAGCACAGATTTGGGCCCAGGTGAACCAAGAATGATCAGTGCTTCTCTCTCTCTCTTTTTTGTTTTTGTTTTTGTTTTTGGGGGGGGGGGGGGTTGCACCTAACGTGAGACTCTGTCTCATTTTAGATGCTGCTCCGGCCCTACGACACAGGACGGGTGGCCTGCCTTCTAATACTAGCTCATTCTGACACGCTGTAGGTGAAGTCGGGCAGATCCTGTTACGTAGTCTTTCTGGAAAGGGGTTGATAGGGAAGGAGGGCTGCCTCCCAGAGCCCCAGGTCGGTGTCCTCTGAGCACTAAATTGATGACCAATAATGACCTTGTTTACCAGTTCTTCTATAGTTGCTGAGCAAGCAGTTTAAGCTCTGAGAGCGCCACCAATGAGAGTGAGTTCTAAAGCTCAGTCAAGTCCCTCATCCATGGAGGGCTGGAGGAGAAGGCTAGTTTCATAGGTCAGTTTCGTAATTCCAGGTGAGGCAGTTGCAGAACTTCCTGAGGGCAGAGAAATAGAAGAGTCCCTCCACCTCCTAGGAACGTGTGTTTGTTCCCGGGAAAGCCTCCTCCGAAGAATGCAGTAATGAGTTTGGTGTTACTCAGGTTCCTACAACACAGTAGGATTTCTCGTCTGAATTCCTTTTATGCATTAGTCTGCACCGGTGGGCCATAGCTCTGCCTTTAAGTGTTTGGCTCTAATGTATTAACTGTGATTGTGTTGCCTTATTTCTTTGAACAACGTTAGGGCAAGTACTGCCCCCTCTCATTTGTGGATCACATAGCTCTTAGCACTGGCAGGTCTTAGGATACCGATCTGCCAATTAGAATAATATAGAAACTGATGATATTGCCAGTGTTGAAAATCAGAAATTATTTTCTGGGCTATGCTAGCAGCTTGACCCTCGAGTTTAATCTTATTCGGTAGACATTAATATTCCCCATTCCCATACAAAAGAGGAGGTAGAAATCAGAGAGGTTAAGTAATTTGCCAAAGAACACACAGCTACTAAGTGGTAGAGGGTAGAGCTTGGATTTGAACCAGTGCCACTCACACATTTCAGAAACAAGCCTGCGCCTTCTCTTTTACTCAGGTTTATACAGACTTCTTTGCCTTCCTCCTCTCCACTTTCACATCTTTTCACTCCTACCTCCAAATCTGTGTCTGCTCTATGGAGCTCCAAACCTGTTCCTTAAGGAAGCTTTCCTAAAGAAATAACAGGGAGCCTTCAGCTTGATCCAGAATTCACCCTTTGCATCCTCCTCACTTGGTTCAGTCCAGTTGTTAATTGTCTTGCTTCCTTCCTTAAATTAATTATGAACTATGAAGATAATCTCATCCAAGATTTTCTAGAAAGGTACACTCAGCCTTGAGTACTCATTAGTTTTATGGATCAGGGAAGAAATGCCTTGAAATGCCTTTGAAGGATCCTCTTCCATTGGAGCTTATAGTTTAAACTGCTGGAGAGGCCATAACAGGAAAAAAAAAAAAACCTCATCTTGCTGCCTACCTCCCTCTTTCTGACCAGATATTCCCCCTTTCTTCCTGTTACTGTGGGAAAAATGAGCAGGAATCCTATGGCTAACCCTTCACTCTTGCTGTATCCCATCGCTTATTCAAAGGTGGTTCTCCAGTAAGTCTGCTCTGCCCTCCATGGGCAGTGTTTCCTTCCCCATCAGATCAGCAGCATGCACGCACGCTGTAATCTCTCCCATTTTAAAAAACAACAAAACAAAAACAATAACAACAACAAAAAAAAACCCATATTCAGCTACTACTCCATTTCCCTACTTATCCTTCTTACACCCTGTGGCTTGAGCCAAAAACTGGAGGCATCTTTGTTCTTTACCCCACTTGCACATCCAATGTCTAAGGAAATCTTCAATTCTTTCTTAAAATATATTCAAAAACTTACCACTTCCTACCATCCACAACTACCAGTCTGTTTCAAGCCATCATCATCTCTTAGCTGATTACTGTAATTCTTACCTGGTTTTCTTGCTTTCATCTTTGAATGATTCTCAAACAGAAGCCAAAATGATCCTTTCAAAACTTCAGTCTAACTTTATCACTCCTCTGCTCAAAACCTTCAGTAGTTTCTGATCTTATTCAGGGTAAAAGCAAAAACCCTTACAAGGCAGGGGCGGCTGGCTGCCTCAGTTGGCAGAGTATGGACCTCTTGATCTCAGGGTCATGAGTTTAAGGCCCACATTTGGCCTCAGCACTCGATTTTAAAAAGTAGGGGTGGGGGTGTCTGGTGATTCATTTGGTTGAACACTGGACTCTTGGTTTTAGCTCAGGACGTGCTCTTGGGGTCATGAGAGTACTACTTGATGTTCTCATCCTTTCCCTCCCTCTTTGCCCCTCCCTCTTCCATACGTTCTCTTTCTCTAAAATAAATCTTAAAAATATATATACATATTCTCTAGAGTTTGAATCTCAAATATGCAATCTCCATCAAGTACATTTAAATAAATTTGCTAGGGGCACCTGGCTGGCTCAGTCAGTAAAGCACGTGACTCAGTCTCAGAGTCTTAAGTTTGAGCCCCACATTGGGCATAGAAATTACTTTAAAAAAAAACCTTACAAGGTCCTACATGATCTGGTTCTCCCGGTAACGTCCTAATTTCCTTTCCCATTCCCTCTCTCTCACTCCATTCTCAACTACACTTACCATCTTGTTGCTCCTTAAACATGTTTCCACCTCAAGATTTGTGCTCAGCGTCCCCTCTGCCTGATTCACTCTTCCCCTGGTACAGGCATGGCTTGCTTACCTGTCTTCTTCAGATTTTCATTCAGCTGTCACCTTTTCAGTGAAGTCTTCACTGGCCACCCAATTAGAATTGTTGAGTTGTAGCCAGGACCCCCACCCCCTCCTTTTTATTGTTACCCCTGCCCATTGCACTTATCACCAGCTCACACACTGTAAATGCTAGTTGTGTGTGCCTCCAGCCACTGTAAGCTCCCTGAGGACCAGAATATACATGTGTCTTGTCCTTGATCTCCAGGGCCTAGAACAGTCCCTGGAACATAGAAGCCACTCTGTAATTATTTATTGAACAAATAAACAAATGAATGGGTCTGGGCCAGCTACTACCTAAGACCTTGCTAATTGTATGAGTTGAGTGTTCCTTGGATTTGTTTGTGAAAAGGAATTATCTTTTTGTGCTGTTCTATTTTGGATTTGCATTTTCTCCAGGTAAAGGGCCAAACTTTGGACCTGTGTTTGAATTCTGGCTCTTTGTTGTGTAGTTTTTACTTTCATTTTTTAACTGAGAATAGTAAAACTTCCCATTGTAAAGATGTAAAAATTAGAGACAATTAGTACAGAATTCCACACATGGTAAGGACTCAATGAATGATTATGAAAGCTTTCTTTTCTTTTCTTTTCTTTTCTTTTCCTTTCTTTCTTTCTTTCTTTCTTTTCTCTTTTTTAACTTCTGCTAGGTCACCTACATAACAAATTTTTAGATTTCTCTGTCTGATGAATTTATTTGTTCTTATCACAGCTGCCATATTCCTCTGGATTAACTTTTAGTACAGCCCTCAAGATGAACCAACTCCTTCACTTTAGAACCATAACCTCCTCTGATGATTTTGATTTCCATATCTTCTCTCCTCATTCCCGTAAGCTAAGCCCTTCCCCTTTATCCCACCAAGTGTTGTATAAAATATATAAAATATACATAATGAATTTAAATTAGTTGTTTAAAAAAAAGTTCATGACACTTTGGGGTACCCCAAAACTTATGTTAGGGCTTATTGCCCTATAGTACTCTACTATTGTGGTGCACCCTTGCTTTGGTTTTGTCTCGAATCATTCATATGATAAGTATTTAAATGATTCATTAAAAACCTAATTACTTTTGGGAAGATCTGCATGATCAAGTCTAGACCTTTTCATTTTTGTAGAGTGGATATGAAACAGATGTTAAGTTTTAAAAACAGGTATTAAGGTGAGGTTATCTGTGGCAGGTAACCACGTTCACCTTCAATAGGCCTTTGTGGGAGTAGGCCAAGCTTCATAGGGCTGGATGCCTGTTGCCCTCTGTCAGACTATTAAAGCAGGCTTCACTGCCATGGAACTACAGTGACAACTGCAAAGTCCCACGTTCTTTTGAAAGTTCAGGCTTCACTAATGTTTTGGCAAGAAGAAAGTTTGAAGGAGTTAGATGGTTTAAACATATTTTGTCCCTCTCTCACTACCACCTACTACAGGCAAGGCAGCCACCCACTCTGGGAAATAGTTCCGTAATTTTGTAAAAAACTAAATATGCAACTGTCATACAACCCAGCAGTTACCTTCCTGGGCACTTAACCCAGAGAAATGGAAATATGTTCACAAATGTTGTTACTTCATTCATTATAGCCAAAAATTGGCAACAACTCAGATGTCCTTCAGCAGAAGAATGGCTACACAGACTGGGGTCCATCTCCCCACCCCTTGAAACACTAGTCAGTAAGAAAAGGAAACAACTATCAGGGTGCACACGACTCGGATGAATCTCCAGAGAATTATGCTGAATAAAGGAAAGCTAATCCCAAAAGGTCGCATACTAGATGATTTCATTTATGTAACATTCTTGAAATGACAAGAATGGAGACAGATTAGTGATGGCTAGAGATTAAGGAGTAGGGCGAGAGGTTTAAGGGATGTGGGTGTGGCTTTGATAGAGCAATTCTGGGGATGGGAATCTTCTGTGTCTTGACTGTATCAGTGTTGATGTTCTGGTTGTGAGATTGTGCTATAGTTTTGGACAGTGTTTTCACAGGAGGAAACAGTAAAGGATATGAGGGGTCTCATTATTTCTTATAAATGCATGTTATTCTAGATCTCAAAATGAGAAGTTTAATTTTTTAAAACGCCAAACTCTGGATATATGCAACACCATGAGTGAATCCCAGAAGCATTATGTTGAGGGAAAGAAGCTAGACCCAAGATTCCCTGTCTGATTGCATTTATGTGAAATTCTGTAAAAGGCAAATCTGTAATGATAGAAGGCACATAAGTTGCAAGGCGTAGGCAGAGGGCACTGATTGTAAAGAAACACTTAGAGAACTTTCTAGATGGAAATGTTCTGTCATAATTATGGTAAGAGCTATACCACTTTATTAAAACTCATCAAACTAAAAACTCATCAAACTATAAAACTTGTTTATAAATTAGTGAATTTTACTGTAATGAATAATATCTCATTAAATCTAACCAAAACAAGGTTGGAGCAGTAAGCTAGCAAAAGGCTGCTGGAGTATCTTCAGTGATCTTTTAACTTCCTCCACTTTGTCTTAAATGCCACAAGGTGGCGTCAAGCAAATGTTCCTTTCTTTTTACAAAATGGAGTTATTGGGGCACCTGGCTCCTCAGTCAGTAGAGGGAGTGACTCTTGATCTCAGGGATTGTGAGTTCAAGCCCCACATAGAGCTTACTTAAAAATAAATAGAATGGAATAGAATAGAGTCTTGCCTTTAATTCTTTTTTTTTTAATTTTTATTTATTTATGATAGTCACAGAGAGAGAGAGAGGCAGAGACACAGGAAGAGGGAGAAGCAGGCTCCACGCACCAGGAGCCCGACGTGGGATTCGATCCTGGGTCTCCAGGATCACGCCCTGGGCCAAAAGCAGGCGCTAAACCACTGCGCCACCCAGGGATTCCCCCTTTAATTCTTTAAAGAAAAAAAAAAGTTGGATTCCCTAGTGGAAGATGTTCATTTGTAGAAATGACTCTTTTTTTGTGGCTATTCTGAGCCAATTTGGTGATAAAGAAAAATACTACTTTTATCTTCACTGTCATTCTCATCTTCTCTCTGTATTTCCTTTTTTTTTTTTTTTTTTTTTTTTAGACTTTATTCATGAAAGACAGAGTGAGAGGCAGAGACACAGGCAGAGAGAGAAGCAGGCTCCACGCAAGGAGCCCAATGTGGGACTTGATCCCAGGATTCCAGGATCATGCCCTAGGCCAAGGGCAGGCGCC
This sequence comes from Vulpes lagopus, assembly GCF_018345385.1. Lineage (NCBI taxonomy): Eukaryota > Metazoa > Chordata > Mammalia > Carnivora > Canidae > Vulpes > Vulpes lagopus. Next base: position 130,320,213 of record NC_054831.1, read on the forward strand.
AAACCGCTGAGCCACCCAGGGATCCCTGTATTTCCTTTTTTCATACTGAGAGCTGATGTGTTTATATTTTCAGCCTCACTTAGGAGACTTTTTCTGGATTTTATTTATTTGATAGAGACAGAGATAGCAAGGAAGAGCATGAGCAGGGAGGAGGAGGAGAAGCAGGCTCCCCACTGAGCAGGTACCTCGATGTGGGGCTCGATCCAAGACCCTGAGATCATGACCTGAGCTGAAGGCACACACTTAACTGCCAGGCGCCCCTAATTCAGGACACTTTTTGCCAGCGAATAAGACCATCACATTTCTTTTAGTTAAACAGTTAACCTAAGTTTCACTTTTTTTTTTACCAGTTTGTAAGAGAACTAGCTGAGCTGGGAGGTAGTCTACATGTGTCTGCATACAAACTGAGGATTCAGCTGCTAGTTGCTATTTGGACTGACAGGACTCCTGCTCTTCCCCCTCAGGGTGGGGTCCAGGGGACTTGGTGTGGCCTCCACCCGGTGTCGTCCACCTGGATGGAAAGAGCTTCAAGGGCTGTGGGATGAGGACAGCATGTGTGTATTAGTCTAATGGTCAAGGTTGGCTATTTTTTCTTTTTTCCTTTTTTAAATATAACTTTATTGTATTTTAAATTCCAGTGTAATTTTTTTACTTTTCTTCAATTTTTCCTAACCATGAATTGAACTCCTGTATGTAAAGGCCTGGACTGGTACACTGGGAGGTGTAAAATGTAACCTGTTCCATGCTGTGAGTGGTTAATTTTATGTGTCAGCTGGCCCACAGAGTTCCCAGATAGTTGGTCCAACATTCTGGGTGTTTGTGTGAGGGTGTTTTGGGGTGAGTTTAACGTTTAACACGATAGACCAAGTAAGACAGATTGATCTCCTAATAGGGGTGGGCTTTATCCAATCAAAGGCATAAGTAGAACACATCTTCCTCCAAATAAGAAGGAATTTCTCCTCCCTGCTTTCGAACTGAAACATCAACTCTTCTTGAGTCTTAAGCCTGCTGGCCTTTGGACTAGAACCACATCCTCGGCTCTCCTGGTTCATGGGCCTTCGGGCTTGGACTTGGATTTACATCATTCACTCTTCTGGGTCTCCAGCTTGCCAGCTGCAGCTCTTGGGACTTCCTGTCCTCCATAATCATGACCCAATTCCTTATAATAAAATCTTTTTGTAAATACGTATGTATATATATTTTCATGTGTACATATACACTATATGTATGTGTGAACATATACACTATTGATTCAGTTTCTCTGGAGAACTCTAATACACATGCCCTCGAGGACTTTAACACATAAAAGAAGATAGGACCAAAAAAAGATCTGCAAATATTCACAAATAAACAGTGTTTAGGAGTCAGCCAAGCAGACTTGGGTTCCAATTGTGGCTTCTCTCATCAGTTGTTATCATGGCCCATCACTTGATACCTGAGACTCCTGTTTCTCATCTTTAAAATGAAGATTCAGGGGTGTCTGTGTGGCTCAGTCAGTTAAGCATCTCCCTTTAGGTTATGATCTCAGGGTCCTGGGATCCAGCCCCACGTGGGGCTCCCTATTTATCACAGAATCTACTTCTCCTCTCCTTCAGCCCGTCCTCCACACTCATGCTTACGCTCGCACTTGCTCGATCTCTCGCTCTCTCAAATAAATAAAAAATATTTTTTTAATTAGGTCATGAGGGTGGGGCCCTTAGGATGGGATTGGCACCCTTACAAAAAGAGGAAAAGGATCAAGATATCTCTCTCTCTCTCTCTCTCTCTCTCTTTTTCTGCCACGTGAGGACACAGCAAGAAAGCAGCCATCTGTGAACCAAGAAGAGGGTCCTCACCAGACACCAAGTCTGCCTGACTCTTGATCTTGGACTTCCCAGACCCCAAACTATGAAAAACAAGTGTTGTATAAGCCACCCAGTCTTTGGTCTTATTACAGTAGCCCAGACTGACTAAGACCCCTAAAAGCCCCAGCATCTCATTTTGACAACTGCAGGAGCTTTACTGTTTTTTTCCATATGTTATCTGACAGTGCCTCCTTCAAAACAGTGATATTCTTCTCAAAAATAAAGATGATGGGCAGCCCGGGTGGCTCAGCGGTTTAGCACCTGCCTTCAGCCCAGGGCGTGATCCTGGAGACCCAGGATTGAGTCCCACGTCGGGTTCCCTGCATGGAGCCTGCTTCTCCCTTTGCCTGTGTCTCTGCCTCTCTCTCTCTCTCTCTCTCTCTCTCTCTCTCTCAGGAATAAATAAATAAAATCTTTTAAAGAAAATAAATAAGGATGATGATGTCACCCACCTGATAATTTGTGCTATCAAATTGCTCTTAGGATAAAATCAAAATCTTGCCCGCACATTTGGCACTTCCATCAAGCCTCCCTCACTCATACTGGACTTCTCTTGGTTCTCCCAGGTGTGCTCTGCTGTCCCCCATCCAGGCCTCTGTACCTGTTCCCTCAGTTTATACACCCCTACTCCTTCCCCTAATCCCTACTCATCAAGCCACAGCTTGAGTATCATTTATGGGTCCTTCCCTGATCTCTTGTACTAGTGTAAGTCTCTGCTGTATTCTTCCCTCTTTGTACTTTATTATGAATATTTCATTTCTCTCTTGCTTGTACAAAGTAGATTCTGTGAGGGCAAAAAGTTCATTTCATTAAGTGCTGTTTCACTCACCCCCAGCACCATGTCTAGTATGTGCTAAGTGCTTAGTATTTGTTGGATATTGAATGGCTGCTTTTTCAGGAAGACTGTGTGTCAGAGGTACCTTGGTGGCTCAGTTGGTTAGGCATCTGACTCTTGGTTTCAGCTCAGGTTGTGGTCTCTGGGTGATCAGGGAACCCCATCTCAGGTATTTAGTGTGGAGTCTGCTTAAGGATTCTCTCTCTCCCTCTGCTCCTCCCTGCTGCCTGCACGCACGCACTCTTACTCTAAAATAAATGAATCTTTAAAAAAAAAAAAAGACTGTCAGTATTGTGTGGGTTTGTATCCAATGTGGTAGTGTGTAGTGCCAGCTAAACAGAAGGATTTATCTTGCATTTTTAGTAGTTTTTTTCCTTTCTTGTGAACTTTTTCAATTTCAGGCCTGCCGGGGGGCACAGACAGCGGCAGCCACAGCTCCCCGAATCAAGAAATTTGCCATCTACCGATGGGACCCAGACAAGACTGGAGATAAACCTCATATGCAGACTTATGAAATTGATTTGAATAAGTGAGTATCTCTGTGAGAGCTAGGTATTTGATAAGTAAAAGGGAACTCTCGATCTGATTCAGGGATATGATTTTTACATCCTTGGAAGGTTTAAAAATAGACCACTCAGTGGCTCTGCAATTTATCGTCTCTTTTTCAAAGGAGAATAAAGTAGGTACCTGATTCAAAAAGATAACCAGGGGTGTCTGGATGGCTCAGTCAGTTAAGCATCCAACTCTTGGTTTCAGCTCAGGTCTTAATCTCAGGGTTTTGAGTTTAATCCCCACGTTGAGCTACACACGGAGCATGGAGCCTACTTTAAAAAAAAAAAAAAAAAAGATAACTAATACCAAGAAGAATAACTTTTGTAAAATACCTTTCCTTTCTCCAAATCAGAGGATAACAGATTTCTAGGAGTACTGGTAAAGCTGGAGAGACTCCAGAAATTCAGCTAGAATGGTGATAGGACAAGATAGGGATGTAGTTAAAATAATAACAAAAATGTGGACTTCTGTATTATTTTTGCTATTTCTGTCCTAATAAAGTACCACAAACACATCAATTTATTACCTCCCAGTTCTGCAGGTTAGAAGTCTGGTAAACGTTTCATGGGACTAAAATCGAAGTGTCAGCAGGCCATGTGCCTTTGTGGACACTACAGGGAAATCCATTTTCTATTCCTTCAAGCTGTTGGCAGGATTCAGTTCCTGACGGTTGCAAGACTAAGATCCCTATTTTCTTGTTGGCTATAAGCTGAGAGCTAGTCCCAGCTTTTAGAGGCCACTGTGCTCTGTAGCTCATAGTTCCCACCTTCAAAGGCAGCAACAGCAGGTTGAGTCCCCCACCTCCCTCTGAGCTACTCTTCTCTCCCCGGTTTCCACCCTGAAGGATGTCTGCAGGAGCCGAAGGGAGAGAAGAACCTAGTGAGCTGGGCTCTTGCCTCCCCACTCCTCCCCTCTCCAGCATAACCAGTACTGTTCTATTTTATTTGTCAGTGAATGAGTATTTTTTCTTTTAAACAAACATTTTTTCTTCCATGGTGCCAAAAAGAGGTTTAAAAACTACTACTCTCAATGTATTCTTTAACTCTGTATCGACATGTAAATTCTAAGCAGTGGAGTTAGTTGGTCTGTGACCTTCTTGTCAAGCAGACAATTACTAAATACTCTGCAACCAAAAATCATTAGTAAAACCCAAAGAAAGGGAAATTGTACAAGCCACATTTTATGACCATAAATATTCACATTAAAAACAAACTACTTGGAAATTAAAAAGCACTCTTTTAAGTAACTACTTCATTAAGGAGTAGTATAGAGTATCATTAACTACTTAGAAAATAAAAGCACTGCAAATCGGAACTTACAGAATGATACTAAAACTGGAAGAGTTAAATTCATAAGTAGTTTTTAATGATAAAAGATTTGAAGAGGAATTACATGTACTTCCAGTCATAGTATAGCTTTCATCAGACTGTCCCTCCCACAAATAGCAGCTATAAACTTTGAAAAAAACAGAAGTAATGACCTGCGAGCATAGGAGAATAGCCATCACAGGAGGCACTCGGAAGAACAGAATGTTACCGGGTGAATGAATTGGGTTTTGCATGCTTTTACTTGAGGGCAAACCCCAGTCGATGGGGTGGTACAAGGACAAAAACTCGATAAAACCAGACTTACTAGTGTGAACAGCTAGAAGATACATTGTATGGCCACCACAACAACCAGAAAATGGAGGAGGCTCCTAAAAAATAAACACAAAGGGGGGAGGGGGCCAAATTCTATTTTAAACTGCCCAAGGTGAGAGTTCAGCTCATGTTAATTGTTGCTTTTGTTGTTGTTGTTGTTGTTGCTTTAAAAAAAAAAAAATCAGAGGTGCCTGGGTGGCTCTCTTGGTTAGCAGCCAAGTCTTGATTTCGGTTCAGGTCATGATCTCAGGGTTGTGGGTTTGAGCCCTGCATCAGGCTCCACAGTCTGCACAGAGTGCTTGAGAGTCTCTCTCCCTCTGTCTGTCTCCTTGCTTGTGGGTGGTTCACTATAAATAAATAAAGTCTTTAAAAAAAAAATCAGGGGCATCTGGCTGGCTCAGTCAGTAGAGCATGCAACTCTTGATCTCAGGGTTGTGAGTTCACGCCCCATGTTGGGCATGGAGCCTACTTAAATTTTAAAAGTATTTTAGAGAACCGTGCTTTCCAGAGAATAAAATCCAGAGTTTCTATATTATGTTATTCATGAGGTCCAGTGTACAGTCCAGAATCACTAATCATACAAAGAACTCCGAGATACGACCCAAACTCAAGTGGAAAGGTAATCAGTGGAGGCCACCCAGCCTCCATTCCAGTTGTTGGAATTAGCATATGTGGATTTTAAGTAGTTACACCTGTATTCACAGATAAAGGAAAAGATGCTCCTGAGATAGGAGATCTCAGCAGGGAAATAGAAACTTAAAATAACCACATGGAAAATCTGGAAGTGAAAAACAGCAATATCTGAAATAGAAAATTCACTGAATAGGCTAACAGCAGGTTGAGAATGACAGTATGAAGACCCTATGATCCTGAAAATACATTAATAGAAATTATCTGTTCTTAAGAAAAAGGTTTTTTAAAAAGAACCTCATTGATCTATAGAACAATATCAAAAGGTCTAATATACGTAATTGGAGTCCTAGAAAGAGTGAAGAAAGAAAACAGGCAAAAATATTTTGAAGAACTAATGGCCGAGAATTCACCGCAAGCTGTTGAAAGACCTAATTGACATATCCAAAAAGTTTGGTGAATCCCACACAGGTTAAAATACAAGGAAAACTACACCCTGGAACATCATAGTCAAATTTGCTGAAAATCAAAAGCAAAGAGAAAATCCTGAAAGGGGAAAACATGTAACATCCCGGGAAACAATACAAATGATTGTTTACTACTCCTCAGAAATTATAGATGCCAAAAGACAATGAAACGACATCTCTAACTTACTAAAAGAAAACACTATCAACCAGAATTCTGCATTCAGCAAAATAATGAAGATGACATGAAGACATTTTCAGATAACAAAAAATAATTCATAGCCAGAAGACCTGTGCTACATGAAATACAAGAAGTTATTTAGGCTAAAGAAACTTGGCTCTTGCAAAAGGAGTGAAAAGCACTAATTATGGTAAATTTAAACATTTTTCTTCTTAATTTCATTAAAGTATATATATGACTGTTGAAACCAAAATTATAATACTGTATTGTGTAACACACAATTTATACAGATGTAATGCCTATGAGAACTAGCATAAGGGCTGGGAATAGGTTGACCTGTAAGGTTGGAAGGTCTTACATGAAATGGTACAATATGAGCTCTAAATAGATCATAAAGTTAAGGATGTACCTTATAATTCTAAAGTAACCAGAGAGAGCTAAAAAGCCAACATAGATTATATGGAATTCCAAAAATATTTATTCAACCTAAAAATATTTCTTAGGAGAACCAGGGTGGCTCAATAGTTTGAGCTTCTGACTCTTGGTTTTGGCTCAGGTCGTGATCTCAGGGTCCTGAGATCGAGCCTCATGTTGGGCTCCATATGGGGAGGGGTGTGGGGTCTGCTTGAGGATTTCTCTCGCTCTGCCCCTCCCCTCACACACTCACTTTCTCTTGATAAAATAAATCTTTTTTTAAAAAATAAAAATATTACTTAAAGCAGAAAAGAACAGAAAATAAAATTTTGGGACAAATAGTAAAATGGGAGACCCAAATCCAATCACATCAATAATTATACCATGTAAAGGCATTGAACACTCCAATTAAACAGCAAAGATTGTCAGAATAGATAAAAAGCAAAACCCAGTTTGATCCTACTTAAAAGAAATGCACTTTAATTATTATTAAAAACAAAATTCAACTAAGTAAATTTTGAAGATCCTAATTAGTATTATTTAACCATTCAGAAATCAGGAAACATCCATCCTAGCAGATAGGAGCTCAGTTAACAATCCAGCTCGATCTCAGCTCAGGTCTTAATCTAAGGGTTGTGAGTTCAAGCACCATGTTGGGCTCCACACTGGGTATGGAGCCTACTTAAAAAAAAGAAAAGAGGGACACGTGGGTGGCTCAGTGTTGAGCGTCTGCCTTTGGCTCAAGGCGTGATCCCAGGGGTCCTGGATCGAGTTCCACATTGGGTTCCTTGCAGGGAGCCTGCTTCTCCCTCTGCCTGTCTCAGTGTGTCTCTCATGAATAAATCAAATCTTCTAAAAAAAAGGAAAAGAAACAAAAGGAGCTATACAAAATGAAAGACTTACAGGCAGACAGGAGTGGGAAGAACAAAAAAGCAGATTGGTTACAACAAGATCACTTTCCTTTATGGGATGGCAGAGTCAATTAGGCAGATATTCAACTAGATGATTTCTGATTGACTGGTTTTAAATTCCATTTCTGGAAGAACCAAAACTGCAGTTAAGTCGTCTCAGTTTGATGACATGAGATTGGCATAAGTGACTCCATTTGGGGCCTGTTGTTTTGTTTTTAACAATATAAAGACAGGTTGAAAATAAAAGATATTGGGGCCCTGGGTGGCTCAGTGGTTGAGTGTCTGCCTTTGGCTCAGGTCATGATCCCAAGGTCCTGGGGTCAAGTTCCGCATCGGGCTCCCCACAAGGAGCCTGCTTCTCCCTCTGCCTGTGTCTCTGTCTCTCTCTGTGAGCATGAATAAATAAAATTTTTAAGAAGGAGGGAGGGAGGAAGGAAGGAAAGAAAGAAGCATCCATGCAAACTGCACTAAGCATAAGAAAGTGGCGGGATGGGCAGCCCGGATGGCTCAGCGGTTTAGTGCCACCTTCAGCCTAGGGCGTGATCCTGGGGTCCCGGGATCGAGTCCTACGTCGGGCTCCCTGCATGGAGCCTGCTTCTCCCTCTGCTGTGTCTCTGCGCCTCTCTGTGTGTCTCTCATGAATAAATAAATAAAATCTTTAAAAGAAAAAAAAAGTGGCAGGATGCCTGGCTGGCTCCGCAGTTGAGCGTCTGCCTTCAGCTCAGGGCAGGATCCTGGGATCAATTCCCACATCAGGCTCACAGGGAGCCTGCTTCTCCCTCTGCCTATGTCTTGCTTCTCTCTGTGTGTCTTTCATGAATAAATAAAATCTTTAAAGAAAAAAAAGGTAGAGTGGTGGGACGCCTGGGTGGCTCAGCGGTTGAGCGTCTGCCTTCAATTCAGGGCTTGATCCCGGGGTCCCAGAATTAAGTCCCAGTTGGGCTTCCTACAAGGAGCCTGCTTCTTCCTCTGCCTGTGTCTCTGCCTCTCCCTCTGTGTCTCTCATGAATAAATAAATAAATCTTATAAAACAAAAAAGGTAGAGTGGCTATGGTAAAATCAGATGACTTAAAGGCAAAGATTATGCCAGAAATAAGAGGACATTTCAGAATGATAAAGGATCATTTTATCAGGAATGTCTCACAGTTGTGTACACTTAATAACCAAGCTTCAAAGTTGGCAGAATTGGAGGATTTCAAGAGTTAAGGAACACATAAACATCTGTAGCTCTTTCAGCAGTGGATAGAATAACTAAAAAGTAAAGACATAATCTGAACATTATCAACCATCTTGATCTAATTAATATTTTTGAAATAACACACCAAATGGTTGCAAAACACATGTATCTCAATGAATTCCAAAAATTTGGAATCTTCTAGAGTGTATTCTCTGACCACAATGGGATTCAACTAGAAAGCAGTAACAGATAACCCATGCATCAAAGCAGAAACCATGAGGGAAACGAAGATGTATATTGAACTAAAATGATAATGAAAATAGAGCATTTAAAATATACAAGATGCATCTAAAGCAGTGCTTAGAGGAAAATTTGTAGGTTCAGAGGCTTGTACTTTAAAAAAAAAGAAAGGTTTTAAATCAGCGATCTAAGCCACCTTAAAATCTAAGCCACCTTCTGTGTACAGAAAACATTTGCAGCCTTGTGTGTAATAGAGAATTTAAGCACCAACTGTCCTTCCATAGGAAAACGGTAGGCAGTGACAGTCCTTTGATTAACAAAGAAGATTGTTGTCATTTAAAATATGCCAGGACAGGGATCCCTGGGTGGCGCAGCAGTTTGGCGCCTGCCTTTGGCCCAGGGCGCGATCCTGGAGACCCGGGATCGAATCCCACGTCAGGCTCCCGGTGCATGGAGCCTGCTTCTCCCTCTGCCTGTGTCTCTGCCTCTCTCTATCTCTCTGTGACTATCATAAATAAATAAAAATTAAAAAAAAAAAAAAACAGGTTATGGATTGAAGTGCATTGTATGATTCCATTCAAAAAATGGGCATCCTTGAAATCAGGTTTATCAATCTCTTATAAAACTAACCTATCGTATGACTCAGCAGTTGCACTCCTGGGGATTTATCTCAGAGAAATGCAAACTTATATTCACCCCAAAACTTGTATGTGAACTACACAGCAACATTATCGGAAATAGCTGGACATCACAGGCGTAATCGCTTCTTAGAATCTGAAAAAAAAAAAAAAAATGTAGAAAAGAGCAAAATAAACTCTAAGTAGAAGGAAAAATAATAAGCGCAACAGTGGGTCATGAGGAAGAGATAGAGAAAACAAAACCAGTTGTTTCTCTGAATATATTTTCTATTTATTTATTTATTTTAATTTTAAAGATTTATTTATTTATTTATTTATTTATTTATTTATTTATTTATGATAGACATAGAGAGAGAGGCAGAGACACAGGAGGAGGGAGAAGCAGGCTCCATGCCTGGAGCCCAACGTGGGACTCGATCCTGGGACTCCAGGATCGCGCCCTGGGCCAAATGCCCGTGCTAAACCGCTGAGCCACCCAGGGATCCCCTGAAAATATTTTTTTAAAAATTTGATCATCTTCTAGCCAGACTGGTCAAAAATTAGAAGAAAAACAAAATCCTAGTAGCAAAACAGAAAGAATGGATATCAGTATGGATCCTGTAAATATTAAAATGATACTAAAAGTGGGGCATCTGGCTGGCTCAGTAGGAAGGGCATGCAACTCTCTTGTTCTCAGAATCATGAGTTCAAGCCCCGCATTGGGCATAGAGTTTACTTAAATAAAGAAAACTTTTTTAAAAATGATACTAAAAGTGTATTATAAATGACTTTATGGGAGTGAATTCAATAATTTTGATGAAGTGGACAAATTCCTTGAGAAATATAACTACCAGACTGACATAAAGATGAAATAGAAAAGATGAATAGTGCTATGTTGGCTATAGGTAGATGTGTTATCAGAAACCTTTTCACAAAGAAAGCTCCAGGCCCAGGTGGCTTCACTGATGAATCATATCAAACAATTAAGAAAAATGGAACACCAGTATAAGATCCTTTCAGAAAATAAACAAGGAATAATCACTTCCCAGTTCATTTTAGGAGGCCATCAAAACCTGATTCCAAAATCTAACAAACGCATTACAAAAAGGAAAGTTACAGATTGGTATCTTTTTGAACACAGACACAAAAATTCTCAAGAAAATTTCAGCAGATCAAATATAACTGTAAAAAGGATGATGCCTTCCTAACCAAGTTTGAGTTTGTCCCAGAGATGTAAAGTTGGTTTAACATTGGTGAATCAGTGTAATTCACCATAACAGGATAAAGGAGAAAAACTGTAACTTGCAAAAAAAGAAAAAGAGGGGAACTTCCTCAACCAGATAAAGAGAATCTCTGGAAAAACCTATGAGTTCACAGCACACTTAATCGTGAAATAGTTGGTGCTTTGCCCGTAAGGAACAAAGCAAGGACGTCCACTCCTGGCTTTTGTTCTGGATGATGCTGCTAGACATTCTAACAAGTATTCTAAAGGCAAGTATAAAAGAAAGCATGAAGTTTGGAAAGGAGGAAATAAAACTGTACCTAGTCACGAATAATAATATCACTTACTTAGAAAATTCCCAAGCATCTACAGAACTACAAGAACATAAGTAAATTTAGCAAGGTTGCACAGTAGAAGGTCAATATGCAAAAAGGCTTTTTTTTTTTTTTTTAAACTAGCATTAACCAGAATTTTACTGCAGGCTCTAACCAAAGACATTAAGCAACAGGAAAATTAGGAAACTAAAGATCCTCTATGAAGAGGATCTATATGGCACTATATATAGAAAATCTTAACAAACCCACACCAGAAAACTAGAACTAAAATTAGTTTAGTGAGGACATAGGATACAAGACCAGTATAGAAAACTCAGCTGTATTTCTGTGTACTAACAGTGAACAACCCAGTAAGAAACTGTTTCCACTTATAACAACATCAAAAAGAATAAAATACTTAGGAGCCATTAACAAAAAAATGCAAGGTTTGTACACTGAGAACTATAAAACTTTGTTGAAATGAAATTAAAGACCTAAATAAATGGAAAGACATCCCATATTTGTGGGTTGACTTTTTTTTTTTTTTTTTTTTTTTTTTTTTTTTTTTTGAGTAATCTCTACACTCACTGTGGGGTTCCAGCTCACAACCCTGAGACTAAGTCTACTGACTGAGCCAGTCAGGCACCCCTGGAAGGCAATATTGTTAAGGTGGCAATATGCCCCCAAACTGACTTACAAATTCAACACAATCACTGTCAAAAGCCCAGCAGTCATTTTTGTAGAAATTGACAAGCAGATCCTAAAATTCATATGACAATAATGCAAGGGACACAGCCAAAACAACTTGATTTCTGTGTACAGAAAACATTTGCAGCCTTGTGTGTAATAGAGAATTTAAGCACCAACTGTCCTTCCATAGGAAAACGGTAGGCAGTGACAGTCCTTTGATTAACAAAGAAGATTGTTGTCATTTAAAATATGCCAGGACAGGGATCCCTGGGTGGCGCAGCGGTTTGGCGCCTGCCTTTGGCCCAGGGCGCGATCCTGGAGACCCGGGATCGAATCCCACATCAGGCTCCCGGTGCATGGAGCCTGCTTCTCCCTCCGCCTGTGTCTCTGCCTCTCTCTCTCTCTCTGTGACTATCATAAATAAATAAAAAATTAAAAAAAAAAAATTTTTTTTTAATTAAAAAAAATAAAATAAAATAAATAAAATATGCCAGGACAAGAATAGACAGATCATTAGAATGTTTAAAAGTTCCAAAATAGACTACACTTTAATGAAATTCTAACGTGAAATACCAGAAATAAGTATCACAAATCAGAAGCAAAAGTAGGTTTAGTCAGTGATTTGGGGCATTTAACAGTTTTTACAATTTGAGGGGGAATAATTTAAAAACAAAAAGTAGGGGCGCCTGGGTGGCTCAGTTGGTTGAGTTGACTTGGGTTTCAGCTCAGGTCATGATCTCAGGGTCCTGGAATGGAGTCCGGAGTTGGGCTCTACACTGGGCATGGGGCCTGGCGTTCTCTCTCTATCCCTCTGCCCCCTCCTTTTAAAAAAAATGATACATAATATGTAATAAAAAAATTTTTAAAGATGTAAAAACTTAGAAATTTCTAAGTATTCATGAAACCTCAGGAAGGAGTGTGGTCTTTTTAGATTTAACAGTGATAATATCGTAAGAGGAAAAGGTGATCAGTTTGACACCTTTAAAGCACATTTAAGCATTTAAATCTGTGCGTTTTAAAAATTCCATTACCCAAATTAGAAGTTAGATAGCCAGTTGCTGCTTAAAGGCTGCCAATGAGGGAGGGGCAGGGTTAGCATCAGATATAATAGATTTGTGGTATATATTTTGGTCTTGTCCAGGGTTTCCAGCTCCTAAAACCCATGTAATCCTAGGTGTTCAGAGCTATAGGGTCATCTTTTGTTATAAGACTTTGGTTTTGCTCCCAGTTCCTGAAATAGCTCCAGATATATAATAAAGGTAAAAGCAAGTTACCTTTTGTTATTGTTATCTTTTGTTATTCATAACAAGCCCCTTTCAGCCGTCAGTTTATGTTAATGACATGATTTTTAGAAATCTAGATAACTGGGAGGAACCAACCCTGTGTTTAGAGAGTTAGAACACAAAGCCCTGCCCCTTGACCTAGGAGGCAAGAGAGGTTAGAGGTCGAATCACTTAAGCCAACAGCCAGTTTGTAATCAGTTGTGCCTACACACTGAAGACTCCATAAAATCCCTGGAATGTGGGGTTCAGAGAGCTTGGGTAGGTGAACCCGTGAAGGTGCAGGGAGAGGACATGGCCCTGTTCCCCCTTCCCTTGCCCTATGCATCTCTTCCATTTGCCTGTTCTACTAAATCACAGTCTAGTAAGTTAACTATTTCTCTGAATTCTGTGAGCCACTCTAGCAATTACCAAACCTAAGAAGGGGATTATGAGAATGTGATTTATAGCCACTCATCTAAGAGCACAGGTGACAACCCAAACTTGAAGTCTGAGGAAGGTGCGGCAGTCAGTGGGACCTGTGGCATGTGGTGCTGTCTCTGGGTCCATGGTGTTAGATCGGGTTACAATGTAGGACACTGAGCTGGTGTTGAAACTACACATTTGGTGACCAGGAATATTGAGAGTGAGAAGGTGAAAGGTTCACAGCTTTTAAAAACGCTTTAAAAAACACCCCCAAGATATCAAAGAGGTAAAGACCATGGATGGACTGTCTCCAGCAGTAGTCAACTAGAAGGAACAGGCCACGCAGGTGTGGATGTTCGTCTGCTCTCTGGTGCGCCTCCAGCACCCAGAATGGGACCTGGCACAGAGCAGATTTTGAATAAACCGTGAGTGAAGAAAAATCACTGACTTGATGACAAATATTCAGCCACTGCGATTTTCAGAGATCTCAGATAAAACACTGACAATGGTAGTAGTTCTCCCTTCTCAAACTAGGAGAGGTTTTTAAAGGTCTCGGCTCCCAGTGTTAGCAGAGATAGGGCTGGGAGGTATTTGTACATGGCTGAAAGAAGTACAGATAACGCGGTGTGTTAACTAACCTCATGATCATTTCACAACATAAACACTCCAGATTCTGTGCCACACTTTCGTGCTGTACACCTTAAATTTGCACATTGTCAATTATATCTCAGTAAAGCTAGAAAAAAAAAAACCTAGATAATGCTAAAGGATATTTGGGGAGAGGGATATGTTTTTAAATGCCATGCATAGAAAAGTACTGAGAGGGGGATCCCTGGGTGGCGCAGCGGTTTGGTGCCTGCCTTTGGCCCGGGGCGCGATCCTGGAGACCCGGGATCGAATCCCATATCGGGCTCCCAGTGCATGGAGCCTGTTTCTCCCTCTGCCTGTGTCTCTGCCTCTCTCTCTGTGTGTGTGTGTGTGACTATAATAAATAAACAAATAGGGATCCCTGGGTGGCGCAGCAGTTTGGCGCCTGCCTTTGGCCCATGGTGCGATCCTGGAGACCCGGGATCGAATCCCACATCGGGCTCCCGGTGCATGGAGCCTGCTTCTCCCTCTGCCTGTGTCTCTCTGCCTCTCTCTCTCTCTCTGTGACTATCATAAATAAATAAAAACTAAAAAAAAAATAAAATAAAATATAAATATAAATATATATATATAACTGAGAGGCACAGAGCAGCAGCCAGGAAATAGGTTTGTTGAGTGCTTGTGTACCAGATGCCATGAAAATCGCAGTTTTATTTCATCTTTGTAATAATCCTGTGACATATATATTAGTTCCATTTTACAGGTCAAGGAAGAGGCTCAGAGAGCAAACAAGTCCATAGAGCTGCACTCTCTGCATGATGATGATCATGGTTAAACTAAATATGTGGCAGACACTCCCCCTTTCATCTTCCCGTGTGTTAATTCACCTGCAGTAGTCCCATGAGATGTAGGTACTGCTCTCTGCTTTGTCGGTGAGGAGCTGAAGCCGGGGTTTGCCGAGAACCTAGGAAGCGTCCAAGCCAGGACTCAGACCAGGCTCCCTGCCACCAGGCCTGCGCTCCAGCTTCCAAGCCAGTGCTACTGCCCTTCCTCCCACCTGCTGCACCCACGCACATGGACACTCACAGCGCTTAGGAGTGGGGGACTGTCTCTACCCCTGTAGCTTTCCTTCTCCTAGAAATGTATATGCAGCGTGACTCCGCAGTGCTTAGAATGTGTAAGGATAACATAAAAATAGAAGTACAGAAAAAAATTCTGAGTGTGCCCTGAGAAAGCCAAATGGGTTAGAAGAGCAGCTGACATATGCAGATGTCTCAGGTCCTATTACAACAAAGGGCAGGAAGATTGAACATCCCGTCAATATGACCGGAGTGTTTTGTTGTTTTTGGTCAGATGTGGTCCTATGGTGTTGGATGCTTTAATCAAGATTAAGAATGAAATTGACTCTACCTTGACCTTCCGAAGATCATGCAGAGAAGGTAAGCATTTTAGGCTTTAGACACTTAGGCTCTGGTTCCGCGGCCTGCCTGCCACAGCTGAGCTGGTGATCTGCCAGGAGACCAGGTGTTGCACTTCCTTTCCTTGGGTAAATGTGCCTAAAACTCCCAAGTGTAGTACAGGTTCTGTACATTTCTGAGTTTTCTTCCCATCGGGAATCCTATGTCGCCTGGTTCCTGCATCTGGCATGAGCTGCCCACCCCTCAGGCATTAACTCCCATCTGCTAGCAGGACGCAGCCCATCTCTGCACCACTGCTGAGCTCATTCACTGGGGACGGCAGTGGAGTTTCTAGTCGGTGCTTGTGCACATTAACCCTTGTCCAGCAAGGGGGCACAGGTGTGCCGCTGCCAGCTCCCAGCATTACGAGTGTACATGTATATAAAGTATCTGCTCAGTAGGAACGTTCTGGGCAGGAACAGTCTCCCACAGTAACAGCTGTTATGCTAGAAAAATGTAATTACTAATGAAAGTCTAACAGTGATACAGTTTTTTAGTATAAATTTAAATAAAGTGAGTTGATACTAAGAAAACTCATAAATAGGGCAGCCCCGGTGGCGCAGTGGTTTAGCGCTGCCTTCAGCCCAGGGCGTGATCCTGGAGACCTGGGATTGAGTCCCACGTCCGGCTCCCTGCCTGGAGCCTGCTTCTCCCTCTGCCTATGTCTCTGCCTCTCTCTCTCTCTCTCTCTCTCTCTCTCTCTGTTTCTCATGAATAAATAAATAAAATCTTAAAAAAAAAAAAAAGAAAAGAAAAAGAAAACTCATAAATAATCATTTAGCAGTCCTCAGACACGGGAAAAAAATCACAGAGGATTATCACAAGGGCTGACTGGTCCTGACGGCCATAGAGCACAGAGAGTGGACCTTAGGCCCAGGGAGGTTAAGGGACTTCCAAAAAAACACATAGGTAGTTGGGGAGCCAGGCATCAGCCAGGGTTGTCAGATTCCAGAACCGCACTCAGGCGGTGTGCTCTGCTGACCAGGCTCAGAAAACCTGGGGTAAAACCAAAACAGAGTAGGTTGGACCACAACCAGTGATCGAAGCTTCTTCCTAAAATGACCTTCCATAAAAGGAAAAGTCACTATGGATATTGGCCCATTGCTTTTTGTCTTTGTTCGGTACATGTCAAGTATTCCAGCCTTCCTTCTAAGACATCTGCTTTGATTCAGCTAATCATACAGGATGGGATTTAGTGTACCAAATGCTGACAGATATTATGGTAGTTTGGCTGAGCCCTGCTGTTCAGGGAACGCTCTGTGGTAATTAAATACCAACCTTCCCCACGTAAATCCTGGCAACCTAGGAAATATAGATGCTTTTCAGTAACCTTTCCCCGTAAGACTTTGTCAGAGCCAAGAACATATGATGTGGCCCATCTGGACTAAAAAGTATGAGGCAGAGTGATACTAATTGCCACTCCTTTCTCTTCCCTTATTGTTTGTTAAGAGAATTTTCTGGGGAGTCTTTTTCAGAGAAGATACATTGGATTTATTTTTTAAATTGCATACCATTTTTTATAAAAGCATACTTCTGGTTGGATACCAGGCACACACAAATATATTGATAGCATTCAGTCTCCTGGGGAACTTCGCTGTATTTGCTTAAAACAGGGCTCTGTGTTATCTTACACGCTTACTAAGATTAGCAGGAGAAGAGAACGCGGTCTTACCAAAGTGATAACCCAGTACAGGTTTCACAACTAATCACATTTCTCTGGCCTGATGATCTTCAAGAAAACAGCTTCAGAGAAATGGGTTCAGATTGCATAGTCCTCTTTAAACTCTAAAATATCTAGGAAATTTCCATACACAGCAAATGAGCCCGGGCAAACAAAAGTGTCATCTTCAGGGTCCTTGGTCAGCACCTAACTTTTGCTTGGTTAGCTTTGCTTTGCTTTCACATTAGTTTATTCTTCTCCCTAGAAAGACAGTGCTCGGGCAGTTTATGTGGGTTTCATGGCCCCCACTGTGCTGCTAGTTTTGATGAAGACAATAGAGTAAGAGTCATATGTGGATAATCCATATCCAGGCCTCAGCCAGAAGATGGCCAAGACTGTTGATTTGCTTTTTGGGTTCTGTCTGTCAGAGTTTGAGTAGTTTGAGTTCAAATAACAGGCTGGGCTGCCTTTTTTTTTTTTTTTTCCTTTTTCTGAAAATGCATGAAGCATGGAGCTAGGGATTGGCGTGGCAACTCTGTGATGCCAACAAT
Source organism: Vulpes lagopus (assembly GCF_018345385.1). Lineage (NCBI taxonomy): Eukaryota > Metazoa > Chordata > Mammalia > Carnivora > Canidae > Vulpes > Vulpes lagopus. The sequence goes on from NC_054831.1 coordinate 130,337,885, forward strand.
GCCCCAGGCCCTTTCTGTCTTCCAGTGCTGTCTGTAGTGTGCAGATTCCAGCCTTAGGGTTGCCTCATGGCTTTTTGGAACTGGTCATTAGATCTCCATCCCAGGCAGGAAGACAGCAGTGGGGCACCTCTGCCATGGGTGTACTCCATGTCAGTGCTGCTCATGATGGTAGGGGAATGAGGGAATGACATTCCAGAAAATGAGTCTGAAGCTGGACTTCCCGAGCCTGGGTACAGAGCGTTGAATGCCTTCTCTGTCTCAGGCATCTGTGGCTCCTGTGCCATGAACATCAACGGAGGCAACACTCTGGCTTGCACCCGCCGGATCGACACCAACCTCAGCAAAGTCTCCAAAATCTACCCTCTGCCGCATATGTATGTGATAAAGGATCTGGTTCCTGTGAGTTTCTGCCTCCCCTCCCATCCCTCCCCCGCCCCCTCTCCCTCCCATACCCTCTCCCCCCCCCCCCCACTCTCCCCACCCCACCTTTTTTTATTTTCAGGGAGATGGGAAAAGGTGTGTGTGAGGGAGAGATATGTTATCATTCTTTAGGGCAGGCTTTTTTTCCTGAGTTTAATTGAGGAATTTGAATGGTGGAAGATAAACACACCTGGAAGATTCTCCAGCCCCTCATTGAAGAGGATTGTTTGGGACTAACAGGGACTTTAGAGTTGGAACAGTCCCAGAATCAAAAATGTGGCCATAACTACAAAGAATTCATGTGGAAAATAGCAGTGGGGAAGGCAACAGTTGTTACACAGTGTACTTCCACAGTGTCTGCCTCCCCACTCGTGAGCGCCTTCATGGACCAGGCCTCAGGAGTGGGTAGAGGAGAGATTTCCCAGCCACGATGAACACTGACCATTTCTCCTTCTGTCACCTTTGCACGGATCCACGCCAAAGGAAGAGAGTCCAACTTCTGCTGCTATGCGATGGGGAAGTGGGCAGCATCCAAGAAATGGGGTGACTGAGAATGCTAGGGAGTGATAGTAGAATCTGACCCTTCTTTTCTTCTTCTTCCCCTTACTCAGGACTTGAGCAACTTCTATGCTCAGTACAAATCCATTGAACCTTATTTGAAGAAGAAGGATGAATCCCAGGAGGGCAAGCAGCAGTATCTGCAGTCCATAGAAGACCGTGAGAAACTGGTCATTAGTCCCCTTTTACTGTCTTGCTTTGAGGAATTCTGTGCAAAGATGCTTGGGAGAAGTGTGGCTTGCGGGGGGGTGGGGTGGGGGAGTAGCTGCATGGGACAATGCAGACCATTAATGGAGTGTATGCTGGAAAGGAACCTCTAGAGCATCTGTCCAAGGGCTGGACAGCCGTCCTCTCAGGACCAGGGGGTAGTGTGAACCCATAAGGGGCCCTCAAGGGGTCAAGGATCCAGAGCATGTCTGCCCCGCCTAGAAGGGCTCATGATTACCATGTTGCAGGATGTTTGTTTGTTTCAAGAGAAACTTGTATGCAAAAGATCAGGTCTTGCCAAGTAGGCAGCTCCATCAGAGTGGCTCTTCAACAGTGGGCACATCAGAGACATGCTGGCCATGGGCGCTGGAGCTTCCATCTCCCTGTTTCATAGCAAAAGAGTTCATGGCAAAACCAGGACCAGAACCTTGCTGTTCTTTCCTAACACCCAGTGTCCCAAGGGTTGCCGGGTGGGACGGTGACGGCCCTGTCACTCTCTTGGCGTCCCAGTGTCCGGGCTCTGAAGTCTTCCAGTGAAGGAGTCGTTCTCAAGTTCTCAGTCTCCTGCTCTGGCGCTGTTCCCTCCAAGAAGCCTCTGATCTGCACTCGTACTCCCTGCACACTCTGTGTCCTTGTGGAGAGGAAGAGGTGGGAAGGGGACCCAATAGAGATGGGTCCCAACAACACATCTGCACAGGACCAAGGACATGTGCCATGTCACGGTCAGCGCATCTCACGTTCCTCCAGTACAGCACTTGTCCAAGGAGCATCACTGACCTGCCACCATGCTAGCAGGCCGGGCGCCCCTCAGGGGCAGCGGCAGTGGCAGCGACGGGATCTTAGTCCTTTCTGGACCCCGAGGCCACAGCACGGGTTATTTATCAGTACATGTTAGGCATGTGGATGAGTAAACACACTTTACCTTTTAGAAGTCTTGGGGAATATTTAGGCCCCCTCCTCTTCCCTGTAAAACTTTTTTTTTTTTTTTTAAGATTTTATTTATTCATGAGAGACACACAGAGAGAGGCAGAGATGTAAGAGGAGAGTCTTCACGTGAGTGCCCAGTGCTCATCGTAGAGTGGTGTAAAGGCAGTGCAGACAGCTTTCTCCCGTGTCAGGAGGAGTTTGTTGTTCTGGCACAAGGCTCGCCCTGCATTCCTCACTCGCAGGGAGTCTGACTGCCCAGGGCCACCGGGCTGGGTTGGAACTGGTCTCTCCGAGCCAACTGGCCCTCCCGCATTCCTCCGTAGGCAAGCCTCCTGGATGCCCTACTCCTAGAGCATGACGGATTACCCTGAGTGTGTATTCTGGAAGTTCAAGGATTACTCAAATACCAAAAATTTGTTAAGCATTTTTCACTTCCTTAAGTTAATATGCTGAGCATAATGTTTTCTCACAATTTTAAAAGCCTTAATGCTCACTGTGGGTAATTGGAAAATCCAGATAACTCTTTTTAAGTAATCTGTGATATTGCAGCACCCAAGGATAATGTCTGTTGTCAGCTACTTTTGCTTTTCTTTTATCTGCTACATTTTTATGTAGCTGGGATCAGAATGCAAATATGCTTTTGTGTCCTGCCCTCTTCACATAGGTTATTGTAAGCATTTTCCTGTGTTCTTGAGCATTCTTCGTAAGCATTCACTTAGACTTTGTTCTCTGCTACTTCAGTTGAATGCACTGTATATTATTTAACCATTCCACTACTGTTGGACAGTGTCACTCCCTGTTACAAAGAAGGCTAGATAAACATCTTGATCTTTCAAGTTCTAGCCAAAATTTGGAGCTTTTCTTATTACAGGTTTTTCTGTAAGTGAGCTAAAGAATGTGACCATCACGAAGGCTCTTGAGCCTATCCCATATGCTTTCTAGATCAGTGGGGCAGTTTGCATTCCCGCCTGCTCTCTGAACAGAACATGGATTTTGTTGAAGACTCACAGTTACAATCATGACCATCAACTGTGTGTCATCTGTTACAATAAGCTGTCACTTCAGATGTCAATGTGCCCTTCTGTCTTGCTGCTTTTAATCAGTTTCTGTTTTTTGCAAAATCAGGAGGTCCAGTTTGTTAGAACTGGGTGGACAGATTGAGTCAGCGTGGCAGGTTTAAAGAGCAGGCATTCCAGAGTTGGACTGCCTGGGGTCCCGTCCCAGCCCTGGCTGCTTGCCTGTGCGACCCTGGACCAGCCACCTAACCTCTCTAGACTCTAGTAGTCCTCATGCCACAGGATTGTTGTGATCAAATGATGGGAAATGAGTTGAGCGCACGGGGCTCATTGAGGATGGTATCCCCATTGCTGGCCTGGTCTCTCCTCAGCACCAGGGCAGAGGCTTTTTTTTTTTTTTTCCCAAACTTTTATCTGAATTCTAGGTAGTTGATATACAGTGCAATATTGGCTTCTGGAGTAGAGTTCAATGATGCATCACTTACAACACCCAGTGCTCATCACAAGTACTCTCCTTGATAACCCATCACCCATCTAGCCCATCTTCCACCCACCTCCCTCCATCGACCCTCAGTTCGTTCTCTATTAAGAATCTCTTATGGTTTACTTTCCTCTCCCCACCATTTGTTCATCTGTCTTGTTTCTTAAATTCCACATGGCAGGGCAGTGGCTTTTGTAGACTCCTGGATGCCCCAGCACACAAGTCCTTCCTCATTTTCCTAGAGTACATTCTAAGCGGTGAAGTGTTTGGGTGGGTTGGTTGGGTTTCTAATGGGTTTTTTGGTTTTGTTTTTAGATAACTGAGAGGTTATTGTTTATTAGAAGATAAGTACTTTGTGCTTGGACCTAAGAACTCTGGGTTCTAACCCGACAAACACGTACATTTCAACACCAAGATCTTTTTTATGAATCTGATAAATCTTTGCAAGCCACCCCTAAGATTTTGCCAAGAAAACTCACACGCAAGTAGGCGCTCTGTTCATGCACAGATCCTGGACCTCCCGTTCAGCCAGCTGAACACATGCCAGTCTCTTCCATCACGTGCTCCTGACTGCCCTTCCCCTCCACACAGGACGGGCTGTACGAGTGTATCCTCTGTGCTTGCTGCAGCACCAGCTGCCCTAGCTACTGGTGGAATGGAGACAAATACCTGGGGCCTGCGGTTCTCATGCAGGTAAGGTGCTCCTTTGCTGCTCTAAGAGAACTTAAAACAGGCATCCAGGGACACCTGCTTGGCTTAGTCTGTTGAGCATCCGATTTAGTTTCGACTCAAGTCATGATCTCCAAGTTGTGAGATCGAGGCCTATGTCAGGCTCCCTGCTCAATGTGGAGTCTGCTTCTCTCCTCTCCCTCCACTCCTTGTTTTCCCTCTCTCTTTCTTTCTCTCCTTCTCAAGTAAATAAATCTTTAAAACAAAACTGAGACATCCAGAAGTCTAAGAGGACAGCGTATTGTTGGAGCCAGGGTCCCAGCAGGCGCCTGTCACAGGGCAGGTGGCTACATTGTCCTCGCTTGGCTTTCAGCAAATCTTCATCTGCAAAGTGCCTCACTTCTGTGTGGTGAGGGTCACCCCGAGGGGTCGTGGCACGCATTTTGGCAAAACTGGCCTTGCAGGTGTTTAAACCTATCCCCTATGCTGCTGGCTCTTGCCGCTTTCCCCAGACCACAGCTGTCAGGTGGCCCCCCATCTCCCTCACGTGGGGATTTTTGAAGTGCAAGCAGGGAATAGAAATTTCATTGAGGGGCAGCTTCCCAGCTCAGGCTGGAACTTGTTTCCAGGCTAATGAAAGCCTGGAGTCCCGGTTTTAGGGGTTAGTTGGCGAGAAGGCAGCACTGCCTCTCAGGCACATCACCACATGTGTAGTTCCCTGCAAAGAAACTGCCTTTGTTCCCAGAAAGCTGTGCTTTTTAAGTTTGTGGTCAGTGCTTTTCACAAGATTCTCAACTCCAAAAAAAACAAGTTCTCATTTCTCATCTTCCCAAAAAAGGGAAGTTATGTGCTGTGTGACCACTTAGCAATATTGATTCCCATCTACATAAAGGATTGGTAATGACACCCCTTCACAGTTGGCACCTGTACCCACGCTGAGTTGGTGAATGGAGCTGCCCACGGGCAGGCAGTTAGCTGCCTTTGGGGTGGACTGACCAATTATGAGTCCATCAGTGGAACCAATATTATCTCTGGACAGATCTCTTAAGTCATCTGTGAAGACAGAGTCATGTCTTACGGGCCCTGCCTTCCCTACTCAGAATCTGGGCAGGAAGCCAGTGAGCACCTTGAAATAATGAGGCGATGCCTAGTCACCGTCATTAAGCACCAGGGTACCAGGTGTGGTTCGCTTTGGGGTGGGGGGCGTTGATGGAGAGGAATTACAAAGGAGGGACCTTTCCTTGGAAGATGGCAAGAACTAAAGAGCAGAGACAAGGCCCCTAAGCTGAGGGCCTCCCTTCTGCTCCCCCGGGGCTTTGAGCTGACCGTTGGGTTGCCAGTACGGCTCATCAGCACCCCCCACCCCGGTTCTGCAGGCCTACCGCTGGATGATCGACTCCAGAGACGACTTCACTGAGGAGCGCCTGGCCAAGCTGCAGGACCCGTTCTCTCTGTACCGCTGCCACACCATCATGAACTGCACAAGGACCTGCCCCAAGGTACGTGGCGCTGGTGGCCCCCAGCCCTGCCTCCCTGCCCCCGAGCTCACGTGTCAGAGGTGGGGAGGCACCAGAGTACCTGTCCCCTTGACGCGATCCTGGGCTCCGGCTGGCATCTAATGCGAGGAACAGACATGCTCAGGCCCCGGAGGAAGGTTTACTTGTAGGGCGCACACGGGCCCAAGGGAGTCCCCGAGCAGGAACCCAAGCTCACCGTGACTCGGTAGGAACTACAGGAGGAAAGGTGGCACAGCCCCAGGTCCCTCTCCGTGTTTTCCCTCGTCTCGGGGCTCCTGCTCACCCCGCTTCCTCGCCCTCTCCCGCTTCCCGGGCTCACCCTGACGTCTGCCTGCAGCCAGCTGCCTGTCTTCTCTCAGCACGTCCGTGGCAGCCTGCATCCCGGGTGGACGACCTGCTAGGACTGGCTGCCCCCTGCTCGGTGCCACCCCACATCCAGCCCGTGGCTCAGGACCTGCTGCCACCTGAGCAGAGACTGGGCAGAGGGCTTCGCTGCAAGGTGCGGCGAGCGAGCAGGCAGGAGGTGGACAAGGGTGACCAGCTGGCAGTCTGAAGAAGGCGGGGGGGTGCGGCACAGCCGACCTTACACAGGAAACCCAGACTGCTAACTCCCTGCTCTTCGGCCTGGATGCCCGTGTTCTCAGGGGCCCCGTCTCTACCATGGCGCTTCTCCTGGTGTCGGCAATGGGGCCTGGCAGGGGCCCCCGGGCCTCTAACTTGTGGGCAGGTTAGGCACCGATGTGCTCACCACAGCACGGGGAGTGAATAAGCCCAGGTGGCCGAGCCTGTGGGGCTGTGGGCCGGCGGCTCCGGGGGCGGCTGGGCCCCTGTGTTTCTCGGAAACTCCGCATGGGCTTTGGGGGTGCTCAGGGACCTGTGGTAGTGGTGAGGCCCCGCTGGGGGGCAGGGGGCGAGCTGGAGCTGAGCCCTGGGCGGGAAGGGGCTGGGGGCAGTGACTTGCCAAGGTTGCTGTCTGGATGGGACAGGGCCCCCGCTGCCCCCGGTGAGCTGTGCAGATGGGCGCAGACCCGCTAAGTCCTGTGGTAAACGGGGCACAGGCAGGGGTGTGGGTGCAGCGTCAGAGGGCGCCACTGCAGCCCGACCCTGTCTCCTGCCGCCTCCCGTGCAGCTGGTATCCCCGGCCTCTTGGGTGCTCTTCCAGAGACTTCACGCTGCACATTGATGCACACGCGTCCTGTTCTGTCTCCCGCTGCCTTTTCCCCTTAATTTATTTTGGAGACTATTCCAGATTAGTCGTTTTTTTTTTTTAAGATTTTATTTATTTATTCATGAGAGACACAGAAGGAGAGAGGCAGAGACACAGGCAGAGGGAGAAGCAGGCTCCCTGCAGGGAGCCCAACGTGGAACTCCATCCCGGGAGCCCAGGATCACGCCCTGGGCCGAAGGCAGGTGCTAAACCACCAAGCCACCCCGGCTGCCCCAGATCAGTCTTTGAAGAGGGTCCTCTCTCCCTTTCTGTCTCTCTGAAAATTTTTTTTTCTTTTTTTCTTTCTTCCCGCACCTGTTTTTTTCCACTATGGAAGTGCCTTTTTTGGCAGTAGGGTTGAATTGACAAAACTTTCTCAGCTGGATGGGACGAGGCAGCCGCAAGTCTAGACGGCACCTGGAGTGAGGGAAAGTGGATGGCGTAGAGGAAACCCACGTGACCTGAGCATCAAGGTCACGGTGTTCCACAGTGGCCGTGGGTCTCCTGTTTTGAGGCTTCCCAGGACAACACCTTGGCCTGGAAAGGCAGGCTAGTTCCCTGGAGCACGCAGTGGCGGGCAGGAGGCCGTGGCGGTCCTCCTGTGGGGACTGCAGGGCACACAGCACAGCACAGGCCCTGGGGAGTCGGGTGTGGGCAGGGGGTGCAGGGCCAGATGGCTGAGCCAGCCTGATCTCGAGCAGAGCCAGGCGCTTGGCACCAGTGAGACAGTTGCAGAAAATGCCACCCCCTGTTTACTTAGTCTCTGCACGCCTGCTGACAGGAGGTTTGCACGCAAACTCAGGACCCTTGAAGGGTAGGGCCGCTAACCCTTGCCCAGTCCTCCCTTTCCTGCGCACGGTCTTCACCACCTATCCTCCGGCCTCTTTCCCACACACTTCAGTGCCAGGGTCGGAGTCGTCCTGCTAACACGGGTGACTCTCTTTCAACCTCAGACGAGTCCTTGTCTCACTTTGCCAGGTCTTCACTTGTCTCCCTGCTCGTAAGAGGTTGGCACTCCCGGGGTTCAATTAGGGCGCCTCCTGCAGACCCTACAGACTACTAATGGCACTTGGGAGGGTCCCCCTGGGGAAGGTCGCTCCCGGGACCCGAGAGGGCTCCTGGGTGCCCATGCAAGGGTCTGCAGGCCACTGGCTGGTTGAGCCCCCAGCCGTGGCCCGTGGAAGAGCTGCCTGCTCCTGGGGGTGTGTGCATTTTGCACACATGGCCCTGGGGCCGAGGTGGGTGGGGGGCACTGCAGGCGGACGCGGGGAGCCCTGAGTTTCCGAGGATGTCATTTGCCTCCACCTCACTTTGACCCTATTCCCGCTGCGGAGTTCACCCAAGACCCTGGGTTCTTCGTTCAGTTCACTTACCAGTGGTTTCTATTCTCTTCTTTACCCAAGGGGCTAAATCCAGGCAAAGCTATTGCTGAAATCAAGAAAATGATGGCCACCTATAAGGGGAAGAAAGCGTCAGTGTGACGCTGAGCGTGAAGTAGCCGGCTCGGCTGGACACACTTTACATCCAACTTGAGTCCCTTCAGAGGCCTTGATTTTCCATGAGCACAGCATGTATAATAAACATTTTAAGAAATAAATAAATGTTATTCTACTTTATTAACAAAAAAGCAAGCCCGTCCCTTTTACTTGCTGAAGAGAAATGTGCAGGTGCCAGAAGGAAGAGTCCGCCAGGGCTCCCGAACCGAGCCCTTGTGTGGGTTCCTTCTCCCCCTAGCCTCTCTGTCTGTCGGGGGGGTGTGACTGTGCCCCCTCTCACTCGTGGCTGGGGAAGCACCCAGCCCTTCCCCTGCAAGCTCACTGAGTGTTAGCTCTTGTCATCAGGCAGCCTTCCGGTTCCTCCAGCGCTCAGGATTAGCATGACGTGAAGCCCTGTCTTGCTAAGTCACTGTATCTCCTTGAGGCGAGGTTAGGCGCCTCCAGCACAGCAAGGACCAGGTCCCCTGTGACCTCGAGTTCCATGGCGGACCTCGAGGGGCCGCTCCCGGCAAGGGAGGCAAGCGCAGACTCCCAGCGCCACAGCCCCGGCTTTACCACCAAGGCAGCAGCGCTCACCGAAAAGCCAGATGGCAAAAGTGCATCAGATCAGATGTGGGAGGCCCTGCAGACCCCATGTCGCACACGCCCTCCTCCCACCACCCCCCCATTAACTGTTCTGTTTCCTTCCAGACCTTGATGTCATGACACATGGGCATACAGAAAGCTTTCCTTTCAGAAATAAAATTTTAAAAATATATGTTTATGTATTCATGAGAGACACAGGCAGAGGCAGAAGCAGGCTCCATGCAGGGACCCTGACGGACTCAATCCCAGGTCTCCAGGATCACACTCCAAGCTGAAGGCGGTGCTAAACCGCTGAGCCACCCGGGGCTGCCCATAAATAAAATATTTTAAAAAACAAAAACGGGGTGTGATACAGGGCACCTGGGTGGCTCAGTTAAGCATCTGACTTGATTTCAGCTCAGGTCACGATATCTGGGCCATGGGATCAAGCCCCCTGTCAGGCTCTGCCCTGAGCAGGGAGTGTACTGAAGAATCTGGCTCCCTCTCCCTCTGCCCCTCCTGTGTCCGCCTGCCCACCCGCTCCACCCCCACCGCAAGACGGTCTTGCTCTCGCTCTCTCTTGCTCTCTCGCTTTCTAAAATAAAGATTTTTTTAAAGTAATTACACCCAACATGGGGCTCATACCCACAACCCTGAGATCAAGAGTCGCGTGTCCTACCAAATGAGCCAGCCAGGCGCCCCAGAACCTTCTTTTTAAGGCTGAAGAATGCTCCATTGTGGGTAGACACTTGGGTGCCTTCCATATTTTTTACTATTGTGACTAAGAGCAGCCTTCTATTTTTACCCAATATATAAGGGTCTCTCTTTTTTTTAAGATTTTATTTATTTATTCATGAGAGACAGAGGCACAGGCAGAGGGAGAAGCAGGCTCCATGCAGGGAGCCCAATGCAGGACTCGATCCCAGGACCCCCGGATCACACCCTGAGCCGAAGGCAGACGCTCCACCACTGAGCCACCCGGACGTCCCTATAAGGGCTTCTTTGATGCTAATAAAGATCTACCTGTGTGTGTGGTTTATATTCCGCCTCTAACCACTGGGTAAGGGCCTGTGGTTCAGGTGCACGGCGACTGCCCTGCTGCTCTGCCCATCCGGGAGGGCGGACCCTCCTTTCACCCGGGAACGCTCCCAGGCTGCTCTTCCACCCACTGCGGTGAGATCACCCAGGAAACAAGGGCCTCTTGCATCATGAGGCAAGTGGCTGAGAAAAATGCCTGACTCACCCAGGATGAACCCTAACGAGCATTTCTGGCTTTGTAAAGGGACACCTCAAAAGCACTCGTCTCCACCATTATGAGAGGGGAGGCCGCTGGGGGTAAAGATGAGCAAGATTTGTTCCCTCCCACCTGGGAGCCAAGTCACCAAATTAAAAAGGAACAGGGACGCCTGGGTGGCTCAGCGGTGGAGCGTCTGCCTCCAGCCCAGGGCGTGACCCCGGAGTCCTGGGATCGAGTCCTGCGTCAGGTTCCCTGCATGGAGCCTGCTTCTCCCTCTGCCTGTCTCTTCCTCTCTCTCTGTGTCTCTCACGAATAAATAAAATCTTTAAAAAATTTTTGAAAACAATGAATTATTAGAAATTAGAACAGGATCTTCACCCTGCGGGGTCGCCATCCCCAATTCTCCACCCCCCACCAGCTGTAAGACCACAGGGTACCCCGGCCCGCCCTCAGGCGGCGGAGCCCAAGTTGGGGAGCGAGAACGGAGAGCGCAGGCCGCCGCTTCCACGGCCGCTCGCCCCCGATCCGCTTCCGTCAGCCCCGGGAAGGGCACGGTCCTTGGGTTCACGGATGACTGGACTTTGCCCTCCTGCCTAGATCTGTAGAGGCAGGATTTCTCACGAATAAGGCAATGGCTCGGGGAGACCAGCTCTGCACGCCCTGCTCGGGGAGGAGGCAGGGTCCCGGGAGCTGCCCCGAAATCTGCCTGTGCACCTGTCAGATCTGTGTCTGCCGGCCACATGGGAACACGTGATCCCCCCGTAGTCGCATTTACTGCCTACGTCATCTTTCCCTGAGCTGCAGGCAAATGTCCCATTTCAACAGTCCCAAAGGCTTTCCAAATAAAAACTTCAGACCTGAGCAGAGAAAGACGGTATTTTGTCCTTGATGCCACTTCTGTGCCCAGATCGTGTGCAGACAACGGGCCTTCTTCATCCACAAAGGTCGTAACTGGAATTCCTCGAGTCTCCCTAAGACAGGACCCAGCCATGCCTTCTTCCCTGGTCTTTGGGCAACTTGAATCTCTGTGCCTCTGTTTTCCGATCTATAAAATGGGAATTAACGGCATTCACCCCTCAGAATTGTGGCTCGAGTCCAAATGAGAAATATGTGAGTTCTTACCCCCCAGAAAAAGTAAATATGTGAGGTGACAGATGTGTGAACTCAGGGAAGAGAATCCTTTATACTTAAAAAAAAAAAAAAAAACCTAAAAATTGTTTGTTTTTAATTTTGGTTTAAAGATTTTATTTATTTTCTCATGAGAGACACAGAGAGAGGCAGAGACACAGGCAGAGGGAGAAGCAGGTGCCCTGCAGGGAGCCCAATGCGGGACTCGATCCCAGGACCCTGGGGTCACGCCCTGGGCTGAAGGCAGATGCTCAACCGCTGAGCCACCCAGGGGTCCCAAAAACTGAAAAAATTTTAAAATAAATACTTAACATATTAACTTTCAAAAAATAAAGACAAACGAGAAAGCATCTATCCTACAGTAGGGCAAATGCTCCAGAAACGCAATCCAGGAGCTTTGTCTCAAATCCCCACGGCATGGAAGTCCCCTCAATGCCACAGGGACCACCTCGGTGACGACCTGGGATATTTCTCATCGGCCTGACCAGAGCCATTCATTGAATGGTTTCCCTGGGCAGGACCACCAGCGCTCATTTCTCGTGTCACACTGACCCCTCGGTGCAGGGACAGAGCACCACCGGCCGAGCCCAACACCCTAATTTCTCTCCAACCTTTCCCCTCCTTGCCCAGGAGACTACAAGGCAAATTGCTGAAACCCCACTTTATGTGTCTAGACAGCCATCGTCTTGTCATGGGGTTTGTCACTAGGTGAGAAAATCCGCTTTCGTTGCAAAACTCTAGTGAAACTGGAGAAATTGAGAAGTAAGGCAATTAATGCTCTAGAATAAACTGGTTCACACTAGTGACTTGTCAATCCTTTCGCCTCTTGGACCAGGCATAGTTTATGTCCTTCTCCCGGGGCAGGGGGGAGGGGAGGCAAAGAAGAAGCCACCCTCTAAGGAAAGTTCCTTGATGGGTCCTGACCCACAGGTGACTGGAGCCCAACCCACAGACCACTCAGAGGACCACAGTGACAGCCACTTCCCCCAAAGGTAGCCCCAGCAGACGGGAGCGCCTTCCACATCCTCTGTGGTTTGGGAGGGAGCGTCCTCTGGCCTCCTGCCTGGCCAGGCGTTGGGCGGAGCAGCAGGTGCATCTCCTTCGCGGAGGGCTCAGAGAGTGGGGCCGCTTCAAAGCCCAGCAGTATGAGCAGCGTGGCTGAGGGGACCCATCTGGCAGGGTGGTCCCTGAGCCCCATGATTTTACGAAGCTTCCAGCCAAGCACCAGAAGCTGAAGAAAGCAACCGGCTTCTCCCAGGCACCGGCTATCTCGTTCCGCCCTCTGAACAGCTGCCGATTTCCAGCCCAGGACGGGAGCTCAGAGAGGGAAAGGGACTCTTTGAAGGTCACACAGCTAGAAAGTGCCAGATGCACATCGCAAAGCCCAGTCCCGGCGCCGGTCCCACACCGCCTCTGGACAAGGCCACCCTAGCAGGCTACCTCTCCGCACCCAGCCGTTGTGGGGGTCTGGGTCCCTCGGGCAAGGGGAGCTGGGCTAAGCCCTGGGGGAGGACGTGGGGACTCAGAAGTAGCCTGCCTGCCCCGGAAATGTCATCAGCAGATGACACGGGACTTGTCAGCTGAACTGAGTGAAGCCAGCCGCGTCCCCCAGGTGGTCAAGCTGCCCTGCCAGCAGCCTGCCTGCGCTCCAGGCGCTATTGTCCGCCCCGCTGCACCCGCCACCGCTCAGCGTCCCTGGTTCCACTCCCGCACCTGCGCAGAGCAGAGCCTGCACCTGCACGGCCCTCCTGCGCCCTTAGCCAATGTGTGTATCGAGCTCTTGCCAGGTATCGATGCTGTTGAGGCCTCCCTGCTTTCCTCGAGTCTACCCTGCACCCCCACATCGAAGCTCGGGACTCCTTCCTGCCCTTTCCATGAAAAGTCTTTTTTTTTTTTTTTTTTTTTTAGATTTTATTTATTTATTCATGGGAGACCCAGAGAGGGAGGCAGAGACACAGGCAGAGGGAGAAGCAGGCTCCCTGCGGGAAGCCTGATGCGGGACTCGATCCCCTGACCTGGGTTGAAGGCAGATGCTCAACCGCTGAGCCCCCCAGGCATTCCTCCATGACAAGTATTGTTAGGGTTTTCCTCTGCCTGCCTTTGGCTGCTCCCCGGGTCTGTCCCATTCACCGTCATGTTCTCAGCTTCCAGAACAGAGCCTGGCATGCCGGAGATCACACTGGGTGGACCATGGATCGGGCCAGTCCCATTGTGGCCCTAATAGGATCCTAATAGGATTCTTCCTGGATTTACCCCAGACCCTGGGGTCTCTGATTCACCATCGGCCTTTGGAGGTCCTTAGTCCAGAGGCCACCGACCCCGGAGCCAGGGGACACCGTGTGTTCACCTGTTGCGATGGGGAAGCGTGCTAAATGCTGCACACCGGTATGAGGTGTCCGGTGCCCGTCAGGGCCTCCATGCGTCCCACCTGCGCAGGTGTATCTGCAGTCATGATGTGAGACTCCTGGGGTCTGGGCCCTACCTCCGCTATTCTCCGGGATTTCAGAGGCCTCCCTGCATCGCTGCAGAGTCTCCCCATGTCCACGCACGTGTCTGAGTCCCTGCGTCTCTGGGCAGGTCTGTCTTCCTTCTTTGACATCGGCCAAGCCATGCCAGCCTCAAGTGTTTTAAGTCTTCCCTCCTGTGAGCCTCACAACAACTCTCTGAGGCGGCATCGCTGAAAGGAGGCCCAGGGAGGGAGGTGACTTGCCCGAGGTCACACAGCCTGGCAACGACGGAGGTCAGCTTGGTGCAGGCTGCAGAGCCCGGAGGCACACCGCCGCCGGCAGCTGGGGCTGACCCCTTGTGTGCCGCGCACGGCGGAGGGAAGGGGCAGGCGGTGCTCATGTCTGTGTTTCCGAGGGTCACCCCCTGTTTGGTGCGTGCACTGTCCCTACGTGTCACCTGTGCGTGGATCCGAGGCTGGTGAGCCAGAGCTGCGCTGTTCCCTTGAAGCAGAGCCCTGGCTCTGCGTGTGCGTGTGCGCGTGCGCGTGTGTGTTCTCGCGTCTGAGGCCTGGCTCCGTCCCCCGGCGCCCCGCACCCCGGGTGGCCCGTCGCGGGCGGGCGGGCGGAGGGTCCCCTCTGCGGCGGCGCAGGCGGCTCGGACTACAAGTCCCGGCAGCCCGCGCGCGGGGCGGACGTGGGGCCGCAGTGGGCGGGGCCGGGCGGGCTGCGCGCACACCCGACTGCGGCACCTTCCAGCCGCGCCGGCCGCCAGCTGCTGCAGGTGCCCCGCGCCCGCGCCCGCGCCCCCGCGCCCGCCGCCCGCGCCCCCGGCCTCCCGCCCGCGCCCCCGCCGCGGGGCATCGCGACGCCCGGGCCCGGGGCCTCGGGCCGCAGCGTCGGGGCCGGCGATGAGCTCGCGGAGCCGGCATGAGCGCAGGTGAGTGCGCAGCTCGGGCCTCTCGGAACCGGGCGGGGGCCGGGGCCGCCCGTCGACGCGCCGCCGCGCGGCAGCCCCACGCGGGCTCGTGGTTCAGGGGGGCGACCCCCGGGCACGCCCCCTGCCCCCGCCCCCGTCGCGGGGAGTGGGCGCCGGGCCCTTCCCAGGCAGGCCCGGAGCCCGGCGGCGGCGGCGCACGGAGCCGAGCCCCCCGCGCCCTCCCGCGGCCCTGGGCGCTGTGCCGAGGCCTGGGGTCCCCACTCCCACTGCACTCCCTCTGCAACGACAGATGTCCAGGGAGGGGAAGACCCGCTGCATCCCGGGCCTCCGGGTGGTTGTTCCTCTTGGATGCATGGACTGATGGATGAATGAATGAATGAATGAATGAATGAGGTTGGAGAAGCCAGGGCTCTCGAATCTCAGGGTCACAGTGTCCCGGACACCAGTGCCACTCTCGATCCCCTACCTCAGGCCCTCCCCCGAGGAAGCCCGTCAACACCCAGGTCCAAGGACCACACCCTGCGTGTTACCCATCCCAGACCATGCGTCCGAGCCCACCCCTTTTGGAGTCTAAATCCCCCCTGCTGTGACAGGAGCCAGGAGACCTCTCTTCTCCAGCAGGGCCCCATCTCCGCGTCAGTCACTCAGACCCCAGACCGCCGCAAAGGGTCCACCAAAGGTTGAGCATCCTCGACAGCTGCACACACCCTCAGTTCTGGTCTCTCCCTCCCCGTCGTCTCCCACCTCTCGTCCCACCCCACTGGAAGCTCAGAGTGCACCCCCCCACACCCCCCCGGGGAAGGAGGGGGAAAGCTGAGGAAAGACGCCCTCTGAACTCCAGAGCTGAAGATCAGGGCACTCCTAGCAGGTTGTTTCTCACGCATACACACACACATCCCCTCTCGCCTGGCAGAGGAGAGGAGCTTCTGGCTGTGGGGGGGGGGGGGGGCGGGGGGCAAGGCAAGGGAGGAGGCAGCCCTGTTGTCTGGGCCCCTGCCAGGTCATCAGCAGGAAGCCAGGGCTTCCGCAGGAAACAAGAGGTTCTCAGATGGCTTTGACTCCAGCCCCTCCACTCCCCGGTGCTGGTGGCATTGCCCCGGGGCCGTGGAGTCAGGGTAGGTTCATGTCTAGCCTTGACCACCCATAGCTGTGTGACTGTGGACATAATAACCTCTCTGTGCCTCATGCTAAGTGGGATCCAAATCCATACTTTTCCTGGGGTGGCCGTGAGGATGAGTCAAGATGAATGTGTTCATTCAGACCCACTCCTTTGCAGCTTCTCCCTTTTGCAGCTGTATGACTCTGGGCCAGGTGCTCTGAAGCATCATTCCGCGGTTTCCTCTTCTGTAAAATGAGGTGATAATCCCCTCCCTCCGAGGGCGATGCATGAAGATCGGTCCCTGGTATTCAGAAGAGCAATATAATCATCGTGGAAAGTATTCTCATCCCACACAGCCTGCTCCGGGCCACCCCGAGCTGGTGTTACTGGAAGAGATCAGACACTGCCCTGGCCTTCCTGGGCCATCCCTGGGGAGGCTGAACCATAACTAGAGACAAACAAGCACTTCCGAGTATTTTCACAGGTGTCCCGCTGGAGAGAGCGCCCTGGGCTTTGACCTTGCCTGGAGACTAGAGTTTTCCGCAGAAGGGACTTCCTCCGTCAAGCCTCTCTCTTTTTCTTCCTTGACTTGGGAGAGCAAGCTGCTGCTCCTGAAGTGAGGGGTGTGTGCTAGGCACCAGGACAAACCTCCCAGAGGGAACATTGTGATCCCCAGGTGGTGGGAGGAGGGGAGTAAGCAGACCAGGGTCACACGGTGATCTCTGGCAGGGGCCCTTGACAAAGGAGCTCGCCCCTCTGAACTGGCCTCTGACTGCCCCAGAGGCAGGGTCAGTGACTCCGAGCCATTGCTTCCATGCTGTGTTATGGAAGCGAGATGTCCACACGGGTACTGGTTCGCTCATTCAGTTAATGGTTCCTGCGTCCCAGCCCCATGCCCGGCGCTATGAGCAGGATGGGGATACCCTGTTCAAGCCTGATGGCAGGATGGCTGCCAGTGGGCATGGCGGAGGCAGGCAGAGAGGACTTTGGAGCAACACAGACCCTGTCTAGCTGCTAGACACCTTAGGGGGCCAGCTGCCTCTGCAAAACCCAGTCTTCTCACCTATAAAATGGGATAAACTGCAGGACTGTTGCAGGATGAAATCAGATTAGCACCAGCGAAGTGACCCGCTCCGGGTGGCCCAGCATGCCATGCAGGCTTCTTCCCCATCCCTAGCCCCCCAGGGAGCCAGGGAGAAGCCGTTGAGTGTGCACAGGGGAGCAGGGGCACAGCTGTGGCTTCAGACAGGGTGATGGGAAAGTGGGAGGAGAGCCTGAGAAATGGGTCAGAGACGAGCCACACCTCCCTGGCAGGGAAGCCAGCAGCTGCCCGTGTACACATGCCCACGCTTCAGGAACTTCAGACACCCTGGGGCGGCTGCTGCTCACACTTTTTCATGTGCCAGCTGCTCAGAGTTACGCTCCTCGAGAGGGAAAATGAAGACCCAGAAAAGTTAAGGCACTTCCCTCCCAAAACACAGCCTGCCTCTGGGAGAGCCCGGGGCTCTGAGGGAGAAGCCCTGAGGTTGGGAGTGCGGTGGTTAAGAGCGTGGACGCTGGAGCCAGACCGCCTGGATCAGATCCCACCACTCACTGGCTCTGTGGCCCCTGGGCAACCTGCTACACCTCCTCCGGCCTCCGTTTCCTGAACTGTAAAATAGGGATAAAGGTAGTACCCTCTTCGTGGAACGGTGGTGAGGAATCCGTGAGTTAATGTACGTGAAGTTCACGTCAACCCCTCATAACCCCGAGGTGCTCTTTCCCTTGTGCCACGGAAACACTCAAGACCAGCCCTAAGGCCTGAAGCGTGCCCCACTCAGGGAGCCGGCCTCTGCGGCAGGTGAAGGACTCTGGCAGAAAGACAGCTGGGACTCCAGTGGCCACTGGGACCGCCGCCTTTTGAAGTGGGGCAAGAGAGGTCTGTGGCTTTTTGGTGGCCAAGGACCTGAGAAGCCAGCTTGCCAGGCTGTGTCATTTGTCCCAGAGGCCTGCTCCTCTGCCCCCCAGGCAGGGGGCTAGAGCCAGTCACCCCTTTCCAGGCTCCAGGAGTCACCCCTTTCCAGGCTCCAGCAGCGAGCAGAGGGCCCCCCGCTGTGTGTCCTCTGCAGGCCACTGCCAGGAAGGGGAAGAAATGCTCTCCTGACAAGCCTCACTCAAGCGGGATGGGGCTGCCCCCCCCCTCCTACGAGAGTAAAAGGGACGGGACCGCCCCAGGAAAGCTGGGGCGGGGTCTCTGAGCCCCAGAGAAGGCTGACCTGGCCTCCTGCCCCCCCAGCTCTGAGCCTCTGCTGCTGGCTGGAGACCCCCACGGTTGAGGGCTGCAGGCTGTGTGTGCGTGTGCGTGTGCGTGTCCATCCCCCGAGGCCCGGCTCTTCCTGGAGCTGGTGGCTCTGTTTGTTTTCTGAGTCAGCCGAGTGGACAGGGAGGGCCTGGCTGGAGGTGGGGCTTGGGTTGTTGAATCATGAAGTTCAGAGAGGCCTGGGGAGGCCTGGCCGGAAGCCCTGGCCTCCGAAAGTGCCCACTTGGGCCCTGAAAGCTGAGGATCCAGCCCCAGTTTCCTGGTTCCACCGTTTACTGGTGTATGTGTGTGGCGGGGGTTCTTTGTCCCTCTGAGCCTCGTTGGTAAAATGAGAAAAAGGAGTCCACCTCCTCGTGTGGCTGGATTTGCGTGGAGGCATAGAGTGGGTCTCGTCCCCTGGGAAGCGCTTCGGGGCTGTTGGCTGCTCTTACCGGCATGGCCATAGTAACTGTCAGGACCGTCCATACGAAGGGCCGTGGGGCTGGGGTAGGAGAGCACGGGCTGCCTGGTCTGACGGGGCCTCGTGCGTGGTGCAGCCCACGGAGACCACCCACCCCGGAGTCAGCCTGCCTGGACTCGCACCCTGACTGCTGGGTACTTGCTGCGTGATCTTGGCCGAGTTACTTAACCTCTCTGAGCCTCATTTTCCCCCCTAAGAAGGGGATAACAATTGAGCTCCCGCAGCAGGATTCTTGTGTTAACGGTGGTAAAACGGGCCAGGAGCAGATGTCGCACACGGTGGGCTCTTGGAAGCGCTGGCTGCTCTGAAAGCTGCAGAAGCCCAGGTGTCTAGGGACGGAGCATCTGAGGGCCTGGGGATGTTGTGACAGTGGCCTGGGACCCTCCGGGCTTGTGGGTGGAAACTGGCTGCGGTGGGGAAGGGGCAGGAGCTCAGAAAATCCGCAGGCCGCCCCCACCTGGCCGGCTGTGTGCCGTCCCTCTGAGCGAACCCCATGGGTGCCCAGCGCTGCTGCCAGAGGGGCCCCTGCGTGTCTCAGCCCCACAGGTGGCCCAGCCGCGGGGGCGGCGAGCCCAGGCCCTCTGCAGCCCTGGGACACCCGCCAGCCGCCTGTCCCACCAGGACCCCAGCTCTGCAGGAGGGGAGACAGGAAGAACAGGATTCCTGCAGTAGAGCCTCCTAGTGCTGGTCTCTGACCTCAGTTTTCTCCTCTGTAAAACGGGAGCGATAGTCAGCCCTTCCCCGCAGAGGGTTGAGTAAGCTGGTGAGTGCTCAGCTGGGATGTAGCAGCTTCTGTCCTCCCTCACCCCTCCTCTCTGCTCGCTCCCCCATTCCCACCTTCAGAGTGGGGGCTCCTTTCCTGCCTGCCATAAAGTCCAGACCCGACCTCTCAGCATCTCCTCGCCACCAGGACTCTGCTGGGCTCGGGAGTTGAACAGGGATAAGCAGCCCTGACCTCTGCCCTCCGGGTGGGGACCAGATGCAAAAGAGGGACACATGGTTCCCAGGGAGCGAGTAGCTTGGGGCTATTCCACAGGGCTGTGGAAGCTCGGGGCGCTCACCAGGCCCTGGGACCCGATCCTGGGCCCGCACCCAGCCAGGGATAACCAGACGCACGAGGAAACCAGACTGGAATGAGAGCCAGCAGGACAGTCAGATAACAGGCCCGCGAAGGCTTGAGCCATTGGGTCTGTCGAACCAGTTCATAAAATAGCGATGCTTTGTTTTCTTTTAACTTCAAGTCTTTCGTTGGCCCTGCCAGGTGCCAGCATTAGCAGAAATACAAAGGTTGTGCTTTTGCACCTAAAATAACCTGTTATCTTCCCGCTTGCCTCATCCCCGTAGTGTTTGTCTCTCACTGTAAGCCCGTAATCACACCTGAGCGCCGCGTTCCTGGCCCCGGACCCCCCCCCGACGCGCAGCTCCAGCAGCAGGCTGGCGTCTCCAGCGTCTCCAGGATCAGGCACTGCCAGGACTCTTGAGGGCACCCGGGTCCCGAGGCGGCTGGGCCCCATCACGGCCACGACCCCAGGGGCCTCACTCACCAGCAGGTGCCACTTTGGTTCATGCTAGAACCTTCATCTCATGCAGCTGCAAATACAGTTGCCTTGAATAACCTTATCCTCCCTTTCCTGTGCTGCTCAGCGTCTAAAGGTTTGACTGCCTTTGGTCCTGGTTCTGACACCTTCCGCTTTTCAGGCCAAGGACCCAAAGCACCACAAGGATCTGTGCCACCTGCTGCTGCATTTTTCCAGGACGTGTGTCCAACCCGCTCCCATCCGCCCCTCCGTGCTGGTCCTTGGTCTCAGCAAGCTGGTTCTCAAAAGCTTTATTCTAGTAACTATGTGAAACCCCATCAATGGAACACTTCTGCCAACCTCTGGAAACGTTTCAGGGTTTTTTGTTTATTTTTGTTTTGTTTTGTTTTTTGTTTATTTGAGAGAAAGAGGGGCGCCTGGGTGGCTCAGCAATGGAGCACCTGCCTTTGGCCCAGGGTGTGATCCCGGGGTCCTGGGATCGATTCCCACATCGGGCTTCCCGCAGGGAGCCTGCTTCTCCCTCTGCCTGTGTCTTTGCCTCCATCTCTGTGTCTCATGAATAAATAAATAAAACGTTTAAAAAGAGAGAGGGGGATCCCTGGGTGGCGCAGCGGTTTGGCGCCTGCCTTTGGCCCAGGGCGCGATCCTGGAGACCCGGGATCGAATCCCACGTCAGGCTCCCGGTGCATGGAGCCTGCTTCTCCCTCTGCCTGTGTCTCTGCCTCTCTCTCTCTCTCTCTGTATGACTATCATAAATAAATAATAAAAAAAAAAAAAAAAGAGAGAGAGGATGCAGGGGATGAGTGGGAGGGGGGGGCGCAGAGGGAGAGAGCAAGTCCCAAGCAGGTTCCACTCCCAGTGTGGACTCTGACACGGCTCAACCCCACTCTGAGATCATGACCCGAGCGGAATTCAAGAGTCAGACGCTCAACCCGCTGAGCCCCCCAGGTGCCCCACACGTCAGTTTTAACAAAGGGCTCTGTACCTGAGGAATGGCAGGTGCAGTGGGGACCGTGTATCCCCGAGGTGTGACAGATGGGTTGGAGCAGCCAGGACGGCGGCCGTCCAGGAGAACTGCCCCTCCGGCTCCTTTCTGACCACAGCAGCTCCCACGTGGGGCCACCAAATGACGATGCTCATTTTATTTTAAGGTATAAGAGAAGGAGGAGCCCCCCATGACCTGTCTCCCTTGCACCCGCAGACAGCAGCCCTCTCGTGGGCAGCACGCCCGCCGGCTATGGGACCCTGACGATAGAGACATCTGTAGATCCCCTCAGCTCCTCAGTTTCATCCGTGGTAGGTGGCGGGGTGGGCAGGGGAGGCCCCAGGCGCGCCCCCGCCCCGCGCCCACCCGGCCTGTCCGTCCGTCCGTCCGCAGAGGCTCAGCGGCTACTGTGGCAGTCCATGGAGGGTCATCGGCTATCACATCGTGGTCTGGATGATGGCAGGGATCCCTTTGCTGCTCTTCCGCTGGAAGCCGGTGTGGGGGGTGCGGCTGCGGCTCCGGCCCTGCAACCTGGCCCGCGCAGAAACACTCGTCATCGAAATAAGAGACAAAGAGGTGAGGCAGCTGGCGAGGGGGACGCAGGGGAGGGGGTCTCAGCCCCATCTGGCCGCTCACCTCCTGTAGGACCGCGCACAGTTGTCCTCTCTCGGCCTCCTCTTTCCCATCCAAGCAATGGGCGGGAGGGGCAGTTGGGTGGCTCCCCAGGGCATCATGTATGTCCTTGGTCCCTGCTTTGTCCAGCGGGGGCCGCCGGGTAGCAGGGTGGACCTGGGAGGGGACCAGTGTCTCCTGGTACCAAGCCCCCACCTCTGTGTTCCAGGATAATTCCTGGCAGCTCTACACTGTGCAGGTGCAGACCGAGGCCATCGGTGAGGGCAGGTGAGGTGGCCCCGTCACCCTGCCCAGAAGCCCCGGCTCCCTGCCAGGGAGGGACTGTGGCTGCGTGGGATGGGGAGGTGCTGGCCCAGCTCCCAGGGCTCCACGGTAACCCCTGCCCGCTCCCAGCCTGGAGCTGCCGGCCCGGGGCCAGGCGGAGGATGGCCGGAGCCAGGCAGCCGTGGGGGCCGTCCCAGAGGGTGCGTGGAAGGACACTGCCCAGTTCTGCAAGAACGAAGAGGCCGTGAGTGCACAGCTGGCTTCCCCGCGGGCCCTTAACCCTCCCTGGGCCTCAGTGCCACACTCTGCACAATGGGAGGGTCGGAGTCCCCGTTCCCCACGCACCTCTGGTTCCCTTGCCCCAATGTCCGGGCTGCTGGGCCGAGCACCTCGGCACCTCCAGGCCTCCCTGCCTCTTTCCCGCGACACTGGCCTCTGCCCCTGCACCCCCCCCAAGCTGTCTCCAGCCTCTTCTCTCTCCCACCAAGCAGCGGACGCTGCGATACTACCTCTTCCGGGGCCAGCGCTACATCTGGATCGAGAGCCAGCAGGCCTTCTGCCAAGCCAGGTAGGGCTCAGGCTGGCACCGCGTGCTCGTGCTGGGTTGGGCCGAGAGGTGGCATGACGTGGCCCTGCGTGGGCTCCACCCTGGGCTGTGCACCTCAGACCCCGGCAACGTGAGCAAGTTGCTGAACCTCCCCGGCCTCGGAGTCCCTGTCTGTACCCCGGGCAGAAAGAGAATCCCTAGCAGAGGCCTCCCAGGGTTATTTTGAGGGGCAAGTACATAAGCTTCGTGTAAAGGTTGGCTCAGCCTCAGGCCAAGGTGGCAACACTGAATCAGACCTTAGGCTCTGGACTCGGATCATCCGATTGGGGTCTCGTCCCCCCCGCCCCCCGCCACCTACTAAGTGCTCAGTAACTGTGAGCTGCGTCTGCAGAGGTGAGTGCCCGGGGGACGTGGAGGTGGCACCAGCCTCTGCCGCGTAGAGAAGCACAGCACGAATCACTGACACGTCTGTCACGTGGTAGGTGCCAGGCACTAGCCACATGCGTTACATGGCTTCTCGTTTATCCGCTGTGGCCCTGTGTGGCAGGTGCTGTCACCATCCCCGTCCTGCCGATGAGAAGACAGGCACAGAGAGGTTAAGTCACTTACGGAAGGCATCGTGGTGAGGAACACGCCCGTCGCTAAATAATAGAGATTCTTAAAAAAAAAAAAAAAAAAATAGGGATTCTTGTCGCTCAACTGTTAATCATCATCCCTCACTGTTCTTCCTGGTTTGGGGCCCGACCAGGGGAACTGGAGGAAGTTAGGCCCAGAGTTAGAGAGCTGCCTCCTCCCAGGAGCTCAGTGGGCCAGGAGGGGCCTGGAGCCCCGAGTCCCATAGGTAGGGGAGGCGGTGCCCACACCCCGTCACCCACATGTGTTCCCTGCCTCCCCCCACCCCAGCCTGCTGGACAACGGCCGCACCTGCGAGGACGTCCACCGCTCCTGCTCCGGCCTCAGCCTCCAGGACCAAGCCGTGAGGTGGGTGTGCTGCCCCGGACCAGGGGTGCCCTGCGCCCTGGGGACCCCTGTCTTGCCCCCCTGAGCATGGCCTTCTGGTCACCTGCCTTCTCTGGGCCTTGGTTTCCCTGGCTGTAAGATGAGCTCTGTCGCCCTTGGAGGGTCCGGCCGCCACTGCCCCCTCCATCTTTTGGCCTGGCCACTTCTCTTACAGGAAGACCATCTACGGCCCCAATGTCATCAGCGTGCCGGTCAAGTCCTATCCCCAGCTGCTGGTGGACGAGGTAGGACTGTCCCTGGGCTGCACCCCGGCTCTGGCTTGGATTGGTGGTGTGGCCCTGGCTGGGGCTTGCCCTTTTAGGGCCACTTGCCAGTGGCAGGCCGGAGCAGCTGTCCCCTCCTCCATAGGGGAGAGTCACCTCAGAGCCAGTCCCATCAGCTCAGGGCGAGGAATTGGAGGCTGTGGTCCAGGCTGGGGCTGGGAGTAGAGGCTGGGAGACGAGGCCACACAGCCCCGGCCTTTCCTGGCCTTGCTGCACCTAAGCCACCTTCACCCTCTGGCAGCTGCATGAGTAGGGACACGGTTCACACACCAAGGACCCAAGCTTCAGAGAGGTGACATGGCCTAG
The DNA here is from genome assembly GCF_018345385.1 of Vulpes lagopus. Taxonomy (NCBI): domain Eukaryota; kingdom Metazoa; phylum Chordata; class Mammalia; order Carnivora; family Canidae; genus Vulpes; species Vulpes lagopus. The sequence continues at coordinate 130,362,110 of NC_054831.1, forward strand.
GGGACAGTGGGGAGCCGTGAGCCGGACGCCCCGGAGGACACAGAACCTCCCGGCCTTCTGAGCCAGCGGCGGACACCCATGAAAGTCACACTGGCTCCTGGAGTCGGGCTCGTGTAAACCCTGGGCAGCCACGTGGGGGCCGCGTGGTTCGGGGCCAGTGACCTGACCCTTCTGTGCCTCGGTTCCCTCATCTGCAAATGGAGTGTGGAATTGTCACCACCACTGGATGACACTTAGATGACAGGCTTAGCAGGGGCCTGGCTGGCATCTCAGTGCCTGTGTCCTCTTCAGAGCAGAGAAGCTAGGGGCCCCGGGACCTCTGGGGGCGCTGAGCGGGGCCAAGGGCCAGCCTCCCGGGGACACGAGCCCTGATGCTGCCTCCCCGCCCCTCCCCAGGCACTGAACCCCTACTATGGGTTCCAGGCCTTCAGCATCGGGCTGTGGCTGGCCGACCGCTACTACTCGTACGCCCTGTGCATCTTCCTCATCTCTACTGCCTCCATCTGCCTGTCACTCTACAAGACCAGAAAGGTGGGCGCGTGAGGGGGATGGCCGGGGCGGGCAGGTCCCCACGGGGGCCGCCCCCACCCACTCCCCACGTGCCCCCTGCCCACAGCAAAGCCAGACTCTGAGGGACATGGTGCAGCTGTCCGCGAGGGTGTGCGTGTGCCGGCCCGGGGGAGGTGAGAGCTCTGGTCGGGAGGGAGGCTCTGGGGCGGGGCTTGGGCCCGGGCCACGCTGAGGCCCCCGCTTGCCTGCAGAGGAGGAATGGGTGGACTCCAGCGAGCTGGTGCCCGGAGACTGCCTGGTGCTGCCCCGGGAAGGCGGGCTGGTGCCCTGCGACGCGGCCCTGGTGGCTGGCGAGTGCGTGGTCAACGAGAGCTCCCTGACAGGTCAGCCCCAGCCCCCGGCCTCTGCCTCCGGCCTCCCTGTCCCCAGCCTCCCTACCCCTGACCCTCTGCCCCCAGCCTCCCAGCCCCTGTCCTCCCTGCCCCCAGCCTCCCTGCCCCCAGCCTCCCTACCCCTAGCCTCTCAGCCCCCGGCCTCCCTACCTCTGGCCCCCCAGCCCCTGGCCCCCCAACCCCCAGTCTCCCTGCCCCTGATCTCCCAGCCTCCCAGCCCCCGGCCTCCCTGCCCCCAGTCTCCCTGCCCCCTGCCTCCCTACCCCCCGGCCCCCTAGCCCCTGGCCTCCCTGCCCACTGGGCCCTCTGCCCCTGGTGTTTCTATTTCCCTTCTGCTCTGAGTGACAATCCTGGGTTGCTAACCCTGCACCCCACATCCACTCCTCCAGGCAGCGTCCTAGGGCAGAAGCGCCCCCACCCCCCATGGTGTGTTGGTCTGAGTCACAAAAGTGATACAGCTCCTTACAGAATAGTTCCAAGAGTCCAAACGTCTCCCCGCCCCGCTGCATCCATGTGCACACGTTCCTGGTCCCTGGCTGGCACCCATCCTTCCGGGTTGTCTGGCTGCCTCTTTATGGCCTTTGTCTTGAGCCTCAGTGTCCCTCTCTGTGAAATGGGGGCAATGATGCCTACACGTATGGTTATAAGAATTAAGTGGGACCTGAGGCTTATGAAACGATTCTGTGCTTGATTCTTGGGTTGGTGTGGGAAGGAGTGGCATGGAGACCCCTCACAGGCCTCCTGCCCCATCCCTCCCAGGGGAGAGCGTTCCGGTTCTAAAGACGGCCCTGCCGGAGGGGCCCGTGTCCTACTGCCCAGAGACCCACCGGCGCCACACACTCTTCTGTGGGACCCTCGTCCTGCAGGCCCGGGCGTTCGTCGGACCCCATGTCCTGGCAGTGGTGACTCAGACAGGTGGGAAGCAGGGAGGCAGGAGGGGATGCTGGGCTCATGCCACCGGGTCGGGCAGGGGCCATCTCTGCCGCTGTCCTACTGGGGGACCCTGGGCAAGTCCCCCACACCTCCAACATGCGTGCGGTCGGCTGACGTGCGCGGGGCTGTGGCCAGCAAGCAGGAGCCCACCCCTTAGGAAGGGAACAGGCCTGTACGACGCCGGCAGGCTCTTGTCACGTGGGAACGGGCCCTAGCGTCACCAGACTTGAGTTTTTCAGCAAGAGCCACATATCCAGATTTTTAAAAAGTGAAACCACCCACTTCATAGATACCGTCCACTCGTTCCATTTTCACTAAGCCCCATGAGGGCCGGGCAAGACCCGTGGGCCGTCACGAGTCACCCCACACTGGGTGATGCCTCCTCCCAGGAGCAGCAGGTCTCACAGCCCCCAGTGTGGTGCGGGAGGGCAGGGGCCGGGAGGGCCTGTCCTGACCCTCGCCACCCCCACCCCTGGCTGCTCCCAGGGTTCTGCACAGCAAAAGGGGGCCTGGTGAGCTCCATCTTGCATCCCCGGCCCATCGACTTCAAGTTCTACAAACACAGCATGAAGTTTGTGGCTGCTCTCTCTGTCCTGGGTGAGTGACCCCCTGCACTGCCTTCTGCTGGTGCCCCCCTCCCCCAAGCCCTATCCCAAATCCCACTGAGCCCTTGCTGTCTCCCCAGCTCTCCTCGGCACCGTCTACAGCATCTTTATCCTCCACCGCAACCGGGTGAGCCTCAGGGACTGGGCAGGGGCGGCCGGCGGGGACCCGGGGCCAGCCTGGCCCCTGGAGTCACGGTGCCTCCCGCCAGGTGCCTCTGAATGAGATCGTGATCCGGGCTCTGGACCTGGTGACGGTGGTGGTGCCACCCGCGCTGCCCGCTGCCATGACCGTGTGCACACTCTACGCCCAGAGCCGGCTGCGGAGCCAGGGCATCTTCTGCATCCACCCGCTGCGCATCAATCTGGGGGGCAAGCTCCAGCTCGTGTGTTTTGACAAGGTGGGGGCCGCGGGGCGGGGGCCGCGGGCGCCCCAGCCAGGCCTCCACGCCTGCATTCCTCAGTCAGTAACGCAGGCTGCTGCCTGGTGCCAGGCCCTGTCCTGGGGCCAGAAACGCCCAGAGACCCCACACCCCCTGGCCAGCTCCCACGCATGCCCGGCTCCCAGTCTGGCAGGCAAGACCGTCTGAGGTCACTTAGTCGTTCCCTGGTGCTGCTCTCGGCGCCGAGACCCAGCAGAGACCAACCCCCCAACCAAGAATAAGCGGATCAGGGCCCACAGAGAGCTGTAGGTGGTGATGGCTTTGGGGGAGGACTTGAACTGGGTAACGTTATAGGTGGGACGTGGGGGTCACTCCCTCAGGGAAGGCTCCTCTTTGACCTCAATGAGGGGGGACCACCGAAGACGGGAGGCAGGGCAGGCGGGAGCCGAGGAGCAGTCAGCTCCTCGGAGGAACAGACGGGGTGCCTGGGCACTGGGAACAGTGGGGCCTCGGGCGGGACGGGGGGGCTGGGCAGCCCCATTGGCGAGGTTGGACGTTAATTATTCTGAGGGCCCTGGGGGCCCCAGCGAGTCTTGAAACTGAGTAGTGGGGCCTGATCGGGTTCTCGGAGCCCCCAGGCTGGCGAAGGAGCCGGACGTGTACCTGGGCAGCTGGATCCGAGCGTGGGGCACGCGGGCGCTCACTCGCTCGCCCGTTCAGCACGCACACCGTGCGCCGGGTGTGGCCAGGCCCTCTTCCTGGCCCCGCGACAAACCAGTGATAGGGTCGCAAAGTGGTCGTGGTGGGAGCCCGAGGCAGGGACCACCTGACCTGCCGTAGGGTGAAGGAAGACTTTCTGGAGGCAGCGGTGCCAGACAGAGGAATCGGGGGTTGGGGGGAGCGGCCCTGGCAGAGGGACCTCCTCTGGCTCCTGCTCTGGCTCCCGGGATTCCCAGGGGCCCCCGCTGGCCCGGGGTGTGGGCGCCCAGCGCAGCCGCACACAGCTCCTCCCGGGACTCATCACTGGCCCGCCCCTTGCCCCCTGCAGACGGGCACCCTCACGGAGGACGGCTTGGATGTGATGGGTGTGGTGCCCCTAAAAGGGCAGGCGTTCCTGCCTCTGGTCCCAGAGCCCCGCCGCCTGCCCGCGGGGCCCCTGCTCCGAGCGCTGGCCACCTGCCATGCCCTCAGCCGGCTCCAGGACACCCCCGTGGGCGACCCCATGGACCTCAAGATGGTGGAATCTACTGGCTGGGTGAGGAGGCCGAGCAGGTCAGCCCCTGCCTCTGGGCAGCTGGGCTCTAACCAACCCCGCCTGGTCTTCATTCCAGGACTTCGGGTGGCATCCATTGTGCCGCCATCATTAATAATGGCCAAGGCCACGTGCGAGCACCCACTTTGTGCCAGCACCCCGCGGCCCGGGCCTTGGCTCGTGCTCCTCCTGTAGCCCAGGAAGGAAGCTTCCAAACCTGCCTCGCAGGGAGGAAGCCCAGGCCGAGGGAGATTTGGAATAACTTGTCCAGGGTCACCCTGCAACTTGTAAGTGGCAAAGCCAGGGTTTGGACTTGGGTCCATCCGACTCCAAAGCCCATGTTCTTGACTTCCATCTGGTCCCCCGTGAAGGAAGTCTTCCCCGAGTCTAACTTGACTCTGCCGCCGCCTCCCTCCGGGGCCGAGGATGGGCTGCCCGGGGCCAAGCCAGTGCCCGGCCCGACGGAGGCCAACCTTCCCTGCCTGCCCCCCAGGTCCTGGAGGAGGGGCCGGCTGCAGACTCCGCGTTCGGGACCCAGGTCTTGGCGGTGATGAGACCCCCGCTTCAGGAGGCCCAGCTGCAGGGCAGGGTGAGTGGCGGGGGACGGGGAGCAGTGGCTGGGGAGGGGGGGTTCCACAGGCCGGCCCTTCAGCTGCCCCTCTGTCTCCCTGCAGGAGGAGCCCCCGGTACCCGTGAGCATCCTCAACCGCTTCCCCTTCTCGTCAGCCCTGCAGCGCATGAACGTGGTGGTGGCGTGGCCAGGAGCTGCTCAGCCGGAGGCCTACGTCAAGGGCTCCCCGGAGCTGGTGGCAGGCCTCTGCAACCCGGAGACAGGTGGATGGGGGGCGCCGCGGCCCAGATGGGGGTGGGCCCCCAGCCTCCCACCCCCTCGTCCCAGCGACCCCTGCCTCTCCCTGGCAGTGCCCGCAGACTTCGCCCAGATGCTACAGAGCTACACGGCCGCCGGCTACCGCGTCGTGGCCCTTGCCAGCAAGCCACTGCCCATCGTGCCCAGCCTGGAGGCCGCTCAGCAGCTGAGCAGGTGGGCCGGCCCTGCCCCACCCCCTGGGACTGTGCCTCAGGCCCTCTGCAGGCAGAGCCCCGGGAAGATGTCCTTGCCCCGTGGCTGGGGGGGGGCCTTGGCCGCTGCATGCCCTCTGACCCGGTCTGCCCACCCTCCAGGGACGCCGTGGAGCGGGAGCTGAGTCTCCTGGGGCTGCTGGTCATGAGGAACCTACTGAAGCCCCAGACCACACCGGTCATCCAGGCTCTGCGGAGGACCCGCATCCGCACCGTCATGGTGACAGGTGCCCCTGGCCACGGGGCCGGGGTCAGGAGGGCAGAGGGAAGGGCATGCAGCACCCCTTCTTTTTGGCCCCTGCTTCAGGCCAGGCCCCTTTCACACGTTCCTCGGTCTTCACAGTGTCCCTCCTAAGTGGAAATCAACCTTCCACTTGCCCAGGGTGGAAGGTGAGGCCCGGAGGAGTAGAACGACCTCCAGAGGCCCCGCGGGTGGTGCTCACCTGCCTGGGTTCCGGCCCTGTGCCCGCTGGGCCACTTCTCCGCGTTTCAGCTCCCCCTAGAGGACGTGGGGGATTATGTCACCCTGGAAAGTGGTGATAGTTTCATGGAGCAAGAGAAGATTCTAGCCAGGGCAACACGGAGGGGCCCAGTAGGTCTGTGTCCTCCTCGTCCTCCCCGTCCCTGCGTGCACAGACGCACACACGCACACACCCTTCCCAGCGAAGTCCACACATAAGTGGTATGTGTGGGACATTGGCCCAGGTCCCCACTGTCCCCTAAGACCTTCATAGGTTTCATAGGTGAGGAAGGCGGGGCTCAGAGACCTTGATGAACCTGCCTGAGCTCACCCCACCAGGCACAGCACACAGACCGTGTCTGGCCTCAGTGTCTCATCTGTAAGTGAGGGTGACCCCCCGGGCCGCCGCTGGGCTCTCACCTTGCCCCCACATTCCTAGGGGACAACCTGCAGACAGCAGTCACCGTGGCCCAGGGCTGCGGCATGGTGGGCCCCCGGGAGCGTCTGGTCATCATCCACGCCACCCCGCCTGAGCGGGGCCAGCCTGCCTCCCTCGAGCTCCTGCCGTTGGAATCCCCCGCAGCTGTGAACGGGGCTAAGGTGAGGCTGAGCCGGGGCTCCAGCCACGAACCCCACCGATGACCCCGCCCTGTGTCACCTGACCCAGGCCCCAGCTCTCTCGTGGGTGGGCAGGGGAAGCTGAGCTGAGCTTCCCGGGCCCCCAGGATCCCGACCAGGCCGCAAGCTACACCATGGAGCCAGACCCCCGATCCAGCCACCTGGCCCTCAGCGGGTCCACCTTTGGTGTCCTTTTGAAGCACTTCCCCAAGCTGCTGCCCAAGGTAGGGCTGCCCCTGAGCCCCTCTGGTGGCTCGAAGCCGCCCCCGCGCCCCGCTCCCTCCTCGTGGCTCTCCCACCCTGACCCTGCTGCTGCCTCAGTCTCCCTGTCTCCCTGTGCTCTCAGATCCTGGTCCAGGGCACTGTCTTTGCCCGCATGGCTCCCGAGCAGAAGACAGAGCTGGTTTGTGAGCTCCAGAAGCTCCAGTGAGTAGCAGGCAAAGGACCTGCGGGGGGCAAGCCGATCCCTGGCGGCGGCTGCGGTGGGTGGCATCATGCATGAGCCCCCCCACCCCACCGCAGGCGTTAGGAGTCATCATCACCCTCTGGGAGAACCCGGACAGGCTCTTCTGGGTCCCTCACACCAAAAGTAGTCATTGCCTCAGTTTACCGAGCACCCGGGATGTCCCAGGCACAAGGGCCAGCAGGGCCCCAGCCCTTCCCACATGCGGGCAGAGGGATGGCTGCACAGACGGGAGGCGCCTCACAGGCTCCAGCCAGGCCCCCTCTGTGCAGGTACTGCGTGGGCATGTGCGGGGACGGCGCCAATGACTGCGGGGCCCTGAAGGCAGCCGACGTGGGCATCTCGCTCTCCCAGGCTGAGGCCTCGGTGGTCTCGCCCTTCACCTCCAGCATGGCCAGCATCGAGTGTGTGCCCATGGTCATCAGGTGAGGCGGGCAGGGGCCGGAGGGGCGCCCCTCAGGGCCCGCCAGCCAGCCTGGGCCCCCATAACGCCCCTACCCTGCTCCCAGGGAAGGCCGGTGTTCCCTCGACACCTCGTTCAGCGTCTTCAAGTACATGGCTCTGTACAGCCTGACCCAGTTCATCTCCGTCCTGATCCTCTACACGGTGAGTGGGCCAGAGCCCGCTGCCGGGAGCAGGCCCAGAGCCGGGACGCTCAGCAGCGTGGCCTCAGCCAGCGGGTTCTGGGATGGATGGCGTGGCCTCAGACCCCACCCTGCCGCTTTCTAGCCGGGTGGCTTGGGCGACTCCTGAACCTCGGGTGGCGAGGCACCAAGCACAGTGCCTCATGCACACAGTAGGTCCTCAGAAGTGGGGCAGCTGTCCTGTGCTAACATGTCCCTGTCCTCCGGGAGCTCCCGTCTACAGGGGAGACTGAGGCAGAGCCCATGCAAGGCCGGAGACAGGATGCACCTATTGCCCTGCTCGCCTGGCTCAGACCTTGGCCGTGTCACAGCAGCTCAGAGGGCACCTCCCCAGCTCCGCTCTGAGCACATGCGCCTTCTCCCCCCGCCCCCCCGGGAAGCCAGGCGACACAGTGGGGCAGCGCCGATCTCGTGCTAGTATCTGTCCCTGCATCCACCGAGAACCGTGGTGTCTTCTGGCGACCGAGGGGTTCGGCGGGCAGACCCTAAGCGCCCCCCAGCCTGGGAGCTTCCTGTAGGCAGGAGGAAGCCACCCCATCAGATTCAGGCCTCCTCCCTCAGACTGGAGGAGGGACACCCTGAAGGCAGGGCAGCGGCTTCCCCATCAGACTGGGAGTTCCCCAGAGCCAGGAGGCTGCTGCCCCCGCCCTCAGGCCGCAGGGCAAGAGCCACACCTCCCCCCCTCCCGCCGCCTCCTGAGGGCCCACCCGGTGCCCCCTGCCATCCGCCCTCTGCCCTCCCTCCCCTGCCGGCAGATCAACACCAACCTGGGTGACGTGCAGTTCCTGGCCATCGACCTGGTCATCACCACCACGGTGGCGGTGCTCATGAGCCGCACGGGGCCGGCGCTGGCGCTGGGGCGGGCACGACCCCCGGGGGCCCTGCTCAGCGTCCCTGTGCTGAGCAGCCTCCTGCTGCACGTGGTGCTGGTGGCCGGCGTGCAGCTGGGAGGCTACTTCCTGACCGTGGCCCAACCCTGGTGAGTCGGGGGCCGCCCGCGGAGCCTGCCCCTGCCCTCCGCAGGCCCGTTCGCGACCCCGGGTCTTCGTGCCGCCAGGTTCGTGCCTCTGAACAAGACCGTGCCCGCGCCCGACAACCTGCCCAACTATGAGAACACCGTGGTCTTCTCCCTGTCTGGCTTCCAGTACCTCATCCTGGCCGCAGCCGTGTCCAAGGGGGCGCCCTTCCGCCGGCCTCTCTACACCAACGGTACCGCTGCTGCCCCGCAGGCCGGGTGCGGGTGGAGGGACGGGCTGGGGGGTCTGGCGCCCGTGGGGGTCCCCCTGGCCTGATGCCGCCCTCGCCCCCAGTGCCCTTCCTGCTGGCCCTGGCGCTCCTGGGCTCCATCCTGGCGGGCCTCCTCTTGGTCCCTGGCCTCCTGCAGGGCCCACTGGCGCTGAGGAACATCGCCGACACCTGCTTCAAGCTGCTGCTGCTGGGCCTGGTGGCCTTTAACTTTGTGGCGGCCTTCGTGCTGGAGGTGGGGCTTGCCCTGGGTTGGGGGACAGAGGGGCCCTGGGGGGTGGCCTCAGTCACAGCTGCCCCTCTGCACCCTCCCCGTCCTCCGCAGAGCGTGCTGGACCAGTGCCTCCCGGCCTGCCTGCGGCGGCTCCGGCCCAAAAAGGCCTCAAAGAAGCGCTTCAAGCAGCTGGAGCGGGAGTTGGCCGAGCAGCCCTGGCCGCCGCCCACCGGGCCCGTGAGGTAGCGCGGCCTGGCCACCCCGGACGCCCGATCTCCCTGCCTCTGAGCCACCGACTGGGACCCACCTCCAGAGACAGCCACCGCCCGGAGGTTGGCAGATGCCCTGCTCCTGTCCCGCATCTGCCCACCCCGGCCCCCCTGCCCTCAGCTGGGGAAATAATATTGTCCCCCAGTTCAGACATCCTGTGTAGACGACAGCCCCCCGCCCCCCTCCCCCGGAGCCGCTGTCAGTGTAGCAAATAAAGTCATGATATTTTCCTGGCGCAGCCTGTCTCCTGTGTGGCACCACGAATGGGTGTCCAGCTGGTAGCCCCTGGCATGGGTCTGCCCCTGGCACCCCTGATTTTTCAGATCACATTGGGCGACTCCCCTCTCTGGGCCTCCGTTTGTTCATCTGACAGGAACTATATTTGCGGGTTGAGCCCATGCCTCGTGTTCCCTTTAGCACTTCACGTGTGTCGTCGTTCAGTCCTTGCCACTGTGGAGTCTCGTCCCCGTTCTCCAGATAGAGAAACTGAGGCTTAAGAGGCCACGTGCGTAGTCAGAGGTGGGGCCAGCTGGCTCGGACTCCAGCATCCACACTCTTACTCCTGCCTTCCTGTGGGGGCAGCCGGAGAACAGACTTGTGTCCCCCAAGAGCCAGCGGCTCCGAGGCATTGAACGAGGCCACTTCCCTTCGGCCCCCACCCCCGCACCCCATGATGAGTTTGTGGCCCAGTTTCCCTCTCGGATGAAAGTCCAGGCTCCGAGCCCACGTCTGTCCCAGCCCGAGCCACGTGCACTGTCCCCCCGGGGAGGGTGGGTGCTTCTGACTTCATCCCACCAGCGGGACACTGGCCAAGCCCTGCCCTGGAGAGGCCACTCGGTCATCCGGCCCGTCTGCGCTGGGCAGGAGTGAGCAGGAAAGCAGGACCGCCTCCTGTCCCCGGGGAGCCCCGCCGACCTCATCACAGAAAGCCTGGGTGCCCCACCTGGCTCCCCTGGCGGGAGGGAGCTCCGTAAATGTGGAGTCAAACTGAGAAGGTGGGGTGTGGGGTGTGAAAAAGCAGCTTCCGATAAGGGGCGCAGCCGTAGACCCGTACTGGGCACAGAGGCACCGGGCAGCCCATTTCGGGGTGGTTGGGGCTGGTCGGGGGGAGGCTGGAGGTCCCTGGAGGCCTGGCTTCGAGGCCCTCCTGTCCCCTTAGCCGATTCAGTCACTCGGGTATTGGGCACAGGTGCTAGCACGACAGACGGGATGGCCTCTGCTTGTGCCGTGTGTGAGTGGCCAGCAGGGAAGGAGCAAATCTCCAGGGTCGTGGGGAGAAGAGTGTCTGCACCCACTACACCCTCCCCAAAGAGCTGCCGCCCCCTGCTCAGGTCCTCAGGGTCAGGGGAGGGGCCCGAAGCCCCAGAGAGGATCTGGGGGCTTGGCCCCGGGAATGGGAAGCTGTGGGGCTCCATTGCCCCCTCTGTCAGGTGCGCCCTCCTCCCCTAGTGGGATTAAGAACCTAGAAAGAGCAGGGAGGGCGCCAGGTAGCCAGACTCTGCTCAAGAGCGGCAGACCCCGGGGAGGCCCGGCTGGTATCCACTCCTTCCTTCATTCGTTCATCCCTTTGACACACCAGCACCAGGGAACAAATGATGCATGGGACTTACGGAGTTTGTGCCTAATAGGATTCGGAGTTCAAGGGACAGGCAGTTGTGGGGTGCGTGACTGGGGGAAGGGAGATCCCCGCGCTCCCCGGCCCAGGCGGGAGCCCACACCCCAGCCAGCCAGCCTCTCCCGGGAGCACTGAGCGCACGTTCATCGTTCCATTGACGTTTACTGAACGGCTGCTCCGAGCCTGGCACTGGGCCTAATGAGCCTAAATGGGGGATGAGCAAAAACAGACTCGTTTGCGGTCTCCACGCAGCTCACAAGCTCGCGGGCTCACGTGGGAGAGGAGCCGGATTCAAACGGTTGGTTGGTCGCACACGCAGGCCAACAGGACAGCTGTGAGCAGCGGAGCAGAAGGGCCTGGGGCGCTGGGAGAAAGGGGAGGAGGGAGGCTTGGTCTTTAACCCCAAGGAGGGGGGCCCCCCAAGGGGGCCAGCAGGAAGGAGCAGCTAGGCGCCCGTCGGAGGAAGGGGTTCAGTGAGAGTGCCCAAAGGCCCTTGGGCTGCGGGGAGCCCCGAGCCAGACCCAGATGAAGGGCAGGGTCCTGGGGGGCAGGGTGGGGGGGCACGGGCAGCCTTAGCTTCCTTCCCCTGGGAACCCAGCAAAAGGCCTTATGGAGGAAGGGGCCAGTGGCCGAGGTGGGCCCAGGAGGGCAGGGCCCATGGGGAAGGGCCTGTGAGGGGCCATTACACAGGCCGGGCGGGAGCTCACGTGGCTTACACCGCAGAGGGGGCTGCATGGGCTCCAGAAACATCTGGAAGCAGGATTGGTGGCTGGGTGCTGGGCTGGACGCAGGGCGGCGAGCGAGGGAGGGAGGTGGCCTGAGCCATGGACGGCGGCGCCCTTGCCCAGGGTGGCCTCCTGGACGCGCGTCCTGCTGCAGGCCTTGCTGCCCTTGGGACATATTGGGGGCCTGTGGTCCAGGGGCTGAGGGCAGTGCTGGTTCTGGAAGCCAGGCCCCCCCCTGGAGCTGGCCGGGGAGGGAGGCTGTGGGGGCCAGAGGGGACAGAGCTGAGCGGGCCCCTTAGGAGCCTCGGTCTTCTCCTCCGCGCAATGGGGCGGCGCGTCCTGCACAACCCACCCCCCGCAGACAGCAGCCCAGACGCGGCGGGGGCGGCCGGGCGTTGTGGGGCCCGCGGTCCGCGCGAGGGGCGGGGCCGGGGCGCCTCCCCCAGGGCCTCCCCCAGGGCCTCCCCGGCGGCGGCGGCGGCGGCGGCGGGCGGGGCGCGCGTTAGGACCCAGCGGCTCCGGGGCTGAGGGCGGGCGCCGGCCCGTCGGGGGCCCGGAGGGGGGCTCGGCGCGGGCGCACTCGGCGGGCGGCGCAGGGACCCGACCAGGTAGGCGCGGGCCGGGTGCGGGGTGCGCGGTGCGGGGTGCGCGGTGCGGGGTGCGGGCCCGGTGCGGGGTGGCGGGGTGCGGGTGCGGGGGGCCGGGGGCGGGGGCGGGGGGCCCGGGGGCGGGGGGGGGGGTGCGGGCTCCGCGGCCCGGGCGGGGACCCTCCTGACCCCGGGCCGTGCGAGCAGATGCTGGGGGGCACCTGGGGGGCCGGGGGTCGTTGGAGGGGCCCGAGTTTGGGGGAGCCAGAGGAGGGGGCGGCGGGGCGGCGGCCCGAGCGGAGACAAAGGGACCCCGGGACCGGGAGGGCGCGGGAGGGCGCGGGAGGGCGCGGGGAGCCGAGCGAGCCGGCTGATGGCTCCCAGCCGCGCGCCCACATCTGCCCCCCCCGCCCCCCGCCGGCCTCCCCGGGCAGCCTGCGCTCCTAGGCCCCGCTCGCCCCTGCCCCATCCCTGCATCGCCTGCGGTGGGGGCAGGCAGGGGAGGCGCCGCCAAATCCGACTCTAGACGGCCTCGGAGACGTGACCCCCGCGGCTCCCGGTCCTGACTCCCGCACTCCTGCCCTGGGGCCGCTCTCCCGGTGGGCCCGGGCCTGGGTGCCAGACCTCCTGGGGGAGGAAGACGCCAGGCAGGGGGCCGGGAGGCCTAGGAGGGGCTTGGGGGGCACACGGCTCCGCCCCACGTCTTAAGGCCCCTTAGGCCCCAACTCAGGGCCTGCTCCAGAGTGATGACAGGTCCAGCTGGCCTGGCTGCCACCAGCCCCGGGGGACGAGGACGAGGACAGGATAGGGAGGCTTTGTGGGGAGTTGCAAGGAAAGAGCTCCGGGTCTTTCCGTCCCTCCTGCCAGGAGAAGGCCAAGGGTTTTCAGAATGTGGGGAACCAGATGTCCCCTGCCTCTGGGGCAGCTTGAGTCATGGGGCTCATCCCCACCCCACCCCACCCACCTCAGTAAGGAAGGGAGGTGGTGAGTGGAGGAGCCAGGCTGGGACCCCGAAGGCTGTGGACTGGGAGGGAGAGGGAGAGGGACGGATGCCCACAGGCCCACGTCCCTTCGCCTTCCCCCTAGACGGCGGCAGCAGCAGCGGGCAGTTGGGCGGTTGGGTCTGGGTTCGCTGCCTAGCTGGGCGCAGGAGCTCCCGTCGCCGCGGTGGGAGGGGCCCTCCTGGACGGCTGAGCCCTGGACACTCGCCCGGACTCCCGGCAAAGGATGACAGTCTTGAGACTGCCTCCCACTGAGCTGGGACTGTGCACGGGGACCCGCAGAGCCTGCCAAGCCCACTGCGCGGCCAAAGACGGCAGTTCTTGGACTTCGGGAGCCTGGTGAAGGCTGCGGACCACTGGGCCCTCCCCGCAGAATGACCCGCACAGCGCTTGTCAGGCAGAGTTGGGGGGCTCAGGAGCCCCGGGCCGGGTGACATCACGGTCCCTCCAGCGCTGCCCTTCTAGGATCCAGAGCAGCTCTCCTCAGACTCCACCCTAAGTGTTTCCTGCTGCTCCAGACAAATAGACCTTAGTCTCGTGAGTCTGCGATGGAGACAGCCAGGTCTTAGGAGCCCGGAGGCCTGGCAGGAGAGGAATCTTCTGGGGGTGGGAGCCCTGCCCAGGCCTGGCTGCCCTTCGGGCCCCGGGGCCCATGCATGCATGCGGTTTCCTGCAGAGCAAGACACTCAGGGCCCGGGGGCTAATTGGGAACAGGTGGTGGGTTTGGCAGCCGCAAGGCAGCAGCGATGGTGGCAGAGCAGGGTCCTGAGGATGGGCCTGGGTCAGGGGTCCATGCGGTCAGTGCATGACACCCCAGGAGGCGCTGCTTCAGGAGGGCCTGGCTGTGGGCGAGGGGAGCAGAGTCAAGGCTAGTGGGGAGCCAGAAACACCCCCTTGGTGAGAAGGGCAGGCTGAGTTCTGTCCGTTTGCAAGGCTGGAGGCCTTATTCCGCGGGACCCGAACGCCCGCTGGGCCACGGGGGACAGCAGATGTCCCTCCGAAGTAGCCCCTGCCGCGCCCCGCCGGCCCCCTGGCTTCTATTCCGGGGCCTCCTTCTCTGGGCTGGATGGGGGGGAGCAGAGGTGGGCTCGGCGTCCCCACCGGAGCCGCAGCTTGCCCCTCCTCTTCCTCCAGCTGTCCTGACACCAGCCCAGACGGCCTCACCCCGGAGCCATGAGAGCTGCCTACCTCTTCCTGCTGTTCCTGCCTGGTGAGTGGCTCCTGTTCCTGCCTGGGGGGCTCCCGGGTGTGGCCGGAGGGCAGCTGGGCCCAACCTTTATTGTGCCCTGGGGCCAGAGCTCAGCTCCCCGGGTTCCTGGGCCACAGACTGGCCTGGCCAACCCCTCCCAGCCCCTGACCCCAGGCCTCTGCAGCAGCAGCAGCAGCAGCAGCAGCCAGGGCGGGGCTCTGGAGAGTGGGTGCACGCCCGGGCACTGGGAGCCCCTGCTCTTCCTCCCTGCCGGGAGCCCAAGTGTAGGAGGGAGAGGCACAGGGCAGGGAGTCTGTAGGTCTGGGTCCTCGACCCGGTTGGGAACCAGCCACCCTACACAACCTTGACCAGGGCCTGATCCCTCTCGGTCAAATGAGGAGTTGCCCATGGGGGTGAAGGGCCGGCGGGGTCTAACGTGTCATGTGACAGCTACTTGCCGTGCTCCTACTATGTGCCAGGCCCTGGGCCAGCCCCCCGCTGCTACATCCCTGCCCTCAGGCTGCTACATCAGGTGCATGTGATAAACGTCAGCGTCAGCGTGTCTCTCTAGGATGGAAAGAAACGAGGGAGGAGGTGGAGAGGGTGGTTGGGCCAGGGAGGGAGGGCCTCTTGGCGGGACTGACTTTTTAGTTGAGACGTGAAGGAAGTTAACGAACATTACGGGCCTAGGGAAAGTTGAGGGCAAAGGCCCTGGGGCAGACAGGAGTGTGCTGAGTTCCAGGAATAGCCAGGACACTAGCACGGGGGGGACAGGCCAGCAAAGGTCAGCAGGGTGACACAGATGCAGGGAATGTGAGGGCCTTTACCGTCGAGGAAGGAGTTCGGGCCCCTTGGATTTGAGACTCTGGTTGTAGAATCTCCGGGTCTCGCGGGTGGCCCTTGGGACCTCTGCGTCTCCTCCCCAGAAGTGCCCCGGGGCCCCCACAGGGCACCCCGTCATGCTTTGCCTCCTCACAGCTGGCCTGCTAGCTCAGGGCCAATACGACCTCGACCCACTGCCTCCGTTCCCGGACCACGTCCAGTACACCCACTACAGTGACCAGATAGGTAAGGGCCTCGCCCTGCGCAGGTCTCCCCACGCCCCTGCCACGTCAAGGCCTGGCCCCCCGTGTGCATGACCAGCAGGGGCCCGGGGGTTAGGGCAGCGGGAGTCAGAGGGGGCGGTGGTCCTGGGCTTCGCCCCGACCTCCTGGGCCCCCGGGACCGAGAGCTCGCCTGCCCCCCGACGGCTCCGTATCCGTCTTTGTTCGCAGACAACCCGGACTACTATGATTATCAAGGTAAAGGGCTGGGGCGGGAGGTGGGCAGCTGGGGGCTGGGGTGGAGAGGACGGAGTGGACCCCCTATCGTCCCGTCTCAGAGGTGACTCCTCGGCCCCCCGCGGAGCAGTTCCAGTTCCAGTCCCAGCAGCAAGTCCCACAGGAAGTCATCCCAGCCCCCACCGTAGGTAGGCAGCCGGCTCCTGTCCACCCCGGGAGCGGGGCCCCACCAGGGCGGGACAGGTGCCCGGAACGGACCCCTCTCAGTGATCTCTGCCTGCCCCTCTCCCAACACCAGCGCCTGGAAGCGTGGAGACAGAGCCCACGGAGCCTGGGCCTCTGGGTAAGAGCTCCCCCGACAGCTGGAGAAAACGGGGGCACGGGCCCAGAAATCGGGGTCGCTTGGGTGCGGCCCTCTTGGGACGGAGACAGCCGGGCCTTTTGTTTTTGCTGGGTGGCTGTAGGGTCAGGGGCTTGCAGACCTGCCCCTGCTTTAGGCCAGCAACCCCATGGCCCCCCAGGCAGCTCTGGGGGACCCCCTCCTCCTGGGCTTGGCTATGGGCTCAGGAAGGGCCCTCTACCCCCAGACACTGGGAAGGGGAAGGGAGATGCTGGGGCTTCCTGCCTGCCAGCCAGCAGGACTGGGTGGTGCCCGCGGCAGGTGACACAAAGGGGAACAGCAGCCCAGGCCAACAGAGCTGCCCCAGGAGCCCGAGAGCCAGACTGAGGGCTGCTCTCACCGAGCTCAGTGCTCGGGGGTGCTCTGGTGAGCGTGCCCAGCCCTGCACGTGCCCGCGTGGCAGGGGTGGCAGTGGGTTGCCATCAGTTACCAATATGTGCTTCCGAGTGCGGTTGCGAGCCCGTGCACGTATATACCGTGTAAAAGCGGGCAGCTCGGGAGGGCCAACAAGTCGGTGGGAGACCTGGGTGCCACCCGCCAGCCCCACATCTGATCCCGCCTGTCACACAGACTGCCGCGAGGAGCAGTACCCCTGCACCCGCCTCTACTCCATCCACAAGCCCTGCAAGCAGTGTCTCAATGAGGTCTGCTTCTACAGGTGAGCAGGGGTGGGGCGGGGGACGGGGTGCAGGGCAGCAGCCAGCCCAGGTGGGCTTTAGGGACGCGGGAATCCTGAAGTGGAACCCTACCCTGGTTGAGCCCAGATGTAGGGGGCGGGATGCGTGGGCTCCCCCTGCGGGGCTGGGTAAGGTTGGGGTGACACCACCATCCCCTCTGCACCCCCAGTCTCCGCCGCGTGTACGTGGTAAACAAGGAGATCTGTGTCCGCACAGTCTGTGCTCACGAGGAGCTCCTCCGAGGTAGGAGGGCCTGCACCCCGAGACCCCTCCCCGCTCCCTACCCCTCAGCATCCCTTCCCCTGCCCACCTGGTCCTGCCCTCCCTCCTGGCCGCTTAGCCTCAGGACATTCCCAGTCTCAGGGCTAAGAAGGGGGCTGATTCTCCATCACCTCCCCCACCCTGACCCCACTCCTTGCCCCCACCACAGCTGACCTGTGTCGGGACAAGTTCTCCAAATGTGGCGTGATGGCCAGCAGCGGCCTGTGCCAGTCTGTGGCGGCCTCCTGTGCCAGGAGCTGCGGGGGCTGCTAGGGCGGAGCTGGCACCCCAAGCCCTGGGCCTTTCTCGGATCCGGGGCCCTCAGGCCCTGCCTGACCTGGTGCTTTTCTCCCCAGCCTGACATTCCTTTTATTCTGTAAGAAGTTAGTGGACTACGGCCCCGCGGGGTTGGTCTCGGCCCCTCTCCCAGCCTGCGGCCACCGCGGGGCCCAAGGGGGGCTCCCCACTGCCCAGGGCTCACCCCCCGATGAGGGGCATCCGGGCCTCTGATGTGCCTTCTCCGTCCCCCTGCCCCCAGCCCCTCCAGGTAGGCTGTGCCCCTCACACCCCAGCTGGTCCACTAGGACTTCGTACAGCTCCCGGGCATAGACCACCCTTGTTTTATACAAAATTAAAATGGTTTTTACAAAAGATTCGGTCATTTTTCGGGCAGGAGCCAGAGCGGTGGCCAGCGGCCTCCCACTACCACCTGTCCTCACCCAGAGGCTGCCTGGCCCCCTGGGGAGAAGGGACCGCTCAGGTGACCTGTGGTCTTGCCTCTGCGGTCCTGATCCTGAGCAGTTCGGGTCACAGTCCCATCTGTTACCCAGGGACCTCCCTGTGCCGACATCCCGGGAGGCTGGGAATGCCAGGGCCCTCCATGAGCCGCCCCCTCCCCCTGCGCGCCCCCGGCCGCCCGCCCCGTCCCTCCTGGCCCAGGCCCTGCTGTCTCGCTGCCGCCGCATCTCTCAGGCGCAGGAGTACAGGAGTACCCAAGTAGCAGGACACGTCTCTACAAACCGTTTTTAGAAAATGAGGTCTCCTTGCTACAAAAAACACAACCGTTCTGAACAGTTAACACTGTAAAAAGGTATAAAAATACAAGGACTCTGGACTCTGAGGAATTTCCTGACAAACACGCTGGACTAAGGCGGAGAGAGCTCTGGAAAGCCAGGGGCGGGCCTGGGTCTCTGCCTCCCAGGCTCCCCCGCCTTCCCGGGAGCCCATGCTCCAGGCCAACCAGAGGCAGGGGGGTCCAGGAGACCCCCGGCTTCGGCTCAGCCACTCGGGAGGCTCATCCCCGGGAGGGACCAGACCGAAGCGGGGCCCACGGATGACGCGAGAAGCTGCTGCTGGAGTCCCCGGCCCTCGGCCCTGCCACCCGGCCCCTCCCCGCCCCCGGCCAAGCTCCGGTGGCCGAGCTCCGGTGGCCAGGACAGGCCAGGGCCTGGGCGGGCCGAGTGAGAGGGGGCTGCCGTCCTGCCCGGGCCGCAGCCGTCTCCAGGATGCCAGCG
Organism: Vulpes lagopus; assembly: GCF_018345385.1. Lineage (NCBI taxonomy): Eukaryota > Metazoa > Chordata > Mammalia > Carnivora > Canidae > Vulpes > Vulpes lagopus. Next base: position 130,380,425 of record NC_054831.1, read on the forward strand.
AGGAAGGGGCTCACTGCCCCGCGGGGCTGGACGCAGGGGGGAAGGACGCTGAGGTCCTCCGGAGCTCCTGGTGCAACTGCCCCTTCAGTGTGGACACCTGGAGGAGAGAGAGGAGGTGGACCCACGGCCCAGGCCCCCAGCCTGGTGTCAGAGAAGGGGGGTGGCTGCTGCTGGGGCCCCAGAAGGGACCCCATCCTGCCTGTCCCAGGAAAAAACGGACTTCATGAAGCACCAGGGTGCTTCCTTCCCCTCCCGTGCGTCCCACGGGGCAGCTGGCCATCTTCTGGCCATTCCTCCCATCTCTTCAGGGGGCCCCCGGTCCCCACACTCATCGTTAGGCCTGCTGCTAGTCCGACGGGGGACCCGTGACCCAGGGCTGGCCTACCCGTGCACAGGTCAGGTCAGGGACGGGTGGGAAGGGGAGTGGGATCCACGCTGGCCAGTACGGGTCCTCCCCAGCCCGTGCTGTCGCTCCCAGGAAAAAGGCCCCCTTTCCTCTAGGATAACCCAGGCTGGGGCCCGCTCAGGCCACCTGCAGTGCTCAGGGGACAGCCACGAGGACAGCAGAGCCACGCCAAGGGGACTGAGTCCCAGTGACAACACCGGAGCCCCAGCATTAGGCCACAACCGACACGAGCGTGGGTGCACCGGGCCGCTTGGGTCATGGGTGCCACTGAGGGCTCCTACCAGGGCTCGAGGCTGGCCCTCTGTGCCCGCCCCCCCGACCCCACACACTTCCACCCCGGCCCGGCTTCCTGAGGGAACGTCCTTCTGCTTCTGCTGCGTCCTGGGGAGGGGCCCGAGCGCAGCCCGGCCGAGTACCTGCTCCTCCAGCCCGCGCACCCGCTGCTGGTGGGCCCGCTCCCGCGCCTCCAGGGTGCGCTCCGTCCGCACCTGGGCACTGCGCAGGCGCTCCACCTCCTGCTGCAGCTCCAGCTGCCGCTGCTCGTCCGCCTCCAGCCGGCCTGGGCTCTGGTCCTGCTCCAGTGCCACCACCTGGGCCTGCAGGAGGGGCGGCTTGTCAGGGGTCGGCCCTACGTGTGTGTGCAGGCACGTGTGTGCAAGGGGATGTCAGGCACCTCCCAGGAGCCTCAAGGCCCCTCAAGACAAAGTCCGTGCAGGCAGTAGGTGCAGCAGAGATCCCTGTCTGTCTCCCTTGTTCCTGGCCCACCTGGTCTGTGGATCCTGGGTCGGGGGACCTAGTGAGCCCCACTGACAGGCATGCACACGCATGCACACACATGCACACACACCCACAGGGATACAGTCCAACAGAGACCGGCCCACACACACACAGGCACAAAAGCCAGCGTGTCAATACTTACCGTGTTCACACGGATACATGCGTATGTGCAAAAGCCCAACACTACACACACCTACATATATGAAGACATCTGTACAGAGAGACACACACATAAAACATATTCCTAATACTTAGGTTTGCCACATCCATGTACAAGATTCATGCCACATGCACAAGAATACTCCCCGGCACACTCACGCTGCTACATGTCCACACACACACCCACACAGGCTCACATGCTAAGGGGCATCTTCGCTCCACGCTGGGGAGGACCCCTCCCTCTGGGACCTGGCTCTGGGCTGCCCCCTCCAAGGGTCCGACTTGTGGGTTATGAAGGCTGAGGACCCTGGGCTGCTGAGCACTCAGGCCGAGGGCGGGGGCGGGGGGTGGGGTCCGGGGCTAGGGAGAAAGAGGGTGGCCAGGGGCTGGACCTCCAGCAGCTGGATCTGCCTCTGGGCCTCAGCCAGCTCCAGCTCGGCCCCTGTGAGCGTGCGGTCCAGGCGGCCCCTCTCCGCATTCAGCCGCACTGTGTCCTCGTGGCTGCGAAGCTTCTCCCGCTCCACCTGGGCGGGGACAGCAGGAGGGCATCAGGGTGCCCGAAGCAGGGGGGGCTCAGAGAGGGCTCAGAGAGGGGTGGCAGCTTTGAGGCGGCAAGACCAGGGACCGGGGACACCCGAGGCCCCCAGACCCTGCAGACACAGGGCCGAGAGCAGGGCTAGGACCCAGAGGAAGGGAGGGGAGGGCCCCGAGGCGCAGCCCACCTTGTCCAGCATCCTCTTGAGGGCCACCCGGTCCTTCTCCAGCCGCAGCGCTGACCGCTCCACCTCCCGCTTCTCGGCCTCCCGCTGGGCAAGGGCACCCTGCAGGCTGTCCAGGCGCTCCTGCAGCAGCCGCCGCTCGTCCCGCAGCTTCTGGACCGTGTGCAGGGCCGCAGTCTCACCCTCCTGGCGCTGCCGCAGCACCTGCAGAAGCCAGGGAGCCCCTAACGCCGCTGCCGGGCCTCGGAGTGCGCCCTTGAAGCGTGGCCACGGTGATGCCGGCCTCGGCTTGGCAGGGCGGCTGTGAGGCCCACGCCAGACATCATCACCCGAGGTCACCTCTCCGAGGTGATCTCCTCATCACCTCTGAGGCCAGCCTCAGCTTCTCCATCTCTGTAACTGGGCTGTGGGATGAACGGACCATGCTTCCCCACGGGAGGCTGGGCCTGGGTTTGGGATAAGGTTGGGTAAGGAAGGTCCCACTCCACCTGAGGGCCTCAGCGTCCTGGGGACAGAGGGGCCCCCCCCCGACCCTCACCTCCTGGAGCTGTTGCAGCTGGCCCTCTGCCTCCGCCCGCTGCAGCTCCAGGTCCGCCAGCTCGCCCCGCATCGTCTGCACCTGCTCACCCAGGGAGCTGCTCTGCTTCCGAGCCTCGGACAACGCCTGCCGGGCGGCCTCCAGCCGTTCCTGGGGGACAGGGGCTGATGGGGCCAGGAGGGAGCAAAGGCTCCCCTCTACTCTGTACCTCCGGGTCAGGGTCACAGCCCACAAAACAGCTCAAAGACCTTATCTGGAGGGCGAGGAAGACGGTGGGCCTGGCCCACTGACCTTCATCACGTGGGGACCCCCCCCGACCCCAACTCTGCCCACAACACTGCCTCTGGGTCCCTCTAAGCCTCTACGAGTAGGCTGATTCTTACTGCCCCCTGCAAGTCTCCTATTGGCAGATGCTTTTATTGGGCCCACCCCCCTTCAAAGCCTCTCTGCCTGGCTCCCTAGGGTGCCCGAGGGCCCCGCTGCCTGGCTCCCTCTCAGGGCCCCTCCAGGCCTGCCCTCGGGGGCTAACTCTCAGAGCTCACTCCCAGCCAGGCCCCGGAACCCCCATACCTGGAGCACTTGGCGGTCATGTTCACAGGCGGTGAGGGCCTTCTGCAGGTGCAGGTTCTTGTCCTGGCTGCTGGTAAGGCTGGCGCTATTCTGGGCCAGGGCTTCTGTGAGGCCCTGCACCTTGTCCCGCAGGAGCCCCTCGCTCTCCTCCACCTTGACCAGGGCCCCGCTCAGCCGTTCCACTGTCAGCTGCAGGGTCCCTGCCTTCACCTCACTGTCCGCCACCTGGCAGGGAGACATGCAGGATGGTAAAGTGGCTCTGCTCCCGCCACGGCCTCCAGCAGGGAGGTCGAGCCCAAGCCCAGCTCCTCCCACCTCATCCCTGATGCTCACCGTTCCCATGTGCTCCCACTGACTCAGCCCACTGCATCCTGGGCCCTGTCCCACTGCTAGTTAACTACCCTCACGGGGAGTGCCACCCACCTGGTTGTCTCAGACCCCACGGCCTTCTCCCTGTCCTCATTCCCCTCTCCTCCCTGCTATAGAGGAGAAAGAGTAATCACACAACCTGGAAATGTTCTGCTTTTGGCCTTGGTGGCTGACCATGCAGGGCTAGCAGAGCCACTGAACATTCTAGTTAAAGCTGAGCTTCCGGGGATCCCTGGGTGACTCAGCAGTTTAGTGCCTGCCTTTGGCCCAGGGCGTGATCCTGGAGACCTGGGATGGAGTCCCACATCAGGCTCCCTGCATGGAGCCTGCTTCTCCCTCTGCCTGTGTCTCTGTCTCTCTCATGAATAAATAAATAAATAAAATCTCTAAAAAAATAAGTAAATAAAGCTGAGCTTCCTGGCAGCCAAGGCAAAAAGGGGCATGAGTGAAATCTACATCTCTAACTTGTCCCACAGGCTTCCTGTGAGCACAGGTTCTGTTAGAGTCCTGAACTCTAATTTTGTCTGTGTCTCTTATTAGCTATGTGATCTTGGGTGATGGCATCACCTCTGAGCCTCTGTCGTCCGTGAAAGAAACCCTGCTTGCCCCGCAGGGTTGTTGGGAGTATGACGTATCCCCATAAAGCACTTAGCACTGGGCTCCAGATGAGGAGCCCGCAGATGGTACTGGGGACCCACCTGCCTCTGCAGGGAGGCCACCCGGTCCTGGAGGGCTTGGGCCTGGGCCTCGCGGTCACTCAGGCCCAGGCGGCTGCGCTGTAGCTCCCCCTCGAGCGAGCGTCGCTGCAGCTCAAGCTTGATGGTGCGGCCCTCGGAGGCGTCCAGCACCTCCTTCAGGCGGCGCTTGTCGTTCTCCAGCCTTCCCTCGTTGGCCTTCATCTTGCTGATCTTCTCCTGTGGGTGTAGAGGGATCAGGCCCCCGCTGCCCGGCCACCCCCCAACCCCACCCCCCCTCAGGACCCTCAGCCTTGAGGTGGCCGGTCCAACCACTCCCTGGGTGACCGGTGCCCAGCCTGTGACCCTCCTGAGGCCTCAGACTGCCGCTGTGTTCGCAGGATGGGCTGACCCGAGGATCCCAGAGCACGTTCTGGTTTTGGCTGGGTCTAACAGGCTTTGGGACCCAGGATCCTCTCCTCCTGCTCTGGGGCCCAGTTTCACATCGGTATAATCGGTATAGTGGGGGGACTGCCCTGGCCCAGGGGTACTAGGTGTTCACAGAGCCCTGGGGGGTGGGGGGAGGGCCAGAATGCAGATTCCAGGGCTCCCCTGCTGTCGCGTCTCTCTCCAGAGGCGGGTCCAGAAGCTGGTTGTGTGACCTGAGCTGAGCTGCGTGGGAGCCTGGGCTCTACCTGGTTTTGGGGGGTGATGTTCTTCCTCACAGGGGGTCAGACAGCAAAGGAAGCTTGAGGAGTGGGGAGAGGACAGGAAGACAGACTGGGGCCCCTCCGCTCCCGCCACCGTCCTTTACATCGAGGACAACCCTTCCCCAGGCCTGGCCCCTCTGCCGCCGTGCTCAGCCCCAACACTGCCATGTCTGGGTCTGGCAGCCCCACTCTGGCCCCTGCCCAGCTTTGTTCCTGGCCTCCTCCCGCGGCCCCTGCGGCTGGGCCCGAGGCCAGAGCTGGAACCACAGACATAACAATCCAGCTCAAACTTGACCTGGAGCCAGAGGCAGGGGGTGGGCTATGGGGGCGATGCTGGAGGGCCAGGGAGGAAGGGGGGAGGAAGCGGGGGATCTGAGGCCGTGAGAAAGGCTGTCAGTCCCCCAGGTGGACTGTCACCACCAGGGCCAAGGTGTCCTGTCCCAGACACACACACAAGCACAGATGTCCCCCAAACACACAGAGAACCCCCAGAGCACCGCTTGTGCGGCTACACAGAGACCAAGGAAACTGAGGTCCCCTGAACACATGTTAAGACCATTCGTGCATCGTCTCTGGGGGACAATCGCGGTGCTCCCCTCATACAGAGGAGGAAAACGAGCAGCAGGCCCAGGACTGAACCTGGGCTCTTTCCCATCAGGCTCACAAGCCCAGGCTTTTCCTTCTACAGCCTGGTGACCTCAGGGAGGGACGAGAGGGTGGATTCTGAATGTGCTTCTGGACAGTCACACGCTGGCGGTCGCTTTGGTGGGTGTGGCACCCAGGCAGACGGCAACAGAGATGCACAGAGTAGGACTCACGGCAGCCGCTGAGGCACACGCGGACACCCCCTGCCCTCGCCGTGGCCCGCGGCTCCCGCCTACCTGGCTGGCCCGCAGCTCACTCTCCGTGGCCTGCAGGCTCCTCTCCAGGGTGGCCACCTGGTCCAGGGCGGCCCGGCGCTCCCGCTCGCTACGCCGCACGCTCTCCTCCTGCAGCGCCAGCTGGGCCTGGGCCCCGCTCAGCCGCGCATCCACACCACGCCGGGCTGCAGCACCCCAGCCCCGTCAGGCCTGGCCAGGCGCAGCCTCAAGACCCGAACCAGGGTGCCCGGCCTGCCCTCCACCCACCACAGGGCCCTTGAGGGCCTGTTGGTCTGGACACGTGGAGTGGGGCTAATTAGGGAGGGTCCCCCAGAGGAGATAGCCTCCAACTCAGGTCACGGTGGCCAGGGCAGGGACACAGGAGCCATTCGGGCCAATCCCACAGGTCCCACTGCCGCTGCTAGAAGCACAGAGAGCAGAGCAAGGACCCGGGGCGGGGGGGGGGTGTCACACTCACCTTCTTCACTCTCGGCCACGGCCTTTTGCAGCTGCCTCACCCGTGACGTTGCATTGTCCCGCTCAGCCTCCAACTCAGCCAGCTGGCGACTCAGGGTGCTCATCTGGGCCCGAAGCTCATCCTGAGGCCCCAACAACCGGGGAAAAGGAAGACCTCGGCTCTGACAACCCGCGGCACCCCTCTGGGCCACCCGGTTCCCTCTCCAGCCATTCATACCCAGCCTCACCCGCTGTCTCTGGGTGCTCCGCAGCTCCTGCAGGAACTCCCGGAGGGCCCCCCGCACTGCCTCTGGGTCCAGGTCTGGAGAGGCTGGGGAGGTGGTGGGTCCTGGGGATGGCGGCTCACAGCCAGGGCTGCGTTCCAAGGGGCTGGGGCTCCTGAGCCCTTCGCCGCTTCCTAAGGGAGGAGGCCTGCTTAGGGGTGCAGGAGCCCCAGCCTCCCCTGCCTGAATGGGGCCTGCAGGCTCCTCATGTACCTTCACCCACCCTGCCACACCCAGCGGCTTGCATGAGCTTCCCGCAGCATGCTGGGGCCCTCACCCTCTTGTGGAACCCTTCCCCAGCCCCCACAACCCTCAGAATGAGACCCAATGTCCTTGCCATCACACAGAGGCTCTTTTGCTCACCCTAGAACAGCCCTCTCACCTTTTACAAGCTATCCATTCCACATCACACTCAGGTACCAAATTCTAGAACATTCCCTCTTCCAGCACCAGGGCCCTCATGCATGCTGTTCCCTTCTCTTTCCATGGGTTCTCTTTGCCTGGCCCGTTCCTTTAGGCCTGTCCCACAGAGGTGTCCTGCCCCCAGACTGGGGTGGGGTGAGCTCATCCCTAGACCAGGAGCACCATGAGGGCTGCAACCCCAGGGCCTAGGCCAAAGGTGGACACCGCCACCTCCACATCTCCCTGCACTGAGTGCTTCCTATGGGCCAGGCACTGGGCTTCCTGACATCCTATTCCACTTTCATAATGATTGTCTGAGAAGTAAAGACCCATGTCCCAACTTCACAGCCTGGACGGGCTCAAAGCAATTAGGGGACTTGGTTGGCCTCAAAGCTGGGAAGATCCCAAGCTGAGATGTGGAACCAGGTAGCCCTATTTCCCGGCAGAAAAATGAACTTTGCTTGAAGAGGTGGGAGGGGCGGTGCGCAGACAGCGCGGCGCCTGAAGGTCAGCATCAGAACTGCAGGCGGGAGGTCAGCCTGGGCCAAGTGACCCCCAAGCTGCCCCCCAGCTCCCATCAGCTCCCATCAGCACCCATGGGACCCCTGAGCGGGACATCTACCCACAGCCCCTAGGAGCTCCCACCTCCACAGGGTGAAGCTAGCATCTTCACGGGGGCCTGCAAGGATTACCCAAGCAAATCCTTTGTCACCACGTCTCCTCCCATTCTCCACACCTTGCTCCCTGCCCTCCTGCTGCTCTGTCCTTTGCTGCTCACCAGACAGCGAACCTGCCACTCAGGACCTTCCACTTGTCCACGGTCTCTTCTCCTACCCATCCTACCTACCACCTCCCCAGCAGGGCTCCCCATCTCCCATACAAAGACCCCTGCCCTCGCCCCTGCCCTTGCTGCATCTTTATAAAGTGCCTTTACTGCAGGGCGCCTGGGCGGCTCAGTCTGTTGAGTGTCCAAGTCTCAATTTCAGCTCAGGTCATGACCTTGGGGTCCTGGGAATGAGCCCTAAGTTGGGCTCCACGCTCAGCGGGGAGTCTGCTTCTCCCTCTGCCCCTCCCCCTGCTCCTTCTCTCTCTCTCAAATAAATAATCTTAAAAAAAAAAAAAAAGGAGAAAATGTGGACACACACACAAGAAGGCCATGTGAAGGCTAAAGCTCTGCTGCCACAAGCCTTGGAACTACAAGCAGCCAGGAGAGGCCTGGGACAGATCCTTCCCTAGCGACTTCAGAGGGAGCGTGGCCCTGCCAACACCTTGATCTCAGACTTCTGGCCTCCAGAACGGTGAGACACAAATTTCTGTTGCTTAAACACTCAGTTTACAGTACTTTGCACTGGCGGCCCCGAGCAAATTACGATGTACAACCTCAAACAGAAACTCTGCGCTCACTAAACAATAGCTCCCCATTTTCCCTCCCCCAAGCCCCTGGGAACCCCTAATCTGTAGGCATTTCATATAAAGTTAGCTCATACTATACTTGTCCTTTTATGACTGGCTTCTTTCACTTAGCGTAACGTTATCAAGGCTCATCCATGTTGTAACGTGTGTCAGGATGTCAGTGTATTTTTTTTTTTTTTTGAGAGTGTGAGTTGGGGGGTACTGAGAGAGGGAGAGAGAGAGAACCCCAAGCAGACTCTGTGCTCAGTGCAGGCTCTGACACAGGGCTCGATCTCATGACCCTGAGATCATGACCTGAGCTGAAGTCAAGAGTCTGAAGCTTAAGCGACTGAGCTACCCAGGTACCCCAGAATGTCACTGCTTTTTAAAGCTGAGTAACATTGCTCTGTATGGATACACCATATTTTACTTATCTATTTATCTGTCGGTGGAGAGGTTGATTCTGCCCTTTGGCTACCGTGAATAATGCTGCTATGGACACTAGTATACACATATCTGTTCCAGTCCCCTTTTTCAGTTCTTTTGGTTATATACCTAGAAGTGGAATTGCTGGGGCACATGGTAATTCTAAGTCTTTTGAGGAGCTGCCAAGTATTTTCTACAGCAGGGGTGCTGTTTTATATTCTCACTAGCAATGCCCCTGGATGCGTTTTTTTCCTTACCTATTTTCCAGCCCTTATGTTCTCTATTTCATTTATATACCACTTTCACTGTCTGCTACTCCTATCCCTACACTATAAACTCCGTAAGAGCAGAAATGCTAGTCAGTTTTGTTTACTGCTCCAACCAACTGCATCCAGCACATAGTAGGTGCTTCATAAACATTGAATAACTGAGTGAATGTGATCCTGGGGTTAAATCTGCAGATTTGAAGAGGCAACGAACACCTCAATATCCCATACTGAATTGCCGGCTGTGCTAAGATTCCACGGGTTCTAGTCTAGGCCCTAGGAATCAAGATATCAGGGTGAGTCAAGGTGGATGCTCTGGACAGGTGTGCTCACACCCCCTGAAGCACAGGGCTGACTTCCCCGGGGTCATCCACCAGGCCTTAGGAGCAGCTGGAAGGGGTCTTAGGCTGGGTGTGTATCTGTCTGGCCGTGACATTGGGGTCACAAGGCTAGTATGGAGGGGTATCAAGCTAGGAGTGGGAGACTGAGGAGGATGGGGTGCTGATGGAGAGGAGTGGTGAGCACCGACTATAGTAGATGGAGCCTCAAAGCCTGGGCGGAGTCAGGGGCATTAAGAAGCAGCACCATCACCCCCTTGAAGATGAAGCAACCAAGGGAGCACAGATCAGCAGAGGGGAGGAGCCTTGGTGGACTTCCCAGAGGGAAGGGCAGTGACATGGGGTCAGGGTCTCAACTCCTCATCAAAGGAGAGGTGCAGCCCCCTGGAGCAGACCTAGGCAGGGGCCCGGCCAGGGATGGGGACCCTGCTCTGCTCACCTCCGGCCAGTGCGCTCCGGGTCGGGGAGCTGGGCGAGGGCAGCGGGGCCGGGCTGGGGGAGCGCCCAAGGCCCAGGCCCCGGCGCAGGGCTGAGCGCAGGCCGCCCAGCTGGACCTCGGCGGCACGCCGCTGCGCCTCCACCCGGGCCAGCTCGGCCTCCAGGCCTTGCCCCCGGCCCTCGGCCGCGCTCAGCCGCAGCCCCAGCTCTGCGGCCTCGGCCCGCGCCACCTCCAGCTTCAGCTCCAGGCTGCGGGCGTGGTCCAGCTGCTGCTTCTCCGCACCGCGCGCCTCCTCCAGGGAGCCCAGTAGGCCTCGCTCCCGGGCCCGGAACTCGCCCTCTTGTTCCTGCAGCTTCCTCTGGGCCCCCTGGAGCTGGGGCAGGGCCACACGGGGAGGTGGGGGTCAGCAAGGCCGCCCAGCAACCCGACACCCCACCTCCCAGACCCAACCCGGGGCCCCTCGCCAAAAGCAGCTTGCACAAGACCCAAGTTTTAGCGGTCCCCACACCCAGGCAAGATGTGCAGGAACAGCCACGGGAGTGTGGGAGTGAACTATTAGAATCTGCTTTCTCTCTTCCGTGTATAACGCCCTGTCGTATTAGCAATAAACTAACAACCAACACCTACTTGGATAGGACTTATCAGGGCCAGGTACTAAGTACTTTTAAAAAAAACTCCACTCTACCACTATGAATCATCTCCGTTTTACAGATGAGGAAACTGAGGCACACAGCAATGGTATGACTTACTCAAGGCCACATAGCTACTAAGTTGAGAGCCAGGATTCAAACCCAGGCCCCCCGGCTCCAGAGACTGTTCTTTTAACTACTGAGTTGTACCGCCTCTCAGTGCACATAATTTATCAATAAATCACACAACGGGGCATGTGCTAAAAAATTACGTTCTGATGGAGTGCATGGTCACACACATACCCCTCTGGTCTAGAGAATAAGTCACCCCCTCGTGGTCACCAGTTTCACTAGAAACCACCATCTATGGAGGACCTGGGAGCCAAGACCTATGGCAGGGCCCCCATCCCATGAATGCTCCGATGCAAGGAGAGGTCAAGTGACTTAGTCAAGGTCACAGTAGATTGACTACAGTGAAACAGCCAGAAAAGCAGAATGGAAAGAGAGCAGGCTCTGGAGTCAGATCTGAGCGGCTGTGTCACCTTGATAGACCCCTTGACCTCTCTGAGCCTAAGTGTCTGATTCTCTGTGTAAAAGGGGGTTAAGTATACCCACCTCATGAGGCTGCCGGGAGAATCAAACACGGTTATGCCTACAGAGCTTCCCCTCACCCCCACCCCCACCCCCCCCCACCCCCACCTCCATCCCCGCTACACAGTTCTTGCAGTTGTTATTACTATCACACCCGGGGAAGAGTCTCACAGAGTGGGGGACAGGGACGAGCCCTAGGGAGTGATCTCTCAGAATGACTCCAGCACTGGAGTCCCCCTGCTTCTTGCTGGTGAGAGGAAGCACAGGGTACCCCAGCTGTCTCCTGAGACCCTCCCCATCCACACAGCCCGCCCACCAGGGTTACCTCCTGCCGCACGGCCTCCATGCTGGCCTCGCCCTTCAGCAGCTTCTGTCGGAGGCCCAGGGCCTCCCGCCGGCCCTCCTTCTCTGCCCGCTCGCCCAGCGTCAGGCGGCCTTGCAACTCCACTAGCTCCCGGCCCAGCCTGGCGTTCTCACTGTCCAGCATCTTCATCTGGGGGAGACAGTGGACACAGGTAGGACCTCAGACCCTTCTCAGCATCCACAGCCCCTTCTAGCCCAAGGTGCTGAGGGCCTGTTCAGTTCTGCCCCATACCTTGCCCGGCCCGGGCACACGTGCACTCAGGACCCACTAATCTAGGGACACGAACACCAACCACCACCTCAAACCCACGGGGAACCTGTTTGAGCTCCAGCCATGCCAGGCCCTGGGCACCAGGACCCCCACTGGCCACCTCATCGTAACCACTCATCATGGGGAGTGGTGAACCCCCCATCAGAAGAGGAAGAGGAACTATAGGGCAGGAACCACAGCTTCCCAGCCACCTTTCTCTCTGGGTATGCCTGACTTTTTTTTTTTTTTTTGGTATGCCTGACTTTTATGGGGTACTTACCAGGTGTCCATCCCTGTTCTAAGCACTTCAATTGTATGAGCTCATTCATCTTTACACAAGTCTATAGGGGCAGGTACTAACATCACCCTTATTTAACAGATGAGAAAACTGAAGCTCAGAGAAGTGACTTGTCCAAAGTCACACGGCACACAAGCCGCAGACTGGAAGTCAATCTCAGACATGCGGAATGCAAAGGTGCGTCCTAAGCCCCTAGTTCCCCAGGGGAGGAGGTGGGGGGTAAGGCCAACTACCCCACAGCGCTGGAGTAAGGGGGAACACAGATCATCATGCTGTTGCACGAAAAGCGCCCAGCAAGAGCCTGGCACAGAAATGTGACTTCCTTTCAGGGACTCCTGTGGTTTCCCAGGACTTCAACCCAACAGGAAGGGACTTGAAGTGTTTGTAAACGGGTCTACTGATGGGAGATAAAGAGGATTAGGTATTCAGGCTGTGATATCTCTGGGCAAGGCAAAGCCTCGGAACCCAATGGGGCTGTCGCCTGTTCTGCGAGTCTTCTGGGAATGCCTGAGCCAACGATAGTTTTTATATTTTTAAACAGTTGGAAATGGTTTCTTTTTAAATGGCTGGAAGAAGATCCAAGAAGAGCAACATTTCTTCCATGTGAAAAATGATATAAAACTCAAATTTCAGTGTCCATAAACAAAGTTTTAATGGAACACATGCCCACGCATTTATGTACCCTGTGGGGCTGCTTTCTCGCTATAATGAGAGCTGGGGAGTTGCGACAGACTGTATGGCCTGCAAAGCTACAAATATTTACTGTTGGGCTCTTTATAGAAAATGTTTGCCAGCTCGTGATCCATCTCATGGGGGCTGCACCTCTTCTTGTTCACAGACTCCTCTGAGACTTGGACAAGAGCTCCAGACCCTCTTCTTGGAGAAAGGTGAATGACTACGTACATAACTGCGTACAAGTACACACACACACACACACACACACACACACACACACACACGTGCAGAGTTTCAGGGGTTCTTAAATTGAAAACACTTGCTAAATAGTTCAAAGCCTTGGGGGCCATGCAGGGGACCATGGAGGGAACCATGCTCCATAAAAGGGGGTGCTACTGGTCCAGCAGCAAGTGCCCAGCGAGGTGTAGCACCAGGGAGGGTACCTGCCGCCGGAGCTCCTGCAGCTCCCTGCGGGCCTCCAGCCGGGAGCGCTCCACCTCCTGCAGCCCAGCCCGCAGCTCCTCGGCCTCCTTGCCCACAGCCACCCGTGCCTCCGTGAGGAGCGCCAGCTTCTGCTCCTTGTCCTCGTTGGCAAGCTTCAGGCTGGAGTGGGGAAGAGACAGAGGTCAGAGGCAGCCACAGGTCCTGAGAAGAGTACGCTGTGGGGCTCTACACAGAGGCCTGCTCCTCTAATCCCTCCAGTGGGTCCGGCCAGCTCTTGGCCTAGAGGTGCCCCCCATGCTAAGTGACCACGTGGCCCCTCCTGAGCTAAGCCCTGTAGGGCTGGGGGCCAGGCCCGAGGCCACAAGACTCAGACTCCAAGGTCAGGACTAGTCTCCAGGGTGACCCAGCAGGTGGGGTCAGAGTCTGGACCCACCCTTGCCTGCCATACTTTTCCCCTTTTTTCAGGTAGAAAAATCATCTAAAACCACCCCAAGTGCCCAGCTGTGGTTCAAGGGCAAAGACTCTCCCTATCTGTGTGATTTCTCCAGAATCTTGGGGGTGAAGTCAGCTTCCAGGGACAAGATCCAGTGTGAAGGATGCGCTTGGTGAAGGACTCAGGGCTGGTCCCCTCGCGTCACCTCACCTGATCCGTTCACTCTCAGCCTTCTTCACTGCCGCCCGCAGCTCCTCGTTGGTCCGCCGCAGGGCCTCGCGCTCCTGGACACCCTCGCTCAGGCTGCGCCGCAGCTCGCTGGCCTCCTGGCGCTGGGCCTCGCGGCCATCCTGACCCTCCCGTACCTGGCGCTGGGCCTCCAGCAGCTCCCGCCGCAGCCCGTCCCGGGCATCCTCCATCAGGCGCAGCTGCGTCCGAAGCTCTTCTGCCTGGGAGGGTGGCAGGTCATCATGGGACACGGGACAGGCCCCACTCCAGCTGGGACTTGGCAGAAACCAGCCCACATCCGAGTCCCCAGCCACAGGCACCTACCCCCTCGCTCTCAGCAACTCAGACCACACGTGGGAGTTCTGATTTGGGGCACGGCATGCTGGAGTTGGTGGTATTAGGGCATGAAATAATCATCCACCGAGATCTTTCTATGGAGGGACATCAAGAGGGCAGGGACCTCCCCAGTGTCTTGAGTCCCAGATGTACACAACAAGGACTCAATAAATGCTTACTGCTTCCTTTCTGAGTTGGCTGTCCATTTGTTCTCACATGCAGGGACAGATCTGACACTCTTCTTTCTGGACCCCTAGCAGGCCAGGCCCCCAATGGCATTTAGTGAGGAGGGGGGCGGACAGCTCACCTCACGCGCGGAGGATTCCCGCTGCCTCTCCAGGTTTCGGGCCTGTTCTTGTAGCCTCTTCACCTCCTGGGCATGTGTGTCTGCAGCCTCCTCCAGCTGGGCCCGTAGGTCCCGCAGCTCGGATGTCAGAGCATTCACGGTGCTCTAGGACAGGCGGACTCCTCAGATGTGGGGCCACTGAACCCCACACCTGGCTCTTCAGTGGGGCCTGCTAGCTGTCCCCCTTCAGCCCCTCCTGCTGCCTGGCCAGGCCACCCGCTGATCCCCTGATGCCCAGTGAGTGCGGTCCCCGCACCGCTCTCTCCCTCGGCTATGCCGCCTCCCTTTGATGGGGACTCCCAAGAAAGGGCTGAAGCTCCCCCACGGCCAGGAGCCTTCCCCAGGGCTGAGCCATGCCCCTTCCCCGCAGACGGGGGCTGAGCCTCCCGCTCACACAGAGCTGCCCTACCCGGTCCTGCTCCTGCCGGCTCTGAGCATCTCTCTTTTGTCGCTCCATCTCCAGGGAGATGGTGGCCAGGCTGTGCTGTGTGCCCATCAGCTTCTCCGACAGTGCTGTCTTCTCGGACTCCTTCAGGGACAGGGCCTGGGCGGAGGCAGGGAGCCAAGGGGCTTGGGGGCTCGGTGGGTCACAGGGGCATGCTCGGGCTTCCTACCCCCCACCCTGGGGAAGGTGCCCACTGGGGGCTCAGGACCTTGTCTGGGTCACCGCAGCGGGCCACAGGGCCACGGTGCAGATTCACCCCCTCTGTAGCCCCAGAAAAGGCCACGGCAGCCCTAACAGTAAGTCTGGACAGGGACGCAACCTCGAAATCTTGCTAATGTGTCACAATCCTTGCCCTTCCTTATTCTCCTTTTACAGATGAGGAAACAGACTCAAGAGGTAAAGTGACTTGCTCAGGGTGACAGCTGGCGAGGAGACGGACGCAGTCCAGCCTGACTCCATTACATTACAGGCAAGTCAGGAGTTAGCTCTTTTGAGGGGGGTCACAGGGATGGCTCAGAAGGCAGTCCTGGGGGCTCCACGGCCAGCCCCTGGGGGCGGAACTGATGACGGACCCTCGGCCAGCTTTCCCGGCACTCCTGTATCATGGATGCAGCTGCTGCTCAGGGAACTCCCACCACGTAGAGGCATGGCTTGCTGAACATGGGTCTCAGCAATGCTTCAATGCCCCTTGGACCCCCCCCCATCCTGCAGGGGATGACGGTGTGCTCCAGAGAGGGCCTCGTAGCTCCTAGCTCCTAGCTGCTGGGTGGCTGACCAAGGACCAGCCCAGAACAGGGGCCCCTCAGGCAGTAGCAGAGGCCACACCAGGGCTCACGTACCTGCTGCTTCTCGCTCTCAGCCAGGAGGAGGCCCTCATCGCGCTCCTGCTGCAGGGCGGCAATCTCTTCACTCAGCTCTTCCTTCTCGGCCTCCAGTCGTGCCAGCAGCTCCTCCCGCTCCCGCTGCAGCTGACTCTGCAGCTGGGCCCGCTCAGCCTCCAGCTCCCGCCAGGCAGCCTCCTGCAGGCCAGGCCCAGGCACGTGTGACCCACGAGGCTGGGCCTAGACAGCAACTTCAGGGCCGCAAGAGCCACTCGCAGCCCAGACCCTGAGGGGCAGGGCAGGTGACCAGGTAACTACGAGGTGGGGTGAGTGATAAGGACTGTGACGGGGACACGCCGGGGCTGTGCAGGCCCCAGGGAGTGGCGGCAGCCTGGCCTGGGGGTCAGAGAACATTTCCCAAGGGAGAGATGGGCAGCAGTTAGCCAGGTCAAGACAGAAAAGCAACAGAAGCCCGGGCCCAGAGTCCAGCCCCAGAGATGGCCTGGAGGATAGAGAAAACCCGGCACGCCATTTAAGGTCCCTGGAGCTTGGATGACGAGGGGGACATGGTGAGCAAAGGAACCAGAGTCCCAGGCCTTAGCCGGGCCAGGCCCTATGGGCTGCAGGAGGGCCGGGACGATTCTGAGAACAGTCAGGGCAACAGAGAGCCTCAAGTCAGGGCAACAAGCAGTAATCTGAATTTGGGACTCAGGAGTTGTTCAAAGCTATGGAAGAAGGACCAGGATTGGAGCTCGGGTAGAGAGGGGCTGGGCGGGCTGTGGGGACGAAGGGGGGCGGGGGATGCAGAGCAGATGGACGGAAGAGCACAGATTTGGTGACAAAGAGGCCAAGTCAGAAGGTGCAGGAGGAGTCAGAGAGGACACGGGAGTTTGAATCCCTGGGGACTGGGGGGTGGGCGGTTAACAGACCCACAGGGCAAGAACAGCGCCTTCGGGGTCCCTCGGGGTCCCACAGGGACCAGGCCCCAGCGCCAGGCCTAGCAACTTTGGGAGGAGGCACAAGTGCTCCTTCTTCAAATGCTTTGCTGCCACCTGCTGGAGAAGTGAGACCGCATCTCCCCAAAGCCAAGAAGACCAGGCGGGGATGTGGTGCCCCACTGGTCACAGAGCGACAGCCCGGACCTCTGTCAGAGGCAGCCCTGTCCCACATGGGCGCCTCGGGTCCCTGGCCCTGAGGCCTGCTCTGGACAGTAACTCAGTGCCAAAGCAAGAGTGGAGCACTTAGGAAGTGCCAGTCATTACGCTAAACCCTTTATACAGATTATCTCGCCTCATCCTCTCCCCGTTATCACAGACAGGGAAATGAAGGCACTTTAGGTAACCTAACCAGGACGTGGCCAAGATCAGGTCCAAACCCAGGCAATGAAATTCTAGAACAAGTGTTCTTAGATAGCTCTGTTTTGGCTTCTAGTAACCTGGCTCTATGCCTTTCATGTGCTCAGGTCCCAGAGGGGTCTTTCATATGCAAACAGTACATCTTAGCAAATGAAAATGCTTCCCTACTATACATTAAATTAGGCCAGCATTTCCCAAATGTCTGGACCTTGTAATCAAAATCACTAGGACTGAACCAGATTAGGGGCCTGGCAATCCACATGTTTGATAAAGCATCCCCAGTGAATCTCAGCTGCCCTTAGGGTCTCTGGAACAGAAATGAAGTTCCATTTCACAGATTTGGAGACTGATGCAGAGTGAGAAGGATGAGTCCTCTGAGGTCACATTGGAGACACTGGTTCAGAGCCCTGCCTGCCCCAACCAGCTACCCGAACCTTCTCTTGCTGGAGTCGCTGCAAGTCCTCCTCGTGGGCCACCCGCTGCTCCCGCAGAGAGGCCTGGGCCTCCCGCTCAGCCTGCACCAGCTTCTGAGCCATCAGCTCCTTGTCCAGAGCTGCCTTCTCCTCCGTGGTTGTCACCTGTTGCCGTAGGCCCGCCAGCTCCCCTGCACAGGAGGGATAGGAGGAGGGAACAGGCTTGGGCCAGGACATCCCCACGGGGCAGCATCCTCAAACCAGACAAGCCACGTGGGTACGATCCCAGAGAGGAGAACAGGGGATCTAGGCTGCGTTCTCTTGGAGAAGCTTCTTGCCCTCCCTGAGCCTATTCCCCTATCTGCCACATGATCCCACTGGCCCTGTCCCCTTCCCCATCTACCTGGAATGGCTTTCAAAGGAACGAAATGACATGAGGAAGACCCCCCAGATGGGGAGGTTAGCCAAAGAGAACAACCCACATTATGGATTGAGTGCTTAGTAGGGGTCCGACTCCTGGCTGAGCACGCGAGAGATCTACTCTCACTGCAGCCTCACTATAACACACAGGCAGCTTATCTCGTACCCAGGCTACAGAGGAGGAAATGGAGGCTCAGAGGAGACAGGTAATTCCCCAAAGCTGCACAGTTTTCCAAAAGGCATTTCCTCTAATGACTGATTGTCATAAACACGCTTGCTGGGCTGTCAGCACTAAAGGACGTGACGACGGGGAAGCTACACCCCACTATGGACAATCCAAAAGCCATCTCCTGGGTCAGAAGCCCGCCAGAGACCGTCAGCATTTCCCCTCCTGGTTCTGTCTGGCTCAGGTAGATGTGGACGGGAAAGTTCATTTCCATGGCCCAAGTAGACGCCTAGTCAATGCTTGTTGAGCAAGAGGGACCCCCCCTAAGTTCAGACACTGGGCGGGGAACGTGGAGGGAAGCAGGGCTGGGAGCGTGGGGCTGAGAGAGTCCACGGCTGTGCAGAGAACTCAGACCACGCTCAGTGCCCTGGTGACGAGAAACAGCCACCACTCGCTGAACCAGGCACTGGGCCAAGGTCCTCACGTGCCCTTCTCGCCTCATCCTGGCAACAGCCTTAGAAGGTGAGCATCATCACCTCTGTCGGATGAGGAACCTGTGGTCCAGAGCGGGAAGGGGCTTGCTCGAGAAAGCTCGGATCTAAGTGGCAGTAGCAGCGCTGGGACTCAGGTCAGCCAGACTCCAAAGCCAGTGCTCCCAACATCCGGAGACCCCAGAAAGCAACAGGTTACAGCCTGGGCTGGAATTCCCTACCCCCAACCCAGGCCCCCCATACCAGTCAGGGCCTCCTTGGTCAGCAGCAGGGCCTGCCCATCGGCTTCCAGCTGCTCCCGGCGGGCTTCGAGCTGCGCCAGCTGCCGCCGCACCTCAAACAGGCTACCCTCCAGGGCTTCCTTCTCCAGGCTGCAGCACACACGATCCCTGAGGCCTTGGGACTCAGCCTCCCGGGCCCCAGGAAACTGTGACTCCCAGGGCGGGGCCAGCCGTGGGCCGGGCGCCAGCCTACCTGCCCAGCCGGGCCCGCGCTCCCTGGGGATGCCTGGGCCCTCGCTAGGACGTGCCAGCAAGCCTGGCTCCTAAGTAACTGTCCCAGTGGACCAATGCCAGGGTGTGGCTGGTCACCGTGTGGCCCCGAGCAGACCCCGCCCCCCACCCCAGGGTGGGCTGGGCAGAGCCTGAGGCCTTACCGTAAGCACGTGGCCTCCTCCGACAGGGTCCGGCCCTCGCGCTCAGCTGCCGCCAGCTGCACCGCCAGGCCGGCCCGCTCCCTGGCCAGCGCCTCCTTCTCCCGGGAGGCCCGCTCCAACGCCTCCACCTGCCGTTGCGTCTCCCTCCGTGCCTGCTCCAGCTCTTGTTCCCGCCCGTTCAGCTGCCGGGAGAGCTGGCCCCCACCCAGGCATTGTGAGCACCACTCCCCAAATCTCCCGGCTGCTCTCCAAGCAGCACCCCAACCCTGAGCCCAACCCGGGCCTGGACGGGCAGGTGGGAGACCTGGGTTCAAGCTCAGACTCTGCCCCGATGTGCTATGTGTACTTGGGACAAATCACAGGCTCCTCTGGACCTGCACTGTACACGCATACAAAAGTAAGTGTCCTCCCACAGTTTAGGGAGTAGCTTTCTGCACCCTAAGACTTTCAGAGGAGCTGAACATACAAAACAGACTCAGAGTGAAGACCTGGAGCCCTGCTCCCTATGCCTCATGGCCCATCCCCCGGAGCCCCTTCCCAGGAGCCCAGGCCCTCTAGGACAGACACTGTATAAAGGTTCCTGGATCCCTAAAACCCTAAGGTACCTTCCAGCTATGCCCTAAAAAGTCTGAGATTCTAATACAAAATTTATCTGGTATCATATCATGAATTTTTACTGAGCGCCCATTCATCTACCAAGTGCTTACACGGGTGTACTCTTCAGAACCATCTTTTGCGATAAGAACAACTAGCCTCGGGCAGCCCGGTGGCGCAGCAGTTTAGCGCCGCCTGCAGCCCAGGGTGTGATCCTGGAGACCCTGGATCGAGTCCCACGCCAGGCTCCCTGCATGGAGCCTGCTTCTCCCTCGGCCTGTGTCTCTGCCTCTCTCTCTCTCTCTGTGTCTCTATGAATAAATAAATAAAATCCTTAAAAAAAAAAAAAAGAACAACTAGCCTCGCATTACAGACAGGACAACTGAGGCATCGGGAGGTTGCGTAGCCCGCCCAAGGCTCCCAGCTAGCAAAGGGAGGGCTGGATTTAAACCCCGAATCAGGCTCCCAGGCCCGGGAGTTACGCCAGGACAGGATGCGGGAAGCTGGAGCCTGAAGCTCCTTCCCACCTGCCCCCATCGCCCCCCAACCCCGTACACCCACCTGCGCCAGCTGCTCCTGGAGCCTGCAGCGCTCCTGGCGCAGTGTGGGAAGCTGGTCCTCCAGGGCCTCCCGGGCCTGCTCTGCCACCCGCAGGGAGCCCTCCAGGCCCTGCTGCTCCACCTCTTGCTCCAGCCGCAGCTGCTCCAGCCGCTCCTGCTCCTCCCGCGCCAAGGAGGCCTCCTGTTCCACCTGCCGCTGCCGGCCCAGCAGGGCTGCCTTTTCCTCTTCTAGCTGAGGCAGCCAGGGGGAAGCCAACGAGCGGTCGGCTCAGCCCCTCCGCCTGCGGGAGGGGGTCCCACCCAGGACCAAGGATGCCCCCTCCCCTCCCCTCGCCCACCCATCCCAGCCAGCCCAGGCGAGGCTCCCTGGGGTAAGGGGCGGTCCCTTGGGCGTGTGGACACTGAGGAGGGGGCAGTACAGAGGAGGGCTCAGGGAGCTGCTTCCTCTCACGTGGAGTCAGGACAGAACAGAGAGAGAAAGAGAGGCAGCGGCCAAGACAAGGCCAGGGCCAGAGGTGTACAGGGAGCCGTGCACCGAGGCAGGGGTGGGGGCTGGGGCTGGCCCCGGGGCACCTCGGTCAGTGCGGCTTCTGAGTGGGGAGGGCAGGGCCCGGGGCAGGTGGGCCCGCTGGCACCCGGCATACCTGGGCGACAAGGCGGTTCAGACCCAGCTTGTCCTGGGCGAGGCTCTCATTGAGGGCGCTCAGCTTGGACAAGGAGTCCCGCAGAGAGGCCTCCTCCACCCTCAGCTTGGTCATTGAGAGCTCGAGCTCCACGCGGCCAGCCTCTGCCTGTGGGGCCAGGGTGGCCAGAGACGGTCAGATGGAGAGACAGAGAGGGGAGAGCCAGGGAGAGGCAGGAAAAGATGTGCAGAGACACAGAGATGGGAGAAGGCAGAGAGATGGAGGCAGGGGGCGAGGAGAAACAAGAGGCAGAGAGATGAGCCCCTCAGAGATGGGGGGCGGGTGGAGAAGACACACGTGAGGCAGAAAACCACCAGTGCAGAGGCCTGCTGCCTATGAAGCTACTCCGAAGCCGCCCAGGGCAGGGCTGGGCAGGAGCAGGAGAACCCAGCTCTCGCAGGGCAGGGCCAGGCTCACAGGGCCTCCAGAGTGGTGTGGGAGGGCACCGCTCAGGACCCAGACCTCAGGGCTGGGGCAGGCACCTCTCACAGACCCCACGGAACCTGTGTCCAGAGATGGGACGGGATAACCTGAACGACAGGCACTGCCCCAGGAGCATCTGGAAAAGCAAGGACGTGACCACTAATAGAGGTCAGTTCACCTATGGCTGGGGTCAGAGGTCAGCCTGCGGTCTGGGTGGAAGGGGTCAGCGGCCACCCCAACACCGGGGTCAGTCTGCGGCCAGAGCAAGAGGGCCTGGGGCCTAGGGCACAGGCAGGTTTGTGGCTGTGCAGCACACGGGGTCCCACCTTGCTCAGCGCCTCAGCCACCTCGGCCTTCTCAGCCTCCAGCACGTCCCGCTGCAGCGTGGCACAGCTCAGCGCCTCCCTCACCTCCACCAGCTCCTTCGCCAGCCCTGAGCGCCTCACTTCCAGCTGCTCTAGTTGTCTGTGGCTGTGGACAGAGGGAGGGTGCGTGGGCGCCCTGCATCACTTCCCTGCCCAGAGTCTCCCGCAGCCAGACAACGTTGGCGTGGGCCAGGGGCCAGGCCTGAGAGAGGAGCCCTGGAGGCCAGGGCCTCCCTCACAAGGACAGCCAAGCCCTCCACTTTTGGCTCTGTGATGCTGGGCCTGTTTTCACATCTGCAAAATGGGGTAACAGCTGCCTCATGAAGCTGTTCTAAGAACACATGACCTACTGAACACGAAGTGCTTAAAACAGTGCGTGACCGATCTCCCAACAGTCTGCAGAAACGAGAATACCCACCACCGACATACTGAACACCACCATGACTTATGCCTCAGAGAAGAAAGGGGTGCAGCAGTTAAGAGGTTAACTCTGAAGGCAGAACGCTTGGGTTCAAAACCTGGCTCTTCTAATAATGAGCTGCGTGACCTTGGTCAAATCGCATGACCCTTCTGTGCCTGTCTCACCATCCACAAGATGGGGACAGTGACAGGTCCCACATCAGAGTCATACCTTGAGGGCCGAACAAGAGAATCTCAGGGCTTACGATGGTGTTCGGCACTTGGTCACATTACAATTAAAATTATTACTGTTAATTTTCCATTTAAAAAATAATATCAGGGGCAGCCCGGGTGGCTCAGCGGTTTGGCACCGCCTTCAGCCCAGGGCCTGATCCTGGGGACCCGGGATCGAGTCCCACATCGGGCTCCCTGCATGGAGCCTGCTTCTCCCTCTGCCTGTGTCTCTGGCTTTCTCTCTCTCTCTCTCTATTGTCTCTCATGAATAAGTGAATAAAATTTTTAAAAATAATATTAATATTACTACTGTTGTTTTAATTTTTCTTGTCACCAGCCACACCCCTACCTCATGGCACTCCTCTGACCTCTGGGAAGTGACAATACTTCTCTGAGCCTGTTTCCTGAAAGGGCCAGGTTGGAAGATCTTACATCAGAGGAGTGCTGTGAAGATTCCTCGAGATGGCAGGAGGCCTGGGACACCGTGGGTCCTCCCCGGTCCCCCAGAATGCTGTGGGGAGCCCCAGGGTACATTTCAGTGGCCCTGGCAGAGAGGCCAGAAGCCACTCACCTGCGCTCGAGCTCCCTGCGAGTCCGTGCGCTGTCCTGGGCCGTGGCCTCCCGCTCCTCCTCCAGCTGGTCCCGCTGGCGCCGCAGCTCCTCCTGAGCTGCCTGCAGCTTCTCCCGCTCCTGCTGTAGCTCCTCGGCCTGCTGCTGGGCCGCCTGCAGGCTGCAGGCCAGGCTGTCCTTCTCCCTGCAGGACGAGGGGAGGGGAGGCTGAAGGCAATGCTGGGGCTGCTCTCCCCAGAGAAGAGGACCGTGCTGCTGTCCTAGCAGGAGCCACATCCTCCGACCTCTAAGGCACTTGCCTCCAGGAAGCCTTCCTGCCTCCCCCCATGGATGACTCACTTCATCCACATCTCCCTGGAGCTGACCCCTCCCAGCAGAGGACACCCAGCTTTCCTTCTCCCCCAACCCACCCACCGACCTGGAGGCCCCGTGAGATGGATGGAGGCACTGGCATTATTTCCAACCACCCCACCAGGTTGAAGAGGCCAGGCTGGGCTCCTCTGCTGTCAGCTCTGCTAGTCCATATGACCAGGAAATGCCCCTCAGCACCCCGAGCCCCTCAATTCTGGAAGATAGAGCTGGGTGTGCCCAGATGGCAGCTTCCTGCTGCACAGGCCGGCAGCACCTGGGAGCCAGAGAGGGAGGGAGGGGGCAACTGGGAACTCTGGAGATTTTCAGTGTGCTGCCTTCCCCCCCACTTTCAGCAGTCACAGCAAAGGAGGGGGGCATGTGTCTGTCACCCCTCCTTCCAAGCCAGCTAGGGTTTTTGGCTGAAGCTAAGGGCTGATCGCTGCCATCGCCTCCGCAGCCCCACCTCTTCACTCGAAGTGGCAACCCAGATGTACACTAGACGCTAAGGCTGGCAGTGGGTGGGAAAAACCATACAGCACGACAGGAAGTAAAAACAGCACGATGCAAAGTGAGGTGTTCACTGTGTACACAGTGACCTAAAACCCCTCCTTCCAAGGCATGGGAAGCACTGGTCTTGCTGTCAGATGGACCTGAATTCCAATTCCTACCCATGGCCACACTGTTGTGTCTGCTTGGACAAGTCTCTCAAGCTCAGGACTGTCACAGCTCTGAACTGCCTGAGCGTGATGGGAAGACTAACTGAGCCTGGCACACGGCAGGTGTACAAGAAGCCTCTTCAGCCTCACCGCCAGGAAGCACGGTGGGAAGCAGAACCAGCGAGTTAACTGTGGTTAGGCTGTGACAAGGTCCCGCCCTTTTATTTCCACCTTCAATTTTCCAACTGTTTATTCTGCTGTTACATTTACGAAAAAAAAACAAAAACAAAAACAAAAAAAACAAAACAAAACGAAAAACAGCAAACAACAACAAAAATAACCAAACATCTAAGAGAAGATAATTTCTTGTCTCCAAGATCTCAAAGAAATGGTCTAGAATAGCAGTATCATCTCTCTGAGATGATAGACATGTTCTCTGGCCATCTGTGGCTATCAAGCACTTAAAATGTGGTGAGGATAACAGAAAGACAGAACTTATACTTTTTAAAATGCTTAATTAAATTAAAGATTTTATTTATTTGACAGAGAGAGAGAGAGAGAGACAGAGCATGAACAGGGGCAGAGGCAGAGGGAGAAGCAGACTCCCTGCCAAGCAGGGGGCTCAATCCCAGGACCCCAGGATCATGATCTGGGCAGAGGTAGATGCTTAACAACCAAGCCACCCAGGCACCCTGAAAATGCTTAATTAATTTAAAATTTAACAGACATTCTAGGCCAGTGACGAGCACATCAGTGCAATCCACATGCTTATGGGCTCGGGCTGGCATTAGACCCAGGCCCCCACCCCGACCTCTCAGGCACCTGCTCAGGAGGCCGATGGTGCTCCGCAGACGCTGGGCCTCGCGCTGGGCGTCCTCATGAGCCTGGGTGGCCCCGTCAGTCTTGTCCCGCAGACGCTGCAGCTGTTCCTCCAGGCTGCGGCGCTCACCCTCGCTGTCACTGAGCTGCTTCCGCAGGGTGCCCAGGAGGTCCTGGCTGGCCTCATAGCGCCCACGCATGTCCTGTGGCATGGGAACCACTGAGTCTGGGGGAGCCCTAGGAAGCTCCCAGAGCGCCCCCTACTCTCTGCTCGTTCCGAGATGCACACCAGCCTACTCTGCGGCGAGGCCTGGCGCAGGAGAGGAGCTGGCCCCCCAGACGAGGTTTCCACTCCTGTTCACTGTCCCGACCACCTGGCTGAGCACTCTGCTAGGGCTCTGAGCCTCCGTTTCCTTGGCCGCTCGGACCTAAGCCCCAGACAAACCACCAAGCACACTCGTTCCTCTCCTGGATTCTGACTACCAGGGCTCCTCCCCTTTGCACCCAGGTTGACTCTCCCCCAGACTCTTCGATGCCCCTAGATCCCCAGTTCCTCTCATCCTAGATTGATTCCAACACCCCCTCTCCTCCCAGCCTTTCCAGGCTCCTGGCTCCCGCGGTAGGGCGCTCTCCTCTTCTCCTACACCAGGACTCTAGCTCTGCCCCGCTCCTCTGGCCCCAGGCTCCGCCCCCAGCTGCCCAAGCACCTCGCACTCGGGGCTCAGACCTGCCCCAGCGCTCTCAGCCGCCTCCGTGGCTCCCCACTCAGTGGCTCTTTCTCAGGGCTCTGGATCCCCTCCAGGACCCAGCCACTCTCAGGCCCGGGCTCCTCCCGCGGATCCCCGGCTCCGCCCCCGCGACGCCGGCCCCGCCCCCACAGCACTGGCCCCGCCCCGCGATGCTGGCCCCGCCCCCACAGCACTGGCTCCGCCCCGCGACACCGGCCCGGCCCCGCAGCACTGGCTCCGCCCCGCGATGCTGGCCCCGCCCCCACAGCACTGGCTCCGCCCCGCGACGCCGGCCCGGCCCCACAGCACTGGCTCCGCCCCCGCGATGCTGGCCCCGCCCCCACGGCGCTGGCCCCGCCCCGAGTGGCCCAAGCACGACCCCGGGGGCCGGGGGCGCCGCCCTGGAGGCCGCCCCGGAGGCCGCTGGGGCCTCCCACCTGGATCTGCAGCTGGCGCTTGTGCAGGGCCGAGTGGATGAGGGCGAGCGTGGAGGAGTCGGAGCAGGCCGGGGATGGGCCTCGGCGCGGGGAGCGGCCGCGGCCGGGCGAGGCGCGGCGCGGCGGGGAGGGCGTCCGGGGGCCCGAGAGCCCCCGCAGGCTGCCGTCCGAAGCGTCGGCCGTGCGCTCGGAGCCGCTTAGCTGGACGCCGCTCTCCACGTCCGACAGGACGGCCTGGGGGGGGGGGCAGGGAGGCGGGGCCGCGGGTTGGCCGGGCCAGGAAGCCCAGGGGCCACGCGTCGGCCTCCCCCCACACTGGGCGCACATTTCCTAGCTGCTTCCCGCAGGCCTCCCTGATTCCACCTGCCCTGGCCCAGCCCTCGGCGGCCGGTGAGGTCTCCCCTATGCTGCCAAGACATAAATCGGGCATTTCCCACAGGTGGGCCTGGAACGTGCAGCGCCTCCCCTCAGGCTGGGGCTCCCCTGGGGCAGAGGCCAGGCTCAGCTAGCAGGGGCCTCCAGCAGCAGCCTGGGGTCCCCGCGCCCCAGCCACTAGCGGCCCAGCTCCAGGCCACCTGGCCCCGCCCCACACAGGGCTCCCGCCCACCTCACACCTGTGCCAGGTCTCTCAGGGTCTGCTGCAGCCCCTCTCCGTCCTCTGTCTCCAGGGCCGCCTGCTCCTGGAGCCGCAGGGATTCCTGGCATGATGTTGGGGAGACAAAGAGTGGTCAGGGTTTCTACCCTAGCCTGAAACTCCACCTTCATCTCCCTCCCCGGGCCCTGCCCACCAGGTGGCCACTAAAGCCATGCCCACAGGCCAAACGCTTGGTAGACCCCAGAGCAGCCCCAGTGCCCTCACTGACCGACCAGGCCCAGAGAAGCACAGTGTCACTATACAGGTCACACGGTCTGTTGGAGGGCTGGACATAGAACCCAGGCCAGGCCCCACACAGAAGGATGACCAACCCAGGCAGTACCCTTGAAAGGGGTCCCTCTTGGAGGGAGGCAGCTGAGCTCCAGGAGAAGGAGCTCTGGGCTAGCAGGGCACAGGCATCTCAGTTTGGGCCTGTTTCCTCATCCGTGTAATGGGACTCTTGCTACATACAGGGCTGCTGAAAGGATGAAATACGATAAAGTAGGTGCACGTACTTACCACTAAGCCGGGCACACACTAGGTACTCACACTAGACCTGGCACACACCAGGTGCTCAATGAATGAGGGGTAAAACTGAGTCTAAATGGGATGCTAGGGATCCCTGGGTGGCGCAGCGGTTTGGCGCCTGCCTTTGGCCCAGGGCGCGATCCTGGAGACCCGGGATCGAATCCCACGTCGGGCTCCCGGTGCATGGAGCCTGCTTCTCCCTCTGCCTATGTCTCTGCCTCTCTCTCTCTCTCTCTGTGACTATCATAAATAAATAAAAATTAAAAAAAAAAAATTTAAAAAAAAAAAAAATAAATGGGATGCTAGAGGGATCCCTGGGTGGCTCAGCAGTTTAGCACCTGCCTTTGGCCCAGGGTGTGATCCTGGAGTCCCAGGATGGA
The DNA here is from genome assembly GCF_018345385.1 of Vulpes lagopus. Lineage (NCBI taxonomy): Eukaryota > Metazoa > Chordata > Mammalia > Carnivora > Canidae > Vulpes > Vulpes lagopus. Next base: position 130,407,930 of record NC_054831.1, read on the forward strand.
GTCCCCCATCAGGCTCCCTGAATGGAGCCTGCTTCTCCCTCTGCCTGTGTCTCTGCCTCTCTCTGTCTCTCATGAATAAATAAATTAAAATCTTATATAAAATCTTTTATAAATAAATAGGATGCTAGGGGTACCTGGGTGGCTCAGTTGGTCAAGCATCTGCTTTTGGCTCAAGTCATGATCTTGGGGTCCTGGGATCAGGCCCCAAGTCAGGCTCCCTACTCAGTGAGGAGTCTCCTTCTCCCTCTGCCCCTCCCCCTGTGTGTGCATGCATACACACACACACACACACACACACACACACACTCATAAATAAATAAATAAATAAATAAATAAATAAATAAAAGAGCAAGCAAGCAATAAATGGAATGCTAAGGGTGGCCCAAGCAAGCACGGCCCTCATCCACAGATCTGTTCTGTCTCCCAATCCCCCCCATGTCTCAGGGGCAACTGCATCTCACCAGGGCCTCAAGCTTCTCAGTAAGGACCTTGTTGACCTGATCCTTCTCCAGATTCTGGTTCTGAAGGCGCTCCACGGTCAGGGCCAGCTCTGTCACTCTGGCAGAAGGGCAGTAACAGACATGAATGGGAGACCCACCCACCTCAGACCACCAGCTCTGTGACTTTCATGCTTTCCCAGACCTCAGGAAGGGACCCTAGCATCCACCTCCCTAGCTGTGTGACCTTCAGCAAGTCACTTCTCTTTGGACTTCAGACTATTCATATGTAAGAGGAGAGTGAGGCTGCCACTTGCTTTCCCTCATTGGAAGACACTCTGGGACTCATCCAGGTCACAGGAGCTCGGAGTGGAAGTTCTAGCATCAGTGGTTAAATCGTTCATAACGTGCCCTGAACAAGAGCCCCCTGAACCTCAGTCCCCCGCCTCTGTCACACAGAGTGTCTATGAAGACTAGCTGAGCTCACACAGGGGGAGGGCCCATCCCCAGTGAACAGACACTCGTTCCTCCCTGAATCCCCAGATGCACACTCTACAGGGAAGCCTGCCTCCTATGCTGCCTACCAGGTACCCACCTGGCACTGAGATTGGCCTTGTCCAGGTTGCTCTGCACCTTCAGCTGGGCGAGGTCCTTCTCCTGGAGCACCTTGTCCCGCAGCTGCTCCTCCAGCTGGGTCTGCAGCAGTGCCTGCTTCTCCAGGGCTGCCTCAGCCCGGCTCTCAGCCAGCCGCAGGCCTGCACTCAGCCCCAGGTCCGCCTCCTGGATGGCTCTTGAGGCCCGGGCCAGCTCTCCTCCCAAATGCAGCAGATCTCTGGTGGAGAGAACAGAGGATAAAGACAGGACAGGGGCAGGGTCCCAAGTATAAATTAAAACTATCCCAGGATGGTATAGTGCGATGTCACTGTCAGATTGGCAACAAAACAAAACAAAACAAAACGTCACATAAAACACAATGTAGGCAAGGCTATGGAGAAACAGGCCCTCCGCTACACTGCTGGCATGAGGTAAGTAGGTGTAACCATGACACAGGACAATTAGAGCTCTGAAAATTATAAATGGATAGGTTCTTTTTTTTTTTAAGATTTTTATTTATTTATTCATGAGAGACACAGAGAGAGAGAGAGAGAGAGAGGCAGAGACACAGGCAGAGGGAGAAGCAGGCTCCATGCAGGGAACCTGACATGGGACTCGATCCCCGGTCTCCGGGATCATGTCCTGGGCTGAAGGTGCCGTTAAACCGCTGAGCCACCCGGGGCTGCCCAAATGGACAGGTTCTTTGACCTACTGACTATACCCCTAAGAGCTTATCCTATAGATTGGCCCAATGCAAGGAAAGTGACTTGTCTATGTGATCCACTGCAGCACTGCTCATGTAAGAAATACTGGTAACAATCTAAATGTGCATCAAAAGAGGGCTACCATTAAATAATCTGGTATATCCATTCAGTGGAATACTCTTCTCCAGATCCTGTTCTGAGGCGCTCTGCGCTTGGCACAGAATCCACTTGGGATTCTGTTTCTCCCTCTCCCCATCTCTCTCTCTCTCAAATAAATAAATCTTTTAAATAAATAAATAAAACATATTTAGGGGTACCTGGCTGGCTCAATTGTCAGAGCATGCAGCTCTCAATCTCAGGGTTGTAAGTTCAAGCCCCATGTTGGATGTAGAGACTTTAAATAGATAATAAAAAAACTTTAAAATAAATAAGGAAATAAAAATAAAACATATTTAAAAATATATCAAAGAGGTTAAATCCTTTCCTTCTCCAAAGGAAATAGTAATAGTAAGAAGAAGTCCCTCATAGAAGATTTCCAGTTAATACATGAAGAAGTAACAGAAAGGAATAATCACAATTTGGTGACCTCTAATGAGTGTCCGGGTCTTGGCACTGGTCATCAAGTGCTGCCAGTGTAGGGGATCCCCGGGTGGCTCAGTGGTTGAGCGTCTGCCTTCGGCCCAGGCTGTGACCCCGGGTCCCGGAATCGAGTCCCGCATCGGGCTCCCTGCATGGAGCCTGCTTCTCCCTCTGCCTGTGTCTTTGCTTCTCTCTCTCTGTGTGTGTCTCTCATGTATAAATAAATAAAATACTTAAAAAAAAAAAAAAAAGAGCTGCCAGTGTACAAGAAGAGACATCCAGGCACACAGCACTTATGAAAAAGTCTTGGGATTTTTTAACAAGATAAGTGACTCCTCTGTGACACTGATGAATGAGTCAACTGGAGATCTGGCTACTGAATACCTGATGCCTTTAACAAACGATCACTATAAACAAAGTTTTAATGCAAAAAAGGAAAGGAACTGGCCTGCCTGCCTCATCTCTCCCCAAAGCCTCACCTGCTCAAAGATCAAGCAGGACCACGCTCCCCTGCTCACATGGGCCTTGGGGGCTCTCACAGCCCGACCCCCCTTCCTGCCTTTTGCTTCAACCCCACTGACTGCCTGTCCTCCTACCTCCGAGCCTTCGCTCACACTCTTCCCTCTGCCTGGAGTGCCCCTGGCTCTGCTGGTTAAAATCCTACCCAGCCCTTGAGGTCGGTGCAAATTCCACCTCTCCTATGAAGTGTTTCTCTAACCTCCCCGACCCTCCCATCCTCTGAGAATCTGTGGTATTCTCTGTATTTCCATGCCACTCACCACTCACTTCCTCAGTCTAGAATTTTGGGGGTCCATATCTTTTCATCACTAGAGCTTGCAAGGTCCTGTAGCAGAAGCTGAACATTCTAACGGATTAAATGCAGGAGCTTAAATCCTGTCTCAGCCACTTACTTTCTTCTGTGTGACCTTGGGAAGGTCACTCTACCTCTCTGAGCCTCAGTCCCCTCACCTATAAAATGGGAATTATAATTCCCACCTCATAGGGACGTTGTAGATACCAGAAGAAATAAAATGGGGCAGCCCCGGTGGCCCAGCGGTTTAGTGCCACCTTCAGCCCAGGACATGATCCTGGAGACCTGGGATCGAGTCCCACGTCAGGCTACCTGCATGGAGCCTACTTCTCCCTCTGCCTCTCTCTCTCTGTCTCTCTCTCTCTGTGTGTGTGTGTGTCTCTCATGAATAAATAAATAATATTTTTTTTTAAAAGAAGAAATAAAATGGCCAAAAAGCCTAGCTCAGAGTAACACCTGGTAAATGCTGACTGCCCTGATGGTGCCAGAAGCTGTTTCTGCCTCTCCACAGAGCCTACACACAGTAGGTGTGCTGGGTTGGACTGACGTTCAACTGAGTTGAGCTGAATTCAACTTAAAAAGAGGGGCTAGGGGATCCCTGGGTGGCTCAGTGGTTTAGGGCCTGCCTTCCGCCCAGGGTGTGATCCTGGAGACCAGGGATCGAGTCCCACATCAGGCTCCCTGCATGGGGCCTGCTTCTCCCTCTGCCTGTGTCTCTGCCTCTCTCTTCTCTCTGTGTCTCTCATGAATAAATAAATAAATAAAATCTTTAAAAAAAAAAAAAAAAAGAGGGGCTAGAGCACCTGGGCGGCTGAGTCAGTTAAGCATCTGCCTTCAGCCCAGGTCATGATCCCCGGGTTCTGGGATCCACCTGCATCCGCTCCCTGCGGAGTCTGCTTCTCCCTCTCCCTCTGCCCTTCCCCTGCTCCTCTCTCTCTCTCTTTCTCTCAAAAATAAAATATTTGGAAAAAAAAGAGGCTGTCCAGCAGATGCGTCTCCGCAGGCCGCCCCTCCGGCAGCTGGGCCTCCCTCACCTCTCGGTGGACATCTTCACCTCGCTGACCAGCCGACGCACTCCCACAACCTGCCTCCAGAGGAGGAGCAGGCGGCTGTGCTCATTGGTGATGTAGCTGTTGAAGGACTGGACAAGGCGGGGTGAGTGAGGGCCAGCCCGCCCCCTCCCCAGCCCCACACCGGCCCCCCAACTCCGAGGGTCCTGCGAGGCGGGGTCGCCCAGGAAGTGGGTCCTCCCCTGGGCCAGCGCCCAGCCTGCATCCAGGGCTGGAGGGAGGTGTCCCACTCAGAATCTCCAGCCTCCCTCCCACAGGGAACTGGGCTGCACTGAGGCAGCACGAAGGTCAGAAAGTGGCCCAGGTTTGCATCCCAGCTGCCAGCTGCATCACCTGTGTGGGCAGGTTACTTAACTTCTCTTTAAAATGCGCATGACAGCACCTACCACACAGTTATTATGAGGAACAGGGTCGGGGCTAAGCAACTATTTACCTCTCCTAAGGGACTCACAGGCCAGCACAGCCTCCCTCTCCTTCTCCTGACCCCTTCGTCCTGCCCCTCGGGTCAGGCTGAGCCCCTGAGACCCCACCAGCCTCGCAGCACCCCTGTGCCCACCTCCTCCTCACGCCTCCACGCCGCCTCCCGCTGCTCCAGCTCCTTACGGCAGCGTGTCCAGTCGGTAGTCACCTTGCGGATGTCCTCACTCAGAGCCTGGTTAGCCGAGCTCGCCTGGTCCAGCTGCTCTCGGAGCATGGAGTTCACCTGGGCCAAGCTGGCACTCCTGGGGGTGCGAAAGGGACCGGTGTGCACATGGCAGGAGAGGACAACCCTGCCAGCCCTGCACCCTCCCTGCCGCACCCCCACCTCTGCTGCTCCTCCTCCAGGCGGACGAGGGTGCTCTCCAGGTCATGGCTGTGCTCTGTGTCCTGGGTGGGAGAAGTGGGGCATCAGCCTGGGCAGGCAGAGGGAAGGGCCTGCCCTGCCCCACCCTGGCACCCACCCGCAGCCGCTGTCGCTCCAGCTCTGTGGATCTCTCTACCAGCTGCTGCTCCAGCTCTGAGCACTTCTTCTTGTACTGGAGAGTCTGTGGATGGGTGGGGAGTGGAAGATTAGCCCTAGGTGGGGGGGGTGAGGCAAAGCGAATACAGGGGAGACCGGGAGGAGTGGGTGGCCCTGACCTTGGCCTGCAGCCGCTGCACCAGCTGGGCCTGCCGCTGCTGGCCTTCCTGGTAGGCCTGCAGCTTGCGCCGGTAGGAGGCCTGCTCCTCCTGCAGCTGCCTCCGCAGCTCCACGCTCTGCCGCACCAGCCCCCTGGGCTCTGGCGTTTCCAGCTCCCCAGACTCCAGCCGCACAGCCTGCTCCAGCTGCAGGGAAGGTCCCTGGGTGAGAGGCCCGGGCCTCCCGGGAAGGCAGCACAGAACTCTGCAGAGGGTGCCAGGCTGGGCCTGGACCCACAATGCCTTGCAGGCATACACGGGCAAGCCCAGGATGCAGTGCATGGGTGCAGAGGGTAATGCAGCTGTGCACAGACACAGACTGAGCATGCATGACACACAGACAAGGCATGGGTGGACACATGCAGGTGGGCCCACAAACACGTGCATGCAAGGCACAAAGCTGCACGAGGGGTTGGGGGAGCACCCTTTGTGTGCTCGCATGGGTACGCCATGTGCCTCTCCGCCAAACACCCAGCGCAGCTGTGGTTGATTATTAGCAACATGCCCATGTCTCCCCGCCCCCACCCAAGGTGAGCTCAGGAAACCTAGATTTTTGCTCTCCACTGCCTCTTAGCCCCAGAAGAGTGGGAGCAGCAAATCGGTTGAGATCGTGAATTAATCGCATGAGCGCGTGTGAATCCATTCAAACAGAGGCAAAATACACACGCGCGTATCTGGGCTGAGAGACATGCACACACACAAGGCACACTGGCACTCTCAAACATCCCCAGGGGGACGCAGAGGAACTCCGGCCACCCCAACGCCTCACATACACCGCGTTCTGAAAGAGGCACCAAGTCTCTAACATCGGGCCTGCTTATTAATACCCTCCCATCCCTGCCGAGCCCTGGGTTGTCCCCCTCCCACCTTACGGGAAGCTTCTGTGGGCACCCTGCTCCACCCCCAGGCAGCTGGCAGTCCCTTCATTGTCAGTCCCTGTGAGCTCAGGCAGGATGCCTGCGTTGTCATCACCATGGTTGCTCTGGCTGAGCCTCCTAACCCTTTAGGCACCTGCTGGTCCCAGAGGCCCTTCAGCTTCCTCAAGCTGCCAAGGAAGGGAGGAGGGAGCAGGAATGACGAGAGGAGTGACAGGGCCCAGGGAGAACCAAGGGGAAGACAGCCCCGCCTGGCTGAGCCTGACCCAGGCCCACAGTCGCCATCTACCTCCCCAGTGCCTGGCCCGCTAGCCCAGGCATGGCATTCACATGCCCTGCACACCAGGTGCCAGGGAAGCCGACAACAAGGGCAACTGCTCTCACCCTGGCTACATAATGGGACCAGGCCAGGCCAGCCCTCTGGGCCTACATTCTCCCAGCAAGCCCGGGAGCCACACAAGGAACCACCGACAAGGCCTGCTCCCTACCCTCTCTGACCCTCTCCTCCCCATGGGCTAGGGTCAGTGCTGGGGCAGGGCGACAGTGGCCACTGGGGTCCACCCATAAAGAAGGGTCAGCGGGGACTGCTTGGGAGCTTCTGCCTGGAAGGCAGGCTGCAGGCCCATGACCAGTGTCTGCGTGGAGTCGACCTAAGTCAGGTGACAGGCGAGTGTCTCCATCTGAGCGTGGTGGCACCGAGATACCATGTGTGTTGTGCATCGATGTGGGTGTACCTCACTGGCTGTGGCTGGGCTTTTTGTCATTTGTCCCCATAGGGGAACCTCTTTATGTCTCGGCATTCGCAGGGACCTCAGTCAGGTGGCATCTGTGGCCACAGGTCTACGCTGCGGTGCAAGCATTGGGGAATCTGTGGGTGCCCATGTGTTCACGTGTTTTTATGTCTACATGCAGGCCTGCAAGTGGGTGGGGCTGGGGAGCGTGTCTGAGCTCCACGTGTGTCTGTGGCATGTGTATCAGCAACTCTATGCAAAGTGCAGGTATGCAGCACAACTTTGGCTGTGTCGGTCCATGAGACGTGAGACCACGTATTGTGGTGTCTGCAGGATGGGGTATCTCGGTGTACGGCTGTGCGTCTAGGTGGTACGTGCTATGAACCGGGGGGACTGTGTGGTACCTGGCTGTGGGTGTGACTTACGCTGTGTCCAGTCCATGAATCGGAGTGTATCACTAAGGGGACTTGTGTTTCCGCGTGACTCATCTTGTGCATCTGTGTGTGTCTCCGTGGGGTCTGATCAGGGCCCCTGCTCTGCATGTTGTGCACATCTGGGTGAACCAGGTGCTATTTGCTGCTGTGATTTAGAAGGGTTCAGGCAGTTGGTGGGTGCTCCACCGACTTCCCCAGTGTTCCCAGCCGGCCAGGGCCACTCCCAGCCACACCTCGCCCCCTTCTGTAAACTTCACCCCTCACAAAACAGCCTTTCAGTTTAACTTGTAATTCAAAAGGAAAAGAGGCGGGTCACCAAGCTGAGGATGAAAGAAGTTTACTGTCTCCCCTAGCAACCACTGCCCTACTACCCGCCATTCATTCAGTCCAGGTTGCCATGGAACTGGGGGAGCCCAGGGGGTCAGTCCTGTGGAGCCCAGGGGGCGTGGCCATGCCTTCCCATTCCCAGCTGCCTCGCCCAACACCTGCTAGTCAGGGACAGGAAGATGGGGGGCGGGGGGGGGGGGTGGCCTCCAAAGGGACCATGAGGTCCTCCTTCTGACCTGGGAGGTAGCCACAGGGAGCCCCTGCCTCAGTTTCCCTACATGCAGTCAACAGAATACAGATCCTGATCTTGCTTCCACTTCTTTTTCCCAGGGATGCCGTGGGGTTTAAAGGATCAGAACAACCTCACTGGCCTCCAAAACAGCCCACATGTATGACAAGAGGGGCAGGCCTGGCCACCTGTACCGTGGGAACACGTGGGCAGCAGGGACAAAGTCCCACAGAACTGATTGCAGAGCCCTGGACCAGGGGTCTTTCCTTTTCCTTAAGATTTTATTTATTTGGGCAGCCTGGGTGGCTCAGTGGTTTAGCACCACCTTTGGCCCAGGGTGTGATCCTGGAGACCTGGGATCGAGTTCCAGGTCAGACTCCCAGTGCACGGCGCCTGCTTCTCCCTCTGCCTGTGTCTCTGCCTCTGTGTGTGTGTGTGTCTCTCATAAATAAATAAAATCTTAAAAAAAAAAAAAAAGATTTTTTTTATTTGAGGGCGAGCACAAGAGAGAGCACGAGCAGGGGGGAAGGGCAGAGGGAGAGGGAGAAGCAGACTCCCTGCTGAGCAGAGTCTGACATGGGGCTCGATCCCAGGACCCCCAGGACCCCAGGGTCAGGACCAGAGCTGGAAGCAGATGCTTAACCCACTGAGCCACCGGACCAGGGGTCTTAACCCAGCTCCACCAATGACCTCGGCCAAGCCCCTGATCTGGGCCTGCTTCCCCATCTGTGATAAGGCGATCTCCAGACTCTGATGTTCTCTGGGAGCCCACACCCCAGGACCGGCCTGGAGGCCATTCTCGTCCAAACCCTGCCTGCAGGTGGGGGGCTTCACTCACACCACCTGACACAGAGAAAAGGGAAACACCCAGCTCCCTCTACACGCTATTCAAGGGCCTCCCCAGCCGCATGGGGGAATCTTCTAGACTAATGCAGCCCCCCACCCCACCGCCTTGGGCCTCCAGCCTCAGCAGCTGTGTCTTGATAGAAAAAAAACCTGCCACCTCCCACGTCTCCTCTCCTTCCCCTGCCGGCTAGGGGGGCCGCACCAGCTTCATTATCAGTCAGAAGCTGGCATTTAAGAGGCAGCCCCTAGGGGCCTGGCACTGTGCCAGTGGCTAAAAGATGAGAGGGTGCTAAACTGGGAAGAAAGCTGGCTCAAGGCCTTGTCACCCCCAGCAATGGGGGACTCGGGCCAGCCCACCCTCCACACCCCCTGCAAACCCTGGAAAACTAGCTCTGCACTGTCCCCAGCACTAGGGGCGACTATGCCCCCCCACAACGCCCTGCTCCTCTGCAAGTCTCAACAAGTCGGGGGCCTGTCCAGGCGAGCCAATACCAGGACACTGGCATACCCCACAACCACACACATAACGCATATCCCTCTTCCCAACATGACCATGCAGCCCCTGCGTGGACAGGCCGAGCCCAGGGATCCTCGGCTAACCTGGCTCTGCCTAGCACATGGGGGGCCCTGGGCCGGCTTCCGGCTCTGGGCTTCAGTCTCCCATTTGTTACCATGAGAGGGTCATGTCTGAGGTCCTTCCAGCTTTCCAACTGCCCCCTTCTCCCCCGGAACTCCTGACACAGTTGTCTCTTCCTACACCCAGAAAACAAAACGGCAATGCACAGCCTGGGCCGGGGGTCGAGAGCCGCAGCCTTCACTGGCTGTGTGACCCCAAGCCTGGTGCTGTCCCTCTCGGAGCCTGCTATCCCCTCTACTAAATGAGTATCATAACGGTCCCTCAACCTTGGTGCATCCGATGTGAAGCACCCTGCCAAGTGCCAGGCACCCAGTAAGCACTCAATAAACAGTAGTTACTGTGACGACTGCTGTTACCACCCGCACACCTCCCAACCAGACACTCCCTCCCTCCTGCCACTCCCACTGACTTCCAGCCCCCCTCAACTCCCTAGCGTCGCCTCTCACGTGCCTGGAGGCCCAAAGGAGACAGTGCACCAGAAACCACGTGCACTCGGGGCCCAGGCCCTGGGAGCCCCACAAGCCTGCAGCACAGGTCCCGGGGCAGCGTGAATCCTGTATAGACTCGGAGGCCGGCCTGGCTGCTCCCTCCTTCCTCGGTGAGGCCCCACGCCCATGGAGAGTGGCCACAGGGCTGCCCCAGAAGGTCCCGCGGAATGCTGCCCATGCCTACTCCAGCCTGCCTGCCTCAGTCTCAGCCGCCGCTGGCCGGACCCCAAGACCCATGGACGTGGGAGCACAGAGACGTCCAGACACTCGAGGGGCAGCAGGGGCCTCTAGGGGTCCTACTCTCTGTGTTCCCACCCCAAGCAGGAGACAGATAGGAATGAAATACCCTGGGACTGGCACTTGATCCCACCACCTCATTGACTCCTCACCAGCCCATGTCACACTAGCATCTCCACGACAGAAAACAGACGTGGAGGGCACAGTGATTTGCTGAAGGCCACGGCCACGCATGTTGGCAGGGCCACAATCGACACCCAGGCTAGCCCAACTCCGGGCCCACCTTCAGCCCAGGGCCCAGGTCCAGCCTGGCTGTCTCCTGCCCTCGCATCAGGGGAGCACCCTGGTCCAGCTCTTGGCCGTCAGGCAGCACCCACCCTCTCGCTGACCGCGTTGTACTTGATGGCCAGCTCATCACGCTCCGCGCGGCTCTGGGCCAGCAGGTCCTCCACGCGGGACAGCTCCTGCTGCAGCAGCTGGTTCTCCTCCTGCAGTGACAGCACGGAGGCCATCTCTGTGGCTGGCAGTGGGGCTGGAGAGGGACAGCAGGCACGAGGTTGGCTTCCCCCCAGGTCCAGGGGGACATCCTCCCCCCACCGGTGCTCTAGACACATCACTAGAGGCAGGAAGAGGGACCGGGCCCCTGAGCGTGGATGTAGCACGGGCCACGCAAACACACAGCAGGACGGGGGTAGGCAAAGAGATGGGCCTGGAGCTAGACTCGGAGTGGACACAACCACAGCTGAAGGGTGGCCCCAGCAGGCCCAGAACGTGCGGGCGGGAGGCTCGGTCCTGGAGGCAGGGACTAGACCTGAGTTCTAGCTCCTTCCTTCTCCAACTATGACTCCCCCCTGGGCCTCAGTTTTGCTGCTCTGTAAATGAGCGGAAGGGCAGCCAGGCCCGACCCGGAGGGCAGGGAGGCCGCACTTAAGGGAAGGGCTTCGTGTCCCTTCTGAAGCCAGAGCTTAAGACAGCACAGGTCATGTTGGGAGGAGAAGGAGGCAGAGGAGGAGGGGGGAGAAGGCCAAAGGGAGAAGTGTCCCCTGTCCTGTGGGCTCCTTTTCCATCCCAGGAGACTGGACACACCCCGCAGGCCTCTAGGCTCTCCCAGCCTGAGGTGAGGGTTCTCTACGTCTCTCCTCGCCTGGGGCTCCTAGGGGCCCCACATCCCTGCGCCTCCCAAGGAGGCTGAGGTTGGACAACTGTGGCCAGGGCGCCAGAAACACCACAAAGGAAAGCTGCAAATACGCCAGCTATGACGGACTGTGCCCTTCCCAGACTCTCAAGCCACATGTGAGGCTGTGGGTGTCCCCCCCCCCCAAGGAGGAACAGGGGCCCATCAGCCTCTCTGCCCGGGCGGGGAATGGTCAGTACCACCCCTGGACTTCTGCAGCGCCCTGAGCTAAGCTGAGCTGCCCTCCCCCTGTAACCTCGGGTTCAGGCAGCTCCCACCTTCCCTGGGGGAGAATGTGGTGTTTGGGTCTAAGTCTCGGCTGCAGGCTGCTGGACGGGGTGCTCAGCCCCTGTGGAGCAGCACCACACGGGGAATAACTGGGCAAAAGTACCTCTGAGCCTCCATTTCCTCATCTGTAAAATGGGTCCCTCCACCATAGGGTTGTGCTTGCTTCACGGTGAGTCACTACTGTCACTGACCATGGAAAAGGGGGATGTGAGGAGGGGTGAGGTGCAGGCAGGGTCTGTGGAAGGTGAAAGAAGAGTAGCACCTTGGCTGTCAGGCTGGGAGAGGTTGCGGGTGACAATCTCCCTGATGCGGGCGGGCAGGCCGGCGGTCCTGGGGGCGTCCTGGGCTGGGTCCTGCGCGCTCAGGCCCTCCTCCTGGCCAGCTCTCAGGACGCTGCTCTCCAGTGTCTGGTAGGGCGGTGATGGGGAGAGAGAGCCTCTGAAGGGGACCTGGGACCCTGGGCTCCCTGGCCCGGGTAGGTGAGGAACAAAGTCCTGCCGCCCAAGATGTGGGTACCCAGGAGACCCTCAGGAAATCCCCCAAATGGAGGGAAGCCTGGGAGTTAGTATGGCAAAGAGCCCCACGGGAAGACACTCTGTGTGCCCCCTGCCCGGGGAAGGAGGCCCCACCGAGGACCAGAGAAGTGAACCCAACGGCATGGCCTGCTCACAAACCCCATCCGGGCAGCTCCCACCCCACGTGGTGAGGATTCCACTGTGCTAGCAGAGGTCACCTCAACCCTTAAACCTGGGAGCAGGGATCCCCTTTTCCCATGGGGCACTAGGATAAGGGAACCGTAGCAGTTGAGCCCTGAGCATCCGCTCTACCCCTCATCTGGCTGGGAGCTGTAAGCGGGGACCCTGTGCACCCCACCACCCACCTCTCCCACCCCATGACCCCGAGATTCACCTACTACTCATCCATTCCTGCTAGACCCACACTCCCCTGCCCTGGACAGGGTGGGCCCAGGCCTCAGGACCCACCTGGATAACAGTCTCCAGTGTCGGCTGGGCCTCCGACGATTCCTCCAGCCCCAAGCTCATGGGGGGAGGCTGGGGGCACCCCCCTCCAGGGCCCCAGAGATCGGCTCAGCTTGCCCACCCCACAGCCAGCCAGACCGCTGTGCTGAGCACTGTGCAGATTAGGCTTAAATCCGGCGGGGGCCCCATGTGACCACGGGGTGGGCCGGGCTGAGGGACGGGGAGGGGCCGGGAGGGCAGAGGAGGGGAGGGCAGAGAGGGGAGGGGAGGAGGAGGGAGGAATGGAGGAGGGGAGGGGAGGGGGAGGGAGGAATGGAGGGGGAAGAGGGGGATGGGAGGAGTGGGGAGAAAGGGAGAGGATAGAGAGAGGGAGCAAGAGGGCCCTGAGACCGGGACCCTCCACAACACCCCCCAAACTGTCCTCCCTCCCCAGCTGCTGGGTCCTAGAGCCGCCAGGCCCAGGGGGTGGGGTCAGCCAGTCTCTGACCTCCTTTGCTGACCCAGGCGGGGGTCACGTGGTTTGCTAAGACTGTTCACGGGGTGCTGGGATGACGCTTTCCCACATCAGGGTCAGGGCAACCACCGAAGGTGTGGAATGGCCACCCCAAGCGATCTGGACCCCCTCATCCCCTCGCCCCCACTTCCAGCCCCGCACAGGCCGTGTGCTTCTGAAGAAGCAGCTCTGCCCCTCTGGGTCTCCTTGTCCGCTTGTAAGATGCGGATAATACTGGCGCCCACTCACGGAGTAGTCTGGGGGATCAACCCAAAAACCGTGTGGGCACAACGATCGTGTGAAATACCGATTTCACTCATTTGAGAATCCAAAATGGACAGTCCCTGTACCCCAGGGCCAGAGGCCCACCCCCCACCTCCCACTGTTCCCGCCCTGCCGCTGGGAGGCTCCCGGAGCAGTGAGGCCCCAAACTCTGGACTGAGCCGCACATCTGCGGTCACAGGGGAGCCCAGCTCTCCCGCTCCTTGGCAGTACGACCTCGGACAAGGTACCTCTCTGAGCCTCGGTACCCTCGTCTCTAAAATGGGATTGAGAGCAACTACGACACAGCGTCTCTGAGGATCCAGTGAGCTGAAAGGTAGAGGGGGTTGGAACCCAGCGGGCTTGGGGTGAGCAGTGAGGAGCTGCTGTTCTGTTTTCATTAGTGTCCCTCCTGCTTCCGGGGCCCCTCGGAGCGCCGGGTCCCATAGGGGGCATATTGGCTTATCTCATTAGATCCCCACCTCAACTCATTCCAGATGAGAAAACCAAGGCTTAGAGAGGTTAGAGCTCTCCCCTATTCAAAGTGACGCGCCGCAGGGGAGTGGTAAGCCCAAAGCTCATTTCTTTTGGGCCAGGCAGCCCCCCAGTAAGTTCTTCCAGGCGGGGCCAGGTATTTTCCCTTTAAGGTTGTACCACATGGGGATCCCTGGGTGCTCAGTGGTTGGACTCCTGCCTTCGGCCCAGGGCGTGATCCTGGAGGCCCAGGATTGAGTTCCCCATCAGGCTTTTTGCATGGAGCCTGCTTCTCCCTCTGCCTGTGTCTCTGCCTCTCTCTCTCTCTCTCTCTCTCTCTCTGTCTTTAAAAAAATAAAAATATAAAAATATAAAAATAAATAAAAATAAAAAGACTACCACGTATCTAAGTCACACCGAGGAATGCAGCAGGTGCTGCACAAATGCACCTCAGTCAAGCTGGACCCCTCACACTCAACTAGGAAATCTGTTCTGCAGATGGAAAACCAGGAAACAGGGCACTCCAGGTCAAAAAGGTAAGTGCCATCAAGATGCCATGGCAACCAAGGCCAAATCTAGGCAAAAGTGAACTCAGCCAGGGGCAGAGAGCTGTCAGTACAAAACTCTGGGACTCTCATTTTCCCACCTCCAGATACCCTCCAGAAGTCCCCTCTACAGACTGCGTACCCATAACCAGAGCAGAGGGTAGATCACAAACACCCCTCGGCCAGGGTCTGCACCCCCGCTTGCCCAGCTTGGCACAGAGGCGGCCCCACATGTGCTTGGTGAACTAAATTATTCTGTGTCTTCCCCCAGCAGTGCCCTAAGGGATCAGGTGAAAGGGAACAGGATGCCAGAACCCTTGGCTCTGCCCAAAGTTCTCCCCCTCGGGTCTGACCATGTTCTCTAGATCCCAAGAAATCACATCTAAACTCTGTGTGTCCATGCAGTTCTCCAACATCTGCAGCCAAATCTCAAAATAATGGAATTCTTCAGAGGAAAAGTCTGGATGTGAGAGCTTCAGCATCAGACTCCAATCTTGGCTATGCCTCCCCACCAGGTGTGTGACCTGGGCCACTGACTTCGCCCCTCTGAGCCTCAGTTTCCCTGTCTGTAAAATGGGATGATAATGATTGTTTCTATCATGAGGATCCAGTAAGGCGATCCATGCTTAGCTACGTGCTTGGATGTGGTGTGGCACAAACTGCTTGTGTACGGGGATCCCTGGGTGGCTCAGCGGTTTTGCACCTGCCTTCAGCCCAGGGCGTGATCCTGGAGTCCCGGGATTGAGTCCCACATCGGGCTCCCCGCATGGAGCCTGCTTCTCCCTCTGCCTGTGTCTCTGCCTCTCTCTCTATGTGTGTCTCTCATGAATAAATAAATAAAATCTTAAAAAAAAAAAAAAAAGAAAGAAACTACTATGTGTTCACCAAAACATATTTCCGATTCTTCTTAGGAACTGGGACTCCCTTGCAGTCAGAGATGGCCATGTGATCACGTTCCGGCCAGTAGGATTAAGACAGAAAGAACGTGTGCCACTTCAGACCTGGCCCATAAAAGCCTCCCATGAGGAACTGTTGACCTCCTTCCCTGTCCTCCAGCTGGAAGGAAAGAACGCTGAAGTCCTAGGGGATGCGAGAGCCGCAAGCTGGAGGGGTCTGGGTCCGTGGGTCGCCATGTAGAAAGCCACCTGTCAAACACCCAACAGGACTTGCCATGAATGAGAAATAAACTTCTGTTAGGCCTCTGAGATTTCAGGGTTTCACGGTCACATCAGCTAGTACCACCCTAATGATTACGCACTGTTAAATAAGGCCTAAGTGTTGGCTCCTACTAGCGCTATTATTACTATCGACAGTGTTACCGGCTCTTCGCAGTACCCCTGGCACACAGGGGCACACTTCAGCCATTGTTTGGAGAATAAGTACAGAGGAGACACTCTGCACTCGTTCTCTCCCACTCTTTGCACTTGTTCTCTGGCCCACCCTCCCAGCCTGCTTGGCCTTGCCCACCGTCCAAGCCTGCTGTTTGCCAGATTTAGCGCCAGGAACCAGCCAAAAGCCCCTCAGAGATGACTCATGAGTTTCAAACACATCTGTGTCCTTGCCCACTTATGCCTTTTTTTTTTTAAGATTTTTAATTTATTTATTCATGAGACACACACACACACACACACACACAGAGGCAGAGACACAGGCAGAGGGAGAAGCAGGCTCCTTGTAGGGAGCCCGATGCGGGACTTGATCCCACGTCTCTAGGATCACGCCCTGCGCTGAAGACGGCGCTAAACCGCGGAGCCACCCGGGCTGCCCACACTTATGCCCTTCTTTATTCTCTACTGCTGACTAGGAATTATAACAAAAACATTGAACCGACCACAAGCCTGGCCCTCTGCCCATCACTCTGCATCTGTACCTCATCTCTTTTAACCTTCTTGACAGCCCTGTGATGGCAGCACTGTTCTACCCACTTTACAGATGATGACACTAAGGCTCCGTGAAGTTAAATAACTTGCTCAAAGCTCCCCAGCCTGAAGAGCTGAAGCCACATGTGAGACCCAGACATGCCTGGTTCCAAAGTTTTGAGCAATCATAGCAACAGCTGCCATTACATAGCATGTACTGTGTGCACCACCCTCGCATGCGTATTATATAAGCCACTGCTATCTTTTGCTTGCACTGCTGAGATGGTCCCTCAGTTCTAGTCTATTCTCACACAATGGAGATCGCCTCCCGCTTCTGCTCAGTGTCCCCCCCACACACACACATACACACTACCTCCTGTCACAATCAAAATAAAATAACAAAATTCAGGCACATGAGTTTTGCCCCCCTGGACCCCAGTCAACTTCTCCCACCTCATCATCCCCTTCTCTATCCCCCCGTGCTCATGCCACTCCAGCCACGCTGGCCTTGATTCTCATCAAAACACATCAGGCATGCTCCCACCCCAGGACCTTTGCACTTGCTTTCTCTGCCTGCAGTGCTGTTCCCTCTTTTGCATGGCTGCTTCCTGCCTGTCAACCAGATCTTGACTCAAAAAAATATCACCTACTGAGAGAGCGAACCCTGACCCCCAGCTAAAGTGGTCCCTGACTGTAGGCACACGGTTTTCTCTAACATGTATGTTGTCTATCTCCTCCAAGGACAGGGACCAAGTTGGCCTTGTTCAATGCTGTCTGCACAGCCAAAGCTCCACGAACTGCTGTAGAATGAGTGAATGAAGGAATGAATGAATGAATGCAAAGAGACAAGTAAGAATATAGGGAGCTAAATGAAACAAATTGAAAAGAAAAAAGGAACAATTCCCCTGAGCTTTGGGTCGGGTCACATCGGGCAAGTCCTGGCCTTAGATGACGTCACCCACAGACCGGAATCCCAGGACCCCCAGGGAACATATGGCAGCACCTGCTGCATCCCAGGAGCTGGGGGAGGGGGGACCTGACATTATCAGGGGACCCCTGAGTGGGAAGGGTGCCTGGTGTCCAGGCGGGCCGTCACCCCCAGGGCTGGGGCAGAGCCTGGGGAGAGGAGGAGCCAAGTCAGGCAAAGCCTCCAGATCCATCGGCTGCTTCTGCTTCGGGTCTTTTCTGAGCCCAGCTGCTGCCTAAGGAGACCAGGCTGGCTTCAGCCCCGGACACGGCTTGTTTATTTACTAAGCACCTGCTGAGAGCCCAGCTTGGGGAAAGAGTTAATCTCGATGAACGCGGGCACAAGGTACCACATGGACCCCCCCAGTCCCCCAGGCAAGGCCCAGGCCCAGGGGGCGCTGGGGAGACGGGCCACCGCGGGGGCAGACCTCGGCCCAGGGCACAGTCCTGGGGGTTTGCAGGGAAATCACGACGGGGCCCAGCCCAGCCCAGCCCAGCCCAGCAGCAGGCCCCAGGACGAGCAGCCCCAGGGGGCCCGGATCCCGCACCGGCTGCGCCCCTGCGGCAACTCAGCAGCACCCGGCGGGCGAGGGCGGCGGGGACCGGGGCGGGGGCGGGCGGGGCGCAGGAAGCCGCAGCGCGGAGCTGCCGTTAGTGGGGACGGCGGGGAAGGGCCTCCCGCCGCGGGCTCGGGCCGCCCAGCCCCGCAGGCCCCCGCCGCGCCGGCCCCCGCCCGCGAGCGTCGGGAGCAGCGTCGGGGCAGCGTCGGGGGCAGGGGTGGGGGCAGGGGTGGGGGGAGCGGGGACCCCGCCGAGCGGGGGTGCGGGGCTGCGGGGGCGCGGCGAGGGCGCGGGGTGCCGCGGGGCGCGGGGACTGCCGCTCCGGCCCGCCCCCTGGCGCGCGCCCGCCTTCCCGCCCGCGCGCGCCGCCGCCTCGCCCCGCGGCCTCCGCCCGCCCAGCGCGCGCCCGCGGCCTCCTACCTTCGCGCGCCGCCGCCGCCGCCGCCAGGGCCGCCGCACGGGCCGGGCGGGGCGGGGCGTGCTCGGGGCGGGGCCACGAGGGGCGGGGTCACGAGGGGGCGGAGCATCCTGGGGGCGTGGTTACCCGGGAGCGTGCTCGGGGCGGGGCTACCAGGGGGCGTGGCCGCCGGGGGCGGAGCGTGCCCGGGAGGCCGCTTCGGGGGCGGGGCCTGCGTTCCCGCGTAGCCCCGGGCGAAGGGCGCGGGACCCGGGGGCGGCCCCCAGCTGTCGCGCGCTGGCGAGGGGCGGGTCCCCGGGGAGGGTTTTTCCAACACGCCCCCTTCTGCCGCTCCGGACGGCCCAGCAAACCGGGGCCATCCGCTCCTCGTGCATAAGGGGCAATTGAAGATTAAGCAAGTGCCAAGGTCGCCAAGCTGCAAGGAGGCGGAGTAGAATGGAGCCCACGCCCAGCTGCAGTCCCGGGCTCTCGTCCGTGCTCCCTGACCCCGCCGGCCGGAGGGTCGTTCCCCGCCCGCACGCGCTGAGGCTTCGGTGACTGCGGCCCGGAGAACGTCTTCCCGATTGCCCTGCAACCTGCCGGAGCCCTCTGGCCTCAGTTTGTTCATCTGTGAAGCGCCCGAACCCCATCGGCTGCCCATGCCCCACTCTCTCGCAAACTCATGTGCCTTCTCCCCAAATGGGATAAGGATTAGATCCTAGAGGAAGCCAGGCCTTTTCTTTTCTTTTAAAGCAATCCCTGCACCCAACGAGGGGCTCGAACTCAACCCGGAGGTGGGGTCAAGAGTCTCAAGCTCCGCGGGCTGAGCCAGCCAGGCGCTCCGAGAAACCATGCTTTCGGAAGCAAATAGTGATCCGTCGTTCGTGTTGTATCAGTAAATTAGATTGTACCCACCCACGGGGCCTCAATCTCCCTGTTCTCCAAAGCATTGAATCAAATCATCCGTTTTCAAAGGGGGAGGCAGGTCTGAATCTCTAGAGCAGAAAGAGGGGTGTGCTTGGTCTGAAAACACATGTTTACTTTTATGTTTTTTTAAAAAGATTGAATTATTTGACACAGAGAGAGCGCACACAAACAGGGGGAGAGGGAGAGGCAGGAGAAGCCGACTCCAGCTCTATCCCAGGGCCCCCGGATCATGACCTGAGCCCAAAGCAGACGCTCAACCACGGAGCCACCCAGCGGCCCTAATTTTATGAGTTTATATTTGGAAAACAGTCAATAGATGGGTAGAAAGGGGAGTGGGAGTTTCCTCTTTCTCAAAGGAGAGCCTGGGTTTTACATTCAAGTCCTGACACCCTGCGGTGGCGCAAGCAAGGCTGTAGCCTGGGCCAGGGCTCAGAGTATTGGTCAAGAAAGGTTTGGGTCAGTCCCTGGGGTTTGGGGACAGAAAGGCAGGGCTGTGAGGTAGGGAGGAGAAGGCACAACTTCCCAAGGGAGGGCTGTCTGACATTGGCCAGTAACCACACCTGGCCCCCAGGTATCCCCACATGGCCCAGGTCTGTGTCACCCTTCCCGGGGTCCCCAGACTTGCTGGGTCCCCAGCCAGGTCCTGACAGGCTCATGGCCTCAGCAGTCCACAGCTGACCCTGCAGGTCCCTACAGAGCACTCACTCCAGAAAGCTCCTCCCAACACCAGAGTTGGGGTTCAGCCCCCATCCCTGTCCCTCCCTTCAGCAGACCTGCCTGTGGCCTCCACCACGTATCCCTTTACCAGTTCCTGCATCCCAAGGCAGCCCACACTGGCTGTGCACCACACTGTCCTGGCTGCTTCCTCTTACGTTTTCTCATTCTATCCTCAGCCCCTTTTAAACACTCTGTGAAACAGGATCTAGGCTGTGAAGCAGGTTCTAGAATTATTTCTATTTTACAGATGAGGAAACTGAGACTCAGAGAGGTAGTCACTTGCCCAAGGATACATGGCAGGGAGTTCAGTGACTTTCAATCCCTCCTTTCCTCTACACCATGGTACCTCATGTGAGACTTTGGGAGGGACAGCAAACCCAGTGACTCTCTCCTGACCCTCTTACCCCAGACCCCACATGACCCTTCTGGGGAGGGGGGTCCCCAGGCCTCCTCAGGAGGCCTCGGGCTCCCCTCTGTGAAGAGGCTGGGTGCCCTGCTGTGCTGAATCTGTGGCTCTGCTCAGCTCAGCCTGGCCAGTGGTCATTTGAATCCCAGAACTGCTGCCCACTGGTCACCCTGCCCCATAACCAGATGGTGCTCAGCCCGGAGACCCTAGGACCAGCCACCAGAAGGGAGTTGTGCCAGGGGCTCACCTGCTCCCTGCAGAGGGTTCTAAATCTGCAGCTCAGGTCACAGGAAAACAAGTGACTGGAATTACCACCCCAGGGTTGCTAGGGCCAAATGCCTGCCAAATCCAGGTGCTAGGCTGGGTTGGACTCTGGCCACCATCCACAAAACCATTACCAGGAGGCTTAGAGAATGGGCGTTCTGATTAGCCGGGTTCACTGGATATCTTAAGGTAACATGCAAAGTCTTTATTTTATTTATTATTTATTATTTTTTTGCAAAGTCTTTCTGTAATGTCCGCTTGAATAGCAAAAAAATTAGAAAGGGTTATTCATTTAATGAAAAACCATGAGGTCATTCCAAATGTTATACAACATTAAATGCCTGGAGAAATAGTTAGAAGTTATTAAGTGAAACGGTCCAGAACATTGGACAGAATATAAGCCCATATTCTTTAAGTAAAATTTATTTACTGTTTATATGTAACAAGATGAAGACACTAAAATGCTCACTCTGTTCTGTATCTTTGGGTATGGATATGACAGATGAGACACAGAGAGAGAGGCAGAAACACAGGCAGAGGGAGAAGCAGGCTCCCTGTGGGGAGCCCGATGCGGGACTTGATCCCAGGACCCCAGGGTCACCCCAAGCTGAGCCACTCAGGTGTCCGGAGAGATGACCTTTTAAATGTAGATTTTTTTTTTTAAGATTTATTTATTCATTCAGGGAGAGCGAGAGAGAGGCAGAGACACAGGCAGAGGGAGAAGCAGGCTCCATGCAGGGAGCCCGACGTGGGACTCGATCCCCGGTCTCCAGGATCAGGCTCTGGGCTGCAGGCGGCGCTAAACTGCTGCGCCACCAGGGCTACCCTAGATTTTCTTTCTTTGACAAGATAGTACATTGGGGCGCCTGGGTGGCTCAGTGGTTGAGCATCTGCCTTTGGCTCAGATTCCGGGGTCCTGGGACCTGTGGGGTGCTATTTCCTGTATATCTTTCTAGAGATACTTTATGCACATAAAATATCTTTCCCTTCCCATTTACCTAAAAAAGCATATTCTATCTACACCTTATTTTGTACCTGGCTGCCTGCCCTAGATAAAGCGCAATGATAGCTCCTTACCGCTATAGAAATAGCTTTTCCATTCTGTTTTTCCCAAAAAATCTAGTATTCTGCTATATGGACGTATCTAAATTCATAAAACCCATCCCTTTCTGATGGATCGTGTAGTGGGTAGACTGTGGTGAGTTGAATTGTGTCCCCCCAAAAGATATGTTCAAATCCCAACCCCCAATACCTGCGAATGTGAACTTATTTGGAAATAGGGCCTTTGAAGATGTAATTAAGGATTTTGAGATAAAATTGTCCTGGGTTGAAGGTCCACCTAAGTCCAGGGGTGGGCCCTAATTCAGTGCAGGGTGTCCTTATAAGGGGAGGGAACACACACAGACACAAGCCCACGTGAAGACAGAGGCAGAGATGAGGTCATGTTCCTACAAATCAAGCAGTGCTTGGGATGATCGTGAATACTTTGTGGTTTTGTTTTCGTACCTGCATTACATTTGTAATCCAGAAGATTGATTACGATCTCTAAGTATCTGTCTACTTTCAAGCTGCAGTAGGGAAAAACTGGCCTTTCCCCAACTCCAGTCCATTCCATCCACAGGGCATGGCATCCGTCACTCTGCTCAGAGAAATCAACAGCTATTGGGAGCCTACTAGAGAGCCTACTATGTGCCGTGATGCCGGCAGTGGCTTCTAATCTCCTAGGAGGCAAAGCCTCCCCCCTGACCTGTCACTCGATACCTGCCGTACTGCAGCTTCCTTGATCTACTAGGAGAACGGGAACTTCCATGGATTAACCAGGTCCTCGGTGCCAGTCCTGGAGGCAGCGCTGATTGAGCAGATCGACCTGATTAAAAGCATGGATGTGGGAGCCAGATGCCTGAGTTCCAGTCCCAGCTCTGCCACTTAGCAGCCATGTGACTCTGGGCAAACTAACCTAATCTCACTGCTTTGGTCTCATGATTCGTAAAACGGATGAGCACCTACCTTGCGGGGCTGCCGTGCTGGTGAATGGAGCTTGATGCCAAGCGCATGGAACAGCGCCCAGCGCAGAGTAAGCATCACTGAGCGACAGCTGCCATCAACATGAAGGGGAAGGAAGGGACAAAGAGAGCATGTGAAGTGACCCCAGACACACACCAAAACCACACATCTGTCCAGATGCTTTTCTCCGAGACTCCGACTTCAAACACACTTTGCTCACCTCTTGCCTTAGTCATCTATGACTGTGTAACAGGATTACCACAGACCTGCAGCTGAAGACATTCCCTGGCTGTTGCTGAGTTGGGAGTCTGGGCCTCTGCACAGCTGCAGTCAAGGCTTGGCCAGGGCTGCGGCTCATCTGAACGACCGACCAGCTTCCAAGCTCACGTGGTTTGGGCAGTGCTCCCTTCCTGGCTGACTGCCGGGACTAGGAGCTTTGGTCCCCCGTTGACCATCAGCCTGCAGCTGCCCTCCATTCCCTGGCTCTTTGACCCTCCGACCAGGGCAGCACACACACGGCAGCTTGCTTCGCTAAAGCCAGTGAGAGGATCTCAGAGGGACAGAAGTGATGTTCTGTAACATAATCACGGAAGCAACATCGTCGTGTCACCTTTGCCTTACTGCGTTACTTAGAAGTCACCGGTCTAACCGACATTGGAAGGAGATGGCAGATGTGCACACCCAGTGGTGGCAGTTGTGGGAGGCCACCTTCATCTTCGACTCCCCGTTCTATAGAGCTCAGGCTGAGCCTCACACTTTCCCAACTGCACCCCAGCAATTTGGAAGCTCCATCAGGTGTCTAATTGAGAAGCCTGATTTGGTATTGGGGATTTTCTGGGGGACCCTGATCCCGTAGCAGGTTTTTTTTTCAGCCAGGATTTCCAGTTGGTGATGATAAGGATCAAACTGTGTCTTACCCCACTCCCACCCCTCACAGATCTGCCAAGGTGTTTTTCAGGTTAGATCCTTGATGGCTGCCTCACCATCCCCATTATGAGTAATGGTTCCAGGTAAGTTACCTGATTCTAGAGGTAATTAAGGCCAAACTATGGGATGGGCACCTGCTAGCACATCTATGCCCCCTGTGAGTGACACGTGGGTTAAGGAAGGAGCCCGTGGTCACACACCTAACCAGGAGAGAGCCTAGATCCAAAGCCCAGGTCCATCTCCAGAACCCAAGAGCCCACCTCCAAGGGGAGGTACGTCTACTCAAGGGTTCCTTCAAGGTAAGTTTCCTCCGTTCTAGCCTGCAAGCATTTAGGAAAAAAGATGGGAGGTAATGGGCAACAGACAAAAAGTTTAATACTCCTGAGACCTCTTTGATGCAAATTCCTTACTCTTATTCAAAGGGCAGAGAATTCTCCATTCTAATTTTCTACGTTCCCCCCCTTATACGGTTTATTAGCAGAGTGGCCATTTCCATAACTAACAACCACAGCTTTCTTACCAAAGCCTCGGGCACAGAAGAGCTGTGGCCTTTGGTTTTCAAGCCTTCTGCGTGCCTGTACACCCTTACTATTTAGGGGAATGCTTCCACAGTGAGGTCTTGTGGGGAGGCATAGGGGCCCTCTCCCACATTACAAGCCAGAATGTCCCAGAATGACAAAAAGACTGTGCTCTTCTAGATGCACAGCAGAGAAGTTACTGGTTGCCTTAGGGCAGTAAGACCTGATTCTCTTATTTTGGCTAATCTGACACCCTGGCACCAGACTTTAAATCTGGACACACGATCAATGTAAGACGTGGCTGAGTGTCTAGCCGTGGCACCCTGGATGGTTTAGTGCCCATGCTGCCAAAAACATGTTCATCTTTGACATACATTGACAGAAGTAAAAACATTTATTTTATCATCTTCGGAATCTGGTCCCACAAAAAAGGCCAACACTTTTTTCAGTTCATTGTCTTGACCCTTCGAAAAATAGATCTTTCAATTCAGAGGTAAGGTATGTTGATAAAAGCAAATTTAGAGGTGTGCTCAGATAAAATTATTTCTCATAAACCAGTAATACAGGCAACCCTAGGCTTCCAGTTCACTCAGAACTCCTTCTGTCATGTACAGTCTCTGAAGGAGAAAAGAAAGTAAGAGGTTGTCTGCAGACAAGGCACTTCAGAAACCACCACGGAGAAAATCCGAGTCCCCTGGGGTCAGCCCCTGAGCCCAGACAGCTGTCAACAGACAGAAAAGCCAAACCCCCCACCTCCATGAGAACAGTTCCTCCGACTTTCCTGCTCAAACACTCTTCCACCTGGCTCCCAGGGCCTGCCTCAGCTCTGCATTGCCCACCTGGCCCACAAGACCCAGCAACCAGGCCACTTGGACGCCGCTTTCTGAAGCTCAGAGCAGTTCCTGCGGCAGACGGTGCGGAATGCTTTCAGAGGCCCCTGCTGGACATCTTACAGGAGCAGGCCCTTTTGCAAAGGCGAGTTAGTGCAGATCAGCACGTTAGCAAAGCAAATATTAAAATTTTTTAAAAAGCTAGTTAATACTCTTGATTTCCCTCCTGATTATCTGTTCAAGCTGCAGCCTATAAACCTGACAGAAATCAGGAAGGAATCCCCCCGCTGAAGGCACCTTGAAGGAAGCGGCTACAGCCAGTGAGAGTGCAGAAAGCCTTCCTTCTGGACAGTGATCATGGGACACCTGTAACCACTGAGAAGGGCCCAGCTGAGGCCAGGCAGCACACTCAACCCCTTCTTTGGCTTTGGGGGGCTTCTGTTTAATATGGATCGCAGTGATGGAAGCAGCAGTCTCAGAGTCTCTCATGTCAAGAGAGACAGGGACAGGGATACTGGAGCTTTTCTCCTCCTGTGTTCTGGCTGCACAGTTGAATCCCAAGAAACACTGACATGGTGCCAATTTACTGCCTAACATGTCAATCTTTCAAGAAAGTCAGGTGAGGAGAGACAGTCACGCTCCAAACAGAAGCTGGCCAGGGAGTGCTTCGTCCTCCTTCCTTTGGCCCAGGTGAGGCGGCTCCTTTCCAGAAATTGTTATGAGGAAAAAGAAGGGTATGCTCAGATCAGAACTGGACCCAGCCTGTGCCTGGTTGAGTCTGACTGGAAGTCGACCTACAAAAGGAAAAAAAGGGAGAGGAGGGAGACTTCAGATGCTTGAAAATACTAAGTCGATAAAACGTGGCTTCTCTCTGGGCAGTAAGAGTTCCAAGAAGTCAGTCTCTGAATGTTCTAGAGCAGGGGTCAGCAAACTACAGCCCAGGAACCAAACCTAGTCCTCTGTTTCTGTAAATTAACTTTTTTTGGCACATATCCATGCCCATCCACTTACATACCACCTGAGGCTGCTTTTGAGCTACAAAAACAGAGTAGAGACCATAAGGTCTTTAGAGTCTAAATGATCTGCTAGCTGGTCCTCTACAGAAAACACGTGCTGAGTCCTGTCCTACAGTCTATCCCTGTAAACAATGGTGCAGTAAGTTTCTAGCATCTCTTCACCTCAATTCCAAGGAAAGGCTTGAAATTTTATTGAGGCAGAGAAGGCAAGAGACCATGAGACTGGACTAAGGCTAGAACCAAGATTAGCTCTCAGCCAGGTATTCTGAGATAGCTGGGGCAGGAGTAAGGGAGTGTGGGGTAGAGAAGAAGGGGGAGCTGCTACTGGGGACAAGCCAAAGGTGGATGGAAGACCAGGAAGACTGACAGTGTACCCCAGGTCACCTAGCAGTAGAGATCGCAAAAAGCCTTCCCGGAGAGAAGTATGGCACCCCAAGCAGGCACTGTGGGGCTCTGTCACTGGCTGGCCTGAAAATATCCAAGTCAGAGCTGTGGCTCCAGACACCAGGATAAAAGCATCTGGAGCAATCCCATGTTTCTAGGGAAACCGCCCTGGCCCCAGTCCCACCACAAAAATGTGACCCTCCTCACCCTGCAGATTTGGTAAAGTCTCCCCAGATGTCGGTGGTGGCAGTAGTGGCAGGCTTGGGTTGTGGCCAGGACGTGGTGGCACCTCCTACTGATGTCCCCAAATCCGACGGTCAGAGAGAGAAGAAAAGGAGACACGGG
Organism: Vulpes lagopus; assembly: GCF_018345385.1. Classification (NCBI taxonomy): domain Eukaryota; kingdom Metazoa; phylum Chordata; class Mammalia; order Carnivora; family Canidae; genus Vulpes; species Vulpes lagopus. The sequence continues at coordinate 130,434,422 of NC_054831.1, forward strand.
AGTCAGAGATCTCTCTTTCTGGTGATCTCTGAAATCAGTCTCATGATTCCAGGTGGCTGAGAGAAACAGAGACCAGCTCCGGGACAAAAAACCCCAGTGAGCGGCCACATTTCTGCCATCTGCTCACGAGCCCTTGAGGGCTCCTGGAGAAAAGGGGAGGGGGAGAGTGCCAGTGAGGATGAGTCCCACATCATTTGTCACTCATACCCGAAGCTGGCCTTGTAGTCAACTGCTCACGTTGGCAGTCTGCTTAAAATTTACTATCTCCTGCCCTGGCTCCTTGAATGGAGAATGCCCACCAACGATGCAAGGTCATCTTCACATAAAGCCCTCACTCAATCCAGTGTCTGGATCAACTGAATGAAAAAGTTATGCTTCAGACCTGTGCCAGGTGATGGGACCCAAGCTGGTAAGGGTTTGGGGAGAATCTCTTCATAGGGTGGAGGTGGGGCACACTGGGACTGCAGTGCCTGCTTCTGTGCTCCTCTGGCACCTCCCCCAGTGCCGCATCCCTGGGAAAGGCCCTGTGCCCTCGGCCCTTCCACCAATTTGCTACTTCTAATCTGCTCTGGGCTGGGAGACCAGATAACATCAAGGCCCTCAAATATTTAGTTTTACAGTTACCAAGTGCTTATCACTGTCTCATTCAGACGCGCTCACAGTCCCTGGGGGAGGACAGGCCAGGACCAATTACATGACTTCATGCACTCCCCTCAAGTCTTGTTTCCTTATCTCCCAAAAGGGGAGGATGACAGCGATTTCACAGAACCAGTTTATGCTATAAGAGTTAACAGTGGAATGCACGTGCCGGTGGGAATGGCCACATCAGTGTTACGACACCTGACAAACACTTAGTGCTTTAGGTACCGTGAGTGTTACTCACGGATGAGCTCATTTGATCCTCACCAGAAATCCACACTGTAGGTACCATGACTGCCCCCATCCTACAGATGAGAACACTGAGCCACAGCGAAGCAGGCCCTCTTCTGCCTACCACACAACCGATAAGCTACAACCAGAACTCGCCCAGTCCGGTTTGAAAGCATACGAAGCGCTCAATGAATGGTGCTCTTTGTGGCTCCTTATTTGACCCCAAAACACTAATTGCTTGTTTTGTACATTAAAATGTAAGCCCTTCAGTGGAGCCTGGGGGGGGCTCAGTCAGGTATCAGTCCATAGGCTCAGGTCAAGATCTCAGGGTTCTGAGATCCAGCCCCACATCAGGCTCTCCCCTCCAGGTGGAGTCTCTTTGAGAGTCTCCCACTGCCCCTGCCCATGCCTGATCTCTCAAAATAAAGAAATGAAATCATAAAAAAAAAAAAAAAAGACCACAAGCCCTTGAGAGAACTTGTGCTGTACTTGCAGGTTTCCCAGGGCCTAAAACACTGCCTGGCACATAACAGATACTCTGTATTAGCTGTTAAACATGCACCAGCAACTGAGGGATGGCCTGAAATAGTGGCTCGCAGACCTTGGTGAGCTTACAAATAACATTAAGAACGCAGATTCCTGTCCATGTCCCTGGTGATGTCAAGGTAGGCGGGCCTGTTACCTCACTCTGAGAAGCAATGCTCAGAGCAGTTCCTGGTGCCGGGGTGTGGGCTTGCTGACTCCTACTCCTGCCCACTCCTGAGTGGGAATTCCCCACAGGGCTGAGGTTGGAAGCCTGACCTCCAGATGGGGAAGCCAATGTCCACACCCATAAAAGAGAAAGAAAGCAGGCTTCCTGCCTAGATCCTGACACACACCCCCAGAAACTGGTGAGACCGGTGTGGGGAAACTGGGGTGGCAACAAGCCCCCAGCCTAGGGAAGCCAAGGGAATGGGCTAGCTCCCCAGCACTATCAGTAGCTGGTACTGGGCACTGAGCTTCTGGAATCCCAGGGTCTCCAAAAGCCGTTTCTTACACCTCAGAACAAGCACCCAGCATAGTGTGCTGGGGGAGTGGCCTCTCAGCTCCCCAGCACCTCGCTAGGGAACTTGCTCCAACCTAAATTCCCCATTTTATTTCCCACTACCTAACTTAGCATACTTATGCTACATCCATTTCTCTACACACACCAGGTATTTAAAAATCTGAGCCTTATTCGAAATCTTCTGTCTGGAACACCAAACACCTCCTGCCCCAGTCTCCTTCCTTCTAGACCCACCTCAATGCCACCTTTTCCATGGAGCCTCCCCACAACATATTGGCTGGAAGTATATGGACCCATACATTTGGTCTTTGTGCCTAGGATCTAGGCAGACCGTGTCTCTATCACCCACCCTCTCAACCAACACTGAGCAGCCTCTGAGAACCAAAAACTCATGTGCTGATGATTTCACAGCAAATCAGTGTCACAACAAAAAAGCCGCAGCCCCTGCCCATCAGGAGTAGACAGAGGCACTGAAGGGGTAAGTGGCAGGTATCAGGACACAGAGAAACCCCTGACCCAGTCTGGGCAGGATCACATACAGGTGACAAGTGATAGATAGTGTGAATGAAGGAGGGTCCACCATGGGGCACCAGCTGCCAGCAGGGAGAAGAACCCACCACTGTGGGGTTAGCAGCAAGTATAGTCACTCCTGAGCACTGACCTGAACTGGGAGCAACTGCTGTCTGGACGACGGGGGCACCCCCAGACAACTGCTCCCCAGGGGGAGGGATCAGGGTGGAGGTTTTCCCCCCTGGGGGTGGGGGAAGCAGGCTCAGTCCTCCTGTGCTTGCAGGCCGTGCTCGGGGAGTCCCAGCTGCTCCTTCCTTCTTCTTCATGTTCTGAAAAGAGAAAAGGAATGCAAACCAGTCAGTTCTGCTGGGGCCCCCATGCTAATCGGAAAGCCCCACAAAGAGGGCCAAGCCCCAAATATCTATATAACCATCTGGTCAAGAGCTATCCAGCACCCTCTCTGTGGTGAGCTGTGTTCAATACTTCACAATTCTAGAGCTACCCAAATATATCTAATTTGAAAACTCAGCCCTGGGTTCATTAATCATCAGGAAGATACAAATTGAACCACAAATGAAAACTAGTGCTATACCATTACACACCCACTAGAATGGCTACAAGCTAGATCATCAAGTACTGACAAGGAAGTAGAACAACCAGCACACTCACTCATGCGCTGCTGGTGGGAGTGTAAACAGGGAAAACTACTTGGAAAAACTCTGGAAGAATCTAGAGCTGAACACGTGCATGAAAAGACATGAACTTGGGAGATTCACAGCCGCACCATTTGTCATAGCTCCAACCTGGCAATTACCCCAATGTCCATCGTTGCTTAAACAATAACACGGGGGGACGACAACAAGCCTGGGTGGCTCAGCTGGTTAAGCGTCTGACTCTTGGATTCAGTTCAGGTTGTGGGCTCTAGCCCTGAGACGGTCTCCATGCTCAGTGTGGAGTCTCCTTAAGGATTCTCCCTCTGCCTCTACCCCTCCCCTGCCCTCAAATAAATCTTAAAAGAAAAAAAACTAACACGGACATATTCTCATAATGAAATATGCCACCGCAGTGACAATGGACAAACTAGATGCAACAAATCAGGGGCTCTCACAAATGCTACACCGGGTAAAGCAGCCACACACAGTAGAATACAAACTGGCAGGATCCATTCATAAAAATTGAAAAACCAAATCTAGGGCATTCAACCTCAGGACCGTGGTTACTCTGTCCTATGGACAGAACCAGAATGGTGATAATCAATGCCTCTTGATCTGGGTTTGCATGGGTACATTTGGTTTTCAAAAATCCACAGATTTCTACATTTATACTGTGTGTACTTTTCTGTATGTATATTGTACTTCCATAAAACATTAAAAACAAAACAAAAACCTGAGCCTCAATGGGAAACCAGTGCAAGTTATAAAGATGAAGACGCAGTTTCCACCTTGTAAGGAGCAGTAGCTTAATCCAATGTTAAAGCCAGAGTCCTCAAGTCAGAAATCTCAAAACCCTCAGTGAGTCCAGCTGTGCTGGTTATTTCCAGCTCTACAACCTGGGCAAGTCCCTTAAACTCTCCAAGGCTCAATTTCCTATAAAGTGGGAGAATGTTCATAGAAATGCCTAAAAATTCATAGAATTTATAGAAGTGCCTAAAAACACACTACCTGGCACACAGCTGATGCTCATTAAATGTTAGTTTCCTCCCAGCAAGAGAGGAATCACATCCCAACCAGTCCAGTGGACATGACCTGTATTTTCTCTTAAGGGCCAGTTGGCCAACGTCAAGGGTCCCAAATCACCAGCGTGAAGCAGAAAAGAGGAGAAAGAGATAGTAAATAAAGAGTTAAGTAAAGAAGAAGAGCATTATTTTAAGGTTACACAGTTTCTTCCAAAAACATTTCCATTTGGTCTTGGTTCCCCAAAATCACCTCCAACCCCATTCCCTGTAGCCAGGTGAGGACCAAGTTCTGGCCACCGGCCCAGCCCTACCTTTTCCCATTCTCAACAGGAACTAACAATGGGAAACCCAGATGCAGGGCAACTCAGGATGAAGACACGGGGTGTCAGGACACCACCAGCAGCAGCAAAAGCTGCCCATGACTCCCAGCACCCATCTCAATACCTTCTGGCCCAGAGCTCTCCCAAATCTTCCTTCCTCGAGATGCCAAGCCATGGGGCAGCTGATCCCCATTCTAACAGCCTGGTCAAAAACGCCAGCTCCGGCAACAAGTGAATAATGCTCCTTTTCAACTCAGAGAGGCTTTGCACATGCTGTTCCCTCTGCTTGACCACCCCCTTTCCAACTTCCTTACAGGTCACTTCTTCCAGGAACCCCTCCTTGCTTCCCCTGCGAGCTGCATGCCCCTCCTTTAGGAGCTCCCAGCATCGAGCGCATCCCCTCCCCTGCCAAGTTGTGGTCACATCTCGTCTCATCCATCTCTGTTTAACTCTGAGCTCCAAGAGAGTAGACCTCTCTCATTCACCGCCAGCACGGGACCTGGCACAAGGCAGCTGATCCACAAACATATGTTCAACTGATGGAACTGAACTGTGGGAAAGAGGGGTGAGCTCTGGGCCAGGCTTGGGTACTGGCTGGCAAAGACAAGTGAGTATGGGACTCACCGCGATGTTGAGCTTGATAGTCTGGCCCTCTTTGAAGCCTAGGTCCAACTTGGGGCCCTGGTCTGGGTTCTGGGCTTGTTTTGCAAATTCACACTGCTGTTTCACCCACCTGAGAGGACAGGAAGAAAAAGGTGAGGATGAGGCCAGGTGCCCTGCATTCACCTCCCTCACTCCACCCCTACCTGCCATCGGTCCAAGACAAAGCATTTACGTGGCAGAAAGAGCCCACGCAGGGGGCTTGAGTAGTGGGCCTGAATTCAAATCCTGACTTTGTGGGGATACCTGGGTGGCTCAGTGGTTTAGCGCCTGTCTTTGGCCTAGGGCATGATCCTGGAGTCCCGGGATTGAGTCCTGCATCAGGCTCCCTGCATGGAGCCTGCTTCTCCCTCTGCCTGTGTCTCTGCCTCTCTCTCTCTCTCTCTCTCTCTGTCTCTCATTAATAAATAAAATCTTTAAAAACAAAAACAAATCCTGACTCTGACACTAACTAGCTGCACGCACATCAGTTTCCTCATCAACAAAATGGGATGGCAATCTTGTATGTCTTAAAGACCGCTATGAAAATTCAGTGAGCTCATTTATGTAAAAGAAGGTCCTGACACTGGTCTTCAGGAAATATGAAAACCTGGCCCTCTCCTCCCCAGCACCCGGCATGAGGACCAAGACAATGTATCCACATCCCCCACCCAAGGCCTCATAAAGTAGATGGTGAGACAAGACAGATGTCCAGAAAGTAGAGGGCAACACAAAGGTTGCCCCCACCCTCCAAACAATATCCATCCAGGAGCCACCTGGGCAGGGATACCAGGCCAGGAAAGAGCCAGAGGTGTCCACGTGAGAGGCTGCACACTCTCCAACTTGCCAGCAGCCAGAAAGGGAGGCCTACAGGTGGCAAGGGGGCAGTCTCTCCTGCCCTGCCCCTTAGCTTTAGAAAGGACTCCCAGGACATCCGGATGGCAGGAGCAGCACCACTTATTGCATCACAGAGGAACAGGTTCAGGAAGGCCACATGTGCCTCCCATGGACTCTGGCTCCTCCAGTGCCTGGTAAGGGAAGAGGTATGGCACCTCAGAGGTTGGGCCAGCTGACCAGTGAGATGGGTCCGGGGCAGAGAGGACTTGAAGGTAGAGAAGGCAGCCGGCCCCAAAGGAGCAGTGAGGTTCCCTGAGGCTGCTAGCAGACGAACCCCAAGCAGCCACTGGGTATCCTAGGCTGGGAAACCATTCTGTCCCTGGAAAGAAGGGAGGAGGCCTGAGCATGTATCCTAGAACCACTCACTTGAAATGGTCCTGCAACGCAACGTTGAAGTCAAAGGCATCGCCTCGGTCCCCAAAGCCAATTCCAATAAATGCCCGGCGTCCTGGGGGACAACACATGATTAATCCCACTTGCCAGAGGAAACCCTTCTCACCGGGGAGAACCACCACGCCCTGCACGCACCATTTCCATCTTCGATGCGGATAACAAAGTATCTGCTGGAATCGGTCACGCTCTCCACAGCTGTGCCAGGAAACTGGTCCACCGGGGCCTGAGCAAAGAGCTCCCCTGGAAGCACAAGTTAGGGTGAGCCTTGAGCCCCCTTCCAGCTGAATTTTCTATCATACCACTGGGGCCTTTTCCCTGAAAGGCAGACAGTCAAACCTTACTCTGGGGTTCAAATCAAATCCATTCTGATGGACAGACCTATAACCTAAGAAAGGTTCAAGTCAGGGGGTGGCCTAGAAGACAGATATAGTCCACTTTTAATATTCTTAATTGCCAAACTTTTCAAAATCAAATTACACGGAAAATAATCCAGATTTCTGGCTTCTCTTACAATCCAAAGCTCTAGCAATGCTGGAACTCCATTCCCCCGGGAGCACTGCGGTAGCACCTACCTGCCTACACCCGAGAGCCCCGGAGCAGGCAGGCCCTGGTCCAGGTACCTGAGACAGGACTGTAGGGGAACCCAGGTGCACCCACAGAAGAATCTGAAGTAGCTGAGACAGGGCAAGAGGGCCAGTGGTTTTAAAAGGAGCCCCTGGCAAACACACCCCTTGCCACTCCAGCTCTCTATCCCCAGGACAGCACACACCCTTGGGGGCGTTCTAGACTCGCATCAATTCAGCAGGTGCTGACCTCTCTTCATGCTTTTAGTACTCGATCAAGGCTTCTCTACTCAATGCTGTGGTTCACAAGTGATTGTGCAATCAAGGCTGAACTGAATCCGAATCAGTGGCCCTACAGTCTATAGCCTCTTTTTTTTTTTTTAAAGATTTTATTTATTTATTCATGAGACACAGAGAAGCAAGCTCCCTGCAGGGAGCCCGATGTGGGACTCGAACCCAGAACTCTGTGATCACGCCCTGAGCCAAAGGAAGATGCTCAACCCCTGAGCCACCTAGGCATCCCAAGTCTAACGCTTCTTGATAATTTTTCTGCCCCACTCCCTTGTTTGGTCCCTGGGATTCTGGGAGTCACTTGAATGCCTTTGGCCTAGAGCAGTGATTCTCAACCTGGGGCGATTTTGCTCCCTCTCCCCCCAGGGGACATGTGCCAACGTGTGGAGACATTTTTGGTTTTTGCAACTTGGGGGGCTGCTACTGGCATCTGGTAGATAGAGCCAGGAATGTTGCTACATATCTGAAATCTGACTTGACAGCCCACAATATTCCCCTGGCCCAAATGCCACTGGCACTAAAGCTGAGAAGCCCTGGCCAAGGAGTGCAGAGAGACAAACAAGACTGAGCAGGGATGACCCTGCGTGGAAAGCATCCCGGGGTGGCTCCTGCATGGCAGCTGCGGTTCTAACTAGGTGATTCCCTTAAAGTCCACTTCCAGAAAACAGGTGTTGCCATCCCATGTGAGATCCCCTGGGACACCCCAGCAAACCTCACAGCCAGGGTTCTCTGGCCTCATCATAGCAGCCAATACCCAGCCAGCCCCATGCTGCAGAACAGATCGATGCTTTGGGTCACCTTGCAGTTCACAAAGCAACTGGATAAATGTGGGCTCACTTCGTATTTCCAACAATCTTGTGAAGTATGAACTCATATGATCCCCACTGCAAAAGGAGGCCGAGGCACTAGAGGTCATGTGGCTTGCCCCAGGTCTCACAGCTTGGACACAAGAGATGCAGTTCTAAGAGGCAGCCAGTTTTGCCTAGGATGTGCTCTAACCAAGAAAATCTCTACATGTTAGAGAAAAATAAATGACCGAATGGCATAATGTCCAGCTCAGCAGGAGCTGTGTCCAATCCCTGCTCTGGGGGCGGGGGCTCTTTCAGGCCACACTGCTCTCCACAGCTCACCCAGAGGCCCTGGTGGCACATGACTTCCACACAGATTTCCCCTAAGGTGACATCTGCCAGCTGACCCCAACACAGCCCAGCTTGGCTTGTCCTCTCACCAAAGAAAGAGCTGAGCAGGGCAGCTTCCAGCAGCTTCAGTTAATGGGTGTGGTCAGTCTGGGGAATTACATTTAGTTGATAAACAGAATTCCCGTTAAGAGGCAGAGCTCAAGAGCGGAGGGTTGTGAGTCTCCCTCCCCCACTCCCAGCTGATCTTCAAGGCAACTCTGGGGTTTTGTATCTGGGACCAACCTGCAGGTCTCCTCTCCCTGGATTCCAAAACTAGTATTTTCTTAAGCACGTCCCCCTCGCCCCCCACCAAAGACAGGTGCTTGATAGGAAATACTCCCTTTTACACCTGAAGACAGAGCTTTCTACAATTAAAGGTGGGGGGAATAGAGGCAGCTTAGAGGTACACTCAGGCCTTTCATTTCCAGGATCAGTTCCCATGACCCAAACGGACTGGCCGGGGCTGCTGCCGCTCCCTTCACAAAGTAGGAGTTTGGCATCTCAGCCCCACAGGGGCCTCCCTTGCCTTTACCTGAGGTCCTGTCCTCCAGCTTGATGTAGGCCACCTGCCCTTTTGCAGTGATCCGCAGCCGGCCACTCCATGATGGCTGGTCCAGCTGCCACTCCGCGGCCCTAAGGGGACAAAAATCATTGAGCCTCTGCTAGAGGCTCCTGCTCCATCGCTCTAGCGCTGGGGATGGGAATGAGAAGGGCAAGTGGGCTGCTTGCTCGTGACCAGAGACTGGCAAACTTTCTCTGAAAAGGGCCATCCAACCTCGGTCACAACTGCGCACTCGGTTGTCGTAGAGTAAGGGCAGCCATTGACAGTACCTGCATGTGCTGGTGCTTCACATATTTTGACTGAGTGTTTTCTACTGAGTGTGACTATTTCGGTGCAACTTGCTGGACCCTAAAAACCTGAATTTCAAATAACTTTCACATTAAGAAATGTCCTTTTTTTAAAATGCTCCCCAACTATTTAAAAACATAAAAACCATTCTTAGCTTGAGAGGCACACAAAAACAGGGTGGGTCACCGTTTGCCGACCCCAGTTCTAGACTACAGATACTTTTTCTCAAAAGTAGGACTTCCAGTTTTCTCCCAGTAAAAGCAGCAGCTCCTGGGCCTGCTGCTTAAGACGCTGCCAGGCTGCAGCGGCCAGAGCGACCAATTGACCAGAGACGATCTTCGAGGAAAAGTGGAGAGGGCGCAATCATTAGCAGAAAAGAGAAAAGGACAGCAACCATACGTGTGAGAAAAACAAATGGGTGTCTGAGAAATATAACCTCAAAGGTGCCCCAGGCCAAAAGAACCCCCAGGAAACCACGGACTTATCACAATAGCTTCTTTCGGGGCTTTTAAAGCAGTAACTTCACATTTTACTTCTAAGAAGCAGTTTGGCAAAACCCCCAACTGGCAAGAACCTTGGGTGTTTTCAAGAGGCTTTCCTTGGAAGTCCCTAAGCCTAAGTCAGGACGGCGAGCGATACCACTGGCTGTGGACGCAGGCTGTTCTCAAGGCCACACGAAGGCAGACGCTCAAGTCACAAGTCAGCAGACTCGGTTTCAGTTCCTCTTACTGGGGCAACACAAGCCTTAGATCCAAGCTAAGAGGAGCTCTGGGGGTCAAGTGCTTCCTCTGTGGGAAACCAGCCGGCCCGGACACTTGGGAACCTCACCCTGAGCGGGGCCAGGAGGCACCAAACCCAGCCCACTGGCAGGGGTCATCGCAGTAGACTGACCATCCCCAGTCTGGTGTCCCAGCTCCACCTTGTTAACTGTTTCTCTTGTCGCCTCCACACTACTCTTAAGTCACACCACGGGCGTAACAGGTGTTCACTGAAATAGTCTGTCTAGAAAATCAGCTATGGGTCTGCGTTAACGCGCCTGGAAAGTAACAAGAGGCCAGATGGGCGGATGCTGCACCTTCCTGCGGTGTGGGTCAATCCTGTATTTCCAAATGGCTGAGACTAATGGGGCTTTGGAGAGTGACCCCCCTCCATCCCCATCCCCACCACCTCATCCCTCCATCCCCACCACCTCATCCCTCCATCACCATCCTCACCCCTCTGTCCCCATCCCCACCCCCCTCCATCCCTACTCCCTCATCCCTCCATCTCCATCCTCATCCTTCTGTCCCCATCCCCACCCCCCTCCATCCCCACTCCCTCATCCCTCCATCTCCATCTTCATCCTTCTGTCCCCATCCCCACCCCCCTCCATCCCCATCCTCCCTCCGTCCCCATCCCCATCCCCCCTCCATCCCCATCCCCCCTCCGTCCCCACCCTCCACCCTCATTCCCACCACTCCACCCCCATCCCCTCTCCATCCCCACCCTCCACCCCCATCCCCATCATCCCCAGTCACCCCATCCCCCTCCATCTCCACCCCATCACCCCCATCCCCACCCTCCACCCCCACCCATCCCCCCTCCATCCCCCCTCCATCTCCACCCCACCCACCCCTCCATCCCCACCCCCCATCCCCACCCTACACCCCCATCCCCACCCCCCATCCCCCCTCCATCCCCACCTTCCACCCCCATCCCCACCCTCCATCCCCATCCCCACTCCGACCCAGGGGCACAGAACAGCCACAGACCACGCTGTGTGTAACAGGTGCACCCCCCCCCCCTCTCCCCCAACGCTTGGTAACAGAGGGCAGGCAGGACAGCAGCAGCGCGCGGTGCGAGGCCGCGGCCTTCCGTCCCCAGGGCGCTCCCGCCCCGCCCCCGCCGGCTCCTCCGCCGGCTCCTCCGCGGGCACCTGCGCCGGCCTCGCGGGTCAACGGCCCCGGGCAGCGGCGCCTCCCGGCTCGGGCCCTCCGCTCGCCGCCCCTGCGGCCGGTCCCCCCGAGGCCGGCGGGTCCGGGTCTCCCTCCCCGCTCTGGCGTCGGGCCGGGCGCCGCCGTCCTCCCACGGTCACCTGTAGCCACGGTTGGTGGCCCGCGGCGGGATGCGGTAGACGTGCACCTCGGGCTTGACGCAGAGCACCGACTCGTACTCGCCCTCCTCCATCTCGACGCCGGGGCCGCCGGACTTCCGGCCCCTTCCCCCCGCGGGCCGGAAGCGCCGCCACTCTATGACCCGTCGGGCTAGAGCGGCGGCGAGCGGGCCTCGGCTGGCCGGCCTCCCGCGCGCCCCCTGCTGGCGGCTCCGGCGCAAGACACGCGGCGGCCGGACCCCGGAGGCCTGGGGTCCCCTGCACGCCTGCGCCCGGGGCCCAGGGCATCCACCTGCAGCGCTCGCCCTGAAGCCACGGTCTCCTCCAGCCTTTGCTACCCTGGGCTCCACCTGAACGTCCTTCCTTCTCCCGACTCTATTTTTTTCTTTTTTCCCTTTTTTTTTTTTTAAATGATTTTATTTATTTATTCATGACAGATACACAGAGAGAGGGAGAGAGGCAGAGACACAGGCAGAGGGAGAAGCAGGCTCCGTGCAGGGAGCCCGACGTGGGACTCGATCCTGGATCTCCAGGATCACAGCCTGGGCCACCCAGGGATCCCCAGCCTTCTCCTGACTCTAGAAGCTTCCACGAGACCATGTGTCCAGGGGCCCAGTGTGGCCTCGACTCAACAAAGAGCAAAGTCTACCAATATAAATCATGAAAAAAGAATCCCAGTCCTAACTTGGATTTGTCACAGGATGTCACGGGGGAGGCATTCTGTTCAACCACAGGCAAATTCCCAAAATCTCTTCTTCTCCTGTACCTTTCTCTCATTCATCCAGAACTTTTTTCATCGTCCCCAACAGGAACTCTGTACCCAGGAAGCGATAACGCCCCTTTCCCCCAAGCCTCCCCCCACCTCTATTCTGCTTTTGTCTCTATGAAATTACCTATTCCAGCTACCTCCTATAAGTGAGCCACAGTGTCTGCCCCTTGGCTTATCTCACTATTATGTTTTCAAGGCTCCTCCCTGTCATAGCATCGATCAGAGTTTTTCATTCCTCCCGACGGCTCAGTGATCTTCCAATCGTGTGGATATTTCACGTGGTGTTTATCCACTCATCTGTTGATGGGCATTTGGGTTCTTTCCACCTTTTGGCTACTGGGAATAATAATGCTGCTATGTTTGAGTCCCCATTTTCGATTCTCCCCAGGGTCTATCTAGGAGTGGATTTGCTGGGCCATGTGGTAATTTTATGTTTAGCCTTTTGAGGAACTACCAAACTTTTCCATAGTGGCTGCCCCATTCTACGTCCCCACGGCTATGAACAAGGGTTGCGATTTTTTCACACTTCACCAATGCTTATTTTCCATTTCTTTGACCACAGCCGTCCTGGTGGGTGTGACGTTAACTTCTCTTCATGTGAATTGATTTAACCTCTAATTTCAACTTTGCTTATTACCCTGATTCTCTCAAAGAAGAAATTGAGATATGCCCCAGAAAATGAGATTTCTTCTTCCTTCTTCTTTGATGTTGCCTCTCATCTTCCTAAAGTCCTGGAGTGGCAAAGACACCCCGCCCCCCCCGCTGTCGCACATTCCCACCATTCGGTTTATAAGACTGCTCTCCCACCAGACTGTGAGCCTCTTGAATGTGGGACCCCGTCCCTGTCATCTGTGGACCCTGTATTCAGCAACACAGGTTTTGGCACAGTGTAAATGCTCAGTGAGTGAATGAGTAAATGTGTGTGTGTTCAATTGGCTACATCCCAAAACCAAGGAGCAATTTGGGGATGGGCCACCGTGTTTTCTCTTTCACGCTCTGACTCCTTGCATCAATACATGCTGAACCTCACAGGGGAAGAGCGGGTATCCGAGGAGTGAAGCACCCGGACTCATTTAGATTTAGAGAACTTCCATAAATAAATAAAAATTAAAAAAAAAAAAAAAAAGGGATCCCTGGGTGGCGCAGCGGTTTGGCGCCTGCCTTTGGCCCAGGGCGCGATCCTGGAGACCCAGGATCGAATCCCACGTCGGGCTCCCGGTGCATGGAGCCTGCTTCTCCCTCTGCCTGTGTCTCTGCCTCTCTCTCTATCTCTCTGTGACTATCATAAATAAATAAAAATTAAAAAAAAAAAAAAAAGATTTAGAGAACTTCCAGCTGGAAGAGCATCTAGGACCAGCTCTCGAGAGCTGAACTTTGGGCATGGTGTCCACAATCAGCACCAAGCTCCATCATTTCCATTCTGGAGGCCAAGCAGCGTGAAGACAGCACATGGTGACTTGGCCCCACCATGTGGCTCCCACAGGTAGGAAGGCTTCCTCTCACGAACCTCGAAGGGAATCCTCACTCTGTGCCGGGGGCAGCCAGGCCTTACAAAGCACCTGCAATTCCGTTCAGTCTCATATATGCTGGGTGTGGGATGCTGGGGCCATAGGGGTGAAGCCAGCCCAGCTCCAGCTCTCATCAAGTTTACAGCCCAGAGGACACAGAGGAAAATAGTCGTTTCCAACGCACAGCGGGATGGAGGAATTCTGTGGGTGCCAAGAGAGGAGAGAGATCCAGCTCAGCCTGGGGAAGTCAGGGAAGGCTCTCCAGAAGAGGTTACAGTGACATAATAATCTCCGTGAGGTAGGCAGGGCGAAGATAATATCTCTATTGTGTAGTGGAGGCCGCTGACACTGTGACAAGCCCCAGGGAAGCCGCACTGTCCTCGAGTTGGGGAGGTCAGAGAGTCCCTGGCCTTATTCTCAAACACACACCTCATGGGGGGACATTCCTGAAATGCACCCCTAGACCTCTGCTGTGAGAATAGTTGGACCTATCGCCTACTCCTGGGTTAATTACATTCTTTACCAAGCGAATTCAATGCAACCCAACAGGCACAGAGTATAGGCTAAGACAGAGCACGAGGCCCATTCCAAGCATGAGGAGGTGAGCAGGGAGGCCAAATCTTGCTGATTCACCCAGTTGTTCTCTGGTAGGTCCAGGGCCAGGTTGGGGTTTTGATGTGGACAGCTGTCTTTGGTGGCCTCCTGATATATATATAATAGGTCACCTATCATCTTTGTCTGCTGTATTTTTCTTCCATCATAGACATTTCTCTATTTTTATATATTTTTAAATTTTATTTATTCATGAGAGAGACACACACACACAGAGGCAGAGACACAGGCAGAGGGAGAAGCAGGCTCCACGCAGGGAGCCTGACATGGGACTCGATTCCGGGTCTCCAGGATCAGGCCCTGGGCCAAAGGCAGCGCTAAACCGCTGAGCCACTGGGGCTGCCCCCATCATAGACATTTCTAAGAGAAACTCCCCCATTTCTCAGATGGGGAAACCGCTTATAAAAGGGCACTCAATAACAAAACAATCTTGAAAAAGAATAAAAGGGAAGAACTCACACTTCCTGGTTTCAATGCTTACTACAAAGCTACAGTAATCAAGACACCATAGCACCGAAATAAGGCTGGATGAATAGAGCAATGGAAAAGAATTCAGAATCCAGAAATAAACCCTTACATTTACAGTCAGTTGACTTTCCAGAAGTGTGCCAAAAACAATTTGATAGAGAAACAATAATCTCTTCGGCATATGGTGGGGAGATATCCACATGCAGAAGAATGAAGTTGGATCCCTACCCCACACCATATACAGAATGAATTAAAAATGGATCCCAGGGGATCCCTGGGTGGTGCAGCGGTTTGGCGCCTGCCTTTGGCCCAGGGCACGATCCTGGAGACCCGGGATCGAGTCCCATGTCGGGCTCCCGGTGCATGGAGCCTGCTTCTCCCTCTGCCTGTGTCTCTGCCTCTCTCTCTCTCTCTCTCTCTCTCTGTGTGACTATCATAAATAAATACAAAATTTAAAAAAAAATGGATCCCAGACCTAAGTGTAAGAGCTAAAACTACACATTTTTTTAAAAATCCATTTTTTTTAAGATTTTTTATTTATTCATAGAGACACACAGAGAGAGAGGCAGAGACACAGGCAGAGGGAGAAGCAGGCTCCATGCAGAGAGCCTGATGTGGGACTCGATCCTGGGTCTCCAGGATCACACCCTGGGCTGTAGGCGGCGCCAAACTGCTGCGCCACTGGGGCTGCCCAAAACTACATAATTTTTAAAAGAAAACACAGACCTAAATCTTCATGACCTTGGGTTTAGGTTCTAATAAAAAAAAGAATCTAATGGGTTCCTAGAAATGACACTAAAAGCCCAAGCAACAAAAGACAAAATAGATAAGACTTCAATAAAATTTAAAACTTTTGTGCTTCAAACGACAAAAAAGTAAAAATACAGTGCAAATCATGTGAGAAAAATTTTGCAAATTATATACCTGATGAGGGACTTACATCTAGAATATATAAAGAGGGGCACCTGGGTGGCTTAGTGGTTGAGCGTCTATGACCCGAGCCCAAGGCACCCAGGTGCCCTGGAGCAGAAAAAAATCTTAAACTGACTCCACCCTGAGCATGGAGCCCAATGCAGGGCTTAATCTCATGACCCTGGGATCATGACCTGAGCTGAAACCAAGAGTTGGATGCTCAACCAACTGCACCACCCAGGACCGCCCCCCCCAACATAAAATCTTTTAAAAAACAATAAAGAAAGAAAAATGCTCCATTTCATCAGCCATGAGGGAGATGCCAATCAAAACCTCTATGAGATACCACTTCGTACCCACACCCACTAGGAGGCAGGTAATAACAAGTGTCGGTCAGGATGTGGGGGAGTTGGAACCCTCGTACACTGCAGTCGGAACGTGAGTGAAATGATGCAGCTCCCTCGGAAAACAATCTGGCATTACTCTTGGGTAACCAAAGAGGTGGGAAGCTCTTACACTTAGGTCTAGGATCTATTTTTAACGGATCCCCTAACGGTCCCTTAACTCTATGTTTAGCCTATGTCCAGGCAATTACTCTCCTAGCTACATATTCAGGAGAAATGAGAACATATATTTACACAAAAATCTATACCTGAATGTGTATAGCAGCGTTTTTCATAATAGCCAAAAAGTAGAAACGCACAAATGTCTATTAACTGACGAATGGGTATATAAATGTAGCCTGTTGGCCTTAAAAGGAAATGATGAATACAGGACACAACGTGGATGAATCCTGACATTTTGCTAAGTGAAAGAAGCCAGTCACCAAGCACCACGTATCGTGTGACTCCAAGCATATGAAGCGTCCAGAATAGGCCAACCTAGAAGAGAGTAGATCAGTGGTTGCCGAGGGCCGGGGGTGCGGCGGGGAGGATGGAGGTGATGGCTACGGGCCTGAAGCTTCTTTTTAGGGTAATGAAAACGTTCTGA
This sequence comes from Vulpes lagopus, assembly GCF_018345385.1. Lineage (NCBI taxonomy): Eukaryota > Metazoa > Chordata > Mammalia > Carnivora > Canidae > Vulpes > Vulpes lagopus. The sequence continues at coordinate 130,451,004 of NC_054831.1, forward strand.
TATTGAGGTGATGCGCAAACAAAGCTGTGAACCAAAGGCCAAGGCACCGAGTGCCTGAAAGAAGGACGGGGCCTCTGTGGGCCAGCCAGCCCCCTCCACTCTGTCCTCAGGTTCCAAGCCCTTCTACGACGGGGGGGGGGGGGGGGGGGCGGCGTCCCTTGTTCAGATTCTCACAGTTTCTAAGCTCCAGATGGGGACAGAAGGGGGCTGGATCACTTCTGGAGCCTCTGCCCCCATAAAACGTCAGCTTGCGGAATCCTGGGGCCCGAGGTTCTGAGGTGGAGACAGTGGACAATGGGGGGCGTGTTCGAGGGGTCTTGGAGGGGGTGCCTCCAGATGAGGAGGCAGGAAGGCCCAGAGGACAGAGGAACGCGCAGGGAGCCCTCATGGGAGAGAGACAGCAGGAGAGAGGAACACCCAAGGGAGAGAGAGGGACTGGGTCACAGCGCTGACTCCCCTGTGCCGAGCGAGGCACTAGACCCTTTGGGAGGCAGGCACCGTGCCTGGGGTGAGCATCGACGGGGGTGGGGGTCTTGTTTGCATCTTGGGGGCGCAGGGCAGCTGCCGGGAGGACTGGGGGGAGGCCAGGATGGAAGGAAAGGAGGAGGGCGTGGGGGTTCGGGTTGGTGGCCGTTGGGTCACCTGCTCCACGTCCCTGGTAGACGGGGAGAGCCTTGCGAACCCGTGCACCCTCAGGGCCTGGTGCGGGGCCGGCTGTCGGCTTGGGCTTCCCTGGAGGCGAGAGAATAGAGCGAGACCAGCAGTCCCGAGAGCCACAGGCCCGGGTCCTGATCCAGATCCTCTATGTGGTGCCAGACGAGACGCTGGGCCTCTCTGAGCCTCCAGGCTAAGCCCACTGACCTCCGGGGGGCGGGGGTTGGGGGGTAGAGAACCGCTCAGAAACATGCCCAGCAAATAGGAGGTTCCTGTGGGCCCGGGGGGTGGCTGGCCGTGATTTAGGGGGGAAGCCCCATCAAGATCTCCAAGGTCCCAGGGTCTCACTGAGGGGTCGATTTCCCCCCTAGAAACTTGTCAACAGTAAAATGCGGTCGGTGATGCTCCCATAGAAATAGCATTAGTGTCGCCTCAAAGGAACTCAGAGGCTGGAGGGAGAGCTGAGAGGCTGGAAGCTTGGAGAAGAGGTGGGAGGCTGGAGAATGAGGAGGGGTGGATGGAGAGACAGAGGAGTGGGACGAGGCACAGAGGCTGGGGTCTGTGGGGTTAGGACTGCAGGAGGCTGTCCAGGCCAACACAGCATGTTTGGGTGGCCTAATATGAGGTTGGCTGGGAGAGGCAGGAGAGACACCAAAAAAGGCCTTAGAAGGGATGTGTCCAGGCTGGAGGGGCGGATTGGGGTGCTTTGGTGAACTACCAAGGCCATTGGGGTTCCCAAAACCGATGTTCCCAACTCCTGTTCCTTAACCCCAAGAAGAACTTAGGAGTTAAAATGCATATTAAAGGCTCTGAGGGGGATCCCTGGGTGGCTCAGCGGTTTGGCGCCCGCCTTCGGCTCAGGGCGTGATCCTGGAGTCCCGGGATTGAGTCCGGCGTCGGGCTCCCACCAGGGAGCCTGCTTCTCCCTCTGTCTGTGTCTCTGCCTCTCTCTCTCTCTCTCTCTCACTCTCATAAATAAATAAATAAAAATAAAATCTTAAAAAAAAATAAAGGCTCTGAGAAGTCCTGCAGCACAGAGCCTGTTTCATTTTATTTTTTTTAAGATTTTATTTATGTATTCATGAGAGATACAGAGAGGCAGAGACACAGGCAGAGGGAGGAGAAGTAGGCTCCGTGTGGGGAGCTTCGTGCAGGACTCGATCCCAGAACCCCGGGATCACGCCCTGAGCTGAAGGCAGACATTCGACCACTGAACCACCCAGGCACCCCGAGCCTGTCTCATTTTAACTTTGCTCTTTCCAAACACATTTGGTCTGAGAACGCTCTTCTGTGGTTTACCCTGGGGGACCGATACTAGGACCAAAGAGCGTCCATTAGGAAATGCTGTGGTAGGACAAAGGTCGTGTTTTTGGGATCCAACAGGCCGCAGTTGAATTCCTGCTCCGTGGCCCCGGCTGGTGTTGGACCCTGGGTGAGTCACTTTGCTTCCCAAGCGCCTCCTTGTCCTCGGAGTCATTGTAAGAATTAGGAAGAAGAATTTGTGGGTAAATGGCATGTGGCCAGCTCTTTGGTCATGCTGCATTCCCTCCGGTGCCTTGACTCTCCCCTTGAGTCGGGCTCTCCCTGTATCGCAGGTTCCACGTGGGCTGCTGACGAGGGACTCAGGTAGGTAATGGGCTGGGTGGAACTGTGATCGGATTTCTCCTGCGGGACCACAGCAACTGACGCCCCTCCCTCTGTACCCTCATTGGCTGTGGCACAGCAGACAACAGAAAAGCCCAGATGTACATGGAGGGAAGGATCAAGGCTCCTGGGGCCCAGCCAAGTCCTGGGATGAACACCGCCAGCAAGAGGCCTGGTGCTGAGCCCACCATATCAGGAGTCAGCCAGGTAAGGGCCCCGCACCTCATGTTCTGACCCTGCTATTCCCAGCAGGCCCCTTTCCCCACCCCTACCCAGATTTCCTCCCCAACTGCTTTAATTAAGACTCAGTTATAAGTGACATGAAATCCAATCGAAACTGGACTAGCCGAGCATGAGAATATCTCAGCTTGGGTCACTGACAAATCTACCGGTAGACTTCAGGTATGGCTGGATCAAGGTGCTAAATGAGTGCCTCTTGGCTCTACCTTTCAATGTGCCATTCCCCGGCAGGCTCGCCCTGAAAAATGGCAGGATTTCCCTGGCCACTCCAGGCTTAAATCTTCTCATCTTACATCCTCTGGAATAGCATCCTCAACAGGAAGGAAGTGTTTTTGCAATAGTGGAAAAAAGTCTCTGGAACCACTGTCATTGGCCCAGATCGTGGTCACATGTTCATCCCTGAATTAGTCACCCTGGCACGGCAGAGTGGCCTGGATCTCTTGATATAACGGAGCCAGAGGTGGCACTCAGTTGGCTTCACTGAACCTCCTGCACCCCACCACCACACACGCATATAAAATGCTGACTGCTTTTACGAGGATAGATGCTGCGTGAACAAAAGCAAGAATTCCTACTTCCTCTACTATGTGCCTCCGTGGCCTCCCACCCCTTATAACCCGTATTCTCCCGGCAGCAGCCCCAGGCTTCCATCCGTGCCCCCCCCCTCAGCCCCCAGCCTGCATCCAAAGCTGTTGTCACACCCCTCAGCCTCCTTCCATCCATCCTTCTAAGTGCCAAGTGGCATGACCTGAAGAGCACAGACCAGGCCCTCCTTCCCATCTAGTTTCCCCAGAGCCAAAAATGTCACCATACAAAAAGGTCAATGTTCCAAAGTATTGCCCTCTTCCTGTAACTTCTGTTATGAGTCATGGCTTCCCCTGGGGGCAGGGAGAGCATCTGAAGGTGGCGCGGGGGTCTCCGAAGGAGGCTGGGGAGGCTCCCTTCACCTCTACCCCTGATTATTGGTTCAACGAGCAAAATCATGGGATGGGTCTCAGTCCCGTTGTGCCACCATCCATATGACCTTGGGCACTGGCCACTGCACCCCTTGGAACCCCATCGTCTTGGATGTGTCCTGGCGAGGACCAGCTGGGTTCGGTCCCTGTAGGCGTGAGCACAGGTGACCTTAGTGTTGGCTTTCGGCACAATCTGGTGTGCCAGCCGTCATCATCGGGCGATGGAGCCAGGTCATCCGGAGTCGCTGACTCGGTGAGGCTCGGGCCTAGCTCCCAGTCCTCGGGTTTCAACTCGAAACTGACCGGCCAGGATGGGAATCAAAACCCAGGTCCAGGGCCTGGGCTCTGAAGTGGCGGAAATCGTGGACGCCTCTCTTGGGTCCTCTCAGGGTCTTGCTGTCCTTCGGGGGGCTCAAGCAGGCTGACTCAGGGAGCCCCCTTGGCTCGGGGGCTACTCCGGACCTCAAGTCTGTGCTGGAGACGTTAGTGCCAAGTGACAGCGTCTGGGCCCGGCCGCTCCCTCCGGGGGCGCCCCTGTCTCCTCCTCGCCACCATTGTCCAGTCAATGGCACAGGCACAGGATCTCTCTGGCCCCGAGGCCAGGACGATGCCCAGGGGGAGGGAGGAGCCCTCCCAAGTGGGTGCATGTGGCCAGCCCTGGGCCCAGCGCCCTGAACATCTCTGTTGCAGGTTGCGTTTGCAGATGTTGCAGGGGTGGACAGTGGGAAGCAGCCCTCATCAGCCCCAGGAGGGCCAGCGAAGGGGCCCAGACCCAGGGAATCCTCGGAGGACGGGCCTCTGGAGCTCAGGCCCCGGGAGCAGATGCGTCCGGCAGGACCAGGGTGAGCTGGGGACTTCTTGGAGAAGGTCCGGGAGAGATCTCTGCGAGTCACGTGGGGGACAGGGACGAGGCAGGAGTCCCTGCCAGAGCGCCCTTGCTTCTCTGTCGTGCAGCACAAACCACGCTTTGTAATTATTCCTGGAACCTTCCCCCTCCCCCACTGTCCCAAGGCTTCTTTTATGTGTCCTGCTCAGCCCCAATCCCTCCTGCCTGGGACCGAGCCTGGCACACAGCAGATGCTCAGTAAATACGTGTTCACTGAATCAATGGAAGAATGTGCAAAAGAGAGGCAGAAACACATTTACGTGGCATTATTGTTACTGTTTTCTAAATGCTGTATATTTTTTTGACTTGTCTATAGTGAGAATGTAAATCTTTTTAATTTTTTTTTAAGATTTTAGTTTTAAGGGCCACCGGGGTGGCTCAGTGGTTGAGCGTCTGCCTTCGGCTCAGGGTGTGACCCCGGGGTCCTAGGATCGAGTCCCCCATAGGGCTCCCCACAGGGAGCCTGCTTCTCCCTCTGCCTGTGTCTCTGCCTCTCTCTCTCTCTCACATGAATAAATAAATAAAATCTCTTTTAAAAATGCCTTTACTAGGCAGCCCAGGTGGATCCGCGGTTTAGTGCTGCCTTTGGCCCAGGACGTGATCCTGGAGACCCGGGATCAAGTCCCACATCAGGCTCCCTGCATGGGGCCTGCTTCTCCCTCTGCCTGTGTCTCTGCCTCTCTCTCATGAATAAATAAATAGAATATTTTTTAAATGCCTTTACTTTTATCTATTTCTAGAAATATACCTAAAGGAAATAATTGGAGATTCAGGCAAAGTTTTATGCAAGCTTTTTCACTATCGTGTCATTTTCAATACTAAAAACTTGGAAATGCCAGTATGCCTTAAATACCCGCAATAGAGGAATGGTAAAGTCAAGTATGCTTATCTATAAAATATAGAATTTGGGGGCCCCCTGGCCGGCTCAGTCAGTGAGGTGTATGACTCTTGATCTCAGGGTTGTGAGTTCAAGCCCCATGTTGGATATAGAGATTACTTAAAAAAAAAAAAAAACAAGTAAATAAAATAAAATATGGAATTTTATACTTTCACTTAAAAAGCATGTTTATGAAAGACTTTTTGGCAGGGAAAACATTTATGTTGTAACGATCATTAAAGAAAGATTGCAAATCTATGTATGCAATATAATTGTATCTATGTAAAATTAAGCAAATATTTCAAGATGGTAATGAAATAAGTCCCCACGACAAATATATATGCACATCCATAGGAAGAAGCCTGGGGGAGGTACTCCAGAACCCAGACATGAAAGTGAGATCTGAGTGGCAGATTCAAATCCTGAGCTGTCACCTGTAGCCTTGTGACCGTAAGCTCAAGTCTTGTCTTCAAGTCTCTCAACTTCTGTGTAACCCAGTTCTCTCTGATTTTTCTTTCTTTTTTTTTTTTTAAGATTTTATTTATTTATTCATGAGAAACAGAGAGAGAGAGGTAGAGACACAGGCAGAGGGAGAAGCAGGCTCCATGCAGGGAGCCCGATGTGGTACTCGATCCTGGGTCTCCAGGATCATGCCCTGGGCCGAAGGTGGCGCTAAACCACTGAGCCACCTGGGCTGCCCACTTTCTTTTCTTTTCTTTTCTTTTCTTTTCTTTTCTTTTCTTTTCTTTTCTTTTCATTTATTTCTTTATTTGAGAGAGAGAGAGAGAGAGAGAGAGAGAGAGAGAGAACACGCAGTGGGGGGAGGGGGAGAGTGAGAATTTCAAGCAGATTCTCTGTTGAGTGCGGAGCCTGATGTAGGGCTTGATCCCATGACCCTGAGATCATGACCTGAGCTGAAACCAAGTCAGATGCTTAACCAACTGAGCCCCCCCACAGGTGCCCCAAGATTTATTTTGAAGTAGTCTCTATACCCAACATGGAGCTCAAACCACAACCCTGAGATCAAGAGTCACATTTTCTACCGATCCAGCCAGCCAGGTGCCCCTGATTTTTCCTTTTTTCTAAACAACAACAACAATAGTAATAATAAAGTCCTAACTCCCCTAAACATTGACATCACAGTGTGTGGGATTTGGGGAATTCGCGTCAGTCCTTCACTCATCCTCTCCGGCCTTAAGTCTGCCCCTGTGGCGTGTCTAGTCCTGCACAGGCGCTCTGGGGAACCACTTAGGAGTTTAAGAATATAAAACCGTGGCCCAATCCAGGAGCTGAGGTGTCACTCTGTTGTCCTCCCCAGGAAGAAGCAGTCAGCCCCCCGGGAAGGGCCCGGGGAGCTGCAAGCAGGCCGGGAGCAGGTCAAGCCAAGAAGTGAGCTGGGGGCGCTGCCTTCCAGGGTCCCTGCAGCACCTGAAAGGAAGCAAACCGCGGCTCAGCAGGGGAGACAGCAGAACCCAGGGACGGTGAAGGGCCAGGTCCTCCAGAGCCACCAGGTAATGTCCACGGAGACGTGGGCAGGAGGGCACAGGAGGACCGCCCCACGGGGGACACAGAGAGCCCCCGTTTCGGTACACTTGCATCTATTTCTCTCCGCGCCCTGGAGAGGTCAAGTGTCGTCAAATGTCGGGTGTCTGTGGGTCACTGGGACATTCTGGATGTTCTTGATTGCAAGACTTTGCAACTATGTCAATGGGTGCTGGGGGCGGGGAGGAGTTGAGGGCTTCTGGTTACAATAAACATAGGGTCCTGCTGGATTTAACAAAGCTCAATGGGTTTTCTTTACACTAGGATATTCTAGAAGCTCTTTCTTAGATGCTGAGCAATGTGGGACCTTGCCGGAGATGGTTGGAGCTTGGTGCCTTTTTAAAACTTATTTGACTACAAATGCCTTTTTACTCATTTTCTTTTTAAGATTAATTATTTATTTATTTTAAAAAGATTTTATTTATTTAATTCATGAGAGACACAGAGAGAGAGAGGCAGAGACACAGGGAGAGGGAGAAGCAGGCTCCATGCAGGGAGCCCGATGTGGGGCTCGAGCAGGACCCCAGGATCATGACCCGAGCTGAAGTCAGATGCCCAACCTACTGAACCACCCAGGTGCCCCAATGCTGAACATTTTTTAATGCACTTATAGGCCATCTATATATCTTCTTTGGATAAACGTCTATTCAAATACTTTGCTCATTGTTTAAATTGGATTGGTCCTTTTCTAAGAGTTCTTTATACATTCTGGATACTAGTCTCTAATGAAATACATGAGTCACACATTTTTGCTTCCATTTTATGGATCATCTTTTCACTCTCTGCCTTTTTTTTTTTTAATCAAGTTTTTTGTCTTCTTAGTATTGAGTTGGGGTTCTTACATATTCTAAATACAAGTCCTTTGTCAGATATGTGATTGGTGAATGTTCTCCTCCAGCCTGTGACTTGTCTTTTCCTTTCTCTTAATAGTGATTTTCAAAGAACACGAATTCTGAATTTTACTAAAGCCTAATTTATCAATCTTTTCTTTAGGGCTCGAGTTTTTGTTTTTGGTTTTTTAAAGGTTTTATATTTATTTATTCATGAGAGACACAAAGAGAGGCAGGGACACAGGCAGAGGGAGAAGCAGGCTCCATGCAAGGAGCCCGACGTGGGACTCGATCCTGGGAATCCAGGATCATGCCCTGGGCCAAAGGCAGACGCCCAACTGCTGAGCCACCCAGGCGTCCCTGAGGTCGAGTTTTTGGTGTTATTTCTTGCACGTCTTTGCTGAACCCAAGGTCACATCGGACATTCTTCTATGTTTTCTTCAAGAAGTTTTATAATTTTAGGCTTAATCTTTAAATTTATGATCCATCTTGGGGTGCCCAAGTGGCTCAGTCGATTAAACATCTGCCTTTGGCTCAGGTCATGATCTCAAGGTCCTGGGGTTGAGCTCTGCTCGGTGGGGAGTCTGCTTCTCCCTTTCCCTCTGCTGCTCCCCTTGCTTGTGCACGCTCTCTCTCTGTCAAATATGTAGATAAAAATCTTATAAAAATAAAATAGAATAACTAAATAGATAAATTTATGATCCATCTAGAGTTAATTTTTGTGCATGGCATGTTGGATCGTGGTTCAGGTTTTGGCTCATGGCCATCCAACCATTCTAGCACTATTTGCTGAAGACTATTTCCTACTGAATTTACACCTTTGTTGCAAATCAAAGGTGTTGAGCATGTATGTGTGAGCTGATTTCTGCATGCATCTATTTATCTTTATTCCAGGACCACACTGTCTTGATGATAAGTCGCTTTAAAATAAGTCTTGAGGGCAGCCCGAGTGGCTCAGTGGTTTGGCGCTGCCTTTAGCTCAGGGCCTGATCCTGGGGGACCCGGGAACATGTCCCATGTTGGGCTCCCTGCGTGGAGCCTGCTTCTCCCTCTGCCTGTGTCTCTGCGTCTGTGTGTGTGTGTGTGTGTGTGTCTCTCATGAATAAATAAATAAAATCTTTAAAAAAAAAACAAAATAAGTCTTGAAATCAGGTAACATAACCCCTTTTTAGGGAGCACCATGAAGGATTCTTATACTTTGTCCGTTAGGAAATCCATTTAAAGGGAACCGCCTCACTTCCTCCAAGCTCCACTTCTGTGTCCGCAGAGCAGTGTGGACTATGACTTTGGGTAGGCTGTGACTCCCGTGGGCCTCAGCGTCCTTGTCCCTGAAAACGAGGGTCTGTGCTGCCTTCTAGGGATGCTGAGAGCACTCAGTAAGAGGATGCTTGCAGTGCCTGGCTCACAGTAAGCCTGGGATAACTGGTCTGCCGGTGAGTGTTGAGGCTCACCTGGGAGCCAGGATCCAGGCTCCTCATTTTGGTGTCCTGTCCTCAGCAGGACCCAGCATGTCAGCCCAGCCCAGGTCAGCAGGCAGCTAACGAGCCAGACATAGTGCAGCCAGTGGAGACCTCTTGTATCTTGGACAGCTGTGGGCAGCGGCCTGGAGGCAAGCTCCCCAAGAGGGTGGACACCCCACACATCAGGCCACAGGAGGCTCTACTAGAGCCTAGCCCAGGGGGACAGAAGGAGAGTCTCCAGGAGGCAATGCCCCTAAAGGACAGGGCAGCTCCGGAAGAAAACACGGCCGACTCCTTCTCGACATCCACACCAGGACCTGAGCCACTCAAAGGAAGGTAAGTCATCCTCTGGGGTGCTGTCCCTTACCCGACTCCCTGACCCAACAATTAAGTTATAGATGAGATGAATTCTAGTCCTGATTGCTCCTGACCTGATGTAGGACCACGGACCACTCATGCCCTTCTGGGCCTCAGTTTCCCCATCTCTATGATAGCTCTAATACCAGAATTCTTTGTTCTGCAAACCTGTACTTTAACCATGGGGATGTGAGAGAATGAGGGTCCCCTCTGAGATTAGAAGGCCGGAGGAATGAAGCTGGGATAGTGGACCTGAGTGTCCTGGGTGCTGGGGGAAGGTCGGTGCAAAGGACGACCCTCGAGCTGTCCCTCTGCCAGCCTGGGGTCTCTCCCTTTTTTAGAGTCAAGACTGTGGAGACCGAGCCAGCACCAAGGCCTGTTCCTCCACCGGTAAGTGGAGCCCGAGTAGGGATGGGGAGGGTGCGAGTCTGGAACCAGGGTGAGGAGGGAGGCAGATGTGGGACGGGGGTGGTATTTGGGTCCAGCTGGGGAAGGTGTGAATGTGGATGCACCTGTGTGCTTGTGTGAGTGTGCACATGTGTGTGCTTGCACGTGTGCATGCATGTACACATGTGTGTGCATCTTGGGTCAGGAGCAAAGGATCCCTTTATACCCTGGAGCTTGGAAAGAGGAGCAGAACCCTGGGCTGGTAGCTGGGTTTGTCAGAGGAGATTTTTTTTTTTTAGAAGGAAGGTAATATAACGTGTTTATGCTGATGGACAAGATAGAACTGGGTGCTTTAGGGACAGCACGACAGGCAAGAGCTGCATCTGACTTGGGAGGAAGGGCTGGACAGGAGTCTACATGGCCTGGCTTGGTGGCTGGAGGTGGGTGGAGATGATCTGCCCCTGTAATAGGGGGGACAGACGCAGGAGGTGGCCAGATTTGTCAGGTGAATCAGTGGGCATTTATTAAGTGCCTCCTGCGTGTTGTCACTGGACAGTCGTGGATAGAAGAGGCAGACGAGTCCTGCCCCCGTGAAGCTTACCCTCTGGTCAGGCGGCAAGCGGCCGGTATGGACACGCCACGGAGGCTGTGCTGATCCCAGTGAAGGAAACGAGTGATGGGGCGGCCGTGACCCACTCGAGGCCCCGGCTCGTGGCACTGGGGGACAGCAGAGCCCAGGCGGGTGCACGGGAGGTTGCAGGGGATCCTCCGGGGGCCCAGACAGGAGGGGCAGTGCAAGGCTGCGGCGGAGAGCGAGTGGCAGGGGAAGCTTTGTGGGACAGTCTGGTGGCTGGAGGCCTCCCGGACCCGCCCCCCTGTCCTGTCCCCAGGAGGTGAAGGACCCAGTGCAGAAGCGGCCTCCGGAGCCCACGGTGGCCGCAGGGGCCCAGACCCTCGGGAACCTCCGGCAGGGCTTCATGAAGTGCTTGCTCCAAGTGGAGGAGGAGGAGGCCACCCGCCGGAGGGCGGCCAAGGCCCGGAGGTCCCCGCGGACCCTGACCCCCGCGCCCACCTCGGCCCCCCAGAGCCTGCCCCCAGCCCTGCCTCAGAGCCCGGCCTCGGCCCCTGCCATGGCTCCCTCCTGGGCCCGGGCGCCTGTCCCCCGGGGGTCCCCCGTCGCAGGCCTGGACACGGGCTGGAGAAGAGCGGAGCCCTGGAGCGGGGACAGGAGCCTGACCGGCACCAAGGCGCGGTAGGGGCCACCCCGAAAGGGCGCGCTGTCCCTGGCGGCTCCCGTCTAGACTCTTGCCCCTGCCACCGCACCTGTTCCCTCTCGGGGTCCCCCCCCCCCACGTAGCTCCTTTTCCCCATCCCTGCCAGCTTTTCTCTTTCTAATTCCCCGAAGGCGTGTCCCTCCCCTTCACGTCCCCTGACCCCTGCCTCGTCCTCCCCAGGGTCACTCCGAGGCCCCCTGACCTCCCGGAGCCCCCCGCCAGGTCCTCCCCTGCCCCCCCTTCCCCTGGCCCTCTCCTCGCGCTTGGGGGCTGCCGGGCCGGGCCGGGGCGGGGTGGCTGCATGTGTGCCCTGTGCCCGGGCCTGTCCTCAGCAGGCAGGAGCTGGAGGAGCGCGGCCTCTTCACGCTCTACCAGACCTGGGACGAGAGGCTCGAGGAGCAGCTCACCGTGAGGCAGGAGGAAGGTGAGGGCGCAGGCCTGCCCGGGAAGCCCGATGCCCTCCACAGCCCTGGGCCACGGCCGGGGGCGGGGGGAGCCAGAGCGAACCCTGGGCCCTCTCCCTGGGGTCCAATCCTCTTCCAGGTCCAGAGCCACCTCTCCGAGTAAGTGGAGCGGGTCCTGCAAACTTCTTTATGTTTCGGAGGCATTTCAGGCTCCTGCAACCCAAGCCCACTCACCCCTGTGGCCTCTGGAGGCGGCTTGGAGGGGGGAGGCAGGGCTCTGGGGCTCCCAGGCTGCCCCAGACCATCCCTCACGGTGTGACAAGACAAGGGGACCCTGGACAAGTCCCATTTCCCACGGCAACCTCCCCACGCCCTCCAAAAAATGCTAAAGTTCTGAACAACCGCCTGGGGGAGACTCTGTGCCCTTCGTCTCCATCGTTCTTGGCGCTGGGCCACAGGACCCCACTTGCCCCCAGGAGGAGGAGGAGGAGGAGGGAGCTCTGAGCCCCAGCCCAGGCCCCGCAGATCCGCGTCTGTCCTCCCTCCGCCCTTCACTCCTCCCCCAGATCTGTGCCTCTCCACTGGCCCCTTCTTCTGACTTCCTGAATGCGCTCTCTGGCTCCCCATGACCCCCTCCTCGCTCCTTTAGCATTCCAACTCTCTAGCCATTTTCGGAGAGGCCCTTCTGCCCCACACCCTAGAGCAGAGTTCACGGGCAACATGCTTCTGTGGCGCAACGACGCGGGGTTCCCACCACGACCGACCGTCAGCCCCCTCCGGCTGCCCTGCTCTGATGGCCCAAACCACCAAGCACTACGGTCACATCTGAGTTTAAGAACCATTCTGTTCTTTCCCTTTTGCCTGCCCTTGGTGGGTCCCCACTGCCCCCAACCCTAGACCCTAGTCCCCCTTCCCCTCCCCATTTCAGTTCTGTGTGTCAGGGAGCTATCACGTGCCAGGCACTGAATTAACACAACTGCTCTCGGAGGATGGACTGCTCTGCCCCTCTCACAGATAAGAAAATCGAGGCTCAGAGATGTACGGTGACTTGCCCGTGGCAGTTGTGAAAGGTCGGCTTGCGCGGCCGTAGTGGAGCATCACACAGATCAGGAGGTCACAGGCCTCAGATCAGGGTGTCAGCAGATTTGGTTTCTCCTGAGGCCTCTCCCCTCGGCCTGCAAGTGGCCGCCTTCTCCTGTGTCCTCACGTGGACTTTCCTCTGCGCACACACATCCCGGGTGTCTCTTGTGTTTCCACATGTCCTTTTCTTATAAGGACCCCAGTCAGATTGGGTTAGGGCCCACGTTACTGTCTCATTTTAACTTAACCACCTCCTTAAAGGCCTTGTCACTAAACGCAGTCACACCCTAAGGTACTGGCGGTTAGGGCTTCAACAGAAGAACTTCGGTGGCATGCTGTAAGCCTCAGTTTCCCTACCATGGCCATGGGAACAAGCATTCCGCTCCCACGAGGCTGTTGGAAGAATTAAAGGAACACGTGGCTCTAGAGAGCCTAGCACAGTGCCTGGCACGTGGTAGGGGTGCCCTAACGTGGGTGTGCTCCTGGCACAAAGTGAAGGTCACTAACGAGCTTAGCTTTTGCACACCTGCTGAACCCTTGGCCTGACCCTGGAATAGAGCGGAGTGAGCGAGTGTGACTGCGCCTTCCACTGCCACTCTCGTAGTTGCCTGTGCCCCTCTACCCAGCCATGGGGGTACAGGATGCAGGACAGGAGGGGGGTTGGAAGGGGCGGGATGGATGAGGCGGGAACCAGGCGTGTCCTCACCTCACGTGACCCCGCTGTCCGCCCCAGCCTTCCGCAGTTACTTTGAGATCTTCAATGGCCACGGCGAGGTGGATGCACAGAGCCTGGGGAACATCCTGCTGCTGGTGGGCATCTCCCTGACGCCGGCTCAAGTAGAGGACGCCCTGATGAGTGCTGATGTTGATGGTGAGTGGGGCGAGGTGTCCTCCGGAGTCCCGGGCGGGGCCAGCAAGGTGTGGTTTGATGCTCTACTGTTGCGGTCTGGAGATTTTTCATAAATTTTTGAGTGAGGGGCCCCATCCTGCGTGTCCATTTTGCACCGGCACCCACAAACGATGTAGCTGGTCCCGGCCCCCAAAGTTAATGCTCTCTGAGCGCCTACTCAGTGCCAGCTGCTGGGGATTCAGAGATGACAGTGACCTACCTCTTGACCCTAGGATGTAGGTGATCTCTGAGATCCCTCCCTTCTAGGCCTGCGTGTGTGCTCCACAGGACATTCTCCCATGACTCGGTCACTCATTTAACCAGCTGTGTGACATGGGACAAGTCACTGAAGTCCACCAAGCCTCAGTTTCTGTACAATGGGGCTGAGAGCAGTATCCATCTCACCAGGCTGCTGCAAAGCAAAAGAGATAATCCAGGCAGAGCTTTGAGCTCAATGCCTGGTGCACAGAATGTGTCCAGGAGACACTGAGCTGCTAGTATTATTCATCAGTAAATATTTATTAAATGCCCACTGTTTGCACATTTCTGTGCTGGGCACTGAGAATGGAGAGATATGTAAGACCCAGGAGACCTGCATTTGAGATGCTCACATAGCGACACAGGAGTGAGAGTCACCAAAGGAAGCAGTGCTTAAGGTGGCTTGGAGGCAGGGATCAGGAAGGAAGGCTTCCTGGAGGAGGTGGTGCTTGAGCCAAATCGTGAAAGCTTAAATATTTATTAGGCAGGGACCGAAGGAAGAAGGGCATTCCTCTTGCTAGAAATAAAATACACAAAGGGAAGAGAATGCAGCGTGAGAGGAACCCCATGTGGTTTGGTTGGCTGGACAGGGCATGGGGAGCAGTGGGGCTATAGGGGCCTGGGCACACTCCATCACTGCACGGGGGCGAATCCACACACACAGCCCGAAATTGAGCCCAGCTCTGCCCCTATGTGACTCTCGGCAACAGCTTGCTTTTCTCTGTGCCTTAGGCTCCATCTGTGACATGGGGATAAGAGGCACCTCCAGAGGGTGATTAGAGACCATTCATCTGTCTAGTAGTTCAGAAAGCATCTGCTGAGACTTACTTGTCTTTTTTTTTCTTTTTAAGATTTTATTTATTTATTCATGAGAGACACAGAGAGAGGCAGAGGGAGAAGCAGGCTCCCTGCGGGGAGCCTGATGGTGGACTCCATCTCAGGACCCTGGGGTCATGACCTGACCCAAGGGCAGATGCTCAACCACTGAGCCACCCAGGAGCCCTGACTTACCCATCTTGTATTAAAAGTTTTATTTAAAAAATAAATAAATAAATGAATAAATAAATAAATAAATAAATAAATAAATATTTTATTTATTTAAGTAATCTCTACCCCCAACGTGGGGCTTAAAATCACAACCCTGAGATCAAGAGTCACGTGTTCCACCAGGCTCCCCCAAGATCTTCCCGTCTTAAGCCCTGAGGACAATAGTGCAGAACCAAACAGACCCAGTCCCTGCCTTCCGGCGCCTCCATTAAATTCCAGACCTTATGAGTTGTGGTTGAAATACAGGGTTTTATGAGTGTGTAGTGGGCAGCTGACCCGGTCAGATCTGACGTCTCTGGGGCAGGGACGGTCAAGCAGAAGCATGCATAGGATGTTGACTAAAGGGTTGGAGGGCAGTGGAGAGGATTCTAGGAAGAAGCAGCATGTGCAAAGGCCCAGAGCAGGGAACATGGCCCCAGTGGAAGAAGAGATCTATGCTGGGGGTGCTTGGCCCCAGGTGAGACTGGAGACAGGTAATGGAGCAGGTCCTGAAGGGCCTGGAAGGCCGAGGTGGGAATCTTGTGGGTATAGAATTCTCATGCAGTGACTAGCACTTGTAATAATAACAGTTAATGACATTTAGTGAACTTGTATAATACACACAGCCCTGTTCTAAGCACTTTGCTTCGTTCGATCTCCCATGAGATAAGTAATGGTTATCCTCCCCTATAGATGAGAAAGTTAAGGCCTAGGAGGGTTTGGGGCTTTGCCAAGGTCTCATGGATAGTAAGTGAAGGACCAGGGATGTGAGCCCATGCTGCTGCCTCTAGGATCTGGGAGCTTCCAACACTGGAGATTTTAATTTTCACCTTCTACTTTTCAGTGTG
Organism: Vulpes lagopus; assembly: GCF_018345385.1. Lineage (NCBI taxonomy): Eukaryota > Metazoa > Chordata > Mammalia > Carnivora > Canidae > Vulpes > Vulpes lagopus. Next base: position 130,466,616 of record NC_054831.1, read on the forward strand.
CACTGCACTTGCTGCACTGAATGTGTGCTGTATACGTGGTGCATACGTGTCTCCTGTGCGTTTTATAACCAAACCCATTGAGTAAATGATAATAATCGTGCCCAGGCTGCAATGCCTGGGCCCACGCTGGAAGGCCCCTGCCCACTGTTCTACCTCTGGCCTCTGCAGGAGATGGTCGTGTAGGCTTCAAGGACTTCCTGGCTGTGCTGACAGACACCAGGCGCTTCTTCTGCTCCGTGGGTGAGTAGAGACAAGCCCAGAGGAAGGGGAGCTTGGTGAGGAGCTTGGTGGCTGGTGGACAGTGGGCCTCTGGAACTACCAAATGGTAATTGCAGACATCATCCCATGTCCCCAGAACAGAACGCCCTGGCGGACATGGCTCCCCCGAACCCCCACACCCTATTCTTTGAGATCCTGTCCCTGCTGGTGGAGATGCTGGCCTTACCTGAGACAGCCTTAGAGGAGATCACCAAGTGAGTGGGGCTGGTGGTTGGGGGTGGAGGGTTGCAGACACAGAAATGGCTCCTAGTATTTTGGGCAGCTGAGGAACTTTGAGAGTTAGGACTCTTAGTTGCAAGTGAAAAACATCCACATAAAACTGGTTTAAGCAAAAAGGGACTATATTGGCTCACATAACCGATCATGGCTGCAAGAATGGCTGGATCCAGGAGATCAGATGATACCAGGAAGGCTATCTCTCCTGCTCATCTCTGTACCCTGGCTTCAAGCTCAGCTAGGCTCTTCTCACAGTGGGAAGGATGCCAACCGTCAGCCCCATGCTCCTACCCCTCTAGTCGAACAGATTCAGCAATAAGAGGAATTCTTTCTTGCGGTACCCCACACAGCATCCCAGAACAGGAGAGGTGGAGACTGCCTGGGGCCAGAGAGCACTGGGGATGGAAGCCTCCGCATGTCTCCAGAGTGGGCTGGGGTGGTGGTAGTGGTTCAGCTAAGGAAGGTATAGCTACATACAAAAGGGACATCAGCACTCCAGGGCTAAAAGCAAAGCGTGCTGGCAAAATGGCCCAGCGGGTCTCTCTGTGTGTCACATAGAGGCTTGTCCCTGCCACTGAGACCAGGCCTCGTCCGCATGGGGCCAGAGGAGGGGGAAAGAGAGCAGGCTATTTCAGCAACATCACCTTGGCAATCCCAAGACAAAAGGTCTTTTTTCCTCCCACCATCTGTAAATCACTCTAAATATATATGATTCTGAAGAACATAAATGTATAATTTTAAAAACAACAAAACAAATTCCCCATGTGTCCATTTCCCCAGTTTACAAATAGATCATTTCTGGGACTCCCGGGTGGCTCAGTCAGTTAAGCATCTGCCTTCGGCTCAGGTCAGGATCCCAGAGTCCTGGGATCGAGTCCCTCATCAGGGTCCCTGCTCGGTGGGGAATCTGCTTCTCCCTCAGTCCGGCCCTCCCCCTGCTCATGCTTGCACGCGCTCTCTCTCTCTGAAATAAAAAAAAAAAAAAGTCTTTAAAAATAGATCATTTCCAATAACATCGAAGCCCTGTGTGCCCTCCCCCAATCACAAAGGAGTCTCTCCCCAAATAAGAACTAACCATTACTCTCTTGCTTTCTGTTTTAAATTTTCACTGCTTGTTTTTTTTTTTCCCTTTGTTTACTGAAAATTTCAAATACACAGCAAAATGAAGAGAATTTCACAGTGAACGTTTATATACGCACCGCCTAGATTCCACCGTTGCCTTTCTCCCGTGCTTGTTTTATCTACCCATCCCTCTATTCATCAACCCATTTGGGTAATTTTTTATTCATTTCAAGATAAATGATCTTCAGTATTCTCTAAATACTTGAGCATACGTATCAATGACTAAAGATCGTTGCTTTTTTAGGGCTTTCTTTTTTCATTATTTGAGGTATAATTTACATACAGGTGAAACACACACATCACTAGCGTGTGACTCTCAGCAAATGCTCACACCCGAGCAACCTGAACCCCCCTCTCAAGTTATGTAGAACTTTACCATCACTCCTGAAAGTGCCCCTCAGGATCCTTGCCAGTCGGTCTCCGAACCCACCCCTGCGAGGCAATCACTCTCCTGGTTGTTTTCCATCACGGATTGGTTTTCCCTTTTGGCAACCTCACACGGATGGAAGCGCCCAGTGTCAGCTTCTCCACTTGTCCATGTCGTTGTGGATGTCAGTGTTCACCCCTTTCTTTCTTTCTTTCTTTCTTCCTTTCTTCCTTTCTTCCTTTCTTTCTAAGATTTTATTTATTTATTCACAAGAGACACAGAGAAAAAAGAGAGAGGCAGAGACACAGGCAGGCTCCATGCAGGGAGCCCGACGTGGGACTCGATCCTGGGTCTCCAGGATTGTGCCCTGGGCCAAAGGCAGGCACCAAACCACTGAGCCACTCAGGGATCCCCTGTCCACCCCTTTCTATTGCCAAGTGGTGTTCCACCCACGGACCTCCCACGGTTGATTCATCCATCCCTTTACTGATGGGTTTCTCAGCGGTCCCCAGGGGGGGCTTATAATGAATAAAACTGCCACTAACATTTTTTGTACAAGTCCTTGGGTGGACACATCCGTTTGTTTCTCTTGGCTGAATATGCAGAAGGGAATTGCAGGCAGGTGCATTTTACTTCGGAGAACTCGCCAGATTTTTTCCCCCAGTGGTTGTACCATTTTACAATCCCACCATTCCTATGAGACATGGAGTGGCGCTTTCTGCTCTTTTCTCCCACTTGTTTGTACTCCTGAACACTTCATTGTTCAGCTTTTCATAAACTTTATATGAGCGGACTCCTACTGTAGTCTTTTGTTACCTGTTGGTTCTCCTCCACGTTATGCATTTGTGATCTCTTCACGTTCTTGTGGGTAATTATTGATCATTTGTCCTTCTCGCTGCTCCGTACTATTACGTGCGACTGTATCACAATATGCTTATTCATTTTGCTGATAGGCGTTAGGGCTGCGCTCAGTTTCCAGCTGTGGTAGAGACAGTGTGAATATTCTCATATATGTCTCCTGGGACACATGGGCAAGAGTTTCTCCAGAGCTGTAGTTTTTAAACTCTATGGCCAACACCCCTTTTAAAAAAAGATTTTATTTATTGGAGAGAGATAGAGGACTCATGTGTGCATGAGCAGGCGGAGGGGCAGAGCGAGAGGGAGAAGCAGGCTCCCCACGGAGCAGGGGAACCCGACGACATGGGGCTCGATCCCAGGACCATGGGATCACAGCCTGAGCCGAAGGCCGACATTCAACCACTGAGCCACCCAGACAAATGGCATTGTCACACAATATTGCAGATCTCTTCAGAGTCTGGCAGAAAAGAAGACGGTTTTCCGTCTCATATTTGCTTTGCATTCAATCTGTTGCAATACGTTGCTGTGCTTGAAGTGTATACAGAACTCTGGCCGCACAAATAAATCACAGGATGAGGAAGTATTTTACTAGCCTTTTCATTTATACCTACATATCGTGTGGATTTTTTTCTTTGATATTACATCAGACTTGATAAGTGGTAGAGCCTTATATGGTTAAGATGTAGAATCAGAGACCAAATCAATGAACTTTTGGTACATTTTTATTTTATTTTTTAAAGATTTTCTTTATTTATTTTTAGAGAAGGAGGGCATGGAGAGGAGCAGAGGGGAGGGAGGGGAAGGAGCAAAGAATCCCAAGCAGACTCCATGCTGAGCAAGGAGCCCGATGCGCGGCTTGATCTCATGACTCTGAGATCATGACCTGAGCCGAAACCAAGTCAGTTGCTCAACAGACTGAGCCACCCAAGTGCCCCTATACTCTTCCATATTTTTAAAGTCTATTTATTTAATCACTCTCAAGGGGCCACCTAGGTGGCTCAGTGGTTGAGCATCTGCCTTTGGCTCAGGGCATGATCCCGGGGTCCTGGGATCGAGTCCCACATCAGGCTTCCTGCATGGAGCCTGTTTCTCCCTCTGCCTGTGTCTCTGCCTCTCTCTGTGTCTCTCACGAATAAATAAATGAATTTTTTTTAAAGCACTCTCTACACCCGACATGGGGCTCAAACTCTCGATCCTGAGATCAAGAGCAGCATGCTCTATGGACTGCTAGCTGGAAGTCCCTGTACTTAAATGAAGGAATCCACTCGTCTGTCTTGTAGTTTGAATGGCTCTTTGAGTTTTTGTAACATGCACTGGGCATTTGGAAAGTATTGCATATCTTCTAAATGTTGACATGTTTCATTTTAATTAATAAATATATATTTGCTAGTATATATATATATACACTGTGATATTATATTTTAATTAATATCACCACTAATATCAGAAAAGTCTAAGTATTAGAATTGTTGTGTGTGGCTATAATTCATTCATTTTCACTGCCAAATGCTATTCTGTCTGACATGTACACGACCATGTTAATGGATTTAAGTTTCCCAAAATTCTAACTTTTTCTTGAAAGCTTTAATTTTATCAACAAATGCTATCAGTTGTTCTTGAAGCGATGGGCTATCACTCAGTCATTTAACCAACTAAGTCACCCAGGTGCCCCTCAAGTGCTTTTAACTAAAATAACCACATGTCCAAGTGCCCTGTTTTGCAGTGGAATCCCCTGAACTCCTTCATTTCCCCACTACCTGAAACTTTCCTATGAATGTCATATATTAAAAGCCTAGCTTAAAAAAATAAAAATAAAAATAAAAATAAAAATAAAATAAAAATAAAAAAAGCCTAGCTAGGCACCTGAATTGCTCAGTGGTTGAGCATCTGCCTTTGGCTCAGGGCATGATCCTGGGGTCCTGGGATCGAGTCCTGCATCGGGCTCCCTGCAGGGACCCTGCTTCTCCCTCTGTCTTTGTCTCTGCCTCTCTGTGTCTCTCATGAATAAATAAATAAAATCATAAAAAATAAAAAAAAAAAAAGCTTAGCTAGCGACTATGGGGAGAAATTCAAGTTAGAATTTGTGAAATAAGATAGCTCTACAAGGGGGTAAAACAAGTGTAACAAGTAGAAAAAACAAATCTGGGTGCCTGAGTGGCTGTCAGTTAAGGATCTGCCTTTGGCTCAGGTCATGATCCTGGGGTCCTGGGATTGAGCCCCCACATCAGGCTCCCTTCTCAGCTGGGACTCTGCTTCTCCCTCTGCCTCTGCCATTCCCCCCTGCTCATTCTCTCTCTCACACACACTCTTGCATAAATAAATCCTTAAGAAAAAAAAAGAACAAATGTAAGCATGATGTCCCATAGTTCACTGACTCAGTCTTAGTCCCAAGATTAGGTCAATTCAGTTCGTATTCATCCTACTTTGGGGTCATTGAACTTCTTGGATTTATTTATAATTCTTTTTTTTTTTTTTCTTTTTTTAAAATTATAGAGGTAGGAAAGCAGTGAAGGTTAGGATCAGGGAATTCCAGTTTATTTATTTATTTTTCAATTAATTTTTATTGGTGTTCAAGGGAATTCCAGTTTTTTTTTTTTTTTTAATTTTTATTTATGATAGTCACAGAGAGAGAGAGAGGCAGAGACACAGGCAGAGGGAGAAGCAGGCTCCATGCACCGGGAGCCCGACGTGGGATTCAATCCTGGGTCTCCAGGATCACGCCCTGGGCCAAAGGCAGGCGCCAAACCGCTGCGCCACCCAGGGATCCCGGATTTATTTATAATTCATAGCTTTTATCATAATTCTCTTTTTTGGGTACATTTTTCTGTAAGTAATATTTTTATATGCCCCCCTCCTCTCCTTCTAGGACTCCAATTCCATAGCACTTAAAATTGTTTCATCAGTCATTGAGCAGGCTGTGATCATTGTATCTCTAATTTTCTCTCTGCGCTTCACTTTGAATTTCTATTGCTAAGTATTCAAGTTTGCTGATCTTTTCTTTGCTGTATCTAAGCTCCTTTATTTTTTTTCTATTTTTTTCTAACCTCCTTTAAACTCATCCAATGAATTTTTCATTTCAGCTATTGCATTTTTTCATATTTAAATATTTCACTTGGTTCTATTTCAAAAAATATATTTTTTTAAAATTTTTAATTAATTAATTTTTTTAAATTTTTATTTATTTATGATAGTCACACAGAGAGAGAGAGAGAGAGAGAGAGGCAGAGACACAGGCAGAGGGAGAAGCAGGCTCCATGCACCGGGAGCCCACCGTGGGACTCGATCCAGGGTCTCCCAGATCGTGCCCTGGGCCAAAGGCAGGCACCAAACCGCTGCGCCACCCAGGGATCCCTAATTTATTTATTAATGAGAGACACACTTGGTCCAGGACCACAACCTGAGCCAAAGGCAGGCACTCAACCACTGAGCTATCCAGGTGCCCCTCATTTGGTTCTATTTCATAGTTTTAATTTTCTCCTCATGTTCATATTTCCTTTAAATCCTTGAGCATAATTATAATAGCTCATTTAAGGTCTTCTGCTAATTCCATCATCTTTGCCATTTCTGTATCTGATTATATAAACTTATTTTTCTTTTTTTATTGATCACTTTCCTGCTTCTTATGTCTGCTAATTTTTTATTGGATGCTAGATATTATGGCACTTCCTTTATTGAGTGTCTGTATCTTGTTCTTTAAAGAATTGAACTCAAGGGACGCTTGGATGGCTCAGCAGTTGAGCATCTGCCTTAGGCTCAGGGTGTGATCCTGGGATCCAGGATTGAGTCCCACATCAGGCTCCCTGTGAGGAGCCTGCTTCTCCCTCTGCCTGTGTCTCTCTGCCTCTATCTCTCTGTATCTCTCATGAATAAATAAATAAATTGTTAAAAAAAAAAAAAAGAATTGAACCCGAGAGCAGGTGGTTAAGTTACTGAGAATTGTCTTCTCTTTTTCAGGTTTTATTTTTTTTTTTATTTTATTATTTTATTATTTTATTTTATTTTATTTTATTTTATTTATTTTATTTTATTTATTTTAAGTAAACTCTACCCCTAACATGGGGCTCATATTCATGACCCTGAGATCAAGAGCCACATGCTGTACCAACTGAGCCAGGCAGGTGTCCCTTGTTCAAGGTTTTAAAGCTTTGTCAGGGAGGATCTGGTATAGTCTCTACTATAGGGCTGATTTAGTCCCAACTACTGAAAAAGAACTCATCTAAGAGCTCTACTAATTCCACAGGTGTTCAAGAACATCTTTCTGCTCTGCCTGTTTGAAACTCATGTGTCTCTCAGTCCTAGGTAAACTCTGGTAATTACTTGGTTTTTAGTTCTTTGTCTGGCTTCATAAAATTTTACACTATGTATGTACTGCTTAGTATGCAACTACGTGCAATGTATGTACTGCATGTTTCTGCAACTCTTTCTTTGCATGGCTCCCATCTCTTTGATATCCTGATAACTAATCCCAGGGCCTCCATCTTCACCAATTACAATGTCTGTCCCCTTACCTCAGTGAGTCTATTGTTCTGCCTGGATGCAGAACACCGCATCGGAGTCCAGAAGGTACCTCCAGGCAAATTTTTGTAGAGACCATTAAGCTCACCTCATTGGTTTATTTTCTCTCAGGGATTATAGTCTTGTGCTGCCTGTTGTTCAATATCTGACAGGTTTCATATATTTTGTCCATGTATAGTTATTTACAGCAAGAGGATAATTTCAGCACCAGTTCCTTCATTATGGCCAGAAACGGAATTCTGTTCATTTGTCTTCAATTTTTTTTTTCTGTTCTTCAGATTGGATGATTTCTATTGATCTGTCTTCAAGTTTACTAATTCCTTCTTGCTATCTCCAATCTGCTGTGAAGCTTATTCAGTTACGTTTTCACTTCAGTTATTGTACCTTTTGGCTCTAGAACTTCCATTTGTTTCATGTTTATTGTTTCTATTTCTCTATTCATTGAGATCACATTTTCCTTCAATTATTTGAATATATTTTTAATAGTTCCTTTAAAAAATATTTTATTTATTTATTTGAGAGTGAAAGACCATGAGTGGGCAGAGAGCGAGAGAAGCAGATCCCTGCTGTGCAGGGAGCCTGATGTGGGGCTCAATCCCAGGATCCCAAGATCATGACCTGAGCTGAAGGCAGATGCTTAACTGTCTAAGCCACCCAAGTCTCCCTTTAATAGCTCCTTTAAAGCCGTTGTCTACTAAGTCCAATGTCTGGACTTCCTCAAGGTTGCTTTCCATGAGTTTATTTTTATAGGTCTTACTATGGGCCACATTTTGCATGTCTAATTTTTAAAAAAGATTTTATTTCTTTATTTTAGAGAGAAAAGTGAGTGAGTGAGCAGGGAAGAGGGAAGAGGGGCAGATGGAGATTGAGAGAAACTCAAGCAGATTCTCACTGAGTGTAGAGCCCAACTTGGGGCTCGGTATCAGGAGTCTGCAATCATGACCTGAGCCAAAACCAAGTCAGACACTTAACTGACTGAGCCACCCAGGCACCCCATGCATGTTTGATTGATAATTTATTGTGTCCTGAACATTTTAGATGATGATTTAGAGATTGGATTCTGTTTTGTTTGGACATCAGACTCTTCCTTTGATAAGTGTTAATTTTTTGTTCTTGTAGGCAGTTCAGGTTACTGGCTGATCTCTTTAAGTAATCTTGGTTTTTTACTTTGTTAGGGCATATTTGTGAAAGACCCAGGGGCTACATAAATCCTCTAACTTGGTAGACTCAATTTCCAAACTCTGTTTCTCCCGTGGATTTTAGTTTTAAGTAAGGTCTGTAGTAGGCAGAGGTCAACAAATTACGGGCTGCAGGCCACATTCAGCTCACTGTTTTCACACTTAAACTTTTATCAGAACACAGTCACATCCATCCATCCACATAGTCTATGGGTTCCTTCTACTCAGCTTTGCCAGTTATCTATTACTGGCAAAGCTGAGTATCTATTATCACTTCTGTGATAATGAAGTTGTCTACTTCTCCTTATAGTTCTATCAGATTTTGCTTTATATTTCATGTTTAGAATTTCATATTCCTGGGGATCCCTGGGTGGCTCAGCAGTTTAGTGCCTGCCTTCGGGGCAGGGCATGATCCTGGAGTCCCGGGATCAAGTCCTGCATCGGGCTCCCTGTATGGAGCCTGCTTCTCCCTCTGCCTGTGTCTCTGCCTCTCTCTGTGTGTCTCTCATGAATAAATGAATAAAATCTTAAAAAAAAAAAAAGAATTTCATATTCCCTAATGAATGGGACATGTTATCATTATATGGGAATCATTTGTCTCTCTAGTAATGCTTTTTATCTCAAGGCCTAATTTTTAAAATATAAATATGGCTATGCTGACTTCCTTTGGTTAGCATTCAACGGATATAACTTTATCCTTTATTGACTTCCTATTATAGTATGGATTTAGCTATCTGATACAACTATCACCTAAGCTCCCCTCTACCTATCCTAAAATATTGTTTTTGACTAAATGATTTGGGGAAGTTTGTATTATTCTGGCTATGTAATTTTTAATAGCTGAGTATCTTATTATACTATGATTTTATTTCCTTGTCTTTCTAGTTCCTGAAGTTGACAATTGCCTTGATTTTTTTTTTTAACTCATTCCTTTCCTCTGATTCAGATTCTCTGTTTGTTAGGTTACATGCCTTACTTTTCCTTGGTTTGCTTGATCTTTCTTGGTTTGTTTGGTTTAATTAAAAAATAACGGGAGCATGTTTCCCTAGTAGCTTTTTTTGAGTTACAAAGGCAGTGATTCAACAACTGGCCAGCCCTTGAAATGGCCCTATTCTGTCTTTTCAGTTATAGTGATCTAATCTAAACTTGTCCAATATGGGAGCTCCTTTCACTATCTTCCTTTACTTTGCCTCTCCTGTATCGGATCTCCTGTTTTCTGTGTTATCTTCCTTTTCTGTTTTGATTAATGCCCTCATTTTAGAAGAACATGTCCTCCGGTAGCTTTTTGAGAAAGAATGCATGGGATGCAAAATTTTTAAGATTATATGTGTTTGCAAAAGAGTTTATTTTACATTCACACTTACTGAGTAGTTTAGCTGGGTAGAGAATTCTATATTGGTTATATTAGTTCAGGAATAGACCCCAATGCACTATAGTTCACACAAGATAGTTTATTTTTCTCTTATATTGACAGTCCAGAAGAAGCAGGCAGGAAGACAAGGCTGCCCAGCATACAACTTACTGTTTCTTTCTAACTTATTGTTCCACCATTTCCTAGGTCAATCCTAAGCCAATTTACCAGCAACACATTTGAATTCAAGCCCTCAGGAAGGGGAGAGAGGAAGTGCAGAGCAAGCAATTTCCTTTAAAATTGTGACCGAGAAAGTTGCACACACTTTGCTCATGTCCTTTTGGCCCCTGTGGGGTGAAGTTATTTTCTGGATCATCTCTTTACTCAGCATGTGCCTTTTCAGGTCCTAGTTTTACACAGAGGTCTAGATCCAACTCTCATGTGAGGGCTCTGGTCATTTTTTGTGTTCTATGTGAAACTCATCAAACCCCCAAATTTCAGGCCCCAGAGATAGGCATAGACCTTAGCAGCACTAACAACTTAAGCCTTAAACGTTTCCCAACACCAAGTAGCATGCCCACCCCTCACCACTGCCTCAAAGCCCTGGGTGGTCTGGTTGCCATCCTGCTGCCCACATCTCCCACTCTTCCTCATTTACCAGGCTCTAGCTCCTTCTGGCCTCCTTGCCATTCCTAGAGCTCACTGAGCTCTTTTCTACCTCCTGCCCTTTCCACATGCCATTCCCTCTGTCCAAGACTATTCCTCCAGAGATATCCATTTGACTTGTTCCCTCCCCTCCTTCTGCTCAAATATCATCACCTCTGAGACTTTTGCTGAGCACTGTGAGCAAACTAGCCTCTCATCACTACCCACTCACCAGCTTTTACTTGCTCTCATTACACCCATCACTACTGACATGGTCTTGTATCTATTTTTCATGATCTGACTCTCTCACTAGGTGTGTGCCTAGGTGGTTGATTTAAGAAGGGATTCCAAGGAGGAGCAAGAGAAAGAATGTGAACAGAGGAGGGAGGAACCAATATGAGCATATGTTATTGAGTCAACCACCCCCAGGATCTTCTGAGGAGACTATGAATGTTGACTCAGAATTCTGTTAGAAGAAAGAGAAACTTGTATACCTTAGCTGCTAGCTCCTTTAGTCAAGGGTGACCCCCACGGTGGTTTAATTCCTCTGAACTTCTGGGTTGCACTCTGGGTGTCAGAGAAGCTCCAGGCAGGAGACTTCTGAGGTGAGGCCACCTCAGACTGCCCCTATGCAAAGCTGCTCGAAGTCCGTGTGGAAGTGGTCACCGCAGCAGTGGCTGGAGTGAGAGAGGGGCTGAGACAGTAGGAGGCAGAAACCTTCTCTCCTGCACTGCTTTCCCCAAGCACCTAGATGCATGGCGGCCTACAGTAAACACTCATCTGCTGAATGAATGTGCGGAGCTGCAGTCTAGTGGGAAGGCAAATAGCAGGGTGTCAAGAAAATAAAACTTGAATCTGCAAGATGAGCAGGTTAATTGCACAGCTGTCTTACAGAGCACTTGTACATCTAAGTAAGAATATCAGCGACAGCATTGACAGGTGACAGTTGCCAGGCTCTTTCCGTGGGCCACGTTGCTGAGTGCTTGATGGGCCTTGTTATTTTATCCTATAACACAAAGACTGGTCCATTTTACCCAGGAAACCTGAAGCCCAGAGAAGTCCTGTGACTTGCAGTGATAGGGTAGAGATAACCAATTGACATAAGGGTGACTGGAGGCCAAAGCAAGGCAGTGAGGGGGAGTTAATGGCAGAGATGGGACTGAAACCCATGTCTCCTAACTCCTGGGCTTGTGTCCCTGTCCCAGAGCTGGCTAGGCAGAACAGGGGCTCCTAAGCAGTGAGGGGGGAGGAGGATGAACTAAATACAGCCAGGCTGAGCTGGGTGGGCACTGCCTCCCCAGCTATTACCAGAAGAAGCTGAAGGAAGGCACCTGCAAGGCCCGAGAGATGGAGTTGGCCATAGGCCGGCTGCGGTCCCGGAAGAAGCTTCCCTACAACCCCCAGGAGGCAGACTTGGAAGTCCCAGAACGAAGGGTCCTCAGGATCCTGAGCCGGCTGAAGCAGCAGAACTATGGTGAGGGCCTTGGGCATGGTGAGCACTCTGCTTTCCTGCCCACCTGGCCTCTTTCCCTGGGCCCCGACAGCCAGACCTAGGAGCTGAGAGACATGGTTTCCCACTTCAGGATTAACTGTGTGCATTAGTCAATGATCTGAAAATCACGATCGCTAGCCCTCTGACAAGGGCCTTCTGCACTCTTGCCCTGGGCTTAGCGCTGAGCACACGTTGGTCCCAAGAGCCTCCACTGAGCAGGGTGGGTGATTAGCAATCGTAGATCACCATTAACTGAACACTGTGGTCACTCCCCATGCTAAGCTCTTTGTAAATGTGCTAGAATTTAATCCTCACCATCACATGTTTACCCCATTTTACAGATGAGAACAGTGAAACTGAGGAAGTCTATGCCCAAGGTCCCACAGCTAATGTGTGTCAGAAAGGGCAGTTTATACCCAGGTCTGACTCCAAAACCTGTGCTCTTTTCACTGGGCAAGACTGTCTCCCCTTAAGTGCAGGTGCCAAGTGATGGGCTAGGAGCTTTCCAGAGTCTCTCTAGTGTGCCAACCAGAATGCAGGACCCATCACCAAGACATGTGCTCCTGTGTAAGCTGTTAGCCCTTACACAGTGCTCAGTGTTGAGCTGCGCGCTGTGCGTGTATTAGCCCTTTAATCCTCATCGTCAGCTGTGTGGGGTGGGTACTCGCCTCCAGCTTACACAGAGGCTCAGGTTAACGGATCTGCCCAAACCCACCCAGCTTGTTATGTGGCAAAGCTGGGATTTCAGCTGGGTCTGCCTGCCTCCCAAGGCTGGGCTTGCTCTGAATCATTCCCCTCTCCTGCCTCCTCCTCCCTTGCCAGCTGCCAACCTGCAGAGCCCCTATGCCCAGGTGCCCTGCATCCCACTCTGTCCGAGGTTGGACAAGAAGATGGTTCGTCGGAAGCAGGGCAGCCAGTATGTGCTGGACCCATGCACCCCCGCCAGCCTGGGCCCCGACATCCATAGCCTCCTCTTCCAGTCAGCATCTCAAGGAAGCAGGTGGGTGCCCAAGAGGCAGGAGCTCCAGCCCAGGCCCATTCACCTCCTTTTTCACAAGGCCCTGGCCTAACCTGAGGGGAATCCATCCTTCCAAGAGATGATGCCCAGGATACTGCTGCTCCAGGGAGGAAAAGGGGGAAAGGATGGAAGCAGTGAGAAACTAACCTACATTGAGGGCCCATGTACCACACTGGCTGTGCTTAAGTCAGGGTACTTCTTCCTTCCTGTGCCGACACAGTGGCACATAGCGTCTTTCTCTTAGGCTGGTACCATCTGCCTTTCTCATGCACGAGGTCAGCTCGCAAGTCTTTTGCCTGAGTATGACTCCATGTTAGGAGCAGTATGAAACAGGCTTGACTGCTGGATGGAGGGAAGCTTCCCCTGCCAATCCCCTTTCAGGCACTTTGGGGACAAAAGGAATCAGGACTTGCAGTCAGGCCCCTGAGCCCAACTACTAGGCTCCATTGCTTCCCAGGAAAGCCTCCTCTCCCCGGGGCATGTGGGAATGGCTCATTTCCTCCCACCTTTCTCCTCACCTCTCTCCCTAGGGAACACGGCTCTGAGTGCCGAAAGTGGCTCAGCTCTGTCCTGGCTCGAACACACTGACCTATGGAGTCCTGACTCTGGGCAGCTGTTCAGGTCATCAGGCAGGTACCGCTGCTGGATTTTGCTTTTGTGGCCTGGTAAGCCAATAAACACCAAGAACCTCAGCTTCTGTGTGTGGGGCAAGGAAGGCCCTCAGGTTTTCCACTTGGCTCTCAGAGTACAGGGCCCCAGATTCCCTCAGGCTTAGGAAACCCTGAAGCAAGAAACATCTTGAAACCCTGTCAGGGTTGGGACTCCTGCTAAAGGGACCCTGGGTGCAAAGTCTTGACCTTCTATGCACTCTCAAAGCTCAGAGTTGGGACTCTTCAGATGAGTGCTCCTTTGGACTAGGAGCCTCACAAAGGCGAAAGCATCTCTTCCCACTTGCTCGAAGGTAAAGATTCTGGACCTTAAAAGCAGAAGACTGACTTTGCAGAAGGGCAGGAGGGGTCTCAGCCATGCTCTGAGAGGGCCCCAGACGCTTGGGGGCCTTTCTCATGGAACTTAAGGGTATGTGGGTCTTTGCCCCCCCAACCCACACACCACCCCAGGCCTATTTCTCTAACAGAGAGAGCCCCTCCCTGGGACTGAGCAGAGGTAGCTCCCCCAGTGATTAATCAAGCAGGCATAGCAAGAGGTTAGGAGGCCAGGGACTGAAATGAGGACAAGGTTCTGACAAGTTTAAAACATGTATTTAAAATACAATTTATAAAATGCTTAATCTGCCGACTCAGGAGCCCGCGGTGCGGGGTGGGGTGGGGTAGGCAGCTGCCCGCTAGACCAGCAGAGCAGGACTGCAGGGGTGCGGCCCTCCCTCCCATGCCCTTCTGTTCAGACACCCAAGGGGCCCACATGCACCCCTGGGATCACACGAGCAGAAAACAGGACCCCGGACGTTTCCAGAGCCTCTGCTTACCAGGGAGGCTGGGGCAGCCCTGCCCGCCCATCCCTGAGCAGAGCATCCCCACATGGGGCAGAGCAGGGTATGGCTGGGCTGGACAGGGCAGGGCGGGGCAGTGGGCTCTGGAAGGGGCTGATGGTAGCAGATAGGGTGTTGCCTCCTGCCTGCAGGTGGGGAGCACCCTGATTGAGTGGGCTGAGAAGGGTTGGTCACCAGGCCTGGACCCCCAGCTCCTTTGGTTATAGGCTGACATCAGAGTAGTGGCTCATGGGAAGCGGTTAGCTGGAAGGTCTGGGCCTGGCTCATGGGGTCAGGGAGGAGCTGGGGGAAAGGGGGACAGTACCATGAAGGCAGATAAACAGGCAGCAGCCTCAGGTTTCTGCCCCACCCCCACCCCCCCTGGGGTTTTCCAAGCCAAAGCCTGCAGCTTACTTAAAAGAAAAAAACAAAAAAAAAAAAAAAAGAAGAAGAAGAAGCACTTAAGGAAAGTTACAGACAATCAAAAAAAAAAAAAGAAAGAAAAACAAAACAAACAAAAAAAAACCCCACACACAAAATCCAAACCATTCTCCCATCAACCCTCCCACCTCCCCCCAACACATCTCGTTTTCATTTCTCTTTAAAATTTTGCCTGCCACCTCTCCATCTGGGAAGCCAAGAGTACAACTGTTGATGGGTGGTGGCAGGTACAGTGGGCAAAGCCCCATCTTTGGCCAGAGGGAGGTGGGAACACCAGTCCCTACTACATCCTCAATCCACAGACACCCATCAGCCAGCCTTCCCTTCGGCTCCCACTAGGGGAGAGGGGGGCAAGAGCAGGTGGTCCCGATGGCTGAGCAATCAGTATTCCTGGCCATCCCACCTGGCCTACCTCTGTACCCTTCTCCAACTGAAAGGACAGTCTCATCTTGGGCCAGAAACTACTATTACATGAAGGCTAGACACTGTACATCTAGAAGGAGGAAACTTGGTCAGGGCAGTGGAACTATAAAGACAGCAGCCAATCTTCTTCCTTTGCCACTTCTGGGGGATCATCCCTCTTACAACAGCCTGTGGGTACAACCCAACAGCCTGTGGCCTCTTTGTGACTGAAGCTCTGTTCCAGCTCTGCTCATGCACCATTTCCTGGCTGCTCATGGTTATAAGGCTATGCTGTGGACTAGCTGCTGATTCAACGGGCAGCTGGCCCTTCCTCCTCAGCGGGAGATGCAGTGGGACATGGCTTACTGGGCCTGACCTACATTCCCACAGGGCAAGGCTGAGAGCCAGGTAAACCAAAGGTGGAGTGAGCCTGCAAAACCTAGCTTGCCACCTTGGCCACCGCAAGCTGCCCTAATCACAAAATGTCCTATCACCCACTCCAAAATTCATCCGCTGAGTGGGGAGGCTACCTGGCTGGCTGAGGAATAAGGCGCAGTGCAATGGAAGAGACCAGAAAGCCTGAGAGGACCCAGTTATACAAACACACACATAGCTGCTCTAGGCAGCTGCCCTCTTAGCCTCTCCCACCTTAAAGAGCCAAAGCAAATCTCTAGGCTCTAGGGACAGAGGGGAAACTGCCTTCATTCCAGAGCCTTGCTCTGGAAAAATGGGTGAGGGGTGGCCTGGGTCTATGGTCTGTCACCACCAATCTTTGCAATGCACAGCTTGCCTTTTCCCACATGTATTCAGAATGGTCTGCTCCCAAGGTAGTGATTTCACAAAGGAAACATACTAGGCATGGTGCCATCAACAGAGATGGTGCTCCACAGACTCTTGAGAGTTCAAGCCTTGCTGGAGTGGGAAGATCTATCCACCTTCCAAGCACACTGGGCAGGAGGTTCAGAGTCCTGGAACCACTTTCTCCTGGTTCTCCTCGGGCTAACAGCAAAACACTGAGCAAGTCTCACATTCCTTACTTCCGAGCCCGGAGTGCATCTCACTCCCTGCTCTCTTCTAGAAGGAGCAAGCCTGGCTGGCAGGGAACCACCCTGAGGGGTATGGGAAGGGGAAGTCTGTTCACTTTCCCTATCTCCCAAAATACTAGAGGTGGGGTTGGCATCCTCCCCAGGCTCTCTGAGCCTATAGAGCTAGCTCAGTCTCCAGGTAGGGCGAAGATGCCCTGGGACTTAGCTGGGGGAGGGAGGTATAGGCATGGGGTGCTCATCTGTCCTGGGGGCTGCAGAGCCCTGCCCCTTTTCTGGGCGGCAGTAGGAATACAGAAGCTAAGCTCACCAAAGTCCTATTGGTTAATGTTTCTGGTGAATTTCCCAGAAACATTTTTAAGTAGACTACCAAACTACCCTTTCTCAATTAAAAATTCATTAAACTGCTAAAACCCCTCCCATGCACTTTTTCTTGCAAATCAGATTATTTGTATAAACAAACAAAAGTAGGAAGGAGAAAAAAAAAAAAGAAAGGACATTTTCAAATGGAACTTGCTTTTAAGTGATGAAGACATGCACTTGCAGGTGGGTGGACGGGAGTTCTCATCCGTATTTTGAAATCCCAAATTAATGAGCATGATAAACTGTTATTGCTGGCACTGGCTTTACCCCAAGTGGCCGAGTGACACTGTCTGACTCTCTACTCTGAGTCCTTCTTGGGTCCCCCCAACCCTCCCCTAACCCCCACCCTTTCCCTTTCCATTGACTTGGGACAGCCCTTGTAGACGTGCCAATCACAGTGGGAAGGGGGGGGGAAGGAGGGAGGTCACAGTGCATGGGGTTCAAGGTCACAGTGGGCGGAGCAAAGGGGGTCACAGTGCAAGTAAGTCAGGTCGTTCCCTCTGCTCAAGTCCAGCTGTCTGCCACGGCAGTGCGACCCGTGGCGGACGACCCAAGAGGCGGTGATGGCGGCAGCGGTGGCGGCATCCTTTCCCGCACGCATTTATCTGCGCTGTTTGAAGCCCTGTGACCCATCTGGACCCAAAGGCTGTCTGATCACATTATTGGGCTGCCTGCTGTCCTCAGGTTGGGAGATCCTGGTTGGCCTGGAGGGAAGAAGATCAGAGGGAGGCCTGAAAAAAGACATACAAGAGGTCCCCAAATCTTTTTTTTTTTAACTTTTTTTTTTTTTTAAAGATTTATTTTTTATTCATTCAGAGAGAGAGAGAGAGGCAGAGACACAAGCAGAGGGAGAAGCAGGCTCCATGCAGGAAGCCCGATGCAGGACTCGATCCAGGGTCTCCAGGATCATGCCCTGGGCTGCAGGCGGTGCTAAACCGCTGCGCCACCGGGGCTGCCCAAGGTCCCCAAATCTTAAAGCCAAATCTTAAAACTGCAGCTAGGGCAGAAGCCAAAGTAGCTATCAGCCAACTCTGGCTCCCTCTCTGACGAGCTGGGAAGCTCACGGGAGCGGGGGGTAGGAGGGCCGGGAGTCTAGGCTCACCTCTTCCCCTGAATCTAGAGATAGGGGGAGTGCTCAAGGGCCCACCCTGTCCCGAGGCAGTGACCCTGGACAGCTCCACCTCCACGGCACTGTGTGGCCCGGCTCCAGGCTGTCAAGCAGAGGTAAGACCCCAAACCTAGGGCTCAGCAGAGGGACCCAGCACCGGCCACTGCTGCGCCCTGCTTCTCTCCAAATCATGACTCATACTAATATGGAAGACTAAAAGGAAACAGATTTTTCTAGTCTGCCAAGTGAAGGCTTGGAGAACGGAAGTCTATCAGATTAACGAAGGGACAGGAAGAAGGTACATAGATCAAGTCCCAGAATAGCAAGCCCCAGGAGGCCTCTCAAAGTCAGAAAGAGGCTACTTTTACAAATACTGCTTTGGCAGAAGGTGACAAATTTACATAATGCAACCTGTAGGACTACAGAGAAAAAAAGTGCCGGTAATGAAAAAGGATTTAGAAAATTCACCAAACATCACAGAGAGCTATTATGAGACCCCGAAGATAACATCTAAGCACTTCCGCTGTGCCAAGCAGGGTTCTCAGGACACTATACTTATTCATTTGCACAATGAGTTGACAGGGGAGGTACTATCGTTATCCCATTTCCCCCCCCAGATGAGGCTATGAGGGTACGGAGAGGCTAGGCAGCCCCAAGTGGAAGGAAATGGCAGATTTCTGACTCAGTCTGCGACACGCAGAGGGGGTACACCAGTAAGCCAGATGGCAGACCCTGACCTTGCTCCCGGGCTCGGCTTAGCAGCTGGAGATGCCGCCTGCCTGCTCTCACTACTCTGCTTGTCCCCAGGCCACTCCCCCTCCTCTACCTCAAAGTCGCCTGGCATAGCGGTCCGGTCCGTGGTCAGCCCTGCCAGCCACACTCACCGGTCGAGGATGGGTTTCTCTTGCTCCTCCTCAGGGCTGGCGCTGCCCAGGATCCGCTTCCGGGCCTCGGCGTACTCCGCCTCCCGCTGAGCTAGGGACTTGACAGGAAGGGCTGGCCTGCTGGTGGAGTTGGGGCTGCTGACCACACCGTTGCTGGTGGGTCTCTTGAGGATGCGGATCTGTGGAGGGGGCCCCGTGGGAAGGCTATCGTCCTGAATCACAATGGGCACTTTGGGAGGAGATTTGGATTTCCTGCTGACAAAGAGCAAACACAGCTTCACAAGTCCTATCCTTGACCACAGAGGCCCCATCCATGTACCTCACCCACCCCCCATCACTTTCCCCTCCTAAGTCTACTCATTATTCTCTGGCCTCTGACCAGACACCAACATTCTTACTCCTCAAGAGGGGTCTCTCGAAAGAGCAACCTCGCCATAAGTTCACGTCGACCTCAGGTCTGCTCCTCAGACCTAACCCCAGGCAAAAGGGGCTGGAACAGCATCTCATTCTGGGACTTCTATCCCCAGGTTCACAGTCAACATCAACCACCGTTTGGCCCCTATGGCAAGACATTTCGTGCCCAGAATCCAATGATGTCAGTTAAAATCCCAACTTCCCTACACAGAGCAGAGTGTAACAGGCTGGTGTAGTGGGAGCCCCCCAGCTTAGGGGTCAGCAGAGCGTTCACTCCAGCCATGGCCTTCTACCACATGTGCTTAAACCAGTCAAACACTACAAAGGAGCCCACTCCGCCATCCCTGCCTGGCATCAAGACAGGATTTACCAAACTGCCTCAGACCTCTGGTAAGTGACCTGTGCCTCCCAGAGACAAGCTACACCAGACAACGGGATCACCTCTTCAGAAGACTTTCTGAGCAGAGACACCTCCCTCACCATGGCTCTCTGGTATGCTGGATGCGGCGGGGCTGGGGTAAAGGACAATCCTAGAAACAGTGCTGGGCAGTGCTCAGAGGAGAAGCACTGTCCAAGGCTGGTGGATGTGCACACTGGGCAATGTGTCCACAAGGAGAGGTAGAGAACCACACAGGAAGGGAGAGAAACAAAAGCCACAGGGGAAAAGGGGATCCAGGCAGGAATGATCGCTCTACACCAGCCAGAAAGACCCTCCCAAAAGCGGCCTAAATGAGCTTCTCTTCAGAACCAAACAGCCTACAGGGGCCTGTTTTCAGAACCACAGCTGTCAGGTGGGCAAGGGGCTGGAGGAAGTCTGCTGCCGCTAGGAGGAACTGGAACAAGTCCTGGGCAGGACAGGAATGGCGTGGCAAGGGGACTAGAACCAGACATCAGTGCAGTTGCTGAGATGAGCAGACAGACAAGGAGCCAGCAATCCGATCAAAGAGTCAGGGAACCAGGAAACTAGTGGGTGGGCAGGGCCCTCCTGGCATCTCCTGGGGAACGACTATCAAGTCCAGAGAGGTCCTCTCCTCCTCCTCCCTTCCCTCTCCTCTCTCTCTGGGGCAGGCCCACAGCTTACCTAAGCCCAAAGACAGACTGCTGAGGTCAACTTTCACCTGCTCTGAAACCCACTTTTTCTGTGTGGCTGTGGGAAAATACCCTTAAAAAGGTCTTTGAGAATTTCTGAGATCTTTTTTTCCAGAATATCCCCATAATGCCCTCAGCCACCATGCTACTGAGGGCCCAGAGAAATCATCTGTCCAATCGCTTTATATCACAGAGAAAGAAACTGATTTTTCCAAAACAACTTGTCCCAAACCTCGGAGCAACTGGAACAGAGCCAAGCCTAAGACCCAAGTTTTCTGATTTGTCACCTCCCCACTTTCCACCAGACCACCTCACACCAGGTACCCACTGAGTTAGAAGGCAGATGCGACACTCCAGACTCACTCTCAAAGCCTCAAGCCACCACATCTTTGAGGGACATGCTCGGGTGCCTACCCTGCTAACCCTAACGGCCACCTGTAGAATACCACTGACTGCCCAGCTCTCGAACAGCAGAGAGCATGAGCCCTCAGACCAGACAGCAGCCTTACCTCTCCTTTTGTGTGATCTTCAGTTTTTTTTCCAACCGTCTGTCTATTTCCTAGAGGAAAAAAATGTATATAAAAAGTGGAAAAAAAATCTCTCTTAGATAAAAACTTATGTCTTTATTTTCAAAGCTAAGGATGGTGTCCTCTGACCAGGGACATTACTGTGTCCTTGAGGTAATGGATGCAGACCTCCCTTTACTAGCCTCGGGTCTGGGAACCTGACTCTCTGAGGGTTCATCTCCCTCCAACCCCGTGGCCATGGTGATAGCTCTAGATCTCAACATGCAGCTGGGTTCCTTGTGTAGCTTCCAAATAGTCTCCTGGCCTCCAATCTGTTCTTCACAGCACCATTCAAATCAACTTTCTACACAAAAGTCTAGTTGTATCACTTCCCCACTAAAACCCCTTCAACTGCCTGTCAGATCAAGTCCAAGCTCCTAAGAACGCCTCATTCATATCTTTGGTTCCTGTTTTATATCACTGTGAAGCTGAGCTGTTACCAACCCCCAGAACCCAGCATGCTGACTCACCTGCCTGCAATATCCTCCCCTTTGCAAACTTCCACTTATCCTGCAAAACCCACGCTGATGTCTGCCTCTCCATGGTGGAGTCTTCTCTGGCCCCATACACAGTTAATCACCTGCTTCTCAGACAAGAAGCTCTCCCTTTTACATTCCTTCACGATCACATGTTATCACATATTTTACAGCCTCCCCCCCCCCCCCCCACTGTTACGGACTTGAACTCTGTGATTAGCACTTAGACAAGGCCTGGAACAAAACAGAAGCCTAATATCCGTGAAACAGGTGGGCAGGGAGCCCTCAGGCCCTCAGCACCAGGAACTCTGTGATGCTCCCACACTCTTGTGCACAAGACCCCATGCACTGGACAGGAGGAGGCTGTGCACAGAGCAAAGATCAAACCTTCAGGCTTCTTGGCTATTCCACTGCTTTTTCATACAAAACATCCCACAACTGTCCTCTGTGAGGACAAGACCATTTAGGAAAAAAATTGTATGAAAAATGGTATTATTTCTCTGAAGAAAAGATCTGTAATGGTGGTTCTCAACTGGGAGTGGTTTTGCCCACCAGGGGATATTTAGCAATGTCTGGAGACATTTTTAGTTGCCACTGCCAGAGCAAAGGTGCTACTGGCAACTAGTGGGTAGAGTCCAGGGATGCCATGCTGCTAGAATCCTACAATGCACAGAACTACCCCCTTGGCAAAGACTTACATAGCCCCAAATGTCAGTAGTGCTGAAGGTGACAATCTTAACTTATAGGACATATGGGATTTTCAAGAGTCTATAACTTGCAAAATGTCAAGAATCACTGCCTTAACTGCCAGTAAAGTCTTTGAAATTTGCTGAGATCCACCTCAGGGCCAAGTGTGTAGCCAGTTTTCAGGAATGTTCCAAATGTCCTGAAAATGACCATATTCTACAGTCAATGAGTACAATTCAAGCTGGTTAATTATAATGTTCAAAATCTTTACATTCTTGCTCATTTGTTAGGTTTATAGACTATGCAAAGAATCAAAGATTATTTTCTAGTAAATTACCGTTTATCATTATGAAATAATCTTCTTTGCCTTAAAATCTATTATTTAATATGAATAAAGCTATTTCAGTTTTCTTTTGGTGAGTAGTCCCCAGAATATGTTTCTCTTTTCCTTCTCTTATTTTTGTCTCCTGTAAACAATATGAAGCTCGGCTCACCCTATGAAGCCAGATTTCAATCCAGTCTGACACGGACATTCATTCTGATTGGTGCTGAGTTGTGTTTAACATTTTTTGTTTTTATGACGTATGCAAAATATGTTTGGGGCAAGCACAACACACTGAATTCTGAGGGTCCCATCCACTCCCTGGAGGGGCTAGGAAGCCACTAGATGGAAGACCCCTCACTCAAGCTTAGAACACAAGCTAGCACTCAGCTGCTGTTTAATAATGACTGGAAAAGGTGCACTGTGACCACTACGACCACCTGGGTGTGCATGGAGAGAATCTAAGCCCACAGCACTTAATTCTTTTTTTAAATACCAATGTTATGGCCTGAGTAGATACTATTTCCCACATTAGTCTAAAGCCCTGTTACCATGTAAGGGCTTTCCAAGGCTTTCCACAAATAACTTACAGTTTCAAGCTCTACACTGAATCATTTTGCTCCCATCTGAAAAGGACACCTCCTACTCAAGTTTCTCCATCCTAAATGCAAGGTTTAACATCTGTGGGATTTAGAGGCCTTCACACAGGGTCAGAACCAAATGCCTCCACCAGCCAGGCAAGTAAGCAAAACTCCTTCTGCAGGAGCCCAGTGGGGAGCTGAAGCGGCTAAGAGGCACCAAAGGGCACTGACCCTGCCTACAGATGGGCAGCAGAGCCCTGGCTCACAGGGTCAGAGCTGCTATTTGAGGAAAAAACCAGACTCAATATTTTTACGGGAAAGCTCTACATTTTTAAACTTCATTACATGAACTCTCACTTTCATATCGCTACGAGGGCCAAATAAGGCATACAGACAATGGGCCTAATACATGAGGTTTTTTTTTTTTTTTTTTAAATTGTGGTAAAATACACATTACTTTAACTGAATGTGAGAAGCCCCATTTAGGTTTCTCTCAAGAGAGCAAACTGTTTCCTTCTTTCTGTACGGCCTTAGGGAAGAGAAGAGAATTTGCCCAGGCTCATCAAATGAGCCTGGGTAGGAAAGAGCCCTTCAGGAGGTCATTATGGACCATGCCTGAGTATGGCCCAAATGGGTCTCTGTCCCCAAACTAGAATGTAACCAGCATACCTGGCACATAATATAAACTAGTAGCTTTAAAAATAATGCCTTACATCATCATAATGCTTTATGGCTGTCAATACACTTCCCCCAGACACTCATTTTCTGTTCACACTACCTACCTCTTTGATAGACAAAAGAGCTTTTATCCTTTTCTGTCAGATGAAGGAATGTGGCTCAGGGAGGTTAAGAAACAAACCCAACGTCACAAAGTCAACCACAGAGGCAGCCCAAGAACTAAGGACTAAGAACTAAGGCCTTTTGAGGCCCTCCCCGATGCTGGCGCAGACCCACAACTGCTCACATGCCCTGGAGATGAGAAAGCCATTAGATACACTGATCTCTTCCTTGTCATCCCCAAATGCCCACTGCCCCCTGGCACTCCAATAACTAAGAGTTCCATCAAACTCCATCACACTAGGCAGGATAGCTTATCAGAACTGAGCAGGAATTCCTCCAGCAGATTAGAGAATGGGATATAAATCCAACAGCTTTGGGAGAAAGCTGATCCTGACCGTATCCAGATGGCCAGCTGGACACGAGTGTGCCCAGAGCTGGCCCGGCGAAGAGGGAGTGCCCTGCCAGCAAATGGAGAGAGCGCCGCAGCTCCCTCTGGAGTCTGTCCAGGTATCATGAGTCAGTCCATTCTCCTTTTGGACAAGGCCCTGCAATCGATCTCCTCTCAGTCTCGTGCTCTAAGAGCTGCACCAAGCCAAAACTTTCCTACAGGGTGCACTACAAGGAGAGTGCTTGTCGCCTTCAGAGATGCAATAGCCCAGTGGAATTAAACAGGTCTCAGAGTGCTGCATGAGGAAGCATCTAGATGTAGGCCCAACAAGAAACCTTATCACCAAAGGGCATCTTCTCTTTTCATAAGAATGAACAGGATGAACAGAACCTTGGCCAAAGGTGGAGACTTCTGTGTTAAGAGGCTCAAGCTTCACAGGTAGTGAAAGAAACCCATACATAAGCTCATCACTCTATGACTTCTCTGAGCCACGAGGGGTCACCAGGACAGAAGCAAGTGTTAGGACATAAACGTATCAGAAGTGGGGTGATAAGAAATGTTTGATTTCCCATGACTTTTTCTGGAAAAGCTAGCTATTTTTTGGCCAAATAGCACTGAGCAGACTCTAGAAGATGATTCCCTGTGCTCTGCTAAGTGGTGTGGTCTCCTCTTTGGGTCAAAAACCTAAGCAAAAGCTCTCTTGCTCCTTACAGACACAGATATCACTTGCCCTGTGGGGCTACATCTCTACAAAAATGAGGTGCACTCCTCTTGGTCTGAGAGAACAAGCAAAACCAGAAGGAAGGAGTAGAGGCAGGAGGTCATGAAAAACCAGAGTGGGGAGCAAGACAGTTCTGGACAGGGTGGTCCCTTATGGGAGGTAAAGAAGAGGCCTCAGCCACAAGGCAAATGAAGTCAGATGCAAGGATGCAACAACCTCAAATTCTACTCACCTGAGAGAAGCACAGCTTCCTGAATGCTGATGCCCTCAACCTTGCAATGACTGTGCTTGTAAGCTCTCACAGAAAGCTGGAGGGGGTGTGGTGGCACATGAGAAGAAGAGCAGGGAAGGGGACACCCCAGACTATTTTGTTACCTAGCCACCATCTTCAAAAGGATCAAAGGAGACAGAGAGGATAGGGATGAATCTGCGGGCGGGCAGACTGCCATCACAGATCCACTGCTGTAGCAGTTAAGAGGTGCATGAAAAAGGAAAAAAGAAAAGTGGGAAGCAGAGAGAAAAGGAAGAAAGTGAAAGGAGGACGGTAACTAGGCTATTCCAGATCTTGGTCCAAATACAGCAAGTATGGTGTCAGCACAGCTGTAGCCTCAGATCTGAATATTCAAGAAACAGACTCCATTGGTTCACCTAGGGCTGATGAAGCCTTGGGGGGCTGATTCAAACTAGCCAAACTCACAAGAGACACACTGAACAAACCCAAGTCTTCCTCCACTACACTATGGGGGTGGGGGGTGTTCCCCACCTTTTCTGGTACCTGACCTTCTGCTATCCACGCCCAGTATGCCCCCCTCACCCAATTCAGTGCCAAAGGAATGGACTATCATGCTCCACCACTGCATCCCTCCTCTCATAACTAGAATCCCTGGTCACCAAGGCAATCCACACAACTCCTCTAAGATTTCAGCAAATCTTGGACCAAATGGAGGTTCTTGGCTCTGAGTTAGGAAATAACCTCTTTTTATCAGCAAAAGTGACTAAGTGACTTTTCTCAGATAATCTGCTTCTCTTTATCAGTTTCCATTTCAGAAGATGACATTTTCTGATTTTCCTCTTGAATTCAAGGAAAAACGACTGGTCTTGGGCTCTTCATGACCCACTACATCCCACAGGTTCATCTGGTCTTGTGCAGCTACCTCAAACTGGGGAGTGCATGTCTGCGGACTGACACTGGAATCTAAAAAGAGACCCATACCCTGAGTACAGAATTGTTCTCAGAACTGAAGCCTGACAGGTTCTTTTGAGCACAATGCCACCATTTCAGAAAAAAGCAGAGGAGATGCTGGGAAGGAGGAGAAGGCAGACCTTTATTCCAACACACCTGGCCTGGAACTCTAGAAGTCTTGAGCAGGACCTCAGTATCCACTCCCCTGGCTACAGGGCCTCCAGTGTCCCCAGCAAGGCACTTATGCCTCCCATTCCACCTGGATGAGATTCTATTTCTGCAGGGGCCTCAAATTCACTTAAGAATCCACAGCTAAAGCCAGAAAAATCTGGTCCAAAACTATCAGATAAAAAGGTCTCTGTACTTTTAGAGCCACACCACTGGCCATTTCAAGTCCAGACGTGCAATCCCAAGACTTCTCCAAACCACCTTCATACCAACTCTGTTAACCCTGTTTCAGCCCAGCCTTATTTCTCTATGTCAGTGGTGTCGCAGTGATAGTTGACAGTGCTTATTCTAGCCCCACTGGCTAACTCCAGGGAGGGAAGCCCCCAAAGTCAAACCACTCTGGGTCTGATTCTGAAGCAATGCTTCATTCAGGATCACCATCAGGTTCAAAACATTAATTCAACTTCTGGGCAAACATGATTGGTTAAGTTAAAAAAAAAAAAAAAAAAAAAGGAAAAGGTGGGACACCTGGTTGATTCAGTCAGCAGGGCATAAGACTCTTGATCTTGGGGTGGGGATGCCCGGGTGGCTCAGCAGCTGAGCATCTATCTGCCTTTGGCCCAGGGCATGATCCTGGGGTCTCAGGATCGAGTTCTGCATCGGGCTCCCTGCATGGAGCCCGCTTCTCCCTCTGCCTAGGTCTCTGCTTCTCTGTGTCTCTCATGAATAAATTAAAAATATATATATATATTAGGTGTAGGGATTATTTAAAAATAAAATCTTTAGGGCAGCCCCAGTGGCGCAGCAGTTTAGCGCCGCCTGCAGACCAGGGCATGATCCTGGAGACCCTGGATGGAGTCTCACGTCAGGCTCTCTGTATGATGCCTGCTTCTTCCTCTGCCTGTGTCTTTGCCTCTCCCTCTCTCTGTCTCTATGAATAAATAAAATCTTAAAAAAAAATAAAAAATAAAAAAATAAAAATAAAAATAAAATCTTTAGGGGCACCTGGGTGGCTCAGTTGGTTAAGCGTCTGACTTCTGCTTGGGTCATGATCCCAGGGTTCTAGGATCTAGCCTCACATTGGGCTCTCTGCTCAGCGGGGAGTCTGCTTTTCCCTCTCCCTCTGTCCCTGCCCCCACACTTGTTTCCTCCCTCCCTCCCTCAAATAAATAAATCTTTTTTAAAAAGTTTTTTTTAAATTAAAAGGCAGTGTTTAGAAGTCGAAACACAAGACCATCTAGGCCATGAATTCACTGGTTGCCTTTTTAATACAGACACATCAATCTGCTGGAAGGTTCCATTTCCTACAAAACACTCCTCCATTGTTATTCCCACAGCAAGGAAAGAGATTCCACTTTGAGTGGGTCACTGTGGGGGCCCAGTATACAGTTTTACAATTCCCTCCCTAGGGTGGCCTGGGTGGCTCAGCGGTTTAGTGCCGCCTTCAGCCCAGGGCCTGATCCTGGAGACCTGGGATCAAGTCCCACGTTGGGCTCCCTGCATGGAGCCTGCCTCTCCCTCTGCCTGTGTCTCTGCCTCTCTCTCTCTCTCTTTCTCTCTCTCTCTGTCTCTCATTCTCTCTCTCTCTCTGTCTCTCATTAATAAGTAAATAAATAAAATCTTAAAAAAAAAATTCCCTCCCTAAAGAAGTCTATGCTTTGCGGGACACCTGGGTGCCTCAGCAGTTGAGTGTCTGCCTTTGGCTCAGGGCATGGTCCCAGGATCCGGGATCAAGTCCCACATCAGGCTCCCAGGGAGGTGCCTGCTTCCCCTTCTGCCTATGTCTCTGCCTCTGGCTCTCTGTGTCTCTCATGAATAAATAAATAAATCTTAAAAAAAAAAAAAAGAAAAAAGAAGTCTATGCTTTGGTAATGTATCTCAAAAGTGCCCTTTTGCTTCACTGTGACAAAAAGCCAGAGACAAGCACTTGTGGAAAAACTACTATAAGGCAGGAGACCCGCCAATGCTGGACCCTCAGAGGTAAGGCAATCCTTGTTGAAGACGAGAGCCCAGCCAGGAGGGAGGAGACAGATAACCAAACCACTGTTGCTATATTAGGGGTATGAACAGTGTTTTGAAAAGAGAAGTGGAGAGCAAGCAACTCTGCGATGAGGAGCCTGAGACAACTGCAGAGACCTAAAGAAAGAGTATCAAGGAAAAGAGAGGAGCATAAAAAATCAGGGCAAAAGAGGATGAAAACATGAATAGAAGGAAAGGAAAAAAGGAAAGGGACCTCAAATAAGAAATTTCCTAAGCTGAAAACCATCTGAGATTACTTGAGCTGCAGTAGGCAATGTTTTTTGTTTTTAAAGATTTTATTCATTTATTCATGAGACACAACAGAGAGAGAGGCAGAAAGAAAGAGAGAGAGAGAGAGAGAGAGAGAGAGAGAGAGGCAGAGACACAGGCAGAGGGAGAAGCAGGCTCCATGCAGGGAGCCTGATGTGGGACTCAATCCCAGGTCTCCAGAATCACGGCCTGGGCTGAAGGCGGCGCTAAACCGCTGAGCCACCCAGGCTGCCCAAGCAATGGGTTTCATTAGCTGTTATGAATACTATTCAAAAAGTTGCTGCAGGGATCCCTGGGTGGCGCAGCGGTTTGGCGCCTGCCTTTGGCCCAGGGCGTGATCCTGGAGACCCGGGATCGAATCCCACATCGGGCTCCCGGTGCATGGAGCCTGCTTCTTCCTCCGCCTGTGTCTCTGCCTCTCTCTCTCTCTCTGTGACTATCATAAATAAATAAAAAATTAAAAAAAAAAAAAAGTTGCTGCAGAAAATCAGCTATACTTCCCAGGGCCAGAAAGATTAAGACTTTGAAGAAACCAGGAGAACCAGAAAACTCTGAGGGGCTCTGGCAGCGTATGCTGTAAAGATGAAGCAATTCTTACTTGGAAGGGAAAGCTGCTTCCTGCCTTCCTTCCCAAGTTCACGTGGCTTTCAGGACCTCCCCACAACTGCCTAGGAAGAGGAAGTCCTTTGGGCACGCTCTCCAGCTACATCTCCAGTCCAGTAGCCACTACCACACGTGGCTGGAGAGCACTCCACATGTGGCCAGTCCAACTGAGCTGTATTTTAAGCATGAAATGCACAGTACATTTCCCAGACTTAGTCCAAAAATAGTGTAAAATAGCTCATTAACCTATTTTCAATATTGATTACATGCTGACATGATACTATTCGGGATATACTGCATTACATTTAAAATACTAAAATTAGGGGATCCCTGGGTGGTGCAGCGGTTTGGCGCCTGCCTTTGGCCCAGGGTGCGGTCCTGGAGACCTGGGATCGAATCCCACATCAGGCTCCCGGTGCATGGAGCCTGCTTCTCCCTCTGCTTGTGCCTCTGCCTCTCTCTCTCTCTCTGTGTGACTATCATGAATAAAAAAAATAAAATAAAATAAATAAAGTACTAAAATTAGGAGCACCTGGCTGACTCAGCAGGTGGAATATGTGACTCCTGATCTCTCGATCTCAGGGTCATGAGTTCGAGTCCCCCACCCCCACAGCTGGGTGTAGAGATTATTTAAATAAAACTTAAAAAATATTAAAATTAATCCTGTTTCTTTAAGATTTTATTTTTTCATTTGAGAGAGAGAGAGAGAAAGAGAGACAGAGCGCGGGAGCAGAAGGGAGAGGCAGAGGGAGAAACAGACTTCCCACTAAGCAGGAAGCCCAATGCAGGGCTCAATCCCAGGACCCTGAGACCATGACCTGAGCCAAAGGCAGACATTTAACCATCTGAGTCACCCAGGTGTCCCAATCCCACCTGTTTCTTTTTACTTTTTAAATGTGGCTTCTAGGAAGTTTTAAATTACATGTGTGGCTTGAGTGGTACTTCTCTTGGACAACACTGGTTGAGATCTAACCTTAGAATAAAAGGTATCTATCTCTGTTATACATTTAATCTTCCAGCAACTAGTGACTCAGCTCTCTAAGGACCCAAGGGGCATGTTTACAGATGTGCAAAACCTACTCTGGTGGGTCCTGTCATTTTGGCATGACAGCTAGCACTTACCCCATGCCCCATATTTGGCCCAGGCCCTGGTCCAAGTAACACTCACCATCCTGTGCCAAACTAGCTCTGAAACTGTTGTCAGGAGTCCCCAATGACCTCCACTGTTGCCAGATTCAATGGTTAATTCTACGTCTTCACTCAACGTCTCAGCATCATCCCACACTGCTCAAAACTCCTTCCTTAAAGCATATTCTTTTTTTTTAGGAAGGGAGAAAGGGAGGAGATGGAGAGAGAGAATACCAAGGAGGCTCCATGGCAAGCATGGAGCTCAATCCCACAATCCTGAGATGATGACTTGAGCCAAAATCAAGAATTGGACACTCTCATAAATAAATAAAAATTTTTAAAAGGGGGGGGGGGATCCCTGGGTGGCGCAGCCGTTTAGCGCCTGCCTTTGGCCCAGGGCACGATCCTGGAGACTCGGGATCGAGTCCCACGTTGGGCTCCCGGTGCATGGAGCCTGCTTCTCCCTCTGCCTGTGTCTCTGCCTCTCTCTCTCTCTCTCTCTCTCTCTCTCTCTCTCTCTCTCTGTGTGACTATCATAAATAAATAAAAATTAAAAAAAAAAAAAAAAGAAGGACACTCAATTGACTGAGCCACCCAGGTGTTCCTCTTTTTTTTTTTTTTTTGGGTGCTCCTCTTAAAGCATCTTTTATACCAGCCTCCCAAATCCCACCTTCCCAGTCTCCTCCTACCTCCCTGGCTAGCTCCTCTCACATCTCATATTTGATTTCTTTTGTAACAAGATAGGCTCCTCTTCCTCTCCAGACCCCTTGAGGTTGGAAGGTTTGCACCTTTCCTCTGCTGGAGCTCTACTGGCTTATTTGATAATCTCATCTAGTTCCACAGCCTTTTTTTTTTTTAAGATTCTGTTTATTTGAGAGAGAGTGAGTGAGCATGAGTAGGGTGGGGGGAAGCAGAGGGAAAGGGAGAAGCAGACTCCCTGCTGAGCAGGGAGCCCCACACGGGGCTCAATCCAAGGACTCTGGAATCATGACCAGAGCTGAACGCAGACATTTAACCGAGCCATCCACACCCCCCTACGCACAGCTTTATAGACACTGATATACACTGCTGACTAAACACACCCAGTTTGATTTCACAGGGACCTAATCTCATCAGCTCCAAAACCAACCTCTTGATTTCACTCACTCACCCAAGCCTGCTTCTCCCACATTCCCTCCACTTAGGCCATCTCAGAAATTCTAGTGTTCTGGCAACTCAGACCAAAAACTCTGGAGTCCTCTGTGATGCCTCTTTCTTACTTGGTTCTACTTCCAAAACATATCCTAAATTTTCTCAACACTTCTGCTGCTATGACCATAGACCTTGAATGAACAGCTGAAATAGCATCCTCATCAGTTTGTTTTCACTCTTGCCCCTAGAATTTATTTTACACACAGCAGCCAGAATGATCCTTTAAAAAACCAAGTCAGCCTCTGCTCAACACCCTCACATGGCTTCCTATTTCTTTCCCTTCCTTTTCTTTTCTTTCCCTTCCTTTTCTTTTCTTTCCCTTCCTTTTCTTTTCTTTTTTCTTTCTTTCTTTCTTTCTTTCTTTCTTTCTTTCTTTCTTTCTTTCTTTCTCTCTCTCTCTCTCTCTCTCTCTCTCTCTCTCTCTCTCTCTCTTTTTGGCTTCCTATTTCAAGGTAATATCCACCATGGCCTACTAGTCTATAGGATCTGGCTCCCTGCTATCTCTGACCTCTTCTACCACTTTGTGTTACTATTATCCCCCACCTATTCCTCAAATAAAACAAGCATGCTTCAGCCTCAGGACCGCTGCACTTGCTGTTCCCTCCTCCTGGAATGCACTTTCACCAGCATCTGCACACTTGCTTTCTTACTTTCTCTCTGCCTATCTTTATGGAGAGGCCTTCTCTGAACCCTCCACCCAAAATGGCACCTCTGCCAGTCACTTTCTATGCTCCTCATCTCTTTTCTTTTTCACCATGTATGTGTATACATTATTATTTACTGTCCATCTTTCTACACTAGAAAGCAAGCTTTATGAGAAGAAACTTCATTCATTACAGTTGTCCATAGTGCCTAAAAAGTACCCAACACATGAATTAATGAGCCTCCTATGAAATAGGATTTTAGAGATATATTCCCATTTCACAAATGATTTAGAAATCAATCCTGAGAGGTTATGTAACTCGGCCATGGTTCCACAACTAGTATGGAGCAGAGCCAGAATTTGAAATGGGTCTATCTGGGTCCAAAGGCAGCAACACTATCCATGTCCTAAAAAAGAGCTAAGGGGGTGCCTGGGTGGCACAGTTGGTTTGGGCATCCAATGCTTGGTTTTGGCTGAGGTCAGAATTTCAGGATTGTGAGATCAAGCCCGGCGTCTGGCTCTGTAATCAGCATGGAGTCTGCTTGGGACTCTCTCTCTCTCCCTCTGCCCCTTTCCCCCAACTTGCATGTGTGTGCTCTAGTGCACACACTCTCTCAAATATTTAAAAAACAAAAACAAAAAGACAAAATGGAGCTAAGGCTGCCACAGGCATTTCTCAGCAGCAGTGGTGGCAGCAGCATTCTCCAAGCACCTGCCACAGGTTCCTGAAAGGAAGGCACTGTGCACTCCCTTCATCACCTCTCATCCTCACCACAATCCAAGGGATGTATAGCAGCCTCGCTACACGCTCTGAGGTTAAATGACTTGCCTAAGGCCACTCAACTAGTACATGACAAAACTGAAGCCTAAATCTCAAGAGGAGGAAGCAAAAAGTTTCAGGAGTGTGGCTAGTGGGTGGCCACAGGAACCACTAAGACAGGATGAAGGCTGGCAGGGTACACCAACTTGCGTTCTCTGCACCCCAGGCCAGGTGAGTGCAAGCTCAGGGTTCCCAAGGAAGGGCTACAGCAGTAGCAGACCACAACAAAGTCCAGATCTCAAATCTGTAAAGTACCCAAAAGAAAATAATTCTTTTTTTTTTTTTTTTTAAGATTTTATTTATTTATTCATGACAGACACACAGAGAGAGGCAGAGACACAGGCAGAGAGAGAAGCAGGCGCCATGCAGGGAGCCCCACGTGGGACTCGATCCCGGGACTCCAGGATCAGGCCCTGGACCAAAGGCAGATGCTTAACCTCTGAGCCACCCTGGCATCCCAAAAGGAAATAATTCTTAAGTAGAGAACAAGTCTCACAATTTAAATGGATCCCAAGCTGGAGGGCTCAGACACTGTGAGTTGCCATGTTGAGACAGTTTCTTTCGGCTTCCAGGGCGGGGCGGGAATCCATGCAACTCTTTCCCTTAAAGGTGCAGAAGAGGCAGCAGTGTGAGTAATGGTGGTGAGGCCTGTTCTTAGAATAAAACAGTGGGTAGAGTCTATTGGGGCTCCCCTTTCTCTGCATTTACTATTGCTTTTCCCTTGCATCTTGTACAGAGAACAGTGTATTAGCCCTCAGGCGCAGCAATAAGAGAGAGCACTCAGCCAGTCTTAGGAACTTCCTACTCTACCCAGACAGAGGCCATACTGGGGAAGCTGGAGACCTGGGGTACGACACCCTCATGCTCATGGCAATGGCATTCTCTGCTCTAACATCTGCCGTTTTGCAAGATCTCTTACTAAGTGCTTCCTTAAACTCTCACCATTAGGCAAGGCAGATTTTATTAACCTGATTTTACAAAAGAAGAAAACGAAGCTGAGAGAAAGGTAGGCAGTGAGTGATCTGGCCAACAATCAGATCTGGCACCTAAACCTCTAGCCTTGCCTTCAGACTTTCGTTATTGCCCGGACGAGGAAGTAGGTCAGTAACTGGCAGAAGTGACCTACTCTTTCTTCCTTTTATAAAGACTACAAGTCTCCTCTCCCAAAGGAAATGTGCGCTCGGACTCTGGGGAACGGAACAAAGTCATTCTTACCTCCCCTCTACACCAATAGCTACACCACCAGGAGGTTTTATCCAAACACCCAAGGGCACTGTCATCAAACGCTAGTTAGAATCATGGCACTAAACAGGAGCAGCAAACACAATGCCTTCAGGGCCAAGCCAATAAAGCAAGCAGGACAGAACACAACAGGTCCCACAATAAATAAAGTGGGGATTCCAGAGGACAGGAGAGCAACCAAGACCCAGGTAAAGGCATTCAAATTCAATATATAACTGTGTGTACCCCAATAGAGTATATAGGCTGAATCCCCCAAAGCCGCCAGTTTGCAACTACAGCTACAGGGATCCTTAAAATATCGGGCAGAGGTATTAAATCTTCTCAAGAGATCTGAGCAAAACTTACGTCTATTATTCCTTTTCACTTGGCCAGATATTAAAAAGTTATTTCCCACTTATGATCAAGCTTTCAACCAGCATGTCACTTGCCCTCAGTGATACACTGACAGTAGCGCTATCTTCTTGGCTCTTGAGAACCAGACTGGAGTTTCTCAGAGACAGAAAATTTATTAGTTCATTATCAGGCTGCAGAGGCAGAAGATCAATGCAGGTAAAACAAGTCACAATACCTCAAATGAACTAGCAACTAAATATCCTAAAGCATTTAACTGGTTAATTATCTTCTGAAAAGCAAAAGTAAACAACAGTCCAAAAAGGTCCGTAAGTGAGGGCTCAGGATGCCAATAGCTGACCTGTGATCGACCAAGTGATTTTCTCTCCAAGTGATTTCCTCTCCCGGACACTGGGAATAAAAATACCTCCATGTCACTAGGTCATGTTGATTGCGACAATGAACGTACAAATGCACTCTGCCTAGCCTGTAGTGAGCCCTTAGGATGCTATCCAAGAAGCCCTTCCAAAAGGGGCCTGTGGGATTGCGGAATTTGGAGGCTTATGGTCAGAGTTGCTCACCAGTGAGATATGTAACCAGGTAGCAAAAACTGACAGCTGGAGGGTCACAAAAGCCTTTGTAAGCCAAGAAAGCCCAGAGCATGACAGCTAGGAATTTGGCTCTCAAGGTCTAGGAAGAGAGGTGACAATCCTGACCTCTCCAGACTTGAGTCCTAACTATCCTGTACGATCTCATCTAAGGATCACAACCCTGAAGAATGCAATTTCAACCATACATATTATTCCTTTTAGAAAGGAATGACTGTTATTTCCTGTGTTCATTTTATAAGGGAAAGAGTTTTGGGTGTGGGGAGGGGATGAGTTAGTGGGAGGAACATTTTGAAATATCATACCCTCAGGGATGAGAATCTTTATCTACATAAAGACTGAAGTCAGGATTTGTTGCTAATTTCTGCGGTGGTGGGTCTTAACCTCTATCTTCCCATCAAACATCCTGCATAGAGCGGAATGTTAAAGAGAAGGATGCTTGGCAGAAACTAGCAGTTAAAAACACTTCAGCAGGAGAAATCTCTGTGGTTACTATTTAAAAAAAAAAAAAAAAACACCCATTTCATTCTGTATTTTGGCCACAGCTATAAGTAGCTAAACCCAGTCTTCTCCTAGGAAACCAACAAGTCTGAAACTGTCCCAACAGAAAAAAATTTCTATTCCTGTGGAGCAAGTGTGCAGGAAAGAACACCCCATACCTTGTGAAGGCTTCTAGCTGACACAGCCAGAAAGCGACATTAACTGTGGGGAAGCCACTGCGTATAAAGGTGGAAACCAGAAAGAAAGGGCTGGCCCCAAGAATACGTTTGAGTCATCAGATCAGGACAATAGTCCTTGCAGGAATTTACTGAAAGCTTCAGAGAGATATACTAAGTTCTCTCTCCTGTTTTGTAAAGAAAAGCAAGAAGGCCTGTGACTGTCTGAATTTCCAGCCCACAGCAACCATGACAGCTCTCTCAAACACCCAGAGCATGCCGGGAACAGGCCCCCCATGCAGCCTCAATGAAAAGAGCCGAGAAGTTATAGTGAAAAGCTCATTATCCTACTTTCTTTGAAACCACAGTGAAACAGATCTTTTTCCAGAGTCGCTGGGACAGACTGCTCAGCATGATCATGTCTAAACTGGCCAACTGCTTTATAGAAAGCCGGAGCTGGGCATCATCACAGTCCCTAGGACCCAATCTCCCAGAAGAACTGGAATAACTTAGGAATGGCTCCTTCAGGCACAGTACACCTGGATTTGTGCTTTCTGATACCCCAAGTCTTATGTGTATTCTTTACTATAAAGACAAATCAGCACCAGGTAGCACCCAAATAACTGTTATTTCTTCTCTATCCATATCCACTGTAAATATTCCATAATGACAGCAGTTACAGGGAGTGCTGAAGACCTCAAAAGTGAGGTAGAAGCCATGCATGCTTCAGGGAGAATGGTGTCTTCTTTAAAGAATAAAATGTTAATCAAAGTTCTTACCTCTTAAATTAAAATCTGTCATTATTCTGCTTTAAAAAAAAAAAAAAAAAAAAGGCCTCCAAAGCTCTCTTGTGCGTTCAGGACAAAGTCCAAGTTCCCAGAACCAAGTACAAGGAGGCCCTTCCTGATCTGGCCCCTGCATACCTCTCTGGCCTCATCTCTTTCCATTCAGCCCTGCCAACCCCCTACCCTACAGCCAGAAAGAAGTATTTGAGTATTTGTAGCTCTCCCAATGCAATGTGGCACATTCTTCTCTTGCTGTCTACATGCGCATTGGGCCTATATCTACCCACCCCTCCCAGACTTACTACAACTTAATTAAGGGTCCTTTGAATGATCACCTTCTCTACTGAACTGTCTCTGATCTTAGCCATGGTACCCCATCTATGCCTCTTCCAAAGAAAGTGCTGCCTTACCCATCCAACTCCTCTACTGGACTGTGCCCAGTGCCTGGTACACAGTCAGTATGCAGTGCTGACTGAGACCTTCCTATAGTAGACTTGTATGCCACCCAGTATCACTGATGGGATGTTTAGAGGCCTAAAGAGGGTAGAAAGTAAACATAAATTTGAGTTTAGTCTAGAAGGCCAGTCATCCTTTTTAATTTAAGATACATTTTCTTCCAATTAGCTATATGACTTGCCCTTGACAAAAACAAAAAGCAACTTTTGATATGCAAAGAAATCAGACAGGCCGCCAACACATTATAATAACTACCAGTCTAATTCCATTTGTGTACCATCTATCTTCCCCTAGGATTGGGTTAGCCCATAACCTATAAGATGGACTAGCTTATGTCTTTTTTTTTTTTTGGGATCCCTGGGTGGCGCAGCGGTTTAGCGCCTGCCTTTGGCCCAGGGCGCGATCCTGGAGATCCGGGATCGAATCCCACATCGGGCTCCCGGTGCATGGAGCCTACTTCTCCCTCTGCCTATGTCTCTGCCTCTCTCTCTGTGACTATCATAAATAAATAATAAAAAATAAATAAAAATTAAAAAAAAAAAAAAGATGGACTAGCTTATGTCTTTTTTTTTTTTTCCTGGTCTAAACAAGTGAATATATAAAGCTTCAAACTGTCAGAAATTGTGCAAACTGTTGATTTGATTTTTTAAAAAGATTTTATTTATTTATTTGAGATAGTGTGAGTGAACACAGGAGGAGAGAGGAGGCAGAGGGAAGAGAAGCAGGCTCTCCACTGGGAAGGGAGCCCGATGTGGGGCTCAATCCCAAGACCCTGGGATCATGACCGAACAAAAGGCAGATGCTTAACTGACTAAGCCACCCAGGCACTCGATTTGATTTTTTTTTCTTTTCCCAGAGCACAAAGATGTCTTCTCATTATAAAATGCTCCCCTGAAATGTGCTTAAGACAAAGGGTAGAATTTAACGTTTGAATGAACATTAATTCAATTTACATTTTCATTTCTCCCAAAGGCAGTATATTTTTATTTTTTAATTTTTTTTAAATATTCTTATTTATTCATGAGAGACAAAGGCAGAGACACAGGCAGAGGGAGAAGCAGGCTCCCTGCAGGGAGCCCAATGTGGGACTCGATCCTGGGTCTCCAGAAACACGCCCTGAGCCAAAGGCAGATACTCAACCGCTGAGCCACCCAGGTGTTCTCAAGGCAGTATATTTTTAAAGAAGCATTTCCTTAGTGGAATATAAGCTATATTCCTTGAATTGTCCTTTTATTGGGGATGTAACTCCTTGGGAGGAAACAGGCAAAGGAACAATTCTATATTAGGTCAGTGTTCATACTAAAAGCAAAAAAGCAGCCTATTTACAGACCACCTGAAGTATTTCTCAAAGCCTTCCTTAGAATGACACAATAGGACTCAATATTGAGTATTTTGAAGATGTGCAAGAAAAAATGACCTCATAATTATGGACACATAAGACATTCCAGCATGATGTCAAAATTTTTTGTGATGCTTAGAGCAGAGACACCAAAAGCCTCTACTTTCAAGGATTAGACCTCTAGATCATATAAAGTTAGAGTGATTGCTTTATAAATTAATTAGCTGATGTCCATTTGCTAGTTTTCTCACCACCCAGGATGTTTTTTTGGAAAGGCGGGTACTTGACACTCATTACCATGTACCAGTTGGAAGACAGGATAAACAGAAGGTAAGATTTTTACATACACAACTGGCTACATCTGAAAGACATGTACAGTCAGTTGGTTTGCCAGTGGTGTGAACATTCCCTCCCTGGCCCCTCTCCTGCAAAAGTGTACATTTACAAAACCCTTTGTGAAATTCAAAAAGGGAATCAAACTTAAGAGAGCTTTTAAATATAAGCCCAAAGAAAACATCTTAAAAAAGAAAGGTGGGGATGCCTGGGTGGCTCAGCGGTTTAGTGCCTGCCTTTGAGCCACGACAGGAGATCCTGGAGTCCCGGGATCGAGTCCCATGTCAAGCTCCTTGCATGGAGCCTGCTTCTCCCTCTGCCTGTGTCCTTGCCTCTCTCTCTCTCTGTCTCTCATGAATAAATGAATAAAATTTAAAAAAGAGAGAAAGAAAAAGAAGGGCAATGCCCAACTTCCAAGTTTTCTTCCAGATCTCAGGCAAAGAGACAGCAAATTGCTACAGATTGAACCCTTCTTTAGAGTCAAGATAGGCTTGGTGTCAAATCCCAGCTCCCTACTTACTATCTGTGCGACTTTGAGCAAGATAGGTTACTCCCTAAACCTCAGTTTTCGTATTTATAAAAGGACAATATCTCTACAGCTCATTTCAATAGTTCAATTAAAAGAAATACAAAAAAAAACCTTGCATTTGGGCAGTTACTGCACATTGTTATCACCAAGGAAGGCAAGGTTTGGGTTCCATCTCTGTACCTGGCACTTTTAAACGGTTTTAGTGAAGTATAGTAGAAAGAACACCGGAAGCATCAGAAAGATCTAAGTTAAATCTTATACCCTTGGGATTCATTCAGCTGTAAAACGTGGGACTGGGCTAGCTGATCCCTAAGTGAATCACACGTTACGAAAAACAAAAGTAACCCCCCCCCATTTCTGAATCCTGCATTCATTCCTGTTTTCATTTTTCTTCTTTAACCGTGAAATACTCATGTCCCTTGTAAACAGGTGAGAAAAACCAAAGAGAGGCCAAGATGCTCGAGCAACTTATCATTTGAGTCACACTCAAATCGTAGGCCATGCTTCTTTGAGGGAGGGTGCACGTGAAGGGTGTCTGAATGATGCCCTCCTATTAGTGGTAGGCAATAAACGCCTGTACCCGGAAACTTTGCATTCTCCGGCACGAAGTCACTCCTAAAAGCACACTGCCCTACCTAGCACAGAGAAACCAAAAAAAAAAAAAAAAGTTTGTCGAATAAATTACCCAGATGACACCTGTTGCTGCTGCTGCTCCCTACAAAACCTTTCCATTGCTCGCCTGACTCAAGTCAAAAATCCGAGAGACATGCCCAGCACGTGACTGTACCAAACACCTTCTGAGCGAATTAATTCTTCGAATCCTTAATGATGCCAAGTGGAAAAACATAAAACACCGTGAAGGAAATGCTGAACCACCGGAAAAAGTAAAAAAAATAGAAAAGAAAAAAACCTTCGAAGCGAAGCCAAGTTTCAACATTCCCGCAGAGATGGTCCCACTGCTGCAGGGGGGTCGACGTGTCGGCCTCTTCCAGCTCTGATGAGCACCCTCGGAGGCGCTGGGGGGGGGGGGGCGAGGGTGAGGGTGGACCCCAGCTCCTGCTCCACGCCCCACTCCCAACACATAAACCTTGGAGGTGGGGGGGGCCACTCGAGCCAACACGGAGCGGACACGAACACGAGGAGGCCGGGGGGGGGGGGGCCCTCTCCGCATCCTCGGCAGGCGCCGCCGCACAACCGCGCACTCTGAAACACCCCCAAAAAGCCGATCGCCAAGCCAACCAACCCAACAGACACTCGGCTGCGGGATAAACTCTCCTCCTGCACAGCTTCAGAGAGTCCCAACCAAAAAAAAAACTCCAAAAAAGCAGAATCGAACGGTCCGCTCCCCCCCCACCCCCCCTCCCCTCCCCTCCCAGGAATGCGGCTACTTTACAGATCGCGAGCTCGCCCGGAGACCTTCGCCCCCGGGGCCGGGGCGGGGGGGGGGGGGGGAGGAGCTGGGGGGGCGCTCGGGTCGTTGGGTGGTTCCCCGGGGAGAGGGAGGGGCTGCCCGCCGGGCTTTCGGTTGTTGCACAAGGGGTCCCCGGGAGACCCGCCAGCCGCGGGCTCTCAGAGTAAAAGTGAAAAAGAAAAGAAAAAAAAAAGCCCAGACTCGCCCACCGCGGCGGAAGGCGCAAAGCAAAGGGGGATTTTTTCCGCACGGAGTGGAGGGGCCCAGAGCCGACTCGACTTCCCCTCCGGCCCCCGCGCGCCGCCCGGGCCCACATGGTGTGCGGCTCAGCATCAGAGCACAGGAACTTTAAAATGGTGACCCGGGCGCGGGTGGGGGTGCCTGGCGGCGACACCCTGGAGAGCAAGGCTCAGAGAGTCCCCGGGACGAGCGAGCGGACGCGGGAACCAGGAAAGGAGGCCCCGGGGGGCGGGTGGGGCGCCCCGGGTGACGCGCACGACGCGGGGATGCAGGGAGGCGCACCGGGCGGAGGCGGAGGGAGAAATGGAACGCGGCCCCTTTAAGAGGCCTTCACGGCGCTCAGGGACCGGGGGCCCCTCGTCCGCCCCCGGCCCGGCGTGTGGGGCCCTTCCTCGGGGAGAACCATCCCCAGGCCCGCTCCCCGGAGGCTTCCCTCCCGCCAGGTCCCGCCCGGCCCTGCCCCGCGGCGGCGACTCCTCCTTACCCCGCTGTCTGCCGCCTCCTCCCAGCTCTCAGCGACCTCCTCATCTTCCATCTTACTCGCCGCTTTCCCTCCTCCCCCACCCCCTCCCCGCGCCTGCGCCCTGAAGCGCGCCTCCGTCGCGGGCGCCGGCACGCAAGGCTTTCCTCAATGGACCCCGCCCCTTGCCCAGCCCGGAAGTGGCCCCAGAGGCCGCGCCCCCGCCCCCACGAGCGCCGCGGAAGCCATCTTGGAAAAGGGCAGAGGAACCAGAAAGCTGCCGTTTTTCTTAAGGGCAGCGTGTTAAGTCTCGTAGTGGACGGGAGAGCCCGTGTGAAGTCATCGCCTTGAGTACGGAAGGTGTGTTCTTTGGAACCATCTTTTCTAAGGGCAGGCAATCCCTGAAAACTTTTTTTTTCTTCTTTAAGCCAGTCGTAATCTTCGTAAACCGCAGGTTACATTTTTTTTTCAAAGCTCTGAAAATATTTTGTATCCCACCGGAGGATGAAAAATATCTGCTGATGCATGACACATTATTTCTGCTTAATAGTGTGAAAATGTTTACAGGTTTTCCTGCACGTAGAGCAAATATTCCAAGCATCTGTTAACCCTCCACGGTAAAAACGTGGTTAGTTCATAATTCTGGCACCTGAGCTGGGCAACCAGCACGACTAAAGTTCTCCTGGGTCATTAAATGAGAGATGCATTCATCAGCATTTCCTTAAAAATTTACTTAGGCGTCTTCCTAAACAGTATTTCTCTTTTTTATTTT
Source organism: Vulpes lagopus (assembly GCF_018345385.1). Lineage (NCBI taxonomy): Eukaryota > Metazoa > Chordata > Mammalia > Carnivora > Canidae > Vulpes > Vulpes lagopus. Next base: position 130,508,594 of record NC_054831.1, read on the forward strand.
TTCTCCAGTGCCAAGGTAGAGATCTTGAACTTTAAAAAGTGTGACTTTGGACACTTCCAACTTGAACAAGCTCATGTGATCTTATGCAAGTTACTTAAGATGTCAGTGCCTCGGTTTCCCCAAGTGTGCAAAAAAGGTGATGATAATAGTAGCAGCTGCTTCGAAGGTTGGTTGTCAGAATTAAACTAGCTACTATGCAGAAAAGCACAGGACTGTGCTTGACCCACAGTAAGACTTACAGAGGTTAGCTATTATCATCACAGGGGGTGTCTTGCACCAAAGAACACTTGAAATTCTCTCATTCGTTCTTTCCCAAAACTCAAAACCAAGGGAAAAGTAAACACCATCTATTTTTATTCTCACTGATGTGTTCCTATAGGCCTCTCAGTATTAAGACTGCCATTTGGTAGTATTGGATTTAGCTGTTGTAATCCAATGATCTAACCTGGCATGTGTTTCGTCTCCTGTTTTTAGCATGCCATCAATCGTTCTAAAGTAACAGCTTCCTGTTGAGAATTTTTGCAGTTGTATTTCTAATCATTATTACAAACTGCAATCATGTATTAAATGTTGCCAACCTTTAGGGGCGCCTGGGTGGCTCAGTGGTTGAGTGTTTGCCTTCGGCTCAGGATGTGATCCTGGAGTCCCAGGATCAACTTCCACATTGGGTTCCCTGAATGGAGCCTGCTTCACTCTCTGCCTATGTCTCTGCCTCTCTCCCTGTGTCTCTCATGAATAAGTAGATAAAAATCTTAAAAAAAAAAAAAAAAAAGTTTTTTAAAGATTTTTAAAAAGATTTTTATTTATTTATTTGAGAGAGAGCATGAGCAAGGGAGAGGAGCAGAGGGAGGGAGAAGCAGATTCCTGCTGAGCAGGAGCCCCACATGGGGCTTGACCCCAGGACCCCAGGATCATGACCTGAATCAAAGGCATACACTCAACCAACTGAGCCACCCAGGCGTCCCTGTTACTAGTCTTTAGAAGATAAAATGACATGCTTAGTAATTCTCTGGTTTCATGATTTCCTGTCTTTGAAATATGCATCATCTCTGGGCGTGTCCTCAGTCTGTCATTTTTATCTAGATGCTCATGGCGTGAACCACCTACTAAACACTAAAGATTCCCAAAGTTGATTTCCAGTCCTGACCTCACCTGGTGTTTCGGATTCATATAGGTAGGCTTCTTCTTGGCATCTCCACATAGATATTCCATTAGCAGCTGAAACTCTTCAGGTCTAAAAACAACAAATATTATGAACAACCTGACCAACTTTGAAGAAAAAGGATTTTGTCTTATTCACTCTCTGGACCTATATTTACTTTGAATACATTCTTCTGTGAATCCGTTCTATTAAATGAATTATCCTGACTAAGCCTTAGGCACAGCAAGGGGGATGCTAAGCCTTAGGCACAGCAAGGGGGGATGAGATTGTCTATCAGGCTTCACCTAAGTCTTGGTCTTGGGGTGTGATTAGATTTTCAAGGCAGCATTTTTTTTAAGGCTCTGTAGTTTAAGCATGTTACCAGCAGAGGGAGACAGTTCCTCAAAATTTTGTTATATTTGGCACCACGCCTTAACAAAGGAAATAATTGGAGCATTCCTGGGACTGCATTTTCTAGGAGAAAAGAAAAAGAGAGATCTTGGAGACATTGGAGGATGCTGCAAAGGAAATAGCTTTTGTTCCACCAGATGAGCTACCAGGAGACCAGCTCTTGTTCATCATATAGGCCCCTTTTGACCTTGGGCAAGTCCCTTCCTCATCTGTAAAATGAAGAGATGGGACCAAATAAACTGTAAAATTGAGGAAGTGGTTTTCTTCTACTGGGGGGAAAGCCCCAATAGTTGAACTAGGGGCATACACGTATATTGACAGATATCCTAAAACATGAGTTTCTCTTTCCTGTGAAATATGTTTCATATACCACTCAAATTTGGGACTTGCACTCAGAACTACAGGCACTTTTGATACACCACATAAAACACTGATATGTGATAGGAATTAAGAGCAAAGCCCCGTGACACCTGGGTGGCTCAATCAGTTAAGCGTCTGACTCTTGATTTCAACTCAGGTCATGATCTCAGGGTCCTGAGACTGAACCCTACACCTGGCTCTGTGCTGATGAGTGTGGAGCCTGCTTAGGATTCTCTTTCTCCCCCTCCCTCTGTCCCACCCCCTCTCCAAAGAGCAAAGCCCACAGTGAGAAAACTTTCCATCTAATGCACAAGCTGAGGTTGTGTAGGTAGTTGTGTTAAGAAATAAATGCAAGGAATGGGCAGCCCAGTGGTTTAACGCCACCTTCAGTCCAGGGCATGATCCTGGAGACCGAGGATCGAGTCCCACGTTGGGCTCCCTGCATGGAGCCTGCTTCTCCCTCTGCCTGTATCTCTGCCTCTGTGTGTGTGTGTGTGTGTGTCTCATGAATAAATAAATAAATAAATAAAATCTCTTTAAAAAAGAAATAAATGCAACGACAGAAAGAGAGAGCAAACTTAATATTTAAAGGGTACCTACATTTTGACCTAGCAATTGCATTTCTAGGAAATTTCCCTATAGATACATTTGCCCATATGCAAATAACAAAAGTACAAAGATATTCTTTGCTACTTTGTTTATAATAACAAAACAGTAGAGACAAATGTCCATCTCTAGAGTATTTGTTTAAAAGATACATAGTACACTCATACAAAGGAATAGAATGCAATTTGTTAACAAAATTTTGATGGCCCTAAATATTCTGACATTGAATGACCCCAGAGAAGTATAGTTAAATAAATTTTTTTAAAAAGCAACGAGGTAGGGATCCCTGGGTGGCGCAGCGGTTTGGCGCCTGCCTTTGGCCCAGGGCGCGATCCTGGAGACCCGGGATCGAGTCCCACGTCAGGCTCCCAGTGCATGGAGCCTGCTTCTCCCTCTGCCTGTGTCTCTGCCTCTCTCTCTGTGACTATCATAAATAAATAAAAATTTAAAAAAAAAAGCAACGAGGTAAAGAGGAACGAATGTAGTTTGTTGCTATATGTATATGTGGGGTTTGTTTTTTGTGTGTTGTTTAGGTTTTTTTATTTAAGTAATCTCTACCCCCAATGTGGGGCTCAAACTCATGACCCAGAGATCAAGAGTTGCATCTTCTTCCGACTGAGCCAGGCAGGCACCTCTGTATGTGTATGTGTGTGTTTGTGTATACCTCTCTGGGAAGATCTAAGAAACAGGTTTTTTTTTTTTTTTTAAGATTTTATTTATTTATTCATGAGAGACACAGGCAGAGGGAGAAGTAGGCTCCTTGCAGGGAGCCTGATGCAGGACTGCGTCCCAGGACCAGGATCATGGCCTGAGCTGAAAGCCGACACTCAACTGCTGAGCCACCCAGGAGTCCCGATCTAAGGAACTTTAACGGTAGTCACTTTGATGGAGGAGAGAGGTTGCTGGGGTACCGGTAGGATGGACTTAAATTTTATATGTCCTTTTGTACCTCTTGAATGATGTTCTGTGTTTATAGTTTACTTATTCTACATAAGTATATACATAAGAAGTGAACTTCAGTAATTGGTGATTGGAATACACTCTGGTGGAAAACTAACTTTTCTTTTACACTTACAGAGAAGTGACGGCTGCCCCTCTCATCCCAGCCTCATCACTTGTCCCATGACGTCCAATCATATCCCAATCAGCCTTCACACTGCAGAGAGATTATTCTAAATTACTATTTTCATCACATATCCTCCCTGCCCCCAAATCTCCATGACCTAGAAGGTAATGTCCACTTTTCCTTCTGACATTTCAGATCATTTATAAACAGGCCTCAACTTATCTCCTCCTGTTTGTCAGAAGCAACATTACATAGAGTTCAGTAGCATAGGTTTTGGTGCTTGCCCATCGCTCATCATCAGAGAAACCCAAATCAAAACCACAAAGGGATATGTGGCTATTACCAAAAATACAAGAAAAAACAAGTGCTGGCAAGGAAGTGGAATAAAGGGAACCCTTGCGTACTATCGGTGGGGCTGTAAATTGGTGTAGCCACTGTGGAAAACAGCATGGATGTTCCTCAGGAAATCGAGAACAGTACTATCATAACATCCAGCAATTCCACTTCTGGGTATTTATCTGAAGAAAACAAAAACACTAATTTCAAAAGATATATGCATATCTGTATTTATTGCAGCATTATTTACATCAGCTAAGATATGGAAGCAACGTAAACATCCACTGATAGATGAATGGCTAAAGAAGATGTGATATATTTATACACTGGAATATTATTCAACCATAGAAAAGAATTAAATCTTGCCCTCTGTGACATGATGCACCCACAGGGTATTATGCTCAATGAAATAAGTCAGACAGAGAAAGACAAATGCTGTATGATTTAACTTATACGTGGCATCTAAAAAACAAACCAGGGATGCTTGGCTGGCTAAGTCAGTAGAGCATGTGCCTCTTGATATCGGGTTGGGACTTCAAGCCCCACATTGGGTGTAGAGAATAAACTTAAAAAAAATAAAGAAACAAAACAATTGAAGAAACAGAACAGACACTGGATAATAGATACAGTAGACAATGTGGTGGTTGCTAGAGGGAGGCCAGTGGGAGAATGGGCAAAATAGAGGAAGGAGATGAAGAGTACAGACTTCCAGTTCTAAAATAAACAGGACACAGCGATACAATGTATGACACGGGGAATATAGTTAATAATATGTAGCAGCTTTGTGTGGTAACACTTGGTAGGTCTGTCTGGGTGATCTCTTTGAAATCTATATAAATGTTGAATCATTATATCCTACACCTGAAATTAATATGATATTGTATGTCTAGCTACATTCATTTAAAAAAAAAGTTCTGGAGATGGAAGGTGGTGATGGTTGCACCACATTATGAATGTACTTAATAACAGTGAGTGCTACAATTAAAAAGGATGAGATAGTAAATGTTGTTTGTATTTTATGTGTATTTTACCACAATAAAAAAGTTGGAAAAATAATGAACAAAATTAATAATAATAACAGAGGCTTTGAAGCAAAACCACCTGGGTTCAAACCTTTGCCTGTGATTCTGGGTTGAGCTACTTAATTTCTGTGTTATTCAGTTTCTTTTGTCTTTTTTTTTTTTTAAGATTTTATTTTGGGGGTGCGTAGGTGGCTCAGTTGGTTAAGTGTCTACCTTCAGCTCAAGTCATGATCCTGGTGTCCTGGGATTGAGCCCCGCATCGGACTCCCTGCTCAGTGGGGAATCTCTTTCTCCCTCTCCTCTCTGCTCGTGCTGTCACTCTCAAATAAATAACTGAATTCTTAAAAAATCAATCAATAAACAAAGTGATCTCTCCACCCAAGGTGGGATTCAAACTCACAACCCTGAGATCAAAAGTCACATGCTGCACCAACTGAGCCAGCCAGGTGCCCCTCCATCATCTGCAAAAAAAGCACAATAAGGGCACCTACTTAACAGTTTGACACATAATAAGAGCACACAATAAACATTAGCTGTGATTATTATTATTATTATTATTATTATTTAAATATTTTATTTTTTCCCCCTGAATCTGGAGGCTTAGGCAGGGCCAGGTGGCCTCCAGTCTCATATTCAGGTTGCAGATTGTGGAAATTCTATTAAATTCTCTTGACATTAAATATTTTATTTTTTCATGAGAGACACAGAGAGAGAGGCAGAGACACAGGTAGAGGGAGAAGCAGGCTCCATGTGGAGAGCCTGATGCAGGACTTGATCCTGGGACTCCAGAATCAAGCCCTGAGCCAAAGGCAGACACATCACTGCTGAGCCACCCAGGCATCCCAGCTGTGATTATTATTAAAGATTTTGCTTTAATAATACTTTCATGCTTATCACAATTTATAATTTATATTGGCTTATTTACTTGTTTATTGTCTGTCTCTCCCAGTACCTGTAGGGGATCTCCACGAAGACAAGAGGCCTTCTTAGTTTTATTTAAAAACACGTTACTATGCATATTACATGGTTTGGCACATAGTAGGTGCTCAGCAAATATTTGTCGACTAGATGCCTTCTTAGTTGTCAAATTCCCAATGCATTCACTTATTCAACACGCATTTAATAAGTCTCTGCTGTGTGCTGGTCTCTATATTAGATGATAAAGCAGTGAACTAAAGAGCAGTATCTGGTGTCTTCCAGCTAGGAGATTGTGTGCATGCGCAGCGGAGTGGTTCTATATTTGAACTTGTTTTAACATAATCCAGCAGTTCCAAGCCAACCTGGGCATCAGAAGCCCTAGAAAGCTTTAGAAAAAATCTGAGGTGGGGTCTAAGGTGAGCCCTGCAACTTGCATTTTTAAAAGGAAGCACTTACTAGCTGGTCCAGTGTTTCTAACACTGAGCTCTGTTTTGGTGGATGGTGGGATTGGTCACAAGCTCTGTGGCGAGTTTTGTGCTTGGCGTTTCTAATGACAGGATTTCTTTTTAAAAAATATTTTATTTATTTATTCATGAGAGACACACAGAGAGAGAGAGAGAGGCAGAGACACAGGCAGAGGGAGAAGCAGGCTCCATGCAGGGAGCCACGTGGGACTCGATCCCAGTTCCCCAGGGTCACGCCCCGGACAGGAGGGGGCGCTAGACCGCTGAGCCACCGGGCTGCCCTGCCTCAGTTCCAGGGGCAAGCGGTTTAGACTGAAGCCCTTGGGCCCCGTGTGTCTGGCTTCGCCGCAGTCCGCTCGCTGTGCGCCTGAGCCCACGGGGTCTCACCTGCACCCCAGGCAGCTCCCTTGCAAGGGGTATTTTGCGGGACCCCCCCCTCCCCCGCCTGGTGATGGTGATGGTGCTCGGGAGTCCCAAACGCCTAAGTCCCACCCCCCCCTTGCCCCTCCGATGCGTGACCTTGCAGAATGCACTGACACTCCTCTGTGCCTCAGTTTCCCTCATCTGAAAACACGGTGGTCGCCTCCGTTAAGGGAGGCCTCGATTGCACCATCAAGGCACGGAGCGTCGCTTCTTCGGCGGACGTCCAAGAGCAAGCACCTGCACCCACCCCATCCCTCCCTCGTGCTCCTCAGGCCCCCGGGCATCCCAACGAGTTAGAGACCTCGAGGTCTGTCCGGTCTCCCGCCGTTGGGAAACCCGCCCAGTTGCCTCCCCAGGCCTAAGTGCCAGGGAGGGGTGGGTGCAGCTGTGAGGTCGGTTGTAGGGACTCAAGGGAGGCGGGCGCAGAGGTTCGAGGTGTCCCCGTGGCCGGTCACTCCTCGCGGCGGAGAGGGGCGGCGTTCCAACCTCTGCAGAACGACCTCTTCCCTTCCCAACATGGCGTCGCCCTCGGGCCGCGTCGCGCGGGGCCGCCGCGCTGACGTCAATGCGCGCGCGTCCTCCGCGCCGGACCCCGACGCATGCGCACTGTGCGCTGTCTTCTCCGGGCCAGAGCAGCAGCGGCGGCGGCGGCGGCGGCGGCGGCGTTTGAGCGGAGGAAGATGGCGGCTCCGGGCAGCGCGGGGTCCCGCCGGCTGTGAGGAGCCCCGGTGCGGCCAGCGCGGCCTGAGGCGGAGCCCCTCTGCTCTGGCCCTGCCCCCGGCTCCCTCTTCGCCGTCGCCAGCGGAGCGAACCTGAGAGCGTGGCACGGGCTAGGCCAGGTGAGGCGGCTTCTCCCCCTCCTGGGGCCGCGGCGGGGCGCCGGCGCCTTCTTGCCCTTTACGCCCCGGGCCCGCAGGGGGCGGGGGGCGGCCGCGCATCTCGCGCCGGGGTGGGTGCCGGCTGGCCCGGGGGCCTCGCTGTCGTCATCCCGCGCCCCCTGGGTTAGGCAGGGATTCCAGCCGCTGCCGTCCCCGGGTCCACGGGAGGGTGTACGGCCAGGGCGAGGGTGGCTGCGAGGGTGTCAGATGCTCCCCCCCCGCAGCCCCCGGATCTTTAACGGCTCGCGCTGGGGACCCGGGGTCCAGGGCTTTCCAGAGCCCTCGTCCACCTGGGGCTGCGGCGGCGGGGGGGGGGCGGGGGGGAGCTGAAGCTGCAAAGGGGACGATCTTGCAATTGTTTCATTTAAAAATAAAAACCCCCCAGGCAGCCTGTCTGTCCTACCGCTTGGCTCTCGGAGCAAGGTCCCCTCGGCGGAGACAGCCATGCACGTTGTGGCTGCGAGAATTGTTTGTGCAAAGGGGAGCGGTGGGCGGGTGGGAGCGAATTTGTGGACGGAGAGAGAGCGACCGGGGAGATGGTGATACGGTCCCTGCGGAGTAAGCCTGGTGCCGAGGAGGCCTCCGTCCGCCCGAAAACCCTCGTGTCGCTGAGGTTCGGAATTGCTCATTGCTTCTTGCTTCTTGTCTGTTAACCGTGTCCCGAATTTCATTCATTAGGAAAATTAAAAAAAAAAAAAAAAAAAAAAAAAGCTGCTTTTCCTTGACTGCCAGAGTCTTTGGGACTTTTTTTCGGTGGTGGGATTCTGACTGCTCCAGGTGAAGGTTCAGACACCTGCCGGTTCTCACGTGCTGGCAAGGACGTTGCACGATGCTTGTTATGCCTTTTTGAGAGTAAGTTGGTTTTTTTGTTGTTGTTGTTGTTGTTGTTTGTTTGTTTGTTTTGGTTGTGGTTCGGCTGCTAATTGGGAGGTTTTGATGGAGTTTCTCACGTTGGGAAGCCGGTTTGAAGCCTTGTGATCTCTTCCTCCCCGAAGACCGGATGGGATCAGTTGGAGCTGTGCTATGGGGACAATGTTGAGGCAGTGGCTTTGGCTTGGACACACACCGAATGTCTTTGTGACTTAAATTTGTCTTGCTTGTGTTTAAAATGATGACATCATGGGCTTAAGGGGAGAAGGAAATTAGAGGGGAAATGCTGTCTATTAGAATCCAGTCTGTAGCTTTGACAGTGAATAGTGACTCTGTGTGTCGAATTACTAACTTTGAGCATATTCATGTGTATCATCTGATTGGACGTCCTTTCTATTGTGTGTTGTCATTTTACGCCCGGTAACTATTTGCTTTGGACAAACCCAGTGTAAATCTGTTACTCAATCTACACTGACCCACGGGTGTTTTTGTCTACTTTGAAAAGTGGGTAAGTTGTTAAAATGACTGCTGGGTTTAATATTAGCTATTTTTTGGAGCTTTTCTTAAAAGGCTTTCCCACAGAGATTTGTAGATTTTCTTAGTGCCTGTCATAAGGACATAAACCTGAACAAATAACTTCATCGCAGAAATTTGGAGAGCCACCTTAAATTTCAGTTTGCGACGAGTCGTGAAATTAATGCAGTAAAACATCCTGATGGTTTGACATTATGCTTCTTCGCATAATGTGTTGCATTGTTGTGCTAAATCATCATCAGGTATTGATGCAACTTCATGACATCCATGACATCATTCACTTTCCAGCATTTTGCCCTTTGCAATTCCTTCTCAGTGTCACAAAAAGAACAGCATCAGGAAAAATAGCTTAGGATGCTGCTTGCTGTCTGATACCTAAAGGAGTCTTCATATGACACTACTTTATGTAGTCAGACTCTTCTGTAAGATTGAGAACTGTGTGTGATTCCTACATATTAGGAAGAGCAGGCATAGAAAATGCTAGTAAAACTTCTGGGTTTTACAAGAATATTGAGGTCCCAAAGGAGAAGTTCTCTCAAAGATGAAAAAATAAGTCATTATCTTTTGTGATTTTAAGGTTGTTTTAGTTGATTAACAGCTGTTTATAAAGGCAGAAGCCGTTTGGTTAACTAATGCCTTTTCCACTTCAAGATTGTTGTGAGGGTCAAAAGAGGTAATGTTTTTTGAGGGTCCTTTGCAAAATAACTGGTAAATGTAAGATTATTCAGTGATCAATTTTATGAAAGCCCCTACTGAGGACCCTCTATATACACTGGGCATTTGGGGAAGTAGGTACTAATGTTACTAAGATGGGACACCTTTTGGTCTCAGGTTGCCTACGGTCTGGTTGGGGAGCCAGACAAGGAAAATAGTTAAGTATATTGTAGTGTAAGAAGTGCAGAGAATGCAACCAAGGGAGTCAAGGAAGGCTTCTCGGGGCCAGAATGGCTCCCCAGCCTTTCCTATTTTGCAGAAAAATCTGCCTTTTGTGAGTGACTTGCTTTTTATAAAAACACAAAAAATTTTGTATCATGAGTTCTTTCCCCCTTTTATTCATTCACTGTCATGACACTTCCCACACAGTATGCCCCAGTTATGATTGCTGCATTCTCAAAAATCCAGCAGAGTCTTGGGAGAACCTGAGAGTGAGTCATATGCCAGGCAACAAACACAAACATTGCAGCTGCAATGAAAATATCTCAGATTACTAAATGGTGACAACTTTAGAGTGATGATGTTTTTGTTTTGTAAACTGGCATAAGAAGCAATGTATGATTTTAATTTGATCACGTTTAGTTAATGTTTAGTTGTCAATCCCTTAGAATGTTGACTGTAAGTGGTTTCTAGTACTGTCTTCTTCCTTCCCAAAATAAGTGTGAAGGTTCTTTTCCTTTTTGGGTGAAGCTGACAACTTAAACCAGGACTATACTAAACTATTTTATTATTATTTTTAAAGATTTTATTTATTTATTCATGAGAGACACACAGAGAGAGAGAGAGAGAGAGAGTGAGAAACACAGAGGGAGAAGCAGACTCTGTTCAGGAGCCCAATGTGGGACTTGATCCCGGGACTCTAGGATCACACCCTGAGCCAGACACTTAACCCAGGCGCCCTACTGAACTATTTTAGAGAATCAATTCATGTGAATTGAGGTTGCTTGCATCTCTGGTATTGAACTTCTATATCTCAATACAAGTTCCTCATCTTAGTGCTTAGTAGTTTTATATAATTAACTTAGCATGCTGTTGCCTATATTGCAAAAATTTTATGAGTTTTTGGATGTGTAGAATCTTTATGTGGTAGCTGAACATTTACAATTTGGTAACGTTAAAAAACAATTTGGTAACATTCATGTTTACATGTTACCATGTAAACAAGCAATACTGAAAATGAGGGCTTTAAGGTTGTGGTTGACAAAAAGTGAAGGTGATGTGTCTGTTTATGTTTCTGTATTGTTTGTTACATATACAGAAGGATATGATGTATAGACAAGTCATTTTAAAATTGCTTAGTCTTGGGGTGCCTGGCTATCTCAGTTGGAAGAGCATGTGACTCTTGATCTCAGGGTTGTGAGTTGAAGCCTCATGTTGGGTGTAGGGATTACTTAAGTAAATAAACTTGAAAAAAATAAAATTGCCTGGTATTGTGGTGTGCTCATAATTCAGCTTCTGTTCTTTTTTTCTTTTTTAAAAAAAGATTTATTTATTAGAGAGAGTGCACATACGATTGTGGGGTTGCTGGGGCAGAGGGAGAGAGGATCTCAAGCAGACTCCATGCTGAGTGTGGAGCCCCATGTGGGGCTTAATCTCAGGACCCTGAGATCATGACCTGAGGCAAAACCAAGGGTTGAATACTCAACTGACTGAGCCATCCCACCTGTTAGCTTGTTTTCTAAGTTGTTTTTTGTGACCTAGGGGTCCTGGCTGGCTCGGTTGATAGAGCATACTGCTCTTCATCTCTGGATTGTGGGTTTAAGCCCCATGTTGGCCATATAACTTACTTTAAGATTGATTGATTGATTGATTTGAGAGCGTGTGCCAAGGAGAAGGGCAGAGGCAGAGGGAGAGAGACAGAGGGAGAGAAATAGTCAGAGTGCAGAGCCTGATGTGGGGCTCAGTTCCACAACCCATGAGATCATGACCTGAACTGAAATCATGAGTTCAGTGCTTAACTGACTGAGCCACCCAGGTGCCCTGCCTTAGCTTATTTTAAACAACAACAACAACAACAAAAGTGTTGGGAAAAAGACAAAAATAACTAAATTGTTTTTTTGTGACCTTCTCAATGTCTTGTAAAATTACAACTTAGTGATATTCCTGTAGCTTAATTTTGCTCTTCCTTACTTTACTCATGGGTGTATTGGAAAGCAAATTTGCTTTAAATTTTGATTATTTCTGATAAAGTTTCTCCTTTTTTTTTCTTTTTTTCTTTTAAAAATATTATATTTATTTGAGAGAGAGAGAGAGAGAAGGAGTGAGTGTATGTGCATGCATGAGCAGAGGAAGGGGCAGAGGGAGAAGCAAACTCCTGGCTGGGAGAGGGAGAGAATGAATCTCAAGCAGACGCTGCCCTGTCTGCAGAGCCCTACACGGGGCTCGTCTCACAACCATGAGATCACAACCTGAGCCAAAACCAAGAGTCAGATGCTTAACCTACTATACCACCCAGGTGCCCCTGTTATTCTCATTTTAAATGCTTGGTTCATGTTGCTAATAGAGAACAGGTAATTTTTTTTCCAGAATGAACTTCTTGGTGCATGGTTTGGAGAAAGATTGATCTTAATTATAAATTCATCAATACACTTTTATTAAAATGCTGCCTCTCCCATCTCCTGGCTTTTTATTTTTTAATTTTTATTATTTTTAAAATATTTTATTTTTATTTATGAGAGAGAGAGAGAGAGGGAGAGAGAGAGAGGCAGAGACACAGGCAGAGGGAGAAACAGGCTTCATTGGAGGGAGCCCGATGTGGGACTCAATCCTGGGTCTCCAGGATCACGCCCTGGGCTGAAGGCGGCACTAAATCACTGAGCCACCCGGCTGCCCTCTCCTGGCTTTTTATTTTTTATTTTTTATTTTTATTTTATTTTTATTTTATTTTTTTATTTATTTATTATAGTCACAGAGAGAGAGAGAGAGAGAGAGAGAGAGAGAGAGAGGCAGAGAGGCAGAGACACAGGCAGAGGGAGAAGCAGGCTCCATGCACCGGGAGCCCGACATGGGATTTGATCCGCGGTCTCGAGGATCGTGCCCTGGGCCAAAGGCAGGCGCCAAACCGCTGCGCCACCCAGGGATCCCTCTCCTGGCTTTTTAAATAGAAGTCAGGGGAAATGGAATTTATCCTTCTATTTCAATATTTTTTAAGCTTATTTTTTTTTAAGGTTTTGTTTTTAAGCAACCTCTGTACCCAACATGGGGCTTGAACTTAGAACCCTGAGGTGAAGAGTCACATGCCTCACCAGCTGAGCCAGCCCCGTGCTACTAAAGCTTTTTTATTAGTAGTCTTGATATCTTTTGCCAGAAAGGAACAGTATCTTGTCTTGGGATCAACAGTGTTTTGTTTGCATTGTGTTGTTCAGGATTGTTTTCCTAACTTTTGATTTGATACTTAATAACATCTTCCCAAATAGATCCTTTGGTCTAGTCAAGATCAAGCAACCTGCTCTCTTCCTTACGACTGAATCTAAAGGTTTACTTTCCTGTGTGTCCTTCAAATTTTGATTTGTTGCCTGTTTTCACCTCTCCCCCTTTCTCACTAATTGCAGTTTTCTCCTCCAAAAGTCTGTTTCATACATCATGGAGTTTGGGAATGTGATTCTCTGTAGAGATGCATAATGACCAGTGGATTAAAATTTCACATTTTATTTATTTTAAAAGTAACTTAATGGTAACAAACCTTGATGGGATTATAGGTGAAATAAGCTTGACAAAAAAGAACAAGTACTATATGATTGCACCTATATGATGTACCTAAAGCATTCAAATTCATAGAAACAGAAAGTAGAATGGTAGTTGCCAGGGGCTGAGTTGAGGATTGTGGAGATTATTGTTTAATGTTATGGAGTCTCAGTTTAGGATGATTACAGGTTATGGAGATAGATGGTGGGGATAGTTGTACAACAGTGAATGTACATAAGACCACCAAAGTGCACACTTAAAAATGGTTAAAATGGCAAATTTTATGTTATGGATTTATTAATAACACAATTTTAATGGTTTATATATGCTCTGTGGGATGGCTTGATAACCATTTATTTTACCATAGTAATTAATTCCTAGGCTTTGGCCCCAGGTAGACTCAGGCTTATACCCTAGTTTGTTTGTTTATTTATTTACCTGTTTGTTTATTTTTAAAAAGCTTTTATTTATTCATGAGAGACAGAGAGAGAGAGAGGCAGAGACACAGGCAGAAGGAGAAGCAGGCTCCATGCAGAGAGCCCGACGTGGGACTTGATCCTGGGTCTCCAGGATCATGCCCTGGGCTGAAGGCGGCACTAAACTGCTGCCCAGGCTGCCCCTACCCTAGTTTTTTAAGTATGAATCGTAGCTTCTTTAAGTCTCAGTTTTTCATCTGAAAAAATGAGGATAATGATGCCTGTGTTGTGGGACAATTAAATATGGGAATGTATGTGAACTTCTTAGCACATTGCATAGCACATATAAACATCCAAATGTTAGATATTATTGTATTGTCTTTATGGAACCTTAAAACGAGACAAGGGTAGCCTGACTGGCTCAATCAGTGGATTGATCCCCGTGGGGCTCAATCGTGGAGGCTCTTGATTGTGGGTTCATGAGTTTGAGCCCTGTGTTGGGTGTAGAAGTTATAAAGATAAATAGATAAATAAATAAAAAGAGTAAAACTGGGACAAGGACAAGGGGAGCATAGTCTCCTAACTTCTTTATGGTATAGTCCCAGTGGCATACCTGTCCTGTCGCAGGAATGCATGTTTTTTGTTTTGTTTTGTTTCTCTCCTGGGCTTCTCTTTCCACCCTTGATTAGAGACCTGGGTTTATGCATGGCTCTTTTTAACACCCCTGCTCTGATGTCTCTTAAATCCGTCTAGGTGTGATCTTTCTTTTTATGCTTCTTGGTTCTCTAGGGACGTCATAGAGCATATCCTCTAACTCAGCTGTCCAAGTGTTTACAACAGAGTCTATTATCTCATCTCTCTCTTCTGTTAGGGTAAAAACCTTCACTTCTCAATATTCCCACATCCATAGGTAGAATAATTTTATTCTGATCTAATAGACTGTAAAACTGGGAAGATTTTTTTTTAAAAAATCTGTAGTTCTGTATTCTTTTTCTCAGTATCCCTTAGATTTGCCTGTCTTTACCATCACTCTAGACCAGGCTTTCATGAGCTGAAAGCAGACTGAATTAGTGTCATAGTTTTTAGCTGCTTTTGTTGCCAGGGCCCTGCCATTTGCTAGTTTTATGCTCTCAGTCTCCCTCATCTTCAAATGGCAATTACAATTCCTATCTCATGACATATGTGTAAAATATTTAACTAAATGCCTAACACATGGTAAACACTCAACAAACAGAAGCTGCTGTTATTTGAGATATTTTTCTCAGTAATCTTTGGAAATGGTTGAGATTGAGGTGACAGTATTTTGACAGACCAGTCTTAAGGGATATTGTTTAATGTTTTTCCTCTGATCAAGAACCCATCGTAATTTGTGTCTACTTCCCCTGCTTAACTTTTGAACTTTCCGTATGACTTCATTGTACCTTGCCTTGCCTCTGTGTATCTTATGCTTGGGTGTACAGTTGGAACATTTATCTTCCTAGGTAGAGGGCCTTTCTTTTTTTCTTTTAAAGATTTATTTTTATTAGCACACACAAATGTGAGGGAGAGCATGGGCGGCTAGGGAGGCAGAGGGAGAAGCAAACTCCCTGCTGAGCAGGGAGCCCTAAGCCAAGACCCTGGGATCATGTCCTGAGCCAAAGGCTCAACCAACTGAGCCACCCAGGCACCCTGGGCCTTTTCTTTTCTTCCCTTCCCTTCCCCTCTTTTTTTTTTCTCTCTCTTTTTTCCTTTCCTCTCTCTGTAGCTCTGTATAAATAAAATAAATAAAATCTAAAAAAAAGTTAATATCCAAAAGAAAACTTATTTTTTCAAGATTTTATTTATTTATTCATGAGAGACACACACACACACACACACAGAGAGAGAGGCAAAGACACAGGCAGAGGGAGAAGCAGGCTCCATGCAGGGAGCCCTATGGGGGACTAGATGCCGGGTCTCCAGGATCAGGCCCCGGGCCAAAGGCAGGCACGCTAAACCGATGAGCAACCCAGGCTGCCCCGCAAAGAAAATTATTTTGCTAATTAGTTTCTGCCAAATAGCTTAAAAGGAATGTATCATGCAGTGTAATTCATATGTAATATCTTTAGTGCTTTGTAGGCACATTTAGTGCTTACGTATTAGGCACTCAGATATTCATTTAGTGTATACTTTCAATTCTTGCAGATTGATGTTTCTCATGAACTGAGACATTGTATAATCCCAAGTGTCTATTAAATCTTTGTTGCCTTTTTGTTCATTGGTCCATTTAACAAATATTTGTTGAATACTATTATGTGCTAGGAATAGTTCAAGATATTAAGGATAGAGTAGATAAAATAGGCAAGGTCTGTAGTTTCCTGGATCTTATATTTGAGATTGGAGAAAGCAATTAATGAATAAAATTTCTTATAGTAGTAAGTACTACAAAGAAAATAAAGCAGGGTGATGTGATAATGACATGGAGCAGAAGGGGAAGGCTGAGATAGGATGGTTTAGAGAAGGCCTCTGTGAGAAGGTCATATTCAGAAAGACACAAGGAAGAATGTTCAATGTTAAGCTTGGAACAGAGAGAACAAGTGCAGAGGACTAAAGTAAGAGCCAGGATCCAGTCAGGATTCCTAAATTGCGTTTGGCTTTATTTGTTTTATTTTTTTTTTTTAAAGATTTATTTATTTATTTATTCATTCAGAGAGAGCGAGGAGAGAGGCAGAGACACAGGCAGAGGGAGAAGCAGGCTCCATGCAGGAAGCCCGATGCAGGACTCGATCCGGGGTCTCCAGGATCACACCCCGGGCTGCAGGCGGCGCTAAACTGCTGCGCCACCGGGGCTGCCCGCGTTTGGCTTTAATTAGCTTTTGCTTCTTACTCTAAAATAGTCCTCTCCCCCCAAACCCCCCTTTTTTCTTTCCTTAACTGGCATTGACTTTTTGAAGGTACCAGTCTGGTTCTCTGGTGGACTCCTCCACATTCATGATTGTCTCAATGTTTCACTTCTGTCATTTAACCCCTTTATCCTCTTTTAAGAGGACGGTAAAGGCTCGATTATATTTACATTTGCAATCTTTTGTAATATTGTATACTAGTATCACCCTTGGTGCTGTATTTTTCCATTATAATAATGTTAAATTTGATAACCTGGTTATTATGAAAATCTTCATCTTTCTTTTGTAAAGCTTACTTACCCTTAACAGTGATCAATAATCTGTGGGGTGGCAATTTAACATAACATAATTATGCTATTTCTCAACTGTCTTTTGTTTAGCATCCATTAATGATCTTTGTCAGAATCAGTTATTTCACTGGAAGTTGCAGAAGGATGATTATTATTACTCTTCCTTCCACACTTAGTAGCTGGCAAGATACCATCAACTGAGAATGAGCTACTAAAAATCCCTCCTAATAAGGTAGAGGGTTTAATTCTTTGCCTTTCATTGTAAATTTTCTTAGTAAAGAATTGGTCACCTCAGTGGTGGCAAATAAGTTTCTTTGCTGTTTCTGTATCACTGTAGGTGCATGATTGTTATTTATTATTTATTTTATGTGTAGTTGCAGCCATTAATCTTTTTGACACTGAACGTTGTCTAATATATGTCTCCCCCCCCCCCTTTTTTTTTTTAAGATTTTATTTATTTATTCATTGGAGACACCAGAGAGAGACAGAGACACAGGCAGAGGGAGAAGCAGGCTCCATGCAGGAAGCCCGATGTGGGACTTGAACCCCGGAATCTGGGATCACGCCCTGAGCCAAAGAAGGATGCTCAACTCCTCCTAGGGAGCCACTCAGGTGTCCCTAGTATATGACTCTTTAAGCTCTGGGTGTCCCTTGACATGCCCCCATTGATCTTTGGATTGTTTTCTGTCACAAGATATTCCACAGTCACCTTGTACTTTCCCTGTTCTTGACTGAAATCAGTCATTTTTTCTAGGAAAATCTAGTTTCTTTTATGAAGAATGTCATTTGAAACCCAAGATCTGAGAGCTAGGAATGCTTATTGCTACTGGGTCTTCATTATTTCTAGATCCTTTCAGTGGGCAGAATTGGAAAATGTTTTTTAGATAAAAACTTCATATTGCTGTTTACAGTTTAATTTGAACATATTGGAAGGTTTTTTTCTTTAGATTTTATATTTGTCTCTTTTTAGCTGGAAATCTTGGTTTTTAAGTACCATTCACACTTATTTGCTTTATCTTACAATAGATGTAAGAAATTTTAAAAATATAGTATCCATGGGGCAGCCCAGGTGGCTCAGCAGTTTAGCACCACCTTTGCCCCAGGGTGTGATCCTGGAGACCCATGATCTAGTCCCACTTTGTAGGGCTCTCTGCATGGAGCCTGCTTCTCCATCTGCCTGTGTCTCTGCGTCTCTCTCTCTCTCTGTCTATCTCTGTGTCTCTCAAGAATAAATAAAATCTTAAAATATATAAATATATATATATATCCATATTACTAACAAAATTACTGAGGCAAATTTAAGATTCCTTTGTGATTCTTTTTTTTTTTTTTTTTTTTTTTTTTGTGATTCTTTTATCCTTAACATTCATTCTGTCAGGATCCAGTCAAGAGGATGGAAAATGTACTAGATATTCAAATGGAGATTCATAACTGTAGGATGAAACTGTCATCTCAAGAGTTGGAGGAACCTAAGGGATAGATGGTATTACCAGAACTTTTATTTTTATTTTTTTTTATATTTAAGATTTTATTTATTCATGAGAGACACAGAGAGAGAGAGAGGCAGAGGGAAAAGCAGGCTCCATGTAGGGAGCCCAATGTGGGACTTGATCCCAGGACTCCAGGATCACGACCTGAGCCAAAGGCAGATGCCCAACTGCTGAGCCACCCAGGCATTCCTTTACCAGAACTTTTAAAGAATATGGAGGAAGGATGAAGTCCTGCTGCCACTTTCAGAGCTGGGACCACGAGGAGTGGTTGCCATGATGGGCTACATGGTTGGTACTTGGACTCTCCTAATTTTTGTTAGTTTTTGGTTTATCCTTTCAGTGTTTCTTTTTGCAAGAATAAGCAAATATCGGGATCCCTGGGTGGCTCAGTGGTTTAGCGCCTGCCTTTGGCCCAGGGCGCGATCCTGGAGTCCCGGGATCAAGTCCTGTGTCGGGCTCCATGCCGGGAGCCTGCTTCTCCCTCTGCCTGTGTCTCTGCCTCTCTTTCTCTCCGTGTGTCTATCATGAATAAATAAATAAAATCTTAAAAAAAAAGAATAAGCAAATATCTGCATATATTCATTTTTCTTCTTTTTTACATGAAAGGTTGTCATAGTATGTACACTGTTCAGCACCTTTCTCTCTTGCTGTATCTTGGAAATCATGCCATACTGGAACAGAGGTAATCCTTCATCTTTTTTTTGCAGTTTTGTTGCGTGGATGTGCTGGATTTGTTCATCTAGCTAGTCTTTGATAAATATCAATAAGTAATGCTTTACTGCCACTCTTTTGAAAGTAGATTTTGGTATGATGTGTTAGAAGGAGCACTGAGCTGAAAAACAAAAGACACAGGTTCTGTTTTGCCAACAATTACCTGCACAACCTTAGGAAGTTGCATGTTTTCTGACTTCAGTTTCTCCTTATCGTTTAAAGGGTTCAATTGTTCTGTAATCTCTAAGATCTCCTACTATAATATATTTTTCTAGAAATTTTATTAGCCATATTTTATTATTTTATTATTTTTTATTTTTAAAAAGATTTTATTTATTTATTCAGGAGAGACATAGAGGCAGAGACATAGGCAGAAGGAGGAGAAGCAGCTCCCTGCAGGAGCCCAATGTGGTACTCGATTCCGGAACTCCAGGTTCACGTCCTGAGCCACCCAGGCGTCCCTGTTAGACATATTTTAAAGCTATTGCTCAGTGAAGCATGCAAGACATAGAAGCATGTAAATGAGAATGTCAGGTCAAGTTTTAAAAGCACTACTTTGTAGAGACTTCCAAATAGATTGATGGGGCCAGAGAATAAAATCAGGGAAGTTAGATGTTAGATACATGTTAACTATAGTAGTTTAAATAACAATGACCAGCATCATAACAGAGGGAATAACAATAAAGGGAAGGCTGATTTGAAGAATGAACTAATGGGGGAAGATAAAAGTCTGTATGCAAGATACTGTGAAATGGAACATGTTAGAGTTATTTTTTGAGAATTATTTTAAATTAATTTCGAAGCCTGATTTATACTCTCCTTTTAAAAAATGGAATCATAGAATTCGATTCAAATTCTGGTTCCTCTTTTTACAAAGCTATGTAATCCTGGGCAAATTAATTTATCTGAACCCTGTTATCCTCCAAACATGGACTGATAATATGCCCCTCATAGAGTTGAGGTAAGGATTAAATGAAATAAGGCAGCTGGCACATACTCTCAATAACTGTTGATTCTCTTTTTTTTTCCTTTTTTTAAAGATTTTATTTATTTATTCATGAGAGACACAGGGAGAGAGAGAGGCAGAGACACAGGCAGAAGGAGAAGCAGGCTCCATGCAAGGAGCTCGACATGGAACTCAATCCCGTGTCTTCAGGATCATGCCCTGGGCCGAAGGCAACGCCAAACCAGTAAGCCACCCAGGCTGCCCAGATTCCCTTTTTTTAAATTTAAATTCAGTTAATTAATATATAGTGTTTTATTAGTTTCAGGGGTAGAGTTTAGTGATTCATCAGTTGCATATAACACCTAGCACTCATCACATCAAATGCCCTCCTTATGGCTATCACTCAGTTACCCCATCCCCCCACCTACTGCCCCAGCAGCAACCCTCAGTTGTTTCCTATAGTTTTCTATGGTTTGTGTTCCTCTTTGATTCCCTTTTCTTTAATCATTCTGACACCAGCCACATTTTAATAGTTACTTAAGAACTTTATATTCTGAGTCCATAGACAGGCAATAGCATTGGCATCACCAGAGTTAGAATGCAGAATGTCAGGTCTCACTCTAGGCCTACTGAATCCAAATCTGTAGTTTAATGAGATCCACATTAAAACTTGAGAAGCATTGGGACCTTAAGAAATTGCCAGTGAGAGATTTCCTCTTTTTTGCCTGAGTTCCTAATAATTGGGTGTCTCTTTTTACCTTTTGGCAGGTTGATTTTTGCTGTGCACTATTAGCTGAAACTATTGTATTTATTTTTAAAGATTTTATTTAAAAAAATTATCAGTGCACACATGAGTGGGGGGAGAGACTGAGGCAGAGGGAGAGAGAATCCTCAAGCAGACTCCCTACTGAGCTCAGAGCTCAACAGGTGCCCTCCCACATGACCCCAAGATCATGACCTAAGCCAAAATCAAGAGTCAGCACTTAACCAACTGAGCCACCCAGACACCCCAAGATTTTATTTATTTTTTTAAATTTAATTTATTTATTCATGAGAGAGAGACTGAGAGAGAGAGAAGCAGAGACGCAGGCAGAGGGAAGAGCGGGCCCCATGCAGGGAGCCTGATGTGGGACTCTATCCCAGGACTCCAGTATCACGCCCTGGGCCAAAGGCAGGCGCTAAACCACTGAGCCACTCAGGGATCCCCCCAAGATTTTATTTTTATTTTTATTTTTATTTTTATTTATTTATTTTTTTATGATAGTCACAGAGAGAGAGAGAGAGAGAGAGAGAGAGAGAGAGGCAGAGACACAGGCAGAGGAAGAAGCAGGCTCCATGCACCGGGAGCCCGACGTGGGATTCGATCCCGGGTCTCCAGGATCGCGCCCTGGGCCAAAGGCAGGCGCCAAACCGCTGCGCCACCCAGGGATCCCCAAGATTTTATTTTTAAGTAAAAACTTGGGCCTGAACTCACAAACTTGAGATCAAAAGTCACAAGCTTCACTGAGTGAGCCAGCTAGGTGTCCCTGAAACTATTTTAGGTAAAATATACGAGCAGGTGTTTAGAGTAAAAGTTCAACTGCAGAAGTCTTTACATGTTATTAAATAGTGTTAGAGGTTGAATTCTGCTAGATTTTTAACTATTGTGAGACATTCAGAAAAATGCAAAAAACATATGTATTTTAAAATAATTATAAGCAACACCTGTATAACCACCAACCAAGTCAAGAAAAAAAAATATTACTAGTGCCTCAGAGGTGCTTTCAGTGTACTCTTGTGACATCCATTTGTCTCTTGGAAGTAACCACTGTCCTGTCTTTTGTGATAATTTCTTTGCTTTTCTTGATAGTGTTATCACCTGCATGTATATCTTTAAGCAGTGGTTTAGTTTTGCCTGTTTGTCAACTTTACATAAATGGAGCCATACTTTATGTGTTCTTTTGTTGTTGTCTTTTGCTCAGTTTTAAGTAATTAAGCCCAAAAAAGTCTGACAGGTTTTGAACAATTTTAGCTATAGTGTTCAACCCTGATATTTAGTTGTCTATAGAGAACATCCATTAATGCAGTTTGTTTTCCCCCTATTTAAAGCCACACAGGAAAAAAAAAAAAAAGCTACACAGTTGTGGGATCCCTGGGTGGCTCAGCGTTTTTTTTTTTTTTTTTTTTAAAGATTTTATTTATTTATTCATGAGAGACACAGAGACTCAGAGAGAGAGAGAGAGAGAGGCAGAGACATAGGCAGAGAGAGAAGCAGGCTCCGTGCAGGGAGCCTGATGCAGGACTTGATCCCGGGACTCCAGGATCATGCCCTGAGCTGAAGGCAGGTGCTCAACCACTGAGCCACCCAGGGATCCCTGGCTCAGCGGTTTAGTGCCTGCATTTGGCCCAGGGCCTGATCCTGGAGTCCCGGGATTGAGTCCCACATCGAGCTCCCCGTGTGGAGCCTGCTTCTCCCTCTGCCTGTGTCTCTGCCTCTCTCTCTGTGTCTTTCATGAATAAAAAAATAAAATCTTAAAAAATAAATAAAGCTACACAGTTGTAATATGTAAACCACTCAGCACTTTGATTCTGAATATTACAAAATTGCTAATTTTCTTATATTTATTTTTGGTAGGAATATTATAAAATATCCTGAGTATCTTTTTTTCTTAATTAGACTATAGAACATTCTTTTAAATATGCATTTTTACATTTAAAAATTGGAACCAAGATGAATTTACTGAAAATTTGGAAGACATTTTTAAAAATTAAAGAACAGATGCTTGCTGTAACCAGTTCACAAAAGCAAATCCTTTTTACAAACTGCCATAGATAACTACTTTTAACAGTTTGAAATGAAACTTCTTCTGTGGGTACAAAAAAATTCATCTTCACATTTTTAGGCAGATACGGCTTTTTGAATTTCACAATATGTTGTAGAGTATAAATTAGTACATATAGTTCCACCTCATTTTTAACAGCTGCTTAGGATTATGATTGTATCATAATTTATCTACTCTCCTGTGAATGGACATTGAGCTTGTTTTCTTTCTTTCCTTTTTCTTCTGTTAAAACAGTACTGCATTGAACATCCTTTTCACAATGTGCCAAGGTTTATTTCAGACATATTTCTAGTAGAATGTCTGGGTCATCTGGCATGTGCATTTAAAATGTTGACAGAGGGGATCCCTGGGTGGCGCAGCGGTTTGGCGCCTGCCTTTGGCCCAGGGCGCGATCCTGGAGACCCAGGATCGAATCCCACATCAGGCTCCTGGTGCATGGAGCCTGCTTCTCCCTCTGCCTGTGTCTCTGCCTCTCTCTCTCTCTCTCCCTGTGACTATCAAAAAAATAAAAAAAAAAAAAATAAATAAATGTTGACAGAAAAAATATTAAAAAAAAAAAAAGGGGGATCCCTGGGTGGCGCAGCGGTTTGGCGCCTGCCTTTGGCCCAGGGCGCGATCCTAGAGACCCGGGATCGAATCCCACGTCGGGTTCCCGGTGCATGGAGCCTGCTTCTCCCTCTGCCTGTGTCTCTGCCTCTCTCTCTCTCTCTCTCTGTGTGACTATCATAAATAAATAAAAATATTTTAAAAAAATAAAATAAAATGTTAACAGATAACCTTTACAAAAATATTTTAGGGTAGCCCAGGTGGCGCAGTGGTTTAGTGTTGCCTGCAGCCCAGGGTGTGATCCTGGAGACCCGGGATCGAGTCCCACCTCAGGCTCCCTGCATGGTGCCTGCTTCTCCCTCTGCCTGTGTCTCTGCGTCTCTCTTTCTCTCTCTCTGTGTGTCTCTGAATAAATAAAAATAAAATCTTATAAATAAATAAATATTTTAACAGGGACCCCTGGATGGTTCAGTAGTTGAGCGTCTGCCTTCGGCTCAGGTCATGATCCCTGGGTCCTGGGATCGAGTTCTGCATCAGGCTCCCTGCAGGGAACTTGCTTCTCCCTCTGCCTATGTTTCTGTCTGTCTCTCTGTCTCTCATGAATAAATAAATAAAATCTTAAAAAAAAAAAAGATTTTGGGGATCCCTGGGTGGCGCAGCAGTTTGGCACCTGCCTTTGGCCCAGTGCGCGATCCTGGAGTCCTGGGATCGAGTCCCACGTCGGGCTCTGGGCATGGAGCCTGCTTCTCCCTCTGCTTGTGTCTCTGCCTCTCTCTCTGTGTGACTATCATAAATAAAAAAAAGAAAAAAGAAAAAGATTTTAACATGTATGGTTTAGTTTTCCTTCACAGACTTCAACCTAATTGGAAATTTTGAGTTGTATTTTATCTTTATTCTTTGTCATTAATCCATTCTGTTCACTTATTCATTATCTACTACCTGTTAGTTACTGAAGGTAGTAGACATTACACATATGACCCATACTTGGTGGGTCACCTTATTACATATGGTGGAAAGTGAAAAGGAAATT
The DNA here is from genome assembly GCF_018345385.1 of Vulpes lagopus. Lineage (NCBI taxonomy): Eukaryota > Metazoa > Chordata > Mammalia > Carnivora > Canidae > Vulpes > Vulpes lagopus. Next base: position 130,533,133 of record NC_054831.1, read on the forward strand.
TTTTTTTATTTATATATTTATGATAGTCACACAGAGAGACAGAGAGAGGCAGAGACAAAGGCAGAGGGAGAAGCAGGCTCCATGCACCAGGAGCCCGACGTGGGATTCGATCCGGGGTCTCCAGGATCGCGCCCTGGGCCAAAGGCAGGCAGGCGCTAAACCGCTGTGCCACCCAGGGATCCCTGAAAAGGAAATTTAAAAGGAATTTAGAAAAAATGATTCCTTGTATTTGGAGAAGTCGGGGAAGGTTTTCTGGAGCAGGTGGTGCTTGAGCCAGCCTTCAGGATAGGCAGGTTTGCACATATGAAATTGTATCCCAAATAGCATCAAGGACAAGTGATCACAGAGATAGGAGGAAGAGGCTCTATGGAAATACAGTTTGTCGGAGTGATAGAGGACTAGGCTACAGTGGGAGAGGCACACAAAAAGTGAGATTTGACCCAGATTGTGATGACTTTGAAGAATTATGCTAGCTGTGGAAACCAATTCCTCAAAAAATAAAATATAGAGTTACCATTTGATTTAGCGATTCCACACCTAGATATATATCCATAAACACTGAAGCAGGAATTCAGACAGATATTTGTGCACCAGCATCCATAATAGCATATTCACAGTAGCCTAGAGGAGAAAAGAACCCAAATGTCCATTGAGGGATGAATATTAAAATACAATATTACAGTATTCTGTATAATGGAATATTATTCAGCCTTAGAAAGGAACAAAATTCTGACAGATACTACCACATGGATGAAGATTGAAGATGTTACACTAATGGAAATAAGCCAGACACAGAAGGAAAAATACGGTGTCATTCTAACTATATGAGCAGTCCAATTCATAGAGACAAAGTTGGGCGGGGTTTACTGGGGGCTGAGAGGAGGGGAGAAATGTGGAGTTTGTGCTTAATGGGTATGGAATTTCTGTTTGGGATGATGATGTTTAGAGATGAATAGTAGTGATGTTTGTACCATGTGAATGCACTTTTGCCATTGAAATATATACTTAAAATGATTAAAACGTCCTATGTTATGTGTATCTTAAAATTTAAGATAAATGGAATACTAAAGAGCTTGAATATTAAAGAAAAAACATTTAGTAATCAGTTTTTTTACTGAAGTATAATTAACATACAATGTCATACTAGTTTCAGGTGTGCAATGTTGATTTGATTCTGTACATTACTCAGTGCTTATCCACAATAAGTGTAGTCACCACCATCTGTCCCTGTAAAAAACTACTACAAATTACTGGCTATATTCCTTATGCTGTACTTTTCATCTCTGTGACTTATTTACTTATTTAAAGATTTTATTTATTTGAGAGGTAGAGAGAGAGAAAATGAGGGGGAGGGGCACTGGGAGAGGGAGAGGCAGGCTCCCCACTGAGCAGAGAGCCTGATGCGGGACTCAATCCCAGGACTCTGGGATCATGACCTGAGCTGAAGGCAGATGACTAACCAAAGGTAGGTGCCCTGAGTTATTTTTGTATTTTTGAAGTTTGTATCTTTTAATCCCTTTATTTCAGCCCATCCCCCACTTGATGAAAGTTTTTGATCCAGGTTTGCACCATAAAAATTAATCCTGAAATAAAGAACAAATTGGAGGGATGCGTGGGTGGCTTAGTGGAGTGTGCGACTCTTGACCTCAAGGTCATGAGTTTGAGCCCCACATTGGGTGTAGATTACTTTAAAAAGAAGAAGAAGAAGAAATCGGCCAAGGAAGGAGTTAGCAGTGAAAAATCAGCTCTTCTTTATTATAGTAGATTAGCTAGGAAATGATTTGGGCCTGGGGTTCCTGGGTGGCTCAATCAGTTAAGCATCTGCTTTTGCCTTGGGTCATGATCTCAGGGTCCTGAAATTGAGCCCCTTGTCAGGTTTGGAGCAGGGAGTCTACTTCCCCCTCCCTCTGCCTCTCCCCCTCTTTGTGTTCTCTCTCTCTGTGTCAAATAAATAAACCTTAAAAAAAAGAAAGATGATTTGGGCCTCTAGGGCAGCAGTGGAGAAAAGTTAGAACAAGAGTGAATGTGGGGGATGTTTATTTTGTTTTTTAAAAGATTTATTTATTTTTTTTAGAGAGTGGGGGGAGGGGGCAGAGTGAGAGGAGAGAGAATCTCAAGCCGACTCTGTGCTGAGATTACCGTATGAGCCAAAATCAAGAATTGAGCTCTTAACCAACTGAGCAACCCAGATGCCCTAAATTCAGGAGATGTTTGACAACTAATTAGATGTGGGAGGAAAGAGAAAAATAAAAGTAAAAGATGACTGCTAGATTTTAGGTCAGGTAAATGGGGAAGATAAACAGTATGGGGAGAATGTCCAGTATGGGGAGAATGTCCAGTATGAAGATGGGGAAATGTCCAGTATGAAGATGGGGAAATGTAGTTCAGGAGAATCAGGCCTACAGATAAGTTGTGGAGTGATTTGCCTGTCCATCTGAACAAATGTTTAATTGAATCTGCCTTTGCTGCACACATTTGATGAATACGACAATCTGTATGCTCAAGGATCGAATGATCTAGTGAGTCATTCTCTTAGCATTTATATTTGAAACCGTGTGATTGCCTAAGGAGAAAACGTAGCAAGGAAAGAGAAGGCAAAATGGAATTTTAAGAGCCACCTCCACATTTAGAGTATGAAAGGAGAAAGAAACCTCAGAATGAGGGATCAGAGAGGTAGTAGAGACCAAACGGAATATATAGTCATCAAGGATTAAACTGAATTTAAGGAATCAAAATAGTAATATGAAGTTGGAAAATCTCTGAAATTTGTTCTTCAAAATAAATTCAAGCTTTGCTATTTCACTTCTGTTTGTCCATAGGCATGATGGCAGTGTAATCTTAAAATTTTTTTTCTCTTGTGCCATTTTTCATATTTTTTGATCCATGACTGAAATCGAATTACATTAGTGTGCCAGTCAGCTGTGCTTTCAGTTTTGGATTTCTGTTATTAAGCAGAAATTTCCATTTAGAACTTTTGTCCTTAGTTTTTACCTGTAAAAATATTATCTTCCTTCAATTTAAACTGGCCTGACTCATAATACTTTTTTATTTTATTGTGGTGAACATACATAACATAAAATTAGCCATTTTAGCTATTTTAAGTATATAGTTTAGTGGCATTAAGTATATTCACATTAAAAAAAAGATTTTATTTATTTATTCATGAGAGACAGAGAGAGAGAGAGAGAGAGAGAGGCATGGGATCCCTGGGTGGCGCAGCGGTTTAGCGCCTGCCTTTGGCCCAGGGCACGATCCTGGAGACCCGGGATCGAATCCCACGTCGGGCTCCCGGTGCATGGAGCCTGCTTCTCCCTCTGCCTGTGTCTCTGCCTCTCTCTCTCTCCCTCTCTCTGTGATTATCATAAGTAAATTAAAAAAAAAAAAAAAAAAAAAAGAGAGAGAGAGGCAGAGACACAGGCAGAGGGAGAAGCAGGCTCTATGCAGGGAGTCCGACGTGGGACTCGATCCCAGGACTCCAGGATCAGGCCATGGGCCGAGGCAGGCACCAAACCGCTGAGCTGCCCAGGGATCCCCCTTCACATGTTTATGTAACCAGTAACCAGTAAGAATTCTCTATTCTTACAGAGAATAAATAATATATTTCTTTTAAAAAACAAACCTCTTGGGCAGCCTGAGTGGCTCGTTGGTTTAGCGCTGCCTTCGGCCCAGGGCGTGATCCCGGGGTCCTGGGATCGAGTCCCACATGGGGCTCCCTGTGTGGAGAGCCTGCTTCTCCCTCTGCCTGTGTCTCTACCTCTCTGTCTCTGTTTCTCATGAATAAACAAATAAATAAAATCTTTAAAAAAAATAAAACCTCTTTCCTAGCAATTTTTTGTCTTTCCTACATAAAATTGATTCTTCTTGAAGTTTAATTTTTTTTCATTTTTTTAAAGATTTTATTTATTCATGAGAGACCCAGAGAGATAGAGGCAGAGACACAGGCAGAGGGAGAAGCAGGCTCCATGCAGGGAGCCCGACGTGGGATTTGATCCCACATCTCCAGTATCACTCCCTGGGCTGAAGGCGGCGCTAAACCCCTGAGCCACCGGGGCAGCCCCCAGAAAAATATTTTTAAGGGCAATAAATTGTAATGTTTCAACTAGCTTGATCAGGTTTGTCCTTTCGCCATATTTGCTTCAGATTTTTTAAAAAAGGGAAATAAAAGACACAGCAGTTGAAATGCTGTGTTCCCTTTCCCAGTGCCTTGATCTCTCTCTAAAATAGCCATAATGCGGGATGCCTGGGTGGCTCAGGGGTTGAGCATTTGCCTTTGGCTCAGGGCATGATCCTGGAGTTTCAGGATCAAGTCCCACATCAGGCTTCCTTCAGGAAGCCTGCTTCTCCCTCAGCGTGAGTCTCTCTCTCTCTCTCTCTCTCTCTCTCTCTCTCTCTCTGTGTCTCTCATGAATAAATGAATAAAATCTTAAAAAAATAATAAAAAAAATAGGGATCCCTGGGTGGCGCAGCGGTTTGGCGCCTGCCTTTGGCCCAGGGCGCGATCCTGGAGACCCGGGATCGAATCCCACATCAGGCTCCCGGTGCATGGAGCCTGCTTCTCCCTCTGCCTGTGTCTCTGCCTCTCTCTCTCTCTCTCTGTGACTATCATGAATAAATAAAAATTAAAAAAATAAAATAAAATAAAATAGCCATAATGAATTTTGTTCATCATTCTCATGCATGTTTGCATGTTTGCATATTTTAGTATATATGCATGTATTTATAATGTTATATAGTGATAGTATTGTGTAGGTATTAATATAACTGACAGTTTAAAAAAATGACAATTTTTATTTTTAAATGGGCAATATTGTACAAATTAGATTCTGTTTTATGAAATCGTTTTTGTGATGTAAAAAATGAGTTGGTGAAGGAACGCCTGGCTGGCTCAGTTGGTAGAGTGTGCAACTATTGATCTCGGGGTCATGAATTAAAGCCCCTCATTAGGCATAGAGATTACTTAAAAATAAACTTTAAAAAGATGAGTTGGTGAAGTATGTCTTTCTTTACTGATGTATGTAACTTTTTTTTTTAACTAATCTCCCTTTTTATGTCTAAAGTTAATGCAAGCTGCATTAAACTGAAAACATACATTCTATGAAACATATATAATGAAATATCAATTATTTCATTAATTTAATGAAAGTATTCATTAGTGCTGTAACTAATTTTTGGACAGCTACTCCTTCTAAACCACCATGGGGGCTCAGCAATGTGAAAAACTGCCAGTGTCCATTCTGACTAGAAAACTTGAAAATTTAAGATAAATAGAAGAGTCCAAGGAACTCTTTGCATCTTTGCAATGTAAATGACTGACATCTTGATAATTACAAATGTGAAATCAGTACCCCTGTGAATGTTATTAATAATTAAATTATTTTTAACCTCTAAATCTTATTTTGCCACTCCCGATGAATATGTGTGTATCTATATATGTATGAATGGATGTATGCATGTATGTTATTTTGCATTTCTTTCTAAATTAGGTTCTGGTAGACAGCAGAACATTTGTAGATATTGGTGTAACTGTGTTGTTTAAAGTCTGAAGAATGGGGCAGCCTGGGTGGTTCAGCAGTTTAGCGCCGCCTTCAGCCCCGGTTGTGATCCTGGAGACCCGGGATCAAGTCCCATGTCAGGCTCCCTGCATGGAGCCTGCTTCTCCCTATGTCTCTGCCTCTCTCTCTGTGTGTGTGTGTGTGTGTCTCTCATGAATTAAAAAAAAAAAAGAAAAAAAATCTGAAGAATAGGGACACCTGGGTGGCTCAGCAGTTGAGCGTCTGCCTTTGGCTCAGGGTGTGATTTCCTGAGTCCTAGGATTGAGTCCCACATTAGGCTCCCTGCGTGGAGCCTGCTTCTGTCTCTGCCTATGTCTCTGCCTCTCTCTGTGTCTCTCATGAATAAATAAACTCTTAAAGAAAAAATTCTGAAGAATAATTTTTTTCCTTCAATTCTTTTAAATTTGCAAATAGATCCTGGTTCTGGCCAAAGCATTATGCAAATAGGAAGTAATAGTGAAGATAATTATGCTAATCTATTTTAGTTAAGTAGACTTTCTTTATAAAATTAAACACTTAGAACTGTGACTCTAGGCTTCCTTCAAGTACTGCTGCATTTTATAAACAGAACTTGTGGCTGAGCTGATCTTAAAGTTTTCGTTGTATTAGGCTTCCTGAATTGGAATACTTCAGTAAAGAAGTCAACTATAGATCATTTTGGAGGGAAATAAGTGAGACTATATTTTCTTTCCTAGTGTGTAATACAAGCAAATGAGCGTTAGTAAAAATAAATTGCCTAGATTTACTGTATCAGTAGTTTCCATACTGTTTGTAAAGGACTATAATTAGAAAATTGTTTGCTATTGTAAATTTAAAATAAAGTATTTTTTATTTATATACAAAATATTCTCGGCAGAAATAGGAAAATTATTTGTACAGAGTGACAGTAACAAATGCTTGTATCAAAGTGAAACTAGAGATTCTAAAATCATTTGGAAATCAAGGAATAGTGTTACCTGATGAAAAAGTTTCAGGAAATTTTTATTTTTTTAAGATTTTAATTATTTGAGAGAGGGCAAGAGAGAGAGAGTGTGTGCACGTAGGAGCAGAGGGGTGAAGTAGAGGGAGAAGCAGACTCCTCAAGAACAGGGACCCCGGTGTGGGGCTCCATCCCAGGACCCTGGGATTGTGACCTGAGCCAAAGGCAGATGCTTAACTGACTGAGCCATCCAGGCGTCCCTTTAGGAAATTTTAAAGATAACAGTTTGAAGTTTTTTTTGTGGGATATTACTTGACATTATAGAATGTTTGCAGATATATATTATTATTTCTCTGTATATCCTTTATGTGTACAAAGACATCTCCAGAGGAGCTCTGACTGTAGATAGCATTATCCTCATTGGAAACCAAAATAAGTGAAACCAACTGATCCTGGGAGACTGTTTTACCTCCTTTTGGACTTGTAATATGTGGTATGCTTTCAATGGTTATTTCTTTACTAGACTTGGAGCTCTTGGTGTATGTGATTGTAAGATGCAACTTTTTCTTTGAATAACTTTGCCTTCCTGTGTAACAATATGGGGTACACTGTTTTCCAAATCAGTTTGAAATACAATTGAATATGTTTACATTTTTGTATTTATTAAAAACATCATCTAATTTGTTGTTGTAGTATATAGACTGCTTTCCTCAAAGGAAATACATGTTCTGGTAAAAGAATTGATATATATGGTAAAACAAATTTACTTACACTACAGGCTTGTTTAAAATGTTGTACTTTAACTATACTTCTGCAAATAGAAATGTAAAAGTACAAAAAACACTTGAGTAGTTACTATATTCTTTATATTTTTTGAAGAATTTGCATTTAGTCCTCACGGTGGCTTTATGAGATAGGTATTACCCACATTTTCTAGCTAAGAGAATGAAGGCTTTTAAAAGAAACCTTTAAATAGAACTCAGAAATTTAAATAGAGCTTTTTCAGGCAATTGTGATTCCAAGATATACTTTCCTTGTCATTTTAATTTTATTCATGTGTGTACAAAAGTGTTTCTGTACATTTTCGGAACTACTCTGGCACCTTTGTTTTGAGGATTCTTCTGGCCACTGTTTGCCACTATTCTCAGCAACCCCTAATCAGTAGTATGTTGTTAATTAGTGCACAAGAGTTTGGTGCACTTTTTCTTTCTTTCTTTAACTTTATGTAAAGAAAAATTTCAAATATATTTATAAATAGGCTACTGTAGAGAATCTCTGTTACTCATCACTTAGGCTCAAAAAATTACCGACACATTACCTGTCTTATTTCATCTATCTGTATTTTTGGGCAGGGCTGTGATGGAGTATTTTGAAGCAAATTCTAGATATCTTCTCATTTCACAAATAAATATGTACTCATCTTCCACTGATTTTTGGGTCTTGGATTTGTGTTTTGTTTTTTCTTTTTTCCTTTCCTGTATTTTGCAGCTCTTATTGATGGTATACACTTTTTTTTTTTTTTTTAGGATTGTTTCTTCTTGGTGAATTGACCTATCACTGTGAAATATTGTGAAATGTCCCTCTTTTTTTTCTTGTTAGTATTGTTTTGAAGCCTACGATGTCTATATTAATATAGACACTGTAGCCTTCTAATGCTTGCTGTTTCTCTTCTGTCTCCTCCTGTGACATTTAGCCTCTTTGCCCCTTTATATTTTTTGAATTTTTAAAAAAGATTTTGTTTTATTTGACAGAGAGAGGGAGAGAACATGCACAAGCAAGGGGAGCTGCAGGCAGAGGAAGAGAGGGAGAAGCAGGCTCCCCGCTGAGCAGAGAGCCTCATGTGGGGCTCGATCCCAGGACTCTGGGATCATGACCTGAGTCGAAGGCAGATGCTTGATCTTAGCCAAAAGACTGAGAAGCAGTTGAAGGCAGATGCTTAACCCACTGAGTCACCCAGGTACCCACAATAATACATTTTTTAAAAAAGATTTTATTTGTTAGTGCACTTGTGTGCAAGGGGGTGGCAGAGGGAGAAGGATAAGTAGACTCCATGCTGAGTGTGCAGCCTGATGTGGTTTCAGTCTTACATCCTTGAGATCCTATCCCAAGCCAAAATCAAGAGTTAGCCATTCAACTGACTGATCCACCCAGGCAACTCTACAATGTATACTTTATTTCTATACATGTTATAAACTGTAAAATACATTAATTTTGCTTTAGACAGTGGTTTTTTATTTAATTAATTAATTATTTATTTATTTAAAAGATTTTATTTATTCATGAGAGACACATACAGAGAGGCTGAGACATAGAGGGAGAAGTGGACTGCTCTCAAGAAGCCTTGTGTGGGACTCGATCCCTGGACCTGGCATGCTTTGAACTGAAGGCAGACGCTCAACCACTGAGCCATCCAGGCATCCCTAGACAGTGACTTTTTATTTTTATTTTTTTATTTTTTTTGTTTTTTTTTTTTAACAGTGACTTTTTAAAAGAAGAGATTTATTTATTTATTAGAGAGGGATAAGAGTGTGCATGTGCAGATGAGCAGAAGGGGGAGAGGGAGAGAGAGAGAATCTCAAGCACACTCTGAAGCTTGATGCAGGGGGCCAGTCTCACCATGAAATCACAACCTGAGCCAAAACTAAGAGTTGGACTCTAAACCACCTGTGCCATCCAGGCACCCCTAAAATTGTTACCTTTTAAGGAAATTTTATATTTTTTTATTTTTAAAAATATTTATTTATTCATGAGAGACACACAAGAGAGAGGCAGAGACATAAGCAGAGGGAGAAGCAGGCTCTCCGCAGAGTGCCCAGTGTGGGACTTGATCCCAGGACCCCGGGATCACCACCTGAGCCTAAGGCAGATGCCCAACCACTGAGCCACCCAGGTGCCCCTGAGGAAATTTAAAAAGTGATAAAACAGAAGTCTCTTGTATTTAATCGTATATGATTTTCTGTGCTCTTCATTTCTTAGTGTATATCCAAATTTTTAGCTGATGCCATCCTTCCACCTGAAGTACTACCTTTAACATTTCTTGTCATGCAGGTGTTTTGGTGTTATATTCTTTCCACCTTGCCTGTCTGAAAATATTTTTATATCAGTTTTTTTCTTTTGTTTTTTAAAGTTTTATTTAAGTAATCTACACCCCATGTGGGGCTCAAACTCAAGACCCTGAGATAAAGAGTCTTATGCTCTTCAACTGAACCAGCCAGGCACCCTCTGCACTTTTATCTCTAAAGATATTTTCGTGCAGGCACCCAGGTGGCTTCCCTCTGCCAGTTTCTGTCTCTCTCTCTCTCTCTCTGTGTCTCTCATGAATAAATAAATTAAACCTGTTCTTTAAAAAAAATTTTTTTATTTATTTCTTTGACCTAGTGAGAGAGAGAGAGAGAGAGGGAGAGAGAGAGAGAACAGACAGGAGGAGCGGCAGAGGAAGAAGCAGACTCCCCACCAAGCAAGGAACCTTGAAGTGGGGCTCAATCCCAGGACCCCAGGATCACGGCTTGAATTGAAGGCAGAAACTTAATGAACTGAGCTACCCAGGTCCCCACTCCCTTTTTTTATTTTTATTTATTATTTTTTAAAGATTTTATTTATTTATTCATAGAGACACAGAGAGAGAGAGAGAGAGAGAGGCAGAGACACAGGCAGAGGAAGAAGCAGGCTCCATGCAGAGAGCCTGACATGGGACTCGATCCCCGGTCTCCAGGATCAGGCCCTGGGCTGCAGGCGGCGCTAAACCGCTGCCCCCTCCCCCTTTTTTCAAAAGGATGTTTTCATGCATATAGAATTCCAAGTTGATTTTTTCTTTTCTTTTTTTTTTAATAAGATTTTATTTATTCATTAGACAGTGTGTGAGTGTGTGGACAAGCAGAGAGGAGAGTCAGAAGAGGGAGAAGCAGGCCCCCTGCTGATCTGGGAGCCAGAAACTAGATTCCATCCCAGGACCCTGGGATCAGGACCCAAGCTGAAGGCAGATGCTTAACCAACTGAGCTACCCAGGCGCCCCTGATTTTTTTTTTTCTTTCAGCATTTTAAAGATGCCAATACTTTGTCTTCTGACATTCATAGTTTCCGTTAGTCATTATCACTGGTTTTCAGCAAATTTGATTATGAAAATGATATACCTTGGTGTGGTTTTGTCTCTATATATGTGTTTTATCCTGCTTGGTTTGTTCAGATTTTTGGATCTTTGGGTTTATACTTTTCATGAGACTGGGAACATTTTTCATCATTATTTCTTAAGATTTTTATCTGGTTATCTGGTCCCTTCTCTCTTTACATCAGGACTACAATTCCACGTGTGCTAGACCTTCTGATATTTCCCAGAGGTTACTGAGGCTTTGTTAAATTTTTTCAGTGTTTTTCCCCCCTTTGTGTTTCATTTTGGATAGTTTGTGTTGCTGTATCTTAACTGAATCTTCTGCATGCTCTAATATGCCATTGATTACATACAATGGTATTTTCACTTCATATATTGTGTTTTTTATTCCTAGAAGTTTCTTCTTTTCTTTTGACTATTTTCCATTTCTTTCTCTGTTACAGTTACTTTTTTTTAAGTCATTGAATATAATATTCTTAAAGTTTTAATGTTACTGTCCTTTTTAAATTTTTTAAAAGATTTTTATTTATTAGACAGAGAGAGAGAGAGAGAGAGAGGCAGAGACACAGGCAGAGGAAGAAGCAGGCTTCATGCTGGGAGCCCGACGTGGGACTCGATCCCAGGTCCCCAGGATCATGCTCCAGGCCGAAGGCAGGCGCTAAACCACCGAGCCACCCAAAAGGGATCCTGCTTTTTAAATTTTTTTAAAGATTTTATTTATATATTCATGGGAGATAGAGAGAGGCAAAAGCAGAGGGAGAAGTAGGCTCCCTGTGGGGAGCCTGATGCAGAACTTGGTCACAATCCAAGCCAAAGGCAGACAGACACTCAGCCACTGAGCCACCCAGGCATCTCTAATGTTCTTGTCCTTACGTGCCATTTCCAAGTTTGCTCCTTTGTTGACTAACTTTTCTCTTAGTATGGTTTTGTTTTTATTTTGTCGTTTGGCACATGTAGTAATTTTTGGTTGGGTGTTGGATGAGTGTCTGTCTTTTGCTGCCTTTCTTTAACAAGTATTTTGGCAGACAGGTTGCCTGTTCATGGTTTTGAGCTCTTTGTTTAGGTTTTCCTAGGGTAGATCTAGAGTAGTTTTCATTACAGGGACATTTGAGCCCTATACTAAGGGATGAATCCTCTAGAGTCTCTACTGAATATCTCAGGTGATCACCAAGGACTTTTTACCCTGACTTGCTGGAGCTTGAATGTTTCTGTGCTTGTGAGCTGTGAGAACTGACCAGCTTACAACTTCCCTGTTATTCTTTGCCTTACTGTTCTGAAGAAAAGATTCATGGCAGCCATATTCTCAGTTTTGAAGGGGGGGAAAAAAACCACTATTGATATTATAAAAATCTCATAGAAATGGAAAGAAAAGGTAAATCCGTGTATAGATCAGGGTAATAGTAAGCAGTTAAGGAGAATAAGGCAGAGTTACATCAAATTGGGTACTTACAACACCCAACCCCTTTAGCTGGGGAAGCCCTGTGGAGCCAGCCAGGCTGGAGTCCCTATTGAGAGGCCTAGGCAAGCATCCTTCCCTCTGGCGAGACTTCTAATTGACCATCCCCAGAAAGCCCATATTTTATAGGGCAAATGATGGAATCTGAAGTTAAACATTTGTTTGCCTACGTGCAGTTTGTGGTGAGCTGCATTTCTGTGTTATCATGGCTTTACATATTCAAAGAGGCGAAGTGTGTTTGCCTCCTCTCCCAGATTCCATTCTGGGGGGCCAGTCCAGCCTGGAGCCAGAGGGGATGCAGGGCAAAATTTATAGCTCTTCTTGTCCAGCAAGAAGGGTCATTTCTGACCTCGAGGCCAGCTAATGTCAACTAATCAGGCTCCCAAGGTCACTTATGTGGCCAAGTCTCACAAACAGCATTCTTTAGCCTGCCTGCCTACGTGCAGTTCGAGGTGGTTGGTCATGCAGGACAGATCACAGCAACCTCCCTATCCATACAATACACTGACTGGCCGTGGAAGTGTTGCCCAATACTTAGCAAAGATTAAAGGGGATACTATGCAGATTTTTGTAGTTCTTTTTCTCTTCCTACCTTTCTGGAATTTTGCCAGAGTTCTAGCCTCTTCAGCCTCCCTGAACCCTGGTATCTTTTCAACTCAGAGAGGTTAATGGACTCTTTTGATTCCCTCCTTTACTTTATTGAGGTCCAAAAATTGCCTTCAGGCAGACAGCCTGGGCAGTCAGTCAGTCTTTTGAATAACAGAATGTTCCATAGTCTACATTTGTCCAGTTGCCTTCTTGTGGTATCCTTTAGGTAGAGGCTAAATAATGAAATTAAAAATCTAAAGCAAGGGGATCCCTGGGTGGCGCAGCGGTTTGGCGCCTGCCTTTGGCCCGGGGCGCGATCCTGGAGACCCGGGATCGAATCCCATGTCGGGCTCCCGGTGCATGGAGCCTGCTTCTCCCTCTGCCTATGCCTCTGCTTCTCTCTCTCTCACTGTGTGCCTATCATAAATAAATAAAATTAAAAAAAAAAATCTAAAGCAAGAGTGTTTCACAGGCAGTGTGCGTACTTCCCATTACTTGGCTTGTGATGTGTAATTTCTAGACATCTCACTTTTAACCGTCTTCAGATCGAGCTCTGGATTCAGATGATAGTAGCCTGATCTTTCCATTAGAATATTTTCCATCAACCTTTCATGTAATGGTTTTAGTACCTATTGTGATTATAAATTATTAGGGTTTGCAACATGATACTTTTCTTAGTCTGTTCTTCCTTCATATAGATGAAATTCCTTAGAACTTTACCACATTAACTGTTTGGTTACTCTGTTGATTAGTATAGGAAAGGCAGGAAAGGGATTTGATTCTTTTCCTTATTTCTCAAGTAATTTTATTTATTTTTTTTAAGGTTTTATTTATTCATGAGAGGTAGAGAGAGAGAGAGGCAGAGACACAGGCAGAGGGAGAAGCAGGCTCCATTCCATACTGGAACCCGACGTGGGACTCGATCCCCGGTCTCCAGGATCACACCTGGGCTGAACGCAGAGCTAAGCTGCTGAGCCACCTGGGCTGCCCTCAAGTAATTTTAGAGGAATCATGAATTAGTCCCTTTAGCAGCCTTCCCTGATGACTGTGAATTTTCTTTAGTAGCATTGTGAACATACAGATTTTTATATATTTCATAGACATAAAATAATAGCTTTGTTTTTTGTAGTTTTTTATGCTCAAATTGTTTACTCTTAGGCCCGTGGGAGTGCCTTTTATTTGGGTCCTGCGACCTTTTGACAAGACTGCATTAGTCTTTAATAATTTCCTTGCTTTGGGAACAACAGCATGTTCCAGGCTCACCTTGTACATTTCCTGCCCCAATTTTAGAAATAGCCATTTCTCTAAGGGGACTGTCTCTTTAGCGGAAAATAGGATATAAAGACCACAATCTGGGTTCTGAGATATTCTTTGCTACTCATTGCTTTTGAATCTTTTTCTGTGGACAGGGTTAGAAAAGTCTTTCTTTCGTTTATGTAATCTCTACACTCAATGTGGGGCCTGAGCTCATGACCCTGAGATCTATAGTTGATTAAGAGTCCAATGCTCTAGGGGCACCTGGGTGGCTTAGTTGGTTAAGCATCTGCCTTTGCCTCAGGTCATGATCCTGTCATCCGTGGTCCCCCCCCCCCCCCCCCCTGCCTTTGTGGAGCCACCTGTCCCAAGTGTGGAGCTCTGCTCAGTGGGGAGTCTGCTTCTCCCTCTGTGCTTCCCAGCTCCAGCTTGTGTTCTCTCTCTAATAAATAAATAAAATAGTTTTTAAAAAATCAGATGCTCTACCACCCCAGGAGATTTAAAAAATGAGTTCCTGCTGATATTCTGATTCAGATGTACAGTTACAGGGTTTTTGTTTTTGTTTTTTTAAATTTATTTATGTATTTGAGAGAGAGCATGAACAGGGGGAGGAGCAGAAGTGGAGGTGGGAGGAAAGAATCTCAAGCAGGCCCTGCACCAAGCACTCTTCAACGGACATAGGGCTTGATCCCATGATCTTGAGATCACAACCTGAGCCGAAACCAAGAGTCAGACACCCACCTGACTGAGCCACCAAGGTTCCCCCAGTTATAGAGTTTTTATTTAATCTCTTTAATTTTATACTTACAGCTCTTCATTATGCTGAATTCTTTTGGTTTTTAATATTGTTAACATAATTAATTGTTAGCTTTATCCTACACTGCACCTATGTTAGTTTAAAAATAGTAATGACAGTACTATTACTACAAATAAGACTACTAAATAGAGCTGTATTATTTTTTTCATGGGTTTTTCGTACTTATTTTTTTTTTAAGTAAGCTCTATGCCCAACATGCCATCGAACTTAAGATCCTGAGGCTAGGAATCACATGCTCTACTAGCTGAGCCAGTCAACTGCCCTATGCTTTTGAAAATCTTTTTTTTTTTTTTTTAATTTTTATTTATTTATGATAGGAACACAGTGAGAGAGAGGCAGTGACACAGGCAGAGGGAGAAGCAGGCTCCATGCACCGGGAGCCCGACGTGGGATTCGATCCCGGGTCTCCAGGATCGCGCCCTGGGCCAAAGGCAGGCGCCAAACCGCTGCGCCATCCAGGGATCCCTGCCCTATGCTTTTGTACTTACAATATAACTCACAGAAAATATATAGTCAAAAATACTGTATTTTAAAGCTACTTGAACTAACTCCTCTCTCTGTAGTGTTATGCCACCAACTGTATATAAAATTAGGTAATTTAGTTCTTTAAAATTTTTCTTTTCTTGATAATACATCAAGATTACTGTTACTTTCTAAAACTCCAATTTAGTGGAGGTTTGCTTTGCTTTCATCCTAACAACTTTAATGTATAAGAATAAGAGAATATGA
Organism: Vulpes lagopus; assembly: GCF_018345385.1. Taxonomy (NCBI): domain Eukaryota; kingdom Metazoa; phylum Chordata; class Mammalia; order Carnivora; family Canidae; genus Vulpes; species Vulpes lagopus. The sequence continues at coordinate 130,548,553 of NC_054831.1, forward strand.
ATGTTTCATTATACCTGCTTGCCTGTATAGTTCATCTTCATACACTCTCTACTTAATATCTCTCCTGAAGTTTGGATTTATGATTTGCAGCTTAAAAGAAGTAACAGAAAAAAAAACAGAAAAAAAAAAAATAAAAAATAAAAAATAAAATAAAAAAAAAATAAAAAAAAAAAGAAGTAACAGAGAAGTAGATAACTCCTAATAAGATAATTCTTATCTTTCTTTTGTAAGACAATGTTATTGTGTGAGTGGGAATTCTGTAAATGCATGTCAGTTTGATTTTAGAGTTTCTAAACTGATCCAGAATAGTACATGTGAAGCAGTGAAATTAGGAATATTTTGTTTCATATTATGTTCTTACTTGTGGGTTTCTTTTATTTTTCTTAAGATTTTATTTATTTATTCACGAGAGGCACAGAGAGAAGCAGAGATGTAGGCAGAGGGAGAAGCAGGTCCCTGTAGGGAGCCTGACGTAGGACTTCATCCCAGAACCCTGGGATCACAACCTGAGCCAAAGGCAGACCCTCAACCGCTGAGCCACCCAGGCGCCCCATCTTTTAAAAAATATTTAAAAGTCAGCTGTTTAGAACAGACCATACAATTGACCTTTGGCTCCAAACATCAGTAAGGTGTTGCCTGACAGCATTTATTTCGTTTGTAGAATCAATTTTAAGTACAAATTTTGCTTTCACATATTTCCATCTGGTAGCTGAATTCAATATTAATATGCTTTCTTTTTTTTTTTTTAAGATTTTATTTATTTATTCATAGACACAGAGAGAGAGAGGCAGAGACACAGGCAGAGGGAGAAGCAGGCTCCACGATCGATGTGGGACTCGATCCGATCCCGGGTCTCCAGGATCACACCCCAGGCTGCAGGCGGCGCCAAACTGCTGTGCCACCCCGGCTGCCCTTAATATGCTTTCTTTGAGTACATTTATATTCTGCACAATCTTCATTTATTTTTATAGAAATAATACAGAATGCCCCATGTTGAAATTTTGGGTGAATTTTTTTTTGCAGAGGGTGGAAGAGCACAAGGAGAGGGAACAGCAGGCAGAGGGAGAGGGAGAAGCAGGCTCCCCACTGAGCAGGGAGCCTGATGTGGGGCTCAATCCCAGGACTCCAGGATAATGACCAGAGCCAAATGCAGACGCTTAAACCGCCTGAGCCACCCAGGTGCCCCTGACTCCATCCTTATAAATGTGGACTCTTAAATTTAAATTAGGGTGTTAAAGATTTTCAGCCATCACACTACCTACCCATCTGAAGTACACTATGATACAGCACATACAAAAGGGTAGTTGGCCTTTGTCATTTCACATTTTCCTAGACGCATTATCTTAATGCATATTGTCTGCCTAAAAGCAGAATGCTGGCTGTGTATGTTGAATCTTGATTGCCTTTTGTGCTGTTGCCTTTGTCTGGACTTATTGGAAACCATAGCAATAAGAAGTGAAATATGGGCTTTAATTAGGCAAGTTATTAATGAGTAGAATTTTAACTTATGAAGTGATGAAAAGTGGGAACTATCTGTGTTATTTATCTAATGTTGGCATGGGTCTTGTAGGCCACCTAACTGAACAAATATTTATACAGCTCTAAGATAATGAGGATACTGTACAAAATGAATAGAAGGCCAAAAGGAGTATTTAATGAGCTGGGGGGGATGAGAGGATCTCACAAAAGAGATAACTCTTAAATAACAAGTAGGAATTTGCCAAGCTGGCAAGTAGAAGGGTATTTTTGGAAGGCAGGGTAGCCAGCAAGAGCAAAGACCAGAGATGGGAAAAGAGCTGAGTCTATTACAGGAACAAGTAGCTCAAAATGACTGTATTAAAATTTGTGAGAAAGAAACATTAATCTTATTCTTGTTTGTTTGTTTTAAAGACTTTATTTATTTATTCATGAGAGACAGAGAGACAGAGAGGCAGAGACACAAGCAGAGGGAGAAGCAGGTTCCATGCAGGGAGCCCGACATGGGACTTGATCCCAGAACTCCAGGATCACGCCCTGGGCCGAAGGCTGCGCAAAACCACTGAGCTACCTGGGCTGCCCTAATCTTATTCTTAAATCCCTGACATGCTTTGGTAGCTATTGCCTGGTAATTTTATAAAAAAATTCATATTGTTGATAGGAAGAATTAAACCAAATAAGATATATTTTCTAGAAAAAAAAAAAGAGAGAGAGATTTTCTAGGATCCAAGAGGATAACTTGATTTACTTTCTGTCCAGGTGACATGCCAAAGTTTAATTCATTAAGTCTTTTCATCTATTCCATAAATGTTCTTTTTTTTTGTGTAGAAAAATATATATTTGATCTTCCTTCATTCAATAGTAATAGTAATCTGCTTTCTTACTATGTTGGAGAAATTTGAAAATTTTAACATTTAAGTACAATATCATTTTTTTAAAAGATTTTATTTTTAAGTAATCTCTACCCAGCATGGAGCTTGAACCCATAACCTGGAGACCAAGGGTCAAATGCTTCATCAGCTGAGCCAGCCAGGTGCACCACGATACATTTTTAAAGTATAGACAAAGTTCTCAGTATATGTGGTAAATTTTACTGAAGGTGTCTAAAGGGCAGAGACCTTTTTATTTCATTTATTCCCCCCGCTTCCCATACCTGTTTGTTATCCCAGAATGAGTCAATTTATTAGTGACATTTCTGGGAGGACAAAGGAACAAATATAAAAGGGTATTGCTAAATCAATAGATTTTTTTAAAGATTTATTTTTATTTATTCATGATAGACATAGAGAGAGAGGCAGAGACACAGGCAGAGGGAGAAGCAGGCTCCATGCCGGGAGCCTGACGTGGGACTCGATCCCGGGACTCCAGGACCGCACCCTGGGCAGGCGCAAAACCGCTGAGCCACCCAGGGATCCCCCTAAATCAATAGATTTTTTTTTTCCAAGGCAAAAAATATGCTGCATGGAAAGTGACTAAATATTAAAGGTAATGAGATATAACCAGTAACCCATCCTATATACTTTCTTTAAAACCTATGTCTATCATAATAAAGAAATCTTAAAAAAAGAAACTGCACGCTTAAAAAAAGTAAAAATAAAATCTTAGTTTATTGGGGGTGCCTGGCTGGCAAGTGTACAACTCTTGATCTCAGGGTTGTGAGTTTGAGTTCCATGTTCGGTGTAGAGATTGCTTAAAAATAAAAACTTAAAAAAAAAATCTTATTTTGTTATGCTATAAATCCACTGTGGCTTACTTCCTATTTACTTATGTTAGCATTTTTTAAAGGAGGTATTTGGAAGGAGAGTGTCTTAGATTGGGCTGCCAAGACAAAATACCATAGGCCAGGTGGCTTAGACACCAGTATTTCTCATATTTCCAGACTGAGAGGTCCAAGGTCAAGGTGCTGGCAAGGAAGTTTTCATTTTGAAACCTTTTCTCTTGACTTGTAAGTGCCCACCATCTCTTTGTAGAGAGTGCTCACATGACCTCTTTTGGGACTGAGGGAGGAGAGAGAGAGAAAGGGAAAGTTCTCTGGTAGAGAACTTCCTACAAGAGCCCTGATTCCATTAAGGGCCCCACCCTCATGACTTCATCTAACCCTAATTATCTCCAAAATGCCCGTCTCGGGATCCCTGGGTGGCGCAGCGGTTTGGCGCCTGCCTTTGGCCCAGGGCACGGTCCTGGAGACCCGGGATCGAATCCCACGTCGGGCTCCCGGTGCACGGAGCCTGCTTCTCCCTCTGCCTATGTCTCTGCCTCTCTCTCTCTCTCCCTCTCTCTCTCTCTGTGTGTGACTATAATAAATAAATAAAAATTAAAACAAAACAAAACAAAATGCCCCGTCTCCACATACCAATGTGGGTTAGGGCTTCAACATAGGAATTTGAGAGGTACACAAATATTCAGTCAGTAACAGAGGGTAATGACTTCCTCCTTAGTATTTTATGTTTTTATCATTTCAAGAAAATTCCCAAAGGAATAGAAGATCCTTTTTTTTTATAAAAGATTTTATTTATTCATGAGAGACACAGAAAAAGAGGCAGAGACATAGGCAGAGAGAGAAGCAAGCTCCTCCATGCAGGAAGCCCAATGTGGGACTCGATCTCAGGACTCCGGGATCACGCCCTGAGTCAAAGGCAGACGCTCACCGCTGAGCTACCCAGGTGTCCCAGGAATAGAAGATCCTAAGAGTTTCTTCAGAAAGTCCTGACATGGGGGTCAGTTGAGGCCTGGCCTCCTTATGATTGTGCTTCTGTCATATAGATCTTTTACCATTTCTATTTTTCATTTGCACAGAAGCTGAATATAAAGAAATATAGGATAGTTCACTTTAGCTAAAGGGAATAGCTTGTAAGGATTTTGTGATAATGATGATTAAGTCAGCCACCAAAACCGACAGTCTAGTTTTTGGTGTGCAAGTGTGAAGGTATGCTTGGAAGGTAATCACAACTTGGAAATCATGACAGTTGGAAATGAGGTCTCAGTGCCTTGATTATGTCTTTTAATGGAAAGTACTTATTGGTTTCCACTTCCTTATTTTTAACCCGTATTTCCCCATTATGAATTTCCTGGCATAGATATACACAAAACTTTTATTTGCCCAGGGTGTGAGGAGTGAAGTTATGCTGTAGTCTTCTGGTTGAAAATTTTCTTTTTTCTTTTCTTTTCTTTTTCTATTTATTCATGAGAGACACACAGAGAGAGAGAGAGGCAGAGGCAGAGGAAGACAGAGAAGCAGGCTCCCGGTGGGGAGCCCAATGCAGGACTCATTCCAGGACCTGCATGCCCTGAGCTGAAGGCAGATGCTTAACGGCTGAACCACCCAGGCATCCCTTGAAATTATTTTCTATGTATTATAAGAAACTAGCTTAGTGTCTATCTACATTGTATGCTAATAAGAATTTTACGTAGATAGAGACAAGTTAGGAAGATGAAGGAAATTAAACCCCACCTATGTGAATTATTTGGAAATCTGCAAGGGAGATTTGTCTACTGTCTTTTTTTTTTTTTTTTAACCTATTCAGTTACTTATATTAGTATGAACTCATGGATATTGTGCTCAAGGTGTTTCAGCTTTGGCCTTTGGGGGCTCTTTCATTTGTCTCCTGTATCCCTTTGACATGATCGTGTAAGTGTTTTGTTTTTGGATTATTTGCTTCCTGACATTACAGGATTATTCAAACTTGTCTTGTATAGATTCTATCCCAGTCCTAGATTTTGCAGTTTCACTAAGGAGCCCTACTTCCTTTTATTAGAGATGAGATTAGAAATCAAGATTTGGGCGCCTGGGTGGCTAGTCAGTTGAACATCTGGCTGTTGGTTTTGGCTCAGGTCATGATCTCAGGGTTCTGGGATTGAGCCCCACATCAGGCTCTGTGCTCAGCAGGGAGTCTGCTTGAGGATTCTCTCTTGCCTTCTCCTTCTGCCCCTCCCCCGCTTCCATTTTTTTTCTCTTATAATAAGTAAATCGTAAAAGTTTTTGTATTGATAAGGTACATATTAATGTGCCAGATATTACAAAGATGAATATTACTTGGCTTCTATCTCAAGTAGTGTACCATGTAGTGGGGAAGAAAGGAAGTTAAAATGGAATTTAGAGAAATGAGGGCTGTATTAAGTGAACAGGACTTTTTCCTGACATCTGTTGGAGATTAGAAAAATTTTTTTGTTTTATTTTGTTTTTTTAAGATTTATTTTATTTATTTATTATTATTTTTTAAGATTTTATTTATTTATTCAAGAGAAACACGGAGAGAGAAAGAGGGAAGCAGAGACATAGGCAGAGGGAGAAGCAGGCTTCATGCAGAGCGCCTGATGTGGGACTGGATCCCGGGACTCCAGGATCATGCCCTGGGCCAAAGGCAGATGCCCAATCACTGAGCCACCCAGGCGTCCCTTAAGATTTTATTTATTCATGAGAGACACACAGAGAGAGGCAGAGACATAAGTGGAGGGGAGCCTGAGGCAGGACTCAACCCCAGGACCCCGGGATCATGACAAATGCTCAACCACTGAGCCACCCAGGTGCCCTTCAATTATGCAAAAATGCATAATATCATTTAAGTTAATTTTGTTTTATTTATTTATTTATTTATTCATTCATTCATTCATTCATTCATGAGAGACACAGAAAGAGGCAGAGACACAGGCAGAGGGAGAAGCAGGCTCTGCAGGGAGCCGGACGTGGGACTCGATTCCTGGTCTCCAGGATCAGGCCCTGGGCTGAAGGTGGCACTAAATTGCTGAGCCACCCGGACTGCCCCTCATTTATGTTAAAGAATAAATCAGGGCACCTGGCTGGCTTAGTCAGAAGAGTGTGCAACTCTTGCTCTCCAGGTTGTGAGTTTGAGCCCCATGTTGGGTATAGAGGATACCAAAAATAAATGAATAAAATCTTAATAAAGAAAATCAGTGGTTGCCCATCAGAATCACTCAAAAACTATTAAAATTTAGATTCCTAAAACCATTCAAACCAACCAAATCAAAATCTCTGGGGCTTACAGTGGAGAGGTGGAGGTGGATGGGAGGGAGGTGGGGTTGAATCTCCGTCATTTTATCTTTATTTATTTATTTTTTAAAGATTTTTATATATTTATTCATGAGAGACACACACAGAGAAGGAGAGGGAGAGACACAGGCAGAGGGAGAAGCAGGCTCCCTGCAGGGAGCCCGATGTGGGACTCGATCCTGGAACTCCAGGATCATGCCCTGAGCCAAAGGTAGACACTCAACTGCTGAACCACCCAGGCATCCCAGTCATTTTATCTTTAATGAAGCACTCAAACAACTCTTCCACAGCCAGTCCAACAACAAATGAATACAAATTATAAATCCACACAGTCTCCATATATATAAATGCATAGAAAAATTACCTAGAAAGACATCAAATTTGAGAGGATAATCAGAGAAGGGAAAGATAGAGTCTTTTTTTTTTATTCATTTTTTTTTTTAAGATTTTATTTATTTATTAATGAGAGAGAGAGAGAGAGAGAGAGAGAGAGAGAGAGGGGCAGAGACATAGGCAGAGGGAGAAGCAGGCTCCATGCGGGGAGCCTGATGTGGGACTCGATCCCGGGACTCCAGGATCACGCCCTGGGCCAAAGGCAGTGCTAAACCGCTGAGCCACCCAGGCTGCCCCGTCTTTGTTTTTTTAAAATTAATTTTTAACAGCCAAAAATATACATACAAAATCATACAGAGTTGCAGCCATGGGAAACAGTATGGTAGTTCCTTAAAAAATTAGAATTACCATATCCTCTAATTCCATTTCTGATTATATGCCCAAAAGAACTGAAAGGATGGACTGAAACATTATTTGTACACCTATGTTCACAACAACATTGTTCATAATAGCAAAAAGGTGGAGATAACCTTAATGTCCCCCTGATAAATGGATAAACAAAATGTAGTATATACACACAATGGAATATTATTCATCCTTAAACAGGAATGCAATTCTTACACCTTCTACAATATGGAAGGAGCCTGAAGACATTGTACGAAGTGAACATGCCAGACATACTAGGGTAAGTACTGCAGGATTCTACTTGTATAGGTACCTACAGTAGTTAATACATCTAGACACAAAGCAGATGGTGGCTGCCAGGGGCTGAGGGAGAACAGAGGGTTATTATTTAATAGGTATGGAATTTTAGTCAAGGAAGATGAAAACATGCTAGAATGAATAGTGATGGGCATCAATATGAATATACTCAATGCCACTTAACTTAACACTTAAAAATGATTAAAATGGGGATCCCTAGGTGGCTCAGCAGTTTAGCGCCTGCCTTCAGCCCAGGGCATGATCCTGGAGTCCCAGGATTGAGTCCCACATCAGGCTCCCCGCATGGAGCCTGCTTCTTCCTCTGCCTGTGTCTCTGCCTCTCTTTCTCTCTCTCTGTGTCTCTCATGAATAAATGGGTGAGATCTTAAAAAAATAATAATAATAAATAAAATTATTAAAATGGTAAATTTTATGTTACATATATTTTACAACAATTAAAAAAAAAACTGTATAGGACACAGATGCACAACTCAAAAGATAATAAAACGAACCACTTTGTACCCACATCCAGGTTAGGAAATAAGGCATGACCAGGATATATTCAGCTTCTGTGTGCCCCTCTCATTACCCGTAACCTCAGACTCAACCAAAAGTAAACACTATGCTATTTTATCACTCCCTTACTTTTCTTTATAGCTTTACCACATAAGGATATGATAAAAGAAATACAGCCCTAAGCAATATATTGTTTAGTTGGATGTAGTTGTAGCTCATTTTCACTGCAGTGTAAAATTGTTACTAATATATTACAATGTATCCGTTCTGCTGTTGAAAGAAATCCATGTCTCCAAGGTTTATTCTTATGAAATAATGAGCATTTTTTAGTTTCTGTAGATTAGGAGTTGCTTGCAAACTTTCTTAACAGCAAACACAATAGAAAAATATTTTATCTCACAAATCACCTATACATATAGATATATAATAGGGAATAAGTTCCTCAAAATAATATCCTTACGATGAGGTACATTAATATTTTCTGTTTTATTTAACACTTAAGAAAACTGTTGGTCAAATGCCACTAAATTGTGTTCATTCTTATTATCAGGCTGCAAGGCAGAAGTTGAAAACAATGCTCTAAAATACATGTTTAGGAGTGAAATTGAAAGGTGTAGGTACAGGCATGTACATCTTTACTAGGTAATGTCAGACTGTCTTGCAAAGTCATTCCAGTTTACACTCCCACTTGCAGTGTAGGCAACAAGTGATTTTAATTTTTTAAAGTTTTATTTATTTTTAGCTAATCTCTGTATCTAACATGGGGCTCAGACTTCGTGACCCAGACATCAGAAGTTGCATGCTCCTCCTACTGAGCCACCCAAGCGCCCCAATTTGATTTAATTTAATTCAATTTTTATTTATTCATGAGAGACACAGAGAGAAAGAGAGGCAGAGGGAGAAGCAGGCTCCATGCAGGGAGCCCAATATGGGACTTGATCCCGGGACTCTGGGATCATGCCTTGAGCCAATAGCTGAGCCCCCCAGGTGTCCCAATTTGATTTAATTTTAAAATCATAAATGAGTTTTAAAAGTTTATTAAATGCTTTTGCTGCAATTGCTAAAATATATGGTTTTCTGTTAGTCGAGGTAAATTATATTGCTTTTCTAATGTTAAAATAAGCTTGCATTCCTCAGACAAACTGAACTAGACCATGATTTATTGTATTTTATATAATGCTGGATTCAGTTTGCTGAAGTTTGGTTTAGAATTTTCTTTTTAAGGTTTTATTTATTTATTCATGAGAGACAGAAAGAGAGGCAGAGACATTGGCAGAGGAAAAAGCAGGCTCCTCACAGGGAGCCCAATGCAGGACTCAATCCCAGAACCTTGGGATCACACCCTGAGCCAAAGACAGGTGGTTAACCACTGAGCCACCCAGGTGTCCGGTTTGGAATTTTTTATCTATGTTCTTGAGAGACATGCCCTATAATTTTTCTTATATTGTCTATTTCTGGCTTAGAATCAAAATTATGCTAGTTTCATAAAATGATTTGGGGACTGTTCCTTTTCCCCCCATTGTCTGGAAGAGTTTACATTAAACAGGGAATTATCTGCCCATTGACTATTTGGCAGAAAGCAGTTGTAAATCTATATAAGCCTAGTTTTCTTTGTGCAATTTTTCTGTCCCCAGATTCCATTTTTTAAAGAATAAGACTACTTGAGTTTTCTGTTTCTTTTGGAGTCAGTTTTGTAAATCCTATCTTTTTCTAGAAATTTACACTTCACCTAAGAGAACACAGAAGCCAGAATCAACTATAGCTTTCATTACCCACATAATTTAAACTTAGACTATTGACAAAACAGAAATGAGCTACAAAGGGATGCCTGGGTGGCTCAGCAGTTGAGCGCCTACCTTGGGCCCAGGACATGATCCTGGAGTCCTGGGATTGAGTCCCACATCAGGCTCTCTGCATGGAGCCTGCTTCTCCCTCTCTCCCTCTGCCTATTTATATATATATATATATGAATATATATATGAATATATATATAAATATATATGAATAATATTAATAATATAATATTATAATATGAATATATATTATAATATATAATATGAATATATATTCATATATATAAATATATATATGAATAAATAAATAAAATCTTAAAAAGAGAACCGAGCTACACAGATGTCATCTAAGTAATGGGTAAATACTCTTAATCAAGGTATATATCCTCTGAAAACTTTCAATTTATGATGAGCCATTTAACATTTTCTAATCTCTAGGGCACCTATGATTTTTGGATCATAGGGCAATTCTATTTTTAACTTTCTTTTAGAAGTATCTTAACTGTTCTTGGGGCATCTGGGTGACGTAGTTGATTCAGTGTCTGACTCTTGGATTTCAGCTCAGGTCCTAATCTCAGGGTCATGAGATCAAGCCCTGCACTCAGTGCAGAGTCTGCTTAAGACTCACTTTCCCTCTGCCTTGCTTCCCCACCACCCCACTTACACACATAGCTCTAAAGTAAATAAATCTTTAAAAAAAAAAAAAACCCTTGCCACTCTTTCTTTAGTTGGCTTTTTTATACAATGCTTTTAAATTTAAAATTTTTTAAACTGTTTTCCCCACTAAATTTCCTAATGTCTCCCTCTCTCTCTCTCTCTCTCTCTCTCTCTCTCTCTCTCTCTTTTTTAAGATTTTATTTATTTATTCATGAGAGGCACAGAGAGAGAGAGGCAGAGACACAGGTAGAGAGAAATAGGCTCCATGCAGAGAGCCTGATTTGGGACTCGGTCCCGGGACTGCAGGATTACACTCTGGGCCGAAAGGCAGACGCTTAACCACTGAGCACCCAGGCATCCCAAGATCTATATTTTTAATAAGATTTAACTAGCACTGCAGTTGAATATATCAGTCCAATTTTATTACTGTTATTTTTTAAAAGATTTTATTTATTTATTCATGACAGATACAGAGAGAGAGAGAGGCAGGCTCAATGCAGGAAGCCCGATGTGGGACTCGATTCCGGGACTCCAGGATCATGCCCTGGGCCAAAAGCAGACACTCAACCACTGAGCCACCCAGGCATCCCTTTATTACTGTTATTGGGGGTATTACAGGCATACCATACAGTTTCAAAACTTTACATAGAAGATAACGTTTTAAGCATTGGGTTCTCACACAAGATGCTATTTTGCCCTACTTTCAAACACACAAAAAGAACAAGTTTAAACTTCACTCCAAAATTATGTAAGGTAGAAAACCTCAAGATCCAATAAAAGAATGAAATAATAAAGAGAACAAAAGTCTCCCCTGCATTAAGGATTGACTAAAGCAATCACCATTTCATGACTTCAGTTTTAAGAAAGGCTAACAGCTTTCTGGTTTACTCATCCATTGCAGATCTACTTCAATGAAAGGGGTACTTTTTTAAACAAATTCTTTTTACTTTATACAAGTAAATACTTGTTTAAGTATTTCCTTCAAAAGGAGAAGTGTCCTTTTTTCTCCCCCTTGTCCTTATTTGGGAATATAAAAATTTGTTGACCCTGTGTCACTTGAAAAAAAAAATTACTGATCTGTGAAATTCATTAAGTCTGGGAACCATTGTGATAGAATCTTTCTGCAAAAGGCTAAGAAAATTCTGGCCTGCAGTGGTTTGTGCACACTTCTCTCATCAGAAGGAAGGTGCATAATCACAGAAAAATCTGAACATCTTAAAGATAGTAATGATTTGCTTAGGTTCTGTACATTTTTTTTTAAGATTTTATTTATTCATGAGAGAGACAGACAGAAGCAGAGACACAGGCAGGGGGAGAAGCAGGCTGCATGCAGGGAGCCCGATGTGGAACTCGATCCCGGGTCTCCCTGATCGGGCCCTGGGCCAAAGACAGGTGCTAAACTGCTGAGCCATCCAGGGATTCCCCCCCCCCCTTTTTTTTTACTTTTTGATAAGGAAGTTTTTTTCCATCAGAATATGTAGGAATTAACATTTAGGTTTTGTTGTTGACTCTAAAATGAATTCATCAAGTTGTATTTGCTTGTTTATTCCTAAGCTCTTGTATGGTTACTGTAAACAATTTTCTTTTGTGTCCTTAAGGGGAGGGGAGGAGGCAGACGACTGCAGTATAGTAATGCTTAGTACTGCTGGCAGATACTTAGTATTGTGGGAGCATAGAGGGAGATGTAGGTATGTTATGAACATTTCTATAGCCTGATGCAATCAGTTTTGAGTGAATACAGTTTACTAACTGTTACAGTATGGTTATCTCACCCTTTTGCATTTTTCTTACTTTCTTAAGTAATTTTTTTGAGAGGGAGAAAATTTCCAAACCCAGTATAATGTACCTTTTAATGCGACTTTGTAATCGTGACTCCTCCGATTCATACTGTATTTCCAATGAAAGCCTTTTGTTTAAATTACTCTTAGATGTTAAATTATTACAATCCTAATTATTCTATATTTTGAACATTATTACTGTCTTTTCGTAAAATCTAAAAATTCAAGAGAAATAAAAAAATTCAAGTTCTCACAAAATATAAATTTGTGTATTAAAGTTCTGTTATAGGGATCCCTGGGTGGCGCAGAGGTTTGGCGCCTGCCTTTGGCCCAGGGCGCGATCCTGGAGACCGGGATCAAATCCCACATTGGGCTCCCGGTGCATGGAGCCTGCTTCTCCCTCTGCCTATGTCTCTGCCTCTCTCTCTCTCTCTCTCTCTCTCTGACTATCATAAATTAAAAAAAAAATTAAAAATAAAGTTGTTATATTATTTCCATTCATGATATAAAACCACACTTTTTAAAAAAATTTTTTTTATTTTTTATGATAGTCGCACACACACACACACACAGAGAGAGAGAGAGGCAGAGACACAGGCAGAGGGAGAAGCAGGCTCCATGCACCGGGAGCCCGATGTGGGATTTGATCCCAGGTCTCCAGGATCGCGCCCTGAGCCAAAGGCAGGTGCCAAACCGCTGCGCCACCCAGGGAATCCCAAAACCACACTTTTCTTGATCATATACTTAGTAATAACAACCTTTGACTGTTACATATGAATATGGAGAATGCTCTGAGGACTGCTCCATTTCTGCTGCTACTCTAAAAGAGTCATAAAGTGCTTTCATTTAATATCCGTTGTTGTAAAGAATAAAAGTATACTAAGTGGGTAGTTTGGCAAAATACTTTTTGATTTCCTTAAAGGGAGTCTTAATTAGATAACACATTGATGAGTTAACCACTTAAAAAGCTTATTGTGGCTGATATCTCTTATTAGGTTTGGAATCCTGTATAGAAATAGCTCTCTGAATTTGCTTGTCAAAATAGCTCACAGTTTGCTAATAGCAGCAGTAGTTACGCCAAATTATTCTATTTCTACCATTTGTCAAAACATTGACTGTCAGGAACTAAGGAGTCTCCAGATTATGAGTTTATGTTAATGTGGATGAAATACTAAGTAGTGTATGCAAATGGCATAAAACCCATAGAGTAACAAATAGTTTTTACCTTTGTCCAAAAGGTAATTCTGGAAGTAGCAAAGAATATCATTTCAAGAGATAGTAATTTGAAGATCTTTATTCCCTTCACCTTCCCTAATTTCATTCTTTGAAATCCTACATATTCTTTAAAGTTGAAATGCTTGCCTTTGTGTAATTTCCTGCTCAGACTAGTTGGATGCCATCTCCTCCTGTGTTTGTACCATAGGTCTGTCCTGTGTTGGTATTCTTTATTTATGTGTCTGTGGCTCTTAACAGGTTAATGTCCTTGAGAGGAAATAGTGGCATATCCTCTTTTTTTTTTTTTTTTAAGATTTTATTTATTCATGAGAGACATACACAGAGAGAGAGAGGCAGAGACACAGGCAGAGGGAGAAGCAGGCTCCATGCAGGAAGCTCGACGTGGGACTTGATCCCGGGACTCTGGGATCACACCCTGGGCTGAAGGCAGAAGCTCAACCGCTGAGCCACCCAGGCGTCCCTTTTTTTTTTTTTTTTCCAAAGATTTATTTACTTGAGAGAGAGAAAACATGCAAGTGGGGGCAGGGGCAGAGGGAGAGAATCTTTAAGCAGACTCCCCACTGAGTGTGGAGCCCCATGTAGAGCTTGATCCTGCAACCCATGAGATCATGACCTGAGCTGAAACCGAGAGTCAGGCGCTTATCCAACTGAACCACCCAGGTGCCCTGGCATGTCCTTTCCTTTTTAAATCCCGTAAGATGTAAGCACAGTATTTTCACGTACAGTAAATGTCTCATTGATATTTGTTGAATGCATGAAGTAAGGTAGAAATTTATATTTTACCATTTTCTATAACTTTTTTATTTGACTTAGAATAATGATAATGTAATATATTAATAAGGCTTGTTATCATCTTAGATTGAATCATATTGTGGTCTTCTGTAAATCTGCATATAACAGTATTTTGTACTTTCAAGAGTAGTGGTTTGTTTGGTTTTTTTTTTTTTATTCATGAGAGAGACAGAGAGAGAGAGAGGCAGAGACAGAAGCAGGCTCCATGCAGGGAGCCCGATGCGGGACTCTATCCCGGGACTCCCAAGATCACGCCCTGAGTAGAAGGCAGGCGCCAAACCGCTGAGCCACCCAGGGATCCCCCCAAGAGTAGCGTTTAATACCTTTTAGCTGACATTAGTGCTGCCCAGGTGGGTAACCCCTCATTGACATCTGTGCGAGGTTGCTGCATTGCTCCTGAAGCCTCAGAAGCCCTCATGTGGAGGGATGACTGTGGGTGCTTATCCATTCAATCCAGCCACATTTCCTTCAGTTAAGTTTCGATGCTTTATTTTACTGTCACTGAGAGGTTACCCTTATTGCAGTTTTTTTAGTCTTTTGAAATTTTGAAGAATAATCTTGATTGCATTTTAAATCTTCAGCTTCTTTTTAGTAAGTGAAGCATATTTTGATTTTCATAAAGACATGTTTACTTCAAGAGGATTGTTAGATGTCTAGTTGTCAGAAATCAAAGACACGGTTAATCAAATATTGTAGTAGGATCTGGTAAAAACTTGTACGTAGATAACAAAGTAGTTTAATTCCCATCCTGAGTTTCTGTGAATTGATTTTAACTCTTCACTAGTTAATCAGTTTCCTTCAGGGAGTTCAGAGTAATTTTTGGTATCTGCTACCCTTACAGAATCTTTATAAAGTAGGTAGGGAATTTTCATTACTTAGGGGTAAGGGGGTTTTCCCATGTTGTCCTGTGTGCCCTAGCTTAGGTCACACAGTGTTACAGGTAGAAATAGTAGCCAGATCTCCTGGTCTCAAAATCTTTGTTTTTTTTTAAAGGTTTTTTTTTTTTTTTTTTTTCATTCATTCATGAGAGACACAAAGAGAGACAGAGACATAGGCAGAGGGAGAAGCAGGCTCCTCACAGGGAGTCTGATGCGGCACTTAATCCCAGACCCCAGGATCACGCCTGGAGCCAAAGGCAGATGCTCAACCGTTGAGCCATTCAGGCATCCCTCCCAGTCTCAAAATCTTAACCGCAATTTACACTTCAGATAGGCAAGGTATATGGATTTTTTTTTTTTTTTAATAAGCTCTGTGCCCAATGTGGGGCTTGAGCTCTCTGAGATCAAGTCACATGCTCTGCCGACTGAGCCAGCTAGGCACACCAAGGTATTTGGATTTTTAAAAGTGACTCGTATTTAGTTGGATGTAGTCTCCTAGTATGCTATATATAGTATAGTATAGTATAGTATAGTAGTGATACTACTGGGCCAAATAAATTGTTTCTTTAGTACCACCCATCTTGACCCAGCAAAGGGTCGTTGGGAATGGCTCAGGAGTCTGGCAGACTCTCAGGCAAGTGTACACCTTAAAAGGTCAAAATTCAAGGAACCAGAGAGATATGTTAATTCTGGCCAATAAAATATCTTGGCAGCATCCAGTGACATATAAGGGTAGGGTCTGCTATTCCTGGATGTACTGATGATGTAATTTCCTATTATAAAATAATGCAAAGTCAGCACAAGGGTAGGGTAGTATGAGGAGAAATTTCAATAAACCTTGTACTCATTTGCATGTCTATGCTAGCAAGACAAGATGGCTAGGCATGGTCTCTGCCCTCAAGGAACTCAGACTGCAGTTTGTGGTTTGTCCCCAAAACTTGGGGAAGGCCTCACACAAAGTGAGGGGTCAGAGGAAGTTTTTTTTTTTAAGATTTTATTTATTTATTCATGACAGATAGAGAGAGCAGAGACACAGGCAGAGGGAGAAGCAGGCTCCATGCTGGGAACCCAACACGGGACTCAATCCCAGGTCTCCAGGATCACACCCCAAGCTGAAGGTGGCACTAAACCGCTGAGCCACCGGGGCTGACCAGAGAAAGATTTCTTTTAAAGACTTCATGATGGGGCACCTGGCTGGCTCAGTCAGTGGAGCACACAACTCTTGATCTCAGGGGGGTGGGATTGAGCCCCACATTGGGTATAGAGGTTACTTTAAAAATAAATAAATAAATAAATAAATAAATAAATAAATAAATACCTCATGGGGGCACCTCACTGGCTCAATCTATAGAGGACGTGACTCTTGATCTTGGGGTTGTGGGTTCAAGCCCCACATTGGGTATAGAGATTACTTAAGAAATAAAATCTTGAAAAAAAAAAAAGAAATAAATAAAATCTTGGGATGGGACGCCTGGGTGGCACAGCGATTGAGCATCTCCCTTAGGCTCAGGGAGTGATCCCAGGATCCAGGATCAAGTCCCACATCGGGCTCCCTGCGAGGAGCCTGCTTCTCCCTCTGCCTGTGTCTCTGCCTGTGTGTGTGTGTGTGTGTCTCATGAATAAATAAATAAATATTTTTAAAAATCTTAAGTTAAAAAAAGACTTCATGAAAACCACGTTCAGTGAACTAACAATAACTACATGTGAATTGTTTTGTATGGCTTCTTTTGGCATGAAGAAAACAAAAACTGTTTCAGAATGCCTCCATATCCTGTGGGAATATGAGTGATGATTTCATTACCTAATCATGGAAGTGAAAATGAGGAGCTGTACAGATTGGTGCTAGGTGTGTAATTACAGAGGAATCGTATCTGAGCCCATCGCTGTGTGTTCCCATTGGCATTTGTGCTCAGGACCAAGTTCACAAACATGCCTTCAGGAGCATCGCGTTTGATGTTTTTGTGGACAGGGAAATGATTGAATGGGAGAATTACTTAAAACTAGGTATTAAAAAAGTGCAAGTCCCCTTATGTCGGCTTGCTAATTGTACTTTGAGAAGATTTGGAAAGTGAGTAAGAAGTTGTTTATTGGGCCAAACAAATTTTTATTTCGCTTGGGAAAAAGTATTCTATAAATAAGCTCTTGCAGCCTTCACTGATTCAGTTTGTTCCGACGCAGACCCTAGCCTCACAGTCTGTCAAGCTGTTGAGTGAAGGAACAACTGTATTTGAGATGCTATGTTTAAATCAAATGTGAAAAATGGAGCCAAACTCAAGGAATCTGTTTCTTTGGACTCTTTTCCCTAGTAAATTTGAGAGCCGAGTGGGAGTTAAAAATATGAGAAAGTCAATAAATTAGGGAAGATAGCCAGTGGGAAGTGAGAAATGATAACTTGTAGGGAGAAATGATAGCTTGTAGGGGAAAGAATAAGAAGGAATATGGAAAGTGATCTTTTCCCAGGAGTAAAAAGTACCCTTGTTTTGCCAGAAAAAATTTTTTGTTTTAAATTTTACATGACTCTACTCTTTAGGTTAGGAGTTAGGGCTGGAAATGGAAAGGGCTTCCTCTAGTGAGTTTAAGCATGTGGAAAAACAGCTCACCCAAGATGGGAGTAACTATCTAGGATAATTTAATACAATTACACTAAACCTACAGTAAACACTCCTCTACTTTTGGGGAATGGAGGGGGATTGTCACTACCTTCTGTCTGCCACTTTCCCTCCTTCCCCAACTAGGAGGACTTAGGCTACTCTACTACTTCTGGTTAGCCACCAATTGTTCACCATCATCAAGATTCTAGCAGCCACTTTTCTAGGATACATTGCAGTATCATGAGCTAATTTGATAGATGAGTTTCTTGGAAGCTATTTCATGAGCTGATTGATTTTTTCACTTTCCTTAATCTGGTAACTCTTCCGTTTTTTTTTTTTTTTTTTTTTTTAAGATTTTGTTTATTTATTCACAAGAGACACATAGAGAGAGAGAGACAGAGACTGGCAGAGGGAGGATAAGCAGGCTCCATGCAGGGAACCCAATGCGGAACTTATCCCAGGACTCCAGGATCACACCCTGACCAAAGGCAGATGCTCAGCCACTGAGCCACTCAGGCATCTCTCATTCTTCCAGTTTTTAAGATGTTGTACATAATTTGTATATATGTTACAGGAGTGGTAGAGATGAGGGGAGAAATTGCTGTTCTTTGCTTTTCCCACCCCCCTCATTTTTTGGTACATTTCAGATTTTTTAAAAAGTCATTCATTCATTCATTCATTCATTCATTCATTCATTTATGAGATAGTGTGAGCAAGAGAGAAAGCACAAGCAGGATCAGGGGCAGGGAGAAACAGACTCCCCTGCTGAGCAGGGAGCCCAATGCTGGTTTGTTCCTAGGACCCTGGGATTGTGACCTGAGCTGAAGGCAGTTAACCAACTGAGTCTCTCAGGGGCCCCCGATTTAAGTATACATATATTTAAAATATATTTTTGTAAATATATTAAATATAATATATTTAACATTAACATTAAATATATATATTTAATTTGTACACCCAGTGTGGGGCTCAAACTTATGATATCAAGAGTCACATGCCCTACTGACTGAGTCAGCCAGGCACCCCTGTAATGTTTCAGATCTTTCTCAAAGCCCCAAGTGTATTTCAAGATCACTCTTCTCGTTCCATTATTTAATAATTCTTTGCAACAGGGCTAGAGGGAATGCTGGAAATTTGTAAGGTGAATGGTCTCAGTAGGTGTGTATGGTCAAGGGGATAGATATATTAGAAGATAAGAAAATGAACTCAGATGTCCAAGAAAGGACTTGCTGCCCATCTGTAAGGAGTATAACTAAAGAAAGTTGTTAGTCCCTTCAGGGTAGGCCTCAGCTTTGGAGTACCCCCCAGCCAGTGGCTGAGTGATAGATGAACCCCATACTGGAACTCCCTATTTGACCATCCTTGTTCCTAAACTCTGTTGGACAGACTTTGTCAGGTGTGCATTGAGCTCTGTTCCTCCTGCCCATTCCTGCTTCCTCTTTTTCTTTTCTTTTTCTTTTTCTTTTTTTAAGATTTATTTATTTATTTATCAGAGAGAGAGAGAGAGAGAGAGAGAGAGAGAGAGAGAGGCAGAGACACAGGAGAAGGGAGAAGCAGGCTCCATGCCAGGAGCCCGACGTGGGAGTCGATCCCAGGACTCCAGGATCGCGCCCTGGGCCAAAGGCAGGTGCCAAATCGCTGAGCCACCCAGGGATCTTTATTTATTTATTTTAAATATGTTTTAATGATTTATTTTTGAGGTCCCAATTTCATTTTCCCCTCTCTCCCTTCAATGTGTTACGATTCTAAAATTTAGTCTGAGAAATGAACTCTGCATTTCCCTTTTCTCTTAATCTTGGTTAGTTTTAGGAACAACTTGAATCTTATGATATCTCATCCAACTTGCAGTTTTAAAGCGAGTGTTCTTTTTCTCTATATTCTTAGAGTTGATCGGGTAGATTGTATTGTTCTTGAACAGGTGAAGTAGAGATGGATATGGGGTATTGGTATAGCTAACATGAATATACCTCTTACTGTTGTCAGGCAGTATTGTGACCGCTTTCCTGTCCTCACAGAGACTCTGGATTGGTAAAGAAACGGAGTGTGAGGCATAGTTAAGTAATTTACCCAAGGTGACACAGGTGGTAAATGGGGGATCAAAGATTCACATTCAGGCAGTCTGGCTTTAGAGTCCATGTTCTTTATGAGGATATCATTTTGTTTCTTAAAGTAGCTAATTGTGGCAAATGTGGGATTGTGCAAACATTTACTGCTCAATTTTATCTCTAAGTGATATGGGCCCTATCCATATCTTTTACTTTTAAAAATTATTCTCTCCTATTTTTCCTCCATTTTCTAATCAAGATTTCAACTTTGGCTAACTGTTGAAATTACTAGATGTGCTGTATTTTTAACTAATAGATATCAGTTAACTGGCTTCATTACTTTAAGATTTATTTATTTATTTGAGAGAGAGAGAGAATAAGAGCGAAGGGGAGGGGCAGAGAGAGTCCTAAGCAGACTCCCTGCTGAGCGTGAACCTGATACAAGGCTCCATCCCACCACCAAAATCATGACCTGAACGGAAACCAAGAGTTGGACACTCAACTGACTGTGGCACTCAGGTGCCCCTTGGCTTCATTACATTTTAGGTGGAAAGGGCCTGTTTTTAATTTAAATTTTCTTATTTTTTATTTTTTTTAAAGATCTTATTTATTTATTCATGAGAGACACAGGCAGAGGGAGAGGGAGAAGCAGGCTCCATGCAGGGAGCCTGACGTGGGACTTCATCCCGGGTCCCCAGGATCACACCCTGGGCTGAAGGTGGCGCTAAACCGCTGAGCCACTGGGGCTGCCCAAGGGCCTGGTTTTTTGGGGTTTTTTTTTTGGGGGGGGGGGCTGTTTTTTTAAATGAAGATGGTCAGACCAGTTGAATAATCTTTGATCAAAGCAAGGGTTGTATCAGTTTGTTCTTTCCTAGTAGGAACAGGCAGTCAGAGATATGACAGAGAAAAGCCTTAAGATCGGAGCGAGTCTTAAAATCTTTTGCTTTCATCAAGGTAGTTCTCTTGGGGCATAGGGTTGTTGTTAGTTGTTCAGAGTGCAACCTGAAGACTGAGGATCAGCTAGCTATGTTGAAACTGCTTGCTGGGCCCTGTGCTCATTTGCTCATAAATGGTAATACTGGTATGCACAGCCTGCTTCTATTTGCAGACTTACTGAACTCTTCAGGAGAGATTGGCTGCCTACACAGTGGAAGTAGATGATTCTGTCTCTAAAATAGAGGTAGAAAAATCACAGATGAGGGGCTGTGATCTAATCAAATATATGAATTTATTCTTGGTTTTATTTGGCATTCTTATTATTTTGGTGTGTGTGTGTATTTTTTTTCCTTTTTCCTTTTCCCTTTTTTTTTTTTTTAAAGGGAGAGGACCCTTACCTAACCTCGTGCTCACAGACTTAAGTCTTTTGGGGGAAGAAAGTCATTGCCTAGACAATGACTTGTTCTATCATTTATTTCCTCCCTGTTCTATCATTAAGTACCTGTCTTTTATTCCTTGCTATCTTACCTCAATTCAGCTTTTACAAATCTGTGTTACTTTCTTCATCAATGTATAGTGGCAATGCTGTCACACATTAAGAGTGGCTGTGTTGGGCAGCCCGGGTGGCTCAGCGGTTTAGCGCCACTTTCAGCCCAGGGCCGGATCCTGGAGATCCGGGATCGAGTCCCACGTCGGGCTTCCTGCATGGGGCCTGCTTCTCCCTCTGCCTGTGTCTCTGCCTCTCTCTCTCCCTCTGTGTCTGTCATGAATAAATAAATAAAATCTTTAAAAAAAAAAAAAAAAGAGTGGCTGTGTTGAGGATTCCTGGGTAGCTCAGAGGTTTAGCGCCTGCCTTCGGCCCAGGGCATGATCCTGGAGTCCTGGGATCAAGGCCCATATCAGGCTCCCTGCATGAAGCCTGCTTCTCTCTACCTGTATCTCTGCCTTGCTCGCTCTCTGTGCCTCTCATGAATACATGAATAAAATCTTAAAAAAAAAAAAAAGTAGCTGTATCTTTTTTTTTTAATTTTTATTTATTTATGATAGTCACAGAGAGAGAAAGAGAGGCAGAGACATAGGCAGAGGGAGAAGCAGGCTCCATGCACTGGGAGCCCGATGTGGGATTCGATCCCGGGTCTCCAGGATCGCGCCCTGGGCCAAAGGCAGGCGCCAAACTGCTGTGCCACCCAGGGATCCCCTAGCTGTGTCTTTTTAATGTTTAATTTCTTTTTTTTATATATATATATTTTATTTCTTTGTTTGAGAGAGGGGAAAAGAGCACGAACAGATGAGGGGGAGGGGCAGAGAAAGAGGGAGAACCAGACTCTCCACAGAGCAGGGAACCTGACTCTGGAACTCGATCCCAGGACCCCAGAGATTATAACCTGCGCTGAAGGCAGACACAACCGACTGAGCCACCTAGGCGCCCCTTAGTGTTTAATTCTTAACTGTGAGTTCAGCCAAGGGATAATAATCTTCACTGGAAAACATATATTAAGTACTATGATTCTACTTAAGGATCCACTAAGGTGACATGACTTAAAAAATGATAATGTTCTTTCAAAGTATAACATAATTTGGGATGCCTGGGTGGCTCAGCAGTTGAGCGTCTGCCTTTGGCTCAGGGCATGATCCTGGAGTCCTGGGATTGAGTCCCACATTAGGCTCCCTGGATGGAGCCTGCTTCTCTCTACCTGTGTCTCTGCCTTGCTCTCTCTCTGTGCCTTTCATGAATAAATAAACAAAATCTTAAAAAAAAAAAAAAAAGTATAACAATTTGTTGTACTCTTCATTCAGAATGTTGCTCTGTGAAATAAGATAGTCATTTCAAGGGATCCCTGGGTGGCGCAGTGGTTTAGCGCCTGCCTTTGGCCCAGGGTGTGATCCTGGAGACCCGGGATCGAGTCCCACGTCGGGCTCCCGGTGCGTGGAGCCTGCTTCTCCCTCTGCCTATGTCTCTGCCTCTCTCTCTCTCTCTGTGTGACTATCATAAATAAATAAGTAAGTAAGTAAGTCATTTCATGTATTGAAAAGATAGTCGGTTTCAGGGGCAGCTGGGTGGCTCAGTAAGTTAAGTGTCTGCCTTAGGCTCAGATCATAATCCAGGGTTCTGGGATCAAGCCCCACATTGGGCTCCCTGCTCTTTGAGGAGCCTGCTTCTACCTCTCCTTCTGCCCCTCCTGCTGCTTGTGTACTTTTTCTCTCTCTCTCTGTCAAATAAATAAATAAAATCTTAAAAAAAAAAAAAAAGTTTAGATTGTTCCAGAAATATGAAGCTCTCACTTAAAAAAATAGACCATGTTTTTTAAAGTGGTTTTACATTCATAGCAAAATTGAACAGAAAGTTCAGAGATTTCCTATGAATCCCCTATCCTTCCTCAATCCACAGCCTCCCCTACTGTCAACATCCCCCACCAGAGTGGTACATTTGTTACAGTTGATGAACCTCATGGACATATCATCACCACCCAAAATCCATAGTTTACATTAGAGTGCACATTCTGTGCGTTTGAACAAATATATAATGACATGCATGTATCCACCATTATAGTAAAAGTTCTCACTTTTTAAAGCATCTTTCCTTAGTTACATAATTTCCTTTTCATAATTCCGTGTAAGCTATTATCTCTTTAAGATGGACTATCTTTGGTTGCCATGATTTAACCATAGATATTTATGAACACCTGTTATTTATATTCCAGGCACTGTTTTGTTTTTTTTGTTTTTGTTTTTTAAGAAAAAAAATATTTATTTATTTATGATAGAGAGAGAGAGAGGCAGAGACACAGGAGGAGGGAGAAGCAGGCTCCATGCTGGGAGCCTGACGTGGGACTCGATCCGGGGACTCCAGGATCACACCCTGGGCCAAAGGCAGGCGCTAAACCACTGAGCCACCCAGGGATCCCCCAGGCACTGTTTTTACCACGCTCTTTCTCACAAAGCTAAATTATCCCCTAGTCCCTTTGCTTTGGAATAAATAATACCAATTATTTTATTTTTATTACTATTTTTTTTAAGTAAAGTCTGCCCATCCTTGTGGGGCTCAAATTCATGACCCAGAGATCAAGAGTCCTGTGCTCTAATGACTGAGCCAAGTGCCTCTACCAATTATTTTAATGTGTTGCCTCACAATATGACTTAAAGAGGAACAGAGTTACAGTGTGAGCTAATTTTGTAATCTTGAGCTTTGTAACCCTTAACCTCCTTGAACCATGGTGAAGTGAAAGGATTTGGTCTTCTAGTTTTGAAGTTCTCTTTGGGCAGCCGGGTGGCTCAGCAGTTTAGGGCTGCCTGCAGCCCAGTGTGTGATCCTGGAGACCCGGGATTGAGTCCCGCATCAGGTTCCCTGCATGGAGCCTGCTTCTCCTCCTGCCTGTGTCTCTGCCTCTCTCTCTCTCTCTCTCTCTCTCTCATGAATAAATAAATAAAATCTTTAAAAAAAAAATCTCTTTCTTTGAATGAAAAATCAGAGAAATTTGGAGTTCCTTTAAGAAATTTAAGTCTTCCAAGAGTAATAAGACAGTTAATAGATGGAATTTTAATAATTTGATTGAAAAATGAAGTATTCAGGCTGAGGCCTTTGTTATTTTTGTTTTTAGGTGTAGCCCACCAGTGTTATCATGGTTTCATAAAGGCTGTCCAGGAAGGACACATTCAGTGGGAGAGTCGGACCTACCCTTACCCTGGAACCCCGATCACTCAGCGGTTCTCACACAGTAAGTATTCACTATGAGAGCAGAGGCCATCCTGCCTGTGGTCATATTTCCAAATATTACTTCGGAGGCATGTATTTTGACTTTTTAATGAAGATAATGCAAAATGAAGATTTATATTAATTTTATAATTAGAATCAGAAAAGAGTGTAAGTCTAGATACAATGTAGGCACCTTGGTATGATTTCATATTTGGATTTTTCTAGTATCTGTACTCCAAAGAGGTCAAGGTGTTATCTTCAACTTGACATTTGACATCAAGTCAGAGGAAAACAGGAAAGGAGTGCACAAAGGTATTTCTGAGATCCTACTTGGGGAGTAGCCAGAGTTTAGCACTAAGTCTTATAATAATTCTTTATTTTAACATAGTATATGTTTAGCAAACACTGAATTTGACTGAGATCACACAAAAACTTTAAACATGAAGGGTATTAATTATAAAATACAAATTTAAATAGTAAAATTATAAATGCTCTGGCAATTTAGATATAGTTTTTTAAATTATTCTAGAATTAACTCTCCATTTTAGTTGACTTCTGTAGACACCATTTATTTTTTTGTGATTCCTATCTTCGTCAAAATGAGATGTGGTATATCTTAGGCCAGTAAAGGTGTATTATTAATGGTTTTACATAAAGAAAGTTTGTTGAGGGGGCTCTTAGAAAGTTTCTCATAATTACAGCTTTAATTAGATTACTTCCCTGTTCAGAAACCTTCAGTGCTTATTCATTGCTAACAAGTTAAAAGATAAACTTAGTCTTACATTCAGAGCCCTCTTTAATTTGACCCGTGTCCAGATTTACCACTTCATCTCCCAGATTTTCCCAGGATCTCTCATCTTTCAGGCTGTCACTTTGCCATACTGCTTTCTTCCTTATTGCATATTCCCATCTACTTAGCTGGAGCCTGCCTTTCTTCGAAGACCCAACTGGGAGTTCTAGCTCCTTTTTGAAACCTCTCAATCTTTAGCTCTTAGAAAAGTTTGTCCCGGGACACCTGAATGGCTTAGGGGTTGAGTGTCTTCCTTCAGCTCACAGGATCCAGGATCAAGTCCTGCATCGGGCTCCCCACGGGGAGCCTGCTTCTCCCTCTGCCTGTGTCTCTGCCTCTCTCTCTGCCTTTCATGAATAAATGAATGAATCTTAAAAAAAAAAAAAAAAAAAAGTTTATCCTGTTCTGAGCCAATGATGTTGTCTGGAATACTAATATTGATACTTTTTGATACTAATATTAATTTTGAACTTTTTTATAAGTTTATTTTAATTCCAGTATAATTAATATACAGTGTAATAATATTAGTTTCAGGTGTCCAGTGTAGTTCTAGAATTCCATCATGATAAGTGTATATATTTTGAACTCTTGAGGGGAAGGAGAATATATTGCTTATTCGTGTTACATAAAAATTACCATGAAACCTAGCATCTTAAAACAACATTTCTTATCTTACAGAATTCCTGAGGGTTAGGAATTTGGGAGTGCTTCAACTGGGAGGTTCTGGCCCGGGGACTCTGATGAGGTTGTGGTTAGGGTCAGTCTGTCAGCTGTGGCTGCAGTCCCCTGAAAGTTTGACTGGGGCCCAGGAGCTCTGCTGCCAGGGTCACTCAAGTAACTGTTGACAGGAGGCTTCCGTTCTTTAGGACTTGGACCTCAGCATAGAGCTGCTTATGACTTGTCAGCTGGCTTCCCACAGAATGAATTATCTGAGATACAGAGAGAGACAGACACCAAGACAGAAGCCATGGTGTCTTTTCCAACCTAATCTCTGAAGTGACTACCAATTTTTCTGCTCAATTCTATTGGTCACACAGAGAATGACCAGCAGTGTAAATACTAGGAAATGAGGACCATCGGAGGCCATATTAAGGGCTGGCTGCCCCAGACCATATGTTGTACTCTCATATCCAGAGGAGAGTTCAGTCCATAATTATAATTTATCATTATCTTTGAACTGGATCTAAATAGATCAAAGTAACAGGCCAATCTCTTCCTGTGTTTTCAGTTCTCTTGTGGAGGTATTTTTACTTGTACTGTTGTAAACCGCCTAAGGCATTGTGATTCCTGGACTTCTGGGGAGGAGGGCATCTGTGAGACCCTTTCAAGGGTCTGTGAAGTCAGAACTAGTTTTATTTAATACCCCTGCCTTGAGTTTGCATAGGATGCAGCAGTTTTACCCAGCATTGCTTTTGCACCACTAGTGCAAATGTCAACATAGTGAAAAGAGCCATTAACAGCAACTACTGAAAAAAACCCAAACCCAGATACTACAAGTACTACTATTACCACCACCACTACTACTACCACCTCCTCCTCCTCCTCCTCCTGCTCCTCTCCCCTTCCTCCTTCTCAATATTATTACCTCAGACATAGTTTTGAAAGAATCTTGAATGTTTTCAGAAGTATAGACTGTAAATGAATCCTGGCCAAGAATATTTAACGAAATTACAGGAGAATCCATGTTAGGTCCAGTATTTATTGTTGAGGGAGGTTAACTTTAGTTATCCACAGATATTTGGAATAACAAGTGGAGACAGAGTTTCCAAAGACTTTTTTTTTTTAATTTGGTTTTTTAAAATTTTCTTTATTTTTTTTATTTATGATAGTCACAGAGAGAGAGAGAGTCAGAGACACAGGCAGAGAGAGAAGCAGGCTCCATGCACCGGGAGCCCGATGTGGGATTCGATCCTAGGTCTCCAGGATCGCGCCCTGGGCCAAAGGCAGGCGCCAAACCGCTGCGCCACCCAGCGATCCCCAAAGACTTTTTTTTAGACAACTAATTTTAGAGCCCTAATGGGGGAAATGGAATGAACCTGGATAAAGTAGAAACCAAGCTGGGAAGTATTTAGGGGTGAATAATTATCATAGCAACAGTTCAGCTTCTTAATGAGAGAAGAAAAAATATTTTTCCATTAACTAGCTTTGGACAGAGTTGTCACCACAAAATAGAAACATTATTTGAAGGAGAAATGGAGAGGAACAATACAATGATTAAGCTCACAGAAATTCAGAGGTTGGTGTGTTTTTTTTTTTTTTTTTAATTTTTATTATTTTTTTTATTTATGTATGATAGTCACAGAGAGAGAGAGAGAGAGAGAGGCAGAGACACAGGCAGAGGGAGAAGCAGGCTCCATGCACCGGGAGCCCGATGTGGGATTCAATCCCAGGTCTCCAGGATCGCGCCCTGGGCCAAAGGCAGGCGCTAAACCGCTGCGCCACCCAGGGATCCCCGGTTGGTGTGTTTTGATACATGTTTTTGTCTTAAAATTTTTTTCATATCTTCACCTGAAAGCCAAGAAAAGGTGCCATAGATTTTTTAAAAAGGGGATCTGTGTCTCATTTCCTCTCAGCCTATCTCTCATTGTTCCCTTTCTCTCTGTGCTAACTGGCAGCCTGAAGAGCATTGTTACATGGAAATGGGCATTTTTCAGAATAGGATGAAAAGAAGGAATTCCTTCAGTGTCTTTCATTAGCTCCTTCCTCTTTCTCCTGCGTATTTCTCCTCAGAACTCAATTTTTATTTCTTATTCCTGACTTGAGCTCGAAATCTGTTTTTCCAACACTTTGCTCATATTGTCACAGAGGTACACAGATGTTCCCTATCTCATCAGCTGCAGGTGGCATGCAGTAGTTTCCCCCAATGTTCTCCTCTTCATTATTTAGTTTATGGTATTATCATTCTGTCAGTTACACATGCTTGAATCCTTGGATTTATCATCAGTTCCTTTCTTCCCTTCAACAACAAAAGTCAGATCTTGTTGATTCCAGCCATCTCTGCAGTCTCCCCCCCCTCGTATCTTTCCTTAGTTTTCCCATTACTCACATCTATGAGCTAAGTGTTCCATCTTTCCTAAATCTTTTCTAAATGGTCTTCTTGCTTTTTCTCTCTCTTCATCTGAATCTGCAGTAGACATTGTTGGCACCCATCTCTGAAACTGGGGACAGTGCCACCTCCTAGGGCACTTGGAAATGTGTAAGGTCATTCATTGTTCATTTGCTTGACTGGAAAGCACTGCATGCATTTAGTAGGCAAAGACCAGGAACGCTCACTATCCTGCAGTGAGTGGGAGAATGGATCTGCCTAAAATGATAGGAGCCCCCATTGGGAATCATTGCAAGTCCTAAACTTCAAACCAGTCTTGTCACTCGTCTGCCAAAAAACTTCAGCCTTTCCATGCATGCGCGCGGAGAAGCTTCCACTCCCTCTGACTTTCAAGGCCCCACCTTACTCTTTCAGCCTGAATCTCTACCACCTCCTCAGAGCCAGGCTCCACCCACATGAGACTCCTCATTAGGTCTCAAACTCCCTTACTTCACACCCTTTGCTTGGATGCCCTGATTGCCTTCTCTCTTTCTCTCATTCCTTTTTTGTCTATGGCCTTGTTTGCCCCTTGTTAATAAACTGAAAATATTCTGTCCTCTAAAACCCATCTCAGAGAGCGAGCCAGAAGCCACATTCTTCACAAACTCCTCTCACATTCCCTGCCATGAAGATTAAGCTCTTTTCTTCTTCTGCTTGTACACCCCTAAAACACTCTTCTTGCCTTCCTCGTACTGTTTGTCACCATCTGTCTGTCACCATAATTGTCTGTGTCAGAGAGGCTGCATACCAAAGGACTTTAAACTTGAGAAGCTGGGCGCCTGGGTGGCTCAGTCAGTTAAGCATCTCCCTCCGGCTCTGGTCATGATCCCAGGGTCCTGCGATCGAGCTGTACATCAGATTCCCTGCTCAGTGGGGAGCCTGCTTCTCCCTCTCTGCCTTCCAATCCTCCTACTCGTGTTCTCTCTCTCTGTCAAATGAATGAATAAAATCTTAAAAAACAAAACAAACCTTGAGAAGCAGTTCCTCGGCTCTTCTTTTTTATTTTTATTTAATTTTTTTTTTTAAAGTAATCTCTACACCCAAATGTAGGGCCCAAACTCATGTTCATGGTTACATACACTACTGACTGAGCCAGCCAGGTGCCCCTTCTTGGCTCTTTTAACCCACAGGTTTCTCATCTGTAAAATGTGTATAACAAATTATCTTAATGGCACTAGGAAATTTAATCAAGGAAACACGTGTCAAAATTTATTTTATTTTAAACTGCAAAGTGATAGGGTAATGAAGTTGTCTCCTCCACAAGTGGTAGCCTTCTGGAGGACAAGTGGGTTTCTGAGTCTTAGACATCCATACATCTTTCACAACACTTGGTTCATAGTTAAAATCTATTGAATTCTGTGAAATTAAGTGTAACAAAGATGTAGCAGTACAGCTTCTTTCCTGTGTAAGAGTCTGGGACCAAAAGACAAGGGAAGTATAATGAAGCCAGTTTTCCTAGTTTTTTGGTGGCTTTGTGCATGACCAATCACGCAAGCTTTTTTTTTTTAAGATCTTATTTATTTATTCATGAGAAACACACAGAGAGAGGCAGAGAGACTGACAGAGGGAGAAGCAGGCTCCCTGCAGGGAGCCTGATGTGGGACTTGATCCCAGAACCCCGGGATCACATGAGCCAAAGGCAGATGCTCAACCACTGAGCCACCCAGGCGTCCCCAATCACACAAGCCTTGACTAATAGAGAATATCCTTTTCAGATTGATGTAGAAATCTGTTAGCGTCCCCAGCATCATGCTTTTAGCGTTTAGGTTTAGGCTGCAAATAGATCATTTCACACCCGTGCTAGTAGTGCTCCTGCAGTAGCCAGCAGGCCCAAACTGGATAATCTGCCTTGCTTGTTCCATAGTTTTGTAATTACAGGCCTTATCAAATATGTCCTGGCTTGTAGACATGAGACACATGACAACATAGTCTCTTTAAGCATGGGATAAATGCCTCAGGACCTTTCCCTGGAAACAAAAGGGAGTTTAACGTTTGAATGTGCAAACCTTAGAATACAGTGAATGTTTCTTGAGTGACTCCCAGCCATCATGGGAAACATGAAACAGCTGGAAGACCTTGCGCTAGAGAGGGTTATACTACAGTAGAGAAGCGTTCAGGATGCTGAAGAACTGCTTGTTTGCTGTGTGTTATTGTGAATATTTGACTTGTCTTTGAGTAGAGACTATTAGATACTAACTGGAAATAGATGTCTTAGAATAGTTGTTCATGGAGTAATCAAACCCATTTCAGAAAATTTGAAGAGATTTAGCAATTAGAAAATGTTCTTAATGTTCTTAGAATATTCATACTGTACTTTGAACTATAACTTTTGTATTGCGCATTCCAGTGGTCTAAATGTTCTGAAAAGAAAATGTGCTGTTTGGGTGGAGAACTTTGATAAAAGGGAAATGACTACTTGAGCACTGGTATTTGCTTAAATTCTTAATTTTTTCTAAAAAGCCCATTGAACTTGTTGGGTCTCCCCACCCCCACCCAGACCAACATGTAGGTGTCTTAAATAAAAATAGACAATAAACAAAAGTTTAGTAGGATGCTTAAAATGTTTTAGTGTATTACTGATGGCTATTTTTTCATTCCATTATATCTCAGTTCTAAACATAGCTCCCCAAATTGACTCCCTTCCTTTCCAAACTTAGTTTCTAATTAACTAATAAGCATTGAGAATACAGTGTGTGTGAAACTTGTCATTTCAGTCCTGCTAGGTTTGCAGAGTTTGGGCTGTGCCTTCCTCTTCCAGAAACCTTTGTTTGCTCAAAAAAAAGCAGGAAAATGCCGATTGCCTTATTTTAGTATAGGATTAAAATACATGTGGCAGGGACCTCCTGGGGCCCAGCTGTTGGCTGAGTTTTCAATCCAAATAGAGAAGAAGAATGTTTGCTACCTCTTTGAAATATAAAGGCACTGTGCTCTTTTGCTATATGAAGGAAACAGCTGCTGAGAGTTGATTGAAGAACGGTGAGACATAAATGAGCTCTTGACTCTCTTAGTTACAGATTTGTCTTATTAAACATTGTTATGATGGACACAAATTAAGCCTTCAGAAGCTATAGGACATTGCTAATTTCTGTTCTGTAAGTATGGGTTACCAAGAGGAAAAGAATTCTTTTGTGCCTGGCGCCCGTTGGTTCAATTCAAAATTTCAGTCCCATTTGTTGGAATAGCTAGTTCCAGAGAGATATGAGAAGACCAAGATGTCAAAGCTCAGCTCTTTTAGTGGAGATTGAAGTGTAGTTCCAGCAGTTAAGCATTTTGTCTAATGTCAACTAAACTCGATCCTGTTATTTGCAGTTCTTAACAATCTGAGATAGGAACAGAGATGTGCTAAACTGTGGTAGACCTACAAGTAAGCTTACTGATAACTGAAATCACGCACTAGTGGGTTGAATCTCCGAGTTTCTTTTCCCTTTCTCCTTCCCCAAATGGGACGCTTAACTGTTCCAGCCTCGTTCCACGTGAACATTGAGAGGTCTTTTTTTCTCCACCAGTATGCATGAAATGAATGGAAAGGAAAGTTTTGCTCAGCCCTCTTTCTGAGATCCAAGATGGTAAATGCAAGACTGTAAGGAGTGGGGTCGTCTTTTCCAAAGGATAAAGATTAAATGAGCTTTTTAGGTGAGAAGTAATGTGGCAATGCCTCTCATCTAGACTTTGGCTCTGGTCCTCCTGGTTTTAGGGGAACAGCTCAGCCCTTCTTACAGTCCTTGCCCCTTTGCTTTGGAATGGGGCCCATCAGTGAGGCATGTAAATCATCTGATTGAAAAGGCTCTTCTCAGAGACCTTGGTGCTTTGTAAATGTTACTGTGCTGGTTTTCCATTCACTACCAACCAGCCTGTGTTGGTGGCTTTGGGATGCACCTAGGAGCTTAATGACTTCCATGCTTTTCTCTCAGTTGCTTTGGGACTGTACTACTTCTGAGATCCCTGAGCTACATTGATCTTTACATGTGGTTATTTCATGGCATTGATTAAAATTGTTTTCTGTTGTTCTCTTCATATACAAATGTGCTTCAGGTTTCATTTGAAAGGAGAAAATAGTAAGAGGAAGGCTGTAGGAGGGAAATGCAAGCACAGAATGGATCTGTTAGCACCTTCTCTGCCTGGCCATAGAGGATACTGATGCAGATTTAGATTAATTATGCAACTCTGTTGGGGCACCTGGGCAGCTCAGTTGTTGAGCGTCTGTCTTTGGTTCAGGTCATGATCTCCCCGTCCTGGGATGAAGCCCCACATTGGGCTCCCCTCTCCGAAAGAAACCTGCTTCTCCCTCTCCCTCTGCTCCTCCCCATTTGTGTTCTCTCTCTCTCTCTGTATCAAATAAATAAATAAAATCTTAAAAAATTAGGCAGCTTACTAAATTTTACTCATTGAGCACCCTTAATCTGAATTCTTGTGTGTGCTTGCTGGAATTATACTGTCTTATTTAATGATGACATTGTCGACTTGCTTAGTGTGCTCAGAAACAACATTTCCATAGCTTTTCTCTGGGCCTTTTTAAATTTAATTTTTTTCCTTAGATTTTATTTATTTATTCACAAGAGGCACAGAGAGAGAGAGGCAGAGACCCAGGCAGAGGGAGCAGCAGACTCCCTGCCCGGAGCCCAACGTGGGACTCGATCCCGGGTCCCCAGGATCACGTCCTGGACTGAAGGCGGTGCTAAACCGCCGAGCCACCTGGGCTGCCCTAATTGTAATTTTTAAAAAATTTATTTATGGGCAGCCCGGGGTGGTGGGGGCTTGGCGGTTTAGCGCCGCCTTCAGTCCAGGACGTGATCCTGGGGACCCGGGATCGAGTCCCACGTTGGGCTCCGGGCAGGGAGTCTGCTGCTCCCTCTGCCTGGGTCTCTGCCTCTCTCTCTCTGTGCCTCTTGTGAATAAATAAATAAAATCTAAGGAAAAATATAAAAAATAAAAATTTATGTATTTATTTTTAGTAATCTCTACACCCAACATGGGGCCCAAATTCATAACCCTGAGATCAAGCAAGAGTCACATGCTCCTCTGACTGAATCAGCCAGGTGCCCCTCTCTGAGCCTTATTTTAAAGAGTGTGATATTAACCAATCTGGAGACAAGAGGCTGGTTATAGAAAGTTGGTACCTGGCGACAGAGTTGCAGAACATATGAAATAATTGGTTTTTTTTTTTTTAAGATTTTATATATTCATGAGAGACACAAAGAGAGGCAGAGACATAGCAGAGGGACTCCCTGTGAAGAGCCCCATGTGGGACTCATCCCAGGATCCCTGGATCAGGCCCTGAACTGAAGGTAGATGCTCAACTGCTGAGCCACCCAGGCATCCTGAAATAATTGATCTTTGAAAGATAAGGGCTATAGTTATGGTGTTAGAGGGGCTTCAAGGTTAAATATCAGCTATGCATTTATTGTTTTCTTCCTAGGTGCATGCTATTACGATGCTAATCAGTCTATGTATGTGTTTGGAGGATGTACCCAGAGCAGCTGCAATGCTGCCTTCAATGACCTCTGGAGACTTGACCTAAATAGCAAAGAGTGGATCCGACCTTTGGCTTCAGGTAAGAAATAAAATGCTGATCTTTTCCCTCTTACCAGGTAACTACCTCTGCATGGTAATTCCGTTTTGGTATTGGTCTCTGGTACTGGGGCCCCAGGCCCTTTGTCAAATCTGCTGTGTAAATGCCAAAAGTAATGTGTTTATATAAGATCTTTGAATAAGAAAAAAAAAAAAAACTTTATCATTAATGGTGCCCTGCCAGAATTGCTATACTACTGTGTGAATTCATTTGTGTGGTTTTCTCAAGTACTTGCACTGGTGTGATATGCTTTTTGGTATGAAGTTGAAGTAAGAGCAGGAACACAGCATCGTGAGAACTGTAGTTGACTGACAGAAGCTGTTGTCCCAGGGCTAAGATCTCTGAATATCTTTTGTTGTCACCAGCTCAGATATTTGGGGAGTGTATGGAACATGCCTCTGCTGGTTACTTTTAACAACTCAGGAGTGTGGGAAGATTCTTGAGTAGGTACATTCCTGCACAGTCCCACTATGCCAAAATTCTAGTGAACAGAAGCTGTTTTCTCCTTTTTGACCTAGCCCTTCTTGAGGCAGGTGGGAGATTTGTTTTTGTACTCTTGAGGCAGTATAGTTTGTAAAGGCACAGCTAAAAGGTTGAAGGGATGGAGAAATAGAGTCCACTGAGCATAAAGTACTCTACTAGATTTGTTGGCAAGCTTTTCTCAGACATTCATTTGGCTTTTCAAGGTCAGAATTCACTCTAGGACTAAGGAGACAGATTTTCCTTGAGCAAATTCCTTACTCATTTAGGTCTTGATTTACTACTTTGATTATTAGATGGGAAGCAGCTTGGTATAATAGAAAGGGCCCTCGGCAAAAAGTGAAGACACTTGAGTTTCATTTCTGGTATAACAGCCAATTCTCCCTGTATCTGAACAGGTGACTGCCTTTCTCTTGGATAAATATGGACTAGGACTAGATGATTCTATTTTCCAGTAGGTTGGGAAGGCTAGTTTATGCTTCCCTTTTTTTCTGTAATGACTGCTGTGAATGTGTAGTCCAGGGACTTAAAACTTTTTTATGAGAAGAAGCTACATTTCATTCCCCCAAAGCTGTAAGCTCTTGTTCCTTCTGCAATAGGCATACGTAAGATGCAGGAGCCTACTGACAGTGGGTTCTCAGAGGTGGGGCTGGGGTTTATACAGATGAAATTCTTTATTAAAATCATTAGAAAAATGACCAAGTGTTAATCTTTTAAAATTTTTGGAAATTGGTTCTTTTTTAAAGCTCTCAGAATTTTGTACTTTGGAGAGTTTCCTTTCTTAGCCTTTTGTCACTTGTTGCACTTTGTGCAATATTGATTAATATTTAGAATCACAGATTCTAAAATGTAGACCTGTTCACCTTAAGCATCCTGTTGCCACCATACTTGCTTTCCAGGTCCCATTTCAGAGCAGCTTTGATTATTCCAATCACAAAATACTAATATTGGGGTGCCTGGGTGGCTCAGTCAGTTGAGCATCTGCCTCTAGCTCAGGTCGTGATTTTGGGGTCCTGGGATCGAGCCTTGTGTCAAGCTCCCTGCTCAGTAGGGAGTCTGCTTCTCCCTCTCCCTCTGCCTGCTGCTCCCCCTGCTTTTGCTCTCTCTCTCTGTCAAATAAATAAGTAAAATCTAAAAAAAAAAAAAAAAAAAATACTGTTGGGATGCCTGGGTGTCTCGGCAGTTAAGCAGCTGCCTCTGGCTCAGTGCATGATCCTGGAGTCCTGGAATCGAGTCCCACATCAGGCTTCCTGCATGGAGGCTGCTTCTCCCTCTGCCTGGGTCTCTGCCTCTCTCTCTCTCTGTCTCTCTCATGAATAAATAAAATATTAGAAAAAAATACTGTCGGGATCCCTGGGTGGCACAGCGGTTTGGCGCCTGCCTTTAGCCCAGGGCGCGATCCTGGAGACCCGGGATCGAATCCCACATCAGGCTCCCGGTACATGGAGCCTGCTTCTCCCTCTGCCTGTGTCTCTCCCTCTCTCTCTCTCTCTCTGTGACTATCATAAATAAATAAAAAATTTAAAAAAAAAAAAAAAGAAAAAAATACTGTCTTTCTCTATTTTGTAACCAACCTTTATGCTTTTGATAATTTGGCATGGGGGCTGCTCTTTCTTCTAGAAGTAGAGCTCTGGACTATGGGACCTTCATAGCCTGTTGCTAACTACTGTGCTTATTTTCCCTTATTTCTTTTTTTGAAACCACTAAGAGTATGTTTTGAAATCCCCAAGGTAGAAGTATCAGAGAAATAACTGACTTTAAAAATACAATGTGGGGATCCCTGGGTGGCTCAGTGGTTTAGTGCCTGCCTTTGACCCAGGGCGTGATCCTGGGGTCCTGGGATCGAGTCCCACTTCGGACCCCCTGCTTGAAGCCTCCTTCTCCCTCTGCCTGTGTCTCTGCTTCTCTCTCTGTGGGTGTCTTTCATGAATAAATAAATAAAATCTTAAAAAAAAAAAACACACACACACAATGTTAGGAGCTCCTGGATGGTTCATTCGGTTAAACATCCAAGTCTTGGTTTCAGCTCATGTCATGATCTCAGGGTCATAAGATCAAGCCCATCATCAGGCTTTGCACTCAGCAGGGAATCTGCTTGAGATTCTGTCTCCACCTCTCCTGTCCCCCACTCTTGTGCAGGTGCATGTGCACACTCTCTCTCAAAACTCTTTCCAAAAAATAAAATAAATAAATAAAAATGCAATGTTAAGACTGTTTCCTTTTGTAAAACATAGAAACTCCTGAAGGTTTAATTTTCTAACAGAGCATCTTAAAGAATCTACTGGCCACTTTATAGTAAAAGCCTAGTTTTAAAGGGGGGAAAAGCAGCTATTTGAAATATGTCTACTTTTTTTTTTTTTTTGAAATATGTCTACTTTTTAAACAAACAAACAACACTAGTTTTTAATAAAGAATCCTATGAGATTCTCCTTCAGGCAGAAATCCCATGGGAAGATTGCCTGAGGAAATGGTCGGTCTGCTGTCATGCGTCCCAACCAAAATTACTTCCTAACTGAAACATCAGTGAGTCTTTCTGAACAAAACACAGTTGTTGATATACCTTGGTGTGCCTGACTCACCCATTTAGTGTACGGAGGTGGTAAGTTGGAAGGTGGTTGAGGGGAGGGTGCCTGTCAGCTGTGAAGTCTTCTCACATGTGAGCATTTGTAAGTGAGTATTCAAAGGAATAGCCTAAATGGGGTTCAGTCTTTAAAAGTGTAGCAGTATGGAGAAGAGCATTAGATGAGCAGGGGGACAGCTTCTTTTGGAGTAGAGAGTCTTTCTGGAGAGGGCTATAGCATCAGGCGTTTTTTTTTTTTCTGTGTTTATTTGCTGATACTGCAGATGAGACTGGAGCCTTCTAATTTTGGGTGGTGCTTGCTCAGGCTGCCATAGCAAAGTACCGTAGATGAGAGCCTTAAACCACAGAACTTTATTTCTCACAGTTCTGAAGGCTGGGAGTCCAAGGTCAAGGCGCTGGTGAGAGCTGTCTTCTTGGCTTTCAGACAGTTGCCTTCTTGCTGTCCTTACCTGGCAGAGATAGAGTTCTGGTGTCTCATCCTCTTTTTATAAGACCACCGGTCCTATTATAAGGGCCTCAACTTTGTGACTTCATTAAACTTGATTATTTCCCAAAGGTTCCATTTCCAAAGGCCATCACTGGTGTTAGGGCTTCAACATAAGAAATTTTGATAAAACACAATTCAGTCCATAGCCATTGGAATTAATGTGATTTGCCCCTGAAATCCTTTTGAAATGATAGAAATGTTCTATCTGGAAAGATCATGGTAGTGACCAGTGTTAGAATAACAACTCTTATATCTGAGCGGGACCTCAAGACTCTAGGACGCCTGGCTGGCTCAGTCGGTAGAACATGTGACTCTTCTCCCTCTGCCTGTGTCTCTGTCTCTGTCTCTCTCTGTCTCTATCTCTCATTCTCTCTCTCTCTTTGTGTCTCTAATGAATAAATAAATAAAATCTTAAAAAAAAACAAGAGCAGCCCAGGTGGCTCAGCGGTTTGGTGCCACCTTCGGCCCAGGGTCTGATCCTAGAGACCTGGGATTGAGTCCCACATTGGGTTCCCTGCATGGAGCCTGCTTCTCTCTTCTGCCTGTGTCTCTGCCCCTCTCCCTCACTCTCTCTTTCTGTCTCATGAATAAATAAATAAAATCTATAAAAAAAAAAGAAGAACATGTGACTCTTGATCTCAGGGTCATGAATTCTAGCCCTGCATTGGGTGTGGAGCCTACTTAAAAAGCAGACAAAACCCAACAAACAGCTGAGTGAGACCTACCTACAGGTAGTACTCCTCAGATATTTCCAGTGAGGTACCTTCTCCTCCCTTTACAGCTGTTATTGTGGCCCCTCCTCTCACGAAGCTTATATTGAATTGGGGTGGGAGGACACAGACAAAAACAAGTCAGCAAATAGGATGAAGGAAATAAGAGAATAAGAGGGGAAGGGCTCCTTAAAAGAGGAGGCAACATTCTTTGCTGAGATTTGAAGGTTGAAGAGTTGGAGAAAGTGAGACCCACACATGCAAAGACCCTGAGACAGCAAAAAATAGGACATGTTGGAGGACCTGAAGGCAGACCTTTGTGGATGTAGCATGATGAGCAAGGAGTAGAATGGCAAAAATAGAATTGAGATGTAGACAGGAGCTAACTCATTCACACCCCAAGGTCTGGGAGATTCTGAGATTTTAAGCAGAGAAATATTATGATCCAATTTACATTTTAAAGAATGCTTTTGCTGGTATTTAGGAAATGGATTAACAGAGGCAAGAGAACAAATCAGAGAGAACAGCTAGGAGGCTGTCACAGTGGTACAGGTGAGAGGAGGTGATGACTTGGACTGGAGTCCTAGTGGTGGAGAGAAAGGGAAGCAGGTGAATTTGAGCTGAAATTTTAAGATAAAATTGACAGGACTTCTGGATGAATTGGCTGTGGGAAGGTAAGAGGGTCAGTCAAGGCTGACTTAGGTTTCAGGTTTGGCAGCTAGGTAGATAGTGGGCCCGCTTGCTAAAATGGAGAATAAAAAAAATAAATAAATAAAATGGAGAATAAATATTTGGAAGAAGTTTAATTTTTTCTTTCTTTACACATTTAAGTGGTGGTATCACATAATTAGTTGTTGTGAGACTTTGACATTTAAAATAGAGTGCCTGCCTTCTCTTAAAGGATGGCACAGCCTTTCCTTTTGTTTGGTTAATTCTACTTTCATCCTTCATTTGTTCTGGCAGCAAATATTTATTTTTTTTTTTAAGATTTTTAAAAATTTATTCATGAGAGACACACAGAGACAGAGACACAGGCAGAGGGAGAAGCAGGCTCCATGCAGGGAGCTCAATGTGGGACTTGATCCCGGGGCCCCGGGACCATGCCCTGAGATAAAGGCAGATGCTCAACTGCTGAGCCACCCAGGCATCCCTGGCAGCAAATATTATGAATTTTCTGCTCTGTCCCTGGTATTGTTTCAGATGCTGGGGGACATGAATGAATAAAACAGACAAAAATCCCACTCCTAATCAAGATCAAATCCAAATGAGGGAAGACAGATACTTAAAATGACAAATAGGGCAGCCCAGGTTGCACAGCGGTTTAGCACCGCCTTCAGCTCATGGTGTGATCCTGGAGACCCGGAATCAAGTCCCACATCGGGCTCCCTGCATGGAGCCTGCTTCTCCCTCTGCCTGTGTCTCTGCCTCTCTCTCTCTGTATGTCTCTCATGAATAAATAAATAAAATCTAAAATAAAAATTAAATGACAAATAACTTTGGGCCCCTGGGTGGCTCAGTTGGTTTGAGCATCTGACTTTAACTCTGGGTCATGCTTGGGGTCCCTGGGGTTGAGCTCCTCATGGAGCTCTGTGCTCAGTAGGGAGGCTTCTCCCTACCTCCACCCCACCCCCAACTCTTCCCCCATAGTGTTCAGGCATGTTCGCACTTTCTCAGATAAAATCTTTATAAATAAGTGACAACATAATATAGTATGTTAGAAGATGGTTAAGCTACTAAAGCAAAATGATGGCATAGTAAGAGGGTCAGGGATAGGAAGACTACAGCTTGGGTGACCAGATTAGACCTCATGTAAGAGGCAATATTGGAACAAAGACCTGGTTAGGTATAAGAAGTGAACCAAGTGGATATCTAAGGAAAGAATATTTCGGGGATCCCTGGGTGGCTCAGCAGTTTAGCGCCTGCCTTCGGTCCAGGGCGTGATCCTGGAATCCGGGATTGAGTCCCACATCGGGCTCCCTGCGTGGAGCCTGCTTCTCCCTCTGCCTGGGTCTCTGCCTCTCTCTCTGTGAGTGTCTCATGAATAAATAAATAAAATCTTAAAAAAAAAAAAAATTCCAGGGATCCCTTGGGTGGCGCAGCGGTTTGGCGCCTGCCTTTGGCCCAGGGCGCGATCCTGGAGACCCGGGATCGAGTCCCACGTCAGGCTCCCGGTGCATGGAGCCTGCTTCTCCCTCTGCCTGTGTCTCTGCCTCTCTCTCTCTCTCTGTGACTATCATAAATAAATAAAAAAATTAAAAAAAAAAATTCCAAACAGAATAGCCAGTGCAAAGAACCAGAGTTGGGAGTGTGGTTGGGATAGTCCAGGAATAATGAGGAATCAGCGTGACTAGCACTGGGTGAAAAAAAGATAGTATCCTAGGAGAGGGAGTGGGCAAATAATGGAGGGAAATGTGTCATACATGTAAGGTTTCCTGGATGTTGTAGGGACTTTTTCACATATTTTGAGTGAAGTGACTGGTTATTTAGGGTTCTGAGAAGACGGTATAATAGAAGACAAGTGCAGCAGTGAGGAGGCCAGCTAAGAAGTGGTAGCAGTAATCTTAGGTGAGAAATGATGGTAGTGTGCACAGCAGTATTAGAAATTAAGAACTGGATGGGTTGGACAGAGCCAGCAGGATTTGCCCATGGCTTGGATGTGGAATATAAAAGAGACGGGGTAGCCCTGGTGGTGCAGCGGTTTAGCGCTGCCTGCAGCCCAGGGTGTGATCCTGGAGACCCGGGATTGAGTCCCACGTCGGGTTCCCTGCATGGAGCCTGCTTCTCCCTCTGCCTGTGTCTCTGCCTCTCTCTCTTGCTCTCTCTGAATGAATAAATAAACAAATCTTTAAAAAAAAAAGAGAGAGAGACAGGAATGAGGGACAACCCTAAGGATTTTTAGTCTGGGCATTTGAAGGAATGGTGTTGCCATTAACTGAGGTATGACTTGTAGGTGTAGGTGGTCAGAGTTGGTAAAGTACAGGAGAGGTGAGAAATTCAGTTGGAAACATACTACATTGAAACACACATTTGGACATCCAGGTGGAGATGTGTGGAGTTTGGGAAGATAAATAGGCTAGAGACATTTGTCTAGATAGCCAGATGGAAGATTTTAGCATACGGATGGATTTAAAGCCACAAGGCTGTGAGATTGCCAGGGGAGTGAGTGAAGATAGTAGAGGGGGGTAATTCTGGGACATCACAGTATTTGGAGATCAGGGAGGAGAGAGGGAGACAATAAAAAACTAGAAAAGGAGCACGCAAGGAGGGAGGGGGAAACTAGGAGAACATGGCATCTTAGAGGCCACCATACTTGAAAGCGTTTCCAGGAGAGAGGAGGTCATCAGCTAGATCCTACACAGTGAAGAGGTCGAGTCATTTGAGGACTTGGAATTGTTCTTAAATTTAGTAAAGAATATTTTCAATGAGAATTGTCCTTAAATTCAGTAGAGCATTTTTGATGAGCGATAAGGATGAAAGCGTATTTGGAATGGTTTCAAGACAATGGGAAGAGAGGAGTTGGAAGACAGGCAGTATAAACAGTGCATTACAGTTTTTGAAGTTTTTCTGTAAAAGAGAACAGAGAAATGAGATGCTAAGTGGAGGGGAATGTGGAATTGAGAGGTTTGTTTTTAAGATAGCAGATTGCATAGCATATTCATGTTGATGAGAGTGATCTAGAGGGAGGAATGGACGTAGATGGAAAGGAAGTATTGTTAGAGCTGCGTCCTCCAGTGGTACAAAACGCAGGAGGGGGTTGGCCGTGGATGGGAGCGTTGACCATTTATCCACAGGAACAGGAAGGATTATGTGATTATAGTTCCTGGCGGATGGATAGATGTGGGAACTGGTGGAAGTTCTTACAGATTGCTTTATCACCCAGATAAAATAACTGAGAGTGGGACAGAACAGAAGCCTTTGGAAATGCCAGTGGGTGATTATGAATGTACAATTGTCTACATTGTAGTCTTTGCCAGACGGTTGGTTCTAGGAAGTTGAATGTTCCACCTTCTGGTGTTGTACTAAGGGAACACCTTACTTCTTAATCAGCCTGTGTTTGATTCCCAAAGCAACTGTGCAGTTCTTGGGATAGGTACTTCAAAAGACTAATGTTTAAACCACAGTTTCTAAAATACCCTTTAGTCATACTGAGGCTAATTTTGGCTTCTACTTAATATATAGTAACATCAATCACAGCCTTTTTTGGTTACTTCAAATCAAGGTAGAAATTTTCAAGCATGCATTTTTAAATTGGAATGTTCTCATTTTCAGAACTTCTTAAACATTAGCCCACACCCATTTACAAAAGGGGAACAAATTTCAGTGTTAGAATTTTCCACATGTAGAAGAGTTTGTAAATGTTAGGGGGGGGGGAGGAAAAAAAAATAAAAATAAAAAAAATAAATGTTAGGGGAAGATTTAAAGCTCAGCCTGTCATCTCTCTCTCTCTCTCTCTCTTTTTTTTTTTCCCCTTAAAGATTTTATTTATTCATGAGAGACACGCAGAGAGAGAGAGAGAGAGAGAGAGGCAGAGACACAGGCAGAGGGAGATGCAGGCTCCATGCAGGGAGCCCGATGTGGGACTCAATCCCGGGACTCCAGGATCACGCCCTGGGCTGAAGGCAGGCACTCAACCGTTGAGCCACCCAGGCATCCCGCCTGTCATCTCTCTTAACTAGTCCCTCAGCACTGCTGATTTTCCCACCACATTCTCCACAGAATCTTCTTGCCTAGTAAATCCTTTTGCTTTTCAGTTTCTTCCCTGTCAGTCACACATGCGATTCCAAGTGATGGCTTATGGTTTGGGCCCTTTGTTTTAGAAAACACTCAGGACAGAGATACACAACCGAGCCACGAGCCATGTGTTCCCGTCTTGGCCTTGCCACTCCTGAGCCACTTGCCTCTGAATTTAATCCTTAATCACTTCTGCATTCTTTGGGCCTCCATTTCCTTTTCTGAGCAAGAAGAAGAGATAAGATCACTGTTTCCAAAAATCCCATAGCAGATGACTTTTATCCAAGTCACCTAAAAATACTAAAAATAATAGATTCTTCAACCTCATACTAGACTCAGCTGATCTCAAGGGGTTGGGGATAGAGTGATGAATCTTTTAAAAAAACAACAACAACAAAACAAAACAGAAAATGTCCCAGTTGGTTCTACCTAGCTAAATTTGGAAATCTGGATACCTGTGAAATCTTTTGGCATTCTTATTATGCAATCTGTGACCTCACTTTGTTATCACAATCTGTTAGATGAGTGTGTAATGTGCAGAGCCGCACTTCTTCCTTATCTGTTAATAAGGATGGCTGCTCTGTGCTCTCTTAACTGCTTCTTTGTAGAAAGAGCTACCTTTTACCTTGGTTAGTC
Source organism: Vulpes lagopus (assembly GCF_018345385.1). Taxonomy (NCBI): domain Eukaryota; kingdom Metazoa; phylum Chordata; class Mammalia; order Carnivora; family Canidae; genus Vulpes; species Vulpes lagopus. The sequence goes on from NC_054831.1 coordinate 130,592,057, forward strand.
AAGAGTGGCTTGCTGTCTGAGGAAATGTGTATGAACACCCTTGAAAGGGTTTTGGGGGTGGGGTATTGGTAGTCTCAGACTCTTTAAAAATATTAACTAACCTTCAAACCAACCCAATTAGGTTGGCACTACTATTATCCTCGTTTTACAGATGAGGAAACTGAAGCTCAGAAAATCACCTAGTAATTTACGTAAGATCACACAGCCAATAAATGATGGAGCAATGATTGAAACCCAAGATTTTGTCTCTAAAATCTGTGTTCTTTCTACTCTGCCATGCTGTGAGTAGTTTTATTTTTTCTATGATTTATTTCACGTTATTTAAAAAAATTTTTTTAAATAGGCTTTTCATTTGAGAATAGAACAGAGTTCCTATGTACCCTACACCTAATTTTCCCTACTGTTAATATCTTGCATTAGTATAATACATTTATGACAAGGAATGAACCAATACTGATACATTTTTAAAAAAATACGGATACATTTTTATTAACTAAAGTCCATACTTTATTCTGATTTCCTTATTATTTTTTTTAATCTAATGTTTTTTATCTCTTCCAAGATCCCATCCCAGGGTACATTATATTTAGCTTTTTTGGGTTTTGTTTTGTTTTTTTTTTAAGATTTTATTTATTCATGAGAGAGAAAGAGAGAGGCAGAGACACAGGCAGTGCGAGAAGCAGGCTCCACGCGGGAGCCCAATGCGGGACTCGATCCTGGACCCTGGGATCATGCCCTGAGTCAAAGGCAGACCACTCACTGAGCCACCCAGGCATTCCAACATTTAGTTTTTATGTCTCCTTAGATTCCTCCTGGCTATGACATTTTCTCAGACTTGCCTTGTTTGATGATCTTGACAGTTTTGAGGAGTAATATCAGATATTTTGTGGGCTTTCATTCGGTTTGGGTTTTTCTGAAGTTTTTCTTATGGTTAGATTAGAGTTACAGGGTTTTGGGGAAGAACACCACAGTAGAGGTGTTGTCAACACATCCTATCAAGGGAACATACTATGAATATAATTTATTGCTGTTAATAACCTTGATCATGTGGCTAAGATCTAAGATAGTGTTTCTTAGATTTCTCTACTGTAAAACTGTGAAGGGCACCCTCCCTCCCAAATTACTTTTTCAGGGCACCTGGGTGACTCAGTTAAGCGTCCAACTTTTGATTTCAGCTCAGGTGTTGATCTCAGGGTAATGACTTCTAACTCTGCATTGGGCTCCACATTGGGCCTGGAGCCTACTTAAAAATTTTTTTTTCTAGTTTATTTTTCTTTCTTTTCCTGTATTCCCTTTCTGTGTAGTTATCCTTTGTCCTTGATCTTCCACTGAATTTTGGAGGAATAACTAAGCTATCCAGCTGTCTGTCATCAGAGTCAGGAAAGGATAATGAGCAGAGGGTGTGTCATTTGAAGAAATCTTTTCATAGCTTAGAGAATTTTTAAAAATCAACATGACTTTTTAAACTTTTTGGTGGGAAGCAGAATGCTGAAGACAACATCTTTTTTGTTATGACCTAGCACATCAAGATCTTTCCAGCTATCCAGAGCCAAAAACTCTACTGGTAATAATTTTGTTTCATTAGGACTATTTCCTAAACAAATAATCACATCTTCCAAAATCACTGAGTAATCCAGCAGAAAAGCTAATTTACTTTTGGAGTTGGGCAGCAAAAAAAAGTTATTGGTCATATCAGATGTCTGTGGGAAGGCCATGATATCTTTAGAAGTTGGAAAGTTCTGGAACTATCTGAAAATAACTGCCCAGAGTGTCATTGTTTCTCTTACTATGTAAATGATACCTTAAAAATGATGAACAATTGATGAAGTTTTGCTGTCCTGCATCTGTTAGGAAAGTTTAGTCTTAGGTTCTCTATTGCCCTTTCTTGAGCCTGTGTGTGGTAACGTGTCCAGGAAATGTCAAAACACATAAGGGAGTGTGATACTGATACCTGGCACCAAGTATAACCAAAACAGCTAACCAGGAGAGTCTGTTCTGGAAAAGATCACACAATCCTTCCCTCGGCTTAGTTCCCAGGTGTCAGTGTTGACATTGAAATAGGATGTGGAATTTTTAACGATAATATTAGTGTACTCACAGGCATTAGATTCTGCTTTTTAGCATTGTTTTGCGTCTAAATACTTTATACATTTAAAAAAAATTAACCATTATGTGCAAATATGTTCTTAGAATGCCAGTTCTATGGAGATGAGAGATGGATTTTATCAATGGGTAAATATCAGACCATGTAACAAGAGGACACCCTTGCCTTTCAAATACACTGCCAGGGGCAGCCCTGGTGGTGCAGCGGTTTAGCGCCGCCTGCAGCCCAGGACGTGATCCTGGAGACCCTGGATCGAGTCCCACGTCAGGCTCTCTGCATGGAGCCTTGCTTCTCCTTCTGCCTGTGTCTCTGCCTCTCTCTCTCTGTCTCTATAAATAAATAAATAAAATTCTTTAAAAAAAAAAATACACTGCCAGCTTCCTTCCATTCTTTGTCCTAAAAACAGATCACTGATCTCAATGTTCTAATATTTTTTTTGTGAATGAGAAGGCCGAATTAATTCTACCTATGAATCTTTCAAATGTCTTGATTACCATGATGTATTAAAATCTGTCCATGTTGAAAATTCTGCATTCTTTAACTTTTACTTTACTTGGTCCAACTCATGAGCCTTTTTTATCCTTTCTTAAAACCCCATTAAGCCTATTCTTATTTATTTATTTATTCGTTCATTCATTCATTCATTTAAAAAATATTTCATTTATTCATGAGAGAGGTAAAGACATAGGCAGAGGGAGAAGCAGGCTTCATTTTTTTTTTAATGATTTTATTTATTTATTCATAGAGACACACACAGAGAGAGAGAGAGAGAGAGAGAGAGGCAGAGGCACAGGCAGAGGGAGAAGCAAGCTCCATGCAGGGAGCCTGATGTGGGACTCGATCCAGGGTCCCCAGGATCAAACCCTGGGCTGCAGGCAGCGCTAAGCCGCTGCACCACTGGGGCTGCCCGAGAAGCAGGCTTCATGCAGGAGGCCCGGTATGGGACTCGATCCTGGAACTCCAGGATCATTCCCTGAGCCAAAGGCAGATGCTTAACCGCTGAGCCACCCGGGTATCCCTCGCCTTTTCTTATTTTAGATAGAAATCAGAGTGTCACTGTGCATTAGCAGTGACTTTCATTACAATTCTGGGCTTTCATATCTACGCAATGCTATCGTGTCTGTCTACCATCTTGACAAACAGTTTTTGGTTGCTCTTTGATTTCCTGTGCAGTAAAATGCTCAGACCATTTAGTGCTTCTGTTTTCTCTCAGGTATCCACATACCCTCCCTTCCCCCAACAGCACTTGATGTTTTATGAGCACAATAAACTTCATTTTGCATGATGTCTTATCCCTGTGTATCTCCATTGCTATAGAGATTTATTGATTTTATTTTGTGTGCTGAATGGAATTGCAGGCTAATCTTATTTGGGGGAACACCAAAGACACTATCCTAGAGTCATTTCTGACTCCTCCATGGATAACACTGTTGGTTCCTGGGACACTCGGCTGCCTTGTACCAGCTCCTGCCCAGTGCATATTGTTTGGAAGTTTATTCTCTATACAGTCAGGATTGGGCCAGTTTCTCAACTTTCCCAGCTTTTGTGACTTTTGTAAAGAATCTACTGAGTGGTTTTCCTTGGTGAGTGAGGGTTGTGATGGGTCATTTATTAACTTGAAATATCAACTTAAATCCTTGGAGACTACCTTGTATTTTCAAAGCTTAGAAGCTACCTTGCATCTCTTTGGAAAACGTACTTCTGAACTGTTGTTTTAATTAATCCTACTTTTCACATAATCAATGCTCCTGATAATTTCCTCTGTTCCATAATTCTCTCTAGAAGTGTTTTTGGGCTATAGATTTTTGTATTTGATTTGTTGGCTTTTATGCTGTGTTCCTTTTTTGCCTTCTTTCCCATTTTAGTAAGGTTTCTGAAATCCATTGCCCAGTCTTAAAACATTTCTTACTGTTTGATTTAAATGTGTGAGTTATAGCATTATTGCATTTTATGTGACAAATATGTTCTTGAAGACCTCATATAATGAATTTTCTGGCAATGAATTAGTGATCTTTCTGTTTACTGGTGAAATCAGTGGGTGACGCCATGTGACAGTGGTATAAACATGGTTGATAGTTCATTCTATCCCTTTGACAGTAGCTATTCATTTTAAGTGCACAACTCAAGACTTTTTAAAGTATGTATACAGGGGCACTTGGGTGGCTCAGTCGGTTAAACATCTCTCTCTCTCTTTTTTTTTTTAAATTAATGATAGATAACAGAGAGAGGCAGACATAGGCAGAGGAAGAAGCAGGCTCCCTGTGGGGAGCCTGATGCGGGACTTAATTCCAGGACCTTCAGTATCATGCCCTGAGCCAAAGGCAGCCGCTCAACTACTGAGTCACCCAGGTGCCTCCAACATCTGACTCTTGATTTCAGCCCCACTTTTTTGCAAATCTTAAAAAATATATATATATATATATATATATGTAGGTGCACCTGGGTGACTCAGTTAGGTGTCTACCTCCTGATTTTAGCTCAGGTACTGATCTCAGAATCCTGAGATCAAGCCCCAGGTTGGAGCCTGCTTAAAATTCACCCTCTTCCTCCCCCCCCCCCCCCCCCCCCTCTGCCCTTCTCCCCTCAACACATGTGCTCTCTAAAAAAATTTTTTTTGAATAAATAAAACTCATCAATTAAAAAAAATTTATATAGCCATGTGATTAGCATCCAGATCAAGATACAAAATACTTCTATTACCTCAGAAAGTTCCCTTATGCCCTTTCCTGTCAATACCACTTCCTGCAGAGGTAACCACCTTTTATAACATCTAAGAGATTTGAGATTCATCTTGGTTTGTTTGAGATTCATCTGTGTGGTTGCATTTATCAGTGATTTATTCCTTCTCATTTCTGTGAGTGTTCCATAATGGGAATATACTACTTTTTTTTTTTAACACATCCTCCTGTTGATGGATACTTGGGTTATTTCTGCTTTGAATATAGTTGCAGTCAATATTCTTATATAAGTTTATTTGTGGACATATCACTCGTTTCTTATTTAAGACCTACTTGTCAACTTTAAGAAATATTCTAGGGGCGGCACCTGGCTGGTTCATTCCATAGGGCAATGGTACTCTTTTTAAGATTTGTATTTATTCATGAGAGAGAGAGAGAGAGGCAGAGACTTAGGCAGGGAGAGAAGCAGGCTTCATGCAGGGAGCCTGATGTGGGACTCGATCCCCGGACTCCAGGATCATGCCCTGGGTGGAAGGCAGGCACTTAACTGCTGAGCCACCCAGGTGTCCCAAGTGTAATGCCACTCTTAATCTTAGGATTGTAAGTTTAAGCCCCACGTTGGGTGTGGAGATTATTTAAAAATAATAATAATAAAAATCTTCTTGAAAAAGTAATATTCTAGATAACAGTGAGAATCCCAAGAGAGTTCTCTTTTCACTTAGTCCTGCTCTTAGTAGGAAGATATGATAATATAACTAAATATTATAGAGGATTGGGGAGGAAAGGCTACTTGTCTAATAAAGGTGTTGCTCAGGGCAGCCCAGGTGGCTCAGTGGTTTAGCACTGCCTTCAGCCCAGGGCCTGATCCTTGAGACCCTGGATCGAGTCCCACATCAGGCTCCCTGCATGGAGCCTGCTTATCCCTCATCCTGTGTCTCTGCCTCTCTCTCTGTGTGTGTCTATGTGTCTCTCATAAATAAGTAAATAAAATATTAAAAATAAATAAAGGTACTGCTCCTACTGAGGGCCTCCCCACCTAAAGTAATGGGAGGAATGTTTTGGGAGAGGGAGGGAGGCTAGTTGGTAACACCATTAAGAGCTTAGTTTTTGTGCCAGGCAGAAACACAGGTTTGCATCAGATATCTGTTGCTTAGTAACTTGTGACCTTAAACGGGTTATTTAACATCTCATTTGCCTCACCTTTAGAATAGAGATGGTAATACCTACCTTTCTTAGTTTCTGTTCAGATTACATGCCATACAGATGTATTCAGATGGAGAAGGGGAATATAGAATCTGATTAGGTGGACACCTTTATATATACCGAAGTACCAGCTAAGGCGTGGGGAGTGGTCAGAAGTTATCCTTAAGTTCCCAAAGCTTGAAAAGTGATTGCATTCATCCCTCTGTTTATTCACTTTCATTCCCTTACTTTATTGAGTGTTTATGGCTGGTGCTGTGCTAGCTATAGCAGGTACAAGCGTGAATAAGGTGCAAGGTCTATTGGGGGAAGACAGACAATAAACCAGTCAGTACCCCCTATTCTCCCTCTCCCACTCCCTGCCCCTGTCTAACTCTAAAATAAATAAATAAATAAATAAATAAAATCTTTAAAAAGTAAAATAAGTTATAAACTGTGTCAACCCAGGACTTCTGTATGGACACATGGATTTTTAAAGGAAATCTTATTTGTGAGGAGAGAAATAGTACACTAATGATTTGGATTCTCTTCACAATTTGTTACAATTTATTTTTAAGGCCATTTATGTGTTTTTATTAAGATGACGTGTTTTTGATTAAAATGACTGTGAAGAGACGCCTGGGTGGCTCAGCGGTTGAGTATCTGCCTTTGGCTCAGGTCCTGGATCCTGAGTCCTGGGAGCCTACTTCTTCCTCTGCCTATGTCTGTGCATCTCTCTCTGTGTCTCTCATGAATAAATGAATAAAATCTTTATAAAGTAAAATAAAATAAGATGACTGTGAAGTATTTTAAGCATTTTTCTGTTTCCACAGAAGGAAGGCACCCAGGTACCCAGATACCACTTTCATGGACTAATCTCTAGTGAAGGAGGCATAGGATAGTAGTTAAGTGACTACTTCTGAGTTCTTCGTTATATCAGCTCCTTCCTGATCCCTGGTTAATCTTCTTTATGAGTTGGTGATTTCTCCTTATCTCCTCCAGCCATTTGCTGCCCTGGAAACAACCTGGATCTGTGGTGGTCTCAGGAGATGTGCATGAGAACAGAGCCAGTGGGTTCCCCTAGAAAAGGAAGGAATCCTTCCTGTTTGTTTATAAAATTAAAGTCCTGGGATTTTTCCAGAATACATGCTTTTCTAAGGTGGGTACACATTCTCTCCTGCTGGAGAGAAGAGTGGGAAAATTGCATAGCACAAATCCGGGTAAACCTTAGTCTTCCAGGGGAGAGAATAAATAAGATTATACCACATTTCAGTTTGGCTCTCTTCCGCCTGACTAGGATTTTCCTGTTTTGACACCACGCCAAAAACTTTATGACTAGCAACATTGTTTTCACTTAAAAACAGAGCCACTTCAAAGAGTACCCACTCTCCAACCCCCATTAGAACTGCAATTAGCAAGTTATCAGATTAAACAGACTGTAGACCTCCTCTCTTCCTGGAGAAATTGAATCAAAAGACTACTTGAAATGGTAACAAGGAACTATTATTGGTTTCATGTTGTTAATTTTTAGCTGATAAGTGCTGTCCTATTCATCAAGTGGCCTTTCACGTGGGTTTATTTAGAAGTGAAAACAGTGCCAATAGGGAATTTCTTTTTGTTAACACATATGGTATATGCAGGCATACAGGATCTAAACATTTCTCACGCACAGTACAAAAGTTCCTTTTGTTTTAGATGGTCTATAAGTGACCCAAGGAGTGATGATTTTTAAAATATGGGTATAATTATAATAATGAAAACGCATGCCCCAAAGCCTAAAATCCAGACAGGCTTTGTCTAATATCAGTGAGTTGTTTTGATATCAGTCAGTAACTTTCTGGCCATTTTGCAACTAAAGAATGAAATAGGAAAAGGTAGGGGGAGGCATAAGGGAAACACCCAAAAAAGTGTTTGGCCTTACCCCTGCTGAGTGACTGGATGATGCCTCCAGGGTAAATTGTGATTAACTGGAGCCACTGCTTATCCCAACTTGGGAGGGATCTTTAACCATTTGGTTTCCAGGGTGGAGTTTAGTTCAGTATTTTCATAAGAAATAGTTCTTGCTCTTTAGGATAGTATAATCTTACTGAGAGACTCTAAATGGATAATTTCAACCCTGTGTGCTAAATTCTGGGATTGAGATAAATACAGGATGTCCCTTCCCTATGTACCCTTTCTGATGGCGGAACAGAAGGCTAGCTGAGGCAAAGCACAAGCCCAGGACAGCACACTGACAAGTCCTTGAAACAGGCAGAGGGACATGCCTCTAGGGACTCAAATGCCTTGAGGTTCAGATTTTGCTAAGGGCAAGAGGTAATCTTAGCCCGACCCCCAGGATCCTGTGAGTCTACTTTACCATATAAAAATTCCTTTAGAAATTTCCTTTATCTCGGAATCCCTGGGTGGCGCAGCGGTTTAGCACCTGCCTTTGGCCCAGGGCATGCATGATCCTGGAGTCCCAGATCAATTCCCACATCGGGCTCCCTGCATGGAGCCTGCTTCTCCCTCTGCCTGTGTCTCTGACTCTCTCTCTCTCTGTGTATCTCTCATGAATGATTAAATAAAATCTTTAAATTTTTTTTAATTAAAAAAAAAGAAATCTCCTTTATCTCTAAACCCCCCAAGATACTTGTTGGCAATCATCCCCCAAGCACAAGACCCACTGATAAACATCTGAAGGGTCTCATGACTCAGGTTTTATTAGCCGGTAATAAGTGACCTTTCCCCAACAATAGCTAGCCCCCTCAAGGTCCTAGAAACCTTGCTTCCAAAATTCTTTAGAGAGTATGCTATCCCTAAACCTCTCCCAATCAGCCACCCCTCACAGGCCCTGGGGTAGCAGCTCTTCCTGCCTCTGGGGCCTGTCCCTATACTTTAATAAAACCACCATTTTGCACCAAAGACGTCTCAAGAATTCTTTCTTGGTCATCGGCTCCAGACCTCACCCCACCAAGCCTTACCTATATTCCAAAACTTCATCACCTTCCACTCCAAGAGGCTCTTTAACCCAGCTTGGGAGGGATGTGTTGGCAGAGGTCCCAAAGAAGGCCATGCCTGTGCAGAAGAATTTGTGTTTTGCATCCAGTACTGTGTTCTTTATAAACTTAAATCTCTAAGACTGAATTTAAACAGCATACTTGACTAGAACCAAGTTCTAGAAAGCAGTCTAGGGGTTCTGTAATGACTTTGCCAAAGAGTAACTTTATATTTGCTTCCTGCTTTATATAAGATAAACACTATATTTTTGTATCTTCTGAGAGCATCTCTATAAATGCAAAGACTGATTGTAATTATCATTGGGCATGTTGATGACAAATTAGAAATATTTCCATTATCACAAGAGAGATTGAGATCTGTTCCAGGTAGAACCCTTGTGGACCTTGGCTGTGTACTTTGGAGACCATTCTAACAGTTGTCTTTCAGTATTTACAGCCAAGACAGATATATTTAGGAATTGTAAAATGTTCTCAATTTTCCTTTTGCTTCTCCATTCCTCAAATGATAAAACTGTGAAACATGCTTTTCTTGTTTCTGTGACAAAAGCATTACCTATAAAATCAACAGTTTAGAGATATAAGCAGTTAAATTATAACTCTACCAGTTTTTCTTTGAAGGATTTCTTGCCTCTAAGTTATAAGTGCCAGCCTGTCCCCTCCTGCCCTCTAGGTTTTCTGATTCAGATGCTAATGCGGTGTTCTGGGAAATGCCTTTCCAAGTTATTCTTTTCCTGAACTCTGAACTCTTGCTGTCAAGGTCAGTCACTTCACACACTACCATAATGACAGCTCTATCAAGCCAAAGGCTTGGTCAGCTTCCCAAGACCCAATTTGGATTCTCTCGGCAAAAATTATGTCTCCTACTCCCTTTGCACACAACTCAAGGCTCCTGGCTGCCACAGAGAAGTAGTACCCACACGAGAAAACTGGGAGGTAGGATTGTTAGTCTGTCTGGTCTCACTTTGCCCTGGAGGCCTTCTGTGTGGGAAGGACTTAGGGTGCTGCCTATGGAGCTGGGAGGGAGTGCCTTTCTTTGGATCTACCCTGTGAAAATGAGTGCATGTGAAGTCTGAAAGCATCCAAAGGAAAGCCTTTTGATTGCCAGTTAAGAACCAATTTAGACCAAGCCCTCTTTAAAAAGCAGATTACATACCAGAACATTCTGGAATTCCAGGAGCAAAGTAAAGATTTTGTCCAGTACTTTTCTTCTGGATTTATTGGTGAGTCCCATGCTTATGAGTCCCATGGTTAAAAATTTCATGCTCATAGTTGTTTCTTTACCTCCAGTAAGCCCCTAATTCCTAGTCTTCAGTCTTTGTTTTCAGAATTGCATAGAACTATTAGCAGGTACCTATGTTGCTCTGAGTAAGTCTTAAAGTGATTTCTCTGAAGGCCAATAGGGAGAATGCTTTCTTTTCCCCCTATTCTTTATTTTGCAAACTCTTGAGTTCAGTGACCTATAGATGAGGTGACTGGAGAAGTGTTTGTATACTGAACAGGTAAGTGTTCTTTTCAACACCCTTGTGAGCAAAGTGTTTGTCAGGGAAAATCCATTTTGGACCCTTGTCCTCTATTAACCAAAATGAAGGGTTCCATATAGTCATATACTGAGTATTCATAGAAAAAAATTTATGGAGCATCTGGTGGCATAGTCAGTTGAGTGTCCAACTCTTGGTTTTCTCATGGGTGATGGGATCAAGGCCCAAGTGGGCTCTGCACTCAGCGGGGAGTTTATTTGATATTCTCTCCCTCTGCCCTCCCCACCCCTGCTTGTGCACACATGCAGTCTTTCTCTCAAGGAAGTAAATCTTAAAAAAGGAAGGGAGGGAGGGAGGGAGGGAAGGAAGGAAGGAAGGAAGGAAGGAAGGAAGGAAGGAAGGAAGGAGGAAGGAAGGAGGGAGGGAGGGAGGGAGGGAGGGAGGGAGGGAGGGAGGGAGGTGAAACTATTTATCTGTGTTAATGTCATTTTGGAGCATTATCTAACAGGTTTTACTCAAGGATGGTTTAACTCTACAACATGGTTCTCGAAGACTGGTCCCCAAACATGAACATCACCTGGAAGCTGGTTAGAAATTTAACTTCTGGGTCCCCACCCCATATCTACTAAATAGGAAAGGCAGATGTGAGGCCCAGTGATGTGCATTGTAACAAGTCCTCCATCTCCTTTAAAATAAGCTGGAATCTGGGCACCCTGGGTGGCTCAGCAGTTTAGCCGTGGCTCAGTGGTTTAGCGCCACCTTCGGCTCGGGGCCTGATCCTGGAGACCCTGGATCAAGTCCCACATTGGGCTCCCTGCATGGAGCCTGCTTCTCCCTCTGCCTGTGTCTCTGCCTCTCTCTCTGTGTCTCATAAATAAAATAAATAAAACCCTTAAAAAATAATAATAGGGGATCCCTGGGTGGCTCAGCGGTTTAGCGCCTGCCTTTGGCCCAGGGCGGGATCCTGGAGTCCCGGGTTCGAGTCCCATGTCAGGCTCCCAGCATGGAGCCTGCTTCTCTCTCCGCCTGTGTCTGTGCCTCTCTCTCATTCTGTGTCTATCATGAATAAATAAATAAATAAATAATCTAAAAAAAAAATAAGCTGGAATTTGAGAACTAACATTCTAGGGGGACGATGGCTGTTATTTATAACATCTTAATAAACCTATAATATTAATAAAGACTGATCGTGGAAGAGATGTAGAAATAATCTGTTCAGTCATGCATAAAATTATAGGCATCCCTAATTAAAACCAGTGCTTGTTTTATCTTGCATCAAACATTTGAGCTGCTCTTCTAGCCCTTGGTTCTGTGTGAATAGAAACTACAGTTGTGGGAAAGTGGCAAAGAATTTGAAATTGCTTCACTGTTTTACCATCTTCTTTGCAAAAGTAAACAAAAACTTGCCTTGTAATTCTGGCACTTTCACATGTGAAAGTCCCTGATTTCATAGGAACCTTGAGAAGCATCTGAACTAATAAAGCAATTTTAAGGAATGTTAGTTTTGTGTAGCAATGCCTGTTGTGATTATCCAGTTTCCCACAGCTGCCTTTTTGGGTTTTGTGCCTTGTTCAGAGATTTGCTCCATTGATTATATCTGCTGTGTGATTATGTTTGGGGAATAAAGCCTGTGAGGCTAACTGTTGGCTATGGGGTAATAGGCCCAAGGAATGTGGTTTGATATGGACACATTCAGTCCTTTGGTGTTGATGAGAACCTGCATGGGAGCGACCCCCTTTCTTCCTCTACTTTTGTGATACAATGATATTTCACTCTGTCTAGAGGCTCAGTAGCCACATTATTTTGAAGGTAAGCCGAGAGATGTCCAAATGAATATAAATCCTTCATCTATCAATTTTCTTGAGGGAAGTGGATTTATTTCCTCATATGTCACCCTGGTGATGGGCCTCATAACTGGGGGCGGGGTCTCCTGTTGTTAAAGTACTTTATAATGTACCAGATTTCCAATAAATCATTCTCTAATGTGGTAGGCAGGTGTGCGTTAATAAAAATTTATTAAACAAATTAATACTATTCTAGCTACTGTATGAGATGAATTGCATGCATGAATGTACAGTCCTTCAAAGTTTTGGACCTCACATTTTGTCTAGAGTTCATATTAAAAGTTATTTCATTTATCTAATGGTGTGGTCATGTTTCGGGTTTGTTTTTGTTTTTTGTTTTTTTAGAAAATTTTAAGTACCCTTGAAATAACTTGCTTTTCTTATGACTATAAAACAATAGATAAAGGTATGTAATTTAAATACAAGTTTTCATGTTTTCAAAATTCTAGTACACACTTATTGTTTTGCTTTCCAGAACTCCGCTTGGCTAAAAGGACCATTTTTTCTTCAAGCTATGGAAATTAACAAAATTCATCAACCTTGCAGTCTCTGACCTCATGATAAATTTGTGAAACTTGCATTAAGATCATTGGGAGGGGAGTTAAAGACTCTCTGCTTTAAACAAATTCAAAATATGAAGGCACCTGGATGGCTCAGTCGGTTTAGCCTCTGCCTTCAGCTCAGGTCATGATCTCAGGGTCCTGGAATTGAGCCCCAAGGTGGGCTCCCTGCTCAGTAGGGAGTCTCTTTCTCCCTCTCATTCTACTCCTCTCCCTCCCCTTAGCCCTTCTGCATCCTGCTCATGCTCTCTCTCTCAAATAAAATTCAAAAAAGAATGAAATATGTAGATTTTTAGAAATGAACAAATTAGAGACTTTTTACCGAGGCTTTACACTATTGATTCTTTTTTTTTTTTTTTAAAGATTTTATTTATTTATTCACGATAGACATAGAGAGAGAGAGAGGCAGAGATACAGGCAGAGGGAGAAGCAGGCTCCATGCTAGGAGCCTGACGCGGGACTCGATCCCGGGACTCCAGGATCGTGCCCTGGGCCAAAGGCAGGCGCCAAACCGCTGAGCCACCCAGGGATCCCTACACTATTGATTCTCAAAGTAACAAGAATTTAAAAGTATCAAATTTGCAACATATGCAAACATTATGTGCATAATTGGATCATAGAAAATTTGATGCACCAAAATCTTTGACCTCTTCTTCCTAAACTAACTATATAGGGCTTATATGTTGAATTTTGTCCCCCCCCCCTTCATTTGTTTTTGCATGGTGATTCTTTCCCACTTTGCTTACAAACTTTGGTGGAGGAACACAGTTAATTTTAGCTTAATGAACCTACTTAGTTGTCAAAGTATTTAAGATGCTGAAATTAAAGTATGTATTTGTAACATGAAACAGACCTTGGAAATGCCGGATGAGGGTTCTCCCACTCCTTGAAGTGGGAAGTAAAGGGAAGGATTTTGGCTTTCTAAAAGATCAGGATATTTGAGAAATCACTTTGGAAAGTCTTTACCTAAAATAATCCTTAAGGATTAATTTGTCATTGTCACTGGCCCTAGTTTACCTTTTCTTGTAGAGTCCAGAGAACAAGTAAAGGATCCCATATGAGACAGAGATGTGACCCAGAGCCTTGTGGAGAAAAGGAGGTCCTAAGAAAAAACTTCTGTTCAGTTTACTTACCTCTTTTGTGTACTCTTTCTCCATGGTTTACCTAATTAATTAAGATTTAGGAAAGTGTTTTTTCAGCTTTGAAACACTCTGACCTTTTATAGTATCTGATTTGCTTGTGGCAACCACTCAGAAAGAATGTATCTGTATGCATGAGGAGCAGTTTAATATAATGGCTAAGGGGCAGCCCTGGTGGCGCAGTGGTTTAGCACCGCCTGCAGCCCAGGGCGTAATCTTGGAGACCCGGGATCGAGTCCCACGTCGGGCTCCTTGCATGGAGCCTGCTTCTCCCTCTGCCTGTGTCTTTGCCTCTCTCTCTCTAGCTGTGTCTCTATGAATAAATAAATAAAATCTTTAAAGATAATAATAATAATATAATGGCTAAGAGAATGAGTTTTAAATCTAGACTAAAATTAGAATCCTAATTCCACCACTTACTAGTTCTGTGACCTTGAGTAAGTTATTTAAATGATCCATGCCTCAGTATTCTCTGTAAAATGGGAATAAAACTAGGGAATAAAAATAAAAATAGTGTTTTTAGGGAAGGATTAAGTCAGCTTTTGCATGCAAAGTACTTAGGTATGCCTAGCATATGATAAATATTATCAATATTAGTCACTATCATTAGTAGTAGCAGTAGTTAATAGTAATTATTGCAATTTCTCTCTCTCTCTCTCTTTTTTTTTTTTTTAATTTCTCTTAAAAATCAAGTTACCCAGGGCTCCTGGGTGGCCCAGTTGAGTACCTGACTCTTAGTTTCAGCTCGGGTCATGATCTCAAGGTCATAAGATAGGGGCTCTGCACTGAGCAGGAGTCTGCTTAAGATATTTCCCCACTTACCTATCCCTCCCCTCTGTTTGTCCCCCCACTTACACTACCTACACATATACCACCACCACCACCCTGTACACGCACACATGTGCTCTCTCTCTCAAATAAATGAATAAATAAAATCTTCAAAAAAATCTAATCACCCGTCCTTTCCTACCACCTTCCCCATACCCCCTAAACATAGGCTCACAGTCAGTTGCCGCTTTCAGTTTTCACCTAATACAAATAAAGAGCCACATAATTTTTAATTGCCACATAGTATTTTTTACATGAATATTCTTTAGTCTACTTTAAGACTTCAAATGAGCATCTTTTTATTTCTTTTTTCATTTTGCCCAGCTATCATTTCTAAGGATTAATCCTTAGAAATGGAATTACTCCTCCCCTTGCTTGTGCTTTCTCTCTCTCTCAAATAAATAAATAAAATCTTAAAAAAAAATGAAATTACTGATTGAAAGTATGTGCAGGGCAGCCCAGGTGGCTCAGTGGTTTGGCGCCGCCTTCAGCTCAGCGTGTGATCCTGAAGACCTGGAATCAAGTCCCATGTCGGGCTCCCTGCATGGAGCCTGCCTCTCCCTCTGCCTGTGTCTCTGCCTCTCTCTCTCTGTGTGTCTCTCATGAATAAATCTTAAAAAAAAAAAAAAAAAAAAAAGGAAAGAAAAGAAAAGAAAGTATATGCATTTAACTTTTTTTTTTTGAGATTTATTTATTTATTTGAGAGAGTAAGCTTGAGAGTGTGGGGGAACGGTCAGAGGGAGAGAAAGGATCTTAAGCAGGCTTCACTCTCAGTACAGTGTCGAGGCACATAGGACTGAACTCACCACCCTGAAATCACGACCTGAACTGAAATCAAGAGCTGGCCATTTAACCCACTGAGCCACCTAGACGCTCTGCACTTAAAATTTTTAAATATAAATTTGATACAAATGGCCAATTAAAAATTGTTTCCATGATTTTTTAAAAATTTAATTAATTTAATTTTTTAAAGTAAGCTCTAGACTGGGGATCCCTGGGTAGCTCAGCGGTTTAGCACCTGACTTTGGCCCAGGGTGTGATCCTAGAGTTACAGGATCAAGTCCCACAATCAGACTCCCTGCATGGGAGCCTGCTTCTCCCTCTGCCTGTGTCTCTCTGCCCCGCCCCCCGCCCCCTCCCCGTCTCTCATCAATAAATAAATAAAATATTTAAATAAATAAACAAACAAGCCAGCTAGCTCTAGGCCCAACATGGGGTTTTGAATACAAGGACCCCGAGGTCAGGAGTTGCATGCTCCTCCGACTGAGCCAGCCAGGTGCCCCTGTTTCCATGTTTTGCTGTTTCGGGGACTCTTAGCCGCTACTTCATTTTATTTTTTTAAGTTTTTATTTAAATTCCAATTAGTTAACATACAGTGTAATACTAGTTTCAGGAGTCTGTTTCTTGGTTGTCTCTATCTCCCCTGCCCCTGTTCATTTATTTCTTAAATTCCACATATGAGTGAAATATGGTATTTGTCTTTCTCTGACTGACTTCTCTCGGTCAGCATAATGCTCTCTAGCTCCATCCACGTCATTGTAAATGGTGCTGCTTCATTTTACACCCTTGATTTTATTTTATTTTATTTTATTTTTTCACCCTTGATTTTAAAAACCAGAATTTCCATTATTTCAAATCCCAATCCAAATTTGGGAATTAGCCTGGAAGGTTTTTAAGTAACAACTGCTGAATCTGTAACATGTTTTATTTGTTTTTTTCCAACTTTTTCATAGTATTTAGGAGTTCCAAGGTAATAGCAAGAACTTGAAACATTGTTTGGTATTTTGCAAATTAAATCATTTTGGGGTAATACTAGCATTTTAACTAGACCATTATATTAGGTTTTCTAACTGGTTGGTCTAGGAAGCTTTCTTCTGGAAAGGCAAAAGTTTTAACTAGAAATCATAAGACTGAGGACAGCAGCCCCCTTAGTCATGATTCTAGTAGGGTATGAGGGTCGTGAGAGCAAAGCTCATGAAGTACTTCAGTCAGTATTCTCTCAGTCAGTGCTGCTGAGTGACTGGAGAATCATTCCTAGAGAAGACTCATTTCTGTGATCAGATCCTGTTTGGATTGATGTCTGTTCTGTTAGGAAAGTGTTCAAAATATGTTGCTGATGCTACAGAGTACTCTTAGATGCTTACTCCATATTCTGATGATTGTTACCTTCTCAGTAGATCATGGTAAGTTACTCTTCATTTGGATCCCAAGGAAGACAGCCTCTTGCTCTACTTTTCCAGCCTTGGGACTTTGTCATCAATACCATTAAAGCAGTTTAAGCAGGGCTTTTCAAACCATATTCCCCAAATCCTTTGCTGAAGGGGAAGGCCCAGCTCCTCACCTGAATGGGAGCACCTCAGCTGCTATCAGCTTAATATACTGTTGAGATTCCTTCTGCTTAACTTTTTTTTTTTTTTAATGGATCCTTCAGTGTTAACAAAACTTTTCTCCTTGAATATTACAGTATTTACTGACACCTAGGTATTGAGGAAAATCTCTTTGGTCTTAAGCAAACTAAAGGTAGCATGTAGAGTAAGAGATTAGGAGAAATAGTGATTGTTATTTAAAAGACAGAAAAGGCTCTGAAAAATCATGCTTCTATGTGACGTTTCTTATTCCTAGGGTTTTCTAGCATAAACCAAATTTTCCGTTGTTTCAAAAATTGGTCACTATAGCTCAGAAGTCCAGCCTCGAGGGCCTTGGTAGCCACTGGTATAAAGCCTGCAGCTCCATTGGAATGCCTTCACATTGAGCCTGAAATTCTGCCCCCTTTTGTGCTCGTGAGGCCCACAGCTAGAGGCCTAGAGGTCACCATGCTAACATGTGACTCAGCACAAATAACTCCACACTGCCTCTGTTTTAACCAAGTTTGCTGACAGCAGCTGTTTTTACATTGCATCCAGGTACTAGCCTGTATATGTACTCCCTAGATTCCTTATATTCTCTCCTGTATGGGGTCTAGTCAGCTTATTAAAGGGATGGTCAGAGACACCTGGGTGGCTCAGCGGTTTAGCACCTGCCTCCAGCCCAGGGTGTGATCCTGGGGTCCTGGGATCAAGTCCCACATCAGACTCCTTGCAGGGAGCCTGCCCTGCCTCTGCCTATGTCTCTGACACTCTCTCTGTGTGTCTCTCATGAATAAATGAATAAAGTCTTTTTTATAAAGAGAGAGAAAAGAAAGATGGTCAAGAGAGTCAACATTTATTGAGCATCTATTTGCTGTGTGCCAGGCAGTGTGCTATGTGCTTCAGGTGTATTATTTAATAATCAGAACAGCCTTATGAAATAGGTACTCTCATCTCTAATGTCAGGGAAGCAAAATAAGTAACTTTCCTCCAACTCCGGTCTCTCTGTTCTGATTATAAGATGTATAAATGGAAAGTCATTGATACTATAAGAGTGATATATGGCAACAGATGGCAGCTACACTTGTGGTGAACTTAGCATAGTATATAAACTTGTTGAATTCCCATGTTGTACACCTAAACTAATATAACATTGTGTGTCAACTGTCCTAAAAAAAAGATGTATAGGGACACCTGGGTGGCTCAGTGGTTAAACTCCTGCCTTCGGCTCATGGCGTGATCCGGAGTCCTGGGATCCAGTCCTGCATCAGGCTCCCTGCATGGAGCCTGCTTCTCTCTCTGCCTATGTCTCTGCCTCTCTCTGTGTATCTCATGAATAAATAAATAAAACTAAAAAAAAAAAAAAAAGTATAAATTGGTGATGGTTTTCTGTCAGACCTGCAGACCAGTTTTGTTCTCTCCCTTTCCCTTATGTTTCATAGTGTTGGTTCCCCTTTTGTGGCTCTTTCAGAGGAAGGTGATCCATAGACAACCTACCTGTGGCTTATAAGACCCTGATTCCTAACCATGATGTTGTTGACCTTTCCTAGGGTCCTATCCTTCCCCTAAAGCTGGAGCAACTCTGGTCGTGTACAAGGACCTGCTGGTGCTGTTTGGTGGCTGGACACGACCAAGCCCATATCCCCTACACCAACCAGAGAGATTCTTTGATGAAATACACACTTACTCACCCTCTAAAAACTGGTAAGCCACAAAGATAAGATCCTTTCAGTCCGGATTAAAAGATTTCAAATGAATGGACACCTTATCTTTTTTGTGTCCAGGAATCTCTTTGAGAATTTGGTAAAAGCTCTGGACTCTTTTCCAGGAAAAAAATTTACATACACCAAGGTTTGCTGACAGTTTCAGAGAATTTACAGGACCCGCCTTAAAACCTAAAGCTAAGGGGCGCCTGACTGGCTCAGTCAGTGGAGCATGTGACTCTTGATCTCTAGGTTATGAGTTCAAGCCCCATGTTAAGTATAGAACTTAAATTTTAAAAAGTTTTTTAAAGGGTTAAAAAAATAATTTTAAAAAAGAAACTGAACTAAAGCTAAAGAATCTCTATTCCAAAGAGAAAAAGTGGAAGAGATTTATTCCTCTTCCTAGAAAACTGAATATGCCAGTTGGAAAACAGGAGGCTCTTCAGTTTTGGCTGCTAATTCCCCAGGTGTGCTGTGGATCCATTGTTCCCTGCTATGTCTCCAGGACTGATTCCTGACTCTTTTTTCTTTTTTCTTGTAATGGACTACTTAGTACAGGGCTCTTGGCAGCTGTAGCTGATCCAGACTGTAGAAAAGTGGAAGGTGGTGCTCCTTTAGCACACTAGGCTGAAGCGGCCAAGGAGCCATGATGGCTTCCCTGGTCATCTCTCCACCCCACCTCTAAGCCATACGCACAGAGAACTTGAAGGTGAGCATAGCTTTAGCAGGTTTGTAGGAAAGGTATGAATACCTTCTGCCATCTTCCATTTGTTATCTTAACAGTATCTCTACTAGAGGTGATAGGGTTGTCATTTTAAAGTGGGTACCTACCTACTGTTTCCACCTTAAACACAAAAGACCAGACACAGGTGATGCTGACTTCCTGGCTTCCTCCTTTCTTTTTCTATTAGGTGGAACTGCATTGTGACAACCCATGGGCCACCTCCCATGGCTGGCCATTCCTCCTGTGTGATAGATGATAAAATGATTGTCTTTGGTGGCTCCTTAGGATCCCGGCAAATGTAAGTATATTTGGTTTGCTGTCTATCAACCTGAAGGTAAATACTCCTGGGAATAACAGGTCAGAAGCGTGAACTAGTCAGGTCAGTATTCCTCAACATGGTTCTCATTAATCCAACCAATCATTGCTTCCCAGCAATCACAGAGCAATAGGTTGAAAAACTTCCTCCATAAAATCAGAGCTGTGTAGAATCTTTTTTTTTTTTTTTTTTTTTGGTGTGTTGTTCATTCGGCAGGATCAAATTCTGATGCAGCCTCCACCTTGTCTGTTTCTAGCTGTGCCTACAAAAGGCTACCTTTTAAGAAGCACAGAGTGCTTTTACTTGCTCTGTTTATGACCCAGCCCATGTCCTTTTGGGCTTTAGAGAAGACAGATAGATTGACAGGATTGGTTGAAAATGGTTCATTCTCCAAATGAGAGGAGATAGGGGAGTGGGTAGGAGCAAGAAAACTGCCAGGTCTGATGCACTTCTGTGAGGTTGTTCTCCCTGCCCACTGTCCTCACTATCTCTGGCCGCAACTGGCCAGCCCAGGCCAGTCAAGAGCCAGAGCCACCCATCTGAATCACTCTTCATCTGAGTTAGTGGTAGCTGCATTAATGGTCATGAGAGGAAAGGTGATGAGCCGTCAGCAGTAAAAGCATTCCAGACCCAACTCTGTTCTCTGTTAGACAAGATAGTCCCATCTTCCTATTTCAGAACAGTTGTGGAGAGTCTGTGAGCTGCCCCCCCACCCCAACCAGATGAGAAAGTTTAAGGCTTTATGGTGTTAGCATCCTTATTCCTGCATCCCTCTTTATGAGTTAATGACCTTAGCGAGGTGACAATAAAATAGAGACTGCTTTCCAGTAGTGTGTGCTTGCCATACTGGTCCCTTGGGGTTTGGAGATGCCAGTCTGTCCTTGATAAAACTGCAGATCTCAGTAGCTATGGTGAAATTACTTTTTGTAGCCAGAATCGATAAATCTTTATCTCCTGGGCAATGATAAAGCTACCTTTTGCATCAGTTTTTTTCTTCCTTGTGGTTTTTGCTTTTGAAAGACTATATCTTGACCAGTAGCTATTTCCTGCTATCACCAGTTCATTCTTTCCAGGGAAAGAAGGGGAAGAAAAATATAGTTTAAGATTCTATGATCATGGCACTTTGCTAGGCATCTTTATAAATGTAACTTCAGGGGCACCTGGCTGGCTTAGTCTGTAGAGCATGCAACTCTTGGATCCTCAGGGTCATGAGTTCAATCCTCACGTCCAGCATTGAGCCTACTTAATAATTTAAAAAATAAAATATGAATGTAACTTCATTTATATCAGCTCTGTGGTTCCTGGGAACTCCCAACTCCTTCAACGTTATGCCCTTATCTTATAGGAGCAACGATGTCTGGGTCCTTGACCTTGAGCAGTGGGCGTGGTCCAAGCCGAACATCTCTGGCCCCAGTCCTCATCCTCGAGGTGGCCAATCTCAGGTGCTCAGGAATTAAAATAACTATTCAGCAAACACTGTAGCATCTTCCAGTTAGGATGGGAAAGGGAGGAGGGAGTCAGGTAAGCTGCCAACATGCATAAGCCAAAGAGACTTTGTTGTTCTTTTTTACTGGTATTTATTTTTCAACCTCTAATGGGTTGTATTTATTTTTAGTGGCTTTGTATTACACCTCTCCCCAAAGCATTTACTTTGCTGTTTCATTTCTCAAGAGAACCCTGCATTTTATGTACACTCATGTTAATGTTTGATCAACAAGGAATATATACATTCAGGTGAATCATCAGTAATTTGTTCACAAGGATGGGAATTGACTTGGTTTGGGAGAATGGAGAGCTTGGTGACTAGAATACTTTCATTTGGGATCTGGGTAGGCTATTTTCATATACCACTGATGCATAGGAGGTCAGATGCCTCTGTCTTTGTAGATTTATTTTAAATGTCTTCCTCTTCCCAGATTGTCATAGATGATGCAACTATCTTAATCCTTGGAGGATGTGGCGGTCCCAATGCTGTGAGTATTGCTGGTGCCGCATTCCAAGGCAGATGCTGCTAGGGGTTCACACTTGCTCCCTGTCTCACCTTGTAAGCATAACATTCTTTTTATTGAAAGAATCTTTTTCACTTCAGGTATATAACCATGGTATTTTCTGGCCAAGCTCTGCTTTTTTTTCTCTCTTTCTTTCTTTCTTTCTTTCTTTCTTTCCTTTCTTTCCTTTCTTTCCTTTCTTTCCTTTCTTTCCTTTCTTTCTTTCTTTCTTTCTTTCTTTTCTTTTCTTTTCTTTTCTTTTTTTTTTTTGTAGGGTGAGAGGTGCTAGACATTACTCCTAGACATTCATATCTTGAATACTCATATTTATGTCTGTGTCCTTCCTACTCCCATTTCCTCTTTAGGCAATAAGGTTTGTGGCTATCATTTTTTCAAGGAGGGGTGGGACAGAAAAACAAACTGATAACTGCCAGAGTTTATATGGAATTTAAGAATGCAGATTCAGAGAGTTACAGATATATATTATCTACCCTCTCCCCTCAACACACACACACACACACACACACACACACACACACACAATTCAAAACCACTTAAAAGTGATTTATGGATTACAAGCACAATTCTGCGTTCCAGGCCAGTGGTAGTGTATGAATGAATGAAGGAATGAGTGACCACAAATGTTGCCCTTCTTTCTGAAGAGCCCACATACTCTCTAGACCAGAGAGCACAGCTTTGAAATTCCTACTGTGTGTGTGTGTGTTGTATAATGTACAACACCTAAGTCCTATTGTTGGTGCTTCTCTTCTAGCTCTTCAAGGATGCTTGGTTGTTGCACATGCACTCAGGCCCCTGGGCCTGGCAGCCACTCAAGGTAGAAAATGAAGACCATGGGGCCCCAGAACTATGGTGCCACCCAGCTTGCCGGGTAAGCAGGGCACTGACAGGCCAGCCAGAGAAGGGTCCTAACTGTGAAACCCAAGGGGCTTGTCAGATTTCCAAGCAAATTAGTATGGAAATAATGAACACCTTGATGTCATAAAAGAAACGGCCATTAACCATTGCTCTTTGGGCACTGCTTCTATATGAACCTCTAGATGGGAAACCTGTGTGAGCCCCACTGATCCTTTTTTTTTTTTTTTAAAGTTTATTTTAAAGATTTATTTATTTATTTGAGAGAGAACACATGCATGTATGAGCATGAATTGTGGGGGGAAGGGGTAAAAGGAGAAGCAGACTCCCTGCTGAGCAGGGAACCCGATGCAGTGCTTGATCCCAGGACCCCAGGGTCATGACCTGAATTGAAGGCAGATGCTTAGATGACTAAGCCACCCAGGCGCCCCAAGTTTATTTATTTATGTAATCTTTATGATGAATGTGGGGCTTGAATTCCTGACCCCGAGATCAAGTCACACACTCCACTGACTGAGCCAGCCGGGCACCCCCTTTAAGTGCCAGCTTTAAGCATCTCTTTGTGACCTTTCTTCAGGGTCCCCAAACAAGAACTAATTCCTCCCTCCAACCCACTCCTATCCTGCAGACATGCTTCTGATGATAGCACTTGTCATGCTTCAGCCATAGATTGTTCCCATGCCTGTGTCCCCTGCTAGCCTAGAATAATGTAGTCACATTATCTTCATCTCTGTATCTCTGGTACCTACAAAATGCCTGGCCTGCCCAGGTACTCATAATAAAATGTTTGGTACTTAAATGAATGATGAGAACTGAACAGGTGTTTTGTCTTTCAGGTGGGGCAGTGTGTGGTGGTCTTCAGCCAGGCACCTAGTGGGAGAGCCCCACTCAGCCCCAGTTTGAACTCCCGCCCTTCACCTATCAGCGCCACCCCTCCAGCCCTGGTTCCTGAAACCCGAGAGTACCGCTCTCAGTCTCCAGTAAGGAGTATGGATGAAGCTCCTTGTGTTAATGGCCGCTGGGGAACACTGAGGCCCAGAGCCCAAAGGCAGACCCCCTCAAGTTCCCGGGAAGGGAGCCTTTCCCCAGCCAGAGGAGATGGCTCTCCCATCCTCAATGGTGGCAATTTGTCTCCAGGAACAGCAGCTATAGGTGGCTCTTCCTTGGACAGCCCTGTGCAAGCCGTATCTCCTAGCACTCCATCTACCACTGAAGGATATGACCTCAAAATGGGACTTTCTTTGGCCTCCCGGCGAGGGTCACTACCAGATCAGAAAGATTTGAGGTTAGGATCAATAGATCTGAATTGGGATCTGAAACCCGCTTCGAGTAGCAATCATATGGATGGTGTGGACAACAGGACAGTTGGGGGAAGCATGAGACACCCTCCTGAACAGACGAATGGTGTGCACACCCCACCACACGTGGCCAGTGCCCTTGCAGGAGCTGTCTCCCCAGGTGCCCTGCGTCGGAGCCTAGAAGCCATCAAAGCAATGTCATCCAAAGGCCCCTCAGCCTCCGCAGCACTAAGCCCTCCTCTGGGGTCTTCCCCAGGCTCTCCTGGGAGCCAGAACCTGAGCAGTGGAGAAACAGTGCCCGTTCCCCGTCCCGGGCCTGCCCAAGGAGATGGACATTCCTTACCTCCCATTGCCCGCCGCCTGGGCCACCACCCTCCACAGTCCCTAAATGTTGGCAAACCTTTGTACCAGAGTATGAACTGCAAGCCCATGCAGATGTATGTGCTAGACATTAAAGACACCAAGGAGAAGGGGCGGGTCAAATGGAAAGTATTTAATAGCAGTTCTGTGGTCGGACCTCCTGAAACCAGCCTGCATACAGTGGTCCAAGGCAGGGGTGAACTCATCATATTCGGAGGACTCATGGACAAGAAACAGAATGTGAAGTACTATCCAAAAACAAACGCCTTGTACTTTGTGCGAGCAAAGAGATAATGTGTTCTAAACCCCCTTCCCTTTCTGTGGCTTTTAATTTTCCAGCGTGCAAGCATTTGGACTGAGAATTGGGAAAACAAAGGACAGAATTACTACCATAAACCAAAACCCCAATTCCCAACCTCACTCACTCCAGGCTGGGATCAAATCTCCATTAAGAAAAAAAATTATATATAAATATATAAATATATATTATATAGCCAACTCTGTTTACAAAGAGGGAGAGGTCTCCGTCCTGGTTCAGATAAATTTGTTGCTGTGTTTTAGCAGAGGCTGTGCTGCCTTTTTCTACTTTGCTGGTAACTAGACCAAGAATTTAGGGAACAAACTAATGTCAGAACTTACCTGAAGCAACTGAAGAGCCCCCATAAATCTTTATGTGGCCTTCTTGGAGTGAGAGTAAGAAAGCGTGTGTAAGGTGCCCACGTGGAGGCTTTCGATCCATGAGCTCCAGGAGTTGGTGGGGTGAAAGGAGCCTGTAGAGAACTGTTCCTCCCTTCCTTTTAAAACCAGAGAGGACCTGTGCAAACTTTTTTTTGTGGTCATGCCCTCTGCCAGGCCCCGCTCTACCCTTGTGACTGAGGAAATTTGCCCAACCAGGAACTCTGTTCCACGTGTGTGTGCTGGGATCACCATGAGACAGTGTTTATGCAGAGATGCCTGTCTACCTGGTGTCCACTGGTCTTTAGCATGCTCCCTCTGTGTCTCAGAAAACATATTGGTGTCTGATTTTGGAATTTTCTGACAATCGTATTTGATTGCAAGTTGCCAAAAACCGCATTTGTTCCCTTAAAACTTGATCCGCAGAAGCTGCTTTTTCCCCTTTTTTTTTTTTAAAGCCCTATCAGCTTTCTCACTTTCTTTTACAAAGCTAAGGTGCCCAAGGAAATCTCCTAGAGATATTTCTGGGACCCTTTCTCTGGTATCACTTAGGGGCCTAGTAGAGAATTCCAAGATGCCAGTATCATGAGAAATCCATTAAGCGGCAGAAAATACTGGTTTTTCCTTGTGGGCTTCTTTTTACTTCCAAAGCACATTGGGCATACCCATCCATATTTATACAATGAGGAAATTGATCCTGGAAGGGAAACCCAGTAATAGCTCCTTCTAGAAGTGATTTCTGCCCCTGTTGTGACATGTGTTTTTCTGTCAGGCTATTGACTAGTGATTGGGTTGAGTGTCCTGTGCTTACCCTCTTTGATGCAAGACTGACCTTGGGAGCAGTCCCTCCTTTGTGACAGTCTCGTTCACATGTGCCCCAAATAAGGGTTGGGTTTTTATGTTATGCCATTTCTGAGATACGGTGCAACAAACTAGAGCATTTCTTTGCTAGATATAAGAAGTTACAAATTATCAGTCTCTAAACCATGGCCTGGACGTAAGAGATTAGTTAAGTCAAATGGCACCATTTAAATGTGGATTTTTGGTGATTTCTCATTAGTGGCAAGTAGATTTTTACTTTGCCCTTAGGATTTGAATTTCAAAACATTGCATTTCCCATCTTTCACGCCCCGCTTTTTTCTTGTTAGCATTTCCCAAGCGCAAGACTGCTACAGCTGGCCCTGAGTCCTGGCTTTAGGCCAGCACTTAGCAGTCTGTCTGATAAAGTGTGTTTTCTCCTATTACATCATGTTGAATTCTTTCCCCTAGCCATTAGCTTTTACAATGTGGTCTTGGTGGGAAAGCCCCCCTGGTGCCAAGCCCAGGGAAGGGCCAGCTCATAGGGAGAGGTCTGTGTTCCAGAAACTGTTCCATGTGCTCCCTTAGATGACAAAACTACCATGTGCCTATTTACTGTGGTGTCCACCTACTCCTGGCTCAGCACTCGGCTTGCTAGACACCTTGCTCTGGGGCTGTTGCTGGTCCTCCTCTGGCAAAGACTGTTAGATCATGTGGGGTCCTTATTCACAAGAGAAAGCTAGCCTGTAAGATTAGGTATTACATTTTTGCTGTTGCTGAACATTGTTTATGACATTGCGTTTGTGCATGGACAGCATCCCCAAACTCCGTTCCTATTTAAATATAAAGTATTTGGAAGCCTGAAAGTTCAGAATCTCAACTTTGTGACCATTCCCTTTGTCTTGTGGCCTCCCTAAGCCAGCTGTTAGCTTGTGGATTCCCTCTATTTTCCCCAAACAGGCAGGCAGAGGTGATGATGGCCTCCAGTATTACCCAGACCACTCAGAACCAGACTGTTTACAGCTCCTTAAGAAAAATCTGCCTCATCTGCACCTGGTGGTGTTGGTCATGATGGTCCTGGGCACTGTGGGCAGATACCTTAGGAGAGCGACTCCACGCAGTCAAGGTGGTTATGTTCTCAGGCCCTAATGAAGCCACACGTGTAGGGGAACTTTAGGTGTCCTGCCTGCGGAGAGCATTTCCACAGCACCATGGATGCTTCAAGTCAGGTCAGATTAACCACAACTCTGGTTTTGACATGATGCCAATTTTGTCTTAATTCACTGAGAAAAATGAGACAATTTCTTTAGCCTTCAGGAGCACCTAAATTAGCAAATATCTGTCAGTATTTAAGTATTTAAAATACATTTTGTTTCTACTTGAAGCTTTAACCCCTTCCATTCCTGCAAGTGTGCCTTTGAGAGCCCCATGTCATATGACGTCACCGGCCGCCTCATTGACCTCATGTGACAGTCTTGGTGTCTTCCTTCTCTCTTGGACAGAGCTTCCATTTTCTCACTTTACAGGCTGGGCAGCAGAGAGGGTTCTGTATTTTCATTCATATTTCTACTCTTGTAAACATGGGTGGTGGGCTGCACAAACATCCTTTCACCCCCCCCCCCACACACACACACAATTATGTATTTTAACAGCAAGAATTAGGTGTTGATACAAGCTTAAATTTAGTTGTAATACTGGGCATCCTCTCCTCCCACCCTCTGCGGATTGATCTGATTTTAATGTTTGAGTTTTACATCAAGAGCTAAAACCACGAACTATCCCAGGAACTGTGTTGGAACTCTCTTAAGAAAAGAAGAGGACAACAAAAGAAAACCAACTTGACAAGTCTTGACTTTGGAGAACAGAAAGCCACCAGCTGATGGAGAACAGAGGGATACTTCCTTTAACTTTATCATTCTGGGTTTCCTTCTGCTTTGCTTCTTTGCTTCCCCTTAAAAGTGATGTTCCTGTGGGTTTGTCTGTCTGTTCTTGTCCTTGTGGTGATCCTGGCATGGTGATGTGCTCTGCTTTGCGTTGTCTGTGCTTTCTTACCAGCGCATAAGTCAGTGGGGAGGACCTGAACACACCCTGGGGCAAGGAAGCCGAACTTGGAGGCCTGCCTCCCATGCAGCCTCCCCACCAACTGCAGAAGGCATGTTCTGCATGGTCACCAGTAAGTGGCTCCCTCTCACTGTGTTTATTGTCATGGGAGAGCAACCCTTATCTTGGCTCCACCCTTGTTGCTCTCTTTCCTCGCTCTGCTCCCTTCCCACCAACCAGGGTTCATGTCAGCGCACACCCATCGTGCCCTGGCAAAGCTGGTGCTGTGAGTGATGTTTCCCATAACTCAGGGGTCCCAGGTGGCTTACCCTGAGATGGTCATTTTAGGCACATAACAGTGTAGGAATGAAAAGTGGACTTCATTGATATTTAAATCTGTCAATTTCATTTTTTGTTAAGGTTTTCCCTGATGACTTTTTAGCAATTTAACAAATAAAACGAAATGGACAGAATTGTCTTAACTGTTTCATTAGTAGAAAAGAAGAAAGAAACAACCATAATGGGGAGCAGTTGAGGTTGGAGATTGAAGCTGGAAGCAAAGTAGTTGGAAAACTTGCCCTCCTCCTTTAGGGGGGTTGTGTTTTGGGGTAGAGGTAGGGAGTTGCCCTTCCCTGGGGATAGTGTCATTTAATTAAAAACTCCCCGTCATGCTTGAAGGATTTGGTATTTCAGAGCCTCAGGTACTGCCCTTTGGTGGAGACCCCAGAGAGGTGATGAGCTTGGAGCAGGAGCCCAGGGGCCAGGACAACCACCACATCATCGCTGGCCTCCTAAGCAAAGAGGAGGACACAAGGCCCCAGGATCTTGAATTAGCACAGCAAATGGCGGTTAGAAACATAGGCCTGAAGCCTTAGAAACTTGTATTCTAATCCTGCCTTCCCCTACTAACTGCTTAACCTTGAATACAAGTTTCGTAGTCTGTAGATACAGTTGTTTCTATCTTAAAAGGATCATGAGGGTTAATTAAAGTTGTATATGAAAGCACTAGCACGGTGCCTGGCACAGGGTAAGTGCTCAGTAGGGGGTGGCTATTATTATAATGAACCCTGGAAGAAAATACAGGATCATGAAGGAGAGGGCTGGGCTCATTGTGTAAATTGTTACAAGCATGTCCCTGCAAAGGATTATGCATGTCTATGGTTGTCTGGGTCATCTTTTAGATGTCACCGTGAGAACCTCTGAGGCTTTTGCCTCTCGAGAGCAGTAAGTAGCAGCTGCTGCCATAAATCAGGTCAGAATTGTTTCATTGTTTAATCTCCCTTTTGGACTTTAATTCCTTGGTTTGCTAGTTGAATTCTGCCTCTGGCACATCAGGTATTCTTCTGCCTAGATTCAAGGGCACACGTAGTGGGTTCCTGATCTGGAAATGTTAGCTGGGGACTGATGACATGAGTCTTCCCCGCTGCGAGGGTGCCTGGAAGGAGACGGGCTTCACAAGGGTAGGGGGCTGCTCCAGTGCCGAAGCCACTTGCTGAGTGTGTGCCAGTTTCTTATAACCATGGGCCAAGTACCATTATGTTCCTTTCATTCAGTGCATACTATGTAGTGACTTGTCCCCTGCTCAGGTGTGTGACCCTGCAGCTCTCATTCTGTTTCCTGTACTTTGAGACACACAGCGAATTAGAGTGTGGCCCGAGGAAGGGCCCTTGGTGCTGGCTCTATTGAATTGGCAAGAGGTAGAATGACTGACTGTTTTGTATTCTTTCACAGTTGCCCTTGTAGAAGGGTTGTACTTACTCATTGTGGGTCTGTTGGGCTGAACAAGGTCCAGTGGGTAGGAGCAATAGGGGAAATATTTCTGCATTGCTGGGAAGAACTAGAACCAGTTTGGCACTGTTGGGGGAATTCAGGCATTGCCTGGGCAGTGTAGGGATGTTGTAGAGGAGGCAGTGTTTGGTGGGTGGAATGCTAGGGGTGCTCGGTGGTCCTGGGGAAGGAGGCAAACATCAGTGCCTGAGGAAGGCCCCACATGCCCAGCCTTCGGGATAGCTCAGCCTGTGGGCCTCTCAGACAGCATCCTAACACAGTCTGTCCCTACCACAGGCCATGCTCCTAATCACTGATGAGCAGGCTTCTGCTCCGGAGATGACCTGAACATGAAGACAGCAACATGATCAGCCTCAGGTCAGAAGGTGTGCGGAAGCAGAGAAGAGGGAATGTGCCGGTTTGGGGAGAACACAGCTCAGAGAAGATCCATGACTCCCCCAGGCCTGGCAGGTGGTGGCATCCACTGCACAAGACTCCCTGGCCACTCCCCTGGGTATTATGGACCAGAGGCCTGTGCCCATTTAGTTTTAAATCACAGGACCTAGCCAGGGGAAGGGCAGCTCCACACTGCCCTTCTCCTTCCCAGGCCTTTGCTGTTCTTCCCCAGCTGGCTCTGTGGGTAGGCAGTGCAGGAATCACGGATTCAGATCAGGAGACCAAGGCCTTGCACATGTCACTACCCTCAGCCAGTCCCACAGCCCAAGGCTTTGCCTCCCGTCACCCTCATCTGGGGACCCTCGAAAGGCCAGCCTTTGAGCACCCTCATGTCCCGCAAGACAGGAGGCATCACCTCAGAGTCTTGCAGACTGGTCTGCTTGTAGTGCTGCCACAGGGGACCGGTGTTCATTGCTTCTCTGCCTTCCCACCTTCCCCTACAATATACCACTGCCGACAGCAGTCCAGAGCTCTTGCAGATGGTCTGCGAGGTCATGATTCCACCATTGCTGGAAGCGTTCAAGCAGAGACTGGTAACTTACAGGGGAGGGGTAGCAGCTGATGTATGCATCAGGTCAAGGATTGGGACTAAGGGTTCCCTCCATGCCCTTTCAACTCAGAAAGGGCTTCCTAGAGAGGCTGCAGGACAGGGATATGGGCCGGCTTTCAACCAGAAAAGACCTCGGTTCAAAAGCCAGTTCTGTCACTTTGGGCTAAGACAAGTCATCCCACAACTCAAGAGCTGAAAAGGCCACGTAGGAGCCCTCAGATCCCGTCTGAACCTCCGTTTTATCACTAACATGGCGTGATGCTCCTAGCCTCACAAGTTAGCAATTCGTCTAGATCCAGCAGTAACTGTTCATCTGTGGAGTAGGTGTGCTTCCCCCAAAAGACCACGCGGAGGCACCCTGTGAAAGGTTTGCATCCCAGGCACTCCCAGCCTGGCCTCAGCGGGGAAACTGGATGGGCCAGAGGAGTAAAATGTCCCTTCCTCCCCTGCCTCTGTTGTAAGGCCTGGGTAGGACCCCATCCCCAGCCTCTGCCACATTTCTGAGCACCACCCCCTGGCTGCCCCCCTGCCCTCTCTGCCCCAGCCCCCAGCTGTGGGAAAGCCAGTGTTTTCCCCACCAGGCTGGGCTCTGAGCCCAGGCCCTGTCACCACACACAAAGCTGAGCTGATGTTCTAAGTAAATGCTTAAGAGGTCTGGCAGAGTGTGCGTTACCCACCAGGGAACCTGTCTGCCCACCCACTGCAGGGAAGAGGCGGGGGGCGGGGGCCAGGGGCTAGGCCTTACCAGGCAGAAACCTGGGAGGAGGAAGGCAGTTCCTGCTCCCCCGTCAGCAAGGCCCAGAGAGCCCGACAGGTACTGCCCCTCACACTGGGACAGCCTCGTCACAAGCCAGGGAGGTATCCCATTAGGCTGCACAAAGGTGACACATCCTGAGCTTCAAAAGCCACAGACAGTCCAAGGTATCAGACTCCAAAGCTACGGAGGAGGTAGAGAAGTGTCTGTAACCAACATAGCCAGTCAAGGGCAGGAGAATTGTTTGGAAGCCAGAGAGAGCTAAGACATGGGTTTCTCCTTGCCCCAGCCTCACCCCGCTAAACTGAGGCAAGGGACAGATGAGAATAATGTCTTTCTGGGGGATTCCAGGCCTCACCCTGGGAAGACTGACTCCCCGTGGTCCAGGAAAGGTGCAGAGGGGCCCTGGGAGGTCTGGCTTATCCAGAAGAGCTGGTATTTAGGGGCTGAGGGCAGGACAGAGCCACCCATATGGATTTGATGACCAGAGTCACCCCTTCAGATGTAGCAGGTAAAGAAGCTTATGACCAGAATCCATAGTGGGAGGAGAAGCCAGGACAGATGGCGCCATGGCAAAATTAAGGAAGAGAACGTGAGGCCCCTCCCAAGGTCCAGAACAGAGGATGCCCAAGGAGTGGGTGCCCCCACCCCCAGACACATTTCCCTGCCATTGGGGTAGCCCCTCCTACACACCGACCATGAGCTCCAGGGCTAGAGGAGCAGGAGACAAAAAGAAACAACCTTGAGGAGATTTTTAAATTGTAGAGAATGAGACGTCCGCTGACTTTAAGTTTACTGGGAAATTAGTGAATTAAAATGGCAGGAGCCAGGGGGATCCCTGGGTGGCTCAGTGGTTTAGCGCCTGCCTTTGGCCCAGGGCGTGATCCCGGGATCAAGTCCCACGTCGGGCTCAAGTCCCATGTCGGGCTCCCGGCATGGAGCCTGCTTCTCCCTCCTCCTGTGTCTCTGCCTCTCTCTCTCTCTCTCTCTCTCTCTCTCTCTCTCAAATCAATCAATCTTTTAAAAAATGGCAGGAGCCAGATTAAATCAAGTCAGGAAACGGCTCTATTTTGATAAAGGTAAAAGCTTGTACTTACTCCAGTTAGGAGAGAAATCAGATAAAGTGCTAGGGAATCCCAGCACCTAGGGGTGCTGTGGCTGCTGCCAAGGGAAGAGAAGAGTATTCCAGTAGAGGTAATTCGAGTGGAACCAGGTGGAACCAGCCCTTCCAGATACGACCGTGAGAAGATCAGTGTGACCCAAATGCACAGGGCGGAACTAGAGGATGAATTGGCGAGGAGGATGAAAGGCAGGCAGGATTGGGGTCCAGACCCAGGTGAGGGCGACCCCAAGAGGACACTTAATGTATAGGGAGAAAACCCAGTCCCCAGTGGCTGACTGGATCAAGGGAGGAGGAGGCCAGCGCCCACTCCTGCAGTAAGCGAGCATGTACTGCTGCTGTGTGCCAGACTCACTCTGTGGAGTTTATATTTCAGGGGGGCAGTGAGGGAGAGGGACAAATGTGTAAAGAGCTGAGCAACAACAACAACAACAAAAAACAAAACTGAGCAACATCATTCCAAATAAAGACCATGAGAAAACTAACAATGGGGCGTGACAAAGTGTGATGGGCTCGGGCTCATCAGAGAAGGCCTTTCTGAGGAGGTGACATTCAGCTGAGACCTGAATGTAAGGGCAGCCACGCAGAGAGAACAGCAGAAACAAAGGCCCTGAGGCAGGCATGAACTTGACAAATTCAAGGAGCAGAGGCAAGGCCTGTGTGTCTAGAGTATGTGAGTGAAAGCAGAGGGTGCAGGTGGGCCTTGTAGGCCACGGGGAGGGAGGGTGGGCCTGACTAGGTGCAGGGGAGGCCGTTAGAGAGTTGTGAGCAGGGAAGTGATGCGTGAGGCTGTCCAGGTCAAGGACACCAGCCTTGCTGCCAAGCGCAGGCCTGGCACATCCCAGGCTCAAAAAAACTCCCTGGGGATGATTTGGCAGCTCCAGCCCTGAATCTTGTATTTAAACAGGATCTGGACGTTTTATTCCGTCCTTCCTCTTTACCCTACCGCCCTGCTTCTAAGTGCAGTTGCCCGGTGATACGATCTCAGTCTGCTCCACAGTGGTCTTTCCAGCGTCTGGCCTGGCACAGGGAGTGCTCGTACATACTCGACAAGTACTTGTCTTCACCCACTCAGGCCCAGGTGGTTTGCCCAGCTTCCTAACCGCTCCTTCCAGGCGCAGCCTCTTCAGGCCATTCCCTACGCTGCAGCCACAGCCAGTCAGCCAACACATTTCTCTTGAGCTTTTATTATGTGTCAGACATACACTAGCTAGTGGGGATTATTATGAGCCGAACTGTGTCCCTCCATCACCCCTACCACCACCAAAAAAACAATTCTTAAGTCCTAATGCCCAGCACCTCAGAATGATGTCATATTTGGAGATAGGGCCTTTACGGAGGTAATTAAGTTAAAGCGAGGCCATCAGGGTGGGCCCTGATCCAGTGTGACTGTCCGTCCTTGGAAGAGCAGCAAATTTGGATTCAGACTCCCACGGAGGGAAGGCAACGTGAAGACGAGAGGAGAGGTCACCTACAAGCCACAGAGAGAGGCCTGGAGCTGATCTTTCCTCCCGCCCCTACCAACCTCTCGATCTATCATTTTGAGCCTCCAGAACTAAGAAAACACATTTGTGTTATGTAAGCCACCCAGTCTGGTACTGGGTTACTGCAGGTCGAGCAGACTGATTACGGGGGTAAAAGAGAACAAAAAGGGCCTTATCCTCACGGAGCTTGTGTTCTAGGTGAGAGAGACCAACAATAGATTTAAAATTTCAGAATCAAGAGGCGCCTGGCTGACTCAGTTGGTAGAGCATACAACTCTTGCTCTCAGGATAGTAAGTTCAAGCCCCATGTTGGATGGGGAGTTTACTTAAAAATCTTTAAAAAGTACAATTTCAGAATCCAGAGCAGGACGACACGAAGGAGTGAGCCTAGGGGGTAAGGGCACGTCATCCAGTGGGGGAGGAGGAAGGCCTCTGCAGGTGAAGCAGCTCCTCCCATAGGAAGTTAGTGGGGGAGATGCAGAGAGCACCAGGTAGTGGGCACCACAGTGCAGTGGCCCTGTGTGGGAACAGAAGGCCAGCTTCGCTGGAGTGTAGTAGGCAAGGGGAAGAGTGGCCGTGAAAGCGAGAGGTGGTCATGGGCCAGTCACGGAAGGTCTTGAAGCTATGAGGTTTGGATTCTACTCTGAGCGCAGTGGAAACTACTGGAAAACTATAAGCATGGCTGTAACATTGCCGGATTGATGTTGCCTAAAGGCTACTCTGGTGCCTCTGGCATTCCAGAAGGCAAGCTGGGAAACCCTACAGGACACAGCTGCAGTGTCCAGGCAAAAGAAGAGAAACGTAAATCTGACCACCCCTTCTCCACGTACCTCCTTGGGCGGCCCACCCACCTCTGCGCCCGAGGTCCTCAGGCCTGTTGTGCCTGCGCACCTGGGCCGCGGACTTCTCCAGGCAGGTTGACTGTCCCTCCTTGCCTTGATAAATCCTCTCCACACCTTATGAAGCCTTGTCCAGAAGGTGCTCAACAATTTGGAGATGGAGAGAGACCAAACCATGAAGAAATTAGTGGATTAATCAGGAAGTTTTACACCAGAAGGGCTCTTAGACAGATGGTCCACCTGCTTCACCTCAGGCCTTAAGAGGAGAAGCATCTTGCTTAGGGGAACATTCAATTTAATGGTCAGAGGAGGAACAGAAAAGTGGAACTCACTAGACCAAAATGGCCCATGAGCATCCTCCAAAATGAAATTCTGATCACCTCATTCCCGGGCTCTCACCACTGAGTGGCCTCCTGCCCGGCAGCCGTGTTTCCACCTGCAGACCTGTCATGGACCGAACTGTGTGTCTCCCCTCTACACTCCCCCTCCACCAAAATCCATATGTTAAAGCTCTAGCTCCCAGTGTGAAGAGAAGGCTGCTGCCTGCAAGCCAGGACAAAAGGCCTCACCAGGAGCCAGAACCCTGCTGGCACTTGATTTCGGGCTTCAGCTGCCCGAACTGTGAGCAACGAGATTTCTGTTGCTCAAGCCACCCAGTCTGTGGGATTCTGCTTTGGCAGCCCCAGCAGCCCCACACAGAACCCAGCTTCTGAACCGCCCAGTGCTCTTGTCCCATGTGCAAACTTATAGACCCATCTGGCCCCTGCAGCAGAATCCCTGGTGGATGGACCCCAAGAATCCAGGTTTGAACAGGCTCCTGATGCTCACTGAAGTGTCCTCTCCATGGGCTCCCAAGGGCAGTGAAGGCTGATTCCCCTAAAGACCTCTGGCCACTAGCTCCTCTGATCAGCAGCCTCCTTCTCTGTCCAAGAAGATTTCACATCTGGCCTCCAGGTGAACTGGCGAGCTCATTCTGCGGAGTTGCTTCATTTCCTCACGCTCTCCCTGAGCCCTCTGGGAGCCAAGACAGGGCAGGGCTAAACGGTGAAGTCTGGAAACTCAGATAAGTCAGATCGGAGCCCTGCCACGGAGGCACTCCTGGTCCACGGAGAGAGCGCTCCACACTGTGGCCTCTCCTGCCCCTGCAGATGCGGTAAGAACGGCAGGAAAGGGCGCTGAGCACCTGGGAGCGTGGGCGAGGGTTTCAAGCTGCAGGATCCCGTAGGGCTGGTATTCAGTTGTGATTCTGCCTGACTGCGGTGGAAGCAGGTTGAGAGCAAGCGCCCAGTCTCAGGCCTGCCGCTTCCCCTCTACTCTCTTGGGACTTAACAGGCCTCAGTGATTTGTGGGTTCAGGCCTCCGGCTGCTTTCAGCACTACTAAGAGGAGCCCTCCTAGTCGCTGGGGGCAAAGTTTAAAAAAAGCAACAACAGGAGACCCAGTCTGGCAGGACAGGTGTTCA
Source organism: Vulpes lagopus (assembly GCF_018345385.1). Taxonomy (NCBI): domain Eukaryota; kingdom Metazoa; phylum Chordata; class Mammalia; order Carnivora; family Canidae; genus Vulpes; species Vulpes lagopus. The sequence goes on from NC_054831.1 coordinate 130,628,414, forward strand.
GACCCCAGGAACCCCAGGTTTCAAGTGTAGTTTTCTTCTCACTGACCAGCTGTGTGATGTGACCTCAGGTAATTATGTTGTCTCCGAATTTCCTCATCTGTTAAAGAGAAGAGGGGTCATAAAACAAGCCTTCCTAATGAGGTCCCCTCTGGAAAGCCCCCGCTGTCTGGCACTCAGTTATCCTTCAATAAAGGTTAATTTATAGATCACTCCTTTAAAAAAAATAGTGATTTGTCCTGCGGGAAGCCTCCTCCAAGAAGATACTGGTGACAAGTGTAATAGCCTCTCAGGAAGGACCCAGCTGCATCCTGTCCCACTCACAGGCGCCCACCTTCTGCTAACAGGCGGGTGCTGGTGGCTGGAACAGGGGACAAGGGGCTCACGACCTCGGTGCTGAAATGTCAGCTCCAGGGGGCCAGTCCTTGGGGCCGTCTTTGGAGCGCCGGCGCCTGGAACAGGGGAACACCTAGCAGGTGCTCAGTGATCACTTGCTGAACGAAGGAGATAAATAAATGATAAAAAGCAATGAATGACTGCCCGATACCATCCTGTGGGCCTCTGACTCCTTTGGAAGAGCTTGAGCAAGTCCTTGACCCCTCTGAGCTGCTGTGTCCCCAGTCGTGAAGGCAGCGGGGTCTGTCCTGGGCCCTGGGCCCTGGTCCTGCAGCAGGAGCAGGCGGAGCCGCAGCGCTGCTGTACGCGAGCAAGCCCCAGGAGGCGCCGGCACAGGCGGCGGCCGGCGCTGAGACGCAGGAAGGCTCCCGGGGGAGGGGCCGGAACCGGGGTGTGGAGGGAAGGCAGGGGCAGGCGGGTGCAGGGCGGCGCGGCGCGGCGGGGGCGGGGGCGGCGGAAGGGAGAGGAGCCCGCCCCGCCTCCGCCGTCTCCCTGACAACGGCCTCCGCGCATGCGCCCCAAGGCCGGCGGCCGGGCAGGCGGCGCGCTCCGAAGCCGGACGCCAGCCGGGCGGAAGTGGCCCTGGCGGGCCGCGCTCTTAAAGAGACCCGCTCCGCCCGGGCCGGTTCGCCCACGGGACCTGCTGAGGGTGAGGGCTGGGTGGCCCCGGGGTCGGGATCGAGGCCGAGGGCAAACAGGGCTGCGGACACCCCCGCCCCCACGGCCCAAGATGACCTGGGAGGGGAGGGCCGCGAGTGTCCCCGGGGAGCAGCATGTGGGGGAGAAGAGACTATGGGGTTGCACCTCCTGGGTAGTAAGAGGGAGACGGGGATCGTGTAGCTCCCCAGGACCGTGGACGGAGCTCGGGCCCAGGGCGCTGATGGGGTAAGGGTGGGGGCCCCATAACCGACCCCCCCACCCCGGCCCGCCGGGAGGGAGTCGGGGCTCCAAGGGAGAGGCGGAGAGCAGGTTGAGAGGGATCAAGGTCCAGCTCCGGGCAGTTACCCTCCCCCATCCCCCACTCAGCCTCCTGCCGCCTCCTCACCCAGTGGGGCGCCCAGCCATGGCCAGACCACCCGCCCCGGGCTCGGTGATTGTGCCAGACTGGCACGAGAGCGCCGAGGGCAAGGAGTACCTGGCCTGCATCCTGCGCAAGAACCGCAGACGGGTGTTCGGTAAGTGCCTGTGGCCTGTCACCCCCCACACCCGGGTGACAACAGTGTCACCTGGTGTTTCCTGGGGGGGGGGGCAGAGAAGTAGGGCAGTGAGGGCCTGCTTTTCACTTGGGGACCCCTGGAAGCCCCATCCCTGGGCGCCCCCCTGCCCCCCCCCCCCCCCGCAGGCCTTAGAGCTAATTCCATCATCAGAGCCAGGAACATGGAAACAGCCCAAACCCTGCCAAGAACCACTGTCACCAGAGAGGCTGTTGATTGAGTTCTCACCCGGTGCCAGGCCCTCTGCTGGGCACATTACACAACAGACCCCCCATTTACCCTCAGCACTACCCCTTACAGACTTCTCCAAGACCCAGCCTGCTAAATAGAGGTAAGCCTCACCTATATCCTGCTGTCTCTAAGACAAGACATTCGTATTTCCCAGGATGAAGCCAACCTAGGGTTGGGCTGACAGGTCAGCAGAGGGGCCTGGCGTCTGCTGTGAGAGCTCAGCTCCAGCCAGAAGAAACAAAGCACCGGAAAGGTTTAAGACAGAGAATGAGAGGGCAACCCACAACTTAGGACTTTCAGGTCCTAGGCCCTGTGGATGTATCCTAATTTAGACTCTTTTTTTTTTTTTTCAAATTAAAAGCATTCATAAAGATCTGATCTATTGATTCTAATAAGTCTATTTATAGTAATTGAGAATATGTGTGCCGATATTTCTCCATTGAGGAAACACTGATGAAAAACCTTGCCTCTACGTGTGGGAAATCTAGAACGTGTGATAATAGTATCAATTAAAACAGCCTCATTGGGATCCCTGGGTGGCGCAGCGGTTTAGCACCTGTCTTTGGCCCAGGGCGCGATCCTGGAGACCCGGGATCGAGTCCCACATCGGGCTCCCAGTGCATGGAGCCTGCTTCTCCCTCTGCCTGTGTCTCTGCCTCTCTCTCTCTGTGTGTGTGACTATCATAAATAAATAAAAATTAAAAAAAAAATAAAAAAATAAAAAAAATAAGTTAATACAACAGCCTCATGCATGCATCAAACTTTAAAAGTAATTTGGTGTTATCTGGAGTGGGCCTTGGTGCAGCTCACAGAGCACAAGTGCTCTTAGCCGAGCTCATCCAGGGATCCTGCTTGTGTCCCAGGCCTCTAATGAGTATAGAAAACCATGGGTGTCTGGCACTGAAAGGCTGTTAAGAGTTGATGGGTCTGATGGGGCAAGTGCAGGTTGACCTCTTGACACCCCACCCCCACCCCGTTTCCTTCTCGCCCAGGGCTGCTGGAACGGCCAGTGCTGCCCCCACCCGTGGCCATTGACACAGCCAGCTATAAGATCTTCATGTCTGGGAAGAGTGGCGTGGGCAAGACGGCACTGGTGGCCAAGCTGGCTGGCCTAGAGGTACCCGTGGTACACCATGAGACCACTGGTGAGTCCAACCATGGAGGGCTTCCCTGGGGTGGAGGAAAGACTGGCCCTTGTCCCACCATTTAGTCTGCAACCTTGAAAAGTCACTTCACTTCTCTGAGCCTACACTGTTCAACAGAGATAATAGTACCAACGCCAAGTACTAGTGGTAGTACTGAGCTGACACAAGACAGGTGCTCGAGGAGCTCTACTCTTCCTTTCTTCTTTCCTTCCTCTGGATGCTCATTGGCCGTCAGGTTGCAACATCTTCCAGTATCCAGTACCTTTGGGTCCCCCTCTGCGTACAAGTGAAACTGCTTTGTCGTGGCTAGGGCTACGGCTGCATCTCCCCAGCCGACTGGAGGCTCATCTAGGGCAAGTCGGTTTCTCCATCAGATTGAGGTTAGCGACTGTATCTTCCTCGTCAGGCTGGTGACCCATCAGGGACATGTCTTCTTCCTATTTATTCCTGGCCACCTACCCCTCTCCACTCTGCCTCCCCCATGCTGAATGGCTGACCCTCCCCAGGCATCCAGACCACCGTGGTATTTTGGCCAGCCAAGCTGCAGGTCAGCGACCGTGTTGTCATGTTCCGCTTTGAGTTCTGGGACTGTGGGGAGTCTGCACTCAAAAAGTTCGATCACATGCTGCCGGTGAGCAGGCAGGTGGGCCTGGGAGGGTCTGGGAGGAGCTAGTTGTCTGTTGCCTGCTCTGCAGGAGCCAGATTTGGGCATGGGCCGAGGGTGCTGCCCCATGTGGGTGAGCTCTGAGCTGGCAGGGGGTACTGGGTCCTCGCCCGGGCTCTGCCCTGGGATAGTCACTCCCTGCTCTGGGCCTGTGGAGGGAGGAGTGAGCTGAGACTTCTCAGGGCCTCAGGTTACAAGCCTCACATCAGCCTCTCCATCCCCAGGCTTGCAAGGAGAAAACGGATGCCTTCCTCTTCCTCTTCTCCTTCACCGACCGCGCCTCCTTTGAAGACCTCCCTGGACAGCTGGCCCGAGTAGCAGGAGAGGCCCCTGGTGTTGTCAGGATGGTCATTGGCTCCAAGTATCCTTTGGGTGGCCCCTAGAACAGTCAGAGGCCACACTTGGCAAGGCATGGAGCAAGGGTATCAGGGACACTGCCTCTGCCCAGTTGTGGGGCCTAGTCCCATGGACTTTATCTTTTTTTTTTTTTTAAGATTTTATTTATTCATGAGAGACAATGAGGGAGGCAGAGACACAGGCAGAGGGAAAGGCAGGCTCCTCAGACAGAGCCCGATGCGGGACTCGATCCCGGAACCCCAGGATCACACCCCAAGCTAAAGACAGATGCTCAACTGCTGAGCCACCAGGTGTCCCCCATGGACTTTATCTTAAAGGCAGCAGAGGCCTCCCCTGCACCAGCCCAGGGAGGAGCGCTAAGGCGGCCGGTAAGCAGAGGCACCCAGCCAGGCTCCTTGACCCTCCTCCAGATTTGACCAGTACATGCACACAGATGTGCCTGAGCGTGACCTCACAGCCTTCCGGCAGGCCTGGAAACTGCCCCTCCTGCGGGTGAAGAGTGTGCCAGGGCGGCGGCTGGCGGATGGGCGCACGCTAGATGGGCGGGCTGGCCTGGCCGACATTGCCCACGTGCTCAATGGCCTGGCGGAACAGCTGTGGCACCAGGACCAGGTGGCGGCTGGCCTGCTCCCCAACGCCTCTGAGAGCACCCCCAGCTGATCCCTACTCCCAACTCTCAGGCGACCTAAGGAAGAGGGCGGCAACCAGGTCCTAAGGCCGAGGCAGGAATATCGATGGCGTCCTGAGGGCCGGCCAGAGGGGCCTGTCAGGAGAATGGTGCCCTGAGAAGCCTCCTGCCCCAGCAGCATGTTCCTTGCAGAATTCATGGCAGTGAGATGGGGGCACAAGGCTCTGTGGGCCAGTCGGCTGAGGGCACGTGGGTGCCCCCCGGCCTTCTCCCTCTGCCCTGGGTGTGTGTGTGGGGTCTAGGCTCCAGAAGCTGAGGAACTATAGGGGCAGGGCCCGCTGGCCTCAAGCTTCTCCCCCAACTGCCTGTTACCCACTCCCTTGCTGCTGTACCCAGAGATGGTGACTGGGAAGAGGGTTGTCCCAGCCGGGCCTTCGATCAAGAGCCTGTATTAGTTGAGTGACACCATCTGCTGTACCAGATAAACCCCAAAATATCGGTGGCTTAACTCTACTGAAAATTTTTTCTTGCTGTGTCTCACTTCAGGTGGAAGTGAAGGTGGGTCTGGAGGTTCTGCTGAGTGAACTCATGCAGAGACGCTGACCCCAGGGCAAACAGGCTCCCGGGTTTGCCCTGGGGCATCAACACGGGTCAGCAGATTCTGAATGAGTGCAGTGGAAGGTCACCTAGGAGGTTTCCGTGGACCTGGCCTCTGGCCATGTGCCTTCTGCCCACCTTCCTTGGCCAACACACAGTCACATGGTTACATGGAGCTGCAGGGCATGCCGGGAAATGTAGTCCACCACCGTGTTAAGTAGGTGAGCCCTCTCTGCAGTACCTTTCTCCATCACGGAGGTGCCAGGCTAGGACAGCGGCCCTGCCAGCCTGGGGAATCCAAAAACTCCCTTTGCAGGACCAGGGGCTGAACCAGGTGGGGTCAGGGAGTGAGTTGCCCAGTTGGGCAGCTCTGCGCTGTGGAAAGCCACAAGGGCAGGTGTAGGAAAGTGAGTGAATTTGCCCACTCTTCTTCACCCCTGCCCCATCTGCCAGAGACACTGGTGAACGCAGGCCGATGTATGGCGGGGTGCTGATGATGAGGGCCTTTATACGTTTGGACACCCCCTGATGGTGGGCTGAGGCCTGGCCTGAGTCTGAGCCAACTGAAAGGGCCAGCCATGTCGCCCCAAAAGCCAGCTGACCCTTGGAGCCCTCTCTTGCGAAGGCAGCACTGGGCTCTGTACACCCCATACTCAACATGCACGATCACATACTGGCACTTGTTCTAAAACGCTGCCCTTCACACGTATGCACACCTGCTGGCACACACAGGAAGTTCCTGTATACCCACTCTGGCTCACACTCCTGGGCACACTGTTTGCCTCCATGGCATTTACCACGTCTGCCACCCTGGGCTCCACCTGAAGTTTTGTCACCCCCTTCCAGGGCCCAAAGGACTGATTTGAGCACCTTCTTACCCCCCCAGCTCTGGTTCAGAGCTGAGACCTGAGCTCATCCCATACCCCAGACTAGGAATGTTCGTGGGCAGGACCCCATGCCTCTCAGTGGCACAGCTGGTAGACTGGCTATGGCTCCTGGGCCATAGACCCTCCCACTGGAGGCATCAGCTCTGTTTCTGGGCAGGAGGTTCAGTCCGTTCTTCTCTGTTCTTAGCTCCAGTAGACCTTACCCTAGCAGGCGACAGCAAAGTTTGGGAGTGAGACCCAGTGAAGGTAGCCTCTGTGCTTGAATGTGACCCCATAGCTATAGATTATCTGTGTTGTCAGCACCGGCTACCCCACATCCAGCTGGTTATCTCTGGGCTTGAAGCTCCCCCAGAAAGGAAGCTTCTGTGTCCTTCTGCATCCTTCTTGGGCACCAGCTCTGCACCAGCAGGCCAGTTTTCTCCTGGTTAGCCCAGCTTCAGTCAGGGACTCACCCTGCCACCCTCCTTCACCCCAAACCAGGAGGTGAACAAACCCTGTGTTTGCCTGTGTAAGGACAAGGTGGGAAGGGTGGTGGGACTTGGAGCCCAGCCACCTGCCATCGCAGCAGCATGTTCTCAGCCCCTGCAAGACCTGCCCCTTTGCCACTTCAGTACTTAGTAGGCTGCTTGTCCAGGGGCCTCAAAGGCAGTGTAGAACTGGGAAGCCGAGGGAGGAAGGAAGCATTATAACACCTGGTGGCCGTGCCTGCAGGGTGCTCTCTGGGCAGGGTCACAGGGAGAGTGAGAGGAGTGTGTAGACACACATGTGTGGATTCAGGCCAGCTTCGTGGGCCTGCCACGTGGGCAGTCCCCAGGGTCCCACACTCAGAGGGGCCTTCCCACCTGGTTTAATGCTCTGCAGTTGCCATCTTGGAACTGTGGACACCACAAATTATGCAGCAAGTCTGGTGTGTTGTCCAGGGACAGGGTCTGGGTTCCAGATAAAGCTCCCCTCTCAGGACTTGGAGTCAGAGGCTGCTTCAGTGAAGTGTCACAAGGGAGGCCCGTAGGAGAAGGGACCATCTTCTCCTGAGGTGAGGGTGGGGGTGGGTTGTGCTATGGCCCAGCCCTGCTCCTGATCTTCCCTGAGTCAGGACTTAGCAGCCCCGCTTCCTTCCCCAAACAGGCTCTCAAGGAGTCCCACCCCCTTCCCTACAGGGGAGTGCCTTGGACCGACTTGTGTCCACCGCCCCCCCAAATTTATCCTTTGAAATCTGAATCCCTAATGCCCTGGTATTAGGGGCCTTTGGGAGGTGATTAGCTCTTGAGGACGGAGCTTCAAGCATGGGATTAGTTATTTTATGAAAGAGACCCCCCAGAGCTCTGTAGCCGGTCTACCCAATGAAGACACAGAAAGTGCAGGCTGTAAGCCAGGTCCTCAAGGACCCTGCTGGCACCTTGATCGTAGACTTCCTGCCTTCAGAGCCGCAAGAAACAAATCTCTGTTGTTTCTAAGCCACCCAGTCTGTGGTATTTGTTATAGCAGCCCAAACAGACTAAGATAGAGAAGCTGAGGTCCAGAGGGGGACAGGTGTTTGCCCAAGGTTGCGGAGCCTTGAAACAGCCCCGAGGCTCTCGGCCCTTGGCACTCCCCTCCCTTGAACCATCCCTCCCCCTCATCCCCTAATGCTGTCTGGGGTGGGGGTGGGGTGGGGGTCCAGCCTCTCACAAGCCCTTTCCAGGTTCTCCCTGCTTTTCCAGCTGAGAAGCCTGGGGCTGCCCATAGGAGGGGAATGCAGAGCTGGCACCTCCTTCCTCCCTCTCCTTCCCTTTTCCTCCTCCCACTGCCCTTCCCAGGCCACGCAGAGCTGGTCAGTGAAAGGTTCTTCCCTGCCGCCAGCCAAATCTGGCAGGCCTCCTGGGCAACTGGGAGGAGCCCAGGCAAGAAACCTGGCCCCAGGATAAGGAAGGGGAGCTGGGTGGGCTTCCAGGGCTCTGGCTGAGGCCAGGGTGGGGGTAGAGTTTCCTGTCTTGCTGAGGATCTCCTAGCCCCCAAGCAGCCTGGTGCCAACTGTGATCCCTGTGTACCAGGCACAGACTTGGAGATGGGGGGGGGCGGGGAGTGCCCAGATGGAGGCAGGAGGCTCAGGAGCCAGGACCAGTTGGAGCTGTTTGGAGTCCAATCCCCAGAGGGCCAAGCTGGGGGTGGAGAGTGAAGGGTTGCAGGGGGGGCGGTGGAGGTTCTTCCCTCCCTGTGACCTCCGACCCAGAGCCTGGGACAGTGGGGGTGGGGGAGGCTGGTATTCAACTCTATTCTAGAAAGTGGGGGTGGATCCCGGGAGCAAGGATGATTGGGGGGGGGGGCAGGAGGAAGGTGAAGGAGAGCTAGAACCTCGGACCATTCACTTTAATTCCTGTGTGTTCGTCTGTAAAATGAAGACAAGAGCAACACCCCCTTTCTTCTTTTGAGTTGTAAGTAAATGTGTGTAGAATGTTCAGCGCCGCAGGAGGCAGCAAGTGAAGGGCACAGTAAACACTGGCTATTGCCTTCGTCCTTGCCTTCCCGTAGAGGTGGCCCTTGTTGGGCTGAGAGCGGCTGGAGAGGAGGGAGACCGGTCGGGTCGCAGATGGGAGGACAGCGAGGTGGCAGTTGCCCTGCATATTCCCCCTTGGGGGTGGTGGCTGATGGGCAGAGGGAGGGGCAGCCCAGCTGGGGCGGGGAATGGAGGAGCTCCTGGCACCTGCAAGTGCACCCGGAGCCCCACCCCCTCACTCCGGTCCTGGGGCGCCCTGGAGGGCGATGGCACCCAGAACAGGCACCTGGACCACGACCCTGTCCGTGCTCCCGCATCAGCATTTATGCCTCAGACTCCCGGGGCAACCTTTTCTGCGCAGGAAGACCCACCTGGGTGAGACCTGGGCCAGACAGGACTCTTGCCCCACATCACGAGGCTGGAGTAGCCGCCCCACGGTCCCTCCCTTAAATCCCCTCTCCCCTAAATCCCAGGCATCTCTGGTCTATTTCTTGCAACGGGCAGTTCCACCTGGAACTTCACCCAGTCCCTCTTGTGGCAGCGCAACTATTTCCTTGAATTTCAGCTTCAGGGGGACCGATAAGCCCAGTCCCCTGCTCCCCGCCCAGGAGGGAGGTGATGATGCAGCTGGTCCTAACCGGCCCCGCGGTGGGACAGTCTTGAGCTCCTGCGGGAGGAGCTGCTGTGACCCCCGCGGAGGCCGTGGAGTCCAGCGGGAAGAACCAGCGCCCTGGGCTGCGCGGCGCCAGCTCCATCCCCCAACGAGCTCTGCGACCTGCGGGAGCGACTTCGCACCTCATCTGTAAAATGGGCTCTACCGTAGGGTCACCCCCGGAGAAGGGCTGGGATGCTTAAGTGGACAAAGTGTGTCCAGCGCTCGGCCCAGGGGCCTTGCACCATGGAGGTGGCCTGTACAGTGGACACAGCAGCCACAGCTTGAGGTCGCAGCCCACTCGGAGTCTCTCCACGTTCATACGTGGGGTGCTAGTTCCCTTCCTCGTTTGAACTTCAAAAGAGAAAACGTGCGTCAAAGTGCTTTTGGGCTTTTTTTTTTTTTAAGTAAGATTTTGTTTATTTATTCATGAGAGACACAGATAGAGAGAGAGAGAAATAGAGGCAGAGCCACACACAGGCAGAGGGAGAAGCAGGCTCCATGCAGAGAGCCTGACGTGGGACTCGATCCCAGGACTCCAGGATCACGCTCCAGACCAAAGGCAGGTGCTAAACCGCTGAGCCACGCAGGCATCCCCTGAGCCACCCAGGGATCCCCCAAAGCGCTTTTGAAGGCGGAAAGGACCCTCGTGCAGCAGGACCTGTCACCCCCAGCCGGAGTCGCAAGGCAAGGGACTCGGGGCTCTGGCCCACTGGGAGACCCTGGTCCCCGGGAGCACGGGCCTGCCCCGCCCCACGCCGTGGACTTCGCCAAGCTGAGCGCACCTGGTTCCACGTGGAGGGCCCGGGAGGGGTCGCCGGGGGTGCGGAGTATTGCCAGGTGTGGGTGACCCTGCTCTGGGCCCCCAGGCCTGACCCCACCTGGCCTCGGCCGGCTCGTTGGAGCAGCTGCGGTGCGTGGGTGGGTGCGACTGCAGCAACCCATGGCCAAGGGGCCCGGGCTTTCCCCGGCGCACAGCCCGCAGCTCCTCGCTCTCTGCTCCCAGCTCCCGGCACCAGCTCCTAGCTCCCCCCTCCTAGCTCCCTGCGAGCTGCGGGAGGCGGCGGGGGCCTTCGGCGCAGGGGCCGGGCGCTGTGCTCCCAGGCTCCCGCAGGGAGGCACCACTTTAGGTCTGGGGGCAGTCCGTGTCCTAGCGGCCCGCGGTGCCCCATTCCCGCCTCCTCTGTCCCCCTCGGACGCTCACCCGCTGGAACACCCCAGCGCAGGCTGAGCTTAGTGGGCAGATGGGCTCTCTGATCATAGCAACCGGAAGGTCGCCGCCCTCGGTCCCCAGACTGAGACGAGACTCTGCAGTCCCGCTGTGTTAGGTCTGGCGCTGGGCAGAGGGCTCCTGCCCCGGCTCTGCTCACCGATTCCTGGGCAGGGATTACTAGGACTCCTACTTCAACACACTGAGGCAGGGGTGGCGAGACAATTGCCTGGGAGGGTGGAGCTGGGACCTAAGTGGGGAGCTGATGCCAGGATTCTCTCTGGCAGGTGGCAGTCTGCGGGAAGATGGCCATTGCCGTTGCTGGCCGGGGAGTCTACACTGCAGCCTTCCCACTGCATGAAGAGGAGAGGACGCAGCCTCAGCTCTCTCCTGCTCCTGGGGCATCAGGAAGGAATTCTGGGACTTCCCTGCAGCCCTCCCTCCTTTCTTCTGCCTAGGGACCCTTGGAACCGCCCAGACCCCGACCCTCACCGATTGCTGTATTCATACTGGACCTGCTGGAGATGCTAGCACAGGTACCAAGCCCTGTACCTTGTATGAGAGTACCCTGGGGAGAAGGTGGCCATCTACTCTGGCTAGATGAGTCTGGCATTGGGGGTGAGGACTGGGAGCTGGGGTCAAGTGCAGAGATGGTGGCTTATGGACTTTAACCTCTTTAGGCTTTTGCACAGCTAAAAGGCTGCTGCACTTCTGGGCACCTTGGTCTTTTTATCTGCCTGGGCACCAACACACCATAAGTAGCTGGAGCTGGGGGCAGGGAGATGGGCTGGGTGGGCTGGATTAGCTGGCTGGTTGAGAATAGACCTTTCCAGGATGAGCTCCTTTTGCTTATAGGGAAAAGATCTAGGCCATGAGGGTGCATTCCTCATGTGCCCTCTCAGCAACACTGTGCCATGTGGAATATTTCCAAGATCTGCCCCATGGCAAGGTGAGCCAGGGACAAGAGCAAGGGAATGGGTAGGTGTTTGGGACACCTGGACCTGGCTGCAGGGAAAGCAGTGCTGGCCACACAGTATGTCCTCTCTCCCTCCCTTGCAGTTGGGCTACGTTTCTGACTATCTGGTGACTGTGTTCTTCAGCATCTTCATGTCCTTCTAAGCCACGGCCTTCCTGGAGCCGTGGAAGTGCAAGCGCATCACCTTGGCCCACCACTAGGACCTCAGTGGCTTCCAGGAAGAGGCGGTGATGCCCAGCTCAGCTGGCCAGGCCCAGAACTCCATTTCCTAGAGTTCTCAGAGACCACAAGGCATGTTGGGAAGAGCCCCGACTTTGGAGTCCATCGCTCCTGATCCAAATCTGGCTCCTTCCCATACCTCCTGGGTTAGTTTCCCACCCTCCGCTGCTATCAGGATGAATTAAGGTTTGGTGAGATTAAACACCGGGCACATTTAGGGCCTCAAAGAGAAACTTTGTAACAGGGAAGAAAGAGAGAAGCATTCCATTCACCCATCCGTCAGCCACCCACCAGCCCTTCCAAACACCTAATCACTTACCTTGAATCTGTTTGCTTCTTTCCATCTCGACTGCTGCTTCCATCCCCACCCCTAGTCTGAGCCACATTGTTTCACCTGGACCACTGTGGTAGTCTTCCAACGTCTCTCTGCTCCTGCATTTGCCCTACTTAATTCATTTTCAGCTTTCAGGATGATCTTTCAAAAACCCAAATCACATCATGCATTGGCCTCCTCAAGCCCTTCTGTTGGGTTGTGCAATCCCATATGGGATGCACCAGGTTAAATAGATGTGGGAGGAAGAAAAGCAGAAAGGGAACAGTGAGGTAAGAAGATGAATGTGAGTGGTGCCCTCTAGAATAGTGCAGCTCATGTGCCCTAAAGAATGGCCCCGCCTTTGCACCGACTGTTCCTCCCCACCACCACCACCACCACCACCACCGTGGGGTGCTGCCCCTCCACTCTCTCCTTACTTAGCATCATTCCTTCATAAGACTTGTTTGCAATTATATATTTGTGCTTATTTGTTTGACGTCTGTTTCCCCAACTAAACTGTAATTCCTTTTTAAAAAAAAATATTTTATTTATTCATGAGACACACACACACACAGAGAGAGAGAGAGAGAGAGAGAGAGAGAGGCAGAGACACAGGTAGAGGAAGAAGCAGGCTCCATGCAGGGAGCCTGACATGGGACTCGATCTCGGGTGTCCAGGATCAGGCCCTGGGCCAAAGGCAGGTGCCAAACCGCTGAGCCACTCAGGGATCCCTAGACTGTAATTCCATCAGGGTTTGGGTCTCCTCCAGGTGTTCACCATATCACATCCAGTATCCACTGTAGAATAGTATGCAATCAGTTACTACTAGGGCTTTTTTTTTTTTTAAGATTTATTTTAGAGAGAGAGAGTGGGTGGGGGGAAAGGGGGAGTCTCAAGCAGACCCTGTAGTGAGTGCAGAACCCGATGTGGGGCTTGGTCCCACGACCCTGAAATCATGACGTGAGCCAAAACCAAGAATCAGACACTCAATTGTCTGAGCCACCCAGATGCCCTAGTCAACAGTTATTGAATAAACTAATACAGTATCCATTACCCATTATCTCTTCATCCATCCGTCCTGTCATCCCACCATGCTTTCATCTGCTCATCCACTTAGCCATCCATCCATCTACCTACCCATCTGCCCTTCTACTCACCCACTTGTGCGCCCACTTATAGAGATTTGCCAGTTGTTTGCCTGTCTGGTTTATCCATCCATCTGTCCATCTACTACCCACCCGTCTATCAGTCTATCCCTCTCCCACAGTGTGTCCATTTGTTGTTTCCATTTCTGTTTACCTTCCCATCTGTGCACCCAGCCATCCACAGGCTCTTAGCCAGGCCCTTGGGGGGAAAAGCCCTGCAGAAACAAAAATGATTGGGACCTCATTCTGGTACTTCTAGAGCTCCCTGCGCAGGCAGAAAAAGATGGGGGGCTCCTCTCACCCCAGAGTCGTGACACTCAGCTTCTTGGGCCCCAGGGGGCACATCTGTTGCCTCTTCAAACAGGAGCGTGCGGGATCCCTGGGTGGCGCAGCGGTTTGGCGCCTGCCTTTAGCCCAGGGCGTGATCCTGGAGACCCGGGATCGAATCCCACGTTGGGCTCCCGGTGCATGGAGCCTGCTTCTCCCTCTGCCTGTGTCTCTGCCTCTCTCTCTCTCTCTGTGACTATCATAAAAAAAAAAAAAAAAAAAAAAAAACAGGAGCGTGCATGTCCAGGGTTGCCACTCTGGGCCCACAGATGGCCTAGAACCCAGTGACAGGCTTGAAGGAGTCCTACTTCCCCAATTGCACCTGCCTTCCTCACCTATTCACCAGCTCTGCAGTCATCCTCGTCATGGTGAGGGGGCTTTGGACCCTTGCTCTGGCACCCCTGTTTGCTATGCTCAACAACGACTGGGCGGAGATCCGACCGGACACCCACAGATTCGTGGGAGAATATTGGAGGCCAGTGGTGGAGCCGGCACAGGGCATTGCAATCTGGCTGCTTTTGCTTGAGGCCATGGCCCACCTTCTGGTCATTGTGAATGTGAGCATGGGGCAAAGGAGGGGCATACGGGCTCAGAGGGGGGAAATAGAGATCAGAGACCAGGAAATGTGGCTTAGGAATAGGGAAATGGAGGCTGAATTCCAGGGTCAGAGATAGGGAAATAGAAACAGAGTGCTAGGATTCTGGGTGCAGGCTCATCCTGGGTTTGGACCCAGGTGGAGGTAGTTGGGAGACAGGACCTCGGAGTCCCTCTGGCCCTGCAGGCTTTCCTCCTCGCTTTCACCTTGGACTTAATGCGCCTGATGGACCAGTACGAACACTGGTACAGCTTTGTCTGCCTCACACCTGCGCCCACACCTCCAGGCGCAGGGACCGGCAAGTGGGAGCGTAGAGGCAGAGGGTCTGGGCCTGTCTAACGGGCAGAGAGCAGAGCCTGCGGGCCAGCGGGGCCTGGCGGGGGGGCGGGGTGCTGGGTGCTGGATCTGGAGGCGGAGGGTGGGGCGGTGCCAGCGGGGGGGCGGGGAGGTTGAGTCTGCGCAGCGTCTCAGCTGGGGGGGCGGGCGGGGGGTGGGCGTACAGCTGCAGGGGCGGGGCGGGGAGCCTCCGCTCAGGTACGCGGCCTTTGGCGACCCACAGGGGAACCTCACCCTCTTCTACTGGAAGCTGGTGGCCGTGCATCTGGGCTTCATCAGCACCTTCGAGGTAGGCTCAGCTCCTCGTGTGTGCGACAGGCCTGGGTTCAAGTTCAAGCGCTGCCGCCGACCCGCTGTAAACGGGGGGGGGGGGGGGTATGCTCTAGAGTAGGATCTACTTCCTAGGAGCCTTATGGAGATTGGATGTCAACCACTCGCACAAGTGTCCAGAACATTGCAGGTGCTCAATAAATCAATAGCACCACTATTACTATTATCTTTAAGCAACAGACCTAGAGGAAAGAGGGAAGGCAGGCTCCCCCCGGCTTTGCTCAGGATCCTTCCTCCAGCCCTGCCTCTACCAGGGGCCCTAGTGTTGTTACGGGTTTCGAATGATACCTCTGTGTCTTTGGGCAAATGACAACAGCTTTTTACGCCTCAGTCTCTTCGCCTGCAAAACAGGGGTAGTAACTGTACTCACCTCCTAGCGTTGTTGCGAGGATTAAGTGAATTAATAGCCCGGAAAGCTCAGAGTGGTGCCTTGCATTTAGTAAGCGCTCCGTAAATGGAGGTAGCCGAGGGACTCCTGCTCTCTTTGGCTCCCCCTTGCCTCCAGCAGGTGCTGTTCTCCGTGCGCCTCCCCGCCTGGCTGGTGCCTCAGTTCCAAAATAAGGCGGGAGCCTGCGGACTCCCGGGAGGCGCTGCTGCAGGTCCGCTCGGCTAACGGACCCTGGCCCCGCCCCCGGCCACGCCCCCAGGACTTGGCTCCGCCCCTCGCGCCCCGCCATCTGCGCTGGCCTCTCCCAGGAGAATCGGCCGGCTTGCCTGGCCCCGCCCCCGCCAAGCCCCGCCCCCGCCAAGCCCCGCCCCTTCTCTCACCTTCCCCCGCGCTGGAGCCCCCTCTGCTCTCGGGGACCAGCCTTTTCAGCCTGCCCAAGCCCTGCTTTCCGTCCTCTGCAGCAGGGGGGCCGTCCCCAGAGCCCAGGACCAGGGGCGAGCGAGGCGGGACCGCCCTTCAAGAACTCTAGGTTCCCCAGATGCTTCCTACATTTAGGGTCCTCTGCTTCTGGTCCGGGGTTTGGGCAGTACCTTGGCCAGCGGCCCCAAGGTCGGCCTCAGAACTGGGAAGAGGATTAGAGCTCTCCGAATTCCACCGGCCTTGCATTGCGTCCCGCTCCCTGTCCCCGTCTCCTGCTCTATGTGCAGTGCTGGCAATAAACCTCCCTCTCCTGCCCAGCGTGCCACCTCTCCACGGACACCCGGTTTCCACACACGCAGCGCAGCGTCTCTTTATTATGTAGGGATGATCTGGAGGCCAAGGGAGTGGAGGGACCCCGATCACTCAGTACTGAAAGGTTCCCAGTTAATGGGGGAGACTTCACTGGGATCTGGGCCCTGGACACCTGCCCCATATGCTCATAGAGGCCTGCAGTGTATGAATAATAGTAAAAGGGTTAGTCAGGAGAGCTGAGACACCTCCCAAAGGATGTTTACACACTTTTCACCAGATCCTCCCAAAAGCCTGGTGACGAAGTCCTGGACAGTGGTTAGGGACACAGGTTGGTGGTTGAGTCAGAGACCTGGGTTTGAATATTAGTTCCGTCCCCTATTAGCTGTATGACCTTTAATCCCTTGGACCTGTTTCATATCTGTAAAACAGACTTCACAGAGCTCACGAGAGATTGAATGAGATAATTCCCGATTTAACATGTCCAAGCCTCATGTCCTCATCTGATAAGTGGGGGCAGTAACAGAGTCCTGGAGGAGACGGAAGACTGAATGAGTACGTATCCCCTGCTTTTCAAAAGTTTGTGTTACACCCCGTGGCTTTCACTGAAGAACTATATTAGTACCTGTTTTCGCTACTAACCGGGAGAAATCTAAAAAGAATTTTTGCTTTTATGGAAAAAGATGAAAATAGCGTTTAATGTTTGTTTTGCAGTGATCCTGTATAGAGGCAGCACACACCCTGAGTAGAGAGCTTGCCCCACCAAGCTTTTCCCTGGCACAGCACTCAGCATCTTTGCATCAAGCCACCAGAGCTTTGAACTGTGTCCAGGAGCATCTGTGCTTTTTCTAGATTTATTTTGTGCATCTGTTAGTGAGATGTATCCAAAAGTATTAGCAAAGCCCGAGAGAGCTTATTTTTGGGGTGTGGGAGTGCTAAAGACATTCTTCCGTATACACTAATGGTCATTGCTGCTTTATTTTATGCCATTTTTGGTTTAGGAAAGCTTTCGTAGGAACACTCGACTTTTGAGTAGTGGGGGAAACCCGTAAGCAGGTGTGGAGTGCTCACAACAGTGCCTGGCGCATAGTGTACAATAAGTTACTAGCAACGTGAGTATTGGTATTTGCGTACATAGTGATATTAATACTAAGTGTCTGGCAATTACGCAGTGCTCAGATAAATGGCAGGTAGCATTAGGAAGAGAACAGCTTTCCCTCTCATGGGCTTGGGAAGACTGTAGGCTTGCTGCTGCTTCCTTACTGGAGGCTGCTTCTACTTGGGCTGTTGGTTTAGTAAGGGCTCATTTGGTGTGGACTAGAGTCAGGGAAGGCTTCCTGGTGGAGGAGGCCATTGGAGGTGGCAAGGCTGGGTCATTCCTGAGAGCAGTGATGCTGGAAGGGCCTGCCGGGAAGGTCCTGGATGCACCACACTACCGTCCTTCGCGATTTCCATCCCCCCACCATAGAGATGAGCATTCCCATTTTATAGGTGCCGTAGCCAGCTCAGAGAGGGGTCAGCCAACTGCAGCGTTCTCAGGGTCCCTGAGGAGTCCAAGGCTTGGGAGGTTCTCTGTGAAGCCTCTCCTCCCCCAGCAATCTCACCCCTTCAGAAGAGGGGTGACCTGTTTCCAGCGTGGAAGAGCAGTGCTTCCCCCATCTTTAGGATATCGGTCTGGGGTCCTTCAGAGCCTCTCCTGGGCATAGGACTCCCATTGTTCCAGCCCCCCTCTTGTACCCCAGACTGGCCAAACCGGTTCTGGGGAAGGGGGGCGGGGAGCAGGCACGTTGAGACAGCCGCCTGCCCGCCTGCGAGGTTCCCTCCGCCTTCGCCTCCCCCCTCCCTGCCCCACACAATACCCGGGATCCTGCACTGCCCGGCTCAGGGGCCATGCT
Source organism: Vulpes lagopus (assembly GCF_018345385.1). Taxonomy (NCBI): domain Eukaryota; kingdom Metazoa; phylum Chordata; class Mammalia; order Carnivora; family Canidae; genus Vulpes; species Vulpes lagopus. Next base: position 130,646,118 of record NC_054831.1, read on the forward strand.
GACATCGCCCCCTGAGAACCCGGCTACAACCCCAGAGCCCCCAGGTGGTCTGGAGCCCTGAACCGTGTCGGAGGCCGGACGGAGCTCCCTGGCTGAGGTAGGGCCCCACCCTGCTGCCAGCAGTCCCATCCTCCTCCCGCCAGTCTTCCCAGAGTGAGTCCTTTGTGCTGCCTGCCTGGCCTCTGATCCTGGCTCCCACCCACTTATGGCCTCCTGGGGTTCAACAGCCTGTTTGGCCTGGATCCCCTTTCCAGTCTTGACCTTCCACTTAGCTTTGCCCCTTAAGGGGCACAGGGGCCATGGCAGGGCCTTCCTTCTCTGGGCATGGGGCAAGGGGGATCAGGGAGGGGGCAGGGAAATCCTGGGCGCAGGAAGCCAGAGGTGCTCTCCCTAAACCATAGTAGTACCCAGAGACCCTCTCTGCCAGCCTTGCCAAGTGGGCCCATTGTCCCTGTGACTAGCAGTGTCCACTGAATGGGACCCTCCTGGGCCCCTGCCCATCCTTATCTGCTTGCAGATGACACAGGTTTCCTAGAGGGGGCAGCCAGGAGGGACCTTATGTGCCACTTCACGGATGGGGACACTGAGGCCCAAGAACAGGCTGTGACTCTCCTAAGGCCCCATAGCTGGTAGTGTCAACGCTCGACTTGAACCTTGGCAAAGGTTTTCACCTGTGAGTTCCAGAATGATCCTTGGCCCTAGAGTATCCGGTGGTCATGTCTGGGGCAGGGAATGTCCCTGCTATTTGGGGCCAGTTCTCTTCCTGAGGCTTTTTCCTTTTCCTTTTTTTTTCTCTCTCTAGCAGAGATGAGCTGCACACAATATGAACACAGCTCTACCCCTCCTTGGTCCCCAGCACTGAGGTTAAGTGGGCCACATCTTTGGAAGCTAGAGGGTATCCAAGCTAGAGGGGTCATTCCCGTTGCTCTTTGGTCTGAACAGAGGTGGAGGTTGACTCATTCCTGACTTTCCCCCTAGGAACCTGCCTCCAGCCTCCTCCCTCCAGAAAGCCTTCTACCGCCTTCCCCCGACATTCACCCAGGCTTCTCCTCTAAGCCTTTAATAGGGGGTGCTCCTGCCCCAAGGCCTCCATGTTTTTGTTCATTTATCCCTGTAACTCAGAAGGGTGTGTGTGTGTGTGTGTGTGTGTGTGTGTGTGTGTTGGGGGAGGAGGTGTGCTCCAGGGGCTTCTAGAATCCAAGGGGCGAGGATGTCCCAGAATGCAAGGGAGCAGAGGCATGTGTGTATTCTCGCACATGCGTCCCCACTGAAGCAAGTAGGATTTCCATGTTGAGGGTTGCAGATTCCTGGAGAGGAAGAGACTTCTTGGGCAGGCAGTGGTCTCATGTCTCCTTCCACATGCTTCTTCAAAGAAGGGTGGGGCTCATTCTCAGTGACTCAGTTTCCCCATCTGTGTGATGGCCCAAGCCACCTGCCTGGCTAGAGAAAGGCTAATACTCCGTTGAATGACTATAGACTACAGAGCTCCCACTGCGTGCTAGGCGCCTTACATGTGCTATCATTAATTCTCGTATTAGTGCTTTAAAGCTGCTATGACTAGCCTATTTATCAGATGAGGAGATAGAGACGTGCTCAGATGGACAGAGGTTTAAGGTACGCGCTAAAGCTGTCCCTGCGGGGGAGGGCCCGGCAGGGTAACTGGCCCTTGGGAGCATCCCCACCCCGCCCCAGGGAGGGGCTGAAGAGAGCAGAGGAGCTGTTGGGTGCCTGCGCAGGTAGAAAGGTCCCCCTCCGGGTCCTCTCCTCCATCCCTCCCTCCCACGGTCACTGACGCTGTCACTGTTCCTCTCAGGTCAAGATTTTCTCCCAGTCGATGTTTACTGGGTCCCTGGGTGTTGCAGCCTGAACAGTTAGTCATTACTTCCTCCAGGCAGCCGTCCTGGAATGCTCGGGTCCAGTTGAGCCCAGCACTGATGGCTCCTCCGGCTTGGCTCCTGCCAACCCAGATTGTAACTGTTTTCATTTTTAGCTCCCTCACTAGACCGGCAACCCTGCCGGCCACAAAACGTTTGTCCATCTGTCTCCCTGGGTTTTTCTGGGCTTCTCATCTGTCTCTGAGTATCTGGCCTGTGAAATTTACAGTGTCTCTGTTTCTGTGGGTCCCTGAGTGTCTCAGAGTCTGTGGTTTTCTGGGTTTGAGTGTTTTGGGGTCTCTGTTCTGAGATGTTCCCTAAGGGGGCTCTGTGTCTCTGGGTCTCTCTCTCTGTCTCTGTCCCCTGGGTCTCCTCGCCCTGTCAGGCGGGGCACTGCTCCTCTGGCCTGAGGAGCCTCTGGGGGGGGGGTCCTCGCTGCCCTGCCTGCCCACAGTGAGGCCAGGCTAGGGTAGGCCCCCGCCCAGCCCGCTGCGTGCTCCCTCCCTCCCTCCCGCTTGCCTCACCACAGGGTTTGATGAATCAAACTCTTTGTCTGGGTGGGATCTTCCCCAGCCAGCTGGGCAGAGAGAGGGCTTCCCCTGCCGGAGCAGAACAACATCGGCAGCGGCCTTCAGCTGGAGAGGTGAGGGGTGCAGGAGGGCGGCCAGGGGAGGGCCCCAGGGGAAGGGCTGTGGGGGCTCAGATCCCTCTATCATTAGGCCTGTCCTGAGGCTCCAGCAGACTCCTTGGGGATGACTTCCTGCCCGGAGAGGACCTAGTCAAGCTGACCCCGGGGCTGGGAGCTGGGGCAGGGAAGAGCCCCTCTCTCGCCCCAGGCTGGGGAGCCAGGACATCTCCCTGCCCTTGTCCCGGGAGGGCCCAGCCAGATCTGGGTGGTGGCCCGCCTGCCAGTCTGTGACCCTCCCAGCCAGCTTGGCAGGGTGTGGGCACCACTCAGCGCTGAGGGCTGCTGCTCTGGGCCTGGGAGAGGAGGTTGGGTAACACCAAAGCAAGGACTTCTGGGCCTGTGTGTTTGTACCTCGGTGTGTGCGTGCAGACAGGAGCAGGAGAAAGCTTGAGTGGGTACATAAACATCTGATGGGTCCGCGTGTATGTGCATATGAGAGAGTGTGAATATATGTAGTTGTGTAAAAAGTGTGTGAATGCGTGAGCCTGTGAATTGGAAGTGTCTGAGTGTACCTATGAAAGCGTGTACGTCCATGTGTGTACTCGGAAGAGAACGTGTGTGCAGGTACATGGAACATACGTGGATTGTGTGACAGTGTATGTATGTGTGTCTGGTCATAGGTCAGTGAGTTAAAAATGCACGAGGTGGTTAAAGCGCAGACTCAGAAGCCAGACTGCCTCGGCTTGAATCTTGGCTCCCCCGTATGTCTCACCTTCCTCACCTATAAAATGGGGATTAAAAAGTGGCATCAACTCAGGGTTGGGAGGATTAAATGAAATAATATATAGAAAGTACTTGGCCTGCCATTCAGTAAGTGCCAAGTAAGTGTATTTTTTTTTTAAGATTTTATTTATTTATTCGAGACAGAGAGAGTGAGAGAGATGGAGAAGAGAAGCAGGCTCCACGCAGGGAGCCCAACGTGGGACTCGATCCCTGGTCTCCAGGATCAGGCCCTGGGCCGAAGGCAGCACTAAACCACTGAGCCACCGGGGCTGCCCAGTGTTTTTTTTTTTTTTTTTTTTTTTAAGATATTATGTATTTATTCATGAGAGACACACACAGAGAGAGGCAGAGACATAGGCAGAGGGAGAAGCAGGCTCCCCACAGGGAGCCTGATGTGGGACTCGGTCCCAGGACCCCGGGATCACGACCTGAACTCAACTACTGAGCCACCCAGGTGCCCCTAAGTGTTAGCTATTACGGTGCAATTAGGTGTGTAAGTGTGCTCGTACAGATGTTGTACATACGTGTACACAAGAGTTGGTCCAGGCCTCCAAGTCAAAGATGGCTTGCTGGCCAGCCCTGCTGTTCCGTGTCTGCCTCTCATACCTTTTCTCCTGCAGGCCCAGGTGGGTGGCAGAGCAAAGGAGGAATGGACTGTGGGCCACCTGCCACCCTCCAGTCCCACCTGGCTGGGCCACGTGGCACTGCCCGCCGCCCAGTAGCTGTGTGCCAGCAGGAGAGTCTGTCCTTTGCAGAGTTGCCCACCCTGCAGCCTCCGAGTCCTCTGTGTCTGGATCTCTTCCCTGTCACCCCAGAGGAGCTGCGGGCTCCTGGCAGCCGCTGGTCCCTGGGGACCCCTCCTCCTCTCCAAGGGCTGCTATGGCCACCATCCCCGAGAGTCCCAGACACCGAGATCTGCACCAGTGGGGGGATGCGGCCCAGCAGGGCTGGCAGCTGGCCACACTGTCCTAGTGCCCAGCCCCCAGCTCTGGAGGGACCCTGGAGTCCCCAGCACCCACAGCCACAGCGCCGGGCCAGTCATGGCTCAGAGAAGAAGTCAGCCTGTGAGTCACTCTGGGTGGGGGGGTGGTGGCCCAGTGGGGCAGATAGGGGAGAAGTTGGGTCGCTCTTTTAAGACTCTTAAGCCCCAGGATTCCCCCAAACAAGCAGAACAAGTGGTAGATTTTAGTGATAAGAGAACCTGAGCTCAAAGAGGACAAGTGACTTGGAGGTTATACAGCAAATGAGTGGCTGTCCTGGGCTCCTTGGCCCTTTGCCCACTGCAGCCAGGCACTGTGCTCTCTCTACTGCCCCTCTTGTTGATCCCATTGGGGGTGGGGGGTGGGGACCAGATCCTGGCAAAAACACTGACCTTTCCCTCAGATGCCCAGGGCCACAGGCATGTGGGGAGCAGGGAGGAGTGGGGAGGGCGCCCAGTGGATGCATGCCAGCCTCTGCTCTCACCCCACGTCCCCATAGGGCGCAAGATGCGGGTCTATCAGCGGGAAGAGCTCCCTGGCAGCGCTGAAGCCCACACTGTCTTCCTGGAGCCTGGCCAGGCAACAGAGCAGGCCCTGAGCACAGAGGAGCCCAGGGCCCTGGAGCTGTCTGCGCCCTCCCGAGTCGGCCTGGAGGGGCCTGAGCGGAGGCGCTTCTCAGCCTCTGAGCTGATGACCCGGCTGCACTCTTCCCTGCGCCTGGGGCGGAACTCAGCAGCCAGGGTGCTGACCCCGGGGTCCGGCACTGGCATAGCTCGGGAAGGTACCAGCTTCTCCCCGGGGGACCCTAAGAGCAGGCCACCCGCCAGATGCACCATGGGGCACGACCCACCCCTGAGACTGGGTGCTGGTCAGCTGCAGTGTGGCACCCCAGTGCCCAGCATCATTCTGGGAGCCACCCACCCTCAACTCTCACCCTCTCCAGGAAAAGCATCTGGAAGGGAGTGGCGCCGCGGAGAGATGAGGCTGGACGGCTTGGCGACGCCGGCGCCTGTTGACCCGAGCACGGGCCAGAGCGGCTGGCCGGAGCCCAGGTACTGTCTCCCACCCCGCAGTCGTCGGAGGAGGAGCGGGGGGGGGTGGTGCGGGCGAAGAGGGGCCCTGACGCTGCCCCTTCCGTAGGCTGGACACGCAGGAGGAGCAGGCGCTGGACTCCGGGAGCGCCAGCGAGCGGCGCCAGTCTCGGTTTCTCCTTAACAGTACGTGGGAGGAAGGGGCTGGGGGCGAGAGCGAGAGAGAGCGAGAGAGAGAGCGAGAGAGAGCGAGAGAGAGAGCTGAGCCTCGCGGGCCAGCACAGTAGCCAGCGCGCAGTGGGAGCGCCAGCCGCGCCTCTGCAGGGAGCGGGAGTGGGGGTGCGTGCACGAGGGGGTCGCGCTCCCGCTCCCCGCGCCTCCGCCCGACGGCTCGGTCAGGGGGCGGGCTCTCGCGGAGCCTGGCCGCGGCGCCCACGCCCTCCCCGCCCCTCTCCCCGCCCAGCGGTCCTCTACCAGGAATACAGCGACGTGGCCAGCGCCCGCGAACTGCGGCGGCAGCAGCGCGAGGAGGAGGGCCCGGGGGACGAGGCGGAGGGCGCGGAGGAGGGGCCCGGGCCGCCGCGCGCCAACCTCTCCCCGAGCAGCTCCTTCCGGGCGCAGCGCTCGGCGCGAGGCTCCACCTTCTCGCTGTGGCAGGACATCCCCGACGTGCGCGGCAGCGGCGTCCTGGCCACGCTGAGCCTGCGCGACTGCAAGCTGCAGGAGGTGGGCGGGGGGGGGCCGCGGGGCGGGGCGGGGCCTCGAGGGGCGGGGCCAAGGGACCTCCCATCCCCGGGGTGGGCGTGGGACCCCGCGGGAGGGCGGGGCCTCGAGGGGGCGGGGCCTCGAGGGGGCGGGGCCAAGGGACCTCCCATCCCCGGGGGTGGGCGTGGGACCCCGCGGGGAGGGCGGGGCCTCGAGGGGCGGGGCCTCGGGGCGGGGCCAAGGGACCTCCCATCCCCGGAGGTGGGCGTGGGACCCCGCGGGAGGGCGGGGCCTCGAGGGGCGGGGCCTGGGGGCGGGGCCTCGAGGGGCGGGGCCAAGGGACCTCCCATCCCCGGGGGTGGGCGTGGGACCCCGCGGGGAGGGCGGGGCCTCGGGGCGGGGCCAAGGGACCTCCCATCCCCGGAGGTGGGCGTGGGACCCCGCCGGGAGAGCGGGGCCGTCTCTGCGGAAGGTGGGTGCCGGGACCTGGCAAGGTGGGGTGGCTGCTAGGGGGACGGGAGGGTGCGGCGCAAGGCGCCGGCTGCGGCTGGACGGGGGCGGGCCCGGGGCGGGGTCAGGCTGGGTCCGCGAGGACACGGAGCCCGCGAGCCCTGCGGAGAGAAAACGCGAGGTGGGCGAGGGACCGAGGGCGCTGGGGGTGCGGGTGGAGCTAGAGGCTCAAGCAAGGTCTTCAGCTGAGCTTGAACAGTTGCGCGCGGCCGGACGTGGTCCCCTAGACCCGCCAGGCACCAGGCCATCGGAGGTGGGGCCAGAGAAGGGGGCGGACGAGGGGGTGTGGTGTCCAGGGCTTGGGCAGCAGGGGGAGGGGAGGAGTGACCGGGTCGGGAGGGCGGGTGGCCAGCGAGGCCACAGTGTCCGGGGTGGGCCGGTACGGCCCTCTTCAACCCCGCGTCCACCCTCACTCAGGCCAAGTTTGAGCTGATCACATCCGAGGCCTCATACATCCACAGCCTGTCCGTGGCCGTGGGCCACTTCTTGGGCTCTGCTGAGCTGAGCGAATGTCTGGGGGTGCAGGACAAGCAGTGGCTGTTCTCCAAACTGCCCGAGGTCAAGAGCACCAGCGAGAGGTGAGGGAGCGGCAGGTGCAGGGGGGCGGGGACAAGGCCTGTGATTGGCGGGTCTCCCAGGTCTGGGGTCTCTGCTTGGCCCTGACCCTGACCCCTCGCTGGACCCCTCAGGTTCCTGCAGGACCTGGAGCAGCGGCTAGAGGCAGATGTCCTGCGTTTCAGCGTGTGTGACATTGTGTTGCACCACTGTCCAGCCTTCCGCCGAGTGTACCTGCCCTACGTCACCAACCAGGCCTACCAGGAGCGCACCTACCAGCGCCTGCTGTAGGGCTGGAGGCTCTGAAGGGGAGGGGAGGATAAAGGAGGCTTAGGCGGGAGTGGGCACAGAGGACTGGGTGAAGAAGGGTGACCTGGGAGGGGAATGGTTCCTGAACAGGGCTCTCTGACCAGCATAGGGTTAGACCCAACCCCAAGGGGCAAGGAGGATGTACTGAGAAGGCACCCAGAAAACCAAGAGGGTGGCTGGGGTCATGAATCCTGGCAGTTCATGGGATCTACAAACCCATCTGTGACCCCAGGCTCTTCCCCATCTTCCAGTCTGGAAAACCCCAAGTTCCCTGGCATCCTGGCTCGCCTGGAGGAGTCTCCTGTATGCCAACGTCTGCCCCTCACCTCCTTCCTTATCTTGCCATTTCAGAGGATCACCCGCCTCAAGATGCTGGTGGAGGTACCTGGAGGGCACCGGGCTGCAGTGAGGGCTGCACGAGGGAAATGGTGCTGTGCCCTCCACAGCCCCTTCTGAGTATCCATGGGTGGGCAGGGTGATGGGTGGAGGGCTCGGCCTGCCTCATTGCACTGACCTCACCCTCCAGAACATCCTGAAGCGGACAGCACAGGGCTCTGAAGACGAAGATGTGGCCACCAAGGCCTTCGATGCCCTCAAGGAGGTGAGCTCAGCTCCCCGGGGCCTCCCCAGAACCCTGACATATCTCCAAATGAGCCCCAGGTGGGAGCCTGAGGCTAGGCTCTGTGAGCTGGGGTTGGGGGGCTGCAGGAGGTGACCCACCCACGGCCTCCCCAGCTGGTGCAAGAATGCAACGCCAGCGTGCAGTCCATGAAGAGGACAGAGGAGCTCATCCACCTGAGCAAGAAGATCCACTTTGAGGGCAAGGTGCATGCCTGCAGCTGGCAGGATGGGATCCACAAAGGGGCAGCTTGTTCCCTCCTTCCCTGGGCACCGCAGGCCAGCTCCTCTCAGCCCATCCCCGACCACTCCCCCCCCCCCTGCCCTGGGTCTGTGCTCTCTGCCCTGCTGTCCCAGGCCTGACCTGCCCTCCCCTTTGCCTCCTCCATCCTTCCAGATCTTCCCCCTCATCTCGCAGGCCCGCTGGCTGGTTCGGCATGGGGAACTGGTGGAGCTGGCCCCACTGCCCGCAGCGCCCCCCGCCAAGCTGAAGCTGTCCAGCAAGGCCGTCTACCTGCACCTTTTCAATGACTGCTTGCTGCTCTCCCGGCGGAAGGAGTGAGTCTGGGCAGGGTGGGGGGGGAGTAGATGGGAGTCAGGTCCCTTCTTCTCCACCATGGAGCTCACAAACGGTCCATCACTGGCCCCGAGAGCCCCTGTTTGTGCCGGACTGTGCTGCTGGGGCACCCTGAGCTTCACAGGCTCCCCCAGAGAAGGCAGAGGTGTGAGGCTAGTCCATTTTCCAGACCTGAGAACCAAGGGCTGGACAGTATGCAGAGGGCTTGATGCTGGTCTGAGCCTTAGCCAAATAGAGCAGAGATCAAGAGCACAATCTGGGAGTCCCGGCTCCGCCCTGACTCATAAGGCTAGTGGCCAACATTTACTGAGCGCCTATTCTGTGCCAGGCATGCCGTGTGGATTATTCTCTTCATTCTTCTAAATATCTCCCTGGACAGTAGGCTCCCTCGTTATTCTCAAGATCACGGATCTAGCAAGTGCAGAAGCCAGGAGGCCGGTTCTGTCTGATGTCTGATCCCAGGCTCTTAACCACTGTATTATCCTATCTTCCATCTGTAAGATAGAGACTATCATGTAGGGAGACTCAGTCTGATAATAATACATGGAAAGAGCTTAGCACAGTGCCTGGCACACACTGAACACCCAGTCACTATTAGCTGTAACTATTATCAGTTTGGGATGAGGGGGAAGACTTTCTGAGTAGGTAAGCCTTAAGGCTGGACGTGGTGAAGAATGGGCTTCTTATACTATGGGAAGGGTTCATTCCTGATTTATTCCTTCATTCACTAAAGTGTCCCTGAACTGCTATTCTCTACCGGGCCCCGATGGGTGCTAGGGCTCTGATGGGTGCCCATAGGTGCTCTCAGAACAATAAAAATACATCCTGATAACCACGTGGTCAGGGTTTTGATGGAAAGGTGCTCTCCTACTGTAGTATTCCCTGGTATGAGGATCAATAAAGCTTCATTTTTTAAAAGATTTTTATTTATTTATTCATAGAGAGAGAGAGAGAGAGAGAGGCAGAGACACAGGCAGAGGGAGAAGCAGGCACCATTCAAGAGAGCCTGACGTGGGACTGGATCCCGGGTCTTCAGGATCACGCCATAGGCTGCAGGCGGCGCTAAACCGCTGCACCACCGGGGCTGCCCCATCAGTAAAGCTTCAAATAGGAAGGGACATTTGAGCTCAGTTTTGAAGGATAATTTGGAGTTTGGGAGGATATAGCGAAGTCACAGTAGGATACAACAGCAGAGTGTGTTTGGGGGATGATGGAGCCTAATATGGTTGGATTTGTAGAGGGAAGGGCAGAGAAGGAAGTTGGGTGGTTGAAAGTCATGGTACCGAGGCTGGGCTTTCTGGGGGCCATGGGGAGCATGGGGAGTTAGGCAGACGAGTGACATTTTACTCCTGTCTAGTTTGGAGGATGGACTGGAAGGGGAGAGACCAGATGCTATTGCAGTTGCCCAGGTGAGAGTAGGTGCTCCTGAAGTGTTCGGGGCTTGTGGGAAGCAGACTCCAGGGACGACAGGGAGTTTGTAGGATGGAGCTGCTGGCTGGCTGTGTATGGAGAGGGAGGGAGGAGGCCGGAACGATGGCTGAGTTTCCTCCTGGGCACCTTCAGGAAGTCTTCCCCAGAACGGGCACTGTGAGGGGATCCTGTCTGGAGTGGGAATTACTGACTTCTGCTTAGACAGGTTGAGAAGGAATCTGTGGGACATCCTTGACCCACCCACCTACCCATCCTTCCTGCAAGTGTTTATTGAACCCGAATTATGGGCCAGGCGGTGTCAAGCCCTGGGGAGGATGGCAAAGGAGAGACAGAGCTCTCCTTCCATACCAGTTAGAGAGTCAGACAGTAAGCAGCAAGGGTCTCTCTCATCCAGTGGGGAGGGCTCCCCGTTGGCTGTTGAGAACAGGGACTGGGAGGGGGCGGTGGTTCAGAGAGAACCTGAAAGCTCGCCCTGGGGATAGGGACGAGTTTTTGTCACCTTCTACTTTGGTCAGGGAACCAGCAGGAGTGGCTGTCTCCATTCCTTGTGGGACTCCGATGGCTGTTAGGGAGGTGATGCCCTTGGGCAGCCAAGTTTCCTTGGGGAGGGAGCCAGAGGGGCAGCCAACCCTTCTGATCAGCACTCACCTGTCCCGAGGGTGGGGTTGGGAGCCTGAGGACAGCCAGGCTGACCTCCCCTCCCCTGGTCCCCACAGGCTAGGGAAGTTTGCCGTCTTTGTCCACGCCAGGATGGCCGAGCTCCAGGTGAAGGATCTGAGCCTGAAGCTCCAGGGCATCCCTGGCCACGTGTTCCTCCTTCAGCTCCTCCATGGCCAACACGCGAAGCACCAGTTCCTGCTGAGGGCTCGGACCGAGTGAGTGGGGCTAGGGTGGGGGGCGAGGGGACCCCTTGGCAGGCAACAGGCCCTCCCAGTCTGGCTGCAGGAGGGTGGCATGAGGCAGGACACGGATGGAGCTGGCGTCCAGGGGCTTCTGGGCCTGCTCTGTTCTTCTGCAGACAGCTGGGTGGGGCCCCGGCTTGGGGACAGGGCTGTAGGGTGGGCCCTGGGTGGGGGGGTATCCTGAGTCTGGACATCATACCCAATTCTCCCAGCCGTTTCACCACTGTGGCCCGGGGAGATTGCACTTTGCGCGTTGTGACAACTCCGCCTCCCCTCCCTAGAAGTGAGAAGCAGCGGTGGATCTCAGCCATGCGCCCCTCCAGCTCCCAGGAGGATAAGGAGATCTTCAGCGAGGGCCAAGGTAGCAGCCTGCCTCCCCCACCCGCCTCTAGGCCCACATCCCCCTTTTCTCCAGGCCTGGTGCCATGGTGCCCCCGGGCTGTCTCCCCCTTTGCCTCAGTCGCAGAGGGCAGGAACCCAAGTGGCCCTGGGGTTGGGGTGGGGGGTGAGGGAGCAGCTCCGTTGACACAGAGGCTTCTCTCTGGGGTGTGAGTGTAGCCACTATGCCCCAGTGCTGCCCAGTCAGAGGGACCCTGGGTACCAGTCAAGGGTTTCTGAGCTGGGGGGCTAGGGCCAAGCTGTGGAAGGGAGAAGGGAACTCATTTCTACTCGTACTTGCCATGTGTCAGGCCCAGTGTTAGGGGCTTTTTTTTTTTCTTTTTTTTCTTTTTTTGTTGTTAGAGGCTTTATATGCATTTATTTCACTTAATCCTTATGAAAACCCTGTGAGGTAGACTCCTTTAAAAAAAAAAAGATTTTATTTATTTATTCATGAGAGACACAGAGAGAGACACACACACAGGCAGAGGGAGAAGCAGGCTCCATGTAGGGAGCCCCACGTGGGACTCGATCCCGGGCTCCAGGATCATGCCTTGGTCTGAAGGCGGCGCTAAACCGCTGAGCCACCCGGGCTGCCTGTAGACTCATTTTTATTCACATCTGGAAAAACAGGCTCAGGAGTGTTAAGTAACTTGCCCAAGGTCAGCCAGCCAGGGGATAGCAGAGCTGGGATTCAAGCCAGGTCTGGCCCCAAAGCCTGTGGTTTTCCCCGGCTTGGGCTAGGAGTCCTGTTGGGGCTGTGGGGTGAGCTCCACCCCACTCCAGAGAGGAAAGGCCTGTGAAGGATGAAGGGGGCAGCCATGGAAAGATCTGGGCAAAAGTACTCCTGGAAGGAGGGCGGGCAGTGCCAAGGCGCGGAGGCAGGAGGGAGCTCAGGGTGTTTGGGGAACAGCAGGGCAGCCAGTGTTGCTGAGCTTCCGGAGCAAGGGGTAGGGGTGGGGGGAGGCTAAGCCAGGAGGCAATGTGGGGAGGACTTTGGATTTTATTCGGAGGAGTGGGAAGCCCTGGGAGGGTTACAGCTGGGGGACTGATGGAAGTCTTGTCCCAGTTGAGCAGGATGGATTAGAGGAAGTCCTGGAGTAGTGACAGGAGCACGGGAAGGGGCCATTTCTGTTGTGGGGGGTGCCTGGGGGCGGCTGGACACTGGCTTGGAGGTTAGCGTCGGGGTGCAGGACTGAGCTGGGGAGGTGAGAGCCCCCAAGCTGGGAGGGACGGCATTCACCCAGGGCTTGTGTTTAGGGCAAGAGAGGAGAGAGGCCAGGGTGGGCCGAGGGAGGCGCAGAGAAAATTAAGCAGCAGCAGCAGCCACCCTCCTACCCCTTTACTTCCTTCTCCTCCCCCTCCACACCCCCCATTACCCCCCCCCCCCCCGCTCTCCCCTGGGCTGTCAGACCGCCCCCAGGTGCAGTGTGTCCGGACATACAAGGCTCTGCAGCCAGACGAGCTGACTCTGGAGAAGACTGACATCCTGGCAGTGAGGACCCGAACCAGCGACGGTGAGAGGAGCCTCCTGGGCAGGCTCCCGCTCCCTACCCCCCGCCCCCATGGGTCTTGGGCAGGCAGGAGGTAACTAGGTGGCTAAGATGTCACAAGAAAAGATTACGCAAGTGTTGATCAACCACAGCATGTAGGAATCAAGTTAGACCAGAGGAGGAACTTCCTGCTCTGGGAAAGATTCAGTGACTGACAGGGGAGAGTGGGAAACACCCTTCTTAGAGGGTGCCGGGAAAAACAGGTCAGGAGTTCACCTACAAGACTGCTGCGAGGGGCAGGGTCCTTCCTGGGGCTGGGATGCTGGGATGAGGTCTCCTTGGGCCCAGGGGTGCAGACAAGGCTTGCGTCAGGGCCTAGGCATTCCCTTGCAGGCTGGCCCTGGTGTCCCTTGGATGCCACTGATGCTGCTCCTGGCCTGCGTGCCCCTAGGCTGGCTGGAGGGGGTCCGCCTGGCAGATGGCGAGAAGGGGTGGGTGCCCCAGGCCCACGTGGAGGAGATCGGCAGCCTCAACGCCCGCCTTCGAAACCTCCGAGAGAATAAGCGGATCACAAGTGCCACCAGCAAACTGGGGGAGCCCCCCACATGATGGGCAGGCGTGGCCTGGGACACCAGCTCCGTGCCCAGCTCCTGGGCAGGTCTGGAGGGGCCTCCTGTGGGGGTCCCGTGCTCCGTGGCCTGCCCTGCAGGGTCCAGCCTGTCCTCGCGCGCCTCGAAGTCCGCACTAAAGGCCGATGCAGGTCCTTCCTCCGGCATAGGGACTGCACAGGTGACCTGTGACACCTGACGAGGACCGGAGCCCACTGCCTTCACGCTGCCTGACTCTGGGTCCCTCTGGCAGGGGCTCGGCTGGGGACGGCGCTGGTGCTGAGGGGTCAGATATGTATATACCTGGGGTCTTCTGGCCGGAGCCTGCTGGGCCCTGGTTGCTGTGACTTTTCTGTAAATAAACTCCCATGATGCCTTTGCTTGGAGTGTGCAAGCTGTCTGATGCTGCCCCACCGCAGCCCCCACTTCCTCTAGCTCGAGGTCAGGAGGGTCTCTGGCTGCCCCCCAGCGGGGAGTGTTCACGTCTTAACCAGGGGAAGGGGACGGCGAGGCTGTGTCTGAATTAGACCTCGCGGGCTGCAGTTGGCAAAGTACCAGATTCGAGTAGGCCTGAGGACCAAAGACACTCGTTAGCTCTTGTGTTTGTTTTTCTTTTTTTTTTAAGTTTTTTTTTTTTTAAGATTTTATGTATTTATTCACGGGAGACACACAGAGAGAGGCAGAGACATAGGCAGAGGGAGAAGCAGGCTCCATGCAGGGAGCCCGATGTGGGACTCGATCCCGGGACCCCGGGATCACGCCCTGGGCCAAAGGCAGGCGCCCAACCGCTAAGCCAGCCAGGCGCCCCGCTCTTGTGTTTGAGTCTTACAACTGCTGTAACGAATGATCACAAACAAGGGGACTTAAGCCAATAGAAGTTCATTCTCTGGCTGTTCTGGAAGCCAGCAGTCTGAAGTCGGCATCTGGGCCCAAACCCAGGGGTCGGCGGGGCCGTGCTCTGTCAGGTGGGGATGTGCTCTAGCGAATTGTTCCTTGCCTCTTCCAGCTCGGGGGTGTCAGCTTTCCTTGGCTTGTGGCCACACCGCTCCGGTCTCTGCCTCTGTGGTCACATTGCCTTCTTCTCTCCGTGTCTGTGTCCGAGCTCCCTGTGCCTCCCAAGTGTAAGGATGCATGTGATTGCACTTGGGCCCCCCCGGATCATCTCTCCATCTCAGAACCCTTAACTTAAATCCCACCCGAAAAATCGATTCTCCGCCACCCCTCGTTTCTCATATAGCTTCACGAGTATCCAGGATGTGGATATCTTTTAGGGGACCGTTTCTCAGCCTACCACAGTTCTCATGACTAAGCAGTGTATCGGGGTGGGCTTCAGGCAAGGCTTCATCCAGTGGCTCTTCGATGTCACTGAGGACTCTGCTCTTTCCAACCCTCTGCCCTGTTGTCCTTGGTATTGTCTGCATCTTGATTCATACCCAACATGGAAGGAGGGAATTGTCTCTGTCCCAGCATTCCCTGTCGAAGTCTGGGCACGCTTCCTGATTAGACGGGCTTGGGTCACGTGGCTGCCTCCGGGCTGATCACAGTGGCCAGGGGGTGGTGTGTGCTGACAGACCTAGCCTAGGTCATGTGCTTTAGCTCTGGAGCTGGGGTGGGAGGAATGTTTCCTGGAACCCCGTGGGTTCCCAGGTGGGGTTTGATGGCTGCTGCACAGGAGGGGGTAGCCGCTGGGGAGGCCAATGTTCTCTGAAACCCAAATCACCCAAGAGAGTTGAAGCACCTGGGCAGGAGCTCGGAGATGTGAACACACCTGGGGGGACCAGAGCATCCTTCATCCCTCAAAAGGAGGCCGTGGGGAACGTAAGCGAGGTTAGTCCTGGAAGGCAGACACAGGCCGATGGGGAGAAGCGCAGACCCATGAAGAAGCTTTTGGGAATGATCTTTTCTTTTCTTTTCTTTTCTTTTCTTTTCTTTTCTTTTCTTTTCTTTTCTTTTCTTTTCTTTTCTTTCTTTTCTTTTCTTTTCTTTTCTTTTCTTTTCTTTTCTTTTCTTTTCTTTTCTTTTCTTTTCTTTTCTTCCTTTCCTTTCCTTTCCTTTCCTTTCCTTTCCTTTCCTTTCCTTTCTTTTCTTCCTTTTCTTTTCTCTTTTCTTTTCTTTCTTTTCTTTTCTTCTTTCTTCTTTTTTATTCATAAGAGACACAGACAGAGACACACGCAGAGAGAGAAGCAGGCTCCCTGCAGGGGTGCGGAACTCAATCCCAGGACTTCAAGATCACACCCTGGGCTGAAGGCAGCGCTAAACCACTGAGCCACCTGGGCTGCCCTATACCCATGTGATTTTTTTTTTTCCCATGTGATTTTTAAAAATAAAGTTTTTACTTTGGAATAATTGTAGACTTCCAGAAAAGTTTCAGAGGTGGCACAGCGACTTCCGTAGGCCCTCCCCCGTCTCCCTGCTGCTAACATCTTACATTAATTACCATGGTACAGTTGTCAAAACTAAGAAACCAACACGACTACATGACTATTAACTGGACTCTAGATTTTATTCAGATTTCATCAGTTTTCCCACTAATGTCCTTTTTCTGGCTCCGGATCCCATCCGGGATCCCACACTGACCGTTGTTGTCACGTCTCCTTGGTGTCCTCTGGTCTGCAACAGTTTCTCTATCCTTCCTCGGTTTCCATGACCCTGACAATTTTGAGGCGTTCTGGTCAGAATTTTGTTACACTGTCCCTCCGTTTGGGTTTCTCTGATGTTTTTCTTATGACGGGGCAGGAGTTACGGGTTTGGGGGAGGAATACCAACGAGGTGAAGTGCCCTTCTCCCCACATGATCTCGGGAGGCACATGGGGTTCACGTGACTTATTACTGGTGATGTTAATCTTTTTTTTTTTTTTTAATTCTTTTTCACTTTTTAAATTTATCTTTATTGGGCAGCCCGGGTGGCTCAGTGGTTTAGTGCTGCCTTCAGCCTAGGGCCTGATCCTGGAGACCCGGGATCGAGTCCCACGTCGGGATCCCTGCATGGAGCCTGCTTCTCCCTCTGCCTCTCTCTCTCTCTCTCTGTCATGAATAAATAAATAAAATCTTAAAAAATATAAAAAATATATTTATTAATTTTTTTAGATTTTATTTATTCATTCATGAGAGACACACAGAGAGGCAGAGACACAGGCAATTTGGAGGGGCTTCTCTGTGGGGAGCCTGATGCAGGACTCGATCCCAGGACCCCAGAATCATGACCCGAGCTGAAGGCAGACACCCGCTGAGCCCCGCAGGCGTCCCTGGTGATGTTAACTGGGGGCTTACTCTCTTCCCCTTGCCATACCCTGACTTTTGGAAGCAAGTGGAACCCCCCACTCAAGGCACGCTCCCACTTCCTGGTGCATGTACCTACATAAATTCCATTACTTGGGATTCTTCCGTAAGGAAGGTTTGTCCCTTCTCCCTACTTACGTAATCAGCCATTTATTCTAAAGGACCTGTACCTTTGGGTGATAATTCAATACCAAGTCATGTATTTTGTTGTTCAGATCATTTCAGCTTTGGCCGCTGGGAGCTCTTTCGGATCTGCTCGTGTGTCTGTCTGACATCCCCTTTTCTTTTTGTTTTTTGAGCATTTGCTTACTTCCCGACACTACAGGATGCTCTAGGCTCACCTCCTGTTTGCCCTCCCTGAGAATCAGCCGTTTCTCCAAGGAGCAGAGTTTCTTTTATTGAAGGTTGGCGTTCAGAAACCAAGACGTGGGCATTGGGTGTGCTCATTGCTATTGAGGTGTCACTGCTCCTAGGCCCCCCTAGGATGTAGGAAATCTGTGTGTGTGACATGATTTTAGGTAAGACACTGAATGGCTCTAGGCCTCTGTTACCATATTTTGCAGAAATGGGGATGGTGACACTAATGCTGACTTCACGGAGCTGCTGTGAACGGACTATGTGAGATCGGGGCGCCTGGGTGGCTCAGTGGGCTGAGGGCCTTGATTCTTGGTTTCAGCTCAGGACATGACCTCAGGATCGTGGGATGGAGCCCCGCATCTGCTTGTCCCTCTCCTTCTGCTCCTTCCCCTGTGCTCTCTCTCTCTCTCTCTAATAAACAAAATCTTTAAAAAGGAAAAAGAAAGTATGTAAGGTCGACATAGTACCTGGTCCATCAGAAGTTGCCCCAAGTGGTAAAAATGGTGGCTTTTTATTATGTCAGAGCCGCAGAGCCAGGGTGTGGGGGCCCTTGTGAGGCAGTGAAGTCCCTTGAAGACTGAAGGAACTCAGAAGGTCCGGGAACAGGATTCCTGCACAGAGTGAAGACCAAAGAGCCTCCCTGCTTCCTTCGGAGCTGAATCTGCCTGGGAAGAGCCAAGTTGGCGTGAGGCTGGCAAAGCAGAGGAAACAAGCTCCCCTGGCCTGTCTGGGTGCTGGCTGACACCTGAGTCTGTGCTGGGCTGCTGGCAGCTGGGGTGGGGGGTGGTTGGCAGCTGGCTGGGGCCATGATGCCAGGCAGGGAGGCAGGGGCACAGGGGGACAGGGGGGCAGGGGGCAGAGAAGCAGGAGGGCAGGGGCAGGGAGCCAGGCTGCACAAGGGCTCAACAGGCCTGCTTCCCTCATTTGGTGCCCATCCAGGAGGGATTTCCAGGCAGCACATCCTGGGGAGCCACTCTGGGGGTATGTGCCCCCCCCAACAAGGCCTGGCCCATGAATCTGGCTTTGGCCTTGGACCTGGGGTTGTGCCCCTGCTTGCCTGGGAGGAGGAGGAAGGTGGGGTGGGCCTCAGGATGTGGGATGAGGGCAGGCATGTCCAGGGCAGGGATTTTGGCCTCCAAGCCCCGGACCTTGGGGAGGCCACCTCGGGCCTTCCTGGAGTCCCCTTCCCGCCCAGGGCTCGGTCCTTTTCTCTACGGCGACCAACCGGCCGAGGGGGTCCTGGTATCTACCACTCTCCCTGGACCCCCAACTACTGTTCCAAAGAGCTGATCCTGAAAGGAAACTGTTGAGAAAGAAAGGGCGCCCTGAGGTTTCTGGGGGAACCAGGAGCCAAGCTTCAGTCCCAGCAGAAGGCACAGCCCTGGGGCAGCGAGGGGGGTGGAGCCCTGCGGCCTGGGGGCCGCCTTCCCATTCTCTGTTGGTTCCCCCTCAGCCCTCCCCTTCCCTCCTGCCCCCCTCCCTCCTGCCCATCCCCCCTCCAGTCCCCCTGGAACCTACACTTCCCTCCCCCCTCCTTTCCTTCCTTCCCTCCTCCTCCCCCCTTCCTTCCTCCTCTCCCTGCCTCTCTCTCCCCTTTCTGATCCCCTTCCTTCTCCTCTCCCATCTGTGTCTCCCATGGGCGCGGGGTGGACACATAAGCATCCCCTCCCTGTGACCGGTGATAGAGACAAGTGACCGGATGCAAAGCCGGGGCTCACACACAGACTCTAGAGCTGGCGAGGGTGGGGGGCAGCAGGACGGCTCCCATCCCATTGGCGGGGTACAGACTGGCCCGATGACTTTGGAAAACAGTTTGGCTGCATCTGCTAGGGCTGAGGACATGGCTACCCGGTGACCCGGCAAATCCATCTTCCTTTGGGGACATACCCAACAGACACGTGTACTCACGTGCCCCGAAACACACGGGCGAGACTGCCCATAGCCGTCCTATTTCTTAGGGACCCAAATACTAAAAACGACCCAAATGCTCCTCGGTGGCAGAAACGGATAAAGTGTGGCCCCTTCCCACGGGGAACACCATACAGCAGGGAAAGTAAAGCCTCTGCAAGCGTGGGTCAGGACGCGATGTGGACGCGCTGGGAGAGAAGCCAGCCACGGAGAGCGCTTCTCGGGTGACTGTACTCAGATGGGGAGAGGAGGGTGGGCTACCCGGGGGGAGGACGCCGAGCACAGCTCCCCGAGCTGCACACAGATCTGTGTCCTTGGTGTATGTGGGTTAAACGTCAGCAGAAGCTTTGCCCCCGTGGGAGAAACGCTGGGGGTGTGGATGGGCAAATAAAAGCAGCAGCCAGCTCTCCCAGGAGATCAGGACAGGCTTCCTGGAGGCAGTGCCACCCAAGCTACTGACATGGAGGGGGTGGGACAAGGACGCCGCAGAGCAGAGACCCGGGACTTCCCTCCTCTGGGAAGGAGAAGCTCTGTCGGGTCAGGAAGAGAGGACTCCGTGGCCTTGAGTCCTTGCCCGACCTTGACCTCGGCCTGCTCCTGCCCTGCTCCCACCGGGGAGGCCCCAGGGAGCCTGGCTCCACGACTTTTTCTGGGTTTTGACACAGAGGTGCCTTCTGATTCCAACAGTTTAGGTGTAGAGCCAGGACTCTTCGGGCTTACAGATCTGTGTGGCTGGAACATGACCCTTTTCTCAGACGAAGGAAGTTTGGGTAAGAAAGGTCTTGGGAGTTTGGAATTTTGCACGTGACTCTGAGTGCCTGCCAAGGGCCAGGTGGGAGGAGGTGCTTTCTAAACTGTGAAGTGAAAAAATAAATAAATAAAAATAAATAAATAAATAAATAAATAAATAAATAAATAATAAATAAACTGAAGTGCGGTACATGTGGATAAGGCCCCAAACCACCCTATAACGGATTCAGTAGTCAGCAGCCCTGGGGGTGGGGGGACGGGTAGTTGGGGTCAGGGTTGGCATTGAGATCAAAACCCGAAGTAAACCTCTGAGGGACTTGGGGGGGCAAGGGTAGACTATCAAGGATGCAGGGGCTGCAGGGGGCTCCATCGGTTCAGCGTCGGACTCTCGATTTAGCTCGGGTCGTGGTCTTGGGGTTGTGGGATCGAGCTCTGTGTGGGGCTCCATTGCTGAGTGTGGATAAATAAATAAAATCTTTAACAACAACAAAAAAGACTGTAGATCCATCTCCATATTAAGCTGATATTGTTGAACCCATTTTACAGATAAGAAAGCACGTTCAGAGAGAAAGGCAGTGAGTGAGTCCATGCGCCAGAGCCCCACACAGGCTTGCTGCCCTGGTCATCTTTCCAGGGGGTCTTCTTTTATTATTATTATTATTTTTTAAATTTTTATTTATTTATGATAGTCACACAGAGAGAGAGAGAGAGAGAGGCAGAGACACAGGCAGAGGGAGAAGCAGGCTCCCTGCGGGGAGCCCAGTGCAGGACTCGATCCCAGGTCCCAGGATCATGACCTGAGCCAGAGGCAGACCCTCCACCCCCGAGCCACCCAGGCACCCCTCCAGGGGGTCCTTAGATGCCAAGCTCATTCCAGCCTTGGGGCTCTTGCCCAGACCCTTCGCTTTTCCGGGGTGTTCTCCCGAAAGAGCCTCCAGTCTGGCTTCTGGCTCCTCCAGTGTCGCCCCTGATGCCGCCTCCCTGGGAGGCCTCCCCGCCTCCTGCTGACCGACCGTGGCCTCCGCACCAGCCTGTGAGCTCCCCGGCAGGGACTGGGCGTTGGCCTCACCACTGAATGCCTGGCACACAGGGGACACGCAGCAGATGTTTCTTGAGGGGCTTGCGGGGCTTTGAACCCGGCTCCCCGTGAGCCCTGAGCCCGCGCTCTCAGACCTGCTCTGTTCCTCAGCTCTCACGCCAGGCGCGTGAGCCCAGGGGGGCAGGGGGTGGGCCTGGGCTCCCTCAGTCTGTGGGTGAGGCTGCCCCACCTGGGCTGAGGCCGCCCTGGGCACCAGGAGACCAGCTTGGCCACTCTTGCTGCCTTGACCTGGGTTTGAACCCAGGCTGGGCTCTCACTTCCTGTCCCTGAATGACCTTTCCCCTTCGCAGAGCTCCTCAATCCAGGTCTCAAAAGTCCCCCCGCCCCCCCCACAGTCCTGCGGGAAAGAACAAAAGGAAATGGGCCCACTCCACAGCAGGAGGGACTCCGGTGAGACAAGTGGTAGAACTTCCCCACTGTGGGAACTGCGACACCTGGGCGGGTAGAGGAAGTGGATTTACGGTATCTCCTCCCCGGAGCAGCACGAAGAACAGGATGAACAGTCATGGGCTGGGGTGGGTGCAGGGCGATGGACAGGATGACCTTTGGAAGCCACTCTGGAGCTCTCTCTCCGCCCTCAGCTGCCCTGAGAGCAGGGGCCTGGTCCAGAAGGAGGGGTGGGGAGCGAGCACTGGGACTGGGCAGCCTGGCTCCCGGGACTGCTTCCCTGCTTACAAGCCAGGAGCCTCCTGGCAAGTGACGTCCCCTTTCTGAGCCTCAATCCCCTCATCTGTTAAATGGGAGTAATAGCGCCCATTAGGGGCCTGGGGCTGGCTCGGTCAGAGGAGTGCGCGAGTCTTCACCTCCGGGTCGTGAGTTTGAGTCCCGGATGGAGTGTGGATGTCACTTAAATAAAGAACTCTGGGTGCCTGGGTGGCTCAGTCAGTGAAGCATCTGCCTTCAGCTCAGGTCATGATCCCAGAGGGGCCCCGGGATCGAGTCCCATATAGGCTCTCTGCTCAGCCAGGGAGCCTGCTTCTCCCTCTGCCCCTGCTGAGCCCCCTGCTTGGGTGCAGCTCCCTCTCTGCCAAATAAATAAATAAATAGCATCATTAAAGAAAAATGAAGAACTTTTTAAAAAAAGGTGCAGCTTCAAGGAGGGGACACCGTGAAAAGGGAGTTTGCAAAAAGCATTTGTTCAAAGGGGAGGCGGTGCTGGGGGGATGGCGCAGGTGCCCCGGCGGTGACGGTGGTCTCAGAGCGGCCTGTGCACCTGGCGTGAGGTCACCTGGCGTGAGGTCACCCAATCCTCGCAACCACCCTGGTTGGTCAGCGTTGGGCAGGAGGACTCAGGCTCCGAGAGGTGACACGACGTGTCCAAGGTCACAGTGGCAGCTGGAACCTGACTCGGGTTCTGAAACCAGTCCAGTATCCTGCAGCCTGTGACCGAGTGAGAAGGCACTTTACAAACTGTACAGTGACCAACGTCCTCCTCCTCCTCTTCTCCCCCTCCCCCTCCTCCTTGTCATTTTATTTTTTACTAATTGCTGCATCTGAGCAGGTTTCCCCCAGCGGCCAGCGTCCTCCTCAGTCCTGCCACCGGGGGGCAGCAGAGCCCTCAGTCCGGAGAGGGCGCCCGGCTTACTCCTCGCGGCCCCGGGGATGAGGCATCCCGAGGCTTGGGGGGGGCAGCGGGGGCAGCGGGCTGGGCAGGGGGCAGGGGGGTAGGGAGGGCGCAGCCCCCGGAAGACAGGCCTCAGCTCGGAAAGGAAGGGGTCTGACACGCAGGCTGGTGATGATGGGGGCCCCCTCCTCCAGGAAGCCCCCCGGCTGCCTCCACCGCCAGGTGGGGAGCCCCCTCCTTCCCTCACTGCGGCCTCCGGGGGCCTGTGGCCACCTCCCTGCTCCCACGGGCCGGTCAGCTCTCTCTGACTCTCTCCGCGGCGCTCAGGCTGCCCGAGGTGCCCTGAACACAAGTGTGGGGCTGTGTGGGCGCCGAGTGCAGAGCCCCTTCCCTCGGAGGGGAAGGGCAAGGGAGGGTCCCTAACATGGGTGCTTATCCCCAGAGGCTCTGGACACACGCCCTGGCCCTCGGATGTCCCAGGTTTTATGCCAAGTTCTTGGCTACCTGGTGGGACAGTAAACACCCCACCAGCGGGTACTAAGTGTTGTTGGCCCCGTGGGCCGCACCGATCACCTCCTGAACCGTGGTCTCGGCCCTCCGAGCAGGTTCTGTTGGTAGCGCCCACATTTGACAGAGGAAACCAGGGCTCAGAGAGGGGAAGCGACTTGCCTGAGGCCGCACAGCTCCGGAGACGCAAAGCTTCTTTGCACCCAGGCCCACTTGACCCAGAGCCTACTCCCCGAAGCCTTTTGCTGGAACAAGCCCGTCCTCGCGGCTCTGCAGCCATCTCCAGTCACAGAGCCCCTGCCGTCACCAGCACGTTCCCGCCGCATCTCTGGGAGGTGGGCTGACTGACGGGGAGCTGATGATGCCGACGCCCCACGGTCCACTCTGCTTCCCGCCCGTGTGCCCGGCCCTCCCGACACCTCCGCCCGCTCCGCTCACTCCTGCCCTGCTAGGGTGTGGGATGGTGCCGTTTGCAGCAGCCGAGCCCCGATCCTGTTGGCCCCCATAAGGTGTGACAAGTGCGTGTGACGGGCCTGCTGGGCTCCCTGGCCTGCCCCCCGCCGCCCAGGACAGGGGTGCTCCCGACCCGGTCCTCTGTGTGGTTCCATCTAGGCGGTGGGATGCCCCGGATGTCATCCCGGGGAGGCCTCTGGCGCCCCTAGGCCTGGCACAGGGCCACTGACATTCTCCAAAGGAGGACACCAATGGTGTCACATCAGCCTGGCCTTGGCGCCCGTCTCTGCCTGCCCCTGTCAGGGTGGGGCGGAACAAGGCGCTGCGGAAGGCAGGTGCCGACGGGCCCGGGAGGCTGTACTGCTGGGCGGAGGTGGTGGCCAGCGGCACCGGCCACTCCAGGCCCCAGGGACACCTTGGAGCAGGTCCCTGCCGCCGGCTCTGCCTGCAGGACCCGGGGCCTTGGGGGTCCAGGCGGCAGGAGGGGGCTGCCCAGGGCGCCGGGGGGGTAAATGCGCACGGGCTGGCTGGTGCGGAGCCGCAGTGCAGGCTGGGGAGCCCACACCCCCTTTCCCCAAACAGGTGCCTCCCTTCTGGACTCCCCCACCGCGTCTGCAGGCTTCCAGGAAAGGGCCGATGCAATCGCTGAGTCGGCTGGCGGAGGCTGGTATCACCCTGGCCGCTCCACAGGACGAGCCTGCTGCTCCCAGGGCCCAGCAGGGCCTGCCCGGCAGCCCGGACCTGGCCAGGCTCCCGTTACCCGCCCTGCTCCTGTTCCTGCTGGGCCCTGGCCCCACCCTCTGGCCCCCACTTCACCTCACCCTCAGCTCCAGCCCCTGTCCTGTGGCCCAGATGCCAACCCTACTCATCCTGGGATAGGCTGGGGTTTCAGGACCCCTGGCTGTGCCCACTCCCCACCCGACAATGCGAGGAGCCCCAGTCTTGGTGTAGGGTTGATTTCCAGGACCAAGTCTGTTTTGGCTTGTGGCCTTGGGCAGGTCCCCTTACCTCTCTGAGCCTCACTTCCCTCAATGATGACCGCGAGCTGCGCCGTGAAAACGCGGAAAGTGCCGAGCAGGGAACCTGGCGTGACGATCAGGAAATGTCCTTTACAGACTCTTCCCCGCACGACCTGTTCTTCGGGGCCTGTGGGGAAGGAGGAAGCTGCGGGCCCTTCCGCTTGCCCCCTAACATTAATCAGCACGCAATCATTATGCTCCACATGCGGCTCTAATTGTTCGCTTGTGAAATGGGCCCCAGCCCTGGAGCTCCCACGTCCAGGCCCGGGCTCCGGGCTCGGGCCCCGCTGGCTCAAGCACCGGGTCGGGGGCTCCTGGCCCTGACGGGGCCTGAGATGTGGGTGGGGAGTGGGCGCTGCCCGGGGCCCCCCTG
Organism: Vulpes lagopus; assembly: GCF_018345385.1. Lineage (NCBI taxonomy): Eukaryota > Metazoa > Chordata > Mammalia > Carnivora > Canidae > Vulpes > Vulpes lagopus. The sequence continues at coordinate 130,670,809 of NC_054831.1, forward strand.
CCGGGCAAGGTCGGGATTTGGGAGACTCCAGGTGGTCAGAGAGGGGAGTGGGCAAGGCCCGGGGGTGGAGGCCCGGGGGGCTTGGGGTGCCCCTGGCCCAGAAGCCCATGCTGGAGGTTGGCGCCCACGCCCCGGCTCGGGTAGCGGCGCGGCAGCCCTGCTCCGGGCAGCTTCTTGCTTGTGTTGAGTTGGGGGCAATTGATGAACGTGTCTTAGTAGTTAGCAGTGTGGCGGGCACCATGCAGGACGGGCTGGGGGGGGGGACAAGCTGGGCTTGGGGAGGACTCCCCGAGGGACTGGGAGAGGGAGGAGTGTGGGAGTGAGCGAGCGGGGGATTGAACGGGAATGAATGAATGCAAGTGGATTAGTGAATGAGTAAGCCAGTGCGTGCCTCGTATTAGCAAACACTTACGCAGCGCTCGCTGCAGGCCCCACGCTGTTCTAAGCACCTTACCTGTCGGATCGCACTTGATGAGGTGGTGTGATGACTGCCTTGTTATGGAGAGTGGACCCCCCATAGAACTGGACCCCCAGTTCTACCCCCCCCCCCCCCGGGCACCGAGGAGTCAAGTATGGTGCTCAAAGTCACACAGCTGGCGAGTGACCGAGTTGGGACTTGAACCCACGCCAGCTGGCTCGACCCTCTGGGTAGGGAGTGGGAGCCTAGCCCCGGGGCTATAAAGAGAGTTAAAGGCTGAGGGGTGAGAAGATGGATTTTGGGGCCTGGGCCTTGAGGCCTCAGACCTCACATGGTTCCTTCTTTCCTTCCGTCCAGCACCTGCTGGTCACGTGCTCACTCGTCCATTCGCTGAATACTGGCCTTAGGAGAGGGAGGGGTGGGGTTAGTAAGATTCTGTTCTGCCTTGGCAGCATTTGTCCTTCAGGGCTCAGCTTAGGTGCCACCTCCTCCAGGAAGTCTTGTCTGACTTCCTCTGCAGAGGGCTCGCAAAAGCCCAGTGCTTTTGTCTCTGAATTTTTGGCATGCCATGGGTGCTCAATACATGCTTCATGAGCAAAATGTTGGTACTGAGCCTCCTCCCGGGTATTCCTGCTGCTACGGGCTCTCTGCCCGCCCCGCCTCTCCCCAGAGCCTGCTCACTGCAGCCAGGGCACTCCAGTGTCTGTGCAGAGCCCACAGGGTTCCTATACCCGCCCCCCCAAAGTCCTTCCCCTCTTGGAGTGGAAACCCTGGTTTTAGCCAGGGGCCACCATCAGCAGGGCTGGGACTCAGACTCGCCCCTGCACTGGAAGGAGGGGACTGGACCCGCCCTGCCTCAGCAACCCACAGAAGCCTCTTCCTTCAGTTGGCTAAATGTTTGTTTTCAAATTCCTGAGGCCTGCGTCACCCCCACCCCTGTCCCCGCTGGTCCCTGGCCTGGCCCTCTGCTGCTTCCTTCCTCCTCTTGCTTGGCCAGGCTGGTCTGCAGGGTGGGGTGCCAGGCCAAGTCTCTCTGTCCTGCTGCCCCCCAGCTAGGGTCGGCGCTGTGAGCTGGGGGACGGGGGGACACGAGCCAAGGAGCTCAGGGGCCCTCTGCAGCCCCTCTGAGCGCAGCCTGGAAAGGCCACTGCTTCTCTCTGCAGGGCACGGGGGTGACTGAAAGAGAGAGAGAGAAGGGCAGAGACACAGGCACTGCAGTGAGCCTGATGTGGGACTCGATCCCAGGGCCCCAGGATCCCATGAGCCAAAGGCAAATGCTCAACCACTGAGCCACCCTGGTGCCCCCCAAATTTAATTTAAAGGGAATAAAATCAAAGCCAGTTCCTCGGGGGCATTAGCCACATTTCGAGGACTCAGTAGCCCCTGTGGCTGGTGGCTTTCCTCCCCATGGCACAGAGCAGATATGGAACACTGCCATCCGCCCCTCCTTCCATCCACAGAAGGTTCTAGAATGTCAGCTCCATGAAGGCAGAGGTAATTGCTTTATTTACCGCTGTCCACGGGCTCCAGCACAGTGGCTGGAACATAGCTGGGGATCAATCGCTACTTTTTTCAATGGTTTCGTTATTTTTTTAAAAAAATTTTTTTTAATTTATTATTTATGATGGTCACACACACACACAGAGAGAGAGAGAGAGAGAGAGGCAGAGACATAGGCAGAGGGAGAAGCAGGCTCCATGCACCGGGAGCCTGATGTGGGATTCGATCCCGGGTCTCCAGGATCGCGCCCTGGGCCAAAGGCAGGCGCCAAATCGCTGCGCCACCCAGGGATCCCAATGGTTCCATTATTGTAGGCAAATACACACCGCATAAAATTGGCCATTGCATCCATTTTTAGGCGTGCGGCTCAGTGGCGTTCCATACACGCACGTCGCGGTGCAACCGTCACCGCCGTCCCTGGGCAGGACTTTTCCACCCTCCTAAACTGAAGCTTCTGTCCCCAGGAAGCGGTACCTCCCCGTCACTGAGTATTTTTTGAATGAATGAGTGACCGTGGTCAAGTCACTTCCGCTGCCCTGGGCCCCAGCTGTGTTAGCTCCAGAGGGGATCCCCGCGGATTGGGCGGGTCCTGAGCTGTAGGAAAGGACTGAGTGAGATAAGGCGGGAGCTTAGCGGGCGGGCACAGCAAGCCCTCAGCAAACAAGCGCCGGCCCGCGCCCTCACCCATCAGGAAGTCCTGTCGGGATCCCACACCTCCCTGCCTTCCCAGCCCTGCGTCCAGATGAGCAGAAGCAAGGACACTACTGGCAGGAATCACATGGGCGTGTTTTTCTCTCCAGGGTGTGAGCCGCCCTGACCCTTTGCAGGCCGCTGCCTACCCTGAGGGCCACATTTGCATTTCCCAGCTTCTCTGCCCAGGGCCTCCGGGGGATCTTGGAACAGCCCGAGGTGGGGAGAGGTTAGAAGGAGCCCCCGGGGTGGCGCCCGAAGCCGGTGGCCGAGCCAGGGCTCCGAGCAGAAACCCTTCCGAGACGCCACCTGCTTGGCCCGCGGGAGCCACTGAGTGAGCGGGTGGACGTGGACGGACACTGTTAGGCGGATGAGGCCCCCACACCCCCGCCGCTCCCCCCCCCCCCCAAGAAACAGGCTCAGGGAGGTTAAATGAGGAGCTTGGTAAATATTTATGGAATTGATCGCATGGTGTCCGAGGGCAGGGCGGGCTGGCCGGCCTCTGACCCCGCAGTGCCTTTAATCGCTGCCCCGAGGGACAAGGGACGAGGGACGAGGGACGAGGGATGGCCGGGACAGCTCCTTGCCCTGGGCGGGATGTGATTCTGGAGGATGAGAAAGAAGCTAACTCTTGGCATCGCGAGGGGAGGAAGAACTTTCTTTGGCCTTGGAGTCAGCCTCAGATCTGTGATGTATCTGGAGACCAGGGTGCGGGCGTGGGAAGCTCTCAAACCTAGAGACCCTTCTGGAGACGTTATAAAAGCCATGGCCTCGGGGGACCCCTGGGGGGCTCAGCGGGTTAAGCAACAGCCTTAGGCCCAGGCTGTGATCCTGGGGTCCTGGGATCAAGTCCCATGTCAGGCTCCCTGCATGGAGCCTGCTTCTCCCTCTGCCTGTGTCTCTGCCTCTCTCTGTGTGTCTCTCATGAACAAATAAATAAAATCTTTAAAAAAAAAAAAAAAAAGCCGAGGCCTCCAGTCAATGGTGAGCTGGTAAAGGTTTAACCACCAACTGTCAGAGACGAATATGCAAAACAAACAGGCAAACAAAAAACCATGCGAAACCTTGGTTTGTGTCCCTGGCCAATTGCTGGGGTGTAAATGCTCCCAGGCACAGCTGGTTTCAAGGTGCCAGTGACCTCCGGGTCGCAAGGTTCACGAAAATTGAACACCTCACCCCCCACCCCCACCCCGGAGCCGGTAGGAAGCAGCTCCAGCCCATCACTAGGTGCCAGCAGCTCCGAGCCTCAGTGCTCTCTCCCGCACCTCCATGTCCCGACCCAGGCCGTAGGGGACCTGCAAGACTGGGGGGGACGGTGAGAGGGCAGAGCTTTCAGCCCTGGCAGGGGCGTGTTGGCGGGGCCCGGGGCACAGAAAGGGGCATCGGTGGTGGGGAGCCAGCACCTCTTCCCTGTCTCACCCCCGGCTCCACGCCTGTTCTTCCCTCCTGGCCCCTGCCCAATGACCCTGGAGTGGTCCAGCGGAGGTGACCGTGTAGCCCCCTGCCTTTCCCTGTGGGCCACTTTCAGAAGCAGGGCGGAGGGGAGGGCAGGGCAGCCCAGCGGTGACGGTGATGGCAGAGTTTGCCCAAATCTGGGAAGACAGGCTCACCTGTCCCCCCCTTGCCCTGCTAATCCCCCTCATTTACCCTGGCTTAGTTCCTGGCACTGTAGGAGAGGGGAGAAATCCCCCTCCGCCACCCAGGCAGCTCCTCCTCTTCCGACCTGGGTTTTGGCAGGACCCTGGGCGCCCGCAGGGGCACACCTTTGACAAGGGTGCTAGGTCAGGTGACAGTCCCCACTCCCCTCTCTCCTCCTGCTCCCGGCATCTAAGGCATTTGCACCCAGGGAACAGCGAGCCTCGAGCTTAAGGGGAGCTGGTTATGTTGGGAAGGGTCCTTCCCACTTGGGGAGGGAAGACTGCATTCCTGAACAGGTGTTCCAGAAGCTTCTTTCCATGAAGGGAAACAAGAACATATTAGGGTGAAATGGTGCCTAGTGATAAAAACAAGCCTTCTCATGCAAAGATGGGGAAACAGAGGCCAGTGAGGGGAAAGGGCATGTCCACGGTCACATGAGGACTCGGGCTGAGCTGGGACCAGGACACAGTATCTGAATGTTCATCTCTCTTCTTTGCCTGGTGAGCAGCCGAAGGGGCTGGAAGGTGGGGGCCTGCCACTTCCTGGGGGGCCCTCGTGCTGGCGACCGCTCAGTGGATGTCTGTCACCCACTGGAGCAGAGCACCCTCCTGGAAGACCTGGGGCCTGAGAAGTGCAGTGACTGGCAGGCTGGGGTGGGACACTCCGTGATGTGTAGGCCATGCTGCCCGCACCGCTGGGGACCCGGGTCTGTCCAGCTTTGCTCCCATTTCTCTGCGTTGTCCTGGGCAAGTCACGGTCCCTCTTGGCACCGGCCTCTCTGCTGCAAAATGAGAGGTGTAGACCGGATTGGTGGCTGAAAACTTGTTTTAGCTGCAGGATTATTTCCTAGATGCCCAGCACAGAAGATGGACAGAAGAGGGCAGATCTGGGCGACGCTGGGGCTTAGGAAGGAGGAGAGGAGGGGGGAGGATGTGGGTTCTGGAGCCTCACGGCTGGGTTTGGAGGCTCAAACAGCTCTCCCCTGGGTCCGGGGACTCCGCCCTCTTGGGGCCAGAACGCCTGCCTCGGGCTGTGGAGCCCCTTGAGGATTCCGTCCTCCGGGAGTCCAGGCCACAAGTACCCCGGGGGAGGAAGTCAGGTACCCCTCCAGACCCCTGATAGCCGGGGTGGGGGCAGAGAGAGAGAGAGGTCAAGAGATAGACAGAGACGGAGAGATAGAGACAGAGATACAGAGATAGAGACAGATAGAGGGATAGAGACAGAGATACAGAGATAGAGACAGAGATAGAGGGATAGAGACAAAGATAGAGATACGGAGATAGAGACAGAGATAGAGGGATAGAGACAGAGATGGAGACAGAGATAGAGGGATAGAAACAAAGACAGAGATACAGAGATAGAGACAGAGACAGAGATAGAGGGATAGAGACAGAGATAGAGATAGAGACAGAGATAGAGGGATAGAGACAGAGACAGAGATAGAGAGATAGAGACAGAGAGATAGAGAGATAGAGACAGAGACAGAGATAGAGGGATAGACAGAGATAGAGAGATAGAGACAGAGACAGAGAGATAGTGACAGAGACAGAGACAGAGATAGGGCAAGATGGAGAAAAACAGAAGAGGCAGGCACACACAAAAAAGAGAAATATTTGAGAATGAAATGGGGGGAGAAAGAGAGGGAGAGAGGGAGGAAGAGAAGGAGAGACACATGTTTCCACTCAAAGTTCTTGTTTAAAATAAAACCAAACCAACAATCTCGGCGGCTGATGTTTGGCCGGAGCCCAGGCCCCAGGCAGAGCGCGACCACGGGCCTCCTGGCCCCCTGCCTGGGGGACTCAAGTAACGGCCGCCTGGGGCCTGCGTCAGCCCCCGCCTCTGCCAGAGCCGGTCCCCCCGACGGTGGCTCAGGCCGGAGGCTACCGGGGAGAGAACCCCCAGAGCGGGGAGGGCCAAGGCTTCTCCCATAGGCCTCAGGGCGCTGCTGCTGCCCGACCGAGCATTTCAGGCCAGAGCAACCGGCCACACGAGGCCTCGGGCTGCGGGTCAGAGGGAAGCCCGAGGAGGGACAAACTCAGGCTCGGCTTCACCGCGGGCCTGGTCAGCAGGGCCCAGCAGCTGGTCCCCCGTTCAGGCCCCAGGTGCTCAGGGGGCCCCCACCCCCCTGTCTAGGGACACCTCGTCAGCGCCTGCAGCCCCGGGCCCGGGGCACGTGGCTGGGCATTCCGGAGGGCGTCCTGGGAGGAGCAGCAGGCGGGCGGGCGGATCTAGGCCTTGCCCCCAGCACTCCCGGCCAGGCTTGCTCAGAGCCGCCACCTCTCGCTCTCGCTCTCCTTCTCTCTTTTACACACACACACACACACACACACACACACACGTATATTTTGCACTCGGAGCCAAGATTTGATCTGGCTTATACCCCCACATACCTGGGCAGGAAGAAAAGCACTTTAATAGCAGCTTCCGTTTCTAGAGCACCTGCTGCACCCTGGCCCTGCCAAGCCCTGAAGGCATCATCTTAGTGAATCCTCACAAGGCTGGAGCCACGATAACGCCCACTTTACAGATCATGAAACTGAGGCTCAGAGGAGCTCCTGCCCTTAACCAAGTGTCACAAGTGAGTTGCAGGATTTGAATCCAGGTTTGTTCATCCAACACAGTCCCACACCCCGAGGTAGTGAGGAGCTTCTGGGGTGTGGGACCACCCCCCCCCCTGCATCCCAGGGCCCACGGAGGGGGCCCAGTCCATCCTGAGGCCCAGACTCCCGTCCCTTCCGGAGCTGAGAGAGGCAGGTCTGAGAACAGCTGATCCCCTGGGTTTTGTTCTTGGCACAAAGGAGTCCGGATCCGGGCTTAGTGGTGAATGGCGAGGGGCCCGCAGCCCCCTCCCGCGGGCCGGCCTGGCAGGCTCCGCTCCTGCCTGCTTCCCCACAGCCCTGAGCCCTCAGCTTCCTATTCAGAACCCGCCTGAGCCCCGACAGGAGTATCAAAGGCCGGCAGATCTAGGGGGATTACGGGAGGCAGCGGGAGGCTGGGGGTGCTGGGCTGGAGGCGCTCCCACGGGACTCCCTGCTAGGTGCTGGCCTCTTCCTGATGTTGGGCAGGACTCACCGCCCCTGGCAGTGCAGGCGGGGAGGGGAAAGGCGAGGCTAGAGAAGGCAGGGGACTGTTCCAAGGTCACACAGCGATCAGAGCCAGGGCGTGAATCCAGGTAACCCGGCTCCCACTCGGGGCTTTTTCCACGAGACGAGGCTCCTCTGTGCTCAAGAAGCCCCTGTCCTGTGGCCTCTTCCAGAGTCAGAAAAGCACAATGTTGGGCAGCCCCGGTGGCTCAGCGGTTTAGCGCCGCCTGCAGCCCAGGGTGTGATCCCGGAGACCCAGGATCGAGTCCCGCGGCTCGCTGCATGGAGCCTGCTTCTCCCTCTGCCTGTGTCTCTGCCTCTCTCTCTCTCTCTGAATGAATAAATAAATAAATCTTAAAAAAAAAAAAAAAAAAAAAAAAAGAAAAACACAATGTCAGAGGGGAGGACGAGACCTGCTGGCAGGGGCGGAGGCAGGAGAGAGAGGGCCTCCTGTGGGGAGTCCCTTCCCTGGGCCACTTGAGGGGGGCGTTGGGGGCCCAGAGCCAGGGTGAGCCATGGGGTCTGGGGACTCGGACTCGCCAAGGAGACCAGGATGCCATGGGTCTTGCCAGTGAGGGCCCTGGGTGGACGGAGAGGACTGGGGACTGGCTCTGCTGTGTGGCCTCAAGGAGGTACAAATCCCTCTCTGGGGGGATCCCTGGGTGGCTCAGTGGTTAAGTGCCCGCCTTCAGCCCAGGGCATGATCCTGCGGTCCCGGGATCGAGTCCCAAGTCTGGCTCCTTGCATGGAGCCTGCTTCTCCCTCTGCCTGTGTCCCTGCCTCTCTCTCTCTCTCTGTGTGTGTGTCTCTCCTGAATAAATAAAATCTTAAAAAAAAAAAAAAAAAATCCCTCTCTGGGCTTCTGTCTCCCTCTAGGCCCCCAGAGTCAGGAGACCTCCCTCACTCTGCAGCGAGGCAGCAGGCTGTACCCGAGGGTCCCCGTCACCGAATCCCTGGGGTCGGGGGTGGCTAGGCTCTGGGCCTGCGTTCCTTCCACCCGTCCTGGCGGTTCCACCAGGAGGCTGCTCTTCCTTAGTCTTTCCTGCCCACGTGACAGATGAGGAAACCGAGGCTGGGGAGGCCTCGGCCAAGTTCACACCGCGTGTAAAGGCTTCAGAGCCTCCGGGCCCTCGCTCCTGCCCTTTCTCCTCGGGGCGCCCGTGGGGCAGTGGGCTGGGACCCCCAGGGCCCGGGCGGCTGTGGGACCCTGGGCACCCAGCCCCGGCGCGAGGCCCTCCCCGCTGGTGCCAAGGTGGCAGGGGAAGGTGCCCACCTGCCCCCGCGCCGGCAGCCCCAGGAACGCCGCTGCATTCCTGTGGCGGGGGTGTGGCGCCCCAGGCCTGCGGCCCCAGGCGGTGCCCGTTGCTAAGCGAGGCCGCTGAGTCAGCAGCGCCAGCCCCGTCACTCCCTGCCAAGCACCAGGAAGGTGGTGGCGGGGAGGAGGAAGCCCCACTTCCCTCGGAGGAGGGGGAGGCCTCGGGGTCACGGCTGGGGCCACAGGCTGGACAGAGCGGGGAGTCTGGGTGCAGGTGGAGGCCTCCCCAGGAGTGAGGCCTCCCTGCGGAGCAGCTGGGGTGGCGGGGCGCCCCCCCGGGAGGACTTCAGATGGCCAGGGAGCATCTTCGGGGTGCCAGGTGCCGGGCCGGCTGTGCCGTCTGGGTGTCGGAGTCCTTACCTCATATAATAAAACGAATTCACCATTGATAACCTCCATTGTTCATTATGGGGAAACTGAGGTGCAGCCAGGTCCTCGGTGAGTAAAGGGCCTCACCTCGGTGAGTAAGTGGCGGGCAAACCACACCTGTGCTCAGCACACCGGGAGTGGGGACCGACCCCGCCGGGCCTGGCTCTTGGAGCCTGGACCAGGCTGGGCCTCAGTTGCCCTTCTCTGCTGGGGTCAGCCCAGGCGCCTCTCCCTGACACGGAAGGGAAGCCAGAGGCCCCACAACTTCCTCCCAGGAACCCCTAGCGGGTCTCACTCCCCCACCTCCAGCCAGACTTTGATCTGGCGGTGCCTGCCTTCAGATTTCCTTATCTTTATGGGCGATGCCTGGGCCGCCACCCTCACCCACACCCACCCCATTCAGGCATCCTGGGCCGCATGGGGCAGGTGGACAGACTGGCACCAGGACAGGGCCAGGACTAGAGGGGTCTGCATGCTGGCCTCCTAGTGCCAGTTCTGCTCCCTCTCGGGCCTTCCTTGGTGGGTCGTGGACACTGGGTGCCAGGGTGGGGGAGACAGGGTGAGGCAGGGTGAGGTATAGGTGTCAGAAGGCCAGGACTTTCCATGTCTGGTTTTGGGGTTTTTTGTTTGAAGATTTTATTTATTTACTTATTTATTTAAGAGTGAGCGCAGGGGAGGGGCGGAGGGAGAGGGCGAGAGAATCTTAAGCGGACTCAAGCCCAGGACGGCCCAACGAAGGGGATGCAGAGCTCAACCTCATGCCCTTAAGATGGTGACGTGAGCCGAAACCAAGAGTCAGACGCTCAACTGATTGAGTGGTTTTGGTGGTTTCTGATAAGGGAAGGAAGCGGAGGTGACAAGGCCAGGAAGGGCGGGTGGGGGTGAAGGGCAGCAGGTCCCATCCCCGGCAGCCTGTCCCACTGCCCTGGCTCCCTTCTCAGGCTGTGGGAGGCGACTGGAACAGAAGACAATGATTTGGGGGGTTAGGGCTGAAAGGGGCAGAGTCTGTGAGACTTCCTCTGAGAGGGAGGGGCCCCTAGGGGCTGGGGGGGCTGGGGGAGGCTTGAGCTGATGGGGGAGGCCCAGCCTCTGCCCCGGAAATGTCTCTACTCTGGTCAAAGGGCATACACTGCATCCCTGGGAAAGGACCCCAGCCTGCTGGGGGCGTCCCTGCCCCTTTCCCTCTGGGGGTCCCCTTGCCGTCTGAAGTCAGAGGCGGGCAGGCAGGGGCCTTGTGTTCAGAGTCCAGGCCGTGTCCCTGGGGGCCTGGTCCGGCCAGCCTGAAGGTGAGAAAGGCCAATCCACCTCCACCCCGTCGGGGATCAGCCTGGGGTCAGACCCTGGCTGCGGGGGAGTCTCCCCGGCAGACTGGCCCCGAGGCACACTTCCAGGCTGTGACAGGAGGCGGATCCCCGGGCAAAACAATTATTACTGCCTGCTCCTCCAGGCCTGGCGAGACAGGGAGGCTCTATTACAGGGTTGGAGCTGCAGGCGGCCCTCCCGCCCCACCCCACCCTGCCCACCCCCACATACACCCAGGCACAGACACACACACCTGCACACGCGTGCAGACAGACACGCTCGTTGTACAGGTGAGCCCCCCCCCCCCTAAGCCTCGGTTTCCAGGGCTTTTATGAGGATCATAATAGCGTGCGTGCCTGAGTGTACAGTATCTACACAGGCCAGCCCACCCCGCGCCCTTGCACTAGGACAGGACAAACAGACCCGGGCATGCACGCATTCCTACACACTCACCTGGGTGCTCACCTATGCCCGTGCAGCCCTGCTCGGCCCCCCACTCACACTCACACAATGTGCCCACACATTGTCTTGCCCCAAGGCCTGCACAGAGCTGCATGCACGCATGGATATGAAGTTGGGGGCCCTGGCGGGGTCCCGAGGACCCTGAAGAGAGCCCCGCACCACCCCCACCAGCAGCATTCTGTCTCTGGGGTAAAGCCCAAGTCAGCCAGGCCCCAGGCAAGGTCCGCAGGCTTCAGGGAGGTAGTGCGTGGGAGACATATAGTTCTGGCTTCGAATGCCAACTCTGCCCCCTGAGCCTCAGTTTCCTCATCTGTAAAATGGGGATATAACCAGTCATTGAAAGATCACAGGACAGGGGAGGGATTCCACGGGATGATCTAGATCAAGTGTGACATGCATAGAGGGCCAGAATATAGTAGATGCTCAGTGAGTGCTGGCTGGACTGACTTAGGGACACAGAACCTACCCAGAGTGTGGAAGATGACAGGTATTACGGGTGTATTCAACAAACACCTTATGTCCCAGGCCTTGAGCTGAGCGCTGGCGCCTCAGATTTAAGACAAAGCAAAAGAAAACCCTGTTTCCTCCTTTCCCTCAAGATGCTCACTCGAGGGATCCCTGGGTGGCGCAGCGGTTTGGCGCCTGCCTTTGGCCCAGGGCACGATCCTGGAGACCCGGGATCGAATCCCACGTCGGGCTCCCAGTGCATGGAGCCTGCTTCTCCCTCTGCCTGTGTCTCTGCCTCTCTCTCTCTCTCTCTGTGACTATCATAAATAAATAAATACATTAAAAAAAAAAAAAAAAAGATGCTCACTCGACACTACAGACTCGTGGCACCTGCCCATTTCAAGTCCGCATGAGTTATGCCGGGAGTTGAACAGAGAGGTAGCAGGGTGCTGGGGCAAGAATGGGGTTCCCTCTTATTGGGGGTGATCTTTGTCAAGTGACTTTTCTTCTTTGAGACTCAGTTTCCCAATCCATAAAATGGGGATGAAAATAACCAGCTCACAGGGCTGGTTCAAGTTCAAGACGTGTTGGACTCATAACTCACTAAGCAGAAGGGCTCATGACTCTGGTGTGGCTGCAGCCCAGAAGGTGTTCCCTGGGTCCCTTTCTCCTGTTCTGAGCCTGGGGTGGGGGGGTCTGAGGGTCTGGGGCCAGTCTACCCCAGTCTAAATAGCACAGCCTGCATTTCCTCCCAGGAACCCAGTCCTATGGGGCCTCATCTCTGGGGCAGGGTGACCCCCAGGACGTGCTTGTCCATGGACAGACGTGGTCCACCACCTGGATCTGTGCGTCTCTGGTGACCGCAGACCTGGAGAAGTGACAGAGGTGCACTGAGCCTTAGGGACACCCAGTCTAATGGGAGAGGCACCCCGTCAGAGCGGGAGGCAGTACGGCAAGTCACTCCCTCTTCATAAAGCTGGAGTGGGGAGGCCCCTGAGAGATGTCTCTTGGGTCCCGGGGTGGGGGGTGGTGGCGGTGTTGGGGTGGGGGTTGGCCTGGGAGACCCACTCAGGACCACAAGGCTGGGACTCACCCTGGGGCACAGCACGGGGCCAAAGTGGGGCGAGCATTCGGAGCCGGGATGTTACTCAGCCCAAACCCAGACAAGCCTGTGGTCAGGCCCCTGCCCTCTGGCTGGTCAGCTGGCGAGATCCAGGGGCGGCCTTCCCCTCCTCCAGGTGGGGAAACTGAGACCAGAATGAGGATGGGCTTTTCTTGCTGGAAGACCTTGCGCCCACTGGCTGCCAGCCTCAGTTGCCAGCCTCAGTTTCCCCATCTGCTCTCCCTGCAGGGCTGGTTTGAGGGCCAAAGGTGATAAAGGTGCTGAAGGACAAGCGGCAGCTGGTGCCCAGACAGGGCTCAGGGTCACCGCATCATTGTTACTGTTAATTTTATTTTTTAATTTTTATTTATGATAGTCACAGAGAGAGAGAGAGAGAGAGGCAGAGACACAGACAGAGGGAGAAGCAGGCTCCATGCACCGGGAGCCCGACGTGGGATTTGATCCCGGGTCTCCAGGATTGCGCCCTGGGCCAAAGGCAGGCGCCAAACCGCTGCGCCACCCAGGGATCCCATTTTTTTTTAATTTTTTTAAAAGTTATTTCATTGTTACTGTTGAGAGGCCGCCCAGAGGTGGTAGTGGCTGGAGGCTTCCTGGAGGAGGTGACTTATAAGCGGGGCGAGCCGGGCCGGGCCCAAGAGCAAGAACCAGCAAACTGTTTGCACACGGTGCACGGGGGAGCGGCTGTCGCCCACCGCGCCCCCAGACGCCCTGTCGCCGTCCCCAGGACCGCCCCTGTTTCCACGGCAACGGGGGCCGCCGACCCTCCAGGGCGGCACCTGAGGGCGGAAGCGGGGGCGGGAGGGGGGGTCGAGACCCCATCCCCCCCCCCCGCCCCCGCCCCGTCCCCGCCCGCCCCATCTCTCCCGCCTCCCGCCTCCCGGGGTCCACGTGGCCGGGCCCTCCGGGCCTTTCCCGGGCGCCCCCGCCTCGGCTCCGGCTCCCAGGGTGGCCTCAGCCGCGGGAAGAGCCGGCGGGGCCCCGGGGGGCCCGGGGGGCAGGGACCAGCCGGGCCGGGGGCTGGGCCGGGTCCCTAAGGCCCCTCCTCCGCAACCAGGAGATAAGATTAGAGGCGGGCACTTCGTTCAAGTTGCGGGCTCCTGTCTGAAGAGCTCATTGATGTCTCCGGTGCAAAATGCATACAGAGCACAGCCAAGGAGGCAGTCACCCCCTCCCCCCAGGCCCCACCAAGGTTCCTGGTTTCTCTCTCTCTCTCTCACGCGCACACACACCAAGCACGTGCTCCTCAAGGCAGGGCTGTGTCCAGGTCTCCGGTCCCCTCTGGCTGCGCACAGGATCCAGCACATTGCAGGTCCCGGGTCACAGGGGTGGCTACAGAGGTGAGCTCCTGTGTTCATATGCACGCCACACCCCTGCCCCTGCCCCTGCCCGAGGCTGACAGAGGGGCACCTCAGGGGGCCTGACCAGGGGGTATGTGATCGGTGGCAAGTGTGGACAAGTGGCTGTCGGGTGATGGATAGGATGGCAGACGGATGGATGGGCTGGGGACAGACAGATAGACAGCAGCTGCCAAGAGGTGACTACCTGGCTGGGCAGGACTGTCTGGGAAGTGATAGATGGGGCCGGGCCCATGGGGGAAGAAAGGAAGGAAGGAAGGATGGATAGATGGGTAGACTGACAGATCAGGGAGACAGATGAGGGGGTGGAGGTGGGCTGGCGGAGGGGATGTGTGAGTGATGAGAGACCCTGCCAAAGAGAAGGGACAGGGTCTTGCTGGGGAGGTTGTGGCAGAGATGATGCAGGGGACTGGGTGAGGACGGATTGTTCGCTGCTGGGCTGCCTACAAACAGCAGGACAGACAGATGGACTCATGGATGGGTGGGTGGGTAGATGGGAAGGGGAGTTGGGAAGGAGCGACCAGGGCCCCACTGGACTGGTTGATGGAGGTGGATAGACAGATGGAAGGAGACAGGATAGGCAGGAGGGGCAGGGCTGGGGAGGGTTAGGAGCCTTTCTGTCCTGCAGTGGTTCCTACAGAGACCCGTGTGCCTGGACAGGTGTGCGTGAGTGTGTGTGTGTGTGTGTGTTTGCACGTGCCTGCACGTGCACATAGATAATGTGTTGCTGGGGCTGTGGTTGTGTTCACAGCACTTCTTAATATGTGTGTAGACTCCTGAGGGTGCAGGCCTGATGCTGGGGAGGGGAATGAGGGCCTGGAGGGCGGGGTCTCTGCTCCTCCCTTAGGAGCTGGATGGGATCCTGGGAGGTTTACCCAGGGAGCATGGCCGGAAGGAGCAGGGCTCCCAGTGAATGGGACCTCAGACTTGGAGGACCTCAGGAAATAAGCAGAGCGGCCTCCCCACCCTTCCTCCCTTCTTCATCAGAGCCTCCACCAGGCCAGCAGCCAAACTGTCAGGATGCAGGAAGGGGGGTGGCACCTGGCAGGTACTGTGCCAGCCCTGGCCCCCAAATATGGTGTCAGTGATAAAAATAATCACAGCTGACATTTATGGAGGACTTGCCATGTGCCGGGCGTTGTGCCAAGAGTTTTTCACACTTTCATGGCTCCCCCCACAACGTGGGTATTATAATATTTTTATCCTCACTTGACCAAGGAAAAAACAGAAGCTCCTCATCCGGGGCTCACAGTAAGTGGTGGCTGTGGGAAGCCAGAAGCATGCCCTCTGCCCCTCGCCACCCACGGCGCAGGGGACCCTGGTTGGCTGGACCATCACAACTCACAACAGAGAGGAGACCAGGGTGGAGAAGAGACAAGAGGATCTCCAAAGGCCATGCTTAGCTCAGTAGTGCTGAGAACATAGAGCCCAAGGGCTTGGATTCGGATCCTGGCTTTGGACTTAGTTGTGTGACTTTGGGCAGGTCACTGTACTGGCTAAACTTCAGTTTCCTTGTCTGTGAAATGGGGATGTGCTGCTCCAGGAGCTGACGTGAGGATGAAATAAGATAATGTAGGAAAAGCACTTAGCAGGTCAGAACACCCCAGGGCTACAGAGGCGTGGGTGGGGGGCAGGGAGGGAACCCTGGAAATTAGAGAAGCCCCCCACCTTCTACAGCAGCGGGAATCTCCCACTCGTCCCATCAGCTCCTGTCTCCCAAATTCATCCTGGGCCACTGCGTGTGGCTGAGCACTGCTCTTGGCACGTCGCGGCAGCTGTGTCATCCTTCTGCCTCCCTAAGAGGAAGAGCCCCTGTGTAGCAGTGAGGAAAATGGAGGGAAAGCGGGAGTAACCAGCCCAGATCACACTGCATTCTCTTACCATTGCAGTAGGAAGTGTGAAAAGTAATAAAAGGGGACCCCATATATATTTTTTAAGATTTTACTTATTTATTCCTGAAAGACACAGAGAGCGAGGCAGAGACACAGGCAGAGAGAGAAGCAGACTCCCTGTGGGAGCCCAATGCGGGACTCCATCCCAGGACCCCGGGATCACGACTTGAGCCTAAGACCGATGCTAAACTGCTGAGCCACCTGGGTGCCCCCAAAAAAGGGACCCCATCTGAAATGGAGTTGGGAGGGGGCACCTGGGTGGCTCAGCTGTTCAAGCATCTGACTCTTGATTTAGGCTCAGGTCACAGTCACAGGGTCATGAGATCAGCTCTGCACTGGGTGTGCAGCTTGCTTAAGATTCTCTCCCTTTGGCCCTCCCTACCTAAAATAATAAATAAATAAATAGATTAGTTAATTAAAATGGAGCTGGGAAGCCCAAAGGGGGAGCCTTCATGCTCTACCACTCTGCCAGGAAGAGATGCACCTTGCAAGTCGATACTACTTTACCACTCAGGCAGGAAGGAAGATTTCCTTCCCGATCAGCAGCTCAGCCAATGAGAAACTGTCACCGCCCAGAACCTTCCAGTGGACTCAGCCCCCCCCCCCCAACAACCTCTCCTGACGTCCTCCCTTTTCTCCATCAAGTAACATTCCTCTCCTTTGCTTGTTGAACTTGCCTATGGCTTGCTTTTCCTCAATTCCAATTCTTTGCTATTCCTGAATAAACCCATTTACCCATTTTACTGGTAAAATAGTTGGCTGATTTTTGTTTGATGCTCATCAGTGGCTGTTTTATTATTTTTTTAAAAAATAAGTAAATATTATTTACTTATTTATTTGAGAGAAAGAGAGAGAGAGAGTGTGTGTGTGTGAGTGAGGAGAGAGGCATAGAGAGAGAGAAGGGGAGAGTCTCAAGCAGGCTCCATGCCCAGCTCAGAGCCCGATGCAGGGCTCCAACTCAGAACCCCGAGATCATGACCTGAGTTGAAATCTAGAGTCGGACGCTTCACTGAGTCCCCCCAGGCACCCCTGTTTTATTTTTAAGATCAACCGAAGCTACCACATTTTATACCCATTTGTTCAACAAAGCTCAATGCCATGAACCAAACAGGCAGTGCCAGCTCTCCTGGAGCTTACACACTAATGGGGCAGACAACAGACCAAAAACAGTACTACGTAGGGTGTGGGGCTGGTGGTAAGTGCCATGGAGAAAAACACAGCAAGGAAGGGAGATAGGGAGTCCAGGTGTGGGGGTGCCCTATGCCCGGTTACACAGAATGGTCAGATAAAGTACCGCAAGGAACTGAGTGAACCTCCAGCAGGGACCTGAAGGAGGGGAGGGAGGAAGTGAGGGAGGGAGGAAGTGAGGGAGGGAGTGATCCAGGCAGAGGGAAGGTAAGTGCAAAAGCCCTGGGGCAGGGCTGCCTATTTCTGTCTTTCAAATTCCTCAATCCACAGGCCCTGAGGAGGCACCTTCCAGGTACCTGACAGCCTTTGAAGTCGGAAGGGGGGAATTCCAGCCTTCATGCTGTTTCTGTGACTTCCACCAAGGCTTTTCCCCTCTATGGGCCTCAATTTAGTAAAATACAGAGGTTGAGCTTCATCTCTGGAGATTTTCTTTTGCAGGACATGCTGTGACTGGTTTCCCACACATGGTCAAGGGTGTGTGTGTGTGCGTGTGTGCGCACAGAGGGACTGCAAGAGCAAGGACTTTGAGGATACTTCTGCCCCTTGAGCTCCTGACCTTCAGCAAGTGACTCAGACTTGCCTGAATCTCAGTGTTCTCATCTGTAAAACAGGAGTAGAGTCCCCACTTCTCCAGGCGCTTGAGTGCATGGGATGAGGTCCTTCCTGCTGCAAAGCTCTCAGCCAGGGCCTGGCTCGTCCTGGGTACTCACAAGTGGGCACTGCTTTCACTCTGCTGTTTAAGACGCCTGGTTAAAGACTGGCACTCAAGGAAGGGAGGAAGGCTGGGGGCCCAGGATGGTCAGGGAAGGCTTCCCGGAGAGGAGGGTCCAAGCTGAGTTTGGAAGGGGAGGAGGAGGATGTGGCCAGAGAGGGAAGGAAGGCCAAGAGAAATGAGGGGTGACAACCGGGAGCAAGAGTCCGGAGGAAGGGGTCTGTTAACCCAGGTGGGAGGTGGATGGAAGGCCAGAGGGCGGGCCCCCAGCCACCCAGGCAGGGGAGCCCCCAGCACTGCCCCAGCTGAGGCCCCGCCCCCGCCTGGCCCCCAGAGCCCCAGGGCAGGATTTGCCTGGAACCCACTTCAAAGGGTCCCCGGAAGCTTGAGCAAGCCCCAAAGGAAGCGGCACAGCCTCTAACCCAGCTCTGGGATTGGGGGAAGCCCCGCAATTATATAAGGGGGGGCCCCCTCCCACGCTGCCCTCCTCTCCTCCGAATTCGGGAGCCTGCATTTACGTACCCCCTCCCCCTCAGGCCTGTCCATGGGGGTCCGGGGAGGAGAGCTCAGCGAAACTTCTACTGCGGCAAGTTCACCCCAAAAACCTCACCTGAAAATCTGAAAATCTGTCCAATTGCGGCTGCAATTGAGAAATGTGTTATTTTGAAACAAAACCTGGAGTCCGGGGCCGCCTGCGCGTGCACCCCCTAAACATTTACTGACCGCCTGCTGCTCCCCGGGGCGCCGGGGCTCTAGCGGGCCTGGCAAGGTGAAGCAAAGCGGCCTCTGGCCCTGGAGGAGCGCCCTGCCTACAGGGGAGGAGGTGAGGAAGTAATTATAACGTGAGAGCTGAGGTTTGTTCCAGGGTGAAACAATTTGGCCTGGGGGAGCCCAGCGGCTTTTCAGAAGTCATTTTTGATTGTGAAGGTAACAAATAGCTAAGATTTAGTGCATATTCACTGTGTGCCAGACGCTGCGCCAAGAGCTTTACATTATGGATTCTCACCTAATCCAGCGGCAGTGCTGGCGGGTGGAAACCATTATTATTGTGCCCATTTTACAGACAGGCAGCTGAGGTTATAAGGCTCGGCCAAGGCCACAGAGTTGGTTAAGCAGCAGAATCCGGGTCCGCTGGACCCACCATCCATTCCTTCATTCGCCCCCTAAATCTGCTTCTGTGCACACCATAGCCCCGCACTTCCCCCACATGCGGGGTTCCAGGGTTCCTTCTCCTGGGTTGCCCCAAGGTAAGTCTTACCGGATGTGTCGGGGTTGCCGAGGTGGACAGAGCGCCATGGAGATGGGGGATACAACTTGGACAAAGGCACACAGGCTTGAAAACACGTGGTGTGTTCAGGAAAGAGCAGGGGACTGGGCTCTGGGGTGAGACGCACTTGTCTGGTTCTACCTCGGCCGGTCGCAGCTGCAACATTAGACAAGCCGGTTCTCTCTGGGCCTCAGGCTTCATCCACAGCAACGGCCACAATTTTAGGTTTTCCTTCCCGGGCTGCTGGAGGGTGAATGAGTTCTCCTGTGTGAAGGCGACTTGGCGCATAGGAGGCCTTCGAGAAATGTGAATTGAAACAAATGAAGGGAACTGACTTAGGCTGTCACCACTGGGGCGCCTGACTGGCTCAGTCGGTACAGCAGGAGACTCTTTCTTTCTTTTTTTTTTTTTTTAATTTTTATTTATTTATTTATGATAGTCACAGAGAGAGAGAGAGAGGCTGAGACACAGGCAGAGGGAGAAGCAGGCTCCATGCACCGGGAGCCCGGCGTGGGATTCGATCCTGGGTCTCCAGGATCACGCCCTGGGCCAAAAGCAGGCGCTAAACAGCTGTGCCACCCAGGGTTTCCTCTTTTTTTTTTTTAATAGTTTCTCCATTTTCCAGGTTTTCTTTTTCTTTCTTTCTTTCTTTTTTTTTTTTTTTAAAGATTTTATTTATTTATTCATGAGAGACAGACAGAGAGAGAGAGGCAGAGACACAGGCAGAGGAAGAAGCAGGCTCCTCGCTGGGAGCCGGATATGTGGGACTCGATCCCGGGATTCTGGGATCACGCCCAGAGTCAAAGGCAGATGCTCAACCGCTGAGTCACCCAGGCATCCCAGCAGGAGACTCTTGATCTCAGGGTTCTGGGTTCGAGCCCTGCCAGGAAGGGAAAGGGGTGTCGGACACCTTCCTTGCCTTGGAGAGCTTATCATCTAGTTGGAGAGGCAACAAAGAGCTCAGCTGACTGAGACCAGGATCCAGGGGGGCATGTGGTATGGGGGCCCCAGGGGCTCATGGGAAGGCCTGATCCCTGGGGTTTCACCAAAGAGAGAATCATCAGACTGGCCTCGGAGACACTGGCTCGGAGACACAGCAGACACTGCTGATTGCACTCAGCAGGTGCATCACTCCAAGTCAGAGAACAGCTCTGGGGGGTTCTGGGGAGTTCAGTGCTTCCAGAAGCAGGGGACAAGACAGGTTACCTGTGAGGTGTGCGCCGGATCCAGACTGCCAGGGCTAGAATACCAGCTCCAACTATTAGGTTTGCTCCTCTGTACAATGGGGACAGTATCAGTGCCCACCCTGTGGGGCTATCCTAGAACGAAGGGGGTCAGTATAGGTCAAGTGCCTAGAACTGGGCCTGGCGCTTAAGCGCTTTACGTAAGTGTTGGTTACAAAGATCGTTTTTTTTCCTGCTGCTCTTGGCCAGAGGCAGGCACAGATCAAAGGTGGGGTGGGTGAAGCTATTGTTCAAATGTTGATCTTTGTGGTCTGTTTGTCCCCAGGCCACAGCCAAGTCCCAGCCTCGGTGGACACCTGAGCCAGGCTGGTGGGCTGGAGGTGGGGAGAGCAGGCGAGGCGGCGCAGCCGCACACAGACATACCCAGGCTCAACCTGCCTGTACCCGAAGCCTTGCTTCCTGCAGTGGCACTCAGGCCCCGCGGGCTTTTTGGGGCCTTTATGGGGTAATTCTATCTCCATTAGGGCTTATTATGTCACAATAAATACTACTTTTCCGTGCCGCTGCTTTGTAAGACTCACCAAGGAACTTTCCTTGTCAGCATCCAGTCACTCTGAGCGGGAAGGACTCGGGATGGGACAGGAAGAGAGGGAAGGTTGTGTCATCAGGTGAGTGACTAAAAAAATGGAGGAGCTGCCCCCGCCCCCCTCCTCCTGCCAGCGCACGCCACACCACACCACACACCACCCCTTTCCACAGGCCTCTGCTCACATGTCAGAGGTGAGCGACACCTGTCTCTGCACTCTCGGTCGGTCCCCAGCTGGGCACATACCTCCAGGCACACGGCCTGGCCCTCAACCGGCAGGGCCTGCCCGCACCCCTGGCACGTGGGGCCATCCCAGTGGGGCCGTGCAGGGGCACCTCCACTACATGTGCCACACGAAGGATCTGCCAACGCAGCCCGCAGAGACTTTCAGGAGATGCAGAACTTACCAACACCTTCATTCACTCTTTACTTCGTTCACTCGGAGAAGGTTTGCTGAACCCCTGCCACGTGTCCAGTGCTGTTTTCTTTCTTTCTTTTTTTTTTTTTTTTTTAAAGATTTTTATTTATTTATCATGATAGACACAGAGAGAGGCAGAGACACAGGCAGAGGGAGAAGCAGGCTCCATGCAGGGAGCTTGATGTGGGACTTGATCCTGGGACTCCAGGATCACACCCTGGGCCGAAGGCAGATGCTCAACCACTGAGCCCCCCAGGTGCCCTGCTGTCTGTTTTCTTTTCTTTTCTTTTTTTTTTAATTTTTTTTAATTTTTTTATTATTATTTATTTATGATAGTCATACGGAGAGAGAGAGAGAGGCAGAGACACAGGCAGAGGGAGAAGCAGGCTCCATGCACGGGGAGCCCGACGTGGGATTCGATCCCGGGTCTCCAGGATCGCGCCCTGGGCCAAAGGCAGGCGCCAAACCGCTGCACCACCCAGGGATCCCTGCTGTCTGTTTTCTACAGACAAATGTCCCCTGCACTCTTGGAGCAGGATCTGCAACATACAGAGCCTGCGTGGCATGTAACACACGTGTATGGGCAGGGTCCTACATACAACACACTTGAAATCTTGTATTCACCAAGGCCCAGAGCATCCAACACCACATGCAAAACATTTATCCATATATTTACCACACACACACACACACACACACACACACACACCACACACACTGTCCGTGTGCCATCGAGATGCCCGGTACATGCCACAGGCCCCGCCCAGCACAGATGCTACTTCCTCTGGCCTAACCTCCTGTAACTGTAGTCACAGCTGGGATTTAACAAGTGTGTCCCACAGTTATGAGCTGTGTGCTTGACCCACGCGACCTTCCTGGATCTTCACAATAACCCTCTGAAGTTAGTTTATACATATTTCCAATGAGCAGACTGAGCCTCAGAGAAGGGGAACGTCCAAACACCCGTGGGTTAGCTCTACAGCCTATGTTCTCCACCCTTGCCACGTATGGCACAATCACACACACACCAACATGTCTACATGCATTCACACACATGTTCATATGTCAGTGTGCCCCCCACACCCACATGCACTCACACCAACACATTTGCACGCACTCACACCCACATGCCCACCCACATGTACTCTCGCACACGCTTACTCTCATGGACACTTGCACGCTCACAGACTCTCAGAACACCAAGACGCTCCTATCATCTTGGTCAAAGGCTTTCATTACGCTCCCCCAACACCTGTAATTAACCCTCCTCCTTCTCCAGAGGAGGTGTCTGGACCCGCTTCCCAAGGGCAGGCGCCAAGGCCGAGAGGCCAAGATGTCCACATCTGGGAGGGAGGATGTGGGTATTGGAGCAGCCCAGCATGGGTTTTGGGCAAATAGGTTGAGGAGGATCAAGGAGAGTCAAGGATGGGGTCAAAGAGAAGGAGGTGGACAGAAGGCCCTGGAGCCTCCCAGGGAATCAGGCCGCTACAGCTGCTCCACCTGGACTGGGCAAATGGCTATTGGGCAACAGCTAGCCGTGGGTGGCCGATGAGGGTGAGAGGACATTTCCCGTTTGTTTCACAAAAGCCAGCCGCTTCCGACAGGAGGGGAGATGAGCTCACATCTGAAGAAACTTTGGGGAGAGGCTCCTTGAAGGGGCAGGTGGGAGGCAGGTGCCCTGCAAAGTGTTGAAACAGTTGGACTGATTCAGTGGCGCCCGGGGTTGGGGATGGGGCGCACCACACAGCCGCCCCCTGCCTGCCCTTCCCGGGCACCTGGCCGCTCAGCGTCTGGAGCAGAGACTAGGACCTGGCTTCCAATCCTGGCTCAGCTTTGAGCCTTGCAACCTTCGCACATGTGTCCTCTTCTGTGGAATGGGGGATAATGATACCTGCCTCCCCGCTGAGAGTTACAGCAGGTAATGCTTTCTGACTCATTCCTAGAGGTGGCTGCTCTTAGATTGCGGGATTCTCAAAGGCTCCTGAGCGGAGATGCTCTCCTTGACCTCCGCCAGGTGGGTCCCAGGAAGAAGGCCCTCCGGGTCTGTTCGCAGCTGCCCCCCAAGGCGTGCGGCTGAGGACCCAAGGGCCTCTGCCCCCCCAGCCCCCCCAGCCCAGGCCTGCAGGCCGCCGTGGAGCCCCCTCCCCAAGGGCAAGGGCGAGAGGGTGCGCATGGCTCAGGGCCAACCATCCCTACGCCCCGGTCTGGGCCGAGGATCCGGAAACTTGGGAGGGCCCGGGGGGGGGGGGGGGCTGCAGGGAGTCCGGGGGGGCCCCAGGTCCTCCCCAAACCCCTCGGGACTCTCCTCCCTCCTCGCCCGGTGCCAGCCCGGCCCCTTTAAAGACATTCCTGAGGGCGTGGCCTCGGTGACGTCAGCGCGGGGCATGAATGAACACGAGCCGGTTCTCACCCAACTTCCATTAAGGACCCGGGCAGGAGGCGAGAAGTTGCGCGCGGGCCGCGGGCGGGAGCCGGGCGCGGAGCAGCGGGGCGCGAGCCGGCGGCGGGAGCGGGGGCGGCATGGAGCGGCCGGGGCCCCGCGCCTGCCTGGCCCTGCTGTGGGGCTGCGCGCTGGCCTCGGCCGCCGCGGCGCAGGGCAAGGAAGGTGAGTGAGCCCGACCCGGAGCCCGACCCGGCGCCCGACCCCGACCCCGACCCCGACCCCGACCCGGAGCCCCGCGGGGCGCGCGCGCAACTTCGGAAGAGCCCGGGGGGTCGGCGGGGAGGGCGCGCGCTGCCTCCGCGGCGCATCGGGGACCCCCGCCCCGGGGTCACGGGGCCTCCGGGGACTGAGCGGCCGCGCCCCGGCTCGGGGGCCGCAGAGCAGGGGCCGCGGCGCCCGCCACGCGGTCGTGGCCCGGGCGGCGGCTTCAGGGGCGCGGGGGTCCCTTGGACAGCGGGGCGCGGGGCGGCCGAGGCCTGCGGTGATCCGCGCTCAGCAGCGCGCTCGCTCCGAGTTCGCGGGGAAGGATTCCTACGGGGCCTCATTGCGGGGAGGGGGCTTGGGGCGGGCGGGGAGCCCCCCGGGAAGCCCGTGCGCCCCGAGCTGCCCTCCACGCCCCCCTTTGCCTCCAGCAGGGGCCGGAGAGTGTGGAGGGGGTGGGGGCGGGTTTCGGGCCACCCTGCCCACGCGCAGCCTCCCCCCGGCCCTCCCAGTCCGCGTTGCCAGGCTCGGGGGCAGGCGCAGGGGGCAGGTTCGAGGGCCGCGAGCGCGGACAGGAAGTCCCAAAGTCGAGCGTTCTGAGCAAGGGGTGACTCAGGGCGAGGAAATGCGGCAGGTGGGGGCGCGGCCTCTCAAGGTGTGGAGCCGTCACCCCAGGGCCACCGCGGAGTCCGGGCATCCGGGGGTGGGGGCCTGAGTCACCCGAGCGAGCGGCGCGGGGCGCGGGGCGCGGGGCGAGGGGCCCGCAGACTCTGCCCTGGGCGGGGCAGGTGCGGGAGAGGATGGGGGCTCCTGCCCTCGGCCGAGCACCTTCCGGGCTTCGGGTTCCCGCAGTGAGAGCAAGTTCTCCCCGTGGGCCTGGGCCGAGCGCGGCTTCCGCAGGCTCCAGCAGGGGGAAGTGCAGAGGAAACCCGGGCCGGTGAGAAGTTTCCTTGAGCCTCGCTTTCTTTCTCTGCCTCCCAAAAAGGGGCGGGAGGTTTTGCTTTTTCCAAGTTGGGAGGAAAAGAGGCCAGAGCTGGAGCTCTTGGAGGTGGAGGTGGGGGGCGCATCCTGTCCGAGTTCCTGGATGGGTCAGGGTTCCCGGTCCCAACTTGCAGGAGTGGGCGGCAGGGATTGCTGCCATCTGCAATACTCCTTTCCCTTCCCCACCCTCCAGCTTGTGGTCCTCCCCCTTCCTGGGGGACTGGGCTTCGAGGGAAGGGAAGAGACAGCTGGAATCTCTACAGGCCTTTCTGGAAGGCTGTCCTGGGGGTGAGGGGATTAGACAGGACCCACGCTACTGAGCCACCGAGCGGGTGTGCAGCAGCCCCAGCCTCTGGCCTGGAAGCCTGGAGCTGCCTGGTCCTTGTGCCCCATACTGTGCCCTCCCCAGCCTGACAGAGTCGCAGCCCCCTCCCCCTCCGCGGGATTGAGGAGGCAAAGGGTGTGTTTGGAGAGTCCTGGGGTGGGGGAACATTTTTGCTTAGGTTCCAAGAGCCCCTGTGAACCACTCCCTAGGTATGCCTGCGGTGGTGCTGGTGCTGGTGCTGGTGGTGGCGGCCCAGCTGGCAGCTGCTGGTGGGTTCTGTTCGTTGGTTTTCAGGCCAAATGTGGTAAATCTGCCTGGGAGTAGATGGTGGGGGGGTGTGGGCAGACAAAAGGACACACAGGCCCCTTCCACCCCGTAACCCAGGCTCTGCTCACTTCCCTTCTCCTTTTTCGCCCCCTCCTTGTGGGTAGAATCTGGATTTGGAGACCCAGATGGAGCCTGTTGGATTCTCAGCAGCCACTGAATCTGTCCTCCTTTTGCAAATGGGGAAACTGAGGGAGGCCCCGGCTAAGCCCTTGCCAGGCAGGGCCCTTTCTTTGCACAGAGGGCCAGGCCTGGGCGTCTGGCTTCTAGAGCTGCTGGAGCCCATTGTGGTTTCGTGGCTGATTTTCCTAGGAATCAGAATAGCTGGGCACGGATGCAGTGGCGCTGAGGAGGTGGCTGATGGGAGGGGGGCTGGAGTGTGCTCGGGCCCTGGAAAGTCCTTGGCTTGGTTCTGTAAGAAGAGTCCAGGTTCCCCCTCTGTTCCCTTTTTTCCCCACAGAGCCCCTTGCCTTACTCCTTTCTTTAGGAATTAGCTGGATTTGGTTAAAGTGGGAAGCAGGGAGCAGGGAGGTGACTCCAGGTAGTGTCGTGTTTGAGTAAAGAAAGCCTTATGACATTGATGATGGAACGAAGGTGGAGAAATCAGAGAGGGAGGTCTGCTGGGGGTGGCGAGAGGGATTGAGGGCTCCTGGATGGGCCCTGACTAGCCAGGGCCTCTCAGTGAAGGTTCCAGGGGCAGCCAAGTGGCTCCCAGGTCCCCACCCCTTCCAGGGAACCAGAGCCCTCTGTCCCTGGAAGAGCTCAGGGAGAGAGAGCCACACAGGGCTGGGCTCCTGTTCCTGGTGATCGCTTCTAGGGAATTTCCAGGGAGGGGGCTGTGGCTGGAAGCCCCCTGGGGAGGCTCCTTCCTGTGTGAAGGCTTCTTTTCTTCTCAGATTGAGCCCCGTGATACTTGTAAAGCCAGGCCTGGGGCTGGGAGGGGAATGTGCTCTGGCAGGGGTGGTGGGATCCCTCTGGGCCGGTTAACCCTTCAGAGCCTGGGAGCCACGAGCCCCCTCCCTCAGGGGTGCAGACTGCAGCTTCCTACCAGTCTGGGAAGGGTCGGGGAGGGACATGTACTGGAACCGAGGGGCACACTCACCATCGTCCTCCTGCCCACTCAGCTGGAGCCAGGAACCCCCAGATTGTTTCCTTTGTAGCCAGAACATTCCATTTGCTAGTGGGGTTAGTGAGTTTTCCAAGCCTGGGCTCCGGGCATGTCCGAACAAATCTGTGCCCCTACCCTACCGGCTCCAGCCACCCTCCCCATCCCCATAGCCTTGGGACAGGTGCCACATCGGATTTCCTCTTCCCGGTCTGGGCTGCAGGGCCCTTCCTCGAGAGATTTGAGATTTGGCGCAGGTCAGCAGCGGTGGCAATGCCTCACATCAGGCCTGGGGGCCTTCAGCCCAGGGGAGTAGGCCATCCTAACTCCAGGAGCGGGTTCCTAAGAATTCTCTCTCAGCTCCCTCCATCCCTGCCCCTAAATCAGGCCCATCTCTGCTCGCTGCCTGCCCAGGTCCACCTTTAGAGTCATTCTTCCAAGTCCTGGTCTTGAGGAATGCTGCTTCTTCCTCATATGCCATATTCCTCATGCTCCTGAGTCCACGGAAGGGAGTGCTCGGTCCCCTCCGCCTCCACCTGAGGGTATTACCCTCTGAAGGGGTGGGGGTGGGGGTACAACCTCATATAGGTTCCCTGCCTGAGCTCCCACAGTGCCCGCAGCAGCTTTCTCTCTAGGGAGGGTGCCACCTATGGGCAGCTACCTGGACTTTACTTGGAAATGGAGGAGGGACACTACCCAGGATCTTGGGTCTTAGGTTTTGGGTCTTGGCTACAGCCACTGAGCCTGGCGGAGAGCCAGGGGTGAACCGATGGGATTTACCCAAGGGCAGGACTAGGTCTAGGGAAGGTGCTGGCAGTGTGTCCCTCCATCAGGCTCCAGATGGCTCTCTGGGGACAGTACGGTCCCGGTACATGATCCCTCTGGGGCTGGAAGTCCCCTCTAAAGGTTTCCAACTCTTCCCCCAGGCACCCCTGGCAGGGCAGTAGCCAGGATGTGAAGGACAGGGCAGTGGGAGCGACTTTCCCAGGGAGGGAACCTCTCCAGCTGTGTGTATCTTTGGGCCCCTCCTGAGGCCCCTATGGGTTCCGAGCTTTATCCTGCCTGCTCTGTGGCTTTTGTGGCGGGAAGATCAGTTTCCAGAAAGCCCCCCACTCGTCATCCCCCCTCTCCTCCCTGGAGCTGTTCCCACCTGTTAACAGTCCTCTCTTCTTGGAGTGCCAGGAGACACGTATGGACATACGTGTGCAGCCTATGTGTGCGCCTACGTGGCCCGGGTGCGGTGGGGGGTGTTTCATGCTGGGGGGGCTGTGGCAGGAGCAGGGACGAGTGCCCCCGAGGCCCACGTGCATGTGTGAAGTGCTGCTGAGGGGCCTTGTTTCCGGAAGCAGACGGGGCGGGCGCGGTGTCACTTACCAGCCCTGCCCGCCCCAGCTCTGTGGCCAGCTGCTGTCCCCCCGCTGGGCTGAGCTCTGTCCTGCTCTGCCCAGCTGGGGGCTGACCGAGGGGGGCGGCGTGGTGGAGCTGGTGGCCTGGGAGACAGGGGGCCTGGTTCTTACCCAGCAGTTCGTGTGGTTTTGACTAGGGCCCATCCCTCCCTGTTTCCCTATCCGTCGAGGGACAGGTCTTTGGGGACAGGTCTTTGGGATACAGTGACCCCATATAGTGGAGTCTCTGAAAGCTGAGGAAGCCGTTGTCATGGCCTCTTGGGGCTGCTGGGGGACTGTCACCTTTCCCTCCATGGCCTGAGTCCTGGAGATGCCCCCAAGCTCACTGGCCCTCCTGTCTCTTCCAGTTGTACTGCTGGACTTTGCTGCAGCTAAAGGGGAACTCGGCTGGCTCACGCACCCATATGGCAAAGGGGTAAGCCTTCATGGTCAAGCGGGGGCATGGGGATGGGGAAACTGAGACCCAGGGAGGATGGGGCCAGCCTGAATCTGAACAGCTCAGCCAGGGACCAAACTCCTGCCTCCCACACCAGCTCAGTCTGCCACCCCAGACTGGGTAGGCTGGGGGCTGAGAGGTGGGGAAGGGGGAGGCAGACAGGGCTGGGGAGACAGCTGGAGGCCCCCGCAGAGCAGGGCCCATGGGCGCCCCAGCGGGCCAATGCTCAGAGCAACCCCCTCTGGTTTCCTCCATCTACCTCTTGGGAGGAAGGAATTAAAGGCTCCCTGTCTTCAGGGCTGCAGCCCAGAGGGTGAAGGGTAAAGGAGAGACGGAACAGGGGCTCCCAGGTCCCCATAGCCCCAGGAAACCGGATCCAGGTTCTTCCTGCTGGGCCCCTCTGCCTTCTCCCCTTCCCCCTCCCTCTCCCCCCCCCCTTACTTCCCCCTCCTGCTGGGGGCTGAGTTTGTTTTCCTCAGCCCCACCCAAGTCATCCACGCCTGCCCTGCCTGGCTGTCACCAGGACTGCTGGGCAAGACACTGGGATCCTTTTCCCAGCTTTGCATGACCTTGGGGAAGATACTGCTGCTCTCTGGGTCTTGATTTTCCCCTCTGTATAATGGACCCTTGCTGAGTTTGTCCTGGGGCCCTGCGCCGGGGAGAAGTATGTTTCCAGGGGGCTCCTTGGGGCAGTTCTCACTGCTGGCCAGATCTGCTCCTTGTCCTTGGTCACCTTAGCCCCGTGAGGGCCTGAGATACAGTTCTGTGGATCTCCAGGATCCTGGAATCCTGCTGGGAGGGAACAACTCATTATACAGAGAGGGGGAAACAGGCCCAAGGGCATTTGAGCAAAGCCTTGGCCAGTGTCACATGGTGTAGCCCAGGCCTCTGACCCCAGCCCCTCTGCTTTTATTCATTCACTCATTCATTTGTTCATTCAACAAATCCTTTCCTGAGCACCCACTCTGTTCCAGGTAGGTCCTAGGGATGCATTAATGAATTCGGTGCAGTCCTTGCCGCAGCGAGCTCAGAATCTAGTTTGGGAGCCAGATGTAGGTGTCACCACATAGGTGCCTAGAGCTGTGATAAAGGGGGTGTGGAGTCTGTGGGGGCCAGAAGGGGGTACTTGGCCCAACTTGGGGAGTCTTCCCAGAGGACACTGAGCTATGTTCTGAGGAGGGAAGAACGTATGCTGATCTGTTCTAAAGCCAGAATCTAAATAATGGGAAGTCATCTACTCTTTTTCTTTTCTTTTTCTAAGATTTTATTTATTTGAGAAAGTGAGAGAGAGAATGTGAGAGTATAAGTGAGGGGAGCAGCAGAGGGAGAGGGAGAAGCAGGCTCTCTGCTGAGCAGACAGCCTGACTCAGGGCTTGATCCCAGGACCCCGAGATCATGACCTGAGCCGAAGGCAGACACCCAACCAACTGAGCCACCCAAGCACTCCTCATCCATTCTTTTTGACCTAACCCTTTCCCTGCCGCTCACCCCATCTGTGCGCACACACATGCGGCAAATACTACTATTAATGACGCCAGCCGCCTGTCTGAGAGCTGCTTCGTCTTACCCATGCCAGGCAATGTGCTTAGCATTTCGTAGATACCCTATCACTGATCCTTACGGCACTTCTGCGAGGCAGGTCTTGTCCCCATCGTACAGATGCAGACTTTGAGGCTCAGAGAGCTCAAGTGATCCACCCGAGGTCACACAGATTCCCCAGACTCCCCCGGCTCCCAGTCCCATATAGAGGTCCAGTACCCGGACACTGGGATCAGAGACACCAGAGGGACAGGTCCTAGCTCAGCCACTTTTAGTGTGTGAGGTTGACCCGAAGCCCCTCCCTGGGCCTGCCTGCCCACACTGACCTGTCACCCTCCTGCGCCCCCCACCCCACGCAGTGGGACCTGATGCAGAACATCATGGACGACATGCCCATCTACATGTACTCCGTGTGCAACGTGGTGGCCGGCGACCAGGACAACTGGCTTCGCACCAACTGGGTGTACCGCGGCGAGGCCGAGCGGATCTTCATCGAGCTCAAGTTCACTGTGCGTGACTGCAACAGCTTCCCCGGTGGCGCCAGCTCCTGCAAGGAGACGTTCAACCTCTACTACGCCGAGTCAGACGTGGACTACGGCACCAACTTCCAGAAGCGCCAGTTCACCAAGATCGACACCATCGCGCCAGACGAGATCACGGTCAGCAGCGACTTCGAGGCGCGCCACGTGAAGCTGAACGTGGAGGAGCGCTCCGTGGGGCCGCTCAGCCGCAAGGGCTTCTACCTGGCGTTCCAGGACATTGGCGCCTGCGTGGCCCTCCTCTCCGTCCGCGTCTACTACAAGAAGTGCCCCGAGCTGCTGCAGGGCCTGGCCCGCTTCCCCGAGACCATCGCGGGCTCCGACGCGCCCTCCCTGGCCACCGTGGCCGGCACGTGTGTGGACCATGCGGTGGTGCCGCCCGGGGGCGAGGAGCCCCGCATGCACTGCGCGGTGGACGGCGAGTGGCTGGTGCCCATCGGTCAGTGCCTGTGCCAGGCGGGCTACGAGAAGGTGGAGGACGCCTGCCAGGGTGAGTGGCCGTACGGGCGTGGCCGGGGTGCGGGGCCGGGGTCCCGGGTTCTGCTGTTGGGCCTGGCACCGCTGGGATCTTGGTAAGGCCGCCTCTGGCCCTGACGTGCGGTGGTGCTGTTAGTGGAAATCACCGATCCTCCCTGGATTTCGGTTTCCTCGTTGATGGTTGGATTCACTCATTCACTGACAATGGGCGTGTTGAAGCATAGTGTGGCGTGGAGGTTAGGAGCAAGGGTTCTAGGACAAAAATGCCTGGGTTCAAACCCCTGCTTTAAAACAACAACAACAACAAAAAAAAAACAAAAAACCCTGCTTTACGTGTAGCTGTGTGACTTTAGGCCAGTTGCTTAACCTCTCTCTGTTGCCTGGTTGCCTCATCTGTGAAATGGAGATGAACACAGCTCCTATCTCATAGGGTTGTTATGATAATCAAATGACCTAATGCTCGCGAAGTGCTTAGGTCAGTGCCTGACACATAAGTGCTTTTAAAGTGTGGTTGTTATTTTTGATTCATCCCGCAAATGTAACTTCGGTATCTGCTGTGTACCAGCCCTGTGAACACATGGGACAGTCCCCGGGGCTCGTTCCATCTCTCTTAACTCACTGCGTGACCTTGGGCAAGCCACTTAATCTCTCTGGGTCTCAGGCGGCCCTTTCGTACATGGCGGTGGGGGAACCAGACCTGGGATTCACATCCCCTGGCTGCACATGAACCATCAGCTTTTGAAAAATGTCTGCATTGAGATCAAAGTGGAAGGCAGGTGCAAGGTCCGTCCTCCCTGCCCGGCCTGCCCCAGGGCCACCGACTCAGCTTCCCCTGGCCAATCTACTGATAACAAATAGAGGCCGATTCTCTGGGACTGTGTCTGGGGATGGGGCCTGGGCTTTAGTGAGCTCACATCAGGAGGCTGTGGGTTGGCACGGCCAGGGCCTGTGACAGCGGAAATCCCTACAGCAATGGGGATTTTTTTCAATGGGTGACTTTTTCTAGAAATGGCTGTGGGGCAGGGCATCTGTGGAATGCAGGCCAACCGTTGGAAGGCCAGCTCATCCTCTCTCTCTCGCTCTCTCTCTGGGAATTTCTTTGCTGAGATAAGCAGGGTGTTGAGAAATCGGGGTTCAGCCCTGCAGCTGGGTGATCTTGGGTAAATTTCTCTTCATCTCTGGCCTCAAATAAGAAGGCTTTCTACTTGTTTTTTTCAAGACATAGATCCTGCAACACACGAAGTAGGTTGAAATGTCAGAGGAGCCTGAAAGCCTTTTCTGATAGGCTCTATCTGGCTCCTCAAACAAATCCTCAGAACCTTGCTTAACACAGCCTATAAACTCCTGGATGAGAAGTTCCTGAGTAGGCCTGTGGTGTAGTCCCTGCTCTGGTCCTTCCTACCACCCCATTGTCCTTCCAGCTCTCTTCCCGAGGAGGCCGCTGCTTTAGGTGACCTCCAGTGCACACTCCCAGTTTCAGACAATGACTGCGGGGTGGGGGGGGCCCCGAGGCAGCCCAGTGGGTCGAGCACGCTCCTCCCACATGACATCCTCACACAGGAATGCAGGGGTGGGGGGTGAGGGGCAGCTGAAAACTTTCCACAGGCTGGTGATTCAGGCCCTGCAGAGATAAGTGGACCTTGGGGTTGCAGGGGGGTGAGGGTGGGGGAGAGACTCTCTCCAGGAAGGGGGGGCAGCCTTCCTTCCCCTAGAGGCGGTCAGGGGGGGCTTTGCCTGTGAAGTGCTGGGTAAAGGCCCCGGATTGGGAGGACTCGTTTCCAAGACCAAAATCTTTGACTTTACTGGTGGAAACCTCTCAACTGCCAGCCACCTGTTGCCCTGCTTTTTCCTCCTTGAGATCCCTCGACCCAGATTCCCTTCATTGTGCTCTTAGGGGCCCTCGGTGTAGCTGGGAAGCCCCAGCCCGGCTGCTCTTTATCCCTGCAACATTCCCAGCCCCCCCCCCCCCCCGACCACGAGGCCAGTGGAGAGGAAAACAGGACCTCCTACGGACAGGTGCTCTCCAGGGCAGGCGGGAAGCCCGCGGGCGCTCTGTGGGAACACTTGCTGAATCGGGGCCCACCTGTCTTCGAAGCACGGTCGGGAGACTGAGGCTCAGGGAGGTGAGGAGACTTGCCTGGAGCCACACAGCGATGTGGGGTCACACTGGGATTTGAATCCAGGAGATGCGGCGGCGCCCAGGCTGGAGGATGGGTCAGGAAACGGGGCGGGAAATGACCAGTTCCTTTGGAATCCCTGACTCAGCTCCTGGCAGGGGGACGGGGCACGAGCTCTCTGGGCAGCCCCCAGATGACGGAAGGGTGGGTGATCGGGGGCCCTTACTGAGCACACTGAGGGAGAAATGGAGGCAGGTACAGGGCCGGCCCTCCCCGCCCGCCCCTCCGCGGGGCCGAGGACCCAGATCCTCCCACTGGGGCTTTTACTGATGACACATGGCACCCAGAGAGGGGTGTGGATTCCCTGAGGTCGCCGAGCACTTGGTCCGGGTCATCTTCAGAGTTCACTGCTTTTTGGGGTTCTTTCCCCAGGAAGCTTGGCTCTCAGGAAAGAGTTAAATGGACAGCAGAAGGGAGGCACCGCTCAGGTGCTGCGATCGGACAGGTGGGCACGCTGCCCGGGGAGCTCTCCGAGCTATGTCAGGAATGAGCCAGCTTCGCTCCAGTCCCCCGCCCTACCCCCGGCCCTGCCTGGGGGACAGTGGAGTCGCTCAGGCTGACCGTCATCTCCCCCGGGGCGGCTTTGTCTCTGCTTCCTGTGCTGGCATCGGCAGTGGAGCTGCTGGGGCCCTGCCTGGCGCCTCGGCCATGGGCTCTGCCGGCCAGGTGAGCAGGTGGCCGGCGGCTTTGGCCAAAGGCTCGGCCCAGCAGCTGGGAGGCTGGCGCTGGAGTGGGTACCGTGGGGAATTCCCTCTGTGGAGGCTCCTGCTCCTTCAAGGGCCCAGCCCCCTGGGGACGTCTCCTAATCTCTCTGTCCCCCAGTTCACAGGGACACCCCCAGTCCAGGCACCAGGCTGAGCATTTCTTGTGGTTTCCTTTAGGCAAACAAACCCCAAAAGGCTGAGGGTGGTAGGTCCATTTTATAGATGAGGAATCTGAGGCCCAGCAAGAGGAAACAGTGACCAGTGACCAAATGAGCTGGGGCCTGGCACAAGGAGGGCCAGTGTGCTGTCCCCAGCTAGCTGCCCCTGGCTGGTGTCCTCCCCATAAGCAGTGTGACCTTGGCCAGTCCCCTCTGGGTCTCATTCACCCCACCTGTGAAATGGGTAGACTGGACCCTTGCTAACCTAGTGATCAGAATCTATCTTCTGGGACTTTCCTTTTTTTAAAAAAATATTTTATCTATTTATTCATGAGAGACAGAGAGAGAGAGAGAGAGAGAGAGAGAGAGGCAGAGACATAGGCAGAGAGAGAAGCAGGCTCCATGCAGCGAGCCCCATGTGGGACTTGATCCCAGGCCTTCAGGATCATGGCCCTGGGCCGAAGGCAGGCACTCAACCTCTAAGCCACCCAGGGGTCCCATCCTGGGACTTTCTACCGAGAGCCTGAGAACCCGGATTGCCCCGGTAAGCTGTTAACTGGGTGATCTCACCATGTGGGGCAAGAAGCAGGGTTCCAGTACTGGGATCCTGAGTGGCCCAGGCCCAGCCCCGTGGGGGGGATGGCTCTGGTTTAGTTGGCCTTGGGGCAGGTTGGCTGTGTCAGGAGCTGTGGGCAGAAGCTCCGCTTAGGATGTGACTGGTCCCCAGGCTGGGGGCTCTGTGAGCTGTTGACTGTTGGGCGCGTCCCTGCCTGGGGAGTGCCACCCGGTGTCCTCTGACCCGTGGGGGGGATGGATGGCAGCTCCCCATGTCTGGGCCCTGCCCTACCCGCCCCGCCTCAGTTCACGCCGGGGGCAAATTCACACCCTGGCAGCCCCATGGGGTGGCCCCTCCCGCCCTCACCGGAGGTAAGTGGGTCCCCAGAACGGAAGGAAGGAGGCAAAGGGAAAGCAAACAGAAGATAAAAGGCTGGTGGAGGGGAGACCGCAGGAGGCGGAGGCTGGGGGGAGTGGCGCTTATCTCAGGCCGTGGAGGAATGTGCCTGAAGATAATTCTCGGGGTGTGTGTGAAGGGGGCAAGGTGCTAGCGGCCTGGGGACATCCCCACATGGGGCCGCGGGCCTGCTGGGGAAGAGAAGCCCCCCGGCTCTGGAGCTCTCTCAGTGGCCCTCATTGGCAGGGTCGATGACTTACAGGTCACCATTTGCCGCCTGTCAGGGCACAAGACAAAGTCCACGCTCTGCCCCCCTGGCTTGGGGAGGTGACTGGCCCCGGGTGAATTGCCACCGTGATCTCTTGACCCTGTGACCTCACCACGACCAGTTGGGGAGGTGGTTGGGCCTGGGGGGGAGGGGCTCTGCCCGGGGCTAGATTTGCGTCACTGCAGAGGGTGGGTGTCCCTAAGTCACTCGACGCTGCCACCTGAGAGGCGGGCATTGGGAACTGGAAAAACCGGGGTGCAGCTCTGGGCGCAGCTGCCGTGCCCCAATTCCCCTGCCCCCCTGCTTGGGGTGGCCCGGGCCCGCCAGGGAACCCCGGGCCAGAGAAGCCTTCCATAGGTGTGCCCGGGCCAGGCTCTTGTGCCAGGCAGGTGGACATCCTGGGGCGCCGTCCCCGTAGGGTGTCCCAGGGCACTTCTGTGGTGAGTGTTTAATGCACACGTGCTAGGTTTAGTCATTGACTCACACATTCATTCATTCATTCATTCACCTGTCCGTCCACCTAGCCAACCAATGTGACCTGCACCCCTACTGTGTGCTGGACCCTGTGCCGGGCCATGGGCCACAGAGAGATCAGACTCTGTACCTGCTGCCGCTCTCACAGAAGATTCTAATAGGAGCAGAAGTAATTTCAAAGGGAGCATGAAAGCCAGGCTGTGAATTCCCCGAAGCAGTGACGGTGTTTATCAGTCTCACCATCATATCCTAGATGGTGCCAGACACGTAGGAAGTGCTCCATTTCTATTTGGTAAACAGAAGATTGAGTAACAGATGCCCCGGTGGGGCAGAAAAGGGTCAGAAGTTGGGCAGCCGGGAGGGCTGCGGAGAGGAGCTCAAGCTGGGTATTGAAGGATACGTAGGAGTCCCCTGGTCGGCTAAGGGACCGTGGGTATTCTGTGCTTGCTGGTGTGTTTGGGTGTGTGTGAACACCCGACGTGCCCAGGACGCCAGGAGATCCAGCCAGGCAAAGTCAGGAAGACACGGGGGCTTGCTGGTGTCCTACCCGTGGACTCCGGGGCCTCTGAGCCAGGCCCACTCCGGCAGGGCCCTGGGGACAGCCCCGTGTGGTTGTGGGGTTGGGGGGGGCAGCGCATTCTCGTCAGGCAGGCACATGCCCTGTTGCCGCCGCCTCTCCACTGTATTATCTGGCATATCCGCAGCGGAAATCTCTCCAAATTCCCTCTTTCCTGCCGGCAGCAGTCAGGCCACCCCCGGGCTCTGGGGCCAAAGAATGGAACGTGACTCTTCCCCCCCCTTCCTCCTCTTGGCATAGGACTGGGAGGGGGTGCTGGGGAGCAACCACGTGGCGGGGCGCGGGGGCATCGTGGGGGTTTGCAGGTGGCTAAGGCCTTCGGTAGAACCCAGCCCGAGCTGTGGGGGTTTGTGTCCCCTCCCCTGAGCCTGAGGGCCCGGGAGGGAAGGTGGTTCTGGGGGCCCCTGAGCATCCCGACTCCCTGGGCCTGGACACCTGGAGCCAGCACTTACCTGGGGTATCGGCCCCTCCAGCGACAAGTCAGGGCACTGGGGGGAATTGAAATCCCAAGATCAAGTGGCCCAGCTCTGCAGAGTCTCCTTTTCATTCAAAGATCTGGGGAGGAGCGAGCTACTTTTGTAATGTGACATATATATAAGGAGGAATGCAGGGTACATGAGGGGTGCCTGCCCGGCTTGGGCGGTGGGTCTCGGGTTGTGAGTGTGAGCCCCACGTGGGGTACAGAGATTACTGAAAAATAAAATCTTAAAACAAATACACGTGGGTTGCTAAAGTATGATAGGAGACTTGGTTCCCCAGTCGATGTTCCAGGGTTGATTCTACTCTCTCCTCGAAGAGGCCATAGTGTGCCCCATTTGAGAAGACCTATGTCGGGAGGTGCCACACACGTGCCGCCCCCCCCCCGCCCCCCCCCCCAGCTGCTCTGAAATTAGTCTTGGGATCTTCTGGCTGGTGAAATGGGTCAGGACTCATCTCCGGTCTCTTCAGGCTCCTTTTAGAATGTTGATTTCTCTTTGCTCTTTTTTTTTTTTTTCAAGATTTTTATTTATTCATTCATGAGAGACACACACACACACACACACAGAGAGAGAGAGAGAGAGAGAGAGAGGCAGAGACACAGGCAGAGGCAGAGGGAGAAGCTGGCTTCCTGCTGGGAGCCCGATGCAGGATTTGATCCCGGATCCCCGGGATCATGGCCTGGGCTGAAGGCAGACGCTCAACCGCTGAGCCACCCAGGCGTCCCGATTTCTTTGCTCTAAAGCTAGATGCCTGTGGGAGGAGAGGGACTCAAAGTCCGGCTTCCTGGGTTTAGGTTTGGGTTTTGGGTCTTAGGAGCTCATTGACCTTGGACAAGTAGTCTTGCCTCTCTGGGCCTCAGGTTCCTCTCCTTGAAAGTAGAGTGAACGATAAAGTGCCCAAGTGTGCCGGGCTCATTGTGGGGACCGAGTGAGTGTGAGGTACGTGGCCCGGGAGCTGCATACAGTAGGTGCTTAGTCAGCAGTCACTGTTTGTGTCACTGCACAGAGCAGGAGTTGGGTCCCAGGCCCCCTCTGTCCTGGACGAACACCCTCGGGGCCTCTGCTGAGGTTTTTTTTTTTTTTTTTTTTTTTAAATATTTTATTTATTTATTTGAAAGAGAGAGAGAGAAGGAGTAGGAGGAGGGGCAGAAGCAGAGGGAGAAGCAGACTCCCCACTGAGCAAAGAGCCCCACATGGGGCTTGATCCTAAGACTCTAGGATCATGACCTGAGCCAAAAGCAGATGCTTAACTGACTGAGCCACCCGGGCGCCCCTCTGCTGAGGTTTTGATGTGGTGGCAGGACAGGCTGCTCACTCACGGTGGGCGAGGGGCGTCCCCAGTCCTGCTCCCCAGCTCTACTCACACAGGGAACTGGACAAGGAGGGAGACTTTGTCCAAGAATTTTCTTGACAGTGTGGATCTGACTGTGCCATTGGCTCTACATCAATCCATCAGTGGCTGTTTTGCCCCTGGATAAAGTCCTGGCTCCTTGGCCTAACATTAACGGCCTTGCTCAGTGTGATCCCTGAAAACCTCTCGGCCTTCTTGCCTCCTGCTTCCCCCATTTATGCCCAGAAAGCCACTCATACTTTCTGTGTGGATCTTTCTCACCCCTACCTCCTCCTTCCAACTTTTCCACCCTGCCGAACTCCTACTCAGCCTCCAAGCCCGGGCTGAAATATCCCCGCTATGACTCCTCAGCCTCCTTAGCTCTTGCCTACCCCTTTATGGCAGACATAGTCATGCGCTCCCACACCCTGAGTTCAGGGGCTCTGTCCATCTCAGGGTCCCTGTCACAGAGCAATGAACATGGCACTGAGGTTGGAGGGTCTCAGGCTGCTGTCCACAGAATGAGATGGAGGCGGGTACAGTAATGGTGGGGTTGTAGAAGAGGTCCCTAGGGTGATCCCACCCCACCCTGGCCCTTCTGGCAGCTGTCCAAGCCCTGAGCAGCCCTGCACGGTGGGCCCCGTGTCTAGGCAGCTTCCTGCCTGTGAAGCCAGGAAGGGGCTTGGGGCAGGGGCAGGATAGGGTCGTGGGAGGAAGAAGCCTCTGGAGTCAGGTGCCTGAGCCCCTTGTCATCCTGGCGAGGACAGGACCTTCCACCGGGGAGGAAAAGCTGCTTCCTGGCTGCCCTCCTGAATGGCCGAAATGACCTGTCCTGGAAGTAGCTCCATTGATGATGCTGGGGGCCTGGCTTTCCTGCTTCCTGGTGGGCCAGCCCCGGAACAGGAAGGCGGTTGGGTCCTGGGGTGGGGGAACACCTGCAGGGGTGGCATCCTGAGCGGGTGTGCCTGGCTGATGGGCTGTGGTGGTGGTGACAGTGGGTCGACAGAGGCCAGCGGGGAAGATGCAGTTACTGCCCTGGCCCCTGGAAGCCTGGGTGGGGACCCATCAGGCTGGTCTGCACAAATTAAAGGGGATGAGGCAGGCGGGCAGCAGGCTCCATCTGGGGCCGAGCCAGGTGTGAGATAGGATTCTCGGGAAGCTGAGGTGAGATGTAAGCCTTGAACGCCCGGCTCGGGTGTGGCCCTGCCTGCGAGAGCTGGTGGGGAGCCTGCAGAGGTTTGGAGCGCACGGGCGAGGCGCGTCCTGGGTGCCCAGCGTGAGCTAGGTGCTTGCCATGCACTTTGTCATCGCAAGATGCCTTAGGGATGAGAAAATGGGCCCAGAGGAGGTTAGCAACCTGTGTGGGGTTCTGGGACGAGGTCCCACTGGAAAAGTCACTTTGGGTGGGAACTTCGGGTTAAAATGACGTCTGTCCCTGTGTCCACCAGCCTGCTCGCCTGGATTCTTCAAGTCCGAGGCATCTGAAAGCCCCTGTTTGGAGTGCCCCGTGCACACGGTGCTGTCCTCCGAGGGGGCCACCTTCTGTGACTGTGAGGAAGGCTACTTCCGAGCCCCCCAGGACCTGCTGTCCATGCCCTGCACTCGTGAGTTTTGCCTTGGCTCAGGGAGGGTGGCTGCGGTGGACGCGGCGTGCTGGATGACACGTCAGGCTGCCCGGGTCTGAGCTCTGCCCTCTGCCCTCCATGCAGGCCCGCCCTCCGCCCCGCACTACCTCACGGCTGTGGGCATGGGCGCCAAAGTCGAGCTGCGCTGGACGCCTCCCCAGGACAGCGGGGGCCGAGACGACATTATCTACAGTGTCACCTGCGAGCAGTGCTGGCCCGAGTCAGGCGAGTGCGGGCCTTGCGAGGCCAGCGTGCGCTACTCTGAGCCGCCGCACGCGCTGACCCGCACCAGCGTGACAGTCAGTGACCTGGAGCCGCACATGAACTACACCTTTGCAGTGGAGGCCCGCAACGGGGTGTCGGAGCTGGTGGCCAGCCGCAGCTTCCGCACCGCCAGCGTCAGCATCAACCAGACAGGTGAGGGCGGGGGGTCAGGTGGGGCCTCGGGAGGATGGCCACCCAGGGCTCGGCTGTGTCCAGAGAGAGGCCGCAGCAGGTCGTGAAAATCAGTCTGGGTTACTTCCGAGCTCTGTGACCTCTCTCAATGCCCTCACCTACAAAATTGGAGTAATAACAGGGCTATCCAGAGGATTCAATAAATTATATATAAGGCTCTTAGGACGGTGCCTGTCCACAGAGAGGATAGAGCAAGAGTCAGCTGTTGTTTTACTTTTATTATTTATGCACTCATAAATAGTCACGGGGTGCCCTACATGTGCCAGCCCTTGGGGTCCAGGGCCTGCGGCTGTGTGCTGATGCGGGCTTGGGATCTGAGGAGCCCCGGCTGTGGACGGGACTGGGTCTGGGTCTGGGGGCATTCACCCCACCACCCACCCCCAGCCACCCCCGACGTGGCCTCCTCACACCCCTCCCCCACTGCCCCCCCAACCAGAGCCCCCAAAGGTCAAGCTGGAGGGCCGCACCACCACCTCGCTGAGTGTCTCCTGGAGCATCCCCCCACCGCAGCAGAGCCGTGTGTGGAAGTACGAGGTCACCTACCGCAAGAAGGTAACAAGGGGTCGGAGCTGGCCCTGGCTGGGTGGCAAGCAGAGGGCTGGCTGGTCACAGACAGATGCTTACCGCGTTCTGCAGATGAGGACACTGAGGTCTGAGGTCTTCCTGAGAGTCACCTCTCCCAGGCCAGCACAGCAGAGAGTTGTGGGAGAGGAGACACAGTGTTCTGGAGTCTCCCCAGAAGAGATAGTCGGGGTTGGGGAGAGAGCCGGGTCTCGGTGATCAGACATTGCTGGTGGTCGTGCATTTGCAGGCAGTACCTTGAGCGACTCACTTCATTTCCCTGAGCCTCAGTCTCCTCATCTATAAGAAGAGCATCCAGGGGCACCTGGGTGGCTCAGTTGGTTGAGTGTCTGAATCTTGGTTCCGGCTTCGATCATGATCTCAGGGTCCTGGGATGGAGCCCCACATTGGGCTGCACGCTCAGCAGGAAGTCTGTTTTCTCCCTCTGCCCCTCCCTCTGCTTGTGTTCTCACACACGCACGCTCTCTCTCTCTCTCTCTCTCTCTGATAAATAAATAAAATCTTTAAAAAAAGAGAGAGAAGAGCATTGAGTTTGCTCATGTAAGCGAGCTGCCTTGCTAAACCAGGCTTGGGGGAGCCTCTGGTGGGCCCAGCTGATGCCCTGCCCTCACCCACAGGGGGACTCCAACAGCTACAATGTGCGCCGCACTGAGGGCTTCTCCGTGACCCTGGACGACCTGGCTCCGGATACCACCTACCTGATCCAGGTGCAGGCGCTGACGCAGGAGGGCCAGGGTGCCGGCAGCAAGATTCACGAGTTCCAGACGTTGTGTGAGTTGGGCACCAGGGCCTGGGCAGGCCCTGAAACAGAATAGTTGGGACATCTGGGAGGAGCAAATGGATCAGAGAACTTAAAATGCCCCCTTTCTGGTCATCCAGGGCCTAGGAGAGACTGGTGGGGGTTGGCCCCAAGTCTGGGGGAGGGGCACCAGGGACATGCATTCAGGGCAGTGTTGCAAGAAGGAAGGACATGGGGCCTGACACTGGCGGACTGGGTCACGGAAAGTGTCCCACGCACCTGGCCGCACCTACCGTATTCCCTAGGGAAGGCCTGCTACTTACCATCTATGAAATGGGAATAAATATTCTCATGAACCGTCACAAGTAAAAGCATCCGGCACATGTCTCGGGTCCCTAAAGTGGGCCTTGGATGCAAAGGGGACATTGCCAGTCTTTGGAGTTGGGGGGCTCCCTTGTCATCAGCCACTCCCCCCTGACAGCCACGGAAGCATCTGGCAACTTGGCAGTGATTGGCGGTGTGGCCGTTGGCATCGTCCTGCTTCTGGTGCTGGCAGGAATCGGCCTCTTCATCCATCGCAGGTTGGTTGGAGCCCACGCCTGGGCTCCCCGAGGGCCGAGGTGGGCTACAGCGGGGCGGGACCGTCGGTTTCCTGTCTGCAGAATGGGGCTGCTAGTGATCTGACCCCAGGCCCCCCGGGGCCGAGAGGACGCAGCGGGCTGTAAAGTGCCCAGCACAGCGCCTGGCACGCCGCGGGGGCTCGGGACGTGGCGGTCATCATCTGTGCCCTCGTTAGTAACGCTGCGTCCACACTTCCTCTGGACACGCAGGCAGGAAGCTCTGGGAGCTCTAATGAGGAAAGCCCTCATTATGGCCACTTAAGGGGCCATTACGGGGTGTAGAGCCCCGGGAGCGAGCCCTGCTTGCTCATTTCCTCCCCGCCTCTCACTGCCTGCTCAGCAGAGGCCCCGACACACCAGGCCCCCACTCAGGACCAG
Source organism: Vulpes lagopus (assembly GCF_018345385.1). Classification (NCBI taxonomy): domain Eukaryota; kingdom Metazoa; phylum Chordata; class Mammalia; order Carnivora; family Canidae; genus Vulpes; species Vulpes lagopus. Next base: position 130,713,053 of record NC_054831.1, read on the forward strand.
AGGGAGGTGGGGGGCCGGGAGGCTCATGGCCAGAGCAGGCCTCTGACCTCCCCCATGTCGTGGCTTCCCCTTGGGGTTCTCTCAGGAGGAAGAGCCTGCGGACCCGCCAGTCCTCGGAGGACGTTTACTTCTCCAAGTCAGGTGAGATGCAGCGCCCCCCACCGTCCCCACAGGCTGCCCCCCAGCTCTGCCCTCCAGCTCTGCGGTGGAGACGGGGACAGTCGGGTGCTCCCAGGGCTCTGCAGTGGGGCCCGGGGCTTCCCTGGGCGGCTCAGAGGGGCTGAGCCTGAAGCTCAGTGATCCCGTGGCCTCCTCCTCCTCCTCCCCTTGATGACCCCTCACAGGGGGCTCCCCCAAACCGTGACCTTGCCCCTCCTCCTGTTGTCCAGAGCAACTGAAGCCCCTGAAGACATACGTGGACCCCCACACATATGAGGACCCCAACCAGGCTGTGCTTAAGTTCACCACTGAGATCCACCCGTCCTGTGTCACGCGGCAGAAGGTCATTGGGGCAGGTGAGTGCAGTGCGCCCGCCCAGGGGGCCTGGGACTTGTTGGGGGCGCCTGATGGCCAGGCTGACTGGGTGCTCCTCGCACCTCGTCTTCCCACAGGAGAGTTCGGGGAGGTGTATAAGGGAACACTGAAGGCGTCGGGGAAGAAGGAGGTGCCCGTGGCCATCAAGACGCTGAAAGCCGGCTACACCGAGAAGCAGCGGGTGGACTTCCTCAGCGAGGCCAGCATCATGGGCCAGTTCAGCCACCACAACATCATCCGCCTGGAGGGTGTCGTCTCCAAATGTGAGCGCGGGCACCAGGGTGGGGGCGGGAGACCCAACCCATCCCAGGGCCTGACCACCCGCAGTGGGTGTAAAGAAGGGCCAACCAACAGGGGCTCTGTCCATAGCAGTGCCCCCCCGCCCCCCGCTCCCTGCACCCCCATCTACAACTCTGGCCACCCCCTCACACCTGTGCCTACCCTCTGCAGACAAGCCCATGATGATCATCACTGAGTACATGGAGAACGGGGCCCTGGACAAGTTCCTTCGGGTGAGGATGTGGGCTGGAGTAGGTGGGGAACCTGGGGCTGCTCGGGGTGCCCTGGTGGCTGAGGGCCTGTGCTCTGGCAGGAGAAGGATGGCGAGTTCAGCGTGCTGCAGCTGGTGGGCATGCTGCGGGGCATCGCGGCCGGCATGAAGTACCTGGCCAACATGAACTACGTTCACCGCGACCTGGCCGCTCGCAACATCCTCGTCAACAGCAACCTGGTCTGCAAGGTGTCAGACTTCGGCCTGTCCCGCGTGCTGGAGGATGACCCCGAGGCCACCTACACCACCAGTGTAAGTGCTAGGGCAGCTGTCGCCCCCCGGGATGAAGGGGTTGAGGGTGAAGCGGCCTTCATGCTGCTCCAGGTCCTCTCACCTACGTACCTGAGTGTGGACCTTAGGCACACAGGTGAGAACACCTCCAGGGAGCATGGACGAGGGGCCCTGACTCTATCTAGCCTGGCTGCGATCGTCCTAGGGTGGGCCAGAGGGACAGTAGTGACCGAGCCTGGGTCCCCTGCAGGGTGGCAAGATTCCGATCCGCTGGACAGCCCCGGAGGCCATTTCCTACCGCAAGTTCACCTCAGCCAGCGACGTGTGGAGCTATGGCATCGTCATGTGGGAGGTGATGACATACGGCGAGCGGCCCTACTGGGAGCTGTCGAACCATGAGGTAGGCCCCGTCACCCTGCCCAGCCCTCTCCTGACCTGAACGGAAGCCCTCTCGTTTCCACACCCCGATGGCTGGGCAGAGGAGAGTTTGGAGGGGCTAATCTTCATCTGGCACATTCAGTACATGTCTGTTGAGGGCCCCCTATGAGCCAGGCTTGTGCTGGGCCCCAGACCCAGTGTCTGCTTATGGTCAGTGGAAGGACAAGGAAACAAGGAGTGGGGAGGGGGCGTGCATTCCTGCGTGCATGCACCTGGGTGTGCATGCACATGTGCGTGTGATAGATGCATCTGTGTGTGAGTGTGGGTGCCCGGTGCTTCACGCAGCCTGGAGACTAAGGTGCAGTAAGTAGCCAGGTGAAGACACGGAGCGGGAGGAGGGCTCTGGCTGCAGGGAGAGGCTGGTACAGACGTCCCCAGACTGGACGGAGGCTGGCTGCAGGGCACACAGCGGGGTCAGGAGCCCCTTCCTCCATGGAACTCCGGGGACAGCCCCTCAGCACTTGCCCTCTGTACCTCTGACGCTTGTGTATCGGACTCCAGAAAGAAGGCTCGTCCCCACGTGTGTCTGGGGTTCCCTGCCCTCCTCGCCCGCCTGCATGGCCGGGGCCTCCTCAGGGAGCCCGCGGGGGTCTGGTGGCCGTGCAGGCGGCGCTGACCATCCTGCCTCCCCAGGTGATGAAAGCCATCAACGACGGCTTCCGGCTCCCCACGCCCATGGACTGCCCCTCCGCCATCTACCAGCTTATGATGCAGTGCTGGCAGCAGGAGCGCGCCCGCCGCCCCAAGTTCGCCGACATCGTCAGCATCCTCGACAAGCTCATCCGCGCTCCCGACTCCCTCAAGACCCTGGCTGACTTTGACCCCCGGTTAGTTCCGTCGCCCCCGGTTTCACGGCCGAGCTGCTTCCGTGTGGTGGCCAGCTGGGGCCAGTGGGTGGGGGTGGGCACCCACACGTGGGCTTCGCTTGCCCGGGGCGGGGGCTCCAACCTATAGCAGCAGTCGGCATACATGGGAAACGCGCCGGGCGCTGCGCTCGGCACCTAACATGTTTTAACTCATTCAAACGACCGATGAGATGGGTCCTGTAATTATCTGCCTTTTGTTGATGAGGAAGCTGAGACAGGGCGATTAAGTATTTTATGTGCTGGCAGGTCGCCAGGCTGGGGCTGTGCCTCCAGGAACCTGAATCTTAACATTTTGTTATTTTGTGGTTATCGGTGGTGGTGTTGCCAGGGGGGAGCGGGCGGGGCGTGGGGGGCGCAGGAGCTGTAAACACTGAGCGCTCATGACATGCCAGCCTGTCTCCCTAAAGCCTACCTGATTGGGCTCCCCTGTTACCCACATAAGGAAACTGAGGTGCAGGGTGGTTAGGGGGAGCGGCAGGCCTGGGCCCCCCCCTCCCCGGGGCGGGCTGGGTGCTGCAGCCGCTCACCTGCAGGTGGGTGATGCCTGTTTCAGGGTGTCCATCCGGCTGCCCAGCACCAGTGGCTCCGAGGGGGTGCCCTTCCGCACGGTGTCCGAGTGGCTTGAGTCCATCAAGATGCAGCAGTACACAGAGCACTTCCTGGCGGCTGGCTACACTGCCATCGAGAAGGTGGTGCAGATGACCAACGAGTGAGTCTGGCCCGGCCTTCTCCTGCCTCCGAGGCCACCTCGGCCACCCACTGCTCCCCTCTTCGTCTTTCTCTCTCCTTTTCTTTAGTGGGGAGAGGCTTCACAGGAAGGGCAGAGCCAGGCCAGCAGCCAGCAGTTCTGGGCACTCACTCCTGGCTCCCCCCTCTTCCTGCATCTTTTCTTTTCCAGAAGGGGAAAATAATAGTAATTGTCATAATCAGAGCAGTGTTGGTGGTGGGCTAACTGTGTGCCAGCTGTGTGCTTGAGCACTTTGAATCCGTCCTCACGATAACTTGGCAGGTGGGCCTTGTCCGTATATCTGCGGACAGGTGAGAAACAGGGTGGGGGGGAGTGCAATGACTTGCCCAGGGTCCCACAGCCACTAGAGGCCCAGTGGGGTTCCAGCCCTGGTCAGTCGGTGAGGGCCCGGAGCTCGGGGACCATGGAGGTCAGTAGTGGAGAAACAGACTGAGAGGTTACGTAGCCTGCTTGAGGTCACACAGCGGTTAGGGGCAGCGTTCCTCTCCAGGGTGCCGAAGAGAAATGGGCAGAGCCCTTGGGCTTCTAGGCCGTTTCCCGGGAGAGAGTGCCTTGGGCCAACCCCTCCCGGACACCTCTCCCCGCGTGGTTGACTCTCAGCCCTGTGGTCCAGCCTGGCAAGAAGTGCCAGTTACCCCAGCCCTAGCCCTGGGTATAGCCCTTTGTCAGGCGACCCTGTGGGAGCTCCACTCTCCCCTCCAACATTGGGGACCTTTCCCGGCACGGCCTTGGCACGGACACCTCTTCCCATCCCAGGAGGGAGAAGACGTTATCCTCTCAGCCTTTTGTGCCTCTAAAAATAGTGTTAGGCCCCAAGAGCCCAGCATGTACAGGGTCCAAGGTCAGGGCTGGAATGGGCCCTGGGGGCTGGGAGGTTTTGGGAATCACACGGAGGGGGTCCACCCGGGCTTCCCGCAGTTTTGGGTCACAGAAGTTCTGGGAGCTGGGCCTAAGCAGGAACATTCTCCAGGGCCCCTGAAGACCGCTGAGCTGGGCTTCTGATTGCTGGTCACAGCTTCTCGGGCCAGGCCGTGGCCCATCCCAGGGGACGGGGAGTCAGACAGGGACGGAGCTGGCCAGAGGGAGGCCTGGAGAGAGGAGATGGGTCCCAGGATATCTGTTGTCTCCAGCCAGCGGCAGGATTCCAGGCTCGGGCTCTGCAGTCACACTTGGCTTCAGGTCCCACATCTGACGCTTCCTAGTGGGAGACCTTGCTCAGATCAGGTTCCGTCCTTGAGGCTTGCTCCCTGTTTCCCTGCTGTGCAGATTGCATGGGTGCAGTGCAGGTGACATGCCTGGTACCTAGTAGGGGCTTAACCCATGTCACTGTCCTCTTCTCCTTGGCCCCCTTGCTTTCAGCCTGCAGCCTGTGGGCAAATGCCAGGATTCCTGGGCCCCTTCCTTTCGCCCAGGAACCTAGAGCAGCCTCTTTGCGCCTCTGGGGGCTCCCAGTGGGGACAGCACAGCTACTCTTGTGGGTGAGCAGAGCAAGGGGCAAGGAGAAGCGCTTACAGGAAACACATGTTCTTAGAAGCTTCCCGAAATAGCCCGGGGTGCTGCTTGGCCAATTCCTTTCCCACGAGCAAGGACAGGGCTGTCTTGGATGGATGGAGGCTGTGTATGTGTGTGCATGTGCGCTGTGTTTGGAAAGGTCTGAATAAAGGCAGGAAGTCATTCTACGCTCCCTCCGCCTCCTACCAGCTGGGTGGTGCTCAGAGCTGGGGCCTGCGTGACTCACCACCCCTGCCTACTTCTTTAGTTCAAATCAGTGAAACAAGTGGGGATCTTAGACCACTTTTTTACCCCAAAGGCTGTGTCTGCACATGCCGTGAGTCCCACTGGGAGCCAGTGAGCTGGTCTCAGAACTTAAGCACTTTCCCTATGGGGTTGAGGTTTAGGCTTCAGTGTCCCCTCCCTGCTCTTCCTGGCCCCTGACCCACTGCTCTTCCCCGGCAGGCCCTGGGCCATCCCACGATGGCCACATTTTCTCACATTGAGTGTTCACCACCTTATTTCGGAGTCGCTTGAGTCTCTAGCTAGACTAGGGTTCTAATTGTCTTTTGAGGAACTAAGGAAGCAGTGGATGTTGTAGTCCAGAAAAATGCCCAGTCCCGCCAAAGGCACTGTCCAGTGTCTGGGAGGGGGGCACAGGCCGCTGGGCCTTATGGTCACTGCGTACCCTCAGCATAGGCTTGGTGCTGATGCACTGTTTGCTGAGACAGTGAAGCATTGACATGTGAGGCTCTGGGAGGCCTCTCTCCCTCCTTGTGCCCAGGGCCAGCACATAGGCGGTGCTTGCTGGGGACGTGCGGCCTCTGAATTTCCCAGGGCTGGGACCTGCGCTGAGAGTGCTCAGAGGAAAGGTAGCCTCGGTCAGGTGTCTCCCTACCCCTGTGATGAGAATTGATGGGAGTGACAAGAAGGAAACCGAGGCTGGTTCAGGAACAGTCTTGGGCTGGTCTGCTGCAAGGACCACAGGGACCAGGCTGGCCTATGAGTCTCATCTTGTGCACCTCCCAGGTTAGCAAATGAGGCAGGGAAGGCGGCGGGGTTTTTTTTTTGTGTGTGTGTTGAAAAAGAGTGGAGCTGGGGTGGTGGCTCGGGAGCATCTAAGCAAAGCTTCCCACTTTCCATGTACAGAAACTGAGGCCCAGAGGCAGGACAGGACCTGCCGAGGCTTTGATGATGTCCCGGACTAGAATTTGGCCTCTTGCTTCCCAGCCCAGGGCTTTTGCTTCCTAGACGGGTCTCAGGAGCAATCTCAGCCCCCACCCTGTCAGCCTAACTGCAGCAGGCTGGGAGACAGGCCCACCGCGGCCCCATGTCCACTAGCGGCCGTTCATTCCTTCAGCAGATAGTCCTCAAAGGACCTACTATGTACCAGGCCCATCCTGGAGCCCAGGGGACAGGTCTCTGCCGTCACCCTAATAGCACTCACTTAACCCCCTGCATCTTAAGCTGCACATCAGGGTCTTTGGGACCCAGTAGGATGCAGACTCCCTGCCCCACCTCCAGAACTTCAAGGTCAGTGAGTCTGGAGCGAGGCCCAGGATCCTGCTTTTCAGTAGCGCCTCCTTCCCCGGTGCTGTGAATGCTTCCCTGGGAGCCACCCTCGGAGACCTCCAGGTGCGGGGGAAGTGGCGCTGCTTCCTCGACAGCCCCAGCTGTTTCCGTTGGACTGGCCCACGGCGGTGGCTTAGGAAGTTCTACCTGCCGTCCGACTGCTGGCCTTCCTGCTGCAGTGGAGCAATCAGCCCCTCCTGGAGCCCTCCCCGCCAGCTCCCCTCCCCACGCATCCGGGTCTGCCCTTCCCTGCCCAGCGTTTCTCCTCCGAGGGCTCCCAGAGCCTGTGGGAAAGTCATGTCTCCGGAATTGCAAACAGGAGCTCGCACCGTATAATTAGTTTCATTTACAGCCAGGAGACGGCCCATAAAAACCTGGGTGTTTTCATGGGTTTGGGCTGGTGGGTGAGGGTGGTGGTAGAGAAAAGTCCCAGAGTGAGCAATAAACGTCCTGCTCCAGGGCTCCTGGGAGCATAAGTGGTTTTACAAGGGGATGGAGGGGCATGGGGAGGGGGGCAGGAGAGGGCTCTGGGCTCCTGGGCACATCTTTCCATTCGGCACGGAGGCCGCCTTCCGCCTCTGCCACCCGTGTCCGGGGGTCTCCCACCCTCCACCTTCCAGCTAGACACTCATCCCATCTTACAGGTGAGGAAATTGAGGATCCTAAAGGAAGAACACCTACTTAGTTAGTTCCGGGGTGACCTGGTCACCTGCCTGGTCACCCGCCAGCCTCTCCCTCTAGAAGAACTCAGCAGAACGTTAACCCTTGAGGTCCCGCTGCAAAGTGTGTCCTGAGTTCTTCCTCAGTTGTCAGCAGTGGGTGCTCGGAGTCGGGGTGGAATAGAGCAGTGGCTGGGAAGAGGCCTAGCAGGGAGAGCTGAGAGCAACACCCCTAGGGGGTCCCTGCCCGCACCCCCCTGCACCCAGTGATGGCACCAGTGCTGCCCAGGGAGGAGGCCTTGGCTGGGGACAGTGAGGACAGACCCAGGCCAGGGCAGAGAAGGCGTGTGTTCATAGCTCTTTCGATTTCCAGCCCCTCCACCTCCTGGCTGTGTGACTTTGGACGAGTCCCGTCCCCTCTCTGAGCCTCAAGTTCTCGAATCTGCAAAATAGTGGGGGAGAGAGCACCTGCTTCACAGGCGGTCGTGCCGGTTTCATGGGGGAGGGGAGAAGCTTCTCACAGCGTGGGCACTTCTCTCCTTTCCTAACTGTCGATGTCAGCAAGCTTTCGGGATGTGGCTCCTCCTGCCAAGCCTCTGCCCCCCACCCCCTCCCCACCCCTCCCCGCCTCTCCCCGGCCAGCCCCTAACTACCCCTCTCTCTCACCCACAGCGACATCAAGAGGATTGGGGTGCGGCTGCCCGGCCACCAGAAACGCATCGCCTACAGCCTGCTGGGACTCAAGGACCAGGTGAACACAGTGGGGATCCCCATCTGAACCCCGGCAGGCCGCAAACCCCCTTGGCCAAGAATACTTGAAGAAACAGAGTGGCCTCCCTGCCAGCTCTGCACTGGGCCACCAGGGACCTTATTTATTTCTAGTTACTCCTTATTGATGCCTCCCTGAGGCCTCTGCTGGGGGGGGGAGCGTCTTGGACGACACCTTGGCCTAAACCGGGGAGACGCTCAGGGACCCCAAGCCGGGGGCCTCTTCATCTACAAAGGACAGTCCGCCAAGCACTTAGCAGGCACCGCCGTGTTCCCAGCATCCCCTGGGGCAGGAGCCCCGCCAAGACATGTGGACAAACACACAGGACATTTCCAAACCCCTTCGCCGTCTCGGGAGGTGGAGGGGTTGGCCTGTGGCCCCGTGAACAGGGTACCTCCAGCCTCACCCACAGATGAGAAGAGGACAGCCAGCAAACTCAGCTGGGCAAGACCCAAAGTGGTTCCCCTGTCCCTCTGGTGCCTTCCTCAGCCCCCCAGGCCCTGTCCTCGGCCCCAATGGGCCAAATCTCGCTTCCCCGGGGCCCTCGCAGGATGCTTGGTTGTGTTGAGGTTTTTTTAAAAAATATATATTTTGTACTTTGTGGAGAGTATGTGTGTGTGGCAGGGGGCCCGGCCGGGGCTGGGGGTACACGGTGGCCTGTGTCGGACATTCCCAGGCTGGGGGCCGGTCCGTCCGACCTCCCTCCCCTTCAGGCAACATTCACTACTCTGTCAGTGTTACTGATTTCGTTTTCGTTGGATATTTTTTTCGAACCTTAATTTATTATTATTTTTTTTATATTTATTGTTAGGAAATGACTTATTTCTGCTCTGGAATAAAGCTGAAAATGGTTCAATCTGATCATGGTTTTGAGTCTTTGGTGGAGCAGCAGGGCTGGAGGGCCCTTATGTGTTGGAAGTGGGGGGCGGAGAGCTCACCCCGAGCACCCAAACAGAGCTGCTTGCCCGAGGCACACACGTTGTGGGACTGTGGGAGTGGGGGTGCGTGGGAGGTGGGCAGGGGGCCAGGGAGCAGGCCCTGCTGAGCCTGGCCTCCATGCCAACAGGCCTCTGTCATTGTTGATCTCTAGACTTCTGGAGGGCGGGCGGGGGGCAGGTGGTGGCAGGAGAACAGTGCCTCCTCCCACACATCTCTGCAGAGCTTGTCGAAATAGATTCTTCGACCATCCATGCTAGGGCTCTGAGGTTTACAAAACTGTTTTACAAGTTTTGGCTTGTTGGAGCCTCACGACTCTTCTGAGTTTTTGTGGGCACCCCCATTTTACAGAAGAGGAAAACCGAGGCTGGGTCTGGGGACAGGGCTTGCCCACGGCCACACAGCAAGTTAGAGGCAGAGGCCTGAATTGAAAGCAGGGCCGGGAATCCCAATCAGACGCTTTTCTCACAGATGAGGAGACTGAGGCTCAGACATGTGCAATGACTTGCCCTAAGTCACACAGCAGGAAGGAGCAGAGGCCTTCAGGGAAACTGGAGTCCTTATTTTTCAAACCCTGAGCCTTCTCCAGGATACCACGCCGCGGAGGCCCCGCATGCCAGAGGTCATGCACAGTGAGCCTTAGGAAGGTGTCACGCACAGGTGACCAGGGACCAGGGACGTGGACCAGGTGAGCAGAGACGGTCTGGGGCAGAGGAGGAAGGCTTCCTGGTGGTGGCGGCCCTGGAGCTGAGACAAGTAGGGATTATAGGGACGAGCGGGAATGAACCGGTGCAGCAGCGGGAGAGGGCAGTGCAGGCTGAGGGAACTGGAGGGGTGAAGCCACGCAGGTTTGCAAGCAGGAGCCACAAGCACTTTGCTGTTAGTAGGGCATGACGTGGGGGGGCTGACGTGGTCTCCAGGGCCTCGTAAGGCAGGTCCAGGAGTGGGGACGTTAAGTTGAGGGCAGTGGGGAGCCATTAAAGATTTTTAAGCAGGGTGAGGCGGGATTACTGTGCCTCAAACAGGCACTGGCAGGGGCAGGCCCGGAACCCCTGCTTCCTGACTCAGCTTGGAGCTGGACGATGGCAAAGTTGTGAGGATACTCAGCCTGCCTTGGGATCTCAACCCCGGCCTGCTCCGCCCTGACCCCCTGCCGCGGCAGGAAGGTGGCCTCCGTGGGGAGCCAGGTCTGGGTCCAGCCCACTGAGCATCAGGGAGCCGTGCAGCGTTGGGTGGGGCTGGGGGGTGGGAAAGGGAAGGGAGCAGGGGACCAGCTCGGCAGGCCTTCCTCCGTTAGCGCTAGGCCACCTGGGTGTGGTAGATGTGGTGGCTGAGTCAGGCTTTTCCTGGGACCTGACCCTTGCTGGGCCTGCCCGGCTGGCCACCATGGCTCTGTTACTGGGCTATGGCTACTGCCATCACCACCGACAGAAGTGTAGGTCCAGCAGGGAGCAAGCCTCAATCCCACAGCGATCTGGGCCCTTGAGGGCACTCGAGGCCAGGCCTGAGTCCCATTCCCAAAGCAACTCAGCTCCTCGATGCACATGATCACCTGATCACTGGTGAGCAGAGGTGGACATAGGAAAGTGGCTGAGCTTGGGAGGCAGATGGCCTCATGTGTTCTCTGCCTCAGGGCCCGGATGGATATGACGCCCTCCAAGGGCACAGGCCTCTGAGCTGCAGGCAGGGATCTGTGCTCAAAGGCCAGTGGGCAGCTGTCTGAAGCTTCCAACGGACCCAGTGATTGGCTATAGGAGAAATCTAAAAAAAAACTTTAATTTTTATTTTTTAAGTTTTAATTTTTTTAGATTTTATTTATTTATTCATGAGAGACAGAGAGAGAGGCAGAGACACAGGCAGAGGGAGAGGCAGGCTCCATGCAGGGAGCCCGACGCGGGACTCGATCCCAGGTCTCCAGGATCACGCCCTGGGCCAAAGGCAGGCGCCCAACCACTGAGCCACCCGGGGATCCCAAAAAACTTTTTAAAAATGTTAATTAAAATAAACCCAGCTCTGCCTTCTAGAGGACTAGGAGCATTGACACCCCCATAGCAATAAGCACATCCAGCTCCCAGATGTTGGCTCCTAAGCACCACTCTCTAACAAAAGAGCCCAGGGCTCCTTAGAGAACTGGCTGATTCCAAGGCTGAGGCAGGGATAGTACAGGATGAGCCTGGAGCTGCCTGTAGGGATGGAAGGCAAGGAAATGCTCAAAAAATAAACAGATCGGGGTGGGGGGCGGGGATGTCAGACCCAGCAGCCAGCCCGAAAGAGAACACAATGGCCAAACCTGGACCAACCAAGTCAAACAACAGGACAATAACATAGTCATAAATTTCAGCTCCAATAAAATGAATATTCATGAGTCCAAGCTGATAGAAATAGGGATTGAAGAAATAAATAGGGGTGGCTAGACAAATTTTCCTTACGGAAGAGTTCTGCATAATCTGTGCAGCTTCTCACCTCCAGCAAGTAGAGGTTAATTCCAAATTCAAGCTTTGAGTGTGAACTGGACCTAGTGACACCCTTCCAAAGAAAGGAACCCCAGAAATGGTTAAAAAAAAAAAGAAGATGGAGAAACAAATTTTACAGTGGACCAACCCTGCAAGCACAACCGTAACCAAGTTGACATCATCAGTGAAAACAAACAGAGCCAGGGCAGCAGGGATATGTTGCTTGAACTCAAGATCAGCTATCAGCAAACACTTACGTGGGATTCCGGGTGCCAGCCACCGCTCGCTCTCCCTGTACCGAGGCGCAGGGAGGTTAAGGAACTTGCAGGAGCCGCCCTGCTCGTGCGTGGCAGGGGCAGGGATCAGGCCCAGGCAGTCTCGGTCCCATGCCACTGTCCCTAATCCAATGCTCCTCTAGGGGTGCCCGGCTGGCTCAATGGCTCTTGATCTCAGGGTCATGAGTTCAAGCCCCATGTTGGGTATAGAGATTACTTAAAAAAAAAACTTTGTTTGCCACTCTCCACTGCCTAGACAGGACATGCTCACTGCCTCTGCCATGTTGGGCCTCCCTAGATATGATCTGAAAAGCACTGGTTCTGGGGAAACTGAGGCCAGGGTCCCCAAATACCTCAGTGCCCCACGCCCCAGGCACTCAGACTGGGGCTGGGGGAGGAGAGGATGGAGATGGGTTTGCTGCTTCCCCTTTTCCTCAGTGGGCGGTGGCCCACTCAGTGGCCGTGGAGCCACAATCAGGCCCCTCTCTTTCATCCGGGAGTTCTCAGCTGCTGGCAACAGTGGCCTCACAGCAGGACCCAGGCTAAGAGGGGGAGGAGTTGGGTGTGTAGGAGCCAGAAGGGGGCTTCTGACCCAGCCTGGGAGGTTCAGGCAGGCTCCCTGGAGGAGGAGGAGCCATCCAAGCTGAAACATAGGTCAGTGGGAATCTACTGGATGAGGTGGAGAGAAGTGGCCCCCAAAAGAGCCTGTCCCTGCACTCCAGACTCCAGACCTCTGTGTGCAGGGCCTGAATCTCCCCCATTTGGCCAGGACAAGGCACGCTCTGGTCCCAACGCCACCCTAGCCCCTGCTGTCTAGCCGTGAGCAGCCCTATGATGCCAGCCCCACTCACGTTCCCACCCCAAGCAAACCTCATCTCTGACCTCAGTTGCCTGGGCTGGGAAGTGGGCTCTCGGCCCACCACCCTCCCCCGGCTCTGAGCTGCAGGGCCCTTGGCAGCCCTTTGATACACCCAACAAAGCCCTGCAGAAGGTGAAGGCAGCAATTAGGAGGGAGCTGGGTGGGGGCTGCCCTCTTTCTCCGCTGCTCCCAGTCTAGGTGGCAAGTTAAAACAGTATCACCGGCCTGGGGCTCAGATTCCCTAATTAATTAGCGAATCCTAGAGGAATGGGCAGGCTCCCCGCCCTCCTCCCCACCGGCTCCGGGCCCCAGGACAGGGCCTGCCGCACAGCAGATGCTGCTACAGCAGAGGTTGAGGAAACGGGGCCTGACGTGCTGGAGTTCTCAGCTCTGCCCCCCCCCCATGCCTTCACCCATGTGGTGCTTCACGCCTGGATCACTTACTCCCCAGGGCAGTGCCGGGCGCCTAGTAGGCCCTCAAGAAACACTAGCTCATGGGGATCCCTGGGTGGCTCAGCAGTTTAGCGATTGCCTTCGGCCCGGGACGTGATCCTGGAGTCCCAGGATCGAGTCCCACATCAGGCTCCCTGCATGGGGCCTGCTTCTCCCTCTGCCTCTCTCTCTCTGTTTTTCATGAATAAATAAATAAATAAATCTTTAAAAAAAAGAAAAGAAAAGAAACACTAGCGCAATAAACAAATGAATGATGGTAAGGGAGGCCTCAGGACCCAGTGGGGAGCCATTTGGAGCCAGATTGTTCAATATCCCCAAAGGAGGTTAAGGTTGTGTTGGGGGTGGGATGCGTGTGACACGGTAGCAGTCCCCCCACCCCACCCCCTGCAGAGGTGGAGGCGGGCTGGAACCATGCAGGCAGTAAAGGAGAAGGGATAAGCGTTTCTGGACAACTACTATGTGCCAAGCCCTAAACCCATGTTGTCCCGCTGAAGGATCACAATGACCCTGCAAGGCATGGATTTGTCCCCACTTTAGAGATGGGGAACACTGAGGCTCGGCTCTGTGATGGTATCAGGCCAAGATCCCTCAGGGGCTGTATCGGGCACCTATTGATCTCGCTGGGGGACCCTGAGCATGTCCCTCGGTGTCTCTGGGTCTCAGTTGGCCCGCTCATGGAAGTCCATCCCGGCCGGGGTGAGGGGCTCCTGCCCCCGCCCCCCGCCACAGACCTGCCCTGGCCGCCTTCCCAGGCCGTCCGCAGCAGCAGGCCCCACTCCAGCCCCTCGGGGTCTGGCTTCCTGATCCAAACCTTGTCAGCCTGTCTCAGTCGGCAGAACCAGACCCCGGTTTCTGGGAAGCTGCGGCCGCATCCCGGCCTTCCAGGGGCGGGGGGCCCCCTCTCCCCCCCTGGGCCTGGGCCCCATTTCAGCAGCCTCATCACATTCCCCAGTGGCCTCCACAGCCCGGATGGACGGATGCAGTTTCCACACTGGTCTGGCAGAGCCAGGCGGCTGCGTGACCAGGCCTCCTGCTGGGCGGTGGGGTCCTCCCCTCCCCTCGGGGGTCAGTCACACGCACCCCAGCATCTGGGCAGGGACTGTTGCACCCCCACAGCCGCAGGGCACATGGAGCACGCCCCCTCCCCGGACTCTACACCCTCCCAGCACACTCTTGCCCAGCCTGGCGCCCCAACCTCCCCTGGCTTCCCCATCGGAGCCTCTCCCCCCCACGCCCCTTCCCTATTTCTGTCGTGAAAACTGTACTCAGCCTTCCAGGCCCAGCCGGGATTCCCCATCTTCTGAGGGACCTCCGGAACCACCCCTGCTCACTGAGTTGAGGAAAATCAGCCCCAGGCCTCCCACGACCCCCTTCAGCCTATGGCACACAAGTGTGTCCGTCTGTCCCTGACACGTCCTCGGAGCAGCCTAACTTCCTTTCCTCAAGAACTCTATGAAGGGGAGCTGTGAGCACCTACTCCGTGGGTGGGGGGCACTGTGAACCCCATTGGTCCAGGACCCGGCTGACAAAGATTGTCCTATGTAATTAGTAGTAATGCTCCTCTGCACCTCTATTTTTTTTTTAAGATTTTATTTATTTATCCATGAGAGACACACAGAGAGAGAGAAAGAGGCAGAGACATGGGCAGAGGGAGAAGCAGGCTCCCTGCAGGGAGCCCGATGTGGGACTCGATCCCGGGGCCCCAGGATCACGTCCTGGACCGAAGGCAGGGGCTAAACCACTGAGCCACCCGGGCTGCCCTACTCTTTGCTTCTATTTGGATGATAAGTTATTTGGTCACCCTATTGTGAGACATGGAGAAGGGAGGGGCTTTCCCAAAGCCCTAGAGCTAGCAAGTGGCCGAGTCAGGATTCGAACCTGGCACCTTGGCCCAGAGCCCGGCTCTACACTCGTGTGTTTGGGCGTGAATGAGCCCAGGCATTCTCCAGGGCCTGCGACGCGCCCTCCGTTGCCTGGAGCTCTTCCCCCCACCCCGGGCCGGACACCCCAGCTTCCTCTTACCTTTCTGCTCAGAGAGGCCACCCTGTTCCCTTTCCTAAAGATGCCCTCAACCCCCTACCGTATTTCTTTCCTGCACTTTCGATTCCTCTTGGCTATGGGCTCGCAGGATGTGCTAAACACCTGTCACTGATGCTCACCTCCTTCCCAGCGGCCAGTTCCATGGGTGAGGACCAGTCTGTTTGGTGGCTCCCAGATCCCCCCCCCAGAGTACCCCCACATATTTGATGAAGGAATCCATGGATGGTGCTTGGCACCAGGGAGACAGTCGGGATTGGGAGAACCCAGGCGGTGCCCTCAGAAGCTCCCAGTCTGCTGGGGAGAAAGACCCAGGGGAACGCCAAGAATGCCCAAAAGATAAATCCTGTGGTTTGACAAGCATGGGAGCCCGGGCACCCAGAGAAAGAGCCACTTGCTCAGTGTAGGGCAGGTCAGGGGAGGTTTCCGGGAGGAGGTGGTGTCTGAGCTGACTTGAAGGATGGGGTGGGAGGGTGGAGAAGGAAGGGGCTCCGAGGCTGAAGGCCGGCCAGTGTGACAGCAGCGCTGAGGGCAGGGAGGGCAGCAGGGAGCTCGAGCCTGCAGGGGTGTGCAGGGGTCTGAGCGCAGAGGGCCTTGTTGCCCTGCTGGGGATTTTCCTCTTATCCTAAGGGTGGGCACCAGGGAGCAGCTCAGTGGTTTTTGTCTGGAGGAAGAGGGAGTGGGGGTAGGCAAGAAAAATCTCAACTTGCATGATTTTCAAAATTGTGCTGTCCCCTTGGAAAAAAAATGTGTGTGTGTGTGTGTGTGTGTGTGTGTACACATATCGAAGGGTTGATCTATAAAAAGAAAAGGTGATTTATTTTGCATGCCACTGTGGGACCAGAGCCACTGCCTGACTGGCCCTCAGGCCTGCTCTTCAGACGGCCCCCAGGACTGAGCCCCAGAACTCGCAGGTGTCCCCGCCCCATCCCCCACCTCCCCATCCCCAGCCATCTGTCTGGGAAGGTCCATTGTGGTGGCCTCTGACATCACAGCAGGGGGCAGCGTGATGTCACAGGGCCCCATTGTGGCCTTGGAAGGCGAGGTGCCCCCCACCAGAGGCCCCATTCCCACTCCCGCCCAATCCTATTAAGCATGGGCTGGGGACAAAGGAAGGCGCTTTGTGTTTTAACCCTGACTGAAGTGAGTCACAGGCTGCAGAGGGAGGGGATGGCAAGAGGTTGTACATTCCGGAGCCTGCCACCTCCCCCAGCTGGGCCTGCAGGTCAGGCTGCAGGCCCTGCTGTCACCACCAGCCACTGTCCCCCATGCCAGGGCCTGTGCCTCTCATGCATCTCACCCTGGGATCTGGGGCCAGAGCCTGTGATGTGAGGCTGCAGGCTGCACCCCTCTTGTGTCCACTCTATGATGAGAGCTCAGCCTGTGAGATTAGGGAGGGCCTGGGGGACTCGAGGGGATCCTGGGCCCGGAGAAGGAGGCCGAGTCAGCTGGAGCCACAGAAGCCAGAAGTGCCTGGAAGGCAGCTTCAGGACATAGATGGCAGACCAAGGCCCAGAGAGGGACAGGCCTGCCACCCAACAGATTCAATGAGCACTTATGATTTTTTCCTTTTAAAGATTTTATTTATTTATTTCTGAGAGACACACAGAGAGAGGCAGAGACACAGGCAGAGGGAGAAGCAGGCTTCCTGTGGGGAGCCTGATGCGGGACTCGATCCCAGGACCCCCGGGGTCACAGCCTGAACCAAAGGCAGATGCTCCACTACTGAGCCACCCAGGTGTTCCCCAGTGAGCACTTTAATTAAACTCCTACTGAGAGCCGTACTGGTGGAAACTCTGGAAGGTGACAGCCAGGACCAACCCCACAGACCTGGCCACTGAACAGGCACGCAGAGCAGGAGGCCCAGCCTGGGGACAGCTAGGTGGCCCGTCCTTCTCCCAGGTGTCTCCAAGGCTCGAGCTCAGGGGTCAGAGGGCCTGATTTGCAGCTCTTCTTCTGAGTGAAGTTGCAGGCCCTCCCCCCACAGAGCCTCTGTTTACTCGTCTGTAAAATGGGACTAACCGGACCCTTCTCCCAGGGTTGTAGTGACGACTGGAGGAGACACAGTGAGCACCCAGCCGGGGGTGGGGGGCAGGGCATCTCAGGGCTGGCACTACCACCCCCACCCGCCTCCTTGGGGATCAGCCCACAGCCAAGGCCCCTCCCAGGCTGGTAGCTGGACCCTTTGAAGGACATGTCTGGCCCCAGGCTGGGAGTAGGGTGCAACCAACTGGAGATGCCTAGGTGCCGACAGGCGGCAGCTTCGGTAGGGGCTCAGTATACCCTAATACCACCCGAGTGGGCTCGCCATCCTTGGCAGGGTACTGGGGCATGCAAGGAGGCTGGGGGTGGCTCAGTTGCAGGCAACAAAGCCCCCTTTCTCCCCAGCCCGAGGAATGCCTGGCACCCTCTCGCCGCCTCCGTCTATGTGGAGACCCAGACCCCAGGGTTGACTCTGTGGGGCCCAGGCTGGGCACCGGCCCTGCCCGGAGCCTGTGAGGCAGCCCTGGCCCTTTATGGGATGGGAGCTCCCCTGCCCGCCTCCACATACGCGCCCCCACATCTATACCCACGTGCACCCCCCAAACGGCTCAGCCCTCAGATGGGAGCCCTGAGCTAAGTCCAGAATCCCAGGCAGTCTGGAGCGCAGATGCCCACAGCTGGCTGGGCTGGAGAAAGGGCCAGAGTGCGAGGGCCCTGCCTCACCTTGGCCGTTCCCGTGTCTTAGTGCTTCCTGATATTTTTAAAAATACCCTAACTTGACAAAGCAAAAAGTCACAGCTCCACCCACCCCTGCCCCAGTTTTTGAATCTTCCCAGCCTCTGAGCCCCTGACTCTGTTCAAACCTCGAATTTTGACAAAAGAGGGTGCAGAGGCCACAGAGCTGGGCCAGGCTGGGACTGGTGCGGTGGTGGGGAGGGGGTGCCAGGGGAGCAGGTGGGGTCTCAGCCCAAGCCTCGCCAGGGCTAGGGGGGAGAACTGGCCTGCCTGGTGAAGGTTGCACCCTTTGTACAGATGAGAACACCGAGGCTGGGCGGGGAGAGCCGCACGTTACCCAGTGAGGAGCGGGGGGAGGAGCCGAGCTCCAGCTCTGAGGCCCCCATGGGTGGGAGGGATGGTCAGAGGTGCCAAGCCCCCAGACGCCCTCCCAGCCACTGCAGCCCCAGCCCAGCCCCAGGCCTCAGCTAGGGCAGGCCCAACCTGGAGGCGGGTGCTCAGGCCCAGGCTGCTGCCCTGGTCTTGACCCCCAGGGAGGATCTGCCCCTCATGCCGCAGCCCTGGCCAGACTTTGCCCAGACACCTCAGGAATGTGGGGGGATGGGGCTCAGGAAAGATGGGGCCTGGGGTCCAGGGGCGGATAGAACAAAGAAGCCACGTGTCTGGACTCTCCTTGCACCCCCAGAGCTGGACCACAGCTGGCAGAGGGCCCCCCCGAGGGTGGCTCAGGCATGTGTCCCTGTGTGCTGTGTGACCTGGGTATGCTCCTGCCCATCTCTGGTTTCCTGGGCTGCAAGACGGAGAGGGAGCACAGGAACAGGGGTGTAAGGCAGAGAGCCTGCTGCAGCCTGAGGTTGGGACTTCTGGCAGAGGGTAGAGAGAAGTGGGGGGCCAGCCCTGTGGTGGGCTCCTCTCCTGCCTCCTCACTCAGCCTCAGGAATCGCCTTAATTACAGCGTCAGCTTCCCTGCGCTTCCTGCCATAAACCCAGGAATCTAAATTAGAAGGCAGGAGGCCGGCTCCCCCTTGCCTCCGACCCCCCAAGTCTGCCGGGAAGTTCTCCTGGAGACAGGCCGCCAGTGGGGGGCTAACTACAGAGGTGCCCAGGGCCCAGACTGGGGGAGTCTGAGCGGCCAGGCGGGCGGGCGGGTGGCTCCGCAGAATCCTCATGCCCGTCACTGCTGAGCGCCTGCTGCGTGCCAGGCACGGGGCTAAAGAGCCCTTTTGATCCTCCCAGTATTGCAAGGCTGGCGTCAAGATTACCTTTTCAGACGGAGAAACTGAGGCACGAGCACCAGGTCACCCAGGGTCTCGGTGGCCAATCCAGCTGGACCCAGGTGTCCGGCTCCGAGGCCAGGGCTGGTAGCCTTTGCAGGAGGCAGAGGGGAGGGTGGGGAGCAGTGGAGATGGCTAGTCCATCCTGGGGTGGGGGGACCCATGAGTCAGCCCCCGAGCCCCAGGGGAAAACGGGAGACGGGAGATGGTTGATGGGAGGGGGTCAAGGGGCTGCTTGGCAGAGACCCGCGGGGTGTAGGCAGGGCCCTCTCCCAGGACCTGGCCATGTGGGGCAGATGCGGGCAAACCCAGCCCAAGAGCAGTGTGCGTGCGTGTGCGTGTGCACGTGCTTGGTGTGTGTGCCATTCGCGCCTGTGGGGACGTGTGTGACACGGAGTGCCTGCGTGCATGCGTGTGGTGGGGAAATGAGGTCACTGGGCAGCAGGGAGCTGAGTGTGTCCAAACCACTGGAGCCACTAGAGGAGAGAGAGACAGACATGGGGGGGGGGGCGGGTGCCTGGGGGAGGGGGGAGGGTCCGGAGAAGGGAAAGAGACCGAGGCCAAGAGGAGATGCAGAGGCAGAGGGATGCGGTGGGATGGGAGGCAGACAGACAGACAGACAGACGGCTGATGGAGGACACGGCCCGGTGGGGAGGCGGGAGAGCCCCAAGAGATGCCCAGACAGAGGATGGGGGTGTGACAAAGGAGGAGCCAGTGAGCAGAGCACAGGGTGGAGCAGCCCTGGAGGGGAGGGGGCTCGGCTGAGGCTCCCTGCTCTGCTGGCCCGAGTGGGGGACAGAGGGAGGAACCCCGATGTCCGGGGCTGCACATCTAATAGATTTTTATTTAATTATTAATGAGAGACCCAGAGAGAGAGAGAGGCAGAGACCCAAGCAAAGGGAGAAGCAGGCTCCACGCAGGGAGCCCGACGTGGACTCGATCCAGGGTCTCCAGGATCACGCCCCGGGCCAAGGCAGGCACCAAGCCGCTGAGGCACCCAGGGATCCCCGGGGGCTGCGCATCTAGACCGCGCATCCCTGAGACAGTTTTCTGAGGACTTCTTGCGCGTGCATCCCAGAGGGGGGTCTCCCCTGAGGGAGCAAAGCTCAGAGTGGCCCCCCGGGTCTGCGCTGAGAGCATGGGGGCCAGGAGGGGAGGGGGGAGGCCAGGAGGCCGACTTCCTCTGGAGGAGCAGCAGGAGGCTGCAGTTAAGGAGGAGGCTGGGCAGGGCCAGGCCGGGCGGGCCCACCCATCATCCAGGCCCTGCATCTGGCTCACCTCACCTCCCACCATGCTCTTCCTACCCCAGTGGTTCTCAGCCTGTGGGGATTTGGTACCGCCCCCACCCTCACCCCCACCCCCACCCCAGGACATCTGGCAATGCCTGGAGGAGTGTGCTCCTGGGATCCAGTGGGTAGAGGCCACGGGTGCAGCTAAACATCCCATAGCACTCAGGACAGCCCCTCCAACAAAGAGTCGTCCAGCATACTCACCTCCGCTCTATTCCCTGAGCAAGCCAAGTCAGTTCCTGCCTCAGGGCCTTTGCACTTGCTGTTAGTCCTGATTAGAATAGGATCTCCCCAGATCATAGTGCAGTTTGTCTTCTCATTCCTCCAGAATCGCTCAAACAGCCCCTCTTTAGAGCAGTTTTTCCTGACGCTGCCACCCCCTTCTGCACTCGCTGTCATAAACCTCTATTTGTTTCCCTCCCAGCACTTAGGCCCCAATTGTGACAATTTTGTTTTTTTATTCAAATCTTTATTATAATTTGTCTGCCCTCCCCTTGGCTGTGAGCTCCATAAAGGCTGGGGACTTTGGCTTTCAGCAGTACCCAGACGCTGAGTACTGGGTGTTAAAACTGAGAGCTCACTTAGAACAGCCAGGGGCTATTTTAAGGACTTTGCTTAGAACTCTTCGCATATATTACTTTATTTCAGTCCTAAGAGGTAGGCACCATCGGTATACCCATTTCATAGACGGGGAAGCTGAGGCTCAGCGATGTCAAGTAACTGGCCCAAAGTGACCCAGCCAGTCAGTGCACGCGCTGAGATTTGACAGCCTGGTAACCCAGAGCCCCATCTCTCCCTCCGCCTGGCCCTGCACCCTGGCCCTCTCGCCTCTCCCCCGGCCCGGAGCTGGGTCAGAACCGAGGTTCTGAGAAGCAGGGGGCCCAAGTCTACAGGGAGAGAAGGCCCCCGTGGGCAGATTCTGACAGTGAGGAGACTCGGGGACGTGGGGTTCCTCGGCCGGGGGATCCCCCACCACAGCCAAAGCCCTGAGGCCACAACCACTGCCCTGAGTCACCGTTGACCTTCCCAGGCACCCCTGGGAGCTGCGGAGGAGGCGTGCCCCTCCCTCTGCCTCCCTGATGGGGTCGGGGGGACTGGCATTGGGGTGAATCCCTCCGTGGCCCAGCTGGCAGCACCCCCACGAGGGGCTACAAGCAGGAGGGCGGCCTGCGCAGGGACAGTGGGGAGCTGTGGGTGCCCCTGAGGGCTGCGGATGGGGAGAGGGCCCAGAGGGGCTGCCTGGAGCCCTTTGCCGGCCCGAGTCCCAGCCTGGCGGCCGCTGGCACCACCCACCACACCACCCACCCCTTGGCACAGCCCGGGCCCCTCCGCCAGGCTCTCTGGTCAAGCCGGCAGTGGGCCCAGCGCCCCTACACGGCCTTCCCTCGCCCTGGGCCTTCTCCCATCGTCCACAGAGCCAATCGAGGGGCACCCTGGACCTGGACCTGCCAGGAGGTGCTTGAACTCTCCTCACCCCGGCCAGCCTTGCACCGTCCCAGGGTGCGGTGGTCCCAGCTCAGACGCCAATCTCCGTGGCCGTTCGCCACTCAGCAGCTGTGTGATCGCGGGCAAGTGTCGTCGTCTCTCTGAATGCCCAGTTTTCCCACTTGGGGACGTACACAGGGTTTTGGGAGGCTTCCCTGGGATGAGGCATCAGGGTTGAGCTCAGCTTGTGGTAAATGTTCGACAATGGGAGCTGTTGTTGACCTTTATTCTTTTTTTTTTTAATACTTTATTTATTTATTCATGAGAGACACAGAGAGAGGGAGAGAGAGGCAGAGACACAGCAGAGGGAGAAGCAGGCCCCATGCAGGGAGCCTGACGTGGGACTCGATCCCTGGTCTCCAGGATCACGTCCTGGGCCGAAGGTGATGCTAAACCACTGAGCCACTTGGGCTGCCCGCTGACCTTTATTCTCACGAAGGATTTCCGGAGGCCCCTAGAACACACAGACCCCCGCTGACGGCAACCCCCAGCCCACACCTGATTCCGAGGGCCTCCTGCGGGGACCCAGACAGGAGCTCCGGATTCCCATCCTGGCTGTGTCATCGGGTTGCTGTGTGATCTGAGCAAGTTGCCGTGCCTCTCTGGGCCTCAAGTTCCCGATCTGAACAATGACCAGTTGGCTTGGATGATCAAGGAGAGTCGGTCCTGCAAAGACACCCAGGTGTGAATCCTGACTCTGCCACTTCCTGTGACCCCCGCAAGTGCCCCCTCTCTGCCTCAGTTTTCCCCTGTAGAGTGGAACAATAATCGTACCTACCTAGGGAATAAGTGAATTAATACATGTAAAGTCTGGTATGCCGTTAGTGCTTAGCAGATATTGGTCATTAATATTAACTAAAACTAACCAAAATAAACTAATATTAAGGAATTATTTTTCCAATTGAGATATGATTGACATACCATAAGATCACCTCTTGAAAACATGCACTTGAGTGGTTTTTAGTAGGCTCACAAGGTTGTATGGCTGTCAACACTGTCTGATTCCAGAATCTTTTCGTCACCCCAAGATGAATCACTTCCCATCTCTACCCCCACACACACCCCCGCCCCCTGCAACCTCTAATCTACTTTCTGTTTCTGGAGCTTTGCCCATTCTGGACATTTCTTATAAATGCAATATGCATCCTTGTGTCTGGCTTCTTCCACTTAGCGCACTGTTACCAAGATTTGTTCCCAATGTGGCAGCACTTCATCCATTTTTTCTGGCTGAATAATATCCCACTGTACAGATGGGCCATATTTGTTGATGGACATCTAGGTTGTTTCCACTTTTTGGCAATTTATGAGCGATGCTGTTATGAACATCCAAGTATAAGAGTTTTTTTGTTTTGTTTTGTTTTGTTTTGTTTTGTTTTGTTTTCCAGTGAACTCTACCCCCAGTGTGGAACTTGAATTCATGACCCTGAGATCAAGAGTTGCTCTACCAGCTGAGCCAGCCAGGCACCTGCGACACGTTTTTTTGTAAACAGGGACGCCTCGGTGGCTCAGGGGTTGAGCGTCTGCCTTCAACTCAGGGCATGATCCTGGGGTCCCGGGATTGGGTCCCGCATCGGGCTCTCCGAGGGGAGCCTGCTTCTCCCTCTGCCTGTGTCTCCATGTGTCTCATGAATAAACAGATAAAATCTTTTTTAAAAAAGTTTTTTGTACACATGTTTTTCATTCTCTTCAGCATCTTCCCTGGAGCGGAATTGCTGGGTCATATGGTAACTCCACAGTTAGCTTTGTGAGGTGCTGTCAAACTGTTTTCCAAAGCGGCTGCACCGTTTTACGTATTTATTTTTTAAGTTTACTTATGTCTTTGTTTGTTTATTTATTTATTTTTAGTAATCTCTCCACCCAGTGTAGGGTTCGAACTCACAACCCTGAGATCAAGAGTCACACACTCTTCTGACTGATCCAGCCAGGCCCCCCTGCTGCACCATTTTATATTCCCACTGGCGCTGTATGAGGTTCCAATTTATCCACACCCTTGCCAAAGTGGCTAATGTCTTCTTTTGTATTGTAACCATCTTAGTGGGTGTGAAGTGGTATCTCGTTGTGGTTTTGATTTACGTTTTTCCAATGACTAATGATGTCAAGTGTCTTTACATGTACTTATTGATCATTCACATATCTTCTTTGGAGGAGTGTCCATTCAAATCCCTTCTCCTTTTTTTTAAAGATTTTATTTATTCATGAGAGACATAGAGAGAGAGAGAGAGGCAGAGACATAGGCAGAGGGAAAAGCAGGCTCCCTGTGGGGAGCCTGATGTGGGACTCGATCCCAGGACCCCAGGAGCATGATCTGAGCCAAAGGCAGATGCTCAATCACTGAGCCACCCAGGCGTCCCTACATACTACTTATTTCTGTTGTCTTTTAATTGTGCTGATTCTTGCTCATGGTGTCTTACTTCCTTGTATGTCTGCCTATCTTTGTGTTCTGCTCAGTATTTAAAAATTATTTGTGAAAATAACATGAGGCCTAAGATGATGCTTCTACCAAGCAAGGACCTGGAGACACTATTAATCCAAGGCCACTTTAATTCAAGTTCAAAATTGAGTTTCCCGAGTCACACAGGTGCCTGAACTCAAGGCTTGGTTTTCTTTTGGTTCACCCTCCTTTTTTTTTTCCCCCAAAGATTTTATTTGTTTATTTAAGAGAGAAGGAGAGATAGTGAGAAAGAGCATGAGCAGGGGGGAGAGGAAGAAGCCCTGACACGGGGCTCAATCCCAGGACCCTGAGATCATGACCTGAGATCATGGCCTGAGCAAAAGGCAGACATTTAAGTGACTGAGCCACCCAGGCACCCTGGTTCACCCTTATTCTGAGGATATCTCAGTTTAAAGAGTATCAGGCTCTCCATCTTGGACAAAAAGCTGGGCTTACCTTTCGTCCTCCCTCCTTCCTGGCGTCTCTTGAGGCTGTTAGATCCCAACTCTGATTCGAAGCCCTGTCCTCCAGATTGGCAAATGCCTTTGGGACAGATGTGTTCTTCTACCCTGGGCTTTCCTCCCTGGGTTCTTGCCTTCTCCTAGATTCTTGCTGGGGAACTTTTTTGCCACCTAGTTAATTCTTTGATGGTTTTAGGCAGATGATCTTTTGAATTGGCTCTGGAGATTTTGACTGTCTTCAGGAGAGGGTTGGTTCAAAATATCTATCCCCCCATTACTGGAGTCAGAAGCTCCCGAAAAGCCACACCTTCCCACTGGCATCTCGTTGCCTTTACCCAGGCTGTGCCCAGAAGACACCCTTCCTCTATTCATCTCAGGTTCTCTTAACCTCAAGGCCCCACACAGAGCTTTGCCACTAGAAGCTCTCCCAGCTCAGGGTCCCTTGCTCTCAGCCATGGTCCCCTCGAATCCACATCTCCATTGCTGTATATTTATCCATCATCAAACATTTATGTTTCACCCGCTGTATGCCAGGCCCACCCCAGGCCCTGGGGATTGCGCTGTGGACAACACAGAGGCTGTCCCTTACCCTGGAGGAGGGTGATAGATGGCTGGTTGCAGCCGGGCCGTATCAAGGTTGGGAGAGGGAAGCAGAGTACTTTGCAAGGAGATCCAACCAGGGGAGGCCTCCAAGAGGAAATAATACTTAAACTGAGGCTTGAAGGATGTGTAGCAATTACCCAGCACAGGGGTGGGGGAAGGAAGGGCGTTCCAGGCAGAATGAAGATCTGTCTTCAGACAGATGAAGAGATGTCTTTGCCAAGAGGTGCTGGTGAATCAGGAGTGGGGAGGAGGAGCCAGTGGGTGAGGCTGGGAGGGGGGGTTGGCACCTGTCTCACTTTCTGGACAGAGAAGGGGCTACACTTGAGGAAAAGCAAACTTCCTTAACCTTCTGTTCTAAAGAGTTCCTTTCAGGAAAGGTCCCAGTCCCTGGCTCTTTCCTCAAGTGTAGCTTCGGCTCCTTTCCTCTCCTGCCTGGGGCAGGATGGAGGGAGGCCACATCCCCTTGTCTCAGGAGAAGCAGGATGTGGAGCTGAATGAAGCCACAGAGACTGTCTTCCTCGATGACCCCTGCCAGAGTGTCCTCTGTACAGGCCCTGAGGCCCTTCCTGCGGAACCTCCGGCTCCATCTTATTTGACTTGGACGGGCTCCCTGATGGAGAGGAGGGACAGGGTGCGGGGACACTGAGCCCTGAACCCTCAGGAATGGTTCCAACTGATACCATTCCCTACCCAGCCAGGATTCTAGCGACTGGGGACAAAGAGGACCCCAGTCCCTCACCTGCTCCCTGGACCCCTCCAACATCAAGCCTGGGAGGGAAGAGCTGGTTAACCCCAGGGAGCCAGGAGCTGAGCAGGATTAGGTCTCTGTCCTGGTTTATAGCACCCAGCTGGGTGAGTGATTCTAGCTGGGGAGAGGTCCCCTTGTCATTAAATCCACTTGGCCCCACCCCAACCTATTATCCAGATAGGGAAACTGAGGGTCAGGTCACATGGCAAATGAGAAGCAGAGGCAAGACCTGAACCCAGGACTCCCGACTCCTGGCTCAGTGCTCACGGCCCCCTCTGATCATCCCACACAGATGCCTGATGCCCAGCCCTGGTGGTGACGGTTGGGGGTGGCTTCAAGACTCACATCTGGGCTGTGGTGGATGAGGCTGCAGGTGCTGTGGGAATCAACCATTCCCCAGCTCCGAGAGCCTGAAACGCGGCCTCCTGGGGACTGAGGGAGATTGTGGGCTCCCCTCGCTCCCCGTCATGCTTCAACGGAGGCTGACACTTTCCTGGCCCGCAGCTCCGGAGGCATCAACAAAATGGGCTGAACAAACACATCTCGCTCATTTGTGCTAAGACTCTGCAGATGCTTTCCAGCCAGAGACCATCGGAAACACACCTGAACAAAGTTGGGCTCACCGTCCAGGTGAGGGGGAGTCACAGCCCTCAGGAAGGTGTGGGGTGCCAGCAGAGGGAGCTGGCCCGGTAAGGGGTCTGGGCTGGTGACAGGTGCTCCTGGGGAGGACTCCAGGGGCCTGGAGGCTCGCTGTGCGCTGGCCGCAGTCAGGGAGCAGTGGTATTCTGTGACCCGGTGCCTCAATCACTCTAATCTGGAAAGGAAGAGGAACGAACTGAGGCTAAAGCTGTGTTTGGCAAAGAAGCAGCTATCACTCATTTAGCCAGATAGAGGGACGTCTGGTCATTTTTGTGGTTTGGACCATGTTCATTTTTGTCTGTGTTCAGGCACGATTACCGAGTGGTCTTGTCTTTGTCTTGATCCATCAAGGTCATTGGGTGGCCTTGTCTGATGTTGGTGATCTGTGAAATTGCTTGTGTTCACAGGAGCACACCAGGGCCTCACGGGGAGGGCCAGGCTGTCAGGGGCTGTTTTTCTCTTTCTCCATGTGAAAGGAGACAGCACGGAGCCCTGGAAAGCTGGCACGTCACACAGGGTGCCCGTGAGGGGTAAATGTCTGTCTGTCCCAAGGCTACAGAGGAAGCTCTGCAGGGAAGCCAAGAGGCTTTGGAGTCAGGCCCGGGGTTCAAACCCTGATTTTATTCATGCTCTTGGACGACTCACTTCCCCTCTTGTAGCTTCATCCACTTGACAAATATCTAACAAACACCTGTTGTCTGCCAGGGACTGGGGACCTTGGGCAAGTGCCTTAACTCTCTGGGATTCAATTTACCCCTCCAGAAAATGGGAATAATATTGGCACCTACGATAAAGAGTGCCTGTCCCTCAGGGTTGCTGGAAGATTCAATAGACTGTGTGGAGAGTCTCGAGCACAGTTTGGCATGTGCCATCTGTACTTCGTGGGGTTCCTGCCTCCCCGACCACCCCTGCCTTGCGAGGCCTTCATTGGCGGGGAAGCAGGACAGGGACAGCCCTGTCCATGTATAGCCTGTTTTGGAGAGTGAGTCCCCTGCCCCTGTTGCCCAGGGACCCTAGGCCCCGGCTGGTCCCAAGCAGGTCTGTTTGGGCGGGGGGTGTTCACCCAACAGGGGTGTTCTGTAGCTCCCAGCCTCCTCCAGAGCAATGGTGCCAATGTGGTTCTTGGGGCCTGGGGAGGCAGAGAGGGTGCCAAGGCTGTGGGGGTGGACGAGGGCATGCTCCATCCTGCCTTCTCCAGGCGTGGAGGAAGGGGTGGTGACAGGAGGGCGTGAGAGGCCAGCACAGAAGGAAGTTTGTGTGCCCATAATGGGGGGGAGGGCCCCTTACACGGGTCTGAGTGGTATGGCAGGTGGGGGCTCCCAGCTGAGGGCTGCTGTGTATATGTGCGTGGGCCGGATCTGACAGCGGGGCTGTGTGTGCAGATTCACGTGTGCATGTGTGATACCCCCGCCTTGGTGCGTGGATCTTGAAAACAGCCTGACTTGAGGATTCAAACTAGCCTGGGTCCCAGTTGAGTGACTTTCTGGCCGTGTGAACCTGTCCCGGGCACTTCCGTGGGCCGAGCCTCATTCATCTGTTCCACAAGCACACCTTGAGCTCTTGCTGTGTGCCAGGCACCGGGGAGACAGGGGCAATCAAGGCAGAGCCCAGGCTCTCATGCAACCAGCCTTACTTCCCCATCTTTAAGGCCGAGGCAGCAATACCTGTCTCCCAGATCATGTCTGCAAGTCCAGGCCATAGGGTCTAAGTGCTCAGGGGGAGATTTGTTGTCTTCAGGCTTCTGGAAACCTTGGCACTGCACCCTTTCTTCCAAGGGACATAGCTCTCAGCTGGTGGGAACGGGAACCAAGGGGGTCCTCCTTCAGGGCCTGACTGCCCTTGCTGGGCTCTGCTGGCGTGGGCCCTGGGAATGAGCGGCCAAGGCATCTGAGATGGCTTGGATGAGATGGGGGCAGCGGCATTCCAAGAACCCTGGCGCCTTCCCAGGACCGGGGAAGAGAAGCCAGGGGGCGGGTCTGGAGGACAAAGACCCTCTGTGGGCCCCCTTCAGCCAACCCCACACACCCACCTAGTATGGGCACAGGTGTGGGATGGAAACTCCTCCAACAAGTTGGGACACCCTTTTTCCCCTGGGCAGGGCTCACGGGGAGGGGGCTGGGGAAAGGGCAGAGGAGGCGGCTGCCAACTCCCCACTGGCTGCTGTTTACACCCAAGCGATGAGCTGGCTCTTGGCTTCACTGCCTTCTCACCTGGCCAGGTGTGCCAGGAGACATCGGCTAGCTCCTGCCTGGCTCCTGTCGGCATTCAATGCTCCAGCCCAGTTGGATTTGGGCCCAGGAAGGGGAGCCAGAGGAGGATGATCCTGGCCCCTTGCTTCGAACCAGATGTCTGATTTCCCTCTCTGGCTGATTTCTCTCTTGGGCCAGCAGCAACTCCTCTGAGTCTGAGGGACAGCAGGTCCTCTCGCCGGAGGTTGGCGGGTAGAGCTTCGGACAGCCCTGGGCCAGAGGGGATGAGGCCTTGAAGAAGGGGTTAGTGACCTCCCTTCCACACCACTGGGCTGCAGAGTGTCTCAGTAAGAGTGGCTGCCGTTTGCCAGCCCAGAAGGCAGGTGGGGGAAGAAACAGGCTGTTGGTAAAGTGGGAAGCGTTGGGGTTAGAGCCAAGAGAGTCGTTACAGCCCTACGAGGGATGCTGGAGTCAGAAAGGGATGCTTATGGGGCTGGGGCTGCTGGCCTGATCTGTCTCACAGCCTTCCCTTGGCAGGGGTGGGGAGTCAGGCCAGGACAGATGGGGGAGAGGGCTGGGGTGTGGAGGCTGGATCCCCTCTCCTTCATACCAAGTGAAGGGCATGAGGATCCTGCATGCAGCCCCCCACCCCCACCCATTTCCTTGCACACCAGCCATCACCCCGCAGAGAAGCCAAGCTGGGGAGTTGTATGGTTAGAATTGCCAGATGATCATGGGCCCATCCCTTTCACCTCGGTTTTCCTCTTCTGCATAATGGGCAGGTTGTATCTGTGTGGCACACTTTGTACCCGCCACGCCTCCTTGCACATGGTTTAATTTTGCCTCCCATCAGCCCTCTGAGGCAGGCACCAGCACAGCTCCCTTTCACAGATGAGGAAACTGGGGCTTACTGAGAGTCCGAGGGAGACTGGCGGTGAGCTGGGGTGTCCCCTCTCTCAGAGATGGAGCGAGGCAGTGCTGTGGCCTGGGTCTCCTGCCACACAGGCAGCTTGCAGGAGAAGTTTAAGGGCACAGCTCACCCCCCAATCACGGGGGATTTCTCATCCAGGCAGGGTCTTCCCTTAAGCAACAGCTCAGGGCTGAGGAGCGGCTCCCCTAGTGACACTGACTGGTGTCCAGGTTTGCCCCGTCCCCCACTGAGGTTCTGTCCACTGCCTGCTACCCCCCAGCTCACAGGGTTACTGCTGGGCCCCCTGGGGGGTCACCTGCTTCCCCATCAGCCCTTCTGGGGTCCAGGTGACAGCTCCGCCTCCCCACTGTGTGCTGTTCCCTGCTACTTCGTGCCCTGGTGCCTGGCTCTGGGCACCCCCCTGCCGGGGGCCTGCGGTGCTGGGGTGTCCCGAGAGAGGCAGGGAGGCATTCTGCTCTGACCCTGTTCCAGGCTTGCTCTGTTTTATGTTCAAAGAAGATACAAGGGGTTTAGCACCCCATTCATATGTCAGTACTTCATCTGGCAGGAGGAGGAGCCAGGAATGACCCCAGGCAGCCCACTGGTGTCTGCACTTCTAATTCATCTGCTCGGCTTCCATTAAGCCTGGCCCCTCAGGTCCCCACTGCTGCCCAAGCTGGGGCTTCCTCTCTGGCCTCCCGGCCTCCAGTCGGCTCCCTCTCGGTAGCGTCAGCTGACCGCTCGCCTCCCCTGTGCCGAAACCCGCAGTGGCCCCACTTGGCCTCCCTATGAATCCTGACCACTGGCTCAGCATTCAGTGCTCTGGCCATGCCCTGAGTCGGCCCTGGGCCTCCTCTAGCAGTGAGGGACTCTGCGGTTCCTTCCATTAGTCCCCGAGGGGAGCTGAGGCCCAGACAGGGACTCCACCTTGCTCCAGGTCGGGCATTCTGGCAGAGGCCCAATGCCTCTCCCTTGGGTCTTGCGTCCGTGGGCACCCAGGCCCCCTGCGAGCCAGCTGCCCGTGGGCAGGGCCAAATCCCTCCCAGGTTCCTGTCCTCCTGGACAGCCATCCAGATTCCTATAGGCCGCACTGATGAGCAGGGGTGAGCCCGTGCAAATCACCCTGGGCGCTCTGCACACCCACTGGCCCCGCTGCCCACATGCCCGCTCCTCCCCGTGTCAGGGGAGCAGGGAAGCCTCCCGCTGCTCCCTCGCAGGTAGGTTTGGGGCACGGGCACCATCCCCGAGCGAGGCTGCAGCCGCCCTCATTCGCCCTCTCGGGGCAGGGAGATCTCCACCCTGGTGCCCACCCCACGGGCCCTGCCCAGGCGGCCCTCGGCAGCTTGTTTTCATGGTGCCGGGCCCGGCTCAGCCTCCAGGGCCTTCCAGTCACGTAGCCAAACGAGTTCCTCCTCTCCCGCTGCCCAGGCTGCTGAGCACAGCGCTTTCCTGCTGGGGAGAGCACAATGGAGCCCGCCCCAAGGGACCCACCCCGGGGAGGCGCCAGCCCAGCTGGCTCTGAGCGCTGTGTGCCCGAGACAGAACCCACACCCTCTCGGAGTCTCGGTTTCTCCGGTGAGAAGTAAGGGGGTGAGACAAGGTCATGAGAGGCCGTCTCCAATGATAAGGGCGAACTTTCCTTGTGCGCTTGCTCCGTGCCAGGTGCAGCACCCCTGGTCCTCACGGCCACCTGTAAGCAAGGTCGGGCAGTGCGGGGCGTGTTAAGCCCCTTGGCTACAGGTGGACTCTCCCTTGTCTGTCCAGCCTCCATCTCCTGCTCAGAGACCTGCTCTCCCCATCGCTGCCTCCCCCTGCAGCCCCCGCCCCAGGAGGCGCCCAGCCCAGCTGCCGGAGAGAGGAGAGAAGTGTTAGGAGTGTTCCAGGCCTGCTGCCCCAGCTGGCGGTGGAGGGAGGCTGCGGGCATCGTGGGGAGAGGCGCTGATAATGGGGGGAGAAAGAGGTAGCAAGGAGAGAGATAGGGGTGCGGGGGGCGGTGCAGAAATGGCCTGCAGGGCTGGCCTGGGAAGGAGTCAGCCAGTTTGGGAGCAAGAATCACCTGACGGGGCAGCTGGGTGGCTCAGTGGTTGAACGTCTGCCTTCGGCTCCTGGCGTGATCCCAGGGCCCTGGGATCGAGTCTCGCATCGGGCTCCCTGCAGGGAGCCTGCTTCTCCGTGCTGGGGGCCTGAGGTCCTACAGAATTTTGCTCTGGTTTCCCCACCCATCTGCCTCGACCACACCACCACCCGCAGCCTGGGTAATCTCTTTTCAGCTCCAAGTCCTCTCAGTGGCGGGGACAGGACAAGTGGCTACACTCCCCACAGTGGCACTTCCTCGGGACTCGGATAAGCATCCAGAGCCTCCTCGCCCGACTCTGCCGTGGGTCTGGGCACCATACGGGTTAAGTGAGAACCGGGAGATGGCAGGGCCTGGGTGCTTCCAGCAAGACACCATGGCTCCCCTAGTGGGGAGGAGAGGTGGCCACTGTCGCTCAGCTCCTCCCGGTCAGTCTCCAAGGCCTGGCGAACACTGATGACTGCCCACTGCCCACCTCCAGGATCAGAAGGCCTGACCTTGCTCCTGCTCAGCTGTGACCTCCACCCTGCTCCCTTCCCCAGGCCATGGAGGCGTCCCAGGAGCTCTGCTCTGAAGCTCAAGGTCGCCAAAGGAAGTAGCCCTTGACAAAGTCCCTGCTGACCCATCCTCATCTGACCTCAAGGTGCTGCCCCTCCCCTCCATGCTCTTAGGCCCTGGGGATTCGAAACCCTAGCTTTGCCTCTCTGAGCCTGTGTCCTATGCACATGTGGCCCTGCGATCCCCACTCCCTAGGCTGGTGGTGAGGACAAAAAGGGACACTGCATAAGGACAGTCATCCAGTAAGGTGAAAATCCTAAGAATTTCTTTTTTGGGGGGGATTTGCTTGCCATCCCTGTGTGTGTCTTTGACCTGTGTCCTCTCCTCCTCTTCTCCTTTTTTTTCCCCTAAAGATTGTGTTGCTAATTAATCTCTACACCCAACATGGAGCTTGAACTCACAACCCCAAGATTAAGAGTCACATGTTCCACCAACTGACCCAGTCAGGAGCCCCTGCTTCTTTTCTTTTCTTTTCTTTTCTTTTCTTTTCTTTTCTTTTCTTTTCTTTTCTTCTTTTCTTTCTTTTCTTTTCTTTTTTTCTTTTCTTTTCTTTCTTTTCTTTTCTTTTCTTTTCTTTTCTTTTCTTTTCTTTTCTTTTCTTTTCTTTTCTTTTCTTTTCTTTTCTTTTCTTTTCTTTTCTTTTCTTTTCTTTTTTCTCCTGAACTTCTGACCCTCTCATTTCCCTCTTGCTACCTTCTGGGCCTCCCAGCCTGCTGGACGCATCCCCCATCCTCACACAGAGCCCAGGAGCCCACTTCCTCCCAGCCCACCCCAAGTTGGCTCTGGCCCCCCCAGCAGGCCTCCTCCCCCAGCCACCCCCTGCCAGCTCCTCAGCAGGCCAGGGAATCTGGGACCTGAGGGTGCAGGGTAGGGAGACCACAGCAGGGTTCTGGAATCTGCATGTTGTTTAACCAGCTTACCAGGGGATTGTGATGCCCACTGTCCTACCTGCGGGAACAGCACCGGTTGACACCTTGGGGGATCTTCAGGGCCCTTTTGTCATCTCCATTATGAGCTGGATGCTGCCCCCACCCACTGGGAAAAACCCTTTCCTGAAGTGTGATTTTGCCCCTGCCTGTCTAGGGCCAGGAAGGCAGGGCAGGGTGGGGCAGGGTGGGCAGGGGAGACCAGCTGTGCTGTGTTTGTTTTAGGGGTTTTCCTCTGCTGCTGGTTTCTAAAGAGGATGCCTGGGTGACTATGGGGACAGAGCGGGTCGGTCACAGACCCTCATGGGGCTGGGGATGGGGTGGGGGGCACACTAGAAGATAATGGGGGGTTGCTTTACCCTCCTCCCAGAGCCAGGCCAGGGCTTGGAGAATCTTTGAAGCTCCCCGATGCCGGAGTTAGTCTCCCATTTTACACAGAAGGAGACTGAGGCTCAGTGGGGCCCGGGGATGTGCCCAAGGGCACGCAGTTGAGGGGGCTCGACAGGCGACTTGGAGAGGGAGTTTGGGGCTCCACGGGGGCTTGGCTGTTCTTTCCTCTGCCAGACTCCGTCCCGGCCTCACTGTGCCCTCCCTCAACTCTGCACCCCCGCCCCGCAAATCTGTCAGGTCACGTGTCCTCTCCTCTGTCTTCTCCAGGTGGCCCGTCCTCAGCCCGGTCCCCATCATCCTCCCCCAGAGTGGGCACAAGCCCCTCATGGCTTCAGTAGCCAACAGCCAAACCATGAACCTGGGGTCACCGCAGCAACATTTAAGGAACTCTCACGGGTCAGGCCCTGCTCTAGAGTGTTCCAGAGGTGTCTACCCAGTGGGACCCTCACAACAGCTCTGTGACGTAGGTGCTGTCACTATTCCCATTTTACAAGTGAGAAACATGAGGCCCAGAGAGGTGAAGTAAGTTGCCCGGAAAGGGGTTTGAACCCAGGCGTCTCCCATGTTTCTGTGCTCCAGGTTAGGCCTCTGACTCTCTAGCACAGACCTCCCACCTGGGATTCAGGCTGGATGACCCCTCCCAGGTTCCCTTGAGCCCCCGGCAAAGGGGGTCACAGTGCCTGCCTGGCCCCTACCACCGTGGCTCCCATCTCTGTGACAAGACCTGTCTGTTCCTGTCCCCCGCTCCCACCCCGAGCCTGGGAGCATCGCGGGTTCCATTCATTCACGACCATGTCGCCATACTCGGCTCTGCAGGTTTGACACACAGTAGGGCCTGGGTCCCTGTTCTGGAAGGAACAAAGGCATTTCAGCTGGGGATCCCGCCTGAGCCTCCCCACAGTGCCCTCTGCTGGGCAGACCAAAGGCTGCCCCGGGGCCTGGCTGCGTCCGCTGGGCCTGATTCCATCACCCTAATAACCCCCTGGCTTTATAGAGCGCCTTTCTTCCTCTGAGCTCAAAGCACTTTCCCATCTGTGATCTCCCTGGGACCAGCTGGAGCATTCCTCTCCCCACTTTACAGAAGCAAACTGAGGCCTGGAGAGGGACTGGGCGAGCCCCGGCGTGCTGCTGGCAGAGCCAGAAAAGAGCTCATAAGTTTGTTGCTCCAGCCCTCTCGGTTGCAGGTGAACGGACTGAGGCCCAGAGGGGAGACTTGTTCACATGAGTCCTGGGCCAGAAGCCGATGTCCTAAATACGGTCCAGGACTCTCCCAGGACATCGAGATCTCTGCCTGCAGTTCACCAGGGGTTGGCCAAGTCATTAAACATACGGAGCCTCGGGATGCCTGGGGGGCCCAGAGGTTGAACATCGGCTCAGGGCGTGACCCTGGGGTCCTGGGATCGAGTCCAGCATCGGACTCCCCGCAGGGAGCCTGCCTCTCCCTCTGCCTGTGTCTCTGCCTCTCTCTGTGTCTCTCATGAATAAATAAATAAGATTAAAAAAATAAAAAACATAAGCCTGTTGTCCCATTTGTAAAAGGAACAGTACTTCGTGCCCTTCCTGCCTCCCTGGAGACCAGGAGATGAAGGACATGGAAGCCTTGAGGCCAGGCGAGGCCTGATAATGACGAGGGCAGTGGTCCAAGCCGCAGGCATCAGCAGGACCCTCGCCTGGGCGGGGCATAAGCACCCGGAGGCCCCTCCCATCCAAAACTTAACCTTCCAGAGGGTGGGTGGGTGGGCCGGCACCCATCCCACGTCCCGCTCTGGGTGAAGGTGAGAAGTGGTGGCCAGTCTAACCCTACCTCCCAATTCCTGCCCGCTGGGCCCTGCTTGGCGCTTCTCACAATTCGGCAACATAAGCATTTATTTTAGCGACTTGTTAATATTTATCTTCTCTGCCAGACTCTGAGTTAGGTGTCGGCAAGCTTGTCCCGCATCAAGAGGCCAGACCCTATTTCCAGCTGTGGGGGCCATATGTGTCCGTTGGACTACTTGACTCTGCTCTCGGAAGGTGAAGCAGCCACGGGGCGCCGGCTGGCTCAGTCAGTGGAGCCTGTAACTCTTGATCTTGGGGTTTTGAGCTCGAGCCCCGTGTCGGGTGTAGAGATTACTTCTAAAAAAATCTTTAGGGGCTCCTGGGTGGCTCAGTCAGTTACGTGTCTGTCTCCAGCTCAGGTCATGATCTCAGGGTCCTGGGATCAAGCCCCGCATCGGGCTCCCTGCAGAATGGGCAGCCTTCTTTCTCCTTGTCCACTGTTGGTGCTCTCTCTCTCTCAAATACATACATAAAATCTTTAAAAAAAAGAAAAAGGTGAAGCATAGATGATAAGGGCAGTTCGGGTGGTTCAGCGGTTTAGCGCCACCTTCAGTCCAGGGTGTGATCCCAGAGACCGGGAATCGAGTCCCACGTCGAGCTCCCTGCGTGGAGCCTGCTTCTCCCTCTGCCTGTGTCTCTGCCTCTCTCTCTCTCTCTCTCTGTGACTATCATAAATAAATAAAAATTTAAAAAAAAAAGATGATAAGTTAACAAATGAGCATGGATATATTTCAATAAAACTTCATTTACAAAACAGGCTAAGGGACAGATTTGTCCCAAGGATCATAGTTTGCTAACAACTACTCTAATGTCCGAGACAGGTGACACTTGTCTGATTGCTCTCAACTGTATCCCATTGTTCGGGCAGACAGCACATTGCAGGCACCAATTCGATTGATATTTGATGAATGAGGGACTGAAACAGGAAAGACGGGGCAGCCCCGGTGGCTCTGCGGGTTAGTGCCGCCTTCAGCCCAGGGCCTGATCCTGGAGACCCGGGATCGAGTCCCGCATCGGGCTCCCCGCATGGAGCCTGCTTCTCCCTCTGCCTGTGTCTCTGCCTCTCTCTGTGTGTCTCTCATGAATAAATGAATAAAATCTTAAAAAAAAAAAGAAAAAAGAAACAGGAAAGACATGTGTGGTGAGACTTGAGGGACATGTGTGACAAGGACTGATCAAAGTGGGTACAGAGCTTGTGCAAACATCAAGAAGCAGGAATGGAGGAGATGCTGTCCATCCCCAGGAGTTACCAGGCTCAGAGTCACCCTAGAGGTCAAGATAGAGAGGAAAACGGGGAGTCTAAGGGCTTCCCCAGTGTGGCCACGACTTGGACCCACTCCTAGGGGTTACTGGGAAGATTAACAGAACAGGACCTGTAAGGTCTGTAAGCACAGCCACTGGCACCTAATAATGTTGTTGCTGTTATCAACCCAAATACCTGAACCTGGGCAGCCCTGGTGACCCTGTGGTTTAGCGCCGCCTTCAGTCCAGGGCCTGATCCTGGAGACCCAGGATCAAGTCCCATGTCGGGCTCCCTGTGTGGAGCCTGCTTCTCTCTCTGCCTGTGTCTCTGCCTCTCTCTCTCCTCTCTGTGTCTGTCATGATAAATAAATAAAAATCTTAAAAAAAAAAAAAATCTGAAACTGCCCCCAGGCCCCACCTGGGTCAGCGGGCTCTCCCGCACTGAGGATGGCCTGTGATGACACAAGAAATGCTCCCCAGGGAGGAGCTGAGGGATATCTGTCCAAGTGCTAAGGACACCCTACCACCTGTTCACTCACAGGCTGGAAGCTTCTCCAGGGCAGGATGTGGCCTTGCTCTAGTCTCTCCCATGCCCAGCACAGTGGCTGTGTCTCCTCCATCACACTGGAGGCTCACCTTTCTCTCTCCTTATCCCACCTAGTCCACCTAGTCCAGCTTGTCTAGGGGGACGTGGAGTAGGGGGAGTGACTCTGACCTGTCACCCCACTCCAGAATGGACATATTCTGAGGTCAGCCTGTGGTCCTCTTTCTTAGGCACAGCCTGGTCTCCAGAGGGAGCACCTGGCACCCCAACCCTCCAGGTGGAGCAGGGAGTCCCACCGGCTGTGGGGTTCAGTCCTGGCTCTGCTCCTAACTAGCCTGGGTTCTTTCCCTGGGACTCAGTTGCCACATCTGCATAGTGGGAGTTAGGACCAGGTGATGTCTGGGCTCCGGAGTGTCACTAGCCTATCCGGAGACTTTGTGCCCATCTGGGTGGATACAGCCCTGTGGCGCACAGCTTGGCACTTTGTGTTAAGACAAAGGCACCCTCCATGGGGGCAGACACAGCCCATGCTGGAGCTCAGGGCTCGCTGACCAGAGCATGGGCAGGATTTCAGTGCCCGCCACCCTCAGCTGGGCACCTTCGTCCAGGTCGCGCCATGCACAACCTTCCACATTGTCTGGGTCTGAGTTGCCAGCGTGGTACTTTCTGGGTCAGTCGGCCAAGGGAGGGAGCAAAGAATGAAAGTAGTCAAGAATGACGCTGTCTCGGGCCGCCCCCTGGTGGCCATCTCCCACGACACACGGCTCCGGAAAGGCATCTTCCGTGTCTGGGTCCTAACCAGGGGAGCCTCCTACCTGCCTGCAGAGATCCAGCACCCGGGACTCAGAGGACCAACCTCCCAACCCTGAGAAAGGGATCCCGCCGTGAGGCAGCCACTGTGGACCAGGCCCTCGAGAGGCACTTTTGAGTTGAATTTAGTGGAACTGTTGACTCACCAGGCTGGAAGCTTCTCCAGGGTAGGGGCTGGTCTCTTCCCAGTGTCCCCAGCGTCTGGCCCAGGGGCTTTCTCCTCTGTCAAACATAGAACTTTGCCTCCCCTATCAGACAGGGGGCCCACCCTTCTTTCTCTCTCTCCCCCTATGCTACCTTGTCCGGCATGTGGGCCTGTCACCCCACTCCAGCTAGCAGCCCTCAGGTGGGAGCCTGGCGCTAAGAGTGGGCTCATTCTGGGGTCAGCCTGGGGCCTTCTTTCTCAGGCTTCCTGGGAAGACCCCAAGCCTGGGTCATTACTGGATCCATACCCTACCTCCCCCCAGCTCTTCTCTCTCCCCCAGTGAACGGGAACCTCGGCTGTCTCATTTATGCTTAAGCAGTGCCATGCAGTGCCGGGCACACGGCAGGTGCTCAATGAACGTTTGCTGGATGAAGGAAGAGTTGCATCCAGTCAGTCCTGGCCATGATCGGTTTCTAGATATGTGACCTTGAACAGGTCTCATTTTCTGTCATTCAGTCAACAAACACCTACTGAGCATCTACCATGTACTACTGTTCTAGACACAGGAGTCCAACCCAGATCCGCTGGGCTTCCAATACTGTTCTTTCTGCTTATCAGCTCTGGTTCCTCTTTCCTGAGAAACCAATACTGAAAAGGTTGAGACCTGGAGATGGGCAACCCCAGCCAGAAGTCCTGTTGTCTCCCACTGGCCCCCCAGACATCAGATCCTCCAGTCCCCAGGACACCCCCCAGCCTCCCCTGTCTGTACCTTTGTCACACAGAGCGCCCCTCCCTGTCTGCCTGCCCGTGTCCTGCTCAACCTTCAAATTCCCATTGCAGGGTCATGAACGCCTTGAAGCCCACCCCACCCTTCTGCTTTGGCCGAAGCAACTCAGCTGATGTGAGGATGCACCAGTGTCTACACTGACCCAAGCTATTTATGCACCTGGCTCCCCCCAAGCCACGCCTTCCCCCCCTCCCCTGGGGAGTGCCTGGGCCTAGACTGAGTCAGTTGATTGATCTCTCCCTGTCAGGCCCTGCAGCATCTGCTTGCCACGCTCCAGCGCCCAGCGCAGGGCCAGGCACTCAGGGCAGGCCACAGGATCCCCAAAGTCATGATGGGAGAATTGGATTCAGGGCACCACCTGGGCACTCCCTCCTCTGGTCCCCGCCCCCACAGGGGGCTCCTATCTCTCCCCCCCCATAGATACGTGGAGCAAGGAGGGCACTGGGGGAGGGTAATAGAAGGTCACAGGGCAGATGGACTGTGGGCCCATCTGGGAAAGGACAGCTTGCCCCTGGGGAAGGGCAACCACACATCTTAGAGCTGTCCGGGAATCTGGGAATCATCCGCTTCAGCAGAATTCCAAGGGCTGGGAAGGTGAATGTGGGCGTGCAAGGGGGAGCTGCCCACCTTGCAAGGCCTGGTCTTTAGTTAGTGCCACGTTGGGCTGACAGGCAGGACACCTGGGCTTGAATCCGTATCCCTTTGCTGTGTGACCTTGGGCAAGCCCTTGACCCTCTCTGAGCGCCAGTCTGTACAACGAGAAGATTGCTGCCCAGCATGAATGCCAGAGGCAGGAGAGCCAGAGCCACCTCACCCCGCCCTGGCCCCTTTTCCGGGACTGTGAGCAGGGGACCGTGGGTGGGGCCACTGCCCAGCCTCATCCACCTATCCCTGTCTTGGGCTGAAAGGGGCACAGTGGGCATCCTCTACCCTGTGAACTGCCCTGTTCTCTGCTGGGGTCCCCCTCCCGGTCTCCCCCCCCCCCCCCAGAGCTGCTAGGCTGCCAGCTGGGAACATCATCAGCTGTGACCAGCGTCCTGCGTCATGGTGAGTCAGAGCCATCCTTCCAAGCCAAGTCCAGTCACCCCACCACAGGAAGAAGAGAAAGGACACCTTGCCCCCCACAACCCTGGGCCACACAGGAAGGACCCCTTTTGTTCTTTCCTGTTCCACACAAGGACAGGCACCCACCTGGCACTGTGCAAGGCACCTGGGCATCCAGGGGGATCTGGACATACTGTCCCTTCAGAGCTCTCCTCCCCTACGCCAGACTTGGGGTGGGGCTGCTCTGAGTGGGGGAGAGCATGGGGGTCTCTGAGCATATGTGGCTGAACACGGCACGGACTCTAGGGCTGACACATCTCTCTTCTTCACACCCGCACATAGTAGGTGCTTCACACATATTCATGGAATGGAGGCTCCTTAGGCTTCCAGTAGGTGTAGCGGAGCTTGGTGATGTAATAATACATCCTATCCGTGTCCACCGTGGCTGTTATTTATTTTCAGCCCTAAGGACCTACTATGTCTCATTTTGCATATATTTCTCATTAATCCTTACAGCAATACTGTGAGGTGAGATTATCCCCCCCCCCCACTGTTAACAGATGAAAAAACAGGCTCAGGGAGGTGAGGCAACTTGCCCAAGGTCACACAGCTATATGTGAGCTGAGCCAGCTGTCACACCAGGTCTGCTGGCAGCAGTGGCTAGAGCCACTCCCCACCTGAACCCTACCTCAGAGAGGGGAAGAGACCTGGGTCAGTGCCCGCCCCCACCCCCTGGCAGTCCACCGGCCCCTCAGATGCTGCCCTGCTGGGGGCCTCCTACTCCTGCCTCAAACCTTATTCATCTCTCAAAACTCTGCCCAGGGCCATCACCAGGTTTTTTTTTAATTTTTTAATTTTTATTTTTTTCATCACCAGATTTTGGGGGGGATCCAAGAAACCTGGCTTCCTCAGCTGTAGAAGGTGCACAGGCAGGTGCAGGTGTAAAGATGGAGGGAGATGATGTGCAAGTGAGTGGCTCAGACGCTGCCGTGCTTGTGTGCTGAGTGTGCGCGCACGGGAGTGACCATGTGTACAGGTGAATGTGCATGGGAATGTGCATGGCTGTGAGTGTGCACGAGTGCATGGTACACGTGTGAGAGTGTGCGTGAGTGATAGAGTGAGCCCCTGTTGCCCCAGGAGACAGGGGACCCGGGGCCCTGGTTGCTATTTATTCCTTAAAGATTTTATTTATTTATTCATGAGAGACAGAGAGAGAGAGAGAGAGAGAGAGAGAGAGAGGCAGAGACACAGGCAGAGGGAGAAGCAGGCTCCGTGCAGGGAGCCCGGTGCGGGACTCGATCCCGGGTCCTAGGGTCACGCCCTGAGCCGAAGGGCAGACGCTCAACCGCTGAGCCACCAGGTGGCCCTGGATCCTGGTTGTTAAACTAAGGTTGTGTACGTGGGGCCGCAAGTGCTGGAATCTCCGCGCACCCCTCTCGGTCCCCTTCCCGACCTTCAACCCCGTCACTAGGTGGCGAGGAGAGAGGGTCAGGGGGGTCCCTCCCCTCTCCCCCAGCCGTAGCTCCCTCCCTCTGCGCCGCTCCCCGCCCCGCCCCAAGTCCCGCCCCCTCCCCGCGGACCCCGCCCCTCCCACCTCCCCCCGCCCCGCGGACCCCGCGCCTCCCCTCCTGCCCTGCCCCCCGAGCTAGGCTGACCCCACCGCCTCCCTGGTCCCCCCAGCCCCGCTGACCCCTCCCCTCCCCTCCTGCCCCCCGAGCTAGGCTGACCGCACCGCCTCCCTGGTCCCCCCCGCTGACCCCGCCCCTCCCCATCCCGGTCCCCTCGAGCTGGGCTGACCCCACCCCCTCCCTGGTCCCCCCCCGACCCCGCCCCTCCCCTCCTGCCCCCCCCCCCCGAGCTGGGCTGACCCCACCCCCTCCCTGGTCCCCCCCCTGACCCCGCCCCTCCCCTCCTGCCCCCCGAGCTGGGCTGACCCCACCCCTCCCTGGTCCCCCCCCTGACCCCGCCCCTCCCCCTCCTGCCCCCCTGAGCTGGGCTGACCCCACCCCCTCCCTGGTCCCCCCCCCCCCCGACCCTGCCCCTCCCCCTCCCGGTCCCCCCGAGCTGGGCTGACCCCACCCCTCCCTGGTCCCCCCCCCCCCCGACCCCGCCCCTCCCCTCCTGCCCCCCGGAGCTGGGCTGACCCCACCCCCTCCCTGGTCCCCCCCCGACCCCGCCCCTCCCCTCCTGCCCCCCCGAGCTGGGCTGACCCCACCCCCTCCCTGGTCCCCCCCCCCGACCCCGCCCCTCCCCTCCTGCCCCCCCGAGCTGGGCTGACCCCACCCCCTCCCTGGTCCCCCCCCGACCCCGCCCCTCCCCTCCTGCCCCCCCCGAGCTGGGCTGACCCCACCCCCCCGGTCCCCCCCCCGCTGACCCCGCCCCCGAGCCCGGGCTGCGGCCACAGGTGCGCGCGGCGGGCGGCGCCGGGGCCGGGGAAGGGGCGGGGCGGCTGCGCGCGGCTCGGGCTCCGGGGCTCGGGGCGAGCGCTCCCCCGGGCCCCCCCGCCCTCCGTGCTGCCCGCGGCTGGCAGGAGCGGGCGCAGCGCGGGAGGCGGCGGCGGCAGGGACGACGAGCGGAGCCCCAGCCCCGGCCCCGGCCCCAGCCCCGGCCCCAGCCCCGGCCCCGGCCCCGGCCCCTGCCCGCCCGCCCGCCCGCCGGCGC
Source organism: Vulpes lagopus (assembly GCF_018345385.1). NCBI lineage: Eukaryota > Metazoa > Chordata > Mammalia > Carnivora > Canidae > Vulpes > Vulpes lagopus. Next base: position 130,755,670 of record NC_054831.1, read on the forward strand.
CGCGCGTGAGCCCCGCGGAGACATGAGCGCCCCGCGGCCCGACGCACCCGAGGCGCAGCGGCCCGGCCCCGCGGCCCCGTGATGGGCTCCTGCGTGTCGCGAGGTGAGGGGGCGCCGGCCGGCGGGGGCGGGGGCGGGGGCGGGGGGGGACCCGGACCCGGCCTGCCCCGCCCGCACCCCCCCAGCCCCAGGGGACACGGTGCCCCGGGAGGACGGGGGGCAGCGCAGAGGGAGGGCAGGGGGGAGGCGGGGCGGTCGCCGTCTCCAGGCCGGCCTGGAGCCACACCCAGGCAGGTGGCACGGAGCGGGGTCGCTTCCCACCGCCCGAGCGGTCCCACGCCCCCTGCCGCGTGCTCGGGAGAGGAAGGGGGAGGGGGAGGGAGGCTCCCGGTTGCTCCGCGCCTGGCTCCTCGGGAGGGCGGGTTGGCGGCACCGGGAGAGCCAGCCCACTGCCCTTCGCACTCCCCCCAGACCCAGGCCCGACCAGCTCAGCGCCCCCACTCCTGTCCCCCTTACCCCATGCCCTGTCTGCAGAGCCCCTGAACCTCATCGACAGGAGGGGGTTAAAGGAGATGAACAGGTTATAAAAAACGGTGTCCCTTCCCCCACCCTCATCCCTAACTCCTCACCCCACCCCCCCATCCTTGGTCAGGGGACAGGAAGGGATGGAGAAAGCTAATATCTAAGCAACCCCTGGGCCTTTCTTTCTTTCTGCTTCTGAGCTTTAAAAGCTGCCTTGCCCTGGCACCTCTGCTCTCTTCCTGCCCTTCCCAAGGTGGTACCCCAGGAGTTGGAGTGAGACGCCCTGGGGGACTGGCTCCTACTCAGAGCAGGGGGTGGTGCAGGTGACTGAGGCTTTGGCTCCAGCTCTGCAATCCCACCGACCCCATCCACAGGGCCTGGGGGCTGTCATCCCACCTGACACCCCCCAAAACTTAGTTGTAGAGGAATGAATAGACCTTGGGGAAGGGCTGCACAGGCCCTGGGGTGGAGGTGGGGGCTTGTGCTGGGGGATGCTGGGGAAGGAGCATAGCACCCTTCTCTCCATCCTCTGCCCTCTAAGGGGGCACATCAGTCCATGTGGGACATTCAGGTAAGCAGCTTGGGACGTCTCAGGAGGGTGTCAGGGCTGGAATTGTGGGTGGGAGTTAGTTCCTGGAAGGTTCATTCACTTATTCATTCATTAAGCTGATGTTAACACCTCACCTACTGTGTGCATGCTGGGCATCTAGTGAGGACAAGTCCAGCATAGCGTGTGCCCTTGTGAGGCCGACAGCTTGCCAAAGGGGAAAGGAGTTTTAAGAAGGAAGAGTATTTAGGGTTCTTCAGGACTGACAGGCTCTCAATGTGTCTGCAGAAACCCAAAGGCTAAAAAAAAAAAAAAAGAAACCCAAAGGCTCTGGGCAGGCTCTGGGTGTCAGGGATCTGGGATGGGGTGTTTCCTTGGTGACTGTGTCCCTTCCCCATCACTTGGCCATCCAGTGCAGGGGCCCCAGCCCTGTGAGCCGCAGACCCACTGAACAACAGTACAGGGGCCAGGGAGGAAGAGGGGCCTGCCAAGGTCAGGCTGGTCCTCAGGTCCTTGGACACCCCCTCCACGGGGCTGGCACCCTCCGCTGTGCCTGGTTGAGGTCATGCAGACTAAAGATGGACTTTCTTCGTCCGTCCTTCTGTGACTTGGCTGCCCGAGTGCCACCTCCAGATCTAGTTGTGTATTCTAACCTTGTCCCCCTCCTGAGGGGGTGGCACTTACAGTCACAACATGCAGCAGGCAAGTTAGGTAATGGGTAAAGAAGGGACGAGAGCATAGAGCAGAGGACAACCATGGTCTCAGGGACTGAGCCACTAAGTGGAGGTCACACCCCCCCTCTAATGGTCACTAATACTCCCAGAGCGCTTACCAGGTGCTGGTTGGAACATTTTAGGTACAACTAGCTAAATCGGGGTAGGTACTGTCGCGGTGCTCAAATTACAAGTGGGGAAGCAGAGGGGAAGCTGAGTGACCTGAAAAAAAGCTGAGCCTGTGCCCCTAGCCTCTGCACCGCGCCCCCAGCCCGTAGCCGGGCGCCTGACCCCCTCCTCTCCAGCTGCAGGCTTCTAGGCCCGCTCTCCACACCTGCACCCAGTGCTAACAACCCCCCCTTTCTGCAAACGCCCCCTTTTGCCTGGTACGCAGCCCTGAAGCCAAGCCAGGGATTGCGAGCCTCATGCTGATGCCCATACCGAGCCCAGAGCCTGCATGTAGCTGGGGCCGCCCTAGCCAGACCCCAAGCCCCAGCCACAGGCCACACCTGGGAGAGCCTCCCCGTGCCAGCATGGGGCGGCAGTTCGCTGCTCTGTGCCAGGCCTGAGAGGCTAGGGGTGCAGACTCTGGCTCCAGCCAGCCTAGGTTCCCCCCAACCCATTCACTCACTCTGACCTCAGCAAGTTGCTTAACCTTGAATGTATTACAGTGTTCTCATCTGTAAAATGGGACCAATACCGGTATAAATGCCCTAGGGTTGAGGGCAGGGATTAAATGACTTAATTCCTGTAAAGCACTCAGACCGGTACCTGGCACGTCGTAAGCACTCTTAAATGTTAGCTGTTTCTTTCATTTAAAATGTTTTGTTATCACCCTTCTGTGCAGACAGCTAAGCGAGGACTTCTTGGCTGGGAAAGGGGAGGCTCCAGAGGCTTCCAGCCCCATCCTGCCTCATGGGTGCCTCACGGCCCGCACTCGAGCTGCCGAGGGCTTGGGGGAAGTGATGGGACCAGAGTAAGGCAACACGTGCTGTTTCCAGGAGCTATTTTCTGTTCATCATTTACTTTTTTTAAAAAGAGATTTTATTTATTTGAGAGATGAGAGAGAGAGAGCAGGAGGAGGGGCAGAAGGGGAGGGAGAGGGCTCAGCAGGCTCGGTGCTGAGCGCAGAGCCAAGTGCGGGACTCAGTCTCCGGACCCTGAGATCATGACCTGAGTCACCATCAAGAGTCAGCCGCTCACCCGACTGAGCCACCCAGGTGCCCCATTCATCATCTACTTTTAAGCTACTGTTTGTGGGGCGCTTATCCTAAGCCAGGCTGAGCCTTTACTCTCCTGACCTAGTTCGTCCTCATTCAACCCTGGGATGTGGGGCCCAGAGACGCAAGAGTCTTACCTGAGGTCACACAGCCAGGACACAGAGAGGCAGGATTTGAATTCAGGCAAGTCCGTGTTAGCCCAGCGCCTGAGTGGGGAGCCCCTGCCCTTTGCTTTCTGATGTGCCCCGCGTGAGAGAGGCGCTGAGTGCGTGGCCATTGCTTAAAAAAAGCAACCCTCTGAAATAACTCCCGTGGTTGGTATCTGGTCGGGGCTTTGCCGCCACCGCTGGTGACGCTGGTGTACGGAACAAGGGAAGTTAATATCTACACCTGTCTCTCCAGCCCCCGGGGCTCCCGGGGTCCACCCCATGCCCTGGCACTGGAGCCTCTCCTGTGGCCCCCCCCAGACCCGCCTGTCCCAGCCTTGTCCTCCAGCCAACCCACTGGTCTTCTGGCCTCACTGAGGGAGTCTCAGTGCACTGGGCCTCAGGGCTTATGAGGGCAGAAATTGGGGACCAAGGTCTTTCTTCTGCAAGGTCAGATACCTCTTTGCTCTGGGAGAAGCTTCCAGCTCTGAAGGGTCTGGGCAGAGCCTCCCTGCCACCGCCCGATACCCAGGGCCTCTGACCCTGACCCCCTCCCACTCCCCCAGCACTGTCTCACCTTGGCCCCTGCAGAGCCAGTGAGTGACCTGACATGGGCACTAGGGGAGACCAAGGAAAGAGCAGATGGGGCCTTGCCCTCTGGGAGCTCACTGTCTGAGGAGAGAGACACAATCTTGCCCGAGTAGTCTAATGGGGGAGGCAGGACAGGGACGTGGACGCATGCACAGAAAAACAGCCTGAGGAGGTCAGCGCTGGTCAGTGGTTTGAGCACAAGCTTTGGAATTTCAGACTAGTTTAGGTTTGAACCCCATCTCTGCCACTTATTAGCTGGTGACCTTGGAGGAGTGGTTTGATGTCTCTGAGCCTCAGTTTCCCCATCTGTAAAATGGGCATAATGAGACCTACCTTGCAGGGTTTTGGTGAGGGTTAAACGAGAGAAAATGGATGAAAAGGCCTAGGACAGTGCCTGGCACGTAGTAGATATTCAATAAATAGTAGCAGCAGATCATTGCAGGCCAGACTTTGCTCATTCACATTGCTGGTAGCCTAGTACAGCTGAGGCCAATCCGGGCAGGCTGCCTGGAGGAGGTGAGGCGAAAGCAGGATGGGCTCGAGGATAGCTCATCACAGAGACGGAGCCACAGGATGGTGGAGGACATAGAAAGGAGCTGAGGTGTGTGGAAGGTCCTGGGGAAGGGCCCATTGTCTCCCTCTAACCTTGGTTGGGGATAGAAACGGGCCCCCTGGTGCTGCATCAACTCACTGATGAAGTTACCGCTGTGGCCCTGGTGGCCTATAAACAAACGTCCCGGGGACCCGGAGGGTACTTGAGGCTGGGCCTCTGCCCAGCTCAGAGGGACAGCCTGCTGTCATGGCAGTGACTCACCGGGCAGAGAAGCCAAGGGCTCACTCTTGGTGGCCTCCCTCTGCAGAGCCCCCACGGTGAGCTCTAGCCCCAGGGGCGGGACCAGAGGTCAGCAGGGGTGACCACGATCTGTCCCGGAGGTCTAGAAGGAGGAGCGGGTCTAGGGGCGGAGAGGGTCGGAGCAGCTGCGGTTTAGAGTGCCTGCTGTGGCAGGTGCTTCCTCCCGGGCAGCCCTTCCCATCTCCCAGGTGACAGCGCAGGGGCCACAGCGTGTGCCGGGGTCCTGGGTGGCAGTGAAAAGCTGGGATTAGACCCGGGGCAGGGGCTGCAGAGGGAGCACTGGGCCCGCTGTGTTCTCCCCGGAGGCAGGGCCGGGGCCTGGAGCTCTGCGGGCAGGCAGCAGCACACACCAGGGGAGCGGCTGGCTGGCTGGAGGAGGCGGCCAAGGGGTCCTGAGAAGCTTCGAGGGGAGGCCTGCGGCTGTCCAGGGAGGGGCAGGGCGAGGGGTTTGGGCCTGGGCTGCTGCTCTGTTACTCTGTGCCTTCAAGAGGGAGTGTACCCTCTCTGGGCTGCTGGGAAAGGACAGGGTTAACCCTGGGCCCTCTGCCCTCCTGGGGTGCAGAGCCCCGGGGGACACTCTGGGGGCAGACGGCAACCACAGTGACTAACGGGCTGGGACTTGGGCACCAAAGAACAGCTAGAGCCGCAGGCTCATCCTAGGAGCAAGCAGAGGAAACCAGGGTGGGAGCTTTGCAGCGAGAGGGCTGAGGTTAGAGCTCAGGAGGAACCGTCTGGGTGGTTGGACTCTAAGAAAGCAGATTGAGGAGCTGGTGTGAGAAGCAGGGAGCATCCTTGGTAGGCAGAAGAGAGCTCTGCTTGAAGGCAGAGGGACGAGGAGACGTCTGGAGGACGCTCCTCTCCTTGAAGGATCCCGACGGCCCCCTCCAAGTTGCCAGGGCAACCAGAGGCCTGTCACTGCTGTGGCCAGGGGAGGCGGGGGAGGGGGCAGGTCGGAGAAGGGGTCTCAGGCCTCCAGGTCGCTGGAGTAGCATGTGGACTGGGGAGGAAGGAGGCGCCCCAGTAGCAGTGGCCAGGGGTCCCCTCAGGCCGGCCCCAGCCCCCACCCCACATGAAACACTGTGTTTTTCCAGTTGCTGCTGGTGACGTGGCCGCCAGTCCCAGCTGGGCGAAGAGCAGCCTGTGATTTCACCCTGGGCTGCTCCATTACCTGACGTCTCCATGGCAACCAGCCTGTGACATCACGGGGCCCAAGTCCTCAGGGGGAGCAGGCGGCTTTGGCGGAGGCCCCTGCACCCCAACTGAGGCAGGGGGCAGGGCAGGAAAGGCAGAGGGGGGCTCAGAGCCAGGAGTCCCCCGAAGTCCACCTTGGCCAGTGACCTTGTTCAAGTCATGTCCGCTCTGGGCCTTGGCCTGTGACGCCGCCTCCGCGCTGAGCTCCCCTCGCTCCGCGGCCTGCGGGCCTCCGGGGACCCAGGGGCCCTAGAAATATTCCAGCACCTCTCAGGGTTCCTGGGGACAGCCTGTCGCCAGCAGCTCGGCCGGCCCCTGCGTACGCCCGCTGGAATCCGAGGAGGGGTGACTTTCAAACGTTTTTGACTCCAGCCTGTGAGGAATACACGTATTTCGCACCACGACCCAGCACACACTTAGGACACTTACCGCAGATGTGTGTGCACACCCCTGCCGGCACGTGCGTGCCTGCGCCGTCTAAACCTAAGTTTCCTGAAACAACACTTGACCTGACTCCTCTTTAGGTTCTGGTATTTTCTGTTCATTTCTATTGTGTTTTTCGACCATATGACCTCGTAAGTGGCTTGCATGAGCCACTGAAGGAGGCGCCCCCGACCTCAACACCGCCTCTGAGGGACCTGGAACATTCTGGTTTCAGACAGGCTCATCCAGACCTCCTGCACCTGCTGGGCTGTAAGTCTGCAGGCCAGTCTCAGAACTCTCCAGTCCCTTAGGGATCCTGAGTCCGGTCCGATGTGGATGGAGACTTCCACCTCACATCCTGCTGAGTGTTCCCTTCAGGCCTCCCACCAGGACTGGCCACAGTCGGCTTTTTCCCCTGCTGGCCTCCCTCCCCTCTGACATGTTGGGGTCTGGCATGAGGAGCTTGAGAAAAAGTGGCCAAGATTTTTTTTTAAGATTTTATTTGTTTATTTATTAGAGACAGCAAGCAGGTGAGCGTGAGCACAAGCAGGGGGAGAGGCAGAGGGAGAAGCAGGCTCCCCGCTGAGCAGGGAGCCTGATGTGGGGTTCAATCCCAGGACCCTGGGATCCTGACCTGAGCCACCCAGGGACCCCAGCCGAGATATGTTTATTTATCTGGAGCTCTGGTGGTCTCTCTTGGCTGCCATTGGCTCAGTGTTGAGGGAAAATTTAATGAGCGACATGCCAGGCCCCGTGGCAGGTGCTAGGGCTCTGGTGGCAAATAAAGCTGACAAGGACCAGCCCTCAGAGAGCTCATGGTCTAGTGAGAGATGGTGAACAAGGAAACGGACACATAACATGTGCTGACGGGCATTGTAAAGAAGGAATGACACGGCGCCTAGGTGGCTAAGTTGGTTAAGCATCTGCCTTGGGCTCGGGTCATGATCCTGGGGTCCTGGGATCAAGTCTCCTATTGTGCTCTCTGCTCAGTGGGTAGCCTGTTTCCCCTTTTTCCAGTCCTCCTACTTGTGCGCTCCCCCCCACCCTCTCTCTCTCTCTTTCTCTCTCTCTCTGTCAAATAAATAAAATCTTTTTTTTTTAAAGGGATGCAACAAAATCAGGGGGTAGGAAAAGCTGGGTACCATTAGACAAGGTGGCTGGAGGCCTCGAGAAGGTTCTGACATTTGAGCAAAGACCTGAATATGGTGAAGGAGTGAACCTGTGGCTTTGTGGGAGGAGAGAGTTGGAGCTAGAGGACAGTAACAACCAGTGCAAAGGCCCTGAGGCAGGAGTCTGCTGGGTGCATCTGAGTGATTCGTGTGGCTGGAGTGCAAGGCAGGGGGGCACAGGTGCCAGGTTAGTATGTGTGAGTTCTCCTAAGGGGCCATTTGGGGGGCCTGCCCATGGCCGAACCCCTGTCATGGGAGATCTGACCTGCTTCAACCTCTTCTCTCCCCTGCCCAACTCCCATGCCCCCTAAAGTTGCCCACCCTCCAGCCTCTAGCGGCTGGGGTCCCCTTGCCCTGCAGGCGGCCCTTGTAGGAAGCACCTTTCTCAGTGTCCAGTTGACCCTGGAGAAACTCACAGTCCTTGCCGTGCAGGGGGAGGGAGGGCAGGCTGCTCTCAGGGTTCGTGACATCCACCCGGGGCTGGGGGATGCTCGCCCCTCCTTTGCAGACATCCCAGATCTCTGCAGGGGAGTCTCCGAGAGCCCCTCACTTGGCTCATGGGGGACAATCGGTCGAGTCAGAGGGACGGTGGGAGGCTGGGGTAGCAGAGCCTGTGGCAGCCGTCTCTGGGAGGGAGTCTGCTCCCCCCCACCCTCGGCAGTGGGGTGCCCAGTGCCCCTTTTGTTCTGTTCAGGGCCCTGGGAGGCAGGCAGGACCTGGAGAACAAGTATAGGCCACTGCCCACTTCACAGATAAAGAAATGGAGGCTCGGAGCGGTCAGCCAAGGTCCCACAGGAAGTGAAGGGCAGTGGCGTCCGAACGGGGGACCTGGCACCAGAGCCTCCCCCCTTGTCTCGGGAGCAGACCCCGAATTGAGGGTTGGGGTACAACGGGGACGTGAGGGAGGGAACCAAGAGAGGAGCGGAGAGCAGGACAGACGAGGTGGCCTGAGTGGGTTCCAACCCCAAGCCAGGGGTCTGGGGTCCCCCCTCTGGTCTCCGCAGAGGGCAGCGTTCATTCAGCTCTGGCTCCCCTGGAAAGGGCCCCAGGTGCCGCCAGGTGGGAGCGAAGGACTGGGAGGGGGGGCTGTGGGTGCACAGGACACGACAGGGATCCGAGCGCATGGGGCTCAGCGGTGCCCCGTCCTCCCCTCCCGCTGACACCTCCGCAAGACCCCTCGCTGGCGCTTCAGCCCGGCACCCACGGCCCACCCACGAGCGCCCAGCCCTGCCTCGGGGGCTCCTGACACCTGGCCTCAGCCTACAGAGGCTCCCTGGCCTTGGCTTCCTCCTGGTCAGCTTCATCCTGGTCGTTGAAACCAAAGAAGGGTGTTGGGACTGGGACCGGGTCTTGCGGAGGCCTCGCCTCCCTGCTCCTCAGGCCTAGACTCCACGGTTCTGTGACACCCCTCTCCTGGCACCTCCCCCATCACTCCCCTGCCCACAACATCCCTCTCCTTCCCCCCCTCCCACTAGCTTCCCCCCATTAGCTCTCCTGTGCGCCCCAGGAGCCCCCACAGAACTCCTCAAAACTCCTTTTGTGCTTTGGAGGAGAGTGAGCCTCAGCACCAGAATAACTGGGCTCAGACCCTGACTTCCAGCTACTGGCCGTGTGCAGCTGGATGCCTCCAGCTGGTGAATCCCCGTCTGGGCCTCAGTTTCCCATCTAGAAAGCCGAGCCATGAATTCCTTCCTCTTTTTTTTTTAAGGATTTTATTCATTTATTTATGAGAGACACACAGAGAGAGAGAGGCAGAGACACAGGCAGAGGGAGAAGCAGGCTCCACGCAGGGAGCCTGACATGGGACTCGATCCCGGGACCCCAGGATCACGCCCTGGGCCGAAGGTGGCGCTGTGCCACCCGGCTGCCATGGTCTCCGTTCTCATGGCCTCACCTGCACCGTGTGAGGAGGGACTGGCCACGTCAGTACAAAACTGTCAGGGAGCGCTGGCTGCTGTAAAGGAGGCTTGTCGGTGATGGGGAGAGACTGGGGCAGGGAGGGCCTCTCCGAGGAGGGGACCTGGAGCTGAGACCTGAATGACACGGTTCAGGAAGATCTGGGGATGGAAAGGACAAAGAACAATTTGAGGAGCAGCAGGGAGGCCAGAGTGGCAGGCACAGCGGGCAGGCGGGCACAGCGGGCAGGCTGGCGTGCAGGCCCCTGAAGGCCCTGCCTCCAGTGCAATGGAAGGAAGCCAGTGGCAGGTTTTCAGCAAAGATGCAGTCAGACCTGTAGCATCCCTGTGCGGAGGGAGGGTGGAGAGTGGGCCAGGCGAGAGGGTGGTACCCCCACCCCGCCATGGGGAGCCGCGGAGGGGATGGAGAGGGCTGAGCTGGAATGGAGGTTGCGGACAGAGCCAGCAGGACTTTCTGGTGGGGGGAAAGGCAGCAGTGAGAGAAAACTGGATGTTTGGTTGGCGCAGCTGGGTGGGCTGTTGCATCATTTTCTAAAATCGGAGAAGTGGAGGAAGATGGGCCCGGGTTTCCTGGAGAGGCTCTCGGGCATCCTGGCAATTCAGTCAGGGCTGCGGGTATAAACGTGGGCATCGGCTGCACTTGGGTCAGGTGCCCTGGGAGGGACCCCGAGATAATAAGGGGCCAGGCTGGAGCAGAGAAGGGGTGGGGGAGCCCTGAGATGGGCAGGGGCTGGAGGGGGAAGAGCGGGGGAGGTGCAGTGTCCCAGGGATGCTGAGAAGCCAGTGAGGAGACCCGAGAAGTCACCCCTGGGCTTGACCACGTGAGCCAAGGCTGTCTCAGGAAAGGCTGCCCGGAGAGGGTGGAGGAGAAAGCAGAGGTCAGACACGAGTCTCCCTAAGTATAGCCTGGAAGCGGGCAGAGGAGCGGGCACGGACGGAGCTGGGGGTGGGGGGGGAAGCAGGGGCCGGGAGGTCTCTAAAGGATGGGAGATGCTGGGGCTGTTTGGGTGCCGGGCGCTGACCCAGTGGTGGGGGACTCGATGGTGGGTGTCGGGGGAGCAGGGATGCTGGCAAGAGCCCCGACTGGAGAAACACTGTGGCACCTGCCATGCTGGTGGCCAAGAGGGAGACACAGCAGACGGGCAAAGAGAGGAGAGAGAGTGCAGGGCAGTGGTGGGGGGAGGCAGGCCAGGCTGGGGGGCGCCCAGGGTGAGGGGGGGCTGGTCTTGGATGGAGTAGGGACAGTTCTTCCTTTGTCACAGGAGGGAAAGCAGATGGTCTGGGCAAAATGCGGCCAGGGCGATGACTTGAGGTGGGAAAGTGGGGCGAGGCCTGTGGAAGCTTCTGGATCTCAGTGAGGGAGGGAGAGCAGCCAGCAGCAGGTGCAGGCAGGGTGCTGCTCCCCGTCCCCCAGGGGTTAGAGAAGGAGAGCCGCGCGCGCGGGTAGGCAGCCTGGCGGGAAGCAAACAGCGGGGCCTGGAGCCGTCTAGAAGGATCCCCGACCATGTCCCATGTGAGGCCGGCGACATGCAGCCCAGGCTTGGGGCCGGCAGAGGGTGAGACCAGACGGGGCTGGGAGTCGAGGGCATCTGTGGAGGAGAGCTTGGAGGCTGTGCCAGGTGGTCGTGGCTGGCCCAGGGTGGGTGCTAGAATTAAAGAAAATGGAGAACAGGCCGAGGGGGAAGGACTCCCACTGAGGGCACCAGGCAGGGGCAGATCTGGCTGGACGCCTCACGTGCCGTGGGCTTGGGTCTCTTTTCTACACGACGACACCTGTTTCATCAGGTGACAACAAAGTAGGCCCATCCCTCGGGGCTGGCCTGAACAAGCTTCGTAAGGAGGAAAGTATGGGCTTTTTTTTTTTTCTAAGTTCCTCCTGTCGTTGTTTTTCCAGATCTGTTCACAAGTGCCCACAAGGACTGTCCCATGCCCCAGGGCACGGACCCCCTGAACCCGGACTTGCCCTCCGGGCACCACCCTACTATTGCTCCAGACCATGTCACTGGCAAGGTAACTGGTCCCTCTTGCTCCCCACCCTCACCCCTGCCTGGGCCCTGGTTCCTGGGATGTCCCCTACACTGTTCCACGGGGAGCCTAGACTCTTCCAGTTTTCCCTCGTGGGCTACTTGCTGTGGGATTAGAGTCCCTGATGTGTGGTATGCATGTGGATGAAGGTCTGAATCGGGCTGGGCATCCAGGGACTGGACCAGGCTTGTTCAGAAGAATCCTACCTTCGAGGTCTTTTCACCCATATTAACTCAGCTTTGCAGATAACAAGTTCCCTGACCAGCCCACCACCCCTTAGCAGCTTGCCCTGCCCTCTGGAGGGTAAAGGAGTGGCATTCTCTGTCTCTCTTTCTAATATTTATTTATTTTTATTTATTTATTTATTTGTTTGTTTGTTTGTTTGTTTATTTATTTATTTTTATATTTATTTATTTATTTATGAGAGACACAGAGGCAGAGACACAGGCAGAGGGAGAAGCAGGCTCCATGCAGGGAGCCCGATGCAGGACTCGATCCCAGGACTCCAGGATCACACCCTGAGCCAAAGGCAGACAGTCAACCACCGAGCCACCTAGGTGTCCTTTTTTTTTTTAAGTTTATTTATTTAAGTCATTTCTCCACCCAACGTGGGACTCAAACTCACAACCCTAAGATCAAGAGCCATGTGCTCTACCGACTGAGCCCGCCAGGCTCCCCAAGAGTGGCATTTCTTTTTCCAGATGTATCGGGAAGAGCTGGTGAGGGGCCTCATATCTTCCTGGGGTGTGTTGTTTCCACCCCCACCCCCAGAGGTTGTGGCTTGAACCTACTGGTTCATATAATTACTTTTTTTTTTTTTAAGCACATGCCACATGCGAGGTGTTATGCTAGACGCTTTGCCCACGTTATGTCATTTGCTTCACCACAACCCCTGAGATAAATGGGATTTATCATCGTTTTACGGAGGAAGAAATGGATGCTCAGAGCTGCTAAGGCACTAGTGTAAGAATACCCAGGTAGAAAGGGCAGAGTCAAAACTCGAACCCAGATCTAATCTACCCCCATCCCCCCTGCCTTCCTGGCAGAGGCGCCGCGGCCCATCCCCTGCCGCACGTCTTTGTCTGCATGAGAAGGGAGCGCCAGGGCAGGACCGGTGAGAAGACAGACCCGGGGCCTCAGGGAGTAGCAAAGGGCTGGCCCATGCCACCCCCCCGGGGCTCCAAGACGTGTGCCAGCTGCTGGCACTGGGTGCCGGGCCCTGCCTGACCCTCTTTCTCCTCTTGTTTTAGGACAAACAGATGGATTTCTGTTGGGATCCTTGGCAGGTCAGTGCATGTTGCCCACCCCCGTCTAGCCAGCCGCAGCTGACACCATCGCCCGTCGCTCTGCAGTGCCATGGCGGGGGCGGCCCTGGTGGCAGCAGCAGGGGCGGGGGTTGGGCCTGTGGAGTGGGCAGGCCCCCTGGGGAGGGGGCCTCCTGGGGATGGTAGTGGCGGGGAGGTGGCATCTGGCGGGTCTGCTCCACCCTCCTCACCCCTCCTCTCCTGCCCGCAGAGGTGCTTCCAGACCACCAACGGCTACCTGTCCGACTCCAGGTCCTGCTCCAGCAACTACAACGTGGCGGCTCTGGCCACCTCGTCCCTTGTGGGTAGGCTCCACTGCCCCCTCCCGCCTTGGCGTTAGCACGGCCCACCCTCGTCCCTCGCTGTGGGGGCGCAGAGCTGAACTGCAGCCGGAGGCGTGGAGGCTGGCGGCTGCGTGGCTGTCACCTGCCATCAGCTCTCCCGCCCCGCTCCCCCCCTGCCCTGGGCTCTCCAGTGAGGCCGCTCCCCGCAGCTAAGGGCAAGGCTCCGGAGAGGGCTGCAGGCCGGAGGCAGTGGCACCTGCTGGGAGGTGGGCACGCGGGCCAGCAGAGGGGACTCAGGGGCCACCATAGCCTCTGCCCCGGGTCACCCACAGCAACCCCTTCCAGGCCATTCTTGGCCGGCCGGCTCTGCTCACAACCCTGTTGCACGTAACTCAGGCTCACATCTCCCCGGGGAGAGACACTGAAGCATCCCTGACAGCCCTCTGGGTCCGCGTCCCCATCCAGGCGGCCTACCCCCGAGAGCCGCTCAGGCCTGCCTCCCCACTGCCCAGCCCCTGCCTCCTCTCTGGCTGGATCCCTCCAGGGGTGCCTGATGGAGCCCCATCTTCACCCTTGGCCCCATCCCCTCGTAGGATGCTCTTCCTCGACAACAGATCTAACCTGTCACACTCGTGCTCATTACCCTGCCGTGGCTCCCCATTGCTAGAAGGAAAGCTCTGGAGTCCTCAGCTTGGCTCTCTCAGCCCTAAGTGTCACCCCCGAGGGGCTCCCCGGCCTCTTCTGTCACCCCAGTCTTAGCGCCCCCACCCCACCCCACCCCCTGTCTCAGCCCTGGTGGTCCTGGAACCATGCCCGAATCCGCCATGCCTTCCTCCTCGTCTCATCTCTGAAATAGCCTCCAGTCTTGCCTCCATATCTCCAGTGCACCTATAAGCCTACCAACCTACCTGTAAGGCTTAACCCCAGTCCACCTCTTCCAGGAAGCCTTCCCAGTCTGCTGCATCCCGCACAGGTCTCCCCCTCAGGAGAGCTGGCACTGGCCTTGGCACAAGGGGTGCTTCCTCAGCACGTGTTAATTCATGGATAAAGGGAGAGGGCTGGGGGGATCTCGAGTGGATCCTTGAAGGGAACTTCTGGGACAGAAGGGTCTGAACATGGTCAAAGGGAATGAGGGGTGTGACAGGTCTGGGAAGAGGCACCAGGTGGAGAGGACCGTTGCCTGAGGGCAGGATGTTGGGAGGGCATGGGGCTTCCACAGGGGTAGGGAGCCCCTAAGTGAGGTGGGGCCTTGGGGCTCGGGGTGGGTCAAGCCCAAAGTGGGCCCGGGCATCGGTTGGGCAGGAGGACTTGCATAGAGTCAGGGCTCCATAGGTATGAGGCTGTGAGGACACGGGGCACTGGGTGAGTACGAGCGCTGAATGGTTGTGGGGTATAGGCCACGAGATGGGGCTGAGGTACCGGGGGGCCCGGGGCAGGGGAGGTGGGGCCCGAGGCTGGGTTTGGTGTCAGAGCGGTCACTCGCTGCCCTCCATGCTCGCAGGGGTGGTGCAGAGCATCAAGGACCACATCACAAAGCCCACGGCCATGGCGCGTGGCCGCGTGGCCCACCTCATCGAGTGGAAGGGCTGGCGTGCCCAGCGGTCAGGCTGGGAGCTGTCCCCCGCCGACGACGAGCATTACTGCTGCCTGCCGGATGAGCTGCGCGAGGCCCGTTTTGCCGCAGGTCCGCGGGTGGGGGCAGGGGAGCCTGGGGACGGGGACTGGCTGGGACTCTGGTCCTTAGGGGACCGAGGGTCGCCACACGGGCGTTGTCGAGGTAGAGCAAATCAGTGCCGTGGGGTGGCCGGGGCGCTGGGTGGGCCCGGATGGACTGCCCGGCTGAGCACGAGGTGGTCGCGGCCAGCCCGTGGAGGCGCTGAGGGTGCCCCCCGCCCCCTGCTGCATCCCCGCTGAGCTGGGTCTCGCTGTCCCCACCCACCCACCCCCAGGGGTTGCTGAGCAGTTTGCTATCACAGAAGCCACGCTGAGCGCCTGGTCCTCGCTGGACGACGAGGAGCTGCACCCCGAGAACAGCCCTCAGGACATCGTCCAGCTCCAGGGTACCGCCTGGGTGGGCGCCGGGGTGGGGTGGGTGGAACAGAGCAGGGGGCGGGGTGCCAGCAACCGGATGCACCGTGACCTCAGACAAGCCTCCCCCCCGCCCCCCCGCCCTTCAGCCTTGGTTTCTGCATCTGTGGGATGGGCCCGGGGAGCCTTGCCCTGCCCATTGCCCACGGGGCGCCGTAGGCATGATAACAGGTCAGGAACCAAGTGCTCACCATGTTACATGTTTTACACTTGCCGTTTCGCTTCATCCCCCCCACACCTCTAAGAAGTAGGCCCTGTTATGATCTCCATTTTTCAAAAATTTATTTATTCATGAGCAACACAGAGAAAGAGGCAGAGGCGTAGGCAGAGGGAGAAGCAGGTGCCCTGCGGGGACCCCGATTCAGGACTCGATCCCAGGACCCTGGGGTCACGACCTGAGCCAAAGGCAGACGCTCAACCACGGAGCCCCCCAGGCGCCCCTCAGAGCCAGGATCTGAACCTTCATACCAGGCACGACGGACCACCTTTCTGGAGCTCCAGGTTACTCCTGAGGGCTTCACCGGGCCCTCACTCCACCACCCCTGTAGCCCCCAGGGAGAAACAGGCTCAGAGAGGTTCAGCGACTTTTCTGAGGCCACACAGCTCGGCAGTGACACAGCAGGTCTGGGAGGCCTGTCTTCCGCCCCCCACTTTCTCTCACTCACCAGGAGAGGGTGAGGAGCAGGGCCTGGGGCTCCGTGCCTCACACCCCTCTACCCCTCCCTTGGCTTTTCCAGACCTGGAGAGCGTCTACCTTCAGGACAGTCTTCTGAGCGGCCCGTCGCAGGATGACAGTCTTCTGGCCTTCTCTTCCCCTGGCCTCTCCCCCGATGGCTGGCCCTCACCCGACGAGCCCCCCATCACACCAGCTGTGGGCGCCCAGCCCCCCAGCCCCGAACCGCAGCAAGGGCAGCAGCTGCCTCGAGGCCCGGGGCCTGAGGGTGGCGCCCGTCTGCAGGGCTCCCTCCCCTCGGTGGACAGCATCTCCCTCTCCGAGGAGGAGGACGAGGTGTTCTATAACTGAGGAGGGGGCTGTATGCCCCGGAGCCTCTTCATACTGTGACCCTGCCCGGTGGGCAGCCCAGGCGGATCAGGACATTGGGGTCCGGGCTCGGTGTTTCTTGGCCCCTCAGGGCAGGCAGAGGATGGGTGCGGTGGGGACGGGGGCCAGCACTCCTCGCGGACCATTCTGTGCCTCTGGGGACCTGCCCCGGCAGTGGGAGCCATAATCCCCCTTCTTTGTTCACCTGGCCCCAGTAAGCACCTTCCCTGCAGGGTTTCTGTCCTCCCTGAGCTCCAGGACCCTCAGCAGGCACAGGGCAAGCTGCCCGGGGGAGCCCGCAGCGGACAGCCAGCCACAGAAGGACCTGGGAGACCCACTTGGAGTGGGGCCCCGGGGACCCTGCCTTGAGCCCGGGGCCCTGTCCTCCCCTCCCTCCGTGTTTGTGTCTCCCATCAGAGGTGGGACCATCTCTCTGGTAGCTAAGTGTCTGCTCCTCAGCTCCCTTCACGAGGATCTCTGTCTTTGGAGTGTCTGTCCGTCCCTCACTCTCTGCACCTGCTCCCTGGTGCCCCTGCCCCCTTCCTCGCACCCCCCTCCCACCTCCCTGAAGGTTCTCTGCAGACATTAAAGTGGTGGATTCACCTGGATGAACTTGGCCTGGTCTCTGGGGAAAGGTGTGTCCTTGGGCCCCTGGGGTAAGGAGGTTCTAGAGGGACTTGGGGGAGGACCCCTACCCCCCAACACACATAGAGGTGGTCGACCTACTGCCACCCAGCTGGGAGAGTCCCCACAGAAGATGCCCAAGGTTCTGTGGAGCCCCCAGGAGACACCCAGGGATGCTGCTTTATCAGCCTGGCTCGGCCGTCAGGTGAGCTGTTGCTTGGGTGAAGGTCCTTCTTTTTTTTTTTTTTTTTTTTAAAGATTTTATTTATTCATTTTTGAGAGACAGACAGAGAGAGAGGCAGAGACACAGGCAGAGGGAGAAGCAGGCTCCATGCAGGGAGCCCAACAAGGGACTCGATCCCGGGTCTCCAGGATCAGGCCCTGGGCCAAAGGTGGCACTAAACTGCTGAGCCACTGGGGCCCAGAAGGTCCTTCCTATACGTGAGGACAAGCAGCGTAAGACCTGGTGGGGGGCCTGGTCTCCTACCCTGTCTCCCAGCCACGGAGGGGGCACAGGCCAGCCGTGGGAAGCCGGGTCCCAGGCCTGCGATGCCTACGTGGCCACCAGGGGGCCCCAAGAGCTCGCCCAGGGCCCGCACACATCGGTCCACACCCTCAGAGCTGAGAGAGGATCTACAGCTCCGGGAACCAGCTTTATTTTTCTCCGGAGCCTCTGGTTGGGAGTCCCACAGCCCTCACAGGGCATCTGTGCCCACCCTCGGTGACAGCCGTACACCAATGTCTTCACTGTGGACTTGGTGACTCTTCAATGAGCACCCAGTGTCCACTGGCTTTCTCCGGTCTCGCATCCTGCTCGGTCCAGGGTGGGATTTGTCCTTTGCGGGATGGAGCGCTTCGTGCCACCCAGGATGGAGCATGGTGAGCGCTGCCTGCTTCCCCGAGGAGGAGCTGAG
The DNA here is from genome assembly GCF_018345385.1 of Vulpes lagopus. Classification (NCBI taxonomy): domain Eukaryota; kingdom Metazoa; phylum Chordata; class Mammalia; order Carnivora; family Canidae; genus Vulpes; species Vulpes lagopus. The sequence continues at coordinate 130,773,242 of NC_054831.1, forward strand.
CCGGGCTGGAGGGGAGGGGCTGTGGTGATGGGGGAGGAGGCGCAGGGTCCCTGCCCCATCTCCTTCACCAGGGCGGCCGGGCCACCCTGTTTCATCTTGCTGGGCTGGCTCACTTTGGGGCTGGCGGGTTTGTCAGGTTAGAAATTGCTTTCTTCAACTAGAACAGAGAAAGAGGGGTTTGGGCGAGGGAGGGTGTAGGGGAGGCTGAGAGTGGGGATTCCAGCATTGTCTGGCTGCCCTCAGGGTTGATTCGGGGGTAGATGTTAAAGCCAGGGCCTCCCCACTGCACAGATGGGATCATTTAGGCCCAGGGAATGGCGGGGCTGGCCAGGGGGCCACAAAACCACAGCCAGGCACTCTAGGCCAAAAAGTGGGGCTCGTCAGAATCCAAGGAGGCCTCTCTAAATTTGGATGGGAGGATACTGGTGTCCCCCCCAACACGGCCACCCCACCTGCTGAAGGATGGCTCCTCTGCCTGGCTCTGACCCTGGGGCCCTCGTACCTCCACCCAAGACACGGAGCCCACAGCTCTGCCCAGAGACGTCACAGGGAGGGACTGAAGGTTCAACAGCTCAAAGAGGTTGTGTGCCTGGAGGAGGAGTGGTCAGCAAACGTCAGAGGACGAGTGGTGCTCAGTCCACACCCCTGGTTTCAGTATCTCCCACGCCCAGGGCTGTGAGCCGAGGTGGAGGCTCCAGCCAGGGCTCTGTCCCCACGCCCCTGTCTTAGAGCCTGGGAAAGGGGCGGGGTGTAGTAACGGACCTGGGCCCGCAATGTCCTCTGCGGCCACCTGGGGTCTCCAGAGTCCACACGAGGGACCAATGGACAGGACCGGTTTCTTTAGGGAGATCATCGGGCTCCACAGAGGAGCTGAGGCCACCTGCACGGTCCTCAACCTGCTTGTGCCCCTCCCAACCCCATGTGCCAAAGCCCCTGTTGTGCAGGGTAGGGAGGGATCAGCATTCGGAGTGACCAGGTAATCTGCCCACATGGATCACACAGGGAGAATGTAGACCTGAAATTGAGACCCACATGGGCCCTCATATGCAAAAACATATTTTTAACTACTGTCTCTCTCCACCCAAGCTCTCCCTCCTCCCTAGTCTTTGCATCATCCCAAGATCCCTAGGAATGAGGGACAGAGAGGACAAGGACCACTCTGCTCATTCTACAGATGAGGATACAGACCCAGAGAGCCACAGGGTGCCAAGAAAGCTAGACCCTAAATCCCCCTCTTGGGCTCTTCCCCTTTATCCCACTGTCCTTGTCTGCCCGAACCCATTACCTGGTGCAGAGAGGTCTCCGGGGTCAGCTGCAGGGTCACTGGCTCCAGGGGACAGCCCCCTGCCAAGATGTCCTGGAGACACCGCTGGGGGTGGGGGAAGGATTATGGGGCCCTGGGCCAGCCTCTGCCTCCTCCAGGCTGTCCCTCTCAAACCACCCTTCCCCGAGGCGTCCCCCTCACTCCCCTGCTCACCACTCCCCATCCTGACACCCCACACGAGTATTCACCTGGTGTCCTGAAGCCCAGGAAGGTGACTCAGCCTGGAGTGCCTGCACCAAGTGGGCCCTTCCCACCGTGCCCACCAGGATCTGAGACTCTGCACAAGTGGAGAGGGAGAGAGCCACATTAGGAAGAAGACACATTTACTGGGCAGCGACTATGTGCCAAGAACCGTACCAGGCATTCCCATGTCCCTCAGGAACCTACAGCAGCCCTGTGGGTCGGGAGCTATTGCCGCGGATTTTACAGAAGAGGAAGCTGAGGCTCAGAGACACGGGGAGGTTAATCATCCTGCCCAAGGTCACTGAGCTTCTGGTGTGGAGGTGGGGTAATTGAGGGCGGCTGGGTAAGGCTGCCAGGGGGCCGAGAGGTCGCCTGCCCACCCTGATTCCCCATGCGGCAGAGTCTCAAGGCAGGAGCGGGTTTGGGACACTGCATGAAGACATCCATGCGTCAGGCCTGGGCTTTGCCCCTCATTTCCCACAAAAAAATTTCACATGCGTCTCAGCCCGGTGGAAGTGGCCCCGAAGGCCATCACGCTCTGAGGTCCTACTGTGGGCTGAGGGCTTGGCAAGCCTCACTCCGAGCTATCGCCGGAGTCGGCAGGTTTTGAGGGGGCAGCCTGGCATTTTTCCTTCTTGTCAGGTAAAATCAAAACCTCACAGCTAGACGTAGAGATGCTCTCCCGTTAAAAAACAACAACAACAATTTCTTGGTGAGCATCGGGGTCCCATAGCCTGGGCCTGTGCTGGTTGGGGAGCTCTTTGCTTCCTGTGGCTCTAAGGGTAGAAGCAGACTTTGTCTTAGAGGCCAATTTTGTCTTTGTTCCAGGAGGTCAAGCCTCTTGGAGGAGTCATCCATACGCAAATATTTCCAAAATGGCATATTTGGTGTATTCTGTGGGATAATGTTAACGGTATCCCAATCTGAGTGGGGAGAGGGCCTGGCATTTGGGATGAGAACCTCTGACAACTCCATGTTGGTCTCTATTTCCCAAGTGGGGAAACTGCGCTTCAGGGAGCTTACAGGGTTTGCCCACGGTTCTGCTGCTCATAAATGGCTTTATGGCCTCTTGAGGGGGAGGAGGTATGAGGGGTAACCCATACGGTTGGGCAGGTTGCTCACTGAACAAGGTAACTGCTCAAAGGATGAGTAGGACTCAAAATCCAGCTGTTCTATGCCTGCCAAGTGTGTACCTTGCACATGTGGGCTGACAGCGGCCCTGAGTGGACATGGCTGCCTCCCTCCACCCAAATCTTTCTTATTCTTACTGTACTTGTCCCAATGGAGAAATGAGGCTCTCGCTAGATAGTTCCCCGAGATTCAGCTTGTGTGTCCTTTCCACAAAAGCACCCATTCATTTTTCTTTAAAAAGACATTTTTCTCATGGCAACAGGGTTTCAGGAGATGTGAGTTAGCTGAGGAATGCTTGAAGGAGAGGCCCAGGTAAGGAGTCTTTCGACACCTCATGTTCCCATCATTTTACCCCCACTCCCAAGCACACCAGGCCTGGCTTCTAGAATTCCTAAAGCTACCCATGGAGTGCCTTACAAGCCTCCTCTCATCTCTTTTAAACACGTCGACCACCCCAAGTTAGGGAGGTCATTGTCTCCATTTTACCAGTGAGGAAACTGAGGCTCAGAAAGGTGAAATGACCTGCCCACAGGTGCACCGTTGCAGAGATAAGGTTCAGATGCAGGTGACTAGCAGGTCCAGTGCCCTGCTTCCCCCTTCCTGGACCTGACCCTCGAAGGCCAAAGACAAAGGTAGAGGGAATGTCCCCTCCCTACCCGTGCTCCCCCCTTCCTGCTGGGCACCTGTGCTCTCCACCAGGAAGAACTTGGCCATGTCTGTGGAGGTCACGATCCTGGCCACTTCCTCCAGCGGCGTGTCCTTGGCCAGCGTGGTGATGGTACGGTTCATGAAGTGCTCCACAATCACACGGTGGGAGCTGCAGGCAGACGGGTGCTCCCCTCAGGTCCTGGAGCGAGGGGATCTCCGGACCTCAGGATGAGGCAGGGGTACCTGGTGGGGCCAGTTCTTGGGTGTGGGCAGGCACTGAGAGAGTCCTAGGATGAGCAGCTCCTGGAACCCCAAGGTGGGGAGGAACTTGGGGACAGCTCACCCATGGCCTGGCTCTGGATTCCCAACCCCCGAACCCCTATCACCCCCAAGACCAGCTCCACTCCGGTCTGTTTTACTCAGCAGCCTTCCCTGGAGAGTTTTGTTTGAAGAAAAGTTTTATGGCAAAAGAGGAAAAGAAAGCTTTAAAGTTTGAAAATCACTGGATCCGCCACTCCCATTTTACAGATGGAGAAACTAAGGTGTGCACCAAGGTGACGGCTTGCACATGCTTGGAGCTGGGCCTGGGACCTGAGACTCTCAGAGCCTCTTAGTCCTGCTTCTCCTGGAGCAGGCGGCTCTCGTCCTGTCTGGCCAAGTGGGATTCCAGAGCCTGATTCCAGCCCCCAACGTCCCAGCAAGGACAGCAGAGCAGGAGTGGGAGAGAGGAGGGGACCTCCCAGATCTGGTGCTGACTCTGTGACGGGGGGCAAGGCGCGGCACCTCTCTGTGCCCCAGTGTCCAGCAAACAGGCAACAGCTGTCCTGTTGTGTAGACAGACTGATGACCAATGAGACACTGAGGCCCAGGGGGCCAAGCACTTGCCCAGGGGCATGCAGGGAGCTGGAGAGAGTGGAGACGACGTGGCTGTGTGCTGGCCCCTTCCAGGCCCCCCCCATGTCCAAGGTCCACCACAGTGCGGTTTTCTGCGGGGGGCAGGGAGGCCTTCACCCCCATCAGCCAGCACAACGTGGGCTCCTCTCACCTGATTTTTCGGCCTCGGATCCATGGAAGGTACGGCAGCTTCTTGACGATGATGGTGCCGTCGTAGAAGGAGGGCTGGCAGCTCTGGGCGATGGCGTTGGCCGCCAGCACGGCCATCAACACGGGCAGTGCGTGTACGATCTGGCCCGTCAGCTCGAAGGCCAGCAGCGCCGTGGAGATGGTGTGGGTCACGGCCCCCGAGAAGGCCGCAGCCCCTGCCAGGGGCAGAGCCAGGGTGGGTGGCTTAGGCCAGGGGCCAGCCTCACGCGGAGGGCAGGGGGCCTCACGCTGGGGGGACCTGTCCACTGCTGGAGGTGCCCTGGGGCCTGGGCTCGGGGAGGGGGCGCGTGTGAGGGACAGGATGGGAAACCAGGGACAAGACGGGAGCTGGAGGGAATAACGGGGGCTCAGGGGAGGGGGCTCGGGCAGGGGACTCATCGGGAGGCTCAGTGACCTCCCCGTGCTCTGCCCCTCAGCCCCCCAAAGTCTGCCCTCTCCGGGGGGCGGACCCAGCCCACTCACCTGCCAGGGCGTACCCCCCAGGCATGATGGGGTTGGTGACCCCTCCGGCCACGATGCCCTCGGGGAAGGCGAGAGCGAGGGCCTCCCCTATGAGGCGCCCGATGGCAGCTCCTGGCCACAGACAGGGGGAGGTGGGGGAGCCAGGCTGATGCGATCCCCACACCCCTCCGTTCCTGGGGACCAGCGTCAGTACCATCTGATGGGGTGGGGGGGAGGGAGAGAGCCAGGAGCCATGGCCCAGTAACCCTGATCATCGCAGACCCTGGGAACCCCAGACTCACCGAAGATGAATATGGGCATGAAGTACCCAGCGGGCATCGGGATGGTGGTGGCCAGAATCAGCATCCAGAACTGCGGGAGCGGCAGAGGTTAGAGGCAACTGGACGAGAGCGGCCGAGAGGGGGATGGCCAGGGGACGGGGCACTTGCCCAGGGAGGAGGCTGTCCAGGCCGGGCACTGACCCTGACAAAGAGCCTGCTGTGTGCCTGGCACCTCGCCAAGGGCTTTCCTTTCTTGCCTTTCAACCTTCCCTTTGAGGTAGGCACAGCGACTCTCCCATTTGAAAGATGAGGAAACCGAGGCTCGGAACCCCAGCCACTTGGCCCGGTCAGAGCTGGCCGGAGGCAGGTCAGGCAGCCTGGGTGGAAGGCCCGGGCGCCCACGCAATGGGAGGCACGGCTCCCCACCCCGTCCAAGGCCGGCCTCCACTCTGCACAACCCCGGGGGCCCCGGCACCCACCTTCATAACCAGAAAGAAGGCGAGGGTCCCAAAGATGGTGAAGCGCGGGTGGTACCATTCAAACCACAGGTTCTGGGGGTCAAGCTCCTGGGGCCAGGGCGGGGATGAGTTCCTGGTCATCAGCGCCCACGAGTGGTTGTCGAACAGTGAGTCCAGATGCTCTCTCATGGACAGCTGGTGCGGGGGACGGCCGGAACCCTGCAGCCTTCCTGCCACCCCGCACCCCGAGCCCGCCTCAAAGCCTCCTCTGCTACTTCCCTCCTTGGGAAGGGCTCTGACCCTCCGCCCCCTTCCCTCCTCCCCCCTGCCCGGGGCTGCAGTGTCCTCATCTGGAACGTGAGGATGCCCCACAGGCTTCGCCTTACAGATGAAGCGAGATGCCGGGCACAGTGTGGGTAACCGATGGGGGCTCCCCACTCCCGCCGCCCCAGCCCAGCGCCCCTTACCCGAGAGGCCAGGAATCGGCCCACGCCAGGGGGGTAGGTGATGGAGGCCAGAACCAAGGCCGCCAGGGCTGAATACAGAGGTTTGCTGTGGGGCGGGGGGTGGAGGGTAAGCTCCGGACCAGCCCTCTTCTTCCCCCACCCCATGGAGGGGGCACCGGGCAGGAGCAGGCCCCCCAACACCAAGGGCCTCACTGAGGCAGAAACCGGAGGGGGGGGGACACAGGCCAGCCCCCCTCCCTGCCCAGGGGAAGAAGCCTGTGGGGGGTCAGCCCGCCCCCCCCCCAACCCGGCTGATTGGAGAGTTGGGGACGGAGCCCCGGCAGGCCATGGGGAGCCATGCATGGCGGCCTGGGCAGATGCCAATGGCAGGGGGCAGGCAAAGTTTGGGGAGGAGCAGGGCTCGATTAGGGCTGCAGGGTGTGTGGGAGAGTAGGGCTTCGTGCAGGCTGCAAGCCTGCAACGGAGGACTCGGGGATTGGGGAGCACATGGAGGGGCTGGTAGCTCCACAAGCTGGGGGGCAGTGATTGTGGAGTGTTAGGGGGTGTAAGGGCTTCATGAGTGGGGTGTGGACTAGGAAGGCTCAGGGGGCTCCGCAGGAGGATGACAGTGCAGTCAGAGAGTGGGAGCTGTGGGCTCAGGAGGCTGGGGGGGTCGTCCTCCCTGAGAGGTCCCCAGTCCCTGCCCAGAGCCCACCTGGTAGCCAGCAGCTTGGAGGTGACCCGGTTGGTCTTGACAAAACCAAGGAATGTTCTCTGACAGAAGAGGTAAGCGCAGCTCAGGATACCACAGATGGCCCTGCGGAGGGAGGGTGAGTCCAGAGCCCGTCCGAGGAACCAGAGCGGCCCCCAGCTGGGCTTCCAAGGGGCCCAAGGCGCTCACTCACCCCAATGCCACAAAAAAGAAGATCTCTGGCAGGTCAAAGGGGACATCCACCCTGAAATTGGTCTTGTAGAGGGAGGTGATGGTCTCTGGGGAAGGAGGGCAATGGTCAGGGCCCGCGGCCCGACCCCGGCCAAACCCAAGTCCCAGACTTAACAAGCAGGAGTGTGGAGGGGGTGCTAAGTTCTGCCCCGAATACACTTACCTGGCATTCAAGGCCCCAACAACCAGCCCTTGTCGCCTTGTTCCCTTCTGCCCCCCTGTACTCTCGGGGCCCCTGCCCTTCCACGCCCAGTACGGGTCAGGTGGTCTGCGGGGGACGCACCCTGCTCACTGTTGAAGACGGCCAGGAGGCGGAACATGAAGGCCCCGCAGGTGGCAGCGAAGAAGCCCCTCCAGTAATCCCAGACGGAGAAGTGGGAAGACATGACCTCAATGCTGAACAGGACGCCTGAAGGCGATGCGGAGCTTAGACCGAGCCCCACTCCATCCATCCCTGCGCCCTCCCCTCCGGTCCTGTTCCCCTACAGCCCTGCACAGACGGGGCTACCCCCACCCCTTTTTGGGCCTGAGCGGAGTGAGGGAGGGCAGGCAGGAGCCCAGAGAGCACACCTGGATGTGCCCTCCTGGGCCATCTCAATCCCTCCAGCAGCCCCGTGGCGGGGGCCAATTATCCCCATTTCACAGACAAGGAGACGAGGCTCAGAGAGCTGAACTCACTGGGCCAGGGTGACACGGGGGAGCTGGACCTCAACCCCAAGTCTGCCTGATGTAACCCGGAGGCGTCCTGACACCCACCTCCACCCCACCCTGGGGTGGCTGTGCCCTCAAAGGACTTGCAGGAAGAACCGAGACCTGAATTAGCGCCCGCCCCTCCTCCAGGGCTCTCAGCTGGACAAAGGAATGAGTGGGGCGATCCGCAGGCCAGGGGGCAGGAGGGGCGTGGGGGCCCCGCGGTGCAAGGGAGGGGCGGGAGGCAGGGTCTCACCACTGAAGGGTGCTGCAAACACCGTGGCCACGCCCACCGCTGCCGCTGCCACCAGCATCTCGTTCTGCTTACTCTTGTTCTGGGGGGATCCCGAGTCTGGGGCTCAGAGTCAACCCCCACCCTTCCCTCCCTCTCGTTCCTCCAAGGGGGGGCCCTCTGTCCCCATTACCTCAGACTCCCCAATCGTCTTGATGTGCACACGGCCCAGGTAGGCAGCGATCATCACAGACAGGTGCACGAAGGGGCCCTGCCAGGGGAGGTGTGGGCACAGGGCACAGGACTCACCTCTGGTCGGGAGTCAGAGCCCGTGCTCCCCCCTTTGGGGCCCAGGGCTGGGGGGTGTGCAGAGGGATCCTCATCCAGACCTACACGGCTGCTCATGGCTCCCTTGCCCTCCGTCTCCCCAGCTCTCTCGTCACACTCTGGGGACCCAGCCTGCCTCGTCCCCAGGTCTGAACCCCTGAAGGCAGGCACTGGCCTGAGTCTTCCCCAGTGACTCAGCTTCTGTGGGGCCGGGGGAGAAGGCAGAGAGGGCAGGGCGGGGTGGGGGTGCTCTCGCCTCTGCCCATACCACTTTGCCCAGGAAGATGGTGCTGCCCGTGGCCAGGGTGCAGGTGAGGCCCGCCACCTTGGCCCCGAAATTCTTGATATCCAGGTAGTCCTCCAACACCACGCCTGACAGGATAGTCTTCAGCTCTGGGATTCCGGAACCTTGGCAGGGGATGCGCAGGGAGAAGAGCAGGGACAGTGCCTAGATTAAACTCTTAACATTTCACCCTGCCCAAAATGTTTCGCATCATGATCGTGTCAGGCCCTCCAAACCCTGAGTTAGGGTACGTGATCTCATTTGCACATGGGGCAGCTGAGGGTCAGAGAGGGGACAGGAGCTGCCTGTGTCATTCCAGCTGAGCCCATGGTATAGCTGGGGGGCTATGGCACAATGGGGGGAAGCCGGGGTAGGATCTCAGGCCACCCCTGGATGCACCCCTGGAGCTCCCCAGTGCTGGCCTGGAGCTGGAGGCAGAGCTGAGAGGCCTGGGGGAGCTGAGTGCCCCCGGGAACCCCTCCCTGGATAGCCTGTCACCAATGCTCCCTGTCGCGGCCCAGAGGCACCCTCGCAAAGGAAGTAGGGCCAGCAGTGACCCAAGAGTCAAGACCTGGCTTTCTCACGGTGTGACTCTGGGGCAAGCAGCGTGACTCTTCTGAGGCTGGCTTCTCTGACTGTGAAATGGGGTCACTGCTTCCTGCCTCCCCCCAGAAGCCCAGAGGGATATGAAAAGGCTCTGGCACCAGGCACCGCGGTTGGGCACCACGACAAATGGCTCACCTCCGGAGAAGGGTGTGATGCTCTGGGAGAAGCCGGAGGAGAAGGAGACCAGGGCCACAGGGTACACGGTCCAGGAGAGATACCGGAGCAGGTGGCTGTCCCCAATCTCCCGGTATAGCCACTTGTGTGCTGGGGACACCAGGGAGTCAGGGAGCCGTCATAGGCTCTGCGGCCCTCAGGTGTCCACTGACCAGGAAATGGAGGCTCAAAGAGGGGAGGCCCAGGGCCACCCCGCAAGTGGCAGATGCCCAGATGGAGGCAGGAATAGGACCCTGGATCCAGATCCTGCGGCTGCCACTACCTACTGGATGACTTTGCGCATGTGACTTAACCTCTATGAGCCTGTTTCCTCATCTGTCCAATAGGCTAGTGGTGGGACCTCCTCACAGGGTCTTTGTGAGAAAGCCCTCAAATGATGTCCGGGGCATGGTGCGCAGCAGGTCCTCCTGATGGCACCTGAGCAAGTCTACCGGGGGAGTGTTAGAACCTTCCTGCCCCGTGCCCCCCATTCCCGGGAGATCTCAGGGTGGAGAGAGCTCGCTGAAGCATGGGAAAAGGAAGTTCTGTGTCTGGGGGTCTAAGCAAGTGCCCTCCCCCCGAGTTACTGAGCTGAGAGCAAGGAGGGAGGCGGGAGAAGGAACAGGGGCAGCAGGAAGAGGTAGGCACAGAGCTCAGAGGAAGAAGGGCTCTTGGGAACATTCAGGTCTCTCTTGTTCATTGTGCTGATGAGGAAAGGTTCAGGTTCAGGCGCAGGAGCCTCTCCAGGACGACACAGCAAGCCAAGAGCAAAGCCTGGACCAGCCCCAGGCCTCCTCCCTACCCCGAGCCCTCCTCCACCCGCGATGCACCTGGCGGCCCATGTGGCATCCCGAGAGCGTGCGTGAGACTCTGTGTCCAGAGCAGGTGTGCGTGTCAGGGAGGGGTTACCTCGGACCACACGCCCGATAGCGAAGTTCATGGTGTAGCTGATCAGAGCCATGAGCACCCCGAGGGTCATCAGGAAGTACCAGTCCTCCCCAACTCGGAACAGCTTCTGCTTCAGCCACTCCAGGCCACCTGAGGGCAGGGACACTGGGTCACAGCCCAGGGCTGGGGACGGTGCATGGACAGCCCCTTCCCCGGAGGCCTGCTCAGGCCCCAGTGTGGGCCTATGGCCATGGGGTCAGGTCCAGGGCAGCTGAGAAGGGGCTCTGCGCAGGAGGGGCGAAGCAGGAGTCGTGGCAAGTGAAGGTGACTTCACTTCATAGGTTCAGGAACCTATGGGTCCTGCTAGGGGACCTTTGACCTGTGCACCCTCCCCACCCCACTCTGCACTGAAGGCTCATGGAAGATTGAACTGGCCGGCTGGGGAGGGGGAGGGTGTGCTGTGAGCTACAGCTTCCTCCAGCATCTCCGCAGGGCACAGCTTCGAGAACAGGAGTCTAGCAGGACCCCTCCTTGTCTCCAGACCTGTGGGCCTATCCTACAGGCCGTGCTGGTCAGGCCAGGCTGTACCCACTGGGCCCCTGAGCAAGGCCCCTAGCACAGCCATCAGGCTTTGGGGCTACTTTCCCCAAAGGCAGAGAGCAGACATCTAGACCCACAGGCCGATGGACAGGCAGACAGGTCCCTTCCCTCCCTGCCACCCGGAGATGGTGGGCACATGGAGGCAGGGCAGCTCTCGGGTTTCAAGGCGGGTGAGGGAGGTGGGGTCCGGGTAGGGGTGATGTCTTGAGGGGTCTTCCATGGGGAGAGGACCTAGCTCTCACCTCGAATGCTTCGGCGGACGCGGGGACACGGGCCCCATAGCTCCCGAAGACTCACGGGGCTCCCCGAGGAGCCCTCACGCAGCCCCACCAGCTCTTCCATGGGGTCCCTGAGCGGACAGACAGACAGACCCTTGGTAAGCTGCTCCAATGCCCTTAGTCTGCCACATGGCCCTCCCCACACTGCTACTTCCCACATAAACAGAGGTGTTTTCCTGAGTGCAGATGTGTGTGGAGTTATCAGGAGCGGACATAGGTCCGATGCGTCCTCATCACTAAGGGGGTGTCACTGAGTGTGCGCATATGTGTGTTAGGGTGCAGGGTGGGGGCCGGGGTTCCTGTGTCCTCTGTGTCCAGTAGCAGATCGATCAGGACAGGATCCCAAGCCTCAGAACTCACTTCCCCCTGCTGTGGACACCACTTCCTATCCTCCTGGCACACTTGGCTGCTTCCACTGCTCAGAGCAATCCCCTTGCCCCTCAGAGTCCCTCACACTGCAGGGTCCCCATGAACTGCTCTGACTCCCCATTTGCACCCCTGTGCCCCCTCTCCTCTGCTCAGGCCACAGAGGCAGGTGTACAGCAGACCCAGGAGAACAGCCCATGAGGGCTATAACGAGGTGCTGGCTCCCAGCCCCCCCAGCCTCCTGCCCCTGTCCTGCCTGCCCTGGTGCTGGCAGGTTCCACCCAAATCCAGGCCCGGCTCCACACCCGGCAGCCCCTCACCTCTGTCCGTCGGCCCTGCTGTGGCTCCAGCCGGCCCTCCTCTAACAGACGCCTCTGCCAGCAGCCCAGGTGCACCTGAATAGGTATGTGCTCCACCAATCAGCATCCCGGGGGGGCCCCCCTCCCCGCCCTGCCGGGGTTTACCCTGGCCATTAAGAATGTCCTTGACAAACCAACCAGAACTGCCCAGGCCGGTTGAGCCATGCAGGCCAGAACAGCCAAGGGGGACCAGGAGCCGGAGCTCCCCAGAACCCAGGGGAGCCCCGCAGAGGGTGGCACTCAACCACGCCGCAGGGTGGGGACATGGGAGGGAGAGGCTCCTGCACATGGCAGGGGTCATCCACGGGGGCTGAGTATCACGGCCCTGGATTCTCAGAGCTGGACATGGAAGGGGTCTGAAAAAGCAGAAAAGGGAGAGACACACAGAGAGAGGCAGAGACACAGGCAGAGGGAGAAGCAGGCTCCCTGGAGGGAGCCCGATTGGGCCTCGATCCCAGGACCCCGGGATCACGACCTGAACCAAAAGCAGACGCTCAACTACTGAGCTACCCAGGCGTCCCGTTATTATCCCATTTTAAAGAAACTAGAGTCCCCGAAGGGTTTGCCAGACTCCAGAGCCTGCGCACTGCTGCACTGCCCATCTTGCTCAGAGGTGGGGAGGGGACCGATGAGCTGGAGCAGGGGCAGTAATTTGGGGCCTGGGGAGGAACTTGATCTCAACCCTCATGGCCATCCCCCCAAGTCTCAGAGAACTACCTCTCAAACCAGGGCGCTTCTGAGTAAATGCCACAGACAGCCCGCCCCAGCAGAGGGTAGGAGTGAGGGCATGAGGGTGAGGGAGCACGCACAGGTTATGTGCCAGCCACACGCCAGGCCCTTTGTATCTGCAACACAGTTCACCCTCCCACCCCATCCTCCTTGTGAGTCAAGGGTAGGATCACCATTGGGCAGGTGACAGAGGGTCAGAGAGGTATATTGACTGACCTAAAGTCACACAGAAGAGGCTGGACCCATACCTAGACTGTCTGGCTATTCCCCTCCCCAGAGCTCCTACCGGCCCTGTGGCTTTAATCAGTCAGGACAAGGGTTTGGGCACAAAGCAGATGATTTGGGTCTGATGTCACTTTTGGAAAGATTTGGGATAACTGTGCTCTCTCCCTCCCCCCAGACAAAGCTCCTCTCTGAAAATCATGACGGCCCTTCAGTGGCTTGTTAAAATCCTGGGACCCCGAGCCACTCTCTGACCCTCGATGCCCAGCCAGGTCCATCCAAAATAGGCGCATGTGTGTATGCAGTAGGAGGCGGGGCGGGGCCCACTGTCGCCTTGCCACCCCAACCTGGTGACCGTGTACAGTAACAGGATAACTGTTGACATCCCAAACCCCAGCCTCTGGCTCCAGGCAGCTGTAGGCTACAGTCCCACAGCCAGCATCAGCTGGCCGGCTGCTGCTGGATGTCCACACCCTCACTCCCAGCCCTGGGAGCACCAGGGAGTCATGGCTCCTCATCGGTCATTCATCATGACTCCCCCAGAGCCTAGAACGGTGCCCCCCACATAGTAAGTGTTCAGTAAATATCTGCTGAATGATGGGCAGTTTCCAAACACGGGCCTGTGGGCCGGCTGTGTGGGGAGCTGAGGCAAACAGATACTTAGTCCCTTCCCAAGATCCCAAATCAGAATCTTGGGATGCAGAGGGATGAGTCTGCATTTGTTAAAAGATCCCCCAGGTGACTGGGATGCCCTGGCAGGTTTGAGATTCAAGGCAGTGGATCATCCCTGTGATCTGGAGGGAGAGCATGCCCAGAGACAGGGGGATGGCCCTGATGACCTTTGGAGGTCCTTCCTGGCCACTGAGGTCAGTAGATCCAGTACATTTATGGGCGATGCCTCAGGGATAGGAGGAAGGGGAGGAGGAACGGTGGGCGGGGGTGGGTAACGGGATCTGACGTCCAGGAGCAGTGACTCAGGCCCTCAGCACCATGACACTGTGTCTGCATTTAGCCACTGGCTCCTGTTTCCCTGGCGGGCGGGAGGCCTCATGGCCCCCCACCCCGCCCCTACCCTCTTTCCATCTTGCCTCATGCTGGTAACTTCCTGGCAGCCCTACTGGAACCCCTTGGCCAAGATGGGTGACACGGGCCCAGCAAGAACCTCCACCAGAATGACAGACCCCTCTTGCTCCGGTGACCACTCAGCTCCTGCCCCCACCCCACAGTCCACGGGCACCAGTAATTACCCCTAGATGGAGCCCACCCCCCGAGGGTGGTGTTCTGTGGGAGGCAGAGAAAAGAAAAACAGTCCCCACCTTCAGAAGCCTCTAATCTAATGGGGGGATGGGCGGACCCCTACACCAGGGGGAGTCACTCCAATCGGATGGGGGAGTGAGGACATGGCAGAGAAGTCACAGACCCAGGAAGACCATGTCACAGTGCCAGGTGCTGGGGTGGGCATACGGGCTGGAGCCCCTGTGTGGCTGCAGCAATCACGGAGGTCTCCGTGGTGGAAGAGGAATCAGCCGGTCTGGGCAGGAAAGGCAGGATTTGGAGAGAACAAAAACCCCACCGCCCATGGCACCCAGCCTCCGGGAGGGCTTTGAATCAGACCTACGGGGTCCCAATCCCAGCTCCCCCACTTACCCATGTGCAAGCCCCCCCCTCTCGGTGAGGCTCCACTTCCCTGCCTGTAAAATGGGAACAACACCTCTTTTCCCAGAGGTGTGTGGGGACGGGATGGGCCGGGCTGCAAAGCTCACAGCCAGGAGGCGCTCCGGAGGTCGGAGCTGGACTAGCGGCCCGGGGAGATCTCCTTTACCTCTCGCTGAATCCCGTGGCCACAGCCCCTGAGCACCTCCATTGGGCTGGAGGTCACACAGACAGTCCCCAGCAACGTAACCTTCTAGACTTTTAAGGACAATTATCAAATGATCTGCTGTCCTCCCCTGAGTCCTGACCCCACTCCCACCCTGGCCAAGGGCCGCCAGCATCCTCCTCTGGGGCCCCCAAATGTCCTGAGCGTGGGGTGAGGGCGAGCACGGAATCTGGGTCCCCGTGGGAGCGGGCAGGGGGACAGCTGCACATTCTACCCCCCCCCCAGGGTTGTCTCCGTCTTTCCTAAGAGATGGGGGTAAACATTATCTGCCCTGAGGGAAGGAGTCTCTCACCTCACGCAGGGGTCCAAGGGGTGGGGATCCTCCACCCTCCCCTACCTCCTGACCTTGGGTCTCCTGCTGTCCCCCGGGGCCAGGGGCTTGGACCCCCGCCAACCTGACTGCCCGCCACCTAGATTCCCTCTTACCAGGACTGGAACTTTGGGGGAGAGGGGACAGGAAACAGAAAACCCTATCCTCAAGAAGCTTGCAGTCTGATGGGGGAGGCACAGTCCTTAGAGAGCCCCAGGCTGATGGGGGAGGCAGAGGCACCACACACACACACACACACACACACACACACACACACACACACACACACGGGGTCCTGGGGCAGGCACGGGGTCTGAGTGCTGGGGGACAGGCTGCGGAGGCCCCGCGCTGGAGTTATCGGCCTGGAATGCTGGGCTGTGAGCTCAGCCGCCGCGTGTGCTGGACTGTCAGCAGGGCCGCCTCACCGGAGAGGATTTCCAGCCCCCTCCCGGCCCAGGCGAGGCCTAAATTTAGCTAGGAGACAAGGGGCTGGCCCCGAGCCCGGGACGTCGGGCCTTATAAAGCGCCGGCAATCGGGGCCCGGCACGCTCCCCGGAGCCTGCTGCCCACACCCTCTCCTGTCCCCCTGCCCCCTGGCCAGGGCCCGGCCGCCCGCCCGTGGATGAGCCACAGAACCTCCTCCACCTTCAGAGCGGAGAGAAGCTTCCACTCCTCCTCCTCCTCATCCTCGTCCTCATCCTCGTCCTCGTCCTCGTCCTCCTCCGCCTCCCGAGCCCTCCCTGCCCAGGACCCGCCCATGGAGAAAGCCCTGAGCATGTTTTCCGAGGATTTTGGCAGCTTCATGCGGCCCCACTCGGAGCCCCTGGCCTTCCCAGGCAAGTTGTCAGGGCTCTGAGGGGAGACGTACAGGTAGGGGACACCTGCTCCGGGGCCCCCCTGCACGTGGCTGCCCAGCTGCACGACCGTAGCCGTGTGCGGCCACCAGAACAGATGCGGCCACAGAGACAGATGTGGCCACAAGAACAGGCTGGCCTCCAGGGAACGGTTGTGACCCAGGGGGCCAGCTATGATGCCAAAGGCCACACAGGGGCCGTGGCCAGGTCCTCGCTGGAGCCCTGGAGGACTGGATGGGGAGGGAGGCACCCCACCCACCCCACCCCACCCCACCCCACCCCGCCTCCGGGCCTGCATCACTCATCTCACCTGTGCTGGGTCAGGCCCCATCCCTGTCCCCCGTCGCGGGAAAGGTGGGCTGCAGGAGGTGAGGTGAGGGCGAGGGCAGGGCCCCAGAGGAGCCTGAAACCCGGGCTCTAGATGCAGGTCTGCCCAGCGCTGAGCTCAGCCTTCCCCACAGCCCGTCCCGGGGGGCCGGGCAACATCAAGACCCTCGGGGACGCCTATGAGTTTGCAGTGGACGTGAGTGACTTCTCACCTGAAGACATCATTGTCACCACCTCCAACAACCACATCGAGGTGCGGGCTGAGAAGGTGAGCCTGCGCACCCTGCCTGGACCCGGTTCCACCCCGTACCCTCTGCCCACATCCCCACTCCTATGCACCATGCTGAGACCCCAGACCCTGACTCTTGCCCCCCCAACCTCCCAGGGCAATCTGGAGACCTTGCTCCTATTACAGAGGGACACTGTCCCCTTCTCCCTGCCCCACGGCACTGAGATCCTTTCTCCGGGAGCTAAGGGCAGCTGTGGGAGCCTCAGGGAAAGGGAAAGGGGTGGGGGGACGCAGGCAGAGAGCACCTGAGGAGGTGAGGTGAGGTGAGGGGCAGGCTGAGAGGATGGGGATGGAAGCTGAGTGGGGATAGCGTTCCTGGCAGGCATGTGGGTCCATGGGGCGCTCACCTGGAAAGCTGGGGAAAGAGCTCCCCCAAGTTACACCCTTCAAGCCCATCTTCCCTCCTCCACCCAGAGGTTCAGCCCCCATCGTGGGATCCTTGAACCCCACCCGAAGCCAGGCAGGGGCCCTGCGGGCCAAGATCAGACACAGTCCAGACCACACACTCCCTCCACTCACGGGTCTCAGGGTCACTGGGTCACTGGGGTCCCTGAGCACCGACTGCCAGGAGGCCTCTACTGGGGAGGCCTGGCCTGAACAGGGGTGCTGTCCCCAGAGGGCCACGGCCACAGCTGCCCGTCAGGGAGGGTCTGTCCAAGGCTCCCTCCAGACCCTCCCTGGCCTGGCTTTCTCTCCCGAACACGGGAGGCTGGATACCCCCGATACCTCTGCCAGGGAAGCCCAGGACTGTGGGCACCAGAACCAGTGGGCAGCACGTGCCAGCCCTGCAACCCCCGCCAGTGACTCAGCCACCAGGCTCCTCCGGACACCGTGTGCTGCCCAAGCCACAGGGGAGGGGCTGCCCGTCCAGCCCACGCGGTGGACATTGGATGTGCCTGGGCACTCAAGAGGGCACGGCCCTGCTCCATGCTGCCTTCTCTCTGTTGCTCCGGAGCTCCTGATTCTGCCAAGGAGCCCCTCCTTCTCTGAGCAGCCCCACCCAGCCCCCTGCCTACCCCTCAGAAGCACTGGAGCTCCCCCGGGCACTTCTATAGCTGTCCCGGCCGCGGCCACCCTGGCCAGCCCCTCTGCACCTGCACCTAGAACCCCCTGGCCCTGGCATGTAGGGGCCTGGCTGGGGTAAGATTAGGAAGAAAGGGCGGTGGCCTGACAGGAGCTGGACAGGGGTGGGGAGCATCATGCCTTGACCCGTCACCCCTTCCCCAGCTGGCAGCTGACGGCACAGTTATGAACACCTTCGCTCACAAGTGCCAGCTGCCCGAGGACGTGGACCCCACTTCGGTGACCTCTGCCCTGAGGGAGGATGGCAGCCTCACCATCCGGGCCCGGCGCCACCCGCACACGGAGCACGTCCAGCAGACCTTCAGGACAGAGATTAAAATCTGAGGGCCTCCCCCTCCCCGTCCCCTCCCACTCCCCCTAGACTCCCCCACTGGCGTGCCAGAGAAGTTTCCTCACCCTCATGACAGCTTGCAGGACATCTCAGCTCAAATTCCAGGCCCTGAGGTTGGTTATCCCCCTAAACTGAGGCCTCCTGCTCTCCAGGGCAGGCTGGGGATCCTTTTGCCTCACCTGTGGCCCCCAGATTCTAGATTCTCTTTCACTTAATCCTGAATAAAGGGATTGAGATAGGAAAGGGAGTTCCCGGAGAACCCACTTTGGGGAAAGGAACTGGGGCAAGGAAATAATCTGCAGGACAGACAGATGGACAAATCCTCTGTTTTCTGGAGTCTTTGCAGGGCAGGGGCAGAGGGGACAGGGACCTGGGACTCCCTTGGCCAAGGGGAGCAGGGGAGACAGAGGCAGATATTAGGCGCTGATCCAAGCGGGACAGAGAAGTCAGAGAGGACAGCCACGGTGGGAAGTGTCCCCTCTGCCACTCCCCGAGCCCCGGGCCAGCTGCCAGGCCACCTGCCTACCTGGTGCCCCCCCCACCAGCTGTGCCAGGGCAGGGCCACACAACGTCTGTATATAGATGGGGTTTTTCCAATAGAGCTGCTTTGTGATAAATGGTACAACACTCCTGCTCTCTGGTACGTGCTTGTGCCCTTAGGCTAGGCCCAGCCGGGGGTGGGGCCGGTGCCTCCTCACACCCAGACACCTGGGCTCCCGGGCTGCCCCCACTGCAGACAGGTCATCCAGCTGGGGTGGGAGAGACAGCACGGATGGGGCCTTGAGCCTTCAAGCTTGGACCCTAGCTTCTCCTCACCCTTCCCCTGCACCAGTCACCTCTCCCACCCTTCCCCCTCTTTAATCAATGAATCTATAGGCTGGGTGTGTGTATAGTACACAAATGTGCACATTGCCATGTCCTTCAAGTACTGAGGATTACTGTTAGTTGAGGCTGAATTCAGAGTACCCTAAAATTAGATTTTTTTTTTTATTACTGGGGAAACTGAGTCTCTGAGCTGTTGAATGCCAGGCTCACTCATTAAAGGTTGGATTTGAACCCAGGCCTTGAAAGCTGCTCTCAAACTGCCTCCACCCTTCCCAGCACTGGAGAGTAGTTCCCCTCATTCTGCCTCTCATGGCCTGTGCACCCTGCCCCACACCTTCCTGCTGGAGGGTGCCTGGATCATAGGGAGAGCCCCCGACCCAGTTCCCTCCTAGTCTCCAGCCCAGGGCAGGGACCTCAGGTCAGCCTTCATCTGGGGAAACCCCAGATACCCCCGGTGACACTGGCTCCATCTCCAACCTACAGAAGGAGGGGTGGGAGTAGGGGTGGTTCACAGTGGTTGAGGCCCCCTGGGGCAAGAAGCCGGGCCTGCTTCTTCCTTCTGCACCTTTTGGGTCGGTGTTCCATAGGGCGGCCTCTCACCCCTGCCATTCTGGGGCTCTTAGGGGATGGCTGGGGGGTGGAAGGGAACACGGGAGGACCATACCATTGTACGCTGCACACACAATAAACCACGGAATCACAGACCTCGGGAGATCACCTGTCTGAAGTTCTCAACCTTGGGATGGGGCTGGAGGCTGCCAGGGGAAGAAACCCCAGAATAAACTGACCCGCCTTCCTTGAGATCTGGGGCGAGGAGTGGCAGCTCAAGGACCTCACAGAAAGGCGGGTGTCCCCTGGCCTCCTCCTCGGAATCCCGGAGTTATTTCCCTGCAGGATTACTGCACTGGCGGGCCGGGGACAGCAAAGGGGACAGCAAAGGGGGGCCACCTGCACCGCAGCGTCGCCTTCCCTCCTGGAGCCCGCCTTGTGCCAGGTGGCCCCTGGGGACCAGACCGGCTGGGCGGCGGGACCCGGGGCCGGGGCAGGGCTGCTTGGGGGAGTCTGGGTGCTCCCTGGAGGCCCCGCCGCACCCCCCCAGGCGCCGCTGAAACCGGAGTGCCTGGCTCCCCGGTGCAGCTCGGGCCGCGGGGGAGGCGGGAGGAGAAGAGGGGGCGCGGTATTTCCAGCCTCCGTGACTCACTGATTCCACTGCGCTATTTGCAGCCCCGAAACTCCGCGGCCGGGGCTGGGGGTGGAGCCGCGCCTGCCTCCCGCTCCCCCGACCTCCACCCAGGGGCAGGCTCCCCGCGGCTTCACGACCCAGCGAGGCCCCCCCTGGGGCGCGAGGGGGGCTCCCCCGACGGGGCCAGTGACCCCGCTCCCCCCCCAGGCCCCCGCGGCCTCTCCCCAGACCCAGGTTTTGGGAGATGAAGATTCCGCAGGCACAGAGCAGAAGCCCGTCGGGGAGGTGGAGGGCCCTCCCCTCCCAGCAAGGTGACCCTGCGGCAGGGGGGGCGGGGGAGGGGGCCGGCAGCCCTCGGTCATCGGCTCCGCCCCGCCCCCCGGGCGCCTGGGCTGGCCTCCGCGCCTCGTCTCCCCCACCCCCACTCCCCGGCCCCCCACCCTTTCCAGGCTAAATATAGGCCTGGCTGCAGGCCCTGCGCCCCACCCCCACCCCAGGAATAATTTTAGCAGCCCCATTCATTGAGCGCCTAGCGTGTGCCGGGCCTACTGCTCAGCCCGCAGCAATCCGCCAGGTAGGCACCCAGGAGGTTCAGAGAGGTCAAGCAACTGGCCCAAGGTCACCCAGCTTGGAAGTGGCAATGGTTGGGATTTGAATCTTTGTCTATGGCTCTAGAAGTCCTCTGCTGGGTCTAGGAAGCCCAAATCAGTCCCCCCGCACCCCCCCCAACACGCACATGACACCACCCCAGGGTTAAGTCAGCTCCCCTGGCCCTATCCGGGCATCCTGTGCAGGGAAGGCAGACTTGTACATCTTATAGTTTTGGGAGTGGACCTGGTAGGAAGGCAGGAGAGGCTGAAAAGATGCAGCCTTCCAAGGCTGGAGACCTGTGACCTGTGAAAAAGTCCAGGTCGGGTGCTGCCAGAGACCCGGAAGGGCGCCAGGGACCTAGAAGGTTTCCTCACATTCAGGCCCAAACCACCTCCTCCAGAAAGCCTTCTAGACCTGCCAGCTCAGGGGCACAGACAAGTCCAAAGAAGCCTGGGCCCAAACTTGTGCTCAAAAGAAACTGAAGCTCAGATGAAAGGGGTGCTTGCCTGAGGTGAGCCACCCACTTGGTTGGCCAGCCTGTCCTCTTGGTGTGGTGGGGAAACCGAGGCCCAGGGAGGGCTAGGACCTTACCCAGGGTCACACAGAAGTCAGTGGCACAGGTGAGATGGAGACCCGGGCCTCTAGAAGCTCAGGCCGGGGCATTTCTTCCAGGCCAACCCCTTCATGCCCACTGCCACCTTTCCCTGGCCCGGAGGTAACTCCTACCTCCCACCCTGTAGCCCCCTCCCCACACCCCTCTCCCCAGTCTGCATTGGATCCTAGTTCTGCAAGGGCACAAGGTGCCTTATTTTGCCCTCTTGCTCCCAAGCCTGGCATGGAGCCATGCCATAAGTACAAACATAAGTACCTGGTTTTTTGGTTTGTTTTTGTTTTATTTTTTATAAATACATGTTTGTAAGATTTTTTTGAAAAGCTAAAAAGCCTCAGTAAATAGTGGAGGGTCAGCATGGACTCTGGAGCTACACTCCCTGGGTCTGAATCTTGGCTCTGCTGCTTCTGAGCTGTGTGATCCCCTATAAGTAACTTAATCCCTCTGTGCCTCAGTTGTCCTATCTGTAAGCGGTGCTAGTAGAATCCACTCGCTAGGGTTGTTACCCGTAACGCACGCAGTAGCTGACTGGAGCTCAGGTATGCCATGGCCTGGCAATGCCCAGTGGGGCTCAGCTACTGGGACTTCACTTAGATTTGGATCCCGACGTCTCACCCACGCTGCTGTGGCTCCATCGAGACCAAGACTCAGGCCAGAGCCGCAGAGGAGCCCCCCTGGTAGCTGCAGTCTCCTCTCCATGAAAAGCAGGTAAGGGCAGAGCTAAAAGGTCCCCTCGCCGTCTCAGAAGAGCCTGTCTGGGCTCTGGAGGTGGAGGTGGGGGTGGAAAGAAACCTCTGGAAGCTTTAGTTACCTCATCCCATAAACAAAGATCAGACCCCACACTCCCAGGTCTGCTATGAGGAGCCACAGAGAGATGGTGTTTTAGTACAAACTCAGTAAATGCTGAAGTCTCGTTAAAACCGTGCTTGTTTTCCGAACAAGGTTCCGGAGGGGCATGGTGACACGAGTCTGAGGGACTGGTGCCCAGGGCAGGAGCCTCGGGGCAGGGGAGGGAGTGTTATTTACAGTCAGCACAGCTGGGCCACCCCATACCTGGCCTGGGGCTCATGGTGACCAGCCAGCCGGGCCAGTCCCCAGCTCGGAGGCCCTCCAAGGCCCGGACCCGGGGACAATCTCTCATGGGAGTCTGGGGGCTACTAGACTGGGTGTGGGCCCCCTGGGCACAAGGCAGGGCGGCTGGCCCTAGAGAGCCCCGGAGGAGAGGGCAGGATGGCAAATCTGCGCCTTCCTTTCGTCTACCCTCCTCTCCCTCTCCTCTTTCTTCTTTTTTTAAATGTAACTTATTTTTTTTAAGATTTATTCAGGGGCACCTGCATGGCTCAGTCAGTTAAGCATCTGCCATCATCTCAGGTCATGATCCGGGGTCCTGGGATCAAGCCCCACATCAGGCTCCCTGCTCAGTGGTCAGCCTGCTTCTCCCTCTTCCTCTGCCTGCCTCTACCCCTGCTGTGCTCTCTTTCTCTATCTCTCCCTCGGTCAAATTAATAAATAAAAAAATTAAAAAAAATAGATTTATGTATATATCTTAGAGGGGGAGAAAGAATCCCAAGCAGACTCCTGGCTGAGTGCAGAGTCCAGCCCGGGGCTCCCTCCCTCGACCCTGAGATCATGACCTGAGCAGAAACCAAGAGCCAAGGGCTCAACCAACTGCGCCACCCAGTCGCCCATCTCCCCTCCTCGCGCAATTCTCAACCACCACCTATTACATAGAGTCACCTTAAGGTACCAGAGATACAGTCTTTGTTTTTTTAAAGATTTTATTTATCGGCAGCCCGGGTGGCTCAGCCGTTTAGCGTCCCCTTCAGCCCAGGATGTGATCCTGGAGACCCGGGATCGAGTATCTCTCTCTGTGTCTCTCATGGATAAATAAATATTTTTTTTAAAGATTTTTTGAATTTATTTATTCATGAGAGACAGAGAGAAAGAGAGAGAGGCAGAGACACAGGCAGAGGGAGAAGCAGGCTCCATGCAGGGATCCCGACGTGAGACTCGATCCCGGGTCTCCAGGATCAGGCCCTGGGCTGAAGGCAGGCGCCAAACCGCTGAGCCACCCGGGCTGCCCGTGGGGACACAGTCTTGACCAAGCAGGTTGCCAACCTGGAAACACCTTCACTCACTCACACGTTAACCCACTGGTTCAATAAAGTCCTTCACTTGTTTATGGATTCATTCCCTCAACAGAGTACAGTAGGGGTGGTAGGCAAAGCCCTGAGGTCAAACTACCTTCATTTCAACCCTGGCTCTGCCACTTGGAGCTATGTGACCCTGGGCCAGTTGCTTTCCCTACCTGAGCCTCAGTTTCCACATCTGTAAAATGGGATAGTCCCTCACAGGATTGTGGGTGGAGAGACTAACCGAGCTCTCTGTCCACCCCCCCCATCGCCCCCTGGTGTGTTCCATCTCAGTGAGGGCCCTGCTCACCTGTTGAGCCCCACACACCCTCTACATACTGCCAGGCCCTCGGCTGGGTCCTTGTAAAACCATTTGCTCATTGAACAAACGTGAACACAATGACGGCTGCAAAGCTCAGGGTCATGATGCTGTGGCTTACAGGTGTGTAGTCACACTACCTGGGGTTTGGCTTTGAGCTCTGCCTCCTTCCTTACCTGTAGAATGGCGATAAAAGTCATACCTACCTCTCTGGTCTGGTATGAGAGGAACAGAGGTGGTGTGTGGTGCATATAAAAATATACAGAGCCCTGGGTCACCTGGCTGGTTCTGTCAGAGAGCAGGTGACTCTCGACCTCAGGATTATGAGTTTGAGCCCCATGCTGGGTTTAGAGTACTAAAATATAAATAAACTTAAAAAAAATACACACACACACACACACACACACACACACACACATACTCATTATTGGGACAAAAGGGGGTGTTGGTTAGACTGCAGTTTGGCTTCTGGAAACATGGACCCCACTGGGTGGCTGGCCCAGGACTCTGGCCCCGCGCCCAGCCGTTGTCTACCTCCCTGGCCAGGCCAGGACACCGTGCCCTGCAGTCTGATGATAGGGTGACACCTGCTGTTACAAAACTGGACGTGCAGCCACAGGCCCACCCTCTTCCTGGAGAGCTTCTAACTCCCTTTGCAGCTGCGTCTTTGTGGGTTCTTCTAGTCCAGTGATTCTCAGCAGGGGAGGAGGGAGGAGGGACAGATGTCCTCCAGATTACTCTGTCACTGCCTCTCTAGCCCAAGTTGACACTCCGCTTTGCCTGGATTAGGCTCAGCCTCCTAAGCTCCCCCCGCTCCCAAACCCCAGCCCCCCCAACCCCTGCCTTCTGGTCCCAGCACAAGAGCTAGGGAAAGTTTGGGTTTTTTGCTTTTAAGTAAGCTCTACGCCCAACCTGGGGCTTGAACTCAAGACCCTAAGATCAAGAGTCACATGTTCATGGCGCCTGGCTGGCTCAGTGGGAAGAACAAGCAATTCTTGATCTCGGGGTCTTGAGTCCAAGCCCTGTGATGGGTTTAGAGATTACTTAAATAAATAAATAAAGTTTTAAAAAAAAAGTCACATGCTCTATCTCATCTTGGCCTGCAAGGCCTCACGTAGTGAGGTCCCTGCCATTTCTCTGGCCACTGCTGCGTGTACACATGCATGAGTTGTCTTCCCCCAACTAGAGAATAAGCTCCTTCAGGGTGAGGGCTTGTCTGTCTTATCACTGCTCCAGCTGAGGGTCCAGCCCAGAGCCTGGCACACAGTGGGTGCCCAATAAATACTTGGTGAGAGCGAATTAATACTCCAGCCAAACTGAATGACTCTGGTCCTTCTTCCTGGAACACCCCCCCACACACATTGTTCCCTCACCTTTGCATGGCTCACTCACTGGTCAAATCTTGGTCTAGACATCACTTCTTTCAGGAAGCCCTCCCTGAACACCTCTCCCAGAGAGGACTGGACACCCTCCTCCAGCCCCAGCCTTATTCTGTGTGCCCTTAACTTGCACTTACCCGCTTTGGCCATCTTCCTTTCTTGCCTCCGCCATCAGGCTGTGGACTCCCGGAAGACTGAGTCATGGCTGTCCTCTCTGGATCTCCTCTGCCTAGGAGAGATTCTGCTGGGATGAGAGGCCACCTGGGGCTGGGAGCAACATGAGCACCAGGCGTGCTGGGATCTAATTGGAACTGTACCAGTGTGTGGGACCTGAGTGCATCCCTCAGTTCCCTAATCTGTGCTTCCTCATCCTGTCACTGCAAGGATGTCCCTTCCCTGGCACAGGGCAAATGGCTAATACACCTTAGCTACTAGTGTTTGTAGGAAACTAGTAAAATAAGCATTGAATAAATCCGTGAACATTCAGCTTTTTTTTTTTTTAGAGAGGGAGGGGGAAGGGGCAAAGGGAGAAGGAGGGAATCTGAAGTAGACTCCCTGCTGAGCATGGGAGGTAGGGGGCTCAATCTCAGGACCCTGAGATCATGACCTGAGCAGAAATCAAGAGCCAGATGCTTAACCCACTGAGCCACCCAGGTACCCCCCCCGAACATCAGCAATTTTAACGAGAAAGCCTTGAGACATACTCCCTCAGAGGAGTTGATGTAGCATTCCACACAACACTGCATCTTAGGCCCACACACACCCTCACACCCACACCGGTGACCCCACTTCCTGTTGGGTAACCTGACTGCCCGGTGACACAGGAGCCACCCACCCTTGTGTCCCTAGGGATACATGAGCCTGGTACGTATGTAGTAGCTGCTCAGGAAATGGGCTCTTACATTTATCTCTGTTCAAACATGATTCTCTCTACCTTTCTGAGCACCTCCCGTGCCCTTCTAAGGAGTGTCCCTTATTTCCCATTTTGGATTGGCAGGTCCCACCTGGGTCCCTGGATTTCCCCACTTGGCGTCTATGCCTCCCAGTGACCCACACACTTGCCCGGGAGCCGGGATGGCTGCGGACAGCTCACTGCTCCTGCCCATCACACTGGGGCATCCTGGCCCTGGCTCAGGTTGGCCCTTGGATTCCCACAGTGCTGGCTCCTTCTCATCTTTTATTTATTTTTAAGATTTTATTTATCATTTGGCAGAGAGAGAGAGCACAAGTAGGCACAGCAGGAGAGAAGCAGATGCCCCACTGAGCAGGGAGCCCAACGGGGGGCCTCGATCCCAGGACCCTGGGATCATGACCTGAGTCGAAGGCAGATGCTTAACCGACTGAACCACCCAGGTGCCCCTTCTTCTCCTTTTAGACCATACTTTGTTACCCGCCCAGAAGCCTTTCCCACCCAGCTCTTTGGGCCCATCGCCTCCCATCCCGGCACCCCATTTCAGTTCCGACAAAGCACCCATTCCATCACTGTTCAAAATCATCCTTATTTATTTGGTTACTTAACTCTTTCCCTCACCCCACCCACCTCCCCGAGGACAAGCTCCAAGAAAGCTGTGATGTCTCCCCTGGTACTTTGCAGAGCCTGGCGGATAGAAGATGCTCCATTAGGATTTGCCGTATGAGAGAACTGGCTTCTTTCCATGTGCAGGTGCCTTAGCCTGCTCCTGCTGGAGGGTGAATGGAGACAGGGAGGAGGAAGCAGGAGACCCTTGAGTGTGTACTTGGTGGCTGGTTCAGATGTCCTTGATCGATCTAATGCTCTTCGTTGGGCCTGGTGCAAAGATTTCTTTCTGCTTGGCTGAAGAGGGGCTGGGCTCTGGGAACTGCAGCCCCAGCCCCCGAGCTCTGGAGCCTGCTGTGCCAACCCCCTTCTCCATGGCCAGGCTCTCCCAGTTAATCTGCCTGCCCACAGACACAGGAGGAGAGGGCTTTGAGCGAGCCTATGACCGTTCCCCAAGCTGAAGACCTGGAGGGCACAGACTTCAGGGGGCTCCCCTTGGCCTCAGGAGCCTCCTGAGGGACCTGTGGACTGACCGGGGCGGAAGCTGGGGTTATAGTCCCTCTGCAGGGCGGCAGGGTGCCCCTGGTGTGGGCAAGGTGTCCCCCACCCAGAGGGGCCTCCTGAGTCAAGTGGGGCTGGTTTTCTCCACAGAACAAGATGTAGGTCTTCATTGGAGGAGTGACAGGTCCTAGATTAGGACCAGGGGCTCGGGGTGGCACCGGGGGTGCTACTAGGGCGAGCGGTTTGCCACGAGCACAGTCGATAATGAAAGTCAGGTGAGCAGCGGGGATGGCCTTCTGATGGCAGGCCGGCTTCCCACCTGGAAGGAAGGAAAAGCCCAAGGCTTTACGTAGGCACAGGAGAGTGTGGTTTCATTCATTCCCTTCCTCCTTCCCTTCAGGAGAGTTTAACTGCCCAGTAGGGAAGGGGGCGGGTTTCTAAGGGCAGGGGTTTCAGCACCTGGGAGACCCGAGTTGAAATCCTGCTTTCCCCGAAAAGCATTGCCCCAGGCACCCGAGCTTCTGTACTGTGCACACGACCTGCAGGACGGCCTTGCGCAGACTCTGGTGCCTGGAGGAAGTTGGGGGGGGGGGCGCTGAGGTTCCAGATTTTTAATGAGCTCCCAGGGAATGCCAGTGCTGCTGGTCCTCGGACCACACTGTGTAAGTAATGGGGTCCTGGAGCGAGAGGAAGGTCCTGCCACCTTTTACAGACCAGGAAGCTGAGACTCAGCCTGTACAAATAGTGCTACCCACCCCCCCACCTCCACACAACCTTGTCCCCACACACGGTAGTGCCCGGGCTGTCTGTCTGTCCCGGGAATCCCCGCTCTTA
This sequence comes from Vulpes lagopus, assembly GCF_018345385.1. Classification (NCBI taxonomy): domain Eukaryota; kingdom Metazoa; phylum Chordata; class Mammalia; order Carnivora; family Canidae; genus Vulpes; species Vulpes lagopus. Next base: position 130,800,897 of record NC_054831.1, read on the forward strand.
CTATCGTGCCCTCCCGACCCAGCTCAGGGACAAGCTGCGCACCAAGCTGTCGACTTGTCTGTCAACGAAGCAAGCGCCAGTGCAGCTCCCCGTGAATCCAAAGCCTGTACTCTTAAATGGCGATTTTTAAAAAAAGATTTTATTTATTCATGAGAGACCCACAAAGAGCGAGGCAGAGGCCCAGACAGAGGGAGAAGCAGGCTCCATGCAGGGAGCCCGACGTGGGACTCGATCCCGGGTCTCCAGGATCACGCCCTGGGCTGAAGGCGGCTCTAAACCGCTGCACCACCCGGGCTGCCCAATAGTGAACTTTTTTGAGTTACCCGAATAACAAATAAATCCACTCTTAACCGTGTGCTCTTCATCACAACACAGGCTCGGAAGGAAGCTCACGTTCTGGTAGGTTTGTGGGCACAGGGAATTCAACGAAGCCCATTTGTGGCTTGCAAACCCCTGCAGCTCCCGCGAGGGTGTCTGTCCTCCCCAGCACCCCCTTGGCTGGTGTTTCCGCGGTGCAGAGCACCCCCCGCCCCCTCTTACCTGAGCTGGTCTCCAGGTCTGTCTCAAGGCCCATGACTTTGGGGCTAGCTCTTTGGTCACTGGGGTCTCTTGAGGGCCTCACTTCTGCTGCCACCCCGGAGAACTTCTAGCTCTGGCAGGAGGACAACTTCTCAGCAGCCTCTTCCAGGATGTAGCTCCCCACCCAAGGACCAGACCTTTTATATTTACCGGATCCGGATCTGCTGAGTGAATTCCACCAAGAGCCACAGGAACTGGCCTGGGGCAGCTAGCGGATTGCTTTGATCAATGGGGTTATGTCAACAGGATTGTTGTCGGGTCACCGAGAGGCAGGCCTTCTACCAGACACTATTTCTTTCGACACCAGCAGCTTCCTACATGTCCTTTTGTCTTAGCCTGTCCAGACTTAGACAAGAAACATGTATTTCCCACGGTCCTGGATACTGGAAGTCCAAATCAGGAGGTCCACAGATTCCGAGTTTGGTGAGGACTCACTGATTCATGGATGGCTCTTTCCGGAAGGGTCTTCATGGGGCAGAATGAGCACAGACGCTCTCTGGAGTCTCTTTTATCAGGGCACTAATCTCATCATGAGGGCTCCACCCTCATGATCTAATCACCCCCAAAGGCTCCACCTTCACACCCCATCTCACTGGGGATTTGGTTTCAAAATATGAATTTGTGTAGGACATGGACAGTCTACAGCATCCTTTAAATCAACCGATTGTTTTTATTGAAAAAATGTATATACTCTATTATTATCTTTTTTTTTAAGATTTATTTATTCATGAGGGACAGAGAGAGAGAGAGAGAGAGAGAGAGAGGTAGAGACCCAGGCAGAGGAAGAAGCTGGCTCCTTGCAGGGAGCCCAATAGGGGGGACGTGGACCCAAGACCCCGGGATCATGACCTGAGCCAAAGGCAGACACTCAACCACTGAGCCACCTCAGGTGTCCCTATTATTATCATTTTTAAATGGAAGTATAATTGATATACAATATTATATTAGTTTCAGGTGTATGACATGGACATAATGATTTGACACTTATCCGTGTGAGGAAATGCTCACCATGGTGAGTGTAGTTACCATCTGTCACCACACAAAATTATTACAATAATATCAACTACTGTATCTTTCATCTTTGTGACTTACTCATTTTATTTTAAAATTATTATTATTATTGTAAGATTTTATTTGAGAGTGAGCAAGCATGAGTGGCAGCAGAGGAGCGGAGGGAGGGGGACACGGAGATTCCATGCTGAGCGCAGAGCCTGATTTGGGGCTTGATCCCATGACCCTGAGATCACAACCTTAGCCAAAATCAAGAGTCAGCCCCTCCATTGACTGAGCCACTGAGCCACCCAGGTGCCCCAACTTATCCGTCTTATAACTGCAAGTTTGTACCTCCATTTTTAAAAAAGATTTTATATATTTATTCACAAGAGACACACAGAGGCAGAGACACAGGCAGAGGGAGAAGCAGGCTCCACGCAGGGAGCCCAATGCGGGACTCGATCCCAGGATCCTGGGATCACGACCTGAGCTGAAGGCCGACTCAATCACTGAGCCACCCAGGGGCCCCAGAAATACACTTTAAAAGGAAAATTGGTATTGTTTCATTAACTGTAACAGTATCACTTCTGTACCAGTAACTCTGTGTGGTAAAAGAATAATGGTCCCCCAAAGATATCCATGCCCTGGTCTCCAGAACCTGTGAAAATGTTTCCTGACACAGCGAGGAGGACTTGGCTGTTGTGATGAAGGATATTCCACTTCGAACATCGATTCTGGTGTGTGTGCGTGTGCCTGTATTTCCCACACCAGCAAGCAATTAACTCAGTTCTGCTTGAGTGGCACACAGAAGTCAGAGAAACATTTTACTTGCAAGATGACCAGTTTATTATAAAAGGATACGGCTCGGGACAACCAGATGGAAGAAATGCACAGGGCAAGGGATGGAGAAAGGGGAGGAGCTCCTGCTACTCTCTGAGCTCGCCACTCTTCCTGAATCTTCTCCACCACCTTCACGATTGATTAAATCATTGACCATTAGTGACTGAAGGCAAACTCCCAGCCCCTCTTCCCTCCCTGACACCCGTGGGTGAGGCTGAAAGTTCCAACTCGAATCACTTTTTTGGTTCCTCTGGCCACCAGGCCCAACCGTAGGTGACCGAGGGTCCTTCTAAAAGTCACCTCGCAGAGCACCTGGGTGACTCAGTCGGTTGAGCTTCTGGCTCTTGGTTTTGGCTCAGGTCAGGATCTCCGGGTCCTAAGATTGGACCTGCGTTGGGGATCTGAGCACGGCTTGGAGTCTACTTGTCCCTCTCTCTCTGCTCATCTCCCACCCCACATACTCGCTTTCTCTCTCTCTCTCAAATAAATAAATAAATCTTTAAAAAAATTAAAAAATTAAAATCACTTCATTAGTATAACAAAAGACACCTTCCTTGCTCTCAACACTTGGGCAATTCCAAAGGGTGTTAGGAGCTCTGTGCCAGGAACTGGACAGAGACCAGATATAGATATTTCTTAATATAAATCACAACATCACTGGTATGGACTTTGAGAGGGGGAGATTATCCTAAATTATCCGAGTGAGGACAATTTAATCACACTAGTCCTTAAAATTGGAGAACATTTACCAGTGGAGTTAGAAGCAGATGTGTTGATGGAAAAAGGCCAGAGACAGGATGTGAGACTCACCTGTTATCGCTGGCTTCGAAGATGGTGTAAGGGGGCCATGGGTTGAGGAACCCGAGCGGCTTCTGTAAACTGGAAAAGGCAAGAAAAGGGGATTTTTTTTTCCCTCTAGGACCTGCATGAGGAATTTCCTTGCCAACATCTTAATTTCAGCTCAATGAAACCCGTGTTAGGCGTCTGACTGATAATAAACTTCTGTTGTTGCTTTAAGCTCCTAGATTGTGGTACTTTGTTACAGCAATAGAAAACTGATAGACTGTGCAAAAGTCAAAGAAAATAAAATTAAATTCTAGCTAGATATCGTTGCTTGTGTTCTTTGACAGGGTACATGTGAACACCCTGCACTCCTGAGAACCTGGGATGAGAAGGGCACGTCTCATCTGTGGTCTCCTTCCCCCAAGACACATAGTCCTGGTCTAACCATGAGAAAAAATACCGGGAAAATCTAAACTAAGGGACATTCTGCAAAATACCTGCCTGGTGCTCCTCAAACAGTCAAGATAATGAAAAAGAAGACAGAGAAACCATCACAGAAGGGAGGAGAATAGGAAGACACAGCAATGAAGTGCATTGTGGGATCCTTGATTGGATCCTGGAATCGAGAAAGGATATTAGCAGAAAAACCTGTGACATCCAAAAGAAGCCTGGAGGGCAGCCTCGATGGCACAGTGGTTTAGCACCGCCTGCAGCCCAGGGTGTGATCCTGGAGACCCGGGATTGAGTCCCACGTCAGGCTCCCTGCATGGAGCCTGCTTCTCCCTCTGCCTGTGTCTCTGCCTCTCTCTCTCACTCTGTATCTCTCATGAGTAAATAAAATAAAAATCTTAAAAAAAAAAAAAAAAGCCTGGAGTTTGGTTATTAGTACCGTACCAATGTTGTTTTCTTAGTTGTGACAAATATCCCATGCTTACCTACGAGTTAACAATGGGGGAGACTGGCTGTGGAGTGTACAGGGACTCCGTAATAATATCTTTGCAACTTTTCAATACATCTAAAATTACTCTGGAATTTTAAAATTAATTTACAAAAGGGAGTAAGGAGAACTCTCATTGGACATCAGTGGAAGCAACCAGAACATCTTCTTCTTATTCTGAAAATTGCAGATTAAAAGGAAATTAGGTGCAACTGGGTGGCTCAGTTGGAGGAGCCAGTGACGCTTGATCTCAGGGTCCTAAGTTCAAGCTCCGTGTGGGGATAGATATTACTTAAAAATCTTTAAAAAGGCGGGGGGAGGGGGCCTGGGTAGCACAGTTGGTTAAGTGTCTGCCTTCGATTCAGGTTATGATCCCAGAGTCCTGGGATCAAGTTCCATGTTGGGCTCCCTGCTCAGCGGGGAGCCTGCTTCTCCCTCTGCCTGTGTCTCTGCTTCTCTATGTATCTCATGAATGAATAACTAAAATCTTAAAAAAAAATAGCAAAGGTAAACATATATAGATTTATAATAGCAGAGGTGAAAACAACTCAAATGTGCATCAACTGATGAATGGATAAACCAGATGTGATATAGTCCTACAGTAGAATATTATTCAACAACAAAAGAGTGAAATGCTGACACATGCCATAGCACGGATGAAGCTTGAAAACAAAGTGAACGAAGCCAGTCAATTAAAGACCTCAGGTTGTGTGATTCCATTTCTATCAAATGTTTCAAGTAGGCAAAACCATAGACACAAAGTAGACTCCTTGTTACCAAGGAGTGGAGGGAGGTGGGGAGTGACTAATGTGGCTAATGGCTCTAAGGGTTTCTGTTTGGCACCATGGAAACGTTCTGAAATTAGACAGTAGTGATGGCTGCACGACTGTGAATATAGTAAAACCCACCAGAGTAGATACACACTTGCGAAGGGTGAATTGTATGGCCTGTGAATTATATCTCAATTAAAGCTGTTATTTTTTTTCAAAGGAAATTAGCTCTGTCCTACTTCTCTGAATGAACTGTATTTCCAGGTAACTATTGTCCTAATTGGAGTGCCTGGCTGACTGAGTCAGAAGAGCGAGCTACTCTGGATCTTGGGGTCCTGAGTTCGAGCCTAATGTTGGGGATAGAGGTTATTTAAATAAGCAAGAACTTAAAAGAAGTCCAGCTAATAAGTGTGGTAGGAATTATAGTATCAGAAATGCATCAATTGGGATCCCTGGGTGGCTCAGTGGTTTAGTGTCTGCCTTCAGCTCAGGGCATGATCCTGGAGTCCCGGGATCGAGTCCCACATCGGGCTCCCGGTATGAAGCCTGCTTCTCCCTCTGCCTGTGTCTCTGCCCCTCTCTCTCTCTCTGTGTGTGTCTATCATGAATAAATAAATAAATAAGATCTCTTAAGAAAAGAAAAAAAAAACTTAAAAAAAATAAAAAAAAGAAATGCATCAATTTACAAACTTTAATGAAATCATTGATTCAGGCAAGGATCTTCATTTTTTTTTAAGATTTTATTTATTTATTCATGAGAGACACACAGAGAGAGAGAGAGGCAGAGACACAGGCAGAGGGAGAAGCAGGCTCCACACAGGGAGCCCGATGCAGGACTCGATCCAGGGTCTCCAGGATCATGCCCTGGGCCAAAGGCAACACTAAACCGCTGAGCCACCCGGGCTGCCCTCTTTTTCTTTCTTTCTTTCTTCTTTCTTTCTTTCTTTTCTTTCTTTCCTTTCCAAAGGATTTTATTTATTTATTCATGAGAGAGACAGAGACAGAGGCAGAGGCAGGCTCCCTGTGGGGAGCCCAAGGTGGGACTCGATCCCAGAACCCCAGGATCATGACCTGAACGGAAGACAGACACTCATCACTGAGCCACCCAGGTGCTCCTTTCCTTTTTTATTTTTTTTTTAAGATTTTATTTATTTATTCATGAGAGACAGAGAGAAGCAGGCTCCATGCAGAGAGCCCAACGCGGGACTCGATCCTGGGACTCCAGGATCACACCCCGGGCCAAAGGCAGGCGCCAAACCCCTGAGTCACCCGGGCTGCCCTCCTTTTCTTTTTTAAAGTAAACTCTACACCCAGACTCAAACTCATGACCCTGAGATCAAGAGTCACTCCACTGACTAAGCCAGGCAGGAGCCCCTATTTTATCTAGTACTTTGTAACATTTTCAAAATGGGCTTGAATTTAAAAAGTGTAGGTCAAGGGGATCCCTGGGTGGCGCAGTGGTTTGGCACCTGCCTTTGGCCCAGGGCGCGATCCTGGAGACCCGGGATCGAATCCCACATCAGGCTCCCGGTGCATGGAGCCTGCTTCTCCCTCTGCCTGTGTCTCTGCTTCTCTCTCTCTATGTCTATCATGAATAAATAAATAAAATCTTAAAAAAAAAAAAAAGTGTAGGTCAAGGATGTGTGTGAAGAGTTAAGAAAACCATTTCCGGACAAGCAGAGAAAACATCGCTGCATTTATAATATACTGTTATGTAATTCATGACTTTCAACCTGTGTATAATCAAACTGATAAAAACCCAAATTGTGTAAACAGACATTTGTCAGTTTATCTACAGCTAAACTTTATCAAGTTTATAGCCATAAACTGGCCAACCATTGAAATTCTCTTCACTGGGAGAAGGCTCACGTGTACTTAATAATTGAGCTTCGGGAGGACTTTAGGGTAGAGGGTGGATAAGGTTTTGGCTGGAGACTCAGAGGTTGTGGGGGGGGGGCTGTGTGTCCCTCAGACAGCTAAGGGGTGAGGGCACCGGAGGGGACAAGCCTGGGGGAGGAGGGAGTCTATTAGGAATAGACGGGAGCAACACCCCCGAGTGAGAAGCCAGGCAAGTCTTGATCCTTCACTCATTCCAGCAGCAGAAGTACACTTCGCTCCTGCTCTCAGCCACCTGGCCTGAATTTGTAGATTCTCCTTCTGTCTTGTTCTAAGGAGTTTCTGGCATCTCAGCTTCAGTTAATGAGGACCACTGTTGGGTCTAAATTTTCAATCAACCCACTGCGCTGTTAGAACCATTCTCAGCGGGACACCTGGGTGGCTCAGCGGTTGAGCGGACGGTTGAGCATCTGCCTTCGGCTCAGGGCCTGATCCCAGGATCCAGGATCGAGTCCCACATCGGGCTCCCCGCAGGGAGCCTGCTTCTCCCTCTGCCTATGTCTCTGCTTCTCTCTGTGTGTCTCTCATGAATAAATAAATCTTTAAAAAATAAAAAAAAAACCATTCTCAGTTTGAGCTGGGACATGAAAGTCTCTGCAATGCCCATTTATATTTATAAATTTAGCCAAGCTTAATATTATGTTCCTTCCTCCCTGACTTAACATGTCTACATTACGGGTATATTCTCTAGGTTTCAGCTCATTTATTAGTTAAGGCTTGCTTTTTCTTTCCTTTTCCTTTTCTTTTTCTTTCTTTTGTAAATCACCTCTAAGGTCAGACCATGTGCTTGTTCCCTGGGGCACTCTGGGCTGGGACTCAGATCTAGAGACAAATAAAGGATGACGATCTCTGAGGGGAATCAGCATATCTTTGCAAATAACTTCCTCAGATAAGGTCATTACGTGCTTTCCAGGGAAAGCAGAGTCAGTCTCATTCAGTGGGAGGAGGGGGCTGCATCTATGGCAAGAGTTTCAGTTAATTTTAGATTTGGAGAGTCAGGGAACTTAGTCATCTGCATCCGCCCAAACACCCCTGTCTTGATTTCTAAGTGCCACTTGTTCCCATTCCGTGCACCTGGTCAGCCTGTGACTACAGCTTCTGTTGCAATTATATTACAGTTCAGCAACCCACAGGATCAGGTCGGAATTTTGGCTACATAAGCTCTGTAGCTACATGAGATGAGATTAAAAAAATTTTTTTTGAGATTTTATTTATTTATTCGTGAGGGACACATAGAGAGAAGCAGAGACTTAGGCAGAGGGAGAAGCAGGCTCCCTGCAGGGAGCCCCATCCGGGACTCGGGGACTCGATCCAGGATCCTGGGGTTACACCCTGAGCTGAAGACAGGCACTCAACCCATGAGCCACCCAGGTGTCCTGAGATAAATTTTTTAGAGTAGTCAGGAATGGACCTTGCTTCTCTGGTCCTTTCTTGAGCTGAAAATTTAAACCCTAAATATTTCTTTTTTGAAAGTGTTCAGTGCAGTTATAAATAGCCAGCCTACCTGACAGTCCTTATCGTCCTCATTCCTCCGTAATGGTCAGTTGTGGCAACTACTCCATCTATCAAAGCCTGTCTTTATGAGGCACTTTCCCCGAGGCAACAATACTTATTGTGATAAGTGACAACTTATGTAACTATTTTTTTCTCTGAGCAAAATAGGCTAGATCTGTATCACCTTTGAATCTAATGCCTTGACCCCTCGGGTTCATTTTCTTGCAGAAATAGAAACCTTGTTGGGCTTTCTTTTTAAACTTTTTATTTAAAAAAAAATGTAGGTTCACATGCAATTGTTTTTGTGTTGTTTTTTTTTCCTTAGAGGAAACGAGAGTCAGCGCCAGCGGGGGTGGGAGGCAGAGGGAGAGGGAGAGAATCTGAAGCCAATTCTGCGCCGAGTGCAGAGCCTATGACCCTGAGGTCATGACTCAAGCGGAAATCAAGAATGCTCACCAGACTGAACCACCTATGCGCCCCAGTTCACATGCAATTGTAAGAAATGATACAGAGCAATTCCACTGCCATCCTTCTTTACCCAGTTTTCGCCATGCTAACATCTTGCAAAACTATGGTACCACCGTATCCCATCCAGGATGTATACATCGATATGGTCAAGGTGCGGAACATGTCCATCCTACAAGGATCCCTCATGTTGTCTCCAAACTTCTTTTAAGCAGAAAGAGGTTTGTTTATTTACTTATTTATTTATTTATTTTAATTTTTATTTATTTATGATAGTCACAGGGAGATAGAGAGAGAGGCAGAGACACAGGCAGAGGGAGAAGCAGGCTCCATGCACCGGGAGCCCGATGTGGGATTCGATCCCGGGTCTCCAGGATCGCGCCCTGGGCCAAAGGCAGGCGCCAAACTGCTGCGCCACCCAGGGATCCCTACTTATTTATTTTTAAGATTTTATTTATTTATTAATGAGAAACACACAGAGAGAGAGAGAGAGAGAGGCAGAGACACAGGCAGAGGGAGAAGCAGTCTCCAAGCAGGGAGCCCGGCGCGGGACTTGATCCCAGGTCTCCAGGATCACGCCCAGGGTTGAGGGCGGCGCTAAACCGCTGAGCCACCTGGGCCGCACCCAGAAAGAGGTTTAATACAGAAAATTAAGCGTCTATAACATTATTGGAGGGGCTGAAAGAAGGGTCTCCAGACTGGTCCTCTAGTAATGGCTCCCAGAACACCATAGAACTCACCAACCAGAGGCTACTCTGACATAATCAGAAAGATGAGGAATCAAGGAGCCACCACCACTGAGATCATTGCATTCAACATATCACCAGCAGGAACCTATGGGTCTAGATTTGGGACTAGAAGCTGGTTCCCAGGCACTAGGACCATGGCTATTGCCTCACTTCCATCCAATCTTTCCCACTAGCAGAATCCATCTGTGTGTCTAGAATTCTAACTGCAACTGAATCTGGGAAATAGAATTTTAACTTTCTAGAATCCGGAAGGAATGGTAATGAGTCCCAGCCAACTACATCCAACACGGATGGACACAGAGGTAGATTTGTGTCCTTTGTATTGGGAGGACAAGGTCCTATCAGACTTGCTTTTATTTTCCTGTAAAAGACAGAGTGAAGTCAACTACTGGTAAGCTTTTTAGTTTCCCAAGTGATTGTGAAGGAGGAGTAGTGACTTGGCCAGACCAGCATTTGTTGAAGTTCCTCTTCTGGCTAGTGATCATGAATTTGTAGGGAACAGTCTATCTTTTGGAGTACTTTGTCCAGCTGTGCATGGTTGTTTGGATACAAGAAAAAAGAAGAGGAAGGTTGGATTTACCCAGGGTTGGAAAGCTCACCAAATCCATATGACAAGAGGATGAGGGAGCAAAGAAGTTCAGGGTGGTGGCAAGACTATTGTTAAAACTCATGGGAAACGGGGGTGCCTCAGTGGCTGACTCAGTTAAGTGTCTGCCTTGGGCTCAGGTGTTGATCCCATGGCCCCAGGATGGAGCTCAGGTCATGATCCCAGGGCCCCGGGATGGAGCTCAGGTCATGATCCCAGGGCCCCAGGATGGAGCTCAGGTCATGATCCCAGGGCCCCGGGATGGAGCTCAGGTCATGATCCCAGGGCCCCGGGATGGAGCTCAGGTCATGATCCTTGGGTCCCAGGTTGGAGATCAGGTCATGATCCCTAGGTCATGGAATTCAGCTGGAATCCATTGAGCTCCCTACTCAGCGGGAGCCTGCTTTTCCCTCTCTCTTTGCCCCTCCCTATCCCCCCCCGCCCCCCTTGCTCTAATAGATAAATAAAATCTTAAAATTTTTTAAAAAAGATTTTATTTACTCATTCATGAGACACACACACACAGAGGCAGAGATACAGGCAGAGGGCGAAGCAGCCTCCAGACAGGGAGCCGCCCAATGCGGGACTCGATCCCAGGACTCCAGGATCACACCCTGGAGACGCCCAACCGCAGAGCCACCCAGGTGTCCCAGATAAATAAAATCTTAAAAAAAAAAAATCTCATGGGATATAAACAGAATCAGAGGTGAAGAAAAGAGAAAGCCCGCGTCCTGTGAGGGCGTAGGGAAGTCAGGGGCGCGGAGGTGCTGAAAAGTTGGCAGAGGCCACAAGGGACTGCTCGCGTCTGCAGACACTTTTGCTTCCAGCATCCTCGTTCACACCCAGGCTAATCCTGGATCTGCCCTAAATAGCAAATGGGGCAATGGTTGGCTCGGAAGGGCAGAAAGACACGCGGGGATCTGCAGCCCCGGAGGTGCAACCAGGTCCTGTGCTCCTCCGCCTGGAAGACGTGACAACGGGCGGTTCATTGGCTCTTCCTGAGCCTCCTTTGCCTTCTTCCAAAGGGGAGAAGAGACTCTCCTCCGCTTAGCGAGATTTAATGAGCTCGTGCACGAGAGGTGCTCAGCACAGCGCCGGGCGCACAGGAAGCGCTGAACGCGGGGAAGCTGCGACTGTAATGGTTGGATCAGAAAACCAAGCGAGGGTTACGACGAGGACGATTCGAGGCGCCCAAGTGCCGTACTAGAGAACTCCGGGATGCGGAGGCGCATGCGCCGGGCCGCGGTTCTCCGGCAGCGCGGGCGCTGCGCATGCGCCGGGCCGCGGTTCCCGTCCAGCGCGGGCGCTGCGCATGCGCCGGAAGTTGCAGCCGGGAAGCCGGCGAGGTCGGTTCCGCCCGACTCTGACATGGCGGCGCCCTTTGTCTGCTCTGAAGTGCCGTCCCCGGCCCTCTCGCGGCCGTGATGCACCTCCCTCTACGGTGGGGTCCGGGACATGGCAGGTGAGGGTCAGCAAGCGCCCGGGGCTGGGCAAGTCCCGGGAGCCGGGCGGAGGCGGCGAGGGATGGGGCGCGGCGGGAGGCCGGGGACGGTTGTGTGGGGGAGGGGAGGGGACGGCGGGGACCCCGCGGGGCAGCTGCGGGGGGGCGGGGGGCGAGCGGGCCGGCAGTTCCTGCGGGGGAGCGCGAGTCGGCCCCCGGCTCGGGTGACGCCCCCGCCGCCCGGCTGTCAGCGCCCCTGCACCCCCGCCGCGGCGGGGGCGGCTGTGCGGCCGCAGGGCCGGGGCCGCGGGCCCGGGAGGTGCTGCCCCCTACAAGGTGACTTCATTCATTCATTCCTTCCGCAGACGGTGGCTCGGCACCCGATAGGTTGTGAGGATCGAGCCAGCGCTCGCGGTGCAGTGGTTCAAAGTATGACCCGTGGAGCCAGGCGGCCCTGTGCTCGCCAGCTGCGTCCTGGATGAAGCTCGGGAGGCTCTCGCTCTCTGCCTCAGTTTCCCCCTCCTTAAAGCAGAGACGATCCTACAGGCTGCCCCCTGGGGTTGTCAGGAGGAGCAAATAAGGCAATAGGTGCAGAGCGCGGAGATCCCTAAAGGGCTCTTCGGGGAGTGCAGGCGAGAAAAGCTTTGTATTCTCGGCTGAAGATGGGAGCTTGTGACAAAGCTTAGGAGCTAGTGTGATAGTTAGAGTCTGTGCCCGGAGGACGGAGCTGAAAGGTAAGACGAAAGGTGCCGGCTGCGGCCTGGTCCTCCGGGGCCCTGTGAACCTAGTTAAGGAGTTTTCAGTTTTAGGTTAATGGGAAGCCATCTGAGAACCAGATTCGTGGATGTGAAGGATGCATTAAAGGGAACAGGCCTGGAGGCCAATTAACAGGCCGCTAGAGTAATCCTATCTACAAAGGTTGCGTGGCCTCCAGTCCGGTTAGAGGGAGACGGTGGAGAGGGAGGTTTCGGAGCATTGACCGAACCTGGCGATGAGTTAGATGAGGAAGTTGGAGGTCAGAGACAGGTCAGAACTGACCTCCTAGTCTTGATGGGCAGGTGGCGATAGCATTCTTGATGGGCAGGTGGCGATAGCACTCAGTGTGATCGGGAGCAGGATGGGGAGCAGGTGTGAGGAGGGAAGGTGCATTTAGTTTTGAACACGTTAAAAGCAGGTGCCTGTAAAACATTAAGAGTGGAGCTGTCCAGTGGTGAGCTAGCAGTTGTCATCCACTAAAAAGTCCCTCAGGTTGTGGGAGGGGGTGTGCTCACCGAGGGCAAGGGTGTGAAATGAGAAGCAAGAGCATTTGAGACATCCCTGGGGAAGGCTAACGCTGTAGCATCGCAGGAACCCGGGCACAGTCTTGTGGCTCTTGCTTTACAACATTGTGTTCTAGGTCTTTTTGGTAAGCAGGAATTTCTAAGTGTAGGGAGTGGGAGCGGGGTTACTCATCTTTGTGTCCCAGGCGTCTGGCACAGTGTCTGACGTGCAGCCGGCCGAGGATGATCCAAAGAAACTTGTACCCAGCGTCTCCATTGTGCCAGGCTCCGTGCTCAGGGCTCTGGATTTACCTGTGTTTCTTGGACACGTAAAAGGGCAGCTCTTAGGGAGCTGGTGCCTTTCGGGTTCTCATCAGATTTTCCACTTGGGTGTCTTTGATTCAGGTAATGAGCTGGAGGAGGAGAGCCAAGCTGGAGTTTACGCAGACAAACTGTCAGAAAAGAGTAGCCTGGGCTACTTGGAAATCTGAGGTATGTCTGTAATGCTCAAGGATGAAACAGACCAGGAGGTCAGTTTGTTTGTCCTTCTCTAGGCTCAGCATGACTCCGATCACCCTTTCAAGATAGTTTTTTTTTTTTTCTTCTTTCAAGTTATAAAGTAATGACTACATCTGAGTTTGATTGGGGAATTGTGGCTGTCATTATGTTTGGTTTACCGACAAAGACCACACTGTGTTAGTCACTGGGCAAATGCTCACAACTTTGTTTTAATCACACACAACCTAACATGCGCTAGCAAAGCAATCCTAAAGTACAATGGCTGAAACAAACTCAAAGTATATTCCTCTCCTCTTAAAAACCTGGAAGTAGGCAGTCCAAGAACTGGTAGGTCATCTTGCTCTGTTCCATGAGGTATCTGGGAACAGGGTTCTAGTGACCATGTGGCTCTCCTTGCTCAAAACCAGGCTTCCATCTCACGGTTGAAGCTGGCTGCTGCAGCTCCTGCCATTGTGTATGTACTCCAGCTGGCAGAAGGGGAAAGACAGAGTGGGGAGCACATGTTCATTCCTTTTAAGATTCTAATGTTTAAAGATACATATTTTTGTACAACATGTCCCCAAACATAAGCATCTGGTATACAAACCAAAGAACGAATCATGATTGTTCCAGTGCTGGAGGGAAAGCTGGCTGAGAGAGGCTGCTCCGTCCCTCGGGTGACTGGATTGCTGTCTCTGGGGCTTGGGCTCAGCCTGAGGGGAAGCCCACTGCACTGGTGCAGGAAGGCTGGACATTCTTCCTATGCCTCTGTCTCCCCACGACAGGCTGCTCTGGCTTTGAGTAGGTTGATGTTGCTTGCGCCTGGAGAGTCCAGGCTTATTAATGCATTCAGCATTTTCTGTGCCCAGCACATATGACACTGCGCTAGATGCTGGGGATGTAAGACTGGATCCTGGGAGCAAGGAGCTCTTAGCCATGTGGATGATCACGATACAATGCGAGGAGCACCACGGGGGAGGCGCGCGGGAGAAGGATGACTGATTTCGGAAGGCTCTGCTGAAGTGGGGGAGATTAAGAGTGAACAGCATGTTTGGATTTACATCTGTAGAGGTCTCCTCAGATAGAGACAGCAAGGACCCTGGTGTTGGTTTTGCATCCCTGCTTCCCTGCTTGGTGGCTCTGTGTCTTGAGGGCCAGGTACTTTACCCCTGCGCCTCCCGTTTCCTCATCTGTCATAGAGGAATAATAGTATCAAGCTCACAGAATTGTTTAGAGAATTATGAGAGATCAAGGGTGTACATCACAGGATTGGCCACATAAAGGTGAATTACCTCCTGCTGCGAGGTGAGGGGTGCTTCAAAGCCAGAGAGCCAGTGAGGATTGCAGTAAAGCAGACCCGAATCCATAATGATGCTGGGGTGCATCCTCCCTCAAGGCAGGAATTATCCAGATTGTGCAGAGGGGATCAGCAACTACTCTGAGTTCTACCAAGCTCTCTATTTAAAGGTGTCCATCTGTGGATTCTCAGAGACCGTACTCTGAAAGGTCTGGTGAGGGGTCCTTTGGGAAGAAAAGGATTGCCTCTGCCTGTTTAATTCCTGCAAGCTCAGATGCTTCTGGGAAGCCTTCTCCGGTCCTGCCCAGCCACCCACCCCAGCTAAGTTTGGAGCTCCTCCTCCGTTGATTTCTTAGCATCCTGCACTGATCTCTTGATGCGAGTCATATCTCACATTATAATCGTAGGTTTCTATGTCTCCCTGTTAGCCCACCAGCATCTTGCAGGCAGGGACAGGGGATCGTTTCTCCTGGTAGTCCCACTGCATAGCTCATTTCCTGGCACATAGCCGGTGCTCAGTAACTGTTGTTGGATGGACAGATGGTCAGCCTTGATTAGCTGAAGAGGAACTGGCAGTTAGGCTGGTCAGAACTCCAGTGTGACATGGGGTTGGTGTGCTATTGTTTGAGAGGAGAACCTGATGGTTTATTTGGTATCTGTGCGGTGTATGGATGTAACCATGGTGAACTCCAAGACCTGAACTATGAGAGTTTAGGTCAGAAGGTAGTTTCTCTGTCTGTCTTTTTCCAGTAGAGCCTGGTTTCTCAGCCCGGATGTTCTTGACATTTGGGGCTACATAAACCTTTGTCTTGGGCTGAGCTGTGTACTTTAGGATGGTGATGGCATCCCTGGCTTCCACCCATAGATGACTGTAATTCCCACCCACCTCCAGCTGTGGTAGTGGGGTATGTCTCCAGACATTGCCAAACATCTCCTGGGACCAGATCGTCCACATCTAGAACCCTGCAGTAGAGAGTACAGGTTAGAAACATGAACTTCGGGGCACCTGGGTAGGTCAGTCAGTTAAGTGTCTGCCTTTGGCTCCGGTCATGATCCTGGGGTCAAGCCCCTTTGTCTGCTTCTCTTTCTCTGCCCCTCTCTGTGTCATTCTCTCTCTTTCTCAAATAAGTAAAAATTAAAAAAAAATGTGAATTTATAAATTAGACATACCTGGGCTCATGCTATTCTTATACTTACTAGATGTGTGCCTTTGGGCAAAATACTTGGCCTCTCCAAGCCTCAGTTTTCTCAGTTGTAAAGTGGGGATACTGATGACCTCGCATATAACTTTATTGGCCAGAATTATTGATGAGGTAATGCATATAAAATGCTTTCTCGAGTCCCTGATTCCATCATTGGTAACTGGTGTTATTATATGTTAGGAGAAGAGGACCCTTGAAAGGGTCAAGAAAAAGTGTGCAGAGGAAGAAAAAAAATGTTTGGTAGAGGAATATGCCCAAAGTACACAAATCAGAAGGTTCTAAAGAATGCACCGTGGAGAGGCGCCTCGGTGGCTCCATGGTTGAGTGTCTGTCTGCCTTTGGCTCAGGATGTGACCCCAGGGTCCTGGGATCGAGTCCTGCCTCGGGCTCCTTGAGGGGAGCCTGCTTCTCCCTCTGCTTATGTCTCTGCCTGTCTCTCTCTCTCTCTTTCTCTCTCTCTCTCTGTGTCTCTCATGAATAAATAAATAAAATCTTAAAAAAAAAAAAAAAGCACTATGGAGAGGTGCCTGAGGGATGCAGTTGGTTGAGCATCTGACTCTTGGTTTCAGCTCAGATCGTGATCTCAGTCGTCAGATTGAGTCCTGTGTCAGGTTCCAGGCTCAGTAGACAGAGTCTGCTTGACATTCAGTCTCCCTCTGGCCCTTCCTGCCCCTCCCACTCATACTATCTCTCTTTAAAGTAAATAAATAAATCTTAAAAAACAAAAAGTGGCACCATGGAGTCTTCCGAGCCTGACCCAGTTCCCCTCTCAGATAACTGTTAATAGTATCTGTAGAACTATTCCGTGTGTGTGTGTGTGTGTGTGTGTGTGTGTGTGTGTATGTATCTGTGTGTCTAGGGAGGACCATTTTTCAAGAGTCAAATGATTTGACTTGGTTGCGGGACGTGAGGCCTGTGAGTAGGAGGGCAGCCTCTATGGGCGGAGCTTCCGGGTTTTACTAGTTTGTCACGTAAAAGACCAAGTGGCTCCTTCTTTCCTGGAATTCTTCGAAGGGTGGTGGCTGAGTGGGTGGTGAGGAGGTACCCAGACTCGGTGTCTCGGCAGGGTGGCACCACGAAAAGAAGGGACCCAGCCTGAGAGAAAACGAAGAACTAAGTACATTGTGTGCCCAAAGCATGTTGTCCTGGAGACCATTATCTCCTCCTTTTGCTGGCCACAGTTTCTAGATGATTGAAGTAGTAAAGGTCAAAGAGTAACCATTTCAGCCCTGAGGGATTTCTGCATCGCAGACGTGTGTGTGCTTGCGTGCGTGCGTGCGTGTGTGTGTGTGTGTGTGTGTGTGTGTGGAGGGTCGGTCAGCATGGGGCCCTGGCCCTTGCAGAGGTCCTCACGCTAGCAGTAGCTTGACCACCCAAAGGCCAGTTAAAGTAGACCTCCGTGATGTCCTCGCTGCAGATTCTGCAGGCAACCAGGGCTTGGGCTCGGGGAGTCAAGCCTGTTTGATGGGAATTAGACGAAGCAGGGGGCCTGGTTAGAGTTGAGAGTTGCTCACTCCTGTCTACACAGCGGCAGGCAGAGGCTCACAGGAGGCGGTTCCAGCTGAGGACCGGGTTGGCTGGAAAGCGGGTGTGGTGGGTTAATAGTAACATCAGAAACCTGCTGGACAACTTGCCGACTACAGCTGACACTGTTCTGTGACATCTAGGGGGTTGAGAGAGTAAATCCTTCGAGTCCTCATCACAAGGAAAAAATTGTTTTCCTTTCCTTTCTTGTGTGTCTGTGAGAAGATGAATGTTAGCCAAACCTATTGCGGTCATCATTTCACAACACATGGAAATTCAAACCATCTGCTGTACACCTTAAACTTACACAGTGATGTATGTCAGTTGTTTCTCAGTAAAACTGAAAAAAAAAAAAAAAAAAAGGAAAAAGAAAATGCCAAGCTTCTTAAGAGCTCTGGCAGTAGAACCTGTTGGCCCCACCCCTCCCACACCACTTCCTATGCTGGAACATTTCATCTAAGCAGCCACTTTCCTGTCCCGAATGGGAGGCACTGCCGCCCAGCGGGAAGCTGTGTCTCCAGTGGCTCCGCAGCCTGGTGGGTGAAGCACCTCTCATTTCAGTAGTCTCAGGACTCAGGGGCCCTGTCAGGGACTTTCTTGGTTTACTGTAACTCAGATGCCGGAGTTCATGCTTCCAAACATTGTTTAAAGTCAGAAAGAACATTGTTTAATTTTGTAAGTTGTTTTTGTTAAATATTGAGTAGATACAAAGGAGTATGTACAGTATAAAGACTGGAGATACAAGGAAACCATGTGCCCATCGCTCAGTTTACAAAGAAGAATGTTACCGGTGGGTTTGGAGCGCCCCTCCCTGATCCTGGCCCACCCCACCCCAGCTCATCGGTTTTGCTTTTTAGCATCTTGCTTTTCTATAAAGTTTCACCACGTGTGTTGTATGCTAAACATTGTGTTGTCTCATTCGGCATGCTTTTGAACTTGATAGAATCATGTTTTTTTCGGTGTCTTAAACTGTTGGTTTAAGGTGTGTTCTGGAGAGAAATCCAGTGTTGGCCCATAGTTATACTTCACTGTCTCAGGTGGATATGTTCTATTACAAGAGAATTTATTTATCCTTTGTCTTGCTGACAGACATTTGGGTTGTCTTTGGTATTTTGCTGAGACAGTGCTGCTGTGCACATTTCTGGACACGTGCAAATGTCTGCAGGGTAGAGCCCCAGGAGTGGGGCTGAATCACAGGGTGTGTGAGCTTCAGCTCAACCCAGTAGTACCTGATTGTTTCCAGAACGCTACCCCCCGTTTACAGTTCAACTGACAATTCTGTTTGTTTCACATCCTCCCAACTCTGGTTTTACTAGACTTTAAAATTTTTTAGTAATCTGATGGGAGTTTTTATCATGTGGTTTTGATTTGCATTTTCATGATTATTAGTGAGTTAAGCATCTTTTCATATACTTATTGGTCATTCAGGTTTCAGCTTCTGTGAAACAGCTACTTTAATCTTTTGCTCATTTTTCTATTTATCTCTTTGTTGTATGTAGACTTCTTGCTTGTTACTGGTTTTTATTTTGTATACTAATCCTTTGTCAGATATATGTGTTGTAACTATCCACTTCAGTTTGTGGCTTGTCTTTTAACTAGGTTTTTTTGTTGTTGTTGTTTAAACAAATTCTTAATGTTCATTTTTTTCTTTTACAGTTGGCACTTTTCCTTTTTAAGAATTCCTCCCTACTTAAAGTTTATAAAGATATTCCTCTATATATTGTCTTCCAAACATTTTATGATAAGGCCTTTTATGTTAAGGTCTTCAGCCCATTTAAAATCATTTTTCTGTGTACTGTGAGGTAAGGAGCTGATTTTTTTTTTTTTTAAGTGTACCAAATTATCCTAAGAACTATTTATTGAAAAAATACATCCCTTTTACATGGATCTGTAAATGACACCAGTGGCCATTATAATATGTCAAGTGTCTACAAATGTGTGGATCTGATCCTGAGTGCTTTACTATTTATTCTTTCTCTGTGCCAATATCACGCTGATTTAATGACTAAATTTTTATGTAACAGTTCTTGGTAAGGTCTTGGCCCTTTGCTCTTCCATCTTCATTTTAGATTGTGCTTGTTGAGTTCCATACAAATTGCTGGGATCTTTTATTAGAATTACTTTGAACTTATCAATTTGGATAGAAATGACTTTTTTATGATATTGAGCCTTCCATGAACATGGTTTATCTCTCAGTTTACATAACTTACCAAAGTCTAACTTTAGTCACTGTCTTACACCCTACTCTTGAACAGTTAAGGACCTTAGCACACTTTGATTCCCATCACACCCTCCTTTTATTCTATAGGTGGGTATTTCAGTTCTTTTTTAAATTTTAGAAGACCTCATTCAGTATTGTTTAGATTTGCTCATTTATTATTAACTAGTTGGTCTTCATTCCTTCTTGCATTTAATACTTTAATTCTGGGATCACTTTTTATCTACCGAAGTACATCTTTTACGAATTTGGGCTAATATCTTTTGGGGGGCCCTCTAAGGGTTGCCAGTTCTCTGGGGATTTTACCCTCCTTTTGATGCCAAGATTTGATAGAGGCAGTTTTCTGTACAGTCTTTTTTTCACTGACTTGTAACTCTGTGTGGCCCCAGCTTTATTCTGGCAGGGCCCTCCTGTGAGACCTCCATCCTTGGGAGGGAGTGGGAACTTGAGCTTGCTCAGTTCTACAGATGCCTTTAAAAAAAAAAAAAACTTATTTATTTAAAGATTTTATTTTTTTTTTAATTTTTATTTATTTATTATAGTCACAGAGAGAGAGAGAGAGGCAGAGACATAGGCAGAGGGAGAGAAGCAGGCTCCATGCACCGGGAGCCTGACGTGGGATTCGATCCCGGGTCTCCAGGATCGCGCCCTGGGCCAAAGGCAGGCACCAAACCGCTGCGCCACCCAGGGATCCCTAAAGATTTTATTTAGTTATTCATGAGAGACATGGAGAGAGGCAGAGACACAGGCAGAGGGAGAAGCAGGCTCCATGCAGGGAGCCCGACGTGGGACTCGATCCCGGGTCTCCAGGATTAGGCCCTGGGCTGAAGGCAGCGCTAAACCACTGAGCCACCCGGGCTGCCCTACAGATGTCTTTTTAATACCTACTCTCAAAGCTCCACTTGCTCTCTCTATTCTAGCCTTTGCTTAATTTCATTTGACCTCTCGGTGTCCCTTACCAATTTGCCAGTTTTTTGATGTATTTTAAAAGAGATTTCACAATTTCTCTTCATTTGCAGCTGTTTGTTATGAGAGTTGGCCTGGATACCTGGTGTGCCAGGCTTCCAGAAATCAAGATGTTTCTGAGTCTTTGTGTTTCACCTGGCAGCAGCAAACACCAAAGATTACAATGAAGACTTAGTCATGTTCACTTATGGCTTTTACAAGATGTTTTGTGACCCTCGTTAGTCATTAGGAAAGGGAGTTGGTAAGTGCCAATTAACAACAGAGAATTTGCCTTTTGGGGACAAACTGAGGGTCTGTAGAGCCTAGTATTCCATGTCTATCCATCTGTGGAAGTTTTGTCTTTTTCTGAGGTGGAAAGGTCAATTCTTTTTTTTTTTTTTTAAAGATTTATTTATTTATTTTATTTATGAATGATAGACATAGAGAGAGGCAGAGACACAGGAGGAGGGAGAAGCAGGCTCCATGCCGGGAGCCCGACGTGGGACTGGATCCCGGGACTCCAGGATCATACCTTGTGCCAAAGGCAGGCGCTAAACCTCTGAGCCACCCAGGGATCCCAAGGTCAATTCTTTTAAAGTATGATGGACATGGCCTTGAGTCTGGGTGTGTCAGTGAGACCTGGATCAGCTGACAGCCTCTCTAAGGCTTGATTTGCTTATTTGCAGGATGGGAACAATCATATTAACACCCTTCTTGCAGGATTACTGTGGGGATCGATGAAATAGCATGTATTATGAAGTTCCTTGCAAGCAGGCAGCTACAGCAGCCTTTCCAGTTATTCCCTTTGGTGGCATTCTCTCCATGTGCTGCTGCCCTTTGGAAACAATGAGCCTATGATTTCTGTAACCTCCCAGTTGCTTCACATGGTGGTCCTTATTATATATTAGCAAAGCTGTGTTTTCTCTGTGGGCCACACAGTCCCACCCACAGTCCTTTACCAGGACTCACAATTTTGTTCCAGTTGGGTGAAATCCCCATCAGATTGGGAAAGCATAGCATCTGCACCGTGGGCTCTCTGATCGGTTACTCACCCAAGCATTAGTTTTTACCCGACCAATGAATGCATTAAACATTTACATCCATGTCAACAGGCTGATCCTGCTCTCTGGAACACACCTTGGCCCGCAGTGGAAATTGTCAGTCTCTTAGGTTTTTGCCAGTCTGCTCCTGAAAGTGGATTTTACTTTTCTTTATTTTTATTAGTGAGGCTGAACATCTTTTATTTTCTGTATAGTATTTTTGTGAATTGCCTCTTCATTTCTTTTTCTTTTCTTTTCTTTTTTTTTTAAGTTATTTATTCCTGGAGACACACACACACACACACACACACACACACACACACACACACACACAGGCAGAAAGAGAAGCAGGCTCCTCATG
This sequence comes from Vulpes lagopus, assembly GCF_018345385.1. Classification (NCBI taxonomy): domain Eukaryota; kingdom Metazoa; phylum Chordata; class Mammalia; order Carnivora; family Canidae; genus Vulpes; species Vulpes lagopus. Next base: position 130,822,774 of record NC_054831.1, read on the forward strand.
GGGAGCTTGATGTAGGACTTGATCCCAGGGCCCCAGGATCATGCCCTGAGCCCACCCAGATGTCCCAGGAGATTTCTTTTCTTGTTGATTAGTTTTTTGTAACGGTTTTATTGAGGTATTCATGTAGCATCTGATACAGCCATTTAAAACGTACAATTAAATGGCCTGCATTGTATTCTCAGAGTTGTGTGACTATCAGCACTATTTTCAGAACATTGTCATTATCTTGGAAAGAAACCCACCACCCAGTAGTAGTCACTCCCCACTTCCCTGTCCCCATCAGCCCTAGACAGTGTGCTGGTTTGTATCCTTATGGATTTGCCTGTTCCGGGCATTTCATGTAAACGGAATCATGTAACATATGGTCTCTTGGCTAGCTTGATTTAGCATAAAGTTTTCAAGGTTCATTCTTGTACCATTTGTCATTACATTTTCTATTGTCCAATATGCTATTGCATGGACAGACAGACCACATTTTATTTACTCATTCATCAGTTGATGGACATTTAGGTTGTTTCCACCTTTTGACTGTTATGAGTAATGCTGTCATGAACATTTGTGAACAAGGTTTTTTTTTTCTTTTTTAAGGTTTTATTTTTTTAAGTAATCCCAATCCCCAATTTGGGGCTCAGACTCACAACCCCAAGATCAAGGGTTGCATGCTCTACTGAGCCAGCCAGGTGCCCCTGTGAACAAGCTTTTATGAGGACCTACGTTTTCATTGTTGCTTGTATGAGGAGCATTTTGTATAGCAAGACTGTAACCCTTATTTACCATATAGGCTGCAAATATTCACCCCTAATTTACACTTAGGGGTAGGAAGGTGGGAAGAGTAGGGTAATATGAATGAAACAGAACATATAGGGGCACCTGCCTGGCTCAGTCAGTGGAACATGTGACTCTTGATCTTGGGGTTGTGAGTTTGAGCCCCATGTTGGGTATAGAGATAACTTAAAAAAAAGTCTTAAAAAATACAAAGAAACAGAACGTTTAAATTTCTGACCAATCTTTCATACTCCTAAGCATTAAGTTTATGCCATGCCTTCCACAGTAAGTGGGCCCTTGGGGCTGGTCTGCATGCCTTATAGGGCATTGGTGCTATTGCAAACACTCTTTCTGTATCTGTCTGTGTCTGTGTCCATTTGTCTGTCTCTGTCTCTCAGGCTACCTGCATTAGGACTGGGAAATGGGAACCAGGCAGCAGTTGGGGGTACTTTCCGACTTTGTCTCAGAAGCTCACACTTCAGAGTGACTGGCTGAAGAACCACCAGGGTTGCAAGTCATCCGTTAAAAGGCTTCCAGCAGCTTTGCTGATTCACCGCTGTTGCAGGTGGAGGGGATCTGAGGGGCTGGAGGTCAGCCAGCACTGTTTGTTCAAGGGCAAGTGCTGGGGCCCTGAGCTTCCTTAATCCTCCCAGGGCTTGAGTCCAGAGACTGTTCTAGAGCAGCAGTTCAGCGGCTGGAATTGAGGAGCCCAGCAGGTTTAAAAAAATCCTTGGAGATTGAGACGTTGAGTTCTTGACCGCTTTTTATCCAGGCCTAACATGAATTTCTGCACTTCCCCCAAATACTCTTCCAAAACATCTTGGCACTCATTTAATTTTTCTCGGTCAAGTCTCACAAAATATTTTAGTTTAATCCTATTGGGAGTAGTAAGTATACAATTTTTTTTTTTAAGATTTTATTTATTCGAGAGAGAGAGAGGCGCAGAGACACAGGCAGAGGGAGAAGCAGGCTCCATGCAGGGAGCCCAATGTGGGACTCGATCCTGGGACTCCAGGATCATGACCTGGGCCAAAGGCAGGCGCTAAACCGCTGAGCCACCCAGGGATCCCCAGTATACAATTTCATGTTGGCTTCTGTGTCCGTATAGATACAGCCTGTGTAGTTCCTGTTCCTCTCAAGATTTCCAATATAGGGAAGGTTTTATTTTTATTTTTTATTTTTTTTAATTTTTTAAATTTTTATTTATTTTATGATAGAGAGAGAGAGAGAGAGAGAGAGAGAGGCAGGCAGAGACATAGGCAGAGGGAGAAGCAGGCTCCATGCACCAGGAGCCCGACGTGGGATTCGATCCGGGAGAGGAGAGAGAAGAGCAGGAAGGCAGAGACATAGGCAGAGGGAGAGAAGAGCAGGCTCCATGCACAGGAGCCCGACGTGGCGGATTCGATCCGGGTCTCCTCTGATCGAGCCCTGGGCCAAAGGCGGCGCTAAACCGCTGCGCCACCCAGGGATCCCCCTAGGGAAGGTTTTTAAAAGAGGATCTGTTGAACGCTAGGTGAATGTGTCATTTTTTAATGGTCATTGCAGACGGTACTGTTATACTTTAAATGCATGCGTTTGTAATCTGGCAGTCACGTTAAGTGAAATCATTTATTCAACATTTACTTTATCTCCTCACTGGAAGGGACCTCAGCAGTCACCAATCCTAGTGAGGAGAACAAACCTAGACAAAGTCAGCCACGTGAAACTAATGGGCTGCACGAAGTCCAGATACATCCACCTCCAAAACAATTGGTACCCAGCCTCCTGTTTGCTTTTGGCTTGGATCCTTGATCTTAACTAGTTTCATGGAAAAAGCAGTCCTTCCTTGGAATGGTCATGTTCTGTTTGCTCTCTCAATGAAAGCCTCACTATTTCTCTACAATCATCATGCTCTTTGTAGAAAGCAGGTGGCTTTTGCCCTCAAGGATGAGCGCCTCTCTTCTGTTCTGGTTACTGTTGAGCTAGCATTGCCATTTGCAGGGCCTTTACCCAGTCTTACTTCATGTTAACATTTTCTTTGTCATGGGGGCCTGATGAGATTTCACCTCCCATTTTTAGAAGATGGGGCAGGGGGTTCCAACACTCGGTTCCCCTTTTTATATGGTTCACCAGTATCACTAGTGTGGTTTTCTGTGTGACAGCAGGAATGATAGGGGCCAGTGTGGCTGCTTTATGCAGTGGGAACTTGTATCATTGTCTCCATTTACAGGAGGGAAATTGTGCAGAGGGCTGAGTATTTTTGTCCAAGGTGCTCGGCTAGCTTTGGTTTGATGCCAAGGCAGGAGTGGTAACTGGGTCCAGGAGTCCATCAGCAACCTTGGAGCTGCACGCAGAACCATGTGTGAGAGAGAGAGAGAGAGAGAGGGAGGAAGAAAGAGGGAGAAGGCCTCGGCCTCATTCATTATGGTATCAGAGCAGCAAGGCTGGGTCTGGCAAAGCCTTCCATCTGCTCTTCTGGGGATTTTCAGTTTTGTCTCCGTAAGGAATTTCTGCTCATAAAGATTTCTCGGGTGACACATCCTTTGTGCAAATTACCATAATTTTCCGTTTCCCTTCTGAGAAATTTCTTCCTGTTGAGAAGTTTTGAGTCACCAGGTCTTGTAGAAAATGTTGTAAAGTTTTTCTAATAAATAGAGATGAAGCAACTGCAACTTTGTGGATAGTTTCTTTCTTCCTTTTTCTGCTTTTTAAATAGATAACATTTATAAGTGGCAAAAGAAAATGCAGAAATGACATACAGTGAAAAATAGAGACCCTTCCTGCCCTTGCCCTGCTCCTCTGAGGAGCTCCCTTATGCATTTCTTGTATGTCCAGCGATTCGCACTTTTTTTTTTTTTTTGGTTTAATATATGAGCTTAGGATTTCACAGCCTGGTTTTATGGTTTTGGACAAACCACACAGTCCAGCTTCCCCTAGTAAGGGTCAGGTACTCTGTGTTGTTAAGGGACTTAGAACCACTCCAAGAAGAGGTACTTAAGTTTTCAAAGGATATTATAATATCTAGTGGAGAGGCCATTTGCACAGGGTGCTCTGAAAGATCCTCGTGAGCATGTGTTAGATTTGGGAGCCATGAGCTAAAGCCTTCTGGTGCCAGCTGGGGGTGACATTGTCCCATTTTTCACATCCCAGGGGCCCAGCAGTGTGGGACTTTCTAACTTATTTTTCTGCTTCTCACCCTCCCCTTTTCCCACTGTTCTCCATACTGATGCAGCCAGAGTGACTTTTCTGAAATGTAAGCCTAACCGTGGCCCTCTCTTAAAACCCTTGGCCAGACTCCCAACTGTCAGCCAGGGTGAGCACTAGGGCCTGGTGTGGTGGGCGTGGCCCTGCATGTCTGACTCTAGCCTGTCCCTCCCGCTGCGTGTCTCACCACGTTTTCCACTCGTTTCTCTTGTGATGCTGAGGTGTGCTGTCCTGGCCCACATGCCTGCGCACTTTTCTCTCATGCACCCCTCCCCCCATGGCTTCTGCAGTCCTCAATCTGAATCTCCTTCGTGCCTTTATTCACGTGTCTTGTTAGATGTGGCAAGGTACCGTATCCTCCCAGGGGTGGCACCCCTTCAGAACTCCTCCAAAGGTGGTGGCAGAGTCTGGGACTTGCTCCCTGGTGGAAGGCCCTTGAGGGTGGGCCCTTAGACAGGCCTGGCCTTGCTACCTGTGGAGCTGTCCGTTCCCTGCAGGCACCTGCACCAGGCAGTGCTCCGCAGTTGATGTGAAGTATGGGCCTGCTACCCTGTTCCCTAGCCCCCCCAGTGCAAAGATTAGCCCCCCGAATCTATCCATACTTAGCTTGAACGGGCACCTCTCCCAGGCTTTCTGCCCCCGAGTGATTTTATTTTTTTTTTTAATTTTTATTTATTTATTATAGTCACAGAGAGAGAGAGAGAGGCAGAGACATAGGCAGAGGGAGAGAAGCAGGCTCCATGCACCGGGAGCCTGACGTGGGATTCGATCCCGGGTCTCCAGGATCGCGCCCTGGGCCAAAGGCAGGCACCAAACCGCTGCGCCACCCAGGGATCCCTAAAGATTTTATTTAGTTATTCATGAGAGACATGGAGAGAGGCAGAGACACAGGCAGAGGGAGAAGCAGGCTCCATGCAGGGAGCCCGACGTGGGACTCGATCCCGGGTCTCCAGGATTAGGCCCTGGGCTGAAGGCAGCGCTAAACCACTGAGCCACCCGGGCTGCCCTACAGATGTCTTTTTAATACCTACTCTCAAAGCTCCACTTGCTCTCTCTATTCTAGCCTTTGCTTAATTTCATTTGACCTCTCGGTGTCCCTTACCAATTTGCCAGTTTTTTGATGTATTTTAAAAGAGATTTCACAATTTCTCTTCATTTGCAGCTGTTTGTTATGAGAGTTGGCCTGGATACCTGGTGTGCCAGGCTTCCAGAAATCAAGATGTTTCTGAGTCTTTGTGTTTCACCTGGCAGCAGCAAACACCAAAGATTACAATGAAGACTTAGTCATGTTCACTTATGGCTTTTACAAGATGTTTTGTGACCCTCATTAGTCATTAGGAAAGGGAGTTGGTAAGTGCCAATTAACAACAGAGAATTTGCCTTTTGGGGACAAACTGAGGGTCTGTAGAGCCTAGTATTCCATGTCTATCCATCTGTGGAAGTTTTGTCTTTTTCTGAGGTGGAAAGGTCAATTCTTTTTTTTTTTTTTTTAAAGATTTATTTATTTATTTTATTTATGAATGATAGACATAGAGAGAGGCAGAGACACAGGAGGAGGGAGAAGCAGGCTCCATGCCGGGAGCCCGACGTGGGACTGGATCCCGGGACTCCAGGATCATACCTTGTGCCAAAGGCAGGCGCTAAACCTCTGAGCCACCCAGGGATCCCAAGGTCAATTCTTTTAAAGTATGATGGACATGGCCTTGAGTCTGGGTGTGTCAGTGAGACCTGGATCAGCTGACAGCCTCTCTAAGGCTTGATTTGCTTATTTGCAGGATGGGAACAATCATATTAACACCCTTCTTGCAGGATTACTGTGGGGATCGATGAAATAGCATGTATTATGAAGTTCCTTGCAAGCAGGCAGCTACAGCAGCCTTTCCAGTTATTCCCTTTGGTGGCATTCTCTCCATGTGCTGCTGCCCTTTGGAAACAATGAGCCTATGATTTCTGTAACCTCCCAGTTGCTTCACATGGTGGTCCTTATTATATATTAGCAAAGCTGTGTTTTCTCTGTGGGCCACACAGTCCCACCCACAGTCCTTTACCAGGACTCACAATTTTGTTCCAGTTGGGTGAAATCCCCATCAGATTGGGAAAGCATAGCATCTGCACCGTGGGCTCTCTGATCGGTTACTCACCCAAGCATTAGTTTTTACCCGACCAATGAATGCATTAAACATTTACATCCATGTCAACAGGCTGATCCTGCTCTCTGGAACACACCTTGGCCCGCAGTGGAAATTGTCAGTCTCTTAGGTTTTTGCCAGTCTGCTCCTGAAAGTGGATTTTACTTTTCTTTATTTTTATTAGTGAGGCTGAACATCTTTTATTTTCTGTATAGTATTTTTGTGAATTGCCTCTTCATTTCTTTTTCTTTTCTTTTCTTTTTTTTTTTTTTTTTTTAAGTTATTTATTCCTGGAGACACACACACACACACACACACACACACACACACACACACACAGGCAGAAAGAGAAGCAGGCTCCTCATGGGGAGCTTGATGTAGGACTTGATCCCAGGGCCCCAGGATCATGCCCTGAGCCCACCCAGATGTCCCAGGAGATTTCTTTTCTTGTTGATTAGTTTTTTGTAACGGTTTTATTGAGGTATTCATGTAGCATCTGATACAGCCATTTAAAACGTACAATTAAATGGCCTGCATTGTATTCTCAGAGTTGTGTGACTATCAGCACTATTTTCAGAACATTGTCATTATCTTGGAAAGAAACCCACCACCCAGTAGTAGTCACTCCCCACTTCCCTGTCCCCATCAGCCCTAGACAGTGTGCTGGTTTGTATCCTTATGGATTTGCCTGTTCCGGGCATTTCATGTAAACGGAATCATGTAACATATGGTCTCTTGGCTAGCTTGATTTAGCATAAAGTTTTCAAGGTTCATTCTTGTACCATTTGTCATTACATTTTCTATTGTCCAATATGCTATTGCATGGACAGACAGACCACATTTTATTTACTCATTCATCAGTTGATGGACATTTAGGTTGTTTCCACCTTTTGACTGTTATGAGTAATGCTGTCATGAACATTTGTGAACAAGGTTTTTTTTTTCTTTTTTAAGGTTTTATTTTTTTAAGTAATCCCAATCCCCAATTTGGGGCTCAGACTCACAACCCCAAGATCAAGGGTTGCATGCTCTACTGAGCCAGCCAGGTGCCCCTGTGAACAAGCTTTTATGAGGACCTACGTTTTCATTGTTGCTTGTATGAGGAGCATTTTGTATAGCAAGACTGTAACCCTTATTTACCATATAGGCTGCAAATATTCACCCCTAATTTACACTTAGGGGTAGGAAGGTGGGAAGAGTAGGGTAATATGAATGAAACAGAACATATAGGGGCACCTGCCTGGCTCAGTCAGTGGAACATGTGACTCTTGATCTTGGGGTTGTGAGTTTGAGCCCCATGTTGGGTATAGAGATAACTTAAAAAAAAGTCTTAAAAAATACAAAGAAACAGAACGTTTAAATTTCTGACCAATCTTTCATACTCCTAAGCATTAAGTTTATGCCATGCCTTCCACAGTAAGTGGGCCCTTGGGGCTGGTCTGCATGCCTTATAGGGCATTGGTGCTATTGCAAACACTCTTTCTGTATCTGTCTGTGTCTGTGTCCATTTGTCTGTCTCTGTCTCTCAGGCTACCTGCATTAGGACTGGGAAATGGGAACCAGGCAGCAGTTGGGGGTACTTTCCGACTTTGTCTCAGAAGCTCACACTTCAGAGTGACTGGCTGAAGAACCACCAGGGTTGCAAGTCATCCGTTAAAAGGCTTCCAGCAGCTTTGCTGATTCACCGCTGTTGCAGGTGGAGGGGATCTGAGGGGCTGGAGGTCAGCCAGCACTGTTTGTTCAAGGGCAAGTGCTGGGGCCCTGAGCTTCCTTAATCCTCCCAGGGCTTGAGTCCAGAGACTGTTCTAGAGCAGCAGTTCAGCGGCTGGAATTGAGGAGCCCAGCAGGTTTAAAAAAATCCTTGGAGATTGAGACGTTGAGTTCTTGACCGCTTTTTATCCAGGCCTAACATGAATTTCTGCACTTCCCCCAAATACTCTTCCAAAACATCTTGGCACTCATTTAATTTTTCTCGGTCAAGTCTCACAAAATATTTTAGTTTAATCCTATTGGGAGTAGTAAGTATACAATTTTTTTTTTTAAGATTTTATTTATTCGAGAGAGAGAGAGGCGCAGAGACACAGGCAGAGGGAGAAGCAGGCTCCATGCAGGGAGCCCAATGTGGGACTCGATCCTGGGACTCCAGGATCATGACCTGGGCCAAAGGCAGGCGCTAAACCGCTGAGCCACCCAGGGATCCCCAGTATACAATTTCATGTTGGCTTCTGTGTCCGTATAGATACAGCCTGTGTAGTTCCTGTTCCTCTCAAGATTTCCAATATAGGGAAGGTTTTATTTTTATTTTTTATTTTTTTTTAATTTTTTAAATTTTTATTTATTTTATGATAGAGAGAGAGAGAGAGAGAGAGAGAGAGGCAGGCAGAGACATAGGCAGAGGGAGAAGCAGGCTCCATGCACCAGGAGCCCGACGTGGGATTCGATCCGGGTCTCCAGGATCGCGCCCTGGGCCAAAGGCGGCGCTAAACCGCTGCGCCACCCAGGGATCCCCCTAGGGAAGGTTTTAAAAGAGGATCTGTTGAACGCTAGGTGAATGTGTCATTTTTTAATGGTCATGCAGACGGTACCTGTTATACTTTAAATGCATGCGTTTGTAATCTGGCAGTCACGTTAATGAAATCATTTATTCAACATTTACTTTATCTCCTCACTGGAAGGGACCTCAGCAGTCACCAATCCTAGTGAGGAAACAAACCTAGACAAAGTCAGCCACGTGAAACTAATGGGCTGCACGGAAGTCCAGATACATCCACCTCCAAACAATTGGTACCCAGCCTCCTGTTTGCTTTTGGCTTGGATCCTTGATCTTAACTAGTTTCATGGAAAAAGCAGTCCTTCCTTGGAATGGTCATGTTCTGTTTGCTCTCTCAATGAAAGCCTCACTATTTCTCTACAATCATCATGCTCTTTGTAGAAAGCAGGTGGCTTTTGCCCTCAAGGATGAGCGCCTCTCTTCTGTTCTGGTTACTGTTGAGCTAGCATTGCCATTTGCAGGGCCTTTACCCAGTCTTACTTCATGTTAACATTTTCTTTGTCATGGGGGCCTGATGAGATTTCACCTCCCATTTTTAGAAGATGGGGCAGGGGTTCCAACACTCGGTTCCCCTTTTTATATGGTTCACCAGTATCACTAGTGTGGTTTTCTGTGTGACAGCAGGAATGATAGGGGCCAGTGTGGCTGCTTTATGCAGTGGGAACTTGTATCATTGTCTCCATTTACAGGAGGGAAATTGTGCAGAGGGCTGAGTATTTTTGTCCAAGGTGCTCGGCTAGCTTTGGTTTGATGCCAAGGCAGGAGTGGTAACTGGGTCCAGGAGTCCATCAGCAACCTTGGAGCTGCACGCAGAACCATGTGAGAGAGAGAGAGAGAGAGAGAGAGAGAGAGAGAGAGGGAGGAAGAGGGAGAAGGCCTCGGCCTCATTCATTATGGTATCAGAGCAGCAAGGCTGGGTCTGGCAAAGCCTTCCATCTGCTCTTCTGGGGATTTTCAGTTTTGTCTCCGTAAGGAATTTCTGCTCATAAAGATTTCTCGGGTGACACATCCTTTGTGCAAATTACCATAATTTTCCGTTTCCCTTCTGAGAAATTTCTTCCTGTTGAGAAGTTTTGAGTCACCAGGTCTTGTAGAAAATGTTGTAAAGTTTTTCTAATAAATAGAGATGAAGCAACTGCAACTTTGGATAGTTTCTTTCTTCCTTTTTCTGCTTTTTAAATAGATAACATTTATAAGTGGCAAAATAAAATGCAGAAATGACATACAGTGAAAAATAGAGACCCTTCCTGCCCTTGCCCTGCTCCTCTGAGGAGCTCCCTTATGCATTTCTTGTATGTCCAGCGATTCGCACTTTTTTTTTTTTTTTTTTTGGTTTAATATATGAGCTTAGGATTTCACAGCCTGGTTTTATGGTTTTGGACAAACCACACAGTCCAGCTTCCCCTAGTAAGGGTCAGGTACTCTGTGTTGTTAAGGGACTTAGAACCACTCCAAGAAGAGGTACTTAAGTTTTCAAAGGATATTATAATATCTAGTGGAGAGGCCATTTGCACAGGGTGCTCTGAAAGATCCTCGTGAGCATGTGTTAGATTTGGAGCCATGAGCTAAAGCCTTCTGGTGCCAGCTGGGGGTGACATTGTCCCATTTTTCACATCCCAGGGGCCCAGCAGTGTGGGACTTTCTAACTTATTTTTCTGCTTCTCACCCTCCCCTTTTCCCACTGTTCTCCATACTGATGCAGCCAGAGTGACTTTTCTGAAATGTAAGCCTAACCGTGGCCCTCTCTTAAAACCCTTGGCCAGACTCCCAACTGTCAGCCAGGGTGAGCACTAGGGCCTGGTGTGGTGGGCGTGGCCCTGCATGTCTGACTCTAGCCTGTCCCTCCCGCTGCGTGTCTCACCACGTTTTCCACTCGTTTCTCTTGTGATGCTGAGGTGTGCTGTCCTGGCCCACATGCCTGCGCACTTTTCTCTCATGCACCCCTCCCCCCATGGCTTCTGCAGTCCTCAATCTGAATCTCCTTCGTGCCTTTATTCACGTGTCTTGTTAGATGTGGCAAGGTACCGTATCCTCCCAGAGGTGGCACCCCTTCAGAACTCCTCCAAAGGTGGTGGCAGAGTCTGGGACTTGCTCCCTGGTGGAAGGCCCTTGAGGGTGGGCCCTTAGACAGGCCTGGCCTTGCTACCTGTGGAGCTGTCCGTTCCCTGCAGGCACCTGCACCAGGCAGTGCTCCGCAGTTGATGTGAAGTATGGGCCTGCTACCCTGTTCCCTAGCCCCCCCAGTGCAAAGATTAGCCCCCCGAATCTATCCATACTTAGCTTGAACAGGCACCTCTCCCCCAGGCTTTCTGCCCCCGAGTGACACAGTAACAAAGGCCTCACAGTAGAAGTTTGAAGCCAGGTGGGAACAAAGTCCGAGTGCTCTTTTGTCACATTGGACCAGGCCACGGCTCCCTCCTTTTTCTCCACCTGCTGTGGAGAGGAGCCGTGCGCTTCACTGGTAAAGGGGGTTCACTTGGGATAACCTGGTTTGTCTTGATTCGTTTTTTCCCTTTTTGTTCAACTGCTTATCAGTCACAGACTTCTGTTAGAGAATACCTGATTCCACTTTTGCCAGGATTTGTGTGGTACTTCCTGTTATTTTTTTAGTCCTCACAATTATCATGTACATGGCGGTTTTCCTGTTCAATGGGTGAACAGTCTAGAACTCAGAGAAGCTTGCCTGAGGCCACCCTGGTATGACTGGGGCTAGGATTCACATGCATGTCCTTTGATCTGAGTCTGTTGGTGTTCCTCTTTTTTATTTTAGAGAGAATGGAGAGGGGCAGGGGTGGGGGGTGGGAGAGAATCCTAGCAGGCTCCACGCTCAGCACAGAATCTAGCTCAAGGCTCCATCTCTTTTTTTTTTTTTTTTTTTAATTAATTTATTTATTTATGATAGTCACAGAGAGAGAGAGAGGCAGAGACACAGGCAGAGGGAGAAGCAGGCTCCATGCACCGGGAGCCCGACGTGGGATTCGATCCCGGGTCTCCAGGATCGCACCCTGGGCCAAAGGCAGGCGCCAAACCGCTGCGCCACCCAGGGATCCCGAGGCTCCATCTCTTGACCCTGAGATCATGACTGGAGCTGAAATCAAGAGTTGGACACTTAACCGAGCCACCGAGAGCCCCTGTTTCCTTTTCTTTGTCCAGTATTTGCTCCCATAGGGACCCCAGTCCATCCTGTGGCTTATCCACCATCCCTCCCGGAGACCTCTCTGTGTTGTGTTGGCCCAACAGAACTCCTGCTGGGCCTGCCCTCCCTCTGCCTGCTGTCACTCCTCACCTGGGCCAGTGGCACCTGCTCTCGGCCAGTTTCTCAGGTGACCAGTTTCGTGTGGTCCGTGACTCCTCTTTTCACTGCGCACATTTGCCTGATCAGCTAGCTGACTCTTGGTTCTCCGGAACAGCTTCCCAGTCTGGGTCTGACTGCTTCCACTTCTCCACGCAGGGCCTCCATCTCTTGCTCTTCCCCTGTGTTCCTCTGCTCTCTTTGCCCCCTTGTGGTCACTCCTCTGCACCCAGTCTTCTGGGGGACCCCAGCGTACTTAGAAGAAACTCCAGAGCCAGACTTGCCTCTAAGACCCTGGGTGATCTCAGCCTCTGCTGTGCGGGCGTGGGCTTGTCTCATTCTCTCAGGTTCCTCCTCTCCAGGCATGCCAGCCCCTCTGTCAGAGTCCCACCTACCTCAGGGCCTTTGCATTTGCTCTCTGTGTGCCTGTAACAGTTCCTGGGCTTAGGGTGGCATGGCTGGTTCTTGTACTTCATTCGGGTCTTTGCTTTAGTGTCACCTCCTCAGAGAGGTCTTCCTTGACTGTTTTCTTAAATAGCCTCCGCCTCTTGTCTCCACATCTTGTTTCGCTTTTTTCACAGCATCTAGTATGTGAGCTTATCTGTTATACTTATTACCTGTCCTCCCCACAATGCTCATAACTCTAAATAGACCTACAACCAGCACAGGGGAGGCGCTCATCTAGCACTGGTGAAGTGCTTTTGTCTTTTCTGTGTGTCTGTTCCCTGATTTAGAGGCTGCGGTCCCTGAGAGGGGAAGGTGATCATTAGGAGTCGCTGCTCAGCTTAGTCACCCCCATAGACTTTCTGTATATTGAAGGACATTTCTTCTTACTGCTTCTCAAATATGTATAGATGCTGTTGTGATTAGTGGAATGGAAATTCTTTTTTCATAGTGGTTTTTTCCCATTATTTTCTCGGTTAAAAAGTGCCCAAAGTACAACTATTATTTCCTGAGGGTCTGCCGAATATTTGACCTTGAGTTAGTCGTACTCAAAAAAGCCAGGAATCTGGCTTTTTGGACAGGCCTGTTCCTTGACTGGATTTATAACCATGTGGGAGCAAGGTCCTGGGGTAGGTGCTGTCAGCAGCTGTGAGTAAGCAGTCCCACCTGGCAGGGAGCTTATTAAACCTGATAGGGGAGGCAGAGCAACACGTCGGCCTCCTTTCAGGCTGTGTCTGTGTACTGCTGCCCAGGGAGCACTGGGGTGGAGGGCAGGATGTTGGGAGAATGATCGGATGCCACCAAGTCCCCATATTCTGATTTCATCTTTCTGGAAGCAGAGCCCTTAATTTACCCTTTGTCAAGCTTTAAGAGTCCCCAGAGCAAGTACTAGCATGCTGGAGTCCAGACTAGTGTGGGTGCCCCGGGATCCAGGACAGCACTTTCCTCAGGGCCGGCCAGCCTTCCCACTCAGCCATATTCCTGGAGCGTGGGGTCCATTGGGGGTATGTGTGGGGGTCTCATTCCCTCTTCAGAAGTGTGGAATATTAGAGATCACGGAAGCTGTATAATTGGAGAAGCAAAGGCAGCGTTACAACTTAATTTTATATTTAGATATGGTTTTTAGGTCTTTAAAAATCAGTATTTTTTTTGTAATACAAACTTCACAGAAACTACTACTGAGCCTTGGCTGGTAGGATTATGTAGAAAGTAACTGATTTTCAGAGTGAGGCCGTTATCCAGTAGAAGATAAAGTATCAGAATCTGTGGCTGTTGGGAAGGGCTGAGTCAGTGTGTTCATTTACCTAAGGGGAGAATTGATTTTAAAAGTTTGAGAAGCAGGGGCGCCGGGTGGCTCAGTGGTCGAGCAGATATCTGCCTTTGGCTCAGGGCGTGATCCCGGGGTCCTGGGATCGAGTCCCGCATCGGGCTCCCCGCAGGGAGCCTGCTTCTCCGTCTGCTATGTCTCTGCCTCTCTCTCTCTCTCTCTCTCTGTCTCTCTCTCTCATGAATAAATAAATAAAATCTTTAAAAAATTTTGAGAAGCACAAGCTTAGTATGTAAGAGCTGTACCTGCTGGGCCAAGAGGAAAGAGCCAGAAGGGCTGGTTTTGTTGGTATTTGCCTCTCTGGCATGTTGCCCTGAAAAGGGATAGTGTCGCGGGGAGGATGGTGGGTCGGGCAGGTGGGTTTCCCGGCTGCAAGGCTGGCCTGCCGTGAACGTCACTTCCCTGGCCTGAGTTGGTGCGTGCTAAGCTGTAGACGGGAACCACCTGTGTTGCTAGAAAATCCGGAATGCCGAGCAGCTGGAAGGCGAATGGGGCTCCCTCTCACCTGCCCCTGGACGTAAGATGGCTGTGTCATGTCCAGACCCGCAGCCGGGCACAGCGTGTTCTGGGAGCCGGGGCTTGTCGTTTGTCAAAGTCAGCGTCTCGTTGTGTTGGGCTTAATGGCTTCCCTCTGTGTGGCAGTTTGGAAGTCCTGCCTGCAGTGTAGTGCTTGCTAATCACCTGGGTAATATTTCACGTTTGACAGGTGCCCCTTTGACTCGGAGATGGAGCGGTGCTCTGCGGACCCACTTAGAGCTCTGGGCAGGCGCTCCAGCCTTCACCCAGGAGCACCCTCGGGCTTTAACAGAACAGTTGTTCAATATAAAGTGCTTCCCTGACAGAGAAAATTGCTCTGAATGGTTCTTGCCCAGTGCCCCTCCTTTCCCTCTCTCCCTCTCTTCATGTTAATTGGACTCTGGGATTTTTCCAGATTGCTTTTAGAAAGAATAATGGGTTATGATTACAACGTCTTAACAAGGTCAAGTCACTAAATAGTTACCCCAGGTACCCAGCATAAAAGAATATGTAGAAACCATCTGATGCGGTCTTCGGCCTAAAAATAAAACTATGATTTGCATCTGTGCTTCCTGGTAACATTAGCTTGGCGAGTTTACCGTGTGTCGGGCGCTGTTCGGGCTCTCTGCTTACAGGATCTACCTGAAGTCTGTAACACACGTGGGGAGCGGTCCCACTGGCCCCATTTTGCCAAAGGAGGAGCTTTGCTGGAGATGCACCACTGGTGGGGCAGGTGGCCGAACAGGGATCCGGGTCCTACCTGGCCTGACCCCAGAGGCTCTGCTGCCTCTGTACTCAGTGTGGAACTCGACACCCAGGATAGCCATGTTCATAGTATTTAGGTGGTCAGGTGGTGCCACGCGTGCACCGTGTTTCCTGGCATGTTGAAGAGACTCCATCAATACCATTTCGTTGTTCCTGGGGGGAGGGGGTCATGGAGTCTGGGATCCCCCCGAATCTTAAGGATTTCAGCACCCCTGGGGAACTCTTCCTTATGTTATCATCTGCCTGTGGATGTTTTGGAGCTGAAACATGAATGAGATGCATTGTGTTTTCTGTGGCCAAGCCCCCTGCACCGTGCTCGGCTCCTGGGAAACCTGAGACCTGGGTCTTAGCACAGCCCCTGCGAGAGCGGCCACAAGCATAGTTGGAAATAACCCTGTCACTGCTAGATTGAGTGTGGCACCTGTACCTCACGTTCTTCTTACTAAAGTTTTTGTGGACTTTTGAAAAATGTTGCCATACAAAAGTATATGAAATGTATGTTTAACTTAAATAATCTAGGTGTGTCCAAGTAAAGTAATGGAGCACTCCCAGTGTGTCAGAAGACCCCTGCTTGTCCCTCCTCCCATCCAGACAGAACTGTCATCCTGGACGTTTTGTTACTTGTTGCCTTTTCTTTCTTTTTTTCTTTTTTTTTTTTTTTTAAGATTTTTTATTTATTCATGAGAGACACAGAGAGGCAGAGATACAGGCAGAGGGAGAAGCACGCCCCCAGCAGGGAGCCCGATGCGGCACTCGATCCTGGGACCTGGGGCCCTGGGAGCATGACCTGAGCCAAAGGCAGACATTCAACCAGTGAGCCACCCAGGTGTCCCCATTGCCTTTTCTTGATGGTTTTACCGTCCTATCCATTCTCTTGCTGTGAGCAACCACTTCAAAACTTAGTGACCTAAACCATCAGCAGTTTATTACTTCTCCCAATTTTGTGGGTTGACTGGACAGTTTCTTTTGTTCCACGAGTTGTTGGGGTCAGCATTCATGTGACAGCATTCAGCTAGTAGCTGGGCTGGAGGGTCCAGGAAAGCATCTCTCGTACGGCTGTCTGCCGTTCTTCATGTGGGCTGTGCACGCAGCATCTACTCCGGGGCCGCTCTGTGCCTCGTCCCTCTCCAGCAGGAGAGCCTGGACATCCCTGCGATGGGGTGGCTGGATTGCAGGAGAGCCACGTGGAATCCGCAGACCTCTTAAGGGCCAGGCCTGGAACTGGCACAGAGTTACTACATCTTGGTGGTCAGAGCCACCCAAGTCTGGGTGGAATCTCCCAGCAGATGTGGTGGGATGGGGGGATGGTGGCAGCCATCTGTGTCCATGTCGCTTAGTTGGGCCTGTTTAGAATCCCACCGCAGGTCTCCTCTAGGTCCTTCAAGTTTTCATTCCCAAACAAATTCCTTGTGAGGCAGGCCAGGGGTGAGTGTCCAGCTGGGTGGATGGCCATCTGAAGAGCATCCCACTTCTGACACCAGAAGTCAGCCCCATTTATCAGGGACAACCACTGAGCAGCTGGCGGTGGCACAGGGAAGGTACCCGAGTGCAGTGAGGAGTTTCTAGAAGGTCATGCCAGTTTCTTGAGGGGACAAATATGTGCCGGTTTGAGGCTTCATTTTCTGTATCTGACGTGAGAACTTTGGGCTTGGTGGGCTCTGTGGTCTTGTTCTGTTTACATTTTCTTTAGTTCTCACTTTTAGGGTCTTAGAGTAGCTTTAAGGCCCACATTTATCACCCTTAAAGCAAGACAAAGTAAGGCAGAAGGGACCCCCCACACTTGCGCTTGAGTGAAGGCACTGTGTAGCAGGGGTGAGGCTTGGGGAGCCACACTTGATCCCCGGCCTTGGTGATGAGAGGCAGCGGGGCTGTTGATCATACGGTTGTTTCGGATCTCCTTGGATGGCGACGCCTCGGTGCATGTGCCTGGCTGGGGTGGGCAGCTCCCCATGCCCGCGGGACCCACACGTCCAGCTGTGTGGCCCAGGCAGCCCGCTCACCTCTTTCCTGACCCCTCTAAGCTTGGCCCAGTCGTGGTGGGTTCCTGTCACTGTGGAGCATGAAAGGAAACAGGAGACAGTGGGAGGATTGCCGTGATCTTCTAGAGCATTTCACGGAGCTCTGGATGCAGGGTTCTCGCTCAGCCCCCAAGGGGCGGATCAGGCCAGCTGGGCCCTCACCTGCTTACCACCTTGCCTTAGGGAGAAAGGGGCTGGTGGAGCTTTCTAGCAGGCTGTGGGCTGGGGGAGGTGGGTGCTGGAGGCAGCTGGGGGCCTCTGGGATCCACCTGGTGAGGGTTATAACCTGCCTGGAGGGGGGCGGGAGCATTGGGGAGCCCCCGCAGACCACTGGCTCTCCCCCGGGCTGATGGCAGAACCAGCCCCTGATGGCAGAACCAGCCCCGGGAGCCAGTGTTTAGGCGACTCTTCAGCACGTGGCCTCGGCCTTTCTCCACCTTTCTGGTCCTTCCTTCCTCAGGCTCTGCTTCCTCTCTTCCTGGTCTCCCGCGGCTTCCTCTGCTGCTTCCTCTCACCATCTCCCCTTTTCTTGCTTCCTTTTTAGTCTTTGGATTTGTCAAAACAGGCACCCTTTGGGAGTGTTTCTCTGTTGGAACAGCTCTGGGGGACCCTGGGTTGTGCCCCCCACACCCGCATCTGGCGAGGAGCATGGTCAGCATTGGGTGGAAGACCTCCTCCTGGAGGGGTGGGCGCAGGGAGGTGCCCGGCCACCAGCCACCTTCCCCCACCTTTACTCCCCCGAAGCCTCTGAAATGAGAGCCGGGCCTGTGCCCTTTCCCTGGAAGCTGTGGCGGGGTCGCAGCACGAAGGCTCTTGAGGGCTCCTGGCAGGCATGGGCCCCTGGCCTGCCCTGCTGAGCAGCTGCCCTTGGGGCCAGTGTGGTACCCCCACCCCCACCCCGGGGGTGGGCCCAGGAGTCTCTTCTCATGTTTACAGCAAGTCAGGTGGCCTTGCGGCTGGGGTGGGGTCAGCTGCTGCTCCCGGTTGTTTCCAAACTTGGGACACTCCCTCCCTTCCTCCCTGGTCTGTTATGGGTATTGTTGGGTCAGCTGCCGCCAGACGAAGGTGAAGGAGCCAGGCCCCCCCGGGGGGGGGGCTTCTGTACCCGGCTTCTAAGGACATAGGCAGTGGCTAGGGACCGGGACTTGGCTGCCCGCCGCACCCGCCTTCGCCCCCTGCCCGCCCCGTCGGGGGTGCGGTGCCTTCACATCCCAGGCCTGAGTGTCCACGGCCCGGGCTTTTAACCCGGCACCGGACATGGGTCCTTTCCAATGGAGCCCCGCCTTGGTGACATCCTCCAGCTCCCGGACACGTAGCCCTGCCTTTGAAAACCTCCCAGACGCCACTGGGTGGGTGGGCTTCACAGCATTCAAAGCTGATGGGGGGACTGAGCCCCTCTTGGGGGGTGGGGGTGGGCGTGGCTTTCCTTGCGGCTCATTGTGGCCAGACCACCATACATGGTCACGGCTCCTGCGGTGACTCACATGGGGGTGAGGGGGGGTGGCGCTGATGTCCCTGAACCGTGGGAGCCCGTGAGGGGCTGCTGGAACCTGGGGGCTAGGAGCCGCAAAGTGTCCTTCACACCTGCCCAGAAACAGCCTGGGGCAGCTCCGAGAAGACCCAGGCGTCCGATGCCGGGCCAGGGCATGACAGCCTGGCCCTGGTGGGTCTGTGCCAGGGCCTGTGCCAGGGTTGGTGGCCTGTGATCCCAGGAGTGGGGTGCTGACTTTCATTTCGAAATTGGATCTTTCTTGGACCTAGGTGCCTGCTATTTTTCCTATAAAATGCTCATCTGAGATGCACTCTGGTGTGGCGCTGCTGCGGAGGCCCGAGCTGTTTTAGATACTTATTTAGTCCTGGCTTGTGGTAGTTGGTGATTATTCGGCACCAGGCCATGGAATTTTTCTGAGCATATTCACTTGAGACGGTTGTGGGATTTCCAGGCATTAACGAGGTCTTTGACAGAGAAACTGCGGCCAGACCAGCAGCTCTTGGGGCTAGGACCAAGGCTCATTCTTCCGCCAGGGACCGCCCGGAGAGGTTTCTGGAGGCAGAGGACTCCCCAACTTTATGTAGTTCCCTGAGCCTATGAATCAGAGAGAGAGAGAGAGAGAGAGAGAGATCCCTGCCCCCAAGGGCAGGACTTGGGAGGGTCTGCAGGAGAGGGTCCACTCCTGAGATGCTGGCAGATGGAACATCTGTCTTCCTAGACGCACGTCTCACCTGTATATGACAGAATGGGGGAAAAAAACGAAATAAAAAGGTTTTCATAAAGCCAAATGTATCTAGTTGAAAGATCTGTCCTTTCTTCTAAGATTATGTCCTGCATCTTTTTTTTTTTTAAAGATTTTATTTATTCATGAGAGACGCAGAGAGAGAGAGAGGCAGAGACACAGGGAGAGGGAGAAGCAGGCTCCCTGCAGGGAGCCCGATGTGGGACTCGATCCTGGGTCTCCAGGATCAGGCCCTGGGCTGAAGGTGGCGCCAAACCGCTGAGCCACTGGGGCTGCCCAATGTCTTTTTTTAATGCTCTCAGTAATCAGTGTTTCATGTTTGTTTTTTGACTTTTTAATGTCGTTACCTGGCAAGACACAGAGGTGGCTGTTTTGTGTTGGTCCCTCAAAGCTTTTGGTTTTGGGAACTTTGCTAACCAGTAAACCCAGGGATCTAGGAGCCACTGGTCAGCCTTGGCTTGCACAGGGAATCTGGAGCGATTTACCCTTTGTGGATGTAGTTCCCCCCCTCTGCCCCACATTCCTCACCTGGGAGGGTTGGGGTGGACTGGTCAGGCCGGCCGGCGTCCTTCCTCTGTGCTCACGCGAAGGCCCTGTGGCTTCCCAGCCATGGATTTTCCCCAGCACAGCCAGCAGGTCCTGGAGCAGCTGAACCAGCAGCGGCAGCTGGGACTTCTGTGCGACTGCACTTTCGTGGTGGACGGCGTTGACTTCAAGGCCCATAAAGCAGTTCTGGCAGCCTGCAGCGAGTACTTCAAGATGCTCTTCGTGGACCAGAAGGATGTGGTGCACCTGGACATCAGTAACGCGGCAGGTACCCCGTTGGGTCCAGGGCCGAGCTTGTGGCGGGTCAGAGCTGTGGTGGCCCTGTGCTGCGCAAGGCCCTCCTGGGGGCGGCCCTTCAGGCCCTGGGGTGGGCCAGGCCTCCCACGCAGGACTTAGGCCACGAGCATGTGGGCACCTAGTTGCTGCTATGTTTGTGGGGCCTGTTTTGACTGGGAGAGAACTGACAGGAAGGGCTCATGATAAGCTCATCATAGGGAACATAGGCTAGGCTTGTCAGGAGGGACAGAGAACAGGTGGGCTCTGAGCCCCCGACCCCTTCCCTTGGCTGAGTCTGTCCCGAACCCCTATCACAGGGCTGGCCCTGATGGGGATGACCACAGCTGGGGCTGGGAGGGGGTCGGGAAGACCTGGCATTGAGGAGGGAACTGGTCATGGATTTGGCTCCTGACCCAGGATGGCGTGACCTGCCACGAGAAGGTCAGGGCAAAGTGGTGTCCCCCCAGTTTACAGATATGGAAGCTGAGATCCAGAGCGGGCAGGTGACTGGCCTGGAGGTCACCTACTTTGTGGCAGAGCCCTGATGAAGGCCAGTGCTGACACACTCTTGGTGGCGTGTCCTCCAGTGGTGGAGTGTGGTGACTGGGAGAGTACACGGGGGCGGGGGGGGGGGTGTTCACACTGCTGTCCCCTGTGCAGGGTAGGAGTTCACCTGGCCTTTGTGCAGGGTGCTGTTTATACTCAGTCCTCTGTTCACACCCTCTACTGCGCAGAGCAGGTGCTTACACCCCTGTCCTCCATGTAGGGTGGCCGTCACCCCCTCCGCCCTTTAGGGGCCTATTTCATTTCAGAGGCTGTGGTCTGGGCTGAGGGTCCTCGGGTTGCCCACCTGCCCGCCAGTACGGGCCGGGGAGATGGTGGCCTGCCATCCCGCTACCGAGTCGGGCAGCTGAGGAGGCTGCTGGTGCTGGGCCTGGAGGCGGGTCCGTGATGGCTGTGTCCTTGGCAGGCTTGGGGCAGGTGCTGGAGTTCATGTACACGGCCAAGCTGAGCCTGAGCTCTGAGAACGTGGACGATGTGCTGGCCGTAGCCAGCTTCCTGCAGATGCAGGACATCATCACGGCCTGCCATGCCCTCAAGTCACTCGCTGAGCCGGCCGCCAGCCCTGGGGAGAATACGGTGGCCTCGGCCGTGGAAGGTAAGACACTTGGCGGGCTGTTCTGAGCAGGTGGCTTTGGAGGCAGTGCTGCCTCGGACTCTCTGCTTCTCTCTGAGCCCCAGTTTCTTATTTGGCCTTGCCTGCACCGTGGGGTGCTGGTAAGGAGTAAAGCCTCAGGAAGGGTCTCACAGGGGCCCGTCTGCCTACCCCTTCCCCCATTAGCTGCTTTGTGCTCTGCTCCCTTAGGCCTCTGCACTTGGGGGTCGCTACTCCTGCAGCTCTGCTGTCCGGCCCCTGGTGCCGGGTGTGGGCCAGACGCTCATGGTACCCTTTGCAGAGAACCCCGTTCCCCTCCCAAGCACTGACCTCTGACTGGTGGTATTGTCTTGCTTGTGAGGTGTGCTCCCCGACCAGTGTGGGAGCCCCACGGAAGCAGCGGCCGGGACTGCTTATCCCAGGCCCAGGCACAGCCTGGCGTGGAGGAGCTGCCCTGGGAACAGACTGCTAGAAAGTCCTGGTCCACCTCACCCCTCCAGGTGGTGGGCACGTGATGGGAAACGGCAGGTCTGTCCTGTTCCATGTCTAGGAGGAGACAAGAGAGCCAAAGAGGAGAAGGCAGCTGCTACCATGCTGAGTGAGCTGGACCCAGCCGGCAGCAATCCCCCCCCAGGCCCGGGCAGGGAGCCCAAAGAGGAGCGGGGCGGCCAGGCCGAGAGCACAGCCAGCGGTGAGTCGTGGCACCGAGGACCCGGCCGTCCGTCCCATCACCTCCCCAGGGCCCAGAGGTAGGGTGGCACAGGCTATTGTACCCTTTGAGTTCTCGTTCCCCAGAATGACCTGCTGTTGGCTTGGGGGCGCCTGTCCAGCCAGAGCAGAGGCACAAGCAGCTTGAGTTTGGATGTGCTGGGCCCCTGCTCCAGGCCACCGCCGCTACCGGGGACCTGGTCTAGGAGAGCCATCAGGCCCCTGGATGGAGGGTCCTAATCCAGCCTCTGGTGTTTGCACACCACACCCAGGCGCAGAGCAGACGGAGAAGGCCGACGCCCCTCGGGAGCCGCCCCCCGTGGAGCCCAAGCCAGACCCCACGAGCAGCATGGCTGCTGCTGAGGCCGAGGGCGCCTTGTCAGAGAGCTCAGAGCAAGGTACCCAGGGGCCACGTGGAGCCGGCCCGCACCCCCAGGTCCCCCGGGGTCCCTCCCCCTGCCCCACCTCCAGCTGATGCCACTGTGAGTCATGCCTTAGCTTTGGGCCCAAGTCATCTTTCCATTCTGGAAATCTGACCTTTGTTGGTTGCACACCCAGCCTTGCTTCTGTTGGCACAGATGTGTTGCTGGTGCAGCGCCCGCACTTCTGCTGCTTCCCGGTGCTGCGCACCATCGGGGAGCCCGGCCGCCCCCAGCACCCGCTGTGTTAGCGTCCTGGGGAACGAGGCCACCGCCCCTCCCAGCCCCTCCCAGCGGCAGCGGCCCTGCCTGCTTGTCTGGGGAGGCCGCCTCCTTTGCTGGCTGTGAGGTGGCGACCTTTGGAGGCCCCTTCTTGCCCTCCCAGGCATCTCAGTGCCTGCCCTTCTCCCCGCAGAGATGGAGGTGGAGCCAGCCAGGAAAGGGGAAGTGCGAGAGGATGAGGGCGCAGGGGCCGCCGAGGTCAAGGAAGAGGGGCCGCCGCTGGAGAAGGGGGAGGCCCCTGAGGAGAGCGAGGAGTCGGCCAGCACCGACTCGGGCCAGGAGCTGGGCGCTGAGGCCCGGGGCCTGCGCTCGGGCACCTACGGCGACCGCACGGAGTCCAAGGCCTACGGCTCCGTCATCCACAAGTGCGAGGTGCGGCCCTCCCTGCGGCCCCTGCCCGCGGCCCCCGCCCCCCACCCCGCGTCCCTGACGCCTGCTCCCCCGCTGCACCCCGCAGGACTGCGGCAAAGAGTTCACGCACACGGGCAACTTCAAGCGGCACATCCGCATCCACACGGGCGAGAAGCCCTTCTCGTGCCGGGAGTGCAGCAAGGCCTTCTCGGACCCGGCCGCGTGCAAGGCCCACGAGAAGACCCACAGGTAGCCCGCGCGCAGCCGCCCCCCGCCCCCGCCGCGGCCTCTGGGTGCCCCGAGAGCCTCACCCCTCTGTCGCCCTGTGACCACCAGCCCGCTGAAGCCGTACGGCTGCGAGGAGTGCGGCAAGAGCTACCGGCTCATCAGCCTGCTGAACCTGCACAAGAAGCGGCACTCGGGCGAGGCGCGCTACCGCTGCGAGGACTGCGGCAAGCTCTTCACCACGTCGGGCAACCTGAAGCGCCACCAGCTGGTGCACAGCGGCGAGAAGCCCTACCAGTGCGACTACTGTGGCCGCTCCTTCTCCGACCCCACGTCCAAGATGCGCCACCTGGAGACCCACGACACGGACAAGGAGCACAAGTGCCCTCACTGCGACAAGAAGTTCAACCAGGTGTGCCCGCGGGAGGCCTCGCGGGAGGCGAGGGCGAGGACCCGGCAGCCTGTGGGTGGAGGCGGCGGCTGAGGAGGGAGGGCCGCCCGGCTGCCGGGGAAGCTGGGAGGACGGCTCGAGGCTGGGTGCGCTGGGGCCCCGAAGAACTAGGGTGAGCTGGTTTTCCCTTTTTCACCTCTGGGACCTGGAATATTCCACTGGCCTCGAGGAAAGATGGAGCGCTCCAGGGGCCCCCAGGGAGGACTGAGAATCCCTTGTCCCCTGGTGGGAGGGGCCTCCCACACCGTGTTCCGTGGGGTGGCCCTTCTGACCCCTTCCCCGGGTGCAGGTGGGGAATCTGAAGGCCCATCTGAAGATCCACATCGCCGACGGGCCCCTCAAGTGCCGAGAGTGTGGGAAGCAGTTCACCACCTCAGGTAGGGCTGGGGCCGCCCGCTGCCGCCCCCAGCCGCCCGCTGCCCTCACGCCCCTGCACCCCACAGCTGCCTGCTGCCCTCACGCCCCTGCACCCCACAGCTGCCTGCTGCCCTCACGCCCCTGCACCCCCCAGCCGCCCGCTGCCCCTCACACCCCTGCACCCCACAGCCGCCCGCTGCCCCTCACACCCCTGCACCCCACAGCCGCCCGCTGCCCTCACACCCCTGCACCCCACAGCCGCCCGCTGCCCCTCACACCCCTGCACCCCACAGCCGCCCGCTGCCCCTCACGCCCCTGCACCCCGCAGCAGCCCGCTGCCCTCAACGCCCCTGCACCCTGCAGCCGCCCGCTGCCCCTCACGCAGGCGCCCCTTGCGTCTCGCCACAGGGAACCTCAAACGGCACCTTCGGATCCACAGTGGGGAGAAGCCCTACGTGTGCATCCACTGCCAGCGGCAGTTTGCAGACCCCGGTGCCCTGCAGCGGCACGTCCGCATCCACACAGGTGGGCGAGTGGGCCCGGCGCTGCCGGGGGGCGGGGGAGGGGGGCAGCTGGGAGGTGGAGGTGCCCACACTTTCTCCTGCCCCGTCCCCAGGCGAGAAGCCGTGCCAGTGTGTGATGTGCGGCAAGGCCTTTACCCAGGCCAGCTCCCTCATCGCGCACGTGCGCCAGCACACAGGGGAGAAGCCCTACGTCTGCGAGCGCTGCGGCAAGAGGTCCTGCCCTGCCCATCCCTCCCCTGCCCCGGGCCCTGCAGGGGTCCCCGGCAGCCTGCGCGGTGTAGGGGGTCAGGATGCCAACCTAGGGCTCAGTTGGGAACCAGGCCAACCGCTGCTCCAGTCCAGGCGTAGGTCCCCGGGGTCGGCTCCGATCTAGAGGTGGCGGCAGGAGGCCCCAGCTCAGCTCAGCTAACCCAAACCAGGCTCGGGCAGTTGGGTGCCAGCCCATCCCTGTGCGGCCCTGCAGGTTCGTCCAGTCCAGCCAGTTGGCCAATCACATTCGTCACCATGACAACATTCGCCCTCACAAGTGCAGCGTGTGCAGCAAGGCCTTCGTGAACGTGGGGGACCTGTCCAAGCACATCATCATCCACACTGGTGAGCCTGGGCCCACCGCTCACCTGTCCCTGGTTCTTCGCGGGGTGGCGGGCAGGGAGGTCCCTCCAGATCGTGGCCTGGGGTGCTGACCCTAGCTGCAGGTGGCCTTGAAGGAGGCTCAGTTCAAACGGCTTCAGTTCAGAAGCCCCCTCTTCCTAGTTTCCAGAAGGCACAGTGGCCACTGGAGGCTACCCCAGGGCACTTGCTGCTGGAAGAGACAGGGCTTTGGGGCAGCTGGAGGCCACTGAGGTCCTCCCCCCTCCCCCCAGCGGCAGGCGAGAACCTTGCCTTCCCCCCCAGGAGAGAAGCCTTACCTGTGTGACAAGTGTGGCCGTGGCTTCAACCGGGTGGATAACCTGCGTTCCCATGTGAAGACCGTGCACCAGGGCAAGGCGGGCATCAAAATACTGGAGCCCGAGGAGGGTGGCGAGGTCAGCGTGGTCACTGTTGATGACATGGTCACGCTGGCGACCGAGGCACTGGCGGCAACAGCCGTCACTCAGCTCACAGGTGCGGGCTGTGGGCAGCCGGGGGTGGTCGTGGGCAGCTTGCCTCTGGGGTGGCCGCGAAGGGGCAGGGCCCTTTGGCCTCAGGCCCTGCGGACTTGGCCCTTCACCCGCAGTGGTCCCGGTGGGCGCCGCGGTGACCGCCGATGAGACGGAAGTACTCAAGGCTGAGATCAGCAAAGCAGTGAAGCAAGTACAGGAGGAAGGTGAGGGGGTGCCCGGGGGGTGGGGAAGGGTGGTGGAGGCCCGGGCCCTCCCCGCTCTGACCACGGCCCTGCCTCCCACAGACCCCAACACCCACATCCTCTATGCCTGTGACTCCTGTGGGGACAAGTTCCTGGACGCCAACAGCCT
Source organism: Vulpes lagopus (assembly GCF_018345385.1). Lineage (NCBI taxonomy): Eukaryota > Metazoa > Chordata > Mammalia > Carnivora > Canidae > Vulpes > Vulpes lagopus. Next base: position 130,848,747 of record NC_054831.1, read on the forward strand.
TGCCCAGCACGTGCGGATCCACACGGCGCAGGCGCTGGTCATGTTCCAGACGGACGCGGACTTCTACCAGCAGTACGGGCCAGGCAGTGCGTGGCCGGCCGGGCAGGTGCTGCAGGCTGGGGAGCTGGTCTTCCGCCCTCGGGATGGGGCCGACGGCCCGCCCGCTCTGGCAGAGACGCCCCCCACGGCCCCAGAGTGTCCACCGCCCGCTGAGTGACGGGCGGCCCTCCTGTGACTGCTATTTAAGGATGGACGGCGCCCTAGAGGAGAGGGTGGCCCCATTCCCTAGAGAGAATAAATTGGATTATTTTCTAACGCTGCCTATAGCTCCCTGTGGGGGGGGGCGGGAGCTGGCACAGCCGTGGCCGGTGCCCCGGGAGGCCGCTCTAGGGAAAGGCTGGCTTCCTCGCCCTGAGTCGGGGTGCGGGCGGCACGCTCGGGGCCAGAGACCGGGGCTCCCCGCAGCCCGTCCCTCATCCGGTCTCCTCCTCGGGCTTCTCACCTGTTCAGCTTCAGGACCTGAGCTCCCCTCCCCGCCGTGGAGCACAGCCGTGAGCCCGCTCCCCTCTGCCCAGGCGGGTTGGCTTCCCCGGATCCAGGCCGCCCAGAGCGCCCAGCTCAGAAGCCCACTCAGCCCGAGCAGCAAGGTAGGCAGAGAGCCAGGCCCCCAGGCCCCGGGCCGTCTGTCTGGCGTGGGGAAGCCCGAGGCCTCCGCCCTCCCTCGCAGGATCCAGGCCGGGCCAGGGCCAGCTCTGGGGAACGTTCGGTTGCCCTGAGCCGATGGAGTCTATGACCAAGCCGAGGGTCAGAGAGGAGTGGCCGGGAGCTTCGATGGGGGAGGTGGGGACACGGCAAGCAGGGCCACGGAGCCCCCTCGGCAGGGAGCCCTGTTGCTGTCCCTGCCCCTTCCCAGGTTTGCTCCCAGCAGCTGTCCTCCCTCATCAGAGGGCACCACGTCCTCGTTCCGCAGGTGTAGGTTGGGAGGAGCCCTGTGATCATCCCAAGGGAGCCCCTCAACTCTGTGCCCCTCTAGCTTGTTAGGGAGTGGGTCCAGCTGCAGGGCTGCCCCCACCCCAGGCCAGGCTGTGCCGCTGCCGCTGCAGGGCCGCCGCTCCAGACCCGGAGGAGGAAGGGGGGCGAGACACGAGACGCCAAAGCTTGCTTATTATTACGAGGTTTCTGAGTCGGCCCGTGGGTGGGGTTTTTTTCTGTATCCAACTTTGAAGTGCCTTCCACGTTACCCAGGAACACACAAGTTCAGTCTGTGGCAGAAACCTCTTTTGTACAAGACGTGACGCTTGGGAGGGTCAAGTGGCAGGGAAGCAGCTGGTCCCACAGGCAGATGTGGGGAGGGAAGCAGAAGCGGGACGAGGGAAGCCAGGGTCCTCCCACCCGAGTGACAATCACATCCACGCTTGACGTGTTTTGTATTTTTTAATAAAGTTTGTAATCCAATGGACACACAAAACAAAACTGCGCTGAGAAAACCAGTTTCATAAATTAATAAGTGTTAGGAAGTTGGGGGGAGAGGTCAAGGTAACAGGAAGAGGGGAAGCCAGTCTTTTTTGTACAGTCTGTGTGTGTGTGTATGTGACACTTCCAAATCGCGGGGGCAGGGCCCGTGCTATAACGAAGCGCACTTATACAAATGAGTGACAATACAAAGTCTGAGTATGAAAATAAGATTTTTCTCTGAAAACACATTTTTGGCACAGATTAAAAAAAATGTATGTCAGGGGAATTTGATTTTTTTAAGTCAGTATTATATATATTTATATATATTATATATTTATATATACACACATCCCAAGTTCTGCATATCCCACCAGGAAAGAAAATCCTTCTGTTTGCTCTTTTTCGATTGTAAACTGTACATCCGGGTAAATCAGAGATGGTGGTGGCAGGAGAATTAAGAAAGGTGACACATCCAAATGAGCAAGGGGAAGGGCAGGGTGGGGACCAAACAACCCAATGAAATGTTCCTTGACCCCAATGTTTCAGCAGAAGCCTGAAGTCCTGCGCTAGAGTCCTCGATGCGTGTTCAGGTACACCAAGACATCCAGAGTGTCACAGCCTGTCTTCACTGTGCAAAAGTCCAAGTCACTAATTTAGTGCAAAGGCAGTTCTGTTTTGTTTCTTAAAAACAAAAACAACAAAAAATTAATTCCACTGCCCAGTTCCTTTTCTCCAGAGGAGAGAGAAACCCAGCCCTAAGGTGTGTGCAGAGTCCATTGGTTGGTGGTCTGTCCTCGGGCTAAATATCATGTAAACACACAGGTAGCAGCACCACTGCCCAGAGGGGTCGGCCCCCCTGAGCCGGGTGGGCGGGCTCGAGGGCGAGGCTGGCGTCTGGCAGTGGAGCAGATCCCCTTCGGCAGCTGCCTCCTCCACCTGACTGGGTTGTCCTGGGTTAACTTTTTGCTGCAGAGCCTCGGGGAGATACACCGAGTGGTGACCGTTCAGTGGCTCACACGGAGGCAATGACAATCATGAGGTGGGGAGAAATGTTGGAGATGCTGGCAAGGAGGTCGGGAGCCAGACGGGACAGGTGGCTCTCTGAGAACTCGCAGGGCGGGAAGATCTGTAGCACGTAGGCGGGCTGGAGAGGGGGACGAGAGAGAAATGGGATCCCTGGTCTCCACATCAGCCACCCCACCCCACTACCATTTCCAACTGGGGGCTAGGACCTGTGCCCAGCAGGAGGGGCCTACATGTCAGAAAACCAACCGAACTATCCTGGGAGTTGCCTCCGCAGCAGGAAGTAAAAACCCCGCTGTCTCAGCTGACCCTGGGTTAGCTCCAGGGTGGGCAATGGTGGCCTTGTCTATGTCCTCTATCCAAAACACCCTTTTGCCCACATCTGAGCCCCCTCTGGACGACCCTAACGTGGCCCTGGGAGCCCCTGCCGGCAGACTGGACAGCCTGCCCGCCTAGACCAGCCCCCACGTACGTGTCCCAAGGAGGACACCGAGCTGACCTGATTGGAGCCGGGGTTGGGAACGTTGATGATCCCTGCCGCCTGCTTGGCCTGCAGGTAGGTGATGAAGGCCGCCTTGAGGGACTCGGTCTGGCTCACGACGTCCTCTTGGTCACGGCCACAGGGCAGAGCCAGCAGCAGACAGTAATCTGTCTCCACCTGTGACAGAAGCCATCGTCCGATCAGGGGACTCTCGGCCAGACCACAGCCCCATGCCTGTCCAACCCCGGGTTCGGCTCCTAAGTCCACAAAGCCCCACCCCCCCCCCATGCTGAGGTGACCTCAAGAGTCCACCCAACTTGATTAAGGAAAACCCTGTTTCTGAGCCTAGAGGGGTCTTGCACCCCACCGTAGACAGAACAGGCCAGGCGTGCCACTCCCACACCCCAAGGGCAAGCCCGGTCCTCCCTCGTGGGCAGGGCAGCCGCCCGCCTGGGGCCCAAGACTTACCGTCATCCTCCGGGCAACCCCTTCCAGCTGCGAGGCCTCCAGCCGCATCCTCTGGGCAATCCTCAGTGGGGGGCCTCCCTCCGAGAGGGGCAGAGACCGATGCGCCAGGACATTGTTGCCGGAGACGAAGTGGAGCTGCACGGCAGCCGTGTCATTCTTGAGGGCCAGCAGGCCCTGCCACACGATGGGGTACTTCTGCTCTCAGGGAGACAGACAGGAAGTGAGCTCGCAGCTGGAGACCAGAGCCATCCACGCTGGACATGGCTCCAGGCAACAGCTTACTGGCCTAAGTGGGGACCTTAGGACATTTCACCCGGTGCAAAGGTTGGAGGGGAGCGGGGGGGGGCCCTGCCCAGGCTTACCTTCAGAAGCTGGACCATATCCACAGGCCTCTGGGAAGTCAGGTGTGGAGAAGAATCTGGTTTGGGAGCAGGCTGGGCTTCTGTGTGCGTCAGAGCCAGTCCTGGAGGGGTGCTGGGGCTTGAGGTTGTGGGGACAAACAACGGCTGCTTTGGGGCGGCCTGAGCAGGGAGAGGGGCCGGGAGGTCAGGCTTCAGGGAGACAGACACGGGGGAGGGGTAGGAGGTCTGGCTCGTCTCTGCCTGCGCCCTCTGAACCTGCACATGAGGCTCGGCTGGCCGGCTTGCGGGCACGGCGGGGAGGCGCGGCTGCTCTACTCCTGTCTGCGTCCCCTTCGCCTCCTGGGAGACCTGAGGCAGCTTGCCGCTTGGTGGCTGGCCCGGCTGGCTGAGCTGGGAGGGCTGGCAGGGCTGCGTGGGCTGGGCAGGCTGTGTGGACTGCACGGGTTGGGCGGGCTGTGTAGACTGTGCAGGCTGAGCGGGCTGCAAGGGCTCGCCTTCAGGAGCCGGGCCCTGGAGTTCGGCGGGGGAGAGGGACGGAGAGTTACACACAGCACCCTGCCCTCACCCCTTGTCCCCCGCCCCCTTCCACCCAGCCACGGGCTCCGGGGCAGGGTCAGCTGCGGACATCCCCTGGAAGTGAGGCCCAGGGCAGTGATCCTGTGGGCACGCGGGCCTGAGGGTCCCGGGAAGAGGTCACCAGCTCGCTCCCACCACCCGCCCCTGCCTGATCTCCCAGAGAGCTCCTTCCACGTCTCAGCCCTCTGCACGCTGATCGGATTCCCTCTTTAAAACCACGGACAGGGAGACCCATCCCAGGGTCCGTGCCGGCACGCGACCCGCCACAGGGAGGGAGGCTGCCGTGTGGCCCTCACCTGAGCGGGAGCCTTGGTCCGAGGAGGTAGGCCGATGGAGGCGGCAGCAGGAAACTGAGTGTGTGTGAGCTGAGCAGGACCGTGGTAGGTGCGGATGTCTCCGTATCTGTACTCCTGAAACAGCTCCCCACTGGAGTGCACGATCTGCACGCCGTGCGTCACCACCACGGGCGGGGTCAGAGGCAGCCCCTGGAGCTGGTTGCTGGGGGTGACGGTGAGGATGCGGGCCTCACCGTGGGGGGCGGGGGCCGGGGTGGCCTTGGCTTCCGCAGTCTTGGCCACATCTTTCCCGGGCTGCTGAGGGACCTTGCTGGCCGGTGGCACCTTCACCACCCCGTCTGCCGCCCGGGGCTGTTCGCTGACCGCTGTCACATGCGGATGCACCATGATCCTCACGTCCCGGGGCACGGTGTACGGGTGTAGCCGGTACTCCGACTGCATGACCAGCACCTCTGACTGCACAGGGGCGGCAGCTCGAGCAACGGGCAGGTGATAATGCACTTCCTCCTCTGGGGGATGCTGGGGGGCCAGGGCTGGCACCCCCGCTGCGGCTGGCTGGGGCGTGCCCTGCCCGCTGTGGGGCCCTGACCTCTATTTGCTGGGGCTGCAGAGGGGCCCTTGGTGAGTGAAGGGTCTCTGGCCGGATGCTGTAGGTGATGCTGGGCAGCGTGGGCGTGTTCATTCTCACCTCGCCCTGCGACAGGTGGCTGAGGGACACCGTCTGGGTGATGCTGTGGGGCGGCATGATGACAGACTGCTCCGGATGTATGCTAGAGATGAACTGAGGCACAGGAATGCCTGCAGCCAGCATGACCGTGGCATTAGTGGAGAGCGCGGTGGACGTGGTGCTGCTGGGGTGGCACGCTCTCGGGAATGGGGACGGAGCGGGCCCACTGGGTCGAGGAGAATGTGCATCTGGCTTTGTGGCTGCCAGATGGGACACTGTTCGATCTGTCGGGGTGCTGGGCCCCGAGGCGACGTGGTTCACTTCTGCAGGCAGCTTGCTGGGCAGAGCAGGAGGGTGGTGGGGGTTGAGAGCCGACCCCAGATTAGCTGGCTGGAGGACCTTGGTCTCTATTTTGAGGGTGACAGGGTCAGCAAGCTTTTTATTCGTGGTGACTATGCTGGGGGTGAGGACCAGCTGGTTGTGAACCAGCACCGGGGGAGTGTTTATGCCCTGGGTGAGAACCTTCACTGTGCCACCCTGGGTGACAGGTGTGGACACAGAGAGGTGAATGGGCTCGGGCTTCTCCAGGGACGGACGGTCAGCCTTCACAGATGAAATCACAGGAGACGCGTTATACGTCTGGGCCGTCAGTACCAGGGTGGAATGGGTGGCCACGTTCGCATAGCCCGAAGGAGCCTGGGGGCCTTTGGGCGAAGGCTGTGATGGGGCGACAGAGTCGGGCTTGACCTGGGACTTGGCCACTGACTGCTGGAATTCGATGTCCATGGCGCTGGCCGGGGGGATCTGGCTGATTTTGGCACTGATCCGCTGCGGCCCTTCAGTCTTCTGCCCCGAGTAGCTCAAGAGCACCACCCCTTCGGAGGTGTTCACGCGCAGCCCGGCGCCGGCACCCGCGTCTGCTGGACGGTCATCGATCACGGACATAGACCCTGGGTGGAACCGGCTGTTCTCATTTGTGCTCGGTCTGGGTTTGCACTTCGCCGATGGCGTGATCACGGCACCGGCGACAGTCACTGCACCTGTTGTAGTGGCGGTCACGCTGCCGGATGCAGCAGTCACCGCACCTGCCGTGACAGTCACTGCACCCGCATTCATGGCACCCGTGGTGGCGTTCACCGTGCCCACGGTGGCGTTTACGGCGCCCGCGGCAGCGTTCACTGTGCCCACGGCGGCGTTCACTGGAGTGGTGAGAACATTCACTGGCCCCGTCAGGACGTTCACTGGGCCCTTGAGGACGTTCACGGGGCCAGCAGGAGTGTTCACCAGACCTTTCAGGGTGGTCACTGAGCCCTTCACGGGGCCCTTCAGGGCGTTGACCGGGCCAGTCAGGGCGTTCACTGGGACCAACGAGACGTTCACCAGGCCCGTCAGAGCACTCACCAGGCCGGTCAGGGTCTGAGGAGCTGGTTTTGCCAGGGTTATCTTTTGCGAATTCTCCAAATCAATGCTCACAGGCATCCGGCTAATCACAGAAGTAATTTTGGGAGCAATGACGGGAGCCACCTTTTCCTTTTCAGCGGCTGCTGGAACCTCTGGGGCCGGTGTGTCAGAAGTGTTGGGTACCGGAGCTGCTGGTTTATCTTCTAAAAGAGACTTCTTAGGCTCCACCGGAGGGGGGGCTGGTGCCTCGTGCAGGCAAGGGGCAGCACTGACAGGCTCTGCGATGGCAGTTGTCACACTCGTGGAGGTGATGCCAGTGGCAGATACGTATTTGGGGTCCATGAGGATCTTCCTCAGTGTACTGGAGCTGGTGTCGATGTCAGAAGCTTTTGTGTCTGGGGGAAGAGCTGGAGACGGGGTGGACTGAGCCCGAGGCTCCTCCTGCCTCGTGATCCACTCTGTGACCTTAGCAGGGGGACTCTGGTGTGGGACGCCCCCCGAGGTGACAGGGGGTGGGAGCTTTGCTGCAGTCACAGAGGGGATTGTGGGGGTGGGGGTGCTGGAGTCACTGGGTGGGGTCACGGGGTCACTTTCAATGATGGAATGCACCTTGAATCTGGCTTGAGGCTCGTCCTCCACCGGCGCTGGCTGGGAGGGAACAGGGAGGTCTGGGAGTGCGGACGCTCTGGCGGGAGTCTTCTCCTCAATGCTGCTTTCTTGGGACAAATTCTCCACAGATGGAGTCTTGCTTGGGTCCAAAGCGCAGGATTCAGGCGGAGTGGCCTGGGGCTTTTCCCTCTGCTGCTCTTCCTGTGGAGTCTCCGGGGGTGGCACTGCTGTCCCCTCGTCTGTAGTAGGACTCTTGCTTTGAACTGGGTCAGGTTCCGGGACGTGGGTCTCTGCAGTGGCCCCCGTTTTCTTATTTGTATTCCGTTTGCGGCGCGATCGACTTGTCTTCTGGCGCCCTTTCTCTTTCCGAGTAAGAGTGACTTCTGCTTCTTTTGATCCTTTGGCTTCTGGCACTGGGTGGGAGGTTTCGCTGCCGCTCCCCCCAGCGTCCTTAGTATCTGCTGGGCCTGCTGAGGGATCAGTGGCACTGGCTGGTGGCCCAGAAGATTCTGCAGCAGCTGCGGTCTCCAAGATGCCAGACACGGCCTCGTCGGTCTCGGGCTCCATTCCTTCCCCGGGGGGCTGCGGGGCTTGAGAGCGGGGCTGCAGGTCGGTCTGGGCTTCGGCGGGGTAAGGTGCAGCTGCGGGGAAGTTTTCTGCCTCCCCAGAAATGTCATTGATGATGGAGCCGATGGCTGCAGCCAGTTCCGTTTCACTTGCTTGGTGCGCCGGCTTGTCCCCGTCCGTGGTGGAGCCCTCGGGCGCATCTGTGGCCGCCGCTGCCTTGAAGGCCGCAGCCGCCGTCTCAGTGAGCTTTGCAATGTTCTCCACGGCCTGCTCCAGCTCCATCTGCTTGGCTAGCTGATTTGCTTCTGGGGACGGCGTCGAGGCAGACACGTCTTCCTTCTCTTCCGTGTCCTTATCGGCAGGGGCCGGATCGCTGCTCACCTCGGCTGAGAAACCCCCTTCCTTCGGGGGATTCTCGCTCTTCTCGGCGGGCCCGGCCACCACCTCGGCCTCCTTCTCCACTGGCGGTCCCGCGGCGCCCACCGCCACACCGGGACTGACACTGGTGTCCACATTTTTCAGATTTGCAGATTTGTCCACTGCTGACCTAGCGTTTCGGGATCTTCCTCTCTTTGACTTGGAGTTCTTTTCAGGGGCTGTTTTTTTCTCCACCACTTCAACTGCAGGGGCCTCTGGTGCATTTTTGTCTGTGCTAATTTCTTTTCTGTCACGTTTTTGTTCACTTCCTGCTTCTTCTTTATCAGCCTTGGATTTTGTGTTATTTTCCTTCACGTTTAGTTGGGGACTCACCTCAGTGGCCACTTCCTGACGTTCGGCATCAACTTTTGGCTCATTTTTCCCCCTTTTTCCTTGCGGGCCACCAGCTGCTCCTGATTTTTGGGCTCGTGGGGACCTCCATCCTTCAGCTGGTTTGAGTGTCTCAACTGGTTCTTTCGCCTCAGTCTCCTCATCTTCTTCGGCCCGACGGCGTGTTTTGGGAGGCCTCCCCCTCCTTGGGGTCGTGGGGACTGCCGCGGCCTCCTGCAGCTCTCGCTCCAGTCTCTTCCTGGTCACTCGTGGCTGCTCCACGGGCTCCTTGACGGGAGAACGGCTCTCGTGGTCACCCATGGTTGCATAGACACTCCTCACGTTCCGGCGCCTTGTTCGGCTGAGGGGCAGACTTGGTTCAGGGTGTTCCGGGTCTGCTGCTGCGTTTTTAGAGCCAGTCCGTGTAATCTTCTCTGCCTCCAACTTCAACTCTAAAAGCTTCTGGGCTTCTCCCCGAGGAGAATTGGACCGCTTGAGTTTCTCCCGGTCTATGCGCTCGCTCTTCCTCGTGACCGGCTTCTCCACGGTACTTGCTGTGGCAGCCTGAACAGGGGTCTTGGAACGCTTGCTTTTGTTTGTCTTTTTATCTTTCGTGGCAACGGGGGGATCGACCTCAGTGTCTTCAGAAGCTTGAGGCTGAACGTCAGGTACAACTTCAGCTTTCTGATCTGCAGTAGGCTCAACATGAGCAGCTGAGTTTGGCTTTTCCACTTTGGGCTCATCAGCTTCCTCAGGCTTCGGGGTCGGTTTCGGGAGTGCTGGGGTACTATCAGGCTCTGGATCTACAGTGGCCTCTGCCTGGGAAAACGAGGCGCCGGGGGTCGGAGGCTTGGTGTCCATATAAGGCAGCTGATCAGCTGATGAGTTCTCTTCCACAACCAGTGGAGCCCCGGCAGCATCTTTACTGGTGTCCACTCCTGAGGGCAGGTCGACCTGTTCGGTTTGCTGCACAGCCGTGGCAGCCTGCTCCGACACAGGCTTTGCTTCTTCTGAGGCAGAGGCTGGCTCCCTGGGCTTTTCTTCTGTCACCAGAGGCACCTCCCCAGCTTTTTCGCTGGCTGTTGTCTTCTCCAGTGACGATGATGCTGACTCTGGAGCCACAGCTGTCACAGCAGGAGGCCCAGTCGGAGGGGGAGTCTTCAGGTCTGACTCCTTACTCTCTGAAGCAGGTTCCGGGGTCTCAGGATGATCCTCAGTATCCTCCTGCTTCTCAACCTCTTTGGGTTTTTGGTCTTTTTCCTTTTCTTTCTGTTGCATTCGTGTGAGTTCCATAAATCTGCTATGGAAAAGAACTACAGGCTCTTGAATCAAATCAGCTGTGCTGTTTGCTCCATCAGATGTCTGCCGCCCATACAACCTCCCAGAAATGAAGTCTGATTCTTCATCTTTTCTCTCTAGATGCTGCAATCGCTTGGAATCTTGTTCAAAAATTGAGCTGTGTAAAAAACGAGATGCAAATAACTCTTGTCTTTCCTGTTCTTCTTCTTTATGATCATCTTTTTTATCATCCATTTTTCCTTCTGAATCAGTCCGAATTTTCTTCTTTTTCATGTACCAGGATGGAATAGGTCTTGGAGCAGAATCAACCTTTTCTTTATCTTTGTTGTTTCGAAAATTAGCGAAACGGGAGTCCCAATCAAGAAAAGACCAATTTTCTTCTCGAGATGAAGACAGCGATTTAGCTCTTTCAAGCAAAGCCTTAGTGTCTGGTGTGATTGTCTTATCCAATGCAAAAGAATAAAATTTGTTCCTTTCTAAAGAACTGGAGAGTCTTTCATCTCGCTCACGTAATTTGTCTTCTCTGTCCCTCAATAAAAAAGACAGCCGAGAACTCTCATATAAAGCAGAGGCTCTGGGTGAGTGGGACTTGTGTTCACCATCTTCATCAGAATCAGAAGGTACCTCACCAGGTTCCAAGTCACGTACAGACCTCTTTCGAAGGCTGTCTCTCTTAATTATGCTGTTTGGGAAACTCACGTCAAATCTGCTGGCATCTTGTTTCATTTGAGAATCCCACCGATTTAGTTCCTCTTCAGAATTCAAGACAGAGAGCTTTATTTTGGCCATGTCTGCCATCTGTTCTCTCCTGCTAGAATCATACGGATTAAATTTTAAGGACTCTTCTCTGACTGTTATGTTAGAATAGGGGAGACCTTTTTCATCCACTTTAGGAGATCCTTTTACTGATATGAGCCTAGGGGAGCCTACAGGGTCGTCTTCCTCATGGAAGGAACTGTGCCGGATACTGGGAGAGCCGCCAGTCCTTTCGGAGTCTTCACTGATTTGGCGTGAACTTCTGTAATTCCTCTCTCTCTTGGTGCAGATATCAAAATCAACATGGTCCATTCTTTTCTTTTTGCTTGGAGGAGAGTCATCAGTAACGTCTTGGGGGGGTTTGCCTACCTCGTGAACCAGACTCCGTCTTTCATATTCATCTACATCTTTTTTAGGACTGCCAAACTTCTCAGACTTGGCGATTTCCATCTCCATCTGCTGTTTTCTACGACTCTGTTCCATTTGTTTTCGGTAACTCTGCGTGTGATCGATATCAATGCCAATTTTTTCTTCAGTATTTACCGAATGTGGTTTCTCTTGGCTTGATTTACATTCAAGTGTCTCATCACGAAGACTGCAATAGTTTTTCCTAATATCTTCTCTCTCTGGTCCCTGATCATCTAATAACGGCAGCTGTTTGATTTGTGGTTTTGAGGGAATGGGCTTTTTTGACTGGATTTCTTGATTTTCCACAGATTCGCATACTGGTTCTCCCAGCCTTGCTTGCAGGTCTGAGTTGGGCCTTGAGCCAGTCCCAACAGAAACACTGGCAAGCTCCTGACAGTCTTTAGGGCTGGGAACAGCATTAAGTCTGTCTAGTTTGATTTTTTTAGATTCTCGTTTAAGAATTTCTTTCCTCACAGGTTTTCTTTCCGACTCTCCTTCCCTCAGCAGAATGACATCTCTAGATGATAGGTCAGGCTGCTTTTTTAAAAGTACCCGAGCCTCCTCCATCTCTGGACTACTTTTCTTGACTTCTGATTTTTGCCTTTCTGCTTTCAGATTAGAATCTGCAAAACGCCTCTTCCTTGCTTCCAGCTTCTCCAGATCTGCTGCACTGACCCCGTCAGCAGTCTGCTCTGGTTTTAGGTGCTTCCTGGGCTTAGGCCTACCTTCCTTATCAACCACTTCTATGTGGCTTGACAGTCCCTTTTCCTTTGGCACTTTCATTCGAATAGATTCCAGTTTAGACAAGTCAGATTTTGCAGGTTCCGTTTGACAGACCTGAAGTTTCTGATCTAGGACAGAAGACTTGGCAGTGTCATTATCAAGCTTGGCTTTCAGCTTTTCCAAAGGAGTGTGGTCAATAACTTTCCCCTCTTTCTCTTTCACTCGAGTCAAAACCACACAGGGCATGAGCTCTAGACGGTTTTTTGCTATTCCTTCTTTGTCAGCTTTCTCTCTGCTCAGTTTATTAGAACTCCGTGATTTTTCAGGGCTCTGTTCTCGCTCATTTTCTTGGTCTGTCTCTGAAGACTGAGAACTAGGGGAATGAACTTTTCCTTTTCGTTTCTGCTTTTCAGTTTTATCCTTTTCCACTTTTTCCTTCCTTATTAAGCGTCTTTCTCTTTCCACTCTCTCAGGATCAAAAGTCCTTTCTTTATCTGTCTTTTCATTTTTTGTATAGCGTTCCAAACGAGATTTGTCAAGTTTATCATATCTTGGAGGAGAAAGTGAGCTACAGCTCCCACTCCGGTCCGAAGACCGGCTATAAATCCTCCTCTCAGAATCACTTGGCAACCGCTCAGACTGTGAGGGAGATGCTCCAGGACTCTGTGGGCGTCGCAAGTGCACTGGGCTCTGACTGCGCTCAATTGGCCTCCTCTCATGGTCTCTGTCCCGATCAGACTCAAACCTTTCACGTTCTCTCTCTCGTTCCCTTTGCCTGTAACTGTACTCCCGAATATCTTGTTCATAAGGATCGTTTCTGTAATCCCTATATTCCCGAGGATCGTCATAGTATCGTGATTCATAGTAGTCTCCTTGGTAAGTTTCCCATTCTGAATAAAATTCTCTCCCTCGGGCTGGATAGTCCCGTCTGGAGTCCTCAGGATATGTGCCTGGAGTACGAACATTCTCATAATATGTACGATCTTGGCTATAGTCATAAGATCCCCTTCGTTCCTCTCTATCAAATATGAAAAAGAATGTATTAGTTGTTTTGTTTCCTTGTCACTGACACATTAAACCACACACATGAGATTAACGAAGTCCTGCTTCTAAAAATCTTGGGTGTCTGAGTGGCTCGGTCGGTTAAGCATCTGCCTTGGGCTCAGGTCATGATCTCAGGGTCCTGGGACCGAGCAGGGAGCCTACTTCTCCCTCTACCTCTGCCCCTCCCCTGTTCATGCTCTCTGTGTTCCTATGAAATAAATAAATAAAATCTTTAAAAATAAAAGTAAAATAAAACTCTTTGCCATTGTTTACTCATTAGTTAGATGTGGACTGTCCAATACTATCCATAGCCATAACCCACATGTGGCTATTGAGAACTTGAAATTTGAGATGTGAATACAGAATACACACTGGACTTGGTAGATTTAATTTTAAAAAAAGAAATACTTAAATATATTTAGATTGGTTATATGCTGAAATAACATTTTAGACATACTGAGTTAAATAAAATTAATTTTACCTTTTCACTTTTTTACTGTGTCTACTAGGATATTGACTTATTTATTTATTCATTTTTTTTATAATTTATTCATTCGTTCATTCAGAGAGAGAAAGAGACAGAGACACAGGCAGAGGGAGAAGCAGGCTCCATGCAGGGGGCCCGACATGGGACTCGATCCTGGGTCTCCAGGATCATACCCTGGGCTGCAGGCGGCGCTAAACCGCTATGCTACCGGGGCTGCCCTAGGACATTTAAAACCACAAATTTAGTTTGCATTATGTTTCTACTGGACAGCACTTCAGCCCTTCTTTATTCTTTAGGTTGAAGTATCATGACTTATAATGAGCACTAGTATTAAATGGTATCATATCCCCACATTCATGTCTTTCATAATTACTTTTCTGCCAAAAGATTTTTTTACCACAACTTGGGAAACAAATGTATTATTGGGAAAGAGAATAATCTAACTGAAATCCTCCTACCTACATGACCCATATAACATTGGTAACACCTCTATCTCAATTCACAATTAAAAAAAAAAAATGTTGGAAGTCAGTCTCCCTCAGCTGTCTCACTTGTAAAATGGTGGTAAACTTTCCTCATAAGGCTCTTAAGAAGATTAAATAAGGTAACAGTTTTAAGAACTTTCCTGACAAAATGCAAGGCACATACTTGGCCTTTAGTAATGTTACTTTTCCCCAACCACCAACTGAACACAGGCTTTGTGTGAGATTCCTCAATTGTAAAGGAATTCAGCATGGTTTTCTTTGATAGTGACCTATTCAGGGCATTCAAGATAGGATTAAATTTACACACAAGAACATGTATGAGGGGGGATTCCTGGGTGGCTCAGTGGTTTAGCACCTGCCTTTGGCCCAGGGCGTGATCCTGGAGTCCCAGGATGAAGTCCCACATCAGGCTCCCTGCATGGAACCTGCTTCTCCCTCTGCCTGTGTCTCTGCCTCTCTCATTAATAAATAAAAAATATTAAAAAAAAAAAAAACATGTATGAGGGATAAAATGAAATTTACCCGTAACAAAGGCCAATTCTTTCACTCTCATTCATTGTCCATTTTTGTTCCCTCAAGCAGGTCATACATTCTACACAGTACTGCCTTTTTTATTTTTATTTTATTTTTATTGGAGTTCAATTTGCCAAACAGTACTACCTTTAGTGGCTTACTAAAACATAAACAAATCTAGAACTTAAGCCCCTAAAGGAATGAGGTGGTTTGTTGTTTTGTTTTGTTTTGGTCTTCTTGTAACGGTCTCAGAGGAGGCACTCAAGTACCCGTTGAAAGAATGAATCTTAGGAAAATATGTCAGGGGCGCCTGGTGGCTCAGTTAAGTCTCTGCATTCAGGTTAGGTCATGATCTCAGGGTCCTGGGATTCAGCCCCGCATCGGGCTCCATGCTCAGTAGGGAGCTCCTTCTTCCTCTCCCTCTGTCTCCCCCCTGCTCATGCTCTGTCTCTCTCTCTCTCTCTCTCAAATAAATAAATGACAGATTCCTAACTCTGGGAAACGAACAAGGGGTGGTGGAAGGGGAAGTGGGCAGAGGGATGGGTGACTGGGTGACGGGCACTGAGTGGGGCACTTGATGGGATGAGCACTGGGTGTTAAGCTATATGTTGGCAAATCAAACTCCAATAAAAAATATACCAAAAAATTTAATAAATAAATAAGGAAAAGAAAAAGGAAGGAAGGAAGGAAGGAAGAGAAAGAAAGAAAGAAAGAAAGAAAGAAAGAAAGAAGAAGAAAGAAAGAAAGAAAGAAAGAAGAAAGAAAGAAAGAAAGAAAGAAAGAAAGAAAGAAAGAAAGAAAGAGAAGAAAAAGGGAAAGGGAAGGAAAGGAAGAAAAATATGTCAAAGCTACTACTGGGTGATGTTCTAACTCCCTCTCTATAGCAAATGAAGCATCTAAGGTTTCAAACATTCAACACTGGAAGCATCAATAACACACTGTTATATGTATTTATACAGAATTTCTCAGTCTAGAGAGAATATTTTATGAGAGTATCTATATTATTTTGTTTAATTGGATTCAAGATGATCTTTCTAGAGTTCCACAGGAATCAGATTCTTTGCCTAAATAATGGCCAGCCACCTTAAAATAAATGTTTCAAAGCATGGAACTTGGCTAATTCATTGCCACCATAAATACAAATTCCAAGGAAGCAACTTTTCATACATAAAGGTAAACATACTGTATGCTTTCCAATATAAATTAAGACATCTAGAATGGTCACCAGTTCACTTCCCACATTGAAAGCAGGCTTGGGGCAACTGGGTGGCTCAGTTGGTTAAACATCTGCCCTCAGCTCAGGTCATAATCCCAGGATCCTGGGATCGAGTTCCGCATGGGGATGGATCCCTGCTCAGTGGGGAGCCTGCTTCTCCCTCTCCCTTTGCCTGCTGCTCCCTGCTTGTGCTGTCAAATAAATAAAATCTTAAAAAAAAAAATATATATATATATATATATATATTTAACAGTAAGCTTAAAGTCATACTGTAAAAACAGTCAAGGTTATGTTTTAGATTAATCAAACTAAAACTATACCCCAAATATGAAAAAGTTACATAAATCAAAGGTATATGCATAAACATTAGTGCTAGAGCTCTGTTCAGCTTAATAAATATTGATTCTGCACATATTTTGGTGGGCCCTCTGACTACCAAAAGAAATGAGTGCTCCTGTTCCCAAAGAATGCAACTCAAGCAGGATAGACAGTACAACTGCACACTGGTACCATGGACAAAAGGGTCTCCAAAGAACCTAGAAAGGACAAGTTTTGAGATAACTCTATTCACATGACTGCACAATACCTCAACTCCTTGGGACACCTGAGTGGCTCAGCAGTTGAGCTTCAGCCTTCAGCTCAGGGCGTGATCCCAGGATCCAGGATCAAGTCCTGCATTAGGGGCACCTAGGTGGCTCAGCGATTTGGTGCCTTTGGCCCAGAGCATGATCCTGGAGTCCCAGGATCAAGTCCCACATCAAGCTCCCTGCATGGAGCCTGCTTCTCCCTCTGCCTGTGTCTCTGCCTCTCTCTGTGTCTCTCATGAAAAATAAAATCTTTAAAAAAAAAAAAAGTCCTGCATTAGGCTCTCTACAGGGAGCCTGTTTCTCCCTGTGTCTCTTCCCTCTCTATGTCTCTCATGAATTAATGAATAAAATCTTTAAAAACAAAAATCCCACTTCCCCTAAGTAGTTGGGAAATTCATCTAAAGCAGAATGGAATCTTGCAAATTCATCTTGATATCATTTTGGTAGTGTAAACCTCAATGCACTAGCAGGTAGCACTGGGTTTATCTCCTGCCCAACATCTTAACCTGTGACCTTATAGCGAAGTCATCTGATCTTCAGTTCCCACCAAAAGTAACACAAGAGAGTCATGGCCCTACCTCTCTGACACAGTATTTGAGGGAATAAATGAAATGCTACTTTAAAAATGCAGTGCCCTATGCAAATCAGTCACTATTTGCATTTCTGAGCTAAGCTATCATTAAAGCATTTTTTTCATTCATGCATTAACTATTCCTTCCATTCTATGGAAAGGGCAAATATCCTACAGTTCTGCTGCAAGGAATGCATTCCATAAGAACTGCCCTCTGAAACCAAAGGGGGCAACACTGAGTCACCGTTAAGTCCCACATCATCCCACTTCCTACATCAGGAGATAAAAGCCATTCAACAGGGATAAATAACCATGGATAAGAGCCAAAGAACAAAGCCAGAGCTAGATCATCAGTAAAATGAGTGAACTTAAGTGGTAATATACAAAAAGTAACACCCACACAATACTATCCAACCCTCACAAGATAGTATTCTTTGAAAAATATTTAATGGGGATCCCTGGGTGGCGCAGCAGTTTGGCGCCTGCCTTTGGCCCAGGGCGCGATCCTGGAGACCCGGGATCGAATCCCACATCGGGCTTCCGGTGCATGGAGCCTGCTTCTCCCTCTGCCTGTGTCTCTGCCTCTCTCTCTCTCTCCCTGTGTGACTATCATAAATAAATAAAAATTAAAAAAAAAAAAAAAGAAAAATATTTAATGTATGCAGAGAGGATTTTAATGGATGTTTTATGTCTTAGGTGTCACTAGGCCATCAACATACTTTCCACCAGCTTACCGGTAAGAATTCCTATAAGCGCTTAAAATGTTAACAATGATTTCAAACTGCTACTTGGGGAGTCAGGCTGGAGAACGTTTTTCTCTCTCCATAGACACATTAATTCTCCATATGCACATGCACATGCTTTCTCACACATACACGAACTGACACAGGAAAGCCTTGTACTGAAACTGATTTTCTGGCTAGAGGGCTGTGGGTTCCAATCTATTAGTGAAAAACAATCAAATCCTTAGAAGTTCAAGTTTTTGGGGATTTGGCTGTGGGGTACATTTTTTACTTAAAAAAGCTCCCCAGGACCAGCCACGTGGCTGGCTCAGTTGGTAGAGCATGTGACTCTTAATCTGGGGGTTAAAAGTTCAAGCCTACATTTGGGTGTAGACATTGCTTAAAATCTTTAAAAATAAATACATAGGGATCCCTGGGTGGCGCAGCGGTTTGGCGCCTGCCCTTGGCCCAGGGCGCGATCCTGGAGACCCGGGATCGAATCCCACGTCGGGCTCCCGGTGCATGGAGCCTGCTTCTCCCTCTGCCTATGTCTCTGCCTCTCTCTCTCTCTCTCTGTATGACTACATAAAAAAAAAAAAAAAAAAAAAAAAAAAAATTAAAAAAAAAATAAATAAATACATAAATAATAAAAATTAAAAACTTTCCCAGTATTCAATGATTCCTGTACAATGTTCCAAAGAAATGACTCAAAAACAAACAAAAAAACATACCTTCTATGACTTAAAAATAAAGTTGCAAGAACAGGCAGTAAGAAGGGAATGTATTCCCAGGCAGCACAATCAGGATTTGACTCATACTTGTTGAACTAGAGTAACTAAAGGCATTTTCACACACAGCCTTTTGTTTAACACATATGTACAGGGGTGGAGATCCAGTGGTGACATTCCAGGATACTTAATCATAGAGGCATGTCTGGACAAACAGCTTGACCATATGGATGATAGTTTCTACTTTCAAATGTGATTGGGTACTGAAGCACTTGGTGACACGATGTAGATGTTTTAGTATATTCAGTCTAAAAAACTCAATTATCATTTGGGGGACCATTTTAAGCTACAGAGATAGCCTGGTTCAAACTATGAGACTTAAAAATGATTCTGGAACTGCAAGGTTTCCTACAAGCAGCAGAAAAGAATATCAAATACATTACCATGACCAAAAAAAATAACAAGTGGAAATAAGTTTTATTTTTTATATTGCTAAAGTTACCTTACTGATTCACAAATACTTATTTAGAATATTCAAATTTAAAGCAAAAAGAAGGCTCTTGATAACCTTTTCAATTAAAAAAAAAATTTTTTTTTTTAAAGTAGACTCCATACCCAGTGTGGAGCCCAGTGCAGAGCCCAAACTGCTGACCCCGACTAAGATCAAGAGTCAAACATTCAACTTACTAAGCCACCCAGGGGCCCCTCAATTTTTAAAAAATTAATTGTATGAGCACATGCACATTAATAATATGGATGTTGTAATTACTAAATATACAGGCACTTAACAGTTTCCAGTGCCTTTCAACATGTTATGTTTATTTTTTTTAAAAGATTTTATTTATTTATTCATGAGAGACACAGAGAGAGAGGCAGAGACACAGGCAGAGGGAGAAGCAGGCTCCATGCAGAGAGCCCAACGTGGGACTCAATCCCGGGTCTCCAGGATCAGGCCCTGGGCTGAAGGCAACACTAAACCGCTAAGCCACCTGGGCTGCCCCATATTTAATTTAAAACTGTTAGGCAGGATGATTTGTACATAGTTATTATCTAACAAAACAGTAACTCTTTCAAATTATAATACAAGCACTCAGTGAGAAACATATTTAGCTTAACTAAATCCCACGAGCCACATGAAAACTGGATTCATAAAAATAAACCTATGTTTCTATATGAGGGGATAAAAAGGAAAGAAGTTTTTCTGGGATGAGTGTAGAAAGAAGGGGTGAAAAATAAAATTTAATACCATCTAAATTTGATGTATTTAAAAAAAACAAACAAATAAATTTGATGTATTAGAAATTTTAAATTCAAACTATGCTGACAGTTTAAAATGCATACCTTCTTGCTTGGAAAAAAAATACATACCTTCTTTCTGCTAACATTTCATAAAAGTCTCTAATATCTTGACCAGATTTTTCCATACAGTGATAAAATGCCAGCTGACTTTCCCGATTTGCAAAATCCACCTTAAAAAGAAAGAATAGCAGGTGTTTGATTCAAGTTTCAGCAGTTCAAGATGGAAAGCGTTATCAAATTTGAAAACCCTTCCCAACACAGCCCTCTGAATAAATTTCAAGTAAGAGCAATCTGTCTCAAGTAAATCAAACAGTCCTCATAACTGAAACTGTATTTTGTTAACCTAAAATCTCTCTCAAATTCAACACACATCTTTTTTTTTTTTTTTTTTAATTTATTTATGATAGGCACACAGTGAGAGAGAGAGAGGCAGAGACACAGGCAGAGGGAGAAGCAGGCTCCATGCACCGGGAGCCCGACGTGGGATTCGATCCCGGGTCTCCAGGATCGCGCCCTGGGCCAAAGGCAGGCGCTAAACTGCTGCGCCATCCAGGGATCCCTCAACACACATCTTGATGAAGAACTATAATTTAAGGTTCTGGAACAATACTGAGGAGTGGAAAAGGCAAAATGGAAAACTGAAACAATACCTATTGGGATTCTAAGTTGCCAAATAATCAGATCAACTAAACCCAGCAATTTGTGCTGCATGTGAATTTGCTGGAACCACAGTAGAACATAAAATATGGAAGAACAATTAAACTTCACTCACAGCTTGGCCTCAGAGTCATTTAGACCTATGATACCCATCATCTATCAAGATCTTGTTTCGAAACACTTGTTTCCATCTAACCATCACAGGTACTAAGTGCATAAATTCCTTCAAGTCATCATGTTTTTAAACAAAAGATTTTTTTTAAAGATTTTATTTATTTATTCATGAGAGACACACACACACACACAGAGAGAGAGAGGGGGGGGGCAGAGACAAAGGCAGAGGGAGAAGCAGGGAACCCGACATGGGACTTGACCCGGGGTCTCAAGGATCACGCCCTGGGCCTAAGGCGGCGCTAAACTGCTGAGCCACCCAGGCTGCCCTAAACAAAAGTTTTTAAACAAAAACAGCAGATAATAGATAGACTGTTCAGTGGTTACCCACTCTCTAGGAGAGGAGGAAAGAAGAGGAAAAGAGGATCATTCAGGAAGCTAGAATGACTGACCCTTCGAGCTCCTGGGTGTGCAGATGCCCACAGGTGAACCTGGGCCAGAGTGTACTTAGGGTTTGCACTGTAAGCATCATGTGCCTTGGGTGTAAAGCAGCACATTCCCTTGAATGACATGATTTTTAGGGAAGGCTCTGTGGCTAATGACCCTGTGGCCTCAAGTAGCCAAGTATTCAAAAAGTATACAATCCTCTTAAAAACAGGACATATAGTGCATATCCTGCAAACCACTCCCCTTGCTGGCCACCTACAAAATGTGTTACTAAGAGGGTGGGATCTCAATATGATTTTGTTTCACTTCTGTTTAAAGTCATTCTGCACACCTTAATTTTATTCCCACCGATTTTCCTCCCCTTGGTCTCTTTTACAGCTGCTTGTGCATATTCAATTTCATTGTAGAGAACCAGGGCCATGCCTTTTAAGCGGTCAAACACCACCTATAAAAAAGCAAAAACACAAAACAAAAAACAAATAAGAGCCTCAATAGTGGGTATCATGGCTTGAAGTAGATCATGCCTTTATTTTGTTTTTATGTATTTTACTTTATTTTCCATGTTGAGGGAGTCCTATACTATACTCGAGTAAGCATTCTTGTAGTTTTGGCTCAAAAACAACAACAAAAAAACCACCAACACCCTTGAAAGAGAGAAAGCAACGTAGAGCACTGAATCAACAATAAATTTCAGTTAATTTTGGTTATAAGTACTATTATCTTAAAGCTCCTGGATTTTTAATTTACATCAGCAGTCTTTATGACGTGTGTTTCTTCCAACAATCAAAGCTACACTGAAAGAAATGCTGACATTATGTGCCACACCCATCACAGTGGGAATCTGCTCTCAAGGAGTTCAAAGCTCTACTTTCACATAATGGCACGGGGTCCAGAGAACCTCCTACTGCTGTGTGTGTGTACATTGCCAACACGGGTTAGATGTGTATTCTGTTGTATGACTGTCCCTTTAAAGTCATCTTCTTTGTTGTTGTTATTGTATTTTTTTAAAATGAAGTCTAATTACATATTAGTGTGAATGTGAATAACTAGATAAATAGGCTGATTTTAATGAGATAAAATTATAAAAACTCCTAAGAAACATTCTATTTAACAGTATTATGCAAATTAGTTTCAAAATTCATCATCTTGGCTAGTTCAGAATAGTTTTACAAAATACTTCTGCATACCATAAGCTAACAGATGCTGATGCCTTTCTATGACAAATTAGGAGTTATTAAAGAGGAAAACAATACTAAACTTGGGGCTGAAAGGACAGAATACCAAGAACAGAGTCAGAAGCAACCGGACACCAACACCAAAACCTCCCACCTACCTTTACCACAGGCCCGTATCGGCAGAAATGTCGTGTTAAATACTGATCTGACACATTTGAAGAAAGGCCATCTAACCACACGCAGTTTGTAGGCATGCTTTTTCCAAAACCCAGCTAGACAGGAGAAGCAAATTTTCTATTAGTAAAGTCACCAATTATTCAATTACAGAATTCTGAAAAAAAACTATCTTCTGTAGGAATCTTATCAAGCATCATCCCAAGGGGCAACCATCTGGTATAAAATCAAATAGAAATTTACACAAAACTAATTCTGCTAGGGTGAGTATTAATTCATCAGATTTTAGTTTATGGACTCCGGGCACTTAGCCATTTTTTTCCCAGGCAGATTTTCTTTTTTTTAAAGATTTATTTATTTCAGTGGGGGAAGGAAAGAGGGAGAAAGAGTCTCAAGCAGACTTCCGCACCCAGCACAGAACCCAACACAGGGCCCGATCTCACAACCTGAGTCAAAACCAAGTGTCAGACACTTGATTGTGTCCTAAAATCTTTTACATAATCTCTACAACTCATCGTGGGACTCAAACTTACAACCCTGAGATCAAGAGTTGCATGCTCTACAGACTGAGCCAGCCAGGAGCCCCAGCAAGTATTAATTCAGTTTGTAATATAGGAGGATGAGGATGGAAAGAATTATATCACCAATACGATTATCTAACTGTACTGCCATTTTAAACAATCAGATACACACAAAAAAAACTTCTAAATTATAATATCATAATAACTTATGCAAAGTCCTTTACCTTGAGGCGATTATTTCCAAGGTACTCTCCATCCATCTTCTTAATAGCTTTACAAACACTGGCAATATCACAGTATTGCAAGAATGCATACTGAGGGACTCCATTTACTTTCTTAATATCAATATCCTGAAAAAGCCAATGAGTATCACTTAGTGACATGCCAACAGGAAAATAAATCAGAATAAACCAAACCCAAATGAAGTGCATATTTCTCAAAACAGTCATAATTTCCAAAAATCATTTTCTTAGTTAAAATTGTTTATTGTAATGCTGTAAATAGTCTGAAAGACTACACAATACAGCATTTGAAGTCACAACCATGCAAACCTTCCTATGTGAAGCTCTTTGCAGGAAAGAAATTACAACCTCAAAATTTTAAATCCATAATACCTGTATTAAGAGAAATTTATGAATAAAAAAAGGCTGTGCTTGACTCAGTAGTGCATATACTAAAACTGGAACAATACAGAGAAGATTAATAAAGAAAAGGGAGCCTATTTAACAAAAACCTATGAAGTACAGTTGACCTTGAGCAACAATGTGGTGGCAGTGAGAGAGTTAGGGCACCAATCCCCAAGGCAGTTGAAAATCTACATATAACTTCTAACTCACCAAAACTTAACTATTCACAGCCTACTGTTGACCAGAAGCCTTGCAGATAATAGTCCATTAATACATACTTTGTATATATTATTATTACTATACTCTTAAGGTAAGCCGGAGGAAAGAAAATGTTATTAAGAAAATCATAAAGAAAATTGTCCACATATAAGTGGATCCATGCTGTTAAAACCCATGCTGTTCAAGGGTCAACTGTAATTCCCTTCTGCAAAAATTTAAAATCCTTATTAGGGGCAGGCCATTTAAAATGTAATATATGAGAAAAGCACGAATGGTAAAGAAATCAAGTTTTCAAAAAGTTACTTAAAATATGAGATCCTAAATTAGAAGACTCATTCTATCAGTATATCTAATGGAACCAAGCCTGGTGACTGGTATATATGGTAATAATCTCTCATATCCAGAATGAAGAAATATATACTCAACTACTTTGTGAAGATGTATCAGAACACCATCCCTAGATTAAAGAAATACTCTAGGGATCCCTGGGTGGCGCAGCGGTTTGGCGCCGGCCTTTGGCCCAGGGCGCGATCCTGGAGACCCGGGATCGAATCCCACATCGGGTTCCCGGTGCATGGGGCCTGCCTTCTCCCTCTGCCTGTGTCTCTGCCTCTCTCTCTCTCTCTGTGACTATCATAAATAAATAAAATAAAAAAATAAAAAAAAATAAAGAAATACTCTATAAAGTCACAGCCCTATCTCTTTATTTCTTTGTTAAGTTTACTTATTTATTTTTAAGTAGTCTTTACACTCAACATGGATCTTAAACTCACAACCCTGAGATCAAGAGTCACATGGTTTTCCAACTGAGCCAGTCAGACACCCCTAACCCCATCTCTTCAGAATGCTTGAAATCTGTACTCACATCTGACACTCTGGTCCTGCCTGTTTAGACAAGGTGGTGTAAAAATCTTACTTACTTACATATGAAAACGGTCCGGAGAAACCAGACACCAGAATACCAAAACTTCAATAATGACCCATATTGTGATTATCTAAAATATTCTGTGAATCACAATATCTAAAGTATTGTGATGACCTAAGCCTCATTAAGGGTCAGGAGTCAATAAGCAAAAGCTGAAACAGAGCAAAATGAATAATGCATTTAAAGAGCTGTTTAGTGAGACCTTTAAAAAAAGCAGTAATTTATATTCAAAATAGTTCTACTTAAGTAATGGTAAATAGGGGCTGATTTTCACCATAATGTAGAAAGTAACAACTGAGGATAACATTTAAGAGAAATGGTCTCCAGATTCACCACATAGGTTCTTTTAGCTATAGCGTAATTTGTTATCAATAAGCAGCAGACCATTTCCCCAAAGTTTGTGTGTCATTAAAAGTCACCCTCATAACAATTGGAAATGTGATGAAGTGAGGTTTTCAAACAGAATGCTAAGAAGCATTGCTCTTAAAACTCAGTAATCACTCCATTTTCAGCAACTCTCTTCATGAAAATGTATCCATGTGTCCAAATGTAACTTCTTATACTCCCTCAAAATTCAAAGTAGTAGCCATACTCAAATGAAAGTATGTCTGGGGGTACCTGGGTGGCTCAGTTAGTTAAGTGCCTTCAGTTCAGGTCATGATCCCAGGATCCTGGGATCGAGCCCCACATGGGGTTCCCTGCTCAGCAGGTAGTCTGCTTCACCCTCTCACTCTGTCCCTTCCCTCTGCTTGTGCTCTCTCTCTCTCAAATAAATAAAATCTTAAAAAAATATATGCCTGAAAGTTATATTAATTCATAGACTCATAAATGCCAATGAGCAAATTAAATATTAGGTAACTGTAAAAAGAAAAAAAGCTGAAGCCCACATAGGCAAGTGAACTCCAGGTCACTCATCTAAGCAGGCAGCATAGCTGGAATTAGAGGATATGATAAAAGAACTTAAATTAAAATAACTGAAAAAGAAAATGTATGTTTTGCTGTTTCTCTAAATATGTATCTTATTTTTTTCTTAACTTTCTACCAACCACTTCTCTCACCTCTACTCCCTATGAGGTTTAGATCAGCTACAAGCCCAAATGTTTTTTTTTATATATATATAAATTTTTATTTATTTATGATAGTCACACACACACACAGAGAGGCAGAGACACAGGCAGAGGGAGAAGCAGGCTCCATGCACCGGGAGCCCGACGTGGGATTCGATCCTGGGTGTCCAGGATCGCGCCCTGGGCCAAAGGCAGGCGCCAAACCGCTGTGCCACCCAGGGATCTCAAGCCCAAATGTTTTATTCTCTAGATTATGTCATTAAAAAAATAAGGATTTTTGCTTACATCACTGTAAATAAGGATAGCTGGATGTGTGCACAAGTGTGCACACACATCCCTGAAAGATTAACAATTATTATTCCTACCCAGAACATTTTTTTACTCTCCAAAGTTCAAATTTATATAGCAATTTCTTTGCTGTTATTAGAGAGACAGAAATAATTTTCCTACTTTTTCAAATATAAAACAAAGTAGTATATATATCCCAAGGGTACAAAGCTTAACCAAACTATTTTTATTAGAAAGGGACTCCAGTTTTGAGTCATAAGAACAACAACAACAACAACAAAAAAAACCTCCAAATTCCTAAATTTAACAATGACTTGAATATAAAAAGTGATTCTAATTAAAATTTCAAAATAGAGGGATCCCTGGGTGGCGCAGCGGTTTGGCGCCTGCCTTTGGCCCAGGGCGCGATCCTGGAGATCCGGGATCGAATCCCGCATCAGGCTCCCGGTGCATGGAGCCTGCTTCTTCCTCCGCCTGTGTCTCTGCCTCTCTCTCTCTCACTGTGTTCCTATCATAAATAAATTAAAAAAAAAAAATTCAAAATAGAACTGAGCTTCCAGCATGACAGCCACATTCCAGTAATCCCCAAGGTAGTCTGAAGTGCACTATGAGAACACAATATTCATATACTAAAGCTGCAGCTTCTTTCTTACAAACATATTTTCTTCTCTTTATTTCCCTTCCAACTCACAAGACTAGAGACAGCATGGACAAAGAAAAATAAGAAAAATGGATTGAAAGGGATGCGTGATCCTGGAATCCCGGGATCCCTGCATAGAGCCTGCTTCTCTCTCTGCCTGTATTTCTCCGCATGTCTCTCTCTCTCTCTCTCTCTCTCTCTCTCTCTCTCTCTCTCATTCTCCTGAATAAATAAATAAAATCTTGATGCAGCAGCAGTTTAGTACTGTCTTCGGCCCAGGGCCTGATCCTGGAGACCTGAGATTGAGTCACACATAGGGCTCCCTGCATGGAGCCTGCTTCTCCCTCTGCCTGTGTCTCCCCCTCTCTCTCTCTGTGGGTCTCTCATGGATAAATAAATAAATCTTAAAAAAAATAGATAGATAGATAGATAGATAGATAGACAGACAAAATAGAGACCAATACCTATTATATAGTTTCACATACACACATAAAACAGTTCTCCAATGAGTTTTCCTGCATCATCTTTTTAGCTGGAGTTAAAAACACACAGGGCAAAGTATTTATTACACCATGTAAATAACACCTTTCCAAATATAATCTGTACTATGCTTTATGTTTTACAACAAAGATCTAAAACTGTTTTTAGGGGATGCCTGGGTGGCTCCGTGGTTGAGCGTCTGCCTTCCGCCCAGGGCGTGATCCTGGAGAGCCGGGATCGAGTCCCACATCGGGCTCCCTGCGTGGAGCCTGCTTCTCTGTCTGTGTCTGTCTCTCTCTCTCTCCCTGTGTCTCTCATAAATAAATAAATAAAATCTTAAAAAAAATAAAAATAAAAATAAAAATAAAACTGTTTTTACTGTTAAAAAAAAAAAACAACAACATACCACAATTTCTCCAAAGCGCTGGAAGATGTTGCGAAGGTCATGGTAAGTAGTGGTTTTTTCAAGGTTGCCAATAAAGAGAGTTCTTGTTGCTTTGGGGTGAAATTCATCTATCCTTTCATCCAAAGGACGAAATTCATTTTCACTCTCCGTTTCTGTTAAGTGGGATGGGGGCAGGGTAAAAAAGAAAAGAGGTGGTTTTTTTTGTTTTTTTTTTTTTTAAGTAATCTCTACACACCCAATGAGGGGCTGCGAATTCATAATCAAAAGATCAAGAGTTGCATGTTCTACTAACTGAACACCAGCCAGGTGCCCCAAACAAAAGTGTATTTTAATGTGTATTTATATATCATGGGAAAATCTACACTTAAGCTAAGTCTCTAAAATATTGGGCTTGAATATCATACAATCTAAAAAATTAAATATACATTTTCAGAAACAGCTGCCTTTTGCTAACTCCAAAGGCTAAACAAACTTGTCAACAAAACTTAGGGGGAAGGAACACATTCTTTGATCTTTAAAACAGAAAAGTGGACTGAATTTCAGTCTGTAAATTGATTTGTTTTAAAAATAATCACTGACACAGAAATAGATTTTAAACCCCAGCAAAAATAGTAATTACCTTAAGTCTAATCTTAGGTTCCAGAAATTATGCAGCAGGCTCTCAATGGGAAGTATAAAACTACAATCTGAAACACATATAAAACTCAACTGAAAATAGCTACATTACTTAATTCACTTTATAACATTTTAGAAAATAGCATTTTACATTTGTCATGCTAATTAACACAGCTCAAGTGTCTGAATGTAGCAACTGTTAGATACAAGAATAATAACTGTTTGAAAATTGACTGAAGTAGCACTTACAAACTTGCTACTGCAAGGTCCCCAATGACGAACAAGAGGAGACTCAAGGACTCCTATGTTTTCTGTTTCTTATGATCAAAAGCCCTGGTTCAGTGTCTAATTCAACCATGTCTTTTCTCTGAAACTCCATTTCTAAATGTTCATCTCTCATGAACAATTTCTAAGCCTGGTCCACAGCAGATCATTCAATGTTTTGTCAATAAGAACTATATAACACAGCCTATATGTTCTCTCTCTTTTAATGTAAAACAAAGCCATACAAAAAAGTTAGTATTTAATCGACTTGACTGAAACAAAGTGTTTAGGTCCATGCACTGCATATTACTGATGTCAACAACAAAGATATTAAAAAGATTCAACTTCTGAGCTGCTGAGTGAATTCACACAGAACACACCTCACTCCTGATTCCAGTTTCATAGCTCTAATGGTAGCTCAGCTTAATCTTTCTAGCCTCATCAAGGAATATGTACTTCAAAAAAAAAAAAAAAAAAAAGGAATATGTACTTTCATGGAGTCAGGTGGACCCAGAAAACCACCAGGGCTCATGTGCTTGACTCTATCCTGTATTTTCATTGTATTTTTCGGGGAGAGATCTTATTTCAAGATCAGCTAGGTAGGTCTTCTTGAAACTACCTAACAGAGGGCACATATTTAGGAATACTTCATTTAAAAGGGGAGAAAAATAAAAGAAAAAATAACTCAGAAATATCTTTAGCTTTTTATTCCAAAAGGCAGAAAATGCAACCATTCAAATGTATACCTGTTTTATTTACACCATATAGCTCAGTAAACATTTCAAAACCAGAAATTCAGTTTAGCAAAGATTTTTATAAAGTGTATTTTCCACATGTAATCTATTTAATCTTCATGATCAGTTTAAGTCTTAATGCCTATGTATCACTGAAAAAACTCTACTATCCCCAAATTTTCATGTTTACTGGATTGCAATGCTCCACACAGGATTAAGAAAGCATAATCTTAGAAGCCACCAGGGGTCTATCTGCAAAGATGGGCTTCTTATATTTAGATCTTTTTTTTTTTTTTTTAATTCCAAGAGGTCCTTGACCTAAGGAAACAATCACCTCCATACATTTCAATACAAAACATTTATGACTTAACCATCCAACAACATAATTCCAACCATGTCTCCATACTCACATTCCATTGCTTTCAAATATCCCATTCAATAAATGTCTCATGCTGTCCCACTGGGAAAAATACCTTCAAGCTTTCCCAATGTCTGAACCAACCAATCTTCTCAAAATCTTCCATGGTGGGTGTGGTTAAAGCCTAACTTACATCCTGGGTGCTAGTAACTAATTAGGTAAAAAAATTTTTACAGTAAAAATGTCAAGCTAGCCTTATCACTTGGAGATCTGAGGGTCATCTATTAATAATGCCCCAAATTAGATTCCCAGCTACTTAATAACTAACTATACATGGCTCTAAAAACTATATGGATTATACATTCTAAATATTATTCTTCAGGCCAATTGTGACTTGTTCTAAATGTGATAAATAAGAACTCCTGAGTTGCACTCAGTTCAGTATAACTTAGGCCAGTATGTCTCAAACTTGACAGAGGAGAGAATGCAAGGGCATAACCAATAATCCCTTTAAATTCCTGTGTTTATCATAAAATTATGTACATTTTGCAGTCTTCCCTCTAAAAACTCTGTGCCTATTTTAATATATACAAATATCATTTATACATTTTCATCAGGGAAATTCAATTTTTTCCCTTTTATTGTCAAATAAACTAATATTCCAAGAGAATGGGCTATGTTTACCCTATAAATTCCACTCAAGGTTTTAGTCTTTTGTTTGTAAGCTCTACACCCAACATGAGGCTTGAACTCACAACCCTGAAATCAAGGTCTCTATGCTCCACGGATTAAGCCTGCCAGATGCCCCTCAAAGTCTTAATCTTAAAGTCTGTCTCAGCTACATAATGTGACTGCATAATTTAAACATTTGTTTATTCCTCCACAAATTTACTTGTAAGTTGTTATAAATCAGGAGTTCCCCAACTTGAGTATGTGAATTCTGAAAATTATGCTGAGACAGGGTCAAGGAGTCTGCATTTCAAACAAGCACTATAGGTGGTTCTGAAACAGGAGAAACACTGACCCAAACCATGCTTCAGAAGACTTTCTGCCTTACAATAGGTCTTACAGGCAGGTTCAAACTAAAAAAACGGTCCCCTTGAAATTCTCAGTGGGTCACACTCCTCAGACTTAATCCTGATTTTCTTTGTTACTATCTTTCAAGGTCATAGAAACTAGAACAACAGATCCCATTTGTGCTGGGCACAACAGAAGTAAAACTGGTCTAACTAGCCCCTCAAATAAGCGTAACAAGTAGTCTGTTTTCTAATTCAAGGTAATTCTGATGTCATTCTCCAAAGAACTATATCCTTATCTCAATTAGTTCATTCTTTAGGGAAGGCAGGGCTCAACAAGGGCTAAAAACTACACTTTCCAGACTCTTCGATGTCAGCATTTTTCCCTTACAGGATCTTCACCCTCCCTAACCAAAATATAATTTCATTAATTTGACCAAATGTACTCAGTCTTTAAAATAGAAGACTTCGGAAATATGTCAATAAATAAAGCTGGAAGAACACCAAGATTCAGAAGAGGCTGCCTTTTCATAAGTGGAAATACAAATTATACTAAAAATTAGCCTCCTTTTTCTTACCTGGTCCTATCCATGCTGTTACTTCAATCTGCATGCCAAAGAAAAGTTTTCCTTTTGATGCAGTCAGTGCTTTTTCTTGGTCCTCTTGCTGCCGAAAGAACACCAGACCATACCTCTCTTCTGAAGTTCCATGGATCTGCACTGAAGTCACCTTTCCAAATTTCTTAAATTCATGGAAAAGGCCATCTTTAAGGCTTGTATCTAAATCCCCCCCAAAAAACAAGGTGTTTATTTTTCTTTAATTTAGTTACAACTTAATAAGCTACAAAATCTTTAGCTTGATTTTTTTTTAAAGATTTTATTTATTTATTCATTCATGAGAGACACAGAGGGAGAGGGAGAAAGAGGGGGGCGGGCAGAGACACAGGCAGAGGGAGAAGCAGGGTCCATGCAGGGAGCCTGATGTGAGACTCAATCCCGGGACTCCAGGATCATGCCCTGGGCCAAAGGCAGCGCTAAACCGCTGAGCCACCCAGGGATTCCCTAGCTTTATTTTTATTTTTTTTAAAGATTTTATTTATTTATTCGTGAGAGACACAGGGAGAGAGACACAGAGAGAGGCAGAGACACAGGCAGAGGGAGAAGCAGAGGCTCCATGCGGAGAGCCCAACATAGGACTCGATCCCGGGTTCCCCAGGATCATGCCCTGGGCCGAAGGCGGCGCTAAACCGCTGAGCCACCCGGGCTGCCCCCTAGCTTGATTTTTGACTTAAGTTTTGTTAGCATTAAAACATTTCTCTTTCACATAAGGTAACTCTAAAATGGCATGTTAGAGACCTCTGTACAATTCTGAAAATAAACAGAGTATTGGAAAATTATCACACTGGGTATTTGATAAGAATGATATTATGGCTATGAGAAAAAATGCCCTCCTATTTTACAGACAACTACAAAAGTATGTATCTTTAAGTCGGTATGAAACGATAGAACATCAAGGATTCACTTATAAAGAGAAAAGAACAGGAAAGAGATTAAAGCAAGTCTGACAAAATTGATAATTTTTAAATCTGGGGTATGGAGTAAGGGCAGGAAAGAAGGAAAATGGAAAGATTAAAGCAAGTCTGACAAAACTGATAATTTTTAAATCTGGGGTATGGAGTAAGGGGTGTTCATTTTGCTACTACTACTTTTGGTCTTTTGGTTAAGTTTAAAACTTCCATGATAAAAATTTTATATACACATATACATATATACATCTATAAAATTTATTTTTTTATTTTTTATTTATTTATTTATATATTTTTAAGATTTTATTTATTTATTCATAGAGACAGAGAGAGAGGCAGAGACACAGGCAGAGGGAGAAGCAGGCTCCATGCAAGGAGCCTGACGTGGGACTTGATCCAGGGTCTCCAGGATCACACCCTGGGCTGCAGGCGGTGCTAAACCGCTGCGCCACCGGGGCTGCCCCACATCTATAAAATTTTTAAAGACGTGAGAAAGCAAGCTGTATTTCTAGCTTTCCAAGCATCATGTCAATGATAAAATTGTGTGGGAAGCAGCATGTAACATGCTAATAACTTTAAGGTCTTCTACAGATGAATCATACCATCTAGGGAGTCTTGTGTTAATTTGCTTCATTATAAAAATTAAAATTGTAAAGAAAGACAAGCTAATTTTACCCTCATCCACTCCTAAACAACTAAATAATCTAAATCAAAAGCTCATCAATATTTGTCCCTCAGTATCTCCATTCACAAACCTGGTATGTAGGTTTTTAGTGGCTGTTTTAATAAATAATTTAAGTGGGATGCTTGGGTGGCTCAGTGGTTGAGCGTCTGCCTTTGGTTCAGTGTGATCTCAGGGTCCTGGGATCGAGTCCTCTGCCTACATCTCTGCCTCTCTCTCTGCATCTCTCATGAACAATTAAATAAAATCTTATAAATAGGGACATCTGGGTGGCTCAGCAGTTGAGCATCTGCCTTTGGCTCAGGGAGTCAGTGATCCCGGAGTCCCAAGATCAAGTCCCACATCAGGCTTCCTGCATGGAGCCTGCTTCTCCCTCTGCCTGTTTCTCTGCTCTCTGTCTCTCATGAATAAACAACAACAAAAAAAATTTTTTAATCTTATAATTAATTAATTAATCACTGAAATGAGCTTATCTTAGAAATACTAAGTTTGGTATTTGTTAGTTTGACCATCTACTAACAGTTATTTACATGCTCAATATGCCTAATGTAGAAATAACAGTATAGCATGGTCCGTTGTCAAAAATATCAGGAGTAAAGACTTCAGTATAGTTTTATGCTAAACTTTACCATTATTCATTATTTTCCTCATTTAAAATGTTACTATTTTGTTTTGTTTTCAAAGATTTTATTTATTCTTGAGAGACACAGAGACATAGGGAGAGGGAGAGGGAGAGGGAGAGGGAGAGGGAGAGGGAGAGGGAGAGGGAGAGGGAGAGGGAGAGGGGAGAGGGAGAGGGAGAGGGAGAGGGAGAGGGAGAGGCAGGCTCTCTGTGAGGAGCCTGATGTGGGACTCAATCCCAGGACCCCTCAATCACGACCCAAGCAAAGGGCAAGACACTCAACCACTGAACCACTGAGGCCCCTAAAATGTTAGTATTTTGAAGTGGGTTTCCTATCATAATTTTATGTTCAAAGTTTTTTCACAGAACACAGGACTCCAGGATGATATAACAAATTCAACTGAAAATAGTATTTCTGTAATTTCATATCAAATTTCCCTGTATAGGGATTCCTGGGTGGCACAGCGGTTTAGCGCCTGCCTTTGGCCCAGGGCGCGATCCTGGAGACCCGGGATCGAGTCCCATGTCGGGCTCCCAGTGCATGGAGCCTGCTTCTCCCTCTGCCTATGTCTCTGCCTCTCTTTCCCTCTCTGTGTGACTATCATAAATAAATAAATAAATAAATAAATAAATAAATAAATAATAAATAAATAAATAAATAAATAAATAAATAGAAAAATTTCCCTGTATCAAAATACCTAACTCAGAAAGCATATTTAAAGTATAAAAAAATAAAAGTGCTTTCTTTATATAACACACACCAGTCTTTGTGTATGTATGTACATACAATGTGCACAATATATACATACATATGTATGCATATATAGTAAATTCAAGTAACATGCAATTTTCATATACATAGAGTTATAATCATCACTTGCTTTTTCTTACATGGAATTAAGTATTAATGAACCACAAGAAGAAAGCTTGTTGTCACCATAAAGCACAGAATTTAAGTTGCTCAGTCTCACATTCCTCCCAATAGCAGCAGAGAGGAAAGTACACCAACAGAAACTTTTACCTGTAGAGCGTACTGGAAGATTCTGAACCTTGATCCCAAAACTTTTACGTGGCTCATCTTTTTCCAGGGATGAAAGCAACTGGGAAGTAGGTGCTGGGACGGCTGCTGACTGAACAGATCGGGCGGGAGAGTCGTCGCTAGAACTACTGCTGGAATCAGTGCTGCAGAAGGGCAAAAACATAAACAAAAACAGAATGAGTAGCACGTAAAACTTCTTAAAATCAACAGGTAGAAATAATTAAAAGCAACCATATACATTTCTGGTCTGGGATTCTGGCCACCCTCCCCTCTCCACATCTACTTCATACTCCCACCTTGGAAGGCACAACAGAGCAAACACCAGCCTGAAACATGGAAGCAAAAGTAACGATATTTTACTACCACATGCCCTCCTAAAGACAAATGTTTCATTCTGTGCAAAATGTGAACAACTTTTTCTGAATGAAGTAAGACTAATAAATATAATAAAATAATAAAAGAATAGTGAATATGTGGTTTTGGATTCAGAGACCTCAATTCAAATCTCAGATATAAAGCATGTATCCTTGGACAAGAAATTTAACCTCCTGCTAAGCCTCAGTTTCTACATCTATAAAATGGAAATTAAAAAAATAAATAAAATGGAAATAATAAAGTACCTATCTTGCAGGGTTACAAATTAAATAAAATAACCCACAGGTTTACAGGGTTTGGAATATGACACCATCAATAAATGAAGTGGCACTGCTCTGTTACTATTATTACTGCTGCCGCCACCACCACCACCACCACCACCATTTTAGGGGTGTATTAATTTTGAGGAAAACAAAAGTATTCTAAATAAATTCCTAGGTAATTTAAAAGTATTTGAGGGATTAATGAAGAAATATTATGTAAGTTACTTGAGTCTTGTTGGTTTAGGCTCTTTCCCTCTGAGTAATGTGGGAAATGAGTCAATGAAATTGAGAATTTATTATTCTTCAGTTTGATATAATCCTCAAAGGGGCAAACAGTTGAAAGACAAGGAGAAAATATTACCTACACATTCAGATTAAGAGAGAGATATATTTAAACAAGTTTATTATACCTAAGAACTACATGAATAAATAGGAAAGTCTCTTTTCAGTACTGGATGTGCAAAAGACTGCTATGGTTTTCTTTTGTTACAGCATTCTCAAATATATTAATAAAAAGCTATTTACAGGATCTGCTATTTATTTACAGGCTTCTAAAATTTTGCTCTACACTTTCCCCTCCCTATCATGGAAGACTTCTCTTTTAAGCAAATAACTCCAGGGGAGGGGGGGGGGTTAATTCACCTCAAGTATACCCACTAGAGGAAAGACCTGATAGTTTTTATCATCTGGGCTAAAACCACAGCTCTCATTGTCAAGACAATCTCTAAACCAGCCAGATAAATAAATCCAACTCAACGAACTAAGGCAAATTTGCCATTGCTTTTTAAGAAATAAACAAATATTATAAGAAAAAGGGTATTCTAAGAATTTACACAGCATTTTTGTTTAGCTCTCAGATGCTAAGGCAAAAGATGAAAACATCACAAGGTTATCAGAGATCCCTGAAGTTTGAAACACAGAAAAAAACCTATGCTAGTAAGATCTAAAAGGACATAACTGAGTTACAAAATACAAACTACTTGGGATAGAAGGCTCAAGATAGGACTGCAGATTGTCACTGTGAGGTTAGGCTTCAGTTTTCTCCATAAAAAGATTTTTTTTTTAAGATCATTCAGTAAAGGTAGTGTTACTAACAATAAGTAAACAGGTTACTACATTTTCATTCAAATTAAGGATTAATAAAATTGTCTTTTAGCACAAAAATCCTTGTTATATGTATTAAGTCCTACAAGTAATAAAGAGTATTGGGGAAGCCACCATATGATTACAGTATAGGATATGTTATATAGGATTACCAGCTTAATTCCAATGACTCATTAACAAAAAAAAAAATTAAGAAAAACACTTTAATTACAATAATGCCACTATTTAAACACCAAAATTCCTTAGCAACAGGGGGTAAAATAAATATGGGCAAGAGCAGATTTCTGCTATTGAAACAATCAGTGAGGCAACAAACACCAAGTTCTATATAAGCCTCTATCATAAAAATGCAGGTGAGGGGTGCCTGGGTGTTTCAGTCAGTTAAGCATCTGCCTCCACATGGAGGGGGGGGGTCCCTGCTCAGTGGGGAGTCTGCTTTGCCTTCTCCCTCTGCTCCTCCCCTCACACCCCCACCTTCACCTGTGCACACTCAAATAAATTAGCCACCCAGATGTGCCAAAGAGGGAAAGTTTTTAAAATGAAGTACAAAATGATAAAATGACTTCGCTTCTGGGTTCATATTTCAATATGCTAATCTAAACTGCAATATGCATTTCCAGTGTAGTTTAACTAAACATACTATAGATTTTAAGATCATAAATCAAAATGGGAAAAAAAAAAACCCAAAAAATAAAAATAAAAAAATAAAAAATAAACCAAAATGGGGGCACAAATTTAGACCCCCAAATACTTTCCTGTCCTATTAAACTGACAGAAACCCCAAGTGCCCAGAAGAGCCCTACCATTTTTAATTTTAACAAATTCCAAATAAAAAAATAAATAAAATGAAAAATGAAAAATTCCTGTTTTTATAATTTTGTTAAAACTAAAGAATCACAACAGTTCATCAAAGCATATGATATAAAGGTGCCCAGGTGGCTCAGTAGGTTAAACATCTAACTCTTATTTACTTTCAGCTCAGGTCATAATCTTGGGGCCATGGAACTAAGCCCTGTGTCCAGCTCCGCACTGGGCATGGAGACTGCTTAAGATTCTATTCTCTCAGGCAGCCTGGGTGGCTCAGCAGTTTAGCACCGCCTTCGGCCCAGGGTGTGATCCTGGGGACCCGGGATCGAGTCCCACGTCGGGCTCCCTGCATGGAGCCTGCTTCTCCCTCTGCCTCTCTCTCTCTGTGTGTGTGTGTGTGTGTGTGTGTGTGTGTCTCTCATGCATAAATGAATAAAATCTTAAAAAAAAAAAAAGATTCTATTCTCTCTTTCTTTCTTTCTTTCTTTCTTTCTTTCTTTCTTCTTTCCTTTCTTTCTTTCTTTCTTTCTTTCTTCTTTCCTTTCTTTCTTTCTTCTTTTCTTTCTTCTTTTCTTTCTTTCTTTCTTCTTTCTTTCTTTCTTTCTTTCTTTCTTTCTTTCTTTCTTTCTTTCTTTCTTTCTTTCTTTCTTTCTTTCTTTCTTTCTTTCTTTCTTTCTTTCTTTCTTTCTTTCTTTCTTTCTTTCTTTCTTTCTTTCTTTCTTTCTTTCTTTCTTTCTTTCTTTCTTTCTTTCTTTTTATATAGTTGTTTCTTGAAGGCCAACAGTAATGAATCAAAATCTGTTCCAATCTAATGGGGCACCTGGGTGGCTGAGTCCTTAAGCATCTGCCTTAGGCTCAGGTCCTGATCTCAGGGTGCTGGGATAAAGCCCCACATCAGTCTCCCTGCTCAGCAGGAAGTCTGCTTCTCCCTTTCCCTTTGTTCCTCCCCCTTGCTCATACTCTCTCTCCTGCAAGTAGTTATGATGGTATATCAATAGTTTTAAGACGCTAAACTTTAAATTTACCTGGTCACATCATATTACATTTCAACATCAATTAAAGTTCTAAATGGAAAAGAACTTGAAAAAACAAAAAAACACAAAAAAATGTTTTTAAAGATTTTGAGATAGAGTGAATGTGGGGGGCAGGGGGGACAAGTAGACTCCACACTGGGTGGGCAGCCCCGACCCAGGGGCTCAATCCCAGGACCCTTAAATCATGACCTGAGCCAAAATCAAGAGTCTGCTGTTTAACCAAATAAACTACCCAGGCACCCTGACAAAAACAATTTAAAAGAAATCTAGGCAATGGGGTGTCTGGGTGGCTCAATCAATTGAGCATCCTGACTCTGATCTCAGCTCAGGTTTTGATCTCACAGTTGTGATTTCAAGCCCCACAATGCGTTCTGTGCTGGGTGTAGCACCTACTTAAAAAAAAAAAAAAATCTAGTAACACTTTTCCTAAGCCCATAAGACAACTAGGATGAATTACTTCTTATATATGCTTATAGTTTTTAATTAAGATTACTAAGAAAACTGGGGCACCTGGGTGGCTCAGTTAAACAGCTACTTTTGGCTCAGGTCATGATCCCAGGGTTCTGGGATCAAAGCCCTGAGCTGAGCTCCCCTCACAGTCTCTCTCTCTCTCAAATAAATAAAATCTTTTTTTTTTAAAGATAGATTACTAAGAAAACTAAGAAGTAGATCTGATAGAAATTTCCATAATAGAAAAATATAATAAGCAACTAGTTACTTAACAATTTTTTTAAAAAGATTTTATTTACTTATGAGGGACGAGAGAGGAGGCAGAGACTTAAGGAGAGAGAGAAGCAGGCTCTATGCAGGAAGCCTGATGTGGGACTCGATCCCAGGTCTCCAGGATCATGCCCTGGGCTGAAGGCAGGCACTCAACTGCTGAGCCACCCAGGCATCCCAATTCTTTTTTTTTTTTTTTTTTTAATGGCAAATAGCTTTATTTTATAGGAACATTTTACCAATAAAAGGGAAAATAAAATATAGAAATTACAAATGGCGATTTATTCAGAAGCAGATAAAAAAGAATAAACATAGGGGTGCCTAGGTGGCTCAGTCAGTTAAGCATCTGACTATTGATTTTAGCTCAGGTCATGATTTCATGGTCATGAGATGGTGCCCTATATGGGGCTCCATGGGTAGTCTGCTTGAAGATTCTCTTCATCTACCTACGCACACGCTGTCTCTAAAATAAATAATTTTCTAAAAAAAAGGAATAAACATAAGCGGTACTAAAGTGTACATGAGTTGGCAGTGCAGTTGTATGAGCAATTAGTGCATGAAACCAGGTGGCCTCCCAACAAAATCATATGGAGGATGTTGGTCAGTGCCCAGTTATAACCTGTGGCAAAGGCTCCCTTGTCTTCCACACAGCAGCTACAGTTTGGGGAGAAGCCCACATTCCTGAGCCCCACTGGAACCCTGCTGCCCCCACCACAGCTGGACCAGCTCCATTCCAATGCAGGTGTCTGCATCAGTAAGCCATTACCCTGGCTGCAGGGAGAGAGGCATCTGCAGCTCTAGAATCCCCTTGTAACTCTAAAATCCCCATCTGGCAGATCTGCCCTTGCCACAGTCTATAGGGCCCAGGCTGCCAGGGAAGGGACAAGGCCCTCTGGCAATGGGTGGTAACCTCTACATAATTATTAATAAGAGAACAGAAATCAGGATGCTAGGATTCTCTTACCTCAAATTATAGTGTCATATAATCAACTATCAAAAAAAAATATAATCAACTATCCCTGCTCCTACACCCATTTTATACACAGAACTACAATGAGCATTTGACTCTTCACACTGAAAATGTCAATGCACTGGGATACTATTTATAAGATGACTCAAGGCTAAATTTGTTCATCAAGGGCAGACATTAACATCTGGATCCTTGTATTTGTAAACATTTGATTATGGTAAACATTTATCTGTTAGTTTTTTAAAGCTGAAAGATTGAAAAGCATTTAACCAAATTAAGTTGAGAAACAAAAATCTGGCATAAAAGGAAAAAGGAACAATTAAAGCAACTAGAAAACTTTGCAATTAAAAGCTAAGAGGGACCATTTGTTAAAAGCAGGTATAATATCAATTTTCCAACAACCTCTCTTCTATCAGGCAGCTAATAATTTTCTCTCTACATAATATATAAACTTGAATAAAGAGGGGGAAAAAGATGTAAAATGCAGATTTTTCCATCAGGCTTTGGCAATTCAAAACACTGTCTTCATGCTTCCATCAAATGAGAAGGAAAAATCATGTAATTTCTTTAATGGGATGTATCACCATACCAGGTAATAATTCTTCTACATCCAATTTCTTACAGGTCAAAATTTTCAAGATAATCCTATGTTTTTCATGCAGGAGTTCTCTAAATGTGGCTGCAGGGACCTGGGGGTCCCCAAAGTCCTTCAGGAGGCCTGTGAGGTCTTCCTTATTTCAATTACATATCTGTGTGACGCCAGATCTTCTTCTACCTCACACAAAAATTATAGTAACAGTTTGAATACAGGAGTAGTTAGGAGAACCTAGCTATCTGATTTGACCAGACTTTAAAGAGATTAGCAAAAAAATAAAACGATGCCACTTGTCTCACTATTTTTGGTTTTAAAAAATAGTTATATTACACTAGGTGAAGATCTAAACTTAGCTAGGGAGGTCTCTCTCCAGAAGCAAACACAATCTTGAGGTGAACAGCT
This sequence comes from Vulpes lagopus, assembly GCF_018345385.1. Taxonomy (NCBI): domain Eukaryota; kingdom Metazoa; phylum Chordata; class Mammalia; order Carnivora; family Canidae; genus Vulpes; species Vulpes lagopus. The sequence goes on from NC_054831.1 coordinate 130,889,098, forward strand.
CCTCCAAAATCAGGAATGAAGATCTTCATCTCCACTATGAAATCTTTATTTCTTTTGGCCTTTTCTTGCTGTTTGCTTTTCTTTTGCCCCTACTTGTTTTGTTTTTTTCTCTCTCTTTTAAGGCACAGGAAAACAATGTTCCTTAACCCTGGTAATTGTCACTAAATCTATCACTGAGGCCACAGATGCGCAACAAACGTTCCTAGAATTTCTTACTAGGGTGGTTTTATTTTTATTTTTATTTTTTTTAATTTATTTATTCATGAAGGACACAGAGAGAGGCAGAGACACAGGCAGAGGGAGAAGCAGGCTCCATGCATGGAGCCTGATGTGGGACTCGATCCCAGGACTCCAGGATCACACTCTGAGCCAAAGACAGATGCTCAACCGCTGAGCCATCCAGGCGTCCCCCAGGGTGGTTTTAGATAACAGAATTGCCCACCCCGCCCCCCGCGCGCCTTTTTAAAGATTTTATTTATTTGAGAGCAAGAGAGATAGCAAGCGAGTGAGCAAGCACAAGCCAAGGGGAGAGAGGGAGGGAGAAGCAGACTCCCCACTGAATATGGAGCCCAGTGTGGGATCATGACCTGAGCTGAAGGCAGACACTTAACTGACTGAGCCACCCAGGTGCCCTCAGAATTGCTTTAGATTACTTATTGGCTGAACAGTGTATCACAGCAAATACTTCCTGCTGTATACGTAGATCACACCTCTGATGTTATAGCACATACAAGAAATTAGCCAACAGGCCACCTGGCTAAAACAGGCTGATGCCCCTTCAGGTACATGTTTGGTTCACAGGGCCTTAAGGAGAATACTTCAGTCTCTTAGCATTATGCAACTGACAGTCATCATTGCTGTCTCCCTGGTGGGCTATATTCTCAGGGGTCTTAAATTTGTGTTTGTAGCCATCAGCAGAACCTCAGACAGTCTCACTTGGAGAAACAAACAAAATGAACAGCAAAAACAATTCTTTCAGACCTGACATTACAACCCATGAGTTTTTGCGATAGTGCACTAATACTAAATTTTTGGTTACTTTCTTGTGTGTGAGAGGATGACCAAAGGAGGAGGGGTTGGAAGAGAGTTGTTAATTAAGCAAAGAGGCCATGAGACTGAGGTGGTTCCAATACCTTAGCAGGTTATGTAAATAAACCAAAACTTAACCCTATAGATGCTTCAAGTTAAGAAAGCAAACCCAGGGGCGCCTGGGTGGCTCAGTCAGTTGAGTTCGACTCTTGATTTTGGCTCAGTTTATGATCTTACAGTTGTGGGATCAAGCCCCTGTACTCAGTTCTGTAATCGGCATGGAGTTAGCTTGGGATTCTCTCTCCCTCTGCCCGTCCCCTCAGCTCATGCTCTCTCAAATAAATAAATAACATCTTTAAAAACTAAAAATAAATAAATAAGAAAAAAAAGCAAACCTAAGGACAATCACAGTGAATGATGCTTTTCCAAGTGAGGCAAATGCCTACACTGTAACTGATCAAATGACTCGCTTGTTTTGCTTCCACCTTATCTCTAAAAAAGCCTTTCCCCTAGCTCCTATTGGTGCAACACTCCAAACTACTTCTGGTTGGGCACTGCCCAATTAAAATTTCTTTTTAATTTTTAAATCTTTTTTTAATTTAAAAAATATTTTATTTATTCATGAAAGACACACACACACACAGAGAAAGGGGCAGAGACACAGGCAGAGACAGAAACAGGCTCCATGCAGGACCCAATGCGGGACTTGATCCCTGGACTCCGGGATCACGCCCTGAGCCAAAGGCAGACACTCAACCGCTGAGCCATCCAGACATCCCAATTTTTTTTTTTTTAAAGTAGGCTTGGGGATCCCTGGGTGGCTCAGCGGTTTAGCGCCTGCCTTTGGCCCAGGGCATGGTCTTGGAGTCCCGGGATCGAGTTCTGCGTTGGGCTCCTGGTATGGAGCCTGCTTCTCCTTCTGCCTGTGTCTCTGCCTCTCTCTCTCTATATATATATATGTCTATCATGAATGAATGAATGAATGAATGAATGAATGAATGGATTTGAAAAAAATAAAGTAGGCTCTACGCTGGGCCTGAACTCACAACCATGAGATTGAGACCTGAGCTGAGATCAAGAGTCTGACTGACACCTAACTGACTGAGCCAGCCAGGTGTCCCAAATATATTTCCTTCTAATTGATTTTTGCTCGGGGCATGTAGGTGGCTCAATGAAACGTCTGACTCTCGGTTTCCACTAAATTCATCATTTCAGGGCTGTGAGATTGAACCCCACATCTAGCTCTGTGCACTCAGCACAGAATCCCTTTAAGATTCTCTGCCTTGGGACACCTGGGTGGTTCAGTGGTTGAGTGTGCGTCTGCTTTTGGCTCAGGTAGTAACCCCGGGGTCTGGGATTGAGTTCCACATCAGGCTCCTTGTGGGGAGCCTACTTCTCCTCTGCCTGTGCCTCTGCCTCTCTCTGTGTCTCTCATGAATAAATAAATAAAATCTTAAAAAAAAAAAAAAAAAAGATTCTCTCCAGTCCCCTCTGCCCCTCCCCCACTGGCACATGTGCCCTCTCAGAAATAATCTTTTTTTTTAAAAGATTTTATTTATTATTTATTCATGATATATATAGAGAGAGACAGGGAGGCAGAAGGAGAAGCAGGCTCCATGCAGGGAGCCCGACGCGGGACTCGATCCCGGGACTCCAGGACTGCGCCCTGGGCCAAAGGCAGGTGCCAAACCACTGAGCCACCCAGGGATCCCCAGAAATAATCTTTTTAAAAATGAAATGATTTCTACTCAAATTACTGAGTCATATCAAATTACTTAATAAACAAAAATTTCAAATTAAAAGTCTTAATTTCTGATATGGCAAATGTCAATAGATATTACTTATAACAAACTAAAGCTCATAATTTGATATAAAAGGATCTTGAGGGCAGCCCCAGTGGCGCAGCGGTTTGGTGCCGCCTGCAGCCTGGGGTGTGATCCTGGAGACCTGGGATCGAGTCCCACATCGGGCTCCCTGCATGGAGCCTGCTTCTCTCCCTCTGCCGGTGTCTCTGCCTCTCTCTGTGTGTCTATGAATAAATAAATAAAATCTTAAAAAAGAAGAGAAGAGAAGAGAAGAGAAGAGAAGAGAAGAGAAGAGAAGAGAAGAGAAGAGAAGAGAAGAGAAGAGAAGAGAAGAGAAGAGAAGAGAAAGAAAGGATCCTGAGCCCAGAAAGTAAAAAGCAAAAAGTCACTACTTTAATAGACAATCTGACAGTGAACCCACTTCTATTTTCAACACTTCCACTTCTGATTTAACCTGAATTAGCCTCTGTATTATACCTGCTTTTTATAAGAAAATAAGGAAGGAAATACTCATCTCTATGGTCTAGAGTAAGACACCTCATTTTGTCTCTCTCAACTTTAATTTCTCTAGTGAATTAACCAGACCTCATGACCTTTAAAGGTCCTGCTCACTCTAGGTAGGGATCTATGACTCTCCACCTACTTCTGACCACTCATCTCTGATAGCTCCCAAATATCTGCCGGGAAAAGTCCACATTCTTCAAGAGAGGACCCTTTACAACTTGACCCCAAACTAATTTTCTACCTGCTCCTTCTCATTCCCTTGTCTCGACCCTCTTGTCCCACCAGTATCTATCCAAGTAAGAGCAATATACTGGAGTGCCTGCCTAGCTCATTCAGTAAAAACTGTGACTCTTGATCTTGGAGTTGTGAGTTTGAGCCTCATGTTGGGTGTAGAGATTGCTTAAAAATAACTTTTTTTAAGAGCAATATATCAATTTCTAGTCAGAGGCATCTTTTTTTTTTAAGGTTTTATTTATTTATTCATGAGAGACACACAGAGAGGCAGAGACACAGACAGAGGGAGAAGCAGGAGCTTGACATGAGACTCAATTCCAGGATCCTGGGATCACCACCTGAGCCAAAGGCAAATGCCCAACCACTGAGCCACCCAGGAAACCCAATTTTTTTTTTAATTAGACATAACTCTTTGGTTAAATTACTTCTTCTCTACTCCTTAGTTTTCTTGTAAATGTGAGGGATGTGACAAGGATTGATTATAAAATGATCAAGCACCTCGCCTAGCATATAGCAAGCACATAAAGAGCTCTTACCCATACCCATTTCTATAGAAGACGCCTTTCTGCCCCTCCCTGCCTGCCCTGTCTTTGAAAAGTAACTCCAAAAAAAAAAAAAAAAAAGAAAAGTAACTCCAATAAAATGAAGGCATTAAATAACTCGGTCTCTAAGAATAAAATGCAAACTTCTGATATTACTTTAGTGCAAACTGCCAAGGTTCGTTCTCTCTTCTTTGATGTTTCATTAATTACATAAGAATGCTAATGGCCGTTCTAAGGTTCCAGAACTTTAACACTAATAACCTGAGTTAAAAATCATGGATACGGGGCAGCCCCGGTGGCGCAGTGGTTTGGTGCCGCCTGCAGCCCAGAGTGTGATCCTGTAGACCCTGGATTGAGTCCCACCTCGGGCTCTTTGTATGATGCCTACTTCTCCCTCTGCCTGTGTCTCTGCCTCTCTCTGTGTGTCTATCATGAATAAATAAATAAAATCTTAAAAAAAAAAAAATCATGGATACGGGCAGCCCCGGTGGCGCAGTGGTTTAGCGCCTGCCTGCAGCCTGGGGTGTGATCCTGGAGACCCAGGATCAAGTCCCACATCGGGCTCCTTGCTTGGAGCCTGCTTCTCCCTCTGCCTGTGTCTCTGCCTCTCTCCCTCCCTCCCTCCTCTCTCTCTCTCTCTCTCTCATGAATAAATAAATGAAATCTTAAAAATAAATAAATAAATAAACAAACAAATAAATAAAAATCATGGATACCTGTAAAAACAAAAACAAGTCTTGCATTTCATGCATCCTGTTATCGGTGCCCTCCACCATAGGACATTTCTGGTTGTCATAACTGAGGGTGGAGGTGAGGCTTACTTCTACCTAATGAACAGAGGCCAGGGATGCTGTGAAACATACTCCAGCACACAGGACAGGAGAGCCCCACAGAAAAGGATGATCTGTGAACAGTGAATAGTGCCAAGGCTAAAAAACCTTGCTTACATTATCTGTCTTCCCTTCTTTTGAAAAGCAATATGCTAATTTTAAGCTCCAAATCAAATGTGGAATCCTTTAAAGTGACTGTTCTTATTACTAATATATTACTTTATAAAAATGTTTGAACAACTCTGAAACTTACAGAAAAAAATGTGGGAAAAAAATGTAGATTTCTGAAAATCTGACTCAAGAGGAAGCTAGTATCACTTGATTTTGGAAAACATGATAAAAAGGGAAACTCCTAACAGCTTTTTACAATACGTGCTTTGCCATGTCAATAGCAGAGTCACAATATTATAGACAAAACTGTTCTCTTCAAGTAAGTAATTGATAAAATATACAACACTGCCTCCCATACTCTAGTAAGGTTTACATCAGTGGAAACTATTCCATCCATATTTAAATGGTTTCTGGGTTCGGTAGCTTTATCCTCAACCTAGGGATTCAGGGTGGTAGTTTAGTATCACAATTAGATTTTTCATCACCAAAGTACCATGTTCAGAAGAATTAGTAAAACTTCTATTTGCATATAGAGCATGATGGGGGTATTTTGTTGCACAAACATTTAGACATTTTAAATTTGCCTTTAAAAATGACAATATAAAAAAATAAAAATAAAAATGACAATATAACAACAGCAAAAAAACAAAACAAAAAAACAACCCACCCAGATGCAAAAATAGGCACCTCTGATTTTAAACAGACATTTCTCCAAAGAAGATTTACAAATGGGCAAAAAGCACATGAAATGATGCTCAGTATGACTAATCAATAGGGAAATTCATTTGAATCAAAACCACAATGTGATGCTATTTCACACTTATCAGGATGGCTATTATAAAAAACAAAGTATAATGAGTGTTGACAAGGATGAAAAGAAGCTAGAACCCTTATGCACTGCTGATAGGAAAATAAAATTATATAGGCATTATAAAAAAACAGTACAGCAGTTCCTCAAAAAACTGGAATTACCACAGAATTCAGCAATTCTACTTCTGGGTATTAAACCAAAGGAACTGAAAACAGGCAGCAAGCTTACTGCAGCAGTGACAATGGGATCTGTAACACTCTCTGCCACACTCGTAGAGGAAAAGTGACGAGACTTTTCAATATTAGAAACAATTAAGGAATAGTAATTTTAGATCATTTGCCAAAATAGCAATCAATGTGCTTCCTATAATTTGACTTCTGAGGCCGTGAAGTAAAGAAATTGGGTCCCGGGGATCCCTGGGTGGCTCAGCAGTTTGGGGACTACCTCGGCCTAGGGTGTGGTCCTGGGGTCCCGGGATCGAGCCCCACCCACATCAGGCCCCCTGAATGGAACCTGCTTCTCCCTCTGCCTGTGTCTTTCTCTCTCTTTCTAATGAATAAATAAATAAAATCTTTAAAAAAAAAAAAGAAAGAAAGAAAGAAAAGAAAAGAAATTGGGTCCCAAAGAGTACACCAGGCAATTTCTGAAGCCTGTCCATATTCAGGTAGAGATCAGAGAAGCCCAACTGAAAGAACTATGGAATGACAGGGACAACTGTGGACTGAACAAAAGTTCTTTTTAAAAGGGCTATTTTTGGGGCACCTGGCTGGCTCAGTCAATAAACATGTGACTGTGATCTTGGGGTTGTGAGTTTAAGCTCCACATGGGGGTACTGAGGCTACCTAAAAAGGAAAGAAGGAAGGAAGGAAGGAAGGAAGGAAGGAAGGAAGGAAGGAAGGAAGGAAGGAAGGAAGAGGCGGGCTAACTTGAAGATTATGATTTTCTGACTTTGGAGGAACAAGGTGATTACCAGTGGAAGGAATTCCATGTAAAATTCCTCAAATATTTACTGGCTTAAAAAAAAAAAGAGAATAGAAACCAGGGATTCCAATAGCTATTTGTACATCCACATTCACAGCATGTTTAAAAGCCAAAAGATGGAAGCAACCCAAGAGTCTATGGACAAACAACTAGATTTTAAAAAAAAGTATAGTATCAAAATAAAATTGAGTATTATTCAACCGTTAAAAGGAAGGAAACTGGGCAGCCTGGGTGGCTCAGCAGTTTAGCGCTGCCTTCAGCCCAGGGCGTAACCCTGGAGACCCGGGATCGAGTCCCACGTCAGGCTCCCTGCATGGAGCCTGCTTCTACTTCTGCCTGTGTCTCTGCCTCTTTTTCTCTCTGTGTCTCTCATGGATAAATAAATAAAATCTAAATAAATAAATAAACAAACAAACAAATAAATAAATGGAAACTCTGACATAAATTACAACTTGAATGAACCTTGAGGACATTATGCTAAATGAAATAAGCCAGTCACAAAAGGACATACACTTCATGATTCCACTGACATAATATATTGAGCATAGTCAAATCCACAGAGATAGTAAGTAGAATGGTGGTTGCCAGGGGCTGGGGGTGGGAGAATGAGAAATTGTTGGATACAGAATTCCAGTTTGGAAAAATAAAAAAGTTATGGAAGTGGATGGTGGTAATGGTTGCCTAACAATATAAATGTACTTCAATTTTTTTTTTTTTTTTTATTCATGAGACACACAGAGAAAGAAGCAGAGACATGGGCAGAAGGAGAAACAGGCTCCCTGCCGGGGAGCCTGATGCAGGACTGATTCCCAGGATCACAACCTGAGCCAAAGGCAGACATTCAAACCCTTGAACCACCCAGGTGCCCCAATGTAAATGTACTTAGAGCTACTGAGCTATATATATTTAAAAATGGCTAAAATGGGGGGCGCCTGGCTGGCTCAGTCAGTAGAGCACACAAGTCTTGATCTGGGGGTCCCAGTTCAAGCTCCATATTGGGTGTAGAGATTACTTTTTTTTAAAAAAAGGTTAAATGATAAATTTTATGTTATTTTGACACACACACACACACACACACACAGGACCTATAAAGTAAAATACAAAGTGAGCTACTATTCTCTTTGCACCTTAGAAAAAGATGAGAGATTCCAAAACAGTCAATGAAACAGGATTCGCTGCTTTTTGTCAATAAGATTCTGCTACATCAAAGGGTCTCAAAAAAAAAAAAAAAAGGGTCTCACTACCTGGTTTATCCAGATAAAGTTCCTCAAAATTATTTCAGAGAAAGGAGTTAACTAACTGGTGATTCTACAACTATCTATTCCAAAATATATGGGGAAAGCAAAGGTAATGGAAAAGTCGTCTAAATTCTTTCAATTTGGGCTACTTATTGAGAGAAACTATTGATATATTAAAGAATGGGATTGTATTTTTTATTATGGAACCATTATTTTAATTCTAATTTTATTTTGGTCCACAGATTTCTCCTTCATTAGAAACAACAAAGACCTGGGCTCAGGTTAGGATCTCAGAGTCCTGGGATTAAGTCCCACATAGGGCTCCCTGCTCAGTGGGGAATCTGCTACACCCTCTGCTCCTCACTCCACTCGTGCTCTCTCTCTCTCTCTCTCTCTCTCTCTCTCTCTCTCTCGCAAACAAAGTCTTAGAAAATAAAAGAAACAACAAAGACTTGTAGTGGGGAAAGATCTGATTAAAAAAAAAGATTAAGAGTGAAAAAGACAAAAAGGAAACCTTTCTTATTAGACAAAGATAGAAAAGAACCATATTCTACTAGCAGTAATTTCTCTTTTTACTACAATCAGCTTTTATTGCTGACATAAAAAAAATTAGTAATTTATTCCCTAAGGACTTATAAGTTTAGTAGAAAGTATACACCTCAGAAGTTAACTTTTCTTGAATTCTAGTTCTCATCTAGTCTTTATGAGCATTTACAAATATCAAGCATGTATAAAGGTTAAATAAGTAATGGGTTCACTTTTTTAAAAAGATTTATTTATTGAGACGCTTGGGTGGCTCAGTGGTTGAGCATCTGCCTTCAGCTCAGGGCGTGATCCTAAGATCCGGGATGGAGTCCCACATTGGGCTCCCTGCACAAAGGCTGCTTCTCCTTCTGCCTGTGTCTCTGCCTCTCTCTGTGTATCTCTCATGAATAAATAAATGAATAAATCTTTTAAAAAAGATTTATTTATTTTAGAAAAAGACAAAGTGTGCATGTACAAGCAAGTGGGGTGAGGGGCAAAGGGAGAGGGAGAGAGAGAGATTCTCTGGTAAACTCTGTGCTGATAGTGGAGCCTAATGCAGGGCTCAATCCCAGGACCCTGAGATCATTACCCAAGTCAAAATCAAGAGTTGATACATGCGGTGCCTGGGTGGCTTGGTTGGTTAGACATCTGCCTTTGGCTCAGGTCATGATCCTGGGGTCCTCAGATCAAGCCCCACATTGGGCTCCCAGCTTGGCAAGGAGTCTGATTCTCCCTCTCCCTGCCGCTCAACCTCCTTGTGCTCTCTCACATGCACTCTGTCAAATGAATAAATAAAATCTTAAAAAAAAGAGAGAGAGAGAGAGAGAGAGAGAGAGAGAGAGAATTGATAGTTAACCAACTGAGCCACCAAGGTACCCCCCTGGGTCCATTTTACAGGTAAGGAAGATTAATACTAAATAAGTATAGTGATCATGGTCACTAAAGTGGTAGCAAACTCAACCACAATAATTGAAATAATTGGTTTATCTTCCTCTTCTGAAATCCAAGAGTTTACATAAATGAGGGAAAAACAAAATCATTAAAGACTACTTTAAAAGGTTGGCAGAGGTACGCGTGGGTGGCTCAGTGGTTAAGTGTTCGCCTTCGGTTTAGGGCATGATCCTGGAGTTCCGGGATCGAGTCCCACATAGGGCTCCCTACATGGAGCCTGCTTCTCTCTCTTCCTATGTCTCTGCCTCTCTCTCTCTCTCTCTCTCTCTGTCTGTCATGCATAAATAAATAAAATATTTTTAAAAAAAGAGAGTTTGGCAGAAAATACTGCTTAAAATTGAGCATAAATATCCTGTATGTGGTTAGCTGCCTCACAAAAGATTAAGTAAAAGAAACTCTTTGGGATGCAATTACAGCTGCAGCTAATGTTTTTCAGTTTATTATTTACTGTCTTTGGGTGGGGCTAAGTAAAGGAACATGGAAATAGTTATTCTATAGGATGAGGGCTGGATAATTAAAGTTTACCCCCAAAAAACCCTAAAGGAATATTATTCAGCCTTAAAAAGGAAGAAAATTCTGTCATTTGCTACATGGATGAATCTGTGAAACATGTTAAATGAAATATAAGCCAGATGCAAAAGGACTATATTGTATGATTTCATTTATATGAGGTACCTAGAGTAGTCGATTCTGTAGAGGTAAAACAATAAAGCAGTGATTACCAGGCAACTGGGGGAAATTTTGTTTGTTTTGTTCTGTTTTTAAGTAAACTCCACACTGGGAGTGAAACCCAATGTGGGGCTTAAACTCACCACTCAGGCGTGCCCCTATGGTTTAACTCAGGTTTCAGTCTGAGAAGAAAAAGCTCTAGAGATGTTTGGTGGTGATGACTGCACAATGTAAATGTACTTAATGCCATTGAACTGTATACTTTAAAATGGTTAGAATGGCAACTTTTATGCTATGTATATTTTGCCCCAATTTTTTAAAAAATGAAGCCTTACAAGTTTTGGAATTAAAAAATATAATTTGAGGGACGCCTGGGTGGCTCAGGGGTTGGGAGTCTGCCTTCTGTTCAGGGTGTGATCCTGGAGTCCCAGGATGGAGACCCAGGATGGAGTCCTGCTTCCGGCTCTCTGCGTGGAGCCTGCTTCTCCCTCTGCCTGTGTCTCTGCCTCTCTCTCTCTCTCATGAATAAATAAATAAAATCTTTAAAAAACTGTATATATATATACACACACATATAACTTGAGGGGCACCTGGGTAGCTCAATCTGCTTTTGGCTCAGGTCATGGTCTTGAGGTCCTGGGACTGAACCCCTTGACAGGAAGTCCCTCTGCCCCTCCCCACCACTCATGCTCTTTCTATCTCAAATAAAGAAATACATAAATATTTTTTTTAAAAAGGAATTTTGGGATCCCTGGGTGGCTCAGAGGTTTAGCACCTGCCTTTGGCCCAAGGCGTGATGCTGGAGTCCCAGGATCGAGTCCCACATCAGGCTCCCTGCATGGAGCCTGCTTCTCCCTCTGCCTGTGTCTCTGCCTCTCTCTCTCTTTCTCTATCATGAATAAATAAATAAAATATTTAAAAATAAATAAATAAAAATAAATTTAAAAAGGAATTTTAAGATGACCAACCAGCAGATACCTACTTACAAAGTGCTAATTACCATTATACACTCAGGTTTTAGGGGATGGAGGAGTGGAGCCCATGTTTTAGATTCTGCAACAGACAGATTCTGCTAAGTACAAAATTCATAGTAGGTAAAGTAAAAAGCTTATCTTTCTATGTATTGTCATTGTCCCCAAAACACCTTGCCTTAGAATTACTTTTGGCTTAAATTCCAAAGAGCTTGGGCTCACGGAGTCATTATATTCTTGGCCAACCCTTGGCCAAGCAGAAAACCTGCTACTCAAGTAACTCAAAGCCAAAAGCATCAAACATGCATTATCCCCAAAGGTTATAAGCAGATATAACACGTCTGCCCAAGGAACAAGAAATCCTGTAGGGCAGTTCTAAATCCTTTAGAACTTCCATGAGATATCTTATTCAAGGAACAAAAAGGAAATCTAAACCATCAGTTATAACACGGTGGATTTTCTCATTCCCTTAACCACATGCAATATATAAAATCAGATGTATTTGTCTGAACAACCAAAATGTTTCAAAACACATGAACCAAAAAAGCATACGGATCAAGTGAAACCATAGTATTTTTTATTCCAAATGGTTATGTATATAACTGATGTAACTTTTACCAGACCCACAAGTAAATTTTAACTTTGATTTTTGCCTTTTTCCAACTGAACTTTGGTGGTAATTATGTCTCCTTCTTAACCAGAATAAAAAAGAAGTTTGCTATTTCCCACTTCTGAACTCTCAAGGCAGTTCCAGACTCCAGAGGTTAGAAGGGCACCTAGTTCCCCAGCAGGAAGCCTAAAGTCATCTGCTATTTGGTGTACCCGTTTATTTATTTGTAAATGACTTCAAATTACTCACTAACCTCCAGCCTAAAGTCCTTCTGCTTAACCAACTCCTGCAGTTTCTTCCAGTGGAAACAAAACTCAAAGCTACAGTCCAAATGGCTCCAACCACCATGACAAAGCACATTCAGTCAGCTAGTTTGCTATTCCCTCCATCACCAAAAATAAGGTTCAAAGAATCACAAAACTCAGAATTGAATTCTACTCGATACCAACATTGCACTGCATGTTAGCTAACTAAAATTTAAAGTCAAACAAAACAAAACAAAAAACAAACACAACAACCAGTTTTGGTAATATAAATCCTGTCTAGAAGCAACATGGTATCCACTAAATAGTCTTATCCTAGTTCCAACATCAGAATTCCACTGTATGTTAATAGACACATTTTAAACCTCTTTCAAGGGCAACCAGGGTAGCTCAGCGGTTTGGTGCCGCCTTCGGCCTAGGGTGTGATCCTGGAGACCCAGGATTGAGTCCCATGTTGGGCTCCCTGCACGGAGCCTGCTTTCTCCCTCTGCCTCTCATGAATAAATAAAATCTTTAAGAAAAATTATTTAAAAAAATCAATCTCTTTCAAAAGTATTAAGCATCACTTAAAACTTATTTTCCACTTAAGGTTTTTTTTTTTCATTATTAAAAGAATTGCTCTGGTTAAAATGATTTAATCTTCTTCTTGGAATAAACCATTTTAAGTTACACAATCATCATGAGAATACAACTTTAGTACATTTGCATCACCCCAAAAAGAAATCTCATACCTATTAGTCACTCCCCATTGTTTTTTTTCTTTTTTAAGATTTTATTTATTCTTGAGAGAGAGAGAGAGAGAGAGAGAGAGAGAGAGGCAGAGACACAGGCAGAGGGAGAAGCAGGCTCCATGCAGGGAGCCCAACGACGTGGGACTGGGACTCGATCCTGGGTCTCCAGGATCACACCCTGGGCAGCGCTAAACTGCTGAGCCACCCAGGCTGCCCTCACTCTCCATTCTTTTCCATCCCCAGTCCTAGGCAATCACTAATCTACTTTGTATCTATATAAATGAATTCACCTTATCTGGATATTTCACATAAATAGAATCATATAGTACATAGCCTTTTGTACTGGCTTCTTTCACTTAGCATGTTTTTGAAGTTCATCCATGTTATAGCACAGATCAGTATTGGTGCAAAGACTAGCCAAATTATCAAGTGCTCCGCAGCCACAGGTGGCCAGTGGACAGTACTGGGCAACCTAGTTCTAGAACCAAAAAGCTCCTCAATAAACAAACATGTCACCTGTTAAATAAGAGATCATGTTAAAGCCATGAGAATCCTTAAAGAGAAATGCCATTTATGACCAATAACACTTTAGAAGTTTTGTAGGGGTTTTTGTTGTTTTTAAGGATTTACTTATTTGAGAAAGAACGAAGGAACTGGAGGGGCAGGGAGAGACGGAGAATCTCAAGTAGATGCCACGCTGAGTGCAGAGCCCTACACGGGGCTCCATCTCAGAACCCTGAGATCATGACTTGAGCTGAAACTAAGAATTGACACTTAACCCACTGAGCCACACAGGCTCCTGACACTTTAGAGGTCTAACTTTATTTTTTTTTAAGACGTATTTATTTTATTTGAGAGAGAGAAAGAGCACACAAAAGGAGAAGCAGATTCCCTGCTGAGAAGGGAGCCCAGTGTGGGGCTCAATCTCAGGACCCTGGGATCATGACCTTAGCTAAAGGCACACCCTTAACCAACTAAGCCACCCAGGAGCCCCTAGAGGCTTAATTTAATTTTATTTTTTTTTTAAGAATGTATTTATTTATTCATGAGAGACAGAGAGAGGCACAGACACAGGCAGAGGGAGAAGCAAGCTCCATGTAGGGAGCCTGATGTGGAACTCGATCCCGGGACTCTAGGATCACACCCTGGGCCAGAGGCAAGCGCTAAACTGCTGAGCCACCCAGGGATGCCCCGAGGTTTAATTTTAAAATAACTGTTATAGTATATATAAAAACCAACATGAAAAATTAATGCCAGCGTGTTATCTTGATAAAGCCACAAATATTTCTCATTATAATTCAAGACAGCTCCAAAAGGTGAGCAAAATGATTCTTAAAGGCATAAATTTCCACTTTAGAAGTACAGAATTAACAGAAAAGGTTGATCTTAGTTCCAGGGTACCTACCACTTTATACTTCAAAAACTATCTTTGTTGGGGATCCCTGGGTGGCTCAGCGCTTTAGCGTCTGCCATTGGCCCAGGGCATGATCCTGGAGTCCGATCCTGTAGTCCCAGAATCGAGTCCCACATCAGGCTCCCGGCATGGAGCCTGCTTCTCCCTCCTCCTGTATCTCTGCCTCTATGTCTATCAAAAATAAATAAATCTTAAAAAAAAACCAAAAACAAACCTATCTTTGTTGATGATTTAAAACAAACAAAAGGGGCAGCCCCAGTGGCACAGCAGTTTAGCACCGCCTGCAGCCCAGGGCATGATCCTGGAGTCCCAGGATCGAGTCCCACGTCAGGCTCTCTGCACGGAGCCTGCTTCTCCCTCTGCCTGTGTCTCTGCCTCTCTCTCTCTCTCTCTCTGCATCTCTATGAATAAATAAATAAAATCTTAAAAAAAAATTTTTTTAAATTTAAAAAATATAAATAAATAAATAAATAAAATAAAACAAACAAAAAATACCTACCCACCCCTTGATCAGGATTATACCAACAATTCACTCAAGTTTTATTTTAAAAGTTTTAAATTTAATGCCATTAAGAAAAACTCAATTGTTATTAGCTAAGCCAAATTCTAAAAATGTCCAACCCTGTTTTATTGAGCTATATATAATGTCTCCCCACCTGATTCTCTGTATATATATTTTACTACTTGCATGGTAGGATATAGTTCTAATCTCTTCTATACCGTGAAAAATTTTTAGAGTAGGACTCAGATTCTTAGGAGAAATTAACTCTATTTTGCAAGCTAATCTTAAAATTTATTTCATTTAGGGGCGCTTGGATGGCTCAGCTAGTTGGGTGTCCAACTCTTGGTTTCAGCTCAGGTCATGGTCCCAGGGTCATAACATCAAGTTCATGACTGACTCCAAGCTCAGCTCGGAGTCCAAAGGAGTCTCTCTTTCCTCCTCTGCCCCACCCTCTGCTCACATGTGTGTGTGCGCTCTCTCAAATAAATAAAATCTTTTAAAAATATATATATGTTTTACTTAATATTCTGTCTATCTGGAAAGAGGAAATTCATTTATTAAATAAAGTGATTTAGGAAGATGTTCTATAGAAGTCACTTTATACAATTTCTAGCAACAGTAAACTCTAGTAGCATATAATTTAATGAATGACCATATGATTTAAGTAAATAAATTAACAGGGGGCGCTCTATTTTCTCATAAGAGCAGTCATAAAACTACCCTTTATAAATAAAGGCAATCACTCAGTTTATACTCTAAGACATAGATTTTTTTTAAAAAATTAGGGACGCCTGGGTAGCTCAGCGGTTGAGTGTCTGCCTTTGGCTCAGGTCGTGATCCTGGAGTCCTGAGATCGAGTCTCACGTCGCTCTGCAGAGAGCCTGCTTCTCCCTCTGGCTATGTCTCTGCCTCTCACTATGTGTCTCTCATGAATAAATAAATAAAATCTAAAAAAAAAAAAAAATTACAGGAAGGTACCTGTAGTAAAATCTTGGCCAAGTCCAAGCTTCAGAAAATGGCAATGTTTCATTTACTTTTTCTTTTTTTTAAAGATTTTATTTATTTATTCACTCATGAGAGACACAGAGAGAAAGAGAGAGGCAGAGACACAGGCAGAGGGAGAAGCAGGCTCCATGCAAGGAGCCTGATGAGGGACTCGATCCTGGGTCTCCAGGATCACACCCTGGGCTGCAGGCGGCACTAAACCGCTGCACCACTGGGGCTGCCCCTGTTTCACTTACTTTAAAATAAGATTGCTACATTTTCCTTTATATCTATAATAGATGATCCCTTATTCAGGGCCAGGTGAAATTATACCAGGGTTTCTGAGAATGACCTCCAAATGCAAACAATTCAAAAAAAAGATAAAAGAGAACACCAAAACTGCTCTATCTGAATAAACTTTTACTGTAAGTAAAAGAGACTAATGGGGGTTTCTTTTTTTTTTTTTTTAAGATTTTATTTATTCATGAGAGAGAGAGAGAGAGAGAGAGAGAGAGAGAAGCAGAGAGAGAAGCAGGCTCCACGCAGGGAGCCCGATGTGGGACTCGATCCTGGGTCTCCAGGATCACGCCCTGGGCGGAAGGCAGGCACTCAACCGCTAAGCCACCCAGGTGTCCCCTAATGGGGGTTTCAATCTCATTCCAAAAGTCTGAAACATAAGCAAGGTTATGGAAATTTCCATTTTTTATATACACCCCTGGCATGCAGAAAGACAAAAATAAATGTACTCTTTTTTTTTTTTTAATGTACTCTTTTATTTGAGGCTTTAATTTATGGCTTAGTGACTTCTGGGTGTTCTCTGATCAAGAATTAGGCCATGTTTAATCACTTAATTCCCTTATTTCTCAAAAAGGAAAGCTAAGAGGTTCTTTGTATGCAGAAAGTAGCCATGACACTAACAATTTGCAATTTAAGCATATTTTTAATTATTTATTTTAGCATAATATTTTTTTAAAGTGTCAAAATTCAACACAGTACTTTCAATTTTTAAATTTATTGTTTAGGATTTGAATTTGAATTACTTTTTGTTAATTTGAAAGCAACATTTAAAAATTTCATTTAACAGTTTAAAAAGTTTTACTTCAGGGCACCTGGGTGGTTCAGTTAGTCTCTGGTTCAGGTCATGACACCAGACTCCTGGCTGGGGGAGGGGGGGGGGCAAGAGAGTCTGCTTCTCCCTCTCCCTCTAATAAGCAAAATCTTTTAAAAAGTTTTACTTCAAAATTAAAACTCACAAGATACGGAGTCAAAGTTTATCCCCAAGTCTATGTTCACTTCTTCCATCTAACAATCAAACCAAAAAAAAAAAAAAAACACACACACACACACAAAAAAAAACAGTACAACCCAAATGGAAAGAATGAGGGTAAGGGACGGACAGTTCATCACTTCAGACCAAATTCACTAAAAGCAAAATTCCTGGGGAACTTTAGAAATTAGTTAAATAGGGGATCCCTGGGTGGCGCAGCGGTTTGGCGCCTGCCTTTGGCCCAGGGCGCGATCCTGGAGACCCAGGATCGAATCCCACATCAGGCTCCCGGTGCATGGAGCCTGCTTCTCCCTCTGCCTATGTCTCTGCCTCTCTCTCTCTCTCTGTGACTATCGTAAATAAATAAAAATTAAAAAAAAAAAAAGAAATTAGTTAAATAAATTTTTGGTAATAGATTTTCTTTTAAAGATTTTATTTGTTCGTGGGATCCCTGGGTGGCGCAGCGGTTTGGCGCCTGCCTTTGGCCCAGGGCGCGATCCTGGAGAACCGGGATCGAATCCCACGTCAGGCTCCCGGTGCATGGAGCCAGCTTCTCCCTCCGCCTGTGTCTCTGCCTCTCTCTCTCTCTCTCTGTGACTATCATAAATAAAAAAAAAAAAAAAAAAAAAAAAAAAAAAAAAAAAAAAAAGATTTTATTTGTTCGTTTGTTTGTTTGGGGAAGGAGGGAGAGCACAAGCAGAGGGGAAGGGCAGACAGAGAGGGAGAGAGAGAATCTCCAGCTGAGGGCAGAGCCTGACACTGGGCTGGATCTCACGACCCCAAGATCAGGACCTGAGGAGAAATCAAGAGTCTGAGACAAAATGGACTGGGCCACCCAGGCACTCCCAATTTTTGGTAATAAAACTCTTTATCACCAAGTGCAAACCATGTTATTATGTACCCAAGCAGTGGCAGACAGTTTTTCAAGCCTTGGCTTTTAAAGGGCAGAAAACAAGTAAGTTATAGGGAGGGCAAGGGAGTAATAAAGTAAAGATGCACTGGAAATATCAGAGTTCATACCAGCTTCTAGTTTTAAACTCCTTACTATATCTGAAATGCCACCCCCTAGGAAGGAACCGGGTTAACTGGCAGCCACTTCACAGCCTGCTCCTCCCCATTGCCTGCCCAGTCCCAGATCAGATGCCTGCCTGGTCCCCCGCCACACCCCCTGGTTGAGGGCTGGGCAGAAACTCTGGCAAAATAAGGAAGCCTCTGGGAGGTGGCAAGCGGCCAACTCAAACTGGATGATTCCAGTTTAGGCTGGTTTGACTCACAAACAAGCAGTTCTTAGCTTTCCCCACAATATTCAGACACACTGGCTGCCCAGGCAGTACACAATGAACTCTCCTCATTTGCTCTCAGCATTAAGTCTACCTTGTTCTCATTTCCCTAGCAGCAGGGGATCTTAAGTGAAAGCTAGATTCTCAGTACAGAGCAAATATGGATCAGCCTAATACTCGTTTCCAAAACTGCCTATTCCATACATAACCATGACACCACCTATTACCTATGGAAAGCCTTACTGAAATGCTTGTACTTGACACTAACAAAAAGAGGAAAACCAGAAAGGAAATCGATCTATTTATAGATCTGTACAATGGAAGTTAAGCCCATCAAAACAATCAGAAAGCAAACACCTCCATTTTCCATATTTAGCATTAAAAAGGCTTGGCTAGGGCAGCCCGGGTGGCTCAGCAGTTTAGTGCCGCCTTCAGCCCAGGGCCTGATCCTGGAAACCCAGAACTGAGTCCCACGTCAGGCCCCCTGCGTGGAACCTGCTTCTCCATCTGCCTGGGTCTCTGCACCCCACCCCTCTCTGTGTCTCTCATGAATAAATAAATAAAATCTTAAAAAAAAAAAGAGAGAAAATAGAAAGAACTCTGATACCTGACAATTGTATCCATAAAAATTTAAAAAAAAATTTTTTTTTAAATTCTTTTTATTTATTTATGATAGTCACACAGAGAGAGAGAGAGGCAGAGACACAGGCAGAGGGAGAAGCAGGCTCCATGCATCGGGAGCCCGACGTGGGACTCGATCCCGGGTCTCCAAGATCGCGCCCTGGGCCAAAGGCAGGTGCCAAACCGCTGCGCCACCCAGGGATCCCAAAAAAAATTTTTCTATGAAAAAAAAAACGGAACTTAAGATACCAATATTTCAAGTCATAGAGTCAATGAAACCATTAGATGGCTTCTATTCAATTTCATCACAAGAGTTGCAAATTTCAAGATAAAAACTTTTTTTAATAATTGGAAAAAGAGCAATGACTACATTTTATTTACAATACTGATTTTCAGCAAGATAGTCTTCCTACTGAAATCTAAGATAATTTCAGCTACCTAAAAAAGTAAAAATGAGGGCAGCCTGCGTGGCTCAGTGGTTTAGTGCCACCTTCGGCCTAGGGTGTGATCCTGGAGACCCGGGATCAAGTTCCATGTTGGCTCCCTGAATGAAGCCTGCTTTCTCCCTCTGCCTGTGTTCTCTGCCTCTCTCTGTGTATCTCTCATGAATAAATAAATAAAATCTTAAAAATGAAAAAAGTAAAAATGAGGCAGAAGTGCAAAATAATAAACGAGGCTAATCAGCTATGTAAAATTAAAAAAGGGCACCTGGGTGACTCAGTTAAGCAACTGCCTTCAGCTCAGGGCTCAGTTCATGATCCCAGGGTCTTGGGTTTGAGCCCCATCAGGCTCCCTGCTTAGCAGGGGGTCTGCTTTTCCCTCTTCCTCTGCCCCTCATGCTCCCTCTCAAATAAAATCTTTAAGAATATATAAAATTTTTAAATGCATTAAAATGGTATTTTACTTAAGCTTAAAATAAGCGTGCAAATATTTTCATTTTACATGGAAGGGACAAAAAAATAAAGAAACATCCCTTCTAAGAATATTTATTTTCCTTGACTTTAGCTTCTTAAAGGCTTAGATAAACCTTTACTGTTCCTCCTTGAAAGTCCTCTGGATGCTCCCAAAACATATACTTCGTTATCCCCAAATCAATAAACATCTATGGTTTATTTTCACACTTTAGTTAGCATAGTTTGTTTCAATCGTTTCTGTGCAAGGGCATCTTCTCAATTGAGGATGCCGTGGACATCCTTTGAGGACACACTCAAAGAACAAAAAAAAAAAATCTCTTCAATTTAAGGGATTCATCTCAAACTGACAGATATAAACAGCAGCAAAGAGGAAAAAGTTGGTATTATGCAATAAAACCAACTTAATTTCTACTCTCACTTCAATCCTATGCAGCTACAAACAGAAGAGCTGGGAAAAGAAATCGTGGTTTCTAAACATCAATTTCCCAAATACAGTTTTATTTGTTGTATCATTTTTTCCTGAAATTTAAAGGCATTACTTTTAGTGATAGTGACTTTCTTCGTTTAAAAAAAGGAATACAGGGGATCCTTGAGTGGCTCAGCAGTTTAACACCTGCCTTTGGCCCAGGGCATGATCCTGGAGACCCGGGATTGAGTCCCACATCAGGCTCCCTCTATGGAGCCTGCTTCTCCCTCTGCCTGTGTCTCTGCCCCCCTGCCCCATGTCTCTCATGAATGAATAAATAAAATCTTTTAAAAAAATTAATACAAACTATTTTTGTGCCTCTAAATATATCTAAGAATAATCACAGTGCAACAAAACCAAATTTTATCTCTAAATCCAGAAATTATCTCCCTATTTCTTATTATAGATAATAGATCATGTTTGATGATTAAAAACTCAGACAATTGTGTTTTTATGATTAAACGTTACAATAATCACCAACAAACTGCTAATTATTAATTCCCTTATGCTTAAAAAAACTGACTTTTGGAGAACCTGGCTCCTTCAGTGGAGCATGTGACTCTTGATCCTCAGGGTCATGAGTTTGAGCCCCATGTTGGGTGTAGAGGTTACTTAAAAATAAAATCTTTAAAAAAAAAAATAAAAATAAAATAAAATCTTTAAAAAAGAAGAAACAACTGACTTTTACTTCAAATATTTATTAAAACTACTTCCATATCTGATAGCTTCCAGCACATTATATATAAGCATAGAAAACTGTATAGTCAGGTAATAAAATGAGTGTTCCCCAAATCAACATTCTCAATAAGCATTACTTGTAAAATAAGAGAAATGGAAGGTACACTGTCATTATGATACATAAAATGCCACCAATCTCAATGTACTCCCTTCTCACCTTATCCATTTCATTCATAATCTTTCACAAGCCTGCAAGACGACAGCAATTTTGGAAATTCCTACATGAACCTGAAAGAAAGTTCCCCTTAAAGTCTCCTTACTTAAATAAGTAATTGCAAACCTCCTCATGAAATCATAGACAAAAAAGGTATGTGAATAAAAATCCCCCTCTAGGGATCCCTGGGTGGCGCAGTGGTTTAGCGCCTGCCTTTGGCCCAGGGCGCGATCCTGGAGACCTGGGATCGAATCCCACATCGGGCTCCCAGTGCATGGAGCCTGCTTCTCCCTCTGCCTATGTCTCTGCCTCTCTCTCTCTCTGTGTGACTATCATAAATAAATTTAAAAAAAAATTTTTTTTTAAATCCCCCTCTAGAAAACTATATAACATCTTGACTGTTCACAAAACAACTAGGAGAACTGGTCTTTATAGGAAAAAAAAAAAAACTCATTAGATTCCTTTATATCTGTTGTAAAAATCCAGAATTTTTTCAATATGCTAATTACTTTTTAAGTACAATTCAGCTAAAATCATCTTTTTTTTTTCAGCTAAAATCATCTTAAATGGTCTATCAGGAAAAAATTAGTAAGGTTACAGACAACTTTGAGTAAATTTACTCAAAAGATATAAAAGAAATATAGAAACAAGTTCTACAAATAATACTAGCAATAGTAGTATTTTTCAGGACGTCTGGGTGGCTTAACAGTTAGGCCTTCGGCTCAGGGCGTGATCCTGGAGTCCCGGGATCAAGTCCCACATTGGGCTCCCTGCATGGAGCCTGCTTCTCCCTCTGCCTATGTTTCTACCTCTCTCTCTGTCTCTCATGAATAAATAAATAAACTCTTTTTTAAAAAAAAGTATTTTTCATTTTCCTTTCAAGAAGTAAATTATTCCTATTGCAAAGCTAAAACATTAAAAAGAGAGGGGTTTTAGCATAAATCACACTATATCTGGCACCTGGGTGGCTTGGTCAGTTGAGCATCTGCCTTTGGCTCAGGTTATGATCCTAGGGTCCTGGGACCGAGTCCCACCTGCAGAGCAGGGAGGAGCCTGCTTCTTTCTGCCCTTCTGCCTCTTCCTGCCACTCCCCCTGCTTGTACATGTGCTCTCTCTCAAATAAGTAAATAAACAAACAAATAAATAAATAAAATCCTTAATTAAAAAAATCACATATCTTAATACAGCATCAGTGTTGAAAAGCCTGATGGCTTGAAGTTCCATATGCATTTCTTGTTACTTTAAATAAATAACACAAAGTCTATTTCAAACATCAGTTTTCCTGCCCTGGAAGTAAGAAAAAAGAGTGCCTGTCTACTGTCTCTCTGTCCCCAAGCTTCTTCCTTAAATCTTCCAACTATGAGGGCGCCTGTCTGGCTCAGTTGGTACAGCATGTGACTCTTGATCTCAGGGTCATGAGTTCAAGTTTCACATTGGGCAGAGCCTACTTTAAAAATATCTTCCGGGATCCCTGGGTGGCGCAGCGGTTTAGCGCCTGCCTTTGGCCCAGGGCACGATCCTGGAGACCCGGGATCAAATCCCACATCGGGCTCCCGGTGCATGGAGCCTGCTTCTCCCTCTGCCTTTGTGTCTCTGCCTCTCTCTCTGTCTCTCTGTGACTATAATACATAAATAAATAAAAATTAAAAAAAAAAATCTTCCAACTATGACAATATAAAAGAAATCCTAGTAATATAATAACTATAACAAAAAAATGTGAAAATTTCATCAAATGTTTCCTAAATCACTTTATTCTAATTTTAAAAATCTATGTAAAAAGTTTGCTCTAAACTCTGATTTAATCAGGGTGCCTGGGTGGCTCAGTTAGTTGAGTCCAACTCTTGATTTTGGATCAGGTCATGATCTAATGGTTGTGAGATCCAGACCTGCATTGGGCTCCATGCTTAGTGGAGAGTCCACTTGAGATTCTCTCTCCTTCTCCTTCAGCCCCTCTCCCCACTTGCATATGCGCTCTCTCTCAAAAAAAAAAAAAAAAATGTAATTTATTCAAAACAAGTAACTAAGCCTGATTTAATACCACATGACTTACCAAAAGTCACAAGGATACAATGTCACTCACTTCAGTTATTTTCATGTAGTTATCTTCGCTTATTACTACATTCACTTTGCTTCCACCTAATGACCTATTTTTGTGATTAGAAAGAATAAAACTCTGTAGTTACCTGACATATTAAGACAGACAAACTAACAGGGTTCAGAAAAATAAAAAGGAAAAGGCTGTCCATAGCCCAAAAAACTTTTAAGGGAGGAGATGGGGCTGTTTTTGGAAAGCTGGAAAGATGCACTAAAAAAATAAAAATAAAAATAAAATAAAGATGCATTAGCCATAGACACTCAAGGTTAATATAATTGCATTAGCTTTTAATTAGACATATGCAGTTTTGTTTTGACTTAGCCATTGTAAATGTTTAAACTAGTTCTATTCTTGGGGCACCTGGCTGACTCAGCCAGAGGAACATATGACTTTTGATCTCCATGTCAGAGTTCAAGCCCCACATTGGATGTAGAGATTACTAATAAGTAATAATAAACTTAAAAAATATAATAAAAATAAATAAATAAAATAAACTAGTTCTTTTCTTGGGCTCCATACAACCTATCTTATTCCATACATTTGGTGCACACAAAAAAAGAGTACTACTTGGATGGCTGGGGGGACACCTGGGTGGCTCAATGATTGAGCGAGTACCTTTGGCTCAGGGCATGATCCCAGGGTCCTAGGATTGAGTTCCACATCGGGTTCCCCATGGAGAGCCTACTTTGCCCTCTGCCTATGTCTCCACCTCTCTCTGTGTCTCTCATGAATAGATAAAATCTTTTTTAAAAAATAATGGAAAAAAATAGATGGCTGAATGTAAACTCAAAAGTTAACTTTAGGCTAAAAAGAGATTCAGAGGAATAACCTATTGAATAGGAGGGTAGAGGATAAGGACAGATTTAGGTTTATCCAAATCTCAATTCCCTCTCTTTATTTTTTCATCCATTTTTTCCCAGTCAGTAACCTCTGTAGGGTATAGAATAAGAACTAACTGCCAGGATACCTTTGCAGCAATCTGGTGAAGTCTATGCACCACTTTTCAGAATAAGGTTTCTAAATGCATAAGGTAAAATAAATAGGAATAAAAGGGAAAACAATGATATTGAGTTATTAAAATATTTAAATTTTTGTGATATAGTAGTGTTTTCATTAATATTAAAGTACAATACTTAACACTGAGTTTAATAATTACTTCCCAGTAATGAGGGCTAGAAGCCCCAGTTTGAGATATCTACAACTATAATAAATTACCTGTGGATTTATTTTTTTTTTTTTAAGATTTTATTTATTTATTCATGAGAGACAGAGACAGAGACAGAGACAGAGACAGAGAGATCCTGGGTCTCCAGGATCAGGCCCTGGGCTGAAGGCAGCGCTAAACCGCTGAGCCGCCCAGGCTGCCCTACCTGTGGATTTAAATTGTTAACAAAGTAATTCATACAGTTAATACTACTGTTTTTTGTTGCCTCCTTTCAAAATGGGAGGCAAGGGACACCTGGGCCGCTCAGTGGTTGAGCGCCTGCCCTTCCGCCCAGGGCATGATCTTGGAGTCCTGGGATCGAGTTCCACATCGAGCTCCCTGCATGGAGCCTGCTTCTCTCTCTGCCTGTGTCTCTGCCTCTCTCTGTGTGTCTCTCATGAATAAATAAAGAAAATCTTAAAAAACAAAAAAAAGGGAGAAAATACTTAATCTCAGTTACAGGTTACTAGCGAAAAGATATGATTTTCCCCGTCCAACTTCAGGGGGCCTATCAGGGACCCAGACAGCCCAATCATCTTTGGTTGTGATCAAAGTAAACAACAGAGAAACAAAGCACAGTCAAAAAAAACTAAGATATGAGTAAAGTTAATGTTAAATTTAATAAATTCCTCAATTTCTTTAACCTATATTACAGAAAATTCATTAACATGACAGGAAAAAGAAACCCAATGATAGGAAACTACAGACATAAAGTATGTTCAACTTCAATCAGGACTTGTGAAATAAATACATTTGTGGAATTCATGTATCTAAAAATTTTCTGTTGAAAGGAAAGAGCAACCTATAGCACCACAGAGCTGCACACAGGAAAGTTTATACCATTAAGTCTCAGTACTCACTAGTTAAATACTGAGAACAGTTACCCAGAAACTGTAGGTGTGTCATTTATAAAGAGTTCACAACCAGACTGCTATCAATCCCATGTTTACTCATTGGAAATGTACTACTAGGAATCTATTCACCAAAGCTCCAACAATTAAGGGGGGTGGAGGGTGATTAACTTCCCAGTCAGTCATGCAGACAGAATACAAGCTTGTTTCTATAGCTAGAACCAAGCTGTATTTTATCTACTATAAGATGTTAATTTGAAATACTTTTAAAGAACTTGGAAGGTCATAGTTTCACAGTCATAAAGTTTTAAAGATTACAAAAAAAAAAAAAAAAGAACTTATTTGCTCCAAAAGGAAATTAAACATTCAGAATCTACATAACATCTCAAAATATTACACTCTGAAGTCAACAAAATAGTAAAGGAAAAGAGGACATCTGATAAAAGGAAGGCTGAACCTAGGGATAAAGATATGCTCTGCACACCATGAGATTTTATTTCCCGTACTTGCTTCCGTCACATATAATGACCAAATCTTTTAGCTATTTACATGAATTTTGCTTTATCCACTGTGTTAAGAATCTAAGTATTTCAACTATTTATTGAACATGTACTTTGAGAAAGACAATATGCTAGGCTCTATGGTGTGCACAAAGGAAGACCTGGTCCTATTCTTACAGAATAGCATTGAAAGGCCCATCACTCAGTCCCATCTCCAGAAAGTTCATTGCTTCACACAAATCAACATAATCTGATTATTAACATAATGTCTCTCCCACGTGTCCCAAGTTAGGCTTTCTCAGAGTCTAAGACCTCCTTCTCCAAGCTACTGAAATAGCCTCCTCACCACAATCTGTCTTTCCTAGTCTAAATCACCAGCTGCCTTTCTGAAGTAGAAGATCTCAAACTATCTCCCTTCTCAAAATCTTTCAACCAGTCATCTCTGCATAAAGAACCAAACTCAAAATTATCATGGTGAAGTCATTCTAAATTATGTGCTGTTCGCAAAACATTCTTCCATTTGTATGTCTTCAGGTTGTTCCTTCAGCCCACAATGTTCCCTGCCTAGCTAAAAACTTAGATCTTCTTGTTATAGTCCTACATAACAGCCTTCATAATCCTAAATCACAAAAACTTCCAGTCCTAAATATGAATCAGGTAGCTGACAGAAGAGGAAACATCTTCAAAAACTGCAATTTAGTCCCCATGTACATTTTCAAAGCTATCCTATCTTTGTGGCAGTTATTTTTCTGACTGTAAATATTCAGAAGCATACAGCTGTTCCTTTAGATTACATAAACAGGGATTAGCTCCATCAAATTCATCAGATGGCCTCTGGGTTCCAGCTTTTGAGCCTACAATGCTAATGTTTCTCCAACTCCAACATTTCCACAATTGGTTGCCTTTTCGATAAAATATTTGACACAATGGAATGCTATTGCATCCTATTATTAGTGAGATAGGTTTAGGAAAAAGGACTAAAACTTGAGTATCTTAATTCTATGTAGGAGAAAGTAGGACATGACAAGATGTTATATTTAACTTACAGAGTTCAAACGAATCTTGTCAATCATTTATCTCAACAACATACCAAATAAAATCACAAGAAGTTAAGGGTTTTCATCCATGTCACAGAAATGCCACACTGGAGCCAGAACTTAATTTTCCCCAACTACATGATCATTTACTTTTCTTACATTAATTCTAAGCAGGCAATACTAAAGAAAAATAATTAATCTGGGTATTTTAACCAGGTCAAAAATTTATATCCTGTAAATTTATTTATTCATGAAAGACAGAGAGAGCGGCAGAGACATAGGCAGAGGGAGAAGCAGACTCCTCGCAGGAAGCCTGACGTGGGACTCAATCCCGGACCGGGATCACTCCCTGAGCCAAAGGCAGACACTCAACTGCTGAGCCACTCAGGGGTCCCTATATCCTGTCAATTTAAAATACATACCACCTAAATATAAAACTAGGATATCTAGGATAAATAGACTGAATAACAATAACTGGAAATGAGGAATGGTTAAAGACTATCAACAACTGAAGCAGTAATAATACAGCTAGCATTATTAAAGGCAGCATTTATTTTATATAGGTATCAAGCTAAGCACTTAAAATACATTTTTTCATTTTAATTTTCACAATAACTTTAAAGCATGATTTTTACAAAAGATGAGAAAGCTGAGGCATAGACAGCTTAAGTAACTTGTCCAAGATTATAAAATGAGTAAGCTATATGGTCTACCTAGATTTGTGATAAACTTCTAAGCTGTTTCCTTTTAAAATTATCTTCAGGTTATTATTTTCATCTTTAGAATAACAATCCTTTGTAAAAAAAAAAATTCCCAACTAATGAAATTGGCTCACTCAGCCTTAGTGAACAGCTAAGTTACAACTTGCATTTAAAGAAAGCTTTTCAAAAAAAAAGAAAGAAAGAAAAAAAAAGAAAGAAAGAAAGAGAGAAAGCTTTTCTACTTGAGTTTATAAATTGGCTATCACCTTGATGCTAAAATCAGTTAAAATGTATCCATAAGTTGATTTAGTCATTGATAGTAAATCTCAACATATTTCACCAATACATCTTTAACCCAATAGCTTTTATGAATTTTCAAACAAAATAATAGAAATAAATTAGCATTACACACCCAAGAAATTAAAAACTTTAAAGAAATACCACATTTTCAGCGGCACAAGATTTACTTCATTCAACTGAAGTTACTGTTTTTCTGCCTCTTTGGCCATTTTAATAATGAGCATCTGGAGCACAAAACAGTATTTGCAAATTGCTTAGCTTTAGGTACTTGACAGAATGGTGAATTCCATGGCCACCAGCTAATCAAAGCTTTTTCACTCATTATATACATGACGCAAGATTACTTTAAAAAATATTACTATGCTATAAATCGTTATCACTGATCGTTGAAAATTTGTGACAATTTATTCAACAGCTCATCTGTTATAACAAAAGGCTGTTAACCTACCTGTCACTGCTGGTACTACTGCTGCTGCTGATTGAATCACTACTGGAGGATCTACTCCTAGAGCCGCTGCCGCTAGGGGACCTTGTGGGTCTAGACGCTTGGCTAGCCAGCCTCTGAGGAGACTGATTTCTAGATTGGGATGAATGTGGTGACCGACTCCTGCTGTGCTGGTAATTCCGCTCTGGCCTTCTGCCTCGTACCTCCCGGGTAATATCATCCCTGTAGATATCCCTGTGTACCACACTGGGCAGTGTAAACTGCTCCCGAGCCCTAGGTTCGTATCGGGGGTCATGAGCATCAAAACGGTTTGGACTTCGACTCCGAGAAGTATAATAGAGCCCATGTTGTAAAGTCCGCTCGCGAGGATCTCTATAGTAATCCTGATCGTAATGTCTTGTCCGATCAAATCCTCCCGTCCCCCGTTCATGGTGTCCATAGGCACTATGTTCATAAGCACGCTCCCTGTTATCTGAAGCCCTGCATTTAGGAGGGGGGGAAAAATATTTAATCAATCAGAAAAGGGCAAGCAAAACTAAAAGCAAGTCATGCAAACATTCATTTCAGCATTGTCTGTCTTTGCAACTGGTCATTTTCTAAACAGCATTAACCTACTTAGTAAGCAAACACTACCAAGCTTAACATTTTACTTAACTCCAAAGATTATTTTCATAGCTGAGCAATCATTGTGTATATTGGGCTTTCATGACTAGTGTTCTGAAGTCAGATGATCTTTTTATTAGGGATTTTCTGGCTTATACACAGAAACACACATATACCATCTCCTTTTCATTTGTAGTTTATGAAACAAGAAGGGACTGTCATTTTAATATCAAAGTTTTCTATACTTACATCTGATTAAAATATGCACCAGATTTTTACTTAACACATTTATCTTAGGCAAAATTTCCATGACACATTTTAACACAGACATGAAAGCCCTATTGCAATGTATGCCCCAGCAGTAAGAGGGCATTTTCAAAGAAGCCCAGAAAAAAATTTTAAGTTTAACTGTTTCTCATTAACTTTCGACTTCTTAGGTAATTATAAAAACTATCAGATTATGTAAACTGCTGTGCCCAAACAATCATATTTAATAATAGAAATGGAATCTTAAAAGAAAAACAAAGAAAACCACTTAGGTTATCAAAATACTGGGTTGACACATGCTATTCTATGGTAAATTTAATTAAAGAATAAAGATTATTTTATTTCCTGGTACTATCAAATTCCACATAGTTTTTAAAAGGCCTATTTCATGATTCCACTTATTAATGTTTATACTTAATATTCACAGAAAATATGTTCTCTTAGATTTTAGCTAAACTCAAATTGCCTCTGATGAAATTAGCCAACTTTGGGAACTGTAAGATGTTCGAAGGCTGTTACTAGTAATGCTTAATCTAAAAACACATTTCTGTAGGATGTAAATATCTGCCAACCTACAGTTACAAAAAAATTGTTGCATGTTCAATTATAGACATGCATTTATGTGTTAATATTTAAAAAACAATTCTACTCCCATAAGAAATCTTATTTTCTACTCTTATAGGATACCAGAACTCATTTCCTGAGTTCCTAAAAGATCATTTCATCACTTGAATCTCAATTTGAGATTGAGTTTCTTCTCAATCTTTTCTTTAGATCCAATCTTCTATCAAAAGATTAGGAAATTGTCAAAGATACAGAAGAATTAGAATCTCTCCAGTGAAGAATATGTGGCAAAAAATTTTACAACTAAGATGTATGTCCCCAATACATACACAGATCCAAGTCCCTCCACTAATCTTCATTTTTACCTACCATTTCACTTAGTAGCAACCATACCTTCCTAGGATGTTTTTGCTTTTTGTTGCTGTGATGTAAGGCAACTGGCATGGCAAAAAAGTCAGTAATCTCTTTCCTACTTAAATTGTATTAAATAACATTCTCCTTTCTAAATTTGCTACATTTCTGGTATTTGGATAGATATTTCAATTTCTAACAAACAACAGGGTTTCCTTTGAGATTTAAGAGAAAATTTCACAAATAATTCAATTAGCACCCTATCAAATGTTAATTGGTAAAAAGCTGCTATTAATAACAAGCAACAGGCAATAGTTCTAGGAGAATTACTGCTATAGCTGATATTTTATAAATATGCAAAGTTCTTATCCATTAGGAAGATACAGAAGGCAGGCACAAGAGCTAGCAGAGCTGAAATCTAATAGCTATTCTTTGATTCATCTATTAGTACTAAATACTTCTAGAGTTAGTGGGGGGAAAAAAGAGTTTGACTTGGGTTAGGAGAGGGGCTAATATACACAGGTCAGGACATACCAACCTTTTCCAAGTGTGGAAACACGACCTATAATCCCAATTAAATCTAGGGAGAGAATTGTGAACATAACTTCCCCAATTTTGGCCCCTCTTACGGGGGTAATCCACCTTCTTAATGGGCAAGGGTGTCAAATGATATTTAGATGAACCACAAGGAAAAAAAAAATCTTAGTGACCAGATAAAATAATTCCACTGGAAGCAAGTAGTCCCAGACAAACTGTAACTCTCAAACCCCCAGACTTCTTTCTTGAAATAGTAGACAATTATAAATTCATCCACATTCATAAAAATTTCCAGCCCTAAGTAGGAATCAGGCAGCTGACAGAAGAGGAAATATCCTCTACAATTCCACCAAATGAGGAAGGAACAGTTGCTCCCCATTAGTTCACCTTTGTAGCCATCCAGCACAGTCAGTTTTGATTGCTGTATCCACAACTGATCGTCACCATGTGTTCAAGGCTAAAGTATCTTTAACTGGACAGCAACTTGCTTAAGAAACAAAATAGTAATCCTCTTCCCCTGGGCTAATGGAATCTTGACTGCATGACATCCCATACATTCCAGCAATTAGAAAAGAATGGCTATATTCCAGGATTTAGAAACATTCATCATCTCAATTTTCCCCCATTCCATCAAGGAGTATAATTCCAACATGGAAACTGTGTAGATCCAAAATGGAAAAAATCAAACATTGCCTTCACTCTTCTTCATCCAAGAACAGATTTCCAGATTAAAGTATTGTTTGTAGAATCCAAGCGGTTGAATCATTATGGTCTGCTAGGTTTTTTGTGACAATCCAATTTGTTTGTATGCTTCATGTAGTGAAAATTGAGAAGCAGATATCAACTTCTAAAAGAATCTGTAGGCTATATTCCAGAAATATTCCATATAGTACAACCACAAAATCTGTAGCCAAATAGCTCCATCAGATAGCAGAGATATATCCAAGGAAGGCCTTCACATTATCCAAGAGAAGGAATAATTAATTCTAGAAGACAGGTAACTCCAAAAATGATACTGCCATACAAAATCTTCCACCATTTTACATCTCAGGAGTAGATATCCAACCAGCTGCAGGAAATATCCTCTACGATTCCACAAGATACCAGCCACTGGGATAGAAATCACTTCCGTTTCCAACCCAAAATAGGAAACATTGAGAATGCCCAAAACTTTAAATCCATCTGGGGCCCCTAAATATGAGTTTCTGTTTCTCACCATATCAAATACAAAATACCTGCCTACAGAAACCTTGGAACTTACCCATCAAGTCTCCGCTCATAACGTCCTTCTCGTGCATGAAGTGATGGGGGGGGGCCATAAGCAGGCCCTCCACCACCTCCTCTGAACCCAGAAACCTCTCTACTACGAGATGCTATGGAAACTGTATCATCCAATCCCCGAGCAGCACTCGGAATGGTGCCTGGTTCATTATAATCCGTGCGTAGGTCTCTATCTCCCATTTTGTTGACTGAGTTGTGAGCTTTCTGTGCACTTTTGATGTCCACAAAATCCACAAAAGCAGCCACTCCTCCTTCAGATCCCCGCTTGGGGAGAATTTTGACACTTTCCACACGTCCATATCTGGAAAAAATAAAACAAACATTATTATCGCATAACAATTATTCTTCAGTTTTTGAAAATTTGTTTCTTAGACACTTTACATAATCTATGTATGTGGGAGGAGTTGCAAAGTGACTTTTTAAAAAAAATTATTTATTCATAAGAGACACAGAGAAGGAGAGAGGCAGAGACACAGGCAGAGAGAAAAGCAGGCTCCATGCAAGGAGCCCGATGTGGGACTCCATCTAGTGACTCTAGGATCATATCCTGGGCCAAAGGCAGCACTCAACCGCTGAGTCACCCAGATATCCAGACTTTTTTTTTTTTCTTTAAGATTTTATTTATCCATGAGAGATACAGAAAGAGAGGCAGAGACATAGGGAGAGGGAGAAGCAGGTTCCCTGATCCAGGACTCAATCTCAGGACCCAGGGATCAAGATCTGAGCCAAAGGCAGGTGCTCAACCACTGAACCACCCAGGTGCCTGACAAAGTGACACTTAAAATGGCTTTTACCCTCACATTTTTCTTTCATGGGGCAAAAATTAACTTTTTTTTTTTTTTTAATAAACTCTACACCCAATGCGAGGCTTGACCTCATAAGCCCTGAGAGAGTCACATGTTCTACTGACTAAGTCAGCCAGGGCCCCAAAAATTTACAAAGATTTTAACCATTTTACTGCTCTCATTTCTTAAATATATAATAAATTACCTTTTAAGAACACTTAGCTGAAATGAATCAGAAGTCTTAGAAATTATTATATATATTTAAAGATTTTATTTACTTATTTATGAGAGATGCAGAGTGAGAGGTCGAGACAGGAGAAGCAGGCTCCATGCAAGGAGCTTGATATGGGACTCAATCCTGGGACCCTGGGATCACTCCCTGACCGAAGACAGAGACACTCAACCCCTGAGCCATCCAGGTGCCCCGAAATTATTACATTCTAAAACAGGATACTAAACCTAAGATTGCTCAATGTTACTTAGAAATCTTTAGTGTCAAAAAAATTTTTTTAAAGAAATATTTAATGTCTATTAAAGTAAAAATTGTAACTAAAACAAGCTACTTTACAGATTTTAACTCATTAGTAAACATGATCCTACTGAAAAAGTGAGATGATCCCACACTCTTGACTTGAAGGTAAAATAAATCCAATTATTTTGTGTATCTGTTTGAAGTGACAATCTTTTTTTGTTTTTTAAGATTTTATTTATTTACTTGAGAGAGAAAGCAGAGCCAGGGGAGGAGCAGAGGGAGGAGACTCCCTCGAGTGCAAGCCTGCCATGGGGCTGTGGCTCCATCCCAGGACCCTGAAATCATGACCTGAGCCAAGTCAGAAGTCAGACACTTAACCAACTGGGCACCCAGGTGCCCCTGAAGTGACAGTCTAATTTTTTAATGCAGTTTTCTGCTATTTAAATTTTTCAGGAGGTTACAACTACTAAAACTTATAATTTAGGTATATTTAAGATTGTTTTTCATATAAATTAATAAATTTGAACAAATCTTTTGACAGAACATATGGTCCCACTTTTATTCCAAAGGAAGAAAAATGCTTACTATGTCTGCAAAAGAAAAATTTTAGGGCACCTTTTATATTTGGAAGATACATGTGAGAAATATAATGATTTGGAATTTTGTAAGTCATAAAAATTCTACAAATTTCATTAGGAGTTAACTATACTTTATGTACTTGTAATCTGGCATTTTAGAAAGGCAGGCACAGCACTTTTAAATATAGCATTCTTATTTGCTGACAACCCCAAATCATAATTTTACACTTCTCCTGAAGCTGACATTATCAGAAAGCAGAACTTTTTTCTTTACATCCTCCAGTATGATTTAAGTTATTACCTCTTACAAAGGAAACATAATCCTAAAACTTAGTTTCATCAGGCAACTGAACTAGAAATAACAACATTACTTGTTATTAAAGTAATGAACAGATCTTCTTTTTTTTTAAGATTTTATTTATTTATTCATGACAGACAGAGAGAGAGAGGCAAAGACACAGGCAGAGGGAGAGGGAGAGAAGCAGGCTCCATACAGGGAGCCTGACGTGGGACTGGATCCCAGGTCTCCAGGATCACACCCTGGGCCGAAGGTGACGCCAAACTGTTGGGCCACCGGGGCTGCCCTGAACGGATCTTCTTAATTTGGAAAAAAATTTGTTAGAGGGGCACCCTGGGTGGCTCAGTTGGTTAAGCATCTGCCTCAGGTTCAGGTCAGGATCCCAGAATCCTGGGATCAGGTCCTGCATCAGACTCCCTGCTCAACAGGAGTCTGCTTTTCCCTCTGCCCTACGGCCTTGCTTGGGCTCTCTCTCTCACACTCTCTCAAATAAATAAATAAATAAATAAATAAATAAACAAACAAATAAATAAATAAATAAATAATCTTTGGAAAAAAAAGAAAAACATTTGTTAGAAATTGGAATAGTTCTTTTCTTTCCATACAAACATTGAACAATATCATCCAGTGTATCTGACAAAGGACTTGTATCTAGAATACAAGAAATCTTATAATTCAACCCATTTTTTTAATAACCAAAACACTTCAACAAAGAAGATACACAGGTGGCAGATAAACAAGAATATGCTCAAAATTAGTAGTCATTTGGGAAATACAAATCAAAACCACAATGAGATACCACTTCATACCCACCAGGCTATTTAAGGGGGAAAGAAAAAGCAAGAAAAGAACTAGTGTTGACAAGAATGCAGAAAAATTTGAAATCTAGTACAAGCTTGGGGAACTGTAAAATCATGCAGCCACTGTAGAAAAGTTTGGCATTTTCTCAAGAAGTTAAAGCATAGAATTACCATATGACCCAGCAACATCACTCCTTAAAGTGAAAACTGGGCCTCAAATAGATACGTGTACACCAATGTTCACCGCAGCATTATTCACAACAGCCTACAGATAGAAACCCAAGGAATGATTAAACAAAATGTGAAATATACATACAATGGAATGGTATATTAAGACATAAAAAGAAACGAAGTCCTGATACATGCTACAACATGGATAAAAATCTAAGACATCATATTAAATGAAATAAGCCAGACACAAATGGCTTATGATTATGTTTTTTTTTTATGATTACGTTTTTAAAGAGTATGTATGTATGTATGTATGTATTTAAGAGAGAACAGAGAGTACAAGTAGGGAGTGAAGGGGGAAAAAGAGCAGAGGAAGAGGGAGAAGCAGACTCCCTGCTGAGTAGGGAGCCCAATGCAGGGCTCAAACCCAGGACCCTGAGATCATGACCTGAGCCCAGGGCAGACACTTAACTGACACTGAGCCCTCTAGGTGCCCCTATGATTCCACTTATAGGAGTTACCTAGAACAGGTGAATTCATAGTGATAGAAAGTAGAACAGAGGTTATGAGGAGCAGGGAGAAGAGGGATATAGGGTTACTGCTTAATGGGTACAGAATTTCTGTATGGGATGAAAAAATTCTAGAAATAGTAGTGATGGTTATATATATATCACTGAATGTACTTGATGACACTGAATCATAAACCTAAGAGTAGTTAAAATAAATGTTATATTACACATATTTACCACACTCACAAAATTTATCACTAAATGGAAGGTTGCAGGATGCCTGGGTGGCTCAGCAGTTGAGCCTCTGCCTTTGACTCAGGGCATGGTCCCGGGGTCCAGGATGGAGTCCCACATCAGGCTCCCTGCATGGAGCCTGCTTCCCCCTCTGCCTGTGTCTCTGCCTCTCTCTCTGTGTCTCTTATGAATAAATAAAATCTTAAATAGTCACATAGGTTTTTCTATTAAAAAAGGGATGGGGGGGCCACCAGAATGGCTCAGTCAGTTAAGCATCTGACTCTTGATTTCGGCTCAGATCATGATTTCGGCTCCACCCATCAGCAAGGAGACTTGAGATTCTCTCCCTCTGCCCCTTTCCATGCTTGTTTCCATTTGTGCTCTCTTTATCTCAAATAAATTAAAAAGAGATGTCTGGCTGGCTCAGTGGTTGAGCATCTGCCTGTGTCTCAGGGCATGATCCCAGGGTCCTGGGATTGAGTTCCACAGCCAGCTCCCTGAGAGGAGCCTGCTTCGCCCTCTGCCTGTGTCTCGGCATCTCTCTATCTCTCGTATATAAATAAAATCTTTAAAAAATAATAATAAAGGGACGCCTGGGTGGCTCAGTGGTTGGGCGCCTGCCTTCAATTCAGGTTGTGATCCTGGGATTCGGGATCAAGTTCTGCATCAGGCTCCCTGCGAGGAGCCTGCTTCTCCCTCTGCCTGTGTCTCTGCCCCTCTCTCTCTGTGTCTCCCATGAATAAATAAATAAAATCTTAAAAAAAAAAAAGTTAGCCAAAGAATACAGGGAAGCAAATTTTTTAAGCTCATGTACTGAAAATCAAAGAGTTAATTACAATACTGAAAGAGGGACCAAATAATCAATGTATAGATTACAAATAGAGAATGAAGCAAATCATGCTTCTTCCTCCAAAGCGTGGGCTCACCAGCTTTATCATTTTTATTTAAGGGTAGCACACTTTGAAAACAAGACACAAATTTATCTTCCAGTTCAACAAAGGAGAACTCAATCAGGTGTTATAACTACATTACTCTCCTATACTGAGAAGGCTAGAAAACCCCAAATGAAAGAAAGAAAGAAGAAAGAAAGAAGAAAGAAGAAAGAAAAGAAAAGAAAAGAAAAGAAAAGAAAAGAAAAGAAAAGAAAAGAAAAGAAAAGAAAAGAAGAAAGAAAGAAAGAAAGAAAGAAAGAAAGAAAGAAAGAAAGAAAGCCGGCCTGCGTGGCTCAGTGGTTTAGCACTGCCTTTAGCCCAGTGTGTGATCCTGGGGACCTGGGATCAGGTCCCACGTCAGGCTCCTTGTATGACGCCTGCTTCTCCCTCTGCCTGTGTCTCTGCCTGCCTCTCTCTCACTCTCTGTGTCTCCATGAATAAATAAATAAAATCTTTTAAAATAATAATAATAATAATAATAGGGACACCTGGGTGGCTCAGCAGTTGGGCTCACGAATAAATAAAAATCTTTAAAAAAAATAAAATAAATGAGACCATAAAGAAATTAGGTTAAAGGGAAAGAAACTGTGTTTGCTACAAGCTGCAGTACGTAACTATTTAATAGGTTTGTCTTCAAAAACAGTCAAAAAACAATACAAGTTTCTGTTTGGTCAAAAAGGTTCAACATTTAAAAATATTAAATTGTTCAACATACACTGTATTCTGAGCTTTTTGTGTTTTGTTGTTGTTGTTTTTAAAGATTTTATTTATTCATGAGAGACACAGAGGCAGAGACATAGGCAGAGGTAGAAACTGGCTCCCAATAGGGAGCCCAACGCGGAACTCGATCCCAGGACCCCGGGATCATGACCCAAGCCAAAGCCAAACGTTCAACCACTGGGCCACCCAAGTGCCCCTCTTCTAAGTTTTTAAGAGTCAATTTAAAAATTATCCAAAATACCCTGGGTGGCGCAACGGTTTGGCGCCTGCCTTTGGCCCAGGGCGCGATCCTGGAGACCCGGGATCGAATCCCACATCAGGCTCCCGGTGCATGGAGCCTGCTTCTTCCTCAGCCTGTGTCTCTGCCTCTCTCTCTCTCTCTGTGACTATCATAAAAAAAATAAATAAATAAAAAAATAAAAAAATAAAAATAAAAATAAAAATTATCCAAAATAGGGGTGTCTGGCTGCTGGTTTAGTCAGTACAGCATGCGACTCTTAATCTCAGGGTCGTAAGTAAGTTCGAGCCTCACACTAGCTGTGGAGCTTACTTAAAATAAAAAATTTTGGTATTTATTTATTTATTTATTTATTTAATTTTTTTTTAATAAAAAAATTTGAAATCCCTGGGTGGCTCAGCAGTTGAGCAGCTGCCTTTGGCCCAGGGCGTGATCCTGGAGTCCTAGGATGGGGTCTGCTTCTCCCTCCTCCTATGTCTCTGCCTCCCTCTCTCTGTGTCTCTCATGAATTTAAAAAAAAAAAAAAAAAAACTAAAATAAATAAATAAATAAATAATAAGCTTTTTATTTTATATATTTTTTTAATTGGAGTTCAATTTGCCAACATAGACACCCAGTGCTCATCCCATCAAGTGCTCCCTCAGTGCCCGTCACCCAGTCACCCTATACCCGCCCACCTCCCCTTCCACTACCCCTTCCTTGT
Source organism: Vulpes lagopus (assembly GCF_018345385.1). Taxonomy (NCBI): domain Eukaryota; kingdom Metazoa; phylum Chordata; class Mammalia; order Carnivora; family Canidae; genus Vulpes; species Vulpes lagopus. The sequence continues at coordinate 130,927,419 of NC_054831.1, forward strand.
TCGTTTCCCAGAGAGTTGGGAGTCTCTCATATTTTGTCACTCTCTCTAATTATTTTTAAATCAATATAGTCCTTTAAAAAAAATTATTTATTCATGGAGACACGGGGGGAGGGGGGCAGAGACACAGGCAGAAGGAGAAGTAGGCCCCATGCAGGGAGCCCAACGTGGGACTCGATCCCTGGTCTCCAGGATCACACCCCAGGCCGAAGTCGGTGCTAAACCGCTGAGCCACGCCTCTCAAGAGGCTGCCCCTCCTTTTAATCTTGCTATCTTTTGCCTAAGTACAAATAATAAAGATAGCAAAAGACAAAGAATCCCTAAAGCCAGCAAAAGACAGTCACCCCACAGCCCTAATATCACTGCAGAAAAAGCTAGTACCCTGAGAGATGTTTCTCTACTTGGAGAGACAGGGAGAAGAGTGGAAAAAGATGAGAGGAGGAATGATTGTAATAGTGTGCCAATTTGCATTATCTCTCTGCCAAATAATAGTAATAATAATAATTTGTTATATAATCTTGGGTCTAGGAAAGACTGCACATGAGGTAAAATCTCTATATCATAAAGAAAAAGACCACATAAATTCTATTTGTTGTCTTCTGGAATGTACATGTATACATGTACCTACTAAGTGCGATGTGACTTTTTAAATGCATTACTCTAGAATGCTTCCACAAATTCAATAGTTAGGGATCCCTGGGTGGCGCAGCGGTTTGGCGCCTGCCTTTGGCCCAGGGCACGATCCTGGAGACCCGGGATCGAATCCCACGTCAGGCTCCCGGTGCATGGAGCCTGCTTCTCCCTCTGCCTGTGTCTCTGCCTCTCTCTCTCTCTCTCTGTGACTATCATAAATAAATAAAAAAAAAAATTAAAAAAAAAAAATTAAAAAAAAAAAAAAAAAAACAAATTCAATAGTTATAATTTGAACAGCTTTGTGTGGTCTCCAGGAAAAGAAAAAAAAAAACAAAACAAAAAACAAAACACACACAGAAACCAAATAAATATTACAGTTCCTTGAATAGCAAAATATAGCCAAAAGATAATTGGGCCAAAATACTTGTAATACATGACAAATAAATGTTTTCCTAAATATAAAACAGTTCTGACAAATCAGGGAAGACAAGCCCCCCCCCAAAAAAAACAGGCAAAATACCTGAATATGAAGTTCTTTTGAAATATGCATATACTGAGGCACCTAGGTGGCTCAGTCAGTTAAGTGGCTGACTTTGGCTCAGATCAGGATCTCAAGGTTCTGGTATCCAGTCACGCATTAGGCTCCCTGCTCAGTGGGGAGTCTGCTTCTCCCTCTTCCTCTGCTACTCCTCCCACTTGTGTTCTTGCTCTCTCAAAAAAAGAAAATCTTTTCAGGACTCCTGGGTGGCTCAGTAGTTGAGCATATGCCTTCGACTTAGGGCGTGATCCCGGGGTCCTGGGATTGAGTCCCACATTGGGCTCTCCGTGGGGAGCCTGCTTCTCCCTCTGCCTACTGTCTGCCCCCCCCCTCTCTGGGTGTGTCTCATGAATAAACATATAAAAAATATTTTTTAAAAATCTTTTCTAGGGCAGGCTGGGTGGCTTAGTGGTTTAGTGCCTCCTTCAGTCCAGGACATGATCCTGGAGCCCCCGGATCGAGTCCCACGTCAGGCTCCCTGCATGGAGCATGCTTCTCCCTCTGCCTGTGTCTCTGCCTCTCTCTCTCTCTCTCTCTCTCTCTCTCTCTCTCTCTCTTCCCGTGTGTGTTTCTCATGAATAAATAAAATCTTAAAAAAAAAATCTTAAGTAAATAAATATAAAAAATATGTACGTACACACAGGGGGCACTAGTTAGCTCAGTTGATGGAGCATGTTACTCTTGATCTCAGGGGTGTAGGTTCAGGCCCAACCTTGGGTACAGAGATTACTTAAAAATAAAATCTTAGGGGCACCTGAGTGGTTCAGTTGGTTAAAAGTCTGTCTTCAGCCCAGATCATAATCGCAGGGTCCTGGCAGCGAGTCCCACATGATTCTCACATCCTCCCTGCTCAGCAGGAAGTCTGCTTCTCCCTCTACCTCTACCCATCCCCCACTGCCTGTGCTCTTTCTCTTGCTCTCTCTCAAATAAATAAAATCTTTTGAAAAGAAAAATTAAAAATAAATAAAATGTGTACATATACAGATAGTAAACAAAAGAAATACACTCAAAAAAGCTGCTTAATTTTACTCAAAATTTTGAAAATCAAAAGTTTGAAAAGGCAACATAATACAAAACCCTAAATTTTCATAATACCTAGGTACTAGTCTAAATAATAGGCACTTTCATAACACTGTAGGAATGTAAGTCAGAAAAACCTCTTAGTAAGACAATTTCATAGTACTGATTAAGAACTAAGTACACATCCCTAGAAATTCCATTCACAAAGATTGATCATGCATGTGTAATTGCAGGTGTCTGCAAACTATACAAGATTGCTTACTGCAACACTGCTTACAACTGTAAAGAAAAACCACCATTCCACTTTCTGTCTATATGAATTTGACTGCTCTAGGTACTTCCTGTAACTAGAATAATATAATACTTGACCTTTTGGGATTTATTTCACCTAATGAAATTTTATCTATATAGTTAGTTTTTGCTTTTAAAGCAGACTCCTGGGATCCCTGGGTGGTGCAGCGGTTTAGCGCCTGCCTTTGGCCCAGGGTGCGATCCTGGAGACCCGGGATTGAGTCCCACGTCGGGCTCCCGGTGCATGGAGCCTGCTTCTCCCTCTGCCTCTCTCTCTCTCTCCCTCTGTGTGACTATCATAAATAAATTAAAAAATAAATAAATGAATAAATAAATAAAGCAGACTCCTCACTCAGTGTGGAGCCCAATGCAGGGCTTGAACCCAAGACCCTGAGATCAAGACCTGAACTGAGATCAAGAGTCAGACACTTGGACAGCCTGGGTGGCTTAGCGGTTTAGCGCCTGCCTTCAGCCCAGGGCCTGATCCTGGAGACCCAGGATCGAGTCCCACATCCGGCTCCCTGCATGGAGCCTGCTTCTCCTTCTGCCTGTGTCTCTGCCTCTCTCTCTCTCCCTGTGTCTCTCATGAATAAATAAATAAAACCTTAAAAAAAAAAAATCAGACACTTAACCAAATGAGCCACCAGGTGCCCCACCATATTTTTTTTAAAACAGAAGAAAATCAAATTTAATAGGCATACACATGAGGAATCCACATAAATGTAAAATTCCCTCACTCAGCATAATTTCTTCAAGGTTTGACGATGTTGTATCATGAGTCAGAATTTCCTTCCTTCTAAGGCTGAGTAATATTCCATTGTATGTATTCTATTTATCACAAATTTAATATTTGTTTATTCTGTTTATCCATTCATGGATCATCAACATTATGGCTTCTTCTAACTTTTGGCTATTGTGAATAAGGCTGCTATGAACACAATAGATTACTTTTTTCATATGAAAAACTATTTACTGGTTCTAATTCAGAGGATTTAAGAAAACTTGAAAGACCAATGACAAGCTTAATTCAACCAACAAAACTATACTCATCTGTTTACTGAATCCATGGTGAGTGCCTAGAATCCTGTATGTGAAAATTTGATGACTAACTCTTGAGAAAAGCAATGTTTTCAGCAAAGCCTTGAATTCTTCAGAACTATTACAGGTATCATTACCTCGGTGAAAAAAATACACATATACACATATGCATTATTTTACACCAATCTAGTGGGAACCTATTTACTAAGTAAAATTAATTTTGGATATGCCTGGCTGGCTCAGTCAGTAGAGCATGACTCTTGATCTCAGGATCCTGAGTTCAAGCCCCACGTTGGTCACTGAGTTTACTTTAAAAAATTATTTTAAGTCAATTTTTAATAAAAGGATAAAATTGCTCAACTGATACATAAACCTCTGACAGATTATTCAATTAGGGGGAGAAAAAAATTCCTAAGATTCTATAATCTTTAGATCCTACTGGTGAGATCAAATAGGAAGAGTGGATCTTAGAAATACTTCATGAAGTACTTCTCTCTAGAGCACAGGAGAGACGAGTCTATCCTACATGAACCAAAACACAATACAGGAACATGATGACCACTAAGTTAAAATATGGACTTTTGTGCTCACAATACTTCATGAATAACCTCATAAATGTGTCTGATTTACACAGTACTTTTCTGGGAAAAGTTCAAGTATAACTAAATAGAATGCAAATGATCATAATTAATGATTTCATAATAACAGTAAATTAAGCAGATGAAGAAAAAAGTAGCAAAGCAAGCTGATCAACAAAAGGGAAGACTAGAGAGAACAAAGCTGAAGAAGCAGAAGCCAAGAGAATAAATAATAGCAAAAATCCACATCAAGAGTAGCTAGCACGAATACATTTGAAAACATGCTTCCTACATAGCTAACCAGGACTATTACAACTGCTGAGAAGAAATTCACTTTTAACCTTATAACTTGCGGGCAGCCCCGGTGGCACAGCAGTCTGGCGCCGCCTGCAGCCTGGGGTGTGATCCTGGAGACCCGGGATCGAGTCCCACACTGGGCTCCCTGCGTGGAGCCTGCTTCTCCCTCTGCCTGTGTCTCTGACTCTCTCTCTCTCTCTCTCTCTCTCTCTCTCTGTGTGTCTATGAATAAATAAATAAAATATTTTTAAAAAATAACCTTATAACTTGCTTCTTGGTAAAACAGTAAGTTAAACATTGATTCTGAGAAACTTTTGAATACTTCTAACACTTCACTTGACCAGTGACTTTTATCCTTATTTCATATAATATAGTTGCTAAAATAAAACAGAAGACAAAAACATGACCCCACTTTTTTTTTTCCTAAAGATTTTATTTATTCATGAGAGATACACAGAGAGAAGCAGAGACACAGGCAGAGGGTGAAGCAGGCTCCTCGCAGGGAGCCTGATGCGGGACTCGATTCCAGGACCGGGATCATGTCCTGAGCTAAAGGTAAACATTCAACCACTGAGCCACTCAGGCACCCCGACCCCACCTTTTTGTAGTTACATAAATCCCATATTCTTTACTCCACTGTGAGTATCTTTGTAAAATCTTTGAAGACTACTTCTACTCCTAGATTTGGGAAATGAGTTCTTTATCACTCCTTAATCCTAAAAGGTCTTTGGATTTCTTTAATTCCAATGTTTTTTTTTTAAACTTTCGCTTCCCAATAAAGAACCATGGCAAGGAATTAACCCAATCCATATAAAAAATGAGTCACGGGGCACCTGGGTCGCTTAGTCAATTAAGCCTGTGACTCTTGATTTCAGCTCAGGTCCTGATCTCAGGGTCACGGGATCAAGTCCTGTGTGGGGCTCCATGCTTATCTCGGAGTCTGATTGTCCCTCTGTTCCTCCCCCTGTTCATGCTTGCTCTCTTTAAAATAAAAAAATAAACAGAATCTTTAAAAAAGTCATTAGCTGGGACACCTGCATGGCTCAGTGGTTGAGCATCTGCCCTCAGCTCAGGTCCTGATCCAGGGGTCCTGGGATCGAGTCCCAGATCAGGCTCCCTGCAAGGAAGCCTGCATCACCCTCTGCCTATGTCTCTGTCTCTCGTGAATAAATAAATAAAAATTTTTTTTAAAAAGTCACAGCCTGAAAAAAAAAAAAAGTCACAGCCTGTATGTCAATCATTTTATTAAATACGCAAACTTTCCCAGTCCACATTTTAATCTGATTAGTTATAATCTCTAGAAATAAAAAGTTTTTTTCTACAAACAAAAAATCTTTTAGGAATAACAAAACATTCAGGAAAAAAAAAAAAACAGAAAGACACTGTTACAACAAAATTTTCAATATGATCAACACAAGGAAAATCAAATATCGTAACTCCGTGAGACCCTAAACTGTGATGATAAGTTCCTTTTATACATCTACTTTTAGAATGACAAGGCAAATATATGCTGAAAGGATGATCTATGTCAAAAACCACTGTGGACAGGGTTACTTTACGAGAAAAATAGATGTGAGTGATGAGAAAAACTAGAGTATATCCTTATACGCTTTACATATACACTATTTAAAAAAAATATTAACTGCAACATAATTTAAAACTTTACAAATACCGGGATCCCTGCGTGGCTCAGCGGTTTAGTGCCAGCCTTCCGCTCAGGGAGTGATCCTGGAGTCCCAGGATCAAGTCCCACATCGGGCTCCCTGCGAGAAACCTGCTTCTCCTTCTGCCTCTGTCTCTGCCTCTCAATCTGTGTCTCTCGTGAATAAATAAATACAGTCTTTAAAAAAAAAATCAGAGAACAAAGGGTGAGATATTAACATATACCTCAAAAAGTGTTTTTGTTGGTTTGTTTTGTTTTTGAGGGGGGTGGGGCAGGGGGAGAGAGAAAATCCCAAGCAGGCCCCACACCACGCAGAGCCCAACTAGGGACTGGATCCCATAACCCCAAGGCTCAGAACCTGAGCCAAAAGTCAAACTGACTGAGCCACCCAGGCACCCCATGGACAAGAATGTAATCAGCAAAATTCACACAGTCAGAAACTATAATCAACCTGGTGTGCAACAAATTAAGTTGTAAAGAGAGAGTAAGATTAAAACCTATATATTAAAAGACTTCAATAGGCAAGATATTCATCAAGAAGTAAATAAACTGGGGGATCCCTGGGTGGCTCAGTGGTTTGGCGCCTGCCTTTGGCCCAGGGCATGATCCCAGAGTCCCAGGATCAAGTCCCACATCGGGCTCCCGGCATGGAGCCTGTTTCTCTCTCTGCCACCGTCTCTGCCTGCCTTTCTCTCTCTCTCTCTCTGTCATGAATAAATACATAATCTTAAATAAAAACAAAAAACTGTGATATCTTGACTAAGGTGGTAGTGGTAGTTACAACAATGCCTACATTTCTCAAAATTCAACAAACTTTACACTTAAAGTAAGTACACTTTAAGTAATCTATATGCAGATTAAACCTCAAAAAATTTTTTTTAATTTATTGGAGCTTAAACACACAACCCCAAGGCCAAGAGTCTCATGCTCTACCAACTGAGCCACCCAGGTGCCCCCCAACTTTAAGTTGTTTCAACAAAATTTTTAAAGAATTACATACCACCAATTACAATTGGTATGCCCTTAATAGAGTCTGAGTTCAGGGATCCCTGGGTGGCGCAACGGTTTGGCGCCTGCCTTTGGCCCAGGGCGCGATCCTGGAGACCCGGGATCGAATCCCACATCGGGCTCCCGGTGCATGGAGCCTGCTTCTCCCTCTGCCTGTGTCTCTGCCTCTCTCTCTGTCTGTGACTATCATAAATAAAATTAAAAAAAAAAAAAATAGAGTCTGAGTTCAGAAAAAGATTTTTGACTACACAAAAAAATTTTTTAAAAACCAATCCATTACAAACTTTAATAGTGGCTAGATATTTGAAATAGGAATATATCTCTTTAAACAATCTTTACCTTGTAGGCATAAATACTGAAATATTTATGGATAAAAGTAAGATATCCAGAATCTACTTCAAAATAACATTCCAGGGCTTGTGCCAAAGAATAAGGGTCTTAACTCATTGAGGAATCCCTTGGAAGGGACCAAGAGTATTTCCGAAGAGAGGGAAAAAATGTTGAGTACAGCCACTTTGGAAAACAATAGGAGGTTCCTCAAAACATTAAAAATAGAACTACCATATGATCCAACAATTCACTTCTGGGTATTTATCCAGAGAAAATGAAAACACTAACTTGAAAAAAAAATACGTGGATCCCCATATTCACTGCAGCATAATTTACAACAGCTAAGACACAGAAACAATCTAAGTGTTCATGGACTGAAGAATGGGTAAAGAAAATGTAGTATATATATATACATAATGGAGTACTAAACAGTCATAAAAAAGAAGGAAGTCTTGCTATTTGAGACAAGGTGGATGAACCTTGAGGGCTTTATACTAAATGAATCAGAGAAAGACAAATACCAAATGATCTCATTTCTGCGTAGCATGTTAAAAACAAGAAAACTCACAAGCTCACAGATACAGAGAACAGACTGGGAGCAGAAGGGTGAAATGAGTAAAAGAAAGGGGGGTCAAGGAGATCCCTGGGTGGCTCAACGGTTTTTTAAAAATCTTTAAAAAAGAAAGGGGGTCAAAAGGTACAAACTTCTAGTTCTAAAATAGTCACAGGAAGAGATGCCTTGGTGGCTCAGTGGTTGAGCATCTGCCTTCTGCTCAGGGCATTATCCTGGGATCGAGTCCCGAGTCCCACTTCAGGCTTTCTGCAGAGAGCCTGCTTCTCCCTGACTAGGTCTCTGCCCCTCTCTGTGTCCCTCATGAATAAATAAAATCTTAACATAAAATAGTCACAGGGATATAATATGCCACATAGTAACTACAGTTAACAATATTGTATTACTTATTTGAAAGTTGCTAAGAAAGTAAATCTTAAAAGTCCTCATCACAGGGATCCCTGGGTGGCTCAGCGGTTTGGCGCCTGCCTTTGGCCCAGGGCGCGATCCTGGAGACTCGGGATCGAGTCCCACATCGGGCTCCCGGCATGGAGCCTGTTTCTCCCTCTGCCTGTGTCTCTGCCACCCCCCCCCCCCCCCCCCGCCATGAACAAATAAATAAAATCTTAAAAAAAAAAAAAAAGTCCTCATCACAGGAAAAACAGGAAAAAAAGGGGGGGGGCACCTAGGTGGCTCATTTGGTTAAGAATCTGACTGTGGCTCAGGTCATGGTTCCAGGGTCCTGGGATCAAGCCCTGAGTCAGGATCCCTGCTCAGCAGGGAGTCTGCTTCTCCCTCTCTCTCTGCTCTCCACCCCCCTGCTCATTCTCTCTCTCTCTCTCTCTCTCTCAATCTTTCTCTTTCTCACAAACAGGTAAGTAAAATCTATTTTAAATCTATTTCTATTGGGGATCCCTGGGTGGCTCAATGGTTTAGCACCTGCCTTTGCCCCGGGGTATGATCCTGGAGTCCCAGGATCAAGTCCCCCATCAGGCTCCCTGCATGGAGCCTGCTTCTCCCTCTGCCTGTGTCTCTGCCTCTCTCTCTCTCTCTCTCTTTGTGTGTCTCTCATGAATAAATAAATAAAATCTTTTTTAAAAATATGTTTATTTAAAAAAAAAACAAATTTAAAAAACAAGAAAAAAATTTATGTATGGTGACAGGTATTAACTAGACTTATCTAGTAGACATTGAAATATATACAAGTATCAAATTATGTTATATAACATTAGTTTTTAGTATCAATTATAACTCAATTTTTTAAAAAAAAAGTTAAGGTCAGTGAGGTTTATGAGAAGGTAGGGCATGGGCAAAATTTTGCTGAGATACCATAGAAAGTGAGTGATTGACAACCAAATAAATAAATGAAGCAATGATGATTCCTAATATTATTTTCTAAGAAACAAACTCCTTTCTCTTCTGTGTGACTCTCCCCTCTTCTACGTGACTCAGCACATAATAAAGCTCAGACTGATCTAGTGATTAAGCTCATGTCACTAAGTCAATGGTGGAATTAGAACCAAAACTACTATTTTAAGAGTCAGGTAGCTTTAGATCTGCTTTAAACCAGAGAAAGATGAATGTATTGATCCACAAATTGTCTCCTAGGAAAGAAAAAATTGGGGGCAAAAACATGCAAGTCATTTCAAGTCCTACCTTCCTTTCCTTTCCTTGTTCCTCACCCTCAAATGTTGGTTTCCAAAGAAATTAGTTGAGAGAGGGGGGGATGTGAAACAGAGGCAGCAGGGGTGATGTGCCCAGAGTTGGGGGGAGCCGGGGGGGGGGGGGGGAATGGAGCAGGAAGGCAACAGAATGGTCTATTAGCTACACTGAGAACAGAACTGGTTGAGTAAATAACACTAAGAGTAACAGCAGTCAGGTTTTTCATCGTCTACGAAAAAATTTACAAGTATGTAATGGAGAAGTTAGAAAGAATCCTCATGTATTGGAACATGTGAAGTACAGATAATGTGCATATATGAAAATCAAATACAAAGGGTAAATAGTAAAGACATTAACTTGACCAAGTGAGCAAAGTTAAACTAATATCCCCAGTGGTAGGATGGATCCACACTATTTGCCTCCTTATATATTACTCTGAGATGGGCACAGAATCGTTTCTGTGGTATTCTTGCCAAGAATGCATGCCCTCATCTGGTCATGAGGTAACCCCGGACAAGCTCAAGTGGAGGCCATCCTGCAGAATGACAGGCCTAGGTTTTGTTTTGTTTTTATATATTTTATTTATTTATTCATGAGAGACAGAGAGAGAGAGAGGGAGGCAAAGACACAGGCAGAGGGAGAAGCAGGCTCCATACAGGGAGCCCGACATGGGACTTGATCCTGGGACTCCAGGATCACGCCCTGGGCCAAAGGCAGACACCAAACCACTGAGCCACCCAGGGATTCCCAGGCCTAGGTTTTATAAGACTATCAGGCACATGAGAATTAGGGTAAGACTGAGAAAACTGTTCCAGAATGATGAGATGCAACCATAAACAGCAATACATGGATCAAAAAAGAAAAAGGAATATTGTTGGGATGGCTGGCATCATTTCAATGGGGTCTATGGACTGGGCAGTAATAACTGTGCCAATATTGGTTTCCTGACTGGGAAGACTATGAAATGCAATGGAAGAGTGTCCTTGTTTGGGTAAAGTATGTACTAGAGAGAGACTTTAACGGTAACAGGATAGCATGCCACAAAAAGACAAGAGACAGTAATGGAGCAAATGTTGCAAACTGGTAACAACTGAGGATTTTATTTTTTTCCAGAGATTTTATTTACTTATTCATGAGAGACAGAAAGAGGCAGAGAGGCATAAGCAGGCTCCCTGTCGAGAGCCCAATGCAGGACTAGATCCCAAGTCCCCGTAACCATTCCCTGAGCTGAAGGCAGATGCTCGACCACTGAGCCACCCGGGCATCCCACAACTAAGGAATTTAGAGAAAGGAGATGTGGGAATTCTTTGTACCATATCATGAACTGTATTTCAAAACATTTTAAATAAGAAAATAACACCACTAAGAAAGAAGTGGATCTAAATCTGGACAGGCCTTCATTCTGGTGTATCAAATACCATCTTTTCAAGGAGGCTGTACTTATTCCCCCCATCCTCATGACTCTCTATCCCCTCCTCTGCTTCATTTCTCTTCATAAGGCAGGATAGGCCACAATTGATGGTTGTTTGGGCTGAATGCCGAGTACATGGGATTCATCTACTATTCTTCTTTTTTTGTATATACTCAAAATTCTCCAAAGCAGAATTTTTAAACTACAAAATAGAGGTATCTATGCATCTTTATTAATACACTAAAGTATCTAGCAGCATGTCTAATAGCTACTTTACTTTCCAAGTTGTGATGAGCATAAATGATTTGCAAACATGGAAATGAAGTCACAAAGAATCTTCTGCAGGGTACCTGGGTGGCTCAGTGTTAAGCATCTGATTTTGGCTGCTGCCGTGATCTTGGGATCCCGGGATCCTGGGATCCTGGGATCCTGTGACCCAGCCGGCAATGAGCCATTCCACGGGCTCCAAGCTCAGCGGGGACACTCTCCTTGTCCCTCAACTCTCTTCTTCTGTCCCTCCCCCGCAGCTCATGCACACAGATGTGCGTGCATTCTCTCAAATAAATAAAACCTTAAAGAAAATTAAAAAAAAAAAAAACAAAACAAAGTGATTTTTAAGGAATCTTAAATGGAAAAAGTGCCTTTACTGTAGACAGTGTACTAGTATAATTTTTAAAAATGCCTGAGACAGGGATCCTTGGGTGGCGCAGCGGTTTGGCGCCTGCCTTTGGCCCAGGGCACGATCCTGGAGACCCGGGATCAAATCCCACATCAGGCTCCCGGTGCATGGAGCCTGCTTCTCCCTCTGCCTGTGTCTCTGCCTCATTCTCTCTCTCTCTCTCTCTCTCTCTGAATATCATAAATAAATAAAAATTTTAAAAAATTTTTAAAAATAAAAAAATTAAAATGCCTGAGACAAAAAAAATTACCACCTACCAATTTCATGATTTATAAAAGACACAAGTCACTGTATGCCAAATGTCATTTTGTAAAACATAATTTTTTAAAGATATATTTATTAGATAGCTCAAGCATGGGCAGGGACAGGAGCAGAGGGAAAGTACCTCAACCAGACTCTGCATTGAGGGGGAAGCTGCACGCAGGGGCTTGATCCCGGGACCTTGAGATCATGACCTTAGCCAAAATGAAGAGTCTGACACCTAACCGACTGAGCTACTCAGGCGCCCCTAAAATACAAGATGTTTTTTAAAAGAGTACAAATGTCCTAGTTTTCAAATCAAAGGAATAAAATGGAGTGAAGGTTTAAATAAATCGGCCAATTTTAAGAATCAAAAAACTATAAATGTATTGCACAAAAAAGTACATACATTCCTATCACGTTTACACACAGTGTAACAATCAAAGTCAATACAAGCTATAATCAGAAAATCTTCATTCCATTTGTCAAAACTCTCAAGTTACCCAAACTCTGCATTTAACACGCAAAGAGATATACATAACTCTAGAGGTTAAGGCTGGACTAAAAACCTAGCACCAAAACAAGCAATAGGAAAAATAATAGTGTTTCCCATTTGAATTTTCCCACAAATACTCCTTAACTTTAAGAACTGGAACTGCTCCTTCTACAATAAAAATCTCTATGCTAAACTTCAATTTATCTCTATATTCAAAATGAACTCCCAAATAATTAAAGCCAAGAATTCACTAAACTTAAGTGAGGATTTTATAGAGATATTCTTTTGTGGGTTCTTTTTAGATGTTTACAATTTTCAGGTTGGCAGATGCAGACACATGTAGGGGGAAAAATCTGAATATTCTAATATTGTAAAATTATACCGAGAACATCTTTTCATGGCAAAGTAGATTTCCACGCAGTGAAAACCAGTTAGGTAGCACACAAAAATTAAACAGTTTGTAATAAAATGATTAAACATTCTAACTGGTTTCCACAAGAGTATACTACCTTCACTCAAAATTGAGTAGCTCTAAGGCAAATAATAAAAAAAAATAATAAAGTATCAAGGTTAGAAAGTTAACTATAGAAAATTACTTTGTCTCCTTGTTCAGCAGGCTAAGATATGTCTGTTTCAAGAGCGTAAACATTTATTACAAAGCATCCAATAAGGAAATTCAGGAGCCCAATTTTAATAAATATACATACTCAAGTATTTGCAGGCCACAAAATGCTTACTCTAAATACTGTGGACTAGTTAACTACAGCTCCAACACCACAGATGCTTGTAACTAAAAACAAATATATCTGGACGCCCGGGTGGCTCAGCGGTTAAGCGCATCTGCCTTTGGCTCAGGGTGTGATCCTGGGGTCCCAGGATCGAGTCTCACATCGGGCTCCCTGCATGGAGCCTACTTCTCCCTCTGCCTTTGTATCTGCATCTCTCTCTCTCTCTCTCATGAATAAATAAAACCTTTTAAAATATATATATATATATATATATATATACATACACACACATATATCATCTCCAATTGCATATATCAGTTTTCACGAGCTGTTTCAAACATTTTTTTTTAATTTAAGCAAAATTTCAAAGTAAGGAGAAAGTGAGACTTAAGACCATTTGGAAAAACTTTCCCATTACCACTATCTTTATAACTTCTGTATAAATCTTCCCAAAGCATGAGTGCTCTACAGGATTAGAAATGTCTCATAAATCAAGCCCGCAATCTCTTCATAAGCATTCCAAACAATACAATGCCTGAGCAATCAAGAATCTACAAGAAAGGTAGTTGAAAAACATGTCCCCCACAAGTCAAACACTACCATTCGTCCTGGCACCGAGCCCTGTTTTCCTCCAATCTGCCAGAGGCATTCTACTCAGGAAATAAAATACAACATTTCAAGCATTCTGTATTAATTTTTTAGTGCTATTTCTCAGGATAATTTTTTTTTTATTTTTAAAATGTACAAAAGCCCATCTGAAAATAATTAACGAAATTGTAACATTCAAAGCCAGAGCTGTTTCTACATAGAAACAGGCTGGGCTCTAAAAAAGAAACGATGTAGCAATGATGTAAGGCTAGAGTGAGTCAAATTTGTTTTAAGTCTAAAAATACCTCTAGTTATAGAATACTGAAGACAAGGAAATTCTTCCACTATATTTTTACTGTGTCCCCAAAGTAAAGAGATCCAAATACATGAACATATAACATGTATTCCAGCTATTTAAACTCAGAAAACCATTGTAATAAGACATTTAAAATTAGCAAAGCCAAAATACATTTTCAAATAGTTCTCATTCTTTTGACAACATTTTTACATAAGCGGCTACCTTGCTCTACCTCTGCATGATTTTTAACATATTCTACAAAACTGGGAATGGATGGGAAGACCCTGAATACGTGATTTACTCAAAATGGGCAAATAAGACATAGAGAATTTTATATTCTTTAAAGGGCTCTATTCGTTCGCTCATTCTAATTCAAGGAATCATCTCTGCACACACCTCTCTCTCTTACAACTAAAAGACAGCAACCAATTGTTGTGTAACTCCTCCCTTCCCCCCTTCAACCCAGCTAACATACAAAGGAAAGGACTTTCTCTATTGTGCAAATTCAGTCCCTGCAACAGATCTTTGTTAACTAAAATCTGATTCAGAAATAGTCCTCATTTATTTTTTTTCCCACTGGAATACAAAAACTAAAGAATAAAAACACAACAAATGTTATTCTTATTTCAAGAAGATAAAGTCAAATTTTGAAAATGCTCTGATTACATTTTATAGATTTGGTCTTTCTTTGGTACGGAAAGAAAAAAGCCAAATCAGCATCCTTCCCTCAATCTATTTTCCACCAAAAACACTGATCAAAATATAAATAATACAAAAAAGGTTTGGGTTTGACCCCTCCCCCCAACACACACAAAAGTGCCTCTAAGCTGCCCTGCTCCCAAAACTGTCTGGTTTAATCTTTAAAAAAAAAAAAAAAAAAAATCCAAATACTTAACTACAAAAGCCTAATCAGTGTTACAAGAATAATCATTTTGAAAACGTTTTAAGTAATGTATTCCCAATATACACCTCTTAATCCTGTAAAACAGTTATTAGTTAATGTTGTAATTAGCTAGGGAAAAGTGTAAAAGCTGGTAAAAGGTATTATAGGGTTTATCTCATTCTGATTTCTAGAAAACACTACAAGTGAGTATCCTTACATTTCCTTCCAGAGCTATCATTCTAGTACAATTACCTTTTTACCCTTTCACTTAAATTACTCAAATTTCGTTTTCCTCCCAGTAACAATCACATTTTACAAAACGTTTTCTACAATAGGGATAAAAGGCTTTGAATTCCTCCAAACGGGGTCCATTTAGCTCCACAGCTGGAAAGGCAAAAAAAAAAAAAAAAAAACCATTTCTTGTACATATCTAAGAATAAACAAGCAGCCATAAATAGAGATTACCTGTCTTGGGGATCGGGTGGGAAGTGGGGGATGGGAACTAGGAATCCCGATGTCAGGGGTGAAGGGGAGATTTTTCTTTGTAAACCCTTTACATTCTTTAAACCCTTAAGAATGCACTGCCTTTTCAAAGAGCTAAGGACATTTGTTTAAACAAAATTTTAAGTTTCTTTTAAAATAAAGGACTTTGGTGGATACACGGTCTGCTTAGTTTTAAGATAATCTTCTTTTATCAGTAGCATCTGCTTGTGCTCTGCAATAGGTGAGATACCCCTTTAAACGCAGTCAGTGAGCAATGTGCCCGCTAAGCCCTCTTTAACGCGGTAACGTTCCTCCAGACCTCCGCTTTCGAAGGCAGCTCGCATCCTCCGCCCCCTCCTCCCTCTGTGCATTCTGAGATCTGCTCTGCTGATTCCCACATAAAGTGGGTCCTGGCCGCCATTTTAGAAAGTCATTCACACAAGCCGGACCGCAGCACCATCCACTTCAAAACCTCCCCCCCCCCCCAACTCCCTCGGACGATTTCCTCCCTGCTTTCCCTAACCCCTCATCTTGTGAGGAGCCAAACTCCCAGCAGCAGGCATGCAACGTCTCTGGAATGTGCATAATGCGAAATGACACGTCTGGCCAGAACACTGAGGAGCAAAGCGAATGCTGCAATGCACGTGTCTGCACGTCGATACCGACGGATTTCCCAGGCAGAGAGAGACCTACAGAGAGAAGTCCACGAGGAGTTAGAAGCGAGCACACCTACGGGGCTCCGCCACTCCGACAACCTGCTCCTACGTGGCTTTCCCCACCGAAGCACGGAGGGCACCGGGGCTGTGGGTGGGGGTCAAGGGTGGAGCAGCGCCAGGGAGGGAAAGTTCCCATCTGCTTCCCGGCCGAGCCCCGGGGCTCGGCCCCTTTCTCGCGGGGGAGAGAGGCGAGTTTCTGCTCCCCGCCCGGCCTCGCCTGGTTTCTCAGCACCGCGTAGTAAACACCGGGAGAGTCCCTGGAAGCGCGCCTCCCCCGGCCCTGCCGAGGACCGCCCGAGCAGGTTATGAATGGCCTCACTACCGCCGGCTCCTTTTCACACGCGGACACGCGCAGACGCGCGCTCCAGCGGCGAAGATTTAATACCCCAGGAACCGCGACCGCCGGCGGCATCGGCGATCCTCCATTTAAACGACACGGTGGGGCTCCGCCGCCTCCGCTTCCATTGCCCCGTCCGGGCCGCTCAGGGGCAGGCGCCGCGGTCTATTTCTCCCGTGGTGACTCACTAACGAGGGCGCTCCAGCATCTCCTCCGCTCACTAGAGAGGAAGAGGAATCTGGAGTGGCCCAAACTCAAAGACCTCTCAGGGCCTCGACTGCCGGGACCAACCGCGGCTTCTCGAGGACGAGCCCAGACGGGCGACGGTGCCCGTCCACCCGCGGCGCCGGCGTTCGCGCCGAGGACTCTCCGCCACGGCAGCGGCCGCTCCACCAGGAGGGCGAGCGCCTACGTGCCGCTGCGGAGGACGCATCGAAAGCGCTCGTGTCCGCCTCCCGCCGCGACTCACGCTCCGGGAAGTTTACGAGAGCAGCTCCCGGTCCTGCTCGCAGGGGACCGGCATTCTCCCGACCACCGCTCCGAGGGCTCCGGGGGCGGGAATCCCCGTCCCTGCAGGGGCGGCCCCGGCGGAGGGGCACGGCCGAGGCCCTCGGGCGCAGCGCTCCCCGCAGCCCGCGGGCCCCTCAGGGCTTGACGGCGGCCGCGGAGGCGAAGGAGCCCAAACAGGCGCACAACTTCTCCTCAGGCACCGTCCCCGCCAGCCCGCCGCGCACGCACCCGCACACGCGCACACGCACACCTTCCTTTAAATTTTTTTTTTCTTTTGATATATAAAAAGGAGACACCGTGGGCTCGCCGTGTCCCTGGAGTCCCGGGGTCACCAGCCGCTCGAGAGCGGCGCCCAGAAGCTCGCAGCGTGTCCCCGGCTCCGGCTGCTCCCGCACCGCCCGCCGCGGCTGGCGTCCGGGTGGGACCGCTCCTGTCGCACAAGCCCGGCTCGAGGTCACACACCTCCGGGGGGAGCTGCGGCGGGAGCCCGGTCGGCCGCGCCGGGGCGCCAGGACGCGACCCCACCGCCGCCCCGCCGGCCGCCGGCCCCCCTCGCAGCGCCGGTCCGCGGACGCCGCGCCGCTCCGCCGAGGCCGAGGCGAGGCCCACCCCGCCGCGCGCCGCCTGCACCCGTCCGTGGGTCCGGCCCGGTCCCCTCAGCAGTTCCGCGCACGGGGAGGGGCCGGCAACGGGCCGGGCGGCAGCAGCGCCCGCGGAGAGCGCGGCCCAGCGCCGCGTGTCACTCACCGTTTGAAATGCTCGATGATCTTCTCTTCCCGCACATTCTCCGGTAAGTTGCCCACCCAGAGGTGCCTGGTTTCCCGGACCATGCTGGGCGGTGTGCCGGCGGCCGCTGGTGCGGGTTCTCCGTCGCCGGCTTCGTACGAGCCCGTCAGCGCCGGGAGGCGGGCGCCGAGGCGGCGGCGGCGGCGGCTGCGGCGGTGGCGTCGGCAGCGGCGGCGGCTCCTCCGGCTCCCCCCCGTGCAGAGACCATCCCTCTCCCCCAGGTTCTGACTCTCGGGCCTCGCAGCTCCGCTCTGCCGCCACCACACACCCGAAGCCGACCCTCGCGCTCCGGCGGCGCATGCGCCCGGGCGGCGGCGGGCGGGGGAGCGGGGAGGAGGGGCGAGCGGGACCCGGGCGGCCGCGGCTACGGCGGAGCTGGCGCTGTGGCAGCCGGACGCTTCCCACCGGCGCGCGCGGCCCGCCTCCCTCGCCGCGGGCACGCGCGCGTCCGCCCGCCCGCCCGCCCGCCGCGGCCGAGACGCCGAGTTCCTCCCAGCCGGCGCGCAGGCGCGCGGGGGAGGGAGGAACGCGGGGCCGGGAAGGAACGCTCGCGCGCCCGGGCCTGAGGCGCACGCGCGCTGCCGCGCAGGGAGCCGGCGGCGGGGCGGGCGCGCGGTCAACCTGCGGCGCTGCGCGGGCGGGGGCGGGGGCGGGGGCGGCCTCCCGCCGCTCGGGCTGGGGTCCCCGGAGCCGCCGGCCTGCGGGAGGAAAGGAGGAAGGCGGCTGGTCCTGAGGGGGCTGCGCGTCAGAGCGGCGGCCGGGCCCGTCGGGGGGAAGCCGGGTCTCCTGCCCCTTGTCGGCTCTGCCCGCCTCCGGGCGCTTGGATCCCCGCCCGCTTGGGAAAGTGTCAGCTCGGCCGCCCTCCCCGCCGCCCCGCGGAGCAGCGGCGGCCTGCGAAGCCCGGCCCCCTCAGGATCATCAGCCTGTAACGTTAAGCAACTGTACTTTATAGAGGACCTTGCGAAATGTTTTTGCAAGATATCCTAGCTGATCCTTATGGTACGCCGGGAATACGAGTGAACTGCGACGGCCACACGTGGGACATTGTAAAAAAAAAAAACAAAAAAAAAAAGGATTTACACGGAGATTTACTATGATTTAATATTTAAGCATAGGAACGGATCAGACCTCTCTGGCCTTCCCAGGCCTGAGGACCTTTAAAGACCACACCTGAGCTTTTGTATAAAGGCCAGTTCGGGGCGCCTGGGTGGCTCGGTTGGCTGAGCATCCGCCTTCCGCTCAGGCCAGGATCCCGGGCGTGGTATTCGGCCCCGCGGGGGGCTCCCTGCGCTGCGGGAGGGGGGGGGCTGCTTTCTCTCTCCCTCTGCCTCCGCCCCCCCCCCGCTTGTCTGTGCTCCTCTCTCTCTGTCAAATAAATTATTTAATAAAATACCCATTAACAGAACCCCAGAGAAAACCCACAAAATTAAGACAATTGAGTCCAGGAAAACGGAATCGTTTAGAATAGTCAGCCACTCAATTTTCTTTTCCATTCTTTATTAAGTACAGAAAATATCAAAAGTGCGGTGCTTCATGTACACACCACATTTTAAATATGTGGTCTCATTCACGGTCTCCTTATCACCAAACTATGCTATTTTGAAGTGGAAATGTGGTCATCCGGATGCGCCTGGGTGGCTCAGCGGTTTAGCGCCTGCTCAGGGCGTGATCCTGGAATCCCAGAATTGAGTCCCGCATCGGGTTCCCTGCGTGGAGCCTGTTTCTCCCTCTGCCCGTGTCTCTGACCCTCTCTCTGTGTCTCATGAATGAATAAATAAAATCTTTAAAAAAAATAAAGGAAATCTGGTCATCATAATCAATGGCACTAGTACCTGGGGTCACCGGTGCATAATTAGTTTCTTAGGTTCCACAGACAGTAATGCTCCAAGTCGGTTTTTTTGTTGTTTTTTCACCACATAGTCCTAACGTGACTTTCTTAATGATGGTGTCAGGCTGAGAGTCACATCAACTTTTCTTGTATTTGGTTTAATAGCCCATACCAAATAAACTTGATCAGTTGAGATAATCTCTCCTCCCTCCTCTCAGGACATTGAGGAAGCTAAGCAAGCCCCTGCCTTACACAGTTGCAACAATTACAGTACAAGATTAGCTAGCTGAGGTGCTAACCTTACCACCCATTTGAAATGATTTTTGGAATTTTGACAAATTACTTCTAAAACTTCTAGATTCTGAGCCAGGTAATTTAACTGGCTTAACTTCAGTAAGAGAAACAGAAAGAGGTGGTCAAGAATAGCTAGAAACTGAAAAGCCCCACTACAATACTGGCACTCATTGATAATTTAGTTAAGGTATTTAGTGCCACCCCAGAGGTTAATCTTGTCTTCATTGCAAGTCAGTCATTAAGTGAAATGGAGATTTGTGTTCTTGAAAATATTATGGAATTGACTCCTCAGTAAAGAAAATAATAATAATTATTATTAATTAAATTAAAAATCCCACATTCAGATGTAGGATTGGCCATTTGCATTTGGCCATTTTTTTGTCACAACTATCACGTAAGGAGTGTCAAGAGCACACTATTAACCTAAACTCATGAACTATATAGTTCTGCCTATACCACCGCAGTTGGTGTTGAAATGACATGCATTTTTCCATGAACCATGCATTTCAATGTAAGCAACCACAATTTGAAACACATTTTAAAATAGGATGTAAATTACTCATTTAAAATTTCATAGGCTCCGAATAAGCTGAAATCTCTTGGGAAAGACCAAAGTGCAATCATGAAGAAGAAGAGATTCAGCTCAGTTGCATTAAGAGGGGCAACTGACAAAGAGGATGATTCACAATAGCACCTTGCAATTACAGAAGGAAAGGGCATATCTCACCTCCCATGCCGACTTCAGTCAAAATCATGTTGAAGACAAATCAAAGGGCTGAAAAAAAAGGGGGGGAGGAGCCTTTTAGAAGCAAAATCATTACATTAGTTAATTATTGAATACGGTATTTTGCATCCATCTAGGACTCCCACAGAACAACAAAAGAATAAACTAGAACAAAATAAGAAGCAATTAAGATATTTTTTCTAAGGCGTTCTTCATGGCACAAGAATGACGGGACATTAAGTAAAAGTTAAAGCAACATGTTTACCACCTAAAAATTTTTTTGAACTAGTTCTCTTAGGTTAGCCTAAAGATCTTGTAACAACAGTGCTGATTTTCCATGTAAAAAGCAGAGTAGATACTTAATTTCTGTAAGTTAATTTGAAATGGGCAGTCATTTACGAATACTTTACAAATACCTTCAAGTCCCCCCACCTTTGGGAAGTAGTGGAGGAGAAAGCTGGGGGAAAATTACTAACACACACATCGTTAAGCAGTTGAGTCAAAGTTCTCCCAAAGAACCTTTAGAGATCATAGAGTGTCAAAAGATTAGAAGCAAATGTCAACTTAACAGTATCATTTCTCATCTTGCCAGAGATTCACCAAACATCCAAGAAACGGTCTCTCTAACTATATAAAGGCTAGCAAAATCCCACCAAAAATCATTTGATAGCATCTTATACTCAGATTCTCTTGAAGTGTTAGTCAAAATAACTGGCACCAAAACTAGCAACCAAAGCAATCATTTTAGTTTCTCGGGTTTTTAAAATGTCAACAGACATCAGCCTAAATGG
Organism: Vulpes lagopus; assembly: GCF_018345385.1. Classification (NCBI taxonomy): domain Eukaryota; kingdom Metazoa; phylum Chordata; class Mammalia; order Carnivora; family Canidae; genus Vulpes; species Vulpes lagopus. Next base: position 130,948,816 of record NC_054831.1, read on the forward strand.
GTAATTCAATAGTAAAACAACATTTTAATTTTTATCTGCTTAAATTCTTAATGTGCTCCTATGATGCCAAAAGAAAAAAATATGACACGAATTTCAATTGAACAGATTCATTTCAAGGAAAAATAGCTCACATTTAGATGATAGGTTCAAACGAGTGATCCAAGTAGGAATTTTATCTTTATTAAACTTAATAGTGGCAGGTTTTGAAAGTACTGTCCATGTTCCTTACTGATTCTTTCAGCATAACAAACGCTACATGACCATGAGCTTCATATTATGCTAGAAAAACACAACACTGATGATACAATGAGAGACATTATATATAACAGAAATAGTCCTGGGTTAAGAATCAAAAATTCCAATTCCAATTTTGTCACTGTCTATAATGAACTAGCCATATCAATTAAATCCTGAAAGTCTCAATATCCCTATATGCAAAATGAAATAATCTGCTTTCTCTACCAAAAAAGGTTGCTAGAAGGATCAGAAAAGATGATGTATGTGAAAGGAGTTGGAAGTAACACACCACAAATATCATGAATACTATTAAGTTGACCACTAATTTCATATTAATATCAAAACTAAACATCAGTTGAAATTAAGAACATATCATTATCAATTTTCAGAGTTTTTTTTTTTTAAAGATTGTATTTATTTATAATGAGAGACAGAGAGAGGCAGAGACACAGGCAGAGGGAGAAGCAGGCTCCATGCAGGGAGCCCGACGTAGGACTCGATCCCAGGACTCCAGGATCATGCCCTGGGTGGAAGGGAGGCGCTCAACCACCGAACCATCCAGGCGTCCCGATTTTCAGGATTAAAGCCTATATAGGTCCTATAGTCAAATCAAAATGCAGTGATCGCATATTAAATACATAGTTCTTTGTTCATTTTTGCTTTTTCTATTCCAAAGTTCTTAATAACAACAAAACTGGTAAGTACATGCCCATTGCACAGTCCCAAATCAAGTGTCTGATTTTTTCAGTGCCTTTCATTTTTATTGGCAATGTATCAGGAAACACTGGGAAAGCTTTTCTCTACTTCTGTCTTTGGTACAAATATTTACAAAGGCAGAATTTCTTCATCAGCATTTATCTTTGTATGTTTTCAACAGCAAGGCAACCCACTCTGTTATTCTGATTTTTAAATTTATTTTAACAATTAATAATTGATGCTCATTGAAAAAGATCAAAAGTAGGGTGTGATCTCTGCTTTCATCTATGATAAATGGATGGTGAAGTGAATTTCCTCATTTGAGTATTAATGATAATTCAGAAAGATAACATTAAAAGCAGAGCCATTTGCAACGAGGAATTAAACTAGATGTGTTTTTAATCAGGTCTTATTTTCACACTGTGAGGAGCTCCTGTATTTAGCATGCTAGACGTGCTCAAAGAGTTCAGTCATGCGTAATGGAAGCCCAGTTGGGGAAAGCATCTGAGCCTCAAACTCAGGCTTTGAATGCTAACCTAGCCAATAGAGCAGATAAATTAATATCAACATTTAAACAGGAGGACAGAATCATTACCAGGAATTTAACAATAATTTGGTTACAAATTTAGTCCTAAGCTATTAAAATTAAGCTATTTCATGACAAAACATATACTTAAAATATAAGCATTTGTTCCTAAAGGCATCAAATAAAAATAAATTAACTAGCTCTAAAATGATCAAAGCCTACTTGACAACTTGACAATACAAATTCCTTCTATTATTAGAATCAGTTTTTCTCAAAACAGTAGAAAATAAAACTGACAACACAGCTATATTATCCTCAAAGAGTGTTTGAAATATTGTAGTTTTGAGGGTCAACTGGTGAAAGAGAGACCAGTCCATTAACAGATTTATTTTGATATAGCAGACCCAGTCTGGTGGAATTACATATACATAAATTATCAGAACGTCAATCAATTGAACGTTAGCCAGCTAGTCCTCTAAATCATACTTTCAGTAAGCTAACATCTCATAATCTCTTTTACTGTTCAAACTCTAAGTAAGCTAAATAATTTATCCCACATTGTTTTTAGTATTCCAGAAATGAACGTAATGGCTGACATTTTCTTAAAAAAAAAAAAAAAATCCATTCTTATGTTTTTACCATTTCCTTGGAAAGTTGCTTAACTTTTTTCCCCCTCTATGAGGAAACACTGCTAATGTACCTAATATTCAGAATTATGAATATAATTTATTAATGTTTATGGAATTGGGAAAAAATGGACTGGAAGGATATTTGCAAATACATTAATCATAGCTGTGACTATGTGGTAGAATTTAATTTTTTTCTTTCCTCTTTTAAATTTTAATTCTAATAAAGTTAACGTGCCGTGTTTCAGTTTCAGGTGTACAATATAGTGATTCAGCAATGCTATACATTACTGAGCACTCATCATAAGTGTCCTCTTAATCCCCTTCACCTATTTTACCTATTGCCCCCACCTACCTCACCTGAGATTTAAAATTTTTTTTAAAGTTTTTATTCAGGGCAGCCCGGGTGGCTCAGTGGTTTTGTGCCCCCTTCAGCCCAGGGCGTGATCCTGGAGTCCCGGGATCGAGTCCCACATCTGGCTCCCTTCAAGGAGCCTGCTTCTCCCTCTGCCTGTGTCTCTCATGAATAAAGAAGTAAAATCCTTTAAAAAAAAATAAGTTTTTAAGGAAATATAGATGAATAAAAATTTTTTAAGATAAAATCTTAGATGAATAAAAACTTTATATTTTTTAAAATATTTTATTTATTTATTCATGAGAGAGAGAGAGAGGCAGAGGGAGAGACACAGGCAGAAGGAAAAAGCAGGCTCCATTGCAGGGAAACTGATTTGGGAATATGATCCTGGAACTCCAGGATCACGCCCTGAGCCAAAGGCAGGTGCTAAACCACTGAGCCCCCCAGGGCGTCCCCCTAAAAAACTTTTCAATTATAATTTCCTTTGATTAACATATGTTGCATTTATAATTAGAAAAAGATAACAAAAACACTTTTGGAAGTCAGTCTCTGGGTTACTTTAAGTTCTCTCTGAAATGTTGATGTTGGACTATACTAAATCAACATATTTATGTTAAGGGATCCCAGGTGAACAAAATGTTATTATTCACTATATTAATTTGGAGATTTCACTCAATCTTTTAAACCTCTATTGTTGATCCTCATGTGAGAAAAAATTTAACCTCTTCACTAGCAGTGATATACATTAACCAAAACACCCTATGCATAGGAGATTGGAACTTTTAAACACCAGGAAATAAGCAGAATGGAAATAAATAAGGCTATTGATTAATTCAGAGAAGATAAAGCATACTTGATGGAATCTCAAAAATAATACCACCAAATAAAATGCATTTAGTAACTTGTTACATATGTATTGAAATTTTCAGCATACTTAGGGTTTTAAGCTCCCCTGCTCTAGTTTGAAGTAGAAAAAAATTTAAAAACTTATTTATGGGGACGACTGGGTGGCTCAGCGGCTGAGCATCTGCCTTAGGCTGAGGGCGTGATCACAGAGTCCCAGGATCAAGTCCCACATTGGGCTTCCTGCATGGAGCCTGCTTCTCTCTATGTCTCAGTCTCTCTCTCTCATTAATAAATAAAATCTTTAAAAAAAACTTATTAAGGTACTCCTTTGAAATGTTTTTAAAACTATGTCCATTTTGGGATCCCTGGGTGGCGCAGCGGTTTGGCACCTACCTTTGGCCCAGGGTGCGATCCTGGAGACCCGGGATCGAGTCCCACGTCAGGCTCCCGGTGCGTGGAGCCTGCTTCTCCCTCTGCCTATCATAAATAAATAAAAAATTTAAAAATAAATAAATAAAACTATGTCCATTTTAATTCAATTATTGTTATTTAATAGTAATACCTCTTTAAATCACATCACTACCTCAGTAATCTTCAAGATGGTTATGATTGCTAATTTTATATAATATTCCACAATTAAGACACCTAAAACTTTGTGGCTTAAAATAAAACCATACTATTTGAAGACTATATAAGACATGATTCCTTTCTGAATTAAATTATGGAATTATTTTTAAGGCTTTAAAAAGTTAAATTTCAGTATTTTGACAGAGGAGCTCATTGAACTTTTTCAGGCTATATACTACAAAAGTCATGAGAAACACTGCTTATACTTTTATTTGGAAGATACTTTGGGAAAAAAAAAAGAATTCCTCAGGCTCTCTTGGAGGATGGTAGATTAACTTAAAATGACTTTTCTAAGAAAACAGAACCATTAAGAGTCATAACCAATGATTTCACCGTATACTGTTAGCTGGTGAAGGGGCATAGTGGGATGAACTAATAAAAGGGGTCTGTGTTTCCAGATAATTGAAGCACACACAAGCATAAACCTTTCACTTAAAACACTCAGAAAAGTGGCTTCAAATCGGGTTACTCTTGTCTTTCACAATTTTCAACTTAAATATATTGTACCATCAAGATCAGTTTCCAGAGACTCTAATTATTAGACTCCATCTAAGAACTTTGTTTTTATGCCTATTTAAAATTATGAAACATACAAATAAATGAACAGGTTCAAAAAAAAATAATATGTGGCGGGGGATCCCTGGGTGGCTGAGCGGTTTAGTGCCTGCCTTGGGCCCAGGGCGTGATCCCTGGCGGGTCCCACATGGGGCTCCCTGCATGGAACCTGCTTCTCCCTCTGCCTGTGTTGTCTCTCTGCCTCTCTCTCTCTGTCTCTCATGAATAAAATCTTTTAAAAATAATAAATAATTTAAAAACATGTGGCATGCCTGGCTGGCTAAGTGGGTAGTGTATGAGACCCTTTTTTTTTTAATTTATTTTTTATTGGTGTTCAATTTATCAACATACAGAATAACCCCCAGTGCCCGACACCCATTCACTCCCATCCCTCACCCTCCTCCCCTTCTACCACCCCTTTTTCTTCTCCCAGAGTTAGGAGTCTTTATGTTCTGTCTCCCTTTCTGATATTTCCCACACATTTCTTCTCCCTTCCCTTATATTCCCTTTCACTATTATTTATATTCCCCAAATGAATGAGAACATACAATGTTTGTCCTTCTCCGATTGACTTACTTCACTCAGCATAATACCCTCCAGTTCCATCCACGTTGAAGCTGTATGAGACCCTTGATCTTGGAGTTGTGAGTTGGAGCCCTACTCTGGATGTAGAATTTCCTTTAAAAAAAATTTTTTTTTAAATTATAAAACGTAACAAAATTTTCTTCCCCTTACTTAGTGCTGCTATCCTTACTTTATGGACTCTGACTTTATTTGTTTTATTTTGGGGGGGGGGGGGGACTCTGACTTCTGACTTTAAAGACTCATTAACCCTAATTTGTTAGGACAGAACGTCTAACCAGAATCCTGCCCATTCAAGGGACAGCTGATCTGGTCGTTTCCAAGCTTCAAATTATCGTCTCGCTGGCAGGAGGAGAACTCTATTACTTGCTAGCGCTTCAACAGCCTGTTCAACAGCTTTTTATATACTACGAGTTCCTGTTAGGAATCTGGCACCACCTCAAAATTCCCACCGGGAAGAAAGCTCTCCCTTCCTTAGGGCCCACTGCGTGGCTCCGCCCAGAGCCTTGACCCGCCCTGACCTCGGCCTCTGCGCGGTCACTGGTGCGCCCGCACCTGCGGGGCAGCGGGACACGCCGCCCAACGACTTCAGAGCCAAGAAGTGCGGCTCGCGACCCTAAGATGTCAAGTTGCAAGTGCCACGTCCGTCTTTGGGGGCCCCCGAGGAGCCTTGCCCGCGGACCTGCTCCCTCTTTTCAACCTTCCGTCTGCAAGGCTCTGAAGCCGCATTACACGCTGAACCAATGCAGGAAGGCAGTGCCTCCCCCCGCCCCGCCCCGGGAAACGAAGGTCCTTCAAAAGGAAGGGGGGCGGGGGGGGGCGGCAAGGAGACAAAGCTGGGGCTGGAGACGTGGCCGACCTCCGCGACCCGCCGAGGGAACCCTCCTTAACCTCAACCTGCTGGATTTCAGAAACGGGCTTGCACGGAAGTGGATCCCACGGCCAGATAAAAAGAGGTGGGGGGTGGGGAGGCGGTGGCTCTTTTTTTTTATTTTTTTAAAAGAACCCACAACCCCGGCCGTCATCTCCCCCACGCTCCTAAGGGAAGAGGAAAAGGAAAATAAAACCAAAGGCACCTTGAGAAAGAGCAAAGGCCGTTGCTATGGTTACCACTCCGCGCAGCCCGGGACAGGGAGCTGCCGCGCCGGGCCCTTTGTTTGTCCGCGGCCGCGCACCCAGGGCAGCCCGCCTCGGCGACCCGGGGCAGCGTTCCAAAGAAACGACACCTTTATTATTCTCGCTTGGCGAGCACGACGCGCAGCCCGGCCACCTCCCCTCCCCCTCCCCCGCCCCCCGCCGTCGGAGAAAGCGCCGCCGCCGCGCCGCGGGCGCCCGACCCAACATGGCGCACGCGGGGCTGGAAGGAGGCCAACCGGGCACGGCGCGACCTCAGCCCTTGGGCACGGGGCGGGGGGGGAGGCCGGGGTCGAGGACACCCCTCCAGGGGCTGCGGCGGCGCACGAGGGGGAGCTGAGGAAACCGGGAGGAAGGAGGGCGCGCCCGAGATGCCCAGACGCGCTTTGCCGCCAGCCGCGGGCGGAACACACTTCGGCGGAGACGCCCTAGTGCGCAGGCGCGCGGAGCCACGGGGCGACCGCCTCGGCCCTGCCCCTCCCCCGCCGAGGCCCCAACGCGCCTGCGCAGCCACGGGGCGTGGGGGGAGGGGAGGAAACCCCGCTCCCTCCTCGTGAGAGCGCCGCGCCCCGCCCCGCCCCGCCCCGCCGCGCGCGCACGCCCCCCTCTCACACTTGCACACGCGCGCGCCGGACTCGCCGCCCAATCCGGCGCGCACGCTCCGGGAGGGAGGCGGGGCGGGGGCTGAGCCCGCGACCCCCCCTTTTCTTTTTTTTTTTTTTTTTTTTGTGGGTAAGCTGTTTCCCTGAGAAGTTTCTGGAAAGACGGAGCCCGAGGGAAGCTGGGGGATGGGGCGCGCCGAGAAGCGAGCGCTCTCTGAGAGAAAGAAAGCGCAACGTCCGGAGCGGAGCCCAGGAGCGCCGGGACCTCACGGGGACCGCAGCCGCCGCGCCCTCCGAGGCCCGGAAGACCTGCCCGGCTCACGGAGGCCTGCGTGGAGGGAGAGCCGACCCCGCCCGGCGCCGCCCGCGCCTCCTCCGGCTCCAGCGCTCCGCCCGGGATCCCGCGCGCCCGCCGACCTGGGCTCCCGGCCCCGTGTCCTTTGACCCTCCCCGTCCCTCCTCACGCTGGTGGCCACGAACTAACGCTGCGGGCGTGGACGCTCCCTCCCCGCGCCGCTCGGCTCCGTCGGCCTTTGCCCCCTGAAGTCGGCCTCCGCCCGCGGGGCACCGCCCCATCTGCGGGCTCGAGAAGCGGCGAGGGAAGGCCGGGGCGGCGGGTGGAGGGTCGCCGGAGCTGGGGCGGCGGCGGGGGGAGGGGAAGGGCGCACGGCGCCTTTTATTGGGCGCCTTTTATTGCTCCGCTCGTGGCCTGGCGCGGCCGCCATTTTATAACGCGGCCGCCATTTCGCGGGGCGTTGGGGGAGGGGCGCGCGCCGCCGAGGTCGGCGGGGGCGGGGCTGGCGGCGACTCCAGGGGTGACCACGCCCATTGCCCCGCCCCCTTCGTCGCCCCGCCCCCTCGCCCCAGCCGCGAAGGCGAGCGCGTCCCCTTTGTTCTTCGCCTCTGGGCTCGGGCGCCGCCGCCCCGGAGCCGCGCGTGCGCGGCGTGTGACCGCGAGCGGCCGCAGGGGAGGGGCGTGGGGGGTTCCCGGTCCCGATTCCCTGCTGCCCCGGGCCCTTCCGACGCGGGGCCCCTCACCATCACCCCCACCCCCCGCGGGGGTAAAGGCGCTCCCTGGAGCCCTGCGCGCCGAGGGGAGCCGAGCCTCGGCAGCGGGGGGGGAGCGGGGGGGCCCACGGGGCGTGCCTCCTGCACCCGCGCAGCCGAGAGGTCGGGCTCGGGAAAAGAGAACAAAAAAAAAAATTTTTTTTTTTTTTCTTTTTAAAATTGCCTTTGAAGTGCTGTCGCCAGTAGGAGAACCGAGGCGTTGCCGCTCATTGGCTGGCCGCGAGGCACGCACTGCGCAACTGGTCTCTGATAGGTTTTACGGCCCATTATTTCCATCCGAGCCATAAACTGGAACAATAGACGGGGACGTATTATTTCTGTCTGCCGAGAACCTCTTCCATTTAACTCTTCTAAAGCTCCCCCCTGAGTATGTAAATAGAAAATCGACTCCCTAAAACGTGCCTTCTCCCAGTGTCCTCTTGGAAACTTGAAAGAGCCTTTGTCTTCCGAGATTTCAAGGGAATATTCAACGCGAGTGTTGGCATTTTAATGTTCACTTTTGCGGCTTGAGTCAACAAAGCCAGGAAATTCGAGAGTGAGGCTGCCCTCTTTGTCCTCCAGCCTTGCTGCTTTTTTTTTTTTTTTTTTTTTTTTTTTGGTGCAAGGTATTTTTGTTGAATGGTGGTGGTGGTGGTGGTTTTAAGTTTTGTTTTTCTTCGCGGCAGCAGGAGTTCCTAACCGAGCCAACTCTTCTCTGGCTCTAGTCTTTGGGTGTTGCAGCTACAGTAGGGTTTCACGCCCGCCACCCCGTACTGTGTAGGAATTACAGGGGGTTGGTTATTTGTTTCAGTGATAGGGAGTTAAGCTCATAATGACAGGATGAAAACTTTAAAAAAAAAAATATGGGATTTTCAAGGGAACAGATCAGGATTTGATGGCTTCCAGATGAAAGAAACATCTGAGGAGTGGCTGTTAGATCCCAAATTTTGTCTTCGTTTCAGTAGGAGCAAAGGCACTCCGTGGAATTTTAAATTTTCATGCTCCCATCTCAATATGAAGCACAATATTGTACATTTTTTTGACATTGAGATCTTAGGAAAATCATTGTTTTTGAAATGCTATTACATTTTTTGCCTTCACGGCCAAGATTAAGCACTATGAAGCTATTCATTTTATTGGGAATTAGGACAGATTATTCTAATAACACAGACAACACGTTATGCCTTTACGAGCCAGGCGGTTGAAATTTAGAAAATGATTGCACTATTCACTTTGTACAGATGTAGGTGTTCCACCTAATTCTAATTCCTAGAATTTGTTTTTTTATTTACAAAGCATGTTCTTATTTCACACCTTTAACTGTTACACTTAATACTAAGCTAAAAGCACATCCCTTTTTTTTTTTTTTTTTGCACAAAATATTTTCAGTTTGTATTTTCTTTAGAGTGGGTGGTATTTTGGGCTGTTCACCTCTCCCTTAGGACCAATGGCATGGGTTCGCAAAAACAGTTGAACAGAAATTCAGGAAACTCCTCTCCCATCTTTATGTTAGCCTCAAAACATTTTCCAGTTTGCTAAGCCAGAAAGCCCGAACAGTTTTAAACAGGTAGACTTTAAACGTGCAGAGAGCCATATTCAAATAAACAGATTCTGAATTACAACAATCTTATGATCTGTCCTTGGAATAAATATGCTTTGTATGGAGTCTAGGACTGGTTTCATTTTGTCAAATCCTGCAGGACGAGAGAATTCCACCATCGCCAATCCATTGTTGCCGTAGTTTTTCAACTGTGCTGCTGAATTCATTTGTACCACTTTGTGTTCCTGGAGAGAGATTGGATGTTAACTAGACCCTTTAATTATACAAAGATCCTTAGCCAGGGCAGAGTCTAAGCGGTACGTGCTAGGCCCCTTGGGCTTATTTTTTTGGCATTTGGTGAAGATTGTGTGCAGCTTTTCTAAGCAATGTAGAAATGCTGAAGATCTCTAGCCATTGTTCCAGGAAAGGACAGCTTTTTCATGCCAAATTCTAGCATAGGAGGGAATTTAAAACAATAACAGTAATAACCTTTTCCTGGTAAGGATAAATGAGCTCTTTTAGAGACTTTAGTAATATGGGAAGTTCTTCAAAATATTTTTGGCAGCAATGAAGCACTCCCACATGCTGTAATAGTCTTCCCTTTTGAGGCAAAACTCAGAAATTCAGCACTTCAGAAGTATTGGAGTTCAAAGAACAAATCTTTGCAGCCAATAGTATGTTTCTTAAAAAAAAAATAGAAACACGTCTATGAAAATAAGACTCCTGGAACAACCCAACATTTGTCTTGCCAGAGTACAAATGGTCATTCCTATAACTAGATTCTATCCTGATAATTGTGCAGATTATAGGAACCTATTGATTTCTCATTTTGGCATCATGGTTTAAACGGCTTATATAGGGCAGCCTGGGTGGCTTAGCGGTTTAGCCCAGCCTTCGGCCCAGGGCGTGATCCTGGAGACCCAGGATCCAATCCCATGTGGGGCTCCCTGCATGGAGCCTGCTTCTCCCTCTCCCTGTGTCTCTGCCTCTCTGTCTCTCATGAATAAATAAAATCTTTAAAATAAATAAGTACACAAATGGCTTATATAGACAAACACATCAAGAAGTCTTCTAAAAAGTCAGGATCTTTATTATTTTATTTAATAATCAACTTTGTGCCAAGTACTTAGGGTATGCCACTGAAGAAAACAGATTGCTGTTCTCATGAAACTTAACTGGTTTGGGGACAGAGGTACAGGGGTGTGGTGGGAGAGAGAGAAGAGACAAGGATAGAAGCAGGAGCCCATGAGGCTGAGTAGCCCAAAAGAAAGATGGGGGGTGGCTTCACTGCCTAAGGGATCCTGGATATATATATATATATATTTTTTTTAAGATTTTATTTATTCATGAGAAACAGAGAGGCAGAGACACAGGCAGGGGGAGAAGCAGGCTCCACTGGCTGAGCCACTGGCGCTGCCCATGGATCTATTTTGAAGGTTAATCCAGAAGGCCTTGCTGATGTATTGATCATAGAGTTGATAAGAGAAATCAAAGATAAACCTGAGTTTTTTTTTACCTAAGCACCTAAAAAGGTTGAGTTGTAATCAACTGAAATAGACTGAAATCAACACTGGCTAGAACAGGTTTTTTTTGGGGGGGGGGTTGGGGGGAGGCTTATTTTTTTAATATATTTGCCAGAGGTGTGGAGGGAGAGAGCCCAAGCAGGGGGAGCTGCAGGCAGAGGAAGAAGCAGGCTCCCCACTGGGCAGGGGAGCCTGACTCGGGGCTCAATCCCAGGACCCCTGGGATCCTGACCTGAGCCACCCAGGCACCCCTAGAACAGTTTTATAAAGGAATATTTAGAGCTCAGTTTTAAGTATGTTCAGTTTGAGGTATTAGGTATTCAGATGGAGACATTAGGTAGGCTGCTGGATGTGAATCTCGAGTTCAGAAAGAAGTTCTGAAGATCTATACTTTTATGTATTATTTATGAGATCCATCGTATATATGTGTGTGTGTCTGTATGACTGTGTGTGAAAGAGAGACAGCCAGTGAGACAAGACTGGGAAGGAGAGTTTGGGAGTTATCAGCATATGAATGGAATTTAAAGTCTGAAACTGGATGACATCACCAAGAGAATAATCAGGAAAAGGAACCAGGAAAGCCCCGGGGCACTCTGACACTTAAGAGGTCTCAGAAGTCAGGAACTTGCAAAGCCTCTGAGAAGGAACAAACCAGTTAGGGAGGAGGAAATCCCAGAGAGAGCAGTGTCCTGGAAGTGAGAGGAAGAAACTGAAGGAGGAGGGAGTGATCAATGTGATCGCCTGTGGAATGCTGCCAAGAGGTGAAGGGGAGGCAGGAGGATGGCTGTCGGTGACCTTGACAAGAGAAGTTTTGGTGGAGCAGTGGGGCAAGAGCTCGATTGGACTAGATTAAAGAAAAACATCAGTGGAGATCCCTGGGTGGCTCAGTGGTTTAGCGCCTGCCTTCGGCCCAGGGCGTGATCCTGGAGTCCTGGGATCGAGTCCCACGTCGGGCTCCCTGCGTGGAGCCTGCTTCTCCCTCTGCCTGTGTCTCTGCCCCTCTCTCTCTGTGTCTCTCATGAATTAATAAATAAAATCTTAAAAAAAAAAAAATCAGTGAATCTGGAGTGCCTCTGAGAAAAGTAATGCAGTAGACTTGGAGGGGAAGATGCCAGGGACGGTGACGGTAGAAAGTACATTCCATCTCACAAAGTTCCTGGGTCAGTGAGAGACTCAGGAACTCAAAACTTGTAGGCTCCTGGGAGAAGGATTACACCCTCAGGATATGGTCTGCTTCTAGCCCGGTAGCTGTTCCATAATGACATGAATAATATACAATTTCTTTGGAAAAGAATACTACCTTCCTACAGACTCTGCAAATTCTGAACTTGGAATTTGGTCGGTACCTGGAAGAATTTGGTCAGTAGGCCAAAGACTCTAGCAGAGAGCTTTTCCTGGAATTTATGTAACCACCAGTGCTCACCGGCAGTCTGAGGTGATTCAGCCAGTCGTGCAGTGCTTGCTTAGAGACGCAACAAAGCAGACCTTGCCCTCGTTTCTCAAGCCTGTACCTCAATAATCCCTGATGACTCTGCAGCATTTGTTGGACTTCCTGTAAAAAGCCTAGACCAATGATGGCAAATTGACTCTGTCACAAGAATAGTAATGCCTTAAGATCGAAGTGCCCCATCGTTTCCTTTCAATAGGTTTCCTGCACCTGTCCCACGGGAGCCTGCTCCGGCAACAGCAATCCCTAGTGAACGACAATTAACTGGATTGGCTGTGTGCTTTATTTGAAAACGTGTTTATCATCCTGAGTTTGAGCTCCACTGTTAGAATCCTCTGTACTGATAAATATAGATCAGTTAAAATTTTTTTTTTAATTTTTACAAAGATTTTATTTATTGATTCGTGAGAGACACACACAGAGAGGCAGAGACACAGGCAGAGGGAGAAGCAGGTTCCATGCAGGGAGCCCGATGTGGGACTCGATCCCAGGACCCCAGGATCATGCCCTCTGCCAAAGGCAGGCACCCAACTGCTGAGCCACCCAGGCATCCCGATCAGTTAAAATCTTTATTTTGAATTGTATTACCTTACCATTTCTTAGAGGAGCATGTGATAAAATATGGATTTAAAGTATTTATGGGCATTTTATCCTGAAACACCTATGCTGAATAGTCATTGAAACCATCTCTATTTGGAAGTATTTATCAGTTTGGATGCAGCCTAGAATGTGGTTAAGATTATATTTCCTAATACTCATGAACTGCTGCACTGGCTAGCCTATGTAGTCTTAAACTGGTTTTCCCTTGTCCCAGCACATGCTATGCTTCTATCAGTTACCCTGATTTGTCAGGGTTCTTTTGAGGGCTGAGGAAGACTGTCTCCCTACAATGAAAAATCAGAATCCTAGGGCATTCTGATACATCTGTTTTGTGGGACTTTCTCACACCTCCTGAAAATCACTGATGTAGAACTCAAGGATTTTATTTATTTATTAGAGAGAGAGCATATAGGAGGAGCAGCAGAGGAGCAGAGGCAGAGGGAGAAGCAGGATTTCTACTGAGTGGGGAGCCCGATGTGAGGCTCGACCCCAGGACCCTGGTATTATGACCTGAGTCAAAGGCAGACACTTAACTGACTGAGCCACCCACATGTCCCTGATGTAGAACTTAAATATAGCTGAGCAACCCAGAGGCCATTTTCTTCACAAACTGGTTAGTTGACTTGAGGTTTATTTCCAATGATATGAGTGCATCAGTTGCTGGCACGCAGGACATATCATGAATATTTGACTTCCTTGAAAGGTCTAAGAGTACTACATTTTTAAAAAGACATATCTCCTTTCTTCTTATTTATTTTTTAGTAGGCTCTATGACCCACGTGGGGCTTGAACTTCGGAGCCCAAGATCAAGAGTCACGTGCTCAACCAAGAGACCCAGCCAAGGCACCCGCATAGCTCCTTTCTTATTTTGAAAAAATATAACATTTAGGGCAACCCGGGTGGCTCAGCGGTTTTAGCGCGCCTGCCTTTGGCCTGGGGCCTGATCCTGGAGACCTGAGATCTAGTCCCACATCGGGCTCCCTGCATGGAGCCTGCTTCTCCCTCTGCCTGTGTCTCTGCCTCTCTCTCTCTCTCTCTCTCTCTCTCTCTGTGTCTCTCATGAATAAATAAATAAAATCTTTAAAAATATATATATATAACATTTATTATATTGGAGAAATTGAAAATATTTGTACAAATATCATGCTGGATGTTTCTAGCCATTGGTTATCGTTTTGCCTTTTGAAAAAAAAAAAAAACAGAACAAGATTTGGGTTTTTTGTTTTTCTTGACAAACCCTCTGAATATTTGAACTTATCTCTATGTGAAACATCTTGAGTTCATTTATTTTGCATTTGTTTAATAAATGCTTAATTGACTTTTAAATAGAGAATGGAAAGAGTTGGCTGCACAACGAAAGCAGAAAAATGGAGAGGTAGCTGGTAAAAGAGTAGCTGGGGAATATGGCATCTAGAGAAGTTGGCTTGTTTTGAGGTGGAAGAAATTATAAAAATTTTTTTTAAGATTTTTTATTTATTTGAGAGAGAGAGACCAAGAGAGTGGAGGGAGGGGCAGGGACAAACAGACACTGTGCTCAGTGAAGAGCCGCACACACAGGGCTTGATTTCACAACTCTGAGATCATGACCTGAGCCGAAACCAAGAGTCGGACACTTAACCAACTGAGCCACCCAGGCACCCCTACAATACTTTTTTATAACCCTGCTTATATAATAGATAATCAATGTGGGCAGGAGAGTTTGACTGGATCCATGTTCTTAAGTAGGGGAGAAGGACTGCATACAGGATAGAATTGGCTTTGGGAAGGAGTATAAAATGGTTCATCTATCTGCCAGCCAATTAAGCCAAATGTTCTGTTTGGGGCACACCCCTGGGGGCTGGCATGCAATGGCTGCAAACAGTACCCTCCTTGGTAGTGTATGCAGCTTGTTGCTTGAAGGGGTTGCCTTCAGGGACCTTGGAGACAGTGGACGTTCATGTCTGACCTCGTGCTGTCCCCAATCTAGGCTCCAGATAGGTATACAGGTGCCTTTAGAAAACCTCAGGGCACAGTGACCAGAGCCCACATTGGCCAGGTCACTATGTCCACCGGTACCAAGCTGCAGAACATGTGATTGAGCTACCAAGGAACATGTGATTGAGGCTCTAAGCAGGGCCAAGTTCAAAATCCCTTGCAGGAAGATCCATATCTTCAAGAAGTGGGGTTTTACTGGGTTTAATGTGAACAGAATTAAAGACATGGTGGCTGAAAAGCATATGCCTGGTGACCATGGGGTCAAATACATCACTAATGGTGACCCTCTGAACAAATGTCATGCCCTGCACTCATGAGAACTTTGATACTGCTCTCTCCTTATTCATACCCATCAATAAATCCTACTTTCTGTCCAAAAATAATAAATAGAGGGGCAGCCCAGGTGGCTCAGTGGTTTAGTGCCTGCCTTCGACCCAGCGCCTAATCCTGGAGACCAGGGATCGAGTCCCACATTGGGTTCCCTGCATGGAGCCTGCTTCTCCCTCTGCCTGCATCTCTGTCTCTGTCTCTGTCTCTGTCTCTCTCTCTCTCTGTGTCTCTCATGAATAAATAAATAAAATCTTAAAAAATAATAATAAATAGATAGATGATAAATAGAAATTGTTCCAACTTAATAAGAGAATGATGACACCATACAGCAGTCAAGAGGTTTTGATTTACTTCCTATGTTCTTGGGCATGTCTCTTAAACTTTTTTGGCAGGATCTCTGTGTGGTATATTTGCTACCAAATGATCATTTTCTAAAATAGTGCCTGGCAAACAGTAGTTGTTCAATAAATATTCACTGAATTAATTTTAGGAACTATCTATTAAACCTCTATACTACATATGCCACATCTATCCCATGGGGTTGTTTCAAAGATCCAATAAAACGAGAGAATGGAGTAAAAGTGCTTTATCATCCAAGAAATGCTATTCAAATCGAAGGTGTTTGTGTTTAGAAGAGTTAGAATAAAGTCCACTGAATTTTTTTACTCCTTTTTTTTTTTTTATTTTTTTGACTCCTTAAATGAGAAATATATAAATGTGAAAACATGGTCATTGTTGCTTAGACTTTTTTTTTTTTTTCTTTCCTCAGAGGGATCTATCAAAACTTAAAGAGTTTATCAGCTGGCTTGAAATTCAAGGTGGACTACAACGTTACACAAAATGGGGTTTGGCATTTAACTCACGTAACATCACAGAACTGACAAAGTATAAAAAGGCTAACAAACCAAAACCATCTAAGTCAGCTAGCTTTATGTGAATAGCATAAATAAATGTTTCAAGTTACATCCTTTTAAGTTTGTTGTCCAGGATCACTACATCTCACATGAGGCTCAAACTCACAACCCGGAGTTCAAGAGTTGTGTGCTCTTCTGACTGAACCAGCCAGGCACCCATCAAGTTACTTTTGTAATTCTGAGCACATAAGTATTATATATCCTTTTCTTTCTCTCTTTGTTTAGCTTTGTTTTTTGGTAGATTGTAATTTCCAGAGCAAATACTGTATTGGAGATGTGGATTTACTTTTCTGGGTAACAATAAAGCTTTAAGCATATTGATGTTTCTGCTGAGAATTTTTTTTTTAAGATCCCATTTATTTATTTGAGACAGAGCATGAGCGGCGGGGGTGGGGGGGTGGGGGGAAGAGGGTGAGAAGCAGACTCCCCATTGAGCAGGGAGCTCAATATGGGACTCAATCCCAGGACCTTGAGGTCATGACCTGAACTGAAGGCAAACAGGCTTAACTGACTGAGTGACCCAGGCTCCCTGTGAGAATTTCTTTTCTTTAAGATTTTATTTATTTATTTGAGAGAGAGAGAGAGCATGAGTGCACTGGCAGGGGGTGGGGCAGAGGGAGAGGGAGAGAATCTCACAGACTTGCACTGAGCATGGGGCCTGATGCAGGGCTCAATCTCATGCCCCTAAGATCATGTGTAACCTGAGCTGAAATTGAGAGTCAGACACTTGACACACTATTTATTTTCATGATAAATCTGTATGATTTTCCTATGTATTATAGGACTGATCTAGACCAAAGTTCTGATAAGAATAAGAAAAAAAATTCCCATTCAGTGCGTTTCCATTTTCTTACCATTCCAGGGACTAAAGTAAGTAATATACTTAATTGCTGGAGTTTGAAAGCAACTTCCTATATGCTAAGGTGTTTTTTTTCTCAAGTAAACTCTACCCCCAACGTGGGGCTCAAACTCTGACCCCGAGATCAAGGGCCACATGCTCTATTGACTGAGCCAGCCAGGTGCCCCATGCTAAGGTTTTATTCCCTAATCTTTGGTTCTGATGGAATATCTGCAAGGAGAAGTAAATCAACTCATGCCATCATTTTCAATTTTTCATTATCACTGGTGATTAGATATTACATAATTAGCCAAGGTCATACGAGAGGATTCGGTGGAGCAATTTAGGATTAAATCTAGGAATTAAACATTAGGAACTCACTGGGATTCCCATAAGTGTTTTTAAGTGTTGTAATACGGGGATGCTTAATTAGACTTCCAGCTTAGTTCCTGCTGTTACCCAGCACCAGGCCTTTTAGTATTACCTAGAAAAAATAGTCAGTTCTCAGAACATCTCAGAAGTCAAGCTCAAGCTGAGGAAAGATGTGTGCTGAGTAATGCAACTCAGCCCACTTCCTTGTAAAGCTGGAAGTGCCATATGTGTTTTTCTAATTAGCCCCAATGGATTCCTTCTAGGCATGATTAGGTGTCATGAAGCCAACCATTCTGCCTCTGGGATTTGTGCATTCTCTGTGAAATTGCTCTATACCATCTGATGTGATAGTTTCCCTATACACGTTTCCTGTTCTGGGTCACGTCGAAGGATTGTGCCACATGGTCTTAACCTACTTTTGTCCCCTACTGCCTTGGTAAACAACAACAGTGGTGACACCCACAGAATGTACCTGCCCTTGAAGTAACACCCATCCATCTTGCACCTTGCACGGGGCACCTTTTAATCTGGAGGATCCCCAAACCCGCTGCAAACATTAATTATACTTCATAAATACCTCAGTGATACTAGGCTGCCAGCCCCATAGCCCCATTCCTTCCCCAAATGAAGAGATGGAGCCTCTTCTTCAGCCCACTCAGAACAAGGACAAATCTGGGTCATGAGCACAGCTCCAGTCACATACTTAAAACTGTCCCTAGGGCTGTAAGGGGAACTAATTTCTTCTCCATGTTCCCCCAATAGAAAGGGGTGTGTGTGTTTAATGTGTGTTTCTTTCTGAAATACCTGTCTTTTGCTGCTGATTTGGCTTCTGTGTCTTCTTTTCTAGCTAGATGTGGGGATGTTTTTTTGTGTGTACTTGAATTCGCCTTGGGCAATTGGTTTAAAATAAAATGAATGTCTTACATTTACACTCATATGTATGCATATCATCATCAAAACCAATTCAGGCCCTTCTGATCCACTTCATTCTCTTTCTTTCTTTCTTTCTTTCTTTTCTTTCTTTTCTTTCTTTTCTTTCTTTTCTTTCTTTTCTTTCTTTCTTTCTTTCTTTCTTTCTTCTTTCTTCTCTCTCTCTCTCTCTCTCTCTCTTTCTTCTTTTTTTTGGGGGGGGGGTGGACAGGACCATATATTGATTTGATTTTGGTTCTCTTGGATAAGACAGTGCACTTTGGAGACACCTTAGCTAGGGCTGCCCTCTTGAGGTTACAGAGGCAGCCGGCTCATTCTAATGCCCAGATCAGGCCTGAGTGTGGGAAAGAGCTGAGAGAAAACAGACAAAAGGACCAAGGACCAATTGGTCATTGTCATGATAAATCGAGATGCTTCTGATGTGCTGATGTGGTAGTGTGGTGAAAAGAGCCCTAACAGGGAAGCCAGGGTGCTCATTTGGCCATTGGCAGACTGTGTGATCTCCGGCTAGTCATTTTCTCTCCGTGCCTCAATTCCTCAACAACAGAATGGGAGCTGCTGGGGCACCTGGGTGGTTCAGTCAGTTAAGTGTCTGCCTTTGGCTCAAGTCATGAATTCCACATCAGGCTCCCCAGGAGCCTGCCACTCCTCCTGCTTGTTCTTTGTCAAATAAATAAATAAAATCATAAAAAGAAAATAAAAAAGAACGGGAGCTGCTGATCTAGTCCAGGGCTCAACCAACTTCTGTAAAAGGTCAAACCGTGGGCAGCCCGGGTGGCTCAGCGGTTTAGCGCCACCTTCAATCCAGGGTGTGATCCTGGAGACCCAGGATTGAGTCCCACGTCGGGCTCCCTGCATGGAGCCTGCTTCTCTCTCTGCCTGTGTCTCTTCCTCTCTCTGTGTATCTCTCATGAATGAATAAATAAAATCTTAAAAAAAAAAAAAGTCCAGACCGTTACAATGTTGGGCTTGATGGGCCATATTGTCTCTGTGGTGGCTACTCCACTCTGCCATTGTACTCAAAAACAGCCACAGACAAAATGTAAGCAAATGAGTGTGAAGATGTTCCAATTAAACTTTATTATGGACACTGAATTTTGAATTTCATGTAGTATTCCCATGTCGGGAAGCATTATTCTTCCTTCAATTACTTTTTAACCATTAAATATGTAAAAGCCATTGTAGAATACCCCAGGCTGTAGAATAAAACAAGCAGGGAGCCAGATATGGTCCAAGGACTGAAGTTTGCTGACCTCTGGACCAGAGAATCTCAGAGAGCCCTTCTAGTTTAATCTTCCACAGCTTTGAAAGTCAAGTTAACTATAGTTCCTTTTCATTTCTATTTCTTGGGGGGATACATGCTCTTCTAGTGACAGGAGGGACCTTAGAAGACACATTGCCCCCCCCCCCCAAAAAAAAGATGCCTGCTGGGGCACCTGGGTGGTTCAGTCCGTTGAGTGTAGGACTCTTGATTTTGGCTCAGGTCATGATCTCAGGGTCGTGAGATGGAGCACCGCATCAGGATCCTCACTCAGCACAGAGCCTGCTTAAGATTCTCCTCTCCCTCTGCCCCTCCCCTACATTGAGAGCTCTCATTCTAAAGAGAAGAAAAAAGATGTCTGCCAAATTCATACTGGCCAGCTTCAGACACTAGCAGTTCTGTTTTTTTTTTTTTTAAAGTAATCTCTACACCCAATGTGGGGGCTTGAACCTACAACCCCAAGATCAAGAGTCTCGTGCTCCACTGCCTGAGCCATCCAGGCACCTCTGAACACTAGCAATTCTACTCTGAGAGCTGCAGTGTCTGGTACAGTAGCCACTAGCCACAGGTGGTATTGCCCATTTGGAATATGGCTAGTCCAGACTAAAATGTACTGCCAGTATAAAATGCTCACCAGGTTTTGAAGACTTAATAGTAGAAAAAAATAATTTAAGCTATCTCCTTAATATTTTATATTAATTATGTTTTTTTTTTTTAAATTTTATTTATTTATGATAGGCACACAGTGAGAGAGAGAGAGAGAGAGGCAGAGACACAGGCAGAGGGAGAAGCAGGCTCCATGCACCGGGAGCCCGACGTGGGATTCGATCCCAGGTCTCCAGGATCGCGCCCTGGGCCAAAGGCAGGCACTAAACCGCTGCGCCACCCAGGGATCCCTTAATTATGTTTTAGTATATGTGCTGCAGGTGAGCACTATATTGTTTTAAACAATATTTTTATATACTAAATTAAATATATTAAAATTAACCCTGCCCCCCCCTTTTTAAAAAGATTTTATTTATTCATGAGAGACACATAGAGAGACAGAGAGAGGCAGAGACACAGGCAGAGGGAGAAGCAGGCCCCATGTAGGGAGCCTGATGTGGGACTTGATCCCGGGACTCCAGGATCACACCCTGGGCCAAAGGCAGGCGCAAAACCACTGAGCCACCCAGAGATCTCCAGTCCCCTTAAAAAAAAAAAAAGATTTATTTATTTTGAGAGAGAGAGCGAGTGTGTGTGCTCTGATATGGGAGAGGGGCAGAGGGAGAGAATCTCAAGCAGATTCTGTGCTGAGCGCAGAGCTGGATGCTGTGTTCAATCTCATGACTCTGAGGTCATGACCAGAGCCAAAGCAAGAGTCAGATGCTTAACCAACTGAGCTAACCAGGTGCCCCAACCCTGTCCCGTTTTGTTTTGAATGTGACTACTAGAGGATTTTAAATTACATGTATGGCTCACATATTTCTATTGGACGCTGCTGCTCCCCAAAATTGCTTGTGTCATTGATTTAAGATTTATCCCTTTTGCAAATGCAATATTCTTCCATTCGAAATAATACATTTACCTTATCAGTAAATATTAATGAGGATGTGATAGAAAGTTGAACATGGATTTGGAGAGGAATAGAGGCTCCAGAAATTGTGTCTGGAAATGGAAAGTGACATATTTATAATTAAAGATGCAAAGACGGGCTGAGAAAAGGAAGGATTGGGCATCTCCCCACTCGTCAGCCTTTCAGAGTTCCTTTTTTTTTTTTAAGAAGATTTTATTTATTTAGTCATGAGAGACCCAGAGTGAGAGGCAGAGACATAGGCAGAGGGAGAAGTAGGCTCCCTGTAGGGAGCCCACTGTGGGACTTGATCCTAGGACCCTGGGATCAAGCCCTGAGCCTAAGGCAGACGCTCAACCAGTGAGCCACCCAGGCATCCCGTCCCTTCAGAGTTCTCAGGGTCCATGTGGCAGTCTTAAGGAACGAGTGCTCCATCAGTGGTCAGGAAGACTGGGTCTCGGCCTAGCTTGTAGCTTACAGTGTCACAGGCAGGTTATTTTACTTCCACTTCTTAGTCTCCAATATGAGGATGAAGATGCCCCTGCATGCTTTGCAGAGCTGAGAATGTGTGTGAGTGCTCAGGAGCTCTACAAGGCTGCAGCAACATCCAGCACGTAAGGAGAATTTGCCCAGTTGGATTAGCCACCTCACTGACTAGCAAGCTGTACTCCTCCCTCCCCTCAGCTGCAATGCTGCTGCCCTAACATCTGTGCACACTGATTGTCAGTTACAGGTCAAGGACCCACCCTTTAGTGACAGCTGGCCCAAGCCTTCCAACTTGGGTTGTCCCAAGTCATGGAGGCTGATTTATTAAGCCATGCCTATCCTATAGCCAGCTCCAAGGGAGTGCCTTGCTGGGTTAAACTCACATGTTTCATCCAGTTAAAAAAAAAAAAAGGCCACCAATCCTTGCAATGGTCATTCAGATACGCAATGCTTTTTCCTGGCTCCAGACTTTATCTCTGCTGTTTCCTCTGCCTCTATTGCTTTTTCTTGAGATCTGCACGTGGAAGTCTCTCCACATCAGGTAGATCTCAAGTAGCACTTCCTTAGGCCTTTTTTGTTGTTGTTGTTGTCTATTTATTCATGAGAGACACAGAGAGAAGCAGAGACACAGGCAGAGGGAGAAGCAGGCTGTATGCAGGGAGCCCGATGGGGGACTTGATCCCAGGACTCCAGGATCATGCCCCGAGCCAAAGGCAGAGGCCCAACCACCGGGCCACCCAGGTGCCCCTCCTTAGGCCTTTTTGACCATCAAGAACACCTTTCTCTTCCTTTCTCTTTCTTCCTTATACTTATTTCAATCTGCAACCTTTAAAATTTTTTTTTATTATTATATTTTAAGATTTTATTTATCCATTCATTCATGAGAGGCACAGGGAGAGGGGCAGAGACATAGACAAAGGGAGAAGCAGGCTCCCCACAGGGAGCTCAATGCGGGTCTCCATTCCGGGACCGGGATCACGCCCTGAGCCAAAGGCAGACACTCAATTGCTGAGCCCCCCAGTTCGGGGGGGCTTGAACTCTCCACTCTGAGATCAGGCGTTGCATGCTCTACCAAGTCTGCCAGGTGCCCCAAAATGGAAGTGGCTATCACGTGGGTAATGGATTGCAAAAGCGTTGATGGAGGAGC
This sequence comes from Vulpes lagopus, assembly GCF_018345385.1. Classification (NCBI taxonomy): domain Eukaryota; kingdom Metazoa; phylum Chordata; class Mammalia; order Carnivora; family Canidae; genus Vulpes; species Vulpes lagopus. The sequence goes on from NC_054831.1 coordinate 130,971,563, forward strand.
AAATGCAAGAATGAGTCCAGAAGCCTGCTCTCATCAGGATGCTAATGGGCCATCCTTGGGTCAGGTTTCCACCTTATCCCAGTGGATGGCTGCCCCAAACAAAGAACCACCTACCCTGTTGCCACAGAACCAACAGGTTTCAGCTTGAAGAAGTCATGTGACTGACACTAAGAGGTATTTCAGAATTTCTTCGGGACTAAAATTCCTGTTTCTTTGTATCTGCCTCGGAGATGTACTTGGTTTGTATGTGGTTGTTGGATTGGATTCCAGTCTTCGCTAATATTGTCCGCTGCCTCTTCCCACACTTGTCTTTTCTCCTCCCTTTCTCCCTTCCCAGCCCTAGCCTGTGAGTCAAGATTCACCTCCAGGAATGCATCCCTCCCCAGGCCCTACTGGTCTCTGAGCTCTCAGAGCCGTTTCTTCATTGTACTCATTTTAGCCTTTTTCTACACATACTCATGTGGTTCGTGCCTTATCTCCCTAATTAGGTTGTCTGATTCTAGAGGGTGGGAGCTTTTCCACAACTTTAGAGCTGGAAGGAATTGTAATGTTTATCCCTTAGTACATCCTCTCACTAACGCCTGTGTCACTTTATGACATCTCTGACAACTTCTGCTTTGGTCTCTTGAGGACCTCTGGTGCTGGGGCCTTCCTTACCTGAAGATGTCTGGCTCAGTGTAGGAATATAGGAAGGTGTTAAATACGGAGCACCTGGGGGGTTCTGTCAGAAGAGCCTGCAACTCTTGATCTCAGGGTTGTGAGTTCAAGCCCCACATTGAGTGTGGAGCCCACTTAAAATAAATAAATATACTTTTTAAAAAGAGATGTTAAATACAGTGTTGTTGAATTCAAGCTACTTCTCCCTTAAGGCTGAGTCAGACCTTGGCTGGGTGTGGGATGCAGAAGAGAGAGAACATTGAGGAATGAACAATGTTTTGGCTAAAAATGTTGGGGAATGTTTCCAACAATCTTATGTCCAGGCTATAATTCATGTGCTGTGATTCAGCTCTTGCCCAGTGTTATTTAGGGTAAGTGAATTATAAAACATCAACTCAAATACCTCTTTCTTTCTCCCTTAGGAGAGGCTCTGAGGGTAATTGTTCCGGATGACTTTCAACAAGGGGCTGGATGAGCATCTTATCCATACAGCTAGCACTTGTCAGGAGCTGGGCAGCTTACCAAGCCCTTTCCAAGACTTCAGCTCATTAGAAAAAAAAAATTTTTTTTTTAAGTTTTAAAAGTTTTATTTATTTAAGTTATCTCTACAACCAAAGTGGGGCTCGAACTCACGACCCCCAGATCAAGGGTCGCATAGCTCTTCTAATGAAGCCAGCCAGGTGCCCCTCAATAGAACTTTTGGATTGGGGCAGCATTACCCTAACTTTATAAAGGAGGAAACTGAGATCTGAATTCAGTTCTGAGGATGGCAGAGCCGGTGCTCAAACCCTAGTCTTCAAGGTCTGAAGTCCAGTGCTTTGTTTTCACTAAGGTAGACAGTCATTCATCTAAAAAACAAAACAAAACAAAAAAAAACCACTGACACTTTATTTATTTTAAAGATTTTATTTATTTATTCATGAGAGACACACAGAGAGGTAGAGACACAGGCAGAGGGAGAAGCAGGCTCCCTGTGGGGATCCTGATATAAGACTCGATCCCAGGGGGATCCCTGGGTGGCTCAGCGGTTTAGCGCCTGCCTTTGGCCCAGGGCGTGATCCTGGGGACCCGGGATCGAGTCCCACGTTGGGATCCTTGCATGGAGCCTGCTTCTCCCTCTGCCTGTGTCACTGCCTCTCTCTGTCTCTCATGAATGAATAAATAAAATCTTAAAAAAAAAAAAAAAAAAAAAAAACTCGATCCCAGGACTCCAGGACCATGCCCTGGGCCAGTGGCAGGTGCTAAACCACTGAGCCACCCAGGTGTCCCCCCAGTGACACTTTAAATAGAGTGGGGATCCTTGGGTGGATCAGCGGTTTAGCGCCTACCTTTGGCCCAGGGCGCGATCCTGGAGTTCTAGGATCGAGTCCCGCGTCGGGCTCCCGGCATGGAGCCTGCTTCTCCCTCTTCCTGTGTCTCTGCCTCTCTCTCTCTCTCTCTCTCTCTCTCTCTCTCTATGTCTATCATAAATAAATAAATTAATTAAAAAAAATAGAGTTCATTCTGTCTTACAAAGGCTGCATTTGGCCCTGGAGAAAGGATCAGGGTCAGCGACTAGGTATGGATGCAGATTCCTCCAATACCAGAAATCCCAGATAAATGGCAGGGGCCAGCCAAATACTTCTCTAGTCTTCCTGTCTCCAATCTCCCCCTCTGTCTACTTGAGAAGTAAGCAAATTCCTCAAATTCCGCCTGCCCCATTTCTGTGAAATGCTTACCTGTGTGCTAGGATTGGCCTATGTGTCCAATGGGGGCTGCTTTCCCAGGAGGCATGACTTCAGGGGCTCCTGGACACTGCTACTGGCTGCCTCCCCCATCGCACCCCACTCAACAGCTAGCTCAGCTGAAATGTCACTGCTAGAGCTTCTCTCCTTTTGCTTGAAGTGTGATCCCTGTTAAATTCAGAAACATGTTGGGAGTGGTGTCATTTTAACACCATTAGCAATCATGAATCTGGGTGAATGAATTTCAGAGTCTTTCCTAAGAGTACTAGGTTGTTTTTTTTTTCCCCCATGGAAAAATTAAACAAATCACACGAGTCATAAATATTAATTGCAGAAAAGGAAGCCTACCAGTAAGATCAGGAAAGAGTCCCTCCCAGGGCAGACCCACAACCTGAAAGGGTGGCAGCACCAACGTGCACAAAGACAGACTGGTGAGTGAATGGTACTGGGATCATCTGTAGCCCGTTTGGAAAGAAACACAATGGAGCTTATCTCACTACAGGAATACAAAAATCAATCCAGATATTAAGTACGAAAGCAAAACCTTTAAAACTCTCAGAAAAATATAGGATGATTGTTATGAGCTCAGGGTAAAAAGAAGGGTCTCTTTTTTTTTTTTTTAAAGATTTTATTTATTTATGAGAGAGTGAGCAGGAGCTGGGGGAGGGGTAGAGGGAGAAAAAGACTCCTGCTGAGTGGGGAGCCCAATAAGGGGCTTGATTCCAGGATCCCGGGATCATGAACCGAGATGCAGGCAGATGCTTAGCCAACTGAGCCACCCAGGTGCCTCATAATGATAGGTTTCTAAAGATTAAACAAATAAACATACAACAAGACACAGACCATAAAGGAAAGAATACATTAGCTCCATCAAAACTAATCAAAGGCTATCTTAAAACAGAGCATCTCAACTCTGGCTGCACGTAAGAATCAGCTGAGGAGCTTTTAAAAAATCCTAGTATCCCATCCCTTCTGGGAGTAGGCCCTAGATACAACCTCACCTCAAACATTTGCAAGGTCTAGAACAAGAGTACCAGTGTGTGAGGGGGCGCCTGGGTGTTCCAGTTGGTTGAGCATCTGCCTTCAGCTCAGGTGGTGATCTCAGGGTCCAGGGATAGAGGCCCACATCGGGCTCTCTGCTCAGGGAGGGGCCTGCTTCGCACTACTCTCCTCACTTGTGATCACACTCTCACATGCTCTGTCTCAAATAAATAAAATCTTAAAAACAACAACAATTTGGGTACCTGGAGCCAGGTGAAGGAATGAGACTATAGGCTTTGCAGGTGGGTGGGGGGCATATCCCTCTGGCTGTGTGGACTTGCTACTGAGCAGGGTCTTTTATTTTTTATTTTATTTTTTTTTAATTTTTATTTATTTATGATAGTCACACAGAGAGAGAGAGAGAGAGAGAGGCAGAGACACAGGCAGAGGGAGAAGCAGGCTCCATGCACTGGGAGCCCGACATGGGACTCGATCCCGGGTCTCCAGGATCGTGCCCTGGGCCAAAGGCAGGCGCCAAACTGCTGCACCACCCAGGGATCCCGAGCAGGGTCTTTTAAAGTAGAACCCAGGGCAGGGGTCCTTCCTACCTTGGTTTTAGGATGGAACTGCTTGAGCACCTGTACTCTTTTTTGTTAACTCTTTACTGATTTTTATTTCTTATTTTATTTATTCATTTTTTTCTTTACTGATGTTTAAATATACAGATACACATATAGAAAAGTACAAAAATCATAGGTATACAGCTTGATGAATTTTCACAAATATATTAATTAAGGATATATGTATTTATGTGCCCCTCCCATCACGGCGTTCACTCTTTCTCTCTGCACTTGCTCACTCTCTTTCTAAAATAAATAAATAAATCTTTTTAAAAAATCAATTCAATGTAAAGAGGTTAATGTCTTAACTATTAAAAAACTGGTTACAAATAAAATGCATTCAACATACAATTTGAGTGCTATATAAGTCCAAAGCACGAGAAGGGACAGCTCCCTAAAATGTCCCTCTGGGATGGGACACAACAGTGTGCTGTGTACTCTTCAACCTTTTCTATAGGTAGTAGTATGATTATGGATTTTTGCTAAAATGAGATTGTTCTAGATAAACCCTTCTGAACCTTGTTTTTTTTTTCCACCTAGCAATGATCTCTTAAATAGATTTTCCCCTCATAATGCCATGCTTCAGAGAGAAGAGCAGTTGGAGATGGAGAACACCTTCCCCTTTCCTCCCCACACACTCATCTCTGAAAATCCAGCCCACGTATCACCTCTGTGAATCCATAGGATGCCAGGGTTAGGGAGACCCCAGAGATTTGCCAATCTGTCCCTCCCCCCATGTTACGAATAGGGAAACTGAGCCTTGGGAAAGAGTTGCATTTGGCCCAAGGTTACTTGGCAGCAGCTGAGCGAGGACCGGAGCCCTGGAGCAGGGCTCTGCACTTCCTTCATACAAGCTGCTTCTCTGGGAACCATCATGCACTATTTCTTATCACGAAATCCCATTGTATATGCGTATGCACCTGCTGTCACATCCACGAGGATATCCTGTGTCTACTCATTGAACCAAAATGTATGGAGCACCTACCATGTGCCAGAAAGCAGTGACATGGACGGAGGAGGCTCCCATCTTGTGGCACTTAAATTCTAAAGGGGACAGTTGGCCAATAAAGAAACAAGGCGATTTCTGGCAGAGATAAATGTGGAGGAGAAAACAAAATAGGTGTGTGGTGTGAGAGAGAACGAGCAGACAGGATTGGGCCCCAACCATCGCACACTGTGGCTTGCAGTCCCAGGTCGGAGTGAGAGAAGACACCCACCAGCCAACCCTAAATTTGTGTCTGCTTACCACACAGCCTGCGATCTGCTGTGCACGAATATTTTTATAATTCCCATCACCGTCCAACTAGCATAATCGCATCGTGACTGGTGTGTGTCTTAAAAGGGTCAATTTGTTTAATGTAAACATTTAAAATGTATTGTGATTTTGGTAAAGCCACGTTAGCATTTCTTCATTTGGTAACGTATTGGGAGCACCCCTCACCCCTACCCCTGAATGGAAGGATTCCAGGGTTCTCTTGGGACCCTAACTTGGAGGTACATGTGCTTTCTGGACTTGTAATTGTACATTGTCAACTCCCTGCAGGCAGGAGGAAGTCTTAATGTTCTGCCCACAGCTGCATTAATATTTTTTTGGGGAAAAAAAAAATATTTGTTGGGGGAGATCATTATCAAAGAGAAGGTCAGGGATCCCTGGGTGGCGCAGTGGTTTAGCGCCTGCCTTTGGCCCAGGGCGCGATCCTAGAGACCCGGGATCGAATCCCACGTCGGGCTCCCGGTGCATGGAGCCTGCTTCTCCCTCTGCCTGTGTCTCTGCTTCTCTCTCTCACTGTGTGCCTATCATAAATAAATAAAATTTAAAAAAAAAAAAAAAAAGAGAAGGTCACCACTGTGCCCTGTAGCCTGTGTGGGATAAAGAGGCAGGTACATTACCCAACAGACACAGCTAGACTGGGGACTTCTTTCCCCAGAATGCTCAGAGAACATACCCAGCTGTCCCCCTGCAGGGGTTTTGTTTACTCTGTCCTGAGTGTACAGCCAGGACAGAGTGGGAGCCCACGAAGTCGGAGCCATGGAGAGAGACCCCAGTTTCCCAGAGACAAGCCTATAAGTTGAGAGGTGACAGGCTGATCGCGGGGACAAGCCCCTGGTATCGGCAGGGCTTCTCACTTGTTCCTAAGGAGACAGTATAGAGTCGAGGCATTTGGTTTCTGAAGCAGATTACCTATTTTCCACCGCTAGTCCCTGGTGTCAGACACTGTTTCCACTGTGCGTGTGGGAGAAGAAAATACGAAATAGGCTTGGCCAGGTGCAGTGGCACCTGGCCCGTGGGCCAGAGGGGGCCTGTGGCTGGCTGCTCTGTTACAAGCCAGCTAGCCCACACATCGCCCTCTTATTTGTTTTCTATTTTCAGTTTCTACGAATACATGTTTGTCTGAATCTGTCCAGGTTGCTGTAACAAAATACCATAGACTGGATCGCTTATAAGCAACAGAAATTTATTTTCTATGGTTCTGGACACTGGGTAGTCTAAGATCAAGGCACCAGCAGATTTGGTGTCTGCTGAGGACCTGCTTCCTAGTTCATAGACAAGTATTTTTTTTTTTAAAGATTTATTTATTTATTTATGATAGAGAGAGAGAGAGAGAAAGAGAGAGAGAGGCAGAGACACAGGAGGAGGGAGAAGCAGGCTCCATGCAGGGAGCCCGACGTGGGACTCGATCCCGGGACTTCAGGATTGCGCCCTGGGCCAAGGGCAGGCGCCAAACCGCTGAGCCACCCAGGGATCCCTAGACAAGTATTTTTTTTGCTATATCCTCACATGGAAGAAGGGGTGAGGAATCTCTCTGGGGCCTCTTCTTAAACGGGCACTCATCCCCTCATCCCATCAGCCTTTGTGATCTGATCACCTTTAAAATGCCCCATGTCCACACGCCATCACATTGGGGTTGGGATTTCAACACATACATTTGGTGGGGGTGGAGGGGGGGTCATGAACATTCAGTCCATTGCAATGTTCATTGTGAAAAATCAAAACAATATGTATTTTAAAGTAGGAAAATTATAATCTCTAATTTTTTGCTATGATAAATAATGCTGAAATAAATGTCCATATATATCTGTCCATCTGTATATACATAATAGGAGTCTGGATGATGTTTTTTTAAGTTTTTTGTTTGTTTTGTTTTAGAGAGAGGACCAGTGCAGGGGCATGTGGGGAAGGCAGAGGGAGAGGGAGAGGAAGAGCAAGAGAATCCCAAGAAGGCTCCAAGTTCAGCAGAGCCCAAAGTGGGGCTCAATTCCTTGACCTTGAGATCATGACCTGAGCAGAAACCAAAAGACATATGCTTAATCAAATGAGGCCCCCAGGTGCCCCAAGATTTTTTTTTATTTTTATGCAATCTCTACACCCAACATCGGACTTGAACCCACAACTCCAAGATTAAGAGTCCCATGCTCCATGAGCTGAGCCAGCCAGGTGCTCCCTGGATGATTATTCTTTTAAAAACACTTACTTTTGGGTGATGAACATTATTTATTTACTTATTTATAGATTTATTTTTATTTATTTATGATAGACATAGAGAGAGAGAGAGAGAGGCAGAGACACAGGCAAGGGAGAAGCAGGCTCCATGCCAGGAGCCCGATGTGGGACTCGATCCCAGGACCCCAGGATTGCGCCCTGGGCCAAAGGCAGGCGCGAAACCGCTGAGCCACCCAGGGATCCCCGAATTTATTTATTTTTAAAAGATTTTATTTATTTATTCATTAGAGTCATAGAGAGAGAAGCAGAGACACAGGCAGAGGGAGAAGCAGACTCTTCCACTTCAGACTCATTGGTTCAACATTTGCGTATTAACAAGATCTCCAGGATTTTGTAGGCACATTTTAGTCTGAGAAATGTTGAGAAGTGGAAGACTGAGGCACCTGGATGGCTCGGTCAGTAAAGTATCTGCCTTTGATTCAGGTCATGATCTCAGGGTCCTGGGATCGAGCCCTGCATGGGGCTCCCTGCTCAGTGGGGAGTCTGCTTCTCCCTCTCCCTGCTGCTCCCCTTGCTTGTACTCTCTCTCTCTGTGTCAATGAATGAATAAAAATATTTTTTAAAAAATTAAGTGGAAGATTAAGAGGCAGATAGAGTTATCTCTCTGCTCACCTCTCAGAGATTGGAGAGGGTGTGACCTAAAACATTCTTCTGGATTGAGTCTGGTCTTGTTGTCTAAACTATCAATTTTAGGATACTCATCCTCTTAGGGAGAGAACTCACAAGACCAGATCATTTCCCTCGTGTGTTTTTCTTTTTCTTTTTTTTTAAGATTTTATTTATTTATTCATGAGAGACACAGAGAGAGAGAGGCAGAGACACAGGCAGAGGGAGAAAGCAGGCTTCATTCAGGGAGCCTGATTCGGGAATATGATCCTGGGACTCCAGGATCACGCCCTGGGCAGAAAGCGGGTGCTAAACCACTGAGCACCCCAGGGATCCCCCTCCCTGGTGTGTTTTTCCAACCAGGTGTGGAAACCTAGGCTGCCTTAGGATCTTGAGCTGTCAGGGCTGGGAAAGGCCAGAGATGTCTTCAATCCAGCTCAGCTGCTGCCCTGCCCACCCTTGCCCCTCCCCCATATCACTGGTGAGGCCCTGAGAAGGATGATAATTTGCTTAGTTTCCTGCCCACGTACTGGTGGCCTTGGTTCTGACTCCCAGCCCATCATTCCCTGTTTCAAAGTTTGGGCCACTACCTTTTTTCTATAGATTCAGCTCATCTTTTCAGAAAAAATTATTATTATTTTTTAAATTATTTATTTATTTATGATAGTCACACAGAGACAGAGAGAGAGAGAGGCAGAGACACAGGCAGAGGGAGAAGCAGGCTCCATGCACCGGGAGCCCAACGTGGGATTCGATTCCGGGTCTCCAGGATCGCGCCCTGGGCCAAAGGCAGGCGCTAAACTGCTGCGCCACCCAGGGATCCCCAGAAAAAATTATTTTTAAAATATTGGTTTATTATAAACGAAGTATGTGCCTACTGGAAAGAATTCAAATGACATAAAAATTTCCCCAACAACTCTGTTCTAAGGTATCTATCCAAGAGAAAGGAAAACAGGTCACACGAAATACCTGTACGTGAATGTCCACAGCAGCACTATTTGTAAGAGCCAAAAATGGAAATAACCCAAGCGCCCACCAGCTGATGAATGAAGAAACAAAATGTTGTATTCATACAATGGAATATTTGACAATACAAAAGGACAAAGCACTGATATACGCTACCACATGTGTGTGCCTTGAACACATGCTGAGTGTAAGAGGCCAGTCCTAAAAGACCACGTATGATTCCACTTATAGAAATGACCAGATTAAGGCAAACCCAATGAAACAGAAAGTAGATTAGTGGTTGCCAGGGGCTGGTGGGTGGGGGAAATGGGAAGTGACTACTCGGGGGTGTGGGGTTTCCTTTTGAGGGGGGGTGTTGGGTTTCCTTTTGGGGTGATTAAGATGTTCTGAAATTAGACACTGGTCATAGCTGTACAACTCTGTGAATACACCAAAAACTACTTGTGAAAAAAACCCTTTAAAAGGGTGATTTTTTTGGGGGGGGGGAATAAAAGGGTGAATTTTATGGTTGGTCAGTAAAGCTATTCTTGGGCAGCCCCCGTGGCTCAGCGGTTTAGTGCTGCCTTCAGCCCAGGGCGTGATCCTGGAGACCTGGGATCGAGTTCCATGTCGGGCTCCTTGCATGGAGCCTGCTTCTCCCTCTCCCTGTGTCTCTGTCTCTGTGTCTCTGTCTCTGTCATGAATGAATAAATAAAATCTTTAAAAAAATGGGGATCCCTGGGTGGCTCAGTGGTTTAGCACCTGCCTTTGGCCCAGGGTGTGATCCTGGAGTCCTGGGATCGAGTCCCACATCAGGCTCCCTGTAGGGGAGCTTCTCCCTCTGCCTGTGTCTCTGCCCCTCCCCCCCCCCGTCTCTCATGAATAAATAAAATATTTTTTAAAAAAGCTATTCTTAAAAGAAAAAAAAAAACGGTAGAAGGAAGAAAGTAAAATAATCTTTAAGTCACCCTGCCCCAAGTTGCTAACTCATTCCTGCCATAAATAATCAGCCTGCGGGCTGAGGACTCAACATGAAACAAACCTTGTCCTAAGAGCAATGTCACCCCCGTATCCGGAGCCCCAGGGCCAGCGCCCACCGGCTGCAGAGTTTCCACCACTGATGCCAGAGCCCGTCCCCCCTCGCTCTCTGCCACCCCAGCGCCCGCCAGCCACTGCGCCCCCCTGGTGACAGCCACCTCCACCCCCACCTCCCCAGGCAGCTGCACGTGGCACGAGAAGGACCCGCCGCCTTGCCAGCAGGCTCGCCCTACATTCACGACACGAGGCCCCAGTGGCGCTTCGTGCTGCCGGGTGCCACCGTCATTCACTCCACATGAGTGTCGCACGGCCTCTGTAACACGGGGACAGCGATATTTCTGCCTCTCGGGTGTTGGCTCCCTGAGCACCAGGCAGCGGGCTCCGGTTGGGGGCGGCCCTCGGCTTAAGGTCTCTGGTCTGCAGTCTGAGGTCCCCGGGGACCTGGCCTCTGGGCAGCCACCGGGTCTTGGCGGCCACGGATCATCCTCCCGAGGCTGGAGGGGACGAGGCTCAGGGCAGGGAGCTGGGCCGTAGGAGAGGGAAGGTCACAACTTCCTGCAGCCAACGACGTCCCACGTGGTGCGTCAAGCCTGAGTCAGACCACGGAGCCCAAATGGAAACTTACCAGGGCCTCAGAGCGGGCGTGTGCCGAGTCGGGGTGCAGGCCGCGACACCCCAGCCTGGAGAGAGGAGGCCGGCTGCCCCAGGAATCCGGGCTGTGCCTCCCTCCAGGGAGCTGGATCGAAGCCCAGGGGAAGGAGGAAGTGTGAACACGGCTCCCCAGTGACTCACTTCGCCCATCTGGGGCAAGTCAACTCTCAGCCCTGCCGGAAGCCCGCTCGCCTCCCACCCAGGGGATCATCGCCCCGGGTCAGCGCATTCGAAACACTCCCCCCAGTCCACCTGCACCCTGCCGTCCTCCACCTGGGTGTGGGGGTGTTGAGATGCTTGCAGGTGCCTGCCCGGGCCTAGAAGTAGGTCTTAGCAGAGACAACAGAGGGGGTGGGAGCAGCGGGAAAAGCCCTGTTCTGGAAGTCAGGACACCTGGGGCTCTGCCCTGGGCCTGTGAGGTCTTACAGCCTCTCCGGGCTCCCATCTCCACTTCTTTGAGAATGAGAATGGGAAGCTGGACTCCATGTCCTACCGGCCCCATCGGCTCTGGAATCTGCCAGGGCTTGGGGTTCCTCTGTCTTCAAGGGAAAAAACCCACCCTCTCCCCCAGGGCGAGAGGCCCTTGCTGATTTGGTCCTGCCTCTAGGGACCTCCTCCTCCCTCCTCTCATACCCCCAGCAACATTCAGCTGTGCCTAGCTAAGAGAGCAAGCACCCAGAATGCCCTCAGCACAGCGCCTTCGCTGGCTGACACCAGCTCATCCCTTGGGCCCCCCCTCGGACGCTACTCTTTCTTCGGCCTTCCTCTCTAGGCCCTCCAGCCGCGGCATCCTCCAGCAGGGGCTGTTCTCTTCTCTCTCTTCCATTAAATTGACCTCCCTGTGAGGGTAAGGACCCACATAGAGAGGACTCAAAGAATATTTTATGAATGAATGAATGAATGAATGAACTAATGAATGAAGTGGAAGCTCCAGGCAAGTGGAGCTATGGTTTGCTTCCTCCACACGGGGCCTATGTGAGGCTACCCCAGAGCTCTTCCCTGCCAAGGAGGGGGTGCTGATTGGAGGGGGTGCAGATTTTCAAGGGAGGTTCCAGCTGGCTTCTGGCCATGCCACAGCCCCAGGCTGCCTGACCCATGACTCACGGGCCCCAGAGTTTTCTCAGCCCTCTCCAGCCTTCTTCTTTTCTTCTTCTTCTTCTTCTTTTTAAAGATTTTATTTATTTACTCATGAGACACACAGAGGCAGAGACACAGGCAGAGGGAGAAGCAGTCTCCCTGCAGGGAGCCCAAAGCGGGTTTCCATCCCAAGATCCTGGATCACGACCTGAGCCAAAGGGCCTAACCATCTGAACAACCCAGGTGCCCCCTAAGGAGAAACTTTTAACCTGGGAACAGTTTCAGATAAACAGAAATGCTCAAAGATCACACAGTTTCTTTACACCCTTCCCAGTTTCCCTTCTGTTAACGTCTTACACAACCACGGCACATTGGCTAAAGGGAGGAAACCAGCGCTGGTAAGATGCTACTCACTCAACTCAGACTTCATTCGATTTCACCATTTTTTCCACTAACGTCCTTTTTCCATCTCGGGATCCCATCCAGGGAGCCCCACTGCATGTAGTCACATGCTATTTAATCCCCTTAAATGTGATGATGAAAGTGGAGTTATCTTCATCCAACAGATGAAGGAAGAAGAGACTGGGGGGCGCCTGGGTGGCTCGGTCGGTTAATCATCCGACTCTTGATTTCAGCTCAGGCCATGATCTCAGGGTCATGGGATCAAGCCTTGCGTGGGGCTCTGCACTCAGCATGGAGTCTGCTTATCCCTTTCCCTCTGCTCCCCACCCTGCCCCCCTGAAATAAAATCTTAAAGCAAACAAAAACCCCAAATATACAACAAGGTATTGTTTAATAAAAGGAAGCGACTGGGGGAGGTGAGTGACCCGCCCAGTCACAGCCCGAAGGCCAGGGCAGGGGCAGACAGGGACTCAGAGCCAGAAGCCACCGGTAGTGCGGCCCACCCTGGCCCCTCGTCTGGAGGATGGGTAGTCAGTCACTTGGAGGCAAGAGCGAGGACGGAATGAGATCACGTCTGCAGGCGTCTTCCTGCCCACAAAACGGGAGCTGTTGTTATTATGACCGTCAGCACCATCATTACGGAGGGGCCCAGACCTCCTCAGGACTCCAGGTTCTTTGTTAAGGATTCTGTTTAGACGAGCCCCTGACAATCCTTGGGCGCTTTTCCTGGGGAAGAAGATAGGCCTTCCAGAACTCGCTTTTTTTTTTTTTTTTTTTTTTAATTCCTGAGAGACACAGAAAGGCAGAGGGAGAAGCAGGCTCCCTGTGGGGAGCACGATGCAGGACTCGATCCCAGGACCCCGGGATCACGACCTGAGCCAAAGGCAGATGCTCAACCGCTGAGCCCCCCAGGGGCCCCCCAGACTGTGCTTTGACTCGGCCCTTGAGATGAACAAAATCCTAGGGTGCAGTCCCACCGTGGCCACTGGCTGTGTGTCCTTGGGCAAATCATGGCATCCCCTGGGTCTCTGTTTCCTGGCCTGGCCTGCACGATGGGGACCGCAGAGACGTTGGGAGGACTCCGTGGGACAGTAGCCGGGAAGCTGGTCATCCGGGCAGACCTCTGGCCCCCGAGGGTGAGGGGCCGCCAGCCAGGCCGGCGTGGTTCTGGTTCTGGTCCACCCTGTGTGACCCTAGGCAGGCTACATGACCCTGCCAAGACCCAGCTTCTTGTCAGGGATAATCAATCATCCCCAACCTCCCCAGCCTCACCCCAAGCAGCCACTCAGGAAATCAGCTTCCACTCTGCCTCTTACCCTCCGGCCTAAAGAGGTCGTGTCTCAAGGTCAAGTAGCGATGAGAGGCTTAGGCAGGGAGAGAGGCTAGGTCTTATCCCATCCACCTGAGCACAGCCCTCCTCCCCGACTCACTTGGAGGCTCCTGGGCAGCCGCCAGCTGCTTGCTGCATCTGAACTTGCCAAAGAGATGCCCCGCCAGGGAGCCCCCCAGCCCCCCAACTTAACACACCATCTGGGAACACCCGACGAAGGAAGTGCTACAGATAATTTTCCAAAAATGGTAAAATCACGACTCCTATGAAGATATAAAATGAACACGGGTCAGATGTGGTAACTGGCTCCAAGAGGCAACAGACCATTCACGTTTATAGGCCAGAAAATGGAAATAAATGGGCACATGGAGGGAAAACCAGTTTTCCACAAGGGGAGGTGAAGGGGCCTTTACCAGACAAGACAAAATTGGTCAGTTACCTACAATTTACAGTTGTAAAATAATAATGCAAGGCCTGGCTGGCTCAGTTGGTAGAGCAAGCTCCTCTCAGGGTGTGAGTTCGAGCCCCCTGGTTGGGCGTGGAGCCTACTTCAAATTTAAAAAAAGAAAATAAAAGCAAGCAAGAAGCAAGAAAGGAAGGCTAGAATATGATACTCCGGAAGGGTGTGCTGGAGGCAGACATAGTTTTCCACTGAACTATGTGTTTTTTTTCCGCAGAAGGAAGGCCATGAACAGGGTGCACTCCGTGGTCTCTAATCTGATGATCATTCACCAGATGAGTATGACTCATGCACTGTGAATACAAGGTCCTTTCTTTATCTTTTTTTTTTTTTTTAGAAGGTCCTTTCTGAATGAGTTGGGGACATCACTTCTCACTTGCAAGCCAGAGGCCTACAGCCTAAAAGAGGAGTGGCCCAAGACGTTTACGGATTTTTTCAGCAGGATTTTTTCTTTTTTTTTTTCTTTTTAAAGTATAACTGATATACAATATTTCCGCTGGATTTTGGCATCTGTGTTACACAATGGGTTCTAGAACATTCTAGAATGTGGGTGTTTGTGATGTGGATCTGTGACCTGTAATTTACACTGGACCTGGTCTGGTACTGACTCTGCTACGCAGCCCTGGGCAGTTACACCATCTCTCTGATGTGCAGCTTCCTTGTCTTTGAACTGGGATTTTTAAAAAAAGATTTTATTTTATTTATTTTTTTTTTTTTAAATTTTTATTTATTTATGATAGTCACAGAGAGAGAGAGAGAGGCAGAGACACAGGCAGAGGGAGAAGCAGGCTCCATGCACCGGGAGCCTGACGTGGGATTCGATCCCGGGTCTCCAGGATCGCGCCCTGGGCCAAAGGCAGGCGCCAAACCGCTGCGCCACCCAGGGATCCCAAAAAAAGATTTTATATATTTATTCATGAGAGAGAGAGAGAGACAGAGACATAGGCAGAGGGAGAAGCAGGCTCCATGCAGGAAGCCCGATGTGGGACTCCATCCCAGGTCTCCAGGGTCATGCCCTGGGCTGAAGGCAGCGCTAAACCACTGAGCCACCTGGGCTGCCCTGAACCGGGATATTAACAGTACCTACTTCATAGATCATTAATTTTTAAAAAATATTTTATTTTTTTATTCATGAGAGACACAGAGAGAGACTGGTGCCCCGGGAACTGTATTTTAAATTATTTTTTTAAAGTGGACTCCATGCCCAAAGTGGGGCTTGAACTCAGGACCCTGAGATCAAGAGTCACATGCTCTACTGACTGGGCCAGCCAGGTATTCCTGAGAACTGTATTTTATTTTATTTTTTAAAAAGATGTACTGATCTATCCGAGAGAGAGAGAGAGAGAGAGAGAGAGAGAGCGAGAGAGCACACGCATGTGAGTGTGGGAGGGGCAGAGAGAACCTTCAAGCAGCCTCCCTGCTGAGTGAGGAGCCCAAAGAGGTGCTGGATCCCAACACGCTTATCACATGACCCTGAGCCAAACCAAGAGTCAGAAGGTTGGCCGACTGAGCCGCCCAGGTGCCCAGACAACTATATTTTAAGTTGATAAAACCATTCGCTGCCAACGTCCTGTGGTCACTGGGGTTCTTTCCCTAACAGCCCAGCCTTCTGTCTCCCGCATCCTGACCCCCTTCTCCTCTCCATTAACCCCTATTTCCACCATTTGTGCCCCTAGCAGAGTAAGGGGCAGCATTCAGCTGCCTGGAGGGGGCTGGGCACCCCTGGGCACCTCGCTATGGCCTTGGGCAAGGGCGACAGGCAGGAAGGCTCCGTGTTACTGCAGCGTCCTGCTCTCCTTTGTCCTCGCGATGTGCTTGCAGAGTCCAGGCTGCCGGCATCGGCTCGGGGGTGCAGCGTGAGCGCTCCGGGGTGGGAGCGTCCGCGCAGGTGGGAGCTGGGGCGCAGGAGGAGCTGTCTCCCAGCGCCGTCTCCCGCCAAGAGGGTGTGTGCCAGCTGCGCGCCACGCACCTCTCCACCTGTCCCATCCCGCGAGGGGCCGCAGGGATCCTTCCCATCTCGCGTGGGAGAAGCTGAGGACCCCACGGGGCGTGAGAACCTCGGTGCCCCGGGCTGAGCGCCCAGCTCGCTGGCCCATGCTGCCCCCTAGTGGCTGGGCACCGCACCTGCCTTCCCGAGGTCCCGGTCACCCAGGGACCCGCCTTCGGGCGCCGGGGCGCGGGGCGACCTCTAGGACTCCCACATCGCTTTAGCAGCCCCTCTCCCCGTCCCTGAGCATTAAATATGCTTATGCACATGCTTAACTGTAAAATATACATAACACGGGGCAGCCCGGGGGGCCCAGCGGTTTAGAGCCGCCTTCCGCCCAGGGCGTGACCCTGGGGTCCCGGGATCGAGTCCCACGTCCGGCATGGACCCTGCTTCTCCCTCTGCCTGTGTCTCTGCTTCTTTCTCTCTCTCTGTGTGTATGTCTCGTGAGTAGATAAATAAAATCTTTAAAAATATATGTACATAACACAAAATGAATCATAACCATTCGAAAGTGTGTCCAGTTTAGTGGCTTTTTTTTAAAGCACCATCGCACTGTGGTTGCACCACTTCCTCCAATGGTTTCCAGAACACTTTGTCCTGCAGACTGAACGTCCGTACTCCTCAAGCAGCTCCCCATCCCCGCCTTCCCCTAGCCCCTAACCAACCGCCCTTCTACTTTGTCTCTCCCAACTGGGCTCCACGGAGGACCTCTCAGAAATGGAATCATTCGGGGCAGCCCAGGTGGCTCAAGCCGTTTAGCACTGCCTTTGGCCCAGGGCCTGATCCTGGAGACCCAGGATCGAGTCCCAAGTCAGGCTCCTTGCATGGCGCCTGCTTCTTCCTCTGCCTGTGTCTCTGCTTCTCTCTCTCCTCTCTGTGTATTCTCAGAAATAAATAAATATTAAAAAAAAAAAAAAAAAAGAAATGGAATCATTCGGTAACGGTCTTTTTGTCACTGGCTCGTCTCACCTTGCAGAAAGCTCCCCAGAAGTGTCCCCGGATGGAATGATTTCTAAACCTGCTGCCTGGAAGACAAGAGCATCCCCAGAATTTCATGCAACACCAGCCCCCCAAACACAACCAGCCAGGATTAGGCCGGAACGCGAGGCATCATAGTGCAAGGTGACCTATCAATGATAGGAAAAACCCAAAACAAGCCGAACGTGGTGACTAAGAGGACAAAGTGGTCCCTGGCAGCCAGGAACCTGCCAGGCCAAGTGGCTCTGGGCCAACTGCAAAAACGGCCAGCACCTGCCCTGAGCCTCTGCCACCTGCCCACCAACCCCTGCTGTCGTGCCACCTCCTGGATATAAATGCATCAGACCTGCTTCTTGATGGCACACGGGGCAAATCCTCACCTCCCTAAATCCTCCCCCAAATCCCTCGGAGTCCCAGAGTCCCAGGAGTCCCTCTAACACTCGTGTCCTGAGAAGCCCGTTTCCCATGCCCTGTGGCCTCCAGTGCTGCAGCGGGCACGGGAACCCCGGCTCCGTCGCTGCGGGCATGTCCCCCCGGGTCTCCGACGTGCATTGCAGGACCAGCGAGGAACACTAAGGGCCGCCAGCCAGCCCTGGGCCAGAACCCTCACCACCCCCACTTCTTTCTTCCGGCCACAGCAAGCCTCTGTGACAGATGTCAGCATCGTTCCCATTTTACAAAGGGGAAGGTCAAGGCTCAGGACTGACCGCTTGTCCGCACGACGTAGCAGGGGCAGGTCTAGCACCGCCAAGGCCAGCGCTCCTTCCTGCCACCGCCCTCTCCGGAGCTGGCCAAGCAAGCCCGGGTGTCGGCGTCCTGTTCGCGCGCAGACAGCACATCCCGAGGGCGGGTGTTGACTCCCCGAAAGGGTCTAGTGGGCCCGGAGGGCCTCGCACTGCAGAGGCTTCCCCCGGGGCCCCGCGGCCCACCCAGCCTCGCTCCCGCGGCCTGTGGCCAGGGCCAGTGCCCGGCTCGCCTGGGGTCGGCCGCAGCAAGTCTTCATCGCTGGGCATGAGGAGGGACCCGAGTCCGTCCACCTGCTGAGCCGAGCCCCAGTTTGGGGGAAGGAGGTAGAGGCACCGTCTGGACACCGACATGCCACAGTGAGCGGACACCCAACAGAAATTTCCCCGCTACCGCCAAAGGCCAGCGCGCGCCTGGGTGAGATCTTAGTCGGAACAGATGGAGTTCTAGTGGGTATGCGTTTATTTTCACGTGTAATAGGAAAAAACATAACTAGCACATAAGACGTGGCTGCAGGATACATCATTCAGCATAACTAAAGTTCGAAATAAGTAAAAAGTATGTTGAGTCAAAGAAAATATGAAGGAATAAGCGAACAGGAGGTCCTCGGTTACGACAAATATTGTGGAGGTGCTTTGTGAATGCCTGGAGCTTGGGACTCACTGTCCAAGCTCTGCGCCAGAAACGGGGCTCAACAGGGAGACTCTCCCGGTGCTCAGAGCCCAGGGCCTCCCCACAGGGGTGCGTGGTGCATCCAGACCACCCTAGGGAGGAAGGCACATTTAATTTGTTTATGCCTTACAAAATGTCTTAGAAGTTACAAAGCAACAAAAGTGATTTTCCTTAAAAGGGAAGAAGAATCTTCTAGGTACAGCCTTGAGGGAGCAGTGGTCACAGGGTGGCCTGGGTTGGAGGGTCGAGGGAGACACAGGGGGATAAACAGGGAGGCTGAGGGGACACCCCAGCACTGTCCTGGAAGATGTTTGTGCATGTGTGGGGTTTGTGTGCACAGCCCCAGTCAAGGCTGTAGGAGGAACATGCACAGCTCCTGTACCCTGTTCCCCAGCATACAACTGGCACTTAATCAATGCTGAGTCACCGTCGCACCGGAGGAGCGCCAGATGGCAGAGCAGAGTGGGTCACTGATGTCCCTGGGTATCAGCATGTACCACCCTCTCCTCCTGCTCCTGTCTGTCGTTCAGGTGCATACCTCGGTCTGGTCCCCATGTCAGCATGACATGTCCTCCTGGACATGGGTGGGTGAGAAGTCCACGGCTGCCACCACGAGGTCACATTCTTGTACATTTATGAAACGTCCTATTAAGATCCCCACCTTGCCCCAAATCCAAAGAATATTGCTCATCATTTAAACCTCAAATTTTTAAAAAAGGCTTTTTAAGGGACCTTGGAGTTTTACTCAAACAGCTCGGTCCACAGGCCAGGGCTGGTCTTAGTATCCCCTAGGGGACAGCTAAAGTGTCATTGCTAGGGACACAGGGTGTCATCTAGAGAACTCACTCTAACTCACCCATGAAATGGGGGTCAGGGCCAGTGCTCAAGCGGGGCTGGAGCCTTGGAGATGGGAACCCTGGGCATGAGGCTGATGGTATGGAAGACTTCCGGACGTAGAGGCCAGCAGGAGGAGCGGCTACCAGCCACCCACCCGTGAGCTGGGAGGGGGCTGGGGTGGCTCAGCCCCTGCGTCCCAGACATAGTGGGCAGAGCTGCAGGCTGGTCCCCATCCTGGCTCAGAAGGAAAGTGTGCAAGAGTGGGTCAGAAAGGCAAACTGAATCAGGAAAGCTCCCCCCCACCCCCCTCGAGTCCAGGGCTAGTGGGCGGCTCACAGCCCCAGGGTCCGGAAGGCACCCTCAGCAGCACCCTGCAGCGCTCCGCTTCACGTGGCACGGCTTGCAGAAGAGACGGTTGTTCAGGGGGTAGCAGCCTTGGTCCGTGGGCTCCACAGACAGGAGGATCCTGCAGTCCTGCGGGAAACAGGGCACAAGTGGATGGACCCTAGGCCTGAGCACGGCAGCTTGGAGCCCACTGGGGCAGGGGGGACCCCAGCATTTGCTGATGAAATTCATCAAATAAATGTACTCCCGACGGGTGGGGAACGTGGCCCCCACTCCCATTCTCCCAACACACCTGGGCCAGGTCTCGGTCAGGGAAGACAAGACACGTGGGGGCTCTCATCCACACGGAGGTGTGAGTGATGAGGGCAGAGTCAGCCGAGGGGGACAGCTGAGGACGCTCAGAGGATCGTGGAAGGAGCTAGAAGGGCCTCACCAACCACTCAGCGGCCCTTTTAGAACGTGAGCTCTGCGAGGCGGTAACCCCATTTACCACTAGACCCCACCTAGACCAGGGACTGGTCCACCACGAGCAAACGATAAACATCTGCTTGGTGAATAACTGAATCTGGTCCAGTCCCTCCATTCCACCGATGGGGAAACTGAGGTCTGGGGAGACATGGGCTTGCCCCAGGCCATACAGCTGATTCCGGAGCTGGGACAGGACAGGTCTCCAGGGGTCTTTTCTGCAGCGGTTGAAGCTCCCCCATCTGCACAGCTTCGGCACTGGCACAAA
Source organism: Vulpes lagopus (assembly GCF_018345385.1). NCBI lineage: Eukaryota > Metazoa > Chordata > Mammalia > Carnivora > Canidae > Vulpes > Vulpes lagopus. The sequence continues at coordinate 130,991,855 of NC_054831.1, forward strand.
CTTTAATGTTTCCAATTTTTCCAATCACCCAAGGACTTCGGACCAAGGAGGACGGGGATTCGGGGCCCAAACTTTGCCCACACCCCATCAGGGCCTCACCTGGGCACACGCTGGACAGCAACGATGGGAACAATTAATGTCCAGGTCTGGACCTGGTACAGGGCGCGGCTGGCAGCCTCTGGAAGCCGCATGGATCAGACCAGAGGGGCTGCTCCCCACGGGGACAACTTTGGGGTCAGGCCGCCCTCTGGACCCGGCACAGCGGGGGAGAAGGGCGCCCTCGTGTGTCTGTTCCCTGCAACTGCACCCCAAGTCCCGCAGGGTGCCCGGATCCTAAAGGCCACTTGCGAGGCGTTCCCAGAGTATCAGGTGCCAAGCCTGAGATCCCAGAGGGGGACATGTGACCTCTCCAAAATTAGAATCGAGGGAGTAAACACCGCCACCATGACCGAGTCGCCGTCCGGAGGCAGCTGTGGGGGGGCCCAAAGCTGGCTAGCCCCGGGTCAGACCCACAAGGCTTAGAGCCACTTTTCTCGGGCTCAGCCTTTTCCCCTGTTCCTCATCTGAGATGGCAACCTCAAAGCCCATTTCCTTGTCCAGGGAAACAGCACCCCGAGTCAGTTCCAGGCCCCGGCTCAAGCCTTACCCTCTGAAATGTAACAGCTCGGGTCCTAAAAGCCCTGACCTATGGGAGCAGCGCGGGTGACGCTCACGGCCGCCTTGGCCGAGCCCACCAGGGGCAGGCAGGCAGGCAGGGTCTGTTGGCTCAGCAGCCGGCCTCAGGGAGAAGCTAGTCGCCACCAGCCTGGGGAAGTCGAGGTGGTGATAACAGCACTTGAAGGACATCATTGTTCTTTCAAGATGTGTTATCAGCTGGACCTCGAACCAGGAGCAACGCACCACGTCAACTTCTCCACCGAGCGCCCTGGTCACTGTGCAAACAGCCTCTTGGCTCCAGGCAGGTCTAAGTAAGTGCAAAGTAACATCGACGCTTGGAATTACTCACCGGCTGACTAAGAGATTTCCTCTGGACACCCCACTTCGGTGGCACCCCTAAAAGTTGCTACCTTTGTCACCATCACCAAGAAGACACATCAGCAACATGGGGTGTGACAGGGGAAGAGGATGGGCAGGACTCAGAGCCTTCGCAGCAGGACTGACTATAATTGCAGAGTCCGGGGCAAAGTGCAAAGTACAGCCTCTTGTTCAAAGAGGAAGGATTTCAAGGGCGGTGACAGCAGAGCTTGGAAGCAAGCATGGGACCCTGCTGAGCGGGGGCCCCTCTGCTGGGCATTTCTGGCTGGGGCTACTGCACCCAGTTAAGCGGCCTCCCCATCTCAGCCTCCCTCCACCCGGTAGCCTGAGGTCCAGACTCCTTGGCTTGGTACTAAGGCCCTCTCCTTCTCTCCGGCCTCATTGCTACCACACCCTTTGGCACACGACACTACAGACAAACCTAAAACTTCCCCTCTGATTCTCCAGGCTTGCTTGTGTCCCGGTGGGTTTTCAAAGGCCTGTGCCTCCGTCTGGACTTCCCTTCTTCCCCCGAATGCCTGGTAAGCTCCTGCTCACCTGCGGGACCCAGGTGAGGCACTGCCTCCTCCACCAGAGAGCCTTTGATGGCACCGCCCTGCTTGGACCTGATCACCGCCCCCTTTGTCCCAAAGCTGATTTATACACGCTCGTTCCCAGCACCTGGACAGGACGCCTGTGCTGCGGCTCTGCCCCACACCCCCTCTGCGCCAACGAGGGTTCAGCGTCCCTGACCCCGGGGGGTTGTCAATCAGAACTCCCAGGCAGTGACTGGCTCAGAATAGCCATGTGACCCAAGCTGGGTCAATCAGAAGCCTTCTTGAGCCTGAACCGGTCCCCAGATGGGGTTCCTCAGTGGGAAGGGTGACCATGCCCGTATCCCTCTCCTCACCCAGGATGCTAGCCCCCAGGAAGTGAAGACGAAGCCAGCACGCAAAACAGGGAGAACCAAGAGATGGAGGGAGACCTCACCGACCTCACCGACGGCCTTCCCATGAGATTCCCTTTCTTGAGAAAAGCAGGATGAGCTTGGTTTTTACCATTAACTCGGAGCTCGGGTCAATAGACCGTGTCTGTAACTGTCTCCATTCTTACGTGTCTGCTACTGGGCGGTGAGCACGTGGGAGCTGGGCCCCCACCCTGACTCGTCCCTGGGCCCCGGCGCCCAGCGTAGGCCTGGCACCTGCAGGGCTCTCCGCACGGCTCGGGGCGCCCCCACCAGCCCCCCCTGACACCCCCCCTGCAGCACGATCCTAGCTCCTCACCGCCCCACTCACCTCGCACCTGTAGCAATTCTCATGGAAGTTCCGCCCCATGCACTCGATTTTGAAGGCGTCCTTCCCGTCTCGAGGGATGATGGGGTTCTCACAGATGCTGCACACCGGGGCGAATTTCCTAGAGGGAAGGGAAGCCACGCTCGAGGCGCTGAGGCCAGGCCCGCAGAAATCAGCTGCGGGAGCCGGGGCGGCGCTGGTTGCCTCCCCCCACCCCCCACGGCCCCCACATCCCCCACCGCCCGGAGCTATTTCAGACGTGTTGCCGTGTGACTGCACCTGCAGCCACAGCCACAGCCGCCTCCTTCTTCCGGGCAGGAGCGGATGGAGAGACTGTGTAATCAGCGCCCGCTTCCCAGGGTATAATTAGCTCGAGGCAAGGAAGTGACCGGGCAACGTTTGAATTTGAGAAAGTGGGGAAATCTCCTGTGTGTTCCGTGGGGCTGACCCCCATTTCGTTTATCTTGTAATGTAGGTCACTGCTGCTGCTGCTTCTCTTCCTTTCGAACAGAGACATGTGTCTCCCCTTGGGCAGTGGGCAACCCAGGGCAGGGGCTGAGCCTGACCCCGAGCTTGGGGCTACTGCTTCCTAAGGCCCTAGCTCCACGGGGAGCTCCTGGGGTCTGGGGGTTTGCATGGTAACTTCCATACTTATCAGCCAGGCACTTGTCTGTTGCCTGCCTCAGTTTCCACATTTGGTAAAGCAGAATGCCTAACAGAACGTGCCTGACAGGCCAGTCTTGGGGATCAAAGGGCCCAACCCATGTGGGGTGGCTGGCACAGCGCAGGTACCCAGAGTTTCAGCTACAAGCAGGTGCGCAGTCAAATACAGGGTGTGTGGAATAGGTCAACTGGTTTCTGAGTGCGGGGAGTGCAGGAAAGCTCTGCTCCAGCCCCGGGAGCTGGGGCCGGGCACCTCGGTTGTGGCCGAGTCCCACCCAGTGCGCGGACCCCTCTCGCACCTATAGAAGTCGTCCAGGCAGTACACTTCATCCTGACTGTCCAAGGCAAAGCTCTCGTCCCCGATGCACCGGGCACAGGTAACGCACGTGAAGCAGGTGGGGTGGAAGGCCCGGCCCAGGGCCCTGATGATGTGCTCCTGGACCACCTTGCCGCATTTGCCGCACTTCTCCAGGGTGTCCTGGGACAGAGGGACATTGCTTCAGAGCCATCCCATGGTTTTGCCCACTCCAAGCCGAAAGGGGTTTCTGGCTGGCTACCCACATGGCTATGGGAGAAGGGCTCATATTCATGCAACCAGCCTGTAACCCCCCTGCCCCCCAAAACCTGCATCGTTGCTTAAAGTGAATCAAGCTTGGCATTGTATCCTTGGCCGACAGTTAGCAATCCTGCCAAGAAACTATTACTGCATTTTTTTGTCACTAGGACATGCTTAAGGCCAGTGGCCACTAGGGGCCCACAGGACAGATTAAGAGATTTCTCTTAAACCTCAGAGTCAGAAAAAGAAATTCCTGGAAGAACTGGTGTGCTTTTTATCTTGTAGACAATACACCTTGAAACTCTTTCCCTTTTCCATTTGGCCACTTGGAAGCCCAGAACCAAATTCCAGGTTCCACTTTTAGGACTGACTGTAGGGAGTCCTTTATTCATATATTTTGGGGTACGAACTTGCCCTCTGGTCTCATCTCACTTTCTACTTTGATTTTCCTCTCTTCTGATTTCTTGATCTATCTTTGAAGTTTCATTGTGGTAAGAACAGTTAGCATGAGATCTACACTCTTGACAACATTCTGAACACTCTTGACAAATATTGTTTACTATAGGTATTTGTACATTCTTATAAGCTGCCTCAAATCCCTTCTGGAATGAGAAGGATTAGAGGGGGTAGGGAAGAGGGAGAGGGAGAAAGATAGAGAGAGAGAGAGAGAGAGAGACGCAGGGTAAAGACCTTGCAGCCTGTCCACCTTCTCTTCTAGACAGTTCTCTCCCCTTCCTGGCTGTGCTCCTGTTCACCTACCTGACTTCATCGCTATGCTGGTCTCCACTGCCTGTATATCTGCTCCCATTTGGTGGGGACATTTCCCTCTCTCCTTGTCCGGGGGCAGCTCTTCTCTCCCTAGAACACCCCAAGTCTTCTTCCCGATGCTTCCAGCTGTCAGCCCTCCCTCGCCCCCACTTCCCCTCAGTGCCTCACCCCTGCCTGGCTTTAAGCTGAGGGAAGAGGATAAGGCTATCCCCTGCTGTCATCTGATGGGGTCAGAGGGATGGGGTGGGGACGGCCTGGCTCCTTGCTGTTCCCATGGTGCCTCACTGGCTGTGGTGATGTCTTGAGACTGTCATCAGATTGCTTGGCTTCTACCCGTTAGTCCTCCAAATCTAACCCTTCAAATCAGTAGTTTTGAAACTGGAGTGTGGATCAGAATCACCCGAGAAACTCGCTAAAAACGCAGATTCCTGGGTGCTACCAACTTACAAGGACGACGTGAGGCCTGTACACACCCGGGTGATGCGTCTGTGAGTGGTCAGTATACCACACGCCGTCAGAGGGTTAGCAATTCTTTTTTTTTTTTTAAGATTTTATTTATTTATTCATGAGAGACATAGAGAGAGAGGCAGAGACACAGGCAGAGGGAGAAGCAGGCTCCATGCAGGGAGCCTGACTTGGGACTCGATCCCGAGACCCCAGGGTCACACCCTGAGCTGAAGGCAGGTGCTCAACCCCTGAGCCACCAGGCGCCCCGAGGTTAGCAATTCTAACATCAATGCATCCAATCTGGCTCTCTCTCCCAGACTGCATTTGGCACTCAGAGGTGACACAGATTCCGTGAGACCTTGCATCGGAACGTGTGGCTTTAGGTGAGAGAGGTGAGAGCACAGGCAGGGTCTGGGGGGAATCCCAGCTCCACTCCCTTCCGGAGTGTGACTTGTGTGACAGGCCGGGTAAACGCCCCCAGGACATGCAGGGCCTAATCCCTGGAACCTTCCCTGGAAAGGGGCCTGCAGATATGATCGAGTGAAGTGTCCTGACATGGGGAGACGCTCCTGAGGGGGCCCTAAGTGCCATCCCAAGTGTCCCTGCAAGAGGGAGGCAGAGGGAGTTTTGACACAGAAGAAGTAGGACACTGCAGCAAGATGCCACCCTGCGAAGGAACCAAAGGATGCAAGGGGTGCAGGTTCGGGAGCCGGAAAAGTTAAGGAAACAGATTCTCCCCAAGAGCCCCTGGAGGGAGCGCAAACCTGCCCGTGGACTTCCGAGAATAAACGTGTGTTGTTGGAAGCCACCTTGTGTGTGGTACTTTGCTATAGCAGCCACATAAAACGAAAACACCGTGGCTGAGCTCCTTCCCCTCTCTGAGCCTCAACTTTCTCACCTGTGAAATGGCTCAAGAACGCCTGCCCCCCAGGGTTCCTGTGGGGAATGAAATAATGGGACAGCTTCCAAGTGCCCAGCCCAGTGCCTGGCGCCCGGAGGCCAGCCTCGGTGGGGTGGCGGTGGCGGTGGTTACCTGGTAGCAGGCTTCGCAGAGGGGCCGCCCATCCTTCTGGTAGAAGCTCTGCCCGGCCAGCTGGCGGCGACAGGTGCGGCACGTGAAACACTGGGCGTGGTACTGCCTCTTCATGGCTTCCACGGCCAGCTCTCGGGGGGACACGGTCTTGTGGCAGAAGCCGCAGACGTCTGTAGGAGAGGAGAGAGACATGGGTTGGAAGCCACTCGGCCTGGGAGTACTGCACCCAGGCACCCCCAGAACTCTAGAAGCCCAGAGTGCTGGGTCTCTGCCTCGAGCCCCGGGGGTTGTGTGTGTGGCCTCATTTCTGGAGGAGCAGTAACAAGGAATGTGAACAGCCTCCGAAAGCCTACATCAGGGCCGCCTGGCTGCCTTGCTCAGTGGAGCCTGTGACTCTTGACTCGGGGTCATGTTCGAGTCCCATGTTGGGTGTAGAGATTACTTAAAAAAATAAAATCTTAAGAAAAAAAAAAAGCCTAAATCAAAGGACACAGCATCAAAGGACTAAGCATAGGAACAAGTGGGTTGCCATGTGTAAAAATTTAAAGGAGGCTCCATTGTGACACCTTTATACCCAGATAATCCCAAATGTATCCAAGACCCAAGCGTGAAAAATGAAACCATAAGACTAGAAGACACCAGAGAATTAGATTATAACCTTGGAGTAGAGAGGGCTTGTGGTGCCTGCTAAGCACTTACTAGCTACTAAGTAAACGGATAACACACGGGGCTGGGGGAGCTGCGGGCAGTGGTGCCCTCAGACACTGCTGGTGGGGGTGCAGGTCCGGAGGAGCACAAAGGACAATATGGCAAAAAGATCAGAGTTAGAAATGCACCTACCCTTTGGCCACAGTATTTCCTCTTCTAGAAATTTCTCTCAGAAATTTGCACACAGGCAAAATGACCTACGTGCAAGGCAACCCGTCTCAGCCTTGTTATTACAGCAAGAAACCACCTACGTGCCCGTCCACAGGCGACTGGCTAAATGCATACGGCAGGGCCCGACAGGGAATACTATGCAGCCGTGAAAACAAAAGAGCCATTTATGCTCTGATGTGGGACGGGCTGTAAGATGATTGAAGGAAAGAAAGTAAAGTACAGAAGAGCACGGTTTGCTACAGTTTGTGAGCTGAGGGGGGTGTTGGGGGGAGGCACGTATTTGCATTTGCTTGCATATGGGTCAGATATCTCTGGAAGGGGGGCGCCTGGGGGGCTCAATGGCTGGGAGTCTGCCTTCAGCTCAGGTCGTGATTCCGGGGTCCTGGAATCGAGGCCCGCATCGGGCTCCCTGCGTGGAGCCTGCTTCTCCCTCTGCCTGTGTCTCTGCCTCTCTCTCTCCTCTCTGTGTCTCTCATGGATAAATAAATAAAACCTTAAGGAAAAAAAGATATCTCTGGAAGGATACGTTAACAACAGAGACATTAACAACAGAGGCTGCCCATCTGGCAGGAAAGCGGGGGACACAGGGATGCTGCAAAGGGGAGACTTTTCCCCGTATGCCTTTCCATCCTTTTTATCTTGTGTGCGTGAGAACATTGTGCGTTCAAAAAATTAAATAGTGAAAAGATTCAAGGCATCTTGCTATCATAGCACATTTTGCTGATCAATATTTAAATGGATTTCAGTTAGAGGCGCCCGGGAGGTGCCGTCAGCTGAGCACTTGACTCCTGATTTAGGCTCAGGTTGTGACCTCAGGGTCATGAGACCAAGCCTTGCATCAGGCTCCGCACCCAGCAAGGAGTTTGCTTAGGACTCTCTCTCCCTCTGCCCCTCCCCCACCCTCCCTTGCTGTCAAATAAAAAAAATCTTAAAAAAAAAAACAAAAACACCCCTAGCATCAAAAAATGGATTTCAGCTATAAAAGAAAAAGATGAAGGCAAGACACATAAAACTGATGTACGATTCTACAGCCCATCACGGAACAGTGAGTGAGGACAGAGGCTGGAGTCTCTGCTCTCCTAGTTCCCACCTGGAAGCTCATGCTTGTCCAGTGAGGGCCCCTGGGGAGCACCCAGAATCCTTCAGCCCCGAGCCCCTACCTGTGGATGCCTCTCTCTCGTGGAAACCAGCAGGCTCTTCTGGGGCAGGTGGCAGCTCCTCCTCCGTGGGCCTGGGAAGACTGGGCCGAGGCTGGAGTGGAGGCCCCTCCACCAGGGGCTGTGGGAGACACAGGGGGAGGGCAGGACAGGTGTCATCCAGTGGGGACCCCACAGCCCTTGGAGCTCCGCTCCTCCTTTGATGGCACCGGGCACAGTCAGCCCCACTGTACAGAGGAGGAAACCAAGGCATGGAGAAGCAGGTGACCTAAGGTCACTCGGCAGGATGGTTACAGCGGTGGCTGGGCCCAAAGCTGCTGCCTTCGACTCCTGGGGAATCTCCTGGAATCCTCCCGTGGCTGGAAATCCCTCCCGTTTCTACAATGGGCTCTGCTAAGGGCAGAGGATTAGAAACCTCTTCTCAGAGCTGAAGGGGGCACCTGAGGGGGAGGAGTTACGGCAGCCTTCCTCCAGGGACCTTGAAAACCATGACCACCTTTAACAGGCTTTGGGGTCTCCAAGAGGGACAGCCCCCAAGCAGAAGCAAGCTCCAGGCTTAAATCCCCGCAGGCCCTAGGGCTCCGTTGGGGGGACCAAGGGGCTAGCAGTACCTGTGGCGGAGGCGGGGGCGGGGGCAGGTGCAGCTGCTCGAAGTCTGAAATGAGCGATGCCCCCACAGAGGCAGGAGGCTCCTCATCGGGGGAGGGTGGCGGAGGTGGGAGGAGGTCCAGGTCGGGGAGCGCGTCCTCGCCATCCAGGGTAGGAGGAGGCGGAGAACATCCTGCAACCAGAAGGGGAGAGAGGGTTGGCCTGAGCCTCTGCAGGTGGACAGAAAAGGTGCCCACTTACCAGGAGGCCATATGGTGGGGGCGCCAGGAGCTCAGGTCCAGGGTCACCCACACCTGGTTCCATCTCAGGCTCCTTAGGTTCCTTAGGCAAGAGACTTAATCACTCTGGGTCTGTTTGCTCAGTTGAAAGGTGGGAATCAATCTTTCCAGGCCGTCGTGAGGATGGGACGGGCTGGACTCAGAAAACAGGCATCAGAGCCCTGCATCACAGCACGCCCTTCCTGGGTGCTCGAGGGCCCCGATTCCCTGCGAGAAGGCTCCCAACAAACTCAACCCCTAAGGCCGTGGCTCTCGGAGTGTGGCTCCTGGCTCTGCAGCAGCCAGCAGTGCCTGGGACTGGGTCAAAGATGCACCTTCTGGGTCTGCCCCAGATCTGGAGAATCAGAACCTGCAGCGGGGAGGCCCAGCCATATAGAGCATAAGCAGCCCTCCCAGGGACTGTCACCCAAGCATGGGAACCACCACCCTGGTTAAATAATCGATCTTGATATCAAGTGTTGAAAGCATCAAGCTAAAGGTTGATGTAGAACTTTCCAGAGGAGGGGTCAGGCTGTCACCATGTGAATGCACTGATTAACCCCAGCAGGCACCAGGGGTCTTCGGGCTCATGTTACTCTGTAGGCAGGTACAGGCACACCTAAGAGATGTTCTTCCAAAGCAAATCCCAAGACACAAACAAGAGCCAAACTCAATCTAATCAGGTCTCTAGAATTAACTCCACTTAGGATAAATTTGGAAAAGCAGGTGAGTTGAACGAGGCCTCAAGGAAGCAAAGGGAAAAATCAGAAACTGACCCTACTTTCTTCAAAAAGGCAATGGCATGCAAAAAAAAAAAAAAAAAGAATGGGGAATTAAAAGACTGGAATTAAAAGACTTTAGAGAAAAACAACCATACAGAGTTCATATATTTGTTCTAATAAAGCAGCCACCAATCCCATGTGGCTATTTATTAAGCACTTGGAATGTGGTTGGTCCACATCAAGATGTGCTGGAAGACCCAGGACTGAAAAAAAATATATAAGATATCTCATTGATAATTTTCATTACTGCTGATATGATCATTTTACTATCTCATATGGCATAATAGACATTATTAAAATTATTATTTTTTAAGATTTTATTTATTCGTTTATTCAGTCAACCCAGGCATCCAGACATTATTTTTTTTTTTTTTATTTTTATTTTTTTTTTTTAATTTTTTTTTTTTATTTATTTATGATAGTCACAGAGAGAGAGAGAGAGAGAGGCAGAGACATAGGCAGAGGGAGAAGCAGGCTCCATGCACCGGGAGCCTGATGTGGGATTCGATCCCGGGTCTCCAGGATCACGCCCTGGGCCAAAGGCAAGCGCCAAACCACTGCGCCACCCAGGGATCCCGACATTATTTTTTTTAAATATTTTATTTATTTATTCATGAGAGACACACAGAGAGAGGCAGAGGCACAGGCAGAGGGAGAAGCAGGCTCCATGCAGGGAGCGCGACGTGGGACTTGATCCCGGGTCTCCAAGATCACACCCTGGACCAAAGGCAGGCACTTAACCGCTGAGCCACCCAGGGATCCCCCTCCAGACATTATTAAGATTAATATCACTTGGGGAGCTGGGTGGCTCAGTCAGTTCAGTGTTTGCCTTTGGCTCGGGTCACAATCTTGGGGTCCTGGGATTGAGCCCCGAGTTGGGATCCCTGCTCAGCGGGCAGTCTGCCCCACTCCCATGCTCTTTCCCTTTCAAATAAATAAATAAAATCTTTAAAAAATTAGTATTACTTATTCCTTTTTACTTTTTTTCCCATGTGGTTACTGGAAATTTTTGTTTTATTTTTTTAAAGATTTATTTCTTTGAAGAGGAAGGGGCAGAGGGAGAAAGAGAGAGAGACTCTCAAGTAGACTCCTTACTGGGCACGGAGCCCGCCTTGAGGCTCGATCCCAGGACCCTGAGATCATGATCTGCACCAAAATCAAGAGTTGGATGCTTAACCAGCTGAGCCACTCAGGCGCCCCTAGAAAAATTTTAAATTCCATTCCATGGGACTTGCGTTGGTGACTCATTTTTTATTTTCATGGGCCAGCTGACATAGGCTTTTTTTTGGATGCTGATTCCAAGGATTGATCATCTCATGGATTCTCATTTTGTAGATGAGGAAGAGTGAAATATTCCACTGAGTTTACAAGAAATATGCAGGGAATACAATACGAACACAAGAAAAGACACTGCGAACCCTTCATTCTGCTACAATCCAACACTCGAAAGGCATTTTTACGGTACGTCAGGGGGAAGTAATTATGGAGGGAGAATTAGACAACCGTAAGGCAATCTTGTTAACTCTGTTAGGCGCTGTTTGGTGCTGTGGTTCTGCAAGAAGCTGGCCATCATTGGAGGTCTACCTTGAAGAAGCGGGGTGAAATGACCCGATTACTGGGGTTTCCCTTAAATTACTTCACAAGGGGATCCTTGGGTAGCTCAGCGGTTGGGCACCTGCCTTTGACCCAGGGTGTGATCCTGGAGTCCTGGGATCGAGTCCCACGTCGGGCTCCCTGCATGGAGCCTGCTTCTCCCTCTGCCTGTGCCTCTGCCTCTCTCTTTCTCTGTGTCTCTCATGAAAAAATAAATAAAATCTTTAAAAAAATAATAAATTACTTCACAAGGGGTGCCTGGCTGGTTCAGTCAAATGTCTGCTTCGGCTCAGGTCATGAACTCAGTGTCCTGGGATCCAGCCCCCTCGCTTCTTCCTCTCCCTCTGCCTCTCCCCTGGCTTGTGCACTTGCTCTCTTTTTCTCTCTCTCAAATTAATAAAATCTTTAAAAAATTTTTCACAAACGTAAACAGGAAAATAAAAGTGAAATAGGTGATACGGAAACAACAAATGTTGGCGAGGATGTGGGGAAGGGGGGACCCTCTTGCATGGGGTGGGAATGGGAACCGGTGCAGCCACTGGAGAACAGTGTGGAGGTTCCTCAAAGAGTCAAAAATAGAGCTGCCCTACGACCCAGCAATTGTACTGCCGGGGATTTACCCCAAAGATACAGATGCAGGGGACGCCGAGACACCTGCCCCCCAGTGTTCCCAGCAGCAGTGTCCGAAACAGCCAGACTGTGGGAGGAGCCTCGGGGTCCTTGACAGATGACGGATAGAGAAGCCGTGGCCTGTGTACAGGGGGTGTCCCTCAGCCGCCAGAAATGACGACCACCCAGCATTAGCTTCGACGTGGCTGGAGCTGGAGGGTGTGATGCTGCGTGGAGTCAGTCGGAGAAGGACAATGAGCATATGGTCTCGCTCACACGGGGAATATAAGACCTAGTGGAAGGGATCATAGGGGAGGGAGGGGAGCTGAGGGGGAAACAGAGGGGGAGACAAACCACGGGAGACTCCTGACTCTGGGGAGCGACCAAGGGGCAGTGGAAGGGGAGGCGGGCGGGGGTTGGGGTGCCTGGGTGACGGGCACTGAGGGGGGCACGTGACAGGATGGGCACTGGGTGTGATGCTGTATGTTGGCAAATCGAACTCCAATAAAAAAATACAAAAAAAAAAAAAGAAACAGGTGAAACAATGTGGCAAAATCAGCAGTCATGGGAACTAGATGCCAGGGAGGCTCTATTTCTGTGTATGTTTTAAAGATTCATTAAAGGGATCCCTGGGTGGCACAGGGGTTTGGCGCCTGCCTTTGGCCCAGGGCACGATCCTGGAGACCCGGGATTGAATCACACGTCAGGCTCCCGGTGCATGGAGCCTGCTTCTCCCTCTGCCTGTGTCTCTGCCTCTCTCTCTCTCTCTCTCTGTGTGAGTCATAAATAAATAAAAAATTTTTAAAAAATTTAAAAAAAAAGATTCGTTAAAAAAAAAAAAAAAAAGGACCAGGAGCGTATGGAAGGCTCAGCGGTTGAGAGTCTGCCTTTGGCTCAGTGTGTGATCCTGGGGTCCTGGGATCGAGTCCCTACAGGGAGCCCGCTTCTCCCTCGGCTGTTTCTCTGCCTCTCTCTCTCTCTCTCTGTGTGTGTGTCTCATGAATAAATAAAATCTTAAAAAAATAAAATAAAATTTAAAAAAAATTTAAAAAAGGACCACTCGGGGCGCCTGGGTAGCTCAGCCGGGTAAGGGTCTGACTTGATTTCGGCTCAGGTGGTGATCTCAGCATCGGGCTCTGCGCTGAGCCTGGGCACGGAGTCTGCTTAAGATTCTCTCCCTCTGCCCCTGCCCCTCCCCTGCTCTCTCTCTCTAAAAAACAAAATAAAATAATAAAATAAAATTTAAAAAAGAATCACCCAAAGCCAACACACGTACACACACAGGGAAAGGATCCTGGCATGGTATCAGCTTCACAGGTAGCGCAGGAGAGTCTAACCCCGGCTGGGAAGCGGGGTCCCCGGGGCCCCCGGGCTCCAGACCCGGGCTGGAGGGCGGCTGAGGTTGGCCCCCACCCCGGCTGCCCCGGCAAGGCCACCAGCTCCCCGGGAGGAGGACGTGGGGCTTCGGGGGAGAAGCCCGAGTGCGGCTGCGAACCTGCCCCGAAAACCCTATGGGGCAAGGCGTCCACGCCTGCCCTCCACTCGCCTCCCATCTCGGTCAGGCCACGCAGGGTCACACCGCTCAGACCCCCAGGAAAGCAGACGCCAGCGCCCCCGCCCTGAAGACCCCGCCTGGGCTCCCGCTCCCTGCGGATTCACTGGGGCGCCTCCCGGGCCTCACGTTTCCTGTCCATCTGCAAAGATGATGAGCCCCTTCCCGTTTCTCCCAAGGCCCGAGGGACTGTACAGATGGGAGGATTATTCTAGACCTGTGAGTAAGCCGCAGAATCATCTGGGGGCTTGCTCAAATGCCGACGGTGGGCCGCACCCCCAGAGCTTCTGACTCAGCGGCCTTGGGGGATGCGCCTGAGAATTCACATTTTTGATCAGTTCCCAGGTGGAGCGGCCCCTGCTGGTTCAAACCCTGCTGGCGTCAGGCCTTGAAGACCATAGTCCTCTACTCCCCAAGCTTCACTTGCTTGGTACCGCCCGTGGGCCAGAGCAACAGGTCCCCGAGTGTGCTCCCCAGGCTGGAGCATCAGCATTACCTGGAAAGGCGTCAGAAATGCAAATTCTCCGGCCCCACCGCGGACCTGCTGCGTCAGAAACACCCGGGGTGGGGCCCACACACCCAGGGCTGTGTTTGAACAAGCCCCTCCTGGTGCCGAGGCTGCTGGGCTGCGAGAGCCTCGCTCCAGATGGGCTGGGGTGAGTCAGGAACCGGATCCCCGGAGGGGCAGCGGGAGCGCTCGGGCCTCTCCCGGGACCGAAGGCAGGGGACAGGGTTCAAGACAGAGAGAGGCCTGAGGCCCCAGGCAGGGGTGCAGTGGGGCCCTGGCTCAACACGGCCAGGAGCAGACTTTGAAAGAGAAGCCAAGAGAAAAACGGACTCCTGAAGTTGGTGAGGCCGTGGGAGTCCGCGTGAGCATCGAGAGGGGGGCGTGGGGACCTCTATCAGGATGAAAGGGCTGAAGAAATGGGTGTGGATTCCCAGGGGACAAGCCCTAGCCGAGGTGTCAGATGTCGGCCTGCAGCAGAGATGGCTCTGAGCAGCTGGCAGGGCCCCAGGGCCCGCTCTGTGTTCTGCGGTCAGACCCGCGACCAAGCGGCTCCCCTAGAACCCGTCCCACTCAAGTGAGGCTCAACCCCGAGATTCCCTGAGCTGCCAAAATGGCAAATAGGATGGGTGACCAGCGCACGGCTGCTGGGCGCCCCCACCCAGGGGCGCTCTGCTCTCATTCCCTCCCTCCAGAAATCTTCTGACGGTGATTCCAACAACCCGTGACAACGGCCTGGAAATGATGGCATCTGGGCATCTAAACTATCAACTCTGGACTCCCCCTACTACCCAGAAGGGTCCCACTGGATCACACGTTGTGATGCGTGAATTCCGGTCATCGTGGTCCTGGTTGGACACGGAAGTACCCGGAGGAGGCCGTGTTCTTGGGGTGTGTGGTTGGCAAGGAAGATCAGTCTACAGGGTTGTGTCACACGAAGAGGCAGGTTACTCGAATGTTCACGTATTCCCACACGTGTACATGCGCGGCCCCTTCTCCGGCCTCCCGGCATGGGCAGTTCCTATTGGTCTTCAGGTGGTTTCTGCGGGGATGGACGCACAGGGCTACCCTAACTTTGCTCGGGGACAGCAGGACATCTGACTCGGCACCCAGGGACCTCAGGGGGCTCATCCTTGATGTCTCTGTGCCTCCTTATTCCACCTGGTGTCCTAGTAGGTGAGCCATCTCCCTGCCCCAGGCCCCTGGGTTGTCTTCCTTCCTTGCTTCTACCCAGCCAACAGCTAAGGCTCCACGGAGTAGAGTCTCCAAGGCTCTTCGTCACCACGCCAGCAGGCCCAGGCACAAGGTAAAGGAACAGCCATGTACGAAGTATATCCCTTCTATGACGGATGTACGACATACATGACCAGATTTCCCCTTCCCAGAGGACAAAACCAAGCGAACAAACAGCTGGCCTAAGACCACGCAGCAAGTGGATGGCAGAGCTTGAGAGAGAATAAGACCCCCTTTGAGGTCCTTCGAGATGTTCTATTCATTCCTGCCTCAGGGCCTTTGCAGTTGCTGTTCCACTGGCCATCTCTATCCTGTCATTCAGGTCTTAGCTGAGCTGAAATGTCAGCTCCTTGGAGAAGCCATCCTGACCATCCCATAAAAAGTTGGACCTCCCACCTCTTCACCGTGTTTTGTCCCTGTACAGCATTTGTGTCTCTCTCTCCAACATTATATATTTTTGTCATCTGTCTCCCTCACTAAGATTTGAGTTTCATGTAGTCCGAAAGCCCTGTCTTTTTTTCCAGGTCCCTAGTGTCTTACCCAGAAGAGTGACAACTGGTAACACATTTAACACTTTCTACATGACAGGCGCTGGCCCAAACTTATGCATTAACTCCTCCAATCCTCTGAGGAAGGTGCTATCATTACGCCTATTCCATAGGTTAGGAAACAGGAACAGAGAGGTTAGGTGGCTTGTCAACATCACACAGCCAAGTGGAAGAGCCAGGTTCAAACCCGCGCGGGTGGGTTTGAGGGTGCTGGCACGTAGCAGGTGCTCGATGACTGAGTGGCCTGCCCCTGCCCCAGCCTCCTGCCCAGTCCCCTGGCCCTCTTACCTCCGTTGGAGAGCTGGGGTGGTACAGCTGGCACCGCGGCGGCCGCCCTGGCAGGGGGGGTCCAAGGGCTGGGCCTCCCTGTCGCGCCAGCCCCGGGAGCCTTGACGGGAGCAGCAGGCGCCCAGGGGCGGCCCGGCCGGGCCTCACAGGCTGCCCGCCTCACCTCCTCAGCCACAGCCACGTTCCGACGCGGCGGGGCCAGCGTGATAAAGACAGACGAGGCGACCCTCTTCTCAGGCTTTGAGGCCATCGTCTCGGTTCCTGGTGGGGCTGGGGACAGAGGGGGGCTCAGGGTCGGTGGGGGGCTCAAGGCACAGGGATGTGTCCCACCTAGACAGACAGACAGACACACGTCCCCAGGGCGTGGGGCCTCCCTTCTCCTAACAAGACAGGAGCGGCTGGGCCCAGACGGAGAAGGGCTGGGGTGTCGTGTGGGGGAGGGCAGGTGTCACCTGGCCAACGGTGCTGCACACGGCCCCTCCCGCGACCGGCACAGGCACACCCGGGGAAGCAAAGGGCAGCCCTGCCCTGCTCGCCCGCAGATGACTGTTCCTCATCTGACAGCTGAGGAGGGTCCCCGCCTGCCACTGGGCCGCACCCTGGGATCCACTCCGGGGAGGTCGAAGCCCCGGGGGTCCCGGGGGGAGGACGTAGCCTGGACTGTCAGCGCCCCGGGGCCCAGCCCGGGAGGCAGAGGGCAGGGCACCAGGGCCCACCCCGGGCGCCGGCCCCCAGCACTTTCTGTCCACCCAGTCCCGAGTCCTGCCGGCCGCGGGGGGCAGTACCTTCCCGGCAGGTGGGGAGCCCAAGGCTCAGAGAGGCTCACTGGTTCAGGGTCACACAGCAGCGCGGCTGGGATTGGAGTCCAGGGCCCACGCTCCTGACCACGGGGCCCTGCTGCCCCCCCAGCCCAGCCCACAGCCAGCACCTTTTCTTTTCTGTATCAGCCTCTGCATCCAGTCAGGCCTGGATTCTAGAATCTTTCAGCCTGTCCCATCTCCAAAACCAGGCATGGTGGGGGGTGGCGGGGGGGCCCCGGTGGTCTCCAGTCCTGCTCCCGACCTGTCCCTGAGTGATCCTTCTAGAGCATCAATCTGTCTCTCCCCTCCTGAAAAGCCTTCCATGGCTTCCTGCTACCTTCCAAATGAAGTCCGAATTCCTCTGGCTTCAACTTGTTTTCTTTTTTTAAAAGATTTTGTTTTAAGGGGCATCTGGGTGGCTCAGTTGGTTAAGCATCCAACCCTTGCTTGGGGCTCAAGTCATGATCTCGGGTCATGTGATCGAGCCCACTCTCCCTGTCCCTCTCCGCTTCCCCCACCCTCTCTCCCTCACTCTTTAAAAAGAGGGGGGGAAAAGATTTTATTTTAAAGTCATCTCTACACCGAACATGGGGCTCAAACCCACAGCCCTGAGATCAAGAGTCACATTCTCTTTCGACTGACCCAGCCAGGCGCCCCTCTACTTCTTTTTTGACCACCCAGGACCATTCACCCTTTCTGGACGTTCCTCTTGCCCGCCTTGGAGAGTCCCTCCCACCCCCACCCCACCCCCGCAGGTTTTCCTCCCTTGCCCCCCACAGGGCGATTGTCAGCTTTTTCTTGGAGGCCCAGCTCCAACTCTCCTCTCCATGAAGCCTCCCCTGATTCCCGACCCCTCCTGGGGGCAGCTGTCTGCTTCCACAGGGCGATGACAGCCCATCACAGGACAGGTTGGCTTGCTGTCACCACGTCTGTCCCTACCTCCCCAAGTGACTGCATGTGACTTCAGCTGTGCCCGCAATCTTTGTGACCCAAGTCCCGTGTAGGCATCAGAGCCGGGATCCGGGAGCCGGGCAGCGGGCAGCACTCTCCTGACCAAGCAGCCCAACCACCGGCTCCCAGGTGGTGTCTGCAAACAGTAGGCAAACTGCCAAGGCCAAGGCTGAGGTGGGGCCACGCGGGTGGGGGGACGGCGAGTCGACCACATCCAGCCAGAGGTCCTCGCTGGGCGCCCAGGGCTGATGCCCAGGGTGACATCCCTCTAAGTCACTCTCCAGCTGAGCCACCCCGACGTGGCGCCGAAGCCCAGCGCACAGGTGTGTGCGGAGAAGAGTAAACAGGGACCTGGTGCGTGAATCTCAAGAAGCGGGGCTGGGTGGACGGGGTTGAGGGCTCTGAGGGACCCCATGGTGGGCTTGGAACCTACGTGGCCACTCACGGGGCCCCTCTATCTCAAAGTCCACTGGCCACCTTGGACTCTCTTGGTGATTGAAGGAATAATAGTAACAAACACAACAAATGTGCCTCAATTCCTCTTACATCGGTTTATATGTTTGGTTAAAACATACAGCACAGGGGCACCCGGGTGGCTCAGTGGTGGATCCTCTGCCTACGGCTCAGGGCATGATCCTGGGGTCCCGGGATCGAGTCCCTGCACCGGGCACTCTGCAGGGAGCCTGCTTCTCCCTCTGCCTGTGTCTCTGCCTCTCTCTATGTCTCTCTTGAATAAATGAATAAAATCTTTAAAAAAAATTAAATAAAATCTTTAAAAAAAAAAACCCCACATAGCTCACTCTGATATAAAATACGTCTTCTGAATAAGAAACCAACATATGAAGAGAGCTTTAAAAGTTCCCTCAAAAAAAAAAAAAAAAAAAAAAAAAAAGTTCTCTCAAAGGACTTTCCTTTTGTTTCTTGTTCCATAAGTGATGTTCGGAAGTATGTGTGCTTTCTTCTGTTGGCTGCCACGATCGTATGTCATGTAAAACCACGTGGTTTGATACTTTGGCTTTACACTTTGTTCAAAGTTTAAGACTCTATTTTCGTGAGCAGTTTTCAGAGATTCACATCCAAAAAACAACAGCAGTGGCACTAAGTGACCAAGCGCTTGCTGTGTGCCAGGCACTGTGGCACATGCTTTCTGAGCCTCACAATGCACCTAAATTGCTTCTCCCTCGGCCTGTGTCTCTGCCTCTCTCTCACTCTGTGTCTCATGAATAAATAAATAAAATCTTTGGGGGAAAAAAAAGGCACCTAATTTGCAACACAACCCGGTAAGTCCCTACTCTACAGGTGAGGCTGAGAGAGGTTAAGTGAATTCTCCAGGTCATCTTAGCAGAGTTAGCAGACCCGGATTCTAACTGAGCACCGTTTGCCCAGAGTCCCGGGGAGGGGGGGGTCCTTGGACCTGAGCTGGCATACTCTTCCCTCCCTGGATGGTGCAGGGCCTCCAAATCCTCAGGCCTGTTCTCACCCCGGAATGGCCCGATCCGGATAGATTTCCTTGTGGTCAGTGCATTCTGGGCTCATCCCCAGAGGCTGTGTGGACGCCCCCTCCACCTCCCTCCGACCTCGCTCTGACCCCCACTCCACCCCAGCCCACCCCTCCGGGAAGTCAGATCTGTGGATTTCTCGGAAAACATCCAAGGCAAACGTCCTAGCTCTGAGGCCAGATGTTCACAGCTGGGCAGCTCCACCCCCCACCCCCCCAGGCCATCCCTCCCTGCGGTTCCTGCAGGGACTTCAGGCCCCAGGGGAAGGGGCCCCGCTGGGGACTTTCAAAGCCTGTCAGTTGGACCCAGGGCTGCAGAGAGAGGGAGCCTCGGCCCCACTCAGGTCCCACTGCCCCCAGGTCACCCCGGAGTGCTCCCTGTGTGGCTACTGGCCAGCCGCACCCAGGGGACCCTCCCCCCCATCCTTCCTCTCGCAGAGGGAGGATCTGAGATCCAGTTGGGTAAGCGGAGAAAGTGGGAACAAAGGGAAAGAAAGTCATTTCCTGTCAAGAGGAAGGAAGGAGGCTGAGATCCAGCCAGCCAACCACCCAGCCCCGCTTCAGGCTGCAGCCCAGGGCAGGGGACAGGCTGGCTGAGCTGCAGGGCCTGCCGGTAGTGCCCCCCTTTCCCTTCCTTCCTACTCCTTCAACCCCCTCCAAAAACTTCTGGAACCACCTGTAAGCTTTGTTCTTTGATGCTGGGACAAAACAACCTATGCTTGGTTTGGAATGACTCTGCTGGAGGAGGGCATGAGACTGTGCCCGCCCCCAGCCCCCAGCCCCCCAGGCCCCCACCCCCAGCAGAGGACCCTGCAGCTTTAGGTAGGGGCTCCCCTTCCCTCTCCCCTTCCCTCTCTCCCACCTCAGGGAAGCCAAGGAAGCGGAGCTGGATTCACAGCAAGCCCCACCTCCTTCCTGCTGGGTGACCCGGGCAGGTCACTGACCCTCTCTGGGCCTCCCTTTTTTCCTAAACTGAGAATAAAAAAGTCTGTCCTGAAAGGTGCTTGGCTGGGGGAGCACGAGGAGGGCGCGCTCCGGATCTGGGGCCCCGGTAGGTGCAGAGAGGAGGCCAGCAGGTCCCCCAGCCCCCGACGGGGAGGAGCCCGGGGCGAGCGGCCTGGGGGGGCGCAGGGAGGACCCGGCTTGGCTTCCGTCCTCCAGGGCAGGAATCGGGCGCTGCCGGGCTCTTCCCGGGACCTCGGAGCAGGGCTGGGGAGGACCCCGCACACCCCTTGCCGGCCCCCCGCGGGGCTGCAGGCCCAGAGAGGGGCGGCCCGGGCCCCTCCTCCCGCTCCCCTGACCCCGGCTGGGCGGGGGGCCCGGGGCTCCGCGGAGCTCGAGCCGGCGCCCCCCCGCGAGCAGGGGTCACCGCGGGGCGCCGCGGGCTCTAACGCGGTCCAGGTGCGGGCGCGTCCCCTTTGTGCGGAGCTTCCGCCCGGCCCGCCTCGCCCCGCGCCCCGCGCCCCGCGCCCCGCGCCCCGCGCCCCGCACCCCGCGCCCCGCGCCCCGCGCCCCGCGCCCCCGCCGACCCCGCCGACCCCGCCGACCCCGCCGACCCCGTGGGGCGCCGGGGCTGGGGTCCCGGCCGGGGGCGCCGGGGGGCTGCGGCCCGCGCTGTCACCTGTGTGCGGCCGGGGCAGGGGCGCAAGGGCCGGGCCCCCCGCGCCCCGCTTACCTGCGCCGCCCGCGCCCCCAGCGGCTCCGCTCCGACGCCCGCGCCCGCCAGCCCCGCCGCCCGCGCCGCCGCCCTCCCCGCCCCTCGCTCCCTCCGCCCCGCCGCCCCGCCGCCCCGCCGCCTTACCATAAAAGGTGACGCTCGGGGGAGGGGGCCGGGATCCCCGCCGGCGGACGCGGCCCCTACCTGCCCCCACCTGCCCCCCCACCTGCCCGGCGCCCCCGCGCCGCCCCCGCCGCCGCCCTTTGTTCCCTCGACCGCTCCTCCCGCCCCTGCGCCCGGCCCGGGGGCCTCCCCCGCCCACCCCCGCCCACCCCCGCCTTTGTGCGCCCTGCGTGGTCCTTCCCCGCCTTCCCTAGGTCACCTGGGTCGGCGGCCCCACCTGCCCTGTCGGGGGTGTGTTGGGGGGTCGGTACCTACACCTGAGTCTGGCCTGAGATCTCCCAGGGTCCTAGGGGTCGGGGACCTGGGCTCCTCCAGGGTCCTGGGAGTGGGGGGGACCTGGGCTCCTCCAGGGTCCTGGGAGTGGGGGGGACCTGGGCTCCTCCAGGGTCCTGGGAGTGGGGGGGACCTGGGCTCCCCCAGGGTCCTGGGAGTGGGGGGGACCTGGGCTCCTCCAGGGTCCTGGGAGTGGGGGGGACCTGGGCTCCTCCAGGGTCCTGGGAGTGGGGGGGGACCTGGGCTCCTCCAGGGTCCTGGGAGTGGGGGGGACCTGGGCTCCTCCAGGGTCCTAGGGGTCGGGGGACCTGGGCTCCTCCAGGGTCCTGGGAGTGGGGGGGACCTGGGCTCCTCCAGGGTCCTAGGGGTCGGGGGACCTGGGCTCCTCCAGGGTGGGGACTGCTGGCTCCTCCAGGGTCCTGGGAGTGGGGGGGACCTGGGCTCCTCCAGGGTCCTGGGAGTGGGGGGGACCTGGGCTCCTCCAGGGTCCTGGGAGTGGGGGGGACCTGGGCTCCCTCAGGGTCCTAGGAGTGGGGGGACCTGGGCTCCCCCAGGGTCCTAGGAGTCAGGGGACCTGGGTTCCATGGCCATTCACTAACCCAGTGACCCTAGGCAGTTGCACCACCTCCCAGAGCCTCAGTTTCTTGTCTGTAAAATGGGGGTAGTGGCTGCTTACCTCTCGGGGTCAGCCTCAGGATAAAAGGTGGTAGTGACCGTGAGAACCACTCCGGCAGCCAATGGGTCAATATATTCTGGGCTTGGGGCTTTTTTAGGGGTGACCCTGGGTGGGGGTCTCAGAGGCTCATCGCAGCAAGTCATCTGAATTTGCTGTCCTGAGCAGCTATCGCCGCTTGTGTACACCCTCAAACCCTCTGCAGCGGGGTCCCGGTGTCACCCGGGGGCCCAGGCCCCTCCAGGAAGCCTGGTATGCAGCACCCAGGAGGCAATCAGGTCACCTGGTTTGCCACCCGGTTGCAGTGTCCACCTCCCTCCCACCTCCTGCAGTCCCCGGACCCAAGCCAGAGCAGAGCAGGGAGGAGGAAGCGGAGCCCAGGCCCCAGGACAGGAGATGGAGCCGGGATGGGGATGGGCCCGTCTGGGTCCCTGGAGGCCTCGGGAACATTGCTGGGAAAAGGAATCTGGGTCTGATTCAGAGGCAAACAGATTGTTCTTTTGATTAAACCCACAGCAGGCTGAGGCCAGAGGCTGGACCCAGCGCCATCTGGGGAGAGGCCAGGCAGGGTCTAGCTCGCCCCTGTGGCCAGACCTAGGGTCCCCCAGGCCAGATGGCTCTGGGGCGGCTCCTGAGGGATTCACACTTGGGGGGGGCGAGGGGGGCACCTGGGTAACCGGTCTCCTCCCCCCTCCCCTCCTCCTCCCAGCCTCTCTGAATCCCTCACCCACTTTTGAGCCTCTCAGCCTCCACCATAACGATACCAAAACGGTAACCACCGTGGCAGAGGCTTCCGATGTGCAGGCGCCTGACCTACAGCCCCCTCCATCGAATCTCCAGGACAGCCCCGGGCCGCAGGGCTGGTCATTCCTGCTTCACAGTTGAGGAAACTGAGGCCCGGAGAGGCGTGAGGCCGCAGGAGGGCCAAGTGGTGGCTCTGGATTCAAACCCAGAGGAACCGGTGCCCCTGGGTGCTGCTCTGCTGGTCCCGAGGCCCCTGCGTCTGCCACCAGCAGGGATGTGGAAGCGAGGTTTCTAGAACCCCGTGTGGCGGAGCAGACGCAGACTCCAGGCAGCCCGAACCCTTGGTCGGGCTCATTCCCGGGCCTGCAGCGCTGCTGGGAGCTGCTTGGAGCAGCTCCCGGAGCTTCCCCAGGGCCTTGGGAGGGGGGCGCTGCTGGCTGCCAGGGATGGGAAGGATCTTAAGGATGAAGGTGTGACCCGGGGTTTGCAGATACCATGGGCCTAGAACCCCCCTTTCAAGTGCTTTGTAAACCAGAAGCTTATTTAGAATAGACAAAAATGAAGCTGCCCTTCCTCACCTCCATGATCTCCCCTGAGCCACCTCACTGCACCCCCAGGTGAGACAATGAGGCACCCAAGGGTTGATCTGGGGCCCTCGTCCGTCCAGAGCCACACCGCCTCCTTCTAGGGCCCAGGCCTCCACACAGCTGCTCTAGGCTAAGCCTGGCTGGGGAAGGGGGAAGCCGAAGGGCGATGGGGGGGTCCAGCTGCCACCACTTACCTGCTGCTCAGCACCCCTGGCCGCGGGTTCTGCCTCCGTCGCTGCTCCTGGGTGCAGAGGAGCGTCCCGCTAAGGCGGTCCCGCACCAGCCCGGTTGGTGTCAGTGTCACCTTGGCAGGTGCCAAGCTTCCTGTAATGGAAACCCAGGAAGTGCACTGGATGGGAACACACGCCCTTTGTCTGCGAGCTCAGAGCGCCCCTGCTCCCCGCTCCCCTCCTCCTGTCCTGCCATCCCTGGGCCGGCCTCTGGCAAGCACCGAGCAAGGGGGCTCAATCTTTTATTAGGGCTGTGGCAGCTGAGACCCCCGGTGGGGCTGGCAGGGAAGGGGTAGGAGAGAGTTTGGGGGATAGACCCGGGGCAGTGTGGACGTTGGCCGCCGTCCAGTCTGAGGGGAGCGTGGCACCTACCGCCCGGGAAGAGGGCTTGGGGCAGCAGACGTCGGGCGGGCACCTACTCTATGATGAAGTTTTGGGATATAGGTGAGGCTTGGTGGGGTGAGGTCTGGAGCCGATGACCAAGAAAGAATTCTTGAGACGTCTGTGGTGCAAAATGGTGGTTTTATTAAAGTACAGGGACAGGCCCCGGGGGCAGGAAGAGCTGCTACCCCAGGGCCCGTGAGGGGTGGCTGATTGGGAGGGGTTTAGGGATACTGTCCTCTCTAAGGAATTTGGGAAGCAAGGTTTCCAGGACCTTGAGGGGGCTATTGTTGGGGAGAGGTCACTTATTACCGGCTAATAAAACCTGAGTCATGGGACCCTTCAGATGTGTATCGCTGGGTCATGTGCTGGGGGATGACCGCCAACATGGATCTTGGGGGGCTTAGAGATAAAGGAAATTTCTTTCTTTTTTTTTTTAATTTTTATTTATTTATGATAGAGAGAGAGAGGCAGAGACACAGGTAGAGGGAGAAGCAGGCTCCATGCACCGGGAGCCTGACGTGGGATTCGATCCCGGGTCTCCAGGATCGCGCCCTGGGCCAAAGGCAGGCACTAAACCGCTGCGCCACCCAGGGATCCCGATAAAGGAAATTTCTAAAGGAATTTTTATATGGTAAAGTAGACTCACAGGATCCTGGGGGTCGGGCTAAGGTTGCCTCTTGCCCTTAGCAAAGTCTGAACCTCAAGGCAGCTGAGTCCCTAGAGGAAGGTCCCTCTGCCTGTTTCAAGGATTTGTCAGTGTGCAGCCCCGGGCTCGACCTTTGTCCTCAGCTGGCCTCTGTTGCCCCGTCCCTACGTGCTGAAACGAGTCAAGGAGCCCAAGGGAATCCAGTCAGACACAATCCATCCTTGTCCTCAAGGAACTTCCGGGGCGGGGGTGGGGGGGAAGGAGCAACATGTAACACAGATTAACAGGACAGTTACTACCAGTGACCATACTACATGGGGACATGTGCCAGGAAGGAGTGTGTGGGTGAGCGCAGGGAAGGCCTCTCCGGGGGACGGGTGCCGTTCAAGCTGAGATGAGGAGGAGCCAGCCGTGAGAAGAACAGGGGAGGGCGGTCCAGGGACGGGAGGCCGTGGGAATACATGGGCTTGGGGGTCAGCCTTGGGCTTAATTCCCAGCATTCTGGTGCTGGCGGTGACCTCGGACAAGCTCCTTCCCTCTCTAAGGCTCTGTTTCCTCACCTGTAACAGAGGGGAGGGGTGCCAGGCTGGTTCAGTCAGTAGAGCAGGCAACTGTTGATCTCAGGGTCGTGGGTTCGAGCCCCACATTGCAGGTAGAGATTACTTAAAAAAAAAAACCTTTCAAAAAACAAAACAAAACGAAACAAAAACCCATAGGGGAGCTGGACCAGATACCCTCAAATGGGATCGTGAATGGTTCCCTGTGCAGAACTGTGGGGACGGAGGCACTAGAAGGCCACCCCAGGGCCGGGCCCATCGTCAGTGCCCACCGATGGCTGTTCTCACGTCAACCTTGCCTGGTCTCCAGAGCTCGCTGTTCACAGTCCACACGCTGGGCAGTGAGAGCCCGGAACAGGGTCAAGGTTTCCGGAGCCACAGCCCCCACCAGCCCAGAGGCCTTGAGGAAGGGAAGCATCTGCCAGGTCAGAACTGTCAGCCCCAGGGTGGGGGATGGGAGGCAGATGTACAGCTGCATGAAGTCACACATCCGGGTCGGGGCAGGGGGTCCACTTCTTGGCCAACAGCCCCAGAAGCCCCCCTGGGCCTCCCGGTCCTGGCTCTGCCCCTGTTCCTTCCTGCATCCCCTGCTCTGCCTGCTGGGAGTCAGATCAGTTCAGCACTTACTTCCTGAGCACCTACTGGGTGTGGGGCTGGGCAGGGGGTGTCGGGGTCCAGAGAGTGCCCCCCACCCCGCCCAAGCAGATATGAGTGAAACCAGCATCTGTGGGTGATTCCAGCTCCGCCACTTGTCAGCCAGTTACCTGGGGCCAATCACTTCTCTGTGGGCCTCGGTTTACTCTTATAACCTGGGGGTAGCCCAGGTGAAAACCATGGTTTCACTGTGAGGATCTGATGGATGAATGTGGGTAAATATGCCCGGTGCTGGCAGGTGGTCAGAGATGAGTTCCTTTCCTTTCCCTGGCGGTAGAGGACAGAGGTCCGCGGATATCACCGTGAGAGGAACAAAGTGCTTGGTTCTTCTTTTCTTCTTCTTCTTTTTTTTTTTTTTAAGATTTTATTTATTAATGAGAGACAGAGAGAGAGAGAGAGAGAGAGAGGCAGAGACACAGGCAGAGGGAGAAGCAGGCTCCATGCAGGGAGCCCAATGTGGGACTTGATCCCAGGACCCCAGGATCAGGCCCTGGGCTGAAGGCCGTGCTAAACTGCTGAGCCACCTGGGCCGCCCTAAAGTGCTTGGTTCTACCCGAGAATCCAAGGGACATCCTGGTTCCAGTCAGCCAGCATCACTTTCCCGGATTCTGTAACAGCATCCAATTTCTGTTTGAGGAACCCCACTCCCCACTCTCAGTGCCTGGCTGGAACCATTTAGAAAGAGACACCGTTTTGCCAGGCTGCCAGGATGCAAGCTTGGCACCATTTTTACAAGCACTTGGACCAACACAGAGGGCAGGGGAACAGAGATGAGAAAGAGGAGAGGTAACTGATCTCATCACTTGAGCTGCTGGATCCAGCCATGCCTGAAGTCTTCCCTCTGGAGCTAATGCATTCTCTTTTTTCTTGTCTTGTGTTCAACAGGTTAAAATGGTGTTTCTGTTGCTTAAAGCAGAGTCATGGTGAAGACTGGTGAGACCCCATGGGCCTGGATCATCTCCTCCTCCTGGCAAACTCTGCATCCCTGTCCCCACTTTTGAGAAGCCTGTCCTGATTCCTCCAGGCAGGCTTAGGGGTCATGTCCATCCCGTGGTTACATCCCAAGGCTGCTCAGTTGCACCACTACGCTTTCCCCATGAGACTGGGAGCAAGGCCGTGTCCCATCACTCTCTGGGTCTCCAGCATGCAGTTTAGCGCATCGTATGGACGCAGTAATTCCTACCAAATGCACCAGTTGGACTGGGGGGGGGGGGGGTTAAGTAGCTGCATATGCAAATCATGTGAGAGGGAGTGATGGGCAGTGAGCTGTAAAGGGCTTGGGCTTTGGAGTCAGACCTGCTCCAATTTGGATGTGAAATGCAGATGTGCTCAGATTTCTTTCTTTCTCAAGATTTTATTTATTCATGAGAGACACAGAGAGGGAGAGAGAGGGGCAGAGACACAGGCAGAGGGAGAAGCAGGCTCCATGCAGGGAGCCGGACGACGTGGGACTCGATCCCGGGACCCCAGGATCACGCCCTGGGCTGAAGGCGGCGCTAAACCGCTGAGCCCCCCGGATGCCCTGTGCTCAGCTGTCGATCCGGGATTAGTCAGGGGGCCTGATGGGGGAGGCCGGAGCCCTTCACTCCCCTCCTCCTCTAGGTGGTTCAGCATCGGCCTGAACTGGTGCCGCCTCCCATCCCTGGCCTTGGACGGGGTCGCCCACCCTTCACCTCAGAGGGCGCGGCTGAGGCCGAGTTCCCGTGGAGGGGTGGGGGGCCTGAGCCTCAGTGGGCCTCTGGGTGCCCTCCTGCCCGCCCTGTGCCGTCCGCAGACAGGGTGACTTGCTCAGGGTCACAAGGCTAGCACATGAGCTCCATTTAAACTCAGGCGGCCTGGGGATCCCTGGGTGGCGCAGCGGTTTGGCGCCTGCCTTTGGCCCGGGGCGCGATCCTGGAGACCCGGGATCGAATCCCACGTCGGGCGTCCGGTGCATGGAGCCTGCTTCTCCCTCTGCCTGTGTCTCTGCCTCTCTCTGTCTCTCTCTCTCTGTGTGACTATCATAATCATAAATAAATAAAAATTAAAAAAAACAAAAACCTCAGGCGGCCTGATCCAGGCAAACGTACCGACGGGCAGGTGTGTAGGGAGACAGTGGAAACCCAAGGGGGCAAACAAAACGAAAACCAAGGGGGCGGAACGTTGGGGGGCTCAGTGATTGAGCATCTGCCTTCAGCTCAGGGCATGATCCTGCCTGGGATCGAGTCCCACATCAGGCTCCCCGTGGGGAGCCTGCTTCTCCCTCTGCCTGGGTCTCTGCCTCTCTCTGTGTCTCTTCTGAATAAATCAATAAAATCTTTAAAAAAATAAAAAAAGAAATGAAAGGAAAAAAATCCACAAATAACAAGGGGGATGTGGTGCCTGGGTGGCTCAGTCGGTGAAGCATCTGCCTCTGGCTCAGGTCATGATCCCAGGGTCCTAGGATCGAGTCCCATATCCAGCCCCCTGCTCAGTGGCAAGTCTGCTTCTTCCTGTCCCTCCGATCTCTCGCTCTCTCGTTCGTGTGCTCAAATAAATAAAATCTTTTCTTTAAAAGGTTTTATTTATTTATTCATAAGAGACAGAGAGAGAGGCAGAGACATAGGCAGGAGAAGCAGGCTCCCTGTGGGGAGCCCAATGTGGGACTCGATCCTAGAACTCTGGGATCACGCCCTGACCTTTGGCTCTTTTTAAAAAATCTTTAAAAAAAAGAATAAGGGGAACCTGGGTGGCTCGGTAGTTGAGCGTCTGCCTTCCGCTCTGGTCATGATCCTGGAGTCCCGCGATCGAGTCCCACATCGGGCTCCCCGAAGGGAGCCTGCTTCTCCCTCTGCCTGTGTCTCTGCCTCTCTCTCTCCCTCTCTGTGTCTCTCATGAATAAATAAAATCTTTAAAAATAAAATAAAATAAAATGAAAATCAACAGGGAGCAGACTGGACCACATTATAGCCACATAAATTCCCCTCCTCTCAAGCCCCAAGCCTCTGTCCCTGGGGCCACACAGGGCCTAGCCTCCCAGACCTGGCTGTGACAACATTGTCTGGGTCTTAATCCCCTCCTGGTACTGGTGGAGGGTGCCCCCCCCCCCCCCGAGGGAACTGACACTGTCTGGGCTGGTTGGTTCCCACGGTTTGCCTGCACTTAGCCAAAAAGCACGGGCTCTGGAGTGAGGGGTGGGCATGGAGGGGGCTTGAGGCTCAGCGGGCTGGGAAGGCCCCTCCCTGACCCTGGCCTTGCAGGTCAGAGCCCTTTCTTGGGCAGAGAGGGGGAAATCCTGGTGTTGGTCCAGTCCCTGAGGTCCCTGAGGCTGCCCTAAGCCCTCGGCCACTTGCCAAGGCTGAGCCCCGGTTCAAACACCTCACTGATCCCATTCCTCCCACTTGAGCCCCCATCCCTGCCAGGGGCCCTCCACCCTTGGCTTCATCTGTCTCAGCACCCCCCATCCCTGAGACCCCCTCCTGACCCCCAGCTGGCCTCCCCACTCCTCTCTTAGCCAAGGTGGGTTTACTGTGAGTGTGTAGGCCTCTTACTCATAGGGGCACCCGTGAGGGTTGCTGGGGGGCAGCCGGGTCACACCCAGCAAGCATTCTCCATTAAATGCTCCTGGCACCCTGCCCAGGGAGACGTCAGAAGAAAGAACCCAAGTCTCGAGGCCTCCAGCAATTTATTATGCTTTTCTTATCGTTCGATCACTATTCACTTTATATATTTTTCTAAGATCTTATTTATTTGTTTGATAGAGAGAGAGCACAAGCAGGGGGAGCGGCAGGCAGAGGGAGAGGGCGACGCAGGCTCCGCGGGGAGCCTGACGCAGGGCTTGATCCCAGGACCCCGGGATCATGACCTGAGCCGAAGTCAGACGCTGAGCGACTGAGCCCCCAGCCGCCCCACTACTACTCACTTTGGTACAAATCGTGTATTGTTTCTCCTCTAAAGGGGCCCCTAAAATTGGACTGGCCCTGCTCTTACTCCTTGACCACGCATCTCCACTCTGATGGCCAGACCGTCTGGCGAGAGCAGGGCCCCCACCGAGCCCCTCCTGGCCCCAGACCGCATCACACGCCTCGTAACCCCGGGCCTTGCCTTCCCGTCGACGTTGACCGGCCCTGCGGGAGGCGGCCCTGCTCTGCCCACATGCTTCCCACCTCGTTCACCCGGTTCTTCCAGCCAAAAAGCTAATCCAGAGTCCCGGATTCTTCTCGTTCTCTCAAACCCACCTCTAACTGGTCAGGAAGCCCTAGGAGCTCTTCACGACGCGTCCATATCCCCGCATCCAATCCAGTCCAGCCACTTGGGGCTACTTCCTTGGCTACCGTCTTGGTCCAAGCCCTGGGTTACTATTCCCAAGTCATCATCATCTCATGGGGCTAATTCCAATGCTTCCAAGCTGGTTTTCTGTTTCTGCACTGTCTGTTCCACAAGCAGCAAGAAGAATCCTTTGAAAGCAGAAGTCACATTGTGCCGCTCCCTTGTGCGCACTCCGCTGGCTGCCGTCCTGACCCTCACCGGGGCCCTGGGCGATCTGGTCCCTGCCCACCTCCACAACCTCACTCCTTTTTTTTTTTTTTAAAGATTTTATTTATTTATTCATGAGAGACACAGAGAGAGACAGAGACACAGGCAGAGGGAGAAGCAGGCTCCACGCGGGGAGCCCGATGAGGGACTCGATCCCAGGACCCCGGGATCACACCCCGGGCTGAAGGCAGATGCTCAACTGCTGAGCCCCCCAGGCGTCCTGCAAACCTCATTCCTGCCACTCCATCCTCTCTGATGCTCCGGCCACGCTGCATTTCCTGCTGTTTCTACAATATTCTCAGCTCGTGGCCACCTCAGGGCCTTTGCCCGTGCTGTTCCCTCAGCCGGGGTATTCTTCCCTCAGCTTCGTGCTTGGCTTGTTCCCTCGGCCCATTCAGAGGAGGCCTCCGTGGGAGGCAGCTTCAAAGGTGGCCTCCAAGGCTCCTCACCTTGCGCCGTGTCTTGTGTAAGGCCCTTCCTCTCAAGGGTGGGCCGAGGCTCGGACGCCTGCTTCTAACCAACAGAGCGCAGCAAGAGCAACGGGTGCTGCGTTTAACACGCGGCTACAAGAGGCCTGTGGCTTCCGTCCTGCTGTCTTCTCTCTTCCTCTCTCCCTCACTGGCTGGCTCTGAGGGAGGCCAGCTGCCACGTCAGCCGTCCGCGGAGAGGCGCACGTGGCGAGGAGACCCCACAGCCCACAGGCAGAGACGACCCGAGGCTCTCGGTCCCAGTAGCCCACAAGGCACTGAATCCCGCCGACCACCATGTGAGTGAGCTCGGAGGCGGATCCTCCCCAGCCAAGCCTTAGGATGACCAGAGCCTTGGCCGGCGCCTTGTCTGTGTCTGTGAGGAGAACCTGAGCCAGAGGACCCTTCCAGGCTGTGGGACCCGACCCACGGAAAAAGACAGTGGGGACCCCTGCGACGTTCAGTCGGTTGAGCATCTGACTCTTGATTTCGGTTCCGGTGAATGATCTCAGGGTCATGAGATCAAGCCCGTGTTGGGCTCCAGCTGGATGTGGAGCCTGCTCGAGATTCTCTCTCTCCTGGGACGCCCAGGTGGCTCAGGGATTGAGCGTCGGCCTTTGGCTCAGGGCGTGACCCCGAGATCCTGGAATCGAGTCCTACGTCGAGCTCCCTGCATGGAGCCCACTTCTCCCTCTGCCTATGTCTCTGCCTCTCTCTCTCTCTCCTCTCTCATGAATAAATAAAATCTTAAAAAAAAATTCTCCCTCTCTGCCACCCTCCCTGCCCCCAACCTTCCCCCTACCCCCACTCAAGCACGCGCTCTCTCTCTCTCAAAAAAGAGTGAGATGATGAAGGTCTGTTGTTTAAGCTGCGAGCTTTGGGGGCCACCTGTTACGCAGCCGTGGCTGACACACACACTCTCCCCAGCCCACTCGCCCCAACCTCCTGCCACTCTGGCCTCTCACCCAGCTCTGTTTCTTTGCAGGACACTTGCTGCTTGTGCATCTTTTCCAGCCCAGAGCCCGGCCCCACGCAGATGATCAGTAGGTACGTGAACGAGCGGATAGGGGAAGGTATGCAGATGCCCGAAAGGACCATCCCATAGCTCAGAAGAGCCAGAAGTAGGGGGCTCAGGAGGGAGGAGGCTGCCCTGGAGGTTACCGTCCCCTCTTAGCTGACACTAGGGGCCCTGGGGTCCCGCCTCTTCACAAGGATGCTGGTCCAGGCCCAGGATTCAGGTTCTCACGGTCTCTGCGGAACAACAAGTCCTGGCTTCATACCCCCTTCCAGACCATACCTCCTGGATTTCCTCTGCTCTTTGGACTTCAGGCCTGTTTTTCTTTGTTTGGTGTGGAGGTTTGCTAAACGCCTCACTTAGAGTGATCTAATTTTCAGACCCTTGTCAGACTTCTCACAAAAATAACTTAATAGATAAGAAGAGAATCCTATTCCAACTCACATGGCCCCAATTTTTGTTTGGAAACAGTCCTTCTGTCCGTAAAAAGGAAAGGACCGCCAAATCCAATCCCCTCCCAGCCCTGTCCCCACCAGGTCCCAGACTGTACTGGGGGCCAGGGGGCCCGGGAACCTTCCAGCAAAAACATCAGGCCCGAGTCGGAACCCGGTGCCCAGTCTGGGTCTGGTAAGGGCTGGCTGTGTGCCCAATCACTGAGCCATTTCCTCCCAGGCTGGGGCAAGTTTCCTGCCCAGAGGGAGCTGAGCACATTCCCAGGCGGAGGGGGGCTGGTTTGGGGGAGGGGGCAGCCACAGGCATTTCCCCCACCTCAGCTACTTTGGAGCTGAGGGGCCCTCCTGGGGGTAGAGCCCGGAGAGCAAGGGCTCAGAGGCTGGGCTCCAGCTGTCAGTTGTGTGGCCCTTTGTGGAGGAATGAGCTGGAACCAGCCTGTCCCTGTGTGCCAGGTGTGCCCCAGGGTGGGGAGCAGAGAATCCCACACCAGACTGTCTGGAAGCAGTCGCTTTTGGGTGACCACGGTGGCCTTTGCTCAGAAGCAAGGCTCACCGGAACCTGGAATCCTCCAAGGGCCTTCTTGCCTCCCTTCCCCCTGGTGCATCCTCTGCCACTGCCGAACAACCTGACCCTGGCAACCCCCTGGAAGCCCCTGGCCGGGAGTCTTCTTTGCCTGTGGGGCCCCTCCTCGGAAAGGGCTCTCAATCCCTATGGGCTGGGTGCCAGGGCCAGGCAAACATGGCTGTGATGGAGCCTCTCATAAGGTGGCTGGAACCACATTCCAGAACCTTCCAGGAATGGACTCATCTTGTTGTTTTATGTGCACCTCTGCTGGCTTCCCTGGCCCCAGTGCTTAACAAGAAGAGGGTAGCAGGAAGCATGCAAAGCACTTGAGCTCTGGGGTTCAGCCCACCTGGATTCAAATCTTGACTTTGCCACTAACTAGCTCTGTGACCTTGAGCAAGTTCCATAACCTCTCTGAGCTTTTCTCTCTTCTTTCTTTCTTTCTTTCTTTCTTTCTTTCTCTCTCTCTTTCTTTCTCTCTTTCTTTCTTTCTCTTTTCTTTCTTTCTTCTTTCTTTCTTTCTTTCTTTCTTTCTTTCTTTCTTTCTTTCTTTCTTTCTTTCTTTCTTTCTTCTCTTTTTTTCTTTCTCTTTTCTTTCTTTCTTTCTCTTTTCTTTCTTTCTTTTTTCTTTTTCCTTCTTTCTTTCTTTCTTTCTTTCTTTCTTTTCTTTCTCTCTCTCTTTCTTTCTCTTTTCTCTCTTTCTTTCTCTTTTCTCTCTTTCTTTCTCTTTTCTTTTCTTTCTTTCTTTCTTCTTTCTTTTCTTTCTTTCTTTCTTTCTTCTTTCTTTTTCTTCCTTTTTTTTAAAGATTTCTAATTTATTTATTCATGAGAAACCCAGGGAGGGAGGCAGAGACACAGGCAGAAGGAGAAGCAGGTTCCCTGCAGGGAGCTCGATGCAGGATTCGATCCCAGGACCCTGGGGTCATGCCCTGAGCTGAAGGCAGACGTTCACCCACTGAGCCCCCCAGGGGCCCCTGAGCTTGTTTCTGAATCTGTAAAAAGGGATAACAGTATCTGTGTCTTGGGCTGATGTCAGAACAAAATGAGATCATAAAAGTGCTTGGTACGTGGTCAGCACCCTACACGTGGCAATATTCCTTTGGACTGGCTCAGAGAGTGGCAGCGACCCACCTAAGGGCACACAGCAAGTAGGCAGAGCTGGTACCCAGCCTCTTCCCAGATGCCCTGTGGCCTCCCAGAGGAGCGAGGCTGAGGTGGCAAGGATCCCCACGGTCTTAGCCTAGGATGGGATAGGACACAGACACCATCCACCCACAACTGAGTGGCTGCTCTATAGACCACGAGTCCACGCCGCTGCGTCCCTGTCGCTTCCTCAGCCACCTCAATACTGACCTACACCCCAGGGGACCCTGCCCCAGCCAGAAGGGCTGTGTGGCCCCAGGACGGCCTCTTTCCCTCTGTGTGTTCATGATTCTAAGCGCAGATTGAAAAAAATCATCTTTATTACTGTTTGTGGAGGGGGCGGTGAAGGGGGGCCATCCAGAGAACGCAATAGTCTCCCAGGGAAGGCGGGTCCGAGGGGGCTGAGAAACATAGGGCTTCACCCAGTGGCCTCCACCTGTCCCCCCTTTAGAGGGCCCAGCCCCAAACCCTCCCCTCCCTCCACGGAGCCCCCAGGTGGGGGCCAGTCTGCCCCCCTGCTTCGGGGCAGTGTCCTGGGGTCCAGGCCTCTGGATGAGCCCGGGTGGGCCTGAGACAGAATTTGAGTCTTTGCTACGGCAGGTCAGGAGGGGGCTGTCCCCCGGGGCTGGGCACGTGCTGAGGGCTGGGACTGAGGATGCCTTGGAGCTGACACCGAAGGCCTCTGGGATGGAGAATCCTGAGGGAAGGATGGAGGACACCTCTCAGTCTCCCCGTCCTCTGCTGGGGACTTCAGGCCTCCGGTTACCCAGACCCCTCCTCCCATGCAGGACCTCTGAGGGTCCAAGGTTAATGCCGGAGGGAGAGGGGATTTCAGCTCCTTCTGCCCCCACCCCTGCTCTTCTTAAACTCGGGCCTGTCGAGGCTCCTCGGGTGGCCTGGAGCCAGGGCTCAGTGTTTGGGGGACGCGCGGGATGGAGCGCCCACCTGTATCTGGCAGAGGTCCAGCAGAGTGTGGATGCTGGCCAGGCACCAGAGCTCGCCAAGCAGGGACAGGAGGATTCCCAGGAGGTCCAGCCAGCTGCCCACGGTCAGCAGCAGCACGAAGAGGCCACCCATGCGCACCAGCAAAGTCTGGACCTGGCCCTGCAGGCCAGACTGCTGCCTCTGCTCCTCTGGGGGGCGGGGTGCTTGTCACCACCTGCCTGCCATCATGCCTGGGGCCCCGGCCTGAGGTCCAGCTGGGTCAGGGCCTCAGGGCCTGGGCCGCCCAGCCCCCCCCCGCCCACCCTCCCCTCCCCTTGCACCGCCCCCTCCATCTCCACTCTCTGAGCACCTGCCTCCCTGGCGGCATGCTCACTCCCAGGCTGCCTGTGCTCTGCCTGCAGTGGGGGTGGGGGGGAGCACACCAGCTCCAAGTGGCAGGAGTCTCCCGACTGTGCTCCCACATCCGATCCATCAGGAAACCCTGGAGACTCTCTCCACCAAGTAGATCCCCATCTGAGCCCATGTCCCCACTCCCTGCCCAGTCCCAGCTCCTGGCTTCTGTTCTTGACCTTGTAGGTCACGAGTCTATTCCATGTCTACTCAGCAGCTGGTGACCTTCTAAACACATCAACGAGATGAAATCGTTCCTTTGCTTACATTCTTCCCAGGACTTTCCACTGCATTCGGAGTAAACTCCATAAACTCCTCACCTCGCCTGTGAGGTCCTGCCTGATGTGAACCATGCCCGCTCCAACCTCATCTCACCTCTGACTTGCTCCCGTTCCTTATTAACCCCCGGCCACCCAGGTTTTCTTCTTGTTCATCAAGCACGCCGAGCTCACTTCCACCTCAGGGCCTTGGCACCTGCTGCTCTCTGCCTGACTGCCCTTCCCTTTCCTGCCACTTCTATGCCATCTGCCCCCTGCAGCCAGGTGGCTCTTCCTACACCTCACATCTGACCAGGTCACCCTGCCCTGCTGAAAACCCTGTCGGGGCTTCTCATCCGACGGCCAGACTGGCTGATGAGGGCTCTCCATCAGGCCCCGTGAAGCTGGCCAGCCTCATCCCACACTCAACTTTTTTCAGTTGTTTGACGGTGCCATGCCTTCTCTCACCTCTGGGCTCCGGCATGTAGGGTTCTCTCTGCCAGGATCTCTTTTCCCCACAGACACACACTTCTCCCAGGGGGAGTCCTACTTATCCTTCAAAAACCCAGTTCAAGGGGCAGCCCGGGTGGCTCAGCAGTTTAGCGCCGCCATTAGCCCAGGGTGTGATCCTGGAGACCTGGGATCGAGTCCCACATCAGTCTCCCTGCATGGAGCCTGCTTCCCCTCTGCCTGTGGGTCTGCCTCTCTCTCTCTCTCTCCTCTCTGTGTATTCTCATGAATAAATAAATAAATAAATAAATCTTAAAAAACAAAAACCCAGTTCAAGCTCTATCTCCTCAGGGCTCCCACTGCACGCTACAGCCCCTCCGAGCTGCCCCGTGTCGCTTCCGTCACTAGACTGGGCCTTCGCTTGTTGGCCTCCCCAGAACCTAGCACGGCGCCGAGCCCGGGTCAGACGGCGGGATGCGAGCGCCAGGTGGGCCAGCTGCTGCCCGGCGCCCCCGTGGCCCTTACCCTGCATGTAGATGACCAGCAGGGCATAGCAGATGACCAGCGGCGTCCAGAAGCGCACGGCGTCCGAGGTGGTGGGGAAGTCCTGGTTGATGAGGGCCACGGCCGCCAGGTCACCCACAGCGAAGGCCACGGCCAGGGCGCGGGTCAGCAGCGGAGGGAGGCGGTGGGCGCCCGCCAGCAGACCCAGGCAGACCCCGCAGTAGTTCTGGCTGCTGTGCAGCTCGTAGAGCTGGTCCACGTGGCGGCAGAGGCGCCGGGCGCCTGAGCTAAGCAGTGCAGCCAGCCAGAGGCCCAGCAGCAGGTTTAGGGTGCGGTGGGGGGCGCCCTCCTGCAGGAAGCTCAGGCCGCAGCTCAGCGCACAGCCCAGCGAGTACTGGCACAGCAGGAACAGCTGCAGCCTCTCCTTCTCGGAGCCCTGGGCGGGAGGGAGCCCAAGGGGGGTCTCGGTGGTGGGCGCTCAGGCTGCCTCTCGCCCACCGGGGGACGGGGCGGGGCGGGGGCCACGAGGGAGCCGGGGAGGTACGCAGACCACTCTGTGGGGGCTGGAGGCGGCCGGAAGCTTGCAGTCATGCTCTAAGGACTGCCGCCTTCGGGTCAAGGCCTGCTGGGACCATCCTCCTGCTCACTTTCCACCCCGATGGGTACTTGGGCCCCGAGCGCTTGCTGAGAGTTGGTGGCTCAGAGCCTTCCCGCCCTGGGTTCAAAGCCTGACTCTACTTCTTGCCCGTTGTCCCGGGACAAGCCGCGCACCGTCCCTGAGCCTTAGTCTCCCCATCTGTGGAGATCACAGCAGAGCTTTACCCCCTAGGGCTGTGAGGATGCTCGAGGTGACACCCCCACAGTGTCTGGCACAGCGTGGTCCGTGGGAGGCCGGATAGCCAGGAGCTGCCACCACTGTCTTCTCGGCCGGGGGCTGCAGGCCCCCCAACCCCAGGGGGCAGCATGCACTCTGCAGGCTCCGGCTTACAGCGGGGGTGGCCAGGAGACGGGGTGCTCCAGCTGGGCCCCGCTTCCTGAGCTCCAGGGTGCAAACTAGGGCCCCGGCCGTGCAGTGGCTCACCTGCCCGCTCGGGGCCTCTTACCTTGCGCAGGGAGAGCAGCGTGGACACAGCCCGGAGGGAGAACTCGAGCACCACGAGGGCGGCCACCCGGGCCCCCAGGACCGTCAGGATCAGGGCCAGGCCGGCCAGGCGCACCGTGTCCAGCAAAGCCCACCGGGCCCGCAGCTGCTGCCTCTCCAGCCGCCGCCGGGGGTTGCTGTGGGGCACAGGGGCACAGGGGCGTGGGCGGGGGCAGGCCCACCCGCGGGCCGGGAAGCTCTGTGGGGCCCGAGGGCGGGGTGGGCAGACGCTCACCTGGCACAGCTCACAAAGAAGTAGACCCTCAGGAGGCTGTTGAGGACCGAGACTCCGCAGGCCCCGATGAGGCCTGAGGGGCAGGGGGGTGGCGAGGGGGCCGGGTTAGGGGTGCTGGGGGGCCCACGGCCGAGGGGGGGGCCCTGCCCGGAGCTGCCCGACGGGGCGGGGCGCGAGGGGCGGGAGGCGGCGCTCACCCTGCAGGATGGGGTCCAGGAGGCCGGAGCCCCACTGTGGGGAGGCGAGGCCGGGGAGCCAGGAGGGGAGGGAGGGCAGGGAGAACACGGCCATGGCGTGGATCAGCCCCAGCCTGCGGCGCTGGAGGCCTCTCGCTGGGGCAAAGGTGTCAGCGCGGAGGGGAGGGGCGAGGCGGGTCAGAAGTCCAGCGGGGAGGGGAGGCGGGGGCCGCGCCTTCCGGGGCTCAGCGTTCTGGGGGCTCCACA
Source organism: Vulpes lagopus (assembly GCF_018345385.1). Lineage (NCBI taxonomy): Eukaryota > Metazoa > Chordata > Mammalia > Carnivora > Canidae > Vulpes > Vulpes lagopus. The sequence continues at coordinate 131,029,978 of NC_054831.1, forward strand.
TTTGGGCAGCATGAGGGGGGCCTCTGTCCCTGCTCATAGGGATGCCCTCCGGAAGCCCCCGCCGCAGCCCTGCAGCTGGGCTCTGCCCCGCAGCCTGAGGTCTGGAGGCCGGGCCCTCTCCGCCGCCTGCCTGCGGTGGGACCCAGCTGGGCCTCCTCCCCCTCCCCCGGCTGCGGCCTTGCCATCCTCTGTCCTCCAGGTGGCGCCGCCGGGTGTGGCGCTGGCCCACGTCCCTGCAGTCCTCCCCCCCCTGCCCCCCCCCACCGAGGAGAGAGGGCCCAGGGGCCCAGCGCTGCAGTTCCGGGGTGAGGGAGCCTGACGCTGCCCACAGAAGGGAGTCGTGAAGTGAACAAAATAGAAAACTTTATTGGTTTGGAGTGTGTGGCAGGGGCGCCCCTTGGAACAGCGGTGGGCGGGCTGCTGACCCCGGACCCGCCCCATCCCCTCCAGGGACTCGGTGTCCCGAAGCCCAAGGTCGGCGGCCTGGGCCTCTCAACATGCTCCCTGGGGGGAGTGTGGCTGCAGCTGGGGGAAAGGACCCGGGCTGAGGACACCCGGCTCTGCCACTGACCGGAGGCAGGTCATTTCCCGGGCCCCAGGCCTCAGCCTCCTCATCTGAAGAATGGGCACAGCAAGGGCTCCCTTTCAGAACTGGCCTGAGGATCTGTGCAAGTGCCCGCAGTGCAGGGCGTCTAGGGGGCCCGCAGGAGCAGCTGATGTTACAGGCCGAATGATGTCCCCCCCTACCCACACCCCCCTTCCCCGGCCCGCATTCGGATGTTCTAACCCCCAGGGTGTGACTGTACTTGGAGGTGAGGTCTCAGAAGAGGTGATTAGGTTAAGATGAGGATATTAGGGTGGGTGCTAACCCAACGTGACTGCTGTCCTATTAGGACATGGACGGGCACAGCAGGAAGACCCCGCGAGGACCCAGGGAGAAGAGGACAGGAGAAGCCAACCCTGCTGACCCCTCGACCTTGGACTTGCGGCCTCTCGGCTGTGAGACCGCGGCTGTTGTGTGAGCCTCCTGGTCTGGGGCGCTTCTCATGGCAGCCCGAGCTCGCTAACGCAGATGTGACACGATGGCCTCCCGGTGCATCCTAGGGCCTCCCCACCTGTACAGTGACCCTCGGGGGCGCTCCGGCCCCCACGGTCCTGGCTCTGGCCAGGGGCACCAGTCCGGGCTGGGCAGAGCTAAGTTCCAGTCCTGGTTCCGCCACTTCCAAGCGGTGTGGCTTTGGTCAAAGCGCTTCACTTTGCTGAGCCTCGGGTAGAAGAGGATTTCACAGTCTCAGAGGACTAAGCAAGCTGATGCATGTGGGTGACCCACTCGTGGTGGTGGCCATGCCCTGGAGCAGTTATTATGATAATGGGTAAGGCTCTGGGATAAGCTAACCTAGTACAGACAAGGAAGAGAACTTGCTGGAGAACAGAGTGGCTGGTGAGCCAGAGCAGATGCCCTGGCCCTGGGTGGGCCATGGGTCTCGGTTGACCTTGGACCCGTGGTCTGCTCTGAGACGGCCATTCCCAGCTGGTGTGGGCCGTGGCTTCCTGCCAGGCCCCGGGCTGTGTCAGGACAGGGACATGAGGGATGCGGCCTAGGTGCCCTGGTGCTGGCCCCGCATAGCCAGTTTCCGGAGCTCGTCCCAGAAGAGCATGCTGAGGATGGTGTGGGGGCCCAGGCGCAGGTAGGCCGGGCCCAGACCCTTGTAGAGCGCCAGGGGGCCCTCCTGCCGCCAGATCTTCACCAGGCAGTCGGCAAGGCCACTGTACAGCTGGCCCTGTGGACAGACACAGGGTGGAGGTCACCACAGGGGTCACAGCTGGGGGTGTCTGTGTGCAGGGGATTCTGTGGCACATCAGCAGAGACACTCTCCCCAAACTGAGCAAATTACAGAAAGGTGGCCCTTAAGGCTGTGAAATTTAAGAAGGGACTTCCTCCTCCAGGCCGCGGCCCCATGCCCGGGGTGGGGCCCCGAGCTTGGCTAGTGGCACACGGGTGGGTTTCGTCCCTGACTCAGCCTTTGGAGGGCGCCTTTGTGTTGAGCCCAACCTGCCCTGGTGTACATGATGGCCTGTGTGTCTGTGAGGCCGTGGGGTCAGGCCTGGATCCCCACTCGGGCTCCTGTGCTTATCAGCCAGGTGACCTCAGGCACGGCACCGGGTCTCTCTGACGTCACTTCAGTTTCCTCATCAGGAAAATGAAGGTGGTTGTGAGGAGAGAAAGAAATCCAGCTGGGAAAATGCTTATTAGCCCATGTGTGGGACACAGGTGCCCAGCAAACAAGCCAGGTCAGTGTGTTTGCATGTGTGTCACATGTCCGTGTGTCTCTGGCTGTGTGTGTGTGTGTGTGTGTGCACATGCATGCGGGGAGGTGCCCTCCAGCTCCCCATGCCACTCCCCATCCCCGCCGTACCTTCCTCTGCTCGCTCTGCCCCTGCCCTGGGGGTGCCCTCCAGCTCCCCACGTCCCCGCAGCCCCCACTGTACCACCCCTGCTCACTCTGCTCCTGCCCTGAGGTGCCCTCCAGCTCCCCACACTCCCACCCCTCCCACTGCACCCCCTCTGCTTGCTCTGCCTCTGCCCGGGGGTGCCCTCCAGCTCCCCATGCCCCCACCTCCCACTGCACCCCCCCTGCTCACCCTGCCGGTTCCATCCACAGGCTGATTGTAGAGCCTTGTGCTGACCACGTCAAAGGGGGTCATGACTGCAGCCACAGCGACGCTGCTGATCATGCCTCCAGCCAAGGCTACCAGCCAGCTGTCTTCCGGGAGCCACTGCGGGGATGGTGCAGGCTCTGACCCCTGCAGCTGTCCTCCCGGCACCCTCCCAGCACTTGGGGGCCCGGAGAGCTGGGGAAAGGGAGCAGGCCAGGTGCCTCCAGCCATTCGCCCACCCCAGCTCCTTCGCAGCGTTAGGGCTCACTGCTAGCCCCACACACCCGCTGGGCACGAGGGCAGAGCCAGGGTCCTCGGCTTTCTTCAGGGGCCCTGGCTGTCACCTCCCCCTGGGCTTCCCTAGGTGGGGGTCCAGCTGGGGAGATGCCAGGGCGTGACAAGGGCCCAGACAGGGAGAAAGCAGGCAGATGGTCCTCCTCACCTGTTGCTCCTGCACCCAGGCCTTGGCAGAGGCAAAGGTGGCCAGCTGGGCGGCTGAGCCGACCATGACTCTGGGCACAGCTCCCCCCACGCCCCGCCACAGCCCTGCCAGGCCCTGCTGCCGCCAGATGGTCTCCAAGGCACCCAGAACACTCTGTGGGGAGAAGGCACTGGGTCACCAGGCAGCCCCTGCCCCCTCAGGGCCCATCCAGCCCAGGGAGCTCTGCAGGCCCCGGTTCCTACCTGGTGATGATGTTGGTGGCCCACGGCCATCGCGGCCACGGTCTGGGCCTGCAGCTGTGTTTTGATCTGTAAGACCAGATGTGACAGGGGGACTGGATGAGCTGTGCCTCGACATCCAGACCCCCACGAGCCCACACCCACAGCTTAGGGAGCGTGTGGAATAGGGCTGGGGTGAGGCTCGGGGTCTGCGTCTCCGTGTAACCTGGGGCAAGTCACCAAACCTTCTCCCAGCCCGTCTGCTCCGCTCGACAAGCTGTTCTCTGGACTAAGTGGGATAAGGACTATTCAGCATCCAGCATGCAGCCTTGGACGCGGGGGCCTCGCTTATTCTTAACCTGCTAGGCCACACGGGGAGACAAGTGACCACGCTGGGTTTGAGCCAGCGCGAGTCCCGCCACCCTCTGCGCCCTCCCGTGGCTCAGGCCCGAGCGGGGCAGGGACCCAGGAGAACGAGCATCCAGGCAAGACTCTGGTGCTTTGGGCCAAGGGGCAGATTCCAACCACGGAGCAGGGCTGTCCTGGGAGCAGCCCCGTCCAGCCTGGCCCACTCCACCCGGCACCAGGGCTAGTCTGGAAGGCTCCAGAGCCGCCGGCCGAAGGAGCTGGGTCACGGGGCGGTGGAGGATGGAGACAAGGCACTCACCAAGTAAGCAGGGCTCCCCACGAAGGCTCCCAGTGCCCCAGCCACGGCGCCCGCGACCACGGTGCCACCAGGCTGCTGGGTGAGGCCAGCCTGGCATGCCAGGCTGTAGCAGTAGAAGCGGACACCGTTCATGAGGCCCTGGTAGAGGAGGCCGGCGGCCAGCCCCTTCTGCAGGCCACACAGCCCATCGGCGCGGACCACAGCCACCACCGAGGTCACAAAGCCCCTGTAGGGCCGTGGGTACGTGCCGCGGGCCTGTAGCTCCCCCTGCAGCTGCAGCCTCGTCTTCACCACCTCTAGGGGGTTGGTGAAGACGCAGGCCAGGCAACAGGCGGAGGCGCCCAGCACCAGGTCCACAGCTGGGGCGACCGTCTCCCTGGCCTCTCTTCCCGAGGCCGGCTGTGCCTGGGTCAGGGACATGGGCACAGCCCTGGGGTGGTGGCGCTCAGGCTGCCTGCACCCCTGCACGGTCACAGGGGCTGGGGATCTAGGGGGCCTGGGGCCATGTCTGGAGGGCGGAGGTCCCAGGCGGATCGTCGTTGGTGGCCCCGGTCTGTCTCAGGAGTCCCCCCTCTCTGCTGAGCCACTAGGGTTGGCAGAGCCTGGGACACGCCCCTGCTGGCTCGGACCAACCCCAGCTGTCCGAGTTGTCCACACCTCCCAGCAGGGCTGTGCCTGGATCCTGGGATCTGGGGAAAAGGTCACCTGGAGCAGGAGGGAGATTGGGGGCAGGGAGAAGGTGCCAATCAGCTGAGACACCTCCTGCTGTTGTGCCCTCCAGACCTCCCTCTGGCCTTGGGGCAAAGGGCTGGTGGCCCTGCCCCACCTCTGTTTGGGCGGATCCTGCTGCAGCTCAGCGCCCAGGCCACGCGGCAACTGCCCACAACCACCCCGCACCGTCCCCGTGGCTCCCCGTGGCCAGCCTCCGTCTTCCAGTCTGGCTCCCACGCCTATGGTCCCGCTGTCAGGAAGAGCAGAGGTGGCAAAGGGCTTCTCGACCCTGTGGAGCTGATTCTGAATGTGACCCTGGGCGAGTCACTTCCTCTCTCTTAGCTTCAGTCTATTTGTAATATAAGGATCTTAATACCTACTTCGAGGTGTTTTGGAGGATTAGGGATGTGGGCAGAGCGTGCCTAGCACAGGGCTTCACCCACTAAAAAGTGGCCCACGGCCCCTGCCCCCCACCCCCACATCTGGCTCCTTTCTCCCAGATCTGCCTCCCAAGTCTTCAGGGCCCCTGGGCCATGTGTCTCAAGGAGTGGTCTGCGGCTTTGGTCACTCGCCCCATGAGCACCTGCCCCTCCTCCTGGTGGGGGCCCCTTCTGGGCTGTTCCTGGAGGAGAGGCCGGGGTATGGGAGTGGCTCTTTGCCAGAAGGGTCCAGGCTGCTCAGGCTGAGGGCCAGCACCACCCTGCCCACCTTGGCCTCTGTCCCCAGGGCATCTCTCCCCTGCCATGCACACCCTGGGTCATTCCCGCTCCAGTGAGAACCCGAGGCAGAGCCACCCTGCCGGGAACCCCAACTCTACAGCCTCCACACCCACCCTCCCAGGTGTGAGGGCCTGGCGGTGGCAGTGCAGAGTGCCAGAGGGCCTCCCAGCAACCCCCTCCCCAACCTGGGCCTGGTAAGCTTGGCACCCTCCGGCGGGCCCCCAGGGCAGCAGCTCAACAAGAGGTCTGGGGACAGTGTGGACTCTCTTGGGTTTCTCCCAAATGCCCGGCACCCACCCCGAGAGCTGGCGAGGCTGGCCACGGACACTTGCCCTGGGACTAGAGGGGTAGCTTCCCCTCACTGGCCACGGCAGGAAGTAGGAAGGAGAGCAAAGGTCAGGTCAGGCCAAGAAGCCTCATGGCCTGAGCTCCAGAGAGCGGCACGGGGGCAGTGGATGACTGGGCCTCCCATGGCGGCAGAGCAGCGGCTGGAAGAAAATCATGGCATGAATGGCCGAGGGGCTTTAGAGGGGGGCCGGGCATCCCCCACCTCCGTGCTGGTCACAAAGGGCCAGTGACAAGTCTTGGCAATATAACATGTCTATTTTATTTTAAAAAACAAAACCCAGACCATCTGACCCCTTCCCCCAGAGGGCCCGGCTCCAGCCAAGCAAGGGGGTGGTCAGGAGGCACGCACGGGGACCCCGGGCCGCTGGGCTCTGCTCCTCTCCAAGCCCCCCACCCTCCCTTCTCTCCCAGCAGAAGCAGCCTGACTCCTGGGTCCTCAAGGGTCCTCCTGGCACTGCGGTTTGGGGAGAGGCAGGGGCCGTGGACATGCAGGGCCTCTGGGCAGCCAGGGAGGGGCCGCCTGGCCCTGAACCCCCCCAGCTGTAGGCCCTGGCCGGGCAGGCGGCAGTGTGCCTGGGGATAGTTAGTGAGGAGGGGACATGCACTGACAGCCTAGTGTCCGGCTTCCCTGCACAGCCAGCTGAGTGTTCCAGCGTGAACAAGGGTGGCCGGGCCTCGGCCCAGACCCCTGACCCAGGAGAGGAAGAGGGACTCCTGCCCCCCGGTCCTTCTGCTCCCCTCAGAGTGGATGTTACTCCGCTGCCATCCCGAAGAGATGCACATGCATCTGTATATGCCGCGCGTATGCAGAGCCCATAGGGCTCAGACCCTCTGCCCCAGCGCTCTCCAGTCACCACTGGCCGGGCGGGACGCCCAAGAGTGTGGAGCACCCATCCTGCATCCCTGGAAGGAGAGGGACCCTGTCTCAAGCCCCGGTTGGTGGTTCTGTCCCCCAGGGCGGGAACGGGCTATGGAACAGGGGTGGAAGCCTGGCCCCGAGCGGCACGATGACAGACCATGACGGCGGGTGCTGCTCGGCCTGCGTTTCTTGGCCACGGACACCAGCCAGCGCCACCTCAGCACCAGGGGTCCCGGGAGGCCCTGCCGCGGCAGAGGCTGTCGCTCTGCTGCCAGGCGCTGTGGATGAGGCTCAAGGCGTCCTCGAACTTCTTGTTGGAGGTTTCCTGGATGGGCTTGTGGGGGAGGTCCACCTGGGGGACATGGAGGGGGCCCGTGAGGGCTGCCGTGGGGACCCCGGAGGCCCTCCGCACCAGGGACCAAGGGCAGGACCGGCGTTTCCTAGGTTCTACTATCAGCTGTGGCCTCAGATGCCCTGGTCGGGGGAGGGGGAGTCTTGCTTTTTTTTTTTTTTTTTAAGATCTTATTTATGTGAGGGAGAGAAAGCAGGAGAGCACACGCAGGGGGAAGGGCAGAGGGAGAAGCAGACTCCCTGCTGAGCACAGAGCCCCATGCAGGGCTCGATCCCAGGACCCCGGGGTCATGACCTGAGCTGAAGGCAGATGCTCAATGACTGAGCCCCCCAGGCACCCCGAGTGTTGCCCTTTCTGTCCTACAAGTTGGAGTCTGTCCTGGAGCTGTTGGTACAGTGCTGTCCCTAGGCCCCAAGTCCTCCTCTGTCCCAGCAGGGTTCCTTTCCCGGGGAGTGGCCCCACTCACTCCTCAGGGCGCTGGGCAGCTAGGTACCTGGTAGATGGTTTTCCACCCAGAGCCCAGCGCAGACAGGAACCGGTCCAGTTCAGATGTGCAGCTCAAGTAGATGACCCAGGGTAGGAGAGGCTGCTGGCTGTCCTGGGAAAAGTCCTGGGGAGAGCGGGTCCCCAGGTGAGCAGGGGCCGCCCTCCTCCTGCAGGGCCTGCTTCCATCGCCCCCGCCCAGCTCACCAAGACACAGTACTCCTTGCCAGGGCCGGTGGAGACGGCGCTGATGTCGGCCAGCTTGGCTGTGCCCAAGGAGCGGAAGAAGCTAGTCTGGCAGTCCTCGTGGCACGTGAAGAGGCGGTCATCGGTGATCACTAGGCAGCAGGGGATGCAGGGGCTGGGAGTTACCCCCTGGGGGATGACCTGGAGGGCATTGGCAGAGGGGAGGGGAGAGGCGAGCTGGAGCTCTCCCGGGCTGGCCGGAACCAGAACTCCCCACTCCGGGGGCCCAGCCCGCCCCTTGGCCCCTCCCTCCAGAGGTCAGCTGGGCTCCGTCCACCTCAGAAGTGGAGGTGGGGTTGGGGGGTGCCCGAGCGTCCAGGCCACAGGTGGCCCTGAGCTCTCGGGTCCACTCGCAGGCTGCCCCTGAGCTTGTGGGTTTAGGGAAGGGACCCCGGGGATCCTGATCGGGTCGGGAGGCCGGAAACGGTGCAGGCCGGAGGCGCTCACCCCTTTGGACACAGCCTGGCACAGGTGCTGCATCCAGTCGGCCATGTCAGCCTCGCTCTCGGCGCTCAGCTCCAGGCACGGCCGGTCGGCGAGGATGACCTGGAAGGCGTGGGGCCGATCCGTGGTGTTGGCCCTCCGACAGCCACCGCACTGCTCCCCCCTGGGCCAGAGGACAAGGGGTGAAAGGGAAGCAAGGGGGGGTGGCTTGAGGCATGCGACACGAGCGTCCTGCACCCGCGGCCCCGGGGGGGGGGGCACAGACCCCTTGGGCTCTCGGGAGAGGCTTGGAGCTGCCGGCCAGACCCGCCCTTGCTGCGTAACAACATCTGTCTACAGAACTGCCAGATCCTTCTAGCTATCCCAGCATGGCCAGGAGAGGGCTGAGGTGGGCTCTTAGCTCCGGACCTCTCAGAATCGGGGCGCGTTCATCCAAGTTCCCTCTATGGGCCTGGGGTTTTCCTCCAAACGTGAATCTTCCAGCAGGTCAGGAGCTGCCAGGGCAGCAACCGCCGCCCCTGCCGGGCCAGATCCTTTCCCGGCAAGGAGTTCCTCTTGCTTCCCTGACAGGAAGCTGCCCCTGCTCCCCTGGCTTGGGGTCCTGTGGCCCTGAGAGCTCCGCAGACCCCTGGGTACCAGTCAGGGCTGCTGGATGGGGTGCGGCTGAGTGGGGCAGGATGACAAGAGGCCCTTGGCAGCTCAAGCCAGGGGGACAGGAGCCCTGGGCTCCAGGCTCAGCCGGAGTCCCCACACCGCCCAGCCCCCATTGCCAGGACACTCACCCCATGTTCACCGAGAGCAGAGGGGTGACATCGGTGCGGTCAGGATACTGGTAGAGGATCCCATTGCTGCAGGAGCACAACACAGCAGGGGTGAGGCCTGTCCCAAGAACCAAGGGCCAGGTGGAGCCCACATCCTGGGGGCCCCCTGCAAGCTGGGGCCTTAAGCCCCCCAGGGACCAAGGGGCCTGTCTTCTATGGAAGGGACGGTGAAGAAGGAACCAGAGGCACAGGAGGGCACGCTACCCCCTCAGGCCGACCTGGGGCAGTGAACGGCTTGGAGCAGCCGACTGGGCCCCGAAGATGGCTGGCTTTACCCAGGAGCTCTAATATCCCGAGGTGTGTCTACCCTAAAAGCCTTGCGGGGCTGGAAGGAGGCCCCCTTGGGCTGCTCTCCTCAGTGGCCTGCCCACAGAGATCCCTGCTGAGGGCCTGACTGCCCAACGAGCTCCAGGCCACGCCCGAGGCCAGAGCTGCGGGGACTCCCACCTGAGTACCACGAAGCAAGTCTTCCAGTGCTCTTTGCCCAAGTAGGAGGTGCCTGCCTTGTAATGCAGCATGCCTTCTTTGGTGATGGCGCCCTCGGGGGGTGAGCAGTGGCAGGGGACGGGACCCAGGGACTCATCCATGGGGTCCTCCCAGTGTACAAGCCCATAGAAGCGCACGGTGACAGCAGTGGCCTGGGGGGTTGGGCAGCAGACAGAGCGGTGAGGTCTGGGCCAGGCTCACCAGCGGCCCAGCCCCAGGAATGGCCATGGAGGAAGCAAGGACACGCCCCAGGTGGGGTGGGGGACAGGACCCAGGGGCAGGAGAGCTCCTCCCCAGTGGGTGACGGAGAAGCTAAAGACCTCTACTTGCACGGCCTGACCTCACACCAGAGGCGGCCTCTCAGGGACGACAGTTTCCCTCCACTCCTGGTGCTTACCTCACACTTGGACTCCTGGGCCACAAATTTGGCCAGTGCCAGCTTCTCCATGGTGGCATCAGTCAGGATGCTGGGGTAAGGTGGTTCCCGGCAGCCTTTGATCATGGCGGACTTCAAAGAAGCCAAGAAGAACCTACACAGGGAGTGGGGTTTGCTGTCATAGGCCCCGGGGGGGGCAGCGGGGAGGCCTGCCTCTCAACTGGACAGGATTCTGGCCTGGGGGCACAGAAACTTCAGGGAGGTTGCTGGCTGGAGCCAGAGCTCAGGGCAGCAGCTGGGGCAGTGATGCCCAGTGATCACTGGCCTCAAACGATGACCTGGAAAGGCCATTCCCAGTGGCCAGGGGCCCGGGCGCTGCCGGGGAGGGAGGACCAGCCCCGGTGGTGCAGCGGAACCGGTGTGGGTGGGACCCAAGTCAGTACAACGACACGATCTCACTACCAGTAATTTCTGTATGAAGGCATGGGGGGGGGCGCCCATGGCCCCGTGGCCCAGCAGCCAGACTCGTGTTCCTGCTGATAACTCACGTCAGCCCTCAGGCCAGTCCTCTCTGGAGGCTACACAGGGTCTGAGGTCACCTGAGCTGATGACGTGGGTCCGTCAGTGTGCTTGCACGCTTCCAGCAGGTGCCAGAGGGAACACACCTGATCTCCACTTCTCTGTTTCCTACCTTGCACCCTCCATCCCTAGGGGCGGGGGCTACAGGCCAGGGGAGGTGGGGGGGCCAGGGGCATGTCACTCACTCGGCCAGGGCCACGTCGGCCGTGTCCAGCAGAAACTGCTTCCTGCGGTTGGTGCACACCAGCTTCACCGTCTGCTGGTCGAGGCCCACCTGCCGGAAACAACAGCTTCACATGCGCACGGGGCTTGGCTGCTGCGGAAGAGGCAGCCCGGCCAGGTGAGGGCTGCTGGGGAGGGAGGAAGTACGCCCTGGAGTGGCCGCAGGGAGAGCCCCAGGGGCCTGGGACCCTGGCGAGAGCTGGGGAGGGATGGTCAGAAATATGGTGGATGAAGAGGCATCTCAGACTCGGTTCTTATCCCCCGCATCACCTGTAGAAGCTGCTCGAGAGATAAGCTGACGCCCCACCCCGGGGGGCGCTGGGGCCAAGGCAGGACACGCCTCCTCTGCAGCTCCGACGGTGGGTGGCCGGGTGGGTGGCCCGAGGGGCCCTGTCCTACAGCATATGGCAACTGCAGAGCCTGCACTCACCGACACATAGTCAAGTTCATTGTAAGAAACAGCCTCTTCCACCAGGTATGGCTTCTCCGCGGCCCCTGAGAGAGGAGACCCCGATGCCTATAACTCGCAGTGGCCTCTTTTCCCTCCCCCTGCCCCATGTCTAAGACCTGGCCTCTCTGAGAGAGGACCCGTCCCTGCCCTGCGATCTGACACGGTGGAGGAGGTGGAGGGCGCGGGGCTCGTGGCAGGCAGGCCCCGGCTCCCACGGGGCTGCCGGGACGGCCGGTGGCACTCGCTGGGGTGTTTCGGTCACCACCAGGCGGCCGAGAGCCGGGGTGGGGGGCACAGAGAAAGGGAGGGAGTCAGTCTCATCCTCTGCCTCTGGCCGGGCCCGGGGCGGCAGGCACCTTTCCGAAGCAGGTAGACGTAGCAGTCCGTGAGCAGCACGTAGAGCAGCTGCAGGTTGCCCTCCATGTGCCCGGTACTCATCCGGATCATCTGCGGGGCCGACACAGAGCGGGCTCAGGCACCCGGCCCCGCCGCCCCGGCCGGCCCGCAGGCCTTCCCGCCCCGTCCTTGAGCTCCCGGGACTTACTTTGAAGAGCTGCTCTTCGTTTTCTCGAAACACGTGGATCATCAGCAGGAGTAAGTGATTGTTGTCCACCCTGAGAGACGGACACGCGTGGGGAGGGTGTCAGGCTAGGCCAGGGGCAGGCGGAGCCGACGTGGGGGTGCCGGGGACACTCACAGCCCACCCCGCCCCCCGCCCAGGCTGGGGCGCCCGCGGCTGCGCTCGGGGTACCCGGAGGGCAGATGCCCACCGTCCCGGGCTGCGGGGCGCCGGGAGCGAGCGTCAGGCCGGCCGCCCGAGGGCCCCGCTCACCTGAACTCCGCCGAGTGGGTCGTGTCCGACGGGCTCCCCTGCCCCTCGTCCACCCCCGAGTCCTCAGCGCTGCTCACGCACGGGCTGGGCCGGTCTCGCTTGAGCTGGCAAAGAGCCTCGCGGGTCCCCGGCTCCGGTTCAGGCACGGGCCGCTCCCGGGCCAGGGGCGACTCAGGGGCCAGTTCCCGGGGCTCCCTCGGGGCGCGCTCTAGGGGCCCGGGCGTCTGTGCCCCTCTTGCTCCTCCTCCCTCTTCTTGGCCAGCAGTCTCAGGGCTACCAGGAACATGCAGCGGTTGGCCAGGCCCTGCAGGGTCATGGTGGCTGCCACCTGATGTAAGAGCGCTTGGACTCTCGACGGTAAAGCGGTAGAAGTCCATGGGGGCTGGAAGCCCCTCACTAAAGTCGCAAAATGGCGGCTTCTCCGGGGCGTCCCCGGGAGAGCCGGTCCGAAAGGACTGGTCTGGGGACCGGGCGTGGGAGCGCCAGGTGCTGGGGTCCAGCTGCCCGTGGAGCTGGTCGATCACCTTGCTCAGGGGCTGCCCCAAGCGCTCCATGGACGTGTCCTTCATCTCGGGGATAAGCAGGCCCACCTGGCCGGGCTCCGAGAGCTCGCTGCTCTCGGCCGCGCTGCTGGGCCCCTCTCCCTCCTCCTGGGGGGCAGTGAAGGTGGCGTCCGGGGACGCCCGCCCCAGGCCCGGGCTGCCGACAAGGCTGTCACCATCGCCCCCGCGCCGGGCACAGCCGTCCTGGGTGGAGGAGGGGTGGAGGGGGCTGGCCTCCTCATCCGACCTCGCCTTCTTCTTCTTGCCGGTCTTCTTCTTCTTCGTGACCCTGGGACGGGAGCGATGGGGCAGGCTTACGGCCTGAGCGCCGCAGTACCGGGCGATCAGGTGGGCTGGGTCGAGAGAGGGGATCTGGGCATGTGACCTCTGAGGGCACAGCCAGAGCTTCAGAGGTCCTGGGTGGGAGGCCCCAGGCCAGGGGGCCGCAGCAGCTCAGGCCCTGAGGTACGCCCCGTTGCTGGAGGAGGCGGGGACCCGAGGAACCCCTGAGCCCGTCCCACGAGTTCTAGCTGAGGACGCAGCTGTGCCAGCTGTGGCTCTCGGGAGCAAACAGGCCCTGGTCGGTCAGAACGATGGCACCTCCACTTGGCCCTCCCCTTGGGATGTGGCCAACGGACCCTGAGCTGACCTCACTTCCCAGCAGGTTATCACCAGGGATGGCTCAACCAGAAGTGCACTCGAAGTCTTCTGGGCTCACACTTCTTTGGTTGCAGGGTGGCTGGAATGGGTCTGGCAAGGCGACCCCAGGTCGGAGCCACTTAAGCTGCTCAGGCCTTGAACCGGCCCGCAGAGCGGGACCCCGACCCCCGCCTCGGGCCAGCAAGCCTCGGAGGGTACGACACGCACAGCATCTTACTCAGCGTGGAGAGTCTCAGGGGCAGGAGTGGGGGAGGTCAGGGAGCCCAGGAGGCTCCGGGCCCAGAGCGTCCCAATCTGCCCCGCGCCTCCTCCTTCCCTTCCCTGTAGGTCCCTGTCTACTGATGGAGACACTTCCCCTTCAGGGAGCCACACGGAGCCAGAATGAGCACAGATCGCAGAAACGGTACATCAACGTTCCAAGAAGCCCCCCGGGGAGAAGGTGACCTTCCGGCCCTGGAGACCTGGGCCACAGCGTCCCGGCGTGCGTGGACTGAAACGTGATGCGAGGGGTGGACGGGCCGGACACGGGGATGCTCACCCCACTTCTCCCGGGGCCCCTCCCCACTGACCTAATGACTTCGAGCTCTGTGCAGGCGTCCGGCAGGTCGAGAGTGTGGGGTTCCCCCTTCTCCTGAGAGGTGGTGTGCACAGGGGTGGTGTCGGAGGAGGACACCGTCTCTGCTGGGTCCTCACTGAAGGGGTTGTGGCGCTGGGTGGGACTCTTGGTGGAAGCCTTGCTGCTGGTCAGGTCGGAAGCAGTGGAGCGGGGGCCGCTGACCGTGTCTGTGAGGTCTCCATCTGGGAGGACGGGAAACAAGAGGCAGCCCGTGAGACGCCGCCTGGGGCCCCCGGACCCCAGAGCTTGCCTTATCTCACGACGGAGGCAGCTGAGCTCCTCCTCCTCCCGGGGAAATCTGGTCGGGGTGGCCCTGACTGAGGAGTAGAGGCCCGGACCAACAGGACACGGGATCTGTGCTTTAAGAGTGACCTGGAGCGACACCATCGCCCCGGCACCGAGAACCCGCGAGAGCTCCCAGCGACTTGGCCGAGCCCCGAGGTTAAGCAGCTCCGGGCTGAGGCCCCTCAGGGACGGTGACCTTGATGCCTCAAGAAGTTAACCTTAGAGCCCTCCGTCAGAGGGAGCCAGAGGGGTCCCCGGCAGCCCCTTCAGTGCCACCGGCCACGGCAGGGCTGACACACCCAAAGTCCCCTGGAGGGTCCCCGCTCTGCCCACCAGAGGCAGATAAAAAGCAAAAAAGGGAGAGAAAAAAGAAGGAGACAGCGGGGATCAGAGAAGCTGCAGGGAGGGGCTGAGAGGCAGGAGAGGGAGTCCAGGGGGCGAGGAGCAAGGTGGAAAGGCGGAAGGGCCCAGAGCACAGTAGGGAGGATGAGGCCGGGGCGCCAAGGAGATGCAAAGGGAAGGGAGGTGTGGCGAGTGGGTGCCCCCAAGGCTGTTCTCTCCCTGACATGGTCACACCCCCACAGCGGGGGGCAGGACCAGGCACCCCGTTAGGGCGAGAGCTGGGAACTCCATCTCGCTCAAGTCTCTGCCTTCCTGCGGGTCCTTTCTGAGTCCCCCTCACCCTTGGCTCCACCGGGGGGAGAAGGGGGGCGGGGGATGCTTCCTCTCCAGAGAGGGGCGGGTTTAACTGCCCCCCCACCCCCATGCCCCCACCCAGCCAGCCCAGAAACAGGAGCACGGAGAGCACACGGGGCATTATCTGGTGGCAGATGGAGCCGCCGCGGCAGGGAACGCAGGCCCAGCTGTCAGAGAGGTCGGCTGAGAGCTAATGGCACAGGACACGGGATGGTCACGCCTCACTGGCCAGCTTACACACATCTTGTTGGCCATGATCTGCCCACAGGAGACGTGGCAAACGTGCTTCCCATCCTCAGCCTCATCTGGAACCGCCCAACCTGCTGTCCACTTCCTAGTGGGTCTTGGAAACCACTGGGCAGCTGTCTGCTGATGCAGCACATCATCCATTTTTTTAAAAGTACATTGTCTTTTAATATAAGGACAAAGGTGGGGGCCAGAAGCCATTGCCAGCCCAGCCAGAAAATCACGAGTGACATACGAGACTTCCTGCAGATGCCCTGGGCCCCCACAGCCTCAGTGCTCACATGGGGAAAACCTTGCCCTTAGGTCTCAAAAAAGGGTCCTGTGAGGCCCTACATTGTTGTCCCAGGTCCCGTGAGGCCCTACATTGTTGTCCTGGGTCCCATGAGGCCCTACATTGCTGTCCCGGGTCCCATGAGGCCCTACATTGTCGTCCCGGATCCCGTGAGGCCCTACATTGTCATCCCGGGTCCCGTGACGCCCTACATTGTTGTCCCGGGTCCAGTGAGGCCCTACATTGTCGTCCTGGGTCCTGTGAGGCCCTACATTGTTGTCCCGGGTCCCGTGAGGCCCTACATTGTCGTCCTGGGTCCTGTGAGGCCCTACATTGTTGCCCCAGGTCCCGTGAGGCCCTACATTGTTGTCCCGGTTCCCGTGAGGCCCTACGTTGCCGTCCCAGCCCCTAGGGGTCTGCAGTTGCTTGTGGGAGGAGTCCCGCCCAGTGAGTGAGCAGGCCACGGGACGTGGTGGGTGTCAGGGCTGGGTTACCCACCAGCTCCGTAAACAAGCCAAAGACCACAGAAGGCCGCCCCCACCCCTGCCCCTGGGCCCAGAGTTTGGAGCTGCCCCCAAATCCTGCTTTCCTCCAGGTGGAAGGAGAAGACAAAGCCTCCCCAGGTGAGCTGCTGGAGCAGACCTGGGGACTCAGGAAAGCAGGAGACCATGGTGGGGACAAAGCTCACCCCGCCCTGGAGCCCAGCCCGGCCCAGCCTGAGCAAGCAGTGCAACCCAGATTGTTAGTTCTCAGGCCACCGGGAGCTCTGGAGGGCTGCGGAGGAAGGTCGGGCCCTGCTTGTCAGGTGACTGCAAAGGGCGGCAAGGAGCTGGGTCAGGAGGGGGTTAGTGGTTAGAATCAGAGGGGGAGAAACCAATGCCCAGCATGTGCACTGCAGAAGAGAGGCTGAGCCGATAAACGATGTTACGATGGAATTCTGGATTTCATCTTAACTAACCCGTGGCACTCTCCAGTGCTACTCTCTTGGCCAGATGATATAATTAATTTTCCCCAAGGCCATATCTTATTTCCCTACAAACTAAGCTATTTCATACATTCCTCGGAAAAAGATCATCTGTCATCTGTTACTCAGAGATCACGGCGCTGGTAACAAGGGGCCAGCTCTGGAGCAGTGGAAAGAGGCACCTTCGCCTCCTGCCCCTCCTGCCCCTCCTGCCCCGGGAGCAGTCAGCAGCCAGCAGCCGCTCCCCCCGGGGCTGGCCCTGGGCAGCAGCAGCCCACAGGGCAGCAGGCTCTGCCTCCCGGGGGGTGGGGGTTCTGGCCTCAGATCTAAGGAGGAAGCATTAACCCCTCAGAAACGAGCCTTGTGCTTTCAGTAATCATGGGAGCGTGCGTAGAGCCGCCTGGTTTCCAGAAGCCCAGCCGGGGAGCCCGAGCGCTGCCGCCGCCTAGTGGGCAGGTGGGAGGCCCACAGCCTGGATTTTAATCTGCCTTAAAACCTCTCAGAGAATCTCCCTGTAGGAAGTTTTGGCTGTGCCTGGGCAATCTCGCCCATCGGGATCCTCAGTCTCTCAACACCACCGGGGAGGAAGCCACCCACACCGGAGCAGGGGGGTCGAGCCCTCTGCCTCCACTTCTTGAGGCTTCTGACCCAGAAGCACATCTGACCTAAAGGAGTTTACAATCTGCAGGTTCAACCCACGCTTTCCAGAACAAGTCTCAGCTCACCGCTGGTCAGGCCACTGGCGCCCCAGGAGCTGGCAATTCCCTACACGTACCCGGTGCTTCCACGAGCATCAGAAAGGGGGAGGGTGATCTCTGGGGACCTGCAACACAGTCACCTGGTGACGCCACGAGGCCACCGCGTAAAGGCAGGAGCCCTGCACCAGGAGAAGGGGTTTGCCTAGAATTGGGGTCAAGTTCTCCTACTGCAGAATTCCATCTATTTGAACACCAAACTTGGCTTTATTAGGATCATTGACATTATTATAAACAACGAGCTGATTTCGAATCATGCAGCAAGCTTGGCACAGAAACGCAGCAAAACAGGAAAAGAGGGTAACAGCGGACTCTGGCCCACCTTCCCAGTCTGTGCTGGGTACAGACGGCACTGCTGGAAACACATCTCCAAAATCATAATCTATAAAAACGGGGGACAAAACTGAAGATTAGAAACAGGTAGTGGAGGGACAGGGAGGGTGGGGGTGGTGGGCGGGAGGCATGGGGAGAAAACGAGAGAGGAAAAAGGTGAACTTTCTGCATTTTCTCTAATGGCTTCAGGGAGCTCACGTTGCTTCTCAGCTGGGTTGCTGGGAAGACCCTGGGGACAATCCTTGCCAGCCCCAGGACCTGGTTCTGGCTGAGAAGAGCGTGGGCTCCCATCCCCTGCCTTCCTTTCCTCTGAACCCAGCATCGGGGGTGAGGTGGGGTCAGGGGGACACCTCCACTGTGGACGGCCCGACTACCCCTTCAGGGCCCAGCCGCTGCCTTCTGGGAGGCGGCCCATGAGCCCAATCCGAGGAGACTGAGCCACTGCCCTCTGCTCATACAAGGAGCAATGCAAGCCTTGCTAACAAGGCTGGAAGTAACCGGCCTCATGGACCTTGGGCCCATTGCACAAGCTTTCATGAAGAAAGAAGGCCAAGGTCGCAAGGCCAAAGCACTTCCAGGGAGCCCTGAGGGCTGAACTCGTGCTTGGGGTCTCCTTCCCTGGAGGTGAGGCAGGTGCAGTAAATGAAGAGCTCTCGTTTCCCACGTGGGGGTGAAGGTGGAGAAACCGCCAGTTTTTCAAATGAACGCAGAAGCCTAAGGTTTGAAAGAAACCAGGCTGCTCCAATCAGTCATTGGATCAAGACGACAAGATGACCTACAGACTTGACAACTTTTTCCCACTTTGATGCAGTGGATGCCGTTGGCGCTAACACCCTAGCAGGTGCAGGAGGGCCTCAGAAATCAGGTGGGCTCAGGAGACAGGGACAAGTCTCCACTACACCCCGGACCCATCTGGCTCTCTCCTCCCTGCAGGGGCTGCTCAGCCTCTTTCTGCCACTTTCTGCCTAGGACCAGAGTCTGACCGCCCCGGGCAGGCAGCACTCACCCCTGCAATGGCAGGGAGCTTCCGGGCACACAGTCAATCCTTCCTCACTTAGAACACCGCCCACCCCGCGCCCTCTCCCCGGCCCCAGGCCTGCGGCCCTAGCCTTCTGGATTCACACGGTCTCATCTTGGCCTTTCGTCCCCAGAACCAGTGTTCCACTGACCACGGAGATGCTGAGGAAACGAATGAAGGCCTGGAAAATGCTCGGCCCCGTTGAACTTCCAGTCTCCCCCAGAGACCCGTCACCCAGCCAAGTGTAAGTGGCTCCAGCACCAGTGCCACAGCACAGCGTGGCTGCCTTCTGCCCGAGGCGCTTACCCTCACTGGACGGGGCGATGGCACTGTCATCCCACTCCAGGTTGGTGGAGGTGACGGAGTTGAAGGAGTTGAGGGACAGGCTGTCCGAGCCCTGCACCGAGCTGGGGAGGCGGTCTTCGAAGTCCAGCAGGTACTGGGGTTTGTAGTAGTCAGGCATGTAGGGGGCCAAGTCTAAGTACGGAGCGTCCTGAGAGGAGAACGCAGGGAGCAGGCTTGGCTGCGGAGGCCTCGGTGGCCTGGGCAGACCTGCCGCCGTCCTACCTCCCATGCTTGCTCTCCTCTGGGAAATCAGGGGGCTTACGGCGCTACAATCCGAAATAAGTCGCTAAGGGAGTAATGCAAGGGACGCCTGGGTGGCCCAATGGTTGAGTATCTGCCTCTGGCTCAGGGCGTGACCCTGGGGTCCTGGGAGTAAGTCCCACATGGGGTCCCTGTAGGGAGCCTGCTTCCCCCTCTACAAGTGTCTCTGCCTCTCTCTCTGTGTCTCTCAGGAATAAATAAATAAAATCATTTTTAAAAAAACCCACAAAAACAACACTCACATCCTAAACAACAAGGAGGGTACATTAATGCTAAATTTTCCAGGGATCCCTGGGTGGCGCAGCGGTTTGGCGCCTGCCTTTGGCCCAGGGCGCGATCCTGGAGACCTGGGATAGAGTCCCACGTCGGGCTCCCGGTGCATGGAGCCTGCTTCTCCCTCTGCCTGTGTCTCTGCCTCTCTCTCTCTCTCTCTCTCTGTGTGACTATCATAAATAAATAAAAATTTAAAAAAAATGCTAAATTTTCCAGGCAGTGTATCTTTTCTCCAAGTCTAGAAGAGAGGCAGGAGGGAGTCCCCTGAACTAGGATTCTGGCTTAGAGAAGCCAAGAGAGAATCACCCCCTTCCATTCAGTTCCACTGTTCTGACCCTGAACAAACGGGGCGGGGGGGGGGGGGGTGGCTCAGGCTCAGTCACACCCACAGGCTCCCTGAGAGGGACCAGGGAAGTGAAACCGCACGTCTGCCCCTAGAGGCAGCAAGAGCCCGGGCGTCTCACCAGATCCAGGTCGAATCGAATGAACTCCAGCCCAGACACCAAGGTCAGGAAGAGAGTCAGGTGATCGTGGCTGCAGACCAGGGCATTCCTGTGAGACACGAGGAGGGACGATGGTTACCAGCTTGGCCCCAACCTCGCTGGCGAGCCGGCTGTGTTGAAATTTGACATGTGACATCCCCACTGCCTGGAGGGCACCCAGCTTGGGGCAGCCTCCACCCACTCCGTTGGAGCACCTCCTCCTGGGTTTGGAGCCCCACGGCACGGTCGGCATGGTCTTCAGATCCGGGGCCTGCATAGGGTTCATCTGGCTCTTAGCAGATGACATAAATGCTTTGTTCTGGCAGCAGCCGAGCAAAGGCTGAGCATTCTAGTAAGGTCTGAGGGCTGGGCGGGGGCGGAGCGTTTGGAACCGTACTCCTGGCAGAGCCATGAGAGGCAGGGTGCTGAGGCTCTTCGGCCATCTCTGACGGGCTCTCGGCATGCCACGCCGGGCTGGGCCTCCAACGCGGCACACCGTGATGTGTGCAAGTGACAAGAGTGTTTGGGACGAGGTTCAACGGGAGCTCCGGGGCTGTGTGAGACAAACTGTTCCAGACACTCACTTGACGTAGTATTTATGCAGCAGACCCAGGTTCTCCTGAAACAGCCGCAGGTAGCTTTCCAGGGAGTTCTCGTTGAGCGCCAGGTACAGCCAGGCCCTGCCTGCAAATGAAGGGCAGGAGTGACCAGAGGGAAGGTCTGTCAGGGGCTGGCTCTCTCGGCCAAGCGAGGGCAGGAAGGGCAGCAAGGGCAGCCGAGGGGCTCAAGCACTCTGACAGCCTCCTCTCTTGTGGGGGGTGCCGTCACCCCTGAAATCTGTGTTCCCTAGTCAGACCCTCGCTGGTGGCAGGCCAGTGAACTCTGACCGGGAGCGCAGGGTACAAACTCCAGGTGGGTCGAGAAGCCTAAGGACTGTGCACCGGTCCTGCGTGCACCGATCCTGCCGGCTAACACTGATCCTCGCTCAGGGAGAGGGGCCAGGCTCCCCGTTCCGGGATCGGACTCTGGGATTCCATAGGAGTCGGGTTCTCCTTAGCACCTCACTCTCCTTCCACCCACCCCCTTAATTGTTACGTGCAGGGCACCAGCAGCTGCCCGCCCCCGGCCCTCAGCCTCGCCGGGGCTGACCCC
Organism: Vulpes lagopus; assembly: GCF_018345385.1. Taxonomy (NCBI): domain Eukaryota; kingdom Metazoa; phylum Chordata; class Mammalia; order Carnivora; family Canidae; genus Vulpes; species Vulpes lagopus. The sequence continues at coordinate 131,050,791 of NC_054831.1, forward strand.
CAGGCCCCCGGAGCCCCCGGCTGCCCGCAGCGTCGTGCTGGTGCTACTCACTGCGCCCCAGGTTGGTGGCCACGTGCTGCAGCACCTCGATCTGTTTGATGGCCTCTCTCCGGGTGAAATGCACCACAAGCACCCAGTAGCCAGATGAGAGGTCTTGCAGGCTGAGGAAGTAGGACAGGAGCTGCCGTGACCCGAGGGAGGCCACCCTGGGAAGCTGCAGCCGGCCCGGCCCGGTCCCCTTCATGTGGGTGCCGAGCTCCAGGCTGAAGGGACGGGCTCCCGGCGGCGCCCACGGGCAACCACCGCACCTTCCCACCTTCCCGCCTTCCCGCCGCGGCTCATCTGCTGCTACGGCTTGTCCGGCCGCTCCCGCCTGCTCAGAGACGCTGACCGGGCAACCACAGACAGCCTGCGGCCACCGAGCGAGGCGAGTCTCCTTCGGCCCCCGGGAGGCGGGATGAGAGGCAGACCCTGCGCGGGACGTCCCCCGGGGGCTCCTCGGCAGGGAGCACCTCCAGCTCACCCGTACAGCAGGGCGTGGTCCAGGTGCTCGCACAGACGTTGCAGGACCTTGTCGTGGTTCCGGATGGCGGGGGTCTCATCTTCACAGGCGGCGAAGTAGCTCTGCAACTGAAAGGAGAAGAAATCCACCCAAAATGAGACAGAGAGATGAAGAGGAGGGCTGAGGCAGATATAGCTAAGACAAGCAGTGGGTGGAGCGCGTGACGCTTGATCTCGGGGTTGGAGGTTCCAGCCCCACGCTGGGTGTAGTCATTACTTAAAATATTAGGGCAGGGATCCCTGGGTGGTGCAGTGGTTTGGCGCCGGCCTTTGGCCCAGGGCGCAATCCTGGAGACCCGGGATCGAATCCCATGTCAGGCTCCCGGTGCATGGAGCCTGCTTCTCCCTCTGCCTATGTCTCTGCCTCTCTCTCTCTCTGTATGACTACATAAATAAATAATAAAAAAAATTAAAAAAAAAATTAGGGCAGCCCCAGTGGCTCAGCGCCACCTTCAGTCCAGGTCGTGATCCTGGAGTCCTGGGATCGAGTCCCAAGGCTCCCTGCATGGAGCCTGCTCTTCCCTCTGCTTCTCTCTCTCTCTGTGTCTCGAATGAATGAATGAATGAATGAATGAATGAATAAATAAATAAATAATCTTTAAAAAAATAAAATATTAAAACAAAAATAAAAGAAAGAAAACCAGTTAAATGATATCCATGGTGACCAACAGAGAAGTGCACCTCGACCCTGTCGCACCAGCCGCTGACCCCTACAGGCTCCAGAGGGCAGTATCCTCAGAGCCCAGTCCCCAAGAGGCACCCAGTTAGTGCCCTGCGCAATGACAGCTTGATGCTGGGAGGGATCCAGGATCCTCGGTCTGAGTGTAGGTCCCAGGTGGTCCCAGGCTTCGAGCCAGGGCCGCGGCGCCACACCTCCCCGGGGCCCACATGTGGTATTATCTGTATAAATGCCCCCTGCTCCCGGAGCTGCACCCCACAGCAGCCCTGCTCAGAGCTGCTCCTCTGCACAAACGAAGGGCCGGCAGACCAGGGCACCTGCTCCGGAGGCTGACGTGGGACCCGGGATTTGCCCGTGGAAACAGACGAGGCTGGACACGGGTCGAGGTGTGTGCCAGGCTCATGTCAGGGTCTACACCCAGAAGGATGCTTGTTTCCTGGCTGGCGGGATAAAAGGTTGAGGACAGGAGGCGAGATGAACGGCAGCACTGAGCAAAGGCCGACGAAGGTGAGGGCAGCTCTGTGGGGTTAGTTAGGGCTAAGAAAGCAGGGGTCCTTTTCAAGTAAAGCCGTAGGACACAGGGCTTCCAAGTTCGTTTTAGCCACATGCTGGTCTGCTGTTGCCCTTCTAGCGGCCAGACGTGGGACGGACACCCAAGAAGAACACGCATCTCAGGTTTAAGCTCTTGGCACGGGACAATCGTGTTCTCGAGGGCTGTCTGGGTGGGTGGTAGAGACGGCAGCAGCAAGCTACAGCAACCAGGCCGACAAGCCCGCCTCCTGGCCAGAGGCCAACCCCTCAGCCCCACAACAAAAATAGCCTCTCTTCCCTGTGGCCCAGGGTAAGCCCAGCAGCCCTGCTGGCCGGGGACAGGCCCCAGGCCTGGGGCACAGGCCCCAATCCCGTGGGGTTGCCCTCCCTCCCGAGAGGCGGGTGAAGCAGGCCGGGGAGGAAGGTTCCCAGAACCGAAAGAAAGCAATGAGCTCATGCAAACCATCCCACCCTCCCAGCCACGGCCCCACACGGTCTTGCCCACTTCAGTGCTGAGAACCACCATGCCGGTGTCCACCCTTTCTTTCTTCTTCTTTTTGCCCCCAAACCCGAGCAGATCTGACATCAGGGAGGCTTAGAGCTGGCGGGATCTTTTGAGATCTGGTGGGCTCCGTTATTAAGAAAGCAAACCGGGCATTTACTCATTTTCTTGATTATAAAAGTAGCCACGCTTACTAGAACACTCAAGAGACGTGGAAAAGCTTTTTTTTAAAATGTTGTTTTTGTTTCAACAGAGGAGGTGGCTAAAACCAGTGGAGGTTAAGTTCTTTTCTAGGAGTGTCAGCTCAGTGAGAGAGCCAGAGCTGGAACTCAGACTCCTTTCTTGGGTCAAGAGGCCTTTAAAACAATTATTCCGAAAACATTTGCTCACCATAAAAATTCAAGCAACCTGGAAGTGTGTATAAAGTACAAAGATGGGCAGCCCGGGTGGCTCAGCGGTTTAGCGCTGCCTTCAGTCCAGGGCCTGATCCTGGCGACCCAGGATCGAGTCCCATATGGGGCTCCCTGCATGGAGCCTGCTTCTCCCTCTGCCTGTGTCTCTGCCCCTCTCTCTCTCTCTCTCTCTCTCTCTCTCTGTGTCTCTCATGAATAAATAAATAAAACCTTTTTAAAAAAATAAATAAAGTACAAAGACCTCCTGGCCCCCCTCCCCGGCCAACGGCTTGTGTGTCCTCCCAACCCGCTTCCTGCACAGGCAGACTTAAAAACAATTTTTTAAAAAGTGAAACCAGGTCATGCTATACTCATTGTTCCCAAATGTGCTTTTTCTTAACAGCGTATGAAGCGTCTATTTCCGTATCATTACAGACAGAGCGACCACATTTTTTCAGAGCCGCGCTGCGTGCTAAAATAGGACGCCTTAGCTAATGGCTGCTGTCTCCCCTCCTCGATGCCCCACGATCGGCGAGCACCCGTGGATCCCCGTGTGAGTACTTTGCACGGTGAGAGAACCTGCAGGCCTTTTAAAGCGCTGGATCGATTTGCACTCTCACTGTGCCAGCTAACCCTGGATATAATTAGTCGAATTCCTGACAGTCCAACTGGTGGAAAACAGTACCTAATTGTTTGGGGGGTTTTTTTGTGTTTTTTTTTTTTTTTGTGTGTGTGTGTGTGTGTGTGTTTTTTAAGATTTTATTTTAAGTACTCTCTATGCCTAACGTGGGGCTGAGAACTTACAACCCCGGGATCAAGAGTCGCGTGCTCCTCTGATGGAGCCAGTCAGGCGCCCCAGGACCTGATCTAAATTGGATTTCTCTCATCACTAGTGCAGCTGAACATTCTTATCAGCCATTCCTACCATTTCTATTTCTTTTCCTGTGAACTCCCTCTTCAATCTGCTCCATCTTCCATCTGCTTGCCTTTTTCTCGATGGTCTGTTGTAGCTCTTTGTTGATGGAGGATTCAATCCTGTATGTTGCTTTGAATTGTTATTTTTGCCCAGTGTCAACTGACCTTTAAATTTTGCTTAAGGTGGGTTTTTTTTTATCCTATTGAGAAACGTCTACGTTTTATGGAGTCAAATCTGTCAACCTTTCCCTTCACGGTTTCCAATTTCCCCCAGTCTAATATAAAAGTACTTCTATTCTTCTATAGCTTTCAGACTTTTTTGGTTTCTTTTTTTACATTTAGATCCCTACTTTATATGTGGCATGAGGTAAGGATTGAGCCTTATTACTTTATGGATAGGTAATCCATTTCCACATTTATTAAGGGTCCCATACTGATTTGTGATTTCACATGCCACCTGTCTAGATTATTTTAACCAGCCCATTGCCTGTTCCTGTGCCAGTCTCTGATTTTTTTTTATTATTTTCACTTTTATTCCTCATTTTGATACGAGCAGAACAAGTCCACCCCATCTCACAACTATTCTTTTTCAAAATTGTTTTGACTATTCTAGCACAATCTTTTAGAATCAAATTTCAATGCAGTTCCTTTTTTGGATTTGGAAAAGAATCATACTGAGTCCAGAGATTATTCGGGGAGGAAAAGTGGTATCGTTGCCAGGCTAGGTCTTCCCACACAGGAACATTTATGCAGGTCTTCTTTTCTATTGTTTGGCAAATTTCACAGCTTTCTTAGGTAGGTCTCACACATTGCCTGCAAGGTGGATTGCATACACACACATATATTATGATTTAGGGAACAGTCTGCCAACCAGGAAACCACTTCTGCAGAAACTACAACAGAAAGAGTATGTAACATGGTGGTGAAGAGTGGGGGCTGTGGGCAGGAAGCAAGGGTCCAAACCTTGGCTCTGCTACTATGGAGTGGAATACCTTTGCCAAACTGCTCAACTGTCTCAACTTTCATTTTTTTCTCATTTGTAAAATGGGAGAGACTTGAGCTGTCCAGTATAGCAGCCACTAGCTTCATAGAACTAATTACATTTATTTTATTTTTTTTAAAGATTTAATTTATTTATTCATGAGAGACACAGAGAAAGGCAGAGACATGGGCAGAGGGAGAAGCCTGATGCAGGACTTGATCCCAGGACCCCAAGATCACGACCTGGGCCGAAGGCAGATGCTCAACCACTGAGCCACCCAGGTGCCCCGACTAGTTACATTTAAATTAATTAAAATTAGACACAATTAACAATTCAGTTCTTTGGTGGCACTACCCACATTTTAAATGTTCAATAGCCCCAGGTGGTGAGTGGCTACTGAACTGGACAGTGCAGATACAGACTATTTCTGTCCTTGGGGAAGTTCGATCAGATGGTGCTAGTTTGGGGGATGGAAGGATATAAAGCATGCAAAAGGCTTACCATATAAGCAGCAAGCACTCAATAAATATTAGCCAAGCTTCTTAAGAATATTAAACCCATATCCTTTTTTTAAAAGATTTATTTTAAATAGAGAGTGAGCATGAGTGGAGGGAGGGGCAGAAGGAGAAAGAATCTCAAGCAGATTCCCCATGAAGTCTGACATGGGGCTCTACCTCACGACCCTGAGATCATGACTGAGCTGAAACCAAGAATCTGACGCTCAACTGACTGAGCCTTGGGTCCAAGCCACCCAGACTCCTCAAACCCGTGTTCTTAGTCAAACCAAAATACAGCACTTGGTTAACCCTAACAGTAGGTGCAAATAAGACACAACGTAGGGCTCTGCTCTCAAGAACTACCATACTGATCACTGGTTTGCTGGCAGGGAGTTTCCAAAGCCTACTCTTTAACCGCTCTTTTTACAGCAACTTAATCAAGGTTTTCCATGATCTCAAGGGACAAGGTGTTCTGGTATCAATGCTGCAGCCCAGAATGGTTCTTGAGAGGAAGAGGAAGAAGAAAGGGAATGCCTATGAACCAACGACAGGAGAACCTTAGGAGTCGTGTCCACAGCTTGAGCTCATACTTGGAGAGCTGGGTCAGCAACTCTCCAGTGTAAACAGCGTCTCCTTTCACCGAGGAGAGGCCACAGCCAGTAGCCACTCACCGCGCCAGTGAGGTCAGCAGGCTCTGAAAGGCCTGGGTAGTGGGGGGGAAGCACACATCACATAGACAAGGGCTCTGGGGCAACAGAATTTAGGGAATGAGGATAATGAACATCACTCAGCCTGGAAGCACAGTTACCAACCTGTATTCCCAGGGACTCTTCAGTTACATCCGACACCTGCTGCTGCAGCTAGCGCCAGCTAGGTTTAGCACCATCCTTTATTGAGTGCTTATTACAGGTACCAGGAAGTCGCAGGGTGGATAAGAGTAGGCATTCTGGAGTCAGACAACTTGGATTTGAATGTGGGCTCTGCTGCTCACTCACTGTGTGCCATTGGACGAGTGACTTCGCCATTTCACCTCTCTAACCTCAGCGTCCGCATCTCTGAAATGGGTTTAGTAATGGTATCCTCCCTACGGGCTGCTATAAGGTTCAGATAATATTTACACTGTCTTTATCAAAGTGACAAGGACACATTTTACAAACACTGTTTAATTTAATCACCACAGCAACTACATAAAGTAGGTCACAGAGCTAGTAAGTGGCAGAGCCAAACTCTTAATCCAGGTCTTTCCATCTGGGCTCAAGATCTTTGAATGAATAATGTATATGAAATGTTATGCTCTATCTAACGTGCTGTAGGAGAACCCAAGAAAGGGAAGTGCAGTCCCTCTTTTTCAAGCCACAGAACTAAACTTTTTCCATCACGGGGTAGAAATGAGCTCAGTGTCTCCTGCAGCACCTCTTCTTGGAAGATGGACAAGGAAAAATGCCAGTGCAGCTTTTTTTTAAAGAAGAAAGCTTGCCTCTTACTCTCACCATCCTTTTGCCCCACACTGGCATCTTCCCAGTAGTGAGGAAGTATACTGTTTGGGTAACACAAGCCGCAGTTGCTCCAGATTTTCCCACTCTGGGAAGAAATTCATCCTGCTGATCAGATTGCCAAGTAGTTTTGGGTATTTCTTTCTATGTGGATTTGGGGAAAAGGTGGACAATTTCAGAGCAGGGGCCAGCAAACCATGGCCAGGGGGGTCAGCCTCCTATTCTATTTTTATAAATAAAGTTTTATTGGAATGCAGCTATGTCCAAGTGTTTTTGTATTATCTACAGCTATCTTTTTTTTATTATTATTTTAAGTAGTCTCTACACCCAATGTAGGGCTTGAACTCATGTATCTGAGAGATCAAGAGTCACAGACTCTTCCAACTGAGCCAGCCTGGCCTCCCCTTCAGTTCCTTTTATACTATGATAGCAGCAGTGTGTAAATGCAAGATAAACTGTATGGCCCATGGAACCTAAAATATTATCTGGCCCTCTACAAAAAAAAAGTTTGCTGACTTTTGGTCTAGAGCTTTGAAGCTTTGAGTAGAGGCAGCAAGGAGTGCATACCTAACCTGTGACAGGTTGGGTTGAGAGGTGTCTCTTGCCCAAACCTCAGTTCAGCAGTGGTCAGAGGGGAGGTTCAATATTTGTTATTTCAAGAAATATTTACTGAACAACTACTGTGTGTATATCAGGTACTAATTTTATACAGAAGTTCTTGCCCTTGTAAAACTTATATTCTGGTGGCAAATGGAGATAACTATGCATATACATTATACCATGTTCAAGAGTAAAAATGTTATATAAAAAAGAAAATGTAGGATACAGGGAATCTGTTATCAATCTGAGAAGATCTTGCTGAGGAAATGACTGTTGAGGTATCTAGGGAAGAGTATTCTTGTTAGAGGAACAGTAGGTGCAAAGGTCCTGAGGCAGGGGCAACAGTAAGGAGATGAGTATGACTGGAACTCAGGAAGTGATGATGTGAGTGATATGAGGTCAGAAGGCAGCCAAGGGCCACATCACACATGTCATATAGGCCATAATAAGGGCTTCATAGTTCATTGCCAGTTTGACAGCAAGTTATTGGGAAGTTGAGAACAGGGAATTACCATACTCCCAAAAATACATTACGAGGCTGCTATAGCTTCTGTCCCGTGTATACACAGACTGTGGGAAGCCACGGTAGAGGCAGGGAGACTGGTTGGGAGGCTATATCACTGGTGTGGATGGATAGTGGAAGCTTAGAGCTGGCTGTAGTGGTGGAAGTGGGAAAGGTTAGGTTCAAGATCCATTGTGATGGTGGTGCCCCCGGGGATTTATTTATGGATTAGATGTGGGATATGAGAGCAAGGAAGGTGCCAGGATGATTCTAAGGTTTTTGGTCTGAGCAACTGAATGGGGGTGCCAGGTGAAATTCTGTCCTGCACACGGTAAATTCAAAATACCTACCAGATATCTAAGTGGAGATGTCAAGCAGACGGTTGTATAAATGGGTCTGGAGCTCAGGGAGAGGTATTTAAAGCTGAGGAATTGGATGAGGTCACCCTGTGAGTGCAGGAAGCACTGAGTACTGAGCCAGGGCACTCCAATGTGAGACCAGGGGTCCTCACTCAATCTGCACAACAGAACCCCCTGGGAACGGAAGGAAAATAATAATGCCCAGGCACCTTCCCAGATCGATTAAAGCAGAAACTCTGGAAGTGGAGCCCGGGGACCAGCATTCTTAAAAGTGCTCACCAGGTAAATCTGATGCCTTGCCTAGGCTGAGGATCACTGCTTTGGACTGAGAAGACACAGCCAAAGAGGCAGGTAGAAAATCTGGACAGTGTGTGCTCCAGAAGCCAAGTGAAGAAAGTTTCCAAAGGGAGGGAATAACTCCCGCCCACTTTTTAATTTAAACATATATTTTTGGGATCCCTGGGTGGCGCAGCAGTTTGGCGCCTGCCTTTGGCCCAGGGCGCGATCCTGGAGACTCGGGATCGAATCCCACGTCAGGCTCCCGGTGCATGGAGCCTGCTTCTCCCTCTGCCTATGTCTCTGCCTCTCTCTCTCTCACTGTGTGCCTATCATAAATAAATAAAATTAAATTAAAAAAAAAATAAACATATATTTTTTTAGTCTTAAGTTTTTTGTTTGTTTTTTTTTTAGTCTTAAGTAATCTCTACACCCAGCATGGGTCTCGAACTCACAACCCCAAGATCAAGAGTTGCATGCTACTCCAACTGATCCAGCCAGGCATCCCAGGAATGATCCCTTCATGGGGATTATATTCCCACAGAAATGTAAGTGCTGGGAACCCCAATAAAGGCAATGTGAGTGAGGCACCTGGGTGGCTCAGTAGGTTGAGCGTCTGACTCTTGGTTTTGGCTGAGGTCATGGTCTCAGGGTCATGACAGGTCATCGAGAGCCCTGCATTCAGGGCAGATTCTGCTCGGGATTCTTTCCCCTTCCCTCTTCCTCCTCATGGGCTCCTTCCACTGCTTGCATGTGCATGCTCTTTCGCTGTCTCTCTAAAGTAAAACAAATTTTTAAAAAATTTTAAGGTGTGATAGTTGGTATTAGGTTACATGAGAAAAGAATCCTCGTCTTTGAGCAATGTTTATGGGAAAATGTACAGATGTCTGGGATCTGCTTCAAAAATAACAAAGGGGGATGCCGAGCAAATGGCTCAGCGGTTGAGCATCTGCCTTTGGCCCAGGAGTGATCCTGGAGACCCAGGATTGAGTCCTGCATCCGGCTCCCTGCATGGAGCCTGCTTCTCCCTCTGCCTGTGTCTCTGTCCCACCCCCCCCCCCTCTCTCATGATTAAATAAATAAAATCTTTAAAAAAACAAAAAACAAAAATAACAAAGGGGTACAGTTGACACAAAAACAGTCCCCGATGTAAGAGCTTTACAAGGCACTTCAGCACACCTGTCTACTTTTGGTTGGAAGAAGGAGAGAGGGGAAGAGGATGAGAAATGAGAGAGGGACAGAGGAGAGGAGACAGCAATACAGAAAACTCCTTTGACCAGTTTTGTCAAGAGTGGCAAGAAAATGGGAGTGGAGTAAAGGAGTCAAGTCCTTGAACAGGAAATACAGGGTGGCACCCATTGCCCCAGGCGGCGTGGACACAGGTGGGCTGGTGTGCTCTAACAGGGCAGGATGAAGTGTTCCCATCAGAAGGAAATTTTAAAACAAGCAAGGTCCTTAACGATAGAGAACAAACTGAGGTTTGACGGAGGCAGGTGGGTGGGGGAGGGGCGAGACGGTTGAAGGGCACTGGGGAGGGCACTTGTGATGAGCACTGGGTGTTGTATGTAAGTGGTGAGTCACTGAATCCTATTCCTGAAACCAATCTCGCAGTGTATGCTAACTAAAATTTAAATTAAAAAAAAATAAAAATAAGCAAGGTCAGCTGACAATAAAGAGAGGGATTAAGATTTAAAGCAATTTTTTAAAAAGCCACAGTCTCCCTCAAGTCCTCTAAGTCAGGCATATTCCCAGACCACACCCCGATCGATGGGCTAAGCTGCTCCTGACTCTTGGGGTGCACTCGGGCCCCAGCGCCGGGGAGTGCTGGCCCAGCCCGCCCACGCGCTCAAAGCCAGGAGGCCAGCAGGCAGGCAGGCAGGCAGGCAGGCAGGCAGGCCGAGCACCCTGGGAAGACTGGCCATGGCCATCACGAGGCGAGGCCGAGGCCGCGTCAGACCCCGTGACTGCTGGGAACTGTGGGTGGCACGCTCCGCTCCGCTCCGCTCCGGCAAGCCAAGAAAAGCCTGACTCAGGACATTTTAATTAAGGTTGGGCCCACTCTCGGCTCCAAGAGCCGCTGGCCCTCTTTGTCTTCTCTTCCCCTTACTGACACAACCAAGGAACAGTTTCTAGTTCTGTGGTTGGTACCAAGAAATCCTTCCAGAATTGGTCCCTACAGGTTAACTTAAAGGTGGCCATGAAAGATTATAAAGGGCCAAAGGAAAATAAGAAGTCACAGAGGCCCTTCCTTCTCTCTTCCTGGGGGTCAACACCAAGGGCGCGGTGATGCTGCCTGGCAAACAGCAGGGACATCTGGGATCTGTCACTTGCTCATAGGCTGTACTGGGGGGGGGGGGGGGGGGCACGTCCCTGTATTTACGGAGCAGGATAAATCATCCCTGCACCAGCTATAGCGAGAGGGTCCACAAGGCAGGGGGGCACAGAGAACTGCCTGTCGCCGCCTGGCCCGCGGGGCTCCCTCCTGGACCCGCTCCCTCCCTGCTGAGCACGGGAGCCGCGGACCCACCAGGCGGAGGAACTGGCTGCTCTCTGCTCCCCAGGCAGCGGCAGCCGCCCCACTGGCTCCATGGAGACCAGGTATATTTAGACCACAGAATGTTTAGAACAGCCTCCCACTCCAGGCCCAGGAGGTAGAAATCCAAAAGCAGGAAAACCCCCCGGGACAAAGGGTGGACGCCATCTGACCTCCAATCACCTCTTTTAAAAATTAAAGCCATGACAGCCCTGGAGATAGGAGCTCAACTCAAACTCAGAGACGTCCTGAGCTGCAGGACCCTGCACGGCCACCGAGTCCCCAGTCCCCGAGCTGCCTCTCACCTGATGCTGCTGCAGGTGTGCTCTGGGGGAGGGATGAGCCTTGTGGAAAACGAGGAGGGGCACTGCCTGCCCTGCCTTTGGAATTCTATTCACACTGGGACTATGTGGGGTTGCACTGGCCCTGAGGTCCTCACGTCATGACATTCACTCTTCTCCCCAAGGGAGGGACTCAGAGGAGAGGCAGAGGTCCAGCCATGTGCTACCATTTATCACCTGCATTGGGGGCTGGGATGTCCCTAAACCTTGATGCCTGAACTCTCCTGGGGGGGGGACCCCACCATGGCTCATCCATAGCAGAGGTCACTGGAGAAGAGTTGGTGTGCTCAGAACTACCCATGTCCCCTCAGGGAGTCCACCGAAAGAGTGGCCCCCACCCTGATCTCGCACCAGGATTTTGCATTGGCTTCAGGCACAGATTTGAGAGGCCGGTGCTCAGCACTCATCCCCTCCAAAATAAACAAGTAAACAAACAAACAAGGCAGGCAAGTGGAGCCTTTTAAGTCTTAGCAAAACTTCTTAAGAATAATGATGCCTCCCTTTCACCAAGAAGGAAGCCCCTGCCCCTCCCAAAGCCGAAGCCAAAGCAAAGGCTTTGAAAGCTAAGAAAGCGGTGCTGAAAGGCGTGCACAGTCACAAAAAAAGATCTGCACGTCACCTACATTCCGAGACCCAGACCCTGCGTCTCCGAAGGCAGCCCAAATATCCTCGAAAGGGCGCCCCCAGGAGCAACAAGCTTGATCACTATGCCATCAAGTTCCCCCTAACTATGGAGTCAGCCATGAAGAAAATAGAAGACAACAACACACTTGTGTTCATTGCGGATGTCAAGGCCAATAAGCACCAGATCAAACAGGCTGTGAAGAAGCTCTATGACACTGATGTGGCCAAGGTCAACACCTTGATCAGGCCTGATGGAGAGGAGAAAGCATATGTTCGACTGGTTCCTGGCTATGATGCTTTGGATGTTGCCAACAAAATTGGGATCATCTAAACTGAGTCCAGCCGGCTATAAATCTAATTCTTTTTCACCATAAAAAAAAAAAAAAAGAATAATGATGCCTGGTCTGAGGAACAGAAGACCCGGGCCAGCAGCAGCTCTGTAGAGAAGCTCCACTGGAATCTAAGAGAAGACTGGGACTGGCCAGGTTGAAGAATTTCAGAATCTAAGAGCAGAAGGAGCCTTAGAAATCACCTGCTTACAAAGTGGAGTTTCCTCCACAAAATGGGGCCTCCTCCATTGTTGGGGGGCGGGGGGAGTGTCAGAATGAGGCCATCAGTGAAGCAAGTTTGAATAAAGAAAAAGAAAACAAAAAAAAAGTCTGACTACTGACTGCGCCGAAGATCTCTTAGCCGGAATCCTGGCTTTCCGGCAGGAGACTGGGGCCCCAGGGAGGCGAAGGCCCTTCCTGGCCCTCCTGGCTTCGTCCGGTGGTCCTTGCGCCTTTCGGCACAGTCCTGGCCGGTGTGCTCAGACGCCGCGGAGTGGCTGTTCCTGGACACCTTCTGTTTCCATCCACCCCGATGATTAAAGCACAGTCAGGGGTACCTGCTGTAACCAGCTGGGCAGCACGCATCCCCATCTCTCACTGAGGGCCTTGGGCCCTTCCCAAGGCTCGCAGAATGGGAGCTGGGCTTTGGGACAAAGTCAGGAGTGTCCTAGTTGCCTCCTTCGTGGACAACATTAGCCTCAACAGAGGCTCTGGCCTGCTGGGTGTCTGCTGCTCCTCCAACCCCAGGCAACTGCAGTGTTTCTGACTTACTCTTCTAGTTTTATTTTATTATTATTCTTTTTTAAGTAGGTTCTACACACAGTGTGGAGCCCACCACAGGGTTTGACCTCACAATCCTGAGATCAAGACCTGAGCTGAGGTCAAGAGTCTCGGATGCTCAACCAACTGAGCCACCCAGGCGCCCCATGACTTATTCACCTAATTTTAAAATCCCTGAGATCCCACCTCACCTTAGCCTGAAAAATACTTCATTCCCGATGACAATCAATGACTGAAGATTACAGGACCAGAGATCATCGCTTCGTAAGAATCAGAGATCCTGTAGCTCAGAAATGATCAGCCTGGTTTCTTGGTGGGCATGAAAAACGCTGTCCAGGGGCACCTGGGTGGCTCAGTTGGTTGAGCACCTGCCTTCGGCTCAGGTCATGATCCCAGGGTCCTGGGACTGAGTCCCACATCGGACTCCCTGCTCAGCGGGAAGTCTGCTTCTCCCTCTTCCTCTTCCCTGGCTTGTGCTCTAATAAATAAATAAAACCTTTAAAAGAGAGAGAGAGAGAGAGAGAAAAGAAAGAAAAACACTGTCCATCTTCCAATGCCCCTGCCCGGGAATGCCCGGGAAAGGCTTGTGCCCAGGCTGGGTGGCAGCCTGGGTCTGGCTGGCCCAGTACGGAGAGTCACCATGAAGGGTGTGCTGTTTGTTTCCCATGAGCCTGCATTGCTTCTTAAGCAAGATGAGTGAAATCAATGCTTCTTAACCATTTATTTGCTACTAAATACACCCAATTATATGGTTTTCTTTCCCACTGCCCAAATCGCTACTCATTAGCCCCTTTACTGGAGAGTTGGCAAGCTCTCTGCTTTTTTGGCAGCTCTGTGGAAAGACATGCAGGAGGAAAAAGCTAAAAAAAGCAGGTACTTGAATTATCCACGGATTTCATTTTTTTTGTGCTTTCTTTGGAGTGTTAGAACAGTGACAGCAGAAGGGGACAGGCCTCGTTGGGCGCAGATCTTTTGGGAAATTTGATGGCATATGGTTTTCAGAAGCAGTTACATGCCTCTTTCCTGGAGGAGGAGTGTCCCGGCCCCAAGGTACTGCGATTGTCCTGCCTCCGGACACGGCACAGGGCTTGACCTCTCCTGGTGGGACTGAGGACTCCTTTCACAGTGATGACACAAACCACAAGAGTCTCCGCTAGGAGGTCACTGGGCAGGAGGACGGCCCTAGAAGCCAAACACTGGCCTGAAAGAACATGTAGCACACACGACTCCATGCCACGATTTTACCCCTGGGACGGAGGCAGGCCCTGCTTTCGGAGTGCCCCGTGTTCAGTGGTGTGTGTGGCACTGGCAGGAAGAAGGAGGGTCTTTCAAAGCCTGGGAGCCTCACTGGTTCTGCATTCTGCTTTCACTTCCCCTCCCCTCGGCTGTACCTGCAACATGACCTGGTGAAGGCACCCCTCACCCGACGACCATTTTGTGGCTACAGAAAATGTCATCGAGTCACTGTCTACATCAAAATGTTAGGTTTTGGGGGACACTGGGGGACCCCTGCTTCCACCCCCTGGTCATGCAATACAGTCAGACTGACGCTAAAAATGTAAATGCACGGTCAGGAGGCACGACGGCAACTCTGTGGATCAAGAACTCAGGCTGGCTGCTAATGGACATGGGGGGACAGCTGAGTGTACACCCAATCCACTGTGGTCTGGTGACCGTCTTCTCTTCCAGAGTGCCAGCCCCAGGGCTAGGGGCTTGGTGGGTTCTGTTCGCTGCCGATTCCTGGTGACTGGAAGAAAAGCTCATCACCGTCCAGCTCATCACCGTCACTCAGCAGATATTTGTTCCATGAACACGTGGTTTTAAGGAGGCCTGGCCCACAAGACTGACTTGAGAGGATGGGTTATCTATTGTGATTTCAAGACAAACATCACGGTGATGGGAAAGGCCCGGAGAATTGGAAAGAGCCAACAGCCAGAATCATGGTGCAAGTCCAGGTCTGCCCCTTATGAGCATCAGAATCCCGGGATCCCTGGGTGGCGCAGCGGTTTAGCGCCTGCCTTTGCCCCAGGGCGCGATCCTGGAGACCCAGGATCGAATCCCACGTCGGGCTCCGATCCTGGAGACCCAGGATCGAATCCCACGTCGGGCTCCCAGTACATGGAGCCTGCTTCTCCCTCTGCCTATGTCTCTGCCTCTCTCTCTCTCTCTGTGACTATCATAAATAAATAAAAATTAAAAAAAAAAAAAAAAAGAATCCCGCGCAAGTTCCTTCTCCAGACCTCATTCCACTCAGGTATTAGACCGGGCTCCCGGCCTGCCCTGCAAATTTGTTATGAGCCTGACGCAGGAAATGTGTGTGACCAGCAGGTGCTAAAGAAACTCGATGGAGGGACTCCTCTGGTGTTACTACCCTGCTACCTCTTGTGTACTCGGCCACCTCATGCCTCGGTAGCCTGCAACACCCAAAAAAGAGAACCTAGGGAGAAAGTGTGAACAGAGGTTGACTACTTACTAAAATAAAGTTTGGAGATTTTTGTGGACTTAAAGTTTACACCAGTAGCCTTTCTTGTTTTCATATATGACTGAGTTTCTTAGAATCTGTTGGTCTCAACTCTTAAGCACAGTTATCCAGGGAGGAGAGGTGATTCTAGGAAAACTAACACTTCCTTCCCTTTTTTAAAGTTTTCTAAAAAAATAATAATAATAAAAAAAAATAAAGTTTTCTTTATTTAAGCAATCATACACAGTACATGGGGCTCAAACTCATGACCTCAAGATCAAGAGTTGTGTGCCCCTGTGACTGAGCCAGCCAGGTACCCCTACCCCTAATATTTCCTTTTTTTTTTAGAGAGAGAGAGAGAGATAGCGTGCACATGTGTGCACATGAGTGTGGGGGAAGCGCAAAGGGCGAGGGAGAGTCTCAAGTAGATTCCACACCCAGTGCCCAAGGCGGGGCTCCATCCCACGACCCTGAGATCACACCCTGAGCCAAAATCAACAGTCAGATGCTTAACCAACTGATCCAGCCAGGTGGTCCTTTCCTTATATATTTCTATAAAGTTTAAAAGCATTCAAGAAAAGGGGGAAATGATAAATTACAAATACATAAAACAGGAGAATGGTTGCGTGGCAGGGCCAGCTGATTTGCTAGCAAGATGCACGAGGCCCTCTTGGGACCCCGGATGGTCACAATAACCAACAGACCAAACCCGAACTTTCAGCTCCAGCCAAAGGGACTCTCCCAGAGACTGGCCTTACTCTCCTGCCTCAAAGAAAAGTTCTAGGATGTTCCCACCTTAAGCAAGCAGCAATAAGGACAGGGCTGGAAAGGAAAGTTCACCTGAACCAACCAGCCCTGCTGCCTCATTCAGCCTCCCTCGGAGCAGACACCTGGGAGAAGAGCCCCACTGCGTTCCCTGGACCTAAGGGCACCACCAGCTTCAGTGGCATCATACCCTTGCCAGGGTGGTGAATCCTGATGCCTCATCCCCAAGGTGAGCACTAAAGACTCAAGTTGAGAAATCGACCACCTGAGAGCCCCACAGTACCTACAAACGCCAACCTTCTTCCTGCAACACTCATGCTCCAAATACTGCTCCTTTCTTTCCACATTCAAACCTGGCTTGACCACTCCACGTTAGCTTTCAGCCCAGTTTTGGCAGCTAGCAGCCCACAATGGGCTCTGGCTGGATGAGCTCTGAGGGGGACCCGCGGGATGGCCGCTGCTCCGTCGGAACTCCAGACCAACTAGGGAGACAGCTATGGCCCACCCGGTGGCACGCGGGCCTGCGGCCACCAGAGTACCACCTGCTCCATCCAACCCCAGGTGCGGGTGAGTTTCTACCGGCGTCCAGTCGTCAAATGGGGCTTTTGGTCTGGACAAGCTTCATGCTAGAAGCAAGCCACGGAGAAAGAGAGGGCCTAGGGTGCTCTGTGATGGGACAGAGGGACCCATAGTGTCACAAGGCTTCAAACAGAAACCTAATGTTAGAGAAGCATTGTGTAAAAGGAAAGCCTATGTCCTAAGGCTGAATGGGCAGGGCTCAGAAAAGGCAGTTCCCGCTTCTCCCTTAGTATCTGATGCTGGGCCTGGTGGGATCACTCATAGGGTCGGGTGGTTCCCAGCTGGGGGCCTTCAGGTCCCCAGTGTCCCTCACTGGGAAGCCTCTGTTCTGTGAGAGAGGGAAGGAGCACAGAATAGTTACTGCAGGGGGAGAAGAAGCAAGGAGAAACAACCCTGACCGTCAGCACCTCGGTTTATAGAATGTGTGAGTAGGTATTATTTTATTTAGAGCTCTGCCCAGTGACTCAGGTCATTGGGGATTTTCAGAACTCTTAAGACTTTTAGACTCTTAAGAGTTTTTCCATGAAGCCAGAGAGCACAACACTATTGATTGAAACCCAATGGTCATTATATTTCCCACATATATATAAATACAAGGACCTCTCTAGAAATCAGCTGCCCTAGCTAATTTTTAATGAGCTGGCTGACCTAACCTTTCTGGGGGGGATGGGGACACGGGGCCAAGGGGAGCCCACCACCCTCGCCAGCCTCTTCAGCCGCCCCGACAAGCTAGGTGAACCTCACAGCTGCAGCTCCTTCGCCAGGGTGAGCAGATCCCCGCCAAGAGACCCCGACTGAGACCGCTGCTCGGTGCCTGGCCAGTGTCCCTTACTGGAGGCAGCATCGCCTCCTGAGGCCAGTCTTCTCTGGTCACCTCCTCTATACAGCACACTCCTCTGCCAAGGTCTGTCACAGTATCCGGTCTCGTGCCTCCGTAACACTAATCGTGATCTGAAATCATCTTTGTACTGGCTTGTCACTAATCCATCACTTGTCTCTCTCCCTGAAATATCTGCTCCATGAGGGCAGGGATCTGATCTGCCTTGCTCGCTACTCCCCTGCTAGGGCCTAGGACAGCAGGGACATATGGACATACGGTGGCGGGGGAGGGGGGGCAGGACGAGGCATTCAGTAAATATTTTTGAAACACTAAGCACATGGACACGTGATAGGATTTACCAATGTCCATATTCATTCCACAAGCCTGAGATAACACACAAAATCACAGCTGCAATAGAGACTTGATTAACTACAGGACCGGGCACACCAATTTCTCTGAAGGCAACCCCCTACCCTGATGAGGACTTTTTTTTTTTTTTTTAAGATTTTATTTATTTATTCATGAGGGGGGGGTGGGCAGAGACACAGGCAGAGGGAGAAGCAGGCTCCATGCAGGGAGCCCGAAGTGGGACTCGATCCCGAGACTCCAGGATCACACCCTGGGCTGAAGGCAGGTGCTAAACCCCTGAGCCACCCAGGGATCCCTGATGAGGACTTTTTAGGTGTGCACGCAGGCACATATCCCAAGTAGGGCCCACAAAACAGTCTGCATTTGTAAATAAAGGTTTTTTGGAGCACAGCTGCCCTCCTACACGGATGGATTCTCTGTGCTTCCTTCTTCAGCTACAAGGGCAGCACTGAGTAGTTGCAAAGAGACCATATGGGCTGAAAACTACCTGGCATTTTATGAAAAAGTTTGACAGGGGCGCCCGGTTGGCTCAGTCAGTTAAATGTCTGCCTTCAGCTCAGGTCAGGATCCTGGGGACCTGGGATCGAGCCCCACATTGGGCTCCCTGCTCAGGGGGGAGTCTGCTTCTCATGCTCTCTCTGAAATAAATAACATATTTTGTTAAGTAAATACATAAACAATCAAACAAATAAATAAATAGAAAAAGTCTGGCAAAGCACGAGCTTGAAGAAACAGAGAAGAGCCGCCTGAGGCTCTGAGCGGGAGCGCACGAGAGCAGCTGCAGAGTTGACATGAGCGGTAACGGTGGCGCGTGTCTCACTTAGGCCTGCGTACGGTGCTAAGTGCCTTGAAGTGTATCCTGTCCTGGGACCTCATTCTCATGACAATACTGTAAGTTCCGACGGCTGCTGCGGCTGATGGAGGCCCAGGAATTTGCCAGAGTCCAAAAGGTCAGTGACAAAGCCAGAATTCAAACCCAGCCTCGGGCCTGTGCGCCCCTGAAACCTGCACTTGTGCCCACTGCGCTCTACGGCTTCCACGCAAAGCCCTTTCTAGCTACATCTAGCGGACGCCTGGGCACGCTGAGGTCTGGTCCATCTCCCAGAAGACGGCCTGGGTGTCCCCACGTCCTCGGGGACGTTTCGGCTGTTCCTTCCACCCACAAGCTCCTTCTCCTTCTCGGAGTTCTACCAGTCTGTGAAGACTCAGCTAAGCCCTCCTTCTCTGGGGGCCTCTCCTCAGCTACTGACTTTAAATTCTCCCTCCAACCATCACACAAACCATTGGGGGACGGAGGCTGCTTCCTCCTCATACTGTGCGTGTGTGCACCACACAGGCTCCTCAAAAACAAAACAGAACTCTCGGGAAAACCACTGCCTTCCCTCCCCCCGGAGAAGATGCTCTTTAGTAGAACCACATGCCAGTTCAAAATGCCAACACTGTCTCTGACTTGGACATCTCTCTTTAACTATGAACAAATCACCAACCGCAGGCTTTATCTGCCCCTGGGATGTTTCTGCCTTCTCTCCCTTTCTAGAACATATGGAACTTGCTTCTCATTTACCTGTGCTATTGAGTTCTCAATTCACCCTAACCCTCCCAACCCTGCCTTCCTATCAAAACACAGGGGCCCCTGGGGCCAGGCGGGATAACAGCTAATGTCACCTCTCAGGGGTTACAGCACATGCTCGTCATCACAAAACCTGTGAAAATGGCTCAGCTCGACAATACTCCTTGGGGAGAGTGGCTGTGTTTGGGGATGTAGTTTCTGGGGCGGGGACACAGGGGTCTCCTGGAGGCCGGTTATGTTCTGTTTCTCCATCCAGGTGCTGGATGCGTGGATACGTTCACTTTGCGAGAACTCATTCAGCTGTACACTTAGGAGTACAGGTATATTCTGTTTTCTGTAGGCATGTTTTATTTTAGTAAAAAGTTCTAAAATACCCTTTGTAGGGGCACCTGGGTGGCCCGGTCAGTTAAGTGTCCGACTCTTGGTTTTGGCTCAGGTCATGATCTCAGGGCGGTGGGATGGAGCCCCACATGCAGCTCCACGCAAGGCCTGCGGCCTCCTTGAGATTCTCTCCCTCGTCTCTCTACCCCTCTCCCTGCACCTCTCTCTCTCTCTCTCTCTAAAAATAGATACATCTTTCAAATACCCTTTGCAAACACAGTAATACACAATGGATCAGATCTTTTTTTGCAGAAATACACGTCTCATTTTCTTCAGGCAACATCCTTAAAAGGGATCAGCAAGACCATTTCACTAGCAGCAGGATGAATGAAAGAAAAAAAAGGCAAAGCAACTTTCAAGGAGCTAAATAACAAATTTAGGTGAGATTGGTGTTCAAGGACAAATGTGACCCCAAGCCTGGTAGCCCTCAACGCCTGTGGCTGTAGCTGATCCGATTCCAGTTAGGAGCAGATACTCTGATTCAGAAAACCAAATGCACTTCATGATTCGGGAATATAAAACAGCTCCCTGAAACACAGCCTACAAAGAAAGCGGGTAACAAGTCCAAATGATGTTGTATAACAAGCCTTAGGTGGTGAGGCACTTAGCCATCTTCAGAACCTTGTAGAAGTGAGGAACTGGCTCTCCCACAAACAAAAAGCTAACCACTTGTGCTATAGACTAAATTTCTGTGTCCCTCCCGTAAATTTATGGGCTGAAATCTTAACCCGTCCTGATGGCATTTGGAGGTGGGGCCTTTGGGAGGTGCTGAGGTCATGAGGGTGGAGCCCTCAGCTAGGGATTAATGCCCTAATAAAAGAGATCCAGGAGAGCTCCCTTCTGCTTCGCCCTCGTGAGGACCCAGGGGAAGTAAGCAGTCTGCCACGGGAAGAGGGCCCCGCATCAGAACCCAACCACGCTGGCACCCTATTTTCAGACTTCCAGCATTCAGAACGGTGACAAGTAAATATCTGCTGTTTATAAGCCATCCAGTTTATGGTAGTTTGTAATAGCAGCCTGGACAGATGAAGAACAACTTCTAAGACGGGGTCAAGCACCCTGCTCAACATTCTATATATGCTCCTGTTAAATTTTCACAACCCTAATTTTACCCCTGCTTTTACAGATGAGAAAAATGAGGCATGGGGAGCTTAAGGCACCTACCTAAGATTAGAGGGTTACTAATTGGCAGGGCAGGCGGCCACGCTCCAGAATCCATATCCTTAACCATGCTGCTCGTCATGCCTTTGGCTGTGATGCACCCAGGGATGGGTTTCCAGTTGCTAGTGTGGGACTTCTGTCTTCCGGGGAGCATTACAGCTCAATAAAATGTGCTTGTCCAACGCATATGATTAGAAGAATCTTGACAAGCACATCCGACTCCTTCATAAACGGCAGCCTGATTCTCAGAATGAATCTCTGTCTTCAAAAGATTCATGCTTACACGAATGACAGCATCCATGTCTAGCCCCTTTCTACCGGAACTTTCCATTTATTTGTTGGAACTGCAGGGACAAAGCGCTTGGCCTACCTGAAGCCAACATCGGCCCAGATTAGATGAGAAGGGTCAGCTGTCTTCCTTTCTCTCCCATTATGAAAGATCTATTATTGCTTTTTTGACAAAGTATTTGCTTAATCCTGGACTCCTTGAGTAAGCAAAAACCATGCCTCAATTGCATTAGGAAAGCTCAGGAAAAGTAAATAAACAAAACTTTTGTCCCATGTCTGCAATGTTACCTTCAGTTGTGCTTTTAGGAGGACATTTCAGTAAGATCCTTTACGGATCTACTTTTCTTTTAAGCCACATTGATATCAATGAAAGGTAAAATTGCTAGCCTATGCTACTTTTGAGGAATTTAAGTGTCTGTGTGTGTGTGGGGGGGGCTATTTAAGTATAACAGTTGATTGGTTTGGTTTATTGAATTAAAATAATCTGATGACTGCTTTTTCCCCCTCTAAATCATTCCCCATTTCTGAGACGATCAGGTGAGCCAGGATCTCAAATTAGGGAGAAAAAAAAAAAAAATCCAACCATGTTCCTCAAATGATTTTTCAATTCTGGTTTGGTTTTAAGAGAATAGGACCCGGGAGGCCTCGGGGGGCTCGGTGAGCCTCTGCCTTCTGCTCAGATCCCGGGGTCCTGGGACAGAGTCCCCTTTGGGCTCCCTGCATGGAGCCTGCTTCTCCCTCTGCCTGTGTCTCTGCCTCTCTGTCTCTCATGAATAAATAAATAAAATCTTTTAAAAAGAGAGAAAATAGGGATCCCTGGGTGGCGCAGCGGTTTAGTGCCTGCCTTTGGCCCAGGGCGCGATCCTGGAGACCTGGGATCGAATCCCACGTCGGGCTCCCGGTGCATGGAGCCTGCTTCTCCCTCTGCCTATGTCTCTGCCTCTCTCTCTCTCTCTCTCTCTCTGTGACTATCATAAATAAATAAAAATTAAAAAAAAAAAAAAAGAGAGAAAATAGGATCCTTTTCCAGATAACGCTGACTTTCTCACGACAGTGACATACCCTTAATAGGTAGTTTTTCTACCCGGAATTGGGCCGGGGATGCCTCCTGCAAGGAGCCCCACGCAGCGGGCGTCTGTGTGCCACCAAGTCCCCTGGGTCGGCAGCCCTCGGCACCTGGGGCTCTGGGTCAAAGCGCCCGAACGCAGCCATCCCAGCGCCGTCCCTGAGCAGCAGGACTATGCCGGGAACCTTCCGGGGCCAGAGGCGGCGTCACCCCGAACCGGCAGGCGCCCCAAGGTGCCGGCCCCGGGAGGCGGTTGGGGGGCGAGGGTCGGGGCCCCGCGGGGTGACGCCCCAGGGCGCTCCGGGGATGCTCACCTGGACCTCGGGCTTCACTAGCAGTGCGGAGGCCACGCGCTCTCCTGGGCCGCCCCGCTGCCCGCATCGCCCCGGGGCCGCCAGGGGAGGGCGGGGTGTCCCCTCCCCCAGCCCTGGGGACCCCCGGGGGGGGGGCGGGGTGTCCCGAGCCCCGGGGCCGCCGAGGGGCAGGGCGGGGTGTCCCGAGCCCCGGGGATCCCGGGGGGCGCCCCCCAGCTCCGGGACGCCGGGACGCCGGGGCCGCGGCCGCGCTCACCTTCTTCACCGACAGCGAGATGTTCTCCAGGATGCGGTCCTTCACCTCCCGCGGCTCCATGGCGCCGCCGCCGCCGCCCCGCCGCCGCCGCTTCCCGCGCCGGGGCCCCGGGGCCGCCGCCAACCGCTGCCGCCGGCCGTGCGGGGGCTCCGTCGTGCCGGCCGCGGGGCCCGGCGCCCGCCGCCCGGCCCTCGCCTCGCCCGGCCCCTCGCTCCGCCGCGGCCCGGCGGCTCCCGAGCGCGGCGGGCGGGGAGGAGGCCGCGGGCTGCGCGGCGGCGGCGGCGGCGGCAGGAACTGATGTCAGGCGGGGCGGCGCCGAGGCGGGCGGGCGGGGGGGGCGCCCCGGGACGGCCCAGCCCCCTCCCCCCCCGGGACGGCCCAGCCCCTCCCCCGCCCCCCCCCCAGACGGCCCAGCCCCTCCCCCGCCCCCCCCCCGGCACGGCCCAGCCCCCTCCCCCTCCGATGGCCCAGCCCCTCCCCCCCCAGGACGGCCCAGCCCCCTCGCCCCCGGACGGCCCAGCCCCCTCCTCCCCCCGCCCGCCCCGGACGGCCCAGCCCCCTCCCCCCCGGGACGGTCCAGCCCCTCCCCCGCCCCCCCCCCGGCACGGCCCAGCCCCTCCCCCGCCCCCCCCCGGCACGGCCCAGCCCCCTCCCCCCACCCGGGACGGCCCAGCCCCTCCCCCGCCCCCCCCGGCACGGCCCAGCCCCTCCCCCGCCCCCCCCCGGCACGGCCCAGCCCCCTCCCCCCCACCCGGGACGGCCCAGCCCCTCCCCCCCGGACGGCCCAGCCCCCTCCTCCCCCCGCCCGCCCCGGACGGCCCAGCCCCCTCCCCCCCGGGACGGTCCAGCCCCTCCCCCACCCCCCCCCCGGACGGCCCAGCCCCTCCTCCCCCGGACGGCCCAGCCCCTCCCCCCCGCCCACCCCCCGCCCCAGGGACCCCCAGGGACCGGGCGCCCGACCCACCCACCCAGACCCCCCAGCCCTGCGGCCTCCCCACCCAGGGAAGCCGGCCCTCCCCGCCCCAGTCCTAAACTTTCAGGCCATTTCCCTGGGGCTCCTCCCCGCCCCCCACACACCCTCTGCGCTTCCTAACGTCGCAGCACCCGCCCTGGTTGGTGCCCACGTCCCAGCCGCTCGGTGCGACCACTCCGGGGGGCCCCAACTTGCCCAGCCCTGAACCCCACGTGCACCCCTCTCCGAATTCCCCGAGAGCCACCTGTGTGGGAACAGTTTTCAGTCTCCTGCCTGGCTCACTTAGCTAATTTGGTCCCCAAATAAATAGATCCTAATGCATCTGCTAGTCCCTCTTCTTTTTTTTTTTTTAATATTTATTTATGATAGACATAGACAGAGAGAGGCAGAGACACAGGCAGAGGGAGAAGCAGGCTCCATGCACCCGGAGCCCAATGTGGGACTCAATCCCAGGACTCCAGGATCGTGCCCTGGGCCAAAGGCAGGCATGAAACCCCTGAGCCACCCAGGGATCACCTACACTTATTTTTTATTTTATTTTATTTTATTTTATTTTATTTTATTTTATTTTATTTTATTTTATTTTATTTTATTTTATTTTTTTATTTTATTTATTTTATATTTATTTTATTTATTTTATTTTATTTTATTTTTTTATTTACGATAGTCACAGATAGAGAGAGAGAGAGAGGCAGAGACATAGGCAGAGGGAGAAGCAGGCTCCATGCACCCGGAGCCCGATGTGGGACTCAATCCCAGGACTCCAGGATCGTGCCCTGGGCCAAAGGCAGGCATGAAACCCCTGAGCCACCCAGGGATCACCTACACTTTTTTTTTTAAGTCAGTATAGATTCATTTTTTTCACATTATGAAATGGAGATACAATTGACAGATAACGTTAGTTTCAGGGGCACAGCATGATGATCTGATATTTGTATATATTGAGAAATGATCAGTACTCTTTTTTTTTCTTAAGACGCCCCACTTCTCAACTTCAGCTCCCTATTTTCCCTCCTCTCTGCTCAACTACCCATCCCTCAGCCTCCCAGACCTGGTCATCTCAGCACCGTAATGAAACGCTGATCCTACAGCCTATCCTAGACAGCCCCCACCCCATAGACAACCAAAAGATTCCCCTCCATCCCTCAGTTTCCCCAGGAGAGACCCAAGATGGTGGTAGTTATTTATTTGCTTACGGTTTTATTTTTAAATAAAATACACCCCCCCCCAACATGGGTTCCCAACTTAAAACCCCAAGATCAAGAGTTGCATACTCCACCAACTGAGCCAGCCGGGCACCCATTGTTTTGTTTTTATGCGGCTGGATAAGGGGGACCAAATTATGTGTCAAGAAGAAGAAGGAGGACAACCTGAGAAACCGCATTCTACCGCCACTTCAGGATCTAGGTCAAGAATTCTCACCACTAACGATGATGATGGTGGTAAGTGCTGAGTACTGACTATGTGCCATGCGCTGAACTCAGCGCTTTACATACATTTGTGTCATATATTGTCACACGACAGGTCCTGTACAGATGATAGAAGCCATTTGTAACCTGAGTCAAAGATCCCTCTACATTTCTTCGTACTGTTGTAGCAGGTGACTCCACAGGGGCTTTGACCTAACTAACCCTTTAGGAAAAGAAGCAAAGTCTCTAAACTGAGAGCATTTCTTATTAGTACGGAATTCAGGAAAATAAGAGAGAACAGCCTCGTGGAGCCGGGCTAGGGTAGGTGACAGGTGGGGAAGAGGCTGCAGTCGCTGGGCAGGTAGGGGGAAGGCTGAGAACAGAGGACGGGTTACTTCGAATGAGGAAAGAAATAGTCACGTGTCCAAAGGTGTTTGTGGCAAGGCAGAGGAAAGATGCTTGAACGACCAGTCTGATAGCTCCGCGGCACCTGCTTCCCCTTGCACCTGGACCAGGGTGCCTACAGGCCCTGGCCTGTCACATGCAACTCTGGCTCATGAGAATCCATTCAGCCCAGAGTGGAACCCACAAGCTTTGTGATTCTTCTTTGCTGTCAAACAGTAAGACATCTTCTGGGCGGCGTCTTCTGCTGGGTGCCACCTTCCCATAAATGACTACTCATGGCTTGGGCACCTGACGGCTTCAACTGACGTATCATTGCTTGGCTACATACCTGTGATGTAAGGTGGTGGCATGCCTGCCATACTGTTCTCTTTCTTTCTTTCTTTCTTTTTTTTTTTTTTTTAAGATTTAGTTATTTATTCATGAGAGACACACAGAGAGAGGCAGAGACACAGGAAAGGGAGAAGCAGGCTCCATGCAGGGAGCCCGACGGGGGACTCGATCCCGGGACTCCAGGATCACGCCCTGGGCCGAAGGCTGAGCCACCCAGGGATCCCCTGCCTACTGTTTTCATCTTCACATGTCGGGGGATGATGGTCCCATTCAACTTTTACAACATTCAGGAGGAACACAGGGTCTGCCTGCCTACCGAATTCCTCAGGTTTGCCTGGGTAAGTGGGGGGGGGGGGGGGGGGAGTGAGGCACATTTTAGTCCCGTAAGACTTCTTGCAGGTAACAGGAGGGGGCCGAGTGTGTGTTCACGTGCAGATAATTGCCCCACGCCCAGAGCTCAAATGTGGAATTCATCCTTGCCTGTCAAAACCAAGGCAACCCAGGGAGCACCTGGCTGGCACAGTCAGGAGAGCACGTGACTGTAGACTGAGGTGGTGAGTTCGACTCCCAGGTTGAGTGTAGAGATTACTTAAGGAAAAAAGAAAAAGAAAGGGAACGCAGAAAGAAACAAAATTAAAAAGCCCCAGGATGCCTATCGGGCCTGTTACAGGGAGCCACTGAAGTTCATCCGTTTATTGCACAAGCCTGCTGATCATGTGGAAAGTGCATGAGACTCTGAGGCATCGGGAGTCAAAAGCTTCAGTTGACTCATGCTAAGGCCTCGGGCAAATCACTGTCTTAGTTTCCAAATCAGTGCCACAGGAAAAATGACTTTTTCTTCCTTTTTTTTTTTTTTAAAGATTTTATTTATTCATGAGAGACACACAGAGAGGGAAAGAGAGAGGCAGAGACACAGGCAGACAGAGAAGCAGGCTCCATGCAGGGAACCTGGTGTGGGACTCGATCCCGGGACTCCAGGGTCATGCCCTGGGCCAAAGGCAGGCACCAAACTGCTGAGCCACCCAGGGATCCCCTCTTCCTTTAAATATGGTCCCAACCTCCGTCTCCCACTGCCCAACTCCCATTGGGCAAGGGTTGAGTTGGGTAGGAAGGCACATCCTAGAGAGTCCACAGACCTGGCCACCGGGTCTTCTTTACTCTTCTTTCCAAAGTTGTGTGCTGCCTCAGAGAGGAAAAGGGTAGGGGAAAAGTCTGGCAGCCTTACCCTGCCATATGCTTAAAAGGTCATCGGACCCGGTCATTTATTTTTATTTTTTTAAAGATTTTATTTATTTATTCATGAGAGACACAGAGAGAGAGAGAGAGAGAGAGAGAGAGAGAGAGAGAGGCAGAGACAGGCAGAGGGAGAAGCAGGCTCCATGCAGGGAGCCCAACTTGGGACTCGACCCTGGGTCCCCAGGATCAGACCCTGGACTGAAGGCAGCACAAAACCGCTGAGCCACCCGGGCTGCCCCTGGACCGAGTCATTTAAAAAACAGGGGCACCTGGATGGCTCAGTAGTTGATGGCTGCCTTCGGCCCAGGTAGTGATCCCAGGGTCCTGGGATCGAGTCCTGCACTGGGCTCCTCGCAGGGAGCCTCCTTCTCCCTCTGCCTGTGTCTCTGCCTCTTTCTGTGTGTCTCTCATGAATAAATAAATAAAATCCTTAACAACAACAAAAAAAGGAGCTGGTTGTACATCAATTATTATTTTTTAAAGATTTTATTTATTTATCTGAGAGAGAGAGTGAGCGAAAAAGAGAACATGAGCAGGGGATGGAGAGGGAGAAGCAGACTCCCCCCACTGGGCAGGGAGCCTGAGCTGGGGCCCGATCCCAGGACCCCTGGATCATGACCTGCATCAAAGGTAGATGCTCAACTGACTGAGCCACCCAGGTGCCCTTTTTATTATTAGTTAAAACATTTTTTTGGTAATCTCCACATCCAAGGTGGGGCTTGAACTCACAACTCCAAGATCAAGAGTCTCACACTCCACTGATGAAACCAGCCAGCTGTGCCTAAGCGATTTCATTTTAAGGGATCCCTGGGTGGCGCAGCGGTTTGGCGCCTGCCTTTGGCCCAGGGTGCGATCCTGGAGTCCCGGGATCGAATCCCACGTTGGGCTCCCGGTGCATGGAGCCTGCTTCTCCCTCTGCCTATGTCTCTGCCTCTCTCTCTCTCTCTGTGTGACTATCATAAATCAATAGAAGTTATTTTAAAAAATAAATAAATAAAATGTTGAACATCCAGGGGCACCTGGACTGGCTCAGTCAGAAGAGTGTGTGACTCTTGATCACATGGTTGTGAGTTCGAGCCCCACACTGGGTATAGAGATTACTTTAAAAACATAATTTAAAAAATGTAAAAAAATGTGTTGAACATCCAGTTCCTTCCTCATGACTGTCCAGTCAGCAAGATGGGTTGGTGAAAATTGGGAAGTTGTTCAGCCTCTGAGTTTAAAAGCCTCTGACACGTCACAGCATCTGGATGACATCCAGACTCTTCTCTGGCCTCCGAGGCCTTAGCTGATCTGATCCAGCCTTTCTCCCTGACTCCTCTCCTAGTCCCGGTGTGTGCCAGCCCCTGCCAACCTTCCATTTCTCAAACACGCTGGCGTGGTCACATCTGAGGGCCTTTGCTAGGACACTCTCCCCTCGTGTGGCAAAGGCCCTAGTGTGGCGGCAGCTGTTCACCAACATCTGCCCTCCTCACAGTGACAGCATTATAGCCGGGCACAGCGCTAGATGACATCTCCCGGCCTCCTTTGTGGTAGGCCTGGGTATATCAGCAAGTTCCCTCTAACGGAACGTAAATAGAAATAAAGTGACCCACTTCTGGGCTGGGCTCCTGAGCAAGTGGGTACTCCTTCTCCACGCTGTTTCTTCTTCCACCAGGTATGACGAAGCAAAGGGGATGTCTGAGTTACAAGATGTGAAGAGCGTGGCTTCCCGCATCACTGCAGAGAGGAGAGCCGCCCATCGACCAGGAACCCTTGTCTTGGGCTGTAACATAATCAAGATAAAAAACTTGTTTTGTAGCGGCGCCCGGGTGGCTCGGGTGGTTAAGCATCTGCCTTTGGCTCGGGTCATGATCCCAGGGCCCTGGAATAGAGCCCCGCATGGAGCCCCACATCGGGCTTCTTGCTCAGCAGAGGGCCTGCTTCTCCCTCTGCCTGCTTGTGTTCTCTCTCTGTCAAATAAATAAAATCTTAAAAAAAAAAAAAAGTTCGTTTGTAACAAATTATTGAAAAATTTGGCCTCTTTTCCCCTCCATCTAGCCTAACATAATATAACCCAAATCCTCACCTGGGAGGCCCCTTCTTGTCAATTAGGTCTTGATTTATTTATTTATCTTTTAATTTTTATTTATTTATGATAGTCACAGAGAGAGAGAGAGAGAGAGAGAGAGGGAAGGAGGGAGAGAGGCAGAGACACAGGCTCCATGCACTGGGAGCCCGACGTGGGATTCGATCCCGGGTCTCCAGGATCGCACCCTGGGCCAAAGGCAGGCACCAAACCGCTGCACCACCCAGGGATCCCCTAGGTCTTGATTTAAATGTTAGCTTCTCAGAAGAACTTTCTCCTTGCTTGCTCAACATTAAGTAGCCTCTAGTCCTTTCCAATGTGCAAATCTACTAAATTTTTGTTTTGAATTTATTACTACCTGTCATGCTGTTTGTTGTCACTCTTCAAAGAGACTGCTATAGGGTAAGCTCCCTGGGAATATGCTCAGTTCATGGAATGTCTTCGCAGCACCAATTCAGTGTCTGGCACATGATTTTTCAATGTTTGTTGAATCCATATCTTCTGATTAATTTTTAATCCAATTGGGATGCAGAAAATCTTTATAGCTGGCCGTAGAAGTAAAAGGATGGGAGAGAACTAGGACCCAATAGAAGCTGCCTCTCTTTACATCCGATTTGGGCTTTTCCATTCTAGAAGGTAAAGGATGAGGAAGTATAGTCAAAGCCCATACAACCATTAGCTGAGGGATGCTGTTTGCCAATATCCCAAATTAGTGGCATATGTGCATATAATAGAAAGTACTACTTCGCGTGGAAGCCGCAAACTTACTAACCCCAGAATGTCATCTGTATTTTATTTTATTTTATTTTATTTTATTTTATTTTATTTTATTTTATTTTATTTTATTTTATTTTATTTTATTTTATTTTATTTTATTTATTTTTTTGTCATCTGTATTTTAAAATCTACTTTAGGGATCCCTGGGTGGCACAGCGGTTTGGCGCCTGCCTTTGGCCTAGGGCGCGATCCTGGAGACCCGGGATCGAATCCCAGGCTCCCGGGGCATGGAGCCTGCTTCTCCCTCTGCCTGTGTCTCTGCCTCTCTCTCTATCTCTCTCTCTGTGACTATCATAAATAAATAATAAAATAAAATAAAATAAAATAAAATAAAATAAAATAAAATAAAATAAAATAAAATAAAATAAAATAAAATCTACTTTAACCTCGGGACACCTGGGTGGCTCAGTGGTTGAATGTTTGCCTTCAGCTCAGGGCGGGATCCCGGGGTCCCAGGATCGAGCCTTACATCAGGATCCCCGCAGGGAGCCTACTTCTCCCTCTGCCTGTGTCTCTGCCTCTCTCTCTGGGTCTCTCATGAATCTTTGTAAAAAAAAATCTACTTTAAAAAAAAAGATTTTATTTATTTATTCATGAGAGACCCAGAGAGAGAGAGAGAGGCAGAGACATAGGCAGAGGGAGAAGCAGGCTCCATGCAGGGAGCCAGATGTGGGACTCGATCCTGGGACCATGGGATCACGCCCTGGGCCAAAGGCAGATGCTCAACTGCTGAGCCACCCAGGTGTCCCTAGAAAAAACCGACTTTAAACTCAGACTCAGCAGTCATCCTAGGCCAGAATCCCTAAACCTGCAAGCTGACCTCAGTGGCCTCACTGGGCCTCAGACACGGTTCTGCTATGTCCCTCCACTTACAGTACAAGCCGTGGAGCCCTTTGAGATGAGAAACCGAAGCAGCATAACGGTGCTCGTGGATTTATTGACTCAGCGCAGCGACTACTACGCACCAGCACAGTTCTAGGCACCCGGTGTAGAGCAGCAGGAGGGACAGGCACAGGCCCCCCGCCCCCCACAGGGCTTGCATTCTAAAGGGAGGGGAAGACAGTCAGCAGAAGTGAAATGCAGGTAGGCTGGGCAGTGGTTAGCGTGTGGAGAGGAATGAATGGAAGTGACTGGAAGAGGGCGGCAGCTCGAATTTCAGATCAAGACGCCAGGGAAGGCCTTTGCGGAGGTGCTATCTGCGTGAAGACCCGAAGGAAGGGAGACAAAGGCACGAAGGCGTGGGAGGAAGGGGCTTCCCGAGAAAGGAAATAAGCATTCAAAGGGCCTGGAGTGGGAGGGAGCAGGTGAGCCTGGGAGGGAGGGAGGGCGGCCCAAGAGGAGCAGGAGGGGAAGGCAGCCAGGTGAGCAGGGCGTCGCACGCCCCCGAGAGGACTTCTGCTTTTACGCCAAGAGGGATGGGGACCCACTGAAGGGTTCTAAGGAGACGTGTGCTCCGCTTTAACAGAATCATGCTGGCTGCTGTGCTAAGGAACAGAACGCGGGCAGGGGCGCCCGGTGGCTCAGTGGGTTGAGTGGCTGACGCTTGATTTCGGCTCTTAGGGTCCTGGGACTGAGCCCTGATGGACTCCGCACTCAGCGGGGAATCTACTTGAGGATTCCCTCTCTCCCTCTGCCCCTTCCCTCCTCAAATAAACAAATAAATCTACTTTTTAAAAGATTTTATTGGGACGGCTGGGTGGCCCAGTGGTTGAGCATCTGCCTTCGGCCCAGGATGGAGTCCCAGGTCGGGCTCCCTGCATGGAGCCTGCTTCTCTCTCTGTGTCTCTCATGAATAAATAAAATCTTTTTTAAAATTTATTTGAGAGAGAGAGAACACGAGTCGGGGGAGCAGCAGAGGGAGAGGGAGAAGCAGACTCCCCGCTGAGCAGAGGACCCCCAGGATCATGACCTGAGCTGAAAGCAGACACTTAACAGACTTAGCCCCCCAGGCACCCCTGTATTTCTACTTTTAAATGAATATCCTGCTCTTTCCTTATATTTTCCTCCTCCAAGCCATAGATTCCTGTCATAAACCCCCAATGCATTTACTTCCCTGACACCTTTTTTTAAGTGATCTCTATACCCAACGTGGGACTTGAACCCACAACCCCAAGATCAAGAGCCATAGGCTCTTCCAACTGAGCCACCCAGGCGTCCCCACTTTTTTTTTTTTTTAAGATTTTATTTATTTTTGAGAGAGAGAAAGAGAGAGAGGATGCAAGCAGAGGGAGGGGTGGAGGGAGAGGGTAACAGACTTGATGCTGGGTATGGAGCCCAACATGGGGCTTGATCCCACCACCCAGAGATCATGAGCTGAAACCCAGAGTCTTAACTGATTGAGCCACTCAGGAGCCCCTGTTCTCATCACTCTTTTTAGATAGGCAAGGAACCCTAACAGAACAAGGGGGGATATGTCTAAGCAACTCCCCATATACACCAGCTTCCCAGGTATGTTCCAGGTACACTGAAATCTTCTCAGGTGAAGGCCCCACAATACAAATCGCTCACATAGCAATGATTCCACGTTGGCCAACACCTAAGGTGTTTCCAAGTTACTCATTAATTTCAAAATGGTTGATTGTAAGTCACAATTTTTTTTCAAGACGTATTTATTTTAGAGAGAGACAGAGACAGTGTGCTCGGAGGGGCAGAGGGAGGGGGAGGAGAGAAGCGGACTTCCTGCTGAACACAGAGCCCAACACGGGGCTCCAAGCCCACCACCCATGAGATCATGACCTGAGCAGAAGTTGAGAGTCAGACACTTAACAGACTGAGCCACCCAGGTGGCCAAGTCACTTAAATAAAAAAAAATTAAAAAAAAATTAAACACACAACATTTCCAAGCTTTAGGATAGACAAGAGATTGTCCTGATACCGTCAGCAAGAAATTGATTCTCAGTAGTTCAGAATGAGGGGGTCTCAATCTGTGACTATATAACTGGGAGTCAAGACAAGGCTCCTGTGTCCCCACCAGACATTAGAAAGTGGATATTCGGGCAGCCCAGGTGGCTCAGCGGTTTAGCACTGCCTTCAGCCCAGGGTGTGATCCTGGAGAACCCAGATCAAGTCCCACCCCGGATGGAGTCCCACATCGGGCTCCCTGCATGGAGCCTGCTTCTCTCTCTGCCAGTGTCTCTGCCTCTCTCTCCTGTGTCCCTCATGAATAAATAAAATCTTAAAAAAAAAAAAAGAGGGGATCCCTGGGTGCCTCAGCGGTTTAGTGCCTGCCTTTGGCCCAGGGCGCAATCCTGGAGTCCCGGGATGGAGTCTCACGTCGGGCTCCCAGCATGGAGCCTGCTTCTCTCTCTGCCTATGTCTCTGCCTCTCTCTCTCTCTCTCTATGTCTATCATAAATAAATCTTAAAAAAAAAGTGGATATTCTTTTTGAGACAAAAGCTGGGTTAGTTGACGTCTTCTTACTGGGCACAGAGCTGGTCTACATTTCTCAGCCTCTCTTTCAGCTGAGGTGTGGCCAGTTACTGTGGTTTTCGTTGATTTTGTGTGGGAAGCGATATGTTCCATTTCTGGTCCCACCTATAAAAACCACTTGAGCTTGATCCTCTCTTCCATTATTTTCCAGTTGAATGTTTAAGGCCGGGGCAAACTCTGGAAGCCAGGTGAAAAGGGCCGAGCTGCTCGAAGCCAGTTTCCTGAATGATAGTGTTGAGTCTTCCTACCTCCAAGGACTTGAACTCAGTGTGGGCTGTCAAGGAGAAATGAGGTTCTGTTGTGTTAAGCTACTGGTATTTGAGTTGGGTACCTTCCAGCAGTTAGCCTCTCTCCATACCAAAATTGGTACTACTTTTATTCTCCATAAAACCTTAAAAGAGGCCCTGTCTTGATAGTCAAGGAGGATATGGATATAGGGAGGCTAGAAAAATGGAGGTGCTTATTGTTCAGAGGGTGAAACATCTGGTAAACCTCTTTGGTGGCACCTCGGATGGTTGACCCATTACGTACAGACCCTGAAGCTCAGGTCTCCAAAGGAGGGTTGGAAAAGGTCTGGTGGGTGTGTTGACTTTTACGTGGTGAGAAAGAACCAAGTTTATGAAAGAACTGGCTTGTTGCAAGCAGAATGGAAAAGGAATGGTGCCAAGACATTTGGGGTCTTGAATTTAGGGTTGTTCCAGTAAATTTCCTTGTTCTGGGCTTCAGATAGTAAGAGCTAAGTTTGAAATAGGCTTTGAATACCAAGGCCCAGCAAGACTCAGCCCTGTGGCAAAAAAAAAAAAAGAATATTAAGTTTTTCTCATTCAAATCTATTTCAGATTAACTCTCAATGCCACGGAGAACAGACTGGCAGTGAGAAAGCAAAGCAGTGAATCATGCTTGGGGATTGTGTACATGAGAGAACTCGAGTGTGGTCCCTGGCAGTGCAGGATTGACTGGAGCAAATAATCAGAAGCCCCTTAAGTGTTACTGAGTAAATTGTTTTGCCAAAGAAACTACAGATCCAGAGTTCAAAAACCAGGGACTTTTCTGAGGCTTTAGACAACCCCAGTCCCAGGCCTGGGCCAGCGGCAAGCGGAGAGCTGCCTAACCCCTTAGGAAGGCCGACCGAGCCTGCTTCAGGTGGGGCCGTGGACAATAGATAGGGGAGTCCCTGCCACAGGAGGTCATTAGAAGCAGAGGAACTTCCCCAACCCCTTGGCGGGTGGTTGCATTTCCCTCTTCTTTTCTGAATGGGATTTGCTATCGTGGTTATTCTGTCCCTGAGTCAACACTGTGTTCGGGGCGGGAGCACAGAACTTCTCTTGAGTTCAGTTTCCTAGACCATAAGGAGCCACAATCCAGGCCTGAAGGAAGACGGGGCATCACGGGGGACTCTGGACTGGGGTCGGCTGAGTGCCAGAACGGGACACAGGGCCACCTCCTCGTAGGGGCCGGGGTCTGTGTAAGGGGAGGTTGAAGCACCGCCAGGGGACACCTGTGCACCTCTCACCTGGGCACCAGGGTAGCTTAGGTGCACAGCCTCCCTGCACGCCGCACCCCACCAGGGACAGACACAGCGCCTCCAGGCCTGGGAGAAAAGCTTCCGTGAACAGCCCTCAACAGCCCTCGTTCCCTCCTCCTGGAGGTCAGCGGGATGCTGGTGGCCAAGGCTACCTTGGAAGCCACATGTTGAAGCGGAGCCCTGGCAGCCCAGGCCCTGAGTGGGCGGAGCCCATCGGACTGTTGGGACTGTTGGGATCGGCCAACTTCTAGAAACTGCATTCAGCACTCTCCGATCCTTTATGTGACACAATGACACATTGTGGCTTGTGTCTAATGAGCACTTAGTATGGTGCCAGGTGCTGTGCTAAGCACTTCACCTGTATTAACTTGTTTAATCCCTACAACCATCCAGATGGTCCTCGTTTTTGTAGATGAGGAGATGGAGACACAAATAGGGTAGGAAACTCCCCCAAGGTCACATGGCCAGTAAGTGACAAAGTGACCTGGCTCCAGAGGCCGGTCTAACCACGACACCCTGTCACAATGTTTATGTCTGTTACTGTGCATCGGCTGCCCACGCGGTCGGACCCATGTCTCGGTCACGGGCACGTAGCCGTGCCCCTCAGGGCTCACCTGGAAGCCAACTGTCATGGCTTGGACATGTCCATTTCTTGGGAGGTCCCGGCGGATGGCTACACATCACGGCGTCCGGGTACCAGTCATTTAGAGGGGCGGCGGGGGGTGGGGGGTGGACAAGGACAAAGTAACCATCTCAACTTGAAAGAAATCGATCAAACAAGAGTCTTATGATAAAAACTTTATTGTCTTAAATATCAAATGTTTTACACATCACTTTTTCTTCAGAAAGTTCCTATTAAAAAAAGAAAAATAAAGTGTTTCGATTATTTAGGGCTGACTTAACATTTCAGTATGTGACAAAAACTCAAACCCAAATGCATCTAGTTCACTCAGCTGCAGACAGGTCCTATGTCCAGCCCCTGAACCAAGGGCACAGTGCAGCCAACTGTGGGATTCCTGAGTTTGGTTCTCTTAAGTTCTCAGAGTTTTCCCAACTCTCAAAACCAAAGCACTATGGGAGTGACTAAGCTATCGGCAAGCCTAGTTTGCCAATCTGCCTAGTGTCTTAAAAGATGCAGTAGTCTCAAAGCTTAAAGAAAAGTCAGAAAAGCAACACAGGAGCAATTGCAAGAACAAATAAGGGAGGGGGGAGGGAGAAGGGTTTCTATTTGCTAAGATTTGCCAAATATGGCTACAAAACTGGTAAACAAACCTTACTCGAGAGCGAAGGCCATTAGCCCAACTTGCCATGAAGACGAGATTTCGAATAAAAACACGCAAATCCATTTCCGTTGTAGGTGCACAGTGGAAAAAAAAAAAGCAATGTAATATGTTGAACTGCTCTGAGTGCCTCACTATTTTGAAAGGATGATCGAGAGAACAGACAATGGAGTATAATCATTCGGAGAGAAAGGTGTCGGGACACATCAACTCAGAAAGCTACGGGGCCTTCAGGGAAAGAAAAAGGCGGCTGGTCAGCGTCAGGTCATCTCAGGCTCAAGCGATCTGGACACGGACTGGCTGATCTGACTGCCTCGGCAGGAGGCGGCCCCAGCTCTCCTTCCTTCAAGCCACAGAGGCCTTCATTCAAGGTCGTGTGTAAAGCAAACTCTTGGTCAAGTCTTTTCCTATCAGACATGGATTTTGCCGGGGAACAATATCCAGCATGCCCCTTCCCCAAGTCAGCTAAACGAGAACCTTCTACGTATTTAAAGAAATACGGTTCTGCAAAAATTCTCATTTTGTGTCCTACGCCCCCACCCCAGGTCTTCTGTCAGCTGCCTAACTTTTTTAGGTAAAAGAAACATTCTCTAACTCCTACAGCCTTGAACCGTTTTTCTCCGATTTCATTCCTTAAGATTGTGCCCTGAAGCTTACCAGCTATGTCCTCTCGCCTCTTACAGCCCCCAGAGGGTCTAGATCACCAGTCACCAATACGTAAACGACAAATCTGTGGGTTTTTCCCGACTGGAAGCCTCAGAAGTCGCTGGGAGTCACGCCCAGAAACTACCTGCAAGCCTCAGGATTACAACATACATGGTGACATTTTAAATAATGGGTTGAAGAATGTCCTTTTAATGGAGCTATCCTGCCCAAGATTTGGGAGAACCTTGAAGCCTCTTGTAATAATTCTGCCCCCCACCTGGCTCCATCGCTTGCTACGTTTTCTGCTCTAGATTCCCATTTCCACATCTTGGGCTCAGCTGCTTTAAAACGGCAAATACCGTAGGGTCCTCTGCTAAGTCCTGTTGGCCCAGATGGTCAGTATTCCAGAGCGGCCATGCTCAGATGGGGAGTGGGGGGATCCCACAGCACACCCCGCATTTCTACCCCCCCCAACTCCCCCCAAGGATGTCCCAGTGGGCGGAAAAGCTGTCACTGGTGCACATTTGGGATCATCTCCCATTTACTTGTGCTTCTATTCCATCTGCTTCCCCCTGCCCCCTAGCAGCATATAGTATTTCCAAATAATTTATACTGCTCTCTTCAAGTATTTCTATCAAACGTTAGAACATTTTTTGTTGGGCAGCCCGGGTGGCTCAGCGGTTTACCGCCGCCTTCAGCAGAGGGCCTGATCTTGGAGACCTGGGATTGAGTCCCATGTCAGGCTTCCTGCATATGGAGCCTGCTTCTGCCTGTGTCTCTGCCTCTGTTTCTCTCATGAATAAATAAATAAAATCCTAAAAAAAAACCCCACCTTTTTGTTTGTTTCTGATTCTATTTAGAAAAATAATTTTAAAAACTCTTTTAGAGCAATTTTAGGTTCATAGTATCTATTTCCATTCTGAGCCTGATTTTCCCAATCTCCTCTGAATCTGAAATTATTCTAGTATGACTTAAAAAATAAAACCCTGCCAATAGGCAAAAAGAGATCTTGCCCTTAATGCCAAAATTTGTTTCATTACCTCCTAACTAGATAGGACTTCACGAGGGCAGGCTTCCAATCTTGATTTAGTCACTCCTGTAACCCCAGTGCTCCCCAGTACCTGGCACACAGGCACTTAATGTTTGATGAATCAATAAACTTTTTTTTTTTTTTTTAAGTAAACTCTACCCCCAACATAGGGCTCACAATCCCAAGATCAAGAGTTCCATGTTCTACCGACTGAGCCAGCCAGGCGTCTCACGAGTCAATGAAATCTTATTCAAAGACTCATTCTGTATAGAGCCTTCAAGAGTACCAGATACATTTTCTTGGACTTTGTCTTAACCACCACAATACAGACAGTGCAACAAAGAACATAATAAACACCTAGAAACCACTTTTTGGTACTCCTGATGCAAAAACGCCCTACTGTAATTCTTCTATCTAGGGAAATCTAAAGATTTGATGCAGGGTAATTCTGAATTGACAATGAAGGTGAGTCTTAGGACCACTCCATGCACGCCTCTATCTCTAGGAAGGCCATTTTCAAATCCCCCCCGTCCCCCCCCAATACTTCCACTTTTATTTCCCACCAAAATGTGATGCTTCTATTTGGAGAAACTAAGGCACAAGAGAAAATCAAGTACATCAAAGGTTTACCCCTAATTTATTTATTCAATGAACTCCTAGGAACACTTCACTGAGAGCCCTCTAAGGTATAGAACTCAAGCCATGATTTTACATTTCTAGTTCTCAAGGACATGCTTCAAATTTACTTTCTTAAGAGGAATTGGTGTTTTTTAACTCTTTCAGAAAAAAAAGCTATTTTTATGTTACCGAACTCCTAACACAAAAGGTTAACATTCCATCTTCTGGGAAGGGAAACTCTTAATAACAGTTTCTTTCTAGCTCAGCCACAGACTATACTAAGTTACCAAATTCAAAGGAGAAATTTGGCTTTTTGGTGCTTGTGCTAGAGAATGGAAGAATGCATAATCTAATTAGCTTCTCTTAGGATATGTTGCCAGTGATAACAAGTTTGAAATACATAGTTCAATTATCCTGCTTGCTCTCATTACAGGTGGCAAACAGGAAGGAAAAGGAAGTCGGAATGCACTGCAACATTCCTGGCCAGCTATTTGCAAGGCTATTTTTATATACATGGTGGGATAAAAGCCACCTTAAATGGAGAATATATCTGTAGATAAAAAATTAACTGTAGGGTATTTGTCAATCACACATGTATATATACACATGAGCTGATGGTTAAACCAACTAAGTTTTTATGGCTTTTACTAGAGATAGAAAGCTGTGCTAGGGGAAGAACAGGCGGATTCCATTTTAACTAGTTATCATAAAACTCAGTGACACAGAGTTTCATAGATCTTTCCATTTTTATGCAACCCTCTCTCGCTGGAGAAATGCTTTGGGAAAAAACACATGGGTTGTGTCTTCCTTTAGTACATATGGAGACACGGAGCTCTGGGAGGTTTCATAGGCTCCGAGGAAGAACAGTTTTAACAGACACCCACCATCTCTCCAGTTCTCTTTGCCAAGCAACTGGCTATCTTTATATGTTGATGGCTAAGGGCCAAACTGTGGGATGAAGGCTGGCTGATGTCTAGAGGCCTAAACATGTACAGGAGGAATCATTTTTACCAGCTCCAATGGGCAAAATCTACAGCCTAGGCATAGCTGTCTGGTCACCAAGCACATTGCTACACATGCCAATCAGCTTAGGGTAAACTGCAAGTCATACAGGACAATCTTCTCCTCTCTTTGGTGAATAAACAGACCACCCTTGGAGGTGAGTGCTGACCACAAAACCATCCATTACTGGTTATGGCAAAGAAGCTGTCCAGTAAAATGGCCCATTACTATGCACGGCTGACCAGTAACTATTTTGTTGGCCACCAGAGGAGTTCACAATGATTTTATCTTATTTTTAGAGAAGTTAATCTTAAATTTCATTTTTAAAAAAAGTTTGACTTCTAAAACATTTTTTTTAGTAATCTCTACACCCAACGTGAGGCTTGAACTCACGACCCTGAGATCAAGGGTCGCATGTTCTTCCAACTGAGACAGCCAAGCGCCCCAAATTTCTGCACTTTTAATAAAACTGACAATGAAGTTTCACTAGTGTCATGTTCCTTAATTCCCTTTGTGTTTTAAGAACTGCAAAATTTAAAATGATTCAAAATCCTAACAGATATCAACAATTTTACTTTCATATAAATGATGGGACAGGAAATACGGTTTTAAAAATTGAAAGCAATTATACATTAAAAAAATAAATGATGAAAAAAGAAAAGGATAATTGGCAAGTGGGTTCAGCTCATTCAAAGTACTCCTAACAAGAATGCATGTACAACTATAGGCCTATTCAATTTTCTCCTAAAAATAAATATACATATGTAAAAAGCTATTATAATAAAACCTTTTCCGGGTTGATATTCTGTATTCCACCTGGGATTGATCCCCAAATCTCTGCACTGTGAAAACTGAGCGGCCAAGCCTGAGCAGTGCACCACTGCCCACACCGAAGACGATGAGGCCCATCTTCACACACAGGCTTTTTTGGAGAAGTCTGCTGTCATTGATAACTTCCCCCACCTCACTCCAACCTGACCCTAAAGATTTATAAGCTTAGAATAAATTCCCAATTATCACCCATAAAGCAAATACAGGGGGCCATTGCATTGCTATTGGATTTTGCTTCAATCATAGCACCAACTACTTAATTACAATCACAGCTCTTAAGAGTCGGTTGACAGAAATCCTATATGCAGTTTCCTAGTGCATCTTACATCTTTGGTGTGGGGCAGGCAAAAAGGGTCTGCAACAGGATCATCTGAAAGAACATCTTAAAGACAAGCTGGGTGACCCGCTGTTTCAAGCGCCCTCTTGAAAACAGTAAACCACAATTCCTTCTGTCAACCATCTCCTAACGTCAGGATCATGATGAATCTATGTGACTTTCCATCACATCACTAAAGTCTCATAACACACATACAAATATCACAGCAAAAAGAAAAGAAGATGGAATAGGGTAGAAGAGAAATGTCTCTAAGTGCCCCCAAATTAACATTTCAAAAACTCCTGAGATATGAGCTTCCATTTTGATTGTGCTCAATGACTCAAATTTTGATGGAAAGAATACGCTTTCAAAGAGAGTAAGACTTTAGACAAAATCATTTAACACTAAGTTCACGAATCACCCTCTCAAAGCATCTGTTTCAAACACACTGCGAACCAGAACTTGGAATCGGGAGTCATTCTCAAAATTCTTTTCAATAAAACCAAGATTTCAGATTCCTGCTAGGTACATAAGAGAGTTTATTTTCCAGGAAAAACTACCTAAAATCTATCCAGTAGGATTATTGCACAGTGGGGCCCACAGGACAATGGTTTCCAAGGGCTAGTCCTCATATAAAAAAAAGGCCACAATAAATACATCTATATACTATGCCCCACTCTACCTTGACATGGTAAACACAAATATGATGCATCTTATTTTAAAAAGAAAACTCCTGAGGAAAGAAAGGGATGGAAATCTCTACCAAGGCCACTTGAGTCAGAAACTGCAGTTACTATTTCTGGTGCCATGAAGGACACTCAACAAAGAGACTGACCATTCCAAGCACCAAGATGAACCAGTGACAAGGTTATCCCACTTCACAATATTTCACTCAGATCGCAGCTCAACCTGAGCTTTAGAAGAACTTCCTAGTAAATGAGCTTTGAAAGGAAATAAACTGCTGGCGATCAACCCATTAGCAGAACTTTAAGTTCATCATTAATCACTAAAGGTTGAGGTGTGATCTGTAAGATGCTAGCAAACCCACTATCTAGTCAATTCCAGTGTTTCGGCCATTATTTTTCACTCATAGTTCTTGAAACATCACCAAGACATTTGCAAACGAATTTATAGACTCTTCCCTTTTCTAGCTGGGTAGCACCATGTTTCACTCTGACGTTGACTCCCAACCCATTTCCCACCCCAAATACTTGGCAATCCATGCAGCAGCCTATGATGCACAAAGCAGCCCAAGTTCGAAACCCTCCCACCTCATTCCATAAAAAGGTCAAATCCTAACCATACAAATAAAAACATACCACTCTAGAATATATTATTCAATTATTCTTCAATTTCCTGTTGTAACTGATGAATCATCAATACACAGAGCACTAAGTATAATTCCAAACACCAAACCATGTGATCCAGTTTGTAAATGGACAACTGAGCCAACAAGCCATACCTTGCCTACAGCACAGACACAGCCAAAATGGGAAGTTAATCTGCTTTTAGCTGCATGGGTGGTGGGATTTCTCATGGTATCTGCTTTTTAAAGCATTCACTCTCATTCTAAAATGGTATGCTATACACAAAACCATCAATTTTATTCCAGAATACATCATCTTAATGGTAATAAAAAGCTTTTGTATGCACATACTGCCAATACATTTAAAAAGGCCCAAATTTTAACAAAGAGAATAGACAAATTCATCAGACAAGAGATAAGTTACTTTGGCCGAAAAAAATCTTTAAAAAAAATCTGGCTCAACATTCTGCTTGCAGGTTTCTACATATATCGTATATGTGATGAGTGGGGTGTGTGTGTGTGTGTGTGTGTGTGTGTGTGTACACGTGTATAGCTTTTCTTAAGGGAATGGAGTATGGTCTAGCCCCCTTTTCCATGGTTATGTAGGAACTACAATGTTCTTCGCTAGCAAAACGAGAAGTGCAAGGTCTGCATTTCCACCAACTCGATGCAAAGCCCCGAGAGCTTCCTGCAAAGTGAAGCCGGCACGGAGAATGCGATCAATGTCAGCAGCGGGAAAAATTAATGGTGAAAGAACGGAGGGACTTAGTGATGACTGGCTGGGAGGTGGTTCAAATTCAAGAAGTGGCCCTGCAGCTTCAGGACAGACATCTTCTCTGGTCTCAGGCCTGTCTGTCACCGGCTTGTGTGTGCTCTGACCCAAATCTTTAACCAATATGAAACTGGACAAGGACTTCATTTGCTCAGACGTGTGACTGACTGCATCCTCCTCACCTGCTAAGAGTTGGGGTGGAATGTCTACACCTAATGTGCAGTGTGACTGCTTAGACGTTTTAGCTGAGGCCAGAGTGGCAGAGCTGGTCTCCTTTACGGATCCCCTAGGCTTGGGGACACTTTCCTTCTCAGTTCCTAGGCCATCACCCAGATCCCCAATGTTACTATTTTCTACTACATCTACTCCAGCACCATTTGAAGTGTCTGTTAACTTTTCTGCCCTCACCGATACACATATGCTCTGATGAAAGGAGACTTGTGAATGGTCTTCATTCTGGGTAACTGTGAGACGCTCACTTTGGGTCCATCTTTCAGAAAGGTCCTGAATACCTGTGTGGCCCTCAGTTATCATTTCTGACTGATAGGTAACTTCTCCAGATGTGTTTTCTGAAGCTGGTTTACTACTAATGACCAGAAGTTCATGGAGTTCCTTCAAAGCTGCTGTTAGAGACGAGCAAGGTTCCTCTGCTGACTCCACAGAGGGCTGACAACTGCCACCAAGACTCAAGGAGGGGGAGCAATCCTCACCCTCTTTACTTATTCCAGACATTTCAACATTACTGTCTGGGAGCTGTAAATCCTGAGTGCAAACTGAATTACTCAAAATTTCAGATGAAGGAGGATTACATTTTGATGTTTCTACTTCCATCAAGGGATTATCTAAGGTGAGAGCAGATGCACCGATGTTCTTGACACTGGCATGCTGACCATCCGCTGAGTTAAGCATAGCAACTAGAGACTCTTCAGCTGTATCTACTTCCATAAGTGTTTCTGAATTTGAGCAGCCAAAGCATCCTGAAGGTAGAATATTTTCCTCTGTACCCAGAAGGTCCACATGGTGTTGTAGCCCATCTTCTTTCATTGTCGTTTCCAAATCAACACCTTTCTGTTGATTCTGTTGCCTTTCTCCAAGAATTTCAAAGTCCTCTGTGCTACAGAGATGTTCTTGATCATTTAGAGCATTCTGTTGTCCAACCCCATGCTGTTGATTCCCTGGTTCTTTGTGCTGCTGCAGGCCATTCACCTGACTCAGTTTCTGATTTTCTGGATACCAACCCTTTTCACCTAGAAACCCTGGTGGTTCTTGCACCCTACTAGTTGTGACAGATAAACTAGCTTGCTG
The DNA here is from genome assembly GCF_018345385.1 of Vulpes lagopus. Taxonomy (NCBI): domain Eukaryota; kingdom Metazoa; phylum Chordata; class Mammalia; order Carnivora; family Canidae; genus Vulpes; species Vulpes lagopus. The sequence continues at coordinate 131,094,974 of NC_054831.1, forward strand.
TCTTGTGTGGAGAGATCTGAGGCCCTGGGTGCTTCTTTCAGCAGATTTCTCCGTATTATCGGCAACAATGGCTTCTTCGGAGGAATTCTGCAAAGGCATGGCTGGACTCTGGTCTGCTGGAGCACTGTCTGCTGAAGAAGCACTATTAGAAAGATCCTGTAGAGGAAGATGTTCTTTCTTTTCAGAGGTTATCTGGAATTCAGCTGAAGCCTTCAAAGCCTTCACAGCCTTAGGTTCGATGCTGTCGGGGTCACTGGGCTTCACAGGGCAGGCTGAAGCAGGGACGGAGTGAGCAAGACTCACAGGATCACCAATCTCAGGACTCTGTCCTGAACGATGGGCTGGATGGTTAAATCCGTCTGAAGTTGGTAATGAGGACATTCCCAGTGAGGTAGTTTCTTTACCGCTTTTCTCTATATGGAACAAAAAGGAAAAGAGATTAATTAGCAGGTTACAGAGGCCACCAAATGATCAGATGATACAAATCTATACAGGACAGAACAAAATCAGGTCCTTAAACTTGGGTTTGTCTTATATCCATAGACTTACACAAGAACCATTCTCACTGGGGTGACAGTTTAACATCACAGCATCAGAATAAATGTGTTCTTAATAAAACATGTGCACTCTAATTCAGTATTTTTCTTTAAGTACCATTAATAAACATCCACATAATGGCTGGGTCAGTGCTCAAGGCTGAGGGATATTTATGTATTTTTACTCTCCGTGAGTTCAGAACTCTGGAAGAGTTTCTCCAAGTGTGTTCTATCACTTGCCCTGAAATCACCTGGCATGTTTGCTAAGCATCAACATGGGAGGAAACCCACAAATCTGCATTTTTTAATAAGCTCCTCAGGTGATTCTTAAGCATGTTACAAATTTTAAAGATCTTTGCACTAGAATAATTCTCACGTCAATGCACTTTTAGTGTTTCAAATGTGAACCCAAAGGTTCTAAATGACAATTCTAAAACCAGCTCTATCTGGAACAGAGTGGGAATTATAAAGAGATAGGAGGATATGCTTAAGAATCTCCAGAAGGCAGAGAAATATTTAATTCATTTCTATCCAAACTTCCTGAAAATCAGGATAAAACTATGTGACCGTGGAGTCAAACAAAAATAAAGCTAAAGGTCAAACAGATTAAATCCAATCATCACCTTACCAAATAGGGCAAGTTTTAAAAGGATTATCAATTACTTTATCACATTAACATAGTACAACTAAGTAAGAACACTTAGGTACTTCGAGGGCACAGCAGGTGGCAGTCCTGGCAGTGGAGGGAGATAGTTCATAACAGTTTTTTGATAGGCAATGGCAATTTAGATTGACTGCAACTGATTGAGCACTCACAGGACGGCAGGCTCAAACACCACCTCACGACACCATTAATCATCAGCTCCAATCCTCCTTTTGCCACAGATCCAGTTAAACATTGACCTCTACACAATTAGTATAAGATCTTTAATTAAATGTCAAAGGCTGGTAACAATTACTTCACAGTACAATCTACTAGGGCAGATGTGACTTAAATGCTTCATGCTGATTAACATCCAATGTGGGCAGCCTGATCTTAAGATGTCATGAAGCAATCCAGTTAGGATTCAAACAGCTCTAAATCATTCTAACGCAACACTGGTTAACAGCATGAGAAGATAAGGCACTATGTCAGAAAGTTACTGACTTCTTGCAAAACAATCTGATAGCTTAGAGGTAAATAGGAAAACAGAATTTATGTCAGTGGCAAACTGTATCCATTAGTGTCTAGAAACACGGTTATTAGTTTTATTTATCAATCTAAGACTGGCTCTGAAAGAGGTTCAGTTGTGACTTAATGCCAACAGAAAAGATGTGTTATATGTAAAGTATCCACGTGAGTGGCATGGGGTATGTGATAATGGCCTTCTGGCACTGGCATGCCAGTTAGGACAACTGCATGAGGTCAACACGGCCTCGATGTGTTTGGCACTCACTATGAAAGCAGCACTTAGTCCTCCTGCAGCTGAGATGGTGGGTCTCACTGACCTAAATCCTAACTGTAGGGAGCACTGGGTCAGTACTACAGGATAGGAGAAAGGGACGAGGACAATGGATATTAAGACTAATTAAACCATGCCCACTTTTACCTCACCTTGTAAGGAAAAAGGAAAAAAGAAGAAATTGAATGCTAAGTATCTAATTACAACCAGCCTGCAAACAACCCCTATGAAGTCCCAGGTTGGTATTAAAAGACTTTCTTTCTCTTGGTAAATCAGCTCAGGCTGCCGTCTCCCAAATTTACACTCCAGGCAAAAGAGAGCAAAATGCCTCTGGGGGAGAATCTATCAGGTTAGGGAAAGATGGGAGAGCCAAGTGTCAGCTCTTCTTTCTGAGGGAATAAAACCTCAATCCTGTGAACCTGTGTCCCTAGACAAGTCACCTGGTCTAGGCTTCCACTTCTTCAGTGGATTGACAATTTCTACCCTTTGCTAACTGTGGCATTTGTGTGCAGTGCTATGAAAAAGAACTTTCACGTTTTCAGAAGAGAGAGACTCCCGAAACCCCTGAGGGTGTAGTTATCTCAATGACAATGTGCAGTGGTGCTGACATTCTTGATTTGATATATTCACAATGGTCGTTTTTACTGGGATTTCCCTCCCCTCCTTGGACTGTTCCAGTAGTTGAGAAGACTTTGCATAGGAAATTGTGCGAGATATGTCCCTATGCCAACACACAGATGCATATACAGGCTAGTTGTAACCAGATTAAACAAGGTGAAATGGATGGCGGAAGCTAAATTCCAAAACGGCTGCAGATACAGAGACTTTCAGACCACAGACGATAACTGGATGGAAGGCTTAACGTGGTGTCTATAAATACCTGGTCTGGGGCCCACTCCAGCTGCAGTACACACACACTACATGCATCATGGCTTCTGACGCTCTGTTTGAATTAGGAAACAGACAAGCAAACTTGGGTTAACAACGCAAACCACACAGCATGCAGGGTTTGTCTCCATTCCTCTGCCACCTTTACAATCAGGAACTGGTAGAGTCAAGCTTAGGGAATGTTTCGGTAGTCTGGTTGGTTTAATTCTCTCACAATACATAAAGCAATGTGTCAACTTCAACAGATTTTTCAATAGAACTTGGAAAGAAATGAACTTCACACACCCACACACATGGCATTCACGGGCAGACATGTGGGACGGGTGGAGAACAGAAGACCCATAGATGGAATCACACGGTATGGAAATCTTAAAGGTGAACGAACACTTGTAACAGTAACTTTCCAAATCTCCTTCTCAGTGGAGATTTATTTTTAGAAGAAAAACAAACCAAACTGGATTATCCTGGCTTAACTTACTTTTTAGCCAGTTTTTAGAAGATGTATTAGATATAGCTCCTATTCTGGTTCATTTTTCCATTGATAGAAAAGATAAAGGCACTCTGGTATAAGGTCTCCACCAAAGAAACAGTTTTTAGTAAAAATACTTTCATCTACCCTGTCCAGAGTCTTGCTTGTGATGATACTGGGAAGTCGGGTGTTCCAAACAAATAGGACCTGATGTAGAATTATTCCACTATTTAAACATTACAAAAATTAGTACAAGTCACGTATTGTAACAAAAGGTCACATGAGGAAAAAAACAAAACAAAACCATTTCCTTTCAATCCTTCAAAAAATATATTTAATTTTATTTTTAATGTTCTTAATCTCTTTGCCCAGCGTGGGGCTCAAGCTCATGACCCCGAGAGAGATCAGGAGTAGCACAGTCTACCGACTGAGCCAGCCAGGTGCTCCTCCTTTTAATCCTTTCAATTGGCATATTCTCTTCACTGCGCCTGAAAACACCTGTGGTTTCTATTTTAATCTCCTAAACTTTTTATTATAAGAAGGTAATTACCCAAAGAAGGTAACTGTTAGTAGGTTAGAAAGCATTGCTATCATCAGCTAGTGCTTCTCAAATAAAAATACGAAATTGTGGGGGAAAAACAGAGATTTCACAAGATGGTAATACATCTTCATTTTATGAATACCTACTATTATGACTGACAAGTTACTAAAAACAGGTAAAACCTTCTAAGTGGGTATGTCAAACTCAGTCATGCTTGCCTTGCAGGGAAGATTAAAACTATTAATTTAGTCTCTGACTGGTTGTTCAGAATTTTCCCCTTCCTGCAAGACAGTTAAATCATAACCAAAGCTGTACTTTATATTTAAACTCAAAGGTGCCAAAAGGTGTGACTAGATTATAAAAAAAGGCCAGATTGGAAAACTGCCTGCTACCCACACCCATTTTAAAGAGGCTCAGGGCTAGATCTCTGGATGTTCTCTAAGTTAAAAACACTGGCAAAACCTGGCTATTTTTAAAGCTCCAATCTCTTTTGTCTTTACAAGAAAGCTATTCCCTGGACTTGTAGCTCTAATACATTTTACTATACCAGAAAACACTGTGCGTGATATTAGTCACTGATGAATAATTATAGCTCAAGACTTTAAAATAAAATAACCCCAACTTAAAAGTTAATCCTCTTTAGCTTCTAGAAAATGTATCCCAGAGTCACTGTTTTATAACAGATGGGGGAAAATGATGCCATGGAGGTAGGATTTCAGCAAAAATGTGTCCTTCCAGTTAACCCAGAAAACTTGACTTGGTCTTTAGATTTAAACAAGCCATGACAATTCAAACTTAGGGAAAAATGATTAGGTATCACCATGTCAACAGCTGACATACTGTTCTAATTTGGCCCAAGGACACACTACGCAATCTCATTAAAAGCATAAACACTGTGTCTGATTACTATTCAATTATGTGTCTTATTGGTGGTTGTCTTTGGTGGCGGCACTTTAGGGAGATATTAAAAAGGTCAGGACTGCTTAGTCACAACGACAATGCTATCCTTCAAAGGAAATGGGCCTAAGAAAAGGAAAATAAAATTTCAGGGAAACTGTAGAACTCAAAAGGAAATGTCTGCTTACTGTAATCTTTTTTTTTTTTTAAAGTAGGTGCCACACCCAACATGGAGCCCAAAGCGGAGCTTGAACTCTCAATTCTGAGATCAAGACCTGAGCTGAGATGTAGAGTCAGACACTTAACTGACTGAGCCAGCCAGGCACCCCTGTAGGAAATTTTGTTAGGGGGAAAAAACAAAAAACAACAACAAAAAAAAACCCACAAGATTTTTTAGGAAGCCTTACCAAAATGTGCTTAAGCAAATAACTCCCCGATGTACCTAATAACACAGCAATGGATCTGTCGAAAGACCGAGGTCGTCTATATTGTATTCAGAGATAGGAGGCGGTGGTGAGAGGACAAGGAATACATCCATGACAGGACGATGACACGGATTAGAAATTATCCCCTCTGAATCTCCAACCTCCCTTGCTCACCGACCAATAACAACAAAGTTATTCGAGAGCTTGGCCACTGCAAATACCTGCATCCTCTACGGATTTTTGAAGAGCTTCTGCTAATTCTTGGTCTGCAATCTCCTCTGGCCGCACGTCCTCTCGCCCTGCCCCATATGCCAATCGGGCACACTCTGGTAACTCTCCCTCAGGAAGGAAGGTGGTCTGAGAGCCTGTGGTGCCGATCACGAGTACATTTTTCTTGAGGTCAATGGAACACTTAGAAGAAAGAAACCAAAGGCTGACAATAGTGGATAAAAGGCCATGCAGAAAAATTATCATGAATTTAAATATTTAAATTGTATTTAATATGCAAATATTTAAAGTAAAGTTTTAGCAGAATTCTCTTTATAGGATGCAGTTGACACTTACTTGTCTAACCCGACCCCTGTTCATTTCTGAATTTAAATGTAATACACATCACTGTACAAAATTTGGAAAAAGGCCAGGCATAATCAGCAGTCCCACTTTTTAGAAATATGTAAGTGACTTTTTCTTAAAAGCTGAGACACACTATTTATACATTCACATTTACATTACTATTTACATTTTGCTTATTGCATAAAGTATAACTTATATTTAAACTCAATACCAATGGTCTCAAAAGTGGTATTTGGGCAAGGCCACCTCTATAAAAGTATTCTTTATTTCATACTTACGCTACCCTCCTTTTCTGTGTATTTTTCTTAATCCTTGACATAGACAGTATACACATACATGTTTTATACCTACTAGGTTGAAGAACACTGGTCTATATCATGACTAACAAACACAGAGAGATGACAATAAATTGGGTTTTATTAACACAATGATTCACTCACCCCTTCTACTTAAAATTCTGCACTTAAAATAGACTATTATTGCAAAAATTTTTAAAGATTTTATTTGTTTATTCATGAGACAGAGAGAGGCAGAGACACAGGCAAAGGGAGAAGCAGGCTCCCTGCGGTGAACCTGATATGGGACTTGATCCCAGGACCCCAAGATCATGACCTGAGCCAAAGGCAGAGACACTCAACCACGGAGCCACCCAGGTGCCCGCAGTATGCTTTATAGGGATTTATTAATAAAAATCTCTTTAAAGAGTATTAGTGACATAAAAATATTGACTGGATCGGAAATCCTGCTGTGTAAAATCTCATTACCCAGGGGACACTAATTGATTCTTCAATCAGAAGACTTTATCTTTAAACAAATTATTAGGTTTCAGAGTAGAAATATAAATATTATAAGCAAATATATTTATAAATCATTCTCCCTGTACTAAATAAACATTTCTACTCTCAATGTCTCATTGGATTCCTTCCTTAATCCTGTAGTAGCTCTTCTTCCTGACTGCCTAGCTGGTAAGGATTTACTAAAACGTATACTTGCAGTAAAATCACCATCATGGAGGCACCTGGGAGGCTCAGTCAGTCAAGTGTCTGACTCTTGATTTCGGTTCAGGTCATGGTATCAGGGTTGTGAGGTTGAGCCCCACGTCGGGCTCTGCACTGGACATGGAGTCTACTGAAGATTCATTCTCTCCCCGCTTCTCCTTTTGCCCCTTACCATCATGTGTTGTCCAGAGCCCTACAAACCCAACAAAAATTACCTGAGTTCTCATCAGAAACTAAAAATAACACAAGAGAACAAAGTTGCCTGTTATAATCTCAAACAGATGGCAAGATTTAAAAGATTCAGAAAGATTTCACAAGAAGAGATTCTATTTCTACTGATACATAATTTCAAACCATGCATGATGACATCCTCAGTTCAGGGACCCTTCCAGGTTGCAGAAGCCAGGACTTCTCAGTTTTCTGGTGTACACAACGGAGGGAAACGATGTGCTAATAACCATGTAACATACAAAATGCTGACGCAAAAGGAAAGCAAAGCTCTTAACTACCTGATGCCGCTTCAGCATGTCCAGTCCCAGAAGCATGTCCATGGGCTGCTCCTCAAGTATAGAGAAAGAACATGCCAGGAAGTCTCCTTCAATCTGAACCTGAGCTAAAGCACATTAACATAAGATATTATGGATTTTTAAAATTTTAATCTGCATTTATTTATTTAGACATTACTGATTTTTGTTTCAAAAGCCTCACAAAAAGCTTTGGAAATATATCTGTCATTCTGTGCCTTGTTTCCTATGTTCAGGCAAACCCAAGGCAAAGCATGAAACAGGCGAGTTAAATATGAAAATCCAGTAAGTCCAGTGATCAGTTTGAAAGCCAATGAAGGCACCAGTTTATAAAGTGGATACAGTAAAACTATACCACCCAGAAGACCCGGCTTGATACGTGATACCATCAGGACACATGTTCAGCTGGAGGAAAAGTGGCATTAAGGACTGGGGATGGGGGTGGGGGATGAATTCCTCCATATTAACCACTTGCTTCCTGTACACTTACAAAAGGCTTTTTAAAACGGAAATAAAATCTCTACACAAGTTAGCCTCCAAAAAGTAAACTGTTTATTACTGCCTGTTATAATCAAGTTTCTAATCACCAAAGCCGGGAAAAAAAACAATGCCTCTGTCTGCCTGGAGCCTCCTGCTTTGCCTTTCCTTAATTATTCCTCGTACTTTACATCTGTTTTTTGTTTTATTATTTATTTTTTTAAAAAGCACCTTAAAAAAAAAGATTTTATTTATTTATTCATGAGACACACACACAGAGAGGCAGAAACACAGGCAGAGGAGAAGCAGGCTCCACGCAGGGAGCCTGCCGTGGGACTCGATCTTGGGTCTCCAGGACCAGGCAGGCCCTGGGCTGAAGGCGGTGCTAAATCACTGAGCCACTCGGGCTTGCCCTATATCTGTATTTTAAAAATTACTTTGCTATTAAGTATATCTTTTTTTTTTTAATTTTATTTATTAGAGACACAGAGAGAAGGAGAGACAAACAGGCAGAGGGAGAAGCAGGCTCCATGCAGGGAGCCCGATGTGGGACTCGATCCTGGGTCTCCAAGATAACACCCTGGGTGAAGGCGGTGCTAAACCGCTAAGCCACCGGGGCTGCCCCCCCCCCCCCGTTTTTAAAGATTTATTTATTTATTCATGAGACACACAGAGAGAGAGAGAGAGAGAGACAGAGAGAGAGACAGAGAGACAGAGAGGGAGAGAGGCAGAGACACAGGCAGAGGGAGAAACAGGCTCCATGCAGGGAGCCCGACGGGGGACTCAATTCTGGCTCCAGGGTCACGCCTGGGCCGAAGGCAGCACTAAACCACTGAGCCACCTAGGCTCAGTATATCTTTTATTTTTATTTAAAGATTTTGTTTATTTATTCATGAGACACAGAGAGAGAGAGAGAGAGAGAGGCAGAGACACAGGCAGAGGGAGAAGCAGGCTCCATGTAGGGAGCCCGACATGGGACTGGATCCTGAGTCTCCAGGATCAGGCGCTGGGGTGAAGGTGGCGCTAAACCACTGAGCCACCAGGGCTGCCCCATATATCTTGTTTTTAAGGATTTTATTTATTTTTGCAAGAGTGAGCAAGCAGGAGCAGGGGGGAGGGGCAGAGGGAGCAGCAGACGCCCCGCAGAGAAGGGGACCTGGAAGAGAAGTCCCTTTATCTTCTACTGATCACAACTTAGTGTCTTCTCCGAAACTCCCTACTGCCTTGGTTTTTGTGTTCATCATTCCCAGCTTTTTAAATAATCCTTACCAGTTCTGTAGGATTTCTAAATGGCATTACTGTTTAGCTTTGTGTTTTTGAATTACCACTTGCTTCTTTACTCAAAGTATTTTGAGATCTATCCCTGTACATGTGGCTCTGTTTCTTTCACTGTAAACCATCCCTTAGAGTACTGTCATGTCTAATATACCACAACTAATTTATCTATTCTACTGCTCTGGGACTTTCTGGGTCACTTCCAGTTTTCTGCTGTCATAAGCAATGCTATCCTGAATATTCTTATACTTGTCTCCTGGTGTGTATTTAATTTAACGGTATATATATCATAGAAAATGGAATCATAGAATTCTAGGGGATATCAGCTCAGCTTTGCTGGATGATACTGAATTATTTCCTAAAATGTTTCTAGCAGTGTATAAAACTTCCACTGTTCCACATTCTCACCAACACTTGGTATTATTAGATTTAAAATCTTGCTAATCTGGCAAGTAATTTTCCATTTATTTCTCTGATTAATAATAAACAACTTTTCATATATTTAATCATTTGAGTTTCCTGTTCAATAGTGTTTGGGGGTGTCAGTAAAAGAAAATAGTGTGGCTCAGTCACACAAGCATCTGACTTTGGCTTAGGTTATGATTTCAGAGACCTAGGATTGAGCCCATCCCTCTGCCTCTCCCCTCTGCTCCTGCTCACTGGCTCTAATGAAAAAGAAAAAAAAAAAAATAGTGCCCTTTTAGTCATTTCTGTAGTTTTTTATTCTTTCTTTCTTTTTTTAAAAAGCCAGCTCCATGCCCAGTGTGGAGCCCAACGTGAGGCCTGAACTCATGACCCTGAGATAAGACCTGAGCTGAGATCAAGAGCTGGACACTTGACTAAACCACCCAGGCATCCCTATACTGTCTTTTTTACCGAGTTGGAGGACACACACACACACACACAGAATGCATATATTCTGAATCTGAATCCTTTACTAGTCATATATTTTATAAAGCTTCTTTCCTAGTTTGTTTTCACTTGCTTTATGCCTTTTGATTAAAAGTTCTAATCTTAATATGGCCCAATCTGTCAAATAATTTCCTTCTTAACTTTTAAGGAACCCCTGCATTTATCTAAGATAGTCTCCCGCATTTTCTTCTGAAAGCTCTGACTTTGCCTTTCACATTGAGGTCTTTCATCAACCCTGAACTGACATTCGTGTGTGATGTGAGACAAGGTCCAATTTTGAATCCATTTTTTCCATGGATACCCAGCTGTCCTAGTGCTGTTTCCTGAAAACTTTCCTCTGCTCTGTAAGATTTCCTCTCTTGTTTATCAAGGTTCAGGTAAGCATGGGTCTGTTTCTGTTCTAGTCCTTTGCTCTTGACATTTAGAAGGGGGAAGTTATTTCAGAGTGTCTTGCCTATTCCTACAATAAATGGCCCATGTAAAATTTTAAGTTAGCATATCAGGTCTCACCAAAAAAAAACAAAACAAAACAAAAAAAAAAAAAAACAACCCTACTGGGATCTTGATGGTATTACAATGACTCTGCTGCTGACGAATGTGGGAGAATTAACACCTTCGACATCCTGAGTCTTCTTATCCATGACACAGCTCCCTTTTATTTAGATTTCCCTTACAATCGTAATGTTTTCCTCATGCCTATCATAGCTGAAGCTGCAAATGCTAAAGCTTGTCCATGTACAAGGAAGGACACAAGGGACTGATACTTACTTAGCTTCCTCCTATCACCCTCCTACTTAAAACCATGGAAATTCTGAGAATTCAGACTCTGAAGCAACCTGTGTGTGGTAGTTCAGGCCTACCTGTGTCGGGAAGTGTATGTGAGGAAGAAATACCTTCCTTAGTCTACACAAATCGACAAAAGAAAACACAGAGAGTCTAATAAATAGACAAATATATTACAAGAGAAAAATTGGTAGAAACTATTAGTTGCAGTAAAAGAAAAGCAACTTACAATAAAAAAAACATTTTTAATCTGTACGTTAAGAAGTAAAAACTAATAATCCTTGATTGTATAAGGACATCAAGATGAATACTAATTCAGTGCTGGAAAAGCTGCATTGGTACAATTAGGAATACATTAAGAGCCTTTAAGTATTCATAACCTTTGAGTCAGTAGTTTCACTTACAGGAATATTGACTAAGAAAAAAAATTAAAATGTGCACAGAACTACATAAAAATCCACTGTCATGTTACAATAATAAAATATTTGAGGAAAATTTTATCCTTAAAGTTGACCATTTAACCCACACAAGAGAATGCTCTGCTGTATGTTGGTAAATTGAACACCAATAAAAATTAATTTATTAAAAAAGAAAAAGAATGCTCTGCATCTGAATGGTGCTTATGAAATTTATAGCAACAGCGAGAAAATGTTATGAATGCTATTTTTTCATAAAACAGGGCATAAAATTCTGTATATTATATGACCACTTTTCTGCAAGAATAAAATGCATGGAAAAAAAGGCCAGAAAGAGATTAAGTCCAAATGGTACTTGGTGGTTGAGTCTCACTCAAAAAGGATATAAGGTATTAAGAAAAAAAATAATTTTGGTTAGAAATGAAGGATTTTTTTTTTTTTTAAAAATTCTTCTAATTCATTTTTTTTAAAAATTTTTTTAATTTTTATTTGTTTATGATAGTCACAGAGAGAGAGAGAGAGAGAGGCAGAGACACAGGCAGAGGGAGAAGCAGGCTCCATGCACCGGAAGCCCGACGTGGGATTCGATCCCGGGTCTCCAGGATCACGCCCTGGGCCAAAGGCAGGCGCCAAACCGCTATGCCATCCAGGGATCCCAGAAATGAAGGATTGAGCACATATATTTACTCCATTTACTCCTAAAAAATTCACAATAAAAGTTGGCTTTTTAAAGGTACAAATCACTAACGACAAAAATAAAGAAAAGAAAACTAAAACACAATTTTAGAACAGAAAGCAGAGGGCAGTAAGGAAAACCGGGAAGCAAGCCAGTTCACAGCACACAGCTCCCCAGAACAGGGACCTGGGCCACCAGGGATGAAGGTCTCTGCAGGAGGCAGTTAGATCCTGGGGTTCCCTCTCACTCTCTGCTCAGCAAGGTGATTTCCTCCCTTCACCCCCACAGTAGACTAGAGGTTTATTTTCTCAAGAGGGTAAAACAGATGTGGACACAAAAGAAGACAGGGACACAACAGGCACATAATTGAAATAGGGGGGCTGAGTTAGAGTTTACTGAGCTCTAGCCCTATCCTCCCAACTCCCAGAGTACCTATAATCACACATGGCTGCCCATCCAAGTAATCTTCCAAATAGCTCTTTGGTGTCCTAATCTTCAATATGAGCAGATGCCAAGGATCGCCAGACACTCGAGAAAACTACGTAACACGAATATCAAATAAGGGCAAAACGTAACAGGAAGGTTGGAAGGCAAAGTTGAAATCCCACAAACAAACAACACACCCAGGACACATGAAAGAGATAAACAGGAAAGAAAGAAAACTAGAAGACAAGTCCAGGATAGGAGATTGTCCCACCTGAGCAACAGACATGCTCGGGGGAGGAAGTGAAAGGCACCCAGCACAGTGGATGAAGAAAGATCCACACCCGAGAACATCACTGTGAAATTTCAAACCATTAAGGTCAAAGAAGATTCTACAAGCTTCAAAAATGGAAAAGAAATCTTTCACATAAAGGATCAAGAAATAGGACAGCAGCCAGTTTCTCTACAGCAACACTGACAAAAACTGTAGAAAACAAAAATGATTTCCAACTTAGCCAGACTGGTAGAGTATAGGAAAAAAAAAAAAAAAAAAAGACAAGTTCTGATATGTAAGGACTCAGTTTTCTCCCTTATGCTTTTCCTCAGGAAGCTACTGGAAGGTGTACTCTCATAGGAGCAAAATTACAAAGAATAAGACAGGGAATGCATGTAATCCGATCTCACACCAAGAGGAAAGGAGCCTTTGGAAACCCAAGCAAGAGAGATTCTAAAACAACAGCTGTGAAGCAGCTCTGAAGCACCAGTCCTGTCTCCAGAAGAATCTTCAACAGGATGAAATGCATAAAGGAGATTTACACGACAATGTAAGTGTTTAGGAACTGAGTAACACACAGAATATGAAATGACCAAAACAAACCAGTAATTACAAGAAAAGCAATACTAGACACGAAAGGAAAAGCAATCATTTTCAATTAGATGGCTCAATTCTCAACAGAATTTACGTATCAGTAATAGCACAATACACATGTTATTTTGAAATACGGAGGTAAGCACCAAGGAAATGAGCTAAAAGGAAATAAACTACAATAGTTGAAAGGGATCTATAAGGATCAGGAACATAAAAGTACAGTGACTGATTTTTTTGTAACCAGCTAAAACATGTACATGTAAAACTCTGACATAACAGAAGATTTAAAATTTCTGGGGATTACGTTGGCTGCATCAGATATAACCACGCAAAATAAAATGTTAACGTCTACTACTCTGAAAAGACTCCCACAGTGACTTTGCTCACCTAGATGTACCCTTCCAATAATCTTCTGAGTGCCCACTCCTTTGGCGATACCTGCCCACCGACGGTCCACCAATCTCATTATATTACACCTTTCTGCACAAGCTTGGCTCATAATAGTCATCTGGGCACCTGGAGGTGGAGGGAAACATCAGATAATAAAAACAATATCCATGTTTGTGTTATAATTAAAAAACGCAGTCTGAGACCAGGGCAGAGAGCAAGTACACACCCAAGCTTTGGTCTGTGTAAAATTATTCATACCTAGCTGAATCGCCCTTAATTGCTCCTGCCATGCTTAATTCAACTTTTAGTTCCACACTGGAATCTGAAACACAGTGCAGAAACCTCACAAGGAGCGAAAGAATATGTTTATTTTTTTTAATTTAAAAAAATGCATTTAATTTATTTTTTTAAAGAATATTTTGTTTAAATAGAACAATTAGATGATATTTTAAAACTTCACCGACAGAAAGCAAAACTACCTAGAGAGGACTTCCAGAAACTCAAACTACGTCTACAGATGGAAATGCTAAGTTAACTATTTCTTTACTCTCAGATCCATCTTCACTGAGTATCTCTAAACATCTTATCAGACTATTTTTATTTCAAACTTTGGGACACTGTAATTTACCAGGTAAAACCTGCAGTCTGTTAAATAAATAAGAGCTGAACTCCCCATCTCTGGTCAACCATCACACTGTTTCCTTTGGGAAGAGGGCAGTTATTAGGACCTTTTCTCACGTGTACTCACCCACATAGCCAGAGCAGCCCTGTGCAGGAGACAGACATCTCTCTCTTTTTCCCTACAGTTCTAATCTCTTCCAAAGACTCTAGTCTACATACCTGAGGGCTCCACATTTCCATCTCAAAGCCTACAGGTAAAAAATTTTCTCCCTAAGTAATTTGCACTTTGGATTTCTCTCCTTACCAATGGAATTACTTTCTTGCAACATAAAACTTTGCACTGTTCACTTGTGACTGCTTGTCTTTTAGCCTTCTCCCCACTCTCAAATTCTGCTTCAACCCTGTAAGTTTTATGCAGTTTCTCTTTCTGACTTTCCTTCTTTTAACTATAGCAATCAGCCTAGCTCACATCCTATTCCCCTCACTAGTGACAATTTCTCTGCTTTCCAAACCACCCTGTGGAGGTTTAATTTAAAGCAAGGGAACGGTTCTGACCCTGAGGGACACAGAATTTTCCAGATCTGTCACTGTCTGCAGTTTTCCTCAAATATCACCTTCTTTAGGTCACTTATTCATCTGTTCAAAAATCCTCAATGGCTCCTCCTCTTTATAAGATTAGCTTCAAACCACCTTGCCACAGCATCAAGAGTCCACCTCAATCTGGCCAAACTGCCTCCTGCTACAGACTGGATGTATGTGTCCCTCTAAAATTCCTATGTTGAAACCATCACATTCCTAATGTGATGGCATTAGGAGGTGGGGACTTTGGGAGGTGATCAAGTCATGGAGGTGAAAGATGAAACTCTCAGGAATGCGACGAGCATCCTTATACAAGAGACCCCAGGGAGCTCCCCCTCACCCTTTCTGCCATGTGAGGATGCAGTGAGATGAACTTCTGTGACCTAGGAAGTGGGTCCTCAGCAAATACTGAACCTGCCTGCACTTTCACCTTAGATTCCCTAGGCTCCAGAACTATGAGGAATAAATCTGTGTTTAAAAGCCCCTAGTCGATGATGGTACTCTTACAGCAGCCTGAACAGACACAGCTACCAGCCTCATACTCTGTTATAAACCCTCCACTGACAGGACCAAGCTGTCCCTCTGCCTCTTACTCCCGCTGACCTTCCTGCAGGGTACCCCCTGCTGCCCCCTTCTCTGAATGCCAGTTATCCCTTAGGCCCAGCTCAAACCCCCCCTCTCCCCAACTGACTGGCCTAGCCCAGTGATCTCCTCTCTCATGCAGTTCCAACACTTCCTGTTCACTTTACTCATTAGGCCTAATGTACCTAATGGGTACATTTCAGTACCTAATGGGTACTGAAAGTTCCTGGCATTTGAGGAAGGTTAGATTCAAGAGGGCCCAGCAAAAATGAAGAAAAAAACTGGAGAAGGCAATCTCTTTTTTCTTCCTCTCTCTCCACTCTACTCCACAAAAGCTACCTATTGACTTAAAGTAAGCAAGCCCAAGACCAGAAGGGCCCCTTTAGCCACTCTCTTGCCTTTCCTCAAGCCTCGGCTCAAAGCCCTGAACTCTGTGGAGATAGGGCAGTTTAGGTGCCCGCTCTGGGGAAGCCAGGCCTAAGCACCCCGGTCAGAGGGAGAATGTGGTCTTGACGGGTATTCAACACACACGTGATATTTGCAGTCATTGAATCGTGGCACCAAACAGATCAGGAGCTGAATCCAAAGTCTACTTGTGAACTCTGTCTACCTGAAGAGTGGGATCACCTCTCTAAGCTTTCTCATCTATCAAATAGGTTTAACAGTTGAATATGGCACATAGGGATAACCTGAGAATTACATGAAATTAAGGTGATTTATAGTAAGCACTTAGAGTATGGTGCCTGGCACACAGTAAGGGCCCAATAAATGTTGAGTGCTAATATTAGGGTCTCTTACATACGTATTTGTCTCTCTCACTCATAAGAGCCCCATGAAGCACCAGTTAGTGAGTCTTACTCCCAAACACTCAGCACAGCACAAGTGCCCTGCCTACAGCATTCAACAGACATTTTTTTAAACTGAATAATTAGATCTGTCCCTCCCAGGAAAGTATGCATCTTAAATACAAACTCCTAATGACAGCTGAAACCTAGCATGTTCTCAAATAATTGTGGATGAACAAATGGAAGAAAATATTACTTGAGCAGGGCCTTTTACTATTCTAGGAACTCAACCTAGTTGACAGCCTGAGTGAGCTACACAGAATTAAGACATACAAGACCACCAAGCCACACCCACACAGTGCTGTGTGATCTTATTAAAAAGCAGTTATTACTGTGAGAAAAGGTGCTAGCTGGTATAAGGATTATTTAAATCCTCAAGTGGGAAACTCCCTGTCTTCTGACCTGGCTGTTAGGTTAAGGGCAAGAACCCTGATTCATACAAGCTTTGACTCCTCAGTTCCTGGCAAAGTGCTGGCACACAAGCCATGCTGAAATATTTGTCTGACCTATACCGTACTCAGCTGCTTCTTACAGCTCCTTCTAAACCCATTTACTCCCAAATTTCTTACAGAGGTATCCTAAAAAGTCAGGATGCCAAGTAAGGGGAGGTAGGAAGATAAAGGACATACTGCAAAATTCAAAACCAGTTAAGAAATGTTTCAGGAATAAACCTGCTACAAACAAACAAACCGACTGGCAAGTGAAGTAGCCTCCAGGCTTATTAGCAGTGCAGAGGACTACTGCCAGCTTTAACAGGCATCAGAGTCTCTCCTTCTCCCTGCATCAGGTCAGAATGTCGGACAGATGGAAAGACAAAGACGGAGACATCACCTGAGTCAACAAAGGCTTTCACAGGATGTCCATTCACTTTGCAGTTAATATAAAGCATCACTACTTGGCCAAAACTTTCGGGAGCCTCTTCCATAGCTATTGTCATGTTTTCCTCAATGTTCTGTTGCCTGTAACAAACCAAAACCAAGTATAGTAAAATCATTATTTGCAGGAAGAGAAATCTGTTTCAAAGTCACAATATTAAAAACAGATTTGGCTTTCTCTTCAACCAGGTGGCTAAGTGGCAGACGCAGACATTGACCTTTGTGAAGACCCTGACGGGCAAGACCAGCAGTATCTGATTTTTGTGGGCAAACCGCTGAAGGATGGGCACACTCTCAGATGACAACAGCCAGAAAGAGTCCACCCTGCACTTGGTGCTGTCTGCAGAGCGGCACCATCAAGCCTTCCCTCCGCCAGCTGGCCCAGAAACACAACTGTGACGAGGTATCTGCCGCAAGTGTTTTCCTTGCTTGCACCCCTGCTCTGTCAACTGCTTTAAGAAGAAGCGGGGCCACACCAACCATCTGCATTCCAAGAAGAAGGTCAAATAAGGCCCCTCCGCTAGGTCTTCCTTTGCCTGCCGGGCAGCCTCCTGCCCAAGCCCAAGTACCAAGCCTTGGTACTTCAATAAAGATTCCCTTTCCTTACTGGGGGGGAAAAAAAAACCCCAAAGATCAGTCACATCTTTTGCCCCTATTACAGAAGCTGAGTCATGGAAATGAACATTAGTGCTCTTGCCCACAACAGGTGAGGTAGTGAGATTCAGCTGGCAGAAAATCTAAAGGCACACACATGGCTTTCTCACAAAAGACAGCTCTGCTTTCTTTACAAGCTCAGAACCAGGAAAATTAACCTCTGGAGAGTAAGGGTCACAACCTTTTAATTCTGTAGAATGTCAGAATTTCACAAATGCTCCAACTTTACCGGAGGATTTACTGGGTATCTGGATACATTTTCTACGACCAGTGCATCAGAAATAGTTGGCAAATATAATACATGGGTGTTAACGGATTGTGCTGTGTCTGTGCTTAATCCCCGAGACTGGGTTTTCTACCTGTGAATGAGGGTAATGACGCCTATTATAGCGTGGCTAAGAGGCAGAAAGCATCCAGAACACACTGTTAACAGAAGAGGAGACACTCAGCAAATGCTGCATCTAACTACCTGGCTATCACTTAGAAAACCACACACAAAAATGACAGTTAACTTGGTCTGTCAAAACCGTTTCTTCAAACATCAGACATATTCTAATTCCTACACGAGAAAGGGATGGATTTAAAAGGGAGTTCTAGCTTACTCCCACATTTCATGCCTTCATTCTCCACCTCCTTCTAAAAACATTACCAAACACTACCAACATTAATGGAAACGAGGGCAGGGGCTGGGCAACGTACCTAAGACTGACACACAGAACAGGGCCCGAGGATGGGGATAACTTACAACTACTGACCACCATCTGTCTGTGTAAGCAAACTTCCTCGGGAATGCAACTGCACCGTTCGTTTCCATACTGTCATACCATGAAAGGCTGCTTTGGTACTGCAGTGGCATACAGGAGTCCTAGCGAGAGAGACGGCATGACCTGCAAACCCTAAAGTATTCATTGTCTAACTCTTTATGGAAAAAGTTTGCTGACCCCTGCTCTAACTCTAGTGCCTATCCTTTTTTGCAGTAATACTCTACCTTGAACTGAACTGATGGTTTTATCAGCCATTCTGTAATAATATATGAAACTCTTCAGAAAATCAAAGGCATACTTGTTTTATTTAGTCAGGGAGATATGCAGGCTATTATACCCCAGTGTACATATACCCTGAGTAATCACTGGAGCAGCGTACCAAATAAAACTTTAAGAGGCATTTGATAGAATTACACAGCTTTTCTCTTATGCCACATTATTAAATTTAGAAATGAACTAAAATTAGTTGTACACTCCTGACCTTGCATGGACTCCAACCAAGATAAATTTCAGCAAAATCCGATTCTGAGATAATACCAGTCACTTTGACTATTCTGGGCCCTAGATGTA
This sequence comes from Vulpes lagopus, assembly GCF_018345385.1. NCBI lineage: Eukaryota > Metazoa > Chordata > Mammalia > Carnivora > Canidae > Vulpes > Vulpes lagopus. Next base: position 131,113,977 of record NC_054831.1, read on the forward strand.
GAGTCACTTTAGAGGCACGAGGTCTTTTTTTAAAAGAGTGTACTCATTACCCCATTTCCTTAACCTCCCTTGGACCCTCACAGCTACACGAATATGCCTCATCTCACTGCTACTCTGCCAACAGCACAATGTTGGCACCCTCCCTCCCACCACTCCTGCTTCCTGGGTTGAACACATCTATTCATGAGAATTATGTCCGGTTCCCTCAGAGCTGCAATGAGGTCTAGTTCAGAGAACACAAATTTCTTCCTATTTTTCTTGGCAGATTTAAGTAGTGAGATGTTTTTTCAAAGACACTCATACACGAATACACTGATGCAATAAATGGGGGCACTTAACAGGAACACAAATGAATGGCTTGGGGCTGTCAACTGATTCTGACATATAATTTAAATTTCCCTGATTTCAAATGAAGTTAGAGAAGAAATAAAATAATCATTACTTGACTTCCAAGCTGACAGTATAAAAAAAATGACCCAGTTGGGCTTCATTCAAGTAACAAAAGAATATGACAAAGAACAGAGTTCTTAGTTATCCTGCAGCCCACCCTTACTAGCAAGAGGTACATTCCATGACCCCCAGTGGACACCTGAAACCACAAAGAGTACCGAATCCTCTACATGCTGTGTCTTTTCCTGTGCACAAATACCTATGATTAAGCTGCGTTTATCAGTAAAGCACAGTGAGAGAAGCAACAATCACTAATAATAAAACAGGACAATTATAATATTCTGTAATAAACACTATATGAATGCACTCTCTCAAAATATCTTACTGGACTGTATTCATCCTTCTCATGATGTGAGATGATAAAATGCTTACATAATAAGATGAAGTGAGGTGAATGACATAGGTTTTGTGACGTGGTATTAGGCTACTAGTGATCTTCTGGTTTATCTGCTTCTGGACTACATTTACCCACGGGAACATGAGATTGGATAAGGCGGGGGACTATGCACTAAGGCCTTCACTATTCACAACAAGAACTGAATGGGAGTCGGGAGCAGTTGTTCTTTCATTCTAAGGGACAAAGGGGCATCATCCTGCCTGTGACTAGTAATGTGACCAAAGCTGGCATTAGCATCACTATACCTGCTCTGGCCCCACCTCTTAAGATTCCGATCCATCAGATTTGGGAGTAAAGCATAAGCACCTGCATTTTTAAAGCTTCTTATGTGATTTTAACATAGCCCCAGGTGAGAACCACAGCATCAGAGAAGCTGGAGCTGGAAAAGTGTCTGGCACTCAGTTTATCCACTGAGCCAGGGCAAGAACGGTAGGATGAAAGCAGACCTAGGACTGCAGGGTTCCATCTGTCCTGAGCTGTCTCTAATCCACTAATGCTCAAGTCTGGGTTTAAATTGGGGCTCACGTATTATGTCTCAGGATTGAGATTCCAGTCAGTCAGCCTGTAGAGCCAGCCTAACAGGCTCACCAAGCTGGGGATTCTGCTTAATCCTGGGGTCATCTACTGCAGTTGCATTAATGATGCACTGTGGGCTAGTCTCGGGAGTCTTCAGTAAAGTTTTTGAAGAGAAAGTTATTAAGTTAGGGACTCGTGTACTTTTGTAATGTTGAATCAACGGGTGAGGAAAACAGAAGAGAGAATGACCTATAGGACTGCATCTGCTATCTCAAATATGAAACAAGGACATTATGTTAGAGCAGATGCCCACCTGATAGCGGGTCACCTGTCATTTGGGAACTCCGGATTCTCTAAAGCTTGCTCTTTAGGTAAAGGGTCATTACCTTATATCTTCTTCTATTTTTGCCTGAGCTTCAAGATCAAAAGGGTCAGCAGAAAAGAGACGAATCCTTTCTTGCTCTCTCCGGGCTCGGTCCTGCTGCTGCTCCACCAGGACCCTAGAAAATTTCTCTACAAAAATAAGGGGGAAAGTCTTGAGTACCACTCTATTTCCATTCTTTATTAGTACTTTTCCAGATCAAATAGTTTCTCAAGATACAACTGTAAAGAGATGCAGAAAGGATGCCTCAGAATTACTGTAAATGAGCAATTACATTCATTTGCTATTTTCTAAGGCAAGACTATGTCACCTAAATTCAGTATAAAGAAATAATTTGCAAAAATCATTTCTTCCTGTAAGAAGTCATCCCTACACATCCCTACATCCTAGCATCTCTGTTTCTACACAGAGATGCTAATAATTCGATTGAAATCAGTGGGGATAACTATCTGCGTAGCAGATAAATGGCTCCACTGCTCTCCCCAGCTGCCCCTATTAACCTGGTATCTGGAAATAAAACAGAACACGACAACAGGGAATGTAGTCAATGATACTGTAATGACAAATGGTAGCTGCGCTTGTGGTGAGCACAGCATAAGGCAGAGACTTGATGAATCACTGTGTTGTATACCTGAAACTAGGGTAACATTGTGTATCAACTACACTTCAATTAAAAAAAACCAGAGCACTACAACCCGGTTTTTTCCTCTTCTAGTTTTCCTCCCTGTACAACATCCTCTGCCTTAAACCAGGTAAGTTAAATGCAAACTACTGTTAGCCTACCTACCTGACCTAATGAACTGGCAGCAAAGTGAGTACACAGAAAATACTGCTTGCTACAAAGTGTACGTTACAAGAGCCACCTTAAATTTCTTAAATGAGGCTGCATTTCAACGTATAAACTTAAGTATGCCATCATCAAGGTCTTTGGTGACTAGATATGGGCTACATAAGAAATTAGACACCAAGATAATGGTCATATGAACTATTAATACACACAAAACGAATGAATCTAGAACACATTAAATTGAGCAAAAGAAGCCTGATGTGAAAGAGGACATATCGTATGATCCCATTTACGTGCTGATCAAAACCACAATTATCAGAATGGCAGTAGTCCATAAGGGGAAGAAACTGACTCGCTGCAGAGAATATACTGGAACTTCTGGAGTGAGAAAAATGTTCTGTATCTTGACTGGGGTGGTGGCTACAGGAGATGCCAAAACACAATGAACCGTATACTTAAAATCTGCATTTCTGTTAGGTAATTATTACGGTCTAAAAAATGGTCAACTGAAGAATGAGCTATTAAGTGTCTGTTACATTTTAAAATTTAATCAGTACAGTTTCATAAATCCAAGAGTAAAACTGAAGAAGTTTACAGAAAAAAAACTTTACTCATAAAGTTGATTAAAAGTAAACACTGTTTAATAGAAGAATGACTCAAAAACAGCTCCAAACTGTTGGCAACAACCCCACTACCATTACACTTAGGGTGGGTGAGAATAGGGGGTTCCACTTTACCACATAGGCTGACAGCACTGAACATACTTCCTGCAACTAAAAGCATTTCACCTGGCTTCAGCTGGCTTACTGGTACTCTCTCAACCTGAGAGTCTAACTGAACAATATATCAGTACCTAGATTACGTGCTGTGAAAATAATTTGAGGAAAAAAAAAAGTCAATGGAGGAGGCTGGTCAAGCTGGATTTCAGAACTCTTTGCAGTTGTAAAATCCTATCACTACTGTCAAGCAACTCAGCCTTTTATGACAGCACTAATTTACCTCTCAGAGAGCAACTGGTAGGTTCAAGAAATCCCATGACACAGTGGGTTGAACACACCAGTTGCTTGAGTTTCTCCACATGTGCGGCAACACAACTACTTCCCCTCAGGTCAGCTCCACAGTCTTCCATATTTATAAGCTTACCAAGGTCTCCACTGAGCAGAGCATCTGCCAGGGGTGGATTGCGTTCCTTCAGCAAGGACAGCTCATGGGGGTTGGCCAGCAACATGTCTCGGAGCAAGGCTGGATTGTCCAAGCCCTGAGGAGATGAAGCTATGTCTCCAGGAGATGAGTGGGACTGCTGTGCTCCTGGTGGCTGGCGCTGCCGGGAGCCTGACGAGCCAGGCACAGCTATACTACGGAAGTCTATTCGGGGTAAGTCTGTTGGGGAAAATCGGTTCAAAGTTTACTTCCAGTGACTCCATAAAAACAAGCATTTGAAGGGAACAGCAGAACATTTGCTGGTACCTGGCATGTAGTACATGGTAACTGCAGACATCTGACCTTTCCCCTGCTCTCTCTCCTACACTGACTCAATAAAAAGACTGTGGTCTGAGTGAACCCACAGGCAAGAACAGAGAAGGGGTGCCGACAATGGTAGTAACCCTAGATTTTTGGCTTAGTATCCCAGGAGAGATGACACATTTTTACCTGTGTTTTTAAAACATCAAAGCTAGTCTCAATAAATGTAACCACATAAATCTGGATGTAACTGAGAAAAATCCAGTCCGCTTTGACATGTTTCAAAGAGCCTGCCCACCTTGGGTAAAGAATACTATACAAACCAAGGGAACAGCATACATTTTAGATGTAAATTCTACCCGTCTCCACTAAACATATTCGTTCTTGGAATTTACACTTTCATCTCTGCATCACTGCTAACTCTTACACTCCCAGGGAGCTAGCAGGTATAATCATTTTACAGGAGAGACAAACAGAAGAGAAGGAACATGCTCAGTTCTCAGTGCCGAGGTCACCAAAAGATAGAAGAGATTTAGAGGCTACAACTCCCGGGTTCTATAATCCAAGCTGAGCTGACCTTATTAAAATGAAATGAAAATAAAAGGGAGCCTCACACAAAGGACCCACATATTGTAGGATTCCATTCATATGAAATGTCCAGACTAGGAAAATAGCCAAAGTAGACTGATGGTTGCCTAGGGCCAGGAGGCTTGGAGGCAGAGCGGAAATGACTGCTAACAGGCACGGTTTCTTTTCAAGGTGATGAAAATGTGCTACAATTAATTGTAGTGATGGCTGCACAACTTGGAATATACTAAAAATCAACGAACTGTACCCTTTAAAATAGTGAACTGTAAAGGTATACCAATTATATCTCAATAAAGCTGTTACTTAAAAAGGAGCTTTACCTTAGCAAAGAAAAAGTAGAGCAGAGCCAAAATGGGGTGCTAGAACTGAGTGCATCTCCATCTCCTCAATCCCCAAAAATGTATCTGATGGTCACCCCTGTCCCACATCTGAGGCCATCCTGAAACTTATGAGACATCAATAGAAAGGAAACTTTAAATTCCAGAGTCAGTTTCTGCCTCTTAGCATGGGTTCAACTAGTCACTTTCTTCAAACAGGCCTCAGCCGGCAGCTAGTGAACGTGTGTACATATGAGGGAGTTAATCTATACCAGCCAGCAAAACATACAGGCGGCCCCTTCTCTGTGGGTCAAGAAATTTTATCTCTAACCCTGCTACACTTATCTTGAGAGGCCATTCACTTCAGAATCATTTTGAGAAACTTGTTTACCTGATAGACAAGATCACCTCCCCTCCCCCACCTACTGGCTCTCATCCATATGGGACAGTACAGGGGGGGAAAAAAAAAAAAAGACAGTGAATCTCCAGAACAGTTTCACTAAATTAACCAAAGGAAGATTTGGTTTTTGTTGACTGGCATGTTTGAATCACAATCCTTTCTAAAGTTTAACAGTAGCCCCAAGGGACTAATGTAACCGCGATCTGGGAAGAACAGTGCTTGATGGTCTCTTAGAGCCCCGGTTTCAGGCTGAATGGAAGCACTGTGTTCTGAGTGGTGTGTGTCATCATCACCCAGACACCCATCAGCTGTTACCACAAACTATAAAACCAGCCAACCTAAAGACTAAACACTGTTTACAGAAATCTACATGAAGATAGCAAAAATGGAAACCAATTACATTTCATCACACCGTTCACCTCAGAGCCCTACCAACTTTCTACAGGTCATGAACCCCTCTGAGTATCTGGGAAAGCCACAGATCCTCTCCCCATCAAACGCTCACAGCCACGCAATTCTGCATATTATTTCAAGGACAAAACAACATTTTAAATTCTAATGCACAGATTCCAGGGTATAAACACCTATTCTGGATGGAACATCAAGACAGCCAACAGCTTCCTTTCACGTGATGAACACGGCTGATAGGGAAGGAACAGAATTTGGTGGTCCGGCTGCTTACTGCTCATAAAGCTCAGTATAATAGGAAAAGTACTATGTTTTAGTTCCCATGCCTTCACTTACTAGCTTTGTAACACTGAAGACATTACTTAAAATCAGAGCATCATCCATTAGTGATAACAAATTATAAAGAGGAGACTCTTCCCCCACAACAGTAATGAGACCTATGCAACGTGGGTGCAAGCGCCTGGCTGACTGCTCCACACAGGTCTGCTGGCTGAGGGCCAGACACAAAGTAGCAAAAGTCCGTGAGGAATCGCGGACAGAGGTGGCCTCCTAAGTCCTTCCCAAGGGCAAAGTTATTATTGATAACAACAGAGGTGACCATTTATCGAGAGCATACTGTGTGCTGCAGGTCGCACACGCACTATTCTCACATAAGGAAATGGACTCAGGGAAGTCAGCACATCCAAAGTTACATGGCAACCAAGGGGCGGTCAGAGCCTGTACCCTGCACTCTAAACCCAAAGCTAGTCCACAGCTCTGGCCCACCGTGTTAGGCTCTCTCCTGATGCTTGTGTCGGGGAGGTCTTACTTGGGAATTGCACCGAAGGTCGAGGGTCTGCATTCTCCTTCTGTCGTAAAATCACAACGTCCCCATCTTTCAAGCCGTAGGAAGCCAGCGATCTGTGGTTGTCTGTGAGAGGTCTTTCAGCATAGACAATCTACAACCAGAAAAGATTGAATGGTATAAAGCACTAGGTGGCATGACACAAAGGAGGAAGACTACATAGTGTCCCTTTTCATCAGATGTCAGTCCCAGCTCAAAACGCTCTGCCGGTTTCCCATCACACCTGCAATAAAAGCCCAAGTCCTTCCCGTTCTCTACCAGGCCCAAACAAAGTGGCCCCTGGGTCTCCCTAACTTCATCTCTGTACTGTAATTGCTGTTCCCCGAATAACATGATCAATTTCCCCCCTGAGACTGTTTCACTTGCTCTTCTACCTGAGGAATGTTATTTTCCCAGTCATCTCTTTTGAGTAGGCACTATGCCCTGAGATCAAGCGATGCATGCTTTGCCGGCGGAGCCAGCCCATCATTCTTTTTTAAGGTCTCTGATCAAACATTACCTTTTCAGAGCCCTTCACTCATCACTCTATTTAAAATGTACCCTCACCTTTCATACTACAAATCTATTTCTTTATCATCTTTCTGCCCCACTAAAATGTAAGTTACTTGAGGACAGGACTTTGTTTTGTTTGCCATATCTCAAATGCCTTTTTTTCTTGTGATGAGAACGTCTAACATTCCCTCTCCTAGCAGTTTTCAAGTGTTGATACAGTACTGTTAATTACAGTCACCAGGCTGTGCATGACATCCTGGTGTGTCCATTTTAATTTTTTTTAAGATTTATTACTTGACACAGAGAGAGAGAGAGAGAGAGAGAGAGCGCGAGTGTGCGCACGTGCGAGCAAATGAGCTGGGGGAGGGGGAGAGGGAGAATCAGACTCCCCACTGAGCAGGGAGCCTGACACAGGACTTGATCCCACGACCATGAGATCATGACCTGAGCCGAAGGCAGAAGCTTAACTGACTGAGCCACCTAGGCACCCCCCAGGATGTCCACTTTTAAATCATCTTCCATACTGGCAAGTCTGCAAGTTTTCCAAATACCACCTGCTCTGCATCCTTCCTTCTCTTCTACCATTCCCCAGGTTTGGCCACTTATGAAGACAAAAGTGGAAGAAACTCAGAAAAGAACTAAACACAGATGGCAAAATGCTCACGGATGTACTGATAAAAATGTTTTTATGATGTACAATCAAACATAGGAGAAAACCTGAGAGCATAAAAGCAGATGAAACACCATGCTGTGGAAAGCAAAGGAACAAAGGACATAGGGTAATTTTACCATGAAGAAACATAAAACCCACCCTGCATTATCACATACTCCAGAGGGACATTCAGAATAAACTCAGGCTTTGAAAGGTTTACTCCTAACGATTTGCTTTGCACCACGCCACATGCAAACTGAGGAGCCTGTGTCCTGTCCTGGCTCTGATGGAGCCGTGTCGCTCAGCTGGTCCAGGCTTTCCATTCCCCATTTTCAAGCACGCAGTTGGGGCTTGAGAATCACTACAGCTGTCCCTTTCAGGTCTTTCTGCTCCACTCCCATTTTACAGCATTTCCTCATGTGTCCTTAAAGCTTTCAGAGTAAGACTTCCTAACAAAGAACCTGAAAAATACAAGATATATACTGCGGAAAAATGACCTGTCATGTATCAGCTCGTAGGTTTTGCACTGAAACGAGGAACAGAACTAACAGGAAACTGAGTTTCCAAAACCAAATACTTCTGGGGATGCACAAAAAAGTGATTTCAGAGCCTGCAGAGCTGACTATACTTTATAAGTTCTACATAGACTAGAAAATGTATTGTTAGTTCTTAGCCTCAACCTGCAGAGTTGAAACATGTTACAATAGACTGCAACTGTCACTCCATCAATCCGTTCACTCTCATTCTCCCTTATTTAAGTACATATCACACAGTAAAGTAAAACAGAATCAATACAGACTGCAATACAACCTGAGGGTCGTATCATAATTTGTGGGATTGTTGGGAAAACTACCATAAATCTGCGGTGACAAGTCTCACAGGTTGAGGTGTGCAACAAGCAAGAAGAGGCATGCCAAGAGAAACGTCACACAGGCAGCTCTTACAACAAGGTGCCAACGACGCTGCAGCCACCACAATGAAGGTACCTGAGTGGTGCATGGCCCACTCCTTAATTGTCTAGGTTCAGAAACCCAACTATTGGTATATTTGGAGATACAGTCAATGTGCCAACTGGCACATTCTAACTACTTATAAAAAGAACATTTCTCTACAAAAGGAAATCACACTCAAGAGCCTCAAAATGATCCTCCTGTCCACCAGATCACTGAATCTCTTCAGGCTGGAAACGCAACCTGGAGAGCCACATTAAAACACTAACATTGTGTGCGCTTCTATCAGAATGGGTTCTCACGGTCTCCCACTTTATCCTACATCCTCTCATTTAAATATCAATCATTTTATGAGATGGGCCTTACTTGTCCCATTTAATGGGCAGGGAAACATACAAGGAGGTCAGTGATCTGAGACTACACAACTATTAAGAATTAGGATTGGATGGGATCCCTGGGTGGCGCAGCGGTTTGGCGCCTGCCTTTGGCCCAGGGCATGATCCTGGAGATCCGGGATCGAATCCCACATCGGGCTCCCGGTGCATGGAGCCTGCTTCTCCCTCTGCCTGTGTCTCTGCCTCTCTCTCTCCCTCTCTCTCTCTCTCTGTGATTATCATAAATAAATAAAATTAAAAAAAAAAAAAAGAATTAGGATTGGAACCACATCTGCCTGACTATAGAGCACATAATTTTCCTTAAGGACCACATACAACTTCCCCAAACCTAAGTCCTGGCAAATTAGCTGGTGACCTGAACAAGAGCTACTAAGCCATCCACTAAGGGCTTATACTCACCAAGGGGATGAAAACTTTGTCCACTGCTCAATGTCTCTATCCCCTGCTCTGAACGTAAGAACACTAGCAACTCCTCAACCTTTGGACTCCCCAGTTTATAGATGCGCTACATCACTTCATGGTGTTAACAGTCCTTCCTCAGCAGACAAGATCATTTTTTTTTTTTAAATGGAAGACAGCCTCATCTAACAACAAAAATTTAAGATTCAGATAATAACTACCACCAAACACATATATGAAATGTGGAATACTGCTATCAGCCCCATTTCCTAAGAATACTAGACTGGAGAATGTGGGTGATGAGCAAACATTCTTCACACTGACAAAGCAGCAGGCATATTCCATTTTAGTCCAAGGACACAAGTGAGATAAACAAAAGCTTAGCTGAAATTAAAATTGCCACAAAGAACTGATTTCTTTTTGTTAAAACAGGTGTAAAAGTCTAAGAAAGACAACTGCTTTATAGCTTAAGTCCTAGAATAAATCTAGATGATTTTCCAGCTTAATATATTAGACCAATGACTTCAAATTTCAACCAGTCAAAACAAAGTGAGTTTCAGTAATGGCATTCATGATGCTTTCTACCATAACACCTAACCCAAAGGACACAAGGCTAAAAATTCTAGTTTTGCCAGATATGAGAACATATAACAGGAAAAATGATATTGCTACAGTCTTAAGCTGCAAAACTGGCACACCTGCTAGTACTTATTCCAGAGGCGGCACCCTTGAGACTGAATTCTACTCTTAATCAACATTCAATAAGACTAATTAAAACTCCAAGACCTTTGAGCATGATGTCAAATGTTTCCTGGTCTCTGAATGGGTGCCTTCAATCAACAGAAATCATAATCCATTTTTAGCATTAAGGGCCACATATAGCCACAAAATCTTTGGACTCACATCTAGAGTGGCTACATAAGGGCAGCCCAGGTGCTCAGTGGTTTAGCGCAGGCTTCGGCCCAGGGCGTGATCCTGGAGACCTGGGATCGAGTCCCACGTCGGGCTCCCTGCGTGGAGCCTGCTTCTCCCTCTGCCTGTGTCTCTGCCTCTCTCTCTCTCTCTCTCTCTGTCTCTCATGAATAAATAAATAAAGTCTTTAAAAAAAAAGGCTACATAATACTACCTAACATTAATTGAAAGCCTACTATATGCCAAGTGATCTACACATATTATCCCATGCAAGAGCTTGACTTTTCCAACCCTTCTGAACAACAATTTGATAATGGTCTCTAAAAGCCTTTCAAAAGTCCAGGCAATTCCATATCAGAAATGGACAAAGCCTTAAGTATATAGATATCTATGGAAATGTTATTCATAACTGCCTACAGCTTTCCCCAATTTCAATGCCCAGCAATAGGGAAATTGCTAAATAAATTGTAGTACATCTGGGGATCCCTGGGTGGCTCAGTGGTTTGGTGCCTGCCTTTGGCCCAGGGTGCGATCCTGGAGTCCCGGGATCGAGTTCCACATCAGGCTCCTGACATGGAGCCTGCTTCTCCCTTGGCCTGTGTCTCTGCCTATCTCCCTCTATGTCTATCATGAATAAATAAATAAACCTTTAAAAAACTTTGTAGTACATCTATAGGATGCTATATATATGATATGGCCATTAAATTATAAATTTGAAAATGCTGACAACGTAGTGTTGACTGAACAAAGAAAGTTGAAACTGCTAGTACAGTTTAGGACATCATGTTTAAAAGATACATATATAAAAGGAAGTAAGCTTAGAAAAAAATACACTGGGATCCCTGGGTGGCGCAGGAGTTTGGCGCCTGCCTTTGGCCCAAGGCGCGATCCTGGAAACCCGGGATCGAGTACCACGTCGGGCTCCCAGCATGGAGCCTGCTTCTCCCTCTGCCTATGTCTCTGCCTCTCTCTCTCTCTCTCTCTATCATAAATAAATAAAAATTAAAAAAAAAAAAAAGAAAAAAAAAGAAAAAAATACACTAACAAGTAAACTGCAGTTATTGGGGGGTTATGAGGTAGTAACTTATTCTCCTTCTTTTCCTTTCAATTACAAATTCTCTATAATGAATATGCAATAATTATCGGAAAAAAACTACATGAAAATTACCTGCAAAAATAAACAGGTCAAAACCAGCTACAATAGTAAATTTCAGTTTCCACTGATTTGAAATAGCATTTACAAACCACAAACCATGCTGTGTATAGAGCAGCTTTTCCAGGATCATACAGTTACTGCTATTATTTGGTATTTAAATATGCCTTTCATTTGAGAGTCCTTACACATTCTGCACACGTTTTTACCATATGCCACCTACAGGGGTAAATTATAATGATGTTTCAAAAATACAAAGACATTAATTTAAAGTGAAGCTAAGTTCTGATAATTCTTTGAAGTCTGCCCAGCCAAGTCTGCATCAAAGTATCAAACAGCGCCATGACTGGCTTCCAAGCCCACACTTGTATTAAGAGATGGAACATGCCCAGCTTTAATCACATGTATGAGTAGAGATAGTTTCTAGTCTAAATTTGTTATCATCACATTATAACTACTATAATCAGACTAGAGCTGTTAAAAATTAACGCCTTTTCCAAGTGCATACTAAAGCACAACTAATGCTGATGTGAAAGACTGAATTCTAAACCAGCGATCCTCAATGTGGGGCAGGCATGCAAAACAATTCTTTAAAGATGAAGGAACAGAAAAATACTAGAATTTTCACTTCCATTTATTTTAGTTCCTCCTTCCTTAAATTCTATCCTACAGTTGGTTGTTCGTAATATACATAAGATATTACTTTGTGTGTGTTACATAACTGAGGCTTTCAGTTATATATATATATACACGTGCGTATATGTAAGACACATATCACATTAGTTCATAAATTATATATATCACAAAGAAGTATGTTCCAAAGCATCTTACTCAGAGGGATACGTGACCAACCGAAAAAGTTTGGAGATCAGTGGTTTGGACACATCGTGACAGGAAAGAATAATCAGGAACATTAAAAAAAAAAAAGAAAGAAAGAAAGAAAAAAAAATCCCTTTAAAAATGGAGGTGAAGGAATGAGAATGGAGGTGAATACGAGGAGTGAGGTAAAGAGACCAGAACTGTGAGAGGGAGAAGGGAAGATGAGTAATAGGGGAGAACCTAGGAGGTAAAGGGGTGGGAGGGGGGCCTCGAGTAAGTGATATATTTGTAGGTAATAACTATAATGATGCTTACTGTTATGATTTGGTGAACGGAAATGACTCAAGTGTCTAGGGTGGATCCTGTTCCTGCCCGATGGGCAAACAACTGAAAAGACAACCGACCACCAGACATCTTAAAATAGATACTGTGTTAGGTTACAATGGAGCTAAGGGAACAAACTTGAAACACAGGAGCTGTTTACACTCTATAATACAAAGTTCACAGTATTTGGAGCCCAGGTTTGCATATGCGAATTTGTCTTGGGAAGGAAGTAAACGCCCAAAAGGTGACCTAAGGAATAAGGAAGAAATTTGGAGTTAGCCTAATTGTTCAGTTAGTGAGGAGTGAGGTAGTCCTCACGTCCTGAGCTATCCTGACCTGGTCGAGGACAGCGCTTGCCTTGACTATACAATGAACTGTCTTTTCCCTCTAACACTCTCTCTTCACTTAAATTTTTTGTTACAGCCCCTCTCAAAAGGGGCAGGAACAGAGGCAATCTCTTCATCTTCTCCCAAGTCCTAATAACAGCAGAATCAACTTACATCCTAATTGTTTATTTCCCCCCACCAGCTGGTGATTACAACCAGGGTAACACAACCACCAGAGGGAAGAAAACAACTGCAAAAGCCACCTCCAAATATTTGAGAGCGTCCCGCCCTACTTTAAACTGTCCTCTGCTAGCTCTCCACTTGAGGGATTCACTGTCAGGAACTGGTTCCTCAGTTTTTGTGGATTTGCTGTTAATAGAAAAAAAATGTGCAAAAAAAAAAAAACAACAAAAAACCCTCTTCTTACCAATTTCGTTGTAGTTTTCATCAGTCTATTTGAGTGACACTCTAGACTCCGAAACAAATTCTTTCTTGATCCTCAGCTAGATTTATGCCAAGGTTCTAAAGCTCACAATAGTGTTGAGGAATCATACTCACTTCTGAACAAAAATATTGACGCCATCTGTTTACCATAACACAGGGCAGAACACGCTGCAGTTGGGCAATAGTTTTTGGAACTATTTCCTAACTGCGGTAGGGAATCAAGATTTACATTCTGGGGCCTTGGAGGACTTCTATGATTTTCTTAATACGTTTAAAGCCGTGTCCTCTAGTGTCCACTTACCATCAAGTGGAGATCTGAATGTTTTAGTGTGACGGCCAGAGTTACCGTCACCAATTCTGTTTGGTGACAGCCTCAGGGCATCCTGAGAATAAATTCACTTTGCTTATTTAAAATGTTAAGAGCAGCTGCACTTCCTTCCAGCGGGGCAGGGAAATGAAACAGGCAAATCGCACGGAGAAGACACTAGGCCATCTTTACAAAAAATGTCCTCGTAAAGCACTGAACTTTGAGCCCATCCAAACTCCGAATTGTGGCCTGAAATAAAGAGGGATCCCGGCCTACCACCAGTGAAGAAGCCGGAGAAGCAAACAGCTTGAATTGAACTAATAATTGCCCTTCTTTGGGGGAGGGGGGAGGAGGGAGGGGGAGGTAGAGGGGGAGATTGCTTTTTCTTTTTTTCTTTCCTTTTTTTTTTTTTTCTTTTTCTTTTTTTCCCTCTAAACAATTTAACCAGAAACGCCATGTGGTTGGAAAATTAGAACAGGGCATTTCCAAATGCCTCGACACAAGGTAAGGCAAGTCTCAAAACTTTTCCCTTCACTTCGAGTGCAAACCTCTGCGTTTAAAGGTAAATTGCGTTTGCTTAGGCAGGAGAGCTCGCGCTCTCTCTCTCTCAAAAAAAAAAAAAAAAAAAAAGGCAGATGAAACCTCAACCTACCACGGGGATCCAAACTGGTATTTCTGGTTGGGGAAGCAGGATGCATGGATTCCTGCAAACCCCAAGCTGCTGCTTCGGTTCTGCGGGCGGTCCGTAAGGCAGGCAGGGTCCACAGCACCCCCGACGCGGGATTGTTAGGGGAGAAAGGGGCCAAGGGCCGGAGGGAGGGAGGGAGGGAGGGGCCGCCCCACCGTGCAGGCACCGCTCGGGCTGCAGCGGGTGCGCCTGCGGTCAGGGTCCGCGCTCGGGTGCGTGTGTGTGGGGGCAGCAGCGCGTCCCAGCTGCCTCCGGGCGCGGGGGCGGCCGGCGGAGGCGCCCCCAGGTCCCAGCAGCAGCAGCAGCAGCAGCAGCAGCAGAGGGAGGGCGGGAGGGTCGGCCCCGGAGGGAGCCCCCCGCCCCCCGCCCCCGCCCCCGCCCCCGCCCGGCGTACCTGGCTCTCGGCCGCGGGGATGCCGGACTCGAGCTCGCACAGCGCGCGGAAGTTGTGCAGCTCGAAGTCGGCGTCGACCTGGAGGGAAAAGGTCACCTCGGAGAGGTCCCTCCGCACACAGTACACGGTGAGCAGCATGGCCCGGGCCCGACCCGGCTCGGCTCGGCCCGGCCTCGGCGCTGGGCTGCGGGGCGGCGGCGGGGCCTGGCTGGGGCTGCGCGCGGACGGCGCGGGCTGCTCGCTCGCTCGCCCGCCGGCTGCTTCCCTCCCTCACACGCGCTCAGTGACTCACTCCCTCCGCCCTCACTCCCCGGCACGGCCGCCGCCGCCCGCCTGCGACTCCGTCTGCCTGCCGGCCTGCCTGCCTCCCACCGCTGCCGCCAAGCGCGCCCGCCGCCGGAGCCCCGCCCCGCCGCAACGCGGCTGCCGCAAAGCGCGCCCGGGCCGCTCTGCGGTGTCGCGACGCTGGAAGGGGCGGGGCCGCGCGGAGGCGGCGGGGAGCTGGGAGGAGGGGAGGCCTGGGAAGCGCGGCGTGGGGAGGGGAATCCCGCGAGCGACCCGGCCGCCGGCCCCACCGTCTCACTCATCCAACCGAGAGGCGTGTGTTTATTAGGCGCCGTGTGGATGCAAAAATGTGTAAAAACACGTCTTTCCTCTTTGCCCTTAAGGAACCCGGTATAGGAGACTGACCAATAAGCAGACAGCTCTAAAATGCATTTCAAAAAATATATATATATATATATGCATTCACCAAGGAGAAATTGAGGCTCAGAGAGCTTAATTCACACCCTGTCCCAGCAGTTCAGGGTTAAAACCAAAACCCTATGGACCCTCCCTAGTGTACAGAGCATCTGCCCTCTGCACACCTGCCTCCTGAGCTCTTCCTGCACTTTGCAGCCTCCCCACCTCACACACACACACACACACACACACACACACACACACACACCAGCCACATTGGAACTTGGGGTTCCTCCAAGACTCCATTTCCCTGCCTTGTAAAGTTTCCTCCTTGGGACTGTCTCCTTCCTAGCTAGACCTGGCACTCCCCGGCACCTACTGCAGAGCCTTTGCTGGGCACAGCTTAGAATCCACTCAATGAAGTGGCTGGTACCTGAATGGCCTGTTCATGGCCACATAGCTGATGACTGGGTAGAGGTCAGAAAACCAAAACTGATGCAACAGTGGCATCTCCCTATTAGCACATCCGTGGAGTAGGGACCCCTCTCCTGTTATAACAAGTGAAGAAGAGAACAGGGTGGTTGTGGATGCAGGTAAGCAGGTAAGTTGGGTGTCAGGAGGGTCAATGACCCGCTGAAGACTTTTCTCCATAAAGAATAGAAGGTCATTTGTGGAGAACAAAGAGAAAACGTGGAGGGGCAGGGGTGGAGAAGAGTGGTTGTACCAGCTACGGAAAGCCTATCAGTGACTTATTAAGCAAATAAAGATTTATTTTTTTCACAGGATAGGAAGCCTGGAGGTAGATGTATCTGTTCAGTGACTCAATGATATTGGGGCCTGTATTTTTGTAACTCTTTTTTTTTTAAGATTTTATTTATTTATTCATTAGAGACAGAGAAAGAGAAGCAGAGTCACAGGCAGAGGGAGAAGCAGGCTCCATGTAGGGAGCCTGATGCGGGACTCAATCCTGGGACTCCAGGATCATGCCCTGAGCCAAAGGCAGATGCTCTGACTATGATGCTTTGGATGTTGCCAACAAAATTGGGATCATCTAAACTGAGTCCAGCCGGCTATAAATCTAAATATAAAATTTTTCACCATAAAAAAAAAAAAGGCAGATGCTCAAACACTGAGCCACCCAGGCGTCCCTTCTTAACTCTTTTGGCCTTTCCTGGAGGGTCACAGTAGGGCTGGCTGCCTCCACTCCATGCAGCATTTTCTTGTTTAAGGCAAGAGTTTGGCCAGAAGTCCTGCAGCAGGTTTCTGCTTACATCTCACTGGCCAGGACTCTGCTACATAGATGCAAGCAAGGTTAGAAAAGTGAATGTTTAGCTTTTCTCATTTCTTTCTTTCTTTTTTTTTTTAATTGATCTATTCATGAGAGACACAGAGAGGGAGAGAGAGAGGCAGAGACACAGGCAGAGGGAGAAGCAGGCTCCATGCAGGGAGCCCAACGAGGGACTCGATCCCGGGTCTCCAGGATCAGGCCCTGGGCTGAAGGCAGTGCTAAACTGCTGAGCCACCCGGGCTGCCCACTCTTCTCATTTCTTTAGAGGACACAGACAGGAGAAAAAGAGTTTGGGAACAGGTGTTAGGTGAGACCTACATAATCTACTAGTATGACCTATCTAGGTGAGACCTACATAGACCTACTATGGCAGAGAATATTTGAAATAACCATTGCAAATTGAAGCAAGTTGAACAGAGAAATGATGCAGAATTACCAGGTGGGGTCAAGGATTCAACTGAGGTTGGAATCGGGAATTTTTTTTTTTTTTTTTGGAATCATGAATAGATTAATTTTTCCATTACATTTTTTTCTGGTGGTGCTTGAGTGTGACAGATTTTATTTTCTAAAAAAGGCCACGACAAAATCTCCCATCTTATATGTTCTTATAACAATGACCATAACATTCCTCCCATTGAGAGATGGGGTCAGGGGATCCCTGGGTGGCTCAGCGGTTTGGCACCAGCCTTCGGCCCGGGGCGTGATCCTGGGGTCCTGGGATCGAGTCCCACGTCGGGCTTCCTGCATGGAGCCTGCTTCTCCCTCTGCCTGTTTCTCTGCCTCTCTCTCTCTCTCTCTCTCTCTCTGTGTCTCTCATGAATAAATAAATAAAATCTTTAAAAAAAGAGAGAGATGGGGTGTATGTCCCTCCATTTGAATCATGGCAGGCTGACTCTGGTATAAGTGTCATCATGTGACTTCTGAGGCTGGGTTATAAAAGACAATATAGCTTCTGCCTGGCTCTCATGGAGCCCTTGGTCTTGGAACCCAGCAGCCATGCTGCAAAGAAGCCCAAACCACATGGAAAGAACATGTGTGGATGTTCCAGGCAACACCCCAGGCGAGATCAAAGCCAGTTCCTAGGAAAACCACCAAAGACACTTGCAGTTGGTTTCAATCCCAGATATTGAGCCATCACCAGCATCTGGATCTTTCCAGCTGAGGTCTGACACCATGGGGCCATCTCTAATGCACTTTTTTTGAATTCCCGAAACACAAATCTGTGAACATAATACAGTGGTTATTTTACTTAACTAAGTTTGAGGTGGCTTGTTACAAAGTAACAAATGGGACACTGAATACAAAAACAGTCAAATATCTATATCTATCCCATATCTTCCTTATCCATTCATCTATCAATGGGCATTTGGGCTGCTTCCATAGTTGGGCTATTTTTTAAAAAAGATTTTATTTATTTATTTGAGAGAGAGAGAGAGAGAGCAAGAGAGAATGGAGGGGCAGGGGAAGAAGGAGAGAATCTCAAGCAGACTCCATGCTGAGCACCGAGCCTGACATGGGGCTCAATCCTAGGACCCAGAGATCATGACCTAAGTGGAAACCAAGAGTTGGACACTTCACCGACTGCACCACCCAGGCTCATCCATAGTTTGTCTATTGTAAGTAATGCTGCAATAAACATAGAGGTGCATGTATCCCTTAGTGTTAGTGTTTTTGTATTTGGGGGGGGGGGTAAGTACCCAGTGGTGTGATTACTGGATTGTAGGGTCAATTGTTTTTTGAGGAACCTCCATACCATCTTCCACAGTGGCTGCACCAGTTTTCATTCCCATCAACAGTGCAAGAAGTATCCTTTTTCTCTACATCTTTGCTAACACTTATTGTTTCTTGTGTTTTTTATTTTAGCCATTCTGACAAATGTGAGGTGATATCCCATGGTAGCTTTGATTTGCATCTCCCCATGATGAGTGATGTTGAGCATCTTTTCATGTGTCTTATCGGCCATGTAAGTCTTCTTTGGAGACATGTCTGTTTATGTCTCCTGCCCATTTTTCAATTGGTTTGTTTTTGGGGTGTTAATTTGTATTGATCCCTTATATATTTTGGATACTAACTCTTTATCAGATGTCATGTGCACATATTTCCTCCCATTCAGTAGGTTGCCTTTTAGTTTTGTTGTTTCCTTAGCTGTGCAGAAACCTTTTATTTTGTTGTAATCCCAATAGTTTATTCTTGCTTTTATTTCCCTTGCCTCGGGAGACATACTTAGGAAAATATTACTGGCCAATGTCAAAGAAATTACTGCCTGTGCTCTCTTAAAGGATTTTTATAGTTTCAGGTCTTTAATTCATTTTGAGTTTATTTTTGTGTATGGTGAAAGAAAGTGGTCCAATTTCATTCTCTTGCATGTGGCTGTCTGATTTTCCCAACTATTTGGGAAAGAGACTTTTTGTTCAAGAGACTTTTCCCATTGTATATTCATTTGTCCTTTGTCAAAGGTTAATTGACCACATAGTTGTGAGTTTATTTCTGGGTTTTCTGTTCTGTTCCATTGATCTATGTGTCTATTTTTTATGCCAGTACCATACTGTTTTAATTATTAAAGCTTTGTGATATAACTTGAAATCTGGAATTGTGATACTTCCACTTTTTTTCAAGACTGCTTTGGCTGTTCAAGGTCTTTTGTGGTTCCATACAAATTTTAGGATTTTTGTTCTACTTTTGTAAAAGATGCTGTTGATATTTTGATAGGAATTGCATTAAATCTGTAGATCACAAAAAAAAAATCTGTAGATCACTTTAGGTGTAGAGACATTTTAAAAACATTTGTTTTTCCACCTCATGAGCATGGAATGTCTTTCCATTTCTTTGCATTATCTTGAAATTCTTTCATCAGTGTCTTATAGTTTTCAGAGTGCAGGTCTTTTGCCTCTTTGGTTAAGTTTATTCCTAAATATTTTGTTTTTGGTGCAATTGTAAATGTAATTGTTTTCTTAATTTCACTTTCTGCTGCTTCATTATTAGTGTATAGGAATGTAACAGATTTCCGTACATCTGTGTTATATCCTGCAACTTTACTGAATTCATTTATCAGTTTTAATAGTTTTTTGGTGGAGTCTTTAGGGTTTTCTATAAATACAGATCATGTCATCTGAAAAGAGTGGCAGTTTTACTTCTTCCTTACTAACTTGGATGACTTTTTCCCCCCAGATTTTATTTATTTGAGATAGAGCACGAGGAAGAGATAGAGAAAGCATGAATGAGAGAGAGAGAACACGAGTGGAGGGGGGAAGGGGCAAGGGAGTGGGAGAAGCACCCTCCTCACTGAGCAGGGAGCCTGACGGGGGGCTCAATCCCAGGACCCTGAGATCATGGCCTGAGCCAAAGGCAGATGCTTAACTAAAAGCAAACACTTAACCAGCTGAGGCATCCAGGCACCTCGCCTTTTATTTCAACAAAAAGTTTTATAAAAGATCTTATTTATTCATGAGAGATATACAGAGAGAGGCAGAGACACAGGCAGAGAGAGAAGCAGGCTCACCGTGGGGAGCACAACGTGGGACTAAATCCCAGACCCCAGAATCATGCCCAGAGCTGAAGGTAGACACTCAGCCACTGAGCCACCCAGGTGTCCCCAATTTTTTAAGTAATGAGGGGGCACCTGGGTGGCTCAGTTGGTTAAGAGTCTGCCTTCAGTTCAGATCATGGTCTCAGGATCCTGGGATTGAGCCCCACATCAGGCTCCATGCTTAGCGGGGAGCCTGCTTCTTCTCCCTCTGTGTGCTCACTCTCTCTCCAATAAGTAAATCTTGTTAAAAAAAAAAAAAAAGTGCTGAGTGGATATCCTTGTCTTATTATTGACCTTACGGAAAAGCTCTTAGTTTTTCACCACTAAGTATGATGTTGGCTATGGATTTTTCATACAGAACCTTTATTATGTTGAGGTATGAGTCTCACCCCTTTTGGACTCTGCTCAATTGCTTCTTGAAATCTGGTTCAGAGTGTGAACTCCCATTCTTTCTCATCACTCTATGAGATAGACTGCATCTCTATTACTCGTGACCACAAATGGCTTGAGACATCCCTGGTCCATAATTCTAAGTGAGGATGGGTTGGGGTGGACCTTGAGAGAAAGCCTAGACAAGAGGGATACCCTTGATTCCCATGTACCAATCAAGAACCTTGCAAATGATTGCTACCATTCACTGAATGCTAACTTGTGCCAGACAGTCTTCAAAGTACTTCATGTATGTTGAGTCATTGAATCTTCACAAAAATCCCAAGGTCTTATCTCCATTCTACAGATGAAGAAACTGAGCCATAGAGAGAGGCCAGTCTCTTGCCCAGGGACATACGAGTAGTAAATGGCAGTTCCAGGATTCAAACCAGGTGATCTGGCTTAAGTCCACGTTTTTGTTTTGTTTTGTTTTGTTTTTAAGTTTATTTACTTATTTAAGTAATCTGTACATCCAATCTGGGGCTCGAATTCACAACCCAGAGATGAAGAGTTGCATGTTCTTCTGACTGAGCCAGCCAGGCGCCCCACGAGTCCACGGTCTTAACCACTACTTTACCCTGCTACATGGAGGACCTCATTTCATCCTTCTGTAAGCCCTGAGAGATAGGAACTACAGGTTTTCCCGCTATCTGAAAGTAGATGGTTCCTATGAAACCTTTGTAAGTCGAAATGGCACAAAATGAAGAAGTGATTACCATTTCATAAAATTGAGAATCCTCTTCAGATTTCTTTTGGTTAGTGAAAACAAGTACTAATGTAGGTCTCTGATAAAAGTGAAGCTTCATAAAGCAAACTTTCGGATGGCAGGGGAATCTTGTATTTGTATTCATTCCCATTTCATGGATAAGAAAGTTGAGGTGTGGGAACTTTAACCAACTTGCACAGGCTCACACATCTAGTGAACAGCAGGTTCTCCTTGCTGTAAAAGACTTTAAGAGTGAAAACATCTATTTCCAACCTTTGGAGCACCAGCACTCTGCCTGCGTGCTGCATGTGGACACATCTGGCTGTGCTCCAAAATCCTGACTTTCAACACCATATGCTCACCACCAGCAAAGTTTGCCTGCTTCTAGGTTCTTGCCAAATTCTTCTCTACTAGGAAGAACAAATTGGTAAAGGCATTTATCCTTGTTGATTTTTAAAACTCCTACAATAGGGACTAAATTCCCCAAACGCTGTAAGTACTTGTTTGATATTTGTGACCTGTTGCTTTCTTTCTTTCTTTCTTTTTTTTTTTTTTTTAAGCAGGTATATATTGTTCTTTGAATTTTTTCCCTCATCATGAGTTCATGGTTGCTCAAAGAAGTCTTTCTTACCTTGCTGTTCCTGGCATGTCAACTGATAGTGGATAGTGCTCCATTTTACTCATTTTACCTTAACACAAAAACTCTTCTCATTCGGTTTCCTATTTCTTAGGCCAGGATCATGTGCAGATGTATAATGCAAGGCCTCCTCCCTTTCCTGCTTATCTTTCCTAAAATCTGATAGGATTTCAGTCCCATTATATTCTAGGTCAATTCTTCCTGTTCATTTCCAGTGTACTTTGTACTCATTGGGATATCAAAACATTGCAGGTAGTTATAGTTGTAATTTCAAGCACCATAATTTGCCTACTCAGAAGTTTGTGCTAGAGATCAAAATGTACTTTGATTACCGGAGTCAGCCTGGGCAAAAGTACAAAACAGGCCAAAGTTTGTCCTTGGCAAGCTCAACATGATGCTCCTTCCTTGGCTCCCTTTCTCTCCACCTGTTCCTCTTAGTTCTCATGGGTCCTACTTTCTTCACTTGCCTTTTTAAAACCTGCTCTCAAGAAAGGAGCTGGACCAATTCACACTAAGGTACTAGTGACTGTTGAAACTCACTATTGTCTCTCTTGGGGTAGTTGCATTTTTATAGGGGAAAAAGATTATCAGTCATCAGCTACAGATTTCTAGGCTTCAGAGAATTTGGTGGGGAAGGCAAAATTTCCCAAGAAGCTCTGGATTGACACAAGCCTACTTTACCTACTCTGTTGACATCTGATCAGGATTTTGTTGATTCATCCT
This sequence comes from Vulpes lagopus, assembly GCF_018345385.1. Lineage (NCBI taxonomy): Eukaryota > Metazoa > Chordata > Mammalia > Carnivora > Canidae > Vulpes > Vulpes lagopus. The sequence continues at coordinate 131,136,772 of NC_054831.1, forward strand.
GGATATACCTGGTTAAACACCCACCTTGGTAGTTATATTGCTCTTTTCTATTTTTTCCCTTTTAGAAGCTCCTGGTTTTTATGAAAAACTTGTCTTTCTTTTGGAACACTGCATCACAGTTGTGGAGGAAATTCAGGTGTCATGGCTCAGAGTATAGAGCCAGCTCTTAAGATATAAGGTGGATACAAAACATTCTGAGCAGGGACTGCCAATATGAGAATCATTACAATATTAGGGAGATGTTCAAAGTCTTTTAGCCACTTGGAACAACTTTGGTCCACCCGCCATAATCAGCAATAGAACCATACTGGACATAGACCATTCATTAATTTCTTCAACAATTTTTAACACCTAATGAATACCAAACATTGTTCTAGGTATTGTGGGGATCAAGACAAAGAACCTGTCCACACGGAGCTTACATTCTAGTGAGGGGTCATGGAGAACATCCAACATAGGTCAGGTGGTGATGCTATGGGGATGGGGGAAGCAAGCAGATGGCAGGGACTGTTAGGGAGAGGGGTGAGGAATTTGGGCATGCAGTGGTTGGTACTTCACAGAGGGTGGTTGGGGAAAGTCTTATAAGGTGATAGCTGAGCAGGATGAAGCAGATTGAAGGTATGGACATGATGTGGACATCCAGGGAGGATACTCAGCACATAGTGGATAGTGCTCCATTAGCAGGTGCATAGACCTAAATATGGATGCATACCTGCCTTGTTCAAGAAACAGAATGAAGAAGAGTGCTTCCGGAAATCAATAAATGAGGAGAGGAGATGGAACCCATGGGACCAGATTATGTGGCAAGTGATTGTAAGGACGTGGCTTTCATTGACTGAAATAGGAAGCCACTAAAGAGCTTTGAGCAGAAAAGTGACATGATGTAATGCACGTCAAAAGATCACTTTGGCTGGGGCGCCTGGCTGGCTCAGTCAGTGGAGTGTGTGACTGTTGTACACAGGGTGGTGAGTTCGAGCCCTAGGGTGGGGTGCGGAACTTACTTAAAAGAAAAAAAATCTGGGGGATCTCTGGGTGGCTCAGCAGTTTAGTGCCTGCTTTCAGCCCAGGGCCCAGTCTTGGGGTCCCAGGATCCAGTCCCACGTTGGGCTCCCTGGATGGAGCCTGCTTCTCCCTCTGCCTGTGTCTCTGCCTCTCTCTCTCTCTCTCTCTCTCTCTGTCTCTTATAGATAAATAAATAAAATCTTTAAAAAAGAGAGAAAAAAATCACTTTGGCAGACTTGTGGAGGAAGGCAGGAGTGGACTGGTTAGAACCATCAATGGAACTAGAGATAACCCACATGACAGACCATGGGGGATCTGAGCCGCGTGGTGGCCCAGCACAAAGTGAGAAGCTGTCAGGGTCTGAATTCATTTCGAAGATAGAAGATAGAACCAACAGGACAGGGACGCCTGGGGGGCTCTGTGGTTGAGCATCTGCCTTCCGCTTGGTGGGGGGGTAACCCTGGGGTCCTGGGATCGAGTCCTGCATGGAGCTCCCTGCATGGAGCCTGCTTCTCCCTCTGTGTGTCTGCCTCTCTTTCTCTGTGTGTCTGTGTGTCTCTCATGAATGAATGAATGAATGAATGAATGAATAAAATCTTAAAAAAAAAAAAAAAGAACCATCAGGACTCGCTGACACACTGACTACAAGGTGTGAAAAAAAGAGGAATCAAGGATGGCCACAAGGTATGTGTCAGTAGAGCAGAGTGTATATAGTGCTTCAAGCTCCCCTGCTCGCCAGCGTGGAATTTACTAAAAGGAAAGAACAGTATCGCCAACAACCTCCTGGAAGTTTAAAAAAAAAAGAGCTGGGCCGTCCCAATAGTCTCCTCCAATCCCTTCCATATGGGACATTTTTTGGGCCAGGCCTCGCAGGCCTGCGGCAGGGGGACCCCCACACCCTGGCCTGCACGGGGGACCTCGACTTTATGAACTGACCTGTGCATAACCAGCCTCTGCCCTCCCCCCCGACCCCGCTCATGAGAAGCTGGGTCGGTCTCTCAATTCACAGCGGAGGTTGCACCTTTCCCACAACCACCTCGGCAAGACAGAACCCTCCACCCCCCAGAGAGACGCCTCTTACCCCAGCTGCAGGGCCTCTCCTCTAGCCAGTGCTGCATGTGCATGGCTCAACTCAACACCTAAATTCTACCCCTTATTAAATATTGCAAAAATAAATAAATAAATAAATACTGCAATTTTCGCACAGCTTTTTCTGCGCTCACAGGAGGCCGACTTCTGCACCGAGCCAGTCTCCAGCCTCAGGAAATGCTCCTGCACGACCAAACGAGCCTCCCGAGCGCATTTAGTACCGCGTCACCGTCGCCGGTGCGGAAAGGCCCCCGCTGCCGGTTTGGTGACCCCGTGGTCACCCCGTGGAGGCCGCGGACGGAGCCCCCGGCAGCCCTCCTCCCGCAGCATCACCGCCGCGGTCCCCGATTCTGGCGGAAACGCGCCTGCGCCGAACTCGCCCAGGGGGCGGGGTCTCCAGGTCACGTGAGCGGCGCGGGCCAATGCCTGGCGTCCGCGCCTGCCCTGGTTGCTAGGCGACCCCAGCCGGGCTCAGCCCGGGAGGTGACCTGGGGCGCGTGGCGCGGGGCCGGGCTCCTGCGCTAGCTGCAGCCTGCGGGGGCGTGTCGCGGCGGCCGCGGCGTGGCGGTCCCCTGTCCCGGGCGCCCTGCGCGGCCCCAGCCCGGGTGTCCCGGCGTCCGCGGGCGGGCGGGCTCGCGCTCCTCGAGCATCTGGGTGGCCCCGGCTTCAGCCGCCCCGGGGCCGCTCGCAGTCCCAGGCGGGGGTGGCTTCCTGCAGCTTCCTGGCGCCCTGGGTCAGGGCTTAGGCTTGTCGCTTTGGCCGGAGAAAGGAAACGGGCAGTGGGACTCCGTGTACTACGAATGCGTCTCGACCGAAAACACTCTGCCTTGATAACAGATTTCCATTAAAAAAAAAAAAAAAAAAATTCCCTAAAAAATCTTTGTGTGACACCTGACCGACTCAGTGGGTGGAGCATGCAACTCTAGATCTTGGGCGGGTCCTGAGCTCCAGCACCTTACTGGGTGTAGACATCACTTAAAGAAAAAAAAAAAGTTTATATGTTTGTCTTTTTTTTTTTTTTTTTTAGGCCTATATTTGAGGTTTCTAGTAAAAGTGGCAGGTTTGTTTGTTTGTTTGTTTTTTTGCTGTTCAGCATTTTCGGTCCAGAAATACTTGCAGTGGGTTTGGGAATTGTATGTAGTTCAGGTCTAAAAGTTCAGTTATAATCTTTTTTATATTTCTCATGACTTTGGTCAATATTTTGAAGATAGAAGGGCATCTGGGTGGCTCAGTGGTGGAGCGTCTGCCTTTGGCTCGGGTAGTGATCCCGGGGTCCTGGGATGGAGTCCCGCATGGGGCTCCCTGCATGGAGCCTGCTTCTCCTTCTGCCTGTGTCTCTGCCTCCCTCTGTCTCTCATGAATGAAAAAATAAAATCTTTAAAAAGAATATTTTGAAGAGAGAGAATACAGTTATAATAATAGTTTTATGTCTTTGCTAATTCTACCGTGTGTCATATTCCAGTCATTTGCATTGGTTGGTTTGTGTCCTCATTATGGGCCCCATTTACCTGTCTCTCTACTTGCCTGGTAATTTATGATTGGATGCCAGATATTGTGAATTTTACCGCGTTTAGTAATGGATATTTTTGAATTCCTGTAAATCTGGAACTTTTTCCTGGAGTGCAGTTAAATTACTTGGAAATGGTTTTGATTCTTTGGGATTTTGCTGTTAAGAGTTGTTAGTACCTAAATTAAATCTTTAAAAAAAAAAAAAAAAAAAAGAAGGGGATCCCTGGGTGGCTCAGCGGTTTAGCGCCTGCCTTCTGCCCAGGGCTTGATCCTCGAGTCCCGGGATCGAGTCCCACATCAGGCTCCCTGCATGGAGCCTGCTTCTCCCTCTGCCTGTGTCTCTACCTCTCTCTCTCTCTCTAATGAATAAATAAATAAATAAAATCTTAAAAAAAAAAAAAAGAATTGTTAGGACCACAGCAGTGCTAACTCCGGGGCTGATTATTCCCTCTGAGGCTTGACTAGTCTTCCTGAGGCCTCATAAATTATGAGTTTTTCTAATCTGGCTACTGGGAACAGGGTACTATTCCCAGCCTGGCGGGTGCATGAAGCACCTTTTCCTCTAATCTTTTCATGCAGTTCTTTCCCCAGCTTCGGATAGTTTTACTTCAATGCCCCACACAGGACTCGAATTCCAGAAGAGGGCCCTCTACAGCTCTCTGGGGTTTTCTCTCTCTCTCCCTGTGTGTGTGTGTCCGTGTCCGTGTCTCCTCTCTGGTACTCTGTCCTGTAAACTCTAGCTGCCTTGATCACCCTGAACTCTCAGATCTGTATTCACAACTCAGGGACTCCACTGAGCTCTGCCTCAGTTTTCCTTCCTTGCACTGTAGCCCATAAGCTCAAGGTAGTAAACCAATGCAAGTATTAGGGCTCACCCTATCTGTTGTCCTTTATCAGGCATTATTATCCTTTGTGGCTTTATGTCCAGTGTATTGAAAACCATTGTTTCTTATCTTTTGTCCTCTTTTGGTTGTTTTAGGTGGGAAGGGGAATCTATCGTTTCTCTATCATGACTTCTGGAAGTCCAAATATCACACCCATCTGGAACACTTTTATGTCTCAAAACCATTGAATCTTGGAACTCTTAGGTTGCATACTATTGAACTCACACCCAATTTATTCCAGGAGAAGACAGCTATTATCTGTCTTTATAGCCCTACAGACTTAACCAATAGCCTGCTACTTGGCTGACACTGAGTAAAAGCTGGAGTGGATGAATAAACTATTTTGAGCAAACAGCTGTCGGTCAGCTTATGGTGTTTTCTTCCAACATTTGTTGATGGGCTTTTGCAATTTTCTTCTTGCCTGCCAGAAGCAAGTGAAAGCTCGGCAAAATGGAAATTTCTGGGACTTGTTATTCATGATTGTAATTATCCACAAAAAACGCACCCTTTAAAAAAGCTTATTTGCAGGCATGAGGAAACTTTTAGGGATGAGGAAAATATTCTAAAACTGGGTTATGGTGATGGCTGCATAAGTTTACAAAAAATCATTGGACTGTACACTTAAAAATAGGTGAGTTTTGTATATAAATCACACCTAAATAAAGCAATTTTTTAAAAAAATTATTAATTTTAGAGAGACAATGTGTGTGTGCAAGGAGGGGGAGGGGAGAGGGAGAGGGAAAAGGAGAGAAGCAGACTCCCCCTGAATCCAGATCCACACTCAATCTCATGACCCTGAGATCATTACCTGAGGTGAAATCAAGAGTCAGATGCTCAACTGCCTGAGCCACCCAGATGCCCCTAAATAGAGCTGTTTTTTAAAAAGCTCATCTTGAAGATTTCCGAGGCATTTTAAGGTGAAAAAAGGAAGTTGCCAACCACTTTATATAAGCTAAACCCAGTTTTGATTTTTTTTTCAAAAGCCTTCTGTGCCTTGAAATACAACCTTGATTGGGTGGGGGTAGACCATGATGGATTCTCACTTTGTATGATACACATGTATTGCTCTTGCAATAAAAAAAAAGATAAGAAGATCTAAAATTTAGAGAGAAAATCAAATCAAGGGTGACACCAAGAGAAAAAGGGTCGAGTTGACCCATCCACAAGGCAGTGAACATGATATTAGGTTAGAAATCAGAAAGTGTAGGGACTCTTGGGTGGCTCAGTGGTTGAGCGTCTGCCTTTGGCTCAGGTCGTGATCCCGGAGTCCTGGGATCGGGTCCCACATCCAGCTCCCTGCATGGAGCCTGCTTCTCCTTCTGCCTCTCTCTCTGTCCCTCATGAATAAATAAAATCTTAAAAAAAAATCAGAAAGCCTGAATTTTGTTCTTGCTCTGGTCTTTGAAGTCTGCACTAAGAAATTATTTAGCCAGTCGCTATTGTTTCAGAAACCAGGTTCAAGTAGTGAAGTGAATATTTGGAAACTGGATCTTAGGTATCAAAAGTGGAACTCTGAAACTATTTTGATAGCAGCTATGGGAAGGATGTCAATTCAGGGGAATTTTTTTTTTTAAGATTTTATTTGTTCATGAGACACACACACACAGAGAGAGAGAGAGAGGCAAAGACACAGGCAGAGGGAGAAGCAAGCTCTCTGCAGGAGCCCAATGCGGGACTTGATCCCGGGACTCTAGGATCACGCCCTGGGCTGAAGGCAGGTGCTAAACTGCTGAGCCACCCAGGGATCCCCAGGGGAATTTTTTTTTAATCCTCCTAACTGTCTAATAAATGATGAGATTCACTCCCTCTCAGCTACCCTGACTGCACCTTGAACAGGTAAGACCATCTCTAATCCTGGATCCTGGGGAGGATGTGGCCTTACAATACATAGTGAGTGACATCACTGGCTTAGCACTTCAGTTTTCCTTATCAAATATAAATATTTTATTTATAGGATAATTGGAAAGACAAATGAAAAAATACATTGTGTCGCATTTAGAAAGAAATTGGGATGGAAAAGTAAATCATAATGAAACAGAACAAATACTTTATGATACTGCAGGAAACATTGTATCATACACACTTTGCTGTATGAGATCGTTATCTGTGCTTCAAGCATTGATACTTATCCTCCAGGCATGTATAATGATGTTCTCTTGGTGTGAATTGCCCTGCATAAGGGGTGGCTCAGTCTGTTAAGCGTCGGCCTTCGGGTCAGGTCATGATCCCTGGGTCCTGCGATCAAGCCCCCTGCTCAGCGGGGAGCCTGCTGCTATCTGTCCCTTCTATTCATGCTCTCTCTCCCTATTTCTCTCTCAAATAAAATCTTTTAAAAAATGAATTGCCTTCCATGAGACGACTTACAGATGGCTTTGTCTAAACACCATTTTCCCAAGCTTCCCTAAGCTTCGTGTCACCTTGGAACCTCGGTTTTTAGCTACAGTCCCTTTAGTCTTCAATTACTGAGTATTCAGTCTCACTAGTAACTTGAGTCAGATTTGTTCAGAGTATATAGTTTATATACAGGTAATAATCAGCCCCTGCATTTTTCTAATGCCGTTCCCACCAAGGACCAAGTTGATGATGTGCTTTCAGCTGTGCATCATCACCGGGAAGTCAGGAGAGGTTAGTTCCTACAGGCTCCACTTTGCAGGCAAAGGAGAGCTATTCAGAAGCAGCTGACCTCCTGAGAGAGCCAAGGAGGACTGCATCTTTTCTTTGCTGAAAGAAATGCAGAGGAAACTGGCTGGGGCTTGAAGTCTGAACATTTTCTTCAAGAAAGAAATGGTGCAAAGATCAGTTGGTTGAGCGTCTGACTCTTGATTGCAGCTCAGGTCATGGTCTTGGGATTATGAGATCAAGCCCCGCAACCAACTCCACACTTGGTGTGGAGTCTGCTCGAGTTTCTTTTCTCCCTCTGCCTCTGCCCCTCCCGCCGCTTGCGCTTTAAATAAATAAGTTCTTTTTAAAAAACAAAACCAAAAAAAAAAAAAAAAACCCCGTTGTGGCCTGATAAAATCAGACCGACTAAAAATGACCTGGACTCTATGTCTGTCACCTGATGGAAGATTGAAGCAGCCCTCTGTCCATTTCCTGAAGTTCCTCTTCCTTGCTAGATGATCAAATAGAAGTTTTCTATGCCCTCTCCTGGCTTGACTCTGAAACTGCATGACGGTGATCTTTAAGCATTCGCTGAGTGGGTCTTTGCTTAAATTCATGCCCTTCTCTCCCTTTCTCTTGCCCCAGGAAGCTCTTTTGGACTAGAGAGAGACTGAGTGGGCCACTTACTTGGATAAAAGTGGTCAGATTAATCAGGCTCCAGATGTCTATCTGATAAGCCGAATAGACCAAACAGCCAATCTCGTGTTCAAATAGTACATATTATTTTTGAGATTGAAAAATGATGCCATTGCCACATGCAGAAAAATGAAACTGGACCATTTCTTACACTATACACAAAAATAGACTCAGTATGAATAAAACACCTAAATGTGAGACAGGGATCCATCAAAATCCCAGAGGAGAACACAGGCAGCCACTTCTGTGACCTCGGCCGCAGCAACTTCTTGCTAGACACATTTCCAAAAGTAAGGGAAACAAAGGCAAAATGAACTATTGGGACTTCATCAAGATAAAAAGCTTTTGCACAGCAAAGGAAACAGTCAACAAAACTAAACAACCCACAGAATGGGAGGAGATATTTGCAAACATCTTATCAGATAAAGGGCTAGTATCCAAAATCTATAAATAACATCAAATTGAACACCCAAAGAACAAATAATCCAATCAAGAAATGGGCAGAAGATATGAACAGACATTTCTCCAAAGGAGACATGAAAAATGGCCAACAGACACATGAAAAAAATGCTCCATATCACTCAGCATCAGAGAAATACAAATCAAAATCACAGTGAGATACCACCTCACACTGGTCAGAATAGCTAAAATGAACAAGTCGGGAAACAACAAGTGTTGGCAAGGATGCAGAGAAAGGGGAACCACCAACACTGTTGGTGCACGAGGATGCAGCCACTCTGGACAACAGTATGGAGGTTCCTCAAAAAGTTGAAGATAGAGCTACCCTATGACCCAGCAATTGCACTACTAGGTATTTACCCCCAAAATACAAATGTAGTGATCTGAAGGGTCACCTGCACCCCAATGTTTATAGCAGCAATGTCAACAGTAGCCAACAATGGAAAGAGACTACATGTCCATCGACAGTTGAATGGATAAAGAAGATGTGATAGATATTATAGTATATATATATATATATATATCTATATATATATATGATTACTATTCAGCCACTAAAAAATTAAATCTTGCCATTTGCAACAACATGGATGGAACCAGTGTAATATGCTAAGCGAAATAAGTCAGTCAGTGAAAGACAATTATCATATGATACTACTCATATGTGGAATTTAAGAAACAAAACAGAGGATCATAGGGGAAGAAGATAAATAAGATGACATCAGAAAGGGAGACAAGCCATAAGAAACTCTTTTTTTTTTAAAGATTCTATTTTTTTATATATTTATTCATGAGAGACAGAGAGAGAGAGGCAGAGACACAGGCAGAGGGAGAAGCAGGCTCCATGCAGGGAGCCTGATGTGGGACTTGAACCCGGGACTCCATGATCACGCCCTGGGCTGAAGGCAGCGCTAAACTGCTGAGCCCCTCAGGCATCCCAGAAACTCTTAATCATAGGAAACAAACTGAGGGTTGCTGGAGGGACCAGGATAGGGGATGGGGTAACTGGGTGACGGACATGAAGGAGGGTTACGTGATATAATGAGCACTGGGTATTATGAGACGGATGAGTCACTGGCCTCTACCCCTGAAACCAATAATACATTATTTGTTAGTTAATAGAATTTAAATTTAAAAAAAGAAAAGGAGGACGCCTGGGTGGCTTGATGGTTGAGGGTCTGCCTTTGGTTCAGGGCGTCATCCCAGGATCAAGTCCCGCATTGGGCTCCCTGTGGGCTCCCTGTGGGGGGCCTGCTTCTCCCTCTGTCTGTGTCTCTGCCTCTCTCTCTGTGTCTCTCATGAATAAATAAATAAATAATCTTAAAAAATAAAATAATAAAAGAAAAAAGAAAATTGCACTAGAAAAAATAAATGTGATATTTTTAAACAAAAATGATGCTACTGTTGGAGGTAACTCCATGTGAGTGTGTTAAGTATCCCTGATGCATTGTTGAGCGTGTAACTTTGTAGGTAAAATAAAGAGTGGGCAGTTGGACGAGATTGAAAGAAAGTATTCTGAATATGCTCAAAAATATCTATTTTTCTTCAGGGCCAGGGGACAAGGAAGTGTTACTGGGTAACAGTGAGTAAAGAAAGCCCCCGGCCAGGTGTGTCAGGCAGGCTGGAGCTGATGCCTGATTATTCCTGAGCCTCTGCAAGTACAGACAAGTTTGTTGACTCCTTCTGTGGAACCCTTTTATCATTTGTGAGGCCAAAGGGAATCCATGCAGACAGCTGAAACGTAAGCAGCGTTTTCCTCATGTTCTTTGGCCGTCGTAGCTTTTTGGCTGAAATAGTAATCAGCCTAGAGCTGCCCTCCACAGCTTCCAGAAGATCCGTTCAGTCATTCGCTCACTCACCCACCATTTATTCTTTTTTTTTTTCCCCCACCATTTATTCTGTTACTGGTTTTTTGAGGCACTGCAATTAGAGGCTGGCCAGAAGGACAAAACACATATTGGGAACTTATAGGTTACTAGAATGGTGCTTTGGAATCTTTCTCCTGTCATGGCACACGTAGAAAAATCATACAATTTGTACGTCCCATTGAGGTAAGCGTGGATGGTGAGGAGTGGATTTAGGAATCTGTATGGGATTTGGTAAAAAAAAAAAAAATCTTTTCTATATATTACGTAATTTTGATTTGAAAAATAAAAGTATTAGAGGCAGCATTAAATGTTGGACTTCTATAAAATTTCCAAATAAAGTATTTTCAAAATTTTCGCTTTCCTCTGTGAATATGACTTTTTATTATCAGGTTTTGTGTTTGAATTGGCTACATACAATAACCACCAAGACTTTTCAAGAAGGATCCCTTCAAGGGGCGCCTGGGTGGCTCAATCGGTTGAGCATCCAGCTTGATTTCAGCTGGCACGTTGTGAGCTAGAGCCTCGTATTTTTTTTTTTTAAAGAAAGCTTTTTTTTTTTTTTTAATTTAATTTTTATTTATTTTTGATAGTCACAGAGAGAGAGAGAGGCAGAGACATAGGCAGAGGGAGAAGCAGGCTCCATGCACCGGGAGCCCGACGTGGGATTCGATCCCGGGTCTCCAGGATCGCGCCCTGGGCCAAAGGCAGGCGCCAAACCGCTGCGCCACCCAGGGATCCCTAGAGCCTCGTATTGAGCTCCACGTGGAGCCCTGCCTGGCGGGGGAGTCTGCTTGAGATTCTCTCCCTCTCTTTAACCCCCTCCCAATTTGTGTGCTCTCTCTCTCTAAAAATAAATAAATAAATCTTTTTTTTTAAAGGATCTCTTCAAGTTCTGGATAGCCACGAACAATTGGAAACTCAAGTGATAAAAAAGTGAAATTTTAATATTAAAACTTTACAAAAGTTAGATTTATAGCAGCGTCTTCTTTTTCTTTCGTTCGTAGTTATGCAACTGAAATTTCTTGTGATACCAATGGGTTTTGAATCCCATCACACTCTTTCGTGTCAAGCATTTCAAAATAATGACAGCTCTGATTTAAAGCACGCACCTTCAGAACAAATACTTAAAATATCCACTTGGTACGCGCTGGCATGCACTGTTTATGGCCTGCTGGCATCTGCTCTGATTGGCCAATGTCTGTGTCATCTCAGATGTTAAATATTTCTAATACCACCCTGCCATGAGCATTGTTCAAGCAGTCACTCCGACGTTAGCTGGACCCTGTTTGGACATCAGTCAAAAATAGAGATAATCTGATACTAAGGGAAGATGGATGTAGGTCAGCTGTCTGGGGCTGCTCTGGCCCAAATCTCCCAGCCAGTCTCCTTGCTCCTCCTCCCCTGACTGGCTGCACCTCGGGTTCCTGCCCATCCTCCTTGGGTCGCTAGAACCCAACTCCTCTAGCAGGGCCCCGAGCCCTCCTCCCCAACGGGCAGCAGTGCACCTGCTGCTGGCCTCTGAGTCTGGGTGGTAATGCATGGCAAGCAGCAAATGCTGCCAATCCTGCTGCCTCCTTGTGGGGACCACAGAGCAGGATGTCAGACTCCGAGGAGCGTGACCTGCACGTACCCAGACGTGACTGGCCTTGGGTGGCCCCAAGGACCGTGGGGTCTTTATGTTATGTCTCCCCCTCCTCCCGTAACCCAGCTGCAGACCCCACTGTGCTATGATCACTGCTTAAGAAACTCTGCAGTAGAGAAAATAAAACATAAGATGATGACATTACCTAGTATTTACCAGTTTTTGGTACTGGGTGCGGGTCACGGTGGACCTTGTTCAATCCTCATAAGAACAACCAGAAAGGATTATCATTCCATTTGACAGAATAGGAAATAGGTTCAAAAGGGTGAATTGCTCAGGTTGATGTACTAAGTCCACGCTTCCCCCGACTGGGTGCCTCAGGGGTGTACACATGGGCGTGCTAGTTTAAACAATGTCAGGTATTGGAGTGACAGCTTTTCTTAAAAATCGGGGGGAAGCATTTAACTGGTAAATAAGATCAAATGTTCTTTAGTAATATAAACATGTGTTATGAAACTGAATGTGGGACCCCTGGGTGGCGCAGTGGTTTAGCGCCTGCCTTTGGCCCAGGACGATCCTGGAGACCCGGGATTGAATCCCACGTCGGGCTCCCGGTGCATGGAGCCTGCTTCTCCGTCTGCCTGTGTCTCTGCCTCTCTCTCTCTCTCTCTATCATAAATTAAAAAAAAAAAAAAGAAAAGAAACTGAATGAAATGGCACACGTTTGCAAGATGAGGCATGAAACCTCAAAGAGACCTTGTGCTGGACGGGGAGCTACTTTGAGCTATTGCCCCAAACCCACAGGGAACGCGAGTGGGTTTTCTCCACTGCCATACGTCGTAATTGAGCTACACGGATGGTGGAGCTAGGATTTAATATTTTTTTCTGATCCCAGCTCCTGTATTTGTCTCCAATCGAAAACTGTGAGAATTTTGAGAGTTTTAAGAGTTCCAGAGAGAGGGAGGGAGAGTTTTTGAGGGTGGGCTTCCATGGAACATGGGACACGTGGAGATGGGGGTCGTGGGAGAGAACCTTCCAGGCGAGGAGATGGCATGAGCAAAGGACAGGAGGCAAGAAAGTGAGGGCTGTGTAAGGTGAACGATGGCTCGAGGGACAAGTGCACAAAGGTGTGTTTTGGGAAAGGGAATTAGTGGATTGGCTTCGAGGAAGCATTGTCTGCTGGGAGAGTGGAGACACCAAGGGAAAGCTGGAGTGGGAGGACGGGAACCGCAGGAACAGCAGAGGGAGCGAGTGGGGGGCTTGCAGGCAGAAGACCACTAGGACTTACCAAAGGATGGGGCAGACAGCAGGATCAAGGAGAAGGCTGAGCCACGGGCCACTGAGGGGCTGGCAGGACATCCGGGTGGGGAGTCAGAAAGTGAGCAACTGGAACCTCGTGGCTGGGATCTGGTCTGTGAACTACCTGCCTCCAGGTGAACATCGTCACCTTGATATTGAAAGATTGCCATCAGAGAAGGAGCTGTCAGGAGAGCAGGAGGGCACGCCTGATGGAAGGTTTATGAATTTTTAAAAAATATTTTTATGTATTTATTCGACAGAGAGAGAAAACAAGCAGGAGGAGCAGCAGAGGGAGAGGGAGAAGCAGGCTCCCCACTGAGCAGGGAGCTGGATGTGGGGCTCAATCCCAGGACTCTGGGCTCATGCCTCGAGCCAAAGGCAGCTGCTTCACCAACTGAGGCACCCAGGTGCCCCCCACCCCCCATGGAAGGTTTAAAGGAAGGGAGTGTTCAGCAGTAGGGAAAAATGGGAAGAAGTTGGAGTTATTGTCATGTAGTGCCTGGCATGCAGTAGGCACTCAAATATTTGTGAGAAGAATGAAAGAATAAACCAAGAGGTAAGAAAACGATAGGTCCAATGGTGTAGGAAAAGACGTTAGGGTTCAAAGCTGATGGCCAAGAAAGAATTCTTGAGGCATCTTTGGGGCAAAAAGGTGGTTTTATTAAAGCACAGGGACAGGACCCGTGGGCAGAAAAAGCTACATTGGGGTGACGAGGAGGGGCCCATTATAGACTGTCAAGTTGTGAGGGGTTAGGGAGCGTGTGAGTCTCTAAGGAATTTCGGAAATAAGGTTTCGAGGACCTTGAGGGGGTTGGCTATTGTTGGGGAAAGGTCACTTATTACCGGCTAATATAACTTGAGTCATGAGACCCTTCAGATGTGTATCGGTGGGTCATGTGCTTGGGGGATGATCGCCAACAAGTATCTTGGGGAGTAGAGATAAAGGAAGTTTCCAAAGGAATCTTTATATGTTAGAGTCACAGGGTCCTGGGGGTTGGGTTAAGATTGCCTCTTGCCCTTAGCAAAGTATGAACCTCAAGGCAGCTGAGTCCCTAGAGGAATGTCCCTCTGCCTGTTTCAAGGACTTGTCCCTGGGCTGTAGGTAGGAAGGCAATTTAATAATTTCTCTTCTGCCTTTGTTTCCCCCATCATCTGGGACAAGCCTTGTGAAAGATATAGTGGTACAATCTGCACGTAGGGATGTTGAGGGATTGTTGTTTAATTTCTGGAAAATGCTCTGCAGTCTCTTTCAGCACTGAAAGCGCATTATTGACCTTTAGGAAACTTTGCCCCCATCCTGCACAGCGGGGGCTGGGTGGTGTGGGGTTTAAGGTACAACTTTCATGTCAAAGTTACAATTTAAAGCAAACTCAGACCCTTTCCATTCAATCTCAACTTCCAGAGATTAAAAGTGTGTAATACCACTTCATGGCTCACATAACCTCATCACAAATTACTTTTTTCCTTTCCCTGGGGGTTAGACATAAAGAGGAGTACAGATTAGGGACTCCCTGGAGTGGGACCTTCACTAGGAGTGGTCTTGGAGCCCTGTTGGAAAAGGTTATTTAGAAAGACCCTACTTTAGGGACGCCTGGGGGGCTCAGAGGTTTAGCACCTGCCTTCCGCCCAGGGAGTGACCCCGGGGTCCTGGGATTGAGTCCCACACTGGGCTCCCGGCATGGAGCCTGCTTCTCCCTCTCCTGTGTCTCTCTGCCTCTCTCTTTCTCTCTCTGTGTCTCTCATGACTAAATAAATAAAAAATCTTAAAAAAAACCCACTCTATATTATTTTTTAAAAATGCATTTATAGGGATCCCTGGGTGGCGCAGCGGTTTGGCACCTGTCTTTGGCCCAGGGCGCGATCCTGGAGACCCGGGATCGAATCCCACATCGGGCTCCCGGTGCATGGAGCCTGCTTCTCCCTCTGCCTGTGTCTCTGCCTCTCTCTCTCTCTCTCTGTGACTATCATAAAAAAAAAAAAAAAATGCATTTATAGGGGTGCCTGTGTGGCTCAGTGGGTTGCATCCTACTTTTGATTTCCGCTCAAGTCATGATCTCAGGGTGTGAGATGGAGCCCCTCCATGAGCTCTGGGCTCAGTGCAGAGTCTGCTTCTCTCTCTCCTCCTCCCTCTGCCCCTCCCATCCGCCCTCCTTCCGAGCTCTTTCTTTTTTTTTTTTTTTTTTTCCGAGCTCTTTCTAAAATAAGTAAATCTGTTTTAAAAAAGGAATTACCAATTTCTCTTCCTTAGAGAAAGTTTTTTTCCCTTTAAGTCTTTTGGCTTTTAAAGATATTACTCTGAAAGGGAGAAGCAGGGGCCCAGGGCTTGATTTGGGGCACGCAGGCACCGGGCAGGTGCGGTGCGGGGTAGTGGGGAGATAGTGGGGAGACCGCGCCTGGCGAGAGCGCCGGAGGCCAGAGTCCAGGAGGCGGGGAGAGAGCGGCCCCTTGGAGGCGGCTCCCGGGGCCACCTGCTTTTTGAGCGCGGGCTGCTGGGTGCAGACAGGGGGCGACCCAGGGCTGCTGGGTGCAGACAGGGGGCGACCCAGGGCTGCTGGGTGCAGACAGGGGGCGACCCAGGGCTGCTGGGTGTGGGCAGGTGACCACCCGGGGCTGCTGGGTGCGAGCAGGTGACGACCCGGGGCTGCTGGGTGCGGGCAGGGGGCGACCCGGGGCTGCTGGGTGCGGTCAGGGGGTGACCCGGGGCTGCTGGGTGCGGTCAGGGGTTGACCCGGGGCTGCTGGGTGAGGGCAGGTGACGACCCGGGGCTGCTGGGTGCTGGCAGGTGACCACCTGGGGCTGCTGGGTGTGGGCAGGGGGCGACCCGGGACTGCTGGGTGCTGGCAGGTGACCACCCAGGGCTGCTGGGTGCTGGCAGGTGACCACCTGGGGCTGCTGGGTGCTGGCAGGTGACCACCCGGGGCTGCTGGGTGCGGGCAGGGGGTGACCCGGGGCTGCTGGGTGCTGGCAGGTGACCACCCGGGGCTGCTGGGTGCTGGCAGGTGACCACCCGGGGCTGCTGGGTGCAGGCAGGTGACCACTGGGGGTTCCGGGGGCCGGCGGCATGCTGCGGCGGGTGGCGGCCGGGTGCGCCCGGGCTCTGGGCGCTGGCGGGGGTGCGCATCCTGCCTCGGGGCTCAGCCCCCGGGGCCGCAGCGCCAGCAGCGGGTCCCCCGATGCGCCCCGGAACCAGCCCCCCAGCTCCGAGTTCTTGGCTCGGCCGGTGGGCGTCTGCTCCATGATGCGGCTGCCGGTGCGAGCCTCCCCCGAGGGGCTGGACGCCGCCTTCGTCGGGGTGCCCCTGGACATTGGGACCTCCAACCGGCCTGGGGCCAGGTAAGGTCCCAAGGATTAGGGGCACGTGGCTGCACCGCCCGTGGCCACTGGGGACGGAAGACAAAAGGACAGGTGCCTGCACTCACCCAGGGGGGTTGGCAGCTGGTGCGGGCTTCAGAGCTCCTGTGGGGGGGGGGGGGCTCCACACCTGTGTCATCCGTGGGTGACCGGAGCCTTCTCCACGCACTGCTTCCTGAGCCTCCTGGGACGGGGGCTTGGGCTTGCAGGGGCAGGGGACATCATTTCTGAGAACAGAGGAAACTGGATGCTCCTTCCCCAAACCATCTAGATGCCACTTGATAAAGAATTGCTCATATACAAGGCTTTTTTTTAAAAAATAAATTTTATTATTTTTAAGTAGTCTCTACATCCAGTATGAGGCTCGAATTTACAACCCCAAGATCAAGAGTCCCACGCTCTACCTCTGCCAACTGAGCCAGCCAGGCACCCCAAAGTGTTTTTTCTAGGATCAAAGTAAAATCTGTTTTCTTATTCAAGGAGCATCAGCTGTTTCTGATTCAGCTCAGCCACTCTTTACATCTAAGAGTCTGAAGTATAGATGCCATCACTTATTAAATGTCTCCTAAATGCAAGGCGCTTTGCGTAGATGACCTCACTCAATTCCTCCTAATCTGTAATCTGTAAAATTAGGAGACTGAGGCTCATGGAGATTAAGAAATTATCCAATGCCATTTAGTAAATTGGTGATGGGCGGGCTCCTAAATCTGTGCCTTTAATCTCTTCAAGTATATAGACTGGATCAGTGATTCGAGACCAGGGGTGATTTTGCCTCCAGGGGACATTGATGGTATCTGGAGGCCTTTTTGGTTATCCCAGCTTGCTACTGGCATCACGGGAAACATCCTACAAGGCACCGGATAGCGCCCCCCTCCCACCAACATCAAGGATGCATCCAGCTGGGAGTGGGAGCAATGCAGAGGCGGAGAAATCCTGGCCTAGGCAGGACCTCCGACCTTTTAGGGATGGTTCACAGGATGATTCTTCCTTTTCCAGATTTGGACCCCGGCGGATCCGGGAAGAGTCAGTGCTGCTTCGGACAGCCAACCCTAGCACGGGGGCCCTCCCCTTCCAGTCCCTCATGGTTGCAGACCTAGGCGACGTGAATGTCAATCTCTACAACCTTCAGGACAGCTGCCGTCTAATTCGAGAGGCCTATGAGAAAATTGTAGCGGCCGGCTGTATTCCCCTGACCTTGGGTAATGGCATCTGCGTAGACAGGTGCAGCTCTGCACTGAGGGTTCGTTTATCGTGGGCCGGGGTGTAGCTGCTCCTTCAGGGCAAGCCACTATGAGTATGGAGACAGTGGGAAAGAGGACGTTTCTAATTTATTTGTTTTAACCCGTGGGGAGAGGATGTTTTCATTTTTGGACTAGTATGAGTGACAGCGATGGACTAGGGTGGGGCAAGTGAGGGGTTCACCATGGGGGGTTTGCCAAAAGGTCAACAATAAATATGATGGACGTTTCTCTTTGGCCTCAGGCTCCAGTATAGTTCAGAATAGCACTGTTACTGGTCCTGTCTTTAAAATTTGTCACAGTCAAATTTGTCACTGAGTGGCTCAGTCCGTTGGGCATCCGACTCTTGGTTTCCACTCAGGTCATGATCTCAGGGTCCTGGGATTGAGCCCTGTGTCTGACTCTAGGCTCAGCATGGAGTCCACTTGCCCATCTTCCTCTGTTCCTCCTCCAACTTGTGCTGTCTCTCTCACACAAATCCATAAATCTAAAAAAAAAAAAAAATTATCATGGAATTTTTTTGCATTGACCTTGATTTTTAAAAGTATTACATCAAAATAGTATTTGTATTAATGACTGCATTTTTTTTCATGTCTCTTAAATTTGGCAAGTGCCTCTACCTACTTCACCTTTGTCCCATCCCTTGATTCCAGGCTGGGGGAAGGGTTACAATAGGAGCTCAGTTGTGAATTTTTAACTATTTCAAGGACATGTTTTTCTCTTTCTTTTCTTCTTTCTTTCTTCTTTCTTTCTTTCTTTCTTTCTTTCTTTCTTTCTTCTTTCTTCTTTCTTTCTTTCTTTCTTTCTTTCTTTCTTTCTTTCTTTCTTTCTTTCTTTCTTTTCTTTTTTCTTGAGAGAAAGACAGAAAGCTTGATGGAGCATGCACACCAGGAGATCAGGGTGGGGGTTGGAGGGGCAGAGGGAGAGAGAGCCTTGCCCACTCAGGGCTCCATCTCACAACCCTGAGATCATGACCTGAGCCGAGATCAAGAGTTGGACGCTCAACTGACTGAGCCACCCAGGGGCCTCTCAAGGACATCTCATTAAAAATGAGTTTATTTGAGAGAGAGCTGCAAAGGGGTGTTTTCTCCTCATCAAGGTCTCTATCAATCTTAGCTCTCTATCTAATCTTTCCCCTTGTCCTCCCCAGCCCCTCCTCCCCACTCTTACATTTCTTTCTCTCTAGTTCACAAATAGTTAAAATGACACAGGCCTTTTTCTAAATATCCAAGGGTGCTTTTGCCAAAAGAGAGGGCCGAGCCTGCAGAACATCGTGGTGCTGAGTGTGATTTCTGGATGGCATGGTTTGAAAATCTCAGCTTCACCTCTCACTAGCTATTTATGCTTCATTTCCTCTCTTGTAAAATGGGAATAGCACTAGCAGCATCTCCCTCATTGTTTTGTGTGAGGGGCGTACAGTGCCAGTGCATATGAAGTGTCCGGCATCGTGACTTGCATATTTTAAGCTTCAATAATTGTAAGCTATTATTGCTATTAATAGTGATCA
Organism: Vulpes lagopus; assembly: GCF_018345385.1. NCBI lineage: Eukaryota > Metazoa > Chordata > Mammalia > Carnivora > Canidae > Vulpes > Vulpes lagopus. The sequence goes on from NC_054831.1 coordinate 131,155,857, forward strand.
TAGTAATACTTTTCTAGGCCCGAGCTGTCCTGTACAGTAGCCACTAGCCACGTATAGTTAAAAAAATTAGAATTAATTAAAATTAGATAAAATAAAAAATTCAGTTCCTGCATGGCTTGAGCTATATTCCAGTAGGCACAAGTGGTTAGTGGCCACCATGCTGGCCAGTGCAGATAGAGAACATGCCCCTTATTGCAGAGAGTTCTATTGGACAGAGTTGTTCCAGGCATTTTACCTGTAAGCTTTGTTTCCTTTTTTTTTTTTTTTTTTAAGATTTTATTTATTATTTGAGAGAGAGAGAGAGAGTGAGAGAGCACACAGGGGGAGGAGCAGAGGTAGAGACACAGGCGGAGGGAGAAGCAGGCTCCCTGTGGGGAGCCCAATGGGGATCCCAGGACCCCGGGATCACACCTGGAGCCGAAGGCAGATGCTCAACCTCTGAGACCCCCAGGCACCTCATTTTCCTCTTTTAAATGACAATGTAATCCCAAACATCCAGTGGTCATTTTCATATCACTGAACAAGATCTCGTGGAGGTGAGGTTATAGCTCTTCGGTCTAATGGAAAGGGTGGCACCATTGGGTCAGTGGAAGATGGCTCTATCGAATACACGGTCCTCTCATCTTATCCACATTCCAGATATTTTCTTCTTCCTCTTTGCAGGCGGAGATCACACAATCACATATCCTATATTGCAAGCGATGGCAAAAAAGTAAGTCTCAAGTGTCTGGGCGTACACAAGGGTTTCAAAATTCAGGAGCTGAGTTGTTTGCTGCTAGATGGTATCAAGTGACGTCTGCTGGCTCAGGTTATCTGGGGTGATAGGAAATTCCCGACTGAGTCGCTTCTGTGGATCAAAATTAAGGTCGAGCTCCAGGTGTCTCTGTCAGTCAGTAGCTGGGAGCCAAGTCACTTATTATTAACACTCGTGGCTCCCCTTGCTTGTCCTAGCTCTGCTCTGGTGTGCATGCTCAGTGTTTGTCTCTGTTTTTGGAAGATGGGGCCCTCGTGAGATACTCCACCCCAGTTCACTTCAGTTTCTGTTTTGCCTCAAAGGCCAAATACCCAAGGCTGTGGCTTGCTGAGGAGAGGGCCCTGTTTCTTCCGGAAAGGGCCCCTCTCCCAGAGAATGAGAGGATGGATTTTCCAGTCGCAGAAGGTCTACCAGGGATTAACTGACTTTGGTTAATTAGTTTGAAAAAGAGGCAGAAGGGCCAAGGCGCTGGCAGATCCAGAATATGGGAAGGATATGTGGGTAGCATTGTGGCTGTTGGTGGGTGGGTACTGGGTGCAAGTCTTTTCTGGAAGCTGTGCTTGCTTAGCATTGATTTAGATTGTATGTTTCTTTTGGGTGGTTGGCGGGGTCGTCGGAGATTATGGAGAGAGAGCTGGGTTGAAGCTGCTGCTTGGTGCCACGGTGGGAAGAAGCGGGGCTCTGATTAGTTCTGCAAGCTCCCCTGAGCCTCAGTCCTTCATTCTTATCCGCCCGGGGGCCTCTCCATCTCTAAGTGCAGAAAATTCTGGGTGGTAGGTCGTGGCTGGCAGCTAAAGCAAAGCGCGTGCCCATCTTCTGCTGGACTTCTCTGGCTTTATTATTCTGAGATGTTAAGTGATTTGAGGACAGAAACCACTAGCAAGGTTGGCACCTTGATGCCAGGTGTCCCGTGGCTATGAGTTGTCAGGTTTGGAAGTTCGGGTGGCCCGGAGGGCGGCTGTGCTCAGGTCCCTGAGGAGGCCTGGCCACTGAGCTGCCTGTTGTCACCAGGCATGGCCCCGTGGGGCTGCTGCATGTGGACGCCCACACGGACACGGCCGACAAGGCCCTGGGAGAGAAGGTCTATCACGGGACGCCCTTCCGCCGGTGCGTGGACGAGGGCCTCCTGGACTGCGAGCGCGTGGTGCAGGTCGGCATCCGGGGCTCCGCCACGACCTTGGATCCCTACAGATACAGCCGGAGCCAGGTGACAAAGTGCATTTCTCTGCCCGCCCGTGCCCCCGGCCTGCAAAGTGCATTTCTCTCTGGTGCCTGTTCCGTGGCGGGTGTGGATTCAACAGGAACTTTGATGACCATGTTCAGAAAATTGGGGGGCGGGGGCGAGTTTGCCTCCAGAGGACCGCGTGGAGGAGAGAGGGTGTTGTTAGTTGGTGAGGCCGAGGGGGCCTCTCATCGCTGGGCTGGGGGGACAGGCGGGAACACAGCGGCCTCTCGGTGGTGGCTGCCTGGGAAAAGGCCTGCAAGGGTCCGAACCCAAAGCCTGTGGCCACCTTTCTTGTTCTTGTCCTCACCCCCGATCGGCAGGGTAGCTTCCAGGTAACCACGAAGGACAAGATCCCACCAGGAAAGACCCAAGACCCCTGCTTTTGTTTTTGAAGATCATTCATTCATTCATTCATTCAAACACAGAGGCAGAGACCCAGGCAGAGGGAGAAGCAGGCTCCCCGCGGGGAGCCCGATGGGGACTCGATCCCGGGACCCCGGGGTGACGGCCTGAGCCCAAGGCAGCCGCTCCACGGCTGAGCCCCCGACGCCCCGACCCCCGCTTTCCGGGTGGGGAGGCGGTGCCCTGCATGCTGTGCGGAGCCGCCCGCAGGAGCTTGCCTCGGCTGAGCCTCCCTGTGGCCCGGCCCCGGCGTCAGCTTTGATTCACTCGTTGCTTCTTCCCCACCGGCCGTTCGTCCCTAACTCAGCGGTGAAGTGGGGGTGATGGTTCCCTGCTGGTGGGATCGGGTCCCGTGTGCCCAGCGCTCCGCTCCCCTCCCCGCCAGGGCTTCCGGGTGGTCCTGGCCGAGGACTGCTGGATGAAGTCGCTGGTCCCGCTGATGGCAGATGTGAGGCGGCAGATGGGGGGCAAGCCCCTTTATATCAGCTTTGACATCGACGGCCTGGATCCTGCCTACGCCCCAGGGACAGGAACACCTGAAATTGCGGGGCTCACCCCGAGTCAGGTGAGGAGGTTCCACCCGGGACGACTCCTGAGGGTGACGATTCAAGGACTAGGGGTGGGTCTTCAGGGTCGGGACACGGTTTTGCAAGGGGTGCGGGTAGGCCTTTCTGCACGCTGACCACTCTTGTAGGGTGAGGAGTGGCCAAGGACTCTGGCAAGGACTCCCGTCTCCTCTCGGGGTTATGATAGTCTGTTACTGGAGCTTTCTGCCCCTGATCCACCTGCGGTTGGTTCCTGGGGACACATTACAGCATCCCCTCTTAGAAGCACGAGACTTAGCTTCCTGGGGTTGCTCATGATGGGATTAACCACCTACCATGGAACTTCAAGCGTTTTAGAAACATCCAGATAAAGCTCCCTTGAGGTGTGCTGAGTGTAAACACAGGCGGGAACTGGAGGGTGGTTGTAACCGGAAGGCCAGCTCCCGCAGGGCAGGGCTTTTCTTTCATTTACTCCCCTATCCTCGGAGTCTAGGATAGTGCCTGACGCACAGAGCAGGAACTCCTGGACGTTTGTGTGAATGAGTGACGACCACTTCCACTCGCTCAGTTATCTCACCTCCTCTAAGAAAGGGGCCTTCTCGCAGCTGCCTCTTCAAGGCCATTCTCTGCCAGTTCCCCTCGGGGAGATTTCTAACACACAGTCCTCATTCCTCAGCTTATCATTCTGGGCTTTTCACCGGCAGAGTGGAAACTCTTTTAGACAAAATGACCTCTTCCTACCGTCCCCCTCACTTATCCTGTCTTCTGGCCACATCTAACTACTGGTATTTCTTTCCATCTTGGTGACTTTGCATGTGTCTGTCTGTCTGGGCTGCCCTTCCCCTACTTAGTTGCTTGGTCTATTCCTTGGGCTCTTTCCTTTTTTTTTTTTTTTTAATTTATGATAGTCACAGAGAGAGAGAGAGAGAGAGAGGCAGAGACACAGGCAGAGGGAGAAGCAGGCTCCATGCATCGGGAGCCCGATGTGGGATTCGATCCCGGGTCTCCAGGATCGTGCCCTGGGCCAAAGGCAGGCGCCAAACCGCTGTGCCACCCAGGGATCCCCCTTGGGCTCTTTCCATCTTGGAGAGGGAGGCCTTCCCCCAGCTCTTTGGGCTGTTTCATGGTATACTTTTCTACACTTGCTTTAAAAAACTTTTTTCCTGGGATCCCTGGGTGGCGCAGCGGTTTGGCGCCTGCCTTTGGCCCAGGGCGCGATCCTGGAGACCCGGGATCGAATCCCACATCGGGTTCCCGGTGCATGGAGCCTGCTTCTCCCTCCGCCTGTGTCTCTGCCTCTCTCTCTGTGACTATCATAAATAAAAAAAAAAAAAAAACAAAAAAACTTTTTTCCTAAGATTTTATTTTTTAAAGTAATCTCTACGCCCAACACGGGGCTTGAACTCACAACCCCGAGATCAAGAGTTGTATGCTCTACTGGCTGAGCCAGCCAGGCTCCCCTACACTTGCTTTTCTAGAAGCCTTCAATGCACGATGTTGAAACGATTGGTTTGCTTGGTTTCACCAACACACAATGGAGCCCTTGGGAATGGGGGCTGTGCTTTGGCCATTTGTGTGCCCGGCTGTCGATAAATGTTTACTGAGGAAAAGCAACAGTTCCAAGTCAAAGGGTGGGCATGCGTTGGGAGAGATCCACTGGGACCTCTGTGGTTGCTTTTCCTCGTGGATGGTTACTGCTGTGGACAACTCAGGCTTCGTCTTGGACAGGGGCTGGAAATCATCCGGGGTTGTCAAGGCCTGAACGTGGTGGGTTGTGACCTTGTGGAAGTTTCACCGCCCTACGATCCTTTTGGTGAGTAAACGAGAATACTAGGATCTGTGGGCAGCTCCTAGTTTAAATTATATTCATCTACTTGGTTAAGTAGAAGATGGATGGGTCCTTTTGTATAACTCGGGAGCCTGCCGAGTATGTTCTGCAGTGGAGAAAATAAACCTATTACCGCACACCTTCCAAACATGAGCTAATTAACAACACCCCGGGGAGGTGGCTGTTATTGGTTTGCCTGCCCAGCAGCAGAAGAGAGCACCGGCCTGCAGTTTATTAGTAGGGTGGCATAGTTCCATCCCCCTTTGATATTTCATTGAAAAGTGAATTGTCGAGGTGTAAGTGGTTTAGGAGAGGTATTCGAAGCAGATGCCATCACAATAATTTCAACGTAGAGAAGCTTACAGACTTGGGCCTATTAACGTCAGAGGGGAGGCGATTAAATACAATAGACACCATTTAGTATAGGTTTTCCTTTGGGGGGTGCGAATATGTTTTCAGAGTAGAACAAAGAACCGTCTGAATTTCAGAAAACTATTTCTGAATGATGCTTGATGGAGAATATCAGGGAAAGCACATCCACAGGGTGGCTGGGTGGCCCAGAGAAGAGCATGGAAGTGGGCTGGGGAGTCTGGAAAGGGAAGAGGGCGGAGTACTGAGAGGCTCCAGCCTTAGGTTTTGTTTCTTTGTAGGAAACACAGCCCTCCTGGCTGCTAACCTGCTGTTTGAGATGCTGTGTGCGCTCCCCAAAGTGACAGTCGTCTGAACCTCGGGCTCTTCAACACAACAGGCTGTGTTGATGACAGTTCTCAAGCATTTATGCGCAAGCGGAGTCCTGGGCAACTCTGAGTACTCAGGAGTTTATGCCAGTACAACTTTCTGCTGAGAAATGTCCCTAGAGGCTGTAAAATCAGGGCATTCAGTAGAACTCCAATCCAACGGCTAATATTTCTGTGGGGTTTGAGTCAACTATAAACAGAGAAGCGCTTGTGCTGTTTTGATGAGATGGTGGAGGATTGGGCGGGGCGGGGGGGCACGGAGCCAAGGAGCATTTGGTTCACGAAGATGATCTAAAAATTGGAGAAATGGAATAAAAAAGCCCTGTGACATAATACTGTATAAACATCCTGTATTTCTCTAGTTTCTTCCTTTACACTGTGGCTCCTCCTGAGGAACTCAGGGCTGCACCTGGGTTTTAGGACCACTGTGAACATAGAAAGTTTGAATGAAAGTAACTTGCAGATCCTAATAAAGAAACTTGCCACTTAGAAGCCCAGGAGGGTGCATGAAATGTCTTTTCAGCCAGACATCAGGTGGCCTCCAAAGAGCCCTTGGTGACACTTCCCTAACCCACTCCCCGTCTCAGTTTCACATTCTCTCCTCTTGGAGCTGATACATCCTCCCTGACGGCAACTCCTGAAATCTGCAGCGAAGACTGAGGCGTGTGTCATGTGCAAATTCTTTCATTGCTAAGGTGTCCACAAATCATCACCTCCCAATGCAAGAGCGACGTGTAATCATCACACATTAAAATAGTTTATTTGTTTCCAGTCTGTAATATTCTTAAAACAAAAATAACATCAGCTTCAGTGCCTGTTCACAATACAAAACAAAAACAACATAAAAAAGACACCATTTGCCAAATAAGTTATTTGTTCCTAAGAGTATCAAAAGTGCAAAATATTCACCTTCTTTTCAGATCGGTCTCTAAAGCTCCATCCTCCTCGACAAGCTCAACGGACAGATTCAGCAGCTGCCACACTGCATTTGTGTTCAAGGGACAAGGTGAGGCATTTGGATGTGAGCAATATTTCATCTGCAAAGATAGTCTGCGTCGGCATTTAAAGAATTTTACTTGGGAAAAAAGTTTGAGTGTTTGCTTCTCATCTCTTTTCCCAAACAAAGCATGTCAATTAAAAAACACATTCAGATTTCATTTCTTTTTAAAACAGGAAAACATGCATGTGCTGGATGAGGAGGAAATAAACCCATTACTTTGAAAAGTACGACCAAATTTTCAGGGTCGGTAACTGATGGCAGAGAGAGACCATGGTGCCTCAACAGAGGTCAGGGCAGTCTTGCTCACTGAAATGCTGCTGACTCAGACCTGACAATCTCTTAGACAAATTATGCCACCAGCACCTGGATGATAAAAAAACCCCCAAAAACAAAAAAACAACTTTGTAAGTAGTTGTGTATTCTACAAAGACTTGTTTTAGGCCAGTTTTCATCCCCATCTGCTAAATATGATGCGTGGCTCTACCAACCAGAAGAGCCTACTTCTAAAGACAGAACAATGCTGTCAGTCTCAAGATATTCAAAGACCAGGAGGTTCACTTAAAACCAAAATTAGGTCTGTGTGATTCCACACAAAAGGAGAGACGGTGGCATTGGCTGAGCATGACGATGGCTCATACATTTGACACAACAGTAAACAAATTCATGGAAACATTCAGGAGGAAAGGCTTGGGTGGTCAAGGGCCATGTTCAATGTAAAGTAGAACCTTCCTAGTGTCCTCTTGGGGGACATCTCTCCCAGCCCTGAACAGACCTGTGGAAGAAATTTTGGACTGAAAAATTCGCCAGGAATGTTTTTAATCCTATCTATTCTCACTTTCCTTTCTTAGTACAAATGGAGGGTGCAGCTGTCTGTCTGAAGGTGCTTTTTATTTTAATGAGACACATTTTTAAAATGAACAAATCTGGTAGGGGGGGGCTGGTTTTCATTAATTAAGGTCAGGGATCCCATTAGTACCAGAAATTAAAAACCCACCACTGAACCAAAATACTACTCACATCAGCAACTTGGCCATCAAAGACCAAGAAAATAATTTTGAGGCTGGTGCATCAAGGAGCCAAATGAATCCCTTAATCACGCATGCCTGGGACAGGTGCCAGGAGACACGGCATTCAGAGTAAGTGTCTAATTTTTAGAGGATCATGTGGCGGGGGTGTGGGGGTGTGGGGGGGAAGCCTGGCAGTGATTTTTCTTTCTTTGTTTCTTTCTTTCTTTTCTTTCTTTTTTTTTTTTAAATAAAGCTATAGACTCCATGGAAACCATAGGAATTCCTGGGCTTAAATAATTTATTACTTGCCACTGTAGCTCAATATTTGGATTATTCCGGATCCAAATGGCTTAGTTTAAAGCAATGATGATTAAAGAAATACTAACTTAGTAGATGTCCCATCACTGACTCTGACACTTTGCTTTACAAAAGGGCAATTTTCTTTGACATCTGAACCGACCACTCTTTGAAGCTGCTCAAACTCCACTGGTGGTTTTGCCCTTAAAAAAAGAGAGAGCAAAAAAGGCAAACTCTCTAACTGGCAGGTGTGCTCCACTGCGCACTGGAGTTCTGGAAGCTGGGGTGCTGATGGTAGATCGGACCGTGTTAGTGGTAGGGCGGCTGGGAGTTGAGAGTGAAAGCAATTGAGATACCACGATATAGGCCAGAAGCTCAAAGGAAGCCTTTTGCCAAACAGGGTTCTAGAACAAGTCTTGGCTCGCTTGTCACAAAAGAGGGCTCAAAGTTACAGCACTTTTGGGGTAACAGTGTTCAAAATACAATTGCTGAGAAATTTTTAAGTTCCTTGATACAAAGACATGTCTGGTATTTTACTAAAGAGACACCACTGGAGTGAAGAGGTTCCTCGAGCCTGACTCCTGGCAGGCGGGGAAAAGGTGTCTTCGGTTTAACATCTACTGGGTTATAGCAGCTTATCTCTACGTCCAGAGAACAAGATTACAAATTATGGCTCCTAAGATTCATACCCTAAAATTGACAGAGGCAGAAAGGCGTGTGAAAACATACACGTAAATGGCTCAAAGTCATTACAGTACTTCTTGCGGAGCAGACCGTTCCGGGCTACATTTAGCGCTGGGGCAGGCGGCTGCTGGGCCGCTACGGGGTCACCTCCATCACCACCCAGCCCTCTGTTCTCTTGTTTCGGGAAGAAAACCACACTCCCTCGCAGGACCCCCACTTATCCCTAGTTTTTTTAAATGTGGCTGGCAAATTGCTGGCAGGGGGATACCCCCCAAATATACTTTTAGCCACTGACTACCAGAAAAACTACCAAATGGGAGATTGCTTGGAAGCAGGCCCCATGAGGATGCAGGGCCTGGAAGCTGCTGCGGGCCGTCCCACTGACACAGCATGCGCCAGGCGGAAGCACAGCGGGGGCGGGGACCCCACCAGCACTCCAGGCTCGCGGGGTTCCTGCTGCAGGCCGGCGCCCTGTGCTTCTCCCACAGCACAGGGACAGGACCGGGCAGGGTGACGTGAGCACGTGACAGGGATGACAAAGGAAGGGGGAATGAGCAGTCTACTTTAAATAGTGCGGCATTCAAACGAGGGGGAAAAAAACCCAAAGGAAAATATTTCGATCTAGGGAATTCAGCTTGAGGTGTTTTTCACTCCTAGGTTAGAATGGGACAAAGGAAAGATTCTTCTAGCCGTTGTTCTGGAAGAATAATCTAGAATCTATTCTCTGTCCGTGGTGATAGGTTGAGTCCTGAAAAGACCTGTTCCCGGGGGCCTATTAAAAAGCCGGAAGAGTTAAAGTCTCTCTTGAGCTCCTTCAGTCTAACTCAGGCCACGACGGGATATAGAACCTCTGCAAGGAGCCTTCGAGCAGGCGCTCCATCCATAAGGACAACTTGCTCAACTTCCCTTTGATGGGCCTGGGTCCAAGGCCGCAGGAGGATTTCCCTCGCGAGTCACCCAGATGGAGGGAAGAGTCCAGATCACTGCACGACCCCAGGGCTTCCTCCTCTTCCACTGCCTTCTGGGGCTTGAAGAGACAGAAGTACTTCTTGTGGCCATTCAGAGCCAGCACGTAACCTGTGTAGTCACGTTCCATGAAATGCTTGTCGTACTGGTTGGGGATTGGGGCTGCATCCTGAGCAAATTCTAGTAAGTATTCCAGCCATTCTCTGTGTTTATCTAGACTCAGGAAGGAGAAGTGCAGGCAGCTACTCCTGTCGGAAGAACACAGTGAAGATGTAGGGAAGAGCCCGCACACTCAACTGCAGGGGACGTAACCTGTCAGTCAGACCTCCAGCACCAGGGGGAGGCTCTGTGCTGGATGGGGCCCGAATATGGAAAGAATGGAGGATTCTGGTGGGACGCGAGGGCTTCTGCAACAGTTGTAACACTCCGCTCACCCATCTCCCTCCCTGTCCCTGCCGGGTGCCAGTTATGTCACTCTTGGTGTCTGGCTTCAGGAAAACCCATGAGAGCTAGCGTGAGAGTTCCCTGAGAGGCTCACGGAAGAGGACTGAGGTCAAGGTCTTCTGTTCAGAAGCACAGGGACACGAAGTCAGGGGGAGAAAGACCCCCTAATGGTGGCTAAGATTTCTAGGCTTGAAAAGCCACGGCCAACATCTCACCGCATGTGCGAAGAAAGCCCCTCATGGTCAAGGAGGAAAGAACATAATTCTCCTCTGGTCCCCTCCTCCCCCAAATGCGCGTGCACGTTCTCTCCTTTCCCTCTCTCGTCCCCGAGCTTACCCAGTGAATGTGTAGACCTCCAAAGCGAATTTCTGTAGTAGGCTGGTCTTGGTGGAATTTGACAGGATGAGGACTACGTTCATGTGGCCTGGCCTCAGGCGGACCAGGTTACTGGTGTATGTGACATCTGTGAGCTCAGTTACCTCCACAAAGCCTTTTTTAGGAATCCTGCTGTGGAGAAGAGGTGAGGAATTACGATGTTATCAGGACAGGAGAATGCCATTGCTTTGAAAAGAAACAAGGGGAAGAAAATGCTATGTTCCAACCAGACTAGCTATGTTATTTAATATTCTAGACCCCCCCCTTGGCGTCTTGGGCCCATAAAGACCCTTTCAGATGCTGCTGTTCAGTAGGTGTAGAAGCAGCTTTAGGGGAGGATGAAGGTAGTCCACACGGTTATGGGGCTCCTGGCTCGTCTAGCATCTCTGACAGGCTCTGCTTCCTGCCCCCATCAGGAACTTTGAGACTGAGAGGCGGATGGTACTGAGGGGAACAGAAGGAGGTCCTGTGTCTAGATGCCTACAGGGTCTCAGAAACACTAACCAGCAGCTGACTTTTCCCTCACATGTCACACACGAGGAGGTGACCCACGTGCTCACATCTATGAGGTTCGTGGAGGCCAAGCTATCTGACTGTGCGCCTGTGGCTCTCCTGCCCCGTGGGGTTGCGGGTGGGTATGTGGTTAGAGAAACCTGCTGTTTTCTTTCTTTTTTTTTTTTAAGATTTTTTTTGTTTATTTATTCATTCATGATAGACAGAGAGAGAGAGAGAGGAGGCAGAGACACAGGCAGAGGGAGAAGCAGGCTCCATCCCGGGAGCCCAACGTGGGGCTTGATCCTGGGACTCCAGGATCACACCCTGGGCCAAAGGCAGGCGCTGAACCGCTGAGCCACCCAGGGATCCCAACCTGCTGTTTTCTTTGGCGAAGCTTGGCTCGGTCTTCCCGGCCTTCTCATGGGCTTCCTCTTTATCTGGAGGGTTTGACTCTCGCTCATCGTTTGAGTCACTAAAGTAAGAAACGAGGTGTTTTATAAAAGAAATAGTACCAACAACCCCGAGGCCTGGGGCCCGCCCCTGAGAAGTCGCTCTGAGAAGCCAGGGAGGAATTTACCTGAAAGCCTGAACGATGACGGTGCCGAAGAGGATGAAGAGGGCGGAGAAGACCAGGGAGAGAAGGGGCATCATCTCCCGCCTGAAACGAAGTTAAGCTCTGGTCAGCTCTAGAAACGCTGCTGCGGTCTGTCCATTGATGACATTAGGTTTCTTCTCCTTGGCTCAAACAAAACCAAGAACCCACACCGAAAGGCTTTCATATCAATAAACACTTTCTAGTTTCATGTAATAAAGGTTTTTCTTTGAGGGTGGTGGTGGGGGAAGCAGAGGCTTTTCCCTCACTGTTTTTTTTTTTTTTTTTTAAAGATTTTTTAATTAATTTACTCACGAGAGACACACACACACACACAGAGAGTCAGAGACAGGCAGAGGGAGAAGCAGGCTCCATGCAGGGAGCCCGATGTGGGACTCGATCCCGGGTTTCCAGGATCACATCCTGGGCTGAAGGCGGCACTAAACCGCTGAGCCACCCGGGCTGCCCTCCCTCACTGTTTTCATTCAGATTGCTTATTCTAGAAGTTTGTCTCAATGTAATAGGCTGTGCTTAAGTTCCGTGGAAGGAAATACAGGATTTACATTGTGAATGTGAAAGAACATTCTGACGTCAAGGATGGTTTCAGTGATTAAAAAGTCTGTGGAATTATTTCCTTTGATTTTTTTTTTTCCTGGCTGGAATAAATCAGACATGGCCCTGGGGGCGGAGGAGGAAGAACAAGCTGACCTTCCACGGTGCCATCTAGGACTGGGGCTCTAAAATTTTATTCACCCATAAACAGGCATCAAAGGCCTGCTATTTTTTAGGAGCTGTGCTGGGTGCCAGGAATCACAAACATGAACGAGATGCTGTTCTACCCTTTGGGAGCTCACAATATCACTGGGGGTGGGAGTGGGATAGCTCTCCCTCGTCTGGCTAGCTCACCGACTGGCTTGGACACCTCTGCACTGGCCTCCATGGGGGTCAGGCCCTGGGCTGGGTGCCAGGGGTGCTCTGATGAAGAGGTCAGGCCCAGGGGGAGAGGGTCCATTAGCAACTATGTAAAAAATGAAGTTACTGAAAGAAAAAAAAGGCTGCGGGGAGGAAGGGTGCCTGGCTGGCTCAGTCGGTTAAGCGACTGCCTTCAGCTCAGGACACGATCCCGGGGTCCTGGGATCGAGCCCCACATAGCATCAGGCTCCATGCTCAGCAGGCAGCCTGCTTCTCCCTTTCCCTCTGCCCCACTCCCCCTGTTGCCTCACCTCCCCCACGGCTCATGCTCTCTCTCTCATAAATAAATAAAATCTTAAAAAAAAAAAAAAAAAAAAAAGAAAAAAGGACCAGTTGTAGAAAATGTGTAAACATTCTTCCACTTGCCTGTGTTGCATAGACACTAAAATCAAAGAAACCTAGACTCTTTTCAAGAGAAAAACTGTGGTTCTACTATCAATGGAGAAGAAGAAATTCAAATAGGGACTTCCCCTCACCAAAAAAAAAAAAAAAAAAAAAGAAAGAAAGAAGAAGAAGAAGAGGAGGGAGGAGGAAGAAATTCAGTCTAGCAATATTCCTACCAGTTGTTGTGAAATATGCTGTCCCAGCAGTCTGAGATGTAGTCCGAAGCGGAGTAGAACCACCGGAGGAGAAAGATCTGTTGAGGGAGAAAATGCCGGTCAGGATGGAGCCCCCGAGCCCAGGTGGGAGAAGTCCTCGCCCGACACGGCGGCTCGCCCGCCTCAGCAGCCCTGCCTGGCGCCCCGTCTCCGGGGCCACATGCTTACAGGGGCAAGCTCATCGGTCAGGTCGGGGAGCACAGCTTCCGAGGACAGCAGAGCGGGGTCTCTGCGCAGCTGGTCCAGATAGCCCAAAAGCGTGAGTTTATCGCTCTCACTCCCTGTCCAGGGAGCCTCCAGGGTTTTATACACCACCCTTCCTCCTGTGGTGCGCCTTTCCAAGATCGACACCTAGGGGGAAAAGAGGGGAAACCATTAGAGAAGTCTTTAAGTTTGTCTGTTTTTTCTTCGGGGAGGATGGGAAAAAGGATCCAATGCAGTTAGCAATAAGCTTGAGCACAAATACAGATGGGTATAAAATACGCGCAAGAGATTGTAGTTATTTTCTGACTAAGGAAACTATGTTTATGATGACTTTCCAAAGCTTCTGCTAAAAGTTAAAGCTCTTTCTTATGAGTAGACTTTTCCCTATAAGCTCTGACTTAATATCTATAAGAAGGAACTTTTGTTTTTTTAGAGAGATTTTCCATGATTACCAAAATGATGACAAAGACACAGAATTTAATGCTTCTGTAGAGTGATGACAAAAGAGGGGAAGGGAAGGAGACAGCGATCAAAATGAAGTGAAATGAAAGAAGCAGAAGTAAAGGAGAGAGATTTTACTGGTAGCCGAAGGAAGATTTTACACACTAGGTACTCATAGGAAAGATGTTTCCTGTGAAGGTCGAAGGCTGAAAATCTAGGAGGTGAAATCACCAGGGTTTCAAAACTGTTTCAAGATTAGGCTTTCAAAACAGGCTCAGAGATTTCTGGATTTCCTGAAATCTGTACTCAAAACACCCAAAGAAAGAGGAAACAGCATTCAGGTGCCACAAGCTTGTCAAGAACTTGGAAGAAGAGAATCCATGACTCACCGCTGATTTTCCTTGAAACGTATCACTGTCTGGTACTAAGGTGTTGGCAAACTCCTGCTGCCGGTTGCTGTACACGTGCACGAATCTCACTGTGTCTTTTGTGTTTGCCAGGGCAAAGGACAGGAAAGCATCAAAGGGTTTGCTCAACTTGGCAGCCTCGGCAGTCAGTAAAACCACACAGTACCTGCACAACGACAGAAGACTTTCTAATCAGTCTCCGAGGCCGAGGCTGGACCCCGTGATGGTAAGAGAAGGTGAAGAGGAGGCGCATCGTTCTAGAGAAGTGAATACATCTTACTGATGGAAGCTGCACAGTGGCAGTCTCTCACGAGAGCAGCTTTCCAAATCATCAATGACCTGCTTCTTCTCCCGACTGGTGATACCTTCCCCAAACCAAACTTTATCACACTTAGGAATTTCTTTTAGGCAATGGCCTCTGAATCCTTGATGCAGAAGGGACTTCAGAAGCCACCTGTTATTCTGTTTCCATTACAGACCGGGCTGGTCAATCCTATCTCAGGCCAGAGGTCTCTGAACCTCACTCTGAAGGGCTTCCTTTGCAAAGGCAAGTTTAGCTAATCACTCAGTCATTCAGTTTCCCAAATATTTAGGGAACGCTTACTATGTGCCAGGTAAGACAGACAACATTCTTGCCCTGGTGGAGCTTATATTCTGGTAGGGAAGACAGACAACAAATAAATACATAGTGACAAGTGTTATGAAAAAGAAGAGGAGAAAGAGTCCAGGGTGGGGTGGGAGTCCTGCTCCATCAGACAGATTGCTCAGGGACATGTCACCTCTCAGATAGCAAAGACCTGAATGGGGTGCCATACAGGGAAAGCGGTCAGGGCGTTCCAGGCAGAGAGGAACTGTGAGCGTGAAGACCCATCAATGGAGAGAGACTGGACCCAATGCATGTTCTAGCAAGCTCACTGGCTGCTGTGTGAACTGCCTGGAAGGCATAAGAGGGGAACGGAACGGAAGCAGTCTGGTAAGAAGGCTAGCACAGTCGCTCTCCAAAGGCGACAGTGGTTAAAAAAAAAAAAAAAAAAAAAAAAGGTGAGAACTGCAATGGATCTGGGCTATTTTCTGAAGGCTGTGCTCATCACAATTCTTAGAGTCCCTGATATTCTTCTTTATATCAAATTAAAGTCTTTCTTCTCTCTTGGTCTTATAAAGGCATCAGAAAAATCTGGAAACATGGGGAATGTCTCACTTTAAACAATATCTTAGTTATATTTTTCAAATAAGATGACCAGAATGCTTTCCTTCCTTCCAAATCTAGACACATTTCACAATGATATTGCCCTATATTCAGGGCACCTGGGTGGCTCAGTGGTTGAGCGTCTACCTTTGGCTCAGGTTGTGCTCTTGGGGTCCTGGGATCAAGTCCCACACTGGGCTCCCCATAGGGAGCCCGCTTCTCCCTCTGCCTATGTCTCTGCCTCTCTGTGTCTCTCATGAATAAAATCTTAAAAAAAAAATAGCCCTACATTTAAAGCCATTGATTCATTAATCTGAAGGATCTCTAACAAATATTTTCCCTGCATTGCTAGACGTTTTAGTTACTATGTATGAATATGCCTCAGCCTTCCCATTTCTAGCTAATTATTTGAACCTTTCCTCGGTGTCCTACACTTCCCTAGGGTTAGCACATTCCCAGCTCTCATCCCTGGCCTCTGAAGGCTTGGCCTGCCTGGGACACTCTAGTAGGAGCAATGACTCGCTCAGATCCATGCTTCTTTAAAGTGAGCCAGCCTCTCCCCAACAGCTAGCTAAAGGCTACTTACCCTTCTGGCCTCAGCTAAAAGGTTTATGAATTAGGGAAATCTTCTCTGCCCCTGGGCCAGGCTGGAACCCTGGATTTATACCCCCCACTACTAGTAAAGAGTGAATTCTGATGTCACAGGTAGACTTTTCATTGCCCTTTTAGAGAAATGCGACGTGGCCTCTCACTGCAGTGACAAGCAGAGGCAAAGCCTGGAGTCCTTACTTCCTCTGCCGGTGAGACCGTTTCACGGGGCAGAGTTCATGGAACAATCTCTGGCTGGTGAGCCTGGCTGCCAGCAGATACTTGTTTTGTGTGATGAAGTCGTCAATGACCTGTTTCTTCATACCTCGGGCCTGCAGGAAAAAAAACAAGAAACAGTTGATTTTTATTCACTTTTCTCATTGGAAATGGGCTTTACTTCAGAAGCTTAAAAAAACAATGTAGCTGTACCATGATATTGTAACAGCCTGGTATGCGGACAGATGGGAGCCACACTTGTGGTGAGCACAGGATATAGAGAAGCTGAATCACTATCCTGTATACCAGAAACTAATGTCACATTGTATGTAAACTAGACTCAAAGAAAAAAATTATGAAAAAAAAAAAGAACAGGAAAAAAATGTGGCTGACCCCGGCTAAAGTCAACAATACAACAAATAAGACACATCTGTTTGGACACATAAAACTGGTGATCTCTTTCCACAGTGTAGGGTTGGAAGCAATGATGGAGCTATTTCAGGTCAAAGGAAAATCAAGTGCCCTTCCCACTGCAGAATTTTTGTATATGGCTTTATGTTGGCAGCTTTAAAAAGTCATTTTTTAAAAAAGATTTTAAGTATTAGGCTCCACACCCAACGTGGGGCTCAAACTCATGACCCCAAGATCCAGAGTCACATGTCCTACCAACTCAGCCCAGCCGGGCATCCCTAAAAAGTCATTTTCAATTTCAGGCAAACTGATT
The DNA here is from genome assembly GCF_018345385.1 of Vulpes lagopus. NCBI lineage: Eukaryota > Metazoa > Chordata > Mammalia > Carnivora > Canidae > Vulpes > Vulpes lagopus. The sequence goes on from NC_054831.1 coordinate 131,172,545, forward strand.
TCCACTTATGATTGGCAGCAAACTGCCAATAATTAAAAAACTCCAAAGTAACAAAATTACTAGGTATAAAAGGGAGACTACAAAACTATGATGGCCACTCTGTTATTCCTAATTTTTGTACATTTTGAAGGACTGAAGTTATATATACAGTAGGTTGTCTGTATCAACTGTTAACTAGAAAATCCCTATATGTTAAGGAACACACTCTGAATAACCTACTTATCTAAGAAGAGCCTATCAGACATTAATACTCTGATTTTTAAAAAAAATATTTATTTGAGAGACAGAGACAAAGAGAGACACAGAACAAGTGAGAAGGACAGAGGGAGAGAGAGAGGGAATCTCAAGGGGACTCTGCTGAGCATGGAGCCCGACACGGGGCTTGATCCCAGGACCCTGAGATCATGACCTGAGCCAAAACCAAGAGTCAGATGCTTAACCAACTGTACCACTCAGGCATTCCATGAATTTGAAGGACCCATGAAAGTACTATTTATAAACCCTGGAGTGAAAATAAAGCCATACTTGGAGGATAATGTTACAGTGAATAAAACAGAAATTAATGACCTAGATGCCCATATCAAGAAGTTAAAAAGAAATAGCAAAAAATATGAAAGGGGGAAGAAGGGAATAATAAAGATAAAAACGGAGATCCACAAAGCAAAAACAAACATAGAAAAAGAAGAAGAAACAAAGAATTAACAAAGCCAAAACTGGCTCTCTGGGAGAGCTAATAAAATTGACAAACCTCTGGTAAAACCCATCATACAAACAAGAGAGAAAGCACAAATAACCATTATCAAAGATGACAAGCAGGAATCACCATCGGTGTTGTAAAAGTTAAAAGAGAAAGTCATTTAGATTTGAAAATTTAGATGATATAGAAAAACTTCTAGAATAATAGAGCAGTATCTGAAAAAACAGAAATCTTAAATAGTTGTGTAACCGTTAAAGAAGGTGAACCAGTGGCAGAGATCTTTCCTTAAACACAGACTCAAGGCCCAGATGGTGTTACAGATGGTTTTGATGAAACTTTCAAGAGGACAATCCAATCTTACATAAAGTCTTCCTGAGAATAGAAAAAGGGAGAACGCATCCACCTCCCTTCATGATGCAAAGCCTCACATGGGCATCAGGAGAAAGAAAAGTCAGAAGTCAACCTCACTTCTGAACACAAATGCAAAAAATCCTCAACAAAATGTTATTAGCAAACTGAATTCAGCAATCTGTTGAAAGCATAATACAAGTTATGATCCTGTTGGACTTATCTGACGAACTCAAATTAGGTTTAATATTAGAAAATGAATTATTGTATTTAGCACATTTTTTTTAATTTAGCACATTTTAGAAGATGAAAGATAAAGAAGAAAATCAGGATAATCTCAACAACTGTGGAAAAAACCGTTTGATAAAAAACAGTATCATTTAGGTCAACAATGAATAGAAGGGAACTTCCTTAACCTGATGAGGGTGGCTGCAAAAGGTCTTCTGCAAACATCATACTTACTGGGGACATGGAAATCAAGAACAAGGATGCCCTCAACACTACCTTTCTTTCTTTTTAAAAAGATTTCATTTATTTATTTTGGCGGGGGGGGGGGGCAGAGGGAGAGGGGGAGGGGGGAGAGAGAGAGAGAGAATATGCATGTGTGCTTGCACATATGAGCTGGGGTGGGGGGGTGGGCAGAGGAAGAGGGAGAGAGAGAATCTCCAGCAGACTCCCTGCCGAGTATGGGACCTGACATGGAGCTCAATCCCACGACCCTGAGATCATGACCTGAGCCAAAATCAAGAGTCAGACGCTCAACTGACTGAGCCCCCGAGGCACTCCTCTCCCATTACTACAGTTCTATTCCATGTCACACCAGAGGTCAGCAGTAAAGTAAGAAAAAGGAATAAAATAAGGGCTGAATAAAAGAGAAGCAAAACTGCCATTAATCTCAGATGATATGATTGTGTATTTAGGAAACCCAAACGATGGTACAGATAAATTATTTAAATCAGTAACAGGAGTTTAGCAAGATTGCTGGACACAAGGTCAGTGTTAAAAAATCCAATTGTAGGGACACCTGGGGGGCTCAGTGGTTGAGCATCTACCTTTGGCTCAGGTCGTGATCCCAGAGTCCTGGGATCGAGTCCTGCATCAGGCTCTCTGCATAGAGTCTGCTTCTCCCTCTGCTTATGTCTCTGCCTCTCTCTGTGTCTCTTGTGAATAAATAAATGAAATCTTAAAAAAAAAAAAAATCCAACTGTATTGGGGCGCCTGGGTGGCTCAGTCAATTGAGTGTCTAGCTCTTCATTTTGGCTCAGGTCATGATATCAGGGTTTTGGGACTGAGACCCGTGTCAGGTTCTGTACTCAGGGGGGAGTCTGCTGGTGATTCTCTCTCCCTCTGTGCCTCCCTCCACTGACAAGGACACACTCTCTCTTTAAAAATAAATAAATAAATCTTAAAAAAAAAATCAATTGTGATAATACCAACAAACAGAAAATGTAGTAAAAAAGATACCTTTCAACAGCATAAACAAACAAACAAACAAACAAGGTACCTAAAAATAAACTGGAAAAAAAGTACAATCTTTATGGAGAAAATGATAAAAGCTTATAGAAACATATTACAGAGCACCTAAACAAAGGAAAACAGATACACGACGCTCATAGGTTGGAAGGCTCAATTTTGTCAAGATGCGTATTCTCCTCAAACTGATTTAAAGAGTCAATACACATCCAATAAAATCCCAACATGTTTGTTTGTTTTGATGGAACTTGACTGACAGAATGTAGTATGTATACAAAACGCACAAAAGACCAATAGCAGCCAAGATGCTTTTGAAAAAACTCCCATCCTCCTAAAATCCAAAAAACAAAGCAGGAGGATTTACTCTGTGATTATCAAGACCATTTCCAAATAGTTAATACCTAAGTATAAAAGGCAAATTATAAAGAAGCCCTGTGAAGGGATTATCTTTATTGTCTTGACCTAGCGGAAGATGTCTTAAATAGTAAACAAACAGAACCAATCAATCAGAAAAGAAAAATGTTGATACGAATGAATACATTAAAAGTAAGAACATATGTTCATCAAAAAGACACCAAATACAAGAATATCTTCACAGCATCACTGGTCAAATCACTAAAAACTGGGAAGAGCCAAATGACTGCCTGCGGGAGCTAGAAGAGACAAACTATAGTACATTCATGCCAAACTCCACAGACAACGTGTACGAACCCCCATACATCAGCCGACAAAAGCCAGACACAGAGGTATACACTGCAGGACTTCAGTTGTATAAATAACTGGCTACAAATCATTAGCAAAAAGGCAGACAGTTTATTTATTTATTTTTTTTCACAGAAATTTTTATTTTATTTTATTTTATTTTAATTTTTATTTATTTATGATAGTCACAGAGAGATAGAGAGAGAGGCAGAGACACAGGCAGAGGGAGAAGCAGGCTCCATGCACCCGGAGCCCGACGTGGGATTCAATCCCGGGTCTCCAGGATCGCGCCCTGGGCCAAAGGCAGGCGCCAAACCGCTGCGCCACCCAGGGATCCCCAGGCAGACAGTTTAATAGAAAAAAAACCGGGTAAACACTTGACAGTCATGTCACAAAAGGGGAAATCCAAAGGCCCATAATCAGTTTGTGATTAAGGGAAATGCAAAGCACAACCACAATGAGATACCATTAGTCAGAGAACTCAGAAAAACGAAATTGAGGGATGCCTGAGTGGCTCAGCGGTTGAGCATCTGCCTTTGGCTCAGGGCGTGATCCCGGGGTCCTGGGATCGAGTCCTACATCGGGCTCCCTGCGTGGAGCCTGCTTCTCCCTCTGCCTATGTCTCTGCTCTCTCCGTGTCTCTCATGAATAAATAAATAAAACCTTAAAAAAAAAACCAAAACGAAATTGAACTGGTGTTGGCAAGAATGTGGAGCAATGAAACTTTCGCACACGACTGGTGGAAATGTAAACTGGTAACATCACTCTGGAAAACAGGTTACCCAGAAAAGCTGGTGGTGTGCAGACCCCACGACCCAGCAGTTCTGCAACCAGACATACTCTAGAAGCAATGGTTCTCAAAACTTTTTGGTCTTAAAACATCTTTTTTTTTTTTTTTTTTTTAAAGTAGACTCCATGCCCAATGTGGGACTTAAAACTCATGACCCTGAGATCAAGAGTCACAGGGTCTACCAACTGAGCCAGTCAGGCGCCCCTGGATTCAATGAACTTTTAATACTTTGTTAAATTCAAATTCACTGATCACTTTGCACTTAAAATGAATTTTTTACTCAGGTGTGATTTCTTAAAATCATGCACTGGTCATTTGGAAAGTACTGGTTCACCGATTTTCCAAATGCTGACAAACTTTATTATACATGTAAAAAAAAGTGCACCACGCTGATGAACAAATCTCATCACAAAGTTTTGAGAAGCTCATGGCTGATACAAATTTTCTAAAATTCTAATTTTCTTGGAAGCTTAAGTTTTATCATTGGCAACAAATACGGTCAGTTGTTTCCCTTAAAGTGCTAGGCTCACTGTTTTTGGGGAATGTCTGCCCCAAACCTGAGTCTGAATAACCACAGTTGTCTGTCAGTTATTCTTTCAAGTAAAAATAATGTTCTGTTAAAAAGGGGGCTAGTTCAAAACTCATGAATTAGATCGTGATTTAATTAAAATGCTTACCCTCAAGACAACCTTTATACTTTGCCATGTAGCAGCGCTTTTTGTACACTTTGCATTTTGTCATACAGATTAAAAACATCTAAAAGACATGTACTCAAGGGTTAATTCATTAATAAAATTAATACTTGCTATTGCTTCATCAAGGGTATTAAGTGATATTAAGTGATACATGAGGGTTGTTTCTGTTTGTTTTTATGGTGAGTGCTTAGGAGTGAAAAACAGATGCTTCCTGGTGGTCTGGGGCCTGGGCCTTGGATTATGTACTGGACTGTGCACTGGGCTGTGCACTGGTAGTTTTACCCACTGCGGCCTTCACACTATCAGCGCAGGTGTCAACATAGAGGAAAACGACAAATTATGTCTCTGCGTTATTATGAAGACAGTTTTGATCTCACACACTTCTCACGCCTACCCCAGGGTCTGTGAATGTCATTCTGAAAACTGCTGTTCTAGAGAAACCCACATAGACTGAGATACACACGATGTTCATGGCGACATTGCCCCTAAAGCCCTGAAATTGCCCACTGCCAGAAGAATGAGCCAAGAAGTTACCTTGTGGCCATAAATACTACACAGCAAATGAAAGCAAATATAGCAGGACTCCACGAAACAAGTGGTGCTGTGAGTGTGTCACCTACCAAGTGACCTGCTGTTGGGAGGTACCGTTCTTATATCCATAGGAACAAACTGGTGAAGCATCCATCATGCCAGTACTTTTTTTTTTTCAGAGAGAGAGACAGAGAGAGCAGGCGTGCACATGTGCATGCTCACGGGTAAGTAGGGGCAAAGGAGAGAGAGAATCTTAAACAGGCTCTATCCCCACCACAGAGCCAGTTGCAGGGCTTGATCTCATGACCCTAAGATCATGACCTGAGCCGAAATCAAGAGCTGGTCACCTCATCGCCTGAGCCACCCAGGCTCTCCTATGCCAGTAATTCTGTAAATGTATTTGAGCTATAATTTTTCCCAAGGGATAAATAAATCATTCTCCAGAGTAGAAGCTATTACTGAAAAACAATTTAGGAAGTTTTCATAGATTAATCTTGAACTGAGAAGTTCTGTTCCTTCTTCACCACTGGCATGTTTTCTTCGTGATTCTCTCAGCCACTCAGCTGCCATTGGGCAGGGCACCCCTTTTTTAACTGCTGGCGCCTGTCCAGAATTTTGTCCTTGGCTCCCTTCTCTCCTTACTTCACCTGCTATGGATGCCTGGGAGATCACTCCGCAGTGAGGACTGGCACCTCCAACCCTCACTGATGAGCTACCAATCTCTCTCCCCAGCTCACTAAGACCTAGGTCCCTACGCTCCACTGTCCAACGGACACCTCCTCTCAGACTTCCCGCAAGCAGCTCTCAGCTCTCGTTCTGCACATCCACAACTGAATCCATTACCTGCTTCCTAACCTGCTCTTCTCTCCTCACTGCCACTTCCCCCATCTGGTTCTGCCTCTCACTTAGCCCCAGGCTCAAGGGTCTTTCCTCTCCGTTCACATCTGAATGAGTCACCTATGCCGGTGGGTGGAAACTGCCCTCAGGCCTCTCTCCTCGGACAGAATTGTGAGGACAAAGGCTTAACTCTAGATGTCAGAGCTCCTCAGAGCTCCTCTGTATTTACTACACAGCACGCAGGCAATGAAACACTTACTGAATGAATTGAAATAAAGGATTTTATAGAACTTCTAGCTTCCTTTAAGAGAGGTGAGTCAAAGGGTTCTTGTTGCTTTTTTGAAAAAATAGGGGAACTGGCTGGCTCAGCTGGTAGAGCGTGTTGACTCTTGATTTTGGGGTTGTAGGTTCGAGCCCCACATTGGGTGCAGAGATTAAAAAAATCTTAAAAAATATAATAAAAAATAAAAATGACATTAAAGAAATAGAATAAGACATGTTCATGAGAGGGATTTCTGAAAACCCAAACATTAGGATAATACCTAATTTTACCATCAAGAGATGTATTTATTTCCAGCTTTTTCCTATGTGTATGCATGTACCTATACACATGAACTGAGATCAGTGTTTAAATTGTGTATATAATTGATATGCATTGAGATCCTTTAGTCTCTGTGCTTCATTTATTTCAATTTTCAGTCTTTTATACACTCTGTTTACATGATTTAGTCTGAGTAATTAATTAATAGGGAACTCAGGTCTGAGATGGCCACACAGTTCAGACCTGCCACAGAGTGAGGCACCTTAGTTTTGCATCCTGCTTGCTCTTTTTAATAATTATGTTTTGAAAACTATCCCCATCATTAAGTGTCCTTGAACTGCTGTTTTAATGGCTAAATGGCTATATAGCCGTCCCTGTTCGGGATTTACTAATAATTAGCCTACTGTTGGATACTTCTATTTTTCCCCCAGTGAAACCAGCTACAAATGGTAATGTCTCTGTATATAATTTTTGGCTGAATTCCTATTCCCTGAGGACAGATTCCTAAAAGGTAATCTCATCTCCTTGAGGCCTTTATACACCAGTGTCACCTTAAGGAGGCCCTTCCTGGCCACAATACCTTAGAAAATGTGAACCTGCTCTCCTGACACTCCACATTCCCCTCTCCTGCTTTCTTTTTCTCCATAGCACTTCTCCTCCTCTACACGCCACCATGGAGTATGTTATGCCAGTTGTCTGTCATCCCCACTGGAATACAGGATGGACTCTAGGACAGGGAATGCAGGTGACTTTGTTCATCCCCAGTATGCAGGGCAGCGTTTGGCTCCCTCCAGTACTTGGGAGTATGCTTTTCTTGAATGAATCCAGGCAACTGACATGTTAGCACCCAATTGCTTTTCTGAAAACTCTGAAGCCTCCTCCAGCTAGGCAAAACGAAAGACTACCTGTTTCTCTCTACTCTCAACACTACTGAGTATCTTCACTTTGAAAATCTTCAACAATGTGATGGGAGAACAAAATGTTAACTTGGCTTTTTGTGATTAGTGAGATTTAATTTTTAAAAGTGATTATCAGTCACTTAAATCTCTTTTCACAATTTTGTTCATATTCCCAGACTAGTCCTCTTGGGAAGTTTTATTAATTTTTTTATTGATATGAAATCCATGTAACACAAAATTAGCTATTTAAAAATGTATCACTCAATGGCATTCCATACATTCATGGTGTTCTATAACAATCACCTCTCTCTGGGCCCAAACATTTCCATTACCCTGAAAGAAAACTCTTTCTACCCACTTTCGGGAGGTTTTGTGTTGATCTCTTTGATTAGAAGTAGTTCAAGAGAAATTGAAGATAAAAATCTTTTTTTAGATTGCTTGTAAATATTTCCCTTAGCTTACTGATTAACTTAAAAATTTTAAAGTATTTATATACAAATTTTAAACTTATAATTAAGATTTTCAACAAAATTTTTAGCTCTTTATCAGATATTCACTTAAAAGTTCTCTGAGTTTATGGTTTTCTTTCATTTCTTTTTATTGACATTTTATATTTAAGTTTTGAATTTATTTTTATAATTTATTTTATTTTTTAAAAGATTTTAGTTATTTATTTGAGAGAGAGTGGGTACAAGTGCACAAGCAGTGGGGAGGGGTAGAGGGAGAAGCAGACTCCCCGCTGAGCAGGGAGTCTAATGTGGGGCTTGATCCCAGGACCTTGGGATCATGACCTGAGCTAAAGGCGGACGCTTAACCAACTGAGCCAACAAGGTGCTTTGTAATTTATTTTAGAATAAGATTACTGATCTTCTGACAGGATCACTTTAGAAAAGGTGATTATTGTTTCTTATTTTATTTAAAACAATTAAAAAAAAGATTTTATTTATTTATTTATTCATGAGAGACAGAGAGAGAGAGAGAGAGAGAGAGAGAGAGAGACACACACACAGGCAGATGGAGAGGCAGGCTCCATGCAGGGAGCCGGACATGGGACTCGATCCCCGGTTTCTAGGACCACGCCCTGGACTGAAGGCGGTGCTAAACTGCTGAGCCACCCAGGCTGCCCTAAAACAATTTTTTAAAAGATTTTATTTTTAAGTAATCTCTACACCCAATGTGGGGTTTGAACCTACAGCCCTGTGAATGAGAGTCACATGCTCTACTGACTGAGCCAGCCAGGTGACCCTCTTATTTTATTTTTGTGGCAAAATATAATGTAAATGGACTTTTTTTTTTTTTTTTTAAAGATTTTATTGGGGCAGCCTGGGTGGCTCAGTGGTTCAGTGCCACCTTCAGCCAGGGCGTGATCCTGGAGACCCGGGATGGAGTCCCACATGGGACTCCCTGCATGGAGCTTGCTTCTCCCTCTGCCTGTGTATCTGCCTCTCTCTCTCTCTGTGTCTCTCATGAATAAATAAATAAAATAAAAAAAAAGACTTTTATCCATTTACTTGAGAGAGTGAGAGAGGGAAAGAGAGCACAGAGGGAGAGGGAGAAGCAGACTCCCTGAGGAGCAGAGAGCTCGATGCAGGGCTTGATCCCAGGGCCCTGAAATCATGACCCAAACCGAAGGCAGACCCTTAACTGACCATGGATCATTTTAACCATTTCCAAGCGCATAATTCTGTGATTAAGTATATTCACATTGTTGTAAAACTATCACTGTCATCCACCTCCTGAACCTTTTCATCTTCCCAAACAGAAAGTATCCCCATGAAACATTAACTCCCCATATTTTCCTCCCTCAGCCCTTGGCATCACCACCATCCTATTTTCTATCAAAAGATTATTTTTTGAGCAAAACAGTACCAAATAGGATGAAAACGAAACTTGTTTTTAAATTTTGTGCCTCTGAAGGGAGAAATTAAAAAATGAATTTCTCCTCACTTGCTCTGTTCAATTTTGCTGTTTATTCATAAAGGCCCAAGATACAACATGAGGACAATCTCAAGATAGGGCGACTGTCACGTACCTGAATAGCATCTGCAGGCTTGTTTATGTGTTCTTTAAAGATCAAGATGGTGGGGGCATAGACATTGACATTGTACTGCCTTTTCATCTCCTCCGTCTCTCTCAAACCGATGCGTACATATCCAAATGTCAAGTAATCTTTGTACGCAAAAGCAGTCAACTGTTAGGGTGTAATAGAGAGAAAGAAATTAAATTGATAGCAGGATCATAGAAACCAAGCGTGACCAGTTCACACCAGTGGTGATGAATGCCAGCGTGTATAGCCCCACTCAGGCTGCTAGACCCCTGCACAATTCAAGGAATTCTATGATGTCCCATGCCCGAAAATTGTACCAATAAAGCTAAACACAGTGAATTTTATTTTTTTCTCACACAGAGAGAAAAATATTCATTTTACTGAGATCTACGCTGGGTTGGAGGCATGGAGTATCTGAGGAATCACCTCAATTATGTAAGATGGCAGTGGCCACGCCAAAGGGTAATAAGCAGGACACTTTCCTCTCCCGTCTCATGTCACAGGGCTAACCAGATGGGTGCTGGAAGTGCTGCAGAGGATGTCACTCAGAGGATGGGTCTGGGAATCACGCAGTCACCAAGGGGGGAGGTCGTACAACCTCTCTGAGCTTCAAAAGTCTTGGTCTATAAAACAGGGATGATATTTCTATCACTGGGCTCTTCTGAAGATCAAATGCTATCATGTGTGTGGAAAGCACCAACCCAGTGTATGGTGGTTGAGGCAAATTTCTGGTCTTCAAACATTTCTTTGGATAAGCTCTTACAAAGGACAAGCAAGCCACAAGTTCTCTCCACCAAAAAAAGAGCAAACATTCTCCCAGCACATAATACCTTGTACAGCAGTGGTACAACGGGCATTTGGTCAAACAGAAGGACATGAGGTTTATTCTCTTGCTGCCAGCCAGAGAGGAATCGGATGTAATTTTTATTTGTAACCTTAAATTGAAGAGAGGATGTTAGTTTCAGTATTCAATTCTCAACAACTGGAGTATATGCAGTCAGGAGATAATTAAACAAAATCAAGTATGTGGAAAAGAGTATTTCCTAGAAAATAAAAAACGCCGATCACTAATTTTTTGTCTTTGACTAAAATGGTTTAAAAGAACAGACTTATTGATTTCGTATTTTCATGTGTTCCCACTCTTACAGATTGAAATCACAGTCTTTTCTGGAACAATTACTTAACGCACTATAAAAACAATAGTGAACTTTTGAATTATACACAGGCTTCTTAATCTATTATAGACTGTACTTCTTAGTCTATTAACCTGTGGAATATAACACAGTGATTGCTCTTTTAAAAATGTCTTAAAAAAATAAGGGGGCCCACTTGGTCTATATATTACATAGTTTCATTTATTACCATCTGAATTGCTACTCTTGTGTTTCCCTGATTATGCTTTAAATAATCCTACTGAGAGAATATAAAAAACATTAATAAGGGGTGCCTGGGTGGTTCAGTCGGTTAAGCGTCTGACTTCAGCTCAGGTCACAATCCTGGGCTTCTGGATGGAGCCTCAAGTTGGGCTTCCTGTTCAGCAGGGAGTCTGCTCCTCCCTCTCCCCCCACTCATGCTCACTCTAAGTAAATAAATAAAAACCCAAAACATTAACAAATTAAAATTCTACCTAGAAAATTTTCATAGTTAAAAAAGGTTTATCTTTCCATTCTGCTTCCAGAATGATCTATATTAAACCTCAATCTGATCATTTCACTCTCTGCTCAGCCCCCTATATAGGCCCCAGCACCTGCAAGCCAAGACCCAAGTTCCTCTATCGGGTGGCCAGGCAGCGAGATTCCTACAAACCCCTCTAGTCCTGCCCTCTCCTGCTCACTAGCGACTACTTCATGCAGAGCAGGATGCTTCACGTCCCATCCTCATTCCCTCATTCCCTACCTCTCACTTCACCTGGCAAACTCAGTGCATGGGCCGTTTCTGCCAGGAAGCCTTTCCCCACTCTCTCGGACAGCCTTTCAGCATATCAGATGGAAATAATCACCTGCTACGCTGGGAGCTCCTTGAAAAGCGTCCTCAACACTTACAGTGACTGGCATAGAACAGACATTTCATAAATGTTTGAGGACCCATCCAGAAACCTACGATCATTCTAGTAGCCTACCATACTCTAACTCCACCAAATATTCTTCTGTAGATAATGATCCCGGCGGGATAGTCTATGAGCAGTGCACGTGGAAATAGGATGGAAACGCTGGTATGTTCACTCCCCTGGTATAGTTAAAGGAATGAATTATTTAAAGCACACACGAATCCTGTTCTAGTTCTTGTGACCCTTAATCTAAGATACTGGAGAAAAACTGCCGCTTAAGTGTAAAAATCATAAACTAGTATGAACTCTTTGTGCCTGGCTTCTCTGGCATAATTTTTGTTTGCGGAATTTATTCATCTTTGCATTATTCTAAGTTCTGAAAATTCCAAAAATATTTGATTTCATGGAATCTTGTGTTTTCCACAGATGTGATCGTTAAAAATATAGCCAAATGTAACTTATTTTGAATCCTTTCATAAGACAGATACCTTCAAATGAACAAATTCATGAATCAGAAAGAAATCCTTCATTCTACATCGTGATCTAATTTTTTGTTTAGAAAATGAGAGTCACTGTCATTCCAGGCTCAGATCCCCACCACAGTGTAAATGGGCTCAGTGGTTACCAACAGGGACAGATTCTTAGTCTTTCTCCCTTGTTTTTCAGTCTCCTACAGACTTCACTTAAATGACTTCAGTTGAGTGATTAATTAATTAATTAACATAGGTCTTGCCCTGTTCAAAATGAAACTCAGGTCTGAGATGACCATAGAGTTCAGGGTGGCTGGGGGACCCAGGTACCTCACAGGCTACTTTTCCACCAGGTACTTACTTTCTCCACCAAGTTCCCTGGAAGGAGACTTTCTACAAACTGTCGTAGGTTCTCACGGACAACTGCATTATGGAAGAAGGAGATTTTTCCATTTATGATTCCCAGGATAGAGGGAGTGCTGTGCGCTCCCAGGTGATGGGCCAGGCGCCTCTCGTACCCAGCATGGACCACACCGATTCCTACACCTGAAAAGTATGGAAGACCTCCATGAAGCCTTTTCACCGCCCCATGGTAAAGAAATGCTGATAAGTGATTTTTTGGTGTGTAACTAAACTCCTGACCTAGGCTATCTCTCCTAATAGATCGATTAGCATTTTTTTCATTGCTGATACTCTAAACTGGCTCAGTTTTTCTGCAGAATAATCTGGCAATATTTAAGAGCTACAAATCTTTGTATCTTTTAGTCTCAATTATTTAGAATTTGGGGGAATCATGAGGAAATACTTGAAAAGAAAAGAAAGCAATCTGCTACAGTGCTTCTACTCACAAGGAAAAAAAAAAAAAAAAAAAAAAACAAAACCTGGGAACAATTCCAGAGTTCAACAACTTGGCAATAGTTGGAAAAGTAACTATGATTTATCGATAGAATTCAGTCTTCTCACTCTTTAGGCCAAGTCTCCCTTTTATATAAGTTACTTTGTAGAGACAGATATTAGAAAGTACACATTCTTGAAAAGGAGACAGAAATTAAGTTAGAATCACTCAGAAGTCAAAATCCCATATAATTCCTGTTGACATGTTGGTATCTTCCTGTACCTCTTCTTACAAATGTGTGTGTGGACGCACACACCTACAAATAAAACAAAACAGGAGCATCTGATACCCATTTCACTTAATACTTGAATAGTTTTCCTTGTTCCTTCCTTTGACCAGTATATCTGGAGAGCCGGTTCCTCTGCTAAACACTGGAGGAACATGAAATGTTCACAGCCAGCAAGGACTCGTCTTCTTTTGGATGCCCAACAGATTTCCCAACTTAACATTTCCCAAACCCAATTCCTGCTCTCCTCCCCCAGGTCCATCCCACTCAGGCCTCCCCTGGTCACCAACGGGGCCCCTTCCTTCCTGTTACTTGGACGGAAGACTCGAGTCATCTTCCACCTCTCGCCTCTCACACCCCACGTCCAATCTGTTGGCAAGTCCTGTTGGCTTCATTTTCAAAAGACACCAGGAATCTGTTTGTCTCCACTTTCTTTAGACTCTCCTCTGAGTCACCATCTCTCTTCCCCTGGTTGTGCAATACTCGCCTAATGTTACTGTCTCTCCTGGTCTCCCTGCGGCCGGTTCTCAACATACTAGCCTCACTGTCTCCTCTAACACAGAAACATGGATCACAGCCCTCCTCTACCCAAATCCTGCAAAGACTTCCCATGTCACTCAAAATAAAAGCCAATCTTCACAACGGCCAACCAGGCCTTTGTGATTTGGTCCCTGGTCCCCTTCTGACCTCTTTCCTGTCCTCCTCTTCATTCACCTTTCCCCAGCATCCAGCATCCTCCTCTTCCATAAACACATTAGGATGTTCCTGCTTCAGGGCCTTGGCACTGGCTGTCCCTTCTGCCCGGAGTGGATAACTCCCCGACATCTGTGAAGCTGAGTTCCTCCTTCGCTAATTCCAAGTCCTTCTCACTGAGACCAATTCAGCTACCATGTTTGAAACCATACTCCCCACACTTGGGATCCCCCTCAACCTATTCACTTTCCCATCTTTTTTTCCAGAGCACTTCCCATCTTCTAACTTATTTCCTTTTTTCTGTTGTTTGGCTTTCACTATTACATGGGGTATTTTGATGGGCATCCTTATAGATCTTTGTGTACACATCTTTGTGCACTTGTGTGATTTCCTAATTAAATTCCAAAAATGCGGGGATCCCTGGGTGGCGCAGCGGTTTGGCGCCTGCCTTTGGCCCAGGGCGCGATCCTGGAGACCCCGGATCGAATCCCACGTCGGGCTCCGGGTGCATGGAGCCTGCTTCTCCCTCTGCCTGTGTCTCTGCCTCTCTCTCTCACTGTGTGCCTATCATAAATAAATAAAAATTAAAAAAAAAAAATTCCAAAAATGCAATTGCTGGGTAAACGGCAGGATCACAGGCTTAATACTTTAAAACTGCTAAATAGACAAAACAAATCTATTTGCAGGCTATCTTACTATGACCCTTAGAGTATCTCAAGGGCAGGTAAGGAAGACATCACCCCCTCATTTTACAAACAGCAAGCTTCAGAGAGATTACGTGATCCCAGTTCGCGGAGCTGGTAACACTGTAGAACAAGATTCCAAACCGGATGCTTCAGAGCCAGGTCTAGCACATTACCTCACACTACAGGCATGACAAACAACTACGGGATAATGTCGACAAATGGAAGTGCATGTAAACATTTTGTGAGAAGAACAAGAATATAGCAGGCATATACACTGAGACATTTGGTTTCATGTAAGGTCAGAGTGACATCACCTAGCGGGGGTGGGGGTGGGGGGTCAAGTGGCTATACAGCAAAGACCCAAGGGTGGAAGGGCCATGTTTTAAACATTTTAAAAGTGAGGCAGCATGGCTAGAGCTTTATAGAATTATCACTCTTCACACTCCCCAACATCCTGAGTGGTCAGTGCCGATACCTTCATGTTACCAGTGCCTGGACAGGATGAGGACAGCTGACCTGGCATCACAGTTAGCATGAAGTAGAACCAGGATTTGAACCCAGGCCTACCTGAGTGTGAAGCCTGGCTCCTCCCTGGCTTTGAAGAATGACCTCTGACACCTTTGGTTCTGAATACTAGAGGGATCAATTTCTTAAGAGGCTGACTCACCCCAAAGGATCTTACATTGACCAGATGCCAATTTACTATCTAATCCCAGGAAGGACACCTTTTTAGTAACTCTGCCATTCAAGGTGCCCTCTGCTAGGTTTCAGGACACACGTGGATCAGAATTAGTCATCAGAAAGGTGGCTTGTGGGCCTGGAGTTGGGACGAGGGATACAGTCCTGGAGACCAATGGGAAACGGACTTTTCTTCTGGGCTTGTTGTTCACTCTACTATTCCTCCAGATACCCCTGAAGCTCCCTGTAACACCCCGTGTGGGCTGCGTCCTCAGAAAGGCCCACCCTGCCCAATTTTAGCCTGTAACTGTGCCCTGGCATTCTCTGGCACCTGCCTGGCTTTACCAGGTTAAGGTGCCCTTTGATGGACTCTGTCTTTTATATAGTGGTGTGTACTTACTAGAACATAGGCTCTATGATTGCAGGGAGTTTTGCTTATTTTGTTTACTGCTGCATCCCTAGTATCTAGAACAGTTCCTGGCATGTAGTAGGCACTTGGTTTTTAAAAAACAAACCAATGATTTAAAAATTGGTATTAAAAATCAGTCAGATCCAGATTCAAGCCCAGCTCTGCTCCCTGGTAGCTGTGTAACATCAGGCAGGTCATTTCACCTCGCTGTGTCTGTTTCCTCATTTTTAAGATGGAGACAAGTTGTTCTGTTGAGACTAAAGACATAAGGTGAAATAGAACCTAGGGCAGCCCCGGTGGCCCAGCAGTTTAGTACCGTCTTCAGCCCGGGGTATGATCCTGGAGATCCAGGATCGAGTCCCGCGTTGCGCTCCCTGCGTGGAGCCTGCTTCTCCCTCTGCCTGTGTCTCTACCTCTCTCTCTCTCTCTCTCTCTGTCTGTCATGAATAAATAAAATCTTAAAAAAAAAAAAAAGAAAGCTACAACGGAATCTAACCTTGAGCCTGGAATACAATAGGTGCCTAATTAATTACAACTGTTATTATGAAGTATTATTTTGTGGTGAAGCCTGAGCCCGAGACTGTCTCTGTGTGGGTGGGAGTTTCACCTTGAGGAGCTGGTCTTCTCCTATGGAGCAGGATATACACAGCAAACCCTCGCCCTCTCTATGTTGTCCTTTCCCCACCTTTCTTGCCCTCCCATCAATACAGCTTCCTTCTCAGAACAGAATACAGTGGTTAGGTTTCATTTCTTTTACTTAAATTACCACGAGTCCTTACCTACATCACCTTCATTAAATGTTAAGTGTTTCCAAATCTATAAAGGCCATTTTCTTGGATCACTTCTACAAAGGACTTTGTTACTATCATAATCCCACTTCTAAATTCTGGAGGACTTTTACCTCTCTTCTATAGGTTAACTAGTATACAGATTAGAATAAAGAATGATAAGTATTTGGTTTTTTAATTGGTATTATTTTTCCTCCTGAGAAGATATTTAATAAGAATTCAGATCTAGGGATGCCTGGGTGGCTCAGAAGTTGAGCATCTGCCTTCAGCTAAGGGTGTGATCCTGGAGTTCTGGGATCAAATCCCGCATTAGGCTCCCTGCATGGAGCCTGCTTTTCCCTCTGCCTGTGTCTTTGCCTCTTTCTCTCACTCTGTCTCTCTCATGAATATATAAATAAAATCTTAAAAAAAAAAAAAAAAGAATTCAGATCTAGAGGCACTTGAGTGGCTCAGATTAAGCATTTGCCTTCGGCTCAGGTCATGATCCCAGCATCCTGGGATAGCACTCTGCATTGGGTTCTGTGCTCAGCATGGAGTCTGCTTGTCCCTCTCCCTCAGCCCCTCTCCCAAGTTTGTGCTCCCTCTCTCTCAAATAAATAAAATTTTTCTTTACTAAAGATTTTATTTATTTATTCATGAGACACAGAGAGAGGCAGAGACACAGGCAGAGGGAGAAGCAGGCTGCCTGTGGGGAGCCTGATGCAGGACTTGATCCCAGGATCCCAGCATCACGACCCGAGCTGAAGGCAGATGCTCAACCACTGAGCCACCCAGGCATCCCTAAATAAAATAAAAAAAAAGAGGGGGGGGATGGAGAATTCAGATCTAACCCATCTCCCTTCCCTCCCAAACTGGAAGGAAGAGTAAGAAAAGCTGGCAGCACTGTTATCTCACAGAAACTTAGGCTGGGAAATGACCAGTGATGGGTGGTGACTTGGGGTCTCTGAGTCAGAGAACACAGGCTCCATTGTCTCCTCTTCTGCCTTCGAATTTTCTACACTTCAAAGTCCAGGGTCCATAAAACAAGCTCAGCTAGCACAACAGCGAGTAAAACTATCCATGTGTTTGTATCTTGATTCAGCACAGCGAGGCTACAGGACGGTCAATGTACCCGAGGTCCAAATAAACATTTGGATTTAAAAGAAAGGCAAAGCAGATGTGACCTCTTTCAGAAACATTATTTGATTGTGATACAGACTGATGTTTATGGCTAATTTGTAGATCCTAGATAATTAAAAACATGAACATTCCCTTCTCTTTTGAGGTTGTGAGAAGTCTTCCTTCTGTATAGTACCAATCGTGTCCGTGTTGCGCCTCTATTTTGAGGTATCATTGTATTCATTTTCATTATACAATCCTTAATGTGTATCGCATCTTTTAGGGAAATTCTTTTTCTCCTCTGTAACATATATACATTCATTTTTATTTCAAGTTTTGTGTATGTTTTAAGGAATGGTACAGAGCCAACTGGAGGAAGGGGCCACTTTCAAATCTGACTAAATACGAACCTGTCAATAAAGAAATTACTAAGATGCAAAATAATGTGAAATGGAACAATATCAAGGACATAGTGCAAAAGCAGATTAAAAAAAAACAGTATCGGGCAGCCCAGGTGGCTCAGCGGTTTAGCACCGCCCTCAGCCCAGGGCCTGATTCTGGAGCCCCGGGATCGAGTCGCACATCGGGCTCCCTGCATGGAGCCTGCTTCTCCCTCTGCCTGTGTCTCTGCCTCTCTCTCTCTCTCTCTCTCTCTGTCTCTAAAGAATAAATAAATAAAATCTTCAAAACAAAACAGTATCTAGGTAGACCCTTTTCCTAGACACTATTACATATTTAACAATTCCTTGAGAGGAATTACTTCTTTTACTTTTCATTTTTATTTTTTTAAAGATCTTATATATTTATTTGAGAGAGAGTGAGTAAGTGAGCAAGAGAACACAAGCAGAGGGGAGAGGCAGGGGGAGAGGGAGCCCGACACGGGCCTCAATCTCAGGACCGGGAGATCATGACCTGAGCTGACAGGCAGACGCTTAACCAACTGATCACAGAGGCTTCCTTACTCCTTCTTTTAAAATAAGAAGGCATGGGGTGCCTAGGTGGCTCAGTTGGTTAAGCATCTGACTCTTGGTTTCGGCTTAGGTCACGATTTCATGGTCTTGAGATCAAGCCTTGCATCAGGCTCCACACTCAGCAGGAAGTCTGCTTGACATCCTCTCCTCCTGCTTGCACTCTTGTGTGCACACACTGTCTCTCTAAAATAAATCTTAAAAAAAAAAAAAAAAAAAGGCATGATGAGTAATTTGCAGGATTGTTCAAATTGGGCTGCCCTAAAATATCTGATTTTAAGACACTCAACCTCCTTGACACCCTGGTAGCTGTCTGTACCCTTCCCCTTGAGCACTCAGAGCACTGTGATGATTCACTTGTGTCTCCCACTTGAGTTAGCTGGTGCAAGAACCATGTTTTACTTATTCCTAAAGCTGTGCAGCATGGTGGTTAAGAGTGACCTGGAGCTGCGCTCTTAGGTCTATAGCCCAGCACTGCTACTTGTGGATAGTGTGACCATGATTAGTTCCTTAACCTTCCTAGGGCTCAGTTTCCTCATCTGTAAAATAGGGATAACAATAGTCTCTCCCGGGATGCCTGGGTGGCTCAGTGGTTGAGCGTCTGCCTTTGGCTCAGGGCATGATCCCGCAGTCCCGGGATCGAGTCCCGCATGGGGCTTCCTGCATGGAGCCTGCTTCTCCCTCTGTCTATGTCTCTGCCTCTCTCTCTCTCTCTATGTCTCTCATGAATAAATAAATAAAATCTTAAAACAAAACAAAACAATAGTATCTCTCCCTCACTGAGTTGCTTTTATGATACAGATAAGCCTCACAAAGCCCCTAGCATAATGCAAAACAACCAAAAGACTCAACAAAAACAATGATAATTTATACATTAATGTCTAACACAGGACTTGGTTCATGAAGAAGAAAGTTTTAAATGAGAACAAGAGTTCTTTCTCATCCTCTGCTTACTCCTGCAGTGCTACATCATTTGGTAATTGCAAATGTGATTCTGCACTTGCAAATGTCAAGTGTGAATTCTCTGGGTACGTATTTTCTCTTCGGCTAAATAGTCAGTTCCTTGAGGTCGAAGGCAGTGCTGACTACTTCTGGTTCTCCTCCCCAGTGCGTTGTCCATACGTGTGGGCGGCCTCTGCACACTAGCTGTCAGCACACTGCATGGCTGCAGATTCCACCTAAGCAGCTACCACATTTCTCCCTGGGTAGAACTGTCCTATTTCATCCATCCAGGGCAAGTCAGGCATTTAACAATAGTCCAAGACACAGGGTCCAAGCTTCCCTACACCACTCAGCTGATCTTTAAAACAGTCTGCTCTTTCCTTTATATATATATATATAAAATATATATTATGTATATATATACACACACACATAAATATTATTTATATATATATAAATACATATAAATATTAAGTAATCTCTACACAAAATGTGGAGCTTGAATTCATATCCCTGAGATGAACAGTCGCCCACTCCACTGACTGAGTCCACCAGGTGCCCTAGTCTGCTCTTCCTATTAATACAGAATAGGAACATTTTGGCAGGCGGTACCTTGGTGGCTGAGTTGGTTAAGCATCCACCTCTTAGTTTCTGCGGGGTCATCAAACTTAGGGTTGTGAGACTGAGCCCTGTGCCGGGTTCTGTGCTCAGTGTGGAGTCTGCTTGAGGTTCTCTCTCCACCCCCCTCACTCTGTCCAGCCCCTCCTCATGATCTTTCAAAAAAATGTTAGAAAAAAAAAGAAAAGACACAATTTTAGCATGGCAGTATTGATCTTGAAGGGTACTGCTGCCTCACCTGGTCAGGGAAATAGCCATGGATGCTTTGTAAGGATCCCACTGCACTGCTACCCAATTGTAACAAAGTGGAGCCTGACTGTCGGAATCTTCAACTAACCTGCATGGTCCAAAGAGGAAAATGGTTTATAAACCAAATTAATCTAATACATTTGGACAAAATCTGCCTTCCAGGGAACTTTGGAGGTGCAGTGGGGGAATGGACTGAACCCTCAGTAAACGTCACTTCTATGGATCTAAATTCTGCTTCTTCCACTCCTGTCACTTGAGTCCTGAATTACTACGATTAAATAGCATGACCACTCAAAAGAATAGCAAGACCTTTAATCATCAAAGATTTGAGGATATTAAAAGGCAGTACAGCATGGTGTGCAATGCATGGACTTAGGGCCAGACTACCGGGGTTCAAATCCCAGCTTTGCCAAACATCAACTGTGGGACCCTGATGAGGTCCCAAGAATGAGCTAAGTGTCTGTAAAAGAAGGAAGACAACAGCACCTGCCTTAAATGGCTGTTGTTTAATATGAGTTGAAATTACAATTGTGCTTGGCATATACTAAATTCTTAATCAATACAAGCTACTATTATTTTCATGTCACCATGTGCAGTAAGTCCAAACATAGTTACTATTCAGAACAATTTCTCAAATCCAGCTCTTCCCTGTGGTTCCCTGCCCACTCACTGGCTCCAGTCAGAATGCAGTCAATCTTGAGCCCCGCCCCCCTTTTCCCCTCATTCTTCACATTCAGAATGTCTCCAGGAGCCAGGTCCCTCCAGACTTCCATGCTCCTACCACTCAGATATCTTATACTTGTCCACACCTCTCTATTCCTTCTGTCCTAGTCTGGGCCAGTGGCTGCTGTCTTCCCAGGGTTGGTGACCTCCCTGCTTCTCTTATCTTCTTCAATCTGCCCTCATGTGACTCTATAGCTCTCTAAAGTGTAGATGGGACTAAATCACGACTCTATGTGCCAATTTTTCTTGGCTTTATCACATACTATAAAATAAAGTCCAGCTTCTTACTACCTGGTCTCCGCGTGCTCTTACTGCTTCCTCCCTCTTGGCTATACCTGAGTCACACCCTGTGCCTGGCTCTCCTGTGGATGCTCTTTGTTTCTCTGGCTGCACTGTTCCCCTGGCCTGTAATTTACTCCTGGGTTTCTTTCAACTAACTTCTAATAACCTTGCAAGACTTAGCTAAACCTAAGTCAAAGGTCAGTGCCTGGTCGTCAGTGAATTGAAGAAAGTAGACTCATGTATTTGAGAATGATTTTAAAAAATTTATAAAATAGGTGCTTAAATTTGTTTTTACTTTGGTAAACCAGAACACCTAGTTAATCAGAAATTCCCTAAGGCTCATTTTATGTTGGTGTTTAATATATAACAGAAACTTATATAAAATCTTTGTATCAGTCCTGTTGGTTTGACATTATTACATCTGTTTTACAGATGGAGAAATTTGTGTTAAGCAGTTTGTCTAAAGACACAAAGAATAAATGACAGAGCTCAGCTCTGCACACTGGTCTATCTGCTGCTCGCTTCAGTGGCACATATACTGAACACTGGTCTGACTCTAAAGCCCAGGGATGGAACACAGGTAACCACTGTGCTTCGCTACCTCATATTGTTTGCCTGGCATGTTTAAATATAACGTTGGCTCTGATCTGACTTTGGTGTAAATGCACTGGTGTCCTAACTTATGCGGTGGTTTAAGGTTTATATTTTGCTGTCAGCTTCTAGATGAATGAGGTTTAAGTCTCCAGTATACTGCCTGGTGTGACCAAAAATGCATTATGCTTTTCGACAAAGAAGCTGTTCAACCCAAGGGCTTCCAGCTGATCTTAACCTCTTGTCCACTCATTACACACGACCAGCAAGCATCTGCGACTGCTCACCACATGTACGACAGTGTTAAACTTATTTCCTCATCTTCCTCCAAGAGCTTCTTTACTTAACCTCACAAAAGTATTTTGGCAAACCTGAGTGCTTCTGAACAACAAGCTGAAAATTTCTGTTTTAGAAAAAATGAACTGGGGCTGCCTGAGTGGCTCAGTCGGCTAGGTGTCTACCTTCAGCTCAGGTCATGATCCTGGGGTCCTGGGACTGAGCCCCACACTGGGCTCCCTGCTCAGGAGGGGAGTTTGCTTCTCCCTCTGCCTCTCTCCTTGCTCATGCTCTCTCATACTCTATCAAATAAATAAATGAAATCTTAAAAAAACAAAACAAAACAAAAAACCAGAACAAATGAACTGATGGTTTTCATTGGTACGTTCTCTCCAGAGAAATCCAGTCCCTTGGCCCTTATGATTGAGTTTGGCCTTTTTAAATTATTTAAGAATAGGTCTGCTAATGCCTACAAAATACAACATACACACACAATTCAGTAATTCCAACTTTTCAGAGTCATTAAAATAAATACTCTGTCTGGATTGCTGGCATTTTCCTGGCACTAAGTGGTAACTATGAATACAGGAAAGGCTAACCTGTGATCAGGAGTGGTAACCCATGACCATCAGTGTTATGGATGGAACTGTGCCTGCTGCCAAAGTCCATCTGTTTAAGTCCTTACTCCCAGAACCTCAGAATATAATCATATTTGGAGGTAGGGTCTTTACTAAGGTGATGAAGTTAAAATGAGGTCATTAGGATGGGCCCTGATCCAATAAGACCAATGTCCTTATAAGAAGAGATCAGGCCACAGAAAGAGAAAGAGCAAGAGACACAGCGCGCAGAAATGTGCACACACAGAGACATGACCATGTGAACGTGAAGGGAGAAGGTAGTCATGCGCAAGCCAACGAGACAGGCCTCTGAAAAAAAACCAAACCTGCCCTCACTTTGATCTTGGACTTCTAACCCTGAGAACTGTGAGAAAATACGCTTCTGTTGTTTTTGTGGCATTTTGTTATGGTAGCTCTAGCAAATTTAATCACAGAATGAAATCATAAATACTGCTGAAAATAGTCTGCAGGTCCCACCAGCATCAAAACTGATGCTTGAGGGTGGCTTTGCTCAACCAGTCATTTTTAGGCCCCCAACTAGATCTTAGGAAATTATACAGATAAGGCTTCAAATTAGTAGTGCGAAATGAAAGTGGCTGACACATTTCTCCCCTCTGAAAATGTGTCCTTGGAAAACCCCAGTCACCATGAACTTGTGAAGAGAAACCTCACTATTCCTTCTCCCTAGTAACCCATCAAATCCAAGATACAAATGTTAGCCTCTCCAACATAAACACCTTCAGCAAATAAAGTTATCTTACCTAATCTTTCCAGTTCTTGAACTACCTCTTTCCAAACAGGCTCAATGTGGATGCAGCTAAAGCACCAATCTGAGGTGATCTTGATGAGGTAGGGTTTCTTGAAGCTATCTGGCACCACTTCATTCACGTAGTGTGAAAAGTGCAATAAATACTTCTCATCAATGGAGCCCCGCCGCTCAGAGTTAAAAGGGAAGTGAAAAAAAGACTCATCAAAGTAAAAGTTCTCATGGAAATGACGGAAGCGATACTCTCGCTGTTGCTGCTGCTTCTGGTAGCCCTGGTTCTCTCCAGCATCTCCGTAGTGATCATAATTGGATCTCTTTTCTTCATTGGAAAGAATCTACAAGGAAAGAAAAAAAAAAAAAGGAAATCTATAAAATGGAAAAAGTTTCACCCAAAGGACTATCGTGTGAGCAGTGTCAAAGACACAGGAAGAAAAGAGATGTAAAGCTACAACACGGTTAGATATTCTGAATGCAGTCTTCAATATACCACGGCAACTCCTCTTTCAATAGAAATGATTAAATATTTCAAGACCAAAAGACTTTAGTCACTGAGATACTCATGTTCATCTTGGCTTTAGAGATTCTGAGTTCTCATTTTGCCTTAAGAGATTCGACACATTGGTAAAACAAATAAAACTTAACATAATGTTGATCACCAGAGCTTGACCACAAGAAAAATAGGTCATGCCACTTAGTTGGAGTAACAAACCACAACATGAAAAGCTGTGAAATTAAAAAAAAAAAAAAAAAAAAAAAAGCCACAGAATTCAGTTCAGTGTCTTGTATGTTAGCTGGCTTTGTTTTACTTAGAAATAACTCTGAAGTTTAAAATTGTTTTAGGTGTTTTAGGATGATGTGCCATTCCATGAGCCAAGCACTGTCTCCTGAAGAACATTACCCTACACAAGTCAGGAAGCCACAGACTTATCTTTTATGCACATTCCAGGCCAAGCTCCTTAAGTTGACATGTTGGAAAATTGTTGAAAATCTTGTGTTTAAATGTATTTGTAACCTTGTGCCACTTTAATAAATATAGGCAAATCAGTCTTTCTTTAATATAAGTTCTAGAATTTGTGTTGCTGAGGTAAGCATGTGATATAAGTTTCTACAAAGGATATAGAGACCTACATTTAGGAATTCTGAGAATTCTATAATTCCAATTAAAGCCTTTAAAATAGGCCAGCTTTTTTTTTTTTTTTTTTTTTTTTTTTAAGAGCTACAGTTTTCAGGCACCAAATTCGACATACTGGATGTGGCTAAATATGTTTTCTCTACCATCATCTAGAAACTGGGTCAAGGGCATTGGGAGCGTGCCCTTTCTGAGAGGTCTTTACAAAACTGGCCACCTAATGAATACGAGCTAATGGATGCATCACAAGTTTGACATGATACCTCATAAGCCTTGCTTATTTGGATGAACTTGTCTTCTGCTCCAGGATCTTTGTTTTTGTCAGGATGCCTGAAACACAATGGGCAGGCAGGGAGAGAGACTGGATTTAATGTTTTGCATACAGTCAATTAACATCTCGTACACACAGTTTACTACATCAAAGGCAAACGAAAGGCCATTTTGTTAGGATGGTTTCTTAAAAATAAAGGGTAGAAGCAATCATTTGCTTCACATAACCATAATAATTAAGCGAAACTTTGAAACAGGCCATTTCTACTAAAAGCACTTTAGCAACACACATTTTCAAAGCTCCAGAGGTACTGCAGGGTCCCACTGTGGAAAAGTGTGCTACATGCATGTCTTTACATTGTTCTTAAACACTGCTGAAGCTGGTTCCAGGCTAATGTTACTGAGCCTTAAGAACCGACTTCTCTTCCCAGGATGGGAGCAATTCATCCTAATGTTAGAATGCTATCGAGGAAGGGATTTCTTCTGACGACTCAGGTGGATGCAGGAAACAGTCTTTCGGATGCACCATGAATTTGTTTAGTGACAACCATGTTCCAAATAGCATTTGACTACTGTTGTTCAAATGAGAACATTGCAGTTTCATTATTGCTCTGCTTGTCTCTTTTTGCCTAAAATGGCGTTTTTACCTATAAATGGATAATGATTTCAAAGCCCCATGTTTTAAGAGGTGAGAAAAACCTACAGTTTATCCAAAATGATTTAAACTAACGTTTGGTATTATACACAGCTGACAATTAACTATATCCATTTGCAGACATACATTATTCTGTAATCTGTCCATGTTTATGCTAATTTCAGCTTTGGAGATTTTTGAACTCCTGGAAAGTAGGGGCTAGGTTTTACTCCCTTAGAACCCCTCAAGGCCTAAATCAGTGTTTTTTTTACCAACTGATTTTTCAATTTTTTTTTTTTTTTTGTTAAGAGACTCTATTATAGAGTATATTCTTTATGTAATCACTTCTGCTAACTTTAAGTAAATTTCCTCTAGCAAAGGTTCAAGAAAGAGGAACAATCCACTGGGAAGCAAATGACTACTAAAACCAACACAAGTACAATAGGATAAAGAAAATTTATAACTTGATCAACCTTATTCTGGCAGGAACTACATTTGAATGAATTATACCACATATTCTGATTTCTCTAAAAATAAATTGCAAATGGTTGGTTGTTGAGTTTTAACATCATTCCTCCCCTACCTATTTAGTCCTTATTATGAGTATTAGTGGGAAAAAAAACCAACTCAGCTGAGTATAATGAAAAAAGTATGATGTAAGGAAATAAGATGGTGGTTCCAAAGCATGTTTCTGGATGACAAAAAAAAAAAAAGTGTTTTAAATATTCAAACTTAGGCTAACGGCTGAAAAGAGAAAAATTATGCAATCACACAAATGAAGATTTAACGTAGAGAACACAGTAGGGGGAGAAGGATTGGAAGGGGGCTTTTGAAGGAGACCAAACCAAGGAGAGGGCTGTGAGGGAGGCTGGGTTAGAACCACAGATCCTGACGCAGACAAAACCAAGGCCAGAGAACAGGGAGGAAACCACAAGACAGTTTCAGGTTATAAGGAATATTTTCCTAATTGCAGGACGTTACCACGAGGTGGCAAACATGTAGAAAAGGATAAATCTGGCTCTAGGAAAGTACTGCCCAATACTATTTTCAGGGTGTAGGAAACATTTCATCAACTGCAATATGATACACGTCCTTTAAATCTGGAAGTGAAGAAAATACTGTACTTGGTATCTACTGGCTGTAGAAAAAGTAACACAGAAAAGTAGTAGACAAATTGTTTCATTGTTCCAGGGACTGACTATGTTATACCCATTTGCTTCGGATCAAATTTTAGGATGCCTTATTCTTGGGATGTGAGGGTGTTTATTTTTGTCAACGTAAATGATAAAAAGATAAGCAACTTACGCTAAAACTTAATTATTAGGAGAGAAACATAGTTTTCCTGAAGAAAAAGTGACTTTAAATGGTTTCACCAAGGAAGGGGGAAGCTCTTGAGAAGCTTAAGAAACATTACTTGGTAGTAAAACCTAGGAGAGGAGAGCTACAAATCCAATTCAATGATTAACTGCTTCCCCCAGCACGGCTATTTTCAGTGGGTATGAAGCCATCATGAAATGAAACCAACAATTTGAGGGATAAAACACTGCCACAGCCAAAACAGCAACGAGGAACAACACAGTGAAAATATAAAGGTGAAGTAAAATTTTAGACTTTCCCTGGATGATACTCTCTATTTCTAAGGTGATGAATGACTCCTAGAGAGAATCTAATTAAGTAAGAGAAGCATATGACTCATTTAATTAATATCATAATACCCTTTTCAGCTCTGGAAGACAGAAAAGTCAAAGCTGTACATTAAAAAAAAAAAATCCCACATACTCAAGCGATCATTTCTGCTTTTAAAATGTTGCCAAAGGCCTGTACTCTGTCCAAAGGAATGCTGATACCTCATGAATTTATTGCAGATTTATGTATTTTGTTTTAAATATAAAGAGGCAAGAGTTTGAAACGATGTGGAAAGCAATTTTGCTGTAAAGAGAGTCCCTGGAAAGAGGCCACACATAATCAGATTGTGTTTTTAATATCAAATTCTGGATTCTCTGTGACAGAAGTTTGGTTTAAAATATTTATGTATTCAAAACATATTTTAAACTATCTTTTACCTTTATTGCAACCAGTTTAAAACTAAGATACATCTTTCACTGGAAGAATAATGGTGTCAGGCAGAGCCATGCACAGCCTGCAATGTCATCTGCATGTGGCAGCTTTGCTCCTGCATAACTTCCTGCCCGCCCCAACACTAACCCACTCACTCCTACTTCTGCTCTGATGGGTAAGTGATTAAAAAGTAAAAAACAATAAACTACCTATTGGCACTGAAGGTCAAGCTATGGAGCCCAGAGGTATTAAAGACTTAGTAACAGTGAGCCCAGATTTCCCCACAGGTAAAAAAGGGACAGCAATAACTCTTTCATAGGGTAATTATAAGGTTTAAATAAGATAAAAAGCATAGAACCTGGAGTCTAGCATGCAGTGGTGCATAATGATCGTTCCCATCCCAAACCTTTCATTATCTGTGCCTGGCTCCCCCAGCTTCTAGTCACCCTTGCCCCTTCCATCCTTTCCCCTCCTGCTGCTCCCCTCCAGCTATATGATCCAGATACTTTTGGTATGTCCAAAGCATTGGTGGAAAAAACTGATGACGTCTGTCCATAAGTTTTAAATTTATTGCTATCCTAATTCACAAACGGTTGTATACCCTTTAGCAAATACAAAACCTATCTAAGTAAAATTACGATTTTTATTTTTTTTAAAAGATTTTATTTATTTATTCATGAGAGACACAGAGAGAGAGACACAGAGAGGCAGAGACACAGGCAGAGGGAGAAGCAGGCTCCATGCTGGGAGCCCGATGTGGGACTCGATCCCGGGACTCCAGGATCACATCCTGGGCCGAAGGCAGGTGCTAAACCGCTGAGCCACCCAGGGATCCCCAAATTACGATTTTTCTATCGGATGATTTTTAAAAGTAAGGTACTCAGTTTCCGAATATTATAAAATTGAGGGCAGAAAGCTTTCACTCTAAATTTTCTTGAAAGCTTAAAATTAGTAATTTAGAAAACAGCACTGGATGGCGTTCCCTTTAGCAATGACACTTGTAAAGAGCTACTTTATGAATAACATATCATGAGGATGGGTTAGCGGATCCATAGTTGATTACGTATATATTTTTAAACTAAGGCTGCCTTCCACATATATATTTTAAAACTAAAGCTCCCTTCTACTTAAATATGCTAGCAGTATCTAGGGTAATCCTTTAGGCCAAAGAATTCTGAAAAGGGGGTTTCACAGCAACACAGGCTTTGGATCTTATCATTAAATATTACAGAATAACATGAACATTAGTTCTCCTAGAGAAAATATTTTAGACAGGTATATATTTATTGAACATAGAAACAGAGACAAATAAAAAAGCTAAGCATAATTTAGGCTTCATTTCCCTACTAAAACTGCTTAGCTTATATTAAACTGCTATTTCTTTGTTTCACCTACCATTCCCGGGCGAGCTTCTTATAAGCCTTTTTAATATCAGCCTGACTGGCTGTTCGGCTGACCCCTAGGACTCTGTATGGGTCAAAATCCAACGCAGACAGAATTTGCAGGATCAGAACCAGAACTATCAAGAACTGCCAGGAAATGCTCAACTTTTTCACTTCCATTTCTCTTCCTCTCCAGAGCTGAAATGATTGAAGAGGCAATGAGTTTCAGCAGTAGAAACCTGGACAGTCTTCCTTATTAGGTAAAGGGATAAGATATATAGATGAAAAACAAAACAAACAAAAGCTATTTGGCAGGAAAAGGGTCATTCTGTTTGATCAGGTCTTTTCAAATCAACAGTCTTGCTACTATTTTTTGAATATATCACAAATAAGAACTACATAGATGAAAAGATGAGCGGTAAGAATTAACAGCAACTTTCCAGACTCCTTGGATTCGAAAAGCTTTAGAAATGATTGAAAATGAATGAGATGAAGAAAATAATAAGCAAATGTGGGAAAACATACATAGGAAAATCAAGGCAACTACATCTCAAATACTCTATATTTCACTTAATTCTGACAATCATACTTTAGATTAAAAAATACAGGGCTTAAGAATACTTCCCTGAGTACATGGCTAAATAAACCCACGAGATCGTAAGATTTGCCAAGGGCAAAACTATGAAATTAAATAGTGGTGACATTCTTGAGATTAAATAAGCGTAAGCACGAAAGTGAGATACTCAAAACAAAAACAAAAACAAAAACAAACCGGTTATGACACTGTGTACCCCAATTCTGTTCTTTCTCACCACACCCACTGGACCAAGGAAACTGAGACAATGCTCTTTAATTTGACCATGAGCAATACGGCTATTATAAATGGAGACCAAAGGTGAGGAAAAGCTGGCGAGAAAAAAAATTTGGTTTTCCACCCGAAGGGAGATTAATGGCAAAGGATGCAGACCAGGCAGGGTCTCCACGTGTTAAAGATCCACGTCTGGCGAGCATGGTAACTGAATTCACTGCGGGTTTGGAAATAATCCTGGTTGGCTGATGAACAAGGTAGGGCTGTATTAGATTTATTAGATTGCATGGACCTTCACGGCCCAGATTTATGATCTTTGTGGTCTATCACACAGTGAGTTTTCAAGGGTCACATTTATCTTGACTTCCCATGAATTACTCAAGTTTTAAGGTTCAAGGGTCCAGTGGGGGCACCTCACTTAAGGCAGGCAAAGCTGTGACAGCGGCGGATTTTGACAAGTGGAAGTCGAACTGGTGCCTTGGAGCGCTCACCAAATGGACTCATCTGACAGCCAATTTTTAGGGCTGCATGCACGCTGAACAAAACCCTAAAACAAACCCGTTTTGTTTTTTTCCCTGTTAAGACAACAACCTAAAACCTATTCTGGTCTATGCAACACGTACAGAGCGCTAAGACTCGGGGGTGGTGGGGTGGGGTGGCGGGTAGCTGCTACTGGTTAAGCACAGAGGCTCTGCAAACACTCAGACTGGGATCTGTCCTCCACCACTTTGTGACCTTGGGCAAGTTACTCAAACTTGCTAAGCCTTCGGGGTCGTTCCTAAACGGAGGTGACCCATACCCCCCCACCCCCAACCCCAGCTTGAAAGGATCAGCAGGGGAGTTAAATGTATTTGTAACGGGTTTGCTGAACATACAGGGTCAACAGTCAGGAGGTGATACTTATTATTTTTCAGTGCAATCGAGGCCTTATTCCACCTCCAGTGAGCGGCCCCAAAGGTGGGCGGCTGCCAAGTTCTTTGGCTGCCAGTCTCGAGCTCCACTGTGCGGGCCTCGGGGCTGGAAACCACCTGCCCAACAGGTAGGCTGGCGCCCTAGGGCAGCATCCCGCGGTCCAGGCAGCGGCCCCCCCCCGGAGGCACGCTCCAGGTCTGAGCTCCCGCCGGAGGTCGCAAGTCGCCCACTCGGAGCCCCGGGCCGGGCCCTGTCGGCTCCCGGTTTCCCCCGGGCCCGGGGCGGGGGGGTGGGGGGGGGAACCGGGAACGAGGGGGAACTGCCGGGAGAGCCCCGAGCCTGCCCTGCCCCGCCGCGCCCGCGGCTCCGCGCGTCACGCCGGGAGGGAGTTACCGGGAAAGGGCACCGGCCCAACCGGCTGCAGCGTCCGAGCTCCAGTGAGTCCGCCGGGCGGGGAGCCTCCGGTCCGCTCCAGCGCCGGCCGGAACCTGGGGAGGGGAGGGGGGCGGGGACGAGCGAGGCAAGTCACGTGACGCTTAAAGGCTCCGCTCACCCAAAGCGCGGACAGTACGGGTCGAGGACGTCTACGTCTCGGATCTATTTTGACCCTTGCTTCCCGCCGTCTGCGCGTGGACCAGGCGCGGTTGCCATAGGAACGAGGCGCGCACTTCGGCAGCAGCCAAAGGGATGGTCGTGACCAAAGAGGCCAAAACGTGCCTCCTAGAGAGGCTTAGTCCTGATGCATGATGGGATGCCTCAGAGACCTCCCCGGTCCAGGGAGGAGTTTCCACTCCTGCCGGGAGCTGGCCCTCGTCTAGCAACAGTTGCTAGGGTGGGGAGGCAATCGCTGGTCCCTGCTCTCTTTAACCCTATTCATAGAATCCTAGAGCCTCAGAGTTGGACGGGACCTTAGGGAGCCTTTCTAGTCCGACTTCTCCTTATAGTGATGGAGAGACTGAGGCCCGGAGGGGGGCAGGGACTTGCCCAAGGCGTGGAATCCCGGATTCCTACTCTTTTATTTACCAAAGCGAGCCCCGCCATAGGATGTGCCTGGGACCGCCCGCAGCGCGGGAGAGGGATGTGCGTGTGGCGGGGCGGGCCGGGGAACGTCGCAGGCGAATGCGGTAGATTTTCACTGACCCAATGATACCGGTTCCTTGGGGATACGAAAAAGGGGATTTAATATTCCACCCCACCTTGTTGTTGTTATTATCATCGCTTTAAAAAGTTTCCTTTGCATTTATCACTAACATCTTTTATTTCTTTATATTGCTCATCGTCTGTCTCCTCCCACTGGGAAGTAACTTCTAAGGGCAGGGCCTGCGTGCTGTCCACTGTGTGTTCTCGGGGCCTGCGTGGACCTCAGCGCAGGCAGGATCTCAACGCGTATTTGCGGACTTGTGGATGCGCGGGGGGATGCGTTCCAGGTGGACGGGAGGCAGGCTCAGGTTCGCACCTCGACTGCCTTATGCCGCTCACCACCTCTGGGGCCTCGAGCGGAGGTCCCTGCGTTGAGCCCCAGCGTCCCCACCCCCCGTCTGTGAAACGGGGGGAAAGAAGGCCGTTCGGTTTCCCTTCGCTTGGGCTGTGGTCCGGGCGAGGCGAGACCGCGCAGAGGGACCGGCGCAGCGGCGGGGGCTCCGCAAATGCTCCACAAGCAGGAGCGGTTGTTCTTGGAACGAGCACGTGAGCGCTACTCCTGGGGGTCCCGGGAGGTGTCTGCTGTTTTCCTTTGTGGGAGGTGCCGGGGGGGGGGCGGGGAGAGCGGGAGGTAACGTGGGCCGGTTTGGAGCAGTCAACCGCGCGAGACCACCCTGGCTGCAGGCACGGAGTCCCTCTTGGCAGCACTGAGACCCCCCGAGTTCCTGTGAAAGCGGAGTGGGGGTGCGGGGTCGGCGGGGCGGCGACCTGGGGCGTGTCCTGGGGTGGGGTTGAGACCCGGGGTACGCCCTGGGGGCGGGACGGCGACGCGGGGGTCGGTCCTGGGGGCGGAGCAATTATCGGGGTACGCCCTGGGGGCGGGGCGGCGACCTGGGGGTGTGTCCTGGGGGCGGGGCGGAGACTCGGGGTACGCCCTGGGGGCGGGGGGGAGACTCGGGGGTGTGCCCGGGCGGAGCGGTGACCCGGGGGTGTGTCCTGGGGGCGCGGCGGTGACCTGGGGGCGGAGCGGCGATCCGGGGTACGCCCTGGGGGCGGGGCGGAGACTCGGGGTACGCCCTGGGGGCGGGGGGGAGACTCGGGGGTGTGCCCGGGCGGAGCGGTGACCCGGGGGTGTGTCCTGGGGGCGCGGCGGTGACCTGGGGGCGGAGCGGCGATCCGGGGTACGCCCTGGGGGCGGGGCGGAGACTCGGGGGTGTGCCCGGGGCGGGGCGGTGACCCGGGGTGCGTCCTGGGGGCGGGGCGGAGACTCGGGGGTGTGCCCGGGGCGGAGCGGTGACCCGGGGGTGAGTCCTGGGGGCGGGGCGGAGACTCGGGGTACGCCCTGGGGGCGGGGCGGAGACTCGGGGTACGCCCTGGGGGCGGGGCGGAGGCTCGGGGGTGAGCCCGGGGCGGGGCGGTGACCCGGGGGTGAGTCCTGGGGGCGGGGCGGAGACTCGGGGGTGTGCCCGGGGCGGGGCGGTGACCCGGGGGTGAGTCCTGGGGGCGGGGCGGAGGCTCGGGGGTGTGCCCGGGGCGGGGCGGTGACCCGGGGGTGAGTCCTGGGGGCGGGGCGACGACCTGGGGGTGGAGCAGAGACTCGGGGGTGTGCCCGGCGCGGAGGCGGAGGCGGAGCCCCAGGGCGGAGGGGCGATGCGGGGGCGGGTCCGGGGGCGGGTCCGGGGGCGGGTCCGGGGGCGGGTCCGGGGGCGGGTCCGGGGCGGCAGGCGGGGCGCAGAGGCCGAGGCCCAGGCCCGGAAGCGCCCCGAGGCCGCGGGGTGCCCGGCGTCCGGCCGCCATGGACGAGGCGGACCGGCGGGTGCTGCGGCGGTGCCGGGTGCGGCTGGTGCGGGAGCTGCAGGTGGCCGCGCTCTGGGACGCCCTGCTGAGCCGCGAGCTCTTCACGGCCGCCATGGTCGAGGACCTGCAGGTGCGCCCCTCCCCGCCGCGCGGGCCCCAGGCTGGAGGCGCGAGGCCGCCCAGGAGCTGAGGCCACGGCGAGCCCCCGCCCCTCGCTCCCCTCCGCTGCCCTCCGCTCCCCTCCGCTCCCTCCAGCCCCGGCCCCGGCCCCCAGCCCGCCGGGGGCCCCTCTCCCTCCCGCCCACCATGGCCCAGCGGAGGTTGTGCGGTTCTCTTTAAAAGCAGTTTTACGCCTTTTTCTCACGGGGCCCTCCCGCAGGCCTGGGAGAGGAGGGTCCGGGAGGCACTTGCCACCAGCAGGTGCGGGGCTGTGTCTGTGGCTTTCTGGACGCCCCAGGCCAGGGCCCCGGGGCCTGCTTGCAGACCCAACGTCCCTTTGCTTCATCACCCAGGAGCTTGGCCTGAACCTGGTGAGCAAGGCTTCAATAGAATGTGTCACATGAAAAATTACTAATGAATAATGACGTTAAAAGAAGCCTCCTGAGCACCTGCTGTGGGGCCTGTACTGAGGAGTAGAAGTGGTTTGAGGCCATTCCCCTGCCTTCAGATAGAAATTCAAATGCCCACAGAGGCAGCAGGCAGCCCAGCCCTCCAGCTCAGCGTGGTGGTTCCAGAACGCTGGCCTTGTGTTGCCAGATTTTTAAAGAGAAGCTGAAAACCCTGATTTCGATGTTAAATTCCCTGATGTTAAATGTTAGCAACAAATTCAGGCAGGGCTGGCATTTTGCCACACGTGGATCTGGGGCCTCCTCCTGGCTTTGTTAACGTATTAGCAGTGCCTTGCTGAGACTCAGTTTCCCTCGTCTGTAAAGTGGGGATAATGGTAATTTAACCCCTTAATGTTGTTGAGGGGGACTAGATGAAACGATGCATCTAACACGTTGCCCGTCTTACTCCGAGTGCCTCGTAAGTGTTGAGATGCGGCACGGAGCTAGCCGTTTCGTTAGGATCACCTTTTCGTGAAATGATAGGTCTGTGCTGCTCAGTACAGTAGCCATTAGCCACATGTGGCTATTTAAGTGTAAATTTGAAGTAATTAATATATATTTTAAATATTTTATTTATTAGAGAGAGAGAGAGAGAGAGATCATGAGCAGGGGGGAAGGGCAGAGGGAGAAGCCAACTCCCTGCTGAGCAAGGAGCCCGACGTGGGACTGGACCCTGGGACCCTGGGACCCTGGGACCCCGGGATCATGACCTGAAGGCAGATGCTTAACCAACTGAGCCACCCAGGCGCCCTGAAGTAATTAATATTAAACAAAATAGAACCTTCGATTCCTCAGTTGAAGGGCGCGAGTGCTCAGTAGCCACGTGTGGTTAAGGCCTGCCACGTTGAACAGCGCAGGCAAAGAATATTTCCATCAGCACAGAAAGTTCCCTTGGACAGAGCTGCTGTAGGATATTTGAGGACAGGGTGGTGTCTCGTCCCTGTGGCTCCTGAGGAACTTGGCCAGAGGTGGGTCTCAGAGGACAACGAGCAGATGAGCAGTTTCTTCTTTTCTCTGTATCAGTGACCAGCCCCACCATCCTGCCACTCACTAACCCCAGTCATTCCTGCACTTTACAGTCCACCCCATCAGCCCGCAGATCTGTGCATTCTCCTTCATTTATTTTTCTGGCCCGTCCCCTCGCTTCTCGATTCCTGCCACACCGTCTTTGCCACCACCTGACCTGGCTGTGGCTCACTCCTGTCCGTTGTCCACCCTGCCCATCGGATGATTTTTCTAAAAGGTGGATCTGACTCTGTCACTTTCTTAAAACTCGTCACTGGCTCCTCACAGCTTTCTTGGCTTGACTGCACAAAGGCCTCATCCCTCATGACTGTTTCCCATTCCAGCTTAGATTTCTCGTTTCTCTGAATTCACTATTTACTTCCTAATGGTCCCTGGGGTCTCTCTAAAGACACCCCCTCCTGGAGGTCTCCCTGGCTTCCCCAGGCTGAGGTGGATTTCTGTGGACCCTCCTAGGCCCCTGTGCTTTCCCATCTGACACTTCTCTCCTTGGTGTGTCACCACTGATTTGTCTGTTTGCATCCCCCACGAGATGTTCGCTTCGTAAGGACTGATCATGTTTACTGCTGTATTTTCAGCTCTTAGCATGGTGTTGGGCTCATAAGAGATGCCTCCAAAATGCTGAATGAGTAGATAAGCAGAGACTGGCTAGTGGGACACACTCACTATGAGTGCAGGCTCAAGTTTTGTCCATGTGCCTGATTTTGTAGCCTTATGCTAGGTGGGAAATGGGGCGGGGGGACGGGGGGAGAGTCACAGGACATTGTATGGGTAATGGTGCCATGTCTTTCTTCTCAAACAGAATGCAGGCTCGGGGTCTCGGAGCGACCAGGCCAGGCAGCTGGTCATAGATCTAGAGACCCGAGGGAGTCAGGCCCTTCCTTTGTTCATTACCTGCTTGGAGGACACAGGCCAGGATGCGCTGGCTTCGTGCCTGAGAATGAGTCGGCAAGCAGTAAAGCAGAATCCAGAGGCCACCAGACCCCTGGACCTCATGCCTGTGGTGCTTGGACCAACGAGACTCACACCAGAGGATCTCAGAGGGAAGGATCCATCAAAGCTGACTCCAGGAAAACTCGCTCCGGTGGTGCTGGGGCCAGCTGAGCTCCAGCCACAGGTTGTCAGACCATTGGTGCCCAAGCCAACGGACAATGGTTCTAGACGATTCAGTGACGTCTGTGAGTACCAAGAGAGTGGTTGGTGGGTAGTTGGACCTATGAAGTTAATGACCTTGGATATCCAGGTCTTTCCCCAGAAGTTCTCAGCTATTATTTTTCTATATAAGCCCACTGCCCCTTTCTCCCTCTCTTCCTTCCTTCTGGGATTCCAGTAACGCATAGATGTTTCTTTTCAAGATAAATCATGATTCATGTAGACTTTCTTCATCTTCTTGGTTCTTTTCTCTTTGTTCTCTGCCGGTAACTTCAAATGATATGTCTTCTACTTCACAGATTCTTTCTTCTGCGTGATTAAGTCTGATGTCAATGTTATCTGTTGCATTTTTCATTTCATTCATGGCATTCTTCAGCTCTAGAATTTCCATTTGGTTCATTTTTAGGATTTCTATCTCTTTCGTTCATATGTTGTTTTCCTGATGTTGTTGAATTGTTCCTGTTGTTGAATTGTCTTTGTATATACTCTTGTAGCTTGCTGAGCTTCCTCGAGACAGCGATTTTGAATTCTTTATCAGGCACATTGCAGGTTTCTATTTCTTGGGGGTTGCTTTCTGGAAAATCATTGTGCTCCTTTGGTGGTGTCCTATTTCCTTGATTTTCATGTTTTTTGAAGTCATGTGTTGGCTTCACATTTGAAGAAGAGTCAGCTCCTCCAGTCTTTGCTGACTGACCCCTTTAGTGCATCCAATCTCAGATTTTTTTTGCACCAGCAGTGTTTTGGAACTTCTCTACTCAATGTGTGGACTTACACAAAGTCATTCTCACTTGTGGATGATTGTCAGAATTGGTGTTCATTGTCTGGGAAGGCAGTTGAAAGCTCTTATTATGTCATTAAATTTTTTTTATTTATTTGACAGAGAGACTGAGAGAGCATGTGTGCACGCACACGTGTGTGCATGTACAAGCAGGTGGAGTTGCAGGGAGAGGGAGAGGGACAACTAGGGAGAGCCTGGACATGAGGCTCGATCCCAGGATCCTTGGGATCATGACCTGAACTGAAGGCAGATGCTTAACTGCCTGAACCACGCAGGTGCCCCTCTTATTGTGCTATTTTGATGATGTCCGTCTCTCACTTTGTGGATTGATACTACTAATTTGGGGAATGAAAGAATTTTTCAGTTGTGCGTAATAGTTATAGTTTTGGGGGTGCAGTGGGATTTTGGAAATGAGCTACAGTTTCAGATTGAGGCTATGAACTATAGGATTCGTCAGATAGGTAAAACCGTTTCCAATTAAAAAATGAGATGTGAATGCTTTTCTGGCGTGGCTTTTAAACTCTTCAGAGATTAGTTCCCAGCAAGGGGTCCCGGCCCTCTGTGAGCAATGAATGGGACCATTGTAGGATCACAAGCATAGGTTCCAGTGCAACTAAACTCGCACCAGAACTCAGAGGTAGCCACCAAGTTCTTTTTGTTTAAAGAACAAAAAAAGTCCTGCTATATTGTAGGTTGGTGGTCAGGGGACTTGTTTGAAATGAAATGAATTGAAATGAAAACTCGTTTGACACTGATGGAAAAAATGACCACTTTGACTCATTTATTCTGCAAATATCTGCGGAGGACTTTCTGGGTGCTGGGCTCCACGGATTCTAGAGACAGGAAGCGTCTGTTCTCCTGGAGCTTCCCTTATTTATGCCTTTCTGTTTTAGAATTTCACTTGAATGGAATCACACCACGTATACTCTCTGGCTTCTTTCCTTGGCATAATGTTCCGTATTTTCCACGGCATTGTATGTGTAGGTACCTCGTTCCTTTTCAGGCTGTGGAGTGTTCCCTTACATGGCTTTTTTCATAAATTGTTATCTGTCAACTTGTTGATGAACATTTGGGTTGTTTCTTGCTTTGGGCATTAAGAATAAAGCTTCAGTGGGGCGCCTGGATGGCTCAGTCGGTTAATTGTCTGACTTCAGCTCAGGTCATTATCCTGGGGTCCTGAGATGGAGCCTCACGTTGGGCTCCCTGCTCAGCGGGGAGAAGCAGACTTCCATCTCTCTCTCTCTGTGCAGCCCCCCCCCCCCACCGCTTATGTGTGCATGTGCATGTGTTCTCTCTGTCTCTCAAATAAATAACTAAATAAAATCTTTAAGAAAAAAAAAAAAGAGGGACACCTAGGTGGCTCAGTGGTTGAACATCTGCCTTTGGCTCAGGGCGTGATCCCCGGGGTCCTGGGATCAAGTCCTGCATCAGGCTCCTTGCACGGAGCCTGCTTCTGCTTCTGCCTGTGTCTCTGCCTCTCTCTCTGTCTCTCATGAATAAATAAATAAAATCTTAAAAAAAAAAAAAGAATAAGGCCTCAGTGATCATCCATGGCCAGGTCTTTTTGTGTCCATTGCACTAATTTCTATCGGGTAGAAACCTGGGAATGGAACTGCTGATCAGACGATAGGTGTGCGTTTAACTTTATTGGAGACTTATTTTTGTTTGTTTGCTTTTTGTTTTTTAAATATTTATTTATTCATGAGAGACGCAGAGAGAGAGGCAGAGACACAGGCAGAGGGAGAAGCAGGCTCCCTGTGGGGAGCCTGATGCGGGACTTGATCCCAGGACTTTGGGATCATGCCCTGAGCCAAAGGCCACCCAGATATCCTCACTGGAAACTTCTGAGCAGTTCTGCAAGGTGGCTGTGCCCCTAGACTCCCACCTGCACTGCCTGATGTTTCCCAGGTTCTTGTTCTTTTGTATTCAAAGACCCTTGCCTCTCCCCCAAGGGGCCAGCCATTCATGCCTCTCCCCCCTCACTCTCTCTCTAGGTGTTCAGGAGATTTCCAAGGGAAATGGTGATTTGGTGAGTCTTCCTGTGACTTGGCTTTGGGCTCTAATGCTCTGCACTTTCCAGATCCTTCCCTCTGCAGCTGCCTCTGGAGCCCAGGGAACGGAGCCCTGAGAGAGGGTCCCAGGCCCCCTACAGCTCCCTGCCTCTAGCACAGTTTCCTGGAGCAGGCTGTCCAAGCCTCCCTGCTCTTTTCTTGTCTGAAGTCAGGGGTCAGACCTAACGTGAGGCGGGCATCCAAAATGGCCCTGGGACCGAGTCAGTCACTCCTTCTCGTTCACAGCATTTGCTGTGTGACTCCTGCGCGCCAGTACTGGGCTCCAGGCCAGGATACCTGAGAGCAGACCCCTTGTGTTTCTAATCCCTGTGGAGCCATCAGCCTAGCAGAGGCTAGTTACCCAAAGAAATACCTAAATTTTTTTTTTTTTAAGATTTTATTTATTTATTTGAGAAACAGAGAGAGAGAGGGGCAGAGACACAGGCAGAGGGAGAAGCAGACGGGGAGAAGCAGGCTCCATGCTGGAAGCAGACATGGGACTCAATCCCGGGTCTCCAGGATCACACCCTGGGCTGAAGGCGGCACTAAACCGCTGAGCCACCCGGGCTGCCCAAGAAATACCTAAATTTAAATTGTGTCAAGTGTCGTGAAAAAAAGAGCAGGCTGTTGTGAGAGAGGATTCCCTGGGGACGGGGAGCCTGGCTGGGAAGCGGCATCCGCGCTCCGCGGGTGGGCCCGGGCAGGAGTCTGCTGACGGAGCCACCCACAGGGTTCTCAGGAGCTGCCCTGGGTGGGGCAGTCCATCAGCTCCTTTGGGGGCAAGTGCCTCTGGGTGTTGGATTCCTAAGCTAGATGCTGCCGTGGGAGCTGGTCTTCCCTCCCGCATTAGCTGTCTGTACGTCATACCACTCGTGCTCATGCCCACCTGGTTTACAGTCTGCTTTGGTGCTAGAATGTGGGGCGTAGATGTTGCTGCTCTGTCTGAGGGAGGGCAGGCCCCCTTTTCTTTTCTTTCTTTTTTTAAATATTTTATTTATTTTGATAGAGAGCGGGGACAAGTTGGTAGAGCAGCAGGGCAGAGGCAGAGGGAGAAGCAGGCTCCCCACTGAGCAGGGAGCCTGATGCGGGACTCTATCCCAGGACCCCGGGGTCACGCCCTGAGCTGAAGGCAGACGCTCCGCTGCTGAGCCCCCCAGGCGCCCCCAGGCCCCCTTTGCTGTCCCATCTCTCCAGACTGCCCACCACATGCATGCAGCCAGGGGCCCCCCCTTTTGTCCTGAGGAGTGCGGCGGCGCCCCAGTTGACCCTGGTCCCTGTGCTGGGCAGGCGTACGCCCTGAACGCAGACCCCTGCGGCTACTGCCTCATCATCAACAACGTGAACTTCTGCCCCGAGTCAAGGCTCACGGCCCGCGGTGGCTCCAGTATCGACTGCGAGAAGCTACAGCGACGCTTCGGTCTGCTGCGGTTCATGGTGGAGGTGAAGTGGGACCTGACGGCCAAGGTAGGCCCCTGGCCGAGGAGGGGGCGGGGGGCGGGCGGGGGTGGGGGCCTGCGACCCCCTGACAGGGTCCTGATGACCGGAGCGCCTGCAGGGGCCGTGTCAGGCCCGGCCACACACTCAGGGTGCCGCCCGCTCCCTGCGGTGTGTCCCTGTGCCGTCGCTTCCTCGTCTAGATGGCAGGAGTGGTCCTCACGTCCTCGGCTCAGTGTGAGGAGGGCCTGAGCCAGGCCGAGCGCTGCACCTTGTCCCCGAGGCCGGTGGCGGTTGTGACTGTCAGGACGGTCATCACTGCAGCATTGCCCCTGGGAGCGGGGAAGGCGCTCTGCCCTGGTGGGGGCTCCGCGTGGGGACCCGATCCATCAACACGATGGCTCATCTGCAACCTTCTCTTGTAGCAAATGGTCCAGGCTTTGGTGGAGCTGGCGCGGCGGGACCACAGCGCTCTGGACTGCTGTGTGGTGGTCGTCCTGTCCCATGGCTGTGAGGCAGGTAGAGGTGGCGGCTCCTTGGGCAGCCACCCAGAAGTGCTGCTCTGAGATGCCGGGAAGGAGCCCCGTCCCTTCCTGTGTCCACGACACCCTGGGCTTTGTGAGAAGAGCCATGGGCCCTGTCTAGCCCCTGTTGTTTTCCTGGGAGTCCTCAGGCCCTCTGAGGACTTGGATGCTCCCCCTGGGTGGGGGGGTGTTCCTGGGAGAGGCCATCTGGGAGAGGCAGGGAGGACACAGGTGCTGCTCACAGAGCTCCTGCCCTGGATCTTGTTCAGAGCCGGGTATGGCACACAGGAGCTCCCAGCTCCTGCCTTGGTCCCACCAGGTGCTGTCCCAGCCCTTTGCCACTTGCTGGGTGTCAGGACACTGGGACTCACTCTGGGATTGGCCACTGATGTGCTGGGTCATTGTGGCCCAGCCCCTCCCACTGCCTGGGCCTCAGCTTCCTCATCTTTTCATTTGAGGGTTGGACAGATCAGAAGCTCCAAGCTAAAGGCCTACAGCCCCCCTGGGGGTGGCACAGTGTTTTCATGACTGGCAATTTACTCACAGAAATCAAGATTTCCAGCTTCTCTTGAAAAACCACAGTGGTCTGGTCTTACTAGGCCGCATCCTCACAGAGGGAAACTCTGGCCTATATGGCTCCTTTTCTTTTTCTTTTTCTTTTCTTTTCTTTTCTTTTCTTTTCTTTTCTTTTTTTTTTTTTTTGTATGGCTCCTTTTCATTCATGGTGTGACCCCTGGACCAGCAGGATGGGCCTCACCAAGAAATCTTGAGAGATTCAGACTCTCAGGCCTTGCCCCCCAGACCTCTTCCCAGAGAGCCTACACTTTGACAGGGTCCCCATATGCAGAAAGTTTGAGAAGAACTGATCTAGAGTGTTTCTCAATGCTCAGCTGCATCAGAGGCTCCTGAAAGACCACATTCCTGGTCCCCACCACCAAGGTTTCTGACGTAGGTCTGTGTAGAGCCCAGGAATCAGCACGCTGTACAGGTTCCCAGGCAATGCTGATGCCCCTGGTCCAGGGACCACACTTTGAAAACCACCGATCTAGAAGCAGCTGGCCAGCAGTCTCCAGTTAGGCTGTTGGAGGCACATGAGTCTGAGACCTCTAGACTAGACGCTGACCCGGGGCCCATCCAGAACCACCCTCTGTCTAAAGCAGCCTCGTGCCCCTGGCTGGGGTCTTTTAACTGCTTGGCCCTACAAAGCCTCTGAGCAGTGTGTTGGACCCATCCCAACTTCTTGGCTTTGTAATCAGGATTCTCTTGGTCTTCCAGGCCAGCCACCGCCAGTTCCCAGGGGCCGTTTATGGCACAGATGGATGTCCTGTGTCCATTGAGAAAATTGTGAACATCTTCAATGGAACTGGCTGCCCCAGCTTGGGAGGGAAGCCCAAGCTCTTCTTTATCCAGGCCTGTGGTGGGGGTAAGTGCATCCTCACGCTCCCCGCAGATGACTCTAGTGGGCAGAGCCACCCCTGCCCCCATCTCCAACCCCTCTGGATGTCCCAGAGGTCTGTCCAGGCAGTTGGAGGGTCCCAAACATGCCCACTTTGTCCAAAGCAGCAGCACCTGCTCAGCTTTGTCCAGCCTGTAGAGGTCAGAGTCTTCCGGCTCACGGTGTAGGAGCCCCTTGGGCTCACCCAGCTTCGACAGCTTCAACTTCAGACACTTGGCAACCACAGAGCAGAGGAGAGAGAAAAACCTCTTTTGTTTTCCTTATCATTCCCCTAACCTTCTTCAATTAGACCCTCTTTTCACTGTTGTGGCGAAAGGGAGGCCAGAGCTAAATTAGTATTAGAATTCCCAAGGGCCAGGTACTAGAAATTTTATATATATGTAAATATAATATATTTATAAATAAATATAAATATATTATATATAAAATTTTCTTATATTTTATATATATTAATTTAATTTTACTTTTTTAAAGATTTTATTTATTTATTCATGAGAGACACAGAGATAGAGAGAGGCAGAGACACAGGCAGAGGGAGAAGCAGGCTCCACCAGAGAGCCTGACATGGGACTCGATCCCAGGTCTCCAGGATCATGCCCTGGGCTGAAGGTGGCACTAAACCGCTGAGCCACCCGGGTTACCCATATATTTTTTTTTTTTTTAAAGAGAGAGAGCACGAGGTGGGGCAGAGGGAGAGAGAATCCCAAGCAGGCTCCGTATTCACGCAGAGCCTGAGGTGGGGCTCCATTCGAGGACTCTGAGATCATGACCTGTAGCATATTCTT
Organism: Vulpes lagopus; assembly: GCF_018345385.1. Lineage (NCBI taxonomy): Eukaryota > Metazoa > Chordata > Mammalia > Carnivora > Canidae > Vulpes > Vulpes lagopus. Next base: position 131,216,068 of record NC_054831.1, read on the forward strand.
TAAAAAAAATTTTTTTTATTATTATTTTTTTACCTGTAGCATATTCTTTATTTTTTAAAGATTTATTTGAGAGAGAGCGAGAGAGAGCGAGCGAGCATGTGCATGCATGTGAGTGGCAGGTGGGGGGTGGGGTGCTGGGCAGAGAGAGGGAGACAAGCAGACTCCCTGTTGAGTGGGGAGCCCTAGATATGGGGCTTGACCCCACGACCCTGAGATCGTGACCTGAGCCGAAACCAAGAGTCAGATGCTTAACTGACTGAGCCCCCCACACACCCCAGTAGCACATTCTTCTGACCGTGTTCCTCTGCCCTGTACTGTTCCACGTTGGCAGGGGTAAGGTGAGGGAGTGTGGGTTGTCTGGTCGCATGACATCTGGGAAGTGTTTTTGAGTATCTGCTGTATACACCAGGCTGTGTGTTAGGTGCTGGGGATTTATAATTTGACTGGAACTGTATCACCTCACTGTCACGAGCCATGCCCATAACTTGGCCATGAGTGATTAGGAACACCAGGTTCAGTCTTGGTGGCTGCTTCCTTCCTGCACGAACAGTGGCCGGTTAATCTCTAGAAGTCTTGGCAAGTGGGGATGATAACAAAGCCTACCTTCTAGCGTCACTGTGAAATATCCAGCACTTGAACCAGTGCATGTACAGCACTTAATACAGTGCCCGGTTCATTTTTGGAACTGCAAACCTGGACTCTCCCCCTCCTCTGACCCCAAAGGATCCTGTGTCACATAGGAGCCCCCCTGTCCTCGGCCCACAGTTACCTCAGAGTTACGGTACTAGGAAAGTGGAAAGGCTGCTGCTCTCGGGGTTGTAGAAATCCTCTCCAGTCCAGCTCATTGTTTTTCTTATGATCCAGAATGTGTAGTCAGAATGTGTAAGGTGTTCTTACCCTGAAGCAAATGGCTCTTCTCTCTTGTGTGAGTAGAATGGAAGGTGATGCGGGCAAGGGAACCATGGGTGAAGGGTGAGCTGGGACGTCAATGTTCTGGGAAGGTCACAGCTAGCTCAATGCCTCCTCGTTGTCCATTCTCAGCAGCGTGGAGGGTCTGCAGGGTCACATTCTGGACGCCCTCGCGGGCCCACCAGGTCCTTGCGGATCTGGCCTAGGCCACTTTGCGTCCCCCAGCCTGGCATGCCATGTCCCACGCCGGCGCTCTTCAACCCTCTGAGGGTGTCACAGGTGCTGGCTTGCTCCTCAGCCTTCCATGTCCATCCCTCTGCCTTGACCCCTGGCCTACTCTGTTTTGTTTTGTTTTTTAAGATTTTATTTTTTTTACTTGTTTATTTTTAAAAAGTATGTATGTATGTATGTATTTATTTATTTATTTAGAAAGGGAGAGAGAGAGACAGAGACAGACAGACAGCATGTGCATGGTGGGGAGAGGCAGAGGGAGAGGGAACCTCAAGCAGACTTCGTGCTGAGCATGGAGCCTGACTCAGGGCTTGATCTCATACCTCTGAGATTACCACCACCTGAGCTGAAACCAAGAGTTGGATACTTAACTGACTGAGCTTCCCAAACGCCCCTAAGGTTTTATTTTTTTAGGTAATCTCTACATCTAACGTGGGGCTTGACCCTGAGATCAAGAGTGGCGTGCTCAGTGACTGAGCCAGCCAGGCACCCCTGCTGGCCTACTGCTAACCCATCCTTCTAGTTACAGCTAATTGTCTCTGCCTCCAGGAAGTCTTCCCGTAAACCCCCCCCTTCCTTGCACAGAGTCAGGGTTAGCTGGTCTTTGTCTCCTGCAGCCTCTGTTCTCCCCTCCTGGCTCTTTCTCCTTGTACTGAGATGGCCTCACCCCCTGGTCAGCTTTCCTAAGGCAGGGCTAGTTCCGTCTGTCCTTCACCCAGGTCCCCCCAGCCTGGCACAAAGCTCACAGGATGCTTGTATCTTTTGTGGATTCTAATGATTTGATTTTGAAATAGAACCATGTGAAAATTACTGTGAGCAAGATTTTAAGTGATAGAGATTCCCTCCACTAAAAAAAAAAAAAAGAAAGAAAAGAAAAAAGAAAAAAAAAACTCGATGGGAACAGGGATTTCAGAGCTGGAATGCAGTGATTATGATGCTGCCTTTGGAACTGTGGTCTCTGCTCCGTCCCCCGGGTGGCTGTTGACTTTGTGTGTCACACTGTAGCCACCTGGGGGCAGGACAGTGGCTGAGGACAGAAATGCTGAGCTGCCCACTGTCTGCGTCCCCTTCGGGCCGAGTGTCCTCTTGTTTACCGGCATCTGAACATCTGCCCTGGATTTTGGTGGCACTTGTGTTGCTTTTGCAGAATTCACTGTTGTAACAATTTCAAACAATTTTAAAATCCTTTGACAAGTCACGCACCCCTTTCATAAGCGGCAGTGCACATCCCAGGGCAGAAACAGGCGCCTCAGCGTTGGTAGCACTGGTGCGGCAAGTCACTGGGTAAGTAGCATGATACGGCGTGACCCGGCACGATACCCTTGGCCGGAGCTGAGCGGCCTCTGTGAGGGCATTTTGGGGCAACCCCTCTTCAGACTTCTAGAAATTTGCTGAGAAGACAGAAGGGAGCACAATGTTCTGTGTGGTTGTAGATTTTCTGTGCTGAGGGGACAGCTTCTCCGGCTGTGCATTTATTCTTTCGGGGAAGTTAGCCTGCCTTCCAGGGGGTTTTGAATTCGAGAGTCTCTTTAAGAACACAGCTGTGGGGATCCCTGGGTGGCGCAGCGGTTTAACGCCTGCCTTTGGCCCGGGGCGCGATCCTGGAGACCCGGATCGAATCCCACATCGGGCTCCCGGTGCATGGAGCCTGCTTCTCCCTCTGCCTGTGTCTCTGCCTCTCTCTCTCTGTGACTATAATACATAAATAAATAAAAAATTAAAAAAAAAAAAAAAAAGAACACAGCTGTGCATCACGTCCATAACGCGTGGGCGAGGCTTTCACATCAGATTTGTCAAATGAGGAGGACATGTGAATGGAGACGGGTTCACATCCCTTGTGTGACTCATTCTCTCTCTCTCTTTCCCACTTGTAGTCCCCTCTTGGATCCCACTGTATCTTCTCTGCTTTCCCCAGGTGGTCCCTCTGCCCCCCTCTGTCTCCTTAGGGCAGTCCTACAGCATCCCCCGAATGCAGTGCCCCTGACCCCAGCCACCCACACCTCAGGTCCCAGACAGCCAGGGCTGGAATCTCAGCCAAGAAAACCAGAAGCAGGGACCTGAGTAAGTATGCAACAGTCCAGCCCTCACAGGTCTCAGAAGCCCCCTTTGCAAGCTCAGGGGCCTCCATGGAAGAGGCAGCGTAGCTGAGAGACAACATATGTAGGGCAGGATCCTGGCCCCTGAAGGTCAGCTGTGAGAACAAAGACAAATTGCCCAGTTTCTGAGTCAGATGTATGGGGTGAGAGGTCAGTAGATGTTGGGGCTATGATATGGGGTTGCTGGAACCCTCCTTGTCCCATCTCTAGCTCCCTGCAGATGGAACCCCAGCTTCCCCGGGTGATCTATGACTTCCTCCCCTCCTTGCTATTGCCCACCACAGATCCAGCCACATAAACCCTCCTGCCCTCCTGCCGGGGCCTGCCTGATGTGCTGCTTCTCCCATCAGGACTGTTCCTCTCCTATCGGAGCCTGGGTCACAGTCATCTGTCCCAGAAACCATTCCCTAAGGAACCCTCTGTGTCACTCTGCCCTCTGCTTCTACTGAAGCTCCTTTTTTTATTTTTATTTTTATTTTTTTTTTTATTTATGATAGTCACACACACACACAGAGAGAGAGAGGCAGAGAGAGAAGCAGGCTCCATGCACTGGGAGCCCGACATGGGATTCGATCCCGGGTCTCCAGGATCGCACCCGGGGCCAAAGCAGGTGCTAAACCGCTGTGCCACCCAGGGATCCCCTCTACTGAAGCTCCTTATAGCTGCTTTCTCTCTGGAGTAGCCCATTGCTCCCTGCAGTGAGCTCTGCTTCCCTGGAGTTCATCCCAGGTGACCTCTCACCATGTCACTGCCCTGTACAGTGGAGCTGTATGTGGCCCAAGTCCTGCCTTGACCCCTCTGGTTTCCAAGTCTGCCACTGCTTTGGGAGGAATTCAGATTTTGAAACTAAAAGACATAAAATGTGAGTGCAGAGATCATCCAGGATCTTGCAAGCCTGACCCAGCTGTCTCATTTCTGCTTCTTACGTGGCCCTCGGGCACATCCGCTTTTCTCATCCTGCATTAGCCCGTGAGCATTTCTTCACATCTCCATGGTCTTCATCACCATTCGTTCAAATGGCTTTATAATGTTCCATCTTAGTGACATGCACTCACTAATCCATTTCCCTCATGTTGGCCGCTGAGGTGGATATCTAATTTTTGTCTCCCGTGACCACAAATGTCTTTACGTAGAGGGCGTTGGCGTCACTTGAATTATTTCCTCAGGAAAGTACAGGGTCAGAAGCTGTAAGTGTCTCCACAGATCCCGTGACCTATGGCTTGATGCCTTCTTTGATGCCCTACAAAGATCTGAGATAGTTTAGCGAATACAAGGGATTTAGTAGAACAAAATAACGAGGGAGGAAGTGGAGACATGAGGACAGGAGAAGAGTACATTTGGAGTCTAGAAATGCATGTTGTGACATCCTGCGTGCCTGCTAGAGGTGACCCGTATCTGGCTTTGTGCTTTCGAGGGGCCGAGGCAAGGTGACAAAGGTCCACCTTATTGGTATTCAGAAGACAGAAGCCAAGAATGGCAATTTTTCTCCCTTTGGTTGTCTGAAAGGGAGGACACGCTGATAACGACGGATAGTTTCCTTGACTACGTCCCTGCCTGCCCCCAGTTCCCCTGCCAAGAATGAGAGAAAAAAGTTCTATATCACTTTTTTAAAGATTTTATTTATATAAATAAATGTCTCATGAGAGACACAGAGAGAGAGGCAGAGACACAGGCAGAGGGAGAAGCAGGCTCCATGCAGGGAGCCCAATGCGGGACTCGATCCCAGGACCCCGGGGTCATGCCTTGAGCCAAAGGCAGATGCTCGACCGCTGAACAGCCCAGGTGTCCCAGTTCTATATCATTTTTTAAAATCTAAATCTTCGTGTACATTGAGTTTTTTTTCTGTTTGGGTGTTCAGCTCCCCAGAAAGCAGGACCCCATCTTGTTCTTTTGTGTCTTCTTTGGTGCCCGTGTGGGCGTTCTGTGCCCCAGGGGTACTCCGTGTGTGTGTGCACACCTGCTGTTGGGGTCATAAACCAGGATTTTAAAGAAGGCTTTGTAATACCCCGTGGCAAGTCCTCGTGATGTTGTGATAAGGGGATACAGCGTACTTCGTTGAACCTGCAAATGACCAAGTAAGGCCAAATCTACAAAGGGCCGGAGGGAGACACGGTGCACCGTCCACCCCGGTGGGCCTTGGCTGCTGCCCACGTGGCCAGGCTTCATGTTGATTAGAATCATCATATTGAGACTTCATGTGTGTCAAAGAAGAGGCTGTGAATACGGTTAAAAAGAAAGCTACCGGCTACAAAATGGTCAACATAGAGAATATTGGTCAGTAACCTGGTCATGAGACCAGAAGTAGTTCATGATCATTAAAAAACCAGGAAGAGAAAAACCAAATCAAACTTTCTGAGGTGGATTGAGCTGAAAAGTAAATGTCCTCTGCTCACCCCACTCTTCCAAGGTGGCCTCTTAACGATCGCTGTGTCTACCCCGCAGACAGCTCTCACCTCTCCGTCCGATGAATGTATGCTGAATGCGTCTCATTTGGTGTACTGGCCTGTGTCCTTTTCTTAAAAAAAATTTTTTTTTTTAGAAGTATTGTTGTAAGACACACAGAAGATTTACCCTCTGAACCATTTTTAAGTGTTTGGCTCAGTGGCATTAAGCACTGGTGTGCAGCGTGTCCCCCATCCACCTCCAGAGCACTTCTCAGTGACTCCCCATTCTGCTCTGCCCCCCACCCTGGGTCCCCGGGATCCCCGGCAACCACTGCTGTGTTGCTGTCTATACGTCTGACTACTGTAGGCACCTCCCGTACGTAGAGGCAGGCAGTGTGTGTCTTTCTGTGACTGGCTTATTTCACTGAGCGTCATGTTCTCCAGGTTCATCCCTTGCAATGTGTGTCAGGATGTCCTTGCCTTTTAAGGCCATAATGTGACTTGTTTTCAAATGACGTAAAGTTGATTTTTTTTTTAAAGATTTTGTTTATTTATTCATGACACACACACACACAGAGAGAGAGAGAGAGAGACAGGCAGAGACACAGGCAGAGGGAAAAGCAGGCTCCACGCAGGGAGCCCGATGTGGGACTCGATCCTGGGACTCCAGGATCACGCCCTGTGCCTAAGGCAGCGCTAAATCACTGAGCCACCCAGGGATCCCCAAGTTGATCATTTTTAACCAGTTTAAAGTATACAATTCAATGGCAGCGAGTACCTGCATGCATCCTTTGTTGCCTCATGCTAGAACTTTCTCATCACCTTGAACGACACCTCATACCCATCAGTGCTCACTCCCCCCTCCCACCTCCCTTTCTTCTCTGTGGATTTGCCCGTCCTGGGTCTCTCACATGAACCTGCTCCATGGCCTCCTGCATCTGGTTCTTGGCTCAGCATGTTTCCAGCCCCCCCCCCCCCCCGCCCACCCAAGTGCATGAGGGCCAGTACTTCGCTCCTTTTCGAGCCTGAATGAAATCCCATGGTGTGTGTGCAGCACATTTTGTTTATCCGTTCATCTGTCAGTGGACACTCGGGTCATCTCTACCATTTGCCTGTTGTGGATGATGCTGCCATGAACTGCCATGCAAGGTTTTGGTTAGACACCTGTTTTCTGTCCTTTTGGGTATATACCTGAAAACTTGTTTTTGCAGCTTTTAAAAAAAATTCTGTACCCCCTCCCCCCAGTTTTGCCTAATAAACGTGTAAAACTTAGAGTAAAAAGTAAAGCTTTGGGGGCGCCTGGGTGGCTCAGTCTGTTGGTCCAGCTCTTGATTTCAGCTCAGGTCATGATCTCAGGGTCGTGAGATAGATCCCTGCATCAGGCTCTGCGCTCAGCAGGGAGTCTGCTTCAGATGCTCCCCCTCCCCCTCTGCCTCTGCCCCTGCCCCTCCCCAGCTTGCACATGCACGCTCTCTTCCTCTCTCAAATCAATCAATCTTTTTTTTTTTTTTTTAATAAAGCCTTGGTTTCTGTTTCTTGCTGATGTTTGCTCAGCCCTGGAACCTTGGCTCCAGGGGAATTGGGGGGTCTCAGGCTGAGGCAGGCCGGATGTGGCTAGGAAGCGAGGAATTGGGAGCTCTGGTCTGTGTCATCAGTGGTGAGTGATGTGTCTGTCTTTGGTTCCTGCAGAGCAGAAAGACCATGGGTTTGCAGTGGCCTCTGCTTCCCCTGAAGACAGGAGCCCTGGCAGTGACTCTGAGCCAGACGCTGTCCCGTTCCAGGAAGGCCCAGGCCCCTTTGACCAGCTGGACGCCGTGTCTAGTTTGCCCACTCCCAGTGATATCTTTGTATCCTACTCCACCTTCCCAGGTGAGCGTGTCAGGAGACCTCATCCTCCCAGCCGGCAGGCGAGTCCCCCGTCTGCCCTAGAAGCGGTGTGTTGGGAAAGAAAGACCTGGGTGTGAGTCTTGGCTCCACCTCTTGCCATCTGCGTGTCCCTGAGCAAATGACTTCGCCTCTCAGGGCCTCAGCTCAGGGCGAGCAGGCGAGGCACTTGGGATGCAGAATTTAAGAGGCATCTGCTCTTGGGTTTGTGTGCCCCACCCTTGTCTTTGTCCTGCCTCGGTCTTCTCATATTTATTTATTTATTTATTTATTTATTTATTTTTTTTAAAAATTTTTATTCATTTATGATAGGAACACAGTGAGAGAGAGAGAGGCAGAGACACAGGCAGAGGGAGAAGCAGGCTCCATGCACCGGGAGCCTGATGTGGGATTCGATCCCGGATCTCCAGGATCGCGCCCTGGGCCAAAGGCAGGCGCCAAACCGCTGCGCCACCCAAGGATCCCCGGTCTTCTCATATTTAAATTGGGCAGAGACACAGGCAGCAGTTGTTGCTGTTGCAGTTGCCCCAGGGGTTGCCCTGGGGTTAGCGGGGTGGCCAGTCCATCACCACCGAGCACAGTGCCTGGCGCACAGCAGGGGTGATGAACGTTAGTTTCCTTCCTTTCTGAGCCCTTGGGTGAGTCACTTGACTTCTGGGAGCCTTGTTCTCCTTGCTGGGAAGGCAGGAATCACGGCCGAAGTCCAGGGGTGAGGGGGAAGTGGGGTCCTGAACGGGACGGAGCTCAGGGATGTGGGTGGCGACTGCGGGACTTGTGAGTGGGCCCAAGTCCAGGGGCGGCTGCAGCCTGAGTGGGGGGGGGGGTGCCTAGCGGCTCCCTGGTGAAGTCCAGCCCGTCTATTCTGAAGGCTTTGTTTCCTGGAGAAATACCAAGAGCGGCTCCTGGTACGTGGAGACCTTGGATGGTGTTTTTGAGCAGTGGGCTCACGCTGAAGACCTGCAGACCCTCCTGCTCAGGGTGAGCATGGCCTTCCCCCGGGAAGGAGCGGGAAGGCTGCCGGGAGCCTCAGTGTGGGGTGGGGGGCCAGCGGGGGCCCAGGCCCGAGTCAGGGGTTTCTTCTGCACCTTGGCTTGCCGTGGGAGTTTTGCTTCTCTTCCTTGCGAGGTGCTGCTGTTACAGTGACATTTGCCCATTGTTCAAAGGGCTGCCTTCCCCGGCTCCTCTGAGGCCCCAGGTGACACTGGGATCCCCTCTGGCAGAGCCGGTCCCCAGTGCCGGCGCAGCATGGCTCAGGGGCCAGAGCTTGGCATTCCCGAAGGCAGGTCGTGGGGCCCGCACCCTTGGCCCCACTGTGTAGTCTTCTACTCTTGACCCTTGAGAATTATTTCTACAGTATATGCCCTTCTTGGGGGGCCCTAGAGAGAGGGGGAAGGATGGCCTGACAGGGCCCCACCCCCTCAGCGGAATCCTGCTCAGAGCAGCTGCTTCCTCCACGGGTCTCAGAGCACACACAGGTCTCTCCCACGTGCTCAGGTGTTTTGTGTTATGAGAAGGGTCTAGAAAGCTGGGACTATGCCTTCCTCCTGGGGAGGCTCTGGCTTTGTGCTTTGCTGAGCAGAGCAGAGGAGAAAAGAAAAGCAAGTGCAAGGCCACCACCTAGCATGACTCCAGTGGGCGCCACGTGCCATGGCTCTGGGCAGGTGAGCTCAGAGGCAGCCGGGGGCCTTGTAGGGGGAGTGGGGGGGAGTCTGTCAAGGCCAAGCGGGGCACTTGGCTTCTGGGCCTGATCTCATCTCTCAACTTTTCTTTAAGCAGACCTTTCAATCAGATTTGAATTTGGTGAATTTTTGAATTTCGAAATTTTGAGTTTTCTAAACTGGAGATATTTTTCTTTAAACACCTTCCCTTCCAACTCAGGGAGGCCGCAGGGTTTTAAAATAGGTTTTAAGCTTTTAGTTATGTATCTTTATAGGTGTGTGTATCTATTGAAGTATAGTTGACATATATAGTGATGCTATATCAGCTTCAGGTGTACAGCACAGTGACGTCATGGCTGTGCTCACCGCCAGAAGCTAGTGGCCATCCGGCACTGCTCCAAGTTATTACGATATTATTGACTCCATTCTCTATGCTGCGCTTGCTGTGCCCTGGCGTTTGTACCTCTTAATCCCCTTCACCTGTTTCTCCCATCGTCCCGCTCCCCTGCCCTGCAGCATTATGTACAACAGCCAAGATACGGAAGCAGGCTAAGCATCCGTCAGTAGATGCGTGGATAGAGAAGATGCGGCACGTATATATTAGAATATTACTCAGCCGTAAAAAAGAATGAGATCTCGCCATATGCAACAACATGGATAGAGCTAGAGGGTATTATGCAAAGTGAAATAAGTCAGACAAAGACAAATACAGTATAATTTCACTTCTACGTGGAATCTAAAAAACAAAACGAACAAACAGAGACAGACTCAGAGACACAGGGTACAAGCTGGAGATGTGACAGGGCTGGTCCGGCGGCCATCCCCCCCCTCCCCAGCCCCCCTCTGGAGCTCTTACTTCCATGGAGAGACCTCAGGCTTCCCTGTGCTCATGTTTTCACAGGTCGCTAATGCTGTTTCGCAGAAAGGAGTTTACAAACAGATTCCCGGTTGTTTCAATTTCCTCCGGAAAAAACTCTATTTTAAAATGTAATGAGGCCCCTCACCCTCTCACCCTGCTCTACCGTTCACCCCAAAACCTTCCTGCTCTGGGCCCGCGGCAGCTGAGGCCTGGCCCTTCCTGTAACTACGGCTGTCACTCTTCAAAGGGCTTTGTGGCTGCTGTGGGTCTGCTCTTCCCCCCCCCCCCAATGGCAGACAGGCTCTTAGCAGCTTTCAAAGTGGGGACAGATGACCTGCGACAGAGGAAGAGGAGCGGAAGGATTCCAAGGACACCACGGGACTCTTACCAGGGGTCCTTTCTCCAGCCAGTGGCTGTGGCCTGTGACCCCACCGCCCTCTGGAGTAAGGCTTCTTAGCCTCAGCACTGTTGACATTCGGGGCCAGATGATCCTTCACTGTGGGGCTGTCCTGTGTGCTGTGGGGTGGGTGTGTAGCAGCGTCCCTGGCCTCTACCCACTGGCTGCCAGTAGCACCTTGGTCTGAGCAGTGACAACCAAAGTCATCCTCAGATACTGCCACATGTCCCCTGTTGGGACCCCAACTTGAGAACTAGTGATCTGTAGGAAATTTTGGTTACAAACCAACCAGCCTCTCTCTTAGATCAGCCAGTTTGGAGCTACTAGAGTCCGGTCAGCTGGAATCTGTGGATCCTGAATGAAGTTCTAAAAATTACCAATTTTGGGGATCCCTGGGTGGCTCAGTGGTTTAGCGCCTGCCCTTGGCCCAGGGCGTGATCCTGGAGTCCCGGGATCGAGTCCCACGTCAGGCTTCCGGCATGGAGCCTGCTTCTCCCTCTGCCTGTGTCTCTGCCTCTCTCTCTCTCTCTGCCTATCATGAATAAATAAATAAAATCTTTTAAAAAAATAAAAATTACCAATTTTTCTTATATTCTAGTATTCTTAAAAAAACTTAAGTAAATATGGACACCTTTTTTTTTTTTTTTTTTTGCCTATTCCCCACTCATTTTGTTCTCTTTGTTTTTTCTTCTAAAGGAGATTTTTGCTTTTTTATTTCTTTAAAGATTTATTATTTTAGAGAGGGAGAAAGTGTGGAGAAGGGAGGGGCAGAGGGAGAGGGAGAGAAAGTCTCACGTAGACTCCGCACTGGCACAGAGCCCAACTCTGGGCTCGATCCCATGACCCTGAGATCATGACCTGAGCTGAAACTAAGAATCGGATGCTCAACCGACTGCACCACCCACATGCCTCTGATTTTTGCTTTTTAAAAAACATTTCCCCACCTCTTTATTTGAACCCCTCCCCATCCCAGGAAGGTGACTGGGCTGGGAGCTGTGTCCTCGGTGAAGTTAAGTCACGGGTCCAGGGGAGCACAGGTAAGGCCCCTGTGGGGTCTTGTAAGCTATCCTGACCCTGGCCAATTTGTAGCTTTTAAGGGCCTTGGACGTGAGGCTTGTTTGGTAAGACTCACCAAGATGTGGTTCATGTGGTTGTCCCTTCATTATTATTTCCCTCCTGTGACCTTTCTAAGTCTGAAATAGTCCCCAGGACTTCTGGGTAGTTATTTGCAGTCACCTGCAGGACACGTACAAGCAAACAATCAGGTTGGCCCAGCAGAGCAGAGCAGGGCTTTCTCCTTCCAGCCTCTGCGCTGGCTGCTCGTGGGAATCGGGGGGCCCTGGGAATCAGGGGGCCCTCGCCTGAGGTGCCATGGAGAAAGAGGTGTTATCACAGCTTTTCACTGACCTCCTGGGGGCTTCGTGTACGGAGGGCACTCAGCCTGGAGTTCTGTTCGGACTTCGGGCAGCAGATGCTACGAACTCCTAAAAGTCCTATGTGGATGGGCAGGTTTTGAGATTGCATTTGTTTCTCAAAGGGACCGAGAGCCCCGAAAGTGTTAACTGCCGGTGCTGTTTGCAAGGCACGTTTCTGTGGTGCTTTCAGAGGCTGCCTAGCAGTATCTGTTGAACATTTTACTGGGCCAGCTCTGTCATTCCCTGATGCTGCTGGAGCCCTACAGTGCAGGAACTCTGCCCTCGTGCACGAGCGTGTGTCCCCCGAGGGGCTTGGCTGCAGCAACGTGAGAGAGGGCAACAGGGAACGGATGAAAAGCATCACTTCGTTATATTCTTAAAATGGAATATTACTGAGCAGTCCAAAAGGATGACCTGGATGGAGGGACTGACATGCAAAAGGTAGTGCAATGTGCAGTAAAAAGGCTCAGTTGCAGGACAATGTGAGGAGCGACATGCTCTTTTTGAAATTACAATATATTCTATAGTGATGTACATATATAGATATTTGATACAGGCATAGAAATAAAGTCCAGAAGACCATCCCCCATGCTGTTAATGGTGATTATCTCTGGAAAGTGGAATTGGAGATGTAAAATGAGGCGGACCTTACTTTTTTACTTGATACACTCCTTTGCTCTTCTAATATTCTTACAAAGACAACGTATTACCTTCTAAGATAAAAATAAACATTAAGCTGGTAGATGCCGAAGACGCATGTGTTGCTGTCGTTCCGTGAACATTTGTTGAAAGGATGACTGCCCGTGGCCACCTGTCTCCCATCACCTCCCTGCCCGTGCTTTTTATTGGCAGCTTCCTGACCTGGGCTCGTCCCCAGTCTGGGTTTGTGCGGGCGGGTGCTCCCAAGCACGGAGGGTGGCTCCAGGCTGCACCCAGCACGCCCCTGGAGCGCCGCAAGGTTTCACCAGCCCTCTGCAGCTGCTGGGGCAGCCTGCGCCGGAAGACAGCTGCTTGCTGGGCCGGGCCGGCCCCAGAGCCCGTTACTGGGCACATGTGCCCGTCCTGGCTGCTGTCGCACGAGCAGGGGCCTCGGCCCAGCTGCCTCGGGCTTGTCTTCCCCGTTGATCCCCTCGGTCATCTGGCCATGCTTTTGGCCGTGGCCAGCTCTGTCGTGCCTGCGTCGGTGGCTGGGAACAGCTAATGCTGGACAAAAAGGGACAACTGCCCCCGGCCCCTGCTTTGGGTCCCCAGGTGCTGCCAGGACCAGCTGCACGATGACTCACACAGCAGCTGGGGCTGGAAAGGCCCTAAGCAACCTTCTGTCCAGCCGGTCTTGGGCTGGGCACCTCGAAACCTGGACTCGGATTTTCCTTTGCCAGAATGGAATCATGGCTTTCCCCCAACTGAGCAAACAAAAACCACTGTGAATTAGTGGGCCACACTCTTCTTGATTTTACATTTTTCTCCAACAAACTTTTCTGGAATCTCCGGTGCCCATGACCACTCAACAGTAAATAGGTGTCAGCAGACAGACAAAAGAACAAGGAGCTGGCGCGTATTAGTGACACTCAGAGGCAGCCACCTGCTTGTTTTGACAGTGCCCGTGTGACGGTGTAGTTTTTCTCCTGTGACCACCTGCTCATGGCTGTGGTTTCATACTTGATTTTAAAACAAGAGTGTCGGTTTGATGCCACTGAACAGTTCTCTGCAAAATAAACAAAATAATGAAATCACAGGCTAGCTTTCCCTTTTCTGGCGGGCGGGGTGGCTGGGGCTCTGTCGCAAACACCACACGCACCCCCTGCCTTGTTCTGGCTCCTAAAATTGTGGAAGAGTCCTGGTCTGGTTCAGGTCCATTTTAGAGAAGAGGAAACGTAGGTGGGGTTCGAACCCAGGCAGTTTGACTTCTATCGGTCTATGCTCTCCTGTCTCTCCAAGGCAGCCACCACTCCTTCCAGACACCCTGGGGTGGTGGATGTCAAGAGAGCCCCTGAGTGGATGGGGGTGACGTGGCCTCCTTCCCCTCCCGAGCCTTGGACTCCTGGCACCCACGTACTCGGCAGCCTTCCCCAGTCCGTGACGTGTAACAGGCATAGTTGTTGGGTAGGAAACAGCCCAGCTGGCTCTTGTGGGTCAGCGTTGGCCAGTTGGAGCTGGGCAGTGTCGTTACCGGGTCGGTAAAGAGGCAGATAGAGCCCAAGGAGAGAGCTGACTGTTCCTGCCCCAGTTTTATTTCTGATCTAGCTCCCGCTGGCATCACTGAACCCGCTCCACGGCCAGGCTGATTGCGGATCTTCCTTCTGTTGGGGCCACAAGGGATTGGCTCAAACCCCAGGGCTGTGCTTTGTGGAGCTCGGAGCCCTGGATTCCTCCAAGCCTTTTCATGGGACTGTTCAGAAGAGAAAAGGGAATACGGTTTTGTCTTGCTACGTCTGCTGTGGTGGATCGGCCACGGCTGCCTGGCTGTGCTGATGAGGATTCTGAAGCTCTGTCCAGGGTCGGGAAAAAATTCCACGATTGCTTGGTGATGTCGGCCCCGGGCATATACTTTCTGCGTCTGGCAGAGAAGACTGCAGGAGATGCTCGCATCCGAAACCCTTCGGCCTTTACTCTTTCTTCCACCCTGACATCTGCTGCCATTCATTCCTTTGTGTCACTCTCTCGTCTGGGAAGCTGTTAGTGATTGTCACGTTGTATTTTGCACGATGGCTGCGACATCTCCCATTCCATAGGTGCTGTCACAATGTGATATGGGCACTCTGTCCTCCGAGAGCTGGGGTCCAGGAGCCAGTGATACCATGTGGCTTCTGGGACCAGGTCATGAGAAGCGAGGCACCTCCGGGCTGGTCCTCCAGGGATTCCTGTTCTCCAGGCCTCTGAGCCATGGAGAAGCCTAAGCCACACAGAGAGGCCACGCCTAGGTGGTCTGGACAACAGCCCCAGCTGACCCCCCCCTCCTGGCCCCCATAGGTGAGGGAGGAAACCTTCCAGATGATGCAGTCCAGCCACCACCGTGTGTCTGCAACCTCACAAGAGACCCTTCGTGAGAACCGCCCAGTTGAGCCCATTCAGTTTTTGGTCATTACGTTTTTGGGTGATTTGTTACACAGCAATAGGTAACCAGAAGAGTGACGCCAATGGATGGGACAGACAGTGAAGGTCCTTAGTGTTGGTGGGCTCCTCGGTTCTGATGCACGTTCTCAGCCATCCCTCCCATAGTGACACCTCATATAACCTCTATTCCCACTGGGTTGCTCTGCTCACTGCCCCAGGACCACTGTCCCTGCTGTGCCCAGTCCCTTGTCTTGGCACCTGACCTGGAGAGCACCCTCTCCATTCTCTGCCCCCCGCCTCCTCCCCATCTCTCAAGGTCTTCCCTGACACACGCTATGTCATTTCATAGCTTTCCTGTGTCTTGTCTGTGTGTATCTCACCCAGTTGACAAGTCCCCTTGAAGGCAGGGACTGACTTGGGGACCCTTGTACCTTCTGTGAGTGCTGGATCCCTGAAGGCTGACTCGATGAAGGGAAGATGAGGGTTACGGCCACATGGCGTCCTGCTCTTTGTGGGTCTGGGATGCGGAGTCTTCTGGAAGGTTTGGCAGAGTGAGCTCTCTGGGCAGCCGTTCAGGAGCGGCATCTGGGGCTGCAGGAGCGGCTGTGCATGTGGGTGAACTATGCAGATCTGAAGGGACGGCTGGAGGCCCTTCTGGAACTACAGACCCGCTCGCTGGACTGGGAGAGGGGGCAGCTCTGGGTTCCAGGAAGGGGTTGGGGATGCAGGGGAAAGGGAAGATCGCTCTCTGACTCCAGCGGGGAGACGATGTTCACGATGGTAAAGGTGTTGAAGGCCCGCCTGCTGCATCACGCCTCACCTGAGGCTCCGTTCTACATCTGTAACTGGGCAAGTTCTGCAATTTCTCTTGGTCACGGTTTCCCCACGTGTGAAATGGGGATGATAATACTGCTTCTCGCTGAAGGCTGCTGTGAGGAGTAAATAAGCTGGTTTACTAGTTGGGGAAAACATTTAGCACAGTGCCAGGTACAGGGGAAGTGCTGTTAGTTTGTATGGTGGACAGAGAACGCCCTGGAAGGGCATCCTGGAGTGCAGGGTATCTGGAGGGCCGGCCACCTCGACATTCCAGACCATCCTAATGGGAGACCCAGGTGACTGGGCGCAGATGCCAGGGTCCTAGGAGCATGGGAATAGAAAGGGGTGTCCCCCGGGCTGCAACGAGCTGCTCAGGTTTAGGGGTGGCCTTAAACTCACAGGACTGGGGGCCTCGTGTGCCTCACTGCTGTCTCCTCGATGCCTAGAACAGGGCCTGGCACATAGTAGGGGCTCAACAGGTATTTACGGAATGAAGGTGTGAGCAAACCCACGGCTCTGCATTGTTTAGTGCACCCAAATCTCAGGACTAGCGATCACAGAGGAAGCCTGATGGTCCAGCAGGAATCCCCTGGCCCTACTAGGTGTCCCTCCCTGAGTTAGGGGTAGAGATTCAGGGCTGAGGCAGGCACAGCCCAGGCCTTGCACAAAGTCCTGGCTGCTTCTCCACCGCGGTGGGCTATGTGCCCCAATGGGGTCTGCGCCGTGACAGCGGGAAAGGACCGGAGGGAGTGGTTGATTCTGCCCAAATTTTCTCTTGGGCAGGGGACCTTTCCCCTCCACCCCGGCTCTCCTCTCCCCTACTTCCCGGGGTCATCCCCCACTCTCTCCATGGCTCAGCCAACCCCCAGTGCTGACACACCCGTACGGCACTATTACTGCAGCAGCACCGGCTCCCGTGCGTGTCTTCACTTACTCACCAGGCCCCTTTCCGTGTGCTTCGTGTGCACTTCTTCATTGATCCTCGCAGCGTCCCTGAAGGCAGGCGCTGCCATCATCCTCGTTTTACTGAAGAGGAAACTGGGGCCCAGGATGGCTGAGGACCTCACGTGGGGCCACACGGTCATCATTTGGATTTAAGACACCAGGCTCCAGAAGCTCCACCGCTAAGTGCCACACTTACGGCCACACTTACATCCCGAGCTCCCTGTGTGCTGGCGGGGGGGCCTGGGCCTCTGTGTGTGTCCAGCACCCAGAGTCCAGAGCCCAGCCTGGCATACGGTGCGAGGGCGTGGTCAGCGAAGGTGCCAGGTGAGCACAGGAAGGCATGCGCTTGTCTCAGAGGAGAGGTGGGCAGGGGCCCTTGCCCCTTGCCCTGCGGGGTGGGCAATGCTTGCTGGGAGGCCTTGGGGGGCTCTCAGACAGCAGCCATCCTCCTGGGTACATTATCCCGGGATGTCCCTGCAGGGTTTTGGGGAATCTTTGCAAGTGTAAAAGGTTGGGGCACCTGGGTGGCTCAGTCAGTTAGGCATCTGCCTTCAGCTCAGGTCCCAATCCCAGGGTCCCCAAGTCAGGCTCCCTGCTCAGAGGGGAGCCTGCTTCCTCCGCTCCCCTGGCTTGGGCTCTCTCTGTCAAATAAATAAATAAATAAATAAATAAATAAATAAATAAATAAATAAATAAAATCTTTTAAAAGAAGAAAGTGTAAAAGGTCTTGTTGGGAGGAGTTGCTGGGTAGGCCAGGCAGGAGGGACTGTGTCCTATCCTCCGACAGTTGTGGGGATTGCAGACTCACCCCTGGGTCCCCAGGTCTTGGCATGGGATATGTACACGGTCAGCGAGTGCCCAGGGCGAGTGGGGAACCTTCGGGCTTAGCTGGCAGGAGGCTCAGGTGGCTCTGAGGGTCTTTGCCTCTCTCTCCCCTGGTTCCCACCCCCACTCCCACCGCAGGCATTTTTGGGGGCTGGCTCTGCCTCTGAGGGGTCAGATCTCCTTCTCCCTCCCTACAGAAGAGGCACAGGAGGGCAAGGGGTTGCATGCACTGCCTCCTGCAAGAAGTGCCCCCCGGCCTCTCCTCTGTATCTGTGCTCCCGCCAACCTACCCTGCAAGTGCCCTCGCATGGGAGGTGCTCTTTGCAGAGCTAGTTGCAGTTCCAGCCCTCAGAACACTGTAAGCCTGGGGACCTTGACACCAGCGGGCGGGGCTCATAGAGAGGGAGGAGGACAGGTGAACAATGAGCATCACAAAGCCTTTTCTTTCTCTTGTAGGTCTTTTTAAAATTTTTTATTTATTCATTTATTTATTTGAGACAGAAAGAGTACAAGTGAGGGGAGGGAGCGGGACAAGCAGACTCCACACTGAGCGCAGAGCCCAACGTGGGGCTCGATCCCAGGACCCTGAGATCATGACCTGAGCCAAAATCAAGTCTCAGATGCTTAACCAACTGAGGCCCCCCAGGTGCCCCCGTTCCCTGTGGGTCTTTGTAATGGTGACCACTCACTTTTACTGAGCACTTAGCAAGTGCCAGGCCATTTAACACATCCTCTCATTTAATCCTCACTAAATTGTCTCCTTTTTAAACATTTTTTTGCCAGTGGTGGCATTGAGGCTGAGAGAAGTCATTCAAGTCACTAATGGGAACCCAGTTCTAGATCCGGAGCCACATCTAGTACCCCCAAGAGGACAGGACATGGGTCTCTCCTCCCCACAGCCCCCCGCAGTGCCCTGCCCAGGTTCCAACTTGCAGAGATGCACCTGGCGGGCTGGGGGCTGGCGTCACCTGATGCAGCAGGCGGCGCTCCGGGCCCAGAGCTGTGCTGCAGGTGCTCTGGCAGCCGAGGGCAGGCCTCCCACCTCCTCAGCGCCCGCCCCTGAGAGCAGGCCTAGGGTAGGGTGATCGAGGCACCTGCTTCCTGGGCAGGATTTAAGGGAGCGCCAAGAAACTTGGTAATCGGATAAATGACATTTTAATGCAATATTAAAAAAAAATTAACACAAAAATCCACGATGAACAAAATACCCAAAATGTAAATAGACACTATTTAAAAATAAGTGTTTCAAACATCTTTCCGCAACTTAAATGGTTGGGATTTTCCCCTTCATGGGAGCTATTACCTGAGGCCGATCCCTCCAACTTAATTATGTCTAAAACCACAATCTTGGTGCCCTGCCCAAACCTGCTCTTCCCTCAGGCTTTCCCGTCTCGGTAACGGGTGACCTCACTTTACCAGCTACTCAGGCCAAAACCCCTGGCATTGTCCTTACTGCCCATCTGTCTCTGCAGCCCTCATTCCTGTCCAGCAGCCAACGCCACCAGCTCCACCCTTAGAGTATGTGCAGAGAACGGTACCCCTCTGTCTTTTTCTTTTTAACATTTTATTTATTTATTCATGAAAGACACAGAGAGAGAGGGGCAGAGACACAGGTAGAGGGAGAAGCAGGCTCCCTGCGGGGAGCCCAATGCGGGACTCGATCCCAGGACCCCGGGTCATGTCCTGAGCCGAAGGCTGATACTCAACCGCTGAGCCCCCCAGGTGCCCCATAGCCCTCTTTCTAACCTCAACTGCTGGCCTCAACCATCTTCATGCCACACCCCTCACCCCTCATCTTAGCTTCCTAGTCTCCTGGCCCTCACCCCAACCCATCCCTCACCCCGTGTTTTCCCAGCACAGCAGCCAGCGTGATCCTGTTCGAATGTAAGTCTGATTCCATCTCTCCTCTGCTCTGAGACGTTAGTGGTTTCCCCCTTCACATGGTGTAAAACCCAAACCGTCTGCTGCCCTTCAAGGCCCTACAGGACCCCCCGCCCCCCATGAGCTCCCTGGCGCCCACTCCAGCCACACTGACCTCCAGGAGGTTCTGTGGATACATCACGCCCGCTTCCGCCTCAGGGACTTTGTACTTGCTGTTCCTTCTGCCTGGCATATTCTTTTCCCCGTATTAGCCCAGTTTTCTCCTTCACGGCCTACAAATCTCTGCTCAAGGTGACCTGCCCCGAGGACCTCCCATGACCACCGTCATCTGAAAAACAGCCTGTGCGTGCACAGGGGCACACTCATGTCCACACACACACACACACACACACACACGCACCCCTTCCTGTCCTCTCGTCCTGCTCTACTCTTCATCATGGTCCCTGTCATGACCTGGCATGTTATCACTTGATTCATTCACTTGCTTTGTGTCTCACTCCCCCTTTACCATAGGCCCTGTGATTTTTTCCACTGCTGCATTCCAGGTGCCCGGCACATGGTGGATCCTTAATAAATACTCAACCGGTTGAACGAGTGTGTGAGTGGCAAATGAATGAGTGAGTGAGTAAACAGAGGAATGAATGAAAGCAGAGTCACCAAGGCCAGGGTCTGATCTCTCCTGCACATGCCGTCGCCTCTTGCTCTAGCCCCTCCCTGCACACTGATCCACTGTAGGAACATAAAGCGGGAGTGTCCCCGACTTCGTACAGCTCCTCGAACCAAACGTTTAGATTTGGTAGTTTATTAGGTGTGAGATGGAGCTTTAAGGCAGTTGCGTTTGGCACCGTTAAAGTCTCTGGCAAAGCCGTCCCGTCTCCTTTCCCTTCAAGTCGCCACCTTGGCCAAGCAGAGAGGAGGGAGGTGTCAGCAGGTGACAGCCGAGCGTCCCCTGCTTCGACAGCGTTCCTGGGCCTACAGAGGGAAAGTGGAATGATGTCTGCTTTTCTCTGAGCATCTTTGTTTCTGATTAGCCACTTGTCATTTTTTCCTTTAAAAAAAAATTTTTTTTTTTTTTACCACTTACTATTTTCTTGTTTGCTCGACATTAAGGGGCTTTACGTGAATTGACTTTTGAAAAAGAAAATGCTTAAAATTAGGCAAAATGAAAAAAAGATACCTGAAAGGAAGCAGGCTGAAACCAGCCTACAGATGTGAAATTTTGAAATAATCCGTGAGGATATTATTTGTGGGCAGCAACGTGCGGCCAAAAGGGCAAGGACTGAACCAAATGTAAATCACCACTTTCCCTCAGGCTAACTGGGTGACCTGGGGAGCCCCAGTTACCTTATCTGGAGAACGGAGATCCTGATACCCACCGTGCAGGGCTCTCAGGATGATGAAATCAAAGCTAATGCTTTGATCATGTGAGCACTTACCACGTACCAGACACTGTCCTGAGCTCAGAATGTGGGTCAGTTCACATCATCATCACAGCCAACCCGTGAGGCACTATCATTATTCCTATTTCACAGATGAGTAAGCTCAAGGCAACCCACAAAAGTTTGTGCAGTATAGTCCGTGCCAGAACGGCTGTTAGATATTTTTAGTATGACCCACTGAGAAAGTCAAATTGAGTTGCTCCTGGTCATACAGCTGGTACGTGGTGGAGGAGGGATTTGAAACCAGACTGTCTGGTCCCAGCACCGTGGTTTGGAAGCCATGCACCTTACTTTCATTCTCAAGCACCCAGCACTTATTTTTGGGTGCCTGGTGGATTGTAACCTAGGACCACAATCTTGGGTGAGTGTGGAATAGGCCTCTCAGGAACTGCTGAGCTAAGTTCTATGAATCCTGGCTTTGTTTAAAATATTGGCATTTTGTTCATCACAGGTTATTTTTGCATCAAGTTTGATTTTTTAAAAAAGATTTTATTTATTCATTCATGAGAGACACACAGAGAGAGGGGCAGAGACACAGGCAGAGGGAGAAGCAGGCTCCATGCAGGGAGCCTGACATGGGACTTGATCCCAGGACCCCAGGATCACACCCTGGGCTGAAGGTGATGCTAAACCACTGAGCCACCAGGGCTGCCCGCATCAAGTTTGATTTTAAAGATTACATTAGGGGATCCCTGGGTGGCTCAGTGGTTTAGCCCCTGCCTTTGGCCCAGGGCGTGATCCTGGGGTTCCGGAATCAAGTCCCGCATCGGGCTCCCTGCATAGAGCCTGCTTCTCCCTCTGCCTGTGTCTCTGCCTCTCTCTCTCTGTGTCTCTCATGAATAAATAAAATCTTTTTTTGAATAAATAAGATCTTAAAAAAAAAACCTATATTAGTATTATTCATTTGGTTACTGGGTTGGGTGGTACCGCTTTAAACTTCGCCCCAGAGTGTCTCGCTTAACTCATCCTAATCCCCACCCCGCCTGACCTGCCCACCCACCACAGAAAAAAACAAAAATCTCCCAGGACAGCAGAAGCAGGGACTGGAGAGAGACTCTTCCAAGACTAATTGGTTCCCAAGGCAAGGACACATTTGTACGTGGCAGCTGCTCCAGGGGGTGGGGCAATATTCACAGGCAGCACCAGGGGCTTCTCAGCACAAAGGTGACCTCTGCTCTGGGGGTGGAGGGGCAGGTAGGTGGCTCCTCTCCCCACCTCCCAGAGAAGAATTACTGCGGGGGCCTGAGAAGAGGAGAGCTGGCGCAGGCCCTCGGGGCCAGGTGATGCGCTGGGAGGTATCAGTTCAATTAAGAGAGACTGAGGCTCTCTTAATTGAGAGGCTGGTTAATTGAGTGGAGGTTGTCCACTCAGCCCCTTTCGGCCCCTCGGTCCCCAAGTGGCTTCTGGCAGTTGTGCTCACGCTGTCATTCTGTAAATTGATTAAGCGCGGAGCCAATGAAACGGGAGTTCAAAAAGTGAGTTGTGATTTAGGCGGAAACGAAGTGAAACGCTTGGAAGAGACTGGATAACCGTGACCTTAACAGATTGCTGTCGGATTAGGTGTCTGTGAGAAAACTGAAAGCCTGGGAAGGAAGGTTGGAAAAATCTGGAAGGGCTGGCGCACATTGCTTCCTGAGTGTCCCGCAGTCATTGTGCTGCAGAAATGGAATTACAGGTGATATATGACGGCGGTGGTCTACGGAGCACAGATAATGAAGAACTCAAAGGATGGGGGAACACATGTATCTCCAAGTTTTAAATTAAAACAAAACATTGAGGGACACCTGGGTGGCTCAGCGGTTGAGCATCTGCCTTGGGCTCAGGGCGTGACCCCGGGGTCCTGGGATCGAGTCCCGCATCGGGCTCCCCGCATGGAGCCTGCTTCTCCCTCTGCCTGTGTCTCTGCCTCTCTCTGTGTGTCTCTCATGAATAAATCTTTTAAAAATGTCATAAGAATACATGTAATTTGTAATAATTTCTGTCTTGCCGACTTTTCACTTAGTCCCAATCATGTCAGATGAGCGAGATTTTACTCTATTTACGTCAGTGTCAGCCTCCATCTATCCTCGGGGAGTCCCACCACCCGCAGGTCCTAGTACCTAGTGTCCGCGGCTCCTCGCATTGTAGCCTCCGTATCACTATGATGATGTCACCTGCAAGGAAACATTTATGTTCAACTGGTAACACCGATTTGCCTGTAGTCGAGAAGTCCTTTGCATAAACAGCACTGATCCTAGGTCCCTTTAGGGTCCCTAAAGCGAGGGACGGTTGCATAGGTGGTGTGAATGGTTCACAGGACAGCAGCGCCTGTGCTTGGTCGCCAGGGTAGGCCTCTAACTTGGGAATTTGTGTAGTAGGGGGAGTGGGGCGGGGGCGGTGCCCTAGGAAGCTGGAGAAGGCGCCTCTCCATCCCCAAGATTGTCCAAAGCCACAGAAATGTATTTTCTCTGTGAGTTTTCCCATTCCGCCCTCCCGAGTCTCCACTATTCCTCATCCATGCCGGTGTCCTAGACCCCGTGGTGGGGAGCAAAGGGATGATGTGAGGTAGGTAAGTGCTGGGAGGGAAGAAGTGGAGAGTGGGTTTACTCGCCTGCCAGGGCCAGCTGCTGGGCTTCACATCTTCACCTCCCACCACCCTGGGCAGTTAGGGCCCATAAGTGGGGAGCCCACAGCTTAAGAGGTCTAAAAAGAGAAAGGGTTGGGGTTCAGGAAGTAGTGACCTATCCAAACAATATAACCTACACTTGCTGCATTCCCAAACCCCAAAGAAGAAAAAAAAAATCGTTGTTCTGAAAGGATCCCAAGAAATCGTAGAATCCTGTTCTATTTCTTTGGACTTTAATCCAGCTTTCTTTTTTTTTTTTTTTTTTTTATTTTTTTTTATTTATGATAGTCACACACACACAGAGAGAGAGAGGCAGAGATACAGGCAGAGGGAGAAGCAGGCTCCATGCACCGGGAGCCCGATGTGGGATTCGATCCCGGGTCTCCAGGATCGCGCCCTGGGCCAAAGGCAGGCGCCAAACCGCTGCGTCACCCAGGGATCCCCATAATCCAGCTTTCTTATAACCACAGGACTGAGTCCAGTGTGGGCAGAGGGGTTCCCCAATCCATTGGGGGACTGGGAAAGTGCCTCTGGGTGACAGGGCTTACCTCCAGCCACCATGGTAGGCAGCGGTTGGGCCCTGGTCACGGTGTGTCTTCAGGAGTCCTGTGTGTGTGTGTGGATCTGCCCAAGGCTCTGGCTTTGTGAGTGGGCTTATAGGCCAGAGAGGTCCTAGGAGGACAGAAGATGGGGATTTTCTCAAAGTCACATAGAAAAGAAGTGCCTATGTTCAAATTTTTTCTTTTCCCATTTCTTTTCCCACCTGTCACCCTGGAAAGGCTTTGGAAAAGATGCCAAACGTGGATATTGAAATATGGGTTCTATTTGCTTTCAAGAGATTATGTTGTGTATCAAAGAAAGAAGAGAAATATTGGTGTTGGTCCTTGGGGTTGTGTTTTCTTTTTTTTTTTTTTTTAATTTTTTTTTTTTTTAATTTATTTATGATAGTCACAGAGAGAGAGAGAGAGGCAGAGACACAGGCTGAGGAAGAAGCAGGCTCCATGCACCGGGAGCCTGATGTGGGATTCGATCCCGGGTCTCCAGGATCGCGCCCTGGGCCAAAGGCAGGCGCCAAACCGTTGCGCCACCCAGGGATTCCTGGAGTTGTGTTTTCAAAGAAAGGGTGGGGTTGGCATGCTGAACAAACAGCACTCTAGGCCGAGTGGTTCTCAGGGGGGCTGGCATTCCCGGCCAGGGGACACCTGGCAATGTCTGGAGACGTTCTTGGTTGTCACAGCGGAGCCTGGGGCATTATTGGCTCATAGTGGGTAGAGACGAGAGGGGCCCCTAAACATCCTACGATGCACCGGGCAGCCCCTCACAAGGAATCATCCTGGCCCTGATGTCAATGGTGCAGAGGTTGAGATTATGAGTTTTGCTCTAGGCTCCAGAACAAAAGGCCTAGACTTTTGTTCTAGACTCTGCTGTGGCTCGCTGTGTGACCTTGTATGAGTCATGTATGTCTCTGGCCCCGGGGCCTGCCCGTCGTGGTGGTGAGGACGTGAAGCACACAGGGAACGCGCTTATGCAAGAGGAGCACGGGATGATCTGCACAACTGGGGCTTGGCAGCTCCGGCCATGGGGTGGAAGAGAGAGCACTGGCAGGGGAGGGCTTGGATGGGATGGATCAGCGGGTGTTTTACTGTCTGCTCCCAAGACAACAGCAGTCTGCACCTTCCCCAATAACTCTGTCTTCCAAATGGGGTCAAGGCAAGACCTTCTTAGAAAGGGGGGTGACACGTGCCAAACACTGCATATACGTCAGATGTATTTGCAGGCCTTATGCTTCACAAGACCCTGCAAGAGGGTTCCACGTATTAGACAAGGAAGCGGAGGTTCAGAGAGGTAGAGTGACTTGCCCAAGGTCACACGGCCTCTAAGGCAGAACGGGAATGCCAACCTAGGCTGGTCTGTTTTCAAAGTCCCTTTACTTGATGCCACTGGCGACGTGCTCCTGCAGTCAACCCCTTGTTTTTGGTGGGGGGAAGGGTGGAGAAAATGAACGGTTTCCTCACTCGTCCTCAGACTCTCAGTCTCCTTGCTTGCGGTCAGAGCCCAGGGCCAGGCAGGCCAGGCTCTGCGGAGACAGCCTTCCTCTGTGACCACAGCCCGGAAGGCAGAGAAGAAAGTGGACGTTAACCGTTAAGACGGGCTCAAGTGAACGTCGTGTCTCGGACATGAGACACTCCCAGGCCTGAGTTTTCTTGGTCGCCCTCATGTCCGAGACACATGAGACACTCCCAGGCCTGAGTTTTCTTGGTCGCCATCCGGGCCCTGTCACCACTGAGACCCCTTGACCCCCTGAGTTCAGGATGGATCCCCTGAACTCAGAACTGGCCTCCTAAGCTCAGAAGAGTCCTCGAAACTTCTGCTTGTCGATGTCATCTTTTAGAAACCAACCAATGGGGCACCCGGGTGGCTCAGGGGTTGAGCGTCTGCCTTCGGCCCAGGGCGTGACCCCGGGGTCCCGGGATCGAGTCCCATGTCGGGCTCCCTGCATGGAGCCTGTGTCTCTCCCTCTCTCTGTGTGTCTCTCAGGAATAAATACATTAAAAAAATCTAAAAAAAAAAAAAAAAAAAAAAGAAACCAACTAATGAGTTAAGGAACAGGAAGAGAAACGTTTGAGAAGCACGCCTGCCCAGATGAATCAGAAATTCCCCGACAATTACCTCAGCGTCATCAGATTGTTAAAGCTCCCTCTGAATATTCGTCTCAAGCCCTAATAAAAGGAGTGCTGGGGAGCCCCAGCTTTGGAAACTATCCCCCAGCGACCTCCACCTGGTGTCGTCGGCCTCTAGCGCACAAGGAGCGGGCCCACTTTGGTCCAGCAACAGCCCGGCCTGCAGGATTGCCGTAAGGCCGAGAAAAGCCACGTTAGAGAGAGTTTTGTCATCCCCCGAGGGTCACTTGAAGGTGAGGGAGGCTGGGGTGCAAAATCCGGTTGGACTGGGCGTCAGAGCACTGGGGTCCTAGTTCCAACGCTACCCCTAACTCCTCCTGATAGCTTGGGCTCAGCTGCAGTCGCTACCACGACAGACTATTTCTGAAATGTTCTATTTATCTCAAAAATTAATGCGAATTTGGCATTCTGCTCCACGGAGCTGTGTTTAGCATAAAAATAAGGTTTGTCCCGTGTGAGGACACCGAACAAACACCAGTTTGGCATATGCCCTGGGACTTGCTGTGTGACCTTGGGTAAGTCCCATGGGCTCACTGGCCTGGGGTTGCCCATCTGTAAAACAGAGACAGGGACATATGGCCAGTCTGCTTCCATGTTGCTGTGAGGGGTTAAAGGTGATAGAAGACTTCATCCAACAGGCTGAAGCCGGTCACTGACTGGGCCACAAAATGCAAAAGTCCAGGAGCAGTGTTAGCAGCTTCAGGCAAAGCTGGATCCAGGACTCGGCTTCTCTCCACCCTTGGCTCTTCCTTCCAGTGTGAGGGGCCATTCTCAGGCTCTGAGGGGCCTGCAGCAGCTCCAGGTTCTCCCTCCCACAGGGACAAGAGGGCTACAGAATCCCTGGCCCAGGATTTGCAACTGTGGCTCTATTTTGGGCAACGACTCTTTGTTATGAGGGCCGCCCAATGCACCAGTAGGGTGTTTGACAGCATTCCTGGCCTCCACCCATACACCTCCCAGGTATGGCAACCAGAAATGTCTCCACACGTTGTCAAATATACCTGGAGTGTGAAATCACTCTTTCTTCCTCTTTCCCCCCATTTCACTCCTGTAGTCTCCCACCTACTCATCCTCAACCCCAGCAGAGGGGCGGGTGAGAACTTTCAGGTAGGATTCCCACGGAAGTCCTGCCGCTCTCTGATTGGACCTGCCTCGGGTCACTTGCCCATCCCTGGACCAGTTGCGGTGCTGGGAAAGGGGATGCAGTGTGTTGATTGGCCAGGCCTGGAGCAGAAGTCCCGCCCCTCCATCAGGGCAAAAGGCTGCATCCAGACCATGGGTGTAGGAGGGGTAGGGGCCGGGTGGCCAGGAGATGAGACTGCAGGCCTCCGGAGAGGGAATGGAAGCTAGCAAGCAGAGAGCAAGGGACCCCACAGCCTGCTTTCTCCCCTTTGGGGCTTAGTTCCTCATTTATATGTTGTTGGACACCAAGGCAATCTGGAAACTTCTAAACTGGATTGGGTCCTGAGGTCTCCCTGCGGGCAGGCAGATGCAGAAGGGAACTTCTTGTGGGGTTTATGACTCATTCAAAAGGATTCCTCTGAGAGGCAGTATCCTAGGGTGGTTAGAGGCTTGGGTTTACACCCCTGTGCTTCCGGGTCCTGGCTCCATGGTTTGGAGCCTTGCTCCTCAGAGAGGGTGGTCTGGACCAGCACAGCAGCGCGTAGTTTAGGAGCTGGTTAGAAATGCAGACCCTCCCATCCAGACCTGCCTCAAGTATTAGAATAGCACAGCATTCCTCAAACATTTCCATCAAAGAATCCTGGTAGATCAAGGTTGGCAAACTTTTTCTGTAAAGGACCAGATTGTAAATACTTTTCGGCTTGAGGGCCATACGGTCTCTGCGGCAAGCAGTCGGCTCTGCTGTCGCAGCGTAAAAGCAGCCATATGGCGTAGCTGCGTTCCAATAAAACTTTATTTACAAAACCCATTGGGTTTGCAGTAGAACAGTGATTTGGGGTCTAGCACTCAGGAGTCATCAGATGGCGAGATGTCTCAGAAATCTCATCTTTTCATCCAGAAAGCTGAATCTGAATTTTGCAGCTTCCTTCACAGCATAGGTGGGTTTATTATTTTATTTTAATTTCCCTCCTACCCAATCTTCAGGGAAAGTTGATGCTTTGGGAAGAGGCTCTGGGTTTATTCTCTGCCTTTAACATCCCTCACCCTGGTCTGCCACGAAGCGAACCTTTGCAGACCCGTGCCCCAGCCGGGTGACAGGGACCTGGGCCCTCAGGCCTGCTGGGAATGCGGCTCTGTCTCCTAAGGAACAAAAGGGAGAGGCAAGAGTTGCTCATAGGGCCCAGGTGTGAGGTCAGTAGTACTAATGACACCTCCCACAAGCGTCTGTTATTTCTCTGGCTCTCGACAGGGAAGGAGCACAGAGACCCATTTTACAGATGGGGAAACTGAGGCTCTGAGAGGCGAAGCGACTCGGCCCCTGACCCTGCTTGTCAGTGGTGGTGGAGTTCAGAGCTCCGGCCCCGTGAGTGCCCTCCTGTGCTCTTGATTTGTGCCAGAGGTACCGTGGGTGGGCTGGAAGGCCGACGTGGGCCTGATTCTTCACCGCTCCCTGTATTCACGCCTTTGGCCGTGTCCTCCCGGGAGGGGGGTGAGAGACACGTGGAGCCGAGCTGCCCCAGCAGAGTCCTGGGTGGGAGTGGCGTCAGCCACAATCTTCGGGGGCACCCAGCCACCCCCCCGCCCCCGCTGACCTCGGATACGCTGTCAGACCAGCAGAAATGCTTGTCGTCGGTGCACGCGGGTGCGCAGCCGGTTGTCACGCGCTGTGATCCCCGCCGGCCTAGCTAATGCGCCGTGTGTAAACCGCTCGCGAGCACCTGTTGCCCATAATTGTCCTCTCGGTCTTCTGTGTCAGGACTCCCTTCCCTGAGGTGTGTCCGCCCACCCCCGTGGCTCCTGTCCCTGGCAGGACAGGAGGGGTCCTTAAGGTTTGGGGTTAATAGCAGAATAATGTAGTTGCTCCTCACACAGGCCCGTTACCCGCTGTGTGCTCTTGGGAGGGTTTTTAAACCTCTCTGAGCCTCAATCTCCTCGTCTGTAAAAGGGGGATAATACTCAGGGTCGTCACGACGATTAAGAGACTGTGCACGTGCTGCCCTGGGGTGGCCACTGGCCAGAGATCTCTGGTGCTTAACACTCAGCGGCTGCAGGAGTCTCCCAGCGGCGCTCAGTGTCATTGGCACGTGGGCTCTCGGCCCCCGGCTGGGGGTGGGAGGTGGGAGGCTCAGGGCCTCACTGCCCACTTTCCCTCACTTCCAGCCATCGGTTTGTGACCTCTTGACAAAGGCCCCAGATCCTTGCTGTCCCCCAAGGGGGTCCCTGGCACCCCTCCCTTCCCCCTCCCTGCACTCCCGCAGCATACTCTAGATTTTGCCAGAAGGGAGGAGGGATGGCGTAGTTATTTCCTTTTGCTGCTTCAGCAATCACAAATGTTGTGGCATCAAAACACAGAGAGGAATTACCTTACAGCTCCAGAGCCGGGCCCGCAGTCCGCCTCAAGCGGCTCCAGCTGCGCGGGTCCGGTGTGGAGGCTCTAGGGCCGAGCCCCTTCCCTAGCCTTTCCCAGCCTCTGGAGGCTGCCGGCCCTCCCCGGCTTTGACGCCTTCCTCCACCTGCCAAGCCAGCAACGAAACATCCCCAACCCTCCATCGGACCCTCACCCCCCGCTGCCGCCCTTCTCTCCCCTCTGCCGCCAGACCTCCTGCCTCCCTTGCGAGGACACTGGGCTCAGCCGGGCAGCGCAGGATCATCTCCCCATCCCGAGGTCACAGATTAGTCCCATCTGCGAAATCCCTTTTGCAACACAAGGTAAACACATTCGCAGGTTCTGGAGATCAGGACGTGGGCGTCTCCGGAGGCTCCTATTCTACCAACCACAGACAGGCCCGGGACGCGACGGTGGCTCTCGTCCCCTGAGTCTGAGAATTTCACATTCTTGCTGGACAAACAGAACCGTGGCTTATGTTTTATCATTTACTAGCTAATAAAAAGTAATTTTGATAATTCAATCACACCCATGGGAATCTATTTTATTGTTTGTTTGTTTATTTATTTATTTATTTATTTATTTTTTCATGGGAGTCTATATAGATTTGAGATGGGGGTGGTGGTGGTGCAGCTACGCAATACGCCCCTTATATTCACCTCTTAAATGAGTAGTGAGTTCTTACTGAAGTGCTGAGCCCCTCTGTCATCACTGCCTAGGTCGGGCCATGTTGAGTCTGTCCTAGGTCACTGCAGTAGCGTCCCAGCTGGCCTCCGTGCCTCCGCTCTTGGCTGCTCCCAGTCGCCCCGCATGCCGCTGTCAGATGAACGCCCTGTGTACACGTGTGAAGCCAGCGGTCCCTTCTCTGTCTACAACCCTTCTGTGGCTCCCTACTGCCCTCGGGATAGAGGGGTAGAGTTCCTGCAGTGCCCTGCCACAGCCACAGGGCTGTCCGTGAAGGGTCTTTGCCCACCTTCCCACCACACCTCTTGCCACTGCCTGCTCGGGTGACCAGCCATCCCAGGCTGCCCGGGACTGTCCCAGGCTTAGCTCTGCAAGTCCCGCATCCTACAAACTCCTCAGCAGCAGGACCGTTGGTCCCTCTAGCTCGGCCCCGCGCCTTGTGTTCTAGCAACACCTGCTGCTTAGGGATGTCTTCCAAGCAGCTGCTGCGATGCTGCTCATGCCCTTCTCTCGGTCAGGAAAGCCTCCCCTTATGTTATCCCCCAGGGTACCAGTTAGGGGCGTGTTGAACTGCAGGTAGCTGACAACCTGAGTATGGTGGTTAGAACAAACGCGGATTTATTTATTTATTCTTCACTAAGAGCACATTCAGAGCCGGGTTGCTGGCGTCGGGTCTGCGGCTTGCTGATGGCAGAGCTCCTGTCTGTGGTTCTCATGGCCACGAAGTGGCTGCCTCAGCTCCGTGCATCACATCCGTATTCATATTCTTGCGGGGCAGTAGAGCGTCGTGGTCAAGAGCGTGGGTTCTGGAGCCAGATTACCAACCTCTGGACCTCAGCCCCATCCCCTCCTGGTTAGGTCACCCTGGAAAGTCACCAGCCCTCACCAGCCTCAGTTTCTCATCTGTAAAACACCTCGTGTCCAGCCCCCAGTGGCAGCTTGTATCCTTGGCTACCCTGCTATTCAAATTTTGAGACTCAGCTTGGGCATCACCACCTCCAGGAAGCCATCCTGGAGTCCTCTGCCAACTGACGCTGGTTGCAGCGTCCCCTTTCTATGCTCTGATGGGGGGACCCTGACAGCTCAGGACCAACCAGAGGCAGCTGTAGTGGGGGGCTCTCCTTGCACGGATCCAGAGCCGGTGTGGGCGCACCCCCGCCCCCGCAGAGGAGAGCCTTCTCAGGAGCGCCGCGGTCAGGGGTCCGGGGCCCCACTAGGACACCGGATTGCCCTTTCTTTTGTCCCCATTTGCCCTCTTGTCGGCCTCAGGAGGGCTCCCTTCTGTGGCTCCCGTGTTACTCACTGGCCATCCGTTCCTATGACCTTGCCCAGCTCTTTCTTCTCTCTGGGACTCAGTTTCCCTGCCTGTCTCATGTGGTGCAAGCATTTCCAGCTCTGACCCACTGTTTTCTCCAAAACTGTGCCCCCTGAGGGAGGCGCTGGGGCCCCCTCTGCCTCATGGTGCCCAGCACGGGGCTGGCGTAAGGTCAGGGCTCAGAGAGGCCAGGCTGACAGCAGCCTTGGGGCCGCTCTGGGGCGGGGGCCGACGGGGGCCTCTTTCTCAGCAGCCAGGGGTCATCCCTGAGCAACTGGCATCCCCCTGTGGCCATCCTTTCTAGGCTGGGGAGCCCCCCTGCAGCTGGGGGGCCTGAGGACCCCAGGATCAGGAAGGGGGTGATTTCATCAGACCCCTGTGGTTCACAGCTTGTGACATGTTGGGGGGCAAGTGTCTGGCGCATCCTTAACTCTTGCCCCCTCAGGCTACCATGTGGCTTGCAGAGACCCCCCCACTTCCTCCACAGCCTGACCACGCTGGCTGAGGGGCTCTCTTTGCACCCCTGGCGTGGAGCCCTACCGAGCCCGGGACCGCGCAGGGGAGGCGCACGTCAAGAATGCAGGCAGCCTGGGGGGTGGGAAGCAGGTTTATTGGGGTGGCAGGTTCCCAACGATGAATCACTGCTGCATTTTCTGGAAGAGCAGAGAACAGGGTGAGGGACTCGGCGGGAGGGGTGTGCGTCCCCTTCTGGGGCAGCGCCAGGCTCTGCCGGGAGCGAATGCTGCCCGACGAGGGGACCGGGAGGCACGGCAGGCCGCCCTGGGTCTTGACAAGCCAGTGTCGTCCCTGCCTGCAGGGCCTGAGCCCCCAGGGCACCTCGGACCACGGGGAAATGGGGCTCAGGACACACTGTGCCCCCGGCACGAAGGCTAATAGAGCAGAGTGACCCTCTGGTCCCCCAGCCTCAGGTGTGGATAAGGCCACCCACGCTGACCCCTCTCCCCTGCTGGGCCCGGCTCGGCCCCGCTGTCCTGGGGCCACGTGTCACTCTGGGGGCCTGGGGGGGTTGTGGCCACACGGGTCTACTGGAACCAGCAGAGGTGTGGATGACCCTGTCACTGTGCCCCTCGCCGCACCCAGCTCAGCACTCAGCGTCTCCCGGGTGGGCACGTGGACATGTGACCCCATGACCCCAGGGCGGGGATAGGGGAGGGCGGGGGCAGGAAGAGGGCCTCGGAGCCAGGCACCCACCTCGTTGATCCAGTCGATGTAGGCGGACACGCGGGTGAAGACCGTGGGCTTCTTGAGGGTGTTGCAGCCCAGGCCGGAGCCAAAGCTGACGATGCCCCGCACCTCCCACATGCCGTTCTCGGCCTGGCAGTTGAGCGGGCCGCCCGAGTCCCCCTGTGCCAGGGCAGGCGGTCGTCAGCCGCGGGGCTTCCCCCAGAGGCAGGCTGGGGAAGCGGGGGCGGCAGGACTGGGCTGGAGCCCCCCGTGGCGAGGGAGGCAGAGGAGATGCGGTGTGGGGGTGCCAGGCTAGCTCTTAGGTTGCTGCGTGATCTTGGGCTAACGATAACCCTGTCTGTGCCTCAGTTTCCCTTGCTGTTCAGGTCTCCGTGCATAAGGCTCTGTGAGCTGCCCAGAGAGGCCAGGGTGCCGGGAGACCCGAGAGGCCTGAGACAGTGGGGAAGGTGGGTGTGGGGAGAGGGGCTGTGTGTTTGGGAACAGGACAGTTTCTGACTGTTCTAGATGTTTCTGTGTCAGACTCCCCAGGTCCTCTGCCTCCCTAGCTGGATGGAGCATGTGCAGAGACGTCACCTAAATGTCTTCTATGCCTGTTAGATCGGTCCTCACGTCAACCCTGTGCTCGCTGTGTCTCCGTCTTACAGGTGGGAAGGTGGAGGCTCAGAGGGTGAGCGGGTTGCCCAAGACTGCGCAGCCACCGCGTGGCGGGATTGGGACTCCAGCCCGGATCCTCCCGCCCTCGCCATGGCGCTGAGGGCTGGGGGTGCCCGCTTGCCCCTAAGCCTCCTGGGCCCGACCAGGGAAAAGGTTAAGGGTTTGCTCGTGTGGGTCACCCGCTCCCACCCTCCTTTACCCTCCTCACTGCCCCCTTCCCCTAGGCCACCTGCAGTAGGGACGGGGCATGGGGCCTGCACACTCACGTTGCAAGATGAGATGATGCCGTCGCCCCCGGCACACACCATCGTGTCCTTCACCATGGTTCCCCACCAGTCTCTCTGGGTGCAGGTGGCATGATCCACTATGGGCTGCAGGCCCTGCTGCAGCTCGTCGGCAATGGGGCCGTTGGCTGGTGGGGAGGACAGAGGGGGGCCCGGACTCAGCCAGGTGGCCCAAAGCCTTCAGGGAGCAGGGGGCTGGATGGGGACCTCACGCAGGCCCTTAATCGAGAGGCACTACCTTGACCTGTGGTCCCCAAGTGTGGGTCAGGACCCCTCTGAGGGTGGGGCAGGGAGCGCCGGGGTGGGGTGGGGGGGCAAGGCTGGTCTGTAGAAAGTCCTCGCGGGATAACCACAGCTTTCTCTCTTGAATTTGGATTCTGGGGTTTCCATGGTCAGGCATTTCCTTGTGGGTCTCTGCTTAGGTGTCATATCGGTAAGGATCTTTCTCACCCCAAGATTTTCCAAGTACCGACGTGCATTTTCCTCTAGGTCTTCCCTACCTTCGCTTATTTGCATGCAGCCTTTTAACTTAGGCATACGGGGGTACCGTACGCTCTAGTCCCCTGCCCTCAATGGCTTATTTTATTTCATAGTCACTTAGATGGCACCAAGGATGCCCCAAGCACCGTTCTAAGCACTCGACAAATTCTACCCTTGTATGCACGTGTTAGAGCGTCTGGCACGTGGTGTATGCCCAAAAAATATTAACTGTTATTATTACAAAGTTAAAAAAATGGTGTTAAGCTGTTTAGACAGAAAGGCCAAGTGATGGGCAAACGTGGGTGGTATGCTTCTTGCGGGAGCTGCTTCCTCCAGGAAGGCTCTCATGATACGCCGGGCGTGGGGGGTGGGGGGCTGTACTTACTCCAGAGGCGGCCCCAGCCGGTGACGTAGCAGGGGTAGTCCTGAGGCAGCAAGGAGCCCGCCTCCGGCAGGCAGGCCACCTTGATGGTGTCACTCAGCTGCACAGGCTCCGCCAGCTTGATGAGGGCAATGTCGTTGCTGGAATCCAAAGTGGAGGTGGTGAGTGTGTAGGAGGGCCCTGGCTGGGGTCCACGCTAGGCCGCTCAGTTAGCTGGGAGCGGGCCTGGGGTGGCCAGGGGTCCTCCGCGAAGCTCTCAGGCCTCCCGTTCTTTCCGTGGGGCCCGGCGATGGCAGGGGACGAAGGATCTGCCGTCTAAGGCCCGGCCCTCCCCTGCGTGGAAGCCTCTGCCTCCTGTGCCTGCAAGGGCTCGACAGCCGGGAGGCAGGCGCTTTCCAAGGCACTGCAGGCTGCGTGTCAGCCAGAAACGAAACCAGAGCCCCTTGGGAAGATCCAAGAGGGGCACTTGCAGCTGCGATGTTTAGTATTTCATGTTAACTGACCCCAGACCGACCTGGTTTGATTGCTCTTCCTGCCACACACCGGGCTGTGTGACCTGGGGCCTATGTCTTAACCTCTCTGAGTCCCCAGTTCCTTGTCTAGGGCTGACGTGAGGATTAGAGAAGTCTCGGCCTATAAGGTGCTTATTGCAATGTGGGCATACAGTAGGCGCTCCACAAAGGGGAGTCCTGGCTCGGAGACTCTGGGAACCTTGGCCAGCGAGGGAGATGGGAGAGGAGCCCGTCTCCACTTAGCCTTGTTCCATGTGGCATAAGGGGGTCGTCTGGCGACTGTTGAGGGTGAGGACGGGGCCCAGGGACAGGCTGGCGGCAGGCTCTGCGGCTCCACGTTAGGGACCCCTCCTTCCCGTGTGCTCCCCCCGGGGGCCGCGAGGCGGTGGGGACTCACCGCACCAGGAAGGAGTTCCACTTCTCGTGGACGACGATGGACTCCACGTTTGCAAACACGGAGCCTTCCTCATCTTCCACGACCAGGTTGTTCTTTCCCAGGGCCACACGGTAGGTCAGGGTGTTGCTGAGCAGGGGTGGGGGGGGGCAGGGGCGCAGGGTCAGGCTGGCTGCCTGCCCTCGCCGGCCGGTGGGGCAGGGAGGGGACTCAGGGCTTTGGTGACCCAGGCCTGAGGCCACCGTGGGAATCGTTCAGAGGGGAGGGGGCGTCTCTCTGCACTGACCGCCCCCAGGGCACAGCGTAAGGACCCTGCTGGTGGAGTCAGGTCTGCCTTGATTCCTGGGTGGGTGGCCTTGGGCCTCAGTTCCCTCATCTGCACGGTGGAGCCCGTTGCACTAACCTCCCAGGGCGGCCGCCAGGTGAGCTAGCCCACGCCAGCACCCCTCTTGCCCCGTGATCTCACATTCCTCTCACCCACCTCCTGCTCCCCTCACGCACTCGGCTCCCGCCACACCCGCTTCCCAGTTATTTCTCAAACCTACCAAGTAGGCTCCCTCCTCCTGGTCTTTGCATTGGCTGTTCCCTCTGCCCAGGAGACCCTTCCCTTCCTCGCTTCACGTCTTTGCTCGAGTATCCCCTTTTTGGAGAGATCTTTCGCTGGCCACCTCTTTTAATATAGGACTGGGACGCCTGGGTGGCTCAGCAGTGGAGCATCTGCCTTCGGCCCAGGGCATGACCCCAGGGTCCTGGGATCGAGTCCCGCATCGGGCTCCCCGCATGGAGCCTGCTTCTCCCTCTGCCTGTGTCTCTGCCTCTCTCTCTGTGTCTCTCATGAATAAATAAATAAAATCTTTAAAAACATAAATAAATAGGACCCCTTGTATTTTTCATCCTGCCTTATTTTTCTTCGTTGCCACTTGATATGTTGTATGTTTACTTGCTTCCCGGCCTGTTGCTCTTCTGCTGGAACGTAAGCTCCTGAGAGCACAGGCTTTGTCCCGCTCCTGTGTTCCCCGGGCCCCGTCGCAGGTGCACAAGAAAGACTTGTTGAATGAATACGTGAACAGCTACGAGTAGCTTATTTCGCCCAGTGCCTGGAGTGTGTAGTAGCTGCTCAATAAAAGCAGCTGATCAGGCTCCCACCCCAGGGTGATGGGGGGGGGTCCCTGGGCCCCCCGTTCACCTGATGCAGTGGGCAGCCGTGAGGACATAGTTGTTGGCAATCAAGGTGCCGCCGCAGGTGTGCCTCCAGACGCCATTCTTGAGGTACTGGAGAGAGATCTGGGGCAAGGCGCAGGAGGGCCACGTGTCAGCCCGGGACCGTGAGCCCACCACCCTCGCCCGCCCGCCGCCCACACCTGCAGCAGCGCTTACCTGCCAGGGCCAGCTGTGGGGCCTGGCGTTGTCTCCTCCCACCACTCGGGCAGCTAGGTTGGGCTGGAAGGTGGGGACTCCGCAGCTGGAGGCTGGGGGATTCAGGACCCGAAGCGCACAGGTGAGAGGGGCTGGCGTCCCCAGCGGGGAGGGGGCAGGTGGGAAGAGCACAGACTTTGGGGCTGGGAGGGCATAGGCTCAGGTTTTACTGTGCGGCTTGCAGAGTTCAGTGAAGGGCCTGGAACAGAGTGAGTGTCTAATACACTGAAGAAAATAAAAAGGTGGGAGGTGTGTGCGCCCCGCCGCACCTGCTCCTTCCTCCTTCCCCTGGGGTCCCTTCCTAGAGCTCCCGTAGTGGGGGTGTGAGAGCACTGAGTCCAGGGATCCAGGCCGTCGTAGCTGGGGGCTGTGGGGAGCGGTCTCTGCGTGGAGACAGACCTGGACTCAAATTCAGGCTCTACCGCTAACCAGTCATGTGATCTTGGGCAAGCTCCTCAGCCTCCCTGAGCCTCAGTTTCTCTTCCGTAAAATGGAGGTGTTGATAGGCCCCGCCTGTCAAGGATCAAATCAGCCCCTGCACGTAAAGGGCTTTGCACAGCGCCTGGCGCATAGTAACCATGCAACACACAGGAGCTGCTGTTGCTATTTATGACCGTCGTCGTTGTTGTTGGCTGGAAGGACTCCTAATCAAGTGCTCCCTTTTGTCAAAAAAGCCAGTGACATTTAGAGAAGTGATGTGGCTTGTCAAGGTCCCGCTGAGAGTTAAGTGATGTTCAAGCCAAGCCCCTTGATTCCTGTCTGCGAGATGGGCCCCCAAATGGGTGCGCAAAGCATCAGTCCCTGAGGGAGAGATGCCAGCCCTGGGCAGGCTAGGCCTTCTTGGTCCCCAGAGGGAGGCCAGGATGGGCCGTTACTATGTCATCAGTCCTATTTTGCAGATACCGAAGCAGAATTGCCAAGAGCAGGCGGTGGGCCTGTCTGACAAGCAGCTGGTCACCCC
Organism: Vulpes lagopus; assembly: GCF_018345385.1. Lineage (NCBI taxonomy): Eukaryota > Metazoa > Chordata > Mammalia > Carnivora > Canidae > Vulpes > Vulpes lagopus. The sequence continues at coordinate 131,253,943 of NC_054831.1, forward strand.
AAAACCCCTCTCCTGGGGCCCCGGACAGCAGAGGGCCCCTGTTCCTCTCCTTGCCCCCCGCACCCAGCCTGAGCTCACGGCCTGCTGCTGCCGCTGGTCCCCGACCCACCGCTTACCATAGGCCAGGAGCACGGCAAGGACGGTGACACCCAACATGCTGCAAGTGGGACTGGCTCAGGATGGAGTGGCTGTTGAGCCGGGTGGGGACACACTTATAGGCAGGCGTGGGGGTGGGCCCACCCGCTCAAGGCTGAGCCGCCCCTTGGGGAGAAACCTGTTCTGACAAGGCCTTTTCCCTGACCTTGGCTGGTTACTGTTTAATTCGGGCGGGAGATGAGGCTGGCTCAGAGGCATGGATTCCCCACATCTCCTGAGACAGCACATTCTGAGGCTGGCAGGTTTGGGGGACCCCCCCGCCTCTCTGCCCGGAGCGTGTTCTCATCCCCTCTCCCTAACTCGTCCTGTTTAGTTATCATTTATCGGGCAGTGTGCCTGGTACTTCTTGTGGTCGCTCGGTAGTCCCGACAGCATGAAGGAGACACTTTCATCCACTCAGGAAAGAGGTGGGAGCCGGGACTCAGAGGGTCGGCGATCGCCCAGGGCCACACAGCGGGAGCACCAGGGCCAGGATCTGAAGTCAGGACTTCTGACCCCAGTCTGGGGTTCATCCTGCGGGGACACCCTGTTTCCTTCTCTCTCTCTCTCATTTGGCTAATATGGTCTGGTCTTGGGGTACCCCCTGCCTTCTTGCCGTGGATGGAGGCTGAGGTCCACGGAGCCTCGGGAAGGTGCCCAACTGGCCACATTCCTCCCCGGAGCCAGCCCAGTTATCTCCCTGCAAAGTCCCAGTTTCCCCACCTCTAAAGTGGGTGCACGGGACCAGATACATCCCAGGCTCCTTCCAGCGCCCAGGCTCCATGACTTGGATGTCAGGGTCAAGTGACAGATCTGGGTTCGTGGTGGGTTTCCCTGTGGCTCCAAAGCCCCACGTGTCCAGAAATTCTACCCGGAGCCCCGGCAGTTCGGGGTCAGCCCGTCCCTTGCAGTAGCCCATTTGCGCCAAGGCCCGACTCTGGCCCCATCTCCCTCCTCCTACTCCTCTTCCTACTCACCCGAGTGCCCTCGAACCGAGCCCTCTGCTCACCCTAGGGATTATCTCCTAATAAAGAAATTCAGAAAACCCCACACTTTGCTGTTAGCGGTGGGTATCTGAGGGTGGGGAGGATTCTAGCTTACGTGGCTTATACAGGTTAAATTCTTTTTTAGAAACAAGCATGCGTTACTTTGGTAATATAGAAATCAAGAAAATTTTGATAAAGAGACATAAAGACAGGGAGGGTATGGATAAGGGGGGGTGGTCTGTCCTGGTGTGATGATCTCAGGCCCGGGGCCTGGACCTTGGGCATCTCAGGCCGTGGGGAACTTTCTGGTGCATTCTAGAGGCCAGTCCCGACGGCGGGCCCAGTGGCCACTGCCGATCCACCTCCGACCCAGAGCAGATGGCTGCCAGGCTCTGCGAAGGGTCAGCCTGGCCTGCAGACTTTCGTCGGACACAGAAATGCAGACTTCGTGGTGGACCTTGGGAGCTGCAGGGCCCGGACAGCAGGAGACGAGGCTCCGTTAGCGGCTTGCTGGATGGTCCTGCATCTTGAGCAAGCTCTTGGGCCTCAGTTTCCCTTGAGCAACCTGGGGGAAATGACGCACTGGGCATCTACGTGTGGGAACTCGCCGGTTTGCACTCAGAGATACAGCAACCTCCCGGCGCCCATCTCAGTCACGGGCGCGTAGCTACGCCAGCACGCAGGGACAGACAGACACGCACGCACACACGCCCCTCCGCATCCACAGACACGCACGCACCCATCTCATATGGATAAAGCACAGGGCCACCTGCAGAGCCACATGCCCCACGTTCAAACATGTGCCCAGACACAGAAATGGCCACAGACACTCAGGCCCAGGAGCGGTGAGGTTCCAAGGGAAAAGGTCATTGTTTTTTTTTTCTTTTCTCTTTTTTGGAATGTTCACAGAGAAACCGACCCTTTTTTGGAGGGAAGTAGCCAGCTGCTCTGGAGGCGTAGACAGCATCCGCTTTAGGGGCGCTTCCTCTTTTCAAGGCCTATACCGGGGGGCCTTGGATGCGAGGCAGTACCAGCAATGGCACGTGGAGAGAACCGAGGTCACCCTAATCGGCCTCACATGCTGAAGACGGGAAGTTGTGTGGTTTGCCCACTCTTGGGCCACACTCTTGAAGGAGGGAAAACCCAGGGCCATCGCTTCCTGGCTGTGTGACCTTGTGTTAATGACTCAACTTCTCTGTGCTTCTGTGCCTTCATCGATAAAATGAGGGCAAAAAAAAAAAAAAAAAAAGTGGGGGGGTGGGGCAGCCCGGGTGGCTCAGGGGTTTAGTGCCGCCTTCAGCCCAGGGCCTGATCCTGGAGACCCAGGATCGAGTCCCACGTCGGGCTCCCTGCATGGAGCCTGCTTCTCCCTCTGCCTCTCTCTCTCTCTCTCATTCTCTCTCTCTCACTCTGCCTCTCTCTGTGTCTCTCATGAATAAATAAATAAAATCTTTTTTAAAAAATGCCGTCTGCAGCTAATTGCAGGGAGTGCCTGGCATACGCCAAGCTCTACGTAAGGGAGCTGCTATTCTTTCCTGTTGTCCGGTTCTTACGACAAAGCTGGAGTCCGGACGTCACTGGGCCCTTTGGCCTTTGTGGGCTTTTAAAATTTTAAATTTATTTTTAATTTAAATTAAAAAAAATTTAAAAGCCTGTATTAGGACTACATAGGTATAAAGGCTAATATAATCTAAGCTGGTATCACGTAATATAAGCCTGGATTGTATTCATTCTTTCCCTGCTGATTTTATAAGAAACAAAAGATTCTTGCAGGCCCTAAAGGTCTCATGGGCTCCAGCACTGTGGCTGCGGTGTGGATGGACCCATCAGCCCTGGCTGTGGCCCATCCTCTGTCAGGTTCTGTGACACTGAGTGACAGAGCGAGACTTTGGGGAATGTTCTGTGGCTCATAGGAGCCTTCTCTGGGCCCTGGAGGCGTCTCTAGCTGTGCCCAGGGGTAGCCAGGGACAAAACTGCGTTCTCACTGGGAGCAACTGGGCCGAGGCGGGCGCTCCCTCTGGGTGTGTGTGTGGCTAGTGCCAGCCCCTGCTGGCTGGGTGCTGAGGCAGCGGACGCCGTGACTCCGGTGGTCCAAACTGCCTAAGTTATGGCCGTGACACGTGGGTGGCTGACCTGATTTTCTGGTGCTGGTAACCAAAGCTAAAGACGCCGCCATGGGGTGGGAGTGGAGGTTGTCGATATCTGCAGAGGGGAGCCTTGTGGCGTGGATTTCCTGGATTAACTTCTTTTTTCTTTTTTTTTTTTAAGCATTTTATTTATTTATTCATGAGAGACACAGGCAAAGGGAGAAGCAGGCTCCCTGCAGGGAGCCCAACGCAGGACTCGATCCCGGGACCCCTTGGTCACGACTTGAGCCAAAGGCAGATGCTCAACCACTGAGCCACCCAGGGGCTCCTTGGATTAACTTGATTAAAGACTTGACTATTTTGCTTGCGCGGTCTGTGAGGTGCTGACACATCGTGGAGCTAGCAGCCGGCCCACCATCCCTCCCTCCCTTCCGCATTCGCTGAGCACCTGCCGTGCACAGACCCTGTGCTTGGGCTGCAGCTGCAGAGGTTAGACCCTGCTCAGCACCGCTGGAGCTCCCTGCTGGGGGGGCAGCAGGTGTTCCCCCGAGTGTTCCGGGCCCTGGGCTGGGAGCCCTGGACGAGAAGAGGCTCGTTCCTCCGGGCGGGGGGCTCAGTGGCGTGCAGGTTGAGAGAGGATTCCTTTCCTACGGATTCCACGTCCACAACAAATTTGAGGACTTGAGGGTGTTGAGAACGCTGGGATCCCCATTCTCATCGCCTTCAACTCTGTGCTTTCCAGGGTCTGGAGTGGGGCCTCCCAGGGCCTGGGCTGCGAGGTCCCTCGGACACTCAGGGCCAGACTTCCCGGAAAAATAATCCAGGGTGACTTGGCAGAGGGGGTGGAGGGGGGCCCTGGGGAGGAGCAGCGTCAAGGTTGGGAGTGAGACGGTGGTGATAGCCTGAGAAACGGGGCAGGTGCCACTGATTGGGACCATATTTTCCAGTGGCTGGGACAGGACTCCCAGGTGGCAGGTGCTCTGGGGTGAGGGCCACCAAGTGGCCAGCGGGGGGGGGTGTTGGTGGTGCTTCTCCTTAGGACCAGATGGAAGTACTGGTGCTGGGGGTTCAGAAGGGGCCTGGAGGCTCGCTGATGGGTGTCAGTAATGGGGGCTGAGAGGATGGGACGTGGGAGGGGATCAAGGAACCATGTCCCTTTCCCAGTCTTGGGTCCTGAGTCCCTCGGGGCCTCTTCATTCCTCAGCCTGGTCCCTCTGCCGGGGAGTGGGGGTCCTGGGCAGGCTGGGGCTGAGGGGCCCCTCCCAGCTGAGACCTGCTGATGTGGTGGAGGGTCCCGGCGTGGGGAAGCGGGAAGGCGGGGCTCTAGAGCTTGAATTTATTTTATTTTTAATTCTTTTATTTAAAAAAGATTTTAGGGCAGTCCGGGGTGGCTCAGTGGTTTAGCGCCACCTTCGGCCCAGGGCGTGATCCTGGAGACCTGGGATCGAGTCCCACATTGGGCTCCCTGCATGGAGCCTGCTTCTCCCTCTCCTGTGTCTCTGCCTCTCTCTGTGTGTCTCTCATGAATAAATAAATAAAATCTAAAAAAAATTATTTATTCATGAGACAGAGCAAGCGAGGCGGAGACACAGGCTGAGGGAGAAGCAGGGTCCCTGCGGGGAGCATGATGCAGGACTCGATCCCAGGACCCTGGGATCACGCCCGGAGCCAAAGGCAGACGCTCCACCGCTGAGCCACGCGGGTGTCCCTAGAGCTTGAATTTAATCCTTCCCAGTCGGTGTCCTCGGTCCCTTTGTTCTGAGACCCGCTGAGCTAGGACGTCGGGGGTTCTCATAGTTTTCCCTTGGGGAAGGAGCACCGAAGGGCAACGCTTAGCCTAACAGGCTGTGTTAATGGTGGTGGCATCTTAGGCAGTGGGTGGCACGTGGGGGTGGCGTTCCCCAGCACACAGGCTCCCGGGGCCCCCGCTGTCCCCTCGCAGGGCCTGGGAGGGAGCCAGGGGCCGCTGCAGTGCCAGCGACAGCCACCTGGGGGCAGCGATGCCCAGCCCAAGCCCACACTCCCTCACCTGAACTCAGGTGGCACCTCTACCTGGGGACTGCGGGGCTCTGCTGACCCGAGAGACCCTAGTCCACCCCCGCATTGGACAGACGGGGAGACCGAGACCCAATAGGAGCCTACAGATGAGGCTCCCATGCCACACGGGGAGCACCCAGGTCTCATCACGCTGCCCTCCCAGCCTGTCTTGCTTGTGTGTGTCTCCGCTCCGGGGAGGACCTGGGGGGGCTCTAGGGTGCATCCATCTGGAACCAGCACAGGTTCCAGGATTAACTTCCAGGTGTCACTCCCCGTGCACACCTTCCTCTGAGCTTGCCTGGTGGGGTGGCTGTGCGGGCAAGGGGGCAGGACCTGCATCCTGTCCCCCGACCTGGCCCGGTCTCCCCCTCCACGCAGCCTGTGTGCCTTGGGAGACTCCCTGGGAGATGAATCAGCACCTCTCATGGGCTGGTCGTGAGGATTTCCTAAGTATCTGTACAGCACTTAGAGTAAACCCTGCTGATAGGAGGTGGCATCACACTCAACCTCCCCCACTAGGAAGGGTCTCCTGGGGGGCGGGGGGCCTCTGACAGGGCCCGGGAGCCACCTGAGCAAGTGTTGCCCCAGGACCAGGTGACACGGTCCCCTTCCTCCCTCTCCCAGGCCCTCTCCACCCCCTCCACCGACCAACAAGAACCGCACACACATAAGAATATAGAATTTTATCTTATTTTAGTTAAAAAAAATAATTGTACCACCAAATGAAGAAGTAGCTTTCTTTGGGGGAAGGTGAGAAGGGAGGAGGGGAAAAAAAAAAAGAGCAATAAGCCAAAGAAAAAGAACTTTTTATATTCATCTGTATAAACATATCCGCTAAGGCAAACGCAATCCCGGGCCAAGGCTGCCGCACTGGGGTCAGTACCTCCTAATTTCCGCAGGTTCTAAGGCCAAAAAAATAAAACCTCTGCAAATCCAACAGTTTTGTGGACTCTGGGGGTATTTTACTAAAATAAAGAGTTATCAAGTTTAAAAAGCAGTGACATTGTCATGACACACATCGGAAGTTGCATAACCGCGGCCTCGACGGCCATTCACTTGTTTGGACGGGGTGACGGGCACAGTTTCACGACACGGCAACGGACACGGACACGCACACACGCACGGACACGCGCACACGTGGGTGAGCACACTGGGAGCTGCGTGGGACCAGGCTGGTGGCGCAGGCTGGGCCGCAGCCCGTCTCGGGAGGGGCACAGGGAGGGCTGGGGTCCCCATGCTTCCTCAGCGGGTGGGGGGACGGGACACGTCCCATTGCTGCTGATGAGGCGGCGCACGTCACTCAGGGAAGGATGGCGCGAAGGGGCCGAGCGAGGCCCCTGTCCCCACCGCTCGGTCCGCGCAAACCACTTAAAGCACTTCTTGGACGCGTCCCGGGGATCGGAGCCGGGCGCTGGTTCCTTCCCTGCGAAGGGGCCAATCCCTCATCCCCACCCTGCTCTCCCCGGACCCCCGGGGCGACCACAGAGCGGCCTTCCCTCCCACGATCCCTGGCATGGCCGGCAGAGCGGGGGCCCGTGAGGTAGATTGGCACAGCTGCCCCCCACCCTGCCTGGCTGGGGTCCCCACGTGAGCGTCCTGGGTCCCTTTGCCAAAAGAGAAGCGTGCTGCCCCCACCGCACCCCCCACCCCCGCAAGCGGGAGGAGGGAGGGCTGGAGAGAACAGGTGGGGTGGGGAGCCCCCAGTGCCTCTGATGAGCCCCTTAGGTCCCGCTCTGCTGCAGAGCTGGAGCCCCCCCAGTTCTCGCTGTCCGCCCTCCCCCAGTCTTGGAAGTGGCTGGGGGGCCCCAGGACAGGTGGCCTGTGGGCGGGGAGGAAGGGAGTGTATGGAGGGCGGGCACCCCAGGGTTGGGGGGGCCCCAGGGCCAGGAGCTGGGCAGGCAGAGGGGCGGCCGGGGGGCGAGAGACACGCAGGGATGGCGGGGGAGGGCCGGCAAGGAGCCCGCGCTGGCGCCCGGCCTCGGGAACGGCGGGGGGAGCAGGGGCCGGGCCGCCTGGGGCACCCCTCAGCTGGCTCCGTTCACAGACTTTGTAGGTTTTCAGTACGGTCCCTTCGACAGAGCCCAGGATCAGGCTTGGCCTCCAGTCTGCCCGCCCCTGCTGGCTGGGCGCCGGGGTGGGGGGCCGGGCGGGGCCGGGGGTCAGGCCGCAGCCCCTTGCTACTTGAACGTGGACTGCAGCTCCTTGAAGGCTGCCTTCCGCTGCTTCATCTCCTCCGCCTGCTTCTTCCTCTCCTCCTGCTCCGCCTTGATCTCCTCCTCGAAGCGGCTGGACACGTTGATGGCCTGCACCTGCAGTGGGGCAGGGGCGCGGGGGGCGGTCAGGGAGGGGTCTGCGCCTCCTCCGGGCTCTCCGGCCCACCCTGCGGCCCTCCGCCTGCCGGCCCCTGCACCGCTCTCGCCTCTCACTAGCTCTGGCCCCGGCCCAAGTGCTTCACTGGCCTCTCTGAGCCTCAGTTTTCTGCTCAGGGCTGCGGCTCAGTAACAGACTCGTGGATTCGCTGCGTGGACTGCAAGCTGGAACGTGCATTCGGTAGCTGCTGCCTAGAGTGAGTCCCCTGTGGGAGCTTTGATGTTGCTCTTTTTTTAAGAAAAATTTATTTATTGGAGGGGATTGGAGAGCACGAGTTGGGGGAGCAGCAGAGGGAGGAGAGGAAGCAGCAGGCTTCCCGCTGAGCTGGGAGCCGGACGCAGGGCTCGATCCCAGGACCCTGAGGTCATGACCTGAGCCCAAGGCAGATGCTTAACAGACTGAGCCACCCGGGTGGCCCCTCATGTTGCCATTCTTATCCCGTTTCCTGTTCTGGGACGCCCAGCTGCAAACAAGGTCCCACTGATAAGCTCGGGCACATCCCATCAACCCCAGAAGCTGAGGCTGGGGGGCGGGGGCGGCCTTCAGAAGGACTGTTCCCGGCCAACACGGGCAGAGGGAGAAACAGGGAAAAGCAGGTGCCCCGGGAGGTCAGAACCCAGGAGCTGCCCTGAGCTGTGCTGCACCAGGAGCAGGATGCCCATGCGGGTGGGCGCCTCTGGGGGCCACACGTCCTGCAGGCTGGGGCTGGCGGTGCCGGGGTCCCTGCGAGGCCCGGGAGTAGCACCGACCATGCTTCTGGGCCTGCTCCGCCATCCTGTGGGCTGCCCTTCAAGGACCGGCCCTCTGGGGGTCGTGGTTCTGGGTGCCCCAGGGCGGCACGAGTGGTCCGTGTCTGCTCTTCACGCTACACACCCTGCACGCACCCCGGGGCCGGGGGCGGGGTGGGGAGGCTGGAAGGGATCACAGCCCTGATGGAAGGGGACAGAAGCCAGCAGCGCCGCCGTGAGCCCAGCCCACCCTGGCATCAGTGCCCCAGTCTCCAGTCTCAGCAGGGAGCACGGACCCTTGAGCTAACCCGCGTCCTTGAGGCGGGGTCAAGGCACCCCCCCACCCTCCGGCTCCTCACCTTGGCCTCAAAGAAGCTCTTGGCCCCCTTGACGCCCTCGGTGGAGACATCGATCTCGGAGAGCCGGGCGAGCACGTGCAGCCCGCTGTCCTCCTGCAGCTCCCCAGCTGCCGCCTTGCGGAAAATCAGGAGGAACTGCGGCAGGGAGAGAAGCACGTTGTCAGGAAGGAGCCAGAGGTCAGGGCTCGGGGCCTCGGGTGGCCCATCCGTACAGCGGGAGACAAGGCGACCCACCTCCTGCTCTCCCAGGGGCTCCCGCAGGCAGGAGCGAGGAGCACCCTCCCCACCGAGTCCTACAGGTACAGGATTGTGCCCACTTTACAGAATGAGGAGGACGCAGAGACAAGGGAAAACCCCGCCCCAGATCTCAGCAGCAGAGAGTAGCGGACGAAGGGTCTGTCCCAACTCCAGAGCATCACCTTGCACCCTCCTGGACTCGTCCTCCCCAGCGCCTTTCTCCTGCCCTGTCCCCTCTGTGCGTCTTGCTCCTTCTTCCAGGGAGGACACCCCTGTCATTCGCCCTAGGCTGCCTGGGGTCCAGTCCCGTTATCCGGCTGAGCCCCCATTTCCTCCTGCACAGAACAGGCTTGCTCACAGCTCCTGTCCCTGGGAGTCCAGAGACCGAGCCGCAGAGGGTGAAGCCACCCAGCGCAGAGCCTGGCCTCTCTCGAACGCAGTGCCCGTCGCTCCCTCCACCTGTCCCCTCTTCTCCTCTGAGTCTCAGCATTTCACTCTCTGGGCGTCTCCCCTCTACACTTCACGCCCCGTGGAGCCCTCCAGGGTCAGGGGTCCACAAGTCACTCAGGTGCTGACCATGTGCAGGAACAGATGCCCCCCGTCCCCCCACAGGGAGCAGGCTCACCTCCCGGAAGCTGAGCTTGCTGTCGAAATCCTCATCCACCTCCTTGATCATGTTTTTCAGGCCCAGGTGGGTCTGCGGGGCTCCGAGCTTCTCCATCATCAGCTTCAGCTCCATCAGGTCGATGAAGCCATCCCGGCCGGCGTCGTACCTGTGGCAGCAAAGGCAGAGGCTAAGGACAACCCGCCGCCTCACACCTGACCTGCCAGAGCGCCCTAGGCTGGACGGCGAGGAGCCCGTCACCCTGGAAGGGACCTCTGTCTAGGTGAAGTCCTGGGGTGTAGTTACTGCTTGGTTACCTCTGATGACGAGGAACTCCCCACCTGGCCTGCAGCCTCTTACATGCTAACCTTTGGGCAAGCAAGAGGCGTAAGGAAGCTGAAGCCACAGCCTCCCTGTACTAAATGGGCTGGGAACTAGCAGGGAGAACTAATTCACGATACCACAGGGGTACGGGGTCGGGTATGGGGGTTGGAGGGACAGGCTCTGACGATGTCCTCTCCAGGGCCCGCCTGGCATCTCTCCCCCACTCCTGTCTCCACCCAGAAAGCAGAGGGTAGTACGTGTCGCAGGGCAGGGCCACAGAAAGGAGGTCAGAGGAGGGAGGTCCACTTCCAGAAGGCCTGGGGTCACTTCAGGGACTGGCTTGCACTGGACGGGGCTGGGACAGTGATTCGGTGATAAAAGTGTGTCTGCATGTTGCAGGTCTCTCTGTCCCCAGCAGATACGGGGACAGCACGTGTCTAAATGCGCCTCCCGGTTGGCCTCCTTGTGGTCAGAGCCTGGGTAGGAGACAGCCTCGGGGCCCAGTCCCCCACCCCCCCAGCCGGGCCTGTCAGCATGACGGATGTGGGCTCTTATCAGGCTCACCGAGCACCTGCCCTGACCGCCTCCCCGTGGGCGGTGGGAGGAGCGGCCTCAGGGCTAAAAGGGGGCTTTTCAGGGGCCTAAGAAGCCTGGGTCACTCCAGGCCTCAAGCTGCCTGCGTGAGAGTGACACAGAGGGGCCCGAGCTGCAGAAACCGACGTCCCGGTCTTGGAGCCCCTGCGTAAACACACGTCCCGTTTCTGCGCCCTCCTCGCGGCCCCCCACTTCCCTGCCCCCCTCTAGTTATAAGCCCCGCACGGCCTTGAGCACCTCACAGAAGCCACCTTTTGAGATCTGCCTTTGTAACGGGATCTTTACCCACTTCACTGTACCCAGTCCCCGTAAGAACCTTATTATATAGTGGAGGCTCAGAGGGGTTCAGTGACCTGCCCAAGGTCACGGGCAGGAAAGGAAGGGGGTGGGAGCCCAGCTCCTAAACCTGCCCATCTGCGCCCAGCCGCGTCCAGGTGTCCCGGGGCTGCCCGCAGAAGGATGCCTGCCCGGGAGCACCGCGCCGCGTGTTGGTGCGAGGGGTATAAATAGTTCACAGACGAGTCCGTGGTTGGAAGTGACGCACAAGGGGTTCTGGGAACCCTGCAGGGAACACAGGGTCCTGAAGCCTTTTCCCGCATGGGGTTGGAGGGGTGCAGAGCGGGGCAGATGGGCCACAGGTCCCCTCGTCAGGCGGTGCCGGAGCTACGGTGGGAACCAACGTGAGCGCTTGTGTAGACGACTGCAGGCCTCGGAGGGTCAGGCAGGTCTACACCCGCTCCAGGCTCTGCTTTGGGCTGGGGGGGCCCTGTGGGCCGCACAGCAGAGGCCCCTCCTTCTGCGTCGCCTCTGGGAAGGGGCTGGCTGGCGTGGCCCCTAGGGACCGGTCCCGGAGCCGTCCTGGTGAGGGCGCCAAGCGTTCCTGGGCCAAGCGGGGCGGAGCAGACTGCCTGGGTCCCCACAACCCCTGCCACCCGAGCCCCCAGCAGAGTGTGATGGGGACTCTCAGGCCGGGGCACCGTGGGGGCGGGCTGAGCTTCTCCACGGCATGCACGGAGCACAGTGCCCAGCACTGGGGTGGGGGGACCCCAGAACTTGCAGCTTGACGATCGCTATAATGAGCCCAGTCTCCTTTACGAAGCGCCTACTATGTGCCAGGCATTTTTCCTTCACGACCTCTGTGCTCGGCAATCCTGGGAGGTCGGGATTATTTCCCCATGTGACCTCGCTGTAGGGGTGAGGGCGCTGGCCTGGGGGCCGGCTGGCCACGGACTCACACCCCACCCCTGTGCTTCCCACACTGCTCTCTGCCCCACCTGCCTCTCCCGAGCCCCAGCTTCCTTTACTGCCCGCGCCTGTGGGTTTCCCCCGCAGCTGGGGGTGGCTCAGATCTCCGAACTTGGACAGAGACCTTGGCTCTCTATTTGTTGGTCTCTGGCGGCTGCCAGGCCCGGCTGGGCTGCAGCTTTATCCGCGGCTTGAACCGCTGCCTGCATCAATCACAGGTCAATCAATTATTGGGTCTGGGCTCTCTCCCGGGCGGGCTCTGGCCCCCAGGGGGGCAATGCAGGGGCTGGTCCCAGTGCCAGCAGATCAACTGCCAAGGGGAGGCAACAGAGGTCAGGAAGGGGCCAGGTGCTGGGGTGGGAGTGGGTCCCTCAAAGGAGGAGACACTAGCGGGGTGGGGGAGGCCCTGTTCCCAGAAGGCTCCTGAGGAGCAGCCATCTACTACGTGCCCTGGGCTTGGGGGCCACTGGATCAGCCAGGTGCCCGGCGTGGATGTGACTGAAGATGACCTTGAAGGTTCTGCGCTCACATCAACTCTGCTGCGACTGGCTGGGGTCCAAACTCCAGATCTGCCACTTGGCTGGCTGACCCTGGTCAAGTCACCTGACCCCAAGAGCCCCAGCTTCCCCATTTACATCATGCTCATCAAAGGACCCACCTGGGGCGGAAGCAAAGATTAAGAGACAAGCCACGTAGGTCCCTAGCACAGAGCCTGGCCCACGGCAATAACACCCCCCACACCCCATCACCAGTGATAATAAATAGAAGCATTCTCATCACTATCTACCTTTAGGATTAGAGATTAAATGAGATGATGAACATAAAATGCCCAGTACACAACAGGCGCTTAAAGCCTACTAATTTCATGATAATAGTGACCACTGAGAACTTTCTGTGGGCCAGACACTAAGTCCGTTGTGCATATAACGTAAAAACAGTGCTGAAGAGAATGATAATGGTAAAAGATACAAGGGCTTCGCCCTCGGGTGCCAGGCCTGATGGTGCACGGCTGCGAGGAAATGCCTGCTGTAGCCTGGTCTGGAGGCAGGGGGTGGGCAAGATGATCCAGGGCTGCCCCCAGCATCTCCCCCTCCTCCGAGGCTCCCTCTGCTTCCCCCACTAGGCCTGATTCAGAGACTCCGCCACGCGGGGAGGTGGAAAGACAGCAGGACAGAGCCTTCCGCTCTCTTGCTGGGCAGAGGGAGAGGAGCCTCAGCCCTGGATTACTGTTCCTCCTCTCACGGGAAGGAAGTGACAAGGTGTGTGCGCGTGGGGCGGGCCTGTGACCGTGCCACCAGCAGGTGGATGACTGGCAACACAGGAGATGCCTCGGCTGGGAGACCCTCTCATCCATCGGCTCTCTCCCTGAGCTGGAACTAAGATCCGCGCACAAGATCTGTCCACGCAGCTCGTCCACCTGCTTTGTTATGTGGGTGAAAACGGGGCCCAGAGGCGGTGGCAACCAGCCTCGGGTCACACAGCCCAAGAAGCTGGAGATGCTCCTTCTTCCTGCCTGTCTGCTTCCTTCTTCCTCCTGGTCCCGTGGAGGGTCCTGCATTCCCAAGCTCGCGGGGCTGGGGGACGCTGGGTTGGGAGCCCGGCCTGGGGCCTGCCTGGGAGGGCCAATTCCACTGGGCACGAAGGGCAACAAAGCTCACGGGCTGGAAGCTCAGCACTTTTCTCTGGTGCTGGAGGGAGGCTGCTGCACCTGGCACCGCGCCCACATTCCTCACGCCTCCCCCTCCCCCCGAATAGTTCTCGACTATGGGCAGGGCTCGGCAGCTGCCGCCCCGGATGCTGGTGGCCAAATCCGGCCCATGTGCCCCGAGAGTGAAGCGGCCGCCACCCAGGCGGACTTTGCCCCTTTGGGCCGAGGAGGGCCACCCAGCTGGCCGCACCTCCTCCCCTTGGTTCTGATAACCAGGCGTCGGGGTGTCGGGGTGTTGGCCGGGGCAGTGGTGGCCGGGGCAGCTCCTACAGCCTGCAGGATCAACGCCCTGTTTCATAACAATATTATCCTTCGTGGCTACTCTCCACTGAGCGCTTATTATGCACCAGGCACTACGCCAAGTGTCCCGCATCAGAGCCCCACAAGAACCCTGCGGAGCGGGCACAAATATCCCCGTCACAGATGAGGCGATGGAGGTGGCTCAGGGAGGAGGTGACTTGGCCAAGGCCACAGCTGGGATCCGAACCCAGGTCTCATGCAGCACACATGCTGTCAGCTACTGAGCTACGTCCTGAGGCCCACGCACGCTGTACTAGAGATTCTCAGGTCGGGGGGAGGGGGGCATGGATATTCGTGAAGGTCACATCCCTAATGCAGCTCCCCTGATTGTGTGTTGAATACCTCTGAGCACAGGAAGCTCACTGCTTCGCTTAAGGCAGCCCATGTGTGTTGGCTCTGGAACTGTCTAGTACAGGGTTGTTCCTCGTGCACGAGCCTCGCCACCCGTCAGCTGTGCTGTGGAGGCCGGTGGCAGCGTGTGGAGTTAGCACAGCCGCTGCACAGGGACGAGGTGAGAGCACAGCGGACCCCAACTCTGTCCCTTCTGCTTCCTGTCCCAGGTCTTTGCAGGGGTCCCCTCTGGCCATGGGAGTCCCCAGGAGGATAAGCAGCGGGAGAGGGTGGTGTTTATGGACCAAGGATCCCCCAGGCCCTCCTGGCTTTGGTTTTGGCATTCACAGAGCTGGTCCTCCTGCGCCCTGTCTCCCCCGGTGGCTCCCAGGCCTCTGCATTCTCTGTCCTATGAAACAAGAAGGCAAGGCAGGTCCCTTGGGGCAGGAAAGTTCTGGACTGCAGAGAAATTCTGGCCTTGCTTGCTGTGACAGCCAGCTTGGCCCTGCCCGTCCCCCTGGGCGGGTGGCCACCCCCATGCTCTGACAACTGCTCATCGGGTCCTGCACGCCCCCACCCCCAGGCTGCTTGACTCATGCGGGGAAAGCCCAGCCTCTCACCACTTCCTCCAGTCCTATCTGCAGAATCCGACACTGGATCCGTGGCCATGTCAGCCCAGAAGAGGGTGCACGGGTGTGTGTGTGTGTGTGCACACGTGTGGCTCGCGGCTTTCCCACAGCTTTTCAGTAAGTCTAAGGATCAAGGGGGAGCCCCCCAGGCCGACGGCAATCTGCTGGGCACTGTCAGGGCTTGGGACCTCCTATCTCGGGTTCGACCAGCCCAGGAGGGCATCTCCCTGGGCTCGTAGTGTCAGCGGCGGGTGCCCGGCCAGCTCTCCCTGCACTGCCTCCTTCCTGCCTGCCCTTAGTAATATTTATTGTTACAACAGTGATTGCAGAGAACATTCACTGAGTGTCTGATCCAACCTCGGGTTCATTATTCAACCGAATCTTCCTCTCACTGCCCAGACTTAAGTAACCTGCCTTCCCCGAAGGAACACCGCAGGCAAGCGGCCGGAGACGGCTGTGGGGGCCTAGTGCTTCTTAGGCTGGAGTGTTAAAGTAAATCAGATTCCGATCCAGGAGACCCTGGGGGTGGAGCTGCACTTCTAAGAAGCCGATGCTGCCCTATTTGGGTCCCCTGGGACCATGGGACTTGGAGGCAGGCAGACCCAAGTTCAAATGCTGTCCCCCCCCCCCCGTCCCCCCTTCCTAGCTGTGTGACGCTGGACAGAGGCCGGAACTGCTCTGAGACCCAGCGTTCTCATCTGTGACAGGAGGGGTGAGGAGCTCACAGGATGCCATAAAAGGATTAAATAAGAGACAAAGTGCCCAGGATGGGGTAGGGGCCAGCGCCTGTCCCCGTCACGTGAGGCTCTCCATGAGGCTCAGGAACCCCAGGCCTGGCTCCCCTCGAGCTGCACCCTTCTGGCACAGGACACTTGCTTCTCTGCAGTCCTTGAAAAGCGGAAGTCAGCCAAGACGAAGGCTGCTCAGCAGTCAGAGGGAACTAGCTGCTGGAGGGAGGGGGGACTGTCCACATGGCCTCCTCCTCCTCCTCCTCCTCCTCCACAACCTCCTCCTCCTCCACCCGCCAGGGCTGGCCTTGCAAATGGGCCTCCCCTGAGGCGGCAGGGCCTGGTCTCCCAGAGCCTCTGGACTATGGGAGGAGAAGTCGGTCAGGAAGGTGCAGGCCAAAGGGGAACCAAAAGTTGCTCGGGCGGGGGGGTGGGGGGGGGGGGAAGGTGACTCAGAATCAGAAGAGAAGTAGGAAGAGCAGAGGGTGAGTAGCGAGTACAAGTACGGGCAATCCTCCCTCCCCAGGCCAGGCTCCTGGCAGCTGCAGGTGGAAGGACCCAACCTCTATACCTCCTCCCCAGAGGGCTTCCCCTCCTGAGGCTCTGAGAGCGCCCCCTGCCCCGCCCCGTCCGTAAACACAGCCCCCTTGGCCTCTGGAGGGAGCTCCCTGCAGGCAGACCTGCTTTTGTTCCTGCCCCTGCCACTTCTTAACCTTGGGTACATGACTCAACCTCCTTAAGCCTCAGTGTCTTCATCTGACAAATGGGGACAACGTTAACCCACCTCACTGTGCTGCTGTGGGCAACCGGACCTGGTGGCTCCACGTAACGAAGAGAGGGCGTAGGGGCAGGGGCCTGGCTGCGGAGAGTGCACCCTCGGGCATCCCTCGTGAGAGCGCTGGGGCCTCATGTAGGCATAAAGAAATGGGAACTTCCATCTCTAGGCCCACAGGCCCATCGTCTCTACCCCCCGAGACCCCTCTACACCACTGCTCTTCATGAGACTTTAAGTCTGAGGGTGAGAACTTTATTCTTCCCTTGCGTCTCTAGATCTTGTGCACAGCAGACACCTAATGTGTGCTGGATGAATGATGAAATGATAGATGTTATGTTTTCCAAAAGCCCACAGGCCGGACACGATGGTGGGTTCTTTACAAAGGGCCCCATTACTCTTTAAACTGAATCCTCAGAACTTTCCCAGGCAGGGTCTCCAGCCCGGGGTGAGGCCGCAGAGCTGAGCACCCCGCCCGGAGTCGCCCAGCTGCGCCGCAGCAGACGGGCACTGGAGTCCCAGTTTTGAATCACTCCAGAGCTGCTGTTTGCTCTCTCCTTTCTCCTGCCACCTGCCTTCCACGTAATTAAGTGATAATGAATTCGTTTCCCCATTTTGGTTATTTATCAGAGCCACATGTAGCTGGCAATCAAGAGAGCCTATTCTGCAGGAGAAAAGCGGGGGGTTCTCATGCTGGGTCCCCAACACTCCGGCCTGAAGTGTGAGGTTGTCGCCCGCCCGGCAGCTCTCTAGGGGGTAAGTGGAGGCAGCCGGTAGCTTTTGCGGAGCACCCTCCACGTGAGCCCAGACAACCACTGCCAGGCCCAGGGAGGCGGGTGACAGGAACTTCACGGTACTTAACTGTCCCAAGCACCCGTTAAACACTTCACAACGGCCCTGCGAGGCGGGTGCTATTATTCTCCTTACTTCAGGGGGAGGAACCGAGGCCCAGAAAGCTCAAGTGCCTTGTCCCCGGCCTGCAGCTGGGATTCCAGCCCAGGGCTGCAGACTCCGAAGGCCCTGCTCTTAGCTATCGTGCCATACCGTCCTCCAGGGAGGATGCTGGGGGGCTGCTGTGAGGGACGGGGTCTGAGGAGACCTGTGGGAGCCGGAGCGAAGGGAGAAGAGGGGAGGGCACAGGCATCCAGAAGGAGAGGGAAGGCTGCCTCTCTGACGCAAGGGGTCATGAGATGGAACATCTGGGGACGAGGCTGGCCAAGCAGGGAACTAGGGCATCTTCCTCAGATTCCACGGCAGGTTCAGAATTACGTGGCTGCCTACCTCTAGGGCAGGTCTCAGCTTCCAAAACCCCACAGAGCCCCACACAGGCTGCCGCCAGCCCAGATGTGGGCCCCCTGGAGGCTCTGTGGGGTCACACCATTCCTGCTTTAGCTGGAAGGTTCCAGAGGCAGCCCTGAATGGATGGATGGAGAGAGGTGGGGAGAGGGGTGAGTGGTGCTAGCCTGAGGCCCCCCGAGGGAGGGAGGCCTGAGAATCCAGGCTCCATGGAGGCAGGACCTCCGTGTGCTGGGCATGTTGCCAGAGCCCTACAGGCGTCACCTCCTCCCAGCCCCGCCCGGGGGGCAGGGGCCACCAGCCTCAGTGCAGAGACAAGGATGCTCCAGGTTAGCTACTGGGAACTTCCCCGTGACCCTAAGCAAGTCACCACACCTTTCTGGGTCTTGGCTGCCTTTTCTTTTCAGATTTCATCCATTTATTTGAGGGGCAGAGGGAGAGAGAGGGAGAGCGAGCATAGGAGCCGGGACAGAGGTAGAAGCAGGCCCCCGCCCATCAGGGAATCCTACTTGGGGCTCGATCCCAGGACCTGGAGATCAGAACCCGAGCTGAAGGCAGATGCTTAACCCACAGAGCCATCCAGGTGCCCCTCAGCTGCCTTTTCTGTAAAATGGGGAGAAAGGCTGGAGGTCCCTCCCGGCGGGAACCTGCGCAGCTGGATCATGAGGTCAGTGATGGTGGACAGCCCGTCTTGCTTCCCTCAATCCCCTTGGATTCTCCTCCTACTTCCCTCCTCAGGAAGGATCTGCTGATAGACACTGAACAGAGGAACCAGAGGAGCCAGAAGACCCTGGAAGAAGGCAGTCTGTCATCCAGAAGGGTTCAGGGCCCGCAGACATAAGGTCGCTGCTGCACACAGCCTGCTCCTCTTACATGAGGCCGTTCGGCGACAGAGCCGGGACAGAAGACGGGGCTCTCCACCTCCTGCCTTCCCAGGAAGGCCAGCTCCCAGTTCCCTGTGACCTCTCTAGCTCCTGTACTCTGCTCCGAGGAGGGCCGGGGAGCTGGAGACCCGGGGTGGGGGGGTCCTCTCAGCAGGGCTGCGCTTGGACCCGGGAGGTGGGGCCCCCCCCCAGGACAGCAGAAGCGGAACAAGGGTTTTGTCGTCCCGACAGCCTGTGTGTTGGCTGTTCACAGGCCGGACTCGGCGGGGCTGGGCTCGGCTGGCACAGTGAAGCCTTGTTTCCTTGAATACAAAACCTGCAGCTTTCTGTCCTGGCCAGGGCCCCCGGCGGGCGGCACTTCCTTCCCTAAAAGTCCAGCTCCCTGGCCCCTTCCTGCCCCCCACCCCTTCCAACACAGCAAGCAGCAGCAGGGCCAAGAGAGGGCCTGCAGGGGGTGGTAGAAGGGGTTCAGCTCCCCCCGGACTTCATCTTGTCAAACTAACACCAAAGCAGCCTCTTTAGAAAGTGAGTTTGCTCACAAATGCAGCTTCCAGGCCATTCCTCTGGTCCTGCGCCCCTTCTGACCAAACTGCAGCCTCCCAAGTCCCTTCTTGTTCGGGGTGCAGGGCTTCTCCCAAACAGCTCTCTACGTCTTTTTTTTTCTTTCTTTCTTTCTTTTGGTGGGGTTTTGGAATGCTGTGGGAACGCAAGACAAGGGGGATTCTGGGAGAAAGACATGGGCCAGTGGCGGGTCCGCAAGGTGGAAAATCAGCCATGAACACGGAAGGGGTGTTGGTGAGGTACGTTTTCCCACATGGAAGCAGATGTCTGTGATGCAAAACCCAGGAGGGAGGAACATGGCTTTTGGAGTCACAGACCTGATTTGAGATCCTGGCTCCATCATTTTCTAGTCTTGGCGAGTTACTTAATTTGTCTGTGCCCAGACCGCCCAACTGTGCCCTGGTGATGATAACAGCTCTACGTCATGGGGATGCTGGGTGGAATCAAGGAGCTCTATCAATGCAGGGATCACAGATGCATTTGAACCCCTGCACTGCTTCCCCCACTCTGGGGGGAGGGCATGGGGCGGGCAGGCTCTACAAGGAAGTTCCAGACAGTGAAGCTGTCTATACCTAGCCCTGGGCTCAAGAAGCTTTCCATCAATTTGGGCTGGAATCCTGCTCTCCTGACGCTGACAGTCTTTGGTGGGGAAAGAAACTTTAGAACTCCCAACAAAGACCCTGGAGTCAAAAAGGCAGGGTCCTCAGGACCCAGGCACTTTCACAGAGAGGCCCAGAGGAGGGTTAAGGGCTCAGTTTCCCCCCAGACTGACCCTTGGGAAAGTACGGGGTTCCCACCATCCAGGTCTGGGAAACAAGACCCTCTTCCCCTGTGTGGTGGCCAAAGGCAGAAGCAGCAGCGATGAGAAGTGGGAAAGAGGCTTTCTCAAGCTGTGGGGTTGCAAAACACCCCCTCCCTGGGCTTCCTGCTTGGGCACACAGTGTTACCCTGCCCTGTCCTCCTGCCTCAGCCAAGGTGGGTCAGCACCTCTCTACTCCGGACCATACCCCCGGGGTTTTCCCCCTCCAGGGGCCAGGGGCATGGAGATAGGCAACAAGAAGTGGGGAGGGTCCCAAAGGGAAGGAGGCCGAGAGCTTTTACACCCCACCCCCCACTGGCTCCCGCATAGCCTTGGTTGTGAAGAGTGTGGCTGTGCATCTCAGTCTCAGCTGCGTGGACTCAGGGATGGACCAGAAGGAGACCATTTAGTCCCTTCACAGAGATGTTAAGGTTTTTGGGGGAGGTGGGTGGGGAGGGCTGAGCCACAGGCCTGGGGGTGCCTGTCCAACCTGCTAAGGCACATTGTGTGTAATTACATGGAGGAAAAGGTAGGGGTGAGAGCAACCAGGCAAATTAGATAGGGGGTGTTGGGAACCCCGTGTGGGAGGAAACAGGACACAGTGGGGGGAAGGACTGTGGGGAGGGGCAGTGACTGTAAAGCTGCTGGGGGGAGGTTAGGGCAAGAGGAGGGAGGAACAGTGTGTGGAAGGAGGAGGGGACTCAGCCCTGAAGGGAGGATGGGTGTAACATACCTGCAGAGTTGGGGGGGCAGGGATGGAGGCATCCCTCCCCACCTGAGGGTCAAGGATTGGGGTCCTAGCTAGGAGCGTGGATAGGGGTAGGGGTGGAAGGGTCTGGAGGGCCTTTGGCCACAGTTTGCTAGCAGGTGCCAAACAGGGGGAAGCAGGTGGGGGGGGGGGTTCTTTGCCCAGAACCTATGTTAAGGGGAACCTGAGATAAGCAGAGGAAAGGACCCCAGTGAGAAGAATGGGCACAACCGGGGTGCAGGGAATGGTAACCTTTGCTGAGGCGCTGGGTGTGTGTGTGTGGATGTTTTTGACCAGGGTGCTGGGGTGGGGGTGGGGAATTCCAGCAGCTAGGGAGGGGCAGAGGCCACAGGGCCCCCAAATCTCAGGCTGTGTGGGCGTCTGGTGGAGGCGAGGGAAGCTTCACCACCGGGGCAGGGGTCCTAGGCCAGAGCTGCAGAATCTTCGGCCTCACGTGTATGGTGGCAGTGGGGGCTCGAGGGGGCTCGGGATGACCCGGGGGGCCGCGCGGTCCCCCACACCGGGTGCGCGCGTAGGGGGCGCCGGGCCGCGTCTCGCGGTGGGGGGGGGGGTCGCCAGACTCACCCCCGGGGGTGAGGGGAAGGACGAGGTCCTGGAGCCTCGTGATGAAATGGAAGGGGACGCGCGGTCGGGACCCCCTCCCGGGGCGCCGGGGCTCGGGGGCTCGGGGGCTCGGGGTGGGCGGGCACTCACTGCTTGAACATCTTCTCCATGTCCTTGATCTGCTTCCTGGAGAACTCCTTGAACTCGGTGTAGGGGTTGAAGACGCGGCGGCTGGGCGACTGGGGCTCGCCGATGCCCTGGTTGAGGTCGGCGCGCCGCAGCAGCTTGGCGCTCAGCTCCCCGTCCGCGCTGCCCAGCGCCTCGGCCGCCTCGTCGGGCGCCCCGGCCGCCGCCGCCGCCCCGTTCAGCCCGGGCTGCTCCGGGGCCTCGGCGCCGCCCTCGTCCTCCAGCTGCAGCCGCCGGCTCAGCTTGCTGGCCAGCTCGTCCGTGGCCATGGTGGCCCGCGCGGCGCTCGCCCGGCCCGGCCCGGCCCCTGCTCGCCGCGCGCCCGCACCGCCTCTGGCCGCGCTCTTCCTCTTCCTGACACTCCCGGCGCCCGGCGCCGCCCCCGGGGGTGGGACCTCGGCCCCGCGCGCGCCCCGCCCCGCCCCGCCCCGCCCCGCGCGCCCCGCCCCGCCCCCTGCGCGCCCCCCGTGCGCCCCGCCCCCCGCGCGCCCCGCCCCGTGCGCCCCCCGTGCGCCCCGCCCCCGTGCGCCCCCCGTGCGCCCCCCCGTGCGCCCCCCTGTGCGCCCCGCCCCGCGCGCCCCCCCGTGCGCTGCGCCCCCCCGTGCGCCCCGCCCCGTGCGCCCCCCGTGCGCCCCGCCCCCTGCGCGCCCCCCGTGCGCCCCGCCCCCCGCGCGCCTCGCCCCCCGCGCGCCCCGCCCCGTGCGCCCCGCCCCCGTGCGCCCCCCGTGCGCCCCCCCGTGCGCCCCCCTGTGCGCCCCGCCCCGCGCGCCCCCCCGTGCGCTCCGCCCCCGTGCGCCCCCCCGTGCGCCCCGCCCCGTGCGCCCCCTCGCGCGCTCCGCCCCGCCCCCCCGCGCGTCCCGTCGCGGACCTCAGCCCCCTCCTCGGGGCTCGCCGTGGCCGCGGGGCCGCAGAGGTCGTGCTGGCGCCCCGGGAGCGCGGCGGGAAGGCGGGGGACCCATCCCTTCAGTTCGGGTGCGGGTCGGGCCCTCCGAGGGACGCCGCCCCCCGACCCCTCCTCTGGAATACCCCCCGCGCCGCGGAGTCGTAATCCCGAGTCTGTGACACCCTGTCGGTTGCCATGGAGACGACTCGCGGTTAAACACCCGCGTTCTCAGTGAGGGTTGCAGGGTACGGAGGTGGATGCGTGCGCGGGGGCCCCCGCCCGAGGCCCTAACTGCGGTGCAGCTGCGGCGGCTTTGCGAAAGGGCGGGCCCAGCGTGCGCGAGGGAGATCGGTTCCCGGGGCGGGGGCGGGGGGCCCAGCCGGGAGGGGGCTGCTGCTCGCCCCCGGGCCCGCACGCCGTCACCGGGATGACTTCGCAGAATCGCGGCTGGGCCCCGGCCGTCCCCGGGGACTCTGCGTTAGGGGGACTGGCAGGGAGCTTTTGATGCTGCCGTTTCGGGCCCGGCCCCCGGGGAGAGGGATCTGTCTCTGGGGTCCGGCGTGCCCACCCTAGAACTGCAAAGCCGGGCCCTCCAGCAGCAGGACCACGGTGGCAGGTGGATGGGACTATGATACAGGTTCCCAGGCCCCAATCCAGACAGCTCTCCGCATGGGCCTCAGAAGGCCGCGTTTTAACAAGCACCCCGGGGAGTTCTGCTCACTGAAGTTTGAGAGTCTCTAATCTAGAGGGAGGGCGGTGCTTTGTGCTGGTTCCCTACAACGGTAGGACAAGGCTGAGGATCCCTGTGCAGAAACCGCTCTCACCAGTTGTTGCAGAGAAAAGATGGATGCAGGGGCTTAAGGACCCATGGTCTGCAGGCAGAGAGCACTTGAGAAGGTAGAGGCAGCAGGCAGCCACAGGCTGGTTTGCATAAAACGGGACCCCTCCTTGGCATCTGTCCCTTTGCCGTAGTTTGAGAGTATTGCTGAATTAATTCAAAAGGTATGTGAAGAGGACAAAATTGAGAGAAATGCTTTAGGGTTCAGAAAATAGGATGTTTTCATGAACTTATTTTTTTTTAGAGTGTTTTTGAGTCTAATAAAGACGCTCAGCTTAAATGACGTGTTTTTGTTGTTTTCTTTTAAAGCTCAGAGTTGCGTTTCTGCCGGTCTTGGGCAGTTTGCTTCAGCTGCTTGCAAAAGGCAGTTTTCAATATCACCCATGTGTGGGTTTGAAGGACCCCGTGGAAGTAAAATAGTCTGTTTTTTATTCAACGCAAAAGACTAGGGATGGGGTGTAGATTGAAACCTTAAAAATCCTGTCCGCAGGGGCGCCTGCGTGGCTCAGTGGGTTAAGCGCCCCACTCTTGATTTTGGCTCAGGTCATGATCCCAGGATGCTGGGGTGGAGCCCTACATCGGGCTTCATGCTCGGTGCAGAGTCCTCTTGTCCCTCCTCCCTGCTCCTCCCCCTGCATGTGTGCTCTCTTTCTCTCTCTCTCTCTCTCAAATAAATAAATAAAGCTTAAAAAAAAAAAATCTGTCTGCCGAGGCTCCGGGGTACCAGATTCTTAGCCTTGCTCACAAAGCCGCTGATTACTTTGAAAGCTCTGGTGAACCTCCACCTGCCCCAATCTATGATTCATAATGTGTCTGCGTGAAACGGGGCTGCCTTCATTGTGATATGTTTTTGCATCTCCTTGATGTGGGAGCAAACTTTTAATAGTGATGAGATTACGTGGGAGTTTGCCTTCTTAAAAAACAACTTTACATGTGTGTGAAAACCAGATAGGTTTTGGCTTGTGTTACTCAGGTGGGCCGTGTGTATCAGACTCCCCGGTTACTTACCCCTTTGGCTCGTACAAGCGGGCACAACCCTCGGGAGGCTGGGCAGGCCCCACGATGCAGCCGAGGAATTCTTGCTCATTAGCTATTGTGTCTTGTAAAAGGGGAACGGATCGCCCAGACCTTGCTGCTGTCATACTCATGCAGAGCTCAGGATGTGCTGCCCACATGGGTGAGCCCTTTTAACACCTCTTGGGGGTGATTTTGCCACAGGTTCTCAAAGTTTTAGGCAGGGTGAGAGCTCATGATGCTCAGTTCTCTGTCTCCTCTCTGGGCCCCACCTGTAGACACAGCCGGTGATCTGCTCACACCTGAGATGCATGCAGTGTGGCGAGGGGGCCTCCCTTTGACCTCTTTCCTCCTGAGACCACTGGGCTTGAGGAAAGACATTTTTTCAGAAATGAAGTAGTGGAGCAGGAGAAGCGGGGACAGCCCATGGACCTTCCAGGAACAGTTGCCTGTTCGATAGGGGGAATCATTTCTGAACGACCGGGAGTGCTGTGCCCCAAGCATGGATTTGGGCAGAAAGAAACGATCTGGACTGGTTACACATGACAGCATTTGGTCATGTGGAAAGAATGATCTTCAGGAAAAATCACACCCTCCGCAGAGGATTTTTACAGAGGCAGAGTGAGCCAGAGCCAATTCTGACAATATTCCAGCGGCAAGGGAGCTAGGCAGACTTAGTCACCATTGACTTATGTTTCTCTTCTTCCTCCCACATCGACTTGTGTAACTGTCTTTCGGGGAGGGGCAAAGTGATATTAAGAGAAACAACAGCACTTGGAAGAAGATGGAGTAGAAATTGGGTGGGCTGGGGAGGACTCTTGGGTTTTGGGGGCAGCACCGAGTGGATGTTGAGGGGCATTCCAGAGCCTCGCAGAACTGGGTGGTCCCTGAAGCCTGAGATGCTGGGGAGGGATTAGGGAGGCCGGCAGAGATAAAGTTGGCTGTAAACTGCAGCACTCACTTAGCACTTTATAAATACCAGCTCACTAATTAATCATCCCAAACGCTCCGAAGGCACCAGGAAACCCCTGATGGATTGAAAAAGATAACAGAGGTCAAGGTTCAGGGATGGCCCAAATACTCATTTGAGTGATTTGGAGGAGCGAGGGCAGGGAATGGGGTCACAGCCTGGTTGGTCTCAAGGGCTTTCTCGCCTCCTACAAAGTCTGGAAGCTGCACACGGGGGACAGGGGGAGGAGGAACTGTTTGAAGCAGGTGCTCCTAGGGCTTCTGAGCAGGACATGGGTGTCGGGCACCAGCTGCAGGTAGACCCATTTGCAGGTCATTAGGACCCAAACTATCTATCTGTGGGGCTCTCTTTGTGTGTGTGTGTGTTTTGGATGCCATCAATCTACTTGAAGACCAGGATCGATCAATCTACTTGAAGACCAAGATCGTCTTTCAGATTAATTGCATATGCCCAACTGGGCAGGCTGGGGAAAAAAAAAAGCTGAGCAGGTTTTCTGCTTCTGTGAAATCTCAGGCAGTTCAGTGTCCAAGTTTAAAACCTGACAGGCCTCAGTGTTAGCCCTATTTTAAACTCTTAAAATGTGTGTGTGTGTGTGTGTGTGTGTGTGTGTGTGTGTACCTTGTGGCTTCAGCCCCTGCAATGCTGCATGTGTAGAGCCTTCCTGGCCCCCTCCCAGAGAGGGTAGTAAGATGGGCAGCTGATTTCAAGTTTCGTCCTACTCCGTGAGAGTGCGGTGAATCTACATCCAGGCAATCAAGACGTATTTATCAAGCGTTTGGGGCACCAGGCTCTGGTCCTGGAATTCTCCTGGTCGTGGGCAAAGGGTGGAGGGGTGGGAGGAGCAGGACTCGCCAGTTTGAAGAGTGGGAATTGCTGCGCCCCACGCTGAGGGGATAGAGAGGTAACAGCTGTTACAGCTGGACTGTAGCACTTACTACAAGTGCTGGCACTCAGCAGTTATTACAACCCACAGTGAAGCTTTTAAAAAAATATCTGACACCCTTTCCCCCTCCTCCCCACCCCTGAGACGACTTCCTGGAGGAAGGGGCCTGTCTCTGTCTGGGTCAGTGCCCAGCATGGTGCCTGGTCCAAGGTACTGCTGGAGAAATCATTGTTGAATGGCTGCATGATCTGCTCTGCCCGAGGGCTCGGGAGGGACTGGGTGTTTTCTCAGTGTCCCCTCTAGAGCATCCGGTGGCCCATTTTTCAGTCTCAAGGTCACTGCCAAGAAAAAGAAGCTGCTAAAATGACACTTCTTTGCACCCACATGACTCAACACGAAAGTTAACAGGAGCTCTTAAAAAACAAGCCTCTCAAGTGTCTGTCCCCTACTCCTCTGAGGACAGCGTCAGCGGCATCAGATAGGGTTTAGGCCCAGTAACCTGCTGGTCCTTGGGCATCAATGTGGCTCAGAGGTCATTTAGCAGTTCTCTGCTCAGCAGACAAGGTGGAAGAGGCACAGTGGAAGGGACAGATAAACACTGCATGTGACAGGGGAAACTTGAAAGGGAAATTGTAAAATTAGCACGGTGCAGACGTAGGCAACGTCAATGGAAGGAGAGAACAGAGTACTTAGGTCAGGGACACCTGACCTAAGGTATTAAAGGAGCCAGGTGACTCCTTCAGGAGGGGGCTAGTAAACCCAGATGCCCTGAGGAAAGGGTGTGTCCTGAAGATGTGCTTCTTTTAAGTTTGGTCCTGCCGGAGGCAGCAGGCCCTCCGGACTCACTGGCAAAACTCCTTTCTGTTCAGACGCAGGGTTCCAATGGTGAGAGGTGGTGCGGGTTTCGTGGTTAGGAGCCGGGTGTAAAAATTCCAGGGGCGTGACCTTGGGCGAGTGACTTTACTTTTCTATCTTCACTTGCATTGTCTATAAAATGGCAATAACTATCTCCTCCCAGAGCACTTGAGAGGATTAAATGAGAAAATTTATGGGAAGTACTTGGTGCAGGGTGTGGTGCATAGTTAGAGCTCAAAATGCTCTCAGTGATGGAGGTGATGACTGACTTCCTGGGAGTCCTGCAGCAGGCAGTGGTCTTGCAGATACTAA
This sequence comes from Vulpes lagopus, assembly GCF_018345385.1. Classification (NCBI taxonomy): domain Eukaryota; kingdom Metazoa; phylum Chordata; class Mammalia; order Carnivora; family Canidae; genus Vulpes; species Vulpes lagopus. The sequence goes on from NC_054831.1 coordinate 131,280,909, forward strand.
TAATCTAGTCTGGGTGAGAGTTTCACACAGGGATTGGCAAATATGGCCCACTGACTTTTTAAAAACAAGATTTTATTTATTTATTTATTTATTTATTTATTTATTTATTTATTTATTTATCTGAGAGAGAGAGTGAATGGGAGGGGTAGAGAGAGAGGGAGAAGCCGACTCCTCGTTGATCATAGAGCTCTACACGGGGCTTAATCTCCTGGCCCTGATCATGACCTGAGCCCAAATCAAGAGTCGACATTTAACCGACTGAGCTACCCAGCTGCTATTTCTATAAAGTTTTATTAGGACACAGCCATGTTCATTTGTTCAGATGTCATGCTGCAATGGCAGAGTTGACTGGTGGTGACAGAGATCCCATGGTCCCTGAAGTGAATGGCCCTTTGCAAGAAAACGGTTTTTACTGTCTGGCCCTTTACAGAAAAGGTTTGCCAATCCTATGCTCATTGAGTCATAAATAACCAGCTGGCTTCTGGACTTCCCTGAGGAAAGTGAAGTGTTAGAGCAGTTAAGAGTAAGAAGTCTGAGTTCCGACACTCTTGCTCTTGGGCAAGTTCCTTACCTACTCATCGTTTTCACAGGTGAAGCAGGAGTGATACACGTAGTGAGGACTAAGCAGGGTAACGTCTGGACTGTGCTTGGCACACTGAGCGTGTGATGGTTGGCAAGGACACCATAAAAAGTTTGCTATTATTAGCTATCAAACTTCAGCTGTTGAGAGGAACAAAGAAACTCTGCTGCATGCAGCTCTCTCTATAGAATGCCCAGCAGTAGTCCCATAGAAAACCCCAAAAGAGGATGTGATGAGCATCAAAGGTGAACTGTCCAGTGAATTAATGATTCCAGCTCCTTTCCAGGAGAGCAGCAGATCAGAGCATGAAAGGGGAGCAAGAGTCAAGGCCATGAGGTCTAGCACAGTAACCTTAGTCCCTGGCACATAGTAGGTGCCCTGTATTTGTTGCCTGAATGAATGAAGACCGGTTGTCTAACTATAAAAATGATTTTTCGGTCAGAGAAATCAAGAAAACAACACCGCTTATAATCACACCAAAAATAATAAAATGTCCCGGAATATACTTAGCCAAAGAAGTGAAAGACCTATATTCTGAAAATTATAAAACATTGAAGAAGGAAAATGAAGATGACACAGACAAATGGAGAGATATTCCAGGCTCACAGACTGGAAGAACAAATTTTGTCAAAATGTCCATGTTACCCCAAACGATCTACAGATTCAATGCAACGCCTATCATAATGCCAATGGCATTTTCCACAAAACTAGAATAATACTAAAATTTCATGGAAAATTTTCAAAAGATCCTGAAAAGCCAAGGCAATATTGGGAGAGAAAAACAAGGCTGGAGGTAACACAATCCCAGATTTCACTCTACATTACAAAGCTGTAGTAATCAAAACAGTACGGTACGAAAACAGATCAAAAGAACAGAATAGAGAGCCCAGAAATAAAGCCATGGTTTTAGGGTCAATTAATCCATGACAAAGGAGGCAAGACTATCCAGTGGGAAAAAGACAGTGTTTCCAACAAATGGTGTTAGAGAAACTGGACAGCTCCATGCAAAAGAAAGAAACTGGACCACCTTTTAACACCCTACGCAAAAAATAAACTCAAAGTGGATTAAAGAGCTAAATGTGAGACCTGAAACCATAAAAATCCCAGAAGAGAGCACAGGCAGTAATTTCTCTGACATCTGCCATAGCAACATCTTTCTAGATACATCTCCCGAGGCAAGGACAAAAAGGCAAAAGTAAATTATGGGACTACGTAAAAAGAAAGAGCTTCCGCACAGTGGAGGAAACAATCAACCAAACAAAAAGGTTACCTACCTGAATGGGAGAAGATATTCACAAATGACACACCTTTAAAGGGTTAGTATTCAAAAAAAAAAAATAAATAAAGGGTTAGTATTCAAAATACATAAAGAACTTATGCAACTCAACACCAATAAATAAATAAATAAATAAATAAACAAACTATCCAATTAAAAAATGCTGAGGACCTGAATAGACATTTTTCCAAAGAAGACATCCAGATGGCCAGCAGACACATGAAAAGATGCGCAACATCACTCATCCTCGGGGAGATGCAAATCAAAACCCAGATGAGACGTCACTTGACACCTGTTAGAATGGCTAACATCGAAAAGACAAGAAATGACAAGTATTGGCGAGGAGGAAAAGGAACCTCGGTACGCTGTGGGTGGGAACGCAAACTGCTGCAGCCACTGTGGAAAACAGGGTGGAGGTTCCGCAAACACTTAAAAATAGAAACACCGCATTACCCAAAAATTCCACTGCTGAATATTTACCCAAAGAAAACAAAAACACTAATTCAAAAAGATATTAGTACCCCTAGGTTCCCTGCAGGGTTATTTACGATAGCCAAGACGTAGAAGCAACCTAAGTGTCCACCGGTAGATGAGTGGATGAGGAAGGTGTGGCATGTAAATACACACCGGAATATTAGGCGGCCACCAAAAGGATGAGATCGTGGCATTTGACACAAGATGATAGACCTAGAGGGTGTTATGCTAAGTGAAATAAGTCAGACCAAGACAGAGAAAAACCATACAGTTTCACTCACAAGCAAAATCCAAAACCAAACAAACGAACAGACAGACAAAAAGCAGAATCAGATCTATAAGGTGGGGGAGGAGACGTGGCATTCCCAGGCTTCCAGTTAGGGACTGAATACGTCATGGGAATACAGTCGGTGGTTTTGTGATAGTGATGTACGGGGACAGATGGCAGCTGCACTTCCAGCAAACACAGCATAATGTATGGGCTTGTCCCATCACCCTGTTGTACACCTGATACTGGTGTAACATTACGTGCCAACTTACTGAAAAATAAGTGATTTATCGGTCAAAGGGCACCTCTGATTTCTATGATGATCAGACCAGAGTCAGCTGGAAGATACGATTGCTGCCTCCAGCGTCTTAGGGTTTTAGGAAAGAAAGCAACATGCTACAGAGGAGAGGGGACTCCGGACAGAGGGCCCGCGAATGCTTCTCTCCACGGGCCGCAGGCCGAGGCCCACGGGTTCCTGAGGGCACAAGACGTTTAGAAACAAAAGCGGGCACGGAGGGTCACGGATTGGGCCCGGATAACGGGAGGCCGGGCACACGGACGCAGGCGGCACGTCATGATGGAAACGAGGCCAAGTCTGCCTTCCCCCGGCACCCCACCTGCTTCGGGGGGCCTCTGCGCGGAGAGGAGTGCACCAGCAGTAGCAGGGGTGGGGGGTTCCTCTCAACGTTATCTCATCACTAGTGCAGTGCTCTCGTTCCTAAGACCCGGAAAAATTGGAAGCCACTCCAGCTTACAGGAGCACACTTTGGAACGCAGATCTGGAAGCTATTTTTTTCTGCAGACACTCATGACTCTGGTTTTCACAGCAGCAGGCACGGGCGGCTCCGCCAAGCTGCTAGAGAAGGGCATCTTATCTGCAAAGTCACGAATCCGAGAATCCAAACAGGCTACCGTTGGCAAGGGTGGAAGGCACTTGTTTGTCTTCGCTTCTCGGGGCATCAGAAGATCGGGAGGCTTTGGGGACTGCGGGTACCTCCTTGTACCTTGACCCCAACCCAGGGAAAGGTTGCGGGCAGCTTCTCAGAGCTACTAGCGGAGGCAGTGTCTTAATAAAGGCCCTTTTGGTGGCAAATAATAGGAAGTCAAACTAGTGGAAGCAAAAAAGGGGGGCATCTCTGGGGGAGAAAAGCCAGTTCCTGACTGTCCTGGCTCTTCAGCTTGGCTTATCCTTTGATTCTTTATGTTTTCTATTTCCTTTCAATAAACTCCCTTTCTGCTGAAGCGAGCCACGGGAGGTTTCTGTTGTTTGCAACTGAGGAATCTTGAGTGATACAAAGGGTCCTAGTGGAACCCAAGGGTGGGCACTGAAACCGGCTCTCCCAAAGAAAGGAACCAGGAGCCAGAAAGTCTCCAGGAGTCAAAGTAATCAATCCGTGTCACTTGGAATGCCCTCTGCTTCAAATAACGGAAAGCTGACTGTGGGTAGATTGTAAAAATTTGGAGTTCTTCCCAAAATGACTCTGGCCACGTGACTCGCTTTGTTTGACGGGATATTAACAAACACAAGGCAGAGAGATTCAGGAAGTATTTGTGCTTTTTGGGGCTTCTTCTCTTCTGCTGCTCTTAGGAACCCATGCCCACCACCCCTGAAAGAGCCTGGTCCCGCTTGCTTGGTGATGGGAGACCGTGCCTTGCCGAGACAAACTGTCCCACCTGAGCCTCTCTAGACCAGAATTTCTCATTTTTGATATTACTGACATTTTGGATCCCATAAGTTTTGTTGTGGGGAGCCTGTTCTGTGCACTCTAGCATCTTTGGCCTCTACCAACTAGGGGATTGGAGACCCCCGCCTCACCCCCCAAGTTGTGACAACAACACTGTGGTCAGACATTGCCAAAGGTCACCTGGGAGGCATGGCTGCCCCTGGTTGAGAACCACCGCCTTGACCCAACTTGCCTACCAATGACTGGGCATGTAACTGAGGCCACCCTAAGCCAACCAGCCCCAGCCAAGCCAGCCCAGACTGGTACGAGGGTCATGGAATCATGGCTTGACCCATGAAGTCATGAGAAATAATAACTATTTCCATCACTAAGTTTTAGGTGCTTTGTTCCATAGCACAAACAGGTATACCTGGCTACAGTAGCTTCAACAGGGATCTTACACGGTAAGAGGTACAGAGGGAGGCAGTTCAGAGCTCAGGGATGCTGCCAGGCACCTGCCAGGCCTTTCTTGTCCTGAGCCCCATCATCCTTGGCAAAATGCTTTCTTCTAGTGAAGACTTTCCTCCCCCTCCTCCTCCTTCTCCTCCTCTTCCTCCTCCTCCTCCTCCTCCTTCTCTTGATTTTATTTGTTCATTTGAGAGAGTGTGTGAGCGGGGGGTGGGTGGGTAGGGGAGCTGGGGGAAGGAAAGAGAGTGGGAGAGAATCTCAAGTGGACTCTGCCGAGCATGGAGCCTGAATTCAGGACCCTGAGATCATGACCTGAGCTGAAACCAAGAGTCCAGCGCTTAACGGACTGAGCCATCCAGGTGCTCCAACACTTGCCTTCTGTTACAGGTCAGCCCTACCAAGGGCCTTCACTTACACATCATTGGCCCAAACTGAACAACATGGCCAAGTCTAGCTGCAGGGGAGGCCGGGCAATCAAGGCGTTTAGGCTTCAGCCCATACAGCAGAGGAAGGTGATGACTTAAGGGGGCTTGTAGTGGCCACTGCACCATCGGTCTGGGAGTCCTGGTCTCCCGTCTTTCCTGTGTATCTACCTCCCCCCCACCGCCCTTTCTGAAGACTGGCTTTTGTTTCTCCGAGCGCACGTGGGGGAAATGGCCACCTCAGCCCTGGAGCTGCATCAAGACTCTCAGCTCCAGCACCACGAACGACCTGGATGGTATCCCAGGGGCCAGGTTTCAGACTCCAAGGCCAAAGACACTATTAGTCGGGCTTGAGTTAGGAGAGGAAGCTGGTTGGCCTGGTTTGGGTTGGGTGTACTGCTCAGCCAATCGGGTGTGGCCAAGACAACGTACCAGGTGGGGCAAACCTGACTGGTGGAGGGGGGAAGGGGGCGAGGCTGAGGAGACCCTCTCCAAATAAATGATCTATGCGTAGTCGGAGGAGTGGAGAAGAGACATGGCCATCACGGGTTGTAATGTTGGTAGGATAAAAGTTGACATGTCCTTAGAAGACAGAAAATACAGGGGAGTCATACAGGTATTGTATTTGGCTTCTGCAAATGCAAATACACATGTTCGACCAACAAGAAACATCTTTTTCCAAGCACGAGCCAGTTCCTCGAATGGCTGCCTAAGAGATCTTTTCTAGAGCTGGAGAAAAACTTGCTGTTTTGGACTTTGGGGCTATGCTACAGTGGAGGTAACACCATGTTCTTTATGGAAAATTTCCAGGGTTTTCAAAAGTATTTTTAAGGTCAGGTAATGGCTCACTTTTCCGACTTTAGATCCTGGCCCTCTGTAAGAGGTACCCTCAGCGGAATATCACGCAAAGAACTTTTCCTGTTTCCTTCTAGTCTTAATCAGTATAAAGAATCCGTTTGGTTTTAAAATAGCAAAATATTTTTATTGTGGCTTTTTAGAAATAAAAAAGATGATATTCACGACGGCTGGCTCTTCCTCCCATTGTGTTCGGCTGTCCTGGCCACACCAGAAAGGCAGCGGGGGGACAGGTGGATGGAGAGAGGACAGGACATGGGAGCAAGAAGAAGGAGGGTCTCTACATACCCCGTGATAGAGGGGTATGTCCACCTGGGCAGCATGTGGGTACTTGGGTCTGTCCTCCAGGACTGGCGTTTGACCCCCTGGTGCAGCAGAACGGGCAGGATGGGATGGGAGTCAGAAACCGGGTTCCAGGCCCAACTTTTGGATTTACTAGCTGCACGATTTTAGTCAAGGCAGTTTAACCTCTCTGGGCCTTGTCTTTTTCATCTGTGAAATGGGGATCATTATACAGTTTACCTCCCAGGGTTTGGGTGAGGATTAGGTGAGAAGCATTTTGAAAACTGCGGAGTGCCACATAAATGTCAGTGTCACGGAAGCGATAAGACGACTCGGCATGTTAAATTTATTATAATAAACTTAGATATAAATGTACTCGACCACGGCCAGCCAAGGTTACCATTCTGTCCTGTGGCCCCAGTCCACGTGTTGCGTCTTGCCAGCTGTGGGGGTGGATGTGTGGGTGCCTCACAACTCAGATATGGAGTCACATCATTGTATCTACCAGACTTGGGAGTCTGGGCTTCAAACTCACATTCTTCCTACGCCTGAGGATGTGTACGTTCCTAAGTATTTTTCGAAAGAACCCCGACCCCTGCATGCTCCAAATACAGCACGGTGCAAACACCAGTCTAGGAAGCAACATACTAGGGTAACAACCTTTAAAGTCCTATACAAGTGTCTGAGTATTTGACACAGAAGAGTCACACACATGACTCACGGAGGATCACGCAAGGCCCGACGGGATGACATTTCTAGTTCTTGTCGCCAGGCTTAGAAAACAGAAGGCTCTGGCTGGATTTGCTGGATGTGTCTCTCTTCAGCGTCTCCCTTTCTTGGTCCATCTTTGGGGTGGCTTTTCTGGCTCCAACCTTCAATGAGCAAGAGAAACAAATGCACAAACTCTGTAATTGTGGCAAGATCCCAAAATATTCCACTCAAATGATTTTTTTTTTTACTCAAAATAAAATTTTTTTCTGTAAAAAATTATATATATGTATATAATTATAGAGAGGGAGGAGGAGGGAGGGAGAGAGAGAGAGATGCGTAGAAAGCAGCTAAAATGATCCACAATTATCATACTACCCAAAGGTAAGCATTATGACTGTTTTGGTGAACACCCTTCCAGATACACAAATAACATTTTCCCTTTTTACATTTTTGTGCTTTTGAAACTAGGAGTTTCTCATGATGGGCACATTTATTGTGATGGAGTTCCTTTCTCCTGGAAAGCTCTTACAGGACGGCTTGTGTCTTAAGTCTCTGATGTTGGCCTTTTCTGAGCGCTGCCCCTCCTAATCTGGCCTCCCCGTGTGTAACACTATCCCTGGTCACAGTTGATTGGGTACTTGGCTCGGGCTGTGCTTTTCAGATGATCACGCCCAGGATTTGGGGTTACGGGCTCTGAGATGCTACTCACTTCCTGGGCCGTCCTTAATTTTATTTATTTATCATTTTTTAAAAGATTTTATTTATTTATTTGACACACACACAGATAGCCCAAGTGGTGGTGGGGTGGGGGGGGGAGGGGGAAACAGGCTCCCTGCTGAGCAGGGAGCTTGACTTGGGGCTCAATTCCAGGACCCTGAGATCATGACCTGAGCTGAAGGCAGATGCTTATCCCACTGAGCCCTTGGGCTGATCCCTTAAACCAGAGTGAGGTCATCTCTTCCAGTCGCATAACTGGAGAAAGAAGAGAGGAGCAGGTGCAGGGAGACAGAGGGAAGGAATAGTGTGTGAGCACGCGTGTGTGTCAGGGAGATGACGCCTGGGACCTGGGGCCTACCACCAGTTCTCTTTTGAGGCCGGACCCTCTTTCAGCCCTCTGTTTTCATGACACACGCACGCCTGTACCCCCTATAAGAGCCCCCCATGCCTGTTTCTGAGCAGGTTTCCATTAGTTGCAGCCAAGAATCTCCCTCTCACACACTCTGTACTTGCTGTACGTGGGATCATAACTTGCAGCTTCTTTTTCCAACAGGCTCCAAATTCCAGCTCTATTCTGGCAAGGATTTGACTCCAACTGGAAGGTCGCATATCCCTGGGGCAGGGGTGGGGGGTGGGGTGGGGTGGGTGGAGAGGGCTCGGCCACTTACTACAGGGCTCTCAGTTGCCTCATCTGTCCAGGAGGGATTAGAATATATATCCTGACTTCTTCAGGGCCCGAGAGAAGATTCTGGGTGGATTTTAAAGGAAGAGACTGCTAGGACCATCTCTTGAGCTCTTTTCACCCAGGCAGTATAAAAATCACCTCCTGAGGCCCATGCCCGGGGCTGACAGGGGGCCTTGAGTGCGCTTTGAGACTGCATCCAAAATCATTTCAGGGTGAGGAGGGCTAGCTCCTCTCTACACGAGCCTACAGAGTAAATCTTGGTCCGAATGCCCAGGGAAAATGAAAAAAAAACAAAAACAAAAACAAAACCCCAAAACAACAACAACAACAACAAACAACAAAAAACCAGACAGCAAATGTCAAAAAACCTCTCCCAAACCACCTTTCCTTTATATCCTTTTTTGTTTGATTTTCCATAAAATTGCTGGTTGTGGATGGTCCCCAAATACCAGTGTCCTGACCCCATGTGAAGTCGGCTATTTAGAGTTGGCGTCAGGGAATTTGTTAAAAATAAAGGGTGCCCAGTGCCAGCACCCTCAGCCCCCGGGTCCGCCAGGAGCTTGGGGTGGGAAGCGCCCCAGAGCAAGCAAGCTTTGCTCCGCTTTAGAGTGACAGGGTTGTGGGGTAGCAGAGGGCAGGAGGGTGAGCGGGGAAGAGGAGGACGCTGAGGCACGTGGCGGGGAGGGCTGGGGAGTCGTGCAGCCCCCCTCCAAGCAGTGACCGAGCAGGGACCCAGCAGGGACCGCAGGTGAGCGCCCTGCCTGAGGCTTGCCCGTCAGGGAACCACAGGCCTCACCCTTGGAATGAAAGGGCGGGAATAGAAGCTGGGCCTTGAAAGGGAGCCGCCCAGGTGGAAATGAACTCAGGACACACGAGTGGCTGCTTCGGGCCACTGCAAACATCTAGAAAGACCCCTTCGCTCCCACCGGGCCTCGGCGCTCTGTTTCAGCGGCTCCTCTTGGGGAGGCCTCTCCTGGCCTTTGTGAGTGAGGCCTTGTGAAATACGCTCCTGAACTCGGGCATCTGACCTTTGTTCCCAAAACAGGGTGTGCAAGGTAACTATTTAATCAGTACTGTATTTACAGGAAGGGAAAAAAAAAAAAGCAAAAGCCCAAGAACGGAAGCTGGAAAGGCAGGGGAGTTTGTGCGTGTCTCCTGGGGTTGAACCCTGTGCTGTTCACCCTTCTCATGACTCTCAGGAGTCTCCTAGTTGCCCCCCCACCCCTGAAATCTTTATACGATAGCCCTGTGTATACATACATGTGCATGCTTCCGACGCCTAAAAAATAATTTGCGCCGTCTCAGGGGTGATCGTGCCCCCTGCTGAGGATTCCTGATTGAACCCCAGCCCCCGGACAGTACCTGCCATGTCGCAGGGTCTCAGTAAATAGTCCTGGGACTCCTGGGACACTATCTTTCTGTTCACTCTTGCGTCCCCCACCCCCACCCACCCCCAGGGTGGCACGTGGCCTAGGCCAGGTAGTCAATAAATACTTGCTAACTAGGAGATTTTCCTCTTTAGCCTACAACCCCCAACAACTACAGACGCCTCTTAGCTGCAATGGCAATCAATACACAATCACCGAACCGCACAAGGAAGGACAGGAAACAAACCCAGAGGCCCTCCGAAAGGGAGGTGGAGGCTCTTTTATGAGCGGGCAAGGGTGCAAAAGCAGATTTTCCGTGTCCCGTTTTCCTCAAGGTGGCCTTGGTGACCCCCCCCCCCCCAAGGACTCAAGGCACGCTGTAGAGCGAGGGGATGCCCATGCTGCACTGTGTAAGGATGGTGGAGGAGGAGACCTTTCTGTGCCAAGGAGATCCTAGACACCCAAGCCCTAGGCTCGGGCTGGGGGCATGGCAAGCTCACCGTCTGCCACATCCTGCTCTGCCCACGGGCGGCCGAGCTCGGGGGAGCCGTGCAGCTCCGAGAAGCAGCGTGCCCAAAACGTCTAGGGCCCAGCTGGCGTCTCCTCTGTCATCTTCCAGCCCCAGGTGGTCCTTGGCTGAAAGCCCCCTGCAGGGCGGTTCCTGCCCTCTGCTGGCTCCACCCTACATATGGGTGCATGAGTGACAAACCCCCCACCCGCTCCCACTCGGCTCAGCAGGTCTCAGAGCTCAGGGGAGCCCTCAGGACACTCTACCCTCTTCACATCCCGCGCTGGGTAGTAGCCACCTTCCAGACCCAGAAGGGTGTTGGTTGAGAAGAAGCTTCTATTCTCCCAACGTGTCCCTTGGCTAGAATCTCTGTGGTTTGTACTAATGACAATTCTGTTGTCTCAGAATTACTGTGGCCTCTTTAATAAACCTCGAATGTGGCTCCTGTGTCTTATTCCACCGCAGCGTGTTCAGCTTTCAAGCTTCCTGGAGCTCACCTCTACTTCCTGCAACGTGGGAATGTGCGTGGGTCCATCCCAGTTGCAGGGCTGAACTGTGAATGGCAGCGTTTCAACATGTTTAAAATTTCAGAGTCTTGATTCTCAACTCTTAAAGGAAAAAAAGAGTGTTCTAGAGGATGCTTCCTTGAAATACTTGAGGAAAGTCACCCGGGACGTACCAGGTTGATTTATGATCCGGAGGCTGATTCCCTAAAGGAGGGGCCGCAGTGCTCACCTGGCGTCCAGGTCTCAGTGAGTTCCTGAGCTCCTATTGAGCTGTGTGGCTCTGGACCAATAACTTTAAAGTCTCTGCACTTCAGACACCTCATCCGATAACGGAGATAGGAGAACAATACGTACCCCCAGTGTTACGAAGGTCGAACGAGACATAATGCCTGTCGAGCGCGTAGCTCTGTGCCTGGCACATACTAAATGCTCAGGACGTCACGGATGGGGTATTATTGTCAACCTGGGTTTCCTGCTGACGTCCTACTGTTTTCTTTCTCCTTCTAGCTCACCTGGAAACTTGAATTCTGCATCTTTTTCTTCACCGTCTCTACAAACATTCGTCTCTTGAATACAGAAAGAATACGGACAAAATTTAGCTTTTGCCCTTATTTCCCTTTTACATCAAAGAGAAGTGTCTTTTTTTTCCCCCCTCAACTTTCAGATGTTACCCATTTGGATGAAATGCTGGGTCTTCCTAGGGATGGGGGCTGAGCAGGAGGGGGCATGGCTCTCAGGCTCTGCTACAGTGGCCTGCTGGGTTCCTTGGGGGATCTCTGTTCTGGATTCCAGAGGAATCTGAGAGGAGGAGAGCCCTGTCAAGCGAGGGCCCTTGGAGGAATATCGCAGCCTTCTGGAGGACAGATCAGCCTTGGGTGGAAGTGGACCCTCCCACACCGATGGAAGAAGCTGAAGACATGGGTTTCTACTGAGGCATCTCAGCAGCCCGGGGCATGATGGGAGCCACAGTGGCTAACCTCCCTGTCCGGGACTGCAGGAGCACCTGCTCGGGAGCCAACCTCATGGCAAATCTGGAGCTGGCCCTTCCCCTGGGGTTTGACGGCTGCTGCTGTTGACCCTGCACCTCTGGGATCTCCTAGATGCTGGGGACACAACAGTGAGAGCGGGCTGGGGACGGAGCAGGGGTGTTGGGAAGGGGGTGTGCCTCGGACAGTCCTCAGCATCTGCTGGAGGCACCAGTCAGGCGCCTATAGGGGCTGAGGAAGTGGAAGTAGGTGGAGCGAGCTGGGTGGGGAAGGCGGCAAACCCACAAGCCCAGTGCCTTTCTAGGGGGCCTGGAAGATGGTAGCTGTGGTACCAAGGGGCTAGAACCGCCCCTCAGGGTGCCCAGAGACACCGGAAATCCTGAGTATTTTGTGAAAATGCCCTATTTGGGAATTACTTATCTCCCCCCCCCCAAAAGAAAGGAAAACCCATGAGCCAAATGAAACGCCTCCGTGGACTGCCGTTTTGTGTCATCTGCTTCAGAGCCTGCCCCCTTGGCTTCCAGTTGGTGCTCAGTAAATGTCTGTTGGTGGAGTTGCCAGGTGAAAGACGGGATGTCCCATTAAATTTGATTTTCAGAGTGGAAAGAAATAATTTTTTGGTATAGGTATGTCTCGTGCAATACTTGGGACATACTTACACTAAATAGCTATTTGTTGTTTATCTGAAATTCAAGTTTAACCGGGCATCCTGTTTTGTTTTCCTTGCCCTTAAATCTGGCAACTCTATTGGGTATTCGCAAAACTCCCGGAGGAAGCGAGCGGGGCCATCTATTGGATAGGGGACGAGTACTTGTGAGTCTCTTCCCTTCCCACTAAAGGTGCCACCTTGCCCTTAGAGCAACTGGTCGAAGAAGGCTTGGGGCCTGTATCAAACTGAGCTGACCTCCGGGCGTTTTTCATGGAGAAGGCCTTGGGCCCAGTTGAGAGGGGTTAAGCTTAGAAGACAGTCACCAACCAAATTCCCAGATAATTGTAAAGCAGCAGTTTTTAAACCAGCAATCTGCCTTCCTTCTTCTTCTTTTTTTTTTTTTTTACCGCACCCCCCACCCCCCCAGCAGAATGCTTGAAGCAAAATCCCATGAGGAATTTGGCCTGTAAAACAGATAAAGGAGAACTTTGCTGGAAGGAACAAGGTGTGTGTGTACTTGCGTGGGGGTGGGGTGGGGTGGGGTGGGGATGTTGAGAGTCACACCCTTCCATGGCATCCAAGGGCTCCAGGGAACCCCAGTTTGAGCACTGCCCTAAAACCTCTTCCTTGGATTAAATCCAATCAGTGGACAGCAGCTGAGCACCAAAGGGCAGATCCTGGCCCCTGCGCCCCTGCTTTTACTGAACTTTCCTCAACTCCCTGGGCTGTAATGACAATAGTCTGTCTCCAGACCCGTCCTCAGACACGGCCCTGCCAACACTGCGCTGCTCTTCTTAGGGATGTTGTTCATTATACCACGCAGTGTCCTCTCTAGGGGGAAATCCAGCACGGTCTTTAAGAACACTTCCGAGCGTTGCATCCATCGGTAGCTCGTGGACACTGTGACCTCTGGGTTTTCCAGATGCCACCGGCTGCCAGAAAGCCCTGTCAAGCGCGGCTCCCCGTTGCCAGGTAGGGAGAGCTGGCACCTTCCTCCTCACTCCTGGCTCCATTTTGTGCCCACCCACTTAATTGCACTCTTAGGGCAGGAGCTGGTGGGGGTCCCCACTCCTCTCTTCTTCTTTTCTCATGAACCGTCTCCAAGTCTGTAGATCACTTCATGCCTAGGGCGGTTGCTCAGCCCAAACTGCAGGGCACTTCCGAGTGCCTTACCTCCAGACAGTGCCCGGGACCCTGGCCTGTCACTTAGGTCATTTGCTCAGATGACAGGCAAGGGAGGGGCGGGGGCGGGGAGGGCAGGTGCGGGGAAGTGTGTGGATGCTCCCAGACCAGCACACCCACCGGCTTCACTCATAAAAAACAAAGAAACCCAAAAAACCAACTGTATCTACTTTGTGTCTGGCTGCGACACCAGGAAACCTCTCCATACCTGCCTCTCTTTTTCTTTGAAGGAACAGTTGCAAGGTGTTGATTCTTTTGAATTTCTCTGTTCGTGATCCTCTAAACGTTCCTGAGTGAAAATAGCAGGTGTGCAAGAGAGCGTTTAGTGTGTCCTGTCCCGTTCTGTCCTGGGACACCCCTCCGAGGTTTCTGGGAGACCCTGGGGCTCACTGGATCGGTGGGCAGAAGATGAAGGGTGGGGAGGGCCTTCATCTCCTATTCACCTGCTGCCCCGGCCCAACCACTTTTACCTTCTCCTCCTTGTGTGGGCCAGAGGGCGCCGCCCCCACGCCTACCCACCCGGTCTCATCCCACACACCATCTACCGATTTCTAGTCCTTGGTCAGAATCACGCCAGTGGCACTGAAGAAACCTCGATCTCGAGAATGCTGGGGCCCAAGAAAATTTTGGAAAATCGCGATTAAATGAGATAGTGATGACATCGATGTCGGTGTAGGAGCTCGGATCCAGGGGTCCTGTGTGCTCAGGGGCTTGTGCCCGTGCCCTCCTCGAAGCGAACGCACTGGGTTAGGTGCCGCCTTTACTCTCATCTTAAAGATGAGGACCTGAGCTAATTAAGCCCAGGAAAGGTCCAGCTGGGCTGACTCCACCCCACCTGGCAACCTGGTGGCCACGTCCCTGGCCGAGGTTTGGTTGGCAGGAGAACTAAGGGGCTTCCCCAGCAGCCAGCCCAGGCTCTTGAGCCTTTCTCCCACTTGAAACACTAAGTAAAGGTCCAGGAAGGGGGGCCAGGGGCTGCGTGCTTCCCAAAAGGCAACTTCTGTGCATTTAAAAGTTTCCTATTGAAAATTCCAAAAAAAAAAAAAAGAAAGAAAGAAAATTCCAGCCTTAACTCATTCACGGACAGTAAGACAGTATCTGAGCTGCTCTTGGCCGCGGCCCTAGCTGCACTCGCCAGCCACAAAGGAGAGCTGCACAAAGAGCTGCGGGCCGCAGGCGCGGGAAGGCCGCTCGGGTTGGCGGCCTGTGTCAGCTGGCAGGAAGCTCTCTGGAAGAGATGCAGTTGTCCTTTCTCTCCCCTGAGGTGACCATCATGCTCTGCACCGGGCACTGCGGGCATTAGGTCATTTAGCCCTCCCGGGGCCCGCTGTTAACGTTTTTCGGTTGTTTTCGGGGAGGACCCTGAGACACAGGGCCTGGGCCTCTTAGGGTCACTAGGGGCCAGAGGTGGGGCTTAAACCCTATTTGCTGGGCTCCAGAGGCAGCCTCTCAACTCTGAGGGACACAGCTGCCTTATCTAGCGTGGATGAGACTGAGCGTGGCCTGGGCCACTGTCATTGTCACCGTGTCACGTGGAGAGCGCGCCAGACCCAGGGCATCCCAGACTCCAGAGCTGATGACCGCAAGGTTCTCTGTGAGTGCCCAGCCCTGAGGTTTTCTCTGCATTTTATATCAAGTTTCATTTTCACAGCCAAAGGTATGATCGTGGAAGTAGGATTCCAGAAAGTTCTGCTTGGTGAAGAGATGTTCAAACATCAAACTAAAAACTACATCTTACTTTTAAACCCCTCCTCCCCCCCTTTTTTTCCTCCCCCCTTTTTTTGAGGAGAGTTCTGGTTCTGAAGCTCAAGGGGAATAATTTCATTAACTAGTGGTTCAACCACTCCTTCTCTATGAACGGGTGAAATTTTATACACGAGACTGGATACGTTAAGGGTCCTTGTGAAAATATTAGGCGTAAAAGTTAAAACCAAAAGGAATTCTATTTTCCTCGAGCTTCCATTTCTTTTTCTTTTCTTTTTTTTTCCTCGAGCTTCCATTTAAATAATGAATATAGTCCTTGGAAGGAACTGAGGCCAAGACAGGTGAATACAAGTTGCCTTTAGAATTTATGATTTTTTAATTTTATTATTTATTATTTATTTATTTTTATTTTATTTTATTTTTTTATAGAATTTATGTTTTTTTTTTTAAACTTTAAAAATTTATGAGTTTTTATCTCCCGGCAAACAGGAATTTCTGACAACATATTAATAACAAACCTTATTAATAGCAAACCCAGGCCCTGGAGTGATGGTGAGTGGGGGGTGAGGTGGGGGGCTGCCTCCCAGAAAGGGAGGTGCCAAGAGCAACAGGTGTGAAGACGTGAACTTGAGTTGGGGAGGGCAGCAGGCCGGGGCTGGGGTGGGGGTGGGTAGTCCCGTTTCTGCTGCTGGGCAGCCAGGTGACGCTGCCCTCTGTCAGCCTCTCTGAATGGATGGACAGGCGCCAGCATTCCTTGTAGGGTTGATGGGACGGACGAAGCACACGCCGTGTGGAGCAGGTGCCTGCCACTCGGGAAGCGCTCAGTAAATAACGCCATCAGCACTGCTGTGATTGTGGCTGTACTTTTCATAATCTTTCCCTAAACTGTGAATTCCCTGAATTTGAACGTTCCCAGTTCCAGCTCTTCTGGGGACACAGACGGAGGTTCAACTTGGCCATTTTAGATCCTTCTCCACAGAAGGATGTCTAGTGCCCAACAGGCTGGCACGGCCCTTGCATTGTGTATGAATGAGGCAGCTCATGAATAATGCATGTAAAGCCTGATTATGTAAATCCTCAGGTTCTCTTACATTTTTAGCCAGCACATGACAATGGCCTTTTTTGGGCCCTTTGCTGTCCCATTCTGTGGTCTGGTGTTTCGGCTTTAGGGGCTAGCCTGCCAAGTCCTGGGGGTGGGGGCACCTTAGGGAGGGGTGAGCTCTCCAAAGGGCACATCAAAGGAAAAGTCAGAGCTCTGTCACTGGCCTGCTCTCCCCGACTTTGCATGGTGTGAAAGGAAATTGTCCTTGGCCTGAGGCTTGTGATGTTTAATTCAGGGCTGTGGACGCTAGAAACCGTGCATCTGGGGCTCCCTCAGAGCAGGAGAGGCTGCCTTCATTTCTACAAGCCAGGGAGTCTGGAAGGTTTGCAGGATGGAGGGCAGGCTCCTGCAAGGCGCTTATCTGAGCAGGTTAGGGAGGAGGGCACCCTTCTAGAGCCTTCTCTGGCTTGGCCTCCTTAGAGCTGATGCAGGCAACGCACAGACACGCACATGAAAACACACACATGCAAACGCACAGATATACATGCACAAACACACATACAGCACATTCACGTGCACAAATACACAGCCCTGAGTCAGGAAAACGAACAATTATAAGAAGAGAGGGGAGAGCCCAGGAGAGAGCACAGAAACTAGGGTCAGAGGTCTGGGGCCAGGTCTAGGCTCCCCTCGCCAGCTACTGTGTGAACTTGGGCGAGTCTCTTAACTTCCCAAGGCTCAATTTCCTCATTTGTGAAGTGGGGGTCATCACACCCACCAGGCCTAGCTACCAAGGCACCAGTAACGCCGGTCGGGGCTGCAAAGCCGGGGGCCTGTAGGTGGTCCTGAGATGGTGCTGATGGTAACTCCCCTCGTGTGTCTAATCTCAGTCTTGAACCTGCTCGACCTTAGGCGAGGGTTAAGAACGAGGGGGAGTCTGGTTTGGAAGTGAACGTGGGAGCGAGCGGCTGTGGGTGTGAACCGCAGAGGAGACAACTGAGCCCCTCTGCCACCCGGGGTGGGGGGGCAGGTGGAGGTCCACTGGCGGGCCCCCCAGCGCTTGTCTGGGTGCCACCCCCGTGTGCCCGTTGTCCGCTGCGCCTCTGCGGGCTCTGAGACAGCAGCGTGTACCCGCCCGGGCCAGGCCCTGGGCCACATGCTTCAGAGGCAGCACAAGTGTCCCCAACCTTCTGAAACCACGTAGCCTGTGAGTCCACGCTGTGCGATCTTGGCTAGGGAGGGTTCCAGCCTGCGTGCAATCGTCCCAACAACCTGCAGGGCCGGGGCGCTCGGCTGCTGTTTGCGGGCGAGGAGACAAAGCTCACGGAGGGGAATGGATTTGCACAAGGCCACACGTTAGTTAGTGTGGGGGGGACGTGACCCTCACTGGCTTCTGTGCTGTGTGTCATAGGAAATAATGGGGTGAGGGGAGGAGGGGGCTTTGGCTGCATCACCAGCCAAAGTCCGAGTCTGGAACCTTGGTTTCTCAAGGCAGCGCTACACCAGGCTCCTGCCGGAGCCACATCACTTCTCCTCCTGCCTTTCCCGGGGGTGCCCACAGCCTGCAGCGCGCACCCGCCCACGCCTCTGGTGGACCCACTCCAACTCTCCTTCGAAACCCAGTACAGGTGTCATCACTTGGAAAGCGCTCCCGCTCCCGGCATGCCCTGGGCTGGCTGAGTGCCTGCCTCTGGGTGACACAGCCTGAGCGCCCTTTAGACAGAGACTTCGAATCATTAAATCAGCTGGAAGTCAGCTCTGTTCTGACTGTTCTGGCCTAAAGGATATGGCCAAGGACATCCACCCATCTATCCTCACCCATCCATCTATCCATCTGCCTGCGAATCGGTCCATCCAGCAATCCATCCGTCCATCAATGTTTATTGGATGTCACCTATGTTCTGAGCACTCAGAATAGTGATCCCAAATCTTTATGCACAGGTTGCTTATCCGTCTATGTATCCCTACCACCTGGAAGGACAGTAAAAATACAAACACGAGCCACGATTTAAAATGATACAGATGAGCTAGATTATGAGCTTCGGAGAGATTAAGAAATCCGCCTCGGTGTGTCTGGCACCTTCCTTTGCATCAGTGAGTGTGTTCTATGCAGCCTGGACCCCCTGGGCCCTCACTTTGCCGTTTCTAAAGGGAGCTCAGGGGCTGTAGCCCCCGAGGTTCTGCTGCAAGCAAGGACCCCTCACCTTCTGCTGCCGAATGGTCCTGTTGATCCTCTTCTCCTGCTGCAGCTGGTGCTCCATGCGCTCCAAAGCCTCCTTCAGCAGAGCCTTCTCTTCCGCCTCTTTGTAGATGTTGTCCTCCAGCTTTGCCACCTGCGACTGGTACATCTGCACGGACACTTTGCTCTGCCTGGGCGGAGGGGAGAGGCACAGTCTCTTTCCCCCTCCTCTTTCTCATTCGCCATCAGCGGTCCCAGCCGGGGAGAGGCTCAGAATACTTCTGTCTGCGGCTTAGTGGCTTCATTGCAAGCAGATTTGGGGCAAATGAGGCAGAGTAAAGGGCTCCTCGGGTGCTTAAGTGTAGCTGGAGGGGATGCTCCCAGGCTCCTCCCCCTTTTCCCGGGGAGGGTGTAGGGGAACTGCGGCCCCTGAAACCAGTTGGGGCTCAGAAAGGTACATACGGTGAACCCCAAGTCAGAATCCACGTGAGGTGCAGCTTGCTCATGGACACAGGACAGAGTGAACACTGAGCACCTCAGCCGCTGCTTTCCCCCACCGCCCCCATCAGGCCCCAGTAATCACCCCCCACCCCCTCCCCCAAGGCCTCTGCCAGTCGGGGACCTGCGTCTGCTGCTGCCCTGAGCACGGACACCTGGCCCTTTCCACGGGGTCCCCGACGGTACCTGAGCTGTTCTATGTCTTTCTCGTATCCTCTCAAAAGCTCCTCTTTTCTCTCCAGCCGGTTCTTGAGTTGGGTGATCTTATCGAACACCAGATCGAGGTCCCTTTGTCGGAGCTCGTTGACTCTGTCTCTCTCTTTTGGGGACAGGTATTTCATGGATATGTGACCCGACATATCCTTGATGTTCATCAGACTCCCGAGCGTCTTGCTCATGTCCATGTACTACAAGGAGAGCGTTTGGCAGATAAGAGGCCTGGCCCGAGACTGCCGGTGGCTGCTTTGAGGAGGCAAACACCTCACTCCATTTTGTTCATTTTCTGCAATTGCAGAGAACACACACACGCTTGGGAGCGAGTGCAACTGGGCTTTTCGTGATACTTTCATTTACTCCACATCCCTTTATGCTACGCCTTGAGAACCAGGAGGAAAAGTGACAACAGACATAAACATTCATTCTAACTACCTCGTGTTTCAAGGAACTGGCCTGTGTAATGTCTGACCCACGCTGGGCGAGTAGATGGGTCTCGCGGAGGAGCTATTATAACAACCCAACACGCGTGTGAGGCTGATGTTTAGTTAAACTCTCCGGTGGTTAACGATGACGGTGGGGGGCCCAGGTTTGGATGGGAGGGGACGGTGCTGTGTGTACATACCAGCTTTTCACTGAGATCTAAAGCCTCAACCACATCCATTTTCCTGGACTTTTCGGTGGCCGGGATGGCTGAGTTGGCAAGGCCATTCAGAGGCTGAAATAAAAAAGAGGCAAAAACGCTCTTGGCACGCCGTTGTGCGTTCCTACATCCCGGAGATAAAGCGCCGTGGGCACCGAAGAATGACTTGGGAGAGTCGGTTTTCATTTCAGTTCCTGTCCAGCCCGTCTGATGCCCCTGTCAACTGCTTTCTGGGAACTGCGCTCCTACCCTTCAGAATGTGACTCCCTTTGAAATGGCACATCGTTTGCCTTGTTCTCTATCTTCCCTCTGGACCAGCGGTTCTCAGTCGAGGGTGATCTCGTCCACCCTCCCCTGCGTGCCCCAGGACCTTTTTTTTTTGCAATGCCTGGACACAGTATTGGTCGTTGCAAGTGGAGGTGGGGAGTACTATTGGGCAACTAGAGGACAGGGATGCTGCTAAACATCCCACAGTGTGTAGGATGGCGTCCCAAACAAAGAATCATCTGGCTCAAAATATCAGTAGTGCTCGGGTCGAGAAACCCGTCTAGACGACAAGCTTCATAAAAACAGAGGTCGTATTGCTTTTGCTCACGGTTCCATTTCTTGTGCCCAGCATGGCACCTGGTAAAGTGGCACAGAGTTGGCAGAGGAAATAGCCTTCCTCCTTTTATTAAAGGAATCTCATTTATAGGCAACAGAACCTACACCCTCCCTCACCACATTTGGCCAGACCCTCTCCTAGTGCTGGAAGCTGCTGGGCGAGCGTCACTTCAGACCCACTCCAGAAACAAGGCCCAGTGGTGTTTACAGTTGTGCCCTCACTGACACCCTCTCTGCCAGCTGGCGGCTCAAAGTCCCTGCTGATTGTACAGAAAAGCCACCTGATGGATCAGGGAGTCCGAAGGACCACAAATAACTGTAATAAATCTCCCTAAAGAGCAAACTGGGTTTTAAGTGCTTGCCAGCCGCAGCATTTGCTGGCACCACGCTGTAAACCTCTGAGACTAGAAAAACCCAACTACAAAACTGTAAAGGCTCAGAAAGTCACTCTGAGAGATAAGCATGTGTGATTTGTCTCTACATCTAGAGCCGTGAGTGTGAAGGAGGGGATTTGAGGAGGACAGAGCCCGAAGGACCCCTCTGGGTCTCTAGCCTGGGTGGTGTCCTCTGCAGCCCGGCTCCAGGTGCATCCCTTCTTTTCCTGATGGAGGGTCACCTAAGGCAGAGTCTGGCCTACAAGGTTCAATCACACAGTGCCCACGCCCTTCTCTGCAGATTAGCAGGGAGCTAGGGACGGGCGGCCAGGGACCCAGTCCTGGCTCCATCGGTCATTACGCCGTGACCTTGGGTGAGGTTCTTGACTGCATGAAGTCTTAACTTTTCTTATCTGCAGAACAGGGATCATATAATAGTAACTCTGTCACCAGGCCGCTGTGAGGGTCGAATGAGAACTGGCTGAATGATAAATGGTAGCTTAGCTCCGTGCCTGGCACACAGCAAGCACTTAATAGATGTCAGCGAGCCTTCCTGCTGCTCTCCCTCTTCTTTTTAATTTGCATTATTGCCAACCTTGGAGGATTGAGGTCTTCTGAGAGGGTTGGGGGCTTTCCTGCTCTGTGGTGGTGGTGGGGGCAGAGGGTCAGCCCTAGGGGGAAAGAGAGTCTTGGAGGTCAGGCTGTGAGAGCCAGCTGAGCTCCCCACCTGGGGACTGTCCCCTCCGCTTCCGACCTTGGAGAATGAGAAAGCCAGCGTATTCCCGAAGACTCGCATCCCTAGCAAGTGTCTAGAAAAACTGGGCAGGAGAATGTCGGTACAGATGGGATGACTTTGGAATGTCTTCTAAAAGCCTATGCGTGGTTTAGATGCGGCTGTGGCAGCAGGCCAGGCCCACAGACCCCGCGATTGAGGCTGACCTGGGCGGTGCACCGTCAGGTGTCAATCAGGCGCCCACCGAGCATCTGTTTAGGGCCCAGGGCACCTCCAACATAACAGCAAAATCCCTTTTGAAAATCCTAGCAAATAAAACTATTTCCCTTAAGAGAAGAAGGTTTTCTTGAGTGACACCATTTAAATACTATTAAACAATCAGAACAGCTATCATTTTCGAAGCGTGTGCTCTGAGCGAGACGCGGGGGTCAGCCCTTCCCACTGCGGCCTCTAGGTTTTCACCATTCCGCAGCTGGGAAAAAGCCTCCCAGAAAGGCTCTAAGAGCCCGCCCGAGGTCACACGGCTTGCAGGCTGGTCCCTCTGACTCTAGAACTTGTGTCCTCTTCATCAATCCACCTGCTACCCTTTAGGTGTTTGTGCTTTCCAGTTGGCCGTGAAAAGCAAACTTCAGGCAAACTCATGGCATAACGTTAAAAATTAGCCTGTTGAATATTTTCTGCGGAATATAACACATCCTGTGAGAAGGAGGGCCCACCAGAGATCGCTCTGGTCCAGCGTCCGTGCTGTGATTTAACACTCTGGGCGCAGGTGGAAAGGAAGCTCTCTGTTCAGACACGGGGCTACCGGTACGGCAAAGCACCAAGCAGGTGGCACAGACGCCGGCCTACCAGGGAGGCCTGGCTCCAAACCACAGGCGTGTGGCCATGCCAGGGCACGCGGCTAGTGTCCGCCCTCACACCCACCCTCCCCACGTGTCACCGCAGAGATAAATTTTCTTTGGTTACCGCTCCGATCTCTATTCTTGAGAAAGACGGCAAATCATCAGGTTTTGCGTCCAATAATTTCTGGACGTTTTTGTCCATTCTGACAGTCTGTAAGTCTAGAAGTGATTCACTCAGGTGGTCCTTATGATCTATAAAATAAACAATTGAGAGTCAAAAGAAAGGGCCAGGAAGGAGTTATTGCACGTAATAATCACCGCTGCTGAGGCGCCCGGGTGGCTCGGTGGGTTAAGCATCTGACTTCAGCTCAGGTCATAATCTCAGGTCTTGGGATCGAGCCCCGAGTTGGGCTCCCCGCTCAGCAGCGAGTCCGCTTTTCCCTCTCCCTCTGCCTCTCTTTCCCGTCCGAGCCCCACCCCTGGCTCCTCAAATAAATAAATAAACCCTTAAAAAAGAAATCACAGCTGCTGTTTACTGGTCCTTTACTGCAGGCCAGTGCTAATCTCCGCCCTCCCTTGGCAGGTGAGAAATGGGTCTAGACAGGTAAATGGCTTGACCAAGGTCACACGCAGCTAGGAGGAGGCTGCGGCCTCGCAGGAGCCAATGTCGAGGCATGGACGGTGAACTTTCAGCCACAGGAACCAGGATGGAACTCGAACCCCGGCTTCTGAATTCCTGCCAGCAGCAGGTGCGGTGTCTTGAGCACGCTATCCCCTCTAAACAGAGTATTCTAGGAGGTTCCCCTGGGGCTGATTCTTACAGTATTAGTCCAGGACAAAGTTCGGGCCACAGCGAAATAAGGAAAAGGACAATGTAGTGAGTTTTTCATGAAATCCCATTTATTTAAGATGAAGACTTGCCCTTGACTCTGAGACCATGCCTGCCATCTTCCCTTGTATTACAACGTCCTTTGGTTATGAAGTGATGGGCTAGAAGCGGGTGGTCCTGGCCGACTGTCAGTGCCCAGAGTGACCTCTAGAGTCTGGGGCTCAGGGATCTGAGCGGGGAGTGGGAGACCAGCAGGGAGGGGACTTACTTGATGAGCAGGCCTTCTCCAGCTCCTTAATTCGCGCACGCAGTTCAGACAAGGCCTTTCTCTGACGCTGAATGATTTCCTCGTGTCGGGACCCTTTGCACTTGGCCCCCAGATCACTGAAGGATTGCTCCTAGGGCCAGAACGGTGCGGAAGGCGGCTTTATTAGGGGTCAGACTCTCAAGTTCCAAGAAACATGTACAATTCATGACTGGCAGAGGCCCTGCCACTTAGTACCTTGGAAGCTACTGTAAGGTGCTGTAGCACAGAAGGAAATTTAAATTCTTCATTTCAAATAGAAAGTCACATCTAGGAAGATTTCCAGCTCTCTTACCTACTTAGCATATCTATAAATGAAAACCCCCTCTATGCTCCCTCCCCGTGTTTTATATTTTCTTCTAATATTCGTCTAAGCTTGGGTTTCCATTTGTTGTCATTTGGGTCTCGTCTCGGAATAATCACATCAAATTCCGATTCTGCTCCAGGAGGGGCATTTTTAGATGAGAACACATGGCATGGTACTTTCTTCCTGACTGGTAATAAGGATGGCTGTTCGGTATTTGCTAGGGGGAGTTTGATAGACTGGCTCGCGTTGGTCTGGAGAAAGGAAAAGCTTCCTCTGAGACTTCTGGAGGCTCTACTGACCCACAGGCCTCTCTGGGATGAGGGAAATGTTCTCTATCTGTGCTATCCAGTACAGTATGCTATCCAGTATCCAGTATGGCAGCCACTGGGCACAGCGCTCGAGTAGGGTTTATGAAGGGCATGGCCAAGGGGAGGCCTGCGCCCTCTTTTAAGGGTCTGGTCCACCTTTCAGATTTTGAAGAATGCAAGTTATACCTTTCAAAGAACTTCCCAGACACACACAAATTTGCACACAGGGGAACCTGGGTGGCCCAGTTGGTTGAGTGTCCGACTCTTGGTTTCAGCTCAGGTTATGGTCGCCGGGATCCTGCCCTGTGCTGGGATCTGCACGCGGTGGGGAGTCTACGTGAGGGTCCTCTCTCTTCCTCTCCTTCTGCACCCCGCCCCATGCTTGTGCATGTGTGCCCTCTCTCTCAAACGAATAAATCTTAAAAAAATTTGCATACGGGGTGGGGGCCCGGGTGGTCAATTGGTTAAGTGTCTTCCTTCTGCTCAGGTCATAATCTTGGGGTCCTGGGTTCGATCCCCGAGTCAGGTTCCTGGCTCAGTGGGGAGCCTGCTTCTCCCTCTCCCTCTGCCCCTCGCCCTGCTTGTTCTCTCTCTCTTTCTCTCTCAAACAAATAAATAAAATCTTAAAAAAAAAAATTTGCATACAGGTTCTGGAGGTTCAGGGTGCCCCTGAAGCCCAGTAACGGACTCCATGCACCCCACGGGCTCTGTGAGAGCCAAGTCCTGTCTCCATTGGAAACTGTGACTGTGGTGTTCCCAGGGCCCAGCACTGTGCCCGAGCTTAGCAGACGGTCAATAATTATGGAGCCTGAATGAACTGAGGTCAGAAACAGGAGCGGGAAGGAGCTTGTCTCAGCTTCCTGGCTGGGACCAGGGCTCAGCAGCAAAAAGAAGGGGGCACTCCACCCCTGGCTGCACTGAGTAGGACCTCATTTGACCCTGACACTGCCTTCAGCCTGCTTATACGCTGCATGGCTGGTCCACTCTTCCCAAGTGGCTTCTACACTGGCCTTGCTGTGTTTGAGGATGTATGTTTACCCTGGCATGTCCTGTATGTGTGTGTATGTGTGTGTAAGGGCACATGTGCAGGGGTGTGGAGGGGAGGGGAGGGGCTACTGACCTGGGGGTGGGGCAGCCACAGCAGCGAGGCTCGGTGACAGCCTTTATTCATGCCTGAGCCCGATGTGACCCTTACTCATGGCTCTTCTGGGAATTTGTTTATTTAAAGATGGAGATTCTTTCTCATACAACTCTTAAGCCCTCTGACCCACTCTGGCTCAGCAAGCAGGAAGTAGCCTGCGTTTGGAAAGCCATTCGGAGAAAGAACAAATACTTCTTTCCTTTTATCTTGCAGCTAATCCCTCCCCGATCCTCTTCAGCGAATCCTGCCTCATAAGAGAACTACTAATCTTAGCGTCCAGGCAATGATCCGTTCTAGCAAACTCGCGCGGGGTCCCAGGGGGGTCTGATGTGAACGGGAGCCCTGTGCGCCCGCCTCTGCGCCCAGCACTGGGCCTGGCATACAGCGGGCACTCAATAGTTGTTGAACCAATGCATGAATGCGGGTGGGGTCGTGCACTAAAGAGCTCGGGATCCCAACAGATCTGCGACAGGAGGGAGAAGTGCTCCCTGCCCACCCCCCCCACCCTGGGCTCAGGGCGTGGGACCGCCAGGGCCCCTCTGGCTTCTCTGACGGCGCTGGGGACAGCGCTGTGCCAAGGCCAGCTGGCTGGGCCGCCGGGCCTTTCATCCAAGCTGTGTGCGGCCCGGCTCACTGCTGTTTGGCAGGGGAATGGCATCTTGGAGAAAGCAGGAAGGCAAGCTGACACATTTGGCCCCGTTGCCAAGTGAAAATCCAAAGCCCGTTACTGAAATGCCCTGTTCTCTCGTTTCATAAAGCAAAGGGGAAGAGGATGTCCCCGGACTCCAGGAAACCCGAGGCCTCAAGGGGCTGCCGCAGCCCACAGTCAGCCTTCGTGAGTGGGGTGGCACCTCGGGGGCGGCGTGGCGAAGGCGGTCCTCACCCAAAGACGTGCGCCCCGTGGGCTGCGCGGCTCGGGCTTCCAGGGCTGCAAAGGCTTCTGGGCAGGCACCGCGGGAGAAGCCGCGGAGGGACAGCCCTGGAGCATGAGTGGGAACACGGTCCGGCCCCATCAAGCCCGATTTAGGATGCCCCCTGGACCCAGCATGGTCACATCTGAGATCTGTCCTACGGACACACCTCCAAGGACACTAACTATAGCAACGTGGGAAAGTGGACACAACCTAAACGTCCATCAGTGGGGGACAGGGCGGATAAAAGGGGTGCAGTGAATTCTACACACCCAGTTAAAAGAGCAAAATAGGTCTTTATACACTTATTAGGAAAGAGGCCTTTACGTAGTGCTCAGCGGGAGAAAACCACAGCGCAGCACACACGTGCTCCGTACCATTATTTTGCAAAGAGACCTATTAAGTCAACACGTATCTATAGGTTGGGTGTGTCTGCGTGTGCATAAATCAAATTTATTTCTCTACACCCCCGCCCCGAGGCGGTGGCTGTCATCACCCCTACTTTCCAGGCAAGGGGGCCGGCACACGATAACCTCCCCAGGGTCAGTGTTTCCGAGTGCAGGAGTCGCACTCAGGGACGGAACCCGGGCAGCCCGGCTGACCTTCGAACACTGCAGGGTCGCGCCTGAGGGTCGGGCAGTCTCTGTGAGGCTGAGGGCTGGTGACGCATGTGCCGACCACGGCCAGCAGCCGTGACCTCCAGGGACCGCGGGAGGATGGCCGGGACTAGCACTTCTTACTCTGCACGTTCCGCGTGAGCAAGTCATATTGTTGGGACTTGGAATGAAAATATTTTCAGAAGCAGAGACAGACACCCTTGGGCTCTTTCCTAAGCATGTCCCCCACCGAGCGCCCAGGACTGGGTGGCACTCACCTCTTGGCTGCTCAAGAAAATGTCAGTGTGGACCGGTTCGATCTGCACTGAGATGTCGCACATCTGGGTCTTGTTCCTGGGCTTTTGTTCCTTCTCCCTGTAGAGCTGGACTCTGTGTTTCTCTTGGGAGGCCCTAGGGCAGAGAAGATGAGTCACTGCACAGCACGATGGCTGGCAGCGCGAGGTTCTAGGAACCCCGAGTGACCTTTGTAGCCACTGGCAGAGCAGAAAAAGGAACCGGGTTGCAACCTTCTGGCTTCGAGTCTCCTGCCTGCAGGTTTCTAGAGACTTCAGTTTCAGGGGACTTGAGAAATGGTGGCCCGGGCGGTAGGCATCTGTCCCCATTGTTCCCCCCACGGGGTCTGTGGGAGAACCTGTTGAGGCATTTACTGGGGCCTTTGCTGCGTGTCTGCCGCTTTAACCCTTTGTACGTGCTAACCCTTCTGTTTCTCATAAAGGCCCCATGAGTTGGGGACCTGTCCTTGCTCCATGTTACAGACGAGCGAAGAGGCTCATAGCTGTTGGCCCATGGTCATGAGGCTTGTAAGGGAAGGCGGCTGGCCTTGCATCCAGGCAGCCTGCGTCTCCAACCACTGTGGGAATCTGCCTTGGCCACGAGCCATGAGGCATATGAGGCTACAGGGTCTCGCACGATGTGGATTTTACTCAACATTTCTTGGAGAAAAGATTACTCTTAGGTCAAAATAAGGATAAGTTATGGATGAAACTGCAAACTCGCATGTATTTTCTAGACTAATCCGTGGAATGACAATGAAATTTTACATTTATTTTAAGCTGACTTCGGCTACCCCAGTGTATACATTTGTTCAATCAATATTTATAAAGTTCCTTATGTGCCAGGCACTGTGTGATTGCTGGGGAGTCAACAGCAGGCAAGGTCTATGTGGGGATCCTTCTGGGGAGGGCAGACAATTAAACAGGCAATAGCAGCCTGGCTGTGTGAGAAGTTAGGTTGGGCGGAGTGCAGGGCCTGGCGGACCCTGGGCAGAGTAGGAGCCCTTGGCTATGTTTGGTGATGGTAAGTGACAGAGGGCTTCCTGGAGGAAGTGGCATTTAAACTGAGACCTGTTATCTGGAATACTGGGCAGGAATGTTTGAGAAGCACAGAACTAAGCAAAACCCTGCTTTAAGTGATGAGGTTGTGAAGTAATGAAACACATGTCATCCATCCGTCCATCCATCCATCCATTCACTCATCCATCGATCCATCATCGATCCATCCATCCATCTGTCCATCCACCCATCCATCCATCCGTCCATTTGTCCATCTACCTATCCATCCATCCATTGATTCATTCATCCATCCATCCGTCCATCCATCCATCCACTGTTCATCCATCTGTCCATCCATCCATCCATCCACTGTTCATCCATCTGTCCATCCATCCTTCCTTCCATCCATCCATCCATCCATCCATCCACCCACCTATCCATCCATCCATCCATCCATCGATCCATCCACTGTCCATCCACCTGTCCATCCACCTGTCCATCCAACCATCCATCCATCCATCCATCCATCCATCCATCCGTCAATCCTACATCCCTTCAGCATTTGCTGGGTGACCTCCCTGTGGAGGCCCTCTGGGCACTTGGGTGCGTCTGGGCTCCCTATACCGCGGGGGCCGTCCCGCACACCTGAGCGCCTCCTTGAGGAGCTCCAGCTCCCTGTCCTTCCTCTCCACCAGGCCGGTCAGATGTGCCATCTTTTCCTTGAGAGCTCGCAGCTCGCCACTTTGTTGCTGGACCAGTGCCGTGTTCCGCTCCAGTTCCATCTTCTGCTTTTCACTAAGCTCCCCTGGGAGGGACAGGAAAGCTGGTGAGGGGTCTCCAGCTTCGGGTCTCTGCAGGGGCCCCTGCAGACCTGCCAGGCCTACAAGAACCATGAGGCGGGTCCACCCTCCAGGAATTCTCGGGGGGCCCTGAGTAACCTCCAGGGGGTCTGCCTGCATCTTGGCAAACGATGGCAAAGCTCTGCCTCAGCCCAGTGTTCCAGAAGCTGTCAGGGCCGTGCCTCTGCACCTGTGGCATTTCGGGGCTCCCTGGCTGACCTTCAGCTGCCCGCCTCTGCACCTGTTTGCCTAAGGGCGTTTGTTCTAAGGGGTTTGCTCTGCTGTTGCACCTGCTGGGGGCAAGAGCCCCCATCTGCTGACAGGTGAGACTGGAAGACACAGCCAGACTCTCTCTCCCTCTCGGGTAGGGGACCCGGGGCTGGGCTGTACCCTGCTCCCTGGAGCTGCCCCCACGCCCCTGCAGAATTCAGCTCCAGCTTTGAGTGACAGCCCAGCTTTATCTGCCTTGGTCCCTTTCCTGACTCTCATCCACCTGCACCGGGCTGGTTCCCGGGATCACCTCACGAACACACGGCCTGCAGCAGAGTTCGGGTCTCAGGGTCAGCCTCTGGGAAAACCCAAGCTGAGACACTTGCATTGCCTCGAATTTTCACAGCAACCCTACGAGTGAGTTGCTGGTGCCACCCCCACTTCACAGGTGCAGGAACAGGCTCAGAGAGGGAGAGGCACTTGCCAAAACTCATGTGACTAAAATAAATAGCAGATCCAGAACTGGGTCCAGCGTCTCGCGAGTCTAGGACTGGACCCGTAGCCTCTCTGCTACACTTTCTCATACCTTAGTGTGGAGACGATCACTCCGAAAAATTCAGCCATAAGTGCCTTGGGGGCATTGATAGCACAGCCATAGGAGGAGCAAACACCACTGAAGGTTTGGGGGTGCACAGGGTTTAGGTTGGGGCCAAGACTAGAGGAGTGCTCCTCACCCTCCCTCTGCTTCCCCAAACCCAGTTCTGTCTCCGGACTCCCACCTGCCTGTGCCTTTTGGCTCGATGGAGGGTGGGGCCGGGAAGGAGACGGTGGCTATTAGGAGCAAAGGGACGGGGTGAAGCAGGGAGGGAAAAAGAAAAGTAGGAATATTCAGCTAGACCTGTCCGAGCTCTTTTGTCCCTGGGGGCCCCTGGTGGCCAGCCAGCTCCAGGAAACAGGTGCGTTGAGGCACAGAGACACCACCTAGCTCTAGGTCCCAGAGCTGGGGGGTACTGGGGTTTGTGCCCTCTCTCCCAGGCTCTGCCTCCAGAGACAACTCCTCTGAGGTCAAAGGGGATTTTTTTTTTCCCAAAAGGAAAGCTGCACTTCGAGGCAGAGGGCTGAAGCCCTCTGAGAATGCTCCTGAGAATGCTCCCGGAGGTCCCCTGATAAGGCATCTGTCTTGCTGGCCGAGGTACAAATGCTGTGACAGCTCAGAAAAGCAGGTCAGCGGGATTTTTAATGCTAAGCTTTCCACTCTGAAGCCTGTTTTTTCCTTTCTCGAAGCGGGTCAGGAAGTGAGGAGACACGGGCCATCGTACAAACCTCTCAGATCGGACATCCGGTTGTGGGCTTCCGTGAGGTTTTTCCTTAGCTTCACGATGACCTCCTGCTGAGACAGGATTTCCTTCTGGGCGGTCAGCAGGTCCCCTCTGAAATTCACAAAGCCAGGCCAAGTCACTCTGTGGTGTCCCCAGGGCCTGCAAGGGGGCGGGTGGAGGGGCAAAGTGACCCTCCGTCAGGGCCGGTCCGCCGGACACCAGACCCCGCACGGCGGGGAAGCGCGCTCGTTAAAAATTCTCAAAACAAAAAAATTCACTTCGATGCAAGAAAATACACGGAGCCAGGACAGAGGCTCCCAGTCGGGTTCGGTCTGAGGCTGAGGTACGACAAGCACCTGCCTATTTCACAAGAGATTCAGCTAAGGTGCGGCGAGGGGACGGGACTTGCCCAGGGCCACGCAACCAGAAGGGGTGAGTTGGGATCTGAACGCAGATCCACCCAGATCTTTCCATGACACCATCCTGACCTGCTGGAGGATCGAGCAATTCGAAGGACAGTGAGAAGACCCCGGACTCGACTCCTTTTTTGTAAGGTCTGACGACGTGGCCAGAAGGGGTGGGTGGGGGTGTCTCTGGCCCGGTGTGCACACACCCTTCGGGTACTCACATCAAGGTGTCACACACTTCGTCTTTGACGCTGGTCTCCATCGGAGGCACTGCTGGGGGTTCTCGCTGCGTCACCTCCTGGGCTGAATCAGAGGGACACGTGAGTGTCATTACAGTCCTCTCCTTCCCCTGGGCACCTGAGTCTGTGCCAACGTGGCCACCCTCCCTCCCCCTGTCACCCCCTCTCCATCTCGTGAGCCCCACCACGTGTTCTGTGGCTCAGGCTGGGACCCCCACGTGTGAGCTCGTGAAATCTTTCCGGCTTCTCTGGAATGAGGCAGGGATCATGAAGTCCGTTTACAGCTGAGCAAACGGGCACAGAAGGGACAGACCCTGCCAGTGGCCGCTCAACTACGCTGGTGAGAGGTGGAGCCCTAACCACTGGGCCACACCTCCTCCCAGACGCCTCCTGTCCTGTCCTCATCTCCCACTTACTCCTCAGCCCACCGCCTTCTGGTTTCCATCCTCATCCTCAGTCACCCATTTACTCATTTGCCAGATACAATGGAATGTCTGCCTTCTGGCAGGTTCTGAGCTAAATGTGAGGTGACAAGGCAGGAGTCACCCTTCAGGTCCCATCTCCCTCTGACCTGGACCTGGGTTGGGACACTGAGTCCCGCTCCATGCCCCACGCCCGTGCCACGGTGCCCTGTTCCTCCTGGGCCACCCGTCAGGGCCACCACTTGGTGACCTGCAGGGACCCTGCTGAGCCTACTGAATCCTTAGTGCCGAGAATAGGCTTGGAGCCTAATAGATGCTCCATGAAGGCTGTTGGGTGAATGAAAGCACGAAGGGAGCCCCGAAAGCTCGTCTGCTGGCTTGAGAGCAGGACCTGGTTCTCAATCAGGGGCGAGGTTGCCCCACCCCAGGGGACATCCGGCAACCTCGGGTTTCTGGTAGCGACGCTGGGGCGGGGGTGCTGCTGGCACGCCGTGGGTGGAGGCCGGGGTGCCGCTCAACACCTGCAGCGCGCAGGACGGCCCCCAGCACCAGGGCTTAGCCCGTTCCAGATGTCCGCAGCGACCCGGTTGAGCCCTGGCCCGAGGCCGCAGCTTCCAGAACTCTCCCCCGAGAGCTCAGCATCTTTGCAAGGCATCGCGTCGCCTCGGCCATCAAGGGCCAGTAAGTGCGCACAACCCTGAGTTCTTCTGGGTTTCTTTGGAAAGGCGGTTACGGAGTCCATCAGACAAAGTCGCAAATTGCCGAGGGCGCAGAGAGGCCTTTGAAAGGCCCCACGCGCGGGAGATTTTCACGTGGGGAAGACGCTCGGTGGCCGCGGCTCTGATGCCCCCGCAGCCCTGCGTCTCCGCTGGCTCCGCGCAAAGGACGACCTGTCTGCCTGTCGTTACCTCTGTCTGACCTGGGCCACGAGTGTCTCTAACCGTGTCGTGTGCCGGGAAGAAGACGGTGCCTCCCGGGAAAAAGGAGCTTTCAAGCCAGGTGCAGCCTTCTCTGACCCCTCGGCCTATGGGGACCCACGGATGGTCGAGGCCTGCCCCGAACGCCCAGATTTCCTCAGTTTCCCTTTGCACAGACCTGGGTCACTGTCCTTCAAGGTTGCGATCTCTCCTTCTATTTTTTTATGGTGCTCAGTCACTTTTTGGAGTCTTTCCTCGAGGCTCACGATCGTCTGGGAGTGCTGTTTGATTTGCTCCTTGTATTCCCTGATTTCTGTCTCAAATCCGTGTTTCTGCGAGTCCTGTTCCTCATGGAGGGCCTTCACGGCCTGCTGTTGCAGCTGTATGCGCTCCTCCATGGCGAGCTGGGGAAACGGAAGGAATGTGCGTGACCCTCGGAGCTGGGTGTGACGCCAAGGACAACAGTAGCCCTATGCCCCCTTTGCACCCACAGGCGCGGAACGCGGCCCCACCTCAGGGCCTTTGCACGTGCTGTTCCCGCTGCACGGTACTCTCCTCCCCCAGCTCCTTGCATGGCTGACTCCTTCCTATGTTTCAGGCCTTGATGCTAACTAAGGTCGCCTCCTCAGGGAAGCCCTTCCTGACCGTCTGTCTGAAGCAGCAGCCTGAGACTTTCTATCCATCCTCCTCTTTACTTTTCCATGATGTGTTTAAGACCAGCGGAATGATCTCGTTTCTTTATCTCCCTTTCCCACTCGAATGTAAGCTCCAGGAGGACACAAACTTACCTTGTTCTCTATCCCAACGCATCCATGTCACCCGTGCCTAGATCCCTGCCACAGCATCTAGACCTCAATGCTCCATAAATACTTGTTGAAGTAATGAATGAACAATTCCACATGAAAAAGAGAATGAATTTGTATTCCTTTTTAAAAATTTTATTTTTATTATTTTTTTATTTTTTAAAGTAGGCCCCATACTCAGCATGGAGACTCCATGTGGGGCTTGAACTCACGATCCTGAGATCAAGAATCGGACGTCTACCTGACCGGGCCAGCCGGCTGCCCCAAATCTGTATTTCTTAAAGGCAAAAATGACCAATCATCACCGCGAGGGGAGTTGGACGTTCCCCGCGGCCGGCCTGTGCCCCCTGAGGCTCCTCTCGGGGCTCCCCGCCTGCTTGTCCGACCGGCCCTGCCGGGGCTGTGCTAACGACATCGGCGTCCTGCTCCCTACTCCCGGCCCACGCAGGGCTGCTGCCCCCGATCTAGAAGCTCACGCGTGCACACCATCACGCCCCTTCAAAACGGCACGTCTTGTCTTGCTTTCTCCTCCAAATCCACGGGGCCCCCCGAAGTTTGGGGCGCTTGTGAACTTGGGTGCCCTGCCCTTGCCTCAGCTGAACTCCTCGCCTTCCCCACAAGGCCGCCCCCCCCCCCAAGAGCCACTGTGACCTCCCTGTTTCTGCCAATCTGCACCCCCCTCTCCCCGCCCCCAGCACCAGGCCGTTGTCGCTCTGGGTGCCCTGCCTGGAAGCCCAGCACCTCCCTGTCCTTGGCACTCGCATCTCGTCCATGGTTATCGAGTCTTGCCCTTTCTCCCGTGTCTGTCCCTGCAGCCACTCTTCAGCCCCGCTCCCGTGCCAGCCTGAGTCTGCA
The DNA here is from genome assembly GCF_018345385.1 of Vulpes lagopus. Lineage (NCBI taxonomy): Eukaryota > Metazoa > Chordata > Mammalia > Carnivora > Canidae > Vulpes > Vulpes lagopus. Next base: position 131,315,039 of record NC_054831.1, read on the forward strand.
GGTCCCTATGACTCTGGGCTACGGCACCGGCCACCGTGCACCAAGCCTGAGCTCTCTCCAGCCCAAGCCCCTCTCAAACTCCCTTTGTGCGCTTCGGCCACGTGAATCCTCCCTACTTCCTTCCCACAGGCCTGTTGCTGGAATGTACGAATGACAAATGAGTGCCATACTGAGCTCTGACGGCGGGGGGCCTTGAATGCCGAGTTAAAAGCTGAAAACATTATCTGAAAGTCTGTGGCACAGCCATTGATCACTAAGGTCTGGGGCTGCTCGGTCCTTCAGCCTGACCCTGTGAGGACCTGTGAGGACCCTGTGAGGACCCTGTGAGGACCTTCAGCCTGACCCTGTGAGGACCCTGTGAGGACCCTGTGAGGACCCCGCACACGAGGTGCGGTGAAAGTGAGAAACAGCCCTGGGGCCCAACCACAGGGGACGGGTCAATAAATCGGGGTCCATGCACCACAGTGCAAACCCCGTCACGACACGTCAGGACGCCTGCAGACAGGGCATCGTGGCCTGTGCTCACTTTTCATCCTACACCAGTGCTTCTTGATAGAGGGCGATTTCGCTCCTCAAAGGACATTTGGCGAAGCCTGAAGACATTTTGGGTCGACACGTCTGCAGGGAGGACGCTACTGGTGTCTAGCAGGTAGGGCCCAGGGTGGGGGGGGGGGGCCTCGCACAAGAAAAAGGGTATCCGGCCCGGAGCTCCAGGGGCGCCCAGGCTGTCAGGCCCTGGTCTACATCAGGCGTTCTCCCCGCGTTGGGATCCTTCATCGAGGGAAGGAGTCTCCCGTCCCCGGGAGGCACCAACTCACCATTTTCGTCTTGGCGGTTTCCAGTTCGGCTAACGTTTCGTTTAACTTCATGGCGAGGCTCTCTGCTCTGAGGCTCTCGGCCGTCTTGGTTTTCTGAGTCTCTTGGACCATGGCCAGCGCGTCATTTAATTTCTTATTCAAAATGTCTTCTCTTTGCCCTTTTAAGTCTATTTCCTGGACACACCATAAACATCAAGTTAACAGAAATTGGGGGATGAATATTTGCCCTAGCCGCCCCCCTCCGCCCCCGCGTCCCCCGTTTTCAGAGAGGAGGTGACCTCTACTCTGCTGTGGTCCCCCCTCTCAGCCCAAAGTCCACGCTTTCTCTGGAAGGTTCCAGTGGTTATAGAGCTCTCTTTCCTCTCCCGCTGGGACTGCCTCCTTAGCGATCTCTGGTCCCCGAGCTCAGCCCTGTCACCTGGAGCGCACCGAGTACGTTTTATTTCTCTTTTATGAGACAGCCCTTTAAGTATTTGAGGAGGGTTGTCATGTCTCTCTCTAAATCTATTTTCCAGGATAAACGCGCCGAGCTCCTTCACCCCTTGGCACGGGATGGGCCTTGCCCCCCGCCCCCCGCCCCCCTCCCTGGCCTCAGAGCCATGGCCTCCCCTCTCCCCTCTGCTCCCGCCCGCACCATCCGTCCGTCCGTCCGTCCGTCCGTGCACACCTCCTCCTCCCTCCTCCCGGGACCCGCTCTTCCAGTCCTGGACTCGCGAAATCCTGCCCTCCTCGTGAGCCCCGACTCAGACCACACGGGATGTGAGCTTCGTGACAGGTCCTGGGGTGGGGGCTTCACCAACTTTATTTACTTGACTTCATTCTTTTTAAAAAAGATTATTTATTTGAGAGAGAGAGAGAGAGCGAGCAAGCACATGAGTGTGTGTGGGGTGCAGAGGGCAGCCTTGACCTCAGGACCCTGAGGTCATGACCTGAGAATCGAGATGCTTAATGGACTGAGCCGCCCAGGCGCCCCTGACCGATCAGTTCTGGGCTTGCAGCGAAGCTGAGAGGACACCACAGAGCTCTCTTCGATGCCCTCTGGCCCCACACTGCAGGAGCCCCCCATCGTCAACATCCCGCACCAGATGGTACCTTTGTTGCAACTGATGGACCTGTCCTGACAATCACAGTGACCAGACGTCCGTGCTTTAGGCAAGGGTCCGCTGGATGCCGTACACTCTATGGGTCTGAACAGATGTCTGGGGCCACGTCTCCACCATTACAGTATCGCACGGGGTAGTTTCTCGGCCCTAAAAAGTCCTCCGTGCTCCATCTAGTCAGCCCTGCCCTCCCCCGACGCCCGTCTCCTGGCCGTCTCCATAGTTCTGCCCTTTCCAGAATGTCATGTAGCTGGGACCAGACCGTCTGCAGGCTTTTCACAAACAGGATTTCGTCCAATGTGAGGCAGTAGCACACGAGGTGCGGCGCCGGGTCTTCTCGGCCTCTGCTGGTGGCAGTGTAAACCGGTCCGACCTTTTTGGAGGGTCATCTGGGAACGTGTATTAAGAGGCTAAAAATATTTACATCCTGTGCCCCAGCAATTCCATTTTTGGGAATCTATCGCAAGGACCTAAGCAGGCCCACGCACAAGGACCGATGCTGCACAGGGCTGTTCGGCCAAGTGGTTTGTTTGTTTTTTCCTAGTGAAAGTGAGAAACAGCCCTGGGGCCCAACCACAGGGGACGGGTCAATAAATCGGGGTCCATGCACCACAGTGCAAACCCCGGTCACCGTCCAGGGCTGGTCGTGGAAGACTGTTGAATGCCATAGAGACATTTCAGGAACGTATGGAGTTAAAATACAGCATCCAGGCCAGTGTGCACAGCGTGACAGGGCAAATGGATGTTTGCCGGCATCTGGGATAACCGTCGTGGGGAGGTGGTCCGGAAGGAATCAGATCAAAATGTCGCTAGTGGTGACTCTGCTCAGTGGAAATCACGGGCAGTGTCTTTTCTTTTCTTTTCTTTTCTTTTCTTTTCTTTTCTTTTCTTTTCTTTTCTTTTCTTTTCTTTTCTTTTCTTTTCTTTCTTTTCTTTTCTTTCTTTTCTTTTCTCTTTTCTTTTTTTTGTATTTTCTTCTGAGTGATTTTCTGTAAATAGTTGCTCCTTTTATAATTGCGAAAGGGAACATTTAAAAGCAACAAGAAAAACCCATTTTCGTCGTGCGGTTCCTGTAAGCCTGGCCTGCGGGGTGCTTCGTCGTCTGCGTGCCCCCGCGGAACCCCACCTGACTCTATTCTGGGGCCTTCACGCCACCGTGACCGCTGGGAGATCCCAGGCAGGCCATGTGCAGCCCCGGCCGGAGGACGTGCTCGCTGGGCATCCTGGCAGGCATCCCTCCGGCAGCCTGTCGCCCGCAGCTCACGGCCGAACACCCCAGCCGTCCCGGACAGTCCACGGCAGGCAAATACGTGCTCTCTTCGATGGACCACGAAGCTGCCCAAGGGCGGAGCGCACCGCCTGGCATCTTCGCCCCTTGCCAGCGGCTGAGCCGCTTTTACTCAAGGACAGGAGGACAGCTGACTGCGCCCACATCTTTGGTGTATGTGAGTCACACAGCGTGGGAATGAGCAGCCCTAGGTCTGGGCGGTTCTTTGACCTTGCACTTCCTTGGTCTTTGATGGTAAGTGGGGGAGTCCCTGGGGTGGGGCCCCGTTTCTCCTCGTCTGGTATGAGGCCACCTGTCTGCCCTGAAGACCTCACCCTCTGATGTCACTGTTGTTTTTCCCTGAGGCTGTTGAAGATGTTGTCGGACGCGCAGCAGGGGCCTCTGTATGATGGTCCTCAGGAGACATCCTCTCCGGGTTGCGCACCGAGAGTGGCCCGGTGTCCGGGGGCGGTGGGTTCACGTTCACCCAGAGACTCGTACAGCCCCCCGAGCCCGCGCTTTCACTGTAACTGCTCAACATCGACGGCTCTTTGATTTCACGGACAGACGTTTTTTAGGCATTAGTCTCATTCTTGATTCATTTGATGTCCTGACTGATCTAGTTTATTTATTATTTAAAAAAATATTTATTTATTCATGAGAGACCCAGAGTGAGAGGCAGAGGGAGAAGCAGGCTCCCTTGGGGAGCCTGATGTGGGACTCGATCCCAGGACCCCGGGATCATGCCCTGAGCCGAAGGCAGAAGCTCAACCACCGAGCCTCCCAGGCGCTCCCTGACTGATCAACTTTAAAAATGTGCATTTCTCCTTTCCTTCTACCCCCAACTGAGATATTTGATGGAAGATCCATAGTGAATCGTCTGGGGACTCAAGGCCACGTGTGAACAGATGGATCCCTTGGGCTCCGTCGGCCCACAGCACCTGCCCACCCTCCCTCGGTTCCCCAGCCCGCGGCTGATGGGTCCTGCGTCACCCCCCCGCCCCCCAACTCTGGTCTGGCTTCTCTGGGTGCCCTCCAGTCGGCGGAGGTCCCTCTCAGCGGTGCCTGGGCCAGATACGTAACCCAGGTGTGGGTTCCCGCCTGCTCACCCCCCCACGGCAGTGCTATTCCAAGGGAACCAGCATCACTTGGGCGCTTGTTAAAAATGCAGATTGCTGAGTCCACCCCATAGACAGTGAATCCGAATCTCTGGGGGCAAGGTCTGGGAAATGGGTGTTTAAAAACAGCCTCCCCAGCCCCCTCCCCCCCCAAGAGATTCTGTGCAAGCTAATGTTTGGAAATCATTCTCCAAAGAAAATGATCTCAGATTGATGTGAATAGAGGCAAAGACCTTTTTAGTCCCATAGGGTCTTCAGAGTCCCCTGACCTGTAGTCCCCTGCCTTCCAATTTCACCCCTATTGTCAGCTCGTGTGTTTAATCCCTGGTCTTGACTTTTTCGGGATCAGCCACTGTGTGTGTGTGTGTGTGTGTCTGTGTGTGCGTGTCCCTTGTACTGTTGGGACCCAGGAGGAGTGAATTCGGTCCTACAGTGAGGAGGACCCAACAACTGGTGCTCCTATTGGGTCTGCTCCTCCCAGGAATAACCGTAAACGCAGTTTGACTGGGAGGGTCATGATGCCCACGGTGACAAGCTCTGGTGGAGACGCCGCGTCAAGGTGATGGGAAATTCAGGCATCCGTCTCCTGACGTCGCCACTTTGATACCAGACAGCTGAGGCCACACAGTGTTCAAGGATGTAGGAAGAGGAGGGGGACAGTGCAGGGCTCTGTTCTGCCTCCAGTTCCCAGCTGTGAGCTCATAATATTAATAATAATAATAATAACAAAAGAACAACAGTGAATGCTCTGTGTGTTGGATGCTTTTAGTTATTATTATTATTATTATTATTATTAAGTGCTGGACACTTTCCTACATGTTTTACGAGCTTGTTAGCAATCAAGCCTCACAACTCAATGGGGCTGATCTACTGGCATCACCTGGATGCCCTAAGCAGGGAAGTGTAGCCACAGAGATGGTAAGGAACTTGCCTCGTGTCGCATGGCCAGGAAGCGGCAGAGGTGGGATTCGAATCCAGACCGCCTGCCTCCTGAGCCCTGCTCTTAACCATGCTGGGCACCTCCTTGTCTGCTCCTCTCTGAAACTCTTACCTCTTTCTGCTTGGTTATGCGGTTCTCCAGATCCTGCACCTTTTTCTTCTCCTTCTCTATGGCTTCCTTTGCTTTGTGTCTCTCATAGGCGATGCTACTCTCTGAAATCTGGAAGTCAGTGACAACAGGTTGGAGGGAGTGTCCACCAGAGAGGCAGGGAAGTCGCATGGGGGGGCGGGGAGCCAGGATGAGTAACCCCCCATCCCCCCCAGACGGGTGAGTCAGGGTTTGGGAGCGAGGGCTCAGGGAGCAGGACGCGGGGAGGCGGGGGTGGGAGTCTTGGCATGCTGGCCACCGTGAGGGCCTCGGGGGCAGGTCTGGTTAGTCACCGCATAAAAGAGGGTTATTCATCGTTCAGGATTTCGGGGCTATGTTCGGGAAGGGATGGGCTGGTGAGTGTTCAGGCCACGGCGTTTGGCACGGGGCCACTAATTAAGCTGGCAGGTGTTGCACCGGTGTGGGTGCTCCGCAGGGAAGTACCTGGCTTCTTGGGAGGTGGGGCAGGAGAGGCAAAGTCGGGGGCCGGGGGGGTGGGGGGATGCCTCCTGTCCCAGCAGACATGATGCCTGTGGCTTCAATCTCTCCCCAGCCTTCAAAGGCTTGGGTCCAAAAATTGATGTCCAGGACAGCGTGGCCCTGAGAACATGTAGGCCACAGCTCCGGTGACCCGGAGGTGGGCACGGAGGACCAGCCTCACCTACACAGGCCCCAGGAGGTACACAGTGTGGGGAGGTTGGAAAACTCAACTTGCGGCTTGGAATCCTTGCAGTTATGCTCCCATACAAACATAAAGCTCACACAGAAAAAATTAAAATATATGCATCTATGCATAGACGAGGGCCTGGAGAGATATGTTCTGGAATGTAAATATCGGTTATTTTGGGGGTTTGGGATTATGGTAATTTACATTTTCCTCTTTTCCCTGGTTTGTATCTTTGACTTTTTTTTTTTTTTTTTTTTGCACGAACATACATTATTTGGCAAAAGGAAAAATGACTAGAAATTGTGACAGGGAATGCGGTGCTGGGGGCAGGACGGGGCCTTGGGGATGCGCGGCCCTGCGGAAAAAGACGGTCTCTCCAACGGCCCTGCCTGCTGAGCGCCGTGTCCGCGGCCGCCGTCCACCTGCCCCGCTCCGCGCAGGCCTCCCGCCCCACCTGGGCTCTGACTCAGCTCCCTGCACGAGCTTGGCATTTGCCCGCTGCCAAGCCCGCGGAGACTGTCCTGCCCCCGCCCGCCAGTCGTAGAGGCTGCCAGCCCCCCGCTGCGGGCCTCGTGTCCCAGTTGAAAACAAGGGTGACGCTGACTCCCCTTGAAACGCTTGCAACACGGGTGCTCGGCTGCGTGCGCGGAGTGCGTCGGCGCAGCTGATGGGCAAGGCCCAGAGAGCGCTGCCCAGCGAGGCGCGTCTTGCAGGGGAGGCCGCGGAGGCCGGGACGGAGGCGGTAAGAACCCAAATAGGTGCAGAGGTCACGCCACGGGGACGCCAGAGCCCTGCCCTAACGGTGCGGCCCCTCGGCTTCCCGACCTTGACCTGTGCGTCCTCCTGATTAAAACCCCACCCTACGCGGAGACCGACACCTGCCTGTAGGCTCGTGGCTCCGAGTCCACACACCACGTGGATACCCGCGCTTCCACCCCTGGCGCGTATGCAGGGGACACTCTGGGCACAGCTGCTGACGACAGTTTGACCTCACTCCCTGCACAGGCTGATGTAGTCCCACTGCCAGGGGCCTTGCTTGACTGTCCGCCTCCCCCGCGCCCGCCCCACCACCCCCACCCTGTACACACCCCATCCCCCCCACCTGGACGCTGACCTCACCTGGGCGGGTGATTCATAAAGAATACACTGACTCCTCACCACACACCTCTAGAGGGGCGCTGTCACTACACCCACATTACCGATGGGGGAACAGGGAGGGAAGGCGTTGGCCCGGGTCAAACAGCATGTTGGGGCAGAGGTGGGATTTGAACCAGAATCGACACTTCTAGCCTACCAGGCTTTCCTGCTTTGCCCCCTCTGAGTCTCCCTCTGGCTTTCTTCCCCCGACCCCTCGTTTGGCTTCCACCTTGTTCCAGCTTTGCTTCCTTCCTCACACCTGCTCCTGCCGCCCTGGCTGAGGGAGGTCCCTGCCCTTTGCAGCTGGGCCACATTACTCAGTGGCTCCCTCTCCCCCCAGATGTTGCCTTCGTGTTCCTCCTCCGCTCCAGGTCTCACTCAAACATCACCTCCTCGGAGAGGCCCTCCCTGCCTGTGGCCACTCTCTAGCCTACCTACTTGATGTCAGTCCCCCTCCCCAGGCTTGTGGCTCTGCAGCTATCATGTGACCTGTTTGGTGGTGTCTGTCCCTCCTCCCTCGAGGGGAAGCTCTGGGAGGCCACGGCTCTGGTGCCCTGTGGGGTCCCCAACACCTAGCAGGGCCTGGCCCACGTCAGGTGCTTGGGAAATATTTGTGGATGGATGCATGAGACAGAATTAAACAATTCATGGGGTCGTGACTCTGTTTCTGGAAGTTCCATGAGGGCCAGCACGTGTCTATGTCCCTGTGTCCCTGGAGCCCAGCTCACGGAGCTGCTGCTATCGGTCATTGAGGGCACCTCTCCTTGGCCTCCAGCTCCTGAACCCTTCCTGGTTTCTTTTTTTTTTTTTTCCTTCTTTGGCTTCTGGGACGGGGGGCGGTTGGGGTGTTTGGGTTCACATGAGTGACATCCCTCCTCTCAGCCTGGGGGCCTGCCTTTCACGGTGGGCCCAGTCCCCGGGCTGGCGGAGGTGGCTGGATGCGGGTGTCTCCAGCTCTCCCCGGGCGCGGTACTCGGGCCTGCCCAGACCATGGGTGCACTACTTCTCATCCAGTCCGGACCTCTGGCACTTGTTGGTGTGACTGGCCTGCGAGCGTGTCACGTACCGGTCACTCCACCACTGTTTGTGTCTCTACCACAAGTCGATGAAACCAGGAGACGGGGCTGGGAGCAGGTGTTTTTCTAGGGCGCCCATGCTGGGTTGTGTCGGAAATACCTTCTGAGGAGGGGGCGGAGATGCTGGCTGGGGGACTGACCCAGACACCCTCCAAGGGTTCGCTCCTGGAGCGCGTGCCCCTGCCCTCGGGGGCCGTGCAGACGAGGCCTCCGCGGAGGGCCAGGGACGTGCACCGTGCGGCTCAGGTACGCCGTCTACGTCCGGTCACCTCATCCTGCGAGGCTGGGACTGCCGGCACTCCCCACTCCCGTTTTACAGAGGCGGCGGCTGAGGCTCGACGTGCCCAGGCTGCACCGCCGCTGGGGCCCAGCCAGCACCCGCCCCCTGGCCTGCCCTACTCTCCCTCGGGGCACAGGACCGGCCGCAGGTCTGGCTTCGGAGCCCCGCCCGCAGGGGTTGGGCGCCCGGCCCGCTCAGCGCCCTGCTCCTCGTACCTCCTTCTGTTGGGTCAAGTGGTTCTCCAGATCTTGCACTTTTCTCTTTTCTGTCTCTAAAGCTTCCTTTGCCTTCCTTTTCTCCTGGGCCATGCTGGTCTCCAAAACCTGAAAACCAACGACCGGTCTTTGTGGTTGCCTGCGCATTTCGGGGGCTGGGGGGCGGGGGGAGCGGCCCATGACGACCCTACTACTAATCGGGTGGGCCGGGGTCCACCGCCAGCACGTCCCACACGGCGAACCCCAGCACGGCAACCCTGGTGGGGGCGTCAGGGACCCCATTTTGCCGACCAGGAAACCGAAGAACAGAGAGTGGCTCAAGGGTCGTGCCCAAGGGTCGTGCAGGGTGTCGGTGGTGAGGTGAGGATTTGAGCCCCGTGCGGAGGCCGGCACGCCGCCTGCATCCAGAGGCCCCGGGTAGGGAGCAAGTGAGGGAACCAGGTCTGTCTTATTTTGGAATCTGAGCTCTTATCACAGTGCCAGGCAGCCTTCTCTGATAAGAAGAATCTCATTAATAATGGATATCCTATTATTAAACTTAATCTCTTAAGGAGAATCAGGTTTCAAGATGAGGATTGAATTAATGAGCCACAACATTCCAATTTCTAGAAGGGGTGGGGGTGAACCTCACAAGCGGAGCTCTGAGAGGGTGTCTGGGGGGAAGTGAGGTTAGGTGCTCGTGCTCGAGGAGTTTTATTTAGGGAGTAAGTGGTTAACACAAATCACAAGGGGTAGGAGTTGCCCAAGAGGCCCCTGTTTCTAGTCTCTGCAAGAAAGGGCACGTCAGCTTCCAAACAGGTTGAGTTTTAAGCACCAGCTCGCCCGGAAGGCGTCTGGAACGTGGAACACGGTTTCCATTACAGCCAGTGGTTAGGGATCTGCTCAGATTAGCCCGGCCGAAATGCTGTCTGTTTTGCAGTGAAAAGTCATAAAAAAAAAAAAAAAAAGTTCCCAACGCTCAGCCGTTCTGCTAGCAGCCCTAAAGAAAGCAGGTGAGCGGGGTCACCACGAGAGTTGGCACAGGGAGTTTGAACATCTGAGGTGGGGTTTGGGGGGATTTTCTGTAATTCGTGAAAGAGACTTGCGGGCACTTTCCAGGGACGCCAGGGTGGCTCCGCTGCATCTGATGTCGCGTCTACACTCTGGACTTTCCTCTGGGCAGCCCCTTTGCAGCCGAGAGAGGCGCTCAGAGGAAGGTGGTCCTTCTGTGACTCCCCACACATGGGCCCTGCTTTGCCCCCATGTTCCCAAGCAGGGAGTGGGAGTCGACCTTTCACGTTACCTCGAACCCCGCATTATGACCTAGCAGTCTGCTGTCCTTAAAGGCTCATCTGATTATGTGGCAGAGGGCCTAGGAAAAGGAAAAGTCAAGGAACCGTCTGAGGCTGGTGAAAGTCTGCTCAGATTTCCCCATCCAGGCAGCACAGAGACTTTCCGCCAGGAGGGGTCGGCTGGTGTTTTCCTAGGCTTGGGGTGACCTGGCCACAGCTTCTCCCCACAGTGAGGCTGACCCCAGCACGCCTTCCTTAAATCTCCCTTGAAGTCCCCCGTGACCTCGAAGTCTCTAAATTCAAGGGCCTTCTCAGGGCCCTGGAGCTGAGTGGTTGACCTCTTGGTGGCATTTGGCCCCAGTGAACCCTTGGGAGCCTCTGTTCCTTGTCACCATCCCTGCAGAGATAACTCAGGGCCAGCCCCCAGTGGCACTGTTTACATGGGCCGCCCAGCGCAGCTGCACAGGTGACCCCGAGTGAGACCCGGCACACAAACATCTTCCCTCCTTGGATCCGAGCAGATAGCACGGGCTCGGCCCTGCCACCTCCTTGTTGCTCCCGCAGCAGTGGCTGGCCGAGGAGGGAGGATGGGGCGGGCGGGGGTTGATGGGGAAGGAAGTGCCTGTGATCATTCTAGTAGCTACACTTCCTGAGTGACAATTCAGGTCAAACGCTTTGTGGCACGTGACCACCGGCCCTCGCAGCCACCCCAAAAGGAGGGAGGTCCTGGGCGATCTGCTGAGGCCCCTATGTCGTCCAGCCAGGACTTGAACCTGTGTCTCATGTGGCTGCAAGTCCTGGAAGAGCTCAGGAGCACAGTTTGTGAGAGACCCCGAGAGCCCAGGCTGACCCCAAGGCAAACCTGCGCCCACAGCGTCACAGAGTTCTCCCCAGAGCAGCTTTGGGAGCGTCCGCACGAGCACAAAATCTTCAACAGGGGAGAAGAGTCCTGCCCTGGGCCACTGTGGCTGGAGAACCGGGTCTGGTTCTGGCTCCTGCGCTTCAGGAACAAAACAGAGCGGGGGTTGCAAGCTCGGGTACCTACAGGGGCCACACAGGTACCAGCAATGACGTGGGCTGCGTTTAACGCAACAGCGAGCGGCGGGGACTGTGGGACATCACTGCTGCTGGGTGGAGCTCCCGTCCACTTCTGCCAAGTGGAAACGGGGCCAGATTTTCTGACTTTTCAGAAGAGGATGGAAATCTGGATTTTTAAGTAAATGTTATGAATTCAAAATAAAACACTCTGGGACCAAACATAACATGTCCACAGGCCCCTTTCAGCCAGGGAGCTGCCAGCCTGTGCCTTCTGGAGCACGGAGCGGGTCGAAGGAGGGGACCGAGGCCCGGCTCCTGTCCTGGGAGGCCTATAAGGGGAAACAGGGGCATTCGGGCCTAGAGAGGAGCAGGTGTCTCTGTTTTCAAGCATCTAAAAGGTTATTATGTGGACGAGGATGTGGACAGGTCTTGGCAGGAGCCCGGGAGGTTGGCAGAAGATTGATGCTCTCTGGGAGGAAGAGTTTGATTGAGCCCAACCTCAGAGAAGGATTTCCTGCCAGGCCAAGGCATCACCACTGGGCCTGTAGAAAATTCTTCGATGGTGGAGCTGGAGGCTGGATGATTCTAGGATGTTGTTGGAAGACTGACACAGCCCCGAAGCCCCAGGACTCTGTGCCTCGTCTATGCTTTGGGACACAATCACTGTGCTCGTGTCGCCAGCCCCAACTCGTCTCTCGAGTCCTATCTACGTCGGTATTTTTGCGGTTTATGATTTCTCCAACTGGCTGGCGAGGCTACAGCTCGAGGGCTCTCCCCTTGAGCCCCGCGGCTCCCCAGAGTAGCCGAACCCTCCCAAGGACAGATCGCCATAGGAACGCTCTGCCGAGCTCTACCCCATCATCCGTGGTTCAGAACTCACTTCCACATGGCCCTCGAGCCGCATTTGGGCTCCAGCCGACTGTCTCCCCCAGCGGCATACCTCCTTCTGGCAGGTTAAGCGGTTCTCCAGCTCTTGGACTCTGGTCTGTTCTTCTTCTAATGCTTCCTTCACTCTGTTTTTCTCTTGAGTAAAGCTTTCCTCCCAGACCTGCAACCCAATGGCCAGTGTTTTAATAGACCTAGTTGCCATGGCAGGAATCTGGACTCTGTGCCAGGAACTGCACGGGCAGCTCTTTGCTGCTCGCCACAGCCCCACGGGGGAGGCCGCGGGCAGCTAGGAACAAGGATCCAGAGCGGACAGGCTCAGCCCAGAGCCCAGGTGGGTCCTTCCTGGGTGAGTGACCTGGATTTGGGCTCAGGCTGACTCTGTCTCCCCCAGCTGCCTACCTTCTTCTGGCAGGCTAAGCGATTCTCCAGCTCTTGGATTCTCTTCTGTTCTTCTTCTAATGCTTCTTTTGCTCTGTTTTTCTCTTCAGTGATGCTTTCCTCCAAAGCCTGAAAGTCAATGACTGTTGTTTAATAGGTATAGTTGCCATGGCAGGAATCTGGACTCCATGCCAGCCACTGCACGGGCTAGCTCTTTGCTCCAACAACCCCATGGGGGAGACTGTGGGCAGCTAGGAGCAAGGGATCTGGAGTGGGCAGGCTCAGCTCAGAGCCCCAGGTTGGTCCTTTCTGGGTGCACGACTTTGGCAAAGAAGCCTCAGTTTCCCTCTCTGTACAATGAGGATAATAATAGTGTTTCTTGCCCTGGGAGAATGTGAGGGGCAGATGGGAGGCTGGACATGAGCCACTTGGCATGTGATCACCACTCATTAATAAGGGTCAGTCATTTCTTCTGTGATCTCCACTTCATAGAGCACTTAGAGGGACTTAGGGGGATTAAGGAATCGGCCAAATTTACCAGCAAATCACACAAGCAGGGATTCAAACCCTGGTCCATTGGACTCCAGAGTCTGTTTTCTAAACCAGGGGTTGGCAAACTCTGGCCTATCAGCCAAACCTGGCCTGCTCTCTGCATTTTGTAAGTAAAGTTTTATTGGAACGCTTCCTTGCTCACTGTTTGCAGATTGCGTATGACTGACCGCCTTTGCACCGCAACAGCCGAGCTGAGCAGTCACAGGAGAGCAACGCGGCTCACAGAACTGAAGATACGTACTATGTGGCTCTTTATGGAAAAAGTTTGCTGAGCCTGATCTAAACCGTTAGTGTGTGCACAAGTCAAGTACATGTTGTCAACGGTTCATAATAGAAAAGGATTAGCTTGATAAAAGAACCTAGAGTTTCTTACTATTCAAGTAGTCCTCACATGAGTCAGGATTCATGAGAAGGAGTTTAATTAACGAGTTTTGACACATGTATTTTTAGAAAGGCTGGGGGTGATGGTGTCTTAGGGTTTAAGGCAGACTGATTTCAACCTGGGACCCTCCACCGAATGCCTGGGTGGCTCAGTCGGTTAAGTGTCTGCCTTCAGCGCAGGTCATGATACCAGGGTCCTGAGACCGAGCCCCGCATCAGGCTCCCCGCACAGTGGGAAGTCAGCCTCTCCCTCTGCCCCTCTCCCTTCCACAATCATAATCTCTCTTTTAAAAAAAAAATTTAATTAATTTATTTTTTCAGAAAGAGAGAATCTTCTAACTGGCTTGGTGTTTAGGAACGTAAGTAGCAATCTTGGCCATTTTTTCCCTATGATATGAATAAAGAGTGGAAGATGGAAATGCCGTGGAGTTGGTCTTTCATGCACTTAGAGATAGTCTGTGGGTTGCAAACCAGGACTGGCAGTAATGACTCAAACTTGGGAAATCGACTGTGGCATCTAAGCTAATAAGGGACCAGTTCCAGGAATTTCAATAACCTTGACGTTTCAAGTTGATTTCGCTATAAGTTTTAGAATTCAAGCTTCGTCTTAATCCTCCAGCATCATTCACCTATTTAATTAATTTACTTCCATAGCATCGAACAAGAAATCCCTCAGATTTCTCCCCCCAAGTACATGCCCTCAGCAAAGGCCATTCCATCAGTTTCCAGGAGTAAAGAAAATGACAGGGACGGCCTTACCGCCTTCTCTTCCATCAGCTTCTTGATTTTGGCTTTCAGCTTCTCCTCTTGCTGCAGCCTATCCTCATTCAGCTTCTCCTTCTCTGCCAGATGCTCCTGCAGCTTCTCTTGCATAAAAGACTGCTGGGTTTCCTGAGAGCTGTGGATCTTGATCTGAAACCAGAGGAAGGAGAACTGAAGCTGATGAGGGGGACAGGACGAATTAAGGAGTCATTTCAACATTTCTCTTTTTACATGTTCTTTACCTTTAGGTGGACAGCCAAGGGTTTGCCCAAAACTTTCTTAAAAACATGGAAAAGCTATGCTTAGCCTAGTTGCTGGTAGTGAAACAGCAGAGTGGTTAAGAACTCGGACTCTCGATCTAGATAGAATTTCAGCTCTACTTCTTTCTAGATGCTCCTTCATTTAGAAAATGAGAGTAATAACAGTGTCTGCCTCTCAGAGTAAGGATTAAGTGAGGTCGTGACGGAAAGCTTTTGGCACAGCGCTTAGCACATAGCAGGTGCTCAGTAAATGGCAGCTAGAATTATGAGTTATTATTTGCTGAATGGAAGAGAAAAAGCGACAAGCTAGGGTCAGAAGGCCTGAGCTTTTGTCTTGATTCTTTCATCAGCTAGCTGTGTGACCTTGGAACGGTCACCTAGCCTCTGAGGTTTGATGTCCATATCTGTGAAATAAGGAGCATGGGCTAGATGAGGGGTCGACAAAGTACTGTCTACAGGCCGAATCTGGTTCACTGCCAATTTTTATAAATAAAGTTCTGTTGGAACAGAGCCACTCCCATCATGCTCATTCATTCATGTATTGTCAATGGCTGTTTTTACTCCACAGCAGCAGCGTTGAGTAGGTGTGACAGAGGCTGTATGACCTGGAAGCCTAAAATATTTGCCATCTGGCCCTTTGGTCCCAATACCTCACCTTTTCTCTATCCATGTCTTTGGCCATGTACTTGGCAGGGCCCAGCCATATGATCTACTCTGGCCAGTGGGATGTTAAGAGACATAACACAGCAGAGAATTGAAAAGCATTCCATGATTGCGCTGCTTTCTTTTACATCTCTGCATCACCATGGGAACATGCCCAGGCTGGCCTGTAGGAGGATGAGAGACAGGTGGAGCAGAGTAGAGCTGCTCCAGCAGAGGCCAACCCAGACCAATCAAGGGCCAGCGAACACCCAGACACTTGGGCAAGCCTGTCCGGGTTGGCGTACCCACCTAGCAGCTGACCCCAGCAAATAATAATTGTGGAACGCCGCTGAAGTTTTGTAGGTGTTTACTACAAAGCACTGTTATGGTACCAGCTACCAGAGTGGTGCATTCCTTAAGGATCACTTGCCTCTATGATGTGGACATTTGTGACTTTTTGGTAATTGTGCTCCCTGCATGTGGCTAGCTGTGCTGCTTCCACTGTGTTTTTAATAAGTATGGTTTTCAAGATCTGATGGCATCTACATTTTCTGATAATTTTGACAGAAGGAAACAAGCATCCTGTCTTTGCCCTTGCCCTCCTGGGAGATCTTAGCCACCGTATCTGAGTCCTTTTGTGTCAAACGGAGATATCCCGTCACGTCATGGGAGAATGTGGACTGACTAGTTAACAGGGAAAGACCAGGGCTAAAACGCACAGTGCTATATAAATGCCAACGAGGAGCTGAAATAACTTTCAGACTGAAAATATTACCTGAAGTTCCTGGGTTTGGCTTGTAATTTTTTTATAATATACCAGGAGATATTCCAGATACAAGGACAGTCCTTGAAAAGAGAAGCAAGAAGAAGGTAAGTCTCAATTCAATTCACCTCCTTTGCTTTCTGAACCACGTCGTAACAGAGCTCGCTCACAGGTGGATGCGGGCAACGCTGCCCCCCGCCCTCCATCAAGAAGACATGAGCTGCCACCCAATGTGTGTTTTTAAAATGGTTAGTCAGCCTCAAATCTAGTTTCTTTTTGAAGATGGGAAATAAAACCCATCCACAGAGCACCCTCTCTTGACTCAATGTCCACTGTGTGCAAAGCCATGAGCTGAGTGCTTTGGGGGAGGGGGGAGGCGAGGGGATGCTACAAAGCCATTCCTCAAGGTTCAGTCCGAGAGACAGGGTCTAACTGCCTGGCAGGAAACATGCAGTGGCTCATGTGGCGTCTAAGTGACGGCTGATGGGGTGCGGGGGTGTGAGAATCTCAGAGGAGGAGCCATCATGTGCCTGGAGCGATCACAGGAGGCTACTTGGCCGAGGAGTCACCAGGTGTGGGCACTGCTGGGTACGTAGAGCTCAGAGTCGGAGGGCAGAGCATTTCTGAATGGAAGATGCGGCCCAGCAGGCTACAGGTTGGCCCCCAAAGATATCCAGGTCGTAGTCTCTGCAGCCTGTGAATGTCACCTTACGGGGCAGAAGGAACTTTGCTGGTTAAGGTGATCCTTCATCAAGTTAAGGATCTTGCAATGCGGGGGGGATCATCCTGGGATATTGGGGGGACTCAGTACAATCACACAGGAAGATGGAGGACAGGGGATGTGAGAGCAGCAGAGGCTGGAAGATGCCGTGCTGCTGGCTCTGCAGACGGAGGAAGGGGCCACAAGCCAGGGAATGTGAGGAATTCCTTTCTAGGGACTGGAAAGGCTAAGAAATGAAGCCTTCAGGGGGACTCAGTCCCATTGACACCCTGACTTGAGTTCAGGGAAGCTGATTTCAGGCTTTTGGCTTCCAGGACTGTGGGACAATAAATGTGTAGTGTTGAGGCTCTGCACTTGTGGTACTTGTTGCAGCAGCCCCAGGGAGCGAACACGGGGGTGGGGGCAGGAGGGGAGCTGGGGGGCAGCGCACATCCGGCCAGGGTGCCGCGCTTCACTGGCTGCACAGGTGATGGGAGGCAGGGGCGGGAGGTGGGTCAGTTCATGGCAGGCCTGGAACAGTAGCCTAAAAAGAGCGTAAACTTGATGGAAACATCCCTGAAGTACACTGAGCATGTGCTGCGTGCCCGGCTCTCTGCCAGGCAATCAAGGCATCGCCCCCCGTATCACCTGCTCACCACCCCGTTTGACAGGTGAGGCAGCTGGGCCCTGAGACACGTGGCGGCCCAGTGAGCCCGGCAATCAGCCGAGCCAGGCCTGGGGGTCAAGTCAGTGTGACTCCAGCGTCTGGGTCACTGCGACTTCAGTGGCTGATGGAGCACTGGACTGGCTTGATGCAGACTGTTCTGTGTTTTGCCTTTTCTTTTTTCTCTCTTCTCTTCTCTTCTCTTCTCTTCTCTTCTCTTCTCTTCTCTTCTCTTCTCTTCTCTTCTCTTCTCTTCTCTTCTCTTCTCTTCTCTTCTCTTCTCTTCTCTTCTCTTCTCTTCTCTTCTCCTTTCCTCTCCTCTCCTCTCCTTTTTTCTTTTCTTTTCTTTTTTTCTTTTCTTTTCTTTTTTTCTTCTTTTCTTCTTCCTAGACAAATAGCTGGGAGGAACTAGCAGGGTTTCCTAACTGCAGCTCTACTGATGGGCTCTGCTAGGCAAGCCTTGTTGGGGCGGCCATCCTGCACACCGTGGGGTGTGGAGACCAAAGTATCTCCAGACATTGGCAGGTGTGTCCCAGGGGCCAAATCCCTTCTTCCAAGTTAGGGGCTGAGAGCCCACGGACGTCTGGGTCTTCAGTGCCCATGTTCTATACCAGGGTGGGAGAAATGGGGATAAAAAGAAGAGGGAGAGAAAGCTGTTTTTCGGGGTAGGATGGTGGCCCCACCATCAGGAAGAGGAGACAGGTTGGGTGGTGTGGGGGCTGGCGAGAAGGGAGGAGCTGCCAAGCTTTGAGGTACTGGGAGGACTCGAAGGAAGGGTGGTCGGCAGGGAGCAGGAACAGCCCGGCCCACCCAGGTCTTTGTGAGATTAGGAGACAGCAGCCTTCTTCCTGGTGGACGTGGCCCCGGCCATGGTGCCACCTGCTGCCTTAGGTGGCATCAAATCTGTACCACCGTTCTCGGCAGCACGGCATGTGGGGATGTCCCTTTGGCCATTGCTGCCCTGGGAGTGGCTGTTGGATTGCCCGGATGGAGACTTTCTTCATGAGAAAGGAGACAGGAGAGAGGGGAGGATGGAGGGCTGCCCTGGAGGAAACCTTCTCGCAGGGGCAGGAATAGTGAAAGGGGCTGCTGAAAACGAATGGAGAGGGTCAGGAGCCAGGCCGGGTGTGCCAGGCGCAGGAGAGCCAAGGGGTGAGGGTGTTTCCAGGAAGAGATCCGAGGGCGTTGGGTGAGAGAACACGGGCTGGGGAGGGATGGTGGGCCCGCCAGGGCAGGAGGCCCCGGGTCAGATGCGTGCGGGGAGGGGGGGTGGCAAAGCAAGGAGGCAGCGCCACAGCAGGAAGTTTGCAATGAAGACAGAGGGTCTAACGCTTCCTCAAGGTCATCGGTGGGACAGGAGTGTCCGGAGGAGAAAGAGAGCTAAAGCAGCAGCAGGTTCCAGGGAAGAACCGCCATCCTGAGACGCGTGTTTGACAGCAAGGGGAGGAATAAGAGGGAGGGAAAGGCTGTGGAGGCCAGAGGGGGGAGTCGTTCTTCTGGACCCTGTGCACAGGTTCCCCCCAGGAGGGACAGGGAAGGGGACACACAGGGAGGGAAGAGCTGCATCTGGAGAAAGCAGTGAGAAGACAGTGGGGATTTGGAGGGGGATTTGGAGGGAGGAAAGATGGTAGGGAGGCAGAGAAAGGAAGAGAGCTGAATATGTTCATGCCTGGGGCCTTGATCCCTGGCAGTGCAGCTTTCTGCGAATTCCCAGCATGCAAGAATAGAACAGTGATATTATAATAATAGCTATCACGTATTAAGTACCTGCTGTGTGCCAGGCACCGTGCCAGGAGGTTTACACGTGATAGTTTCTAATCCTTATAAACAACCCAGCAAGGAAATGTGTTTGCATCTGTAGGTGAGGCCACAGAAACTCAGCAAGGTCGAGCTGCAGAGCTGGCAAGTGGTAGGATCAGAATCCAGACCCGGGTCTGTCATTCTGTTTCGAGTGACTGGAGGCTTGTGAGTAAGGGCTGGAGTGGCAAATGTGAAGGGTGTATCAGGGGAGGTGCTCTGTGAGAACATCGAGATGGCAGGGGTCGGGGGAGACGGCCTGGGTGATGTTGGCATGAGCTATAGGAGCACATGGATTTGGGTGGCTAGAGTGGGATGCAACATGTGACCCAGGAACCTAAGGGGAAGGATCAAAGCATGAGTAGGATGCAGAGAGGATTAGGGAGAGGAAGGACTCAAGGATGTTGAAGGGGGGCAGCCCCGGTGGCTCAGCGGTTTAGCGCCGCCTGCAGCCCAGGGCGTGATCCTGGAGACCCGGGATCGAGTCCCACGTCGGGCTTCCAGAAGCATGGAGCCTGCTTCTCCCTCTGCCTGTGTCTCTGTCTCTCTCTCTCTCTCTCTCTGAATAAATAAATAAATATTTTTTTAAAAAAAAGGATGTTGGAGGGGAAGAGGGGGTGTGTGGTCACCTATCTGGGTTCCACCAGGAGCCGTAATCATAGTGGGATTTCTCTCTTCTCGAGAAGAAGAAGCAATTCTTCATTATATTTCTGGTTACAAAAGTTATATGTGTCTCTTACACAAACCCAAACATGACAGACATCCGTGACACGGGCGGTGTTCACTGCTCTCGCTCCCTGGCCGGCACACAGTAGGGCTGCAGCAAATAGCTGATGAGCCATCAAGTGAAAGCAAAGGTCCTACGCGATCCCACCACACTGGATAACGCTCCCCACACTTGCATGTCTTTTTCTTCAGATTTTTCTTTAGGCTGGATGCCGATTCTTCGAAATGGGAGCAACTATGCGTATTGTATCACAACTTCCTTTTTTCATTTCAAAATGCTGCATCTTTTGGATATCTGAGAAAGAGTGATTTTCTGTGCATGCAGGGAAGCCTTTTATTTGTAACAAAGTCTTGCAGAAATAGACACAAACAACTGACTTTGCAAGAAAAAAAAAAGTAGAGTCCTTTCTTTCTTTTATCAAAAGAAGCCGAGAAGCCAGGCAGGAGGAGTGGGGAATAACTTTCAAGGTCCCTCTTTAGACATTTCACATGTTCCCAGCTGGACCACACAGCAAATCTTTCACCACTCAGGTCTTTAGTGGCAACATCAACCTTCTGGGTCCCTTAGGATGCTAGCCAACAACGCTTCAAATAGTTCCCCTCACATTACTTGACCTGCATTCCCCCGGAGGGTTTATTTCAGGATTTACGAACCTAGCTTGTTAGGTGTGCTTTACCTCTTAGGACAGTGATGGGAAAGGCAGGTGGTGATGGTAGTTAAGAGCAGGGGCTTGGAGGGCAGAGGGATCTGAACTGAATCCCAGCTGTACCATGTGGCTGTTGGGACACTTGGCCCATTGTCACGAATCTAGGAAGGAGGCCTGCGAAGGGCTCCTTTGGGTTCAACTCAACTGAGTGCTTGTGGCTGAGAAAATCCTGTTTGCTGCCAAATGAAAAAGGGGCAGAGGCTGCGGGTCAAGTTACCTTGGTGTAAATAAATCAAGCTGCACTGCCCGTGCGTGTACCTATCTGACCCACATTTAGGTCAAATTAGGTCAACAAGTACTTCGGGCTGGTGATAATGGCAGCTCCCATTTGTTGAGGCTTACGGTGGCCCCGGCTTCATGATCGGTGCATGCATCTTAGTGTTTAATCCTCACAACATCCCTGTGGGATCTTAGCCCCATTTTATGAACAGGTAAACAGGGGCACAGAGAAGTCAAGTAACCTGCTCCTACAACTAGTAAGTGCACAGTTGAGATTCAAACTTTGGCAGCTGGTCTCCAAAGCCCACACTCAGAAGCATTCTGCTGTGTGACGCACATGGGCCTTCCTTGGGCATGGCTCATGGTGTGCATGGGAGAGGCGGCTCACCTTGGGGAGCGAGTGCTCTTAGCTCTCTCTCTGCTAAGTTGATGACAGAGTATGTCCTTTAGGAGTTGGGCACGTACCTGGTACCTCTCTGGATCTTCAGAAAGAGTGTAGGGGTCCCAGAAAAACCACAGGCATTAGGATCACAATGACTCGTTTGACTCCTGACCTTACCAGGTACCAGTTGTATGACCTTGAGCAAATTTCTTAATGCATTGAGACTCAGTTTCCTTACCTGAAAAAGAAAGAAAATAATAGTACCTCGTTTATTCCGATATGGGAGGATAAAAGAGCACAACGCACATAAAACATCTGACACAGTGATAAGTTGCCAGGAGGAACTAAGTAAACCATGGTTCCTAAGCTTCTCTCATGAACTGGGAACACAGAAGGCCTTTAGGAGTGTTTGTGGTTGGCGCTGAATGACTGGGGACCCCCTGCTGGCCTCAGTGATATGAAGTACTTTGCATCTCCTTGTCATGCTGGAGTACTCACAAAAGTAGTTTTTGAGCCAGTTTCTTCATTTCTAAAATGAGGATAATTGTACCTGCCTCACAGAGTTGTTGTGAGGATGAAGTGCGATAATGTATGGAAATGCTTGGAATAGCATCTAGAATAGAAATGCTCAGCAATGAATGACAACCACCATCGTCGCCATTAGCACCTTCACCATCATCATCCCCCTCACCATTACCACCATCACCATGTGATCATCACCATGACTGTCATACTCGTCACCATTATCCTCTTACTACCATCATCATCATCCTCACCACCATCATCATCTTCATCACCACAGTTCTCACCAACATCATAATCATCATCACACCATCATCACCACCACCACCACCACCACCACCACCACCACCACCACCACCACCACCATAGTCATATCACCATCATCATCCTCACTTATTCTCACTCCCACCATCCTCATCATCCTCACCATCTTCACCATCCTCACTACCGTTACCATGGCTGCTGCCATCTGTGTGTGGACGGTTCTGTGCTAGGAATGAGGTACAGTAGTACCTAACACAGAGAATACAGGGAATTGTTTAACTCATTCCTTTCTTTTAGTCTTTTGGGACCTTGCCATAATACTGCTTGTACTGGAAGAGAAAATGCCTTTACTGTCAACCTCTGCCAAATGAGTGAAGGATGAACCCTACTCATTGACCTTTCTGTTATAACTCTCCATGCTTTCTCTCTAACTTCTCAGAACCAAGTAGTTGTAATCACAGAATATGGTCTGTGTTTCCCCCACAGGCGTTCTGTAGAGCATTATTCCAAAAGATGTTAGATGTGAGCCAGGACAGCAAAAAAGGAGAAATGTGTTTTGGGAACACTGCATTCTTTACCCCATTTTTCTAGATCCATAGCACATGTTGGCGTAGAAGGGACTCTGCACTTGAGATGGCAGGTTTGAGAAATGTTGCCTGAAATGATTTTCTGGAATTGCTGTCCTGACACTCAACTCTATAATTAATCCACATCGCTTTATAATAAAATATATGTCTAGATTTATGGACATAAGCTACAAGCACTAAAATGGTCTTGGACATGGGGAGGGGACGGCACACACATAACTTGGCCCCACTATTATTAGGATAGAGATGCTAGTTCCTTACTTCTTGAAGAACAGTTAGTACTGTGATCCATGTTTTACCTGATTTCATGTTTGCTCAGGACTGCCAAGATTACAACAGTACCACTGGGACTGGGGAGCCATTGGGTGGTCAGGAGAAGACCAACTATCCTCTTCTCTGTGCTATATGTGAGGGGCAGGCATTATAGAAGTTAATCGTGTTTTTGCTTTTGTCTTCTTTTCAAAGAAATTTATACCACCTTTGGGACTACTTTGGAGACATCATGGCTGGAGATGTTGAATCATCAGAGTTGAAAATCACTCCTTTATTCTCATTTATTGCTCTAAGAATGTCAAATTCATGCGGTCTCTATGAAGGGTGACTTGGCAAGGCATAGCAATAATCTTCAAAATGTCAGAGTTCCTGAAGGTGTGGCCCTCAGCTCTCTTCCTCATATACTTTTTTACTGATACCATTCACACCTATGGCTTTATCCATCCATCCATCCATCCACCCATCCACCCCACCATCTATCCATCCATCCACCCACCCATTCATCCCCCACTCATCTCCCATCCAATGATTCATCCATCTACCTATCAATCCATCCATTCATTCACCCATCCATCCATCCATCCATCCACTCATCCACCCATCCATCCTCCATTTATCTCCCATCCAACCATTCATCCATCTACCTATCAATCTGTCCATCCATCCATTCATCCACTCATCCACCCACAGTTATTAAGCACCCACTATGTGGCATATGCTTTTCTGGGTTCTAGAGATACACCATTAACATCTGTTTCCCAGACTAGACATACAAGGTGACGGCTGCATCCTTGGCACCTCATCTTGAATGTCTCACAAGCACTTCTTTCAAACCTGGTCTTCATTCAACGTTCCTTACTCTGGATTTTAGTGAAGAAGAATTGCCTGTTCTTTTACACAAGCCAGAAACCTGGAGGTTTCTAGAACCCTTTCTCTATGTCACTTCCCTTCCAATCATATCCAATTCCACCACTGAGGCCTGTTGATTTACCTCTTAAATGCCTGAGAAACTTCTCCCCTTCTGTATCCTACCCCTGCCCTGGAGCCACCATCGTCTCTTGTGACAGCCTTCTAGCTGGTTCCCTGGTGCTCCATGATGGCCATTTTCCAGTACATTTTCCACTCACAGTCAAGAGGATTATCTCCTAAAGCAAACCTGTCCATCAGTTCCCTGCTTAAAATCTTTCATTGGGTTCTCAATGCGCTTAGGATAAAGCAGAGCTTCTTATCAGAGCCCTACAAGCCCACATGGCACATCCCCCGCTGACCTTTCCTGCCAGCCCTGTCCCACCTCCCACCCCTATTTTTTTCAGTGCCTTGTGTTCTTCATGCTCCCATCCTAATACACATCTCTCTTCACCCAGAATTCTCTCCCCTCCCCTCTCCTCCCCTCTCCTCTGACAAATAACTCCTGTGTATCCTGAGGATGCCCTGCCTTCCCTAACCAGGTTAGAGTCCTGCACTTCTCCTTTGTAGCACTTGTCACCTTTAATGTTTTAGGTGTGAGTGATTTTCCAATTAATGCCCACCCTCCCCTCCCTAAGACCACAAGGTCTATGAGGGCAGCAATAGTGTTTATTTCCCCCTCAATATTTTATCATGACAAATTTCAAATGTACAGATAAAGCAAGAGGCTAAGCAAGACACCCATACACCCTCCACCTGGATTCCACCTGTTTCTGACCTCGCTACATCTCTGCCCTGCACAGAGCTGGTGTCTAGTAGGCATGCAATGAATTTGTTGAATGAAAGTGGTTTAACTCCCTCCACCTCTAAGGTGATAAATATAAGATGAATTGGTATATGTTCTGTACCATTCATTTCAGCATTAACTGTAAGTATGGGAAACTGGAAACAACTTAAATGCCCGTGACAAAAAAATTAAAAAAAAAATAAATGTATAAGTAGTGCCTATTCTGTGCCAGATACTATTCTAAGTACTTCACATATACCGATGCATTCTAATCCTCCCGACAACCTCAAGGGGTAGGTACTCCTTATTATCCTCATTTTACGGGTAAGGAAACTGAGGCAGAGAGAGAGTAAGAATCATACATCTATTTCCATGGGAAAATTCTGTGGAAGTTATGCCCGAAATAAACAGTAGTGACAACATCACCTGCTGGCAAAGGATGAGGAGCAAGAGGAACTCTCACGCATTGCTGGTGGGAATGCAAAATGGTGCAGGCTCTTTGGAGGACAGTTTGGTGGTTTCTTTTAAAACCATGCATGCCCTTACTACATGATCTAGCAATTCTACTCCCTGGTATTTACCCAAAGGAGTTGAAAACTTATATCCACACAAAAATCTGCACACAGATGGTGATGATGGCTTTACTCATAATTGCCAAAACTTGGACGCTACCAGGATGTCCTTTCACCAGGTGGATGGATAGATAAACTATGGTCCGTCCAGACAACTAGTCAGTGCTAAAAAGAAGTGAGTTATCAAGTCATGAAAAGACATGAGAGGGAACTTAAATGCATGTTACTAAGTGAAAGAAGCCAATCTGGAGAGTTGTAGGATTCCAGTTGCATGACGTTCTGGAAGAGGCAAAACCATAGAGGCAGTAGAGAGGTCAGCGGCTGGGGGAGCTGGAGGTTGGGGGAGGGATGAGTAGATAGCAAGCGGAGGATTTTTAGGGCAATGAAACTATCCTGTGTGATACTATAATGGTGGATCCAGGTCGTGACACCTTTGTCCAAACCCACAGAGTGTGCAACGCCGAGAGTGAGCCCCGATGTGAAGCATGGTCTCTGGGAATGATGCATCCCTGTAGATTCACCAACTGTAACACACTTACCACTCTGGTCGGGGGGTGCTGATAATGGGGGGGGATTGGGCATATGGGGGGCAGGGGGCACACGGGAAGTCTCTGTACAGTACTTTCCTCTCAGTTTTTCTGTGAACCTAAAACTGCTCTAAAAACAGTCTAATAGATACATAATGGTAGTCGCTTCTGAGAGATAGGATTTAGCATAATCCCGACTTAATTTTCCTTTTGCTTGTGTCACGTCTCATTTTCCTTCAGTAATCATGTCTCACTTTTTTTTTTCCTCCCCCAAGGAAAAAATCACTTCTCAAAGTCTGGAGAAGGGCCACTTGGCCACATAGCTAAGAAGCCTTCCTCAACAGATGTCCCATCATGATAAGATTCAACGCGACATTTTAGAGTCATGCAACTACGTGAGAAAAAAGTGCCATTAACCTGTGTCAGAGCTGGAGAGCTGGATGCCCACGTCCCGGAGGAGACGCTCCGTTTCCTCCAGCCAGGACAGCGACAGGCACAGGATGTCCAGCGCCACCTTCTGGAGCCCTGAAACAGGTGGGCTCACCTGAAGGTTCTGAAGCAGGTCCACCTCCTTCCTCAGGTCCTTGCTACCGCAAGACTTTTTCATGCAGGCCTGGAAAGACACGAGATCATGAGGAGCCCAGACGCTGGGCCCAGAAGCAGCAGCGCTCTTGACTTGGCCAAGAGACAGGCAGCGCCGCATGTTGGCCGCACTCGGACGGCTCAGTTTCATTTACCTCCCCCCCAGCCCGCCTGCTCCCCGTTTTGGCAGCTTTTGCTTTTTTGGCACTCTAGTGTAGCCTTTGGTGGCCGAAGAGACCCCACTTTTAGGTATCTGCAATTCCAAAGCCAAACTGCCAAGGACAATTGGCTGAAAGGAGAACCAAATCTGGCTACTTCTGTTCATCAAAATTCCTGTTGAGATCAACACATCAGCTGGTCAGAAAGCGGGGTTTCCTGATTTGAAGGAGTGCTGACAAGCCAGCGTTTGCACAAGCTCCCCAAATAGTAGCTGCTTATTTCTAGAGAAAGCAGAAGCAGCTGCCTGCTTGGGGAGGCTCCATTCTGGTGTGGGAGCCATGGGGTTCAGGCAGACTTCTGGGCCCGTCTCCTCTGGAGTCAGAAGCAAAAGAGGCAACCCCCCCCCCCAACAACAACAACAACAACAACAAAACAAAAACAAAAAAAACACCCAAAAAAACAAAAACCCCAAAGAGCCCCAAACAATAGCCTTTCCACTGCTGGGCCAGAAAATAATGCAAATAAAGAGCAGGGATGTTCCTCTGAAAATAACAGGGGACTTATTTATTATTGATTTGTTTTTTGCTGGGGCCCGGGGCCTCCCCAGGTCAGTAGCAGGGGTGCATCATGCATCTTTTCCGTGGCCGCACCAAGTTCACCTGGGAGGCATTTTTTGAGGCTCTTTGTTTTCTGCTCCCAAACAGATTTCTCCAGGAGAAAAGGATGAAAAAGGAGCAGAACATTTCTTCCCAACCTACTCCACAAATGCTGGGGAAATTTCCCAAACAAGCAGCACAAGAATGAGATTTGTAAAAAGCCGAGGAAGAGGGCACCTGGCAGTTGTCTAGAGATGTCTTCAGCTTCTGGATGTTCTCTGTGATTTCCTCCTGTTTAGAATTGCTGAGCTGAGTCTCCTTCTGCAGGGTCCATCTTTTCTGCTGAAAGTTGATGTTGTCCTCAGTGACCTGGGTGATCTTCTCTATTAGCTGGTGAGAAAAAGGAAAGAGAGATTTGCACACCAGGGTGGCTCTGGGAAGGGACCAGGAGCGTGAGTTCAAGCTCCCGGGTTCTGCAGGTGAACGGGGAGGCCCTGACGTGTCTTGGTGACGGCTCTGGAGGAGGACATTGGTCCTGTCCCCGGGACATGTCTCCCAGGGTCTGAGATGGCTTTTCAGAGCCAAAGGTCTGTAATGTCATGAGTTTGCTCTGGATTCTCCTGCACCGTGATTTGTCACGCGGAGCCTGATGCTGTGGACTCATAGGTAGAAAGAAGGTCAGTGTCCACAGCTGACAAGAGTAGCCCATGGTGTGTTTTCTTACACATGCATGGAACAGAGGGTTAGAAAGAAAATCAGAAGAATGACAAAATCAGAAGGAAGAAGTGAGAACGCAGCGTCTGGGGACAGGCAGGCCCCACTCCCCCCTACTTCTAAGGTGCCAGCGAGGGGGTAAATGTGTGTGTCTGGCGACCAGAAATAGGCCTGAGTGGTTTAATTTGATTTTCACAGAAACATTTCAAGGGAATTTAACTGGCTTTTACTTTAAAAGCCAGGAAATCCCATAAAATCAAAACAAATCTTTATGGTGTAGCAACAGTGTGAAAAATATGTACCACCAACAAAACACAGGCGCATATGCTCCCAGTGTCTGGAGGCCCAGGTCCCCGAGGGAGGAAGGGAGGAAGCAAGAAAAACCTGTTGATCGGTGACGGGCTTGTCCAGGAACGGCTTCACTCGTCCGTAGGTGGCCTTGATGACTTGACTTCTGAAATGCTCCAGCTACACACAAAGGGAAGGCGACAAAAAAAAAAAAAAAAAAAAAAGGGGGTGAAGGCGACAGTCAGTGGGGCCAGCCAGGGCTGGGGTGGCCGGCAGTGCCAGGGACCAGGAGGTAGGGGGCCGCAGCCTCCAATGGTCAGTACGGCTCGCGGGCGTCTTGAGCTCTTCCTGGAAGGGGCCGGCAGCCGAGAACACAACAGCAGGTTCTAATTACCTTTCAGGTCTGCCCGCCGAACCCGACGGGCACCCGTGGTCGGCGCACACGCCGCTCGCACCCTCAGACGAGCCACTTGCTGCCAATTATCCAGTGGGAAGTCTGGGGCCGGGAGCGCTCTTCCGTAATTGGGAAGTCGGCCCCAGACTGTGAGATAAACATTGAGGCTGTCAGCCCAAGTAAATGGTGTCATCAGCTCGGGTGTCTGGCGAGAGGACAGTGTGCTCCCGTCTGCCAGCCTGGGCCTCCGACCATACGTGTCCTGAACGCTGTGTTGGTGGCCTTTGGGTCCCCAGAGCCTGGTTCAGAGCCGGGCAGAGGAGGCGCTCGGTACGTATTCATCGATGCTCATATGCGGGCATCTGCCAGCCCTGGGCACCCCACTTTGGTTCAGCCAGCTTTTCCTGGGTGCCTGCTTGGTGCCAGTGTTTTCAGATTACAGTCGACGAGATGGCGCGGTTGGATTAGGCCAGGGCACACGGAGGCACGGCTCTAAGGTGCCCAGTGCCCGCAGCAGGGATGGGCCGGGAAGCCCAGCTTGCTCTGAGAATTTACCAACGTGGCCTGGGTTTTTGGTTTACTGACAAAACATGGTCATGGATTCTGAAACAGAGCCCTGAACATACAAAAACAAACAAACAACAACAAAAAAAAACAAAAATAAAATAAAATAAAATAAAATAAAATAAAATAAAATAAAACAAAATAAAATAAAATAAAATAAAACAGAGCCCTGAAGGGATCATAGGTGCCACCAAATCAACTCAAAAGTCAAAGGGTCCGGGCAGCCCCAGTGGCTCAGCAGTTTAGCGCCACCTTCAGCCCAGGGTGTGATCCTGGAGACCCGGGATCAAGTCCCACGTCTGGCTCCCTGCATGGAGCCTGCTTCTCCCTCTGCCTGTGTCTCTGCCTCTCTTGCTCTCTCTCTCTGTCTCTTATGAATAAATAAAATAAAATAAAAAGTCAAAGGGTCCTAACATGCAGGGTTTACTTGCTACCGCGCAGTTCTAGGAACCTAAGAGTGGAATGGTGAGCTCCTAAGGACACCCCTGCAATCAGCCTGCTCAAAGCAGACGGGGCAGGGGTGGGGGTGCTGAGGCACTCCAGGCCATCCTCTGGATCCATGGCCAAGGGGAGGGGTCCCAACGAGCCCAGGAAGAGGTCACGCAGAGAGTGCCCTGTGAATGACGGCCCCACATCCCCCTGGAGGCCTCCCACAGCACTGCTCAGGGGGGGAGGGGACAGGTCCTCCTGGCTCATGGCTCAGTCCTCGAGCCACTTGCCTGGCGAGGGGCAGAGTCTCAGGCAGGGAGCAGGGCCCTGGAAATAAGGGGGTGGGATGGGGAAGTAGCAGAGATGGGGCCCACCCTCTGTCTCTTGGGTCATACCCGGAGGAATCTCAGTGTCTTGCGGGGGGGGGGGGTCCTCCCGGGAGACTTCTCTCCTAAACTCCACTGTAACCTGGATGCTGGGACTTGGGCAAGTGACACAGATCATGCTTTCAATCAAGGGTGTGTTGGGGGCTGCAGGGCACAGAAAGGGGACGGGCTGGTCTGGGTGCACAGACCTTTCTGAGAATCCAGTGAGCAACCTGGTGGGTCCCCCTTCCCAGGAGAACAGAAGCACAGACATATATACACAGAGAATGTTCTTGGGCCCCCTGGAGCCATGGCTGCCAGGAGGGGTCCCCCAGGAGAAGTCCAAGGCAGGCTGCTCTGGAGCCATATCCTGGAGGGTCAGGGCCTCTACCCTGGCGTCCAGTTGGCTTTCCCTCGGCCTTTGGCGAAGTCTTGTTGGCACGTCCTGGCCCTCACATCCATGCCGCACACCAGAGGAAGGGCCACTGGGCCATCTGGGGCCAGAGCGTTAGGGCAGTGGCGTGCCCAGGCCAGCCTGTCGGAGCCTGCCCACCGGCCTGCCCAGACTCTTCCCCATCTAGCGAGCACTTTGACATCTGGCTTCCCCTTACTTTCTTTCCTTAAGGACACTGACTGTGACATCTGCCGGCAGACAGGGGATGCAAGATCACAGTAAATGTCAGGACAAAAAAGTGTGAGGGAGAAAGTCCCAGAAACACCATGGGGTCAAGAGGCTCAGACTCTTCCCAGGAGGGAATTGCACAGCGGCGGGTTCACCGCGTGGAGCAGGGTTGGGCTGTTGGTGCGGGCAGCTTCCCGGGGTGCAGGAGCCACACGCGGCTTCTCGGCTGGGGTCGAATCCAACCACGGCCACCGTCCTCCTGACTCATCCCCACCAGCTGGGGAGCAGAAAACCCAGGGGCGCATGGGCCACCGAGGGGGGCTCTGGAGCTCGCCTACCTGACCTACTGCCCTTTCCAAATTGACTTTAATGAGGGTCTCTCTGTTTCCCATTTCTTGTAGCTGGAGCAATTTCTTTCTGGAATCCTCCTGAAGCTTCTCTTCAACCTGAAAGGACGATGAAAGCATGTGCTTGCTGCTAATGTGATCATAATGCCCTCTGGGGAGCTTCCTGGAGGAGGTCTGATGGCCATGGGGGTCCTGGGGCGGGGGCAGGGGTCATGGGTGAGCGAGTGCAGGGTGGAGGCGGGCTCGCAGGAGTCGCCCCGGGGTGGGATGGAAAGGACCCCTGCGGGTCCCTAGCAAGCCACATGACCGGGGATGGGTCCTCCTCTGCCTAGCGGGGATGGTGATCCTAGTGCTCCTCCCAGGGTGAGTGCGGGGATTCAGTGTTTCGAGCGGGGCTGGCACTTCTGGAAAGCTCTGTGCACACATCGGGCGCTGCGCTCTGCAAACGGGGCCGGGAACGTGCCCCGGGCGCCGTGCTCTAGCGCCGCGGGGAACTGGCCCACGCCGGGTACCTGGTAGATGCTATTACTTGGCCTTATCATCGTGCCCGTTTGGCATCACCGCTTCCAGCCCGCTCGCCAGCGGAAGCCGCGCCGGGGCTTGCCAAGCAAAGTCTTCTAGGAATCGCAGCCCGTGGGAAGCGGGGCGACTGGCCGGGTCATTGTCCCCGGGCGGGAGAGGGCGAGGCGGGCGAGCTTGCCGGGCTGGACGCCGCCCTCTGCCGGCCGCCACGGGCCCCGCAGCCCGGCTGCTCCCTTGGGGACCCTGCCGTTTTGGAAGCACCTGCAGAGCCCAGGGCTCTGGGGTTCTCCGGAGAGGAAGCAAACTCCCCTAGATAAGCGTGAGGATTTTGTGCTGCAACGACTTTGCGAGCTGTTTCTTAGGGGGCTGAAGGGGGGGTCACAGAAGTAATAAAAGACCCAGAAGAGCCCCGGAGCTTTCTTCCGAGCAGCGTGGGGCAGCCCCGGAGCCTCTGGGTAGCGCCGGGCCGTTGGCAAAGCCATCTACGCTCCCTGGGCCTCAGCTTCCTCCGCAAACATCCCCTCACGTCTAAACACGCCCTGACTTCTACTTCAGCAGACTCCCTCATACGCCGGGAAGGCCAAGTCCAGCCTGGACTCTGCCTTTAGCGGGGCTCCCCACCTAAGGATCTGCCCCACCTTCCCTGCCCCAGCCCTTGGGGTCATCCTTCGCTGCCGCCCTGCTCCATCTCTCACGCCAAGCCATCTCCAAGCCTGTGGCTCGGGCCCCTGTCACATCCAGTCCACGTCTCCATCCCTACCCTGGTGAGCACCCCTGCCAGGCACCGAGGGCCTCTGGCCTATGTAAGTGGCTCCTCCCTCTGGTTTACTTCCTCCCAACACATTCTTTATGCTGTGAGAGTTGCCAGGCTGTGGAGCAGCTGGGTCCGACACAACTTTCCACATTGACAGAAATGCTCCCTGTCTGTGCTGACTAGTAGCCACCAGCCACCTCGGGCTGTCAAGCACTGGCAATGTGGCTGGTGTGACTGGGGAACTCAGTTTGGAGTTTTACCCAATCTTGGTTAATTTCAGCGTGAAGAGTCGCATGTGGCTCGTGGCTGCGCCACAGTGACGGGAGCCACACAAACCTGGGTTCCAGTCTTTGCTTCGTTACCTACTGACAGTGTGGCTGTGGGCTGGTTACCTTACTAGTGACTAGGAGCCTTGATTCCCTCATCTGTAAAACGGAGAGCATAATCGGTGAAAGAGATGAACTGCTTGGCATAGTGCCCAGTACATGGGAAATTTTAGCTATTATCTTCACCGTAACCATTGATCACAAGTCATCATACCAGTTCTCTGTTCAAAAGCCTTCAGCAGCAACCTGCTGCCCATGTGGTAGGTCACCCGAGTGCCACACTAACGCCAAACACCCAGCCAAGGATGCAAGAAGCCCATACGAATGCCAAACAGGTAAATAAAAATGAGTCCACACTGAAATAAATCATAATAAATCTGCTAAAAATCAAGAGAAAACAAAATCTTCAGAGTGGCCAGGGAAAATAGATTACCCAAAGGCAAACAGTTAGGCTTGTAAATGACGTCTAAGCAGAAACAACAGCGTCCGAGAGTCAATGGAATGATGGACCTGACGTTACCTGTAATGCGCTAGAAGAATGTCAACGTCAACGCAGAATTCAACACTCAGTCGAAATGTGTTTTAAGAATGAAGGTTAAATATTCATTTCCAAAGATGCGTGTGCCCAAATCTGAGAGACTTTGTCATCAGCGTAGCCATGCTGAAGGAAAACACTAAAAGGTGTTCTTTGGATGGAAGAACAATGATCCCAAATGGATGATCAGAGATGCAGAAAAGAAAGCAAGAAAGGTA
This sequence comes from Vulpes lagopus, assembly GCF_018345385.1. Classification (NCBI taxonomy): domain Eukaryota; kingdom Metazoa; phylum Chordata; class Mammalia; order Carnivora; family Canidae; genus Vulpes; species Vulpes lagopus. The sequence goes on from NC_054831.1 coordinate 131,347,787, forward strand.
ACGTATGGACATGAATATTGACTATAGAGAAATAGTGACTAGATCTTCTGGGGTTTACAAATAGGGAATAGTTGATGAGGCACATGGGTGGTTCAGCTGGTTAAGGGTCTGACTCTTGGTCTTGGTTCTGGCCCCGACCTGAGGGTCATGAGTTCGGGTCCTGTATTGGGCTCTACACTGGGCATGAAGCCTACTTAAAAATAAAATAAATAAAATAAATAAAATAAAATATCATTTAGAAAAATGACAACAGTGGCACACAAATCTGGAGGGGGTGAGTGAAGTTAGTGTTCCACAGTCATTTCCTTACCAAGGAGAAGGGCATAATTATCAACTAATGTTGGATCTTGGTAAGTCAAGAATGCAGATTATAGCCATTAGGTTGACCATCAGAAGAAGAGTTAAAGAATGAGAAACTCAATTACTATTGGAATTGTTAAGTCAAGGCTGAATGCTGTTGTCTTGCTATTACTAAGAGAGTAGTAAAAGAGGAAGGCATTTCCAAGCTAACAGAGAAGATGGAAACAAAAACCACTAACTCAAAAGAGGGCATGAAAGGAAGAAAAGGGAGCATCACACAGTTTGTACACTGAGCAGGAAGGTAGATTTAAATCCCGACAAACCAGCAACCACATTATATGTAAATGCACCAAGAGACAAAGGCTGTTAAAGTAGATTTTATGAATATGATACGCTAGTTAGAAGAGAGATGTGCCTAAAACTTAAAACAAAGACTGACAGAAAGAGTAGGAACAAGATATGCTATGAAAATATCAGTATTTTTTTCTTTTCAAAAGAAAAGCAGTCGGGCTTCTAGCTATATATATACATATATTATGACATTTTATTTATTTGAGACAGAGAGAGAAGCAGAGAGAGAGGGAGAAGGTCAAGTAGATTCTGCACTGAGCATAGAGCCTGATCTGGGGCTTGATCCCAGGACCCTGAGATCATGACCTGAGCCAAAATCAAGAGTTAGACGCCAGCTGAGTCACCCAGGCATCCCACTGCCAAAGTTGCATTAATGACAAAGTAGACGTTAAGGGGAAAAATCTATTAGAGATGAAGAGGGACATTTTATGATGATCAAAGGTTTTTTTTTTTTCTCCAATGAGAAGTATTAAAATTCTAAATTTATAGGCACTTAGTAACACGGCCTCAAAATATATAAAGCAAAAGTTGTCAATACTAAAAGTAGCAATACACAAATCCACAATCATGAGATTTTAAAAAATATGCCTCTTCAATGACTGCTAGGCCACATGGCCAAAAATATCCATAAGAGCATTTAAGTTTGAGCAACACCATTAGCAAACTTGATTTAATGGATCAGTTCTCTTCTGGATAAATTTTACAAATAAGAGTTGAAGTCAGGCTAGACTTGTGGTTACACACAGGAGCATGGAGTCAGATAGACGCGGGTCCAAGTTCTGAGAAGTACAGCTACTTTATCTGCGTGAACTTGGCTAACATCGTGTACCTCTGTGAGCCTCAGTTTCTCAACCATAAAGTGGGGTTAATACCGGTATTGACCACGTGGAGTTATTGGGAGATTGAGATGATACGTGCAGAAGGCCTGGCCCAGAGCGGTCACTGGGCCACCCTGTCCTTGCCTTACCTTGCTTTTTTCTCGCAGTGTCTTAGAGATCATGTTCTGTTCAGTACAACTCTTTTTCAGCTCCTCCCTGAGCTTCTTCATTTCTTTCTCCATGTCTTGGATTTGCTGAAAGAGTTTCAAGAACAGGAAGTCAACTTCCCTGATGGGAAGTGGGAGTTGCCTTCTGGGCTGAAAAGTCCTGAGCCTCTGTAGTTCATTTCATTGGGTTCATTAAGGCAGAAACCTAGTCTGGTATTAGCTTAATTGCTTCCCTTGGGGGAAAATTCTACATCTGTGGGGCAAAGTAGATGTTTTTTCAATTGATGGTTGGGAAATTGGGTAAAGGGAAATGATTAGTTTCTTTTGAAAATCAGCATGGACCCTGGATTAAACAGTACAAGATATTCATCAACTCATTAGAAGCTCTTCTCCTAGGGTATATTTTTGAGATCAGTCTGAATCAGGGCTGCTTGGATGCCACAATGGACATAGTCTGGAAGGACAGAATAATGAAATTTTTCTTTTTTCCCATTCTGAGGCAGAGAATAGCAATGTTCCTGGCACAGAGAACAGGACGTCTCTTCCTCGTGTCTAAGGTGCTGTACTTCCTAATGAATGGGGACGTGGGCCTGGTGCCGTGGAAGAGGACTCGACTGGCACAGGAAATGAACGTTTTCATTTTATTTTATTTTTTTAAAAAATATTTTATTTATTTATTTATGAGAGACACAGAGAGAGGCAGAGACATTGGTGGAGGGAAAAGCAGGCTCCCTGTGGGGAGCCCGATGTGGGACTCGATCCTGGGACCCTGGGATCACGCCTTGAGCTGAAGGCAGATGCTCAACCCAGGCGTCCCTGAATGTTTTCATTCTAGTGCAAGTATTTTCACCGTTGTTTCATTATTTCCAAAGTCATCGCCTATATAAGGCAAATGATTTTTTTTGTTTGTTTTTATGAGTTGGTGTAAAGTGGATGTATTTCAACAAAAATGCTTCAGGAAGAATTTTGTGTTAATAAGAGTGCCCACATGTAAGATAAACTCTGACGATGGAACATGAAAGTTTGGACACCACAGGTCTGGGGGGCAGGGACCCCATGTCTCCCGTCCAGCCCCACGGGGACGGTGTGCACTGCCCAGAGAATCCTGGGGAGTGTGTTTTCTACGGTATTTTCAGCCATTTCTTCTTTGAGGCTATAAGCAGCATTTCCAAGAATTAGGAGACTAGGTTAATAAACAATCATTAAAGCCCTACAGCATGTGCTATCTAATGGGCCATGGAACCCCTCTCCGACCCCCCAAAGCTCCCTGCAGGTCAAAGTCTAGTCTTTCTGGGGACACGTAGCAGTGAATAGGCTCAACTCACAGTTTTGCAGAGTTTTAACTCTTTCCCTTGGGCTTCCTGGTGTTCCTTCTGAGCATCTTCCTTTCTTAACTCTTCTTTCAGCGCCGAGCACTACGGAGAGACAACACAAGAAGGCCACGTGGGGCTGTCTGTGGGTCCCCAAGTCCCCGCATTTGCTCCTAAGAGCATTTCCTATTGCTTAATCCAATCACTTCCCCAAATTTCCAGAGGCGAGGCCATTTGCGTCTGAGGGACGCCCGGGGCCCTGCAGCAGGTGGTAGTCAGTCGCTCCTCTCGTGAGTTCGGGGATAATGTGTGTAAATGCTTCTTCAGGAGCCAGCAGTCCACACCACAGGACAGACCCAGCTTTGCGGAGTCTGGATCCTTAGGGTGGCGGGATGGGTGTGTTTGCCTCTGGGACCAGCCAAGAGAGCTGCCAGGAATACAGGGAGGTGCTCTCGTGCTTTCTGCAAGGTGCATCTCCCAACACAGCTGCTTGGCGGAGGGAAGGTAAATGGAACAGCCTTTCAGGGGGGCAGTTTGGCAACACACATTGAGAACATAACGATGGGCCTTCTTTTGACCCAGAAACCCCCACTTTAGTATTGTCTCTTAAGGACGCTGACTAGAGAAATCAGCAAAACTGTAGGGTCAGGGATGTTCTTGGCAGTATTAGCAAGAGAGGAAAAGGAAGAAAGAAAAAGAAACAGCCGTGTCCAACAACAGATCACTTAATTACGTTGTGTACTTCCAGACAAATATTCTGTAGCTTTTAGGACCGACGATAAGAGCTTTTATTTATTAACGTGGGAAAATAGTACATAGTTAAAATTAAAAAAGAGTATAGTATAAATGTTAAAATTTGTATTTATTTATTTTTTTCCAAGACTGGAAAAATACACATTAAAATATGAATGTGGGTTTCTAGGGGTAGCGTTTTCTTCCTTATCTCTTCAATTTTGCTTCTCAATATCATCTGCTTTTATTTTCCTAAAATTATCACACATGACAAAGGGGATTAGAAAAAAAGGAAAGCCAGGCATCCACGTGCTCACAAGAGCTGCACCGGTTAGGGAGGAGAAACGCCTCACTCCAAGGTCAACGAGGAAGGGGAAGTGGGGGGAGAAAGAATCCACATGTACTTCGGTGAGCAGAATGGTCAAATCGGGGTTGTTTTTCCATATTTCTCCCACTCGGCACCGGCCCTGCAAGCTGCCCCCCTTGCCGGCACGCACACGCACACACTCACAGGCACACTCACGCCCCCCACACAAAGCAGGTGCCCTGCGCGTGTAGGAGTCAGTCTGCGGGGAGAAGTGGGGGCAGGGGCGGGAGAGGGCCACTGAAATCAGCCTCCCACTTCTCAGAACATCACTTTCTTGTCCCCTCCTGGCCGATGCGACACGGAGGCAAGTTAAGTCATGAGACAAGAAAGCCTGGGCTTGGATCCTGGCCTGTCTGACCCCGAAGGTCACGCTCTGCGTTTTCTGAGTTCCAAACTGAGAACCGTGCTAAGCACCGGACGGGTACTTCTCGGGCCTTTTCTTTAGGACTTGGGGCTCTCACCCCCTGACATCCCCGCAGACGGAGCACCGGGTCAGTCAGGCACCGTGTGTCCCCGAGCTGCCGCCTGGGGTGACGGCTCTTCGATTCAGCTGGATTCATTGCAAGAGAGCACACACATGCTGAGAAACCTTACTCTGCGGGATCGGGATTCTAAAGTCAGGATGGAAGGCATCATTCGCAGAGTCGAAGTCATATATGGTTATATTTTCAAGGTTTTATTTATTTATTTGAGAGAGAGCGCGCACGAGAGAGCGAGCACGCACAGGGAGAGGGGCAGAGGAGGACTCGATCCCAGGACTCCAGGGATCATGACCTGGGCCGAAGGCAGACGCTTAACCGACTGAGCCACCAGGCACCCCTCAAAGTTACATTTAAAAAGCTCTTTAAAGGGATCCCTGGGTGGCTTAGCGGTTTAGTGCCTGCCTTTGGCCCAGGGTGGGATCCTGGAGTCCCGGGATTGAGTCCCACGTCAGGCTCCCGGCATGGAGCCTGCTTCTCCCTCCTCCTGTGTCTCTGCCTCTCTCTCTCTCTCTATCATAAATAAATAAATAAATCTTTAAAAAAAAATAAAATAAAAAGCTCTTTAACTTGCAGAGAACCTGGCCCCTGCCGCTGGTCTCTCCTGCTGGGCCTTTTGTGCTCTGGGCCACCCAGCCGCTGTCCTCCTGTGCCCTCCTTACGCCCTGGGGCACCGGCCTCATCTCACGGTGGTGGGAGAGATGGGAGTGACATTTAAAGCCGGGGCTCAGGGTATGAGAGATGAGTCATGGGACTCTGCTCTGCTTGCTTTTTGGGGACAGCTACAGTATGAGGACAGTGACCCAACACTCACTCTGGAACTGAGGGCTTCAAGCTGGTGATCCTTTTCTTTGTTCTCACTTTTTAGTTGGTTTACCTCCTGTTTGAGCTGTTGAATTTCCTCATCCCTTGTGAACACTTCTTTTTGCAGAGATGACACCATCCCTGGGGGAATGAATGAATAAATAAATAAATAAACAAATAAATTTTACATAGATATTTAATAATATTTTTTTAAAAGATTATTTATTTATTTATTCATAGAGATACAGAGAGAGAATGAGAGGCAGAGACACAGGCAGAGGGAGAAGCAGGCTCCATGCAGGGAGCCTGACGTGGGACTCGATCCCGGGCCTCCAGGATCGCGCCCTGGGCTGTAGACGGCACTAAACTGCTGCGCCACCAGGGCTGCCCTAATAATATTTATATATATATATATATAGACTCACAGAGGTCAAAAGGGCAGGAAGGATGACTGCACCACAGCTGTCAGCCCTTGTGGCCGAGCCCCTTCCAAGCCCGGGCCTCCCCTGGTGCTCACCTGCACCAGAGGAGCTTGTGTCCAGGCTCCCAGAGCCGGGACAGGGGTGACGCTGAAATGCGCTGAACAGCATTTGCTTAAGACGGCGGCGAGAACAAGAAGTCAGCGAGTGTTGCCGGGGGAGGAGAAGAGCCTTTGGGGGGGGCCCCTGTGGGCTCAGGCTTGGCAGGAGAGGCCACGCCATGGGGCTGGGAAGCCGAGGCCCAGTGCGGGGAAGGCCCAGGAGGTTTCACCAGAGGCCATAAAAAGGCTTGTGGCAGAAGGAGGCTGTCAGTGAGGCGGTTGGATTCACGCTCACCACCACTTAGTAGCCTGGTGTTCCTGGACACGTTATTTTCCTTATCAGTATCTTACTGTGTCTCCCCGAGGAGTTATGATAAGGGTTAAAGACCTATAAAGAACACAGGAGAGTGGCTGACCCACAGCGTTTGTTACAGGGCACCTATTACTATTATTATTTTTGTGGTAGCCAGCTTCTAAACTGGCCCCAGCGGTCACGCCCTGGCGCAGCCCCTCCCGCCAGGAGCAGGCTGACGTGGGTAGCCAGGATGATATTGTGGGGAAGACGGACTGAGACTTCCTAGGGGGGTCGTAGGAGACATTGCGGCTTTCCCTTGGGTCTCCGCTGGCTCACACGCGGGGCGAGGCCGACCGCCATGTTGTGAGGACACTCAAGCGGCCGAGGGAGAGGCCCACACCGTGGGGAGCGGGGGGGGCCAGCTCCCGGCCCAGCCAATGTGCTGACTGCGCCTCACGGGAGACCCTGAGAACCAAGTCACCCCCACATTCCTGAGCTCCAGAGCTGGATGAGATAAATAAATAGTGGTTGTTGTTTTACCCATTAGATTTTGGGATAACCGGTTACGTAGCAGGTCGCTAACTACCGGATTCTCGTATTGAGGACAAGCGGGAAGAAGGGTGCGGAAAGGCTGTGCGATTGGGTTGTCTCAGGTGGTTCTTCTCTTGGAAGAACATTTTGCCCCATCTGATTGGTAGCTGCCAGTCAGCAAAGGATGTGAACTGAATGGGATCCAGAGCTCTGTCACAGGACTTTGCAACGGGTGGATCCCTCTGGGACTCGCCTTCAAGCTTTGTGGGGCGGGACGGGACCGACCTGTGGTGTGGAGGTCAGTGGGCGTCACGATGGCCTGTCAGCCTGGTCTCTGAGTGGCTACACTGAGCAAATCCCCTGCCGACCCCCGACGGACACCAGGTGGAGGCAAGACACCAGCCCGCGTGTCGGAAGCCACGGAGACCCAGGGCCGCTGCCGCAGCGCAACCCGGCCCTGAGCTTCTCGAGCTCGACTGTGTATACGAGCCCCGGGATCCCGCCCAAGTGCGGCTGCGGTGCAGGACACTCTGGGCTGGGGCCCGGGACTCTGCGGTTCTCACGAGGGCCCGGGGCTTGCTGGTGCGCCGCTCTGGGGACCACACCTTGAGCGGGTCCAGCCCACCCGTGTTCCCCCAGCCCAGGGCCGTCCACTCCCCGAGTGGAGACGGTGGTGTCTGAGGACGGAGCATAGACAGGCCTGGCGGGTGCTGGGGTAGGGGCCAGGCGGAGGAGAAGCCGGGGGTCAGGCCGCCCGATGCGCAGAGACCCACGGCGACTCCCCCGAGGCTCAGCGCTCTGCTCGGCTTTCCTGCCGCGTCCCGGGCTCTCAGAGCAACAGGCCCAGTCCAGGTGCCCCGGCGCCCGCTTCACTCCCTCCGTGCTCGCTGCCCGGCCCCACTCTCCTCCAGTCCCGGGGCATTCCTGCTTAAAATCCCCAGCGGCTTCCCATTACCATTATCAAACCCAGACCTCCCTCCCAGTGATCTACCCCCTGCCTCCCTCTCTGACCCTGCCTGCCCCCCCCTTTCCGCACCCCACTCCAGCCCCACTCGCCTCCAGCTCCTCCTGCACGGCCACTCGGCCCCAGCCTCAGGCCCTTTGCACTTGTGATCCCTCTGCTGGGAACACTGTTCCCTTTGGTGTCCTGACTGCTCTCCCCTTTCCACCTCTTCAAAGGCCCGTCCTCGCCCGCCCACCAAGCTATATGCTCCCTTCATTTCTGCCCCTCAAGCGCCTCGCTCCCACACTGGGCCAGTTTTCTCCGAAACGGGCTTGCTTATTCACTGTGGGTTTACTTTTAGTGCCTGTCACCCGCTCACAGACGTGAACCCTGGGAGCACAGGAGCGCTGTGCTCAGGGCTCTCTGTCCCCAGCCCCCAGAACAGGGCCTGATACCCAGTGGGCGCTCAATAAACACGTAGGATGAATGAAAGGATCCAGGGTGAGAAACAGCTGGTCTCCAGAGGGCCTGTGGGCCCCCACCCTGAGGTCTGTAGGGTGCAGCCTCTGCTGGCCACTTAGGAAATGTTTTCACTTGGGCCATATGTACCAGGCCCCTAACGCGGTGACCCCACTCTGCCCACATTCTAGCTTGAAGGCAAGCTGGCCCGTGGAAGTGCCCAAGCCCCACGGCGTCCCGTGTCCTCCCTGGGGCGCTCGCCAGACATAGCTGAGTGATAACCTTCTCGCACACGGGGTATCAGGCCCTGCCCGAGGAGCTGGTTGTACTTGAACTCGGGGACACAGGCCGCTGAGAAGATCGCCGAGGCCGCACCCCGGATCAGCGTGCAGCCGGGCAGCGGTGGACTGGTGATGTCTGCTGCGGCCAGGGGAGGAGGGGGAAGGGGCAGCTCTCAGGCCCCCCATCAGAGAGAGCTCACCTGAGGTGACGGCATGGTCCCTCCTCAGGTTCTCACCCTCGTTCTTCAGGGATGTGATTTCCGAGTTCCTCTCAGACAGGGTCTGGCACAGCACCTGGCTGTAGCCTTGCTGTAGGGCACTGATCTGTGGGAGGAGGCGACACGCAGTCAGAGGGCGCTTGCCCGGGTGCGCAGGATCCGCGGGTACCCCTCCGCGGTTGCACAGCAGCTTTGGATGGATCTTTGGTGGGGTGCTGGGGAAACCGAGCTTTTTACTTCTAACCAGCAGAAGGGACAGGAGAGGGCAGGTTCCTTCAGGGACCGCCATGTCACATGTAATCAAAGCATGTCTTATCTTTGTGCCCGCGAAGTGGCTCGGGTCAGCTGGCACCGGGGACAGCTGATCCCTACGGTGCCTTCCTACCCGCCCTGGACGCTCGGCCAGGAACAGACCAGCTGTCGGTTCCGGGTCATGGAGCGCCGAGGGCTGCAGAGCAGAGCTCATGAGAGGGAAGCCGGGTGTAGAATTAATGGCCTCGAATGCGAACAACAGCAGCCTCCATCTCACAGGACACCCCAGGCTCACAAAGCCCTTTCACAGATGCTGCCCTGATGGCAACTGACAGCGTCGCAGGAGGCCGAGGGTCCCGCTCATGCCCCCATTTTGCAAGCAGCACACTGAGTCTCACGGAGGTGGGTCACTTGCTCAGGATCACATGGCTGCAGAGGTGGCTCCTTGCTCCCTGCCAGGTGGCTCTAGGGCCAGGATACAGGCCGCAGGCTGTGCGGCGCAGCAGGGGCTCGGGAGCCCGACTCTGGCCTTCAAACTCTGTTCCTGCCACTTACAGGCTGACGAACACGCGAGGCCAGATGCTGGCTCACTGTTCCATTCCAGAAGTGGGGTGGTGGGAGTCCCCACGGGAGGGGCCGGTTCAGAGGCGTTTTAATGAGTTAGTGTGTGTACAGGCGCCCGGACCGTGCCTGGCGCTCGGCACCCAGACGGTAGCCGTGACTGTCCTCCGAGCTCAGCACCCGGTGGGCCAGGCTGCAGCTCCTCCAGCCCATTCTGGGGAAGGTACCGGGTAAGATTTTTGGATGCACTTGGGAGCCTCGTTGAGGCTCATTTACACACCTGCGTGACTGCAATTAGGCGGGGCTATGGGGGTCCCTGTCCACCTTCTTATCCTGCAGCAGGTGTGGCACGAAAAATGGGGGGCGGTAGGGCGCTCAGGTCAGGCGGCCAAGGGCGCAGAGGCCTTTGCCACCAGATGGCGCCCACAGTCCTCGGTCCCGGTTTCTGTCCCTGAAGCCCTTGTCGTTCTTACTCTGGTAGAATTAACAGAAGGATCAAGGTGTCACAAGTTCCCTGGCTCATTTCATGCACCATCATGGTTCAGGTTCTGTGACAACTGGGGCCGTGACACTTCCTCTCTCCCTGGGGGATCTGAGATGCTGGGAAGAGGGCATGTGCCAGAAGGTGGTGGGGACATAGATGACTCTGTCCTCCACCCTCCCCAAGGCTCTACTTTTGCATGTTTGTGCTTTTTGAAATTTCGAGCCAAAGCTTTTCTTTCACCTCTTACTGTTCTCTGTGGGAGACATGCAACTTTCCCCTAAAAGGTACTGGGAGTAGCTTTTAAGGGCGTTTCTAGCTCTTCTCAGCTTCGTGCCTTTATTTACACGACACCAGAGCCACAGCACGAGGAGACGAGCTCCCAGAAAGGATGGCAAAGCGTATGCCCACCTGCCCAAAGATGCCCGTGCTTCTGCTTCTGACAGATAGAAGAGAATTCAACCTATGCTTCGGGGTTTTAGGATTTTCGAACACAAGAAAACTCCAAATGGTCTTCAAACCTCTTCGTTTCTTTCCGAAGAAATGGATTCTAGGAATAGAATCTCCTAGGTTCATCTCGAGCAACCTAAGTCCCTTCCTGGGGGCACCGTTTCTAGGATTGAGGCCCCACACCTTGAGTTGGTTGGGGTCGGGGTGGGAAAGAAAGGCTCGACACCGTCTGTGATGGGCATACATCCCGAGAGGGCCGAGGTCTGCTGTCCTGTGTAATAAGATGGGCGCCGAGTGGCAAGAAAGCGGACAGTGTGACGGGGACGGCTGGGCTGCTTGGGATCCCTGGGTGGCGCAGCGGTTTGGCGCCTGCCTTTGGCCCAGGGCACGATCCTGGAGACCCGGGATCGAATCACATGTTGGGCTCCCGGTGCATGGAGCCTGCTTCTCCCTCTGCCTATGTCTCTGCCTCTCTCTCTCTCTCTGTGTGTGACTATCATAAATAAATAAAAAAAAATTAAAAAAAAAATTAGCACAGGCCTTCAAGAACACGCAGAGGCAGGCGCCTCCCAGAGATGCTGTAGCGGATGGAAGACCCCTGGGAGCAGGTCCTGGCGCGCACCCTTTCAGGGGGACGGGGGAAGAGCCTACAAAGTAATCAGATCAATAAATCAACCTGCCACGGGGCTCACACCTGTGGCTGAATGTTCTGCAGGCGGCACAGTATTTAGGATATGACGATGTGAGCTGACACAACTAGATTTGGGTTCAGACCCACTGCGGCCTCCAGTTCCGATGCGCCTTGTAACAAAACAGTCTCTTTCAGTTACAAGTGACGATCAACCGGGGGGAGGCGACAGTATGATGAATCGGTGTGATTATTTCTAGACGCTTTCTTTGTGAACATTCCCCCACCCCCTGCTCCAGATATCACCAGCCACTTTCAGCAAGACTCAAATCATGACCTACTGACGTTCAAAGATAAGTGAGGATCACACAGCATATGTCACATGTATTTGACTTAAAAAAAAAAAAAAGATGATGTGGGAATTGTTCACCTGTGTCCGCGCACCTGGGCAAGACACACCACTTGTACTCAGGAGAGTTCTGAGATGGGAGGGTAACCCAAAGAGATGTCATTCTGTCCATTGGCAAAGGTGGGCTCCGATCAAGAACAAGGTGCTCGTCAAGGAGTCAGCTTCCTGTCAAGGTAGCTGTCAAGTCGTCCTTCCTATGGGATCTACTACTTTCATTGCTTTTCCCAGAACACATCCAACGGAGAGTCATCAGTTCGTGTGAATATGAGATTCACTTATTAAGTCTGTCTCGTGCCTGTTATGAACATAACCGAGGGAAGGCAAAGATCATACCTGCCTCATTCTCTGCCAAGTTAAGAGCGTTTCTCAGCTTCGGGCTTTCATTTGCATGACACCAGAGGGACAGGGCAAAGAGACAAGCTCCCAGAAAGGAGAAGAGCCCAGAAGAGGGCATGGGACAAGAGAGGCACCCCACAAATCTTACTTGAATGAATGGACAAACAGACACGGTCCTATCACCGTTCTAGAAGGTAACTGGGCCCACTCCCTGCTGTCATGGAGCTTACGATCTCCCAGTAGAATCTCCTAGGTTCATCTCGAGCAACCTAAGTCCCTTCCTGGGGGCACCGTTTCTAGGATTGAGGCCACGCACCTTGAGTTGGTTGGGGTCGGGGTGGGAAGGCAGCGAACAGGGAAGCGGAGAACAGAGGCCCCAAGCATGACCACAGCCTTAGGCAACATTACACACCGAGGCCACGATTCATCAGTGGCCAGTTTCAACTTTGTTGACATATGATTTATGTAGCAGATCAACGGCCAGTTTTAACTAGTCTCAAGGATAATGCAGAAATTCTAGGTGGGGAATTTTTGTTTAATGAAGTTCCCTAAAGTGAACCAGCAACTGCCTTCAGGGTGGGGTTGGATGATGGGGGATTCTGCTCCCTCTCTCCAGCTGACCGCCCAGAGCTCTTGCTGGAGCCCGGCTGGGGTGGATGTGAGAGACAGTGTCACTGAAGCAAGGGAGTTGGGTAGGGACAGGAGGTGGGGTGAGAGCATAGGGTCTGCAAGGGGCAGACCCGTGTTTACCGTGCGCTGCCCCCTCTAACTTGCTATGTGACCTGAACAAGTTCCCAGGGGGCTCTGAGCCTGCCTCAGTCTCCTTGTCTGTGGAATGGCACGTGTCAGAGGACCATGCGGTTTATGTGAGCCAATGAACCTACAGCACCGGCCCCAGTGCCTGCACGTTGTGGGGGCTTAACAGAAGTTACCGTGGTTCTACTAGTAGGGCAGGAGCCGGCCATGCCCCCAGTTCCTGGGATTTGTGCTCATACCCACCACACTACCAGGGCCGCCACTTTTCCGTCTACCTGGGGGGGCTCCCTTCCACGCTCCCCTGGCTCTACCCGGGAGCTGTCACCCTGTGTCGTGACCCTAAGGCCTCTGCCAACTTGTCTCCGAGTCCTACCTGGTTTTTCAGGCTCTGGATCTCACTCTGTTTGTCATCGATGTCTTCATCCAGAACCTGGAACTTTTGCCTGGACGTGGTTGCCTCCGACAGCCTCTGATTCAGGCTGGCCACTTCATTCTGCAGGTTTGCTATCACGGCATCTTTGTATTTGGATTCGAGTTCAAAATCCGAGAGACGGCTGATTTCTTTCCCCAGGAGCAGAATGATTTCATCCTGGGTGGAGGCCAGACGGGGAGTTCACTAAGGTGTGGGTCCGCGGGCAAGACCGAGCCCATTTTTTAAAAAAAATATAAGGAAAACACGGTGTAATTCTTTTGGGAAGGGGACGGGGGGTGGGGTGGAGAGGGAGGAAGCGGGCTTTCAAGGTTGTCTCTGCCACTTGGAAAACCTCACAGAGACAAGAGTTTGGTGAAAATGATATACTTGTATACAGGCTCCTGTAATAGATGTTTATACCTCACAGGCTGAAAATTTCCTTTCCTGTAAAATTATACTTTCATGTTGAGAACCACCACCCGACCTGGGAACTTTTGTTGCTGGGGAGTTTATTTATAATGTTTTTGTTTATAATATTCAGCCTAGCACGGTGGGGACCCAGGAAAGGTAGTTAGGACAATACTCTATTTGACCACATCCTGCATATAATGAGGACTATTATTCAACTTAAAAAATTTAATACATTCTGAAATATGTATTTTCATTTCCTCCCTTCTGGTGTTTCCTGCCTCTTTGCGTTATTCACGTAAAAATTTACTCCAGGTAACTGAGTCTGCAAAGCGAATGACAGGAACGGTGATTTATTTGCGTGGGCTCGTGTAAACTTTGGGTTGGAAAAAAAAAATTGCCGGCCGACTTTACCCACAGGCATAATTAACCCACTTCTCCATGTCTCCAAAAGAAAGAGCTCTGCAGCCCAAGAATTTGTTAGGCTTCTTCCCCCAAAAGAGAAAAAAAAAAACCCCAATCTTCTCACCAGAAGTCATCAATAAAATGTCAGAAAAACTGAAAAACAAGTCCCCAGATGTATTTTCAAATGCAGCTACAGAATTTCTGCTTTTAAAATAGTCCCTGCTCTTCCAGCAATTTTCCATTGGTTGGAAGGAGGTAAGTGAGTAATTTGTAGGCCAACTAATTTCCTGGGGAGCTGCCTAATTGGCCTCATGACCTCCCAGTTCCCCGACCCAAGGGCAGGGTTTCCATCACGAGGAAGCTTCTCCGGCATTGCCAGTTGCCGCCAAGGGTTTTTCTTTGAATCCCTACAAAAGCTTGTGGCAAAATTTCAAGGGTTAGCATCAAACAGATCCCACGCTCGTGGGCAGCTGTGCCTGCTTCATCCGATTGCGGCCAGCCAGGTGCGGATTCACTGTGCAATATGTGAATAGAGGTTTATGCAATAAACATTTACTGAGCAGCTACTATGTGCCAGGCCCTGTGCTGGGCCCTGGAGTATAAAGAAGCCCTTAAGGTGTGGTGTACAGTCGTGGTTGCTGCCTTTTGTGAGGACCCCAGGCTCTTCCTGGGGAGAGTGCTCTCCCTCCCATGGGGTCTTGATAAGACTGTTGGTCACGTGCCCTGCTCCTTCTCATCCCACCCCCTCATGTGCCCATGACCCAAGCTGGACAACCAGGGTTTTCTCAGAGATTTCATGCATCCATTACAGGCGGAGAGGATCTTGCCTCCTTGTGGATCCCAAACTTTAAATTTATGGGCTGGTTTGCCTGAGTTTGTCCTTTCCCATGAAGCCAGTGTCTTGCAAAAAGCCAAACTTGGAGGGAAACAGAGGGAAGAGATGGGGAGGAGAGAGCACGCTGAAATGCTCACTCAAGCTCCTGTATCTAGCCGTGCCTGAAACTAGCAGGCTTTAAACATTTTTAAGAAGATGACCCCCCAAAAATGCCTTCTTTTTTTTAACTCCCTTAAGCTAATGTGCTTATTGGCACCTGCATTTGAAGGAATCCTGGAAAGTCAGGGCATAAATGGTTTCTAAATAGAAAAGATTATAAATGTGGCTGCGATTCTGTTTCCAGTTTAAAACTGGGGTGGATGGAGAAACGACCACAGTAGTGGAAGCTACGTCCCCAGCCCCTAAATCAGGGCTGGTCCTGTGTCTTGCTCTGACCAATAGGAGAGGTCAGAAGTGCTGAAGAACAATCTCCAGACAAGTGCTTAGAAGGCCCTACAGCTTCTGTTCTGGCCCTCCCGGAGGCCCGGGCCGGTGAAGAAGCCCCGGATGGTAAACCGAGTGCAGAGAGGGGCCCATCACTCCAGGCACACTGGCTGAGGTCCCAGACGTGGGAATGAGGCCATCCAAGACCACCAGCTGGGCCATGCCACTGGCTGATGACAGTTGCATGAGTGAAGCCAGGGGACACCAGCAGAAGAAGCTTCCAGGTCAACTTGTCAATTCTGGGAAGTAATAAGTTGCTGGGTTGTTTGTTTGTTTGTCTTTTGAGTAGGCTCCATGCCCAATGTGGAGCTTGAGCTCTTGACCCTGAGATCAAGAGTACAGGCTCTACTGACTGAGCCAGCCGGGTACCCAATAAATTGCCATTTTCAGCCACTAAGTGTTGGGGCGGCTTGCACACAACCGTAGAGAACTGGTAACAGCATCCGAGCCTGGCTGCTCGCCCCACGGCAACACCTCTCCAAGGTCTGCTCCTGGCACACCTGCCACCTGCAGTCACCGATGCCCACGGCTCTCCAGGACCCCAAGTGGTTCTGCTCCTCACAAATGCAGAGAATCGCCACAGGGCTCAGGTCCTGGTCTTGAAGGAGGTATGACATCGCAGGACTGCTTCTCTTAGGCTAATTTCAGGTTGTGTCTCTGGAAGGAGACATCACCCTGGACCCTTCCCAGCATGGCTGGGCTTCACCTGCTCTGGCTCGCACTCTCGCTTCATCCTAAACCTCTCTGGTTCTTCAGGGAGCCTCTGTCCTGGCTCAGTCCTCCACGTCAGTGCTCACTTCTTCCTGCCAGGAAACGGGTTTTCCCCACCACTGTCCCACCACTCAAGGTCACCGTGTGGGCGTCAGGAGCGCCCGCCTCCAAGTTAACCAGCCCTGGGCTTGAATCCCAGCGCTGCCCTCCCAGGATGCCACCCTGGGCAGGTTACTGAACCCCTCTGAGCTTCGGCTCCCTCACCTGTAAAGTGAGGGGGATAACACCTATTTTGGAGCCGGTGAAGATTAATGAGCCAATTGAACGTTAAGGGCACAGGACACAGTCCAGCCCGCGGTAGGTGCTCAATGCTTCATGCTTGTAGATGTTGTGATTTGGGATAAAATGAGCAGTTACCAAACTTTTGGTTGAATGTTCCGGGACTAAAAGGTGATTTCTTGGACATAGTGAAAAAGGCACTTCTAGAGCCCAGAGGACAAGAGGCAATCCCTCCGCAGGCTCTTCTGCTGCTATAGCTCTGTCCTTCCCGAGACCCCTCACCTTATCCTGCTGGGCTGGGTTCCGGTCCACGTAAATGTCCCTGGAAGGTCCTGCCCTGGAAATTCCTTCGACCACTGACTGTTCCGACAGCTCCACAGCATCGGTCCACACTAACGCACGGGATCGACAGAGAGCACACAGGACATTGTGAGTGTCCCCGAGGTCGGGAAGGATATTTTTAGACTATTTCAAACTCTTTCCCTGCTGCTGTGAAACACTGCAAGGCGGTGTCTACATTCATTGCAAAGCGATGAAGAAGGCATCACTGAAGTATCAGAAAGGGAAGGGACTGTCCCTCCCCTTTTCAGGGGTAACCGCGCCGATTCGCTTTGGCGGGTCCCTTGCTAGGCTTTTTTGCTACATCATGCAAGAGCTGGTGACCTTGGGCAGGTCACTTATTCTCTAAGCCTTAGTTACCTAACTTACATGTTATATAGGGCACTGTTATCAAGGGCACTCAGGATGAAATGCAGTAATGGTGTAGAGCAGGGGTCGGCAAACTATGGCACCAGGGACAAATCTGGCCTCCCAGCTGTTTTTTAAATAAACTTTTATTGAAACACAGCCACAGTCATTCATGGACATACTGTTGATGGCTGCTTTCCAGCTACAAAAGCAGGGCTGCGTAGCTGTGACAGAGACAGTATAGCCGCAGAGCCTAAAATATTTACAGAAAAAGCCTCTCTTTCCAGAAGAAGCTTCCCGCCCCCGAGGACTACATTAAGTACTAAATGTTAGCGATTTTTATTGCAATTATATCCTTAAAGATAAAGCCAAAAATGGATTTCTATTGCAGAGATTTTCCCCCAGCTTGCTTTTTCACTTGACAACGTATCAAAAACATCCTCCAATGTCCATATTTGTAGCTATGTTGTTTTTTTTAAGAACTAGAAGTTTGTGCCTTTTAATCCCCTTCATTATGTTCTTTTTTTAAAAAAGATTATTTTTTTAAAGATTTTATTTGAGAGAGAGAGAGATAGAGAGAGAGAGAGAGAGAGAGGGAGAGTGAGCACCAGCTTGGGGATGGTGGAGAGGGAGAAGCACGCATGTCCTTGCTGAGCAGGGAGCCCTGACACTGGGCTCAATCCCAGGACCCCGGGATTATGACCTCAGCCGAAGGCAGATGTTTAACTGCCTGAGCCATGCAGGTGCCCCAAGATTTTATTTTTAAGTAATCTCTGCACTCAATGTGGGGCTGGAACTCATGACCCTGAGATTAAGAGTTGCACGCTCCATGGACCGAGCCAGCCAGGCACCGCAGTCCATGTACGAATGTGCCAAACATATTTAACTTGGATCCAAAACATTTAGGTTTTCCTGTCTTTTTTTTTTTTTCCATCAAACATACCATGAATCACTCACATTAACACTAAATAAGTTTGTTTGTTTTGGTGTAGAAACTTTTGAGAAGATTTCTATATTCCTGCTTTTGAGATCATTTGGCTCTAAGCGGCACGTTTGAAATTTCCCATTGATGGATTTCTGGGCAAACACCGCACATTCTTGTCTTCTTGTGAAGTGAGAAATTGAACCAATTGTTTTCAAAGGTGATGAAACATTAATGAATGTTACCATTAACAATTAATGAAGTACACACTGTCACATTTGTGGACGTTTATTCCATCACTTATTCACTTTGATTCCACATTTTTCTTTATGGATTTCAGAGCCAATGATTTTCTCCCCCAGGTCTTGGATGTGGACATAGTCAAAGGCCCGTGGTGCCTGGTGAACGCGTGGCCTTGCATGTTGGATGAGTGGCCCCGGGCATGTGGAAAGAAAGGGGCCTGGGCTCTCATCCATCCTCCCTGTGTCGGCACCAGAACCGTCTGGGGTACACCTCCTGGTGTGGCTGGACCTGGGGTCACACCCTCTCCCCGGCTAATGCCTGAGGGAGAGACACTCAAGCCATGCACTGAAAGGCAAGTGACTTCATGAAGTGTAGAGGGGAGGAAACAGCATTCTAGGTGGAAGGGACAGTGAGTGCCCAGAGTGGGCGGTGGGCGGAACCAGTGGGAGACACTGGACAGTCTCCAGTCCCATTGGAGGAACGTGGCCTGAGACCCTGCAGCAAGAAGGAACATGCCTGATTCCGGTTTGCCCGGGTTCTTCCTGGCTTTGGTACTGAGAGTCCCCCATCCCAGGAAGCCCCGCAGTGCCTGGCAAAGCAGGACACTTGGTCCCTTTACCAGTTTCATCAAGCAGCTGCTAAAACTCCATCAAGTGAGTCCCTAACCCAGTCCTTGGCAATCAACAGGAAGGGAGACACTCCACGGGGCACAGTCCATGCAATACCATCTGGTCCCCCTAGAAATAGTCCAGAAAAGAAAGCTCCTCTCCTACCCACCTACGCAGTTGGCTTCCTGTCTCTGATGGAGGCCTACAGAGCTGTGGACGGGCAGGGCTTAGGGAAGAGGGCCCTGCTGGGGGCGCTGGCCTCACAGCTCGGACAGCAGGTGTGCTCACACCACCCCTGAGAATGTGTCTTCCATGTCGGTCAGCATCCTGCGTGGGGAGCGAGTGGGCCCTGGGCCCGGGCGACTCCCTCTCTCTGTGGAATTCCTTCCTGCTTCCTCCCCAGGAATTCTGGAAGGCAGCTGCCTGCTGAGGGTGACGGTGACGGGAGGGGGCAAGAGCTGGGTGGAATAAGGGGCAGCAGAAGGCCTTCCCCGGGAGGGTCACTGAGCAGTGCAGTCTGATAGAAAAATAATGAGAGCTACATAAGACAATTTAAACTTTAAATTTAGTACTGGGCACATTAAAAAGATTTAAAAAAAAAAAAAGGTGGAACTGATTTTGAAATATATTCTATTTAACCCGGTACATTAAAAAATGATCATTTCCATGCATCATCAAGACCAAAAAGATCAAGATATTTTACATTCTTTTTCTTCTGGGCACTAAGTCTTTGAAACTCAGGGTTCATCTTACACTTACGGTGCCTCTCGATTTGGAAGCTAAATTTTCAATGGGAAGACTTGATCTGTATTTGGGTTTCACAAAAAAACGTGCAGTTGAAGAAGTAGATTTGCATACTCAAGATGTTCCAGGCATGCTCCAAGCCTTCCAATAACTGAATCAGGTATCGGTCTAGAAATTTAAATTAATGTAAATTAAACATTTATTTCCTCTGTCACATTAGCTACATTAGCTCAGTCTGCGTGTGGCTGGTGGCTACTGCACCAGAAAGCACAGGCCTAGAACATTTTCCCTCTTGTGCTCCTCCTTCTTTACTTGATGTCTCATTTCCTGCCAATATCTATAACTGGATTTTTTTTTTTTTGAAAGGAATACAGGAGAAGTGGGATCTCAAGAAACGAAACAAAACAAAACAAAACAAAAACAACAATTCTATGGCGCAGGCTTTTGACTATAACATCCAGCCGACTTCTGGAAGCCCCTGTGGCACATTAATGTCTGTCGCAAGGCCTGTGGCTTATTTTTCCAACATTCGGCGGAGTCTGTTTGATGCTATATATAGCAAGTTGTTTACCTTTCAGCCTAGGGGAAGTCAGTCGCCCTAATCAGGAGTCCCCCTGCCTGGGGTGGCCGGGCTGCATTACATTGGACAGGTGCAGTCCAGAGGCAGCTATGACACTTGACATTTTCCAAATTAGCAAGCTGAAGGCCAGAAATGAGTTTTTGTTGGTAAAAAAGGGTGGCCCATTACTGTGCATGCTCTATGAACAGGCTCCCAGTGGCCAAATGGAGGAAGAGACTGCCTGCAGGTGAGCTGAAGCACTGGGCAGCCCCTCCCTCATGCTCCCCAGGAGGGACTTGGGTTCAGGCTTGGTTTATTATTTTTTTTAAATTTTAATTTAATTTAATTTTTTTTTTCAGGCTTGGTTTAGATAACTCTAGATGCCTCTGTGACCTTGTCCTGGCTGTCTTGACTGAGCCTTTTCTATCAGGTGATGGCTGGAGCCCTTAAAGGACAGAGAGCCTGGACTTGATCAAACCTACAGAACAGGCTGAGTGAGGTTTGGGACCCCTTTGCTACTGGAGGCAGCATTTATCTGAGACTTGCTTTCCTTACACTCGGGCAGAGAGGGGCTGGAGCAGTCTCCCCCGCCCACCCCAAACGTCTTTACTGGCTCCTGTTACCTTTCAATGAGAACCCAAGGGCCATGTATGACCAAACTGGCTTGTCTCAGTTCAAAACAAACCCTCTAGCTGCTGGATCATTTGGAGATCCCCGTGGGGAGAATTCCAAGGGAGGGACGGGATGGCTGGGGCAGTGGGAGGGCATGGGGCGGGGGTGGGGGGGGACAGAGGTGCTTTAGGAAGTTTCAAGCTGCACCTATTTGCCAAATGGGAGAGAAGTTGCTCCCATGCTTTAACAACCGTCTGGCTCTCCTGCAACTTATGAGCTAATTCTCCGGAGCACGTGTGTACAGCATGTGTGCACCTTAATAGTGTCTTCAGGATTTGGACCGGGTGCCTCTGTGTGGCAGCCGGCCTCCACGATGGCACCAAGGGTTATTATCTCCTGGTATTCACACCCGTGGATTGTCCTCTCCAACAGTGGGCGGGCTTTGCAATGGTCAGCTCAGCTGTCATAACAAAATGCCACAGACTGTGCAGCTCAAGCAATGGAATTGTATTTCTTACAGTCCGGAGGCTAGAAGTCCAAGGTCAAGATGCCATCGGGGTTGGTTTCTCCCAAGGCTTCTCTTCTTGTAGTTAGCTACTTTCTTTCTGTGTCTTCACGTGGCCTTTCCTCCACGTGTGGGCATCCCTGATCTCTCTCTTCTTATAAGGATCCCCGACATGCGGTGGCAGGAAGTTTTGTCACATTGCCTGTGGTGATGGGGAAGTAGAAAATGTTCCCGATGAACTGGGTGACGGAGCCTGGCACTTCCTGTGAACCGTGGGGGCGGGGAGCGGCCAGCAGAGGGACGTTGAACCACAAGAAGCTGGGACTCAACTGGGCTGGAAGATTCTCTGCCTCGCCACGTGGCAAATGCAACCTAAGACACAGGTTCTGGGCAAAGATCAAATCAGACCACTCTCAGGAAAACATGCTCTGAAGACGAAGCTGAGTGTAAAACCTTTAATATCCTTTGTCGAGAACGCAGAACCATCGGAGCCGGTGTCTCAGAGAATGATTTGGGCCCAGGGCTTCTACGGAGTGCTATCCCTCCCACTCTTGGCAGAAGCCCAGGGCGGAGGAGGGCCTGTGTCAAAGGAATATGTGGGCATGGCTTTTGCCTGCCCAGGGAGAACCTCAATAAGGAACGTGACCAATGTGGACTGCTGGAGGCAGAGACGCACAGAGACGGAAGAAGCTCACCTGTCTACAGGCAGGTGGCTGACTATAAAACCAGGCAGTTGCAAACGTGTGATACCTTTCATGGAAAAGATAGGAGGACTCACAGGGCTGATCCAAGGAGCCAGAGGGCAAAGGCAAGAGCCACGGAGGGTCATTTCTGGGCAAGAATAGGCCTAAGTCCTAATCAGGGACCTTGAAACATTTTCCTGGCTGGATTTCAGAACTGCTGAAGGACTGAAAGGACTCCTGTGTGTTTGTTTTTCCTTTTTGAACAGAAGGCGTGTCCACCGCAGTATGCTATGCCTGGCCCACCAGTGTACGTTGGGTGTGTGAAAGACAGACAACCCGTCTCTTTAGTGCACAGATCTTCAGACCCCTGGGAATGGGACTTGAGAAGCTGAACTTAAGGAACTAGCCCCAGTGAGCCCCATTGGTACCTGGACTTGATTTATATGATGAGATCATGGAATTTAGGGTGATGCTGGGATGGGGTGAGACTTTGTAAGAACTCGGGAGAGGGGGAAGGAATTAGACAAGTGAGGTGGGGGTGTGTGTGTGAATCACTGAGGACCAGAGGGCACATTGCGGTAGCCAGGCTCCAAGATAGGGCTGCCAATAATTTTTGCCTCCTAACGTTCAGGCCCATGGGAAGTCTTCCCCACACTGGATAGAGCTGACCTGTGTCACCAATAGGATCCTGCAGAAATGACAGAGTGGCTTCTGAGGTTTGCTCCTAAGAGATGCTGTAGTTTCCATCTTGCTCTCTTGGATCACTTGCTTAGGAAGAGCCAACTGCTCTTCACTGAGGATACTCCAGCAGCTCTCTGGATGGGTTCACATGATGAGGACCTGGGGCCTCTTGCCAATGGCCATTGAGGGTGCCATCTTGGAAGCAGATTCTCCAGCCCTGGTCAAGCCTTCAGATGACTGCGGCCCCGGCTGACAGCTCATCTGCAACCTTATAAGAGACCCTGAACCACCACCACCCTGCTAAGCGGCTCCCAAATTCCTGACCTGCAGAAACTATACCAGATAATTCATGTTTGGGGTTTTTGTTTTTGTTTTGCTTTAGGCCACTAAGTTTTGGGAGAGTTTGTCATGCAGTGATTGATAACATATACATTGCATGTTAGTTTTACATCAAAAAGACAAAAACTGAAAAAAAAAAAAAAAAACCAAAAGACAAAAACTGTTGGACTCTGGTTAGTGGTATATAAACTAACATATTAAGGGGCAAGACTACATGTGTGCAGTTTATTTTCAAATGCACCAAAAAATAAGATGGATTAATGAATGGATAGAAGGATGGATTGTATACAAAGAGTACAGCAAAGTGTTAATGGTGGAGTTAGGTGGGAGATTGTTTTTACTTTGCTCTGTGTTTGAAGATTTTCATATTTATAGAAGGTAGGGGGGAAATGGCTGAGTAGTTTCATTTGGTGTTGATGGCACATAAGGGTTTTGGTTTTTTTTTTTTTTGGATGAAGAAGAAGAAGAAGAAGACGATGTAACTGCATTGCACCTACTCCTCCGTTTGCTTATTTCATGACAACAACTATTATTTGAATAGCTGACGGAGGTGACCAGGTGAATGGTCTTGAGTGAGACCAGGGGAGGATGTGGAGACACATAGGGGGATGCGGGGCCTGGGGCTGGGGTGCAGAGGACAGAGAATGGGATCTTCACATCACAGGTTTGGAGGAAGCTGCAATCATGCCAGGGATCAAGTCAAGCCTGCTGCTGAGGCCAAGAGGACAGCGACAGGCAGGAAGCCCCCCCACCTCCCCATGGAAGAGGGTGAGGGAGGGAAACCATGAAGGCTGGCCCCCAGAGTGACCAGGCTGTGAGTGACGGTGACAGTGATTGAGGTAATCAGCCTTAAATTTGACTGAAAAATGTGAGATTGGACTAGATTGAATATGTCACATCGGGAGGTAATATTCCTCGATAAGCCTCAGCCTCCTCTCACCTGTAAAATGGCAATAAAATATTTAAAAAACTCCGGAGGCTGTTGTGGCCAAGGGGGATTTCAGTTGCCAATGTTTCTGCACATCTGAGTCAAAGTTGTAAGTCTGCATCCTGCTACACATTCCTATGTGAGCACACACGCACACACTGACACACACCCACACCCACACCCACACCCTCGCCACAGGGCTGCTGATGTGTGCATATGTCAGAGCACAAAGTCTAGAGGGATAGGCCCCAAAAAGTCAACAGAGGTTATTGGGTGATGAGGGTGACAAATGATATTAACTATTTTCTTGCTTTCTGTTTATCCCCATTTAAAAAATTTTTTTAATTAATTAATTTATTTGACAGGGAGCCAGAGAACACAAGCAGGGGTGGGGGTAGGGAATGGCAGAGAGGGGGCAGGGGGAGAAGCAGAATCCCCGGTGAGCAGGGGGCCCGATACAGAGCTCGATCCCAGGACTCTGAGATCATGACCTGAGCCAAAGACCAACCAACTCAGCCACCCAGGTGCTCTATCCCCCAATTTTTAATCTTTCTGAGTAGGCTCCATATTGGGCTTTTGTCAACATGGGGTTTGAACTCACCACCCTGAGATCAAGACCTGAGCTCAGGTCAAGAGTCAGACACTCCTGACTGAACCATCCTGACGCCCCATCTCTGATTTTCTCACAATTGACTCCGTTCTACGTTTAGAATTGGAGCAAATAAGCAAAAACCAAGACTCATGCTGTGGTTCTAAACCGTCCCCAAAGCCACCAGCGGAAGTGCCCGTGACTACCTTGCTTGATGATGGGTGGCCTGTGAGTGCTGTCCACCACGAAGGAGAACATCTTCCCGCTGGCACTCACAGGCCGCTTGTGGGAGGCAGGCGGGACCATGGTGGGTCTGGGAAACCCCTGGGACCAGCTCCTCTGCGCTGGTGCTGGCCGGATGCTCGAGTGGAAGGGCATCTGTGGTGGAGAGGGTGACTGTTTCGGCTGCTGCATGGCCCGAGATGGCTGTGGTCTTGGCCAAGGTACCGGGCCACTCATCCATGGGAAGGAGACCTACAGGGGCAGACAAGAGGGTCAGAGGAGGTTCCGGTCAGCTGGGAGTGGTCTCCACCCTCGTCTCAGCCCTATAATTGTCACCGTAGGGCTCGGCTTATAAGTCTCTTCCCCCAGGAAGCCCTCCCAGACTCTCCCCCAGTTTGGGATGGTGGTTCCCACCGTGGGTCGCATTGCACACTACCGCACCACCATTAATTGGGCGCCGCCTTCGTGCCAGGCATGCCGCCAAGAGATTCACCTGCATGGCCCTATTCGGTACACCGGATGCTCTGTCAAAAGACTGGGGCTGAGCAAGACCTCGTGACTTTCCAAGATCGCCGACTGCCAGGGAGCCTCTGAGCTGGACAAATGTCACCTCTAAGAGGATAGGGCCTGTTGTCTATCTTGCTCCCCCCGTAGCCTCAGCACCTAGAACGAGTGCGTCGGCACTTTCAGAGCAGGCCCTTGAATACTGGTTCAAAGAACAAATGAACAAATCACTGAGATAAGGCCCAGCTCTAGGGCCCTCAGTTCGCTTTCCTTCCCCCCACACTGCCCATCCCTTAGGCCCTTCTACGCCTTCTGTCCTCCGAAGCCGAGAGCTCTGGGATTGGGCAGGGGTCGCGGTGGTCGCGTTGACCTTTGATCTTCAACACCTATCACATCTGATTCTTGGGAGATGCCGGGGGGATGTTTCATCATCTGACCCGTGGAGACGTCCGCAGCTGCCATCAGTGGGAAGCACACCCAAGTCCATCTAACCGCGGACAAGCATGTGCCGGGAGGTGCTGACACCTGGCTTCCCCCTGTGCCTAGTGGTTAGACCAGGACATCGGGGCCGGCGGTCATTTATTGCTCTTTCCTGATCCTTCCTCCATTCCTCTCGCCGAGGAGGCCTCCTGATTCTTACTTCATAAACAAGGCTTGGTGAGGGTAAGGAATTTACCCAGGCTCAGGTAGTGGTGGGTCGGGAGCTGAGATCGAGGTCTGATGACCCCTGTTTGTCTGTCTGTGTGTCTCTTTCCTCCCTCCCCTTCTGTTGGCAGAAAAAAACCACTAAGTTCAAATATTTGTCCCCTCTGCAGGGCACACATCTACTCCTCCCTGGGCTCAGAGACACAAAGTAAGAGGCAGGCGCTTCCGAAATATGAGCACCGGCTCGCAGAGCTCCCTACAGCTTCAGACGGATTTTGTTCAAGAGGAAGGTTCTCCGCTTGCTCAGGCTCCTGAACTGAGCTTTTAGCTCCAGCAAGTCGAGAATCCTGAGCGTGCCCTCCGAATACTTGGAGTCGGTGAGATCAGTGCTCAGAGAAATCAGGCTCCGGCTGAGGGAGCACTCAGCCAATCCCACTCCCTGGCCCCAGTGATTGGCTCAGTGGTGGGACCCACTGAGAGCCAAGGGGTCCCAGGGAGCCGTGGCTGGACACCAGGATCTGGAGACACCTGCGGGACCTGAGAAGGTAGCCCACCTGAGGGAGCAGGGCCCAGGCACGGGGAGATGGAAGCGGTTGCTGTTTTTATTGTGGTAAATCCTACACGACATAAAATTCGCCACTGTAACCGTTTTTAAGTGTATGGTTCAGGAGTGGGAAGGACACTCACATTGCTGGACTTTTTTTTGTTTTTTAAGATTTTATTTATGTATTCATGAGAGACACACACAAAGAGACGGGGTGGGCAGAGACACAAGCAGAGGGAGAAGCAGGCTCCCTATGGGGAGCCCGATGTGGAACTCGATCCCAGGACTCCAGGATCACGACCTGAGCCAAAGGCAGACGCTCAACCACTGAGCCACCCAGGCAACCCCATTGCTGGATCTTCAGAAGGTTTCCATCTTGCAAAATTGAAACTCTGTCCCTATTAAACGACAATATCCTCTTCCCCCTCCCCTAGCCTCTGGCACCGCCCCCCGCCCTATTCCACTTTCCGGCCCTATGAATCAGACTATCTAGGTACCGGGGGTGAGTGGAATCATATAGCCTTTGTCTTTTGGTGACGGGCTTATTTCACTGAGCATCTTGTCCTCAAGGTCCGCCCGCGCTGTAGCAGGTGGCAGTATAACCCACCTTCTTGTATACCCCACATTTTATCTGTTCAGCATCAGTGGGCACTTGGGTTGTTTCCACTCTGGCTCCCGTGGCCATGCTGCTGCGAACACGGTGGTGCCAGCTGGGAAGCTGGCCTTGAGCCCTGGCTTGGGAGGTGCCCCATGAGG
The DNA here is from genome assembly GCF_018345385.1 of Vulpes lagopus. Taxonomy (NCBI): domain Eukaryota; kingdom Metazoa; phylum Chordata; class Mammalia; order Carnivora; family Canidae; genus Vulpes; species Vulpes lagopus. The sequence goes on from NC_054831.1 coordinate 131,374,539, forward strand.
CCAGCTAGAGCAGCACGGAGCCCTAATGATGAGGTCCCTAAAGGGGAAGGAGCCAGAGACACGTAAATGCAGCAAAGACTCCCAACTGGCTTTTCGGGTTCAAAAATAAAACTATGAAGCTTTTTGCTTTCTTTCTCAAGCTTGCAGAGTGAGGGTGGCTCTGGTTGGAAGGTTAAAGCTGATGTTCTCTGGTTGGCATCTTGCTCTATAATAAGCAAGGTCAAAGTTTTCTCAGAAATTGCTGCCAGTAACTATAAGGAAGCAGGCAGGGGTAAAGCAAACACAAGAAAAAGACTCACATTAGAAGCACGTTCTGGGCTGTGCTCCCGTTAGAATGTACACAGGGCTTGGGGTCAAGGTCAGTTATCAACAAGTCTGTTTTTAGGAATTTTAGTTTAAAAATACATGCTAATGCCTTTCCTCTTTTCTTTTTCTTTTTTTTCCCCTTTCTTTCCTCCCTATTCTCTGACCATATGGCATGTTGTGTGGTTTTTTTTTTGTTTTGTTCGTTTGGGGGGAGCATGTGTTATGCTCCCGATTTCATCTACGCCATCTTTCAAATAGCAGGTTGTCAACCACCTGGATTAATCACGACACACCCACTGCTGGGTTTATATGAGCTTTGAACAAACACCTGTCAATGATTTACTCAAGAAAACATAATCCATTTAAAAAAATTATCTATCCGTTCTTTGTGTTATCTTTCCAATATGCGCCTCTAGCCCTGTAAAGGGTGCAGGTTGAATGGGACACTCCAAAATGATCAAGGTTTAGGGTATCAAGGTATAGGGATCAAGGGTAGCATATAAGGCGCCCACAGGACACACACAGTCCGCCGGGAAGCCTGGGAGCTGGGGGGAGAGTGGGGTAGACCTTGCCCTTGGAGAGCCTGCCGCGTGCTCTGCTGTCTGAACTGCTGACGCTTCGACTGCTATGAGCCACCAGGTCAAGAAGGCGCACACATGCCAGAGACCGTGCTGTGCCCTTAACACACGCGTTCTCATCCGATAGCCAGAATAATGCCGGAGATGGGGATACATGTATGCCCCCCGGGGTTGTGGATCAAGAAACTGAAGCTCAGAGAGGTTGAGTGACTTGCCCAAGGCCCCAAAGCCAGGAAGCAGTGATGCTGCTTGACTCTGACACCTGTGCTCTCAGAGCTTCGAGGCTCCTTGAAGTCATGGTGGTGCACCCGCTTTCCGAACTCACAAAAGGGTCTTAAGTGATCGGGAATAGGAGATTTTCTGAGTCACAAAAAAGAAAATAAGAAAGAAATGAGGTGAACAACCACAAGTTGCATGGGCTGCTTGGAAACAGGATTTTCTAGGAACACCGACAACTCTTCTAGGGAAGTGTTATCCTATGGTACGTGCCACATGCTGGACGCGGCTCGGAGGACCCCAGCCTCCATGCTGGCAGAGCCAGGGCATGTCCCCTGTACCAGCGGATAACACTGGGGCCAGCCACTACCCGCTCATGAGAGCCAGTTACTAAGCGCCCAGCAATTTCTCGAACCGGTGAATAAACACAGCCATTCATAAAAATTAAATTACATAAACATCCAATTAAATGATATTAGAAACAAAGGTTAACAGATAGTTAAATCTCACCCTTCCTAATTATCTTACTATATTTTATTATTATTCATGCTCTCGAGCTTCTTTAACTCTACGTGTGTGTGTGCTACCGCTCGTCTCCGCACCCCTGTATCCAGTGATGTCTCACTGGTCGCTTGACATTGGCCGTGGTGGGAATACTTACACCACAGAAACCAGGAAACACTGTCAATCAAAGCTTGACCTTTTTTTTTTTTTTTCCTGCTCATCTACACTTAGGAAGGTTCTGGAGAAAATGTACGTATATAACAATGTAAATTATATGAAAGCATGTTGTGTCTAGAGCCATTACGAGTAGCACGTAAAACCGAGGAAGTAGTTGAAAACTGTTACCTGGTACAGCAAAGAGGTCATGGATAAACACGTGAAGTTCCAGCATACATTTTCTCCTTTCACTTTTGTCTTTTTTTTTTTTAATTTTTATTTATTTATGATAGTCACACACAGAGAGAGAGAGAGAGAGAGAAGCAGAGACACAGGCAGAGGGAGAGGCAGGCTCCATGCACCGGGAGCCCGACGTGGGACCCGATCCTGGTTCTCCAGGATCGCGCCCTGGGCCAAAGGCAGGCGCCAAACCGCTGCACCACCCAGGGATCCCTCACTTTTGTCTTGCTCATCAAGGCAAAGATATCCACCCACGTTCAGGTTGGGGACTCACTCACTCATCCATCAGTCGCGAAGGTACGTTGGCTATGGGTGTCGGCATTCAGGCAAAGTCAGCGAAAGCGTGCTGTGAGAGTCAGCGGGCTATAGGGAATGTACGACGTAGAGTAGTGTATTTTTTATTATTATTTGTAGAGAATGTGTTACACGTTCTTTCTATGCTTACTTAACTTTTTTTCAGAGAGCTGCTTGGTAAACATTTACCAGCGGGGTGCTGGCCACAGCCAGCAGAGCCTGGTACGCGCTGTGGGCGTTCGCTGGCTGAACTTTGTGGAAAAACTGGCAGATGGAGCACAAGTAAAAAGGCCTTTGGCGGATTCTGGGGGTTCGGGCTGGGAAAATGCATGACAAGCCTGGCACGTCTTATAATTGTGGAAAGTAAGGAGGTCCTCAAAAGCCACGGGTGGGGACACGTCAAAGGACACGGCAACCAACCCGAAAGAGCGCCCAGTGGCCACGGCTGGAGTTATTTGAGCAACAAGACAGACGATGTAGTACCGGGTCATCAACCAAAGCACACACTGAATATACAGGAGTTCACACTGATATAAATACGGGCTTCAGGAAATACATAAACAGGGAAGGACAATCTTCCTTACAGAAGAATTTCACATGTGTAGATAGGCCCCTTCCCGGAGGTGGAGCTAACTTCCCATTCTCCGCTCCTTCCTCTCCTGTCCTTTGGGGGTGGGTTACACTTATGACCGGCTCCCAAAGAATAAAGTACGGAAGGGGGAAAGTAGTAATTTTATAGTGAAGAAACCTGGCAAATCCCAGCTTAGCCAAGCGAAGAAGTTAACATCCCCCGGGGATGTCATGTGAACGATGAGTACCCCCTGATATGTGACAAGGACACTGCACCTTTGTGGCATGTTTTCTGAAAACCATAACCCCAGTCCACTCCGAGAAAAGGATCGGACAAATCGGATGTGAACACAACATAATACAACACAACCAGGAATCCTGAAGAATGACACCTGCTCAGGACCCACAAAACTATCAGGGTCATGAAAGCCAGACCGAGAGGCTGTCACAGACCGGAGGAGGTTAGGAAGACACAGTGACGAAAGCCAGCGCGGTGCCCCGTGTTGGGTCCAGGAGCCTGAAGTTCAGTTAATAATCTCATGATTTGGGGATCCCTGGGTGGCGCAGCGGTTTGGCGCCTGCCTTTGGCCCAGGGCGCGATCCTGGAGACCCGGGATCGAATCCCACGTCGGGCTCCCGGTGCATGGAGGCTTCTTCTCCCTCTGCCTGTGTCTCTGCCTCTCTCTCTCTCTCTCTCTCTCTCTCTCTCTCTGTGTGTGTGTGTGTGACTGTCATAAATAAATAAAATAAAATAAAAAAATAATCTCATGATTTGGAAAACTGTATGATGGTAATGTAAAATGGGGACAATGGAGGAAGGGGTATACAAGAACTCTCTGTGCTATCACTGCTTTTTTAAAAATAACCTTTATATAAATTTAGAATTTATCAAAAATGAAAGTGTTATTTACTTAAGGGGAGGAAAAAAAAAAGACTTCGGGTTACCAGGAAAAAAAATGGTACAAAATCCTTATGCAACTACTGATGCAGCATACTCACGGGAAAGTTCTCTGGGACGGCTTCCAGCCCCAGAAGTTTTCTAAGTAAAGTTGAGCCGCCACACACCTGTAATGACTGGAAGGGGTGGAGGTGGAAGGCGCCACCAACCACCGCGACGGGTCAGCCTAGGCAGCACAGGCATTAGCGCCGACAGCCAGCAGGAGGCACTATCTGGCCCCAGGGCCCACAGCCTTCTCTCCCTCTGCAGCTCCTGGGGTCGTTGCAATAATTCCAAGGGGGGTAATAATTCTAAGTCCCCCAGAAAAGGCTCAATCGTGTCCAAGATGTTCAATGTGAGAAATCAGGATTATACATTTGGAACAGGGACCTGACACGTTATATATAATTTTTGGAGCTTCAAGAGGTGGGTCTGTTTGAGCTGCTCAGAAGGGTCCTTCATTTGGATTTTTACCAGCCGGGTTAAGTTGGCGACGCGGCCCATCGGATCTCCCCACTGTCTGCAAGTCGTCTAGCCTACGGTCTTTCCTTTCGAGTTCTAACTAGCTTCCTGGTCAGTCCGTAAGACGGGAAAGAGAGTCTAAGGAGAAAACACCCAGATTTTTGCAAATAAGCCTTTTGTACCCCTAGATGAGGTCTCCTCCAGTTCATTCTTGCCAGATTGAGAGACTGAAGGGATGAAAGAATGAATGATCACCCATGAAGTTGAGAAGAGGGAAGCAGCAGCGTGGTTCCAGCTTGATCACAAAGGGTGTCACCTGCCGGAGGAAGCCAGAGGCAGCCGAGCTTGGTCCCTTGGTTCCCCGGGTGGGGTCATTTCCCCAGGATGTGAAGGCTTCACTGGCGCTCTTCCCTCTGCGTCCCCGCCCTGCCCTCCGATGTCATCTGGGTGGCCTGGAGATAGACATCTGACGACGACACAGACCTCCACAGTCCTTTTGTGTGAGTTTTTGCTGAGGACACCCTGCCTGGGGCCGTGGGTTGCCCACACTCTCCACTTCTCTGGCCTCAGAACATCTCCTTCGACAAGAAACACCTGACCTCAGGGTGCCTCACCACGTCAGCGGGTCCCACAGGAGCTTGACCAGCAAGAGTTTTGTTCTGAAGAGTTCCTTTGGTCCTTTGGTCACTGGTCCCTCGAGCCTGGGTACAGGCAAAGCCACACCTTCTCAAGAATGGAATCTACGCCGAGGTGCCATGAGGATGGAAATGCCACCCTTCCCCAGGATGGACCGTGAGCTTCTCATCACACGCATTTGCCAGGGCTACTCTGCTTCCTTGGGCATCGGTTTGGGATTTTCCAACGGAATAGTGGATTATTTCTCATTTTCTTCCCCAAATTCCTACTCTCAAATCCCATTAGTTCAGTTTAGGCAGTGGGGATGCGTCCTAATGTCATGGACATCTGGGGTTTCTCTGTTTGTTTGTTTTGCCTAGCCCTCATCCACTCTCCATCTTCTGTGGGTACCTTAGTCTCTGTGGAGGAGAGCCTTTCCCTTTCCACATAATTCTGGTGGGGCTGATCCCTTCTGCTCCAGGGGAGAGACCATGACCCGGGCCTGGCAATCAGAGCATTCCATGTCTTTGGCCTCAGTGATTGGTTCAAGGATAGGCACATGATCCAAGTCAAGCTAATTAAGAAATTTCTTCTTTTCTTGGAGCTACTAAGTTTAGAGGGTGCTGGGGCTGCTGGTGGCCACCTCAGTATACGGGAGGCAAGGGACTGCCTGAGATTGTGAAGCTAATAGAGATGAAAAAGAGATTCCTGACCATTGTTCAGGCACCTGGATCCAGCTGAGCCTGAAGCTGGCACTTTTGGTCTTTTCAGTGACAAGAGCTCCCTGCCACCTCCCCCCACCCCCGCCGACCCCTGCCTTAGGCTAGTTTGAGTTGGGTGTCTGACACTTGCAAACAATAAAGTTTCCTGGAAAATATGCTTATTGAGACTTTAGCACAAGCATCAGTGCATAGTCAGAATGAAGGGTGTTATATAGGTTACCATATACTCAAACACAACCCACCAGAGTGTACACATGCACCACATTTATCTTTAAACTTGTAAAGGTAAAGCAGTGGCCCAGAGAAGAAGTGATCTAAGATCAAGGAACCAACCACAAGACACGCAGTGAAACGTCACACACAGAAACTTTGAACAAATACACAGTTTTCTAGCTACAGCAGACTTCAGACTACAAATCCCAAGTATCTTCTCAAAAGTCGTGCTGGGAAGAGCGTTCTCAAGTTTTAAAAGAAAACTTCCCCATTGAAGAAACAGTGAAATTTATAATATACAACTGCGGTGTGTATTGCACGTTAATGCCTCGCACTTGTATCAGCCAAATCTCAATGCGAGTCTATTACGACGTGTGCAAGTGCATATTACGTATATACATTTTCAGAACCACATATTTCCAGCTTTTTGAAAAAAAGATGGGATGAAAAGACTGTTTGAATCTATTTTCTCAGCTTGCCTATTTTTAATGATTCCTCAGTTAACCAGGTAAAAGGAACTAAGCAGCACGTTCCTGGAGCCCAGCAGGGCTTGAGCTGGGCCAGCTCCTTCTCCCTGTCCTCACCTCCATTCTCGGCTTTTCTTTCAGGAACTAAAGTAAAATAGGAGAATCAGTGGAGCTGGGGGTTATAAACAGAGGCTGGTAAATGTTTTCTGTAGAGCCAGACAGTAGATATTGCTGGCTTTGCACGCCGCAGGCTCCACCCAGCTAGCTCTGTCGCCGTAGCAGGACGGCAGATGTGGGTGACATCGACGTGACACAGGACGGCTGGTTTCCCATAAAACTTTATTCACAAAAACAGGTGACGGCCTGGATGCGGCCCGTGGGCTGGAGTTTGCCAATCTCTGGTTAGGGGCGTGGGATTGAGCATCACATGCTCCCTCTTTGCCGCTGACCATCCGTGTGGCCCTGACGAGTGTGTTCCTTTTGTGCCTTGTCTGAAGAACCGGGTGGTAACGGCCACTTCCCAGCCCGGAGGACGTGAATGAGCAAGTGCACACCCCAGCTTAGAGTCCTTCCTCGGAGGGGCCACGCGCACCCAGCAGGAGCCGGCAGGCACTCCCAGCGGCAGGGCAGCAAGGAGGAAAAAGGAAGGGCGGGACTGGGTTTGCCCTGGAGCTGCAGCAACCTCGGGGGAGAAAGTTAGGGGAGGCGAATAGGGAAGCCAGTAAGCGCAACTGCATTTTCTTCTACGGTTGGTGGCCGTGAAAAATCTTCCCCTTCAGCACGTGCGACCGCAGGTTGGCCTGGGACCCGCAGGACTTGCCTCGACGGCCCTGCAGTGAAGCCCCTGCCCGAGGCCTCGCAGCAGCAGCAGCAGCAGCAGCAGCTCGGCGCCCCGGGCCACCGGCAGGAAGAACCCCTGGAGCCCGGGGGACTTGGGAGAGCGACCTGTCGGCCCTGGCGCTGGCTGTAACCCAAACATACGCCGGAGGAAGTCCCAGGAAAATCGCTGGGCACCACTCACACGATGATGGGGTGGTCCCGACGACTCAGGGCGCCCTGTGAGTAACATACCCTGCCTGGCGGAAGCTGGAAACGAAGGCTTAGGGAGGTGCCATGAGTCGCAGCTGGAGTGCGGACTCGGGCCTGCGGACCCCCAAGCGCCTGCTCTCCTCCCCGGCTCTGCACACCCTCCCGGTACAGCGGGGACCCGCAAGGGCTGCAGGGCTGCGTCGCGTGGGATGTCGTGACGTGGCAGGAAGGACGGAGGAGGTACCCAGGTCATGTGGGAGAGGGTGGCTGGACGGGGGACAGGGCCGAGCAGCCGAAGGGAGGGGTGGTCACGTTTACCACCGTTGGGGGCCCCCCTGCCCCCCCCCCGCTGGCCCCCGTGGGCTAGGTCAGCCTGGAGCCCAGTCTTGGGTGGCCACTGTCGGGACCACGCTTGGGGAAGAGGAAAACTGCTTCTGAGGGCTGCCAACCTGTGCATGAGACAGTTCTGCACATCCCTTGGGGTGCCGGGCTTACCTTTCTTCCTTCTGGGCATTTCCATCAGACCTGCCAAATTTCAGAACAGAGGAGGACGCGATTCACCTGTTTGGGTGAGGCGGGTCTCCTCGCCTTTCCGGCTGCCCTATCAGGATGCCAGCGCCGAGGCTTCCACACCTCCCTGCCTGGGGACCAGAAGGTGCTACAGGGGCAGCCACAGACGAAAGCCACGACATGGTGGGCACACCCAGGTGGGACTTCGATGGCCTGGTGCTGAGGCACAGGCTGTTACTCTGTCTCCGGCTGCTCCAGGGCCACCGCCAATGGCCTTGCACCCACGTCTTACACAGCTGGGCTGGGGGTGGGGGTGGGCGCCGTCCACGTGCACCCTGGTGTGAATGGTGACCCTGTCCCTGTGCCGCACGGAGGCCCTAGGTCCCGCTTCGGTGAAGGAGCTTTGATTTACAAAGCATGTTCCCGGACATACCCGGGGGCAGGTGCCAATGCCTCCCGTCAACCAAGAGGGGCTTTTGGGGGGATATTTTGTCATCTTGGAGGTCATTCTGCAGGTAATCTTCGTGCACAGGACTCCACCTGCTGGCTGGGGACATCTTGGGAGGTTTGCAGTCCCAAGGAGCACCCACCGAGGCGTCGTCCTGGCCAGCGAACACGCTCGTGTGCTTGATTCTGAAGCAGAGTGTTACCGTGAGCTGTCACGGGGGCCGGACGCGGGGCCACGCAGTTTGCATGCACTGTCCACCGAGTGCCACGGTGGCTCCGTGTTAGCGCCCCGATGTTGCAGGCCTGGGAGCCGAGGTGCCAGCGCGAGGTGACGCGTGTGCAGCCTGCACGAGTGCAAGAGCGGGGCTGGACTGCGCTCCCGCGGCCTGACCGGGACACACAGTCCACCCACCGCGACGTCTGCCAACATGTGTGGCTGCCTGAGCTCTTGCCACCCTCCACCCTCACCCCCAAGAAGACGCTGTCACGTGCCTTCCGATTGGTTACGGTCGCCACCAAGCCTGGAATAAATGTTTTCGTTTGGGAACTCTTCAGCCAGGAAGAGAATAGCTTTGGTCATGCCCGAGCCTTCTGACACCTTGATGATCCTTCTGGAAAACACTACCTTGGTAGTGGTTGATGGGGGACACAGTGCCCCTCACCTGGGACCCCCAAAACCAGTCAGAAGCAAGGGCACGCAGCAATCAGGATGGCCACAAATGTCTTAGAAAAGCTGGACCTCAAAGTATTTAATGAGAGATGCCCTTCGTCACCTCCTCTTCCTTCCTTCCTCCCGTCCAGCCTTCCTTCCCTCTTTCCCTCTGTCCCTCTTTCCTTCCAGGCCACAGGGCTGCCCTCACGCAGGCCCTGCAGAGGATGCCTCGGGGGATGCCTGCGTGAACGTCTCCCAATCTAGGAATGCCCCGAGCAGAGAGCACTTTTGGGAGGACGGAGGAGGAAGGGGGAGTCCTGCGGGGGGGAAGGTGGCTCCCTGGGGAGGCCCAGGCTGCTGCACACGCCCTGGGCACAGGCCGGGGGATCATTTATGCAGCTGCTTGCAGTCACTTAAGAAATGAAGCGGGACGCACACGCTTGGAAAAATAAGAATTTTTAAAAATTCGTGTATATTCAAGCGACCGCAACAAGTGTGCTTTGCTGTGTTTGAAGACCAGTCGGTGATACTGCGCTCGCTAGTGTTAGGTCAGATGGCTTTGTCCCCTCTAGGTCCCCGCGGGTGGGGATCCAGATTACTTCGGCGCTGGCCAGCTGTGTGACGCTGCGGAGATGACTTAACCTCTCTGAGTTTTGGATTCCTTGTCTGGAAGACGGGGATCATGAGAGAACCCACCTCGCAGGCCGCTCTAAGTGTTAAATAAGAGAAAGCAGGCAAATTGCTGGGCACAGTGTCCTTCCTCTCGGCGGGTGACTCCTGCTACTCCTCCCGCCCCCCTCAAAAGCGCCTTCTTCTCTAGTCAAGATTCGAGGTCTTCATCACCATCCCTTCCACTTAGCTGACATCAGAAGCACCTCTAAAAATGAAGTGCACCCCCCTCCTGTATTTGTACCCCCAGGTCCAAGACACCCTTGTTCACAACTGACAACGGGGGTGGGGGAGCCATCGATGGATAAAATGGTTCGACAAAGTGGGGTGTATACACACGACGGAATGTTACTCAGACGAAGGGGGGATTGTGACACGTGGGGGACGTTACGCGGCGTGAGTGAAGCGACACAGTCACGCAGGGAGGGACGCTCTAAGATTCCCCTTCCACGAGGTGCCCGGAGCGGCCAGATTCACGGGGACAGAACGAATGGCGTGGGGGGCGGAAGGAAGGGCGAGTCTGTCTGCGGGGCTCAGGGTTTCAGTCCGGGCAGACGAAGGGGGTTCTGGAGACGGCCCAGGAGCCGCGGGAGTGCGAGGCCAAGGAGCCGTATACTGAAAAACGGCGAAGATGGCCAAAGTTTTCAGCATTTGACCACAGTTTTTCAAATTAGAAATGGAAAACAAACCAAAAAGACATCTAAGGACCTCCCTAAGGTTTTTTGTTTGGTTTTGTTTTGTTTGGGGGGGAGGGGAGGGCGGTAACAGAAATGGATGGAAATAGTCTGAAAGCAGAGCCGGACGGACGTCTCACTCTGCAAATGTACAAAAATGGGCTGAACCGTCGGCTTCCTGTGAACGAAGTTCATTTATGTTTCGAAAGTGAACTGAGCTCTTTGCTCGCTGCTGAGAGCAGGCGAGCCGCCGGATGCCACGCTCACGAGGGGCCGTGCGGGTCAGGATCGCGTCGGCGGCCTTGACTGTGCGATGGTTCCCCGGCGGCCCACGGATGTCACAGCCCGTCAGATTGCATCCTTCAAACACGTGCAGCTCATTGTGTGCCAGTCACACCTTCATAAAGCTGCTTCCCACCCCCACCACCTCTTTTTTGTTTTTAAAGTAGGCTCTACGCCCAGCTTGGAGCCCAATGTGAGGCTTGAACGCGGGACCCGGAGAACGAGCCCTGAGCTGAGATCAAGAGTCAGACGCTTAGCAGGCTAAGCCACCCAGGCGCCCTCCATAAAGCTGGTTTTTTTTTTTTTTTTTAAAGCACAGTTTTCCATATACAAATGAACTCGTATTTTCTTAAACAATGCCCCCTTTTGATGGATATTTAGGTTTCAATTTTCGTGTCCCTATAAATACCATTTCCATAAATATCTTCTTATGAAAAAAACGCAGACATTGTCCCCCTTCCCCCTGCTGGCAAGCCACAAAAGGAGAAGTTCCCAGGGCGGGGGCCTGGGAACCTGTAATTTTGTTGAACATCCCAGAAACATTCTTATAATCAGACTTGTTTGAGAAACATTGGCTCAAACTTCACCAACTTGGATTTACAGGTTTGGAGTTTGAAACTCCATTTTCTTTGGTTCCTGGGGGGAAAAAATCTGTAAATGCTCTGTACAAGGGATTCTAAATTTAGGGTTCCCTTCTGTTGGGGGTGCATCAGAATCCCCAATGCAGACCCCACTCCCAGAGAGGCTGTGTAGCATCACCAGATTTAACGTAAATAGAGAGATTAAAAAATATAAATGGGACATAGGGTAACCAATTAACTCTGAATTTCAGCCAAATACCAAATAATGTTTTTTAGCATAAGTCATTCCTTGCAATATTTGGGATAAGCTTATACTAAAAAATTATTTGGTGCCTATCTGAAATTCAGATTAACTGGGTGTCCTGTGTTTTATCTGGCAATCGTAAGCCATGAGTCCTCGGGCCTGTGTGAGGCCCAGGGATCTGCACTGTTGGTCTGCTCCCCACAGGGTTATGATGTGTGTGTGTGTGGGGGGGCTTTAGAACCCGTGCTGAGGACTCTGGGTCAGGTCAACACCTCTGGGTCAGGAGCTGCCCCAGGACCCTGGTGCATTCCATGAACAAACACATCTTCTGAGGAGGATAAGGCAGCTGAGCAGAAAAATCCGCCCACTTCTTCGAAGTCAAACGTGATGGATGTGGCATCCTGGCCCACGCAGCTGGAGGGACGTCACTGATCTTCTCAGGGTGCACATTTAGGGCTGCCCGTGGGCTCGAAACCCCAGGAGTCTGTCTAGATCCTCTAAATTTTATTTATGTTCAGCCTGTCCCAGAAAGGAATTTAAGCCTTGGAGGCCTCAGTCCATGTATAGTTCTTGGGGGCACAAGTCAGATAAATGCGCCAACTCACTGGGACCCACATGGTGGATACCAACATGTGCTCACCGTGAGTGGGCACCAGGCTAGTCTTCAATTAGAGTTGACTCTTTCAGAACCTCAAGGTGAGCCTACAAGGCCTCTGCTGTCATTGGGCCCACTTTGTAGAGGAGGTTCTGGGGGCCCAGGAGCTTGCTCAGGTTTGGGGGGGTCCAGGGTCTTGCTCAGGTTCTGGGGGGTCTGGGAGCTTGCTCACGTTCTGGGGGTCCTGGGGGTGCTCAGGTTCTGGGGCACTGGGGGCTTGCTCAGGTTCTGGGGGGTCCAGGGGGTGCTCGGGTTCTAGGGGGCTAGGGGCTTGCTCAGGTTCTGGAGGGTCCGGGGGCTTGCTCAGGTTGGGGGGGGTGCCTGGGGGGTTTGCTCAGGTTCTGGGGGGTCCAGGGGCTTCCTCAGGTTCTGGGGTGGCCTGGGGGCTTGCTCAGGTTCTGGGGGTCCTGGGGGTTTGCTCAGGTTCTGGGGGCTCCAGGGTGTGCTCACATTCTGGGGGTCCAGGGTGTGCTCACGTTCTGGGGGTCCTGGGGGTGCTCAGGTTCTGGGGCACTGGGGGCTTGCTCAGGTTCTGGGGGGTCCAGGGGGTGCTCGGGTTCTAGGGGGCTGGGGGCTTGCTCAGGTTCTGGGGGTCCAGGGGATACTCAGGTTCTGGGGCGCTGGGGGCTTGCTCAGGTTCTTGGGGTCCAGGGGCTTACTCAGGGGCACACACAAGCACTCAAGTGGTAGAGCTAGGATTCTGACCAAAGCCTGTGTGGCTAACGGCCCCCCGCCCCGGCCCCCATCCTGCCTCTCTGGGGAACAGTATGCTCCTTCATCACTGAGCTTTAATGGGGAAGCTTTGTATTACATTTTGCTCTAACTGGGGCCTATTTCAGGTCAGGATCCGAGGACATTTCTGATCGGGGCATAACAACAGCTGCCACGTGCTGAGTGTCTGCTCGGGGCGGACACTGACTTTCACGCTTTGCAGGTGGATAGTCTCTCCATGTCACGCCGCCCTGGGGAGCCTGGCACCCAAAACATATAGAGCCCTGACTGAGGTCACACAGCAAGGGAGCTGCAGAGTGCTCATCGGCCTAAGATGAAGCATCCGTCTCTGAGTTTTCAAAAGCACACACCTGCTCTCCTCCTCCCCGAACCACGCTGGCAGTTTTAGGAGAAAGCTGTGGTTCTGGTCGGCCTCTGCGCAACTCTTACATGTCGTTCCAGGAAATTCCCAGAAGAGGGCGCAAGGACCCCACCCCCACCCCCCACACCGTCCTACCAGGATCCACTTTTGGTGTGAACCTTGCAAGGTCCGGTGAGTCCATGTCACTTGTGTGCGGAGCCTGAAATCCGAGTGGCACGCCGTGGACAAGCACCACCCTTCGGGTGCACGGAAGGCGACACGACGCGGCACCTCTGGCCCCCTACCCTGCAAGGGCCTGGACTCACCGAGGGTGGGTTTTCGATGACCAGTTCGTAGGTCAGCCCTGTAGACCCAAATCTCAGGATGTCTCCGGGTAGCAGCTTCACGGCCACATTCTGAATGTGGCACTCGTTGACGAAGGTGCCGTTTCGGGAATTGAAGTCCTGGAGAACAAAGCTGTCCTCGGCCTCATTGTATTCGATAAGTGCATGATGGTTGTCGATGTCAGGAGACTGAAATACAGAAGGAAGACAGCTGTAACCAGGGCCCCTAACGTCTACTAGTGAGCACTGGGTACCAGAAGGTGCTAAGTGCCTCGCCTGGCCAGCTGGTCACCACAGCCCTCATTTAAAAATGATGATGCTTGGGGACACCTGGGTGGCTCAGTGGTTGGGTGCCTGCTTTGGCCCAGGGCATGATCCTGGAGTCCCCGGATTGAGTCCCACACTGGGCTCCTGCATGGAGCCTGCTTCTCCCTCTGCCTCTTTCTCTGTGTGTCTCTCATGAATAAATAAATAAAATCTTAAAAAAAAAAAATGATGATGCTCGGACTCTGGGCTGGGTGTGGAGCCTGCTTAAGACTCTCTCTCTCTCCTTCTGCCCCTCCCCTCCACCCTTCTCTCTCTCTAAGAAAAAAGATGACGCTCAGGGTCAGAGAAATTAAGTGACCTGGCTAAGGCTACATGGCGTAGTAGGGCTGGGGTATGTGCTCTCTGACTCCAGCCCCAGAGCAGGTGCCCAGGTTGTGGGGAGAGGGACCAGGTAGCGCAGAGGCAAAGGAACTCGGGGGAGTCTGGAGGAGCACATGTCTGGCTCCTTTAGGGGAGTCAGCCACTTTTTATTTTTCTGACCCATGGAGCTATGCTTTTGGTGGTCCAGATGGCAGGACAGAAAGCAAGAATGTCCCCAAACACAAACCAGGAAGGCCAGTTGGCAAGTGACAACTATCCACTTTCCTGCAAGGAAAATGCTGCGTCCGTGGAATAAGTACATATAGTTAAGGGAGGGGAGGGTTTCTAATGATCGCCATTCATTAATTTTTTGTTTGATTCATTTTAAAAATAAAAAATAAAAACATAAAAATAACATTTAAAAAAAGCTACAGAGAATGAGAACTGGGGAAAAACACCAAAAAAAAAAAAAAAAAAAAACCATTAAAATCACTCCGGCCCCCACCACCCTAGGGGCGAGCACTGATAACACTGTGGTTCCCTTCTTTCTGGTTTTCTGTCTATGCTTAAAATCTTTATAAAAAGTTCAAACAAAATTGAGATCACACCACATAACACAGTTCTATGACTACCTTTACAAAACCTTGATGTACAATGAAGATAACCCCATAGAGATTGGTTATTTCTCAGAATTTAGCTAATTGGAGATGACTTGCTTTTTAATAGGAGGCCAGGTGTGACTACATTTCCATAAAGAAAGGGACCCGGACAGTGTGTCTGTGAGTTGCCAGTGGGGGTGGGGTAGGGTGGCAGAGTCATTCCGTGATTTCACTTTGGTCAGAGAGTGAGCAAAGTTCAGCATCCAGGAGGAAATACCACGTTGCTCGGCTGCGGGGCTCCGGACTATGGCAGCAGGGCACATGTGAAGTCTTTCTTTCCAGGATGCTGTTATTAGACATCCACTCCAGCCCGAGACTTTGCAGTTAGTTTTTAAATTTGTCTTCTCAGTCTACCTCATCTGACGTTCGTGCAAACATAGTTGCACTTAGAAAAGTGTAAAGTCCCATAATACAATGATAACCAATAGTTTGTATCAATAATATAATAACAGCTTATATTATATAGCTTATATTATACTGTACATTATATGCCAGGAAATTTGCTAAATGTTCTACTGAATTATCCCATTTCATCTACCCAATAACCCAAAGGGCTAGTTCTCCATTCTATAGATAAGAAAACTGAGGCACAGAATGATTAAATTTGCCCAAAGTCACCTAGCTTGACTAGCCTTCACTAACCTGGCATGTACTCAGATTTGCTTGATTCAAATGTCTGTATTCTTACCCACCTTGAAAATTTTTATCATACACGTGGGCACTCAAAATATGGAAAGACAAAACGCAAGCAGGAGGAACTATATTAATTTCAGATGGAACAGACTTGAGAGCTAGGAGTGTTACCAGGGATAAAGGGAGGCATTATGTGATGATAAAGGGGCCACTTCGCCAAGAAAACATAACAGTCCTTAATTGTATGTGCTTCAAGATAGAGCATCAGAATAAGTGAGGCAGAAAGCGATAGAAGTTTGAGTAGAAACAGACAAATCCATTATGATAGTTAGAGACTCCAACATCCTTGTGTAATGGACCAATTCCGCAGGCAGAAAATTAGTTGGGTAAAGCTGAACTGAACAATACCAT
The DNA here is from genome assembly GCF_018345385.1 of Vulpes lagopus. NCBI lineage: Eukaryota > Metazoa > Chordata > Mammalia > Carnivora > Canidae > Vulpes > Vulpes lagopus. The sequence goes on from NC_054831.1 coordinate 131,390,308, forward strand.
CAAGCAACTGGATCTAATTGATGCATATAGATCGCTTCACCAAATAACAACAAAATGCACGTTGTTCAAGCTCACATGGAACATTCACCACGACAGACCACATTTTGAACCACAAAGCATAACAGATTTAAAAGAACAGGGAATCTTACAAAGCATGTCCTCAGCCTACAATGGGATCAAACTAGAAATCAATAGTAAAAAGCTGAAAATTGCAAAGTATTTGGAGATTAAATAACATACTTGTAAACAGCATGTCGCCTAAGGAAGAAGTCACAAGAAAAAGAAAAAAATTATCTAAATGAAAGTAAATGCAAGTGAAAGTACAACTTGTCAGAGTCTGTGGGATGAGGAAAGCAGTGCTGAGAAGGAAATTTATACCATAGAATGTATATGTTAGGAAAGAAGAAAGACTTAACATCAATAACCTAAGCTTCCACCTTAGGAAAATAGAGAATGAAGAGCAATATAAGCCTAACACAAATAGAAGGAAAAAAAACAATAAAAATTAGAACACAAATGAGTGAAATAAAAAGACAAGAAAATAATAGAGAAAAATCACTGAAATCAAAAGTTGATTCTTTGAAAAGATCAATAAAATTGGCAAGCCTCTAGTAGGCTAACCAGGAAAAAAAGACAGGATACAAATTACTAAAATTAGAAATGAGAGACCATTGCTACTGATACTATAAACATTAAAAGGATAATAAAGGAACATTAGAAATAATTCTATGTCCACAAGTGTGATAACTTAGATGAAAGTGACCAACTCCTTGAAAGACACAAGGTACCAAAACTCATTCAAGGAGAAATAAATGATCTGAATAGGCCCATATATAATAAAGAATGTGAATCAATATAATAATCTTCTAAATAATAATCTTCTAAAACAGAAGCACTAGGCCCAGATGGGTTCATTGGTGAATTCCAACAAATGCTTAAGGAAAAAATGATACCAGCTTTCTACAACCTCTTCCAGGAAATAGAAGAAGGATCACTTCCTAACTCATTCTGTGATGACAACATTAATACCAAAACCAGATAAAGACATTAGAAGAAGGGAGAAGAACTTCAGGCCAACATCTCTCATAGATACAGATACAAAATCCTCGACAGAATATTAGCAAATCGAATCCAACAAATGTATGCAACGAATTGTGCACCACAAGCAAGCATGCAGGTATGCACAGCTGGGTCAACACTTGAAAATCAATTAATGTAACCTATCACCTCAACATGCTAGAGAAGAAATGTCACATGATCCTATCACTAGATGAAGAAAGAGCATTTGAGAAAATCCAAAATGCATACATCATTAGAAAAAGAACACAAAACTTCTGGCAAAGTAGAAATAGAGGGGAACTTCTTCAACCCGATAAAGAACATTTACAAAAACCCTAAAGCTAACATCACATTTGATGGTGAGGAACTAGAAACTTTCCCATTAAGATCAGAAACAGGGGGGCAGCCCAGGTGGCTCAGCGGTTTAGCACCTGCCTTTGGCCCAGGGTGTGACCCTGGAGACCCAGGATGGAGTCCCACATCGGGCTCCCTGCGTGGAGCCTGCTTCTCCCTCTCCCTGTGTCTCTGCTTCTCTCTCTCTCTCTCTCTCTGTCTCTCATGAATACATAAATAAAATATTTAAAAAAAGAAATTAAAAATACAAGAGCATTTCCATTAGCACCAAAAAAAAAAAGAAAGAAAGAAAGAAAGAGAGAGAGAAAGAAAGAAAGAAAGAAAGGAAGGAAGGAAGGAAAGAAAGAAAGAAAGAAAGAAAGAAAAGAAAGACCAGACAGATAGACTTAGGTATAAATCTAACAAAATATATAAAGGTCTAGATGAAGAAAACTATAAAATCTTGATGAAAGAAATCAAAGATCTAAATAAACGACAAGATAGCCCATGTTTATCTGTAGTTCCTTAATGATATATGATGTTTAGCATCTTCTCATAGGCTTATTTGCCATGTGTATATCTTCTCTGGTGAGGTGTCAAGTCCTATCTTTTGCCTATTTTCAAAGGCAAGGTTGTCTGTTTTTTTTATTGTTGGGTTTTAAGACTCATTTATTTTGGATACATGTTTATTGTATTATTATTCATAATTAACTCAAACTGGAAGCAACCAAGATGTCCTTTAAAAGGTAAATGGATAGGCAAATTGTGGCATATTCGTACAATAAAATAATAGTCTGATAAAAGAAATGAGCTATCAAGCCACAAAAAGACACGGAGGAACCATGTAAATGCACATTGCTTAGTGAGAGACGCCAGTCTGGAAAGGCTACCTAGTGTATGATTTCAACTGTATAAAATTCTGTAAAAGGTAAAACTATAAGAAGAGTAAAAAGATCAGTGGTTTTCAGGGTCTCCAGTGGACGTGGGACAGGATGAATAGATGCAGTACAGGGATTCTGAGGCAGTGGAACTGTTCTGGATGACCCTGTAATGGTGCTTACTATACATTTGCCAAAACCCAATGAATGCACAGAGTGAGCCCTAATGTAATCTACGGACTCTGGTTAATAATAATAATATATCAACACTGGCTCATCAGTGGTAACAAACGTCCCATGTTAAATAAAGCAAGACGTGAATAATAGGGGAAGCTCCGTGTGTGTATGGGGCGGGTGGATAGATGGGAACTCTAAGTACTATCTGCTCAATTTCCTATAAACCTCCATCCGTTCTAAAAAGGAAAGCATTTGTTTCAACGTTACAGCACATTAGTTCTTTGGCAAATGCCACGCACATCGTGGTCATCATTATTCCCATTGATCTCTGTCTTCCATGAGCCCTTGATAATCCATCAAAGAGAGAAATTCTGTGCGTTACATTTTGTTTTTCTTTTCCCAGGCTTCATTACTTTCAGTTCCTCAGTAGCTGTCAGGCCATTATTAAGAAACCAAAACAAATAGGAAGTTTTGAATGACTCTATAACATGGGGTGAGGCCCTGCCACATGTTAGGCCAAGAGAGTGCTTCCCGGCACTGCCCTATAACACGAGACCCTCTGCTTCCTTGGAAAATTGCCAAAAGCTACTGTTGGGACAGAAGCCCTGCTGCTAAGATGGGCTGAACACACGTGTGAGCTCTGTCCTGCTGAGCTATCCCACTATTCGCTAGCGGGAATGTCAAAAGGTGCAGCTCAACGTGAAAGATAGTATGGCGGTTTCTCAAAAAAAAAAAAAATTAAGAATAAAATTATCATATGATCCAGCAAGCCCACCCCTGGGTATACATCCAAAGGAACCGAAGGTATGAACTAGAAGAGACAGTTGTACATCCATGTTCACAGCATTACTTGCAGTAGCTCTAAGGGTGGAAACAACCCAGTGTCCACTGACAGATGAGTGGGTCAGCAAAATACGCCAAGTACATACGATTCAGCCTTAAAAAGGAAGAAAATTCTGATGCACGCGACATGGGACGAACCTTGAAGACATTACGCTGAGTGACATAAGCCGGTCACCAATAGGCAACTACTGCCTGATTCTACGACTATGACGTACCGAGAGCTGTCAAGCTCCCAGAAGCAGAAAGTACGACGGCGGCTGCCAGGGACTGGGGGGAGGGGAAATTGGGAATAGTTTGATGGTTTAATGGGTACAGAGTTTCAGTTTTGCAAGATGAAAAGGTTCTGGTTGGTCACACAACAATGTGAACACATTTAACACCGCTAATCTGTACACTTAAAAATGATCCAGATGGTAAATGTTATGTGTATTTTACCACAATATTAAAAATGGCTAAGATGGGGGTTCAGTTGGTTGGTGGTTCAGTTGGGTGAGTGTCCAACTCTTGGTTTTGGCTCAGGTCTTGATCCCAGGGTCATGGCATCAAGCCCTGCGTTAGGCTCTGCACTCAGCACAGAGTCTGCTTGTCCCTCTCCTTCCCTCTACTAGCATATGCTCTCTCTCATTTGCTCACATAAATAAATAAATAAAAATATTTTTAAAAAATGACTAAGATAAAGTGCCTCAGCCAACATTGAGATGCTGGCACATGGCACCGTCAGGACCAATATTTGCACCCTTGACTTGCCCTTATGCTTTTCAGACTAGACAGTGATTTAATAGTGAGAGAGGAGTGGAGTGGAACTGAATATGGAACACGCATCTTATTTTATTATTTATTTATTTACCTATTTATTAAAGAGAGAGGGCATGTGTGTATGCATGTGTGCTGGGGGGTGGTGAGGGGTAGAGAGAGAGGGAGAGAATCTCAAGCAGACTCCATCCATGCCTAGCACGGAGCCTGACCGGGGGCTTGATCTCAGGATCCTGAGATCATGACCTGAATTGACTTCAAGAGTAAGATGCTCAACCGAATGAGACGCCCAGGTGCCCCCGGCCCATGCATTTTCAAAATACCTTTTAAAAGTATTTAGGGGATCCATCAAACACTGAGACTTTGACAAATTTGGTAACAACCAAACATCTGCTCTGGTGACCACTGGGTTTGAGGAAGCCTCCCTGCCGCCACCAAGATTCCTGATATATCCGGAAACCCTTCTTCAGAGCCAGTTCCCAACCCTGCATCATCTGGAACCCAGAAGCCCAGTCTCCGGGCATGACCTTCCTCATCCTCCCTCCCTTCCTCTTTGATTCCTTGTGGCCTCTGTTCCTCCTCCACTCTCTGCGGGCAACCCCCTCTGCCTGCCCTCGCCCAGCTCCCTGCGCAAGCTCCCCAGCTCTTCCAAGTGCATCTCTGTCCCCGTCTCCCCGTCACCCTCACACTCTGGCCTCAAGTCGGCCCAGTCTGGCCACGTGCTGCTCCCTTTGGGCCCCCCAGCCAGCAGCCCCTGGTCTTTGGCCTTTCATTCTCCCTCATCAACAGCCTTTGGGGTCCTTGCCTCCCGTCCCCTGCCAGATGTCCTCCGCTTGCCCCCTCCCCCCCTTGCCCTCTGCCCCAGCAGGCCAGCCCATGAGGCTGATCAACGGGCTGTTGGGCTCCTTGCCTCCGGTTTCTGGTTGGGGTTGGCCAATAGGGGATCAGACATCTGAGCAGGGAGGAGAGAGGTTGGGGTGTTTATTCCCCTGCTCCTTCCCTGTGGGGTCACCATGGCCTGGGTGCAACCCTCCACCAAAAGCCACAGCTCCTGTCGGGGGTTCCAGGAGACGTAACCCCCTCACCCCTCAGGTCTAGGGGGTGAGGACAGCCCCTCACACTTAGCGGCTCTGGGCACCATACGATCCTGAGGGGTTTAAGCCTGGCCACCCCCTGTAGCAGTCGCTTTACAAGACCTGCCTCTGTCACTCCACACACACTCTGACGGGCCCTCTGCTCCCTGCCAGGACCTGGGGTTCCAGCAGGCAGGAGCTCTCAGACATAGCTCTCAAGGTCCCTTCTCTTGGCTGCCAAGGGGCTCAGGGTGGTCTTGTCATTACCCCACTTGGTCCAGCCTCGGCTCCCAGAGGGTCTCCTCTCTGTGTCTTCAGTCTCACGGTGACCCCCAGTATCATGTCCCCACCCGTGAACGTGCTCACCATCCTCATCCTCAGAATGCCTCCCCTCCCTTTCCTCTGTTGTCCAACTGCCTGGAGAGTGTTCCTTCCCACCTGAGTCCTCAGCCCAGGGCCACTGTCACCATGGCTCCCCAGCCTCTCTGCGGCAGCTGGCACTGATGTCGGGGGAGGCACATGGCCTCGTGGTTGAGGGGCCGAGAGGCAGGACGGTACGGTGCTTATTAGACTGGCCGTGGAGGTGGGGGGCCTGGGTTCAAATCCAGCTCTCCTACTTCCAAGCTGGGTGAACATGGGCATGTGAGCAAGTCTCTTAGAGCCTCAGTTTCCTCTTCTGTGAATACAGACCACAGCCTATTAGTTATTGTGACATATAAATGAGATAAGACATATAAAATCACTTAGAACTTAGGCACGTGTCGAAAATGCTGAAATGCTCAGGATTATGAGAAAGGGGGTGGGCTCTGGGGTTAGAAAGCCTGGAGGCCGAGCCCCACCTCCACCACTTCTCTGCTGTGCAGCCTGGGGCAAGTCTCTTGCTTCTCTGTGGTTGTTTCCCGTGAAAAAATGGGTTTCATAGGCCGTGCTTCGCAGGGTTGCCAGAAGGTACCATTTGAAGGAATTTTCATTCATTCCATCATTCTTTCATTCATTCATTCATTTGAGAGAGAGAGAGCATAAGCAGGGGGACCTGCAGAGGGAGAGGGAGAAGCAGGTTGTCCACTGAGCAGGGACCCCTGATACAGGACTTGATCCCAGGACCCTGAGATCATGACCCGAGCCCAAGGCAGAGGCTTAATTGACTGAGCCACCCGGGTCCCCCTGTTTGGAGGAATTTTCAAAGTAGCAGGTTAACATTTTAAAAATTAAATGATGTGTGTGTGTGTGTGTGTGTGTGTGAGAGAGAGAGAGAGATCTATTTCTTTCCACCTTTTAGTTCGTGGTGATCCTGTCCCCCAGCCCCTGCCCCTTATTGCAAGAAAGATGTAGCACAGACATCATGAAAACTGGGGTTTTCTTTCTTTCTTTCTTTTTTTTTTTTTTGAAAACTGGGGTTTTCAAAAGAATAAGGATATGAAGAAACAGCTGGGCTCTGGTAAGAAGGCGAGTCTGGGGGGAGACGGGAAGGGGAAGCGTCTCTGCGTCCCTCTGCCAGCGACACTCAGCTACCTTGGTCTCCCCGGGAGAGCCCTGGGGAAGAGCAAGGCCTCGAGAAGAGTTTGGTTCCTAAAACCAGACAGCCTGAGCAGAGTTCCCAGCCCCTAACCCACCCTTGTGACCTCAACTTCCTCGGCGGTGAAATGGGGGAAATGACAGCGCCGGCCTCGTCTGGCTGTTGATCGTAAGGATTAAATGAGTGAAGATTGGCAGAAATGCCTAGAACAGTGCCTGACACCAAGCTGACCCTCAGTATGTTCCGTGTGTGCTGTTGATCGACTCCCCAGCCTGGTCACAGCTCTCGGGCTCCCTACGTCTTCCCTCGCCTGCCCCCAGGTTCCACGGCCCCCGAGGATGCCAGGGCCAGCTCCCTTTCCTTCTTGCTCGGCCACAGGCAGGGCCACTGATTCTCCCTTATTTCCACCCCCCAGTTCATCTCTAGGCCTCCCACTGCCCACCTGGCCCTGGATGCGGATGCACTCACCTCATTCTGCACCCTCCTCCCCCGGTCCCATATGACCCTCCCCACTCTCCCATCACATCTCTCCACAGCTCCTGACGTTGTTGCCCTTATGGGATCCTCCAAAAAGCTCTCAAAGGAGCCCCATAAGGCCACACCCTCTCCATGGCAACAGAGCAGGCAAGAGGCAGGATTAACTACAGTGGGTAGCATGGTCCCCAAAAGAGATCTATGCCCTAAACCTGGATCCTGTGAGTGTGCTCCGTTACATGGTGTAAGGGCCGGAGCAGATGTAAAGGTTACTAATCCGAGACCTTAAAAGAGGGAGATTATCCTGGACTGTCCAGGTGGGACTAATCTATTGCCATGAGCCCATAAAGCGGAGAACCTTCTCTGGCTAGAGTTGGACAGATGAGCCAGGACAGGGGGTCAGAGAGGTCTGAAATGTGAAAAGGCCTTGACCCAATGCTGCTGGCTTTGAAGATACAAGGGGCCACCAGGCTTGAATGTGGGCGGCCTCCGTGGGCTGAGGGCCACTGCCGCTGACAGCCAGCCCGGCAAGGGGACCCCTGTCCATAACCATGTGGACTAAGTTCCACCAAGCGCCTGAACTGACCCAGAAGTGGCTTCTCCTTGGAGACTCTGTGTAGGAGCCCAGGCACCTTGACTTTGGCCTTGTGTGACCTGGAGCAGGGAAAGCAGCTGAGTCCGCCCTGACTCCAGAACCGTGACATAACCCCCTCGTGTTGTTGTAAGTAGAACACAGACCCAGGAGCGACGTTGACTGCGGGACTGATGGCACCAGGCACTGATCTGAGCACTTCACGGCAATTAGGCCTCATGGCGTGGTCCCTGCAACCGTCCCCATGACACGTATTACAAAGACCACACTGGAGATCTGCTGCCTGGGACCCTACAGCCCACGAGGGTGGAGCCAGGCTCTGAACCAGCCACCTGGTGCCAAGGTTATGCACTTGACTGCCCTGTTCCGGGGCCGCTGCGCCCACCCTTCTCCCCCCCAAATAACAAAGACCCTCAATTCCTCCCCAGCTTTAAAAGCCTTTTGCAGGGGGAGGGAGGAAGGTTCCTCTTTGGATGCTTAGCCTGGCTTCAGTTTATTTTATTTTATTTATTTATTTATTTTATTTTTTAAGATTTATTTATTTATTTATTTATTCATTCATTCATTCATTCATGATAGACATAGAAAGAGAGAGAGAGAGGCAGAGACACAGGAGGAGGGAGAAGCAGGCTCCATGCCAGGAGCCCGACGTGGGACTCGATCCCAGGACTCCAGGATCGTGCCCTGGGCCAAACGCAGGCGCCAAACCGCCAAGCCACCCAGGGATCCCCCTGCCTGGCTTCAGTTTTACATGTTGCCACCAACGTGCCATTTTGTCCTTTTCTCCCTGAGGCCAGATGATTCACCAAGCATCTCCGGACCTTTGCACATGCTGTTTCGACACCCGGGGTGTCCTTTCCTGCTTGCTCTGCCTGGAAAATCCGCAGGCTGCTCTTTTAGAGAGGCAGCTCAAGTTTGGTCTTCTCTGAGGCTCACTCCCTGGCCCCCAGGGGGGATTTCTGCTGGGCGCTCCTCTCGGGTGAGAAGCCCGGGGCCTACGCTCCCTCCCCACACAGATCCCCCACTAGATGGCGCCGCCCCAGCCGGCTGCAGGAAGGGGGGATCCCAAGAACATTCTTTCTGTGTTTCACGCATGATCCTTAGTCTGGATTTCACGCTGTGGAATTTCCCTAGCTCCGCGAACTACTGTAACATTCCAGTGAACTCACAAGGAATTTCAGACATTTAGATTTTAGGTGCTCCCAAAGCTAAATTTGCACCCAGGACTAAAACTTGCCCTAGAGAAGCGTTGAGCTAGCCCTGAATCTGAAACTCAGCCCCACATCTCCCGATGGCTGTGTGGTTTGGGGAAAGCTATTTAACCTTCCACGTCCTTATTTTTTTTTTTTAAGATTTTATTTATTCATGAGAGACCCACACAGAGAGAGGCAGAGACACAGGCAGAGGGAGAAGCAGGCTCCATGCAGGGAGCCTGATGTGGGACTCGATCCCGAGACTCCAGGGTCACGCCCTGGGCTGAAGGCAGGCCTCAACCACTGAGCTCCCCAGGGATCCCCTCCACATCTTTAAATGAGGATAATAATGATAATAGCAGTTCCTACCTCCCTAGGGTTTTTTTTTTTCTTTTTAGAGGATGTAATTTTGTGAACTCACATATAATACATAGAATATACATGAAAGCACCTGAGGTGCGTTAAGTAGTCTAGAAATGCACGCTCTAGCCCTTTGTATTATTTGTGCTTTTGAAAAGATTATGGTCTTGCACCTCACATCCATGAGAATGGCCACTATCAAAAAACCGAGGATAAACCAACGTTGGGGATGTGGAGAAAGCGGAGCCCTCGCATCCTGTTGTGGGAACGTACAATGGCGCAGCTGGTGTGAAAAAGTGGTAGGGAGGTTCCTTGAAAAATTAAGGGTGAAGTTGTCATATGGGCCAGCAAGCCCACTTTGGGGTATACATCCTAAAGAACGGAAAGCAAGGGCTTGAAGGGATATTTGCACACCCACGATCCCAGCCTGTGTGTCTTTGTGGATTTGCCCACAGTCACCAAGCAGAGGGAGGAATCCTTCTCCAGGCCAGGTCCACCTGTCACCTCATGTCTCAAAATGCAGGGGTTCGCTCCTAAGAGAAACACAAATTAAAGTGACGCGGGGACTGGGTTTCAGCAAAGATCCAGGGGGTGGACAGCACACCCTGGGGCCAGGTTGTCCAGTGCTGGCGGGACGCTACACGTGTTAACCTCTGGCGGGCGGTTTGGAGATGCCCATCAGAGGTACAGGTGTATGTGCCCTTTGACACGTCTGGGAAGTGATTACATAACAGGACAGTCACAGCAGCCTTGTTTCGTAATGATAAACAGGACTACGACGGAGGAGGCCCTGATGGTTCTGTCCTAGGAGGCAGCCCAGAACTGGCAGGGGCCCGGCGAGGGACAGGAGTCATCTGGCCATCTGGGTGCTGGCGTGTGTGTTAGATCCATCTTGCTCCACGACCCTCAGGTCCCACCTGAGAAGGGGCTGCCACATGCTGGACTGTTCCAGCCAGAAAGGAGCCCCTGGTAGGTGCCGTGCACCCAGGCCAGGTGCGCAGCTGTAGGCATCTCACCCCCTGTCATCTTTGTCCTCGGTCCTTCTACTCCATCTCCCCACTCCCAGCCACAGCGCTGTGCTGACGTGGGCTGTCCTGTGGCTCGGTCTTGGAGGGATGTGGAAACCTCTCAAGTGCGGCCCCGTGTGTCCTCGAGGAGGGGCTAGGGTGGGTCAGCTCTCCACTATGAACCCTTGCTTCTCTTTCCCTCAAAACAGAGTATATTGAAATAGTTTGCACCCCTCGCCCCCCAAACAGGGGCTCCCATGACATCAGGAAGGAAGAAAAACGGGTGGTCAAGAAGAGAGAGGGAGGGTCCTCAAAGTGTGGTCCTGGAACCATCTCCACAGGACCCCAGTCCCCACCTGAGCCCGGGAAGCATACAGAGCATGAAGATTCCCGGGCCTTGCTCTGAACCCACTGGGTCAGAATGTCCAGGGGTCCTGCTCTAACAAGTACTCTGACACATATGGAAAATTCTACAGCCACCGGCTTGCCGTATGTCTTCATTCTGGAAGGACTGAGCCCCCTTCTCGGTCGGGTTTATGTAACGGCCACATCTAACTCTAAGAATTACAGTTCACAAGCCACATCCAGTCACACACATTAAAAATCCACAAGGTTTGTGGCTTAAATGAACCCTCGTTCATTTTGAGGCTTTCGAGCTGGGTGAAGTGGCAGAGGGGAGATTCTGATTGCGAGTCTGCACGTGGCAGCCGGGATGGTCGTTTCAAAATGCAGGTCTCTGCCCTTGCTTAAAATTCCTCAGGTTTTCCCCCCATGCTGTTCAGATCCGGTGGCTGAAGGAAGGCTGACTCCTCTCTTAAGCTCTCTCCCTTCCACTCTTACTTCTGGACACACCAGTTTTCTTTCAGTACCTTGGGCTCATAATATGCTCTTCCACCCCAGGGCCTTTGCACATGCCATTCCCCTTTCCCCCTTGTCCAGTTAAATCTCCCGTATCCTCCATATTCCTTTCCTTTACGTGAACAGAACCGTACATGTCTTTGTGGGATCCTTTGACTTACGTGTCTCTCTCCTAGCAGCTTTCTGACCGCTTTATCCCCAGGCTTGCCTCGGCGCTGAGGCTCCAGGTAAATATTTGTGGAAGGATTGACTGATAACAACAGTAAAAGCTAGCCTGGCTGAAACAGGCTTCCTTTGCCGCTAGAGAACCAAACTCCTGACAGGATGTGGAAAGAGGCCTGCAGGGCAAAACCCTGCAAATATTAATATTGATTTTTTTTCCCTGAGCCAAATGATTACAAATGACTTGTATTTTCTTCCTTATACTTTGCTTTCTCCCATCTTTTTTAAAAAACAATAAACATGTAATTACTTTCCATTATTGGAAAAGTAAATGGTGTCAGAATATGGTGACATCGACAATCAGGATAATATGTCAGCCTTGCCAGTGAGTGTAAATCTCTAGACGTATGAGACTGCCCATTGTTTAGGATTTACTCAGGTAAATAAAGCAATCCTTTTTACTTGCTAGATGTAACCTCTGGGTAATTTTGAAGACGACTTTTTATTAATATGTATTTCTGAACATTACTTAATGAAATGACCTGTGATGGTACAAATAACATAAACTATACATTGACTGTTGAATTATTCCTCAGGGTGGCCCACAGCTAATCAACGGTGATTCTTCCCATCAGAAAGGCCCTAGAAAGTCAGCAGAGAAGCAATTTTCACCCTGTCTTGTTTTATAAAATGAGGAATTGTTGACGTGTCTGCAGGTTTCAATTCTTCAAAATGGACCTGTGCCCCCACAACTGTGTTTAGAGCACATTTTCTCTCCCAAATCCATTTAGGCTCGGGGAAGAGGATTTGTCAAAGAGAAGATAGAAGCTCCCATCAAAAATCTGTTCACAAAACATTTGGCAATTCATGTGTCATCTGTTCTCTAGGGAGCCAATATGGGCTTGTGCTTCTGGAAATGCAGCTGATTGCTTCATAAATCAATGTGACTGTGGCTGCTGGTGGTGACTTACTCCTTAAACTAAGTCTGAGGAGCAGTAGGTAGTCAATTATTTTTATACAGTGCATGCAACTCGATTTCTGTCTACATAAAAATTATCCTCATTAGTCCCCTTTTCTGTACAGCTTGCTAATATCAGTGGTCCTTATCTTAATCCTGTGCATCTTTAAGGCTTCTTCCCAATCTCCAGTTTATGAGGCCATATTAATGATCATGGTGTCATTTACTTAGAGTCATATGTTAGGGGCTTTTTTAAAAAAAAAAAATCCCACCTATCCATTCATGAGAGACACAGAAAGAGAGGCAGGGACATAGGCAGAGGGAGAAGCAGGCTCCCTGTGGGGAGTCCGACATGGGACTTGATCTCAGGATCCCAGAGTCAAGCCCTGAGCCGAAGGCAGACGCTCAACCACTGAGCCACCCAGGTGCCCTACATGCCAAGCGGTTTATGTGCATTTCTCATTTAATTCTCACAACCCAGTGAGGTAAGTGGCTTATAGACAGAAAATGAGCTCAGAGAGAACAAGTAATTTGCTTGGAGTCACACAGCCAGCAAGTGGCCTAATGAGATTCAATCCCAGGTCTGTCGCGTTGGTGGTATAGTGGTGAGCATAGCTGCCTTCCAATCCCAGGTCTGTCAATCTCCAAAGCCTATGATACTAGTTTTCTAATACCATACTCAGGTTCAGAACACAGATCTCTGTTGCTACTTTGGCCAGACCAGAAATAAAACTACCGAAACCTGTCCCTTGGGTGATAAAGAAGAATCTACAATCTTTTTTCTTTTCCCCCACTTTGTGCACTGAGCAGATTTTCTGTGTCCTTGTAGGGAGACCACATCATGGATGAGAATCTCAAGGGGAGGTTTATTGAGTTATTTTTAAACTGGAGAATTTATGACAAACACTCTCAGAAAACTAGGAATAAGCAAATATGAAGATTTATACTGTTATTTAACAGAATACTGGAAGTTCTAGCCAGTGCATTAAAGCAAGAAAAAGGAAATTAAGGGTATTATTATCTCCTTTTCTGAAAGGGGAAATATAACTTTTTCTTTGTGGATGTCATGATTGTTCATGTGTAAAATCTCAATAAATCTATAAAAACTTTCTAGGGGCACCTGGGTGATGCAGTTGGTTAATCATCTGCCTTTGATTCAGGTCATGATCCCAGGGTTCTGGCATGGAGCCCCTCATTGGGCTCCCTGCACAGCAGGGAATCTGCTTCTCCCTCTCCTTCTGCTCCTTCCCCTGCTTGTGTGCTTGAGCTCTCCCTCTCCCTCTCTCTCTCTGTCTGTCAAATAGGTGAATAAAATCTTTAAAGCGAAAAGAAAAACAAAAAAACTTTCTAGAAAGTTTAGTTACAGTTGCAAGATTCCATATAAGCATATGAAAAACAATTCTATTTCTATATGCTGCTAATGAACATGTAGACACCAAATTAAAAACATAATGCCGTTTACAATCATTTAAAAAAAGATAAATACTTAAGTGTATATCTAACAAAACATGTACAAGGCTGGTATGCTAAACACTACAGAACATTCAGGAAAGAAATCAAAGACCCCCTCAGTAAAAGGAGAGATATACCATGTTCATGGATTGGAAGACGACATAGTAAAGATATCAGTTCTTCTCGCACCGATATGTAGGCTTACACACAATCCCTATCAAAATTCCAGCAAGATATTTTGTATATATAAACAGGCTTATACTGAAATCTGTGTGGGAAGGCAAAAGAACTAAAATAGGTAAAAATACGTTTTTTTTTTTTTAAAGAAGGATAAAATAGGAGGAACCACTCTACCTGATTCAAGACTTATGTAACTACAGTAATCAAGACTATGCTGTTTTGGCAGAGGGACAGACACATGGACCTATGAAACATATAGGAAACTCAGAAGTAGCTCCCGCACGAGTATGACTAAATGGTTTTTGACAAAGTTCTGAAAGCATTTCAACGGAGTAAGAACAGTCTTTTCAACAAATGGTGCTGGATCAACTGCATTATCTGCATGTAATAAAAAGAACCTTGATATAAATCTCATGTTATATATAAAAGTGAACTCAAAGTGGTTCATAGATGTAAACACAAAACCTAGAAGAAAATATGCAAGAAATCCTCAGTATCAAGGACTTGGTGACATGTTCTTAGACAGAACATGAAAAATCATGATTTGTGAAAGAAACAAATGATAAAGTAAACATCATCACAATTTAAAACTTCTGTCCTGAACATAAAGACTCCTAACTCTGGGAAACGAACTAGGGGTGGTGGAAGGGGAGGAGGGTGGGGGGTGGGGGATGAATGGGTGACGGGCACTGAGAGGGGCACTTGACGGGATGAGCACTGGGTGTTATTCTGTATGTTGGCAAAGTGAACACCAATAAAAAATAAATTTATTATTTAAAAAAAAAAAAACTTCTGTCCTGTGAAATATTCTGTTAAGAGTGAAAAGACAAGCTATCGACAAGGATAAATTATATTCAAACTTATATCTGACAAGAGACATGTCTCTAAAATATTTAAAGAACTCTCAAAACTCAATAGTTAAAAAAAAAAACCCAAACACTGTGATTAGAAAATGGGCAAAAGACATGAAGAGACATTTCACCAAAGAGGATTTGCACAAAGCCAGTAAGCACATGAAAAGATGTCCAAAGATGTCCAACATCAAATGCAAATGAAGACCATGGTGAGGCATCACTGAACATTCAGCAGAACAGCTAAAATAAAAAACCAGGGATAACACCAGTTGCTGGTGAAGATGCAGAAAAATCATACATCGCTGGTGGGAATGTAAGATGGTATAGCCACCCGGGACACCAGTCTGGCAGCTACTTTAGAAACCATACAATTCCCATATAGTCCAGCAGTCACACTCTTGAGCATTTATCCCAGAAAAATAAAAACTTGCATTCACACAAAAATCTGTGCGCAAGCATTCATGAGTAGATGTATCCGTAACAACCCCAGATTAGAAACAATCAAAATGTCCCTCAATATGTGAAAAGTCAAACAAATGATGGTACATCTACACCACAGAATATTACTCCCCAATAAAAAGGAACAGGAGAATCTCCAAAATGGAGTGCAAGGATATTATGCTGAGTGAGAAAGAAAACAATCTCAAAAGGACACATGGTATAATTCTATTTATATGACATTCTGAAAATGTTATACACATCACAACAGTCTCCAAAAGCTCTGGAAAAGGGGTGGGGGGGAGCCCATGGCTTAAGCTGGATACTCCAGGTGGCCCTCGCTGTCAGGCCCAGAGCAGGAGAAGGTCAAAGTGCCAGCTACACACCCCCTCCAAACAGCCCTATTTGGCTGGAGGGAGAGGACAATGGGTGGGACATCTGTGCACATGGTCAGCAAAGGACAGAGGGCACATCACTCTGCTTCATACTCATGGTCCCCATACATGCTGGGGCAACCAGTACATTCCGTCGGTGGTTACTGGTCACACATGGAGGGAAGATGTGGCTGTCAGCCAGAGGGTGTGCTTTAAAAGAGACAGGAGTCCGCAGAACAATGGGGGTGTGTGAGGGGGGTGAGGGGCTGGGAGTGGGCAGGAACAGTCCTTACCTCTAAAACAAGGTCTGAGTCTTCATGCCTTCCAACCGTAGTACTTTTATTCAGGACAAAAAAGCCTTCTGCGCTCTTTAGGTAGGCTTTCATACTCTCTGCTTTCCCTATATAAAGTTTGCAGAAAACACTTTTGTTAGGAAAAGGCAATCCTCTGATTACTCAACAACATCACCCTTAGAATGGATGAAACACATCCCAATGTTTGTTTATTTTTATTTATTTATTTTTGAAGATTTTATTTATTTATGGGGGGGGGGGCAGAGGGAGAAGCAGGCTCCAGGCAGGGAGCATGACTTGGGACTTGATCCCAGGTCTCCAGGATCATGCCCTGGGCTGAAGGCGGCACTAAACTGCTAAGCCACCGGGGCTACCCACACTCCAATGTTTAAATTTTTTTTAAATTTTTTTTTTTTTTTTTTAAGATTTCATTTATTTATTCTTGAGAGATAGAAGGAGAGACAGAGCCAGAGACACAGGCAGAGACAGAGCCAGAGACACAGGCAGAGGGAGAAGCAGGCTCCATGCACCGGGAGCCCGACGTGGGATTCGATCCCGGGTCTCCAGGATCGCGCCCTGGGCCAAAGGCAGGCGCCAAACCGCTGCGCCACCCAGGGATCCCCCACTCCAATGTTTAAAGGAGGAATCAGCAGAGGCAGGAGTGGATAGATGGACTTTACAGTGTTCACAATTCCTGCAGATTTTTAAGACTAGTTTTTAAATGAGTTTATTTATTTATTTGAGAGAGACAGAGAGAGCAAGAGAGAGAGGGTGCGTACAAGGAGGGGAGAAGCAGAGGGAGAGGGAGAAGCAGCAAGCGGACTCCGTGCTGAGTAAAGAGCCCGATGTGGGACTCAATCCCAGGACCCTGAGATCATGACCTGAGGCAAAATCAAGAGTCAGATGCTTACCTGACTCTTGCTTAAATGCCCCATAAGACTATTTTTAAGATTTTATTTATTTATTCATAAGAGACACAGAGAGAGGTAGAGACACAGGCAGAGGGAGAAGCAGACTCCCTGCGGGGGGCCCGATGCAGGACTCGATCCCAGGACCCTGGGGTCACGCCCTGGGCCCAAGGCAGATGCTCAACCACTGAACCACCCAGGTGCCCCAAGACTATTCTTTTTAAACAGTGACATCTAGCAAAGAGGAGCTTGGTTCTGATCATCGGACAGAAGACATTTTTTACATAACCCTGAGCACAAACCACCGAGAGCTGGAACAGCCCAATGACAAACCTGACTTCCTCGGATAATCACTGTCTACCTCCCATGAAGCTTAGTACCAGGTTGGGTATCCGGCACGGCAAGTATTCTGCTCCATATTCCTGACCCTCTGACTTTGAGCCAGTTGCTTCTCTCTGTATGTCTCAGTTTTCTCACTTGTAAGATGGAGTTAATAATGCTCTGTACTCCGGAGGAGGATGAAATGCAATCATATGTATGAAGCATTTAGGGTGATGACCGCTATGTTCTAGCCACACGTTTTTCCTATTATTATTATTAATAATAATATTATTATCATTACAAATCTTGGGCTTATCGAACTCGGATCCAAGGAATTCTAAGCCTTCTGTAGAGCTGAAGCTGCTGAGTCAGTCATTGAGGATTTAAAGGCCACTTTCTTGCAAATCATTCCACTTTCCATATAATTAGGGGGAAAGGGTCAACTCTGAAAGGCAAAGTATCAAGACTCTAGTTTGGACATGTGATCAGGACTCTGCACATCTTCCCCCACCGCCGCCTACATTTTATTAGGAAAATGTCAAATGTGCAGGAAAGTCAAAAGAAGTGAATGGTGAACTCCTTTTACCCAGCACCAAGATCCTAAAATTGACATTTTGCTCTATTTGTTGTATCACACACCCATCCGCCTATTCATGCATCCACCCATTTTATAGTTTGATGCATTTCAAAGTAAGTTCTATCCCTGTTGTTTCAAGTATAAAAATGTCAGTGACTTCAGGAGGTTCCAAAATGTTGATAATTCACACAATGCTTGAATTCTGATTTAAGATATGTCCAGTTACACAGTGTGGCATCCTCTATCTCAATGCCATGTCCAAGAACCAAAGTCCCTCACTTTTCTTTTCCACTGAAAGGTCACTGAAATGTGAAGCCATTGGACTGTGGATAAAAACAAAGACCATCAAGTTATGCTCATAGAGGGTCCTGGGTCTGGTTCTACGTTTCATCCACATCCCCATTATCAACTATTGAATCCCTCCTAGGTGCCAAGCACTGTGTTATCCTCCTATACACCCTGCCTCTTTTCATCCTCGCAACAACCCTGTGAGGTAGGTATTTGTACTGTCCCACGTTACAAATGGGGAAACTGAGACTCAGAGAGGTTAAGGTCACATAGGAGCAAGTGTCTGGGAGGCAACTCAGCCTTTGCATGTCACTACTGTGCAATCGGCCAGCAGCTCAACCTCCCTCATGTCCACTGTTGCTGGGTGGGGCAGAGTGGGGTGCGTGTGTGTGGGGGTTGCACTATCTCTTGACACTTGGGACATGTCAGGAAGCCCTTGACACCAGGATTCCATCCTCTCAAAGGAAGAAAAAACCCAACCCGGGGGTAAGAGAAATCATAATAAGCCAGATGATTTTACATTTGTAAATACTGAGAGCAGCGGATACCTCACACATAGTGACGCCTACCTGTAATGAGAAACACATTTTACTAAGCTCAGTGTCCTTCACAGAAAGGGACACTTCCTCTTCCAGAAGAACCCTGCTCTGGGGCCATCAAATCACTGCAGTTACTCACTTTAATGGCAGAGGACCACATTAGGAAGCAACACACTCAAGCCTAATTAAACTGAAATGTAAACTTGGGAGAAAGGTCTCTTCTTCAGGAAAACCACAGGAAATGCCACTAAAGCCCCAGAACTTGGATCACGTGCAGATTTGAATTTTAGCGCCACCCCCAGATGTTCCCAAGGCTGGAGCCTTCTCTCCGCTCAGAGGTCCCCCCTTGGGGCATCTCCCCGACTGTCCTAGCTGAAGGCCGCTCTCCATCACTCCTGGCATATATTCCCCTGCTGTGTTTCCTGCCTTATACTTCTCATTCTCTGACATTTTCTTGTTCCTTTATTTAGTTGTGTTTGCTGTTTGTTTCCCTTTCAAGGAGATATATGTTCCGGGAGAGCCAGAACTGTATTGCCAAGGGCCTGAGCTTTTACCTTGCTTGCAAACTAATAAGTTGGCTTGGCCAGCTCATACATTCATCCTGGGTACCTTATGCCTGTGCCCATTATGGAGCAGAGGCATTGACAGATTTTGTCCTGTGTTGTTTGCCAGGCTAACTTATTAGTTCACGAGCAAGGTAAAAGCTCGGTCCCTTTGCAGTTCCTGACAGTTTTATCCATTACTGTGTCTGCAGCACCTGGAGCAGTGTCTGCCGCATAGTAGATGCTCAGCAAACATCTGCTGAATAAATGAAAATGCAAATGACACATCAAAGCAAATCTGCGCAGCCAGCTGGCTAGGAATCTTCCCATTCAGTGTCTGCCCTATGATTTCCTTTTTGAAAACCCTCAATTCTACCTGTAGCTTTTGGGTTGGACAATATCTCTCCATCTCAATCTTGCCCTGTGCAGTCACTCCCCTGCCTGAAAACACTGTAGAGAGTAATGTGATCGTGTTAAACTCTGGAAATTCGCTCTTAGTGGCCGGAAGCACGGGGCAGAGTGAGGAACAAAAGACCTTCAGTCACCTGCGTTCCCTCCGACCACCTGGACGGCTCGGAATTGGGCTAGGGAAGCCGGTCTTGGGGGGCCTGGGAGCTGCAGAAGTTCGTCTAGGAAGGGAAGGTCAGGTAAGGGGATCTCTGACCTCTGCGTGGGCGTCGTCCCTAAAGCAGAGGAACCAGCGGGCACCCCTCCTAGTCCCGGCTGTACCCCACTGGCGACCTAGGAGCCGCACGCGTGGTGCAAGGAGGGTCCTGAAGGTCCCGCGCACGCTACCTCTGGAGGCGGGGGTGGGGCCTGCATTTTAGGGAGGACGGGCTGGTGTTGGGACACCTCCTCGGGGTGCTCCTGGGTCCCGAGCCTCCCGTCCAAGCTCTTGACCGCGCAGGGCCCTTGGGGTCCGGGCCCGGGTGTCCGCCGCCGCCTCCCCGCCAGCCGCGCTCACCTGGTCGGAGGGAGACGCCCGGCCCCGACCCGGGCCAGGCCGCCTGGCCGCGCTCCCGCGGAGTCTCCAGCCGGGCCGGCCCCCGCGCGCCCGCCCGGAATGTGTACGCGCGTCGCCATGGAGACGGCGCGGGCCGGCGAGGGGCGGGGCAGCGGGAGGGGGCGGGGCAGCGGGGAGGGAGCGGGGACAGCGGGGGAGGGGCTGGGACAGCGGGGGAGGGGCGGGGACAGCGGGGAGGGGTGGGGAGAGCGGGGGGAGGGGCGGGGAGAACGGGGAGGGGTGCGGAGAGCGGGGAGGGGCGGGGACAGCGGGGGGCGGGGAGAGCAGGGGGCGGGGTGAGCAGGAGGGGGTGTGGGTGAGCGGGGGGGGCGGGGACAGCGGGGGAGGGGCGGGGACAGCGGGGGAGGGGCGGGGAGAGCGGGGAGGGGCGGGGACAGCGGGGAGGGGCGGGGACAGCGGGGAGGGGCGGGGCAGCGGGGACAGCGGGGGGAGGGGCGGGGAGAGCGGGGGGAGGGGGCGGGGACAGCGGGGGAGGGGCGGGGACAGCGGGGGAGGGGCGGGGAGCGGGGAGGGGCGGGGAGAGCGGGGAGGGGCGGGGGAGCGGGGAGGGGCGGGGACAGCGGGGAGGGGTGGGGAGAGCGGGGAGGGGCGGGGACAGCGGGGGAGGGGCGGGGAGACGGGAGGGGGGGGAGCGGGGAGGGGCGGGGACAGCGGGGAGGGGCGGGGACAGCGGGGAGGGGCAGGGGGAGCGGGGAAGCAGGAGGGGGCGGGAGGGGGAGGGAGCGGAGGGGACAGGGGGGGGGCGGGGACGGGGGGAGGGGCGGGGACAGCGGGGGGGGCGGGGAAGCGGGAGGGGGGGGAGCGGGGAGCGGGGGGGCAGGGGGGGGGGGCAGGGGGGGCGGGGCGGGGAGCGGGGTGGGGTGGGGATCGGAGCGGGGGGGGGGGGGGGGGGGAAGGGGAGGGGAGGGCAGGGTGGGAGAACCGAGGTCGAGGCGCGGGGAGAGTGGGGGTGGGGGCGAGGGTTGGGGGCGGGGAGAACGGGGGAGGGGGAGGGGGTGGCGGGGGCGTGTCGGGGAAACGGGGGGTTGGTAGAACGGCGGGGGGGGGGGACACGGGGAGAGCGGGGGGGGTGGGGGGGGGGTGGGCGCCCTCGTAGATCACGGCGCCCTGAAGCATCTGGCGGCCCATTTTACAGATGGGGAAACGGAGGCTCAGAGGTCGCAGAAATAGCCGGCGCGCGGTTTTCCAGCGAGGCCCGAGCTGACCAGACAGTCTCCTGGGCTGGGGGCGAGGGGCGCGGAGCTGAACCCGGAGAAGCTTAGAGGCTAGAAGCTTAGGGACCCCTGCCCCACCTGAATGTCTGGTCCTGTCCGTTGCAGATGAGACCATAGAGTGAGGTGGGGGGAACCACCCCTTCTGGGGTGGGAGTGGGGATGGCCGAGGGACGGGGAAGGAACACTTCTGAAAGAACGAGGGCATTTTTTTCATGCGCCAGGGAAGGGATGTTTCGGAGCCGCCAACCCCATTACGATCCTGTTCTTGTCAAAACGGACATTCGGTCATTTGTTTTTTATCCTGAGTCCCCAGAGTTGACCTGCATCATCACTGTCCTTGAAACCCCCACGTGGGCCCAGGGCAGGGGGGTGGGTGGAGGACGCCCGCAAGCCCCAACGGCCCGTCACCCCCACTCAGCCCCTGCCCGGAGCCGACTCTACCTCCCCATGGGATGCTCCGTCCCTGGCAGGAAATGGCCGGCAAGGTGCCTCCGGAAAGACTCAAGAACGTTCAAGAAAGATGAAACATGGCAGCCTCTACCCTAGTGGGTTAGAACAAGAGCTAAGGGAGAATGCGTGGAAATGGGCAGAGTGAAGATGCTCAGACACCCTGAGAGGCTTCCAGAAATGCAGACTCCCAGGCACAGACGTGGTCACAGATTCTGGGATGTGGAGCCCGGCCCAGGAAGCTGCATGTGCTACAAACTCGGCCCAAACCCTGTTTTGTGAAGTTGAATGCAGTGACCTTCCCCAGAGCCTAGCTCTAGAAATCTCTTCCAGGGCCTCACACAGCCTAGAAGTTTCTGCCTGGGTTAGTCCCCGACAACCAGAAACACCCTAGGCTTGAAGTTTGAGGTGTGAGCACAGAAACCCGGGCCTGAGGGATAACAGCGTCACAGGAACAGGGACCGTCAGCCTCAACACTCCGGGGCCTTTTTGCTTTAGGGCCTTTTCACTTACTGTCCCTCTCCCTAGAAAGCACTTCACCAGGGTCTCCTTCACCTCCGTCAGGTGTTTACTCAAACACCGCCCTACTTAAAGTTCTTAAAAAACAACAACAACAACAACAACAACAGCGAGGGGGCAGGGGGCTGGCAACCCATTCCACGTAGTAAAGCCCCGGCCATCTGCCCACAGCAAAACAAAACAGAACAAAATAAACCCAATAAACAAGAAAGAGCAACAAGAACAGCCAAACAAAATAAAAACCTCCACACTCTATCCCTCTTCTCGTCTGACCGCTACGTTATTTATTTCACTTTATTTCTGTCTCCGGGCCCTACACTCCATGAAACTAAGCTCCATGAGGGCAGGGATTTTTTTTTTTTTTCCTTCTGTTTCGGTTACTGCTGTATCACGGTCCCTTGAACAGTGCCCGAGGGAGCGAGTGAGTGGGGGGCAGCCCTTGACACCTGCCCACAGCCTGGCTTCCCCCTTCTTGGGCTGCAGAGCTGATCTGTCCTATCTCAGGAGACTGGCTGGTCTAGCCAGCTGCCAGGCGCTGGGCTCTCGGGAGGCCTGAGCACCCCCCCTCACCTGTACCTCCACCTCCACGCGCGTCTCTAGTTCAATTCTCGTCCTCAACATGAGTGGAGGATGCAAACTTGCTTCCTGCCAGGCAGACCCTAATGGAAGCCAGGCTGGCCTTGAGTGGGAGCAGCCCCTGGCCCCAGAGAGTCTTTGAGAGGTCATATGTCGCCAGTGGCCCACTCCTCTGAACACTAAACTGAGAGTAAAGCTGACGTTCCGAGCAACGGGAGCAGAAACTGCTAAATCTTGACTGGACTCCCCTCCCCACAAAATGCCACAGTTATCTCAAAGGCTGTGTAAAATCCTTGAAACACAGTAACAAGCAATCCACTTTCACTTAAAAAAACACAGAAAACCCCCCAATAACTGGCAGCTCTCTGATTGCTTGGACTGAGACAGTCGTAACTTGCAATTGAGCCATGATGGGGTCTTAAAAATACTGCTCCTGAAGGAGAAAGTAGAGGTTTCTAGATTATATGGGCTCCTTGGTGATGCTTATAATCCATCAGTTTTATTCAGCTGTGCGTGGCTACCAAGGCCGGATGGCATCGTGACTCGTGTCGGAAGTGCTGGCGTTGAAGGGCCGGGTGTCGAGTCCCAGCTCGGCCGCTCCCAGGTGGCCTCACACCGGTGGGCCTGAATGCTGTGATCTGTGGGTTTTCCACCCGTTGGGTGGGCGCTGTCTCAGTCCTTCCTGGGAGTCACCTCATTTGAATCTCACGATCAAACACCCAGAACAGGGCTGCTGCAGAGAAGACCTTAAAAAAAAAAAACAAAACCCCAAAATACCAAACCAACCCATTGCTGCCGATCATTGTTTCTAACAAAGCTTTCCCATGTTGGCAGGAAAACAGGGCTCAGAAACGTGGAACAATGTGCCCAAGGTCGTACAGCGAAACAATCTGGCTGATTAGAAGGTAGGTGAGCATGACTGGAGCGGGGCACGTCCCAGGGACCACAGGTGACCCAACCACAAGACGGTCCTTGCTCCCCTCATCTCTGACCTGGCCGGGCTCCTGTCTGCCCTGAAGGCCCCTCCCGGCCCCGCCTGGCAGTGCCCGAAGCAGGGAGAGAAAGGGGCCAGCCGGGCGAGGGGCCTGCTGCCAACCTTGGTGGCCCAGACACTGGGAGGAGCTGTAGAACCTCGTTCGGTGTCAGCCACCTTCCCTGGGCTGTCCTTGGCTGGGGAGGCCACAGCCATGGCCCCCCTGTCCCGGGACCTGCCTGTACTTCTGGTGCCTTTGCATTCCAAATGGAAATGAAGGCAGGAAGGCTGGCCTGGCCTCTACAGGCCTCTACCGCCTCTATGGGGTGAGGGAGAGTCGGAGGGAGAGCGAGAGCAGGAGCAAGGGAGAGCACGAGGGAGAAGGAGCGTGACCAGCAGGAAGCTGCCCCGCAGGATGACAGATGGGAGCACAGACGGCCTGGAGGCTCCCGAGCCACCAACAAGCCGGCCCTTCGGTTGGGGGACGCGGGGTTTTATTTACCGACTCACACCTACACACGGGCACAAAGGTACATTCAAATCAAAGAAAGGGGACCTTGCGCCACCCTCGTGTCCCCTTCCCTGGACGGAACGTGAGAAAACACGCAGCCTGGGAGGTTTTCCCCGCGTGGACTCTTGTGCTGGTTCGCGGCCTCTGTTTCTCTTGCGAATCTTTCCCCAGAGTCTAGGCCCCTTGGCTCCCCGGGCTTTGCCGCGGGAGTGAGTGTGCGTGTTCTGTTTGCAACCTAGGTGTGCTGATCCCGCGGCGGGTGGTCCGCGCCTCACTTCTGCTGCCCGTTCGCCTGTCTGGACCCGATCGTGAGGGTTCAGGGTCAGTTAAGCGCAAACCGTGCCCCGGCACCACCACGGACTCGGACTCGCTGTGTGAGTGTTTGCAACAGCTGAGTGTCGGGGTTGGTGTTTGTTTTGTTTTCTGGCTGGTGTGGGAGGACAGCCCAAGGTCACAGACACCCTGGGGGGAAGCTTGATTTGCATAAAGACTCAGAGTCCCAACCCAGAGCAAACCTGACCTCTGACCACCTTGCCCTCTGCCCTAGGACCTTTCTAGGTGTGGATGTCGGCGAAGGGCTGGGTTCGCTGCCCTCACGTCCCCCGGAGGGATTCCTGAGGACCCACCTGCTCTCTCTGGGGTGGTACCTGCTGGGCAACTCCATAAATTCTACTTTCAGGCATCTGGACAAACAGACCTCTGCTATTTTTTTGCGAGTAACAATGAACCTTTATGGACGTGGTTAGCAAAACCAGCTGATGTGTATCTAGTCGTGTTGGGTGCCCGCCACTGTGCCATGCACGGTTTCATCCAGCTCTTAGCCCAAACCCATTTTGCAGAAGGGGGCACAGAAGAGTCAGGTGACTTGCCTGCTTACAGATCTCGCAAGAGGTAGGGCTGGGATCCGACTCCAGAATGCCACAGTTTTGGTAAACTGTTGATCGAAATAGAACACATTTTGAAATATTGAAAAGTGCACCAGTCATAAGTGGGCACTTGAAGAATTTCCACAAAGCACATGCATTCGCCTAACCAGAACCCAGATCCAGGAGCAGGCTGCCACCCCCCGGAAGACTCCCTGTGCTCCCTTCTGGTCAATACCCACCCACCACCCCGATCTCCAATATCGTAGATTAGTTCTGCTTGAGTTTGAGCTTCATTTGAGCGGAAGTATACAGATTCCCGTCTCTGCCTGGCTTTTTCAGTCGACGTGATGTTTGCGGGCTTCAGCCTTGTGCTGTGATGTCACTGGCTCGTTCATTCTCACTGCCCTCCTGCATTCCAGGGCAGTAGTTATCCGTTCGTGTTCATAACAAATCACGACAAACATAGTGGCTCAGAACAACACACCCTTATGTCACAGTTTCCGTCCGTGGGTCAGGAATCTTGCCACTGCTGAGCGGGCATTTTTGCTCAGGGGCTCTCTCGGGCTGCACCAAGGGGTTGGCCAAGGCCAGCAGTCTCCTCTGAGACTTAGATGGGGAAGGATCCACTTTCAGGCTCATGGGGTTGTTGGAAAGATTCAGTTCCTTGAGGATTGTTGGACTGAGGGCCTCACCTCCTCGCTGCCTGTTAGCGGGAGCTCCCCACTCTTTGCCGTGTGGGCCTCTCCCGAAGGTGGCTTGCTTCTGGGAGTCAAGACGGAGGCTCCTGGTGAGATGCAAGTTACCCTTTCCTGTAACGTGATCACAGAAATGACACATCCCATCCCCTTTGCAGCATTGTGCTGGTTAGAGATAAGGTACGGGTCCCACCTACACTCAAGGGGAGGGGATTACTCAGAGGTGTGAACACCGGCGACAACTGGGGGCCATTGCATATGTCTTTGGGGTATGCCTACGTGCAGGTACCTCCTAGGTATACACCGAGGAGTTGAATGGCTGGGCCTCGGAGCACCCAGACGTCCAACTGTAGACGATCCCGCCAAACATTTTTCCAAAGTGCAGGTACCATCGACAACCCTGGAGCAGGTGTGTGAGCATTCCAGCCAGAGCACCTGCTTTCCAATACCATCCTCCTCTCTCTCCTTACCGAGGGCCCTTGACCTGGGGTTCCTCTGGACAGGAGGTCCTAAATCTGGCCCTATGTCAGAATCACCAGATTTCGGGGTCACATCTTCAGACTTGCTGATGATCTGGGGGCTAGAATATAAACGGAAAGGTACACTCCATGCGGCAGGGATCCTTGTCTTCTTCCCTGATGCGTCCTTGTTGCCTGGAGCAGCACCTGGCAGGTAGTTGGCACTCAGTAGCCTTTTATTTTTTTAAGATTTTATTTATTTATTTATTTTAGAGAGAGAGAGAGAGAGAATGAAAGAGTATGTGTGCGTATTGCAAGGAGGGGCGGGGGGGGAGGCAGAGGGAGAGGGAGAGAATCTCAAGCAGGCTCCGTGCTGAGCACACAATCTGGCTTGATCTCACGACCCTGAGAAACCCAGAGTCAGATGCTCGACCAGCTGAGCCACCCAGACGCCCCTACATTTTTTTTTTAATTAAATGAATGAGTTCGGGCACCGTTGTTCACAAAATAGGCCTCAGAGGGGCATGAGCTCCTGAAATCGGGAGGAAACTTTGACGTATCTGAGCCCTGTGCATCTTTCTGGGAGGAGGGCCCAAAGCCTTCCCCAGATCCTTCTCAGCAAAGGCTAAGCGCTGCTGGGACTGGATCCAGCCTGGCCTGGTTGTCACAGTTGGTGGTGGGGAAGGACAGCGTGTAGCCGGGAGAAGAGGCTCAGCGCTCGCTGGGAGGGACCCCAGACCGACCTTGCCCGTTTGGATGCCCTAAACCTGGCCCCATGTCAGAATCGCCAGATTTCGGGGTCACATCCTCAGACTTGCTGATGATCCGGGGGCTAGAATATAAACGGAAAGGTACGCTCCGTGCGGCGGGGATCCTCGTCTTCTTCCCTGATGCGTCCTTGGTGCCTGGAGCAGCAAGGATGTCAGACCCACGCGACCTGGGCTACGGCTCACCTAGCGGCTGCCCGGCCTCAGGACCCTCCCGGTGTCTGTGTGTTGAGCAGCCAGGTCCAGGGGCCTCAGTTTCCTCCCGCAGAAGCCAATGTGAGCCCCACCTCTTCAGAAAGCCTCTCGGTTTATCCAGTTTGGGATGACCTCATCGTGTGTCACCCTCGGCCTTGTTTTCTGGAGGTTTCCCAGCATCGTGCCGCTGTCTGCATTCTTTTATCCTGCGAACAGTGCTCCTATTTTCTGCTTCGGGTCATTCCCGTCACATGCTCTTTATCTTCCTTCCCGAGCAGATCAACCTCGTGCTTCTCTAGACGGTTCTTCTCAGGTTTCCCCTGAATCATTTCGTTCAGTCCAGATACGGCAGCTCTTCCTCCTTCCTCACCGCACTCAACATAGACCCTCTCTTTTCCCCAGAACAACTGCTCTTTCTTTCCAATCCCTCACTTCGGTCCTCATCTTTCACCATGTTTTTCTGACTTCTCCTGAGAACCGATTGTTTTTTGAAATTCAAGTCTCAAAGATCATCCCTTCTGATCTGGGTCTGAATTTGGATCCCGGTCAAGAAGCACAGGGGACAGGAATGCTGCTGGGTGGTCAGACTCTTGGGCAGAAGGGCTGAGGGCTCAAGGGGGCATCAGAGGGACGTGGGGCGGGGGAGGGAGGGAGGTTCTCCTGCTGTGGGGTGGGACTTGGGGGGAGGCCCTCGGGAAAGGCTCTTCTAAGAAAAAAGGAGGCTTTTTAGCTTAGTCTTGAAAGATGGGTAGGATTCTAGGTGACAGGAAAAAAAAGATTCTAGGTGGTTGAGCAGGGAGAGATTATATAGAAGAAAGGAAGAGAAGCCAAGAGACCGGGAATAGTGTGGGCCCATCGGGTAGGAGGGGAGGCCAGGAGCTGAGACTGGAAACCGAAGGCCCACGTCAGCCCTCAGACATGTGTGTTTGGCCTTCATAGCATGTTAAAGACTTTTTAAGTAGTTGCTGAAGGGTTTGGCCTCTTTCTGTGGAGTGATGGAGAAACCAATTCCACCTGGTGTCAGCATGAAAGCAAAGTCACTGGTTGGCATAAATGAAAAGTCTAGAGAGAACAGGTGGGCTCAGGCCCAAGGGATGTCATCAGTCCCTGGCCTTCAGCTCTCAGCGATGCTTTTTAGCCACGGGGATCTGAGTTTAGATAGAATCTCTGTATCATGGTCACAAAAGGGCTGCCATAGCTCTTGCCCTTACAGCTTCTCAGCCTTGAATCCCATGGGGAAGAGTGACGGTCTTTTCCCCCAAGTTCCCCCAAAGGCCTCACTGCTTCTCATTTCCTCTGATTGGGGAACAGGCCCATTCCTGAGCTGATAATCGAGGCCAATAGGCTGCTCTGCTCTGACTGGCTGGGCTTGAGGCACATGCCTCTTCCTGTGGCCAGAGATGGTGTCCACACAGCCTCTGAGAGAGTGGGCTGAGACGGGGCAGAGATGTGGTCCCCAAAGGGGGATCATAACCCCATAGTATTTGTAGAAGACGGGTACCGGGTGACAAAAATTTCATGGTGGCCAACGTGTCCAGACCATTTTAATTTACATTAAAATCTGGATTCATGCCTTTTCTTGGAAAATGGGGACCCGGGCTGCATTCTCGCAGGTGGGTCAGCAGCCTGTGAGGGCTGAGCAAGGGCTGCCCTCCTGCAATACAGTCTGTGTTTCCCTGGCCGCCGCACCACTCATATTTCCTCTCTGGCCCCTGGGAGCACTTTGGTTTTCATCCCCAGCGTAATTTGATTCTATAAATAAATCTGTTGCTCCCACCAGAATGGCAGTGCCCAAAGTACGGGGGTCACATAGCAATTCTTGTGCTCCCTTAAAGTCCTGAGGGCACATGCCTACCGTTTTTGACAGCCTCGTTCCCTGCTCATGTGTAAATCCCTCTTTAGAAAGGATCTAATATGTGGTGATTTTAGAAGCTGCATCTGAGAATTCCAGTGTCTGGAGTCCCCGGGGCTGGGGGGGGGGGGGTTGGTGCGTGGTGGTGGGGTCTCGATCCCTTGTCTGCCTCAGCCTGCTCTGGCTCATACTGGCTTGTTTCTCAGACGTATAGCAATTGGGTTTTCTTTCTTTTTTTTTTTTTTTTCTTTATTTATTTATGATAGTCACAGAGAGAGAGAGAGAGAGGCAGAGACACAGGCGGAGGGAGAAGCAGGCTCCATGCACCGGGAGCCCGACGTGGGATTCGATCCCGGGTCTCCAGGATCGCGCCCTGAGCCAAAGGCAGGCGCCAAACCGCTGCGCCACCCAGGGATCCCCGCGATTGGGTTTTCATCTCATTTGTGCCTGAACGTGACCTGTGGGACTCCTGAGGGCGCTGATCCCAGGCTGCCTTCCTCTTAGGAAAGCTTTTTGTTGGGTTCAGCGGGATGCCAGGGATGCTGATAACCTGATAACCTGTGACCACTTACACTGACTCCCTTCGCTTGGAGTTTCCCCGCTGGACAATTTGAACCCCAGACCCACGTGGTTACAGGTCTTCCAGGTGACAGGCATCTTTATTATTATTGTGGCCATAATTAAATTTTCCTCTTCAGGCCCACACTGAAAACAGACAGACTGCCTCCTAGGCTCCCTTTTCTAGCAGCCGAAGAAAAAAAAACTTTTCAAGCCCTCCCTGTGCCGGGATGTACAGCACCTCTGAGGATGCTGGCTGCATCTGGGCACCTGAGCCTTGGCTAGCCCCTGGGCAAAGGTCCTAGTCCTAACCTCCCATTTCTGCACCTGTTAGCTTCCCACATTGGTAGAGGCGTTTATCTGTTTACACTGTGGTTGTAGCTCACTCGACCTGTGCTGTATGCTCGCATGTTCCTTTGAGACTGCTTACATTAAAAACCTGTTTTTATTTATTTATTTTGTTTGTTTATTTATTTATTTATTTCATGGGACTGTTGAAATATACCTGAGAGTAGAGAAAGGGTATAATTCAATGAACTTCAAGGACCCATCATCTCGCTTCAATATTTTCCCAATCTTCTTTCATTTCATTTTTTCTTCCTTTTTGATTTTTTTTTTTTTCTGGATCCATGTAAGCATTTAAGGCAGATTGTGTCATTTCACCCATGGATACTTCCTAACCGAAAGGAAGATCCCATCCCTTTACAGTACCTGCCACCCTCACACCCACACATTGTCACACTGAACAATACTTATAATTCCTGAATATCGTCTAAGAGTCCATGCTCACATCTCCCTGATTCTCTCAAAGATATTTTTTCACAGTAGGTTTGTTAGAACAAGATGCAGACAAGATCCACACATTACATGTGGTTTTTATGTCTCTGAAATCCCTTTTATTCAGCAAAGGCAACCATTCTTTCCACCTGTGTGCCACCCCCCTCCCCCCCATTTTTCAGCCACTGATTTATTGGAGAAACTAAGTCCCTTGTCCTGTAGCATATTCGCATCCTGGATGTGGCTGATGGCTTCCTCATGATTTCCATTGACTTGTTCTTTTTTTTTCTTTTTAATATTTTATTTATTTATTCATGAGGGACACAGAGGAAGCGGCAGAGACACAGGCAGAGGGAGAAGCAGGCTCCCAGTGGAAGCCCGATGTGGGACTTGATCCCAGGACCCTGGGGCCACGCCCTGAGCTGAAGGCGATGCTCAACCCCTGAGCCACCCAGGTGCCCCACTTCACACCCATTAAACCACAGCTCCCCATTCCCCTGACAACCACCCATCTATTTTCTGTTTCTGTGAATTTGACTAAGTGCCTCGCATAAGTGGAATCATACAGTATCTGTATGTCCTGAGCACACAGGTTTATTTCACTGAGCATCATGCCCTGAAGGTCCATCTGGGTTGCAGCAGGTGTCAGAATTGTCTTCCTTTTTAATAATATTCCTGAATAATATTCCATTGTATGTAGGTACCACATTTTGTTTACCCATTCATTCGTTGATGGACACTGGGACTCATCAACTTTTTAACTAAGAGTTTTAGGGTTTTTTTTTTTAAGATATTTATTTATTTATTTATTTATTTATTTATTTATTTATTTATTCATGAGAGACACAGAGAGAGAGACACACAGACAGAGGGAGAAGCAGGCTTCTTGTGGGGAGCCCGACATGGGACTTGATCCCGGGTCCCCAGGGTCACGCCCTGGGCTGAAGGCAGGCACTAAACCGCTGAGCCACTGGGACTGCCCCAATTTTAGCTTTTTTTGAATATCATTCTCTAGATCCACTATTTCCTTTGGGGTTGCTAAGTTTTGTGACTTTTCTGATTGCTATTCATTTGGTAATTATTAGCTAGAATTCTTTGAGAAAGAAGGGTTTTCCTTCACTATTTATCATAAAATACGGCTTGTTCAGGAAAGGCAGAACAAAGGATCGGTTCTTTCTTTTTATGTGTCAATATTCAAAGTGAGAAGCAACTGCCAAGGTGACTGATGAATTTTTAAAAAAATTTCAAAAAAAAATTAGGAATCTTTGATTCAAAGATCTGCAGGGGTGCCTGGGTGTCTAAGTCAGTTGGGCTTCCCACTTTTGATTTCGGCTCAGGTCATGATCTCGGGGTCATGGGATTGAGCCCTGCGTGGGGCGCTGTGCTCAGTGGGGAGTCTACTTGAGATTCTCGCTCTCTGCCCCTGCCCCATGCGCTCTCTCTCTCTCTCTCTCTCTTTAAAAACCAATGGATTAATTTTTTAAAAAATTGTAGATGAAAAAAAAAAGTTGTAGATGTGTCCCAGCCCATTGAAGCCATTATTTGGATTGAGTGTCACACTATGCCATCTCAGGGGTCCGCTGAAATGGGCTCTGTGTCCTTTGTTTTTCCCCGTGGAAACCACGCAATCGTTATTTACAGCCTTCCACGTTTGTACCCCATTGGGGTAGTCTTTAGGTAAACATCTTCGTCTTAGTTTTCCTTCTCTGTACGAGGAAGCTCATCCCTAGATGAGCTCTAGAGCCTTCCTGCCCAAAACTCTACTTTTTGTAGCATTTGCACATATAGTTTGCTCATTGGGCTCTCCCGAGTCTTGTCACCCGAGGCAACTGTCAACATCTTCACTTGACAAACATGGAAATTACAACCTGAGCGATAACATTTTTTCCAATTTCCCATCCCACATTCTTTCCACTAGACTTCAAGCTCTGGTTCTCAGTCGGGGATATTTTGCATCCCAGGGGACTTGTGACAATGTCTGGAGACCTTTTTGATTGTCACACATGGGAGAGGCTACTGGCACCTAGCTGGGAGAGGCCGGGGTTGCCGCTAAACATCCAATGGTGCGTAGGACAGCACGCTCCCCACCCCAGATCGATGTCATCCAGCTCCAAGGGTCAATAGTGCCAGAGTCGAAAAAACCCTGACTTGCATATTCCTTTCTAACCCAATGTTTATTCAATGAAAGGATGTATAAAAATGTACATATCTGAGAATTCAAGGATACACGAATCACAATGATAGGACAGCCTGTTCCTAACATGTCCATAGATACATTCTCCTATGTTTCCCCTCCAGTCTTATTTCTGGCTCCTACTCTGCCCCTTGAGACTGTTCTATTATTGGCCTAAAGGAAGATTAATGGACAATTTTTATTGCTTTCAGGCCAATGGGAAAACTTAACGCATTCATTTTTTTTTTCCCTCTGACCTTGGAAAATAAACATCACAATCAAGTTTATCCCATTTAGTAGTCAGCTTTTTTGGGGTCGCATTTCTTTGCCATTTTGATCAATTGGATGTTTTCAATAAACCTCGCATTACCTTTAAAATTCATTAAAGTTATGGCTCATGGCTTTTCCCCCATATCTCTTTTTCTGCTGCATTTGTACTGAATTAAAACAACCCACTCGGTGGTGGACTAGTACATGAATGCGATTTTTAAAAAGAGAGCTAATTCATCAGAAACAATAAATGCAGCTTTTTATTTAACTGGCTCAATTTTTCAACTGTATTTTATTTTTTTTAAACATTTTATTTATTTATTCATGAGAGATACGAGAGAGAGGCAGGCAGAGGGAGATGTAGGGACCCATCCCAGAAGTAGGGACTCGATCCCAGGACCCAGGGGTCACGCCCTGAGTCAAAGGCAGATGCTCAACCACCGAGCCACCCGGGGGTCCCACAGTGTTTCAGTTTTAGGTGAGGCAGGTGCACTTATTCACTTGCTTATATCAAGTATTCACAAGGTGTTTCTCTTATAAACACCTGCTTACAGTTTGTCTAGTTGCTACCACGTTGTTACATTATCTTTCCCTCTTTTGTGTTTTGTTAAAGTAGATGCTAATAATTTCTCTTGACTGGACACAACTGCCAAGATGCTTTCTAAAATAAGACATCTTGAGGATAAAGAGTAAGAACATTTTTGGGTTTGAAGTTTCCATGCACCTCTCAAAGTTTATACGGTACTGAGCCCAGCTCATCCCTGAGAAGCATACTGTATTACTGTATTACTGACATCTTTTTATTTTTTTTTATTTTTATTTTTGATAGTCACAGAGAGAGAGAGAGAGAGAGGCAGAGACACAGGCAGAGGGAGAAGCAGGCTCCATGTACCGGGAGCCCGACGTGGGATTCGATCCCGGGTCTCCAGGATCGCGCCCTGGGCCAAAGGCAGGCGCCAAACCGCTGCGCTACCCAGGGATCCCTCTTTTTTTTTTTTTTTTTTTTTTTTGAGAAGAATTACATTCCAGAAAAGATCATGCTGTAATTTTTGCTTCTCAAATTATATCCTAGTTGTTTTATTTTGAAATATAGCCTTCATTAGCCTTTTAAGTAACCTAAACTTTCTTAAAAATGTATTTGGGTTTGTAAATACTACTGACTATTCTCTTTCCCACATCCTTTAAATGATAGTTAATAAATTTCAGTGGAGAGTTTTAATGCCCAGAGCAGGGACTGGGGATGGAGAAAAAGAGGAGAGACCTATTTATATCATGCTGTAGAGAATGAGATTTACAGTTCTGGATTGGGGACACTTTGTAAAAGTGACAGTTTTTTTTTTTTCCCTTAAAGGAAAATCATAAATATCATACTCAGGCTGATCTCCAAGGATAGTGTTTCTTGGTTTTTGATGGAGCTGACTCTGGGTGGCCAGGCTCTACTCTCAGAGTCCTCACTGCCCAAGAGAATGGATCTTCCTATGTCTAGGGCAGGATTTGTCAACCTGGGTGGTTGACATCACTGTAGGATGTTTAGTAGCATCCTGGCCCCACCAGATGCCCGAAGCAGCCCCCTTACTGCCACTGTAACATTCCAAATGGCCCCTGGGCAGCAAAGTTAATCCTGGGGGAGAACTGCTCATCTAAGGTGAAGATGTCCAGTTCTGGCATTTGTGTGATTGTTTAACAGTGTCACTGGGAGCTGAGGATGTTTCATCCCATGTTGTGCAGTGTCCCCCATCTCTCATTTGTAAGTGCACTCGTGGGTGGCATATAGAGTTCACCTGGATATTCCAGGATACCCTCATCTCAAAACCTTTAACTTAATCACACCTGCAAAACCTTTACCTTGTAAGGTAACATTCTCAGATCCTAGGAATTAGGTCCTGATTATCATTTGGGGTTACATTCCAGCCCACTACAGGCCCCCAACCTTTCTCCCTCAAGGAAGGTCTAGGCCGGGCAGACGCCCCACAGGATGATCTACTACAGCCCACATTGAGGGACGTTTCTATCATTTGGAACCTTGCTGTTCTCCTTTTTAAAGATGTATTTAAAAGGAGCAGAGGGAGGGAGAGAGAATCTCCAGCTGATTTCTTACTGGGCATGGAGCTCAACGTAGGGCTCTAACACAGCTCTATCTAGCCGGGGCTTGATCGCACGACCCTGAGATCATAACCTGAGCCCAAGTCAAGAGTTAGAGGCTTAGGGACGCCTGGGTGGCTCAGCATTGAGCATCTGCCTCTGGCTCAGGGCATGACCCCGGGGTTCTGGGATCGAGTCCTGCATCCGGCTCCCTGCACAGAGCCTGCTTCTCCCTCTGCCTGTGTCTCTGCCTCTCTCTGTGTGTCTCTCATGAATAAATAAATTTTTAAAAAATTAAAAAAAGAGTTGGAAGCTTAATCAACTGAACTACCCAGCCTGCTAGTCTCCTTTTCTTTTTCCTTCTGTTTGTCTTCCCATCAGGAGGAAGCATAAAGAATAAGCAAAGAACAGGCCCAGCCCACAGATACAAGGAGAGCCATAGGCTGGCAGGCAGTGGGCTGAGACCAGACCAGGCCTCTGGTGTCTTAGCCACCAGGCAGGTCCTTGCAGCTCCTTTGTCATAGATGGATTTGCATAAGTAAAGTGAAAGAAAGGTTGGAATTTAGACCCTGTTGACTATCTGAGATAAGGAGGTGATTCACTCCTTACCTGCTCCCCCTTCCCTACTAAGCTTTCAGGGCCTCAGAACTTACTCTACTCCTAGCCATGCAGACTCCACTTCATGCTCAGCCATACCGGGAAGGCAGCCTTGGACTCAGGTGTATCTTCCCAGACTCCCACTCCATGGGCAAGACCCCAGACGTCACTGTTCCTCTCAGCAGCCAGCCGGCCCCTGGGCATTCTCATAAGCTGTACTGCTTTCCTGGGCTCCAGAGGGCAGGCACTTTGCCCTGTCCGTGAGGACATGCTGACCTGGCCTGCATGAGCATACAGCCCCTCTGGGCCGGGTTTCAGGAGGGGGATGTTGGGAGGTTGTTTAGGGAGGTAGGAGCTACTGTCTAAACAGCCACAATGTTCTCTTGAGCATTCAGTTTGATGGTGCAGCCCCAGCTCTTGGGAAGCACAGATCCTCCTTCCAAGTCTGAAAAAGCCCTTTACGCTGAGTCACACAGTAGAGCGTTGAAAGAACTCAGGCCCTGGAGCCAGACGGCCTGGGTTCAGACTCCAGCTCTGCTACTCACTAGCGATGTGACATGGGGCACTTTACCTAACCTGAGCCTCTGTGGGCTAACCTACCGAATGGCAGTGATACCAGGATGCAGATGAAATGGGGTAACGTATGTGAAATACTTAGCACAGCGCCTGGTGATATGACCTGTTTTGTGCAGATTAGCAATTATTATCATCAGTGATGTTTCTCCCTATGAGGAGCTGCCATCCATGGGAATTCAGTGCCCAAATGTACTACATATAAAATATTTTATTATAAAAAGCTCAATTGCACAGCATTTTAGAAGGAATAAAACATCTCCTACAGCTTTCCTTTCTCGCCCTTACGCAGGAGTCACCAGGAAAGCGTACCGGTAGAGGCTCTGATCTCATGCACCCCCGGGCCTTGGGCCCTCGGAGAACCAACAGCTTCAGGAGCTCCGAGAGAGCCCCACCTCGTCCATCAGCCTCCTGTTTCACTTCATTCATGAAACAGCCCCACATCCTTTCCAGAAAGCCAAGTCACGTCTCCATCCCGAGGCTCAGGACTCCGGTGAAGAAAGCAAAAGGCCTGTCTTGTTCTCTTTTTGAAACAAAACAGTCCTAGTGGAAGCAAAACAAAATCACAACCTAAACCAGCTGCTAGGTGTCCTGTCCTGATTGGAAAGACAAGTGTTGTCACCAACAACTCAAGAGTTGGGGAAGAAGGGCTGGGGGAGGGGGTGCCCTGCGCCCCCCACGGGGTCCACGTCCCCAGCTCCGCGGAGGCAGCTCTTTCCGATGCACCTGCCACGTGTGGCTCGGTGGATGTTGTCAGTCCCTTGTCAGAGGACCCCCCCCCCCCCCCCGTCCCCATCCCCATCAATCTGTACACGTCCGGCCCCTCCGCTTCTCAACTGCAGCTGAAGTGGCTTCCCCGGGGGTCCGTGGTGTGGAGGGTGAGCGCCCGGAGGGACACACCTGCAAGCCCGTCAGTCAGGTGGCCGGGCGTCGGAAGCCTTCTCCTGGACCTCATCGTACTGCGGCGGGGGCGTCAAAGGCTCGATGGAGGGAGGAGGGACGTTTTTGTCGGGGAGGTTGATCCTGAAGTCTTTGAGGTGCAGCTTTTCGGATTTAATCCTTCGAACTTTCAGCGGCTTCAGGCGTTTGGCCAACTTGGAGTTCTGTCTGTCGGGGGGGTTCCCCGGGCTGGTGTCCGCGCTGGCCCTGGCGCCCGTGGGGCTCGTCTCGTCAAGCCCCGTCAAGGACTCGTAGGAGGGGAGAGAGATGCTCATCCTTGGGTTCTGGTCCCGCTCCCTCGCTTCCGAGTAGTTTGTGTTCATCACTTCCTCGTAACTGGGGACATAGTACCTGGAGGAGGCCTCCTCCTCCTCCTCCTCCTGGCTGCAAGACAACAACACCAACACGGAGAGCGTTAGCATGCGCCCAGGCTGCATTTAAAGTCACAAGGAGACGAACTCCGGATCCTGTGTCAGCACTGGGTCCTCATACACCAGCCTTGTGAACAACCAGTGGGTCCCAGAAGTAACGAAAACTAACACTTCAACTGTGTGCTGTGAGTCAGGT
The DNA here is from genome assembly GCF_018345385.1 of Vulpes lagopus. NCBI lineage: Eukaryota > Metazoa > Chordata > Mammalia > Carnivora > Canidae > Vulpes > Vulpes lagopus. Next base: position 131,427,943 of record NC_054831.1, read on the forward strand.
ACTGTTCTAAGTACTTTCATAAAGTACTAAGTAACACACATCAACCACTTTCACCTTCCTAACAAGGCTATGAGTTAGGTACTGTTTTTACACCCATTTTACAGAAGGGGAAACTGATACATCAAGGTTATATATTTGACTTGGTCGTGTATTTAGGAAGGGGGAGAGCAGGAACTGGAGACCAGTTACCACAGGGACTACCCTGGATTATCTGGAAGCCGTAACACAAGGAAGTACTAAACCCCCTTTGCTTTTCAGGCTCACACTTAACCATATGCCGGATGGGCTGTTCTGGTGCCCAGCTGTGTCCGTTGGCCAAAGGCCACATAAACGTGCATGAAACAGCTGCTGATTTGAGGCAAAATGCTTGTCCCCAGGTAGAGAAGGAACTTCCATTATAAAATTTTATGTATTTCAAGTTATTCTATAATATTGTCTTCCAAGTTCACTATAAGGCTCAAAGGTCTTATCGTCAGGCTTATTCTCATTTGACGGTTGAAAGAAAAAAACCAGAAAGCCAGGGTGTTTTTGTTTTTGTTTCTTTACACACATATAGGGAGTCATGCCATTAGCCATTTTCTAGGACTCTACACTTGACCCTGTGGGGTGATCATGGCCAACACCACCGTCCCCCTACCAGGTTGGTCCAGACCCTGCATGCATTGCCCTTGGGCATGTGTGTGCTCATGGCTAGGGTGGGTAGTTCAGGGTGACTTGATTTTCCTTCTTTGTTCTTTTCTGTATTTCCTAAGTTTTCTCGACTGTGCATGCACGATCTTTTATGATCAGAGAACGGATTTAGTTTTCCCAAACTAAAAGCAACTCCCCTCCCTTCCTGCTAGAAAGATGACAAAGTCATAGAGAATCTAAACAGCCCAGAAAAACAATAAAACCATCCAACTCCTTCCACCTGGAGACAACCACCGTTAACCTTCTGTTGGACACCGTTCCCAGCCTCCCTCTAATCCCACAGCTGCAACATTTGATGCCTTTAGAACCAGAGATGCTGTGTTATAACCTCCCTTTCTCACCGTGGTGTGTGTGGTCCCAAGTTAGCAACTATAGATCAGCTACGGCTGTGCCACAGCCACTGATGGGCGTGCCAGATTGTAGCTTGAATGATGGCTATTTAGGCTGTTTCTCCATTTTTGCTATTCTAAGCAATGCTCTGATAAGCCCAAGGCACAAACCCCTTTGCATTTGTATGATTTTTCTCCCAAGGGTAAACTCTTAGGAACAGAACAGATAGGGACACGCATCTTCAATACCTCCTCTCACTGTGAAACTGGTCTTCAGAAAGGTGGTGTCAGTCAACACCCCCATTGGTGACCCAGTTCCCCACAGCTCTCCCAACGCCGGGGGCTGTCCGTCTTGGCCACTGAGATAGGCAAAGACTCATGACACCTTCTTTTTTTGCATTTCGGTGACTAATGAGGATGAACATGTATTGTCTGAGCATCTACGAGAGGCTTGCTTGTATCCTTTGTCCATTTCCCCACTGGTGTGTTCACCTGTCATACTCATTCGTCGGGGCTCTTTTTATAATAGGGATGTCAGCCTTCATCACGTGTTCCCCAATTTATCGTTTGCCTCTTACATGCGTTCCTGGCATTTCTGGTCAAACAGAACTCTGCTTCCCAACCCTTCCAGCACAAAGCATGTACAGCAGCACAGCACGCCGGAGTGAATGGACAAGCGGCCCCGTCTGGAGGCTCTGGCTACCCCGGGGCCCCATGCAGCTCCCCTGCAGGTGTCAAAATCTCGATACGCCCCTAATCCATTCATACGACATCATCTGGGAAACTCTGAGATAGAAGTATGAAGTTATTTGGCAACTTGTACCCTGCTTTACAGAGTCTTAGGAGGGGGGGAAGTAGAAAGGCAGAGTTTCCCGGACTAAAATAGCCTTGTTGGTGAACCCTATGAGTGTGTCCACCCCCCGCCCCCGGGTCAGGCGTGTGTGCGTGTATAGGGGGTAGTTGGCCGGGCCTCACCTGTCTTCCTCTGGGGTGCGCGGCTCGACCCCCGGCGGGTGCTGGATGTGGGCCATCTCCTCGCCTTGCCGCTGCTTCCTCTTGTCCCGGATGCTGAGGCAGATGGAGAGCAGCAGGAGCATCACCCCGGCCCCGACCAGCACGTAGGCCACGGAGAAGGTCTTGCTCTTGAGAATGCCGCTGCCTATCTCTGTCTTGTTCCCCTGGGCCGTCGGCTTTTCGGAGGCGCTGAAGCCGGGCACCAGGTTCCACATGGCCATGATGACTCCAAGAACCAGCATCCCCAGGCCGATGGCAGTGAGCGCGTAGTGGGAGCCGTTGGCCTTCGACTGGGCCATCATGCCACTGGGAGCAGGGCGAGGCCCGGTTCAGAGAAAGAAAATAAATAAACGAGAGTAGCAGCAGCAGCAGCAGCAGCAGCAGCAGCAGCAGCGAGAACAACAAAATCCCTAGTGCCACGCTAGAGACCCAGCAGCCGCGCTCTTGAGGGCCGCCGTCGAGCCGATGCGGGGCCTCCTGCGTGGACAGCTGCGGCCGAGAGTTCTGGAAGGAAAGCAGGAAGGAGAAGGAGATCAGTGGGGATTCAGGCCGCTTCCGGGAACACAGCGGCTGTCTCCCTAACTCCTGGTGGAGCTTCGGAGCGGGCCGGGCCACGGGCTCGGGGGGCCTCGCCGTCGATGCGTTCCAGATGTCTCACGCTGCGCCGGCTCCTCGGGGAGCCCGCGGCTCGACGGGGACCCGCCTACCCCACCCGAAAAGGAAAAGCCAGACCTTTCCATGCAGGAGGCCAGAAAGGTCGGGTCCTGAAAACATTTTGTGGAATTTAGGGAAGTGCAGTAAAGTCCAGCTCGGAGCGAAGGACGGGGCCCACATCGCCAGGGCGACGGGCATCGGCGGTGATCCGTCCCAGTCCGCACCGCCTGCGGGCTGCTCCCCACCCTCTGCGGCGCCCCGGTTCCCGCAGCGGGAAATCCGGTCCCCTACAATCACACCTGTGACCGCCTCTCGGCCTCCATCTCTCACCTCGCCCTTCCAGCACTTCTGCAGTTCTCTGGTCCCTCCCCCTGACCCCAAGCCACACTCTCAGCCGCCCCTTCCGTGGGCTCCCACAGGCCCCCAGTGACGACTGTGGCCAGTCTCTCTCTTCCCGTGACACATCTCCTCCATCCGTGCGCCGGGATACAGCAGGGCTCCAAACACATCTGCAGCATCAGATGCAGGATAGACCAGAAGAGGGCTCGCCTCCCTTCAGCTACACAGAGTTTTGCTTTTCTTTAAGGGGCAAAATCGTGGCTATTCCTCACCTTAGCTGCTGGCCAAGAAACTCTTCCCATGAAGCAGCTCAGAGACCTTGTGCTAAAGGGAGCAGCCCACGGTCCTGGGATTCCACGGCCATCTGTTGGCCGGAGAGTGGGCCAGAGAAGCAGGTCACCTGAAGGTTGAGCTCAGAATACTTTCAGGGGCCAGGAGGACCAGCGAGCAGCGCCCTTCCTGGACGACTGCTCCTCAATACATTATTCCCAGGACAGCGACCTTTGCAGAACAGTAGAGCCTGACAGATGTTTGGATGGGCAAGGTCCTATTTTCAATTCTGCATTCTTTCCGATCTTTCCAGAAGGACGGCTAACCAGGCCACTTGAAATCTAATGCTGCAGAGATATTTTCTCATCAAACAACGGGCTCGATCTGAATGTGGCCACTTTGTTAAAAAAAATATTCTAAAAATATTTGGGATAATATCCTTCATTGGCTTGAGGCCTGTTCCTTCTTTTTTTCATTCAACAAATATTTCCTGCGCATCTGCTAAGCAGCGTTGGGCAACGGATGGACCACCAGTGAGCAAATTAAGGGTTAGTGGTGCCTCCAGGCCAGCAGGAAAAAGTCTACAAGGAATAATAAGAGAGTGGGAAGAAAGTCTAGAAACAAATTTGGTAGGTGGGTGTCCTAACTCAGGCCGGAGGGCGTATGGAAAGTTGGTGCGAGAGAGAGGTCCCATTTCATATAATAGGGTCTGCACCCTGACTGTGCTGTGCTGGGTGCATTTGCACCTATGCACATATGCGTGCATGCTGGTGTGGGGACGTGTATGTGTAAGCACGCAGGGCACTGCCCAGGGGTCCCATCCCGCTGCAGACAGTTGCACTGGGTCAGCTGAAAGCCCACCATACACACAGGGGTATTTGTTTCTCAAATATCACTCACAGCCAGCAAGGGAAAGGACAAGGGGTTTAACAGTTCTGCCAAATGGATCTGAGACCAGGCCAGAGGAGGGGAAGGGCTCACTGGTGCAGAGGTGCATATCGAGGCTGGTGCGGGAAGCACGGGATGAGAAAGCCCATCACTGACCACCTGCTAGGGGCCCAACAGGTAGGCCTTGTCCCTAGGCTGCCAGTTTTCTAGACCACTGATCGGTGCCCCTTTTACCTTCCACCTTGCTCTCTGGACTCAAGCTTTGCCTTACCCTTCACATGAGTAAAACAGGCCCCTGGTAAGAGTCACTGACCGATGAAAATGTCAGGATTCAGGCATTTGGGCCTGTTAAATTGTCAGTGATTGAAAACAGGCAATAATAGCCGGTGTGAGTAATGGTGTTGGGATAAGCAATTCTATAACAATTTTTCCAGATGGCAAATTTTGGCATTTATGGATCAAAAGTTACAAAAATGCTTATACCCTTGGGCTCTATAATTCTGACTTCTAAGAATTATGTACCAGGCAAGGATATTCATTGTAGCTTTATAGTAGCAAGAAACTAGAAAGTATTTAAAAAGCCAATAATCTGTATCTGGTTAAATAAAATACAGTACCTGTGCTTGTTCAATTATAGTTTCAAGCCAGCTAATGATACATTTTAAATTCAAACAAGGTTAAGAAAAACAACAACCCAGTATGTTCAGTGTGATTCTAATTTTTTTTTAAAAAAAATTCTATATACAGATCTAGATCCGTGAATATATAGGAAGACTGGATGATCCTCCTTATGTTAAAATTAACAAGAGACAAAAGATTTTCATCTGTGCAAACATGTGTGTAAAAATCTCAGACAAATGGCACATTCCAAATGTAGCATGATTGCTTCCGAGAATAGAGAGGGCTTGGGAAGTGTACCTGTTACTCTATTTCTGTTTCTTGAACTAGTTTTAATCAGAACGTATTGGCCCAAGGCAACATAGCTCGGTGGTTCAACATCAACGTTGGAACCAGGCTGCCTGGGCTCAGATCTTCACTCTGAATTTTCCCAGCTGTGTGCCCTTGGGGAAGTTACTTAACCTCTCTGTGCTTCAGCTTCCACAACTGTAAAGTGGAGATAAAAGCTTTCTAAGTTCTCTCTCTCTCTCTCTGTGACTATCATAAATAAATAAAAAAAATTAAAAAAAAAAAATTAAAAAAAGGGATCCCTGGGTGGCGCAGTGGTTTGGCGCTTGCCTTTGGCCCAGGGCGCGATCCTGGAGACCCGGGATCGAATCCCACATCAGGCTCCCGGTGCATGGAGCCTGCTTCTCCCTCTGCCTATGTCTCTGCCTCTCTCTCTCTCTCTCTGTGACTATCATAAATAAATAAAAAAAATTAAAAAAAAATTAAAAAAAAGCTTTCTAAGTATTCACCTCATAGGAGAGTTATGATAAGTGTAAATGTGCATAAAGCACCTACAATGATATGTGACTAAGCACACAGAAAGTTCTTATAGAAAAGTCTGTTATTTAATAGTATTTAAAGCTTGCATTCCCAAAGGGGTGAGACAACCTTTAATGGGGGCAAAAATTCGTTCTTGGGGGTGGTGTAAAATAGTCTTAGATATTACAATGGTTTGTGGCCCGCTGCAATACATAAACAGACACAGAGCCTGTCTGCAGCATTAAAATTTCATGGGGTGGGGGGTGAAGTAGGCGCATAATAAAAACAATATCTAAAAAGACTCTTTGTGGGACAACATTGGAGAAAAAAGGTTGGGAAACACTATTTAGTGTATATTAAATTTCAAAACTCTCAAATTATGCATACCGTGGTGTTTTCAGTTGTCTTCCGTGCGGTGCGGTTAGAATGATTTTTATTTTCTCTTACTGGGAGAGTAACAACTGGAAACACAGAAATGTGTATGTGTTGCTTTTAGAATAAAAAAACGAAATAAAAGTTTTTGTGTTTTGGGTTCGTGGCAGGGTTGGGCGTCCAGTGGTCACTTAAAATTGCCCATCGATTCTGCCCTCCCTCTGGAGGAGACCAGGAGCCTGGTGGGTTCACCAGGGGTGTGGAACCCAGCTCCCGAGCTACAGCTGGTGGCTATTTATCTTGTTTCTGGCTTGTTGACCCATGTTATATTTAGTAAGGTGTTCTTTCCCTTTCAAAAATATGGAAAGAAGCTAATTTTGTGCTTAGAGGATTTGGACCACATAGTTTCCAACACATCCCTAAAACAGAGCAGCCTTGGCGGGCAGACTGGGGTCCCAGCTCAGCCAGACTTACCTCTGGCTGGACCTGTCACGGCTCATGTTCCAGTCGGACCCGAGGAATAAGTGAGGGATCCTATACTTGGGTTTTCATGTAAAGTGGTTATCCAGTTAGGAGAAGCACCTACCTGTTGTTACCTGGGGGCACTCGGGGCAGGCCGAAAACAACTACAACTCTTCATGTTACAGTCTTGAGTTAAGGATCCCTCTGCAAAAAACCAGAAACACAGCTTTCTCAGTTAGCTGTGAGCATTTCTATTTGGGGTGCTCATAGGGAAGGAATGTGTTTTCTCTGTTTTTCTTGGTGGAGGTGGACGGCATCGGGTTGGGGTTGGGGCACATGTAAGGGAAGTTGTGCCCGAAGAAGCCAAGATGCTGTACCAAAAAAGTAGGGCCGCAGAAGGATGACAGTCTGGTAGCTGCATTCACCAGATCCTTCTGAGATTTTATCCATCTTCTACAAGTGCTCCAGAGGCTAAAAGGAGAGGAAACACTCCCCTAAGTCATTTTATGAGGAGTGTAGAACCTTGATACCAAAACCAAACAAGAACAAGGCAAGAAAGAAAATGACAGGCCAATCTGATCTGTCTGCACACAAACCAAAATCCTCAAGAAAATACAAGCAAATGGAATCCCAGTGTGAGACAGGGATCCATCAAAATCCTAGAGGAGAACACAGGCAGCCACCTCTTGCTACTTCTTGCAGCAGCAACTTCTTGCTAGACACGTCTCCAAAGGCAAGGGAAATAAAGGCAAAAGTGAGCTATTGGGACTTCATCAAGATAAAAAGCTTTTGCACAGCGAAGGAAACAGCAAAACTAAACAACCCACAGAATGGGAGGAGATATTTGCAGACATCTTATCAGGTAAAGGGCTAGTATCCAAAATCTATAAAGAACTTATCAAACTCAACACCCAAAGAACAAATAATCCAATCAAGAAAGGGACAGAAGACATGAACAGACTTTTCTGCAAAGGAGACGTGAAAAATGGCCAACAGACACATGAAAGAATGCTCCACATCACTCGGCACCGGGAGAATACGAGTGAAAACCACAGTGAGATCCCACCTCACACCAGTGAGAAGGGCTAAAATGAACAAGTCAGAAAACAACAGATGTTGGTGAGGATGTGGAGAAAGGGGAAGCCTCGTGCACCGTGGGTGGGAATGCAAGCTGGTGCAGCCACTCTGGCGACTGTGTGGAGGTTCCTCAAAAAGTTAAAAATAGAGCCACCCTACGACCCAGCAACTGCACTACTGGGGATTTACCCCAAAGGATACAAATGTCGTGATCTGAAGGGGCAGCTGCACCCCAGTGTTCACAGCAGCAATGCCCACAATAGCCGAACTATGGAAAGGGCCCACATGTCCGTCGTGAGATGAATGGATAAAGAAGGTGTGATTTATACATACCATGGAATATGACTCAGCCATTAAAAAATGAAACCTTACCATTTGGAATGACATGGATGGAACCAGAGGGTATTATGCTAAGGGAAGTAAATCGATCAGAGAAAGAGAATTATCATACGATCTCACTCGTGGAATTTAAGGAACAAAACAGAGGAGCAGAGGAGAAGGGAGGGGAAAATAGAACAAGATGAAATCAGAGAGGGAGACAAACCGTAAGAGACTCTTAATCACAGGAGACAAAGTGAGGGTCGCTGGAGGGGACGGGGGGTGGGGGGATGGGGGAACTGGGTGACGGGCATGAAAGAGGGCATGTGATGTGACGAGCACTGGGTGTTCTATGCAACTGATGTAGCACCGAACTCTATCTCTAAGCTAAGAATACACTATATGTTAATTGAATGCAAATAAATAAATTTAAAATACATTTTAAAAGATGACTACATAATACATCACAATCACGTTGGTTGGGTTTATTCCAAGAATGTAGGATTGGTTCACCATTAGAAAATCAAATTAAAAATAAAATAAAATAAAATAAAATAAAATAAAATAAAATAAAATAAAGTAGAAAAGAAAAGAAAAGAAAAGAAAAGAAAAGAAAAGAAAAGAAAAGAAAATCAAAAAGGCCATGCAGCACCAGGAGAAAGGATAAGCCATGACAGGGTTATCCAGGGGCATACCACATAGCCATGTGTACCCCGAACATGGGTCCCCCATAGCTACGTGCGCCAGCGCGGCCCACTCTGACGAATGTGATGCTGAGCAGAAAAGCACACGTAGCACGTTTCCATTTACCTGAAGCTCCCAGCCAGGTAACACCAAACGACATGTGGGTGTTTATTCATCACATTAGTCCTTAAACTGCACAGATATCTTATAGACACTGTCTTCATTGGCTGAATTACTTTGTAACAGGAATTTCCAACACCCGTCAACATCTTTCCACCACTCTTGGCATAAATTCCAAACTCTTTTGCTGTGGCCTCCAGTCCCACCAGACTGGCCTGGCTCCTGCCTCTCTCATACCTTCTCTCTTGGCTCACCAACTCTCGGTGGCTTCTGTTCTGTTTCTCCCCCACACCAAGCACTTTCTGCCACAGGGCCTTTGTACTTGCTGTTCCCAATGCCTGAAACTCTCTTCCATCTGTCTCTTTGGTCTGGCTAGTTCTTTACTACTTCTGTTTCTCAGTTCAAACGCTGCCCCCTCAATGAGGATTTCCTTAACCACTCTATTTATAGGGTGCCCCTCCCTCACCCGGCTATCCTTAAACCCCAGGCCTGGTGTCTCCCCATGGCTGGATGACATTACCTTACAATCTGTAATAGTCTTGTTTTGCTTTCCTGTTTGCTCCCTGGCTCCCCCATTGGAGTTTAAACTCCTTGAATGAAAGTTCTTGTTAGGGAACCTGGCAGGTGCTTAGTGACTATTGGTAGAATGAATATCTGGCAAGGTAGAAAGTTTGACCCGTGTCCCATATCGAGTTGGGGAAATTCCTAGCCACGGTTGGTCCCGAGGGAGCGAGGATGGGTTGGAGCAACTTTCCGGAGTATCCGTAACGCAAACCATTTGCCAGCAAGGTGGGAGAGGCGCCCAGGTTAAACGTGATTGTGACCGAGAGGCGACTCTACCAACATTCCCCGGTGGAGTCTGAGCCTTCAGGGTTCCCTGGCGTTCCTAGGCAGAGGTCGGCAGGGGTGAGAGCCCCCAAACCGCCCCCTTCTGGGCAGCGGCTCTCCTCCCCGCCACCTGCACCCTTGGCTGACCAGAGCCAGCAGGGATTTCTGGGGTGGGGGTGGACGGTCACAGCCCTGGACACGAGAGCCCTCCACCTGGCTGAGACCCCAGCGCGCCCATCCCGCACCCGCCCTGGAGTCTCTGTGGATCTAATACGGAGACAACGCTTTGAATAAAATTGAACAAAGAAACAAAAAAAACCAACCAAACGGGGCTGTCGGAGCGGAGGCAGAGCAAAGGGTCCCAAGTGATGGCAAAGGCTTCCCGTGCCCCGTTCCCGCTGAATCCCAGAAATTCTATGAGGATTTAGGAACCAGGACCCCATGTGGCCTCCGAGCCCGTCGCCCGGCCCAGGGAAGGCGCAGTCCCAGGGGCGCCCGGCCCTGCTGCCTGGCCCGGGAGGGACCTTGGCCGTCGGAGGTGCCTGGCCGCGTGACGGGTCCCCAGCACAAAGGAGCTCCTTGACCATTCTCCCTGCACCCCAGCCGCTTCCTGCCAAGAGGCATAATTGGGCACCGGGCATCTCATAAAAGGGATCCCCAGCTGCATTCCCAGGAACCAGGCCACATGCCCATCACAAAGGAAGAACTCAGTGGGGCCCAGGCCCCAGTCACTCTGGTCACTAAGTTCTGGTCCCACGCAGGGGGAGAAAGGCGCTGGGCGCCACCACTGCTGCTGTCCCAGTCCTGCCAGGGAGTTTCAGGCCACCTTCCCACCAACCAAGGTCAAAGGTGTCAGGTTCCCATTCTCTTAGAAGGCGTTCTTGTGGACTGAGCATTCAGGAAAAATGACGATCACTGTGCAAATGAGTCATAAAGGTAGAAGGGAGGGAAGAGGGCTGCTGGGCTAGAGAGAGTGGACGGGGGTAGAGGACAAGAAGGGATGCTCAGGAATCTGCTAGGCAGGGCAGTCGCTACGGGAAGGGTCAGGCAAGCACCAGCCGCAGCCGCCCCTCAGGAATGATTAGCCCCGCCACCCGTGAGCCTCCCAGAGGTTACGCCACCTGCCCTCGGGGACACAGCTCCGAGCAGCAGGCAAGGTGCCCCGTCAAATCCAGCTGGCTTTGCAGTGCACCTCCTCCCCTCGCCCCCACCACTCCCTGGGCAGGGCGGCCAGGCCGCGGTGAGCGCCGTACTTTATCCTCGGAGGTATGTCACCACGAAGGCACCGGGGGAACAGGTGTGCCTTTCTTCCAAATGGCTTTTTAAAAAGGATTTTATTTATTTATTCATGAGAGACACAGAGAGAGAGGCAGAGACACAGGCAGAGGGAGAAGCAGGCTCCCTGCGGGGCAGTCTGATGGGGGACTCGATCCCAGAACCCCAGGTTCACGACCAGAGCCGAAGGCAGATGCTCAATCACTGAGCCACCCAAGCGCCCCCTAAAATGGCTTTGTAGAGAACTTGAGTCCAGCAATTCCTGGACTGGAGGCGGACTCTGTGCCAGGCCCTGTGTTGAGCTCCTTCACGTGGTTGTGTGAATGCACAATCACTTGATAGCTACGATTTCTGTTTTACAGAGAAGGCCTCTGGGGCTCAGAGAGGTAAGGTAACGTGTCCTAAGTTCCACAGCTGGTGCAAGGCAGGGATAAGGTGTGTCTCATTCTAAGACCCATGCGTTTATCCACCAGGCGGTACTGCTAAAATGGGGCTTAACAGGAGGCTACAGAAAGAGCAACAGATTAGCTTTGAAGGAGGTGGGGGAAGGAAGATAAAGCAGTTTGGGGCGGCTGAGGGCTCAGTTGGTTAAGTGTCTGCCTTTGGCTCAGGCCATGCTTCCAGGGTCCTGGGATCGAGCCCCGAGTTGGGCTCCCTGCTCAGCGGGAAGCCTGCTTCTCCCTCTGCCTCAGCTCCTCCCCCACCCAGCTCCCTGTTCATGTTCTTTCTCTCTCTTTCGTGCTCCCTGTCTTGCTCTCAAATAAATAAAAAAAAATCTTAAAAAAAAAAAAAAGCAGCAGCTTTGCAAAGCCTTGAGGTGTATGTAAATCTACATTGGATGGAGTCTGGGGGTGGGAGGCGAGGAAGCAGATCTGTGGGACGGGTCCATCCTGAGACACTGCACAGAGCTGGGAGACAGGACGGTTCCCGGGAGCCCACCACTTGTTGTGGAGAAAAGAAAGGCAGCCTCCCCCTTCCCTGCAGAAGATGTCCGTAAATTTTCTAAGACCTGGCATCTCCAGGCTCCTTGCTAATTCATTTAAATGTTGGTGACATTAAGGAAGTCCAGTTCATTCTGAAGACTCCAGGAGCCAGGAACAGAGGAGGCGAGTTAACAAGCCAGGTATCTAGGCTCCTGGCGCCTGACGCAGTGTCTTTCTCTAAGCAAGTGGCTGGCGTGTGACCCGATTTACGAGGCTGGCACTGGGGAACCAGTCTCAAGGGCTCCAGCCACATTCCATATTTCTTGGGAAATATGACATCACTGCCTGTTCCCCTGCCAGGACAGAGTCTGGTGCCCATATGAGCTGCAGGGCAGCAACCAGAGCTCCTGTCACCATCAACTCAAAGTGAGTCTGACATCTTGATCCCTCTCCGGACTCCGGGGATGGGCCACCAGTGGCCTCCCACGCTGAGGAGCCGGGCTGAGCAGAGGCACCACCACCCCACCTGGCCCCAGCGTGCAGCCGGCAACAGGTAGATCTGCTGGCATTTCCTGGACACCAGTGTGTGTGCCGGGCTCACACTCCGCGCTTGCATGGGTTGGCTCATTTATTCCACCCAAGCATCACATGAAGGCGGTGCTCTTATCCCCACTTCCGTCCACAGTATCACCGAATACACGAGGCCCAGAGAGGTTGAGAAACTTGCCCCAGGTCTCACCCAGAGTGTGTAAGTGGGAGCACCTGTGCAGGGTCTTCTCGTTCAGACCTCCCTCATCCACGAGGCAGTAGGGGAAACCAGCCTTTCAGCCAAAATCACCAAGGCAGGGCAGTGGCACCTGTTATGCCCTCCCCACCCACCCCTGCTCTGAAGCTGGTGAGATGTCACAGCCCCGGACAGGGAGCGTATGCAACTTGGCTGCTCGGGTCAGTGTGCTGGCTGCTGCCCAGGCTTGTGTGAACCTGGGCACTTTGTGCACAAAGCCTGTGTCCTTGTGCAGAAGGTCAATTTGGACATTGACCTGATTCATTTGTTCCTCCTCCCCAGGAGGCATTTTGCAGCAATAAGGAGAGGCGGGCAGAGGGGAGAGCTCATATGAGGGAGCTGAGATGTGTTTGTGAGTATCGACCCCTCCTGGCACACGGTGGGGTCCCCAGGGTGGGCTCTGGGCCAGCGGCTGTGTTCCCGTCTCAGCCCGGCTACTTCACACTGGCCTAGAGGCCACCTCTCACCTCCGTCTGCTTCCACTGTCGGGGGAGCTGGACTCCAATGACCTCATGGGTTGTTATGCATTATGGGCTCAAAGTTTGGGGGTTCAGGTATGTAGGGATTCACTCAATGAAACATTAACAGAGTATCTGTCATGTGCAGGGGAGAGAGGAATGGCCAAAATGGACAACCACCTGTTGGAGAAAACTATAGAACGCTGGGTGGGGCGGACGAGCTGGGAGCGATGATGCTGCCGCCCGGCCGGGTGGTAGGAGCACCGGGGTGGGGACTCTAAGTGTGCTGCTCAGGGAGCACAGTCACTGAGAAAGGGATATTTGAGCAGGGGTTTGAAGGAGGCCCGGGAGGGAACCCTGAGGGTATTTGGGCGAAGGACCTTCCAGGCACAGGGAACCGCAGAGCCAAGGTCCTGAGGCAGGAGCCTGCCCGGCTGTTTCTAGGGCCAGGGGAGCTGGAAAAATCAATGCGGGGCTGCACCGAGACCAGAGTAACGGCTCCTGATGGGCTAGCTGGCCCCGAGCAGGGGGGCGGAGGGAGAGGCTAATTCAAGGCCCTTGAATTGGGCACAGAGAGGAATCTGGGGTTCAGCTGGGGGCTGTTTGCCATCACTCCGTGTTTTTCAGAATTTGAGAGAGGGCGTGAGGGAGGCTAAGCAATGACCCCTCCCCCCCACCCACCTACAGACACACCAATATCCAGATCCTAATCCCTGGAATTTGTGACTGTTAACTTGATAGGGCGAAAGGGACTTTTCAGATGTGATTAAGTTAAGGATCCTGAGATGGGGAGATTAGCCGGGATTATCCAGGTGAGTCCAATTTAATTACAAGTGTCCTCAGAAGAGGGAGGCAAGAAAGGTCAGAGGAGGAAGCAGGAGCTGTAAGGGCAGAAGCCAGGGGCTGCGGCGGCGGGGAGGGGCCGTGAGCCAGGGGGTGCAGCTGTCTGGGCCCCAGAGGCGGGCGAGGAGGGGACTTTGCCCCTCAGCCTCCAGAAGGAACGAGCCCCGCAAAGCTGCTGACGTGAGCCCGGGAGCCCGTGCAACCTGACCACGGGCTGGGCTCCTGCCTTAGGAACTGCAAGAGAGTAAGCGGCCACCAGGTCGGGGCTCCTTTGTCGCAGCAGCCACAGGCGGGCCGCACGCCTTCCCCGGGGCCTGCCGGCACGCGGACCGTCTGCCCGCCCGCCCGCCAGCTCCCTTCCCCGGGCCGGTTCCCCGATCCTGCTAGAATGGATCCCGGGGTGAATTCGCCGCTTCCCGTGCCGGCTCGAGGGAGGCTGGGGAGCCCGGCCCTCCCGCACCCGGTTTACATTTTAACCCGAGGTTTGTCCCGAGGCAAGCCTGCACTTGTTCCCAGTCGGCTGGGGTCAAACTGGAACAAAGGGGTGCGGGGCGTTCTCACCCTCTCCTGGTGGCTCTAAGCCCTCGGCACAGAGCTAGGCAGACGACTGTTTTCTGGGGTCGTTCCCTGGGGGGTTCCTAACCACGACCGGAGGTGTGCAGGGAAGGGGGGGATCCCCTGCGGCCCGACAGAGCCCTCCCGCGCCCAGGCCTTCGTCGGGGCTGCCCTTGACTGTGGAGGGGAGGACACAGTCCCAGCGCGGTTATCCTGCCCATATCTGGACATTTTCTTTTTTAGCCACAGTGATGCTGCTTCCACAGAAGTGGTTCCCAAACCTTCTGCCAAGTGCCCTCCTGGAATCCGCTCAAGCTTGCCCATTCCTCTCCCTGCCCCCTCTTCCCTGGCTACCTGTGGCTCCGCGTGAGGCCCCTGCCTTCTCGAGCCCTCGTCTCCTCCTGCTTCTGGTTTTCAGGAAGTCACTTCTCTGAAAGACACCCCCAATTCCTTTCCCAACTGTCACGTTCTGGGATCGTGGCAACAACAGTGGACAGTCTCCTGAGCGTTAACCAAGCGCCGGGCACTGTGCTGGCTGCTTTCATGCATTTATTATGATTGTTATTAATGGTATTTTTAAAAAAGATTTTATTTATTCATGAGAGAGAGAGACACAGGCAGAGGGAGAAGCAGGCTCCCTGTAGGAAGCCCGATGCGGGACTCGATCCCAGGACCCCAGGGTCATGGCCTGAGTCAAAGGCAGATGCTCAATTACTGAGCCACTGAGGCATTCCGGTTATTAATGGTATTTAGATAATTTAGTCTATCTTATTTATTTTATGTAAATATCAAAGACTTATTATTTATGATTTATTTAATATATTTATTTTTATTTAATTTTAAAGATTTTATTTATTTGAGAGGGACAGAGACAGCAGAGCAAGAGAAGGAGCATGAGCTGGGGGGAGTGGCAGAGGGAGAGGAAGAAGCAGGCTCCCCGCTGAGCAGGGAGCCCAACGTGGGGCTCCATCCAGGGACCCTGGGGTTATGACATGAGCCAAAGGCAGAGGCTTCACGGACTGAGCCACCCAGGTGCCCCAATATGCTTATTTTTTAAATGTATTATTTACTAACACAGTTAACATGCCCAAGACCCCTGATGAGAAAGTTTCTAGAGTCATCCCCACTTCACAGAAGAGGAAACAGATGTTCAGAGAAGTTAAGGCACCTGCTCAAAGTCACCCAGCGAATGGCACAGCAGAGAGTCGCGCTGGCTATGTCTGAGCGCAGAGTTAGTGCGTTCCAGCACCCCGCATCCGGCGCCCTGCGCCCCGCGGGGAGACCCCTGCCCATACCTTGCACCGTGGCAGAAGGCCCCCTGTCTGCGCCCTGCACCCCTGTGGGTAACCCCCTCCTGGCACCCGCACCCCCTGCGGGGAGCCCCCTCCTGGCACCCGCAGCCCCGTGGGGATCCCCCTCCTGGCACCCGCAACCCCCTGGAAAGCCCCCTCCCGGCACCCCGGGTGCCTCCAGCCCCTCCTAGGCTGACCTCAGGCTCTGGGGCCAGGTGGTAGTTTCCCTCCACGTTATTTCCCTTCCTTAATAAACCAACTTTCCCGCCTGAGTCACCGGGCCCCCTGCAACCCCGATAGTCATCAGGACATAGTGTAAATAATTGACGCTGGGATGTTTAATCATAAAGCTGGAGCAGAGGTTAGGGTGGGGCAGGCAGGACACGGGGACAGACAGACCGGCAGCCCATGGAGGAGCTTGTTGGCGGCAGCACCTCCTCCACTTGGGACCCGAGGGGAGAAGGACTGGGTGCCGTCCGCAGCCCGAGCTCCCCAGCCTCCTCTCCGTGTGGCTCCCAGTGGCTGGGAGCAAAGTGCTACTGTAACCCCCCCAGCAGCACACGGAGGGCTGGGCACAGCCCTGTGTGATGGGTGCACCCGCCCATCTGTCCGCTGGCACTTAGGGCAGTGTCCACTGCATGGGGTTGAGGAGGGACGCAGTTGAGGCCCGGGTGACATCTGGATTCTATACTCACCCCCACCCCCCAGTCTCTGAAGGCTCACTGTGCCTCCTGTGCGGCCCCCGCATGACACTGAAGTGGTCCCATCGTCCACAGATGAGCCCCCGGATGAAACCTCTGGGGTGCACAAGGATTTCTCAGGGGCCTGGAGGGGGGCAACACCTTGGCTGCCTTTCCTCTGGGCCACGTGGGCCTGTATATGGCAGTCAGGCCCCAGCTAAGTGCTGGAAAGGGCGATGGCCTCCTCGGGATCCGCCAGGGCCAACAGGCTGCAGGGAGACGGCACCTGGACGGCTTGGCTCACCTCCCCGCACAGCTCACCTGGTCTTTCCTTCTCCCACCTGTGCTGGAGCGAGGCAGGAGGAGCAGGTAATGCTGACTCACCAGCCTGACAGTCCCAGTGGGGTGGTTCCGTTCTGCTAGCTCGCGGCTCCACATATGCACTCTGCCCTTCCTCCATCGGAAGAAAACTCCCGATGCTTCCGTTTCCCAGGCCTTCCCAGAATAAAGGACATTACCAGCCTCTCGAGCAGCCAGCTGTGCCGCACGAGCTGCGTCCCACCCAATGGGACATGAGCAGAACTGTGTGTTGGGGAAGGGGGCCTGCAGGAAGGGTCCCCCTCCTTTTTTTTTTTTAGAAGGGGGAGGGGAAGACCGAGAGGGAGGGAGAGAGGGAG
The DNA here is from genome assembly GCF_018345385.1 of Vulpes lagopus. Taxonomy (NCBI): domain Eukaryota; kingdom Metazoa; phylum Chordata; class Mammalia; order Carnivora; family Canidae; genus Vulpes; species Vulpes lagopus. The sequence continues at coordinate 131,444,900 of NC_054831.1, forward strand.
AGAGGAGAGAGAGAGAGAGAGAGAGAGAGAGAGAATCTTAAGCAGGCTCCACGCCCAGTGCAGAGCCTGATGTGGGGATTGATCTCACAACCCTGAGATCATGACCTGAGCTGAAAGCGGGAGTTGGGTGCTTAGCTGACTGAGTCACCCAGGTGCCCCTCAGGAAGGGTTCTTAAGTAGAAGAGACATGCCTCTCTCTCTCTCTCTCTTCCCCTTCCTCCTTCCTATTCACTGTGGTGTAGATGTGATGGCTGGAGCTCAGCAGCCATATGGAGCATGAAGAAGATGGCAGAGCAGTTGAGAGAGGAGGAGCCTGGGACCCTGGTGCTTGCTGAGCCATCTTCCCAGCCCTAGCCGGCTGAACTCCGCACTCTGCATGGAAGAAAAACAAACATTTATTTTATTGAATCTATTGTTACGTAGGGCTTTTTTTTGTCACCTAAACCAGCTCAGGCCGGGTGAATAGTAACAGGGAATGTGTTATTATTTGAGCCTAACAGCTCTGCCAAGGATAGTGCTAAAAGCTCTACTTAGGGAGTTTATTTAACCATCCCATGAATGCATCCCATGAATGCCAAGAATCAGATGCTATTGCCCCAGTTTTACAGATGAGGACCCTGAGGTCTTGCCTAAAGCCGTACAGCAGGTCTCTCCGACTCCACGGTCCCATCCTGCCATTAAGGAAGGAGAATCAGAGGGAAAGCCAGCAGGCGGACTCATAAAGTGACCCCACAGTCCCTATCTCCTGGTGTTTGCGCCCTCGCGTGGCCTCTCCGCTTGAGCGTGGGAGGAACCCGTAGTTTGCTTCTGGCCGATAAAATATGGCAAGAGTGATGGGATGCAGGTTATTGTGCGAGACTCTATCACCTGCGACCGTGATGTCCACCTTGCAAGGAGACGTTCTCTTGCTTGGAGAGTTTAATAAAGCGAGTGGACGCTTTGGAGAGAGACCCACTCGGTAAGGACCTGGGGTCGGCTCCCAACGACGGCCGGCAGTAAACGAGGCCCCTGGTCCTACAAGCGCAGGCACCAATTTCGCTGTCAGCCCTGACAGCCACCCTGCAGAGGAGACGCCATCCCGGGCCTACACCCCGACCTGGCCTCGCAGAGGACCCGGCTGCACTCCTGACCCACAAGAACTGCGACATAATACACATGAGCTATTTCATGCCACTAAATTTATGGTGATTGGGTATGAAGCACGAGGGAAACTTTAGGAAGAGGGTAACAGCTTGTTGTCCTGGGCTCCGGGGAGATTAGGAGAGGTCGGCGGAGGACCCCATCTCTCCCCACAGGAGAACTAGGGGTGAGGACTGGAAAGGGTGGGAAAGTCTGAAAGTCAGGCCGAGAGGCTTACAGCGTGGGAGCCGAGCCTGGAGGCTGGCCGTGGGCAGATGTAGCTGTGTGGGGTGAGGACGCCCCGTTCCAGGCCTTGGCAACTAGGCCGCGTGCGGATCAGGACGGGGAAGACTAGGGCTGTGTGTGCGGGCTTCCGTCCGGGCCGTGGCTCCTCTGCTCAACTAGCTGTTCCTGATACCCCCGAGCCTCAGTTTCCACATCTGTAAGGTGGCCATAACTACACCTTCCCGAAGAGAGAATGCGCGGACCAAGTGCTTGTCGGTGCAGCGCTGGCCAAGAAGCAGTCTTTGCGGGAATGAGGGGCACGGGAGACTCGGTGCCGGCTCTCTGAGAGCCCGGGCCTGAACTGGGAGAAAGGACAGTGTGGACACAGAGGCTGAGAAGGACTCTTTAGGCAGAGAGGCGGGGGGTCGGGAACACAGAGGTTCCAGGTGCCCGGAGACGGCCCGAGGCCACAGCTGTCCCCATTCCTGGTGGATCAGTGCCTGGATTTTCTTTTGCCGGGACCTCCCCGCTCTCAGGCCAAGCGCATGACCCTAACCCCGGCTCCAGGGCCAGCACCTGCCCGTCACGAGGGCTAATGAGGGCACTCCCCGCAGCGGGGATGGGTGCTGGGAGAGGAAAGTGGAGCTGGGGCAAGGGGGGCCAGGGGGATAAAATAATAGCAACAGTAATAAAATGAGAGAGAGAGGCCCGACGTGACCACTGAAGAGGATGTGGCACAAGCTAAGGGCTGGATTAACCCAACCTCCAAGCTGAGGCCCAGCACCTCCGCCCACCACCCCACAAACAAGTGCTCGTCCCCTGATTCCACGACAACCCAGCCACAAGAAGCTGCGGAGCCACGTGTGGCCAGTGTGAGCCCGAGCTGGATGTGAGCAGGGATGGGCTGGTGGCTGCTGAGCCCCGTGGGTGGCACCACAGCAGCTGCACCCGGGTCACTGTCTCCATGGGCATCGGCTGTGTGCCAGAGCTGCTCTGACCACTACGGCCGTCGCTGGCCACATGTGGCTGGTGAGCTCTTGAGATGTGGCCAGTCTGGGGGAGCCTGGGGGGCTCAGGGGTTGAGCGGCTGCCTTCAGCTCAGGGCGTGATCCTGGGGTCCTGGGATTGAGTCCCACATCGGGCTCCCTGCACGGAGGCTGCTTCTCCCTCTGCCTGTGTTTCTGCCTCTCTCTGTGTGTCTCTCACGAATAAAAGATAAAATCTTAAAAAAAGAGGAAATGTGGCCGGTCGGCACTAATGATCATCTCTGCCTGTTACTTTGTACTTTTAAAAAAATAACGCGGTTACCGGCCACTGGAAATGACACACGGGGCGTGCATTCTATCTCTAAGGGACAGCGCTCCAGGGCAGGGGGCTTCGCTCTGCGTTGCTCACTGCTTTCCCTCTGTCCTACAGCAGGCCCGGCACGTGCAGGAGGAGCCTCATAAATGCTGGATGAATGAATGGCGTGGCGTAGCGCTATCGCGGAAAATACACGGGTTTTAGAGTCTGTCCGACCTTGGTTTAACCCCGCACGCCCGCGGCCATGCACTCACCTCTGTGAGCCTCGGCTTCCTCCTCTGTGTAAGGAAGCTGCTGCTCCTGAGGGTCCAGGGACGTGCCGGACGCCAGGTCTGGCAGCTGCAGCCACGTGTGCGAGCCCGAGGGCGCTGCCGGGAAGCTGCAGCTGTTTGGGGTTGTGTGAATGATAAACCCAGGTTGAGTGCCAGGCTGTGGCCCCCAGCAGCTGCTAGGGTGTTTGTGCCCACGCAGGGGTATCTCTACTGATCCCACGGAGGGAGCCGCAGCGCGTTCCCCATGCAGACAGGCCCCAGCGGCGCCGAGTAAGGACCGGGGGAGGCACACTCCGCGGACACCTGTACCGGCCGGGATTTAGAAACCTCCAGAGCCATGCGACACGCTGTTCTGTGGGGCCTCTCTGAGTCTGTTCCAGAGAAGAAATGCCGGGGGAAGACATGCCTTCATCTCAGATGTGCTACGCAGAGGCAGGGGGGCCGCCGAGGAGGGGGGAAGGTGGCGTCCTAACACCTGAGGGATGGAAGCCCAGGTGGGATGCCCAGAGGGATGCTCTGCACCTGCGACTGTTCATGATCTGCCTGTCAGTGCAGGTGGAAATCTGAAAAACCACCGCACACCCTCTCCCGAGGAGGGTTGTGTTGGTTTCCTGTTGCTGTTGTGACAAATCACCACACACTGAGTGGCTTAAAGCAACTCCCTTTCATCTTCTCACAGTCCTGGAGGGCAGGAGGTGTCGGCCGGGCCGCATTCCCCCTGGAGGATTCCGGAGAGCATCTCTTTCCTTGTCTTCTTCAGCTTCTAGAGCAGCCTGTGCTCCCCCCCTACACCCCGTCTCCCAGGACGTCATTCCCAGCTCTGTGGCCATCAGCACACCTCCTTCTCTGACACCCCATGCCCCACCCCCTTTTTAAGGACTCTTGAGACCATGACACACCCACCCGGATAATGTGAATCTGCAAAGGCCTTTGATCACGTAAGGTGACATAATCACACAGGCTCTGGGATCAGGTGGGCGTCTGGGGGTGGCGGCACCGTTATCCCATAATAAACTTGTCATCCGGCCTACGGTAAGGGCCTTGGGCTCAGCCCTGCACAATCTTGGGGCCACTGGCCTTTCGGGGATGGTCCCCCAGGATAAGAAACCCCAGCCTGGAATCTACCCGCATGGCGCTCGGAGCTTCAGGTGACCCTGGGTATAGACAACACACGTCAGACACGCACTGGGGGCTGACGCGTCTTACAAAAGGGCCTTTTGTTTTCAAAAGCGTGTGTCTTTACATCAAGATAAGAACAGGCAACTGTTCCTACCTGCTAACTTACCTGCTAACATCTGCTTAACTAAATGCAGTGAATGCTTACTCTGAGCCCGGATTATCTCACTTAATCTTCACACGGAGAAGCCGCTACCATCACCCCCATGTTACGGATGCGCACACTGAGGCCCGGAGAGGTTACGGAACTTGCCCAAAGTCTCATGTTAATAAGTAGCAGGATGAGGCTGGGAACCAGATGGTCTGAGTCTAGAGTCCCTCTAAGATCCTGCCTCTCATCTGCTCCCCTAAACTGGGCTTTAAAAGAACGAGTCTTTCAGATGTCACTACACGGCTTCCGTGAACAAGGTACTCCTTTGTGTGCCGTCGGCAGCCGGGGTTTGCTGTTGGCACCGAGATGGAGGGGACCCGGGTTTGTCCCAGGCCGCTCAGTGACAAAGACAAACACCAGTGTCTTGAGTAATCTGCTTGGGAGCCCAGGGTAGGGCTGAGTGCTGACCTCGTGCTTCTCGGCCACCTGGGCTCAGCCCCTGTGACCTGAGGCTTCAGGTGGCTAGTCACACGTCCCAGGACTCTGCCCCCTCTCAGGCGCCGCAGCACAGCCCGGGGGGTTGCAATTCTTTCCTGGCACTGAGCTGGACACTTCTGCACGTCATTTTTGTAACCATCAACACACTCCCTGGCTGCTCCGCCGTCCCCACTGCAGAGGAAGGAAGGGGGCTGAGGCCGGTGAGCACCCAGGCACCACACGTCCGAAGCAGCGCTGTTTGCATCTGGGCCGGGATCATCCCCCTGGAAGCCCCACAGCACGGTGTCCCGGTCTGCGGTGCCTCTGTGCGCATCCCAGTCGTGTCCCCGTCCCCTCAGGCCAGGAGCTATGCCAGATGGTCTCTACCCTACAGGGGGCCCAGGCAGTGTAGGGCTTTATTAAATATCTGTGAGCTCTGACCCTGATGCACCCATCAGCCAAGGGGATGGTAACCACACATCTGGGCGTCGGATGCAATTACTGAAGCAAAGGGGCGGGTGGGGGGTGAGGTCCAGCAAGGGTCAAGATTGCTCCCTGAACCAGGAGAAACTTCCAGGCTGAACAATAACAATGGCCATGCAGTCACAAGAGTAACTACAACAGGGACGATAAATAATAATGATGACACAGATGGTGATAAAATAGCCCCTATTTCCTGAGTACCCGCAACAGAGGCAGATGGAGGAGGCTGCCCGGTGAGGGTGGGGCCTGGGGGCAGGCCAAGGCTCCCGTCCTCTGGCTTGCCAGCTGTCTCCTGGCAGTCTGTCCCCACCCCCCATACACATGAACTGGGCGCCCACGGCATGCCAGGCGGAAGTCCAGGTGCTGGGGGACTGAGGCAGCCAGCCCCGCACATAGGCCCTCTCTTTGCAAAGATCCGGTATCAAACTGGAAAATCCTGGGGTGCCTGGGTGGCTCAGTGGTTGGGCACCTGCATTTGGCTCAGGGCGTGACCCTGGGGTCCTAGGATCGAGTCCTGCATCGAGTTCCCCTGCATGGAGCCTGCTTCTCCCTGTGTGTCTCTGCCTCTCTCTCTCTCTCTCTCTGGTTTCTCATGAATAAATAAATAAAATCTTTAAAAAAAGGAAATAAATAAAAAATCTTTTTTAAAAAATTGGAAAATCCCAAAGAGGGAGTCCGAGGGTAATCTATTATTATCACAAATGCCTCTGCAGGGACCCTCAGAAGGAGGCACTACTGTGCCCACCACAGTGCCACGTCATCCAGAGCCGGTGGCACATGTCACTCCCAAGGATGGTCCCTGGAGGCCTGGGGTCCGGGCTACACTGGGTTCCGAGAGCCAGGCTGCCCTGGACCAGGACGCAGGTGCCCTGTGGCCAGGCTGGTGCTTGACATCCCAGCCCCCTTCTCCTGGCCCTAAATCTGGGCGCCACCAGGCCTGGCCAATCAGAGCTTCCTACGGCTCAGAGGATGGGGCCTGGCTGGGAAATGCCTCGGAGGGGAACCCCTGCTGGGTCCCTAACCCCCCCCCACCCCCCACCATCCCCTCCACCCCGGGGTTTGCTGGAAGGGACAGGAGATAGCTGGTGGCAGCTGGTGGCCATCTGGTTCTCCGGGGGAAGAGGCTGCCCCAGGAGGGAGCCAGCATTGGAGGAAATGAGAGCGGAGGTGGACGGCGAGCCCCATGCCAGGAGACATCACTTGAACCCAAGAATCCAGCTGGACTTCCCAATGTGTCAGCTGCATGAACCAATATAAACCCTCTTGTCTAATTTAAAATTATTTTTAAAAAATTAATAATGACAAAAAAAAAACCCCAAAGCAAAACCAAACTGGCTAGTTGCCCCCAACCGTCTCCTTTCTGAGGCAAGCCTGGTGCTGACCAAGTGAGCAGTGACCACCACCTCCCCCTAGGGCACCTCCTCACAGTCCTCTCTGATTGCGCCGCCCGGCCGCCAGCACCTGGACAGGTAGGCGTTCTGGAATGCAGGGTCAGGAGTCAAGGCCTGATTGCCAGGTTATTGGATCTCCTTCCTTGGTCGGGATGCTTTGAGGATGACTCTCAGGGCCGCTGACTAACAGAGGCCTGTGGCCGTGGCAGTGACCGAGGAAGGATGCGGTCCTCGGGCTGAAAGCCGGCAAATCTCTCCCTGGGCCGCTGCCCTCCCACACGCCACCCCACAGACACTGCCGTAAGTCACGGGGCTGGGCGTGCCTCTAGGCTGTTGGCAGGAGTCACAGGGCAGGAAGAAGCACCAGGCCTGCCCTTGAAAACGTTACTGCCAAGGTCATAACGCACATAGCCAACGGACACGTGCAGGAAGAGAGGAGGACAGGAAGGCACTGGAAGGGGGAGGAGAGATGACACAGGGTGGGGGCGTGGGGCACAAGGAGACAGTGAGGCACAAGCGACCCAAAGGAGAGAAAAGTGAGCCAAGATGCAGGATGGAGGGGCCCCGGGTGAGAGCACAGGAGGAGGAAGAGATGCTAGTAGAGAGCAGGAGCAAGGAGCACCCCGTCCCCAACAGGGAGGCCCTGGCGGTGGGGCGTGGATCCGGGGCTGGCGTGTGAGCTAAGGTTTTGGGAGGGAGGGTGAATCCGGTGCTGCTGGGCTCCCACGTGGGCAGCTGCCGTGGGCCTGCCTGGCATAGCACCGTGCACACAGCGGGCAGCGGGCAGAGAACCCCCGAGCCGGGCTGCAGGGCAAACATCTGCCTCCCGACCATCATCGGGCAGGGGTGCCAAGCACAAAGGGGACCCAGCAAGCAGGTGGGCCCCTGGGGAGAGTCCACAGCCCACGACGGCCCCCTCGTCCCGCTCCGTAAAGGCCAACCTCACCTGGATGTGGACCATGAAGGCCTCCTCGGTGGGCCCTGCCTCCCAGCCTGTCCTTTCTATGCTGCTTTCAAGGAGGACGGGGTGGGGTGGGGGGGTGTCTTTCCAAAAGGCAAATGTCATCATGCCACCCTCAGTCAAGATCCCTCCATGGCTCCCCAGCACCTCCTGGTCCCTAGCCCCTGCCTGCCGCTCCCCTCAGGCCCGGGCTGATTTCCACGCACTTCCATGCACAATCTTGTTTCCTCGCCACCAGCGCTGGTCTCACCCCGTCCTACAGACAACTGAGGCTGGGAGAGGCGAGGGACCGGTGCCAGTTTCCCACATCGGAGAGTCCCGTCCCCATCTGAACTGGAAAGCCGGCTCATCTGTGGCTGCGGGCTCCCCCGTCCTTCCCATCGGCCCCGGCCATCCCGAAGGCCCATCTCTTCCTCCTCTTCTGTTTCCACTGCACCAGGGGACAGCCCTGCCCCTCGCTGCCCCGACCTGGCTTCCTGCCCCCGGTCTTTCCCTTCTATCCAACTCACCCGGCATGCTGCTGCCACTCTGATCCTCCAGAAACAGCCCCCCCTCCTTTTTTTTTTTTTACCATCACTCTCCTGCTCAGAAACAAACCCTCGGTGGCTTCCCAGGGCCACAGAATCAAAGGCCAAAGCCCTGAGCTTGGTGTTGAGGCCCTTCTGCCCAGCCGGAGGCATCGGGGAAACAGGTTAGGAGCCTTCCCAGGGAGCCACCCCGATGCACCTGCCTGTCCCTCACCAGACGTCCCCCCTGCCGCCCCTGGCCTGCTGGGGTCCTCACTGCTGCCGGAGCTGACCTCCCTGGCCTGCGGGGTCCTTGCTTGGGGTCCTACAGTGGCCGGGCATCGTTCTCTCCACTTCAGGGGGCCCTTTGGGGTCTCCCCCACAGGACGGGAGCATGAGGATGGGAGGGAGGCCCGTAGCGCTCTGAGCATAGAGTCTACACGCAGCGTCGAGGAGCAACAGAGCTAAATCACGTCTCCTCTGTCAGTCACTGTAACCAACCGCACGTGCGGAGGCGCCCAAGGGGAAAAAAAATCAGAAACATAAGCTGTCACCACACATCACATTAAAAACCTGAGATCAAAATCCCAAAATATTAAGAAGAGACTATTTATTATAAAAGGAATTCCCCATTTGCAAAAAAAAAAAAAAAAAAAAAAAAGTCTCTGGCCTTGGTTTTCCCATCTGAGAAATAGGTCGGCCGAGACACTAGATGATCCCGAAGTTTCTTCCAACATTGAAATTCTCAGGTTCCGGAAGTTAGCCCTGTCACAGAGGCTGCCGCATCACAGTGATAGGCAGTTTGTAGACAGCCCTTTGGAAAAAAGGAAGAATTTCACGACTTTTAGAGCAAAGAGGTTTTAGGCCACTTGCTACCTCCCAGCTCCTGTGGCTGGGCCGCGACCATCATCGTGCGGTGAGAGCAGAGCAGATTCAGCAGATTCAGGGAACCACATACCCTCCTCCCGACCCTGCTCCCAAGTTGGGAGCAACTGCCGCACATGCCTTGCCGGCCCAGGTGGTTTACGGGAACGTGCGCATATGCACAGAGCAATGTGGTCATTGGGGCACCGGCAGACGGGGTGACAAAAGGGGGCGACATACTTCTGACTGTCTGCATTTCTCCACCTGCATCACTGCAGGTCAGGCCGACCGCTCTTTGTCGAGGGCGCTGTGCTGTGCATCGCAGGCGTCTCTGGTCCCTACCCTCTAGAGGCCGGGGGCATCTCAATCCCCACTGGGGCAACACGAATGTCTGCAGACATGGCCACGTGTTCCCCGGTGGTGGTGGCGGCAGCGGCAGCAGCGGGGAGATGCCCCAGCCAAGAACCGCTGCTCTACGTCATTACTGGTTTAGGATTTTTTTTTTTTAAAGAAGCATGCACAATGATTTTTATGGAGAGCATCAAGGAGCTCTCTATTCAGCCCCTTGGCAAGTGGTGTCAGTTCCCCTCGCCCAAAGGGGTCACATGCACCTACTCCCAAGCACCCCTACATCTGCTTCCCCGGCTGCCACCATCACCTGGATGGCACACGCGCCTCCTGCCTGGGTCCCCTCAGTTCCGTGGCTCTCCTGCCGGGCTCCTACTGCCCTGAGCGCACGATCCAAGCTCCTTCCGGAGCTCTGTCGCTCTGTCGACTGGCCCCCCACCCCCTGACCCCCTCAGCCTCCTTCTGGTGGCTCAGAGCGGGGTCCCCGGCAGCCCTGGGCCCCGTTAGCAGAGAAGCAGAGGCTCAGGTCTGCCCCGGGACCTGCTGCATCGGGACCTGCGTTGTCACAGCGACAAGCATCGTTGTCAAGTCTGTGAGGAGCTGCTCCAGTCTGCCGCCCCCCCACCCCTGCTCCCACCACACTGCCCCTCGCCACTGGCTCCTGCTCACCCATCACTCAAATGTCACTCCCGTGGGGAGACGTTTGCCGCCAGACGTTGGCGCGCAGTAGCCTCTCGTGTGACCGCGTGTGTTAGCACCTGCTGGTTTGGGACGCGGCGATGAGTGCGGCTCGCAAGCACCTCGTTGCTTAACACGGTGTTTTGTCCGTCCCCATCCCCGGACCCCACACCCCAGGGGAAGCTCTACGCGGTCAGGTATGGGGCGGATGGAACCAGACACACAGAAGGTATCGTGCAAATATTGTTGGAGCCCAGAATGGCCACAGGTATCGCACCCTCACTACGTGGTGACAGTGTTTTGACCCGGACTATTTTGTTTATTTTTCACAAAACCTACGAGGCGACATAGGTAATGGTTACAATAACCCCCGTTTTACAGATGAGGAACGAGGGGCCCATGACACGGGTCTTACAGGTGACGGCAGGCAGAGTAGAGTTGCCACCCGGAGCGGGGGGTGGGCGAGATCTGGCCCCATGACTGCCCCCGTCACCACTGCACAATCTCGCCCTCCTATGCCGATTCAAATAGCATTTTACACGCACACGGGGCTCGACATGGAAACGAATTTCCTGGCGAACACTTCTCCAAAATAAAGACTTCTGCTGGCTGGGGAATCATTATCCCCCCACATGTTTTTTGGGGTCAAAGGCATCTTTGTATTCGGAATCTGTTTAAGCCGGTCTGTCTGTCCCTAAGTTCCCAAAGCCGGTTGCTATAAACCATTGTACCTCCAGACCTGGGTCCAGAAACAAAGCCACCAGGGAAGACACAGGGCCAGCCAAGTGAAGGAACCGTCGATATTTCTGTGTCCTCTGGCCAGCTGGGTCACCTTTCCCCCTCAAGGCCACCGGGTAAGTCACTGTTCATCTTGGGAGATCCAGCGCTTCCCTGCTACGACCTGTCCCATCTGCTCTCCAAGGAGCATCAGCCATGTCCCCCGTCACTCAGGGCCCTACCAGGTACTCCCAGCACCACGACTCTGGAGCCTTCCGGGGAGCGGGGACTTATGGCCCTGCTCGCCCTCCCTGAGAGTGAGGGCCGTTCGTGCCCATCGCCGTATCACTGGCACAACCGCTCCCACGTCTCGAGCACTTGCAGGTCCCAAGCCCTGTGCTGGGCTGAGTTTGGAGGTCATGTCTCCATTTAACCCTCAGGACAATCCTGTACATGAGGAACGCAGGGTCTTAATTTTGCAAATGGAACAACCTAAAGCGCAGAGAGGGGAAGTAATTTGCCCGAGGTCACAGGGCCAGTCACCGAGGGACCCAGAATCTGAAAGTCAACTCAGAAGGGGCCTGGCATACGGATCATCGTGTTAGCTGACGCCAGGCACGGTGCAAAGAGCCCACGACAGCCCCGCGAGGAGGGCGCACGACTGTACCCATCGTACAGATGATGAAACCGAGGCTCAGAGAGGCAGGTGGACGCGTCCCTGAGGTCACACGGCCAAGAAGGGAGGAGGGGTCGGAATCCAGAAGCGCCGTGCTGTGCCGTGGCACCACGCCGCTTTCAGCCTACTGCAGTCGCACGTGTGTCACTTGTAAAGCAGCCCGTGCGGATGTCTCACGTAGGCAGGGGGGCGTCGGCTTGACTTTTGTCTGCGACAAGAGCCCGTACTGTGATTCCCGGGAGGCAGGCAATCAATCAATCATCAATCAATCACACAGAACCAACAAACACAAAGGTGGTTGATGGGCCTGGAGCTCGGTCCTGTGGTCACGGTCGCGGCTCGGTGCAGCAGGAGTGTCTCCCGAGGGTGTCACCGTGATGGTCGTGAGCAGCCTGGGATGAAGGCCTGGAGCGGGAGCACCGAGAGGCTTCAGTCGCAGACCTTCAGATTCCCTGCACACGGTTCAAAGAGGCTTTTGCTACACGTGTTGCCACGGGCCAGGGGGACGAGAATTTATTCTAACCCTCTCCAGGTGCTACAGCAGTCCGGTGGGCGGTAGGGTTCCCTAGGGTCCTCTCTCCTCAGCCCTCCATCCGGGGTGGGGTGGGGAGGCCCCCGAGCTCACAGGACCTGCTCCGGATCACAGAGGAATCCGTTTTCCTAACCGAGCATCATTCCACATTTTGATTCACGTTTAGCTTTGAAAGCTGAGCTGCATCTGGATGGTTTGTTCTGACTAATGACATCAGCTGTTCATACCAGGACTTAAAAGCCCATAGAGATAGTGCGAGGAGTACTCCGGGTGCCACGGCTTTTTTTTTTTTTTTTTAAGATTTACTTATTTATATGAGAGAGAGAGCGTGCACCAGTGTGCACGAATGGTGGGGAGGGGCAGAGGGAGAAGGAGAGAAGCAGACTCTCCGCTGAGCGGGGACCCCCCCACACACACACACAGGGCTGGACCCCACGACCCTGAGATGGTGACCTGAGCCGAAATCGAGAGTTAGCTCCTTCACGGACCGAGCTGCCCAGGCGCCCCTGGGTACCAAGGCTTTGATGGAGTTTCATGGCTCCTTCCCCAATAGTCTCTGGATTGAATGCACTGATGAAAATGCATCCTCTGCAGCCCTTCCTCTAAACCCCACCAGGGGCCCCGAGGGACACCCCCCAATACCAGCTCAGCAGAGGTAGTAAAGCGAGGTGGTCAGAGCCAGGGGTGATCAAATCCAGGTCCTCTGAGCCTCATTCCCCTCACGTGTAAAACGGCGATGCTTTGCAGTAACAGGAGTGAGGATTCAACAGGCCGAGGCCTAGAACAGGAGGTGGCCGAGGTCGGCTGAGCAGCAGACGGGGACCAAGAGGCGGAGGGACTGTAACGTGAGACCCACGGCCAGCTGAGGACTTCCGCATCCCCGACCTTGCACAGGCAGGGCAGGTAGGGCAGGGTTGGCTAAATAAGCAGGTTCCGCGGCTCCATTATGGACTCACAGAGTCAGCATCTGGGGTGGGGCCCCGGATCTGTTTTAGCAAGCTCCCCGAGATGTCCTGATGCGCACAAAAGCCTCGGGTCCCGAGGCGCATCCCGAGTGTGGACCAGGGCAGAGCCCAGGAGGTCAGCTGGACTGGAGGATGTAGCGACAGGTGGGGGTGGAAGCAAGGGCAGGTGGAAGGAGGCCCGGGGCGGCCAGAGATGGATTTATTCCTCCACCAAGACTGCCTGCTGGCTCTGCCCGGGAGCTGCAGCCACGCGTGCCTCACGTGGCCTGTGGGTCAACTCAGCCAAGCGCTATCACCTTAGCAAGACTGGTGTTACTGGGCCAGGGTAGGTTCAACTCCCAGCTACACCATTTCCCGGCTCGATGAACTTGAGCAAGTTACTGCAGTTGAGCCGTAAAAATGGGTCTCATAAAACGTCCGGCTTCGCTAACGCAGCTGCCAGGAGGGGGTCACGAGCTCGCGTGGGTGGGGGATGTGACACACGCCGGGTGGCCGTCACACGGCTAGTGCGGAAGGCGCTCGGACTTCACGTTGCTTCCGCTTTAGGTCTGGGGACGCATTTCCTGACAAGTGAGACACGTTCCTCAACCCGAATGGCGGGGGACGGAGGACACGGCTCTCTGGTGCGTCCGGCGGGGAGCCTGTTTCCCTCGGGCCGTGTTTACCTCGTTCTGTCTCAGCTACCACGTGGCTCCCCCAAGATGCTCCGGTCGTATCCACTTGCTGAGCTCCGCGCAGGTAAGCAACGGGGTCTCCGGCTGCCAGGGCGGCCCAGCTCCGCAACCTGAGTGGGGGTAGCGTGCAGGCACCTTCTCTGCACTGGCTCTCAGTCTTCTCGCCTGTAAGGTGGACGTGATACTGGAACCCACCGTAGCGCATTGCCGTGGGGGCTTACGTCAAACACTTAAACCAGGTGCGCCCGGTGCCTCGCTCATAGTAAGTACTTAACAAATGTCGTCAGACTTCGTGGGCAACTATTACCTCCCGAGCAGCCTGTGTCGCTCTCTCTCCTGCAGGGACTGTGAGCCCCCAAGACCACAGGACCCTCGTCGGACAAAACCACATCCAAACAGGCATGCAGAGGCCTCAGGATGCTCCGCAACATCCCTGACCAGGGAGGGGGCCCGTGGCTGTTCAGGTCCCCTTCCCACGCGGCTGGAAGTCCCTCGATGGTGACAGGAGGTTCTTTCGGGCTGTTTGGGGTGTGCTGTGGTGTTAAGTGGCTGGGGGAGAACAGATGGCAGCAGCTGGAAGTTTCCTCCTCTGCCTTCCACCTCCAGCCGAAGTGTGTTCAGATTTCAAAGGGGACGTCCCGAGACCCAGGACGGGTGAGTGGAGCCACGAAGGACACTGGGTTCAGCCCGTCTGTGTCCCTCATTTCAGAAGAGAAGGTAGGAGCCATGCAGGAGGGAGGGGAGCCAGAGGCAACAGTTTTAACCATCGTGGGTGGGACACGAGCCCTGGGGAGAGGCCGTGGATGCCTCCCTCCAACCCATCAGGGTGGGCATTCTCATCCACGAGGGACAGAGACCCAGGAAAGTGCGGCCAAGAGGGACTTGCCCAACGTCCCTGACGGCAAGGGGCTGGACCAGGACTCCAGCCGTGTCCCTACGGGTCTAACACCCGAGTTCTTACATTTGCCTCCTGCCGGGGGCCGTATCAGGCTATCTTAAGGTGGGGGGCGGAGATAAAACACAAAAACAAAAATTCCAAAATCAGGACAAACCCCTTACAGAAGCACAGCGGCCCCAGGGAGACCCCTTCCATACCCGTCACCGGTTGAGCGCACACGGGCCCTCCCTCCAGTCTCAAACCCACCGCCCTTGCAGTTCAGCAGCTTCCCAGGATGAGCTGTCCTGCCAGGCCGTGTCCTCGGTCATAAGACCATGCACATCACCCCGGCAGCCTCCGCTCCACCCACCCCCTCCTTCCTACTTCCTAATTACAGTGCGAGGCTCACTATTGTCCTGGTGACGGTCTTGAAATCTCAGCGCCCTGGGCATTCTCTCTGCTTCTCACTCTATCCCCCAACACACGCATGTGCATGTGCACGCGCACACACACGCACACACACACCCCTCCAGGTCTCAAACTGGCAGCTGACGGTTGTCTCCGACCTGCAGAAGCATCTTATTTGGACTGTGGAGGGTTATTTATATTATGTAATGTGGAGCGGTAGCCAGTATTGAGAGCATCGGTGATCTCATATATAAAACTTGAAAATCTGGTAAGCCGGGCCCCAATTCTCACATGTTATAAGCAGCTGGTGCTGAGTCAGAGCCGTGTCCCATGGAAGGGGCCTGCCTTCCACTTTGCCATGATCCCCACCGCTCCCTGATGCCTCACACCCGGCCTGACTCTCCTTAACACGCCCTGCTGCCTCTCAGACACCTGCGACTGCAACCCCTGTCCCCTTCCACATTCGGTTGGTCCCAAATTCATTTCTTCTCCTTTCCCAAAGCCTTTCTTTGGACCCCATCCACCTCCTTCCTGCTTCTCAGGCCTGGTGATTGTGATAATTATTATAAGACACTTCTCTAAGGCTTTCTCAGCCCCCAAGGCTCGGTCCAGCCGTGCCAACCCTCCGGCCACAGTGTCTACCAAAGCTTCAGGGGAGTCCCTCACCACCTATGGGACATAGTCCAGCTTTTCCAGGAGTGTCCGACTGCCCCCCACCCCCATTCAAGCTTACCTCTACACCAGTGTTCTTGGAGCACCTGCTTTGTGCAGAACCCGGTACCAGGCACCATCGGTACAGGGTGGAGAGAAATGTGCTTTCTCCCAGGAGAAAGATCAGTGTGATGTGAGGGACGTGTCCAAGGACGGGAAACAGTCCTGCTGTCACAACTCCAGTCACATGGGTCTGCCTTCCGTCCCCTGCACACTGTCCGGTCTCCCTGCTTTTGCTTTCTCCTGTCCCCCAGCTGACCCTGAAGGCCTAACCTTCCACACCCAGCTCCCATGCCCCTTCCCCTTGAAGCCTCCTCCCAGGGCCAGCGAGAAACAGCTCGCCTGCTCCTGAGCTGTGTGAATGCCGGTTGTTTGTATGAGCCACTCGATCCTGGCCATTTGGAGGGGTCCGGAGGGGGTGATTTTCATGCCACCTTCTCTAACTACATTTGAAGTTAGGCAGGCAGGGCTTAATACCTGTGTTCTTATCACTGCTTCTGCATTTTTACATCTCCCTGGGACTCGCCTAACACTGGGCACGGAGCTACATCACAAAGTCTCAACGAGTCTCCCTGACCTCATTCACTCAACTAATGTTCACTGAGCAATACTGGGCGCCAGGTGGAGGAATGAACACAGTGATGAGCAACACAAGGCCTGGGAGATGCAATGTAAGGGATGGACCAAGAATGGTTCAGAAAAGGAAACAGAATGTAAGCATAAAGGTGAAGGTGATTGAGGAAAGCCTCTCAGAGAAGGAAACATTTCAGTTGGGACCCACAAGGTAGCAGCACAGCAGGATGCGAAGGTGGGAGGAGTCTCGGATGGAGACAGCAGTCAGTGCAAAGGCCCCAGGCAGGAATAACCTTGGAAGACAGGCAAGGCACAGGGGCAGCAGGGAGCCAGTTAGGCACCCAGCCAGGTACCGCCCTAGCCCAGGGCAAAGGTGACAAATGGAGATGAACTTATTACAGATTTGATTTTAACCCGAGCAATCAAGAGGAAGCTAGGGCGCTGTTAAGAACCGAATTAAAAAAAAAAAAAAAAGAACTGAATTTAAATCCACGTGTTGAAGCCCTGACCCCCAATGTCATGGTATTTGGAGATGGGGCATTTGGGAGGTAATCGGGGTTAGAAGAGGTCATGAAGGGATCCCTGGGTGGCGCAGCGGTTTGGCGCCTGCCTTTGGCCCAGGGCTCGATCCTGGAGACCTGGGATCGAATCCCACATTGGGCTCCCGGTTCATGGAGCCTGCTTCTCCCTCTGCCTGTGTCTCTGCCTCTCTCTCTCTCTCTGTGACTATCATAAATAAGTAAAAATTAAAAAAAAAAAAGGAAGAGGTCATGAAGGCGGGGCCCTGATCCGATGGGATTAGTGCCCTTACAAGAAGAGACTCGAGAGAGCTTGCTCTCTCTCTCTCTCTGTCCACACACATGAACCAAGGAGAGGCCATGTGATGAGACAGCAAGAAGGCATCTGTCTGCAGGCCAGGAAGAGAGCCCTTGCGAGGACCTGACCACGCGAGACCTTGATCTTGGACCTCCCAGCGCTGTAAGAAAATAAGTCTCTGTTATTAAGCCACCCAGTCTATGGTATTTGTTACAGCAGCCTGAGCTGACTAATACAGATCCTTTACGGAGATGGGGAAAACTCCGCAAACAACGAATGATTCTAGGATAAAAAATCTTGAGCTGAGACTGAGATAGCAAAATAGTGAGATCACGTCGCTGAAGCCAAGAGAGGTGTGTCTACGGTGTGGAATGCTGCATTCGCTCCGGGTCGCCCCGTGTGCCCTGGCACCTCTGCCTAATGTTGAAAGCTATTCTCCAAAGGCCCTCCGCCAACCTCCCCTGATTTCTGACCATTAAAAATCATCATTTCCTTTCTCACCCTTCTAGCAGCTGAAACGCAAAACCCTGTTTTCCTTATTGCTGCTTTTGCTTGGTTTGGGAATAACAGTTGCTTTAAAAGCACACTTCAAAGCCAAAGTTCCTTTTATCAACCAGCCTGGCCCAGGAGGGCTGCTTTCATCCTCGGAGGAGCAGACATTGTGAAATCTTGCAGCTTGCTTTCTTGGAAAAGCGGTTGGTTCCGTCACGCAGACCATAGCAATTCACTGAGTGTCAAAATGACAGGCGTGAGCGGAAAGATGTTTATGGAAATGTTCCAAGCAAACACCAAAGATTCCAGATGCAAGAAAACGTTTTGGGATGCAACAGGGCTGGAGGTTAGAATGGTCTGGACGGACTCATTTGTAGTTAAAGGTGGAATTTGTGAAATGCGCCCAAAGAAGAAATAGGCTACTGATACTTTTTTGTTGTTGTTGAAGAACCTCTTTAAAAAAAAAAAATCCAAGTATAATTAACAGATTGTTATATTAGTTTCAGGTGTACAATGTAGTGATTCAGCAATTGTATACACCACTCAGGACACATCACAACAAGCGCACCCCTTAATCCCCTTCACCTATTTCCCTCTGGACAAACCACCAGTTTGTCCTCTATGGTTAAGAGTCTGGGTTTTTTTGTTTGTTTGTTTGTTTGCTTCTTTTTTTCTTTGTTTTATTTCTTAAATTCCACATATAATTGAAGTCATATAGTATTTGGCCTTCTCTGACGTAATTTCACTTATTATAGTATCTAGCTCCATCTATGTTGTTGCAAATGGCAAGATTTCAGTCTTTCATATGGCTGAGTAATGGTCCATTGCCGACAGACACATCTTCTGTATCCATTCACCCATCGATGGACACTTGGGCTCTTTCCATAATTTGGCTATTGGTGATCACGCTGCTATAAACATTGGGGGGCACACATCTTTTTGAATTAGCATTTTCATTTTCTTTGGGTAAATAACCAGGAGTGGAATTACTGAATCATATGGTAATTCTACCTTTCTTTGTTTTTTTTTTTTTTTTTTTTTTTTTTAGGAACTCTATACTGTCTTCCACAGTGGCTGCACCAGTTTGCATTCCCACCAACAGTGCAGGAGGGCTCCTTTTTTCCCCCTCATCCCCGCCAACATCTGTTGTTTCTTGTGTTTTTGATTTTAGCCATTCTGACAGGTGTGAGGTGATATCTCCTTGTGGCTTTGATTTGCATCTCCCTGACGATGAGTGATGTTGAGCATCTCTTCGTGTGTCTATTGGTCTTTTTTGGATAAATGTCTGTTCATGTATGTCTCCTGCCCATTTTTAAATTGGGTTGTTTGGCTTATTGGGGGTGTTGAGTTGTATCAGTTCTTTATATATTTGGGATACTAACCCTTTATCAGATATGCCATTTGCAAATATCTTCTCTCATCCAGTAGGTTGTCTTTTTGTTGATGGTTTTCTTTGCTATCCAGTAGCTGCTTTTTTTTTTTTTTTTGGTGTAGTTCCAGTAGTTTATTTTTGCTTTTATTTCCCTTGCCTCAGGGGACACATCCAGAAAAATGTTGCTACAGCCAATTTCTGAGACATTTCTGCTTTGCTCTCTTCTAGGATTTGTAGGGTTTCAGGTCTCACATTTAGGTCCTTAACCTGTTTTGAGTTTGTTTTTGTGTATGGCATAAGGAAGTGGTCCAGTTTCATTCTTTTGCATGGAGCCGTCCATTTCTTGATGAGATGGTCTTTTTCCCACTGTACATTCTTGCCACATTTGTTATCAATTGAAAGTAAAAGTGTGGGTGTATTTCTCAGCTCTCTATTCTGCTCCATTGATCTAATGTGCCCATTTTTTTAATGTGCCCATTTCTGTGCCAGTACCATACCGTTTGGTAGTACATCTTGATATCTGCGAGTCTGATAACTACAATTTTGTTCTTTTTCAAGATTGAAGCAACTGATCTTTATTTATTTTTTAAATTTCATTTATTTATTCATGAGAGATACAGAGAAGCAGAGACATAGGTAGATGAAGAAGCAGGCTGCCTGCAGGCAGCCCGATGTGGGACTTAATCTCAGGACCCCCGGATCATGCCCTGAGCTGAAGGCAGACGCGCTTAATTGCTGAGCCACCCAGGCACCCCAAGCAACTGATATTTGTATGAAATAATGCTTGGAGTATGAATGGAGACACAAGAAAAGCAAGTCTGGTTTTCATGATGTGGGAAAACAACATATGTAAAAATATGGCCAGGTTCAGGCCCAGATTCCTAAGAAGAAAGAGAAGACTCTGGGCTTATCTGACATACCCCCAGACATGTCTAGGCACAGTTATTAAGTGTATTAAGTGCCATATGTTATGCACACCAGAAGTTTATGATACATTAGGTCATTCAGTCCCCAGGCCCTTCCGTGAGGAAGGCAGGCATTATGCCCATTTTACAGATGAGTCAACAGTATCAGATCAGGAGGGATAAGCCACTTGCCCACGATCACAAAGCTACTAACTACAGGACCAGAATTTAACTCACGTCTGTCTGGCCCCAGAGTGTACTTTCTGCTTCATATGTCAGGAGTTCCAAACTTGGCTGGATGTCTGAATCAACTACAGGGCAAGTGAAAAATCTAGATTCCTGGGTTCCCGTCAGAGGCCTGAGCTGGGGCCTGGGAACCTCTGTTTCTGTAAGTTTCCTAACAGTTCTAATCCAGCTGATTGATGCTCTGAGCAGAGGATCGATGGGGTGGGCCACATCTGTGCCAGCCAGAAGGTCCTGCTGGGAGAGCTGGGGAACCCACAGCCAAGGGCCTCCCCCCTCCCCAAGCACCCATGAGTTCAGGGAGGTAGCTCCATGGCAGGGACTGATTCATCTGTTATGATAACTTATGTTGTGCCAACTTGATAAAGCTGGAATTGCTTCCCAGAATCTGCCTTCCTATCAGCTCTAGGTTAGGAGTTTGTGGGAAATCTGGAAGTTTGTGGGAAATCTGGAAAGTGGAAGTGAAAAAGTAGCCAGCCATCATGCTCTTGAGGTAGATGCAGTGATGGACAGGCACCATGGGGGCCAGGCAGGTTTGAGCCCATCCTGCTATCTGGTCTGTGTCCAGCTCCTCCCTCTGACTGCTGGTCCTGCTGACCGACAGTGTCCCCAGGCTGCCACCAGGCACCTAGCTAGGCACCCACCAGGCAATAGCTGCCCACGGGCTTCTATGTGGTCTCACTTCGTTGGCTGGACATCCTGGTCTCTTGGGTCCCATTTCACCTGACCTTCTGCCCCTCCTCCCGGTGTCCTCCACCCCCCATAACTGGGCAAGATCTAATTCTTATAATAAATCCCAAATTCCATTGGTCATAGTGGCTCAACTTGCTGAGTTCAGGCTGGATGAGCTCATCATCCGCCCTTTCCTGCAGACCTTTCAATCTTAGACAGTGGTTCTCCAAATGTGGTCCTGGACCGACAGCATTAGCACCACGGGAGCCTGTTAGAAATGCAAGTTGTCAGACCCCAACCCTCCAGACCGACTGAAGGAGAAATTCCGGGGGAGCTTCCGACACGTGCTGAAGTTTAAGGATCTCTCCTGTTGGCATTTAACAAGCCTTCCTCCATTTCTGTCGAGGATGACGAAGAGGTCCTGGAAATACATCTATGGAAAATATGTTGTATTCTTGATGTAATTTTATTATATGAATTTCTGAGGCCTGTCTGTGAGCGCTGGCCTTTACTGAGACATCGTGCTAAGGCTTCGCAAGCTTAGCACCACTTCATCCTCACCCCCACCCGACAGAGATGACATTAAATTATCTCTATTTAATCGAGGTGGAATCCAAATAGTCTGACTCAGACTCCACATGTTTCCCAATATGCCATTATGCCCAGAACCCTGCCGTTATTTCTGTGCAGCAGACAGAAGCCAGACATCAGCCGGAGCGCCCCTGGGCCGACACTTAAAAGCAGTGTCTCAGACACTCGGCGGTGCCCTGTCCTGCAGCAGAGGCCAGGGGGAGGCCGGACCTCCCCAGCACACTGGCCTGCTCACAGGTCCACGCCCCCAGGCCCGCTGCCATAAAGCCCCCACCTCTGGCCACTGGAAATGGTTCATCTGGATATGGAGTGGGCTCATCAGAATGGGAAGATTTTTTTTTTTTTTTTGGAGGGGGAAAGACTTTTAAAAAGCAATTAGGACAATAACAGCATCTAAAACTGTATTGAGCATCTACTGTGTGCCAAGTACTTTCTACACATAGCTCATTTACTCCTCATAAAATCCTAAAACTCTCCTCCCATTAGGGGATGTTCAGCAATTGGCCAAGTCACTGCAGTCATGAGGGCCAGCACTTGAATTTAAATCTGTAACTTTAGTACGTGTTTCTCTATAGGAAATTTAGAAATGGTCAATATTCACATTTTTACACGCTTAGTATCTTTTTTAAAATTAAAAAAAAAATGGACTGGCCTTGTAATCTTTTTTTTGCATTACTAGATTAGAACGGTCTATGTCTCTCAAGGTCTCCATCACCGCCATGTTTAACGGCCATGTGGCATTCCCATGGGTGGTTGTACCATAGTCTATTGTCCTGGTCTTTATGTTGGACATTTGGGTTGTTTCCATAAGAAGACACTTCAACTCGGGAGACACGTTGTAACCAGGGTGCTGAAATTTAGCAAGACCTCCTCCCTATACAAGTGGCAACATGGGGCAATCAGCTCTGCACAGATGACATCTGTGGCAGAAAGACCCAGGCGTCAGGCATCAACACAGCTGACATACATTTATTTCAGGTGCACACTTTTTGGGGGAAAGGGCTTTCACTTATATGTGCAGAAGACGAGGTAAAAACGTCTCTGAGATTTACCCAGCTTGCTCCTTAGCCAGAGGAGCTTGATCCCTTGGCAATGAGGCCCCAGTGTTCTCCAGAACGCCCTGTTATCTCCCTACTTCTCGTTCTGAGGTGACACACCAGGTCAATCTAGCTAAAAGCCAGTGCTCTCATTCCTCACCATGATGTAGTGATTAAGAATACAGACTCTGGAACCGGCCTACCTGGGCTTAAAACCCATCTCTACAGCTAGGGGGTAGTGTCATTAGCTCGCCAAGGCCTTGGAAACCAAGTGCTGCAGATGGACGAAGCCTGGGTCCCTGAATAACCCACCCAGCAGGTTACGTTGTGACCTGTCCTGAGTCCTTGAGATGTGAGGCTGTGTGCACAGCAGCTAGCCTACTCCTGCCTCAGTTTCCCCATGTCACTAAACTGTTATGAAGATCAATGAATTATGAGTTAATATACTCAAAATGCTTAGAATAGCTCCTGGCACACTGCTGTGTGCATTTATTTTTTTATTTTTTATTTATTTTTTTGCTGTGTGCATTTAAACTGACATTGGAAATACCTTGTGGGGTCAGACCCCCTCTCCAGCTTGCCAGCCAGGATCTGCCTCCCAGGGCCACCCCAAAACAAGGGTGTGGGGGGGGCTGTTGGTTCTGCACCCCCAACTCCATCAAGAACATTGACCCCATAAAGGGTCATTTCCGCCAAACCTTCATGACTTACGACACCGACCAGCTATGGCTCTTCTAGCTCCCAGGAATTTCCCTAAAATCTTTTTAAATGTTTTTCTGCCTGAAATCCTCTTTTCGGAAGCAAGTTCTTCTCCTCCTTCCTGTGAGAAGTTCCCAGTAAATGGGTAAATGGGTAACTCAGTCCCGGGCAAGAGCGTGCATGTGTTCTAAAGCTGCCAACACACTTCCCCACAGGCAATGAGTCAGTGAAATGCGGAGGGAAGAGCTCGGTGAAGTTCACGGCCTCTGGCTCGGCCAGGCACAGCTCCCCTTGTCCCCTTGTCCGTCCGGGACAACACTACTCAATCAACGGCTCCGTCGGCTTCCAACCATAAAACTAGGGACTGATGATCCGTAAATTCAGAACTGGTCCCCGCCCCCCCCCAGCTAATTACACATTTAACTACTTTTTAATCAGTAAAGGGTTGCTTCTCTCATACCCTCTGCTCTGCCTTTTTGTGTGTTTCTTCGTGTGTGTGTGTGTGTGTGTGTGCGTGTGTGTGTACACAGGCCCTCAATGAAAACTAACCCTCCACAGGAAAATGCAGAGATGGAAGTTTCCCGTAAAATTTTAGGGGGTTCGTGGGTCTTCATAGGCAATCTGAGGACCCCGACATGAGCAATTACTAGTTTAAAAGTACCCAACAATTTCAGAACGATGCTGACAACTATAACACTTGAACATCAAAAAGCATTTAAAAGCATCTTAGACACCCAGAAAATGTCTGGAGGCCTATGCCAGAAACCGTGAGCCGGGCTCTCTCTGAGGAACGAGACTGGGCTTCTGAGATGAGAGGGAGATTTATCTGTTTTCATTGGGGAGCCCTTTACAGTGTGTGAAATTAAAAAAAAAAAAATTTACCATGTGTAAAAATTTTTTTCTAATTAAATCAAGAGTCAAGAAAAAAGTTATTTAGGGTAAGACCTAGACACAACCCACTGCGACTGTCATTCCTGCAACATGGGGAAGGGACAGGTCACCAATGGGAAAAAGGTCCACTTACCTCCTCCCGGAGCACTGGGGCCCTTTTTTTTTTTTTTTTTTTTTTTTAGAGATTATCATCCAGCTTTATTCACCAGTTACATATGATTTACTCTCAAAGGCTGAGGATGATATAAAAATATGTTCCTAGTTTTGAGCACAAATGCAAAGGTAGTTTTAATGAACATATTGCTTCCTAAGGTGACTATCTGAAGATATAAGTTCTGGTGTTCTTTTAAAAAGAAATCAGTCTCGCTGCTTTATAATTTTGATATTTGAATTAGTTATGGTCAGTGGACGTTAATCACAACTTTGAGAAAATAAATTTAAAAATATTAGCTGGTGGACTTGAACACACAGTTCCTAAGATTATCTTGAAATATTTCAAAATCAGAGTTTATAGTTTCAACTCTCTAGGAAAAAAAAATGGAGAAAATCCTATCATTTTATTCAGATTCAAGTTCAAACATTTCTTTTAAACCACAGTTCTCAGAACATACTTTCATTGCCAAACTCTCTCCAAGGGGTAGGGGTGGCGTGACGCTGTTTCTCCTGGGCGTCCAACATCCAACATTAAAGTGCCACGTTGAGGGAGGGGGTTATTCATCATCTACCAGGTCCCTACACAGGAGGAGTTGGGCAGTTCAGGGGTGTGTGCTCAACCCAGTCGGCTCTAAGCCCCGGCCGGGGGTGATGAAGACAGTAAATGCTAGAACAAAGCTGGAATGTAGAGGGAGGACACGCAGAGGAGGATAAACAGCCTCCCACCACAACCCTGTCCAAGTTCAAAGAGAGTGGCTCGGCATTTATCAGGTCAAAGAGTGTGTAATTGCCTTTTCTGTGGGCAAAGGGGTGGCCGGAGCCCGGTATATCCTTGGCTGAGCTGAGGACCACTGAGGCTGTGCACTGGAAAGCTCCAGGCGCTGGGAGTGCACACAGCAGGTGCTCAGCAAGAGTCAGTGCACACAGCAGGTGCTCAGCAAGAGTCTCCCGCTCCCCTCCCCGGATCTGCAGCCCAAAAGTTTGGCCACTTGGTAGGAAGATCCGCTCACCAGACACACCAGGCAGTCCCACTCCGGGGGATCTGCTCAAGAGAGACGGAAAACGTTTACGTTCATATTAAAACCTGCGCGTGAATGTTTATGGCAGCGATCACCCCAAACCAGAAACAATCCAAATATTCTTCAACAGGTGAAGGGTCAAATGGATCTACATTTGTTACATCCGAGCAACGGACAATCCCAAAGCGTGATGCTGGGTGAAAGCAGCCAGACTCCAAAGGCTTCATACTGCGGGATTCTATTTGTGTGACGTCCTGGCAAAGGCAAAACTCTAAGGATGCCCAACACCAGTGGCTGCCGAGGACCAGGGGGCAGCACCAGGGAATTTGGGGGGTAATGAAACTTTTTAAGAAAGATTTTTATTTATTTATTCATGAGAGACACACAGAGAGAGGCAGAGACACAGGCAGAGGGAGAAGCAGGCTCCATGCAGGGAGCCCGATGGGGGACTCAATCCCAGGACCCCAGGATCATACCCTGAGCCAAAGGCCGAAGCTCAACCACTGAGCCACCCAGACATCTCTAATGAAACTTTCCAATATCTTGATTGTGGTGGCGGTTACACACCTGTATGCCTTTATCAGAACTGGAGAACTATACATGAGAAAAGGTGAGTTTTCCCGTTTGTAAATTTAGAAGGATGTACATGACACGATGACATAGATGACACAGCGCTGGGAGGGTGGCGTCTTAGCTCAGGCTGCTGTAACAAGCACCACGCACCGCGCGGCTCTACCAACAGACATAGGCTCCTCCCCGCTCCGGAGGCTGGAAGTCTCAGGTCAGGGTGAGGGCCTGCCTCTGGCTGTGGATGGCAGGTGGCCTTCAGGCTGTGTCCTGGGTGCTCTCGCTCTCTCCTCTCCTCCTAAGGGCACTAATCCCATCATGATAGACTCGCTCTGGACCTCACCTAAGCTAAATTCCTCCTAAGGCCCCACCTCCTAATACCATCACCCTGGGAGTATGAATTTGGGTGGGGACAAAAACGCAGCCCGTAGTGACAAGTGGCTTTCACAGGTGCAGACCAGTGAGCTGCTGTGTTTTCACCACGTTCACCTCTCAGCTTTTTCAGCCTGGGAAGGGAGAATCAGATGCGCAAAGTTAAAATCATCAAAGGACCACCTGGAGCAGGGGCCAACCTAATGCAAGCCCTCTAGAGCTCACAAATACCCTACCTCGCAGTCACCCTTGGGGGAGCCACTACAGCCCCAGGGGATTTAAAAAAAAAGAAAACATTTTCCTCTTATTATAAAACCAATGCTTCTTTATTAAACAAACATTAATAAATCTAGATTAACAGAAAGGATATGAAAATCACCGATAAGCTCGCCATCTGTGACTACTGATAACATCCATGATGGTGTTCAGACTTTCTTGTGTTTTGTAAGCAAACATACATTTTTCTTTTCCTTTCCTCCCCTTCCCCTTCCTCTTTTCTTTTCTTTCTTCTTCTTTTCTTTCTTTTTTCTTCTTCTCTTTCTTTCTTTCTTACAAAAATGAGATCTTACTGTAACATGGCGTGGTGACCTAACTTTTAAAATGTTGCTATGTAACGAACAATTTTGCACATCATCAGAATTCACTGAAACCATAACTTCTAATGGTTGAGGAATATTCTGGTATGTGAAGGACTCATCATTTACATAACTAACCAGTCCTTTATGGCCAGACACATGGTTGGCTTCTAATTTTATTGCTATTTTTAAAAATAACAGTATTGAAACCAACCCATTACACAATCGTGTTTCCTCTGGATAAACTCTTGGTATTGAAACTACTGTCTTTTTTTAAGCTTTGAGATGCATTTCAGACTGTCCTCATCCCCACCATGAGCTCATGAAAGATTAGCACTCTTTGTTTAACTTAAAATTTTGAAACACTTAAAACATTTAAAATTTCATATGTGAATGATGGTATTGGGTTTTTATGGGTTTTTCAAAAAGATTTTATTTATTTATTCATAAGAGACACAGGGAGAGACAGAGACACAAGCAGAAGGAGAAGCAGGTTCCCCATGGGGAGCCCAATGTGGAACTCGATCCCAGGACCCCAGGATCATGACATAAGCCAAAGGCAGATTCTCAACCACTGATCCACCCAGGCACCCTGATGAATACCATCATGAATTTGACATAAAATTTATTTTATTTTATTTATTTTATTTTATTTTATTTTATTTTATTTATTTTATTTTATTTTATATTTATTTTAAAATTTGACATGAAATTTATTAAGCGGCATTTTCTTTAATATGATGAGGGTGAATGTTGGGGTTTTTTCCCCCATGTGCTTACTGGCTAAGGACATTTCTCCTTCTCCTCCTCCCCTGCCTTCTCCTTCTCTTTCTTCTCTTTCTTCTTCTTTCTTGAGCTCTGACCTCCAGTGCTTCTTGATGTGATGCAATGACAACTATACCACAGCATATGTGAAAATTTCTTGCCATAAAAGTTTAAAACTCAACCAGCCATGAGGTGAAAAGCAAACAATGAAGACATCAGCTTCATCTCTTCAAATGTATCAGTGCCACGGGAGACCAAACATGCTTTGGGGACTATCTTGGAATAAAGGAGACTATCAGTCACCTGTTGCGATGAGCACGGGGTGTTGTACAGAAGTCCGCATCACTATATTGTACACCTGAAACTATTATTACACTCTAGGTTAACTACCCGAAATTTGAATACAAACTTAATAAAAATAAAATCAGTGGGTGATCCTGATATTATGGGGACTCTTGAATACAGACAATTAATTAGAAAACATTGGTGTATCATGGTTACATTTCTTGATTGTTTCTTTTTTTTTTCTCTTCCCCCTGCCCCTACATGCTTTTTGGCCAACAGCATCTTTTCCTTATTCCGTTTCTTTTGTTTGTTTTTTGTTTTTCCATTTCTTGAGGGACTTTGGCTTTTCATACTAAGTGGAAAAACTCGGTCTGTGTTTAGAAAACAGCCCATTGTCCACCCCCTGTTGCAAATTTTGCTCCAGTGTATCATGTGCTGTACTGAAGCTTTTTAATTTAATTTAATTTAATTTAATTTAATCTAATTTAATTTAATTAATTTTTAAAAATTTCTTTAAGCTTTTTAATTTTAGGAGCCTAATCTATCAACCATTTTCAGTCATTTATTTTATGATTTTACTTTTGACTATCATCCTTTAAAAGCCCCCTCCCAAAAGGGGCTGTAGTAATTCTACAGTGGGGAAGTCTTACAGACACCACTTCTAACCAAATGACCAAGGTTAGCACCACAGGTTGAGTCATGTTGCTATATATGAGGTAAATCCCAACATGATGCAATGATAAGGATACTTCACCACTGTCGTATTCTTTCCCCAAACCCCAAATCCCAGTCTAATTATGAGACATCAGACAAACCTGAAGTTAGGGACATTCTACAGAATACTGACCAGTACTCCTCAAAGCTTTCAAGGTCACAAAATTCAAGAATACCCCTAGAAACTGTGATAGGCCATGAGAGACAAAGGAGACAGGACAACTGAATGCAGTGTGGTGTCTTGAAATGGATCCCAGAGCAGAAACAACAACAAAATAACCTGGTGAAATCCAAATAAAGTCCACCATTTTGTGAGCAGTAATTCGAATTCCTCAGTTTTGTTACGTACGTCATGTTAGGTAAGATGCTAGTATTAGGGGAAGCTGAGTGAAAGATATAGGAAAGCTGTATGATTTCTGCAACTTTTCTATAAATCTAACATTATTCCAAAATAAAAAGAGTTTGGGTGTATGTGTGTGTTTTTTAAGAGTTTTGGGGCAGCCCGGGTGGCTCAGCGGTATAGCGCAGCCTTAAGCTCGGGGCGTGATCCTGGAAGCCCGGGATTGAGTCCCACGTTGGGCTCCCTGCATGGAGCCTGCTTCTCCCTCTGCCTCTCTCTCTCTCTCTCTCTCTCTCTCCCTGTGTCTCTCATGAATAAATAAAATCTTTAAAAAAAAAAAAAAGAGTTTTGTTTAGGACAGAGAATGGTCTAGGCAGAAAAGTAGAAGGAATAGAAGAGAAAACCATCATAGTTCATGGCTGTGGGTGGGGGTGTAGGAGGCAGGTGGAGGTGGGCAGTGGTTCTGGTTCTTTACAACTCCTCCATTGGTTGGGGGGAGGAGCTGGGGCAGAAGCAATGGGTTTGGAAAGGGAAACTGAGCCTGAACTCTATGGAGTCCAGTATTTAGGAGACTCCAGTCTTTAGAACTTTGAAGGCTGAGTGTCTTAGCTTAGCCTTGATCCTGTAGGCAGTTGAGGGAGTGGTAAAGATTTTACTTCTTTCTTAGATTCTTGATTTCACTTATTTGTGTCCTAATTTACGAATTCCTTGCTCCACCCCAATGAAATGTCAGCTCCATGAGAGCAGGGACCATGTCTCCTTGATGGACCATGTCTCTCCCAAACCCACAACACCTGGCCTGTAGAAAAAACTCAATAAATACTGGCTGAATGAATCTTACTTCCAAAATGACTTTTAAGAAGAAATTGTACAAAAGGTTTTTCCCATCCCATCCTTCACATCTAGTATCCGCCCATGTGAATTAAGCTCTTCTCTATCTCGGGGCCTTTACTCAGGCTGTTGCTTCTTCCAGGTGCCCCCTTTTCTGCTGCTGACCTTCTGCCCCTCTTCAGATTTCAGCTTAGATTCAGCTTTCTGAAAGCCCGTCCTTGACACTCCAGGTCTGGGTGAAATTTCCTCTTCTGGCTCCTGGGCTACCTCATCACTGTCGGCAGAACTGCCAGCTCCCCACCCCCGCCAGGCCGATAAGCCCCATCTGGGGGGCAGGAGCCGGCCCTCTAGCTCACCCTGGTACACAGAACATACCGGTACATTAGTTAAAAGTCACAGCTTGTGATGAGCCAAAGATAATGTTCCCCGACCACCATAGAAGAATTTGCACCTGTCACTATTTGAAACCAATGACCCAAGGACAACTCTGATACATAATTGCTACCATCCAAACTGCAGTTAATTAAGACATAATATTTGAAAGCGTGTTTTATTTATTTTATTTATTATTTTTTTGAAAGCATGTTTTTTTAATCAGATCCTCCTCCACCAAGTGTCAATGAACCATGCCTGTACCCTAGCCAGTATGGGCATACCTCAGAGATATTGCAGGTTCAGTTCTAGACCACTGGAAGAGAGTGGATATGGCAATAAAACAAGTCAAATGAATGTTTTGGTTTCCCAGTGCATACAAAGTTATGTTTACAACATACTGGAGTCTAGTAAATGTACAACAGCATTATGTCTAAAAAAGAACAATGTACATGCCTTAATTGAGAAGTCCTTTATTGCTAAAAAATGCTAAGCATCATCTGAGCTTTCGGCAAGTCATGATCACTGATCACAGGTCACCATACAAAGTAATAAGGAAAAAATCTGAAATATTGCAAGAACTACCAAAATGTGACAGGGACCCGTAGTGAGCAAATACTTTTAGAAAAATGGCACCAACAGACTTGCTGGACACTAGGTTGCCACAAATCTTCAATTTGTAATAGACACAGTTTCTACAAAACACAATGAAATGAGGTATCCCTCTGCAAGCCCAGCCAGTAGGTGTGGGGAAAATGTAGAACAAGGTTAAGGTAGGTAAATTCTCTCTCTCTCTCTCTCTCTCTCTCTCTCTCTGTCCCGGACCAGATATGGAGAGGACAAAGTGGCAAAGACATAAAATTCACCAAGAATTAGAGCCACCTGGTTCTACATCCTGAATCAAAGAAACAGCAGAACCTTCTGGAGACAACCAGAACTGTACATCCTGTGAGGCCACAGTCTTTAAGAAAGGAACTCACCTACCACGGTGAGTCCTCACCCTGGATCTGCCAGGATTTGCCGGGTGACCTTGGGCCCATCACCTCTTGGATGCTTCCATTAGTGAAGCTCTGGGGACATTAAAAAAAGAAGAAATGCCAAAAGGGACTTACCAATCCTGTGATGGGTTTTAGATGCTGGCATTGAACAAACTAATATTTTGTGCACCGTAGCCATATAAACTGAGCATGACAGTTAATGGGTTTTATGATAAACATGAATTCCTAGTGTACATTAACAATGTGGCCTGTGGGGGACGCGGGCTCATGGTGAGTGTGGGCTTCAGGCCAACAGCTCTGTCTGACACTGACTTTGGCACCTCATCTGGAGAGTTGTCGGGGGCTATGTTTAGAGGTCCTTGAGCGTGTGGCCGGAGAGCCCACCTGCCCCTACTGACTCTCTGTTTTCTGGCCTCTGTTTCTTTTCTAAGAATTGAGGTGGCTAGATGAGCACTGGTTTCTAGCCTGCTGTTTCATTTTGTTTTTAAACCCAAAGAACTTTTTTAAAGGAATCTTTTACACCCCGACATCTGGAACACTTGTAAACAGAGCTTCCTTCCAGCTGGCCCTGCCTCCCACCACTCTGTCCCTGCAAACGTCTGACTGCTTCTGGGACCCATCCAAAAAATTCCCAGTTTCCCAGGATCCCAGTATAAAAAGCAGTGGACCGTTACGCCATACACAAAAATTAACTCACAATGGATTAAAGACTCGAATGTAGGACTTGAAGCCACAAAACTCCTGAGAGAAGACAGGAGCCCTAAGCTCCCTGACATTGGTCTTAGCGATGTTTTTTTGGATCTGACTCCAAAGGCAAGGAAAACAAAAGCAAAAATAAACAACTGGGACTATGTCAAACTAAAAAGCTTCTGCACCGCAAAGAAAACCTACAGAATGGGACGTAAAGAAACCTAAAGAAAACGAAATGAAAAGAAAACCTACAGAATGAGAGAAGACATTTGCAAATGATATGTCTGATAAGGGGTTAATACACAAAATATATAAAGAACTCACACAGCTCAACAACAGAAGAAGCCCACAAAGGATCTGATTGAAAAAAATAAACAGATGATCTGAGTAGACATTTTTCCAAAGAAGACATCCAGATGGCCAACAGGCACACGAAAAGATGCTCAACATCACTCAGCCTCAGAAAATGCACATCAGAACCACAATGAGCTATCACCTCACACCTGTCAGAATGGCTGTCATCAAAAAGATAAGAAATAACATGCGCTGGCAAGGATGTGGAAGAAAGGGAACCCTTGTGTACTGTGGGTGGGAATGTAAATTGGTATGGCTACTGTGGGAAAAAGGACGGAGGTTCCTCAAAACACTGAAAACAGAACTACCCTATGATCCAGCAATTTCATTACTGGATACTGATACAAAGAAAATAAAAAACACTACAAACAAAATCCACGACATGGAAACAACCCAAGTGCACATCATTGGATGAACAGATAGAGAAGACTCGACATAAATATTTATATACACAGATAAGTACTACCTAGCCATAAAAAAGAATGAAATCTTACCATTTGCAGCAGCAGATCCAGAGGGTATTAGGCAAAGTGAAATAAATCAGACAGAGAAAGACAAACACCCCAGGATTTCACAAATATGTGGAATCTAAGAAACAAAACAAACTCCAGGCTCATGGATACAGAGACCAGACTGGTGGTTGCTAGAGGGGAGGGGGTTCGGGGGGGGGGGGCGCAAAATGGGTGAAGGGGATAAAGAAGGACAGACTTCCAGTAATCAAACAAAGAAGTCAGGGGGTATAACGTACAGCATGGGGAACACAGTAACATCTTATTAACTTTGTCAGGTGGCAGATGGCAACTGGATTTGCTGTGTTGATCATTTTGCAATGGATACACATGTTGTATACTTGGGACACATAATATGGCATGTTAGCTGTACCCCAATTTAAAAAAAACCTAACAGGGCAGCCCGGTGGCTCAGCGGTTTAGCGCCGCCTTCAGCCCAGGGTGTGATCCTGGAGACCCGGGATCCAGTCCCACTTCGGGCTCCCTGCATGGAGCCTGCTTCTCCTTCTGCCTGTGTCTCTGCCTCTCTTGCTCTCTCTCTGTCTCTCATGAGTAAATAAAATCTTTTTTTAAAAAAAAAAAAAAAACAACAACAAAAACCAAACCAACGGACAGGAGCAGGGCTACCCAAGGTTCTTACCAGGCAGATGGAAATATATTTATCTGGTGACTCAGTGCATACCCGCACCCAGAAAATTGAGATGAAAGTTTCCTTGAAGAATGCATCATCTCCTGTCGTGAGATGCACGCTGTTTTCTAGTCGGCTTTCTTCTATTTCACTTTTAAAAAGCCAGTGGAAAACTACGTAACTGATTTTCAAACCCACTAAGTTGCTGCCCACAGTCTGCAGGCACTGGCCTAAGGGATCCTCTGAGGCCACTTCTAGCATTGACAATTTATATGGCATTACCAAAGCTGTGACCCCATTAGAGTCTGACAGTTGCCAGGAGACCCTGTCCCAAAGGTGACCCAGCCTGGATCACCTGAGTAGGCAACTCAATTGTCTGCCACTGAAACACTTGCTGTCCAAGAGGCAGGGCTTGGAGACAAGCAAGCCAATACAGTACTGACTTTCCTAGGAACCCACACTTGCCACCCCAGTGCCGAACCCTGGGGAGATTCAGGGCAAGGGTGGTAGCAGTGGGGTGGGAGCACTTGGCTGGGTTAAAACCAACACAGCAAAAAATGAGAGGAAACAAAGACATCTTCTTCCCTTCTGTAATCTTTGGATCCCACCCATGCCACCTGGATGCCTAACTTCCTCCGTTTCTAAGAGGCTCCCCAAGAATTGATTTTTGCATTACATTTTGTAAACATGCCCTTCCCCACACCGCGGCGGTGCAGAGAAATGGCCCCCTGAAGTCCCACGGAGGTGAATAATTTGCATGGCCTGCGAGGATTTTGGTTGCTGGAGGGTTCTGACAGAGCCACAGAAAGCTGGCTCCTGAGTCATCTCCAGCCATCGGATGGTAGAAGCGCGTGAGACTGACAGGTAGGAGCTGGGCGAGCTGTCACACGGGGAAATGCACGTTATGACGACGGACTGAAAAACCAGGGTATGAAGTAGCAGAGCAAGCGAGCGAGCAAAAAAATCTGTGTAAACACCCATCAACAGTGGTTGCCAGCATATCGTGATGTTTTCCATCCAAGTTTTCTATGATGAGCGTGTCCTTCCTTTGTAATTTGGGGGAGAAAACAACTTTAAATGCCTGTATGCTTAGAGGAGCAGCAAATAATGTCGGTTAATCACTAGCTTATTCCCTGGCCTTAATGCCAGTTTGAGCAGATAGAACATGAAAATGTCAAGATATATACTCCTTCTTTCATTTTTTAAAAGATTTTATTTATTTATTCATGAGAGACACAGAGAGAGGCAGAGACACAGAGACGTCCCCTGCAGGGAACCCGATGTGGGACTCAATCCCAGGACCCCGGGGTCACGGCCTGAGCCAAAGGCAGATGCTCCACCACTGAGCCCCCCAGGTGCCCCAAGATATATACTCCTCAATGTGCACCCGTCTTCCAGGTCCCTCAGCATTTACCCCTCCTGGATACGTCACTGTGGATGTCTCCAAAACACCTGCCAGTGTGGAGAGTAGAGAGAAAGAGGCTCCTCTGATTTCATTGCTTTGGTTTATTTTCAAGAACCATCCTTGAAATCAGGAAACGGGGTCTAGTCCTAGCTCTGAACTCAGGCCAGTGCCTTCCTTTCCCTGGGCCTCAGTTTCCCCATTTATAAAATAAGCAGATTAGACTTTCTGATGGCTCTGGTCCCCTCTGGCTTCAGAAGCCTAAGGGCTAAAGGGATCGGCATTCAGGTTTAAAGGCTGCTAAGTCTGATAAATCTAGGGCAAGAGAGAATAAGAGACTGTTGGCAGCTTAGCCCAAGTAAACAACACTGGATAGAAGGCAGGGCCAACCAGCCTCCGGAGATAAGGGTTGGGGCTGAGGGGAGGGAGGAGTCAAGAATCAGGTTGAGGCCACAGCTAGTGGGAGAGCTCAGCTGGGACCCTCGGAGGGCTGCCTCTGGGGGAAAACCAAACAAGCGGCCTGTTTCTTTGGGGGGCCAGAGCTCCCAGGAGGGGCAGCCAGTGTACCAGGGGCTCAGTCCAAGAGGAAGAGAACCAAAATGCCAGGCCACCTGTCCAGGCTGGGGAGGGGCAAGACTCTATGAAGTGGCCGGCAGGAAGGAGAGCCTGAGAAACCACCAAACCTGTACTAAGCTGGAGTCCAGGCCAGGTCTCCTGGGAGGACACAGGGGACCCCGGAGTGCTCAGAAGGTGGGTGGCAGTCCCTGCTGACTTGCTCTGTGGCCTTCCCCACTCTGAGTTTTATTGGTCAAATGAGAGTGGTCCCCTCCACCCAAGACATTCTGGGGTCCTCCTGCGGCTGGTGAAAGACAGTGGGGTTCCCCCTCCCAGCAGAGGAAGACCTCCAACATGGAGATACCCTTACAGCTGCCAATGGCAAGAAATGAGCCGACCAAGCTTCAGAACAGACATGACCAGAAGCCGGAAGCCAGATGCAAGACCCCTCGCCCGCCACATTCCCAACAGAGGACATTTGAGCTTCCGGAACGTCCCCAGCACTTAGGGAGAAAACTCTGCTCAGTCCCTCGAATTCACTTTAATTTGGAACTGGGGGGAGAGAAGCCCAGAGCCAAAGCCCCTCTTCCAGCCCGAGGGTCCTGAGGGGTTTACCGCCAGCCCCAGAGAGGGAGAGAACGTTTACCAGAACAGGCCCAGTGAAACAGGAGCCCTGCGAGGCAGGTTGCCCAGGAGGTGGGCCGCTGGCTCTGCCTCCAGCTTGCCATCCCTCACGTAGAGGGCCTTGTGCCTTCTGGGGCTCAGGGAGCAGGAGAGGCCTCACGGCTGGAGGGGCTTGGGCCCTGCCAAGGTCCCGGGCACCCGTCCGCGCTCTCTGGCAGGAGACAGGCTGGCAGTTTGGGCCTCACACCAAATCCACAAACCTCGCCCT
The DNA here is from genome assembly GCF_018345385.1 of Vulpes lagopus. NCBI lineage: Eukaryota > Metazoa > Chordata > Mammalia > Carnivora > Canidae > Vulpes > Vulpes lagopus. The sequence goes on from NC_054831.1 coordinate 131,480,665, forward strand.
TGAGCAGTGGTCACGTGTGAAGACCACCTGTTCATCTCTGGCTCCCGGGCGGGGCTCCACGCCAGCCCCCCATTCCATCCCCACTGCCCGCACCCCGCAGGCCAGCCTGCCCTCTCCCCGCAGCCTTCCCCCGAGTCTCCACAGACTTCCACGCAGCCAGAATTATCTTCCTCACATATCAACAGGATCAAATGACTCCCCTGCTTAAAGAACGTGAATGGAATTTGTGTCTGTCTTTGTCGCTCTTGTTCAGTGATCTGTCCTGAGCACCCAGAAGGTGCCTGGCCCACTGAAGGTGCTCAGTCAACACACGTTCCTTCGACGGCTCCCAGGCATCCACGTGATAAAGTCCCACGGGCAATGCCCGACCCCCTGCCTATCTAGTCTAGCTCATTCCAGACCCTCCATTCCCTTTACTTTCCCCACCTTTCCACAAACCCATCTGCCACGGCCTGAGCACACTCCCCCAGGCCCACCACGCCCCATGTGCCTTCGCACCTCTGGGCCTTTGCTCGTGCTGCTCCATCTGCCCAGACACCCCTCGTCCCGTTCCCCGAGGGACTCCAGTACACTGTTGACTATTCCAACATTCTTTTCCTAGCAGGACCTCGTGGCACACCCCAGCCTGGGGTATTTTCTCTCTCCTGTTCTCCCCCTAAGCCCTGTCATGGAACTTCCTACAGAGCACGAAGGTCCCACCTAGGAGGCTGTCACTCAGGCTCAGGGAAGCAGGTCACATCACACAACCAGCCTGGGGTGCTGGGGCCTGACTGTATCACCACCTCTAAGCGACACTTGTCATTTACTAGGCTGGGAGCTCTCGAGGTCCCGAGGCTCTGCATCGCGAGGGACAGGCCTGGCCCTGCTTGAAGCCCAGGAAGCCCTCATCATCCAACCACTGGACAGAGCATCGCGAGGGACAGATGCACCGCCAGCCTCTTCCCCTTCCTCTCTTCGGCCTTTTCTCCTAGTCTGGGCAGGACCTCTGGCAAGCGGCGGAGGGAAGCATCTGGAGGGAACCGGGATCCTCCCCAATTCCATTTGTTCCTATCAACCGAGGTCAAGATCTTTGTGTGACAAGTCTCTGCGGGGTGAGAGCCGTTCACAGGTCCCGGAGCAGACCTTCCTCCTTCCACTAGGGAAGCCAGCTCTAGAGGGTAACCCCTCCCCAGCGCTCGCCCACCTGGGCTGGCCCCGGCCCCGCCCACACGGCCCCGCCCCCGCCCCGCCCACACGGCCCCGCCCACACGGCCCCGGCCCCGCCCACAAGGCCACAGGCCCCGCCCACACGGCCCCGCAGGGGTTCCGGGGCCTAGACCACCCACTGCGCGAGGAGGGATCTGGCCTGGGCAGCACAAGCTCGCCTGACAAGGGTGCTCAGGTGCCCCACGGCGGCTGCCGGCCAGGGAGGGCCAGGGGGGCTGACCCCCGCCCGCAGGTTGGGGAAGCTTTTACTTTCTGTAAGTGACCATCCCATCCCATCCCATCCCATCCCTTCCCATCCCATCCCTTCCCATCCCTTCCCATCCCATCCCATCCCATCCCTTCCCATCCCATCCCATCCCATCCCATCCCATCCCATCCCATCTCTTCCCATCCCATCCCTTCCCATCCCATCCAGCCCAGCCCATCCCATCCCATCCCATCCCATCCCATCCCATCCCTTTCCCTTCCCTTCCCATCCCATCCCATCCCATCCCATCCCATCCCTTCCCATCCCTTCCCATCCCTTCCCCATTCCCATCCCTCCCATCCCATCCCATCCCATCCCATCCCCATCCCATCCCATCCCTTCCCATCCCATCCTTCCCATCCCCAGCCCAGCCCAGCCCAGCCCAGCCCTTCCATCCCCATCCCAGCCCATCCCTTCCCAGCCCATCCCAGCCCATCCCAGCCCATCCCAGCCCATCCATCCCATCCCATCCCTTCCCATCCCTTCCCATCCCATCCCATCCCTTCCCATCCCATCCATCCCATCCCATCCCTTCCCATCCCATCCCAGCCCAGCCCAGCCCAGCCCAGCCCATCCCATCCCCATCCCATCCCATCCCATCCCATCCCACCCCATCCCATCCCTTCCCATCCCATTAGACCTGGCACGTCCAGGCCGCACGCCTCATCCCGGGAGGTCATCACGCCCATTTCACAGTGAGGAAGCTGAGTTTCACCTCACTTCGCTCACGCCCGATTTCGCACCGTTTTTGGCTGCCGGGACACCCCCGCGAATCGAAATCCCCCCAAAGCCTCGGTTTCCAGGAAAGAGTTAGGGAGGGGGGAAGGGGCAGCGCTGGGGCGGCGCCAGGGTGGTTTCCAGGGGCTTCCTGGGAAGGTGCCTCGCGGGCCAGGCCGAGGGTTCGAATCCCGCCCCGCGCTGGCACCTGTCCTCGCCAGCAGGGGGCCCCGGAGGCGCGCAGCCTGCCCGGCCGAGGTCGGCGCGCTGCGGGGAGGCGGGGTGTCCCGCACCGGCGGGGCGCGGCTGCAGGGGTGCGGGTCCGCAGGCCTCCCGGCGGCCCACGCGGGGCGGGCAGCTCCCGGACGGACGGACGGACGGACGCATCGACCCCGACGGCCCTCGGCTCCCTCCCGGGCGGAAGGCGCGGCGGCGCAGACTCACCGGGGCGGCTGCGGGTCCCGCTGGGTCGCGGGCGGGCACCGGGGCTCCTCGCCCCGCGCCCCGGGCTGCCTCCGTGGGCGCTGTGACCGGGCCGGGCGGTGCGGGCGCGGGCCTCGCCGAGGGAGGCGGCGGCGGAGAGCGCGCAGCGCCCGCGCGGGCCGGGGATGGGGACGCAGGAAGCGCGGCCTCGGAGCGCGGGCGCGCAGGGGGGAGGGACGGCGGGAGGCGGAGGGCGGCGCCGGCGGGAGCGGCCTCGGGCCCCGGGAGGCGCCGCCCAGCAGCCGACCCCCCCACCCCGGGCCTGCAGAGCCCAGGCGCCCCGGGTCTCGCGCCCGCGCGGGGCAGGGCAGGGGTGCGGGGAGGGGGGCGCTGCGCCAAGCGCCCCGCCCCCCGCCGCTCGGGGTCGGCCAGGCAGGGACGGGGACGGGAACGGAGCCCAGACATCCCCGGGATGGGGCCGGGGCCGGCCACTCGGGACTCCAGGTTAGTTAAGTGTTTAGACCTGGGGAGACCCCGCCCCCCGCCCCCCAACTCGGGCGCGAGTACGCAGGTGCAGCACTGCCGCGCCTTCACCTGGCCGGGCGCTCACCTGGCGCAGGCTGCGCCCGCCTCCCACCGCCCCTCCCCCCTGCTTCCGGGGGAGGCCGCCGCCTTGCTCTTCGGCCTTGGGCGTGTTCGGGGCGCTGGGACCCGCCTGCACCGCCCAGGGCTGGTGGTTTGCGAGGTGACTGATGGGTGGAGGTAGCAAAGGAGGAAGCAGGTTCTTAAGAAGCGAGTCAGATCCTGCCCTCGGCCCCGGCCCCCCACCCCGTCTCCCATCCCCTGCGCGCCCCCTGCGTGTTCCAGGTCGCACAACCCCCCGGGGTGGGGGAGCCCATTCGGGTGCCCGCGCCCGCGGCCCTTAGGCCCAGAGAATCCCCCCTGCTGGCTGCTTTCGTTCCCTGCTTTCCGGAGAACCTTCCCAATGAAACACGGTTGGGGGGGGGGTCACTAACCACCAGGTTGCAAGCGGTGGCCCCCTCTGCTTAGAGCCCCAGAACTGCTGCCTGAAGCCTGGCTCTGGGGAGAGTAAACCCGCACTGGTGAGGGTGCCTCTTAGGTCCGCCCTGCCTCTGCCCCCCACCTGGAGGTCCCCCCTGGAACCTCCCGGGCACCCAAACCCGAGATCACAGCCAGACCAAAAAAAAAAAAAAAAAAAAACCTGGATTCTAAACACAGAGCGAGGAGACAGCCCGCTGCCTCTCCCAATCTTAGATTGTTTTGAATTCCAAGAGAAGCCAGGTGGGGGGCCCCCTTCTCCTGTGACTGTCCAGGCCTTTGAAGTTCAAACCCTGAGGAAGGCCAATAGGCCCTTGGCTGGGTGTCAGAGAACCCAGCGGAGGACAGAAGGCGCCTCCTACTGGGAATCTGCTGTGTCCAGGGCAGAAATCAGAACCCCCAGTCGCCGTGGAACTGCAATCAAGTTCACTGCCCTACTGCCAAGTTCAAGGGTCCACAGCATCCAACCGTGCATGTACCTATATCGTCCCGTGTCGGAATTTCATCCCACTGTTGCTTTTTAACTTGAACAGTAACAGGTCAACAGGTCCCTGGTGTCCACAAATAGGCCAGTCTGGGGCTGACTTGTGATTTGGGGGATGAGGAAAGCATTTAGGGCAACAGTGATGAGTCTCCATGAATATAACAATAAGAGCGTATTCCTCACGTCCTTACCGGGAATCGTGAATCCATCGCCAGGCTGCCGCTCACTTCCCCACCCGTTTAATCCTTACAACAACCCCAGTGGTGCTTTTGGGTGACACCCACTTTATAGAAGAGAAAGCTGAGGCTTCGGGAAGTGAGGTCATCATGTGCCCAAGGCCACACAGCTGGGAAGCATCTGGAGTTAGACCCCAGTTGGTCAGCTCCGGAGCCCGTGCTCTCCCATCTTTGGAAGAATTCCTTGTCACTCTGCACACACTCCCTGCCCTGAGACAAGGTTCCCTGCTTCTCCTGTCTTTCAGGAAGAGAAGTCACTTTTGTCTCACTCTGCACGGTGACCTAATCCTTTACAAGTCTGCCTCCTGCTCTCCTTAGGGATAGGGACCCCTGTGTCCTGCCCATTTCTCCTGCCCTCTCCCCTCGCCGCCTGCAAGCGCTTGATAAATATGTCTTGGCTAAATGAAAGCCCCAAATAGTAACATTAGCTTATTGAATGGCGAGAACTGTTTGTGTAGGCAGGTACCTGTGACAACAAGCTCACGTTGGAGAGCTGTGTATCCCCTCACAACGTTTAGACAATGAATTTGGGAACCTTCCAGGCTCCAAATGGTTGATGAGAAACAGTCATGTAGCTCTCCGATAAGACCCAGAATCTGGCTTTCATTTCACTCTGCAAGACCAACTTTGGAGAGGCCGGGAACTGGGGATGATCATGTCAGGCAGGAGGCAAAGAGCCCCAGGACATTTCTGTGCCAGGGTCCAATTCCAGACCCGCCCTGCTCCGCCACAAACCTAACTGGGCAGGTCTGGCCCATCTCAGCAACTCGTCTTCGGAGTGTTCCTTTCAGGCAGGCTCATCCTGCCTAATCTGGGGAGAGGCTGGAGAAAATCTCCTTCAAAGTGGAGCCACAGACGAAACTAGAAACTCAAGGGAAGCATGTTTCTCCTTGTCATCGTACCCCTTCATGGCCCTCTCCCTCAATTCTTCCCTGGTTCTCTAGGTCCCATTGAAGCGCCTGACTTAATTTAACTGCCAACTTACCTGTCAGCTAACAAGGGCCCGAGATACGTCCTTGAGGAAAGAGCCAAAGAAGTAAATCTCTAATGGTGGAATTTCTGTTACCCGTCACCATAACAGGCAGTGGGGAGGATTACAGTTCCCATTTACTGAGCACGATGTTTCCAGAGCTCTGCAGCCATTGTAGCGTTTGATCTTCTCAACAGCCTTGGAGGGACATTCTATGATTCCAGTGTTTCGAGTCAGGCTAACTTACTGGGACTCAGAGACATTACACACCTCCATCTGCTACCAAGCAGTTGAGCCAGGATTCGAACTGATGTATATGCTTGCTCTTAACCACTATGCTAGGAGCCCCCCGGGGTAGACAGGATAACGGCTGCTGAGCCATGTTCCTGTTCTAATCCCCCGGACCTGGAAGGTGTTACCTGACATGGTAAAAGGGACTTTGCAGATGCCCCTTGAGGTGGGGCGATTATCCTGAATCGTCCTGGCGGGTCCAGTGTAGACTCAGGTGTTCTTCTAAGACGGAGGCAGAGGTGCGGAAGCAGAGTGCAGAGTGATGTGGTTCCTGGGAGGGCCCTGAGCCGAGCCAGGCGAGCAGCCCCTAGAAGCTGGAATCGCCGGGGACGGGTTCTCCCCTAGGCCTCCAGCAGGAGCGCGGCCTTGCTGACGCCTTCCTTCTAGCCTCCCGAGGCCGAGTCTGGGCTTCTGACCTCCAGGACGGTAAGCTCATGGATCTGTGTTCTTCCAGGCCTGGCGCTTGTGGTAGTTTGTCACAGGCACTAGAGGAAGCCAGCAGGTCTGGCAAGCTGAGCCGTGCAGGTGGCTGTTTACGTCACCCACCTTTTCAGCGAAGTGTCCACCCAAGAGGCCGGTGACACCGTGCACGGTGGACTCAGGAGGAACGCAGGATTTCATCAGATCTGTCTCTCGTTTCTGGGTCCCCCGCCGCTTACGAGCCGTGTGACCCTGGATAGACGACATCTCCTCTCTGAGCCTCAGGTTCAAAATCCTCTGCAAAAACAGTGATGCTAATAATACCTACTTTGCGGGACCAAGATGAGGGTCAGGGGAGACAGGATGTGGCCCAGTGCCCCGCCAACGGCCCGGGATCCTTGGAACACGAGTCGCTTGGCGCGTCAGCCTGTCCGTTTCTGAAACCCTGAAATCTAAGAGGAGAGGATGCTGCTCTGAGCCTTCTCCTGGCGAACATTTCTATTTCCTCTGGCTGAGCGGTGAGCGGGCAGGTAGCTAATTTAAAGTATTAGACTGTCGCCGCTTGGTGACCCGACCTTGGTCTGTCAGGAGGTGAGGCTGAGAACCTGCTTAGAGGGACACATCGCCACGTAGAGCTCCCATGGGTGACTGCCAGTGGCAGAGGGGAGCCGAGTTGAGGTGTGGGCTCGGGCCGGAATGCCACGTGGTCGTGAGAAAGGAGGAGCTAGGGCTGCCTGGGAAGAATATCCGAGCTGGATCATGAATTGAGAGAGGCAGGAGACTGAGCATTATGAGGCCACACAAATGTTGTCGTTGTTATTGTTTTTTAAGATGTAGACACACATATATTTGCTTATGCATAGAAAGTATGCGGCGGGGGGGCGCCTGGGGGCTCAGTCAGTTGAATGTCCGACTCTTGATTCCAGCTCAGGTCATGATCGTGGGGTCGTGGGATTGAGCCCCGTGTCGGGCTCACATGCTCAGCGTGGAGTCCGCTTGGAGTTCTCCCTCTCCCTCTCTCCCTCTGCTCCTCCTCCTGTTCATGCTCACTCTCTCGAAGAAGAAGAAGAAGAAAAAAAATATGTAACTTGTATTATGGGAAGGATGAAACCAAACTGTGGTTACCTTTAGCAATTGAAAAGCAGTGTGTGCATGTGCTAAGAAAACACAAGAAGGAGGCGCCAGGAGCCCTGTGTATCGCCCCCCAGGAGCACCCCCTCTGCTGCCCCTGTGTCTGCCCTCGGCTGCCAGTCTTCCACTCCTTTCTGAGCAGGTGGTTTGTGATGAGGGCTCATTTCTCAACCCTTGAGGAGCTGAGCATTGTCTCCACTGTGTGACTCTTGCGTGCAATCAGCAGTAAATCACACATGTACGTGTCCTTCACCTGGAGCGGTCCACATTAGTCACCGGGAAGGGATGTGTCTTACATGCAGGTATCACCGTGACATACTGGCCCGGCCTCTCGGAGGGTTGAGTCAGGTCTGGGTGGCCGAGAGACCTTGCTCATACGGTGCAAGGTGGAATCGTGTAGTTGGACTATTGGTTTAAAATGAAATCCTTTGGGGATCCCTGGGTGGCTCAGCGGTTTAGCGCCTGCCTTTGGCCCAGCGCATGATCCTGGAGTCCCAGGATCAAGTCCCACATCAGCCTCCTTGCATGGAGCCTGCTTCTCCCTCTGCTTGTGTCTCTGCCTCTCTCTCTCTCTCTGTCTCTCATGAATAAATAATGAAATAAAATCTTAAAAAAATAAAATAAAATAAATGAAATCCTTTTCATCCCACTTTCTGAAAAATGCTTTGAAAAATATGTCTCTGCCTCAGTTACCATTATAACGGGGCCTGTGTAGATGAATCAGACAGCCCAGAATGGAGCTAGTGAGGACCTCGTGGCATTAGGGTCCTGGTTCTTGAGGCCCCTGAGCACAGAGAGCCAGAGATTCTTTCTCTTTATCACCCATATTCCTTGGTGCCCCATCCCCTAGAACCTTCCTCTGTGTCCCATCTTCAATGCAATTCACCCAGCTGCTTCCTACCTGGTGTCCTGTGTCCGGGCTATCCCCCTGGAATGCATTCTGCATGTCTCATGGTCAGCAGTGTGACCCAGTCCTGAGCCAGGGTTCCCCGGGGGCCCTCAGCACCGAGTTCAGACTTCTTGCCCAGGACACAAGGGCTTCGTGACCAGGTGGGCCCTCTGACTTGCTCAGGCCTGTTACTCATCGCACCCTCAGGCCCCAGGCCCTGTCACTCCTCTGTGGTCCCTTTTCCATCAGTGATGAAACCTTTCCCAGAAGCTCCCCGTAAACTTCCTTTATACCTCCCTTGCCGGAACTGGGTCACATGCTCATTCTGCAACCTATGTCCGGCAAGGGCCCTCGAGCCTGGTGTAGACTCTCAGGATTCACCTGGAGTCACTGGGGTTGGCGCAGACACCCGAACCACACGGAGGCTCTGCCAGCAGGAAGGAGAGGCCAATGCACCCACCCAGCAGGCACCTAGAGCAGGGCCCCACAGGTGCAGGGAAGCCGCCAGGTTGGGAGCCGGCTGCAGACAGCACGAGACGGAAGCTCCCTGGATTGCGGGCCACCGTCCTTCCTTCCTGATGCTGAGCTGCAGTCCTGTTTTTCCAACGAGTTTCCTTTTTTTTACTTAAACTAGTCTGATGAGTTTCTGTTTCTTGCAAGGAAAAGATCCTAAGAGGATCCATTTGAAGCTCTTGCAAGCGGCTGAAGGCAGCGCCAGAGGCTGGGCACAGATGTCCCGATCCTCTCCGGGTTGAGTGACTGCAGTCACCAGCACCCGGCACGGGGCGGGAGGAGGTGGGGGCGTGAGCATGGGACTCGGATTCTGGATTCTGGGAAACCCATCCACTTCTAGGATAAGTAAGTGACAACAATAGCAGGCCGCACTCCTACAGTGCTCACTACGTGCCGGGCACTGTTCTACACACTTTGCACGTATACACGCACTGTCTCATTAATCATCCTCACAAGCTCAGGAAGATGAGGTGTTATATTTCCCCCTTTTACAGACGAGGAAACTGAGACCCAGAGAGGTTAAGTGACTTGATGAAGCTCACCCAGCGGGCAGGTGTTGGTGTCTGGCTGTGACCCCGGGTGGCCTGCGGTCCATGCACCCACAGGCTTCTCTGCCCTGGCTCTCCTGCTAGTGCGGCTTGCGATGCTCTTAGGGATGTCTGATCCAGGCTTGGAGGATGGGAGATGAGCCTGGAGACTGAGATTCAGCTTCCCCTGGCAGAGAAGGGCCCAAAGAAGGAGCCCGACAGTGTCTTCCCCCATTCCACACACACTGCTGGAGTGGGCTAACACTTAGTGATGAAAGGTTTTGTTCTCTTTTTTTTTTTCTCTCCCCTTTTGTTTTTTTCAGCAAGCAGCTCTTATTTCAGGGTAAACCAGATGCAGCAGGAAAGCAGAGATAACATTTTTGAGTTTTAAGATCCAAGACTTTGGGATTAGAAGAATCTGAGCTTTGAGTTTCAAAAGTGGGAGCCCTGGGCGTAAAGTTTGTGTCATTAACAAAAGGTTTGGGGACTAAGCAGGATCTGATGACCATTTGCCCAGAGCCAGGTCAGATCAGGTGTCTCTGGGCTGGGGGTCCACGCAGAGGGGCAGAGGATGATGTGGGTCTCCAGAGAGGTGAGTGGTGGCCAAAGCGATGGCCCTTTGCCCACTCTGAGAGTGGGTGTGGGCTGGGGGGAGCCCAGGAGAATGTCTGTCATCACCCACTGTGGTTCCGGAGGGGAGGGTCACATGGGGTGGCCGGCAGAGGCAGTGAGACTGCTCTGCTGCAGTTTGCCAGGCCCTGCCAGTGTCTCCCATGTGCCCAAGAGGAGAGCAGAAGCTGAGAGAAGAAAAGAGGGAGAAGCTGGGCAAAGAGAGGGCTTCCAGGAGGCGAGAAGGGCGCGTCTGCCATCCGGAATATAGAAATGAGGCCGTGTCAGCAGGCGCCAGAGAAGACCAGATTGCTGCTGGCTCCTGCCCAGGTCTTGGCACTTTGTGAGCTCCTTTCACCAAAAAGAGAAACACAGACGCAGCCCAGAGCAAGACTGAGTAGCTGTGATTAAGTTTCTCCCACCAGCAGAACGGGGATTTGAAATAGAAATTGAGCCTAGTTCTGAAAATGAAGTTACGTTTCTCGCACGCTCCACGATGCGGACCGAGCATCCTGCTCACTTCCCTGCTGTTCCTAAAAAGGCCTTGCTTGTTCAGCTCTGCTCTCTTGTGCATTTCTGCCCAAAGGAGGTAAGTGAGGTTCTTCAAGGGAAACGGAGGAAGAGAGCATGGGGCAGAGGTGCCAGTCCCCTGCATGTTCTGCGTCCTCTTTCAGGCAGCCCACCAGGCGCCGGCGTCTACCCTGTGCCCTCATCCCAGTATTGATGGAGTGGAGGTGACGGTGCGTTGTGCCTGCTTCATAGGGACCCACATCAGTCCCCAACCTGCGGTGTGCTGCCTTCACCATACCTGCCATGCAAATAATTCTGTCCCGGTGGGGGTGGAGGTTCAATATTACACTGTGCTATCTAGGTGGTCGCTATCTTTGTCCGTGATTCTTAGGGCTCTTTAGACCAGAATTTTGCAACCTTAGCACTATTGACATCTGCACAGGATAAGTCTTTGTCGTGGGGGCTGCCCTGTGCACCGTAGGGCGGCTGGCAGCTGCCCTGAACCTCTCCCTGCTAGATGCCAATAGCAACACCTCTCTCAAGCTTTGACTCCAGACATTGTCAAATGTCCCTGGGGGGAGGAGGGAGTCAGCCCCAACTAAGATCCACTGCTTAAAATACTGCATACAGGATCCCCGGCATGTGCTTTTGCTCTGGAGTTGATGCCTGTGGAGGATAGGTGGCGAAATCTAACCAGAAAAGTAGTGGCCTGGAGGTTGGAAGATGTGGGGTCAAGTCTCACTTCCTACCTGTGTGGCCTTGAGCAAGTTATATAGCCTCTCTGAGCTTCAGCTTTCTCTGATGAGTATTGGGGATAATCAACGAGGAAGGGGGTTTTAGTCTATTTTTTTACCACTATCTCCCCAATATGTAGAATAGTGTATAGTATATAATAAGTGCTCAGAAAAATGTGTTGACTTACTGACCCCCTGAATCTCTGCCCTGCCTTCCTCCCAGGGCTTCTGTAGAGCTCAAATGAAAAAGTCTGTGCAAAAAAAAGAAAAAGTCTGTGCAAATTTCCACGACTGAGGGATCACAGAAAATATTGTACCCTGTCCAAACTCAGAACACAGATGCCACTGGCTGTCATTTTCTGAATTAATTGTATTAAATAAAGAAAGAAAAGGATTCATAATAGCCAAATACTGGAAACAACCTAAATGCCTTTCAATGGGTGAGGGGGTAAACTGTGGTATATCCACACCGTGGAGTACTAGGCAGCAATACAAAGGAACAGGCGAGCTCTTGAGGTATGCAGTAATCTGGATGGCTTTCAAGGGAATCATACTGCTAAAAAAAAAAAAAAAAATCCAATCTCAAAAGGTCCCATACTGTATGGTTCCATTCATAGTATTCTTGAAACTACCAAGTTGCAGAGATGAAGAACATTGCCAGGAGGTGTGCTTGTGCCAGCATAGGTGTGGCTTCCTTGGAGCACACCCCCCCCCCCAACATTCTGGTGGGAACGAAACAGTTCTGGATACTGAGGGAGGCGCTGGTGACCTGAACCTACACACACAGATAGAGACGCAAATGAATATAAGGGAACATGGAATCCAAATAAGCTCTGGGAGTTGTACCAACGTCATTTCAACGTCAATCTCCCCCCTGCGATGTTGTACTGAAGTCGTGCAAGAAACTACCACGGAGAAGGACTAGGCGAAGGACGCACAAGACCTCCTTGTGATTTTTTTTTTGTCCATTTCCTGTGAATCTGTTATTATTTCAAAATAAAGATTTGAACCTGAATAAAATAAATACACAGGGACAAAAGGGAAGAAAGAATTGCCCACAACATGTGCAGTATAAAAATAGTTAAATTCCCCCGGTCACTAGAAGAGGTGTGAGACTCAGACCACAAACTCAAGCTGGCAGGAAATGGACCTATTTTTCCATGACTCAGCCTTATTTATCTTAGGAGCCCCTATTCAGCCAGGTGGCAGAGATGCTTTCCTGCCCCCCCTTCTGCAAGGGTTGCATCTCAATTCTGAAGCTTTTGTTTCATGCCAAAGCTTCCTAGGGGCACATCTGGTGCAGATGCCATCGATCCCTGTTCCCAGGCTGGCTGCCGGGCTGTTGGTCCTGGCAAGTCCATGCTGAGCTTGAGGGAAACCTAGCAGGACAACAGGTCACCACCCGGTATCCTCTGACTCACATGTAGTCCACAGATCCGTTTCATTTGACCCATATGGTGTTTTTAAAGAATCAGTTGCCAGTATTTGGAACGGGAATTTTCACCTAAGAATTAGATAGTTGAAAGAAAAAGAGGATTTTCATGTCTCGTAAAAAAATAATATTTTCTTGTTTTGTAGAAAATAATAATGATTTTCACGTCTTGTAAAGAAAAAAAAAATCTAGGAATCTGGAGCAGATCACTCCAGGAACACATCCCAACAGGCGGCAATCTGCAGGCCCCTTCTGCATGGTGGCTGCCCCTAGACACCAGGCACGCCTTCTGTGGGCTTGCCACAGTCCCCACCATTCCTTATTACACCGGGCCTGGGATCCCTGGGTGGCGCAGCGGTTTGGCGCCTGCCTTTGGCCCAGGGCGCGATCCTGGAGACCCGGGATCGAATCCCACGTTGGGCTCCCGGTGCATGGAGCCTGCTTCTCCCTCCGCCTATGTCTCTGCCTTGTCTCTGCCTCTCTCTCTCTCTGTATGACTATCATAAATAAATAATATAAAAAACAAAACAAAACAAAAAAACACCAGGCCTGGTTCACTCATTTGCAAAACCTGCCTGGCCTACATGGATGTCTGAGTTGGCAACCTCGCTCTTTCCTATTTCTGTGTTCCTTTTGGGTTCCCCGGGCGCATTTTGATCCTGCTCCTTGCTGGGGTGCAGAAAAACATTGTGGAGCTGTCTCAGACCCATCTGCCTCCATCCATCAATCCAATGGCCATTCAGCCCCGGGGCCTGCGGCCCTTGCTGGCTCCACACGGGAAAGGAACACAATGGGACACAGCCCAGGGCCCTCGTTCTCTGTTTCCCTGGTTTCCTTTCAGACACTCCCTCCTCCTGATCTGGGAACTTTGTCCAGTCAAGAGGCAGGAAGCTTCTTGAGTCCAGCATCTGTGTCTCTCCCCGCCCTGCCCCCCCCATCCTATTGTCTATACACACTAGTCCTTTCTGTTTCCCCGTGATTTCCTAGGCTTTCAAGATCCAAAGCCAGGACTGTTTGGTTCTGTCTTTTTCGCTGTGTCATTAATTCCTGGAGGCGTTTGATAACAGCTGCCTCAATTTTGGGGGGTTGGGGGGTGGGTGGGGTGGAGAGGATCTTGAAGCAGCAACAAAAACTGGGAATGCAAAACACATCAGCTAATTTCAGGTGTCAGCCTTCATCATCTCTCTGCATGCAGGGGCTGGGCTAAGCTCCCTAGGAGCCTTACCTCATTTCAGCCTCAGTTTGGAAAGGAGGCTGGAGATGAAGGGTTTGTCCTGAGTCAAGGCCCGCGAAGGGGCACAGCTGGGACTAGGACCCGGAGCTCATCGGAGCCGCCCCGTTCCCCCCAAAGGTGCGGCTTCATCGCACCTCCACCCTGTCGGCTTCCTGAGCTCCCAGGTCCCACCTTCGGGCGCAGGCACTCAGAACCCTCACCTGGGGGAAACTGAAAGGCCATTGGTCGAACTTGCACTAAGGCCCGCCCACCCCCAGCTGATTGGCAGGGCGGCCGTGATTGACAGGGGCCGATCCCTGCACGGCGAAGTATATGACCTCCCCGCTCCCCCCCGCCCCCACCGCATGTCACTTTAGCCACAGCAAGAGTCCAGACGGCCGGGGACAGACAGATCGACGACTCCCTGGAGAAGAACAGTGATAAAAATGGAAGGACAGACAAGAGGTTGAGTCAGAAAGTTGGCAAATCTAGTTACGGGAAAGGGGAGATGCTGGCTGCTATCACTTTGGAAATCAGCAGCCCGCCTTGCAAAGTGGAAAAAGCTTTTTTCTCCGAAAATCTAATTATGAGACAGAGCCTAGAGAGCCACTCTGGGTTTTCTGCTCAGCTCCCTGCAGACCTTCCTCCCCCCCTTGGCTGTCCCTTGGCTGTCTCTGGTCCAAGGGCCTGGCTAGCAATCCCCGAGCTTGCCAGTCACGGGGCCACTGGGAGAGCTGCTCCTGCTCCCTCCAAGCACTTGGGTGCATGTGCCTTCCTGGCCCTTGGTGGGCCCTGCACCCCCAGGGCTCTGCTCCGAGTCTCTGCAGCCAAGCACCTGGGAACAAGGAGCCGGGGCAGCCCCCAGAAGACAGGCCCACCCCAAGCCCTTGGGTGTTCTCCCAGGTGGCATCTGCCCGCACAGCACCTGGACCAGGTTTGGACGGCACCATCGGGCCAACTGGCCTTCTGTTTGGCCAGAAAAAGGGAAAGGTTTTGTTTTATTTTTAGTTCAGTGTAATTCAACGTTAAAAAAAATGTGTATTAATTGAGACTGAGATATTTTCCTGCCAGAAATGTAACCCTTTCTTTGACCTACGCTGCTTTTCTAGCTAACACCGGGCGCCTTCGACATGCTGGCCCCTGTAGTTAGAGTCGTTCCTATAGGAGGAAGTTTAGCTCGGGGCTTGGGCACATGGCCCTGCAGCTGGGCTGCATGGGTTCAAATCCTGGCTCTGCAGTCACTGACTACAGCTCCTTGGGGGAGGCATTTAACCTCGTGGGGCCTCAGCTTCTTCATCTGTAAAATGGGGTCAGTAGGAGTCCTGAACAAGTCCGTGTCTGTGAAGCGCAGCAAGCAGTGCCTGCCTTGCCATAAGCTGCTCTGTAAAAGGAAGCTCTGACTATTGAAGAGAAACTCCCAACACAAATGAAGCTGTTCTAGGCCAAGGGAGGCTAGGGTGACAGGGTGGCTGCCCGTAAGGCGGGGGTCACTCTGCAGACCTATGATTGCAGTGTCAAGGACATAGTCCTGCCAGTTGAACTCTCCACGGCCTTGGCCGCCGCCGGAGAGCCAGCCGCGGGACTGACCCAGCGAGCCGCCTGAGGCCTGGAGGAAGGTGCCAGGCGGCGGTTTCCTGTCCAGCCCATCCTGGGTTATAGGGAACGCTGTTGGGGCAGGAGGGCAAAGGATGGAGAAATGGGGCCCACTCAGAGGGCTCTCAGGAAAGGGGTGGCAGGCGGGAGGAGGAGCAGTGGAGTGGAGGCAGTGGGGCAGGGAGGAGCCCAGGCACCTGGGACCAGAAGCAGCTGTACCCCGGGTCCTCTCTGCTTCTGGGGACCCGGCTGCTCAGAAGGCGGAAGTCTCGGCCAGACATGCTGAGCTCTGAATTAATGACTTTGTGGGCTGCCAGGGGAGGTGGGAGCCGCCACCCAGTCCCGTGGAAATCCCCTGTCGGTGGGCAGCAGGGCATCTCCCTGTGCGGGAAGCCTCCTCCCGCTCCCTCCAGCCTTCGACTGATTTATATTTATTTATTCTTATCGAGTCACAATATACACTTAGCAAAGTGCAAAACGCTTAAGTGGACGGCTCACTGGGTTTCTACCAACGTGCAGACGGTGTGGTCAGCGCCCGCACCAAAATCTAGATTGTTCCCGGGACCCAAGAAGGCTACCTCATCCCCTTTCTCCATCCAAGATTCCCCGGAGTCCTCAATTCTAACCGTCATCCCTTTCAACTACTGTTGCCTGTGTTTGAAGTTCAAATGAACAGAACCACCCAGGATGTATTCTCTTGTGGCTGACTTCTTCCATCCGACGTTCTGTCTGGGTTTTGTACATCAGTCCTCCGTTCTTCTTCACTGATGTATAATATTCCACCGTGTGACTCTCCCCCAATTTGTGTTTTCATCCAGTTCCTTCCTAGCTTGGGACTATTAGGAAAAAAGCTGCTGTGCACATTTCTGCGCCTGGCTTGGGGTGCACAGAAGCCCTCGTTTCTGCCAGGCACGCACCCCGGAGTGGTTTCAGGCCTTTTAGACACTCTGCTTGAAAACGCTCCAAGATCAGGGAAAGGAGAACTAACGTGTTTCCCGCCCCTCCCCTCCCCTCCCCCAGTACAGCCGCCTTGGGATTGCAGGCGTGAGAGTCTGAGAGGCGGAACGGAGCCAGAGGGCACTGCTCGACGGCAGCCACATTCGGAAGAAGATATAAAAGTACATTGGCCAGTCATCAACAGCATTTCCCCTTTCAAAAAATGTCATCTGACCTTCTGGGGGCAGTGCACGGAGCGATCTCCTGCAACTTGGGAGAAAGCCCTGCCTCTTGCCCATGGTGCCTGTCGAAGGCTCGGATGCCAAGTAGGAGCTCAGAGATGATCGAGTGTGTGTTCCCCATTTTACAGATGGGAAAACTGATACCCAGGGAAGCGACTTGCCTAAAGCCTCACTGCTGGTTTGAAGGACAGGACCAGGGACACAACGAGGCCTCTGTAAACTGGGAGGGTGGATCATATTCATTGGTTTTTCCCAGTGCTAGCTGGCTGAACTGGGACTGTTGTTCCCAAAGTGTAGAGTCCTCTGATAATCACCCCTCCACGGCTAGTGGCTGTCAGAGGGTCGATTTCCTCTATGGGTCACCTGCCCTGTGCCAGGTCCTGTTTTAGTCTCTGGGCCTACAGCTGGGGAGGAACAGACCAGCTTCCTGCCCTCATACAACGTTGCATTCTCACAGGGGAGAAGACCATACACTCGCAAGTAAGTACATAAAGTGAAAGGAGTTGGGTGTAGATCGTGCTCTAAGTAAGACGGAGCAGGAAGGGGCAGGGGAAGTGCTGGAGGCTTAGGGGACCGGGAGGGTTGGAGTGTTGAACAGAGTGGTCACAGCAGGTGACATTCAGAAGCCCTGGAGGAGGTGAGGGATGCTGTGGGGTGAGGTGGCCGCTGTGGGATGGGGAGAGTGTTCTGGGTTGGTGGGGAACAGCAAGTACAAAGGCCTCGAGGTAGGATCCTGGGGTATCCAGGAACATTGAGAATTGTTTGGCCGGAATAAGCTGAGCAAGTAAGAGGGGTGTGGGGGGTAAGGTCGGAGAGGTGAGAGGCAGAGGGGCCATCTAGGTGACTAGCGCTTTGACTTTAACTCGGTGAGAGGCAGGGCCTTCAGAGTTTCCCCAGAGGAGTGATAAGATGTGACTTAACATTTCAAGGGGGAGCCGGCTGCTCTGCGGAGAATAGCAGGGGGCGGGGGGGGGGGGCAGGGGGCGAGGACAGAAGCAGGGAGACCAGGGAGGAGGTGGTGGCAGTAATCCGGTGACAGCTGATGGGGCTCGTCCAAGCAGATGGGGATGGTGCCCGGATGTAACGTGCAGAAGGAGCACCAGTAGGACTTCCTGGCCCAGTACAAGACCACCTTCAATGCAGAGCAGATGCACTTTGCAAAGAGGGCCATGAGTTTCAGGTACAAGGTCTTCTTCTAGATCCTTCCTTCAGGTTCCCGTTCCCAGACTCAGCCAGGGAAAGGCCTCACTGTGTCCTCCCCCAGCCTGGGACCGAACCCTTCAACCAAGTAAATGTGCCAGTGTGGAGATGTGTGTGTGTGTGTGTGTGTGTGTGTGTGTGTGTGTGTCTGGGGCAGGGGAGGCCACGTCGATGCTTCTCTGCCTGTCCTTTACCTGCTCTCCCAATTTCTCTGTTCTCCGGGAAGCGTGTTGCCGAAGCTCTGACCCCTCGGCAGGCCTCGGAGCACCTGCGCGAGATCGAGCCTCATGTAGGCTCCTTGAATATGCTGCAGCCTTCACTGACCTTTCTCCTTGCGGCCCCAGGGCCTTTGCCTCCTCTGGGCCTTTGCACTTGCTGTTGGAACCTGCCCTCAGTGGCACCGCCTTCCTCACCTTTCAAGTCTTAGCTCAAATGTCACCTCCTCCTTGGAGAGGCCTTCCCTGCCCTCCCTGCTGGAAGTGAGTCACCCCTGCTGCTCTCTGCTTTCTTGCAACACTGCAGTCTGTAATGATTTATTTATTTGTTTTCTTGTTGATGGTTCCTCGTCTCTCGTGCTGTCAGGCTTTGGAAGGGCAGGGGACGAGCTGGTCCTGTTGACTGTCAATTCCCCAAGTACAAAGCTCAGTACCTAGAGGGACAGATTTGTGAGGAAGTTGACAGAGCCTCTGAGATGGTCTGGGTGCCCCCCCACCTCCTGGTATCACACCTTGAGCATCCCTTCCCACACCCAATAGGGCTGGCCCTATGGGATAGAGTGCACGGTGATGGGGAGGTGACTGTGTACCTTCCGTCACATACATACGTACTCATCATACATAAAGGCTTTTAGAGGTTAATTCCTCCCTCCCTCCTTCCTTTCTTCCTTCCATCTTTCCTTTCTCTCCCCCCTCTCTCTCCCTCCCTCCATTTAGATACATATAAAATTTCCTACTGGTCCTGCTGCTTTGAACCCTGACCGATACACAGGCCATCAAGGATTATGTGCTCTGAAGCCAAATTACCTGGGGGTTCAAATCCCAGGCCTACCATTTACGTGCTCTGGGGCTGTGGACCATTTCTTAATCTTTTGCCTTGGTTGCTTCATGATAAAATAGGAATTATACCTACCCCATTGCCTTGTGCATATTAAATGAATTAGTCAGCATAAATGCAGCTAGAACCCACACACACTTGCTATGGGAATGTCAGCTGTAGCTTTTTTACTTGGCACATAATAGATGCTCAATAAATATTCTCCAAATGCATGGCTGGTCAGCAAGTGAGAGGGGCCGGGGCCCTTGCAGGCCACCATCTGTCCCGAGCTTGCTTTAGAGCTCAGGTCTTTGTACGCACAAGGGCTTTGAGAGGGTATTTTCTGCCTCCCCCCACCCCCTGCCCTTCCTTCCTGGTGCTCTCTTTCCTATTTTTTTCCTAAAAAATTATTCATTGTCTAAAATTCAAACTGAACTGGACATTGGATCTTGGACCCTAATCTTGGCGGCTCAGTGAGGTCACCTCTGTGTGAGGGACACTGATTGATGCACCAACGTGGCCAGGTTCTGCCCTCAGTTTCGCGGTCAGATGCTAATGTGGGTGTTGCTGCAAAAGTGTTGTGCAGATGTGATCAAAGTCCGGAAGGACTGACTCTAAGTGAAGCAGGTTGTCCCAGATAATCTGGGCAGGGCTAGTCAGCTGAAAGGCCGTGAGAGCAGGACTCAGGTTTCCCTGATGCAGGATGAATCCTACCTGTGGATCCTATAGACCCGGCCTCGCCCCTGCCTCAGAGTGCTGGTCCGCCCCTCCCCGGGCCCCGCCCCTCCCCGGGCCCCGCCCCTCCCCGGGCCCCGCCCCTCCCCCATGGACAGCCCTTCCCGGGCCCGCCCCTCTAGGCCCCGCCCCCCATGGACAGCCCCTCACCAGGCCCCGCCCCTCCCGGGCCCCCCCTCTAGGCCCCTCCCCTCCCCCATGGACAGCCCCTCCCCGGGCCCCTCCCCTCCCCCATGGACAGCCCCTCCCCGGGCCCCGCCCCTCCCCGGGCCCCCTCTAGGCCCCGCCCCTCCCTAGTGGACCGCCCCTCCCCATGCCCCCCCGCCCATGGTCCCGCCCCTCCCGGTACCCGCCTTCTTCTGGCCCCGCCCCTCTCCGGGCCCCGCCCCCTCGTGGCCCCGCCCCGGGCCCCGCCCCCGTGGCCCCGCCCTCCCAGTGCCCGCCTTCCTCAGGCCCCGCCCTCCCGTGGCCCCGCCCTCCCAGGGCCCGCCTTCCTCAGGCCCCGCCCTCCCGTGGCCCCGCCCCTCCCCGGGCCCCGCCCCCTGAGCTCAGGCTCACCTCTCCAGCCCATCAAACTCCTTGTATAAATTCCCGAGTATCTGTCTGCCGAGGGTTCTGCTTCTCGGGCCGGACCCTAAGGCATCCGGTCCACTTCTCCGACACGAGGCGGAGGCTGGGTCCCCGTGTGGCTGGTTACTTCAGCTTCCGGCTCTGATGTCGGCCAGTTGCAGGATTAGGTTGGGGAACAGGGTCTCAGCTCGGAGGGACGGGGAAGCCTGTGTCTTTCAAGTTGGAGGGCTGGGGTCACGGAGGTTTGCTCCGGCTGCCCGGCGTCCCTCCGCCCTGTATCCCCACGCCTCTGATGTCTTTTGGGGGGAATTACTCCTCTCTGCACCCAGTCTGGCAGAGAGGAAAGGAAGGTAATTGGGAACTCTGGCCTCCCGCAGCCACGGTGCTGGCATAGGACCCAGGCCTCGCCAACCGGATGCTCCTTCCCTGGATCTGCATTAGGGCAGGTCCATCAGTTCATCGATGCGCTGAGAGCAGCTTCCAGTAAATTCCGTTTTGCAAAAGCCAGGCAAGAGCTGGTGTCAGCTACGGACTTCCTTCTTTATTGGTGTCCTTTCCACTAAAATGTAAACTCCAGGACAGCGGAGACTGGCTCAATGCAATAACCCCCGTGCCTAAAACAGTGTCTGGCACCTAGCACGTGCTCAGTTAAATGCTTATTCAATGAATAGACAACAGTCAGGCTGGAGGAGAGGCTGCCTTCTATTAATCCAGAATAATGGCTAATAATTCAGTCTCATGAGGCAGGTTTTGGGGGTCTCTCTCCTGAGAAGTGGGATGTCTCCTGAGGTTACTGTAAAGATTAAATGAGTTAGCCTCGTTGAAGTAGTCACACCAAGGGCCAGCATACAGGAAGCGCTGTTAAGATTAGTGCTTATTGGGAAACCAGACAATCAACCCTTGTTTGAGACAGGGGTGCCAGCTACCATCTTTATCTAAGGTTTACCAGGTACTGTGCTAAAATCCGTATACACATGATGTGGTTATTTCTTATGCCTTAAATCTTCCACCTGAGAAGTAGGTCACCTGCTGGGGAAGTGAGGCTCCCCTCGGTGGAGAGGATGCATTCATGGACTATTTGTGCCCTGCTTGCTTCTCTGGAGGCAGCCATCCGAGGCTTCAGCGGGCATTGGCTGCTCAGGGCCGGCAGCAAGGAGGGAAGGCCTGCTCCTGTTTCCAGGCCTCTGCTGGAGCAGGTCAGTCCATGGGGGGTCAACTCCAGCTGTGCCTCTGCTGTTGGAGCCCAGTGTTCAGTGTTCATCGGTTTCTGGTTCTAATTCATACACGATCCAAAACAGGGTGACCAAGCTGCTCTGGTTTGCGGGGGACTCTCCTAGTCTTAGCCCTCAAAGTCCCACATTCTAGGAGGCCCCTCAGTGCTGGGCAGATTGGGAGGGTTGGTCACCCTAATCCAAGGTGACCTAGAGGCGTCCTGGCATGTGAGCAGTTCACAGCTATGGAGAAGAAGTATAGCCGGGAAGGCAGTTGGCACCTGGGAAACTTGTAATCAGCTAACAATGCCCTAGTCACCGGTCAGGGGCTCCGGGGCAGGAGTCCAGCTTGAGTATGGTCCATGGTGAAGTGTGGGTGTTAAGTAATGTGATAGGATGTCTTTGCCATTTGCAAGTCAAAAAACAAAACAAAACGCCCATTGACTTAAGCAGAAAAGGGATATGCCAAGTCCAGGACTATAAGAGCTTCCCATGTGGCTGGAGCTGAGTGAAGTAAAATGGTGTCAGCTAGACAAGGTCTCTATCTTTTGGTTTTACTTTTTCCTGTGCTGCCTTATTCTCAAGCAGCTTCTCTCTCATCTTGGTGGTTCCGGCTGCTTTAGGGCTGGCACCCTTCCAGGCATAAAGGGGAAAGTGGGTGATTCTCTTGGCCAACAATTTCAATATGAGTCTTAGGATGGGATCTTCAGGCGTGTGACTGGTCACATGGTCACTGTTGAATCAATCACTGGGGGAGGGGGCAGGTAGGGGATGAACAGGACTCTTACTGGCTTAGCCTATAGCTCCCATGCTCTTCCCAAACCCCAGGGTAACTGGCACGGGGGATACGGGGACAGGTGGCCTGAACTTGCAGCTGCGACCAAATGCAGATGATGGTAGTAAAAAGGCAGGCAGCATTTACACGGCTGTTCAGGTCTCAGCAGCAAGAAGGACGGGGGCGGGGGGGAAATGTTTGGCATCTGGGCTAGATGCACCTGTCAAGTTGTCTTGGGAAACTCTTATATTGGGTAGGGACTTGGGTTAAAATAATCAGTGGTTCATCGTGACTGCATGTTAGGAACACTTTTAGAGAATAACTATGAGCCGCACCTCAGACCAACCGAATACTAATCTCTGGGAGTGGGGCCCTAATATTTGGGTGTAAAGGACACTCCAGGTGTTTTTACCGTGTTTTGCCATTTAGTTAGCTCAGTGTGTTTCAGGAGCCTCTGTATTTTAAACATCCATTCAGGTGTTTCCTATGCTCGGGGACCCCTGAACCAGGGCCCTGCTTTCCATCACAGCTTGGTACCCTGAGGTCAACAGGTAAGACTGCTCTTGGGTAGAGTTGACTGGTCCGGGTGCACCTGCTGGCCTCCTAAAGGCTGAAGGGATGAATCTCTCAGGACCCTTCCGCCACTTAGCAGTGGGGACTTAATCCAAAGTCTTTTATGAATCTACAAATCTTTTCAAATTGCTCTAGCCCCTTTAGAAGGACTCCGGTTTAAATTTTTGGTAGTCTCATTTTCCTGTGAAATGAGTGGTGCCTTTCTTCACTGGAAGGTTTTATTTTTTAAAATTCATTTAAAAAAAAAGATTTTATTTATTTATTCATGAGAGACACACAGAGAGAGACAGAGACACAGGCAGAGGGAGAAGTAGGCTCCCTGTGGGGAGCCCGATGTGGGACTCGATCCTGGACCCCGGGATCACACCCTGAGCCAAAGGCAGATGCTCAACTGCTGAGCCACCCAGGCACTCCCACCCCGAAGGTTTTAAATTAGATCTTGTCCCCTACACTGACTTAAGAGTTATTTCTCCCCTTCCAGGTGTGGAGTTCTACAGATCTGGAGCGTCTTCCACAGCATGGCTGCCTGGGGGAGGAAAAGGTATTTCCATCCTTATTTACCCAATGGCATCGCCAGTGACCATAGCACACTGAATGCTCCTGGTTGAAATATTCAAGAAGGCTTTATGAGAACTGGCCAGCCCGTTATGTTCCAGAGGTGCCTTCATAGGTGTGTAAACTGGAAATCAAATCTGCTTTCTTTCTTTCTTTCTTTCAAGATTTTTTATTCATTGGGGGGGGGGGCGGGGAGGGAAAGCACAAGCAGGGGCAGAGGCAAAGGGAGAGGGAGACACAGACCCCACTGAGCGGGAAGCCTGATGTGGGACTCGATCCCACGACCCGGAGATCATGACCTGAGCCGAAGGCAGATGCTTAACCATCTGAGCCACCCAGGCGCCCCTCAAATCTGTTTTCTTTTAGCACCAATGTTATTAAGGCCCAGGTGGTTTTCCAAGCTAGCCAGCAGATATCTGTTCAACTTGTATGAAGAATTGTTGAACTATATGAATAACTTTGCATGTATATTATTACTTACCTAAGATTATAGATGGAAAAAACAAAAACTGGTTCCAGAGTTAAGAGACTTCGTATCATTTCGTTCGTATCGTTAGAAAAATATTTACATCTCCCTCTTAAGCTGTATGTTTTGGGTTTGTAGGACATTTCTGTCTTCCAAGTCTATATTATTTCCTGAATAATATCAGTACAGCAAATGGGTGGTGTGTGATAAAACACATTTGTCAGGTGGCAGTGGGGAGGGGCAGTCCCGATAACGACAATCCCCGTGGTTGACATACATAATTGAGCCTGCAGTCCATGCCCCCAACTGGACCCCCTTAGCTGAGCCCTGGGGGGCAGTCAGGACAGCCCTGCTGTCCATACGTAGCTCAGCGGCCCCATGTCCCACGTGGTATAAACACTAATTACTGGGGCCCCACTTCTTAAGAGGAGCCAGGAGGGCAGTGGGATGGGCCTCTGAAGAGTAGACACCTCTGGGCAAAGGCAGCGCTCGGGGTGGGGCGGGGGTGGTGGGGGTTGTTCCTGGGGCGGACACCCTCCCTCCCCGCCCCCTGGTGAATGCAGTCCAGCTGAAGCACCAAGCTCAGGGTCAGTCTAGCAGAGGTTCTAATGGGAACTTCACCGTCTTTTCTAGAATCCCCAATCTGTCGGGGCTGGAGGGGCTGCATTGCCCAGATGCTTTCGTTTCTGGATGAGAAACGGGGACCCGTGAGGGCTGTGGCTCCCAGGCTGGGGGGATCACACAGAGGCTCGACCCGTATTCTGATTTGTCCTAAACCCAGCTTCCAGATTTTGTCTGTCCCACTGAAGAGGTGTTTTCACCTTCCGTGGGGGAAACAAAGACAAAAGACACTTCTCCATCAAGAGCCACCCTCTCTGGGGTGCAGGGAGGGGCACAGACCGTAAAGGGAAGCTGCCCATGGAGGCTGTGCCTGCTGGGTGGGGATCCCTGGATGATCTGCGCTGCTCAGCTCCTTCTCGCGTGGAGCTGGATTGGGCGGCCAAGGGGTGTAGGTTCTTGCCATCTAGTGGTGGCTGGTGCGACTGGGAGCTACAGTGGCTCAAGACCGGTCTAGACCAGACTTGGTTATCCCCGGGCCCTCCATCCCAGGTCCTGGATGTGCCTCAGGTTCACCCAAAGAGGTTTTAAAAAATATGAATGTTCTACCCCACACCTGCTGCACCAGAAACTCCGAGGCCTGGAAATCAGTTTAGCTTTAGAATATAGATCCCCTCTAAAGGGGGATCTATAGGATCCACCTCTAAACTACTAGGATTGGGATAGGATTTGGGAATCCAATTCTTTTTTTTTTTTTTAAAGATTTTATTTATTTACCCATGAGAGACACAGAGAGAGGCAGAGACACAGGCAGAGGGAGAAGCAGGCTCCATGTAGGGAGCGTCATGCCCTGAGCCGAAGGCAGACGCTCAAGCACTGAGCCACCCAGGTGCTCCTGGGAATCCAAATTCTTAACAAGACTTCTCTACCAACTCCCATGGGCAACTTGACTTCAACACCATTGACTCAGCTGGCTGCAGGTTAGAGACAACCGTGGGATATGGATTTTTAAAAACTCTGATGCTGTATTTGGTCATCTTACTAGAAGCATAATGCCTGCGTTGGAGAGGATAAAACATAGTGGTTACTTCAATATCTGGGTTCGAGTCCTGCTTTTGTTGCTCCCAATCGTGTAACCATGGGCCCATGTCTAAGCTTCTTCCTGCTTCTGTAAAGTAGGAGATAAGAGTACGTGTCTGTCAGGGTTGTTTCAAGGGCTCAGCGAGATCATGTGCGAAACACTTAGCACAGGGCCTGGCCCCTAGGAAGAACAGTCCCCCTGCTCAGATCTACTGGGGGCACCGAGTGTGATCACGGGAACATATTTATAAGAGGAATGTCCCGAGGAGGAGGGGATGGAAGAGCTGAGGGACCTGGGGGAGGCTTAAGGGTCTCTAAGTTGGGGGTATTTGGGGAGCAAGGCATGTGCTGCGTGGAAATGCCAGGTCAGGCTCTGGCGTGCAGGAGGGAATAGGGATCAGGAGGCGGCAGGTGTGAGCCGACCCCTTGGCAGCCCCGGAGCTAGGAAGGGTACGGACTAGCCGGCGGGTGGGGAGCCTGCTGCCGCGGACCCTGCGGGCGGATGCGAATGAGAGGAAGCGGGTTCCAACGTGCGGCTTGCACCCCTCAGAGGGTCGTGGGGGACTCGAGGACAAGCCTCTGCCACAATAGCCGTGTGTGTGCTTGCGTATACACTTGGCACACACGTGTACGCGTACTCGGTAGGCGCATGCACGCACCTGTGCGCCTACGTTTACGTGTTAGAGCACATAAGGCCGGCGTCTTGGACCTGCGGCCTCACAAAAGCTCCAAGCGACATCAGGCCGGAGCCAAATTTAAAATAGACACGTCGTAGGTGTTAGGGACTGGATGCTGGTTCCCTCTCACATTCCTAGGTTGGACCCTAACCCTCTGGGGACGCCGTTTGGAGGAGGCCCTCAGGGAGGTGACCAGGTCATGAGGGCGGGCCGTCATGGGCGGGCTGAGCACCCTTCTACGAGAGACCCCAGAGAGCCCCCTGACCCCCTGCCAGCCGGGGCGACGGGCACAATGAGCAGGGAGCGGACTGCAGCCCCTGGGAGGGGCCTCACCAGACCCCCTCTGATGGGCTCCCTGGTCTCGCCCTGCAGCCTCGGGAGCTGCGGGGAGTGACTTTCTGTGGTTTTCGAGCCCCCCTGCCCGGGGCACTTGTTACAGCAGCCGGCGGCACGGAGACACCGGGTCTGTATTTGGGGGGCGGGTTCGTGGCCGCGGCAGAAATAGGGTGGTCTTGGGGAATCCAGCCACCGAGGAGCTTTCTGCGTGGATTTGAAGATTGACCTCGATGATGCTGTGGGTTGCTTTTTTCCACAAATGCAGTCTGCACCCCACGCCCCCACCCTGCCAACCCCAGGAGCCAGCCAATTCGAGGTTCACCGAGTTAAGTGGCCAAGAAACCAGAGCCACGGCTGGTCCAGAGAGGGAGGGAGCAAGAGAACCTCCCTCGTGGCGCCTCGCCCACCTACCCACCCCCCCCCCCCGACCCCCGGGCCT
This sequence comes from Vulpes lagopus, assembly GCF_018345385.1. Classification (NCBI taxonomy): domain Eukaryota; kingdom Metazoa; phylum Chordata; class Mammalia; order Carnivora; family Canidae; genus Vulpes; species Vulpes lagopus. The sequence goes on from NC_054831.1 coordinate 131,507,254, forward strand.
CTCTGTTGTCTTTTCCCCTTGCCTGTGTGATTTTTTTTTTTTTCCCTCCTCACACTAGCTTCCATGTTAGGTACTTTTTTTTATCCATCACTTGAGGCCAGAGAGTGGTCCCCAGCTCTCCCGCGGGCGGTGCTGCCTCGGTGGGGTTCCCGGTGGATCCCTGCTCCGGATGTTCTGGGCTCAGTGTTGTCGGGGATACTGGCTCCATCCTCTTGGCTCTGGACCGACCTCTAGGGTGAGCTAGAGCCGGAGTGGTCCTGCTTGGCCGGAGCAGAGTGGCACGGAAACCCCATCAGGAAACCGAGAGACGTGTGACATCCTGTGGGGTGTCCCTAGATGGTGGCTGCATGGTGGCAAGGAGACACAGGGCAGCACTGTCCCCAAAAATGCAATGTCACAGGCTCAAGGGAGCGTGTCTCTAGCTAGGAGGATCAGGTCAGGTAAGAAAAAAAAAGGAATTTAACATCATTTCATCCTTCCGTGTTGTCCTGTGTAATGCAGGGAGAGTGTTTGAAATGCGGGGTGAGGCTGTGTGTGCACATGTGTGTGTGTGTGTGCACGGGTGAGGGCCTGGAGGAATTAGGAGAAGGGACGGGGCACTTCGGGGTCAAGCCCGGGGACAGCGTGTAGCTTAACGGAGGCTCTTCTTGGGTCAGGAGACCCAATTCCCGCTGATTTAAGCAGGGAGTGTGTGTTTCGGGGGGAGTGTTATGGGCTGAATTATGCGCCCCCCCCCAAATGTACATGTTGCAGGCCTTACCCTCAGGACCTCACAATGGACTGTGCTTGGAAACAGGGTCTTCAAAGAAGTGATTAAGTCAAAACGAAGCCATTAGTGTGGGCCCTGATCCAGCATGATTGGTGTCTCTGTGAGAAGAGGGACCCGGGGCACAGACAGGTGCAGAGGGAAGACGCGTGAGGACCCAGGGGGAAGACGGCCACCACACCCCCAAGGAAAGGGGCCTCGGAGGAAACCAACCCTGCTGACACCTCGATGGTGCATTTCTAGCCTCTAGAACCGTGAGAAATTAAATTTCGATTTTTAAGCCACGTTGTTATGGCAACCCTAGCAAACCAGTGCAGGGGGGCAGAGGCTGGCACCCCCAGGACTCAGGAAGCAGGGGTGGGTCTGCAGGGACAGGTTGGTCCGGGGAATGCAACCGTCTTGTACTGTGGCCCTGGGTCGGTCCCATTCCCTGGGCTGTCCGGGTGTGGGAGGGACGTGGCAGCCCGTAACTCTGGGGCCCATCTTACAGCCCAAGACCCGAAAAGTCCCTATTTTGGACCATCTGGGTAAGCATGCGGACTTGCCCTCTCAGATCTCAGGGCCATTTGCATCGCCTGGGGGCCGCGGGGCTGGACTCCCTGCAGCCGGATCCCAAGACCTCCCTGAAGGCAGGGATGGGGTTGCGGGGGGGCGGGGGGGTTGGGGTGCGGGCAGCAGGGGCAGGAGGAGACCAGGGTCGCCCCACCCCTGAGAAGTGAGGGCAGAGCTCTCTCCCCAGGCGGGCAGAGGAGGGGAAAGCATGCTCCGCGCGGACGGGAAGGGAACTGGCCGCAGGCCCCACAGCCTGTCTGTGCTGAGCCTGGGGGGCCGGTCAGCCCGGGGTGGGGCTGGGGGGGGGTCGGGCTCCCAGCAGAGTTGGAAGGGGGAGGCCACTCTCAGGCTCCGTCTAATTTGCCGGGAGGTCTAGGGCAAGCATCCAAAACCCATGCTCCTTCCCTATCGTTTTTGTTTGTTTGTGTTTTAATAAAATGGGGGTGGTGGGGGTGTGGTGTGAGATTAGCTCCCATAGGAGCTCACTCAACCAGACCCTTCTCGCCCCTAAATTACTACCTTGTTTTAAGTCGGGAGCTCACGGGGCCGCCTTCAAACCTGTAATTTACAGAGCGATTTTCTGCCGAGTGGGTTGGGGTGGGGGGATGGAGCTCCCGATAACCTAGAACCTACTACGGAGGAAGTCTGCTCTGCCCTGGGAACATCTGGCTTTAGGGATTTTTTTAATTGTAAACAGCTGGGTGCCGGCGGCCAGCCTCAGGCCCTTGGTTCCGAGCCCAGACTCTGCCAAGAGCCATTTGGCTCCGCCCCTCCCACGTGCTCCTCCAGGACCCTGGGAGTCTATGTGACCGCTCCATGCCTCAGTTTCCCTATCTGTCAGATGAGAAAAGCCATGCCTCTCTGAAAGCCATGGTCATGTGCAGCTGTGACTCCCAACCGGGGCACTTCTGCCTCCCAGGGGACGTTTGGCGACGTCTGGGAGAATGTGGGAGTTGCCAGGCCTGGAGGGGGGGTGATGCCCGCATCTCCTGAGTAGAGGCCCTGATGCCGCTTAGGATCCTGCAGTGCACAGGGCAGGCCCCTGACAACGCGTGTCCCGAATGTCGATGGTGCCGAGGTCGGGAGACCCCGCGGTAAAAGGACAGGGCCAGTCGAGGCTGTCTGTTAGGTCTGACCTCTGGGTCCGACCTGGAACCCTTGAGTCTGTCTCTGGTGCTTCCGTGAGCTGCTGGGCGCCGGGACTCAAATTTCTTTCCTCCTGTGAATATCAGGGGGCTGCTCTCCCCTGGGGTCCATGCTTGCCCCACTGCTAGGGAGAGGAGACCTCTGTCCGGGAAGGAGGAAGCCTTTGGGCCACACGAAAGCACCCGTCTGCTGGAGTCCCCTAAGAGCCACTCATCTGCTCAGGACACGAGCCCCGGTGGGTGCTGCAGACCCCGTCCCACGGAGACTGTGCTAGAACTACCAGGTGAGAGCGTCTCTCTCGTGCAGGGCTTGCTCAGCTGGGAGGTTGTGTGTCTCGTGGTCACTTGCCAACAGTGGGGACAACCTGTCTGAGCATGGCCCTGATATAGAGAAAAGCAAAGCCAAGAGATGAAGGGCGATGAAGATCCTGAAAATATCATCTGACGCCCGGGATCCAGCCGCATCCAAAGCCAGTCACAGTCACAGTCATGGTCCCTGGGCTGTGCTTTCCGGACACCAGTCAGTACATTGCTTGGTACTTTTTAAATTTTTTAAAAAAGATTTTATTTATTTATTCATGAGAGACTTGCAGAGAGAGGCAGAGACCCAGGCAGAGGGAGAAGCAGGCTCCATGCAGGGAACCTGACGCAGGACTCGATCCCGGGACCCCAGGATCACGTCCTGGGTCGAAAGCAGATGCTCAACCACTGAGCCCCCCAGGTGTCCCCTGCTTTGTACTTTTAAGCCAGTTTCTGCAGTGAGTTTCTATCTCCGTTCACTGGCTCATACAGAAGTCCCACCTGCCCTAAAATCTTTTTCCCCCCAGTTATGTTTTTTTCTAGAGAGCCCGCAGCCGTGAGCTTCTGAATGAGGCCGTGTTTGGGTAATAAGCTAAGTTCCCTCTGGACGCTGTAGCAGCCTGAACTTTCTGCCTTGGTGGGAATGTGCTGGATCTGCCCAGCAGGCAGCCGGCAGCCCCAGGCAGCCACGGAGCGGAGCGCTTGAAATGTGCGGGGCGGGGTGGGGGGGCTGAGGAATGGAAGCTTAAATTTCACTTAATATTAATTAATCATTTAAACGGCCCCCTGTAGTCTGTGGCCACCTCTTGGATGGCACGGCTGCACTGCGTCTTGCATGTCTCCCTCCGTGAATTTAAATTTATTTGTTTTCTATCTGTTCACCTGTTCAACCCAAGTGCCTGTCGGACGCGGGACGGGGGGACGTGGTCCGGTCACAGGCGCCACATGAACGGCCTTAATGCAAAGCTGAAGCGCAGAACGTTTGGGAGGACGCCCGGGCTCCGTCCTCTGGGTCACAGACAGAGAGGGCGGACCAAGCAAGGCTTCTCCGGGAATCCACAGGTGCTCCCCCGAGGATCCCTTCTGGAAGGTGGGCCCACGTCGGGGAGGCACCCGGAGGGGCAGGGCCAGGCCGGGTGGGGTGTTTGCAGACGGACGCGCGTGCAGACGGTCCCCCACTCACCGTGTCTGTCTTCTCATCGGTAAAACGGAGATGCTAACGTACGTGCCTCTCGGGGCGGCTTCGGGGTGAAACGGGCCACGCGAGCCACGCGCTTAGCGGACGGTGGGCGGCTGGCGGGGACACACAGACCAAATCCCAGCTGCTCATTGTGTTTGAGAACTTGGCCCCCTCCCCTGGGGGGCCTGGTGAGGCTCAGAGACCCTCAGGGCAACCCAGGCTACCTCCCGCCGCGGAACCCTCCCGGGGAAGAAGCTCTGCGGGCCCCATCTAATCGGGAGTTTGGTGACGTTTCCTTCTAGGCTTTCCCCTTGCTCGTAGAAACCAGCAGTACATCTTTTGACCGGCCTGGCTTAACATAGACATCTCAGATTTCTACCTGGGGTCGTGAAAGAGGCACCTGATGCCTTGTTGGCCTCAAGCCAGCTCTGCCCGGACAGCCCCGGTGCCCCCTCCTGGGCCCACTGTGTCATTCTGTATCCCGAGGAGCCCAATTTGGCGATGAGTCAAAGGGAAAGAGGGACGCGTGCGCAGAAAGTGGGAGCTTCATGTCCAGTTAGGAAGCACTGCTTGCAATTGGGGGTGACCCAGATGGGCAGATGCCACCTGCCCCTCCAGCACTCGCAGGAGATGAGCCCCTCACTTCTTTCTCCCAGCCTGTTTTCAGCCCAATTTACTCTGGGACCTTTGCACATGCTGTCGTGGCGATCTAGAACCCTTTTCCCTTTCTCCTTCTGCGGCTGACCTCTCCTCCGTCCAGGCCTGTCCTCCTTCCGACCACATCAGATGCCCGTGTGGGAAGCCCTCCCACTAGACCTCCGCTCTCAAGGCTGGTCACAGTTACACTCTCACATTCTGGAGGAGTATTTGATTTGTGTCCCCTTTCCCCACCGGACTGGAAGGTCTCCAAGGGCAGATGCTGGGCAGGACTTAGTTCACCACCGTGTCCTCAGCATCTCTCTCGGTTCTGACTGCCTGGAACCTTCTTCCCCCGGGTCTTGGCGGGGCTGGGTCCTCAGAACTTAGGTCTCAGTTCAGAGGTGCTCTGGGAACCCCCATCCCTCCACCGCCCTGGCCACGGGCGAGCTTCTGCGAACCGGGAAGAGCCCTCACCAGGAGTGGGAGCCGCTGGCATCCTGGCCTCAGACGCCCAGCCTCCAGGGCTGGGAAAAAGAAATGTGCTCTGTGTGAGCCCCCCAGGCTGTGCTGTTTCGTCAGGGCAGCCCGAGCTCACTGAGGCCGGCACTGGAGAGCTGATCTGGGAAATCTGAAAACGAAAGAACCCCTTGGAGGGGCGTCTGGGGGGCTCAGCGGTGGAGCGTCAGCCTTCAGGGCCTCACCCTGGGGTCCTGGGATCGAGTCCCGTATCAGCTCCCTGCATGGAGCCTGCTTCCCCCTCTGCCTGTGTCTCTGCCTCTCTCTGTGTGTCTCTCATGAAAAAATAAATAAAACCTTGCAAAAAAAAAAAAAGAACCCCTGGAGGAGGGACGCAGAAAGCCACTGACGCTAAGGGAAGGGTCACTTACTGGACGCTTCCCTCCTGCCAGCAGGGGTCGGGCCCAGACTCTTCCAGCGGGACAGAGCGCATCTGAACTCCACTTTGAGTGATGCCACCTGGTGAGGTAGGTCCTACACTGGGAGGCAGGGGCGGGGGGGTGGTTGGAAGTGCCAGCTGGGCCGGAGGAGCCTGCGGTTGCGATGGGAGGCAGATGACCGAGTCTGAGCCCCTGCCTCGGGAATTCTTAGCTGTATGGAGCTGGGTGAGCCTCTTTGCCTCCCCAACCTCAGTTTCCCCACCTATGAAATGGGCCCATAATCCCCTCTCAAGGCGGCTGCTGGCAAAATGAAATGAGAACGCACGTCGCAAAAGGCTACCTGGTCAGCGGAGCTCTGCGCGGTAGTGTTTATTGTTACAGTGTTAAAATTCACTCCTGGGAAGACGCGGGGGCCGTGGCCCCGAGGAGAGAACCCAGACCGTCATCTCTGCTCGTGGATCACGGATTCCCTTCGCAGCCACGGACTCCGTCTGCGGGGGGCGGTTCCTCTCCCCCGCCAGCCGCTGCTGGCAACGCCGGCCTCAGAAGCCGCTGTGTCCCGGGCTCTTCTTGCCTCGCCACACAGCCGCCAGGAGCCCGTGGGAGCCTCGAAGAGCAGCGTGGAAAAGACGGTGCCACAAGGTGCGGCTTTGGACGGGACGGGGGCGGGCCAGGTGGGAGCAGTGGGGGCCCCCGCAAGTCACGTCCTGCCACACGCGGCCCTATTGAGGGGCCTCAGGATTGGGGGCCACTGTCCTGCCCGCCCCTCCGTGCTGGCCGCGCTCTGCAGACGCCCCTTTCCCTTCTCCTGCATCTGCTCCAGATGCTCGTGTGGCTCCTCCCGCCTCCTACAGCCTGAGCCCTGGGGACGGACACGCAGATTTCTGGGAGAAAGGCTCTGTGGGGCTAAGGAAGAGGGGGCCTCTCAGAAGTGTCTGGGGCAGAGCTGAGTCTGCCGGGCAGGTGCTTTCTGACGGCTCTGGCCCCCAGCTTCTCGGAGAGATGTGGGGTGCCTCCACCCCCTTCTGGGTCACCCCAACCTCTGGCACCAACTGCCTCTTTTTAAGGGGCTAGCACCCATGGGCGCAGGTGCCACCTCCCAAAGAAGCATATTCACATTTTCCCAGAAGCCCTGTCACCCCTTGAGGCCCCTTAGGGCCGAACATGGCAGGTCGCTGCTCTGCAGGTGGCCACCCTCCAGCCTTGGTCAATTAGCCACCCGAATCTCTCCACCAAGTCTGTCTGCACCCCGTGCTCTCCTTGCCCACCCTCAGAGCAGAGTTGACATTTAGGATTTTTTTTTTTTTCAGCAGACGAAGCTCCCGGGATCTGACCCTCTGTGGAGGTTGTTCACTCATCAACCAAGCTGTCCTCGTGTTGCAGAGCCAGCTCCACGCGCTCAGCTGGCCGCCAAGGATAGCAGCGGTGGGCAGGCGAGAAGGTGCCATCGGGGTAGCATTTGGACTGAAAGGTACTTTTGATGTCCACGTGGCCCCGGGCCTGTTGGCCGAATGCTGCAAATTTTGTTGTCCACTTGCCCATCTCATGCCCCGTGGGATTGAAGGGGGGGGATGCAAGCTTCATTTCCGACAACTCAGGTCAACGCTGGCTTCAAGCAATCAGAGCTGCACGCAGGCACCATGTGCCAGCCTTGCTCACCCCGTGGGAATCATTTCCTGCCTGGTTTGCTGCTTCCCAAGAGGCAGATCCAGGGGTCCCAGGTCACCGAGCCTGGACGCTGGCTTGGGAGTGACCTGTGTGCGGCATCAGGCTATGGGGGAGGGGGTTTACTCCCCCTGGCAGGCTGCAGGCTCTGCAGCCTGTGTGGCCGAATGGCATTAACATCCCGGGGTTTGGAACCCCAGCAAAGCCAAGTTAGACGCCAGAGCTTCACCCCTGAGGCCCTGGAATCAGAGATGCCACCCCAGGAGGCTACACATTCAGACAAGAGAGGGGCCGTCCACCTGCCGCCTGCTGGGCGCTCGGCTTCCAGTGGCAAGAAAAGCTGTGCTTATCTTAGGGTCAGAGTCGGGCGTTGGGGAGGAATCGTTCTCAGGTTCATCAGGCCTCGGTTTAGGCTTTTCCTGAGAGGAAACTGTTCCTTGGGTCGAAGAACCTGCGCTTTGGCGGGTCTCGGAGGCTGACACCTGTTCAAGTCTTGGAAATTCAGACCTGCCCTCGGCTCTTGTGCAAAAGGCTTCAACGCTGTGGTCCCGACAAATGATGTGCTCTGACGACCGAGGCGTCAGGAGAACCCCAATGCGTTTGTGCCCCCGAATCATCGCTCGGCGCGGACGTCAATGGACTCGAGCCTGAACACGTGGCTCAGATGGATTTTTCCACGGTCGTCCACGTGAACCTTTCTATCTCTCTCTTTGGTCAGGGCCCTACTGGGGGCTCTGGAGAGTCCGAACGTGAAGCAGTCCTCGTCCTCCTTTTGGCCCAACCAGTTGCGGGGAAACCGGTTCAAGGTCAATTCTGTGTCCCACACGGGAAACCGGACACTTCCTTCTGTCCCCGTACCTTCCCACCTGTCCCCAGAGAGGTTACAAAGCGTGTTACAGACATTAGCAAGTGTTAATGCTCACAGTGTCCCTGGAGGGGACCGGAAGGGTCGTAGATGAAGACGTTCAGGCACAGAGAGGTGAGGCCCCTGGGAAGGAGCCACGGAGCAGAACGGTGGCGGGGCCGGGAAGGGGCTGGGTTCTCTGCACCGCCTTCCTGACTTTGCCCTGCAAGGTTCGTCTCAGCGAGGGCACTGGCGAGCACACCTGTTTCAGGTGCCTGAGCCATCACCACAGAGGCTTGTTGGGTAAACAATGACAAGCACTTCCCTGCTCCCGATCCCAAACCCACTGTTGCACGTGGTTGCCACTGAGTCGATCACCCGTGCTGGCTCCTGTCCTCAGAACATCCTTCATCCTGACGACAGGAAGTCTGCATTTCCTGGAAATGTCGCTGCTAAGCCCCACCCGTGCAAGGATCACCCACCTGCCTCCACTCGCGGGAAGAGAAGGCAAATAGCTTTTCTACAGTCCACCCCCCGCGTGACACACAACTTTTAGGGGCTGGGAGGGAATGACCGTCTCACTGTGCATCCTCCCAATCCCAGTGGAGATTCAGGGACCCAAGTCAGAACCCGAGTTCCCCAGTCATGGGAGGAACGGAGCCAAAGCCAAGGGCTCACCCGGCCGGCCGGAGGGCTCCAGGTGCCCAGGGTCAGCCTCAGGCTTGGCTGGTGCCTCGCCCCGTCCCGGCGCTGGGCTCTGTGTGTCCGGCTGGAGTCCCACCTGCGCCTTCCAGGAGGGTGTTTTGGGGACCCCCTGGCCTCCTTCCACCTTGGCAGCTCAGCTCGAGGCCGCGGAGACCGCGTGGACTGCTCAACGGCTGACAGTCCCTCTGCGGGGGGGCCTGGGCTGCCGAGAGGCTGGGCTGACGGGTCCTTCCACGCAGCGGGAACAAGCAGGTGCCTCCTCGCCCCCTGGAGCCCCCGTGTGACGCTGCGCCAGTCTGCTGGGGTTCCGTCCGGGAGCAGAGGAGCATCCTCGGCCGCGGTCCCTATGTACAGAGTGGTGCCAGCCTCTGGCGACTCCCTCGGCGGGCGTGTCCGCGCTGGGCCTGGCGCGGCGTCCCTTCCTTACACATTGGTGACCTCGAGGCCATTGTAGCCTTCCAGACGGCACTGCTCCGGCCTGCCCTGGGGGTCATCGTCTCCACAGTCTTCATTTTGAAGAGAGCCGTAGTCGTCGTGAAAATCGGGGTCTTTGCTGCTGAAGCCCCTTCCTATCTTCCCCAGGGGGAGCTGAGGAGAGAGAAATGAGATGAACGGGCGAGGAGGAGAGGAAAGGGATGAGTGTTCTCGGACCTGGGGCATGTGGGGTCCCCCATTCTGACCGACGCGTGACCTTAAGCCCCTCGTCCAACCTCTCCGTGTTCCTCCTGTGAGATCTCATGCTCTGTCGCTCAGAGACCCGGAGAGGGTTTCACGAGTTAACGTCGGGGAGAGCTTCGTGTTCCCAACCGGAGGAACTGGACGGTTGCCGAGGGTGAGGACAAATAAGGTCTTTCTGATTGTCCTCAAGAGCCTCCCATCTCCCTCGCCAGCAGGCAGGAGAGTCAGGGACGGGTGTGATGGGGGAGAGGCCAGGGTGTTTGCACATGGGCCTGAAGTCTGACTGCGCCCCCGGGTCGGGAAGAAATGTTCTAGCACCTGCCGGGGTGGTGGAAAGAGCGTGGCTTTCGGAGACTCACAAGCCAGAGTTTGGACTCCTGCCCTGCCACCTCCCAGCTGCGTGACCCTGGAGGGATCACCTGCCCTCTCTGAGCCCCTGCTTTCTCAGCTTCGGAGTGGGAAGAGCACTTCCTTCCTCCCCGAGTTGTGGTCAAGAGCAGAAATCGGATCTGCACGGCGCCTGGCAAGGTGCTGGCAAAGGGCTCTCGCTGTCGTAGGACCAGGCTCCCGGTGCCTGTTTACCTCTTATTTTGAACATCCCTCTGTGACAATGATCCTGACAGCGCTTTGGAACCCTTTAGTTCCTTGACTGGTTTTGTTTCCAGACCAGGGGTTTCCCAACCTTTTGTCCAATGTTGCCACCTTCAAAAAGGAGCCTTTTTAGAGACGTTTCCCCCAATCACGCCCCCACCGTGAAATTTCCACACGGCAGATACACCGTGCTTCTCTTCACGTCCCGTACGTATACTGAGCCTCACACGTAGAGAGAGTGAGGGGTCTGTTCCCCTCCCCTCCCGCCCCGGCACCAACTTTCACCCGTACTCGAGACCACACGTTCTAGACGGAGGGCGCCGTGAGTGGGGGTGGGGGCTCAGTCAGGCTTGTCCCTGTTCATGCCTAGGGTGGTGCCCAAATATGTTTGCTGAACGAAGGAGAAGTTTTGGATTACCCGCCTCTCCCTCTGCGTCTACGCGCTTCCACCGAGGAGCCTGGGTCAGCCTGGGTCCACGCGAACAGGCGCAAACTGATGCACTTTCACAGACCAGAGCCTAACCTGCGGCTGTCGGCCGTCGGCTGGGTCCTTGGAGCTCAAGAGCTAAGTCAGTGGTTCTCGGAGTCTGGGCAGCTTGGCTGCCTGCAGGGTTCCCCGTCACCCCAGAGGCCCGTGGCTTCAGGAGGCCCAGATGGGCCCCAGAATCTGCTTGTTAAGCAACAGCCCAGGTGATTCTGATGCGGGCAGGTGAGACCTACTCTAAGCCTGCGGTGGGGGTGGACTGGGGGCTTAAGCATTACACAGGTCAACTGAAGGTGGCTTCCTCTCTCCTGGTCGCACCTGTGATCTGGCCCCCCCTCCCTCCTCATCCTCAGGCCAAGATTGGAGGTGGGAGGCAGCACCAAGGGCCCAGATGACAAAAAAAAAAAAAAGACCTTGCCCAGGTGCAAGACTCTCAGCCGAAGCCATCCGTAACTTACCCGGCCGGCCTTGTACTTGATGCCACTGCTGTTCTCCTCCTTGCCCGCCCGGGTGATGCTGGAAGCCCTCCCGGGGGGTGTTCCGAAACGCTCAGCCTCCCGGATGCCTGAGGAGCTGGGGAGAGACCCATTCTGAGTCAGCAGTGCGGGGGGGGGAGGGCCCAGGCGGCTTCCACCCCCCGGAGACACGCACACTCACACAGGTGACAGTGGCCTTAACTGCTGTGATCTGCTGCGTCCCTCCTGCGTGCCACCCCGTGCTGAGCACTGTATGAATGCAACCCTTACAACATCCCTGCATGACAGTTGGGGCAACGGGATGGGAGGGCTCAGGCAGGTTAAGCGACTTGCCCAGGGTTACCCAGATGCAAGTGGCCGAGCCGAGATCTGAACCCAAGTCTGTGAGACTCTGAGGTCTCCAGGGTGCTGCACACCTTGCCAGGAGAGGGGAGGCTTGATGGGAGAAGGCCCACATTTGAGCTAACTGGCACGACTGGAGAAGCATCAGCAAAATCCCCCTTACTTTGCATTTGAAATCTGTGTCCCCCACTCCACGAATTTGATGCCTGAAGTGACCCCGTTACTCCCTTCTCTGTGTTAAAGCATCAAGGGCTTCCGTTAGAATGGGACTGGGCAAGCGGCACCTGGCTGGCTAGCTGGTTTTGCAAATAAAGTTTTATTGGAACCCAGGCACGCCCATTGGTTCACATGTTGTGGAAGCCCGCTTTCTTCGGGGTGCTTTACGTTTGACACAGACCAGATGGTTCTCAGGTGCTCCCGTATTTACTGTCCAACCTTTTATAGATGAAATTTGCCTGTGAGGACACCAGTGCTGTGGAGGACGAAGCGGGGAGGACAGAGGGGCACGGGATGGCCCCCGCCACCACCATGCCAAAATCTCTCTCCTTCTTGCTTTTCCCACCGCAGCTGAAATCCCACCCCAGTTCCTCCTTTGGATTAAAATGGTGAAAACATCAATGCTTCAGGGAATAAGCCAAGCATTAGATGAAGGCCTTTGGAGGCTAGAAATGGCCTCTTGTGTACTTCTAGTCACATTGTCAGACCCTGAGGGGATGGAATGCTGAAAGGATGCGTTTTGATAAAGGTAGGCTCTGGAGGACCCGGCATCTCAGTGAGGTTTCTGGAGTCAATGTAGAGGGTATCCTGGACCCTAAAAAGCCATCATGGTGCAGGAGGGAAGGTCAGGAGTGGGAATCAGCCTTGGCTGCAGGCCCACCTGAGAGTTGAATCTGACCCGATCAAATGAGGATTTTTAAGGCCTGTGAGGTACAAGATGCTCTGCTCTGGTGGAGACGAAAGAGGTGGGGAAGGGAAGAGTATGAATGGCCACCTCCTGGGTGCTGGGTGTTAGCCAGGTCCTCACCCATGTGTGGTGCTTGAACCCTTCTGGAAACCTTGAGAAGGAGTGATTATCCCCATTTCAAGCTGAGCAGCTGAGGCTCAGAGGGGGGCAGGTTTCTTGCCTGAAATCACACAGATGGTGAAGATGGAGAAGCCAGAGGTGGAGCCCCAGAGGCCCTGCTGTGGCCCCTCAATACAAGGGACCACCATCAAATGGTCCGGGGCCTGGTCTCTAGGCTCACATTTCAGTAACTGCTAGGGGTTGGGTGGCAGGATGTCACCACACATCACCTAGGTATGGGTGCCCCAAAATCTCAGCATGCCCCTCCCACCCCCACTTGGAGCACCCCCACCCCCGACTCTGTGGCCTGGGGAGCCTGCCAGCCATGGAGGCAGGAGACATGGCAAGGCCTCTTATTCCATGTGCTGGACGGTGAAGCATGTCCAAGTTCACAGAGGAAAGGCTCCTCCCCGCTGTGATGCTAAGGAGGAAGCTGGAGCACAGCCCCGGAGAAGGGCGCCCTGGGCAACCAAATCCAGAGGAAAGTGCATCAAGGAGATGCTTTGGTCCTCGTGTGAGGTTGGGGGCCTGAGCAATTAGGTGCTGGGGGGGTCTGTGTCAGGTGCGCTGCGTACAGTTTGCCTCACTGAACCCTGCTAACGGAGCTGCCAGGAAGGGAAGGCTCCTGTTCCCGTATTACAGATGAGACACTGAGGTGCAGAGGCCTGGAATCACCCGCTTGTGTCTAACATATTAGAAAGCGGCACAGCCAGGATTTGAACCCACGTTCCAGCCATTTCCCTGTGGGGGGAGAAAGGGAGGCAGCAGTGGAGGTGCAGGTAGTGAGTTCAGAGTAATAATTGATAATCGTTGCACTGTTGGACACCTCACAGTGCCCAGGTCCTCTGCCAATTGCATTATGTGTCATTTCACCTTATCTTTCCATCAGGCTCCCCCAGCCTTGGGTTCAATCTGGGATGGAGTCCTGAGCTAGCCCTTGAGAGCTACTCAATAGTTAGGGATATTTCTCCATCTGAATCTTCCCACTCAATCAGGGCATTCTGGAAGGACTCACCCCAAAAAGCCAGCCCCACTTGCCTTGCCCCACCTCTCTCTGGAAAGCTGAAGTCAGCAACAGAAGGAGAGGAAGCAGGAGGGCAGTGGACAGGGCAGCTTCACTGCTTGGACCTCTGCAGAGATGTCCTGGGGCAAAGCCTGAAGAGCCTGGTTAATATAATCCCCAGCATGTGGTTAAACATCACCACAATATTTAACCACATGCCAGGGGATCACCATCTCCACTGGTGTTTTGTTTAGCTGGGGACTCTTGTACCAACAGGGGTGGTCTCTAAAATTTCTTAGGAACTCATAAAGTTCTGTTTCTCCCCAAGCTGACTGAAATTGCTCCCTCTGGCCTGTGTTCTCAGCAAAGTGCTCCAAAATGCGACACGGAGACCTGACACATGGACCACAGGCAGACACGTGTAAGAGAGCAGCACTGTGCGGAGGTAACAGTAGGGAGCCGTGCCTGGGGTCTGGGCTGGCACTGCCTCTCAAGACCCCGGCTGACCAGCTCAGACTCCTCATCTATAAAATGAAGAGGAGGACCGAGGAGTCCACTTTCCTCTTCCTTATCCTGATATTGGAAGGTAAAGGAATCCCTGGCCTGCCGACAACGTAAGAAGCCACCCTATTTGTGCCCCATGAGTGCTCACCCATGAATCCTAGATAGTCCTTGATGCACCTGTTACTTCAGGGGTGGTCAAGGGTTTAAACTAGGCACACGAATGCCTGCTAATGTTTAGCTAGCACTGCCCCTCCAAGGCTCAGAATATATTAAGGTCATTACAGGTCACATGGCTTCAGAAGGAAGGTTCAGGAAGGTGGATAATGCTTAGGAGAAAAGCCCTTTTTCTGCACTGTTGATTCATGGCTCATGGAATAGGGGGTTGTTGTCAAACACTGGTCTCTAAGAAGCTACCTCAAAATGTCCAAAATGTAGATTCCTGGGCTCTCCTAGAAGATCTTGGTCCTGTAGATCTGAGTAGGGCCAGGGGATCTGTATTTCACAAGAACACCAATGATTTTGTTGCAGGAGTTTGTGAACCTTATTTTGAGAACCCCTTGGATATTAGCCTGCCTATGGGGAAGAGCAGTTCAGGACTTTTGGATCATTGCTACCGATGCACAATTTCCCCCCCATGCCTCACTTTCTGTATAACATGGGTTGTGACCCAGCTGCTTCCTGAGGTTTCATGTGGTTTGGGGGTTCAACACTCAGAGTTCTGACTCAGAGAGTCTCAGATTCACATATGAGCTCTGTCAACAAAATAGACAAAGCTTTAGCTATGCTGACCAAGAATTACAGAGTGACTCAAATTACTGAAACCAGGACCGAGAGAGGAGACATTACTACCAACACTACAGAAATAAGATTATAGGGAAATGCTTATATAATCCACTGTATGCCAACAAACTAGCTAACCTAGATGAAATGGACAAATTTCTAGAAAGATACAAACTAACTATTCAAACTGATTCAAGAAGACATAGAAAATCTGTATCTATAACAGATAAAATTTAAGTAGCAAAAAACCCAAACCAAAACAAACAACAATTTCCACGAAGAAAATCTCAGGACCCTGTGGCTTCACCAGTGAATTCTACCAAATGTTTATGGAACAATGAACACCAATCCTTCACATACTTTTCCAAAAAACAGAAGAGGAGAGAATGCTTCCTAACTCATCCTATGAGACCAGTATTACTCTGATTCCAAGGCCACACAAAAATCTCACAAGAAAAAGTCCCTACAGATCAACATCCTTTATAAATATAGATGCAAAGGTCCTCGTCAAAATGCTAGCAAACCTAGTCCAGCAACATATAAAAAGGATTCTACACCACAACCAAGTGAGATTTACCCTACGAATGCAAGATTGGTCCGACATATGAAAACCAATGTAATATGTAATATTAATAGAGCAAAGGACAAATCTGGGGTCTGCTATTTACTAGCTGTGTTACCTTTGGCAAGTACCTTCGTCCCTTCGAATGAGTTTTTTCCATCTATGAAGGAGGGAGAGTGACACCGATTTCTTGGTATTGTCATTAGTGCCCATAGCAAGTATCCAGTAAATGGTCACTTTAGCTTAACTGTAATTAATTTAAGGAGAGAACCCACTGGGAGGGGGTCTGGTTTATCTGTCCAGGTGCTTTTTCTCTGGTCACTTTTCAGATGAGGAGACTGGAGTAGGTAGGTGGACATGGCCTCTCACCTGGACTGTCAGCCCATTGCTATGCTCCTCCCTGCCTCTAAGCCTCTGTCTCACCAGCTCTCCCTGCCTGGAATTGGCCACCTTGACCTCTCCAGCCAGTGAGACTCCTCCCCAGCTCAAATCCCACCCTTGCATGGCCTTTCCTTACACCTGTGCTGCTCGCACTCCCTTCCCTAAACCCCTGGGTGGTTTGGGGGGTTTCTCTACACACTTCACTCAATACCTGACCACTTCTCTGCCTCTTTTTTAGCTGTGATCTTCAGGCTGAAGCACTTTGCTTCTTGGAGCCTCAGGGTGTTGTAGGGAAGAAGTGAGATATAGGGAGCGAGGGGCCCAGGAGGTAGTCAGGATCACCTGCTTCTGCAGCCCACACTCACTTAGCCGGGTGGAAGATGGCGCTCATCTCCTCTGCCAGGTGTCTCCGGAGGATGTGCTTCCCGCTGGGGATGCCCAGGGCAGTAGCCATGGCCTCGGCGTTGAACGTGGGCTCCAGCACCAACACAGCACCGTGAATGCCGCTGTTGGTCAGGTTGTCTGCGTACTCCTGAGGGCAAGGCACAGGGCTGGTTAGCCTGCGGCGGGGGGCTGCCCTGTTAGCTTGACAGGTCTGCCCTGGTGTCCTGCCTTGCTGGTCAAAGTGGGCCACCGTGTTGTCCTGAGGTGTCCTGAGGACCTGCCCTGCTGGCTTGAGGTGCCCTGAGCTCCAAGTGGGGGGGCCTGCCCCCAACAGCAAGGGCTTGTGCCCCTGGGGACCATTAGTTTAAGCCTTAGAGGGATCCCCCAACTCTTTCAGGGCCATGAGGACAGTGACCAAGACTATTTTGTCGCTGATGTATCTCCAGATCTTGGCAGGCATCCCAAAAATACTTGTCTAATGAGATGAGCCTGGATTCAACCCCAGGCTCTTTTCAGAGGACAGCCCAGCCTCTCCACCCCTCCTGCTATGAGAAAGGCATCACTAATGGGGGGTCCCACTGCAGGGGTGGATGTCCCTCTTCTTTAGCGACAAGAGGCAGGCACTCTTGCCAGCCTGGCAACATAAAATGGACACACAGATGTGCATGGGATGTGTATATGCCTGTGAGTCACCCCAGCTCCCCAGCCCCTCACTCACCTTCAGGTCAATGTCCCGCACCCACTTGAGCACCCGCTGGTTGGTCCAGACCACAGGGTCTATGTTCTGTGTCTCGCAGCGGGCGCGGCGCTCCTGGAGGGCCTTGGGATGGGGCGGGGGGAGACAATGGGTCAGCTGGAGGGGGGCATGCAGAGGTCACAAGGGATGAGCGTCCACAGTGCTGGGGGGACTCCAGCATGCCCGTACAAGGAGGAGTCCTGGCTGGCGAGCCCTGGCTTCTCTGGCCACGTCAATCTGGGGCTTGGCCTTTCATTCTGGGAAATGGGGAGAAGCCTGCTTCTGGGGGTGGAGGGCTGGGTGAGACCCCCCAGCCCCTGCTGAATAGGTGTCCAACAATGTGGCTCTTCCATGAGGGGCTAAGTCTCCCGCAGGTCTCCCACGGGTCTCCCCCAGCCCCTGGGGCAACAAGTGTCTCCCTGGTACAAAACATCACCTATGGCGACCTGTAGAGGGATCAGCCTGGTCCCCTTTCACCAGCCTCTGGGGGGCTGGCTCTCAGACAAAGGGCTCCTGGGATGGTGGTGGAGACAGGGACGCCCTGGCCCATGGATTCCTCCAACGTGCCCTGACCAGCCCCAGTGCACCATGCCCATTTCCACACTTTACTGTCACAATCTTCCTGCACATCTGCCTCCTTCACCAGAGTGAGGTTCTGGGGGTCGGGGACCAGGGTCTGCACCTCGCCACTCCCCATGCCCAGGGCCCTGTGGTGAGTGTGTTAGAGGCGCTGAAGAATGGACAGCTCCCTCCTCAGTGTCTCTCCTCCTGACCCTGAGCGGCTGGTACTTTGACATCACTCTAGGAAAAGTAAGCCTTCTGGGCTGACCCTCCTCGCAGGGCCCAGCGATCTGGGGAATATTTGGATCCTAGGGGAGCTGAAGCAGATGCCCCATACTGTCTGACTTGGCAGGGCTCAGAATAAAAGGGGGCATGCAGAGTCCAAACTCTGATTCTCCTCTCTGGGTCCATGGTCTCCTGGCTGGCCTTGTTCACGCCCCTACCTTGGACCCAATGCCGGGACCATATCATCTGTCCTTTGGGCCTTTGCTTGTGCTGTTCTCTCTGCTGGGTTGATTTTCTCTCACACCGCCTGCTAACTGATGCCTGGAATTCCTCTTTCAGATCTCAGTCCAGCTGTCACTACCTTGGGGAAGCCCTCTCTGATTCCTCTGGAAGTTACACCTTCGGGTTTTCATAAAACTCTGGACTTCCCTTCTTGGGGCAGCTTTCCATGGTATGGTGGCACCAGGCTTTTGTGGTTCTTCCTGATAAACAGTGAGCTCTTGGAGGATGAGGGTTCCCCACTTCCCCTACTTGGACACAGGGCATGACCCATGCCCAGTAAACAGCTGTTGGAAGAA
This sequence comes from Vulpes lagopus, assembly GCF_018345385.1. Classification (NCBI taxonomy): domain Eukaryota; kingdom Metazoa; phylum Chordata; class Mammalia; order Carnivora; family Canidae; genus Vulpes; species Vulpes lagopus. Next base: position 131,525,294 of record NC_054831.1, read on the forward strand.
GGAAGGAAGAGAGGAAGGGATGGATGCATGGAGGATGGCTAAGTGGATGGATGGCTAGGTGGATGGGTGCATGGATAGCCAGGGGGATGGATGTATGTGTGGAGGGATGCAAGTATGGATGGGTGCATGGATGGCCAGGTGGATGGATGTGTGTGTGGATGGGTGTAAGGATGGCCAGGTGGATGGATGTGTGTGTGGATGGGTACATGTGTGGATGGGTATATGGAGGGACAGGTGGATGGATGTGTATTTTGATGGGTACAAGGATGGGCAAGTGGATGGATGTGTGTTTGGATATGTGTAAGGATGGCCAGGGGGATGGATGGACAGACAGTGGGTGCCAGTGGGGAAAGTAGGGCTGTGGAAGATACCTCCACCTCCTGCCCTGGTCCTCACCTCCCTGCTGAAGTTCACTTGGTACAGCAGCTCGATCCCCAGCAGGATGCTGACCTGGTGGAACTTCTTGGACACGTTCAGATGCTTCTCCAGATCCCGCTTCATCAGGGAATGCAGCATTCGCCCGTCGACCAGGTGGTTTTGGAAGGCCTGAGAGTACTGGGACAGGCCGATGTCATTCAGCCAGGCCTTGGCCACCCAGTGATGGTCCAGGTCAGCGGCTTTGGACAGGCTGGTGAGGACAGACATGGCCAGAGAGAGGGACGGGTGGGGCCAGGTGGCAGAAACAGAGGGACGGGTAGAAATGGGGCAGAGATGGGCAGAATTGAAGATAGAGGGAAAATAATAGGAAGAGATTGGGTGGGGTAGGGCGGGGGACCGAGCAATTACAGAGACGGAAGGAAAAGGGGATGGAGTGAAGAGGCAGAGAGGAAGAGAGATGAAGCAGAGAAGGGGAGAGGGGGGTGCAGGGAGTGGACGGAGAGAGACAGAGACGGACAGATGGACAGAGACAGAGAAACAGAGTGAGCCCCACAGAGCAGAAGAGGGATCGGGAGGGAGGGAGGCAGAGGGAAGAGGGAAAGGGAGCAGGGCTCACTCAGACACCGGTGGGAGGGGACCGTAGCGAGCAGCAGGGCCCTGTGCGGCTGAAGCAGCACCGCGGGAGCCCGCAGCATCCTGGGGCTGCCCCCGGGTGTGGCCCCGGGCCTTGCTCGGCTCCAGAACCCCTGAGCCCACGAAGCTGTGGCCTGGGCCATCTCGCCTCCCTCGACAGCCCCAGAAGCTGGCTTCGCCCAGAGCCACACTGTGGCGCCTTGGAATCAGAATCAAGGCCCCTGGCTTGCCTGTTCCGAGCCCTCTCTCCTCCCCGCCTATCTCACATCTCCCCGCCTCGCACCCCTCGCACCCACATCCTTGCTCGGGCTGCGGGCTGCGCAGTTGGTGCGTGCCACGTGCTTCTCAAATGGTTAAGGAGGTGGACGTGCGGCCTGCGGTCCCCTGCGCGGGCTTTCCCCCGGTCGCCACACGGTGGCAGCGTCACAGAAGGCATGAGAACAGCCCGTCCACCTGCCGGTGACTTGAAAGATGACCCGGGTAGGGACCCCAGGAGGGGGTCGGGAGGTGACAGGGAAATGCGGGCTCACAGAGCGACTCCCTCCTCCCCAGGTCTGGGATGGGGACCAGCATTCTCCACCCTCCCCAGCCCCCGTAGAATACCCTTCACCCGCTTCCCAGCCTGCTCCCTGTGCACCCATCTCTAGCTGGAGACCCCTGTGGGATTTTCACCTCCGCCGGACTCAGCCTCTGGGTTCAAGCTACCACCACCACCTGCACAGATTTCTGCAATTGCCTCCTTACTCTCTCCCTGCTGCCCCCCTGTATCTCCTCTCCCCCACCCTCCCCCGCTCCTTTTTTTTTTATTTATTTATTTATTTATTTTTTTACCCCCGCTCCTTCTTTTTTTTTTTTTTTTTTTTTTTTTTTTACCCCCGCTCCTTCTAATCCACTTTCCCCACAGTGGCCAGATGGTCTTTTAAAACATCAGTCAGATTGTGTCCCTCCTCAGCTTACAACCTTCCAGTGGAGGAACCCTAAATGCACGCTACTAAGAGAAACAAGCCAATCTCGAAAGGCTGCATACTGTGTGATTCCAGTTATATGACATTCTGGAAAAGGCAAAACTATGGAGACAGTGGAAAGATTAGTGGTTGCCAGGGGTTCGGGAGAGGGAGGGATGAACAGGTGGAGCACAGGGGATTTCTTAGGGCAGCGAAATTATTCGGTACGATGCTGTCATGATGGATGCATGTCATCATATGTTCGTCCAAACCCGCAGAATGTACAACACCAAGAGCCAACGCTTCTGTAAACTATAGACTCTGGGTGATCGTGAGGTGTCAGTGTGGGTTCATCGTGTAACAAATGCTCCATTTGGTGGGAGATGTGGATTATGGGGGAGAGGGGGTAGGGAGGATGTGGGAGCTCTTGTACCTTCTTTTCAATTTTGCCATGAAACTAAAACTGCTCTAAAAATTCAAGTTCATTTTAAAAATGAGGGAGGAAAAAGGCTTTTTAAAAAAATAAACAAAATTTAGAGAATTTATCATCAGAGAAATGAACGGCAGGAAATGTTGAAAGACTTTCTTCAAGAGGCAAGAAAATAATAACCGTACGGAAACTTGGCCCACACAAAAGAATAAAGAGTAGAACTCCTAGGAGTCACAATAAAAAACTGGATACGGAAATGGGTAGATTTGAATGGACCTTTCTCCAAAGACAAACAGGTGGCCAATAAACATAGGAAAAGATGCCCATCAATAGCTGTTAGGGAAACACAAATTTCTCTACAATGAGATACAACTTTAGACCCATTAGGATGGCTAAAAATCTCGGAAAACAAGTGTTGTTGGGGGTGTGGTAAAATCAGAATACTCGTGCGCTGTTGGCGAGGATCTAAAATGGTGTAACCACTGCGGAAAACAGTACGCATTTCCTCTAAAGTTAAAAATAAAATTATTATATGATCCAGCAATTCCACTTCAGGGTAGATACCCAAGAGAATCGAAAGCAGGGTCTCAAAGAAGTGTCAATACACCCATGTTCACAGCAGCACTATCCATAGTAGCTAAACCGTCGAAGCCGCCGGGTGTCCACCGACAGAGCAATGGATGAACAAAAGTGCTAGATACACACAGTAGAATATATTCAGCTTTAAAAAGGAAAATGACACCTGCTACAACGTGGATGAATCTTGAGGACGTGATGCTAAGTGACATAAACCAGGCACAAAAAGACAACTACTGTGTGATTCCACTTAAATGAGGTACTGAGAGCAGTCAAAACCATAAATGCAGAAAATAGAAGAGTGGTTGCCACCATACAGGGGGGAGGGAATAACGGGGAGTTGGTGTTTATTGTGTTATTGTGAGCATAGGGTTTCAGTTTTACAAGATGAAGAGAATCCTGGACTGGAGGGTGGTGATGGCCGCACAACAAGGTGTGTACTTTATATCATTAAGATTGTACACTTAAAACCAGTTACGATGGGGGGTGCACCTGGGTGGCTCAGCCGATTAAGTGTCTGAGTCTTGATCTTGGCTCAGGTCATGATCTCAGGGTTGTGAGATCAAGCCCCATGTCAGGCACCACACTGGGCATGGAGCCTACTTAAGATTCTCTCTCTCCCTCTGACCCTCCTCCACCCTTTCTGTCCCTCTCTCCAAACAAAAAAACGAGTTACTATGATAAATATGTGTATTTTACCACAATAAAAAAAATTTTTTTTAAGGAAGGAATAGAGATGATTGGAAATGGTAAATATCTGGGTATTTTTCTCATTTGCTAATCTCCTTAAAAGATAACGGTCAATTTAAAAGAAAAATACACCACTATTACGGAGCATCTAATACACACAGATAAAAATGTATGAAACCAATAGCACAAAGGCAGGGGGAAAACACATCCTACACTGTACACTAAGTTGTATGATATTATTTGAAGACGGTGTGAAGCTAAGGAGGCGTGTTACAAACTGTAGAGCAACAATGAAACGTGAAACAAAGACGTATGGCTCCTAAGCCAGCAGTGCGGACGTTCAATTAATACAAAGTCAGCAAAAGAGGGTGAAAAGGAGCAAAGAGTAGATGTAAGTAAAACAAAAGAAAACAAGAAGCCTCTCCTGGCTGCCCTCTGCGGACGTAACGTCACAAGTCCTTGGAGTGGCCCCAGCAGGGTCGGGCCTCCCCTTGGGGCTCAGGGGGCACGTCCAGGCCCTTCGGGTGCTCCCACCCAGGTCCTGGCCCCCTGGGGCGCTGGGCCTGGCCTCTCCCGGGGCCCACTGCCTCCCAGCCCTGCGCTGGCTCCCTGCTCCCCTGCCCGCTGAGGCTTGCTCTGACGGCTCTGTCTGACGTTGCCCCCCCAGCCTGCGGCTCTGCCTCTAAGGATTCCCTTCAAAGCACCGATCACACGTGGAACTTTAAAAAACGAAGTGATCTGAGCACAGAGACTCTGCGGAAGGGCCGGCCTCGTCTCGACACACAGCCTCCCCGGGAGAGCCGCCGGAGAAAGGAGGGATGGCTCCCCGCGTGGCCGCTGCCTCCTGCTCCTCTGCCCCCCAGGACCGCTGGGCTCTGCCCCGAGGCCTCCTCGTCTCCGGGCCGTGCTCCACCCCACACCACCCCCCTCACCTGCTTGAGTCTGACAGGGCTCGTGCCGGGTCAGAGCCCGCCTCTGCACCCAGAGCCCCCTGGGCGGCCCCGTCCCTGCCGCTGTCACCCTGCTGCTCATCTGGCCTGTGGCCCACCAGATGGCCCGCTCCTGGACAGTGGGACCTGGTCTGGCTCCCCTCCTGGCTCCGGCCTAGTGCTCCACAGCCTCTGCTCTATGGTCCAATGCACAGAAGACAAAGCAAGGCCAGGTGAGGGGGCATTGACTCCAGTCCCCCAGGAGGCCGCCCAGGACAGAGCTCCCACACTGGAAACTTCTGATGCAAGACAAGCTCCCCTCTAGGGAGGAAAAGTGCCAGGCAGGCCCCCTCTTGGGGCTGGGCTCCAGCCTTGTCACTTCAGAGTGGCCCTTCCCAGGCTTATCTGCCACTGTCACGGCTCTCTTGCCTGGGGCCCCGAGTTGGAGCTCCCAGCCCTCCGAATCAGGTGCCACGGGGCCCGGTTGTCACTGGTGGGGACCAGAAGCCCCCTTCTCCAGTCCGAGGGAGGGTTTGCTCAGCAAATCAATGGTGCAACAAGACATGGGGTGGGAGGGTGGGAGGGGCCCCTGGCTGAAGCTACTTGGGGGAAGCCATTTAGAGTCAGCAATATCCATCCGCATGCTGACAGCTAATGCACTCTTGCCCTTCAGAACGGTTCTCTTTTCATTAAAGTTGTCCCCATGGGGCCTCGGCTTGGCAACACTTTCCCAGCTGTTGGTCTGAGCTATTGCAAGCGCCCAAGTTGAAGAAAACGGCACGACTTTAAAAGTAATTCAGATGTTTTGTAAAATTTGACATTTCCCTGCCCCAAACTGGGGCTGGATTAGGCCCTGAAATCCGAGTTTGGGCACAGAATTTAGACATCGTCTAGGTCATTATTCAAAACAGAAAACACAAGGCCACTCTGGCTCCATCACCCTGAGCTCTGGGACCTTGTGTCTCTGTGCCCCAGCCGTCCTCAAAGTGGGGCTAATCGTGCCCACCTCACAGAAGGTGTGGGGGCTGAAAGAGACCGGGGAACATGAAACCCAGGACACCTGGGTGGCTGAGCAGTTGGGGGTCTGCCTTCGGCCCACGGTGTGACCCCGGGGTCCTGGGATCGAGTCCCACATTGGGCTCCCCATAGGGAGCCTGCTTCTCCCTCTGCCTGTGTCTGTGTCTCTGTATCTCTCATGAATAAATAATAATTATTTATTATTAATAAATAATAAATAATTAAGATTTTTTTTTTTTTAAGAAAGAACGTGAAACCCTTAGCATAGAGTCTGGGCTCATTCCATGTTCCATAAACACGAGTAGTGGGGGTCGTCGATGTTTTTGACATTGAGGCGACATGGGATAACGGAAAGGGGATCAACTTGGAAGTTGGGTATTTCATAGTGTGATTTTGCATTCAGGATTTCTCCGGGCCTCACTTTATCCATCTCTAAAATGGGGTCAGAATGTCTACCCCGCATTTCCGTTTTGATGGTTAAATAGAATCATGTCTATAAAGCGACTGGTGACCGGGCTGGTGGATTTGGTGGTCGGTACTTTAGAGATAAGAGGAACCAGGCCCAGGGAGGGCAATGTCATGCCCCAAGCCACGCAGGATGTGTTCTTGAAGATGACCTCACTGGGGTTCTTACCCTAGAGGTCACGGGCCCCTGAAAGTTCCTTTTTTTTTTTTTTTTTTTTTAAGATTTTTATTTATTTACTCATGAGAAACAGAGAGAGAGAGAGAGAGAGAGAGAGAGAGAGAGAGAGAGAGGCAGAGACACAGGCAGAGGGAGAAGCAGGTTCCCTGCAGGGACCCCGATGTGGGACTCGATCTTGGGTCTCCAGGATCATGCCCTGGGCCGAAGGTGGTGCTAAACCGCTGAACCCCCCGGGCTGCCCCCACCGAAAGTTCCATGAGTGAGTCAGAGGGTCCCAGAAAGCAAATCGTGGAGTTTCTGTATATCGCCTCTGGGGCAAGTGTCAATAGTTTTTGTCAGATTCTCCAAGGGGCCGTGGTCTCCAAAAGTTAAAGGAACCGCTGTTCTGATTGAACCCCCTTCACTTCACAGGTGGAGAAACCGTGTCCCAGAGAAGGCAAGGCCACGGCAGGTTAGAGACAGGCCAGATTTCCGCCAGGAACGAGGCCTCCCTCCTGCAGGGAGCCTGGGGGTGTCTGATGTGGGGGCACAGGATCCTCGGAAACAGTCCTGACCACGGCTCTGGGAAATTTCCAAACTCCCTTCACATCTGTCTGCCGATTTGCGTCCGTCCACACCCTTCTGGGTGCTGTTGCATCTCTGTTCCTAGGGGTTCTTGGGGTCAACCATGTTTTGGGGGGAACTTGGGCAGTGATCCTGCATTTTTGCAAGGTGTAGGGGCAGCCCCATGCTGTTCAACAGGCAGCATTTACTGACCACGTTGGGAGTGGGACAAGGGGGCAGGAGGGTGCTCCTGCTTGGGTGGCAGAGGATACGGGGGGAGGCACCGGTTAGAAGGAGGTGGTGAGTGGGAAGTGCTTGTGGGGCCCTAGGGAGGGACAGGCCTCCGAGAAAGCAGGCTCGTGCCTGCTGTTCCCCTCCCCTGCCCATCACTCCCCTCCGCCACCCTTCACCCCCAGCCCTGTCCTGCAGGGTCCTGACTTGCTGACAAGAGCCTGGCACCTTCTGGCTTCGCTTGCTTTCAGTCGCCACCTGAGTTTTGATCTGATCTCACATGTCTCTGCGGCCACCTAGGAATCTCGCCAAGGGCCCAAGGCAGGACGCACACGAGCCTTTGGTTTCCTGCTTCCACACTAGCCTGGGTTCCCCGTCTTAGCCCCCTCACATTTTAATCCACAAAGCAGCTTCTGCAAATAATAGCACACACCACCAGGTTTGATTAATTAACTGCACGAAAATGATGGGGAACCAGTGAAGGAGATAATTATGCAAAAACAGAAAGTGTCAGATTTACTACGTGCGCTAGTTCTTTCTGCATGCTGAGGACTGAGGGGGGTGTTCTGGTTTCCCTGGAGCTGCTTGGGGAATGAGCTCCCCCGCCAGCAGCTCCTGCTCGGAAAAAGGTCAGGAGGGAGGCAGGAGATGGGACAGAGGCGGGGTGTGTGGGAGGGGGTGTGAGCAACGGGGACAGGACACACCTGATGAGAGGGACCACAGGCCATTCCCAGGTGTGGTTGCTAAAGGAGCCCCTCCGGGCCGGCCCTAATCCTCTGGGGGAGTTGGTGCCATAAAGCCCTTTGCTCCATTTCTTCTCTGTCCCATTCTACTTCTCCCTGCCTTACGCCATCCGTCCTCCCCCTGGAAGGGTAGACCCGGGGTTGAGGTGGATGTAGGAAGAGCAGACATTCTGGCCCAGTTCCCCGACCTGCTTGGGCCGGCCCTCAGGGATAGAGGAGTTTCTGGGGGTGTGTGAGGCCCCCCTGCCTCCCGGCTTGGGGATCATGGGGGTGGGACCTCATTGATTCCCAGTAGCTCCATCTTTCTATGGGGAGGCCTGGCCCAGAGCAGGACTGGGGAGCACCTGACCCCCACCCAATCCCCGGGGAATACCCCACCGCCCTCCATCCCTGGCCCAGTCTACAGTGCCCGTTTGCCCCCCACTGTGGGATCTGGGGGTCTCGGGGTACACCTTCGTCCCTTCTCCCTGGAGGCCCAGCCGGGTGGGGTGCCCAGGCATGCCGACCCACCTCCTGCCCGCCTCGGCGTCGCGGTAGTCCTCGATGGCCAGCCGGAGCTTGCGCCGGTGCAGGGAGCTGCACACGCCCAGACCCAGCTCCAGGTCCTCGTCACTCAGGCTCAGCAGCACCTGCTCCCCAGGAAGGTGAGGACTGAGCGCCCAGAGGGAACGTGTGCGGTGGGCGCCCGAGACCCCCAGGACCTGCTGCTGGCTGCGGCTGAGCCCGGAGGGGTCTGTTAGCATGAGGCTGGGGCCCAGCACCCGCCTGTCTCCCTGCACATCCTTCTCTGGGGTCCACGCAGAGCACTTGGTGCATCCCTGCTCCAGGAGGTGGGAGGAATCACATCCTGACCAAAAGAGCCCTCTGGCCAGTCCTGCCTTCCTCCAGCCGGGTACGGAAGGTGAGACCCAACTTAAAGATGCAGAGGCCGAGGCTGGGAGGGCTACGAGCCTTGCCGGGGAGATGCGATGATTTACTGGGGACACTGGGGCCTGAGGCCAGTTCAGCTGGCTCCTGGAACACGGCTCCTCCTCCCCCGGATGGGGTGGCGTGGGGGGTGGAGCAGGCCAGCTCGGGGTTGGTAACGGTCACGGTCACGGGAGGGAGATGCACGCTGGGATCCCGGAGGCGCCCTACCTTCCCGCTCTTCACGTTCTCCGCACAGGCCTTGACGTACATGGGCATGGCCATGACCACCTCCAGCCAGGCCTGGACGGTGCCGGCCTTCCAGTGGGACATGGGGGTGGTCCTGACCAGCTCCACCTGCTGCAGCCGGTCCATCTGCTCCTCGCCCTCCGACAGGCTGAGGCTCTGCCTCGTGGGGCTGCACTGGCTGTCCGAATCTGCAACACACAAGCGGGAGCTGCTGGGGAGGCGGGCGGGGGCTGCGGGGGGGCTGCGGGGGGGGCGGGTGCAGGGCCTGGGCAAGCCGCACCCCTGCCTCTGCACTCCCCGGGCGCAGGGGAGGGCAGGGCGTCTTCCCCACCCATTTCTTCTCTCCAGAGTCAACGGGCTCCTGTTTCATTTTTTTTGCCGCCCCTCCCCCATTACAAAAGCAATCGGTCCCCGCCCCCCAACAGAAGAACTGGGTCTTAAAAACGTAATCCAGGAAAGGATGAAAATAAACCAGAAAGTGAAAGTCGCCCCAGATCCCACGCCACCCGGAGACAGCAGCTGTTAGTTGTAGTTAAATAGTCTTTGGGATACACAGATGCCCACGCTCACGAACACACACAGACCCACGCGCAGACACGGTGCTCCCCGCTGCGCGATGTTCCCATTTACCCCGCGGGGGGCCATCCCCCCACCTCCGGGGACATCTGTGGTTTCCTTCCACAGCGCAGGATGCCTCAGGGGATGCTTTGTACTCTATGTCGCCTGCCTCCTACTGACGGGCATGGGTTGTCCCCGTTTCTCACTATTGTGAACGACGCAGCGTGGTTATCTCCGGGCAGCCGGGTGACAGCCGGGTGACTTATTTCCTTAGGATAAACGGAGCCTCGGCTCCGCTCCTTACTGCACCCACACCTGTTTCCAGAGGAGCCCCTCATCAACGAAAATGTTTATCCCCCTGCATTTCCCAGCCCGACTCTTCGGTCCGTGGTGGGACGTAACAGCACCTGACGAACGGGTCAGGTTCAGGCTACAGAGACTTGACGGAGACAGAGAGAGAGAGAGAGAGAGTCTCTTTCTCTAAAGCAGGGTTACAGATAAACACCCACACAAACCCACTACCACGAGAAATGACAAGTATTCAAAAAAATAATAAGCCTGGTTAGAAAGGACCCTGCCGATACTGTTACATTAGAAATGATCATGACGACGTAAAAAAAAAAAAAGGGCTTATCCATCAAATCAGCCACATGGTTACAAATCTGCGTGCGAAGTCCCTGAGCTCGGGTGCCGGGAAGGATGAGATTACTCTCCTCTTGCTGTACTTACATGTCTCATCAAAGTTCCATGACAAACGTGTGCAAATTTTTAACAAAAATTGGAGAAATTAAATAGGAAGCGGTATAAATGGTTATTGAGGGGAGGTTGAATGATGAGCAATGCCTCATTCGTGTTATTGGAATATATGTGCTTAATGAGGAGTGCGTCACTGCGGAATATTTTTGACAATAATCTAATCGCCAAGTGAAGAAGGACAGGTCACGACAGCAGGTGCATCGTCGGCCCAGCTGCCTTTTCGAGGTGACGTAGACAGGAGTACAGGACGGAGAGCTCTGACTGTGTGTGCATGTGTATACGTGGGCATTGACACGTATAAAATACTAGTTGGGATAAATGTTTAAAGCCTGAGTGCAGAAAGGGGTGACGGGTTAATCGCATGTGAACGTGTGCGTGTGATGGTTTTGTGCCCGTGTGAGTGTGCGAGCGTATTTGCACGTGTGTGCCTGCTTTCCTGTTTCCCACGTTTCCTGCAGCGAGGTATGCTATTTTTGAGGTGTTTTTATTTTCGAAATGGAGAAACGCAGCCTAGAAATCTTTTTCGAGTTACGACGAGTCCGCTCTCCCCGGTGCCTTCACCCCTCCCCGGCCCTCGTCATGTAGACTCTTGCCAAACGGCTCCGTCAGCTTGGGGACCACGCACACACCCCGCTCTGCCAACACCTTTCTCCCCAAGGCCGCGAGCCTCTACCTGGTAAGCCCAGAGCCCTTCCCCCTCCCTGGAGCACGCAGCGGGTGGGCAGGAGGATGCCGCCCAGGCGGAGCCACCTGACTCGGGGTGGGCAGCCCTCAGGCCTCATGCCTCAGTTTCCAGCACTGTAAGATTGGCTCGGTGCTGCTCCCTGCCACCTGCATCCTCCCCTGGGCTGCTCTGGGGCCTCAGTGACTGGGGATGCTGGGGCCTGTCTATGCCAGATGGGGAGGGCTTGAGAAGCTCCTGGAACATCATCGCGTTTCCCTTCTCGGGTGGGAGGAGGCCTCTTCCCTGCCCCCAGGGAAACGGCAGATGGGCACAGAGCTCCGGAGCTCCGTGCAGGTCGCCAGCCTGAGCACACGTTGCCATGACGCCCGGGAATGCGGGAACAGAAGCCTCCTCTGCAGCCCTGTCTGGGGCCCCCGAGTTTCCACTCATCGCCAGCCTAGGTGTCCCTCCCGCTGGTCCCTGGCTCCGCAGGGCAGGTTTGGCTTGCAGGGATTGGGCCCTGCAGGTGTGAACCCCTGGCACACAGTGGGGGTGTCCTCCCAGGTGGGAGAGAGCCGAGAATCACTGCGCTATTCCTGTCACTGAGCCGTGTCTCTGTCACACGCTTCCGGGAAGGTGAGAGACGAACATCACTCCTCCTCGTCGTCGTATCTGGGTACCTGAAGTTCTAGGACACAGCCCGCGATGTCCATTTGGACTGGGCCTGTGGAAAGAGGTTTTGGAGTTGAGCAGACGTCGGCTCTGGGCCAATTTCTTGACCTCTCGAAGCCTCTGTTTTCCCGTCTATAACATGGGTATAACGATCCTACTACTGTCTACCTCCCGGGTTAATGACTCATGAACTCCGCACAGGAAGCGATGGTAGGGCACTGGGGACTTGCCTCAGGCCCGCCGCCTTCCTGGGGTGAACTTGGCTTGAGTTCAGCTCAGGAGCTTAGGGGTCCCACTTGGGGTCAAGCCCACCGGGGCCAAAACGCATCGTCCCAGCAGGACGTGGGCCTGGTCCGGGTGGGAGAGGCCGGGCTCCCCACAAGGTGAGGGGCGGGCTCGTGGGTCCCAGGCCCGGGGGGGCGGGGGTGGCGCGTGACTGGGCCTCCCCAGGGAAAGGAGGAAGGAAGGAGAAGAGAGGCCGCGAGAGTCAGAGAGAGACTCAAAGAGCAGAAGCCTTCAGGAGAGAAGCAGCGCCCAGGAGCGACAGGTGTGCAAATACTTGGGGGTCATTCTGCAGCTCGAGGGCCCGGCCGCTGAGGAGAGCCGGCTGTCCTCACCTGTCGTCACCTGCGGGTGGCGGGTGGCATCCGGCTCCAGCATGCGGGAGGCCCCGCTGGGCTCCTAGGAACAAACCACGCCTTCGCCACCGCGCTACCTCTGTCCCCCTCTGCCCTTGCCCGCAGGACTGCAGAAGGCCCGACGGGGCGGGGGGTGTCTTTGGGGTTGTAAACCGTTAATTAAAGGCAACTTCCAAAATGCAGGCATCACAGGGCCAGGTTTTCTGTTGGGGTTCCATCAGTCCTGGCTTTTATTCCCCTCTGTCTCAGCCCTGACGGGGGGAGTAGCTCCCACGTCGAGTCAGGTGGGGAGGTGGGCCGGCCGGGCCCCTGGCAGAGGCCGAGGGGGGGTCCGTCTGGATCCTTCCAGGTGGGTCCGGAAGAAGAGGCTCTATGTTCTCCCGCCAGATGGATATTGTCTGGTCCCAAGAGCCTGAAATATTTCCTCTCCGGTCTGTCACACAAAATCCTGTTCAGAAACCTTTGGGTTCTGAGGTCGGCGCGGGAGTGGAGAGGCCGGGGCCTGACTGCTGGCTCTTCCGTTGCTCTCAGGGAAGAGTCTGGAATGTGCTTGGCCTCACCATTGCCATCTGTGAAACGGGAGGACGGTAACGTCTAACGTCACAGGCCTAGGTGAGGCTGAGCGAGGGGATGGACGCCGCTCACGGTGCCCTGCCCGGTGTCCCACACGGAGCAGGGGGTCGGGGGCCGAGCAGGGGCCTTCACCCTCTGCAGCCTCACGGCTCGCACACCCTACACCGGCTCCGGCCCGCGAGGAGCTACACGCCACACGTGGCTGTTGAGCACCTGCTCCGTGGCTCGCCCACACTGAGAAGTACCTACGGTATGGAATACATGCTGAATTCTGGAGACTTTGTCCAAAAAAAAAAAAAAAAAAAAGAAGAAGAAGAAGAAGAAAACATAATCTCAAGAATTTTTATGTGGATCTCATATTGAAACGACAATATTTGTGGTAACTACACGTTACGTCACCTAGTTGTTAAAATCCATTCCACCCGTTTTTACTTTGTAGTAGGTCTCCTAGAAAATCTAAAATGACATATGTGGCTCACGTGATCCTCTTCCTGCACCGAGCTGGATTAGACGGAAGGTTTTGTTTGTTTTCCCATCGCCTTTCCCCCCTTCTGTTGGTGTGGAAATGAGGGAGGCACCTGATTTCTCTGCTTTGGGGTCAGTGGTTCTCAAAGTGCGGCCCCAGCGGCACCTGGGGACTCGTTAGCGATGCAGATTCTAGGATCCCACCCCGGAGTTCCTGGGGCAGCGGCTCTGAGGGCTGGGGTCCAATAATCTGTATTTTAACAAGTCCCCGCCCAAGGTGTTTCTGATATACACCAACTTCTAGAACACTCTTTATTAGCTACCCTTGAAAACTTACCATGCGTATTTGACTTAACAAAACCTATGGTTGAACAGGATCTTAATGCTCTGCCCTAAATAGTAAGTTATTTGAACATTCTGATCACCCCTTCTGACTTACCACCTACTGTGTCCATTATTTTAATTCTGTCCTTTGGGGAAAAATAAAACCTCACAATTTTAGACACTGTTGTCATGATGATTTTTATCCTGATAATATTTGCTTAAAATAATTTCCCTGCACGTTAATCACGGTGTTCACCACTTCTTCTTGAGCCTCAGACCTAATGTCTAGGATGATTTTTCTTATTCCTGGAGAACCTGATTTGAAAGTTCCTCTGATGAAGAGTATTTTCTGGGGGGTAAGCTCCTACAGCTTTTGTTTATCTGAAAAAAGCCTGTGTTTCCCCCTCGTCCTTCAAAGAGCTTTGCTGGGCACACAGTTGTAGGTCTACGGTCATTTCTTTCCGGCACCTGGAGGACGTTGCGCCAACACCGATTTCTGGCTCGTTAGCTCCTTTTAAGGTTTTTCTCTTTGTCTTTGGGGTTCTGCAGCTTCATTACGATGGGGCTACCTGTGGATTTCTTCTTATTTTGACTGATTTAAATTGAGCTTCCTTCCTGTATCTCTTGGTTGATTTTTGGAATATCCTCAACCATCATCTCTTAAAATATTGCCTCTTCTCCATTCTCTCTTTGCTCTCCTTCTGGGATTGGTCTTTCTAATTCTATCTTCCCTCTCTCGTAAGCTGGTGCTGTCCACCAGAGATTCCTGTGATGGTGGAGATGCTAGATCATCCGCACGGTGTGTTATGGCAGATGGAAGCCACATATGACTGCGAACACTCAAAATGTGGCCAGTGCACCTGGGGAACTGACCCTAAAGCCTTATTGAATTTTAATCCAATTACTGATTTACATTGCCACATGTGGCTAGTGGCTGTTGCATGGTGGACCAGGAAGCCCTGATTTCTCATGGTTTCCAACAACTTATTTCTCTGCGTTGCAATCTGGTAATTTCCTTTGACCTATTTTCCATTTTTAAAATTCTCTCTTCAGCAGCTTATTCTGCCGTTTAGTCCATCCTCGGATTCTATTTTATTTTATTTATTTTTTTCCACACCAGGCGTGGAGCCCAACGAACGCTTTGAACTCACAACCCTGAGATCAAGACCAGAGCTGAGATCGAGTCAGATGCTTCACTGCCTGAGCCACCCAGGCGCCCCTGGATTTTATTCTTTTAATGTTACTCACTGTATACTTCCAAAGGTTCTAGTTGGTTCTTTTCACCTGGCCTTTTCATATTAGTCTCTTGTTGTTTGCTCATGTTTATGACTTCGTGTTAAATTTTTTAAAGTTTTACATACATATTAGCTTATATTTGATATTGGTAATTACTGTATCTGAAAAGCCCTTGGAGGGTCTACATCTGCTGTATTTTTCTGTGGACTCTCATGCATGCAGAGCTCACATTTGATCTTCTGGGAATCTCTGAGTCTGAACAGCAAATGCTTTCCTCCAGAGAGGATTTCTGTGATCCGCCAGGGGGGTAGGGGTGGGTGGGGGGATGGCACCTGAGAGCAGGGACCATCTCAATCCTGTTAGGATGACCTGGAGAACGAGAGACCACTTTGCCACACCCCAGCGTTTACTTCCCTGTTCACAGTCCTGACATCAGCATCTGCCCCCAGGACAGACCCCGGTTTTCATACTTGGTTATTGCTCACTGCTTCTCTGCTCCCGTTCTGGTCTTAGCTCACGAACTTTTAGTTTTGGATGGGGGCAGCGTGGGGATTTCCCTTACTTTTGGTGAGGCCAGAGACTAACATTAAGAACTATGTTTTATTTTTTTGATTTATTTATTTATTTTTATTATTATTATTTTTAAATATATTTTATTTTAGATTTGGTGGTTTGGTGTGAGAGGACATCCTCTTGCTGTGTGCACAGTCCACGCTGTGCTCTTCACATTCTGCTAGTGCATGGGTCTGTCTATATGCCCTGCCACAAAGGTCAGGGGTCAAGTCTATCCCTCTCTTTATCACCCAGTCCTGCTTCATGGTCATGCCACCATTAAAAGACCAAGTTATGGGAAAGGGATAGTCAATAGTTTTTTTGTTTTTGTTTTGTTGTCATTGTTTTAATTTGAATCTTCCCGGGGATCTCATGTGCTCAACATCCATCACTGTCTCCCTGGATAAAGCCCAAGCTCTTCACATGACAAGGCTGGGTGTGACCCAGCCCTTTGCCGACTTCTCAGTGACACCCCCCCCACACACACACACTTTCCAGCACTCCCGGTCCCCTCTCCCCTCTCGAATCAGTCACGCCTGCTGCTCTCTGCCTGGAAGCACCCAGCTGCGGGCTGCTCTGCTTGGCGAACTCCTATGAAGTCTGTAGGCTCTATCAAAATGTCACCTCTTCCCGGGACCCCTTCTCTGGTCCCCTGGTGTCGGCCGGTCACCACTCCCTACAGCACACGCGCGTCCACGCCTCCACTCCACACGCATGTACTCACAGTACTCTCATTAATCCAGGTGCAGTTCTTGCCTGCACTTCTCACGGCTGACATTAATGAACGGCCATGGGATTATTTGGTGAGTGTGCCCCCCGCTAGGATGTAGACCCCATAAGGACAGGCGCAGGGCCCTCTTTTGCTCCCCAGGTATCCCTGACACCTAGCACGGCCTCAACCTCTGCCGATCTCTGTGGTGTAAACTCATCCACCTCGGCCTGTGTCAGTGACCAACGAGAGGCCACGGGGTGTGGAGCCGGCACCCAGTTTGGGAGCCTGTATGAGCCAGAGTCGCCCACTACTGCCTGGACAGAAGGCACCCGTAGGTTTTGCTTAAAAGAAAGTGAGCAGGGAGGGGAGGCGGTGAGGAGGAGGGAGCAGGCCTCTCGTCTCCTTCACACCTCCTTTTCCGCCACATCCAACTGCTTGCAGGCAAATGCACCACCCAGGCTCATTCCTTTTACTTGGCCGATGGCAGGGGCTCTGGGCCTCAGCACTACTGAATGGCATTGGGGACCAGCTTTCTTTGTCGTGCAAGCTGCCCTGCTCAGGGGAGGATGTTTAGGAGCACACCCAGCCTCCATACCCTGGATGCCTGCAAGCCCACGGCGCAGCTGCTCCCAGTGCCCCGTCCTCCTGTTCTCAGCCTGCCCCATCCGGGCTGCCAGCTCTGGTCAACACTCACCCCCTCGGGCCGTGGCAGGCGGCCCCGGCACCACCTCACCAGCCAGAAGCTGAATTCTCATTTTTAAAATACTGCATTATGAGGGATCCCAGGGTGACTCAGTGGTTCAGCTCCTGCCTTTGGCCCAGGGCATGATCCTGGAGTCCTGGGATCAAGTCCCGCATCAGGCTCCCTGCATGGAGCCTGCTTCTCCCTCTGCCTGTGTCTCTCTGCCTCTCTCTCTCTCTATCATAATAAATAAAATCTTTAAAAAAATACTGCATTATGAGATGAGAAAGTAACGTTTTATGGCCTGACAACCGTTGCTGCATTGGATGGAGATGCTTCGCTGGGGCCTCAGCCTCAGCTCCAGTGAGCTCTGTGCCAAAGGCAGACCCCAGCATGCCCAATCAGACAACACAGGTTCAAAGGGCATCAAGTCACTGGGCGTGTAGCTGCCGGAGTGACAGCAGGACCCAGGGGGAGGGGTGCTGCCCACCCACAACACCCTGTCCCCAACACCCAGTGGGCCCTGGGGGGCCTTGAGCTGAAAAGCTGACCGCGCTCCTGCACCCACATGTCCCTTAAAGTCCACGACACCACGAAGCACACAGAGAGGCCCAACAGAGCTACTTTACATGTTCAGAGAAAATGTCACATTCCTCTGTTTCCCCTCAGTTTTGGTGCCACTGTCTGGCAAGGGCCTAAGCTTGTGCTCACTGTATCTGTCTCCTGGCCCAACAGGACCCCTGGCCCCAGCCTCAGGGGACATCCTGCCCCGGTTACCGTGTCCCACCAGCCCCTTGGAGGCAGGGAGTCCAACCCCTGCAGCTGGCAAGGCTCCGCCCACTCTGTGCTCATTTCCCGGGTGGACGCCTGGCAACTATTTCCTGAGTTTACAGACTTAGGGGCAAGATATGAAGAAGAGGCCCAGGGAAGGCCAGCTTCCCTTCTGCTACGCAGTGACAACTACGGCCTGCTTAAAAAATATACACAGCAACGCTCCTCCTCGTTAACCCGTCCTTGTGCTGAATGGTGCCCACATTTGGGAAGTCCTTCTTAGTCTGCAATTGGAATTTCTTTGCTCTTTCATTTACGTGAGGGGCACATGCAGCTGGGGGCCGGCCTCTACCTGCATTCCCGCCGCCTGTCTTCTCTCCCCACACATTTTCCTGGCTGGCTTTTCCACTGCTGCGTGGGACTGGAAGGTGAAGCAGGGGGGATCTTTGAGAGGAGGCTGTGGGCTGAATGACTCTCCTCCTGGCGTCCCCGTGGAGATAGTGCGAGTTTGCATCTCTACGCCTCTTGGAGGCGAGGCTGGAGCTATGGGTTGCTGTGGGCTGTGGGGGCCCAGCTGTGCCCCGGGCTCCCTGAGCAGATTTTCAGCCTCTTCCAGTCACCGACCCTCCTGACTCCCCTGGGCCTCCGGACCTCTCAGGTTCCTTCTGGCTTGGCCCAACCTGCTTCCGTGAACCCTGTGGACTGTGGTCATCATGATGGTTGTGAGACCCTTATGCATTTGCTCGCTGGCACAGGGGACCCCCGCAGAAAGCCAGGTCCATGGGCCTCTCGTTCAAGGAGAGGCACTTGGAGGCAACGCCTTCCATGGGATCCTCCTAAGCAGTTACTGCAAACTACCCAACATCCTACCTCCTTCAAACTGCATCCCGGCTGCCTAGAAATGTCCTATACAAGCGGGGAGCTATTTTGCTTCTTGCATGCAGGCCAGTTTAGGAAGAGCAAAGACGCCGATGACCAGTATTTCTTTAATGTTCTTCAAATTGAAGACAGAGCTTTGGCGAGGCTCACGGGGATGGGGGGCATTCTTACAACTTCGATGCCTACTAGAAATGCCAAGGAGAAAACTGGTGCCAGTCTTGGCTTTCTGGAAACGAGAGCACTAAGGCACTCGGACAGCCTCACCAGCATCTGCCTGGAAGCGGCGTAGTGCACTGCTGGACCCCAATTCTTACCCCGGTTCCCTCACCTGCTGTCTCCCTGGGCTGTTTCTATCTGGCTATTTCTGTCTGTCCTGCCTGAGCTCAGTTTCCTGAGCACAATAATATACACTTCACACGAGGACAGCATTAGGGTAACTTAGGTGGCCTCGTGTTTACACCTGCAGCCTCAGCCTTAGCCCGAGGCCTGGCATGCAGGAAGTGGCCAGCTGGTGTTTGTTGAATGACTTACTGAGTGTATGCCAAGGGCCTACACTCCCCTGACACTCAGTAGACGCCAGCAAGTCATGTCCTCCTCTCCTCTGCCAGCTTTCCTCACTCCCTTCCCAACCCCCCCACCCCCCGCCAGAAGCCAGTGCTCCTCCTCAGTCCTTGCCCTGACACCTGCACCATGTCGCTGGGCCTGCAGGGTTACAGCTGTCTCCACGCTGGTGACCAAGCATCCTCCTGAGCACCTTCACCTGACCTCCTCCCTCTCCATCTCTGAGTCCTGCAGAGAAATGGCAGAGTCGCCTGGTGGGGCTCTCAGACCACAGGCAGGTTGATCCCCCATCTGACTGCAGCGCCAGCCATGTGGGCCTCTGGGTGCCAGGCAGGCTCTGATTCCTGTGCTGACTCCAGAGTTTGGAGGGCCATTGGGCCCTGCCACTCCCCAAACACCCCAAGCTCTGGAACCCCTGCTCTGGACCCCTGCTGCCTGGCTGCACAGTGAGGGTAGGGCAAGGCAGGGCAGGCAGGAGAGCCCTCTGGTGAAGGCAGACACATAGCCCACGCCAGGCAGGCACCCCGACTCCTTCCTTGATCCAAGCGAAACACAAGCACCCCCCAGAGAGGATCTAGACTGCAGGGAACAGAGCAGGTGACCTGCAGACAAATTGGGGCCATGCAACTTTCAGTTCCCCAGAAGAACTCATGTTCTAAAAACAAACAAACAAAAAAAAAAAGTTGCCAATATTAAGGAGTGTAGTGTATTCTGTGATGTTTTTGACTTCTCTTGAAAGATCAGGACTCTGGAAGCCCTGGAGCCCAGCGGGGCTTGCTTCCTCACGTGGGACAGCCTGCAGCACCCAGGCACCCACTTCCCTGACCGCCCGAGGCCTCGGGGGCTGAGAAATAGCAGGAATGAGGCCGGGACACGGGCAGCCCGGGACCGGCTCACTGGAGCGCTCAGAGGCGGGCCTTGGCATCACCCACAACCCCCCTGCTACAGCTGATCTGAGACAGCGCTGGCTGGCGAACGGCCTTCCAGCTCACACGGGGAGCCCCCGGCACGGGGACAGGGACCGGGACCGCGACAGCTCACCTTGCCTGCTGCTTTACAGCCTGTGGGTGAGCACGCTGCACCCCCGCCGTGAGGCCCATCGCACAGATGAGGAAAGTGGAGCTCAGAAATGTCCACCAGTCATGCAGGCAGAGCACAGCCGGGTCCCCGAGCCTGTGTTGCATGTCACCGGCCGCCGCTTCTTCGCGTGGGAGACTCCGCCACAGCGGGACGAGCAGCTGCCATGGGCTGGCCGTTTCTATCTGTTGGTTATTTCCTCTTTGCAACAGCCCCAGGAGATAGGCAGTGTCGTTTCCATTTTACAGAAGGGAAAACTGAGGCTCAGAGGACCCAGTGATCCGCTTAGGGTTGCACAGCTAAGTACTGGCTCTGGGATCAAGCCCGGAGAGCTGGGTCTCAAAGCCTGGGCTTCCCTCAACACCCCTCCCTGCAGGGCTTGGTTTTTATCGATTCTGCTGGGGTCAGGCTGTCACTAAAATGAATCTGTGTTTCCTGCACGCACAGGAAGGGATGGAGGGACCCTGGCGAGGGTTCAGACACCTGAGTCCCGGCCTGTTATCTCTGAGCCTTGCTCTGTAGACAGCCGTCCCATTCCCTCTGGCTTGCAGAGCCTCCTCTCCTGTCACCATGGTCCCTGCAGCAACAGCTGTCAGGGACAGTCTTCTCTCCTCCCTGGCCTGCCTGCCCCCGAGCACAGGCTCCCTGTCCCCCTCTTCCGCCCCCCTGACACATCAGCGTCCTAACCAGGCGGGGAGCTGGCACCGTGTAGGCACGGAGCCCCTTGGGATGTGAGGCCAGGATCTGTGGCCCGTCCCAGGGAAAGCCATCGGGCCACTCAGAGCTTGGGCAGGGGACAGGACAGGTGGGGCCCGATGTCCGGGCAGGACGGCGTGCCCGTTGCTGTCCCTGCCCCAGCGCCCCGTGTATACCTGGGACCAGGAACAGCAGCGAAGTAAGTATCGTGGGGCTGGCGTTCCTTGGCCAGCCTGTGGGGCCTCCCCCGGGTAGAGGCTGCACGCTGACTCGGGGTCTTTCTGGGCACAGCGGATGCTCAGCCACGGAGACGTCCCCGCTCCACCTGGCCTTGCTCCTGGCGCCCTCCTGAAGGCCCATGCGCATCCCATCTGAGCCTCAGGGACTTTCCAGGGCTCAACAAGGTCAGGACGTGGCGCGCTCAGAGCTCTCCGAGAACCCCCGACTTGGCACCTCCAGGCACAGAACACAGGGGCTGCGGGGGTCGCCGGGTGCAACACGTCCCAGAGGGCGCTCCACGGAACGAGATAGAAATGCACGGTTCTGTGGTCAAGTACATTTGGGAAACACGAAGTGGGAAAAAGGGAGATATTTTTCTTCACTGCAGAACTTGTCAGAGTCTTGAATAAGCTAATATGTTGTGTTCAAGATCTCTAAGGGTTGGAGACACAGCATTGTTTCCAAAACAACTGACCCAAGGATTTCTTCCTTCCTTCCTTCTTTCTTTTTCTTTTTCTTTTTCTTTTTCTTTTCTTTCTTCTTTCTTTCTTTCTTTCTTTCTTTCTTTCTTTCTTTCTTTTTCTTTCTTCTTTCTTTTCTTCTTTTTCTTTCGTTCTTTTCTTTCTCTCCCTTTCTTTTCTCTTTCTTTCCTTTTCTTTTCTTCTTTCTTTCTTTTCTTTCTTCTTTTTCCTTTTGTTCTTTTCTTCTTTCTCTTCTTTCTCTTTTTTCCTTCTTTTTCTTTTCTTTTCTTTCTCTCTCTTTCTTCTTTCTTTCTTTCTTTCTTTCTTTCTTTCTTTCTTTCTTTCTTTCTTTCTTTTTCCTTCCTTCCTTCCTTCCTTCCTTCCTTCCTTCCTTCCTTCCTTCCTTCCTTCCTTCCTTCTTTCTTTCCTCTTTCCTTTTTCTTCCCCCTGCTGAATCTTGTACTCTGCAGCAGCTCAGAACACTGGCCTGGGAGTCAGGAGCCCTGGGTTCCAGAACCAGCTCAGCCACTGATGCCCTGCTTGGCAGTGGGTGACTCACAGCCCATCTGTATCATGAGAGGAGTGGGCAAGAAGCCATCGAGAGCCCTGTCAGCTCTACAGGTCCTGCCCCTGGTCCTACCTGGCAGCCTGGCTACTACTGAGCTTGCCTGGGCCTGCCTTTGCCCCCGTCCCGAGGGGCCTGCCCTGCGTCTCTCACGGGGCTGGTAAAAGGCTGAATCGGGATCTGTCCTCACTGTCACTGTCATCACCAGCATTTACTGTGACCCGAGCTGAGCCTTTTATACCCAGTCACTCGCTTCTTCCTCGTAGCCACCTCTGGAAGCGCCTCGCTGTCCCATTGTACACATTAGGAAGCTGAGACCCAGCCAGGTTCAGTACCTTGCCTAAGGTTGCCAGGTAGCAAATGTCAGAACTAAGGTCTGGACCCGGACAGTTTGCCCAGATGCTACCCCCTTAAGCTTGACCCTGATCTGCCCCTGAAAGAGCATTGCAAACTATAAAGGGCTGTGGCCTGGCAGGGACATCGCTCTGTGTGGTGTTGCTGCGGCTCATCTGGGGGATGGGCATAGCCTCCTGGGGAGGGTCTCTGGCCCTCCATCTGTAGGCTTTCCTGTTCTGCTAGGGTGAGGAGGGAAGGCATCTGGGCCAGCTCTCTCTGGAACAGGGCAGGGGTGAGCAGGGGAGGCTGGGTGCCCACGGGGAGTGGCTTTTCCACAATGGGGGGTGCAGGAGGAGGCCTGAGGATGGAGCTTAGAGACCATCTCACCCATGGGTATCACACTGTCTTGGTGTTGCAAACCCTTAGTGCAAATGGAATCAAATCTGTAAGAGCAATCACCTGGAGCTCTGGGGTGAGGGGAGGGAGCGTGCTGGGGGGTGGCCAGAGGGAGGACCCCAGGGACTTGTAAGGCTCCACAGGCCACCACTGGCCTGCTTTGTTTGGGAGGGAGTCTGAGGCTCAGAGAGAGACTGACTTGCCCATGGGTCACACAGCGAGTCCGTGGCCACGCTGGGAACAGGAAGTGTGGAGCCAGGCCTCCCGACCTGGGGCTCCCGACCGTGCTGGGCTGGGCTGGTAGGGCTTCTGGACTGAGGCCTGGGCCTCCTTAGGAGCCTGAGAACACTGCTGGGCCCCTCCCTCGGGGCCAGCTCCACCCCCGAGCACAGCTTGGGCAGTCTTGCTCCCACTTTAGGGCCCCTTGTCATCACCTGGTGTTCACAGGGCACCACCGGCCCCAGGTGGAGGCCAGCAGGTCCACCTGAAGCTCGGCAGGAGCCTGGTCGGCCGCGGGGCAGGTGCAGTCTGAGACGGTGGATGTCACGCTCAGAACCCGGGCGGCAGCAGGCTTGCCTTCTGTCCCCGCCGCTTCCTGGCTGTGTGCCTCTAGGAAAATTGGGAGCCTCTCTGTGACTCTTACTGCTGCAGGCTTCTGAGGCTGTCCGGGGGCAGCAGATCGGCCACACCAGACCCCTTGTCTCTCCACTCAGCAAGACCCAGCAGAGGTCCTGGCAGCTGGTAGGCTTGAGTACCTTCCTCCCTCACAGGGGGGCCCTGGAGCTGCCCCAGAAAGGTTGGCCGCTACGTCCCTTATCACGGTGCCCTGGGGAGGTTGCCCTGATGGCAAGTCTGTGCTAAGACCCATGGACAGGGTCCTGCCCCCAGAGACCGCCCCGCGCCACCTCTTGCAAATGAGCCCACACTGGGCAGCTTGTTGGAAACGCAGATCCCAGCGTCTCACCCTCCGACCTGATTGCGTAGCTATAAGATGAAGCCAGGAAATCTGCATCCTGCACACTCAAAGGCCTGGTCGGGTTTGACAACGATTCACACGTGATTCTCGAACTTTTTTTTCCTTCTTGATCACTTTTTTTTTTCCACCCCCCGCCATGGGATCCTTCAAACGGACTCCTGCATGAAGGTCCAGCGTGCAACAGGTAAGAGCAGAACTTCTCGCTTGGAGGGGGAGGACTGGAGCCCTTTCCAGCTAGGTCTTTCACCATCTATGGCAACCTCTCAAGGGTCCTCTGAGGAACCCCCAAGTGTGCCATGGAACACACTTTGAAAACTGCTGCTTATTCCAATTTCTTCCTCTACTCGTAGAAAGACTGAGCCCCAAAGAGCCAGCCTGCACAGGGCTTGGCCAGTGAGGCTTTCTCAAGTTCTCTGAAGCTACCTATGGGTCAGTTGTCCCCCGCCGCCCCCGGCCCCCTGGGGGGAGAGCTTGGTCAGAGGCTGCGCAGCCCAACAACCCAGAACACGGACTTCTGCAAGCCTCCTTGGGAGAGCAGGCTGGCTCCGGGCTCTGAGACACGTCTCCTTATTCATGTGCCACCCTGGGGTGACCTTGGGGCTTCTGCCTCAGGAACTCAGGCGTGGGCAGCCTAATTGCTTCCCATGGTCTAAATTTCTCTGCACCGGCCACAGCAAGAGTATGTTTCTCCCTGGAATCTAGAAAGAATATTGGCAAGGCTGGAGGGTTCTGGGGGCAAACATGTCAAAGCCTCCCTGTTCTTAGGCACAAAAGCCAGAGTCTCTCATGGAGCCACACTGGAAAGGAACCTGGACTCGGATGAGTGGACACATAGCTGGAGGGAGGTCAGGTTCACACGGCCCAATGCCCTGGTTTTACCCCTCGGCAACGTGTTTAGATCGAGTCACCTTCGGGCACAAGATGTGTATCAAGCTGCTTCTTTCACACTTCTTTCCTCTGATTGAACTTAACTCCACTCAGATCATGGGGGGCACAGGCCCTGGGGCTAGCCCTTTCCAGGTTCCAAAACCCACTCAGCTCTCATTGCTGAGCCTGTCAGGAGGGCAGGGTTATTGCACCCACTTCACAGATGAGAGGACACCGAGGCCCAGGGGATAAACAAGGTGCCTGGAATCAGAGGCAGGGCCAGAGCTGGAGCGATTATCCACGCGTGGCCTGGCCCTGCGGGTGGGCCGCGAGGGTCCCTCCCCCGACAGAGCATGGGACGCAATTTCATAGAGTCTCTTGTTTTGGTGCAATTAATGGCCATTTGCTGGCAGTCCGTTGAGAAAGCAATCGGACAAAACCTGAAGCTCAGCGATGCAGGCGAGCGGTCAGCCAGTGCTTGCTGGACTCTGATTCGGAAGCGTGGCTGCTGCACGTCCTGACGTCCTGACGACGTCCCAGGGCCCCGGGGCACCTGCTGGGGAACGGGAAGGCCTGCAGGTTCCAGGAAGAAGAGGGCAAGGCTTTCAGTTGCGGCTTCTTAAAGCTCAGCCCTCTTGGGATCAGTTTCTCGTGGATCCGATTGTTGGTTGGGGCTGCTGGGCATTGCCCTGGGGGGCAGGGTGGGCGAGGTGCGCATTTTTCAGTGGCGGGGCTTTAAGATGCCAGGGAGCGATGACTCAGGTATGAGTTGTTCACACCCCAGTTGCCAGCAGGATTTTCAGCCCCTATAACACTTCCCTGGCGAGGTACTTACTATCCTAACGCACAGCCAAGACCAAATGCCTAAGCTATTTTTGTTCAGAGGGCCTTCTTCTATAAAATAAAATTATGAATCCTTTTATAAGATAAGGTGAACTATGTGTACTCCCTCTGGATTCCTTATTACCACCCGGGTCTTTTTCCACTCGAAAGTGGGAACAGGTGGGAGCTGGGGGGGACCATGGTGGCTTTGCCCCGCCTAGTGGGGTTTGAACTGCAAAAACTTAAGAGCCATTTGTTCAAAGCAGGTGGGGCTAGGGGTGGGATTTTTGTGAGGTCCTGTTTGGTGAAATTGCAAGTTTTTGGTGAGAGGCCCCATAGATATTTTAAGAACTCACATTGGTGAGATGGCTGGTGACCTCCTATGCTATGGCCTCATTGCACTGGGAGCCCCTCTAGCCCATCGGGCCTTGGTGTGTTGGGCAGCATGCAGTGGCCAGGACAGGACCCTCACCTCTTCGGGACGCTCACCTCCTGGCTCGGGGGCTGAGCTAACCCCGAGAGCCTGGCAGCCCTGGTGCAGGAAAGGGCTCCAAAGCAGGGCAAGTGCAGGCAAAGCCTTGGCCCCAGTGGAGCGCTAGTGCAGAACATTATTAGCTCGTTTCTACTCTGCCCTCCCCAGTTCCTCCCTGGGGGTGGGTCTCCTGGGCCCGGAGGTAAAATGCTGACAATTGATGGAACAGACGCAGTCACACCAGCAAGGAAGTGCTAGGTTGTGCCGGAGGCGAAGGGTGGGTGAGGTGCAAACCTGGCCCCAAGGAGGCCTCTGCGATGACCCCTGCCCGGGCCCAGCCCCTCCCGCTCAGATGATGGTCAGAGCGCCAGGGACTCCCTAGGTTGGCAGTCCGGCCCTACTGTTTACTAGCTTCTTGACCCTGGACGATTTACTTAACCTGAGTCCTTGCACCAAAAACGCAGATTGTTGGGAGGGTTAACTGAGTTAATGCATGTAAAGTACGCAGCATGGACTGCAGCCCATGGTAAGTGCTTAATAAGTGTTAGATATTATTATTGTTATTATATTACTAGGTTACATCTGTCGGAGCCTGCCAGCATGGGTGGGAGAGCACGCGCGAGGGCCACTGAGTGCAGCCGTGCGGGTTGTGCACTCGGCACCTGAGCACAGTAGTGCCTTCTGGAATAGTGTGGTACACACGACCTGTGGGGCTGTACACTGGCCCTAGATGCCCTGGGCATGCCTGCTTCAATTTCCAATAGGTACCGCTTGAAGCTGGTCCATTTGGAGTCGGGTCTCAACGAAAATAAAGGAGGTAGTAGGACTTTTGAGCAGAGCTACGAAAACTTGGAAGAGGTATGACCCAGTCCTTGAAAAGGTTACAGGACCGTAGGAGCAACAGCTAGGATCTGGGCCAAGTCACTCCGCTCTGGGTCAAAGTTTTCCCCATCCGTGCAGTGGGGGTGGGGTGGGGTCTAGTTTTGGGATGGCAAGTAGGCTTTCTCCCTGTATGCCAACTCTGACTGGTGGTGGCTGAGGCTTCGTAAAGTGAGCACCTCAGCGGCCACTCTGGGCGGGGTGGGGACGTCTGCATGAGGCCAGGGAGCGGGGAACAGCGGCACATGTGCTCGGGCCCCTTGCCCGCTGCAGACTAGCCCAGCGCTTCTCAATGCTGGCCACACCCCAGGGTCACCAGAGAAGGTTTAATGACACCCTGACTCGGGGATACGGCCTGGTACTGCTAAGTGTTTTCAAAAGCTCTGCAGGTGATTCCAATGTGTGGCCGGGTTGAGAGCTGCTGGGTCCCTAAGGCTCCTGGAGGTCCTGAGTGCTACGACTTCTTGGCATGGTCTAGATCTCACGGGGCTTTGAGCTTTCTTCCAGCAGAAATGACGGGGGTGTTAAAAGGCCAGTCTCTCAGTTCTATTGCTGGAGAGGATTCATCTTTAAGTTGGGAGGCAGCGGTTGAGGGCACTGGCTACACTCCAGGATCGGGGCATACAGGGGGACCTCTTCTTGCGCCACACTATGGAGTTTCACTGGGGCCGAGGCCTAGGCTTTGCATCCGGGGGGGACCATGGGACTCACACTGGCTTTTTCAGGGAGGCCCTGTGGCTTCCTTGAGTTATTTCTTAAGCTCCTCTCTGTCCCGAGGGAAGGTGGGATGTTGGCACGGTGCAGAGGCCCAGTGAGGTCTGCAGGAAGTAACATGCCCCAAACTCACAGGCGCACTTTCCGGGCCTTTGGAAGGAGTGCCGGGGGTAGAAGGAAGCGATGAAAGCTGACTGGGGCCGCAGAGCTTGGAGAACACAGGGCCAGGGCGCCAGGCCTGGAGGTGGTGCATTAGGACCACAGGCAGCCCTGGATGTGACGGCTCCTCCCACTTACAGTCGGGGCGGCCAAGATTCGAGGTTTCTGGAGGCCACCTGGCCTCAGCCCCACCGAGGGCCCAGAATTCAGCCAGCTTTCCTCAGCCCCTCCAGACCCAGCCCTGGAATCCAAGGAGCATGCAGGGGCTTTGCCTCCCACCCGGAGCAAGATAGAAGCAATCAAATAACATAGAATTCAATAATATTTTAAAATAAGCTTTATTTAGATTTTTTTTTTATATTTTATATTTGCATCCATGCCTTCGAGAAACCTTTCCCATGGGAAAAGTTATTTTCATCTAATTTACCCATAACTCATTCGCTATTTGACGTAGTTCTCTTAAATAAATCATCCTTAGTAACTCTTAGATTTATCTCCTAATTTACAAAAACTGAAATGAAAAGGAACTACTAAATCATTACCAGGAGTGGTTGTAATTTTCTCATAAGCAAAGGGCAAACCATAAAAATCAACCAAAAGAAGAAGAAAAAAACTCTTGGGGGAGAAAAGTATATTCTAAAATCTCTCTCTGTAGAGGAAGATGCCAGCTTTTCCTCACCGCCAGGCTTGGTTAAACGGCTTAGGGCTTAGCCAAAGGAGGCCAGAAAGATCCTTATTAGGCAGGGCCCTTTGCCTGCTCCTGCCCAACCGCCCCACCAAGTCAGAAGGAAAGGGAGCAGCCTACTGGTGGTTTTTTGTTGTTGTTGTTGTTGTTGTTGGTTTGTTTGTTTTAGAGACTTGGGACAAATATCCTATCCTTCTAATAGAGACTCTCCAGCACTCTCCAATCTCCTTTCTTCGTAAGAGCTGAAAATGTTACTGCTAGCAGAAAGCGCAACTACTGTTGTGCAGGGGGTGGGTGAACTGAGCTGTGTTAGCGGTTAAGGTGGAGCAGGGGACGAGTGACAGGTCAAAAGAAAAGGGGAAGCTAGTTTTAGGCCTCAGGAGGCCCTGGCTTAGCTCACGTGTTCTCCATCACCCGGCGTTACATGCACATGGTTCCTCTGCTGGTGAAGCCTCATTGAGGCCAACACTGCTCCCCAAATAGGCAGATAGATGTTCCTGCCAGCCCTTCTCTCCTGGGGTGAGCGGGCTCAGGCTGCGGTGACAAAGGGGAGGACAGGGCCGGAGGGATCCCGAGAGATTCTGTTAAGTGTGGAACCAACCAGAATGGGGAGGGCAGAGAGGCTCTGGTGCTGGTCCCTGTGTCCCTCGCCGCCCTCCCCCTGAGACAGGCACCTCCCCCAACGGCCCCTGCCTGGCCCACGGGCAGAATTAACCGAGGAGGAGAAAGACACAGCTGCAGGGAAGAACCCATGCGTCTCGAGGACCCTTGTGGCACCGACTCAGGCCCAGTCCCCGTGGTCATGTGACTGGCTGCCTCACTCTGCACTCAACCTCTCTCAAAACAGACCCGAGAGAAGGTGGCCGTGACAGTAGGCCCTCCGCTCACTGGGGTCCGCGTTCCTCATTCCAGATAAACAAATAGATCTACAAAGGCTTGGAAGGGAGCTATTGGGGGAAGGTGGGGGAGAGAAAGGTGGAGTGCACTTCCATGCGAGGGCAGGAGAATCCGGGCGAGGGAGAACAAAGAACGGGAAAAAAGCAAGCTTTGAAATCCAACGGTCCCTGGGTTCTGGCCACCCTAAAGTCTACCTTGCACAGTTTGGCAGCAGCATGAGAACAGAACAGACAAGTCCACACAGAAACACCCGCCTCCCGCCCACCCCGTGGAAAAATATACATTCCATTATTTATGTAATAATTTAGATAGAATAAGTCTTCTGCGTTTGTGCAAATAAATTAAACGGAACAGTCTTTTTCTTTTTTCTTTTGTCTTTTTTTTTCCATAAAGAAAGAAACGGCAACGCAATTTAAAAACTGGCAGGCCGTGAAAAAGAGCCCGGCGGACCTGGCAGCCCGAGCCTGGGCCTGCGGTCCGCACCCTGACCACGTGGGCGGCCTGCGCTCGCTCTGCTGGGAGGGCCTCGGCCGGGCCTGGGGGTCAGGGGGCGGGTCAGGGCCCGCGCTCACACCGGGGAGGGGTGGGGGGAGACATCGAAAACAGACCACATCCTTGGGCAGACGGGCTCCAGAAGTAGCAGTTCGGACAAGGGACATTTACAAGCACGGAGTGCACAACAGTTTTGTTATTTACAAATACACAGCAGTCCTTCAAGTTTTCAAGTTTCATAAAAAAGGAGGATGGAAGGGGGGAGGATGGGGAGGGGGGAGGGAAGGGGGAGGATGGGGAGGATGGGGAGGGGAGGGGAGGGAGGAGGCTGGGAAGGGGGAGGGGAGGGAAGGGGGAGGATGGGGAGGGGGGGAGGGAAGGGGGAGGATGGGGAGGATGGGGAGGGGAGGGGAGGGAGGAGGCTGGGAAGGGGGAGGGGAGGGAAGGGGGAGGATGGGGAGGGGGGAGGGAAGGGGGAGGATGGGGAGGAGGGAAGGGGGAGGATGGGGGGATGGGGAGGGGAGGGGAGAGGGTAGGATGGGGGGATGGGGAGGATGGGGAGGGGAGGGGGGAGGATGGGGAGGGGAGGCAGGAGGATGGGGGGAAGAAAACAAAACAACCCAACGAACCGAACAAAAAGAAAAGAAAAAAAAACACGTAGAAGAAACGAAAACAAACAAACCCAGGTTAACAACACGACTGCATCGCTCCGAGGACGACAGTTGACAGAGTCACACGCGGTCGAGTATGTACAGCAATTACAGAGGCGGCGCCGCGGGAGGGGGCGGGGCCCGCGCTCGGGGGCGGGGCCCGCGCTCGGCCCCGCCCCGCCCCCGCGCCAGCCCGCGCCCGCCCCGCGCCCGCCCCGCCCCCCCGCCCGCACGTCCACACGCACAGACGCGCCTGCGCGGCAGCCAGGGGCGGCATCACCAGTCCGCGTCCTCCTCTATGTAATAATCGGGGGCGGTACCATCAAAGAGGCCGGGGTCGAGGGACTTCCGCTGCTTCCCTCGGGCGAAGACGCGCGAGATGGAGCCGAATCCCATCTTCTCTTTCTTCTTTTTCCGTTTTTGGTCTTCAAGATCCTCTAGTGACTGAGGAGCCGGCCGCGCGGGGTGCGGGGGGAGAGCGAGAACAAAGCCACCTGAGCTGGGGGCGGGGCCTAGGGGTCAGGGGGCGGGGCCTAGGGCGGGGCGGAGGGTTAGGGGGCGGGGCGGAGGGGCAGGGGCGGGGCGGAGGGGCAGGGGGCGGGCCGAGCGGGCAGGGGGCGGGGCGGAGGGGTGGGACGCCGCGGTGTGCCCCGCCCCCGCTCGCGGAGCCCCCGGGGCGGTGGTGGGCCGTGAGCGGGCCGCGGGGGGACCACCGGGCCGGGCCTCTACCCCGCAGTCCCCGCCAGCTGCCGCCGCAGGAGCTGCCACTGTCCCCTACATTGAGGCTGCCCACAGCCTGGGGGCGCCCCCCGGGCACCTGCCTCTGGCTGGCCCCCTGGGCGGGGGCACATGGTTCCTGTGGGAACGGCCCCGTGGGGACAAAGGGGGCCCGGGGAGCCCAGAAAACGAGGAAGGAGAAACCTGAGCCTCGTGCCGCGGAGAGCAAGGCCCCGGGGCCTCAGGGTCCTGGACGAGAAGCAGGCCTGGCCATGGCAGGGCGGGGAGGCTGGGGCTTGGGTTCCAGTCCTGGCTGTCAGGCTGTGGACTCCTGCCCCCCCCATCAAGCCCCCCAGGCTCCCTGAGCCCAGTTACTCATCTGTGACGTGGAGACAACAGTGACCACGGGGACAGCCTCCTGCCTGGGGGCCTACGGGCCGGAGGGTGGGGTCCACAGGAGGGATTTACGAACCCAAAGACCCTGGGTGATGTTATCCACCAAAAAAGGTGGAGGTGAGACTAAAGATTCCCCAGACACATCAGAATGACCCGAATTCCGGGCCCCACCCCACCCCACCCCTGGCGGATCAGAATCAGGGTTAAAGGCCCAGGAACCTGCATTTGCAAAGTTGTTCCTGGTGGACGCTGGTGCAGATGAGCAGCGCGGGGACCAGCCTCTGGGAACCCCAGGACTAAACAGCTGACCTCAGAGACCCCTTCTGACTCCATTCCTATTGCCCCCCCCCCCCCCCGTGGCCCCCTCCTTACTGATGGCGGGGTCCTGAAATGTTAAAAATGAATAAGGAACAGTTTCCTGCAGCCGGGGGCCTAGAGTCATCGGCTGGGCCATCGCCGGGGCAGGAGGATGGAAGGTGCCCTTAACGGGTCCACGGACTGGAAGGAGGGCAGGGGAGTGCAAACCAGGGACTGAGCCTGGTCCAGGCCCCAAGCCATGGCTGACAGGCAGGGGATGAACTCCTCTCTGCCTTAGGTGTCCCCGGTATGGAAGTGGGGTGCTGAGGGCCCAGGGGAACAAAGGGCGGGGTCGGGAGGGGGGGTCATGGTCAAGATGGGGTGGAGGGAAGGCCTAAGTGGCCAGGGGAGGCGCACCTACCTGTACAATGGGGTTGTGCAGGTTCTTCTGTACTGGGCCGGGACTGTCGCCCTGTAGCCAAAAAAGAGGGAGAAAATGAAACCGCAGGGACGCACAACACGTGGGAGCAGAGGTGGCCCAGGGAGAGTGGGGTCTTCCGTGGAAGGAAGCCGTCTCTTGGGGACCGCCCTGCCTCTGTACTGGGGAACCCACCCTCACCCCTGAAGCAAACATCCCCAAATGGCTCAACAGTGGCAGCTGGGCTTCTAGGTGCTGCCTGGACCAGGGGTCCTGGGGTGCTCTCCTGTCTGCTCAGGCCTCTTGACCCCCAACACCCTCTGTCCAGCAAATCAGCCCCTTGAAGGCTTCTAAGTTCCTGTCCTAATTGGTCCAAGTTGGAAATGGAGATTGGTTATACCTGGTGTTGTTCAGAAAGATGCAATTTTAAAGAAAAAAAAAAGGCACAAAAATAAAGAATTTCAGGACAGGAAGGCTTCACTGCATCTCTTCTTTTGTGTGTGTGTGGGGGGGCAGCAGGACTCATTAGTCTGATTTACAGACACAGAGAGGCTCGGGACCAGCACAACGGAACGAAGGGTGGAACTGTAACTCGTTTGGGGCCGTTTCTTCCCGGCCCAGTGCTCCTTTCAGGGGGCACGCGAAGGTGGGTGTGCAAAAGCCTTCACTACTACGTCCGTCCCAGAATCCGGCTGCCCTGCCTGGGGGGACACACAGATCACTGGGATCACGAGTCATTACTAGGGAGGCCCCTGATGGTTGTTTCCAGAATTGCAGGCAAAAAAGCAATAAAGAAACCGTAGGTCACTTGGGCCAGAGTCCATCAATCCCTCCACCTTCCCTGCACTCAGTCCCGACCTCGGCTCTAAATTAGCGGCCAGAGAAGAAGGAGAGGTCCTTCATCCAGGCTGGGCTGTTTCCGCTGGTGCCAGGTCACAGGCCTGAGAACAGTTACCTGGTGCTTTTTCCAGGCTCTTCTTGGCTTACCTACGTGCACAGCTGTTGAAATGGGGGATGAAGGTGGCTGAGGGGGGCGGGGATGGAACAGAGGGTAGTTTAGTCTTTAGTCCCATCCCAAGGTTTGCAATCGGAACCCATCTGGCAGGCAGCTCAGGGGGGTCTACCCTGGGAATAGGGCCATCTTCGCCCAATTCATGGGGCAGAGAGTGAGGCCAGTGCCCACCGAGATGCCCACATGCAGACATGAAAGCACCCGTGGCTTATGAAAGCACCCGTGTCCCGGTGGCAGGGCCGTGCCTACGTGAGGTGATCCTGGAAACAGATATGCTGGACCTGTCGTCTGCTCAGCCAGGATGTGCCGAGGCCAAGTTGGGCAAGAGGGGAGGTCAAATGCACTGCAAGGGGCCTTTAGAGAGCCCCTTCTGCAGAATTTTCCAGCAGTATTCTGGCTCCCGGAGCCACCTTGGGCCTACCAGGAAACTCAAAATATAGCCTCTGGGGAAGCGGCTACTCTAGGTCTCTAACCTGTGCTCTCTACGAGCGAGGGCGCTGTCGGCCGTAGGGACAGCTCAACAGTGGCCCTCGGGACCAGAGGGCAGCTGCCAGAGGCCCCCTTCCTTGCCCTGGCTCTGTCATTCACCACA
Source organism: Vulpes lagopus (assembly GCF_018345385.1). Classification (NCBI taxonomy): domain Eukaryota; kingdom Metazoa; phylum Chordata; class Mammalia; order Carnivora; family Canidae; genus Vulpes; species Vulpes lagopus. The sequence goes on from NC_054831.1 coordinate 131,559,044, forward strand.
GCCCTTGTCACGGGGTTCCGTGCCGAGAACTGGTGACAGACCAACCGCTTTAAGGAAGTCGAAACAGAACCGCAGGCTTGAGCGTCGGGATCCCGGCCTTGAGCAGCCTTCCCTGCATCCTGACGGGGCGGCGTGGGGGCGAGGCCCCGGGCCTGCATCCCTGATGCCCTCGTCACCAGGCGAAGGCAACTAATTTTAAGTTCAGTCTTTGCTATTTTTATCAGTAGTCTTTAGCTACTTTTCCACTGTTCTTTTACAGGAAAAAAGTTTCCATTAGGATTGTTCGTATGTAGAAAAGTTACTGATTTTTTTTTTTATATATCTACATTAATTTACAACCAGTACCACTCACGTACGTGGTCATCATTGGTTCTAATAGTTTTACACCTTATTCTCTTGAGCTTCCAGGTAGGTGATCCTATCACGGGCACGTCGTAGTTACTTTGTCCTTCTTTCCCACCGTATTCACCTCCTTATTATCAATCACGCTGGTTAATGAAACATTAGCTGAGCTTTTGAGAAAGCTTCCTAGTGCACTGGGAGGCCCGACCCCGTGGTGTGTCTGTCCTCACGGCAGGAGAGCCTCCATATTTCCTGTCCTCGGATGCTTGACCCACCTTTGTCCCCTCGCTCCGCCCGCCAGTCACCAAGCGTCAGGGGCCTAGGGACCCACAGTCTTGGTAGCTGGTGCCCAGCACGCCATCAAAAAGTGTTTGATTAAATAAGCGAAGCAAAAAATCCTAGTAACAAATTCACGGGACGCCTGTCCAGAAGCAATACATGCCCCCCAACTCCTGGAAATTAAAACATCTGGCTCATTCCCGGAAGAAGGACTGAGAACTGGCTCCAGAGGGGAATGAAGTACTGGTTAGGCCCGAGCTCTGGAAGGTCACATCTGGGAGGAGAGGCCCACGGTCCCAGACACAGCCCACCAGAGGCCGTCCCGGGCCACGCAGACCCTGAGCCGACCCAGGCCTGCCTTCCTCGGGGATTTTCTTGCCCTCCCGGACACAAGGAGCAAACAGGCCTCATTTCTTTCTCTCCCCACATCCATCTCTTCTTGCAAAAGGAAAGAACAGAACAGGAATTGCCTCCGCCAGAGTGCTCCCTGGGTGGACGAGAGGAAACAGCGGGTGCGTCTTCGCCCCCCCACCCCCCCAGCCCTGCGGTCTCCAGGCAGGGCCCCTGGCCCGGGCCCTGCTGCTGCTGGCCTTACGTTGCAGAGGGAGTGTGTCCGGTGCCGAGGGGAGTTGATGTCGCTTGGCGTGGACGACCGGTCGCCTTCGGCGGCAGATGCGTCGGAGATGACGGAGGGCTGCCGGGAGTGGCAGGGGCTCACCCTGACCGCTGGAAGGCAGGGACAGCTGGTCAGTGAGGGGTGGACAGTGTCCTCGCCGGTGCTGCCCTGCAGGGGTGCACCCCGCGCCCCCGTGATACAGAGGAGGAGGCGGAGAGGAAGGGCTGCCTGCTCTCTGCCCCTCCGTCAACAGGCCCACACGTCCCCAGACAGCAGCTGCTGGGGAGAAGCCCCGGGGCCTCTGGATCCAGTCAGGGCCTCCCCTAACCACACGGAAGGAGAAGAGGCAGGAGCTTCCGGGCACCTGGGTGACTGGCCTCTCAGTGCTCCCACCACCTGGGCGTTTCCTGGACCTCGCACGATCCCAACGGCTGGTCAACACCAGCTTCCCTAGCGAGGAGCCCAGAGGCCGCCCCCAGGTCCCCACCTTTTCCCACACCCCACACCCCATCATCACCAGCGCCAACCTCCAGTCTGTCCCCTTGTCTCCAACCCCAAACACAGTTCCCAAGTCCATGTACTTCTCTCTAACCCCAAACACACCCCCCGAGTCCGTCCACTTCTCTTCAACCCCAAACGCCCCCCGAGTTTGTCTACTTCTCTCCAACCCCAAACACAGCCCCTGAGTCCGTCCACTTCTAATCCCAAACACCCCTCCCCCCAAGTCTGTTCACTTCTCTCCAACCCCAAACACACCTCACAGGAGGGACAGGAAAGGAGCAGGTGGGCTGCAGATGTGCAGAGGGTTTTGGGGCTGGTAGCATGGCCAGGGGGTGCAGACGTCACCTGGAGGCTGCACCCCCGCCCGTGAGAACACGTATGACACGTGTGGCCCTCCCTCGCACCCCGTGACTGTGTGGAGCTGCGGATCAAGGAGCTTTGTGCCCCCTGCCACGGGGGTCCCACAAGACCCAGGCGGGAGGGTCAGCGTATCGCTCCTTAGACCCATCACGGGTCCAGGGGCTGGCTGTGCGACCCAGGATGGCCGAGCAGATCCTTCTTTGGGATTTAGTATCAACACAGGGAAAGAGAGAGTTTTTCTTTCTCCTTCAAGCCTGAGCTTGCGGGAGACGGTTTTGCTGCTTCGTGGAAAGAGACGGTGCGGAGATGAGGCCAGATGGAGGCAGGCAGAGCCGAGGCCGTGGTGGACGCACCTGGACACCAACTGGGCCTGGAGACCCGCCCCGCCTGGGTCCATCCCTCAGACTCTGCGTCCCACCGTCCATGCCCTGCAGGCAGCCACTGTGCGGAGAGGGCTGCGGCCCACGCCGGGGAGGTCGGTGGCCCCCGAGAGTCCCCAGAGCCGCAGCAGCGGCAGGCCTCACCTTGCCGGTCCGCAGGGTGGGGGGGGTGTGAGTGGTAGAGAGTCTGCTGGCTCTGCCGGATGGCCGCGGTCAGGGGGAGGTCCGCCTGCACCACCCACTCCTGGTTGCCGTTCAGCACCGTCTCGCCCGGCATGGCCAGAGAATGCCGCTTGGGGACGTCCTTGGTCAGCGTAGCTAAGGACTGCTTGGCCTGGGGACAGAAAGAGACGATGTGATCGAGAGGGGACCTCTTGGCCCGTTGCTCGGCTAAGACGCACGGTGGCGAGGAAGCCGCGGACCGACCTTGGTAGCAGGCCACCTCCGGCTGCGCATCGAGTGCCCCTCAGGGTCAGCCACCTGCCCTGCGGGCTCAGCGGGGGTGACCCCTTAGCTCCCGCTAACAGAAGGGCCGGGATTGGGAGAGAAAGGGGGTCCAAGGACACTTATCACCCGTCCTTTCGGGCTCTCCAAGGAACTGCTGGGATTTGAGTGAGAGTGGGGGACAAGGCACCGCCTTCCTGAGCCTCGGCTTCCCCACCTGCAAAAGGGAAACCCCAGAGCAAGCAATGCTGGGGGCTCGTCTAGCCTGGACGCCCCGCGTCTATGAGCTCACTCCCCTTCCGGGGCAGGAGGCCGAGCCGAAGGTGCCTGCCCATCTCCCAAGCAGGGAGTAATCTCTTCTCTGGTTTAGAAAACGATCATGTGCTCAGTGCGACAGCCCTGGGTTTCGAGGAGGGACTGGGAGATTATCTGTGCTTGACAGAGAAGGAGCCAGAGCCCAGAAGCCACAACGTTCAAGTCGGGTCGTGAGCCGGGGAGTCCGGCCATGCGCCCGCGGTCTTGACAGCACCCACGCTCCTCCGGGCAACGGCATAACCACAGGTAACGCAGACTCCTGAGTCCACGGAGCAGAGGATGGGCTGTGCTGGTCACCGCCGGTCACCGCGGAATCCGCAGGCGCTGGCTGGCAGCTGGGCCAGTGCACGATCAGTATAAATCCTCAGAAGTAACGCAAGCAGCCTACGTCGGGCTGCTGGCTCAGGGAATCAGCTCTGTCGCCCTAGCCTGAGAGCATGGGATGGTCCTGCGGAGGCGGGCGGGCGCGCTGTGACCCAGGGTGCTGCAGGCTTGCGGCCACACGGCCACGTGGCCACACGGTCCGCTCCCGTTTCCGGGCCCGCCGCACACATCTGCCTGCCCTCCAGGGCACGGGCACCTGGCCTCCCGGCCCCCATCCGGGCACCGCTCCAGGCACCAAGCTGCCCTAGTCCCTTGGCTTCCTCCCACCTGATCCATCCCGGCTCCTGGAAGGCACACTCGGGGTTGGGAAGCGAACCCCAGCTCAGTCTGCCCGCGTGATTAACCCGCAGCATCGCCCCCCTGCAAACAGCCCCAGGCAGGTGTGCGGGAAGCACAGGGAAACCCGAGGCAGCGTCGCCTGTGTCCCCACCTGGCTTTCTTCTCCCGGTGGGGCCTCAGCTCTGTGTGGGCCTGGGAGAGGCGCCTCCTAAACTCAGTGGGCAGCTTGGCACCATTGTACCTGCCATCTGCGGGGGCTGAGGGGAGGGGGCGGGTCCCTAATGGTTAGTCCTGCGGGACAGGGCGCATGGTGGTCAGTCCTGTGGGACAGGGTGGTGGTCAGTCCTGTGGGATGGGGCGTGTGGTGGTCAGTCCTGCGGGGTGGGGTGAGTGGTGGTCAGTGCTGCAGGACAGAGTGGTGGCGGTCAGTCCTGCAGGATGGGGTGTGGTCAGTCCTACGGGGCAGGGCAGTGGTGGTCAGTCCTGTGGGACGGGCGGGTTGTGGTCAGTCCTGCAGGATGGGGCAGGTGGCGGTCAGTCCTGCAGGATGGGACAGTGGTCAGTCCTGCAGGACGGGGTGGGTAGTGGTCAGTCCTGCAGGATGGGGAGGTGCTCAGTCCTACGGGACGCGGCAGGTAGTGGTCAGTCCTGCAGGACAGGGTGGTGGTGGTCAGTCCTGCCGGATGGGGCAGGTGGCGGTCAGTCCTGTGGGATGGGGCAGTGGTCAGTCCTGCGGGACGGGGCGGGTAGTGGTCAGTCCTGCAGGACAGGGTGGTGGCAGTCAGTCCTGCGGGACGGGACGGGGCAGGTGGTGGTCAGTGTGGGATGGGGCCGTGGTCAGTCCTGCGGGACGGGGCAGGTGGTGGTCAGTCCTATGGGGTGGGACGGGGCGGGTGGTGGTGCCTCCGAGTTCTGAAGCACAGGGACCCCTTACATGGTCCTCTCACAACACAGCCAACAGAGACAAGAACGACAGAAGAGGCCGAGGAGCTGAACGGAACACAGGCGTGTGTGTGCACGCAGGGGGCTGCGGGGATCAGCTCCCCGCGGCCGTCCACACAGCGTTCCCTGGGCTGACCTCTTCCCCTGAACGCAACTTAGTGCTGGGACTCCCTCCTCCCTCTGAGCCTCTACCCCCTCCTCAACACTCTGCGCCTGGAGTTTCGAGCTACTGATGTCGTCGGTACATTGGCTCAAACACCCTCTGGCGACAGGAGTCAGGACCGGGTTCAAACTCCATCCTACGATTTAACTTGCTGCGTGACCCTGAGCGAGGCCTCACCAGTCGGACGGAGAACGGGGAGGGATCACTTCCACGTAAGGAGCACCCCCTGCAGTCGTGTGACGAAGCGGCCCAGCAACGTGCTTTAGAGTTTGGGCTCAGATATCGGCCTGTTCCCGTCCTGGTGGGGGCTCCGGCGTGAGGCCCCTCACCCCTCCGCGCCCTCCTCTGTCTGATGGGCGTCACACGGTTGCTCCAGAGAGCACGGGGCCGTGGGAAACACGCTCAGTAAGGGTCAGTGCCTGTTACCATAAGCGTCGACGTCACAAGCAGGAGCTGGACGTGGCCCAAGCCCCCAAAGGCCCAGGATGCCAGTCACACGACTGCGTGGTCCCTAAGTCACAGCTGGGGGCTGTGGATCCTTTATGTCCTTGCTAAGACGGGGTGACAAGACCTGGGGGGTGGGCAGCACCCTGCCCTGGGCCTCCCTGCGGGTTGGGCTGATGAAGGCCCCGGGTGGCTGGAGGGCCAGCTGGGGGCACACGGAGTAATCCGTGGTGGCGAGTGAGCCCGGGCGCTGGGAGCGCAGCTCAGCGGAATCCTTTGCTGTCGGGATTCCTGCCTGTCCCGGGACGTCTCTGCCGGCAAAAGGCCCAGAGGAGCCTGGTGCAGAACCTCCAGGGAGACGAGCAGGTCGGTCCACTGCTCCATGACGGCACCGTCCAGGGCCAGGAGGTGTGCTCGGCAGAAGCAGCGCCAGCCCAGAGCCCGGCCGTCCCCGTCATCCCCTCCTGCGTGACCCTGCCTGTCACCAGCCTCCCTACGCCTGACTCTCGCCTGGGCCTGTGGCGACCCCCAGTTTTACAGACAAGGAAACAGAGGCCCGGGCAGGTTAAAAGTGATTTGAGGTCGCTTGGTGACTGGCGAGTGGAAGGGACACGTCATCGTGGTGGCCCCGAGGAAGGATGTGGCTAGGGCAGGATGCCCGTCAACATCTGTGCGCACCTGCCCTGACGCACCGTCGCCTCCCCCCACCGTTGCCCTGGGAGGAGAGTGTTACAGTCCTGACTTCATACAAGTGGGGACTGAGGTTCAGAGAGGCTGAGTGCCCGTCAGAGGTCACACAGCCTGGGGAGGGCAGGACCCAACGGGGACTCCGTTAGCACTGAAGGGCCAGGGCGCAGACCGATGCTGAGACGGGGCTGCCCCTGCTCCACGCTAGAGAAACATTTACAGAAGAGGGGTTCTCACCTGGGGCGGGAGCTGCCCCCACCTCCCCGGAGCACTGGGAAACGTCCAGAGATTTGGGTCTTCCCGGCTGGGAGGGGTGACTGGCACCTCGGGGATGGAAGCCGGGGAAGTGGCTGGACGGCCCCGCCACAAAGGCTTCCGTGGCCCCAAGTGTCAGCAGGGCTGAGGGTGAGAAGCCCCGTTGACAGGAGACCAGGGCAACACGCACCAAGCTCCTGGGGGAGCCTGTGATGTGCGGGATGGCAGTCCTGTCCCCCTCCCCTCCCTGTGGAGGAGGCCAGTGGGGAGGGCCTGAGGGGCAAGCCACGGCGGGCGAGGGGCCTCCTTCCGGCCAGCAGCTGGGCGTCCCGTCGAAGGCCTTGCAGACGAAGCTGCCCCGTCAGGCGGCTCAGGGCCCGCCGGGCTCCCGCCTCCGCCTCTCCACCTGCTGGGCACTCGGGGCGAGCTCCTGCCCGCTGAGCCTATTCCCACCTCCCTAAGTGGGCACAAGAGTAAACGCCGGACTGGACGGACTGCTAATGGGCAGGCGCGCCCTTTAAGGTGGTGCACTTGTCCTGGAGTCGGTCGTGCTGATGGTTGCGCAGCCCTGGGGACATACCGAGATCCGCTCAGTCCTACATCTTGAAAGGACGAGTTTAAGGTACGTGAATCCTATCTCAATAAGGGAACACACACCCCACAGGGTGGTCCCACGGAGCCACGGTGGCTGCAGAGGGGAAACCATGCCACGAGCGGTAATGCCCGGTTTGGCCGGGAGGCGCTCTCAGGACTGTTGCCCCCGAAGGGCAGGTGGCTGAGTGGGAGCGTGGGGGCTGCCAGCACCGGACACCCAGAGGGCTTGGCTTCCTGGGGAGCCGAAGTCTTGGGCTTTCACTCAAGTGGAGCAGGCCCTTCAGAGCCACACGCGGCGGGGGAGACCCAGAGCCCAGCTCCCCGCAGAGGCGGATGGGGTGGGGGGTGACGCCTCCTCAGGAGCATCTGCTTAAGCCCATCAGGCCCCTGCTGCGTCGCATGGTCTTAGCGTCACGGGCAGGTGGGTATTCACCAGCTCAGCTCCCGTCGCCTTGGTGGCACCTCAGGGTCACTCAACACATCACTCCTCACCAGTGGGCACAGCTGGGGCCCCCAGGTACGAGGTAAACAAGTGACCCGTGATGGGCCCTTCTGCTACCCGGTGCTGCTTCAGACTTGAAGGAAAAAAACCGAAGTGAAATCAGGCTCGTCCTCCCCAGGAGGCGGCGCCGAGCAGGCCCCTGACTAGCACCTGGGCCTCCCAGGCCCTGCGGCCCCCCCGGCCGCTGCCTCCCATCACACCTGTGAGCTGACTTCCTCCTGGGGCCGGCGTGTGCCGGGCCGGCCGGAGCCGCTTGCTGCTGCTTGCACCGAGGACACGCGGCACACGCCCGGGGAAGGCGCCCTCCCTCTGCTCTCAGCCTGGCCAGCAGCGCCTCAAGCAGGCAGTCCTGGAAGCTCCAGGTGTGAAATTCTGCATCGCGGGCAACAGAAGGGACCTGCAGTCTGCTGGACACCCCGACACTGGGGCTGTCCTGCCTCTCAGCAAGGCCCTCCTGCAGCCGCCGAGCCCGAGGCAGACGTGGGCCACGCTGACTGCTAAGAGGCCAGTGCCCTAGGCTGCACTCACCGTACCCCTCCACACGAAGCAGGGGGGCTGATGCCTGCCAGAGGACAGGGCAAGACGGAAGCAGCTGCCCATTGTGGGCGCAGGGAGAGGAGGACAAGAGGAGATCTGGTTCCCAGTTCTCAAAGACCCCAGAAAGCCCCAGAATGCTTGACGCCAGTGCCCCGAGGTCAGGAAGACACATGTGCCATCCACGGGGCTCTGGGCACACCCGCACCCACTTCCAGGTCTGCAGCTGGGAAGGCTCCTGTGTGAGCGGCAGGCACCCCCGATGTCACCGGGCAAGGCACCCACCCTGAGAGGGGACCCAGCAGCTGCAGCTTCTTCCGGCCTGGGCAGTTCTCACCACGAGGGGTCAGTGTTGTACAGGACACCCAGGGGGGCCCCAGGGACCTGGCCTGCCACAGGGCGTCCCACGATCCCCAAAGAGACACCTTTGTGTCACCACGGCACCATGACGCACAGGAACCATGCTGAGCTTCCCCTGCACTAGTCCTTTGAACCCCCCAGGAGGGCCCAATGGGGTAGATGCGATGATCCCTATTTAGACTCCAGGGCAGGCCCCGGGAGGTCAAGGCCTGAGGTCACACAGCTGGAGAGCGATGGGGACTGGATTCAAATCCAGAACCCGTGGCCACCACCACACGGTTGGCGGGCACCGGTGTTCTGCAGGAGAACGTCGTGCTCTGAGAGCTACGTGGGACCCGCTCACCCTGCCTCTGTCCCACCCCCCCAGGAGCACCCTGCACGCTCTCCTCCCAGCCACGGTCACACTGAGCCCCTGGTGGTTTCAAAGGCACCTCCCCACATTCCGGCACCGAATAATGGGTGCTGAAGCCCAGAGGTCAGGGCGCCACCCAGGGTCACGCAGGAGTCAGCAGAGCAGGCTCCAGGGCTCTGGACCCCTTCCACCAGCCCCGGACTCGCACCCGGGCTCTTCTGTCCCCACATGCAGGCGGGGCACGTCCATGGGAAACACAGCGTTTGGAAGTTTGTTTTGGATTAGAAAAAAAATAATAACATTTTTTCCTTGACGACCCAAGTAAAACATTTCACTAGAGATTTCTTACAATCCTACCACCCAGAAATCACCACTCTTAATTTTTTGGTGCGTTTTTTCCCAAACGTTTTCCTAAACAAGTACGCGTATTTTAAACAAAAAAAGGGCTTTGTTTGCGGACAGCGGCCTGGGAGCCTGGGAGGGCGGATGGGCTCCCAGCTCACTCACCTGGTGCTCAGGTGAAGGAGAGGCTGTGGCCCCGGCTCAGGGGGCTCAGGGGGCTCAGAGAGCTCAGGGGGCTCAGGGGCCCACGCGGAAGGAAGCTGACGGAGCATCACAGACCTCGCGCCCAGCTGCAGCCCCTCCTCGCCTGCCCTGCCCGACTCCAGCGCGGGCCCCCGGGAGCCCAGCACACACCCTGTCCCCAGCGGGCCACACGGCTTCCAGCAGGGGCCGGGCACCCCGTGAAGGTGGGGCGGGCGCTCACCATGGCCAGCTCAGCCTCCAGCTCCTTCATCCGGTTGTCCTTGAGGTCCAGCTGGGAGCGCAGCGCCGTGGCGTGGTCCGTGGCCTCCTTGGCTTGGCGCCGCAGCTCCCACTTCTCACGCTCCAGCAGGTCCTTCTCCTTGGCCAGGGCTTTGACGGCATCCTCGCTCTCCTGCGGGGACAGAGCGCCAGGCCGTTAGAGCGGGGACGGGGGGCCTCGACCCCTGGACCCCTGGACAGAGGGAGGGGCTGTGCTACAGATTAGCCGGGGGACGGGACAGAGACCACCACTAGCAGATGCTCAGTAAACATGGTTTCCACGAACAGAGGAGCAAACGAACGTGAGGAGTAAGTTGCTTTTACCCCATCAAGTCTTGGGTGGGGGGTGATCCTAATGGTTTCAGAGAAAGGTTATAAAGATGAAATGATTTCACGTGTGGGAAATACGTGGCGTCTGAGGGAAGTTAGGGGGCTTTGTCCAGGTGCTTGGTAACGTGTGTGTCACCGTAAAGGGGAGTCAGAGCAGGAGACCCCCGTCCCCTCGCCCCGGGGTCCTGCAGCACCGCGCAGGGGCGCAGCCAAGGACGAGGCAGGCTGAACCCGGCAGCGCAGTGTGTCTGCAGGCGGCCCGGTCTCCTGCCCGTCCCTCGCCACAAGCCGAGATGCACAGGGAAGGGCCCGGGGCCCCAGCTGCGTCGTGCCAGAGCAAAGCCAAGGAACGACGGCTGCACTGGCGGCCTGACCTCCGGGGGCAAGAGCCAAGCGTCAGATCGGCAGGCACCTGTCCCGAGAAGAAGGGTCCAGCACAGGGCCCTGACCCAAGCAAGGTCATCCATTCCTCGGGGACCGGGTGACGTCCTCAAGGTCCCGTGTGCCTGGGGGCCGTGGGCAGGGGCGGCCGTCCTACCTTGTTCAACGGCCCTGTCGCCGAGGGCCTGACAGCCGGATGGCCAGAGCCGGGGAGGCCAAGGGCTGGCCTTTCCCTGGGGCCATCCCATCCCAGAGCCGAGGCTGGGGCCTGTGGTCTGGGACAGGGAGTGGGGGTCAAACCCTGGCTTTGCAGGGACAGGCTGCAGCGACTACGGGGCCTCGGCACCCTTGTCTGCAACACGGGCGTTATCTTGACACCTGAACGGGATCGTCCATGCGCAGAGCTCAGTGCGGCCCAGCAGTCCCTGCTGACGTCCTCTCTTGGCGGCCTGCACCCCCTGCCTCCCCCAGAGCAGCCCGGGGGACCCCAGTCTTTCAACCGCGTTCAGGGATGCTGTTGGCAGGCACGGGCCACGCAGACATCCTGCACCCGCAGACGTCTCGGAGAAGAACCCTGCAGCGCCGTGGGCAGGGATGCGCCCCTCCAGTCGGCGGCTCACCTGGGTCCCAGCAGGGCAGCCCCCACTGCTCAGGGCAGCCTGGGGGGCGCGGGGGACCGTCCCTTCCAGGACGCGCTGCTGGCACTGCTCTGGGCTCAGGCTGCCTGGGTGACGTGCACCTGCTCTAACCCAGTCCATGGCCACCTGCAGGGCACGGGCCGAGTCACTCAACTTCCCCACACCCGACCGGCCGCCTCGCTCCTGAGAGCGACAGCACCGCCCCCCGGGGGGACGGAGGCTCAGCGGGCCCGGCCATGCAAGCTCCAGAGCGAGGGACGGCGCTATCGCCCAGTCCCAGGGGGAGCTGCTCCCTGAAGTTCTGGAGGCAAGGCTCTGGGCGCAGGGAGGGAGGCCCCCGCGGGTTAGTTCTCCTTCCCGTGTGGAGGGGGGTCAGGTGGGGGCCGCGCACCAGGGACAGGGGCCCCAGCACCCACGGGGATGCAGAGCTCCTTCCCCGGGGGCCGAGCCACATCCTGGGCATCTGCCCCCAGCACCAGCCATGGGCCTGGATCATAGAAGGGCCCGGGAAAGGGGGTGCGGGACTGAGTAACTGCGTAAGGACCGTCCCTTAGAACTGGCTGCTGTACGAGGGGCTGCTTCTGAAACCTTGTTGCACTCGGAGGAAGGTCCCCTGGGGCCCTCAGGATCATCTTCGTCTCTGTGTCTGTCTGCAGTCGCTGACCGCGCTAGTCACGAGCAGACGGGGGAAGGCCCGTGGGTGAAGGCTCTGGGCCCCCTCCCTGATCACGTTCCCTGGCAGCAGGAGAACGACACGGAATGTTCCCAACACAGCCGTGTACGGTGCCGCAGCGTTTCAGGCAACTATCTGTGAACCTCACAACCCCGTGAGTGTGATAGGGGTCTCGGTCCTTGCAGGCAACTGAGGCAGGAAAGCCACAGACAGGAGACTGGCCAGGGAGGCTGGAGCCAGATGGGGATCAGGGTGGCCGGGACTTAGGACGGGAGGGTGTGTCCCGCTGTGCCGGGCCTCAGATGCTGGCACGTGGGGCTCAGTGGACAGAAAGAGGAGGGGGCGGCAGGGGACACGGGCCTGGCTGGAGGACAGCAGCCTCGCCACCCAACGGCCCTGTGTCCGGCCCTTGGTCCCCCACCCGGCTGCCTGTTTTGCTGTGAGAACTTCCTCAGCTGGATTCGTGGAGACTCCCAAAGCCCCCTCCGACCTGCGCCCATGTGCCAGGGAACATGCCTTAGGCACGACTTTCTGTGAGCTTCCTGGGGGGCCCCCAACCCCCCATCTCTCAGCAGCCTGTGTCCGTGCTGACCTCAGGAGCTCAGAGAACTGGGGTCCTCCTACCTGCTCCAGGCAGGCCTGCAGGGGTCCCCCAGATGAGCGGGGTGGGCCGTGGCAGGACCAAGCACGTGGGACACCTGAGGGTTCCCTTAATCCTGTGCACGGGGACACTCATCCTGTGCATACAACGGAAGTCATTTTTTTTTTTTTTTTTATCCAGTTGCAAGGTCTTGGAAGAGACAGGCTGAAGCCAGGGCTTGTGGTTTTCACGTCTCTGGCTCTCAATATGTGGCTGTGGGTCAGTCTCTGGCCCCTTCACGGCCCCAGTCCTCCCATCTGTAAAATGGGGTTGGACCTGGCAGTGATTAAAGACCGTCCCAGTGTTGCTATTTCACTGATGTGCTGGAAGCACAAGAACAATGTGCCCCACGTGACGTTTAAGACGGTAACTTAAAAAATTGTTTTCCAAATTCCATTTTTTTTTTTCTGAATGGATCTGGAGGGTCTTCTGGAGGCACTGCGTACGAGGGACAGCTGCCATTGAGCTGTGGCCATCTACGGCTGTCCCGGTGGCTGCTGCAGCTACCACCCTGCCCCCTGTTGCTGGCTGGACATGGAGGGGGGAGTGGCTCGTTACCTGGGAATTAAAAAAAAATGGCACGGTCCTGGGGGACGGTAGATCTCTGTGGAAATTTTTTCAAGTACGAGCACAATGAGAAAAACAAATTTGATGACCTGCTGCAAGACAGAAGCGCTTGCTTGTAAGCCCCGGGATGGCCGCTGGAGTGCTCACACGCCGCCTGTGCTCGGTGGCCGGGCAGCCAGCAGTGGACATAACCCATCTGCTTGACTAAACTCCTACTCAGCCCCCAGAGCCCAATCCTAGGTCACCTCCTCTGTGAAGCCCCCAAGGTTCCTCCCCTGCAGGCAGACTTTCCTGCTGTCTCTCCGCACACTGTCGTTACGGGAGCAGTAACGCGGGCTAGGATTTACGGAGCCCTGGCTCAACACCAGACGCCACGCTGGGGGCTTTGCTTTCATCACCTCGGCCAGTGTTCCGCACGCCCCTGCACGCTCTGAGGCTCTCCGGGGTTAGGCAAGACGCCCTGGGACACCCCTAGGGGGCGGAATCTGAACCCGGGCCTGCCAGAAGCCAGAGTCCACACTGTCTGGGCTGCACTGGCCCGTCCAGGCTTGTCTGCCCAGCAGGCCAGGGGCCCCCAGCTGGGGCTGTGCCCCTTTCAGCTCCATACCCAGGCCCAGGCCACATACATCGGGAGCCTCCTCAGGCGAGCATCAGGTGACACGGGAGTGAGTGTGTGTTTGGGGGCTGGAGAAGCTAGACCTCGGGATGGCAGAGAAGGTGTCCTGTACGCTGGGGGGTGGTGGGGTGGGTGGGTGGGGTGTCTGGGGGGGGCGGTGGGCAGAGAGGGAGGAGGAAGGGAGGGGAGGAGAGGGAGCTGGTATCTGAGGCGGGGAAGGGAAGAAGCTGGGGTCTGGGGGGGAGGGAGGAACAGGGGGAGGGAATTGGGGAGTCCGGGACAGGGAGGGAAAAGTGGGTAGGGGAGGAAGAGGGAAGGAGGATGGGGAGGGAGGGGAGGCGGAGGGGAAGAAGGGGGAGGAGAGGAAGGGAGAGGGGAGGAAGGGGGAGAGGAGGGGGAGGGGAGGAAGGGAGGATGGGGGAGGAGAGAAGGGGGGAGGAAGGGGGAGAGGAGGGGGAGGGGAGGAAGGGAGGATGGGGGAGGAGAGAAGGGGGGAGGAAGGGGGAGAGGAGGGGGAGGGGAGGAAGGGAGGATGGGGGAGGAGAGAAGGGGGGAGGAAGGGGGAGAGGAGGGGGAGGGGAGGAAGGGAGGATGGGGGAGGAGAGAAGGGGGGAGGAAGGGGAGGGGAGGGGGAGGGGAGGAAGGGAGGATGGGGGAGGAGAGAAGGGGGGAGGAAGGGGGAGAGGAGGGGGAGGGGAGGAAGGGAGGATGGGGGAGGAGAGAAGGGGGGAGGAAGGGGGAGAGGAGGGGGAGGGGAGGAAGGGAGGATGGGGGAGGAGAGAAGGGGGGAGGAAGGGGGAGAGGAGAGGCGAGGCGGGGGGGGGGGCAGGGCCCACCTTGCGGTGCTGCTCGTAGTTGCGGATGAAGTCGCGCAGCTGCTCCTCGCGGCTCTCCAGCGTGGCGTACAGCTGCTGCATCTGGCTCACCAGGTCCGTCTTCTCGCCCTTCAGGCGCTTCCGGTCGGCCTTCATGGCTGCAGGGCACAAGAGCGAGTGAGCGCCTGAGACCCTGCTGCCCCACGGTCCCGGATGCCGAGGAGGGACGCCGCCTCTACCGTCTTTTTAAGAGACCGAAAACGGGGTTCAGGAAGATGGCGTTTCTGCGCCGCGTGCCATGTCCCTTAGTGGCCTTCCCAGGACTCGAACCCGGGCCGCCCGTCTCTAGACTCCGTTTCCACCTCTCGGGTTTACTGATCCAGTCGGGGCAGCAAGTCCTAGATGGAGCATCCCTCCCAGCCCGGACTGAAGGGGTCTCTGCAGGGAGAGGGAGCTGGGTCCCGGCCCCGGAGGCTGCGGGCGCCCGCCTCCCCGCTGAGGGAGCCCCCGCGGTCCACTCTGAGCCCCGGGACCGCTCAGCCCAGCACGACAGCCCATCGTCTGGCTCGTTTCCTCCGCGGGAGAAGCACTCGATTAAAAACACACAGCGACATACGACACGGAAAGTATGCACAGCGGAACAGGTACGACGTCAAAACGTAGACCTGCTTCCAAGGCCACCGCCAGGGACGTAAAAAGGGGATGGGAGGAGACACGTGCACTCCGTCCCTCTGATACGGGGCTTGCGTGTAGAACACATAAAGAACTCCTACAACCCAATAACGAAAAAGACCACCCGAGTAAAGCAGAGGCAAACGGTCTGAACAGACTTTCCTCCCAGAGATGGTCAATGAGCGCCCAAAAAAGAGCTCGGCATCGTTTGCCAACGGGGAAATGCAAATCGAAACCCGAAGAGATACCGCTTCACACTCACGAGAACGGCCAAAGTAAACAAGATAGACTCAAGTGTGGGCAGGGATGTGGGGAAACTGGGACAGCTGCTGGGGCCGGATGGAAGGGTGCTGCCACCAGGCGGAAGCCGGCCTGGCAGTTCCACACGTGACTCAACATCAAGGTGCCTTGTGACCCAGCAGTCCCCTCCTAGGCACACGCCGAAGGGAAATGAAAACATACGCCTACACAAACACACAAACACAAATGTACACAGCAGCATGGGTCCCAGAGGCAAAGGGTGAAAAACCGCCCCAACATCCACCGACCGATGAATGGATTAAATGCAAAACCCCACGTGGTGCGTCCTTACAATGGAACATCATCTGACAACGAAAAGAAGTACCGCTGTAGGCCGCACCGTGGGCGAACCCCGGAATCATTATGCTAAGTGAAAGGAGCCGGTCACACGGTGTGTGATTCCTCGTACTTTAGCAACAGTGCACGGTGGGGACGGCCACGGAGAGAGTACGCCAGTGGTGGCGAGGGCTGGGGGCTGGTGCTGCCGGGGATGTGCGGAGGCGGGGTGGTAGCTCAGCGCATGGGGTTTCTTTCGGAGGTGACGCCAATGTCCTGGTGTTGATGGCGCCGATGGAGGTACAGTCCGTGAATATACTAAAAACCACTGAACCGCACACTGTGAATGGGTGAATTGCATGATATGTGAATTATGGCTTAATGAGGCTCACTGTCTCTCGCGTGCACACACACACACACACACACACACACACGCACACACACGGGGCCGCGAGCCCTAGGCAGCCGCCGGTCAGGCAGGGTGGCTTCCGCTCCCTGCAGACTCCGTCTCCTTGTGCCCTGTACACACTGGCTCTTCGGCAACGGAGGTTGCTGTGCTCGGGGCAGGCTCTGGCTGCAGGGTGGGCTTCACTGCCTTTTCCCAGGGGCCCCAGAACTCTGTTCCCTCCCTGGAGAGGACACTGAGGAGGGAATTGTGGAGACACTAGGGAGGAGGGCAAAGCAACTCCTTGGTTCCAGAAGCTTCCAGCGTGAGAAAGCATAGAGCAGTTAAGTCATTTTCCCGAAGTCACGCAGCCATGTCTGACCCCCAAGCCCACACAACGGACCCTACATTATGCTGCCCTTACAGGGAACGTCCCACATCTGGAGGGTCCTGGCCCCACGGCGAGCTGAGGGCAGCGACAAGGGGTGGGCAACGGCTGTGCCGCCCCACCTCGTCCTGGACAGTCAGCCCTGCAATCTCAGCCTGCCAACATGAGAGGCTGAGCCGCCGGGGGTGGCCTGAGGACCAGGGCCCCTGGGCTCCTGGCCTGGTGTTTGGCAGAAGCTGATGTCCCTCTGGCCCGAGGGGGCCTCCTTCATCCTCCAGCCCGTTGCCTCCCTCCCCGCAATCGGGGTAGAGCAGGGTGGAGGCAGGGCAGCTGGGGCCACGGGGAGCCCCACGCAGCGGGGACCCTGGTGCCTGGGCAGCCCTTCAAGTTCCAGCTTTCGGCCTCCCTCCCGCAGCTGGGCCGTGCCCCTCAGGCAGCCGGGAGGCGCAGCAGCTTGGATGGGCAGCGCGGGGACTCCAGGCCTGCAGGGCTGGGCGCGTACGGGACGGGGACAGCGTGGGGACGGAGAGCTCATCTGTTGTTCCTCCTGTCGGGCAGGGGCAGGGGTGGGAGGGGCACAGGGCTGGCCTAGTGCTGTGCCCCGTACCCCAACACGGTGTCACCGCGTTCCCAGTGAACTTTAGGAAACCCAACGTCTGGAGACCTAAGTGGCTCGGGAGGAACCTTACAGAAGAGCCCAGGCCCAGCCGAGGCCTCGGACATTTCCATCTGCATGTGTCACTAGATCCTAGGTCCTGGCGGTGCTCCTGGGACAGGGGTGCGGGGTGGGGGGGCATCTATCACCCCACTTTATAGGGAAGGACACTGAGGCCACACAGCCAGTAAATGGCAGGGCTGGGTTGGTCCGGGCGCCCAGCTCGTGGGCTTCAGACTGTGGAGGGGAGCAGTTCCTGGGGCGGGGGGTGCTGACCTGAGCAGTCCCCGCTGTGGCTCACAGGGGAGACTCGGGGTGGGACCCTCCACCCCAGGGAGCAGCTGCTGCTGAGCACGTGTCATGACTCCCCCGGGGAGCGCGCCTCCGCCCTCTGGTTGGACGTGAGTCCCCTCTGGGCTCTGATTTGCCTCCTTCCTCAGCCTTTCTGACAAACACCAAATTCCAGGCTTTGCTCTTGGCTACTGGAGCCTCTGGGGGGGGGGGGGTTGCCGCCCCGTGTCCTCCGCAGCACTGCTGGGCCCTCCTTCGCGGCGGCCGAATGGCCTTGGGGAGGGGCGATGGCGAGGCAGCATCCTGGTGGCCCCCACGGGGCCCTCGCACCTCTGGGCGTCTCCAGGGGCTGCTGCACGGGCCACCATCCTGTCCTTCGGTGGAGCAGGTGCGTGTGCACCTGTGTGCCAGGGCCTCGGCGGTGGGGATGGGCCACTCCCGCCAAACGGCTGGTTACGCCCCTTCTGTGTGCCAGGCTCCACGCCCGCTGCGGTCGGGGGACAAGGATGGACAAGACACGGTCCCGACCCCGTGGGCTGCTACACAAGGCACAGCCCTAGCAGGCGGGGATGCTCCACTCCACCCGTCCTCCTCACCACGAGAACCCGACGTGCTCAGTATCCCAGGCTCCCTTGCAGCTAGAAGGGGCCCATGTCCAGTTTTGGCCACTAGGATGTCCAGGGGGTCTCCTGGGAAAGCCCTCATTTTCTTTTCCTTTTCTTTTTGAGACAGAGGGAGAGGGGGAGAGAGGGAGAGCGGGTGAGCAGAGGTGGGGTGGGGTGGGGGGCAGAGAGAGACGGAGAATCCCAACATCCCAAGCAGGCCCCACGCACGACCCAGGGCTTGACCTCACGACCCTGAGCTCACGACCTGAGTGGAAGTCAAGAGCCGGATCTTAACCGACGGAGCCCCCCAGTCGCCCTTCTCCTGCTCCCTATAAAAGTCCTGGCAGGCGGCAGCAGCTCCTCCCTCTGCCCTTCCGTTTCCTTCCTGCTACGAACACATACGCGAGATCCCGAGGCACAGCAGCCGTTTTGTGGACACAAGAACGAAGACACAGAGCGGAGAGACAGACGGAACGGGCTGGACCCCCCCCCCCGATGGCACCATCTGGGCCAGGATTCCTTATGATGGGAGAAAAATAAACCCTGCTGTTGGCGGGATTTCCCGCTTCGGGCGCCCACCACGCTCCTGACGGACACACGGGGGCAGGCTGCGAGCAGCGCTCCCGCCCCCACCACGCACGGCTGTGCCCCGCGGTTCCCGCACACGAGCTCTCGCCGTGGGAACCCCTGCCCTGCGAGTTCTGGACCCCGCCAGGCTGAGGACCGGGAAAGGCGAAAGCGGCACCTCTGGGAATGAAGGCCCAGCGAAGATCCCTCCAAAGGGGAGACGCGGCCCGTCGGGAAGCACAGCGGGAGCCGAGCAGCCGCTGTGAGATGCGCCGCGGCCCTTCAGAGGCACGCACGTCGTTCCCACTCAGCGAACCTCCACGGAGAAGTGGGACCTGGGGGCAGGCCTCGGGGGGCCCGCACCGGCCGAGGTGGGGAAGTGCCCGACTGCCCCCAGGACCAGGGGCTGGGCCGCGCCGTCAGACGGGGCTCCCTCGGGGGCGGCCCCGGCATCCCATGTAGCTCTTGAAGGAAACCAGGAGGCCCGCTCGATGGGTCCCCAAGAAATAGTTTCACCTAGTGATTCGCACGGGGCGCGTCCTTCCTCCCTCTGCCACGGGCCGCGTCTGCTCTCCTGCAAACCCGATCCCAGATCCCACGTTCTCTCTCCAAGGGTCACTAATGCGAGGTGGGGTCTGCGGGGCACGAGCCTCCCTCTCTCAGCCGCCTCCCCACTCGGCCGAAGCCCCCAGCTCCACTTCACCCTCCCAGTCAACCGGCTTCACCCAGGCGTGTCCCGTCCCAGCAGCCAGGCCGCCGGAACCAGTGCCGCGGTGACTCCAGTGGGAATGTGGGGGCTCCGAGGGTGGGAGGGAGGGCGTGCGGGGAGGGACTTCTTTCTCTAACTCACGGGAGGCCTCGTGCACGCGTGAGATGGGGAGGGACCCGCCCGCCGCGGCCCCGCGGAGACGGAGCGTGTCTGGGGATGCCACTCCCTCAGGCTTCTGCGGTGGGCTGTTGGGCGGCGCACCCCCCTTCCTGTCCTGGCCTAATGTGCTGCAGCTCCTCGCAGACATGGGGCGGGGGGCAGGGGTGCAGCGTTAGCCCCCGGTTAGCTTCTGCAGATGCGCATCCGGAAGGGCATCCAGGAGGGCATCTGGGAGGGCGGAAGAGGGCTCTGGGCCCTCGCCCCTCACTCCCGCCAAGGGTCCAGGACCCCCTCAGCTGCAACGCCCAGGTGGAGGGAGGCCTCAGCCCGCAGGCAAGGGAACCGGGAGGCTGGTGCCTGCCTCTGAGCCTCTGGGGGCCGTGCACCTCGAGGGTACAGGATGTTATAGGGCACGCTTGAGCACGAGGGGACTTCTGTTACCCACCAAGGCAGTGCGTGCAGAGACAACCTCGCTGGGGACGGAGGGACCAGGTTCCCAGCCCATGGCCCCCAGCGGGAATGTGGCCGACTCTGTGAGCTTCCTTGGGCTTCTGAGGGCCTGGGAGGCAACACCTCAACCACTGTCCCCCATCCCCGTTGCAGACCTGTCCACGGCCTGGACCAACACCACCCAGTGGGGCAGGATGGGCATCAGCGTGGAGTCCGAGGATCGGGGTCCTGTCCCTGACTCTGAGCCCCGGAGCAAGTCACTAGCCCCCCACCCCAAGACTCGATTTCTTAGATGTTCAAACGAGTCCCGTGTGCCAGGCACTGCTCTAAGCCCCCGACCCGCTTCTGTCACTCAGCTGTCACAACCACTGCATGAGGTCATGCCAGGTTACAGAATGAGAAACTAGGCACCCAGGGAGACTGGGCAACCCGGCCCCGTAGTGAGCGGTGGTGCATCTGGCCCCCATGCACCCTCCCTCCGACTCTATTGCTCCGTCGCTTGCAAAATCATCCACCGCCGACCAACCTCCTGCAGTCCCGCTGGCCCCGTGTGCTCCTCGGGACCCGGAGTGTGTGTGTGTGTGTGTGTGTGTGTGTGTGTGTGTTGGCAGGACGAGCACCTGCCTTATGGAGGAAGAAATTGAGGTCCAAACGGTTAACTTCCTCACCAAGACCCTCACAGCTCAAGTTGCTCAAGGATCCCGCCCGGGACTTGCATCCCTGACACCTGACCTTGAACCCCTCTCACCCTGGCCCACCCTACTGTGAGAGCACGGCCGCTGTAAACAGCAGAACCCGCATCGATCCACAAAACTACTGGATGATCCAAAAATCCACACCACTCACTCCTGCTGCCAGGCGGTTCCCGCAGCCTCTCACGGTCCCGAGGGGGCCTTTGCAGGTTTCCACGAAAGGCGGCCTGACATTCTCGCGCACACCGCGTGACTGCTCTGTGGCTGCTGGATGGAGGGTGCATGTGCACGCGTGTGTGCGTGTGGGCGTGCAGGTCGGCAGCTCCTACAGAATCCTACCCACCCCCCCACCCCCACGGCCTGCAGGATCCCCAGCCCAGGACACACGGTCAGACTTCCCAACGGTCCGACCCCGGAAGTCTGCAGGCCCGGCTCTGGATGGTCCCGAACCAGGAGACCTTATGAAAAGCCCCAGGCTGGTGCACCCCGGACTGGACCTGGACCCCGACGACCCCCAGGGCTCTGGGCAGGGGCGGGCTGGTGCTGGGCGGGTTGGGGACCTCAGCCCCGGAGGACGATCCCGGCTGCCGCCAGCAGGGGGCGCCCCTTTATTCCCATTCGACCTTCGGGGCGGGTCTGGCCTGCAGCTGCGGATTCCAGGAAAGGAGGGCTGAGCAATCCTTCTGGAAAAACACCCTCCAAAGGGGCCCGGGGATAAGAACCAGGGCGCAGGGAGTCTAGTCCGTGGTCCTGTATCGGCTCCGCGGGGCCACAGGTGGGGCTGCGCTTGTGGCGAGCACGGCGGCGAGCTGCTCAATCACTATCTGTACGCCCGAAACTAGCGTTAACACTGGGTGTCAACCATACCCAGATTTAAAAAAATTCCATTAGACCATTTTTTAAGAAATAAAAGAAAGAAACCAACTCTTCCAACTCCACTTCCCTCTACAGAGCGGCAAAGGGCAGACCCAGCATCGCCCAGCAAGCAGCCCGGGTCTCTCGATTCTCAGGCCAACGTGGTGGGGCACAAAGCGTCAGCTCTGGAGTCTAAGCGTAGGTGAACCTCAGTTTCTTCATCTGTAGAAGGAGGACTGGACTGGACGTGCACTCACTCCTGCTCGATACAGAACAGGCTGCTGCATCTGGAGTGAACGGTCAGGCGTGGACCCCAAGCACGTGGGGGGAAGAGAACCCCGGAGAGACGCAGCTGCGTGGCGAGGGCGGTTTAGCGTCCAGCTCTTGATTTTGGCTCAGGCCTTGACCTCAGTCAGAGTCGTGAGGCTGAGCCCCGCGCTGGGCCCTGCGCTGGGTGTGGAGCCTGCGTGGGACTCTGTGTCCCTCTGCCCCCTGCCCCCACTCCATCCCACCCCATGCTCTCTCTCCAAAATAAAAAAAGGAAAAGAAAAAGACATAGTTTCAGATTCACAGCGCAGAGCCCTGGATTCTAGTCTGGCCCCGCATGTAACTTCTCTGGGCGTTTCTCTTGGCTGTTAAGCCGGGGGCGATAACCTCTACCTTGTGAAGCTCTGTGTGACATGACCCAGCACCTGAATGCAGCAGGTGCTCATTAAATGTTAGCACCTTCTCCTGTCTTCCAGCTCCCCATGGCTCCCAGGCCTCAGGAGGCCTCAGCAGACACTGGTTGGCTTGACCAACAGGCTGGAGATTCTGGGAAAAGGGCCCAGAGAAGAGGCCGGGGGCAGGGAGAAGGAAGGACCCACAGACTCGTGGCCCCAGGACAGGCGTAGCCGGGTTTATTTTGGTTCTTCCTGTTTGAAAGCTGAGCAAGGTGAGTTCAGAACAGGGAGAGGTGAAACAGGCTCTCGCCCTGTCAGGTGGTACCGGGGGAGGAGGGAAAAGCCAACCAAGCACTCGGGCAGGTGCAAGTCTCACCACCGTGCACCTGCTGAACCAGGCCTGGTCAGACGTGCACGTGGCTGTGTGGCCCGGGCTCCGACCTGGGGTGGCTCTGCCTCTTGTGAACAGAAACTTCTTTTTATGTCTCACCGCCAGGTGGAGCGGATTGATTGGCCAACTCAGCCAGTGAGTGGCAGCATCGGCACTGGACTCCGGCACTTTGGTATTCGGGTCCCCACGGCTTCTCTCTCCAAGTGCAGCCTAGAAAGAGCCGGGTACTGTGACCTTTTGCAACCTCTTGCCTGCGTCAGGAAAGGCGAGTATCCGGAATACAGGGTCCCCATTCCCCATACCTGACCGTGCAGACATGACTAATCAACCACACTCTCCAGGAACCTGGCTCGACTGGAGATGTCTGCCACGGCCTGGGGAGGGAAACGCGGACTGCGCTGTGCTCGCTTGGTTGCGTCCAAGGTGAACGGAGGGTTCCTGGGTCGACTTACATATTTCTGTGCCCGGCCCTGACGGGCAGTGTAAGATCCTGGGGGGCAGGGACCTGCCCTGCCTTTTCACCACTGTCCCCCAGCATTAGGACGGTGCCTGGCCGGTAGTAAGTGCACAGTAAATACCAGCCAACGAGTGTCAAAGAGGTGGACCTCCCTGGGGACGTGGGGACCTGCTCCACAGCCCTCGGCGAGCAGCGTCCAGTATTTCCTGCACCCCGGGGGCAGAGCCTGCTTTCCTTTGCGTGCCTCCCCTGACCCGCCCTGGGCTTGACGGGGCAGGCTAATTTCCCTTGTGCCTCCTGACAGGCCCCACGAGCCTTGGTGCTCTCAGACCTGACTGCAAAAAGGCGACAGCTCTCGCCAAACTGCCTTGGGCTCTGTGCACTGTGTCCACGGCCACTTCACGTTGCTCCAGCCACATCCCGGGCAGGACACAGGAGACTCCAGCAGACACCAGCTCCGGCTGGCCCAGGGCACCAGTAGGTCAGAGCTGGGGGCGGATCCCAGACACTGTGCTTCCAGCACAGGCAAGACCCAGCGTCCAGGAGCAAGGTGGCCTCCTTCTCCCCCGGGGCTCCCCTGATCCCAGCCTGGCCACAGCTACGCGTTCCCTTCGCCTCAAGGCCACCCACTCTCCTGCTGGCTCCCTGACCCCCACGCTGGATGGTCTGTTGAGGCCGCCAGGCTTGGACAGGCCCGGACCCATCGGAAACTGAGGCCCCCCTTCTGTTACAGAGCCCGCTCCGATATCCAATTCCCTGCACCTGGCTCGTGCCTTCCGCCAGATTTTTCCCAGCGTGGCAGGAATGTGCAATTCTCTCTCACATCACGGAAAACCTGCAAGTGACCCCGCGCAGCTTGCTCTCCAGCTCTCATTCCATCTCTTTTTCCTTTAGGGGCATAACCTCTGGGTTGTGTGCCCTCGTGCCTCATTTCTCCCCTCCCTGGAGACCACCTGGACTTCTCCTCGACTGGTTCTTCTCAAGGTCACCGTAACCTCTGTGCTGTGAACCCCACGGCCCCGTCTGTCATGCTCAATGGGCACAGGGGACGCCTTCTTCGTGGGCCCTCCCAGCCCCCTTCTGCTTTCTTCTCGTGTCTCTGGCTGCTGATCTCTCTGAGGGGTGGGGCTCCAGGCACGAGAACCTTGTCCTTTCGCACCGTTTCCGGTGGCTCGTCCAGCCTCCCCCCTGTAGGTCCAGCCCTGCGCTCCGCATCCCGGCTGTGGGGCTCCAGCCTGGCCCTCGGCCCCCACCCCACCCCCCGCCTCCCCACGCCTCCTCCGGGGGTCTAGCGGCACCTACAACTCAGCATGTCCGGGAGGGAGACCCAGCCACCCCCCTACGCCCTGTTCCACTCGGTCCGCCTCAAACCCAATTCATGGTAACCTTTGCCACCCGGTCCCTCTGGCCCCAAACTCCAGAATCTTCCTTCACTCCACTTCTCTCACGCCCCACACCCAATCCCTCAACAAGCCGAGTCAGCTCTACCTTCCACATGGTACCAGAATCTGGCCACATCTCACCACTCCTCAGCCCCACCCTGGTCCGTGTCACCACCACCCTGTGCCTGCGTCACGTGGTCGCTTCCCAACGGGTCTCACAACCCTGCAGTGTAGCCAGCTCAGCGGGGAGCGGTCCTCTTCGATGCAAATCAGAGGATGACTTACCTGCCCTCTCCCAAGGCTCCCATCGCACTGGTGAGCAGGTGCACGGAGCCCCTGGGATGGTCTCCCGGAGCCAGGTGTTGGTGGCCCCTGCTGCACACCTCTCTGACTCCCCCCCTCCCACCACCCACCTGGCTCCTTGCTGTTCTGGGCTCAGGCAGCTGAGGCTCCTTCCTCCAATGGGCCTGGACCTGGACCGTCCTCCCGCCCAGGACGCCCGCCCCCTCCCAGGTCTTTCCTCCGACGTCACTTTCTCAGCGAGGCTGTGGACACCCTCCTCCCCCTCCTCAGCCCCGTCCATGCTCCGTGGGCTCCCCCCCCAACATGCTGTGTCCTGTGCAGCACCGAGGAGGCCTGGGAGGGCTGCCCAGTGCTCTCCTCGTCGGAGCTCCAGGGCGCTTCTTCCAGGGTTTCCAAGCGTGTGTGGAGTGGGTGCCCGGGGCCCTGCACCAGACCAGCAGCCCGGGCCCCCGGCCCCCAGACCAGCCTAGATCGCAGGGCCTGGGCCCCACCTCGCAGTGCTGCGGTAGCCGGGAGGAGGCACGGCCCACACAGATGAGATGTGTGACGTGGGGGCTTGAATAGGGTGAGGAAGGGGCCACATATCTCCAGCTCCCCTCCCTGGATTCTGTAGCTTAGGGGCTCTGGAGAGGCCCACCCCCGGGTGTAGAGCGTGCGGCTGTGCACGGGGCCCCGGCAGGCCCGTCGCTAGGAGAGGGAGTGTGGGGGGACCTGCAGGGCCACCGGCTGCCAGGAGGCCGCCCTTCCAGGACTGCACGGGGCCCAGCACTGCCACGCTTTCCAACTTTTCCAGACAATTCCATGCTCTTTAGTTTTCAATTTTGGCCATTAATCATGCTACTCAACCACGGCCGTGGGCCTCGTGTGGGTGCTGGCCCGCTGCTCGGAGCAGGTGTCTACAGAGGATGGGACGCAGGTCAGGCATGGGGCCACCTGCAGCTCTGAGACCAGGGTGAGACCAGGGCCAGCTCGGCGGAACCAGGGTGTGTGGACAGAAGCCTGGCTCCGAAGCCCAGCTCCACTATTCACTAGCTGTGTGACCCTGGGTAACTTCCTGAACCTCTCTGTGCCTTTCGGCTCCCGTACAAAGCGGGGATAGCAGTTTGCACCTCGCTCTACTGCAGCGACCCGCAAAGGAGAGCAAAAGCTCGAGCGGCACCTCCAACTGCGTAGCTGTGCCTTGCCATTCTCAGTGGCAGCCAGCAGAGGGGCCTCGAGGGGGAACAGGCACCCTGTCGGGGGCTGCTGTCTGGGAGGCCGGGCAGGGTGGTGATGGGAAGAGGGGTGTGTGGCCTTCATCCATCTCCAGAGTCCCTGTCTCGGGCTTCGACGCCAGGGGCTCCCGACGAGCAGATGAGCAAACCTGAGGTTGGATGGGTGAGGCGGCCGACTGGGGGGGGGGCGGACACAGATACCTGCAGGGAGAGCGGGGAAGAGGTGCTGCAGGGGTGGAGGGGGTCCTAGTTGGGGGTGGGCCCCGAGGACCCCATAGCTCTGCAGTTACCCGGAGCTCACCTGGAGGCCCAGAGGATGGCGGGGGGGGGCAGGAGCCAGGACCCCACTTCCTGCAGAGGGAAATGGGAGGGCTGAGGCGGGGGGAGGGGAGGGGGTGTTTGTTTTCCAGCCTCCAAAGGCGAGTCCAGGAAATGTCCTCCTTCCTCCGAATCACCACTAAAAATAGTGGCAGGGGATGGGGCTGGAACACTGACATTCCCTAGACCCAGGGTGAGGGTGGGGGTGTGGCGCAGAGATTTCTGGAAATGCAGCATGGCCACGGCCTCACACCCCACACGAGGACTATTCTTAACGGCTCACGTTGGTGCGTAAGGTCATTCTCGGGCAAGACAACGGCCTGGGGAGAAGGAGGAGGAGGAGGAGGGAGAGGAGGAGGAGGAGGAGGAATAGGAGGGAGGAGGAGGGAGAGGAGGAGGAGGTGGCAGAGAATGGTCTCCAGGCAGGGAGGCCCACCAGCGTGCTGTGTGGCCTTGGGGACGCATACACCCTCTCTGGGCTTTGGCGCCATACTCTCAAGATGGCCCATCAAGCTCTCTGGAACCCTCGGGAGGCTGCCCTGCGAGCCTAGTGGTTTGGGAATTGGCCTCACCCGGCTTCTCTCCAACAGAGGCGCGGCAGGGCTACGCAAGGTTAAATGCAGGCGGGAGACTGTGGTCATGGTGCGCCTCTTCCCAGGGGAGTTGGGGAGAGGGGCCGGAGACGTCTCCAGAAGGACGATCCTGGAGGAGGCTGCCTGGGTTCAGCCCACTTTTGCCGTCCACCAGAGGCGTGGCCTGGAGCAGGTCCTAGCATCCGGGACTTTGACATCTGCGCAGGAGGGGCTGAAACAGTTCTCCCAGTGCGCACGTCCGACAAGCACGCCTCGGGTCGACCAAGGATCTGCTCTCAAGATTCGCGACGGCACCGTGTGTACAAGCTCCAAACTGGAAGCCGCGTGAGTAATGCTCAGCAGAGGGCCCGCACCCACCAGGTGTGGCTTGATGACCCACACGGACGACCCCGAGGCCTAGGAAGCCAGACACGAGGGCCCACTCGCTGCGTGAGTCCCTCGACGGCACACAGAGGAGGCGAAATGAAGGAGGGAAGAGGCCGTCCCTTGAGGGACGCAGGCGGGAAGGGGCCACGGGATGGCTTTCGGGATCTGGGTGCCGGTGTCCTACACGTGTGCTCCGTTCGTGACAGTTCGCCGAGCTGTAAACTTGCACTTTGCTCTACGCGTGTTCTAAAGAAGGCTTCAGAAATAGCATCTACCTCCTCGGCTGGTTGGATACACGCATCACGCCTGGAACGGGGTCCCGGGTGGGGGGAGCACCCAGGAAACATCAGCTCTTATCACCTGGGGGGGACTAGGCGGCCCCCGTAGCAGCGGGTGACACCCCACGAGATGGGCAGGTCCAGGGGTGGGCAGGGGCCCCGTGGACGTGGGGCGGCCTCGGATTCAGAGCACCCTCCCTGCGGTGCGCCAGCGAGGATTAAGGGGAAGACTTCCATGCAGGTGCCCAGACCGTGCTCGAGCCAGGAAGGTCAACGTGGGCCCGCAGCCCCACGATGACGACGCCACTGTGATCACGACAGTAACAGGGGTTGGTACTTGCTGGGGTTTGAGGGATTGGGTATTGCTCTCCCTTCTGAGTGGTCACTCAGTTTTCCCTTATAGCGATCCTGTGAGGTGGTTCCCATCAGCGATCACCAGTTTACATACAAGTAAGGAAACTGAGGCAGATTGGGTTGCTGACAGCCCGCTGGTAAGCGGTGGAGGCAGGATGGGGCCCAGATGCTCTGGCTCGGAGTCCCTGCCCTTAGGCTCGTCCAGGTGGCCAACGCCCGGTGCAGCGTGGCCGGGGTGATGCTGGCCTTGCTGCGGGAGGAGCGGAGCCTGGTGGCCCCATCCCGTGAGATCTCCCTCTCCTGTAAACCTCCGGCTTCTGACCTCCCTGGGGGCCTACTGGGTCACCTCACAGACCCAGGACAGCGGCTGGGAAAACACGAGTCATCGTCCAGCTGGGGCCCTGCTCTGCCTCCCACCGGCCACGTGGCTCTGGGACGCCACGCGACCTCTCTGAGACCCAGTGTTCCCGGGGAATGGGTGTGAGGAAGGAAGCCCCGCCGACCTTCGCGACTGAGATGCGTCTGAAGTCGAGCTTTATAATCCACAGGGAGCTCCAAAGGGACAGAGACAGCTGTTAGCACGCGGGACAATGGCTGGGGCCCGGCAGGTGCCCACCTGGGCCGTCGGGGGGGGGGTAAGTCTGGCATAAAGTGTTCACCGGCCACGTGGCCGCGCATCTGGGCTCCTGCAGCCACAGAACACACTCTGATCTCCATTCACCTGCCTCTTCGGAGACCCTCTGCAACGGCCTCCCGACTTGGCAGAGGAAGAAAGGGGGGCTTTTTCATCGACTCCCTAAAGCCTTGGCAGCAAGGATTATGATTATTTTTTAAGCTTTGCTATAGTGTCTCCGAATTCCCCTCTTCTAGAAGAAACGTGACTGCAGGTGACAGAAGTGCGGCAGCGAGAAATCACGAGAACAGATTTCACCCTCTCTAACCGTCGGGCCCTGCTTCTGTGATGCGGCCTGGAACCGGGACCCGGGCCACCACGCCTTCCCTGCAATGACGTGTTCTTGCCACCAGCCTGGCCAGGGCCCCGGGCTACCTGACACCACCCTTTGTTGGCGGGGCACCCGAGTTTTATGGCAAGACTGGAAGTCTGCTGTAATTAAGACCTCTATAAAATATTTAGACCGCCATGCCCAGATATATTAATGATCATTTAAAGGTTAACGAGCATAATTAGATGAAAGATTAGCCAAGCCTGTCACTAAATATACATTCAGGACTGATAAACTCCCGTGCTGTAAAATCACACGTGTGGGCGGACAAAAGTACGCAGCCTTCTCCGGCGGACTTGGTCTCACCAAATAAAAGCTCAACGGGTTGCCCAGGAAAGGGAGAATTAGTGGGCTCGGCGAGAAGTGGGGGGGATCAGAGGAGAGGGCCCTAAAGACTCCATAGGGTCCCTGGAAATTGAGAAGATCGCATGGGTTGGTAAATGTAAAAATTTGCATACCTCCATGGATGGAGAACTCACTATTCTTAGGAGTGGCCGGTTTCAGCTCTAATGATCACCTCTCAGAGGTGGGGTCATGCAAATGGTTTCTAGGGGTGACACTGGGGTCTCCCGCTGAATAGTAAGAGTTTAATTCAATCATACAAAACGAGTGAGATCACGGTATCTGCAAACGGTGCTTTAAAACAATGTAAGATCCCGTAGGTCGAGAACAATCGAGCAGGACCTTACTACGGCCTCACTGATAGAAGGCCTTATATTTGTTCATTCAGCAAAATCTTCCTGTGGGCTGACTGTGTGCTGGGCACCGGGCCAGCTGCCGGGAGCCTGCGTCAGCCGGTCGGATCAGGTCTTTATTCTGATGGAGAGTGTGTCGGGGCAAGGGAGATACAGGACAGATGAATTATTTAAACACGCGTGGAGGTCAGGCTGCGGAGGAACTAGCCAGGAACCTGGGGAGCCGTGCTGTGGTGGTGTGGTCCCGGAAGGCTGGCCCTTCTGAAGGATGGAGAGCCGCATGTGCCAAGAGAGGGGAAGAATGTTCCGGTGGGAGGAACAGCAGATGCAAAGGTCCTGAGGCAGCAAAGGGCTGCCGTGGTGAGAGGGCTGGGAGGTGATGTAGAAGTGGGCCGGGGCCGGATCATGCGGACCCACACAGGAGCCCGGGTTTTCTCTAAAGGGTAGTGGGAAGCCACCTGCATTAGTTTCCTAAGCCCCACAAATCCGGTGGCCTAAAGCAACGGAACCGTCTTTTCTCACACTTCTGGAGGCCAGAAGCTTGAAATTGCGGTGTGGCAGGGCTGGGTTCCCTCTGAAGGCTCTAGGGAAGGAAACTTCCTTGCCTCTCAGCTTCTGGTGTGGCCGGCAGGCCTTGGCATTCCTTGGCCTGCGGATGCATCGTTCCAAGCTCCGTCCTCCCCTCGCCTTGTCCTCTCTGTGTTCTTTCCATTCTCACACAAGGACACGCATACAGGATGCTCTTTTTTTTTAACGATTTTACATAGAGGATGCTCTTGAGATCTGGACCCTAACTACACCTGCAAAGACCTGGACCTTACCTACACCTGCAAAGGCCCGGACCCTAACTATACCTGCAAAGGCCCTTTTTCGACACAGGATCACACTCACAGGCTCGGGTGGACCTATCTTCTGAGGGGCTCCCTACGGCACGGAAGGGGGACCTGCCTTACAATCACTGTGTTGCGTCACAGAGACCGAACTGGAGGCAAGTAGAGCCAGAGGCCAGGCACAGGGGACCGTGCCCTGGAACAGTGGGGCGGGGAGGGGGAGGGTTGAGGAGCAGCAGAGGCAAGAGGATGAGTTGGAGACGGGGAGAAGCGCAACTGTGCCTCCCAGAAGGGAAGTGGTCAGAAGGAAACCCTCACATTACAGAGGGGCGGGGTGGGGGGGCAGACCCGGCGAGGTGCACCCAGCCCTGCTCAGGACCCAGTCCTGCCCACGGCAACGCGCTGTCCGCCCGGCGGGTGCCCCGCAGAGCAGAGACGGAAGCCCCACGTCGCTGCCGCTCGGCCCGCCAGCTGGGGACGACCGCAGAGCCCACGCTCAGGGTGACAGCGAGCGCCGGGCGCACGAAGCATCAGGAAACCACACTTCTCCCTGACGAGTGACGGAACCGGCACTGTGGGCTACACATCGGTTTCTCGTGAGTTCGATTCACACGAGTCTGTCACGAGAAATCTGACTTCTGTGGAGCAGAACGTAGAACTGGAACAAGGCAACGCTCCCCCCCCATCACACATCCACTTCACACAGACCTTACTGTGTGCGAGCACCACTCCGAGTACTTAATACATTATTATCCACTACAATAATCCTACAGGGCGCCTGTGGGGCTCAGCGGTGGAGCGCCTGCCTTCGGCCCAGGGCGTAACCCCGGAGTCCTGGGATCGAGTCCCACATTGGGCTCCTGCACGGAGCCTGCTTCTCCCTCTGCCTGTGTGTCCACCTCTCTCTCTCTCTGTTTCTCATGAATAAATAAATAAAATCTTAAAAAAATAATAACCCTACCAATAAGGTACTATCATTATTATGAATTATTATCACTCCCATTTCACAGATGCGAAAACTGATTGGCAGGTTAAATCATGTAGCCAAGGCCCCACCCTGGGAAAGCACCGGCCTTCTGAGGCTTATTTCTCAAGATCCAAGAAAACAATCTGGTGAGAGTCGGGAGGGCTAAGGGCAGGGACCTGGTGTGCGTGTGGGGGTGGCTGGTCCTGGCCCCACCAACTGCCCGACTGTCCCTTTCGGCTTGCCGGCCCCCTTTAGAGCGCGGCTCTCCCTTCCCTCCGGCGAGGGGCCTGGGCCAGGCTCCCCTGGGAGACAGGCTGCCTGACAGCCACAGTGCCCCAGAGTGCCCGGGGGCCGTGGGGTCCCCCTGCCCCGGAAGCGTGCAGCGTGGTCCCAGGGTCTCTCCCAGGGCTCATCAGCCCAGCGGAGCGCGGCTCCTCCATCGCAGCCTTGGCACTCGGGTGGGAGCAGGTGACTGAATTACACACGAGAAGTCACAGCGGCGGCAGTAACAAGCCACCTGACCCCCGCGGTGAAACGCCGTGTCTGACCGGCACCACCCTCAGTCCCTCCTGTGTGCGCCCTGAGCTGGGTGCGGCGGGCCCGGGACTCCCAGCCCACCCACGTGGAAACCGAGGCTCCGAGAGTGAAAGTCACTTGGCTCACAAATGAGTCAGAGATGGGGCTGGACTCAAATCACGGCCTCCTGACCCTGAATCCCCTGCATGGGGCAGACTCTGGGGAGGGATCTGGGCAGAGGGAGCCCCAGCGGTTTGTGACCTTTCCAGAAAGAAGACCAAGGGTGTGAGGTCAGCCTTTCTTCTGGATTCAAAGGTCAAGCTTCCTCCCTACTCAGCCCGTGAGTCTTCCCCAGACGGAACCCTCCCCGGGAACGGGCTCTAGTGGTCCTTCCCACGTGTCCCAGGAGGTGCTACTGCGTTGGGTGTGCGACACGCAGAGGCGAGGACACAGGCCAACGGGCCACAGAGTTCCTGAATAGTAAGATGAGTTTCCCTGATGTGCCACAGAGCCTTGGCACATGCCATTCACGCGGCCTGACATGCCCGACCCCGACCCCAAGCTCACGGCTCACAGCTCTGCCTCCTTTAGGTCTTTACTTAGGTCTCCTCGTCTCTAAAACTGCTGTTACCGACCTGCTACACTGACGATCCCTTCTGTACCTGCCTCCTAAAGCCCTTTCCCGTCTGGCCTCATGTAGGGCTTGCACTTACTTGCTTACTGTCTAGCGGCCCCCACCCCCACCCCCATGAGCCTAGATGGGGACCTCGATGATTTTGCTCCCTGCTAAACCCGCAGCACTAAGAGTAGGCTCTGGCAAAGGGAAGGTGCTCGATAAACATTTGTGGAGGCATTTGAAAGCAAACACTCCCAGCGGGGCGAGTACGGGTACGGAAGAGACAGGAGGGCAGAAGAGGTCTCCTAGAGGGAGGCCCCAAGCTCCCGAGCCTGGGAAACGGAGGCTGAGGGTCAGTGCAGGGGAGGGGATGGGGTCTGCAGAGCTATGACGTGTGCAGCACCCTGCTGTGGCTGGGGGCTCACTCGGTCCAGTGCGGCTCAAGCTTGGCTAATGGGAGGGGGGAAGAGTTGCTCCGGGTGAGGAAGGGGCCGCTGACGGTCCGGGCAGCTTGTTCAGGACCATGCCCGGTACCTGGGCTGGGCAGGGGCAGAGCAAACATACCTGTCCTAAAAGCAACCTTAAATTCATATTCTTTTTGGCCCAGGGTGGGCCTCTGCCAGAAAACTCAGAGGCTCAGAGGTTTCAAAGAAGGTTTACATCCTGTGTGTGCCTCCTGGGTCCAGATTCTGTGCTGTGCCCTACAAGGGGGGCGGACAGGGTGGTGGTGGAAGAAACGGGGTTATCGTAGGCCAGTAAGCCGGAGAGGTGACAGTTTGCATCTCCAAGTGTGGAAGGTTCCATGAGGCCAGAGACCAGGCACCCACTGTCCTCCATCCCCCATCCCATCCCTGCCCGCAATGGAAGAGACGGGCTTCCCCGGGTCTGCCCAGGACAACCCTCCTGGCATTGAGGACACAGGGGGCGATGTTTGAGCAGAACCCACTTTCTCCACCAGCAGGCAGCCGGCACAGCTGGCAGCGGTCGGGCTCCGTCCCTCGTCACCTCGGCTCAAGTCCTGGCCCCTCTACCGACCTAGCTGGGTGACTTTGGGTGACTTTCTCAGTTTCTTTGTGCCTCCATCCACTCATTTGTAACGTGCAGACGGTGCCGGTCCCTGGCTCACAGGCTACTCAGAGAGTTGGACGAGGGGACACACATAAAGACCCTAGAGCAACGCGTGCAAGGCCCAGGGTGTTGGCTGCAGCCGTTATGAGCAGCGGTGGCGGCGGCTGAGAACGGATCCAGCCTGAGGCAGGGGGTGGACAGAGGGGCTCCCCAGAGCTGCCGGCAGCCCTGGGATGGCCGGGGGCAGCAAACGTGCTCACACGGAAGGAAGGGGTTGCAGGCGCTGGCTGGACTGCGTCCCCCATCCACCCTCCCACCGCCCCTCCCCTGCTCTGGACCTAAGGATGATGCTCCGTGGTCCCTCTTCCCCGCCTGTGACCCTGGGTCAGCCGTGCAGAAGACAGATCGCCCGCTTTTGAGGGATTTATGGCCAGGTCAGAAGGAGGTCTCGATACAAACGTTAAAGAGTCACGTTTATTAGTTTTCCTCATTCACGTATTCATTCAGGCACACTTTATGTGATCTGCTTTAAGCCCGGTGCCACGCTAGCGCAGAAACGGAGGTACCCGAAGCCTTGAATAATTAATCCAAGGCAGGGAAGAGATAAAAAAAAAAAAAGGCTGTGGAAACAAGCACGGGACGGGGGGAGAAGGGTAATCAGAGAGAGGGAGACGAGAGAGAGAGGGAGAGAGGTCGCGAGCTGGACAGATCTCTGGAAGGGCCTCCAGAGGAGAGAGGACGGGGCCTCCCCTGAATTTCAGAGCTTTGGGGTAAAGTACAACCAACCGCCTCCCGGGGCTGCAGGTCCTAGTGGCGGGCACTCTGCGTCCACAGAGCTGGGCCCTTGTAGACCTCAGGGCATCTGACAGCAGGGGGGGGGGGCGGGGGGCAGGTGTCACGCACTCAAGCCCCATCACGGGGCCTGGATTCTAGAGAGAACACGGGCAGACACAGAACCACCCGACCTCTGTGCTTGTTCTCACGCACAGCATCACGCCAACCGGCTACAACACCAGGGCCGGTCCCACTCTGGAGCTCAGTCTCCTTGCCGGCAAGATGGGAATGTACGTTTCTCTCCGAAGACTGTGCGGGGTCGTGCCCTGTTCACGAACGCACTGGTATCTGCTACGTTTGTACAGCACCGTTGGCTACCTTGGAGGACACGTCATTTTGCTTGAGTTTTCTAACTAGTTGAGCCCTTTGGCATCAAACTCTAAGCAACCGTATTGCCTGAACCATCTCCTGATGGTCTAAGCTTCTGAAACGGCGATGAAAGCGAAGGAGCGAGCTCCTTATTCTGAAAACCGGTAAATAAAGGGGAAGAAAATCAAGCCTTCGTCCTGCCTCCTCTGTAAGAACTGTCCCGGCGGTAAGTGTGTGGATGGCTGAGGGTCGCTCTACAGGATTCTGGCTACCGCACTGCGGTGCTGCCACGTGTCCTCGGTGCCGGGACTCAGGTGCTGCATGTCCAGGGCTGCCGCGCATGACAAAGGAGGGACAACCAGACAGCCTGTGCCTCCTGGAGGGAGGACCCAGCGTCTTCTTTGAAGGAGTCTTGCAAAAAATAATAAAACGATCAAGCCTCTAGATGAACTCCGAATTTGCAGGGAATACAAAGGACAGAGGAACATGTTGAAAGACACCACGGGGACGCAATTAGCAGACTCCAGACTTCTAAAGGAGACAGAGTGAAGAATCTCCTTGCCGACTGGCTGACGGGGAATAAGGCAAACACCATGGTTCCGTCAACCAATAATTAGCAAGGAAAAAAAAAAAACAGCGAAATGAAGAGGAACTTTTAGATTTTTTTAAAGGACGCTTCGTAACTAATCATACTAGGTGGATTTTACTTGGATTCTGATTCCCACAAAGTTTAAAACGTAAATTTATGAGTCAATTAGAAATTTTGAGTCATGGCTGGATATCCACCTGATTTTTTAGGTGTGATGATAGTTTGGGGATTATGTTTGTTTTCTGAAACTTGACGGCCTCAAGACAGTTTTCGGGGAGCGTCACGTCCCTCGTCTCCATCAGGATTCTGGGTGTGGGAGGGAGAGGCAACTGGTGCTAACGTCGACAGGCACAGACTCTTTCCACACCATCCTGGGCTCTAGCCCTGGGCCTGCTTTGAAAATTGTCCCCGCCTTTGCAGCCCCGTCTGGGCTGCCGCTCGGACAGCTGGAGACCGGGCTGCAGGCTGCCTCTGTTTCCCCGATGTCCTCGGGCCCCTGGGTGGGGCTGGCTAAGGCTGCAGGGCAGGGGGCCTGCAGGCTGCCCTGAAAAACTGCCAACTCAGCGTGCAGCATTTATTTATTTCTGCAAAGAGAAAAGCATCTGGCCTCTTAAGGAAACAAAAGTGAAGAATTTCCTGGCCGATTGTCTGGCAGGGAATAACAGGAACTGAGCTAGTAACAGGCCAAACAAATAGCACTAAGCGTTGAGGACGAAGCAGAGGCCTCTGGGACCGTGGCTGGGAGGGAGCGGGACTTCAGCTTTCGCCCTCAGGGTCCCTAACCACCACCACTGCAGCTTTGCCCTCCCCGCCAGGGGCCTGGCGCCGACTCTCAGGATAGCAGCGGTGCCTTATATAGACCTTGGGCTTGGCAGGCAAGGTAGAAAGAGCCTTCATTTTAGAGCCAGGTACCGAGGCCAGAGGCCCTGGCCTGTGGGCCGGTCACATAACCGATGTCAAGGCTCACAGGGAATGGCTTCTGTGAAGTGTTCTGCTAACTGTGAAGTGCTCTGCAAACACGGTGGGGCACTCGCGCTCCTCACGGTAGATCTCGCACCCATCTGCACTCCGTGAGGACCAGCGTTCCCGTCTTGCGGAAGGACAAGCAAGGCTTAGGGGGGTTAGACGACTTGCCTTTGGTCACAGCCTGGGTGGGGTCTGCCCAGTTCAGGGACTCGCTGCAGCCCCTGCAGCCACGTCCTCACCAGCTGCGCAAAGCCCTTCCCTGCACGATGCTGGCAGCCGGGGGCCGGAGTCCCCGCCAGGTCCCAGCCTCGGGGGCGGGGACGCCTGGACGGGGAGGTCTGGCTCGCGTGCTGGGCTTACGGTAACGGGCTCAGGGCTGGGCCTCCGGGGAAGGCCGCTATCCGCTTCCGTAGGCCACAGCCTGAGACAAACAAAGCTTCCAGATCCTCACTAAGCCTCATGAGCAAAAGAGTTATTTTATTAAAGAGGGAAGGAGGGAGGGGGCCAGGACTTGGCAGGAGGGCCCCCCACCCCACGGGCAGGGCCAGCTCCTGTCCTGGGCGGCCAAGGGGGCAGCCGGGCCCCATGTGCGTGGGACCTGCCGGGAGCTGGTGAATCTATCAGGGAAAAAACTTCTTATGCAAATCAGAGCCCAAGAGTTTAAGGGGCGGCGAGCAGGGAGGTGCGGGAAAGGAGTGTGCTCTGCTCCCCATCCACCATCCACCCCTCTGCTTGGCAGTGGTCTGCCGGGCAGGCGGGCGGGAACGGGCTGGTCGGAGCAGCAGCCAGGGGAGGGGCAGGGGGCCTCCCACCCCGACCGGCCCCCGCCTGAGCCTGCACCAGGTGCTCCCTGCCTCTCCAGGTGAGCCCCCGGGACGGCCCGGCTCACAGCACACCTTCCCAACTCCGGGCCCAGCCCCTGTGCCCTGAGGCTCTCGGCCGTGCACCGTGCACCGGGCACCGTGAGGTCCAGGCCTCACAGGGTTGCTTCTGAGAGAAAAGACCGGGAGTGCCAGCTCTGGGTTCAAATCCTGACTCTGTGGCTCACTTGTGACCTTTTCTCCAAGACAGCTGGGGGTAATCACACTAACAAAGGTATGGCACCTCGGGAGGGGCTACTGTCCTTCCCATTTCACAGCCAAGGGAACCCGATGCTGTCTGCGGACGGACGTGGGGCAGCAGGACGGTGACGGCCGTGCTCCTGGCCCGCGCGTCCGTTGTCCGGATCCCGAGGCTTCCGGCCTTCCCTGGGTGAGTCTCAGGGCTGCTACATGAGTGTCTCGAGTTCTTTGCAGGAGCCTGGACTCGAGAAGGCACTAAGGAAACTCAGCTCCTGTTGTTATTAGTGACATCATTCCTGCCCTGGAAGTTTCTAGAAGTGCCAACAGTGGCGCTTCACCCGCTGCTCTTCTTCCCTGCTTTCTCTCCTCAGCACCTAGTACCAACCACTACCCCCCGTATTTTACTTTCTTGGCACGTCTGTTGTCTACTGCACACCCTTAGTGGAATGGCATCTCTGAGACAGAGGGTCTGTCTGCTCTATTACCTGCTGTACCCTGAGCGCCCAGAACAGCGCCTGGCACACAGCAGGTACTCGGTCGGTCAGCATCCGTGGAATGAATGAGTGAGTGTGCGATCATTACTGCCCGCATTCTCCAGCTAGTCCACCAGGGTCTATGAGGCTTGTGCACAGGATTCACTGTGACCGGAGGACACAGAGGGAGAGCTCCTGCCCTTCTGCGAGCGGGTCCCACGGCACCAGCCTGAGCCACCTGGGTTTCCCTGGTTCACGTCCAATCCAATCCCTCCAGGACTCAGCAAGCAGCTACTATATGCAAAGGCACCTGCCGGGTCGCCACAGACTCCTGCAGGCGGAGATGGGAGCTCCTTCCTTCCCTCAGCCCGACAAAGACCTAGCGCAACCTCCCCTGGCCTGGAAAGCCCGCGCCAACCAACCCCAGTCTTATTTCCGGCTACAGGAATCCTCTTTTGCTTAAACAAAATGCTGGATGCATCCGTTTTGTCAACTGTAAGGTGTCTGACTTCTGTTTTCTATTCGTGAAGCGTTCACTGGGACAGCAGGGCTGGCCGGGGGGTGGAATCCGCAGACCGCAGCACTGCCAAGTCTCGTGGCAGAGGAACCTGTCTCTGGACACAGTTCTCGGGCCAGGGGCTCAATGGTTCACACCTCTGACCCTCCAGCCACCCCAAGACCCGCCTGCCTGGCTATGTGTGGGTCCCCGCATGGTAAAGTGGAAGGAGAATGAAAAACCCAAGCGTCACCAAGTCTCCCGAGGTGCCCGTCCCACTGCAGGAGGGACGACAGCGTGGCACTAATTTCCTGGCTGCCACAGTGTAAACAGCAATCCTCTTCAGGTTCAAATTTAAACTCAGAAGGAGATGGGAAGGGGTAGGCTCGACTCTGGCTAATGGGGAGCCCAGGGAAAGTGGGGCAGTCAGGGTAGAGGAGGGGGCGTGCGCTAACAGACGGCACCTACCCCGTGACTAGACGGCAAACACTGGCCGATGTTTGGAGTCGGTGAGACCAGACTCCCGGGGGGCCAGGTGCACGCCCAGCAATCTGCAAAGACAAAATACTTAGCACAAGTTAAAAAAAAAATGTCTTTTTCCAAATAAAACGAATGATGATTTTAAATTCTGAAAGTGTATCTGTAAAAATACAGTGTGAGTCTCTGTGCCCGAGAACGCCCCGTGCTCTGGATGCGGTCGGCCGCAGTGCCTCGCATCCTCAGGCTGGGCCTGGCTTGCATGTTCTCCTCCTCAATGTGTATGAGGCTGCGAGGTCTCAAGGCACCTGGATCCATCCCCCGCCGTATCCCCAGCTCAGGACAATCACCAGTACCGAGGGCATTAATGAAAACTGGGTGCCTAGGCGCCTGGTTTATGCCCCCAACGAGTGCACTCGAAGTGCCAGGTACTCGGGGCGCCTGGGTGGCTCGGTCGGGTAAGCATCTGCCTTCGGCTCAGCTCATGATCCGGGGTCCTGGTTGAGGCCTGCGTCGGGCTCCCCACTCAGTGAGGAGCCTGCTTCTCCCTCTCTTCCTGGCTCATGCTCTATCTCTCTCTCTTTCAAATAAATACAATCTTTAAAGAAAAAAAATAACAGGTACTCTCTGCTGTTTCAGTGAATTCTCACAGCCACTGTGGCTGTAGGCACTATTATTATGTCCATTTTACAGGCAAGGAAACTGAGGCACAGGATCTAAGTGACTTGGACTCCACAAAGCACAACGCTGGAAGCACCTCTGACCCCAGACTTAGTTTCCCCGGAGAATGACTATGAAGAGACACAGTCTCACCTTCTTGAAGACGGTGGACAAAATCACCTGCCACACGCCTGGGCTCATGCCGGGGGATTCACACAGGCTCACCCTCAAAACAACTCCGAGGAAATGCCATTGTCCCTGTGCTACGGTGAGGGACGTGCCCTGACCTCCCGACAGCAGAAAGCGGCAGGGCTGAGATGAGACCCGAGCCTGGGGCTCCTTCGGCTACGTGCTGGTGCTCGGCACGCCCAGCCCATCCCCGGGGGACGTCCTCGGGTCTCGGGAGCTGGCAGGTGTAGCATGCACCCGCATGTCAGGGGCCATCAGGAAACACCGCCAATGAAACTCTGACCCATCACCCGGGGGGACGCACCCTGACTTCAGACCCTGGTTCAGATTTAGAATCACTGAAACACGGGCCCGTCTGGGACGACCTTCCAACAGCCTTGTGGAATCACCCCGGTGGTGCGGATGAAGGAGCCGAGGCCTGGCTTGGCGAAGACATTAGGTCAGGGTCACGCGGCTCACACGTGACACGAGCCACGGCCTGGGGTGCGCAGGCCCAGGTTCACCCAGTCCTTCCCCAAGTAGGGCCACGGGCCCCTGGGCTTGCCACCCGGGAGCTGACGCCACCAGCCTGGGTGTAAACCAGGACGTAGGACGTTTAAGAGGCAGTTCCTGGGGCAGACCAAGTGGGGGGACCCGATGGTGACGCCCGGGAGCGGGGGCGAGCCCCGCTTCCCCGCAATGGAGCTGGAGCAGCACGCAGGTGAAAGACACCTGGGCAGACACTGACTCCCGGGGGAGTGTGTGTGCGGGTGTGCGGGTGTGCGGGTGTGCGGGTGTGCATGCGGGTCCCGGGCTGGGAGATGAGGAAGGGCCCTCGCGATGACACGCAGCAACGCTCACAACAAAACCCCCGCACCGGCTTCCACAGCCCCCGTCATGCTAGAACACAACGGCCCCCCCAGGGCCCCGGACACATGTCACCAGGCATCTCTGTTAACCTGGGCAGATCCCCAAGTAGCCAGCCGCTAGGGCGCGGACCGATCCCTGCACGGCGCTTCGCATCCTGCACGTGTCACCAGCCAGGCCCTGGGGGTGCTCACGGCCCCCTGCTAAGCCCCGACGGGGAGGCCGCGGGCCGAACAAGTGCCAGCTGACCCGAGTCCAAGTCCCTGGGTGCGGCCTCTGGTACCTTCCTTTGCTCCTCTGGGCCCCTCCCTCGCCGGAGGGAAACCAGAGCACCCGCCCCACGGGTCCGTGGTGGGGAGTCAGAGCCAGTATCGTTCTCGAGAGTCAGGACAGAGCCTGGCACGCAGGGAGGGCTCCGGGTGCGTGAGACGAAGAAGGTGATGACGGTGCTGATTTCCTTTGAGAGGGAACCTGAGGTTCCTGGAAGTTACGTGACTCGCCCAAGGGCATTCAGAGAGCGACGGGCCCAGCGAGGCGTGCACGTGGGCGGCCTGAATCAGCGCAGGGGCTCCTGCCCCCCACGCCGTCGTCTCTGGGAGGGGGGCTCAGAGCCCAAGGCTCCCCGGTGTCCTCGCCCGTGTGGCCGCAGACCCGCCGGCTCCTGCCCAAACCCACTGGGCAGCAGGGTGGGCAGGCGGTGCACCCGGATTTCTCTCTGCAGACTCTGCTGAACCCTTTCTGACTCCCTTGGGCCAATCTGTGTCCTCACCAACAGGACAGGCGCATTGTGGCCACGGCAGGGAACATCCGAGACCCACGTCCAGGCATCAGTCCTGCCCAGGTGTGTCATCCGTGACCTCCGGAGGCCTCCGCCTCGGCAGCCCACAGAGGCCAGCTCCTACCCTGGAGCTCTCCGGTGGGACACGGAGCCCTGCTAGGGCACTCCCAGCTCCCGGCACTAACGCCGGGGGAAGCTGCTGCCCGTGGAAACAGCTCACCCTGGAGGCTGAGAGCCGAGCCGGCCCCCGTGGGCACTGCCCTCCCCTCCTACAGGGGGGGACACCGAGGCCCAGCAACTCGGCTGAGCTTCGCTGCAAAGCCTCCCTGGGGAGGGTGAAGCTCGAATCTGAACTCAGATTCCAGCAATTTCGATCCAAACCCACAGCCGCTGTGCTGCCCGCACCCCATCCTGCTTCTCTGTTGCAGACGACACGCACGACGAGGACAACGACGCCGTAATACTTTCATGCGTGCTGAGCACCAGGGGCCGGGTCAGGGCCTTATGTTCCCAGGAACATCTCCCAAGAATCCCAGGTGAGCTCCGGCTCGCAGAGGTAATCCTTGGGGCTCGGCGTCCCCGCAGCCCTGGCCCGGACGGAGGTGCTCGGGGCCGGGGTGGGTGTGGGGCTGGTACTAGGCTCCCGCTGCTGTGCTAATAAACGGCCACACGCTTGAAACGACACACGTTTACCGTCTTCTGGTTCTGGAGGTCAGAAGTCTCAATCGGGCGTCCTGGACCAAACGAGGTGCTGGCAGGGCCAGGGTCCTTCGGGAGGCTCTGGGCCAGGAGCTGCTGAAGTCTGTTCCTCTGCCTTCCCAGCTTCGAGAGGCGCCCGCTTCGGGGCTCGGGGCGCTGCCTCCGTCTCCAAAGCCAGCCCTGCAGAGCCACGAGCGCAACCTCTGACTCTGAACCTCTGCTTCCATCCTCACATCCCGATTCTTCTCTCTCTCTCTCTCTCTGATGCTCCTGCCCCCCTGGGACCAGGGCCCTTGTGGCCACATCGGGTCCACCTGATAATGCAGGATAAGCCTCGGCCTCGAGATCCTTAACTGTGGGGATGCCTGGGGGGCTCAGTGGTGGAGCGTCTGCCTCTGGCTCAGGGCGTGACCCCGGGGTCCCGGGATCGAGTCCCACATCGGGCTCCCCGCAGGGACCCTGCTTCTCCCTCTGCCTGTGTCTCTCTGCCTCTCTCGGTGTCTCTCATGATTAAATAAATAAAATCTTAAAAAAAAAAAAAAAAAAAAAGAGATCCTTAACTGTGAAGTGGTTTTTGCCACGCCAGGTAACATCTCCAGTTCCAGGGGGGCCGTCGCCCAGCCCACCGCCCGAGCCAGCACCCCCCAAAGCCAGAGCAGTGCGAAGGACAGAGCCAAGCCGAGGCAGGGCAGACTGAGGTATCCGGCACCCAGTGGCACGGAGGTGGGGAGACCCAGGGCACGGCGCCCACACGCCTCCGGCCTGGCTCCAGATGAGGCTCCATCCGCAGGCTTGTTCCTCGAAGAGCAGAATTACTTTTAAGTTCTAAAAATACCTTCCATTGCTAAACAAACACCGGGGCTCTTGTGAAATAAAGTAGCGACATGAAAGGCCTGGCAAGGGGCGCCCCGAGATTCTGATCTGCAAGCGGTTCGGGGCAGTGCTCTCCGCGGCGGCAGCCAAGGCCATTTCCGAAGTCCCCGCGGAACTCCAGGCCAAGGTCAGGCTCTGGACAGGAGCCAGCGCCTGCAGCTCAGGCACCGGGCGGGAGGCAGCCCCGGGGAAGGGGAGGACGCACACACTCGTGGGGTGACCTCTGGGAGGGCTTCGCCTGTGCCCCTCCTCCTGTCCCCCCGCAAAGGGGGCGTTTTCACGTCCACTGTCCTCAAGGTAAGATGAAGGCTCGGAGAGGTGAAGTGACTTGCCTAAAGCCACGCAGCAGGGATTCCCAGGTCCGTGTGACTCTAACACCAGCGTGTCCTTTCGACCTTGCCACCTACACTACCACGGGTTGGGTGTGACCTTGACAAATACCCGCGGACTCCAGCTCCCGGGGGAGCGAGTGGTTGGAGGTGCTAAGCCCTGGAGCCCGACAGCCTGGGTCCGCGTTCAGGCTCCACCGAGCAGAGATCTCAGCCCTCTGTGCCTCGGTTTCTTCATCGGTAAAGTGGAGCCAGTGGGAGCACCTGCCTCAGGATGCAGCGGGGATTTGATGCGTGCGTCCAGGTAGAGGGTTTGGGCTGGAACAGCACAGAAGCCGAGGGCCCGGCCCCCTGTGACCCCTGGAGGCCCCGCCCCCCCGCAGCCCCGTCCGCTGGGTGGGCTCGCTCTGCCTGTCTTCCCGGGAGAAGTTAGCAACATCCTCACGGCTCCTTGGGCTGAGCTGATACGGGGAGAAGGAGCACAGGGCCCGGGCCCCCACACAGCAGGTAATCCCCAAACCCACGCAGGTCAACCTCTGGAGCGTCTTCTTGCTACAGAACCACATCAGTCCCTGAGCAGCAGGAGACGGCCCACCTCCCACTGTGCCCCGAGCTGGCTGGGGAGCCCCTGAGCCAGTTCCCACCTGCGGAGAGTGGGGAGCAAGGAGG
This sequence comes from Vulpes lagopus, assembly GCF_018345385.1. NCBI lineage: Eukaryota > Metazoa > Chordata > Mammalia > Carnivora > Canidae > Vulpes > Vulpes lagopus. The sequence continues at coordinate 131,602,507 of NC_054831.1, forward strand.
ACAGGGTAAGAGAGGATCCAGGACCGTATCCACAGCCTACCTCATCCCTAGGGCACAGACCCACATCTCCGCCTCCCGTCTGCCTCATTCCAAACTACACACACTCAAAACTCGGGCTCACCTCCGGACAGTCGTTTACGGGGTGCTCGGCTTCCAGGTACTGCCCCCGAATGCCTTACCCACCTCCCTGCATTAACTCCCACTGAGTTGGAAAGCTCTGGCCCAGAGAGGTTAAGTACCTTGCCCAAAGCCACACAGCAACGAAGCAGCCGAGCTGGGACTGGAGGGGGCCTCTCTGATGTCTTCGCTCCGTGGGGCCCCCGTGTGAGGCCTCTCTGGAGGTCCTACTCAGCCTCTGAGGCTCTGGGTCCTGCTGCCAACCCTCAGCCCAGGCCCTGGCCCCCATCCTCGGGGGGCTGCTCCGCAGAGCCAGCCTGACGCGTTAGCTGCTCCTGGCCGAGCACTGGTCTGTTGGCTTGCTCACCGAGAGCCCACGACATTCTAACTGTGGTCTGGCTGCTGGGGACAGAGCAGAAATACATCAGGCACGACCCCTCTGCCCTCTGGCAGCTGACAGCAAATAACCAAGAGCCTAAATGCGGAAAATAGTCAGAAAAACTATGAAATGTACTGTGAAGGGAACCACTTGGGCCTGACACTGAGAGTACCTGGAGGGATGGGGGGTGCAGAGGGCAGGCCTCCTGGGGAGACCAGGAGCAGCTGGCGGGAGGAAGCACAGGGATGCGGCTGGCGTCCCCCGGCAGCATCTCCCGGGCCGGTCGGCGCACCCTGCTGCAAAGCGTGTCCCTGCAAGACCTCTTCCAGGCCGGGCGGCTCCGTCTCTGCCTGCACCTCGGAGGGGAGGGTAGCAGTGAAGGGGTGGGGTGGGGGGACCTGGTATCTTCCTTAGCACCTCATGCTACGTGCTCTCCACTCCTGGAGCAGCCACGGCAGGCCAGGCCCCGAGCGGGCTTCTGATGACACGGTGATGACTCAGCCACACGCCCAGCCACCTGCGAAGGGACCCGGGAAGTGAAGGGGAAGGTGTGAGTCACTGTGCTTGCCGGCAAGAGAGTGAGAGAGAGGGAGGGGGGTCAGGAAGCAGAGGCAGAGGCTGTGGCTGCAGAGGGAAGCGAGAGAGAAGCCCACCGGGTGACCCAGAGCACATTGAAGGGTGCGGGTGGGGGACCGAGGACTGCGGGCCCAGAGGGCTGGGCCAGCTCTGCTGGCGGGAGGAGACTGCAAGCTGGTGTGCCTGGTCCGGGGGACAGAGGCCGGGCAGAGGGGGCTGGGCGGGGTGCCGCAAGTTGTCTAAGGGGGTGGCTCCAGCGGGCTGCCCATCGGATGCATCAGGGCCCCGAGGGGGGGGTTAGACCTGCCTGTTTTCCAAAAAAAGGTGGAAATCCGCACTGTGAATCACTTCTGACTTGTGAACAGTAGCAACACATTCAAACACGAAATAAGCAGCGCACAGGCTCAACAGAACGTATCTGTGGGTCAGCAGCTCTCCAGCCCGGAATAACTGAAGGAAAAGATGAATAAGCAACGGCGCTGGCGCTGCCTGAGGGTGCCTGGGCCAGGCAGGAAGGGGCTTCTGGCAAGACGGCTGCTTTGCACAAAATGCTGAGGGCAGGAAAGGAGAAGCCAGTTAAGGAGCAGAATGGGTGAGAAGGGCAGAGCCGTGGCCGGCCCCACTGGTGGCTGGAGGCTGGCGTGGGGCCGAGTGCTGGTTCCCGCCTCTCTGACAGCAGGGCTATGGGGATGGAGGCCCAGTTCAGGGACGTGGTGCCCTGGGCTCCCGGTGCCGTGGAGCCAGTAACAGTGAGTGCTGGATGCACCCGGGCTCTGCGGGAAGGCCGTGGGGAAGTCATAAGCTCCCAGGCCTCGCTGCCCAGTGGGATAGTTGGGCCCAGCCCGGCGCTGGCACCTGGGGGAGTCCCGGGAGGGTCACATCCCAGCAGAAGTGCACATGGAGGTGCTAATGCGGAGCTCGGATTCTCCCTCTCTGCCCGTGGTCCAGCGCACGGGGCTCCCACAGGCTCCCGTGTCCCCTCAGCGTCCTCCTGCTGCTGCAGCAGTGGCCTTGGGGGCTCACGGGCTGCTCCGTGCTGGGTCTGAAGCCTGGCGGGGCGAGCAAGAAGGGACCAAGAGTAAAGGTGTCCCTCTGGTCCTGGGGGCTGCTCGTGCCCCGGGCAGCTGGCCGAGCTGACAATCCATCCCCCCTGCCCCGCTTCCAGGCAGGTCCTGGTGTCCTCCCTACTTTGCAGATGAACAAACTGATCCTCAGAGGGGCCGAGGGATGGGTGCAAGATCCTGCAAGGTCCCAGGATTTGAACCCAGCTCCTGCAATCCCAGCCTCCGCACATTATGGCCTCCATCGATGCCAAGAGGCAGCCTGACAACAGACAAGTGACAGGCCGCAGTCTGAGAGGAAGGCTAAGAGAACCCGGTGCAAACGGACTGTGCAACCACATTTTCCCAAGTACAGAAATGAATATTCCCGGGCGACCTTGAGTCATTTAGGAAATGCTGACCTGTGCTCCTTGGAGCCTGGCTGGGAAGGTGGGGTGCACGCGGCTCTGGGAAAGCTCGCTGTCCAGGAGACGGTCGCGTGTGGGGACCCCAAGAGCGGGGGAGGGGGTCCTGCACGCAGCAGCAGTGTGCTCAGAGCTGGGGCTGACGGCGTGAGGGCAGGAGCCAGCAGCCAGTCTTCCCTCAATTCCACGGCCTCCGGGGCTGGGCTGCACACCCGACCCCACCTGGGTCAGGCCGGCCCTTGGGAGCGAACTTGCTGTCCACCGGCTGAGTGACAGCCGCCACCCCCCTCCGCCAAACAGGTAATGATCAGAATACAGCTCGCTGGATGGATTTCACAAATCCAATCAGCACTATATCCGGACTGAACGTAACCCGGGGTTATTGGATTTTCTGGCTTCAAGAAAGCCAGAGCCTAGGACAGCAATTCTGAGAGTGGAGTATCATTAGTCTAAGCAGCCGCCCTGTTTCTAATTACAACCCCCTCCAGCAGGGCTGGGCAGGGCAGCCCTCACTCCTCCCCGAGGCCGGCTCTGCTCCTGCAGGCTGGGAGGAGAGGGCGGGCCGGGTGGGGGTGGAAACCCTGATGCCAAGCCGTGGGAACGCTGCTTTGCCTGGGAACGTCGTCCCCACAGGGGAGAGGCACATTCTCCCTCCCCTGAAGGAAGACGCAGGAAGCCAAGAGGAGGAGGTGACCGTGCAGGACCCCTGGTGAGGGGCTGGAGGCCACACATGAGGAGGAAACAGGCCCCGCCCCTGCCTACTGCATCCTCTGCAGGGAGACCCACCTGCCCTCCCTCCCCTCCTCCCTGGCCAGGCCTCTGGCTCCCGGCTGGACTCTGCGTCTATGCCTCCGGGCTGGCTTCCTAGACCCCAGTGGGACCCCAGCGCGCCCTGCCTGAAAGCCTGCCAGGGCTCCCCACGCCCGCAGGCTGGAGGAGGAACTGCCCCACACCAGGGGCCCAGCCACACCCCTGGGAGATGTCGTCTTCTCTCTCCCGCATCTGATCTGCCAGCAAGTCAGGTGGATTCTCCAAACCTGTCGTGCCGGAGGATGGAGGATGGCGGTAGCCTCCTGAGAGCCTCCTACGACCACCCCTACCCGGGTCCCTTCTGCACAGGGCGGCCAGGGGGCTGCTTCTAATGCAAATCAGGTTGAGCTGCTTCCCTGCTTAAAACCAGCCCAAATAAAAAAATCTGACGCCTCACTGGGATGGCGAAGCTCCGCCTGAACCAGCCTGTCGTCATCGCCCTGTCCCTCCCTGTCCTTCGCCCTCCAGCCACACCGGCCTCTCTGTACCCCCGCCTGGCGGGCTGCCCCCCTGATGCCTCCCCATCAGCCTTGAGTTGGAGGCCCCTGCCTCAGAGAGGCCTTCTGGGCCACTACTGCGAGCCACGCCCCCCCCCCCCCCCCCCCCCCCGCAGCCTTCCAAGCCGCCCCCTCTTAGTCCCTTATGGCACGTGCTTCTATCTTATCTTTTCCTCGTCTGTTCACTAATTTATTACTTGACTCCCCCTCTAAACTGCTGAGCTGTTCTGCTCTCCACGATATGCTCAGCACCTAGCCCTGGGCCTGGCATGTGGCCAGGGGTCCATCGATATTTCTGGAACGAGCGACTCTCTCCGCTTCCGATACCTGGCACGGTGCCCGGTGTTGTGCATTTGATTAAATCGAACACGGAAAAGGCAGCACCAGCCGCGGCTTCTTGAGGACCTGCTCATCACTCAGCCTTGGGTAGATGCAGCCCCCGGGGAGGTGGCCAGCCAGGATCCCAACACAGTCCCACGGCCCCCGGCACACAGCTTAGACTGGGAGATCTGGAGTTGAGCCACTGCCTCGGGGGACTTCAGAGGCGGATGGCGACGGTATCCCCGAGGTCCTGCGAATCCCACTGGAGGAGGGGCGGGCGCACCCACACCGCGCTCGAGGCGCCCCGTGCTCCTCCCGTGGCCCGCGCTCAGGCTGGCCCCCAGCAGGCCGGTACAACTGCCTCGAACGCGCCAACCAAGAAGAGCGGCAGGTCAGCACTTTCTGGGATTTGCTGCTTTAATATTAAAATATTCATCAAGGGAAGCAATATCAGTGTACACGCGTTTCCTATCTGCAAACGAGGCTTAACATCTGCTCCCGGCCCGGGGCCAGCGCAGGGCGCCACTGGGGGAGGCGTCTGGGGCTGAGGCAGGGCTGCGGACCCGCCGGGCCGGCCTGAGCGCTGGGCCGAGCCTCGCTGTGCGCCACCACCGATGGAACCGATGGAACCGATGGAACCGATGGAACCGATGGAACCGCCTCCCCGGCTTCTGGGGCTTTCCCACCCCCTGGGCCACGATCCCAAGCAGAGTCACACATGCCACGGAGCCACCCCGACTCCTGGTTCTCCTTCAACCTCGGGGGTTCCCTTTGCCTTCTCTGGGTCTTTGGTGACGCCGAAGCTGCCCTGCTTCCAATCCAACCAACCCACGGGTGACGTTGTGTCCTCTGGCTGGGTCCTATCAGGAGGCCCACAGTAGGGCCGTTTGCCGGCGCGGGTGCTTTTCTCGCTGATTACACATTTACTGACTAGCTTTCCCTTCTCCCCTCCGTCCCCCGTGAAGAGTCTCATTTTCTCATTGTTTCGGATGTTCCACGGTCTCATCCGTGGCGGCAGCCCTCTCTTCCAACCAGGGCCCGGTCCCTGACTCCTCCGTCCCTTGCTTTCTACAATGTTCTCGTCACACCTTCTTACTTTGCACTGCCCGACACCTGGGATCCTGCAGGTGGGCCTAAGGAGCCCCTCGCTCCTTCCCACGGGGGGAGCAGCGCTGAGAAACAGGGCTGTGGGCCCCAGGCGTGTGCGCTGCTACCCGGGTCACTGCTTCCCCGTCCTCTCTGTGGTTGCGACTTGTCAATCTTAGCTCTACGTGCACATGTATAAAATCGATGCACACAATATACATATAAATAAAATCAAGAGCACATCGATGCCTCCAGCTCCCATCCAACACCTGCTCCCATTTCAAATTCCCGTTTCCCACAGAGACAGTCCTGGTACCTGACAATGTATGTTTACCTATTTGCTTTATTCCATGGTAACAAAGTAAGCCTGGAGCTGTTAGACCAAGAACACTATCTGCAAATCTATTTAAACTTCAAGACTGGCTTCCCGTTCTTCGTTCTTTAAGCCTCGGATGCTGTCTATGAGGAGCATAGAGAAGCTTGTTTCATACTCGCCATGTCTTATCCTCGAAGTGGGTCAGTGGGCAATGCATATGGGATTTTGCTCGATGTACCTCAATTTGCCCCCCTGGGGTCATACCGTCCGGCCTTTCTGCCCATCGTGTGTGAGAGTGCTATTTCCCGCAGGCATGTTGGTGTGACCTTTGCATTTTCACCAATCTGAGAGGTGAACAATAACATCTCTGGGGGGGTTAAATTTGCATCTTCTTAATTTACTGCTTCTACTTGCAGCCCTGGGATGAAGGCTCTGGCCTCCGGGCCAAGTCCGGGGCTCATCCCAGATGTGCCAGGCTGGGCATCCAGCAGGGGCAGGAGGGTGATACATAACCCCGCTGTGCCCACCCACCTGGGCACCAACAAGGCAGACAAGTGGTGCTCAAAATGAAATGCCAGCACTGGTGTAAGGGGAAGGAGTGCTCTGGTGTCTGGACAAACCTCAGGAGCGGGCCCTTCTCATTTCTGGGGTAAAAAAGCTCCCTGCTGTGTCTCCGACAGGCAACAGCAATATTCTGGCCTTTCGTTCTCATGATCAAGGACAAGCTGCCAGGCTCCTCCCGTGGGAAGAGCTCTCTAAACAGTGCTCCGAGCAAGTGGCCAAGGGTGCTGGCTGGAGGGAGCCTGGGTGAGCTGTCGCTATTAACTGGAACTTCTTTTTCTGAGGGAGCACCTGCATGTCCTGTACGAGGCTCATGGGCCACAGGCAGGTGTCTTTAGAAATTCAGGTGGTGAGGGGCGTCTGGGTGGCTCAGCTGGTGGTGTCCGACTCTTGGTTTCAGCTCAGGTCATGGTCTCGGGGTCGTGAGGCTGAGCCCCGTACACCATGCTCAGCGTAGATCTGAGACTTTCTGCCTCTCCCTCTCCTCAACTTGCATACTCTTCTCTCTCTAAAATAAACAAATAAGATCTTAAAAAAAAAAGAAAATCCAGGTGGTGGAGAGATCCAGCATTGTGCCTCCAGTCCTCCCGGCTGTTACAGGGTCACCAGCTCCTGCTGGCCCCCATGCCAGGCACTCCCGAGGTCTCGGGGTGCTAACAACAGTCGCCTCGACTCAGAGGGGATGGGAGGGGAGCCCTTGTCCGACTCTCCCAGGTCCAAGCCTGCTCACCTCCACCCAAGGACTGCATTTTAAGGGCCCAGAGACACTTCAGGCATCAGTAGGGCCACAGGACTGTGTTCGATGGGAAGGGGTGTGTTTTCTTCATCTGTCTGTATGGTTGCTTCTAATTTGCACCAAGACTCCACACAGGGTAGTGGGAGCCCCATTAATGCCTAAGAAAACCCACATTTACAGATTGGTGATCGGTCTACATTTTTTGAGCTAAGATCCTCCTCTACTGGTCAAGATTCCATTATAGTTTTTAGAAATCCATTTTAGGAACAGAGACAGTAAAAAGCGAGGACCCCACTAAGTGTTCGGCGAGGCCGGGAGTCAGGACATGGGTCTGGGACCAGCTTCCAGCTTAGCTGGGGGCACGTCTTGGCCCCCAGAGCCTGGTCTGCAGGTCCTGGCCACCTTCCTCCCTCTCTCTGGGGAAAGGTCTTCCCCGAGCATCTCTTGGACTCCACTATTCCAGAGGGGAGGCTGCTCTGACCCTTCTGGGAACCCAACTCCCCAGAGCGCTCGGCTCCACTGGGACGCACAGGGGCCCTGTGGGTGCGTAACAGCAGTAGCCTGGAACCCTCCTTATCAAGGGTGCAGCGGAGAAGTTCCTCTTCCTGTCCAGCAGGGCAGGTGAGCTCCACGGCTGGCCCCCTCACGGTCACCTGCGGGTACCACGAGCATCCAACCTCCACACCTTGGCCTAGGTCACCCCCTGACCCGGAGTGCCTGCCCGGCATCTGTCCACCTACTCGGACCCCGTGTGTCGCTCAAGGGCTACGGGTCCTGTCTGTCTGGGACAGTCCCAGTTTACTCCTCTGGTCCCAGTACAGCTTTCGTAGGCCCTCCCTCTCCTGTGAAGCCCTCCCAGGTTGGAGCATCAATGGTACAGTCGCACTGGGCTCAGTAAAAGAATAACGACAAAGGAAGAGCAGCTGGTATTTCCTAAATGGATCTTGCTGTTCTAATCTCTTTCTATGAATTTTCTCATTTAACCCTCAGGACTGTGGGGCAGGTGCTGCTATAATCCCTGCGCTGCCCATGGAGACGGGGCGGGCGAGCAACCTGCCCAAGGTTCGAGGGGAGCCAGGTCCTGTCTCTGCCACCCACGCGACCTCAGGAGCTTCTGTTCTTCACACATAAAAGGGAGACTTTGAGGTATCCTGTAGGACGGTGGGGAGGATGCCACGAGCTACCGGTGGCTTTCCCCGTGTGGACGGCACTCTGCAGGTGTTCAGCAGAGGACACTCCCTTCCGGTTTTCTTTTAGTTCTTTTTTTTTTTTTTTTAAAGATTTTATTTATTTATTCATGAGAGACACACAGAGAGAGGCAGAGACACAGGCAGAGGGAGAAGCAGGCCCCATGCAGGGAGCCCGATGCAGGACTCGATCCCAGGATCACGCCCTGGGCTGAAGGCAGGCACCTAACTGCTGAGCCACCCAGACATCCATCCCCTCCCTTCTGGTCTTCATTTCTTTCCTGAGAACTTGGGCTGACCTCAGAAACTCAGAGGAGCACCTTCCCTTCCCTTCTGATTGGTCGGTATGAACAGGGACGTCTCCGCTGGCCCTGCTCCTGGAGCCCCCCCCAGAGTGTGAACATGGCAGGGGGGAAGCCCCCTTACCGCGGGCCACTGCCCTCTCCCTGTAAATCCCAATCCCAAATTATTCACCAACAGAGGCCACCGTGTCTTGGCATCGTGTCCCCTGTGGGGAGCAGCCTGGAAAGGCCGCCTCGCCCCTCCACACCCGCAGGGGAGTAATGCGGCAAGCAGCGCCTGCAGCCTGCCCTCCAGGTGCCCCGCGGCCACCAGCACCAACGTGAAACTGCTCCTTAAATCTGCTCCAGCCTGGTGAGGGGCAGGTGTTTGAGCTTCCAGAAGACTGAGAAGAAGAAGCCCTCTTGGTGGAAAGGAGCTCCAACAAGCAGACGACTCTCTAGGGGCTTCACTGGTGGGTATGGAAGATCCCATAAAGGGGGAACCTGTCATCTGAGGAGGGGACACAACACGCCCATCCAGGGATCACACACCTGTAACTGACCCCACACTCATAATCCAGCAAGTCACCAGGTGCCTTTGATAATCCTGACATCCAGCAAAACACGGCCAACCCGCTCCTCCCTCTGCTCCTCCCCCGGACCCAGGGGCTCTGATGAGCCTCCAGAGTCCTGTTCCCAAACAACAGCCATCAACCTTCGCAGGCCCCGATCCTGGAGAAGCCGTTGGTTCGCCCACGAGCTCTGGGCTGTGAAGATCCAGAAGAACCGTTCCGACTCTGCGTGCAGTGCCCAAGGACTGAAAGAGCCACGGCTGGGGATGGGACAAAGACGGGAGCCCTCGGGGACACAGACTTTGCCTGGAGCAGAAATCCTGCCCTCAAGACACCAACATGCACCTGCCGGCGGGCTCAAGGCTCACCTGGGCGCTCAGCCCAGCCCCGGGGAGCAGGTGAGAGGTCGGGCACTGGCAGGGCGGTGCGGGGCCGGGCCCTCGACGGGCTTGGTCGGTCTGTCCTCCGAAGCCACGCTCGCTCCTTTAGCCAGAAGCGGCCCGGCTTTGGTGGGACCGCCCACAGCCCCCGGTCCTCCCTGGGGTGCCACCCAGGGCCACCCCCGCCGGTCTGCCCAAGAAGGAAGTGCGTCTCCCCCAATCTGCAGCCACCTAAACTATGAGGAAGAAAGGGGTGTGCGCTTCCTCTCCACTGACCCCAGTGCCCAGCGCAGATTCCTTGAATGACTCAGAAGCAGGGGAGCAGGACGCATTCCACTGGTCTTTGTGGCGGGAGACAAAGGTCGGCGCTCGGCGCTCGGGATGGCACCCACAGGTCACAGAACCGGAGAAGCCAGCCCTGGGGCCACTGCCCCACGAGGCAGGACCTTCCGGAACTTGTGACAGCCTGGGGGCCGTGCCTGGGGGCCGTGGGCCCTCACCCTGCTCTTCCCCGGTCCTGAGCAGCTGCTCAGTGCCAGCCCGGGGGGCCCCACAAGCACCTCGTCCCTGCTCGGTCCCTCCTGGCCGCAGCCCTGCGTACTGCTTAGCAGCAGGATGGAGGTTGCAGACATACAGAGACAAGACGCCTCAGACCCTGCTCTCCAGACGCTCCTGGCCCTAAAATGTGCAGTCAACAGCCACTCCCCCGGGAAGTGACGGGCTCAAAGCCTCCAAGATGTTTTCAATCTCATGCCTCCACCTCAGGGCCCACTTTCTGAGCCCCCTGCGGGTGGTGAGCCCGCTGCGGCACACGGGCCGGGAGAGGGGCGGGTTGATCGCAGCAGGAAGGCCGGCGCTCCGGCTGCCCCTGGCTGGGCACCGTCTCCAGGGCAGCCAAGGAGCAAACCTGACAAGGGAAGCTCGGCACGGCCTCCTCCTGGTGCTTGGCAGCGGTGGGGGCATCGACCATCCTGAAGCCTTGGGCTCCTGCTCAAGACTCCTTCCTTCCCTTGGGCCTGAATCACCCTGAATCACGATTCTTCTAGATCTTCATGATCCAAAGCTCGTAGATGAGCCACTTCTCCAGAGTCAGCGGGCGTGTAAACCCTGAGCCTGGGGTACTGGGGGGAGTGAGGGGCAGGCCCCGGGGCATGCAGCGGCCCAGCGCGTGTGACCAGCGACGTGCCCTCCTTCCACGCTCCCGCAGGAGGTCGGAGCCTCGGGCTTGTCCGGGCTCCTGTCCGGCTTCCTTGGCGGTTATCCCCCGCCCCCTCCGGCCCCTGCACTCTGAGGCTGCTGCTCGCAGTGCGTGGCAACGGGGTTCCTAAGAACACTCAGCCCAACCCTCCCATTTTCCAGGAGAGGCTGCAGAGGTCAAGGGCAACGGGCAGGCCAGGGCCGCGGCCTCCGGACCGCCCGCTCCGATGCGCCCCACTGCCTCTGATTCACAGGCCCAGCCTGTTCCCAGGATCCACGTCACCAACGATTTATCATAAAAACAAACTGTTAACCGCTTAAACAAACAGCGTTGGGCCCCCCACGGGGCTGTGCCGCCTACTGGCTCAATCACGTGGGTCCTAGAGCCGGGCACGCCTTCCCGGGTCTAAATTCCACCTTTCCGGCAGGCTACTGCGCCTTCTCTCAGTCCTGGTCTGAAAGAGGTGTGTGTGTGGGGGGGTCACCCAAGAGAACTCACGGGATTTACAGCCCGAGCGTCCCGGGCCCATAAAAATGTGCAGTAAATACATAAATGTTATATCATTTACATACGCGCCAGGAGCCGCTGGGTGTTTCACCTCCACCTCTTCTCTCCAACAGCACCTGGCCCTGAGCGGTCCTGCAGTGCTTCTTTCTAAGTTTCCACATTGTTCTGAGTTTTTAGCTCAGGGCCAAAAAAATGCCTCTCCCCGTTCTGTGCCATTGGCCAGGCTCGGGCACGAGAGCTTGCCTGGTGAGTAGCAGTAGCTTGTGGCCCCGCCTGGCCAGTCCCTGTGCTTGGAGCTTGATTTTTTATTTTTTAAAAGATTTTATTCATTTATTCATGAGAGACACACAGAGAGGCAGAGACACAGGCAGAGGGAGAAGCAGGCTCCATGCAGGGAGCCGGACGCGGGACTCGATCCTGGGACCCTGAGGTCACGCCGTAAGCCAAAGGCAGATGCTCCACTGCTGAGCCCCCCAGACTCCCCTGCTTGGAGCTATTTAAAGAGCTGGGCCGGGAGCCGGGGCCGCAGGCGTGTAGCCTGGGACCTCTCGGGTCTCCGCCTGTCCCTGGAAGGTGAGCCCAGGAGCCCCGCGTGCAGGGCTGTGACAGTACAGGGGCTGGGTCCCCTCTGTGGCCCGCTCCCCGCCCCCAAACGCCCCACCCCCGGGACTCCTGATTCACCTTAGGCTCCTCTCAATAGAGCTTTACTGATTATAAGTGACACGGAATCGGCCGTCCGGATCTAGCCTGGCACCGGCTGTCACCATCCGACCGGGCATCCCCCGGAGAAGCCATCAGCCCGCTCAGCCCTCGCACCTTACGATTCACGTCCATTTGCTAGGGTCTCACGCGGAGGGAAAATCGTCCGGGACACCCTCTGTTTCTTCTCCCCGGCCGTGGCGCTCAGCGTGGTTATCTGGAGATCCGCCAAGCTGCCACACGTATCCACAGTTCTGGGGCTGTCGGGCCAATCAGAACCCCCCGGGAGGACGTGTCTCCCTGCACCTGCGGGTGGTCGTGCGGGCCGCTAAGGGCTTGGAGGCGACACAGGTACCGCGGTGACCACCGCGTGCGGCGCATCTTGGCAGCGACACTTATTTCCTAGGCGAGCAAATGCCAAGAAGGGCCGGCTGGGCCGGAGCTCAGAACTGTCCCGTTGGGCCTGGCCACGTCCCGACACAAAATCATGACATGTAAGGAAAACGGTGGTTGTTTTATGCCACAAAGAGTTGGGGCCAGGGTGTTGCACAGCAGGACCCTTCTAGGATGCAGGCTCCACGAGAAATGCATCTTTTGTCTTTTTTTTGCTCCCAGATCCACCCCGAGGGCCTGATTTGTGAACAGCGAAGCGATACCTAGTGATCAGGAGCTACCAGCGGTGGGCAGTCACGGATCTGCGTCACGCACGGGCTTTCAAGGTCAAACCCTGAGACGTGCAGGCCGCACCATCCTCCCGGAGCCTCAGTTTCCCCAACCATAGCTGGGCAGACTGCACCTGTGTCATGGGGTCGTTCTGAGGATAACACAAAAATAAGGTGCGTGGAGGGCTCAGCACAGGGTGAATGACCCCGGGTGGCTCTCGGGAAGGCTGGCGACCCCTGCTCCCCACTGGTCCCCTGTGTTTCACTCGAGGCGGGGAAGGACCACCTTCTCCTTTCCTGACCAGATATCAGCAGGGGCAGCTCCTTCAGGGAGGGCACCCCCACCCCTGCACCCCTGCCTTTGCCCCGGGTCTCTGAGGCCAGCACAGTGTCCCCAAACCAAGGTTGAGGAAAATCATGGTCAAGACCCATCAGAGGGGCATCTGGGCGGCTCAGTGGTTGAGCATCTGCCTCCGGCTCAGGGTGTGATCCTGGGGTCCTGGGTTCGAGTCCTGCATGTGGGGGGTCCCCGCAGGGGGCCTGCTTCTCCCTCTGCCTGTCTCTGCCTCTCTGTGTGTCTCTCATGAATAAATAAATAAAATCTTTAAAAAAAAAAGAGAGAGAGAGACCCCCGTCTGACTTGACCCGTGTCCATGGCCCTCTTGGGCCCGCGCTCACGCCAGCCGAGCCAGGGCGCCTCCCCGCCTGCTCACACCAAAGCCCCCCTCCGAGGACAGGCCAGCCAGGCTTTCCTTTTCCTGCTCGAGGCCCCGGGCCGTGTCCTGACCGTGTCCGGGGGACGTGGGCTCAGCACTTCACGGGCGGCGGCCACGGCTCCAAGAGGATTTAGTGAGGTCTGGGGCGACGGCTGGGAAAGGCGCTTGGGAACGTGGCTCTTCCCACACGTTTGTTCTCCTTTGAGCCCACCAATCGCCAGCCCTTCCGGGGAGGGAGTGGGGGTTCGCCTACAGCAGAGGCCCAAGGTCTGCAGCCGCGGCACAGCCTCGGGGCAGCCTTCCGGGGCCTCGGTGCTGCAGGGCCCAGAGCGACTGTCATGGACTTACACGGGGAGAGTTGTGAGCCCTCCCGGACCCCCAGGAGAACCCCTCCTAGGCTTTCCTGGTACCTCAGGACCCATCTTGCTAGGACACGCGCCCCACAACCGGAGACGAGCATAGATGCTCCCAGATGTGCGTGACGCTCTGACGGCTGGAGCTCGGATGCGGAGCGTGGTTCCGGGGTGGGGGCACTTGGCGGGGCCACACGTGCTGCCCCTACAACAGCGTGCTGCCAAACAAATGCTGAATCCTATTTTTACTTTTTTTTTTTTTTTGGTAGAAGTAAAAATAATCCTTTCAGGTTTTTTTCAGTTAGCAAAACCAAGTACTAATGTGGGTCTTTCATAAAGGCAAAGTGGCGTGACATGAACTTTCTCAAAGGGAGGGACCCCTGTACCTCCAGGGGTCTCTGAGCTGCGCTCCCACGTCCACACCCGCTCCTCCTTCCTCTCCTCCCATCCCGCTGTCTTCCTCTGCCCCCAAGGCCCGAGCAATCAGAGAAGGGTCTGCTTGGAATCTGCTAAGAATAGAGGCTTGGAAACCAGGCTCAGTGGACATCCAGGAAGTCTGGACTCTAAAACCTACAATCCCAGAGACCTCAGAAAAACTCCTTAACCTCTCTCACTGCTGTGCCACCGATGGGGAAACTGAGGCGAACAAACACTACCCATCTCACAGTGAGCTCGTGAAGGCCATGCAATCAGGAGAGAGCCTGGCACGTTCTGAGAACTAATTAAGTATCAGCTGCAACGTTACTACTCAACAGGGACCCACCTCAATCATCCCACCTGCAGAATGGGTGCATTTCTTTCTTTCTTTCTTTTTTCTTTTTTAAAAGATTTTGTCTATTTATTCACAAGAGACAGAGAGAGGCGGAGACACAGGCAGAGGGAGAAGCAGGCTCCCTGCGGGGAGCCCGATGCGGAACTCGATCCCAGGACCCCGGGATCATGCCCTGAGCCGAAGGCAGATGCTCAACCACTGAGCCGCCCAGCTGCCCTGGGTGTACTTTTTCCCCGAATAGGAAAGGGAAGTTGGGCTCTGCAACATGCTTCTAGAGCCAGTACCAGACGAGAGTGTGTCCAAGAGGGTGTGTCTGCTTATTTCCAAAAAACCCGAGTCTTTTGGTTTTTCTGAGAATAAATGGAAGATTTCTATAATTACAATATTAATACATAGTAAAATCTACTGAGAATTAGACCCAAAGTGTTGAAGGACAGTCCGGAAGGGCCGCTCTTTGGGAAGTGATGGAGGAGACTCCTGACGGGCTTGCCTTCCCGACTCACAGGCCGAACGACTCGGTGTGAAAACCCCCAGACGAGGACATCCGTCGCTCAGCTACAAAGATGGACGAAAAGAACAGTAGCCAAAATGGACAAAGGTGCTGTCATATGCTGAACTCCAGCCCCTGGGCAGATTCTGGAAACGATTCCATTTAAAATACTCTCTGCGGTGGAGCCACAGAAACAGCGGCCAAGGAACCTGCGTCCCTAGAACATCCACAGCCTGGCAGGGTCCCCGTCCCCGTGACACCCGGCTTGGTCACGTGGCTCAGTCTGACCAATGAGACCTCAGCAAACGCAGTCAAGACAAGGCTCCACAAGTACCTGTGCACCCTAGCGGGTAATTTAAGATGCTGACAATGAAGGCAAGTAGGTGTACAGGGACTCTGCAACCTTTCTGCATACCTCAAACAAGAGGATATTTATTATTACTGTTATTGTTTTAAAAAGCCTTCGTTCATTAGGGCTTATGCCCTTTTTAGGGATCCAGCCACCATGTGAAACCGCTAACCAGCTGGAGACAAACGGCCCAGCCCAACATCTGCAACACAACAGCCAAGATTCTGGGCACTTCTTCACCTGACTATAAAATTATTTTCAACTGGACCCAACATGAAGCCTAAGATGCCTTTGGCGGGGAGGGGGGATCTGTCAACAATATTTTAAAGTGGTCGGTAGTGTATTAGGAAGATGTTCTGTTTGTAGAGTTAAAACTCCCTGGAGACTCCCACTGAATTCTAAGCCTTAGCAGCTAAGACTCTTCCACAATGGGGCTGTGGGTCGGAGGGGCTAGCTTTGGGTGTGGCCCCTGTAGGAGCCTCAAGGGCCACCGGGTTGGATCTGGGGCCTAAGAAATGTGGTAGCTTCACGCGCACGACTTAGGGAAGAGGAGCATACACGTTCAATCCAGGGCGATAAGCTGCCCTGGATGAACAAGTCTTAGGTGGAAGGAATGAAACAGAGAATGGAGTGTGGATGTGGGAAGGGAAGCAGGAAACGCCGAGCTACGTTCCCAACCCACACAGCGCTGGGGAGACAAGGATGTGTGTGAGAGGAAGCAGGCGGGCAGAGCCATCCCAGCACTGAGGACACATCATTCTATTGGACGGCCACTTGGGCCACCTGCCACCCGTTGTCTGCAGGTCTCGTTACATCTGCAAAGGCAGCCAGGGCATGGCCACACCTTCTGGGAATGTAAAGGGCACTGGTGTCCTCCACTCCTACCCAAGGGCTAAGGCATTCTCTGCACCCTAGAACTTTCCAAAGCAGGAAAATCTGTGGCACAGATGCTTATCTACAGGTCTGGTTGGCCATTAAAAAAAATATATATATATATAATTCAATTAACTTGCACTGAGTGTGCTGTGGGTTCTAAGCATGTCACTGGTTTGGGGCAGGGCCTGGGTCTGATTTGCCCCTGAATTCTCTGAGCCAAGGCACAGATCCTGATGTGGGGAAGTTTTCAGTTTGTTGAAGGAGCAAATGAAATAAGGCTCGGTTCCTTCAAGAGCCTGGTCTAGGGCGGGTGACTTGTTTTGAGGCAGGCCAAAGGCCCCCACAAGGCCTTATTCCTTCTGCTAAAGAAACTCAGGCTTCATTTCTTCTCCTCACTCAGGGAAGGCCTGCTTTGTGGAGCTAACGAGGCCAGCTTCGTGCTGGGTGCTGTGCCCTGTAGGAGCCCGAGGGTGGCGAGCCAGCCAGGAAAGCGATGTCCCTCACTATATGCTCAGTCCTAAGAGAGGTCAGCATCTAAGGCTGCGAAATACAGGGAGGAGGGGACCTTACCAGCTTTTTCCTCCTGCTCTAAGAAACTACTACAGATTTAGCAGCTTAAAGCAATGTAAATGTGCTGTCTTCAGTTCTGGAGGTCGGAGTCCAAAATTTGGGAGGTTAAAATTAAGGATATGTTCCATCTGGAGGCTTTTGGGGAGAGTCTGTTTCCTGGCCATTTCCTGCCTCCAGAGGCACCCGTGTTCCCTGGCTCGTGGCCCCTGCCTCGATCTGCAAAGCCAGCATAGCAGGTCAAGTCCTCACGCTGTCTCTGTTCTGTTATCACACTTTCTTCCCTGCCTCTGACCTTCTGCGCCCTCTTCCACTTTGAAGGACTCTCGTGATCACACTGGGCCTGCTGGATAACCCTGTATAACCCCTCATCTCAAGGACATGTGATTAATAACCTTGATTCCCCTTTGGGCCAAAGAACCTAACATATTCACAGGTTCTAAGAATTAGGATGCAGGCATTTTGGGGGTGAGGGTGTGATCCCGACAACCACAGGCCTGAACTATCAGACAGAGAACGTTCAGGAAGGTTTCTGGGGGAAGCAGAGCCTGAACCAGGGCTTGGAGGAGAGAAGGGAGGTGATCCAGGAACCATCTGCATGTAATCACACATATGTCCTTGTGCTCAAGGGATAGAGATGAGATTGCAAAGGCTGGGAGACAGGCATCGGGACCTGCTATAACACCCCACTCGATATGGTCTCCTGCCCCAAACCTTCCCAGTCCCCGAACTTCTGAGCGTGCCCTCAAGGTTCTCTAGGATCCTCTCTCACCACCTCCCTACTGCAAAGTCTTGGCACAGGGCCTGCCTTCCCACCCCATACACAGACTGGTCTTCTTGTCTCTGCTCAAGCTGTTTCCCCTGCAGCAGTACCCCCTGTGTCCACCTGTGTCCACCCTGCTCAAGTCCAAACCTGGCTCTAACCAGGTAGTGCACGTACTCCTGGCACACTCACAGCCCACCTCCCAGGCTTGCTGAAAGGATTAAGTGAGCTAAAGGTCTGCAGTATGTGGCATATAAACGATGCTCTGAAATGCTCACTGTCACTACTACCACCAGCAATACCATTTTAGGGGATCCACGAGGAAAGCTATTTTTATTTATTATTTTTTTAAAGATTTATTTATTTATTCATGATAGACAGAGAGAGAGAGAGAGAGAAGCAGAGACACAGGAGGAGGGAGAAGCAGGCTCCACGCCAGGAGCCCGACGCGGGACTTGATCCCGGGACTCCAGGATCGCGTCCTGGGCCAAAGGCAGGCGCTAAACCGCTGAGCCACCGAGGGATCCCCGAAAGCTATTTTTATAACGATACCATGACGATATTTGCCCTTTTTCATTGTGTTTTTTTGCACCGTTGGTACAAAAGCAATGGAGGGGAAAATGCTGACATCTTGGCAAAAATCATGGCAGAAACACCAAACCATATTAGTAGTCATTACGTTCTTAACACCATGCATTTGTTCTTGAAAAACAACAACAACAACAACAACAACCAGGGGGGCATGACTGGACTTATGAATGTCCTTGGTGAAGCAGCAAGAATTATTAATTTTAATCTGGACATGTCTTTTAAAACAATGGAAGTACACCTAATGTTCTTTGGTGTGCCCCCAAAGGCTGTCTTGTGGAAAAACATCTGTAGGGCTGAGTTGCAAGCTAAACTAGCCACTTTTTCCATAGAACGCCACGTGTACTTGAAGGAACGAGTAACTGACATTAACCACGATAGCTGGCAAACTGCGAGGTCTACAAATGAACTAAGTGAGCCTGTTGTAAGAAAAACAACCGGCCGTGTTTGTCGTCAAAGATAAAATCTGAGCTTTTGAGCGAAAGTGAGACTTTCAGCAGACTTGATGTGTCACTATGATTTCACAGCTTTTCAAGACTCAAAGATGTTCCTGCTGAGATGAGTGGTGACGGTAACAAACGTGACTTCTGGATCATGGGTAAGGAAGGATGTCAGCACTGGGAAGGTCAGCATCACTCAGGTGATGTATCATTACTCAAGTGATCGATAGCAGATGCTAAAAAAAAAAAAAATCACGTGTGGTACAGTATCTGCTCATGCAAATGAGACCAATGGCTTTGTCCATCGTTAACAGAGCACAAAACCCTCACCGGCTAAGGTGTGAGATACCACGCTGCCGCAAATCGCTAAGGCGCTACCTTTTGGTGAGTTTTAGTGTGCCAACAAAGAAAAACACCCACTGTTACCTAGTAAGGCAATCAATACACTCCTCCCTTTTCCAACTAATTGTCTGTCTGATGCCAGATTTTCAACCCAGAAGACAAATCACAGTAGCCTGACTGAAGGAGCAGATAGGAGAATTCAGCAGTCTTCCGTAAAGTCAGACATTAAAAGCTTTTTGCAAAAATGTAAAACAATGCTGCTCTCTTCACTCACATCTTTTTGTTTCGGAAAATAGAGTTATTTTCCATTAAAATTTTATTTACATTGCCTTTTTTTTTTTTTTTTTACTATGTATTTGCTGTAATGGGTTTATTGCTGTTGTTTAAAAATAAATTACTGGGATCCTTGGGTGGCTCAGTGGTTGAGCATCTGCCTTCGGCTCAGGGCATGACCCCGGGGTCCTGGGATCAAGTCCCACATCGGGCTCCCTGCATGGAGCCTGCTTCTCCCTCTGCCTGTGTCTCTGCCTCTCTCTCTGGATGTCTCATGAATAAATAATAAAATCTTAATAAATAAATAAATAAAAATAAATTATTGAGGATTTAAAATAGGTTTTCGGCTTTAATTTCTAGAATAGTAAATACCTACAGAACTAAACCACATAAACAAGAGCTCTTCGGGTCCTCAATTTTGTAAGACTGTAAAAGCAGTAAAAAAAATACAGATTCACGGGCACAGATCTCTAGTGTAGTGGGTATGTAACAAAAAGACCAAAAGGAAGAGAGTGGAAACAACTTAAATGTCCAATAATCAGGAAGTGGCTAAATAAATTAGGGTGCCTCCATTTGCCAGAACATTATGTAGTCATTAAAAATTATGTTTCCAGAGAGTATTTATTGTGAGAAAATGCTCAACACGCTCATCACGGGAGGAAGCAAATGTTCACCATCATGTTTCTGTAATGCCTGGATTCCTGGGGGAATTGGGGAAACTCGGGTCGGGGGGGTGGTGCTGAGCAAACCGACAGGCTCCCAGAGGGGTCCCATGGGCTAGGGCCTCACTGCCACGGGTAGGGCTGGAGGGCCTCTGTATGTCTAAACACGCTAAGACACCATTCCTTCTGGAACAATCCTGCCGAGCTTCTCCCTTTACACCCATGACAAGACCAACTCCTAAACCTAATGTTCCGTGCTCACCCCCAAAGGAACAGAGGAATCTTCTACTCCCTGCTCTCCCCAAACTTGATTCTTGTCTTTGCTTCGACACTGGAACCCCGGGCTGACGTTTCCGGTGTTTGCTCGAGTTCCTAAATCTCTCCCAAATCTCCTCATTCTCCTAAATTCTGGGAAATTCTGGTCTCATCCAACCTCAACCCAAAGACAGGGGCAGGTAGCAGGGAACTGCCAGGGGTGGAAGTCTTTGGGGGCTTTGTGTTTTCCCACTGCAGGGACGCCGGCTGCTAACAAGTGTCACCCAACATCTGCTGCTTACTCGGTTTGCACATTTATTCTCATTCTCCTCATTATGGGCATATAAATCCCTTTTCATGCTCCAGCCTCCTTCTGCCCACATCTGTCTGCAATTTACTCACCACGTGCTGGGCCTGGGAGGAAGCATCTTATTTACGACTTTCTGGAATGCCAGGCAGGATGCTGGGGCCGGCTGAAGGTGCCCACTGCTTTTTGGGAACCCTGCTACCTGGAGCTCGAACGGGCTCCAGGGGGGAGGGGGTCTAAGGTCTGGGCCACCCCTAGTGGGAATCAGGAGACCGACATCTCCAGGCAGAGCGGAGGAGGTGTGCCAAGCCCCCCATCATCTGATAATCACCAAGTATCTGCACTAATCGTGCCGGGCACTGGGCCAAGCGCTTTCTATCTCATTTAATCCTGATGACAACCCTCTGAAGTAGCTACTATTATTAGTCCCAATTATGAGACTTTGTTATCGTTACCCTCAGCAGGAGAACTGTATTAGTTCAGAGAGGTTAAGGAAGCTGCCCCAGGCCACAAAGCCAGTAAGTGGCAGAGCTGGGATGCAGGCCAGAGTCTGCCGTCCTCATTACTGAGCTAGGATGGCCTCCTGTCTGTCTCGTCCAGGGGGAAGAAGACGTGTGTCTGTGCAGTGGAGAAAGTTTCGGACTCCGCTGGTAATTCGCTCTGGGCTCTGGCCCAAGTTATTTAGGCACCCTGAACTCCCTTCAGGTGCCTCCATCTGTGGCCGGGGGCGTGCGGGGGTGTTTAACCCCAGTGGGACTGGGGTGAGGGATCCATGCAGTGCGGGCACACAGTGCGTGCGCGACACAGCTGTCCTATCAGCAATACGACAGGTCCTTGCTGTTGAGATTGCTGCTTACAAAGGAGCCGCCCCAGCGGGCAGATCTCTGTGCCCCTGGGTGACCTGGGGTGATGGGGAAGCTACCTCACGGCGCAGTCAGGAAAATATGCCTGCACGGCTGTGTCCTGTGGGCCGAAGGGAGGAGGATGCCCCCCCAACAGCTCTCCGCCCTCAGACATCGCCCCATTTAGTTCACTGCTACTGTCCCATTGCTCAGACTAGGAACCTGAGGTCCAGGGAGGGGGCAGGCGGTCTGTGCCAGGGGCTGGGCAGTGGTGGAGTAAGTGAGCTTCCGCTTGGCCCCTGCCCATGCCTTTGGGCCCAGAAACAGCACAGAGAGATTTGGCTCCCCCACTCCACCCCAAAGGTCCAGAAGGGCAGATACGGGTGAGGATTCTTTCCCCGGGTAAGGACGGACACGCGAGGCAGGCTTCCAGTCCCTGGAATAAATACCAGCTAAGGCGGCTGAGACTGCTTCGAGGCAGTCCCAACTCTCCACAGGGCCAGAAGGCTTCTGGAGACCAAAGGCCGTCAGCTTGCATGGCCCTGGGCCCGGCAGCGCATCCTCGGGGAGACTCCCGTGGCTTGAGTCTCCGACCTGAAGAGGAGGGGGTGTCAGGAGGCCCCAGAAGCTGGGAAGCTCGCACAGCTCTGCCCAGACTCCCCCCTGGACGGTGCGCACGGAGAGAATATGGGTGCGTGCTCGGCACATGACCTCCCAACGAGGCCGCATCTGCTGGACCGCGGCACATGCCACCGCCCGCTCCGGCCTGGAGACACCCCCGTCTGGGCGGCCCCGCTGGAAGCAAAAGGCCAACAGGACAGGGCTGCCCTGTTTTTAGAAGGACCATGCATTGCTGAGAAGAGCTCAAAGGGTGCTGTTTACCCTCAAAGATGATTCCCGAACTTCCTGGGGACGTTAGTGGGATGCCGGACGGACAGCCTGCTTGGCCAGCGTGCAAGCGTCCTGCTGCTCAGGTCCCAGCTCCGGCCAAAGACACCCACCACGACAGAGCCCACGGACCGTCCCGCAAAATCCACTCTCCCTGCCCCCGCGGCTCCCTCCCGGTTGGCCTCATAGCTGGACCCCGACATGCAGCCTCGAACGACGTTTCCCAGCTCTCCCTGCAGGCCGGCGTGGCCCTCCCACCGAGCTCCGGCCAAAGGGAATCTCGGGCTCTGCCCCTGGCTCTCCCCCAGGCCGAGGGGAGCAGGGAAGCCCAGCAGCCTGACACGCTCCTCCCGACGGTGACAGGAGACAGAGACACCCTCTTTAAGCTGCTCTGTTTTGGGGTCTCTTTCCTCGAGCAGCCTGGAAATCAACCTAAGGAACCCGCGCTGGCTTCCGAAATGAAGTTTCCAGAGAACTCATCATTCTAGTAAACCTAAGTGGAAAGCGGGTTGCCAAGGTTTATCACCTTTCTCTTTTCCCCCAGAGAATCAGAGCCAGTCAGGCGGCCTCGAGAGAGCGTTCCGCGTCAGAGCTCTCCAAGCAGGATGAGCAGGATGAGAGGATGACGCCCCCAGACTTTCTGGAATAATCGATCGAGACCCCTCCCGAAGCCCACAGAGTGTGGGTGGGTGGCTCCCAGGAGAGATGGGCACGTCAGCCGCCGTGGCCCGGGTGGAGCACACGGGAGCCCACGGCACGCCTCGTTTCCTAGCGTGGTTTGTGGTGTAGACACACCGGCCACGGGGAGGTCAGGGGTGGTCGGGCTCAGCACGGGAGCACCTGGGCACCTATATGGCACTCTCACCCGCCTCCTCCCCTGTCCTCTCGGACGCGGGACCCCAGACACGGCCCTTCCTGCTGGGCCGGCATCCTGGGTTAGTGGAGACGCCCGCCTGCCACCCGGGCCTCAGAGGGGGCGACCCCGCACGACCACGGACGGGGTGGTCACGCCCACGCGGGACAGCACGAGCATCCCACGCTGCAAGAGGCGGAATTGCACCATTAACGGGCAGGGCGGCCTGAGCGGGGGGTCGGGGGGCTGCAAGGCCCCCGTGTCCAGGCTACCCCCCCAGACGCAGGTCCCTGGTCGTCGGCGGCCCCGGGGCCCAAGCCTGAGCCCCAGGAAACGGGAGGGAGGAACCTGCCGCCGCCTCGCCACTTACCCTGCAAGGCCTCTTTGGCTCTGGCTAGTTCCTGCTCCTTCTGGGCCAGCTGGACCCTGAGCTCGGTGGCCGAGAGGACCTCGGAGGACTTGCCGCCCTGGGTCTCCTCCAGGTCCTTCGTCAGCATCTCCTTCATCTGGCGCAGCAGGTGGACTTCCTCCTGGAGCCGGGACACTTCCTCCCGCAGGAGCCCTAGGGGACAAGGACACACGGTCAGAGGGAGCAAGACACCGGCTCGCGCTCGCTCACTGCTTCTGGGGACGCTTCCAAGGTGCCTTGCTCGGCATTCAAGGGCTTTCCTGCACGGGTTCTGGCGAAGAAAACCCCCAAAGCTGGTAACCTTATTCTGCGAGGCTCAGCCCCACGCACCCGTCCGGTCCGCAGAGCAGCCTGTGGGACCCCCCACCCCGCCGCTGCTCCCGCTGCACCCAGGGTGTCCGCTCCCAAGGCCGACACCACCTTCCCGCCAACAGGCGGGTGTAAGGTGAGAATGGGGAGTGGACAGGAGGCGGCATCCGGCTCCGACTTTGGACACACCAGCTCCTTCAACCCTGTGGACGCCTTCCGAGGCGGCCACCGCCATTGCCCCCACGCCACGGATTCGCAAGTGGAGGATCGGAGACATGAAGGAACTCCACGGGGTCATAAAGGTGGCGGGTGGCAGAGCTGGGATTTGAACCCAGACTCGGCCACCTGCAGAGCCTGAGCTCCCAGGCTGACATGCCTGGGAAACAGTCCCCAGAAAGCACCCTCGACGCGGGTCATGAAGCACGGAGCCTTCCGGAACCCAGCACTGTGCGACGCCTGCAGGAGGATGAGCGGTGGTAATGGGGACGCCGTGGACGGGGGGGGGGAGGGGGGGTGGCTCCCCGCACTTACACCCAGCCCTGTATCCACGAGGGCCCGGGGATGAGGCCGAGGAGAAGGCGGCCCCCCCAGGCCCGCAGGCCAGCTCAGTTCTGCAGGTGCCAGACCCTGTCCGCGAGCAGACTGGTGCTCGGGTGTCCCCTCCTCGGGTAGGGAGACTATACACAGATGCGGGCCCGACAGCACGGCCTCGGCCTTCTTCGTGAACCCCACGCCTTGCTCTGCGCCCCCCCCACGCTGGCCCTCCCTCTGCCACGTGCAGATTCCCCTACCTCAGGGCCTTTGCCCCTGCAGCGCCCGCCACCTACAACGCCCCTTCCTTGTTCTTCCTGAGGCTGCTTCCTCCCTGTGACACAGACCTTCATCCCCGGTCACCTCCTCGGAGGGGCCTCCCCTTCCGCCCTGGCTCCTCCTGCCATGGGAGTCGGGGTGCAGCCCTTGCCTCGGGGGGTTGCGGCGGTGGCACAGCTTTATAGAGCCCCTGGGTCCCCGGCTAGGTTCCCTCCCTGGCCAGGCACGTGGCTGTGAGCACGTCCCTCCTCCCCCGAGCCCCTGAGGCTCCCAAATGGGTCCAACGCTCATTGGACTGTGAGGCTCCCCCAGAGGTGGCCCCCTCACCCGGGCCTGCTCCAGGATGTCCTCACGCGGCACAGGAAACGCCCGGTCCTGGGGAGGCGGTGGCTACCACGGAGGGACGTGTCACCTCCGCCCGCGCCGGGTGTGCTAGAGCACGACGCCTGCGCTCCTCGGGCATCCTGGGCTCACGGTGGGGGGTCCCCCCACCCACAGGCCTGGCGGGAAGGCCACCTTGACTGCGACCTGCCTCGTGCTCCCCCTGCATCACCTTCTCCGAGGCCTCCTGGGTTCATGTGTGGAGGGGAGGCGTCCCCACCGGCCCAGCGCCTCCGGAGCCCCCCTGTCTCCCACCGAAGCCGAGGGCCCCTGAGAAGCTCGGTCCTTCCCTCCCCGCCCGGGCACAGAGCCAGCGGGCAGCAGCCTCCCCTCCCCGATCTCCCTCAGCCCAGAAGGTGGGACCTCAGGGCTGCCAGGACAGCTTCCTCCCGTCCTCACAGGTGCCTTCCTGCCACTCAGTCCCCACCGCCACCCCGAGACCTAAAGCAGGCCCCCTCCGACCACCTGAGCACAGCCCTTATCAGTGTGGGAGGCCCATCTGTGCCCAGCGGGTGCCCTCCCCGCCCAGCAGCACTGGTTACCCCGTCCCGGCGCCCTTGCTGCGGGGTCTGAGATGCTCTGGACAGCGTGTGGTGCCCCCCAGACAGCCGAGCTGACTCCCTCGGCCCACCCGTCCAGCCAGAGTTCATGGGCATTTGCTCCGTGGCAGACACGGCTCCGGGCGCGGGGGCCTTGGGTGAACGTCCCAGGAGGTCCCGACCTCAGGCCAGTGCTCCCAGACCCCACCGTGAACACGGGCCACAGGACCCCCGAGCCGCACTCTGGGAAGGCAGGTCCCCTGCAAGGGGGCGCCCGGTGCTCGGCCGTCGACGGGCTCAGGTACAGGCTGAGAACTGCCCAAGTCTCTCAGCGAGACTGGAAAGCAGGAGGCTCACTGGGCCGCACCCCCCGACTCCCCTTGCCGCAGCAAGCGCTGCGGGCTGCCCACAGTTGAGGCCCGGGGCAGGGTGTCCAGGAAGGAGAGGGGAACACCTTGGCCTCGAGAAATCTCCCATGAGCGGAAGCGGAACACACAAGCAAGCATAACACGAAGACGGAGCTGCATGGGCTTGCAGCACAAGGACGCCCGAAGTGCAAGATGGAGAGGGAGAGGGTGCTGAGCAGAGCAAAGAGCAGGAGCAAAGGCTGCGAGGCTAGGACGTCAGCGGTCCCTGGACAGGTGGGTGGACGGAGTGCACAGGCATGAGATGAGGAAGAGCGGGAGGTGTCCTGGAGAGCCATGCCAGGGTCAGATTATAAAAGGTCTTAACCCTGACCACCTTTGTTGGGACCCCAGCCCTGGCTGTCTCTAGCGGTACTCAAGACTCTGGAATTATCATTCTATATGTACCCTGCCGTACAGCGAGTGTGTCGCCCCAGAATTCACGCTGAACCCTCATGTGTGGTGGTATTTGCAAGTGCGGCCTTTGGGAGGAAGGAGGCCATGAGGGTGGTGCCCTGGTGTAGGATTAGCGCTCTGACACCAGAGACCCCAGAAAGCTTCCTTGTCCCTCCTACAGCACGAAGGCACAGCAGAGAAAGGCAGCCCCCAGGAAGAGGGTCGTCCCCAGACCCGGAATCTGCCTGCATCCAGGACTCCAGCCTCCTGGGGCGGGAGGGACGCTGTGGGGTCAGCTGCTGCGGACGTCCGTTAGGAGCCGGGAGACACTGACGCGCTCTCTCCCACCAATTCTCCTCCCCAGGGTCCGTCCCCACTCAGCGGTCACCTAAGGTCTGCTTCGCAGGACCCCCGTATCCGTGGTCACGGTCGCCTCATCCTGCAAGCGGGGCCTACTTTGTGTGTTCAGGGATGCGCTGCCTTCAACTGCCCCCAAGGAGCCAGGAAGGTTGTCCTCTATGTGCAGGTGGCAGAGAGTTTTCAAGGGACCTGGCTTCAAATCCAGTCCGGGCCAGGGCCTGGCTGTGACCCTGAGTGAGCCCCCTCATCTCTCGGGGTCGCAGGTCACACTACGTGGGGCTAATGCCACCTGTGGGGGGGTTGCCAGAGTTAGGGGGAAAAATAAAAAAAAAAACAACCCCAAAGCCCCCCTGACCTGCCCCGATGCACAGTTCAATCTGGATTTCGGGTAAACAATGTTTTATCCTAGAAGATTCTTTCGGATAAGCGTGTCCTGGATACTCCACGGGACGTATTTATACTAAAACTCACTCGTTGCTGATCTGAAATTCAAGTGTGCCCGGGCGCGCGCTGTTCTATCCTGCAACACTACTCCCGTCCCACGGGGATTCGGGCAATGATACGGACGGTCACGGGATAGGGCTGCGCCCGGGCACCTCAGAGGAGGGAGGTGGTAAAGGCAGAGGCCTCACGGCCTTCTCTGCACCCCGGCACCGAGCTGGGGGCGCAGAGCAGGATGGGGCCGGGCGCCCCTCTCTGCGGCCAACAGTGGCCAAGCAGAGGGTTGCTGTGCTCACCTTTCTAGCAGGTGCACCTGACAACAGGGCCCCGCCCCTCGAGAGAGGCCCTGGAGCAGCAGGAGGGCGGGCCCGGGAGGCGAGGCACCTGCAGGAGCCAAGTCTTAGGAGACCAGGCTGGAAAAACAACTTCAGGGAGAGAGAGGCTTGGCCGGGCTGACTGCACCTGCCCTGGCTGGGTGTGTGCACACCCTGGGACCCTCCCAGGGGCACGACTCGGGACCACAGCCCATGTACAGGCTGGGGGGTGGGGGCCGGGCACGTGGCCTCTCTGGGCCTTGGATGCCTCACTTGTAAAGTGGGGGAGAGGGGACCACACAGCCCTGCTCGGCCAGCGTCTTGCCCCTTCGCCCCGACTCCCGTGCCCCTGTGTGCAGACGGCACTGGCCATCCAGCAGGCGGCAGCTGGAGTTGGAAGTGCGGGGTCCGTGTCTCCGGGGAGCTGCTCCCACGCCATGTGACCTCGGGCGAGCCGCTGTTCCTCTCTGGGCCTTCGTACTATCGGTGCACGCTCTGGGGCTCTGTCGGTTAAGCGCCTGCCTTTGGCTCGGGTCATGATCCGGGGTCCTGGGATCGAGCCCTGCATCTGCTTCTCCCTCTGCTCCCTGTGCCCCTTTCGTGTGTCTCTCCCCACCTCTCACAAAAAGAAATAAATAAAAATCCTAAAAACCCACATGTCGGTGCCCACTGTTAATGCACCTGGATGGGTGCCACTGACCCTGCATTTCTACCCTGGGTGGGGGAGCGGGGGGGGGGGTCCCTCCTCGAGTCCACGCTGCTGAGCTGCTCAGGAGGGCAGTGGGCGAGTCACCTGTGGCTCCTCAAGGGCAAATGCATCAAAATTTAATTATTTTGAATGTAGTTATTTAAATATTTACATTGAATTTAATGGAGAGTCAGATCCTGGGCTGCACCGGCCACGGTTCAGGCACCTGCGCGCAGCCAGTGGCCACGGGGTTGGGGTGCATGGGGCTGCGGGGTGCCGTTCAGTGCTAGTGTGCGGGGCCCAGGGACAGAGGGAAAAGGGGGGATGTGGAGCTTGTTAAGTGCCCGGCGTGGCGCAGCCCCACAAACACCCACACAGGGAGCCCTTTGCCAAAGGCCAGGGGTGCGGAGGAAGAAGCCACCTTTGCCCGAGGGCGGGAAGAGGGAGGGAACTGCGTAGCCCCTGGGAGAGCTGGGCAGCTCGCACCTCGGGGTGGGGGCCCGGAGTGGCTGGGGGGGCTGGTGCCACAAACACCGCACACTCAACAGAGCTCCCCGGGCCCAGGAAGCTGGAAGTCGGCGCTGCCAGGGAGACAGAGGCCCCCCGCCCCCGGGGATGCCGGCGTTGTTAGCAGGGCACTGCCCTGGGAGGGGGGCAGGCCCACTCACAGCCCGCAGGGGCGCCAGGGAGACCCCGCCCTTCTCTGTCTAGCCTGCTATCTCCTTTGGTTTGCAACAGCAATGAGCGCCTGGTGTTTATTATTATTATTTTTAAAAGCCACTTCTAAGCCTTCCTTGCAGCTAGGGCTGTCCGTGCGACCCGGTTCTGGCGGGCAAGATGTAGGAGAAAGCCCCTGAGGAGGATGACCTTTTAAGGAAAAAGGGCTTTGCCCCTTGTCTGCCTTCTCGCCTGGAAAGCGGACCTGCAGCTGGAGCTGCAGCAGCCACCTTGTAACAAGGAGGCAACGTGCACAGGGCCGAAATGCACCAAGTGAGGAGAATAGACCCTGGGGGGCCCGGAAAGCGCAGCTCAGCCCTGCCCCTGCACGGAGACCGAGAGCGCCCGCTGGGCAGGAGAGCCTCTATGTCCCTGCTGACTCACCAGGTCACCGGAACCACCGCACTGTGGCCCACGGTGGGGTGTGTGCAGGAATCCCTGTAGCAGAGGGACGTGGGAGCCCCTGCCCCAGGGAAGCCCCTGCCTCCAGGCTTACTTTCAGGGAGCTCCCGGGGTCAGGGCAGGCGCGGCAGGAGAGGAGGAAGGAAGGGACTTTCCGCGGCTGGAGGCCATTCGCCCGAGCGGCCTGGACAGGGCCCCGGGGGCCCGGGCACCAGGGAGGTCTCCCGTGAGCTGCACCAGCCCTCGCGAGTCAGGGGTCTGGATGAAACCAGCTCTGTAATCACTGCCTCACGGCAGCGGCTCCTCCTTCCCCACACTCTTCGCGGCAGGCTCTGTCCGGAGCGTTTAACGTGGCTTAGCCGGCTCATTCCTCACGGCCCTGCTGTGGTCACCCCCGTTCTACAGATGGGCACGTCGAGGCCTGGGAGTTAGGCCACCTGGCCGGGGCCACACAGAGTAAAGAGCAGCTCCTGGGTAAGGACCTGGACGCGGGGCCAGCCCTTCCATCTCCACAAGAGCAGGGGCCCTGCTCTTGTGCTCGTGCCCGGCATCCAGCACCGAGAGCCCCGTCGGGGCTGGGCTCCCGGAAGAAAGGTGCTGAGCACGGTGCCTGGGCGGCCTGGGCAGGACGGGCGGGTCTGGGGTCACCCCGCCTGGGGCTCAGGCCTGGCTCCTCCGCGTCCTAGCTGTTGACCTTTGAGTAAGTGACTTCTGAGCTGATCTGAAAACGGAGCCCAGACCAGTCTCCCAGGCCTGTGGTAAACATTAAACAAAGCAATCATCTAAGGGGGAACATTCCGGAAGGTTCTAAATAGGGGTCATGCGTAGCTTCTTACAAAACAGGGCACATTTCCCTGATGTGCTGACGGAAGGCCCTGGCCTAGATAATCACAGAGCCCGGGTGGGGAGCGCCCACCCGGGGACAGTGGATTAGGTGGCACAGAAGGCCGAGTGCCGGGTCCGGGGCTGAGGGCAGGGGCTCTGGGTGGAGGCCAGGCTGCATGAATGGGGCCAGCCTGGAAGGGGCCGTCCCTGGTGGCACCTGGGTGTCACCCTGATAAGCAGACAAGCCTGCGCCCGTCAAACCTTGCCAAACTCACCCAGGACAGGTAACACCTGTGTGTTGTGCTGTACGTACATTGTGCTTCAAGGGGTAAAAAAGAAAAAAAAAAATCCAACTACAGCACTAACGTATTTTAGACGTTCCACTAAAAAATCATTTTTATAGTCTGTCCCCCAAAACCCGGGTACGGAGCCCGGCAGTCCCATGCCGCCCAGCAGGCCTCAGTGATAGGTAGTGGGCCCCAACCCTGCCCATCTGGAAGGTTCTGCGGCTGACCTCGGTCCCCGCACGGGAGGCCCGCGTCCCAGGAAAGGCCAGGGCGCTCACCCGAGCTACGCACACGCTGTGGGAGAAGCCAAACGCCAGGAGAAGGCTCCCAGCTGCCCCGGCCAGGGGAGGTCACGTCCAGGGGGCGCACCGAGTGCTCATGAGCTCTCTTCTGGGCCCGTCACCCCTCACGGAGCCCAAGGCGGACAGCGCTGCCATCTCCTGAGCACCCGCCTGCCTGCTCGATGCCACCTGCGGGACGGCCGGCTTCATCTCACTGCTTCCTCCTAGCACCCCGTCCAGGCTGTGGTGACCCCGCGTGAGGATCGCAGGCGCTGGGGGTGCGCGGGGTCGCCCCCTCCAGCCACGTGCCCGGGAGGTGCCCCGCAAAGCCTGCCAGGCGGCGGATGCCGAGTCCCTGCCAG
Source organism: Vulpes lagopus (assembly GCF_018345385.1). NCBI lineage: Eukaryota > Metazoa > Chordata > Mammalia > Carnivora > Canidae > Vulpes > Vulpes lagopus. Next base: position 131,633,118 of record NC_054831.1, read on the forward strand.
GGCCGGGCTGCAAATCTTCCTGTTAAGGTGGAGCTTGTTCCAGAAACTAGCAATAGGATCGCCCTTAGAGGAATAAGACGTGAAGCCTGAGCTACTCCTGTGGGCAAATCACCGAGAGACGGGGGCTTCTCAGGCCCAGGCCTGACGAGTAACAGGACCAAATGAGGCCGGTAGCCAGAGGCAGAGGGGAACCCCGAGAAGGCGGAGCCCGCTGCCCAGGGCGGGAGGGGGGCAGGTCTTCAGGGCCTAAGCGCACCTCCTCTGCGCTCCTGCCTTTCTGCTGGGGGAGCGCAGGGCGAGGAGGCGCGTCGGGCGGCAGGGCTATTCGCCCTCTCTTCTGGAATTCACTCTTGCCATCATCCCGTGAGACCAGGTGCCCCGTGCGCTGCTGCAGCGTGCCCGGAAGGTCCCAGGTCTTCACACGCACGAACTCTCAATCCTTAGGGCAACCGTCGGGGGGCTCACCCGTGTGGCAGGAACCGAGGCACGGAGACAAGAGAGCTCCCGCAGTTGGGCCTCGCGGTCTGGCCGCAGAGTCTCGGCCTGTGGCCACGGAGTCCCGCTAAGCCCCTTCTCCCGCGGCCGCGGCCGCCGGACTGCAGCTCCCGCACCTGCCCCTCCAACCCTCCTGGTGCTTTCCACGGTCCGCATCCCGCCCGCATCCTGGACGGCCCCAGACCGCGGAACCTCGGCTTCTTGCTGAAGCTGCCCCAACTTCCGAGTGGGGCCGGGAGCCCTGGTTTCGGACAGTCCGGGACGGCGGGCAGCGGTGGTGGAAGCAGCGACGAGACCCTTGGCTCCAGCCCCAACCCCAAAGGGTCCTTCAAGCTCTGTCAACGACCGGATTGGCGCAGGGAAACCCAGCCCGGTCGGCCTTGAAGGTCCCGGTCTGCCTACGGAGAGAGACAGCCTGGCAGAGCCGGGGCGGCGGGCTCCGGGCCCGGTGAGGCCGCCCTTAGCTTCACTCCCCTGCAGGCCTCCCGCACCACGCCTGTTCCCACGCGCCGCGCAGGTTCTCCTGTCCCTGCCTCGGTGCCCCCTTCTCCTGGACACAGAGCCGGCTACGCCAGGCCAGGCCCAGCAGCGGGCAGGGAGCGTCGGGACTGCGGCGTGCTGGCGACCTCTGTGGTCTCTGGGCCTCCGTCCTGACGCTTACAGCCGTGGGGGTGACCAGGATGCAGGACAGCACTCGCCAAACACGACGGGGTTCTCAGATATCACCCGGCACTCACTTCTCGGCAGCACTAGTCCCCGGCAGCTCCGGGTCTGAGAGCCACCTGGTAGCCCCTACTACAGGTGGGGGGGGGGGGGTGACCGCAGGCACCCAGGGGATACAGCCCTTGTCGTTTTCTCATATTTCATAGTAATTATTATTTTTTTTCCCCTTCAGGTATGCCGTTTAATCTGTCCTGCGGAGGCTGCCCCGTGCAGCTGCTGGCCCCTAAACACAGCTTTTAGCCAGACTCTCTGCGGGCCCCTGCCTGCCACACTCATCCTCCGGGCGGGCCTGCTGCCCACGGGCCCGTGGTTCCCACAGGAGCACTCCACATCCCAGAAATCCGATTCTCTCCAGAGACAGGGGCCTGCAGCCTCCTGCTCCCCCCACCCACGCGCTGACTCAGCGGCGATTGCGGGCCAGGCACCAGCGACGCAGACCAGGTCGCAGGCTCAAGACGGACAGTCACAGGCTCAGAAGCAGGGAGTCGGGGCCGGGGGGGCGGGGGGAGTGGAGGGATCACAATCACACAGGTGCCTCATTCACAGGCGGAACTAAGCCTGAGCATCGGTGCTGCAGGACGTGCTCCCTGAGGGCGCCTTGGCCTGATCCCTACAATATGCCCCATGAGGTCCCCGTGTCCTGTGTCCACGGCGCTGCATGCCCAGAAAGCCCTTCTCGGGCCGTGGTTTGATGGTGCCAGAGCACTGACGGCCAGCAGGAACCCCATGGTCCTCTGGGATCTGCAAAAATCACTCAGCAAGTTGTTCTAGCTCTAGACACCATCTGGCTGGGACTGGGAGAGGCAGCATTCCCCTGTCACCTGGGCAGCCTCCAGGAGCCTGCCGCCACCTGCTTGCTGGCCTCCCCTCAGGCCCTGGCCACCCCTGCCCCGGCTCCAGATGCACCGCGTTCCCATTGGGGCGCAGCAGCGCCCGCAGGAGCCAGTCCACGGCCTCGGGTGGGCTGACGGCGGCTGCCCCGGGACCCCGTGTGGTGCACAGAGGAATCTCCGCACACGTGTCACGCTGAGCCACCGTTACCACTTCCTCTGCAAGGCAGGCTCATCCCGCCTTTTCCACCTTTCTCGTTATCCCCTCCTGGATGGCGCCGTGGACGTTTCCAGTCTGCTAACATCTCTGGGCGCCCCCTGCCCCTCCATTCGTCTTTTTTTTTTTTTTTTTTGATGCAGCACTTCCATGTCCCTCTGGAGAGCCGGTCTCAGGACCTGGGGTTCAGGCCTGGAAATGTGGCCCCGTCTGGCCAATCAGAGCCCAGAATCACCCTGGCCTTGGTGATTGGCTCGGGAGGGGCACAAGCGACCCCAAAGCCAGCCGGTCAAGGCCAGTGTCTGGCCCACCCATCCCTCTCCAGACGTGAGCCTGAGGATGAGGCTAGAGATGCCGGCAGCGGGCTCGCCAGGGGAGGCGAGTGTGGACGACATGGACTGAACTCAGGCAGCAGCTGTGTCTCGGGCCACACCAACCCGAGGTCAGGAAAAACCCTGCACGTGAGCTAATTCGTTCTTAAGCCAGCTGGAGTTGTGTTTTCTATCCCATCTCCCTGGGAATGAATTCAGGGAAACTGCTTTTGTGCAGGATCGTTTTCTGGGCACCCGGCATCCCCACAAACTTAAAGGCCATCTGCCGTATGCCAAGCGCTCCGAGCTCTCGCTCTCCTTCCTGAGCTGACAGACAGAATGGATACTGGGGTTCCCTTCCTTGCACAACATCGATGAGCGCTCACGCCGTGCGTACTTCAAGCCAGGCTTGCCTCTGCACTCAACAGTCCCCCTCTGGCTTGAACCCCGGAAGGCACACACTTTCACATCCTGCCTCAAGGCCACGTCCAGACGTCTCCCGCCCACATCAGCCTTTCTCCTTTTATCCCACCTGGAGGGGTCCGTGGACACCAACCCCACCCTCAGCCGCTGGGTCTCCTCCCTTTGCCGGAGGGTTCCAGCTCCCGTCTGGGTGCTGACCATGTGCCTGGCACTGAGCCTCAGCCCACCCAGTTCTCTTGCCGAGCCCGTGGGAGCGGGGCTAGCATGTCGCACAGGCGGGGACACGGAGGCCGGGACAGAGGCACTGGCTGGTTCAAGGTGGTGCAGGTGGCACGGCTGGATCCCAACCCAGGAGTCTGAATGATGGCAGAGCTCGTGTTCCTAACTACTGGACTAGGCTCCCAGCCCAAATACCGTGCTGTGCATATTTCTTGAGCTAAATGCCAGAACAAAAAGCCTGACGAATGGGCGCAGTTCTAGAAGGAATCACGCCTGACTTCGAACTTCGGTAAGAACGTCTGGGCCCTCCGTTCTTGGCTCTTGGAAACAAGCGTCGCCCTCCTCAAGGGCTGGCTTCTAAAGGAACAGATCCAGAACGGGACCCCAACCGCTCCGTGGCGTGGCCTCTTTCCCTCTCCCCCTCACCATGCGTGGCTCTCGCCTCTCACCCCTCCTCTCTCTTCACCACCTCCAGGGGAAAAAAAGAAAAAAAAACTCAAAACATAAAGGGGAGGGCGTGGTATTGGTTACACCCACCAGCTCAGGACACAGCCCAGCGTGCAATGAGCACGAAGCTCACAGCAAATTGGGTGGAATCAACTTGAGTGAGGGAGGCCTTGGCCTGCTCCAGCTTCCTTTCCCACCCCTGAGTGCGAGTCAGCAGCAAAACACCTGCCTCCGTGTCCTTGTCCACCCATTAGCAGGAGGCACCGGGCAGATGGACGCTGCCTGTGCCACGGTTCGAGAGCGGGTTTTCCGGGGCGAGCTCCCAGTGGGAAGAGCTCCTTCCTAGGACTGGGAGAAGAAAAGCATTTCTATCTCCAGCAGTTTATACACAAAGTGAGGCCCAGGGGACGGGGCCTGGAATCCACAGCCTTGACTGCGAGGCCACTGGCCACTATGGCCTGGAAACCAAACTGGAAACACGCTTCGGCTGGAATATTCTGCTCGGCCAGCCTCAGACATCGGCGCAGGGGTTAAAGGCATGGAAACGCGCCAGGCAGGCCGCGGGCCCCACAGATGTAAACGATTAGGCAGAGACGAGAAGCGGGCGACGGGGGCCAGGCGATGGCTCTCCCAAGCGTCGCCTCCACACAAGGGTGGAGGCTTGGGGATCCCTGCATCTTCAGGTCCTTATTGCAACCAGATCTGGGCTTTCAGAAGAATTTAAACCAAGGTCCAGAAGGTGGCCTGAACATGTGGGGAACCTGCAGGGCCCCGTCCCAAAGGCGGCCGTGGAAGGCGAACTGAGGCCGGCGCGTCTGCTAGGCCACGACCTCTGTCTCCCAGCGTGCTTGCCCACGACAGGGCGGCCGTGAAGGCGAAGAGCAGCGGCGGTCCCAGGACCACGTCCTGGCTCTGGCCTTTCTCGCCTGTGTGACCTGCAGGCCCCGTCTCGTTCTCACGCGGGGACCCACACAGTAAGAGGTGCATCTCCTGGTGCTGCCGTGACGTTCGTGGGCGATGGAGAAAAAAGCTGGAGAAGGGGCCTGGCACGGCGCAAGCCCCCGCTCTGAAGCCCCCCCCGGAGGTGGTGGGTGGTGGGAGAGGGGAGGGCATCACTGTGGGGGGGGCGGCCGGGAACCTGCAGCGCAGCAGGGCAGCCCGGGGAACGCGCTCCCGATGATTCTCCGGCCCAGCTGAGCAGCTGCTCCGGGAAGAAATAAAATATGCTCCGCATACTTGGAATGTTTCGCTTACGAGCGCTGGGAGGGCCGCCTCTCTAAATGGTTTAGCAGGAAAGTCAGGAACGAGCACGGGTCGCGGCTCTCACGCTGGAGCCCGGGCCAGGCGGAGCCGCAGGGGTGGGGGGCGCGCAGGAGGGCAGGCTGGCCGCCGGCGTGGAGCCCGCTGGGGCTTCCAGAAGGCGCCATCTGGGATTTTTCAGAGGGGCACTGGGATCACATCCTGGTGTCCTAATGTGAAATTGGATCCTCCCTCTGGAAACCAGGCCCCGGGCAGCCATAGGGGCAGAGGGGAGGGCCCTTCCGGCCTCGGCCGGTTTCCCACACTCCAAGGGCGCCCCGGGTTTCAGCCAATCGAGTTAATTGAAAAATTACCTTGGTCTGAGAAAGAGCAGGCCTAAGCCACGGGGGACGGGTTCCCAGGAGACCCTACTGGGTCCAGCGCGGCCGGCCTCGAACCTCGAACAGCCGCAGCTGGGAGGTCGGGCAGGGCGCTCAGCCTTGCGGGGACACAGGTCCGGTGCGACCTCCCAGCTGCCTCAGGGGGTGGTGCGATGCCCGCGTCACCAACGAGGGCGCTGAAGGGCCTGCCCCGGGCCCATACCTGGCGAGGGGTGGGCCACTGTCACGGGGCCACCTGGCTTCCCCCTGCCATACGTCTTCCCAGGATTTTATTCTCTGACGTGTCCCAGGGCCCCCAGCCCCAAATCCTGACAAATGTAACTCAGAAAGCACGCCCAGGCTGCCCAGCAGCTAGCGAGGCGGGATGGAGGCCTCCGGCCCGGACCAGGTGGCGTTTTCTCACGAACAAGGCCGTGCGGCGGCCTGATCCTGTGGAGCTCATAGGGCACTTCTAACTGCTTCTCCCTACTGACCTCGTTCAGGGCAGTGACCCAGGCCCAGGGAACAGCTGCTCGTCCCAGCATCCATCCGGGGAGCGCGGGGTGCGTGAGGCCTGGGCCCGGCTCCCTCCCCACCCCTGCAGGCTCTGGGGGCGGGGGACAACCTTGCCTCTCGGGCTGCTCTGTGCCTCCTGTCCTCCTAGCCTCTGTCTGAAGGGCTGAGGGAGGGAGCCCACGATCCCAGAGTGGTCCATCCTGTCTCCGGAGACCTTGGTGGTAGCGGATTCCTGGACTTCAGGGCGAGGACCAACAGGGGCCCCCGCGGTCATGTCCCTCCTCCCGTCAGGCTACACCCTTCAGAGCTAAAAGTGAACAAAATTGATTAGAAAAACACCCCTACTTCGCTTGGGGAGCTTCAGCAGCGTGGGCTGTCAACCAAACAGAATCCAGGCAGAAAAAGGTGGGGAATTTTGGGGGGGGGCGAGGGGGCAGGAGGGTCACCTCAGGCCCCTAATGAGCTACTGAGCTTCTTCCCCTCGCAGGAGACCTCGGCCCCAACATAGAACCTGCGTATCCGTCTTCCCGTTTCTGCCAGATGCTTGCTGAGCACCTCCACGGACACGCAGAAACGTGGCAGGGGCGAGGCCGTCGGGGCTTGAGTCCCAGCCTCTCCGTAGCCTCCCTGTGCCTCCGCTCCCTCATCTGTAAATTGGAGCAACAGGAGCCCCTCTCTCCCGGGGTGCTGCGAGGAGGAAATGAGCCACCGTCCGGGGGCCGCGGCTGCGCACAGAACAGGGCTCGGCCTCGGCCGGGCCGACACAGCGGCTTTCCTGCTGGTCCCCGCCCCCCCACCCCCCACCGTGGGAGCCACTGCCTTCTGGTTCTGAGACCAGCCCCAGCCTGGCAGCCTGGTCCCGGGTCCCCAGGGGCGTCTCCTGGAAACTCCTGACCCTGCTAGAACGTTCTCTGCGGGGAGGTCTCCAGAGCGGCCGGGCCGCGCAGCCCACGCGATCCGAGGCTGGAAGCCCACGGGGAGGGGGCACAGGAAGCCCCTGTCTTTGCTGCCCACCACCCCCGCTTTCTCGCTTACGAACCGAAAGAGATGTGACCCGGACCCTGCTCTGAGCGGCCACCAGCGTGCCACCCGACGTCCCCCCGTCCGTCTGGCCCACTCCACCAACATTTCACAAAGGTCAAATGCTTACTCCACTCCGTATGCCGCCTCTTGGGAGAGCAGAGGAGGAAACTATTTGAAAAATGTAAATTGAAAAAAAAAAACCCCACGGTGCCCCACCTCCCATCCCCGTCCCCCACACGCTTGCACACGGGCTCGCACACGCACGCACGGCTCACACCCAGCTCGACGGCACACATGACCGTGCCTTGGCACCGCTTAAAAGAAGTAGGAGGACAAAGAGACGATGCGGAAATTCTCACCCACGGTGACCGGCCCCCAGGCTGCTTTCCCTGGAGGAATACAAACAAGCCTGCCAACCCGGACAGGGGGATCTTGAACGGAACAGCATCCTTCCAGGTCTTTCCGGAGCACCTCCCGGCAGGAGGCATGCGTTATGTGTCCCAGCAGCTCGTGGTCGGGGCCGCGGAGCTGGGGCCCGGGGATGCCGCAGGTCAGGGCTGCCCTCTCCCCACAGCCCTGCGCTCTCTTGGCCCGAGGTGCTTTCAAGACCAAACGTGCTTTTCCTTGAAGTCTCTCTTCTACACCCTCCCCTGCCTGCCCCCACCAGGGAGACAACGGCACCCACTGAAGAACAGCGGGTTCTAGGTTCGGCTGCTGCGGACCCCGTGTGCGGCCCCAACGGAGCAACGATCGGAAGCTGGAGCAGAGACCCTGGACGTGAGCGGCCTGGGGCGGGCCAACGGCTTTCTGTTGGTCCGTGTATCGCAGTCCACGCCAGCCTCCTCCCGCCCTACTCCCTTGAGCTGAACTTCTAGATCTTTCCTCTTTCGACTCCACAAACTCCAAACCTGGAATGTCCAAGGCCTCGGGTTTGCTGACACATCTGAAATGGTCTGATGGCTCACGGCTGCATGAAGGAGGGCACGTGCCGCTGGGGTGAAGCGAACTGGTGGGGAGGGGGGTGTTCAACAAAACCGAACACACAGGCCACGGGTTGCGCGTCCACGGTCGGACAAAGCGGCAGAAAGTAGGCCAAATGCAGAGTCCTAACGAGGAGCAGGTGTTCGCACTGTAACTGACTTGTAATAAGAAAAAGCCCCGTGTCCTGTGGGCACGCTGCCATCTCCCCCTGGAACTGCAGGCTGGTCACCAGCCAGGCCAGTGAGGTCACCCCGTCAGGGGTGGATGGCACATAGCTGCGGACATTCCAGGAATCAAAAACAAAACAAAACTAAACAAAAAAAAAAAAAAATCAAATGCAAGCTCTGGTTATTCTTCAGCCAAAGGCCCTGGATGATGAAGCTCAAACCCAAGAGGCCCAGGGACAGGGGGACAGCACCCCTCCGGTGCCTTTGCAGGTTAGCGGTTAGGTCAGCACAGCTTCCAGCCACGGCCAGGAGCAAGGCCAGAAGGGTGTTCAGCTAAGATCCTTTCAGTACTTGTGAAAAATAACCCGGGATAACCCCCCAGTGCCCAGGAAATTGTGCCCCTGATCCCCAGAGAAAGCTGTAAATCTCCTTCCAAATGAGCATTTTTTTTTTCTCTGTGTGCACACCTGCAAAAAGCTCCTTTGGGGGGAAGTAGGGGGACAACCAGACCCCTGCCCTGGGCTGGCCCGGCCTGGCCTGGCAGGCAGGCAGCTGACTCAAACATTTCCAGGCAGAAACTCAATCTCCTTTGTCACCTGGCCTGCAAGTATTGTTTTTCTCCTCCACCTTTGTCCTCCCCTTTCTGTAATCCCTCGGCTGCCTGAAAACGTTCACAGGACCCTCTTGCCAAGTGGCTGTTTATTTGGCCACGGATGCTGCCTACAGGGCCCCAAAAGACGTATGTGAACTTGTCACTGCTTAGGTTTTGGTTCCTTTTGAACCAGGAGCTGCCAGCAAGGGCGGGTGGGGTGGGTGGTGGTGCAGGGCTTGGAAAGAGGGAATGCAGAAAAGGGGAAAGAATGGTGTCCTAAGTGCACAGCCCCGGCCCCACCTGTCCTAACAGCATCCTGTGGAGTTTCTAGCTGCCTCTCCCCACCCCACCCACCCCCGCCTTGCTCCCAGGGGGTGCTGCTCACGTCTTCAGGACCCTGCTGAGTCCCCTTCGACAAACAGGAGAGACGGAACACACAGCTCGGTGAGGGGACACTGCTAGACGAGCAAGGGGTGCTTCTGGCACCAGCGGCTCTCATCTAGGTCAGAAAGGGTGCCCGGAGGGGGAGGAGAGAGGTGAGGTTGGTCAGGCCGGGGGATCAAGGCAAGATGTCCTGCCCACCCCCTGCCCCTAGCACAATCCGCTCTGTCCTGACTGGGAAGAGAGATGGGGGGGAAGGGGATGAAGCTGAGGTGCAGGGAGGTGTATGGGATCCTGTGCCATGGCAGCTGTTGTCTCGTGTCAACGAAACAGACTTAGTGTGGGAGATCACCTGGTAGGATGTGGGCCAACAGGTGGATGCTACCATGAGATCGGCTCGGGGCTCCCTATGAAGGTGAATGCTTAAAACCGAGCCAACACTGTAGGGGCTGCCTGGAAAGGAAGTGAGTTCCCAATCACAGGAGGCATTTAAGCTCAGGGGGAGCACCTCGACCGGACAGGAGCAGTCAATGTGTCGTCCTTGCCCCAAATTCTCGAAGTTAGCTACTTGCCCACAATCTGGAAGGACGCAGCTACACAGGCCAGGGACCCCGCCACCTGTACAGATGCAGCCGGGCCAGGACAGTCACCTGATCCAGGGTCTGCCGAACTACCGGCCAGGCAGGGACCAGTCAGGTTCCCTCTCCCAGGCACTGACGGGACTGTAAGAACCCGGCCAAGGGGCAGAGCAGCAAGGCCGAGAAGGCAGCTGCGGAGGGTTCTGGGGTGGAAAGGGTAGGGGGGCGTGCTGGGGAGAGACGGCACTGCCCCAGGCTCCCAGGGTTCGTGGCCGGACCCCATGTGGCCAGCCTTGGGCTTCTCGAGGTTGCCTGCGGCGTCCGTCCAACAAGCTGCAGTGCTTTGAGCGGAGCACCTTCCCTCACCTGAAGCACCAGAGCATCGCTGGTGGGACACGCTGCAGCAGGTGCAGGGCCCTCCCGCGGGATGCAGGGCTGGGCGAAGGCTCAGTGACTGTCACTGCAACCTGCCGTTCCTGAGGCTGCGAAGGGGATCAAGCCCCAGAGCACCTCCCCACGGCCAACTCACATTCCCTCGGACTATGGGGTTCACGCCCGGCCTGTGCCCTGCACGTACCTCCCGTCATCACCGCTCAGCACAGCGCCCTGATCCGACCACGTGCCACGGACAACAAGGCTCAAAGCTCAGTCACAGCCAAGACTCTCCGAGTCCCACCAGGCAGCAGAGTGCCCAGGGGGCGCACACTAACCTACCCCCACCCGACCCCGCGGGAAGACGCTTCCGATACCGCCAATGCCAAGTCCATGCTCAATCAACATTTTATTTGCAACCCATTTGAGATGGTTTATTATATGGCAGTGGCTTTACTTAGTAGGGACCTACTGTCCGTCAGGCTGTGCAGGGTGGGCTCCTCATTTCCATTACAGGATGAGGAAGCTGAGGCTCCGAAAAATAAAGCAGCTTCTTCAAGAGCCCCCGATGGGGGCTTCCCACAGTTCGTCAGTCTCTGACAAGCTGCTGCCAGACACGTGTCCCCCCGGCAGATGCTACCTCCGAAAATTCTCCCCAGCCAGGACCTCACCCTGTGTCTCCCACTGATCACTGACGCTGAACTTGGGTGATGTGGGGCGTCTGGCCGGGGAGCCTCATCTCTCCAGCACCCATTTTGGTATCAAACTCACACAAAGGATAGTCACGAGCACCTACTCTGGGCCGAGGCCATGCCGAACACCTGCATAAACCATCTCGTTTAACCGCCACGAAACCTCTACATCCCCGATTCACGGATGAAGAAACCGAGGCTCACAGGGCTTAAGGAGCTTGCTCTAGGTCCCCACGGTTGGAAGTGTGGCCTCGGGGCCCCAAGCACTTGGCACACGCCTCCCGTGTCCCCACACGCGGAGCCCCGGGTCCAGTCCTTGTGTCAGTGGGGGACCTCACGCTCCAGCCTGAGCAACGCCAGTCACAGAGGCAAGCCAACCACCCTTCCCTCTAAATCCTGAGCTTCCGGGCTGCCCACTCCCCGCCCTGCTGTGAGAAGCTGGCATCTGTCTGTGGGGTGTGGATTCAGGTCATCTCTGGGCGGGGGCGGGGGGGGGATCAATCAGTGCTTTCCAGGGACATGGCCAAGCTTCACGTGCAGCCTGGAGAGCCTGACCCCCGATGGAGAGGGTGAGAGAACCAGATGCCATCTGGAGTGCCCGGGACCAGCTGCTGCCACTGACCTCAGTGTGTTCAGCAACCCCAGGGAAGGGGCAAGAGGCTGGCAATGGGGACATCACACATCATGCACTCATGCAGGCCCCCCCGGGAGCATGGAGCACGCCCACAGGGGCAGGGGCGGGAGCGTGCTCACACCAACCCCCGTCCAGGCCCAGGCGCAGGGGGCCAGCAGATCCTTCTCAAAGCCCACCTGGGGCAGGTGTGACAAAAGAGGTACACAGAGAGGGAGGGAAGAGAGAAAAAGGAGGGGCCATGATTACGTATGACTGGGAGACGGAGAAGGAAGCTGAGAGCTGGCCCTTAGACAGAGGGAGGGAGAACGAATGATAAATAGAAGAGAAGCCTGAGCTCCTCCGCAGGGTGTAGAACAGCGGCCTGGCCCATAGCAGCTGCTCAAGAAAACCCGCAAAATCCTTAACTGACAGGATCCGCATCCAAGGCTCTTCCTTTCACCGTCATGGCACCTAGCGACGGGCACAGACACTCACCTGCTGAAGGAATCAGCTCACACTCTGCAGGGGCCAGACCGGCACCCGCCACTGGGTTTCCATTCCCAGGCCGCCCTCCTCCGTTGGCTGACACCCCACTCTCAGCTTGTGGGCTTCACGGGGGGCTCCCAACCCCCACCCCAACTGACTCCAGGGCAGGGCGCAGACCCGGGCCTGGCCAGTCAGTGCATTCTGTGCTACTGGACCAGGTGATTGGTTCGGAGCTGTCACATGGTTGAAGCTCAGCCAATGATAATCAGTCCTGGGATTTCTGGAAATATTGGGAGTGAAAGACTTTCTACACTGGAACCCCAGAAAGGTTAGTGTGGCTTCGACTTGTTAGGGGTCCTTTTTTACCACCAGAAAGGATAAAGGCCAAACAGATGAGTGGAGAGCTGCGAGGTGATAGCATGTGAGCACCTGGATGCAGCTATGCCTGAAGCTAGCTTACCTCCAACTATCTGTTACGTGGAGCTACCGATTTCCCTTTGCAGGAATTGGCTTCAGTTGTGTTTCTATTATTTGCAACTCAAAAGGTTTGCAGCTACATGGCTCTCTGTGCAAGTGGTAGGACAGTAAGAAGTGCAAGCAACACAAAGTTGATTTTTTCCTTAATGGTTTCCTCTGAGCCTCAGGTGCCAGTCTGAATGATGGCGATCACGCCTCCCTGCCTCATCAGGGGCAACGGGAAACACGACCTGTTATCCTTAACGTGTTACAGCCAAGAGCAGCGAGACCCACAGCCCCGAGAGGCGACCACTGTCAGGGAGGCCTGTACAGGGCTCACCCACACCTGAGCCTCTGGCTGGAGTTTGCTGAGCTGCCCCACGACCCTCCCACTTCCTAAGCGCCCGGCCCGGCCGAGGGAGGCACCCGCGGGGAGCGCCCTACCAGGGCTGGGGCCCAGCCTTTGAAGGGATCAAGCCCCTGTGTCACTGCTCACTTCAGACAGTGCCATGCACAGCTGAGGACGGGTACAGGGGACCCTGCAGAGTACACAGCAGCGGGGACAGGAGGGCAAACGGCGACTGCGGGCTCCAGGTGGGGCTCCAGCTGGACCCTGGGTTGAATATTATTTTTCTCTCTGCTTCCTGGCTCCAAGGCCTGGGCCAGGTTTCTCCACTTCCCGGTGCCTCAGTTACGTCATCTGTAAAATGGGGGTGATTCATGGACCTAATTTATTCGGGCTGTTTAATGTAGGCCATCCTGCCAAGGAGTCGTCCCTGGAGCAGGTTCCCCTGCATGGTTCTCACCTGAGTGTTCCCAGGTGACGTCAGACCTCACAGGGACGTGGGGGATGGAGGAGAAGCAGGAGGCCCTCTAAGCACCCAGCTGCTCAGGACACTGGGTCATCGACCTGGCAAACAGCAAGTCTCCGAAAAGGACCCAGGGAAGAGGTCGGGGAAGCAGGAAGGCAGAGCTCGTTCGGGACAGGAGGGCAGGGCTCTGCCCCAGAGGTCGTCGGGGTTGGCCGCAGACAGAGGCCCAGTCACCTTGGAGGGACAGTCACACAGGGATGCATGGGTTTGGGGAGGTCCCTGAGGCTGAAGACAGGGAAGCGGTGCTCTGGGTCATTCCAAACACCCCAGCAACTGCTCAAACACACAGCCAAACCTCTGCTCTCTTTTTACAAAATTTTACTTATTCATTGGAGGGAAACGGGGGGTGGGGGGGGGACGAGCAGGGGGGAGGAGCAGAGGGAGGGGAGAAGCCCGCCGAACCTCTCCTGACAGGGCCCTCTAGCTCAAGTGCCCAGCTAACCAGAACTCTGCTCTAGGCTTGAGGACAAAGAAGCAAGCGATGAAAAGCCTCAGCGATGCAACGGATTCTTACTTTCTTGAACCCGAGCAGGGGAAGCTGTCGGCCACGAGCTCAGGCTCTGAGGTAAAACCCCAAAGGGTCTGCAGAAGTTCGGTTCCAAAACAGGGGTCACCCAGGCTCCATGTCCCTGAAGCAGGGAGGCTTTTAGGAAATTTTCAGTGACACTTAAAACCCTTTCTGTGTTTTCAGTGTCTCGTCCTCTGAAAATACCCTTGACTTCAAGCAAGCGGGCGGGCTGTGTCTGGGGCAGGCCTGTGTTTTACGTACGATCACAGCCGTGACCCTTAAGCAGGATTCTGATCCAGGCAGGGGCACCACAAATATTTGCAGGACAAACGAAGAAAGGAACGGCGGGGCCTTTACCGCGCTCGACGACTCTGGAGACGGAAACACAAACCGAAAGACTTGTTGACGGAGACACAGTGGCCCGGGGACGCAGAGGACCAGCGCAGCCGGGAAGACAAACGGACCCATGATGTCACATCTCAGACCCAGGCGGAGTGAGAACGAAGCCCGGGGCAGGGGTACAGGGCGAGGAGCCCACGGGGCACAACCCAAGTCACACTCTAGCCCTGTCCTTTTCCTGCCTCGATCTTCCCGCCGCCTCCCAATTCCAGAAGAGAAGAGGGATATATTTACTGACCCCCTCAAAACCCAGACAATTGCTGGTGGGGCCGTTAGGTGTTCTCCTGGTGCCACCCCACCTGCCAGGTGGGGCCAGACTGGATTTCTGCTAAGGTCCTGCGGCTCAAACGTCCACGTCCGCGTGTTTGCTCCCAGTCGGAGCATTTCCTGGAGCCCTGTTCTGGGCTCCGGATGAACACGGCGGGAGACAGATGTGTAGGCGCCCTATATGGGGGTCCCTGCCCCCTCAAAGGTCCCAGTTTGGAGGAGAGGCCTGGGTGACACTCAAGAAATGCTCACGCAGGACTTGGTCACAGCCACGCTGTGCTCCAGATGACAAATGCCCGTGGCAATGCAAGGGCTAAGCAGAGGCAGCGGCGTCCACGAGAAAGGCTTTGCGGAAGGGCCAGGGGCCCAGGACAAGGTGCCAGCTGGAGCCAGTGTGGGATGGGGACAGAATAAGGAGAAGGTGACGGGTGGGAGTGGTGAGCTGGCTGGCTCGGCGGACAGTGAGGAGACGCTGAGCTCCTCAGCAGGAGCCAGAGGCAGGTCGTCAAGACGTCCGTGGTCCCCAGCACGAAACCCAGGCCGGAGCAGGTACTGCACACCTGCCAGTGGATGAGCCTTGGCAGATCCGGGGTGAGGCTGAGGGAGCCCATCCTTCTGGGTCAGTTTAAGGGTGCTAGACAGGAAAACCCTTGTCTGGAGTGCAAGCACCCAGGGGGTAGGGGGCCCTCTACCTGTCAGCCCCACGTACCCCATCCATCAGATGACATTTATCCAGGGAGTAATTAAGCAAAAAATAAAAATTAAAAAAAATCAGATGTGATTTTAAAAAGGTGCTCAGTTGGAATCTGAGTTGTGGGTCAGCCCGACCAGCCCGACCATCAGTCCAGAGAAGTGGATGAACTGGGAGAGACCAGCGAAGGTAGACAGGTCAGAGGTCAGGCAGGTGACGCCTTATTGCAGGGGGTGCAGGGCTGGGGTGCGGGGGTCACTCGCCATACAGCAGCGACAGCTGCGCGTGGCCTGCACGGCTGAGTGTCCCAGGACCCGCTGGGGTGCCGAGGGAGTACCGACTGTCCGGGTTTGCCCGGGGCCTGGTGGTGGTGGGGGTGTCATGGTGTGGGACTTCCAGCACTGAAACCAGGAAAGTTCTGGCAACCCAGGATGAGTTGGTCACCTGAGGCACAGGGCTGCCCCCACCAGCATCCCAGAGGGACAAGACTACGGGGGGTGCATGAATCGCATTTCATGAAACAGGGAAACGGAGGCATAGGCGTGTGTGTGCTGAGGAAGGGGGGACCCACAGTGGGTGGGCAGCGTGGCCAGGAGAACGTTCCGGCCCCCACCCCCTCTGCTTGCTCTGCACCCCAGGAAGAGGTGAAGCGCACCTGCACTGTCTGCTGAGCACAGCTGTGAGCTGTGCCCACCTCCTCTGAGCCCCTGGACACAGGGTTGGGAGGAGCTCACAGCCCCGTCCCCAAGAGGGGTCCCAGGCACCCCCTGGGAAATGGGCCCATCTGGCTCTCTGCTCTTCTGAGATTCTGGCCCAGGGTGAGCAGGGGCCACCACCTGGGACACCGGGGGACGGGCACGCTGCTGCTCTGCTGGCCTCCCCTGGGATGTCCCCATTAAGGCCACCCCTCAGGGAGGGCCAGGACCCCCAAAGGCAGATGCATCATGTGGCCACACGCCCTGTGGTCCTTGGGTTTAGAAAGGTCTTGGCAGCTCTGGGCAGCCGGTGAGAAAGTGGGACTCGGTACAGTGGGAGGTGATGGGGCAGGCGAGGGAAGGGAGGACGGAATGGGGGCTTGGGGGGAGATTTAGGTAGCAGGGGCCTCCTAGAGCAGTCCCGTATCCACATCAGTATCCCCCCAGGCGGCCGGGTAAGGCCCACAGTTTCTGCAGTTTCTGATTCTGCAGCTCTGGGCTGGGCTGAGAATTTGCATCACTAACAAGTTGTCGGGTGAGGCTGATGTCACTGGTCCTGGCACCTTATCTCGAGGACCCCTGGCCTGGAGCATGTGGTTATGGTGGGGGATGCGGGGGGATAGGGGGTGGGGAAGGGGCAAAGGCACGTGGTGCTGATGGGTCACTGGGAGCTGGGAAGACCCATGGGAGTCAAGATGGAAGACGCTGGAGGCCTGGTCCCCACCCTTCAGAGAGGGTCAGAGTCACGTTGGAGGGAACTTATTTCCAACGCAGATTGGTGGGCCCATCCCCAGGTTCTGGGCTGTCCAGGTCTGCGAGGGGGCCCAGGAGCTTAGAAACCACAATAAGCTCCGAGGGATCCCTGGACGCAGGCGGTCCAGGGGCCAGAGGGAGGAGCAAGCAGGGCGGCCTCAGAGCAGCACGGTGGGAAAACGCATTTCTCAGGTTTCGTGAGCTGTGCCAGGACCACAGGAACACCTCTTGCCCTAACTCAGGGCCACCTGCACCACCCACCCACCATCTTGTAGCCACTAGCTACATGGATGGAGCCTTTTTCAACGAGGTAAAATGTGAAATTCAGTTCCTAAGTCATACCAGCTACGTTTCAAATCCAGTGGCTACCCTATGGGACAGACATATAGGCCTAGGACGCTTCCCTCTTTGCAAAGAGTTATCAAACAGCTCTGGCCTGGAGAGATCCTATTGCACCTGAAAGAAGGGGTTCCTCCCCCTATCTTTCCCAGCGTGCAAGAGAAAGAAAAGATGCCACAAGAGTGACATTCCCACCCCACACCTGAAGACCCCCTGTACCTGCCGGGGGGAGGAGGGGCTCCAGTTTGGCAGAGGCAGCAGCCTCGTCTGCCCCAGAGCCCCAGAGGATGGTTCTCCTTCCTTCTGGTCGGCTGCTGGTGCTAGATTCCCCAGGGCAAGGAGCAGTCCTTAGCAGTCAGCTTCATAATCACAAACATGCTGTGGAAAACAAACTCGTAAAAGCCCAAGCAATTCCCCTTCAAAGGAAGCGACACCGCACGAAACCAACCACACACAAAAAGGTATGGTTCACGCATCACGGTGGCAGAGGCGTGAACAATGTACTGGACTTAATCACAGAGCAAAGGTGACTGAATTTATTTCTTCCCCAGGGCTTCCCAGAACACGTGTGAGGTGGTCATGGTTTCAGGGAAGGCATCGAAAGAACACTGGAGCCAAAGTCCCGGGGACGGGGGATCTCCGCAAGTGGCTCCCGGACCCCTAGCGTGGGGACAGGGATGGACAGTCTGTCGGGAGACTGGGAGGAGTGCAGGGTCCTGTGGCTACTGTATCAAGTACCCACATTAGGCAAACGCATAAACACAAAGCAGGACGGCGGGTCCCCAGGGGCTGGGGCGGGGAGTCATTACTCCGCAGGTACAGGCACAGGACGGGGCGGTGCCACCGTGCTGGAGACGGATGGTGGTGATGGTTGCACGTGCCGTGAATGCATGTAATGCCACTGGACTGCACACCTAAAAATGGCTAAAATGGTCAGTTTTCCGTTATGCAGATTTTACTGAAAAAAAAAAAGTGCAAGGTCTGAACTCCACTCTGGACCTACTGAGTCCACCCTGGAGGCGGCCTCAGAATCTACATTTGAGTCCCCTGACCCCCGGGACTCAGATCCGGGGAAGCACGACGGAGCACGGCGGCCGTGTGTACGACGATCCAGGTGGGGGGCAGGGAGGCTGTGCGACCTGGGCCGGCGGGGCAGGCCCCAGCAGCCGGCTTGGGAGGAACCAACCACAGGCCAAGAGTGCTCCCCCGAGCATCCCCACCATCTGCTCCGCGCCCTGCCCAGTGCCTGGCTCCCCCCAGGTGCTCAGGGTTGATAGGACAGTGGCTGAGGGAAAGGCCCGGGCATGCTGGTCGGGACGCAGGGGGTAAAGCGGACTACGGGGCCTCCTCGTTTGCTCTAACATTAACCCAACGCCAGAACGGCAGAGGGCAAAGAGCTTCTCAAAGTCAGGTCCATGGAACCCCTGCATCAAAATCACCCAGGGCACTCGATAAAAATACAGAGTCCCGGGCCCCTCCCCGGACCTCCAGGCAGAAGAAAGGGGGAGCCTGAGGATCGGACCCTGGCAGGCACCCCGGAGCACGGCGGGCCCCAGGCTGCAAGCCCCGCTCCCCAGTCAGGAGGAATCCGGGAAGGGGGTTAAGGGGAAATTCCCCGCTAGGCCAGGATCCCGCGGGGATCTGGGAGTCTCCGCATCTGGCCCCGGAAACCACGTGACATCTTGCAGTTCGGTCCCTTCCCCAGGCTGGGCCTGTTCCCTCACCCTGTGCGGGCCGGGAACGGACGCTGTTCCTGCTGCAAGCTCCATGCCAGGACTCTGCCCGGGTCGGGCCTCTTTGGATTCTGGCTGGGGCACACGGGCGGGGTTGTGTCCTGGAGCTGACAGAGCAGCTCCGGGCCCCGGAGGCCCTCCCTCCCAACTGCCTCTGGCTGACTGGAAGTGGGAGTGTCAGAGATGCCACCAGGGAGAGTCCCATGAGCCCCAGCGCCGCTGTCCGCTGCCCTGGCGGCCCTCAGGGAATTGTCAGCTGATGATGGAAACCACAGGGAGAAGCAAAGGTCCTGGGGCAGATGGCAGGGCATCCTGGAGCCACTGCCTATGACACTCTGGGTCACTGCTTCAAGCCCCAACCGTGTCACCTTCAAGGTGGGGAGGGGCCGGCTGTCCCACAGGAGGAGAAGCCAGCAGGAGGGCAGGTAACAAAGCCCCAGTGGTGGGCAGCTCTCGGGCTTCGCTGCTTCAGCATGGAAAGGACCTTCCCCACCCCAAGCGCCAGTTCCTCCCTGCCTGGGAGCACGGGGCTCGAGTTCGCAGGGCGCCAGCGAGCCAGAGCCCGAGCCAGAGCCGCACCGTCCAGGCAGGAGGCACAGGAACTAGCAGCTGCTGTTTCCACGGCTCTCCAGGCCCCCAGGGAGGGCTTTCGGAGGCTTCTGCACAATTAAAAGGTCCCGCACACGCTCCGCGCCTGTGATAGAGTTACAGCCCCAACTAGCTGGGCGCCCGAGCCCACCCCCAGGTCCAGGGGTGACAAGGGAGGAGGCTGTCGGCACCTGCAGGTGGGCCCCCGGGAGCTGGGCGCTCCCCGAAGCGGTCTCCAAGGCCCGGCACACGGGCGGAGGGTGCGTGCGGGTGGGTCGTCACCCCTGAGACTGCCCCCCCCCCCCAGCTCGGGGCCGGACGTGCACCTGTCCTACCTCTCTGGCTGTTCATTTCTTCTAAGTCTGGGGCTGCGGCAGCACCTTGGTGGCTGATGCCACTTGGCAGGGGCTCTGGGGAGTGGCCAGAGTCTTCCAACGGCTTCCCCTGAAGGCGGCCAAGCAGCACAGGAGAGAAAGCGCCGAGTCCCCACCTCCTCGGGGGCTGCCTCCAGGGGCACAGAAGGGTGGTCCTTTGGGATAGGAGTCAGGCCGGACTTCCCCCCTCCTGGGCTGGCGCTCACCCGACACACTCGACATGAAATGCATTCGCGGGGGGTAAGTCCACAGTAACTACACACGCGGGTGTGCACACGCACACCCGCACCTTGTAAACACGGCTTGCCGCCCTCTGGAGTGTTTATGGCCCTTAGTGACTGACTCACAGCCAACACGGCATCCCCACAGTGCTGCTCGGCCAGCCCCAATGACCCGGGGCCGCGGGCCGTGTAAACACCATGACTGACTCCACGTCTGTCAACTGGCTGTGGTGTGGGGAGAGGGGCCGGGTCTAGGCTCACGTTTGCAGTTTTCCTTGAACCGTGCACTCAAGGGACTCTTGAAATGATTACCAGGGAAGTGAACTCTTCCCTCAGAGCGGCTGGAGGGTCCTAGCGAACCCTCCACTTCACCCAGTTAGAGTATTAGGAAGAACACAAACCATGCGTAACGACGACTATGGAAACTTCCTGATTATCCTGAAGGCCAATTACGCTACGGGTCCTGCAGAATCAGCCAATCTCATCAAATCCCCATACTTCAAAGAACTTTTCTTTTTTTAATTTTTATTTATTTATGTATGATAGTCACAGAGAGAGAGGCAGAGACACAGGCACAGGGAGAAGCA
The DNA here is from genome assembly GCF_018345385.1 of Vulpes lagopus. Lineage (NCBI taxonomy): Eukaryota > Metazoa > Chordata > Mammalia > Carnivora > Canidae > Vulpes > Vulpes lagopus. Next base: position 131,653,286 of record NC_054831.1, read on the forward strand.
GGCTCCATGCACCGGGAGCCCGATGTGGGATTCGATCCCGGGTCTCCAGGATCGCGCCCTGGGCCATAGGCAGGCGCTAAACCGCTGCGCCACCAGGGATCCCTACTTCAAAGAACTTAAAACATTTTACACACACACACACACACACACGTACACCCCATCGATTGGATAAATGGATAAATGGAAACCCTCCTCCCTCTCACGGCCCGGGTAGTGCCCTAACCAGACGCATTCCTGTCCAAGAACTCTGAAGTGGGTAATGCGATCCCCCTTTATAGGTGGGTAAACTGAGGATTGGGGCGTCAAATAACTTGCTTGGGGACACAAGCTCGTAAGCAGAACCAGGGTGCATTTGATTCCAAAGCTGGAGCCCCGTACTCGCTGCCCGGGCAGAGGAATGTTCAACCCGTCTCTGAGCAGTCACATGGGACGAGGGTGCTGCGCCCCAGGAGAGCTCCCTAGGGAAGCCAGTGGGAATTGTTTTCAAGAGCAGTGGCTTTCACTCCCGGTTGGCCAGGACAGCCAAGCCCCAGCTGTCTCCGACCCACGCAGGTGGCCAAGGATGCCCACACGAGGCCCACCTCATGGCTGGCTTTCTAAGAGTGTCCCCAGTTCCAGCGGGGAGATTTAATCTCAGTCTCAATCCAGCAGAAACCCTTTATAGAAGGGAGAACATGAGCCCAACCAATTGCTGAAATTGCTGAAGGCACACAGATAAGCAAATGCTTGACTTGCTTAAAACAAGGAATGTCAAGGAGAGGACAACCCCCGCCCCCTCTTTTTTAAAGATAAAAATTTAAAGAGAAAACAGACCTGAAACTTCGTGTGAGTCTGCGTTTTTAGAGATCAGTATGAGGGCTTTGCACAGTGCTTTGGGGTCTACAATCTGGGACCACAAAGTCAAGTCCTGGCTGTGATACCTACCAGCTGTGGGATCTTGGGCAAGTTACCAAACTTTCCTGAGACTAGCTCCTTCATCTGTGGATGGGACTGGCAACGGCACCTCCCCGCTGGGGTCCCTGGAGGACTGATTAAGACAAAGCATCCCATTTGGTGAGCACCATGCCTGGCCCCCGGGAGGGTACAGTTCAGCACAAGGAACCAGGACATAGACCCACAAGGGCCTGGTGGCCTCGGTTTGGGGGGGGGAGGGGCTAGAGGAGATAAGAACCTAAATAGCTAAGAAAAAGGTGGAGGCTGGAAGAGGCTCCATGAGGTCCTGGGGATGTTACAAGCTGGGGTTACGAGAAAAGCTTAAGGAGGCACGTGAACTGGGCCTGCAAGCCTGGGTAGGACGGGGACAGACAGAGTGCCCAGTCTCTAACTTACCAACAACTTTTAAACAATGACTTGGTGGCTTCAGCTGATCAGCAGCACTCTCTCTAGCCTTAGGGACTCAGCACCCGGGCGGCTCACGTCATTCGCTCTGACCCCGCTACCCCAATAGTCACTAGCACCCGCTGCCATCATGCTAATCTCTCGCTTGGCTTTCCTTTTTTTTTTTTTTTTTTTTTAAGATTTAATAAAGGGACAGAGATAGAGCAGGAGCAGGGTGGAGAGGGAGAAGCAGGCTCACCCGCTGAGCAGGGAGTCTGATGTGGGGCTCGATCTCAGGACCCTGGGGTCATGACCTGAGCCAAAGGCAGACACTCAGCAGACGGAGCCACCCAGGTGCCCCCCTCACTTGGCTTCACTTTTCTGCATAGCACTTGCCATCTCCTGACACATCCTGTGTGTACTTGCCTGCTAGAAATCTCCTCCCACAGATAGAAGCTCCATGGAAACAGGGGCTGCAGATGCCCCCTTTGCTACTACACATCCCTGGCAGCCACAACGGCCTGGCAGGAGTAGATGCTCAAGAAATGTGACTGAATGAACAGACCACCAGGGAAGGAGTAAGTCACATCGCAGTCTAAGAACTCTCAGGGAGCACTTGGTTTACTCTGGGGGGGGGCGGGGGGTGGTTCTGGATGACCTCCCCTCAGGTGGAGTTATTCCCACGGTGCCACCAGTAAACGGAGCGCCTGAGTATCTCAAGGTCACACAGAGATTTGAGGCAGAACCAGGTGCAGACTGAACACATCTCATTTCTGCATCTCCAGCTCTGGTCCTTAGCCTGTGCACGGAGAACGGCCACCTCTCTCGGAAGGGTCCCCACCCTGGAGGCCAGAGCTGTCACCAGCACAGAGCCTGTCACCCTGCGGATGTCAGGATACCCTCCATGAGCAATGTCAAGGTGTCCAGGCTTCCATCCTGCCAAGCCAGCGTCCCCTCTCGCTTCCCCCTTCCCCACACCTCTGAGAGCGCCAATCCCCAGACTCTGCCATCCAACAGGGCACCGCTGAGCTCCTTCAACTGAACATCGCACCCCGCTGGGGGGCCGATGTGCTGAGATGCTGGGACGAGTCACCTCACAGCCTGGCTGAAATGTTTATTTCAACAATAATTTCAGCTTGAAGAGCTCTCATTGGCTTCCCAGAGGAAAACCCCTGATAACAGCCAAAGGTTTGAGAAACCACGACCATGACAGGCCGACCTCAGTGCCCAGCCACCGTGAAAGTTCTCAGAAGCTGCATCTGATCTTTAAGAACCAGGGGATGAAGGGTGGGTGGTGAAACAGAGGATGCAAAACTTTCTGGTTTAGCTGCCGGCTTGATCCTGATTCACGCCAGGGATGCCATCTGCAAATTATGAGATCTCCACTGTTCTCTGCCCTAAAGGGATCCCACCAGGGCCATCGGAATAACCGCCACCCCCAAGACCTTGGAGACAGGCGTTTCTCAGCTACACCATGTCATTAGGATATTGTTATTATGAATACACAAATGGGAGTCTATGTAGACACAAAGTAAACACATCTCTCTCCACCCAGCCATCTCCGACATGTTTACATAATAACAACCCCCGCTGGCACAACAGTCAGCCTTGGGTCACTGAGGTACTTTACAGACAAGACAAATCTCATCGTGACACAGGTCAGGAGGGCGGAGATGGAACAGACAGCATCACATCCTAATGGGACACTGGGTCAACAGGGTCATGGACAGGTGCCCCATAAGTGAGGCTGGTAACTTTTATTGAACATCGACGATGAACCAACGAGGTGATCTGCAAACACCAGCTTTTGAACGATCGGAGTGTTAGCGGACATTAGTCATTACGAGCACTCTTTGGACGGGTAAACCGAGGCTCACAAACATCAAGCAACCTGCCAGGCCCTCCTATTTGCTCGCTCTCCGCACCTGCTCTGTTTTACACCAAAGATGTCTTGGGCTCTAACTGCTCTGTGCAGCCGGGGAGCAAGCAGGACTGTCTCCAGCAGGCCCAGCCCCAGGGCCAAGGGGTCTGTGTCCCATTTCTAGACACTTGGTGACCCAAGACTTCAGTGGCTCCAGGACATTGGCGGCAGCTCGGCTAATCACAGCCAACGGGTCGGTGGTCCCAGCTCCCGTGGCTACGACTGTGATCCTCAGGATCCCGTCTCCTTGGGAGACCAATGCAGGCAGCCTGGAATTAGGGGGCCTTGCTGCTGGCTTTTTCTCATAGGAAAGAAATAATTATTAGGTAAATAAGCCCGGTGTTTCCCAGCTGGTTAAGCCTGCTGTCTGGGAGAGGCATTCCCGCGTCAACTGACGGAGAAAATCTGAAATTGAGGGACCTTGGGCAAGCTGCTGAAACTCTGGCATTTTCTATCCTTATCTTCACGAAGATAACACGACTTCCCTCCCAGAACTGTGATAAAATTTTAAGGAGGCACCGCACGTAAATCACTGCAACGTAACAGGTACTCGGGATCTAATGAATGATCCCATTGGACTCCCCCCCCACCCCCGTCTCCCATTTTTCCTGGAAAAAAGTGTTCAAACTTCAAACTGACGATGACAGACGCTTCCTGGGGGCCGGTCATCTTCCGTCTACTTTCCTCCTGGGGTCGAGGGGATGCTGGGGGTCCTGAGGGCAGCTCAGCTCAGCTCCCCCTCCCCCTCCCCTCCCCAGGATGTACAAGTGGTCCCGCTCCGAACATTTTCAACGTTAAAACGCGGTCCGCGGCCTGCGGCAGACGAGCCGGCGACACCCAGACCCTCGCGCCGAGCCGCCACCGCCACCGCCACCGCCGGGCGCCTTCCCGCACGGGTCCCGCGCGCGCGGCCCCATCACTGCGCCCCGGGGCAGCCGCGGCCAGGTGCGCTACAGGTGCGGCCGCCCCGCCCCCCGCCCCCCGCCCGGCGAGGTCTCGGGCCGCGGGATCCCAGGCAGGCGTCGCGGGCGGGGGGCCCCGGGAGCCGAACCCCGCGCCCCCCCGCGACCCCGGGGCGCGGCGCGAACTTCGCCGCCCGCGCTCGCGATCCCGGCCCCGAGCGCCCCCGCGCGCCCGGCCCCCGCCTCCCCGGCCCCGGCCCCGCCGCCCTCCGCGCCCCGCGCGCACCTACCCGGCCGGCCGCCGTCGCCATCCGCGCCCGCCTCGCAGGCTGCGGGCCCCGGGGGGCGCCCCGGCCCGGCCCCCGCCCCGCAGGACGGCTCCGGCTCGCCGTGCGCCGCGAGCTGCCGGACGCGCTCCCAGCTGCCCGAGTCGGCCGCCCGCATGCCGCCGGGGGGGGGGGGGCCGCTGCCGCGGGGCGCCGCGCTCACGGCCGCCGGGGCCCACGCCGCATCCGGGCGCAGCGCAGCGCCGCCGCGCGCCGGGCCAGGCTCCCCGTCCCGCCGCCCCGCCGCCCGCGGCCGCCGCACGCGAGGACTCCGCCGCCGGCCGCTCACGTGGGAACGACTCGCACTCCCGCGGCTCCGCCTCCCGCTCCTTCCGGGCTGGCGACGGCCGCGGCCCCGCCCCCGGCTCCCGCCCCGCCCCGGCCGCGCCCCTCGGCGGCGCCCGGACTCGCCCCACGGCCCCGCCCCCGCCCCCGGAGGCGCCCGGATTCGCCCCCCGGCCCCGGCCCCGCCCCAGCCGCGCCCCTCGGCGGCGCCCGGACTCGCCCCACGGCCCCGCCCCCGCCCCAGCCACGGCCCCGCCCCCGCCCCTCGGCGGCGCCCGGATTCGCCCCCCGGCCCCGGCCCCGCCCCCGGCCCCGCCCCGCCCCGGCCCCGCCCCCTCGGCGGCGCCCGGACTCGCCCCACGGCCCCGCCCCCGCCCCAGCCACGGCCCCGCCCCCGCCCCTCGGCGGCGCCCGGATTCGCCCCCCGGCCCCGGCCCCGCCCCCGGCCCCGCCCCCTCGGCGGCGCCCGGACTCGCCCCACAGCCCCAGGCCCGCCCCGGCCCCGCCCCCGGCCCCGCCCCCGCCCCTCGGAGGCGCCCGGATTCGCCACAGGGCCCCGGCCCCGCCCACCGACCCGCCCCCGGCCCCGCCCCCTCGGCGGCGCCCGGATTCGCCACACGGCCCCAGCCCCGCCCCGGCCCCGCCCCAGGCCCCGCCCCTCGGCGGCGCCCGGACTCGCGCCACGGCCCCGACCCCGGCCTCTCGGCGGTGCCCAGACTCGCCCAACGGCTCCGCCCCGGCCCCGCCCTCGGCCCCGCCCCCAGCCCCTGGCCCCGCCCCTCGGCCCCTCCGCGGCGCCCGGACTCGCCCCGCGGCCCCGGCGAGCGCTCCGTGGCCCGGTTCCGGGACGCCCGGCGCATCCCCGACGCGACCACTTCTGGACCGACCGCGGCTCAGAAAGGCGGCCCGTGGCGCAGAGGTCGGAAGGAACCGGCTGCTCCCAGGTCCCCGAAAGCCCGGAGCGACTGCGTCGGGCGGGGGGGGGGCGGCCCGGCACCCCGATTTGCATAGTCTCGGCTCTTCTGACACCCCCGCCCCCTCCCCGTGACAGCGCTGCGGAACCGCTGAAGTCCCAACAAGCGGCCAGGAGAGGGCAGAAAGAATGGGACATTCCCAAGCTCATCTGCGCTGTGCGACCAGACGTCCTCTAAGGGGACGTGATGCTGAGCGCGTTCACTGTGCGGGTGGGGGGGAGGGGGGCGGGAACCCACGTGCTCCACCTCCCCCCAGGACACCGTCATCTGCTGGGGGGCCTGTGTCTGCATCTCACTTCCCGAGCCTATTTCCTCATCCATAAAATGAGGCATCAGTAAGTCCCACCCCGTGCACGCTCAGAGATGCTTCTGAATGTCCCTCTGCCACAGCCAGGACTGGACCCCGGAGTGGGTGGGGGGCCAAGCCCGGCAGGAGGTGGCACCTTGCCTGCGCACACATCAACCTGCCTGCTGCAGTGGGTGCTCCAGGGGCTGGCGGTGCTCGCTGTAAAATGAGTTTGCAGCTCGCAGCCCCCTTTGATCTGGGGATTATGATGCTCTTTAGAGGGACTAATTATCTCCCTGCAACCCCAAGAAGCCGGTCTGGTCCCCACCCCCACTCCTCGCAGTGGAGACATGGGGAACTGAGGCCACATAGCCAGGTGAGAACTCACACCCCCTCGGTGATGTCCCCGGCCTCCCCTTCCAGGCAGCACACACCCAGGCCTGGCTCCGTAACCTACGGTTCCCACAGGCCCAGGCCGGAGCTCTGGGAATTTCTAGGTCACGGGCATAGGGCTCTCCAACAACCAGGGGAAGCGAACTACTTCCCTCCACCCAGCCCCAAGTGTCTAAAACTGTTCACAGGTCACTTTCCTCTCTGTGGGCGAGGAGCCCTGCCTCTTAGCAGGCACTGTGGTCCGGCCACCATCCATCATGGCCTTGCCAGCCATCCCCCAAAAAACGTCTTCCTTACCCTTCCTATAATGCAAAAACTGACCCAGTTGTAGAGGCCCACAGGGCTGCCTCAGACCCCCCACCCCTGTTAACTGGAACCCCAAATGCCCAGCAGAAACCTGACCAGTAACACCAAATGCTGGTGGTGCTCCCAGCCAGGAAAGGAAACTACCCAGAGGGTGAAACACCCACACCACGCTAAGGGGAGGAAACGGACCTCACACCACATGAGAGGAGATGCTGGGGATCCCTCGATTCTTTTGCCTTTTCTGGGATAATCGGCAAAACACAACAAAAGAAAGATTGCTCCGAGCCACCCTGGGGGGAAAAACTGGGAATGCCCTTGCATTCTGGAGACACCTGGCACAGGACTCTCCGTTCCAGATGTCTTCAGGGACCCAAATGAGGACATGAATGAGTGCTATGGGCTGTACTGGGCTCACTGTGGTTTGTTTCTTAGGGACTTTTAGGTTGTATTCTTTGGCTTAGACACACTTTGCATAATAAGCAGATAAGAAGGTGCTTCCGTGAGGCCCCTGGGTGGCTCAGGGCATGATCCCTGGGTCCTGGGCTCCCCGCAGGGAGCCTGCTTCTCCCTCTACCTGTATCTCTGCCTCTGTGTGTCTCTCATGAATAAATAAAATATATTTTTTTAAAGGAAGGTGCTCCCACAAAGGAACATGCACTTTCCCATATTTCTTGAAGTACATGGAACTCTTCCTCTATCTTTCCACTTTTGGTAGAGACACGCAATTTTCCCTTGATTCCGTAACAAGAAAACAGCAGCACAAGCATGAATGTGTAGCACTTGCCACTTGGATTCAGTGTCAGGGAGTCTTTAGGGAGGGGTGGGGACTGTGGCACGTAAGAAGCAGTAGATTGCTGTCATACAGGAACGTGGCTCTAGTGTCACCAGAAATTCATTTATTTATTTATTTATTTATTTATTTATTTATAGCTACTAGGAATATGGATTTTTAGGCGTGATCCAAGTTCAAAATGTTGACAACTCTTTAACACGGAGAAGAAAGAGGAGAGGGTGAGGAAGGAAAGAACAAGAGAGTAAACAGGTCTAGACGTTTCAGAAGGCAGAAGGCAGAAGACTCACCTTCCCTTGCTTTCTGGGGGCTCTCAAACTGCCCAGGCCTCCCCCCGTTGGCATTAGCCTCAGTCCCTGCTCCTAACTCTGCTAGTGGGCAAGCTTTTGGCAGCAGCGGCAGCCTGAAGCCTTCTAGAAAAAAAAGCCACCTGCCTTGGGTGGGAGGTGTTTCTTCCTGGAGGTAGGTTTCTCATTAGGAGGATACCCTGCACCCAGGAGACGTTTCTGCGCGGTTCTGCAACAGGAGATCCAGGAACCAGGTGACAACTCACTTTCTGCCCTGAGCACTTGGGCAGACCCTGCAGGAATGATGACGCCAGGGTGGTGTTGACTGGAGGAGACTCCACGACAGAGCCCGCTTCTGAGCATGCAACCTGGGAAGACGTGCCTTGCCCTTGGGTTAATGCTGTGCTGTCGGCGCCTTGAAATTCTTAATTATTTTTGAACTGGGAGCTTCACACGTTCACTTTGCACTGGGGTCTGCACAATTTATGTAGCTGGTTCTCCTCCCAGGAGATCTTCCCAGCCTCTCCTGGGGATGCTGGGAATTGACGTCGGAGACAGCTAGGCCTGGGATTTGGCTCATTCTGTCCTTCTCCCGGGCACGTTGGGTCCGGCCTCTGCAAGGCAGCAGGGAGGGAGGATTTGGGGGCTGGGGCAAGGCAGCAGGCACTGTCCCCGTCCATTCCTCCAGACAACTAATTAAGGAGCCATGGTAGAGAGGGAAATCGGATGGGGGGGAGGGTGGCCCGTCAGCCAGACGGTGGGGCGGATGCTCTGCTTCTGAGCTCTGAGGCCAGATGGTGTCCCCATGACCCTGACCTCAGGTGCCACCAAACAAAACAGAAAGGCAGCTGAGGACAGGGACGCTAGGGATCACAGTATCCCTTGGCTTCCAGGGGGCCTTCCTTTAGATCACTGGAGAAAATGACTAGATAATCTGACTTAAGGGAAAAAAAAAAAACCCTAAACATTGTGTTAAAGGACCCCGCTACACTTGATGTGTGCTCGAAGTGGAATATTGGAACCCACTGGAATTTTCAGGTATTTTTTTTCCCCCTTGGCTGTGCTTTCAGTATTTGTAGAAGAGATTTGACTAAGATCTCCAAGCCAACATTCCTGAAGTCCTCTCCAAACACCTGAAACCAAGACAAAGTTAGCAACTCTAGATTCCTAGGAATCTGCACAGTTTTGTCTGTAACACCTTCAGGAACTCCTGGCAACACTTGCCGGGGGTCTGGAGACCTCGGTAGCCAGGTGGCCACTAGCTTGTGTGGGCCTGTGGAAAAGGACCTTACGCCTAAGCTCCTCACTGGCCGAGGTGGCCTTTGCTGTCCTTCTCGGGGTGACTGCGTGGGGGTGCTCTGTGCGTGGGTCACTAGCAGTGATAGCAAACGTATTAGCTATCTGCTGCTGCATAACAAATCACCCCCAAAACTTAGCAGCTTAAAACCACCAGCGTTTATTATCTCTCAGTCTCTGTGGGTCAGGCCCACGGTTCAAGGTCCCCGGAAGGGCTGCCATCGAGGTGTCCACTGGGGCTATAGTCAACTCAAGGCTCTCTGGGAAAGATCTACTTCCAGCCTCACTCATGTGGCTCTGGCAAGATTCAGCTCCCCGTGGGCTGTTGGCCGGAGGCTGGCCTCGGGTCCTTGCCGTAATAGAGCTACGGGTGTACTCACGAAATGGCAGCTGGCTTCCCCCACAGGGCTCTGAGAGAGAGCAAGACAGGTTGCATGCAAGGTGGACACCAGGGTCTCTTTGTAACCTAAACTCGGAAATGACATCCGTCTCCTTTTCCCTGTTTGTTAGAAGTGAGTCACCAGATTGTGCCCTCACTCAATGGGAGGAGGGGTGATAGGAAGGTGTGGATCAGGACCAGAAGGCAGGGATCGCTGGGGGCCACACTGGAGGCCTCCTGCCGCAGGAGGCTGGGGACACAGGACTCGAATCCTGACTCGGGCACACACTAGTGTATGATCTCAGACAAACAATTTTGCCCCTGGAAGCCTTAGGTTCTTCATCTATAAAATGGAGAGGATCGTGGCTACTATCTCGGAAGGTTGTGCTGGGGGCAGGTTTCAAGGACAATACATACACGTAGAGCTCTGAATGGTGCCTGGCACAGGGCAAGCCCTCGAAAAATGGGCTGGGGGGACATGGCTGGAGGAGGCTGGAGGGACACGGCCATTGCTTCCGAGTCAGACAGGCACTACCTGCTATCTCCATGGAGATCTGCAGCCCTGTGACTTGGAAGGCCTTTGGCAGGCCCTGGGATGCCTTTGTGACCAAGGCCACCAGCAGGGACGGAGCTGGTCTTCCCTTGGCCATCCCTGTAGGACTTTGGGGCACAGGTGCAGCAGGAGGATTAGACAGGATTTTCCCCCAAACCTATTTAGACCTTTGCCCTACGGGGATGGAGGATTTTACCCGCGATCCATCCTGCCATCTGTCCTGGGGAGGCCTTCCTGGCTGGACACTTTTGTGTGCCTGTCATGGGCTCACCGGTACCCTTTGACGATCTTCCTGGGGCCCCAAATGACCTGGCAAAGATGCTGATCCCCTCTGGGGGCTTCCAAAGGGCCAAGGCTTAGCTCAGTCCTCGGGCGGAGCTGGGCATTAAAGCACTTGCACGGAGTGCAGCTGGCCTCCGCGTCCGGCCTGTAGGACTGTCTCGGGTCCCAAACTAGATTCTCAAGTGCAACAAAAGGAAAGAAGCCTTTATCCAGGGGCCGCATCTCCCCCATCTCCTCTAAGCCCCTGTTCTGGGGAGTTTACGTCAAGCAAGGAGGTTTCTGCAAGAAGTTGAAATGTTGCAGCTTATTCAGAATAAAGACAATAACATCAAAATATCACGACTTACAACAGTAATACTGGCAAATACTGACGGGGCACCGACTCTATGTGTTCTAAGAACTTGACACAGTCATTTAACCCTCCCAACAACCCTGAGAGATACAAGTAGACGGTACACAGTATTATCATCCCCATTTATGGGCGGGAAAACAGACACAGAGAAGGCAAGTCACTCACCCAAATACACACAGCCAGGGAGTGATGCAAGCAGAGCTCAAGCTCATGGAGTCTGGCTGCAGACTCAGTGCTGACACCCCTGATGCTACTTTGGCGACAGATGTTACCACTGAGTGCTCCCTTCACCCCAGGGGTGCTCTTTCTAGCTCATTCAACCCTCCAAAGCACCCTATCCCCATCCCAGATGAGACACAGGTTTATGGAGACACAGGATTTACCCAAGATCATGTGGCTGGTAAATGCGGGGGGCGGGGGCAGTCTAAGCTTCAGAAGTGTGGGGTGTCATCTGGGGAAAATCCTCCCCCGTCAGAGTTACGGAAAATGCCTGCCTGTGGGCCGGGGGGATAGCCTGCTCCTTGCCCTCGTTCTGAAGCCGGGAGTCCAGGACTCCCCAGGGTAGTTGGAGGAGGGGGCATGGGGGGTTTGGGGGTGTGTGGGGGTGTGTGTGGGGGAAACGGGTCCTCTGCTGCCCAGGGGGCCACTAGCGGTACTTCCCCTTCTCCAACTGGTTCAACAGCAGGTTTGAACCAGGGGTCGGGGGCTCCCCAGAGTGGGGCTGGCGGCCACCCCCACAGTTTTCAGTCCTTGTGTCTCCCCTTCCTATGTGTGACTCAAAAGACACAGAGGGCCATGGGCCATCAGAGTCCGAGATAAAAATAACATGGACTGGGGCAGCCTGGGTGGCTGAGCAGTTTAGCGTGCCTGCCTTTGGCCCAGGGCGTGATCCCGGGGGTCCTGGGATCGAGTCCCACATGGCGCTCCCCGCAGGGAGCCTGCTTCTCCCTCTGCCTGTGTCTCTGCCTCTCTCTCTCTCTGTGTCTCTCATGAATGAATAAATGGAATCTTTAATAAAAGAATAAAAATATGGACTGTTTACTGAGCACCTCTGCTTTTGTGCCAGGAACTCCTCTGCTAGGTACTTGTTACATATACATATATATTTAATTTAAATTCAATTATTTTTTAAAAGATCATTTATTTATTTATTTATTAGAGACACAGAGAAAGAGAGAGAGAGAGACACAGGCAGAGGGAGAGCAGGCTCCATGCAGGGAGCCCGATGTGGGACTGGATCCTGGGACCCCAGGATCACGCCCTGGGCTGAAGGCGGCGCTAAACTGCTAAGCCACCGGGGCTGCCCAAATTCAATTATTAACATAGAGTATTATTAGTATCAGAAGTAGAGTTTAGTGATTCATCCGTCTTACATAACACCCACGGCTCCTGACATCACGCGCCCTCCTTCAGGCCCGTCACCCAGTCACCCCAACCCCCCGTCCTCCTCCCCTCTGGAAGCCCTCAGTGTGTTTCCTATAGTTAAGAGTCTCTTATGATTTGTCTCCCTCTTTGATTTCATTTTATTTTATTTTTCCCTCCCTTCCCCTATGATCCTGTCTTGTTTCTTAAATTCCACACACGAGTGAGATCATATAACCATCTTTCTCAGATTGACTTAGTTCACTTAGCCTAATACCCTCTAGTTCCATCTGTGTCATTGCGAATGGTAAGATTTCATTTTTTTGGTGACTAGTATATTGTATATACACATACACCACATCTCCTTTATCCATTCATCTATCGATGGACATCTGGGGGCTCCTTCCATGTTTTGGCTATTGTGGCCATTGCTGCTATAAACATCGGGGTGCAGGTGCCCCTTGGAATCACTATGTTTGTATCCTTTGGGTAAATACCTCATTATTTAAATGTTAATTTACCAAGGCGCAGAGGTAGAACCATCACTGTTAAGGGTTATCAGTAGTTTTGGGTAGAGCACTTTACACATAACCGCTCCGTTCAATCCCCACAACACTATGTAAATACTATCCTTATCCTCACCTTATCAATGGGGAACCCAAGAAACTGAGAGCTTTAGTAGGTTGCCTGAGGTCACACAGTGCTATACGGTGGAGCCAGGGTTCGGACGCCTGCCATTCTGGCTCTAGACTGTTCTCCTAACTTTTATTCTGTTACTGTAATTATTGTTGTTTTACAGTTGAAGAAACCAAGGCTTAGAGAGGTAAAAGGATTGGTCTAGGATCACACAGCAGGTCAGTTTAGACCTAGTACTTCAACCGAGCCTGTCTCCCTTTAACCATCCACCGACTCAACAGATACGAATTGCACACCAACCATGTGCCAGGCACTGCACTGGGCTCCCGAGGCGATGCCCGGACAGTGGAGCCTGTCTCGGAGCCCTGCGGGGACACCATCCCTCTCCCCGCTTCGTGTCCACGGCCGTTACCTGCAGGGTGCCCGTCCAGGGACATGGAGCTGATTTGATGGGAGAGGGGCTCTTGCGAGGGGCTGCGGCATGGAGTTCTGCATGCATCTTGCTGCATCTTCCCTGTACTCACTAGTGAAGTTGAACAAGTCAGGCCACCTGGGGCCTCAGTTTCCCCACCTGCGAGATGGAAGCTAGGATAGTCGCCTATCCCCCAAGACTGTTCTGTGACGAGCAGAGGAGCCCCTAGGTGGGAGCACCCATGGAGCTGCAGACGGCAGATGGAAGACAGCTGGGCTCTGGGGCGGGTTCGGTAAAGGATCCATTTGCTCGTTTGCTCATTCGTTTTGTTTGGTCACGTCTGTGCTCGGCGCCTGCCGCGAGCGCACGCCTGTCCTGGATGCTGTGGGAAGAGGCAACAGGACCCCAGCGTGTGGAAAGCTGACACCCCACTTGGACGTTAAGATGAGAAAGGGGGCCTGGGGGCAGATTCAATCTCTCTGAGCCCCCCCACGCCTCATGGGCGGGGCTTCGGTGGGCCTCTGCCACCACCTCTCCAGGGAAACGGAAGGATCCCAAAGCCCACAAGCCTGGTGAACCCCTTCAGGGTTCTTGCATGCAGGGCAGGTGCGGAGGCCAGAGATGCTGGCCTGGGCTGCCCCTTCAAGGCTGAAAGTGCCCATGTCTCCTAGGGCGACTTAACCTCATAGAGGCTAAAGCAAGTTTGAACCACTGGGGTAAGAGCCCTGGGCAAAGGCCGGGCCCTTCGCCTGAAGGTCTCTAAGCTACCGACAGAACCGGGCATCCCAACGCTGCGGTGGGGTGCAGTTGTTCAAAGACAAAGCCGGCTTCTCCGTCTAAGAAAAACAGAAGCCCAGAGAAGTTCAGACACTTGCCCAGACACACACAGCAAATCAGGGCCCCAGGCAGACGGACGTCATGGGGTCCTAGAGCAGGGATTCTCAAGGTGGGACCCCTGGACCTGCTGCATCAGCACCATCCCTGCACATGTATGAGAAATGCAAATTCTCTGCCCCACCCCGACCTCTTGAGTCCCAAGCTGTGTCTTCACAGCCCTCCAGATAGCCCTGGCGATGATAAACTTGAGGGCCAGTGCTGTGCCCAGAGTGAAGGCTGCTGGATCTCTGCCTCTTCCGAGGGGGGGAGGACCAAGGCAGTGGAGCGTAGCAAGGTCACTTTCTGGGTGACTGTGACGTCATAGTTACATAACCACCCCTCCCCTGCCTCCGGTGGATTTCTGCACCCGGACTCCAAGCTCCAGGGCCCTCCCCTGTCAGGAGGCCACCTGCCTGGGCTCCAGGAGGCCCGTCCGCACATGCCTGAGGCTGCTTTCCCATAGATACGGGCTTTACCTGCTTGTCGGCCCGCCTGCCCGCCCCTCGGACCCCGGGCCCATCAGCCAGAGCAAGTCGGGGCTCCTCGGACTCTGCACGCAGAGCAGCGCGGCCTCCATCGCCTCCACGCAGCACCCCAGGGTTCTGCGGCTGCCAGTTTTGCCCCTGGCAGAGCCGGGAGCGGGCCTGACTCTGCCCCACGCTGCTGGGGGGGCCAAGCCCAGGGACCAGGGCAGAGCGTTCTTCACTCTGGACATCAAGAAGTCACTTCGGGCCCCGGGCTCGGGTTCTCAGGGCAGAGATCCGCGACGGCCTCCAGTCCCACTGGGACCAATTAGAATTTGTTCTAAGTTCTTCTTTTCTCAGAATTGTCCTTAAATATCTTTGGGACTGGTTTCAGGAGGCAGATACATAGGAAGGACCGGCGTCTTCCCCTGAAGTTTCTCCGCCAACAAGTAAAAATGCGTTGGGCTAACTGTAAAAGAAGCTGCGTTCTTCTTGTTTTTAAGGCCCCAGGCTTTGAAAGCCGCACGTTTCTCCCAGAGCAGCAGGCAGGGGCCCAGTGGAGGGATTCACGCATATTTCTGGGGTGAAGGACAACCCCACGGGCTGCTGCTTGGGCTTCTCCCATCTCCCCCGGCAATTCCAGGAAGGGGCAGATCTTACACCTGAAATATGCCCACAGCGCCAGGCACACGGCAAGCGCATGATGAATTTTGTGGATTCATGCAAAGATCCCGAGTCCCAGCTCAGGGCTTCCCAGAGTTCCCCTTGTGCCAAACTCAACATGCCCTTTCCGTCACTCCAGTCCCTCCCCATTTTACCTAAGGAGAGCATCCCATGTCCTAATAAATAACAATAGGTCCCATTTGCCGTGGGGCCTGGTATGACAGACCCTCGAGAAGCATTATTGCATAAATCCTGCAACTCCCCTGTAAGAAGGGGATACTGTTATTAGACCCATTTTAAAGCAGAGTCAACTGAGGGTAAGAGAAGGGAGCAGAGACTGCAAACTGGTTGCCCCAGAGCCAAACGCGGCCTTGGAATATACGTTCTTTTCTCAGCACTTGATTAAAAAAACATTTAAAACACCGGTTGCCAACTTTTTAAATAAGGATGATTTACACCAAAAAGCTCAGACATTTAGCTTTACCTCTGGAAAATCAGGAAGTCTGGGAATAGTGACGCCCCATTCCAACCCGCATGGTGACTGCGAGGCCCGCACCACCTCCTTGCTCTCCCTCTGCCCCCCTGCTCCCTACGATCTTACCCTGGGCCCCCTCACTCCTGTAAATGAGCTGCCTGGGTGCTCTGGGCGTGGGGTGTACAACCACCAGTCTTACGCCGCAGCTAATGACAGGCAAAGTCAGTGCTTATCCTGAGTCCATCTGTCTGTCTGGCATAGCTCACCTGGGCCCACCCCTGGGCGACCCGATGGGGCAGGGGATGCTGGTGTTTGTTGTATTGGCTGGGTGACCTCGGGCAGACCCCCTTCCCTCCCTGGGCTTCCCTCCCATCGATACAGCCCAGAGGCTGGACGGGGCGGCCTATTAGGCTCGCCAAAGCTCCCCGCAGCCACAGAGCCAGTTGGGAAACCGTCCTAGGGATACAGAGAGGCCAGGTGTGGACTTGCCCACCTGAGCCGTCCTGTGGAAGTGAGTACCTGGTGGCAGGGGGACCATGTCATTAACCGGAGCTTTGCCATCAGCACTTACAGGGGCCAGCGATCTGACCCTCCCCAGCGACAGGAGGCTGGGTTCCACCCTTGGAGCGGCTTCCAGCAGCAGTAAGCTAATTGCACGGAGCAGAGAGCCCATCAGAGACGACCCGACTCCCTACTCCGAGATGCAGGGTGCCTGAGCTGGGAGGTACAGCCAGCTTGTCCCTGCCGAGGTCAGTGTGAGGACAAAGATGCCCTGTGGGCACCGGGCAAGCTGGTCGGGCTCCGCGCTGCCAAGGGGAAATGCTCATTCAAGTCTCGAGAACAGAGACCATTCATTCAACCTCCCTTCTCTGTCCTCATTCTGCAAACATTTGACAGGAGGCATCGGAGGCCCAGAGAGGGTGGGTGGGGAGTGGTTGCCTAAGGTCACCCAGCACAAGAGTCAGGTGAGGGCGCAGGCGTCTTGAGCCCCTTTTGCGGGGTCCTTCCCATATTCCCTCTCCTTCAGGAATCCTTGAGCCTGGATTTCCGAGCCAGTGGAGTGGCCAGTGCGGGCAGGGAGTATCTGTGTGGTCCAGAGACCTAGTGCGGGGCCTTGTGCACGGTCCCTAGGACACAAACCACGGCAGAGAGAGTAGGGACCTGCGGGCTCAGGGGTGGCATGAGCCGCCTGAAGCTTCTAGAATGGAAGCTCGGTCTACAAGAAAGTTGGCAAAACTGACAGCCAGCAGCCCACATTTGGCTCACAGAAATATTTTGTTTTTCCCCACAGTGTTTTAAAAAAATTCACATTAGCTGCCAACATTTAAAAATTGGGGGATTTCACATAAAAGACAGGATTTCGGGTTTCTCTTGAAGAATCTTAAGATCTGGCAAAAGCTGGGCCACATTTCCACCTGGTAAGGATGGGCGGGAGCTAGGCCTACTCCCTCTGCTTCATCGTGCTCACACATCTTGCCTTGTCTGTGTGACCTCCCTGTATGCAGGTTTGGGGATTTCAAAGGCCTCTCTGTAGCCTCCTGGGCTAAAGTCACCCCTCTCTCATCCCGGTCACCCCGGGGAGGAATTCTGATCATCAGTGGTTCTCCATCTGGGGGCATTTTTGCCCCCCCATACCCAGCCCCAAGGGGTATTTTCGTGGAGACATTTTTGGTGGTCACAACTGGGCGGGGGGTGCTTTGGCTTCTCGTGGGTAGAAAGAGGCCAGGGATGCTGCTGGACATCCCACAGTGCACACGATGCACTAAGAATTATTCAGCCTCGACTGTGAGGTTGGGAATCCCTGGGCACAGTCAAGAGACACCAAAAGCCCCCAGGCCAGGAACAGGGCCCTGAGAGGGAGGGTCAGCCACGCGGGCCCTCTGCGCCCAGTCCTCTCCCGTAGTCACGAAGTGCCAGGGGTGGTCCCTCGGTGGAAGGAAGGGGGAGAAAGCACATACTGTGGCAGCCACTTGTGATCCAGGGTCAGAAAGGAATATTAGGAGGGGCAGGGCAGAGGCATCCGCAGGCGTGGACAATCCACGGGGAAGCCAGGAGCTAACTGGCCTGAATGGGGCTTGGGCCAGGCTTTCGGTCACCGTGCATTTATGAAGCACTGACTGCATATTCCGAGCACTGTGTTAGAAAAGTGCGAGGGGGCCCCGGGGTGGCTCAGTGGTTGCGCATCTGCCTTTGGCTCAGGTCGTGATCCTGGGTCCTGGGATGGAGCCCCACGTCAGGCTCCTGCTTCTCCCTCTGCCTGTGTCTCTGCCTCTCTGAGTGTCTCTTATGAATAAATAAATAAAATCTTAAAAAAAAAAAAAAAGCGGGAGAAAGCGACGATGTGCAGGACACAGCCCTGGCTGTCCAGGTGCGGGAGAGGAGGCCCGCTGAGCGCGGAGGGGCCCGAGGGATGCAGAGGAAGGGGGCCTCCAGCCAGGTATGTCCATAGGGGTGCAGGTGTGACTTCGCCCGGTTTCGGAAGGTGCCACGGGGAAAGGCGGAGATGGGGAGGTGGGCCTTCTGGGCCGAGGAAGCAGCCCAGGTGGAGGTGTGGTGACGGTAACAGGCTCAGAGGCACGCTCCGGCGACAGGATGTGGTCTGTTGGTTGGAAGGGAGACCGGCTGGGACGCAAGCACCTGCCGTGGGGACTGGAGGTTGGAGCGTCAGGAGCCACTGCATCAAGCTAAGCGGGAGACAGAGGGCAGAGCCCGTGGGGGGTCCTTGCAAAGGGAGCAGGACAGAACCATAACCCTGGAGACGTCACTTTTAAATTCTTAGAGCCTTGGTGTCCTGCTCTGCTCAATGTGGATAATAAGAGTAACGGCAACCATCACCCCAAAAGCTCCCCACGGGCCACGGCGGCCAACTGCACGTGATGAACACAATCCCCACGGCAACCCTCCGCAGCACCCACTACTGTTAGTTTCCTTTTATAGAAGAGGAACCTTCCAGGTATGGGCCAGCGAGCGGGCTCTAAGTCTTCTAAGGATGCTCCTAGTAGGTAGCGAGGTAGGATTTGAACCGAGGCACTGGGGCCCCAGTGCACATGCTCTCTTAACCTTCTGCTACTCTGCCTCTCTAGAACCTTCCGAGAGAATGGTCTTTAAGAACAGATGCAACCCAGCACGTAAGGTGCCCAGCACAGTGCTGGCACAGGGTGGGTGCAGGAGCTGTGACGTTTCACGCACAGGCCTGGCCCAGGTTCATGGAGCAAAGTTCAGGCCGTGGCACCAGAGATGTGCTGGAGGGGGCACGTGGGCGCAGGGGAGACGTGGGGGGACAAGAATGGTGCCCCCCCCTCCAGGTGAGCAACCGCTGAGCCAAGCGTCTGGAAGTGCCTCCTCCCTGCCTCCTTAGGACTCCTTCCTTCTCTCCCTTCCAAACGGAGCTCAGGGGACACTTCTTTCTGGAAGCAGTTTGGGACATGCCCGGGCAGAGTAATCACGCCTTCTTCTTTGTAACCAGAGCAATTTTTCAGACTCGGCAGACCCTCTTAGGGTGTGAGGGCATCATCCCACAGGGTTTCTCTGTCTTTACTGGGCATCTGCATCTCCTGGGGACCTGGGGTAGGGTCTGAGGTTCTGCTTTTCCAACAACAAGCTCCCAGGAGATGCCTCTGCTGTTGGTCCAGGCACCACACACTGTTAAGTGCCGTCCTCTGAGTGGAAAAGTCTCAGGGCACTTGCGAAGGGCCATTCCTCCTCCATGGGCAAGGTGCCCTCCAGGGGCGGGGGCTTCATTTTACGAATCTTGGCCTGTGTCAACCCCAGCACTGGGGGACAAGGGGAGGGAAGAGTGTTGATCCTGCCAACTTGAATGCTTCAATCTGACCTCTATCTCCTGTGCTTCAGAGACGCTCCCTGCGCACCCCCCCCCCCGCCCCCCGATCCTCAGAAGAGGGAGGCATATCCAGTGACTCTGCAGCCAAGGGCAGCCTGGGATAATTCCATCACCACCTCACCTCCATCTAGGGTCGCCAGCACGTCCTCTGGAAAACTATGAGATCACGAGTAAGAGTAAAACACAATGATTTTTTCGATTTTAAGAATTAACTCGCATGCTTCAACTGATCGTCTGCTGCGCTTTTTAAAACAAAAAGAAATCAGTTTTCCTGTTTCGTGATATTGAAAAAAAAAAAAGAAATAGAAGCATGCCGATTTATTTATTTATTTATTGATTGATTTTTAATTTTTTTTTTTTTTTAGCATGCTCGTTTTAACATTTTCATCTTAGGGGACAGATGTCAAAACGGCTGGACTCCACGGTGAACTCAGGACACCTGGGCAGGTGCTACGTCCCCCAGATCCCCAGCTGCACCATAACTCACTTCTTTCTCCCCCCACCACCAGCTTTATGAGGATAAAACCCACACGTAGCACTGTGTGAATTTAAGGTGCACCGTGTGATGGTCTGACACACGGATGGTCACATGCTCACCACGCTAAGGTCAGCTAACACGTCCTTCATCTAATGACCATCTTGTCGTGGTGGTGGTGGTGGTGGTGGTGAGAACGTGTAAAATCTACTCTCTCTGCAGCTCTGGATACAACACGATCCTGTTAACTACGGTCATCCCGCCGTGCACTGGATCCTCACAGCATATTCCTTCTTCTAACTGGACGTGTGTGCCCTCCAGCCAACGTCTCCCCATTTCCCCCATCCCGGAGCCCCTGTACCGACTGTTCTACTCTGTTTCTGTGAGCCTGACGGTTTTTGTATTTGTTTGTTTGTTTTCAAGTTCTACTGTGAGTGAAACCATAGGGTATTTGTTTTTCTGTGTCTGGCTTATTTTTCACTTGGCATAGAGACCTCCAGGTTCAACCATGTTGTGGCGAATGTCAGAGTTTCCTTATTTTTTATGGCCGAGTAATATTCCAGTGTGTGTGTGTGTAACATTTTCCTTATTCATCTAACTGTTGATGGATATTTTGATTGTTTTCATATCTTTGTTCCTGCAAATAATGCTGCAGTGGACACGGGTGTACAGCTCTCTTTTTGGGTTAGTGCTTTCATTTCCTTTGGATAAATACCCAGCGGTGAAATTGCTGGGCCGTACGGTAATTCTATATGGAATTTCCTTGAGAACTCCCCGTACTGTTTTCCAGAGGGGCTGCACCAGTCTGCACTCCCGCCAACAGGGCGCGAGGATTCCCTTTTCTCTACATCCTCACCAACATTTGCTGTTTCTTGTCTTTGCCATTCTCACAAGTGTGACGTGACATTTCACCGTGGTTTTTGATTTGCATTTCCCTGATGCCGAGTGATGTTGAGCACCTCTTTGCGTCGTACTCGGTCATCTGTACGTCTTCTTTGGAAGAATGTCTATTCAGTTCCTGTGCCCATTTCCAAAATGGATTTTTTAAAAAAATATTGGATTATCTGAGTTCCTTACATATTTTGGATCTTAGCCCCTTATTGGCTGTATGGTTTACAAATCTTTTCTCCCACTCTGTAGGTTGCCTTTTTGTTTTGGTGGCTGTTTCTTCTGCTCTACGGAAGCCTTTTAGTTCACACACATTTAGTCTCATGTGTTGATTTTTGCTTTCCTTACTTGTGCTTTTGGTATCACATCCAAAAAAAATCGTTGCCAAGACCGATGTCGTGGAGCTTCTCCCCTGCATTTTCTTCTCAGACTTTTATGATTTGGGGTCTTACATTTGCATCCTTTTTATTTTTCCCTGAATGCTCCTTTTTTTAAAAAAGATTTTATTTATTTATTCATAAGAGATACAGGGAGAGAGAGGCAGAGACACAGGCAAAGGGAGAAGCAGGCTCCCCTTAGGGAGCCTGATGCGGGGCTGATCTATGGACTCCAGGATCATGCTTGGGCCGAGGGCAGGTGTTCAACCGCTGAGCCACACAGGCGTCCCTGAATGTTCCTTTTACTTATTTATTTATTTTCATTTGTTTTTATGGAAGTTCGATTTGCCAACATCCTTAACCCATTTTGAGTTAATTTTTGTGAATGGTATAAGATAGGGGCCCAGTGTCATTCTTTTCCGTGTGAACATCCAGTTTCCCCAATACCATTTGTCGGAGAGATTACTTTTCCCCTTGCTACTTGGTCCCATTTTGCAGGTGGCAGCAAGACAAGCCAGCAGGACTTTCTCTACACCAAGTGCATTTCCTGCCCCGTGGGGAACGCCAGCTTTGGAGACAGTGGCACCTGTGAGAAGATGCATGTAAACCGGGATGAGTGGAAAACAACTTCATTTGCATCTGGAGAGACCCAAGCAGTGGCTTCTGCAGCAGGGACTCTGACAAACAGCACACAGACCTGTCTATACCGTTGCCCAACGTGCCTGCAGGCTTCTCAAATCCTTGAATTCTGCAAGCCCACATCCTCACAGCTCCTGTTTGGAACTGGGTTGCAAAGCTGTACTCCCAGCTGGAACTCAGCATCACAGCAGCTGTTATTAAGTACCTACCATGCACCAGGTTTGAGATGCATTTATGTCCTCGACCCAAAACCAAAACCATATAAGGCAATTCCTGTTTCCCTCTTCTGAGGACACGTGGAAGGCGGAAGTAATTTCCACAAGGCCACACAGCTCAGAAGTGGCTGCGCTGAAGCTGGAACCTGGGTCTGCTGACTCAGCCTGGGCCCCTGACAATCTTGCTGCTTAACCAGTTCAATGAGCTAATCACCCAACTAACAAACCAGTAGACCCGCCAACCCTCCACTCCAACCCCCCACATGCGTACGCTGAATGCCAGGCCCTGGAAACAAAGGGAGATGATGACAAGAATCCCGCCCTACCTGTTGGCCTTTAGCAGATTGCTCAACACCCCAGGACTTTAGTTCCCCCATCTATAAAATGGAACAATAATGCTGCCTCCCTCCCTCACTGGGTTAAGTGCCTGTAAAGCACTTAGAACCGCGTCTGCCACAGTTCAAGCATTCGGTAAATGTTATCTACTAACGTGACGTTAATGGAACCGTGATGTTTTCACTTACATTTTGTTTCCAGTGCAATGTGGTGCAATCGATTTTCAAACAAAGCAACTTTTTACAAAGCCTGTACCCAGGGATGGTGGAGAGGGCGGTGAGCTCCATTCTCAGCCCAGCAAATAGATTCACACGTCACCCTGGTACATCTCTATCTTTAGCCACAAAGGACAACAAAACAGGACTCAGCCTTCCACTTTCATCCTCCCTCTGCCCATCTGGTGAATGCGCGGGGGGAAGAGCAGTCCTAACCTCTCTGGTCCCCCGGGTGCCCAGGGGGAGGTCTGCCCCCAGTAGCCAAGAGAGGAGCCCTGGCACCCGCCCCCCGCCCCGTGGCAGAGCGAAGGGGTGCCCGCCCAGCTGCCAAGGCCTGAAGAGCTGGGACGGAACAGAAACCTGCCCTGGTGGCCCACGCCCAAGCGGCCCCAGGGCCACAAAACAAAACTTGCCTTCCTGGTCTCTTTCCTTGAAAAGCATAGTCTGGATCCTGCGTTTGAGTTCACAAGTGTGGAGGCGTTATTAGCATTTATCTGTTTTTTTCTTTTCCTTGCATCCCCTATACCCGGCATCCTAGCAGGTGACCTGAGAGACCATGGTAGGGAAAAAAAAAAAAAAAAAGGCAGAGAGGAGATTATAGAAGGGGCAAATAAAGAATTATTTGTGTCTACGGGGATGACGCCTTCAATTTCCAAGCCAACAACAAACCAACAACAACAACAACAAACAGGACATTCCGTGTTCCCAGGCCGCCTGCCCACCCCTTCATTCCCCGTGGGCGGCCCGCTGGCTCCATCTCCTCTCACTGAGTTTTCTGTAAGAACTTTGCCTGCATTCACCTGGGCTTGATGATGCCATTTTCCAGAACATCTCTAAAGCTGGCTTTTAAAAGGACCTTTCCAAAAGCTGCATAATCGGATCCCCTTGGAAATAACGTAGAAGATAAAAATTGCAGTTCTCCGAACCTCGGGTTTCCTGGCCTGTAAAGTCGTACGTCCATCCGAGCAGGTCGTGTTTGCCCACGGCGTCCTCGGGGAGGCAGCGATGTTGGGTGCATGCTGCAAATCTGGCCGCACAGGCGGTCCAGGTGCTTCACGCTCTGCGGGGACCCCGCGTCCCTAACCCGCCCGGCGGGTGCGTGCCGCGGTGTGTGCGTATCACATCCACCTGCGTGAACTGCCCTGGCCAGGCCCATCAGCGGAGACAGCCTGCCACCGCCGGAGACCCTCCCAGCCCTCTGGTTCAGAGCCGCGTCCCCATAGCTCAGCATGTCGCTCTCATCCCCTCGAACGTGTCAGCGCAGATTTTCAGCTTTGGTCAGACCGACCGGCTAAACCTTGTCACCCAGGGAGGCACCTACGGAAACACAGCTTTAACAGTCCTTTGAGCCTTGATCTTGGACACTGGGCTGCAGGGGGGCTTCTCCCACTGTGGCTGTTCTTGGGGTGTGACCTGGATGGACCTACCTGCTAGCAGGTCCTCCAGGCTCCACCTCCAAATGTACCTTGAATCCAATGGCTTCTTACCACGCCGCCTGCTGCAGCCGGGGGCCAACCCGCCTCCCTCTTTCTCTGGGACCTTGGCAATAGCCTCCCGGTGGCCTCCCTGCCACCACCTTGCTCCTTTTCTATCCAGCCTCCACCCAGAAACAGGACTTATAGCCAATCAGACCATGTGACCCCCCTGCCTAGAACTTTCCACTGACTTCCCTTTGTTCTTTAGGCAAACTCTGAACTGCTGACTGTGGCATAAATGGCATGGTCTATCCCCTTCCCGGTGCTCCCCGAATTCCATCCTTGCCCACTCTGACTTCATTCACTAACCTCCACCAGCCTCATTATCTCGTGACTAAGCCAAGCTGCTTCCCACCTCAGGGCCTTGACACGTGCTGCACTTCCTGCCCAGAGGGCTCGTTCCCTGTTCCTTTTATGCCCCAGTCCCTGTCCCCATTCAAGTCACAGTCAGATGCTAGCTCTCTAGAGGGCCTGCCCCCCTCGTCACCTGAAGCAGCTCCTCCTTTCAGTTTGTCCCCAGCTGATCATCCCACTTTCTTTTTTCTCGTAGCACGGATGCGTCTCAAGATCATTTGCTGGATGCTCATTGGTTGTCTCTCTCTACCATACAATAAGCTCGCTCAGGACACAAGCCATCTGTGTCTCGTCACCACTGAGTCCTGGACCCTGGAACAGTGCCTGGCACAGCGCAGATGCTCGTCATTTGTTGAATGAATAAATCTGTGGACAGTTTGGGCAGCATACCCTGGCAGGCATTGTATCCGACCCTGGAGCCGTGGCGGTCCGGGTAGGGAGGCTTTCTCCCCTGGACTAAGCACGCCAGCAACCCTCTCCTTCCAGTGACCTCCCATGTCCAGACAATGGCAGAAACCAGCCAGACTTCAGCCCAGCAGCACCTGCGAGGTCCTCCCTATGAGCCAGACCCAGTGCCCAACTTCGTCCCAGGCATGCAAGCCTCCCGATGACCCTACAGGGCAGTTACTACTCTTGTACCCATTTTGCAGATAGTGAAGTGGACGCACCGAATGGCTTCAACTCATGCCAAACAGCAGAGCTGGCTGTAGAGCCGGAGCTCTCACCTCTCCCGGTGAGCACCTGCAAAGTGCAGGATCTCCCCCGGGGGAGCTCAAAGCAGAGCTCGAGGCCGGGAGGCGACGGCCCCGTAGGGAGCAGTTCTGGGTTGGGGATGCTCCTTCCTCTCAGCAGCCACCACATCTTCACAAACCCCACGCCACCGGGGTGCTCGGGGTGCTCGGCGGGGAGCTCACAGGTGCAGCTGCTGGGGCGAGCGAACAACCGAGCGCCCCGGGAGCATGCGGGTCAGCAGGGTCTGTCTCCCCAGCCAGCCCAGTCCTCCCTGCAAACTTGGCCTGAATCCCATGAACCTGCTGCGAGAGCGGCCCCAGGCCTGGAGCAGCGGAAGAAGAATGAGGGAGGAAAGACATTACTTCGGTGGATGGAGGGGTGGATGGAGGGGGCGGGCAGGAAGGCAGGATTATGCTGGCTTTTGTTGGCCGAGGGGACAGGGCGGTAGGAACCTGCCACCCTGAATGGTCAGGGCGGAAGTCCAGGGTCACAAAGGGGGAGTGAAACGGGGACACTGCCTCTTAGGAGGGTTGTTCCTATCCTCCGAGGGTGCAGAGGAGGTTGTGGAGTCTTGGGTACTCTCCAGGGACCCAGAGGAAGAGGAGGGGAGGGGAAGAGAGGGGGCTGGGGCAGGGAAGGAGACAAGAGAGGAGGTGGGGGAGGAGTGGAGAGCAGGGGGAGAGGGGAGAGGGATGCCGGGGAGACTCAAAGGAGACTCAAAGCCTGTGTGCATGATCTTGGTCAAGATAGTGCACCTCTCGCTCAAATTTCTTGGGACACTGACACTCGCCGTGTGGAAAGAAAGTCATGTCTGTAGTTCATGAGTCTAACAGAGGCCTGACATCACAGGTGCTTGATAACCTTTCATTCCCTTCCTATTTGCCTCCCCAACCTCACATTTGGAAAAAGGAGATTGAGCCTGGGAATGAAAATGACTTCTTTCCTACGATTCATTCCTCTTGGCCCAGACCCAAGTTCACAGGCCTCAGCTACGGGCAGCAGGTACCCCGAAACCCAGGTGGAGGGCCCTGACCTGCAACAGGTCAGGGGCTGGCGTCCGTTTGTAGGCTTGCCGAGGTACAGGGGTGCTTCAAAAGGGGGGACCCATCACCAGGTGTGGCCACAGCCCCAAGTCTCCGGGTGCCCTGACAAACTACCTCCCCCGTCCCACCTGCGAACCTGACCTAGTGGAATATTCCATGTTCCCTGTCGTTGGGATTCTGAGCCCCTCCCTCATCAGCATCCTCAGGTGCCTCTCTCTCACTGTCTGCGGAAGGCTTTTTGCATCAGTCCTGGGAGCAAGAGGGAGTCTGGGAGATGCAATCAGGATGCTGAGGCATGGGCAGTTCTGGGATATGTTGATGGGTCTTAGGGGCAAAGATACAGGGTCACTCGTCCAACCAGTCATTATAGAGGAGCCACCACGTGCGGTGCTCTCAAGGCTGCAGGTACCAGTCCCTACCCTCTTAGGGTCTTTTGTCATCGGGATCATTCTGCAAGCTGTGCCGTGGCCAGCCCGTCACACCACTGCTCTCCGTTTCCCCTCTGTGCAAGGGCCTGGGTCGTATAAACTGCCTGCCCAGCTCCACACCTCCATGTGTGTGTGCACGTGTGCACACGTGTGCAAAAGCATGTGCACCAGCTGTTCCCTGCAAGCGAGAGGTTGTGACCTTGGCCTGACATGTCGTGCTCCTTCTGCCAGCTGACCCAGGCCTTGCCTGCTCTCCCCTGTCCTGCTCTGACTCCCCGACACCATCTGCTCTTCAGCTTCCGTCCCCGGCTCCAACTGCTGACCAGTGCTGACGCTGGATGCTTCACTTTGGCTTCTGGAGCCTGGACTGTATCTTCCTCTATCTGCACAGGCACTCCTAGAAAGGCCCCAGCTCTGCCCCTGTGACGGACCGTCTGCAAGCCTCAGGCTCACTTGGATCCCCGACTTGTGCCAACTCCGGCTCCTGCCTCCCGTTCTGCTCGGGGAAACGCAAGTGCTCGAGTTAGATGGCTTCAACTGCTTCTTCCCCGGTGTAGAATCACTACGCCATTTCCTTTCCTGTAGCAACGAGGGGGTAGCTTTGCTTTCAGAGTCGTAGCAAGGATGATGGCATAACGGGATGCATGTGGGTGGAGGACCCTGGGGAAGGCGACTGAGAGGTCAGTTCATCTGAGTAATGGGTTTTGCTTTTACCTGTGCTCACTCCTGGGCACCATTTATTAAGCCCTGTGTCGAGTGCTTTACAGACATCATCTCCCTTAGTTCCCTCTTAACAACCCGATGGAGTAGGGGCGATTACTGTCTCCATGGACTGGACATCGTGGGTGTCTCCTCCACACCTGTGTGAAGCGTGATCAGACTCGGGCCAGCTCCAGGGATGAGCCCTGCTTTGGTTTAAGCAAGTGGTTGGTACAGTGTGATCTGAAGACTGCTGGGCTCCCCGAGACCCTTCCCAAAAGTCTGTGAGGCCCCCACTTCCCAAGCCACATATCTGCATGAGGCTGGACCGTCCTCCTAAACTACAACGCCAACGACATACTATTGCAACAGCCTGAGCGCAGAAGCAGCGCAGGGATGAGAAACCTGCTGTCTTCGGTGGAGCCAGATTTTAGGGAGATTTGCAAACACATAAAATAATTGCCACTTGTTTCAGTAACTTTCCCCCCCTTTGGAAAATGTAGCTGGTATTCATAAAAATACGTTATTTCTATCCACAAAATGTAATGGGTTCATTGTTATTTTTACAAAGAGTAAATATTTGATCTTTTCAGTTTTAGTTTCTACAGGGTGACGTGGGCAAAGTGAATCCACAGAAACAACAGCTCGCAGGAGACCTAAGTTTTAAAAGTGTCCTGGGGGCGGTGGGGAGGGGGGCAGGAAGGTGGTCCCGATTCTGTGGATGATGATGCCGGGTCTCGGGGTGATGCTGCGGTGAGCGTGCAGCAGGGGAGAGCGAACCCCGGGGGCGCGGAGCCGAGAGCGTCAGCGTCAGC
Source organism: Vulpes lagopus (assembly GCF_018345385.1). Lineage (NCBI taxonomy): Eukaryota > Metazoa > Chordata > Mammalia > Carnivora > Canidae > Vulpes > Vulpes lagopus. The sequence goes on from NC_054831.1 coordinate 131,681,355, forward strand.
AGGGATGGCAACGGAGCTGCGGGCCGAGGCCACCGCCCTCTGAGGGCAGCGTCATGACTTAACTCACGTCCTTATCGTCTATGCCAGTTTGGATTCGGATGCCGAGCCCTTACAGAGGAAGGCGCTAAACTGCGAAACTTTTACATCTGCAGAACTTCCTCTTTCACATCTGAGGAAGCTGAGGCCCGGAGAGGGTAAAGGTGTGCGGGTAAGTGGACGGGCCAGGACCCCCACCCACCTCGCTTTGTAAGCCTTCATTTTCCCACCATGCTTTTCCCTGTCCAGGATCCAGATCACAAGAAGATGCCGAGGGCTGCGGCCACGGGACGCGGGGCGGTTGGTCTCAGATACTCAGGAGCGCCTCCCAAAGTCCCCCTCCTGGCCTCAGAAACGACCAGCTCTCTAGCCCACCTCTAGGGGCGTCGAGGCTGGCCCTGGGTCTGCTCCCTCCAGCCCACCGAGCTTGCCCCCCACCCTCAGGATTCCATTCTTTGCCGACCGGATGAGACCAGGGTGCTAGTTAGAGCTCGGTTGCAAGCAACAGAAACCAGGAGCGGCTAATTCAAGCAGAAAAGGCGCGTGCGTGTGTCTGGCCAGCTCATGCATCCCCCGGAGGGTGCGGGAGACAACCGTGCAGCGTGAGACACCAGGGCTAATGGCCCAAATCAAGGCGGGCTCCACTGCTGGGCGCAGACGCTCTACCTGCCCTACCGCTACTATCCATCACGGTCCCGTGGCTGCTCCCATCACAGCCTTGGGAAACGGAACCGAATTTGCACTTCTTGCCTCTTCTTTGGGGGACTGGCCTCCAGGTCTACAGGCGAGACGGTGGCAACTAAGTCACTGAGCTGCAAGGGAGGCTGGGAATACAAGTAGCCAACACTTTTCGACTTGATGGAGGGGCGCAGATTCTTCCTTAAAGTACTTGGAGCTTCTCCAAGCATAGAAAGGAGGTTTGCACGCCATGTGGACCAAATGAGTGACAGATGTCTACTGCAGAAATATGCTCTGGGAGCCACTTGGAGCTCCCACACGGTAGGCGTGGGGGGTAAAAGCTCCTGAGTGCCCGGGGAGCAGGTTTTTCCCAGGGACAAATGTATGGCTTTTGGCAGGGATTTGGGCTGCCAGTCATACCGCACAGTGGGTCCCTCGGCTCCCTAATTAAGTACAAAGGCAAACCCAACAATAACTAGGGCCATGCATGGGCTCAGACTGCCTGAGCTCAAAACCTGGCTCCGTCCGCTGATTTAGCCTCTGTGTGCCTCAGTTCTGTCACGTAAAATGGAGACAACTAGAGTCTCGCAGGGTAGGGCACTGTTAAGCCGGTCAGAAGGTTCAGTATGTCAGGTGCCTGGCCCCCGGCCGTTATCTGTGACCTGGGACACAACAGCAGAGGGTGAGCCACGTGGAGCCCGTCTGAAGCCACCTGCCACCCTCTTCTCTCCCACCGCACAGGATCTGCTTCTGAGATGGAGGAGCAATAGCAAAGCACTCTGTCTTCTAGAAAGCTTCCCTGGCCAGCCCAGGCCCCAGCGGTCTCTCCCGGCGTTCAGTGCCGCCAGCCTGCACTCATTCACTCATTCCCCCGACCAGTTCCTCCCTCGTGCCTCCTCTCCCGGCCCCCCGATGCCTTACCAAGCTCTTGAACACTGGCCTCCCTCCTCTTGTAGTGAGAATCTGGCTTTCCTCGTTTGCTGTCCCTTCTCCTGAATGCCATCCCCCCCGCCCCTGGATCATTGCCAGGCCAGCGTTTCCTTGTCATTCAAGTCTTAGCTCCAATGCCACCTCCTCTGAGAAGCCTTTCAGACTGTGTGAAGCAAAGCAGCTGCCCCTCGTTTTCCCCTTTACTTTCTCCTAGTCTCTGGCCCCTGGTGCTCTGAGCTGACCTGACTAGACTCCCGGGGCCGACTGTGACAGGCGCTGTGGCGGTGGCCCAGGCCGGGGTGCAGGGTGGCCCGGACTCAGGAATGGACGTTCTGACGCCGGGCACCAGGTCTTGGAGTACCTGGTGTAGAGTCACGTGTGGTGAAGGGCTGGAAAGACTTGGGGCCCGAGGTCGGCAGTGAACAGCGGGCGCCCCTCTGCCAAAGCCCCGTCCCCAGGAAGACGAGCCCCCGGCTGGGTTGGACATCCGTGGATGCCGAGGGCAGGCATGGCCCTGCCTGGCTGGCACCCCCACCCCCAGAGCCCTGGTGTGACCCGAAGGAGGCTGCTGCGGGATGGGCCGTGGGGGCTTCAGCAGCTGCCACGGGGCTGGGAGGCGCGTTAATGAGAGGGCCTGCTGATCTGGCGGCTTTGCTAATTAGGCTGCGAGGCTCCAGACCCAGCCAAGGAGAGGAGTTGCTTGCACTAATCAAGGGCGGTCTGCACTTCCTTGGCGGGGCTGCCCAGGCCCGAGCGGGCTGCGTGCGGGGCAGGGCAGGGGAAAGCTGGGGTGGGAGCGTGGGGGTGGACGCCGGGGCCCCCCGGCCAGCTCCGGGGGGCTGCTCCCTGGATGCCGGGGCCACCCTCTGCCCCGCTGCAGGGAGAAAGGCTGGGATGATGCGGAGGCCGCAGGGAGGAGGGGAGAGGAAGGAGAAGGGGCACGGGCCACAGGCACCGCTTAAGAACCGCTCTCTGGAAGGCGCCGCGCAGGAGGGGTCGGGAGCCTCCCTTTGCAAAACTCAGCCCAGGCGCTGGCGGCAGATGGGGTAGCTCAGGGCCTTAGGGCCTGGACTTGGTGCCTGATGGGGACAGCGCCCTGGACGCCCTGGGACGGCCGGGCAAGCCAACCCACCGCACCCCAGCAGGGCCCGAGAGCTGCCCTCCCCAGCCCCAGTCACCCCGGGGACCCGCGTGCAGCTTCACCCAATCATTCGCTCAGGCAGCACCTACTGTGTACCCCGGTCCAGCCCCTGGGAACACGGGGATGAACGGTGCCAGCCCTCTGCCTCGGAGGAGTGTGGCGTCCCAGCCAGGACCACACACCTGCAATGACATGACAGAGAAGTGACGTCACACGGGCTGCGGCGGGGCATCCGGGAGGCCGAGCAGGCTCAGGAGGTGGCCCCTGAGCAGAGGCGGGCAGGGTGTGTCACAGCAGGGGCTGACGCTCACAGAGCAAGGACCACGTGCCAGGCCACACGCTTACCCCCACTGTCGCGTCCAGGCTTCCCAGGGACCCTAGGCCGTGTGACTGTTAAAACGTCTCCATTTCACAGATGAGCAAACCGAGGCACAAAGCGATTAAGAAGCTTTCTTGGCATCGCACAGGTGGTAAGAGGCAAGTCCAGGGGCGGGGAGGAGAAAGCGGCCCGGAGAAGAGGGGACAGGGTCTGCAGCGCCGGTGATGATGACGATGCCGCCGCCGGAGGGGTCCCCGTGAGGGCTGCGGGCCGGGCCGGAGCCACGGAGCTGAGGGAAGGCAGGTCAGCCTGAGACCTGCAGCCAGAAGACCGGAACTGCCGATCGATTATACCTTCGTCGACTACTTAGCACCTCCCTTCCGTGGCTGGGGCAGGAGCGGGGCTCCGGCTGCCTCATCGAGAGTTCAGATGTGTCTTCTTTTCAGCTAAAGATGAGCTTGTCATTGCACGACTTTGAGACACCTCAGGAAGCGAGGCTGTGTGTCCCCACGCTGGGGGCGAGACTTTTGCATGCAGAGGGTGCCTCCCGCGGGAAAGGGACTTTTCAGACAACTCCGGCACCTCAAACAGAGGCTTAAAGGGGACAGATCAATCCGGCCCGCTTTGAGCTCCGACCCTCCCTGGCCACCAAGCACGGGGGTCTTAGGCCAAGTGGTGTGAACAGCTCCAGGCTCAATATGGTCAGAAGTTGTCCCAAGGTTGTCTTTTGGGACCCGCTGGCCTCCCTGTCGGGAACGTGGAGGTGGGTGTGCCCATGCCAGGGAAGGGAGCGGGGTCGGTTAAGGTTAGGGGAAGGGTGAGGGTGGAGGTCTTAGGACGTGCTCTGCACCCTCCCAAGCTCAGCTAGGCCTTTGCTTCCCTGGGAGGCCCCCAGCCCCTCCCCCGGCCAGATCCGGAAGTTTCTACCCTCCCTGGGTAGCTCTTGTCATGGGAGCCGTTTCCCTCTATTTCTTAGAAAGGATTATTTGCTTATGGTGACCTCCTGCTGTAGACCGTCAGCCTCACGAGGTTAGGGAACAAGTCTAACTTTGCTCATTATTACACCCTAGCACCTAGCATGGAGCCTGGCGTGTAGTAGGTGCTCACAAATACTGGTGGAAAGGATGCATGAATGAGGGATAATCTTGGCAGATCCATGATTCATCCCTTCCTCTTCCTCCCTCCCTTCCTTTCTTCCTTCAGGGAACTTTCTCTGGGGGTGCCGGGGATACAAGCTGAGTCGGAGGATTTGGTCTGGGCCCTGGCCATCAGATGGCCGGGCCTGCAGGAGGCCCCCCTGCCCTATGGCAGGAGCCCCCTAGGCCCATCCGCCCACACCTGAGGAGGCCGGGCAGATCTAACCCTCAGCGTGGACACGGATGGTGGGCGATGATGCACAGACCAATAATTCAGAAGCCTGCTTTGGAGACACATTCTGGAAGTTCCCTGCAACCTTCCAGCACCTTCTTTTCTACTCTATTGCTCACAGAGCCTATAGGAAAAGCCTGCAGTGGGCTCCTGTGGGCTGTCAGGGAGGGGAGGTTGGATGCTGGAAGTGTCGTGGGGGAAGCCAGACTTCAAACAACCCAGGGGTTGTAGGATGTGGGGTGGGGGTGGGAGGAGAGAGACAGAGAGAGGTGCCTCTAAAAGACAGAGGACTGTCTTGCCATAAGGAGGGCACTGGGAGGGCATCCAGATACTGGGTCATCAGAGATGACCCAGAGGCAAGCCCCAGGCAGGGACTGAACTCTCTCCTGCCGGGAGTGTTTTCTCCCTGGAGTTCTGGGAGGATTTAGTGCTTGTGGCAGGTGCTTGCCTGCGCTCCCGGGAGACCTTGAGCCTCCACTGAGGCCTTGAATGAGAGCACAGATGAAGCACACATGTGAGCAGGGCCGCCACGCGGCTGCTCTCTGCCCGCCACCTTGAGAGGGCACTTATTTCTGGGTGTCTGCAGGGCTTGCAGACCCTTCAGAGGGAAGCCAGAGAGCAGAGGCAGGAGGGAGCCCCAAACTCCCTTCAAGCTGCCTGGTAGCTCCTGTTCACACCCACAGGCAGGGCCAGATCCAAGAGCAGGAGACACCATAAAACCTCACCCAGTTAGGCCCCAACTACTGCAAATCCCAGGATGCTTCTTCCCATCCCACTCTAACTAGGAGATTACTTTACGGATGACTTTCTGATTTTATTTTATTTTATTTTATTTTATTTTATTTTATTTTATTTTATTTTATTTATTATTTAAGATTTTATTTATTTATTCGTGAGAGACACAGAGAGAGAGGCAGAGACACAAGCAGAGGGAGGAGCAGGCTCCATGGCGGGACCCCAGTGTGGGACCTGATCCCGGGATCCCAGAGTCACGCCTTGGGCCAAAGGCAGTGCTAAACCACTGAGCTACCTGGGCTGCCCATGACTTTCTGATCTTAAAAGACGAATCTACTCATTGCATGAAAGTTGAACAAATCAGAGAAGTTGAACGAAAAGAAAAAAGGATACGTCACCTATAAAAATCACACTTTCCTGGTTGTTACCTTTACTGGCTTTTTTTTTTTTCTCAAACAGATGACAACCTAGAATTTTCCAGAAATCAGGTGGCACTACACAGCCTACCCTGCCTCTTTAAATTAATTAATTAGTTAATTAATTAGGTTAAATTCAGCAATATTCCACGGACATATTCCCATGCAGATTCATACAATTTTAAAGTGGTGGTTTTCAATCCCGCACGTGCATCAGACGCACTACAAAGTTGGCTAAGATGTATAGATTCCTGGGCCCCACCTGGAGACCCATGGGCAGATCCGCTGTGAGGTCTAGAAGTTTCTGTATTGAAAGAGCCCGTAAGATGACTCTGATTCACAGAACCCTGATCTATACGCTACCTTTAAAAGTCACCCTTCCCTATATTTTTAGAAGGTGAGAGAGGGAAAAAAGATTTCAATTTGCTATCAGGAATTTTTAAAGCTTTAGCTTTTATAGGTGCTAAGGATACAGATGGTTGGCCGCAAGTTATGTTTTACTGGATTGTCTTTGTATTTTCACCTGATAATGAATAAAGTCGAATTCTCAGATCATTGATGGCACAGGGCCTGGGTCCCCACCATGGTGGTAATTCAGAGCAAGTAATAGAAGAGAGGATGTCTTTAGTGGAAGGGATGTTTCTCTTTATGTAGAAAGAAAAAACATTTTTTTGAAAAAGAAAAACACATCCGCTTTTGGGGGATGTCATGGATTTGGCAGATTTGTTTCCTTTGTCCTTCACTTTGCGACACAATGTCCCATCGATGGGGACCCATGGCCAGTCTGAGCGTGGGACTGAACACTGTTCTTGGGTGATGGGGGGCTCTGAATGACGTTTGCAAGATGGACTTGTCTATCAGGAAAAAATAGGCATCGGGAAGAAGGGGCTTCACACACAACTGAAAGCTCTTCCCCTAGGGGCCACACGGAAAGGACCTCCTGCTTCATCTTCCATGAAAGAGAAATTTCAATTGCCCAGACCAGCCTGTTTCCAGAGTGGAAGGATCCCAGCTGACCGAGCTGGGCTCACTTACCCTCACTGAGCCCAAACCCAGACGTGCCGAGCTGGAAGGGGACAGGTGACAGTTTGGCAAGTTCCTAGAAGCCCCATGGGTTCCCACGGTGAGCTTCCCGAAGCGGCCCAAACCGGATCCTGACTCTAGGGTTTGGCATCCACCCACAAGGTGCTTGTCACTGATGTCACTACAGACAGTCTGATAGTCACCGTCATATTTGTCGTGTTAAGATCGAGGGCGACAGACTTTTTTTTGTAAAGGGCCAGAGAGTAAACATTTTAGGCCCTACAGTCTCTATGGTCTCCATCCCAACTACTCAACTCACACTGTAGGCCAAGGCAATAATAGCAGCCTGAGACAATATGCAAATGAACGGGTGTGGCTAGGTTCCAATAAAACTTTATTTATGGACCATGACATTTAAATTTTACATAAATTTCACTTATGAAATATTCTTCTTCTGATTTTTTTTTCCCCAGCCATTTAAAGACATTCTTGTTCAGTGGGTTGTACAGGGGGGAGTGAAAGGGCTGGATACGGCCCCTGGGCTGGGTCGGGGGATGGGAGTGCAGACTTTTCCAGAGTCAGGAGCTGTCTCTAATAGGATAGCAATTCTGTCCGGGGAGACAATGAGTGCTAAGGCCTGGAAGCCATCTCAGTTTGGGTTTTCCCTCCAAAGCAGACCCTGAGGCAAGGATGTGGGCACAGTTTATTTGGGATTTGGTCTCAGGTAGCAAGGACGGGGGAAGGGATGGGTTAATGCTATGACAACTGGGGTCAGTCCTCTACGGCTTTCCGAGAGACTGACACACGGAGCATTGTCTCCAGGGAAGGGTGAAGAAGCCGCCGTGTGGCCATTCCAATTCCTGGATGCCACAGCCCGAGGTCGTTCCGGAGGCGTTAGCTCTCGGGCACCTCTGACCCTGCTCCTGGAGGGTGGGTCAGGCATGCTCTGTGGCCATGGCATGTGCTCAGGCGGAGACCCAGAAAGTCACTGGCATGCATGAGAACCATCTGCACAGGCTCCCCGGGGAGGACAGTGGTGATGGGGTGAGGACAGGGACACCCTCTAACCGGAAGGGCGGCTCGATAAAAGATCCTACATGATTCTATCATCCTAACCGACTGGGGACCACACGGACTCCTTTAAACAGACCCCAGCAACGCCTTCTCAGTCTGGACCTGGCTGCCCTGACCCAACCCACACCACATTGCCCACTCTGTCCCTCTGGTGCTGTCGGACTCTGGGATCCATCCCACACATCACCTGTGGTCCCATTTCTCTCCACCCTGAGCTGGAGGCTCTCTGAGGTTACCCTGCTCCGACCCCCAGGGCCCCGCCCTCCCAGGCAGTGCCTCTGCAGGCCTCGCTCACTCCCCACTCCCGGGGGATAACCAGAGCCAGCCTTGGCCCATTTAAGTGCTGTGAAAGGGCATGGCCCCGGGGCCAAGTCTTTACTCAACACTTAATTAATCAATCGCCACTTACAATATAATATCTACCTTTTTTTAAAAAAAAACAAAAGCATTGACTATATGTCTAGCCTCGTGCTAAATGCTCTCTGCACGTCATCTATCACCCTTCCACGCATCCAGGGAGGCAGCTTTTGTCATTCCCACTCAGCAGACTGGATTAGGCAGGCCCCAAGATCACAAGGTCAGCAAATGCTGGGATTTGAACCCAGATCTATTTCCAAAGCCCCTGTTCTTCCCTTCAAAACCAACTCTTGTGTCATATTTGATACATAGACAGTAATATGCACAGGCAGTTATTACCAGGGCCTGCGGGAGGGGAGTTAGAGTTTCAGTTTTGCAAGATCCTGAGAGGTCCAGAGAGGATAGCGGTGATGGTTGCACAATAGGAAATGGCTATGATATGGTGACTTTCATGTGATATGTATTTTGCCACACAAAAAAATAGAAAAAAATATACAACATACATGCCAGTCATGAATGCTAATAATGAAGTATACATCTGTGCATCAGCATCATTAGGATGCTATCTATGTGCCTCCCCCTTATTTCAAATCCTTGCCTTCCCCGTCGGGGGTCGGTACGATGGAAGGGTTTGGGGAATATCAATCCTTTCTTTAAAAAAGATCTTATTGAATCAATATGTATTCTTAACATGTTGTTTAGTCCCCCCCTTTTTTTTTAGCTTTTCAAAAACAGTATCAATATATGTAGTCCTCTGTGACTTGCTTTTTTTTTTCCATTTAATGTTAATTCTAAGACCCCTCCATGGCGATAGTGCATCTATTTCATGGCTTAATGCTATTCCATTAAGAGCATATATCACAATTGCTCGATTTTTTTTTTTTTGTGATTGCTTCTTTTTGTAATTATAAACCGTAAGCCCACTGGGGTAGACTGCTATTTTTCAGAAATATTCACTACTCCTCTCTGGGGGAAGATTATTATGTTTTCCCCCTGATGATGGTGGCTTTGACCTTGGGACTTTCTCTAGCCAATGAAATGTGAACAGAATCAGTGAGTGTCCCCTCTGAGCAAAAGCTTTCAGTGTCGGCATGAGATTTGCCCCTTTCTCTTTTTCCTGCCAGCGTTTTAGATAGAGGCTGCTCCATCAGCCTGGGTCCTGGAATGAAGATAATACGGCTGTACTGGACGGGAGTAGAAGTGAGAAACTCTTGTTTGAAAGCTGTGGAGATTCGGCACCATTTGTCACTGCAGCATAACTGATCCTATCCTAACTAATATATCATATTCTTTCCACTGTAACCCAGTGATTTCTGGTGTAGGGGTCAGAGGTTGCCATTTTTCTGCAAGACTGAACTCGTCAGTAATGCATAAAGCCGTATTCAACAGGTTAAATGGGGTCTCACCCCCTTCTGGTATGTGTATTGACAGTGACTCATTCACTAACAACTAGATAGTGCTTTGAAGGTAATTAGCATCTGGGGGACCGGTTGCACCTTTGACCTGAATTCTGGGGTCCTTCACTTTCCTCCTCCTTCCCCCAGGCCTTTGAGGTTAACACTCATGCACAGAAGGTCCAGGAGGCAGAGGGGGGCAGGCTGGAGCTTCTCCGTCCTTAGGGTCCCAGCGCTGGCCACGCCAGCTGACACACAGGAGGAAAGAGTCGGGGAACAAGTCTGGGCTGGGGCTTTTGTGCTGGAGCCTCCCGGGCGGGGAGGCTCGCAAAGCACTTCCCCAGGCAAGGCGAGTTCACCCCAAACCTCACAAAGGTGCTCATGTGCTGGAAGAAGACAGGAATGTGCCCGGGTCAGTTCTTTTCCTTTTCTCATTAAAGCCGCAGCAATGAGGAAGGACACGCGGAGCTGCGTTGTGCGTCCCTGTTTGCTCCCCACGATCACCCAGAGAGGCCGATAGGAAAGTGGCTCATTCAGTGCCATTTTCGTTCCTTGTCACTTTTCTTCTTGTTGCTTTTTCTTTTTTCTTTATTCCCAGTTCTACAGAGGGCCCCTTAACCATTCCCATCCACACAGCCTGCTGACTCCGGCATCTCCATACCCACACCACAAGGAAACTGTAATGAGAGAGAGAGAAGGAGAGAGAGCGCGAGTGTGCGTGCGGGGCCAGAGCGACTAATCCATCCTAATGATAAAGATCATTATGGACACAGAGAAGGAGGGGAAACAGCACATTTCATTGTAATTAGGCTCGAAAGCTCATTACTGGGAGCAGGGACGGAAAGTGATCAAGTAGTTGCACCCTGAAAAATGCCTCCTCCAGATTCCGCGGGAGCATGGCGGCAAGGCCTACAGCGCAGGGCCCACAGCTCTCAAACCGGGGTTCCCTGGGGCCTGCTGGGGGACGGGATTCACAGGGAGGGCTGTGAGTGTTTTTTAAGAATCTAAAAAACGCTTCATGGAAACTACTATTTTACTCCCGATGACCCCGCATAGGCAGACAAATAAAAAATGTCCAGCTTCTTCGTCTAGGGCTGGAATTTTATCAGCCTAGTGGTAATACCGGCTCACTCAGACCAATCAGAGGTCTCACCAGTTGTTGATGACATTGTAAGAATTTCTGGGATCGCAGTGGTGGCCCAGGCTCCACCTGGGATCAGGGTGTTCCTACGGAACGCAGTCATGGATTCTTCATGGGGAGGCTCATGCTCTGCACAGCCAGCCAGGTCTTGGCTCCATGGTACGGGGGAGAAGAATACGTTATCTCATCAATGTAGGGGAAAAAAAAATCTTTCAAAACCTGGGGTCCGTGAAGAGTCAAATAATAAAAGGGGTCCTTGATAGGGAAGGGGGAGGGGAGTGAAAGTGGAGAAAGGAAGGGTCCTTTACTAATACCAAGCGCTACGCTAACTGCAATACACAGATAACCTCATGTAGTCCTCACAGTCACACCTGGGGAGCTGTGGTGGTGGTGGGTCACACTGCAGGTCATTTACCGAGTTTTTATGAGCACCTACTAGGAACTAGGCGTTGTTCTCAGTGTTGGAAATGCAGCAGTAAACAAAACAAAGGGTGTGTAATACACGAGTAAACACACACGTGTTTAAGTACATATGTGTATATACCACGTGGGCGCATGTCTGTGTATACGTGTGTGTGTGTGTGTGTGTGTGTGTGTGTGTGTGTGTGTGTAATACGTATGTATGTAATCAGTGGTTCCCAACTAAAGGTGATTTTATCTCCTACAGGACATTGGGTCTATGGAGACTGATTGCCATGACTTGGGGAAGGTGCTACCGGCGTCCAGTCAGTAGAAGCCAGGGGTGTGGCTGGGAGAGGGTGGTTTTTGAGAGAGGACCCTTGAATACACTGGGATCGGGGATAGAGCGGTGAACAGACATAACGCTAACAACATTTTAGTGCAACAGACAGGCATGCGACCAACAGTCGCGTGCATAGATACATGCTTATCGTTTTGATGAACGCTACGAAAGGCAATAGGGGGCACAGTGACAGTCTTTGAAGAACCTGGCTGAGATTGGTAGACTCGGAGAATATTTCGCTGGAGAAGCGGGGACACTTAAGAGGGATCCCGAACAATAGTAGGAGTCAACCAGATGGCGGGAAGGGGGATGAGCGCTCTCCACAATGAGCTCAGCAGGTGCAAGGGTCCAGGGGCAGGCGCTGGGAGCTCTGGAGAACCGGACCGGAAGCCAGACTGGCTGGGGAGAGGTGTGCAAAAGGAAGGCAGAAAGGGCCACCCTTCCCCAGGCTGCACTCCTGGGTTAACCTAAGCGAAAGCTCAGTGATTATCTCATTTCCAGATTAATAAAGGAGAATTTAGGGATAATGTTATTTTTGTTGATTCTTGGTAACTTGTTAAAGTGTTCTTTGGAGAAGGCGCGCATAATGACTGGATACCAATGGATAATAGCTTCCTGCTGGGCATTTTCCTGTGCAAATAACGTCCTGCTCTCCCTGGCTGACCCCTCAGTGAGCACAGCTTTATGCTGCATGGTAAATGGTACCCGGTCTCAGGGGCTACGGTCCCCTCTGCCCTGCCCCGTGGGCCGATGGCTTCCACCACCATTGGTCCCGCTCCCAACCACACTCCTCCTTTGCAGGCTCTCCGATAACACCGCTTCCTGCTCCATTATGGAAACTGTTCAGGGAAACGCAAGAGGTTGGTCTGGCCTCCGGCTACACACAGTGCAGATCTCTGGACCAACAGCATGGGCTTCGCCTGGAATTTGCTAGAAATACAGAATCTTGGACCTAAGGGCGACTGAATCCAGAGCTACTGAATCAGAGTTTGCATTTCAATGAGAGCTCCAGCTGATTGCCATGCACATTGAGTCAAGAAGCACTTCTCTAAAAAAAAACCCTCCAAAAATGCTCTCCATTCTGGGTTTCTATGACTCCAGAGACAAATCTCCCCAATTTGGAGAACTTGACAGTATATATACTCAAATCAAAGCCACATAGTCCACATAGTTATACATTAAAGGCTGATTTCATTCTTTAATTCAATGGCACAACAGGAAGGGATGTGTTGGTGTTGGGTGCTCTTTGGGCTTCGTTATTTACAGGCTGCGGAACCCTGGGCGGATGCTGTCCTCTCTTTAAGGCTCAGTTTCTTTATCGGTGAAATGGAGATGTGCAGAACAGATTGGGGCTGGGGACCTGAGAGAGGAAGGCTGATCGTAAACAGGAAGGCCCGGGAACTGCTTAATGACTTCAGGAAAGCAAGAGATTTCCAAGGGGGTGGCACACAAATACGTGGCGTGCTAATTGCAGAATCACAGCTCAGCGTTACAGCAGGACCCTTCACTGTCTCTATTAGAACTATTTTCCTGGTTCCTTAACTAGGACTCTTGTCTGTGCGCGTGAGAGGGAGATGAGCAGCCTTGGAGGCAGGGGACGGGGAATAGTCTTAAATCCTTTGAAATTGGATCCAATGTTGTGGGTTTGTGCATTTTTTAAATAAGTTACACCAGATTCTACCCCAGGGGTAAAAGATAGGGGCATGTAAAGATGCCCCCCCTCCTCTTTTTGGGTCTGTCTCAGGGTCGCATCTTTGGGAAGGGCGCAGCTTTGGCGAAAATGGTCCAGGCACAGCCATGGCCTGTATTTATTTTCCAAGGGGAAGGGTCATCACTTCCATCAAAGTCCTAAGGAGCCCTGTGCCCCTCGACAAAAGTGCTTAAGAACCACTGCTAGAGGGGCACCTGGGTGGCTCAGTCGGTTACGTGGCCGACTCTTGATTTGGGCTCAGGTCATGATCTCAGGGTCATGAGATTGAGCCCTGTGTTGGGCTCTGAGCCCAGTGGGAAGTCTGCTTGAGATTCTTTGTCTCCCTTTGCCCAACCCCCACCCTCCACTCACACATTCTCTTTTTCTAAAATAAATAAATAAATCTTTAAAAAAAAAAAAAAAAAACAACCCAACAACCCACTGCTAGAGTTATCAATAATGGCCAAGGAGCAGCTTTGTAGAGAAATTCCTGAGCTTGAATTCCATTCCCCACTGAATGACCTTTGACAAATCCCTTTGCTTTTCTGTGCCTTGGTTTCCTCAGCTGTAGAAGGGGGATGATAGCAGCACCCACCTGGCAGGGCTGTCATGAGACTTCAGTGAAAATAATCCATGCAAAGTTCTTAGGGCAGCCTCAGGAAGATCAGGTGCTCAGTAAATGCCAACTAATTTTTTAAAGTGCTCCGTAATTGCTTTTATTTTTGCAATCATTCTGACTTGCCCTCCTGAGTGCAGGGAGATGAAGGGAGGTTTTTGGAAGAGCAAGGTTTTGATGGATGGTGCTTTGAGGAGCTGAACTCTAAATGGCACCTTGTTCTTACCCTGAGCCCTCAGAGTTGGTGTGTCACTTTGCACGACCTTACTCGTGTACTCAAAGCTCTGACCTGCCAGAAATAGTAGGTTTAGAACAGGAGGTCTTCGTTTATCAAAACCATCTGTGTGCCCAACCCTGGGGAGGTGGTTTCCAGGCATCATTTCACACCCTAACAGCCCCCAAACAGGCCAGTCCCTCTGCAACAAACAAGGAAACTGAGACTTAGGTAAAATAAACAACTTGCCCCAGGGGAGAAGCTAACACACAGAAGAGGAGTTCTAATTCAAATTCAGAACTGTCTTACCAAGCCACCCTTCAGAAATTTCAAATGGGCTTTTTTTTTTCTAGAAGAACCTGAAATTTTGCATTTAATTTTTTTTATTTATTTATGATAGTCACACAAAGAGAGAGAGAGAGAGAGAGAGAGAGAGAGAGAGAGAGAGGCAGAGGGAGAAGCAGGCTCCATGCACTGGGAGCCTGACGTGGGATTCGATCCTGGGTCTCCAGGATCACGCCCTGGGCCAAAGGCAGGCGCCAAACCGCTGCGCCACCCAGGGATCCCAAATTTTGCATTTAAATATACTCTAGCCATAATTATTCAGAATGACCCTCAGAGTCACAGTAAAATATGCGGTCCAGTCTTAATGACCCAACAGGCATTTGCAGAGTGCCAGCTCCAACGGCAGCTCAAACTAGATCCTGAGAGACACACAGAAGGAGCAGAGACTAGTTTTTGCCCTGGAGGCGCTCATAACGCATCTAGAGAAGGAGAGGAAGTTGCCACCACCCGCGACAGCAGCAACTTGGAGCTTAGGACAATGCCTAGCACAGAACCAGCAGTCAGTAAACACTTGTGGGTGAAGGAATAAATGAACAACGAAAGACCAAAGCCAGGGGGCAAACAGTGCCATGGTATGGGTGGCAAAAGGTCCTGTCTCCTAGTCTTTTTCAAGCTTTAGGGTCCCCAGATGTTTTTTACAGCCCTCAAAAGGGGCTCTGCCTCCTGGTTCTGCCATCGTTTCACCTGCCAGCTGTGTGTGCTGCCACCTATTGCTGCACTCACCAGTCATGACAGATGTTGGGAAGTGGTTTGCCGGTGAGCTCTCTGCCGGGTCACTTTGCTGGCTTTTCTGGTACGACTGGAAACACCCTGCTTATCAGGAGAATTCACGCTTGGGAACGTTCAGCTTAACCTGGTTGAGCACAATGGGTGGAGGATTGGTCACAAGTAACCAAAGAGAACACAGCATTGCTAGCAAAGGGGACAGGGCTGTTAGGCTGCTTCCATGTGCTCTGAGATGAGCTCCATGCCCACGGCAGGACACAGAGGCCTCGAGAGCACAGGACAGGCTGTGGTGTAATTCTTCCAAACCAGAGTCTCCCCCGCACTAGACTGGGAGCTGCTCAAGGGTGAGGGTTTGTCTCACTGTTCTCCCAATCCCTGGCACCACCAGTACAACTATGTCCCAGCCCCTGGAATCTGGTCTGTTGGTGATTGCTGTGACCGGTGACATACAGAAGGAGGGAAGTCATGTGACTTCTAAATTAGGTCCTGAAAGGCCTGCAGCTTCCCATTGTTTCTCTTAGGAAACTTCCTCTTGGAGACCCCTGGGTGGCTGAGTGGTTGGGCGCTTGCCTTTGGCTCACGTCAGGATCCCAGGATCCGGGATCGAGTCCCACATTAGGCTCCCTGTGAGGAGCCTGCTTCTCCCTCTGCCTGTGTTTCTGCCTCTCCCTCAATCTGTGTCTCTCATGAATAAATAAATGTTAAAAAAAAAAAAGAGAAGAAAAAAAGAAAACTCCCTCTTGGAACCCAGTTGCGATGCTCGAAGACGCCCAGGTGACATGGAGAGACCACAGGCAGGTGCTGTGATCATCATTCCCAGCTGAGCCAGCCTTGGAGTCAGACCAGCCCACTTCTTTAGATGACTCAAGATGCCATCCTGAAACGGGCCCTCTGGCCTGGCGGGTCAAGCTCTCAGCTATCCGAGTCAGCTTCAGCTGAGGCCATGGAACTGTGGAGCAGAAAGCAGCTCCCCCAGCCTCGTTGGGTTTCCTGACCCACAAAACTCCCGAGCAGAATAAAATTATTAGTGTTTTACGTCACTAAATTGGAGATGGTTTGTCATTCAGCCATGGGAACTAGAACAACTCGAGCCAGACTGTGTGGGTTCGAACCCTGGCTCCGCTAATTATTACAGACATTTCCCAGAGAAAGCCACTGGGCCCCCGCAGGCCTTGACTTTCTTATCTACAGAATGGGCGTCCACAGAGACTCTGTCTCAGAGAGCGGTTGCAAGCACTAAGCGGGAAAGTGTACGTGAAGCATTTAGCACGGGTCTGGTGCAGAAGCGCTTGCGGTTCTCTTATCATCAGCTCAGAATTTTAAGGGGTACCTCTCTTTTGTCCTATCACCTCCCCCCACTCCCTGGATCCCCCGAGCACGTGACAGAGCCTCTATCCTAATGCGGGTCTAGGCACTTCTGTGTGCTTGTCTGCAGCCGTCGGGTGTCTGAGAAGCCCAGCGTAGGGGCCCACCTGTACTGTGACTTACTTCGCAGTCCTTGGCATGGGATTTAATCTTTCTGAGCTTTTTCATCATTTATAACAAAGGGTTAGAAAGCCATAAGGACTTATGAGATAATGCGCACAACGTCCTTAAGGTGGTGGCTCCCACCCGGGGCCCATTCCGTTGTGGTCATGGTCTCCATGAGGACATGAGGCCCCGAGTGTATCTTAGACACGTCCACTCCAGGAGGGAGGGTCTTTATTCCTATACAGTCGCACGCATCTGATTATACTCTCATCATCCATTTGGGAACCTGCTGGTCCTCACGGAGGTGGGCCCAGCTCTGTGGCACGGATTTGTCAGAGCTAGGCTTTGAGTCCATCTGAGCTGAGCCAACAAGTCCGCATCCTGAATGATTGTTCCAGTGAGAGATCCAGGCTGTTTCGACCCTGAAGCCAGTGCAAGCATCGCCTGACGCTGATGGACTGTGATACTGACAGATCGTATCCGGCTATTTTCCTCTGGAAAGCTGGCAGAGTGATATTTATAATGTTGATAACATCCTCGAATTATTTAGTCTCATAAGTAGCATTGAAGAGTTTACAAAGCACTGGATATAAATAATCCCACATGACTTCTCAATCATAATCTATGTAAACTATTGATGAATGATTTTTTTTATTGAGCATTTTCTATGTGTTAGGAACTACGCTAAGGGCTTTACATGTATTAATTCACTTAATTCCAACAACAAATGCACACGAATGGGGTATTTACTCCAGTCTTTGTTACCTAATTAGAAAACTGAAACTCTGAGGACCAGTGACCTGCCCGAGGTCGCTAGCCAGCTATTGACCCAGTTGGGGTTTGAGAGGAGACCTTCTAATTCCAGGGCCCAGGTGCCAATGTGACACCACACCTGTGACAGAGGTCCATCCTGCTCGTGGCAGGTATGTGTGGGCATTTAAAGGGAAAGGAGAAGGCTCTTCATTTTCTTTGCAAAGCTGAGCTGCAAGAAGATTACCTTTCAAGAAAACCAGGGCAAGTTCCCTCAGAAACATGAGGCCAGGGCCAAGAGGCCACTCTGGTGGGGATGAGGTCATTTCAGGTGCCAGGAACCAGATCAATATCCACCACAAAGTCTCCAGTAGGTTCATTAACACTCAACTGACTCTCCTATTCTCTCTGGGATGCAGGAGGGAGAGGTGTCTCTCCAGCACCTGGGTCAGGGTGGTGGCCAACAGGCAACTCAGCCAGGAAGAAGGCCCAGAGCAAGGGAAGGGGCTACAGAGGGTGGACACACGAGTGTCTGGAGGTCTCTGTAATGGTCCAGCTGAAGCTCCAATGGCCTTTCTCTTCCTTGACCTCCTTGTCCTCCTTGTCTCCTGCTGGTGGAACTTGGCTGGATTTCACCGTAAAATCTGGAGTTGGGGACAACTCTTCTGCTTTGGGGAGGTCTCTGGCTATCCATCTTCCGGACCAAGCCATTCATTTGACAGATGGGGGAACAGAGGCTTGGGGAGGGGAGCCTCAGACCAAATGCAGAGAGATTCTTCTAGAGCAGTGGTTCTCAAGTAGGGGTAGGTGGGTGGGAGGGCTTTGCTCCCAGAGGTCATTCAGCAATCCTGTAGACAGTTTTGGTTGCTTGTTACCTCTAGAGGTATCCGGTGGGTAGGGACTGGGGATGCTGCTTGTCATTCTACGGTGCATAGAAGAGCCCCAGCAAGGAATCACATGGCCTCAGAAATCCTGGTCTGAATCGATGAGCCCAGGTCTGTAGGGGTGTTAGGCTGTTGGGGTCAGAACCTACCAGAAATTGTTGTTCTATTTTAGAGAGAAGAATGTTGAGGCCAACCAAGAGCTATGCACTGTCCTCAAGTCAAGCCCATCTGGGTCAGAGCTGGGGCCTGAAGTCAAGCCCCATGTGTAGGTTGGTTGGACTTCAGCCTTCTTATCTTTCCACTTTGCCACTTTGCATAAGAAATCCCTCCCTCCCCCTCAATTACCGCATAATCGTTCGCATAATGTCTATCTCTCCCCATGGGCTGTAGGGTCCAGCAGGACATCTGGGGCCTGGCATGGGGCCTGGCATATAGCCGGCACTAAAACGTTTGTTTAATTAATGAAAGTATTTGTAGGATATTCACGATAACTGCGAATATCAGATAAGACAACAGGCTTTATTGAGCGTGTATTTCCTAAGTGCCAAGTATCGTTCTCCATTATATGTTACATTTTTTGTTCCCGGGAGCCTCATAAGGTAGGCGCTATTACTACTGCCATGTTACAGACGTGGGAACTGGAGCACACAGAGAGGGGGAATGAGCTTGTCCTAGGGGACCGGGGTAGGCAGCGAAGGAGCCAGGATTTGAACCCAAGCTTTGGAGGCCTCTGGAGCCTTTCTTCTGACCGTTACTCTGCCTTTGGAGAATCAGCTCTTCTGGGCTAGCTGAGCTGGCTCCATCTGCTTCTCTTTCAGTCCAGGGATTAGCCTATGGCTTTCGTCTGTCATAGACTCTACCCTTCTGGCTATTATGATTGGATCAGGGGTGGGCATGTGGTTAAAGGTGAGCCCATCAGAGTCGTCCCTGGGACTTTTCCTGGAGCTCCTAGAAAATATGCTTTCTGTTCCTTGGAGATCCCTAATGTAAGGATGATATTGGAAGCCAGCTACCTCGCTACACGGGAGAAGGCTACCTCGGCTGGAGAGAATGGGGACAGTATACGAGGGGAACCAAACGAAGTGGAGCCACAAGTTTTAAGGTGGGAGGAGAATGTGAAAGAGATGAGGTGACCCTGCTTAGCTCCTGGACCCAGCCATACCTGAAGGATCCACCCCAGCATTTTTAATGACCTGAGCCATATTTATTGCATTTGGTGGTGGTGGTGGCGGTTGCTTAAGACAATTCAAGTCGAGTTTCTCTCACCTGAAACTCAAGCACATTTGACTAACACAAGTTGGTTTCAACTTGCCCAAAGACCTCTTTATTTTCTCTGGTTATGATTCCAGAGTGAATGGCTCTGCAGTATCCGACGTGGTAGACCAGGCTTTTCCAAATCCAGACATGCCCACTGGGAGAAAAAAAAAAAAAAAAAGCCTGGAAGGGGATGATAACAGCTGACACTTATTAAGCTCTATGTGGCAGGCACTGCTCTAAATGTTTTACATAGATTCCTCACGAACCCTCACAAGCACATGACTTGTCGGTGCATCGTCATCATTTCATCGTCCTATTTTTTTTAAAAGATTTTATGTATTTATTCATGAGAGACACACACACAGAGAGAGAGAGGCAGAGACACAGGCAGAGGGAGAAGCAGGCTCCATGCAGGGAGCCCGACGTGGGACTCGATCCCGGGACCTCCGGGGTCATGCCCTGGGCTGAAGGCGGCGCTAAACCACTGAGCCACCCAGGGATCCCATCGTCCTATTTTATGGATGGGCAGGACTCTAAGGTGCACAGAGAGGGCAAGCAATGTGCTCAAGGTCACAGAGGCGGTAAGTAGCAGCGCGAACCTTGACCCCAGACAATGTACCTGCGGACCCCCGCATCTAACTACTCTACGACACCATGTCTGCGTCCCCTGCACAGTCCTGCAAAGAAGTGATGGGCACAGGCACAAGCCCGGCTCCTGCCTGCACACCCAGGGCGGGGCTTCCCGACCATCTGTCCTCTGCTTCGTGGCCGCGAGCAGGTTCAGCCACAGCCCGCAGCAGCCGCCGTCCCTGAGGCCGTCCGGGTTGCCGGCTGCATCTGTGCAGGTCGTAAACACGGATCAGACACTGGACAGGTGACGACCGAGGTGGTGATGTGCCGGTGAGATCGGGGACAGGCAAATGATGACACTAACGACTACGTCAAGCCACCTCCTCACCTCGTCTTTCTCGCCTTTGCCACGAGCCTCTCCAGGGCCCTAAGAGGCGAGATCGTGACATCTGCCATGATCACAACCCCGCTTGGTCCCCTTCTTCCTCCTCTTCTCAGCCAAACTGCCTTCCATCTCCCCGATCACGGGAGGGCAGCTGTCCCCCATCACGCTGTCGCTTCGCAGGGCGTGAAGCTGGGCACACCCCCGTGAGAGTCTGTGGGCAGCACATCTTTCCGAGCTGCTCTGTGTGTGTGACAGTCATGCCTGGGCTCAAGCGCTTTCCTTCCAGGGAGGCAGGACGCTCCCGAGACGGATCCCAGAGGGACAGGTGGAGGCAGTGGCGAGCTGGGAAGCGTCGAAGGATCAGCTCTGGAGGCAGGCAGGAGCCTGGGCTGCAGATGATGCCAATCGCCCTGGTGTAAATACTCTCACCACCATCGTGCTGAGCTGCCAGTGTGAGGCTCCCCACGTCCTTGAGAGGTTAGCCCTGGGCTGCCCGGAGCCTGGCACAGCCGACTCCAGAACCCCTTGGGTGGGAAGCCCGGTCCGAGCCTCAGGCCTCCCAAACTGCCTGATTTTCAGTATCAGGAGAAAGGAGAGGCTGCTTCACGGCAAAGAGGCTTTTTAATTTAAAAACAAAACAAAACAAAAACAAAAATGTGAAGGACAATGCAAGACAGGCTGACTGACTGGGCTCCAGCCTCCGTGCTTCCTGAGGAAGGATACCCAGAGAAACCCATGAAAAGATAAATAGCACTTTGCATAACATCTCTAGCTCCCCGGACTACAACCTACAAGCGCATCTCAAAGCTTTTCTCACTTGGCTTCAAAGTGGAAGAGAATCACCAGGACGCCTGCTCGCAGAGGTAGGTGGCTCTGCAAATCCGCTCTCCTAAAAAGGCAGGGATGTTTGGCAAAGTGGCGGTAAGGCAAATGCAGACACAAAACCAAGTGAATCCAGAATCCCAGAGCTGGCATTTTTTTTTCTCAGCCCCCCGCCCCCCTTTCCCTCCTCAAGCCTCCAAAAGAGGAAAAATTCAACTGAGAGCATTATGGGTAATCACAAGGAGACTAATGAAAGCGGGACGCCAAGATTCTAATCTTGTAACGAGCAGAGGTCACAACAACATTTCCGGGCTAACCCTGGAATTTGGGGAAATGGACAAGATTGGTCCTGATGGCTTTTGGTTCTGGCATCCAGGGCGTCAGGCAACATCTGCTTAATTGCTGGGACAGGTGAAGGGATGCTGCAGTGAGCTGCATTAGTCAGGTTAACCTTCCATCCACCCACCTCGCCAGCCAGCTGGCAGTTCATGCCAACACTCCTCTGAACAGTCCAAGGTCACCACTGACCTTCACGCTCTTAAACCCAACGGTCAATTCTCCAGCTTCATCTCACTTAACCCCCCAGCAGCGTCGAACGGTTACTCTCTCTTCCTCGACACGCCTTGCTTCCGGGCCCCGTGCTCTGCTGGTTTCTTCCTAGCTCGCCCGCTCCTGCTCCTTTTCCATAGCCTTTGCCCGATCCTCTTTCTCCTTCTGACCTCCACGTGTCGGCGGGCCCAGCGCTCAAGCCTTGGGCCTCCTCTCTTCTCTACCCGTATGCACCTGCCCGGTATCCTGGCTTTAAATACCATCCCTGTGCTAACGAGCCCCACATTTATACGACCAGCCCTGACCTCTCTCTTGAATTCCAAACTCTTGAATGACTCGTAGACACCTCAAACATGACATGCCCCAAACTGAACTCCCGACTTGCCCCCACCCCACACTTTCTCAACTAGTTCCTGCCCTTCCTCCTTCCAGCTCCTCAAGCTAATATTCCTGAAGTATCCTTGACTTTTCTGCTTTCCCCTACCTCACGTCCGATCTACTAGTAGAGGGAGTCGGCAGGGATGGAGGGACAGAGTGAGAGGGAGAGGGAGAGCCATAGGCAGGCTCCACGCTCAGTGCGGAGCTCAATGTGGGGCTTGATGTCATGACCTTGAAATCACGACCTGAGCCAAAATCAAGAGTCAGATTCTTAACCAGCTGAGCCACTCAGGTGCCCTGAATCCGCCACTAAGTTCAGTTGGCTCTACCTCTACCCCAAATCCCGAATCCTGCCACTTTGCACTGTTCCCTCTGGTTCCATCACCATCACCTCTTCTTGCCTGGATTAAGTGCCAGGCCTCCTTATCTGTCTTCCCCCCTGAGTATCTATTATCAACACAACCTAAACATATACCGGATCCCCCATCCCTCCTCTTCTCTAAACCTTCTACCAGCTTCCCACTTTACTCAGGAGGAACCCAAACCTTATAGCAGCCTTGAAGGCCACCCCCTCTGGGCTCCCTCTGGATTCATCTCTGCTCACATGGCCCCTGACACACTGGTCCAGCATCCTCACCTCCTTCTCTTCTCTGGGCTCATCCCTCAGGTCCATGCATGGCTCAATCTCTGGCTTTCTCAAATGTCGCTTTACTAGAGGCCTTCCCCCCACCATCCTTGTGAACTAGCTTCCGTCCATGGCACTGGGCCCCTTCTCCTGACTTTATTTCTCTCCACGGCACTACTGCTATTTGATATTATTTTAGTCATTTGTTTTCTCGTGTGACGTTCAATTCTCCTCTTTGGAACATAACCTTCATGAAGGCATCTTCATGGTTCTCTCTCTAACTGCTAGAACAATGCCAAGTGCACAGCCAGTGAGAGGAGAATGAATGGATGAGTCTGTCCATATAATTTCCTACTGGGAATTAGGTTCATGGGAGGTCCAGTGTATTAACTCTTCACATATGGAAGGAGATGTCCAGAAATCAGCTTCTTTTGGGGTCTTAAGCCTTCCTGAGATCACTAGTTACAATAATAATAAGCACGATATGGACTTATTCATGTAACATCTGGTCCCATCCATGGATCTTTCAATTTAGGCATGTGGTGACTAGTCCTTTACTGCCCTTTACAAAGCAATTTCACATTCATGATTCCATTGACTACTTCATAGCTGGGCTGCCTGGTATGGCCGCTACTAGTCACATGTGACCCTTTAAATTCAAATTCAAATTCATTATAATTAAATAAAGTAAAAAGTTCAGTGCCTTAGTCACACTAGCCATATTTCAAGTGCTCAGCAGCCACATGTGGCTAGTGGCTGTCATACTGGACAGTGCAGACATAGGACCTTTTTATCACTGTAGAAAGTTGTTTTGGACAACAAAACATTAGTTGGTTATGACAGTAGTGCTGCCATATAACCAACCCATGAAGTACTTTTTCCCATTCTGTAGATGGCAAAGAAAAACCCCAGAGAGGTCCTACAACCAGCATGAGATGGAGGCTAGCCTTGAATTCTGGCTTTCTGACTCCAAGTCCATTTTCCTCTCAAAACAGGGTGGTTTCAGAGCTGGGTCCCCGAAGGCTTGTGCCCTAATTAATTCCGCCGGCAATATTGCAATCAAGGTGTTTATCTATCTGCAGGTGATGGCCTCTTGCCATGTTGTCTGTGCATTATTCACGCCCTTTTCTCTGGCAACAGCAACCCCCTTTTTCCTGGCCACCTCTCTTTCCCCCTACTCTCAGTTCACCAGCCTCAGGTGGGGTTGACCCCACTCTGATTCCAGGATGAGCTTGTGACTCAATTCTGGTCCGTCAGAGCACTGTTTCTCCTGCATTAAGTGAATGAGTGAAGTCAGAGAATTAATAGTGCTACACGGCATCAGGACCCCCACACACGCACACTGCTGTTCATGCAGGCGGCTAGGTTCCCTGCAGGTGACGTCTCTGGTTCAGACTGGGGTAGTGGGGAAGATGCGCAGAAAACGTCTTCCTTACTTCTCCGTCCACAGGCCCACTAATAATGATGGTGGGACATGCCCCATTGAGATGACAATTTGTGACTGATTTCAGTGCTATGAAGCTCCAGACCAGAGCTACTTAAATGTACAGTTCTCTCCAGTTCCCCTGCTCCAAGAGAAAGCGGGTCCTTCAGCCCCCGGGCCTCCGGGAGATCTGTATACGAAAGGAAAGCAGGGCCAGCTTGAAGGCACACTTCCCTCCTTACCTTTGCTCCTCAGACAGGAAGCTCAGAGGAAATTAGGCCAGGGGAGGGGAAGAGGTGGTGCTTCCAGGGATGGAGATATGGATCATTCTAGGAGGAGGAGATTGGACAATTCTCCAAGCCTTAGAAGGAGAGGTCTGTAGGCCTGTGGATAGTGGGAACCCGTACCCAGTCTCTATCGGCGCAGTGACAAGGTGGCAGGGCTGATAGAGGGGGTGGCCACATGTAGGCACCACACATGGGGTGCTGTCTGGATGGGTCTGGATGTGGGACACGGGGGTTCCCTACATTGCCAAAGAAACCCATAGGCTTAGGCAGAAGTGCTTCCACCCCTGGGGGGTCAGGTGGGCCTGGACAAAGACCAGGTCAGCTGAGCCCAGGGTAGATGGAAGACTCCACCACTCTCTGGTCATCAGATGAACTTCCTGGATTACCGCGGGACCCCAGGCAGGTGTGGGGGGCTCACTGACACGAGGAGTCGTAAATTCTCACCACTCCTGGTTGGCCTTGGTCAGGGCTCTTGCACGTGAGGTTGTAAAGTAGGTTCGGCAGGTAGTAATGAGAACAGCAGTCGGCAGGGCCACCGCCACCGTACAACCCTCAGAGCTACTACCCTGGGTTAGAGCTCACTATGCAACAACTCCCGTGCCAAGCTCCCCTTCCCACCATCCTCAGCCCATTAGACATCATAGCAACTCATGAGAGTGTCGTCATACTTAGCCCCATTATACAGATGGAGAAACCGAAGACCAGAGAAGTTAAGCCATTTGATCAAGGCCACACAGCAAGTTAGGAGCAGAGCTGGGACCCAAACCCACAAAGCCTGTCCCAGCTCCAAAGCTGGTGGTCTTCACTTTTGAGGAGAAGGGACTTAATTTTCCCAGAGTTGAGCCCACAGACCCAACCCTCAGTGGATCTGCCCAGCATGATCAAAGGCCAAGCCCAACCCTGGATGGATTTTGAGACTTTCCACAGAGATGAGATGAGGTGAGACGGAGTCCTCACCTCAATGGGGGAAAAAAAATCTGAACTTGTGAGTTTTCTCACCCTTTTCTCACTCCTCCCTGGAGACTTCGGGACGAATGGCAAAGTAGTGTGGGGCGGGTATGGGGCGTCTGCAGGAAGGAAACGGCAGAGGGCAGGGGGCTGGCACCGCCTGGCAGCCACCGCATGGAGCGAGGCTCTTAATAACGCTGGATTTTTCCAGCAGGTCTGCTTGCTAATTAAAGCTGCTTCTCGCAGCCTCTGCAAAATGAAGGCGCCGCACCTGAAAGCCTATAATTTGCCAACATGAAGGAGAACAGAAGCAAGGATTCAAACGTCACCCCCAACCGCGGCTTCGGGATATCGATTAGCCAGACACGGAGCCAAACCCTTGCTTTCAACCCCTGCAACACAATCAAGACCGGCATTTCTCGCCCTGCCACGCAGGGAAGACCCTTTGCACACGGAGCTGCAGGCAGGCGGTCCAGGGACGGCGACATCTGCCAACCCCACTGCCGGGCTCTGCTTCGCGGAAAACACCACGGCAGGGGAAGAGAGAACCACCACAGAACTCGGCCGGGGACACCGCGACGCCCCAGCCACACGGCCTCGTGACTCACGGGACGACTGGTCTCCGGCCGCGGCCCGTGATTAGAGCCGCGCTGTGCGGAACAGACACCCGGGCCCCTGGGCTGGCGTCCGCGGGCCCGGGGCAGCCCCCCCAATTGTGTTCACATGGGGCAGGCCACGCAGGGTCGTGAGCTCGCCCCGAGAGGCGAGACGAGACATCAGAGCCGGGGAGAAGCTCGAGACCCTCCAAAAACGCAAGTGGCGATTTAAAGAAACAGATGGGAAGGGCCGACGCGGGAGGAAGTGGGTGTAAGTGGGAGGTCGAGCTGAGGCTTTGATCCCAGGCTGGGGCCGGAACTGGGGCGTTCCCGCTCACCAGAACATTCCAAGATGCCAGCAGGGACTGTTCCCGGACGCCCCCCCACCCCCTCCGCTGCTTCCCGTTCAGCATTTCAGGGCCACCAGCAACACCACGGGGCTCCCTGGATGGAGCGGGAGGGGAGGGAGAGCAAGGAAGGGGAGCTAAGCCCAGCAGACGCCCCCAAAGTCAGTTTTCACTTCCTGGCCCCATTTCTGGAAGGATGTGCGGGAGCGAGGCCGGCAGCACAGGGAGTCTTGACTGGATCCCTCAAACTCGAGGCTTGTCCAGGGGTTCCCAGGTCACGTGACTGCAGGCTGCCCCGTTGAGACGGGGCAGCGGCCAGGTGCTCACTTGGCGCAGTGCCCCCCGCAGGGGCGTAAGATCTCAGCCTCTGGGGTCCGTCACCTGGGCTGGAATCCCAGGTCTGTTCTGCGCTGCTTTGGGGGAGTTGCTTCAACTCTCTGAGCCTCAGTTTCCCCATCTCTGAAATGGGACAGTGTCAGAACAGTGCCTGACACCCCGTGAGTGCCCAGCGGATGCAGCGGCGATTATTAGTGGCGGTGAAACCCAGCGTTTCTGGGGGGGCGTCAGAACAGTTCCCCTCTGGGGGCCTTGGAGGCAGCTCTGGCTGTGCTTCTGTGGGGTCGTCTGTGCTCAGCACAGTCTAGAACCTTCTGCACATCTCAGGCTCAGCACAGCAAAGCTGAGGGCGCAGACCCTGGCCCGAGCCCACCGGTCCAGGGTGGCCCACCTGCGCTGCCGTGCTCTGGGCGGCGGGGGGGTGGGGGTCCCGAGGTGCCGAGCGGGGCCGACCCAGAAGGCAGAGACCTCGCTAAGGCACCGGGCAGGGTGGCCGCTGGTGCCATTCACGGAACAAACACAGTCCCCGGGAGACGGGTGCTAGGAGCTTCCCCACGTTGCAGGGCAGGGAACAGGCATAGAGACGCGAAAGAACCCGCCGTGCCCGTGGTCCAGGAAGGGGATGGATGCCCCCAGACTCAACGGTCACTCTGCCTCCGGCAAGGCGGCTGGAGTTGGTCTCGGGGGAATTGAATGCTCGGAACTTTCTGGTTTGGTGCCCTGGCGCCCTGGTTTCCCTCTCAGCCCACGCACAGCCTTGGTACAGACTACATCTCCCCACCCAGTGGAGGGCGAAGGGGAGGGACGGGAGCGACGCCTTGGCTCCGAGGCACGTTTCCATGTTCCACTGCTCGGGGCCTGGCTCCCCTGCCCCTCGGCGGACCCTGGCTCGGCCCTATCAAGCCCTGCGGCCCGGGAGGCCTGGAGAAAATGAGACTGACCTTGGGGTTCAAGGTCAAAAGGTCATGGCAAGGTGGGGCTGAGGGGCTGGGGGAATGGCCCTCCTCACTCAGCTTCCTGCTTCTGTTCTCCTTTCATTTTCTTTTTAAAAAGATTTTATTTGTTTATTCATGAGAGACAGAGAGGGGCAGAGACACAGGCAGAGGGAGAAGCAGGCTCCATGCAGGGAGCCCGACGTGGGACTCGATCCCGGGACTCCTGGACCACGCCATGGGCCAAAGGCAGGTGCTAAACCGCTGAGCCATCCGGGCTGCCCTGTTCTCCTTTCAAATGCAAGTTTATACCACGGTAATAATGGGATTCTCTAGGCCACCAACCCCCACAGAGTTCTCCCCAGACTAGGGTCTCCCCGCAGGGAACTCCACCATGAGAGCCTCAGGCTAGGTGTGAGGACGCACACGGAGCCAGGCTGGCGGCCTTCAGAGGGCTGGAAGGACCCTTGGACTTCTCTGGGCTCAGCAATTTTAGGATTAAGCATTTTCTATCCATTAACTCAGTGCCAGGCTCCAGGGAGAGAGGGATGATAAGGAGAGAGCATCCATCTTACTCCGCAAGAGCGTATGGGCGGAGGCGGGGGCGCTTCCTTTCCGTTCACCTGCTAGAAATAAGGTGATTTCCTAAACACGCCTCTCTGAGCAAAGTCCTCGCAAAAGAGAAGGGCAGGAGGTCCAGGGAGCTTACGACATGGGGGCCTCATCCCATGGGGGTGACATGCATCATCCACTGGCATTTTCAACTGACCAGTGAGCCACAACTTGAGGCCTTTTAGTGGAATGGGACCACCTTTTAGTGGTTGCTGCCTTTTTTTTTTTTTTAAAGATTTTATTTATTTATTCATGAGAGACACAGAGAGAGGCAGAGACACAGGCCGAGGGAGAAGCAGGCTCCATGCCGGGAGCCCGACGTGGGACTCGATCCCAGGATTCCAGGATCACGTCCTGGGCTGAAGGCAGGTGCTCAACCGCCGAGCCACCGGGCCGCCCAGTGGTTGCCGCCTTGTTCCCCGTGGTGGAGGTGGTGCCAGAGGCCAAGAGAGGCTCACAGCACAGCCACGCGTGGCCAGGAATGTCACTCACTTCAACGACTACCGCACATTATCCTCCCGAGGTCCCACTGATGCCAGCGACAATGCCAGGCCCTGAGGACGAGCCAGGGGACAAGACCCACAAGGGTGGTGCCTTCCCCAAACCCACCGTCTAGTGATGAGGACAGACGTGGACATATGGTTATGATAAATCACAATCAGGGTCAGGAAGGGACGTGCAGGGCTCTGGGGGTGTCCGGCGAAGGGGGGCCCCTAGTCTGGGGAATCCAAGAAGGCTTCTCACCTAAGCTGAGGTCCTAAGCAGAGGCAGCACGGGGGACACGTGGCCGGGACAGAAGAAGAAGTTGGGGGGTGGGAGGCAGCCGGGAGACAGTCCCGGGCAGAGATGCTGGAGGAAGGACCCTGCGACACTCTCCTGGGGCTCCCATGCCACGGTGCCACACGCAGGGGGCCCGGAACACAGACGTGCATCCTCCCCCAGCTCTGGAGGCTGGAGGCTGGAAACCAGGGTGTCGGCAGGGCCGTGCTTCCCCGGGGGTCAGGGGCGGGTCCCTCCGGGAGCCACGGGCAGTCCTTGGCATCTCTTGGTTTGCGGATACATCGTTCCAATCTCGCCTCAGTCACCCCGTGGGCTTCCCCGTGTGTCTCCACGTGGTGTCTCATAAGGACCCAGACGTAGGGTTAGGGCTCACTCAGATCCGATGGGACCTTGACTCGTTATATCCACAAGCTCATACATCCAAAGCAGGTCCCATTCTGGGGGTCCAGGGGGACGTGGAACGTTCGGGTGCGGGAGGCAGACGCTTTTCCACCTCGAACAGTCTGGAGGGCAAGCAGCAGGGCGGCTTGCGTGGGATTGTGCCTTCGCAGGGAGGCGGCCGGCATCTCCCTGGCTTGGCAGCTCCCGGCAGGACGCCCGCCGGGTGCGACTTCGAGGCTCCACCGGGGGGACACGGCTACCTGGGCGGCAGATGGCAGGGCTGGGGGCGGGGCGTCAGGAGAAGCCGGGCTGCGAGGATCTTGTTTTAAAATACACCAAACCAGGGCGATCTGTCATCCCCGCTAAGCAGATGCATTGTAGATTCTATTAAAAGCACAAAATGAACTTTAGAAGACAGGTCCTAATAAGCAATTCTAATTATCACCTTCATTAGCTACTCCAGTCCCAGGGCGACCTATTTTCATACTGGGAAGGAGCCGCATCCACATATTTGTCTGGAAAAGTCAGTTCCTCTGGCGTCTCCAGGCGTGGCGTCGGGGGTGGAGAGAGGCGTCCCTGACCTTGGGCGGGGGGCAGAGGTGGGTTTGCCACCAGAATCCCTGGCTCCCTCGTGGACCAGCTTCCCGCTGCGTGGGTCAGTCCGCGTGGGAGGGGAAAGTCCCCCGGGGCCGGCCACCGCATCTGATCAGAAACACGAGCCGGTGAGCCGGGCCTGGGGCTGGGTGACCACCAGCAGCGGCGGGCACCGGGCGGTCAGCGGCTGGGCTCTGGCTGGAGCCTTTTACGTGGAGAAACTCGTCGTGCGCGTCCCCCCGGAACACGACAGCCGCCTTGTGGGGACGATGTGGGGTCCAGGGGGAGAAGTGCAGCAGACACAGGGCCGCTGGTGACCTGAATTCGGAGCCCAGGCTCTGAGTGCGACGCGCGCTGCCACTTGCGGAGGGGACGCCGGCGTGGGGCAGGCTGGAAACCCGACGGCCTGCTCCCTGGCTCTGCCAACATTTCCACTTCAGGGTTTGGGGCTGAGCACCCCCCTGCCCGTCCGTGTTGACACCCCTGAAGCAAGTCCTGCTTGGGAGCCACCGTGGAGATGGTCCCTTTCCCTTGACAATGTGTTTGCAGCCTCTCTCACTTGTCAGAGGGAAGTCATCGCTGAACTTGAACAGCTGCCCTGTAAAAGAAGATTCCAGCTCTCCCGACACTCCCGTGAAGCCGTGAGCGAGTCGGTGGGGGTGGAGTGCCCCCTCCACCCCCAACCTGTGCTGAGCATCCTGGAAAAAGAAGATTCATGTCCTACGGAGTCTGGCTGACGTCCCTCCTGACCCAAGGCCACTCATTGCTCGGCAGTTGCAAAGACTCCGCCGTGGAAAGTGTCTGTGTAGGAGGAGCAGGACCCCCCAGTAGGATGAAATCCCAGCTTTGGCCCTTCCTGGCTGGGCCCATCCCTTAGCCTCTCTTCCCTCATCTGCAACACAGGAACGACACCTTACTCATCTCAACGTTATCACGAAGATGAAAGGAGAGGCGGTACAATGGGGGCAATAATTCGAATAATTAGTAGCCAATACAGCCCATGCATTGTGCCAGGGATCGATAACCGGTGACACGGGCCCTGCGTCCTGGTTTGCAAAGCTGAGCACGTCCTGGGGTCTATCTGCAGGGCCCAGACAGTGTGAGCCCTCCGCGGAGCGTGTAATAGGCCGCGGCCCCCGGGATTAGCACGGCTGTTTTCACGAAGCGCTCCGGTCACCATTTGTCAGAAAGCCTGCTCACGTCCTGGGTACACTCGGGGATGCAGATTTAAAAAATTCTCTTAAATCGTCTTCACCCCTGGCTGATTTTCACTGTAGCCGGTAGGGAGCCTCCCTGACGTGACTAATCTCTCTTCGTCCCCGGGCTGGGGGTTCGGAAGGCACTGGTGGCAAAAATCAATCCAAAGCAATTAAACCCCTACCGGGTCTAATCAGAACAGAGCTGGATTGATGGGAAGTGCACTGGAATGGGAAACTCTCAGGGGTCTCTGCCCCCCCCCACCGGCCTCCCCCCAGGAGAGCCAGGTGCCGCTTCCCAGGCTCAACACCCTGACGCCACAAGACCCCCAACACTCCTCCTTGCAGAGGGCTTTATTATTTTATTTTATTTTATTTTATTTTTTATTTTATTATTTTTATTATTTTATTTTATTTTGTTATTTATTTTATTATTTTATTTTATTTTTTATTTTATTTTGTTATTTATTTTATTATTTTATTTTATTTATTTTATTTATTTTATTATTTTATTTTATTTTATTATTTATTTTATTATTTTATTTTATTTATTTATTTTATTTATTTTATTATTTTATTTTATTTTATTATTTATTTTATTATTTTATTTTATTATTTTATTTTATTTTATTTTATTTTATTTTATTTTATTTTTGCAGAGGGCTTTCTGCAGGCAGATGGCCACAAGGTCATCCGCGTCCCCTCCCGGGTCCCCGGACCCTCGCATCATACATCGCTTACAGCAATCATCAAGTTGTATTTTCATTATGGTCACTCAGTTGTCGGAGGGTTGCGAGGGGGCCCTGCCTCCTGCTCAGGCTGACCCCCTGCTTCCCTCACGGCGCACCCGGGAGATGTCAGGCGGGGTCCTCCGGCGTCAGGCAGGTCCTCTGTTGTCCCACACGCAGACCCCTCGGTGGTGCATGGGTTCACGGGCTCCCGTCCCTGGGACGTGCAGGGACCGATCCACGTTCAGGTACAGGTTTGCCAAGAAGCTCAAACTGTACCACTCCCAGGCCTTTCTCTCCGCCTTCCTGGCTCCCCTGGTCGGGTCGGTTGCTGGCTCAGACGGGCTCCCTCCTCCTGGCGCCAGGACAGCCACCAGCAGCCCCGCTCAAGTTCGCGTGGGTACCTGTGCCTCTCGTCCCGCGGTCTCGGGTAGATTCTCGGTGCGTGTCTCCGGCTCTGGCTGGGTCAAGCCCTGGTCCCGGAACCCACCAGTGTGGCCCAGGGACCGAGGTGCTCAGGACTGGCCTGGGCCCCACCAAAACCACGTGGACGAAGAGCGGGGGGCTTCCTGGGGAGACCCTCAGAGCAACTGACAGGTGGCGGCGGCCAGGACACCTAACGCTCGGGGAAGCAACAAGCAGAGGGAGGAAATCGGACCTTCTAGGAGAATTCCTGCGGCTCTAGGGACAAAATGCCTCACTGCGGTTCCGTCCTGCTCCTTGCATCACCCCAGGCCTCTCTTGGCTTGCTCTCCTTCCATTCCTTCTGCTAGAAAAAGGCCACGCAAATCACCGAGAACTGAGTGAAGGCCAAAGCAGCCCTCTTAGCAACTTGAATCTGATAAGAAGTGATTGTTTTCATGAGCGGCCCCAGTGCCCCAATGCCCACAGATGCTTCATTAACTAGACCCCGCTTCTTCCGATAATTTATTTTAGGTCTCTTGGAAAAAATACTTTGTGGTTTCACTTGATAAACTTTGTTTCGGGGGGTCCCTGGGGTGCTCAGCAGTTTGGCGCCTGCCTTCAGCCCAGGGCTTGATCCTGGGGTCCCGGGATCGAGTCCTACGTCGGCTCCCTGCATGGAGCCTGCTTCTCCCTCTGCCTGTGTCTCTGCCTCTCTCTCTGTGTCTCTCATGAATAAATAAATAAAATCTTTAAAAAAAAAAAAAAACAACAACAACTTTGTTTCGCTTAGCTGTATTCTGAAGACACAATTCTCAATTTGACATACGTGTGTGTTGAGCACCCAGCACGCGTACAGATACCAAAGAGGAAACACCTGCTCTCTTTAAAATTCCCATGGATATTTATAAACACTGACAACACCCTGGACCACAAAGAAAATCTTAATAAAGCCCGGAAGAGAGTCTACGGGCCTCTCTCCCCAACCACAGCGCCGGAAAGAAGAGGAAACATTTTAACGGAAAAGGCGAATCCAGCTACATCTGCCGCATACCTGAGGAAGAGAGACAGGGTCTCCCCACGGAGGGTCTCTGGGCCCAGCGAGCGGAGGTTCGGCTGTGGTTTGCGATGGCTGCTGAGACCACCACCAGGCCCTCCCTAAGCTCACCTCGCCCGGGAGGCCCGGCTGCCCAGGGTTCTGCGCCAGGGGAGCGATGACTGGGATGGGGAACATCCAGGCAAGCCTCCGAGGCTCAGTGGTCCTGCCACCACATCCTGCTCGCTTTCTCTTACTGATGCTTGCTGGTTGATACGAGAGGTCTAAGGAGATATGGTGGGGACAGAAGGACAAACCGCTGGAAAGCTCCAGACACACAGAAAAGCCTAGAAGGACAAAAGAACCCTGCCTTCTCTATTAGTTCAAGCAACAGATGACGGCTACGGTGGCGAGAAGACATTGCTGGACAAGGGGCTTTGATACCAGGCTGTCCCGATGGCCTTAAAATACCGGGAGGACATTCTAATTCGATTCAGAGCAGGTGAGCAGCGATCAGATCGGGGATCAGATCGGGGTTACGTGAAGCAGTGGGTGAAAGGAGTTAAAGACGGGAGGGTTCTACGCCCCACCCTCCACATTCCTCAGGAAGAATTTGAGGCGGATTTTCAAAAATGCGTACAGTCATGCAGACAGCGCTCCAGAGCTCCAGACTTGAGAAGAAAAAGGCGCCAAGATTTGCAACCCGGCTCTGCCAAACTCCTGCCGGGTGACCTTGGGCGAGTCCTCTACCTCTGCTTTCTTGCGTGCAGGGTGGGGGTCGTAAGAGCTCCCGTGTCCCGCGGGCTTGTCGGGAGGCGACAAGGGCTAATGCACGGAGAGTGCTTAGTACGGGCCCTGCTCTGAACAGTCACTAGAGCTGGCCTGGAAATTTGCCTCCGGGCACCAGGGTGAGCAGGGCCCAGAAGGAGGTATGATTACCCACAGGATTCATGATCCATAAGCTGAAACCAAGTCCGCTACTTAGAATTACGGTTCTCACGACGTTGACTTGAGAAAGACCACGTAATTGTAAGAAAGGAAATTTTAACTCGTGGATCTTCATAGGATGCGCAGGATAAACATGTGCAGTGACATCTTTCCAGCTGATTCACGGGGGCGGGGGGGGGGTTCCAGAGGCTGTTTGGTGGAGGCCTCCCAGTGCAAGCCAATGGAATAAGGGGGCAAAGACGGGGTTTTGGGTATCTTTCAATCTTCCTCTAAATTTGTACCTTTCTCAAGTATGTTGTCTTCAGCTCTAGTTAATACTGCCAGTACTTGTTCCCATGGAGATCTGTTTTTAAGGGAGAAACAGAACTCAAAGGAAACTTGTACATGAGTGTTCACAGTAGTATTACCCACAATGGCTGGAAGGTGGAAAAAAAATGTCCAAACGTCCATGAGTGAACGAATGGATACACAAAATGCGATACATCCACGTAACAATATTATCCTGTCATAAAAAAAAAAGGGAATTAAGTCCCGACACATGCTACCATGTGGATGTACCTCGAAGACGTAATGCTAAGTGAAAGGAGCCAGTCACAAAAGACCAATATCGTATAATTCAGTTTAAGTGAAATTTCCAGAATAGGCAAATCTACAGAGATAGAAAGTGGAGTAGCGGTTGCCTGGGGCTGTCCACTGAAAGTGGGCGGGTTTTATGGTATGTGAGTTATATCTCAATAAAATGATTACAACAAGAAGGAAAAAAAAAAAAAAAGTAGGCCAGCCCTGCTGTCAGCCACACGTAAGGGACTCTAAATTGAAACAACTAGGATGGTTTTTCCCAGACAATGAGCAAAATAGCCTAAAGGGAAATCAAGTGACAAAACATTTCAAAAGGTTTTGTTGGGAGAAAGTCACCGACATGCTGATGAATCCGTGAGCATCCTCAAGGTTGCAAAAAAAGAGCTGGGTCCCAGAGAATCTAAGGGACCCCCTTCCCAATCACATTCACCCCAGTCTTTAGAGTCCCACAAGCCCGCGGCTGGGTGGCCGGGGCTCTGTCCGCAGGATTACGGACGTCAGAAGAGCTTCTTGGGGTCTGCGTCCTTTGTGAAGACGTCTCCTGCATTCCCCCGGTGCTCACCCGTTTGCCATTTCACACTGGTAATATGAACAGCAGTGACCGAGTGCTTGACATTCATGACCTCATTTCATCCTCCTGATACCCATTTTGAAAAAACAACAACAACAAAAAAAACCCAACAACCAAACAAACAACAAACAAAAACAAGAAAGCTCTCCTTTTTGCAAAGAAGATCTGTGTGACTCACAAAACCACGTGGCCCGTGCGAGGTCCTGACCCGAGCTCAGCTGACTCCCGAGCCTGTGCTCTTTCCCTTCACGGCTGCTTGGCCCGCGTCTCTCTCTCGACCGCCAACCCGAACCTCTCCTGTGCACTCGAGCCCATCTTCCCCTGTTCCGAGTACAAGTTGGTGTCCCCTGCGGAGAGTCCTGCATGTGGCTGAGGGTGGTTTCTGAGGTCTCTCGTGGCCTTCGCTGCTTAATGAAGCAGCTCCCGTTCCCCCACCTCCCGGGGAGGAGCAACCGAATGAGAAGAACCAACCTGAGTTGCTCTTGAATCGTAAAATCTCTAACTGAGGCCGCAACAGCCCAACAACTCACGCACGCTCATGTGCCTCCCGGAAGAATGGGCGCGATGGGGGATCCCTGGGTGGCGCAGCGGTTTGGTGCCTGCCTTTGGCCCAGGGCGCGATCCTGGAGACCCGGGATCGAGTCCCACATCGGGCTCCCGGTGCATGGAGCCTGCTTCTTCCTCTGCCTGTGTCTCTGCCTCTCTCTCTCTCTGTGACTATCATAAATAAATAAAAATTAAAAAAAAAAAAAAAGAATGGGCACGATGGCTCTCGCCATTGGGAGAATAAGCTAAGACTTAAGAAACATGAAAAATGCAAGTTCCTCAGGGCCTGGCCTCTGCAGAAGCGGGGAATGTGCACTCTTCACATTTATTTGGCAATGGTGTGAGGGTTCTTGCCGCCCCCCTTCCCCTCTCTGCGCCCCTCCCCAGCTGGCAGGGCCATCATCCTCACAGGGCCAAGAGCCACAGTGTCGCCCAACACCTCGGAGGGTCTCTCTGCATCTGATCTTGTAGCGCAGGCCTTGCAGCAACTACTACAGGGCTTACACCCAGGCCCCAAGGATGTAGGTCCTCTCATCGCCTCCCCGCCGTATCCCAACGGTGCCTCGCAATTACTAATGCGCTCCGTGTCAGGAACATAAGGAGTAAATGTACCATCGTCTTGGTGGCTTATTGAAAAATCAATCCCTCAACTGAACCGCTTTGACAAGCAGCAGTGGAAGCAGCCTCTCCCTCTTTTCAAACTTGGGTGTGGGGGGGAGCATGCTTCGTCCTCTCTTTACTCTGGAAGCTTCTATTCCAATTGCACAGGCAAGCTGGTGCCTTAGTGCAGGCGGCGAGCACTCAGAGGTGCTTTCACATTCTAATGCTGCCATTCACCAGGGGGCACTTGGGCAAGGTTGGGCCGGGGGCCAGGATTTCCCTGTGTGAAGCGGGATCCGTCCTTCTCTGCCCAGGCGTGTGCGAAGTGCCCAGCACGTGACGGCTACCCGGAGGTGAGCTGGTTCCCTCCCCGGCTGCAGGTCAGTCACCAGGGTTGTGTTGCAGGCTGATGCCACCGCCAGGGAAGGCCACACACGTCATGGACACTGGTCTGGGTGCCCCCAATGCCACAAGACCATGCCAGCCATGCAAGAGGACACCCGGTCAGGTAGGCAAGGGAGTGGCAAGTGAATGGGACAGGGAGCACAGATGTCTAAGGGTGGGGTTTTGTGTGTGTGGAGGGAGGTGTCGGGTGGGGGGCGGGGACTGTTGACAAAAATCAGATAAGACAAGCCATTTAGCCTTTGGGCGAGGTGCAAATTCATTTAGAAACTCTCCTTATCAGCTGGGCTGGGAAAGGATCATTCCGCCCAGAACAATAGGCAACAGATAAAAATAACCCGCTGGGTAGCAGGGAGACGGACACCAAGGCGAGGAACCAGAGAGGGGAAACGTTCTATTCTTAAAGTCACCGTCAGTTTATCGGGTTGCAAACAGGCTGCTAAGGGCCCTGGTAAATTCTTGGGCCACGTTTCCTGGGACCCCTGATCGCAGAGCTAAATTAAAAACAACAGGCCCCTTCCCACCACCCACTGCCTCAGTGCTGCCGAGCCCTGCTCCCAGAATCATCACACTTGCAGGTCTTTCGGGGCCGCTTCCACAGCCGGGTGAGTTTCGGGCCACAGAACCATCTAGTGTCACCATTTCTGGAAGTCCCCCTCCTGAGAAGAGTGGCTGGACCCCAACAAGCTCAGAAACACCCAAGCGACTGCGAAGTGTGCCTCTCCCACCTTGAACGGGGCCTTGCATTTCATGGATGAGATCCTTTCCCTTCTCTTCCCCCCTCCCCTTCCCCTCCCCCCGCCATCCAACAACTAGGAGAGCTAAGTCATTACTGCAAGGAAAGCCCCAACATGCAAGGGTCTTCCACAAAACCCCAGGGACACTGTCGGTCTTTATGCACCGGGTGGCCTGCTGGTCAACATGTGGGCTCAAGAAGATTTTGTGGGGCAGGTCCTTTCCCTCTCTCTGCCTTAGTCTCTGCCTCTGTAAAGTGTGTGTGGGGGGGGAGCTCAGTCCCAAAGGACCAGCCGCGTCCTTGGGGGGCTTCAGGGATTCTCATGGAACTGAGA
The DNA here is from genome assembly GCF_018345385.1 of Vulpes lagopus. NCBI lineage: Eukaryota > Metazoa > Chordata > Mammalia > Carnivora > Canidae > Vulpes > Vulpes lagopus. The sequence continues at coordinate 131,719,304 of NC_054831.1, forward strand.
CTATGGCCCCAGACCTCTGGCGCTCCTCCGGGCAAGCTGGGAAGGGGGCATCGGCATGCAATGCCCAACAGGCCACAGTAGTCGTCCCTACCCACAATTCTGCAGCTTCCCTGGGCCTCAAAGCCAAGGCAGCCTGACCCAGAAGCACAGCCTTGCCCCCTAAATTGGCCGTCTTCACTCTCCCTCGGGTCTCTGTTCCTTGGCCAAGAGCAGTCCACGGGCCACCGGCCCCCTACTGCTGTGGTATCTCAGGCCTAGTGGGAACTTATGAGGTCCGTAGGGGACTCAGGCGGTGGCCCCATCTGTGCCAAGTGGCCCCGGGCCAGGCCCCCATGCTTCCCCGAGCAGGTGCTTCTGGGTCAGCGGCAGGACGGGGTGGGAGTGGGGCCAGGAGGCAGGACGGGAGCCCAGGGCCGTCACCAAGTCAGTGGAACACACACCCTCCGTGGCCTCAACAGCCCCAGCGCTACGCTCCTCTGCCCGGTGGCCCCTGTGTGCCCTCCCACGGTCAGCGCCACGTCGTCGTAGCCATCGTCCTATGGATGTCCCGCCTCCCACTAAGCCGCAGGTGCCCGAGGATGGGATAAAGTCGGCTTCCCCTTGGAGTCTCTGGACCCGAGCCTGCCACACAGGTCCTCCAGGAGAGCTTGTTAAGTGAATGCAGCACGTGGCTGGGCTCCGGAGCGAGCCAGAGGAGCTCACATCTCGGCTCTGTGCTTTCTGGACCCTCCGGGCTCCTCACCTGCAAACGAAGGCCGAGTCTGACTCAGTGTTTCTCAAGCTTCGGCGAGCGCAGGAACCACCTGGGGATCTGCTTGCGATGCAGGTTTGGATTCAGCAATTCTGGGGAGGGCCTGGGATTTTGCATTTCTAACAAGTTCCTGGTGCTGATGCTGCTGGTCCGCGGACCACCCTCGGAGAAGCAAGAGGCTAAGCTCCCTTACCTAAAGACGCCTGCGGTCTGGCACACAGGGATGCTCAGAAGAAGGCTAACTCTCAAAATCCTATTACAGGGGCAGAAAAAAGCAGTGTTTCTGATCACAGGGGTTGCAGTCCATACCCCTGGGCCCCTGGGTCCCATTTCAAAACACTTCTCTGTGCCCACATTTGTCATCTCCTGCCAGTGGCATGAACTCTGGGCCAATGTTCCCAGAAAGACCATCTGGCCCTTTGGAAATGTGCCTGGTGCTGGCGATCCTGGCATGGGTAGAGGCTGGAAACGCTGACCAAGCCCAGACATGGGGGCACCTTGTGTGGGGGCCGGCGGGAGCTAGTGGACGGGGCTTTAGATGCGAGGACATACAGCGCTGAGGCCCCCCAACCCCTCGGCGGGACCCCGGCTCTGACTCCTGCCCCTGTCACAGGCCCTCTAGCATCCTCTGATCACCAGGTGGTAGGATTTGGGCAGCTGGACCACCCCATCCAAGATAAGCCAGGCCACAGCGCAGGTAGGTGCTCTACCCACATCGCCTGGCCTCAGCGTGGCTCCCAGAGCCGTCTGCATCCCTCCTGTCCCCAGGGCCCCAGGAAAGCCAGGCCCCCAAACACAGACACCTGGAGCTCTCCAGGTGCAGGCCTGGGGGAATGGCCCCCGGGTGCAGGGAGGGGAGGCTAGGGATGCCGAGAAAGGGAAAGAGAGAGAGAGGGAGACCCCCAAGATAGAGCCCCACCGGAAGACACACCCCGAGGTATTGCCCACGGGTGGAACTAACGTTGCTTGAGCACGGGTATACGCCAGTTGTTGCTCTCTGCCTTCTAACGGCCTTGCTGTCCCACTTGCCAGCTAAGACCACCGAGTCCAGAGAGGTTGGTCCATGCCCAGGCGGTGGGGGGAAGAGCCAGGATCCAAGCCCCCCGAGGTGAGCCTGAAGGCCTAGCTCCCGGCTCCAACCAGGTTGGAGGCGCCTGCCTGAAAACCCAGGGGAGCCTCTGCGGAGAGGGCGCCTTTATTCCCGTGGCCGAGGCCCCCCCCCCCCCCCCGCCCGTGCCGGCCCGCTCCCTGCACAGCGGCAGCAGCTCCCCCTGCCTCAGGCCCCAGTGCTGGGGGAGCTTCACCCCTGGAGCACTGGGCCAGGGTCACGGGAGTTAGACATTCTGCTCCGAGGGCTGTGGCAGGAGCAGGGACGGAGGACGGCTGGCGGCAGGGGTGTGGGGGCCGCACTTGCCACGGGAGGAGAGAGACCCTAGCTGTGAGGCGTGCACGGCGGGCCTGGCGCGGGGGCTGGTAAGGTGACGGGGTGGGGCCCAGCCGAGGCAGCTCCGACGTGGGCTTCTCGGACGTGCACACACCTGCACTGAGGGAGGGGAGGCGGGTGGTGTGGACCAGCCGGGGATCCTGGTCGTCGAGCACCGGCTCATCCATCAGCAGGAGGGCCCAGTGCAGGAACACCCAGCGAGCCCAGCTGTACCGTGGTGTTAGGTGCTGGCATCCGCGGAGAGGGACCAGGCCCAGCGGCAGGTGCTCGAGGAGCTTGTGCAGCTAACGCACGCGCGTGGGGCTGGCCTGGCAGTGGGGTGGGGGGGGGCACCTGGGCTCGGGCTGCTTAGGCACGGATCTGGCTCCACTAACAAGCTGCAGAACCGGGTGAGCGACTTAAAGTCTCTGAGCCTTGGTTTTCCCATCTAAAAAATGGGGGTGATTTTGGCAGCACCTGCCTCCGTGGGTTGGGGTGAGGATTTAAGGGAACACGGCCTGTCTGCCGTGGCTGGTCGGTGAGGGGGTGGCGTCCGGTGCACGGGGACACTGTTGGTTTAGGGGTGATCTTCCCACGCACATCGGTGTCTCGAAGCCGTGGGGCAAGCTTTCTCCAACTTACACAGGAAGCCTCAGCAGGAAATGAAGCTCTCAACAGCAACAACAGAAAAGTAGAAAATCTACCCACGTGCCTTTCCCTAAGGCAAGCCGGGGCTGGCTTCACAGCCTCAAGGACCGCGGGTGCCCGGCTCCATGAAGCTATTTGGGGGACCCGCGGGGGCGGGGGATGGGAAAGCTTGAAGACGCTTGTCTCTGTATGAAAGCGACCGATGAATGGTAACGACAACAGTCTGGATCCGATTTTTAATTTTGATGACAAAGATCTCAATCAGAAGCAAATGCCTTCTGGGAATCAACATCTCAAAAGAGAAAGCATGAGGGCTGGCCGTGTTCTCTGAGGATGCCTGGAAATGACCCACGGGGAGGCTGGGTGCAAATTCAACGGTGCTGGTGTTCTTTTTTAATTTTAATTTAACTTTATATTTATTTTCATGTATTTGAGAGAGAGAGCGCGCGATCTCCTCACCCTATTCCCCTGAGCCCTGCAGCTTCGGGGCAGGATTTTACAGAGCGTGGGGTTTCCAGGTCACACGGACGGCATGACAGTAGGAGTATCCGTGTCAATGTGTGTGACGAGCTCAGCACAGTGCCGGGCACGTAGCCAACGCTCACTAAGTGTCAGGTGCTGCTGCTGCTGCTGCTGTTGTGATCGCTCTGCTGTGTCGACAACAATGAGTAGAGTTCACCACAGACAGAGTCCTACACACTCAAAGGAGCGGCGGACACCTGGGCTCTAACTCCAGGGTGGCCAATGACTCCGAGACCCTGGTCACCACTTCTTGCAAATCAGCAAGCACCACAGGGCACCTGCTGGCAACTTGAACCCAGTAGGACCCGGGCCCGGGGGCGAGTGAATGACCTCACGCTGGGTGGCCAAACCCGGGGAGCGCGGCTGCCACAGCCCCAGCCCCAGCCCCAGCTGTACAACGTGGGCAGAGACTGGCGACCCCCAGCGCCCTTGACCTCTCTGATCCCTAGCGACCTCTCCTGACCTGGTCCCCACGTCCCTCCTCCAGGCACGCGGGCCACCCGCTGCCTGCCAAGCCCTCAGCAGCGTTTGCGGCCGAGGTGCTCCCGCGCCCCGCAGCCCAGATGTCTCCCGCCACCCCTGCCTCGGTGCAGCCCACGGAAGATGCGCGAAGGCCCTGTGCACACACGGCCTTGATGGAGCGCCAGGCCGCGAGATGATGTATAGTGCGGGGGATGGATGGTGACGTTTTAATCACTCACGCGGAGAGCGGGCAGCTGCCTAATGGAACTGTCGTTCTCGCTGACAGTCGACATCTGTAGCTTCAGACTCCGAGTCTGGATGTTTGAGCTCCCCCCCCCACCCCGGGCGGCCTCCCGCGAAGCTCCGGGTCAGGGGCTCTGCGCATCCCTCACGTGCCCGCCTGCAGGGACATGGGGGGCTCCCTGGTCAGCACCCCCGCAGGGCCCCCGGCTACGGCCGGCTCACTGCCATTGCACCCCCATTTCACAGATGAGGAGGCGGGAGCTCAGAGTGGAGGGACTCAGGCTCCCAGCACATCAGGGACCGACAACCAGGGCCTCTTTGTTCTTGCCTCTTTCTCTCTCCGGGTCACCCCTGAGGTCTGAGCTCGGGGACCTCGTCTTGGGGGAAGGAGAAGACGGTCAGAGGAAAGCAGAGAGAGAGAGAAAGGCCCAGAGAGGGGGGCTGGGCAGCAGGGGAGGGCAAAGAGAGGAGGGACCAGGCCCTGGGAGGGCGGCCCGGGCATCCTCGCCTTGGACTTGCTGATCGCAGAAGTGCCTGCGCCACGCACTTACGCAGCATCTTAGTGACGGGCACCTGCCGCGCAGCACGCGTTGCTCCAGGCCGGGAGTCTCAGTCACTCCAGGTGCGGGCACCACACTTGCCTGGGGGGCTCCGACCTGAGACCTGAACGCGGGTGTGGGAGCCCCGCATGCCTGGGGCCCCCCTGCTGTTCCCCGGCCAGCAAGCAACTAAACCCGAGGCCGCACCTGAGGCCGTGGGCAAAGCCAGGTAAGGGGTGGGGTCGGCTGGGCCTCGGCTGGCACGGGCACCCGGAGCCCCCGGCCGCTGGTTGCCAATGGCAACGTGGGAAGCCCCGGGTGGGGGCGGCTGGCTGCGGGGCGCCGGGGACATCGGTGCCCGGCATAAATCCGACAGCTCGAATCCTGGAATCGCGTAAGCTTTTAAACAGATTGCCGGCGTATCTTTTATTTTTATTGTGCTAGAAACGCAAAGGAAAACAGCGATGATTTGTCCCTCAATAAACAAAGGCAGTAAAAGAAAGGGGGAGAAAAATCACCATCCACTTGGCATTCCCTGAGCCTCCCTCCCGCCGCGATACAGAGCAGGTCATAGCAGCGCCGCTGGGGTGGGGGTGGGGGTGGGGGGCGGCACCGGCGTGCTGGCCTGTCAAGCACGGGAGGGGCACCACGATGCCAGAGGGGTCGCCGGCCGCTCCCTGGCCGCGGCCGCGTAGTGGGACCCAGGTTGGGTTGAGAGTCTGCGGCTCGCCGGCTGTGTGACCTTGACTTGGTCACTTAACCCCTGAGCTGCGGTGCCCTCCCCGTGGGGGAAGAGCGACGCTAATAGAGGGAGAATTGCTTCGCTTAGCATCTGGCACTTAGAGGGCGCCCCGTAAATTCAACACTTATCACCACCGCACACGATGTCCCTGTTAGCGACGAAACGAGGACCGTAAGTCTCCCGCCAGACTGGCTCACGGGATTGGGGTGATCCTCTCAGGCGGCGGCAAATGGGCAGGGGCTTTATCAACTGTAGTGCTCTGTGCACACAGGGGGCCTGATGGGTTTTTTTTTTTTAGAGATTTTATTTATTCATGAGAGACACACACAGAGAGGCAGAGACACAGGCAGAGGGAGAAGCAGGCTCCGTGCAGGGAGCCCGATGTGGGACTCGATCCCGGGACCCTGGGGTCATGACCTGAGCCGAAGATGGGTGCTTCACCGACTGAGCCACCCTGGCGCCCCAACGCAGATTCTTTACACACATCTATCTTTATAGAAAAAATACATCTGTGACATATTTTAATTTAAACAATTTTTGGATGGGGCCCCTGGGTGGTGTAGTTGGTTAAGTGTCTGACTCTTGATTTCTGCTCAGGCTGAGATCTCAGGGTCATGAGACTGAGCCCCGCGTCAGGCTCTGTGCTCAGTGCTCATTCTGCTGAAGTTTCTCTCTTCCTCTCCCTCTGCCCCTTCCTCTCTCTCAAATAAATAAATATACCTTTAAAAATTTGTGTTTTGGGGGACTGCCTGGTGGCTCAGCGGTTGAGCGTCTGCCTTCGGCTCAGGTGATTCGAGATGGAGTCCCACGTCGTGCTCCCTGCATGGAGCCTGCTTCTCCCTCTGCCTGTGTCTCTGCCTCTCTCTCCGTGTCTCATGAAAAAAATAAATTAAATCTTAAAAAAAATTGTTTTGGTATCTCACGGTCTGTCGATACTACCAGCGACACGCCGCTTCTCCCGTGATTTGTGTTTCTGTGTGTGTCCTGCCTCTGTCCGTGTGCAACCATTTCTCTCTCACGCACACATTGTTTCCTACTCTTTCCTTCCCTTTCCTGGCCTGGGAACTCTTGGGCTATACTTAGACCACCGGATCTCAAACTCTATTTTTTGGAACCATTCTATGAAAAAGGCGGCATGGCATGGTCAAATAAATTTGGGAAATGCTGAATTCTATAGGTTTCTTTATTGCAGGGCTTCTTGGCACCTTTGCTAGGCCGACATGCATCCCAAGTCCCCAAGAATTGTGGAATGCAGCAATATCAAAATTTATATGTCTGTAGAACTTTCCTCCCCTCTGTTGGCCAGGAGAATGCACCTTTACGACTTCCAAACACAGGGAACACAAATGATTGAGCGCCCCAGCTGCTGCCTTTGCACAGAGGCCATGCTTCCCTGAGGTCTGCTCCCAGCCAGTGATGGAGCATGATAGGGAAACAAAGTCAGGCCCACTCTTGGGAGACACAGGACTCCTCTGATGGCCAACTTTGATTTGAGGACACCTGGACAGCTTTGCTAAACCTTCCTTAGGGGACGATAGTCTAGGAAGCTTCTACTCAACCCTTTTTCTCTCTTGCTTCATGGTCTGATGGCTCACCAGTGTTCTGTAGCTCCCTCTCCATTTTCCCTCACACAGGCATCTCCCCTGATGAAACCTTCCCATGTTTAATCTCAACTTGGTGTTTGCTTCTTGCAGACTAACACACCTCTTGAAGAGCACCTATTAATATCACAAGGAATATGGGTGAACCATAGAGGAACTAATAGCCTAACTATCAAGGGCCTTCAAGACTGAAGGAGATGCTCACTCCATACTTCTCTCCTTATTTCCCTCCCTCCCTTCATCCATCCATCTGTCCACACATCGATTCATCTATCCATCCATCTATCCATCCATCTATCCATCCATCTATCCATCCATCCATCCATCCATCCACCCAACTCCAAAACCAGCCAGGCACTATGGTGGGATGTTGGACAAGCCACTGAAATCCCTGACTGTGGAGCTGCCAGGTCCTCAGGCTGTCCTTGTCAGCCCCATGAAGGCCAAAAAGAGATTGAGGAAGAAGCTCCCTTTTCTCCCTGTTGGGAAGGGACTCTGTTGTCTGAGTTGATTCCCACTCAGATGAGACAAAAATAAATCCTAGGGCTGCACACATTTTCTTCATTGAGAACAATCTCATTTAAATCTTGGCTCCGTGCCCAAAGATGCCTGCAAGACACACTTCTTCCAGCACATGTTCAGCCAGGCTGACAGCCCAGGAAGGATGCCGTTCCGTGAAGTGGGGCTGAAGGAGTGTGAAGTGAGTATCAGGCCATCACGGCTAATCATGGAAAGGGGAGACGAGGAAGGTCACAGTTGCCAGGTGCCTGCTCTGTCCCAAGCCTGTAACTTGCAGTACCTCGTTTCATCCCCATGACAGCCTTTAGAAGAGGTAGGTCTAACTGTTATCCCCATTTTACAGATGAGGAGACGGAGGCTCAGAAAGGCAAGAGCAATCTGCCTAAAAGGTGAGCCTAGAGAAATACGTGTGAGGGTGTAGGATGGGGCAGGACCCTCAGTTCTGAGGCGGGGGCCCTGTACACTCCCGAGGCAGCCTCTGAGGCTGGGGGGGGCCGGTGCTGCAGGTAGAAACAGGCTCGCTCCACACTGGTGGTCAGAGGCTTGCTAATGAGAGCTCGACACGTATCTTTTCACGAGGGAAACTGGATCGCTCTTGAGGATCTCTGCCTGTCTGCACATTTGGATCGTTGTCTGCACATCTGGAGGGTTGAGGATGAGGGGTAAAGCTCCAAATGTGTTTTAAAGCTGTAACAATCATGCTCTCTCCTGTGGGAGGAGACAGTTTAAAGCACTGGTGGTGTGAGACCCAGCATGTCTTCGCCCTGTTGGCTGAGTGGCCGCAGTGGCAAAGACACACCGAGGTTGGGATTCTCATGGAGACTCCCCAGCACCTGGAGACCCGCTGGTGGGTTCCACAAACTCGAGACCAGTGGGAGTGGCAATGATGTAAAAGAGTCTGTGCAGAGATGAGCACTCAAAGGGGGTATGTCAGGGCATACCCCTGATGGTGGGGGGTATTTCTTAAAAAAAAGTCTTAAGGTTATAAAATGAAGACTTTATTTATTTATTTATTTATTTATTTATTTATTTTAAAAAAGATTTTATTTATTTCAGACAGAGAAAGAGTGAGAGAGAGCACGAGTGGCAGGGGGTGGAGGAGGAGCAGAGGGAGAAGCAGACTCCCCGCTGAGCAGGGAGTGGGATGTGGGGCTCAATCCCAGGAACCCCGAGATCATGACCTGAGACAAAGGCAGACACTTAACCGACTGAGCCACCCAAAATGAAGAATTTAAATTCAGTGACAGGGAAGTAGGTTTGCTGGAATCAACCCTACCTGTGATTCTTGGCCATTCAGATTCCTGTGCCTTGAGTAATCTCCACCCCAGGCCTGCCTGCCAGTGCCTTACTCAACTTTAGGGCCAAGCCAAAAGGTCAGCCCCTCCAATGAGCCTGATTCCCTGTCTGATGGCAGCCACCAAGAGATGCGGACCTAGTGCTCCTCTGCATGCCTGCAAAGCTGTCCCTCTGTCCACTGCTTCCTTCCATGGACTCCCTCCTTCCATCCTTCAGGCTTGGCTTAAATGTGGCCTCCTCCTGCCTCCCGCAGAAATGGGTCCCTTATAATTCTTTTTCTCAACATCTTGTTTCCTTCTTGGACCCCCCATCCTCAGCTCACACAGTGCCCTGCGTCTAGTATACACGCCTACGCACACAGTAGTGTAGATTTGAACAGCATGGCCATTCTGAAAGAAGCTCAGTACACTTCCTGACTCTACAGTGGATGTGTTTTTCACAAATGTCAATGTTGACCACTGACTGAAACTAAGAACTGTGGTCCAGCAATATTAGGAGGATCAGGGAGGGACAGGTGGGTGAAGGGGGTCCACCATCACAGAACATCAATAGGTAATGTCTAAAATGGATAAGCCAGACATAGCAACATAGGAACTATTTCAAAATATGGAGATGAGCGAAAGAAACAGCTAGAAGTGTGGGAAGGAGTTGGCTCTGGGGAGCTGGAATCAGGGGAGAGAGGGGTGGGCATGGGATTGGCATTATTCATTATAAGCCTTTTAATACTCTTTGATTTTTTAATTATGTGCATGTATTACTTTAATAAAAGTAAAAATTAAAAAAAAAGTGCAAAAGGAAAAAAAATCCCATTGCAAATTGTACTGCTCCTCTGATCCTTCCAAGGAACATGCCTTTAAATGATAGCACAGCATCAAGGCAAACAGATTTCTCACAGAAATGAGTAATGGAGGCGTACTGTAAACAGATGTCAATTCCGTTCAGTATGATAATGGCTTTTAGATATTAAAATTCTGGGGGGAGTATTCCACTGAATTATGTGAGACAATGAGACTCCCAGGGCTGCTACCTCACACAATTGAACAGAGGGGTCCTGCCTCAGGCCTTCCTGCTGTTGTAAGGCAAGCCCCTCACTCCTCCCATTGTGTGCCTCACTGAGGTCTGCTGCAACCTGAGTGTCTATCCTTGTTCTGGGAAAAAGAGGCAACACCAAACAGATGGATCCACCAGAGGGAAAAGAGAAAACACAGATTAGACCATTCTTTTGTGCATTCAGCAACACATGAATGAGCACCTACTATATGCCAGGCATGGTTTGAAGTGCTGGGTATAAAAACAGTGAATCCCCATTTCTTTCTGGCACTTATACTCTAGCGGGCGCTCACGGTGAGGCACAAGATGCAAAAGATAAATCAGGAGAGAAAATCCTGAGTGAAATGGTGTTAAATGCTACAGAAAAGGAGTGGGGGGAGGACAGGAAGTGTAGGGGGGACACGTCCATGAAGTCTGAAGGCCATTGGAGAGCCAGGCCTGCAGATGTCATGAGAAAGCCCAGAGGCAGGAGCACAGCAGGCCTGGCCAAGGATGTGAGTGGAAACCACAGCGGCTTCCGCAGGGTGGAAGGGGAGAACAGAGGACAAGAGCTGAGAGGGGTAGCTGTGCAGGTCCTGTTCATTGCCTGGTATGTTCATTCCCAGGGAGGCCCTGCCCGAAGTCAGTGGTGTGCTGGCAAACATTTAAAAGCTGCCTTAGGGCAGCCCAGGTGGCTCAGGAGTTTAGCACCGCCTTCATCCCAGGGCCTGATCCTGGAGACCCAGGATCAAGTCCCACGTCGGGCTCCCTGCATGGAGCCTGCTTCTCCCTCTGCCTGTGTCTCTGCTTCTCTCTCTCTCTGTCTCTCAAGAATAAATAAAATCTTAAAAAAATAAAAACTGCCATAAAAAAAATCTGATCTGTAGCATTTTCTGATTTCTGTGGTGATGTCATTGAATGTAGAGTTGGGACGGAGGGGGCACATCCAGCTCCAGCTCCAGCTCCAGCTCCAGCTCCAACACCCTGTTGCCTGTGTGGGACCCTTGACACTTTAAAGCTGCAGAGATTTAAGAAGGGCCTCCCTCCCATGCCCAGAATCCTTCACTTAAATGCCTTGGACAAGGTATGTCCTTTTCCTATTTTGAGCCTTGTGCATTAGGACACAACCCATTTTTGTCTCCCTTTCTATGAGAATTACACATAAAAGTGTACAGGGCCATGGCCTTGCCAAACTTACTGTTATCTCCAGCTCTCACACTTGTTCTGGAGATTGATGACATTCTTTGTCAACATTCAGACTTTGGCTCAAATGTCCCTTCCTGAGAGTCCTTCTGGTCACCCTTTTGCCTGTCCCCCATTACTATTTTCACATTACTCTTGTTAATTTTCCTCACAGCCTTTATTACTATGTTAAATTATCTATGTACCTACCTACCTACCTACCTACCTACTCTATCATCCATCCATCCATCCATCCATCCATCCATCCATCCATCCATCCATCTATCCACACCTTCTACTATATGAAGAGGGCTGTGGTCTTTGATATCTGGCATCCTGGCATTGCTGTATCCATTCCACATGCCGAGATAGTGTCTGGTGCACAGGAGGAATGCATTTAATAATTACAAATACATGATCCTCTGTCTGATACCTGCGATAAATGAGCGCCCTGCGTGGACTTGGAGGCTGCGTCCCCATCAAAGACTACTGAGGCACGTGGTGGACAAGAAACAAGTTAGCAAGAGACAGCCTCTGGGCTAAATGACCAGGCAGGTGTAGTGGCTTTTTCTGCCTGAATGACAGTTGGATTTTCCAGCTCGAGGGCAGCCTACAGTCGGATGGCAACGTCTATTAAATACAGCTCAGAAAATCACACCCAGAGCCCTTCTGTCACCCACTACGAATGGTGAGAGCAATTTCAGCAGGCAGTTTGCAGCAGAATCTCTTCTCAGCATCAGGAAAGACTTCAATCTCAAGTTCACATTTAAGAGGAATGTAATGTGCTTGCTAAAAGTCTCCCCTCCCTTGCACCCGTATTCCCACAGACCTGGGTTCCAGGAGGGTGGACAATAGGGTGCAAATGTCCATAAAGGAAAGAGCAGCTCATGATTAGGGAAGGAAGGCTGAAATGAGATGATTTGCTAGCAATTCTGTGTGTGATTAGATTCCTCTACCCCAGACTTCCCAGTGCCCAGCCATCTAATCATTTCAATGGTTATTATTTAAATACAGGAGATAACTGACCTCCACAGGGGAGCGTATTCAAATCGACAACGGCCGTGCAAGCGCTCTCCCAGACTCCACGAAGAACCAGAAGGGATTCTTAGTTGGAAGCGGCCAACGAGAGCCACACAATGTGAGGGAACGTCAGCTTTCTGCAACGCCAGGTGGTGAGGAGGGTCAGAAAAACTAATGGGCTGGGGGGCGGGTTTGGAAACTCAGCTTGGCATCTGGCTAGAGATCCTGGAGGAACTGGCGAGGTCCTGGCCAGGGCAGGAGGCAGGACACAGACAATTTGGCTCCTCCTCTTCCCTCGGAATTATTGCAACCCGGAGGAAATGAATGGATGCAGGCAAGCAAGCAGCCCTCCACATGCCTCTAAACCCAGTGCTCTCTCCACTTTGTCTCTTCATTTCACAAACTGAGCACCTACTCCCTGCTGGCCATCAAGGGTGCAGGGATGAGTCAGAGGAAAATAGTTCCTCTCTGGAAGAGATCGTGATCTAGCTGGAGAAACGGAGCCGTGTCAGGAACAAAAATCACCAACAGGGAGAGAAAAACATACCCTGACAGGTGGGATTATGAGCTCTGCACCAAATGCTGTCAGACTAGAGAGGCAGGGAAGGAACATCTCAGTGAGATTTCAGTTGGGTCTTGAAGGACGAATAGGAGTTTTTCTGGTAACAACCACGATACGAAGCTTGCATTTATTAAGGACGTGTTTCACTCGAGAGTTTTCTCAGTACATTCCAGCTATTATTTGGCTTTTGAAAAACAACACCTGGTGTTAACAGAATGCTTGCTCTCTGCTGGACACTGTTTGAAGCAACTCCTACTCTCTTTTAATCTTTGGGATGATTCACTGAGCCTCCTTATCCCCACAATATAGACACTGAGGCCAGGGATAGTGGAGGGTTTGTCCACAACTTTCAGCCAGCAAACGGGTAGGGCGAAGGTGTGAACCCAAGCAGACCAATTCAATGGCCATGGTCCTAACTTCTATCCTCAAAGATTTCTTTTCTCAAAAATCCTTCTTCTGGGATCCCTGGGTGGCTCAGTGGTTTAGCGCCTGCCTTTGGCCTGGGGCACAATCCTGGAGTCCAGGGATCGAGTCCTGCGTCGGGGTCCCGGCGTGGAGCTTGCTTCTCCCTCTGCCTGTGTCTTTGCCTCTCTCTGTGTGTCTATCATGAATAAATAAATAAAATCTTTAAAAAAATCCTTCTTCCATGTATTTGATGAAGAATATGGAAGAAATGCTCAGCCTTAGTGCCCTAAAGTGGCAAAACAGGACAGGTTTGCAAAAAAATACCTATAGTCTGAAGTTTTCTCCATGGGTTGACGTGAAGTCTGGAATTCCCACCATGCCCCTCGTAGCAGACCGTCAAGGGTGATGCGGGCAGCTTGTCCAGCTCTCTTTTCCTTGAAGTCAGTTGGGTAAAGTGCAAACCCTGAGCAGGTTTAAGAGTCAGGACACTAAACCTATTTATAGTTTGTGAGATGAGAATGAGAGGGGAGCCTAGGAAGCACCACTTAGGAACACAATTGAGTGTGATCTTGTGACGTCAAACACAAGAGGCAAGTTACTGGTGCTCTGGGTAGCTGACTGGGATGGTGTGGTTCTTTCTCCCAAGCTGAGCCTTGTACTCTCCAGTTCATTGTATACCCCAAACCCAGAAATGTCCCTCCTACTTATAACCCCAAGAGATGTTCCAGAAGTCATGGATAAGAACATTCAAAGCAGCAGTGTTTATCATTGTCCACTTCCTGCCCCCACAAAACACCATGATGGTCCATCATGGGTAGAATGGTTAAACTGTCTCCTCTTCACACAGGAGAATATGACACAGCAATGAGAATGAATAAACCACAACCACCTAAAAGAACACAGATGCAATGTAGAGAAAGAATGTTGAGTTAAGGAAGCCAGCTAGCTACAAGAAACTACATAAAATATTTTTGTAAATTTTTTAAAAAAATAATCATTATTTAGAGATCTATGAACATGTGATAAGACAAAAAAAAAAAAAGCAAAAGAAAAGAAATGAGAAAGATAACACCGTGTGCTTAGATCAGTTGAGCTTGGGAAGGGGAAGAGCCCAGAGGAGGCCTCGGCAAGGCTGGTCACTATATAGTTCCTCAGTGGGGTGGTGGGTCTATGGGTGCCATTTGTAAAAGTTATACTTTAAAATGTTCAAATTCATTAGTAGGGAGTTTTAACCATATTATCATTATTATTGTTTTTGTTTGTTTGACCTGTATTATATGTCATATAATGAATTCTAAAAGAGGTAATGCCTGGGGGCCTGGACTGGCCACCTCCTGCCCTCCTGGTCCCCGCCCCTCACGCACTGCAGGCTTCAGCCGTACCCTGATCCCCAGTCTTGGGACCTGCTGCCTGCAGGAAGCCCCCTTGCTGGCTGGTTCCTCCATACCTGAGAGCAGGTCATTCCCTTGGGGTAGGGGCCCCATTGGCCTGTGGCTGTCCAACGGCCTGGGTGGACTTACATCCCCATTCCTCTCTTTCCAACCCCGGGGGGCTTGCCGGTAATACAGGTGACATTTTGGTCTCCATCTGCTGACTCTTGTTTTAGGCCACATTTGGTTAAGGATCAGCAGCGATAACTGGAGTACCATTTGTCGGTTCCTCGAACTCCCTTTTGCAGGGAGGAAGGTGACACAGGGGGAGCTTCCTGGCCTTTGGGTGGGGCCGGGGGGGTGTCCTTGGGCCGTGTGTAAGCCAGGGGAGTCCTGGCCAGGGGCTGGGGGCAGGTGGAGGCAGGAGATGGGGTTACAGGGACAGAAAGGCTCTTGAAGTGCCATGTAGAAATGCTGTCTGTAGCTGCCAGCCATGGAGCTTTCCTTTCCTTCTCTTATTTGCCCTGTAGTCACCGGAAAACTTTATGGTAAATTTTTACTTTTTTTTTCCCTTCAAATTTAGAGCTGGCCACAGACACCATCATCTCTCCTTATGGCAGCCTACAGGGCGGCATCTGTTTGCAGCGACCGTAGGGCACAGCAGGTTGCTCACTGCCCTCCTCCACCCCTACCAGTGCTCCCCAGAGCCCCCTCCTCCCCATAAAGAGCATGTGCTCACAAGCGTGTCTGCTTCTGGGATATCCCACCCTAAGGCAGTGTGCAGAGGAGATGCCTGTCCCCCCAGAAACCCTCTGCCACTCTCATCCTGTGCTCGCTTAGCTGGGCTGACTCTACCCCCAAAATCCAAGGGTGGGCACTGAATTCAGGACCCCACTGGCTACACTGCGTGTAGACCAGAGGTTGACAAACTTTTTCTATAAAGAGCCAGATAGTAAATGTTTGGCCTTGTGAGCCACATAGTCCACCCCTTATAGGACAAAAGGGGCCTTCGACAACACAAACAAATAAGCAGGGCTGGGCCCCAATCAACCTTTATGGACACTGAAATATGAATTGCATATAATTTTCTTTTTTTTTTCCTAAAGATTTTATTTATGTATTCATGGGAGACGCAGAGAGAGAGGCAGAGACACAGGCAGAGGGAGGAGCAGGCTCTCTGCGGGGAGCCTGATGCAGGACTCGATCCCCAGACCCCGGGGTCATGCTCTGAGCCGAAGGCAGATGCCCAACCACTGAGCCCCCCAGGCGTCCCTGAATTTCATATAATTTTCAGATGCCACGATACACTGTTCTTTTGACTTTTTTCTCTCAACCATTTAAAAGTGTAAGAAGCCCTCTTGTGTTGTGGGCGACGCAATAACAGATGACAGGAGCTGTCTAGACCCTAGATCCATGACCGTTGCCGAGCCAATCAAAGACGGAGACCGTCAGCCACAGTTCGTCTACGGAAAAATTTGGTGAAAAGACGCCTTCTTGCTGTTGAAGCTGCTCAACTGTAAGAACATGTCTCGGACATTCCAGGGACCCGTTAAGATTCTGCTTAAGAATGAAGCCCATGCACCAGACAAGCGGGCCCCAGAGATGGAGACGGAGAGACACAGAGAAAGAGAGACAGACAGACAGAGACAGAGAGGGAGTATTAAGCACTGCTGGGATCTCTCGAGTGTCAGGATCCAGCCAGACCTGAAGCCACACGCTGCTGGATTTTCAGTTTTGAGGGCTAATCAATCAGCTAATTTTTGCCTGTGCCTATCGGAGTTGGGTTTCTGTCACTTGCAACCCGACAGAGTCTTGAATCGCACAGTGGGGGCCTGAGAGGAGGCCTTCCAGAGGAGGGAAGACTGGAGGTCGTCCTGGAGGCCAGGCAAAGGTGGTCTGTGCCCCAGCTAAGCTCTTGTCCCTTCCCTGTTTCCCACTCAGGGGGCAATGCTCTCTGTCGACGCAGAGTCCAGACGGCAATCTACCCATATTTTTGTAAAACCTTGCAGGTGAGGCTCAATATTTCTTGTCAGATTGAGAGCAGACAAGCCGCGCCGTACGTGGGACCCGGTAAATCGATGCCTCGTGGTGGCGACACCCTGGTGAGGCTGCCGAGAAACTGAACAGAACGCCCCACACGGGGCCCGCGTCCCCACGTTGTGTAGGATAAGATGACCTCAGCATTTTTTAAAAATTAAAGATGGAATTAACCAACGTGGGCCAAGCCGTGCCAGGTGAGGAAGGGAGGACGGTGGGGAAGGTGCCGGGGGGATCCCGTTGCCCCCGGGAGCAGTCATGGGGCAGCGGCAGATGGAGCTAGAGCATGAGAAGCACTTCTAGCCCGGGCGGGGGAGGACCGAGGGTCACTGTCAATGCGGGGGAGCCCGTGTGAGTCAGCGGGTTTGGGGGCAGGGGAGCAGTGGGGGGACGGCCGAGGGGGGACAGGACGGTAGGAGCTGCGTCAACACAGGAGCGGCCCAGACAGCGACAGGTGAGGTGAGAACGAGGCAGGAGGGCGCCGGGCCGCCGGTCTCCTGGAGGGCAGGGCTCTGCACCTCAACTTCTTTCTGTCTTTGCCCCCTGCGTCGGCCCCTGGGGTGGGCTCCTGCCCCAGGCCCCCCCGTTAGAGCCCAGCGCCCATGGGCTCAGAAGGCCGCTGAAGCCTGGCCGTGTCACCCGGGATGAGCCCCCCTCGGAGGCTCCCCTGGAACGACCGCTCCTTCCCTCGGGGGTCCCAGGTTCACAGAACACATGTCCAGAGCGCCTGAGGCTCGCCCGCTAGGATTCAGGCGCAGCCTGTATGAGAATGAAGATAACACAACGGGGGAAAAAAGATCTAGAAGAAGAGAGAGATGCATGGTGACGTCGTTTGACCTCGGGTCCAGCTATGCATGAAGCCAACTATTCTTGAATTTTTTATTTTTTTAAATTTTTTTTAGTAACATGCACCAATCACTACCCTCTCTCATCTTTTTTTTTTTTTTTTAATTTTTATTTATTTATGATAGTCACAGAGAGAGAGAGAGAGAGAGGCAGAGACACAGGCAGAGGGAGAAGCAGGCTCCACGCGCCAGGAGCCCGACGTGGGATTCGATCCCGGGTCTCCAGGATCGCGCCCTGGGCCAAAGGCAGGCGCCAAACCGCTGCGCCACCCAGGGATCCCTTTTTTTTTTTTTTAAATTAAACAATCCCTCTCCCCTGCCCCACTGCCAACCTATCACCATGAGTCTTGACCAAAATACAGCCATGACTGACACTCACGTGCTGGCCAGGTGCTGGGGGGGCCAGTGGTCGGGGCCACTTTTACCTGCCCCTTCGTGGCAAGGGCTGGGGGGGCAGACATGACCCTTCAGATAAGGCCTAAGCTCAGGCTGGCTCAGGAGGTTCTCCGGTACCTGGTGTCTGTCTGTCTTTCCAGGCTCACTTCCCACATTCTGGCCACACTGGCCTCCTCCCGTCTCCGCGCAGGACGGGTCTCACCTCTTGCTCCGTGGAAACCATCATCCATACTGTTCCCTCTGCCCGCAGCACGCTTCTCCTCCCACCTCCGCGTGCATCCACCCCCCCACCCTGACGCGCACACGCACACACGCGTGGGACAAGGCCGCAAACTCTCATCTTTCATCCTCGGCTTAGAGGCCACGTTTACTCATCCTTAACCTGTACTTCTTCTCATATCCTAGCACAATTTCTGACATCCATTGGGCACCTATTAAATCTACATTAAAGGGATGAATGAATGAACACGGAACAACCGAGTCATGCATGGCTCCACTACTGACGCCCGGCGTGGCTCAAAGGTGAGTTGGGGCCCTTTGAGCACCTGTCACAGGCACCATTAGTTGTCTGTCCAATTTCCAGGCTCTCCTTTCTTCTAACAGAAACCCTGCTTGTTCAGAATAACAGCCTCAGTGCAAGAAGGAAGACCATGCTGGGCCTAAGGATACCCTGTGCCTTGCTCTCCCACCTTCTCTTGCAGCAAGCGTGGCCCTGTGACTCTGTCTCGGCCAAGGAGACATAAGGAGAAGCCTCCTCTGGGCTCTCCTGGTAGAAAGGACAAATGTTGCTGTCGCTGTCTCTTCTGTCTTGAATGCAAATGTGGTTCCTGGAGCAACAGCAGCCATTCTGTGACCATGAAGCGACGGACCATCAACCTCCCAGTGATGACCTAGGAAGATGGAAAGAGATGGGGCTCTCGATTCTCCTGTGGAAATGTGGCACCAGGCCAGTTCCACCGACCACTGGATTTCTCATTTGGTGGGAAGACAAAAACAGTCCTGGCAGTTTAAGCTGCTTGCTCTTAGTCAGGGTTTCTGTAACCTTGAGCTGAAAGCATCTGTAATGTGTGTGGCATCGTCCTCTTTGGGGGTGCTAGGGACGGCTACCCCAACTTATAATTGTCAAGTGGGCTGCCCCACAGGTCGGGACTCATTCTTTCTGGTTCTGAGAGTCTGCTTAGCAGAGGAATCAATCCCAGAGCTCATGTACCCCCCACCCCCACTCTCAAGCCAGGAAGGTTCTAATTACCCAGTGATTGTAGTAATTCTTCCATTCAATTGATCTGTAATCACTGTAATTCCTAAACATGCTTTTCCATTAATAATTTGCAATATATTTATTGTTTATACTCAAACAAAACAGGCTGATAATAAGACAGAGATGGGATCCCCAGGGTCCCGAACACTTACACAGCGCAGTGGCATAACACACACGCATCTTAACTGTAATAACGTGTATCGTTTTCCCCTTTCGAAAGAGCAAGTGTTTGCTAATTGCTCAACGACTACAATTCTGGCCTGAAAGTTCCCTGGGCGGTGACTGGGCAGGCCATTCTAGGGGTGACAGAGAGTGTTCGGCGATCAGTTGTGGATGTCTGCCGCGGGCAGAGGAGGGCTGGGGCATGGCATGTGTGCTGGCAGTTTTCACCTCTCTCTCCAGCTGCATCATTTAATAAGACAAACTCTGGGATAAGAAGGTGGGCACAACCAGCTTTTATGCATATGGAGGAGGAATAAAAGGCGCCCAGCCTAAGTCCCCGGTTTCTCCTAAGAATAGGTGAAAGGGGCTCCTGTTCTATCCTAGGAAGGGCTGAGGATTTGCAAGTCCCACAAACAACAGATGCCTCAGGCCCAGCTCGCAGGTGAGGAGAAAGGCCAAGCTGTGCCGAGCCTTGCATGCATCAGTTTATTTGGTCTTACAGCAATTTTTTAAAAAATATTTTATTTATTCATGGGAGACAGAGAGAGAGAGGCAGAGACACAGGCAGAGGGAGAAGCAGGCTCCCTGTGGGGAGCCCGACGTGGGACTCGATCCCGGGACCCCGGGGTCACACCCTGAGCCCAAGGCAAGTGCTCAACCGCTGAGCCACCCAGGCGTCCCCCTTACAGCAATTTTAATGAGTTGGGGTTGCTTCCCATGGTACAAATAAGGACACTGAGACTTGGGCGGGGATTTGGTGAACCCCAAATCACACAGCAACCGAGTCAGGATTTGGACTCTATTTGGTCTGGTCTCAAATGGTCCATTTCCCTGGGGCAGCCTGTCCTGCATGAGACTGTGTGTGTATGATCAGAACCCCGGCACCTGAACTCTTTTTAACCCAGTTTTCCAGCCAGGCATGCGGAGGGTAAAAAAGCAAATGAAACTGGGGATCATCCTTCAGCAGGCTCGCGCTGGCAGAGTGGGTGCGCCGGGTTCCATAGAGACAGACGAAAAAGACCCAGTCGCTGCCCCAGAGGAACTCACAATCTCGCTGGAGAAGCAGATGAAAAATCTGCCAGAACCACCCCCAGGGGACGGGGAGGCCAGGGTGGGTACCAGGGCTCAGGAAGCACAGAGGAGGGGGCGACACTCCCGGAAAACAGGGCATCTCACCCCCAAGGAGCAGCAAGGGAGCTCTGTAGAGGTTTCTGGAAATTGCAACCCAGCTGTCAGAGAGCGCCCGTGAAGGCGGTGCAGGCTGGGGGCAATTTCAGAAGCAGACGATGACTCACTCTTGTGTTTAACAGAAACTCTTTTTCACAATACAAAAATCCACTAAAATAAACCCATATGGCCAGGCTCGGAGCGCCTGACAATGAGGCAAGTTCCTGCCCATTATGAGCATCAACAGATAATTAGAACACGCCTGTCATCAGACGCCGAGAAATTTCCCCTTCTCCTGGTTTCTACCTTCTTTTGCAATCTGGGAATCAGAGAGGAGCGATCGCAGGAGGTGGCCGGGATGGGGGAGCATGGGGGTCCCCGAAGGGGAGGCCAGGGGGGCAGCATTGAGCTGCGGGTTTGGAGGACATAAGCCAAACTGATGTTCAGCCACTTTTTTGCTGCGTGGCCTTGGGTGAGCTTTTGAACGTCTCAGGCCTCGTGACTGTCCATTCAGCTGCCCACGGATGGAGGCTGGGGACACCCGTGTGCCCTCCCAGGGGCTGTGGGCCTGAGAGATGGCAGTGAGCCCACAGGGACAAGTGAGACGTGAGCGCTGGGGTCCTCGAGGCCTGGGGATGGAGAGGCAGGACCAGGTAGAGGGCAGACGGCGGGGCTGCACCAGGAGGCCAGGGGACAGGGCGGCCTGGGACCCACGCACGCGTGCTTTGTGGCCCAACGACCTGCGTTCCAGGCCCGGCTCTGCGCCCCACGGGCTCTGCGCCCTCGGGCAAATGACTTGGTCTCTCTGAGCCTCCGTTTGCCCCTCTGGAAGATGGGGCGGTGACGAAGTGGCCGGCTCCCTGAGGTTCTGTGAGGATGACCGGAGCCTAAGCGCAAAGCACCGACACCCGGACGCAGAGACGGTTCCACGACACGCGGCAGCTCGCGGCGTTTCTCACCCGCCCACGCAGGCTGGAGGCAGTGCAGGACGACCCAGAAAGCATGATGGGGGCGCGGGGGGGTTGCGGAGGAGAAGCGCAAGAAAGGAGCAAGGGCGACTTGTTCTAGGGCCGCTGAAGGGACCTCCAGGCGCAGACAGCAGGAGCGGGCCAAGCCCCACGACTCGTAGGGTCGCAGCGCGTCCCGAGCGCATCCCGCAGGCTGGACGGGGTGCTCCTGGCCCGAGCCTCCCAGCCGGGCACACACGAGCCGGAGCTTCAGTCAACAGGAGTCCAAAGGCAGCTCTTGCTTGCGTGTGCCGAAGGCTTGAACGCCCCCCATTTGGGCCTGGGGCGGGGGCGCAGGCTGGGGGGCTTCCCGGCAGAGCGGGCGCAAAGCTCAAGGCACAACAGTCAGACGCAGGGCCTCATCTCAGTGGCCTTGTGCCCTCGTCTCCATCTAAACAGCCACGAAGGGTGGACCTTGAAAAAAGAAACTTGAAAAAACCCCCAAAAAACCACGAAACCAAATCCTCATGGTTTGTAGAGCCAACCAAGGGATTCACCGCCACCCAGAGTCATGAGGCCACAGAGAACCGGATAGAAAGAGGCTGCGAGGGTGAAGGACAAACGCCATAGAGATTGCGGCCGGAGCAAGAGGAGGCCACCCCGAGGCCGGATGAGGTGACAGGGCGGTGACCACGGGGACCATGACTGCGCGACCATAAATAACAACGGTGGTGCCGCTTCCGGGGACTGTCTCTCCCACCCCTCCTGTTGTTTCATCCCGACGACCGCTTCCACCACATGCCTCCCCCGCCCCCCCTGCCGCCCCGAGCTGCTGGCACAAGCGCTGTGTCCCGCTGGGTCCCGAAAATTCCCGAGGGCCCCGCTCTTTGCCCCGCAGCCTCAGGCAGGGCCGAGGCACGTTTCCCTTAAATACAATGGTGGGACCAACGGTCCCCGTGTTTTTACAGACAGTGTCTGGAGGACAGGTGGTGGCAGCAATCGGCAAGCCTCCGCGCCGCCCGCACCCCGTTGGTCCCTGCCTCCCTCCGGCCTCCTTCCCGCTACCTGGGCCCCCCGGGAGGTAACCGCCCCTTGCGCTGCACCTGCCTCCACTGCTCCTGCTCAGCTCTCGTCCTCATCTGGGGCTTTCTGGAACGCTCGGAGTGGCTCCTCTCCTCCGGCCGCCGGCCCAGCAGCCTTCCTGGCCCTGGCTTCCGTGTTCTGCACACCTGCCCCTGCTCCACACGGTACGAGCCATTCCTTGTCTGGCTCTTTTGCTTTTTCCACGCGGCACAACTGGCATACCCGCCGAACGGTTCCTTGCGTGCGACTGTCCCCTGCATATGGGGACATGTGGCTTCCTTGGCCACTACCTTCTAAATGCCAATAGCTACCCAGGCTGGTGACAAGCATGGCACCCACTCTCATTCTACATCCCAATTCCAAATGCTTCCCTTGGGGGTGGACACAACCTTCTTGTTTAGGTTCTTAAAGCTCTATAGTCACATCCTCATGACGCTTCAGCCCACGGGGCTAGCCGACAGCTCCTGAACCCAGACAGCTTTCTGCCTGAAGATTCCACCTCCACCTCCAGCTCCAGCTCCAGCTCCAGCTCCAGCTCCAGCTCCACCTCCACCTCCAGCTCCAGCTCCACCTCCAGCTCCACCTCTACCTCCAGCTCCAGCTCCAGCTCCACCTCCAGCTCCACCTCTACCTCCAGCTCCAGCTCCAGCTCCACCTCCACCTCCAGCTCCAGCTCCAGCTCCACCTCTACCTCCAGCTCCAGCTCCAGCTCCACCTCCAGCTCCACCTCCAGCTCCACCTCCAGCTCCACCTCTACCTCCAGCTCCACCTCCACCTCCAGCTCCAGCTCCAGCTCCACCTCTACCTCCAGCTCCAGCTCCAGCTCCACCTCCAGCTCCACCTCCACCTCCACCTCCAGCTCCACCTCCACCTCCAGCTCCAGCTCCAGCTCCACCTCCACCTCCAGCTCCACTGGCCCCGGGTGAAGCTCTGTGCGGGCAGTGGCAGTGGCACCACCTGGCTGGGATGAAAGCTTATTTTCCAGGGCTGGGCCATCCAGCGCGGGGGAGGAAATGGGGGACAGCGAATCGGAGGGAGCCAGAAGGGCAGGAGCAGGAGTCCATGGCTGCTGGGAGAGCAGAATCCGAGAACTCCAGGAGAAAAATCATTATTTAAAAAAAACAAACAGAGGCTAGTTTGCTTTAGTGGCAGCAAATTGTTTGAACAAACTAAACTGTAGACAGGGAGATGGTCAATATTTCATGATGGAAGAGGCAGCACGGTGCGGTGAAAAACAATCACTTGCCTGGAGCCGAGAGCCCTGTTCAGTAGACCGGACGAGACCCTCCCCTCTCTGGACCTTAATATTCCCATCTGTGAGACAGGAGATCCAGCTGGGTGACTGTTGATTCTTCTGGGACCGTCAAAACAAAGCACTGCCGACCGGGGAGCTAACCAACCAAGGTTAACTTCTTCCAGTCTGGAAGCTAGAAGTCTGAGGTCCAGGGGTCAGCAGGGTTGGTTTAGGCCTCTCTCCTGGGCGTGTAGATGGCCGTCTTCCCTCTAGGTCCTTATGGGGTCGTCCTTTTGTGCCTGTCTGTGTCCCAATCTCTTCTTATAAAAAATCCTCCTTCATTGCATAAGTAATGCGGAGGCCAGACACCAGTCATGTTGGATTAGCACCAACCCTAAGGACCTTATTTCACTTAATTACCTCTTTAAAGGCCAATATCTCCAAATACAGCACATTCGGAGGCACTGGGAGCTGGTTTCAGCAGATGAATTTCGGGGGGACACAGCTCAGCCTGTAATGGTGACTCTGATCTTTTCGAGCTACAAACCCATCACTTATCAATGTTTCTTCCAGTCTCTGCTGATTTGGTCAGTGGGGCCTCTGTTCCGCAGGCATTGAGACTCAGAATCAAAATGAGGATGATGATGTCCTGTTTTTATTCCTCACTTGCTCCCCTTTCTCCCAACTGTCCATCCCAGAATAGGTCATAGTCCTGCTGCATCCAGAACTCTCCATCCTCAATGGCACGGGGCTTCATCCCTTTCCTCTGTCCATGTCAAGCATGCCCC
This sequence comes from Vulpes lagopus, assembly GCF_018345385.1. Lineage (NCBI taxonomy): Eukaryota > Metazoa > Chordata > Mammalia > Carnivora > Canidae > Vulpes > Vulpes lagopus. The sequence continues at coordinate 131,743,535 of NC_054831.1, forward strand.
TCCCCTGCATTAGACCTTCAAGGGGCTCTTCAACATCCCTCATGACCCTCCCCAGTCTCAACCCCACTGCTCCTCCATGAGAGGAGCCTTCAAACCAAACCACCATCATTCCCCAGACCCAACTTGTAGCTTCTCACCTCTGCCCTTTGCTCAAGCTCAGAATGCCTCCCTCACTGGGGCCCTGATCCTCCTCTTGAAATTCTATTCTCCAAGATCCGGTTCACCGACCACGGAGCCCACTTGGCCAGGCACTGCCAACCTACTGTGGGCGACAGTGGGAAACCTAACTTGATGTTCGTGCAGCTCATTCGCATGCTCCAGCTGAACTCAGGCAGCTGTGCAGCCCAGGACCGGGGTCTGCAGCTGTGAGAACAAACCCAGTTGCGGCGCTAACGGGAGCCTATGGAACAGGTCCCATTCGCCATGACTGCCTCCAGGCTGGCAGGCAGACACGGGCTCTCAGGGGCCCTGCCAGATGATGTGGCACTTGGCACTGGCAGATGGCTCCAAGAGCAGAGGCTGTGACTTAGCAAAGTCACCCTGAACCCCCGAGAGGGAACAATCAGGAGCAGTTACTCCAACTGTGCTTCTTGGTCCAGCGGCATCAACATCCTGGTTCGGATGCAAATTCATGGGCCTGCCCCCGTCCCAGCGGATCTGCGTCCCTGGGGATGGGGCCCGGGAAACTGTTTTCACAGGTTCTCCAGGTGATGTCTGAGCACATTAGTGTTGAAGAATCCCTGGATTACAAATTAAAGTTACAGAGGGGGCAGGGTGGCGGGGGCTGGACCATGGGAGGCCCTGGAGAGGAGTCTGGGATCATCTTACACGTGACGGGAAGTTGTTGGAGGGAGTATTCAGCGTTCTCCAGAGAAACAGAACCAATAGGAGATGCTCATTCATTCATTCATTCATTCTTCATTCATTCATTTATTTGAAGGAATTGGTTCACATGATTGTGGGTGCTGACGAGTCTCCAAGTTGTGGGACAGGCTGGAAACTCAGGCAGGTGTTGATGTTGCAGTCTGCAGGGTCTGAAGTCTGCAGGGTGGGTTGGCAGGCTAGAAGCTCAGGCAGGAGTTCGACGGTACAGTCTCGAGGCAGAATTTCTTCCTCCTTTGAGAAATCTCAATTTTAAAATTTGTTTTTAAGGCCTCCACTGATTGGATGAGGTCCCCCCTGCACTATCCAGGGTAATCTCCTTTCCTTGCAGCCAATGAGTGTAGATAGTAATCCCATCAACAAAATACCTTCACAGCAACATCTAGACTAGTGGTTGACCAAACAAATGGGCGCCGGAGTGTAGCCAAGCTGACATGTAAATTTAACAGTCTTAGAGGGCTGGGTCAAGCTCTCCTTGAGGCCTGAGGATTTGGGGCATTTTCTAGGTTTCTCCCAAGTTCCCTTACAGTGAGCTCCCAATGGTTCAAGATAAACTGAATGAGTTCTTTATGCTGCAACTACATGTGCCCATCACCAGGCACCTGCAAGGTTTTTGCCTTCAGCTAGAGGCCCTCTCCCTCTGGGCAGAGGATGTACATCTACTTTTCTTGGGCCTCCTTTATGCTGGATAGCTTCATCCTGCTACCTTTCTCAGAGCAGCAGGAGCCTGCCCTGGATGGCATGCATCAGTGGTCATTGGGCCTGGCGCTTCCCCTTGGGTCTGGCCACTGAGAGGCACCAGGAGGAGCCTGGAGGGTGGAGAAGGTATGGTTCCCTCACTGTTACTGGGGGTTGGGCTGCATGCCTTGAACTCAAAGCTGCAGCTTTGACTGAGCTTCCCCCATTCTGCACATGTACACTATTCATATTCCCTTAAGTGCTCCCTGCCCTTTGCTCCTTGAGACTTAAAGGGGTATCAGCTTTGTGCTATGGCATCCCCAGGGTACTGTGCTGTCCCTGTGGGATTCTCTACACTCAAGCTGAGCCCTCGTCAACAGCCCTTTTATTGAACTTGCTATGGACTAAGTACTTCTATCCCCCGAAATTCATATGTTGAAGGCCTAATCCCCAGTGTGGTGGTGTTAGGAGGTGGAGCCTTTGGGGGGTGATGAAGTCATGAGGGTGGAGCTCTTGTGAATGGGATTAATGCCCTTATTAGAGGAGACACAAGAGGGATGATCTCTCTGCCATGTAGGGGCACAGCAAGAAGGCAGCCACCTGCAAACCAAGAAGAGGCCTCTCACCAGACACTGGATCTACAAACGCCTAGGTTATGGGACTTCCCAGCCACCAGAACAGTGAGAAGGAAATGTTGGCTGTGTAAGCCACCCCATCTATGGGATTTCTGTTACTCTTCTCAAATCACTCAGTTTGAGTGGGCCAACTGTTTCTGGCCATCTGACTAATACACTCTCACAGCCACATGGGACTGGCCACCTCGTGATTAAATGATACCAACCAACTAAATCAAAAGACACAGAATATTCCAGAAGGCTAAGGAGCAACAAAACCCCCAGCATTTTCATCTAAAGGGCCAGGTTTTAACTCCCAAATACGTTGTGCAATAAACCACCAAGGGCAATTAAAGTGGGGGTGCCTACTGGGGGTGGAAGCAAAGGATGACACCGGATATGCAGGGGTTAAGCCTCCAGGACAGGATGGCCAGCACAGCCCACTTTGTGATTTTCTGCCAAAATATTTTAAATGAAACAGCTGTGTATGAGCAAAACTGCTGAGAATTGTTCCAGCTCTAAGCATGAATCTGAATCACTCATGTTCGGTATTTGATGGGCTGTGTAATTGCTCTAAACCCTATTATCTTCTCTAGCAGTTGTTGAAGTGTCATTAGGACACCTCAAATGAAAGGCTAAATTCTCCTATATACACAATTTTAATAATTACAGTCCTTTTTTTTTCTCCCCCCTATTTCGAAATGCAAAGCTCTGCTCAGAAAGGGAGGTGCCAGGATGTGGGATTGCATCAGAGACTTCTGAAGCCAGCCTGGGATGTTATTACATATATTTTTTTTAAACTTTCTCTGGATTTTCCTGACCAATTAATCTTTAATGATTTTTATTTTCTACACTCTGCAGGACAGAAGAGAGCATGGCATGCCAGGTAACAGGACTAGCAACTGTCTGCAAACATTACTAAGCACCTACTATGTGCTAGTCACAGTGTAGGTTCTGGGGACATAAGAATGGGCCAACCTGAGGAAACCATTGTCATCTTTGTGCCACACCACACTACCTCATAAGTTATGTCTGTGCTCTGCGATAGAGTGAGGGGCTGGTGAAGTAGAGTTGCATCTTAATCCTCTCTGTATCCAAAGTACACAGCCCAGCTTAATGAGTATTTGCTGAATGAGTGTTTACAGAGAGCATACCCTGGGCCGGGAACCCCTCTGGGTGCAGGGATTTGGCCACAAACAAGGTAGATACAATCTTTGCTTTCCTAGAGCACATAGTGGGGGTGCAGAGGCAAGATGCACTGAACAAGTACGTTATCAGCACAACGCCTGTCACTGAAGAGAAGGTAGTGGATATTCTGGCCCAAGTGAATCAGGCAAAATCAATGCACAGGTTATCAGCACTTTGCATTGAGGACATCGAAGGGCATGTGTAGAAGTTACCCATTGGCCATTGATGAACTGTTGGAGCTGGGCAAGTTACCTCTCTCAACCCCAATTCCTTGTTTAGAACATGAGGATGATGCCATGTAACTCTTGAGGCCCTGGCGATAAGGTGCGTTCTAAGATGGCTCCCTGGACCTCCACCTCTTGGGGTTAGAGATGGTAGGTGTAATCTCCTTCCCTTGAGCGTGGGCAGGACCTGCGGCTAACTTCTAACAACTATGTGATGAAGATGATGGGATGTTACTCCTGTCATTAGCTTGTGATTGATCTATCATATCTAACTATTGGTCTATCAATCATCTCGTGCTGTATCTATGTATCTATTATCTACTTCCTGTCATCTCTCCATCTCCATCTCTCTACATGTGTATATCCAGCTAGCTAGCTCTATCATCTCTCTATCCGCATAGGTCTACCTACTGATGCATCTCCCTACTAATCTATCTGTGCTCTCCCTTCCTTGTACAAGGAAGAGAGACTCCGCCTGTTGGCTCCATAAAGTCAGCAACCACATCGGGGAAGCCCACAAGGCAAGGAACCACGAGCAGCTTCTGGATGAGAGGGTGGCCTCCAGCTGACTGCCAGCAAAGTGCCAGGGCCTCCACTTACACAGCCACAAGGACACGAATCCTGACAACAACCTGAGGGGTTTGGGAAAGATTCCTCCACAGTCGAACCCCCAGATGAGAATGCATCCCACTTCCCACCCTCACTGCAGCCTTGTAAGACCCTGGGCAGAGGCCCCAGGTAAGGTGTGCCTGGATTCCTGACCCCTACAGACTGTGAAATAACAAACATGGGTTGGGTTAGGCTACTACCTTTGTAGTAGTTGTCTATGTAGCAATAGATAATGGATAGATACCTGGCACATGGGACGTTCTGAGAGTTGGAAGGAAAGAAAAGCACAGGAGGGCAGATCAGTGAAGCCTCTCTGGTGGCCTCTTGTCCCCCTGCCCCGAACCCCAACAGAAGTGGGCATCACGAGAGCCTCAGGCCCACAGCAATGTCAGCCTTGCTAAGATGCCTGGGTTTGGAATGAGAAACATCACCCAAGAACGCTTCCTAGAAGGGCAGATACCCCAAGTTGTCTGCACTCTGGGTTCACTCATCTCAGTACTGGCAGCTGCTACGCTGGAGCTGAGAAGAGACACCAGAGAAACGGCAGGATCCCTGTTATCTGCCCAGAACGAGGACGACAGCGCCAATAACAACGGGCTGTTAGCTTCCGCGTCACGGCCTGATGCAGGCACAGATGTGGAGCGGCGCAGAACTCCCCGGCCTCCGCCAGACAATGCGGTGGCCCTGGGTGGAAGAGCACAGGCTCCACCATCTGCTTGGAAGATGTATGCAATTGCCCAGGTCTGTGGGCACAAAAAGGGAGATGGATGTCTGGTTTGTTTTACCCGATTTAATGTCAGCACCACTTCTGAATGGCTCTGATTTCTCTGGATTCGCTCTGCCCTGCCCAAATCTGTGATGATTAATACTGAGTTTTCAGAGTCTCCAGTTCTCTGTCACGGAGGACCCAAGACCCACTTCAGAAGGTTGTTGGAAGACTATCGTCAGCATCATCACCCAGAATGGTACTAACAGCTTGTACTGCACCAGAGTCAGGCCAACGGCTTGAATGTAGCATCTCCCTGAACTCCCCCAGCACTCTGAGAGTTGGGTGCTCCAGACGGCCCCTGCTACAGGTGCGGAAGCTGAGGCACGGGGAGGCAATGGCTGGCAATGCCACCACACGAGGTGCACTGGATGACACTCAGCACAAAGAGGGACAAATTCCTCGGCCTCCCCTCCCCTGACCCAGTTACACACTATATCATGTGGCCATCTTCCCAGTGGCATCCGCAGCCCCTACTCTGTGACCTTGCTGCCTGGGAAGTGTTAGAACAGGCTGCCCCTGTGTCAGCCCCTCCCCTACAGGTGAGAGTGGGGGAAGGGCACTGAGAGCTCAGGCAAGCATCAGAACAGGCCCATGGGTGGGTGCAAAGCCCACCCGACCCTCCCCACCTCACCCCTAATGCCCTTTGTTGCTGCCTGCTGGGCTGGAGCCCTGCCCAGGGGCATTTCAGAAGTAATAAGCTCCAGAGCCCCAGGAAGCCTTGGCATGTCCCGTGGGCTGGGGGTCAGGGTGCTGATGGCCGGGCACCTGATCCTTGAGCTGGAACGGGACCCGATGGGAGCCCTTCTGGGGTCCATGAAGAGGTCTCTGCATGAGGGAGAGGCCAGTCCCTGGTTTGCCGGTAGTCAGAGCACCAAGTTGGACACTAGGTGCAGCCTTCAACATGCTGTCATATTCAACTGTCTTCTGAGGACACGGGAAGTCATTGGCTTTAAATCCCAGGAAACTTGCCTTGACGGACACCAGGGTGGATGGTCTAAGACTGGGCATCGCCCAAAGGCAATATGCTCCAGGACAGCTGGCGATGGCTACCTTAACAGGTGACAGAGAGCAATGTGAGGTCTAGTCAACACGGAGTCATGGTGATGCCCTGCACCCACTTCCGGGTGGATGACCACACTGTCCCACCGGGACACAAGAACCAGTAACCACATAGATCACGCACTGGTTACTGGCAAGGGAAGGAAGAGAACCTGGCTTCACTCAGGGCCTACTGTGCGCGGGCCAGCACTTGGCCCTACATGCTGGTTCTCCTCTCACTCCCAGCACCACCTCTGGGTGAGGCATTAGTTTTATTCCCACCATTCCATTTACCCGTGAGCACATGACACATCGCCCCGGAACTCGGTGACTCAAAATTACAGCAATCATCTCTCTTGGTCACAAGTCCGCAGTCTGGGCACAGGGACAGCCTGCATCTGCTCCACATGGCATCCATTGAGGCAGCTCCAGGGGGGCTGCAAGACCTGCTTCCAGGAAGGCCCACTTGCATGGCTGGCAGGTAGATGCCGGCCCTCAGCTGGAGCTTCAGCCTCAGGCCTCAGCTCCTCTCCACGTGGACCTCCCCGTGGGGCTGCTCGGGCTGCTTCCCCCACGGAGGCTGAATTCCAAGAAGCCTGGGTGGAATCGCCAAGAGGCTTTGCAGGTGAGCCAGCCCCCAAAGTCCCAGAGCGTCAACTTCTGCCATATTCTTCTGGTCAACTCAAGTCATTAAGACAAGTACAGGTTCCAAAGGCGGGGGTGGGACCCCACCTCTTCTTCTGCTCTGGGAGCATCAACAGAGACCAGCGGTCATCTTTAGCCACCACACCCATGGAGACCAGAGGTTCCCGCAGGGCACGGCTGGCAGGCAGCCGGATCCACACGGAAACCCAGCGCTGAACGAGCTCCAAACACGAGCTCCTTCTCCTCTACCAAGTGGTGCTTCAGACCAGCAGGCTAAGGTAACGGTCGGCTGGCTCAGCTACGAGGCTGTGTCTTCGGGAATGGGCCCAGAAGACCATTAAAAATAAGACCGTGCTTGGATTTCTTCAGACTCTATGAGTTTTCCCAAGCATTCCGTGTCTTTCCTGAGAGCCAAACGTGGTCAAAGTTTTCACAGGCTGACTTCAGCGGAACACAAAAACCAGGCTCAGATGATAAACGTGATCTGGGCTGGAAAAATAATTCCTGAATTTGTCCGCCTCTTCCTCCCATCTGTCAAACGTTTCTGGTCCCACCGCCCCCCCAACTGAAGCCCAGTTGGAGGCAATGCGGGTGCCGTCGGCGCTGGGGTGCTGCCTATGGGTGCTCAGGGCGTGCACGAGGTGGGAGGGGCTGGTCTGTGCTCCTCTCTCCGAGCCCGGTGGCACAGAGTGGGCGTGAGGCCCTCTGCGGTCAGGATGCCGTTTCCTACTCTCTGCTCAAGCAAGGTTGACCTCCCAGAGGAGACTGATATTTGGGGCAAACTTCCAACCAGTGCTACCTACATTTTCTTGAGAAGAAGCTGAACACTTCAAGGGAAGGTGGAGGAGGAGAATGTGACAACTCTTCTGATGCCTCACGTGGTTAGTTCTGCTCTGGTCACGCATCTGTATAATCGGTTCCGAAAAACGGAAACTCTTGCTTTGGGGCTACCTTCCAGAGTGGGCAACTCAGAGACCGTATATCTCTGGGGTTTTCACACGCTTTTTACGGGTCTTGCCCTTCTTGCTGCGTGATCTTGGGCCACGTCTGTAACACCCCCCGGCTTGTCACCTCTCCTGAGAAACAGGGATCGCAATGGAGGGCATCTCATTAAAGCAAAGACACTATTATTTATAACGTGCGTCGTTATTTTTATGTATGATGGAGAAAACAGACCTGCCAGTTAAACTGATGCGGCCTTGATTCTAAGATGTATCCTAATTTCAGAGATAAAAATGGAAGCAAACTAGGTCTTAGAATTGACGGATTCAGTAACGGAGCTGGCCTCCCTATAGGATGTTGTGCAAAAAAAAAAAAAAAAGAAAAAAAAGAAAAAAAGCTTTGTAAACTCTAAGGTGCCAAAAATATGAATTCTTCTCAGACACATAAACTTTCAAAGGACTTCATCTTACGGACTAATGTACTATTAGATCCTCCCGAGTCTTATATAATTAATTGCTTTAATGTCCTCACTAAGTAGTTCAAAAAGCTACATTTTTATAGTGCAAGAGTCTGCACTGCTTTTCTACGTTTGTAACATTCCCACCCTCTTATGATTTATTCGTGTAGAATCAACTTGTGAGTTTTCCCTTGAATGGGATTCAAGATTTGGGGCTTGATTTATGGTTCAAATTGACAAACATTTGGAAACAATGAACTGTGTTGTCTAAACACATAAATACCACCAGGGAAAGCTGAAGTGCTAATTACTGTGAGAGGAGGGAGTGGGGGAGGAAAAGCACAAAATCCTGTTGAGCCTCAGGGTTGGGGGACGGGGTGGGGGTGGTGGGTGGGGGGACTCCTCAGGGCCACATTTCCCAGGCTGCTTTGAGGGAGGAAACGGCAGGGAGTTTTGGGCTGCGGTTTCCCTCTGGAAAGAAAAAGAAATAGTTGGGAGGCCATCAAAGAGCCGTTGATCCGTAATTCTTCCAATCTGAAAACACACAAGCTCTCTGGGGCCTTGGGCGTCCGAAGGCCTCCGCAGGACGAGCTGGCCTTGGCAGCCGCCAGGCGCCAGGTCGCGGGCTCTGACTCCTCCCGCCCTTTGACCCGCCCAATCCCCCCCGCCCGCCCCCTGCAAGCCGCCCTCGTTAGGGGGGCAGCCTGGCGCCTCCAGACAAGCCATACCTTGTAATCAGACAGCCGTGAGCTGACGTCCTGCCTCAATCATCTGTCAGCAGTCCGATACTAGACTTTTCCGGGCCTCAGTTTCCTTACTTGTCAGGTGACACGAGCTCAGGTGAGGGGAGCGTCCATCCAAGTGTCCAGACCCGAGCGGATGCTCATTAAGGGACTCCTGCCAGGAACCCCCCTCTTGGAAGCCCTCTGACTCATATTAAACTAATACTTGCTGAGCCTCCTCCGGGGGTGGGGGGCAGGCGGCGTGGGCATCCGGGACCCTGAAGCGAGGATGACACATCTGGTCTCGGCTCCCACAGTGCTTACAGGCCTCGGCTGGCAGCAGATAAGGAGCCAGCAAACAAACCAACCTAACAGGATACACTCGCTGGGTGGCAAGGGCTTGGGGGACTATAAAGCATGACCCGGGGTGCTCAGGGAGGCCATCCGTGCCCACCCAGGTACCTCAGTCTCCAGGCTGTGATGCCCCAGCCCCAAATCCTTCTCACTACCCCCCCAGTGACCGTCAGCAATGTCTAGTGACGTTATTATTACAGCGGCGGGGGGGGGGGCACTGGCTCTAGTAGGCACAGGCCATGGATGCTGCTAAATACCCCACTGCACGCAGAACAACCCTCACCCCACAAAAAAACCCAAAGATCGATCTGGCCTTAAACGCCGACAGTGCTGAGGCACAGCAACCCTGATCCATCACCCCGTGTGATGTTCCCTGTGACACTCAGTGGAGCTGATGCCCATGGAAACTCCTCAGGGCAAGTGGCCTGGGATGGGTGACCAGGTGTGCAGGCCGTGGTGCGTGGGCCGGCTGCGATGCCCAGCAACACGGTCCCACCCTCCCGGCCTCGGCTGTTCCAATAAGCTGTTCCAAAGCTTATTCTGCTAAGGATCCAAAATAATAATAATAATAATAATCATCATCATCATCATCATCATCATCCAACAACATAGGAATCTGGGGGTGGCTCTAGCCAGCTGTGGGGAGAAGGGACGCAGAAATACCTGCACACCAGTGCATCCGGATACTCAGGAACAGATACCGTCCTGGCCCAGGACATGCACCGCCCCCCGCCCCGAGTTCCTGGACTCGGTTAAAGGAATAGCTCAGACACAGGGGGAGATGCGGCCTCTCGGGGGCATGAAGATAGGGCAGCCTGACAGTCGGGGACGATGAGGGACGCCACGCCAAGGCAGCTGGAACACTTCTGAAAGCACGATGGTCTATGGCCACGTGGATCCCGCGGACACTGCTGTGTTACCCGACACGGGGACACTGGGGCCTGGTGGTGTCTGTCCTGCCTCCGCAGCAGCACCTGCCCCCCTCACCCCTGCTGCCGCCGGGATGGCCCCAAGCCCACCTGAAGTCAGCCACGGCCATTTCATCTGTGTTGTAGGGACGCTCATGTGACCCTGTTCTTGTCAGTAAGACGTAAGGAGGCTAAGTCGACTTGGGCGCTTCTGGGACAGGTTCTCCCCGCTGATAAAACAGAGGGCCACATGCCCCGAAAGTCCATTTTTAAATTTTATGTATTTGTTTTTAACCACCACTCCTTTGTTCCTGTTTGGAAAATGAGCTGACAAGCAAGGATGTGATGCTTGGGGCTGTGGCAGCCATTCTGTGACGAGGAGGGAAGGCTTTGCCAACACGAGTGGATGGAAGGACACAGAACCTGAGTCCTCCGTGACAGTGCTGAACCCTAAGCCAATTCTGCAAACTTATGACTTTTTTTTTGTCATGGAAGAAATGAAAAGCATTTGCCACCTAAGCCTCTGTTAGTGGGGAGTTCTGTTACCTGTAGCCCCAACACATCGTAAGTAAAAATGGCTTCTTTTTGTAGTAAGTACCTCCCAGAAAAATGTCCATCCCCAGAGGTTACCGTTTTAAAAGATGCCGTCTCTAAAAAGGACAAATCATCAGCCACTGAGAAACCTCCTTAATCTGGGACGGCGTCCTCTGCCTCCGAGGGTTCCACCAAGTACAAAGGACTCTACTTAACTGCACGCAGGGTCATGTGCTCTTTGACATATTGTCTCTGCTGCCAGCCGTGACTTAATGCTCATCATCTCCATACAGACACAGAATCTGGATCCTGGGCATGGCCCTCGGAGCCCATTTCCTCCATAATCTCCTCTACTGGTGTCTGTCTCCACCCCCTGCCTCCGATAGGACTGATCTGTTTGCCTGGTGAGTCCAGGACAAAGAACTGAGCCCCCCAAACCAGCCCCTGCTTTTTCCTTCTTCTTGCAACGGAGCTGCCCGCAGAAGGGCTCTGCGCCTCCGCCCGCTCAGGAGTTGACAGGCGGCCTCCGCCGCTGGGGGGCCTTGCTCCAGGCCAGGGCTGCTGGCGTCCGGTGTCTAGCTGGGGAGACACGACCACTTGGGGATCCCGTTTGCCTGCTGACACAGGACACATCCTCCAGTGTCAGCTTTATCGAAAACAAAGAAGATATTTGGGGCTTGTGTGGTGTGGTGGGGTCAGTACAGAGATGCTGGCGGCCCCAGAATCTTACCTCCTCAGCCACAACCCTCCTGCTGCTTCTCCTGCAACCGCATCATCCCTGCCACCTCCCAGGCCCTGCCCGGCCCAGTGGCCACTGCTGAAGTGACCACGGACAGAGTGAGGACCTCAGGTCCTTGCCAGATGACATCTAGAAGCAGCAGGATTGTGTCCCTGCCTCCCCCCTACCTCCCGAACCTCCTCTGAAGCCATCTGTGTGGTCCAAGCAGAACCACGTGCAGAACTCTAGCTGCAAGGGAGTCCCGACACATGTTCCCTGTGCTCCCACCTGCAGGACAGGGTTGGCCCAGGAGAGCGAGGGTGGAGTGGTCGATGGACTTCTATTCTCCACACCCATCTGCACCGTGGATAGGGGGACACACGCCGAATTGGACTCCCTGCCTTCAAACCCAGCTCCACTGCGTACCAGCCCGGCGGCATCGGGCGTGCCCCTGAGCTCCGTGTGTGTAAGTGTCTTCATCCGTGAAACGGGGATAAGAACAGGACCTGCTTTATGTGGTTGTCATGAAGATTAATAAATCTTCCCTTTATGCAAACCCTTGCTGCTGGCTGTCATGAAGACAAAAACAGAGCTGATTCAGACAGAGAGGGAAGCCCGGGCCTGGAAGATGCAGAACTGCAGCCAGCTCATTATACGTGCCGTGGAAACATTTGCTGCTACGGCTTCAAAACTTCAGAAGCTACTCCCCAGTAGCAGCTTAAACTGAGGCTAGGATGGTAGTGGTGAGTAGGGGTGTGTGTGTGAGGATCTGTACAGATCGACACATAATTAACTACGTCCAAACTCCTTAATGATAGCACTGTCAAGAGGCTTTGTGTTTGCCTGAACGGGGGCTGCTGAGACCGTGAAGAGCAGGGAAAGGAGGTCATGCCCGACTGCGCTCCCTCTGCCTCCCCGGGTCTTCCCTGCCAATTGGACTCGTGTCCATTTTCTCCGAGGGCCATCCAGTTGAGGAGGCCCGAATGAGAAGGTGTTCACAGGGGATGATGACTGGCTTCGAGCATAATTCAGTGTCCTGGCAGGAAGTGGGCCTGACAGCTGATGAAAACAAAATATAATTAAATGTCAGCGGATGTGAACATGGCAGGGCATCGGCTCACACGCCTATCGGCCGCCAATACCTGCCCCCCCCCCCGCCCATAAATGCCAATCATGTCTAGCTGCCCGTCCTGGGTGATGTGGCCTGAAGGAGCTGGCATCAGAGGCTGAGACACAAGGAGCAGGTGTCCGGGGCTCACACCTCTGGGGGGCTGCTGGCTTCCCCCCACTGCAGGCCAGGGGGCCCCCTGGAGTCCCTCCTGCCTTCTGGAGCCTGGGAGAAAAGAATGTCAGGGGCTGTGTCCTCACATCCATGTTCCCGTCTGACTTCCAGAACTGGAATATGGAGAGGAGAGATAATGTGCCTGTTCCTCCTAAGGAAGGTTACCCCAAAGGACAGCAGCCACTCGTGGAGTCCGTCCTATGCAGGAAGCCTATACCAACTGTCCTTCAATCGCTTTATCTCGCTAGTGGCAAAGACGGTCCATTTAGTCCCGGGATCCGTTCCCCTTCTGTGTGTGGTTACGGAATGTTCCCTCCACCCTGCATCCCTGAACTCCAGCCCCCACCCATCTAGCTAGGCACAGGGGAGCCCCGGGACTTCACTTTCCCAGCTTCCCTTGCAGCTAAGTTCAGCCACATGGTACTTTCTGATCAATGGAAAGTGACCAGTAGTGGCTCGTGAATGTGCAGGTCGCATGTGTTTAGAGAACCTGTCTCCGCTCCGGCTTACCCCCTCCGTGGGCTGCAAAGGGGATGGAGTCAGCTTCACCCACGGGGCAAGGCCCTGATATTGGGCAGAGCAACACGGTTGACAGAACCTGGGTCCCTGCACAACCTCATGGGCCATGGACATGGACCACCGTCTTCTAGACTTCGATGAAAGAGAAAAATGCACTTGTAGCATGTTTCCTGCCTTTCAGGACTTTTTTTTTTTTTTTTTTTTTTAAACAGCCCTGTAGCTGTACCCTGACTCATGCTTCTTCGATCTTCACTGTGACTACATGAGACCAGGTCTGATTTTTCTCCCCATTTTATCAAGGAGGACCCCAAGGTTCAGAGAGGTTACACAGCCTACCCAAGGTCACCGCGGCAGGAAATGGCACAGCTGGGACCTGATTCCGAACGTGGCTGTAACCACGGCCCTCAGGGATTGCTCGGGGCCCGGCCTCCCGCTGCAGTGCCCGTGGCGCCTCTTGACCTATGTCTGCACATTTTCAAAAGTTGAGACAAAGAACTTGATTTGTTCTCCTCAAAGAGAACAGAAGGGGGGAGGCTCCCTTCTCCTTTGTGAAGCTGAGCGTTGGGGACTTGGAGGGTCAGGGTGTAAGAGGGGTGATGAGTTGACACCTGTAGTGTTTGTCTCCACGCCCCCAGCTGGTACCAGCAACCAGATTCTGTGTGAGAAGCCTCCCTCCATTCTTGATTCACATGCTTCTGTCTGGTTGACCCCACTGGGCCCGAGTTAGGCCGATGCACCCCCATCCCAGGCATCGGCGGAGACACGAAGTCTTTCAGGGTCAGAGATCATTCATTCCAGCAGCAGCTCCCCGCAGGACCATCCATGGGTCCCTGTTACCTGGAATCCTGTGCTGTCCTGAGTCCTGACCCTTCAGAACCTTCCCGTCAGCTCTCCCCTTGATGTGCACAGCTTTGCCACATGCTTCTAGGCAATTCTGTCTCTGCACATTTTTTCCAGGGCTGGTCTTTCTGCCTTGCAAAGACCCTGCGTGCTAGAGCTGCTCTGAGCCAAGAGATGGCACCGACCACGTCCAAACACGACATAGAAGGTTCCAAGCAGACCATCTGGGAGCCCTAGAGCGAGGCTCAGATGCCAACATCACTCGGTCAGGAGCTGGCAGGCCCGGGAAGGGGCCAGGAGAGACTGGGTGGGCAGGGGGGTGTTTATCTTGTTGGCTTCTGGGGTGTAGGTGGGTTCAGATAAAAGGTTCCATGCTGACTGGGGGACAGGCTCTCCCGTTGGAGCTCCGTGTGTCCTGGCACATGGACCAGGCCACAGAAGGAAGCCCACCAAGGCTTTGCCTACTGGCCATGCCCACGTCCCCGGAGCGCCACCGTGGAGCGCCGGCCACCCTGGAGCAGAGGGCAGCACAGCGAGGCCTGGCAGTCTGTCTCCAGGCCCGGTGAGCACAGCGCCTGGGAAGTGCAGCCAGAAAGCCCTCGAGTGCCTCTGTCCCCAGACGGAGCTGGATTTATGGGGCCCACGCGTGGCTCTGCTTCATTTCGGATGCGGAGCCCCAGCTGGGGCATCGATCGTGGCGGACAGCCCGAGAAACAGGCACGCGGCGCGGAGCGTGTGCCCAGCACGGAGGCGGCGCTGGCTCGGGCCCCCTCAGCTCAGCCAGCCTTGCGCCCCCGGGGTTCCCAGAGGGACGGCAGCTTTGCGCCCCGTTTCCGGGTCCTGTCTGCCGGGGCCTCTGCATGGGCTTTCTGTCCCTGAGCATCAGGGCCACCCCGCACAGGGGCAGGTGAGTGCTGGCCAGATGGTGGGACGGCTCACAGGCAGGGGGGCCAGCAGGGAGCACAGTGGGTCTGCAACCTGACACCCCCCTCTGCAATTCTCCGCAAACCTTTCCTTTTCAGGCTATCGCGTGGGTGAAGGAAGGCCTCTACCGTGGCATTTGCTGCATAATGAGCCCTCAGTCAATGGTAGCCCGTGGACCGCAGTATTGGGCACAATAAACACAAAAGTGTCTTACTTTTCTTGCAACCACATCCACGTACATAATCACTGTCTTCCCGACCACACCAGGAGGAGCGCGGGGCAGATGGCAGCACTTCCCTGTTAGCAGCGAGAGAGCCGGGCCCCAAGAGGTCAGGCGGCTTCCCTGCGTCCCCATGTGGGGACAGAACCAGGACTTTCGTCCACGGTGTTCCCTCCCGGTTCACCTCTTATTGCATCGGGTGCGGTGAGAACCCGGCTCTCCGGAGAGGATGGTGAAAGAATGACAGGCACCGAAACTGGTGCTTCCTGGGTGCCAGGCCCCTGGTCCTATTAATAATCTTACTTGGCCCTTAAAAGAAGCCACCTGTGAAGACACGATCAATGTCTGTAAAGAAGTCTTCAGTGTAAACTCTCAGGGTTGGAACCGTGAGTGTCACTGGGGCCGCGATGCAGGGAAACGGAAGGAGCCCTCCTAACGGAAGCTGGTTTCTCACCCTTGGCCTTGTAGACATTGGGGTGGATGCTCCTTTGGGGGGCGGGTGTCCTGTGCACTGCGGATGCTAAACAGCATCCCTGATTCCCAGGCACGAGATGCCACTCACACACCCTGCCTCTCACACACCAGTTAACCAAATATGTGTCTAGACACTGCCCGGTGTCCCACTGGGGCAAACCTGCCCCCCGGCCCCCGCCCCACTGAGAACCATCGCATGGAGACAATGGAGGAAAGCTTCTTGGAAGAGATCACTTTATTTATTTATTTATTTATTTTAATTTTTATTTATTTATGATAGTCACAGAGAGAGAGAGAGAGAGGCAGAGACACAGGCGGAGGGAGAAGCAGGCTCCATGCACCGGGAGCCTGATGTGGGATTCGATCCCGGGTCTCCAAGATCGCGCCCTGGGCCAAAGGCAGGCGCCAAACCGCTGCGCCACCCAGGGATCCCGGAAGAGATCACTTTAAAAAAGGAGGGAATGGAGGGATCCCCGGGTGGCTCAGCAGTTCAGCACCTGCCTTTGGTCCATGGGGTGATCCTGGAGACCCGGGATCGAGTCCCACATCAGGCTCCCGGCATGGGGCCTGCTTCTCCCTCTGCCTGTGTCTCTGCCTCTCTCTCTCTCTCTCTCTTAAAATCTTTTTAAAAAGGAGGGTATGAGCAAGGGGGGTTCTAGAAGGGTCAAGAGAGCAGCCTTCTTCAGTACAGAGAAGGAGGGATTGAAGAGAGACCTTGCAGCAAGCCGTGGTGGAGAATTCATCAGCGGTGCGCGACAGACAGAGGAGCTGTCACAGCCTCCCTGACGCAGCCTGGATGTGATGAATGGCCACCGTTGTGAGAGGCACGTCCTCCTCTTCCTCCTCTTGGGAAATGGAGATTTTACGGAGGGCGGCCCGTCCTAGACCACCCTCCCTTCTCGTGCGGCCCCAGGAGGGCCCAGGATGCCCCCACCCCACCCCAGGTCAAGGACTCTGCTAACATGTGAGACGTCTACAGCCTCGCAGGCACCTGTGTGTGTCACGGGTCCGTGCAACACCGACAAGTAAGCTTGGCCCCAAACACGTGCACGTGCTCCTGCTCTTGGTTCCCGGAGCAAAAAATTCCCCGAGGAGCCTGTCGAGGTGCCACGGGAACACCCCGAGACCGCTCCGTCTGGCGCTGGCGGGCCGGCTGTCGAGGAGTTCCAGAATCACCGTCGGCTCTGCTCAGGGCAACGGTGAGAATGAACGGCTCACCTCATCACGGAGGAGCTTGCCCTGCAGCACTTTTTCTCCTACACGTCTTGTTTCGGGTTCTTCATTCATAGACCATAAAATTCACCTTGGAAGTACACAATTCAGTGGTTTTTAGCAGATTCACGAGGCTGTGCGAACCACCACCACCATCTAATTGCAGAATATTGTCATGGCCCCAGGGAAACCCCCACCATGGGCAGCCACCCCTCCCGGGCGCGGGCAACCACTGATCTGCCTTCTGTCTCCGTGGATTTTGTCCAGTCCGACGTCCCCCACGAATGAAGTCGCACAACGTGGCGTCTCCCGTGACCACCTTCTGACACTTAGCTGATGTTTTCCGGGTTCCATCCAGGTGAGAGCCCATGTCCATGCTACGTTTCTTCCGATGGCCGGAAAAGATCCCATCGTGTGGACATACCCTACTTGGTCTTCTGCTCGGCTGACCCACACCCGGGTTGCTCCCGCCTCCGGCTGTTCCGACAGGGCTCCTGTGGCCACTCACGGGCGGGCCTGTTCCGATGCTGGTTTTCGTCTCTCTCGGATACATACCCGCGAGTGGGACTGCTGGGTCGTGTGCGGTCCTTGGTTTCAAGATCCTCAAACCCGTGGGACTCGACGTGCTGGGTCAGTCTTCGGGTACTTGCGGGCTGGGATTCTGGGCCACCCTACGTCCCTGCTGTCTTCCCGTCTGGCTCATCACGGAACTGCCATCCTGCACGCAACACACCAAGTCTTTCAGAAGCTACTGATGCCGCAGCCTGAGTTCCCGTGGCGCGAGTTCTCTCGGTGCGTACGTAGATATTCTGACAACGCTCCGTTATTCAGGACAAGAAACCTGCCTGGTACGTATAACTTCGCTATGGCCTTTGGGGACATCGATGATCTGATACTGTTTTATCGGTGTCATCAAGATATCAAAGCAAAGCAAGGGGTGGTGGGGGGGACCCTGGGGTCTCCAAAGCTTCTTGTAAAATATTGTGTAAGGTTCCAGAAATGAAACTGTATAGTACAGTAGGTTTTCTTATTTAGTTAGAACCTACTTTTTAGGGATCCCTGGGTGGCTCAGCGGGTTAGCGCCGCCTTCAGCCCAGGGCATGACCCCGGGGACCCGGGATCGAGTCCCACGTGGGGCTCCCTGCATGGAGCCTGCTTCTCCTTCTGCCTGTGTCTCTGCCTCTCTCTGTGTCTCTCATGAATAAATAAATAAAATCTTTAAAAAAAAAAAAGAACCTACTTAAAAATATTCTTCGTTTCATCCGGGCTTCTGGATAAAAGTCAAATCCGCTGGTTCATTACATCCTGAGCCCCGTCGTCACATGAGGAGTTTTGTTTTCTCGACATTGACTTGATCGGATTAAGTTAATGGTCTGGGAGATAATGGCATCCCCTCTTTGCAGAGCTGGCTCAGGCCAGGCCCATTTTTGATCATTTTAACAACACGACTGGGTCCTCTAAAAATTAAATGGGAAGTTAGCCTCAGACCTGGAGGTACTTTCCCATTCACTTACTGCTGGACCACGCCAATATTCTAAAGAGGCTTCAGGTGCTACTCCTTTTTGAATAATTTATCACAGCTAATGAAAGCTTTAAAAATTGGCTAACATGAAAGCAAAAGAGTCATTCCCACAAGTGTCTTCCATGAAGCCTTTCTGGGCAGAAGCGGTGAAAACACCCATTTGGGCCCCGGCAGCCCCCAAGCAGTTCGGCTAGTGGAGCTCACCTTGCCTCGCCCCGACGAGTATTCACTGCTCATCTCCCCTGAGCACCCAGCGTGCGGATTAGACACAAAGCAGTGTGAAGAGGGCGTAGCCGCCAGGACAGGTTGTACCGCGCCAGGTAACGAGCGACCCCACCGGAGTCAGAGCTTTTAAATAGCGAGTGTTTGCTTCTAATTCTTTTTTTTTTTTACTTAATCATTTTTTTTTTTTTACTTAATCATTTTCTACGTATACCATAAGCGAAGGACGTCGTGAGTCCGTGAGCTCTCGGTGAAGGGTGCAAGCAGTGTAAGGCCAGAACCGTGCTTCCTACCTCTTGTTAGCTCTGGTGCCTTCTCACAGGGTCACGTGTGGAGGAGGTGACCAAGCTGCGTGGAAGGCTGCAGAGCGGAACACAGACCGAGGTCACACTCGTGGGTTTGAACGCTGCTTCTGGCGCTCCCGAGCCGTGTGACTCCGACAGCCTTCCTCACCGCTCTGTGCTCAGTCTTCTCATCTATGAGGTGGGGAAGGGATGTACGCTGGTGCACAATGAGGAGCAGCAGAATTATCGCCTGTCAAGCACCGAGGAGGGTCCCTGGCACGTTGCGGGCACTTATATTATTAATCGATCAATAAATGAGCTTTAGCATCTTTCAAGTGTTGATCGAGCAACTGAACTATGAGGATTATTCCGTTACAGCCTCACAACAACTCAATGGAGCAGGCGTTGTTGGGAGGCCACTTTGCACATAAGGAAACCGAGGCTTGAGAGCTAAGCAGCCTGGGGTCCGGTAACTAGTCGGAGACTATCTGAGCCCAAGTCAAATTGTGATTTGAACCCAGGCACTCCGGACTCCAGGGCGGACACTCTGCCTCGAAGCTATGGAACCCATACTTGCACCAAAAAAAAAAAAAAAGTCTTAGGTGGGCAAGACGGTGCCCCTCTGCCCTGATCTGATGGAGCACCCCCTCCGTGCTCTGTCTTCATTCACTCTGTGAGCGTGCTTGGTTCCAACACACTTCCTAATCTTCTCACATCGATCCCGTTTTTGTAGGCTCCCGTCTCCTGGAATTGGTTCTAGGACCCACCGCGCTATTCTCGGATCCTCAGCATTTCTTGCACAAACCAGGGCTTAAAAACAGCACCACGGTCTCCCTTCCCAGCCCTGCTGTGTTACTCAAGTGGCTGTCCAGGGATATGTCCACGTAGCTGATGTCTCAGCCCCTGAGGCCCACGATGCCATCTTTATAATCCGCACCCAGTGGATCGGAAGCTGCTTTCACCACGGAGCTAACTTAGGCCCCGCTTCTCTCTGTTGCACTTGTGCTTTGGACAAAAGGGCACGTCACGCCCTCCTCTGTTCAAGCCTCTTTTCTCTTTCTGTAGAGTTTGTCTCTCTTAAGCTCGCTTCCTTCTCAAGCTCCTTCCTCAAGTGACAGGGGGTGAGGGCTGTTAATGTTAATGCAAAAGGCAGTTCTTTGAGGGAACAACCAACAGGGCCAAGCTTGCTAATGGTGGTGGGGGTGGGGAGGGTGTTATCTTCCAAAATAGGGCAACATGTAGAGCCAAGGTGAACGGGAGGCACTTGTGTGCCCTTTTGCAATAGAAATGCACCCCAGAGCTCACTAGCGGATTCCGGGCTGCTGGAGAACTGGCAGGCACCCTAGTCTTCATGACACCCCTACGATGCCAGGCTCTGTCCGTGGGACTGCAGAGCTCTGGGGGAGAGAAGGCACCAGAACAGGGGATGGAGGCCAGAAGGGAGTTGACCTGGCATTTCCGGTTAGAGGGACACCCTGCAGTTGGGAACAGACGAGAGGTGGGGCCCACAGAGAAGCGGGTAGATTGTCTCGCACAAGGAGCTCATCACCAGTGGAGAAGGTGGGGGAGGACAGGTCATACACAAGCAAGCAAACAGGCCAGACTATAATACATGAGGTGGGAAGAAATAAAAGTAGGCTGCGGGGATGAAGAACGGGGGTGCCAGTGAAGAGTCCCCATTTCAGACAAGGCTTTCTGAAGGGGACACCCGAGCGATGGGAGGACGAGGAGAGGCACGCCCAGCAGGTGCAAAGGCCCTGCGGGAGGAGAGCCGTTGACATGTCACAGGACTCGCAAGGAGGCCAGAGGCTGCACAGAATGAGCGGGAGGCAGGGGATGAGGGCTGAAGAGCAGAGGGAACCAGATCCCACAGGGCAGTCGGAAGGAGCGAGATCGGGCAAATTTAGGTTCTATTTCAGAGGTTCTGATGGATGGGTGGAGAGGGCGCACTTCAACAGTGCCATGAAGCCTGAACTTGAAAATAAGCCTAACTTGCAGGGAGGGTGGCAAGTCTGTGAATGGGACAATAAAAAAGGCTTTTGAGCCGAGCTCCAAGCACCAGGTGGCCACCGACTCTGCACCCTGCATGCAGGACAAAGATTGCAGCTGGGCCTGTGCCCGTGCCCGGCCTGCCCTGGGGCCCCGGGTGGGTGCTTGCAGGCAGTCGGTCACAGGGTCCCCGTACACACGCCCTGCTTCTCACTCCCTTAGGGCCTGGGAGGGACGGGCTGCCGTCCTATCGGGCGCTGTGCTGCAGCCAGCTCCCTGTCCCTGCGAGGGGCTCACCGTGTCCCGGCTGCGCCATCAGGGATGTCAAGTCAGCAGCTGAAGTATTTACACTGAGGCAAGCGGGGGTCCCTGCGAATAGTAACCCCCCCCCCAATCCTGGGGAGAGCTGGCTGTTAAACCCTTGGCAGCACGGCCCTGGCTGTACCCACCTGGCAGGGGAGGCCGCCCCTTTGGGGCAGCAGGGCCCCGAGTCCAGGGGTCCCCTGCCCTCTGTCAAGAATGATCCTGGTGGCAGGTGCTCCAGTGACAGTTAACCGAGATTTCATCTGGATGCCGTGGGAATTTTTAAGGATCTCGACACCTCTTTTGGTTCGTAACTGTCACCTGCTTTAGAGTCAAGCCTTCCAGGAAGTGAGCGACCCCTGCTCCCGGCCCCCGAAAGGTTGCAAGAAGACACCCAGAGAGCTGTGTCGGGAACGGGCTGGGGGTGCCACTGGGGGAGATGCTGGGCTGCATCTTTAGGAGCAGGGGCTCGAGGTGACATTCAGTAAATGCCACCTACATAATTGCTGGGGAACAAAAGGTCGGGCCCTGTGGTATTACTTTTGATTACACTGAAAAAAACCAATCCAGTTTTTAATTTCCTCGAGTGAAGGCTGCGGGCTGTGCGGGTTCATGGGGTGCTGACGGGGGGGGGGGGGCGGGGTGCGCGGCCTGTGATGGGAAGGCTTGTTGGCCAAAGAAGGACCAGCCAGAGGGGCTGCCCCGGGCTCCCTTATGTCCAAACTTGTGGCTGACTTCAAGATCTTATTATTCATGAGACACACAGAGAGAGGCAGAGACACAGGCCGAGGGAGAAGCAGGCTCCCTGTGGGGAGCCCGATGCGGGACTCGATCCTGAGACCCCGGGGTCACGGCCTGAGCCGAAGGCAGACGCTCATCCCCAAGCCCCCCAGGTGCCCACACTGGCTTCAAACGTAAACCGGGCCCTCTTCTGATCTGTCTTGAGCCGCACAGAGCAAGGAAGGCAAAGTAGGGACAATGAGAGCAAATATTTACCGAGCACTTACCGTGCGCCACGCACTTTACACACACACAGACACGCTCGGGTCATGCGCACAACGCCCGTGACTGGATACCCTCACTTCCCTCCCGTCCATCTCACGGCCACCCCAACAGTCACACAGAGAGGCCAAATCACTTGTTTGAGGTCACACAGCTCACAGGTGGAAGCGCAGGGGTTTGAAGGCAGCTGATACGACCCCAGACTCCAACCCCTGACGACTCAACTGCGCGGGGTGGGGGACATTTCCTCAGAGGAAACTGGGGAAGTGCTACGGGTCCTCGGGGCTCCTTCAGAGCTTCTCCTCCTCGGTCCAACAAAGCCTGGTGAGCCCCAGAGACGCCACCACCAAGGCCTCATCATTTGTCGCTGGGGCCACTGGAGGTCCCTGGAGGTCCCCTCCTGAAGCCCCACCTCCTCCACAGCCCTGCCGAGGGGCGTCCGTGCCCATCTGTCTCCTGCAGAAAGCCATCAAGAGTGGCGCTGCCTGGGCACAGCACGCAGACCCCACTGGCCTGACCCTCATGTGTCTGCTTTCCCGGCAAAACCCCACGGGCTGCGACTCAAATGCACGCTGCCCCCCGTGCCTTTCCCTTGCCCACATGCTGTTCCCTGTGCTTGGAACACCCTGGTCCATGTTGTGCACCTACTAGTTCCTCATGATGCTGGTAAGTTCCTCTCCTGGTGGAGACACCTTAACCTCCAGGTGGAGGTGGGAGACCCTCGGGGTTCCACTGCACCTTGCAGGTGGCTGCAAAACTCCTCCCCCTCGGTGTGGTCACTGATGTCTGCCTGCCTGCTGGGCTGGGCAGGGTTGGGGGCAGGCACACGGTCTTGCGCAGTTTTGTCCCCTTAACACCCAGCAGAGCAGCTGGCACATAGTAGGTGCTCAATAAATAGCCGCCGACGGATGAATGAGCGGCTGGCCCCCTTTGTGCTCTCCATCCTTTCCACCAGGTAGCAATCCCTGCTCCTGCCCCACATCTGACAGCCAAAGGCAGCCCTGCGCTTTGGGGGCAGGCAGGCGTGAGGACAGGTCTGTGAAGATGAGAATCAGCGGGACGGGCGTGAGAGGGGCCGGAGCAGGTGTTTCATAAGGACGGTCACAGTAGTGACAACCAAGTGCCCTCAGCACTGACTGAGGTTGCACAGGCTAAGGTGGCTGTTCCTCCAGAAATCCCACCCCCAAGGTCAGAGACGGTGGCAGCCACAGTAACCCGCAGTCCGCGCCGTGGGATTGAACGCGTGCCCGTGGGAGGCCGTGCAAGCACAGATATGAGAGGCCGGCGGCTGCTTCTGTCCTGGTGCATCAGGTGAGCGTGGCCCGTGGGCCGGGGGCGGGGGACGGATTAAGCTTGGCCAGCTCCTTAAGCAGGGACTGAGCCCGCGCTGGGGTCCTCAGGGGAGTCCTGGGCGTCTTCATTGCGGCGGTGTTGGGAGCTTCGTGGGCAAGTGGAGGGAGGTGACAAGGATGGGACACGGGTCCAGTGACTAGGGTGACATTCCTGCATCGGGCCCCCGCCGGCAGGTGTTCGGAAGTCCCACGATGCTAAGTGGCCCGGCACGTGGGCTCACTGGCCCCCCAGAGCCGACGAGGGGCGTTTTCAGTGGGGCTAACGGACAAGTCTGGGAAGCCTTCCCTGGGGACGGGGCTCAGGAGTGGGATTTCAGGACAGAAGCAGGAGAAGGTCGAGTGGCCTCCGACGTGGGCGTTCACTCGCGGAGGCTTCGGGTGCGGCCACCACCACTCATCCAGGCCACCCCCCCCCACCCGCCGGCAGGGAGACGCCCCTGCCCCTTCCTTCTTCATGAGGCCAAGTCAAGGTTCCTGGTGCGAGCTCCGGTTCCCGGGGCGTGAAAGCTTCATGCCGGGAGACACGGCATCCAAACAGGAGCGGCGACGGCACCGAGTTCAACGAGGGATCACTTTTGATGATTCGGACGCATCTCAAGGCCGTTGCAAGCGCGGAGTTCTGTCCTCGGCCACGGTCAGCAGGGGAGGGAGTGGGGGTGCGACGGGGAAAAGGCTGGGAAGCTGGGGGAGCCCGACGGGTGGGACCAGCGAGCCCCGACACCTCCGGGAGACCTGGTCCCAGCTGCCGGGGTTTGCATCGCGACACCGGCGATTTCCAAACAAGAGCACTGTCATCGACTTAAAGTTAGCAACGAGCCCCCGTACTTTTTAGGATGCTGCAAACGTTCTGGAATCAGAGAGCAGCGGCGGTTGCACAACCTCGTGAATACACTAAGAACCACTGAATCGCACCCTTCAAAACGGCAAGTTTTATGGTATGCGAATCACATCACAGTAAAAAGGGCCGAAAAAGCCCCCTATTCCACATCCCACCCTGGGTCAGGCAACGCAGGGGACACCGAGATGCGGCGACGGCGGTGCGCGAGACCATATTCCACAAGGAACGGAAACAAACAAACGACTCCTTCGGAAAAGAGGGGGCCGGGGGTGCCACCTGTCCAGCCCGGGAGCACGTTCAGCGGAGGATAAACGTCAGCGACGCAAGCACACTCGCCGGACACTGTCCCGGCCTCGGGAGTCCCGAGAGATGGAGAGACGGGGCCTTCGCCTCCGAGGAAGAACGGCGAGGAGGACCAGGGAGCAAACAAGTCCGGCGGGAGGCACAACGCGCCGCGGGCGGCGAGAGGCTCTGCTGCTTCACTTCCAAGCGGAATCGTGCGAGGCGACATCCCACCTGGTTACAGGGACTCAGGCCTGAGCCGAGGCCCCGAGAAGTCGGCATCGAGCCGGGGCTTTGAAGGAGGGTGAGCCCCGTGACGGGCGGGGGGACGGGCAGGAGCACGGCTTCGTGGCTGGGACACGCTTCAGGCGGCCGCAAAGGAGGGCGCGTGGAGGCCGCGGAGAAGGACGGTAAGTCCCAGCTGCTCGGAAGGAGGTGGATTTGGTCCGTTTCAGGCCGTCACCTGGGACTGACTTGATCAGGTGCGTCCTTCCCTTCCACCCCCCACCCCCCAGCTCCAGGGGTGGTTCTGGTTCTAAATTGCGAGCAGGCCAGGTTTGCTGGGGGGAGCCCTCCCTGCAACTCGGCCCCCAGTCCCTGGCATCTCGTGCCCTGAAGGCACTCAGCTTTGGTAGGCCTGCCCCCGGGAGATGCTCAGAATATTAGATGAGAGAATGGATGCAAGAACTGACAAATGAACGAATGAATGAGTGAATGAATGCATGCTCCGGGCAGGTCAGACCCTCATCTCCACATCCAAACTGACCCGTCCAGTGTCTCATTCCTTCAGGACTCCGCCAGGGAAGAGCCAGGCGATGGCTGAGCACTGGCGGGAAGTCCACGGTGCCCCTCTGGGTAAGGCAACGGCCTGTGGGCAGTAGTGCCCTTCTCCGTTGCCCGTGGCCGGCCGCGGTCTGGAAGCAGATGGCCCTCGTCCTGACGTCGCGTCCGGCCGCTCCGACACAGCCTAACGCTGCATCACGAAGCCTGCGTCGTTCACCTCATTTCATCCCGTCACGTAGGCACTTTATCATCCTCCATCATCCCGAGAAGAAGGGTGAGTACAGCACAATCAGATACTTTGGGAGAGAGGCCACACTCACATCGTGTCTATCATTACACTCTACTGTCATACCTGTCACTGTCATATCATCTCGTACTGGCCTCATTTCTAAATTAAACACGATCACGGGTATGTGCGTAGAGGGAAATAAAGAGTATAGATAGGGGCCGGTCCTGCACGCGACCTCAAGCATCCACGGGGGGACTTGGGACTTATCTCCCACACATAAGTGCGGGGGCGGGGGGCTGCAAATCAGTTCTCTGTTGGAAATCTTAACCTAGGGGCAACCAGATCTTGTCTGTCCATGCGCCGCAGACAGCACCGCTGCCCTTCTTGGGCCCGACCTGCCCGCATGCTCAACCATCTTAAAGACGATGCAGCTGCAGAAGACAAGCCATCTCCAGGCTGGCAGGTGGGTGTTGGCAGGAGTGGACTCGTTGTGGCCAGGCCTCTGCATCAGGTGCTTTGACAGGGGGCCCTGGGCGCGCTCGGTGTTGACTGCATCTCTGGGCATCTTTTATTCATGCAGACAGGTGCCCGCCACCCACGTCCTCATCACTCTCACGGCCTGATACACGGAAAAGCAGCCTCCTACGTGTTTGTGCTGCATCCGTCTTCTTGGACAGACACCGTTCCTCAAGGTTCTGTGAGCTGCCTCCCCAAGAATTCAATTTACCCATTCCAGCTTCCCCGGAGTGCTCCTTAGTATCTGTGCTTAATCACAATCCATCTGGGCTAAAGATTTCTCTTACGTGCCCGTCTCCAGTTGCAGTCCAAACCATCTTTTTCCACCTGCATGCCTGTCTTTCAGGACGCTCCTGGAGGGAGCAATCTGAAGCCAACCAAGAGATGAGCTCACGAGATCGGAGGCCCCGGAGCCACGTTAGCCCTGTCTCTAGTCCACAGGTTTGGGGGTGGGACAGCCACAGAGAGGCAGGGCAGGCTTCCCGGGCACGTGACCCGTGCAGCTGCACAAGACCCCATGCTTAGAAGCGCTCCGGGCTGGGCTTAACATTCTGCTGTTCCTCTCTTGAAATTCTTTTTTTTTTTTTTTAAAGATTTAATTTATTTATTTGAAAGAGCTAGAGAGAAAACAACCTGGGGCGGAGGGGCGGAGGGAGAGGTGGGTTCTCTGCTCAGCAAAGCAATGTGGGGCTCCATCCCAGGACCCTGGGACCATGACCTGAGCTAATGGCAGATGCTTATTGAACTGAGCCACCCAGGTGCCCTGCTTCTACCTTGAAATTCTTACTTTTTTTTTTTTTTTTTTGAGAAAAAGACTCTGTGTGTGCAAGTGGCGTCAGGGAGAGGCAGAGGGAGAGGGAGAGTATCTTATTTTATTTCACTTATTTATTCATGAGAGACACACCGAGAGAGGCAGAGACACAGGCAGAGGGAGAAGCAGGCTCCATGCAGGGAGCCCGATGTGGGACTCGATCCTGGGACCCCGGGGTCATGCCCTGAGCTGGAGGCAGACGCTCAACCGCTGAGCCACCCAGGCGTCCCAAGAGGGAGAGAATCTTAAGCAGGCTCCATGCTCAGTGCGGAGTCTGATGGGGGTCTGGATCTCACAAACCTGAGATCATGACCTGAGCCATATCAAGAGTCAGACGCTCAACTGACTGAGCCACCCAAGCGCCCTGAATTTCTTCATACTTTTTGCATGAAAACTATATAGTGGGTCCTGCACAGAGGCCTGGCTCTCACTGCTGATTGGCTTGGTTTTCTTCTGGGGCCACCGACACGGTCCTAAGTCTGGGTGATCTTTCAAAAATGTTGAATCACTGATAATGATGCTTCTATGGAATTGGTTCCCCTTGTGCTTTCCCCACTGCCCTGGTCAGGCCTCACCATCTCCTCCCTGGGCTACTGGGGATTCCCTCCTGCCTCTGCCCACTCCGAGCCACCCAGAACAATGCCGGTCAACAGGGCTGTTGTGTTGCAAAGCTCCAGGGGTCCAGTCATCTAGGACCCAGAGCGGAAGGTCCCCCAGGGTGCCCCTGGAGTCATGCACAGGACAGGCCCCGCAAAGCAGCTATTAATCACGGAGCAGCCAAAGTAACTGAGCTCATACTATATTCCAGGCAGCATGCTAAGCTCTTTACGTGCATTTGCTGTAACATTTAATCTTAAAAACAATCCCAGAAGCAGATATTAGTATTGCTGTCATTTTATGGATGGGAAAGATGACGCTCAAAGGGAATAAGCCAAGCACTCTAGGCAAGAGCAGGGATTCCAGAGGCAAGATCCCTGGTTCAAATGCCAGCTTGGTTATACCTGGATCTTGACTCTGGGCAAGTTATCCAACTTCACTGTGCCTTGGTTTTCTACTTGTAATATGGAAATAATAAGAAAAATATCTACCTCGTAGTCTTGTAAATCTAAGGTGTCGACATACAGAAAAAGTACTTAAAATACTCCTTAGTACAGGTAAAGTGCAATATTCATGTTAATACATGTACTGGCTCTTACTGGTATCAACACATTCAAGGGCACATGGACAGAAAGCGGCCAAAACGGGACTGGAATCCAGAGAATCCAAGCTCCGCGTCTGTGGGTTTAACCGCTGGGAAACACTGCCTTCCAGGAAGAGAACCAAGACGGGCCATTCGGAAAGACGTATACAAAACGTGCCTAACTCGGTCTAAATCTTTTTTTTTTTTTTTGATTTTTTTAAAAAATTTATTTATGATAGTCACACAGAGAGAGAGAGAGAGGCAGAGACACAGGCGGAGGGAGAAGCAGGCTCCATGCACCGGGAGCCTGATGTGGGATTCGATCCCGGGTCTCCAGGATCACGCCCTGGGCCAAAGGCAGGCGCCAAACCGCTGCGCCACCCAAATCTAAAGATGCTGGAATTGAGACTCAGAACTTAATAAGCAGAAGAACACGATTCAAAGTGTTGACTCTTATCCCTAAATGTATGCTGTTCGTTAGCTCAGAAATGGGTAATTTTGCAGCACTTCACTGCTTACTAGAAAATTCACCCTGGCATACTTCTGTAGAGCAACAGTATTGTTACAATAGGAGATGTCAGCACAATATCCTTCTATTAAATGTCTCGCAGGAGTGCAGGGGAGGGTGCCGGGGTTACCTGAGAATTACAGGGTATGCAAATTGTTCAGGCACTGCTCTATACACAAAGGTATTTCTTTTTTCTTTATCCTGATTTAGTGAGTTGGGAGAGGGAGCAAGCGAGTGCATTTTAAAGACAGGAATCAGGTTATTTAGATGCAGCGCAGTGGCCTTTCCCTGAAAATGGCAGATAAAATGAAATGCGCTTACAGTGGCTCCTTATTTGAGCTTAATTTTCTTGCAATCCATTCAAGGTGCCAAATCACCAGGCCTGGTTTGGCCCAGTGTGGGGTTTCGGCTCCGTGTTCTCTGCCGGAGAACCCATGACTGAGGGATTGTGCGCTCCAAATTCAGAATTGCTCCAGTGCCGTATGCAAAAACCCCAGCGCCGCTCCTCAGACTACATGCAGATGCCCTTGAAGCCAATGACAGCGCTGCCCAGCTCAGAAAACATTAGCTACAGAGTCGCCAGCGAGAGGAGGCGTATGAGCCGGAATGGTTAATCACCAACCAGGATCGCAGGTGCCGAGACAGAAGTGACGTCAGATTCCGAAAGTTCATCCGATTTAGACCCTTGTTACGATGGAGGCGGGGAGTCATGCTCCTACGTAGAGTTTCTTTGACCAAGTGGTTTAATAATAAGAGTTATAATTATTAGAATGATGAGATGATAGTAATAATGATAAGAATTCCCTTTTATTGAAAGCCTACTATTGGGGCGCCCGGGTGGCTCAGTGGTTGAGCAGCTGCCTTCGGCTCAGGCCATGACCCTGGGGTCCCGGGATCGAGTCCCGCGTCGGGCTCCCTCGGCCTGGGTCTCTGCCTCTCTCTCTCTCTCTGTGTCTCTCATGAATGAATTACAAAAAGAAAAAAGAGAGAGAAGAAAACCTACTATTTAGCAGGCATTTTGCTAAGCATAGCAGGTGCAGGGCCCTCATGTGATCCTGTCAAGGATTCTGCAAGACCATCATTACTGCCCTCATTCTGCAAATGGGAAAACAAGCCCAGAGACGTTGAGTAACTTGTCGCCCAGACACTCAGGGGCGGGGCTGCGGTGTCCGTCCAGATCCGGCTGGCTCCGAAGCCCTCGTCTTCCACCCCCACCCAGGGCCCTGGGCCGTTCGCTGTCCTGAAGCCCAACCGGGCAGCGAGGAACACTTGCCACCACGACACCAATAACAATAAAAGCACGCGACCATTCTACGTACGGGCTAAGAGCCGAGTACGAATTCACAACACTTCTACAAGACAGGTGTAGTTTTCGTGTCCATTTTAGGATGGAGAAGCCCGAGGCTCAGAGGGGGCACGTGTTGTGTCAGGGCTAAGACGGAGAGGTGCTTCTGAGGTCTGCAGGAGGCCAGATGGAGAAGAGATGGACAAGGCGGAGGGCAAGGTCAGCGCAGGAAGGTCACTGAGGTAGGGGCCCTGCTGAGGGCAAATGGCAACCGTGTACAACGCTGTACGAGAGGGGGCCTCCCTGACGACTCCTTTCTGTGCACAAGGTAAGGCCCAGCAGCCACGCGTGCTCGTCACGGGGCATCATCAGGCCGGAGCTGACTGGATGCCAGGTGAACGCCTGACCCAGGCCATCCACTGAGATTCTCCCTCAAGAACTTGAACTGAGAGGCGCTGAGCCTGGTGCCCACTGCGTTTGGTCAATAATAAAGTTTCCGAGAGAAGGGCAAAAATGTGCATTATGGGGGTCCAGGGGGCTGCCCTGTGCCGGACTCCGTGAGCCCCACCAGTGTCCCTTCAGGGTTTCCCGCTGGCTCCAGACTCAGCCTCATGCCCACCCCTGCTCCCCGCCAGGCCAGGTCCCTCGGCTTCCAGGCTTCCCCCTCTGCCAGGAACCATACCAGCTTGCCAGAAAATGCCAAACCCTCAGCTCAGGCCCACCTCCTACAGGAAACCCTCTGTGACATTTTCAGGCAAGCCATGGTGTTTTTCCCTTTATATGACAGTACGGGGATCATTTCTTAGCATTTTTCTGTTTCCTTGGCTTGGCAGGAAATTTTCCTCTTGAGGACAAAGAGTGTGCCTTTTTCGTATCTTATCTCCAGGGTCTAGCTCAGGACCTGGGACAAAGTTGAATTTTTGTTCAATATTAATGCACGAACGTAGGCATCTATGCCCGCCCGGGGTGCTGGTTTTGCAGATGCGACGTTCGGGAGCAGAAGTCGGACCACACCTGGCTTCTCAGGGTCACCTTGAAAAGGCCAGTTGGTCTTTATCAGCTCTGTGCACGCGGACTCTTCCCCTTCGCAGTGGCTCTGTCTGAAAGAGGAGCCGAATCTCGTTGGTGAGATTTCCCTGGCTTTGGGCTCCATTATTAGGATGAATTCCTGCATGACCTTTAAGATTAAAACTAAATGTTCTGATCTCTCCCCAGACAGGTATTAGGTGCTGGAAATGGCATTTTACGGAGACTATGTTCAGTAGCAAACTCCAAATATCAGCCTCATCACATTCTGACATGTTAGGGCCGATCTGAGCTGGGGCTTGGCTGCGCATTCCAAGGCCAGCAGCCACTCTAGGGCAGCAATTTTCTCTTTTTCACGCTGGCCCCGGCGGCTAGCCGTCCTGAGTCCTTTGAGAAGCTCCCGCCAAGGGAAAGGAGGCCGGAGTCCTTGGTGTTGCCTCTGTCTGCTGGGACTGCGGAGGGAACGGGGTTGTCAGCCAACAAAGTTTAGCAGGGCTGTCGGGGGAAAAGGAGCCCCTCCGAGGATGCGACCAGGCCTTCCGCCATAATCCGTAATGAGAACATTTGCCACGAGGTTGGGGGGCAGCCTCCACTCTGGGGTTCCTCCAGCGACTCGGGGAAACCACAAATGGCCTTCATCAGGAAACACACTAAGAGTTCCTAAATGTGGACTCCTTTGATTAAAAGCAAAAACCTAATGAGATCGCCGTTGCCACAGGAGCCTACGCATATTTATTATTTTATGTAATAATAAAGGCTTTTGTAAGCCTCTTCAGTGACTCCAACGGGAGAGCACACTTGTAGGTCACGGGAGGCGCGTGTCGATGGGGAGCTCGGGACCATGAACAAGCGGCTGCTCGCTCGCAGGTGAATGCATTTGCCCAAAGAGGGTGGCCGGCTCATTCCGAGCTCCGTAAACGACTCCTGGCCCAACTAATACTAATTTGATGCCGACAACAGCAAACACAGGGCGTCCTTTACAGGTGCCAGACACTGCGGTGACCCTGTACATTCATTGTACAGGGGAGGACTCCGAGGCTCAGGGGCAAGAGGGGAGTTGCCCGGACGCAGACCTGCGACTTGAAGGCACACGACACAGCTTGGCTCCGGGAGCCCAGCCCTCAGGGGAACTAACAGCTATTGAAGATGGTTTATTCCTGGGGGTCGAATTCATATCGATTTAA
Source organism: Vulpes lagopus (assembly GCF_018345385.1). NCBI lineage: Eukaryota > Metazoa > Chordata > Mammalia > Carnivora > Canidae > Vulpes > Vulpes lagopus. The sequence goes on from NC_054831.1 coordinate 131,775,604, forward strand.
GAAATTACAGTAGCTTACACTTACTGAGTGTGTCTGTGCGCGGGGTGTCATGCTAAGCGTTTTCCTTGCGTTGTCTTCTTGTGAATTCTCTGAACACACTATGCGACGGGGGGGGGGGGGGGGCTATTGGACTTCTGGTCTACACCTAGGACAGCGAGGCTCCAAAAGGTTGTTGTCCCCTGGCCTCGATGGGTGTTAAGGTCCCCGGGGGGCGGGGCGGGGGGAGCCGAGCAGACTCGTCATTCATAGCCCTTCGTGACTTTGAAGGCCGAGAAACCCACCTCCTGTTTGCACCCCCACCCCGACCCCAGCTCCAGCTTCTCCACGTGCCATTGTAAGGTAGGGTCCCGGCTGTTCAATCTGCATTCAGATCCTGCTTTTGCAAAGGCTGTTGGGGCACCATGTTCGTAGTCGTAAATATTCTCCTCTGAAGTTGACGCTTTGCTTAGAAAAGACTGTGATTCGGGGCACCTGGGTGGCTGAGCAGTGGAGCGTCTGCCTTCGGCCCAGGTCATGACCCCGGGGTCCCAGGATCGAGTCCTGCATCGGGCTCACCGCAGGGAGCCTGCTTCTCCCCCTGCCTGTGTCTGCCTCTGTGTGTGTGTCTCTCATGAATAAATAAATAAAATCTTTAAAAAAAAGAAAAGAAAAGAAAGAAAGCACCATGGTTCGTTTTAGAATCTGGTAGTGAAGAGGAAGTATTAAAACTGAGGATATGATTTCTCAGCACTTGACACAGGTTTTCTGCCTTTGAACGCAGGTGATTTACCCTCAGGCTTCCGGAGCTCCGCGCCCCCCACCGCCCTCAGCTTCTGCGGCTCCGGGAACTCCGGCTCCAGGCACGCAGGAGATGAGTCTGCTTTTCCAGAAACACCAGCTCCTCTGAGCCCCTCCTCCTCTCCGAGCCAAGATTAAGAACACTTTTTTTTTTTTAAGAACACTTTTGATCTTTAAAGTTTTATCAGTTTCTGCCTCAGTCGATAGCGGAGATCGGGGCTCAGTCCATCCCTGCCCGGTGATCATCATCATGGTCCTTAGAATAGAACCGGGCACAACGCTCCCCCGAGTGCTCACAGTGCGTCAGGTGCTAGACACCATATATTTTATTTATTTTATTTTATTTTTTTAACACCATATATTTTAAAATTCCCCTATGTTTCTGTATCTTTAGTGTCTAGAAGAGAACACTGTTTTGATGGGCTAAACGCCTACGCGCCATGAAAGAGCTGAGATGTTTATTTGTAGTACCTCGCTTGAATTCTCCCACCAACCCTTTGGGGCAGGTTCCAATTAATGTCCCCATTTGACAGATGAGAAAGCTGAGGCTCTGACCAGCTGGGGGAACTTGCCAAGCTCATGCAGGCACTGAGTGAGTGGGTGGGAGACACTGGTTCACTTAATAGTTTTCTATTCTAAATATTTTTAAAATTTATGTACTCATGAGAGACACAGAGAGAGGCAGAGACATAGGCAGAGGGAGAAGCAGGCTCCCTGTGGGGAGCCTGATGCGGGACTCGATCCCAGGACCCCAGGATCACAACCTGAGCCCAAGGCCGATGCTCCACCACGGAGCCACCCAGGCGTCCCAACAGATAATTTTCCAACTACCAAAGGCTTAAAAGGACCCACTGACTAGCTCTTTCACATGTTCCAGAATGGAGAGCACTGCACATCGCCAAATAGAAGAGCATCGCTAGGAATAACACCAAGCAGGGGGTGGAGAGAGATGGGAGGCTGGGAAGGACCAGTGGGCCGAGGGAGGCTCTGAAGATGTGACGCATGAGCAGAAACCTGAAGGACAAGGGAGAGGCACGGTGCAAAGGGCAAAGGATGGGCCGTGGCTTCGAGGCAGAGGTAATAGCAAGTTCAAAAGCCCTAAAGAAGACAACATGTTTAGCTAAAAAAAAAAAGAAAAAAAAAAGTTTGTCTCCGACACTCCAAAGCCTCTCCACACCCTAAAGCTGTCCCTGTGGGCATCTACAATGCATGAGATAGTATCAGGGCCTCCCTCGTGGGTTTATTGGGGGGAATTAATGAGATAAAGCCTGTCAAGCACTTAGCAGTGAGCCTGACACAAACTAAATGTTACCTGTTATTGCAAAGTTATCATTAACCCCAGGTACACGGCAATTAGCATCAGCGAAGGGGGAGCTCGTCTACGCCTGTCGCCAGCAGCGCGGCAGCTCTTAGGGATGAGCAAACTCCCCGCACCGAGCGTGCCCGTCGCTTCACTCCGCGAGGTCACCGGTAGCCTGGCTGCCAGAAAAGCCAAGCCGGATGAATTCTCTGTTGAATAACCGCCTTGTTTAGAATACACAGCACCCGAATCCCAGGAAAAACGGACAAAGCCAGACCCTTCCGCGGCGCCGTGCAGGGGAGCGAGCCCTGGCACGCGGAGATTAACAAAGTGCGCAGCGGATAATCAATAGTCATCAGCCCAGGAAATCAGAGAGAAAGCAATTGCCCTGCAGACCTACATCGTGTTTGTTCAATATTTCTGCGAGGTCAGGAGCCAATGCCAATCCATTATGGTTCTTAAATTCAGAGGTAAATATATTCATGAGCTCCCCGCGGCGAGGGGTAGCCCTGTTTGCCACACAGGACAGGAGCCCGCGCAAAGGGCCGCGAAGCTCTAAGAGAGCCTCCTGGAAGCTTCTGTTGCTACCTTCCCATCACCATGGGCTGGGAACCCGAGGGCACGAAGAAAGCCCCAAAGGGAAGCCAGTGGAGCCCACCCTTCTTCCGAGCAGCAGGATGCGCAAAAGAGCAATCAACTCTGGGGTCTGAAGGAGGCTAACTGGGAAATTGGATGCGGTGGGTCGTGTTGCCGGCGGGGATTCTTCCCATCTCACATGTGATGGGGCTGCTTTGGGGAAGGTGCAGGGAGGGCCCCTCTGGGATAAAGGAACCAAGGCCTGAATGACAGGTGAGGAGGCAGGGCGGTGAGAAGGGCTGGGGAGGACAGTCCCAGAAGGTGAGAGGTGAGAACCAGGTACCTCGACCTTGGAATTGCAATGTCCTTGTCAGTCTTCTGGCCGATAAAACCCAAGGGCAGCGATGCTAGTGAACTCCTGAGTTTAGGCCTCAAGAGATCTGCGAGGGCCCCCTCTCTACCGCAGCAGTCATTCTTGGAATCGCCCCCGCGGGGAAGGAGCCCCAGCCAGTCACATGACAGGAGGCACGTGCAGAGACAGAGAGAGAGAGATGGAGAGAGACGGAGAGAGATGGAGAGAGGTCTCAGGCTCCCAGGTACCAGACACACGAGTAGAGCCACCTCGGGGATGTCAGCCTAGCTGCCACCTGCATGCAGCCTCAGGAGAGACCCCGGCAACACCATGTGAAGCCGACCCGCCCTGCCCAGCCCAGCCCAGCCACGATCTCTGACTCGCAGAATTGTGAGCAGACGACATGGTGGTGGTGCTCTGAAGCCACAAAGTCCTGGGGTTGTTTGTCACGCACCAAAAAGAGAGGCGAAACACCAGATTACCGACGTCTAGGATGTGTGTGCGCCTTGCTGTGTGTCCCCCCTCCCCAAGGACCGCAGGCGGAAGCGGGGCTGTGACAAAAAGGGAAAGGTGGCTTTGGCATTGACCTTCTGCCTCCAGAAGCACATCTAAGAGACTGTCCCTAAACAAGTTCCCGTGGCTCAAGGTGGCCTGGAAGTCAAGGGAGCAGCTTGCAGCTGGACAGAATCCAACAGTCACTCCCGAGGAGCTCCGGGGTTGCTTGGAAACCCTTGGCTAAGCTCCTCCCTTCCACGGGCAGCATCCGGCTCCTCGGGACACGCGCGCGTCCCGGGGCCTCGGAGGGGCCGCCGCTGAGGTGCCATCGCCTGAGACGCGTGGAGCAAGGACACACACAGCAGCGGCCCTTGGGGACACAGGTGCCCGTTCCGGCTCCGCGGCGCGGCCTCCCAAGCTTCGGTTTCCGTATCTGGGAAGCGAGAACCTGCCGTCGCCTTCGCAGGGTCCCGGGGGCAGGAGGGGGCGGCCCACTTCCTGCCTCTTTCCCTCGTGGATCCCAGCGTCACCAGGGCTGGGCCTTCTGTGCCGGGGGCTTCCCGTCGGCGTAATGTAGCTTCACAGAGCTGCTGACGGGGCTGCTTTCTAGAGTTAACACCCCCCTCCCGCACCCCCCCCCCCTTGGGAGCCAGGGCCTGGCCGAGGAGCGGCTTCCCAGGCAGTGCCCCATTCAGGAGGAGGCACAGGCGGGCGGTGCCTCCGATCTCTTCCAGCTTCCTCCACACTCAGGAAGCGGCCACCTGCTCTCTCGGGCCAGATCTGCCACCTGTCCAGGGCCTGGACCCCCGCCCCAGACCCTCTGGGGTGCGTGCCACGGAGTGGGGTGCGTGCCGCAGAGCCCCAGGTGCAGATGCTGCCCGTGGAAGTTCTGGCCTCTCGGTCGAGGGGTCACGTGGCAGCGACGGCTCGTAGTGCAGAATCTGCTTGGGTCCCTAACCCCCGCCCCCCAGCACTGAGAACCCCGGGCGCAGAAGGCAGACGCCCTAAGCCCCAAGTGGAAATTTTGGGGGGCGATGTGCAGCTTCGAAATGGCTCTGAGGTAAGTAATGTGGGCCTGGATCAATTCTTAAGATCAGTCCGTGATTAGAAGTATCTGGTCCATCAGGAAGGGGTCTCAAGCCCGCTCTAGACTCCCCCCAGAAAGCTTGGCCAAGGCCGCCCGGGGCCCCCGCGGTGGCCTGGATCAGCAGCGGCTCACGGCTCCGCCGAGACCAAACGGGCTGAGAGGTCAAGTGCACGGTGGGCCCGTCGTCGCTCAGCTGCAGACGCTCCCGGACGCTTGCGTCTCCACAGAGCACCCAAGACCGGTCTGCTTTTCATTTGTTTTAAATTTGGAGGCATCGCTTTCCTTCTTTTTTTCCTTTCTTTTATTAAATGTCTTTGGTGAAATATTATTTATCAAGACGAATGTCCCAGAGAGTCTTTTTGCAAAAATGCAAATGGGGCTGTGTCACTTCCCTGCTCTGTAACTTCCAGGGGCTTCTCGGCGTTCTCGGAACGAAGCCTAACGCCCTCCGCAGCCTCCGGGCCCCGGTGGCCGTGGCACCTGCTGCTGCTCTGCACCCCTGCACCATGCACCCCTGCAGGGGTTCTGCACACACTCCGCCCGACCGCCCCCCAGTTGGGGTCTTCTCACCTACTGCCTTGGCTCTTTGCAGAGCTGGCTCCTCCCGGTCATTCAGGTCTCTGCTCTGGGGTCACCTGTTTCTCAGGGGACACTTCTCAGGCCTCCCTCGGCCTCCTATCACTTTGCCCACTACGTCGCCCTCACAAACCCGCTATGGCACGTGTGAAGCCATCTAGTTCGTCTCTGGGATGGCGTATCTATCATTCGTCTCTGCCGTCGCCGGGGGTGGGACTGTGTCCCTGCAGACAGATATGCTGAAGTCCTGACTCACGGTAGGTGCGGAGGTGGCCTTGATGGAGCCACCACGCTACGCGGCCTTCCAAGCTGGCTGCACCCATTTGCACACCCCCCCAGCAGAGCCTGAGTCTCCCAGTGTCTCCACGGCCTCGCCTGTGCTCCTCTGTCTCGGACTCCAGCATCCTGACGGGCGGGAAGCGCAGCGCACGGCGGCCAGACGCCTTCCAATGTCACCAGCAGCGGGGGCCCTACCCCGAACGCCTTGCCCCGCGTCCCTGGGAACCTGCTAGGTCACCCTCCCAGACTCTCGTTACCTGGCCCAAAGGGACCTCCTCATTGAGGAAAACGTCCAATGCGGGATGAGAAGAGAAATACTCAACGAGCCAGAGAAAGCCTGACTCAGGCCATCAGGAGCGGACCCTGGCCTTGCTGCCCCGACCCCAAGTATTTGTCATCTCGGAAGCCTCAGTGCTCCCTTCCTCCTCTCCCTCCTTGGCAGCTCGGAGATGCCGTCGGCCTTCATGGCATTTTTGTTTCCAAGCATGATTTTATTTTTGTGTTTTTTTTTTTTTTTTAATTTGTTTTCAAGAGTGATTTTACATCTTTGGTCTCACCTATCCTCAGAACGCTCTTCTAAAGGAGTCTGGGGCAGCGTTTCTATCCCTTTATTGGGTTAAAAAAAAAAAAAAAAAGGTCTGTCTTCCCTGAGGCCCTCCTCCTCTGCAGCAGCATATCGTCGTAGCAGGTCGTTCTTGGCAGGGTCTCGGCCCCCCTGCTCCCTTGTCCGGCAGCAAGGCTGAGGCCGGGGCCTGAGCGCCCAGGAGGTGGGGATTTCCAGTCCCTTGTGGGCTCGGTTCGGACCTTGAGCTGGGACGGACGGGTCTTAGGACATCTGGCCGGGTTCACATATCCTTGGCATTATCCCTACTCCTATCGGAACTTGTCCAATCAGTCCTCCATATTTCAGCGAGAAAGACCTTTCCGGATGCAAATTGTCACACCTCATTCCTCTTTCTTTCTTTCTTTCTTTCTTTCTTTCTTTCTTTCTTTCTTTCTTTCTTTCTTTCTTTTCTTTCTTCTTTCTTTCTTTCATCTAAATGCCTTCATCTATATTTTTTAAATTTTTAATGGGAGAAGATTTGCTTGCAATGAATGTATCTAATTTTCAGAAAGCAGCCTGGGCTTCTTTATATTCTGAAGCGTTATGGTTTAATATTTTTCATCTTTTTTTAATTAAATTTTTTGTTTTATTTATTTATTTATTTATTTATTTATTTATTTATTTATTTATAAATGCCTAATTGCAGCGTAGTCAACACACAGTGTCGTGTGGGTTTCAGTTGTTCAGGGTGCTGACTCGGCGATTCTGTGCGTTACTCGGTGCTCAGCACGGTGAGCGGTGGCGCTGACTGACCCCGGCCTCTGCTCCTCCCATCCTCCACATCATGCCTCATTCCTCCTGTACGCCCCTTGGTGGCTTTCTCTCAGCTATAGGCTGAAATCAAAACTCTCGCCACAGCCCGCTGCAGGGTCTGGCCCAGGCCAGCTCTCCCTCTCCAGCTTTACGCACCTGACTCTGTCCCATGGTCTCTTTAGTTTTTTTGATTTTTTAAAAAAATTTAAATTCAATTGATTAACATAAGAGTGTATCATGAGTTTCAGAGGTAGAGGTCAGTGATTCATCAGTGGCACAGAACACCCAGTGCTCATGACATCACGCGGCCTCCTTCATGCCCGTCACCCAGTCACCCCATCCCCCATCCTCCTCCCCCACGGCGACCCTCAGTGTGTTTCCTATAGGTAAGGGTCCCTTAGGGCTTGTCTCCCTCTCTGATTTTGTCTTATTTTATTTTTTCTCCCTTCCCCTATGATCCTCTGCTTTGTTTCTTAAATTCCACATATGAGTGAGATCATATAATGGTCTTTTCTCTGATTCACTTATTTCACTTAGCGTAATACCCTCTAGTTCCATCTGTGTTGTGGCAAATGGCAAGATTTCCTGTTTTCATGGCTGAGTAATGTTCCCCTGTATGTACATACACCACATCTTCTTTATCCATTCATCTATTGATGGACGACTGGGCTCTTTCCATAGGCTGGCTTTGCGGACATTGTCCCGTGGTCTCTTTAATCTAGCCACCCCGGACTTTTCTCAGTGCTGCTGGCTCTGGACCTTTGCACATCCTGCTTCCTCTGTCTCCCTCTTGCACGGCTCCCTTGACGGTAGCCCTGTTCACCTCCAGCTCTCAGTTTACACATCACTCCTCAAAGGGACCTTCTCTGACCACCAAGCTGAGTTATGTGCACTCCTACGCTTACGATCCTATAGCTTCATCCCCAGCTCAGCACACTTGCTATGACTTCTTCATCTTCGTATCCTGCCAGACTGTTAGCAACCAGCAAGTCTGCACTTCACCCCTGGAGCCCCGCTACTGGCACACAGCAGATGGCCAACCCATGTTTGCTGAACAAATGAAGGCCTAGATTTTATTTCATTCACTGAAATACTAATTAAGAACCAACCATCAGGGCAGCCCGGGTGGCTCAGCGGTTTAGCGCCGCCTTCAGCCCAGGGCGTGATCCTGGAGACCCGGGATTGAGTCCCACGTTGGGCTCCCTGCATGGCGCCTGCTTCTCCCTCTGTCTCTGCCTCTCTCTCTTTCTCTGTGTCTCTCATGAATAAATACACAAAATCTTAAAATAAAAAAAAAAAGAACCAACCGTCAGTAAGACATTATACCAGGAACCTGGAAGGATAAAAATCTGACCAAGATAGACTTTCCGTGCTCAGGGGACTTTCCAAACCTCCTGAGGTCCATCGCCTGGTTCTACAATTCAGATGGGGGTGGTCCTGGCGATCGTAGCCCAAGCAAAACCCAACTGCTACTAGTAAACCACGCTTCTGAGGGTTGAGGACTGTTGATTACCGGCCAGACTCAGCATGGCTCTGCTTCTACCTGTTGCTGGTGAACAGGCTGACAAGGCCTGGTGGGAGAGCTGGGTCCTCCAGTGGGCTCCAGTCGTGACGTTATTAACTCAAAAGCTCTTGTGGAAAGCCAGCTAGCTGTGAAGAGCTGTGAAGGGCTGTGAAGAGCTGCGCGGAGCTCTAGGAGAGAGGGGGCTGCTCGTGGGCCAAATTCAACCCTATGCGGTGGCACTTTGGCGAACATTTCAAATGGGTTTGACAACGACTGCAAGATGGTGAGGTTTCACATACCTCCGATCTCCAGCTTCTCTTGAAAAGGCAAACCGCTCGGTCACATGGGGCCTGCAATCCCACAGGCCTGCAACTAGCTGGAGCTGTGTGCAAACTTCTTCCTTTGGATGGAGCAAGGCCTCCCGCCTCCCCCTGTGTTCCTTGCTGGTCTCCATCATCCGCCAGGCATCTGAGGGCCCTGGAGATGGCATTCAATGCTGCTCGAGGACTACCAACAAGTCAGTAAGAAACGATGGTTCCCCCTTGAGGAGCTCATAACGAAACCTCGCACTGTGTCGCTCGCTCCGGGCGGGTCACATGAAAAATTGGGAGGATGGGGAGACCTTGGAGGGGAGAGGCCACCTGAAATGCTATGTTGTGTGCACTCTATGTGTCCTGCATTTTTATCGCAGGGACGCGGTTTCAGGAAACTCTTTGACACAGTGACAGTGGTGATTCAAGCACAGGGGTCCTGCCACTGAAATCTCCAAGCCTCTATGTCCACGGGCACCAAGTGGGAAGATTCCACCTTCGTACACAACACTGCAAAGTGGTCACTAGAATTATGATGATTCTGAACGTAAGGCGCCGAGCTCACAAGAAGTGCTGCCCAAAGGTTAGTGTCATTAGTATCCCCATCAGTCCACGGAGAACGGATGATCATGTCCCGAAATAGCGTACCCTGGACTCTCAGACCCGGATCTTTTTTCTGTCTTTGGTTTTAATTTCTGATTATCGTCGGAACCCATGCTCCTTATAAAAATGCTCAGAAAAATTCACACCGTAGTGAGAGCGGATGCTTAGACATTCTAATTGCCCCGGCTCCCTGGTCATTACAAAATACAGACCTCGTGACGGTGACATGTACGCGCACGGGAACCGGGCCAAGGCTAAGGCGTGAGCTCGCCCCCCTCTGCCCCTCAACTTCGCCCTTAGGTTGGACGAAAGGCTTGGGAAGGAAAATGAAACTTTGCAGCCGCCTCAGTAATATTCTCCAGGATATTACTGGAGAATAATACTAGTCCCCCTCCCTGGAGCCGTCACCCCAGCTATGAGTTCCACACCCTCGCAGTTCAATTAAAATCCCAGAGCCCTGGCTCAGGAGGGTGGTCACCCTGAGACACCAGCAGCTGAGGCTCTTTCAAGTGGCACCTGCTCTTGTGCCCTGGTGTGTGCTGAGCCCCCCGTGGCTCCCGGCTGCGTGGACCCGTGGACAGGACCCCCCACCCCCAGACCCAGGATAGGGCCACGCAGTGACCTTCCCCGCCATGTCCGGCCGCCCTGAGACACTCCTAAAAGCCGCTTTCCCAAGAAGGACAGCTTCCCACTCTGGTACTTTGATGCTCGTGTGTTCTTTGGGCCCAGCTCTGGTCCAAGTACTTAAGAAGTGGAGTTCTTGCAACAGGGAAAGCACCACGTGGTCCCCAGGCTTTGCCTATCAGCTAAGGAAACCTCTGGGGCAATGAAGGCCTGGCGCTTTCTGTGGGATTCAAAATGATCTCTTCTCGGTTTCTGCGGGTTTTGGCCTCACAGATGGAGCTGGTGTGGGGGGCGGGGTTGCATCAGGGTCCCTCCCACGTGGAGGCAGTGGTTTGGGTAGAAGACAGAACAGGCTCAAATGAGTGGTGGGACTTTCCAGCCGTGGGGAGAAAGGGGACCGCTGCTGTGGGGCCGACGGCTCTGACGGCCCCGCCACCTTCCCCACACGAAGGATGCACACATGCTGTTTAGGTTGCAGCAGACCTCATTACCAGGGTCTGCAAAATGGAAAGGAAGAGAAACACACACACAGAGAAAGTGCACCCGCCCCCTGGTTACCAAATGCCAGGTGCACGTCATGTGCTGGGGATACAGGTACGAGCCAGACAAACGAGGTCCTGTCCCTCAAGGAGCTTGCTGCTTGCTGGACTGGGTTAGGACGGGTGAATCCAGTAGATGACCCAAGGTCATGATGGTGCTCTTTTAGGACTCTTATCTGCCTTAGTGGGGCCTCTACTTAGATTCGTGCACAGGACAACGTGCCCTCGTGGTGACTCAAGCAGAACTGGGTTCCGTTCACCAGCAAAACCCTTTCTCATGGGAGGAAAGGGGCCTGTATGTACAATCCTGGACATGGGATGGAGTCAGAGACTCTTCAGGAAGCCTTTACCTGACAGGTCTGGGGTGTGGAGTGATGCATTCGGGAGGGTAAAGGGTCAGGGAAGAAAAATCTGTTCAGTCTTGCCGTCTTTGGAAACACGGGGCCTCTCGCCCAGAGAAGAGACCACTCGCTGCCCACAGAGCATCCGAGCAGCAGGGGTACTCCCTGCCTGTCTCCCACGTGGGGTGAGACACGCAGACCACACGGCACCTGTGTGCTCAACGGTTGCACCCCAGGAGAGGAACCCCCAAATTATGAGGCTCGGAGCTCACATGAGGTGGCCCAGATATCTGTCCCTTCTCCTGCTCTGGAAGACACTGAGAGCGAAACCTTTACTCTGATGGAAACCGTCTCCGGGGAGAGGAAGGGAGGGTCCCTGGGTTTTCACTGTCCTCAGAAATGCAAATGTCCCCAGGGCAAAGGAGTCTCATCCCTCCAGAGCACTACTGCATCTCTAACTTCAGCCGTGTTCTCCGGTCAGCCGTCCTCGGACCCAGCTCGCCAGGGGAAGGCCCGGGCAGTGCAGACCATGACGATTCTCGTGGCCCAGCGAAGCCATCCCCGGGGAGCCCCTAAATGCCAAGGGCTGTTCTAAGCGGCGACACGAATGGGCACAAAGGTACGAACTCACTTCAGCATCACGACATCCCATGAAGTAGGTGCTACTCTTAGCCCCATCTTACAGGTGCAGGAACTGAGGCCCAGAGGATGTTACAAACCTCATCCACAGACACACAACCAGGGATTCGGGCTTTGAACCCACAGTCGGACTCCGGGGGCCTGGCCTGTCACCACCACCGCACTGGCGCCTCGGTCACCGCTGGTTGGTTTGGGGATCTGGCTGGGGAGCCACATCAGCTGCCACCCGGGAGCTGGACCTCGGAGACTGTTGCACGGCCCCAGTGCGGAGTGTGCTGGCGACCGTCTCCGGCTCTGGACCCTTGGGGAGACGCGTTGCTTTTCCTGTCTCTGTGCACCATGAGTCAGAGCTGCTCTCTCTGTGGCTTTATAAAAAAAAAGAAAATTATGCTCTCAAACAAGCCCCCAGCTCCCCCTAAAACCATTTCGTGGTGTTGTCTGGGACAAACGGGTCACAAGGCAGAGGGGCCCTTCTCAATCCCGCGCGCAGTCTTGTCTGTTTCCTCCAAAGGATCCCACTGGTCGCGACTTTCATTGGCTAAATGGTATTTGCTAAATGATAACAGGAGTCTCCAGTTTCGACCAGTCCGGGCAGCCGGGTCCACTGGCAACGATGGAGGGGGAAGCTGAAGAGAAAGAACCGTGGGGTTGGGCCTGGGTTTGAAGCGCTTCTGGCCGACTGTCTGTCCTCACCTGTGTCACTGTGCCACCCTCGCCCTCGGCGTCCTCACCTGCAGAATGGGGTGCACAGTCCCCACCTCCCGGGGCCACAGGGAGGGCGTAAAGTGCTCCCCTCCAGGCACGCAGGCAGGCCAACCTCGTTCCTGGGGTCACGGCCCACACATAAAGGTACCCGGGAGCCCCTTCCTTCGCCGTCCTTGGAGACAAACTAGCACAATCTGCGTATGATGCTGGAAGGGAGCCAGCCACAGGACTATGAACGCGTGGCCTGAGGATTTGGGGAGCCCCCTGGAACTCCAGTCGAGGGGACCTGGGTGCAATCTCCAGGAGACAAGACTGGAACAGCGGGTAACGACGTCATAAGGACAAACTGCGCCACACCCAGCGGGAGGTGGGCTGCGTGCTCGAAAGAAGGGTGGTGGGCATGCAGGAGGGCCCCGGGGAGGCTGAGACGGGGCTTTCGGGCATGGGCATGACGCCTGGGGGCTGGGCACTCCCAGGACTGCCGGATGGGCCTGGCCGTTGCAGCTTGGCGACCGCAGGTGGGAGGGGCCCCCGGGCACGCATCCTCCAGGGGGTTCCTGCCCAACACAGCCCGACTTGCCCTGCAGATCTCCCTGGGGCGCGGGCGGCCGGCTACGGGGCTGGGTTCCATTCCTCCAAGTAAATAGAAGTGAGGGGTGAGACTCTGGGCCTCAGTTTCTACATCTGTAAAGTGGGGATATGAAGAGGATGTCCCCAGCCGGATTGTTCGGACGACTGGGGAGGTGATGGAAGCACCATCCCCGGCCTGGCAACGGAAGCACGCACGCAGCCCGCCTGCAAGGCCCAGCGCTCAGCCCTTCGGCGGCTCCCAGGCTCCGGGGCTGCTTTCCGCGAACACCGGCAGCTCTGCCGGAGGCTCCTCCCGGCGTCTGGAGCAGGCTCGGCCAGTGCCCAGGGCAAGCAGCGGACCAGGCGGTCTGACCCTCACCGTCGTGCAGCTCTGGGCAACTCCCAGCTGCCAGTGTCCGCACCGCTTTGCCCGAGGGTCTCCACTCCCTCATCTCGGAAAACCCGGAGGCCCATGTCCTACACAATTTCTAGAACTCTCCAGCAGGACTGGGCTCCAGGTCCCTGCAGCGGCCCCTGGCTCCATTATGTGCCCTGCCTGGCTTCCCTCACCCCCGGCTCATGATCCTTTGCCCTTACTGGGACCCCACCCTCACCCCCCCACCCCCGCCTCTAAGAATCCATGTGCCCCATCTCAGGGTCTGCCTCTGTGCGTGCCCGCGCTGAGGACCCAGAGAAACAGCACCGGACTTATGCCAGCGGCCGGCAGCAGCGGTGGTTTGCTCGGATGCGTTAGGCTAGTGGGCCCGCTGCTGGCTGCGGGGGCCTAACTGACCGCGGCTCCAGTGGTGGCCCATCCATGGGGGCCTAACTGACCCTGGCTCCAGTGGCGGCCCTCTGCAGCCACAAGCGGGCTCACGGCAAGGCCGTGGCAGGTTCCGGGTGGTCTGGCCACTGCCCGAGCGCAGCAGCCACCTGCGGGGGAGCAGGGCCGGGGTCTGTGAGGCCTGCCTGACGGGAGCAGGGGACCCTTGAATCAAGACCCGAAGGAGGGAGGATTTAGCCACGGGGCACGCGGAGGAGGGATGCTCCAGCCCAGACAAAGGCTCAAGGCCTCAGACACACTGCAGCCAGCAAGGTGGATTCCTACCCGCCGGCAGGTCTTTCTGAGAAGGCCCACCTGCCAACTGGACATGGGAGTCATCCTTGGGTCCTTCCGGAAATGGATTCCTCTGCAGCAGAATAAACAAATGCCTTAATCTTAAACAAGTATCAATACCCCCCCCCCACAGACCCCCACTTCTTAGCACCAAGTCATAATTGGGACTAATAAGCCACCATTATAGCAGCTCACACGGTTTCAAAGGAACAAGGCTGTTGTTGTCCATTTGTACTTGTTCATTTGCCCAATTCCTGCCTCGAATAATTGCAGGTGATTAAAGCATCACCCAGTGCTCATTCCAGTTGAAATCAGACCCCCGAAGAGCAATGCCACTGCATTCAAGTCCAAGGGGAGGCGGGAGCTACGATCCAACACTTCGATCCTATTCTCTCAAGACAAGCCACGGAGGCTACGTAGCCAGGGACGAGCTTCATCTCAAGGAGCCCGGCTGCTCAAAAACACGGGTCAGTGGGATCCTGTAGGGCGTTCGGATCCATCAAAGTGTGACACTTGCAACCCAAATCATGAACACCGACTGGAGTTTGGTATCGGGACTGGGCCACAGAGGGACGCTGCTTCCTCACCAAGGTCTCCTAAGGCATGTTTGGGTCACGCACAGGGGCACTGCCTTCGGCACCAAGGACACCCCCCACCCCCGCCCCTGTTTTTAATGGTATTTCTTGAACGCTGCTGGTTTTCCCGGTGTGGCTGCTGTACTGGCAACATTAACTAACACTTGGTCAGTAGAGCTGCCAAGAGGCCTCTTAGGGCCGAGGCATCACATGAGGATGAGGAGAAAGTCCACCAAAAACTCACGTACCGAGAAGGTCTGAATAGCTCCTTTTAGTGAAGGATTATAGAAAAGGCACCTGATGACCAATTAAAAGCTCATAAAAGACTTGCTACAAATAAGTTTCAAGCACTCACTATCTCAATCTTCTCAGTAACCCAGAGAAGTAGGTGTTACTCGTCGCCATCAGAGCTGAATAAAATCCAAATTCCCAGAGATGAAGTGGGGGCCTGCCTCCATCTGGCCCATGGTGACCTCGGTGACCTGTCCCTGGGGGTAGGAACACCTACCCCCATGTCTGAATGTATCTCCTCCTCTCCTTTCCCGATGCCACCGTGCCAGCAAGGTCCTTTCACTTCCCCCCTGGAGCTCTAGAGCCACCTCCTGCCCGGGCTCCTGGCCACCAGTCCTCCTCCCTCACACCATCGTCTGCACGGCCACCACGGAGCATCAGCCAGGACCCCCCGCAGCATACAGGATCCTCTCTCATGCTCCCTGGGTAGGATAAAGCTCATATTCCCCAGCACGGCATTTAAGGCCCTCTGCCACCTAATGGCAGCCACATTTCGGACCACCTCTTGAAGCCCCCTTGGCCCTCTTACGATAGTTGATATCCAGGAACCACTGCTCTTAGGTATTAAGTAATAAAAAGAGCCACTGCCATTTAGGGGGTCACATCATGATGAGGCGGATTGCTTCTCCAAACACACGTCCTGGGTTTTGCTGCTCAACACATCACATGTCTTGGCGCCACGGAACCCACAAGAGTCTCAGCTTACGGCCCAGTGGAGTCTCAAGAGGGAGGTGTCAGATGGAACAATTAGATGCACGTATCAGGTGTATCATGATTTCTGCTTCCTTTCTGAAGCTGAGTAGGAAAGGGAAAAAACAAACCCTGCCACCCAGATGTTAAGTAACTCCTAAATCCCTCTTTAATTAACTGGGTAATCTCAATGTCATGTTCAGAGAACACATTCCTCTTGGTGTTTTTAGCCTTGGAAATGGAGGTGTGCAGTCCTAGGCTGGGGCTGAGAAAAGAAAAGTGAGGATTTGCTCAGGCAAATCCTCTGATGAGATGTTCCATTTAGCGGGATAATTGACAGGGAAAGAGGAGAGGATGTTTATTTGGAGTTTCGTGGGTTTGCCTTGCAACCAACATAACCAGTGCAATTCCGGTGCTCCTCAGGCTTCACAAACCCTGTACAGTGGGGGGACAGGGTGTCCTAGAGACCATTAAGCAAACAGACACTTATTGAGCACCTACTAAGTGCCAGATCTTGTGCAACGGCCTAAAGATGCTCCAGGAGACAATCAGATAATGTTGAACCCTGCCTTCCCGACAGATGACAAACAAGTGATTGGGGGAATAAATTAACCACTGGGATGATGTAGAACAGCGGGAATGGAGTGGGGAGGCCTCCGGAGATCTTGTGGGCACATGAACACCTCTTTGAGGAGGTGGGATGTGAGTTGGCACTTGAATGATGACCGGGAGCCAGGTATGCACAGGGCTCCCGGAAGAGGGTCCCAGACCCAGGTATGCACAGGGATCCCGGGAGAAGGTCCCAGACCCAGGTATGCACAGGGCTCCCGGGAGAAGGTCCCAGACCCAGGTATGCACAGGGCTCCCGGGAGAAGGTCCCAGACCCAGGTATGCACAGGGCTCCCGGAAGAGGGTCCCAGACCCAGGTATGCACAGGGCTCCCGGGAGAAGATCCCAGATCCAGGTATGCACAGGGCTCCCAGGAGAAGGTCCCAGACCCAGGTATGCACAGGGCTCCCGGGAGAAGGTCCCAGACCCAGGTATGCACAGGGCTCCCGGAAGAGGGTCCCAGACCCAGGTATGCACAGGGCTCCCGGGAGAAGATCCCAGATCCAGAAAGGGGGCCAGCTGCACAGACGCCTGAGGCAGGAATATGCTGGGATTCTCCAGGAGGCCTGTGCAGCAGGAGCAAATGAAGAGGAGGAGAGTGGGTCAGGGTGAGGCCCATGGCTGGTGAGGGAGGCAGACCCCACACCAGTTAGCTGTCTTGTAGACCAGGGGTCAGCAAACCATAGCCTGTGGGCCAGATCTGTTTTTATGAATAAAGCTTTATGGAAAGCATCCATGTCCATTGGTTGACATATTGCCTGTGGCTGTTTGGTGACACATGGCAGTCAAGTGGTTGCAACAGAGACTCTGGAGCCCACAAAGGCTAAAATATTTACTCTCTGTCCTTTTATAGAAAAAGTTTGCCAACCTTCCCCATTGTAGGTCATGGTGGGAAATCTGGCTTTCGTCCTGTATGGAATAAAGTAGCCATGAGAGGTTCTTACATATTTGATTGGTGTGTTTTAAAAGGTCCTGTGCGCTGCTGTGTGGGGGTGGATTGGGAAGGGGTGGGAGGCACCAGGGAGAGGGGTGAGGAGGTGTTTGGGTTTTCCTCCCACACTTTTTGCAGACCAACCATGTTCAGACCGGGCCAGTGTGTGTCGAGTTTCTACTGTGTGTTAGTCATCGTGCTTCCAGAGACCTTCCTTCGTTACAGCATTCCCAGAGAGAATGCATTTCAAACATGCAATTCCATGCCCAGCACCCCAAAACGCGGAATAAAAGCAACTGAAAATAGTTTGTAAAAAAAAAACTGGCATGAAGCATCAGTCTGCTATCTAAGGTAGGATTCCGTTCTTAACTTTTAATTAATTAATTTTATTTATTTATGAAAGAGTGAGAGAGATAGCAAGCACAAGAGGAGGGAGGGAGAGGGAGAAGCAGACTGCCCCCCTCACCCCCCGAGCAGGGAGCACAATGGGGGGCTCGATCCTAGGACTCCAAGATCTTGACCTGAGCTGAAGGCAGACACTTAACCGGCTGAGCCACCCAGGCGCCCCTAAGGTAGGATTCCTTAGATGCAGACCTTGAGATCAGGGTTAGGGCACAAGTGCCATAGGAAAGAGGTCTTGCAGGAGGCTCTCCTGGAAGGAGGGTCAGGGAAGGAGAAGAAGGCAAGTGAGGGTTGATTTTGAGTAAGGGACAGGCAAGGCGAGGCAGGGAGGGACAGGTAGGGGGCAAGGGGGCTGGAGTCATGGCGGGGAGCCCGGGGTCTATGTAACCAGGCTCACAGGCATCCTACACGGGAAGAAATATACATGATATTTACAGGCACATTTGTTCTCATGACGGTTACAAGTCCACCATGTTTGTTTGAAATAGAGACGAGATGCCGTGATTTCACCAATCCCCATGATACTGACACGAAGGCACCAAGTTCCCTGGTCGGTTTCCTATAAAAGACCAACCGTAAAAGCCCTCAGTGGCAACCCATGGGGACCCTCTCGCTCGAGACAGCTCCTTTTCTATCCTTTCTGTTCTCACCTTCACTTCATAAACCTCCACTTGGGTTCACCCTTTGGTCCACCCTTTGGTCCACCGGATTCATTCCTCAACTCCAGGAGACAAGAACCGTGCAACCCTGCAATGATTTCAGGCAAAGGTGCTCCTGGGGGAGCCCCGGCCTGAAACTGCAGGGGGCTCTGGGGTGCGAGCTGGGCTTCCGTACGCCCACACTGGTCAGTCACTGGCTGAAGGGCTGCCCCGAAGGGACATCGCTTCTCAGGCATTCCCAGCTCTGTGCGTGTGTGGGCAAAGTGGCTCCAGAGGCCAAGGGTGATTTTGGAAGAAGCGTCTCAGGTGCAGGGTGTGGGCTGCAAAAAGACGCAGAAGCAGGCAGGGGTGGTGCACAAGAAAGGCCTAAAAAGGGGTGCAAGGGGGTCCAAGCAGAGTGCTGCCTGCCACCCCCCCCCCACCCCGTGTGGATGAGAAGACCGAGGCTCCCATGCTGAGGCTCACTGACCTGCCCTCCGATGGCAGTCAGGATTCCAATCCCAGCCTGAATTCCCAAATCCCCGCGTCTGCTCTCTTTCCTAGTAAACCCCTCCTTCCTCCCCGCAGTGGTCATGAAAAATTCAAGCCCTCCGATGCCGACACTTCCCACTGCAGGAAACGATCCTGCAGGTACTCTGAGCGCACTCTTGCAGATTGTCTTTTAATGCCTGTAATTGCCTAATCAAAAACAAATGATGGTCATAAAAATTGGGAGTGTTCGGTGTCCTCTGAATAGCCAAGGAAGGTTATCAAAATACCAAAGTTTGGGCAAATAGGACTTCCTTTATGGAGTGTCTCTAGCAGAAGACTGTAAAACAATCCTCTCTCCAAGAGGCGGTGGGGGATAAAGAATTTCTTCTTCCAGCAGTAATAAATCAAACAACACTCCGTGGACAGTGGAAATTGATTTTTCTCACTCCGCACATGGCCACGGCACTACCGGAGCCACAGTGCCACGCTCTCGCAGTGACAAGCTTCAGCTTGGCCACATCAATTACCGAAATAAGAAATGTCAGGGCGATGCCGGGATGTCCACTCTCGCTACCACCGGGGCTGCCCTACATATGCCCCCTCTCCCCAGCTTTTATTTAAAGTCCAACAAAAAAGTCAACCAGACCAAAGCCAAAGTCAATCTGCAGGGGATTCTGCTTCCTTTCCTAAAGTTCCCTTCAAGCTGTTCAGAGAATCTTATATTCAGCCCCAGGACTAATTCCTGGTCCAGGGAAACTGGTGGAGTTCAAGGCTGTGTGGACCTCGCCCGCCCCCCGCCCCCAACTCGCTCTCACGCTCTCACTTTTGCTTTTTCTTCCATTTATTTCTAGATTTCGATGGCCGTGGAGCTGCTTCCCGGAGAAATCACAGCGTAGGGTCATCGTCTGAGAGGCGGAACAGACCTCGAAGTCCCAGTCTCTCCAGAAGTTCTAGTTCCTTCTACTGTGTCCCGCCCTACCCTGGGAATGCAGGAGCCAGGACCTTGAGCGTTGTCCTACAGAACAGAGCGGATCTGAAGTTCCTTCCCGGCTCCTGCCTACAACACAGTGGCTAACATGCCATTGGCCAGAGCAGGTGACGCGGTCGGGTCTAAAGTCAAGGAGGCCATGGTGACAAGGAGTGGAGACGTGGGACAGCAATTCAGCCTACCGCGCGTTCCAGTCAACGCAATGGGGTCACTGTTGTCCAACCTCCCTTCTTCCCTTGCTCCTTAAACAGAAGGTCAACCGTGCTGATGAGACATGACATGAACAGTTAGAGTGGCCAAGGCTGCGGTGTGAATTCTTCATCCATACGTAAGATGTCCAGGGCGCTCCCAAGAGATGACATCAGACGGGCCCCCTGAGCCCAAGGGACAAATTTTGATCCCTTCATACAACATCCGGGTGATATGGGACTGTAACAGCATGTCATCCGAGGGGCGCCCGGGGGGCTCAGTCAGTTAAGCAGCGGGTTCTTGGTGTCGGCTCAGGCCATGATCTCAGGGTTGCACTGAGTGGTGGAGCCTGCTTGAGATTCTCTCCCTCTCCCTCTCTCTTTCTCTCCAAAAACGAAACTAAAAATGGGGCTGCCTAGGGGGGCTCCGTCGGTTAAGCATCTGCCTTTGGCTCAGGTCATGATCTCAGGGTCCTGGGATCGAGCCCCGCAGTGGCCTCCCTGCTCACTGGGGACTCTGCTTGTCCCTCTGCGTCTGCCCCCTGCCTCCCACCCCCACCCCCACCTCTGGCTTGTGCTTGCTTGCCCTCTCTCTCATGCCCATTCACTATCTCTCTCAAATAAATAAAATCTTTAAAAAAAACTAAAAATAAAAAATAAAATGAAACAACAACAGCAAAGTGTGAGCTTATTCAAATAGGTCCCCTAAAAAGCAGTGGTCTGCTCCTACGCTGCCCTCCAGGTAATGAAACCACTAGCAGCATCCGATACCTGTGCAGTACTTCATGCGCTTTCCATAAATGTTCTCTTTCCCCCCCCATAAAACTCCATGAGCGGGGTTGCTGTGTCACTATTTTGCGGATGAGGACAGGCTCAGAGAGGTCAGCTAATTTGCCCGAGGTCACACAGCAGGTGTGTGGCCCAGCCAGGGCTCAGACCCAGTCTTCAGACTGGAATCCCTTTGCTCTTTCCCGTGGATTCCAATCCTTCCCGTGGCTTCTGTAGCCAGCTCCAGCTGTCTTCTGCCGTCGGAAGTGGGACACCGCGGAGAAGGGGGGGCAGACAGGCGCTGGCTCAACCGCGGGCTGCGCTGAGCAGGATTCCGGGTCCCAGGGCGCGCCGGAGGACAGTCTGTGAACGCCAACAAAAAACCCAACAAAACCTCCCCCACATACTGTAACTATTGACGTCCCGGGAGCCCCGGGAGCAGAGCAAGGCTTGGGGACGTCCAGGGGGCGAGTCCTCTAGCAGAGCCTCGCTGGCCTCAACATCCCGGCTCTGGGAGCTCCTGAAATGCCGCAGGGAGATGCCGCGGCCCGTCCTGACCCAGGAGCCAAGCCAGGTTCTCCCTCTTGCATCAGACGCTCCCAGACCCCAGATTAAAGGGAAAAGGACATTTAGCCAAAATGTCTGCAGAACGGCAAGCCTGTCTTTACCCCTCCGCTGGCAGGAAGACACAAGGTTTTGTTTCTGTTCGTTTTTCTTTTTTTTTTTTTTTTTTCCCCTCTTGCCAGTATTGCCATGTGGCCAGGCCGGTCACGGCAGAGAGATGAATTGTTCTCCGTTCAGCAAAGTGCTTAATAAGAAGACCTCCGAGCCCCCCGACTTCTCCCCTCGATGGTTCTCAGTGTGTGGGCTGGGGCGCAAGCAGGGGTGCGGGGGGCCGAGGCGGTTTCATCTCAGAGCCGGGCACGTCCTCGAGGCCCCGAGTGCCCACACCCCCGACCACTCGGGCCTGTGCCACGTCCGCTCTCGGCTCCGCTGGACTCAGCAGTGGGTTTCTTTCTTTCTTTTTTTTTTTTTAAAGATTTATTTATAAAAAAAAAAAAAAAGATTTATTTATTTATTTATTTATTTATTTATTTATTATAGACATAGAGAGAGAGAGAGAGGCAGAGACACAGGCAGAGGGAGAAGCAGGCTCCATGCAGGGAGCCCGACGTGGGACTCGATCCCGGGACTCCAGGATTGCGCCCTGGGCCAAAGGCAGGCACCAAACCGCTGAGCCACCCAGGGATCCCCAGCAGCGGGTTTCTAAGGAGAAATGAGTGGCTAAAGCGAGCGGTACTGGGGATGCGAGGGATGCCGGTCCCACGCCAGAAGGGTTATTTCCAGAACCTCAGCCCCAGATACGCTGCAGTAACAATCCCACTGGCCAGGATCCCCGGGATGCCCGGGTCCTGGGGGTGGGGGGCAGTGCTTTCCCCAGCACGGGCGGCCCGCCTGCCTGGCTCGGGGTGAGGAAAGTCAGGAGGGAGGCGGGGCTGCCCGGAGACACAGGAGGCTCCAACGGGTGTCCGCTCAGAGGCCCAAGGCCACGGGCGCTGGACCACAAAGGCCTGGGTTTGCATCCTGAGTCCGACCTGGGGCAAAAGCCGATTTCTGTTGTGGGCTTCGTTTCCAGCGTGCACTGTTATGAGGGTTTGTTATGAGGTTGAGATTCGGCGTCTCGGTTCAGACTCCTATATATAACAGTTTGCCAGACACTGGTAATTTTAAACAACAGACATTTATTTCTCCCAGTCCTGGAGGCTGCAAGTCTGAGATCAGAGTGTCAGCACATGGCTGGGTTCTGGTGAAAGCCCTCCTTCTAGTGTGCTTGCGTGGGGGAGGGAGAGGGAGAGGGAGAGGTGGGGGGTGGGGGGCAGGACCTCAGGTCCCTTCGTCCCCTTTTAAGGGCACCAATCCCATCATGGGGATTCCACACCCACGGCCTCATCCAAACCCACTTGCCTCCCAAAGGTCCCACCTCCAATTACTGTCCAGTTGGAGATAACAGTTTCCATGTATGAATTTGGTTGGGGTGGGGACCCACAAAGGCTCCGTCTACAGCACGAGGCACTCGCAGATGGCCGGAGGCCTGGCACGCGGAGCTCCTCCAGAAGTATGTGTTCGGGCTCCCTCTCCCCCACAGTGGACGTGGCCTCCCAAGCTCAAGGGTACGATTCCAAAGACGGGTCACTGTGTAGCCGACTTCCTCTCCAGCCAGCGGGGCGTCTGGAAGCCTTTGAGGCCTCTGCTCCAGCCATGAAGTGGCTTTGTGTCCTGCTAATTCTCTAGGTTTCTCCCAAATGGGCAAATTCCCCCAGAACATTCACCCCACTCGGCCAGCACTTTCCTCCCCGCTCTTAATTAGAAACGAAATGCCACTTGAGTGGTCATTAAAGCCTCCTTCCGAGGGGGACCCCGCGGAGCAGGGGCACAGAGGGCACCCAGGCCAGGCAGGGGCTGCCCTTCACGCCGAGCCCCTGCAGGCGGCACAGGAGCCGGCAAACCTCCGCGATTACGCAAATCCAGAGTTTGCATCTCATTTCCTTTTCTATGACTTTGGGGAATCAGCCAAAACGTCCTTCTTAATGAATGGTAGTTACTTCCGGAGATTGTAACTTACCAGAGCGCTTTTTTCTCCTGTCCTTAAAAAAGAACCCCCCCCCAAAAAAAAACCCTACAACCACTTATATTAGTACAAGCTGACTTTCTGCATTTATATTCTTTACAGAAAAGCTTTCAATTTTTTTTTTTTTTAGCTTTCAAATTTTTTTCTCACTTGAGAGTTAGGGTTGCATCTGATATCAAAATCCTCCAGGTGGAGGGGATCCCCAGGTGGCTCAGTGGTTTAGTGCCTGCCTTAGGCCCAGGCCGTGATCCTGGAGTCCTGGGATCGGGATCGAGTCCCACATCGGGCTCCCTGCAGGGAGCCTGCTTCTCCCTCTGCCTGTGTCTCTGCCTCTCTCTCTGTGTTTTTCATGAATAAATAAATAAATAAAAATTAAAAAAAAAATCCTCCGGGTGGAGAGGTGAGGAGGTGGTGGGTTGGGTGGAGATGAAAGAGAGTATAGGGAGAAGCACAGAAAGGCCATTTTGCAAGCCTTGATTAAGTTAATTTTCTCAACCTGGGAAATCCATGATGTTCCCATTTTATAAACGGGAGCAGAAGCAGAAGCTCTGAGAGGCTAAGTGATTCGTACGAGGTCACATAACCGGCAGGCAGCGGAGCCAGGATTTGAAAGAGCATCTACCAGGCTCCAGAGTCCCTTCTCTTCCCCCTGGACACAGCTCTCCCTCTTCTTGCACGAGAACACGTTTCCCCACATGCCACGACCTGAGAACCGCACCCACAGACTTCAGCCACCAACGTCGTGAACTTAACTCAAAGCGTCCGAGTTCGTAGATTTGAACTGGAGACCTGCTCAGTTTGCAAGGTTCAAAATACTGTGTTTTGGATCTAGTTACGCCCCACAGAGCCCCTCTGCTGTCCTCACTGTGTTCCACGGTCCTTTCCCCGTCTACGTCCAGGAGCCAGGGCTGGCCCTGCGTCCTGTCCACCTAAACTGGCCCCAACTCACAGGCCCAAACCTGGGGAAGGGTCCTACGTCAACTCTTCCCAGAGGCTGGAGCCCCACTGCCATCCCCCTTTCTGAATCCCCGGCACCCGAGCCAATTTAGCAGAGGCTGGTTAGAGAAGAGAGCCCCTGAGTCCTGGCCAAGTGTCCCCGGAGGGAGCCCCAGTCACCCACATGCCAGGCTCCCCTCTGCCCCTTCACTCACTCCTGCCTGGCTGGGAAGTTTGGGAGAAGGGAAGAGCCTGCCCAGCGTCTACCTGCCCCCTGGGGGTGTACGCATTCTGGTCTGTTCCTCGCCAGAGGTTAAGTCCTGGGAAAGACCAGGTTCCTGCAGGTGGATGATAGAGGCCTGTGGTCCTTCATCCCTGCCTGCCACTGGGGCCCTTGGGGATGAGAATTGGTCAAGGCCCAGGTGTCGTTTCCCCGTCAGCTCTGTCGGGAAACACCGTGATCCCTACTGTCTTCCTCCCGTGTCTTTACTGCTCAGTGAAAACAAAACTGGGGATGGAAGGAAAAGGGTCCTCTCTATAGGAAGCCCCACCAGTACCACCTTGTCCTATTTGTGGCTTTTGCATGGGTATAAACAGGAGGCGCTCAACGCATGCTTGTTGAATGAGTGAACCGACTCCTTGAAGGCAGGCTTCCTGGACCTCCCATGGTGCCCCCCAGAGTCCCGGACACTCTCAGTAAACTCCTGGCAATTGACATCAAGCCAGGTTTGCTGCCCCCCCTGGGCTGTGGCCACTGCATAAATTAAAAGCACTGATAACACTAATGCGCTCCATTTGGCAACATCTTCTATAAAGTGCGTTGTGATAAAATGATCCTCTGCGGCCCCTCCTCTCTGGTTAACTCTGAGTTATCCAAAGGCACAGCTAGGCTGCCACGAAACTCTGATGAGCACGTGTCCCCCAAGGTAGCCATCGCTTGCTCTGTTCCACCTGGGGAGACAGCGGTGTAGGGTAGGGAGAGAGGGGACTGGTAACGGAGGGGACCAAGCAGCAGCCGTGGCTTTGCTCCTCACCTAGACAAGTCAGTTCCCTCTGGGCCTGATTCCTTACTCTCAAAGGAGGGGAGCAGCATTAAACAGCTCAGGGAAAACATACAGGCATCGTCCCCAAACCTATCCCAGTGGCTCGACAGTCACTGCCCGCGTGGTGATGCATCAAGAAAGAGCCTAAGCCAGTCTGGGATCCTCAGAAGAATGGAGCTGGGCTCAATTAGTAATGTCTGCCGTGGAAACAAGAATGAGAAATCGTGTTCTGGGCGTCAGACGTTCGCCCTCCCAGGAACGGATGAGTTCGGTGATGCCTGGATTCAGGATTGAGCAGCAGAGTAGCCCTGCAAGTAAGAGCATATCCTCTGGCACCAACCGTCTTATTCAAGTGCCTGCCCTGGGTGTGCGGTCTCGGGCACGTCTCTCACCTTCTCCGTGTCTCAGCATTCTCTGCTACAAAAGGGAGGCGGTGATAGTACTCATTCTGTAGAGACGTTGGGAGGAGTAAGTGAGATCGTCTGCAAGCTGCGACTAGTGCTTAGCGTTGAGGAAGGGCCACACATACGCTGGATAGAAGTTGGACGCGGTGATGAAGTGAGGTTTGAATTCGGTGGCGATGGGCCGTAGCCTCTAACGATGCGGATGGGGAAGGTAGGCTTCGGAATGGCCCCCGAGTACACCTTACCTCCATGTGCACACTATCTACGTGTAATATCTACACGTGTCCAAAAGCCTGGAAAGATCTAGGGGAACACTCATCAAAATGTTGGGGCGATGGCATCCGGGTGGAAGAATGGACTTAGCTTAGCTTAACTTAGACTTAGCACGTATCGTTTCCCCCAGGCAGTAAAGTGATTTTTAAGAATTGAAACAGACAAACACAAAAGCCTCACATGGCACATCTCCTCTAGAAGGAGAGAGGCCAGAGTCTAGATTGCGTTAGGAATGATCTCCCCACACGTCACAAGAACCCCGGCTGTGATCAGGCTCTTTCCACTTCTAGCTGGAAACCAAAAAAGGTGTCTCAGGGGTTGAGCTGGACCTGTCCATTGACCCAACAGAAACTGTGGCTTATTTTCAGCAACAGCCTCAGGATGTGAGAACCCTCCCGGCAAGCTCTCTAAAATCATGTTTTCTAAAATGCAGACTCTCTGCGTGCCGCCCAACCAGGCAGCACGGGCTCACATGTAAGCCGTCTTTGGGAGATGAGAGCGGGTTTAGAGGCCTCCCTCAATACAAGAGTAATTAATGAGTCTTCGAATTAATCACATTTTCCCAGGGCTTGAGCTCCTCGAGGCCCTGTAGCGGGAATGGAAGACAAATGGGGTTGAAGGCTTTTTAAAAAGAGAAATCTTGTCATGTACAGAATTGAAGAAACAGCTGCTTTTAAGATAGAAAGCATCCCAGACTATGAATTTGGGAGAAAAACAGAGAGAGAGATGCCAAGTTACTAGTTTTGCCAGGTACCTGGGGTTGCTCTGACTGAGGCCTTGGTGTTCATGTCTGGAGTATGGAGCACTTACAACTCTGATCCCCTCGTGAACTCAGGTAGACAGGTGGCCTGCAAGATGGGGGACACATTCAGCCTCTTGCTGTAAATACAGGGGCTGTGACTCCTTTCTTTTCACTGGACCCTGGACTCCTGGCACCCAGTAGAGGAGTTCACATCTGGAGCTACAGCCCAGGTGTACTGTCTTGAAATGTTTGATGCATTTGCAAGAATTTCATAAAAAAAAAAAAAACCAAAACCTTCTAGGGGTGCCTGGCTGGTTCAGTCAGTAGAACGTGTGATTGTTGATCTTGGGAGTGTGAGTTTAAGCCCCACCACACTGGGTGTAGAAATTCCTAAAAAATAAAGATCATAAATAAATAAATAAATAAATAAATAAATAAACAAATAAACAAATAAATAAATAAAAATGGAAAAAAAAACCTTTCAATTATGAAATAATAACAAACCCCAAACTTCAAAAACAAGACAGAGGCCCCCTGTAGCTATAATAAAGCTTTACCCAGTAATGGCAGCCCCATAACCACAGTGTGATATGTTGAAACCAGGAATCTGGCACAATGTCTCAGGTGCTATCAGTCTTTTTGTGTATCTTTATTTCTTTCTTTATTTTGTGGTGCTGGGGTATGTCTTTGTTCGAGGACATACAACTATATGTATAGTCCCTCCGGACCATCCGAGGACAGTGGCTTCTAGAGCAGGCAGGAAATGGAGAAGCCAGAGAATGTCGATTAGCCCCCAGCTGGAACAGTGAGCTCGTGGTCTCTGTGAGGCAGAAGGGCCCATTCCCAGAAAAACCAACCTAAGGGGAAATACTCCCCTTTCGCCACTGGGAAGTCTGTGGTGCCCTCTCCCCTGCATCCCGCTCTCCTCTCTGAACCGTGGGCACAGCCCGGAGAGGCAGACTGCACCAGGGGTACCTGTCACTTCCCCTTAGGACTAACTCCCTGATTCGTGTTCTCCTCCTCATGCTAGGCTGAAGCCCTCTTCTGGAGGAGGTTTAAGAGTAGCTTGAGAGTACTTCTTGCTCCTTTGAGGGTGTTCTCCGGGACCTGGCCTAGTGAAAATACTCAGAGGCTGTAACTTATCAGATACTTAAAAATCCTAGCACGTCTGCCCATGTTTATGGTGGTGTGGGAGAAAAGTTTGTTGGTGGAGTCAGGATTTCCACTTAGGACATCAAATAGGGTTCGACTCACTAACCAACTGCAGTGGATGATTAGTTGCTGCCTGTAGTGCTGTGTTGAGAAGGACTCTGAGGTTGAGGTTGGTCTCAGTGGGTAGGAGTCCTGGGATCAGTTAGTACTGTCTGCCATGGAGACTAAAGGCACACAGGCCATATTTATTTATCATCTTTGATAAGGTCTGTGAATAGCAGGAAATCGAGGCCCAAAGATTGGAGGGACTTGCCTATGGTCAAACAGAAAACTAGAGGGCAGCCCGGGTGGCTCAGAGGTTTAGTGCTGCCTTCAGCCCAGGGCCTGATCCTTGGGTCCTGGGATCGAGTCCCACGTCAGGCTCCCTGCATGGAGCCTGCTTCTCCCTCTGCCTGTGTCTCTGCCTCTCTCTCTCTCTCTCTCTCTGTCTCTCATGAATAAATAAATAAAATCTTAAAAAAAACTCCCAAAACTGGAGATGGATCAGGAGAATAGAACATGTATCTTTTGACTAATTAATGTTCAGGAGACCATTACGGTGTTTGTGAAGCTTTCTTCTCACAAGCTACGTATGGCTCAACCAGATTTGGAAATCGTCACAATCCTTTGAGCTAAGGATAAGTACTTGCTTGTCCAGGGGCACTGGAGGTTAGCATCAGCCAACCTGGCAGTGACATCATGACCCAGGCATACTGAGCAATCACCGTGTGCCAAGCCTGTCCCAAGAACTTTACATGCATTGGATCCATTAGTTTACACAATGGCCTTTGAAACAAACTATTATTAGCTCCATTTCACAGAAAAAGAAGCTGGGGCTCAGCAAAACTAATGCAAGTTAACAGATCTGGAACATTCCCTATGTGCCAGCTATGGTTACAGGTGACTTATAGGCATTCCATCACTGAATCCTCCAAAAACCATATGAAGCTGACCAAATATCCCCATTTTATAGATAAGGTAACTGAGAAAGAGAGGTTAAAAAAAGGTGTATAACTTTCCCTGACCCCCCACTCACCAAAAAGAGGTCAACTTGCCCAAAGTCACAGAACCAGTAAGTTGTTGGGCTCAGGTCTGTGGACTCCCAACCATATGATGTTCAATCTATTTATAGTTTTCCCCAAAGGGAGGTTCATTCCTGAGCTGAGTTCCTCCCACATTTCTGTGAACTGAAAACTGTCAGAGAAGATGAATTAGTGATTCCCTCCCCCCAACCCTCACATACGGCTCCTTTAGATTCATTGTTATTAAAGATGATGTTCTGGGAGAAAACCTAGCAGACACTGAAGAAATCTGCCTTTCTAGTTGAAAAGAACTGGGTGGAACCTGGTAAACTGTGTCCAGGTCACAACAAAAAGGAACTAAAAGGATGGGCTGGTTTTCCAAGCCAGCATTTGATGACTCAAAAGCTCAGCTTCTCGAAAGGTCCTCTCTGGTTATCTTGCCACAGTGTTATTCAAGAGGGGAAAAGAACAAAAGTTGAAATCTCTGCAAATCAGGAACATGAGCCAGCTGAAAATCTAGGGGACGGTACTCAAACCAAAGAAGTTGTTGCTTGAGCAAATATAAACCTAACACCACTTCGTGTCCATGAAGATGGTTATCAGTATAAAGACGGAAAATAACAAGTGTTGACGAGGATACGGAGCAATCGGAACCCTGGCCCACTGCCGGTGGGAGTTTGAAATGGAAAACAGTTTGGCAGCTCCTCCAGAGATTAAACACAGAATTACTGCATTATCCAGCAATTCCACTTATCGGCATGTACCCTCAAAGAACTAAAAAAGCAGGGATCCAAAAAATAAAAAATAAAAGCAGGGATCCACACAGATGCTAGACGTACACCCACGTTCATTAACAGCAGTATTCACAGTCCCCAAAAGCCGAAAACAAACCAAATGACCCTCAGCACATGAATAGATAAACCAAATGCGGTGCAGACGCACAACGGACTATTATTCAGTCTCAAAAAAGCAAAGACGTTCTGATACACGCTGCAACATGGATGAAGCTCCAGGACGTTCTGCTACGTGGAATAAGCCGGTCACAAAAGGACAAATGTTGTAGGACAAATGCAAGTGTACGCACTTGCATGAGGTGCGTAGGGTAGACACACGCACATTGGCAGAATGTAGAAGAGGCTACACCAGGGGCTGAGGGCAGGCAGGAAGGGACCTATATGGGAGCTACTGTTTAATGGGTGCACAGTCTGTTTAGGATAATGAGAAAGTTCTGGAAATGGATAGTGGTGATGGCTGCACAACATTGTGAAGGTACTTAAAGTCTTTGATGTATACATTTAAAAATTCTTAAAAGGGTGACTTTTATGTTATTTATATTTTAATACACACACACACACACACACACACACACACACACACACACACTTGCCTACCAGGAAGCAGGTGTAGTCGCCGAATCCCGAAAGGTCTGCTTTGACCTCCGGCGCTGGGAAATCCCTACTGGTGCCCCACCTGCCTCCCAGTCATCTGACTCTCAAGGATGTGCATGAGCGGCTTCCCTCACTGCTCCCCAGGTCTGCCCTCCCACCTTCCATTCCAGCTTCCCACCTCCAGCTTCTACCTGCCTCTGCTCATCAATGTCCTCCTGATGCTTTCAGTGCCACCCCTTCTGAGAAGTCTTCCTGGACCATCTCGCCTGCCAGAAAGTCTAAGCCCTCCCTGACCTCCTCAAGCATGTTGCCTACGTCTTGGGGTTTGCAGTTATTTGTCTGCAAGTGGCATCTTCTTCGAGACACTGGGAGCAGAGGTTGAGTCTTTCCCACCTTAATCCCTCTATAACCCTTGCTAGAGGGCCTGGCATCTTCTCAACTGCTCAATAAAATAATAAATAAGTCAGCACACGACTCTGCCATCCTCTCTACTCCAGAAATCCCACCTATGTCTTCAGGGAGAGATGATTTACTTGGTGTGAGAATCAAGAGAAAATCACCTCTTGGATATACTGAGTTCACTTCCCTTGGATATACACCCAGGGGTGGGATTGCTGGGTCATATGACAGTTTGATTTTTAACTTTTTGAGGAACCCCCATATCGTTTTCCATAGTGGCTGTCCCAGTGCACATTCCCACCAATAGCGTACGAGTCACCTTTCCTCGCCAACGTTTGTTATCTCTTGCCTTCAGAGAATAGCCATACTGTCAGGTCGGAGGTGTTATCTCACCGTGGTCTTGATTTTGCATTTCCCTGAGGACTCCTAATGTTGAGCAGCTATTCCTGTGCCTGTTGGCCATTTGTATGTCTTCGTTGGAAAAATGTCTATTCTATTCTTTAGCCCATTTTTCAGTCGGATCATTTACTTGTTTGCTATTGAGTATCCAGTATCTCAAAGAGATATCTTCATATC
This sequence comes from Vulpes lagopus, assembly GCF_018345385.1. Lineage (NCBI taxonomy): Eukaryota > Metazoa > Chordata > Mammalia > Carnivora > Canidae > Vulpes > Vulpes lagopus. Next base: position 131,806,531 of record NC_054831.1, read on the forward strand.
CATGTTCACTGCAGCACGATTCACGGTAGCCAAGATATGGTCACAGACTAAATGTCCCTCCACAGATGAATGCACGAAGAGGATAAGACACACACACACACGCACGCACAGAAGAATATTATTCAGCCACGAGAAAGAAGGAAATCCTGCCACTTGCCATAAGATGGATGGATCTGAAGGGCCTTATGCCAAGCGAAATAAGCCAGACAGAGAAAGATAAATACTCAAATACTGTTTGGCATCGGTTATATGTGAAGTCTAAAAAAAGAAAGGCCTATTTCATAGAAATAGAGATTAGGGTGGTGGTTGCCAAGAGCTGAGAGGAGGGAGAAATGGGGGTGATGCAAGTCCAAGGATACAAATTTTCAGTTACAAGAAGAGTAAGTTCTGAGGATCTAATGCGCAGCAAGAGGACCACAGTCAAGTAATATGATGATGCACACTTGGGAGTTGCTGGGGGTAGGTCTTAAGTGTTCACACACACACACACACACACACACACACACACACACACAGTTAAGTATGTGAAGGCACAGATGTGTTCATGACTTGATTTTGGCCATCAGTCCACAGTACGTACATATATCAACGATCATACTGTGCACTTTAAATATATACAATTATATTTGTTAATTATTCCTCAATAAAGTTAAAAGAAGTCTTTTAAAAAGGAAAAAAAATCACCTATCCTTCTATCTTTATTAACCTTAAAACTAGAGATTGTGTGTCGTTAATTAGATGCAAAGTACCTGCACTCATACCTGTACACGGTCTGCCAAGGACTTGGGGGTGGGGGGGACTTTGAAGTCGCACGACCTAGTTTGGGCTGCATGCAACTATGATTTTAAAACCAGGGATCCCTGGGTGGCGCAGCGGTTTGGCACCTGCCTTTGGCCCAGGGCGCGATCCTGGAGACCCAGGATCGAATCCCATGTCAGGCTCCGGTGCATGGAGCCTGCTTCTCCCTCTGCCTGTGTCTCTGCATCTCTCTCTCTCTCTATCTGTGATTATCATAAATTAAAAAATAAAATAAAATTAAACTAAATTAAAAACCAAACCAGGGGCAGCTCCTGACAAATCATACTGCACATCTGATGAGATGCTTCCTTGAGACACAACTTCTGTTACATTTTATTTCTGTTGGATTATCCACTCCATGAGGGCCGAGACTGCTGGCTTCCCTGGTGGGGGGGGGGGGGGGCGGGTGTCTCCCTCACATGGGCGGTGCCAGCAGAGGGCTTTGCCAGAACAGGTTCTTGGAGTCCTACTCACGACATAATGAAAGTGCTCTGCCCCCAACAGAAAGGCAAACGGAGCCAAATGGGGATGACAGCCACAGAAGCCAAGAAAATCGTGTCTAAGTCAGCATCTGCCTGCATGAAGCTCTGGCGGAGGAGCCGTTGATCTTGTCATCAGGGGTAACGGCTCCAGGACGAAGGCGACCTCCCTCTCTGCTCCTCCCTCCGCATAAGCGCTGTGCTCCCCATCCAACCTCAGGAGCCCAGGCCAAGTGCCCGGCCCCGGGGAAACGCAGGATCCCCAGTGCTGAGCTTTTTGCCACCTGGAGCAGTTACTCAAAGGTGAGATTTTAAAAGCCTCCTTTCAGTTTTATTATGATTCTTAGTAACTGGTAATTAGAATGTTGTAGAAGCAGCAATCACTCCCCCCTCCCCACTGCTCAGGGTGGTAATTACTCTTGGCTTTGCTACCAGCGGCGGGGCGGGGGGAGCCCCACTATTATTCTGGAGGGTTCCTTATTTACCTTACTCTACTATCATTCCTATCTGTTTTGAGCTGTTTATCACTTGGAAACAGTCATGCGGAGAAGCCCTTTTGTTCAAGGAGGAATGTGGTTTTCCTACTCGGTGGTGTAAGCCCATTCAGCTGCCAGGCTGGTCCTGGCACCACGTGTACTTGGGTCCAGGTGGCACCGGCCCCATCAGGATCTGTCTGGGTGTTTTGGATAAAGCTTCTGGTGAGATTGTGAGGCAAGGGGATCATCCCGAGACCTCCTCTCATCCGTGTCGTCTCCTGAGACTTGAACTACGCAGCAAGGCCTTCAAAAACATAACATGACCCACGGGTGGGAAACCACCGAAGCCGGGAACGTGGCTGGAGGCCAGAGCACCCGGGGGAGCTGCAGCCCCTCCCGTGCTACCGGTCAGGACTGTGGCTGCCTTGCGGAGAGGAAGCGACCGGGAGGGGCTGTGGGTGCTCCTGGGTGCAGGTGATGCTCTGCTGCTTGATTTCAGGGCTGCTTCTATGGAGGTGGCCACTGGGAACATGCTGCCAGCTGTTCACGTAGGCACTAGGCTCTCCTTATTTGTAAAATGGGGCCAAAGATTCCCACTTTACAGGGTTGGCATGTAGACTAAATGAGATAATACTGAACATGGCACTTTGCCAGCGCACAGGAGCCACACATTGCGTGCTGGTGGCCATCAGTCCACTGCTACTGTGATTATCAACGTGGAAATGGCCATGCCATGCCGCTGGGATGTAAGGATGAGTTTAAGGTCATGACGATGCCCGTGGGGAGCAGCTCCATTCTTCCAACTATGGGAGGGGACATTATCAGCTCCTAGGTGGGAAGAAGCCATATCAGCTGACTTTCCCCAATCCCACTGTTTTATAGGTGAGGAAGCTGGAGGTCCAGAGAGCAGGTGCGACTTGCCTGAGGAACAGGAGGATTTGCCCAAAAAGCACACGACAACCTCTCCATTTTCAGCGGGGCTCCCAGGAACTGCGCCAATAACACACATCACTGGGTGGGCACCTGACCCAGGCCAGGTAATCGGCATATTCCAATGTCCTGGCCATTAGGGACCTGAGAGCAACCCCAAGACCCTTGCTGGAGCCACCGAGAAAGTGCTGATGCTAAAATGGTTCTAGAGAGCCAGAAGCAGCAGAAGGCAGGACGACCCCAGAGGACAGTCTGCCTGAAACCAAAGCCAGCCCAGAGGATGAGAGAACCAAGAGCTGAGGACAGATGACAACCCATGACTTTGCAGGTCTGGGAACCAATTAAGGCTTCCTTCCGTTTTATTTTGCGGAAGTCAGCACGGAAAGCATTTGGGCTGCTATCAAGGAAGCCTCACTCCCACCACTGAGTGACCCGTGGCCACCATTGAACCTACAAAGCAGTGTAGTAGCGCAGACCCGTGACCTGGACCCCTGGGCTCCTTCCTCTCCTCCCAGGCTCCCCGGGCCCCACCTGAGACGCACCAACATGCTGCAATTCAGCTTTGCCCTGCCTCCTCTTGCATTTCAGCTCCACCAAAGCAAGGATCGCAAGGGCTGCACGTCTCACGCGTCCACGCACTGAGCGGACGCAGGAGCCTCTGTCCGGCCGGGCTCGCTGCTAGGCGCTGTGTGTGGTTACGAGGAGCGTGAACCTCTGTGTCAGAGCCACGAGGGGCTTTCACCACCTGGGCAGGCAGGTGTGACATACGCTGAACGCCAGTGACTCCCGCCCGGGGTAGAGCCTGGCTCTTTTGTCATCTCTGCCTCCCTGGCTCCTGCCACCGAGGCTACCTGCAGGAGGGGCTCAGGTTTTTGACTGTGCTCAGCGGCGTAGATAAAAAGTGACAAAGTAATCCAAAAGCAAAAGGATTCACATCTCACCAGATGGGATGATTCAACGAAATGGCACACGAACTGACACTTCACGGTTTGGGGAGGCAGAGATGGGAAGATTCATCAGAGCCAGCAAAGCAAGTGAGAAGAAGTACAAGGAGAGACATCTCAAGGCTTAGTGTTCTAGAACTAGAACAAAGGGAAATGAAATTGGTTATTGGCTGGTGGGTTGATGGGCTTATTGTTTTTTTCCAGTCATTTATCCGTTTATTTATTCAATCACGTCTGTGTGAAAGCACTAGCTAATACAACAAATATTTATACGGGGCCCCGAGTAATCCCGGCACAGAGCAGCTGCTGGATGAATGAATGAGCTTCTATTTCGTGCCTGCTATGATGTTAAGCTGAAGGAGCACGCTAGTGAATAAAATAGACATGCACACTGTCCTCGCCATCCCAGGGCCTATAATCTAGCAGCTTGTCGACAAATATTTACTTACCCAGCACCTACTATGCACCGGGCATCGCGGTGGGGAAGGACCTTCCTAATGGATTTGTCCTTTTGTTTATTCTGCTCATTGACAACTGGAGGGGATTGCTTCCTGCACTGGGTTTTGTTTTTTTTTTTTTTTCCAAATGTGAGGAGCCTTTTACTGTGGATGGTTTTGTTTTCCTGCATAGTTAACTCAAGCATGAAGAAGGTGAATGTGCCTTCCTACAAGGAAAACTCTTTTTTAAAAAAAAAAATCACAGTAGACAGGCAACATTGAATTAGTTCACAGAAAGGCAATATTTGGGTTCTGGCTCAAATAGCAAGATTTAAATATATGACAGGGCCGCTCATCAGTTTCTCATAAAACATGCCACCAAACTGAAATTTTATCGAGGTTTACTTTCGTTTAATTTACCTTGAAAGGATTTTTTTTTTTTTTTTTTTTTTTTTTTGGTTTCAGAGGGCCATTCTGGAAAGCCAGTCTCTGAGCAAAAAATGAAAGCCTATGTATGGGCCAGGAGGCAGAGCAGGTTCTGAAACCCTGGAGGGAGGTCCCCTCTGCCCTCCTCCCCATGATAGTCAACATTAGCATCACTTAAGAGAAAAACCACACCACGCAGGTTCAGAAGGAAAGCCCTCGACAGACTACCCTGACCCTTTTACCGTGTGGATTGTTGCTCCCAATCCTCTGAACCTGGTGGGTGCTGCTATTGCACCTTCCCTTCCAGGAGATCCAAGACCCTCAACTGTTAGAACTTTGCAAGGCAACAAACTCAAGAAAGCATTGTAGGTGCCCAGGTCTCCAAATGCCCATGGGATTTGCCTGGGCCGAGGTAATCCAAGTGACTGGTGCTGCCAGCCAACCCCTCCACCAACTTCCTTCCATCGGACATTTATTAAGCAATTATGTGCTTCAGGCCTTGTGCTGGGGCTGGGGAGGTGAAGGTGATGAAGACAGGATCCTCATCCCGGAGTAGCTTGCTTGAGTAGTAGCTTGAGTAGTAGCTTGAGCTTGAGAGAAAGACAGAGCCATCCATCCATCCATCCTCTCAACCTTCCTTCCCTTGCCCTTCCTTCCTTCCTTCCTTCCTTCCTTCCTTCCTTCCTTCCTTCCTTCCTTCCATCTAAAAATCAAGCACTAAAATAAAATAAAATAATAAAATAAAATAAAATAAAATAAAATAAAATAAAATAAAATAAAATAAAATAAAAATCAAGCACCAATGGGTCCTGGACATAGGGTGGATGAACCACGGGCTCCAGCATCCTAGGACAAGTGCTTGGCCAGTACCCAGGACCTCCACAGGAGCATAACGAGGGAGGCAAGTGATTCTGCCCCAGACTCTTGGGGGTGTTCACCGCCCTGAGAAGAATTTCCAAACATTAAGATCATGGCCCACAGAGCTCCCTGTCACTCCCCTCGACACAGAGGGCAGGACCCCCATCCCTACTGGCACCATGGAAGGCAAGTGTCAGTCATTCCCCAGGAAATGACAAAACTAGACTCCCAAATGCTCTGTTATTCCCAGATTTAGTAGCTGGAACCCCCAGCGTCTGGGGAAGATGGAATCTTTCATTCTCCTGGGACCTGGCAGGAAGGGGAGCTAAGGGATTCCAGGCAAAGGCAGGAGAATGAGCGACGAATGGCGAGGAACAGCCTCACGTGTGGCTCAGAGTCACGGTCGCATAAAGTGTAACGAGCAAGTGTCCGCTGCTGGAGCGGGGTCTGCGGGGCCCAGGCCAAGCCACCGAGGGGTTGGAGGAAGTAGAGTGAGGTGATCAGATTCGTATTTTTCTTTTTTTTATTCAGGCACAGGGTAGGATGCAATTGGGGTCGAGGAGACTTTAGTGGGCGGTTGTTAACAATCCAGAGGCGAGAGGCAAACATGTGCAGCTGTAGGAGAGGTGAGGAGGAGAAGGGACCGGAAGGACGTAAGTGAAGGAGTTTGCTTGGGACTGGACGACCGGGGGACACCTCAAATCCCACTCTTCCCCCAGTAATTATCTGGCCATCAGGTTAGAGGCTTCTTGCCCAGGAATACAGTCTGTGCACCTGGGACTGTAGCTCTCCAGCACATCACAGCGTCTTTGGTGCTATTATTCATCACCCCATTGGTTCGTTCCCCGAGCTGTAAGGATTTCTGAAGCCACAGCTCCCTGGAGAAGGACCAATTTGCCTCCTGGGGGCTGCTGGGTATTCAGCACAGCTCTGGTCTGCCCAGCTTGGTTCTGATCGACAACAATGCAGTTGTGCACGGCAGATGGCCTCCTGCTCGCTGCAGATGTGCTTAGGTGCCTTTAGGAAAAGGCTGGTTTCTTTCCTCATTTTCACTGGGTGGCAAACCACTCAACACACCGGCATCCTACCTCCCCTTCTCTCGACCAGACGGGCTCAGGGTCACATTTTCTACAGCAGAATCCCACAGGCTCACCCCAAGACCCCTCTTGCTTGTAACACCCCAAAGCAGATGCAAGCCCCCGTTAAGTGTGCACAGGAATCCCTTGCAGGTAGGCAGGGAGGCAGGTCAACATTTTGTGATTCTGAGGCTCAGTGAGGACACCCCAATATTTCTTTGGCTCTTTGGAGTGCCCCATGCTTTGGGCTCAGCCAGTCTGGCCCCTTAATCCATTTAACTTATTGATTTGAAGGGACAGAAAAAGAAGCGGGGTTGGGGGAAGATGCTGGAAGCTCTTTGATGCACCCCAAGGAGAGAAACAATATGCCCTATTTCCTGAGCCACGTCTGAGAACGGGCCCTTAGTTTCTCTTCTATCCGAAGAGGATGGAACACTCTGGATTTTGGAAGCATTTTGGGAACTCAAGGGGTTTTCGAGGCGTTTTGCTACAAAAAGAGTATGAGAACACTCCCGTAGGGATGCAGGTGCAGCAGACAATGCCCGCGGTCTCTCGCTTTCATTCCAACACCAACATCTAATAAGGCTAAGCCAGGGGAGCAGCGGGCAGAGGACCTCCACGCAAATATTTTCTCGCTCTGCACCATCCTGGATCTAAAATTTGTCTCCACCATTGAAATTATTTGTCACTTGGATCTGCATTTCCAGCATAGCATCGAGGGAAAAGAACATGGCTTTTGGAGCTTAGACTTAGTTTTGAACCTAGATTCTGTTCTCTACTTGCTGTGTGACCTTTGTCAATTTGCTTCTCCTCCCTGGGGCACAGTTTCTTTCTCTGTACAACGTGGATCATAATCCTTTTTTTTTTTTTTTTAAATGAATGAAATCTACTGGGTAAACCTCTTTTGAGGGAAGAATAAGGTCTCATTTATAAAGCACACAGTTCCTAGGGGCAAATACCCTAAAAGTCACCTGCCCCACCTTCCTTCTCCTCTCCTAAAGCTCATTAGAGGGGGGTAAAGCCTAAGCTCCATCCATGCCGGTGGTCAGGAAGCCAGGGAGAAGCCTCTTTGCTGCCCTGAATGAGTGGCCACAGGTTTATGATTTATTTGTTGATTAATTGGACACTTGGAGACAATTCCATTTCAATTACCTTATTGGCATGACAAGATATACAAAGGCTGCCAATGTCAATACATTAAGACTGAGTGTACCGGGGCAGCAGCCAGGGTTCACGGCCGTGCTGTGTCATCTGTGCTGTGGCCCAGGCAGCCTGGCAAGCATTTCATCATGATTGCTTCCTCCTTTCTGCTCCCGGAGAGAGGAGGTCCCTGCACACGATGGGCAAGCAAGGCTGAAACTGGTTTTAGGACCTCCACCCCCTCCCGGTCTCAGCCAAGGTTCTCCCACGAAGGGAGAGAAGCCTCCGTGGCTCTGGTGCCAAGAACCAGAAATCATGCTGGCACCTCGGATGGGAGGGATTATTCTAAGATTCCAACCCCTAGGGGACATGTCTCATATAATCCACTTCCCTTACGTGCACACAGGACCCGTGAAGGAGATGGCATTTCACTCTCACCGTAAGGGTGCGTGCAACTGGTTAGCTGATGCTGACCTAAAGAAGAGTGGCCTGGTCAGGGTGGGCCTGACCTCACCAGGCGAGCCCTGCAAAGGGCCTGGGCCCTAAGCATTGAAAAACTTGAGAGAGGCACTGCAAGGGCAGAGGGGCGAGGGGGTGCATGTGGCAAGGAACTGCGGGCTGCGTCTGGGAGCGGAGAGCCGCTCCTGGCAAATGGCCATTAAGAGAACAGGGGCCTCAGTCCCACAGCTGCAAAGGACCGAATCTTGCCACTCACTGCACGAGCTTGAGAGAAAGAGCACCAGCTCCTGGGGGATCCCCAGGTGGCTCAGTGGTTTAGTGCCTGCTTTTGGTCCAGGGCGTGATCCCGGAGTCCTGGGATCGAGTCCCACGTTGGGCTCCCTGCGTGGAGCCTGCTTCTCCCTCTGCCTGTGTCTCTGCCTCTCTCTCTCTCTCTCTCTTTGTCTATCATGAATAAATAAATAAAATCTTAAAAAAAAAAAAAAAAGAGCACCAGCTCCTGAGAGGCACAGAGCTCAGGCAACGTCTGATTTCCGCCTCGTGAGACCCACGCTGAGAACCCAGGTAAGCTGTGCCCAGACCTCCGGCCCCCGGAGGTGGTGAGCTAGTGTCATGTGAAAGCCACTAAGTGTGAGATAATCTGTCATCCCAGCAACAGTACAACGCAAGGCAAGTGCACGGCCGCTTCCCCAGCCCCTCTCCGCTTAGAGACCTGCGGTGTCGGTGTCGGCTTCGCCCTGCACACCCGCGCCGTTGCTCTTTCCCTAGACGCTGGATCTCTTTGCTCCTGTCTGCACTCTGTGCATGAGGCCAGCCCCGTACCTCCCGAATGGATTCACTCATTCAAAAAATACCTGCTGAGTGGCAGCTATGTGCCAAGGCTTGTTCTCAGTTCCAGCTGCAAGTTTTCTTTGAAATCCAGTTCCAAAATCCGAGAGGGAGTCTGCTTGTCTGGGTTTGATTCATTGTGCAACGGCCGGTGTGAATGGCAAGGTCACCGTGAGCCCTGCACGGCTGCCGCGGCCTCGCCCGTGGACGGCCCCGTGACTCTGAAAGGGTGGGGTCATCACGAGGGGAGGACGTTCCCCTAAGGGGCTTCCAGAGCATTCTCTAAAGGGGACGGACGGCTGTGAATACGTGAGGCTTTAAGGGCCACGTGGTCTAACTTAGCTCTGCCCCTGCAGAGTGCCAGCAGCCCGAGACAACCCGTGACCGGCGAGCACGGCCGCGTGCCAATAAAACTTTATTTACAAAAAGCAGGCAGCGGGCCGAAGTTTGTGGACCTCTGTTCCAGAGTTGTGGTGAAAGAGAAGTCCTTCCCCCAATTCTAGAAGGAGAAGCACCCGACTTCTAGGGACCGGGAGGCAGGAAGGTGAGAGGTCGAAGCGACTGCTCGGTGGAGCCCGAAGCCCCGGGCCACTCCATCATTTGCCACTGGTGCCGTGAACGCGGATGCTCAGAAGGACACGCACTCGTTCCCTCACAGATCTGCAGGTCAGACATCAGGCAGGGGCTGGAGGGCCAACATCGAGCGTCAGCAGGCCTGTGTTCCTTCCCAAGGCTCCGGGGAGCATCCGGAGGCCGCCTGACTCCTTGGCTTGTGGTCCCAGCCTTCAACACCAAAGCACTTCCCTGCACCCTCCGCCTCTCCTCCTGGCGCTGGCCCTCCGGTCTCCCTCTTGGAAGGACTCCTGTGAGGACATCGGGCCCACCTGGGGGATCCAGGCTCATCTGCCATCGCCCCTCTGCAGTCTGCTCTGACACACGAGGTCACCCGGCCAGAAGTCCCAGGATTGGGACACAGGGAACTTCGCGGGGGGGGCGGGAGGGGGGGACTATTCCATCTCCCGCGCCATGGGCTGCCTCTCAAGGGCTCCCCTTTCTCCTACTTGCGCTGCCCGAGTCCGTTCTTAATTCAGCAGCCAGACGGGGCCTCTTGCAATCTAACGAAACCACGTCAGCCCTCTGCTCACCCCCGCCCCCCCGGGGACTGATCTCACTCAGAGCCCCAGAGTCCTTACAGTGGCCTATAAACAGGTCAACGGATAATTATTTTATTGTTCAGACATGGAACTTTCCAGAGCAAAACCATTAATCCATTAATCCAAAACTGATAAACCATTAATGGGGGAACCATTAATCATTGTGCTGGGATTTGGGGCTTCAGCAGGTATTGCCCTGAACAAACAGGACAGACCTTCGCTTCCCCCCCCCACCCCGTGCTCCCCATCTACCAGGTTCCCGCCTCATCACTCCTCCACCACATGCCTCCTTGCACGTCGGGGCGCCCTGAAGTCTCAGGGCCTCTGTGCTTTGTCCCCGAGATCCGCATGGACCCCTCACCCCCCTTCAAGTCTCTGCTTAAATGGCACCTCCTCCGCGACGCCATCCTGGACCGCCCAGTTTCCAAAGTTGCACCATTTGCTCTCACCGTCCTCCCCGCCTGCAATATTCCGTCTCCGGAGTATTTCCCACCTCCTCGCCTACTCCTAAATGTGCCTTAACGTACTCGACATCCTTCTTTTTTTTTTTTTTTTCGACATCCTTCTTCATCTGTCGCATTGTTGAGCTCTCCCATAAGGAAACAGGAATGTTTGACGTCAAGGATTTGGGCCTGCCTTGTTGTCTTCACCCTTAGCTCACCCACGGCAGCTGGCACACAGTTGGTACCCAAGAAATATTTGTTGAATGAACGGATAAATGAACGAAGTGGGACTATGGCCCTGTCTCAACTTCTGTAGCCTAAATCTGTTCTGGAAATTGCATTTCAGGCCATGTGAGTGAACATACTGCTCCTTCTCCCTTGATCATCCTGAGCTCGACAGCTGACTGTCTCTTCTTCCTATTCCACAAACGCACCACCGCCAGTGTTTTGCAAAGTGCAGTCAGGGGACCACCCGCCCCAACAGCATTTGGGGAGCTTGTTAAAAATACGTGCTCAAGTCGGGGCACCTGGGGCAGCCCAGTCAGTTAAGCATCCGACTTGATTTTGGCTCAGGTCGTGATATCAGGGTTGTTGAGATCAGCCCCGCGTTGGGCTCCAGGCTCAGCGAGGAGTCTGCTGGGGATTCTCTCCCTCTCCCTCTGCTCCTCCCCCTGCTTATGTTCTCTCTAAATAAATAAATAAAATTACATATATATATGCTCAAGTCTTTCCCCAGCTTTAATAGGCCTGGGGCCCGGGAATCTATATTTTTGATCGTGAAGAAGTACCCCTCTACCCCATTCTTAGGCACGTGGAAGTTTGAGGAAACCTACAGGACTCACAGGAAACCTACACCCACCGCCCCGTCCGTCTGTCCCGAGCCCGTGCACGGTTTCTGGCCTGGCCGCTGGCGGTGATCAAGCCGGGGACGGCCACCTGCAAACGAACAGGTGGGCTTGGGATTCCCGGGGGCCCCTCGCATCCCCAGGTCGCGCTTCTGCCGGACGGCCCACCACTGCTCTTCTGAGCCATCTCATCCGCCTGCACATTCCCCCTCCCCGAGGCTTTTATTCTTCGAAGGCCACAGGTTGAGACTGTCGCCAGCCTCAAGCTTCAGCTCAAGCTCAAAAGCTTAGAAATCACCAAGTCCCTGGGACAGTAAGTGGTTATTTCACAGCGAGCCCCTTTTACGATTTATAAAATCCAGAGCGAGAAAAGGAGCTTTCTCTTAAAATCGTTGGCGTTTCTCCTTTCTGGTGCCAGAGTGGCTATTACCCGGTGTGTTGCTTTGGAAATCCGGGAACAGGTGGAGGGGATAATAGAGAATGTCTGATAAGTAGCTTGGGCGGCTCCTGCTGCTTCGCCCTGCAGCAGCCGTCTGATGTTTGGGTATTTGGATCTCAATCTGGGGGACTGCCATGTGAAAATGGGTCATTAGGTGTGCTGGGGTTTGGCATGCTATCTCAGAGCCCGGCTGCTTGGAAACCTTCACTACCCGGGCCTTGTGGGCTGTGGGCGGCCTCCGGATCCAGCCCAAGCACCCCAGGTGGGCAAAAACCAGGGGGGGATTGGTCGGAAGAAGAAGGAAATCCTCTCCTGTGTTGCCTTCAAAAAAATAAATGCCTCTTTGGAAACAACATGACCTATTTCACATGGTAAAAGCCACGAAGTGGATCTTCATACGAGCACATCTAACACCCTTTTGATGTGTCAGGCCTTGGGAACTTTCTGGTCTGCCTGGAGATTGGGGAACCCGTAAGGAGTCATGGATAGAAAGGGGAGGAGAGAGTAGAGGTGCGTCTAAGGTCAGACCAGGGTCAGAGATGCCCTGGGCCCACAGCCCGGCTGGGTCACCTGGAGGGAGGGCGGGTGGGCATGCTCTAGAAGCGTCCCCATACACACAAGGAGAGCTACCGCGGGGGCCGGCCAGGCCCGTCCTCTGCACGTCACAGGCCCCATCACGTGTAACGCCACAAGACAGGCGCTTGCTATCCAGAGTGTGGCCCCTGGACCAGCCGCATCCCCGTCACCAGGGAGTCCATTAGAAATGCAGGATCTCAGGTTCCTCCGAGACCAGATGGATGCTCATTGGCAGTTTACTGAGATCCCCAAGTGGTTCCGGGGTACCCTAGCCCCCGAGAGGCACTGAATTACGTGCTATTTTATCCCCATCCTAAGGGTGAGGAAGCCCCGGAGACCCAGGACGTTCCTAAGGGGTGAGGTCATCACTTGAACTCAGATACTCTGACCACGATTTGCAAGGGTCCCCCTTAGAGGAGGGAACCCGTGAGCTGAGCCTGCAAACGGCGGGGGTAGAGATGAAGGGCCTGTGTGCAGAGGGCACGGCGTGAGCCAGGGCAGGGAACACAGAGCAGCTGGGACCAGCTGGGGCTTGAGCTGTGAGGTGAGCCAAGGGAAGGTTCCATCCGGAGAGGCCGGCAGGGGCCCAACCCCCGGCGAGGCCAACGAACCGAGCTTCCATGGCTGAGGCTACAGGTCCTTGAACCCGCCTTGAACATCGAACAGACCCTGGGAAGTCACAGGGCCCCGAGCCTTGGAGAAGTGCTCCATTTGCAGAACCTTCCAGAACTTCCGTGTGCTCCTGCAAGAAAGGTCATGTGGACACCTGGCAAGGAGCATCTACCCGACTCCAGAGGCTCCCAGGAGCCCCCCTGGGGGCACGTGACCACATTTCCAGTCATTAATGGACCTGCTGGAAAGCTGCTCCCGCTGTGGGCAGGTCTGAAAGCGGGTGCGGCGTGAGGGCAGAGGGGCCAAGACCTTCTCTGTCCCCCACCCCCGGAGCTGCCCTCGGGGCTGGGGACAGGGGGCCCTGCTTCCCTAGAGTCCCCCTCGGGCCCCTTGGCTTCACAAAAGACCTACACCAGCGTAGTGAAGTCTTAATTGGTACAAGTGAAAATCCTCCCCAGGTTTCCCCGCACCAAGCAAAACAGGCAGCAGCAGAGATCCTTTGGGAAAGTGGTGTGGGCGGCGCGAGCCCTGGGAGCGGGTGCTCTGCGCTTTACGCCTGGGCTCACGGAGGGTCTCACGGCAGCTCTGCACTTGTGCAGAGTGGGGGAGGGGGGAGCCGCGAGTGCGAGCCCGTCTCCCCCCCCGCCCCCCGCCTGCTGGGATCTCCTGGGCGCCTCTCCCCTTGCTCACAGCCCCACCGTGCACCCGGGCCACTTCCATCACCCGAGCAGCTGGGCTTCCACACCTGTGCGGCAGCAGGTGCAAGGGCCCGGGGGCCACAGGCAGAGCTGATGAGTCTGCAGCCAAGGATCCCAAGAAACCCTCAGAAGGACAAGAGTCCAGCACTCAGCCACTTGTCTTCTCAGAAAGTGGTTTCCCAAGCTGTCTGGAGCTACGTTTTTCTGAGAGGCCTCCACTTGTGTTCTGCGACCCCAGGCGGGAACCCCTCCACTCCATCGCTGCACACAGGGTGCAGAAAAAAGATGTGCTTCCATTCCTCTGTGCATTCAGAAAATATTTACCAAAAAAAAAAAAATCTAATTTGCAGAAGATACTGAGAAAACCCCTGGGTGTGCCTTAGGGCAGAAGTTGCCAGATTTTTTTTTTTTTTCTGGGCAGTCTTAGAGTCTCTATAATTTTTCATGGCACCTGTAAGGCTACAAGAAATCCCTAAAAAGCTTTTTTTTTTTTTCTAAAAAAACATGTTTTGTTTTTTTTTTAATCAAGCAGCTAGGGCCAAAAGCTTCATAAGTCTTTTTGGTCTAATAATGTCATAGCCCGTTGAAAAGAAAATACACACAGATGGAAAGGAAAAGCAAACTGTTTTGATGGGAAAGGGAGAGTCGAGGAAGGAGAGAGAGGCCAGAAGAGGAAAACCATGTCAAGGGCAGGCCCTGGAGCAAGACTTTCAAACTGTTCTTCAATACACACAAGTGTACAAATGGAGTGTGTGGGCCTGTTGGGCACCGCAGAGCTCCTCCCACCCTGAACTCAGATTGGAAACGACCACCCTCATTTCCCGAATGCGCTGACTTCCTTTTTCTCTCTTTTTTTGTATATTTTTTTGTTGGAGTTCGATTTGCCAACATATAGCATAACACCCAGTGCCCCCGTCAGTGCCCATCACTCAGTCACCCCACCCCCCGCCCACCTCCCTTTCCACTACCCCTTGTTCGTTTCCCAGAGTCAGGAGTCTTTCATGGTTTGTCTCCCTCTCTGATGTTTCCCACTCATTTTCTCTCCTTTCCCCTTTATTCCCTTTCACTATTTGTTATATTCCCCGAATGAGTGAAACCATATGTTTGTCCTCTGATTGACTTACTTCACTCAGCATCATCAAGACAGTGTGATACTGGCACAAAAACAGACACGTAGATCAATGGAACAGAATAGAGAACCCGGAAATGGGCCCTCAACTCTATGGTTCAACTAATATTCGACAAAGCAGGAAAGACCATCCACTGGAAAAAGGACAGTCTCTTCAATAAATGGTGCTGGGGAAACTGGACATCCACATGCAGAAGAATGAAACTGGACCACTCTCTTATACCAGATACAAAGATAAACTCAAAATGGATGAAAGATCTAAATGTGAGACAAGAATCCATCAAAATCCTAGAGGAGAACACAGGCAACACCCTTTTTGAACTCAGCCACAGTAACTTCTTGCAAGGTACATCCATGAAGGCAAGAGAAACAAAAGCAAAAATGAACTATTGGGACTTCATCAATATAAAAAGCTTCTGCACAGCAAAAGAAACAGTCAACAAAACTAAAAGACGACCTACAGATGGGAGAAGAGATTTGCAAATGACCCATCAGATAAAGGGCTAGTATCCAAGATCTATAGAGAACTTATTCAACTCAACAGCAAAGAGACAAACAATCCAATCATGAAATGGGCAAAAGACATGAAAAGAAATCTCACAGAGGAAGACATAGACATGGCCAACACGCACATGAGAACATGCTCCGCCTCACTGGCCATCAGGAAAATACAAGTCAAACCCACAATGAGATCCCACCTCACACCAGTGAGAATGGGGGAAATCAACAAGACAGGAAACCACAGATGTTGGCGAGGATGTGGGGAAGGGGGGGACCCTCTTGCACTGTTGGTGGGAATGTGACCTGGTGCAGCCACTCTGGAAAACTGTGTGGAGGTTCCTCAAAGAGTTAAAAATAGACCTGCCCTACGACCCAGCAATTGCGCTGCTGGGGATTTACCCCAAAGATGCAGATGCAGGGAAACGCGGGGACACCTGCACCCCAATGTTCACAGCAACAATGTCCACAGTAGCCCAACTGTGGCAGGAGCCTCGGTGTCCATTGACAGATGATGGATAGGGAAGCCGTGGCCTGTCTGTATATGCTGACCTGCTTTGGAAGGGAGGAAATGCCCAAATCCCAGCTTCGCGAAGAAACGGTGTCATCAAAAGGCGTGTGGCAGCATCTAGGGAACCAGGACTTGCCTCGAGCTAGTCCTTTCCTCAGTGACCGACAGGTGTCGCTGTGGGTTTCTTTGCAAACTGAACACCTGCCACAGCACCCGGCACTGCACGGGGCATCCAGGCACGCGGGTGTCGTTGGGTGCCGTTGGGTGCCGCGACCGCCGAGCCTGCCAGCTAAGGGTTACTCCCCACGCGCTCTGCACACAGGCTCTCACCGCACCGCGCGACCACCGCACGAAGCAGGGACTCCCATCCGCCCCTTTCACAGGTGAGGAAACTGATGCCTGACAGCAGGTGAAGGCGCTTGCTCAAGATCACCAGGCACGGCGGGGACTCACACCCAGGCCAGCCGGAGCCAGAGCCCGTGCTCCTCACCTCCCCGGCCCCAGCACAGTCCAAGGCCTGGGTTCAAGGCTAGGCTGAACTTACTCACCGGCTGTGTCTTTTTTTTTTTTTTTTAATTTTTTTTTATTTATTTATGATAGTCACACACACACACACACAGAGGAAGAGAGAGAGAGAGAGAGAGAGAGGCAGAGACACAGGCAGACGGAGAAGCAGGCTCCATGCACCAGGAGCCCGACGTGGGATTTGATCCCGGGTCTCCAGGATCGCGCCCTGGGCCAAAGGCAGGCGCCAATCAGCTGTGCCACCCAGGGATCCCCCGGCTGTGTCTTTTCACGAGTGTCCCAACCTCTCTGGTGCTTGAGCTCACAACTGCCGTTTGTGTACCTCAGGCAGCTTTCTGCAAGTGGATGGTTTTTTTTCTTTTAATTCTTTTTTAAAAGATTTTATTTATTTATTCATGAGAGACACACAGAGAGAGGCAGAGACATAGGCAGAGGGAGAAGCAGGCGCCCTGCAGGGAGCCCGATGCAGGATTCGATCCCAGGACCCCAGGGTCACACCCTGGGCCAAAGGCGGCGCTAAACCACTGAGCCCCCCAGGGGGTCCCAAGTGGATGGTTTTTACGACAAGGGACACAGGATGTATGGAGAAGGCTCGGCACTAACTCAGAGGCAAAACCTCCTACGATGGGAAAGGGAGAGTCGAGGAAGGAGAGAGAGGCGGGAAGAGGAAAACCATGTCAAGAGGAAAACCTGGAGCAAGACTTTCAGGACCACAGGGAAGGCACAGCGCTCGGCCCGGACGTCCCTGGCTTGGGCATCTTGACGACTGGCCTGGAGCTGACAATGCAGGATTTTTTAATCACCGAGTTCAGAATGGATGGGAAAATGCGTGGTGCCTGATGGAAGCTTTTAGTCCTAATTGCCCAAAAATAATAAGAATAAAACCCCACCAGCCTCTGTAATTCCCAGGCAGTGCTGCTTTTCTTTTCATTAGGCATTTCTCTCTGCTCGTGATGCTATTGTCAAGTGTTCATCAATGCTAATGACGCAGTTCTCCAGAGCCCCATTTTGCCCCAGAAACTGGAAGGGACATTGTTAAGAAAATACATTCCTCACGCCACGATGGATACATCAGACAGGAAAGCGAACAGAACCCGAGCCGGGGCCTCCTCCGCAGCTAAGGGGCTGGGGGGTGGGGGTGTCCTTGCAGGGCTCGTGGAATCTGCCAGGCCTGAGCCCCGGGTCCCCTGCTGTTGCCCACGGGGGAAGAGGCCGCCGTCAGGGAGCGAGGGGAAGGTGACATTCGAGACACCTGTGTCCCGGTCCCGGCTCCGCCACTTAGCGGCAGGTCAGGAGGGAACATTCTCCCGAGAAAGCATCACACCCACTGGGCCGAGGTCTCAGGCAGAGATTTTGGGTGCTGGCCTGGGAAAATCTAAGCACCTCGCCTTCTGGATGCTTCCTTTACGGCTCAAGTTTGGCAGAACCCGGGCAGGCGAGGAAGTGGCCCCACGTGTATACTTTGGCTTCAGGCTCCTGGGCTTGGGTCCTAGGCCTGCCGTTTCCCAGCTCCTGACCTACGGCAGGTCTCGGGACGCTCTCTCTGCCTTTGCTTCGCCGCTGGCAAGGTGGACGTCCTCGGGTCTTATAAGGATTGAACCGGTTAAAACACGGGAGCGAGGTACACAGGAAGCGCTCGGCACGCCAGTAAACACACGCAAGCGTCTTGATAAATGATCAATTATGAAGGGGGGTCAGCAAACTTCTGTAAACGGCTGGACGGTAAATACTTGCAGCTTTTTTTTTTTTTTTAAAGATTTTATTTATTTACTCACAAGAGACACAGGCAGAGGGAGAAGCAGGCTCCACGCGGGACTCGATCCCGAGACTCCGGGGTCACGCTCTGGGCCGAAGGCTGACGCTCAACCGCTGAGCCCTCCAGGTGCCCCTACTTGGGGCTTTCTTTACAGCCTTGCACCCCCTCTGACACAAGTGTTAAACCAAAGCACACGAGCGTGGCCGTGTCCCAATATAGCTTTACTTATGGACTTAATCACCGAAATGTGATTTTCACCTAGGGTGGAATCTTCAGACACTTTTCTTTTGTTTTTTTCCCCGATCACTAAAATATGTCAATGCATCGGAGTTCGTGGGCCGTCCAAACCAGGGGCAGGTGTCTGCTGACCCTGTTTTCGGGTCCTAATGTTATTCATCTCCAGTCAGTGAAGTCTCTGGCCTGAGACATGTCCCTCTTCCTCTTGTTCTTCACGGAGAGCCAGCAAGTCCTGCAAAGGAAAACATTCTGGGGATGCAGAGCGGAGCAGGCCCCGGTTCGAAGGGTGAACTCTTCACCAGCCGCACCGCGTTCGTGAGCCAACACACAGGTCTGAATTTGTGCGTCTTCCAAGCTCTGGGATTCCTGGTTCTTCCTTCAATCTCTTGATGCTGTTGGAAAGGATTCATCGATGGACATTTTACAGATGAGGACACCAAAGTCTGGAGGGGTTAAGGGATTTGTTCAGGGTCATAAAGTCTGTGAGTGCCAGAAGCAGGATTTGAACCTGTGATCCCTGAGCCCCAAATCTGTGGCCTGAAGTGTTAGGCGGGCGAGGCGGCCACGTCAGCGTGCGGGCTCAAGACCTCGGCAAAAGCAATATGACCCCAAGGAAAAAGGCTTGGGACATAGGAAGCTGAGACCTGGCGGCGATGGGACTGTCCTGCAGAATCACCTGGGGGCCCTCTGCCAGCGTGCGGGCTCCCGGGCCACGTCCTAGATGCCCTGAATCAGCCTCTCTGAGGGGGTGGATCCTGGGAACCCGAACTTGAGCACGCAGCCAGGTGATTCTGGGACTCGCTGTACTGGGCCTGTCAGTGTTGATCCACTTAGCTCGTAATTAATTCATCCAAATAATTCACCGAGAGGTGCCTGGGGCACTGGGAAGCAGCTGAGTCAGGAAGGCCTGGATTCAAGTCCAGGGCCTATTTTGTTCCCCTCTGCATCTGCATCCGCTCTGCCCAGTGTTGGATTATCCCACAGCCTTATTGAGCAAGAAAAGGAAAAAAAGAACATTTTGGGACAACCCAGTATTTTATAATCCAATGTTTTGTCAACATCTTTATTTCTTTCAGAAAGAACACAAACAACCCACGCCATTTGGCTTGACAACCTCACATGTGTATATGGTTTATACAGAGAACTGGTTTTGGGCGGGGGTGGGGGGTGCGCGCTCAGAGGATGATGTGCAGATGGCGGCTCAGCCTCTGCCACCAGGGGCCTGAGTCCGAATATTGCTGCCACCACCTTCCAGACGGGTAACGTCACAGAGGTAATTGCAAACAGTTTGCATTTAACAGGGTTGGTTTTAGGATGAAATAAGTTCATCTATGCCTGAGGTCTGCAAACCCAAGTGTGCATCCAAGTCACCTGGAGGGCAGGTTACCACACCGATTCCAGGCCCACCCCCAGCGCTGCTGATGTGTCGGGTCTGGGGTGGACCCCGAGAGTCTGCATTTCCCACAAGTTCTCAAGTGATGCTGCTGTTGCCAGGCTGGGGACCCCCCCTTTGGGAACTACAAGTGCAGGTAAATAGCTCAGGCAACGTGTCTGACCCTCAGCATTGCAATCACTGCAAGGATTTCTTGGTCTTGCTGTCATTCTATATAGGGGCACTGTAATGACCTTTGCAGGGCTCACAGGTGCTTTTTATTTTTTTTCCTTTTAATATTTTTCCAAGGAGTATTTTTTTATGAGTTAAGTCATGATTCAAAATCCCAGGGTGGGGATCACCGTGTGCCCAGCTCTCCCTTCTACATCTGGGGCAAGGACGGAGGGCAGAGAAGAGGTGGCACCAGTTCAGATGACCCCAGAAATGTGCTGTCCACCTGGTGGTCATCCTCGCTGACAGCCGGGAAGCTCGGCCAGCAGTTCCTGGTCTGGGTCTGGTTGGGAAGGCAGCTGCCGAGGGAATAGTCCAGTAGTTCTTGGCTTTGGGTCTTCTGTCTTGGTGCAGGTGCTAAAGCAGCTCAGTGCCGTGGGGCCCAGCTTCTGACGGCCTTTGCGCAGCCTGGTCCGGCCCGGCCTCTACTCGCGGGACACACGCTCTTGGAAGGGCGACTGTGGACAGCGCCCTCCAGCCGACCGCTCCGTGAGAACGATGAAGATTGAGGTAGGTGTGGGGGACCCTGGGGCTCGAGCACACATCTGCTGAGATGCTGGGAACACATCTCCCGGGGGGCACTTCTTCCTGAAAGGAAGTAGGGACCCCCTGGTGACGAGAGCCCCCACCCACCTGCACGGACCCCATATGTGCTCTGGTTTTCCCGGTTGTTCTGCATGATGTACATCTGCTTCTCCCAAGCACCAGCTGTCCGTGCCCAGCTGGGAGCTGCTTCCTCAGCGAGAGCCCAGGTAGCTCCGCAACGAGGGCTCGTCACAAGTCTTTCTAGTCCCTGTGGGTGGCCTCGCCCAGGAACCAAACCATTAAAAGCCTCACACACAAATCCAGTGGCAGGTGAGGTGACGTTGCCATTCGGAATGTCCCAGCCACACCTGTTTGGGTGTTTAGACTGTCACCACACACAGACGTCTGGAGCAGAACTGGCGCCAAACGAGGACAGTGCCCGGCATGACCGGAGGGCTCCGTGTGGATGGCCCCCTGAGCCTGTCCAGTTTCCACTCTCCGAGAGCAACGAATAGCTCGGGCCTTGCTGCTCCAAGAGTGATCCAGGACCAGGACCGTCAGCATCACCGGGACACATTACAAATGCAGGTTCTCAGCCACCCCAGACTTGCAGAGTCAGAATCTGCATTTTGGCGAAATGCCCAGGTGGCTTGTATGCCCAGGACAGTTTGAGAAGCGCTGAGCGAAGGGGCTCACTGGGGAAGGCGCCCACGGGAAACTGGGACTGCAATCTTGGCCTAGTAACTTAGTAACTGGGTGATGAATGGAGTATCCTCCCTGGGCCCTCCGAGCCTCGGCCTTCTCATCTGTAAGATGGGAACGATGGTGACACGGCTGTTGCAGGCTTAATTCATCCCTATGCCAGATATCTGGATGCCCACCATGTGCCAGGAGACATGAGAGGCGCTGGAGCTGCAACAGGAAGAAAGGATAAGACCGGCCCTGCCCCTAGCCTCACAGAACCTAGGGTGGTTAGGGGGCTTAGGAATTCATGACACAAACCAGCGTGAGATGACGTCTGCGGCAGAGTAGAGGCTGCGGAGGAGAGGTGCAGAGTTGCCACCCCTGGGAGCGGGGGTCCCTGATCAAGTGATATCCATACTGACACATGAAGAAGGGCAGGTGAAGGTGAATGAGGTAGAAGAATGTTCCAGAGTGCTGAATGCGTGGGAATTGGGTGCACCTGACACTGCAGTATCTGCCCAGCAAGGAAGGCAGAGTATTAGTCACCGACAGCTGCATAACAAATATCCCCAAACCACTCTGTATTTAGAGTTAAAATTCAGCATGTAGCTCTCTCCTCTCCTTTGGGAAATTAAATTATACGCTCAGGGAAGGAGGATGCTCTGTTTGTATTTTGGGGGGGGGGCAGGTAAGCAGACAACCATCTCCTATGCGCCTTGTGCTTGCTAATAGGAACTCAATGCCTCCTTCTCAATGAACTGCCCTGTGTCCTCAGGCCTTTTGGTCGTTTTCTCCTAACACTTGGGATGCTGCGGGGTGGAGGCAACAGCACCAGCTTCTTCCGAACTTGACAGGGGAAGCGAACATTGATGAAGGAAGAGGGAAGAAGGACAGGAGGGAGTTTGAGAAGCAGTAATTGAAAAACTAGACAGACCGTGGAAGAATTATAAACAGAAAGCCCCATTCTGCTGCGGCCCATCAGAGCCAGAGGGGCGGCGCACGGAAGGGATGAGCAGAGAAATCCCAAAGACCAGGATCGGAAACAAATGAGCTTTAATGGAACATTTCAGTTCTGGAGAAAAATGCGAACACCGAGTAGAGATAACCACAGAGATAACCACTCAGGCACTACATTTGTGGAAGTGTCATCCAGGCACCAAACGGGGAAGAAGGAGGCAGAAACGCAATTGGTTTAATTTTTTAGATTAATTGTGAGCAGTCAGTAATGTGGCTCATCCGGGGGCCCAGAGGCGTCTAAGCTATGCTGAGTAATCTCCTTAGGTTGGTAATTATTGTTTGCATTTACAGAATCAAGGCCACAAAAAGGTGGTTTAGAGAAAGCCTCACGGAGCTGGGGGACCGTAATCCTAGCTTTCCCAGCACATCTGGAATGCGGCAGCGATACTACGGTTTCCAGGCGGAGTGTAAGAAGAAAAAGAAAAAAAGAAAAAAACAAAAACCAAAAAACCTTCCTTTTGTCCCTTGCTTTGTGGCTGATTCACCCCCAATTCCAAAGAACTCACTTTTTCCCCATTTTTTTTTCCCCATTTTTATTTTAATTCAAAAAATTGGTTGGGCGATTTAAAAAGTACATAAAAGAACAAATAAAATAATAGTGCGCATTCCCCTCACCCAGAATTACTCACTGTTATCGTCTTGCCCTGTGTGCTTTCTTTGTGGTTTTCGTTTTAAGAAAACACATTTTTTCTTTTCTTTTCTTTTTTTTTTTTTTTTTTTTTTTTTTGGTAACAACAAAACAGATTCTTTTGAAAAAAAAAAAAAAATCAATCAGTGCAGAACATGGCCAAGGCAGAAAGCGGGAAGATGATCCCCGATTCGACCACATTCGGTGGATGTCGTTGCAAACGGCTTTCTGTGCTCCCGTGTGGGGAGAAACCTCATGAGGGCAGGGCTCCCGTCTGTTCCTATCGCCTCTGGGTTCCCAGGGTCTAGGACAGTGTCGTCTAGTGTAGCTGCTGAGAGACTGGCCGAAGGACAGACGGTCTGGGCCAGGCTGTGCGCCACACTGGGCAGCTGGTTTGAGGCATCGCCTCCCACCCCATGCCCCGGTGTTCAGCTCTGGGGGGCACGCAGGTCCCAGGGGAAAAGCAGAGGCAGGTGGAGGAGGGAGGAGGGAAGGCCAAGGCTGACCTGCCGTCTGCACCAGGCGGCGCTGTGACCTGGCATCGGGCACAGGATGCCCTTCGTACAGCTCACTGGCCTCAAACCGATGAGGCTCCTTGCACCACAGGCCACAGTCAGCAAGCTCTGGCCGCCGATCCCTTGCGCACCTGCAGCCCCCTTCTGGGCCTCTGCTACCATTGGGACGCTCAGGTGGATGCATCTAAGACAGGGCTCAGATCGGAGGGTCAGAGGGTCCCTCCGGGGAGGGCAGGCGGCAGCCCTGCAGGCCGGGATGAGGATCGGAGGACATAACCCACAGGCAGTAGAGTTGGGAGCAGGAAAGGAGATGCTGAACCGAGGCCTGGGATTTGCTTCACCTCCCCCAGGACCTGCGGCAGGGGAAGGGGATGGATCCGGGTTTGGAGGGGGTTGGACCAGCTAAGGGCTGATGGGGTTGGGTGACGTATGTGAGCGCTCTACGGCGCTGTCCATCACTCTGCAGGTTCAAGTCCCCTCAAGCAAAAGATGAAGAGACAGAGAGACACAAAGTCAAAGAAAAAGGAAAGTAACTTCCCCTACGTGCATTTTATTATTATTATTATACAATGAAAGACGTGCTCCCTGGGAAGAGAGCTTCAGCAACCCAGGAGTGCAGGTTGTGAAAAGCATCAGTGAGTGCCTCCCGGGTGCACACACCCACTCCCCAGGGGCCTCCGGACACATCCCTCTCACTGTTTTCCTGTGAATGTGCAAATATCTATCTGGATGTGTAAGGTCAACACATTTCCACATGCACTAAAGCAAAACAAAACGAGGTCACGATGAAGGACTATTTCTTCTCATCCAATCAAACGGGACTGTGAACGAGGTTTTTCCTGCTTTTGAACCATACGTTGTATGTTAACAACGAGAGAGAGACTAGTACAACCACTTTGTGACCTGAGAATGCTACAACGTGTAAGATTTGCAAAGCGCCCAATTTCTCTTAATGACAAGATCCAGCCGGCTCTCCAACGGATATATAATTGCATGTTACAGAAGTGGATCGTCCAGTACACAGAGGCAGGGCAACTTGTATTTTATTTTATTTTATTTTATTTTATTTTATTTTATTTTATTTTATTTTATTTTATTTTATTTTATTTATTTTATTTTATTTTATTTATTTTATTTATTTTATTTTATTTTATTTATTTTATTTTTTATTTTATTTATTTTATTTATTTTATTTATTTTATTTTATTTTATTTTATTTATTTATTTATTTATTTATTTATTTATTTATTTATTTATTTTTTCAACTTGTGTATTTTAAACAACTCTGTCCCCCGGTCACCTCTCTGTGTCCGTGTGGACCCGTCTGCACACCATCTTTAGCAACCTCGCCTACTCCTCCGTATAGGGAGGTACTACCGTGTATTTACCCAGTGCGACCTGCTGATGGTTCGATAGACAATTAGGATTTCAACGCACTCTTACAAGAAGCGCTGCTGCGGTGGGCGGTCTCGTCTATAGATCTCGGCCAAACCTGCTTAGTATTTCTGAAATCCCGGAAATGTGTTGGAAATCTGAGCAGACATCACCAAAGTGCCTTTCAAACAGACTGTACTGATCGCCACTCCCGCTGTCGGAAGAGCAACGTTACCCCTGGGCTAAGGACCCAAGCCCAACGGGATGTCAGCCAGGGACGGGGCTGCGTTCGGGGTTCCCATCTGGCCAAATGACACCTGCGCCGAGCTCTGTGATCCTCCATCGGGGCTACCATCAAGGGCACCACCCTGTCCTGGCTTCTCAGGGAAACCACACATCGCCCCGCGTGTGCACCTGCCTCGGTACACGTGACTGAAATAAAGGAAATAAAGGAAGGGGCCAGCGTAGACGGCGAAGGTCCCAGGGAAACATGCTGGAGGGTCCCCCAAACTCCTTGACCCTGGAGGCAGCAGGGAAATTCCTTCAAAAGGGAAGATGAGGCAGCGAGAGAAAGCAGGGACTCCCGACACGAGTGAAAGGCTCGTGGAAAGTCTGCAAAAACGGTTAAGAAGAGCCAAGATGAGAAGGGGAAGCGGAGACCACACGGAAAGGTAGGCCGAGGGAAATGCTGCCAGGAACGCGAGGCAGGACAGGGCAGCCGCCAAGCAAGACGACTGCGTCCGAGCGAACGCACAGAAGTCATTCGGGGACTGCGCAGGTGGATGCCCCCCATTAGATGTATTCCTGGCAGGTTCCAGAAGGAGACAAGAAACTTTCGGGGCAAGAAAGAAAAACCGGGACTCGGAAAGGAATCCGAGTCCCCGTGGCATCGTTCAGCCAAGACAGGCGCAAGAAGGACCGTGGAGGCATTTGGGATCCAGCTGGGAATTCTGAGCGCAGCTCAGACCGAAACAACGGAGCCGCCGGTTCTTGTCCCGTTGACTAAAGAGGCTTCAGGGGCGAGAGAGGGGGAAGGGCCGCCCTTCTCCGGTCCAAGCTGCCGCTGCAGTAGGCAGGCTCGGTGGGCCTCGGTTTCCACCTCACAAAAGCTGGCATCTTCCAGCGGCGGCCCCTCTTGGTGCATTGAGAGGAGACACAAGAACCAAAACACAACCCCCCCTCGCTGGCTGGGGGGCTTGAGACGTGCCCCTTACGCTCCCCAAGCTTTGGCTGCCTCAACTACCAGCCCCTTCACCCGCCCACCCCTCTCCTGCTCTCCCTCTTGTTCACTCCACTCTAGTCCCTCCGATTTCCTTGCTGCCTCTCAAACCTGCCTCAGGGCCTTTGCACTGGCCGGTCCCTCTGCCTGGACCACCCTCCCCAGCACCGGCGCGGCTCTCTCCTCTCTCTGTCACCTTTGTTCGCATGTCACCTTCTCAGAGAGGCCCACCCCGACCACTGTCCTTAAAACTGTACTTTCCCTCTCCTTCCACGTTTTTTCTTCATAGAGCTCATCACCTTCTAACAGACCCACTGAAGGGAACCTCATTATTTATTTTATTGCCTGAGTTCTCCCCCTGGGATCTAAGCCCACAGGAGCGCTCGGTGGACGCCTGCTTTACTCCTTCATCCCCCGTCGTATCACCGACGTCCAGCGCAGG
Organism: Vulpes lagopus; assembly: GCF_018345385.1. Taxonomy (NCBI): domain Eukaryota; kingdom Metazoa; phylum Chordata; class Mammalia; order Carnivora; family Canidae; genus Vulpes; species Vulpes lagopus. The sequence goes on from NC_054831.1 coordinate 131,832,812, forward strand.
TGCCCGGCACACGGTGGACGTACATCTACTGACGAAGGTAGTGAGGACAGCTCTGTAGGTCTGTCACCAGTGTCGTCATCGTCATCGCTGTCGCCATCACCAGTGAAAGTATGTCATTAACTCAACCAAAACGTATTCCTCGCCCAGTATGTTGTCCGCTGGACACAATCCCGGAGACCAGCAAGCAGGCGGACGTGTAACAGCCTATGTGCCAAGTGGAGCGTGTGGCTTGGTCACAGGATGATCGTAACCAGATTGCGGCCACATTCCAGATTAGGGCCGTTCTCACAAACCAAGGCCTCACTCCTCAAGGTTCGGACGATCCCGGTCTCGACACAAAGTAGTCGGTGAGGTTGAAACGTGTTGACCTCAAGCTCCCCGTCTTCCCCATCTAGGCCCTGTTGACCACGCCGTCCGAGCAAGCACATGGGGGCCTCCTGCTGCCTCCGTCACACCCCACAAGGACCCAGGGCTCCTCTTGATCATAAGATAAAGGCAGAAAGAAAGGGTGGAGGCTCAGAGACTCGGGGCCTCCCCCATTGCTCCCCCATTGCTTCTGGAGTGTGGGCATCTGGAAGGCCAGTGGCACTCGCCACGGAAGGTCTCCTCAAATACGTGGCTTGTGCTAAACTCCCACAGCTTGAAAACCGAGAGACAGGAGGTACCAAATATTTATTTATTTATTTTTAATTTTTTTTAATTTTTATTTATTTATGATAGTAACACAGAGAGAGACAGAGGCAGAGACATAGGCAGAGGGAGAAGCAGGCTCCATGCACCGGGAGCCCGATGTGGGATTCGATCCCGGGTCTCCAGGATCGCGCCCTGGGCCAAAGGCAGGCGCCAAACCGCTGCGCCACCCAGGGATCCCGAGGTACCAAATATTTAATAGTCGGCTTAGAGGCGGCACCACATGCAAACTAAGTGTAAGGGGCACATAAAGAAGGAGAATCTCATATAATTCGGAGAAAATCATTCTTGCCAGAGCCCAAATTTTGCGGAAATTGTCAGCAATTCTCTTCTTACTACAAAAAAAGATATTGTGAGATACTGAGACCGTCCAGAAAATTCCCTGCAAAGATACCAGCACGCTGGGTCAGGGCGTATTCGGTCTGTTGTGTTTGAAAAGCAGATGATCCAGGGCCCGTGCTGAACGCCGAGCGGCCAAGAGGGCACACCGCCGGGCACCGTTTAATCACACGGCAGGGCAGGGAATGGAAGAGGGCAGTGTCCACCGGGGGAGGCGGCACTTAAGGAACAGGACCGACGTTTTCCTCCCGGAGAAGCAGAATCAACCATTAGGAGGGGTGATGTGAGCAGCTGGCAGCTAAGACACGAAGCTCACTCCCCGGGGTATTCGCGTCACTGTGCTCCGCTCCAGGATGGGGACCAGCGGCTGATGCCATTGGTCTTGGCGTTGTCCCCTGAGTGATGAGCCAGGCGTGGCGGAGGGACCCTCCCCATCTCAGTCGCTGCAGACCCAGCCTCTGATCCAACGGGCTGTGAGGCCCTGTTTGTTGTCATATTCTGAGCCGAGGAGCAAGCCAGTGGCCCCCTGTGCCATCTGGGGGTGGGGCGAGGAGTGTGCGCAGCGGGAGAGCATCCCCTTTGGAGTCAGAAGGCTTGGACACCCCCCTCCCCAACCTGGTTGGGCCTAGTTCAGCCTTCTGGCCCGGGACAAACTGCAGCTCTGGGCCTCGGTTTCCACCTCCACGTTAACCCTGCGAGCACGCCGTGAGGGCCGTCAGAGAGGGTTGCTTCGTGTCCCCATCGCACCCAAAATCACGTCCAGCCAGGACCTCAGAATGCTGTTTAAAATAACAATCTTAGCAAAATTACAGTAAAGATAGAGATGAGGGGCGCCTGGGGGGCTCAGTGGTTGAGCGTCTGCCTTCAGGGAGTGACCCTGGGGTCCTGGGATCGAGTCCCACATCAGGCTCCCTGCATGGAGCCTGCTTCTCCCTCTGCCTGTGTCTGCCTCTCTCTTTCTGTCTCTCATGAATAAATAAAATCTTATAAAAAAAAAAAAAGGAGTGTCCTGATAAGAGACACAGAGACGCAGGGGGAAGGCCATGGGAGACAGGAGTGATGCAGCCAGAAGCCCCAGAGGGAGCCCCAGATGCTGGACGTGGCCAGGAAGGACCGTCCCCCGGAGCCTTGGAGGGAGCATAGCCCTGCCGACACCTTGATTCTGGACTTCTGGCCTCCGGAGCTGGGAGAGAATAGATGTCTGCTGCTGCGGGCCACCCAGTTGGTGGCAGTTTGTCACAGCAGCCCCGAGGAAATGAAATAAAGCCACTTAAAAACTGCCCGGGATCTCGTGCAGCGCTGCCCGCCCTCCTGCCTCGCCTCCCCCACCCCGACCCAGTGACAGCCGCGCTCAGTCCTCCTTCGAGGTCTGGCAGGTGCCCACCCAACCTTCCACACTTGGCCCTCTTGTCCGCCCGGGACCAAGGACGCCTCCAACTCACTGCCGCATCTTCTCTGTCTTCACCGCAATGACCCGTCCTCCAGGGAGCTCCCTGGCCCTGACCAGTACCCTCCACTGCACAGCGGCTTCGCCTTTGTTGCTTTCCTGTCACTTCTCACACAGTTGTCATCTCTGAACTGGTTTTAAAAGTCTCACTGGTAGAACGTACGGCCCATTGATGGCAGAGATGCGTCTTTTTTTATTTAACACGACAGCCCCAGCACCTTGTTTTGGAGAGTTTTTTGAATGAGTGAATGGATGAATGAATGAGATAACTTTGGGCTCAGAGTCCATCTCCAGGGAGAGGCTACCAGACGAGGACGTCACATGGTGGCAGGTGCATGCCCCCCCCCTCCCCATGACAGAGCTGCATCCCCGCACCTGCAGGAGAGAGGGGGCCTGCGGGAAGGATGCTTCTCCGTCCTGGAGCGCAGGCCTCCCAGCTGGAGGGGAGGGCACTCCCCGGGGGAGGGAGAGGCCTGAGTGAAGGTGCAGGGAACAGAAAGCTTAGAGCCTAAGGGAGCTGCAGGGAGCACATCACTCCCGAGGGGCAGGATCTCTCCTTCTAGAAAGCAAGCACGGGGCCTTCAACCGGTGCAGTGGATTTAACAGAGCACGACAGGAGCTGCAACAGATGGAGCCAACAGAGCCGTGTGTGGGGCTGCAGGGGGTGGGTGCTGCGTTCAGTCCCGTCCCCGGGCCCCCCACCCAGGGGCAGGGGCCAACCAGCGCCAAGGGCGAGAGCTGCGGTCGCCGTGGGGGGCAGAGAAGGCCAGACAGGAGGCTGCAGGCCCGGACTCTGGGATGTGCTCCGATCGCAAGCACGACCTGCTGGGGGGGCACGAGCCGGCCGGGAACCAACCTAGCAGCTGAATCCAGCAGGGACGGAGGAGGAGGAGGCGGCTGCAGACCAGGAGGTCACTGCAGCGGTCTGGGGGGCAGGGGGGGGATCATTGGGGCCTGATTGCAGGGTGGCGGTGGGTGGGAGGGGGAAAGAACAGAGAGATGTGACAAAGGACTAGAAAAAGGAAAAAAAGTCTGTTTGGCTGATTGCAGGAAGCCCTTGCAGTGGGGGAGGGAAGGCGCTGGGGACTACACGAGGCCTCGCACTTGCGGAGAACGTGCACTGCCCGGCCCAGAAACGTCGGGAGAAACCTGCTCTCGTTCATGTGAGCGCCCCACGACCACCGGTTCCATGCTTGTGTGGGGAACAGAGAACGTGGGGGGGAGGGAAGTCAAGGAGCCCCTCCCGGCCCGCACACACACGCGCGCACACACACACGTGCACAAAGAGGACTGGAGACCACGGGCCCAGGCAGCTGGCGTCCTGCCTCAGCGAACCCCGGCTCCGCTCCTGAAATCCCAACCTTCCAGTGACTCCAAGGAAATGCCACTTCCTCCTGTTTGCTACCGGCCCTGGCCCCGACTGGAGAACACACCCCAACCTCGGGCTAGAAGAGGGGCGCTGAGCTTCCTGGTGCAGGGACCAGAAGCCAGGCCCGCGTTGGCTGCCGGCGCCTCCGTCTCTGCGGCTCTGGGACGAAGGACGGGAGACCTGAAAACGAGGTACGACTTCATTCTTTGGGTACTGACCCGAGCCCGAGAGAGGAGGCGGCGAGGCTGTGGAGCGCCGCAGAGGCAAGAACACCGGCAACTGAGCTCGGGCCTGCCAGGCGACCCGGGCCCTGGGGGGGAGCAGGCTCTCCGGCGGGAGGGTCCGGTACCGAGGCCCCTGCCAAGCCCGCCCAGCGCGGCGCACGCGGCCTGGGTCCCCCGAGCAGGGCTCTGACGCGGGCGCCCCGCTCCACCCGAGGGCAAGAACACCTTCATTCTCAGAGCCGGTCATCCTTGGACCCTGAGGGTCGCCTCGTCCTGTAAATGTGGCCACGCCCCCTCGGAAGGCCAAGCGTCAGCGCCCTGTCCCTCCCATCAGACTCTCAGGCTGGGACCGGGCCCCGCGATGCAAGGGGCTGCTGGAGACCACGGGCAAGGCCCCCTAAGCCTGTCACCTTGTCCAGCGACCATTCTGGTGCCGCACATGTAGACCCGGGAAGAGTCCCAATCGGGCCGGGGGTGGGGGCGCGGGCGGCATCCCGACCCCAAGGCACGCGGGCGAGGCCTTCCCTGGAGCTGCAGCAGGGGCCCTGTGATGTGTGTGGCCAGCAGCCCCTCCAGCCAGCGCCCTCCCAACCAGCACTGCCCCCCCGGTCAGGGCCCCCCATTGCCAGCACCCTCTGTGGCCAGGCCCCCTCCAGCCAGGGCCCCCCAGCCAGGACCCCCGTGGCCAGAGTTCCCTGCGGCCAACACCCCCCATGGCCAGTGTTCCCTGCAGCCAGGGCTCCCCCCAGCCAAGCCCCCCCTGCCAGCACCACCCCCCAGCCAGGGCCCTCCATGACCAGCACTCCCCCAGCCAGGGGTCCCCCAAACCAGGCCCCCCCAGCCAGCACCAACCCCTAGTCAGGGCCCCGTGGCCAGGGCCCCCTGTAGCCAGAACCCGCTGTGGCCAGCACCCGCTGTGGCCAGCACCCCTGCGGCCAGGGCTTCCCCCTGCCAGCACCCCCCAGCCAGGGCCCTCCGTGGCCAGCACCCCCCGCTGAGTGCCAGCCCATGACACAAGGCTGCTCTGGTGCCGCCGGGTGGGGGACCCTCAGCTTTGCTACTAAAATGTTGGGGCTGCAGCTCTCCAGGGGGAAACAGAGGACGGGCTGAGAGGGTGGAAGCAGGGTCCCGGGGACAGGGAGCCTTCCGGGCGCCTCCTGACCGTGTGGCCACTCTCCGCACCAGGCGTGTTTCACTCCCGCAGCCACCCGTGCCCTGGGCCGCCTCTCGGCTCCTTGGAGTTCCGGGTCTGGCCCCGACAAGCTGCACGACTGTGGCCACACCCTTGGATGCTCCGAGCCTCAGTTTCCACGTCTGTACGAAGAGGATCCTGCCACGGGACAAGCGTCTGCCTCCTCCTCCTGTCCCCTCCCTGTGTTCCCACTGCCCCCGTCACCACGGCCACCACGCTCCGGGCATCCCAGACCTGAGCCTCCCCACGGGAGTGTCGATGGCAGAGACGAGAAGCAGCGGTTTGGGCCTCCTGTTGGCCATGGTTCAGGGAGGGCCCCGTGTTGGTGATGTTAGTGACCTTCGGAGCTGAAGCCTCCGTTCTAGAACCACAGGAGCCGAATTCTCCCGGCAACCATGGGGGTTTGCAGGAGGAAGCCGAGCTCCAGCGGACAGCACAGCCTGGCCCGCGTCTCCATTCAGACCGGCAAGTAGGAAACTCACGCACCCTCCGAGCCCCGCGTCCTGCGCGCTGAGGGCACCCGGGGCCTACTGGACCCGTCCGAGCAACTGGCACGTAATTAAACAAATGACTTCTTGGGTGAGTGAATGAGGAGCAGTATTTTTGGAAAAGCAGTACAGTGAGGTTGTTAGGCTCCTGGATTCTAGGGTCAGGTGACCAGGCCTCTGCCGCTTATCAGCGGCGTGACCTTGGGCAAGCTGCCTGACTTCCCCGGTCCCTGGTTTCCTAATCTGTAATGCGGGGACGGTGACGGTACTTTCGGTCGCTATGAGGATAAAGAGCTCCCTTGTTTAAAGTACTTATACGGCGCCTGTTACGGGACAGGGCTTGCAAGAATTCGGCACTGCTGCTGTTTTATGGTGTTTTATGGGGCCCAGGTTTGTAGCTCACTGTTATCTGATCACGGGGAAGCCCCGATACCTCTGTAAACCTCAGTGCTCCCGTTTCTCAAACACGGGTGATAGTCCTGCTTGCCTGTCGGGCTGGGAGATACTCACGGGAGAAGGTCTCTGCGTGCACCGTGCAAACCGGGAACCACTGCGCACAGGTTTGCTGTTGGGAAAGGCAACTGACCTGGACCCAAGCCCTGGGCAGCCCCCACCCACCGGTCAGGGGGCAAGACTAGGCTCCATGGATGCAAAAGGGAGAGAGTAACGAAGGATCCAATAGAACGTACTCCACAGGATGAGTGTCCTCGGATCCACATCGTCCTCAACCGTGGCACCATCACTATTTCGGGGCCGGGCAATCCCCGGTTGTGGGGCCAGCCTGTGTACCTGCGGACGGTTAGCAGCACCCCTGGACTCTACTCACTGCATCCCCACCAGTTGGGACAACCAAGAATGTCTCCGGATGCTGCCAGAGGTTCCCCCGAGGGACAAAATCACCCCTAGTGGAGAGCCACTGAGCTACCATAAAAGCAGCACCGCCCAGCTTCATGAGGGACAGCGATGAGCAGGTGCTTTTACAAACGTGAGACACCCAGGGGCCCGTGTCCATTAAGGGGAGACTGCAAAACGTCCCTGATTCCTCGCCCCAGGTGCGGCCACGTGACTCGCTTTGGCCCACGGGGATGCTGATGGACGTGGAATAAGCAGGTGCTTGAAAAGCACGTGTCCCTCTGTGCCCTCTGCTCCCCGCAGGAAAATAAGCCCGAGCCAGCCCAGTGAAAGAGGAGACACCGGGAGTGGAGACGAGGAGCCCCCCCACCCCCCAGGCAGCCAGAGGCCTACAGGCACCGGGCCGGCGCGGTCAGCATCCGCGGGGTCTAGCCCACCGTCCAACACAAGCGAGCAACACGCGCTCAGAATCGTTCACGTTTGGTGGCTGCGTGCAGCACTAGCAGCGTGAACAAAGCTAACAGGTATGTGAGCGTCTCTGGGGAGGGGTCACCTCGTAGCACACGCAGACGTCCCGGAGCCCCAGCGTCACCAGGGCCGGGAACACCCGGCTGCTTTTTGACGGCGCCGGTGTAGGAGGGAGCACGGGGAGCGGGGGGGGGGGGGGGCGTCCACTTTGCAGCAGCTCGGGCCCGGCTCCCAGCTCCGTGGGCTGCACCAGGAGGCCCTTCCGGCCTCTCACCATCTGGGCCGTTTCCGCCCTCAACTTCCAGACTTTTCATTTCTCCTTTCCAGCTTTGGTTCTCTGGGTCAGAAGGGTGACCGGGCATCCATCCGGGACCGAGGACACGGAGCACCCGGAGCGCCCACTCCAGAGGTCGAGGGCTGCTTCCAGGGCGCGGCTCTGGCGGGCAGGCCCGGGGGCCCCCGAACCTGAAGGACTGCAAAACGCGCCACTTCCTGGGGTGTGCTCTCCCCTCCCGCTGGACGGGGCTGGAGCTCACCCTGCTTTTCGGGGGGCATCACAAAACTGCCGTGACGAGGACGGTGCAGTTTCAAAGCCGTTGGCATCAACCCAAACCAACAAAGCACCTCACAGGCCTGGGGCTTAGACCAGAGACCGAGGCAGAAACTGTTGAAGCCGCAGAGCAGCCTTGTGACGTCTCCTTCCCCCTGCCCAACTGACGAGTCACCAAGTCCCACGGGACCTTCTCTAAAACGCCGCTAGGACCCGCAGTCCCCATGCCCAGTGCGAGCACCACGGGGGGACTCAAGGCCTCCAACACGTCTTCCCACCCCACTCACTGCCCAGCGAATGGAGTCTCCTCTCTACATCGGCCAAGGTGACCTTGTCAAGGAAAACGTCCAACTGGATGTTGGAAAACTGGCCAACGTCCTCCCGGGCTTCAGCCTTTCGATGGCTTGTGCGGCCTCCCGGGCTGGGCCTCCAGCTCAGAGCCTGGCCTCGTGCCCTTTCTCAGCTCAGCCTGGGTCTCCCTTCCCGTCGCTCACACAGCTCTGGCCTCCCGGCTTCTTTGCACGGTACCTTCCCTGCATCCGTCTCCCCCGAGACTCGCGGGGCTGCCCTGAGCGCCGTGCGCCCCACCTGTGTCCTGCGTCTCACCCGCTCCCGTGCTGCTTCCCTACTGCTGTGCCGCAGATGCTTTCAATCCGAGTGGCGCAAAGCAACGCGGACGAGCTCAGCTTCTGTGTGTCGGGATCCCCGGGTCCCCCGAGCTTCCGTCTCGGGGTCTCCCCCGCACGTTACGAGGTCTGAGCTGTGGCCGCGGGCATCTCTGGGCGGGATGCAGACGGCACCTGCGCCCCAGCTCATGCCCGTGGTTGCCGTGCTTGGTGGCAGTGCCCAGTTCGCTGCGGCTCGCTGGGCTGAGGGTCCCGATTCCCCCCTGGCTGTTAACTCAGGCCTCCCCCTGGCAGGCCGCCCCAGTCCCTTGCCAGGCGGACCTCTCTCCCTCACTTGCAACCTGGCAAGTTGCTTCAAGTGGGCAAACGAGAGCGCCAGCAGGACGGCAGGGGCAGTCCCGTGGAGTGTCTCCTGGACGCGACACCCTTGGCCACACCGCACTGGGTAGAGGCAGGCGGCAGTTCCTGCGCACACTCAGGGGAAGGCAAAGGCACGAGGGCGAGAGCACCAGGAGCTGGGGGATGGGAACCATCTAGGAAGTGGCCTCAGCACCTCCCTTCTTCCAAAGACCTCAACTCCGACGCCCAAACCAAACCGCAGCCCCTTAGCCACGTCTTTAACCCCTTGATAATTATTGATCTGAGCCCACCGTGAGCCGGACACCGTTCTCAGCCCCGGGCACCCAGCAGGACACACAGCCGGCCAAGGCTCTGGCCTCATGGAACTTTCATCCCGCTCGGGAAAGACAGACGATGAACAAATGAACATAAGGAAAACCATATGGTGGGACGTCTGGGTGGCGCAGCGGTTGAGCGCCTGCCTTTGGCTCAAGGTGTGATCCTGGATTCCCAGGATCGAGTCCCACATCAGGCTCCTTGCATGTAGCCTGCTTCTCCCTCTGCCTGTGTCTCTGCCTCTCTCTCTCTCATGAATAAATAAATAAAATCTTAAAAAAAAAAAAAAAGGAAAACCATATGGTGATAACTTCCATGGGAAAAGCAGAGCAAAGAAAGAGAGACGGGGAGGGCTGGGCAGGTGCAACAGGAGCCTGCTCTCCGGAGCCCTAGGGAAGGTGAGGGTCAACGCATATCGATGCAAGGGGGAGCGTGTTCCTGGTAGATGGAAGAGCCGGTGCAAAGGCCCTGAGGTGCAACCAACTGGGGGTCTGCAGGAAGTACCAAGAGGAGGTAGTGAGGCTAAGCTCCAGCTCCGTGGATGGGGAGGGGAAGGAGGAGGAGGAAGAAGGGGAGGAGCGGTGAGGTGACGTGGGCCTCGTGGGCCATGGCAGGACTCTGACCTCTTTCCTGAGCCAAGTGGGAGCCTCTGGGGGCTTGAGCGGAGCAGTACCACCGTCTAATCTGTAGCTCAAAGATCCCTCCGGCTGGCCTGCGCAGAGGCTGGGGGACCAGCGGAGAGACGATGGCGGCTGGGCCCAGGGTCGCGGCCGGGGAGGTGGGGAGCAGTGGGTGAGCCGGGACGTTCTCGCAAGCACGGCCCTTCCCTTGAGCGGCACCTCCTGTGGTCGTGGACAAGCAGCCAGCCGCGCAGCAGGTCATGGCTTGTCGTCTGTTTCTCTCTCCGCCCTGGTGCCAGGGGGGCAGAGGCCGCGTCTGGCATGTTCTCTGTCCTGAGAGCCTGGGACGTGCTCAGAGTTGACCGAGGGGTTTGTACAGTGCACGACACAGCAGCTCCGCGTGTGCTGCCGAGGGTGGCGGGGCAGGACGGGGGCAGGGGGCGGGGGGACGCCAAGTCCAGAGCTTTCCCTTGGATCGAATCCTGATTCCGCCTCTGACTCTGTTCTTCTCTGGGTGAGCGTCTCGCCCTCTCCGAGCCGTGTCCTCCTCATCTGTGGATTGCCGAGCACAAGGCCGATCTTGTTGAAGAAACGTCGGCGGGCAGATGGCGTGCGACCATCACTGGCACGCGGCCGACACGGACACGCAGGGGCTCATTTCCCTGCTAACCTTCCGAATCTGCCTCCGCTCATAGATGGGAAGGCCCAGGATGGCCTGGTTTTTTGCCGTCCCCTGACTTTGCCCCCAACGTTGTCACGTCCTGGGAGCGGTGGCCTCTCAGTGGCCAGCACGAGATACTCCGCTTCTGGTGGGAAACGCCAGCCCCGAGTCCTGTGTCTGCTGAGCCCACCGAGTGGCTCTCCCTGGCAGACTGTGGGGTGCACCTGGGGCTTCCCCAAGGAGCACTCGGTCCCCCTCGGGAGGTGCTTTTGCCACCCTCCCCCCACCCCCGCCCCAGGAGATGCTTCTAGGCCCTGGCAGGCTGACATCACCTCTTCAGGACTTTTTGGGCTCAGTTTGTCATCATCAGGTTCCTGATTCTCAGGATTTCAGTGTCCAGGGTGCTTCACGACGGCCTGGGCCAGGGCCTTCACAACTCCCACTATTCCCGCCCTCGTTGATGCCTCCCACATGGAGCGAGCAGAACCGGAAAGACAGACAGACGTTTTGCACTTGACGAAGCTGATCTTCCGTTCCAGAGTTTAAGACGAGACCTTGGGCTCCGGGGTGGGACCTGTGCAGACGAGGGTCTCAGCTCTCCCGTCCCTGGAGCGTGCCCCCCCCCCCACCCCTGGGATGGTCACATGCCGCTCGCTGCGCATCTGCTTCCTTGTCTGTGCAAAATCAAGATCGTCTCCCCCGAGATGGAAGCTCTAGAACCTGGTGCACAGGACCCCATGCTGTGGAACCACGGGGGTTACAGGATTTTGATGGCAGTTTGGTACCAAAACGCCCTCGGCTGGGGAGCACTTCTCCCCTATTCTTGATACTTCCTTCCATAAAGCTCATTGGTTGGTACAAGCTCTAGGACTTTCCACTTTTGCCCCCAGGGAGCTGGGGTGACTGGTCTGACGGGCAAGTCTGGAAGGAGAAACTGGGTATGCACAGCCCCGCCGCCCCCTTCTCTCCTTCCTCCTATTTTTTTTTTTTTTTAAGATTTTATTTATTTGACACAGAGCGCGCACAAGCAGGGGGAACTGCAGAGGGAGAGGGAGAAGCTGCCTCCTCACCGAGCAGGGAGCCTGACCTGGGGCTCGATGCCAGGACCCCGGGATCACGACCTGAGCTGAAGGCCGACGCTTCACCGACTGGGCCCCCCAGGCGCCCTCTCCTCCCTTAGGGCAAATTGCCTTCTTGCTCCTTCTTACGGGGAACCGCCCAGAGGCAGGGATGCGCTGCAGCATGTGGAAGAGCAGGGTGAGGGGTGAGGGTGGTGGGGGCGGGGGGAGGCCCACAGGGATGCCGAGGTGGGGTCGGGGTGCGGGTGCACGGGGCGGAGGAAAAGCGTGGCAAGGGGCAACGAACGGAGCCAGTGCGCGACGGGTCAAGGGGAGGCAAGGAGGCCGCCTTCTTCTTCCAGCCTCCCTCATCTCGAGTGTGAAATCCTGGTGCCAGGTGCCCGGAGGCTGCTTCCCCACTTCTTAAAAATTAAACTAATGACACGTTTTAAATTATATACCCGTGCCCCGAGGGCGAGGGGGGCACATCTTTGGAACAGCCTGATGAATAAAGAAGCAGCCTTGGGTGGCTCAGCAGTTGGGGGTCTGCCTTCGGCCCAGGGTGTGACCCCGGGGTCCCGGGATCGAGTCCCGCATCGGGCTCCCCGGCAGGGAGCCTGCTTCTCCCTCTGCCTGTGTCTCTGTCTCTCTCTCTGGGTCTCTCATGAATAAATAAATAAATAAAATCTTTAGAAAAAAGAAAAAGAGGAGCCGTGGCTGAAATCTTCTGCGGCTTCGAGGTCGGCCCCCTGCGCGCTGCGCCCCAGGAGAGCAGGAGGGTCGCCGCGGACCAGGCTCGTTCTCTGCCGGGAGCTGGCTGCCGCCGCCGTGCCCTCCTGTGGGTCCCCTCCTGGCCCTGTGACCCGGCTGCTGGGATGGGGACAGGACAGGCCCAGGACCGCCCACCCCGCGGCTCCTCTGCCTCTCACCGCCCTGCTACTCAGCGCGAGTGGACGCGCGTCCTCAGCTGCTGCCCGGTGACATCCACAAGCGGACGGTGGCCGTGAGCACACGTGTCACCACAGGATTTTTTTCCCTGTTGGGGAGTCTTCGAGCCTCTTCAACAGTCTACAGACCATCAGACCCCAGGAGGGCAGGCCGGGGGCGGGGGCGGGGGGCCAGTGTCAAGCACTGCACCTGTCGGGTCAGAGCCACGGGCAAGGCCTCCTCCGTGCAGCGCCCGTCGCGCTCCATGTGCTGCTGCCCAGCCCACTGGTATCGCTGGCAGCGCCACCCCGCCCCAGTATGCGGCCATTGCCATCTGGGGGTTCAAAGACTTGGATGACCCTGATTCCTTCCTAGGGCCCACAGGCGCACGGAACCCAGCCTCTTCCCCGCGGGACCCTCTAAGCATGTTCAGTAAGACCCGGCTGACCTCCTCTCTGTGTTTTGAACGCAACATGCTTATTCCTGCCTCAGGGCCTTTGCACTTGCTCTTTCTTCGGCCTCTACTGCTCACTCTCCAGGCCTTCGCATGGCTCCCTCTAGGGGGTGCTGCGGGGCTCCCACAGCTCACAGGAGCTGAGTGTGCACATCCCTTCCCACGTCCAGGTGACGCCTTGAAATTGGCCATGGTGGGGTAATCAGGCTGCGGAAACTGGTAAACTCTCCGAGTCAGGGTTGGTTCCTCCCTCCCTCCCTCTGTCTCTCCCTCCCTCCCTCCCTTCTTCCCTCCTTCCTTCCTCCTTTCCTCCCTTTCTTCCTCCCTCCCTCCTTCTTCTCTCCCTTCCTCCTTTCCTTCCTCCATCCCCCTTCCCTTCCATCCTCCCTCCCTTCCTCCCTCCCTCCTTCTTCTCCCTTCCTTCCTCCTTCCCTTCTTCCCTCCTCCCTCCCTCCTCCCTCCCTCCTTCCTTCCATCCTCCCTCCCTTCCTCTCTTCCTTCCATCCTCCCTCCCTTCCTCCCTCCTCCCTCCCTCCTTCCTTCCTCTCTTCCTTCCATCCTCCCTCCCTTCCTCCCTCCCTCCTTCCTCTCGCCCTTCCTCCTTTCCTTCCTTCCTCCCTCCCTCCCTTCCTCCCTCCTCCCTCCCTCCTTCCTTCCTCCCTTCCTCCCTCCCTCCTCCCTCCCTCCTCCCTCCCTCCTTCCTTCCATCCTCCCTCCCTTCCTCCCTCCTCCCTCCCTCCTTCCTTCCTCTCTTCCTTCCATCCTCCCTCCCTTCCTCCTTTCCTTCCTTCCTCCCTCCCTCCCTTCCTCCCTCCTCCCTCCCTCCTTCCTTCCTCCCTTCCTCCCTCCCTCCTCCCTCCCTCCTCCCTCCCTCCTTCCTTCCATCCTCCCTCCCTTCCTCCCTCCTCCCTCCCTCCTTCCTTCCTCTCTTCCTTCCATCCTCCCTCCCTTCCTCCCTCCCTCCTTCCTCTCTCCCTTCCTCCTTTCCTTCCTTCCTCCTTCCCTTCCTCCCTCCCTCCCTCCTTCCCTCCCTCCCTCCTCCCTGCCCTATTCACAGCAGGTTAACTGAATAGGGCACACCAGTGGCCGGCTCCTCCCCTCATTCCGTGTTTAGCTCCAGTGGCACTTCAAGCGGTACCTGCAGCATCGACAAGCCCTCCCGCCCACCATCCGTCTCCCTCACATTCCCTGTTTTTATTGTTGTTGAAGCGTTTACAACCCACAACGAGGTTATTTATTAGCTGCTGGTTTTCGGATGGTTTCCCCTTCCCCGTTGTAGGCTAGAGAAGCCGCCAGCCCGCTTCACTCTCCACTGTACTCCCCTGGCCTAGTACAGGGCCGGGCCCCTGGCTGCGCACAGAGATGCTGAAGTGGGTGACAACAAGCCCTTATGAGCCTCCAGTTGCCCAGGAAGGGCTGGGGAGAGGCAAAGGCTGCCCCCGGGAAGAGGGGACCCCGACCACATGCGGCTCAGAGGGTGTCGGGCCCTCCTGGGCCCCGCCTCAGCTGCAAGATCCTCCCTGGGCTCGGAGTTTGCCGGTGGGGACAGCTGTCCTAGGGTCAGCCCCAGGGTCGCCTCCTGCGGTCCATCAGGGGTCCCAGGAGCCTGGACCCCCGCCAGGGCATTCCGTCCCAGTGAGGGACACCTGAGCACCATTTGCTGGGACTTTCTTTCTGGGGACGGGCCACGACTGGATGATGGAGGAGTAGAGATCAGTGGGCTTATCTTCTGCAGCTCTCGTCACCTCCCCCGACAGGCCCTTATGTCCTTGTCAATCCAAGTACCCTCGCCTGTTTTCTTTTCCTCAAGGAGGACTCACGGGGAGACAAACGGGCCTGTTTCTCATTTCCCGTTGGGCCTGGGGTTTACCAGCCCCAGGGGTTTGAACACTCTTTGCGTCTTCATTCAGCAAACTGTGCCCATGCTCTCTGGCCAGGCCTCACCCTGCATCCCGGGAATAGGGGTAAACCACAGGCTGGTGCCAGCCCAGTGGCAGGGGTAGATGGACCAACGGTTCTTGCGTGGGACAGCTCATGCAGGTGTTATCATCAGCACAGGTCCTCCCGAGGATCAGAGGATCATTCCAGAGAGGGAACACTGGGTGGCTTCGTGGAGAAGATGGAATTGGAGCCTGGCCCTGGGACCTGAGCTTCTGGAAGCCCCACGCTTGTGGAGCGCCAGGATGATCTCCATGCAGCAGGCTGTCCACCCCGAGGGGCAGCTCCATGTAGCTGTGTGCCTCCCGGGCCAGGGCCAGATGGCGTGCTGGGGTCTCCGCAGATGTCCGGGTGCACAGGTGCCATCAGGGGCCTGGGCGCCTAGACACTCCCCAGCCCCACCGCCGTGGGCTGAGGGCACATTCCCACCACTCTGGCCAAGAGGGGCTCAAAGCTGAAATGGAAGCTGCAAGTGCTATCGGGAAATCTTTAAAATGTGTACAAGAAACATAACGAGTTTTGCTGATGGAAACCCCCGGGTACCAGCAGCCACAGCATGGAGACTCGCAAAGGCCTTTGGGGAGGAAGCCGGAGAAGCCGAGGCAGGCAAACCTCAGCAACCCGGCCAAGGTCTGGCTGGTCTTGCCTCGCGCTCCAGAGAAGGGGACCAGAATTTCCCGCCACCTTTACTTCATTGACCCACATTTCTTCTTTCCCCGATGGCTCCGCGCTCTGCGCAGCAGCCTTTCTGGTGGGCTCTTTGGCGAGAACCACAGCAGTATGGGTGGGAGAGGAAAGAGGCGGCGGGGAAGGAGGCTGGCAGTCAGGGGCCCGGGCGGGAGGGCATCATCCTGGGGCAGCACTGGCAGGCCTCAGAGACCATGATCTCAACCTAAGAAAATGTGACATCTTGGACTTCAGAACGGAGCTGCTCTTGATCAGCAAGAAGAGCTTTGTCTTGGGGCCCTTTACACCCGCACTCTCCCAGTGGGCTGAAGCGTTTGATGGACCATGAAATCTGGAGTGGGAGGAAGGCCTGGGGAGAGGATTTGCCGCGTGAAGCTGCAGTGTTAGGAGCTGCTGCCCACTGGTGCTGTACCCTGAGATGACCGGAGAGCTGTGAGATGGGAGACTGTAAATCATGGAGAAAATAGGCTTCCAAAATAAAGCCTTCGACGTGCAGCACTCACCCTCCGAGAGACCAGAGACGATGAAAAGTAAAAAGGGAAATGGGTTATGTTTCCGGATGTAGCAAAGTTGCGCACAGTTATGAAAAGGAGGTGATTATTTCCTTACCATAACTGTAGCCAACACAAGCCGGATGAATCCAGGATTATCAGCTGGACCGGAGAACATGAGCTCAAGGACAGCCTGTCCGTGGGCAGCTGCACACTTGGCTCCTTCCCACTGTTTCCTGGCCTGCTTCTTCTCTCTTGCTGGCTTTGGGGGCCACGGTGGCTCCTCCTGGCCGACCTCCTGAACGTCTAAGCAGCGGTTCTAAGTCTGGCCCCGGGGCCAGCTGCAGGATCAGTCTCACCGGGGCACTCGTCAGAGTCGCAGATTCATAGTCCCACCTTAGACCTACTGAACCTGAATCTCTAGGGGTGGGATCCAACCACCTGAGTCTCACCAAACCCCCCAGATGATTCTGATGCACACTCAAGTTTGAGAACCACCGGCCTGTGGTATAGACGCTTCTTCCATAAATGGTAAAACCACCTCCAAGAGCATTCAGTGGGCAGGAGGCACTGCTGTGTTGCCCAGACTCCTCCCCGGCCCACTCTGCGCAGGGCACCTTCCTGCCCATCTCCTTTGCAGGTCTCCTTGCCCATGCCACTCCCTGCTTACCTCTCTAGGCTCAGCAGGATTAACCCACTTAGATCACAGTTTCCACCCTTCTCACCAGCCTCAGGCTGTCCATTGTCTAGAATGCCCATACCCTGTCTCTGATGCACCCCGCCCAGGCTGGTGACCCCACTACCCGCCTCTGCAAACGTTTCAGCATACTGTATAGTCATTCCCTGCTCAGCAGTGTGGGCTCCCGGGAGATAAATGCAGCTTTATTCACATTCCACCAGCTTCCACGAGCACAGAGCTTGGCACACGGAAGTCCTCACCCATCTTTCTAGAATGAACAAACGGACCCGATACTGATCCTAGGCATCGATGGAAGAGAATGACCCTCAGACCCTTGTGAGGTCTTGGGCTCACGTGGCAGGAGGGAGCTCAGCGTGAGTAGCAATTTAAAAATCCTGTGCATGCAAAATTAATTTAATAGCTAAAGGAAAGCTGAATTATGTATAACATGTTGTGTATTAACACATCTCTTGGAAAGGTTCCTTACAGTATTCACCAAAACAAGCAAGATTTATAAACAAATTTACAGGATCATACTTCTTGCAGAAATCAAGGTACACGTGTGCTGGCTGTGGAGGGGAGTTAGAACACCCCTAAGAGTGACGGCTTTTGGGAGTGTGGTGAACAAGGAGTGGGCTGGGAGGCCAGGGAAGGAGGTGGCATTCCAAAGTCGCCTGGGCCCCCTGTTCCCTGCACCCCCCGCCCGTAATTCCTTTAACCTCCTGGGCGGAGAGCAGATGCTGGGGGAGGGCCCCTCCTGCAGACAGTCCAAGAGAATGGGGTTCCACCCCTTTGTAACCCGCCAGACAATGATAAAGCGGCCGGTACGGCGAAGCTTGTACATCCACGAGGCCAGCTGGAGCGGCCCCCGGGACCGCGTAGGAACAGACCCGGATCTTCAGATCTTTCGGCATCTCTATGTGGCTACAAATCGGCCACCCGCTTACCTGGTTTTTCAATGACGGGCACAGCAATACGATTTGTTCATTGCGGTAGAAAGTGCTAGAAATATATGCCAGGTACACACTCCCTATCTGCAAGGACCTACTCATCGAAACAGAAGACAGGGATCCAATTAAGCCCAAACCTGGCAGACTGGGAACACTCACGGGAGTGGTAAACCCCCAGAGAGGGAGCCAGCAGGTTCCTTCCGGCTCCCTGCTTGAACGGGTGGCTTCCCTGACCTCTCGGTGAGGCAACCTTTGCTGTAACATATTCCCTTTGTACCTGGTGCTTGCTCTTTAAAATACAATTTACAATCGCACTCGATAACAAACCCAAGAATTACTGACCGTCCCCTAAGTGTGTTGTTCGCACTCATCTATTTAGACCTTCCGACAGTCCTGTAAGGTAGGTACTGCTATCAGGCCCATCCCACGGACGAGGGAACCGGCGCACAAAGAGAAGTCACACGACTCCCTCCAAGCTGCACGGCCTACGAGCAGCCAAATCGGGTTATGGAGCCTAGACTCTGCGTCTCCAAATCCCACCCCCTAAACGTTCCCAACTTGTCTGGCCAACGTCCATCCCACTGCTAGATGGTCAGCTGATGAAGGCTCGGACCTCACCTGCTGTGTTCATCCCTGAGTCTGTGGCACCGAGCACAGGGCACTAGGGAGGTGCTCCGCAGATGCCTGGTGAACAAATAAGCAAATGAACGGACATGTCAGCTGGGGTGATGGGGACGGGAAGGGTGAGAACATGGACAGAGGCATGACTGGAATGCCAGAGTCCCGGGCATGTCTGGCCACTTCCTCTCCTTTTTTTTTTTTTTTCTCTTTTCCAGATGTGCTGTTTCTTTTTTTCTATTCTCAACATTCCAATAAAGGGCACCAGACCCACTGACCCCTTGCTTGGTCGGTGACAGATGGGCGAGCAGAGGCATCTGGGAGCTGCCTGAGTTCCTCTCGGAGCTGGAGAGGTGGAGGGGGTCAGCCAGCAGGCTGAGGCCAACTGTCATCTTAAAGGCACAGAGCTTGGGAGAGTTTTGCACTTTAGCACAACAGAGGTCCTGCTTTTGGAGGGAGACCCATAAACAATGGCCCCATAGCTTAACAGGATTGAAATATGATGCTATCCAAAGGGAATGTCAAAAGGATTAATAGTCCATCTCCTCCTATCCTGGTGCTAAAGCCGTGCTACTGCCTCAAGTTAAAATCACACTTAGCCTGCGTGCTACATTTTAAATCTTCTCTATTAAGTGCAGACCATCACCATCACAGCGTGGGGCAGGCTCTCGGGACCCCTCTGTGCATTAGCACAATTCTTCAGTTGGGCCTTTTTAATGGGGACCCAGCTGAGCTCCTGGAAGCAGGCACAACTCAATACGCTGCATCCAGAAATAAATATCTTGTCCCTTTCCTGGAATATACTCCTGGATGGATCCCGAAACCCTCAAGAAAAGCAGGGCGCCCTCAAACATAAAGTGACCGTCGTGGATATTGTTGAACGCCAAGAGTCACATGCATGATGGGACTGAATCCTGCCATACACCCCCCCCCCACACAACACACACACACACACAGATTCGTTGGGGGGAGAGGGAAGTCAAGGTAAGGAGGGTGGAGCATTTAAATAAAGAAAATCTAAGCATCTATGCTGGCAGCGAATCTGCTTTGCTGTTCAAGGGCAGGTTAAAATAACACCAGACAACAAACCCAGCAGATTTAAGAGTTTCATATCCAACACTGGGATATTCGCCTTGGAGAGGCAGTTCCCGAAATGCAGATGAGACCCAGAGATGAGGATTCTCCACGTGGCCTGCTGCATAGCGGTGAGCAGCCCCCGACGTTTAGAAGGAGGGCAACGTGGTTTCCTTGCTTCTTTTTTTTTTTAATTTTTATTTATTTATGATAGTCAAAGAGAGAGAGAGAGAGAGAGGCAGAGACATAGGCAGAGGGAGAAGCAGGCTCCATGCACCGGGAGCCCGATGTGGGATTCGATACCGGGTCTCCAGGATCGCGCCCTGGGCCAAAGGCAGGTGCCAAACCGCTGTGCCACCCAGGGATCCCGGTTTCCTTGCTTCTTGATGGCAAGAAATGACGAATTCCATTATCCTTCC
Organism: Vulpes lagopus; assembly: GCF_018345385.1. NCBI lineage: Eukaryota > Metazoa > Chordata > Mammalia > Carnivora > Canidae > Vulpes > Vulpes lagopus. The sequence goes on from NC_054831.1 coordinate 131,852,308, forward strand.
CTTAGCATCCCACTGCCAGGAGAAACAACCGCCCCTCTTGCTCGGGTGTTTTCTCCCCCCTCAGCTTTATTGAGGTGTGACCGACAAACAAAAAGTATAGACACAGAGGTCTACAAAACGAAGTTTTGATGTACATCTACGTTGTGAATTGATTACCACAATCAAGTTGTTTAACATCTCCTTCACCGCATAGTTACCCTTTTCTGTGTCTGATGAGAACGCTTGAGATCTACTCTCTTAGCAAATTTCAAGCACACGATACATTATTATTATTTATTTAACTAGGCTCCAGGTTGGGCCTGAACGCACGGCCCTGAGACCAAGACCTGAGCTGAGATCAAGAGCCGGACGCTTGCCCCGCTGAACAACGCAGGCGCCTAGACTAGATTATTATTATTACTACGTGCAGTCGCAACGCTGTACGTGACGCCTCCAGAACTTACTCATCTCATAACTGAAAGTATGCACTATTTGACTCCATTTCCCCATTTCCCACACTTCCAGCCCCTGGAAACCACTACTGTATTCTCTGTTACTTTGAGTTCAGTTTTTTTTTTTTTTCAGATTTCATATATAAATGATATCACAGGGGATTTGCCTTTCTCTGGTTTCTTTATTTCTTTTTTAAAGATTTTATTTATTTATGCATGAGAAACATAGAGAGAGAGAGAGAGGCAGAGACACAGGCAGAGGGAGAAGCAGGCTCCATGCAGGGAGCCCGACGTGGGACTTGATCCTATGACCCCAAGGTCATGCCCTGAGCCAAAGGCAGATGCTCAACTGCTGCGCCACCCAGGCGTCGCTGTCTGGCTTATTAACTTGGCGTACTGTCTTCCAGGTCCATTCATCCACGTTGTTGCTAATGGCAGGATTTCCTCTTTAAGCCTGAAATATGTATATATAACAAATAACAATTTCTTTATTCATCTGTAGACAGTCCCTTACTTAGGTTGTTTCCATACCACGGCGACAATGCTGTAATGAACACGAGGGTGCGACTATCTTTCCGAGATAGTGATTTTACTTCCTTTGGATAAATACCCAGAACTGGGATTGCTGGAACACATGGCAGTTCTATTTTTAATTTTTGGGGGAACCTCCACACTGTTTTCCACAGAGGCTGCACCAGTTTGCATTCCCACCAACAGTGCAAGAGGGTTCCTCTTCTCCACATGCTCGCCCACACTTGTTATTTCTTGTCGTTTTGATCCTAGCCATTCTGACAGGGTGAGGTGATGGCTCGTTGTGGTTTGGACTGGCATGGCCCCGATGAGGAGTGACGCGAAGCATCTTCTCATGTATCTGTTGGCCATGTATGTCTTGTTCAGAAAAATATCTATTCAAGTCCTTTGCCCTTTTTTAAATTGGGTTTTTTTATTTTTTGCTACTGAGTCATGGGAGCTACATATTTTGGATGTTGATCTCTTATCAGATACGTGGCTTGAGAATATTCTCTCCCATTCTGCAGGTTGCCTTTTCATTTTGTTGATCGTTTCCTTCGCTCTGCAGAAACTTTTTAGTTCGAAGTAGTCCCACTGGTTGAATTTTGCTTTTGCTGCCTGTGCTTCAGCTGTCAAATCCAAAAAAAATCATTGCCATGACCAACGAATGTCAAGGAGTTTTCTCCCTGTTTTCGTCTGTAGGATATTTTATTAAGAGAGGCAAATAAGAAGGAGGTGATAGTGAGGTGGATAGTTCTTTTGTTCTATTCAAGTGGTCAGACCAAAACAGTTGGAGGACCACTGCTCTTTGGAGAAGAGCGGCATTATCATTCCCACTTAACGTCGCAAATCAACGTGGAGCTTTCAGACACCAAAGTCAGTCAAAGGTGGTTACTTAGTGATCTAAGTAGAGACATATTTCCATTCCCTTTAAAAATTACCCCAAAGATACAGATGCAGTCAAACACTGGAACACCTGCCCCCCCCCCCCCCCCCAGTGTTCACAGCAGCAATGTCCACAATAGCCAAACTGTGGAAGGAGCCTCGGTGTCCATCGACAGATGAATGGATAAAGAAGATGTGGTTTATGTATACAATGGAATATTCCTCAGCCATTAGAAACGACAAATACCCACCATTTGCTTCCACGTGGATGGAACTGGAGGGTATTATGTTGAGTGAAGTAAGTCAATCGGAGAAGGACAAACATTATATGGTCTCATTCACTCAGGGAATATAAAAATAGTGAAAGGGAATAAAGGGGAAAGGAGAGAAAATGAGTGAAAATATCAGTGAGGGAGACAGAACACGAGACTCCTAACTCTGGGAAATGAACAAGGGGTGATGGAAGGGGAGGTAGGCAGGGGGTTGGGGTGACTGGGTGATGGGCACTGAAGGGGGGCACTTGGCGGGATGAGCACTGGGTGTTATGCTAAATGTTGGCAAATTGAACTCTAATAAAAAAAATTAAAAGAAAAAAAAAAGAAACTGACAGACACAGGATGCCTGAGTGGCTCAGCAGTTGAGCATCTTCCTTTGGTTCAGGGCAGGATCCCGGATTCCCGGGATTGGGTCCTGCATCGGGCTCCCTGCAGGGAGCCTGCTTCTCCCTCTGCCTGTGTCTCCGCCTCTCTTTCTGTGTCTCTCATGAATAAATGAATAAATAAATCTTTATTAAAAAAAAAAAAGAAACTGACAGACATAGAGGATCGTCTGTGATGGGTTCTATTACTCACTCAGGTGGTCGGGATCTACTGTGTGCTCCTCACCTGGCTCATCTCATGGAAGGCTCTCCACAAAGAGAATAAACAGTTATGCTTAAAGATGATGACAGTAAAACCCCATAAACCCAGAGTTAATTTTTGTTGAAATTTTATTTATTCTTCTGTATGTGCATGAGAAGACACCTGGAAAAATGAATATAGTATATATGTCTGTGTATTAGCATAGGTATATATGCATGATATGTGTGCATATATATATATATATATACCCACTACACACTTTGTATATATATATATAATATATATTCACATATATATGCAAAAAGCTACACAGATAAACATACGTATGTGTGTTATGTATATTAGCACAGTTGTGTGTATATCTGTGTGCACACACACGTACATGGGATCACGGTATATTCACTGCTTCTATCTTGCTTGGTTTGCTTATTAATACATTGTGAGCACATCTAAGATGCATTGGACACATTATTTCTGAGACACCAAGACATAAAGCGTAAAATTGGGGCTTTTTTTTTCCCCTCACCTAACATTTGAAAGTACTGAGCTATCCATCAAGAGTCAGAAATTCCCAAAGCTCTAAAAAATTTAACATTCAGCTAAATATCTAAGTCAGCACTTGTTCTGTCAGCAGAGTAATCCCTAGTCATGACTAAAAATTATATATTTGCCTTTAATTGCCACATCATTATCCCTATACACCTGAGATATAAATGTAAATTCAATATTAGCTATTAAAATATGCATTTGTTTTCTAAATGGCCTTCTCCAGCAAATGACTCTGCAAAGTTAGGAAGAATAATAATGGACCAGGAGTGAGAAATAATAACCAGGTATCCCAAGATCTCTGTAAATCACCACGTACACCCTGCGTGTGGTGGGGTGGGGGAGTGTAATTATACAAAAAATAAGATAAACCACCGTGCGGCCTCTGGAGTCTGCCTTCTTGAATGAATTATGGATATTAGAGGCCTATCTAAGGCAAAGTTATTATGGACTTTTATGGCTGGTGTACAATGGTAGTCTGAATAAAAGAATCCTATTCTGCTAAGAAAAGGTTTGGGGTTGGTTTTGGGAGCAGTATTCCTTTCTGGTCAATGGCTTTGGCCAAAAGCAGAGTGCAACCTTCCTTCCCTGCCTTGATTTAAAAGAACTGGGGAAGGAGAAAGAGCGTGAAGGAAACCCCTTTGCATCTCCAGGGGCTGCTGTCACCCCCATCAGTCAGCCAAGCCACGGATGACCCGGGGGACAAGGAGGGGACCTGTCATGACGCTCCATTCCGGGCTGGCCTTGGAGAAGGGCCAGCTCGGGCTTCAGCATGTGTACACAAACGTGCTGCATCCTCTGCCTCTCTCCCCGACGTCTGCTTTGGCTTTGTGGCCTCCTTAAGCCCTGCGCCTTCAAGAAAAACATCAGACGGCCACCTCAGGGTCACTGTCATGTGGGACTTCGCGGAGTCTATGTTTATAGGGCCTTTTGGATATTGCAAGCACTCAAGAAAGACAAGACAAGGGGCGGGGGGAACAACCCAAAGGCCCACAGATGCATAATTCATGACCAGGGCTGCAACTGCCGAGTGTGACAAGCCTCCTGGATGAAATGTGCGGCCCACTTTCATTTGCTCATAGAGGGCGGCCTTTATCCGACCGTAGAAAATGATGGTGTCAACGCAGCAGGTTGCTTTGGCCACGAAGGGAGGTTTGTGCTGCCAGAGGGTCTCGGGAATCCCCTCCAATGCTGAAAACATACGCTGTCAATACGCGGGCAGCTCGGAAGGGGCCCCTCCACCATCCAGTGAGGCGGTTTCCCAGAGAGAAGCCGGCAGCCCTGCAGGCACTCGGATGCCCGCTTCACTCCGTTTAAGGAGAATAACCCTGTGAAATAATGTTCTTTATTAATAATGTTCTCGGTGACACCCGTGCCTGGCTTTGCACACAGCCTTTGTTTTGCACTAGCCAGACTCGACGGGTCCCTGCCATCTCAGGGTCTCACCGGGCCCTCTGCCCCCAGAACAAGCTGAACTTCGTGAACCGAAGCTTCAGCACATCCCTGCCGGGGTCTGATCAGTCCCCAAGGACCGGGCTCTTCTGGTCCTTGCCATCTGGCGAGGGGAGCCTCGATGACGCACCAGGCTCCGGGCCGCTGGGGGTCCTGCACCTGCTCCTTCTTCGTGGCCACTTTAGGTTTCACTGGGTAAACCACTCCCAGTTCTTCCAGCAGAACAAACTGGGGGTCCTGCTGAGGAGTAATCCAGACTGAGCTGCCCTCCCGCATTTCACTTATCAACTCCCCAAAATCCCGGCAGCCTCAAACGTGGACCCCCCCCAACCCCGGGGCAAACATCTGTTGGGCTCCGAGAGTGTTTCCGCGCCGTCTGCATCCCCAGCAGCTTTGCCCCCAAGCCTCCCCCCAGAGGCGAGCTCACGGATGAGGCCCGTTGTACGATCAGAAGTGGGGCGGGGGGGCAGCAGGGATGTTACTCGTTTTGGTGGCCGTCACGTGGATGTGAGTCACTTGTCAGACCAGGTCCTGAGCACGTCTCCATTTCTTTTTTTTTTTTTTTTAGATTTTATTTATTTTTTCATGAGAGACAGAGAGAGAGAGAGAGAGAGAGAGGCAGAGACACAGGCAGAGGGAGGAGCAGGCTCCGTGCAGGGAACGTGGGACTGGATCCCGGTTCTCCAGGATCGCGCCCTGGGCTGAAGGCAGCGCTAAACCGCTGAGCCCCCCGGGCCGCCCCGACATCTCCATTTCTAAGTTTCTTTCTTTCTTTCTTTCTTTTTTTTTTTTTAAAGATTTTATTTATTTATTCATGATAGTCACAGAGAGAGAGAGAGAGAGAGAGGCAGAGACACAGGCAGAGGGAGAAGCAGGCTCCATGCACCGGGAGCCCGACGTGGGACTGGATCCCGGGTCTCCAGGATCGCGTCCTGGGCCAAAGGCAGGTGCTAAACCGCTGCGCCACCCAGGGATCCCCATTTCTAAGTTTCACAAACTGCAACACAAAACTCAGAACGGTTTCACCTACAAACTCTTAGACCAGCCTTCCTTTTTACGGGAAAAAAAGTTACCTCGCCCAAATTCATAATCTCAGTTGAGAAGGGAAATCGGGGCATTACTTTGCTGCTCTGCATGCAGAATAACAGGTAACAGCATCCACGCGTGGGGAGGAGGTGAGCCCCGGAAGGGTCAGCGCCCCTGAACGGTCAGGGCCTCGGGGAGCCCTCGCCCCTCCCACACCCCACGCATGCCCACAGCTGTGGGCAATCTGGTTGCGCTTCCTTCTTTGCCAAGATTCCTCCACTGAGATGAAATGGAATCAAAGAATTGCACAGAGCAGCTGCTCCTGCTGCCACAGGATTTTGTCCCCAGTGGTGACCGAGCCCAGCGCTCTTCCTCCCACGCCTGCCCGGCCACCAGAACACCACTTGGCCAACGGGCAGCGTGTCCGTGAGCCTGTCCCGCGGGTGCCAGAGGCTGGCTATGAAGACGTTAAAAGCAGGGACACACACACACAAAAAAATAAATAAATAAAAAATAAAAATAAAAGCAGGGACACAGTAACAGCAAAGGATCCCAGAGGAGACGTGTCCGGGTTGTGGGGGTGGACAGAGCCAGACGGGGTCGGCCTGATTCCAACATCAGAGGCGGGTGTCAGGTCCCTGCCCCCCCCGCCCCCCGCAGCGGGGGCGCTACAGGGCTCCAGCGCAAGTCACTGGCATGGGGCCACACGCAGACTTTGGGCTTCATGCTGGAAATGAAGAGAATAATTCTTGCCTCTTGGGTTTGCATAATTAAAACTGAAGAGCAGAATTTGCCTATCAACTTAAGCCCCATGAAAATGCATAGAACACTCTTAAAATATGAGTCATGAGCACACGGATAAATCACTCAGGGCTCCTACCTCCTACTTGCGGCTGAGTCCCCTGACATACGACGCAGGTACAGCCAGTGTTCCGGGGTCAAATCCCCGCCCCTTGGCAAGATCCAGAGACCCCACCGGTGGGAGCTTGTCTCCATCTCCAGACTGCTGTTCCCCTGCTTCTATCCTCCGTCCTGGCCTCAGCAAACTCCCGGAAGCTCTTCTAATGCACCATTTGTAAAAAATTATTTATTTATTTATTTATTTATTTATTTATTTATTTATTTATTTTTATTTTTAATGCACCATGTTGCACCTCACCTTGTGCTTTTGCTCAGGCCGCCCTTAGCACCTTCTCTCCTTGTTTAATCCATGCTCATCCTTCCCGGCTCAGTTCAGGCATCCCCTCCTCTGGGTGTGTGCTAATAGGCCCAAACCCTACACACGGAGCTGGAGAAGCTGCCCACCCTCTGGGCCCCTATATTACCCTGCATTTACCTCCCTCATGGCATGTACCGTGTGCCTGCTGCCTCCCATCTCTTGGCCAGTAAAGGGTTATGCCCAAGTTCTGGGACTGCCGTGGACCAGGCCCGACCACAGTAGGCACGCCATACACGTTACCCAACAGGCCCTTTTCACTCCAGCTTCCTAAAAGGCTGCCATTTGGATACCGAAGGAATTACATACCAGCCAACTTGCCAACCAACACATCCTTTAAAAACAAGCAAATAAACCCCCAGGAAAAATCAGGAAGGCTACTTTTTAGATGCCGGTAACCACGGGGTAAGTTGATCAATCTTCCATTCAGAGAGGAGTAAGAACTGCCTTGTGGGAGCTGCATGCCAGCCATCCCCACATTAGTCTGCTGATGGGTCTCCAGACACCGCTTATGGAACTAGTACTCCTGGGTGAGCTCCCTTTCCTAGCCACCTCTGCAGGGAGTTCCGTATCAAATGGAAGAAGGAACCAGGCCAGTCCGAGGGGGTGTTAATAGCTTGGTTAATAAGCTCTGCTTCAGTGGAAGCTTTTCCCTCTTCCCTCAAACAGAATTCGCTAGAGCCTAGACTCAGGCACTCGGGACCAACGTGGAAGCCTCAGGCCCTGCATCCCCCCGTGTGAGGTTCTTCATTGATGTCTGATTCCTGTTGCTCTCATAATCCCAAACCTGGAGATCCCTGAGGGCCAAGGCCAGTGTCAAGGCCATTCCTTAGGGCCTCCCTCTAATGCCCTGAGATTGGGCAAAACAAGAGAGAGAGAGATTGACCAGAATTTCTGTTAACTCATCTTTGCTAGGAGATATAGAGCTGGGCTGACTTTGCTATGATTTTTCAGATGTTCCCATGGTCTATACGAAGTGGTAGTTCATTAATGTCAAAAGAAGTTAAGGAAAGGTAGGATAAAAAAAAAAAAAAAAAAGGTGGGATAAAGATATCATTTCCCTTTTTCCATGAAGGAAGCTCCCAGGCTGGGGAGGAGTAGAATTGCATATATTTGCCTAGAGTCCCTTCCACCAACATAGGATGGTGGTGTCAGCTCCTGGAAGCCGGTCACATTGGAGGGGGTGTGCTCTAGACACCCCGGCATGGCTTCTGAGAGTGGCAGACTGGGGTTGATGGGGAGTAGTGCAGGACCAAGAGGGAGACACCATCATTCAGGACCTGGGGTGATTTACTTAACCACTTTGGGTTTCTTCCCCTATATTCAACAAAATGGGAATAATACCTACCTCATGGTATTATGAAAACTGAACACACACACACACACACACACACACAGAAACCACACCCACAATTCATCATGGGTGACTTCCAGCTTTGAGTTTCTTTAAAAGGAGAAACAACTACCCCTTCCGGAATTCTGTGGTTCTTCCTCCCCTGCCATCATCTTCCACAGCTGTTGAGACATACCTAATTGAGCAGCACTTTTTAAAATCAAATTTACTCCTATCAAGTCTTCATCTTAGCGTCATTAAATAACCATACACGTAACATTCAACTTGGTTTCATTACTTGACTGTACGGCCAGCATAAACAGGTTTGGGGACGAGTGCAAGGGACTCTCAGCAGGCGAATGACCTGACTGCTTGGAGCTGAGGTGCCCAGGCATGGTGATAGGTGGACGGCTGACCATGAGCATTCAAGGGGCCCTGGGTTTCTGTGGGAGACACTGCCGGTTACTGTGCCCACACACCCTTGTCCTTGGCACGTGGCTGCACGTTGGCCTGACTTCCAGCTGCCAATGCCTTCATTTCTTTGCCTTCTCTTACTGCCAGAGCTCACTCTGCCACCTGTACGGCAGGCCAGGGGGCCACAAAACCATGTCAATTCTCACACCAATAACAACGGGAACTGGTGTATAAATACCCTCACTCCCTCACCTGTAAGGCTGGAGGACTCTGAGATATGTTCTGCGTGGGCTCCCCAAGTTTCCCCGACGGGATTAAGCTCTAGTCTGCTACAGTGGTAACTGGCTTGGAAGGTCAGTGTTCCCTTCATCTCTTAGATAAATTATATGCTACTGAATCATGATTCCATTTGCTTTCAAAGGAACCCAAACTAAGGATTCAATGCTAAGTTTTACTCTGGGAATGGAGAACATGGGTCAATATGGCATTTTGGTTACTTGAAGGTCAGCATACCTACAAGTCCAGTCTCCCAAATGTCTTCATTCTAATCCCTGGAACCTATGCGTGTGCTACTTTACATGGCAAGAGGGACTCTGTAGACGTGATTAAATTAAAGATCTAAGGGCACCTGGATGGCTCAGTGATTGAGTGTCTGCCTTTGGCTCAAGGTGTGACCCCAGGGTCCTGGGATCGAGTCCTGAATCGGGTTCCCCAAAGGGAGCCTGCTTCTCCCTCTGTCTATGTCTCTGCCTCTCTCTCTTATTCTTTCAGGAATAAATAAATAAAATCTTTAAAAATAAATAAGATCTATCTTGAAGTGGGAAGATTATTTTAGATGGTCTGGGTGGGCCTGATGTCATTGCGAGAGTCCCCATAAGAGAAAAGGGAAATCAGAGATGAAGGCCATGTGACGGCAGAAGATGTGAGCAGCAGAGTTGGAACAGGAAGATGTTACCCTTGGTTCTGAAGATGAAGGAAGGGGCCATGAGCCAGCTCCTCTGGAAGCTGGAAAAGAGAAGGAAAGAAATTCCCCCTTGGAGGCTCTCAGAGGAATCAGCTCTGCTGACACCCTGATTTTAGCTCCATCAGATTCAGTCTGGACCTCTAGCCTCCAGACCTGTAAGAGAATAAATCTGGGTTGTTATTAGCCACTGTGTTGTAGTGGACACAACTTATCTCTATTTTTCGGATGGGAAAACTATTAGGGCGAGTAGAACAGCTTGGCTCTGACGTCAAAGAGCTGGCAAATGGCAGAATTGGGATCCAACTCAGTGTGTCCAATCTCAACAATTAATTCTACCCACCCACACCCCCAACATTGACTCTAAGAGGCCACCCTGCAAAGCCAGGGGTTGGTTTTCCTGTGTCTACCATGTCATTTAAAGGGTCAACAACAACAAAAAAGAGACATGTCAACCCTTGCAAAGGTGATTGGAAAAGTTCACAGGTGCTTCATATGGGGCCAGAGCCTGCCTTGGGACCTAAGCAATAAAACCTGCTTACATGAGGCCCCAGGAAGTTTTGCTGATTCAGTTCTGGGGTGAAGCAGGATCGCCAAGATAACTCTTAAGGGTACTTCAGAAGAAATACAAATGCTCCAGTGAGTTAGAAAAATGAAATTGCTGCTTAAATGTTATTCAAGAATTACTATGTACCTTTCGGGCTTCCTACTAGGTGCCAGACAGCTGCTAGATGCTGGGGGATCTGAAGAATAAGGAACAACAAGAAATGATAACTGCCTCAGCAACGCCGAGGTTGCAGGGGCAGGAGGTGACACGCACACACACAGCAATAACTAGGATACGACAGGATGTGCGCCGTATTCCGCAGTTAGCCTGGGAACCTTGCCGGGGTACCTACTATGCACCAGGCGATAGGCTGGAGCTGGAGAGAAGATAAGACAATCACTATCATGAAGGAGCTGATAGCCTGATGAGGTTAATAAACAGGTAACAAATAAGGGGCATTCCTTCTGCTTCCCTTTATTTAACAAATATTAGGGAATGTGCTCTGCATGTCAACACTGTGCCATGATGCTACAGCGATGGAGACATTCAGGAAACTGAAGATTGAATGGAGAGTGCTCAGGACCCCCCTGGAGGGTCCAGGAAGGTCTCACAGTAACTCACGATGAGGTCCAGCAGCTGGGGAGCATCCCCCGCCCCCCTGCACCACGGAGAAGGGGTAAGAAGTCTTTGCACCATGTCTCTGCATTAACATCCCATGAATACAGTTTGTGTGTTTGACCTACACATCTTTGGGACAGACCATGACGGTCTAATGTGGGTGACAAGAGTTTGAATTGCAGGTTTGATGGTTTCTTTGCACTCCCGGAGCGACTCAGTGCCCAGGCGGCAATTAAACTCCACCCGTTGTCCTCAGGTTCATTCCCACCAGAGACACCTGGCAGTCCCGGCTCCGCTCCGTGAGGCCGCTGCAGTCAGAGTCAACACAGCTTTCAGCTCGCATTTCCCATCCCATCGCGCATTCAGCAGGCACTTCCTCTCAGGTCTGATAGGAAACTTGCGGGATGTCAGATATGACAAATACGGTTTTAAAACAGCCGAGGGAAATATAAACAAAGAGATCTGCTTTTAGACTCTGGTATGAACAGTTCTGGAAAAGGCAGCGGAAAGAGGATCTTAATGGATTCACTGGGAAACCAGTTCAAAGGAGAGAGAGTAGGTGCTGATGGTGGCAGGTGAGGGGCTCACACTCCTGATGCATCCCGTCTTTTACAGGAAACACAACAGTGGAATCTACTTTGTGTTGAATTATCTGCATTTTGAGGTCTCCCGGACCTAGGATATCATGCGCGCTGACACAGCCCAACGGGCCCTGCATGAGTAAGGGAAGAATTTATAGAGTTTCTGGGTCGGGTCACTGTACGTTCTTTTCAAAACTCCTTTTATTAAATTTTATTTTATTTTTATTTTATTTTATTAAATTAGATTTAATTTTATTAGATTATTAAACTCCTTTTATTAAATTATTTTTTCCCTCTCTTTAAGAAAAGCGAGAAGAAGATGTGCATACACACAATGGAATATTATTCAGCTTTAAAAAGGAAGGACATTCTGACACGTGCCACAGCGTGGATGGACCCTGAAGATATCGCACGAAGTCACGTAGGCCACAGAAAGGCTGAATATTGTATGACTCCACTTATATGAACTACTTGGAGTGGACAAATTCACGGAAACAGAGAGTGGTGGTTCCTAGGGGCTGGAGGAGGGGAGAGGGCAGTTGGTGTTTCCTGGAGATAGAGCTCCAGGTTTGCAAGACGAAAAGAGCTCGGGAGATGGATGGTGGTGATGGCGGCACAATCACGTGAATGTGCTTAACGCCACCGAACCGTACACTAAGGATGGTTAACGTGGTAAATTCTACGTTACGTACATTTTACCACAATAATACCCGTGTAACTACTGCAAACACCACCTTGGAGCTGAAACAGAGTAGTGACGTTTTGGAGCTGAAAGGGACTGGAGTCAAGAGCTGGGCACTGAGGGGGGCACTTGGTGGGATGAGCACTGAGTGTTATGCTATATGTTGGCAAATTGAACTCCAATAAAAAATCGAAAAAAAAAGAAAAAGAGCTGGTCAGTGCAGAGTTGCCACAGCGTCAATGCTGCAATGAATCAGTGAGGGGCAATGCAGGCGTCCCAGTCCTACGTATTTCCCCGGGAGAAATGAAAACATCATCCTCTAAAAGACTTGCGTACCGATGTCCAGAGGAGCTTCGTTCACAATAGTCTAAAACTGGGCCCAATCCAAATGTCCATCATTAGAAGAGATAAACTGATTGTGATATATCCGTACAATTTCGTAATCCTCAGTTACAAAATGAATGAATACGGGAAGACGCAACTTGGACAAATCTCAAAACTGTTTCTCTGAGTGAAGGCAGCCAGGTATTAGGCGCACGTATGGTAGGACCCGTTTCTGCGAATGGCAAAACCCGTCTCTACCGACAGACCTCAGAAGAGTGGTTTGATGGGGGGTTAGGGGGCGGGGAAGGTCAGTAAGGGGAAGGAGCACAAAGGAATTTTCCACAGTGAGAGAAATATTTGGTATCTCCACAGATGTACGGATTACACAGGTGTGTGCACTTGTCAAAACTCATCAAACGGTCCACCAAAGATCTGCGCGTTTCGCCGTACGCGAGTTCCCTCACAATTTTTGAGAAAGGTAATTTTTTTAAAAGATTTTATGTATTTATGATACAGAGGGAGAGAGAGAGAGAGAGAGAGAGGCAGAGGGAGAAGCAGGCTCCATGCAGGGAGCCCGACGTGGGACTCGATCCTGGGACTCCAGGACTGCGCCCTGGGCCAAAGGCAGGCGCTAAACCGCTGCGCCACCCAGGGATCCCCAAGGAAGGTAATTTTAAAAAGAGTCACACAGGGAGCTTATCAAGAACATCATCCCCCAGAGCTTCTGGCTGGCCCGGCACCTGCAGGCTTCAGATAGGCACAGGCGAGCTGCATGGTGCGCAGGCTCTCAGCCGCCCCACCCGCTCCCGCTCCTGCCATGATGCTCAGAGGCAGGAGAGTCTTCCCTGCAGCCCCTCCTCCCTGCAGCCTTCACCTTGGAAGGAAGCAGGTGCTGCCGCCTTGGACCTCAGCTCACAGAGCACAAGTCACTTCTCAGGTGTGCCCACTCATACTAGATCAAACCCCTCCTGATGCAGAGGCCACGAATGAGGTCCTTAGGAGTGCAGACTGTGGGGCCTGTGGGTTCAAATCCCAACTCCTCTCTGACTCACTAAGGAGGCGTGGGCAAGTTCCTGGGCCTCTGATTTCTTATCTTAACCCTCCCAGGGGTAGCTAATTCCTCGAGAGAGCGAACAGCTCTCCTGCCAGCCTGCCTTTGACGTGCATACCCAGCAATCCGGAGCCCACGCCCCCAACCAGCTCCTTTATCAAAGCCTGACATAGTGAACCAGTATTGCCCCTAAGTTGCCCCACGGTCACGAACTGGACATTCGGGAACCCCCCGGATGGCCCAGAATCCACCCAAACTAGTCAACACACACATATATATGTATTTTCCTGTCACCACTAGCAGCTTTTTGATATATTGGTGCAGGCGTCGAAACTATTTTGGACTTGGCAGGTCACATCCTGGGCCCCCGTCACAGATGGGAGCTGGCTCACAGGATCCCCATCAATGAATGATTCTTGGAAGGGGCCTCCCCATGTATCACATAGTTGTAAAGCTGAATCGCAGCCCTTCCTGGAGGGAACCCTGGAGCAGCCTCCCTAGGCTTTGGGGTGGTGGGTGCCTGTCAGCACCAAAGCTTGGGAATGGGTCCCTGTGGTATCTTAGAGCCTTTCATCAACTCTTGGAATTCTTGGATTCCACTCCTAACCCCCTAAGCCAGTGGAGACTGGCTGATGGTCTCATGGGTGAGCAGTTGATGAGCCAGTTGATTTATACAGCTTGGAAGTTCCCCTTAGACCGACCATGGAGATCTCTGCCCTTCCAGTGGGAGTCTGGCTATCACCCTTTAAGTTCCGAGAGCCATTTCAGCACTGGTCACCTCCAAAAACTAAGACTGATTATACCCAAAACCTTGAGCCTAAGCAATAGCAGCATATGACTGAGGTAAAGGTCTTGGCCTTGGGGTCAGACGGACCAGGCCTTGCGTCCCAGTCTGGCCTCTCAGCAGCCCTGGGATCTTGGTCCTATGACTTAAGTTCTCAGATTCTCAGTCTTCTTTTTAAAAATATTTTTTTACGATTTTATTTATTTATTTATTTATTTATTTATTTATTTGAGCATATGCATGAGAGAGACAGAGAATGAGAGAGAGAGAGGGAAAGAAAGAGAGAAAGAGAGAGAGCACAGGTGAGGTGGAGGGGCAGAGGGAGAAGCAGGCTCCCCACTGAGCAGGGAGCCCGATGTGAGGCTCCATCCCAGGGCCCTGGGATCATGACCTGAGCCAAAGGCAGACGCTTAACCGACTGAGTCACCCATGGGGCCCCATTTCTCAGCCTTCTTTATAAAATAAAGGTTCATTATGTGAACCAAGGCATGCAAAGCTCCCGTCATAGTGCCAGGCACACAGTCGGCACTAAATAAACGTTGAAACGTGATGATGCTGTCGGTGATGATAATACTCCAGCTGTATGCATCGTCACAGCCTCTTCAGCCATCTCCTCAGACATTGAATGCTTGGGTGCTTATTTACTTTATTATTGAGATATAATTCATAGCAAAAAAAATATGCAGCCTTTTAGAGCGTATATTCAGTGGTTCTGAGTATATTCAGAAAGTTGTGCAATCATCACCACTGCATAATTTTCATCAACCCCCAAAGACACCCTAGACCTATTAGCAGTCACTCCTCATTCTCCCCTCCCTCCAGCCCCTGGCAACCACTAATCTGCTCTGTCTCCACGGATTTGCCTCTTCTGAGTGTTTTGTAAGAATGGATTCACCATACGTAGCCTTTTGTGTCTGCCTTTTTCCACTTAGCGGAGTGTTTTCAAGGTCCGCCCATGTCATAGCACGTATTAGTCCTTTTTCTTGCCTGATAATATTCCATCCTGTGGACACTCATCCCCTGCTGGGCCTTGGGTTGTCCCTGCTTCCTCGTTCCCATCCATTCTTTCACTTGACCCTCACGACCCTCCCTAGAGGAGGACAGGACAGGTGTGATCTCATCCATCACAGGGACGGGAACCAAGGCTCAGGGAGGGGACGTGAGCCCTTGAGGTTCCCTTAGCTGGCTGTCCACACGCTAGGGATCAAGGTCAAGCCTCCTGACCGAGCTCAGTCAAGGTCACAGAGTGAGACCGGGAGGACGGGTGTGCTGTGCTCATCGGAAGAATCCAACAGCATATTAAGATCATTTCAGCCTCGCCCTTGCGGGCAGAGGGATGAGCATAATTAAAGATCATCTTGCTTTGTAACCCAGCAGGGTGGTCAACAGCTGACTCCAAGTGGATCAGTGCCAGCATCTAAGGAGGGAAGACAGCTTATTCTTACTAACTAGAAAACCCAGGAAAAATCCAGTCTGCCCGGGGACTCTCAGGTCGCGTGTGCCCGTCCCCCTCCCTCCGCCATTCCCGACGTGTCACCTCACAGTCTCCTTTGCCTCCTCTGTATTCTTTGCGCCTTTTTGGTTCTCTTGTGCTCAGACCTGGAGGGGCTGACTGTCCAGCTGGCAGAGGCCAAAGCCAACGGAAAGCCACCCACAGTCGGAGGAAAGAAAGACAGAAATAACCCCCAAGGCCAGAGGGGAGTTCTCGTCTCCCCAAGACAGGACTGGAAATTCCTCTGCAAACAAGTCCGGTTACTCCCGGGAAGCTCCCTGTGCACACGCAACAATTCCTGAGCACGTACTTGTACTCAACATTCACTCGCCAAGGTACCTCCTCTGCCCCCACTGTGTACCAGGCCTGGAGGCATCACAGGGCAAAGTCAGAAGAAAACACGGGGTGTCTCTGAGATTCAAATTCTCATCCTGGAGACAGAGAAGACGTAGGAGAAAATCAAATGATAAAGGAAGGAAATGGGGGTGTCGGGGTGGGGCGGGCAGCGTCAGGCTGTCCTATTGCCCCAGGCTCGGGGGACACAGGCACGAAAGGCCCAGGAGCATCTTCCAGGTGGAAGGGCCCGAGCTGCAGGAATGAGCAGCTGAAGCAGGAGGGGAGGGTTTATGGGGAGCACCCCCCAAAGACCAACCATATGGTCACCCACCACCTCCCCCGTCATCTCCTATGCATGTCCAGGGGTCACCCCGAGGGCCCCTCCTGCTGCTGGGCATCTGCGGCCCATCCCGAGGATGTGACTCTCAGGGCTCCTTCCAGCTGCCCCTCCAGCGGCAGGTCAGGGGGAGACTGATCTTGCAGCATGAGCACGACACAGCCCGTGGCGGGCAGTGGCCTTTGCTCCTAGAGGTTGTGACGTCTCCAGAGGAGGACACACCAGCTGTCCCAACAGGCTACACAGAACAGCAGAGTCAAGTCACTCTGTCCAAGCAACTGACATCCCAGAACTGACCCCAGGGCCAGCACGAGGCACCTGGAAGGGAGGCGACATGGATGCCTCTATGACAGCATGTCATTGAGAACATCTGCAGACAGTGTTTTCCCAACTGATTCTGCTTTGAAACCAAACCTCTGCGTAGCTCCAGCTAAGGGCCCGCTCACGGCGCCGCGGAGACTCGGAGAGCAGCGTCCCGGAGTCGGCCAAGAACCGCTGGGCCCGACGTTCAGCCTCAAGCTGTGCGGCCCCCTCCCCTCCCCACCGGTGAGCGCGAAGGCGGGGGCTGTGTGAGTCTACCTGGGGAGGGCGACCCTACCTCCCCGGGGGCGGAGACTCTCCAGGGAGAGGAGGGGGTACGCCTGGCGCCTACAGCGTGCCCGTGTCCTCCCAAGTCCAGGCCGAGCCTGGCTGCGAGCCGGGAGCCGCTAAGCTTACCGCGCCCGTACCCAGCTGCCCCCGGGCCCTGGCCACCACGGCTGCGTCAGGAGAGGAGGCGTGTTACGGCTTTGCAGGGAACAGCTCCTGGCACCCGGCACGGCGCAACCTGGTCCTCCTGTTCCCCTCAATGCCTCCTAGCACAGACACACCGGAGCTCTGCGGTGGAAGCCAGAGGATCGGGGCCTGGACACCTGGACTGGGGAATCCAGGCTCAGCTCTGCAGGTGGCCATCCGTCTACCATTTTACTCCCCCTAGGATTGACTGATTCATTGATTGATTGATCGATTTGAGAGAGAGAGAGAGAGAGAGAGAGAGCGCACTTGAGCTGGGGGAGAGGCAGAGGGAGAAGGAGAGAATCTCAAGCAGGCTCCCTGCAGAGCCGGATGCAGGGCTTGATCTCGTGATGCTGAGATCATGACCTGAGCTGAAATCAGGAGTCCGATGCTTAACCCACTGAGCCCCCCAGGTGTCCTGACCACCTGCCTACCTCTGAGCAAGTTTCTGCTCCTCCCTAGGGCTCTGGTCCCCCCATCCAAAGACGAGGAGGTTGGATGACATAAGGTGGTTCTAGAACTTCCATGTGCACAAGAATGACCCAAGAAGCTGCATTAAATTCATATCCATGGATATCACACCAGAGTTGGACCCAGTGGGTCCAGGGATGGGGCCCGGGCATCTGCACTAATCAGATCCAGGAGGACTGGGGACCACGCTTTTGACTCTGGACTCAATGACCCACAAGGACCGTTCTCTACATGTTGGCAGTTCCCCACCTATGAGCCCCCATCTTTTCAGATTAGAAGCGAGAAGTTTTCTTTCTCAGCCTCCTTTGCACGAGATCCAGTTGCGCCCCAGCTGGACTGAAGCTTGTGTCTGGGAGAAATGGGCTCGGGGCAGGTCTCAGGCAGGAGCACGGCCACTCCTCCGGGTTGTGGAGATGGCCAGGACAGCAGCGTAGAGGCGACACTTTGTTCCCAGCATCGGGGCTACGCTTTGTCTGTGTCCAGAGGTGGCTCCACACGCATCTTCACAGAGCAATTCTGTGATGACGATCCTGCTCCCCGGCCTCCTAGAGATTCTGCCAGCGCCCTGGATCGACTTGGCCAGAGAGCAATCCCACTGTCTGCACCAACGTGCCTGGACACAGGTGACACACTGGATGCACACAGAGAAGGGAGAAATGATTCTTTGGGCAGGACCTACGACAAGTGAGCTTCCAAAGATCCTCTGAGGCCCGGGAGCTCTTCAAGAAAGAGCCGGAGGGTTGGGGAACTGACCTGTTGAACGGCAGGGCTCAGGCCAACACCACGTTCAAAGGCTCCTCCTCTTCTTGAGGCAACAAGGACCTGTTCACATCACAGCCCAGCTAAGAATATGGGGCAGAAGACATGGGAGAAAAAACCCAACTGGTTCTTCCTCTTCCCCCTCCTCCTCCTTTTCTTCTTCTTCTTCTTCTTCTTCTTCTTCTTCTTCTTCTTCTTCTCCTTCTCCTTCTTTCCTTCTTCTTCTCCTTCTTTCCTTCTTCTCCTTCTTTCCTCCTCCTCCTCCTCCTCTTCTTCCTCTTCTTCTTCTTCTCCTTCTCCTTCTTTCCTTCTTCTCCTTCTTTCCTTCTTCTCCTTCTTTCCTCCTCCTCCTCCTCCTCCTCTTCTTCCTCTTCTTCTTCTTCTTCTTCTTCTTCTTCTTCTTCTTCTTCTTCTCCTTCTCCTTCTTTCCTTCTTCTTCTCCTTCTTTCCTTCTTCTCCTTCTTTCCTCCTCCTCCTCCTCCTCCTCCTCCTTCTCTTCTTCCTCTTCTTCTTCTTCTTCTTATTCTTCTTCTTCTTTTCTTCCTCCTCCTCCTCCTCCTCCTCCTCCTCCTCCTCCTCTTCTTCTTCTTCTTCTTCTTCTTCTTCTTCTTCTTCTTCTTCTTCTTTCTTCTTCTTCTTCTTCTTTTCTTCCTCTTCCTCTTCTTCTTCTTCTTCTTCTCCTCCTCCTCCTTCTCCCTCTCCCTCTCCCTCTCCTTTCCCTTCTGCTTCCCCTTCTCCATCTACTACTCAATTTGGAGGAAATGAACCAAAATAAGTGAACCGTGAAGCAAAGGCTGTGGCATGGGGTGGGCTTTTGTTCCAGCAGAGGGAATGCAAATGCACTCAGAGCTGCCCCCCCCCATTGTGGTCCCGACCCCTCTGACGTCACACTCGTTAGGCAAATCCAGCCACCTCAGGCTCTACCGGTAACCCGTGGGGATGACGTGTCTCCCCAGGGAGGACAAAGGACAAATCCTCAGGCAAGGATGTTCATTTCTAGGCTGCGGAAGCTCTAAAGTAATAAAAGGCCAACAATAATTAGAAAGTGTTTTTGTAATATTCTCCTCTCTGAAGAGAGCAACACAAAGGTTCTCGGAGACTGGTGCTAATGGGAAAATGGGATGTTCTGAAAGGAGCTGCTTTGAATCCGTGCTCCCCGGCCAGCTCCCTGGCAATCGCAGACACACAAATTAAGGGTCTGATTTTCCAATTTTCAGAAAATACAGGGCAAGAACTTTCTGGATGGAAATGAGGTTTAAAAAGAAAAAAAGAGAGAGAGAGAGAGAGAGAGAAGAGAGAAGAAAGGCGGTGAATTAAATGGAGATGTAGACAGTTATTTTTCCTTTTCTTGGCTCCATAGAGATTCCTCCCCGAGCATCATGAAATTAGGATGTTTCCCAAAAAAGTATGGGCTCTCTGCCCATTGGGGAAAACTCTACGCTCTTCTCTGAATGTTCAAAAGGCAAGATCCGAAGACGGTGGCCTATCTCCTAGCCTGACCGTGAACAAACCAAGTGGGTGCCCTGGGAGTCGGTGCAAGGCAAGTCTTTAGGGTACATTTATGAGCGAGTGAGTGAGACGATGCTGTCCCCTTAGGCTGCAGCCCGGCATCCACGTCCTTTCCATTTTCCCAAAGACCCTGATCGCCACTCACTCACGTAACAACCGTCTAACTGAGCACCTACTATGTGCCCAGCCCTGTTCTAGGTGCTGTGGATAACCAAGTGAACCAGACAGACAGAGGACTCTGCCCTTCTGGATCTTTCATCCTAGTAGGGAAAGCAGATTATCCCCCACTCACGTGAGTAAAATTATGTTAGATCGTGGCGGGCGCTACAGAGCAAGAATAAAAGGGAGGCGAGGGACAGGAAGTAGCAGGGGAGGGTGACAGTAGGTCTAATTTAAGTAGTCCCCCCTCCTGAAGTCTTTGCTAGCCACCCCGGCCCATTTATCGATGTTCATCCAACTCCTCAGTGACTGTGTCTACCCAGGGTTTCTCAGGGTCAGCACTGGCCACACACTGTGCTGCACCATTCTTGGCTGTGGGGGTGTCCTGTGCCTTGTGGGAGGTTTGGCAGCACTCCTGGCCTCTACCCACTACGTATTAGGAGCACGTAAACCTTTCCAGCTGTGACAACTAAAAACGTCTCGGGACATTGCCAATGTCCCCCGAGGGGTAAAATCGCCACGGATGAGAACCAACGGTCCACCCCTCCCTATCCAGAAGATGCTCGTGGACCAGCAGCATGGGCATTGCCTGGGAAAGGGCTTGATGTGCAGCAGCTCAGGTGTTATGACCAGATGAGCTTAATCAGCATCAGTATTTTTACAAGATTCTTGGGCGATTCATAGGCATATTAATTAAATATCTAGGAAGCCGAGTCTACACCGCTCATTGGACCCTTAAAGCAATGAGTCTCGTATGCATCCTAATCCCCTGAAAGGCTTGCTACAAAGTAGGGATGCCTAGACCCCTCCTGGATCTATGGAATCAGAATCCCAGGGCACGGGGTCATGGCATCTGGGTTTGTGACCAACATCCGAGGTGACTGATGCACACTAACACCTGAAAACCTTTGTTTCAGGCCTACTGGTTCTCAAAGGAGGGTCCCCAGACCAGCAGCATCAGCATCCAGATTTCTAGTTCTACTAGAAATGCAAATTGTCAGGCCCCATCTCAGCCCCAGTGAAGCAGAAACTCCAGGGCGGGGACCAGCAACCCATTTTAACAAGGCTTCAAGGGGAGTCTGAAGAAGCTTGAGTTTGAGAACCACTGTCCTTGGGGGGTTGGTTATAAGGACAATCGCCGCCGGGGCTGGGCAGGCACGTATGGAGCTAACAAAGAGGAAATATCTTGAGAGGCCCTGTAGTATGCTCGAGAGTCTAAGTTCTTGCTCCTGACATTTGAATAAAAAAAGAAAAAGAGAGAAAGAAAACTCTCCAGCCAAATAAAACACCCCTGTAGACCGGATCGGCTGGGGGCCACCACTCTGCCATCCTGCACGAGACGGCACATTGCGTGGCTGTTCTCCTTCTAAGAAAACCTGGATGCTTCTTCCTCCAGTTAGCAGTGATCTCCTCGGGGACCGACGTCTACCTCTTGGGAACCTGTACTAAGTTGGTGAGACCCACCAGGCGCTGGCCAGATTTTGATGAATTCTCATTGCCCCAACCTGCTTCAAAACAAATGCACAGAGGAAAGTTGCGGCTAAGAGAGGTTTGGCGGTGGAGGGCCGGGTTCTCAGGAAAGGGTTCGATGAGGGGCGGGAAGGATCGGGGGAGGATGGGGTTTCTCAGCCTTAGCTCTGTGGACCGGTGGGGCCGGGCAGGTCCTTGTCATGGACGGAAGGGCTGTTTTGTTCCTTGAAGGATGCTTAGCAGCATCCCTGACCTCTGCTCACTAGATGCCAGCAGCACCCGCAGCCAACCAAAAAGGTTTCCAGGCGCCGCCAAGCATCCTCCGGGGGCAAACTGTCCCTGTTTGAGGACCACTGAATAAGAAACGGGAGAGGATGACAACAGGAGTTGTCTCTTCTCAGGGTGGCCCCGGCCAAGGATGGAGCAAGGAGGCAGGCCGAGGGCTGGCACTGCCACCCAGGACTGTTGGGGACCCTCCTGTTGGGGTCCTCCTCTAACAGGCTGGGCTGTCTTTGCTCTGGAGCAACCTTCGGGCCGCCTGAGCTTTGTCAGGTCCCCGTGACCCCCCCTCCCCACCGCAGGACCTAATCCCCTTCCTCGCCTTGCCCTTCACACCCGCTGTTCCCTGATGAATCCTCTGCACCTGTAGCACCCGCCCACGTCAGCTTCCAACCTGTGAGAGTAGCACGCCGGGCGCAGCAGCCCACGTCCCGAGCCCGCTCTGCCCGCAGCCGTGTGTGTGCTCACAACACCTGCAGAATCGAGAACCCTTGCGTGGTTCTAAGCAGATGAAGATGCCAACGAACCACATTCGACCTCCTGGGGCGGGGGGCAGTGAGGGCTTCCCCACCTGGGGCAGGGGCAAGTGGCGGGCGCCTTCGGGAAGGGCTCTCAGCCTCTTTTTACAACGCCCCCCCCCCCCCTCAAGCAAGAGAAGAAACTTCCTGATGACATGAGGCTAAAAGATATTTACGAACAACATAAATCATTGGAAATCCCTCTTTGTCCGAGTCTGTGATAAATGTTCTCTGTCTGAGGGGGTCTCCGGGGGTCTCCGCACGGCTTCCGGTTCTGTGTGCGGCTCTGCGAGAGGAGAGGTGCAAACCCCAACTCCTTTTAAATACATGGCAGGTCACGGCTACAAATCGATGTCAAGCGCGTGAGCTGCAGCCGGCTCCACGCCACTGGCACGCACGTGTTCTATTATTTATTTTTAAATAATGAGGGGCCTAAGATGCACGTCACAGGAGGGGAGACCCCCGTCTGAATTCCTGCCACGGACTCTCACTTCACCTGGGCCTGGGTAGGAAGCTGCTGACAGGTTTTTAGAGCAGCACCAACATCCCGCAGGAGGTGGAGGTGGGGCGGAGAGCCAGAGAGGGAGGGAGGACACAAGGGAGGGACACATCTCTTCACCAGGCACGCTCTGGGATGGAAAGCACCCCAAATCTCTCCTGGGTGCAGAGAAACAGTCCCTCCGCCGGAGCCAAGGAGACCTTCAGAGGTCACTCTGAGCGTCCGAGGCCTCCAGAGCTCACCCAGCTTCCCCAGCTGAGACGTGAGGCTCAAAATCCTCCTGCCACTTCACATGGGTCCTTGTGAGGTCACGTGACTCGGAGTGAGGGCACCACGTGAGGTAAGAGAGCCCATCTCCGTGTCCGAGAAGGACTCTTGGGGGCACTTTGGGTTCAGTCCAAAGTGGCCTGAGTCTAAGCCATGAGCATCTTGAGTAGCCTGAGGTCAGCCCACAGCCACCAGCTCCTGTGTCCCTCAGGACAGGGAAGCAAAATGACGTCCTGGAGGCCAAGGGCAGGGCGGCCGGGGGGCCGCTGGGTTTCCTCCAAACGCACATGGAGGTATCCAGATTCCTGGATACTCCGTATTCCTGGATACAGAGGTATCAGGATTCCTCCAGACCAATTTAAAGACAAGAACCTGACTTTGTTTCTCTCTCTCTCTCTCTCTCTCTCTCTCTCTCTCTCTTCAAAATGCTGAGTTTAGGAACCAGGGTTGCAAAGAGCAAAGATGTTCTACGTAATGTGCCCAGCAAAGGGGTCCATCCCGTGTCGGGGAGCTAAGCCAGAAGGCAGCCACCGCGCCCCAAGGATGTGTGAGGAGCCCCTGAAGCAGGATCTGGGCTCCCCTGGCCCAGAGCGCACTTGCAGGGGCACACCTGAAAGATTTTATTGAAGATTCTTCTACTTGCAAGAGAGGAAATTCCCGGGTTTCCTGGAAACCAGATTCCACTCCCTGCCACCGACCCCCATTTTTCTCTCCAGCTGAAGAATTTATTTCAAGGTGCAGGAACGTCTCTGCGGGGCCGCACAATCCTAGGCTGTTTAAGCAACATCAGAATCAGTGGGTTTTCCCCCCTAGTTACCTCCCTATCGCCTTACACGAGCGCAGTCACATCAGAGTTCATCCCGCAATGGAGCTTAAAGGATTTCTATTTTCAAAAGGAAGATGAAGAAGATGGATTTGAAGGTGTTAAGTGTGGGGAGTCAGGGTTTTGTCCTGGTTTGGTTCCAAGGAACAACGTGATCACTGGAGTCGTAAATCACGGCATCCAATCTGAAACTGAGATCTATTTTCATTTATTTTTCCTTTCCCCCCCCCTTTTTTTGGAGAACTCATCTACATATAACAGGGGAAGTAGGTTGCAGACGGCACTTATCTGAACCAACTTGACGCCGCTGTGTTTTGAAGATATTCAGTGGGAATCCTTCCACCTAGAAGGCATCGTGGTTCCCACCGGGACGTCCTTTTCCATTTTCTCTGTTTGTTCCAGAATAATTACAACCTGAAGAGAAATCTGCCTGAGGTTAAAGTCAGGTGTTTGGTTCAGATAAAATACAGCCGGCCTGCCTGGAAAAGCACAATGCATCCAGTGTTCCTGGGTTGTGGATGAATTCAGAGCCTCAGACGCAGAATCAGAGGTGCGTGCTTCAGAGGAGGGCACCATCCTCTCATGTTCTTGCTAAAATAGTCATCTCCCCGGCGTCTGCACGCTCAGGGAGCTGGGGGCAAAGGGATCATCGGCTGAACGCTCCCCAGCGTATGCTCACCTGCAAGTCTTCTCACTGGGCCAATTCGGACCCTTTGGAAGGGCCAGGCCTGCACGGCAGGCTCCACACACCGAACACGCCGGGGAAGCCAACTGGCTACGCCAGCTCCGGGGAAAGCAAGGGCTCGTCTGGCCTTGCCTCTCCTCATCTGTCACGTGCTGACTGTGGCTGGCAACGTAGGTAGTAGCCGTAGGGGACGGGACGGTGTCCCACTCCACCAACCCCTTCCCCCAAAGTCAAGTCTACCTGGCATCTCAGAATGTGAACCTTATTTGGAAGAAGGGTCTCCACAGCCGCAAGTCGTAGTGATGAACCTAGAGATGAACTCTTCTTGGATTCAGGGCGCGCCTTGCGTTCCGTAACCGCGTCCTGGTGAGAAGAGGAGAGGACGTGGAGAGACGCAGGGGCGGAGAAGGCCACGGGGCAAACAGATGTTTGCGGGCAACAGAGATTATGACGCCACAAACCAAGGAACTCCTGGAGGAGCTCAAGGAAGGAGCCGTCAGAGGGCGCGTGGCCCGGCTGGTGCCTCGATTTTGTCCCTCCGCTTCCACAACGATGAGAGATTGTATTTTGTTGTTTTGAGCCACCAGTTTGCGGTAATTTGTGATGGCAGCCCCAGGAAACTAATTATTAGTTTAAAGTGATCAATGAACTAATTAACCTTAATTATTAAATGCTATTCTATTAGCATAGATGCTATTCTAGTATGATATCTTAACCGTGCGCCACTCCCCAAATTCTGAATCTCCAGGTGTCTCTTTCTGCAAACCTTTTCCTTCCTACAGTCTCCAAATTGCCAAGGGAACGTGAAACCTCTGGCCCCAGTGGTGGGGAGAGAGCAGCTGCCTCTTACCCAAATGAGGTGACTGTGTCTTCACAAAACAACTGGAATACAAAGAGCAAAGACGGTACCGGTTGATGAGGGTTCGGTGCGAGACAACGGGCCAGCGTGTGCCAAACACCCTCCGAGCTTTTTTAGGCTGACTCCTGGGGGGGTAAGGGTGATTGATCATCACACAATCAATCATCCTCTGCTGCCACACAAGGGGAACCACGCAGCAGAGGTTAAGTTCCTCGGGCGAGCAGAACCGGCTTTGATTCCAGGCCTGCAGCGTCTGCATCCTAAGCCCCTCTCCTGCCGCCACCCTGCCTCTCTTCTCCTCTCCACCCCTGCCGGAACCCTAACAAGCACCCAACGGTTGACTCTTGCAACCTCGGGCTCTGCAACAGAAAATATAAACGTACAGCACTTAAATAATTGATTTTGACGGAAACAAAACCACTGCATAACTTATTCATCAATCGCTCTATCAGCACAGCCAATAAATGTCATTCTTTTGATGCCAAAGCACTCCATGGGATGAAAAGGGGAACAGTGATAACACATTTCCAACGCACGGATCATTTTTTTTTTTTTTTTTTAAAAAGGCAGCTACTGGACTTCTTGGAGATTGCTCAAGGTAACACAGAGAGCGGTTCGCTTAATCGGCTCGGATCTCCCGCTCATTGGGATGCCGCGGTGGCCTGCTCCCGGGAGATGCCGCCGGCCTGATGGGGGACCGGGCTAGTCACGGCCTCTGGTTATAGTGCCTGTGTGGATACGACCCCTTTGTGGGGCAGGGCTGGAAACGGGGATACATGGGCAGCTCCAAATGCCTCGCTGGAATACAGAGCCCGTCACGTTCCTGGGTGGAGGGACTGTTTGTGCTCACGGTTCTGAAACACCAGGAGTCAGTATTAGTCCGAGAGGCAAAGACCATCAATTCAAGACAAACAGAAATGGATGCACACAGACTTCTGAAGAACCGACGTGCCCGCAGTTTTGAGGGGCAGCTGCTACCTACGGTGCCGGGACCCCGTGAGTAACTGACCCCGTCCTCCTCTAACATGCGGTTGTGAAGACCACACTCGAGGAGCAGATGGAGACGTGCCCGGATGGGAGTGTGTGGCTGCCCAGGCCCCACGGCCGACCGACACCGAGGCCCCAGCCTGTGGTGTCGGCTGCCGCTGACCCGCCGCTGCGGATGCCCCAGGAGTCTCGTCTGGACCTGAGCCCAGAACATGTAACTAGTAACAGGAGCAGCAAAGTGCAAAGGAAATGGCCACTGTCCAGTCCGGGAACAGGCCTCTGCTAAAACCCCCCACTGCCGCGTGGTAACGAAGTCGGTGCCCTTGGCCTTTTCCCTGGGAGCCGTCTCATCTCTCCTTCCTGACCCAGGGCACACAGACACCTCATAAAACCCGACACGATAGGTCTGATCACAGACCCACTTTATGGATGAAGACACCGAGGTGAAGAACAGTCCTCAGGATCACCCAGCTAGTCGTGGTGAGGCTGTGATTCTACCCCAGGCCTCTCTGACGTCAGAAGCCATGCCCTCAGGGGTCAGCAGGCTACGGCCCACTACTTGCTTTTGTAAATAAAGTTTTATTAGAACACAGCCAAACCCATTTCTTTATCTATGATCTGCACCTGCTTTCCTGTTACAATGACGGCAGTGAACAGTTGCCAAGGACACTGAACGGCCCATGAGGCCTAAGATGGTCCCTATCTAGGCCTGTACAGAAAGTTTGCTGGCCCCTGCTCTTAGCCATAACAATGTGCAATCAATGAAGGGGTGCAGGGACCGAAGCAGACAGAGCAGGGTGGCTGAGCCAGGTGGAGAAGGTCACAGGGCCCTTCTGGATGGCATCACCAGAGACCAGGCCCACCTCACAGCTCCGACCTCTAGCATTAGAATCATCTCTTCCCGGGGACTCAAGAATCACTCAGTCTCTCAGTGCCTCAGTTTCCCTATTCACAAATGTGGTGAAAAGGGACGCCTGGGAGGTTCGACCGTTGAGCATCTGCCTTCAGCTCAGGGCATGACCCCAGGGTCCCAGGATCGAGTCCCACATTGGGCTCCCTGCATGGAGCCTGCTTTCCCTCTGCCTGTGTTACTGTCTTTCTCTCTCTGTGTCTCTCATGAATAAATGGATAAAATCTTAAAAAAAAAAAGACAAACAAATGTGGTGAACAGCATCATCTTCCTTCGTGGAATTGTCATGACATTTAAATGGGATTTATAAGAGAAAAGCCTCAAGACAGGGCTTGGCACTGAGTTGTGAACTCAGTGCCAAGCTTATTCCCTTCTTTCTAACCAGCGACGTTACTCTGTGTCCCTGGCAAAAGTAAGGGTAGCACACGGGAAGCTCCTGCCACCGGCCTGCTGTGTGACGCACCCATCGGGCAGAGGCACGGAGGGGGCTCTGCTTTCTGGATAAATAAGCAAAAGGCAAAAGCAGCACAGTGGAGGACCATGTGACCCACACGGCCACCACCCCGTCTGGCTGGCAATACCTTAAACAGGGCCTGCCGCTCTCTGACCGGGTACAAGTGGAGGCAGGGATCGCTTTTTTTTTTTTTTAAGATTTTATTTATTTATTCATTAGAGACACAAAGAGAGAGAGAGAGGCAGAGACACAGGCAGAGGGAGAAGCAGGCTCCATGCAGGGAGCCCGATGTGGGACACGATCCCGGGTCCCCAGGATCACACCCTGGGCTGAAGGCGGCGCTAAACCACTGAGCCACCGGGGCTGCCCAAGGGCTCGCTCTTAAATAAAAGTTTTCCAATGGATTTGAGTCTTCCTCAGTTAAGTGCCCAAGCACCCAATCCGGTAGCTCGACCGTGGCAGTGAAAGACAGGGCTCGGCCGCTGGAGACCTGGATTTGAATCCCGACTCTGCGGCTCATCAGCTGGGCCACTCCGGGAAACTTAGGGTCCCCGCTTTTCACATTTGAGAATGGGGGGGGTGTGTGTGGCTATAACAGAATCTGACCTAGATACTAAATGTCTGAATGGAAAGGAGAAAAAGCGCGTGAAGTGTTGAGCCCACGGCCAGGCGTAGAGGGGGCCGTGGGTAAGTGTGATTACTCACCTCATCCCCGAGCCCCCACCGTCCCCCATGGCAGGGGTCCGCTGCACAATCATGGGGAGAAGGGGGCATCTGTGTTCAGCCCCCCGGCAGCCGGCGGTGGCTCGGCAGAGCTCCCACTTCCAAGCTTTCCCTCTGCCTGGTCCCAGCCCCATTCAAGCGAGCGCTAATCGCATTATCGGGATTATCTCCCTGCGGTCGCAGAGCGGCTGCCCTGGGACTCGGGCTTAATTCCGTTTTAATAACAGATTCTTAAACACATTTGAAAACAAAATTATGATGCCCTTTCATCCCTTCAGTTGGGGGAGAAAAGCCTTCCTAATGTACAGAAATGTGTTGGGTTTTGTGTCGTCTATTGTTTTGTTGTTTGGATTTTTTTGTTGTTGTTGTTTTGTTTAAGAGCCTGTATGGTTTGGGAGATGGTTGGGGGCTCGGAGTCCAGGCTTTTTCTCTTTCGGAATGATTTCCCTGGCAACAAAGGAAACAGCTAGTCTTCCCAAATGCAAGGACCTGCCTTATTTGAAAGTTGCCTTGTTGTAGGGCCAAAAGGGATCATGGTTTCTAAAAGCTGCAAACTCGCTTTAGGACGACATATCCAATTCAGGGACAGGCTTGGAATGCTTTGTGCATCTTGTATTTATGGAAAACATAACATTTTACTTTCCCAGGCAGGACCAAGGTGGTGGTTGGTTTTCTAGAAGTTTCCATTGATTATAAAGGACACAACATATAGCGCTAGCTACGGGGGAGAGGAGCTCACTGGGCTTAAAGGTGAGCAGAGAGGCTGGGCACCTGATGATTTTCACTCCTTCCTCTTTTAATACTTTCCTCCATTATGAGCCACATCCTCCTCCCCCCAAAAAACCCCATAGTGTCCTAGATTTCCTCAAGGTTAAATGACATCTCTTCTCCTTGGTGATCCATAGAACTATCCCTAATTCCACCCTTAGTAACACATTCCTTTGACTAGATTCGGCCTTTTCCTGGCAGCCTCCTTGGCACTGAGTGGGGCACTTGACGGGATGAGCACTGGGTGTTATTCTGTATGTTGGTAAATTGAACACCAATAAAAAATAAATTTATTAAAAAAATAAAAATAAATAAAACATAAATATCATCAAAGCAGGTAAAAGTAGGATCTCTTGCTAGTCCCTAAAGATTCACGTGTGAATTAGGGTAACTCCAGGATTACCTGGAGTGCCCTAAGATAGAGCAGAGTGGATGAACCTGGTGGAGAAGGTCTGCTGTCGGAGAACATGGGACGGGGAGAAGAAACGTGGGGACACAGAGAAGCCGCCGACAGACAGTGGCCTGGGCAGCTTATTCGTGGGCACACTTCCACTGCAGAGAGTCTAAACCTGGTTTAAGAGGTGGCTTAGGAGGCCAAAGTCTCCGAGCCAGTGCGCAAAATGTCATTATAATTGTATTTTTCTCCAAGTCTACGGTTTTTATCAGATTCCCAAAGAACTCTGACCTAGAAAGATTATAAATAAGCATAAGCGCCGACGTCTCTTAAGGTCAATCCGGGCGCCAGGCCCTAGGTACCCGGGTGGCCGGCCCGCCCCCTCCCACGGGCGCTAAGTCATCGCTCGGTTCCCTTTCACAGATGGGGAGCCTGAGGCTCAGGCTTGGTCAGGCAGCGGAGAACGCGGCGTAACAACATCGGCTCCCACGTAATCAGTGCTCACCGCACCGGGCGGTGCTTCCAGGTAACGTCAGGCCCCGCAGGCTCTGCCGTGGAGCCGGGAGGTTGTCAAGGACCCCGCCAGGGCCACGGGGCCAGCGAGTGGCAGCGCGCCGTCCAGCGCCCTCAGGAGCTTGCACGGCCCCGACCGCAGCCCCGAGCACGGCTCCTGCCCCTGCCCCTGCCCCTCCCAGCGCCCCCATACGAGGCTCCCACCCAATTTCACATGGGCCTCAAAACTCCTCCAGGAGCAGCGGCTCTGCCCCCCGAGCGAGGCTTGCACGGTCCTCGCCATCAGGAGCAGGAAGGGAAAGCACGTCCCGGCGCCGGGCTCTGAGGTCGCAGCGCCAGGGCTGTTCTGGAAGGTGTTTCGTCGGGGATCAGGAGAAGCCGGGTCCCTGTCTCACAAAGCCCTAGACTCAGCCTGAGGGCCGCAGTCTCCACCTAAGGGCCTCACAACCCGCAACCCCCTTCGGCGAGAGGCACTTCCTAAACTTCAGGTTTTGGGGTCCAGCGCAGGTGACAACCGCCACCTTCTACTCTTTACCAGCCAGGGTCACTCTAACAGCCAGAGGAAATCTCTCGCGGCTGTTTCTTCACCTGCACACGGGTGACAGCAGCACCGCTTTGCATCGTCCTGAGGACGCAGAGAGATGGTCTGAGTGACACAGCTCGGGTGACGGCCCCGGGTATTTCCACTCTGAGGCCTTCGGAGCGCGGCCTGCATGACACGTCCTGCCACCAGCATCCTCTGAGCCGGGTGGACCCACTGGCCGGATGCCCCAGCCCTGAGGGCCTCCCCAGGAGGGATGTCAGTGCTCACACCAGCAGAGCCTCAGGCAAGCTGGGATGAGCCGGTCACCCTGTCCTAAGCAGGCCGCTCCCTCCCAGCCTGGGGACCCCGGAGTGCTTGCTCCCCACCCCAGGCCGTTACCAGCACGCAGGGGCCTGAAGCTGAATTATCTGGAACAGAAACCTAAGAGGCTTTTCCCTTTCTGAAAAACAGCTCTGTATCCGAGCCACCAAAATGTCACCGTTTCCCCATCAAGCTAGAGAAGCAAATTGTTCTAATCTATATCTGTCCCTGCAGCTCAGCCTGCTTGTAATGAAGCACTATCCGAGCACTCACCGGAGAAGGCATTTCAGGCGTCCAGTGATTTAAACCACCTCCGTTAAGCTCAAACAAACAAAAACCTATAAAGAGGGATTTCACTAATTCACTCTAATGACCGGGAGACCCATCTAAATACACTACATTATCAAGGGGATGAGAAAAATAATTAAAAAAAAAAAAAAAAAACCCAAAGAGCTGGTAGGCATATAGATTCACTTCATTGAATCAGCCAAGTACTTGTGAGCAGGTTACGCTACTACTCGGGGCCGGGAGCACTTGGTTGTGGTCTACAGTGGTCGGGGCGGCCCCAGGCACAGAAACCAGAAAGAGCCAGACGGGCATCCCTCAACCTCCCGGGCCGCCCTGTGCTCCGCTTTCTCCGCTGCAGGGAGGACCCAGAGCTCGGGAGGTAGGGAGTGGGCCTCTTCGCCAGAGCTCAGAGGACTGGTCCTCGAAGTGTGGCCCCTGGGCCAGCAGCAGCAACAGCACCTGGAAGCCTGTAAGAAAGGCCAGTTCCTGTGCCCTCACCCCACCCAGGCAGATGCACGGGGAAACTTGGGACGGGTGCCCAGGACTCCACTTGAACAGGCCCCCCAGGGGGTTCTCAGGCTCAAGTTTGAGAAGCACCTGCCTGGATCGGTTAAGGGCCCACTCAGCTGGTTCAGCAAAACCAGCAGCACAGACCTGGGGCGGGGGGAGTGGCCTCCCTGGCCCTGGGGACACACGGGCGGTGCTGGTGGCCCTGGAGCAGAGGGACTAGTCTCCCAGGCCTCTCCCAGCAGGGGGGAGCAGGCCAGCATGTGTGCAGTGTGAGCTGCCGACACGCCCAGTCTCCGAGGCATTTCCGTGCACACTAACCCAGAGGTGACCTAGGCCTTGACGAGCTCCAGAAGCAACGGAGCCACAGGACGGCCTCTGTCCAGTGGGGAGGAGCCCGGGTGCCTGTCTTGGGGGTTGTGGGGGGCAGGAAGACAGAGATGGCCTTTCCTCATGTCTTCCTACGCTCTCTATCCTGGGTTGATGGATGCTCTAAGAGGCCACAGCAAAGCACTCGTGGCGCTGAGTCAGGCTGTACTCGCGGGACAAGTACGCAGTTGGCAATGTCCGGAAGCATTTTGGTCGGCACGTCCAGGGATGAGGGTGGTGCTCCTGGCATTGGCATCCATGCACAGAGGCCAGGGATGTGCTAACTGCCCTATGCAGTTGGCAACGTCTGGAAGCATTTTGGTCGGCACGTCCAGGGATGAGGGTGGTGCTCCTGGCATCCATGCACAGAGGCCAGGGATGTGCTAACTGCCCTACGGTGTACAGGAGAACCCCATGTGACAGAATGATCCAGCTCCAAATGCCAATTACGCCAACACTGAGGAAGACACGCATGGATGAGGTATTCACACCTGAGCCATGTTTACTGCACATCTACTGTCTCCCAGGCACCACATTGCTTATCATAAGCCTTCATTCATTTAATCCTGAGAACAGATGTCAAAACCCCATGGGATGCAGCCCACTGACGCGCTGTTTGGCCAAAGCAGGGCTTTTGGTGTGTGTGTGTGTGTGTGTGTGTGTGTTTAAACAAATGTTGAATTAGTTGTTGACATTTAAAACTCAGGAGACTTCATAGAAAGTCTGGGCTTCTAATCTTTCCTTAAAAATCAAAAGGATCTGGCCGCTCTGGGCCTGGAGTCTTAGATGGAGACTGTTGACGGGAGCCACTGCCTGTTTTACCTGCTCCGGACTTTGCCACAGTCCCTACCGCTCCCCAGGGAGATCGATCAGCTGCCAGTTGTCACTGCTCTTGTCACCTCACCTGGCACCTGCCGGTGTATGAACTTGTTACCTCTGCCTCAGAGCTACGTTCCAGGCCCCAACCTCTAGCCCACACTGATATGTCTCGAACACGTATCTGTGACCCTTTTGTTCACTCAACATCTTTCTCCCTATCTCCAGTTTCTACTAGACCTTCCCAGAAAAGAATCTTCCTGTAGAGCCCCAAATAGACTCATTGCTGAGCTACCCCTCCCCCAAGGGGTAAATGATGGGAACAGCCATGACCTCACCAGTAGCATCAGCAGTTTCTCTGTGTACCTGTCAGTCTCCCCTGCTCTACCGTGAACTCCATGTGGCCAGGTACCCTGTTACTTATCTCTAAGTTGGCAGAGTTTCTCAACTCT
This sequence comes from Vulpes lagopus, assembly GCF_018345385.1. Lineage (NCBI taxonomy): Eukaryota > Metazoa > Chordata > Mammalia > Carnivora > Canidae > Vulpes > Vulpes lagopus. The sequence continues at coordinate 131,885,791 of NC_054831.1, forward strand.
GGCGTTATCATGTTTGGAGCAGGTAATTCTGTTGTTGGGGGCTGTCCTGTGCATCATGAATGTTCAGCAGCACCCTTGAGTTCTACTCACTAGATGCCAGTAGCACCTCCTCACTCCTGGGTGTGACAACTAAAAATGTCTCCAGACATTGCCCCCAGGAAGACAAAATTGCCCCACTTAAAAATCACTAAGATGGTGAATGGCCTGGAACATAGATAGCACTGAAATGTTTCATGGATGGATAGATGGATGGATGGATGGATGAGTGGGCAGATGGGTGAGTGGGTAGATGGCTGAAGGGACAGACAAATGGATGGATGGATGGATAGATGGATGGATGGATGGATGGATGATGGGTGGATGGATGGATAGGTGGGTGGATGGCTGAAGGGACAGTCAAATGGATGGATGGATGGATGGATGAATGAGTGGGCAGATGGGTGAGTGGGTAGATGGCTGAAGGGACAGACAAATGGATGGATGGATGGATGGATGGATGGATGGATGGATGATGGGTGGATGGATGGATAGGTGGGTGGATGGCTGAAGGGACAGACAAATGGATGGATGGACAGTTGGATGGATAGACAGTTGGATGGATGGATAGGTGGATGGGAGAGCAGATGGGGTGAGTAGGTAGAGAGGTGGATGGAAAAACAAACATATAAGAGCAAGACTAGGGAGTAGGTGGAGAAGAAAGTAGAAAAATTCAAGTCACAACCAAATGAAACATAATGAAGAGTGAAGCTAATACAATGGCTCTGAAATGGCAATTTTAAACGAGAGCAAATTGGGCTGAAATGCCACACAACTGCCCAGGGCTGCTGCTGGTTATTTAAAGTAAAGAGCCCTTGTTATAGATCATAACGGGATCAAAATGACATGGCCAGGGTAAGTCCTCGCACTCAGAAAGATGCAGCTTCCTAAATAGGATTTGTTTTCTACTATTTAGCTTACTTCACTCTGGATTTTTGTTCTTGAAGCTGGACCCTGAATTGTGGCCCGGTGACCTGGCCCTGCGCAGACGTCATTCCGGTGCCAAAATATCTTATTCTGTAGGAATTCAGTTAAAGCACACGATGGCAAAGTTTGAGAAACTACAGCGTGGTGAGTGGGTTTCCTCTCGGGGGGACTATTTCCATGTCAAAAGCACCTCGTGGGATCAGCAGTGCCATCCAAACTACCCCTGTTTTAGGTAAAGACATTGAAAGGGTGAGCAGGGGGCTCTGGGTTCAGGCATGTTGGCCATCCCACCAGGATCAAGTAAGGCGCGTTACCCAACCATCGAACGTCACGAGCCACATCATGATTTGTCTTTTCTCCTAATGCTGGAGTTCAAATGGTTCATTTAGACCCTACAATTATCCTCTTGGGGGGAAAAAAAGCCCCAATCAAAATTTTGGAAAATAAATCCAATCAAGTAAATGTTGTTCTTCGCAGTGATGCTTCCACAGAATAACACTCATCAAGATCGAGTTAACGGTTTTGTGCGAGCTGATTCCTGCCTCTTGGTGGAAGCGTTCTTGTTTCCAGAGGTCGGAAGGGGACAAACTCTGCTCTCCGGGATTCACACGATGCCCCCCCGCCCCGCCCCCATCTCTCATCCATTTGATAGAAAAGATTAGGAGGAAAGAGGCTGATTTCTTCCTTCTCATGCACTATCACTCCGGTCCCTGTTCATTAACAGGGAAGGCAAGGACGGAAGTTAAAGGAAACCTCCCCGGTCATTACCAGCAAACCCACTGAGATGCTCCCGCGTACAGAGAGGCCTCCTCCCGCCCCCGGACACAAAGGAAGACTAGGCCTTCTGGCCACTAAAGCAAGTCTAAATATTCCTTCGAAACCATGCAGCTAGTGAGAACAGCACTCAACAATAGCTTTTCCCCCAAAGTCCATAAAGCCAAACACAGCAACTTGGAAACGAGGTTGAGGTGAGGAACACCAGGAAGCGCTTCACGCTAACCTTGCTCATGCCTAATGTGGTCACTTAGAGAACAAACGATTTTATCTTGATGCCCTTGGATTTAAAACGCGTCGAGTGACTTTCTCTGAATCCGAAATTCATACAGTTTTAGGAAAACTACCTGACCTGCGTCCAGGTGGGTTTGCCCTCCAGCACGCTCTCCCGCCCTGTGTGCACACGTAGCATTTGGAGGCTGAAGGTTGACCTGTCCTCTCTCTGATTCCCTGAACCGCCTGACCCCAATCTGCTGAGCCGCTGACCCCCAGGAGAGGAGAAGGGGCCCGTGGTGTGGTTTACGTGGTCCCAAAACCCATACATGCACCAAACGCTCCTTTTGCGTGGGCTGCCCAAGATACCGGCCACATCATTTTCAACTGTTTGAAGAAACTACTGATTAATAAAGCGCAGACTTATTTAAAACACCCCTGAGTTCATAATGTCTACGTTAGTTGTGATTTCTATCAGTCAGACGATGTTTAAGGGGGAGCTACGCCACGCGGGATGGGAAGCGTGTTGATGATGAAGTCGGTTGTCATACATGATAACAAGAGAGCGCTTCTGATGACTTCTGGTCCCACTGTAATTCTTTAATACACACTTGATTTAATGTTTCCTTGTAATTTGTTTTTTAAGATTTTATTTATTTATTCATGAAAGACACAGAGGAGAGAGAGAGGCAGAGACACAGGCAGAGGGAGAAGCAGGCTCCATGCAGGGAGCCCGACGTGGGACCCGATCCCGGGTCTCCAGGATCACGCCCGATGGATGGATGGATGGATGGATGGATGGATGGATGGATGGATGGATGGATGGATGGATGGATGGATGGATGGATGGATGGATGGATGGATGGATGGATGGATGGATGGATGGATGGATGGATGGATGGATGGATGGATGGATGGATGGATGGATGGATGGATGGATGGATGGATGGATGGATGGATGGATGGATGGATGGATGGATGGATGGATGGATGGATGGATGGATGGATGGATGGATGGATGGATGGATGGATGGATGGATGGATGGATGGATGGATGGATGGATGGATGGATGGATGGATGGATGGATGGATGGATGGATGGATGGATGGATGGATGGATGGATGGATGGATGGATGGATGGATGGATGGATGGATGGATGGATGGATGGATGGATGGATGGATGGATGGATGGATGGATGGATGGATGGATGGATGGATGGATGGATGGATGGATGGATGGATGGATGGATGGATGGATGGATGGATGGATGGATGGATGGATGGATGGATGGATGGATGGATGGATGGATGGATGGATGGATGGATGGATGGATGGATGGATGGATGGATGGATGGATGGATGGATGGATGGATGGATGGATGGATGGATGGATGGATGGATGGATGGATGGATGGATGGATGGATGGATGGATGGATGGATGGATGGATGGATGGATGGATGGATGGATGGATGGATGGATGGATGGATGGATGGATGGATGGATGGATGGATGGATGGATGGATGGATGGATGGATGGATGGATGGATGGATGGATGGATGGATGGATGGATGGATGGATGGATGGATGGATGGATGGATGGATGGATGGATGGATGGATGGATGGATGGATGGATGGATGGATGGATGGATGGATGGATGGATGGATGGATGGATGGATGGATGGATGGATGGATGGATGGATGGATGGATGGATGGATGGATGGATGGATGGATGGATGGATGGATGGATGGATGGATGGATGGATGGATGGATGGATGGATGGATGGATGGATGGATGGATGGATGGATGGATGGATGGATGGATGGATGGATGGATGGATGGATGGATGGATGGATGGATGGATGGATGGATGGATGGATGGATGGATGGATGGATGGATGGATGGATGGATGGATGGATGGATGGATGGATGGATGGATGGATGGATGGATGGATGGATGGATGGATGGATGGATGGATGGATGGATGGATGGATGGATGGATGGATGGATGGATGGATGGATGGATGGATGGATGGATGGATGGATGGATGGATGGATGGATGGATGGATGGATGGATGGATGGATGGATGGATGGATGGATGGATGGATGGATGGATGGATGGATGGATGGATGGATGGATGGATGGATGGATGGATGGATGGATGGATGGATGGATGGATGGATGGATGGATGGATGGATGGATGGATGGATGGATGGATGGATGGATGGATGGATGGATGGATGGATGGATGGATGGATGGATGGATGGATGGATGGATGGATGGATGGATGGATGGATGGATGGATGGATGGATGGATGGATGGATGGATGGATGGATGGATGGATGGATGGATGGATGGATGGATGGATGGATGGATGGATGGATGGATGGATGGATGGATGGATGGATGGATGGATGGATGGATGGATGGATGGATGGATGGATGGATGGATGGATGGATGGATGGATGGATGGATGGATGGATGGATGGATGGATGGATGGATGGATGGATGGATGGATGGATGGATGGATGGATGGATGGATGGATGGATGGATGGATGGATGGATGGATGGATGGATGGATGGATGGATGGATGGATGGATGGATGGATGGATGGATGGATGGATGGATGGATGGATGGATGGATGGATGGATGGATGGATGGATGGATGGATGGATGGATGGATGGATGGATGGATGGATGGATGGATGGATGGATGGATGGATGGATGGATGGATGGATGGATGGATGGATGGATGGATGGATGGATGGATGGATGGATGGATGGATGGATGGATGGATGGATGGATGGATGGATGGATGGATGGATGGATGGATGGATGGATGGATGGATGGATGGATGGATGGATGGATGGATGGATGGATGGATGGATGGATGGATGGATGGATGGATGGATGGATGGATGGATGGATGGATGGATGGATGGATGGATGGATGGATGGATGGATGGATGGATGGATGGATGGATGGATGGATGGATGGATGGATGGATGGATGGATGGATGGATGGATGGATGGATGGATGGATGGATGGATGGATGGATGGATGGATGGATGGATGGATGGATGGATGGATGGATGGATGGATGGATGGATGGATGGATGGATGGATGGATGGATGGATGGATGGATGGATGGATGGATGGATGGATGGATGGATGGATGGATGGATGGATGGATGGATGGATGGATGGATGGATGGATGGATGGATGGATGGATGGATGGATGGATGCGGGTCTCCAGGATCACGCCCTGGGCCAAAGGCAGGAGCTAAACTGCTGAGCCACCCAGGGATTCCCCTCCTTGTAATTTTTAATATGTATTTGGTATAAAGTTATAGGACAGTGGACATCTCCCAAAACCTGTTGGTTTCCTCTCACACACACAGAGTCATTTCTGTGACTTCTGTCACCTACTTGCCAAGTGACCCTGGAAAAGGTACAAAATCTCTCTAGGCTTCAGCTTCCTTATCAATAAACTAGGAGTGATGATAACAGCACCTAACCTCCCGGGACAGTTGAGAGGATTAAGTGGTACAGGATTTAGGTGTCAAGCCCTGTCCCCGGCACACAGTGGGTTTTCCTGCAAATGCTATCTCTCTAACCTTTACCCTCTTTTCTTTAATGTCATTGCACCCACTCACGCTACCTTAAAATGTGCAAATGAAAAGCAATCAGACACGAAATGTTTTTGGATTTCATGGGATCACGATGATCATTAGAATCAGATCATGTCGGAGTGGGATTTCTGGCTTTTCTATCTCAGCTCATCTTAGTTCATGCTGTATCTTTTTTTTTTTTTTTTCCTAATCCTGAGCTAAAAACCGCCCACGGAGAGACGTTCCTAATTAGCAGGCTTCATGGGTTGCCTTTAGGATCGGTCTGTGTTAAAGCGGCTACCTATTAGAACGGCGTTTCTGCAGTGTGCCAGGAGGCCGACCTCAAGATCTTCCTTGGGCTTCACGTGTGTGTAAACACAACTTCATCACAGTAATAGGCAAAATGTGAACCTGGCCCTATGGCGATGGACTAATCAGGCTCTGGGATATAATGTAAACCACTTCTCCTAAGATCAAGGGCTTTACAGAACACGACTTGGGGTTAAATCCCAGCTCTACCAATTACCTGCTGTGTGACCTTGAACAAATCATTTAACCTCTCTGTGTTCCAATCCCCCAGCTAGAAAGTTGGAAAAACAAGAGTGTTTTTTTTCTCCACTCTTAAATGTAAAGGATGTAAGGCTGGATGTGGCATAAAGTAGGTGCCCTACCGGTGGTCTGAAGGTTAGGTCTTCTGGACGAGTGTGAATCAGAGAGTGGAGCACTCCTTGGCCCAGAGCCTTGGGAATGGGACAAACCTTTATTTGGCTGAAGGACCCAGGGCCTGACCACCATCAGAGAAATGACATGGTGCCCGCTCCAGGCTAACTGATCCCTGCTCTGTCGTGCTCAGACCCAATGGCAAACAAGTTGGGATGATGCACATCACTGTTCCCGGTGGTTTGGGAAACCGTCCTGGAAAATGTAAATGTGTGGACAGAACTGATGCGTTCGTTCGAATTCCTTTGCTGCCAACTGAAAAGAAGTGAGTGCAACAAGCGGCCTGTTTTTAATGTGACGGGACGAACGGAGTTGTCCAACTCAGGGCAGAATGGCCTCGTACCCAAAAGACCCAAGGAACTTCAGCCATTTGCAACTCACTCAGGGGAGAGGCCAGGGGGAGGCCAGGTCCTCATGGGACGGGACCTAAGGCATGCACTTCAGATGAGGACACTCTATTATTTCTCCACTTTTACAACAGTGACTCCCATCCCCTCAGTCCCGTAAACATCCTGGGAAAGAAAAACCCTCCAAATTGAGGGTTCTCTCCCTGTGTCTGAGGGTAGATTGAGGATTGCTCCCCTGCAGGGGTCAGACCCAACACCTCCTCCTCAGAATTCCCAGGGCAGGGACACCTGGACGGCTCAGTGGTTGAGCATCTGCCTTCAGCTCAGGTCCTGATCTTGGGATCCAGGATCGAGTCCCACATCGGGCTCTTTGTGGGGAGCCTGCTTCTCCCTCTGCCTGTGTCTCTGCCTCTCTCTTTCTCTGTGTCTCTCATGAATAAAAAAATAAATAGTCTTAAAAAAAAAAAAAAAAAAAGAACTCCCAGGGCAATGTCCAGCCCAGCCTCTCTGCAATTCTAGTCTCGTCTCCGACAACCTCATCCGAGATGTGTGCTACGGGGGGGTCAAGCCGTTTTTCTTTGGATCAACTGAGGTCAGAATCCCTACCATTGGCCAAGCTAAATAAACCCGTGGGTATCTATCAAAGAGTCTATACTTACTAAGTGCCATTACCGAACTGTCTTTACGTCTCTCATTTAGTCTCCAAAGAACACGTCTCTTTTAAACATGTTTTCTGTTATAAATTAGTAATAGCGCATTCCCAGCACGAAGAGCTTAAGAAAATACAAGAAAAAGGTTGATGGAAAGAAAATGACCTCCAGTCCCAAGCCCAGAGTTAACTACTGCCCATATTCTGCTGTATTTCCTTCTAGTCTGTTTTCCGAGGTGCAATTTATGCAGTTTACTTGTCCCCCAGCTTTAGTGAGATACAAATGAACATGTGACCTCGCCTTAGTTTCAAGTATACGACACAATTATCTGATGTGCGTGTATACTGCAAAATGATCACGGCAGTGTCAGCGCCCACCGCACCCACCGCCTTACAGTTAAAATGTCTATTCCTGTGATGACAATTTTTGAGATCTGTTCTCTTAACAGCTGTCAAATACACAATATGCTATGGTCAACTCTAGGCGCCATGCTGTCCGTGACATCCCCAGGACCTACCAACCTTATAGGCGGGAGTATGGATCATCTGACCACCTTCCCCCATTTCCCCTGCCCCCTGCTCCCCGCCTCTGGCAACCATCGGTCTATTCTGTTGGGGTATTTTTCGATTCCTCACATACGTGAGATCACACGGTACGTGCCTTCCTCCTTCTGACTTCACTTAGCATAATGCTCTCAAGGTCCATCTATGCAGTCACCAGTAGGATCTCCTGCCTCTTTATGGCTGAATAATATTCCACGGTAAATAAATGCCACATCCTCTATCCATTCATCCATCCATGGTCACTTGGGCTGGTTCCACGTCTCAGCTGTTATGAATAATGCTGCACTGGACATGGGAGGGCAGATATCTCTTCAAGAGAGTGATTTTGTTCTCTTCAGACCTAGGCCCAGACATGCAATCGCTGGATCACAGGGTGGTCCTATTTCTAATTTTTTGAAGAATCTCCGTACCAGCTTCTACAGTGGCTGCAACCAACTTACACTGCCGAGTTCTTGCCTGCGATCTTTACGGAACCGTGGTCATTCCGTCCACGCAACTTCATAGCCGCTCTTCTCACGGGGGCTTCCGGGCTTGTGCATGTCCTGCGCTGCTGTGGTTCTGATCACACTGCGACTATTCCCGTGGAAAAGCTCCGTCTTAATTTTAGTCCGGCGAAGGGGAGAAGGGACCCATTCTCTCTTGGCTGGACGGTTGGGGCAGCAGGAGGCACTGAGAGGCCAGCTGGGAAGAAAGAACCCTGGAGGACCAGGGGGAGCGAGGGAGCCCGTGGAGGTTGAGAGCGGGAGTTGTAACCACAGTGAATTTCCTCAAAGGGCGCCCAGCGAGTTGACCTTCAGAGGTTGGGGTGGGGAGAAGTCGCACTCCCAGGGGCCCCAGGACCTGCCTAGCCTGTAGGCTCGTTCTGCACCATCTGAATTTATTGCAGCATTGATCAATCAGGAGGGATCAAACAGAGACTTGGGTTTGCAGCTCCTACCAAGGACACAAGATTTGACGCTCCCAGGCCAGGTCCTGTGGCTTCCACTCGGCTCGCTCCATCGCTCACCTGCCAGCCCAGCGTCGGCAAGCACTGGCGTTTGTCCCCCCGTGTTCTCTGCTCGTCCCTGATTGTACGATAATCCAGCAAACTCCCTGCCGGTCCGTAGGGAGAAGACGGAAACGGAGCGGCCCTTTTCTGGCTCAACGTCCCGAGCCACCTTTGGACTAACTGAAGCCCTTTTGAAAGAAAAGACTCGCATGAGTCCATGATCTTGATCCTGGGCTGGGAAGCGGGTGAAATAGGAAATGCAGCAGAGCAGCAAAGGGGGTCTAGCGTGATGGAAGGCGGGTGGGCTCGGATTTCTTTTCATTACTTTTACATAATTTTGCAATTGGCCGCGGGCTGTGTTGATCATTATTTTTTCACACAACGGGAAAAACTGTGCCCTGGGGTATGATTATTAAAATATGTTGCTCTTCTATAGTTAAATAGTGAAATGGCTTTCCTGAGCTTTCAAATGAGCCACGGGAAATACCTATGGCTTAGGATGTAACTAAAATGGGGGGTTAACACTCCACCTCTTGGCGCCCATCGCTGCCCAGGGCTCAGTCTTCCTTTGCAGGGAACGGATATAGGGACAGAGAGGGGTGACGGGGGTGTGGAGGGAGGGTGTGGGGAAGGCAGACACCTGCGGTGGACAGATGCCCCGGACCGCAGGAGGCGAAGTCGCCTCACAGCCCCGCGTGCCGTGGGGGTCCCGCCCTCCTGGGTGTCCCGCGATACCCTGCAAGTTCTCAGGCGCCTGTCACAGAATCAAGAGCGGAGACAGTGAAGTCGGGGGGCCTCTGAGAAACACACTCGGGCTCGCTCAGTGGTTCTCAACCAGGGGCAACGATGCTCCCCGTGGATGATCCACACTGTCTGGGGACATTTTGGTTGTCCCAGCGGGGTTGAGGGGGACACAACCGGCATCCAGTGGGTAGAGGCCAGGGATGCTGTGAACATCCTATGGTGCACACAGGGCTGCCCCCTCAACAGAGAATGATCTGGCTCTAAATGGCAAGAGCACTGGGATCTGAGAAACCCTGCCCAGGGAATGTGCTGGTGAGGCACCGGCGGGGACCCCCCCTCACACACACCCAGGCCTCCTTTCCACTACTAATAACACCGTTTATAAGAAAACAGACTCTTGGGGGGTGCACGATGTCATGGATGTAACCAGCACCACAATCAGGACACAGAACAGTCATATTGCCCCCCAAAGCCTCCCTATTGACTGCCTCTTTGGAGTGGCCCCTGCCCAGCCCCACCCCGCGGTAACCGTGAATCTACCCTCACTCCCTAGCTCCGTGTTCCCGAGAATATCCCATCAATGGAAGCAGACAGTGCGCAGGACTCTTTTCTTCGACTCAGCCTGACTCCTTGGAGATCCACCCAAGCCGTGTGCTGTACTCGTAATTCCCTCCCTTCCCCCCCTGAGTAGTTTCCCGTTGTATGGACGGCCCACCGCCCCTCCGTCCACCTGCTGGGTCACTTCCTGTGTGGGGCTGTGAGGAGCCACCCTAAACCCTCATGCACAGGTTTCTTTATTGCTCCAGGATAAACGTTCAGGTGCACGATTGCTGGATATACAGCAGCTCCAGCTTTAAGAAGCTGCTTTTTGACTGGCCGCACCGTCCTACGTTCTCCTAGGAGGGCCAGGTCCTCTCTGGACTTGTCTCCAGACTTGCCGGCAGGTGGTCTCGCCCACGTTTTTGATTTTCACCATTCTCACCACTCTAACAGGTGTGGAGCCCGTCATGGCTTTATTTTATTATTATTATTATTATTTTATTTTTTATTTATTGATTTTTTTTCCGTCGTGGCTTTAATTTCTGTTTCCTGAACAGCTAACGATGCAGTGCATCATTTTAGTCCGGCTAAATGGACTAATAGTCCATTTAGTCCATTTTAGTCACCTCCCATCTCTCTATTCTCCTTGAAGAGGTGTCCATTCAAACCTTTGTCCATTTGAAAAAAAATGGGCTGTTTTCAGGGTTTTCAGGGCACCTGGGTGGCTCAGTGGGTTGAGCGTCTGACTCTTGGGTTTCAGCTCAGGTCATGATGTCAGGGTCATGAGGTCGAGCCCCACGTGGAGTTCTTTTTTTTTTTTTTTAATTTTTTATTTATTTATGATAGGCACACAGTGAGAGAGAGAGAGAGAGGCAGAGACACAGGCAGAGGGAGAAGCAGGCTCCATGCACCGGGAGCCCGACGTGGGATTCGATCCCGGGTCTCCAGGATCACGCCCCAGGCCAAAGGCAGGCGCCAAACCGCTGCGCCACCCAGGGATCCCCCCATGTGGAGTTCTGTGCTCAGTGTGGAATCTGCTTGAGATCTTCTCTCTCTCCCTCTGCCCCTTCCCCCTCCCCTGTGCTCGGCCACATGCCCCCTCTCTCTCAAATAAATAAATAAATCTTTAAAAAAAAGTAAAGGGAGGCCCGGGTGGCTCAGTGAATTAAGTATCCGCCGTCAGCTCAGGTTATGATCCCGGGGTCCTTGGATCGAGTCCCTGCTCGGGGTTGGGGGGGAGGGGAGCCTGCTTCTCCCTCTGCCTCTGCTGCACCCCCTGCTTGTGCTCTCAGTCTGTCAAATAAATAAATATTTTTTAAAAAATAAAAAATAAATTAAAAATGGGTTATTCCCTTACTATGTTTGAAGTCTTGGGTATACTATGGATACAAGGCCTTCGTGTGACCTGCAGTGCGTTGCTCTAGTTTGTAGCTCTTTGCTTCATTCTCCTCATTCATGTGTCTCACGGAGGGAGAGGTTTTTTATTTTTTTTAATTTTGATAACATCCAATTGACCAATTTTGTCTCTTACGGACTGTGCTCCTGCCGTCATGTCCAAGTGTAACATAACTTCTGAGCAGCTCATGGGCACACTCCACTTTTCTTGCAGCTTAGGTGGCCACGTGACCAAGTTCTGGTCAACAGAAGGTGAAGAAAGAGGCGGCAGGTTCTGGAAACCCCCCTAAAGGTTGGCAAGTACACTTGGTCTGCTCCCTCCTCTAGTGTCTCCGGTCTGGCTTCTGGGAGCGGGGCTGGAGCACGCGCTGTGCCCTCAGGGCTGCGGGCCATGTAGCAGGGACGGCCCGGTGGGGAGCCAGGAGGTGGCGAGCCCCTGGTCCTGGAGGAGCGGGACCCTCGCACCGGCCATTTATGGGAAAGAACAATAATGTTTTTTTTTTTTAATTTAGGCTACTGTAATTTCAGATTTTCTGCCATCGTTGGCCAAATCTAGACTGGCCAGATGCAGCGAGATTCAGGGATGTCTCGTGCAACCGACTCACCTGGGTGTCCTGGGGCCGTGTGCTGCTATACCGGCTGTCCTGGGGGTTTTCATAGAGGAATCGGTTCAGTGATGGGCAAATGACTCAGGGCTTTTGCTGCAACCACTAAGAATAAGGCCCTGTGATTCATCTGGGGACGATGAGTTCCCGGGCAGCCATGGCCAGTCTGCCACTAAAGAGAGAGCCTTCCTGGGAACACAGCCGGATCAAAGGACAGAAGAGCCAAGCAATGGATGAAAACATGCGGCTGAAGCACAGAGACTCAGAGCAGGGGCCTGGGAGCTCCGTAAGCCTTTCTAAGCAAAGAGACATTTAATCTGAGACCTGAAGCAGCAGAAGTTAATATGGTAAAGGGGATGGAGGTGAGGATACCTAGAATGCGAATAAAGAGTTATCCAGGCAGAGCAAGCAGCATGTGCAAAGGCCCGGGGCAGCCTGGCTACCAGGTCAGAGCACAGGCTGCAGGCCTGCTGTTTGGGCTGAGCTTTGCAGTGAAAGAGAAGCCTCCTTACCAAGTTGCAGCCCTTGTAGTTCTTGCCAAGGAGGCTGCAAAGCACCAGATTAATGCTTCGGAGAAAGTGTTAAAACAAGAACTAACTACCCAGGGAGATGGGTAGTAGTACCCAGCATGGAAACCAAGCACCTCAGAGCACCAGGGTGGCTCAGTCGGTCAAGCATCTGACTCTTGGTTCTGGCGCAGGTCATGATTTCAGGGTCATGAGATGGAGCCCCACGTCAGGCTCTGTGCTCAGCGTGCAGTCTGCTTGAGATTCTCTCTCCTTCTACCCCCCTCGCTCATGCGTGCTCTCTCTCTCTCTAAAATAAATAAATCTGTATTTTTAAAAATTTTATTTTTATTTATTCATGAGAGACACAGAGAGAGAGGCAGAGACACAGGCAGTGGGAGAAGCAGGTTCCATGCAGGGAGCCCGACGTGAGACTCGATCCCAGGACCCCAGGATCATGCCCTGGGCCAAAGGCAAGGGCTAAACCACTGAGTCATCCAGGTGCCCAATAAATAAATCTTAACCCCCCCCCCAAAAAAAAAACGAAAGAAAGGAGGAAGGAAGGAAGGAAGAAAGAAGGAAACCAGGTATCTCTGCTATGCCTGCCCCTGGGAATGCCCACAGTTCGAGGGTGCTCTGGCAACACAGACTCTTCTGGCCTCCTTGCCCCCCGTACCTGTGCCAGCAGCAAGGGCGCAGGTATGGAAGAGGAATTGATGGAATGATGAAAGTCCCAACCTGTTGCCTCCCCCACAGAAACAGGACAGAGGCTTATTCCACCTGCAACCGAATGCACAGCCTCAGGGCACATCCCAGCAGGTCCCATACGGTTGAAACCTGGCAAATACAAATTAGCTTATTAGACTGTAATTTTATTAAGCAGCATCTAATACAGTGAGTAATTTTGAGCTTTATTATCTAAAATGTAAAGGGGTATTTTTAAACCTAGCTGAGCAGCAGATTGGGTTTTTTAAAATATTGCTGTTTCAGGCCCAGCAAACTGAGAGCATTTCTCCAACAACCTTTCCTGGCTTTCCAGATTCCCGGCTGCGCCTGTGGCTCCGCCCTCCACCTCTACCTGGGGTGCTTGGCAACCACAGGGTCCTCATCTTCTCTCTGATCTCAAGGGGATGGGGAAGTGGGGCAGGGATTACAAGTTCCAGAGGCGCAGTAAGATTCGAAGCCCACCTATAGAGCAGCAGCCCTGGGACGTGAGCCTCGCCTCCCCGCCCGGGATGGCAAAACAAATCACAGGAGATGGGTCTGAGGATGCAGCAGCCCCACGGACGGGACGGGACCTACCTCCTCACATACACACACCCCCGGGCTGCATATGGGGTTAGGACGGGAGAAACAAGCTGGGGTTGCAAAAAGCCTCTGAAGCTTACAGACTGCTGGTGAGAGTAGAGACCACGGAGAAAGCTTCTCTGCCGCTTGCCTGGGCCATTTAAGACCAGCTCACCCCCAAACGGCCTCTACTCCACAGGGCATTTATACCATCCCAAACGGGCCCATAGTCATGGTCCCCAATGTCCCCTACGGGGGCAATTTCCAGACCTTGAGCTCCAGGGGGGACATTTGACCACGAAAAGCGTTGATGTTCAACATTAATTTTTAATGTTTCAGAAAACCATTAAGCTGGTTTGTATTATGCATCACATTTTTACAGCTGGTCATTTCATTCCCAGCCTGGAAAGCGGCTGGAGGAACCTCAGTGGGGCTGTTTACTGGTCTCTTTGCCTGAGTCCGCAGGAACCTCCTCGCTTTGCTCCATGCTGTCTGCAGGGTCCCCTGGGTGATCACGCCCTGGGGGCCTGGGATGGTGAGAGACCCTCCTTCCTGGCCAAAGGACCACACAGAGGACGGCCTGAAGAAAAAGCCAGGAGATGGGCTTCTGGTGCAGAAGCACCTTCTGGATGGTGACGTCGGACAGGTAGACTGAGGGGCTCCGAGGAGGACAGCAGGACCCACCCGAGGGCCTCAGCTGAGAAGTAACAAGAAGACTGGCTGCCAGTTGAGCATGCCCTGGGAGGAACGGGGCTGGGCCGGGGCAGGTGGTGGTGCTGGGGTTTGTAGAAGCTGGAAGGCAGGAGGCAGGGAGACCAGGGGGCAGGTTGCCACTGTCTACACAGGTGACAGATGATGACGGCCTGAATTGAGTGAGTGGCCATGTGGATGAGGAAGCAGAAGGACCCAAGACCCATTCAAGAGGAACACTCAACCCCATCTTTCGGGAGAGCACCCATCTCCCCGCTGACTCTCCACCGACACACACAATGGTTTTCTACCGTGGGCAGGGCCTGACCCTTACACATCTCAACAGGATCGCCACCCTTAACACAACCTCAGTTGTCTGTGTGCATGCACCCATGGACGCACACACACACAGGGAGCTCGACCGGGTGCCTCCGGAATTCACGGCCATCGGGGACCTCAGAACGTGACCTCATTCGCAAAGAGTCTTGGCGGAGGAGATCAGTTGAGATGACGCTGGCCTAGTGAGGGCCCTAAGTCTAACGACTGGCGCCCTTCAAAGGAGAGAAACAGACCTACAGAGACACAGACCCGCAGCGAGAGCCATGGGGAGACGAAGGCAGAGACAGCAGCGGTGAGCCTGCGAGCCGAGGACACGGGGAGACGGGCCTGGAGCAGACTCTCCCTCGAAGCCTCGAGAATTAAAAAAGAATAACGTTTCTGTTCTTTTAAGCCACTCGGTTTGTAGGACTCTGTGACAGCAGCGCTTAGAAAGTAATACAACAGGGCAGCCCGGGTGGCTCAGCGGTTTAGCGCCGCCTTCGGCCCAGGGCATGATCCTGGAGACCCGGGATCGAGTCCCGCGTCGGGCTCCCTGCGTGGAGCCTGCTTCTCCCTCTGCCTGTGTCTCTGCCTCTCTCTCTGTGTGTCTCTTATGAATGAATAAACAAAATCTTAAAAAAAAAAAAGAAATACAACACACACAGACACATGTGTTCACATGTACACACACACACATGTACACATGACTGGTTCCTAACCCCAGCTTCCTGCACAATCACCCAAGGAATTGGAAAAAAAAAATGATGCCAAAAAAATGATGCCATATCCAGGCCCCACTTAGGACTAATTAAACCAGAATCTTATCAGGTAGGAGCTGAGGTCCGATCCTTTACAGAAGCTTCCGGACGACCCCCCAGAGAGCCAGCCTTGAGAACTACCATTGTAAGAGGTATCTGAGGAGGGTGGTGACCAAAAGGTAGCACAGGTCCTGGTCAAGCTCCCTGTGTGTCCACCATGTGCCACCCTGGGACCTTGGCGAGTCCCATGACATTCGTGAGCGTCAGGTTCCCCATCTGTGGACCGTGGATAAATAATTGCACCTTCCCCCGAGGACCGCAACAGCACTGAGAGGAGAGAATGCAAAGCAAAGAGCTTAGCTCAGTACCTGGCACGCAGCAGGTGCTCAGTAAACGTGAACGCTCGGGCCGTGATAGGACTTTGGATATAATCACGTCGCATGACTCCGCGCATCCCCACTTCCATCACCTCCTACACTTTCTGATGAGCTCTGCCCAGGTTATTCTGGTTCTGTGCTCACTGCACAATTCCCATTGCACATCCAAGGTACCCGGATTGGGAGGGGTAGGGTGGGGTGGGGGAGGTCCCCATCCCAGAGAGAACACACAGCCGGCCCACAAAGAAACGAGAAAGTCAGCACGGCTGGGCTCTCCCGCCCCCGGGGTCCGGCCTCTCCAGAGGTGCCCTTGGAAATCACAGCCCTCAGAGCTTCGTCTTCCTGTGGAACGTCTGAACTTCAGGTGCGATTTCCCCTCAAACACATGAGTGGGCTTTCAGGGTCCAGGGGTGATGTTCGACTCCTGCCGTTCCCCCTTCCCGTGTCCTCTGGGCTTCCCGATCCCCTCCCGAGGAGGGTGACATCCTGCAGATTAGCTTCATCCAAAAATGAAATTGTTTAGAGTCTCCTCCTTCAAGATGAGCAGCAAAGCAGGTGCTCGGGCCTGCGCTCGGGCCGCTGGGGAGCCAGCGGGTCTCACTTTGTGGTGGAGACACGGCATTCCCAGCTCTTGCTGTGCCTCTGTTTCCCCATCCGTAAGGTGGGAGAAATGAGAGCCCTCTGGCTCACGAAGCCGATGAGTGGACCAAACGAGTGCCTGCAGGGGACCCGTGTTTGGCCCGGCGCTGGTGCCCGGTCAGTGCTCGCTGTCAGCTGCTGTTGTTACCGTCACGGTTATAAGGGTTTTTAGGGATAGAGGGGGGCCAGAGGTGCCCGACAAACACAGGCCGCCTCCGATCCAAACGGCTCAGGAGCAGCACGCAGATGCCTCCAATTCATTTCTCCTCCCTTGGAGCCGCGGGTCAGATAACACCATCCCCAGCAGGACCTAGACAGGGTGACCTCCTTAGTTTACAGTTGTAATTAGGAATTTTAGAGCCGAATAGCTTATATCCAGCCCCACCCTTTCATTGGACAGACGACAAACCTGAAGCCCAGAGAGACACGGTGACTTGCCCCAAATCACCCCATCCAGGAAGCATTGGAAGTGGGATCAGAGTCTTGGAGTCCAGGCCCAGCCAACACCCTCTCCCCTTTCACCCCATTGTGATGCTTTGCCTTCCTCTTTCCTTTGCGATAGTTGTGTTGAAGTTAGCTTTTTTTTTTTTTTTGAAGTTGGTTTTAAACAGTGGGGGCAAAGAGTGTATTTTGACCCTTAACCTTACTTGACAACTGTGATTTTCCATATGCCAACAGACCTGGAAGTGAGCAGACCCCGGAATAAGCAAACCAATGGACTAAAAGCAAATCAACACGTGGAGAAACAATACATCACCTGCGACACCAACTAAGTCAGGCTCTCTGAACCTTGGACTATCGGCATTTTGGGTCAGGGGCTGTCCTAGGCATTGTAGGGTTTTTAGGAGCATCCCTGGCCCCCGCCCACTAGATACCAGCAACCCTCCCCGCTCCGGTTATGACTTCAAAAAAATGTCTCCAGATATTGCCAAATCGCCCTGGTTGAGGACTGCCGGTCTGAGGACTTCCCATCCAGCTGCGACACATACACAGCCACACCTGACGCAGGTAGGGCTCAGAGGCATAGGTGGGTTTCCATTTCCTGCAATCCCGTGGGGAACGTGACGAAAGGGATGGGGGTGTTCGAGGAGGCCTCCCATTACTGAGAACAGTGGTAGCAGCGGAACGAGGAAGGAAGGAAGGAGGAGGAAGCCCCGACGCAGTGCCGGCTGGGGGCCAGCGCCCGCCAGGTACCTCGCACCGTCCCCGCCCAGGTGTGCAGAGGAGCCCCCGTCCGGGCAGTTAGGGACTGGCCCAAGGCCCCAGTGCCAGGTCACGGCTCGGAGGATTTCTAGATGTCCGAGTTGTGTGCTCTACTAACCTATCGCCTCTTCTCACCCAATGGACGACAGCTTGTATTTACCGGGACAAAGCAGGAGCCAACACAAGCAACTTGATATTCACTCCACCCTCCTCTTCCTCCTCCTCCTCCTCCTCCCCATAATGCCCCTGGGGTAGGTACCACTCTTACTCCCCCACCACGTTGCAGGTGGGGAGACCGACTCGTCCAAGTTCGCTCGGCTATGGCGAGGCAAAGCCAAGTTCCACCCTGAGCACCTGGACTCCAAAGCACCATTTCTGAGCCACTTACAAAAATGGTGGTTTTTTGTTGGTTTGTTTTTACGCGCACACAATACGCAAGGGCAAACCTGCAAAGGTACTCACGGCCGGGGCGGATTCCTGCCGAGGAAGAGGTGTTAGCTGACGCAGGAGAAGCGAGGCGGGCAGGAAATGTTGCTCGCGTCCCAGCCCTGGAAGTCGGTGACCTCTGGGGACCCCTCCAGAGCCCGCCGGCAGCTCGCTGGAGGGCCCGGCCTGCCCTGCCTGCCGCCCCTTACAAGAGGCGACCTCAGCAGCACAGCCGGCCTGTGCAGGGCTGCAGAAGCACGAGGCGGCTAAGGGACCGAGTGGGTGGCGGGGCTCGGAAGGGCAGGCAGAGGCCCCCCACCCCCGCGGCACACCCAGCCCGGTTCCTGCCCACCTGCCCTCGCCACCGTGGGCCGCGCCGCTGAGCGACCGGGGACAGGAACACATCGTTCGCGGGCTTTATTTGCGGTGCTTCCTGCACTCATCTGCACGCTAGCACCTGAGTCTCCGACCTCCTGCCCACGGACGGTCCACTTCTGAAGACATTCTCCAGGTGAGGTTATGACACCGAAAATTTTTTTTAAAAGACTTTTTTTTAATTTTTATTTTTATTTATTTTTTATTTTATGATAGTCACAGAGAGAGAGAGAGAGAGGCAGAGACACAGGCAGAGGGAGAAGCAGGCTCCATGCACCAGGAGCCCGATGTGGGACTCGATCCCGGGTCTCCAGGATCGTGCCCTGGGCCAAAGGCAGGCGCCAAACCACTGCGCCACCCAGGGATCCCAACACCGACATTTTTAAGACAAAAAAGATCACTGATCTTTCATCTTTTATCAGCCAGGCTTTATTTGAAAAAAACAAAAGAAAAAACGGAGCCGGGAGGCATCTGATACGCTGATTCCCAGGTCCCGGGGAAGGACGAGTTCAAGCGTGAGCGCAGCGTAAGCCCAGAGCGCGTGTGACAGCCACGTCACGGTCAGTGGCACCTGCTGCCTTCTGAGCACATACACGTTAGCTCCTTGCGACGCTGATGGGAGGTCGGCACGCAAATCACCCTAGGCTCCAGCCTCATAGCAGCGGACACATCCGGGGAACCCTCCAGAACGTGGGAAAACTCGGAACTCAGGACGGAAGAGCTCACGGTTTTGTGAGGCTCCGCAGTAGGCAACTGGGGTGTTCTTCCTTCCGCTCCAAACGATCGCGTTCGTGGCGGTTTTGGTTTTAAGCCAGCCCCGCCGAAGCAGACCCCGTTTCCCGGGCGCTTTCGTGACCAGCACTCATAGAAGGGAAACTTATTTTCATAACCACGTCTCCAAGGCACAGCAGGAACCTCGAGTATCTTCTGGATCGTCAAAGAAAGCACGAATCACGTTCTGTGACCCGAGAGCTGAGGGGTGTGCGTTATTGTAGTGCTCTTGACGGGGGATGTCTGCATGTCCTATTGCTGCCCTAACAAATTGCCACGAACTCCGTGGCTTAAAAAAAAAAATAATAATAATAATAAAAAATTCATGATCTTGCAGTGCTGGAGGTCAGAAGTCTGCAAACACACCTGCCGGGGCTAACAGCAAGGTGTCGCGACGCTGCCTTCTTCTGGAGGCCCCATAAAGACTCCATTTCCCAGACTCTTCCAGCTGCTAGAGGCCTCACAGTCCACGTGGCTTGTGGCCTCTTCCCAGCAGTGACATCTCTCTGACCCGTTGCCCAGGACACACCCTTCTCTGCCCTTCTCTGACTCTGACCCTCTTGCCTTCCTCTTATAAGGGCTCTTGTGGGGATGCTGAGCCCCCCACTCCCCCGACCATGCGTGATAACCTGCCACTTCACATCCACAAAGGTCCTTTTGCCATGTGAGGTTTCGGGGGGATGAGGACGTGGACATCTGGGGGCGGGGGGCACAATCCTGCTGCCACAGCGTCTCAGCGCCAGGAGATGCGGTCGTTGGAGGTGGTGTCCCATCCTCCCTCCCAGCAGGGGACCACCTACGCTAGACAGTAAGTACCTTGAGCTACTCTTCCCGTCTAGCCCCGATGACGGACTGTTCCGGTCCAGCCGCCCCCCACACCCGGCTCGGCTCGGGGGAAGGACGCCAGCAAAGGTGGTCGGTCGGGGACAGGAAGGCAGACGATGCCCGCGGGATGAAGCCAAACAGGGGTCCTCCGCGGGGCCTGCACTCGGGAGTCGTGGCTTCTCCTGCGCGGCCTCGGCCGACGGCAGGACGAGACGGCACGGCTGGCACGAGCTCGTCACCTGCGGCTTCAAGGAAAACGAGCAGAACTGAGGTGAGCAAACCAAACCCATAAATAAAATAAAAGCCTCCAAGGAAGGATTCTCCTGCCGGGGTGGGGGCGGGGTGGGGTCTTGGCCGACTTTCCCAGAACACTTCGGAACCTCTGCCATCACCCTTCGGACCATTTACTCTTTCCGCCGCGGACGATTCTTTCCTTACGGGTACGTTGCTAATCTCACTTTACCGGGGAGGCATTTTCTGGCGGAGGTCCCTGGGGGATTCTTTCCCGGATAGAAGGATTCGTCTATTTATATTGGGATTCACATCTGATTCCCTTAAAAAGAAACCGCTAGAGGGGCGCCAGGGGGGCTCAGTGGTGGAGCACCTGCCTTCGGCTCAGGGCGTGACCCCGGGGTCCTGGGATCGAGTCCTGCGGGAGAGCCTGCTTCTCCCTCTGCCTGTGTCTCTGCCTCTCTCTCGAATAAATAAATAAAATCATTAAAAAAAAAAACCACTAGGGAGACGCTACGCTTCATAAAAGTCTGTCTTAAAATAAAAACAAGTGGGATCCCTGGGTGGCGCAGCGGTTTGGCGCCTGCCTTTGGCCCAGGGCGCGATCCTGGAGACCCGGGATCGAATCCCACGTCGGGCTTCCGGTGCATGGAGCCTGCTTCTCCCTCTGCCTGTGTCTCTGCTTCTCTCTCTCTCACTGTGTGCCTATCATAAAATAAATAAAATTAAAAAAAATAAAAAATAAAAAAAAATAAAAACAAGTATCCCGTCTCCCTTCACCAACATGGTCAAAGCACGTCTTGGCGTCGAACACTCTAGCAAACGTGGTCCTGCGGTTCCACGCCCGCCGCCAGCCTGCCCAGCACACGCCGTTACACTAGGTGCACCTGTAAATGATACTGGGGGGCAGGCGGAGCCCCGAGAAACCTGGCATTGCAATGGGGATGCTCCATGCAAGCTGCTACCTTTCCTGCCTTTTTCTTTTTTTAAAAAAAAACTTAACAGTTTGGCAATCATGCTTCAGTTTGACAGGGAGCTGTGAAAATGTGTCACTTTGTCGTCTCCAAACCTCTAAACCCAACCAAAATAACATTTATTAAAAACCTGGGGGTGCTCGCCAGCATCTGCGGTGTGACATTAAGAGAGGCGACCCCCAACTCTCTCTGTCTTTCCTTTGTGTCTATAAAAACGGCGCCGGTGCCTCAGACACAGCCCACGCAGGTGCGTTATACCCACCAGCGCCCTCGACCACTTTGGGGCTCGGGGGGGTGGGTGGCGGCGTCTGATTCCCTGGGGACTTGATTCCCTGAGGACGCACCGGGCAGCCCAGGGCTGCAGCTCGCGCTCCAGCTCCCTGGTAAGGACGCATGTGACGGGACAGGCCGTGATGCACATGTCTGGAGCCGTGCACCTCGGCCGCCAGCTGGAAGCTTGGAGGACACCCCTGCGGAGGCAGCGACAGGGCCCAGGTGGGAGGAAGCAGGGTCCTGGTGTCTCTGCTCCACCGAGCATGGCAGCGCCACGTTCCCGGGCTCAGCGTCTCCAGGGGTAACGTCTCAAACAGGACTTGGGGGGCTGCAATCGGTGGAAACTCCCAACCCTAACCAGCTTAGAAACAAAAAGAACAGATGGAGGTATGCAAATTAAATATCCAAGGATGAGGCCCTTAATCCAGGCTCAAACTATCTTAGCTCCCGCCATCTGTTGAATCATGCTCCCCTGGGCTCTTCCTCATGGTGGCAAAATGGATGCACAGCCCCGGCCATTGTCTTCCAGGTCTCAGGACAGCAGGGAGTCACTTTCTAGTAGCTTCCATGGAAGCTCTTGGGTGAATTCGGGCTGGTCCCGTCAAGTAGTATCAGTGGTCGGGGGCGGGGGGCAACCTGTGTCCCCTTCTCCCCCTGCCTGCAGCTCCCCCTGCTTGTGCTCTCTCTCTCATTCTCTCTCAAATAAATAAAATCTTTTTAAAAAAATGGCTCGGGTCGCCTGGGGGGCTCAGCGGTTGGGCGCCTGCCTTCGGCCCAGGGTGTGATCCTAGAGTCCCGGGATTGAGTCCCATATCGGGCTCCCTGTGTGGAGCCTGCTTCTCCCTCTGCCTGTGTCTCTGCCTCTCTCTCTGTGTCCCTCATGAATAAATAAATATTTTTAAAAAAAGACTTATAAAAAATTGGCTTTTTCATTTCCTGCACCGTTACATGCTCCATCTTATTCAGTCTTTGCAGCAACACTTCGAGATAAGGCCCGTTATTACCCTCTACTTTCATGATGGGAAGACCGTGTTTCAGAGAGGCCAGGTGTCTCCTCCGTAGTCACGCGGCTCATAAACAGCAGCGCTGGGACTTGAACCCAGGCCCGTCCAGCGGCAACAGGTGCGAGATGCATCAGACGGCCGGGCGGACGGCGTTTCATTTCATCCTCACGATGCCCTTTGAGGGAAAGGTCATTCCTCTCATCTCTTTACGGCGGGAGCTATCAGGAAAGGTCCAAGGACTTGCCCGAGGGCCCCAGCTGGACTTTCTGGCCTGAGCGGCACTGTCTCCGCCGCCCACAGGCGCAGAGAGACGAGCCAGGGCTCAGCAGTGGCCGGGGGCGGACCAGCGTGATGCTGCATCAGGAGATGCCCGGCCGCGCAAGGGACGTGGGCTGAGGAGCCCACATCCACGTCTTTTCCTCCCTTTCCCTTTGGCTTGAGGACTCATCCCGCCCCCTCCGGGGTCCCCAGACACCGGCGGAGCTGTCACTGTGCAGTACTGGCCTTGGCGCCAATCACACAAGCGCTTCCGTTCCCAAGCACATGCCCAGTGGGGCTGCACTGGCTTAAAATCACCCATGGCAGGGTTATTTAGACCACAGAAATGGGCAAATGATGCATTATTATTATTATTATTATTATTATTATTATTATTATTTTGCCTCTCCCTTTGCTTCTGGGGGGTCACCTGTCAGACACTGAGCAGCACGGCCCTGGGTGAGTCCGGCTCTGGATCCGGAGTGTGCAGCTCAGGTGCTGGGACCCAGCCCGGTGCCCCTGTACCCCTCCCTCGCGCTCGCACCCGATCCAATCAGACCTATGTCCAGGCCTTTGTCCTGAAGAAGGGACAGACTTAGATCTTAGCCACTGGATGGGAGTGACCAAGCAAGGGACCCTGGAGCCAGGGGCCACCATCCCGGGGCGGGAAGGGTGAGGGTCACTGTGGGCGACGGAGGCCAGACTGAGGAGGCAAGAGGACGCGGGGCCTGGCCGCTGCGCTGGGCGGCCCGTGGGGTGTGCTGGAAGTGCACGGAATGTGCTGGAAGCCCAAGACGCTTTGCATCCTGAGAGTCCCCTCACCGTTTCAGCCGGTTTAACCCGGAGTTCCTTGCAGCACCTACATCTCAAGCAACACAGGAGCTCATCAAAGGGATGCTCGGCAGGGCCGGGAGCTCGGTGGAGAGCGGTGGTAAACAGAGGAAGCCCGCGGACGGAAGGCTCTCAGCCAAAGAACAGAGGCTCCTGACCCGTGTCAGACGCGAACCCGCCGAAGCCACCCCAGCACCTTGCGCTGCGTATCCGCGACACCCCGCCAGACCGTCCAACCATCGGCCTTTTAAGAATGAAAGTTGAAGATGTGCAAGACTTCCAGTTGCAAAAAATAAAAAATAAAAAAAACGGACTTCCAGTTGCCTTATGGGCTAAAGATGGAAGCGGGATGCGTCGGCCCTCGGAGCGAGGTCGGGGAGCGCCGCCCCGCGTGGGGTGACAGCAGGGACACGATGCAATCAGGCAGGTTTGTGCAAATAGATTCCAAAACGGGCCCGGCGTCCTCCAAATGAATTCCATTTACATGTGCGTCTGAACTATTAAGCCACATAAAATGCCTTCGTTTCACTTGGGACAATAAATGAAAACTCTTTTGACATTTGAAGCATTTCATGTCTCTGGGCTCGCAGAGAACGGTTCCATTTAACTTGAAAGGGGTTTTCAGCGTAATTCACGTTTAATGTTATGAAAGCATTTCTCTCTCACATCGGGCTTTATCTAAATTTTTAAACAAGGCCTAATTTACAGGCCCCAAACGACTTGGCAAATTTCCTACAATCTCATTGAAAAAGTCCTGGCTGCCTATATGCTGCGGGTGTGTTGAAAGGCGGCTTTGTCCTGGGTGCCAACTCAAACTCAAACCGCTCCGCCGACAAAAGGTCAGCCTTTCAAACGAACCCACAGAATCCATAGGCACAGAACTGCCCCCCACGCCAGGCCCCGGAGCACGACGCCGCGGACCAGGTGCATTCGGTGCACATGCCACAGAGCGGGGGTGGCGGGCGGGCCCCCACCGCCCAGGGAGAAAATAACGTGAGAGAGGACGTTGAATTGTTGAATTCGTTCACGAGAGGACGGGTGCAGCCCGCTTCCCGCGGAGGAGAGGGCGAGAGAGTCGGCCGAGCCAGGAACTCTGGGCTGCCTGGTCCTCCTGCCCACAGCGCCGTGGGCCGCCGGGCACAGCATCTGCACGCACGCCCGACCCACAGCCCGGCTCGGGGTCCCATGAGCAGAGAAGAGCCCGTGCCCACCGAGCGTGGCCTCCCCCCCAGGCACCTGAGGCCCCCAGCACAGCACACGCCAGGCTTGGGTGCAGAGCACCCCTTGGGTTGCTTGTTTTTTTTTTTTTTTTTTGCCTGTATTTTTTAGGAGGGTCACGTCACAGAGACCACGAACACGCTGCCCCCCGGCTCTGCTCATGGCTGTGGCCCCCAAGACGAAGCAAAGCTGCTCTGGGGACCCTTTCACCTGCATCGTTAGGTAGCTTCTAGGAGGCAGGACTGGGTGAGCTCTGGGGCTACCAGCACATCAACGACACACAGCCCCTGCCTTCATAGAGCCTATGGGCGGCAGGAAGACCCCAGATTAAATCAGCAGCAGCAGCAGCAGGGAACGAGGGTTGAGGCCCTTACTTTTTTTTTTTTTTAAGATTTTATTTATTTAGTTAAGAGAGAGCAAGAGTAGGGGGGTGCGGAGCAGAGGGAGAGGGACAAGCTGGCTCTGTGTTCAGCACGGAGCCCAACAGGGGCTGGAGCCCAGGACCCTGGGATCATGACCTGAGCCGAAATCAAGAGTCAGACGCTCAGCCGGCCGAGCCACCCAGGCGCCCTGAGGACTGAGTCCTTTTAAATCCTGAGCATGGTATATCGGGCCTGTGCAGAAGCCCGTCCTCTGGCTTCCCAGATCACTAGCTCCCCGTTCTCGCCCATTCTGCAAGGTGCGGGCCAGCTGCCCCTCTGAGCTCATCTCTTACCTCCGACCCCTCTCCTATTTGCTGAGCCTCCTGCTTCAAACACACCCGGTGGCTGTAGCCGCATGGGCCTGTGCACCTGCTTTTCCTTCTGCTCAGACGCTTGTCCCCTGGACAGCCACACGGCTCACTCCTCACCCCCTCCCGCTCTCTGCACGGGGCCTTCCCCGACCCCGACGTAAAGGAGCTCCCACTCCACCCTCACTGTCTGCCTTAGCCTGCTTATTTTCCGTAGAGCCACCCAGCCCCTTACAGACACGTTTATTTTCAGTATGTGTCCCCTTCCTGCCTACGGTTCACCGCCTCATCCCCCACGACTCCAGCAGCTCCTGGAACGCAGCAGATGCTCGTATCTATTTACTGAGAAGCAGGGTGAGTGCCTAGAGCCTGCCATGCGGGCACGCAGTAGGGGCACAGTCTCGGGGAGTCTGGGGGCCTCCTGGAAGCAGCACAGAAGGGCCAGAGGGAGTTTCCTGTGGGAAGAACAGGGAAGAGGACTGCAGGCAGCGTGAGCAGCTTTGAGCAATCTGGGAGAGGCCGCGAGAATCCCGGTGTGGCCGGAACGCGGCCCATGGGGCCAACGGCGAGAAAGGAGAGGAAGGAGGACGGGCCCTGCGGGGCCCCGGGAGCCACGGTTAAGTGTCAGGTTTGATCCTGAACCACTCAGAGCCACACAGCGGGTTTCCAGAAGCAGAGCCGCTCAGAAACGCTCGCATGTTAGGAGGCCCACGCGGCAGGGGCAGGTGCGGGAGGTGCTGCGTGATCCTGGCTCGGCCGCAGGGACCTCAGCATCCCCAGGGCCCGCCCCGTGACCTCCACCGGACCTCCACTGTCTCATCTGCCATATGGGCTCAGGGAACGGCTGCGTCCATGCTGCTGCTTCCAGGGGAGGGTGAGGTTAAGTGCGCCTGGAGAGCAAGCGGTTGGGATGACGACCAGCTTCGCGGCCTAATGGCTCCGGCTTCCCATTATCCTCCCTGCTTAGCACTTAGTGAACGTGTCAGGAGCTAAACTCTGATGAATTTAAATAATGGTGCCAACTGACTGACAGCCGAACGTCAGGCTTTCAGGGTAACGGGTGCAGACGGCCCGAGGGAGCGGGGCCCAACGACAGGCCCCTCATGGCACTCGCGCCCCCCCTGCGGGCTCCGTCCCCCTGGCTGGTGTCTTGATTCCCCAGCGCCGCAGGTGTGATGGGGCAGGAAAGAAGGCTCCTGTGTGGCGCCAGCCCTTCCGGCTCAAGTCTATGCTCCGAGAACAACAGCATCGAGATCAAACTCTATGACATACCAAGTGTCCCTCAAAATCTCTTAGGTCCCCTGAAAACTGAAAACCCCGTAGGCCTCCAGGCAGGTTTGCAGGTGCGGCCGGGGAGAAAGGGCCACCGTTGAAAATCGCCCAGACTCCTCCGCCAGCGGGACTGACTCTCCCCACCCCACATCCTCTGGGCTCCAAGGAAGCTGGAAACAGTCAATGGCACCGTGTGCGTCCGTCCCTGGGAAGCGACCACATTGTCCCCCGCGCAAACCCTCCCGCCCTCTTTCATGTCTAATTGCCTGCCGTGCCGGATTGAGAGACTTTTGAAAGGGGAGGATGATAATTGAAATTTCACATAATTACATTTTAAAGTAACGCTTTTAGCTTCCCTCAACTTCAGTCAAAACTGTACCTTGTCAAAATAATCTTAAAGTTTTTCTCTTAAACAAAGATTGATGTAATACCACCGAAACCTTTCAGCTGCTAATTATAAGTCAAGCCTCTTTGGGGCTCTTTTGAAATATCTCTTTGACTTCTCTGCGTGATGAGTTTGGTCTCTGCTCTTAAACTGTTCACGTTCCACTCGCGGGGAAGAGTGAAATCTCTTCCCCGGTTTTAATTACCATCGGAGCGTCATCCCCAGATAGTCCCCGAGCCAGGCTTCGCAGTGCCAGGGGCCCCTCTGTCGAGCAGGGATGGATCGCGTCTACTGTAAAGGCCCGTACCTTTCATTCCATTACCTTGTTGGTCTAATTAATGGTATTACCCTCTGAACCGTGTGCAGAAGCTTCAAGAAATTCAACAGAAAACATTTTGCTCAAGGGGGAAAGCAAGGAATGTGTAATAAAGCACTGCTCATCGCACCCTGGGTGCCGCTGCTAATTCCTGGCCTGATTACTACCTGGCGGTGGTGGGGGGCGGGGGCAGCCTCCAGGGGACACAAGCTGGGCTCACTTAGAAGCAGTGGCGATGCCTGTATTTTGATTTCTGGCACCGACTGGCAATTTACCTGTGATATTTCATTTAAAAAAACACACACACACACACACACACACAGAAAACAAAAAACCAGACATCACCTCATCGAAACCTAAATGTTGTTCCTGTTCATTCACATGAAGTTTTTGGTAATGTCTGGTGAGAGCAGGTGGGGTAGGTGGGAGGGGTGATCTGGAGGGAACAAGGAAGTCTTCCGCTCTTGGGTCACTAACCCACCTCAAGAACGAATATCACCGTGAAAGGCTGGACTGGACCGTGTGGGTTAGCACAACACCACGAGCTCCACCACTAGAGTACGAACGCTTTGCAGACAGGGGCCAGGTCGGGGTCAGCTGTGACATGTGCCTGGTAAAGACCCACTACGTGTTTGCTGAATGAATGAATGCACTCCCTACTGAGTCCTTAGCTCCGTGCAACAGCGCTCTGCGTCGGTGGCCGGCCGCGCGTGCTCCGTGGAGATTTTGTTGAATCCTCAACACTCTTTACTTGCTTTTTAATTTGTAACTGAACATAAATAAGGGAACTTACATCCAACGAAGTCAGGCAAACTTTTTTAAGGTCATGCAGCTAAAAAATAAATAAATAGATAGATAGATAGATAAATAAATAAATAAATAAATAAATAAATAAATAAATAAAAGGTCGTGCAGCTACTTAAGTAACAGAGGATGTGAACCAGGTTTGTTGGACTCTAGAGACAATGCTCTGGAAACCAGAATGTACAGGTAAATGTGTGATCTGAATTTCATTTCAGGGAAGGTGTAAAGGTGATGTGGAGGTTTTGACAAGTATCAGCGAATGTTTTATGAAAATGTAAGAAATCTCAAAGGTACCTTATTTTATTAAACGTAATATCATTTATCACTGTTGTATTATTTTTTAAAGATTTATTTATTTATTTATTCATGAGAGACACAGAGAGAGAGAGGCTGAGACACAGGCAGAGGGAGAAGCAGGCTCCGTGCAGGGAGCCCAATGCGGGACTCGATCCCGGGACCCCAGGATCACGCCCTGGGCCGAAGGCAAGTGCTGAACTGCTGAGCCACCCAGGCGTCCCTGTTGCATTTTTTTTTAACGTCCCCTGAGAGCCTATGATTAAGCAAACCCATACTTCCTGATCAAAATATGTCAATACAGTCTCCTCCTTCCAAGATGGAATCCCAGAGGGTTCACTTTAGGGGCCTGTGGTCAGTCGACATTTATTAAACGCCCACTGTGTTTTGAAAGAAGTCAGAAGCATATCTGACCTCAGGAAGCTCACGGGGTAAAAGGGAACACAAACCTGTGTGCTTTTCTTCTAAAATCGCCCTGATGAGTGGTGTTGGGAAGGGGAGATGCTGAGTCAGTCGCTGACCGTCTGCCTCACACAAGGTTAGAAGGGTCTGGACCTTGCCCCCTACACTTCACGCCCTGCCTAAGCTGGAAGTACAGGCTTTGTAGGGTTTCCTAAGGTTTGCAGTAAGGTTCCCATACCCTTGCTACTTTCTTGTCTTCTGTCGAGCTCCCCAGAGCAAAGGCCCACGTTCTTTGGAAGCTTTAAGAAGGGAGGCCTGGGGAGACGGTCCCATTCTTCGCACCCCAGTCTTCGGGGGTGAACACTGGGTGGTGACAGGTGCAGAGAAAGCAGACTGGGCCCTGAGAGTCAGAGCGAGGCAGGGAGGCCTTTGTTCCATCAGGGTGGTCCTGAGAGGTATCCGGGGGAGGGTGCAGCCCCGTGGTTCCTCATATGATGTCTTGCAAAATGGACAGAGTTAAATTAGTCGTCAGAGCTCAACTTAAATGCCTGGATGGCTCAGCTGGTTAAGCATCTGCCGTGGGCTCGGGTCACGGTCTCAGGGTCCTGGGATCGAGGCCCACCTTGGGCTCCCCACTCAGAGAGAAGTCTGCTTCCCCCTCTCCTTCTACCCCTCCCCACCTGGCTTGTGCTCTTTCTCTCTCTCTCTCTTTTAAATAAACAAATAAATAAATCTTTAAATGAGCATGTGGATTAAACCACAAACTTTCTGCATGCAAAAGCAATAAAAACCTCTCCGTGAACTACAGCACCCATTTTCGAGAAAAATATAACCTTACGGGCACAGTCATCCCGAAGACCCCAGCGTGGTTCTGGTCATCGCGGGCAGTAAACCCCCCTCTTTCCACCCTCCCGCCATTGATTAGCCCCATTAGCAGATGACAAATGACATGGGTGGCCCTCGTCCAGTCCTTGATGGACCAGCACACAAAGGATTCAGCCTCCATCTCAAGTAATTGTCTTTTCACTTGGCGGCTCCCTTGGGAGGTCAAAGCTCCAACAAAGTGTCCCCCCTTGGAGCTGCCCATCTGCTCTGCGGCCTCCTTCGGGCCAGCGAGGAAGTCCCCGCACAGAAAGGCGGCTGACGGGATGGCTCCGCTTCTCGGGACGAGCAGACGTAATCAGGTCCCATCTGTGCCACCGAACTAGCACGCTGATGGCCGGGACGGGGACACTTCCACTGAGGTTTAGTCCGTGCAAGGGGCACCTCCTGGGATCCTCACGGCCACCCTAAAATGCAGATACTCTCATCACTTTCATTTTAAAAATGATGAAACGGAGGCCTCGGGAGACCACAGACTTCCCTCAAGGCCACACGCAGCTGCGAGCGGAGGGGCCGGGGCTGGAACCCCCCACGTGGGACTCTGCAGCCTCTTGCCCCACACCCCGCACCCCCCTGGGCCTGCTTCTTTTTAACCTGCGGTGCTTCAGGCTCACGCACATTCACTTTGGAGTTGGATTCCTCACGGGAGGGGACCGCTCTGGGGATCGCCGACACCAAAGCCGCTTCCTGACGCCACGGGTCACCCGCTCACCGAGGTTGGCTCGCAGGTGGCCCGCTGGGGACGGAGACTCTGGAGGCAGCCAGGGCCGAGGGGATTCCCTGGGCCGGGCCTTGCTGTCATCGAAGAAGCGAGGACAATCCACACTGGCACCTCACGGGAGGGCTGAGGGGGTTTAAGAACGAAATCCCTCCCGATAAAGGAAGCTGCTTTTATAATAAAGACGCACGGGGCTCACGAGCACGATTCCCGGACACAGTGAGCGCTGAAAACTCCGAGCTACTACTCTTTCTTCACGAGATCCCAAATACGACGTCCGCGGTCCGTTCTAGCCAGAGATATTCTCTCCCCTTTGAACTCCTAAAGGGTGTTAACACTTCCCCTGGGGATTCTCTTTCTAGGATGCTGGGTGGCTCAGTCGGTTAAGCATCTGCTTTCAGCTCAGGTCGCGATCTGGGGTCCTGGGATCGAGTCCTGCGTGGGGCTCCCTGTTCAGCAGGGAGTCTGCTTCTCTTTCTCCCTCTGCTCCTCCTCCCGAATTCAGGCTCTGTCTCTCCCTGTCTCAAATAAATAAAATCTTAAAATATATGTGTGTGTGCATATATATATTTAAAAAAAAAAAAAGAAATTCTCTTTTCCAACTTGTGATACATAAAAAAGCACACGTGCTTTCTCCTTTTTCAGACAATGTTTTTATTCGAGTGCAGCAGACACAGCGTGAGTTTAGTGTCAGGTGTACAGATCCTTTTAATTCATAAGCCTGATGACCGGATATGTTTTCTCCCCCAAATAAAGGTAGAACCAGAGCCAGACTCCGCGGTGCGTGCCATCTTACAGATGAGGACACTGAGGCCCAGAGCAGTTAACTCACTTGCCCGGGGCATGCGGGCAGTGACACCGAGGCAAGGAGCCAAGTCCAGGCCACGCGCCCTGGGGCTGGGGTTGTCGCCGCTTAGTCTAAGTGCTGGGTTATCAACGCCTCGGTCGGACGGACACCAGGGCCTCAACCACTGCCCTCCCCCGCCCCCTGGTGCACGGAGGTCCCGGTAGTTATTCTAGAAAGAAGAGGGACGTTTCTGCAGTTACACTGTCACAGCTCTCTGGGCAACGTGTGCCCCCAAGTCTACGCAGCAGGGTTCCCTCGTAGGCTGGGCGAGGTCTGGGAAGGCCCTCCAGCCTCCTGCCGCCCGGACAATATGGGGCAAAGGGGATGCTGTACCAGTTATAACAAGGATGATAACCCCAGTCCCCGTCGCGACCAGCAGTCACCGGGTGCATCCGATCTGCTCCTGGCGCCTTCCTAAACGGCCACATCCGATGCCCCCGAGGACGCTCAGGAGTGGGTGCCCCACTTCACACCTCAGGAAACGTTTGCTGCGCTTCCTAAGTACAATTTTCGGAGCTTCAAACAATTTCAAAGAGATGTAATTTCTCCCCCATGCCTATGACTTAGGGAGAAGCAGACGGGACACCGTAGCCGACGGCAGAAGTACACACGCAGGTGCGCACGCGGGTTCGCAGGTGCACGAGCATACGGCCGGCACGCCCACACTCCGTGGGGTTAGGGGGCCAGCAGACAGGTCTGAGGAGCGGAGCGGGGGCCAAAACGTAACTTGAAACGGTTCAGCGCCGCTGTTCGCGGCAGCCAGGGGGGAGGAGGGCCTCACGTGCCCGTGGGATGCGGAACGGGTGCGGGCGACAGAGCAGTGCTCGGCCACGGGAGGGAACTGAGGACGGCACTTGCCGCGACAAGGGTGCGCCGGGAAAACGCGATGCCTGACGCAGGAGGTCACATATTGTGTGACTGCGTGATTCCACTTCTCCACTTATGTCCCGAATAAGTAAATCCCACATTTATGCAAAGTAGATGAGTGGTCGCCAGGAGCTGGGGAAGGGGGGAGGGGTACTTAACCAGTACAGGGTTTCAGTTTCTGCCATTAATAGCACCAAATTGTAGATTTTAAAATGGTTATAGGGACGCCTGGGTGGCTCAGTGGTGGAGCATCTGCCTTCGGCTCAGGGTGTGACCCCGGGGTCCCAGGATCGAGTCCCACCTTGGGCTCCCTGCATGGAGCCTGTTTTTCCCTCTGCCTGTGTCTCTGCCTCTCTTTCTCTGTGTATCTCATGAATAAATAAATAAAAATAAAATGGCAAAAATGGTAAACTTTGCATTACGTGTTATCTTTACTACAATACATGATTCTATGCCTCTTCCATTGTACAAGGTGTCAAATTCTTATTTCTTCTCTTCGTTTTCAAGAAACTTCCAACTGTGTCCTCTCCACCTGGTCCTCCCCCACCCCCACCACCGGTTCTTTCTCTCTGGACGCCCACCACCCCTGCAATCACACCCAGACCTGGAGCCCGACCCACCCACACTCTAGCCGTTCCCCTACAAGCCACCTGCCACCCCGCACCATCCCGCGGTCTATGCTCCTGCGGCGAACCCAGCCCAGAGCCCCCTCCTGCACCTCCTTCACCTGAAGAATGTCCACTTGCCCCCCAGGACTCAACTCAAGCACAAGGTCCTTCGGAGGCTGTCACTCGGCCTGGGCAGGGCTGACACAGCCCAAGCACGTACCATCACAGGACCTGTCACAGCATGTAGCAAGCAGGTGCTTTCCTACGACAGAGGAACACGTGCCGGTTGCAAACCTAGGCTTTGGGGGTCTCTGGACTGTAGTTCGAA
Organism: Vulpes lagopus; assembly: GCF_018345385.1. NCBI lineage: Eukaryota > Metazoa > Chordata > Mammalia > Carnivora > Canidae > Vulpes > Vulpes lagopus. The sequence goes on from NC_054831.1 coordinate 131,919,349, forward strand.
TCTGAACCCTACCTGCTGCGTGAACGTGGACAAACTGCTTAACCGGTCTGTGCCTCGGTTACCTATTTTGTAAAAACTGGGCCAATCATAATACTTGATGTGACGATTAAACACAGAAATATACACACAGCTTTTAGAACAGCGCCTGGTCCCTCCTAAGCACGGAGGAAATGTTGGTGTCATTGTGATGCTCACCCGCACCTTCGTCCTCCCTCTGCCCCAGGAGCTTATGACGAGGGCCTGCCGTGAGGAGCGGATGCCCACGAACCATAAGTTGAATGAAGTTATGATCCATCGACTCAGTCCCTTTCATTTTACTGATGGGCAATTGTGAAGGCCATTTGTCCCATCGTGCAACCGGCTGGAGGTGGAAAGGGGCCGTGAACTTCCCACATTGGGTCCCCACTCGCCACTCAGACATGACGGGGCAATATTCCAGCGTATTTCTACGGACGTGGGCTGCACATCTTACAAACCCCGTCATGCGGCACCAACAGAGCTGCTCCAGGGGAGCGAGGCCAGCGCCGGACTCAGCTGCCACCTCTCGGCACCCAAGGCCTTTCTTTGCCTCGCGTCGAGGGCTGGAAATATCAGCAGGCCAGCTATAAATAACCGAGAGGAAAATAATCCAGAAATTAACGGAGGGTCTGCCCGCGAGTCAGTGGGGCTTCCTCTCCCAGGGAGGATGATGCATGAGCTGTCGGAGATAAGACTTTGCTTGGGCATATTTAAGGTAAGTGCAGACAGCAGTGGGGCACTCTGGGAGTCCCTTCCGCAACCACCAAACGGGAAACCCCACAGATCAAACCACAAAATAAATGAGGACATTAAGGCTTCACACACTCTGGGATTTGTATTTGAAAAACCAAGATTCCAACTTAAAGTGGCTTCTCCTTCAAGGATTCTGGTACCGACCCCAGGAGAAGCCGCTCTTCAGCACTAGAGGTCTTTCTTGGGAGACTACGGCCCATCGTCCTAAATACTCGCGGCTGGTGTTTACCAAATGCTCGGCGTCCGGATGCCAAGCGCTTAGCACAGCACTGCCCATATATTACCTCGACGTTAATTTAATCTTTATAAAAACGCTATAGGGTGTGAACTACTCTCAGCCCCGCTGTGCAGCTAAGAAAACATCTGTCATCCGTCACGTGACTCAATAAGATGACACACTCGAAGGCGGTGGGACTGGCAGTTAAACCCCAGAATCTGGCCGGTCCCAGTTAAAGGAAGGTGGTCATACACCCGAGGGTGCTGTCTTGTAGGGTCCCTAAGAGGCTCGCCAGGAACAAAACGGGAGGCTCCAGTGCCCACAGCGGCTCAGGACACCAAGTGAGCGGCCCAAGGTGTGGGCCACCTTAGCCCCTGCCCCTGCAACGCACAGCCCAGCAGCCCCCTCAGGAGCCCGCTGCAGAGTTAATAGCTATTTGATGGGCACCCACCACTATATTACAAATGGTCAGGAGCAAAATAAATGGAAATGAGACCATGAGGGCAGAAAACCAGCCTTCCCATGCGGGTCCTGTCGGCATTGAAACGCCTTGCTTCCATCCCTCAGCTTAATATTTCATGCAAAAGGCAACACAGAGATCGTCGCTCCAAGAAAAAACCCAGGGGAGGACGATCAGGATGACAAATGGAACCCTCCCCCTTGTATCTTGGAAATGCCAAGAGGTATGGGTGATGGGCTAAAAGACCTAACTTTGAGCGAGCCCTTGGCTGAGGCTGATTTATGGGCAGAGTGGCCCAGCCCTCACCTTTATTTACGTTGCTCGGAGCACATAAGCTGCAAGAAAATTTAGTGTTTTAATTGGGGCATCTGGCTTGTATGGTTTTTTGTTTTATTTTGTTTTATTTTAACCATCCTCTTCCGTGCTCACTGGAAAGCTTGGCCGCGCTGCAAACCCGTGCCGGAGGGCTCTTGCCTGGTTCCGAATGCAAGCTCTTTGAGGGCACAAAGAGGACGTGTTCACGATGCACAAAGGACTGGGCTGGTACCCGTGCGTCTGTGCATCAGTGAGGACCACGCGCGAGGCCGGGGAGCCAGGTCCTCACTCTAGCCTGGGCTCTGTGTCAGAGCACCGCCCGGACGGGGTCTGCTCCCAGGTGCTTTCTGGCCTCAGCTTCCCCAGCCGCTTAAATAAAACCGGATGAGGCAGCCGGCGATGTCCCCTGCGGTATAGCATGGACACTCTGTGATTCCGGAAGCCCACCCGAGTGCCTTTCTCTGGCGCTTCCAGGTTCTCTCCGCCCGTGTTTGAGTCCCTCTCTCCCACGTGTCTGCTGCAGAATCACGGGCTTACATGCTCTCTGCTTAACTCAGGGAAGATGATATTCCCCACATTCAACAACCTGTCTCCTCTAAGACATTCTTTAAGGTCAACCTGTTGGCTGAGTGACGTTGTTAAGGTCACATGTTGTAGGAATTTATTTATTTATTTATTTATTTAGATTTATTTAATTAAATAGATAGACATAGAGAGAGACAGACAGACAGAGAGGCAGAGACACAGGAGGAGGAAGAAGCAGGCTCCATGCCAGGAGCCTGACGCGGGACTTGATCCCGGGTCTCCAGGATCACGCCCTGGGCCAAAGGCAGGCGCCAAACCGCTGTGCCACCCAGGGATCCCCATGTTGCAGGAATTTAAATACGGGAGGGACTTGGGAGAGGTCTCACCCAATGCGCTCATGGTGACCCACCCCACATCCCAGCTCCTGAGCAACTGTCGTGGCAGGTGGAGGTGGGAGTGGCATGAGGCCTGTCTACGGTCCCACCGCTGGCATCACAAGGCTCTGTGGTGGCTGGAGCAGCCCCTTTTCTTCCTTGTTAGCCTCTCAGCTATGAAGTCAGGGTTAGAATCCAGTCTTCTAGAGACCGTCACTGTGCCCTTCCCTGCTGTTCTTTCCTCCTCCAGTTTCCAACAGAAAGCGAGCACCTCTGTTGTCCTGGTATCCCTGGCGCCCACCACGTGCCTCGTCGATCAGAAAACGTGCTTGATAACTGCTGACAACTGGATGAATCAACAAAAAGAACGAACTCCGTCTCCCACCCCGGCACCTGCCGGGATGCTGCACAGGTGTGCACGTTGGCGGCACCCACGTGCGGCCCTTGTGGCACATTCTTCCTGTGGTTTTACAACAGCCCCAGATGTCGGGATTAAGTGTCACGCCTGGGAGGAAACTGAGGCCTGGGCTGCAGGGCAACCTGCCCACCTCGCACAGCTAAGAAGTATTGAGAACAGGGTGTGCACGCAGGCAGCAGGCTCAGCAGGGCAGGGATTCCTGTCCTGCACCGTAAACACTGAACTTGTGTCGGCATCTTAGTGTGTTCAGACGAGTCATTACCGCGAAAGCCAGTGAGGCCCCTTTCTAGTAATTACTGTGTCTCTACATTTCTCTGAGTTGTACCTAGATGATGGCCTGCTGCGGCTGCTAAAATCTGCATTTTCTTTGATGGCCCAATCTGAACGGAAAACACAACCAAAGTTTGTTTTTCTCTCCTCTCAGAGATCACGTTTGGTGTTGCTCTCATTTTTTTACCTCCTCAACTTTAAAACTTGGTGCAGGAGTTGCTTTGTCACCACCCCGGGCAGCTGGTAACCCGGGCTCCGGCGTTGACCATGCTCTGCTGCACAGCTCTCATCCTCAGCAAGGCGGGCCGCCTCCGAGCAGAAACCTGCCTCTCCCTAATGTTGGCTCCTCAGTCCTAGGTGGCCCACCAGCCAGATAATCCCAACCAAACACAAACGAAAAGAAATGAAAACCGCTGCTTGGGTCTTCCAGGTGATTTTAATCACAGGTTATAAACCACTGTTAAAAGGAGGGTTGATAATGAGAAAGTGCAAACCAGCGGAGGGTGTTTGCAGCAGGACGGTGAGATGATTTTGTAAATGCCATCTCCTCTAATAAATCTGAATGCTGCTGGAGAGATTAGGCCATTATCCAGCACTGGCATAAATGAGAAAATGATATGATGGATCACATGCTTGAGGGGTTTTAGGAGTTAGCTGGAGATGGGGCAGGATGACGCTAGTTAGCAATGGCAGTTGGCCAATCAAATCACATTGCCCGAAATCTAGTTTAGGGCCAGTTCTGCTATTCCGACTGTAACTGGTGCTTTCTAATATTCCTGCCAGGAGGTTGCTGTGGAATTTTTTGCCTACATGAAGGAAGGTTTTTCTTAAAGTCAAGGGACCAGACTATAGATCAAACCGATTGTGTTACAGTGAGGCAGAGGTGGACGTGAGGAACAGAAGGATCCTTTAAAATCAGCGAATCGGGGGCACCTGGGGGGGCTCAGCGGTGCAGCATCTGCCTTTGGCTCAGGGCATGACCCCGGGGTCCCGGGATCGAGTCCCACATCAGGCTCCCTGCATGGAGCCTGCTTCTCCCTCTGCCTGGGTCTCTGCCTCTCTCTCTCTGTGTCTCTCATGAATAAATAAATAAAATCTTAAAAAAAATAAAATAAAATCAGCGAAACACTCAAAGTTCTGGAACAGTAGCCCTAGTTTTCCAAGGCCCTTCTCAGGAACCTAACCACATATGACAATACCGAGGATCACACCAACCAGGACCGAACACACACGTCCAGATGCATTCAGTAGCAGCAGTTCCCAACCTGTGGGGCACCTCTGTGTGACCAGAGGGCACAGCTTAGAGGAAATCCCAAGTCTCCAACATGCTGCCTGTGGACAGAATAAATCCCTCTTCTTGCACGTATGCACCATCGTTCTCAAGTGTACGCAGATGCAGAAGCAGCATCCATTTGACAACGCCACAGATGGAATTCACTATATTCTTATCCATTGATGTATTTTTTTTAATTTTTATTCATTTATGATAGCCACAGAGAGATAGAGAGAGAGGCAGAGACACAGGCAGAGGGAGAAGCAGGCTCCATGCACCTGGAGCCCGACGTGGGATTCGATCCCGGGTCTCCAGGATCGCGCCCTGGGCCAAAGGCAGGCGCCAAACCGCTGCGCCACCCAGGGATCCCCATTGATGTATTTTTTGAAAGAAAAATTAGAACTGCTAGTGTTAGAGGCCAGAATTCGTTCGTTAAAAAAAAAAAAAAATCCCTCCCTCTCTCTCTCCATCATCCAAAAGAGCGTATGTAAAAACTAGGAACCACTGTTCCAGTGGGAATACGGAGAGCAACATCATTAAATCTAGAAGAAAACTGATGGGATGGAACAGCCATCTAGGCCAAAGTTAAAAATCATCAAAAACTGGCCTCTGGCTAAGGTTAGAAGCACGCGTGTGCTCCGTGGGGACGTGGTCGTTTTGCTGGTGCTGGTCTGGGGTACATTACCTGCTTCCTCCGAGGACACCCGCCTAGCTCGGCCTTTGCGAGTTAAGCTTTACAGTCTTTAAACGTCCTCGTCCACTCATGTTGCAGACATCTGGAGGATTTCTTACACGAGCTATTTACGGATTCTGACCACAACCTCAGATACAAGTCTAGGGTACACGTGTGTGGAAAGAGCTGGAAGCCATACTCAACAGGACATCGTGGGAAGTTTAGCTCCTCTCAGGAGCGAGGCCGCGAGGCAACACAGAGATATCAGGAAGAAGACCTGAGGTGTGAACAGAAATACTCTTGCCTCTGGGAGACAAAAACCGGCTGGGGAAATAAAGAGAATTTCATTCAAAGGGGCGAGAATTCAGCGTTCAATACTACAATATGTTACTAATAACGAAGAGATCTCTCTGCTGAATCCCGGAGTCCGCCGAGCGCTGTGCCCGGCACACTCTATGTTATTTCATCAAACCAGAGGGGCCCAGCCAGGAAGGAATCTGTCCCCCCTGGGGCAAAACAGTGGGCAACCTCTGAAGACTTTTTTTGGTTGTCACATCAGAGGAGCATCGCTAGCATCCAGGAGTAGAGACCAGGGATGTGGCTAAACGTTTCGTGACGCACAAGACAGCCCCGCCCCCCAATAGCAAAGAATTTTCTGGCCCAGGACGTTCATGGTGCTGAGGTTGAGAAAGGCTGCGTGAAACCAGCCTAATCACCCTGCAAAGGAGGCGCTGTCAAACTCTTGTTCTAGATGTGGACACCAAGAGCCACAAGGTCCCGCACACATAAGTCACGTCGCCAGGATCTGGGTTGGGTCCGTGCCATGACCTTAAACCCATAGATCTGCTCTATTATCTTGATGAAGGAAGTGACCTCCTCATCTCACAAATATGGAAATGCCAAGTGTCTCGGCTTGTATCTCACCGTGACCAGTGACTTTTGTCCCTTCATGGTTCTTTTAAGGTCAATAATGATGCCTAAACACAGATGACTGCACCTCAAACCACAGAGCTGCCAGCACACTCCTCCTTCTCTTGTCTCTTAACCATTACACCCCTAGTGACTGGCTTCTTGTTTCTGCTCCTCTAACACTAATCGAGCGGTTTTATTGTTCACATCTGATCCACTAGCTTTACTCACTCAATCACCATTTATTAAGCTCCTCTTGTATGCTGAGCGCTGTGAAGGTGTTAGAGGTAAACAGGTGAGAGAAGACAAGTGAAAGAGAGCTACAGAGTCCAGGGTTGGCCAACTAACAGCCCAAGGGCCGCCTGTTTTTGTAAGTAAAGTTTTATTGGAACAAAGGCTTGTCCACTCATTTACCTATCCTCTACGGCCGCTGTCCCTTTACCACAGCAGAGCTGGGGAGCTGTGACAAATACCCAGTATTTGGGTAAAGCTTAAAATATTTGCCATCGAGCGCTTTGCAGAGAAAGTCGGCCAATCCTACGCCAGCCAGCTCCATCATTCACGCCACAGGGCAGGTATTGAAGTGAACTCCAGACCAAATCAAGACATATTTCCATTAATACATGCAACCAGCAACTACAACATCTATGGGTGGGGGCGGACAGATCTTAAAAGTTTAACGCTAATACACATCTACAACTCAAAAGCACCAGAACGTTCTGATCCTTAAAAATACTTTCTGCTGGGCAGCCTGGGTGGCTCAGCGGTTTAGCACCGCCTTCAGCCCAGGGCATGATCCTCGGGTCCTGGGATCGAGTCCCGCGTCGGGCTCCCTGCATGGAGCCTGCTTCTCCCTCTGCTGTATCTCTGCCTCTCTCTCTCTCTCTCTCTCTCTCTCTCTCTCTGTATCTGTTATGATTGAATAAATAAAAATTTGAAAAAAAATGCTTTCTGCTTTTCTCGGGTCCATTGTAAATACATCTTCAAATGAAGTTCAAATGTATGTTATTTCTATGCTGCTGTCAGAGGTGTGGGAAGCCCATAGAGAATGTTCCTCATCACACTGAAATTCAAACCAAGCTCAGACCCCAAGCATTGGATTAGCTGCTAAGGGGTCAGCTGACCACAGCTGGTTGTCGGCAGCAGCACAGAGTCCTCCAAGGTTGATACCCCCTTCCATCCTCTAAGACACAAGACTCCGTCTGATTTCCCCTGAGTTTCCTGCCACACTCTTGGCCTTTGGTCTGTGGATGATTCCGGTCCAGCCAAGAACCTGGAGCAGCAGGAGGCCCAGGTATTCAGGCAGTTACGGCCACAGCAGTAGTGAGAACATGCACCTACACAGCCAATAGGTCAGGTGGAGAATTTACACCAATACGTTCTGGTTGCACATCAACTCAAGGACCCTGATGAAAGAGATCCCAAAGGTTTAATGGAGTCTCCCTGAAGGGACAGTGAAGACAGTAAATAGGCACATTTATCGAGGTGGCTAAATCCTGCCCCCAACACTTGGTGAGTACACACACCCGTACACTAAGACCTTAGGTCTCTACCCCGGTGTGCTTCCCAATATTCAAAAATCTCAAATGACAGTGGCAGTGGGTGCAAAACATTTTCCTCCAAAGGACAGTTCATTCAAAGACAAGAAGATCCTTGATGCAGCCCTGTCCTGGTTTCTAGATCCCTAACTGCTTGACAGGTAGGCAAGAAGAGAAGCTCTAAGCTTAGGCATTGAGAAGACAAATCATTCGTAAAGCTGTATTCTCCTTTCACCATAGGCAGATCTGGGGGCTCAGAACAGGACCACACAGGCTTGGGGTGACAGTGTCACCGTCTAGGACAGGGTGGCCCACACCTAAGAAGGAGAGGCCTTCAAGGCAAGGTCAGAGCTCACCCAATCATAAGCTATTGGCAACCTTCTTTTGCCATCATGAAGCCAGGTCTGATCTTGTGATGGAAGAGAAAGAGGAGAATTTAACTCAGTGACCAGCTCAACAATCTTGAATAAGTCAGCTTAAATCACCGTGCCTCAGTTTCCTTATTTGAGAAAGAGACTATTGTGTCTACCTCAATTCAGTCATGTGGGCCAGTGAGTAGAATCCACAGAGGTGATGTCTGTGAACGTCTTTTTATACTGCAAAGAGCCGGGTAGTGATATCATTCAGTGCTTCCCTGGTGCCCTCCTGGATGCAAAGAAAAGAGGAAGAGCAGATAAATGCAGTGGAATCCTGGAAAGTGGGACCAAGCGTTGGTTTTGGAGCCTGAGGGTGCTAGACCAAGCTCTGATTTAGGTAATAAACTGCAAGTGTTGGAAGGTGGTTTCTGAGTTAGCCCGTAGTGACCCGTAGTGGTCAACCCATGTGTTGACCAGCCGACCTATGACAAGGTTCTACTCTATTGGCCGATGACAGTGACCCGCTCCGTGCAACAGCCCACCGTGGAATCATGATGCTCCTCCACAGGATGTCCATTAAGACTTAAACATGCCTCCTTGCTCCAGGAGGGCTGCCTGGCACCACGTCAAATTGCACACAGAGCAACTGGAAGACGGCTGCTAGTTAAGGGGCCAAGAGTCTCTACACAACGGCAGCCAGGCATGGCCTTTCTCTTAACCCTCAAAACTACAGATATTTCAGATATTCCCATTTTTTCTCACTTCATAATAGTAAATCTTGTAGGAATAGGAACAACAATCAACTTGATGAACGCGTTAACTAAGACAGTCGATATACATGTGATCACAGGTCCGTTCCCCCCCAGCCATCATCTACCACGCTCTGGGGCACCACAAGGGCACTCTCCAGGGGCAGCAGATTTCTAAATTTCATACCTAACTCTCATCAAGAAATGGTGAGTGAGCACAGAATTTCAAATGGCACGACTGTGGGTAGGCAGGAGACATAGTCCCACAGTTTTCCAAGTTGTACTTACCGAATTAAGGCAAATACACCACGTTCAATGGTTTTTAACAACAACAACAAAAAGTCCAAGGTAACCAAGGAAAATGAACTAATTCATTTGTTGCAGCTGACAAAGAAGCCCCGGCCTTGGCCAGGAGGATAATACAAAGAATCAGCTTATTTTAAAAGACGAAGGGCTACACCTGCACTGAAATTCATATGTTTCCTTGTTCTCTTCGGGGAAGAAGAAAGCTATTATTTAAGATCAGAGCCCGGCATCACCCACATCTTCCTTCCCCTTAAGGGAAGGGACCTCCTCTGGGCGAGCAGGTCCCAGCCAGCAGCTATTCCCCTGCAGTGCCCAATCCCAATCTAGCCAAGAGGTCGTGCTTTTTAATCATCTCTCACGGTCAGTTTAACCTTTCGTAGCAAAATTAATGTGTTTTCACAGCACGGCTTTATCACACATCGCCGCCGTCATGCACATCTGTGAAGGCTTCTATAGTCGTCACTTTATCTATTTTGCCGTTACATCTGTGTAGACCTTTATTAGAAAATGTAATTATGTTTCCATGTCATTCACACCTGCTAGACCGTGAGCTCTAAGATAACTTGGCCCCTATCTTATTAAATCTGCGGTCCCCGAACCTATGTGCCCAATCTGTCAGGCTGATGGACACAGAGAGAAGAGAGGGAGAAGAAAGGAAGGAGGGAAGAAAGAAGAGGGAGGCCGCGGGGTAAGAGCGTAAGCAACAAGGCGAAACCATCCTACTGGCGTGTCCTGCCCCGTCCACGGCATCCCGATATTCTTGCCGTGGCGCGGCAGGCCGGCTCCAGGGTCAGCCGAGCCTGGGTTCCAGTGGCCCGTTCTTCTGTTCAGCAGACGATCACTTTCCAGAGCGTGGAAAAGCAACCTAGCCTTTCTAAGCCTCAACTTCTTCATCCGTAGAATGGGGGTGATGACATGACCTAATGAACTGCACTACCAAAGTAAGACAGGGAAGCGTCCATCAAGCGTGTGCTGCGGCGTCTGGGAAAGCCAAAGGGCTCAACCCACGCCAGGAGTCACGATCACTATTACTCTCGGATGGTCTCAAAAATACCTCCAGCTCCCCAGTTGTGGCCCCAGAGCACCCCTTTTTTCTAAGAGTAAGTCAAACCCCTGCTAAGAGGGGTCCACTGTCCCCTTTCCCAGAGAGGAAAGAAGTTCAAGCCCTCTCTGGGATGCTCTTGAGTCAAAGCCCAGCACTTTGGTGAAGAAAAAGAAAAAGAGAAAAAGAAAAAGAAAAAGAAAGAAAAAGAAAAAGAAAAAGAAAAAGAAAAAGAAAAAGAAAAAGAAAAAGAAAAAGAGAAGGGAAGGGAAGGGAAGGGAAGGGAAGGGAAGGGAAGGGAAGGGAAGGGAAAGGAAAAGGGGAAGGGGAAGGGGAAGGGGAAGGGGAAAGGGAAAGGGAAAGGGAAAGGGAAAGGAAAGAAGATTCTCTCATATTTGAACACGGTTTTCAGGCACTAGTCTGCCCCCTTACCTCTGGCCAGACACCAACCCTTCCTGCTACAGCTTCTCTGGCAGTGACAAAGCATATTTCATACAGTGGAGCCCTGAGGATTTATGATGAATGACTTAGTGTCGAACATGCAGATCCTAATTATAATTGCCACAATGCCAGCTTTAGAACAAAAATGATTTCTTGGGCAGGAATGGGGAAAACTATGCAAAGCTGTACCGTGCCCTGGTTGAGACAGCAGGCAGTCCCTGGGGACACAGTTCTTTGTGCTTGTCTCCTGGCTCTGCCACTTGCGGGCCGCTTGTCCACGACCCTGGACAAGTCGCATGACCTTTCTGTGTCAGTGTCTCACCTGTAAAATGGCAAGTAAACGCTCAATTAAAGTCCTTGGTGATCACATCAGTGTTCTTGATACCACATACACTGTGATAAGCAGACCAAATTTCACACCCTGTAATTAGCAATCAATCACGGATTCATTCATTCATTCATTCATTCATTCAACAACTATCTATTGAGCTCTTGCTATGTGCTGGGCAATGTTTTAAATGCAATAAATGGAGTTGAAAAGAGACAAGAAGACTCTGCTGTCACGCAGCTATCATTCTAGACTCACAACTAGGTCTCCCCGGAAGCCTGACATAAAAAGCCATCCTCGGGATCTCTGGGTGGCGCAGCGGTTTGGCGCCTGCCTTTGGCCCAGGGCGTGATCCTGGAGACCCGGGATCGAATCCCACATCGGGCTCCCGGTGCATGGAGCCTGCTTCTCCCTCTGCCTGTGTCTCTGCCCCTCTCTCTCTCTCTCTCTCTGTGACTATCATAAATAAATAAAAATTAAAAAAAAAAAAAAGCCATCCTCAGCCAGCGACTATTTCGGCCTCCAGTGGACATGTGACAACTTCTGTAGATGTTGGTGGTTGCCACAAACAACTGGGGTGTGGAGGGTTCTACTGGCATCTAGTGGGCAGAGGACAAGGATGCTTCTAAACGTCCTACAGTGCACACAACAACCTCCGTCCCCAACAGAGAATCATCTTGCCCTAAATGTCAATGCTGCTGAGGCTGAGAAACTCTAGTATAAAAGAATCAGTAAAATATTAAAATATTAATAGGTCCTTGGATGGGCACGGTCTTGGGCAACCAGAGGTTGCCAAGGCCACAGGGAGGGCAGCTGGTAAAGGGAAGGACACCAGGCAGACGGAGAATAAGGAGACCACAAGACTCCAGCTTCACCAGGACTCACGCTTCGCTAGAGAGAAAAAGCACACAAAGTGCACCAAGGAGGAGGCCCCAGGCCCAGGATCAGATGCTTCTTTCTGGTGAAAAGTGACCTCTGAGATCTTGCAAGCAGGATCCAGTTCTCTCTTTGGCAGCTAACTTCACACTCAAGTGAGCGGTATCGCTGTTCCCCTCACTTTTGTCAATGATTTTATCACAAGGACGCAGAAATTACTAGAAGCCTAAGGAAATCCTAAGAATAGAGACAAGCCTACAGCTCCCTCAAATCTTCTCAACATAGCAAATCAAAGGACCTTTCCGACTTTGGAGACAACATAGGTTTAAAGTAGGAGAGGGACCCTGTGGGCTTGGGTTCCTGGCTCTGTCACCGCCCACTGAGTGACCTTCGGCATCGGAGGGGAATGGGCGAGAGCGTGGACTGCGGCGCCACAGCTGGGTCATCTAGCAGAAGAATGCCCTTTTGGGAGTAACATATCATCTCTCTACCCAATTTTTCTTACGTGTGATATGGGTACAAGAATGGTCCCTGCCTCAGAGGTCATCACAAGGACTGAGTGTATTAAGGAAATGCATGAATACAGGAAAGCACTTGGATAGTACACCTGCTCCGGGTGGACACGACGTCAAAGCTTGGTGTTATCAGCGCCATCAGAGTCATTACCATGTCACGTGACTTCAACTCTCCCAGTCCCAGCTTCCTCTTTTGAAGAATGCACAGAAGAGTTGCCGACTCACTGGGCACGGCATCCAATTATGCGTATGAAGCCCTTGGGACAATATTCGATGTTTACTTATTGAAACGTTTGACAAGAGCGCTGCGAGTAGTCCTCATTTAGTCCTACGTTAAACCACTCACCAGGTGAAAACCACACGGTGTCGGGATGGTTCCAGAACGCCTAGTGTTTTGTGATATACTTAAGAGGTGAGCTCCGAGAACCATTAAGAATCGCCGAAGGTGAGCGTAAAATATTAGCGCTGGCCCCACCTTCCTTGAAAGGGTACTTTGCTCTTAATGATCCACATTACTTCAAACCATCTGCAGAGCTGAGACGGTACCGGTGAGAGAAGGCCTTGACACCCCACAGGGGTACTCCAGCGCCTGCTCTGATGGAAGGGGATGGGTCAGGGGTGCGGCGCGAGGCGACCCCTTCTCCCACTTTCCTCCATCCTCCTGGCCAGGCTGCACATCACAGGAGAGCACAGAGACCTCGGGGGTGCCCTGCAGAGCTGCCTGCTAACAAGCTCCACCTGAGCTCTCGTGCGAGGGTCTCAATTCATCAGAGGGAGAAGGGGACGGGAGCTTTTCAGGAGCCTGACCCAAAGGTCCAGGAAGGCCAAGTCTTAACAAAGACACCAAAACAAATTGAGAACCGATGATTTCCCACCACACGGAAGCCACCTGCCCAAACAGTTGTTCTTGCCAAACTCATTAAAACTGCGTTCAGCTTCTTTCATGTTTCTAGCAGCTTAGGACTCCAAGGGGGAAGCAGGAATGCCCACAGAGCACAACCTGGATTCTACCGCTTAGATCTGAGGTTGCCTCAAACAAGCAAGAATGTTCTGGTCTCATCCAACCACATGGGGAGGAAGAAGAGAGCCCTTTGCCTGGCCTTCCTCCAGCTTCTTTTTCCAGTAGGGATGGGGCTGGCGGGGAACCTTGAGGACGGTGACATGGCCCAGCAGGACTCTTACCCGCACTGAACCATCAGATACAATCTGCCACGATGGATGGTCACTCTGTTGGCTTCTGGGAAGCTGGCCTTTCCTAAGTGATCCTGCCTGAACCTGCTCCGCCTGCATTTCAGGTGACTAAGACACTGTGATGAGTGCTGTTGGTGTCATCCCGTGTCATCCCATGTGTTACCCTGATACCCAGCCCAAACGGTACAGACTGATTTTTCACTTACAGGATCCCTTAAAAACCCATTCCCTGGCCTCAGCGGGCAGAGTAAGTAGTGTCCTTGCCTGATGGATGGCAGGGGGTAAGAAGCTAAGCACCAAAGCTCACACAAACCAATCCTGGAAAAGGTTTGAAACAAGAACTGGGGAATTCATGTTGACCGCACTCTCCTTAGCCATATAACTCAGGAATAAATATAAACAAAATAGGCAACGGACATGGCCAGGACCCCAAGCTTGACCTTCCGGGCCCCATATGACTTGCACTGTGCAAGTAGGCAGTGCTCCAACCAGCACTCCCCACCTGCCAGGCCCATCTGCTACAGGCTCACTGGCAGCCAGTAAGTCACAAATTATGACCTACGGGATTCCTAAAAAGTGCCAGCGGTCTTGGAGAGTAAGGGGTCAAGGCATGGGAAGGAAGACAAACCTTGTCTTACCCTGGGAGGACATGGGGCAGTGCTCCCACTAATAAAATCAGTTTGGCTTAGACCCTGGTTAATATCAAAGAAGTTCTGAAAAGCACCAGTAAATCACGGGATATCGGAAGCGTGAAATTAATCAGAGCCAGAAACTTGACTTAAGGGGTCCTCGGAAGGCATTTTCCAAAGACAATGGGAAGACAGTAAATAATAGGCAATCAATAACTAATTTCAACCATGCTGTACTGATCTGTAAGTAACCTCTTTGTGACCATGCATGGGGATTTTTGGGAAGAACTTTGAAGTCCCATCTCTTGACAGCCTAGCAGATGAGGAAGAGACACATGTCTCTCTCGCCCCATTGATACAGCCAGAAAACCAAGACGTACGTGACCCAAGCCCTATACGTTGGGGGCAAGCTAACAGGAGGCCTCAGAGATCCCACCTCATTTTGTTCCATCTTCTCTGCCATTTGAAAAAATCCTTTTTCAAAAAAAAAAGAAGTCTACTTGGGAAAACAAGAGCGTAGGTAGAACGAATTGGGAAGGGGATGCCAAAAGACAGAACTTATTTTGCAAAGCCACAGTGTCTAGCGTCTCTGCAGACTGCTCACACATTCAATTTAGTCCAGAGGTAATTCATACTTCACCGAAGAATTTCCAGTGTTGTAGTGACGCTACATAAGAACAGTCAGACCTGAAGTAACAGTCTATTTTAGCGCCTAGGGAGAAAAATAAAAAATAAAAAACTTGCATCTACTTATGGAAATGTACCAAGGTGTAGAGAACGACCCTGTTCTCCATCCCCATCCTAACACATGCAGTAGGCTGCTTGCTAGTCCTCAACACCCAAAAAAGACGCTATCAGCACTTCCACTCGCATCGGCATATAAATACAATTACTTCAAAAAAAAAAAAAAAAAGCCCACAAACTAATAGCAGTAGGCATACATCCTACTAGGCACACGTATTTTATGGAATATACAGTTAACACCTATTTGAATCGGGTACAATGGAGCTTAATTGTTTTATTCTATGCATAGCAAAGCAACCAATTGAATCTAATATTAGTCATTCATCAGATAAAACATTTTCGGAGAAACAAACTGCTATATTTTCCCCTCAAAGAACAGCAAGCATTTTAAACACATTTTCCAGAGATGTTACGCCGAGGAAAACAGCTTAGAAATGTTACTTTAAACAAATCCGTTCTCTGGCTACCAACAACAAGACAAATTGGAACAAATGCTTGGCTCTGTTCTTTCCGAGGCTCCTTCTGTCCACCTGTCAAAGGCAGTTTTGACCCCCACCCCCCAACCCAAGAGGCAGCTCCGGAGCTGTGAAATGTGCCGCCCTGCACGGATGCCCTCCACACTGTATGCCAGCATCCTCATTAGGGATTATCCAACTCACTCGAAGCAGGGAGAGAGGAGATGGGCTGGCTGCCAAGTGTTCTTTCAACACAGATTCCGAAAGAAGATCCTGCAAAGTGTCGAAAGCCCAGATTTTCAGCAGTTCACTTTCTAGACTCCGTTACATAGCAACCATGCCAGCTCACACAGGGTACCAACCAAGTTAATATTTTGTTTAAATGACACACTGCATTAACTCTCTAGGAAAACCCAAGTTTTCTTCATTGACTCACCTACCGTCAGATACCATCGCCGGAACAAAACTCCCATGGCGAACTGATGAGCTCGTTTAATTCATTAAAGAAAATTTTTAACCAAAAAATTGAAGATAGATCTAACAAAGTCTTGGCGGGGAGAGCAAGAGGTGACTCTCCCCTGTAACCATTTGTGCTAATATTATTAAAAGTGCATTAGCATTCATTTAATATGTGCATAATGCCCTTTGGTAAAATACGACTTCTCCAGATGCATTTTGAAAGATACTCATTTCATTCAAAACTTTGATTTTGCAAAAAGACAACTCAATAGCAACCCAATGCTCCCAGGGTTTGGGCCCGTGAAGTCTCACCAGCACAGACAAAATTAAAACAGGAGATGAATTCGGAAGAACAGTCAGGAACCCCCAGGAGCTGAGCTTCCAGGAGGTGTGTCATGAAGAAGCACGAGGAAACCAATCGGGTCGCACTTTAGACTTCGCTTGAGAGAACCCCACGCTTTCCTTTAGGAACTTCCTTTAGGAACACGAAAGCACCAGCCGAAGAAACCCACCGGACCACGTCTGCAAGGGGTTTCTGTTCTGACAAAACGCTCCCATAGGTCAGGAGAGAAAACCAAAGCAAGAAAATAAAAACAAAACCGAAAGAACTCACGGAGGCAAAAAGTACTAGTTTGAGGTACCCCTGTATAGACAAGTAAGTGATGCCCTATTGGATTATATGGCAAGGGCGGGGGGGTGGGAGGTGGCAGGGAGCTTGTTGTCTTTTCAAGCATCACCTTGGTTTAAATTCACATCAATTTAGAGGGATATGCGGCCAACGATTGAGTTAACCTTTAACATTTTTTAAAATCTTTTTTTAACCTTTAACATTTTATTCCCTGATTATGAAATCACCAAACTCCCCCTTGGTGGAGGTCGAAAAATATCAAGGATACACAGAGGGGAGAAAATCAAGACCATCCTTCATCCAACGGCCCACAGGCGGCTACTGACACGGGCAGTACCTCTGTGAGCACGAGGGAGATGCTGGTTTCGTGTGTTTTTAAGGATATGGGGAGATCCAAAAGTCATTCGGACAGCCTTGTGCATTTTTGTAGGAAAAGAGAAGAAGGAAACCGCCCACCCTTGCTCCACGACAACCACCATTTAACCATCGGCTAAGTGTCTCCATTTCCAAGTTGGGCGCGTGGATCGCTGCCGTCCTGACCTCCTCCGCGTGCTCGCCCTGCAACTGGACCCAGGGCTCGAGGGAAAGCCACTTAACTTTTCCCTGGCTGAGGAAGGGGGCGGACGGTGGGAAATAAGGCAGCCTTGCTCAGCCCTCCTCACCACGGCTCTTGATTCTTAGCAGAATGCCAGGTCGGAGCTATTTCTCTAATGTTGGAAGAGTCTCTGCCGATAAAGAGTAAAGCATTACCGTGCAGTCTGGCTTCCTTTTTCTTTTTTTTTTCCCCCTCCAGATGCCAGCGGAGAGCATCTTCCACACACAATGACAGAGCAAGGGATAAATGATAGAATAAGCCGATACCTACCTTGAAAACTGCAGCAAATAACCGCTTTCCAACACCTTCCCACCATTACATCATGGCTACTTCAGTACCCAGTTCCCGCCCGGATTCCTGAGACTTCTGACCGACTCCCAAAGTCCCAAGTTCACGGACTCGAAACGCCACGTAAGACTGATGTGCAGCCTTAGGATCCCCCAGAAAAAAAGCACCGCTTCCCCGGGAAGGGAAGGAGCAACTAGGAACCGAGGGCGAGAAGGCATCAACACCAACACGGACACTCTCTCCACACTTAGGGGAAAGCTCTCGAAATAGCAACCACACCAGAAAATTCCTCCGAACCACTGAGCTATTGGTACCTCATACTTCACCGAGTGACATATTTATACAAGTGGCCCTGCTGGGCTGGATCGTGTTTCTCTGTCGAACTCTGGATTTCAGCGGTTTGGGTTTTATAATAGGAGATGATATTAATGATCAGTGATACCATTTCTTAAAGAGCAATTAGGCAAAAAAAAAAAAAAAAAAAAAAAGGAAAAGGCTGAAAAGGCCACTCTGCCCTTTTACTTTCCAATCCACAGAAACCAAACAGGACATTTTGGGGATGCTTCCTCCACCTTTAACCCTCCCGGGCGTTTCAGGGGTTCATCACTGTCAATGTCAACACGGTCCAGCTGTCTCCCCCCACCTCCCTGCCCCATCCCCATCCTCTAAAGTGCAAACAGTCCCTTCCAGCAGCGGCTCCCCTGCACCCCAGCACCTCAGCCTTCCTTTCTCCAGGAGCCCATCACTCAGCCTTTGAGGTCTAAGATTTCCCTCTGCAAAGTGCTCTCCTGTTTATATTTGCTGGAAATCGAAACTCCCTGCTGAGCAGAGCATCTACTGTTGCATCGCTGTGCTCCGCTGTCTGCACGATCTCAGATGTGTGTGTGTGTGTGTGGAGGGGGAATAAAGTCCAGATGCAATCGAGCCCAGGGATTCGGCCTCCCTGGAGAAAAGTGCGGGCCGGTCCAGCCCTGTACCCCAACCGAGCTCGCGGTCGCCCCGGGGCGCGGGGGTGCGGGAGGCGCTGCGGGCGCTGCTGCGGGCGCTGTGGGCGCTGTGGGCGCTGTGGGCGCTGTGGCTCCCCACCCTCTCCACCTTCCCACGGCCGCGGGTGGGCGCAGAGGCCCCCCGGGCATGCAAAGTTTGCCCACGGAGCCGGGGGGCCGTGTGCCTCCCAAAGGGCACTTGCATGCGCGGGAGGGGCGCCGCCCCGGGCCCGGTGCGACCGCGTGGACCCGGAATGACAGCAGCCTGCAAGCGCTGCACCGCGCGGCGAGCTGGCCCGGGCGCCCCGCGCGCCCCGCGCCCTCCCCCGCCCCTACCTTGCGCGCCGAGCTGCTGGCTCTCCATGTCCGCCGCCGCCGCCGCTCCCGGGCCCGGGCCCGGGCCGCCGCCGCCGCCGCTCAGCTCCGCCAGCCTCCGGTTGGTGGCCGTGAGCTCGGCCCGCAGGTTGGTCACCTCCTGGCTGGCCGCCTGGACCGCCCCATCGATGCGGAGCGCGAGCTGCTTATTGTCTTCCATCATGCTCAGGATGCTGGCCTGGGGGCGAGAGAGGTGACAAAGAGCTGCATGATGCGCGCGCGCTGGGGGGCGCGGCCGGGCGCCCCCGGCTCTACCTGTTGGGCCCCCGCGGCCCGGCTCCCCCGCGCCCCGACCCCGGGCTCCGGCAGCGCCGGCTGCTCGGGCGCAGGAATGACAGCGGCGCCTCCAGCCGGAGCCGCGGCGGTAGCGAGGCGGCGGGGGAGGGGGAGGAGCCCGAGGAGGAGGAGGGGGAGGAGGGGGGGAGGAGGAGGAGGAGGAGGAGCGGAGCTCCGAGACCCCGGCGGGCGCCCAGCGCGGCCGGGAAGGACACCGCGCCGCCCGCGCTGCGCTCCGGGCCGGAGCCTACCATCGCCGCGCGCTCCGGAGGGGGCCCGGGCCGGCAGCGGGGCGCACCCTCGGCCCCCCGCGCCCCCGCCCTGGGGACACCCGCCCCGGGGCGCGGGGGAGGCGGGCGGCGGCCCCCGGGGGCGCGAGGGGGCGTCCCCCGCGAGGGGCAGGGGGCGCGCGCGCTGCGAGGCCGGCCCTGGGTCCCCCCCGCCCGGGCCAGCAGGCGCCCCAGCACCCTGGGCAGCAGGGCCGGGCAGGGCCGGGCAGGGCCGGGCAGGGGGTGGGTGCTCCGGGGACAGGGGTGCACGGGAGCGGGGCGGGGACGCAGCTCCGGGAGGGGACGGGCGGGGGGGGGGGGCAGCCGGGCTTCACCTCGTGGAGATGCGCGGGGACCGCGCAAGGGGAGCCGAGCTGGAGCTGGTGCCCCGAGTGCCCTCCCCCTGCCCCCACCTGCGCTGGCGGCCCTCCCCGGAAGGAGCTCCCTGCCCTGCCCGGGGGTGCCCCACAGACCCGAACCCCTTGGTCTGTGCACCCGAGCCAGACAGCTGGCCCCAGCCAGGTCCTAAGCTTCCTAGCTTTGGCTACATACTGGAGGGGGGCAGGGGGCAATAGGGCTGAGAAGGAGACTGGAAGCCCCCCCCCCAAAAAAAGGGGCTTACCCCCTTTCTCCTGGGAGCGCTGACGCCCTGCTGCCTCAGTTTACCCATTCCCTCTTCACAGGAGAAGCCTAGGTTACCTTAAAGTTGATAAACCCATCTGGCTCCTCTTTGTCCCAGAGCACAAGGCTTTGCATTTTTTCACTGGGGCCCTGGATTCCAGCCACCAGACCTTGTTACCATAGCAAGCTTCATTCCATGCAAATAGGACAATTTAAAACAGCCAGTGTAACCCCGAGGACAATAGTGCACCACCATTGGAGCTCAGTCAGTCAACCTCCGGAGAGAGTCGCCGGCGGGGAGCCTGCTGCAGGACGGGATGGGATGGCGGGCGCCGGCGCGGGCTCAGGTTGCCCACCCTCGGGAGGTACCGGCGGCATCCACCAGGTAGGAAGCCTACTGTGCGCAGAGGGCTCAGGCTGCATGGTCATCTCTTTGGAGTAAGGATTAGGGATTCTACTTTGGAGATGAAGACACTGAAGCTCCAGGTGGGGGGGGGGGGGAGGTTTAAGCGATTGACCCCAGGGGCCCGCAGAAATCAGGTGGAACTGAGACCGGAAGTAAGCGGTCATCTGATTTCCAATTAGTCCCACTGTGCCTTGGATGCTAGATTTTTATTTGGAACCATAAAAACCCACTCTTGCTCCAACCCCCTGGGGCCACTAACAAGCTTTTGCAAGAGGGCAAGGCGGTGTTGGTGGAACATGTGGCAGCCGGCAGCATTTTTCACTGTCTCCTCTACCGAGCTAACTACTCAGCTGGGGATTGAACCCCTGACCTGAGTCTCATTAGCGGGAATTCTGACCCCACCGGACCAACCAAGAAACTTAGGCGGCATGGTATATCTGTAAATCAGGATTCGGTTCTTTGAAGTCCTTTGGTTATATTATGGAGGAACCTCACTGTGAGTCTTCAAACGAGGGGCGGTCATGGTTCAGCCACTATGGGAAACTATGGGTTTGGTTTGGTGGTCCCTCAGAAAGTCAAACACGGAATCGCATTATGACTGAGCAATCACACCCCTGGGTAGACAGCCAAAGAGGTGAAAACAGTTATCCGGCCTCAAGGTCCTACACAAATGTTCAGAGAAGCGCTTCCCACCACAGCCAGCAGGTGGAAACAGCCCAAACGTCCTACCACAGATGATTGGATAAACAAGTTGTGGTATGTCCATACAGTGGGATACTACCCAGCCATGAAAAGGAATGGGGCACGGACACCTCCCGCCATGTAGATGGAGCTCAAAAGATAGTGTGTTGGGTGAAAGAAGCCACACGCAGAAGGTACCAGGATTTCATTTCCATGGAATCCCCAGATTAGGTACGTCCGAATAGACATGCGTGCCGGGGGCTGGGGGAAGAGGAGAACGGGAAATACCTGCTTAATGGGTACTGGGTTTTATTCTGGGGGGTCAGGAAACAGTTTAGAAATAGAGGTGGTGGGATCCCTGGGTGGCGCAGTGGTTTGGTGCCTGCCTTTGGCCCAGGGCGCGATCCTGGAGACCCGGGATCGAATCCCACATCGGGCTCCCGGTGCATGGAGCCTGCTTCTCCCTCTGCCTGTGTCTCTGCCTGTCTCTCTCTCTCTGTGTGACTATCATGAATAAATAAAGAAAAAAATATTAAAAAAAAAAAGAAATAGAGGTGGTGGTCGCACAACATTATGGACGCACTAGATACCATTGAATTGTTTGCCTTAAAATGGTTCACCTCGGGGGCGCCCGGGTGGCTCGGTCGGTTAAGTGTGTGACTCTCCATTTCAGCTCAGGTCACCATCTCAGGGTCCTGAGATCGCGTCTCAAGTCTGGCTGTGTGCTGGGCATGGAGCCTGCCTGAGGTTCTCTCTCATGCTTCCTCTGTCCCTCCCCCCCTCTTAAAAAAGGTTCATTTTATGTTATGTGACTTTCGTCTCAATAAAGGCAGAAGTCAGCACGTATGCAAATACCGGTAACTGGGGTGGGGGGGGGGAAGGGGTGTCCTGGGAACAAACTTTCTGGGGCGACAATCAGGAGCAGCTCTGCCTGGAGAGCGCACCGGGAGCTTCGGCGTGGGAGAAGGAGGGGGGTCGGCGTTCACGCGCCTTTGCATCCTTGCCACGTAACCCGTAGTAGCCCTCTGCCTGCGAACGGTGTGTGTGAGCGTGTTCGACGGTAAACAAACTGACCAAGTGTTACTCATTTTCCTCTCCAGCGAGATTATTCCCACCCACCAGAATCTTCAAATCAAGTCAAAACAAAACACAACAACAAAAAAAATCTAACACGGAGGAAAGAAAGCAAACACCCATTCCTTGAGTTCCTTTCTCTCTCTCTCTCTCTCTCTCTCTCTCTGCCTCCTCTTCCCCGGTTGTAAAACAGCCATTGAAATGTCAAGAAACTCACTTTAGAAACTCCTGGGGTGCCTCCTAGGATTTTAAAGAATTTTATTTTTGAGGAATTGCTTCTTAACATGAAAAAGGGGGCTTTTAGCAGCTGTGTCTCCTTATGTTCACCCACGTACAAAAGGACCAGATCTCAGACAGAAAGTCTGGGATCAATTACCCTCTAGAGTCTACTTGATTTAAACCAAAAAGAGGACTAGTCTCCCTCTCCCCCCCACCCCAGCTTCCACCACTGCTCCTCCCCACGCGATCTCAGGTAACAAAACGGTCCCAGAACCCACGTCTCTGCCCGCCCGCCCGCCCGCCTCCCGGCAGGCTCATGTGCGTTTACGACTCATTTCTTGGGAGACACACATGAACTTGGGGGAGGGGCTCCAGAGCTGTGTCTCAATCACAGCCCCCCCCCCTCGGGGGCTCACAACTGTGAGCACGTGACGGTGCTCCTTCCTAGAGTAGCCCCGGCCTCCCGGCCCAGTGAGCTGGTGTTGAGAACCATGCTGGGAAATGGGCTTGCTCCATAGGGATCTCCCCCCATTTCCCCGCTGCCGTCTTTCCCCATCAACCAGGCCCCATCCGAGGCTCGCTCAGGCCTTGCCCGCCGGCCCCTGTGCACTCACCATCCTCTACCAGTATCTGCCGAGCGCCTCATCTCCTTGAGCATCATTATGAGCGACTGTGCCATGTGATTTGGTGCCCTTCGAAGCTTACCTGGGCATTTTGGAAAGTCCACAAGACCATCCTCACTCAGAGAAAGAAATCTCCTAGCCCATCGCCGACAGCTGTGCCATGTGTACCTCCCTTCTCCCATAAATAGAATGGCCTTATAATTTAATGTCCAAACTGGGACACTTCTGAGAGCCAACGAGGGTGTTAGGAATAATGAAGCTGGGACAAGTGGCATCTATCGGAACTGTCCCCGGGAAGCCAGTACGTGTGGTTGCGCCACCCAGCAACCAAATGAGGCTACCGGGTCCTGGAAGGCAACGTTGGGTTCATTCATTCCAGCATTCTCCTTGTATAATGATGGATGGAGAAACAAGGACCCAGAGACAGGGAGGGGCCCCGAAGCCCTGTTGGTGAAGGAGTTGGGAGGGATGAAGAGCAGAGTCTTTAGCACATGACCCAGCCTCCTACTAATGTGTACCCAGCACCATGGACTGTCGGGTTCATACTGAACTACTTACTGGTTCCAGGTTTCTAGATTTGAAGGCGTGAGCTCACGGCCTTGTGCAATCTGGCCTCTGACCTCACGGTGTACCCCTCTCCCCTTGCTCACTACCCACCCGTCCGCTTAATTCTTTTGTTAAGATGTAGACCTCTAGCCTCAATGTCTGACCAACCACAGTCTCTGAGGAGGTGCCAGGGATCCACATTTACAGCAACTGCTTCCCGGGAGCATCTAGTGGACCATGACGAAGCTGGAGACTCACTGCCCTGGGCATCCAGGGCAGGTGCTCAGAAAGCACCACGCACATGCGTAAAACACATAAATGCGAGGAAGCCTCGGGACGGCAGGAATGCCTGCAGGGCCCCCGGCTCCCTCTCTTCTGGATGCTTCCACCTGTCTTCCCCACCCCCGTCCACCCGAGAGTCCCTCGGGAGCCCCCCACCCTCCCTGCAGATGGATGCTCTGTTTATTACGATGGTCACGTGCAAATCCCGGCCAATCTGGGAGTCGTATCTTTTGTTCATTCACACGGTTGACTTTGGCTGAGTGGGGTTTAACAGGTGCTCGGGGAAGGGCAAAGCATCTGCCAGACGGGGGCAACCGGAAGTCGGGCCCCTGGGCAGGAGGACGAGGAAGGGGCCGGACCTGTACACAGAGAGTGTGCCCGCCGTGAACCCCAACAGCTAAGCTACAACCCCTTCCCAGCAATGCCCCCGGGCTGCCATGGGTCACCCTCATATCCACGGTTATGAAACGAAGGGATGGAGAGAAAAAAGACACCAGGAGGGGACAATGGGACAGAGGACTGTGGGGCTTAGGGAAACAGCCTGGAGCTGCAAGAGGAGGATGTCTACACAAGAGGAGGGTGTCTACACGTGTCTGCACGGCACACACACACGATCAGTGTGAACACAGAGCACATTTACTAGTGTGAAGAGGGACATTCTCCCCTTGACTCCCCAGCAATCGCTCATCTAAGGGTCAGGAAGTTGGTCAGGTGCCTCCCTCTGTGTGCATTTAAACAACTCGGCCATCGTTGCCTGTTCTCCGCTTGCAAACGCTCTTTCCACATTCACCTGTAACTCAGACGCCCACACGCGTGGGACAGATGACTAAGGACACATGCTCCCCACGGACTCCTACACACACGTAGGTACCCAAAGCCTCTACTTCTTCAGAGAAGTGCAGTTTTTTTTTTCCTTTCTTGAATGTCCCTTGTATTTTTGATGTTTCTTACCTGGTGTGGTGCAGGGCTCACAAAAGGATGTACCTGACGCCCTGGGCTCTTGGCTCTTGGCTTTGTCACCTGTGTGATGGTGACAAGTAACAACAGCCAAGTAAAATGCAAAACCTTGAGACAAATACGTCCACCTGTAGAAAACCATCCCTGCACCCCCAAGGACTGGTTCAACCCCTGGGTATCTTGCCAGACCTCCCTCCTTCTCAGGTCTTGGTCCTCTCCTGTTTTCCAGCGCCACAGAGCAGTCTCTGGGGGGCTCCTTCAACAGGCTAAAGAGCACACGGTCAAGTCTTCCAGCCACTGTGCCTTTGGCTCCATTTCTTCGTCTCAGGGAAGCCCCCTCCCCAGAGCTTGCTGGCAGGACGATGCCAACTGACGTCACCAATGAGCTCTCTCTTCTCCGAGGGCAAGAGTAGAGCCAACACACAGGCTCTGGAGTTAGGGAGACAAGGGTTCGAGTCCCAAACCCACCACTTACTCACTCCATGACACTAGCAGAGTTTCTTAACTTCCCTGAGCCTCAACTTCCCCATTAGTGAAACTGGATGACGTGACTACATGCTTCACAGACCTGTTGAGGAATTAAATGACCCAATGCACCAGGCATCCCACAGGGTACCTGGTGCCCTGATAGGTGTTACCAGTGGTGCAGACACACCCGAGGAGGTGCCGGAGGGGCAGATGGGTGCAGCCAGGGCTGTATGGGCAGCTCCCGTCCTTCGGGCCCCCGCGTGGGCGAGCCTTTCTACCAGCCAACGGTGAACCTCCCCATCACTGAGGTAGGTGTTAGGAGCCCCTTTCCACAGATCAGTAGAAACTCCAAGCTTAGGTTTGCTCGACTCACCCAGCGAGGAGATGCAGAACCAGATTCAGGCCCAGGTGTGTCTGAGGCCAACGCTTCTGCCTTCTCTCCCTTCCCCTTCCCCTCGGATGCACGAGCACAGTCTCCTCCCTGTGGGTCCTGATGCACCAAGGGACCCTCCTGGTTCCTTCCGGCCCCAGGCCCTTCTTTCTCCACCAAAGGCACCAAAGTGATGGAGAAATAGAAGGAGCCACTCCTTGGTGGCCAGTGCATTAGTTCTCCCAGGCCCTGGGGACCCATTTGGTAAATTAGTTCTTTTGGTTCGTGAAATGGCACCCCAGTGGCTTGAAATGCTTTGCAGACCTACCCTAAGTGGGTAATTCATTCTTTTCTCACTGATGGTATCATTTGTGTGATCTCCATCCTAGACAAGTTGCTTTTTATGCTTTCTAGGGGTGGATGAGAAGATAGGTTTTTTTTGGGGGGGTTGTTTTGTTTTAGGGTGTGTGTGTGTGTGTGTTTTAACAGAAATGCGTTAGACTCAGTAAGGAGCACTGTAGGATTTGCCGAGAATGGGATTTTCAGGACCCCTTATCCTTTTTCTCCCCATATTTTGCTCTGCTGTTTAGTTAACTAAGTGATATCTCCAGGAGAGGTTTTTCACTCATTTCTTCTCCCGCCGCCACCCCTTGCTCAGACCCCTGAGCGCTTCTGCTTCCCTCTCTGCTCATTTCTTTCTGCTCCTAGGATGCCTGATGCACCGAGGCCCCCCACCCTCTTAGGACCAGTGCAATAAAGACCAGTGTGGCCCTCGCTCAAGGCCACAGGCAGACACCATATTAGGCACCAACCAGCCTGGAGAATTAAGACCCCGGTGCCCCTAACGACTCATTACAAAGGCATCTCAGATATGGTGACCTGTCCTTTCTCAGGAATTGGAGACAGCAGTAGTAAGGAAGGGCCTTGGAATCTCGCCCCTGGAGTCAACACTAAACCTTCCTGGCACTAAAGTGCCCCGGGAAACCATATTTATTGGCCAAATAGTATACACCGTTCAGCCCATGTGCCATGAGGACTGTATCTGCAACCATCTGCCCCGATATTCAGGATTAGCTGTCCAACTGTATACATAATTAGAAGAGAGCTATTTTACCCAACATTCGGCTCATTGGGATAATGTGTCTCCAGCCAGGAAATTGTGAAGTTGCCATATTTATCTTAATTGACTGCCCCCTTTATCTGTTTACCTGCCTTATTTTATGCGGGGGAGAAGTAAAACAATTTTATAATCCAATATTCGAAACCACGAGACGGCGTTATTAGGCATGTGTGCAGTTCAGGAGGGAGCTGTGTTTGCTCAGAGCCATGTCGGTGATGGTGCTGTGGGTCAGTAACCTCCGGCGTCTGGGTAGTGGAATGACACCCTGACCCCTCGGCCCGGGCACGGCTAGCGGTGGCCGTGCGCCCCGCTGGAAAAGCAAAGAGCTAGGAGGTTTGGTGTTAAAAGCAGTTGGCAGAGACCTAGAAACCAGGGCTGGAGTGGGGGGGGGGAGGCTACCCTGTCCCCTGGTGGGGGGTTCTCTGGGATCCTGCAGCCACGTCTCCAGCCCCGACCCTCCTCCCAGCACGTTGGTTCCACCCCTAGCCCCTCAGACCTCTGGGGCTGTCAGTGAAGGGAAGCAAGTGTCCCGGCTCTGAAACAGCCGTCCTGCATCCGAGAGATGAAATAGTTTAGAGAAAAAGAAACAGAGCTGGGTGCTCCCCCACCCACAGGGGCCAGTGAGGAGTCCCTGAGGACTGGGGGGGCCTTGCAGGTCTTAATCCTGGCAGCCTCAGGGCTTTGGGGCGTAGCGTCGAGCCTGAGTCTTCTAGGCAGCTTCGGGAAGAAATGAAAGACGGATCGAGGTTCTCGTCCTGTCATTCATTAGGAGGCATCAAACCCAAGTGTGAACTTCGATGCCTCCCAAAGGCTGGACCAGGTCCAGGGCCCTGGCTGGGCCCACAGAGCACTTCTGTGCCGTGTAGGAGAGGTGCAGCCTCTTGCCCCAGGCAAATGCAGCCCTGCCTGAGGGCACAGACTCAAAAACAGCGCCCGGGCCCTCCTGTGGGTGAGCTCCCTTCGCACACGAGGCAGGAAGTGATCACACGTGCGTGCCCCTCACCACCGGGATTTCCCCCTAACCCGGGGGGTTTCTACGGTTCTAGCTTTCAAAAGATCATTTCTATCTTCTTACTGTGGGAATTCAAAGTAACGTACCTTCACGCATCTCTGTGCCCTCTTCTGTGAAGACCACCGAATGACGTTATTTTACCTTTTCGATTGAATTCGTCATGGGACAAACTCTTTTTTCCGAGTTTTCTAGACTTTCTAAGAAGATGCCAAATGAGCTGGCAGGTTCAGCATCCAGTTTTGCCTGAGAGTGCGCGGGGAGGGGGTACGGTGATAATAAGACAAGAAAAATGTTGCTAATGGGTTCACCCAACACACCACCAAGTACTTAGCGCACGTCCCTGAAAACAGCCACCTGAGGCAGCTGCTGCTGTGCTCACCTCACAGATAAGAGACCTGCGGTGCGGGGAGCTGAGCCACCCAAGGTCATACAAGCCACAGAGGCAGGGCCGGGCCCTGGATCGATGGGACGCCGGCGGCCTCTACCTCACTGGTATCTTGTGTCACTTCCTTACTCCTCCAAACGCGCCGTTTGGACTGCTGAAGCGAAAAGTGGTGGCCAGATGGGACCCAGGCCACACCTGCCGTGGGGAACTCGGCTCCGGAATTCTCCGCTTTGCCACTGGAAGGACGCCTGAACACCCCTGCTGGGGCCCATGACCCTCGTGGCCCCAACGGGCCTGATTTCCCGGGTGCTCACCTCCGTACTCTGCGTGGGCAGCAGGTGCGAACAGAACGCCCCGTCTGTGAACTTTAGAATTTCAGATCTAGATGGAACCTCAACGTTCAGAGGTCGAACGTGCTTTCTGTACAGGTGAGGAAACTGAGACCCCGGGAGGCAAGCTGACAGGCCTGGACAGCCCAGACATGCAGGGATGGGTTGGGGGGGAACCTACCATCGCTATTATCTGTTTATATTTTTATAAGTGAGCACATGGCCTTGGACGATGTTTGGTAAACATTTGCCGAACTGAATTAGAGACCCAGGCAGAGGGAGAAGCAGGCTCCATGCAGGGAGGGTGACGTGGGACTCGATCCCGGGTTTCCAAGGATCACGCCCTGGGCTGAAGGCGGCGCTAAACCGCGGAGCCACTGGGGCTGTCCGTGCCGAACTGAATTAAATTATGGCATTTGATTTATCCAACTGAGGTGTGCATCAAAAAAACAAAACAACACACACAAAAGAACCCCCAGCCACCACCAAAAAAGCCGACCGGCTCTATTTCTGATCATTCTGTTGTGAAAAGCCTCCAAACTCAATATAAGGTGAAAACCTCTGCTATGAAGCCCCCCTTTGATCTTACACTTCGCTTTCTTGAAAAGGATAGCAAAGTTGCCAACCGATTCTTGCCGAAATTAATAATCAAACCTTAGAGATCTTCCTTGGTTATTCCAACAACTAAAAACCAAAAGAAAGAAAACATTCCCCACGGTGGGTCCCTCCCCCTCGTCCGACACCCCCGCTGGGGAACAGCTGTGTCTGTTTAAAATTGATTTTGATCTCTCAGAAAGGATCTGGTTTCTCTGCGCACGGAGCTGCTGCCTCGAGACGGCCCGTGTGGTTCTGAGTGTTGGGGTTCTGCTGACTGTGTTGAAACTGGAACAGACCCCGCCCTTGGGGGCCTGGGGGACAGGACACCTTCCACCCGTGCGATGGCCGGGATGTCCCACTGCCTCCAGAGTCACTTCACCCCCTCTCCTCATTCCTCCTGCCTGCGGCAGACAGGATGGTGGCTGCTAATCCCTCACTCCCCTCCCAGGACAGCAGTGCCCCCCATGCCCCCTGCCCCTGCCTGCCCCTCCTGCCACTTTTCAGCACTGCTCACTAAGGTGCTAGAGCTGCTTCCTTTGCCCCACCGGGCCATGTGACCCGCTTTGGCCACCAGAGTGTTAGTTGACTTGCAGCAAGCAGGGACCTTTAATGCTTCCACACAGTTCTGCGTGGCCTCTTATGCTCCTGCGATCCTCCACGAGAAATGCACGGCCCTGGCGACTGCCTCATTATTCTCAGCCCCCGAAGGAAGACCCAGAAGGCAGCCAACCTGAGCCCGACCTTCGTTCAGCCTGGAGAAAAAGCCAGCCACACCCTCGGAAGTGTGCCGACCCGTAAAGAGGAAAAATGAATGTTGTAGTAAGTCCCAGAGATTCTGAGGCTGTTTGTTACACACCCAAAATGGACCGATGCCTTACTGAAACCAGCACCTGCCATAAGGCTGTCATCCCCCCTGCAGGCGGAAGGGCGTCAATGTGCACTCGCTTGTGGAATCTAAGAAGCCAAACAGATGAGCATAGGGGGAGGGAAGGAAAAATAAAGTAAGATAAAATCAGAGACTCTTAATCATAGGAAACAAACAAAATCATAGGGGGGGTCACTAGAGGGGAGAGAGGAGGGAGGACAGGGTAGCGGGGTGATGGGCATGAAGGAGGGCTCCTGATGTAACGAGCGCTGGGTGTTCTATGCAACTGGCCTCTACCTCTGAAACTAATAATATGCTATATGTCAACTAAATTGAATTTAAATAAAAAGTTTTTTTAAAAAGATACTAATGGGGTATTTATTGGCTCACGAAGTTGGGAGTCTAGAGGTAGGTCGGGGCTCAGGGACCCCAGGAGCTCAAGCCAGGAGATCTCTGCCGCTTGCTCCTTCCTGGCCTCCTTTCCCATTCTCTTCTCCACCTCTCCCTGTAGAGGAGGCCGGGGAACGCGGCCTTCGGCAGCTCAGGGCTTACGGGTGCTACTTGAGCTACGTCCAAGGACAAGGCCCCTCTCCTGTTGTTCCCAGGCAAGAGCTGGCCTGCCCCCGGGCCGCGGCACGATGCTCTCCCGACTGAGTAGGGGTGTGTGCCCAACATGGAAGCCCCACGGGACCAGGCTGGTGACCCCGCCAGGTTGCAAGGATCGGGAAGGAGCACATGCACGCAGCAGAGGGAGAGCTTCACCAGCAGGAGACAGGCCGTGGCCAACCAGGGCAACGGATGGCCATGCCCATGCCAACGCTGCCCCAACATGAGCTGATGAGCCAGGGCCTATGGGCTGGGCAGCAACTTGAACGTGCAGGCCCTGGCCACTCACTGAAACTTTTCTTCATTCACACGGGGCTGGAGTCCCCATCTCGTCTTCCTGGGTGATTGATTAGCTTAGACTTAACGTCTCCAAGCTGTAGTTCGCTTGATTATAAAGTGGGCGTAACAAGTGCATGACTCATCTTGGTACGGCAACGACGATTAAATGAGATATTATGCAAAATCCTTAGTCCGTGTAGGGGACACCATAGCATTCTCCCCAGCTTTCCTCCTCAGGGCCCACGCACTCACCTGCCAAGGGCTGGGGGTGTCGGTGACTGACGGCTCACACTTGCACCTGCCACCAGCAGTTGTCCTCTGCGGTGGGAGCCTCCCCCACCCAAGGTTGCATCCCCCACACCCAGGGACCAGCCCTCGGTTACCGACTTGAATAAGAAAAGCCCAGACCTCTGCCTCCAATTGGACAACTCTGAAGGGCCACCCCAGCTCCAGAGGTCCCTCTAGGCCTCAGGGGCAAGCCACATTGTCTGAGCTGTTCCCTCTGCCCAAATCTGACCTCTTCACTCTGTCCCGGAGTAGCTCCCTGGCGGACGCCCCAGGAAAGTGTGTGCATGCAGAGAACTAATCTAAAGCTTCCGGGGGGCTGACGCACAGGGAGTGCTCTTGTGTGCTAGTTATAACCACTGTTAACATGCACTTGCTTACTCATCCATTTGGCCACCGCCCACCTGCCAAGGGCACCTTAGAAAAGACAAGAGGATGAGGACAATGTACTAGCTAAGAGCGCAGACTGGCCTCTGGAGCCAGACTGCCTGGGGTCAAATCCCTGGTCTGCCTCCAACAGGCCTGTGACCTTGGCTTCTCTGTGTCTCAGTTTTCTCATCTGTAAGACAGCAGAGCTAACAGTTCCTATCTTGGGGTCATTATGAACATTAAATAAGTTGATGAGCATAAGGGTTTAAGATGCACCGGGCACGGAGCAAGTGTTTCTCAGTGTTTGCTGCGCCTTCTCTGGGTGGTACATTCAGTGCTGGGGATGCAGGGACAGAGGAGACCCAGTCCCTGCCCTCCCAGTGCTCATAGTCTAGTGGCTGAGACAGATACATCAACATATGAGTCCTCGACTTCTCTGGGACTTAGGAGGGCCTCCACTCTTGACCTCAGTGAGATGGAGCCACTGAATAGTTTGAGCAGAGGCACAATATGAGATGACTTCTGCATTAGAATGCTCCCCTGGCTGCTGTGTGGAAAAGACTCTAGTGGGACAGGAGCGGAGGCAGGAAACCATGCAGGCAACTCCTCCTAAGTCCAGAGAGTCATGATGGTGGCCTAAAAGGTGGGAGTACGAGGAGGGAGCGAGGTGAGCATGGAAAGATGGACTGGGTTCTAGACGCTGAAGGTAGAGACACAGGATCTGCTGACAGTGGAATGTGGCACGTGTGCAAAGAGAGAGGAGGCCAGGATGACTTGACTGCTTCGGGTTTGAACAGCTAGAAGAATGAAAACTCCACTCATGACTGGGGGACGCTCTGGGAGGAGCAGGCTTGGGGTGAGGTGTATGCTGATTTTGAGATGCATGTTAGACATCCAAATGGGGCTATCAAGCGGGCAGTGGGAACATGAGTTTGGAGTTCAGGCAGTGGATCTGAGCTGGAAATATGAATTTGGAAATCGTCAGCATTTAGGTGTCATTTACAGGCAGAAGAGACCGAGCTCCCGGCCGTGTGAGCACTGCTGGCCCTGCCCAAGGGTTTCGTCGAGGGACTAAGGATAAGGGGGCTGACATGCATAAAGCACCTAGCTTAAATCCTGGTGCATAGTAGATGCTCGTGACATGTTAGTCCACTCTCTCCTCACCACTGACCACACAACTTGTCCAATGCACAGCTGTGGCTCACTTATCCTTCACCCCCCACGTCTGCTAACGTCAGTCACATAATTCTTCATTGTACATGGCCCTGCGTTGAATATATTTTATAGATAATTCACCAGGGCTGGTGAACACCGAGCTGACTGCAACCCAGTACGATTACCCTGGAGGTCCCAGAGACGACCAGAAAATTTGCAAATATCCTAACAGTCAACGCCGTAAAAGATGCTGGATTCCTGTAGCTATGCATCGCAATCGGTACTAATTGTCCCTTACGTGGAAATTAAATGAGCAGATTTTTCCCCCCACGTGGCTAAAGGACTGTATGATGTCCTAGAAAATAATAAAGTGAATGAGCCCAGTATGAGAGGCAGCAGGCAGCCTCACACTGGGTTCCCTGCTGCTTATTAATAATACCAGCACATTGCATTAATCAGAGGCAGGGCTTGTCACAGGAGCACTACGAATCCGTGCCTGGCTGTCATGTGCAACCCCTGGATTCTGCTCCTCATCCAGCAATACACTAGCCACTCAGTTTGTGTCTTTTAATTTCAAATCTGATGATTAAAGCATGCTTAAAAAAAAAAAAAAAAAAGTTCCCGCAGTGGTCAAATAGTATGCTCATCCTAGCCTTTCTGAGTATACTCATGAGATGTGAAAACTATAATTTTTGAGCATTACCATGTGTCAGATATTGTGCTAAGTGCTTTACATTTCTCCCCTCATTTTATTATCTTGGAATTTAATTATTATAACAATTCCACAAGGTAGGTATTAGTAACACTATAATAATCCGAGGGTCCAAGAAATAAATTCTGAAGGTCGTACTGTCAGTGTGTGCAGAGCTGGGGTTTGAACTCAGGCGCAACTGATGGTAAAGCCGGAGCCTAAACCTCTACCCTGTGCTGCCTTCTAAGAAAAGATTGATGTCTTAAGCAGAACATTTAGGAGGTTCTGCTAAACCTCTGACTTACATTTTTATTAGTCGGGCACCAGGGATTGAAAAAAAGAAAGACAAAATGTCTTGGACCCTGCCTTGAATAAGTATATATTATACTGTCCTATAAAGTGGGAATGATAATACTCACCTCCAACGGTCATTATAAAGTTCACATAAATTTAATAGATATGAAACCATCCTCTTTTCTAGATAAAGGGTGTAATAGGAGGCCGATTGAAAAAATAAATTAATAAAGCTCATTAATATCAACATGTTTTACAGTGCTGAACCAAATCCTAAAAAATGGCCACATTTACTACTCCATCCTAAATTTTAACTTGTATGTGAATGGACCAATTTTTTCTCCCAAAGAAACATGCAATTTTTTGTTGCAGTTGACATAAATCTACTTTGCTTCTATGACTTGATTCATTTAAATTCTTTCTTTTTCAATTAAATAATCACCCAGCATCTAAAAAGACGTATTTCCATTAAGAGACTCCCAAATAGATGACCTTTGAGACCACAAGGGTGTATGCAAATTTTCCTGATTGCTTTTTATCTTCTTGTGTATCGCTTTCCCTAAAAATTCTGTCAGTCAGTGTATTTAAATTCTTTTCTCATCTCCTCATTGCACTGCTATTTACAATAATGAGTCACAGCTGAAAGGGACAGAAATATCATGGGCTTCTCTGAACATATGCCAACAAGAAGGGTGCTTCGCGGTGGGAAAAGGCTAATGCATGATAAGGGCAAGGCTCTCCTCTACCTGTGTGAAATGGAATTCGGAATTTCCATTAGTTACTTTATAGGCTTTGTCTGGTTTGTCTTTTTGATACAACCTGATATCTCTACGAATAATAGCAAACATGTATTAAGTGCTCGTTATACATCTGATCCATAGGAGCTCCTTAAATCTCCCAAGTCAGGGATAGGCACTCTTAATTACCTCCACTTTACAGTTGAGAAAATTGAGGTTTCGCAAGGTGAGATGACCTGCAGCATGTTGCAGAGGCAGGGTTTGAGCCCGAAGCTTGGCTGTGGACTCCAGCTCTGCCAAACGTGGGGCTCGGGGAAAATCGCTTTGCTTTTTAAACTTTCGTTTTCTCATCTGTAAAATGGGCTTGCTGGTCATCTCGGCCTTGTCCCTCCCAAGATGGTTATGGGCCTAAAGGAGTCACTGGGTGTGAGTGCTCTGTAAATCGTTAAGAGCCCAGCGATCACCATCGTCATTGGGAAGCGAGTCCAATGGGGGAACCAAGCGAGTCCATCAAAGGAACTGATGGTCATTCCGTAAGTGGGTTCACATTGGAGACTAAACCCAGCTTTGTTCAGAGAATCCACGGCCTGTGCTGTGTACGTGCTGACCACGAACGCCGAGGGCCTGGCTCCCCGGTTCTCTAATTTCCCCAGTGATCTGATCTTGCTGCAGAAGCGTGATACTAGCCTTGGAAATCAGCCCTTACTACCCTCTAAAGCTACTTCTCACCTCCCCTACATGCCAACGAGATTAGTTTTGCCACCCTCTTTGATTGGTGGCACGCTTCCAAGCTGAGGGTGTCTGTGGAAGCAATCTTTATGTTCAGATTTATTAAAGCCACTGTTGGTTTAATGAATTACTGCGATCCAATGAGCCCATAGATAGCTTGTATTTAACTTTTATGTGGCTGCCCCAGAAACCAGCTTGAAAAGCAGAAATCAATGATTGTGACAAAATCTCGATACAATTTATCTTGAATGTTCAGTTTGGGATTTGATGTATGCTATTGTCACATATATTTTATGCTCTCGGATGAATTTTATACTTACTGATTAAAGGGGTTTAGCAATATCAGTAGGACACGATTTGACAAACCTTAAAAGAAATGTTGCGATACTGCCCCCATCCATTGCATGCTAGTTTCTAGCCAGATTCGCCTCACATTTTAATCAACAGCACCAGTAGCTGCATCTTCAAACTACCAAAGGGAGGCCCTATTTACCAGTTCTTAAGTTAATTAGTAAAAATGCATTTAATTAATTATACCCACTGTGAATATTTGATTCCCCGGTAATTGGGTAGGGTATAGGCAGGAACCAGGTGGTATGGGAGGGGTGGACAAATTGACTAGGAATCTTCCCATTGGAGACCTTGGTCTCAGTAAGTATTATTTGCTCTTGGATTTTTTTTTTTGTAATGCGCCAGCTACTATTTAGAAATAACCTGTTCATAAGCAACACCTGCAGATTAGCATGAAGTTCCTATTTAGAGAGGTTGTCTAGACAGAACCTAAAATAA
Organism: Vulpes lagopus; assembly: GCF_018345385.1. Lineage (NCBI taxonomy): Eukaryota > Metazoa > Chordata > Mammalia > Carnivora > Canidae > Vulpes > Vulpes lagopus. Next base: position 131,955,089 of record NC_054831.1, read on the forward strand.
GAAGTTTAAATCTTCAGCACTCTTATGGCAGCAGGCCATAAGACTTTCATGGAAACCAAGACCAGGTGGCTTTTTCAGTCCTCAGACTAATCAATTTATTATACAGATGCCCACAGAATGGGATTGAAGTTGGCCTGCAAAAGAGCATGACCTAACCGATATATCCTATTCAGAATGTTTCTTTCATTTGTCTACTCATTCATCATCAAATCATCTACACGTCCATTAACATATCCATCCATTCACTCATCCAGCCATCCAACCATCCAGCCAGTCATCTGTCCAGTCATGCACCCATCCATCCATTGATCCATCTACCCACCCATCCACCCACTGTCCACCCATCCATCTACCCTCCCATCCATCCATCCATCATCCCCCACCCATCCATCCACCCCTCATCCATCCCTCTCTCTCTCCATCCATCCATGCATCCATCCACCTACCCATCCATCCATCTATCCACCCCCCTACCCATCCATCCCTCTATTTATCCATCCATCCATCCATCCATCCATCCATCCATCCATCCATCCACCTACCCATCCATACATCCATCCACCCCCACACCCATCCATCCCTCTATTTATCCATCCATTCACCCATCCATCCACTCATCCATCCATCATCCCTCTTTCCATCCACCCCATCCATCCATCTATCCATCCATCTATCTACCCATCCATCCCCCCACCCATCCAACCTTTTTTCCATGCACCACTCACCCATCCATCCCTCCATCCCTCTTTCCATCCACCCACCTACCCTTCCATCCTTCTAGTCTAACTAGCATTTATTGAGTGTTTAGTTTGTGTCAGACACTCTGCTAAACTTTTATCATAGATAACCTCATTTAGTTTTCCCCACAATCTCTGAAGTCCAATATTAATATCATTGTACATTCACAGCCTCTTCATTCCACAGATGAAGGAAATAAGGCTCAGAGAGGTTAAGTAACTTATTCAAGTCACACAGCTCACATGAGAAGGGAAGGGGCTCATGTTCATCTCCCAACTCTAAGACGAGGCCCTTTTTTCCCTACCACTTCTAACCTGGCTGCCTCGTAAGAATTCTGAATTGTCAAAGTTTAACCAGCTTAATACCTGAAAAGAGAAATCACTCCCCACCCACCACATGTTCATCGCAGGGGATGAGGTTTCATCCATTTACATACCAGGCCCCATACTAAGTCCTAAAGATAAGACGGTGGACAAGCAAGACACAGACATTGTCCCTCTACTTCATAAGCTTGTAGACCAACAGACACACAATGGACAACTACTTAGTCGCGTTGTTTGGCAGCTTGAAAAACATTATGCATAGGGTAGGAGAACAATCAGAACTCCCAGTGATGTATCCCTAGCTCTCTAAGCCTCTAGCTCCTGAGTGCCTTTCGGTTCTGTCCTCTCCTCGACCACTGCGCCTGACTTGGCTCAGGTTACCTGCCAACTTGTCCCCAGGATTCCAGCAGCAGCCTCCTCACTGGCTCCCTGACCACTTCCTCCAGTCTTGCTCCTCCCCCAACCAACTGAAATTCTGCCTGGCTGCAGGAGTAGCCTTCAGGAACTAGTGTTTTAATCAACTCTTTCTTTTGCTTAACCCCTTCAATGGACTTCACTATCTTTAGGAATAAACCCCAACTCCTTAATGCGGCCTAGAGGACCCAGTCCCCGCCTACCAGAGCTCTTGAATGTGCCATGCCCTCACATGCCTGAACCTTTGCACCTGCTGTTGACTCAGCTGGAGCCCCCTCACCTGGATACCTCCTACCCTCCTCCTCCTCTCTCCCCTCCCCTCACTCCTCTCTCCACCCCCTTCCTCCTTTTCCTCTGTGCACTTAGGACCAGTTCCTTTCTGAAGTCTTGGTTGAATAGAAAAAGCTCCGGCCCTATTCTCCTGGAGCATTCCTGAAGGCTTTCCTTCACAGAACCTCCTCTGTTATCCCGTAACTGCTGGTTTCCTCTACCAGGCTGAAAGCCTGTGAAGGCAGGAGTAAGTCCTCCCTGACCTTCGCACACTCATTGCCTAAGCCTCCAGCTTGACCCACACTATGTGCTCAATGAACAGTGGTTGAATGAATGAAGGCAAAGCTCTATGGGGACGGAGATAACTTGTCTGGATTTATAAGAAAGAGAACTCTGTATTTCATGACTGTTAATGAAGTTCTGGGAGACATGATAAAATGCAGCTTTCCTGTGCTATAAAGAAGGAAATGAAGGCTAGAGCAGATATCCAGCTAGTTGGTGACTTGCTCCCAGCCTGTCCAGGCTTTTTTATTTATTTTTCTCCAAATAGGAAACTTTCCAGAGTCTCTTTAGAATTTTTGAGATGCACATCTAAAAGTATTGGAAACTTTAGGTCATGAAATCATCGCTGCTTGGAATAACAACATACATTTTTAAAGGAAAATCACCTAGATCAATAGGAATGCTGGACTAAGATAAATGAATCAGAGCTCTGAGCCACCTTTGGCATTGATAACGTATTTGTCTTAATGAGGAGATTTTCTCTTAATTAAGATCTTTCCTGTTTCAAGTACTAGTTACACATCCCTGAATTTCCCCTTCTTTCCCTACCCTCAAAAGTGGCAATCATAGGGGTAAAAAACACTGGCCAACTCAAATAATAAAAAAAAAATCTTTGGTGCACCTGGGTGGCTCATTCAGTTGGGCGTCTGCCTTCAGCTCAGGTCATGGTCCCGGGGTCCTGGGATCGAGCCCCACCGCGGGCTCCCTGCTCACTGCGGAGCCTGCTTCTCCCTCTCCCTCTGCTACTCCCCCTGCTTGTGCTCTCTTGCTCTAATAAATAAATAAAATCTTAAAAAAAATCTTTATATACAGAATGTAAAAATGCTTTTTGCCAGGTTATAATATACTCGAACTCTGCTTGCTTTGAGTCCTGACCCGTATTCATTTAGTTTGGGTTTATTTCTAATGCTTCCATTTTGCAGAAAACAGGTTTATGGGAAAGCCTCAAGTAGATTCCTGAAAATGTGCTTGGCTTTTTACAAAGCTACTTAATTTCTTTTTTTGATGTGCATCCCATGCATTTTTCCCCCAAAATTGTCCAGCTAAATTTCCCCTAAATACATATGGGGGCTTAAAGGAAAGAGCGTGGGAGGCTCTATCTGTTTAGGAGAAGTGGGTTTACTGACCCCGAGGACAGAGGAACTTAATGAATCAGAAGCATATTTCTTCTCATGCATGAAATAGGACTTCCACCCTCTCCCCCATGCACCAGAGCTGCTGAGCCCTTGAGTGGTCTGCTACATGTTCTGGTCTGTTACATCACCCCTTCGAAGGGCTTCCACACGTAGAACATTCACTTTTCTGGTCGGCAGGGAGCATTTTCTCCATTTCTTCTGTGTTTTGACTCAACAACACCCAGAAGAGTGCTCGCTATCCCGGAAGCACTTAATGCTTACGTAAGTGCTTGGTCCCAGTGAGTGTATATGCTCACATACCTACATCCCAAGCCCAAGTAGGGATTCCTGACTCTTGACTCTTGAGTCTTGCCACCATTGGCACCTCCAGTTCTCCCTGTTGCTCTTCCTAGAGCAGGAATGTTCAGCCGGACCAAGGAAGTCACAGATAAAGTGCACACATCTATGTCTTAGAGGCTTTTCTAAATACTCCAACCTGGTCTCGGGCAGTGGCTTTGTTACTCTACTTACAGAAAAGCCCCAGGAATAGGCTCACGGCCACAGAGTTGCTGCCACAGGATGCAGGAGGCCAGGTGGACTGAGTCGGAAGCCTTCACGTTCCTGCTTCCCAGACCTGAGCTCAGAGCCCACAGTCATGCAAACCCTTGACGACCTGGGGACAGGGAGGCATTAGGGTCTCTCTCCTGGGAGACGGGAAGACAAAGAAAGTTTTAGAAGCCTGGGACCGCGTTGGCCCAGGAAGGCTCCAGGAGCACGAGACTATGTGGCTCTTTCTCTTTCCCTGGGTTCCAAACTGGTGCCAGCACTTCCTGAAGCCCTCGAGTCTGACGTCTGGCCGCGTGAGTGCCCAGCCTTCGTACGACACATCAAGAAATATGAAGCTTCAAATGTCGGGTTGGCCGTTTTAAACTAACCTGTAATACGACGTCTGAATGTAAAGTGTTACCTACTGAGTCATTCAAAAGCGTCCCCCCTGCCTGCTGGCCTCCCAAGGGCTGGTCGTGGGGATGATGCAAGAAGGGCCCTGCCCAGAGCGCCAGCGGGCGGCCTTCTCAGCACTGCCTGGGTCCTCTTGGCGCCCGGGCTTCCCCAGAGGCCTACAGGAAAGCAGAACCGCCCCTCTAGGCCCTTTTGCACAGAAGTGGGGGTTAAGGGGAGGCTCTTGACTCCATTCCAGTTGGACTAGCTCCATTGAATTTACCTCCAGCTTGCTCTCCGGCGCCAGCTGAAAGCAGGGCCCGCCTCCCCGTCTCTGGCCTCCTCATTGCCCAGCTAGCCGGCGGGATCATTTGATTAAGGGCAAAGCTCCGTGGGATCCTGGTGGAGGGGAGGCCCTGCTGCTCACCCTGGCCGGGCTTCTCACAGCCCAGAGTGTTCCCAATTCAAGCAGCACAAACGAACACTAAGCCATGCCCGCCTCTACTGGGCAAGATGGGAGGGGGCTCCCCGCGCTCATGCTGCTTCCTCGGCCTCTAACAACCTGCGAGGCTCCCGCAGCGTAGGTGCGTGCAACGCTGGTCCCACGCGGGCATTCAAACCAGCTCTAGCAAGACAGCCAACCGCACCCCCTGCCCCCAACGAGCCCATTCTCCTGAACTGGGCTAAGCAGCAGAAGAAGTTTAAGCATCCTTGGCAATCTTTACGCAGTGAACCTGGTGAACAGGGGACAGAGATTCAATACGTGAAAAAGGTGAGCAATTATGGACAATAACAACTAGTGTCTAATTATGGCCCAAAGGCAGCATTACACCGAGCCTTTTAACCCTAGGCCCAATTTTATTCCTCAATCATAGTTTTAAATGGGTGCCTGGGTGGCTCGGTTGGTTAAGCATGTGACCCTCGGTTTCAGCTGAGGTCATGATGTCAGCGTGGTGAGATCCAGCCCTGGTTTGGGACCCACGCTCAGCAGCGAGTCTGCTGGAGATTTCCTCTGTCTCCCTCTCCCCTGGCCCCTTGCCCCTCTCTAAGACAAATAAACAAACCTTTAAGGAATTAATGATAGTTTTCTAAAAGCTCAAAACAAAAACTGTGCTCACAGTTCTTGTTTCGGATTCTACGTATGTTCCACAAGGTTCTATTTGGTCTTGTTTCTTAAATGCAAGCAAAAAGAAACCCAAGAAGAGTGAAGGATTTTTGTCATGCACAGGCCGTGGGCAGGCAGCACTAGGGTTGGAGTGAAGAGCTTCATGCAGCTGAGGTCAGAGCCTGGAAAACCAGTCTGTACATCAGAAGTTGGGGAGAAGTTAAGGTTTCAAGTTTATAGAGGACAGGGAAAGGCTGGGACTGAGGAATCCAGGGAGGTGGGCAAAGGTTCAGAGGTCAGGAGTAAAGCAGGTGATGTGAAATCCAGGACAGCTGGTCCTTTGAAACCGAGGTACTGCAGAGAGTCCGGAACCTTCATGCAATGCCAGTTGGAAGACAAGATGCTACAGCCCCTTTGGAAAGCAGTTTGGCAGTTTCTCAAGATGCGAAACATAGAACTGCCCCGTGACCCAGCCGTTCCACTAGTAGGTATCTACCTCGGGGGAAATGAAAACATATGTGCACACGGAATCTTGTACACGGATGTTCACAGCAGCATTATTCACAACAGCCAGAAGGTGGGAACAACCCAAATGTCCACCAATGGATGAAAAGACAAATAAAATGTGGTAAGGTCCACACGGTGGGTGAGTATTTGGCAATAAAAAGAAATAAAATACTGATGCACGCTAGGGCATGAATGGCCTCCAAAATATTATGCTCAAGGAAAGAGGCCAGGCACGAAAGAACACGCATTGTTCTCTTCTGCTTGTACGAAATGTCCAGAATAGGTAAAAGCAGAGAGAAAGTAGATCAGTGGTTGCCTGGGGCTTTGGGGGGTGGAAATGGGAAATAAAGAGTTGGGAGATTGCTTTTTAGGATGAGGACGTGGTTCTGAAATCAGAGTGAGCATTGCACAACTCTGTAAATACGCAGAAAAAAACCAGAGGAATGAAGAAACCCAGTTAACAAAACCCAGGAGTGTGAGGCAGGCTCTGAGGATGGGGACCCTGAGCCAGGGAGAAAAGTCATTTGGGGATTCAGCACCAAACCGGCCCCAACCCTGAGGCTGCAGCCTCCTGACCCACGGGAACGTCCCAGGTGTCACTCACTTGCGAATCGGGGCAGAAAATCTCCCAGACTGGGTATTGACGGGTGGATAGTGTTATCTAAAAAAAGGGGGTTTTGTGGTTAAGTTTGGGACCTCATATTATATATGCTTTTGTACTGCAAGACTTCTGAAAGTGTTTTAGGATGTCCAACACACTTTGAGTACTTTGAGAACAACTCTAGTGACAAGAGACCCGTGCATCGGACCTGGGTGTAGTCAGGAGGATCTGAAGGGGAATAAAAAAAAAAAAAAAAAAAGCACAACTGTCAAAGGGATCGCTTTGCGGGGGGGTGGGGGGGGAGTTGAGCAGTCGTCAGAGATTTGTCTGGCACAGGAGTGAAGAGTCGTGGATTTGCTGTGGAATGTTTTGCTATTCCTTCTTTTAGCAAAAAAAAAAAAGTGTGCCGGCCAAACGGGAAGTGCTGGGATACACTGGCTTCCTCCTGCCTCAGTTTCCCCAAAGCAAACAGAACTACAAGATACCTAGCAGGTCCACAACCAGCATTCGTGGCTGGACTGGTCGGAGTCTAATGGGGGAGATGTCTAGGGTTTTAGTTTTCTGTTGTGAGAACAAACTTAGTGGCTTAAACAAAATAAATAAATAAATAAATAAATAAATAAATAAATAAATAAATAAATAAATAAAACGGCCACTTCACCTCATAATTTCTACAGGTCAGACATCCGGACACAGCTCAGCCGAGTTCTCTGCCCGCGCGGGGATCACAGGGCAGAAATACAATTGCCCGTAGGCTGTGTGGGTGTTATCTGGAGCTGGGATCCTCTGGCAGGTGCATGTGGTCGTTGGCAAAAATTTAACTCCTTCTGGTTGTAGGACGGAGGAACCGGGCCCCTAGCGGCCACGGGAGACCCTGTCACACGGCCCTGTCCCTAAGCAGTTCATGTCACAGCTGTTTGCTTCTTCAAAGCCAGTGGGACAGCCTCTCTTGCATTCGTCCAATAAGGACTCGACCCTTTTCAAAAAGGACTCACCTGATTAGATCAGACCCACCCAACAGTAACCTCCCTTTTAATGAGCTCCAAGCCCACTCACCAGCGGACCTCAGTGACATCTGAAAAATCCCTTTTCCTTTTTGCCTTGGATGCAGCCTGTTCCCACGAATCCCATCATCTCTGCAAGTCCTGCCCACGCTCAAGGAAAGGGGGTGTCTGGGGTGGGGGATCTCAGGGGCTAAGTCTTTGAGTTCCGCCTGACAAAGCACGTTCTAAGGATAGCGTCGGAGTGAAGGCCCTGTGGGGAGACGGAGGAGAGGGCTTTTACCTGCTGACTGGGTGAGGAGGCAGCTGGGAAGCCTCCCCAGAGGGGGTGGTTTTTAACGGAGAAAAGCAGTTGACTCAAGACACAAGCCACCCCACCCCCACTTCTCCAAGGTGTACAGCTTTCCCATGCGGGCGTCTGACCCTGGTACTACTGAACACCAGTTTCAGGCTTCAAAAGAGCCTTGTACACGTTAAAAATACTTAAGCACATATTAAGGGACAATGCACGAAAAATAAGTGTGCCTGGCTCCCAGGGAGGGGCCAGGAGGGGAAGGAAAGGTTGATGCACTTAGGGGGGGTACCCGAGGGCGCTGCCTGGCTGCGCGATGCTCCGTTCATCGGCTGCAAGGTGACAGGCCCTCGGCGTTTACTTTTACATACTTCCTGATGTACGTGAAGCTTCATATTAATTTTTTCATGTCTCCTTCTCACCCTGGATCCCCGCGCCTGGGTCCTCCCCGCCCCGCCGCCAGCATCTAAATTTTCTTCCTGTAAGAAATATTGTTGACGGTATCTTGGTTTTACTTCCATGGATGTTGTGCATGATGAGAACAAAGACAGCCGTCACCCGCGGCACTTACTCTGTGCCAGGCGCTGCTCGGGAACTCCACGTACATTCATTCACTTGATCCGGACAACAAGCCCACCAGGTCGCTTCGATCATCGTCCCCATCACAGGTGGGGGCACTGAGGCACAGGGGGGCTAAACAGCATGCCCGGTGCCACCGGTCGGTAAGCGGTAGGGCTGACGTTTGAATCCAGGCCGTCTGGCTCCGAGCGCTACACCGGGCTGTGTCCTATACGGATCCACAATGACAGGTATCTAGTGTCTCTCTCTCTCTTTTTATTTTTTAAAAGATTTTATTTATTTATTTATTCACAAGCAACACACACACAGAGAGAGAGAGAGGCAGAGACACAGGCAGAGGGAGAAGCAGGCTCCATGCAGGGAGCCCGACATGGGACTCGATCCTGGGTCTCCAGGATCACACCCGGGGCTGAAGGCGGCGCTAAACCACTGAGCCACCCGGGCTGCCCACTCTCTCTCTTTTTAAAAGATTTATTTATTTACTTGACAGAGAGAGCACAAGCTGAGGGAGCGACAGGCAGAGGGAGAAGCAGGCTCCCTGTGGGGAGCCCGACGAGGGGCTCGATCCCAGGTCCCCGGGGTCACGACCTGAGCCGAAGGCAGACGCCCGACCGACGGAGCCACCCAGGCTCCCCGAGGGTCTCAATCAGTAAAGGAAACAAGTAGGAAGTCACGAGGCAGAGGAAGTAGGGGAGGGTCTTCCGTACAAAGGGAAGGGGAGCCCGGGTGACGAGAATGGGCAGGAGGGTGGGAGGTGGGTACTGAAGGCCCTCAGACGCCACGGCCTGGGCCCGCTTGGGCCGCTCTCTAACAAAATACCACCGACGGCCAGCTATGGACAGCAGAGATCGATACCTCCCGGTTCTGGAAGCAGGGAGGCCCGAGATCAACCTTCCCATGATTGGATTCTGACACCAGCCCGCTTCCTGGTTCCCAGCCCGAGCATCCTTGCTGCGTCCTCACAGCGTGGAAGGTGCAGGAACCCCCACCCCCACCTCCCAGGGAGCCATGTTATAAGAACACGAATCCCATCCACGAGGGCTTCCCCCTCACGACCTAAACGCATCCCAGGGGACCTCCTCATACCATCCCACTGGGGATTAGGAATTCAACATACGAATTTCAGGGGGATACGGACATTCAGACCACGGCACCACGTTAGGGGGTTCGAACCACACTCTGAGCGCCGTTGGGCACCACTAAGGGATTTTGAGCAAGAATGACAACAAATTTGTACTTCGAAGCATCGTGTTAGTAGCAGTATGGAGACGCTCAAAGATCCAAGACGGGGAGACCGGTTGAAAAGCTCTTGCAGTAACCCAAGTGAGAAGCGATGTCGCTGAACCACGGCAGGGCTAAGGAGACGCAGAGCACGGCCAGCTCTGATTTCTATTCAGGGGACCAAGGCCGATAACTTTTAAAAGAATGAGAGGGAGTGGGGCGCCTGGGTTGAGCATCTCCCTCTGGCTCAGGGCATGACCCCGGGGTCCTGGGATCGAGTCCCACATCGGGGTCCCTGCAGGGGCCTGCTTCTCCCTCTGCCTGTGTCTCTCTGCCTCTCTCTCTGTGTCGCCAATGAATAAATAAAATAAAATAAAATAAAATATAATACAATAAAATAAGACAAGACAAGACAAAATAAAATAAAATAAAATAAGATAAAATAATAAAATAAAATAAGATAAAATAATAAAATAAAATAAAATAAAATACCCAGAATGAGAGAGAGTGAGGTGCTCAGGATGAGGAGCAACTGGAGGCGCCTGCCAAGCTCTGGCTTGGGCCCGGGGGTGGGGGTCGTGCCATCCTATGAGAGAGACCCAGGAAGACGGAGTTCCCCACAATAGGTCTGAGCCAGCGCAGCACAACGGCTGGCCGTTCCAGCCGGGTGTTTTGAAGACAGACCACGATTGGAGGATCTCCTGAACCATGATTCTCAGAGCGTGGTCTGGGGCAACACCTGGTCAGAATCCCTCGGGGTGTGGCTTCATTCACCTTACCAGGCCCCACCAGAAAAATCGAGAATTTTTGGGAACGAGGAATAGTCATTTTTAACAAGCTCCCAGGTGATCCCTACAGATAGCAGAGGGGATCCCCGGGAGGAATGCAACTGGCCATGGGAGCTGCCCAGGGTTAGCTGCACTTGGCAATAGGGCCGACCACATTCTAACTGCAGGTAGGCAGGCTCTCAGTAGATCGAGAGGACCCTGTGCTCGGAGGACCCGGTGCATGGGGCAGAAACCCCACACTCTGCAGGCTTCACCTTCACACAGCGGGCGGCCATCACCTGACTCCTCTGGCTGCTGTGGGTCTGCTTTCGTCCTTCTGATTTGATAGCTCCTCCTGGCCCTTCTGTAGCAGCCACTTGTAAGGCCCTTAAATGATCCGCAGCACTGCCTTCCACAAATCCCCTCGGAGACGAATTGTCCTAAGGAAACACACTCCAGAGTGCTATGCATCTCAGTATTTGGCTTGCCGACCCTTAAACCAGCCGTCTCTTGCTTTCCACAGGAATCTCTGGAAGGCACCGCGCCATGGGCATATGGGAAGAATTTAAGCTCTTTGGAATTTAAGAATTTAAACATTTACTGCAAGGGATCAGAAGATAAATGCGAGGCGTTCTTGCACTCAGTAGGTGCTCAATAAACACCGGCAAGAGTAGGTTGAACTTGCTCGTGCATGGTTCCAGCACGCAGGAGAGTGGGGAGAAAAACAATTTACCGGACATCTGGAGCTATTTCAGAGACCAAAAATCCCCTGGAAGAAAAATCTGCCAGGGAATCAGAGGATTCCAGGATCAGCTTGGAACATCAATGAGAATCCACCACGCAGGTTCTCAGGACCGCTGCCTCTTGAAGAGATGACAAGCCTTCCCCAGGCAGTTTTGTAGTGTGCGGAGGTCTATCTGGTCACGTTCATCCAGGAGAGTCAAGCTACAAAACGTCTAGGACTTTGGAGCTACTATCACCTGCCCGGAAAGTCACAGCCAACGTATTTTTCCCTCACTCCAAATCTCTCAGACGGGTTCCCTCTTCCTGTTGGGATTTGGTCTCAGACACTTTGACTCCCAGGCAATAGCTCATCACTAATTCACTCTTTTCCAAATTAGAAGTTAGCAGCATGGGCAGCTCCAAATTAGCTGGAAGATTTCAATTTATTTGCCCATCACCCAGGATGGCAGTCCCTCGGCCCCGAAGGAGGGGTGCTCCCCTAATCAGAGATTAAGACGTTCCCACTCACCTGGTAATTCTGTGCCGTCGGTGGAGGAATCAGTCTCCCGGGCTCCTAGGTTCTCCAAAGGCTTTCCCTTGGGGGGACAACTTTTTTTTTTTTTCCAATAAAGGAGGGATTTCTGGGACTTTCTGGAGTTTTGAAATGGGGAAAGTAGGATGGTCCCACCCTAGGTTGTGCGGATTGACTGTAGCTCCCCGGCTGGGTGGAGGGAGGGTTCCCACCCGTGGTCGGTTGTGAGCCGCCTCTCCCCACACAGGTGAGCGAGCACAGGTGAGTGAGCAGCCAATCAAGCGAGCGTTGTGAGACAAGCCTCCTAATCCTTATTACCTTTAGTTTATTCCCAGCGCCGGGGCTCCTGTGGGCTTCCCGGCCCTCTCCCGATGCCGCTTCTGGCCCTTCCGTGTCACATCAGCTGTCACATTACCGGGAAGCTACTGGTCAACCCCACCCAGGGGGGCGCCCGGCCAGGAGCCATCCCACTGCTTTGGGAGATTTGCCCCAGCTCAAGGTTTGGCCACCGTCCCCCCCAACCAAGCTCAGCTCACTGGACCAGTGAGGGCCACCTGACGCAAGGGCAGCCAACCCGCTTATAGGCAACGTGGTTGGAGGGTTTTCCAGGTGGATGGTCTTGCCGGAGGCCCCGGACACCAGCCTCCACTGTGGCCGCCAGGAGGGCCCTGAGCCGCGCCCTGTCTCCCCCTGCCTTTTCCTCCTCCTCCATCCCCTTCGCCTCCTTCTCATTATGGTTTTCAACTGTTACTTAACGGCACTTCCTCTGTGCCGGCGCTGCCCGAAGTACTTTCTACCCTGAACGTGTCGGCTCCTCACGCCGGCCTAGCCAGGTGGGCACTGTTATTATTCCCACTGTTTTCAGGTGTGAAACAGAGAGGCCACGTAACCTGCCCGAGGCCGCGCGGTTCTGTGTGGTGGGGTCTGACCTAGCCCCCCGCCGTTTGGCTCCCTGGGTGCACATTCTCGTGCCCCCCTTGGAATCAGATCCTGCCAGAGCCTAAAGGGACCCCAGAGGTCATCCCATCCGCTCACTGTCACACCTGGGATCTCACATACCAATAAAGATGAGTAAACAGCGGGGACAGACACGGGGTTGCCAGCTTCTGATTTCAAAAATAGGACAAGAGTGTAAAAACACAGAACAACCCTTGCGGTCGCTGACCAAAGACCATCCAGCACGAGTAGGGGGGACACAGCTTCAGGGGGATGGACAGTCTTTGAGCTGAAAGAAACCAGGCCCTACGAGAAGGTGTCCGTGTTGACTTATTTTTCCAATTTGGCTGCACAGTGATTCAAATGAGGCCCTGGACCAACATGACTCTTGGATTGGGACGTGTCACTGGTTTTCTTCCGATTTCCCATATTGCCTGTGAGGGAACAGAGGGGCTGGAGGGGGGTGAGCGACTTTGTTGAGGTCTTGGTTTTAGGTGTTTTGACTCCTGTGGCTGACCAGTGTCATTTCCTGGGGGCAGGGGTGTGTGTGTGTGTGTGCGTGTAGTTCACTTCCAAACCGTGAGGACTGAACTTCACAAAAGTGTGCTTTCTGAGCCGTCACTGGCAATGGATTGAAAGCTGTGGCCTTGGGCGTGGGGCACTGGCCTTGAGAATGAGAGCGTCTTCTGCTACGGGCCTGTCTCAGTCTTCACAACTACCGCGCGAGGCAGATGGTTCTGCTCTCGTGGTAAAGATGCGGCAGCCGAGCTCAGGGTAGGCCGGACTCGCAAAGGTTCCAGTGTCCCCTACTCTGAGGGTGGAACTTGGCTGTCCTGAGGACAGACTGGGAGACCTGCCTTGTCAGGGATGGAGAGGTCATCCACGCATTTCCAACTGGTTCTTTCTTTTCCTCTTTTTTAGGAGGAAAGGCTCGATGGTCGGTGAGCTGATTCATTCAATATGTATTTACTGTCAAATACCTACATAATAGATGTATTTCCCTTTTCTACCCACCCTCTATCCCTGCTCTCCCTCTCCTCAGCTCCAGTTCAGCTGAGTGGAACATGAAACCCAAGGGACTGGCTTGGACCAATCAGATTCTTTTTGAACCAAAAGCTACAAAAAGGGAGTTCCAGTTAATAACAGATGCTTGAGCTCAAAGATCATGTGTCCTTGGCTCACATCTTCTTGGAACTAGAACAACCATTTTGGGCCATGGGCAAAAGGAGAAGTCAGAGGAGGCAGAGAGGAGGTGGGAGGACGAGAGGAAAGATGAGAAGTGGGAAGCAAGAACAAAGAAGAAAGAAAGTCTCGAATCTCTGCTCCCCAGGAGACTCTGGATGCCTTTTCGAGGCCCCACTTTTATCTTGAGCTAGTTTGAGTGGATTTCTCTTCTGTGCAACAAAGATCCTTAACCAGGACAGCTTGCTCTGAACCGTACGCTGGGGCACAGAGAACTGGGGTTCAGACCTTTGTCAAGAAGCCCACGTTCCAGCACGGGGCAGAAGACAGCTCTTCCTGGATGCGCCCGCTCACAAGTCCCTGCACTGCTGTGTGAACCTGACACCTTTTTATGCTGAAGATGGAGGCTCCAAGACTTTATCCCAAGTGTCTGATCCAGAAACATGTTTGGAAAAAAAAAAAAAACAACAACAACCAGAAACTAAATGAAGCCTCGTGTTACCGGTTTGTATTTATCACAATGGCCAGCTCACCTGAGGCTCTCTGAGCAAATTTGAATGCTCGTTAAACTCCTCAGCGGCAGATGGGTGAAAAGTCGTAAAAACAAGGATGCTGTGTACCTGCCTCTTGGGAGGTTGGGTGGCTCCTGAAGCACACACGTGACTGGCCCTTGGGGCTGTGCTCTGCTGGACTATTTACCTTCCGAATTTTGCCGATGGTGGCTCGTGTCGGTGCACAGTGATCAAAGGGCACCTCCCCTATGGTGGAAGCAGTACTGACGACAACTGGTGACAAGTCCTCCAGTTTGAAGGGAAGAGCTGGACTTTCTATGCGGAATGTGGTAAGAGGATGGTCATCACCCACCTCTAGGCTACCCAGGAGGAGGCTGGCATTGTCTTATGTTGACATGTCGCTGTAGAACTTGAAAATAAAAAAGGATTCTTCATTTCCTATGTCAGTGTGTTATCACAAGAGTGGCCCTGGGGTCTGGGGAGCCTGTTCTCCTCCTGGAGACATCAGGGTCTGGTGCTGCTCACATCCGCACAAGTCAGATCTGCAAAACTGTGCTCCTCCAGTGGAGGACATTTATGAAGGTCAAGTTCTATTATTAATGTACCTGCTGGTTTCCTACTCTGGAGTCAACCAATCACCAACTGTTTATTGGATGCCCGGCTCTACAGTAGGGCTGGGAATGCAACCATTAATAAGATATATGAGGTCATTCCTCACTTTCATGGATATCAGTCTAGGGCAGAAGCTGAACACTGGTGGTTTGGGTAGTGGGGAGGGCTACTGCCCCCTATAGACTTGCTTTACTTGGCACTTAGGATGCTTTGGAAACCTGGGAGATCCGGGCACAGAATACTGGGCCCATTCCTCATGGCCGTAGTCGGCTGGCAAGGAGTCCTGGCCACCTCCTCTAGCTGAGAAGGCTCCTTTCTCCCCCGTGGTCCTCACCAAGGCCGGCTGTCACATCCCAGGCACCACCATGCCGTCCTCCTTAAATATGGTCGGAAACTCTTCCTTTATTTCCTTGTTTTATGAAAAGCAGGAAACAAAATATAGACCAATATAGACCATATTTATCCACATTTATCAAGAAAAATGACAGAGACCACAGTTCTTTGTGAAGCTGAAGACTATCTTTCACATTCATTTTTGGATATTCATAAACATTTATTATCATAAGTATATTTACTAGGGAAATGTGTCTATGCCAACTTCTCCGACGCCTGCACTACTTCACTCATTTCTATCATGTCTCTGGCACCTAGGGACATTTGCGTTTTTGATCTTTTTGAAGTCCAATGACTTCAAAAACTTTCCCTCTGACTGGTCCCCCCTCTTAGATAGTTGGGGTGCAAAAAGAACCTTTTAAGCTAGCCTCATGTAACGAATGCACAAATTTGGGGTCAAATGCAGGCATTTCCTATATTGTTCTAGTTTAAAACTGAGCACTGTAGCAGGTGTTGGGGCTAATTTGAGATTCATGTTGATTTCTTTTCATGCCTTCTCCTTCCTGTGGCCTGCTAAAATTTCAACTTTACTATTTGCTCATGGTATTTCTTCTTCGGTTGGGCTTATTACGGATTCCTTTTATTTTTTTTTCCTTCTGGTGCTATTTCATTTGTAGCTTTATTTTGCTGTGTGAATTATTTATAGACTAATGCAGCCCTAAGAAACTCCCATCCTCTCCTGCCACTCTTGGGCATAAAATGGATTCTTTCGGCTTCTGAGTGACCTGCCATTTATTGCTTTCTGAATTGGTGACAAACTGCTCTTTAAGACAAGCTAGACCAGCCACGCAAGGATCCTCAGATATTTAGAACTGGGAATGAAGAGCCACCTGTTAGTAGAACCAGGAATCAGAATGTCAGAGGCAAGTGGGCCATGGAAGCTTATCTAATGTCATTGTCTCTCTTAGAGATGGGGACACTCAGGTTGAGAGAGGATCAAAGGGGCTGAAGCCACCCGAGCGCCATGGCCATTGTAAGAGGAAGGTGCAGACAGGAATTGTCCCAGACACACTTAACTTACTTGACAAGGAGCTCATACCAGTTTGGGTAAAAGTGAATATAAATTAAGAAAAATGTCCTGGAGAAAAAAATGTTTGGTCTTCCATAGGTAGGTGTGAAAAGAGAAAAGGAGGGGAATTCATGTAGTGGACTGGCTCGAGGTTTAAAAGGTTTAGCTCCATACCCTTAGGAGCTCCCGTACAAACATTTCTTTTTTTTTTAATTTTTTTTTTAAGATTTTATTTATTTATTCATGAGAGACACAGAGAAAGAGAAGCAGAGACACAGGCAGAGGGAGAAGCAGGCTCCATGCAGGGACTCGATCCCAGGACTTCAGGATCACGCTCTGGGCCAAAGGCAGGCGCTAAACCACTGAGCCACCCAGGGATCCCTGCATACAAACATTTCAATTTTCGTGTACATATGAATTAATGTGCTATAAATGTAGCAACTGCCCTTCCCCACAGAAAAAAACACGCGCCCTGTGGCGTTTGCCAGTTTCCGTGGCATCATGACTCGTACCCTGGGGCTGGTTTCGAGCTACCAGTGTAACATCACTGCATGCGGAGCCGGGAAGCCCTGCACACAACCGGCTCTTGGACGTAACTGCTTTTGCACACGAATTGTTCAGAGACAACCTAAATCTTTATTTCAAGGCAACTCTCCAGTCTCTGTAGGTTATAGGAGGAGCAGGAGGCAAGCCCGGTGCCCCACCACTGTTTGGTACAAATTCCCCGGGTCAGTTGTCTGGGTAGTCAGCAAACCCAGATGGAGGACTTACTGCGTGTCTGACCTGTGGGAAGCCCCGCAGATTCAGGAGTGAACCAGACAGGCAGTTCTTGACACGCTTGGAGCTGGCCATCAAGTAGAAGTCAGAGAATTCTGTTATCTGATGGCTGAGCTATCTGCCCTTTTATCCCTTGCCAGCTTTATCAAATAAGGCAAATGATGCTAAAATGCCTAGAAATCATTTTTTTTTTCCTCCACTGAAGACTTAACAACCCCATCTTTCCTCCACAACATTTAGACCTCCGGGGATGTCAGAAAATATTCCTATTGCCAAAACAGCTTTTTAAAAAATCTTTTTTCTTAAGGTTTTTTTATTTTATTTATTTATTTGAGAGAGAGAGAGAGAGAGCAAGGAAGAGCAAGCAGGCTCAAGCATGCGAGCTGGGGGAGGAGCCGAGGTGGAGAGAGAAGCCGACTCCCCGCTGAGTGCGGAGGCCCCCCGCCCTCCATCCCAGGACCCTGAGATCATGGCCTGAGCTGAAATCAAGAGTCGGCCACTTAACCGACTGAGCCACCCGAGCCCACTCCAAACAGATCTGATGTACATTCCACTGAACGTGTAATTCCTAAAGCAAAGCCACTTCCTACAGACTATGGGGTGGGGGCCGGGGAGGAGGCATTTCCCACCAAATTAAACGAGGCACTGAGAAACCACATGGCAGAAAGGCTGCCGATCTCTTACTTCTGTCTCTTTTGGCAAACGCATCACTGGCAAATCACTATTCCCAGCGATGGCTAAATGGCCTTTTTTGCCTTTGTTCTACGTTGGTGTTGCTCAAAGACTGTGTCCCCTGTGCCTCCCGCCCCAAGTGTGTCGGGGCCGAGGCTGGAGGTTGCGGGTAAAGTCACTACAAGGGAAACCATCCAAGCTTCTCTTGTATGAAACTGTGCAGGGGAAGGTTTGCTGTGCAAGCTCTGTGCCCCATTCAATTGCTAATTGGAAAGGGGACTTGCATCCTTGGGGTAAAGACAGTGAAACTGCCCTTGTCAATTATGACAAGCACGTCAGAGACCCAACTCCAGAGATCTTGGAGAGGGGTGAGGTGACTGTCCCTCCACGGTTATAACCATAGCTACTAACAACCTGCTCTTTGAAAGAAATACAACCCCCCAAAAAGAGCTAAGAGACTCTCACTGTAGCAGGATTGGGGACAGGGGAAGGTGGCCTTGCCCATCAGGTGTATTCAAAGATGCAACATTTGGGGCTGTTGGTTCTGGGCTAGTTTATACAATGCTTATGTATAAATAATTGACAGCTAATCAAGACTTGTCATCCTAGTGGATGCTTAAAAGCTTTAGGAGGCAGGAGGAGTTTCTATCCGATGAGTCCGTTTAGATGAGAGATGACAGTTTTCATCTAATGTTAGGGGATTTACCTGTTGGTGAAAATGTGGACTTCACCGATCTTTCTAGAGCTCTTGGGTACCAGATTGCTACTTCTAAAAGGCTTCACTCTAAATTGTCTTTGTCTCCTTCACATCATACCTCGTGTTCGACTCTGGAAGGGGCTGTGGTGGAGGGAACCATCTGTTGAAAGTTTCAAAAGGGCCACGTACCTGGGTCAGCTAATCCTACACATTCTCCTTACTTTGGCTTGAAGGAGAGGGAAATGGAAGACTAAGCTTTTGAGATACTCCTCAGGGGAGCCTCCCTCATCAAGAGGCAGCTAAACCCCTCGGGTTGTGGGCCCCGTGGCCGTCTGGGGCTCAGCTGTGAACCAGCACTAGGTGTGTGTGCCTGGGTGACACGGGGGTGCAACTGAAGCACCCCAGACTCCGCCCAGGTTGACTGCCCTTTGCTCTTGTACTTGTGTGGCTGTGGCTGGAGGCTGTACTAGCTGAAGGCCGCCTTTAGCTGAATGCCTCCGTACGCCAGGTACCACTTCATGCCCGTACATGCGCACACGTATTCTTCACGGGATCCCGGTGGAGCAGCTATTAGTGCCCCCGTTATAGAGATGAGCACACGGAGGCTCAGAGATGCACACTGGTTTCTCCAAGCTTCCTCAGCCTGGAAGGGGCAGCAGCAGGACTCAAACCGAGGCCTATCTGGCTCCAATACCCTTGCCCCTAATTACTCTTCTGCATTTTCTTATTCCCCAAAGCTTGGGTCTGGCACTTAAGCAGGGGACTGGCCGCATCAGTGGCTGTCCCCTGTGGCTGCACCTTAGGATCATACGGGGAAGCTTTTTGAAAAACACCAATCCGAATTTTTGGAGATGGGGCCCAGGCATTGGTAATTTTATTTATTTGTTTTAGAGATTGTCTTTATTTATTTGACACCTTGAAAGAAAGAACACAAGTAGGCAGAGCAGCAGGGAGAGGGAGAGCCCGATGCATGACCTGGGATATGACATGAGTGGAAAGGAAGACGCTTAACTGACTGAGCCCCCCAGGCACCCAGCATTGGTCATTTTAAAAGGCTCCACTGGATGGGTCCAGTGTTTGGCCCGGCCCGTGAGCCACTGATCTAGCCCAGCGGTTGTGAGACGGTGTTTGGGTTTGAGCTGCCAACCACTCCAGATGGGCCGTGGTGTGACTATGCACTTGGGAGCCCTGAGCCCAGGAGAGGGTTCTCAGTTAACCAGTCCGTGCAGCCGGTAAACTTGCCTACTGGGCACCCATGGGCACCTTCGGGAGCCATGTGGCCCTGGGATCTTCCCACGAGCACTGTGACACTGGGTTTCCCCACTGGAAAAATGGAAGTTGTGCCCTCTCCCTCATTCCAAGGCCAAGAGTACAAATTGGTAACTGGGGATTGGCCCTGATGCACCGACATGTTGAGTCTCACTGGTGTGGAGTTGAACATGGTTTTGCATGAGTTACGAAGACAGATTCTCTTGGAAAACCAGGGACATGACTTTGAGCCTCAGTTTTGTCACCTCTATCCTGGGGTCTGCGGCCCCGAGGGGCATAGTCAGCGTGGTTGTGCTCCCTTACCCTGGCCTCACCAGCCTTGCTGCCTCGCACCAGCCGGGGACATTTATTTCCATCCCTGGAGTGGCCCAGAGCTGAATTGCTCAGTGAACTCCTACGTTACTACGTTAGATCATATATTTTTATTTTCTTTATTTAAAAAAAAAGATTTATTTATTTGAGAGAGAGAGAGCGGAGGGAAGGGCAGAGGCAGAGAATCTTCAAGCAGACTCCTTGCAGAGCCCATCATGGGGCTCGATCTCATGACCCACATGATCACAACCTGAGCGGGAACCAAGAGTCAGAAGCTTAGCCAACTGTGCCAGCCAAGCACCCCTCGAGCATATATTTTTAAAGGGATAACCATTGCTTGGGCTCTGGAAAATAGTTTATAAAGAGGAATTCTGGTTATTTGTATTTTTACTATTACTATTATCCTCTCCTGCCCCGCTGCCGCCCTTGGCATGCTCATGCCCAGTTTTGCACGGAGGCGTTCCTGGGACTCTCCTCCAGCTTTCTCAATGGGAGCAAGGAACCGCCTTTGAACATACCCCTGGTTCTCCCAGACCCAGCTGCCACACACCAACTGCCAGTTGCCACCAGAAGACACAGGGAGCAGTTTCCCTGGCAACCCCCAAGGTGAGGCTTCAAGTTGGCGCATTTTGCAGTTGCAAACCAAAGCAGCCAGTTGCAGGAAGGGGAGGCAGCTGCGTGGAAGGCTGAGCTGGGGTCCGGGCCCCAAGATGGGGCCCCAACCCTCCCGACCTGAGCTCTAGGGCAGGGCCTTGCACCCTCCAGGGTGGCCTCTCTTTGCCAGCCCAGAATCTCTTCCCAAGTGACACGTTAGTAGGGTGCAGAGGATGGGTCCAAGGGAGAGCTGCTACCTGCTTTGGGAGACTCTTGTTCTGCTTCTTGAGTGGAAAGCATTATGAACTATTTATATTCTAAAGGGTAAATTACATTTTAGGGGCACCCGAGGAATAATTCAGATTGTCGGCTTTGAACCAAGTCCTGGAAATTCTGGTCAAGGGCACTCAGACAAATGGTGTCATTAAGAAAGAAGAAAGAGAGACAGAGAGGAAGAGAGGGAGGGAGAAAGGGGAAAAAGAAAACGAGAAATAAAACATAAGATAGGGAAAGAGAGAGACAGAGAGGGAGAGGCCCTGTTTGATGTCCTGAAGGTGAGGACAGAGAGGGGGCTATGGCGTCAGGCTGCTTGTCCACCCCACGGGGTGGAGGAGGGATGACAAGGATTCCAGGTGGCCGTTCACTCTCTTCCTAAGCCCTGGGTGGTTACACCTGCCCTGGCCTTCTTCCGTGCTTCCCCGCCCTGCCGTGGAACACCACTAGCCTTGCCATTCGGCTGGGGTTGGAGCTTGGGGACCCGAGGGGGTGGCCGCGGCGCCTCACCCCTGAGCATCCCTCTCCGTGACCTCCCCCCCCCCCCGCCGCCGGCTGACTCACCGCAGTCTCCACACAGGCTGCTGTTAACATACCGAAGGCCTTGACCTAGAAAGGAGCAGGTGACACCACGCAGTTGCTCTAGTGGCGCTTTGTTATTTGTAGCCAACCAGCCACCAGATATTTATTGGGAGCCTTGGTACGAGGCGCCGCGCGCACACAAATTGCGCAGAGCTTAGCATCTTTACGGAATATTAGATTTGTGCCCAGCCTGGCTGCATAAATAGAGATGCCCCAAATCCTCTACGGGGGTTTAATTCGATTCGTCCCCTTCTAGAGGGTGCAAAGGCTTGCAAGGAGAACGGCGCATCAGTGACTGTCCCTCGTGGGAAGGAAGAGAAGGTGGGTCCCCTCGGCTGCACCCGAGGCCCCCCACCGCGGTTCAGGAGCGCAGGCTGCTCCGGGCACGGCGACGCCGATGCGGGTGATGAACACCCACCCGGTGATAGGTCCCAGGCTGATTGCCAAGGGGCAGAGGAGTAATAGGGCTGATGAGCTGAGACCCACGGGGCCTTATATTTTTTATATTCGTAATATATTTAATGTAAACGGACATTCAGATTTATGTTTATCTATTTGCATTTCAATTTACAACCAGAACGCTTGCTGGATAAAGTCATATTTCTGGAGAGCAGAGAAGTGTGAACAAAACAGAAATAATGGGAGAAGGAATGCGCTGTAAGGATGCAGGGGGGCTCCGGGTTAGGAGGAGGAGAGGCTGGCGTGTGTCAAGGAGGAGGTGTCGCTGGAGGGAGCGCAGGCCGCGTCCTGGCCCGAGGGGAGCTGGGGACAGGTGGCTCCCAGAGGACCAGGCGGGAGGGACAAGCATCCCGCGGGCCGGGCTCTGCTTGGCTGCAGGATCTCAGTTGGATCCTGGGGGTCACATCCAGCCCGGCTGGGGCAGAAGCTGGAGAGGGGGCACCTGCTAGTGCCAGGGCAGGACCCTTATGTGACCCCGTGTCCCGCCGGGGAAGGGGGGGGAACCCCCACTCCTCCGCCTGAACACCGGCCTCTCCCCACCAGCCGTTTCCCGAAGAGTGATGGGAACAGCCGGCTGGGGTCTGCAATGTGTGCCAGAAGCACCTTATGTACGGGGCTCATTTCGGCCAACCAGAGGCCCCCACGAAAGACCTCATGAGCCCCTACAGGGGTCAGAGGCCGGTGGCCAAGGCCTGAGGAGCGGCAGGTGCCGAACCCACCAGGGTCGCCTGTTGCCAGGGATACGGGAGCTGCCTGGGCTGCAGAGCTCGTGGGGGGCAGCGGGGGGTTCACCAAAGCACGGGCCGTCCCGCTTCCCGCCACCGGCCCCCGCCTCTGTGCCCAGGCTGTCACCAGGGACACCCTCTGCTTCTCCCCATCTTGGGAACATCCGTCCTGCGTCACGACTCGGCTCCAGCAAGGCCTCCTCACCCAGGTCCTCTCCAGCTTCACCCTGTCCTCCCCCCTCGGCTGCAGGGAGAGCAGCTCCACGCCCACGGCCGCCCCGTGTCTCCCGTGTCTCCCCTGCGCCCTCGTCACAGAGTCGGGCCCACAGACTGTGGCCAGTGGAGGGGCCTGGTCCGCAGTCCCGAGGCTGGCGCGACGCCTGTCTCAGGTAACGTCCCCCCCGTGGGTCTCCGTACCTGGACACACTGAGGATTGCATTCTCTTTCCGCTTCCGCTATCTTGAAAAAAAAAAAAAATGAGAGGAAGGGAACTCAGGCTGTTCATGTTTTGGCAGCTGCTAATGAACTTATTATATAAAAAAACAAATCCCCAAATTTCCCTAGCCTAAATTAGACGTCTCTTCAAGCAGGAAGAGTAAGTTGCACCCACCGTTGACTCTGGCACAGAGGGAAGAAACAAAATAGGAAAAAAAAAAGAAATAAATCCACTCTGCTGTAGCCTTGCAGAAACATGCCAGTGTCTTCCCCGCCTTGAGGTGTTTGCATTTCTGGTCCCTGTCCCTGGAACCTTTACACCCAGATCTCCATGCGGCTGCCTTCTGGATCCTTAGGCCTCAGGTCGAATGTCTTGATTACCTTCCCTAAGGTTCTTTCCTGTTCCATTCACGTCAGCATGACTGTTTTCAGAGGATAATAGTAATAGTAATAGTTTCCTAGCATTTATCCCTCTCTGAAACCTTCTGTTTCTGTCTTCCCTGCTTATTGTGTGACTTCCCGTGAAACAAATTCCATGAGGGTAGCGGACTGGTTCGCCCCTTTCACCTCGTTGTCCCTGGATCCTGGACAGGGCCTGGCACAGTTAGTGCCTAGCCAGCATGTGTGGAGTACGAGACGCTCTCACCGTGCAAGAGATGTGCTCCGCAACAGGGGGTACACGTAGGATTTCATACATGGGACCACGAGCTACATACGGAGCAGGAGGGACTTCTATTTCCAGTCCGAAGACTCTCCTATGACCAAACCTCCAGAAGTTTTGGATGAAATAGAACAAATCCCTTCTCAGATGCCTCGTTGACCTTGCATTAAAGTAAGAGACATTTCTAAGGACCAAAAACGAAGAAGCAGCTGAAAACCAGAGCAGCAAGTGGGGGTGGAGGCCGCGGCTATTGAGGATGTTGGCCATCTCATCCGTACCCAAGAGGCTTGGTCTTTAGTGGACACAGGAGGAGGGCCTTGGAGCCACCCACCTGGGATTCTTGAAAGATTATGGATCATGGGAGGAAGGTTTACCAGCGGTCAGCGGGATGGCAAGCGTGTGGTCCGTCCTGTCCTAGATACAGAAGAGTGGCCCAGGGAAGTCCTACCAACAGTTTGCTCCTAAGTTCAAGGTTCAAATTTATATTACCCTGTGGTCCAGGAAGCCTCAGGATGAGAAAGGAATGCCAAGCAGTCTGGGGCTGGTGTGGCCCAATGGCTGCACCACGGGTGTGCAGGAGGGGAGCCCTAGAAGCCTCCTCCCAAAGCTTGGTCTTGTATTTGAGCAAAGACTTTGCCTCCCAGGGATGTAAACCTACATTCCAGAGGCCAGAACCGTTTCTCAGGCACCTCCCCTCTCCCAGCTGCAAGGAGACTCGTGGGCTGAGTATTTATAGCTGGGCACAGTGCTGAGGGAATATTTTGGATTCTGCTCACAAGGAAGAAGGGGGATGGGATCCCTGGGCGGCGCAGCGGTTTAGCGCCTGCCTTTGGCCCAGGGCGCGATCCTGGAGCCTCGGGATCAAATCCCATGTCGGGCTCCCGGTGCATGGAGCCTGCTTCTCCCTCTGCCTATGTCTCTGCCTCTCTGTGTGTGTGTGTGTGTGAATATCATAAATAAATTTAAAAAATTAAAAAAAATAAAAAAATAAAAAAATAGAAAAAAAAAAACAAGGGAGAAGGGGGATGGGATCCCTGGGTGGCGCAGCGGTTTAGCGCCTGCCTTTGGCCCAGGGCGCGATCCTGGAGACCTGGGATCGAATCCCACGTCGGGCTCCTGGTGCATGGAGCCTGCTTCTCCCTCTGCCTATGTCTCTGCCTCTGTGTCTGTGTGTGTGTGTGTGTGAATATCATAAATAAATTTAAAAAATTTAAAAAAATAAAAAAATAGAAAAAAAAACAAGGAAGAAGGGGGAATGGGCACTGGATCAGAAGCGTGTTATCAGACACAAGGTGTAAAGATCAGAAAGACAGAAACGGAGACAACATGATAACATGGTTGTCTGCATAGAAGAACCTCAAAGACTCCACTGGAAAATTATTAGAATTAATAAGTGGACCAGCATGTATGCTCCTACAAGACTGAGAGACAAAAATTCATTGCATTCCTATAGACAGGCCACCATGTGTGATAGTAACAGAAACACCGAAGTATCTATGAGCATATTAAATACTACACATGTGAGCCAGTTATGGATAAAAATCATAAAACCATTCAAAGACACAAGATGAATCTCAAATGGAGAGATTGTGTGCGTGGGTGGGAAAAGTTAGCATCTCAACACCCAGCAACGCCGCTCCAATGTAATGCCTGGGAAAACTCTGATGCGTGGAGGGTCAACAATGAAAGGCTTCCCCCAGTGGCATTCTCTTAACAGGGAGAAGGAAGGGACAGTTTAGTTTCTACCAACAAGAGCATAGAAGTCAACTTGGGATATTCATCCAGTGAAATAATCCACAATAGTGATACTGTACAATATGAGGTGCAGCCGATGTGCCCCCCAGGGTAGGTTCTAGAACAGAGCATCAAGCTAAAAACCAAGTCAGTGGGGACGCCTGGGGGGGCTCAGCGGTTGAGCGTCTCCTTCGGCCCAGGGTGTGATCCCGGGGGCCCGAGATTGAATCACACATCGGGCTCCCCGCAGGGAGCCTGCGTCTCCCTCTGCCTGTGTCTCTGCCTCTCTCTGTGTCTCTCATGAATAAATAAATACAATCTTTAAAAAAACAAAAAAAACAAAAATCAGTGAAGGAAACATGCAGTATGAGACCACATAGATATTCTAGATACACAGGATACAATTGTTTAGGGACACAATCATATGTGGTGGGTTGCTAACGAAAGGCTGGAGATGGTGAGGTCTGAGCTACTTCTGGGGTGGGTGGAAAGGAGATGGCTGGCCCAGATTGCTGAGGGTTGTAGAGGGAGCTTCAAATGTGTCCCTCGTGATTTAGATCTCAATTTGAGCAGTGGCTTCATGGATGATTGCTGCAGTATTCTTTATCTCCCTCTCTTCCTCTTTTTTTTTTTTTTTATTTGTACATGTGAAATATTTTAAAATAAATGTAAAAACTTAAAAAAAAACTTAGGGAACTTTGTTTTAGTTCATGTATTTAACTCACCAACTATTTCCAGCTTAAGGGATTTGGTTTGGTTTGGTTTTAAAGATTTTATTTATTTATTTTGAGAGAAACAGAGAGAGAAAAAGAGAGAGCACCAGCAGGAGGAGGGGCAGAGAGGGAAGCAGACTCCCCTGCTGTACGGGGAGCTGGAGCCCGACTGGGGCTTAGGACCTGAGCTGAAGGCAGACACTTAACCAACGGAGCCACCCAGGTACCCACAGTTTAAAGGATTTGGAAAGATGATCTACTCTGACTCTCCATATAATAGATGCTGCTACTTGGGCCAGGAATGATTAACTGAGGTTTTCATAGAGATGGGACCAATTAATGGCAAAGTCAAGACTAGAACTCAGGCCTCTCCTTGTCTAGACCCGTCTTATAAATGAAAGATCTCTGCAATTCACTAGTATGGTAGGGTAGGATTTCGATTTATTGAACTTCTTAAAACAGGAGATAGGGTATTTCAAATATGAACAGGAAACAGGCTGATGGTAGGTTGCTTTGAGAAGGTTACGGAAAAAAAATGCATCATCATACCCTTTCTTTTCAGGGATCTTCCCCAGGGAGAGATCCTGATGTAGGAACAAGGCACTTGGGGCTTAAAACTTAGGCCAGTTCTGGGATTTGGAGAGTGGGCTTGAGCCTGGATTCCATCCCTGGCTCATTCAGTGAACATCATCAAGTTCCCAACATCTCGGAGCCTCACGTCCCCCAGGTGCACAGGAAGGGGACTGGACAGGGTGCATTTAAAGGTGAATTCCAGATCCCAGGAGGAGTTTAATCTCGGGAAGAAAGACTCTAGCCGTCACCCTTTCAAGGGGTGGGATGTTAGACTAGGAAAGATGCTTCTTGAAAAAAATTCCCCCAAAGTTGATTTGCCAAAGCTGATAAATATCCTCCACATCTGTTCACATAGGAGTGTGGGGCCTGATTTTTCTAGGAAAGTCTATTTAGACCCTGACACAGATTGCATTTCTTTTTAAAGCAACAAGAGTGATAAAGTATCTTAGTATAAAATCAATAGAAAGCAGTTTAGTGGCCTCTGAAGTCTCCCAGACAGCCTTTTCCTTTTAGTTCTCACTACAGGAAAGATCAAATGAGAAGTTACCAGCTTCCTTCTGTGTTTTAGTTATTTGTTACGTAAATCACTGGAAAACATTTAGGAAACCATTTAGAACTGGGAAGGGCTTTTCTCTGCTTCTAGCACCTCTCGCCCCCATAAAGGATTTTTTTTTTTTTTTTTAAAAAGGCCCACACATTAAACTAGTTGATGGAACTGAGTACACCTTGTGGGTTTTTTTTTTTTTTTTCTAAAGCACTATGTCATTATTTCTTAAGCTTTGGAAGAAAAAAACAGCAAGTTTGTTTCCATTTTCTCCCTGGAAGCTTTTCTCCCCATCTTATCGTGCAACCAGAATGAAAGGTGGCACTGAGGCTGTCCAAAAAATGATTGGTTATTGCCAATGATATGAGAATAGTGTAGGAGGGAGAGCGAAGGCGGTTCGCTGCCTTCTGTGGTAGGCTAGGCCAGGGAACGGGTGGTCCAGGTCAGTTACAGGAACCTACATGTTTTACATCATTGACATTTTACAGTTTTGCTTGTGAAAATATGAAAAGTACATTGCATCCTATCACCATTGTAAGGACATCAGCCAGCCTCCCCCCCCCTTCCCCCGTGGTGGTTAGTTATACCATAAACCAAATATTTCTGGTTCTCCCAACTTTCAGGCACCTGGCAGGTTCGCACTTCCCTGCCTCAGTGGACCTAAGTGGGGCCCTGTGATGACTTGCTTTGGCCAATGAAATACCAGCAAACGAATCACGTACAATTCCTGGAGGAAGATTCCAGAGCCAGCGTGACTTGCCACCTTCTCTTTCCTTTCCTCTGATGTGACATACAGGGTAGATGGTTCTTTACCTTAGTCTCCTGAGTGGCTTCAATGAACAGAGACCCCCGTCTACCTGGATGGGTGTGTAGCATGAGTGAACAATAAAACCTGATTTCTTTTAAGCCACTGAGAGCTTGGCCCTTTTGTTCAGCAGCACGTCCTAGCCTATACTGACAGATACACACTTAGTAAGTTCTTGCTATGGGTCAGGTAGTCCACTAAACTCTGGCATATGGATCATCTCATTGAATTCTTACAACCCTATAAAGCGGACATGATCATTATCCTTCTTTATGGATGCAGCACCGTGGGCAGCAAGACATTAGGTAATCTGCCCAAGGTCATTGTGTGGTGGAGCTAGGATGCTAACCCGGGCAGTCTGTCTTCAGAGGTTGCAAGGAAAATCACAGCCCTCTACAGGCTCTTTAGGGAAGCTGGAGGTGTTGCACATGGGGAAGAAGAAAGAACACTCTTTAAAACCAACTTTTGACCACCGCCCTTCCCACCTGGCCTACTCCTCACCCCCATATGAAAGAAAGGCAGCTTGTCAAGAAAGTCAATGACACCATGGAGCCAGGTACAGGAATGGCAGGATAGAGCTGCCCTGCCCCTGCAAAACAGCCTGAGCTTCTTTCTAGGGGCCACGTGGAAAAGAAATAACAAGATCATGAGAAATATCTCAGGGCGTTTTGTGGGGAAAAACATCTGATACCAATCATCAGTTTGGTCCAATATTTAGTGCATCAGATCCTTGGCTAATGGGCCCAATGTTCATTAAGACACGGTCCCTGAGTGCAGGAGGCAGACGTGTATGAACGTGCTGAGCACTGTGGGAGGGGTACGCCCTGGGAGAACAGGGGACACCTGGAACAGTGTGAGTGTCCGGAGGGGCTGGATTGGGCATCAAAGGGCAAGGGAAGTTCTCAGTCCCTTGACATAGATATGATCGGAGGGGCTTATCTAAACTCTTCCTCAAGCTACTGGGATTTTTAGCCTGTACTACCTCTTGCATCAAGACACATTGTTTAAAATAGGGCCTCCTTTAATTTACCCGAGAACACTCTCTTTTATGTTCCCAGGCAGGAAGGGAAACACTGGTATTTTTGAATTTCGTTAAAAAAGGCTAAATTTCTCTCTTACGTATCTTTATGTTTTTTGTACATTTAGATCCTACCCACTCATATTCTTAGTCACTTGGGATGAAAGGGAACCCACTTTATCCCCTTTTCACATCTGTGAGAAGTTTAAGAGGGGACCAAGGAAGCAAAAAATAACCCCAAAGCCCCTCAGACCTCAAAGGGGTAGTTTGTGGTTTGTCTACCCCATCGTTGTTGGGATTTTTGAGACACCCTAAGAAAGTCTACAAGAAAAAGAAAAATCCCCCGGCCTTCTATTCAGAAATCTCTATTCAAAGCACTTTCCAAATCAAAGGAAGATTGGGGTGTTAGTTTCCCAAAATTATTCTCTTGATAATGAGATTTTTCTTTAAACTTCTGATTTCAATTGGTGTTCTGTAAAAGGATAAGAGCTCTCTTCTCCTAACCTTTGAAAAGCCTGTTTCAGAATTGGTTGGAAAAAACATGCATTTCACAAAGTCATGAAAATAATGATCCTTTGCCTCGCAGAGTCTGATTAAATGTGTTTTTGGACCCAATCATAGAGAATCAATTCATTATCTTAATAGGGCAACAAAGTGCACAAAGATGAGTAGAAACCTACAATTAATTATCCCACTAACAATGCCTGGGTAGTCCTTTCATTTAATTGGTCATCTCCTAATATGATTCCGTATTTGATTAATTTGTTTACACAAGCAACTCTAATACGTATAACTTTACATTTTCTTATTTCTAGCGTACGGAACACTCATCGTGCAGCAGTCTCCAACGACCCGACGCCGCAGAAACGGATGGCTCTCGCATTAGGATGGAAATGACTATTGCACAAGACCCATAATCTTGTGATTTGTTTGCCACTGAACCAGGGCGGCAAGTCTGAAGCAATTTCTGTAACGGAATGAACGGGGTGTACTAGGGGGGCACTAGAAGGCAATAAAGGGACTCCACCCACGGGAGGGAGGCCACCTTTTAATGAGCCCATGTAATGTTCTCGGGGTAGCCGTGAGCCACCGACTGTGCGGGGCGGCGGGACGGGCGCTGCCACTGTGTCCTCCAGCTCTGTGGCAGGACTGGCTGACTCCAGGGCCAGCCCCGAGCGCAGAGCCAGGGGATCCCGAAGCTTGGCACTGGAGCAGCCCTGCAGGCCCGATCAGTGATTGATCAATCACTGATCGGGCCACAGTCTTGCATCTTATTAATTCAGGAGCGGCAGGCCCCTCACTCTTCCTCGCCAAGGGCATACCCTCATTTCACTGTCTATAAAGAGTTATTATTTTTAAAAATATTTTAAAATCTCATTTAAATTCAATTAATTGACATGTAGTGTATTATTGGTTTCCGAGGTAGAGGTCAGCGATTCATCACATAACTCCCAGTGCTCATTACATCCCGTGCCCGTCCCCCGGTGACCCCACCCCGGACCCGCTCCCCTCCAGCAGCCCTCAGTTTGCTTCCTATGATTAAGGGTCTCTTATGATTTCTCCCCTTCTCTGATTTCATCTTGTTTTATTTTTTCCTCTCTTCCCCCATGCTCCTCTGTTTTGTTTCTTAAATTCCGCATACGAGTGAGATCATATCATCGTTTGTTGATGAACAAATCCTGGTGTAGACTGAAGGGCTGTCTGCATTCATAATTGAGGCTCCTCAAATACTACTAGGATGCTGGTTACCGTTAACCTTTGCACACTAAGATCACACTGTTTGTGATAAAGAATTTTAATCAAGAATGTGATTGTCATTTAGTTAAATTTTTTAAGTAAAAAAAAAAATTTTAAGATTTATTTGAAAAAGAGAGAGAGAGAGAGCAAGCATGAGGAGGGGAGGGGCAAAGGGAGAGGGAGACTCTCACGCAGAGACACAAGGCTCCATCTCACAACCCTGTGATCATGACCTGAGCTGAAATCAAGAGCCGGGTGCTTACCTACTGAGCCACCCAGGCGCCCCTGTGATAGAGGATTTTAAAAGTACATTAAAGGTCATAAAGCCTAATTAAAGACGAGGAACAGGCTTAGAAAGGCAAGGAATGTCAAGGCCACCGAGCTGGTTATGAGCCCATGCTCCCCATCCTGCTATGGACGTGCAAGTAAGCATCTATGGAACCCGCAAGCTGAGCCATGCACGACTGCAGACAGTTTGAGCAGCGGCCCCCGGGGCTGTGCAGTGTGGTGACCCCGTGACCCCAAGCAGAGATGAGGTTTGCTGTTCCCAACTTGCCGACGGGGAGTACACACTAAAACGGAACAAGGGGTAAAGAAAAGTGGTTTCATTTGTGTTTTTCTGGGTCTCTAAACTACGAAATATATATGCATTATAACAAATGTAATATAAATTATTATATTATAAGAAATATAAATATATATTATAGTTATTACCTAGTTCTTTTTGGTGCACATCGCATCTGTGACTATCAGTGAATTCATGAGGTTGAAGGGAGCAAAACAAGTCTCTGAGTCCATGGACACCCCAGGACAGACCACAGAGCTGCTGCTCTCCCGAATGAATTCACACAGGCCGGGCCAATTCATCAATCCCTGCGTTTTGGAGGAAATGCCTCATGATGAATCGCAGAGGCTGGCAACCACCTCAGCAGGCCTCTGCCTTGAAGCCTGATTCTCGGGCTGTCAAGGCAAATACCTGGAAGCTTCGATTGGATGCTCCTGATCATCAGATGCAACATCTCAAAAGTGGCAGAGAAAAGGCTGCCACTGAATGGTTATCTAACCTTTCAGCCTCAGGAAAGGAAAACAAATGCCTTGTTCTTGTGGGGTTAAAAATTGAGGATCGAGACAGATTAGAACCCATAACTCAGGGGCAGGAAGCTGATAGCAACACTTGTAAGAGCAGTAGCTTCAGAGAGCCACTCCCTTCGTGTCAGATGGACGCCAGGTCTTCTGAAATGCTCGAGGCCCTTCCTGGAGCAAATCTCCTTTATTCTCCAAACACTTGGGCAGTTTAAGAGGAAGCACAGAGGGCTGGGTGATTTACTCAAGGTTACCTGGTTCATCAGTAAATTCTGGATTAGTGTCCTGGCCCCAGGTGCTTTCCTTCACCCACCCACCCCGCCCCCCCCTCCAAAAAATGCAAGTTTGAGATTGACCTTCACTGAATGGATCCGAACTTGCCTTGACCTCAGTGTTTTTTCCTGAATGAAAATGGAGGAAACATACATTTATATGTCCCAAGAAAGAACTTACTGTCTCTCCACAAATCACTGTCACAGAAATCAGTTCCTCTTTCATTCGTTTATCCCATAAATTACCTTGGGTGTCTACTTTGGCTTTGCCATTACCATCTGGAGAAGCTGGCTATCATGCAGCTATTTCATTTGTCCTTGGGGGAAGCCGGAGCATAAGATAAATGGTTAAGCTTAACTTGATATCTCTTGACAGACAAGTCAAGAACTATTGGAAATAGCTGGATCTCGGAAGAGCTACGTTGGAATACCTTCTTTGAAAAAGATAATTGGCTTATCCACTTGAGTAGGTGGGTAAACACTCTGTGCCCGAGCTTGTTGCCTACTCCTCAGAAATAGTGCAACTTCTTGCAGATAATTTGCATCTGATATAAAGCTCCTCTCCTTATTGAGCTGATTATTATCGGGGCTTTACAGAGTAGAGAGAGAGGAGAAGACCAAAAAGCAGTAGGAACTGGAATCTCTCTCTTTGGACAGAGATATGCATGCATTTATGTATCATAAATACACTGTGACCCAGATTTTTGCTAATATAGAGAGGAAAAGGGAGAGATCACTTCTATTTGGACAAAGTAAATTTATTTTCCAAATTGGCAGGAATCTACTATGTGGGTTTAACTTGTAACATTTGCCCAGTCTGGGGTTGCATACCGGCTGCCCATGGAAGTATGCAGACTATAGCACTTAAAAAAAAAAAAAAATCTAAACAAAAAGGAGCCATGGGGCAATCTGACTTACAAATCCAGAACTCTGGCTTCTTCTGAAAAAAATCAAATGGTTAGCTGCATCGGGTACACTATTTGCGTGACTACTCCCTGTGGATGGGGCATATTTGGCTAGTTCAGTGTGGTCCCATCATCCAGTCCTTAAGCTCTCTTCCTGAGCCTCAGTTTCTCCTCCACAAAAACAAGGCGATTCACGGCGACCATCTGGCACTTGCCTCTGAGTCCAGTGTCAACATATGTCTCATTAAAAACCCAAAGCAAAACAGACTCCTACTCCAAAGCACTGAAGCAAAACACAGATTTTACTGAAGGTCTCTTGGGGACGATGAGGTGAAGTGACATCATATTTCACTCAGCAACACTTCCAGGGGCTGCCAACCCCTTTATGACACAGAGCAATTTAGTCTTCTCTGGATTTCTCCCATTCCCCCTCCCTCCAGCACGAGAGACTCCTACCTAGAATGCTGGGTGAGGAGGGAGTGTATAAACCGGAGGCGGCAGGTGGGGGGGATAGGCTACCTTTCTACATACCATTGCAACCTAGGGGAGGTGGGGGGAATTTTTTTTTCCCCAAATAAGCAGTTGTAGTGGGTTGTTTGGTTGAGATTGGGACTTCATCTTGGAAAACAGAACGATTTGAAAATTAATTTGTTACATTAAATGTCACATAGTTTAGCTTGCAATTGCTACCGGGTGCTAATTCTTAGAATTAATTAAGCAAATGAGTAAGCTTTTAGGGGGAAAATCTGGTATACTTTTTTTCCAGCAAATTGGAATAGTCCTCCTTCCCTTCACATGTGACATCCATGCCAGCACCATAAAGTCAAGTTCTGCAAAAATATCTGGGGGGCTTACTAACTACCCCCAAGGGCCTCTCTTACTCCATGGATATTAATCATTCTCTTTATTTCAGAGTCACTTTGTATTTAATTAATTTATTTATTTATTTATGATAGGCACACAGTGAGAGAGAGAGGCAGAGACACAGGCAGAGGGAGAAGCAGGCTCCATGCACCGGGAGCCCGACGTGGGATTCGATCCCGGGTCTCCAGGATCGCGCCCTGGGCCAAAGGCAGGCGCCAAACCACTGCGCCACCCAGGGATCCCATCACTTTGTATTTATAGAAAAGTCGCAAAGATAAAACCGAGGGTTCCCATATGTCCTTTTCCCAGCTTCCCCCAAAGTTAACACCTCACATAACTAAGGCACATTTGTCAGAACTAACAAATCACTATTTGGTACATTACTATGAACTAAACAATAGGCTTTATTCAGATTGCACCGGGTTTTCCACAAACGTCCTTCTGCTCTTCCAGGATCTAGTCCAGGACCCCTCATTACATTTAGCGATCATTCTCTTTTGAAGCATCTTTCTTAGCATCTTTTTCAGTTATGACTGGTCTAGTTCTGCTATATCTTTATCGCTCCATGACTTGCCTGGAGCACGATTCATGCAATTCTCCTACATCACTTTTATTGACTTCATGAAATTATATCTCAGTTGCAATATTTGCAATTCCACTTAACAAGAGGCTGATAGTAAAACACTATCATTTGTCTCATTTTTAGAGGGGAGTAGTGGGACTTATACACTGAAATAGTCCTTTGTTGTTAAAAATAGCAAAATATTTCTGTCAGTTTTAGTAAATAACTAAGCCTGGAGGACCCTCCCTACCACCCCCACCCCCGCCCCGTGCATCTCCCTCCTCCAGTGTAGCAACTGAAAGATACGTTCTTGGCTAGCTAGCAGGGGGTACCCAGGACCCTGATCCCGGTAACAGGAATCTGTTCTGAATGGGGTGGGGGTGGATGTCTGTGCTAGACTGGATGATGAATATTTGGACTAGCATCCTTGTATTCAGTAAGAAACAGGGATGATTGTGTAAGGGACCCGTTTTTTGATGAATACTTTTGTGAAATGAGAACTATTTTTTCTCACCTTCTTATAACCAGGGGCCTGGAGCTGAGGCCCCTCCACTTATCCTCTATCACACACGCTTTCTCGTGCTATCTTTTATGGCCTTTGGTCATGGCCATTTTCAGAAAAAGAGGTGAAGCGCTGCACACGCACAGTGTAATTTGTCTAATACGCTAATTAGACAGGGAAGCTCAATATCTATCATACCCAAGAGATGTGAGAGGGTAGGAGCGACAGACCACCAAAGAGATGGAGGGGAGCCAACTTTCTTTAGAGAAACTTGGTATTTTTCTCTGTTCCATCTGGGCTTTCACACACCCCAACCTGCCTGTCACAACGTCGAGAGTGATCGTCTCTGTCTCCGATGGAGCCTACCTCTTAGACATACACGTCCGGTACCTTTAGTCTCTTTCCCAAAGGGTAGATCAACCCAACCTCTAAAAAAAACCAAACTAGTACCAGAGCCTCTCTCTCCAGACGCATGTGATGAAGGACAGTCACGTGAGCAACTCTCCTGCACAAGTGTACCTGTGCTCTCCAAATCACAAAGGAATAGGTAATAGGTAAATGCGAAAGAACAGGAGGGTTCTACATGGGGATAACCTCAAATGAACTCCAAATGGTTTAAAACAAAGAGAAAAGTGTCATCACTCAATGTCGGACCTTGGGTCATTGTTAATAACAAGTTACTTGTGGCTCACGTGGAGATGGGGGTGAGAATCATGCTCTAACCTGCATGGCACCCAAGCCAACGGGAGGGGCCCTGCACAGCCACCTCCTCTAGCCTGCCCCAGTAATTAGGGACTTCCATTTCTAATTAATGAAGAGACTGCTTTGACTGGTCCAGAGAGCTTTGGTGTTTCCATTTGACAAATATTCACAGGCCATTCTGTTTCCTTCAATTTGCCTCAGAGGACTGGGTTCCTGGTTTGGCCCCGCTAGGGGAGAACAGGTTACCCTGGTTTGCAGCCGATGGCTGAGTTCTATCAGACGAAGATGATCACACTGGATACTGTAATAGGCAAATTCGGGAATGTGAGCGTCCAGGCTGAAGCGTCTCGGGAAATGTGGAACAGAGGAGAGCACCAGCGGCTTCTCCACAGCTTGCAAGCCGCACTACAAGAACACGAGGAATCTGATGCCACGGCGTCCCAGCGCCCAAAATCAGCACAGGATACCAGCCTACTGGGAACGTCTTGCAGGTGTGTCCAAAGTCATCAATTCTGCAGAGACAAGATGGGGCCACAGGGGTGATTCAGCATCGAGGATTGTGGCCAAGTGGCTGGCAGGACAGAACCTGGGGTGCTGGTGAGGGAAATACCAAAGAGGGTGGCTCTGGAGTTCAAGCAGGCTGGCAAATTTGTAGACTCTGCACAGGGGTGACAGACTAGGTGACCGGTCAAACAATGAGAAGAACTGGAGGAGACAAAGACTCAGGGCATCCGGGGGGCTCAGCGGTTGAGCGTCTGCCTTCAGCTAAGGTCGTGGTCCCAGAGTCCTGGGATCGAGTCCCATATCAGGCTCCTCACAGGGAGCCTGCTTCTCTCTCTGCCTGCATCTCTGCCTTTCTCTGTGTCTCTCATGAATAAATAAATAAAACCTTTAAAATATTAAGACAGAGACTCTTCTGTTCACTGAATGAAAGAGAAGCGACTGACATCAGGGTCTTGTTTGAGGAGTAGGGTCACGTGAGGATGATGGCTTCAGAAGGCGGCTGGTGTGAAATGGTAGTGGGCACCAGTGGGGTTGAAGCAGATGAATTCAGTGTTGGCTCAGAGGGGAATGTGGGACATGGCCTCTTCCATAAGCGAGTGGTGAAAATACTCGGACACTCAGGGATATTGAATTGTGTAGGCACTTGCTGAAGCTCTCATGGGCTAGAGCCCTTATTATTGGCACACTCCTCCTAGGACAGAGGGTATGGGGTCTAGGGGATGTTGTAAGTGGCTAGAGGTAGAAACCTTAAGTCAACAGTGCTACACTTTTTAATTGACTCTTTTTTTTTTTTATTTAATTGACTTTTTAAGAGAGTCACACACACTTGGGGCTGGGTGGCTTTCCAGGAACTGCACAGGAGATAGAAAATGTATTTTTAATCATATATCAACAGCGACTGGAAATCCTTTGTGGAAAGGCTTCTGAAGCTGAGACTAGGCTCAGAGGGAAAGGGCACCGTGTGAGTTAGCGACATCTGCGGTAGATGCAGGATGGGGCGGGGGTGGCATTCTTGTTTGGGGACATACTACCCACTTGCCTTGTCCTTCTGGGAAGGGCTCCATGGAGCAGTAAAGGGGAAGACCCAGGGAAGGACACCTCCACCCCAGCTGGGGGAACCCCACAAAGAAATAGAACAGTTGAGACCATCTATAGACTTGGTGAATGTTTATGTTGGTTGGCTGAGGATTCAGTCAGAGGGAAGGCCGCATCCTGGCAAGTCTGAACGACCAATCCCCCTCGGGTTTCTTTCATAACCATAATCCTTGTGTGTGAGCAGAATTAAAGAGTAATCAAAGTACAGTATGCTAAAGTCCCCCAAAGAAAATCCCTGGTAAAATATACCATAGTTGTTGATTAAAAGGAGAGGAAATAAGAGTCCTAACCTTTTAGAATTCCACGAAGCCAGTGATGCTTGAGGTGTAAGCGTGAAGAACAGGTGGGAACAGGGGGCGTGGGGTGGGAAGAGGAGAGCATGTATGATGGATTCCCTGCTACTGTGAAGGCAAACAGCACAGCTAGATAAAATTTGTTATGGGTCTGAAGAGACGGCGGGGGTGTGTGTGGGGGGACCAGCCACTTTGCTGCCGACATGATCATAAATACAAGGAGCCTTGGGGCAGGATGCAGAGCTGTGAGTTTGGAAAGATTGCTGGCCTTGGGACATCAAGATGCTGATTCTTTGAGATTTTACCAATATCCAATATGCTGAGCTGGTTGGCTGAGAAAAGGCCACCCCTTCGGCACGTGGGATGTGAAGAGCCGCCTCTGCCACCTTTAACTAGGAGCAGCTGAAATTTCTGCCTGCAGTTGCCAGACATGAGGCTTTTTCAACGTATCTAATTTTTCCCCACTACTCTATGGCTAATAACTTGTCCTGGGGTATTGTGTTTATCCCAAAAATGTTAATGACTTCATAACTCAGTGTGAAATGCTCTGGGCAATTTTTGTATTATTAAGGATTCTATGAAGTATAAAAAAGGAAATGCTCTCAAGGTGCCAGGCCACAGTTATAACTTGATTCTCATTTTGGAGAAAGGAGAAGAATTAAGCTTTTAAAAATACATGTTTTCAAGCAGGAAAGCAGTTCATTTAAGCATAATGACAGCCATTGCCCTTTGGAAATAAGGCACGAGTCTCCAGAACGTCCCTGCACTGTGAATTTAATGTCTCCCTCTCCAACGCCTGTCGGAGTCATGCCAGGGCTTAGGCATCGGGAGTGAGGGTGGCTCTGTGCTTTGAGCGAGTCGAGGACCCACCCCCAGGGTGCTGGAGGGGTGGTGTGGGGGGGACACTGCTCCTGGTAGCTGAGCACTGAGTCAGGGAGGCCGCTGGCAGGGTAGAAAGTAGGAGCAAAGACGGTGGCAAGCTGTTCAGAGGGAGATGGGAGGCTGCCCATGTCCACAGACAGCTCAGCACCATCCTTCCTTGTACCACTTTTCTGAAATCAAGGACTTTCCAACTTTTTTTTTTTTTTTTTTTAAGTCGGTGCATGCAGTCTATGGAGGGAGGGCACATGAAACCAAGAGAAGTCATGTGGCTGCTCTGGTTGAAATCGTGATGGAAGGCGGAGACCCAGCCTCTCTTGCACCTCACTCCCCTCTCCCAAGGCGAGGCTCCAGGGACCCTTGCAGATCCAGGGAACAACAGTTTGGGTGTCACTGCCTCAAATGCTTTAAGAAGATGTATGTGATAGAAATTTGCAACCCCTTAGAAATCTTTTCGTTATTATTAGTTTTAAAGCTTCTCTGGTTGTTCAATTGAACATATCAGGCCGTTTGAATGGTAATGATGGTGATAAAATCTCTTGCAGATAAGGAGAACCAGAAGGCTTGGGAAGATAAAGTAAATTAGCCAAAGTTTGACAGTTACCAATTGGGTACAAACTCTTTCTGTAAACCACAACCTTCTACTGTAGCCCCCCCGCCCCCCTTCCCGCCTCCTCATTTCCTCCCATCTTCTCCCTCTCACCTCCACACTCCACCCAGAGGGGCCTCGGGAACTATCTCTTGAATTAAAATGCTGGCCCCAGGAGAGTGATCTGATCACAGATGGTGCCTGAACTTCCATAGCCTGGCTCCTCTGGTGAAATCCAGGATGACACCGGGGTCTGAGAATTGGGTGTCAACTTGCATTTAGGTGAAAACACACATTTAGGCTTTCCATCGGTTTGACTGGGGGATCTCATGGGATCTCCAATATCTGGGAGGGAAAATTCTACAACTGTTTCTATCTTTGAAGGCCTGGGAGAAGCTCAGCCCAAGATAGATTCATTTGGATCTGCTCATAGGGAGTTTCCATAAATGACGTGTGGACAGTTGGCTGCCAAAAATGGGTCTTGGGCTCTGCAGGGGTGGAAAATTTACACTCAGATGTGCCAAAAAAAAAAAAAAAAGTAGCTTTCTTTATATGTCCATATCTTGCCCAGAAGGACTGCATTCCACAATGGCTGTCCCCTGACGGCCTGCATTGTACCTGCTGGAGGTGGCTGCATCTCTATGGGAGCAGGCCCTTCCCTTCCTTTGGGGTTGACTCAGTCTGCTTTGGGTAAGTGTTCAGTTTTTCATTGACCCTCTGCTCCTGCTTCCTGTTCCAGGAACAGGGCTGTATTAGGGCAGAGGGGCACCCTGCTGTTCTCTGTGTCTTAGCTGGTTTCTACTCAGGACCATTGGCTTCACTTGGCCCCTGAGATTCCAGTATTGGGAACTGCAGAGACGGCTGGCATCATGTAGGTTTTTTGGGTGCTGTGCTGTCTCCTGCTGCTAAAGTCTGAAGTCACTGTCATGGGGTTTGTCCATGAGGTCCCACCTTCTGTATGCTCTATTCTGATGCCACTAGTTCTCCTGGATGGCCTGGGTGTTCTTGTGACAGGAGCATATGACTCTGTACAGCGGCCCCTGGTCCATTCACCTGATTACCTCCTTTCATCATTTTTAACCTTCTGCCCAAGTAGTTCTTTTTTGTTTTTTTTTAAAGATTTTGTTTATTTATTCATGAGAGACACAGAGAGAGGCAGAGACACAGGCAGAGGGAGAAGCAGGCTCCCTGTGGGGAGCCTGATGCAGGACTCGATCCTAGGACCCCAGGATCACGACCTGAGCCTAGGGCAGATGGTCAACCATTGAGCCACCCAGGTGTCCCTGCCCAAGTAGTTCTAGGTATTGTTTCCCACAGGCCTGGAGTGGCCCTGGCTATGTCTGAGCAGCAAGGATGAGTGGTGAGCTTAGAGTTCCTCCACCCTCATCCACTTGTTTCTACCACCAGCATGTGTATCTATTGCTTCTCCTTTCCCTGTCCTTCTCCATCATGGGCAGGCCTCTTTGTCCTGTCTACACACAGCTCCTCTTCCTTCATCTCTGCTGTCCTCCCGACACTGGCATTGAGTACTCCTCATACTCTAAATCAACATACTTGGATTTCTGGAATTTAGAAGACACTCTTCTCTCTCACAAAGCCTATATATATATATATTTTTTTGTGCCATCATTATTTTACTCTCATGACTCATAAATGAGCAAATCAAGAAACAATATAATCTTCCTTTTAAAAATTAAATGTTATTGAAATTTAAGGTAAGTATAAAGTAATAAAAACCAAAAAAAAAAAAAAGCCTATATTTTGATACCATTATCTTGACACAGTGTTGTGATGTTGTGATTTATAGTGAGAAATATATGTTCGGTTTTCACCCCTAGCCCCTGCCACAGGACTCCTAAAACCCTTGTAAATTCCTGGTGGTAAAAGTACCAGGAGCATCTTCTGTTCTATAGCGCAGACTCCAGGTAGGCTCCTGGATGGGGACCAGTCACCAGAATAACCAAGCGATCATTAGAAGCTTAGACATTTCATTCCTCTGCACTTCTCTAAAGAGGGGGGAAAGGCTGAAAATGGACTTATTTTATTTTTTTTAAATTTTTATTTATTTATGATAGTCACAGAGAGAGAGAGAGAGAGAGAGAGAGAGGCAGAGACACAGGCAGAGGGAGAAGCAGGCTCCATGCACTGGGAGCCCGATGTGGGATTCGATCCCGGGTCTCCAGGATCGCGCCCTGGGCCAAAGGCAGGCGCCAAACCGCTGTGCCACCCAGGGATCCCCGAAAATGGACTTAATAAGAGATCACACCTACGTGATGAAGCCTCCACGAAGTCCCAATAGTATGGGGTTTGGAGAGCTTTCAGACCTGTGGACATAACCACACAAGGAGCATGATGCACCCTAACTCTACAGGGGCAGAATATCTTGTGCTTGGGACCCTCCCAGACCTATGTATCTCTTAATTGGCTGTTTATCTGTATCCTTATCATATCCTTTAACAAACTGGTAAATGTAAGTAAGTGTTTCCCTGAGTTCTGTGAGCTATTCTAGCATATAATCAAATCCAGGGGAAGGAGGTCATGGGTACCTCTGATTTATAGTCAAGCTGGACAGAAGTTGTAGGTAACCTGGGGACCTACTACTTGTGACTGGCATCTGAAGTGGGAGGAGGGGCAGGCTTGTGGGACCAAGCTCTTAACCTATGGGATCTCCAGGTAGGTAGTGTCAGATTTGAGTTAAATTGTAGGAGACTCAGCTGAGGTCATAGAATTGTTTGGTGGGGGAACCTCCAACCCCTGCCCCTGCCCCTGCCCCCTACATACTGGGTGACCAGAAGTGCCAGAAATGAAGTGTTCTGTGTGAGTAGTAAAGGAGACACATAGTGGCGAGGAACTGTGTTTCTCCTACTACATCTGTGAATGAAAAAAATGCAAAGCTGGAAGTCAAAAGCTAAACACTGCCTCTTTATTTCTTCTCCATGCATTCCTGTTATAACAATCCTAATCTCCCCCGGAGGTGCTGGATGCTTCTACTGAATGGTAATGTTCGAGGAAGCATGGGAAAGAAAAGCAGATTAATATGTTTCCAAAAAATATGATCCTTGTTACAAGTGCCTCGTTAACAAGACAAGTGGTACCATGGATGGGAGGGAAGAGGTCTGCTTTCCTCTGACTGATCAGTTTCCTGTTTTGTACTTGGCACCAGACCATGACAGGGCCGTGGGAAAATGGAGCATGTTCAGAGGACAGGAGTGACTTTGGAGGAAGAATGATAATATGTCACCTGAGACATGAACGATGAGGAACTTGGAAAAAAGGAGACTCAGCAGAGCAAGGAGAGCCATCTTCAAATGTATGAAGGAGGATCATGTGGAGAGGTAGGAGGAATGTTCTTTGTAGCTCCAAAAATTAGAACTAAAACATACGGACAGGTGTTAGAATGAGGAAGATCTTTCCTGATTGTGAAAAAGAACTTTCTAAGAGACAAAGATGCCACGAGTTGGAACGGGCTGGTCCAGAAAACCAATGAGTGGCCGTTTACCACAGATGTTTCAGGAATGGGTTGGACGCGGACAGCTGCCAGGACAGATTAGATAGCATTTATACAAAGGGGTGGGAT
This sequence comes from Vulpes lagopus, assembly GCF_018345385.1. Lineage (NCBI taxonomy): Eukaryota > Metazoa > Chordata > Mammalia > Carnivora > Canidae > Vulpes > Vulpes lagopus. The sequence continues at coordinate 131,997,549 of NC_054831.1, forward strand.
AGAATGATGCTCTGAGTTCTCACCCAATCTGTGGTAGGCTAAAGAGAATAATGTCTTTGACATTCCATCCATCAAGAGGTAGGGTCTATGTCTCTCCCTCTTGAATCTAGGAGTGGAGGCTGCTAGAACAATAGAACATGGTGGAGATGATGCTTTACCAGTTCCCAGGCCTGTGCCAAAGGAGACTGGCGACTTCCACTTCATTTGCTCTTGGAGCCTAAAGCTGCCATGTAAGAAGTCTGAGTGCCCTCAAGTCGCCATGCTGTGAGGACACCCAAGCTAACCGCAAGGAGAGACTTCACGGAGAGAGAGACAGAGACCCTGGTCCAGACACCACAGCTGTAGCCATCCCAGTTCAGGCATCAGACAAGAGAGGGAAGAAGTCTTTAGATGACTCCAGCCCCCGCTACCATTTTACTTACAACTTCATGAAATACACCCAACTAAGGACCATCCCACTGAGCTCAATCAACCAACAGAATTATGAGATATAAGAATACGTTGTTTTAATGCATTAAATTTGGAGATGGTGTCCCATGCAATAATAGGTCCTGGCCCATAAGCATCAGTGTTCATAATTCTATCAACTACATATAGGATGAGGATTAGACTTAGTTACAGGTGAATTAGATGAAATTATCAGAAAGTTGTTGGCAAGAACTCAAGCCCACAACATGTCCCCTGGCAGCCTGCCACGCTGCCCCAAATTACACCAAGAGTGAATCATTGCTGGTTGACAGGTGATCTCTTTCAGACTGATATGATTTGGTGCGGAGAGGAGAACACCTTGAGTCAAATAAGCTCTCCCTTCCCTTACCATGACGTGGTTTCCTGACATCTGAAAATGGCCCCAGAGGAAGGAGGTTTTTGGTACTCAGAATGACAGAAGGAGTGAGGGATACATTTAAAAGTCAGGCCGACTAGGAACCTGGAAAAAGATTGGAGCCAAGAGCAGAGAGATAAAAATGGAAAGAGGAACAAAAAATATCCGCTCACATCTTTGTCTATTTCAGTTCATCAATTTTATCCATAGCTGACCTTGAGGGTTCTTTGTTCTCAGCAAACTTTGTAGCTTGCACAGATGCTAAAATATTACTGATGATGGAATGTTTCATTTTTAAATGTCCAATGGACTTGGTGCATGACTGTAACACATGTCTATACCTAAGGCCTCGATTCCCTGATAGACGACCTGCCAGCAGCGCATGCATTAGGAATAGACTCCCAGGGGTTCCAAACATGGCTTCCCCAGACTGCTGCAAAGGGAGTTCTCTTTTGCTTCTTGTTCCTCATTGGGAGCAACTGGAAAATGATTGGCTTGCCTGCTCTTAGGCAGAAGCAAAAGAGTGTATAAGCAAAGAGTCAATCCTACCCACTAAGAAGAATATCCATCCTTTCTTGCAAGATGGCACTGCTGGGGTACTGAAAGCCAGGGAAGGAAATACAACTTGGGGACATCAAACATCCCATGTGTGAACTCTGATTGAAAACACAGTATCAAAAAAAAAAAAAAAGAAAGAAAGAAAGAAAGAAAGAAGAAAGAAAGAAAGAAAGAAAAAAAAAAAAAAGTAAACACGGTATCCTAAGTGGTAATTTAGTCATGCTGAAGTAGAATAATTAGTAGTAATGATGACAGTGATGATAGCTTACTTATGCCGAGGGCTCACTAGTGACCAGGCATCGACCCCCTGCTCTATAATCAGGTGCGTAGCTTTGCTGGGACTATCACTGATCTGAGATCCTAAGACCTTAGTTCAAATCCCAGCTCTGCAGCTTCTTAGTGGAGATGCACAGATCACTTAAACTCTTTCAACCTTCTCCCCATAAGACTGTAATGAAAATAAAGAACAATGTCAAACATAAACCTTCAACAATGTTAGTTACTATATATGCTGTACTTTGGGTTCTTCACGGATTAAATTGACCTTTGTGGATTGATCTGATAACCCAAACAATATCTATAATCATTTTTTCCCCTGTGGGAAATGGCACGCTAAATTATATATTGGCAAATAAATAAATAAATAAATAAATAAATAATATATTGGCAATCTACAGCCCTCGGCCAAATCCAGCCTGTCAGCTGTTTGTGTAGAACTTGCAAACTAAGAATAGTGTTTGCATTCTTAAGTGATTGAATAAAAATCAAAAGAAGCCTAACATTTTGTGACACCTGAAAGTTACATGAAATTTCAATTTCAGTGTCCATAAAACAAATTTGCTTGGAAGACGAGCGTGCTCAAGTGTTCCTAAGTCGTCTATGGCTGCTTTCGCCCTGCGATGGCCAGTTGAGTGGTGGCTACAGATACCTGGTGGTTTCCAAGCCAAAAATATTTACTATCTTTACCCTTTATTTGCCAATCTCTATTTTACATGATTAAAAAAATTCGTTTTCAAGATTTTCAAGCAATCTTTCATAGTTGGCCATTACACCCTCCTATTTATATATTTCTATACACACCTACACATATTCAAACACATGTCAACACACAAATGTGTGGGACAATCTAGACACACATCCACATACCATCTGCCTGGACCCTGAGGTGGCTCTGGGTGCCCCTCCTGGTTGATCTGCTATTCAAAGACCATGTTATATTCCTCAGCCTCTATCCAGCATGGGGTTCGTAGGAGAGCATTGGAGGTAAATGCGTCTGGTCGAGTTGAAAATAGTTGGCTCTCTCCATACCCTGCTGGGTCTCCCAAGAAATATATGAATATTTTAGTACTTTCTTTATGGTAGAAGATTTCCGTTTTCCTTATGGGCTCCCTTAGCAGAGTTTTTAAGAACCTGTACTCATCACAAGTCAGGCACAGGGACTATTTATCATACATATGAGAATCAACATGAATAAAACACCCCTTAGGTATAGCTCACATTTATTTCCCCTTCTCACTCTTGGGCTACTATTAAACTTTAATACGTATAAAGTTTGCTGAGTTTTATAGAGTCGAACAGGTGGAGGTACAGCTGTGGCAAGCTGACATGCCTGAGGGTTAAGCTTAGCCAGGTTCGCAGTTATGTCATGAGCAGGTGCCCTAATCACCAGAAAAAAGGCTCGAACAACGTCGTCTGTTTGCATAAACCAGCACCAAAGACGATCAAAGCCAAAGAGGACTTGGTGATCAACTGGTCCAATCTAGAGATGAGCAAATCTAGAACCAGACTGGAGAACGGGCATCCTCAAGGGCATGGGCTCCTTCGTGGAAAAGCCAGAATGCTGGTTAGTGGCTCAGAGCCCATGCCTCTCACCCTGCCTCCGTGCTTCCTGGATAACGCCGACGCACAGACATCACATCTAGTGAGCCATTAGGATATACACTTTCAAGATAAAAAAAAAATCCCTTGCTTCCCCTTAGCTGTTCAGTTGGTCTGACGTGCATGGCCAGCACGTTCTGCACACACTCAGAACCACGCGTGATGTTTCTGGCCATTAGATTTGTGTGCCTGCCGTAAGACCCCGCAGCCGCCGCTCCTCCTTGCTGACACCGAGGTGGGGGCAGTGAAGAGAAAGTAAGGGCTTGAGAAGGCAAATGGAACGTGCAATGAAATATTTAGCTAAGGACCGGAGCTATGAGACCAGGCCAAGAAAGGGCCAGGATGCACGTGAAGGCTGTTAGTTATCCTGGAGGAAAAGAACTGGTGTCACCGTCCCTGCAGTGACACGTGACCTCATAACATCTGTGGGGCTCAAGGAGGTGTATGCACGAGGCCATCTCCTTCTCCATGTCCGTGCATGTCTATGCACGTGTGTATATATACGCATTGATACGCGGACGGGTCTACATACGTGTGGGGATGCCAGTATACCCTGCTTCGCCGAAGTTCGATTCAATGCTACTTTGTGTTTATGAAAGATCTAGAGCAGCCCCCGTGTTTGCTAAACCAAAAGAAATCTGAAGGGGACATTTGCTTGTATGAATAAAGCAAAACTGACATTTAGCATTTGCTTCGCAGGGAGGCCTTTTAGGGGCAGCGCACACCCCGAGAAGCAGCCACAGTGGCCCCATCAGGCTCCTTTCCTGGGCCCTACACTCAGCAGGTCGGCATCAAGCCGGCGTAGCCTGGAGATGCGTCTGTGAGCGTCTGTGCTTTATCTCCATTTATTCCGTGCATCCATTAGCAAGATGTGTCCTAAGGCATCAGAAAAGCCCAAGAGAGGTTATTTTTTTGAGTCTGGGAACACTCCGAAATTTTTCCATATAAATTATTGGTAATTGCTTCTTCACTTTATGCCATTTTGACTTATGGAAGTTTTCACAGGAACGGTCTCCTTTCAGAGAGCGGACGAGACCCGTAGATGTATTTGGCCACTTCTTCTCTATTTTCCTCTTTCTATTTCTGAAATAGGTCATGAGCTCCGGGCTGGGAGGCTCAGGGCAGGATGGGGAGTTGGAGTCGCCTGCCGGACATTTCTCTCTTCGGTTTGCCAAAGCGTAAAATCCCAGAGATGGACAGTTTGGGGGAGAGAGGGAGTACCTCTAAGGGGAGCAGGAAGAGAGAAGGAGGGCTATAGTCTCTGAATAAAAATCTATTTCCTTGGACCAAAAGCAGAAGAGCATCCTGACATTCGGGGGACCCAGCATGCTGCTCCCCAGCGGGGTCCAGCCCCAGAGGAGTGGTGAGCAAGCCAAGGGGCAGGGCGAGGTGCTTCCCAGCCTCGCCACGGTCTCCCAGCCTCCATGCAAGGAGTGGGAGCAGCGGCCCCAGACGTGAAGGGACCAGTAGACTGGGACAATGTGTGTCTCCATGGCAACCAGTGTAGTCTGGTGACTCACAGCTAGTACATGCTGGGGAGTTGGGGGAAGGACGGGGGGATGGGGGACCTCCCAGCATCCTTGGTGCTAGCAAGAGACCCTCTGGGATGGGGGTGGAGAAGCTCTGAGAATCCCCGAGTTTGGATTTCTTGCCTACATGACAGCCTAGGAGAGTCACCATCGAAACTAAGCTGTTCAGAAGAAAATAAAGGAGTTTCATGCCTATTCCACACCTGAGTCTGTGGTCCGTGATTCGTTCATTCTCTCTACATCTGAAAAACAAAGATCTATATTTCCTTCACGAGTCGTCCAACGCATACTAAGTGTCTAGGTAATTGCGGATGCGTCATCTATCGTTTTGGTGTAGGTACCGCCTGTGTTCTACGGCTCATGCCAAAGGGTGGACAGTCTACACCAATACGCATTTGCATTTGTTCTCTTTTTGGCCACTTACTAAAACCAGGTTTTAAAGCACCACCAGGAATTTCTGTGTAGCCCAAGAAACCAAGCTGTACACATCAAAGGTTTCGATTTGCAGGGCAAGCCTTTCGAAAGGCCTGCTCCTGGATACCCTTAATGGCTAGGACCGTGGTCAAATTAAAAGAGTTAAGGTAGCAGCAGCAAGACACTGTGATCCACTCCAACCTTCCAACCCACACCATCTTCCGCTGCAAAGAACAGACCTTTACAGCCAACAGGGCACTTTGGAGGTAAATAGGTCTCAGAGGGCTTGCTCCTCTGAAGAGGGGATGCAAAACTTATTTTTCTTTCACGTGGGTCAGTTACAGCCATCTCCCCGGGGGGCACAAAGCAGAAATGGTGGAAGCTGAGACTCTATTCCAGAAAACTGTATCTTGCTTAATAAATGTAGTTGATTCGGGAAAAGAACAACCCACTGGCAAGGGGACGGGGGTTTCCGTGCAAGCAGGGGTATGAGTTTACTTTTTTGTTTTTTTCTGTCATTGAAACTCTTGGTGGAGACGGCCCGCGTGAAAGATTTCGAATAACAGCTCCATGTACAACCCTTAACACAAATTTGCATCTACATGCGAAATCTCAGAAGTGCACATTCTTTCAAATTTAGCTGCAACACTCACTGAAATGTGCTGATGTCTACAAATATGAATTTCTTTTTACGGAGCACTTTTATCCACTTAAAAAAAAAACAAACCAGTTTTTAGTGCACATTTGCCAAAGAAATCAATTCTGATAACCCAAACTGTGATGGAGCCGCTTGACCCCCCGACTGAAGGGTGACCTAAGGCCGACACTTTGCTTACCTCGTGTCCTCTCTTGCCTGCCCTAACTTGAAAGAAAAGCAAGGATTCAAAAGCAGGATGAAGCCAACTCGACGCCCCGGGCCGGCCTCTCACCGAGGCGAGGTGGTCATCAGCGCTCGGTTCAAAGCCAAGTGCTTGGCCGGGTCTTTCTTGAGTTGCTCCACGGGGCTGAGCCGACGCGCCACGATGGTGCCCCAACCCGAGCAAGACGCTCAAGGCCAGACCGCGCAGTGCTTTGAAGAGGAAAGAGCATTTTTTTTTTTGATTTAAGGATTTAAATGGAAAAGGCTATTTTAATTTCTCAGCATTACAGTGCCCACATTTCACTAAAAGACCCAGCCTGATTTAATTCTGAGTTCACGATGTCCACGCTTCCTTTTTTTTTTTTTTTTTTTCCTGTTTTACATTTTTCACTCAGGCTCTGGAAAGAGATCACAAATGAGCCCATCTGACCACAGACATGGTTCTGGAGGGTTTGGGGACAGAAATGCCACGGGGGGCGACACTTCTGTTTATTTTTATTTTTTATTTTTTTAAGTAACTTCAAATCTTTTTTTTTTTAAATTTATTTATGATAGGCACACAGTGAGAGAGAGAGGCAGAGACACAGGCAGAGGGAGAAGCAGGCTCCATGCAGGGAGCCCGACGTGGGACTGGATCCCGGGTCTCTGGGATTGCGCCCTGGGCCAAAGGCAGGCGCTAAACCGCTGCGCCACCCAGGGATCCCCGACACTTCTGTTTAAATATCACATCGGACACACGGAGTAGGAAGAGAGGCGGCCACTGCGGCCGGGGCGCCCCTGGAGATGTCTGCGTCCTGCTGACCTGCATCCTGGGGGCGGCCTCCCCAAGGGTCTGGTTTCTCTCCATTTCTCCTAACGATGCTTTGAGAAAATTCCCACTTCTGTGAGCTGCGCCTCTTCCCTTGGCATCACCGGCGGGTCCCCGTGACCTTGGGGCTGGGCTTTGCCTGTTGGCAGCAGGGGGGCCGGGGGGCCAGGTCCTGAGGGCACAGGGCCGCTCTGCCCGCCTGTCTGGCTCCAGCTCCTTGCCCTGCTGGGCACTGCTTGGTTTGAGCTGAGGCACCTTAAACAGGTGCAAACCCGCCACCTTCAGGTGAGGGCCAAAGAATGGACCCCTGGGGGACGTGGGCAGGTGGTCACTGGCTTGGTTCAGTTCCAGCCTCCGTCCTGGGAAATTTGGGGGGACGGGGGCTGCTCGGAGGCCAACAGGCGTGTGCCCCGGGCTCTCCAGATGACGCTCCCCGCCACCTGGGTCATGTTCTCCATCGGGAGCGCTACTCTGGCTTTGGGAGCACAGCCGACTGTCCTACCAGCCTGGTGCCCGGGGCCCTGCGCTTCCACCTGCCCCCTGTTGCCCCCCCCCCCAGGCACCCGGCACTCCTGGCACAGCTGTCCCCAGGGCTCCTGCAGCCTTGCCCTCCCCCCACCCCCGGGTCACACTGCCCTCCTCCCGCTCCTGTGTGCTACTTCCGCTGGTATCCACTCCTGCCCGGCCCAGGATGCCTGTCTCCTCTGTCGGGCTGTGGCCACCAGTGGGAAGGGACCATGTCATGGTCACCTCCGTCCCTGTGTTTCCAGCCTGGCCGTACCCAACCGGTCATGTGGCTGTCTGGTCAACGTGTGTGGAATGGACAGACACCAGGCCTGGATGCCTCGGGACCTGGTGTCATCAACGTGCATCATCATCGAAAGTCATCAGGATGTACACGTGACTATGTCCTCCTTGTACCAACTGCCGCGTGGCATGGGCTACACCTGTGTCAGGTGCCTGGGCTCACGGGAGGCACCCATGGCTTCCGTGGCTTCCTGGGGCTCCGTGGGTGCCTGGAGCACTCAGGGACCCCGTCTCATGCTTGACACAGGGAGTCCGGTGAGGCTGTGCCAGGCCCACGCCCTCCCCCGGCCCCAGGCAGTTCTCCTGATGCGGGGCCCCACCAGATGCAGGGGACTCCGGCTCTTCCCACTTCCCTGACTCTCCGAGGCCCACCTGTGGGCTGGTATGCCCCAAACTCTCTGAGCCTCCTGGAGTCATGCAGAGTTTAGGGCCCATGGGGAGGGCCCGTTGATGCCACATTTTCTCTGCTTTGCTCCTTACTCTTTCTTCCTTCCAGATGTGAAGATGCTCCCTATTTGGATTCCACGTCTTCTGTCTTGTGCCCTGACCCAGCCTTTGGAAATTCAAGGTCAAGTATGAACTTTGATTGGGTCCAGGTCAGTTTTCCACAGGGGTGATGACTGCTACAGGGACGGGAACCCTCAGGAGAGGGAAAAGTCTCGGCTGATGACAGAGCTGCACCGGGGGGTCTCGTGGGCGCCCTCGCAGCCCTGCTCTTGCTGTGGCTTTCCGCTGCTCTTCTCAATACCTCCTTGGCTTCGTTTTCTCAGCCTCTTTTCTTCTGCAGCTATGTCATGCTTCCTGCATTTCTGCCCCAAGAACTGGCCTTAAAGACCATTGACAGCAAAGCAGAGGACGTCTTCTTTCTTTCCAAACTTCATAACCATCTTCAACCCTATGCCTGGGCCCTCCTCTCTTTCCTCATGCTGTTCATGTTGACCTGTGCAGTCAGGGGCTGCTTCTCTGACTCTAGAAAGGTGTTTTTTTTTTTTTAAAAAAAAACATTTAAAATTTTCAACTATTTAGAACTGTAGCAAGTCAGAGCTGCAAGGGATTCAGAGACTCACATTATTTCTAATCTGCACCTGCCTTATCTCCTCCCCTCCATGTTATGGCTGAGAAAATGCTGCTCGGAGGAGAAAGAGGACCACAGAAGATGGGTCACTACACAGAGGGTGTTTTACTCCCATCCCTGTTTCCAGCGACTTTAGTTACAGCACATTTCAATAAAAGTGCTGGCTTTGGCTTTCAGAAATTTTAATTATTAGCATTTATGGAACACCTGCCATTGGCTTGGCACTGTGGACAGCTCTCAAAATAGAGTATCTCAGTTGACCTCCTAATGACCTCATGTTTTCTCCATTCTACCGATGAGGAAACGGAGTTTTGTCCAAGGACAGGCAAACATGCAAATGCTGGAGCCAGGTCTTGAGACCTGGTCTATGAGACTCTTCCCTGGAACATCACACAACGGCGATGGCAAGACCACTGATCTGCCCAAATGCGGTAGACCAAGAGTCGAGAGTAGATCATCTCTTGCTTGCCAAATGCGTTACCTGGGGTACTAATAAGTTTACATTGTTAATGCTTTCCTATTTTCCTTTAAAAATGCTTTCAAACTGGGGCCTGTGGGTGGCTCAGTTGATTAGGCATGTGCCTTCAGCTCAGGTCATGGTCTCAGCATCCTGGGATCGAGCCCCATTTTGGGCTCCCTGCTCAGCAGGGAGTCTGCTTCTCCCTCTCCCTCTGCCTGCCACTCTGCCTATTTGTTCTCTCTCTCTGTGTGTCAAATAAAAAGATAAAATCTTTAAAAATAAAAATGAAAATGCCTTCAAATAGACTCCAGCTAAACAGAGCATGGCTCTCTGATAACGATAGGTTATTTACCATCCCATTTGACAGGTGAAGGAGCTAAAGGCCAGAGCAGCTAAGTGGCTCGTGCTTACAGTCAGCCAGAGGCAGATCTTGGACTTGAATCCAGGACTCTGGTCCTAAATATAGTGAGCTAAAGGATGTAAAGCACCTGTCACTAGTTCTGGAACACACGGTAGGTATTTGGCAAAGTTAGCTTCATTTCCTTGCCTCCTTTCCCCTCACGTTGTTTCCAAGGGCTGAACACACACTCACAGCTAAAGCAATCTGCATTCGTCTGTGTTGTTTTATGGCAATGAAAAAATGTGAAGCCATCCATCCACTTCGCTGCTGTTGAAAAATAATAACTGGATGATGTTCCCCTTGGCAGCTGTCTGGGCCTGGTATTTAAGCAGCATCTAGTTCCAGAGAACTGCCCTTTAAAAAGAGATTAGAATTGCACATCCACCGAGTATGAGCTGGAAGATAAACAAATGCTCTTTCCTACCCAAATATTTTCAGCTTTTGCTTTAAGGTTTTGCTCATGGTTGAGGGCCAACATGTTGTTTACGCAGAACTATAAGAGCTTAAGCTCAAACTGTGAGCCATGGACTATGCTAGGCCATGGGTTCCAGACTGAGCATCATTTTTGGTTCCTGTGTCAGCCTTTTGGTTGCAAATCACTCAAACAGAGCAAGTAACAAAAGGGATTTTTATCACCTCACTGATTAAAAATGTCCGGAGGTAGATTCAATTTCAGGTATCGCTGGATCTAGGGTAGCAAATGGATGCTTGGAAGGCAAAAGCACAGATGACCCCCAAAACTAGATTCCTTATATCTAAGAGAATGCAGAAGTTCAAGAAAATATTTGTCTGATTTCTTTTTCTCACCAAGAAATTCCATGTGTGGAAATTCAAGGAGATAGAACCAAAGAGGAAGCCAGGTACCAATTAGAAAAAATAGGATTGAGGGTGGGAGAAGGAAAGGAACTGATAGGTAAGGATTGATTCCTTGTTCTTTTTTTTCTTCCCTCCTTTCCTTTGGAAATTTGAAAGTAAGATCAGATGGTGCCTGCCCTCAACGAACTTAGAGTTGGGAAGAGAGTCAGAGCTGCAAACATGGAAGAGAAAACACCGCGATACAAAATCACTTTAACCTCAGTCCCTCTCTCATCAGTTCTTTATTCAGAAAATGTTTGTTGAGAGTCTACCATGAGCCCTGGTGCTGTTTAGGCCCTAGAGATACTGGGGCGATGACAGAAGAAGCCAGACAAGATTCCTGTTTATGGAGCTTATGCGTTAGTTGGGAGATATAAAACAAGTAAGTGATCCAATTCATGAGCAGAGGCACTTCATATATATCTGAAACTGCCTGGAAGATAATGAAGCATAAACATGTGTAACAGAGGCCCAGAAGTGGCAGAGTGATCCCTTTAGGTAGACAGTAAGACATCAAGAGGAGGTAATGGCTGATACCTAAGAACAAAGAGCCATGAAGAGCTGTGGGGATGAGGGCTCCAGGCACAATCCCTGCAGCAGGAATAGACTTGGTATGGCTGAGGGCCAGAAAGATGGTCAGTGGCCTGGAGCACAGTGAATGAATGAGAGAGGAAGAGAGAACAGAAGTACAGAGGGAGACAGAAGCTGATTGCGTGATAAGCGTCAAAATCTCCTGAACTTCCCGTGCTTTTTTGAAGGGCATGTCTTCTTTCAACATGCAGTGGGAACGGGAGCCAGTTTCAGGTTGGGCTCCTACATGGCCATGCTCGGCCCCGACCTCTCCTACACATTCACAGTGCCGTGCATATGTCAGACATTCGGTGAGTGTTTTCCCTGGCCCATACTCTCCACTATGGTCCAGTGGAAATGACCGGATTGGAATCCCAGTTCTGCCACCTTATAGCTGAGGAACATCGGACACATCACTTAAATTCACTGGACCTTTCTGAAGGTAAGATACTCTAGGTCTTGTAGGGCATCTTAAAGATTAAGCAAGCTCATGCAGGAGAATATTCATAGTGCAAGTCTGTTCATAAATATTAGTTTTTCTTCCTGATTTCATTGGCAAGAGAGGAAATGATGGCCGGGGATCAAATGGATTTGGGGGGGGTGGGGGGATCTGTCTTTCTAGACAAACCATAAGAGACTCTTAACAATAGAGAACAAACTGAGGGTTGATGGAGGGAGGTGGGGGTGTGAGCTAGATGGGTGATGGGCATTAAGGAGGGCCCTTGTTATAATGAGCAATGGGTGTTACATGTAAGTGATGAATCAATCACTGAATTCTACTCCTGAAACCAGTATTCCACTGTATGTTAACTACCTAGAATTTAAATAAAAATTTGAAAAGAAAAAAAAAATCTATCTTTCTAATTTTTGTTTATTCTAGAAGACTAAACACACGAGGATCAAGGTCTGGAAATGTGGTAGAGTGTAGAATGAAAGGACAAGAAGAAGTGGTATGGAATAGCACATGAATGATGACAACAGCAAAAGCAGGAATTATCATATCGTTAGCTCACACCGTGAGCCACAGGCCAGGTTAAGTCTTTTGCATATGTCGTCTGATATAACCCATCAGCATGAAACAATGACCCTAATCCAACACCGACCCTTTCAGGAAGATTGATTTGTTTGTCTTATTTTATGAATGAGGTTCAGGAAGGAGGCGTAAGAAGACGAAGTCACTTGTTAAGACCATACAACCAGTAAGGGGTTGACCCACATTTTTAACACTACGTTACCCTGACCGTCTTGCTGTAATTATTTATACGGCCCCAAATCCCTGCTATCCCTTTCCAATTTGGGGCGGTGCTCAGATAGTTCTTACTACTCAAAAATCCCAATGTCCTCTGACTTCAAATGGTTAAATGAGTAGCATCTTCAAATGAGGAAATTAATGATACTGAACCTCAGAAACTTTTTTTTTCTTAGAAATTAAAGATACCCGTAAGAATGGTCTCCTAATTGTAGCAACCTGCTACATTAATGCTGAAAAACTCATTTACAATTCAGCTATTAAATGACAAACCATTACCACCATTTTTATTGCTTTATATTCCCCTAACAAATTTATTATGTAATTACCCTGTATAACAGCATCATTTTAGAATGTAAAGTTGAAATAAGGTCGCTATTTTAAAATGCTTACTATTATATGTTTTCAATATATAGTTTATATAAAATAACCAGCAATGATAATCAAGTTTTCTCTTCTGTTAACCAGGGCTCAATAAATAGGCTTGCGATCCCTTATTTCATAAATCTGATTTTCTTTCTGCCCTCTGCTTGCACGTTAGAAAGAGGGAAAAACCAGACCTAGAGGTTGCTCATTCTTTAGTGTGGTGACTCATTAGTCGAAAATGCTTGAGCATTCAACACAAGCTTGTGGAGTTTTATGATTGGGGATTATGAAAGTGGCTCCTATTCCCCGCCACCCAGTGAGTCTGGGCCCAGGTTTAAACAGAAGCACGTCAACAAAAGAATGGGGATTTATGGGTAACCGGAGCAATTTCTCCCTGGTGCTGCTTTCTACCGTGGGAGTCAGAGAAACCTCCCGGACAAAGACAGGAGGGGGGATGCTGACACACAGGCCCAAGACAGTAAGACATGCAATGCCCAAAGGAGAAGCCCGGACACACCGATACTCCTTTTCGTAAAGGCGGAAGAAATCGGATTTTGCTTCCAAGGGGAAGGGGCAAAGGAGTGCGAGCCTGGGGACACCCCCAAGCAGGCCTGCGCTCTCACCGCTGCGCATAACGAGATGGGGGGTCTCAAACTCTAACGAGATCTTGTCTAAGGAAACTCAGTCCCATGTGATGCTTTGGAGATTTCGTTCGCTGCCCTGGTTAGGCAGACAACCCGGGGAGGGACTGCATTCCCAACCTGCCTGCTTTCCAGACTCAAGAAACAAGGTCATGCGGCTTCTCTGGGTGGGAGGAAAGGCTGCCCGGTTCCCTGCGTAAGGTGTCCTCGGGAGAGGACAAGCTCAGCTACCAGACGCCAATCAACTTGTACCTCTTTGCAAGTACTGCCACGAACGGGAGTCAGGCGATCTGCTCTTTGACTTTATCTCCGTTTTAATTTCTCTCATAAACCCAGCGAGGTGGAATCTGGGCAGAGAATAGCTCCTGCGTGACCCTGGGTGCGACCCCACACTTCTCTGGGGCTGTTTTGTTGCCTGTGAAATTGGGGGTTGGGGCTGACTGGTGCTCAGTGCGCCTTCCTTGAGTCAATGATTCATGGCAGGCTGAGAGCCTGATGTCCTGAGTCTTCCTATGAGGCCTAATGCAGTGGTTCTCAAACGGAGCTCTCAATCCCCCCAGGAGACAGTTGGCAATGTCTGGAGGCGGTTTTAGTTGTCGCACTGGGTGGAGAGTGCTACCGGCATCCTGTGGGTAGAGGCCAGGGATGCTGCTAAACATCCGACAACACACGGGACAGTCCCCTGACAACAAAGAATTATCTGTCCCCAAACGTCAATAGTGCTGAGGCTGAGAAACTCTGCCTTAAACCATCAATTAGACACAAACTCACATGGTCCCTCCAAGTCAGCACGCGGCCAGAGGAGATGTCTTAGGCAAACTCCCCCCTCGCGCCCCCTGAACACACAGCAAGTCATCCTAAGTGCCACATCTGCGCGAATTCCTAGGGAGAAGGACCCCCCGCGAATCGGGTAGCAGCCGAGATGCAAGTGGATGTATTTGCCCCCCTAGGGAATAAAGCAGTGTGCCCTCCACGCTGCCCCCGGGAGGAGAACTCGATCTTGACCTCCTTTGCCACCCCCGCGAGAATTCTGTGGTCTCCCCCAGCTGCCTGAGTTATGCAGGGAGGATAAGCAGCTTTGTTTCAGCCCTCGGAATTCTAATGTTTAAACTAATGCATTTATTTATGCTGAATGCAGCCTTCCACCCAGAACATTATGAATTCTTCTTCAGGAGCCCCGAGTGAAATCAGCCTCCCCCAGTCTGGCTTTTAATACGTGATTGTCGAAGCTGCTGGTTTCCGCTCCCTGCATTAACGAGACCTGACTTTGTGGATCATCTAATATTTATCCAAAATATTTGATACACATATAATGACATCATCACTCAGTCCCTTCGCCCGACGTGGCTGCATGAGCACCTGCCGGCTTTGAAAATCTACATTTTTCAGAAGAGGTTGTCAGTTAGTATCATGCATTCCGGGGCACAGATTTCTTGCCAAAATAATTCCGCCCGGTGAATGATAAATGTGTTGTGATTATTTCTTCAGCCTTTGTGAAAGCATACAGTAGGGACAGTGTCTTGGAAGCGGCGCAGGGAGCAGAGGGACACAGTGCCTCTTTGTTTGGTTCTGCCATATTTAGAATTTGTTCCCTAAATTCTTTCCCCAAACTCTCTTTTACTAGTTTCTGCTCCCTGAAGCGATTGGTGCTGGCAGTGGAAGGCCGTGTTCAGCTAATAAGTTCTTGGCTCTAGTACGTGTCTCTCTTAGTGAAGCCCACAAGAACGTAATGAACTGTTGTGTCTCTCCTGGGGAAAGGTCATGGTAGCTCAGGTTTTAAAGTAACCCCATCTTTCAAAACTGGCTTGACAAATGGAAATATCCAGAGCCCCAGATGTCTGCTATTTCTGGCTTCTACCGGAATGAACAGGAATGAGCATCACGTGTAGTCTGGCAACTGGGATTCCCTCAAAGAACTCGAAGGTACAGGAGGTTTGATTAAAAACGTCAAAGGTCAACTCCTAGAGTGTTGGCCACGGCTAGAGAATTAAGGGGGATCGCCAAAGAGCACCAGAATCACCAGGTGTCCTCACCTCTTGGGATGCCTCTTGGGCTGCTTGGACGTCAACTTGTACATCTAAGAAGCTGCCTTGGGCATAGCCCGTAGATGATGGTCTGCTCTGGCAGCTAATCACCACGCTTGATCTACCGTTGCCCTCCCTCCAAGCCTCTTCCCACCCATCCATCACCCCCAATGCACGTCCCGAATCAGTTTATTCCTTTCTAAGCCCGCAGCTATGCCTAATGCAAGGCGCCACCCACCTCTTGCCCAAATGTCTACAGATACTCTCTCTTGCTCTACTGTGATTCGTGTTCCACACAGAAGCCAGAATAAGTTTTTAAAGTGTAAATCAGTTCATGTCACTCCTTGCTCAAAGCGCTTTGGTGACTTCCCATACTTCTTAGACTCGAGTGCCCACTCTGTAGGGTTGCTTAGATTTAGCAAATAAAACTACAGGATGCCTAGTTACACCCCGAATTTCGGAGAAACAATGCACGCTGACAACAACCATAGGCAATACCTGGGATACACTTATCCCAAAAAAGCATTTATAGTTTATCTGACACTCAATGTAATCGGGTGGCCTAGATTTCCTTTAACAGCCTTACGTTCAAGACTTGCTACTACTTTTCTAGCCTCATCATACACCTCCTCACTCTCTCACTCACCTCGGCAACTGGGGCCTCTAATATTCCAAGGCTTTTCCAACCCCTGCCCTTTGCACTAATGACCCCTTCCTTGTTCTCAGTGTCCTCCCTTCAGCACTTTTTGCCTGGCTTGCTCCTTTTCATTCTTCGGAACCCAGCTCAAATATCCCCTCTGCAAAAAAAGGCTTTCTTGATCACGCTATCCCAAAAAGGGCCCTTTCCCCATCCCTCAGAGTTCTTTGTCATAGCATCTTGTTTTATTTTCTTCATAAGGTGAGTATATATTTACTTTTCATCTGCTTGCTTGCTCTTTACCTGCCTCTTCTAGCAGAAAGGGTAGCCCGGCTTTGTCCATCTTGTTGCCAGAGTCTGGCATAGGCCCGGGGCATAGTGGAAGCTCAGGGAAGAGTTTACGAGCCAATGAATGTAGGTTTATCCTTTTGCTCTTAGAATGAAATCCAGTCTTTCTCATGTGTCTGAGGCTCCATGGCTGTCTCTTGAATGTCCAGTCAGATGGGGTCTTTTCTAAGGAATTCTCACCTGTGTAAAAGCCCACGGCGGCCCCACCCATTTGGTGAGCTGGGTCATATATCTAACATCCACCATAAACATACCACATTGGTTGGTAGAAAGACTGTGAGCTTGGGTGATAGAACTGCCTTCGAATCCCAGCTTTGGCTTTGGCTAAGTCACGTCTTCTTTGAGTCTCGATTTCCTTGTCTACATTACAGGAGCATCCAGACCTTATTTGCAGGAATGTAGTAAAAAAATCAAATGCACTGATATATGTAAGCCACCGGGACAGGGCCCGGTGCACAGCTGGCTTTTAACTAGTATTTGCTGAATTTATCCATCATGAAGGTCTCTCTTGAATACCTTGGGAGGCACGTTGTGCTCAGAGGCTGTTAAAACTGTCTACATATCATAGAATCTCCTGCTAGCACTACACACCTCTCCTTTCTCACCACCCTGTTCACTTATTCTCTGTAATCCTTGCACCAAATTTCCACTGGCTCCAATAAGCCACAAGCTCTGTGTGCGCCGCTCTGTGTTGTCGGCTTTCTTAAGAGGACAGGCCAGGCAGGCGTTGATCCCCGACAGACCCTTTCTGGTTTCCTGCACGCACCCAGGTTGGTACCCTCCTGTCTGCTCCTTAAATATCCTCCAGGCTGGATCTGCTACAGATGTTTCTGTTGCTATGGTAACTATTATGGCCGAGATTTTCTCAGACTACGAGCGGAGAAGAGCAGAGGTCCAAAGAGCAAATGTAATTACTCTTCCACTGGGCTTTAAGTGCTCCCCATAAACGCTGGATGGTGCATACCTGGACACTTGGGTCCTTTAAACCATCTTCTAGTGGTAAGCACATCATCTGGACCTGCTGCCTAGTGGCGAGAACTTCCGCTGGGGGGGTGATTCGCTAGGGTCCTGTGAACGTCTCCTATGTACTGTACGTAACGTACTGTCCGGCTGTGGTTGGAAAGTTCTATCCATCTATGGGGGTGTTTCAACCTTCTTTTAAAGGTTGAAATTGTTTTATTAAAGTCTTAAAGCACGTCTGTAGTTTATCATTATATTGTCGGCTTTGGCGTGGCAATTTTAAAACACGCCCAGAAATTCCTACCCTCTCACTGAATCAGGGGATCACCTGATTTTTCACTTACTGAAAGTAGTTCAGTAACTTACTTGAAGCCGACAGGATACTGTGGAGGTGGAAGTGACTGCTGTCCATCTCAGGGCTGCATCACCAGAGGCCTAACTTGCACCTGTTTTTGGAGTCCCGATTGTCGTGTAAATCTGACTACCCTGGGTCACCATGCTATGAGGGAGGCACTTGGAGAGATCACATGTAGCTGCTTCAGCTGACAGCCACAGCTGAGGTCCCAGTTGACAGCCAACATTAGCCATCAGACATGGCACCCCAAGATGTCTCCAAGCAGCAGCCACTGAATCACCTAGCCATGCGTCACCCTCAGATGTTCCATCTTCTCACCTAAGGCCCCAGACATCACGAAGCATAGACAAGCTGTTTCCTCTATGCCTTGCCTTGATTCCTGATCCACAGAACCTGTGAAACTAATAAAGAAAAATCCCTGTAAGCAACTAAGTTTAGGATAATCTGATACTCAGAAACAGTATCTGGAACAGATGGGCTGGCTCTCATTGGTTGTCTTAGGGGCACTTGAAATTCAACTTGTCCAACGTGAAACCCATGACTTTGCTTCTCCTGGTGTGACCTGATGACTTTGCATAAACATCCTTGGACTCTTCTGGGACCTTATTTCCAATGTCACTTAAACCAAGGTCCTTCAGGACTCCTAGATTGATGGTGGAGAAGATAGGGAGGCAGACAGGACCATGGGATGCATGATACTGGGGCCACAGGAATCGGGTCCATTGGATAAGGGTCTTGGGGACATTTTTCTCTGAGTGTGGAACTTTAAACCTTTATTAGACCTTCAGGACGTTTACTGGACACCAGAGTGAAGTACCCATGGGTCTAATTGTTGACTGAATTTCATCAATGCACGATTCATTGTCCCAAGGCTTTCAATTAAGACAAGAAATGTGGTTTCAGTCTGGGGCAGAAAAGACCGCCCTCCCTCATATTGATTCTACTAGGTGGTGTCCATTTCAGCCAGAATCGTCCATGTGATCTGTGCTACTCCCCAAAAGAATTCGGCTCTACTGGTACCATCCCTGGTGGATGCATTCACTATATATTTAGCATTTGATTCCTGGAATACAGGCTCTTAGAGCTTCTAGTCATCACTCTGCAACTTTTGTTTCCATAGAAACTAATGTTTATGTTTATATCTATGCAGACTCTGTTTCTATCAGATTTTACTTCTCAGAGCAGCTGTTGTAAGTCATTTCGCCAAGATGGACGTTAGTGATAGGGAACAAAGCCCCCATTCTAGTGAAATGAGCATTTTGTTCAGCATCGTTATGGGCTCAAAAGTCAGAGAGGCTCCAGATGAAAATAAAGGGGTGCAGGGAGGGACCGTAAGCAGCAGTGCGGTCTAAGAAGCAAGTGATCCAGCGCTGAGGATGACAGACCCAGTCCACAATTAAAGCCTCATTCTGCAAATAAACAGGGGCTCTATCGATCTCCTTCCCCGGGGAAATCTAAAGGCGATGTACATATTTAAGTGCCAATCTGTTCTTCGTAGCCAAAGGATACAGCAGCTAAGTGGAATGGAAATCTATGTTCGGAAAGGGACATTCTGGGCACCTCATTTATGCAGATGTACCACAGTGGGATGGCTATTTAACTTCTCCCAATGTCCTCACTAAGCCTCTAACATTCCCTGAACCACCTCCAGAAACAATATATTCACAGCCTCCTTTACAAAGCTGAGGCCACTGTCAAGTGTAACAGGCTTCTGATGTACCTTTTCTTACTTAATCTTGTTTCCGTTTGTTTTGTCATGACTGACAGTTTATATGCACATACGCAGGGTTTTATTTGTTCCTTGTTTTGTTCATCTATGCAACAGTCACTGAGCTGCCACTGCGTCTCTGATGCGGCGTTTGACAGTGAGTGATGACAATGAAAGCTAACAGGTATTGAGCACTTGTGACCTATCAGTGACACGTACTACGGTTTGCATGGGTTTCCTCATTTAATCCTCATGACAACCCTCTAGGTAGATGTAACGGTCCCCATTTCTACAGTTGAAGAGATGAAGGCAGGAAAGTAGTCCGCCCAAGGTCACACAATGGGTGAAGGGCTCCAGGTCCGCTGTGTCAACCGCTACACTGCCCTCTTCTAATTGGTCTGCTCTGAGGGCGACCCATGTATAAAAAACAATTACGGTATATGGTTTACAGTAATAGCATTCTATGCCATATATGCGGCCATAGAAACACAGGAAGGACATGATGAAGACTGCCTGGGGGAGTAGAGCAAAGCTTAAGAGAGGAGGATTATATTCTCTGGGTCTTGAAGGATGACTAAGAGGTCCCTAAGTAAAGAAGGAAAAGAGTGCATCCAGAGCAAAGGGAAGCATGAATGACATGAATGCTCCGAAGGGCAAGCCATACATCTTTGTGGTCTTCCTTTCATTGGTTCTCTAGTTAAACTTTTATTTTATTTTATTTTATTTTATTTTATTTTATTTTATTTTATTTTATTTTATTATTTTATTTTTTATTTTATTTTATTATTTTAAAAATACTTATATAACATAAAATTTACCGCTCTAACCATTCATAAGCGTATAGTTCCGTGGCATTAAATACATTCACATTGTTGTCCAACGATCACCACCATCCCTTTCCAGAACTTCTTCATCCTCCCAAACTGAGACTCCGTAGCTATTAAACAGTAACTCCCCACATTCCCCTTCCCACAACACTGATCTACTTTCTATCTCACGAGTGTGACTCCTCTAGCTGGAATCATACACTATGTGTCCTTGCGTGTCTGGTTCACTTGACTTAGTATACCGTCTTCAACGCTAGTTAACTTCTGAGCATAGTTTCATCTTTTTGTGGCTTTAGTCAGCATTGCCATACCATTGTGGATGAGGTCACACATCACAGGAGGAAGTATGGACATCTATGGGCTTGTCCACCCAGAACCTATCTTCTGGGATTTGCCCCTTTTCCTCCTTTTGTCCACATGTTTACAAGGGAGGAGCTACATTCAGGCCAAGATATCTGGCATGACATCTGGCATGTCATGTGGCACGAAGACATATGGCCAGAATGGATTAGATCAGGATGGCCCATCAGCCTTTTCTCTGGGGATTTGGAATTGGGGCCGAAAGATTCCCATGAGGATGGCTATTCTTGGAAATGGAGGAGATTTCAATGGGGGAACTACTCAAGGTGGCCATTGCCCACCAGGTGGACAGGGAAGCAGAGAAGCTGTTTTAGAAAGTGCACAGCAGGAAAGGGACGTGGGGAAGGCATCCTGGGTTCTTTACAGAGCTGTGGTTTTACTGATATTTCCTTCCTGAAACTAAGCTTCTTGCTGCACTTGGGATGAAAAGGACAGCCTGTAACCTTCTAATTGGATCTCCTCTCTGCTCGTGTTGTCTCAAGTCATATTTTGTCACTTGCAGCCAAAAGAGTTCCAGTTAACACAGAAAGCTTATCAACCCCCTGCTCTGCTGACCTCCACCTGGGCCACGCGCTTGGCCATTATGGAGAAAGAAGCAGCTCAGTTGACAGCTCTATGCGTGGGGGCAAAATTCCTGATGAATATTTGCAAAGAACTCTGGGATCTTTGAGAAAGATGCTCCCAAACCAGTACAGAGTGATACATTAACTCCAAACTTTGACAAGAAGATGGCTTGTTGCTAGCATCGTCCCTCCAGAGGTCCATCGCCCACCATTTGCTGCTCGTCCCACAAACGCTTCTTGGGTCGCCCTCACCTCCCCTTGGGTAGCTGCCTCTCCTATCAGCTGCTTTCACTCCATGTTGCACCTTTTACCAACCTCCCTCCTGAATTCAGTTTTGCAACTAGGCTGCACTTGTTGGAAATGCTTACTCAGTGGCTTCTTTCTCCACGAGCCAAATGCTTGGCATTAATCCTCATTATGCTGGTTTCACTTCTTTCCATAAATCCCCCTATCTTTTCTAACATTCTGTAGCATTTTGCCTTGAGGCCACTGACTTTCTTTAAACTTCTCTATTCCAGCTTTAAACTGATGGTGAATTTGGCCAGTGCTGGCCCCTGACTCATAATGGACTTGACGCTGACTCTTACTTCCCTATTACCCCCAGGTCTTTCCATATTGTAGTTGAGAGACACTGTAGTTTTGTCAGCTACAAACACAAACCATGATACTTTGTCCTCACTGAGACAAGGTCCTGGGCTTCCTGAGTAGAGGTATAGTGAGGACTGGGATTAGGGAGAGATAAGCAAGGCAACTGGGTGGATGGGTGGGGCATACAGGTTTACGGAGGCACTCAATCTCAGGGACCAGCCTTGCCCTTGCATGACCCTGAGAGTAAGCACCTCCTTAAATTTTGTGTCCTATGTAGGTCAAGTGTCTCACCCATTCTGGCCCAGCTGACAGCTCTTCATTATCCCCTGAGGTTGTTCAGATGGAACCCTATGATCAGGCCTTAGGGGCGAGATGTTTTCTTGAGAAGGAAGCTCTTCCAAGTCCATGCAATGGGTCCTGACCCTATGAGGAGCCAAATGGCATCAATTCATCCAACCTGGTCTGCACCGTAGCTTGTACAATCCTTGGATTTAGCATCTGTAAAGTGGGAAGAATAACTCTCTTCTGCTTGCATAGAAGTTAGGTGGGCTAGATGTGGGGGCTGGAACACATCCAGTGTAGCATCAGACATGTGGTAAGTCAACCAGATAGATCCACTGTAATTACTATTAGGTCTGTGTGGTTTGATGAGGGATCACAACTATTATTTATTGATCATCTAGCATAGCCAAACCCTGCTCTAAGCACTTTACACACATTGGTTCACTTAACTGTAATAATACCCCCTCTAGCCTAAAATTGCTATTGATGCATTTCCCAGAGGAGGGAATGGAGGCAAGGACACAGAGCTGGCAGGTGCAGGAGCGAGGACTCTGAACCAGCAGTGTACTGTCCACCTGCCCCTGGACTCACGAGACTGCACTAGAACCTCACTCCTTGGGTCTGTAAGCCATTCAGGTATTCTGAAGGCAGAACCCAGAAGGCAGTGCACAAGAGAACACTCATGGGCTCTGGAGCCAGGCAGAGCTGAAGTGAAAATTCTGGCCCCTCAACTCATTAACTGTGTCACTGGGCAACATTCTCTGAAAGGTGTCTATAAAATAGGGACCAGGGAACTCTGGGTGGCGCAGCGGTTTAGCGCCTTCCTTTGGCCCAGGGCGTGATCCTGGAGACCCGGGATCGAATCCCACGTCGGGCTCCCGGTGCATGGAGCCTGCTTCTCCCTCTGCCTATGTCTCTGCCTCTCTCTCTCTCTCTGTGTGACTATCATAAATAAACAAAAATAAAAAAAAAATAAAAATAAAATAGGGACCATAAAGTTACTGGGAGGAGGGAATGAGATGATGCTTCTAAAAGCCCTGTGCACTATCTGGCAGTCAGTACACATTCTGTTGACTCTGGCCATTTAGTTTTGTTATGGCTGTGACCCACCTCGCTGGGAGATTGTGATCATGGTACCGTGCCTGGAGCATACCAGGGGCTCAACCGGTATTTGGGGTCTTCTCTTCACCTTTCACGTGTCCCCAACTAAAATGCAGAAAGCACCGGAAAGGTAAACATTTTAAACTGACCTTTTTCCAACAGGTGACATTTTGATAGGGATCTAGGAGGAAGGTTGACCAGACACCTGAATGGAGGACTCCCCCCCCCAAAAAAAAAAAAAAAAGCTCACTGTTTCTCTATCCCCACTCCCACCCTCACCCTACAAGAGGATGGCCTAAAACAAAACAAAACAAAACAAAACCAAACAAAACACTGAAATTCAGAATTAAGCTTCCAGTGGGTATGAACTAAACAGTAAGTTCTCTGAGGCCAGGGATCAGGTCTATCCTGTTCATGTCTGTATCCCTAGTGTCTAGCACAGAGCCTGATACAGGCAGGGTAAGGCACTCAGTTACTATGCAGTAAATGAGCATGCCAAGACACCTCAGTCCAAAAAGATGTATTGTTAGCAGAAAAAGTCGCAAAAGGGAGGGGCAAATGAACACAAAGTTTATCCAGTACAGGAACAGACTCGTGAGGTGCATTCCTAGTGGTGACTGCCAGGGGATGTTTTAAAATACAACAACTTTATTGTTGGTATTTACCATCAAATTCATCCTTTTAAAAATAAACAATTTAGCAGCTTATAGTATATTCACAGAGTTGTGCAACCATCACTAGTATTTAATTCCAGTACTTTTTCTTTTTTTTTTTTTAAGATTTTATTTATTTATTCATGAGAGACACACAGAGAGAGGCAGAGACACAGGCAGAGGGAGAAACAGGCTCCATGCATGGAGCCTAATGTGGGACTTGATCCCAGGATGCTGGGATCATGCCCTGAGCCAAAGGCAGACGCTCAACCACCAAGCCAATCAGGTGCCCCTCAGTACTTTTTCATCACCCCAAAAGAAACATTGTACACACGAGTAGTCACTTTCCTGTCTCCCCTGTCCCATCTCCTGGCAACCATGCATCTACTTTCTATCACCAGGGTTTACCTATTCTGGACCTTTCATGCATATGGAATCCTACTATACGAGGCCTTCATGTCTGGCTTCTTTCACTTAGCATCATGATTTCAAGGTTCATCCACATTGTAATAGGTATCAGAGTTTTGTTCTCTTTTAGGGCCAAATGGTATTCCATGTTTAGGTTGGTTATAGCTGGGATTTTGGAAGAGACTGGTTGTGTTGAATCTGTACATCAGTTTGGGGAGTATGGTCATCCTAACACTATGGCATCTTCCGATCCATGGTCACAGGAGAATGTTTCTGTTTATTCAGTTTTCTTTAATTTCTTTCAACATGTTTTGTAGTGTTTAGCGTAGAAGTCTTGCATGTCTTTTGCTAAATTTATCTGTATTTTTTCTTTATTCTATTGTAAAAGAAATTGTTTTCTTAATTTTGTTTCTGGATTATTCATTGCTGGGTGTAGAGTAGAAATGTGATTGAATTTCATATATTGATCTCACAACCTGCAGTGGTTCTGAACTCACTTATTAATTCTAATAGGTGTACATATGTGTGTATTTTTAGAATTTTCTGTATGTAAGACCATGACATTTACATACAGATCTATCTTTCCAATCCAGAAGCCCTTTGTGTTTTCTTCCTGCCTGATTGCCCTGGCTAGACCCTCTAGCACAATGCTCAATAGAAGTGGCGAGAGCCAACATCCTCGTCTTGTTGCTGATCTTGGAGTGAAAACATTCAGCCTTTCACCATAAAGTACGACGTTGAGTGAGTTTCTAGTAGATGGGCAGGTTGTAGACATTCCTTCCACTTCTGATGTATTGAGTGTTTTGATCGCGATAGGGTGTTGGATTTTTCTCAAAAGCTTTTTTTTGGCATCTATTGAGATGATTGTGTGGCTTTGACCATTGATTCTATTAATACAGCGGATTACATTGATTGAGTTTTGTATGTTGAATCACACTTGCATTCTTGGGTTAAACCCCACTTGGTTATAATGTGTAGTCTTTTGATATATTATTGGATTCGGTTTGCTAGTATTTTGTTGAGGATATCTATGCTCAAATTCACCAGGGTTACTGGTCTATAGTTTGCCTGTGATGTTTTTGTATCAGGATAGGATAGTATTGGCCTCATAGAATGAATTGGGAAGTGTTCCTTCATTTACTTTTTGGAGGAGTTTGTGAATCAATAATTGATTAGTAATTCAATTTCTTTCCTTGTTCTAGAAGTATATACACCCAGGTGTTTCTGCTTGAGTCTGTTTCCATGGTATGTGTCTTCCAGGAAAGTCTCCATTTCATCTAGACTCTATCACTTGTTGATGTACAATTGCTTCTAGTATCCACCTATAACTCATCTTAGTTGTAACTCATTTTATCTTTGTGAGGTGAGTTGTATTAACTACACTTTCATTCCAAGTTTTAGTTATTTGAGTCTTCTCTCTTTCTTTCTTGGTCATCTATTTGAAGGTTTGCCAATTTTGCTGGTCTTTTCAAAGATCTTTTTAAAATTTTTTCAAGACTTTTCATTTTGTTGATATTCTCAATTGATTTTCTATTCTACCTTTCATTTATTTCTGCGCTAATCTCTATTATTTCCCTCTTCCCTCTTGCTTTGGGTTTTATTTGCTCTTCTTTTTCTAATTTCTTTTTTTTTTTTTAAGATTTTAATTTTTTCATGAGAGACACACAAAGACAGGCAGAGGGAGAAGGAGTCTCCCTGTGGGCCCGAAGTGGGAGTTGATCCCAGGACCCTGGGATCACGTCCTGAGCCAAAGGCAGATGCTCAACCACTGAGCCACCCAGGTGCCCCTTTTTCTAATTTCTTAAGGTGAAAGTTTAGGTTATTGATTTGAAATCTGCTTCTTTGACACTATGGGCATTTATAGCTACAAATTTCCCAGGGGGCATATAAAAAATAAATACAAGATTGCACTACTTAAGTTGTGAGAAGTTGTCTAGGCTAAAAAAAAAGTTAAATAAAACAAGTAAAGTTTAGTTTGGTGTTTTTCCAAGTAATCTGTGGTCAAATAAGTTTGAAACTAGCTGGCTTAACCAAAATGAAGTAGGTTCCTTCACTGCAAGTGACTCTGGCCCTTTGATTTTTTTAGAGCGTGATGTGACTCTCCCAAGGGAGGTGCAGCCCTTGGGTTTCCCAGATTTTATTTGCCTAAGGAGTGTCTCCAGGGCCAGCGTACTGCAAAGCAGGACAGCATTAATGACTTCTGAGGGCCCTG
The DNA here is from genome assembly GCF_018345385.1 of Vulpes lagopus. Classification (NCBI taxonomy): domain Eukaryota; kingdom Metazoa; phylum Chordata; class Mammalia; order Carnivora; family Canidae; genus Vulpes; species Vulpes lagopus. The sequence continues at coordinate 132,023,867 of NC_054831.1, forward strand.
GGCACATCTGCCTTTGTAAGTCCTTTCCTTCATGGAAAATATTAAAAATTAAATTTTACAACCACATTGACATAAAGCAAGTATAATCCAGGATGGATTTATTATTACAGTCATCATTATTATATTCATTTTTTCTTCTGAGTTTAGAAGAAATTAAACATAAAAGAATTTCGTGTGCCTTTCGCAGCACTGTGAGCCTCAGACACTTTGCCTACTACAGAAGTCAGTCAGGTACAGAGCCGACAAGAGAAGAGGGGGCCACTCGGGTCAGATGGGGCTCCGGGATGGGCTGGCAAGGACAAAGGCTGGAATACAACCGCCTGAGGCCCAAGCCCCTTGGACCAAGCCAGGGTCATCGCCAGGACTATTGGTCTGAACGATTTCCAGCTCTCAAAAGGAGATAAAAATGTATTTAGTCAGGAGCTTTGAGACCATCTTCATATGAAATAAAATAACCTCTGTCTCTCTCCCCGTTCTCTCTTTAAAGGCTTTGGTTTGCTTTGGGAGGGAGGGAGAAGGAAGGGAGCCTGAACTGTGTACCAGTTCTAACCCAGTTAGACTGCAGAACAATCGATAAGGAGACAATGGGCCATTGTTATTCAGAAATACCACCCTTGTGCACAGTTCCTAAGCCTATAGTCAGCTCCTCACCCCAAGAAAGGCAGGACAGCAATTGTCAGGGGATCGATATCTTCTAGCTCAGGAGCAATCGATCTCATGCCAGAGCCTCAAGGCAGACTTCCTCCTACCTGAGACTTGGCGAGTGGGTGGGGGGTGGAGGGAGGAAGTTGAGCCTCCCCCACCTCCCTATCCCAGCCCCCAAATCAAAAGTGAAGCCGGTAAGAGATCTGCACTTGGTAGGGGTGGGGATTACAGAAAGGGCCGCGAGGTCTCTGCATCTAATTTCCCTTTATACTTAGGCGAAGTTGGAAGAAGCAGAAGCTACCAGTTACCATCCCCAGGCCTGAAGGGGGAGGGGAGGGAGAGGCTCCTAGAATGGGGGGAGCTAAAGCTGTAGGGGAGGGGCTGCCCCACTGGAGGGGAGGCCTTATACTGAGGCTTATTATCTCTGCCAGCCCATGGCTGGGGCGGGGGGCAGCCAGGAGAACACCTGACCCCTCTTCCTTCCCACCTCCACCTCATTCTCCATGGGTACCTTCTCAGCTGGAAGCCGGAGGGCAGGGACCAGTTTGGCATTTTTTGTTTTATAGAATATGTTTAACAGAAAATGAGCCTGAGCCACCCAGAAAGCGCTGAGAAGAGCCAGGGCCCTGCTGCCCAGCTGGAGCTTCAGCCCGGAGGTAGCTGAGAGCCACGGAAACGTGTCGCTGTCCCCAGGCAAGGGCCCAAAGGGCCTCTTCTCTCTAATGGTGCGTTTTGGTCCCTGTGCCCCTTCCACACAGGGCTCCGATGACCCATGACCGGTCACAGTTGGGTCAGCCGCCCCGCAGTCCCCAGGCTCCCTGGGAGGCGGAACCCAACCCTCTAAGTGGCCCGGGCCTGATCCTCTGTGGCCCTTGGCAATCTCCTTTCCAAATAGCACATCCTCAGGGGCCGAAGGGGACAAGCAGGCCTGTAACAGGCAGCATTACACTGCGCTTGACGGGATGAGCATTCAGTGTTATTCTGTATGGTGGCAAATTGAACACCAATAAAAAATAAATTTATTATTAAAAAAAAAACCTCCCTACTTATTTTCGTTGGTCTAACTGCTCTGCTCGTTCACACGGCCCTCTCTAAGCTCACGTACGTTGTCTGGTGACTGTATTCATCCCGAAGTTCGAAAACCTCCCGAAAAGTCACAGAAATTCAAGTTCTAAGGTAGTGAAATAGCTGATTTACTTTTGCGAAACGGTTCCCCTTTGTAAATGACTTAGTACCGTTTGCTGCTATTCACATCTCTTTAGGTTTTTTATAGCTGATTTTTTTTTAAGATTTTTTTTCTCTTCCGTAACAGAATTAGGTAAAACATTAAAAAGGAACAAACTATAAGTGCAATAAAACACCCAATCCCTTATATCTCTCATAATTGAGATTCAATTTCCTTTTCTCCTCTGTCTCTGCTTATTAGTCAGAATCCCAGAGCGAAAAAGGGTGGAGTTGGTGTTTTATTGCTATCAGACTTGGAGAGAGAATGAGGCTTATGGGGTTTTCTGTACCTCCTTTGTGCATGCTCCGTAATTGCCTAGCGTTCTTTTGGTGGATATTCAATACCAGTAGATTGAATCTTGGCAGAGTTGGAAAATAAAACACAATGTTGCATTCAAGTATATGTAATACTTGAGTCTAAGCAAAAAGAATGATAAAGATGTATTCCTCAGTTGTCAAGGCCCAAGATCAATGCAGGGAAACCGAGCCAGCAGCTGTATGGATTCGCACAAAGTTGTTTCTGCAGCTTCCTCCTCCTTTCTCGGTTGGAATTCCAACCCTCTTGCTAAGCTTTTAAAATGCTGATGCTACATGTTCTGCTAGGAATAGCACGCATGGGAATGTCATGCTTTGCACTCGGGCACACGCTCGTTTTCACATGTGTCTCGTTGCCGAAGAGATGCTTCAGCATGATTTAGAGTCTTTGCCAAGCTGTTTTAGAGACGAAAATTTCAAGGGAAAGAGAAATTAGGTGTCTCTTCTTTGTCACCGTTCCTCATCTGTCGTTTTAAACAAATGTATTCAGAAGTGATCAGGGACCTTTTTAAGGGCCATAATAATTAACGTCTTTCAAGAAGCTGCTCTTGTGTCCAAAGGAAACACCTTACTTTTTTCTCTGGCTTTTACGAAAATAAAAATATCAAGGATTATATAAACTCTCTTGCCTCCTAACACCTCATTTACTAGTCTTTGAATATCAATCTGAAGGATATATTCACAGGCCTAAGCACCCCTCAACAATACATGATTTATTTCCTTCCCCCACAGAATTTTCACATTCCTTCGTGTACTTTCTGTATAGTTTCAAACATTCCTTGTTTCCATCTTGATTCTTGATAAGCAAGGAGGAAAGATTCAGAGCATTTTTCCTCATTAGATTCACAGCAGGGATTTTTTTTTTTTTTTATGGAAACTACAGCAGAGTTTGATTGTGTGTGTGAACTAGCAACCAGCAGCTCCTTTAAAGCCTAATTTATTACACACACACACACACACACACACACACACACACACACACGGCAACAGGATTTTTCTTCTTCATTCTCTTGACTCAGTGAAAAGTGAGTCTGTGAAAATAAACAGCAAGTCTTGGGAAAATCCTGTCTAATAAACTCAAAATGCTGGATCAAGTAAAACATACTTTTAGAAAAAGTCCTGGACTATTAAGAAAAGGAAAAAGAAAGGAAGATATAACATTTCACTCCAAAGAACCCACAATTCAAAGAAAAAACGTTGCTTCCATTGGCTCTGAAGACAATGATGGAGAAGGGAAAACCCTTTCCTTCAAATATTCTAATTCCCAGGTGCATTTTGCGAGCACTTGAATCAGCCTGCAAGACCTGAAGGCAATTTTATTTTCTAGAAACCCTCTTCAACCCTAATTTCCTAACCAAGTCAATGGTGGATCTCTGAGTTACACGTTCCCGGGCATCTCATTTCCTCCTGATTTCCTGAGGCTACCTCTAATAAAGAAAGAGAGATAGAGAGACCCAGAGACTCACAAGGCACCGAATATAATCACTTCTGTCAAACTAAAATTCTGACTCATACTAATTCACTGTGACCGATCACTGGGAATTCAAGAATAAGCTGGATCTACACTGTTAATTTAAATTATTCCGATGTGCCCCATCTACCAGAAAAGAAACTAACAGGAGTTTCTTTTCTTTGCCTGGGGGTGTGGACTGAACCATCTGGCTCACGGGGGGTGGTAGTATGCACGAGGTGTGGAGTTTGATGGAAACTAGGGCCTGGAGCCCCTGCCCTGATCTGTGGTTCTAGCCTTCCTCCGCTGCTTTCTAGGTCTGATTGAGCCACAATGATTACTGTCACAGGGCTTCTTTATGGTTTTCTTTTAATCACCAGGCCTGGATAAAATTGCCTATTGATTGACCTTAAATGAAAACTACTTTAACCTGGGAACTCCATTAAAAAAATAATGCAAGAGGCCATCTCACTACCAGCTCGTGGTTAACCTGACTGCCTGGGAATTAATGATGCATACCATTTTGGGGAGACTCATAATTCCTTCCTGGTTTAAATATTTATCTCAACTCCTGAAACTTTGTTATGTCCTCCTTCTCCACTAGCCTACATTTCATTTCTTCTTTCCTTCTCAGAGAAGTGAGTTTTTGTTTTCCCTTCCTTAGAATCAGATTCACTGGTGCTCACTGAGCCACAAATTCTAGTGGGTCTGCTGGGAGGGACTTTCCTTGACTTGCCTGCCTTTCTACACCACCCAGCGTTGTCCCTATCAATGACCAAAAATGCAACATGCTTTCTGTAGTTTCCTTTAGCACTGTACCAAATACATTTCAGTATGTACTAGAAGGGGTCACCATTGGGAAGAAATTGTCCACTCCAGATTTATTTACTCCAGAAGAATCCTAGAAAAGATGCCTGCTGGAGATTTTGGCTTTGCATGGAGAACACAGGTTGGTTCAGGATGTCAGAGGGCAAGGGGACAGAGGATCTTACCCAGTGTAGAGAGGCACGGTAAGAATATATCTACTTCTCCACACTAGAGACAGGGCCAGACACTGTGAATACCAACCTGTCACCTGCCTTGTATATCTGGAAGGAGATATGAAGGACACCCAAAAGGACAATGAGAAGAACTAAGAGGAATTCAACATTCCAGCAGTTACTGCACAGGAAGCCTGGATCAGTCGGGTCTCACTGAGAGAGACCAAAGTAAGGGAGTAAAAACCCAAACTCCATGACATAGACCATATGAAAAAAACAATACTTTGGGAAAAGAAAGAAGGCAGCATCTAATCCCCCTTCCATCTCACCTGTAGACAACATGCTTCTACTATGTGCTCTGATATCACTCCACATGTGTTCTATCCACGGTACTTGTCATATATACTAAAATTTCTTATATAATTGTTTGGTTTCCCCATTCAACTCTACCATCTGTGGCGATAGAGATTTGCTGGCCATGGGATTGCCTCCTGAAGCCTAGCTCAGTCCTAGGTACCGGAAAGGCAGTCAATAAATTTCATTGTTGAATGAATGAATGAATGAATGAATGAAATATCCATAATGCTCAGAAGAAATATATGCTTCTGAAAATGATTTATTCTAGGAACCAGAAGAAAAGTTTAGAAAAAGCCAAAAAGGCATGACCTGTGAGGAAAAGGAGTAGGACATCCTAGGAGGGAAGGAGCAGAGGATGAAGAATGTCTGAGGCACAAATGTGACCCGGAGACGGGAGTGGGGAAACAAGAAAGTCTTGAAAGGAAACAGAGTTGAAGTAGCTAAATGAACGTTCATGTTGAGAGGGGAAAGGACAGACTTGACACTGCAAAAACCAAACCAATGACCTCAATGTGAATTTGAGCAGCTCTTCCAGAACGCAGAACAAGACAAAAATCTATAAAGAAAGAGGCTACAAGAATACAATATATAAGACACCTTCCTGGAACTGGAGAAGTTCCTGGAAACTTAGGGAACAGATGAAAATCTTCTATCATGTTTCAGGCCATTTTAATGAAAAGTGTAGCATTTCCAGACAAATTGTGGTAAAACTTATTATCATAAGGATAAAGATGAAAATCATACAAGTAGGAGTCTGAAACAAGAGGAGGCAAAATGCATTGTGGGGAAGGAGGGCTACTCCCTATTCTTCTTGTCCCACCCTGCACTCTTCCTCAAGGCTGTGGAGCAAGTTACCTGAGGGGCGAGCTAGGAGATGAAGGAGGCCTGAGTAGCTGGCCCTTTCACCCTCCCCCAGTCTTTGAGATCTGCCTACCTGCCAAGGTCAGCTTCCCCACCCAAATCATTCTCCAGCACTGTCACCACTTAGGCTGTGTACTGCTTTCCTCATTCATTCTTTCAGCCAATACGCATTGAGTGCCTGCTTGGTGCTGAGCTCTGTACCTTGTGCTTTTCTGTAGACAAAGTTCTTGCCCTCAAGGAGCTCACCACTAGGTAGGGAGATAGACAATAATCAAAGACAATGATAGGTGTACACACAACGGGGTCAGGCAGTGCTAAGAGCTAGGAGGCAAACAAAGCAAAGCAAAGAGAGGGATTGAGTTGGAGGGAGGGAGGGGTCCTGCCTCATGGAGAGGGTGGTCAGGGAAGGCCTTAACGATGACGCAACATTCAAAGATGCCTGAAACAGATGGGTGGTGAGCTAAGCAGGCATCTGGGGGAAGAACATCCAGGCAGAGGGAATAGTGTGCAAAGGCCCTGAGGAAGAAGCATGCTTGGCCTGTTTGAGGAAAGTTGAAGCCAGGAGGTTGGAGCTTGGGCAAAGCAAGGTAGAGAGAAGGCTTGCTGAGGTAGTGGAGGTGGGGTGTCAGTTTATGTAGGAGCTGGGGGTGATGGAGGGAGCTTTGGATTTTCTTCTAGGTGTGATGAGGAGCTGTTGGAGGGGCCCTCCCTCATGACACTCTCCACCATTTGAAGTTATCGTGTGCTTTTTACTTGTCATCATCTGCTCCCTCCTCTAGAATATAAGCTTTGTGACGACAACTACTTTTTACATCTCCCTTACTGTTGCTCTCCCAATCTCTAGAGTGACACCTGATATGGAGAAAGTGCTGAAAAATTATTTATTGACAGAATGAATGAATGAAATAAAAACTATAAGTAGGCAGATATTATGAAGTAGAGAAAAAGAGTAGAGGAGACACAGCTAATTTCTTGACTTAATGGTGGTGCTGCAGCATGGGGTCCCCCAAATTCCATGGGGTCTGGAAGCTCAGCCCCTGAGGCCCAGCTGATCGACTCTCCTTGGGTTATCTTGTGTGCATGCCTGCATGACTAACCTGTCACGTCTGAGCAAACCTGCTGGCCCCTCCATCTGGGAGCTACTACTTTCCCACATCTGCCCACAGCAGTGCCTAATTCAATCTGAGTTGTCATGCATCCCTCTGGCAGGTTTTCTCTTCTTTCTCATCTTTATCCCAGGGACCTGATCCAGTGTTTTGCCATATAGGCAAGTGGCCAATATTTATGAAATGTCTAACTGAACTGAGATGCTGCAAATCAATGATACAGAAAGATTGAAAGTGGAGAGATAGGCAAAAGTAAACAAATACAGGCAAAAAGATTTTTTAGAAAAGCAGGGTTGGTGATATCCATTTCAGACAAAATAGAATTCAAGAAGGGAAATGCATTAGTAAACAGGACAAAGAGGGACATTTATACAGATAAAAGGTATAATCACAGCATTTATAAATAGCCAAGCACTGCCCATGTGTCGGATAACATTCGACACCCACTCCTAATTAAAAGGGGGAGAAAACCTATTTGCGAGCTAGGAATGTAAGTCCACTTAATAAGTGTGATAAATACTGTCTAGCTCAAGCCAGCAGCTACCATATTTAATGGTGACTACAGAAGGTATTTTCATTAAAATTAGGTGAAAGCCCAGTATCCCTGGTGATATCAAGAGATTCGGTTGTTAATCTCTTAAGAGTTAATCAGTGTTTGATAAAGTGGATGGATTAAGTATAAAATAGAGAAACAGCAATAGCTTTGCTTATATCCACGAAAACCAGTTAGAATATCTAAAGGGGGGAAAACCCATTTTCTTAACTGCATTAACAAACCCAAGATACCCTAGAAAAAATAGGTTAAGAAATGGGTAAGATCCCCTTTTATTCTGGATGATGAAAACTAGAAATCTTTTTAAGATACACAAAATAAGATATGAGAAATGCACATATTTATCTAGAGGAAAAAATCTATGAAGTTTGTGACAATGTCAATATTCTTCAAATAAATGAATAAATCCAGTATCTTCTCAATCATTTAAAAGGCGAACTGCAAAAGGAGAAAATTGTAACTAATGCAGGAAAAGGATAATTTTTTTCCTTATATAAAGAGCTCTCAAAGATCAAAAAAAGGGGCTTTCACTCATTAGTAGAACAAAAGGGCAGAAGATAGGAACAGACAGTTCATGAAGGAGGTCAACTTGACTGGTAATCAAAGAAATTAGCAAATCAAGTCACTGCCTTTTTATGCCAATCAAGCTGTCCAAGATGAAAAAGACAGAAGGATGGAGAGGCTGAGAAGATCTATGTCTCCCTCCTCCGTGGCCGCTGGTGGCTTAAAGTGCTACACTCTTTCTCAGAAGCAATTTGACAATAGATACCAAGGATTTAAAATGAGTTCACATCCTTTGACAAAGAAATTCCCTTCCCATGAAGTCTGTCCTAGAGAAAATAGATATGTGGGCAAAGATTTATAGACAAAGACATTTATTCCTGGGAGAGATTAATATTAAAATCACATTTTGAATAACATTTGAATTATGAGTAAGTTCTTCTGAAGTACTGTTAATTTTAAAAAGGGATTTTGAAACAGTTTATTCCATTTGATCCCAATTTATATAGGTATATAGGACAAATATAGGTGTGTAATATATATACACATAGACTATACATGGACATATAGAATAGACAAACAGAATACGTGTGGATACACGAAATCCCAAAATACCACCAGTGATTATCTCTAGTGGGATTATGGGTAATTCTTATTTTTGTAATAGTCTTCTATATGTTTTTTACTTTGCCAAATTTTCTACAATGATTAGGAGTTACCTCAATAGTAAGCAAATGCTCTTATTGGTTTCAAAAAAAAAATATGAGAAAAAATATCAGAACCAATAATTGCCTAAAAATGTGGCTCTCAAGGTGAGCATGGGACAAAAGTTAACTCTAGTGATATGTCTGTTCCTCTCTCTCTCAGCTCAATTCAGAAAAATGTATCCCAATTTTAGACTCACTCCCAAGGCCTCACTCATAGGAGTTCTGTTTGGAATTGGGCCCCCCTTCTTCTGTTTTGTGTATTCAAAACTGACAGAGGTAGGAAAGAAAAATTTATCCTGGAAGGAAAATTAGATCGAACACTGAACATTTCATATTAAGCCTGGAAATGATGATAACTCTATGTATTATTGTTTAAATAAATCTATTAATCATTAAAAGAAAAGATCATTGCAATAAACATTTACCACAATCCTTCCTGTGAAAAAGGTGCAAGGCTGAGGACAGTGAAGCAGAATCCAGAAGATGCGGATCCTGTCCCAAGTACAGAATTGTCAAGTGAGGAAGATGGATTCCAACTTGGAAGGCCATAAAACGTGGCAGACCGGGCAAAGAGAGACTGAGAAGCCGAAGGCAGATGGACAGGACTAGAGGGGCAGAAAGAAACATTTCACACCTGTCATATCACAGGACACACAGTGAGACAGAGAGGCGGAGAAGATTTTCTTGCATCCCTTCGAGGGACAGAATTTTGAGGGGTTGGAAGGAGGATGGGCACGATGGAGCAAGCAGCCAACACTGGCAGAGCGCTTGCCGTGAGCAGGGGCTGCGCTGAATGCTAGGTGTGCTGTGTCATTCAACCCTCTGACCCAGCTCATGAGGGTGGTGCTATGACGAACCCCATGTTTTCGATGGGGACACAGAGGCCAGCAGTTTGAACAATTGCCTGTGTCTCCACACACGGAGCAAGGCTTTGAGTCCAAGCAATTTCACCTCTCAGCACTTCTTCCTCTGCCGAGAAGAGCATGCGTGTGTGGGCCAGAGCTGAATTGTTCAAGGATGTGAGAAGCCAGGAATGTCACCCTTCTCTTTCTCAATAACCTATCCCCCTTCCCTCTCTCCCACCCTAAACAGCCTCGAGCCTCTCCTCTAAACAAGTGACTAACCAGTAGCTATTTAAAGAGTATGTGTTGAAGATGCGCCATGTTATTAGCTTCGATATGACACTGAAGAGTCTTAGGTCTGGGCCTCTGGAGAGCCTGGAAGGGGGATAGGTTTCCTTCATGAAGGCTCTTCTTTAATTCATGTTCTCTGTTAATTTGATAAGCGCTTCCTGAGTAGGTAATATGCTAGAAGAGTGTGCCAGGTGCCGGGGATGCCCTCGCATCTCCTTAGGCAGAATCTTCTGGTCCGCACCTCTCCTCTGAGCCCACGGCCCACATGAGCTCTATATTGGAAGTGTCATGGGGATGTGTCATCCTCAACACATCCCAAACAGAATCAGGAGCTCTCTGCCAAGCCTCCTGTTCCTTCAGGGATTTCTTTCCGGGCGAAGTAGCTACCCAGATGCGCGAAGCTAGAACTGACTATCTTCCCTGCAGCATCTGATCCATTCCCAAATCTTATTCAGTCTAACCTCCAAAATAGCTACTGCTGTCACCTGCACTGCCACCAGCTCAGTCCCAGCCCCCACTATGTGTCTCCTGGACAATCGCAATAGCTTGCTTGACCGTATTCCTGCCTTCATTCACTTGTCACACAGAGAGAGCCTATCACTCCCTCTCCTTAAACACCCCAGATGTTTCCTTTACATTTGGACAAAGACAAAACAAAAGTCTTTGGCTCAAGCCCCCATTTAGCCTATTCCCTTGTCTCTCCCTATTCTCCTCATTACACATTGAGTATGAAGGCGGAGAAATATGTGGGCATCTGCATTCTAGGCTGTTAACATTGGTCACCTTGGGATGTGAGGCTGGAGGTGGGTGGAGATTTCTTCAGTTATAAATAAAGATATAATTGACTTGTAACATCACATTAGTTTCAGGTGTACCATATCATGATCCAATATTTACATACATTGCACAATGATCACCATCAATGAGTCTAGTTTGCATCCATTGCCACACAGAGTTACACATCTTTTTTTAAGGTTATCAAAAGGCACAGCATTCTGCTTATAAAATAAACAAATCCTGGGGACGTAACGTACAGCATAGTGACTATACATAGTAACGCTCTATTGTCTATTTGAAAGTTGCTGAGAGAGTAGATCTTAAAAGTCCTCGTTACGAGAAAAAAAAAATGTATGACTATCTCTTCTGTTGATGAGTTGTTTCACCAGTTGTTGTGCACGCAAGTTAACTGTGTAATATCAGAAAAAAGGAAATTAATGACATAGGTTTCCATGGGGGCCATTACTTAGAGAATGATTGTCTATCAGTCGTATGGAAAACCTCGTTGTAATGATATTTGCCTTCTCTTTCCCAGGTCACACAAGACAGAAAATAAGGTGGTGGCCTGAGCACTCATACTAAAGTTGGATCAAAAGCTTTCAACCAAGTGTAGAAGCAAATAGTAACCCTGTTGATTTAGCCCCAGCATCCTAAATTGCCATAAGAAAACTCACTACTCTAGCTGTTAGTGCTGATTTATGGAATCTCATTTAGATCATTTTTAGCCCCACCAAAAAAAAGTTGGTCTCGCTGAATACACATGCAGCTGATGGATCCTTCCATTTCAACGTGGCCACCAGCAAAACCACGCTGAATGTGAATAACTGCTTCAGATAAAATGACAGAAGCCATAATTTATAGGAAGCTCCCCATGAATTTAGGAGAGAGGTCAAGCTGATGGCGCATCAAGTATGATATTATGCCTGGTGCTTCCCAGTGGTCAGTACGTTTGGAATCTAGCCAGGTGGTTCTGTGAACCTCACCACAAAGGACAAAGGACAGTATTCTCCCAAACCAGAAGGTATTCCAGGCATGGTGTCAACTCTTATTACCTAGTTAAAAATTGATTATCAAAACGTCTATCTGCCGAGTCTATCTGACTCAACCATCTTCACTGCACATTATCTTTTATGGATCTTAAATGTACGAGCTATTAAAGCGGCCAGCTCCTCTTATAAAACAACACAGAGGGAAAGGAAGGATGTTTCCCTGAGAGCTCCTACATGAGAAACAGGCAGTGGTGGAACAGTCAGCTACAATCCTGAATTTTCATCATGGAATTTTATGTCCCATCTTTAATTTATTTTCCTGGAATCTGGAGTCGGCACCAGGATTTCAACCACAAGCCTTGGTAAGTGGGGACTGGGAGTTTCACAGCATATATCATGTTCAGAATAATTTCATCTATGACCTACCCAGTGGGTCTTTTTTTTTTAAGACTTTATTTATTTATTCATGAAAGACCCACAGAGAAAAGCAGAGACATAGGCAGAGGGAGAAGCAGGCTCCCTATGGGGAGCTTGATGTGGGACTCAATCTGAGGACCTGGGATCACACCCTGAGCTAAAGGTAGATGCCCAACCACTGAGCCACTCAGGTGGCCCTACCCAGTGGGTCTAAACTGAATTGGTGGAATGGAAGAGTGAGTTCTCAAAGTTCCATCCATTAATTGGAGCCAAACTATCTGAAATGGTAAGAAATCATAATTTCTTTAAAGCTATTTTTCATTTATTTTTACATGGGTATGTAATTCCTGGCACATGAAGGTCTTAGAGCAGGATGGCTGGAAAACTCTCCTCTGGCGGCATATCTGGATTCATTCAAAGTAGGCGGGACTAGAAATGTTGACAGAGATTTTAAGATGGTAAAGAGTGAAATGTGAGACTTGATGTTTCTTTGAATGCAAAGGGTCCATAAAGGGATATGTCACGTAATACCCTCAAAGTTGCTTGTTTCATGGGTGACTCTGGCTCTCCTTTCAGTGGCTTTGGTCTCTCGTCGTTTTTCTCTCTCCTATCCTGCAATCAGTGTTGGCAAATCATTTGGACTATGTGAGCAACTGATGGGCAGATGTACAATAGACAGACAATTCTATCCCTTCCAGGATTAAAACCTTTTGCTGTGTAACTTTGCACTACCTCCTCATTATGTGTGCGTGGGGTGGGGGTGGGCGGTGAGTAATCCTGTCCCATCTCTTTGAGCTAAGTCATGACATTGGTTTTGGCCAAGGGGATGGTAGCAAACAGGAGACAAGCAGAAACTTGATGCGTTTCTGCATTCCCACTCACTCTTTTGCTTTTGCTGGGGAAGCGTGCCCGGGCTGGCCTGCTGGGGGAATAAGAGCCGTGGAGCAAAACTGAGACAACCCAACAGAGGCCCCAGACAAGGGAGAGCTCTGCTAAGATGGCAAGACTGTCCGGCTTTCCTGCAGCTGACTGTTGACGTGGGAGTGGGTCCTGCTGAGCCCAGCCTCAGATCAGCAGAACCAGTCAGCCAGCCCACAGAACTATGAACCAAAACAAATTTTTACCATATGCCACTGAGGCCTTGTGGTTGTTTGTTATGCAGCATCATTGGAAAGATAGTTAACCGATACAGGTTGTAAGTCATTTTCCCCTTGTATTTGTCTCGAGGAAGAAATACAAGCACAGAATATCTCCCACGGACAAGTTGTTCTTTCGTTCCTTCTTGGACTGGTTGATGTTTTATGTCAGGGAGTGCTCTATGCTGCTCTGAGCCCCTGACTTTGGGTTGTGAGCACCCCTGTTGATGTTTTTGCTTCTTTCTGAAGTGCAAGTGAGGGATCTGCTCTGGTGCATGAGAAAAGGTGGGCCCCACTCTCTATCTTCGTGTGAATATTGGTGGTTTTAATATTCTTATTTTGATAGAAAATGGCCTGGATGTTTGGATGGGTTTTATTGTTGGAAGAGATATCATATTTGAGATCCTGAGGGATTCTAACAGCCGAAGTGTAAACTTGGATGGAAACAGAATCAGAATAATAATTGTTAATGTCTGTAGTGTGCATCAGTTTGCCAGGAAGGAAGGCTTAGAGAAGCTCCTGGCTTCTGTTCATTCATCTAAGCCTCTGGATAAGTTTTTTTTTCAAATAAGAACTAGCATTATCCCCATTTTACAAGTGAGACTAACCCAAGGATAGTTGCCCAGTTAGTGAGTAAGATCGGTCCAGCTTGTTGGATGCCAGAGCCCATGATCTTGATCACAAAATTATATTGGCTCTTATCAGGTCGGAGCACATGGGGGTCACCTGCTTAATGCTTAATCCATAAACCAAACCCACTCTTTTGCCCTCTCACCATGCCAGTGAGTTTCCACCATGGGCTGGCTAAGGATTCTCGTGAATCTTTGCCACCAGGACTAACAGCAACTCCATCCAGACCCCTCCAACCACCCTTGCCCCAAGATCCCTCCCTAACTCCTTCCCTTCTAATGAGGATATTTACCTACATTTATCAGATGCCTAGCATGAAACAAGCTCTCAGGTTTCTATTTAGCATGTACAACCTCTCAGAAGGTATTATTACCATGTCTATTTTACAGATGAGCAAGTAGGGTAGAAGAGAAAGCAAGTACCTGGTCAGCTCATAAGAGTAGACCAGTGTCCAATCTTTTAGGATACTAAACTCTACATTTTTCTTTTTTTAGGTGAGGGAGACACAGAGAGTGAGGGAGAGAGAGAATCTTAAGTGGGGGCCATTCCCAGCATGGAGCTGGATGTCTATGGGGCTGGATCTCATGATGCAAAGGGTCCATAAAGGGATATGTCACGTAATACCCTCAAAGTTGCTTGTTTCATGGGTGACTCTGGCTCTCCTTTCAGTGGCTTTGGTCTCTCGTCGTTTTTCTCTCTCCTATCCTGCAATCAGTGTTGGCAAATCATTTGGACTATGTGAGCAACTGATGGGCAGATGTACAATAGACGGACAATTCTATCCCTTCCAGGATTAAAACCTTTTGCTGTGTAACTTTGCACTACCTCCTCATTATGTGTGCGTGGGGTGGGGGTGGGCGGTGAGTAATCCTGTCCCATCTCTTTGAGCTAAGTCATTAGCTCATGAGATCATGACCTGAGCAGAAATCAAGAGTTGGACACTTAACCAACTGAGCCACCCAGGCGCTCCCTAAACATCCACATTCTTAACCAAAGTTCTATCTACTGTTTCTATATGGAGATTTCTGACTTTGTTTTTGTTCTGGGTATCTATAAGAAATATAGCTCTGCCTTTCCATACCTGAACATATTTGGGTCTTAGTTCCCTGTTGTGGTAGGAATTTCATCTTGGTCTCCTTTCTACCTGGTCTTTGGCCACCCATCCATCCAGGTCACTGTTGCATCCTCCCTGAGCCATCAAGCATTGCATCAGGCCTGTTCGCTCTCAGGGCTTCATTTGTGCCACTTTTAGGGAAGTGTTATGCTGTCCCTGGTCACCCTGGGCTGGAGAAAACCATGAGGGTGTCTTGAGGCCATCTGTCTGGACAGTCCATGCAGATACGTACTTTGTTCCTGCACCACTGCACCACTTGACTGACCTGCAGAACTCAAGTCCTCTACAGCTCTACCTGGAGATGGGAGTTCCAGAACATTCCCATAGAAGCAGGGCCCAGGGCTCCTTCACAGGCATCCTCCAGCACCTCCTCTCCTCCATCACACTTTTAAGCATACCCCTTACCTAACATCCTCTCTCATCATAGTTTCTAGTTGTCTATGCACATATTATCTATTTTTCCAAGATGGTTGGATTTTTTTTTGCCTAAAATAATTAAGTACTACAATAGATGCTTAGTAATTTCAAAATATGCAGTGCTCTGATATTTGAGGCATTGGGCAAAATTAATTTGCAAGTCTTACTCTTGTCATCTAAAAACTTGAGATCAAAAACACATTCCTTAGGGAGCAACTATGACTGCTCCCACTGCCTTCAAAAGTTCAGTGGTAGAATTTGAAACCTGCCCTCTTACTTAGACTAAGTTCTCGTATTTCTTAGAATTTTCCAGAAAATTGGCACTAGCACTGTACCATGGTGTAAATAATTTTAACAACAACAACAACAACAACACTAATAATAATAGCTAGTCTTATTGAGGGCTCAGGATGTGCCTTAAAAGTGTTTTCATCTCCTCAATCATTTCACTGTCACAGAATTTTATGAAGAGGGTTCTTTTATCACCCCCACTTTGCCGATGTGGAAACTAAGTGGGCAGGCACATCGCTCAAGATGACAGAGGATGTAGGAGGCATAGGTAGGATTTGAACTTCGGTGGTTGGATGCTGCAGCTGTCCCTCTTAAATATTTGAGGTTGATCTACTCATTACACACTTAACTGGGTTAAAAGGAAAGGAAGGGAAGGGAAGGGAAGGGAAGGGAAGGGAAGGAAAGGAAAGCAAAGGAAAGGAAGGGAAAGGAAAGGGGAAAGGAATGGAAAGGAAAAAGGGAAGAAATGAAAGGCTACGTGTAGGAACACAAGACAGGAAATATATGATGGAAAGGCAATGACTGAGTGTACGTTCATTTATCCCACATTATTCGTCAGTGTAAGTACGTTCCCTGCTCCCCCCCCCACGCCCTTGTACATGCGTACAACCTCTATGTACAGTCCTCACACTGTTTTCATGACACCACCCTGCCACTGTGTTCCTATGTGTCTATCTCCCTTGCCAGAATGTATGTGAACTGAGGGCAGAGATGGCTCCCCTTTGAGCCAGGGGCTCAGTAAATGTTTGCTATGGGCTGTGGCCCCCTGTGCACAGTACAGGGAAAGGTCTTCTTTCCAGATAATAGGGGACAGCTTCAGTTGGCTGCCCTTGCCCCCAGGGTGGATACCTGTCTGTAAGCACAGAGGAGGAGAGGATGATGCCCTCTGTGACAGTTGAGGACAGGCTGTATTGACAGTCTCATCTTGATTCAGCTGTCTCTGTCCTTCTGTATGACTTTCCAGCACTGGTCACACAGATGTCCCAAGGCACGTCAGGTATTTTTTATCTCATTTTCTTATGTTGTGTCTAAAGCAGTAACTCAGCTCTTTGGCTGTCCAACAAATGTTTGTTGAATTGAATTTACTATCAGAGCTGTCACCTTCTTGATGGACACCTGGAAAAATGGCTGATGCGTCCTTAAACAATTGTGAACAGATGGTCCAGACTATTTGGATTGGGATCTAGTGAGATAGCAAACCAAGATGCCTTGCATAATGTGGGTTCTGCTTCTCCCTAAAGCCTCGGTCCTTTTAAGTTGCCAGGGCCACTTTCTGTTCACTAAGTCTACACTGAAGCTTTTGTGCATGATTCCAACAAGCCAGCCGCTCAGCAACGCCTCTTGTGTTCTCCCTGGGAATTTGGGAAGCCAAGAGGGAGTGGACCATTTATGTCAGTATGCCCAGTGATCTCACTGTCTAAGTAGTAGGGGAGGGGAAGCTCCTCAAATGGCAATAATTATTTTTTAAAATGTGTAGGAGCAATGATAGGAATATGGACAGGTGCTAACTCTGCCTGGAATCATCAGCTCCTGTTTCCCATAGCAGCAACCTTGACAATATTCTTTTGTATTGACTGGCTTTTCCTTCTTTCTGGATTCATTTCCCTGCTTATCCACTCCTGTTTTCTAGGATGTCCTTCCAATTAACCACCTGCATCGAAGCCCTTGCCTCAGGCTCTGGTTTCAAGAGAACCAAAATTGAGACACATTCTGACCATAGCTGAGTCTGGATGTGGTTGAAATTGGCAGGGAAACCAGCTTGGTTGCTAGGGTACCACCAGTCCTATGAGACATTATGAAGACCTGAGTTAGAATATTCACTGTAGAGCATGAGGTAAGCATAGAGGCTAGTGACACACGGGAAGCAAAATGGGAAAGAGGTACCTATAGATTAGGTGAGGAAGAATTTATGGGTTGGGAAGGAAGAGTAAGAAGAAAGTAAAATGCTAAGGAAGAGAAAGGTTATTTTAGTTTCAGACATCTTGGGTTTGAGGCATATATAGGAAGAGGTTGTCCCACAGGGAAAGACAAAAATAGCGACCTTTTTGATTTTTCATTCATCCCATTGGCCCTTGAGCACTTGAATTGCCATCTGTCCAACCATCCATCCGCTGTACATACATACGTATGTACGTACATACATCCGTTCATCCTCTGTATGTTGGGTGCTTTGTATGTACTAGGAAATGTTCCCAGCCCTGGGGATGGCCATGGTCCAGATTCTCTAGAAAACAAAGCTTGAGGCAAAGACTAAAATGCTTATGTTTCATTCGGGAGGCGCAAACTCAGGGCAGCAAGAACGGCAGCAAGGAAGTGAGGCGAGTAAGAACGTGAGTGATGTGTTATTGTGCTGACTTTCACTTAAGGACGAGCCACGGAGAGACAGAGACAAGGCTAGTTGCTCAGCAGATTCATCCACTTGGCAACGGACTTCTCCGAATGGCACGCAGGAAGAAACCATGCCTCAAAGCAGTTTCCGGGAGCAAGGAAGGAGAGATGGTCTCTCTGATGATTCCTCCTATCCCATTCGGTTCCTGTTTCCTATTGGTCACAGTTTGCCCCATGGAGAGTCAACTCTACTGGATGTCCTACCCTGCAGCTGGACTGTCCCTCTGATGGTTGCTCAGGAAGTCAGATCCCACTCGCCCTGCACGGTGTGCTCTTTCACATCAGGAAGTGGCAGGAACTCTGGGGCACGGGCCTCCTTAGTCTGAGGCGGAAGGCCAACCCACGTGGGCTCAACGGGGCTTAGTAGGGCACGGTGGACGCTGTATGAGAACCAAATGGCTGGAGGCTCCAAGGGAATCAGAAAATATGCCAAGATTTTGTCTGATACAGGGTAGAGCCGAAACAAGACAAGACTTTGGCCCGATGAAAAGTAAACTAAGAGACACAGAGAGAAAAAAGGTGAGATACCTTAGTTAGCCCTTTTCAGGCTGGTGACCTTTGCGTCGAAACGTGAATGATGAAGAAGAGATGGCCACATGCCAGCCAGTCTTTCGAAAGAACATTCCAGGCAGAGGGATCAGAAGGTGTAACAGCCTTGAGGTACAAAGAATTTTGGTACAGTTGAAGAACAAAACAGATGCCGCCGTAGCTACAGAAAAGCAAACTAGGGTGAGTGGAAGGACGTAGGCGGGAGTTGGGTCATGGAAAGTGGAGCAAAGAATTGGAAACCCCATTGCCAGGGCAATCATCACATATCCACACATGCCTATCAGTCTTCCACCCAAAACGGGGGTGATGGGGCTTTAGATAGGAATCAGGTTTGCAAGGTGGGTGGGGATGGCCGCATTCCAGAGGGAAGCCATGATTTTGAAGAGCTTTTAAGCAAACTGAACGCATAATGTCAGAATTGCACTGATACAGTAACTGTTACTTGATAGAAAATCGTCATTATCAATAATTATAACTATATCAAGAAAAGTAATTATTAGTACAAGTTTGGGAAGCTCCTGGCTGTGGACTGCTCATTCTCCGTTGTTTGCTTTCTGATAGTAATTTCATGATGCTACAGAGCACTGGGTGGGGAAAACATATTTAATCTAATAAAGGTCGCCCTCGCATCTCTCCTGCTCTGTGACATGCCATTTACTGAATCATCCATTATTGCCCAAAGAACAAAGATGAGCTTCACTAAGCAACGGATGATAAAGTTCACTTGGAAATTGGGGAAGAAATTGCAGAACTATTTGAGGCCAAGGGCACCATCATGCACAAAAATCAATAGCTGTCAGGCAACTAGGAGGGAGGGGAATGAATAAACACAGTAAATAATGCTGAGAGATGACTCGGTGCCAAGCAGCCAATCCAGGAGGAGGCTCGGAGTGTGGCAGAGCGCTCCAGGGCTGGAATCAGACCAGCCTGAGTGTGAATCTCTGCTCCACTTGGGCACGTCTGGTATCCTGTGAAAGCCTCAGTTGGCTCCTCTGCACAATGGGAAGAGAAACAGCGCCCGCCTCCTGGGTTGCTGGGAGCCCCACACGAGGGAGTGAATACGAAGCTGTTCAATGCTCAAGCAGCAGCAGCAGCACCGCCCCTGCCCTCCCCCTCCTCTTTCTCCTTCAGTTCAAGGTTTATCAAGGCAACACAAAAGATAGGATAGTGCAGTGAGGAACCTTCCAAAACCTACTTTCTTAGACTGGGAAGAGAGAAATAATAATAATAAAATCCCACAAAATTAGTTAGTGTAAAAAAAAGATGCCTATTGGGTTTTCGTTTGCCTCACATCATTGACAGTGAAATGAGCTTCTTCCAAGTTATGTTCAAACTCAAAAAAAAAAAGTTTAATTATTCACACATATTCACAAGATCCCTCCCAATATTAAAAAACCATCAAAGGGAATTCAGGATTGTGAATTAAAAAAAAACTGAAATACTGAATAGTTTATAACACTTCCCACACTGCATCATCTCTTCCTTTCATAAAAAAAAAAAACTTTAAACATTTGATATAAATGTTTTTGTTTGTGCTGGGTTTTGGTGCAGTCGGAGAGAGTCTTAACAGTTTGAAACTAAGTGATAATAAGGGTGATGAAAAGACATTTGAATAAGTTACAAATTGATATGGAAGATACTGGAGGTAAATAACAGCAACTACTGTGTTCTGGCTCTGGTATAATGAGTCAGGAGGCATTATCCCTTTAATTCCTCATGTCATTTTGATAATGCACATATTACTGTCCTGTTTTTCAGATAAAGAAAGTGAGGCTTAAAGCTGAGCTATTTCTTTAAGGTTGCTCTGCTCATGAGGGTGTCAGCTGTAAGATTCTTTTTTTTTTTTTTTTAAGATTCTATTTATTCATGAGAGACACACGGAGAGAGGCAGAGACACAGGGAGAGGGAGAAGCAGGCACCATGCAGGGAGCCCGATGTGGGACTCGATCCTAGGACCCCAGGATTACGCCCTGAGCCAAAGGCAGATGCTCAACTGCTGAGCCACCCAGGCGTCCCCAGCTATAAGATTCAAAAGGATATTGATCTGGGTCCAGAGTCTGGGCTTTTAATCAGTATGTTTTACTTCCTCATCCATCTATCATCCACCCACCCATCCTTCGACCCATCCATCCAACCATCATCTACTATTCATTTTCCATCTATCGTTTATCTGTCTGTCCATCACCCACCCATCCAATATCCATCCACTATCTATCCATCAATGAATCTGTTTGTCCATCCTTTCACTCACCCATGCTTTTTTTTTTCATTCCTCCCACTAATTAATTAAGCAATTTATGTTGGTGATGCCTCACACCAACTTCTTAAATCTGTCCCGTTTTCTCTCCATTGCCAATGCTAAAACCTAGCCCAACCCACCATCTTCTCTTGCCTGGACAACTGCAGTGGCCTCTTATCTGGTCTCCATGTTTCCACACTTCCTTCTCTACAGTTCATTTGATCATCACTGCTACCAGAGCGATCTTCCTGGGGAGGCATATTGCTCCCCTAACTGAGCTTCCCCAGTGTATTATCAATGCATTACCAGCCCACTCTGGCTGTCTCTCTGACACCTCTCTCATTGGCTGCTTTCTGGCTCATGCTCTTCCAGACATGCTGGTCAACTATCTATTCCTCAAACAAGCCAAGGTTGTTCCTGCCTTAGGAACTTTACAATTGCTGCCGCGCCCTGAATCTTCTCCCCTTAAGGGACTCCCTCTTTCTCGTTATATAGAACTCAGCTTACATTACCTCCTCAGAGATGCTTTTCCTAATCAATTCATTGAAAAAAGAACCCACTCTGTTTGGCATCCTCAAGTGGTCTTCGATATATTGCTGTCCTTTTTTTCCCCCCAATATATATATATCCCTATAATAAATTATATCATTTGGTTGTCTAATCCTCCTCTTTTTAACTTCCTCAGATATACAAATGTACTAGAGGGCAGGAGCCATGTGCAAACTAACACATAACTCAACTCATACATGCTTACTGCTTAACCTACTATGTTCCTGGCCCTGTTGTCCTTGCCGGGATATAATGAAGAACAAGGCATACACGGCCCCTGCTCTTGGAGAGGCTACATCACAGCAAAGAGAGACACAGAGGGGAAACTAGCATAATTGCAGAGAGTGGCAATTGTTGTAAATAAACACAGTGACGTAGTAAAGCTGCGGAGACAGAGCGAGACGGTGTGGCTCTAGATCACCTGATCGGTGGAAGTCCCCCTGAGGTGGTGGCATTTGAGCTAAGATGGAGAAAGAAGAGAAGTCAGCCTCTCAAGGAACCAGACTGTCCCACCCAGTGTGAATAACACAGGCCAAGGCACGGAGGTAGACTCAGACCAAGTATATTAAAGGAACGGAAATGAGACCATTGTGACTGGTGTGGCATAGTAGCAGTAGGGCGGTGGCAAGGGGCAGCCGTACAGAATGAAATTAGAGGTGGTTGCGGCTTCCATAAGGATGAGGGGTTCTTACGATAGGTTTTCCAGATTTGGCAAATAAAACTACATGATGCCCCACTTAAATTTGAATGCTACACGTTGAATTTCAGACCAACAACAGGTAGCTTTTTAATAGAGGTTTGTACCAAATGTTGCTTGTACTAAAAAGTGTTTGCTGCTAATCTGGCATTTTAATTTACCTGGACATCCTGTATTTTATCTGGCATCCCTGTTTTAGGACAACACCCCAAATCAGATCAATGTATGACAATGTTCTAGAATCCTGGACCCGATCATGGAGGAGAATCCAGAGAAGAAATTGGAACAGGCAATTAGTTGAATTATCACTCATTTCCATCTACTTGGGGAAAAGAAAAAAAGACATGAGAAAATTGAAATGTGCATTTATCTCCGGAACATATTAAATAATGATTATTCCAGGCGATTTACTCTCATAATTATGTTAAAACTGAGAGGCCATATGCTTCCCTTAAGGGAGGGACCATATCTAATTGACTTTATATCCCTTCCACAGCATGCAGCACAGTACCTTGCACATATTAGGTCCTTAGTAAATAAGTGTTAATTCATTAAGAAGAAGAAAAGCCAGTTTAGGATTTCCCTTGCTCTGTTCCTATCTCATGGAGAGACATAGATCTCAGGGATTCAAGCTGTGATTCCTGAACTTTTCCTACTCTTCCCACTAAATTATGAAGAAGAAAAAAAGAATCTTCCTTGTTGTCGGCATAAGTGATACTTGTCAAGATTCAGTTCTCTTCTACTTCCAAGGGTGTGTACGATCATGCTTTCTCCCCTCCAACAAGATGGTGTTGCCTCATGACTGGTTTTGGTTGATGAAACATAAACAGAAATGCAAAAAAAAAAAAAAAAAACCCACCCAGAAATGCCTTGTGGTACTTGTGGCCCGAAGCATTTCATTCTCACCCTCTTTTCTCTGTTGCAGCACGTTGGTGTCATAGGAGGTGGAATCTCATCCGCTTGGGCCCCAGAGTAGCTCTGATGACCAGAGACTCCTCCATCCTGCCCTGAAGGTGTAGCATGAACAAGAATTGAAACTTCATTGTTTTAAGCACTGAGCTTTGAGCTTTGAGGGTTGTTTATTACCACGACGAACTGACCCATAGAACCCTCGAGCTTCTGAGAGTCTGTAACACTGTGATATTCCCAATGGGTCTTTAGACCTAAGTTGGGCAATCTCAGACCAAGGGACAGAACCATTGTAGCTTTTCTGAACATTTGCCCACAAGCAGAATGCCCTGATTCTTTCCTTTAGTTCACTCTTCTTACTTTAGGATCAACTCTAAGATACAGCCCACGGGATAGGAGGAGTGAAACTTTTCCCTGGTAGAGTTGAATATAAATGAGCCTGGAAACACCTTGAGGGCAGGAGCTGGTCAACTTTATCCCCAATGATCCTCCTCTTGCACATCCCTGGGTACCTAGTAGTCTGGACAATGGGACTGTCCTCTGGACACATTAGTTAGGTCATGTAGCTCATCTGCTCAAAATCCTCTAACGGCTTTTTCATCTCGCTCAGAGCAAAAGCCAAAGTGTGTATAATATCTTATTAGGCCTTGTAGGTGATGTAGCTCCCGACTTTCAGATGAGATAATACAGGATATTGCTTTATTGGCTTTTATTGCATAGGACATGCATTTAAGGATATGTAATTTTACCCTTTATACCTGAATTTATGTTACTTGTTCTATTATCTTTTCACATAAACGTTTGAAATGCTTTAATATTATAATCATAGAAGCAAATCCCAACTCATATGTGGAAATAAGAAATGGTAAAAGGGACTATAATGGAAAGGAGGGAAACTGAGTGGGGAAAAAATTAGAGAGGAAAACAAACCATGAGAGACTCCTAACTCCAGGAAACAAAGGGTTGCAAACGGGGAGGTGGGTGGGGAATGGGGTAACTGGGTGACGGGCATTGAGGAAGGCACATGATGGGATGAGCACTGGGTGTTATACCATATGTTGGCAAATTTAATTTAAATATATTTTTTAAAAGAAGCAGATGCCAAATTAAGAATTATAGCCAACTGTATGAGTCAACTATTATGGCATAGCAAGATATCCCAAAATTTAGTGGCTTAAAACAAAGCAAAAAATATTGTCTCATAGGTCCTATAGGTCAGGAGTTTGGGAGAAGCCTAGTTGGGTAGCTCTGATGCCAAGTCTGTCATGAGTTTACAGCTTTGATGTTGGCTAGGACTGTAGTCGTCTAAAGTCTAGACTGGACTTGGAGAATACACTATTCAAGAAGGTGCTCTTCCATGACTGTTGGCGGAAAGCCTCAATACCTCACAACACAGCCCTCTCCATAGGGTTGCCTGAGTGTCCTCACAACATGGTGACTGGCTCCCCACAGAACAAATAATCCAAGAGAAAGAAGGGAAGCCACGATGTCTTTTATGGCGTAGTCTCAGAAGTCACTCCGTACCATTTCTGCAGTGTTTTATTGGTGATGCAAGTCATCCCCATTCACTGTGGGGCCACCAAAGACATAAACAACAGGAGGTGGAGGTCGTTGGGAGCCACCTTAGGGAGTGACTGTATTTATATCGTTGCTGGTGGTATTGATAGGCTGGAGGAGCACAAGGGAACTTTTGAAAATAGCTCCCCATATTTTCCAAATTCACCTATTCCTTCCTTTGCTTGCGAACAAAGGAAACTCTGGTTAACACGCAAGGTGCTCACAAATGAAGAATTTCCAAGGGGAAAAAATTCTCCTTTCAGTATAGAGCTGCAACTTTTTGGCTACTGTGGGTCTTTTCCCTAAAGACACAAACCTACGTTCAGGCCAACATTCTCTCCCAAGAAAGTTGCTCCCTATAAATGGCAGAAATGTTTTGTCAAATGGTGGATGTGACGTGCCCTCTCTCTGGGTTTGTAGGCATAATGGCTGACTCTCCTTCTTTCCATCTTCTTCCCGGGCTCCAGCCCATTTCCATGGCCTCACCCTTTTCTCCCTTTCCAGGACCTGGTTGCCGTCCCCAAGCATGGTTTGCGAGGGGACCACAGACATGCCTCTTTGGAGGAGGCTGTTTGTGCTTAATCTGTCTACTTGACATAATATTCTGCCCATATCTATGTTTCCTAGTTTCCATAACAGGACTTTCAAACTGGGCTATCCATCTTCACTCGGCATTCATTCTTATTCTATCCATTGTACTTTGCTGGACATTTCTCAAGCACGTTGTTTATAAAATATGTAAGCACGCAGCCTTAAAAAGAACCTGTTCCTGTAAAATGGTCAATAACAATAGCTTTGCTGTTCAACATTATCACCGCCCAGACTCACTTATCCCCTCAAAATAGTGTTCGCTGTATCAACGCGACGCCATCCATTTTGCTCCCGATCATGACACTATTTCTTGGTGTTTTACAGAACAAGACATTATTCAAAGCCAAAAACCTATATGGAATGCCAATAAGGAAGAGCTAACCCAGCAAGGACAGAGAAAATAGTCACTTAGTCCCAAATCCTCCAGGAAGATTTGTAATGTAAGGTTCAGAGATTTTGTCGAGCAACCCATCATTAATGCTAATAAGAATCTGACATCATGGCCTCCTTTCTAGAAACCTCTGGTGTCCACCAGGACATGCACAGTGGGAAACACATCCACCATCCGCCTTCCAGCCTAGGAGACCAAAATTCATTATTGCCATCCTGAAACCTAGAATTTTTTTTTAACTTGTTAATGCTGCTGAGGATGGCAAAATAATGCCTCCGGCAACCCTGTATATTTGCTGTTGCCATCTTCACTGATAAATTACCCAATTTTCTTAGCAAATTCAGCAACAATAACAGTTTTCTGCTAGCAAAATAACCTTTCATTTCATAAAAAAAATGGGATGGAATGGAAACAAGTGAAGAGGTTTCATGTCTCCTATAAAGCCAAGTTCCTACGTTTCTGTTTTCACTAGCTGTGGGTGGGGACTGGTTTTTCATTCCTGATAAATAAAAGTGCTACATTTTAGATTTAGACTATTGCTGTCCTTGGCCTGGCTGACCAAATAATTTTGGTAGAAACGATCTATTGAAACGCTTTATAACCTCATAGGAGATGTAGTGGATGGGGTTTTTTTTTTGTCTGCCTGACAGGTATCCCCCCAAAATCTGATAGCAGCACCCCACTTTCCTATGGCTGAGATTCTTGGTAATTGTGTTCAGCAGAACATATTGTGGGAATTACTGCCTTTTTTAAGAAAAAGATTTTATTTATTTATTCATGAGAGACACAGAGAGACAGAGACACAGACAGAGGGAGCCCAATGTAAGACTAGATCCTGGGCCCTGGGATCATGCCCTGAGCCAAAGGCAGTTGCTCAACTGCTGAGCCACCCAGGCGTTCCAGGAATTACTGCCTTAATCCATCGAAAAGGAGAGAAGCATCTTCAAAGATAGATCTGGATGAAGGGACCTATCTGATTTCAACACTAGTTATGCGCCTCTGCCAAAGAGGAGGCAGAGAAGGAAAAGTGAAAGAAAAAGTGTGGCAATCCATTTTCATCTCCACCCATACGTAAAACCAAGATGAAGCCAAAGACTGAAAATCTGGTGTGATGTCAACTGGAACCAAGAGACAAATAAAAGAAATAGTCACAAGCCATTGTCATGGGGAGAGCATCTTGAAAACTGCCGAAGATGCCTACCCTTAGAGATGCCTAGGCGGGTAAAATATAAGCATACAAGTTACAAAACCACCAAAAAACAGACACTGATGTTGCAATAATTTTCCAGTAAAGTGGGAAAGCCAAGAAACTCTGACTCTGTGCTTTATTGGTGCTCAATCTTCAATACCCCTGATTTAGCTTTAATCCTAATATTCAAGACCACATTTCTGGTGAAGTCAGACTCCACACTGAGCATATCTATGGTTTCTTCCCAGTTCTCAACTGGACACAGACATGTAGAAAAATACATAACTATAACATGTTATATGATATGATATGGGCAATGGAGTACAGAAAAGAACTCTAGGCTCTAGGGTTGTGTTGAGTTGGACAGAATCCTGACTCTACCACTTGGTAAATGGGCACACTGGAAAAATGACAGCTCCCCTTGTGCTTCAGTTTCCTCATCTTCTAAAAGCTGAGAATTCCATCTAGTTCACCAGGTTTAGCATAGCTTGAGTGAGATTAAGTATGTAAAGAGGATGGTGCAGATCAGGTGTTTCATAGTATGAGATTCCATCTTTCCTTTGCTCAATTTCTCAGAACTCCATTGGAATATGACCTATATATCAAGGGGGGGGGTGAAAATATTTTAAAGATTAATTGATTTGATTTTCCTTTAGACAGTTAAAATATAGACAGAAAGAAGAAAGTTTCAACTCTTCATAGTTTAGTTAGCTTTGCTTTTCTCTATAGTCAGAGACTGTCCCTCTGACCCAAGATGATCCAATGCATGTGTGGTGGGCATTTGTTGTTTAGTAATCAGCCAAGTATTCGCTCTCATTTACCTGATTACAGCCCCTCGGCCTTCATTGTAGAAGCACCCTGCACCTACTCTAAGGCATATTGTTCAGGAGAGACTAAGACAAAATGCCTCTGAATTCAGGGTAGGGAACATGACTCACACTTGATCACTGGAAATGGTTCAGGTATGACTATTTGACCCAATCAGGTCAATGAACTCAACTAGGAAGTTTGCTGGTACAGTAGAGAAAAAGTTTACTTTGCATTGGATTTGCTAAACCTGAAGCTCCTGGGGTGCTGCCAGTGGAGGCCGAATTGCTTGAGAGTAGAACTGACACAGAGAAATGCTGAAATGAGTAAGATGGAGTCCTGACAACATCATTAGAACTCCCAGATCCAGCTGATGTTGATGCAAGTTCTTTTCTCTTGCTCTTTGGATACATGAGCCAAACCTTTATCTTTTTACTCTTATACTTTCAACCTATTTGTGTCTTTAAAGTGCAACCCTTGTAGACAACATATAGTTGGATCTTGTTTTTATCCACTCTGCTAATCTCTCTACTTTTTGACTGGAATGTTTGATTCGTTTACATTTAATGTAATTCTTTAAAGGTTAGATTTACATAGTCCACTTTGCTATATGTTTTCTGTATGTCTCGTGTCTTTTATGTTCTTCTATTTCTCCATTAATGACTTACTTTGTATTAGGTAGATATTTGCAATTTACTATTTTATTTTCTGTGTTCTTTCTTTTACAATATATTTTATTTTTCTTAGTAACTGCCCTAGGGACTACAAATAGTATCTTAACTCAAAATAATCTAGTTTGGATTAATGCTAACTTAATTTTAATAGGACACAGAAATTTTGCTTCAAATAAGGCACAATTCCCTCTCTCCCCCTCTATGCTATTTTTTCTCATCCAAATTACATTTTTATACATTATAAAGCACTAGCTCAGTTTAATAATTATTTGTTAATGTAGGCATCTTTTTTTTTTTGAAGATTGTATTTATTTATTCATGAGAGACACAAGAGGGAGAGGCAGAGACACAGGCAGAGGGAGAAGCAGGCTCCCAGTGGGGAACCCGATGTGGGACTTGATTCCAGGACCCTGGGGTCACACCATGAGCCAAAGGCAGATGCTCAACCACTGAGCCAGCCAGCATCCCGGTAGATGCCTTTTAAATCAGAAGAAGAATTACCAAAAATATAGATTTATACTGTATTTGATGCAGTGAAACAGCAGGACACCTGCACTCCAATGTTCACAGCAGCAATGTCCACAATAGCCAAACTGTGGAAGGAGCCTCGGTGTCCATCAACAGATGAATGGATGAAGAAGATGTGGTCTATGTATACAATGGAATATTCCTCAGTTATTGGAAATGACAAATATCCACCATTTGCTTCAACAGGGATGGAACTGGAGGGTATTATGTTGAGTGAAGTAAGTCAATCGGAGAAGGACAAACATTATATGGTCTCATTCATTTGGGGAATATAAAAAATAGTGAAAGGGAATAAAGGGGAAAGGAGACAAAATGAGTGGGAAATATCAGTGAGGGTAATAGAACATAAGAGACACCTAACTCTGGGAAAAGAACAAGGGGTGGTGGAAAGGGAGGTGGGTGGAGGGTTGGGGTGACTGGGTGATGGGCACTGAGGGGGGCACTTGACAGGATGAGCACTGGGTGTTATGCTATATGTTGCCAAATCTAACTCCAATAAAAAAATATACAAAAAAAAGATTTATACTGTGTTTACCTAGGCAATTACTTTTATATTATTTATGAATCAATACTTTTCTTCTCTTTTTTCTTATAAAAACTTAATGTTCAATTATTTGTATTCTAAACTGTCTTTTGTGATATTCCATATCTAAACGGGACATCTAAAAGGGCAGTGGGCACAGGGTAGAATGAGCTATCTTTTATATAAACTTATCTTCTGTTTCTGGGTTCAGGGATATCACATTTATGAAATATAGTGAATGATTATAACACACATATATTTAGCCTAAACAGTATCACCTAACTCAGGGCAATAAAATTTAAATAATAAACCTGTAGATTAGAGATATTATGAATTCTTTCCTATTCTTCTTATTGAGTGTAATTCCTCTCCCCATGACTAGGCTGGCCTAGTGACTTGCTTGACTAATAGAATAGGCTGAAATGATGTTCTAGACTAGGTTTCAGGAGGCCTTGTAGCTTCTGCCTGAGTTTCTTAGAATTCCCTCTCTGGGACCCTTAGTCACCATATGAGTATAGCCACCTAGATTCTATGCTGTGCTGGGGAAGTACCATGGGGGTGCTCCAGGTGCACACCCAGGAAATCCTAGACTTCCAACCACCTCTGCACCTGGGCATCAGGCATGTGAGTGGCGCCATCCTCAGCTCTCTGCACCAGCTCATCCACCAGCTGAAGAGCAATGAGTAACCTCTGCTAACATCAAATGAAACAGAAGACATGCCCACCTAAGTCCTGTGGAACTCCTGGCCCACAAAGTCACAAGCTATAATTAAACAGTGGTTGTTTCAAGTCACTGTGTGTTGGAACAGTTTGTTACGCAGCAAGAGATGATGTAACGAAATGATACAACCTTGTTCATCTGAACCAGTCAGAATTGGCTGCTGGAAATCATCTAGATGCAGGGTCTCAAGCTCAGGTACCAAGACAGGCCATCCAGGCAGGTAATGTAAATGAATGAATAATCTGGGGGAGGGGCAGGATTTATGCAACCCAGAGAGTATATGTCATGTCTGGAGAGGAAAGCCAATAGGTGCCTTGAGGGAACATAAGCCTAGTGTAACCAGACTTTTCAAGAGCTGTCAGATTTTCAAATGCAAAAATCCTAATTTTTAACAGTTGGGAACTAATTAAAATATATATAACGTTACCTTGCAAGCCAAGTAACACACACCTGCAGGCTGCACGAGCTCCCCAGCTACCAGTTTCTAATCTGACTCAACCCCCTTAGGTACAGATGAGAAAATGTTAGTTCAGACGGGGGGATGTGTCATGCTTAAGTTCCACTGTGTGTTAACATTCTAAAAATGCCTGGGGCCCATGGCTTGCCTGCATGGTCCGGGACTCTTGTGTGGCTGGTCAAGACAGAGAATTCTCAGACAGGTGGCACTCTTGGGGTTCTCAGGTTTAACGGAAATGAAAACAATATTACTTAAGGCCTCAGCAAGCTCTCAGAATGGAACTTTCCAGAATTAGCAGAGCCACAGCTCATAATGCCCGAGAACAAATACCCATATCACTAATGGGAGGGGGCAGGATAGAAATCTCTGGCCTTCCACCAGAATTTCCCTCTCAGCAATGAGACTTTGATTTGTTTCATTTGCCTATGCTTGCCAGTGACATTTGCTTTGTGCCACAAATTTGTATGGTAAATAAAAGTATGGAAATGGATGTCCTCTTCCATCAGGACTTGTTGGGATGGTACACTCAACAATCTGCTTAGTTTGTCTTCCCAAATAACTGAAGACTCTGTATTAATTAAGGCAAGCTCACCGCTGTGACTAAGATTCCCGAATTTTAAGTACCTTCACATAATAATAAGATACTCTTGCTTATGCAATAGTTCGGTGTGGGTGTGTGCATTTGTGGGCCAAGTTCCCTCAGCCCCATGTCTCTGATGTCACCTTGGGCCTTGAAATACCTCATTTCTAGTCTTATGGGTGGGGAAGATGTAGACATGAAGGGTTGCATTGGAGAAATTGGTTTGTTTGTTTGAGAGGCTAGGACTGGACAACCATGTACATCATTCTGCTCACATTTCACTGGCCAAGGCACAGTCACATGGTCCCTCTCCACAGCAAGCGTGGCTGGGAAATGTAGTCTATCTGCGTGTCCAGGAGGAGGGGGAACTGGACTCTTGCCTCCAGCAAGCCCCATTCTCCAGGGCAGGCTTCGTGCGAGGGGCACCCTGAGCTGGGCTGGGCTGAATGCTGAAAGCACCTAGACCTTGCAAGATGGGGCAAAATCATTATTTTCAAGCCTCTTCGGCATTTCAGAGATTGTAGAGCTGCCTGCTGCTTCTCCTATAGAAAGACTCCTAGAGAGGCCTGGTCCCAGATTTCCTGTTGCTGTTCAGATTAGAAACAATAGTTACTAACTACACAGCATTATCTGGGAATTGTCATACTATATATCAAAAGCTCAAAGGGAATGTATGCTGCTGATGTGAAGGGCCATATTGTTAATAATAATAATCACTAATGCTTATTGAATGCTTACTCTACACCAGGAACTGTTTACACGAGCATTTTACAGAAACAAATTAGACACATATCGGGGGTATAGCCGGGGCTGGTCAAAAAAGCTTTGTGCAGCATAAGGTATTTAGGTGGGATTAAAAAAAATGTCAGGATCAAGGTTCGAGTGGAGGTCTTAAGGCAGTGTTCTGGTCTGATAGAGTGAGATTTATATCAGCAGGTTGATACAGATGTTGGCCTCCATTACCTTTGAAATATATGAGTGCAACCGCAGTTGGCAAATATACAGATGCAGAGAGTGTGTCTCATGCACGGTAGAGCGTCCTGGACCCAACGTGGTCCAGAGTTCACCTAGGGCTCGCCCACCTAAGTTGCAGGCATTCTCTACTCCCAGCTTCTTGCCCTGGTGACCAGGAGTTTGGCGAAAAATAAAGAGAAACCAATGCACAGTTTAATTCTCTCCCTCGCTAAGATAAATAAGAAGAGCATTGCAGTCTAGCATTTGGTGATACTATGGAAAATAAAAATACTCAAAGCCAGGAGTCTCCTCTGCTTTCCTTGGGAGAGAACCTCCGGCTGACGGTGGAAGAACCAAGCAGATCCCTCTCAGGAAGGTTTTCTGCTTCTGATTTCTTGATTTGCTTTATTTTGTACTCCTGGCTACATGCACAGCTCGCACGTTTCTGTATATAACTGGATGAGCGAGGTCATGAAGTAGGTGGGCTTCCTTCCTGTCTCCACCCCCACTCAGCATCCTCCTTCTCTGCTTGTCTGGGCTTCAGTCGTGTCCTGTTCCCTCAGATCAGAAGAGGATGTCAAATTAACCAATTTTAATTAATTTGTAATTATATGAATGTCTTTTTTCCTCCAGGAGTATTTGAACCCTGAAAAAAGCGGTGTCAGCTAGGAGCAGGTAATTTCTCTCTTACTGAATCCCAGGTACCATGACGAAATTAGGTTTCTGTGGGGCTAACAAGCAGTGACAACTTCACAAGACGCAAGAACCTGCACCAGGAAGCAGTTTTACACCACTACGGCTGCAGATGAAAGGTTAGGCCCGAGAGCCTGGTTACACGGAGGGGCCGGCTGTGGAGCTCAGACAGGCTGTGTCCGAGCCCCAGCTCTGCCACTGACTTATTGCATAGCCTGGGGCAATTTATTTTACTTTTCTGAGACTCCACTTCCTGACCGAGAAATGGCCATCGACTGCCTTAATGAGGTCAAATTAATGACAAGGTCAGATTTGCCAAAATGCTCCCGAACTGTAAAGTGCCAAATCTAAGTGAAGTGCCTCTGTTTTCCTAAGGAGGCTCTATTTCTGATTTCTGATTGGAGGGTCCTGATGAGGAAGGGACTCAGCATCCTCAGCCACCTGGGGTCTTCTGCTTGGTGTGTGGGGGATGGAGACATATCTTGGACAGGGATTTAATGGAAATTAGGAAAAGAATGTCAGAGAGGAGGGGAGGGGCATTCCAGGACTAAGTAAATGCTGATGGACCATCTGGCCAGTGGAGGCCAGCGCACAGCCTCACGGGACATGGCCTGGGGAGTCCTGTTCAGGGTATAAATTGGTGCCAGTGCCAGTCACTGCCCTCTGAAAGGTGAGCAGAGCCAAAAAAAAAGAGAAGCATATATCCCCAGGGAGTGAACAGGTCCAAGGCTGGATCCTCGCTGCCACTTGACATTCTGACTATTGCCAGGCTGCGTGTGGGGCCTGCCAGCTGGGCTGTGTGCACTTGTCTGTATGAATAAATGAGGCCCCGGGCAAT
Organism: Vulpes lagopus; assembly: GCF_018345385.1. Taxonomy (NCBI): domain Eukaryota; kingdom Metazoa; phylum Chordata; class Mammalia; order Carnivora; family Canidae; genus Vulpes; species Vulpes lagopus. The sequence continues at coordinate 132,057,304 of NC_054831.1, forward strand.
GCCGAATGTCTGGGGGCAGCTTCGTGGTGTTGGCTGGGCCTTGGCCTTGCATCCAGTGGGGGTGTTAGTTTGAAAAGACATAGGGGGGACTATGTGGCTCTGGGTGCTTGATCAGATGTTGTCTTGGGGGTAACCGGTTGCATCGTGTCAGAATGGGGGGTGCTGTTTCATGGTGTCACATGGTGTCAGCTCACACCCCCAGGGCTCAGGCTCAGGCTCAGGAATTTAGGAGCCTGAGCAGCCCCACCCACTGATCAGAACTCATGGGTAAGAGAAAACTGATTTGCTATTACTCTCTAAATGTCACCTGCCTAATGCTTATCCACTTGTTGAGTATTAATCACTCATGTGGCTCTGGTTTCCATGGGATCATATGAGCATAAGAGAGAAGGAAAAAAAAAATCCTACAGAAACTAGAATATGGGGACAGCAGCTCAAGCCTTATCTTTCTATCCTTCCTCCTTTTATATTTATGCATAAAATATAGCACAATTATTCCCTGTGCTGCCACTATTTAGATATTTGTTTACTTTTGCAATAAACAAGGGTCTTTGTCTTCCTTTGGAGGCCGGAACGTTCTAGCTCTCCCATTGCTCAGAAGATACTGGATCAGCGTTTCTTGCTGTGGCTGATATAGGGCTGGCGAGTTGCCCCTCACCCTTCTTGTGCCCGTGGAAGACAGTAATCGATCATGTCGTGCTTCTCTGCTGAGCCAGAACCCAGCCTCAGGATCCTTCACGACACAGTGGTCCAGGCAGCCAATACCAATTGATTGGAATTGGTCTAAGAGATAAAAACAGTGTGTCATCTTTGAGTTAATCCCTCCCTCCCTTAAATTCATCTGATTAGGAAAAGGGTGCAGAGGCTTCCTTCCCTTGACCATGATGTTTGCTTCACTTTAATCAGAGAGCTTTGGCTCAATGAAGAGTGGTACAGAGCCAGAAGCAAAATAAAGTTTAGAAGCTGTGCAGACACAAGTCCAAAGGGGTCCTCTCTCTCTGCCCACCCCCCTCCTTTTCCCCACGTTGCAACTCCCAGGGCAGCAGAAGATGAAGGCACATGGCAAAGTCTAGGGAAGAGCCTACCCATGGGGAGAGGGAGCTAGAGTTCTGAGTAGTGTCACTTCTGTCTGGATTCAAGCTAAGGAAATGGGCCAAAGCTTGGAGGAGTCCAGTCACTGAAGGTGCCAGGCAGGAAGCAAGTAACAGGGCCACCCAGTATGAAAGACAAAAAGGAAACAAGGGTTACCATAGTTTCCCCTTCTTGGAGTTTGGATTTTTCCAGAGTTGGCTAACATAAGACTCTTTTCAAAGAGTGAGCCCAATGTTAAGTTAGATGCATTTCTAGGATTGCCTCCTCATTCATTCACTCAACAGTGTTAATTGAAAACCCACTAGGAGCCTGATGCCGTACCAGTTACTTGGGACACCTCCGTAAACAAGCGACCCAGTCCTACCTTCAGGGAACCTACAGCCAATCAGGAAAGCCTGAAATAAATGCATAATTGTCATGAAATCTGATAAGGTCTGAAATGCAGGAAATGCAGAAACTTGCGGGCACTATTTATCTAAACACGTCCATACACGTTGGCATGAGTACCACACTTCAAACCCACGCTTGCCCTGAAATCAGGGTAACAGTCAATTTTAACTCTGCCTTTAGGAGCAGGGATCAAAACACTGCCAGGGAGTTTGGTCTGCCGAGATAGTATCTGACTTGTGGTTGCCTGTTCATTCAGCAGTTAATTCACTGAGCAGCAACCCTGATGCTTTCTTTCTTTTTCAACAAAACCTGTCTTTGGAGAATTTACAGAAAACGACCATGCTGCATTTACCGCCAAACCTCCTCTGAGTCCGACGGGCATAAACAGGACACACAGCATGTGCCCTTTGCGGAGTCAGGTCCAGCGAAATCCTGACTTAAACCCCTCATGTGTGTGTGGTAGGGTCAGTCCTACAAGCACGATTAGAAATAAGAGCCTCTAACTCTGGGAAACGAACTAGGGGTGGTGGAAGGGGAGGAGGGCGGCGGGTGGGGGTGACTGGGTGACGGGCACTGAGGGGGGCACTTGACGGGATGAGCACTGGGTGTTATTCTGTATGTTGGCAAATTGAACACCAATAAAAAATAAATTTATTATTAAAAAAAAAAAAAAGAAATAAGAGCCTCACAGGACTAACGTCAGAGTTGAGGTTATCATTCCACAGTGTTTTTTCTGGAACAGCCCATGCCAGGTCAACTTATAGAATTGTGAGTTTTTTTCCCTTTTAGCTCAGTGTTCACATTCACTGAAATAAGCTAATAATCCCAGTCCCTTGGTAGAAAAATCAATTTTACCTGCCAGTGCTAAAAGAAAAGGAAGAGCTACAGATAAGGGAGCAGTGGAAAAGAGAATTTTTAGTTTTCCAAGAGGAGTCCCTAAGCCTCTTTGAAAACAACACTGAATATTGACTATCCTCATTGAACAAATGCAGCCCCTGATCGTCGCGGCCTCCTGCTGCTCCCGCCCTCGGACAGTTCTCTCCCACACACGGGTTAGCTTTTGTCTCGAATGCTCTCTCTCCTTTTCTCTCAGATGTCTCTCTCCAGGGAAGCCCCTGCTAGGTTGTGAGCAGATCTGTGAAGACCACTAGGCAAGGAAGTGAGATTTCCCGCCCCGGCCCCACTCAAACCTTCGGATGACTGCAGTCCTGGCCAACAACCACTTGATGGCAATCTCATGACAGACCACCAGCCAGAAGCATCCAGCTAAGGTTCTATCAGCTTCCTGATCCCCACATAATAAATGTGCGTTGTTTAAAGCTGCTACTGCTTGGGAGTTATTTGTTACGTGGCAGTAGATAACTCATACACGTCTCATTTATTTTCTTCTCTGACCAAGGACAGCCAATGCATCCTCCATCCAGAGGAGACAACACCTTTCTCATTTTCTACCAATCAGTGATTGATGTGTCACTGAACATTTCTGTCCTCATCACTGATATCCTCAAAAATGCAACATGTCCCAGAGTTAGCAGAATTCTTTCATGTATTTAAGTCAACAGACACATACTGGGATCCCACTAACCATGGACAAGGCAGTGGCTGTGGACTGTGATACTGAGATGAACAAACACACGCACTCTCTCTCTTTTTCAAGGGGAGGATACTACCAATGTCATGATAATGCAGAGTAGAAGGTTCCAGAAGAATCTGGGGAATTCAGAATGAGACACAGTATTCTCTGTCCTCAAACAGCTTACTGGAATCTAGGTAGGGAGATAAAACTTTGAAATTGGAAACAGAGATGATATTCTCAGCCCACAGTTGGAACTTGATATTTTTATGACAACTGCATAGATGTATGGCTGCTAATAGATAAATACTAAATGCCATAAAATTTACATAAGTATGAAACATTTTTCAGTTTCTTATTTTTTATTTTAAGTTCCTTAGGTTTCAGTGAGTTACTGGAGGGAAAAAAAAAAGTTTTTTCAAAGAACAGAATGAAACAATAGCACAAAAGAGAACCCCCAGTTCCATTCCAGGGCAAAGTTACACCTCTCTCCCCTGGCTCCCTATTGCACATAAAGAAAATTAATCCAAATTTCTCAATTCCCTAACACTCCATGGAGAATTTCCTGTACTGGCTTATGCCACCCTATTGTCCAGTTGAAGGAAAGGGCTCATTACACGTGAAATATGCCAGAACCTCACTATAATACTTCTTAAAAATGCATGCTGCAAAAGTTCTTTTTTGCAAGGTCCTTTTATGTCTTTGTTGAATACAGTAATAGAAAAACTGCATTAGAAGTTTCTTTTGCCTCCATTCCTATTCTTGGTTTGGGCTCATGATAGGAAGACTGTTGAAATAAAGTACACATGGTAGAGCAGGCTTTACATCCATGGTAGACCAGATGTCTTAAGACTAGTTCTTTTTTTTTTTTTTTTTTAAAGACTAAATTTGGTCTGCATGGTGTGATGGCTGTTGATATTGTGTTTTTAATTAAGCAATAGTTTATATTCTCATTATTACCCTTAAACTATGGCTAAGGAGTACTTAAATAATTTCCTATAGTATTTCCTTCTATCCACGTTTCTATCAAAAATGCGAAAATTAAAAAGTAGATTTAAAAAAAGCACATATTTCAAGAAGAATGGGAATTGTAAAACATTATTTTTCTGGCCTGCTTTACTCATTACCATCACTTGCCTGGTCTTTGTGTGCATTTAAGTCCACAATCCCAGCAACAGACCTCTAGATGGCTATTGCCCAATACTCCTGGGAATCGCTTGATGCTTGGTCCTCAATATAGCATATAATTTTCTCCATAAAATGCGGTCAAGGGTAACTTAACGAGAATGCACATGTGAATATGGTAAAACTTAGGGGTAAGGCTGTTATGCTGGGCTGCTGACTAGGTTCACTCACTTGCTTTCTGATGCTTCCCTAGATGCTACCTCCACAGCACCCACCACTCAAGGTCCTGCTTCAGCCAACTGGCCACTTACTGCACCTGGAACTCCTTGGTGAATAGTAATAAATCCAAGTCCTACCAAACCCTGGTACTATGTGCCCTTTGCCTGTCCTTGTTAGCCAGATCCACCAAGCTTTGATAAATTCTCACACATTAAAGCCAAACTTTAAAAACATTTTCTAAGTTTAATTTTAATTTTTTTCTTTTCTTTTTAAGAGAGAGAGAGTGCATACACATGTGAGCGGGGGGAGAGGCACAGGGTGAGAGAGAATCCCAAGTAGGCTCCGTGATCAGCATGGAGCCCAACGTAGGGGTCAATCCCACAACTCTGAGATCATGGCCTGAGCTGAAATCAATAGTCAGACACTTAACCAACTAAGCCACCCAGGTGCCCCTCAAACTTTTTTTTTTTTTAATGGAATGATTGCTATACTGACTAGATGTATAATGAAATGCCAGTGTTTCCAAAGGTCCCAGAAACGTATCTTCAAACAGAAGAGAAAATGGAAGCTTGGAGAGCGCATGCCGCGGGACACACTTCTAAGATAAGACTGCCCAGCAGGTCAGTGATACAGGCCAGGGTGGACTGTTCCCACATCTTGCTTGGGCTGGACCCAATATGAGGTACACAGCTTTTTCTGCAATTATCAAAAATGGATCTGCTTGGTTTAATGTCTCAAATTCTGAGTCTCAAATCTTTCCTCAATATCATTCAATGAGTCAACCACCACAACAGGCACTGTTCATACCTAATCCTACCCTGGGAGGAAGGAATTATCTGTCCTGTCTTTCAGATAAATAAGACCGAAAGCACTCAGTGAATTGTTCATTCTCACAGTGGTGGAGTGAGAACCTAGGACAGGCTGGCTCTATGGTGCAATCTTTTCAGGAGAAATGGTTAGAACTGTGATGCATTTATCTGTATGATTTCCCTTTCCATTTCCCCTAGGATTTTCTCATTTGTGTGCTTCTCACTTTCTGTTTCCCATCGATCTTTCAAGATCCAAATCAATTCTGCCTTCTGGTGAAACTTCCCTGAAGCATCAGCCACATTGGCATCTCCTTTTTCCAACCATTTCTGCCTTTGAAGACGCTCCCATCCTATAAATGTCTTTCTGCACACTGGAGCATTTTATTTTAGAAAATGGTGTAATATATAGTCTTTATTTTTTAATTATCTTATGTATAATACTGTGTCTTTAGCTCCTCGTGTGCAGGGAATTTATTTTATATTTGTCCTCTGTTTTTAGTGTGTGTGTGTGTGTGAATGTTGACTTCCCAGAAAACATTCCCCTTTCCCGCAGAAGCTCAGTTTCCCTTTGGGGAATTACCATTCCCCATCGCGCATGGGGTTGGAGAGAAGGTAATTATAGGCGATGGGCATGCAGTAGGGAAGCTAACGAGGCCAGATCCTCGGCACCCCAGTACAGCCGAGGTGAACACATAGCCTAAGCTTAGTCAGTTGGAGGCTTTCTACTGGGGACCTAAGATCCAGCTGGTGGCCACTTATTGCCACAGAATCATGCTCATCAGGCTGCCCACAGTTGGGTTTTCTACTAGCCGAACCTCACCGTGACCTTGGCTCTTGCTTTGTCCTAGGTAAGCCTGGTCCTCTGGCCCCCCATCAATTCTGTGAGCCCTCAGACATTCCAAGCACTTCTCCTTTGTTTTAGTTTGTTTATAACCATCTGCTCCCGCAGAAACTAAGCCCTGGGCGGGTTCAGATAAGCACGCAAGTATAAATTCTTGCTGATTGTCTTTTTGAGGTATCAGTATAATTTCCACCCAACATATGTGATGAATAATGAGTATTTGAGTCTGTTTCAGAGCCTAAGCTTCTGAGGGGGCCGGGACCACGTTCTGGATAACAACTGGATGTTCTCCAAGCAGCCAACTCCCTTCTTCCTGGCTGTCCTTTGTAAACCCAAATAGCTTACCCTGCTTTTCTCCACGCTTGGTGCTTGGGGTGGGTATAATGTTCAAAAGGGGTGGGAGAGGTCATGTCTCCTGCTCTCCACCTTTATCACAATGGCACTGCCACATGGCATTTCCATTTAGGACAAATTTGCTGTATGAGTTTATCATGAAACTACATGTCATTCCTCAGATTGGCCAGAAACTGGGAAAACAGAAATTAAATACAAAGCAGGAGGGATGGAGAAAGGCCAGGAGAGGCAAGGCCAGGTGCGGCTGAAGGGCAGGCAGAGGGCGGCTGCAGGTCGGGGTGCAGTACTCTCCCCAGCATCTCCAGGACCATGCTGTGTCTCATATTTGCATGAGAGCACTTGCCCAGGAACAGCAAATTGGAGCACCAAGATGGAGCCAGGCACAAAACGATAAAGCTCTCCCCAGAGAGGCCATTAAGAGTTAAAGTGGGCAAAATTCTTTTCAACACAATTTCCCCTGAAACTGGGAATCTATGCCATCATTTTTCTCAAACTTAGAGTCAGAAGGGGCTCGTTAAACTCACTTACACATTCTCCAAGTGTATTTGAAATCATGGAGATGAGGGCGGGAGAATCACCTCTTAGGAGCAGCCCAATGCTCAAAAACCAGTGGACTGCATGATCCCTGATCTTGCAAACATCCCTCGTTTCTAGGAACTATTGGTGGAAGTCTACAAAATTCAAAGTTCAGCCCTTATCTCAAATGAAATTCTCCCAATAACCCTGAAGGAAATTCTAGTTTTGCTTGTTCTCTGTCCCTTGGAGAACACGCTACCCGACTTCCCTTTTAAAAATCCAATTTTACATAGCGTTTCATTTAGAACAAAAGCCCCAACCCCACAGCCTAGGGAAGCGTGGACTGCCCCCACCTTCACCCCAATTAGGAGCCTCTGAGTGTAAGCACATCATCTGTGTTCTGAGGCTGGCACTGAAAAATTCCTATAGATCTGTATTCTGATCTGAAGTCCAGTTATGGGAGCCAATCAATCCCCTTTGGTTCACGCTCATCTAAGTTAGATTTCTGTCACTTAGCAACTCATGTGGTCACCACCACTGTAGTGGATCATGGACTGAGTCAGGAGCCCAAAAGCCTCCAATTTAGATCAGCTTCTGCCACTGGGACCCATGTTAGGCAAGTCTCTTCTCTGGGTCTCAGTTTCTCCACCCGAATAACGATGGGCTTGGGTGAAATGCCAGTTTGGCTTTCTAGTTTCTGCTAGAATTTCTTTAGCATTCCAGTTCTTAAGTTCTGCGATGAGGGGCAGAAATGTGACCTTGTCTATCAGCTACCTGTGAATGAAATAGGAGATGAAAAGGGGGAAAAAAAAGTGCTTGTATGTATAGGGCAGAAACGGGCGGGAAATCAGGCATCTCATTTAGGTGAGGTGGGGGGCACCTGGCGGGGGGAGTGTCTGCCTCCATCGGCCCTGAGCTAGACCCCTCTGCCTCTCCTGCCTGCTGTTCCACGCAGGTCCACTCCTGTACCAGCACCTACTTCCTGTCTGGGGCTGGTGTCAAGTCAACAGTCACTGGGAGGCTGACAGGTGACTGGAGTTTAGAATGTGTGTTTGGTAGATCTGCTAAGACAGTGTTGTCCAGAGCTTTGGCTTTGGTCTTTCTTTACCTGTGTTTTAAAGAGGGAAGATTCCAGAACTATAGCTTGAATGACCATGTACACACTGATCATTCGTCTTGGGGACAGAGCATGCATTGCAGGTGTCTCCCGGTTAACAGTGACTCAGGAAGTATCACCGCAGATCCCTTTGATCCCTTCTTCCCTCTTGGTCCCTGCCACCTCCCAACCCCGTGAGCACGGGGAAGGCACATTCTGGTGTCTTACGCCCTAGGTCTTGGACCATAAAGATCTGAGCTCATGTCCGTCTTTGGCCACTACCAGTGGTATGACCTTGAGCTGGTGACCTAATGTCCTTGGGTCCCAGTTTCCTCTTCTGTAAAATGGACTACTGTACTGATGGTGTGTTGTTTCACGGTGGCACGATGCCCAAGGAGCTTAGCACAGATCTTAGCCCATCACTATTATTTAACCAATGCCACCAAGGCTTGTTGAGAATGATCCAATGACAATTTGTCCTCTGGATAAGCTTCTAAGTGGGTATTGTGCTCACTCACTTTCTAAGCTCAAATTGCAAGTCTGTGATTTATCCAGTTATCCAGCTACACTCGGCTATCCTGTTCTAGGCTTTATGTTATAATGTGGGGGTGACAGAGATGGTTCTAATTTCTCCTGATCTGCTTTCTAGCTGGGCAATATTCAGAAGGTTATGTAATTTCTTTTAGTCCTTTTTGTTCCTTTGGCTGTAAAATGCTGATCTGATCTGCCTTACAGTGGTGTTATGAGATCTGAGGTGCATCTAGGGTACTTAGAACAGCACCTGCTCCTGGAATGAGAGACCTGCATGTGGCTGAGGAGGTGAGCTGAATTCCAGAGCCAGAATCTGAGTTTTACAATGCCTAAGCCATCGCCTGGAAATATGTAGATGAAAATTAAGAGTGAGGGACAGCAAAAGGAAGTCAAGCAGGGGGTGTACATTTTGCAGGTGCAGAAAAATTTCTAACAGAAAGAAAAAGATTCTAAATGTCTAGGTTGCTGAAATGTGGTGGAAACACCGGTTCCTGAAAGCGACTTGGGAGAATTATCGGTCTCCGCTGCATGACCCGGGGGCATTGGCTTTAGAAGCATCAAAAGCCCTTCTGTGTAGGAACCCGAAGAGAGTAGTTTTCCAGCTGAAAGGCACAGAGGTTGCAGAGGGGGAAACTTTCCCAGGAGGCAGAGTCTCCAAACGCAAGCAGAGCCGCAGGATGGGTCAACTCACCAATAATTATGGTTGTGGCCCAGGACTTGGATTTGCTTTTCACAAGGCTGTAGAGAAGCCATCACTAGGTCAGCACCCCCCCTCCCCGCCGATGAAGACCTAGAGGCCACCAGCCCAAGAATCAAGAGGAGAAAGGAATTGGGAGGCTGTGAATATGTTGAATGGGGAAGAAAGATGCCTCAAGTAAGGCAGGTGATGAAGCCACCATTGTTAGCTTTACCATTTGCCACCATTTCCCCTCGATGGTAGCATATACCATAATTAACCTTTGCGTTGGAGCTTTCTCTCCATTGGGCTTGAGTTCATGTAGACTGGAGGCCCCAGACTGCATAGTGGACCCACCAGCATTACGGGGAGGCTAAAACCAAAGTATTTGCAACCACTCTTCTCTCTCAGACACCACTGAGCCTCAGTCACGGTCTTGGGCAATGGGAATCTCAATGTGGATTGCTGTAGACGGGCTGTGGAAACATCACTTGGCCAGGGATTATGTACCTGCACTTGGACTAGATTGTTTCCCAAATTGTGTGTGTGTGTGTGTGTGTGTGGCTGATGTCTACGTTAGCATTCGCTGTCCCGGTACGTGTCAACCACTTCTTATGGCAAACACACAGGACTCTCGGACAGAGAGCTCGCTCAGCTGCCAGGAATTCCAGGAGCCTTAGCTAAAGACAGATGAACACCTCAGCCTCCTTCTCCTTCAGCTGGGGCAATCCTGAGATCTGTGTCTACACTGCCTGCCAGCACTCCCCAGGGAGACTGAGCCTCAGTGGTCTCACTGTGGAACCCAACTCAATATATTCCCTTCATTGGCTGCCTTCCCATCGCTGTCTCGTTTCCAACTTCAGCCAGTGCTTCCTGGGACCACTGCTCACATTCGTCTGCTCCGGCTGCCACCACAGAGCACCACAGCCTGGAGGCTTGAACAACAGGATTTGTTGTCTCATGGCGTGGAGGTAGGAGATCTGGGATTAAGTGAACAGAGGGTTGGCTCCTTCTGAGGACTGTGAGGGAAGGCTACGTTCCAGGCCTCTCTCCAAGTTCTAGGGCTTTGCTGGTCATCTTTGGTGTTCTTTGGCTTGTGGATCCATTACCTTGATCTCTGCTTTGATGTCCATGTGTGGTTCTCTCTGTGTGCATGTGTGCCTGTCTCCAATCCCTTCTCTCTTATAAAATCACCAGTCATATTGGATTAGGGCCCATGCTATGATCTCATTTTAACTTGATTACCTCTGTGAAGACATCAGACCAAGTAAGGTCCCATTCTAAGGTACTGGGGGTTAGGACTTCACCATATGATTTTTAGGGAACACAATTCAACCCATATGCTACCCAAATAAATGGTCTGTGTTCAAGTCCTTGATTCAGGATCTATTTTCATCATAACTGAAATTGAGATAGTAGGTAAAAGACTAGTACTGTTATTGTGTGTATATATATGTATGTATATAGGCTATTGGACTCTTATTAAAAGGTGGGGCATGTAAAGGGCATCTGGGTGGCATAGTCGGTTAAACATGGGCTCTTGATTTCAGCTCAGGTCATGACCTTAGGGTCGTGAGACCGAGCCCCATGTCAGGCTCCAAGCCCAGCACAGAATCTGCTTGAATTTCTTTTTCCCTCTGCCCCTGCCCCCCTCTCTCTCAAATAAATACATCTTTAAAAAATAAATAAATAAAACTGGGACATGTGAGATCTTTGGTGTAGAACAAATTCAAGTTTTGAGTTCCTGCAGGAATCTCACACACTCTGGGAGAAAAGACCCAAGCTGCACTGACTAGAGCATCTGATTCTCCCAGCTATCAGGGTGAATTGCACCTAGCACCAACTGAGCACCATAAACTATCACGAAAGGTTGGTTTTTGAACTTTGAGAATGAAGTCTTTAATTCCTTTAAGCTTTAAAGTTAATTTGGAAAACTTGAGATGGGAATCAGACTAGGAAATGGATTTTCATCCTAGCGCCCAGCAGGGCTTTGGAGTCAATTTAACTGATATGCTGCTTTTACTATTTAAAAACTTCTGGGAGCAGATGTTGAACTGCCCACCAGTGCTCCCAAGGCACCTGCTGAGGCTTGGGATTTGGTGTTGAGGAGGTGCTGGCATGGCTGTTTTGCCTGTTCTGATGGAGCTGATCTTCTGTCTAAAGAGGCACCCACAGACCTGGTTGGCCACGGGTTTAATGTTTCAACCCAACAGATCAAGAGAGACACAAACTGGAGAAATTTTTGGTGGTTAGTTGGTTCTCTATGCCTACTTGTGTCAGTAGGCTCTGGACTTGCAGAAGTTAGGGGTGAGCTCAGTCCAGAAAGCCTCAAGTACACGGAGGTCAGAGGGCAGAGTAGAGATTGGATCTGTATCTCTCTTAGGCTCACTCTGAGGCTTTGGGAGGAAACAAAGCTGCTGAATGGAGGAGGTCAGTACAGACATTTGAAGAATTTCATATTTTAAAGGACATAACTAAAGAAGTAGACACATGGTACACTGTCACCGGAAGCTTTACCACCTTATAACATCTGAGGATTTTAGGAAGAAAAACTCTTTACTTCTCTCCCTTGACAGTTATCTTATAAAGAGGGGTGTGGAAGTCTCAAGACCAACTGTAAGTTATTTTAATTAAAAACATGAATTTAGGGCAGCCCTGGTGGCCCAGCGATTCAGCGCTGCCTTCAGCCTGGGGTTTGATCCTGGAGATTGGGGATCGAGTCCTGCATCGGGCTCCCTGCATGGAGCCTGCTTCTCCCTCTGCCTGTGTCTCTGCCTCTGTGTGTGTGTGTGTTTGTCATAAATAAATAAATAAAATTTTATAAAAATCATGAATTTAGTTTATTTTTGAGACTATAGAAAGGGGGGCAGGTGACCCCAAAGAAACCACAAGGTAGGGACCACTGTTCTAATGGATTTTTTAAAAAGTTTTATTTATTTATTCATGATAGACAGAAAGAGAGAGAGAGAGAGGGGCAGAGACACAGGCAGAGGGAGAAGCAGGCTCCATGCAGGGAGCCCGACATGGGACTCGATCCCGGGTCTCCAGGATCACAGCCTGGGCTGAAGGCGCCACTAAACCGCTGAGCATTCCAGGTTGCCCTGTTCTAATGGATTTTGACATCATTTTCCTTAAGGGGTGTATATCCTCCAAAAAGGTTTTCACTGGAAGCCTTCACAACTCAAAGTCTGAGAGTTATTTTGTGACCGTACCACACACCATGAAACCCGCCAAGGACCACTACTATTAAGATCCGGGTACAGTTAGGAAGAGAAATTATGCTCTGCAGTTAGCAGAGGAGTCAAGGTGACCAGATTCCTTCAATTTTACAACTTTCAATTTACCTAAGTTGAGCAAAATCTTACACTTTCTTGACTAGGTGCTGGGCTTACTGCTCTAAAATATATTTTTTTTGGAAACTCCAAGGACACTTGAAGGCCTGAAAACTCTTATATCTGAAGTGCAGGAAAGCGGAGCCACCGTGCTGTAAAATTAGTCAGAGAAACACAGACTTTTGACAACCGAAGACCACGGAGTATAATTAGAATTCTACCAAAGCAGATTAATACATAGGTCAGAGGAATAAACAATGCGCCTTCAAAGCCTTCGCATCCCCCTGGGAGGCCCAGGAGGGATGAGTCACTGGGGATTAGCTTCTGGAATAGAGGAGACAGTTCTCCTCCATTAGTGGCATCTCGCCTTATCTTCCCATTCCAGTTGATACCACAATCGTCCTTCATCAGAGCCCTGGAGGACGGGCCAAGAGGCTGGCACCCTCCTGTCCGACGGCGATGCCACTCTGCCTTGTGATTTCAGTGGGCCTTGGGCTCCTGTTAGGATGGTTTCCATTTGCCAGTGGGATGGGTTGCTCCTGATTTATTTCATTCATTTGCAAAGCTCCACCCTTTATCTCTGGATGTGTCTTGTCTTATCTTCCCAGAGCCCCCTGGCCCACAGAGGTAGCCTGCTGGCTGGAACTTAATTAGGCAGCTTTTGAAGTTCCTGCGGCCCTCCGGCAGCCAGCCACTATCTCACCATGCAGAGATCCCTCAGGGAGCACCGGGCCCTTCGGAAGGGGCTAGAGATGTATTTTTGATTTTGCAAAACAACACAATACAAAATACAACCTATCTTTTACTGTAGTACCTGGGAAGCCCAGATCACCTTTGGCAAAACCAACCCATTTCAGGGTTGCAAGGAATCATAGAGGTCATATAATTCAAGGGTCTGGGAGGCTGATAGAAGGAAAAGAAAGAAGGGGGACCAGAGAGAGACTTGGCTGATATAGGCCAAGTTCACCCTGGGACCCAGATATCTCAACAGCTCACTGGTCCCTCAAAAGGGACACTGGGGAAAGGAACACAAAGATGTTCCCAACAGAGGGAAAATCTACAGGAGTCCCAAGTGCCCCCAAAGCAGGTATCTGTTCACCTTGCTTGGTGCTATAGTGCTAAGCTGCCACAAGGTGGCAATGAGCAAGACCACGTTTGCTCTTACAAACAAAAAAAGTGCTCGTGGGTGTTCAATTTTAGGTACTTATGAAGTCAGGTCAACAGGGACTTTGTGATGTCCCACCAAGGAAGTCGGGGCTCCCAATGCTAATAACAGAAATGAGTCGTCTTTCCTCTTCAGCACACAGTAAACAGAAGTCCAGGCCTGCCTCACGTCCAGGGGTCTGCTGCCCCATCCAAGAGTCTGTGGGTTCTCTGGTGCTTCTGGTCCTTTCTTGTGTGGACCACTCCCACCAGGCCAGCTCAGCTGCACCCAGAGCAGATGCTGCAAAGCACCCAGACATACTAGGTAGGGAGGGTTAGCGACGTCATCCTGCAGACTGTCTGCGGTCATCTCACAAAGTGGCGAGGGTGCAGGAAGCCCCTCCTGGAAGTTTCTGTCCCTGACACTAAGAGGTCTTGCTGGCTTCCCGACTGTTGCAGCAGGAGCTTTGCTGGACAGATGGTGATTTCTGTGCAATTAGCATATTAGGTCTTTGGTCAGCCCGGCTGAGTGAAATGGTCAACATGTAAGAGCATCATTGCAGCAGCAGTCGACATAGCATCCTATGCCGTATTATATCGTATGTTGCAGTTTCGATGTGGCTTTCCTACTCTTCATCTTCTGACCCTCACACCTACTTGACCAGGTGGGCAGAGGCAGGTATTCTCAGAAGCTCAGCTGGCTCGCAGGGTGCCTCTGAGTGAATGGGACAAAGATGCCCCTTCCTCTCAGAGCAGACGCAAAGCCTAGCTCGGCTGGACATCAGCACCCACGTGCCCTTCTGCTGGATCCTCTTGTGCAGAGACAACACGCCCGACCATCCATGACAGCCCGGGTGTTATCTCCAATTTTTAGGTGAAGAAATTAAGGATCAAAAAGTCTGACTTGTGCAACATCACGTATCTTGGAGGTCATCTAGCTACGGGGCCAGCGTTCCCTTTACCATATGCATCTCTCCTCCTAACTCACCTTCTAGCTTTATGTCAACCAATAGTCCTTTTTGTTGTGGGTACATATATTAAAAAAAAACACATACATTTAATACAAGAGTTTTATCTTTCCTCTCCTAACCCAATGTCCTACTTTCTGAGTCCAATAAATACCCACATATCAAGAAACAACCTTATAGGATTTTGACTCACTATGTAAAATTTTATCACCAAATTTAATCCTTTGAGACTTTGAAGGATGCAGCTGCTAACAATTAATTTGTATTAAAATCCAAATACATCTGGGAGAAAGTTCCACGAAGTCACTGCCTTCCAAAGTATTCCTTAGAACACTAGTACTCTCAGATGACGGGCATTTGATTTACCCCGAACACTTGTTCTAACAGACATCTCTGGGCGCCACCCCCAGAGTTCCTGATTCAGTAGAGTTGGGGTTGGGCCTGAGAGAATTTGCAAATTTGCATTTCTACCAAATTCCCAGATGAGGCTTCTGTTGTAACTTCCAGAACCACACATTGGTTCCAGAGGACGCTAATAGGAGTTCAACCTGGCTTTAGTTCATATACATATGCCTATAAATGTAAATAAAAATGTTTATTTGTGTTCTCATGAAACGATAATTCAGAAGATAGTTGGAAAAACTCTATCACAAGCCATAAGAAGCCAACATCGCCATCTGGATTTAATTCATTAAGTTATCCTCCAGTCATTTAAACAAATATTAAGTGTTGAAAATGTTCCAGGGTCTTGTGCAAGTCCCTGGGGATTCAAGGGCCTGGTCCCTGTTCTCTGAGACCTCGCGATCCATCAGGGGCACAGAGAAGCAAACAGACCATGACAAGCCAATGGGCTCTTGACTCTGCCTGAGGAAGATGGATGCTAGGGCTCTGGGAGCTGGGGGCCGTGGGTAACCTGGTGAGCCAACACGAGAAAGAGGAAGGTGGAGACCAGCCCTCAAGAACCTTATGCGAACTACTCTTTACGTCAAAGGCAGCAGCTCTTATGCTGTTAGAGTCCTAGACCTGGGCCCCCCACCTTTATAGGTATAGGAGACCCAGGAGCTCACGGAACATCAATAGTGACCAGGGCCTGTTCCTGGATGTGTTCTCACAGCCCCGGCAGGAGAACCCCAAACTTGGTTTAATGCTCTCCTGTTGCCATCTTGAAATTCTTTTTTTAAAGATTTTATTTATGTATGTATTTATGTATTTATTTATTTATTTATTTGATAGAGTGAGAGAAATCACAAGCAGGAGGGAGAGGGAGAAACAGGCTCCCCACTGAGCAGGGAGCTCGATCCTAGGGTCCTGAGATCATGACCTGAGCCGAAGGCAGATGCTTAACCCACTGAGCCACCCAGGCGCCCCTTGAAATTCTTACTGATGTTTGAACCAGAGGCCCTACATTTTTGCTTTGCACAAGGCCCTGAAATCATGCAGCCTGTTGTGCTAGTAACTAAACTAGCCATTCCAGAAAATCTTTTCAGTACCTACCACGTGTCTAACATGAGTCACACCTCAGGGGGTCCGGGTTAGGAAGGATGCAGTGCCTGCCGCAGGAGCCATTAGCCGAACGCAGGAGACAGAAGCAGGAACGGGGATTGACAGCCAGTGTGGGAGGTGAGGGGAAAGCAGAACACGCCCAGTGCTTCAAGCCCACAGGAGAGAATTCCTCTCTGCCAAAGCCATCTCAGGCTGTCAGCAGAACGCTCTGCGTCTCCCCTCAGCGCTGCAGAAGACTGGAGTCCTCGCCCAGATAATTCAGGGTGGGAGGAGCGGGGGTGTCTGCAGTCACAGTGCACATCACCCTCGTGTCAAGTTTGGCTTTTGTCAAGGTAACATCATTAATGTGCACTTTCCAGAAGCTTGTCAGACAAGCCAGGTGGTCCTGACACTGTCACAAATTTATTTATTTTTAAAATTTTTTTATTTTTTAAATTTATATTCGATAAGCCAACATAGAGTCCATCAGTAGTTTCAGATGTAATGTTCTTTTTAACTGAAAAGTCAACCTCCCATCCCAAGCTTTGAATTATATTCAGTGTCCCTGGCCATTTGGATGTAAGTCAACAAATATCCATCTCTAATCAGCTGACCCGAACTTCAGGTTACCGGTGTCTTTTTTTTTTTTTTTTTGACAGTTCATTTATTCATTCATGAGAGAGACAGCCAGAGACATAGGCAGAGGGAGAAGCAGGGTCCCTGCAGGGAGCCGGATGTGGGACTTGGTCCCAGAACCCCGGGATCACGCCCTGAGCCAAAGGCAGACGCTCAACCACTGAGCCAGCCAGGTGCCCCAGGTTATGGGTGTCTTGCAAAGAGTGATCCATAGACCATTTGCACGAGGATGGCCTATGATGCTTGTTAAAAAGGCAGATTCCTAAGCCCCAGTCAACTCTGAGGTCTGCATTTTTTACTTGCTCTCCAGGTGATTCTTAATCACATGGAAGCTTGAGAAGGTTCCTAGGAGCCCTAACAGGAGAGGCCAGCAGACTACTGAAGTGTACTAAGTAGATATTGAGGCTTACTGGTCTCTCCAAAGTACTCAGCCCACCAAGAGGCCCTGTTAGGGGATGTCAGAGATGAAATCCCCCCTCCAGAAAGGAGGTGAGTCTGCTTGGAGACGAGACTCGCACACAGCCACAGACCAGAGGAAGAGCTGAGCTCCCGACGCCGTGAGTGCTGCAGCCACGGTGCTTCAGACTGAAGCTCCTGGGATCCTTGGGCTCCGTGAAGGTTCCCGAGGGGCCATCAGGAGACCCAAGAAGAGGCAGAAAAGGTGTGGCTCCAGGCTTCCAACCTGCCAAGACAGCTCTACTTACCGCTGTTATCTGGGGCCTTCTGCGTAAGATCTCACTGGGGCGTGTTGTGCAGTCAGAAAGACGTCTTAGGCAACGAATGTTCTAAGAGTTCAGGGAAGGAGATGGGAGCCAGCTTCAGTGCCTGGAGAAGAAGTACTAGAACTGGCCCTGCATCTGCCAGGCCCTGACTGATCCAGGCTCTGTCAACCTCAGTGTTCACTCACATCCCACATCCCCACGTGTCCTGGAGCCTCGATCCTTCTCCCTGCAGGAACCATAACACTCGCTGCTTCCATTCATTTTATTTTTCCCTGTAATAGTGTACTGTCCCCCGGCCTCTGTGTAGCTGGGTCCTTCTCTTCCTTCAGAAAGGCCTTCCTTGTCTTCATTCTCCGATTCAGCCTCCATCCCACCTTCCTCGTTCTCCATCACGGCCCTCCCTTCTTCCCAGCACCCACTACGCTCTTCTCATTTGCCTGTTCAGGGTCTGTCTCCCGAAGCGAACGTCAGCTCCCTGCGGGCAGAGGTTCTTGCCTGCCCTGGGCACCGCCGTGTCCCCGGCACCTAACAAGACGCATGGCAAAAAGCAGGCTCTCTGATTATTTGATGAATGATGGATGAGTGTGGTTGGACAGGTGGCAGATGGTGTCCCAGGGGAAGAGACCAACATTTACTGAGCAGCTTCTATGTGCTGAAACTCTTCAGCGTGCTGGGGACCCAGCGGTGAAGCAGACAGATAAAGCTCTCCATCCCGGGGGAGCCGGCCTTCTAGAGGACAGATGTAAAACAACAGGGCTCGTAAATAAATGTGCTATGCAACCGGCCAGAAGGCGAGAAGTACCGTGGATATGAAAAAGCAGAGTAAGGCAAGGGAGATCGGGAGGGGATGTGGGCGAGGGCAGGATGGAGGTGTCTACTGGGCAGATATCTGGGAAGGACCCTCCGGGAGGAAAGGACAGAGCAGAGAGCAGGACTGAGCCTGGAGCTTTTGAGGAATAAACAGTAAGAGGTCAAAGTAGCTGGCATGGGGCAGCTGTGGGGGCGGGGATGGGACAGCAGGTCCTGGGCCTTGTACGTGTGCACTGTTCAACCTCGTAGCCACCGGGGACACGTGGCCATTCAAATTTAAATAAATTAAAATGAAATCAATTTTAAAGTGTAGTTTCTCAGTCTCCTTAGTCGCATTTCAAGTGTTCGAAAGCCACATGCGGCCACGGGCTGCCATACTGGACCCTAGAGACATGGGACACCCCCGTCGCCGCAGGAAGTGGGGAGCGGCCAGCCCGGCTGTAGATCGTGGCTTTCGTGCAGGCTTTGAGCAGAGGGGGGGTGTTCTGGCTTCTAGGTTAGGACAGAGTCTAGGTGGGTAAAGACGGGGCTCAGGTAGGAGGCCGTGGGGTGACCCCGGCGAGAAGGAGCAGTGGTGGCTCAGATCGGGGCAGCCGCAGAGGCCCGAGACTCGGTATTTTGATCGCAGAGCCAACAAAACTTCCCGACTGGCTGGATGCGGGGTATGAAAAGGAGAGAGAGAGGCCCGGGGGGGACCCCGAGACCTGCAGAGCCCGGGGGAGGGGGCTGCTGTCATCCGAGGGGGGCAGGCTGCGGGGCCGGGAGGCACATTGTGGGCTCCGGTTTGGATGTCTGGGCTTTGTGATGTCTGTCAGGTCCGAGTTGGGTGCACAGAGCTCAGGAGAAGGTTCTGGACCAGAAATATCCATTTGCCGGGACATGGATGCCCACAGAGTCCCAGGATTGGGTGAGTTACCAAGGGCACAGACGCGGAGCCCCCAGGAGAGAGGGGAGGCCTTGCTAGCACCACGGGCTTGCGTGGGGCGCCCGCAGGTCCTGGAGGAGGTGTTCGCGGTGGGTGGGACCTTCTACTTGACTCTACAAGCCATGGAGAAATCTGGAACGTTTTCAACAAGCACGACCTGTACCGGCCCGAGTCCTAGTACAGGTTCTCACCCATCGCACAAGCCTAAGGGAGTTTCTCACCCACAGGGAACCTGAAGTCCTCTCAAGGCCAAGCCTACGGCCGCTTCCCCCAGGCCTCTGCTGCCCCCCAGCACCCCTGGCCCCCGCCTGCCGGGGCCCCACTCCGCTTCCCCCCCCTCCAGGCCTTCCCTCCTCCCTCCCCGCACCTTGATCGCCCCACCCTTCGCATCCAGCCTGGTGGCCGCTGAGCTGGGGCCACACGGGGAGTGTCGTGCAGAGTAAATCAAGACACGAGTGCGCCCGCAGGACGGTCATCAAAAGCCTCCACGAAGGGTAAACACAGAGAAGCAGGGTGCACTGCGCTTCTGCATTTTTTTTTCTCAGCCTCAGAAAAATACACACTTTTCGACCTCCCTGGGAATTTAACCTGGGGAGGAAAGGAGTGAAAGGAGCCCCACAGACGGGAGGGAGCCGAGGACAGGAGCCGACTTGTTGCTTTCAGAAGAACTGCAGCCAGCACCAGGCCACCAGGCCACCACCTTTCGGGGACAGGCCGTGAGAAAATGGGAACACATCCTCCCACCCCCGGGGTGACAGCAGCAGCTCCCCCTCCATCTCCTCCTCCTCTCTCTCCCTCCGTCCCCTTCCCTTTTGCTGTCACTTCAAACGCTGCTGCCCCCTTTGACTTCTCTTCAGCAGCCAGGGTGCCCCTGGTGGGGGGCAGGTACCCGGGCTCCCTTTGCTGTCAGCAGGGGGGTCTCCCCAGCTCCTGTGTGCAGCCTGGGCGCAGGGCAGGTGCCTCACTCGGCCAGGGCCCCCGGCGGGCAGCGCAGGGGCGGGGAGGAGACAGCGGCCGTCTGGCGGTGCCCCCTTCTTTGCTTTCTTTTAAAAAAAAATTACGGCAAAATGATCATGTTGGAAAAATTGGACAATTATTTTCACAATGCCTGGTTTCTGACGGCCAGGGGCGAGGTGAGGAACAGAGAACAAAAGACAGGGGTGTCCCTGTCTAATCTCCTCGTCCAGCATAAAGCATCATTTCTCATGATTGTCGAAAATTGCTCACTGGCCTCAGCGAGGACTTTAAAGGGAAGCTGAGGCCTTTAGACATGCACATTCCACTGGCTTTGTTCTGAAAATTATCCTCATCACTGTAAATATGCTCAAGTTTTATGAGTTAAGGAGCAGTAATAGGCTGGTAGCAGGCTCGAGCCCCCTGGCTGCGGGCTGTGGGCTGTGAGTGGGATGCCTTTGAGCAGGGGGGCAGGGATCCTCAGATCAGAGGCTGACATGGTTTTATCTAGAAGAGACACATGGCTCTCTGACTCACCGAATTTCCATGCAAGCTCTAACTGGGACGCATCAAGGGAACAAGAGTGTTTTCAGAACCAGCTTCACGGAGGAGGAGAATGAGACACAATTTTTATCACATTCCCCTGGAGGACAAAAGGTCTTAATCCAAGTAGTTGGTGAAGAAGGTAAAGTGCCAGGCAGGGAAATAGCCCTGAAAAATAATGATAATCAGATCAAATTAAAAACAGCTGGGCGTGCTGGCGGTGTCTCTGCATACGGCCTCTTGCTTGAGAAACGGACTCTGGGATCGGGCATGCCTGAGTTAGACCCTGTTTCCTCCCCTGACCAGCCGTCCGACCTTAGGCAAGTCACTTAACACCTCAGGGCTTTGACTGTCCTCTCTGTAGAATGGGCATAATAATAGTGCCTACCTCTCAGGATTGTTTTAAGATCTAAGTGTATGTCAGTATTAGGCACAAAGACCTCAGTGACTGCTAGCTGCCTCCACCACCATCACCACCACCACCACCACCATGACTCTCACCATCACCATCATCACCACCACTACCATGATCATCACCATTATCACCACCACCACCACCATCACATCATCACCATCTATCTAAGTCCTTGGCTCCACTACCTCCTGCCTAAGGGACTCCAGGTAGGCCATCTAAGTCTGTGTACGTGCCCATGAGTTTCCTCATCCATAAAAAGGAGATCACAGGAGTATTTGGCTCATATGAAATGAGATATCTGGGTTAAAGACGTGACTCAGTGGCTGCAGGCACAGTGTCCCATGGCTTTTAGGCCCCGCCACTATCCCCATTCTAAGATGAAGCAACTGAAGTTAAAGTGCTTGCTGAAAGACGAAGATTGAAGTGGGGCTCTTAGCTGCACATTTCCAGAGCAGCCCTGAAGATCGGGATCTGGGTGCAAGGGGGACCTGGCAGGAAGTGGTATAGAGACAGGGACAGGAGGCAGGGGAGGGGAGGAAGCCAGGAGAAAGTCTACTGAGGAGCAGGATGTCCTGCAAGCCTGGGGTTCTGTTCTGCTGGGAAACCCCAACAGACACCACGAGTCACAGCTCTGAGCTGTCCCTCTGCAGCATCACGGAAGCTGGGTATTTATCCCCCTTCTTGTATTTGCTGTAGCCACGGCACTGCGACTGGAAGTCTGAGTTCAGGGTACCGGCGGGGTTGGGTTGAGGAGAGGTCTCTCTTGCCGGCTTGCAGACAGCCACCTTCTTGCTCTGTCCTCCTTCATATGGCCCTTCCTTGTGCGTGGGTGCGAAGAGAGAGAGCACTCTGGTCTCTTCTTACAAGGGCACTAATCCCATCATGGGGGCCCCACCCTCATGACCTCATCCAGCCCTGCTCACCTCCTAAAGAACCTGTCTCCAAATATCATCCCACTGGGAGGGGAGGGGCTAGAGGCTCCACATACGAATTTTGGGGAGACACAAACATTTAGTCCATAACTCCCAACTTCATATAAAAGAAACTGCACAGATGAATCTCAAAAAACTACTTTGCTGAGTGGAAGAAAGGGGGCATAAGGATGCACACTCTATTTTTAAATGAATTTCTAGCATAAGTGAAACAAATCTATGGTGGTAAGAATCAGAAAAGAGATGGGCCCTGTGGGGGGCGGGTATTGCCTGGGAAGGGGCCTGAGGGAACTTTCCGGGAAGGTGGAAATTTTCTAGATCGTGCCTGGGGGCAATGGTCACATGGGGGTAGATGTGTTCAAAGGGCACTGAATTGCACAATAAAACCTGTGTGGTCTAAGTGGATTGTGCATCATCAAAAATCTGCATCAAAAATAAACAAACAGGGCTGGGGAGGAGTGAGTGCTGTAACGTTCAGGGAGAACAAAGACTTTGTGTTTGTGCGTGTGCTTGTGTGTGCATGCATGTGGGTGTGCATGTGTGCGTGTGTGCACATGTGTTGGTGTGCGTGTGTGCATGTGTATGTGCATGTGTGTGGGTGTGCACGTGTGTGCATGTGGGTGTGCACATGTGTGGGTGTGCACATGTGTGGGTGTGTATGTTTGCATGCACACACGTGCGTGCACATGTGTATAAACATGTGTGTGTGCCTATGTGTGTACATACATGTGTGCAAGTGTGTGTGCATGCATCCTCCTGGGCACACACGTGCACACTCAGCTCCCAGGAGGAAAACCACAAGCCATCACAGCCCTATGCCCAAGGACCGAGGGAAGCTCCCCGAGCCC
The DNA here is from genome assembly GCF_018345385.1 of Vulpes lagopus. Lineage (NCBI taxonomy): Eukaryota > Metazoa > Chordata > Mammalia > Carnivora > Canidae > Vulpes > Vulpes lagopus. Next base: position 132,080,236 of record NC_054831.1, read on the forward strand.
GGTGGGAAGGGCACGCTCATGCCCGGGCCCGAGTTGCTGGCGTCCGGGGACTGCGCCCGGGAGCTCCCAGCTGTCTTCCGGCCTCGGCGGGTCCACGGCCACATTCCACGCCGCAGAGCCCACGGGGACTCACGACGCATGATGCACACAGTTGATTGATTTCATGTCCTTTTGGCGGTTCGGCCACATTTTCAATAGCAACGAGCAAAAGCTGTTCCCCTGGGGAGTGAAAGGGGCGTATCTGCCCCCCCCACTGCTGCGAGGCCCCCAGGGGAGGATGGGGGTGACAGGGACGCACTGTGCTTCAGCCGCCTCGGGCCCCTGAACCCTGTGGCACTTGGAGTGACCGCAGCTTTATGGGACAAAAAGTTTGTAATTACAAACTGTGATAAGATCTCTGGAGAAAAGGGACATTTCACGTCTTCTGGTTGTGAAACAGCAGAGCTCAACTGAGGCTGTGGGGTCGTGGGGTGCTTCCCCAGGAAGGGGGCACGTGAGCCAAGGTCGGAGACCAGGGAGGATACGCACCCTGTACATCTGTCCATTGCAGCCTCTATGGCTTTGTCCCTACTTTCTATCCATTCCCCTCCCTTAAAGACCCAGCTCGATTCCTGTCCTCTCCATGAAGTCACTTTCCAACGAGGCCGCCTATGGGGGGGGGGCCCTCTGGGAATTAGAGCCTGTCCCCCCGCCCCACAGCCCACCAGTGAACAGAATGTCTTGTCCTGTGTCTTACTGGCCCAACCTAATGATAAGCCCCGAGAGTAGAGGCTGTCCTTCCGTCTGCCTCCACGATGCTGAGCACCACGAGGATGGAGTGGACTGGACTTCTGTGTGGACAAACGTTGCATCACGAATGAAAGAGGGCAGCACCAGCTGTGCGCAGAGGTGGGGCGCTGTCATTCAGACCTGACAGCCCTACCATTCACTGACTCATTCACTCTTCCAACAGATCTTCACCGGCTACAGTACATCAGGGGCTACTCTGGTATAGGGGATGCATCAATGCATCAGAGGTCCCTACTCTGGACGAACTTCTTATTTGGCAGAGCCCAACACACACGCATAAATGTATAAATAAGTTAATTCTATAGTAGGCTAGAAGATGGTAAGAGCAAGGGGTGCCTGGGCGGCTCAGGGGTTGAGCATCTGCCTTTGGCTCAGGTTGTGACCCCACAGGCTCCACAGGGTTGCTTCTCCCTCTGCCTGTGTCTTTGCCTCTCTCTGTGTGTCTCTCATGAATAAGTAAATTTTTAAAAAATTTAAAAAGGGAACAGAAGGGGGGAAAATGGAGTTTAAGAGATCACAGGGCAGAGGGAGAGGTGGCAGGAGGCATTAGAATTTTAAGCAGGGGAGTCGTGATGAGTTTCTTCGAGAAGATGACATTTGAGCACATTCTTGAAATTAGACATGTGGTCACCTGAGAGCAAGTGTTCCAGACAGAGGGAAAGGTCTGTGCAAAGGCCTCAAGGCAGGAGCCCGTCCAGTGTGTTGGAGAAACGTCCAAACAAATGTGGCTAAAGCTGAGTTCTCAGGAGTGTGCATGCATCCTCCTGGACACACATGTGCACACTCAGCTCCCAGGAGGAAAGATGGGAGTGGTTGAGGACACAAGGGGGACAGGATCATGGAGGAAGGACCTGTGGGCATCACACACACACACACACACACACACACACACACACCTGACTTTTACTCCTGGTGAAACAGATTTGCACCCCAGCTCTGTTAGCGGTGAGAACCTGGGGGATCAGTTCAACCCTCCAAGCTTAGTGGCCTCATTCATGCAACAGAAGTGCTGCTGCTGCTGCTGCTGCTGGTCACATCGACTCGCCACAGGAGCCCATGGTAAGCATGACAGGAGGTGAGGCTCTCGCCCAACCAGCAGAACCCCACGGTTCCCCCCAAATGCACCACAACTGTTCACACTTGCTATTATGGTTGCACTGTTGTTTCTATGATCTCTATTGATTTTGGACGGGGAAAGGTGCTACCCTCCCCTTCAGTGAGCACCTGTTGCCTGTCACAGTAGGTACCTGCCCTTGTTTCCCAATTAAGCCACGACCCAAGTTCTTGAGAGAAGAGGTCCTACCCCTGTTTTAATTGATGAGCAAACCAAGGTTCCAGAGAAGCGAGGTGTCTTACGAGCGGCCTGCGAGCGGCCCACAGCCAGTTTATGGTTCAGCAGGACTTCGAAGACTCACCACTTTCTACTCAACTGGAATAAGAAGAAAGGGAGCAGGACGTGATTGCAGTGCTGGAATGTTCCTGATGCCCTCACCTGCAATGACGCCCTTTGTGTGAACAGAGCACAGAGACTCAGGAGGGCCGTGTGGGGCCCCGTTCCTCGGAGATGCTGACGGGATTTCACATGGCTATTCTTAGGAGCGCTCATCATCTCTATTCTGTTTATAACTTAAGATCCAATTTTCTAGAGCTTTGCCGAAAGATCCTTGAATTATGATGGGAGAATAAAAGCCACCATGAATTCCAAGTACCAGTAGAGACCTAAACATTTAGATATTTCCTGAGGTTATTCTGGCCGCACCATGGAAAGGAAGAGGGAGCACTTGGGCCTGGGGTATCTCTGCCCTTGTCCAGAAGGAAGAAATATTGGCGCATATATACAACCCATTTAAAGGAGTTCCAGATTCAGTAAAAATCTGTATGGAGTTCAATTGGAGCTCAGTATAATGAACTGTTGGTACTGAATTCTTATTCCTGTCTGATCTGATTGAATGTAACTATTCCTTTCATGTCCTTCCCACACTTTTTTTTTTTTTTTTTTTTTTTTTATGATAGTCACAGAGAGAGAGAGAGAGAAAGAGGCAGAGACACAGGCAGAGGGAGAAGCAGGCTCCATGCACCGGGAGCCCGATGTGGGATTCGATCCCGGGTCTCCAGGATCGCGCCCTGGGCCAAAGGCAGGCGCCAAACCGCTGCGCCACCCAGGGATCCCCCCACACTTCTTTTGAATGTCAGAACTTACAGGGGGCCTTTTAGACCGTATTGCAGTTTCGGGTTTGCAAGGACATTTGAGTTGGTGGGGAAGGCTCGCCTTGCGGAATGTCTACACGCATCTGACTCCCATAGGCGCTCCCTCAGCGGAAAGAAAGCAGGGGCCTTTCTGAGCTCATTTATTAACCTGAACTCTTGGGCTAGCACCATAAAGAGTCATGGAATGTTCGGGAATTAAGAGCAGAGGCTGTGCTAACTTGGTCTCACTGAATTTCAGTCCCGTCACAGCCTTTAATTAAGATAAGCTATCCTATGTGGCATTTAGACTTGACATAAATCAGAATGTGAGGCTTACACAGAATATGGCTATAACTTTGCCAGAACCCTTGTTCAAACTTGATAGATTTCAGGTCGGGAAAGCCAGCCAAACGTTTAGTGAATCCATTGATTGGGCTGGTGCCAATAGTCAACGCGAAACAAATCCATTCTCTAGAGCTGGAGCTGCAGTCCACCGCAGTAGAACGCGTTGGGAAGAACTTACAGTTTGAAGTTCATTTTCAGGTGATCCACTATGAGTCTGTGTAATCATTTAGATTAATGAAGACCTAGAAACTGGAACACCACCAGAGGATGAAGGAACCCACCATGCAAGACCAAGGCAAAAGCAGAAAGGCCCCTGCTTTTGCCTTGGTCTTGCATGGTGGGCAGCAAATACACACCAGCCACAGTCTCCCTAAATTGGGAGTGTCACGCAACGATGACCAACAATTCTACATGGATGACACTTTGTGCTTGTGCTGACAAATATATACGCACATACACAACACACACATGTGTTAAAGGCTTTGCTATTTATTCGCTTCTCTTCTTTACAGTTGACCAAAAGGCTGAGTGAGGTGGGACAGCCTCACAGAGGCAACTACAATAGTGTCCACTCTGTGTTGTAAGAGGTTTCATGCATACCAGGTACCGTAACAACACGAGGAGGCAGGAATCGTTATGACCCCCAATTTACAGATGAGGAAAATGAGGCAAAGAGAGCTCAGGGAATTTGCCAGCAGTCATGGAACAAGGATTGGAAAGCCGGAGGGAAGGGTAACCAACACCATGAACGTCAGTCTTGAGGACGCTTACACACCCTGCAGGCCCACCCCAAATGTGCCTTCCCTAGAAAAGCATGTCCTGACCCCCACAGGCTGAGTCAGTTCTGCCTTAGGATGTCCCATAAGTCGCCATGGAGGCTCATGTTTCCACATTTATTTGTGGCACCAGTTGGTTAACACCGGTCTCCCCGGTGCAGGGGTTCTGCTCATTGCTGTGCGTCCAGTACCCGGCCCTCTGCCTGGTGCACAGTAAGTACTTTGTCCATAACTGCAGACTGAGTGAGTGAATAATCCAGAGAGTGTGAGAGAAAAGTTAAAGGGAATGAAGGACCAGGAGGGGCCAGAACTGCGGTCCCTGAGGTTATAGTTGGTGTGACTAGTAGCAGAAGACATTCTAAGGGGCTATCTTCCTCTTCCTGGCTTAGCTCTGCACATCGGAGCCTGGAAGGCACTGGGCCGGAGCCAGAGGACTTGGGATATTTGGTCTCTATTTCCTTGGTCTCCCTCCTGCCCATCTCAGGCCCTGGAGTCCCACACAGAGGTCCCCATGCGACTCCGGGCTTCGGAGTAGGTTGGTTTGGCATGGCCGGTGAGCTAATTCCGGGGTAATGACACATCACTGATGTCATCCCATGGCAAAGGGTGGATGACAGCTGGGTCAGCCTGGGGTCTCAGTGCATCACTCATTCGTCCATTTGGTCATGAATACTTAGAAAGTACTTTTGTGAGCCAGGAACTGTGCTAGTCTGGGCACATGGTTGTGAGTTCATCAGAAAAAGTCCCTGCCCTCATGAACTATACAATCAAGTGGGGTTGGGGAGGGGGATAGGGAGACAGACAATAAACACAAAAACAGGTAAGTCTGGTGCTGATGCATGCTGTTCAGGGAAGTGCAGGGGGTAAATGTCTCAGAGTCAAGGTAGAGGGGATAAAGGGTGAAGACCTGCCGTTTCAGACAGTTGCCAGGGTAACGCTCGCTGATGCGTGACATCTGAGCAGAGCCCTGAAGAAAGTCAGTGTGGGAGCCATGTGGACATTGAGAGGAAGAATGTTCCAGAAAGAGATGATAGAAGATACAAAAGCCCTGAGGTGGGAGTGTGCTTGGTTGTGTCTGAGGAAGAGCCAGGAGCCCAGTGTGGCCAGAGCCGAGCGAGCAAGGGCTGGAGGCAGGGAGATGAGGTCGGGGAGGTCATGGGACTGTTAAATCTGAGTGAGCTGAGAAACCACTCTGTTCAAAACAGTCTCTCATTTAAGCTGAAATTTCAAAGAGCTCTCTTCCTTCCAAGTCCAGATAAAAGAACTTTCCAGAGAGTGGGGGGTGGGTAAGGGGTAGGCCGTAGAGCATGTTGGGCAAGAGCATGGAATCAGATAAGCTCAGGTCTGAATCCCAGCTCAGCCACCTCCTGCTGGGTGACCTGGGACAGGCTATGCGACCTCTCAGAGTCGCGATCCCATCACCTATGACCTGGGACCCAGAACGCCTCCCACACTAGGGTCATCGGGAAGACCAAAGTAGAGGGTGGATGTAGAGCATTTGGTTCAAGATTCAGTCCCCAGGACTTGAGAGATGTCTCAGTCTTATTGCATTGTTGTTTTTATCCCTTAGAGATTTAACTCTGGTTCCCAGCACCGGAGCTGAGGCTTATGATCTCATGGCAGGGCACTTCCGGGACTCCGAGGGGCGGGGATCTAATGGGAACTCTTGAGTTCACCGAGAACCTTTGTCTTGGTAGCCTGGCTCCCAGGGAAGCAAGAGGACAGCACAGCTGGACGTCTAAGCAGACTGGCCAGCTGTGGCAGGAGCGTCCTGGGGCTTTGGAAGGTGTCAGGGCAGGCTCCATCTCCCCGAGCCTGACCCTAAAGACAAGCGTTCAAATGCAAGGCGAGAACACGGGCCTGCCTTGGCCTGTCCTTGACTCGCTGGGTGAATGCGTGGGTGCAGGAATGACCCCCTTCGTCCCCACTTCAGCTTTGAAGCGCACACCTTCAGTGAGTTCCAGAAACCCATCAAGAGCCAGAGAGAGAGCCCTGTTTTGTGCAAGTGACTTACTGTGCTTCATGATGTGCTTCTGCATCACTTTATTCCCCGCTGGAGAAAGCCAAAAAGCCAAAGCCAATGGAAGAAAAGCTTATGTTAAACCAAAGCGTATTTGTCAACCCAGGGAACAGGTTGGCAGTGGCTCAGCAAGCAACAGGGGCCTGGAAATCTATCTGGCCCTTCTCCCCTCTGGCAAAGCAGGTTAGGGGCCTTCGGTAGGACCAGCTGGAGGGGGGCCAGAGAGGTGGGAAATGGGAGTGGCTGGGAGGTGTTGGGAGTGCAGTTTAGATGAGCAAGTAGGTCCTTTGCAATGTTAACATCTTGACTATCTCCCTGGTATTTGCTCCTACGAGGTCCCCGGTGTCTGTGTGACCTTTGGGACTGTCACCTATGGGGCAAGTTGCACACTGCACAATTCTAGAGGGCATCAGTAAGTCAGTGCCCCTGTGAATGGTCCTCCAGTGGGGGCTCTGAGCAGCGTGGGTGAACTTATAAGTCTCGCAAGCCAGGGGCCTCACTCACAGCGTACCTGGGTGAGAAGGGACCATGACATCAGACCTGAGCTTAGATCCTAACCCTCTTCCTCGCTACCGACCCTAAACGAAGGGTCTAATTTCTCTCTGCCGCAGCCACCTCATCCGTGAAGTGAAATAATTCAGCTTCTGAGCTCGGCCACGGAGGCGACGGAACGGAACAAGGTAGGCAAAGTCTGCCGATCTTGAGAGTCCCGGCTGTGGAGCGTGATCTTGGCGCCATGAGCTCCTGCAGTCTGCACAGCAGCGGGAGGTGCGTGTGCCTCGTCCCCTAGGACAGAACGTTGAGGCAGAGGTCAGGCCGCCTGTCCAAGGTTATCGTGTGGGTTGGGACTCTTGGCTCTGCAGGAAAGTCAACCCAAACTAGCTCGAGTGAAGGAGTGGATTTTGTTGGGGCAGGACACATCCCACTGAGCTGCCTTCAGGCACGTCTGCACCCAGGGGCTCACGTTCCGTGCCCAGCACTCCGTCTCTCCCACCTGCTTTTGGCTCTTTCGCTGTTGCCAGCGGCGGCTTCATTCTCAGGCAGTTTCTGGCTCATGCGGCCTTTCATGCCTGCCCTTCTGAGACAGACGGCCTCTTCCCAGCAGAGCCAGCCGAGGTCCCAGGGAGAGCTTTGGGGGGCCGGCCTGGGCCCTGGGATCACCTCTGGAGCCAGGCTCTTAGGAGTCAGGCCACCTGAACCACATGGAGGTCTGAACCAAATGAAGGAGGAGCCGGTTTCCAGAGGGACAGGTCCACTGTGGTTACCGAGTGGATCCGTGCGGGGAAGGGGATGTGAATCCAGCGCCGCCTGTCACGTCGGTGAGTGGCGTCTGCTAAATAGACCTGCTGCAGCCTTCGTGCTTGCGCGCACTGTGGGTGGTTCACGTCTTCAGAAGCTTGGTTTCTGGACAGCATTTGGATTTTTTTCCCTAAGGTATTTTACATTTATTCGTATGTGCCCTACTGCTGTTTCAGGGATGTTTTAAATAGGAAAGCAAATTACCAGACGCAAAAACATGTGGATGAGTATAAAATGCCAACTATTTTAGTTTATCGGTTTATCTGGTCAACTCAACACGATCCTGCGAAAAAAATTAGAGTCCATCCTATAGAAGAGGAAATAATGAAACGGAGTTTGATAATTTGACCAACTCCAGCCTGGGGTTTGTGTTCGAGCAAGGATGAAACCCAAGCCTCCTGACTCACAGAGCAGAACTCATCGATGGATGATGTTTCTCAAATTCTATTCCAGGGAACACCAGGGTTCCAAAGAGGTGCCTTGCAGGGGGCAGGGGCTAAGCGGGCAGGGCCTGAGGATCTTCAAATCAGTCTCTATGGAACTAGTTCCTTGTTTGGTTGGTTGGGTGGTTTTGCTTTATAGAAATAATAATTTATGCAAATTTTATATGCAAAACGGGTTTCACGGTTCTTAAAAGTCACAAAGCCATTGCTGCAGACCACGTCAGCCCTTAGACAAATAAGCCCCAGCCTGTTTCATAGTCGGAAGTCAGAGTCGGGGAAGTCTATTAGATGAGCTTCCACAGGGGGAACGTCTACGAGAATCATAAGGAGAATGGAAGGGACTCGGATCTGAGCCTTAGGCAATGGTCGAAGGATGTTCACATCGCTCACGGGGGGAGGGCCTGCATGTCTTGGGGACCCACCTCCCTGGCGGACCACACAACAGAGGGTCACAGGGGCGAGGCTTTCTATGCATCACGCCTTCCGGGGGTAGGGATGCTGCGTGGGTACCACAGAGCCGAATGTGAGGCATCCTGCTCCGAACCCCTTGGGGGGGCATCCGGACCAAATACAGCCGCCCGGTGACGCCCTTCATTTCCATCCCTCGCAGGTACAGGGCAGAGAGGCTAACGGAGACCAGAAACCAACAACGGCTGCAGGTATATCACCGGGCCTGAGGCTCCAGTAGGACAAGGACCTGCGAGCGGGGCCGGGCCCAGGTTCCTTGAGGAAAACGGGAGGCTCCTCCCCACCGGGCTTGTCATAGGGACTTGACCCTTGGCCTCGACCCACCGAGCCAGGGTTCTTGGGGTAGTGTGCTGCGTAAGCAAGGCCGGGCGGGTGCTCCCTGAAGCACGCCCTGCCATCAGACCTCACCAGGCCCAGCGCAGGAAGTTGCCAGCTAGAGCCGAAACGCCGCTACAACTCCAGTTTATTTATTTTATTTTATTTTATTTTATTTTATTTTATTTTATTTTATTTTATTTTATTTTTTTTACAACTTCAGTTTGAAGTAACAGAGGGAAAAAGACGGATTTGCCTCCTTTTTTCCTTTGTTCACTGCGGCCTGGTCGGACGGGTTCCTCGGCCGGTGACATTTCTCAGAACTTCCCCTCCGCCAACACACACTGAGAAGATCAAAGGCAGACTCTCCAAATCCCAGTCACAGAGGCGTTTTAAGACTCATTTTGCAAAGTAATGACACCCGTTTTGGAGACTTGGCCTGGCCGCCCGGGGACCAGGCACATACTCGTTACTTGGTTATAATCACCCGCTCGGTGGGTGGTCCTGGCCCGCGTGACGGGAAGACACCTGACAAACAGGTCGTAGTTTAAGAGTTCATTTGCAGCTATTCGTTTGGACCCTGGAAATGCCTCATGGACCCTAAACCCAGGGCTCCACTCGGAGCCCGAGGGTCCAGCCACATCAACATTCTGAAAAGAGATACGCACAGGACTCTGTGGCTGAAAGGGCCCTGGAGACTCTTTTTTGAAGAATCACAAGAGGAGTGTGCCTACAGCACAATGAAGGTCCTGAAAAGTCTTGAAGAAAGACACCTGTTCAACAATAGTTAACCCAGAAAATTCCAGACTTATCAACGGAATCTGCTCAGAACCCAAAGACCACCCGTGGGAAATGTGGGTTATTTAACGTACAATGTCTCAATTATACTTCCGAGGAGGCAAGGCCTTGGGATCTTCCGTCGCTGTCCTCCTATGATGACATCTAACAGTCAGCTGAGCTTTGTAGGGTCTTCCTAGGAAAGAACGTTCCGCGGGCTAACCAGGGACCCAGAGCTGTGTCATCTGTCGGCGTGGCTCTGCCGGTGATCCCCTAGGATGGAGATTGCAAAGCGGCGGGTGGAAGACAGATCCCAGCATCTCGACAAAGCCTTTGACAAGAGAAGACTGTAAAGTGCCAGGTAATCGAGCGCTGAATGGGTGCTGGGGGTGTCCCTGCTGCCTGAGGACCGTGCCACTGGTTGCTCCAAGTAAGGTCTCGAAACTCAACTGGGAGCTCTTCCCCAATTATTTAGCAATTTACTTATTTATTTAAGCAATTATTTATCACTGGTGGCAAACCATTGACATCCCCTAAGGCACAGCGTGCAAGACTGACCCCTGCAGAGAGAGAATGTGCCCTAATCCCTGACGACTCCGGGAAAACGGTGAATTCTTCACGGGGCAGCGTGGACAGGGCACAGGGCCTCGGGTACTCATGCCCTGTGACAAGAGAGGTCCTCGGAGGGGCAGCAGCTTCACAGGCAGTAAGATGAGGGGTGGCCGGGCACGGCTGTCAGCCCAAGGTTCACGTCCTGTCGTTCCCACTTCCCCACCCTGACTTTGAGAAAGCCATTGGAGCCTCAGTTTACTCTCTGTGAAATGGGACCAAGAACATTGGCTTCACAGGGGCACTGGGAAGACGAAACAAGGCATATTTATTACAGCGTGTGGCCTAAGCTGGAACTGCAGGCCCTGTCTAAGGATGGAGAGCTTCCAGAAGACAGGCTTCCTCCCCTTGAAAATGCTCAATAAAACTCACATAAGAATGAAAAATATAGGATCAACTGTCCTTTCTCATATGCTTACTGAGCGCTCGATAGGGACAACTGCACTTGAACTACAGGCTGGGGGTTCCAGACAAGAATTCACAGGGGGACAGTCCTGCATGGGGAGGTGGTCACCACAAAGCCTCCGTCTGGCCATCATTTCTGCAGAAGCCTGGTTTTTCTCTGTGCTCACGGAAGCGTCCTGGTGACGGGCTCACCAAGCTCACGAGACACTGAGGCATGAGCCAGAAGCTAATTTGAGGGCCTGCAGTGGAGTGGCATCGGGGACTGTCCTGCCCAGCCACGTGGCCTGTCCTGCTGAGGTCAACCCGCAGACAAGAAGTTGCTTGGGGAGCGTAGGACGAGAAGACAGGAGCCAGATCTCCTAGAAAACTCCTCCCTCAAGCCAGAAACGTTGGATTAATTGTCTAAAACACAGACTCGCTCCCTCGAGAGTCTCAGTTTCCTTGCTTGATGCTGATACATTCTGACAGATTCCTAATCTCCAATTGTGTTTTCCTTTTCTTTGCACCAAGGGCGCCAGAAAATGTACAACATGCCTCTACAGGTAGAACTTCCCATAGAATTCTCTGTAGGGTAGAATTTTCTTCCCGTTGTTTGTGGGCTGACACTAATAATAGTTGCAGGCACCACCTACTGAGTGATTATTGTGCGACGTACACTATCTTCTTCACTCACTGTAACAGGCCCTCGTGGCCTTAGACTTGACAGACGAGGAAACCAAGACTCAGGGAGGTTAAATGACTTTCTGCGGGATCATACATACACCTGTGGACTTGTGAAAGCTGAAATCTGAACTCGGACCTTCCTGACTCTGAGCTCCTAACTTCTCATCCGCTCTTCCCCTAATAAGATTTTTCGAGGGTCCCATGATGCTCACGTCTATGGGGCCACAGGTTCTTTGAATGGCTTTGGGATAAACGTGGTTCCATTAGGAACTCTGTTAGGACCATCTCCTGTGACGGACAAGCCCAGGGATGTCAAGTCTTTATACGTAGCTCTCTCGTACTTTCCATTTCAAATAATGACATTTTCTGATGTCCCCAAAGCCGGCGACTCTTTCTTAGGGCCTCCGTGCATAGCCTGTCCCTACAATATCCACCCAGCTCCCTGCTTTTGCTCCAGCCAGTAGGGAGTAGCTCGCTTCACTGACGGTCATTTGAAGTGATGGGTTTCATTGACTCCACGGCGCAGTTTAAACGCATTGTACACTGAGCAGCCAAGGCTAGCTTTCCCGGGGACTCCTTTATTCACCTTTATGAGAAGGCGGAAGTCAATTTAAGCATCTCTCCTTCCAAATCAGCGGCCAGACAAATGCCAAGAACCTTACTACGATGCTTTTGCTGTTCACAACAGTCAGATTGACTCAGTAGCCAGATGCCACGGGCTTAACAAAAAAATCACCCTGCTTAAAGCTGACATATTATCGGCTGAATAACACATGATGCGAATTCCTAAGGGCTATCATCTGTTTGTTTTTTTTATACATAATAAAATTACAAATTTAAGTCATCATCCCTTATATTGCTGTCAAGGTGAATGTCTTCTAATTTACTGCTGAAATGTCACTTTGGGGAAATCAGATGGTCGCCTGATGCTGCGTCAAGGAGTCTAGTGACATTCAATAATATTTTCTATCAAACCAGAATCCATCAGTGTCCAATCCTGCTCTGCAGATACGTCTGGAATGTAAATGCAAATAAATGACATCACAGTGGGATCAGACACGGGACCGCGCGTAATCAGGCGGTGCCAAACTGCCCAGGCGGTCAAGGGAATCCCCGAATGAGGCCCTGCTACAAGCGCTGGCACCGGCCTGGGGCTGCTCCCACTGGACCCCGGCGTTTCATTTCTTCCCGTTTCTCTGCAAATCCTCCAGCAGCCCGTTCCCCTCCTGCCCCAGGGCCATGCTTCCTCCTGTAGGCGGCGTATCTCCCCCCTGTTTGCTCACAGCCCTTGGATTCGGTCTTTGCTTTTTGTCCCCCTTCTTCTTGCCGGACCAGAGTGACCTCAGTGAGGTGCTCGGTGGCACGTGTCACTCTTTGGAAGTGAGCTTGTGGCCTCAGTCTAGGTTCCCCCCAGCAGCTCGGAGACAAGGACCCGAGTGGAAAGAGGCTCACTGGGGAAGTTGGGCCGCGGTAAATACGTCTTGGCTTTACTGGCTTCTTTATCAACACGCGGGAGTCTTTTTTGGGTATATTCCTAGAATTGGAAATGCTGAATCCTAGAATATGCGCATCCACGGTGTCACTAAATAGGGCCAAATGCCTCTCTAAGTCGATCTGATTTGCTCCCCTGCACGGGCTATGAAGGGTCCTGGTTCTCGACCTCCTCACCAACTCTTGATGTCGTCATTATCCATTTTTTGCCAGTCTAGGCCAAAACATGCCGTGAGTCTCGAGCGTTTCTCCACCCTGCCTTCCTGCCTCTCCCGGGGCATCTGGACAGAGGGCCCTGCCAGGGTTGATGGGGTGGAAAAGACCCCCTTGCCTCCTCTTGCATCCCCTGATGATTAGTGAGGCTCAACGTCTTTCTCATGTGCTGAGAGGCCATTCAGGTTTTGTCTTTTGTGGATTTTTCTATTTCTACACCTTATCTTCAATTCTATCGGGTTATTTGGCTTGTTCTTACTGAATCGAAGGCCCGCTTTTTATAATCCGTATGCTACCTTTTGTTTCTGTCCTTGTTTTATGCGTAAGGACCCATTTCCACCCTGATTTGTGTTTTTACTTTTTCCGTGACTTCTGTTCTCTAGATATTTTCAGTTGTAATATAGTCAGATTTATGATATTTTCTTAATCTTTTGTACATTTTGAGGAAATGTCATAGGATATTTTCCTATATTTTCTTCAATGTGGTAAAACTTCGCCTTTGTAATTTAGGTTTTATCCACTTGGGATAGATTTTTATGTGTTGAGGTAGGGCTCTAATGGATTTTGTTTGTTTGTTTGCATGTGGAAAAATGGCAATCCCAGTACTACGTTTTGTCAGTTCCTGCTCTTTCTTACTGATTTATAATGCCACACCTATTATGGATTAAGTTCTTGTATATGGGGTTAGGGCCGACTGCTCTATTTCATTCCACTGATCAATGTGTCTACCTCTGAGTCGATCATACTGCTTTAATTATTACAACTTTATAGTGTCTATTCAGGGAGGAAAGTCCCTTCCCCATATTGTTCTTTTTAAAAGTTATGTTGCCTCCCTGCTTTTCCATATAAATTTCCATAGAAAATTCTGTTAGGCTCATGATTAGAATTATATTAACTTTATAGACTGATTTGAGAGAAATTTCCATTTGATAATATGGATTCTCTCCACTAATGAATATAGCCTATCATTGCTATTTCTTTGGGTCATCTTTTATGCCTTTCAATAAGTTAGAAATTACTCCATAAAGGCTCATTTCTAGGTACCTTGAAGTTTTTATTGTTAGTGCATATGACATATTTTTAAAACTACATATTCTAATTGTTTTCGCTGATGTACACAACGGAGTTTTATATACTTGAACTTGTTCCTAGCAAAATTGCTGAATTCCCAACTTGGTTTTATTAGTTAGTATGTACATCCTGTGAGTTTTTGGTGTAGAAAATTTTGTCTTTAAATAGTTGAGGGTTTTTCCTTTCCAATTCTTAAGTATTTGAGTGCTTTCATTTTAGATGTTTCCTGATAAAAGCACAGAGCATGCAGATTTTGTTTATTCATCAGGGAGTCTGTCTTTTAAGTGGTAGGATTAGTTTGTTTATACTGTTTGTGATTCTTGCTATAGTCGGATTTATTTTCTGATACATTGGGATATATCTTGCCACTCTTATTCTGTACTGGCCGTACGTGATGTGTATTCACCGTACTCCTCCCTGCTTTCCTTCCTAGAACCGACTGTATTGGCCATTTCCTGTTAAGCTAACATATTGTTTCTACTGTTACTATTGTGTATTTTAATTCTGTTTTCTTTTTTTTTTATACTGTCTAAGTCACCACTTTTTTATTGTTTGATTCATTTAATGCTTATTTTTATGTATGTATGTATGTATTTATTTATTTACTTATTGGAGTTCAATTTGCCAACATATAGTATAACACCCAGTGCTCATCCCGTCAAGTGCCCCCCTCAGTGCCCATCCCCCAGTCACCCCCACCCCCCGCCCACCTCCCTTTCCACCACTCCTTGTTTGTTTCCCAGAGTTAGGAGTCTCTCATGTTCTGTCTCCCTTTCTGATATTTCCCCCTCATTTTTTCTCCTTTTCTCCTTTTCCCTTTATTCCCTTTCACTATTTTTTATATTCCCCAAATGAATGAGACCATATAATGTTTGTCGTTCTCCGATTGACTTACTTCACTCAGCATAATACCCTCCAGTTCCATCCACGTTGAAGCAAAGGGTGGGTATTTGTCGTTTCTAATGGCTGAGGAATATTCCATTGTATCCATAGACCACAGCTTGTTTATCCATTTGTCTTTCAATGGGCATTGAGGCTCCTTCCACAGTGTGGCTATTGTGGACATTGCTGCTATAAACATCGGGGTGCAGGTGTCCTGGCGTTTCCCTGCACCTGTATCTTTGGGGTAAATCCCCAGCAGTGCAATTGCTGGGTCATAGGGCAAATCTATTTTTAACTCTTTGAGGAACCTCCACACAGTTTTCCAGAGTGGCTGCACCAGTTCACATTCCCACCAACAGTGCAAGAGGGTACCCCCCTTCCCCACATCTTCTCCAACATTTGTGGTTTCCTGCCTTGTTAATTTTCCCCATTCTCACTGGTGTGAGGTGGGATCTCATTGTGGTTTTGATTTGTATTTCCCTGATGGCCAGTGATGTGGAACATTTTCTCATGTGCGTGTTGGCCATGGCTATGTCTTCTTCTGTGAAGTTTCTGTTCATGTCTTTTGCCCATTTCATGATCGGATTGTTTCTTTGCTGTTGAGTTTAATAAGTTCCTCATAGATCTTGGATACTAGCCCTTTATCTTATAGGTCATTTGCAAATATCTTCTCCCATTCTGTAGGTTGTATTTTAGTTTTGTTGACTGTTTCTTTTGCTGTGCAAAAGCTTCTATCTTGATGAAGTCCCAATAGTTCATTTTTGCTTTTGTTTCTCTTGCCTTCATGGGTGTATCTTGCAAGAAGTTGCTGTGGCCAAGTTCAAAAAGGGTGTTGTCTGTGTTCTCCTCTAGGATTTTGATGGATTCTTGTCTCACATTTAGATCTTTCATTCATCTTGAGTTTGCATAGTACCAGAAGTCCTAGTCTCAGCAATCAGGCAACAAAGAGAAATAAAACGCATTAAAATTGGCAAAGAAGAAGTCAAACTCTCCCTCTCCACAGATGACATGATACTGTACGTAGAAAACCCAAAAGACTCCACCCCAAGATTGCTAGAACTCATACAGCAATTTGGCAGCATGGCAGGATACAAAATCAATGCCCAGAAGTCAGTGGCATTTCTATACACTAACAATGAGACTGAAGAAAGAGAAATTAAGGAGTCAATCCCATTTATAATTGCACCCAAAAGCATAAGATACCTAGGAGTAAATCTAACCAAAGAGGTAAAGGATCTATACCCTAAAAACCACAGAACACTTCTGAAAGAAATTGAGGAAGACACAAAGAGATGGAAAAATATTCCATGCTCATGGATTGGAAGAATTAATATTGTGAAAATGTCTATGCTACCCAGGGCAATTTACACATTTAATGCAATCCCTATCACAATACCATGGACTTTCTTCAGAGAGTGAGAACAAATCATCTTAAGATTTGTGTGGAATCAGAAAAGACCCCGAATAGCCAGGGGAATATTGAAAAAGAAAACCAGAGCTGGGGGCATCACAATGCCAGATTTCAGGTTGTTCTACACAGCTGTGGTCATCAAGACAGTGTGGTACTGGCACAAAAACAGACACATAGATCAACGGAACAGAATAGAGAACCCAGAAGTGGACCCTGAACTTTATGGCCAACTAATATTCAACAAAGGAGGAAAGACTATCCACTGGAAAAAAGACAGTCTCTTCAATAAATGGTGCTGGGAAGATTGGACAGCCACATGCAGAAGAATGAAACTGGAACATTCTCTTACACCAGACACAAAGATAAACTCAAAATGGATGCTTACTTATATTTAATAACATATTTCTCCATTTCACGGCTTACCGTAGTTTTTTCTGTCTTACTATGCCTTTCTGGATTTTTTGTCCTTCTTTCTGAAGTATTACCTATGACCAGCTCCTTCAGGAAGGTTTGATTAGTGGTAAACTCAACCTTATCCACCTGAATATGTCTTTTCTTTTTTTAAAAAAATTAATTTTAGTTACATTCAATTAATTAACACATAGTGTAGCTGAGTTTAGTTCAGTGGTTCATCTGTTGTATATAACACCCAGGGCTCATTACATGCTGTGCCCTCCTTCGTGCCCGTCACCCAGTTACTCCATCCCTCCACCTCCCTCCCCTCCAGCAACCCTCAGTTCGTTTCCTGTGATTAAGAGTCTCTTGTGGTTTGTCTCCCTCTCTGATTTCATCTTGTTTTATTTTTCCCTTCCTTCCCCTATGCTCCTCTGTTTTGTTCCTTAAATTCCACATATGAGTGAAATCATACGATAATTGTCTTTCTCTGATTGACTTATTTCATTTAGCATAATTCCCTCTGGTTCCATTCATGTCATTGCAAATGGCAAGATTTAATTTTTTTGATGGCTGAGTCATATTCTGTTGTATATATAGACCACATCTTTATCCATTCATCCGTCGATGGACATCTGGCTCTTTCAATAGTTTGGCTATTGTCGACATTGCTGCTATACACATTGGGGTCCAGGTGTCCCATTGTTTCGCTACATCTGTATCTTTGGGGTAAATCCCCAGTAGTGCAATTGCTGGGTTGTAGGGTGGCTCTATTTTTAACTTTCTGAGGAACCTCCACACTGTTTTCCAGAGTGGCTGCACCAGCTTGCATTCCCACCAACAGTGCAGGAGGGTTCTTTCTCCACATCCTCGCCAGCATTTGTCATTTCCTGACTTGTTAATTTTAGCCATTCTGACTTGGTGTGAGGTGGTATCTGAACATGCCTTTCCCCCCACACACTTTTGAATCCAGTTTATTTTTGTAGGCAATTTAAAGCTACCATTCCACTGTCTTCTGGATTAATTAACCTCTAACAACTGTACATTCTCTTTGGTCACTGCCCCCTGCACTCTTCCTCTCGGTGCTTTCAAAGTCTTTTCTTTGTTTTTAGTGTACTATGATTCCATTATCATACGTCTAGCTGTGGATTATTTTTGTTTATCTTTCCTGTATATTCTCAATCTGCAAATATATGTTGCATTACAGCTGTAACAAATTATGACAGACTTGATGACTTGTCACAGCTTGAATTTATTCCTCTGGTTCTGAAGGCCAGAAATCCAAGATCAATGTCCCAAGCCAAAATCAAGGTGTTGACAAGGCCATACTCCCTCCAGAGAAGGGCTTTAGGGCTGAGCCTGTTACTTGCCTCTCCCAGCTTCCAGTGGCTACTGGCTTTCCTTGACTATTGACCATGTCACTCCCACCTTCCAGGCCAGCATCTTCAAATCCTTCTCTGTTTCTTCTTCCCATTGCCTTCTGCTCTGTGTGTGCCTGTGTGAATTTTTCTTCTGCCTCCTTCTTATCAAGGACCACTGTGACTATGTTTAGAGCCCACCTGGGTAATCCATCTCCAGAGCCTTCACATAATCACACCTGCAAAGACTCTTCTGCCTAAGGTAACATTTAGGGATTCCAGAGACTAGAGATTTGGGGGGCCATCATTCAGCCTACTATACATGTCTACCATCAAAAGCCTGTAAAGTTTCAGCCATAACAACTTTCAATATTGCTTTTACCCAATTTTCTCTATTCTCAGATTCTGGAACTCCAATTAAAAGTAAGTGGACTCTTTCACTGAGGCTTCTACTTCATTTAACCTTTCTGCCATGTTTTTGTTTTTGTTTTTTGCCTTTTAACCCCGTGCAACACAATCTGAGACATTCCCTCACGTCTATCTTCCCGTTTATTTTTTTCCACATCAGGCTAATTTGTTTAATCTCTCACCTTAAAATTTGGATTTACTATTTTTGCCTAGAAATTATATTATGCTATTTTTAAAACCTGCCCATTACTTATCCTTAGAGCGTCCGTCAAATTCTATTTTGTAATGGCCTCTTTCATGACTTCAATCATTTTAAATACACTATGTAACTTTCTGCATGGTTATCTGACCCAGAGATCTTAGGGAGGAGGGTCTAGCCCTTCAGTTTACTGTACTCTATAATCTGATGTTTGCGCATGGTGGAACTTTTCTTTGTTAATTTGTAATTTGAGATTGGAAGCTCATTCTCAGCAGGGCTTCATCTGTGGGAATTTTGTATGACCTGGGTTGAGGACAGTATGCCTCTCTCTCTCTCAGGCAGTCATGTCTTTGCCGTTTTTGGATTCCCCTTGAACTCCAGATTCCCCAATGCTGTTTTGCACTGGTGTGTGAGTTCCTTCTCTACTTGGGGATTCTGGGGTGACGTGATTGTGTAAATATTGATCCTAAGGCAATGTGAGAGCAAGTTCTTGGTGTTAATTTTTAGAGGGTTATTTTTAACAGAACTGAGACCAAGTAACACCAGCTTTGTTGTTATGTATTGGAGCGCACAGGTCCTGTCCTCCCATCTGTCCTTTCACGGGGCAGGGAGCATTAGCCCTCCCAGTGTCCTAGCTTAAAGGGGAGACTCATTTCTTACTACCTCCTTCCCTTGAGTCCAAGACCTCAATCTCTGTACATTTCTAGTCATTAAAAGTTCTTGTGTCATCAGATAGTTTTTCACTTCTTCTCTTGTTCCTGGTCCATTAAAACACTTTTACTTCTTGGAAGTTCATCTATGCATTTAAAAAATGATATTCGCTTTATTTGTCAAGCATTTCTAAGTGTTTGTGTGGGAGAGTTGCCTCCTCAATCACTATGCCCTAGCCACAATAGTATTTCTGACAATTCCTAGAACACATCATGATTGTTTTGAATAAAGTCTTTGCATTAAAAAAAAAAAAAAGGTTCTGCATTTTAAAAAGTTTCCTCTGCCTGGAACATTTCTCCATGGCTGGCTTTTCCCCATCCTTCTGATCTCAGATTGCATGTCAGCTCCTCTTTGGGAGTCCTTTCTGAGCTCATCCCCACAGAATGACTTCCATTATCCTCCATATACCCTCTTCACTTCCTTATGGACTTGATCATGATTTCAAATTGTCTTGTTTACTTATCTGTGTACTTGTTCATGGTCATCGTGCCTCCTAGAATAGATGCTGCAGGAATCTTACCCGGCCTACCCCACTCTGTATCTCCAGCATCTACAATAGTGCCTGACACATGGTGAGTATTTATATTTCCTATAAATATCTACTGGATGAACAAAGGCATGTCCTGAAGCTGCAGGCTCTCAAGAGACTCCATCCATGCTCCGTCCACACTTGCAATAAAACCATGAGGTTCTAAAGACCTAGGAAAGATACATCCTCATGGCTCATGGGCCTGAATGCTTTCCCCACACTGTACAAATTCTAATACTTAGAAAATCCAGGCTCCAGCAAAGTGAAAAAGTTTGCATAGAACGTGTTATTATAATCAAACCATTAGATTCCTCTCCTTGATAGGTTCCCACTGGGGTGTCATTCTTACCTTGTGCAAGTCCTGGTGCTAGAGATAACCCTTTGCGAATCAGGACCTGCTCAACTTAACTAAAGTCAAGCAAATCCATCCTCCAGCTCCCCATGCAGGTGATACTTTGAGCTGAGAGGTGTGTGAGTAAGTAAAAGTAGCACACAGAATCCACACAAAGTAGCAAGTAATGGGACCTTTAAAAAACAAATTAATTTTCTCATTTTGAAAACAATATAATCACTTTCCAGGAGCTCTAAAAATAAAAGAAAAGAAACCACTCATAATTTAAGACCCACCATAAGCGTCAGTATCATTCTAGTGAGTATCTGCCTCATTTTTAAAATCATATTTCTCTCTCTCTCTCTCTCTCTCTCCATCCTTTATCAAGTACTTACTATATGCATGATCTCGGTTTATATGCTTTGAACTAGGTGTGATCAATTAGTCCCATTTAAAAATGAGATCACAGGGCACAGAGAGGTCAGGTTGGCCCCAGGTCTGATTCCAAATCTTGTACAAGCCTTTTCTTGCAGTTCTGATATCGCATTGCTTGGACCCACTCCCTTTTTCTAGGGGGCTGTGATCACATCAAACTTTGTATCTCTTCTTCTTATTTTTCCCCACTGAATATTACAAGCTGTTTTTTTCCTATTGTTGGACAGTCTATAAGCACCTCTTTTAACGATCAGTGAGAGGATATCTGATCATTATTCCCTCATTCCACAAGGGCAAACTGACCACTTTGGGGGAAAATTTAGCCTGATCTTCTAAAACTGAACACTTGCATACCCTATGCGCAGAAATCCTTCTCTTAGGGATATATCCTAGAGAAAAAATTAAAGGTGGGCCCCGACTGCTATGGAGCACTGTTCAAAGGGAAAGACTAGGAGAGATGGACATGTCCATCAACAGGATAGATGCTCATCAGTGGTATCTGAATACCCAGAGCCATATGCAGTGGCATTGGGTGAATGTTGCTAGCACAATCCTGGGTGACCAAAATGAGTCTCTAAAGCTACCATTATTAGGAGTCACAAAAGGAATCTTTGGTTTGGCTACTCATACATGACTCCTAAAAATATGTGAAAAAAAAAAAAAAGAACAGACTCAGAAACACAAAATTCAGACAGGATTCCACTCTGTGTTCAATGTATTAATGCATTTGGTGAAGATTTACTGATGATTTAACTAAGTCCCCACTCCTCTGATTGCTCTTCATCTATTGTCCCCACGCCAATTCCATGAGCTATTTACTGATATTAGCTACCTTTTACAGATAAGGGAACCAAGACTCCGAAAGGGTGTGATGGATAATTTTCTATGTCAACTTGACTAGGCCACAGAATGCCCAGATATTTGGTCAAACATTATTCTGTGTGTTCCTGGGAGGATGTTTTTGAATGAGACTAGTACTTAAATCAGTAGACTGAATAAAGCAGATTGCTCTCCTTAGTGAGGGTGGGCCTCATCTAATCAGCTGAAGGCTTGAAGAGAACAAAAAAAGGTTGCTCATCCCCCTGAGTAAGAAAGAATTTCTCCTGCCTAACTGCCTTCAGACTGAAACACTGGATCTGTCTGGGTCTCCAGCTTGTTGACTCACTCTGCAGGTCTTGGGACTTGTCTGTCCACATATGGCCTGAGCCAAATCCTTATAATAATCTCTTTCTTTGTGTATATACCTATATCTTACTGGTTCTGTTTCTCTGGAGCAGCCTGACTAACATAGTAAGTAACACACTCAAATGCCATCCAGTTAGGAAATGGTGAACAGGCCTGTTGGATTCCAGAGCCAGAACACTTATCCACTACAACCCACCGCGCCTCTCCAACTCTACCTAAAACTACTCTTACAGGACTCCCAAGATCCAAAAATAATTTTATGTGTCAAAACTTTATAATGTGAATGGACAGGCTTTCTGAAAACCTGTACGATTCTTAGTTTAGATGCTTCATGAATCATACACTTTCTTCTCTGCTGGGCATACAACCAATTTCTAATGTCACATTCGGACTCCAACAGGCTCCTGTCCAATACAAAGTATTCTATATTCCTCACTGGTTTCCTTCAGAGTAAAAGAAAGAATCTGCATTTCAAATCATTGTGTTTGTTGTTATGACAACACACAGCCTGGATCTGTTCTCAGCAGCGGTATGCAAAGTCCCAAGTTTGAAAGCATCTCATACATGTAATTCAGGAGGTCTCGGAAAGAGGTGGTTCTATTCACACACACCGCCATCTGCCCCAACCCACCACACGCAAAGATGAAAATGTTTCTTAGCTACCTTAATGCAATGGACTAGATGTAAAGAATGCACAAAAGCACATAATAAGAGAGGTTCTCCCAGCAGGGAGGCTGGAGCATTTGTGCTTTCTTCCACACCCGTCTTTGAAATAATGTGACAAAATGTCAGGCAACGGAGAGCTCAACGAAACTTAATATTCCAAAGAAATTTATTGAATGTCCTTCAAGTGAACTTTCCTTATTCTTTTGCAAATATATAAGTATTTGCAATATATATATTTATTTATTGCAAACAAATGTGTGTGTATATATATACATATATATATATATATATCAGTGATAGTATGTTTTCTTTTGTGTACATGCATTTATTCCATATTTTTTTTGTTATTACTGGTCACTATTACAGTTTCTGAGAATCGTCAGTATCTTATTCCTTCGAACGTGTTAAGTTATCATCTTAGGAGGAGAGCCCATTGTTCTTCTCTTTGTAGGCATTTGAATTGTCTCTAGTTTTTCCTTTCTTTCCCAGAGTAAATGGTGCTGCAGTGAACACCTTCACAGGGGTCTCCTTCGGCGCACTGGGGAGAATGCTCAGGTGTATGGCTGCACTGGATCGTTGGCACCTGGTGTGCACACTTCTTGGTTGTAGCTTGATATTAACGAGATGATACCAAATTGCTCGTCGCGGGGGTTGTTTCAGCGTTATGCTTCCAGCAACAGTGCATGCTAGGCCCACTTCCCCAGCCCCTTACCAATGTTTGATACTCTCAGATTGTAGGCTTTCCTCAGTGGGTGGCTCTGAAACAGTAAGTTTGGTTGCTGGTTGTCATCCCCAGGCTACTAGTGTGCTTCGTTCTCTCCTCCACATGTATTGGTGTGACCGACTCACAATTCTCTGTTCCGTTTCTTCTGTTGTTGGTTGGTTGTCCTTCTCTTATTGATGTGTTGAAGATTCTTTATGCACCCCAGATACTATCTCAGTTATATATTGCAAATGTCTACTGCCAGTCTGTAGTTTGTCTTCTAACTTTCTTCACAAAGTGCAATGAGAGAAATGTATCAGTGTTTCGTTCTACTCATTTTTTTTTTTTGTAAGGGGGAAGTGCAGGGTCTTTACTAAGAACTCCTCTCCTAGTCTGAGGACTTAAAGATACTCTGTTTTGTTTTCTTCTAATACGTTGAAAGTTTTCTTTCTGCATCTAGGTCTGAAGTCCGAGTTTTATTTTTGTGTATGGTGTGAGGTAGTGATATAATTCCATTTCTTTTTCTTATGTGGAAAGTTAATTGGCTCAGCATCACTTTGAAATATGTTTAATGGTTCATATTTGTCCTGTTAGTTTGCAATGCCAACTCTATCATGTATTAAGTTTCCATATATGTTTGTGTCCACGTCTGAGATCTTTATTCTCTTCCATCAATCCGGTGGTCTATATCACCATCACATTGTTTCTATTAGGATAACATCAGTCCTTGTAAATGGTAGAGCAGTTCTTTCTTCTTGTTCTTTTTGTTTTGGCTACTCTTAGATGTTTACCATTTTGTGTGAATTTTAGAATCGGTTCATCTGGTTTCATTCCTCTGCCATCACCCCAGTAAAAAAATTCCTGTTAGGATTTTGACCGAACTGTTTTGAGCTTTTTAATTAATTAGGGAGAGAGTTTGATATCTGTAACATATATATGTTGAGTCTTCTCATCAAACAATATGGTACATACATATTTTCATTTATTGAGTCCTTTATGCCCTACAATAACATCATATACTTTTGTCTATAAAGTTTTTATAGGGCTTCTGTTAGATTTAGTTGTAAGTTAGGTTATACACTTGCTATGAGAATCAAATAAGGTAGGAGATGTAAATGCTTAGAACACAGGTAGGAACTCAGGAAGTGATAGCAATTATTACTATTCTCTCATAGATCTGTTGCTATTGTGAACAGGCTATTTTTCCAATTATATTTTCTAATACATCTATGGTTTGTAGGAAAGCTATTGATTTTTTTAAAACTGTAGATCTTGTATCCAACAGTCTTTAGGGATTCTCTCTTCAAAAAATTTATATGTAGAGATTCTTATAGTATTTCTGCATAGATAGTCATAACTTCTGAGGATAATGAAATTATCTTTTCCAATTCTTGTGTCTAATTTTTTTTCTTTTTTTATTATTCTATTGTATTGGCAAAGAATTTAAATATGGTATTGCATAACATGTGGGAAAGCAGGTGCTTTTGCCTTGTTCCCAACTTTCACATAAATGCTTCTAGAAATCATGATCAATATGCTGCTTGCTTTCAGGTTTTAGCAGTTATTTTATTATGTTAAGGACAATTTTATCTATTTTCAGTTTGGTAAGAGGTTTCTTTTTTTTTTTAATCATGAAGTGTATTGATCATTTATTCCGTATCTACTGGATAATCTTATTACCATTTCCTTTAGTTGATTAATGTTTTGAGTTACACTGATAGATTTTAAAACTTCATACCATCCTTGAATTCCTACGGTAAGTTTCATTAGTCATAACGTATTTATTTTAATTATCTTCTGGATTCAATTTCCTGATACCTTATTTAGGATTTTTCTATCTGTGTTCTGTGAATGAGACTGACCTATAACGATATATTCTTGTACTGGAAGCTTCATAAAATTGGTCTTACTCCCCCTTTTGTGCTTCTTCTGAGAAATTACGTAGAGAAGAGATTAACTGCATTTTCAAGCTCTGGTAAAACTCACTTTTAACATATTCTGGGCTCAAGTTATCCTCTTGATCTGGAATCCTTCCTCCTTTCCTCACTTGAAAAAATTCTGAAGTTTCCAGGTCTTGCTCAAATATTACCACATCTGTGAAGCCTTATTTGAATCCTTCCCTGCCTCCCCCCATCCTCTACCCTCTTTGGAAATCCCTCACACTCACTCTCTCCCTGGCAGACCAATTTGTTTGTACCATGCTTGCAGCATTTATGTTTCATTTTTTGGGGATGTGACCCCACTGTCGTCAAAGTGCTGAGCACAAGGCCTTTCTCTTAGAGTCCCATTATATGTCAAATGAATGTCTATTTAACATTATTGCTCTTGCTCATTATATTCCAAATACACATACACACAAGGCAGATAGGAATATTATGAAAACAAATTTTGTAATTCTTAATCAGTTTCTGGTGCTAATTCTTATGATCCAGCCATATCTGATAGGGCCTTGCTGTTATGTATGAAATGCTGTTCCTTAGGCTCCAAAGTGATAGGCAGGGCAGCAGGGGCTGGGCCTGGAAGACCGCAGCTAGGCAACAACATTTACTGGGGATTAATGGGCCAAGGAAAGTCTCTGCATTATATCCTTATCACAGAGGTTTATTACTCTGTACTAGTAATCACAGTGCCTATTACAGTCAATGGTGTATCTTGGAGACAATAATCCATTCCTTCCCCGCCATCCCCGCTCAGCATGGGGTAGTGAGCAGATGCTGGTTAAGAAGCCAGAGAGTTCCAGCCCAGCTCAACTACCAGTTTTATGTCCTTGGGCCATGTGCATCTGTACAATGTGTGGACTGGGAGAGAAAGCACCTCCCAAGGAGTGCATATTTTAATGGGTGGATTGGACAAGATTTCTAAATGTCTGTCTGGCATTATGACTTTATGATTTATGAGAGTCTAAAATGTTAAGAGTCCAACTCAGAGTGTCTGGCTTGACTAGCTTTAAATTCACTGACAATGGGACTTCTCAAGGCCAAGTTATTTCCACACTGCTCTTAAAGATGCTGATATTTCTTGCTTTGTGATCCTATTAGGACAAAAACCGCCTGAGCTGAAGAAAAAGGAAGACATGTGAGTGAAAGGATCTCCTTAAGCACTTTGTCCTTGTCCCAGGTACCCCAAGGATGACAGCAGAAGTGGTTCAGTACAGCTAGAAGCTATCAGAGCTTACAAAAGGAGGCCTGGGTTTGGAGATTCACATATCTGGGAAGAAGTGCAGGTTTCACCTCCAAAATAGATGAAATAACTGTGAGGCCACTCACTTAAAAAAAAAAATCCAACAACTATTTCCTAAGAACTTCATACACAATTGGCTGAGTCATGTGGGAAGGGAGGAGATGCCCCATACATGGCTACTATCTTCAAGGAGCTCACTGTCCAGTGGAGGATTGGAGAGATTCCTTTGTAAAGGGCTATGGGGAAGCCAGAGGAGACAGGGTAAGGACAGCCAGAGCCTCGGGGAAGCCTTCCTGAGAGACATGGAACAGGGCAGCCTTGAAGGACAGGTAGGGTTCATAACTGTAGAGCAGACAGTGGAGGGAGGAGAGTTAGTATTGATTTAAGGGAACGTGTACAACAAGGCACTTGGATGTCTCCAGCTATTCCCCAGGACAGAGGGCCTTGCCATGATCAAGTGATCTCAGGCCCTCCCACTGGTGACTCATAAGCCCACCTCAAGGCTCAGGATTGGTCTTCATGGGTTGCTCCCTGTGTGTTGTTGAGAGAGTCCTGAGTGCCTGTTTGCCCTTCAGTTAGCTTGCCATTGACCACCAAAATGTTTGGGTTTCCCACCATTCGATCCAACTTTCCATGATAAAATATTATTTAAGAAACATGGTAAGCAGCAAATAGGTTACTTGAGAGGGCTGATTTTTTTATCAAGCTAGCTGTTATGCAAAAATCTTTGTCCAGGGGCAGCAAATGCCCTGAGTGAGGAGGGACACGGGGAGGTTGGAGGCATCCACAGTGGTCGTGGTGGCAGCCCTGAGACCTGGGGAGACCTAAATAATCTGGCTGCACAGCATAAGAATGGCGAGTGCCTCGATGTGGGGAGGACAGGGAGGAAACACAAAGGGGTCTGTTACCCTTCACCGTGGTTTTCCACACTGGAGTCACCTCATTGATGCCTCCCTTCTCTGCCATCGCTTCTACACAGAGAGAGGGAATAATGCCATCAAAACGCTAATGCATTTTATTTCTCAGAGAAGATAAGCAAGAGTCATCTCAGAGAATTCTAAAGCAGTCTTGATTACATTTCCTATTTTGGGAAAAGCGAGCTTGTCTCATGCTAAGATGTGAGATCAAAGACCTTTATATCATAGTGGAACAAATGTTACCTAGGGATCAACTGGCTTCCCCTCCGGCCTACCCTGCCCAAGTCCCAAGCCCTTTAAAAGGGATAATAGCAAACTCTTCCCTGCTGCTTGCTCTGCATCACGCACTGTTTGAAGTACTTTATATGCATTGACTCATTTAATACTCAAATTGCCTTATGCAATCCTGTTACTGTATCCATTTTACACATGAGGCAATGGGAACATCTTGCCTAAGGTCGTACAAATAGTAAGTGGCAGAGGCAGGATTAAAATTTGAGAAGTCTCAATCTACTCTGTGCTTTTAAACACCACAGTTGACTTCCTTTCTAGGAAGAGGATAAATAATAGCAATTATCCAGTAACCAAGGTGTATCAGCTAGTTATTGCTGCATAACAAACCACCCCAAAACTCAGCAGCATAAAACATAATCATTGATTACTAGAAGTCATGCATTTGTAGGTTGGCTAGAGATCTGCCAATGTAATCTGGCCTCCATGATTTGGTTAGACTCATTCATGTAGCTATGGGTCCCCTGGGAGCTTAGTTCTAGGCTGGAAATGGCCGGACCACCTTAGCTGGGGCAGCTTATCTCCCCTTGTCTCTTTTACCCTTGCAAGAGGCCAAGAGGAATCACGCAAGGGCCTCTGAAGCCTAGTCTCAGAACTGATGCACTATTATTTCTGTTTTATTCTATTGGTCAAAGTGAGTCACATGATATTACAGAGTAAATGTTTGCGTCCCTTCCAAATTCACATGTTGTGGTCTTAAACCCCAACATGATTATATTTGGATGTGTGGCCTTTTCTGGGAGGCAATTAGATTTAGATGAGGGCGTAAGTGTGGGGCCCCCACGAGGGGATCAGTGTCTCTATAAGAAAAGGAAGAGGGGAGGAGGGCGGGTGTTGGAGGGGAATGGGTGACGGGCACTGAGGTGGACACTTGATGGGATGAGCACTGGGTGTTTTTCTGTATGTTGGTAAATTGAACACCAATAAAAATTAATTAAAAAAATAAAAAAATAAAAAAAAGAAAAAAAAAAGAAAAAGAAAAGATTATCAATCAAAAAAAAAAAAAAAAGAAAAGAAAAGGAAGAGACTAGAACTCTCTCCACCATGTGAGGGCACAGTGAGAAGGCGGCCATCTGTAAATCAGGAAGAGAGTTCTCATCAGAACTCAACCACACTGGCATCCTGACCTCAGGCGTCCAGCCTCCAGAAAAATAAGAAATAAATTTCTGTCGCTCAAACCAGCTCTCCACCCTGCCCCATCTATGGTATTTGGTTGTGGCCCCAGAGCTAGGACGCATGGTGAGGGAAAGTGTAGTCTGCCTTTATGGGAGCTCCATAAAGTGACACGATTAGGGTGTGGATACAGAGGAAGAGACATGGGGCCATTACTGAAATCGATCCCCTAACGTCCGGCAAAGGTCCGACTCTAGGCTCTAGAAGAGGGCAGCGGTGAAGCTTCAAGATCCAATGCCACTGAAGTCACCGGCAGGGAAGCATGTCGGGATAGAGATGGAGACACAAACTCTCTGTAGGTCTCACTTTACTTTTCAGATGCCAATCTTGTTCTAAATAAAAAAGACTCATAGAGGAGAGAAGATGGAATCTGTCTCAAAAGGATGGCTGACGTTAGTAAAAAGGCATTTAGGTGAAAGCACTTTTTCAGTCTTGCTGCTATGTCAACAGATCCAGGCGGTGTGGCTTTAACTGAGTGGCCTGGTCCCCTGCATTTATCGTAGATGCTTATGACCAACCTACGGTTTTCTTCTACGCTTACAACGATGTGTCAAAGGGGTGAGGTGAGGATAACACTGGCCTGTTTCTCCATTTTAGATTATCTTCCAGAAAATCGAGTACAGCCACAGAAATCATCCCCAGCAATTTCAAGTTGGCAGAGTCAGGCTAATTATCTGCAATTTCATCTGTCAAAATAGTTTGGAGAATTATCACGTGTTAGGGGAGTGAGTCTGATGGGAGGGCTTCTCCGAAGCTCTGGAACTTTCACAAGTTTGAGAAGGTGTTGGATGCCGGCCTTGGGTGGAGGGCGCTTCGCCGTCCTTCTTCTGAGCCCGTGTGTCTGGGCGACCGGGTCAGTCTGTGGCTGGTGAGGACGCGTCTCTGCTCTGAGCCACAGCTGATGCCGCTAGAGTTCCTACAGGGCTGGCCAGGGCGGGGAAGCTGTGTGCATGCTGCGTGGCCCCCCCGGAGGGAGGCAGACTTAGAAAGGCACAGTACGGCTGTCGCTCTGCTGGTGGGGGCCCGGCTCTGTGTGCGCCCCTGCTGTTCAGGTGGTTCAATATCTTATCTACTCCTCTCGTAGAGGAAAAATCCCTGTTGCCCCTCCCATCCACTCTCCATCTGTCTCTGGAAGGCTGGGGTCTCTGGATCGAGGATGCCCTTGCCATCTAGCTTCCTGTTGGCTTTGCTCATTGTTGGGGGGTGGCGGGGAGGGCACTGGCAGGTGATCGAAGGTGGGAGGGAAGGAGCTGGGCTAAGTCAGTCCCCTGGCTGCCTTCTGCAACAGCTGGGCGGCAGCTGGAGTCCTCCTCCAGGGCCTACAGCTCCCTCTCTGGGTTCCAGCACCCACCCACCCTCCACCCTATTTAGCCCTAGAGGTGGCAAGGGACTCCGCCAGGCCCAGAGTGCATCCCCAGCTCTCACCGGTCTCCTTCTAAGCGGCCCTCACCTTTTTAAATGGACCCCAAGTTAAACTCTTCCATGGTCCCATCTACTTCCTGCCAGGACCCTAATGTGGTGGTGGTGGTGACGGTGGTGTTGGTGGTGGTGGTGGAGCACCCAATGGTGTTTCTACATTAACGAAACAATCAACAGTCACAACAGCAACACAGGCTTCCAGCTCCGTTTGCAGAGAGTTCTGGAAACAGGACTCCTTCCTCCTTGTCTCCCCACTGCTTTGTCCCGCCCCCCAGGCCACCTCTGCCCCTCCTGGGGCCTCCATCTCCTTCTGTTTCCTCCTGTCCCTTCTTCCACCTACAGCTCTAAGAAGCGGTGCCAGCTTCTGGGGAGACACACGTGAGTCCGGTGGTCTCTGACCTCCATGAGCTCCCAGCCTAGGACCTGGCCCATCCTGGAAGCTGCCCGCATCCAGGTGGACTGGACAGAGCAGGGGCTCCTGAGTCCACAGGTGTCCCCCGTGGGCTGGGTGACCTTGGGCACCGCCGTCGCCTGTATGCACTGCTGCTCCCGCGTCTGTAACGAGGACCCCTTCCTGCCTGCCCCCCAGGGCTCTTCTGAGCTCTCGACGACGTAACGCACAGAAAGCACGCCCCGCCCGCCAGCGAACAGCAGCTACTGATAACGGTGAGGTCGTTCTCATTTTATTAGGGGAGGAAAACAATGACAACATCACCTCGTGGGGAAGAGGATCTTAGGGCAAGCTACGTAACCTCTGGGTTTAAGTGGGGTCATCACACACCACCTTCCACCCTTTTCTCTGGGGGCCGTGTGATTGTACACACGTTACACAGCTGCCGTCTATGTACACTGCACCCGCATGTATACGGCTCCAGATTAGAAAAATAGTAAATACCCACCAAATCCCAGCACCTATTATTATGTAACGTCGGCGCACATTTCAACAAGCTTGTAACTTATTTCCTTCAATGGCTGGACAAGTGACCTCCCCACCCCACGTCATCCCAGGGCCCCTCATTATGTATTTATTGAGAACCTTGAAACAGTCTGGCCAGGAGAACATTGGAAATCAATCCGACTGCTGAAATGGCAGGGATGGCAAGAGGGTGCCAGGGTCCCAGGGTCCCAGGCCGTTGCCACTCCTCCCGGACACACGAGGATGTGCCGTTTCTAACCCCCCATGAGCTTTTTCACATCTTATGAACGTCCTAAAGCAAACAGCATCAAGAACGCCGACGTGCTTACCAGCACCCCCTTGTACTGCTGGGGTGGGGTCCCTACCGTTAGAAACGGGCTCATCTTCCATCCTGAGCATCTGGTGGCAGGAGGACATCAAAAAGCCTGAAGCAGCTGCGCGGTGTCAGATAAATGCGACTGAGGACGGCCTGCCTTTGATCAGCAAATCCTTACAGCAAAGCTTTAATTCTCCTGCTACCATTAAAATTAGTTTAAAGGGCTTCCCAATGTTTTCTTTCTCTTCTTTCTTTCTTTCTTTCTTTCTTTCTTTCTTTCTTTCTTTCTTTCTTTTCTTTCTTTTTTTCTTTCTTTTCTTTTCTTTTTTCTTTCTTTCTTTCTTTCTTTCTTTCTTCCTTTCTTTTCTTTCTTTCTTTCTTTCCTTTCTTTCTTTTCTTTTCTTTTTTCTTTCTTTCTTCCTTTCTTCCTTCCCTTCTTTTCTTTCTTTCTTTCTTTCTTTTCTTTTCTTTTTTCTCTTTCTTTCTTTCTTTCTTTCTTTTCTTTCTTTCTTTCTCTTTCTTTTCCTTTCTTTCTTTCTTTCTTTCTTTCTTTTCTTTCTTTTCTTCCTTTCTTTCTTTCTTTTTTCTTTCTTTCTTTTTCTTTCTTTCTTTCTTTCTTTCTTTCTTTTCTTTTTCTTTTTTTCTTTCTTTCTTTCTTCCTTTCTTTTCTTTCTTTCTTTCTTTCCTTTCTTTCTTTTCTTTTCTTTTTTCTTTCTTTCTTCCTTTCTTCCTTTCTTTCTTTTCTTTTCTTTTCTTTCTTTTCTTTCTTTCTTTCTTTCTTTCTTTCCTTTCTTTTCTTTTCTTTTCTTTCTTTTCTTCTTTCTTTCTTTCTTTCTTTCTCTCTTTCTTTCTTTCTTTCTTTCTTTCTTTCCTTTCTTCTTTCTTTCTTTCTTTCTTTTCTTTTCTTTTTCTTTTTCTTCTTTCCTTTTTTTCCCCTAACCTTTCCTCCATGCGGGGAGTTTGCAAATACAGCTTTTCCTGACATCCACAAACAGCAATTCCCGTTTCAGGTGCTGAATGCAAGCAACGGCATCTGGGGACCTTCTGAGAAAATACCTGTCAACGCTAGAGCTCCAGGACCATGAGTGTTGATGGCCAGTGACCGGGGAGGACGCCGCAAGTCACTCCTGCCAATGCGTCCCCTGGAGCCAGCCTGGAACGGTGGACACTACCCACCGCTGCAAGTCTCTGCGAGGCTGCTGTTTCCTACCAACTGTTAGGCCATGGGGCCTGCGCAGTCTCATGTTTGAAGAACAGTGGAGTTTCCCAGCCCCGAAGGCACAGGATGTGACTTGGCACCAAGTGACGTCCCTAAAACTAAAGGAGGACGTCTGCAAGAGTTCATGCCCTAAATATCTTTATTTACATACATTTATTCTTGCTGCACATCGGTAAAAGCTCTTAGCCATGAAGGCGCGGCCCCGTGTACCGGTTGCCAAGCACCTGCCCTGAGCCAGGCGCCCGCGGGCCTGGTGCCCGGATCTCAGAGGTGGCGACACTCGCAAGGGGCGCCGCGCTCCTCCTGGCACCAGGGGCTGAGACTGTCCGTGCGGGGCTCCCACGAGGCCTGTGCTTTGTTCCTGAGGGTCGGCCGCTTGGCTCGGCATCGCTGGGCGCCTGGGAGGAAAGAGAGCGGCCAGGACGGCACCTCACAGGGCACGGGACTCGAACACGCGATCGGCGTGAGAAAGCCCAAGAGGCTGCCCGCGGCGCTGGGCCCTGCGCTCGCTCACCGCGCCCAGGAAATACGCGCCGAGGGCAGAAAGGGCCCCGCTCCTGCCCCACTAGCTAGGGGACCCCCCCACCCCGCCGTTAGCAAGCCCACAGGCTGGCCGGCTCCTGCCCCCCGCCCGGAGTCCCCGGGAGCGTTCCAGAAAGGGACAGCATTGTTTCAACGGGGCTAGATCCCCAGTTCTCAGTTCTGTCCCCTACCCCTGCCCCCACCCCGGTGACATTTGCTAATATTTGGGGCCATTCTTGGTTGTCACAAGCTGGCAGGGGGTTGCTACCAGCATCTGGTGGGTAGAGGTCAGGGGCGCTACTGAGCACCCTGCAATGCAAGGGCAGCCCCACGCAGAGGGTTAGGGGGCCCCAGATGTCAACAGTGTCGCAGGTGGGAAAGTCCGGGGTTGGACGGAAGCTCTGTAGGGCCCGAGTCCCTGTCTGTCAGGGGGATGCTGTGTCCCGCCAGCACCTTGCAGGGAGTCCCCGTGAAGCGGGCTCCCCAAAATGCCTGAAGACATCACACATGGACCACCCCCAGCTGCCCAAGCCCCGACGGGCTCCCAGTAGACAAGGCTGGGAGCCCTTCAACCCCTCCGTCCCCTCCAGGAGCGCCTCAGGGACCAGAGGGACGCCGTCGCTGCCCGTTCCTAACTGCCATGCCAAGCCCTCTTCCTCCAGCCCTCAAACCATTGTTTCCCTCCTCCCGATTCCCTGTCTTCTCGGCCAAACAGTCCACCGCCCACACGACAGCTCCCACGGCAAGGGCGATCCAGCCCCGAGCCTGACGACACCGAGGACACCGACGACACTGATGACTCCGACGACACCGACGTCCGGGAAAGCCCGGTGTAAGCCTGGTGGGCAGCTTGTCAGCCTGTGCATGGGACCCACGCATTGGCAGCCAACTTAGCGGTGGCTGTCCCCACGGGCAAAGTCACCGCTCTGCCCCCAGGCAGACAAATCCGAGCCGGGGCCTGCTGCCCACCCGTGCTCAGGGGCTCGCCCTGTGTCTCTAGGGCGGCAGCTCGGCTGCGCCAGGGGTCAGGGCGGCCGCAACCCGCAGCGGGTGGGTGGAGGCTCCTTGGGTTGGGGAACTGCTCTTCTGACATTTGCTGTCACTGTTGCCATGGAGAGCGTTTTCTTTGAGCCGGAGGGGCGCGGGATGGCGAGCTTCACCGGGCTCGGTCTTTCCACGGGGGTGGAGGCTCCAGGACCAGCCCCTCCGGTTCCGCAAGGGGCCTGCGTGGTTGTCAGCTCTGGAGCACACGGAAGCTTCTGCCGGGCTCACTGGTGGGGGGAAGCCGATCCTGGGGTGAAACACGTGCACACACTCACGGCCCGTTGATTCCGCCCCTGCACTATTTTTAAAATGTCTTTATTACACGGAGCAGCTCGACGTCTCCGAATGTGTCCCGTCCAAACACCGCAGCACACGGCCCTCACTCCCATTAGCTTTCACGCAGGAATAACGAGGAAAGGAGAATATGGGCGAGCAGCCACCCCTCTTCGGTTATTATGCAAGACGAGATTGCTTTTCCAACATAAAAAATACATAAATGTCTGGCGGATAGGGAAGATCCCGATACTAAGCAAATCCCATTTGCAGCTCCTTACAGCCGACTCCCCCCGTCCCCACGACGCCGCAGGAGCATTGGCTCCACAAATGAAAACCCTCCCTGCCGAGACCATCTCAGTCACGGGCCGCGCCCGGGGCTGTTGTGCTGCGACGAGCTGGCACCGGAGCTGAGGACTCACGTGCCCACCTGTTTATCGAGCACCTACTATGCACTTCACTTGGGTCCTCTCATGGAACCTTAGACCACAGCGGCTCCGAGGGGGCTGCAGTGAGCCCCCCTTGTGCGGCTGAGAGACGCTGACTCAGGCCGCTTCAGACTTGGTCTCAGACACTAATGAACCTGTGCTTTCCGGGTACACTGTACATTTGGGGACCCAGGGCACACTACTGAGGATGATCAAGACGGCGAAACTTCCCCCAAGAAACAGTGAGCTGCTTTGCATTCTCATTCACAGTATCTGGGCTCTGGGTCCTGACTCATTCTTCTTCTTCTTCTTTTAAATTATTTTATTAAAAAATTGTATCCAGCTTTATGTACATATGTTTTTTTTAAAAAAGATTGTATTTAATTATTCATGAGAGATACATAGAGAGAAGCAGAGACACAGGCAGAGGGAGAAGCAGGACTCGATCCCAGGACCCCAGGATCACGATCTGGGCTGAAGGCAGATGCTCCACCGCTGAGCCCCCCAGGGCCCCTATGGACATGTGATTGACGTGTAACACTTCCAGGTTTAAGGTGACCACGCATTGACTTGATACACTTACAAGTTGCAAAATGATCACTCCTTTTCCATCTGCTCTTTGCACCTCTCTCACCTGTGGGTTAACTAATGGCCCAGAGTCACACCTGTCCCGGGGAATATTTGCAAAGGAGGGTCTTGCCTCCGTGCGGACTCCGGACTCCAAGGACTATCCTTGCATTGACTTGATCATGTACATTCAGCTCCAGGTACGTTCCTCGAGGTGCCCTTACACCTTCTGGCAAGTGTGAAATGAGAAGCGCCAAGCAGGTGAGTCTTCAGTGGGGCTTGGTGTGAGCGTCTCATCGCAGGAAGTGTGGGATCCCACAGTTCAGGACACACGGTTTCCCTACAGTATTACCAAAAATATAAGCCACTGACTTCACCCTGGACCTGAACAAAGGCATCGCCCCAGGCCTGGGGCCAGCTGCCCATGTTGGACCGACTTACAGAGAAGGTGTGTGGGTCACCAGCACACCTGGGGTCTACCTGTGGGGGGGGGATGCCTCTCTGATTTCTTCTCTTTTCTGAAACTGACCCCCCTACACACCCTTTGTCAAGTATGTGTGATGCTACTGTGACCGATAAGAGGCAAACTGGACGTGTTGCTGAATTCTAGACAACTTTTCCATTATCATCAGTCTTTTTTTTTTTTCAATTAACAGTCACAAAAGTACTCTGCTTCCTGGCAGAGGTCACTGAAATTAGGGGTCATCTTGCCGGAAGATGCCGGGGACCGCTAGCCCGGGGCTGCAACAGAGGGCCCCAAGCCACGCTGGAAGTATCCCAGCCTCTGCCCTCAAAAGGCTGCAGTGTATTTAGGTAGGACATGGTTTAATGGACTGTAATTCTTCGGAAATGGATGATTCCTTTTCTTTTGTGCTTTTTAAAAAATTTACAATTAATTAACATACAGTGCATTATTACTTTCAGAGGTAGAGGTCAGTGGTTCGTCAGCCGCACATAGCACTCAAGTACTCTGTACATCACGAGGCTCCCTTGATGTCCACCCTCCGGTTACCCCATCCCCCCGGCCTCCCACCGACCTCCTCCCAGCAGCCCTCAGTTTGTTTCCAATACTTCAAGAGTCTCCCTCTGGTTTGTCTCTGATTTTATTTTTCCCTCTCTCCCCCTACGATCCTCTGTTTTGTTTCTTAAATTCCACATAAGAGCGAGATCATACGATAATTGTCTTTCTCTGATTAACATATTTTGCTTAGCCTAACACCCTCTAGTTCCACCCATGTCATTCCAAATGGCAAGGTTTCTTTCTTTCTTTTTTTTTTTTTTTGATGGCAAATATTCATTATACACACGCACATACACATCTTCTTTATCCATTCATCTGTCGATGGACATCTGGGCTCTTTCCATAGTCTGGCTGTTGTGGACATGGCTGCTGTGGACACTGGGGGGCAGGTGCCCCTTCAGATCGCAAAGGTTTTTACCCTTTGGGGTAAATATACCTGGCGGTGCGATTGCTGGGTCGTGGGGTAGCTCCATTTTTAACTTTTTGAGGAACCTCCACACTGTTTTCCAGGGAAATGGACAATTCCAATATGATACATGGGATCACTGTTGGTCAATCAGATTATTCAATTTACTATCCTGTCTCCCGTGCCCATTCCCAGCACAGACACAGCCTGTGCCCGCCCGTTCTGACGTGTGTAATTTACTGTCAAATCCTGCAGCATCGCGCGGGTGATGTTACGTACACACGAGCTGGATTCAGCCGCTCTCCAGGGGGACAGTCAGCATCGTGGTCCAGAATCTCCTTCCTCCCAGGGGTGTGGACCTCAGTCCTAACTCGGGAAGACCACGCTCCTGACAGTTCCCATGAGGGCTTCCCCATCTTTCCTTACTCCTGAACTCTGGTCCACATCGGAGGCTTTGAGCCCAAAGTAGGTTCCAAATGGATTTTCACTGGCATAAGTGGGGCTTGCCAGTTTGCATAATGCATGTAAGAAGGGGGTTCTCGGGACGCCTGGGGGGCTCATGGGTTGAGCATCTGCCTTCAGCCCAGGGCATGATCATGGAGTCCCGGGATCAAGTCCTGCATTGGGCTCCCTGCATGGAGCCTGCTTCTCCCTCTGCCTGTGTCTCTGCCTCTCTCTGTGTGTCTCTTGTGAATAAATAAATAAATAAATAAATAAAACCTTAAAAAAAAAAAGAAGAAGAAGAGGGTTCTCATTGGTGGAATTCATGTCATTCAAGATGCATGGAGTATCTTCCAGAACTCCCCACCCTTGCCTAAAGCGGGTGTAAGAACCTCACAGGCATTTCCCCAATCTTCCTTTGGGATAGGGCTTGAGACTTAGGCCCCACACAGTCCTTGGTCCAGCCAATGACTTGAAGGCTTCTGTCTGTCTGTTGCCCACTCTGAGATGAGCCCTATTCTCTCCCTTGAAAACTGTCTTGTCTGCCTGGGGTGAGGGTGCCATGGGATGTGTGGACAGAGCACCTACAAGGACAGGCAGCTGCATTTCGTGGTGCTCACACAGCAACTTGTACGGCCTGCTGTCTGCTTCCTAGAAAACATCTGCATGTGGCGCAGGCTTTGGTTTCAGAAATGCTTTCCTTAGAACCTGGGAGCAAGGTTGCAGGAGAGCAGCTAATTCCCAGTCGCCTCCAAGGCCTGGTGGCTGTCAAGAGCTACCAAAAAGAACTCAATAGGCGAGCACATTCCAATGGGCTCCTGTCAATTTGCACAAACTGGTTTTGCAAGAAGGGGAGGGATTTTACTTACCCATGTGTATATGCGATCCATTGAAGGATCAACAAACCCCTAGAAAAAGGCGTCGCTTTCATCTCTGAAATACTCTTCAATTCCCCGTGAAGCCTGGAGCCATCTTTCCTCTTGACATATTACTTTGGAGTCAGAGAGGGAAACGGCGTCCCAGGCCTGCCTCCCGGTGCTCCAGGACCCAGTGGGATGCATCCCTTTCCCTCATGTCTGCTTGGCCGGTGAGGCTGCAGCAGATTCCTAGCAGACTGGGGCAGCCCGGGTGGCTTAGTGGTTTAGCGCCGCCTTCAGCCCAGGGCCTGATCCTGGAGACCCAGGATCGAGTCCCACGTCAGGCTCCCTGCATGGAGCCTGCTTCTCCTTCTGCCTGTGTCTCTCATGAATAAATAAATACAATCTTAAAAAAAAAAAAAAAAGATTCCTAGCAGACTGCCTCTGTAGTCCTCATCTGCTGTCCTAACTTCCTTCGGTTCAGTCCTTCTTTCGCGTGGACCGTGGTTCCTCCGGCGATACACGCGGCTGCTTCCTACTCACCCTGCAGGACTCAGCCCAGATGTCACCTCCCCAGGGAGGCCTTCCCACATTACTCTGCTTACACAGGCTGTTTCCATGTCAGTCTCTGATTCTACTGTTTTTCATCATTTTTTAGAAAAGATTTATTTATTCATGAGAGACAGAGAGAGGAGAGGGGCAGAGACAGAGGCAGAGGGAGAAGCAGGCTCCATGCAGGGAGCCCGACGTGGGACTCAATCCCAGGACCCCGGGGTCACGCCCTGAGCTGAAGGCAGGCGCTAAAGCACTGAGGCCCTGAGGTGCCCCTGTCTGAGAATATCTTGATGATCAGTTTCCACAAACTCAAAGTCCAAGAACATACACTCAACTCAAGTGATCCTTCTTGGCTGACTATTGATGCATTTTAATTCTTTTTTTTTTTTCTTAAAGATTTTATTTATTTTAGAGAGAAAGAGAGAGCACGCGTAGGAGGGGAGGTGGAGAAGGCGAAAGAATCTGAGCAGACGCCGTACAGAGCGTGGAGCCGGATGCAGGGCTGGATCCCACGACTGCAAGGTCATGAGCTGAGCTGAAACCAAGGGGGGGGGGCGCCTCACAGAGCCACCCGAGCGCCCCCAATTCTCTTATTGGACCTCAGGTGGAGGATGCGGCGAGCAAGACTCCGCAGCACCGCGGCTCTAAGGAATCACCGAGGCAGCCAGAGGTGACCCAACCAGACACGCATTAGACGTTTAACAAGGAACCTCTGATACAAGCTTGTCGATCGTTTTCTCCAAAGTAAGAATGCAGAAAAGTTCCTCTTACTTGCTTCCAGGCCGCTCAGAACTACCAAAATGAAAGATCGAAGCTAATCAGGTCGATAAACGAGAGGGACGATTATTCACATTAGTAAGCGATGCCTCTTTTTTCCAGAAGGATTCTCTGCCAGGTTCCTTTAAACAGTTGGCTCCTCTCGTGCATGTAGAATCAACTTGCTACACAAAGGCACTAATTTATGTGCACAATTTCAGGCCCACATCCATTGTGGAAAGCTAACGGCGTCTTTCATGGGAAGCACATCTGCCTTGCTTCCCAAAGATAATTCCCCTGTTTCTCGATTTTCTCTTCAGAGTGTGGTCTCTTTGGAGGCCAAGGCCCGTGTCTCTTGGATGTTTGGTTCTGCTTCTTGCACCCCAAGCATTTTGGGAGGCCAATAAATATTTATCGATTCTGACGAGGCAAACGGAACCAGAGAGGCATTTTCTCACATCCTTGTCGTTCTTCAAGGGGCGTTTTTTATCACTGTCTGCAAACTGTGCATCAAGAAACTCCTTCCAAACATGAAGCCTCTAGAAGGGCCTGGGAGGCTCGTTGGAGGCCTCGAGACCACTGTCCTGCACGCCAGGCCTCGTGAATCTCCCGCCTGCACATCGCAGGGGCATAATCCCTCACCCACCTGCCCTTTTCGGATTCTATCCCAGATGCAGGGGGCGGCTCACCCTCGGCCCCTGAAAGCAAAGGCTCTGGCGTGTGAGATGCTCTTGCAGGACGGGATGAGGCTCGCAGCCGATGTCCCCATGTCACAGTGAAGGACGTGGAGACGGAGAGGGTTTGCATTCGCCTCCACGAGAGGCCTGATAGAGCAAGAGCCCTCACGGCGGCTCCCGGGACCAGCGGCGTCGGCGTCAGAAATGTCGATTATCACCCCCGCCCGCCGGCCTGCTGAGCAGAGGCCCTGCAGCTGGAGCCCAGCCACTGGTGTGTTCATAAAAGCCCTTCAGGTGATTCAGGGGCACGTCAGCTTTGACAACTGCCACGCTGGAGGCTGCGACGCTCTGCTTTCCCTCAAGCGCTGGGTTCAGGCCACATCGGCGCCCAGAGCTGTGCGGAGCGACCTCTTAAAGAGGTGCCTTCGTCCCACGGTCCCCAAAAGAAGCTTCAGGGATTCAGGTCCCTGGGGTGGTGGCCAGTCAGCCCGAGCGGTGGCGAGGAGGACACAGATGTAAGGGGCCGCGGGTTCATCCCCCAAGAGAAGGGCATCCTTGTGCATCTCCGCCCTGGACCCCCGCAAGCCACAGCCCCTCCCCAGGAAAGCCAAGGGCCTGCCCTCCCCTGGACCACAGTGCCCCCCGCCTTACAAGGCCAGGGCCCGGGAGGCAGCGGAGGAGAGCCGAGCGCACAGCGAGGAGCCCGAGCGCCCAGGGGCCGAGCAGCTGCTCACCCACGTCGGCCCGACCCGCACACAAGCCCTTAGCAGCCCCGTCTGCTCCCCGGCAGGGGCCAGGGGTCCCGGAAGAAGGACGGTCCCGCTCCACCCCTCTCTCCTGCCCAGGACCAGAGTTCCCCACCCCTCTGTCTTCCCCCGCCGCCCCACCTCCTTCTGCCTCCTTCCCTTTCCTCGCAGCCCCCAACCCTGCTCTCTCTCAAGCCCTGATCTTCTCTGGCTTCGGGGTTCTCTGCAGAACCGTCTCGCGCAGCATCCTAGTTAGAGTCTCTGTCTTCTGGAAACACAAGGCCGGTCTCCGGGGCCGATGCAAATCCTCATGCCCGAGAGCCCGGGCTGCCGAGGGCTCAGAGGCCTTTCATGCATGTGTGGGCGGTGGGGAGGCTGGGAACGCACCCAAACCACAAAGAGGGGGACTTAGGATCTAACCCCACCGTGTGGTCACTAACTCCTTGAACCATTACACTGATCGTGACCCCGACCACGCAGCCCTCACGACTGCGTGAATCACCCTAACGATGCTCTGTTTGGGACTTCTCTGC
Organism: Vulpes lagopus; assembly: GCF_018345385.1. NCBI lineage: Eukaryota > Metazoa > Chordata > Mammalia > Carnivora > Canidae > Vulpes > Vulpes lagopus. The sequence goes on from NC_054831.1 coordinate 132,121,575, forward strand.
GTTTTGTTGAATCGGCATCTCCAAGGCAGAGGCTCAGAGTCTCCCACGGGGTAGGACGGCAAAGCCACTTTGTGTAACCCACACTAGGGCCGTGACCATATTTCTTCCCTGGGGTTCTCGCTCAGCCCTGCCTCTGTGTGAGACACCTTCCCCGGGAGACACACCGGGTCCGCGGATCAAGGCCGTCCCGAAGGAGCAATTGGTGGACCAGAGCCCACCCCAGCCTTGGGCAGCTTCTCATCCTTTCCTCGCCCCCCTCCGGACACCCCACTTCCCTCCCCGCTCTCCAGCGTCTAGGCTGGTCCATCCCGGTTCCCTCCTTGAAGCCTGGTGTCTCCCCGCCGCGCCGCCCACCCGCGGTCATGCACATCCTTAGGGTAACTACGGTCACGAGAGCACCTGGACGGGGTTCACGTTAAGGACCCAGTGTCCAGTGGGGAAATTAGAGAAGGAACAACACGTTTCTGACACTTCTGTCACCTAGACAGCAGCGGCGGTGTCGCCATCACGTGCGGAAAATAAAGAACCTCGCTCCTCAGAGGAAACATCCAGACGGGGGATCTCTTACTTTGCATTTAGAAATGTGTCCCCAGCCTGGCTCTTTCCCGGGGCGATGCCGCCGAAACCCGTCCTGGGAGAAGGCACCTTCCACCTCCGGCGGTCGCACCTCCCCGCGCGATTCAGCTCCTGGCAGCCCGGGGCTCCGCTCGGCTCCTGTTGAAACGTGGCCCAGAGGAGGGTGGGCCCGGGGGAGCGGGACCAGGACTGGGACCAGAACCGGGCTGCCAGGCCCTCGGGCACCACTGAAGTGCCTACAGGACAGAGGAAAACAGACAGTATTTCTGCACTTGGTCATCCCTCATTTTTTTTTTTTTTTTTTTTTTACAAGGAATTCTCTAGCAGGTAGAGGAGCTGTGACTCTCACGAGTTATTTTCGATACTATGAGAATCCAGCTGCGGAAAATTAAAGCAGCGCCTTCTCTGTTTGGCTGCAGGGGCTCCGGGCGGGGGGCGGCTGGAGGCAGGACTGGGCGGGCGGGGGCCCTGGGGGGGTGGCGGGCAGGACACGTCTCAGGTCCTACCCACCTGCGCCCAGTGCCCGGATCGCCACGTGTGCCTCTGACCTACTGATGAAGCGGGTTTTCCGGGTCCCAAAGGTGTTTACAAAGGTCAGTTATGTCAGAAATCGTGGGAGCCGGTTCTGTGGCTGATGAGCCGGTCAGAGACCCATGAGGGCATCCCAGGAGGGCCTCCTGGAGGGGGGGGGGCGTTCGCAAAGCCTCTGAGAACAAGATACAGACACGTGCTTCTTGCTAAACAGCCTCTTGATGCTAAGCAGCGAAGCTTCAGCTCTCAGGGATGATCCTGTCAGGAGACAGACGTGCACCGGGGCCACCGCCACCGTCCGAGGACGGCACGTTCACCCCAGAGCCACGCCGGGGTGCAGGGCGAGCTGAGGACCCGCTGGCTGGCCTTGGCCCGGCCTTCCTTCCGTGCACGGTGCCCCCCCAAGTGATCAGGGCACCGTGCTGCCCCTTGCCCTGTGTCCTCTGGCCCCGGACAGGTGCCGAAACGGTGGCTCAGGCCTTCCCAGGGGGCTCCGACGGGGATCCCCGCTCTTCCAGCCAAGTAGGGATCGGAGACGTCGTTTCGGCGGGGCTCGAACTCCGGCTGCCCTGACTTCCCCCGGGCAGGTTGTCCTGCAGGGACACGGCTCAGGTCATCCTGGAGGGCGCGGAGGCTCCGGGTGGGAAACAATCCAACTGAAGAGTCCCCGCTGCGCCAGGAGGAAAGGGGCGCTCGGGGAGGACACCGGCGATGGGGGGCACAGGAGTGGGAGGGCGTGCACAGAGGGGCGGGAGCCCCCCCAACCCCGCTGGACACCTGCCGTCCGCGCTAAGCACCGCGAGGCTCAGCTTCTGACTGGTTTGCGTGGAGAGCCACGGACACCAGTGGGAGAGACGCCGACCCAGCCCCAACCCCCTCTCCGCTGAGCAGAGGGAGGTGACACAGGGGACCAGGGGCTGCGGCACGTCCAACGTACCGATGATGCCTTTTTGGGAAAATCTTCCGAGCGTCCAACTGACCATTTCGTTGTCCAGAAACTCACCATCCCCTGTCCCCTGGACGGTCCCCACGAGGTCTGAGTCCGTGGCCTCGGCGGAGAGGGAGGCACAGCATTCTGTGTTCCGTGGGTGCGCCCAGGGGCTCCCGAGGGTCACACGCCCAACAAGCCTCGCCGACCGCCAGACCCTCGCCGCAGACTCTCGTGGAAGCGTCCTCCGCAAACTTCCCACCGTAAAGGGTGATGTTTAGGCGTTTAGTTTTTAAATGGAAACAGCTGCAACGGACCAGCAGCCAGCTTTGATGAACAGATGTGTATTTCTAGAGAAATCGACTTTCCTTTTTATTATTATGTCACCAAATTTGGTTTATTTCCACGCCATTTACATCGGAAGCTATGACTCGCTTAGGAACCCACAGTAAAAACTGTGGCTTCCAGGTAGAGGAATTCATCTCGTCAAAACAGATCTGCTTATGCGACGCAAAATTTTCAGTTATCGTTATTATTAGAGGAAAATTGACACTTGACAACCTACACGCAGTGGCAGCCACTTGTGCAGTCTCGTCGGAGGAAGACTTGGGGTTTTGAGGCCGTTTATAAAGTTTTATTTATTTATTTATTTATTTATTTATTTATTTATTTATTTATTTATATTTTATTTATTCATTCATGAGAGACCCAAAGAGAGAGGCAGAGACACAGGCAGAGGGAGAAGCAGGCTCCATGCAGGGGGCCCGATGCGGGACTCGATCCCAGGACCCTGAGGTCACGCCCTGAGCCAAAGGCAGAGGCTCAAGCCCTGAGCCCCCCGGGTGCCCCAAGTTTTATATTTTTAACCCAGTCGGGGTGATCTTGCCCCACAAAGGATATTGCTGCTTATGGGGCAGCCCCGTAGGACACGACGACTCCCCCTTTAATTGAGCGAAGCTCCCTTTTCCGTAGAGTGATGGCTGCAGCATTGGATTAGGGGCCCCTCCTGGTTCCCCGTGCTGGCTCTGCCCCCCTGGTGATTATAACCCTGTGGATCGGGCATCGCGGTCCGCACCGTGGAGACGAACCAAAACAACAGCCAGCACCTGTGCTGAGCCCTCTGTGCCGTCCCCGCGCTACATGCACCACAAACTTAATGCCTCATGAGATTGTTCAAGGGCCCCAGGACGCAGCTGCTATGATCACTCCCCATTTTGCAGTGGAGGAAACTGAGGCACAGAGCGGTAAAGTGCCTTCCCCAGGTCCCACGGGTGGTAAGTGGAGGATGTTTCAAACCCAGAGCCCTCACTCTTCCCACGTGCTCTCAGGCTTTGAAGCGTCGGAGGCTGAACGACCCACAGAACTCATGCAACCAGTCAGTGCCAACCCTGTCTACCCAGGCTCCGTGGCCCCGTTGACAGCACATCGCCAACAAAGAGGGTCTTAATATAAAGCAGTTCCTGAACCACATCCCACTAGAAAAGGGTTCTGGGGCAAAATAAGAGTAGGATTATTGCATACGATAGCCTTCTTTTTGAAATTAAAAAAAAAAAAAGTCATTACTAGAGGCTCTGATAAAGTGTGCACTTGCCAAACAAACCCCGAACGCCTATTTGTTGTGTTTAAATCCAGCAGTTTCCCAAATCACTTGACCATAGACACTTTCTTGTAGGACACTGTCCATATCTAGAGCGGAGAAAAACAAAATTTTTCTAGAAAGAACCAGTAAATATCGAAGGCTTTTCAGGCCTCACATGATTGGTCTCTGTCCCCCTAATTGTCTTTGTTTTTCTTTTTACGACCCTTTAAAAACTATCCTTAGTGTGAGGGTCGCAGACACACCAGTTGCTGGCTGGGTTTGGCCTAATGACCAAAGTCTGTTGACCCGTCTAGAGTTGAGACACATGAACAGAGGACAGCTCTTGGATTGTTTTTTCACTAGCATTTCACTTACTTGGGTTATTAGTTTTCACGAGGACAGAAATCCAGGAACAGAAACCTGAAATTCTGTGCATCGCCCCAATGTTCTTTCCGTGGAACAAATGAGGGAATATAAAAGTCTGAGCAGTAAATTGTTTTTGGGTTGTGCTTCCTCGGTTGGAGCGAAGGAGGCTCCCAGACAGAAGGTGGGCGGACGGGAGTCGGCGCGGAGCCCCGTCTGGGCTGCTGCACCTGCTCAGGCCCTCCCGACGTCCTTCGGCCCGCGAGGTGGGAGACGTTAACCATCATCTCAACATATGCAGATGACTTTCTCCCCGTCTTCCAGGCTGCGGTGGATGCTTGCCAAGGGGAGTTTATAGAGATCTCAGAGTCCCCAACTGCCAACCTTAGCAAGATAGTGAGGACTTTTATGGGCGCCGGATTGGATTTCCTTTAAAAATGCAACCGCGGCTCCCTGGAGTGAAGCGCTGGGGGCCTTCTGGAGCCAGGGTGCCAGTTCTTCGAGATCTATATTGAGCCGTGGCTGCTTCTTTGTAGGAGGAACCGTGGAAGATGCAGCATGGGCCCCGGAGGGCAAGACCTGGAATTTGGATATGGCTCTACCATCGCCTCCGCCGGGGATGGGGGGCCTCATGGATGCTGAGCCCCCCTTCCGTGTCAGTCTCTCTGTGTGTAAAGTCTCTCCAAAAGACGAGAGAGAGACACAAATGAGATACACGTATTAGTAAGTGTGGCAGGAACCCGTGGCAGAAAGACAAAGAACACATGCTGCGGAGTCACGGGGAATCTGGATTTGCATTTTCGAGCTGTTGGGACTTGGAAAGACGAGTTCGCCTTTTGGACGGTGGATTCCCTGTCAATGACATGGGGACACTAAGTTTGATCTTGAAGCTCATGGATGAATTAAGCCACTGGGTCTGTGTGGAGAGGCCAGAACAACACCTGGGGCCTAGTGAGTACGTCGGATCTTAGGCTAAGGGTCGCACGGGCCACTGTAGACAGACTCAGGTCTGCTGCCGCGCTCACCCTCTTGTGTGATGCCCTCCCCTTGAGTGTGGGTGGGACCCGTGACTTGCTTCCTCCTAACAAATCAGAGCAACGGTGGTGAAATGTCGATCGCGTGCGGATGCTGCATGAGCGGGATGGGAGTCTCTGTCTCGCTGGCTTTGGAGAAGTAGCTGCCATGCTGTGTGCACGGCCTAAGCAGAGGCCACGGGGCGAGCCCTGAGAGCCTCCCCCCTACAAGAAACAAAAAGCTGCCCATTGTCCACAGCCTCGTGAAGGTCCTGTCCGACCCAGCCATGCTTCTCAGGTAGAAGCTGCACACAGTGAAATGCAAAGCTCTTAAGTGTGCACCATTCGATCCTCTTGGGCAAATGCCTACACCTATGACCCCAGAAAGCTGCTTCTTGCTCCCACTCCGTCACGACCTCCCTGACCCAAAGAAATCACCGATCTGATTTTTTTTAAACTGGCAAGTTAATTCTGTTGGCTCTGAAATGTCGCGTAAGTGGAACCATACGGTTGGTGCTCTATTGTGCCTGACTTCTTTCGCACGCCACACAATACGATTGAGATTCGCCCTCCTGCAAATCAGCGGTTGGTTGGCTGGTTTCTGTTTTGGGTTTTTATTGTTGTTGCTCACTAGAATTCTGTTGCGTGAACACACCGGAGTTTGCTCGTCTGTTCTGTTGTTGAACATCTAAGTTAACTGTTTTGGGCTATGAGGAATAGAGCTGCTCTTGAACAGCCTTGGGCACTCCCTTTGCAGACGCACGTTTGTATTTTGTTTTGGTAAATACCCAGGAATTTCTGGATTACAGGGTAGACGTATATTTGACATTTTAAGAAAATGCCAATTTTCAAAATCGGTGCTATCATTTTATACTCCCACCAGCCACGTATGAGTGTTCCAGTTGATTCGTATCTTTGCCAACATTTGGCATCATCAGTGTCTTTACCTTTAACTATTCTAGTAGGTGTATAATGGTATCTAATTTCAGTCTAAATTTGCAATTTTCCTGACTACTGATGTTGAGTCCATTATCATGTCCTTATCGATTATTTATATACCTTCTTTTGTGAACATTAGCTCTCTACTCCAGTGTTTTGTTCACTTTTTAAAAATTGAGTTGTTGTATTTTTAGAAGTGAACTTTGTAAATTCCTTACATATTCTGGGTGGGAGTCCTTTGTAAGATAGAGATATTGTGGAAAATTTCCTCTTAACTCATCGGTTGTCTTCTCATTTTCTTAATGATGTCTTTTCATAAGAAAAGTATTTTAATTCTCAGCCTAACTTATTGACCTTTTTCTTTTCTTTTTTTTGCACTTTCCTATCCAAGAGATCTTTGCCTAATGTGAAGGTGTGGAGATATTTCCCTATGTTTTCTTCTAAAAGCCCTGTAGTTTGTAGCTTTACATTTGGCCTATAATCTATCTGAAATTAATTTTTATGTACAGTAGAAGGGATTAGGGCTCTAGCCCCCATGATGCCAGTTGTTCTAGCTCTGCTTGCTGAACGTCCTTGAAATGCTTTGACAGTCTTGTCAACCATCCATCCGAGTAGCTATTTCTGGACTCTGATCTTCCAACGATGTCACACTGTCTTGATGCCTATAATTTTATAGCAAGTTTTGAAGTCACAGGGAGTACATTCTCCAAACTTGTTTCCTCGTGGTTGTTGTTAAATTTTGTTCTAGCAATCCTAGGTCATTTGCATTTCCAAGTACATTTTATAATCAGCTTACTTATTCCTTGAGGGAAAAAAAAAAGCCAGCTAAGATATTGATTAGGAAGGGTATTATTTACAGATTAACTTAGGGAAAAGATGACACCTTTCCTATACTGAGTTTTCCAACCCACAGCAGGCTCTGTCTACCTCTATACTTATTTTGTTCTTTGATTTCTATGATTGATGTTATCTAGTTGTTAATGTGAAGATCTTGACATCTTTGAAACATCTATCCCTACGCACTTTGTGACTTGGGATGCTATTTTAATTAATTAATTGCTGTATATTGACTTGTGGCCTGTGACATTGGTAAATTCACTTATTAGAGCTAGTAGAGTTTTTGGTAGATTCCTTAGAATTTTCCACACATAAAATTAGGTCGTCTGCAAGGAAAGCTTGGCTTCCACCTTCCCAATTATCATGCATTTGTTTTCCCGCCTTCCTGTATGGGCTAGGACTTCGAGTAATAGTGAAAGCAGGTGTTCCTGGACTCATCTCCACCTTCAGGGGGAGAGCGCCCACTGTTTCAACAATAAATATGCTCTCAACCCCTGAATTTTCACAGATGGACTATAAATAGATCAATAAAGTTTCCTCTATTCCTACATTTGTAAATTTTTTCTTTTGATCATGAACGGGTGTTAAATTTTGTCCAATGCGTTTTCTCCAGCTCATAGTAAAAATCACATTATATTTATTGGATAAGTTATATATAGAATAAATGACATTATATTTATTGTACTTTATGTATGTTATATACAATGTGTTAATATCATGAATTTCATTAATTGGTTTTCATTTGTTAAGTAAACTTTGCGTTTCTGGGAAAACCCCCAACCAATCATGATACCTAATCTTTTTTAAGATATCAATCTGTAATTTTCTCCTCTTGTAATGTCTTCATCCAGTTTGTCATTTTTCATATATTTGTCTTTTTGCTTAAAATGTGCTTGTCAGCTTGGAATCATGTCTCTTTGGATCACCTTTTTTTTCCCTCGTGTGCTAGGAATGTAATAATAGGTTGTTGGAATGAATTAACGGGTTGATGAGTGAATACATGAATTATTTCTGGTCATAATATGTTGAAATGTGCTTTATAAGCATGAGAACATAAGGCATACAGAAACATGGGTTGAATTAGGGCTTTACTGGTGCTTTTTATAGAGTTCAGAGTATGAAGCAATCAATGAGACTGTTGTAAATGAGCTCAGAATCAGGAGGCCTTACCCAGGTGGACACCAGGAAGACCCTATTATATTCTTTTCCTACCTGCAGGGCCTTTTAATGTTCTATCACTCCTCTGAAGCCAATAAAAACTCAGGGCCTTACTATTTACTCTTACAAATGTTCAAGACTCTCTTTCCTACAGCGGAAGAAAAAATGCTACTGATCTGATTCTGTGCCTAATTGCACATAACCATGGACCTCTACAGACATATGAAAACATCCCTTCCCATCCCTTCACAGTCAGGGATGTCATAAGCATAACACTGAGGACCAATGAGATTTTCAGAGACGTATAAATATGTCCAAGATCTGAAAATACTTTGTAGCTTCGGCATATAAAGAAAAATGCTGAAGAGAAGTCAACAAAGAAGTGTCTGTGAAATGCTACACTTCCCAATCACACTAAATGTTCGATTTTGCATTCAAAGTTTTCATGACATTCGAAAATAATTAATGTTCAGGGTTGTTTGTTTTTTTTTTTTCACTTCAGAAGGATTCCTGTGTGTTTATGATTCCCTAGGAGAACAGAGCGCATCTTAAATCAAATGAGCTTCTGGTAGCCAACTAATTGCAAAAGCTTCAAAAGTTATGAAAATTCATATACAATTTATACAGACCAACAATGGCATTTACTATACAATCCAATCACTGGCCTGTGTTTGGTGTGGTGTGGGGCGGGCATCAGAAGTAGGAGTGCTTCCTGTCAGCCTGTTCTTGGTTTGGGGGAAATGATCATACGTAGTTTCCCTGGATCTATTATTTCCTTTTAGGAATGATAGAGTTTCCCTTTGCTTATTGTGATGAGGCCTCTGGTTCCATTGTTATTATGATAATGATTATTTTATTATTGTTATTATTATTATCATTGAGAGAGAGAGTAGGTGAGGGGCAGTGGGAGATGCAGAATCTCAAGCAGGCTCACGCCCAGTGCGGAGCCCCACGTGGGGCTTGATCTCACGACCCTGAGACCATGACCGGAGCCAAAACCAAGAGTTGGGTGCTCAACCAACTGAGCCACCCAGGCGCCCCTGGTTCTACTATTTTAGAAGTAAAATATCATACGTTTCCAAGAAAGGAAAGGATGTTCTCATTCTCTAGTCCCTTTCCAGTATTGGTGAAACAGGTAAGAGCCTGGCAGTTCACACGCCAGAGAGAAAGGATGCTAAGGTGCGGGCATGATGTGGGGCTCCTTGCACCTTCAGGGTTCCAAACGCCGAGGCCGCTGCCTGGACGAGGGGCTGGGTCAGGCTCTGCTCCACTCCTATACTCCTTCTTTACAAACAGGCCCTAGTATCTGCTAAATCAAACTAGATTGCCCAAACCTGCCCCTAGCAGTGGACCACGGACACCCCGGCCTGAGAGGCAAAGCCCCAACAAAACACCTGGGGCTGGAAGGCGTCAGAGGTGCACGAGAAGCTGCCTCCTGCAGGCAGGTATCTGTCAAGCCTGGCAGGGGATCGGAACTCTGGGCAATGTTACCAGAATGTGACCTGCAGGAGCAGCTTCCAGGTGGGCTGATGCAGGACCTCGGGAGGAAGGGCAGGAAATCTGTGTTCTTAGCTTCCTTGCTGGGTGACTCTGTGGAGCTGGTCCTCAGTAACCGCTGCCGGAGACCTGGCGGGCTCTGTCCCCACACTGTGGGCACCTGGGGCTGGCTCACTCTTGATGGAAGCAGTTCTGCGCCTAGGAGGATGTTTAGCAGCTGCCCGGCCTCTACCCACTAGATGCCAGTAACATCCTGTGTCCCCTCCCACCCCACAGTATGACACCAAAAATTATCTACAGATATTGCCGCACGACCCCAGGGGTCAGATCCCCACCCCCGCCCTGTGCCCCCGCAACCATCATCTTAGACCGGTCTACATCACTAAAGATGATGATGACAACGATGAAGGAACGGGGCTCTGGGCCAAGCGCTTACCCCCACACCCCACAGCAACACGGTTAGACGCTATTGCCATCACGGTTTTAGAAGCTTTGGAGCAGACTCGGAGAATCAAGACACTTTTCTCAAGGTCATGGCGATCGGTCAACACGGCACGAATCAGCCTCAGTCTGACTCCAAAGTGAACATTGGGGCAGCCCGATCCGGGGAGCCATGGGCCTTCTCCCTGGCTGGAGGCTCTTCCAACGCACGTGCCCGTCGCGAGTTGACCACACACAAGGGCTCTTCCACGTGTCGTCCAGCAGGGCCTCATGCTTTGGGTGCAGGCCAGACGGCCTCCCCTCCGCACCCCTGGCCTCCTATTACATTCTGACCTCAGACCAGTCCCTACGTGTGCCCCACTCATCTCCACACCCGGGCTGTTTCTCTCATTCTGGGGTTTCCCACTCGAACACCTACAGGGGTCTAGAAGGCAAGGTCGAAAAGCAAAGTGGGCTCAGTGCAGGACAGTGAAGGGCAACCAACCTCGCAGCCTCGTCTGGGGAGGCCGTGGGAAGGGTGGGGGCCGTGGCAACTGAGGGGCCCCCGCCTCTCCGTCTTGCCCTGCGGGAATGTCTGTGAACTGAGATTGCTGGAAGCTGTGATAATATGTACAACATCGATTTTTAAATTTTGGTAGGTCATTCAAGTAAAATAAATTAAAAAATAAATAAAATAAAATAAAATGAAATAAAATAAAATAAAAATAAAATAAAATATAAAATAAAATATAAAATTAAAAAAGTAAAATAAAATAAAACAAAATAAAATAAAATAATATAATATAATATAATATAATATAAAATTAAAATAATAAAATAAAAAAATAAAATAAAATAAAAATATAAAATTAAAAAAATAAAAAAATAAAATATAAAAATAAAATAAAATAAAATAAAATAAAATAAAATAAAAACCAAAACTGAAAAACACCTGTAGCCGACCTGTGGGCTGAATCTCAGCTTCCACCTGGAGACTCCTGCCCTAATCTGCTTCCTAAGACTGTTTCTGCATCTGGCGGGGCCCCTCTCACCCTCCAAGGCTGGGCCCGGGCTCGCAGCCACGCACCCCTCCTGCGTCTCTCCCGGCCTCTCCAGCGTCCCCTCGCACTGCACCCCAGGCCCTGGCCCTCGGCCCTATCTGTGGTCTGATTTGTCCTTCAACCCACGGGCTCTTTCATCTTGTCTCCCTCATAATAATGCAAGTTGCCAGGAGGGACGAGGCTGTGCCTTATGTTTTCTTCTGGATTCCTTGCGACGGGCACCAAGCTCACCACATAAAAAGCGCTAGTAAGTATCTGTTCAGCTGAATCAAAAGCCTTCCTCAGAGCCAACCCCAGTCTCTCTTGCACTGGGACATAAACCTGCTTCCTCTCCTTAGTCCCTTGCAGCCTCTCCGGCAGATCTGCATATAGAATCTTCAATGCCCTCAAAGTCCACAATCTACTCGGTGCTTAGCTTTTCCTCTCAGTCAAAAGCCCCCAAATTTTTGAAGAGATTGTAGGAGACCGTGCACTTTGATTTGCTCAGCTCTGGTGGTTGTTTAACAACTAGATCCCTGTTCACACATTTCCTTTCATCGCTTCCTTTGCACTCCCTACCTCAGAAGAGGGGAAAATGCGGATCATTCCACTTTCCTCATTCTTTAGCAACGAAGGCGATAGATTTCGGGGGTGTGTGAAACGGAGATCTTTTTGTTGATCGTGTCTGGGATGCAGAGAGATGGCCAACATCTGAATACCCGAATCCCCAACCAACTGTCAACGGCCATTTGGATTAGCATCACTGGGGAAGGCTCCAGGCAAATGCAAATTTATTTATAAATAGGGCTTTGGCTTAAATCCCCACGGTCTCTGCTAGGTGGGAGCTCTGTGCAGTTTAGTTTTTAACTTTTCTTGTTAAAAAGTAGTATGTGCTTCTTGTAGAAACTTGAGAAGATACAGATTCTCAAAGAGAAAATAAGAATCATCCATAATCTGACTACTAGAGAATTGGATTTTTTAGACAAACATGCACACATAGTATAGGTATAATGTACAATATATATGATCTACATATATTCAGACACAATTTTTTTATATAAATGGAATAATTTTATACCTACTCTTTCAACAACTGCTGAGCGGTCAGAGTTTTGTGGTTGTATGTGACAGAAACCAACTCTGGCTGATGGCACAAAAAGGAACATACTGGAAAGATATGAAGAAGGCCCAGAGATTCCAATACCAATTTGAACAATCAGGTCTTGAGAAGCTGGGGTCGGGTGTATCTCAGACCCTGGGTGGCAAGACTAGCACTCTTCAGAGCGCTCCCACTGGGGAGATCCAGCTGTAATTCCGCTGGTAATGGAGCATTTCACTCAAGATCTGAATTTCTGGGAGAGGGGTGTCTAACTGGCCGGAGCGGGCCACATGCTTGGACCGCTGGTGTAGTTGTTCAGGTTGTACACTGCATAACCCTTGGGTTATAACGTTTAGACTGTAGCTAAGGGTTGTGCAACGCCCAACCAGAACAACCAACATGGTGGCTTCACACATACAAGCCCATCCCGAATGACAGCTCCCTTGCCAAGTCCCCGGGGTTAGGGCAGGGAAGTTCTGCAAGGCAAAGGGAAGGAAGCTGAGGCCTGCCACCAACAGAAGGGCGAGGAAATGCAGGGCAGACAAAAGCAAGAGGCGTCTGCTACCTCTTTTCTCCTGAACTTACGGTCTCAAAACGCCCTTGATATAATACAATATTCTCTCCCTTGGCAGTTTATTTGGGGGGCGGAGGGTGGGGGTAATAGTCTACGATGTGGCTACTCCATACTGTATTTAGTATCATTAGACATTTTTGTCCCTTTTGATCACAGCTTTTTCCTACCACCTAGATAGTCCTAGCACGCAGTAGGTGCCTAATAAATATTTGTTGAATTGATTTGTGTTTGAATTGTTTGCTATTGTACACAATAGTGCCACGATGGAGAGCTCACAGGGAAATCCTAGGACGCACACTTGGCTTGTCGAGGTTTACCTGGCGCTCTCGGAAGATCCTGTGTCCCAGCACCACCCCAGTCCTGGGCACACAGTGTCACCCTATCGAGGACTGTGGGGCTCTTTGCCCACACCAGTAAGCAGCTCTCCGACGCCGCTGGATGTCTTGCAACTCAACTCAATTCTGACACTATTGGAGAGAGCACCAGAGCCCACAGCTTAAGGGATTGGTCCCACGGGACTGTCCCCTCTCATCCTTCAGATGCCAATCACAGGCCCAGGTTGTCCCCTGCGCTTCTGACCCGACTGGCCACGGACTGTAGGTTCTAACAACCCTCTCTTCGGGTTTGATCAGTTCGCTAGAGCAGCTCACGGCATTCAGAGAAATAGTTTGTTTACTATGTTGCTGGTTTATTAGAAGAGGAGCCGGCCCAGGAACAGCCAGGTGGAAGACACGCCTAGGGCCCGAGCTTCCACTCCCTGTCCAGGTGAGTCACTGCCGAGGAACCCCACATGTTCACCCACGAGGAAGCTCTCCAAACCTTGCCCTTTCGAATTTGTCTGGAGGCTTCCTTACAGAGGCAGGATTGACGAAATTGCCGGGTCCATGACTACTGAGTCAACCTCCAGACTCTCTCCCCTCAGGGGATCCGGGGATGGGACTGGAAGTTCCAATCCTCTAATCACAGGAGCGGTTCCCCTGGCAACCAGTCCCCTATTAGGTACATTCCATCAGCCACCTCATTAACATAATAAGACACATCCCCATCGGTGGCTCTCTCTACAGGAAATTCCAGGGGTTTTAGCTCAGTGCCAGAAAGGGGGGCGGAGATCAAATGTACATTTTGTATTATAAGCCTTCATGTCAGACCCTGCAATCCAAGTGAGTCTTCTCCCATCTGAGCCCTTGAGGTCTTACCTTGCTGGTGGCGTAGGAAGTACAGAAAAGTCCCCCCCTGGAGAAGAGAAGCCTGCCCAAAGCTCTGAGTATCTCCTCCTAACCAGGCCCTCCAAACCTCCTTCCCTGAGCGCCCCACCCCCCCTCCGCCTGCCTTCCCAGGGGGCAGTCACATGGGAGGGACTAGAAAGGAGCTCAGGCCAAGGGAAGGACAGGGGGTGACCCTGGAGCTACAGGCTCCAGTCAGAGGTTATGCATCATCCTTAGTCAATCCCCCCACAGTTCCCCTCCGTGACCGGGTGACCCAAATGTGTCACTGGAGAACATTTTAAGGCCAAAGCATTTCTTCCTCCGCCTTGGGCACAGACCAAGGTCGGCGTGCCCCTTTTGCCCCCATGCAGGCAGTGATGAGCCACACGGGGCAGGAAGTGGTCACCTTGGCGTCAGGCTCCACCTGGAGGGTAACTGTGTGATGTATTCCCTCTTCCCAAAAATGCACAGCAGAAACTTTCCAGCGCCCAATGACAAGTGCCCCCTTTGTCATGTATGTTTCTTCTGAGGATCCACCTTCTATTTCTATCAAAATAACACACGTGTGGAGTTTTTAAAAGCCGGACGGTGCTACAAGGCTTATAACAGACATTAGCCGCCTCCCGCCCGTCTTCCCTGCTAAAAACAAGACAGCAGGTCCAAATGGAGCCACTGGTGCTAAGCCCCTCGTCACCAAACGGAGACGTCATCACAGTTTCAGCTCTCCCAGAAGCAGAATCGTAAACCAGTCCATTGCCTGAACAGGTCTTGAGAAGCTGGGGTTAGGTATCCACCTGGCGGACCCAGGCCTCTCCTCAAGGAGTAACCTGGCTGCATAACTGCTTTTTGGCCCCGCATAACTCCCTTGTTCCCACCCCCACCCCCCCGCCTGCCATGTAAGTTTGATTTTTCTGCAGCTCCTCCGAGCTCCCTTCTATCTGCTGGATGGGATGCGGCCCAATTCGAATGGACTTTTGCTCAAATAAACTTGAAAAGTTTCAGTATATGTGCTGCCAGAGTGAGCAAAGCTCTTTACATTTTTAATATGCCTCAGTTTATCCTTTCGCACCCCTCCTTCCTGATTTCGCCTTGCCTGAGGCAACAACCTCTTTTGCTCTCTGAACTATTTCTCACGTTGTCATCACCGCGGTTATAAATAACATGTTTATTTTTCTACTTGTTGGCTTTGAAAATGCAGGTGTTGCCTAACACAGTGATGCTCAAAGTTGGGGGGGGGGGTGTCCCTGGGCCTCCAGCTGCAGCAGCAGCAGCACCTGGGAACTTAATCAGAAATGTAGATTCTTGGGTCCATCGCAGACTGAGATGGATTAGAAGCTTTGGGGGACGGGGGCCACCCATCTGGGTTCCAACAAGCCATCCAGGTGATGCTCATGCACCTGGCGTTTGGTTACCACTGATCTCACGTCTCCTCCAGGGCTGCTGCAGATATAAAACCAAACTGTCCCTTTTTTCCTTAACCTGGTAGGAGTTTTTGCCACTTTACAAGCCCTGACCAGCAAGGACACGATGAACATTTTCTTCCCTACGCTGGCCTCTTGCAAGGTAGACTCACTTAGCACTGGCAATTCTCTTCCAAAAGTGTATCATTTTTTGGTGAGACCTCTCCTGAACTCCCTAAATAACAAGCCTCTCCCCTCCCACCCTCCAGCTGCCTGCCCTGTTTTATCTTTTTTTTTTTCCTGATAGCACTCAATGCAATCTGATATACTGTATACACTTTAATTTTTTTCTTCTTTCCATCCTCCCTTTCTTTCTTTTTTGAGTTCTATATTCTCTCCATTGAAATGGAAGTTGCTTGAAGATATGAATTTTCGTTTGTTTGGTTTCCCCCAATACATAGACCAGGACTGTTCCCTAGAAATATATTGTGAACCACATATGTAATTGAAAATTTTCTAGCAGTCACATTAAAAAAGTAAAAAGAAACAGGTGGGATTAATTTTTTTTTAAAGTTTTTATTTATGAGATGCCTGGGTGGCTCAGCAGTTGAGCGTCTTCCTTTGGCCTAGGGTGTGATCCTGGAGTCCCGGGATCGAGTCCTGCATCAGGCTCCCTGCATGGAGCCTGCTTCTCTCTCTGCCCCTTTCTCTCTGTGTCTCTCATGAATAAATAAATAAAATCGTGTTTTTAAATATTTTATTTATTTGATAGAGAGAGTAAGAGGGAGAGAAAATCTGAAGTAGACTCTACACTGAGTGCAGAGCCCTATGCAAGGCGCGATCCCACAACCGCGAGATCACGACCAGAGCTGAAACCAAGAGTCAGATGCCCAACTGACTGAGCCACCTAGGCACCTTGGTGGGATTAATTTGAATAGCATTTTTTATTTGATGGAACATACTCAAAATACGATTTTAACTTGTAACCAATATGCAAAGTCACGGAGAAATTTTATATCTTTTTTTTCATGCTATGACTTCAAAGTCTGATTTTTTTTTTTTTTTTTTATAATGCTAGCACAACTCAGTGAGGACCAGCCACATTGTGGGAGCTCAGTAGCCACGTGTGGCTGAGGGCTATTACCTTAGATAGCACAGGCCTGGGTAGGACCTAGGTCCCAGGATCCTTCAGTAAATATCTGATGAAAGAGAAGTAATAAGTGAATAAATGAATAAATACTCCCTCTCTGGTGGTTAGAATGCCCATAGTTTGCAGGGTGACATCTTGGAACGTGACCCCACTGGCTTCAGTTGAAGAACGAAAGTTCTGGTTGATGGGCCCGGAGGGTTTAGACCGGTTTTAGTCCTATTATTTTAGCAAGTGAGTGTTGGAGCAACATCTGAGTTGGAGCAAACTCAGACTCTGGTCCTGACCTCACACAGCACAGCGGTTAAGGTACGGAGCTTTTAAAAAACAAAATGGCACCCCAATTTCTTTGCATGAAAATGTCGTAATGCATTTTTAATTGGATGAGTTCTCTGAAGGAGACGAAAGGGAAGTGGCTGCCTGCCAGTGTTAAGTGTCTCAAAATGGGTCTCAAAATCAATTAAAGCTAAAACTAATTAGCAGAGGAATTAATTGAAAGGGAGATTTCAAAAAAAAAAAAATTCCATTGGTTTCCAAACTATTTTACGAACAAAATTCAGATTGTGGTGTAAATCAATCCAAGTGAAACATGGTTCTCAAAAGTCGGGCCGCTAGGACCGAAGCGATCATCCTTCGTGAGGGCAGCTTGCTAATGGTTCTGAGGTTTTCAAAGCATGGCACATCCACAGCGTGGTGCCTCATGGAGATGGGAAACCCTGGAGTCAGCGAGACTCAGAAGACTGTCACAGAGATCCGTCACCCACATCTGCATTGGCTGACCTTCATATCAATAGCTCTTAACCAAGGAAAAATTATCTTTCATTCCTGCAATCAAGCACTTCAGTGCAAAGCAATTTCCATTTATTTGTGCCAATTTTCCTAAATTGCTCAAGTGTGGCAGAGAAATGTATGAAGTGGACTCAAATAGTCTTTCTGATCTTTCTCCTCGACATTCTCCCCTCTCCCACCCCCAACCGTTGAGGCTGCCGCAGGTTTCTGGTTCTGGCTTCCCTCTGAACACTGGGTACAACGTGGCAGGTGCCAGCCACTGACTAAGGGGTCTAAGGGACATGAGTTCATTAAAATTCCTTCTGACGGGGACAACCACAGCTCTCTGGATCTCTCTCTGGTCAGCCCTCATCCCTCATGGTTCCTGAAAGGGCCTTTTTCATTTCTTCAGGAATCCATGTCTTTGCCAACCTCCCTCCACCTTGGTGCTCCTCACTGTCTTTCATTTTCTTTTCCTTTTTTTTTTTCTAAGATTTTATTTACTTATTCATGAGAGACAGAGAGAGAGAGAGGCAGAGACACAGGTAGAGGGAGAAGCAGGCTCCATGCAGGGAGCCCGATGCGGGACTCCATCTCAGGACTCCAGGATCACGCCCTGGGCTGAAGGCAGGCACTAAACCACTGAGCCACCCAGGTATCCCTCCTGTTTTTTTTTTTTTTAAGATTTTATTTATTTATTAGAGAGAGAACAAGAGAGCAAGAGTGGAAGAGGGTCAGAGGGAGGAAGGAGCAGACTCTCCACTGAATAGGGAGTACCATGCAGGACTCGATCCCAGGACCCCAAGATCATGACCTGAGCTAAAGGCAGACACTTAACCAACTGAGCCACCGAGACGCCCCACCTCACCGTCTTTTTTTAGTGTTCTAGTGACAGGTGCTATTTGGGGTCCTTCCTGTGTGTCAGGCATGGGGCTGAGGCTGAGCACTCTATGTGAACTATCCTAGAGCCCACCACGTGCAGGGCATTGTTCTAGGCACTGAGGAGAGCGCGGTGAGCAGAACAGACAAAAATCCCTGCCTTGGGGAGCTCACATACTATTGAGTTCACATAAAAATGTTAATTTTACTCATAAGGAGGGAGGGAGGGAAGCAAATGTTACAATTCACTCAAAGGAGTTGTCAAAGACACGTTTGGAGGTCAGGAAGGACAGAATGAATGACAGAGGGAGGGACCTGGCTTCTTCCGCAGTGGGCCAGGGGCGTCGGATGGGATCTCAACAGGACAGAATGTGATCTGGATGTTGACAAGAAGGGTTCTTGCACTGCTGTCCCCGTCTACCACTTAACACAAAATCAGAATCAGATAACCTGGAGAGGTATCTTCTGGGCAATGCATAACTTTGGACTGAAATGCACTTTTGCTTTTTTTATAGGAGGAAAAATAGTTTGAGGCTTACGGGGGTTAAGAGACATGATCGAGGTCACCTGCGTAACTACTAAAGCTGGAGTCTGAACCCAGGTTTTTCTGATTCTACAGTCAATGCCCTCAACCTTTCACACCTGCCAGGGATTTAGGAAAATCAGGGACCTGCTAAAATGTTTTCAGGTATTTGGAGGGCAGTAAAACTTGGTCATATAATGTAACCTTCTCAAAAGAGCTGTACAGTTTAACCTCCAAATCAAAAAATATCTCCTGAATGTCTGCTCTGTGCAAAGCATCTCAGAGGGACCCAAGAGGGCCCAAAGATAAATAAGAAATAGCTTCTAATGAGCCAGCAATTTGATGACGCAAAGGGCGACCCCGACACAGTGGGGGTGTTCAGAACGGCTGCGCGTATTAATCTAACACACTTCCAGTGAAAGACCTTTCAGCTGACTCCCCTGGTCCATGTTTTACTGGCCACATAGTCAGTAACAAGGGATGTGCAACATCTAGATATGCAAATATGTCCACTGTCATGCAACACTCCGCAGAAAACTAGGGAAATTCACAGCGGTGCAGGGTAGAAGAGCCTCTTTAATGTTTGCATTCCAAATTGAGAGGCACTTTGTTAACCTTGATAAAAAGTGAAGGGTCTAAGTATAGCTTATGGGAAGGAGCAAAGACTGTATGTATTTTTAGAGAAAAGCTGTTGCTGCTATTATGCTTAATTTTATGTCACATTGGGCCACAAACGGTCTAGATATTTGGTCTGTCATTATTCTGGATATTTCTGTGAGAGTGTTTTTGGATAAGTCCAACATTTATTTTTTTAAAGTCAGTTCTATGCCCAACGTGGGCTTGAACTCACTACCTCAGGATTGAGAGTTGCATGCTCTACCAACTGAGCCATCCAGATGCCCCTAGATAAGTTTCACATTTAAATCGATAGACTGAGTAAGGCAGATTGCCTTCCCTGATGCAGGTGGGCCTCGTCCAATCAGTTGAAGGCCTATTCTGAATAGAACCAAAAAAATGGACTCTCCCTGCATAAGACTGAATCCCTCCTGCCCACCTGCCCTGGAGCTGGATATCCTTTCCTGCCTTCAGACTTGAACTGGAGCATCAGCTCTCCTGGGTCTGCAGCTTGCTGACTCATCCTGAAGATCTTGGGACTTGTTAGGCCCCGTAATCACGTGAGCCAATTCCTTATCATAAATCTCTCTGTATACAGATCTATACCCCATTGGCTCTGTTTCTCTGGAGAACCCCGATTAATATATAGCTCTGCTCATTCTAATTTCCTTCCGGGGAGGGAAGTATTATTAGAATACATGTATTCTATAATGCAGTATGTATTAGAATACATAAATACTTCATTCATATTTGTGGGATACTTAATTGGCTCAGGATCTGAGCTGGATACTTAATTTGCTTAGGATCTGAGGTGGTTCAAGCCTTCATTGTTTGGCTGCTTTATTCTGAGCCTCAGGAACATGTCCTGAGGCATGATAGCATTTGGGAGTTCTGAATGTCTGCTTTTATGTGTTTTATTTTTACACTTCCCATATTCTTTCTTGTTTCACAACTAACCTAATCTCTCTCTTTTTATTCCTCCTCTTGCTCATCTACGAATTCCCACCAGAGGAAGATGAGAGTTTCGTTGATTTTTTTTTTTCTTTCTCTGGGCAGTTGAACGGTGACACCTTCACCACTTTGGTCCTGCAGACTGAATCAGTTTCCTACCTCACTAGGTGGCTGTCTCCTCCCACCATGGGTCTTCTATGTGGGTTTCTCCTAAAATAATGCCTCTTCTAGGGTACTTTTCACTACAAGCAACAGAAGACTTAACTGAAAGTATACTAAATGGATGAGACACTTGCCATTGTCTAACTATCAAGAAGTCTGAAGATGGGACAAATCCAGGCCGGCTAATTTGCTCACTAACACCAACTGAAGACTCAGGTACTTTCTGTGCCACCCTGTTGGACACAATGGATTCGTCTTCTGGAATCCATTCTACACATGGGCTTAAGTGGCTCCAGGCTCTGCTTGTACACACAATGGCATACAGCGAAGAGGAGAAGCATTTCCTCCCATTAGCTCTCTTCATTTCTGAGGATAGCTTCCAAATGACATGAAGTAGGCTTTTTTTTTTCTTATATAATTAGCTGGGAGAGGGTCAGTGTCATTTCTAAAATAACCACTGGGCTGGAGGAGAGGTCCATGGGCTTAGGAAGATTGAGATCCTCTCCTTAAGGTGGGCAGCTGTCTAAGCTCAGCAGAGCGATATGATCACTCTAGGGAATGTGGATAAAATCACTTGCTCTGAACAAAGAAGAGGGGAAGATAAGCATTGGATAGATAACCAGGAGGGTTGGCCACAAGCAGCACTAGAGCAAAGTTCTCAGAAAGAAGGAGCCATTCTCCTCTTACAAAGGAACAAACAGGTGCTCGCCTGGGAGGCAGGAGAGGAATCAGGGAGGAGAATTTAGGGATTTCAAATTCTATTTGCCTGCATCTAAATTCTATATCTTGGTTTTTTTAGGATTTTATTTATTTATTTATTTATAAGAGACAAAAAGAGAGAGAACGAGAGAGAGGCAGAGACACAGGCAGAGGGAGAAGCAGGCTCCGTGCAGGGAGCCCGACGTGGGACTCGATCCCGGGTCTCCAGGATCAGGCCCTGGGCTGAAGGCGGTGCTAAACCGCTGAGCCACCCGGGCTGCCCTAAACTCTATATCTTGACACTGTGTAAAACGTATCAACGGATAACAGTATTTTTTAAACAGGATCCCAACAATGTTTTCCTTCCTGAAGGTTGAACTTTTTAAACTATTGCCATGTCAGGGAAAGGAGGCTCATTTAAAGCGATTCTTTTCCATCACGGATGCTTCCCAAACCATTTTCTCTTTCCCGTTCCCCCTAGACAATCTGGAGTGACTCTGGACAGAGACCAAGAAAAAGAATTGTGGCATCTGCCTCCACCATATTTACTCTTTCTAAAATTACATATCAAACACTTGTGCTAGACTCCATAAAAGTGAGCATTTATTAGGCACCCACTCTGTGCTAAGTCATCTCATCTAGTTGTCTAACAACCTGTGAAGCTGCTAATTATAGTGAAGGTTTGTTTTGTGCCCACTTGGCATCTCTTCTTACCTCCTACTACAAATGCCATCAGATTTTTAACTTGGATAAGTATGCACACCCTGTCCAGACAAGCCACAAAAGAAAAGCTACAAAAAACAGACTTTGTCAAAATTAAAAACTTTTATGCATCAAAGGATTGCTTCAAGAGAGTCAAAAGATGACCCGCAGCATGAGAGACAATATTTGCACATCACATATCTGATAAGGGCCGTGTGTTGGATTGCATAAGAAACTTACAATTCAACAAAAAGACAAATGAGCGAATTAAAAATAGTCAACGGAGGGGCGCCTGGGTGGTTCAAGTTGGTTAAGCATCCGACTCTTGATCTCATCTCAAGTCTTGATCTCAGGGTCATGATTTCGAGCCCTGCGTGGAGCCCACTTAAAAAGTAATACTAAATAAAATAACAATAAAAATTAAAACACAAAGGATTTGAATTGACATTTCTCCAAAGAAGATCCACAAATGGCCAATACACACAAAAGAGGTTCAATGTCATTAGTCATTATTAGGGAAATGCAAATCAAAACCACAAGGAGGCATCCCACCACGTCGGGGTCTTTATTCTCTTGTGAAATCAGTTCCCTCCTGCTGAGCATGGGTTGGACCTAGTGACTTGCTCTCGAAGGAACAGAGTGAGGAAAAAGTGACAGTCTCTCTGTTTGTCTCTGTCTGTCCCTCTCTTGGATCACTTGCTCTGGGGGAAGGCAG
The DNA here is from genome assembly GCF_018345385.1 of Vulpes lagopus. NCBI lineage: Eukaryota > Metazoa > Chordata > Mammalia > Carnivora > Canidae > Vulpes > Vulpes lagopus. Next base: position 132,143,895 of record NC_054831.1, read on the forward strand.
CTGCTGGGTCAGGGGCAAACCTATGCGATGCCATGTGATAAGGAAGGAAGCCTCCTGCCATCGGTCACGTGAATGACCCTGGAATCGGATCCTCCGGCTACAGCCTCCCTCTCTCACCTGTTTCGGGTCTTGCCTTAACTATCAGACTCCAGGCCGAGGGCCACCCGGTCCACCTTATTATATGAACTGCCTCCCCCGTGCCCAACCTGTTGTTTCCCAAGCACCCAGACAAGAGGAGATGGCAAGAAGGAGATGCTCATACAGTGGAGGGTCCCAGACAGACACTGTTTTTCCGACGGCAGGGCCCAGGGGGTGTCCACGAGATCCCTCCACCGAGTCCCAGAGAGGCCGTCACTTCTCCGGCTCTGCTGTCTGCTTCCATGTTATCGGTACCTGGAGTGACTTCTTTTTTTTTTGTTTCCAAAAATCCCTTTATTTTTTTTTTTTTATTTATTTTTTTTTTTAGTGAAATTTTATTTTTTATTTTTTTTTTTAATTAACTTTAATTGGTGTTTAATTTACCAACATACAGAAAAACACCCAGTGCTCATCCCGTCAAGTGACTTCTGATCGTGAAGGGAGGCACCGGTCTTCTCACTGCTTGACGGAGGTAAAACTGCAGCTCAACGCATCGAGTGTCCTGACCTGGTCAAGCAGCTGGAAGCAGCAGGGCCTGGACTAAAGTCCAAGTCTAAGGCTGAAGCCCACATTTCTACCGACTGCTCCAGAGACGGGTCCAGTGGAGACGCTGCCACAGGCCACGCCTGGGAAGGAATCACACATTTGGGCGGGATTGTGAAGGCACAGAAAGTAAAGCAAGCCCACCAAAACGCCTGGAGAGAACAGAGAATGACAGAGAAGCCTAGACGGTGGGTAAATGGTCTCAGAGGCAGCACAGTTCAGTGACAGTGAGGTTGGGGCAGCCTCATCTCTGAAATGCCACCCTGGGCTCCCTCCCGCCCCCCCAGGTGGACGCTCACACCCTGACCCAGCAATTCCACTCCTGCGGGAGCTCCCCCAAGAATTGCCCGCACCTGCATAGCAGATGATGTAAGCACACTCCCTCCGACAGCAAAAGCCCAGAGATAAACCAAGTATCATTAATGGAAGAACCGACTAATAAACCACAGTACAACTAATATTAGAGAGCGATCGCCGCAGATGCACCAGAGCAGAGGTCAGCAAGCCACATTCTCGTCTGGTCTGCAGGCTAAGAACGGCGTTTGCATTTTTTCGAGGGCTATAGAACAAACAAAAAGGAATATATGACAGGCCGTGTGGGGCCTACAGAGCCTAAGATGTTTCTCATATGGCCCTTTACAGTTTGCAGAGCTCTGACCCAGAGCAACTTGCAAAAATGTGGATGTAGACAACATTAAGTGAAAAGAGTCTCAAATTTTTATATATAGGATGACATCCTTCTTATAAAGACAAAATCAAAATAACATGAAAATGGGCTTTAAAGGAGTACCGATGGATACACTGAGGATCTACCTGAAGAAACGCAAAGGGGCGAAGCAATTCGGGAGAAGGATTCGGTGTGCCAGGGGATGGATGACATGTGTGAGATGACGGCGATGGTCAAGGTCCCCCTTCTGCTGGGGTGGGGCGGGGACTGCGGGGTGCGGGCACGTGGTGCCTGATGGTTTTTTTTTTTTTTTTAAGATTTTATTTATTTACTCATGAGAGACAGAGGCAGGGACACAGGCAGAGGGAGAAGCAGGCTCCTCAAGAGGAGCCCGATGCGGGACTCGATCCCAGGACTCCGGGGTCACGCCCTGAGCCAAAGGCAGACGCTCAACCACTGAGCCACTCGGGCGTCCCTGCCTGATGTTTCTTTAAAGAAATAACCAGTGAACTAGATAAAGGCAGGCCCTGCGCGACCCACGAGGAGGCTGTACGTGAGCCGCGGCCGGTAACTACCGCAACGCTGGCACTGAGGTCCATAAAACGAACAAGCTAAAACGTATTAACTACAATATTTGAAAAATATCATGTCAGGTAAAAAAGTGAGATAGTAAGAACCCGTCTCCCCTCACTTGCCCGCTTGAAGGCCTCAGAGGCGACCGCTGTCCGCTGTGTAGGGGACGCCAGGGTAGAAAGCACCACGAAGCTGGCGAGCGGCTGTGTCCCCCCATGTCCGGGGCGTCCCGGCTGCATAACCACGTGCGGCTTGGGGACCCGCGCAGCTGACTCACCGCCCCGGCAGCTTGGGAGAGGGCCAACCGGCACTCCCGCGCCTGGGAGCCCAGGGCCACCAGAACATCCCCCTCCACCGCAAGGAGATGCCACCCTGGGCTCATCCCAGATGGACGCTCACCCCCTGACCCAGCAATTCCGCTCCTGCAGGAGCTCCCCAAGAAGCGCCTGCACCTGCGTAGCAGAAGACGATGCAAGCACACTCCCTCCCTCCGACAGCAAAAGCCCAGAGGCAAACAGGAGCCGGAGCCCAGGGCCCACAGATGCTCCGGGCAGTGGTGGCCACGGGGACCGGGCCCCTCCTGGGCACACGTCAGCAGGTCAGCGCGGCTGCGTCTCTCTTTGGGGAACTGCCCGCGCCCGACAACTCCCTGCGGTTCTGCAGGTTGAGTTTGTTCCGAGGGTGATAAGCCCTGGCCATCTTCCTGGGCTGGCACCGTCCCCAACCTTGTCACCGCTGTGCACCGGGCCTCTGTTCGCAGGCGACACGGCCTCTGTGAGCTGCTCCCTGTCGCTGACGCTGAAGGGGTCTTTCCCCGTCGCCTAGGATCTTCGAAGCCTCGGTGACCACACGTGCCACCGCGAAGCAGGGCCACCCGGCTCCTCGTGAGAAGTCCAGCTCTCCGAGGGATGCTCTGGCCCGCGGCAGGCCCAACATGTGCAGCGAGCCCCAGGGGGCGGCTGGAGCCGCGGGGACCCTGAGCCTTGCTCCCCTGGGTTGCCAGCACGACTCTGGGGATCCTGGGGCGTGGGGAGGGAGGGACGACAGCGGGGTGGACAGTGGGCCCTGACCTCCACCCTCCCAGCGCCCAGTGGGAGGTCATCGGCCAGCGGAAAATGAGACTGAGTTTGCACCTGCTTCAGGGAAAGGGAAAGGGAAAGGGAAAGGAAAAGGGAAAGGGAAAGGGAACATGCTCCATCCTCCCAGGCCAGTCGTGCTCCCTTTGCCCAGGGCCCTGACCAGGCACCCCACTCCGCCTGCACAGCCCTGGTCATGCCCCCTCGGGGGGAACCACGCAGCTGCGACAGCTGAGGCGCCCCAAGCGGCTGCCAGGTGCTGGGAGCTGGCGACACCCGTCCTTGTTAAGGGATGTGATTAGCAGCTTCAGGAAGTGTCAGGCAGTCTTTAATTGCGACTTTTAGGAAATTATACTCTTCCATCGCAGAAGGCAATCCTGAAAGAAAATTCCTTGAGGCCCCCAGGACGGCGAGGGGCTTTGGGGGGAGGCCACGCCCCCCCGCCCTGAGCCATGACTTAGGGCGCTGAGCACCCAGCTGGCTGCGGCCCAAGGGTGGCTCATTGGAGCCCTTGAAACAATCCTTTGAATCTGGGGAATCGGACCCCCAGGGTGTCAGACACCCAGGCCGAGTTCCCGGGAGGCTGGGCTTCACCCTTGAGTCTTGCCGGTTCAGGGGGTCCCCCTCCTGTTTGTGCCACACGGGGGTGCAGCTTGGAGGGGGGCAGGAAGCCAACACGGGCTCAGGGAGCGGGTTCCCCTGCGGGTCCGTGATCCACGCGCCCCTCAGGGATTACATCTGATTGCTCGCCCACACCCCAGATTGGGAGGTCACGTCCCCACCAAGGCTCCTCCGACCTGTCACTCTTTCTTCCTATGAAGCAGAACAGCGGGGACCTGCCGTCTTTGTCTGACAGCCGTGCCCTCTCCTGCTAACAGCACTCGGAGTTTCTTTGAGAGCCATTTTCTCTCACACTCTCGGTTTCTGTGGTCCAGGTGGCGCTGCCCTCAGCCTCCTCGGACCACAGGGCTGGGCTCAGAGGTGAGAGCATTCCCCAGGCTGGCCCAAGGGAAGATTTCCTTGGGATTTGTTCTGGAACCACTGAAAACGGGCAACTTCTTTCTGTTGGATCTGCTCCCCTAGCAGGTTGTAGACTCAGCATGGCTGGTGGCCTTCTTATCCTATAGGAAGGGCACCCCTAAAGCAGATCCCTAGAAAGGGAAAAGCAGACCCGAGACAAGGAGCGAGACTTCTGGCAACGTTGTTTCAGCACTTGGCTCTAACTAGGCCTGCAGCTCGTCTGTGCTTAGACCCCTTGGTCACATGAATCATTAAAAATTTCTCTTTTGGTGAATGTAGCTTGAGTTATATTTCTTTACTTTCATCCGAAGAGCCTTGACTATGTGCTCTGCATCCTTCCACATCCTCATCACTTATGTTCCCCTAATCATTTTGCTAATATTTCTCTTGAACATGACAGCCCCCCAATAAGTCTTACCAAAATGTAGTGTCTAAAAAAGTACAGTTTGATAGGGACATCCTGACCAAGGCACAATCCTGTGATCCGCCGCGTGCACACAGAATCTACAGCTCCGTAACTTAGGAATGCCTTCTCTGCCTGCCTCCGCACGCGCACACACGGGCACGCACCCGACCTCACAAAGTAATGGAGGTTTTGGAAGGAGGAATTGAAAGCAGAGAAAAATGGAAACGCGTAACAAATGCCAGGAATGTGTCTCCTCTGAAATTCACACACGTGTATCTACTACAACTAAAGAAACTTAAGATTTATGGAAGGAGGAACCGATGGCGGACAGAGATGAATTGGTGTTAGTAGATGAGGGGCAGTAGGGACATTGCTAGGAACTTAAATTGCAACTCCACAGCAGAAGAAATAGGTAAGGTTTTTTTTTTGTCTGCCTGGTCTATAGTTGAAGAAAAATATCGAAAGTTATTCCCACTGATATGAGCCAGAGACACTTCTGTTCATTAAACACACAAAAATATTCTTAAGGAAAAAGTAAGTGACCCAAGGGCTTAAATAGTAGGATCTTTGATGCTAATGTAATTTTATTCTGTAAGAGTCACTTCCAGAAAGCTTAGCGAGACCATCTTCTTTAATTTCCCCTTTCTCTGAGTAATCTTATGTGGGCACAATTGTTTTGCCACGGTCCGTGAAAAGAGACCCTTTTCTACAGCCACCTGTAAATGTAGTTAGTGTTTGCACAGACGCCACTGCAGGGCTGAGAGCCCACTGTCTTCTGAGCAAACAGAGGGGTCACATCAGGGGTGTCCTGAGAAAGGGTTTTATTTTTTAAAAGATTTTATTTATTTAAAATGTGAGACACACACACACAGAGGCAGAGACACAGGCAGAGGGAGAAGCAGACTCCCTGCAGGTGGCCTGGTGCAGGACTGGATCCCAGGATCCCGGGATCATGACCTGAACCGAAGGCAGATGCTCAACCACTGAGTCACCCAGGTGCCCCCCAGGAAAGGGTTTTAAATAGGGAGGGTGGGGAGTCAATCTATTACAACTTTCTAGGTTTTTAGTTCACCAAATCTTTATTGATGGCCCCTTGCATTCAAGGAGCTGTGGTGGAATCAGGCAGGGATAGGATACAGCTCTCCTAGAAACAGAGAATGGCCCATATGTTATCAGACTAGAAAAACAGACTAGAGAGAGAGCTTCTTCTCTGGGGGAGAACACAGAAGGGACAGGTTGAGGCCCGCTGGAGGAGCGAGAGGACTTCCTGACGAGGTAGCATCGGTGCAGAGAATGGCACTACCCATGGCAAATGAGGTGGGTTGGAGAGTCCAGGCAGGGGTGTTGGAAAGGGTGGGCAGGGGTGGCATGTTGGGGAAGAGTAAATGGGGCCTGAGGTGGTTGAGTCTCAAGACATGTGTGGTCAGGGCGTCCTGCCCTATTGGCTGTACTTCCAACCCTTTTTCCACTACTTAGGAGAATAAATTGAAACACAAGCCAGTCACAGAGACATTATATTATGAATAACTTTGAAGCCACTTTAATTTATGAAAAAAATCCTTTGGAAGCATGAACACTTTATCTTTTACTTTTTATTTTTTAAAAGATTTTATTTATTTATTCATGAGAGACAGAGAGAGAGATGCAGAGGGGGAAGCAGGCTCCCCACGGGGCTGGGAGCCCGATGCAGGACTCCATCCCAGGACCCCTGGATCATGATATGAACTGAAGGCAGACACTTAACCTACTGAGCCACCCAGGTGCCCTATCTTTTTAAATAAGCATCTTCGGGACACATCTCTTATGCTAACAGATTTCTACAGTCATGAGTGAACATTTCTGAGCACAGTGTCCCAGACACTTCCAGACAGCAGGGACATACGAACGCAAAGGCAGAGAATTGCCCTCGTGGAACTGATGTCTGACAGGAGGGGACTCATGACAAGCCAACAAATAAATATGTAGTATGAAAGCTCTAGAGAAAATACAGCAAACTGAGGGGGATAGACGGTGACGGGAGGGGTCTGCTATTACCCGTGGGATAATCAGAGAAAATCACCCTGAGAATATTAGAAGCCTACAGGTGAGCACAGACCTGAAGGAGGTGAGAGAGTACTTAGCACAGCTGAGCATCACTCAGGGCTCCAGCGTGGCTCAAGCAGAGTGAAGGCAGCGGAGAGAGGGAAGGGGGAGGTGAGAAGAAGCAGGGGAGCGAGGACGTGAAGGGTCTTGTCGGCAAGGATTTCAAATTTTATTGTTTTTGTTTTGTTTTGTTTTGTTTTTTGTTTTTTTTTGTTGTTGTTGCTTTGTTTTGTTTTAATAAATTAATTTTTATTGGTGTTCAATTTACCAACATACAGAATAACACCCAGTGCTCATCCCGTCAACTGTCCCCCTCAGTGCCCATCACCCATTCCCCCCCACCCCCCGCCTCAAATTTTATTGTGAGATGAGAAAAGATTGGACGGTTTTGGGCAGAGGTAGGATTTGACATGAATTCATATTAAAAGATCATTCTGGCTACTGTTTGGTGGAGAATAGAGTGTAGAGGGCAGAGTATATCCAGATGCCCTCTGAAGATACACTCAGGTATACGCCACAGCAGGTACAGCCCTTTCCAGATGGATTCTATACGACATGGATAAGAAAGAGCCACAGAGAGGATGGCTCTGAGCTTTACAGCCAGAGTGACAAGCAGGACAAGAGTTCTCCTTTCCTAAGGTGTGCGGATGGCGGACACTCTAGGGGGGTTTGAGAGATGAAACCAGAACTCGGGTTTTAGCTCTGCTGAGTTTGAGGTGACCACGTGACATCCAACTGGCGATGTCAAGTCATTGGATATAAGAACGTGGAGTTCCCAGCGGAAGTCTGGGCTTGAGACTTGAGGGAGAGTCCTCAACGTAGAGCTGGTTTTCAAAGCCGGGAGATCAGGTGAGTTCACCCGTGGGACAGGTATAGACTGGCACGAGCTCCCTGGACTGGAACCCGGGGGACTCCCCCACTAAACGGCCAGGGGATATGGAGAAATCCGCGAAGAGATGGAAAGTGGCTGGTGTGGTCAGAGGAGAATCAGGAGAGGTTTGCCCCAAGGCTGCGCAAGTGAAAGTGCTTCAAGAACAGGGGAGTGATCGGCTGTGTCAAATGATGCTAAAAGGTCATGTATAATGAATGCTGGTTTGGGTGACAGATCTTTGGTATTTTCTCAGAGATATTCTAAACGTAGAATAAAGCTAATTTGGAAATGTAGGGAAGCAGGCACTCTGTGGCCATGTGGCAGCATTTTCAAGTTAGCACTGAATACTGTGAGATAATAGGGAAGATATATGTTGGTCTCTTCCCCCACCCCCGTTTCTGGCACAGAACTCCTGACATTCCCAGAAGAGCACCAGGAGCATCTTTTGCTCTGATATTTGCTCTTTGACCTGCTCCTAATGCAGAACTCCTAAATCCCCCGGAATTTCTTGGGTGATAAGAGTGTCTTTTGTTCTAATGAGATGACATGGTGGGCTCCTAGATGGGAAATACTATATCAGCTATGATGAGAAGCTTAAATTTTCAGCCCCACCCTCCATTCTCCAGAGAGGGGAGAGAGGCTGGAAACAGAATTCATGATCTATCATGCCTATGGATGAAGCCTCCATAAAAATTCCCAAAGGACCGAGTTTGTAGAGTTTCTGGGTTGCCAAACAAGTGCTGGGAGTGTGGCACCTCGGGAATGGCTGAAAGCTCCAAGCACCTTCCCACATACCTTGCCCTATGCCCCTCTTCCATCTGAATGTTCCTCTGTATCCTTTAACATATATTTTTTTTAATTTTTATTTATTTATGATAGTCACAGAGAGAGAGAGAGGCAGAGACACAGGCAGAGGGAGAAGCAGGCTCCATGCACCGGGAGCCCGATGTGGGATTCGATCCTGGGTCTCCAGGAACGCGCCCTGGGCCAAAGGCAGGCGCCAAACCGCTGCGCCACCCAGGGATACCCCTTTAACATATATTTTTATAATAAATTGGTAAATAGTAAGTAAACTGGTTTCCTAAGTTCTGTGAGCTACTCTAGCAAATTAATCAAACCTGAGCAGGTGATCACGGGAACCTCTGATTTGTACCCAATATTCAGAATCACAGGTGACCGCCTGGATTTGGGATGGTCATCTGAAGTGAGGAGGGCGGTCCTTAGGATTGGCCCTTTGGCCTGAGGGATCTCCTGGTAGATGGGGTCGGAATTGAGTTAAATCGTAGGACACCCGGCTGGTGTCAGAGAGAACTGCTTGCTGTCAGAGTGTTCTAAGTGTGCTAGGGTGTGAGAAACCTAGAGCAGAAGGAGTATTATACATAACACTGTCGGTGACCGCAGCTCTACTCTGTTTGGCCCTAATGCTCACAGAGATGGCGCCTCATCTTTGTTTTTAATCCCCATAAGGAAAGACCATCTGAGGTTGGAGAGGTGAGCGGAGGGAATGCACACAAAGGAACGTGTCCACGTGAGTGACTCAGGGTAGTGGGGGTTACAGACAGGGCTCAGACAAAATCATAAAGCACATGACTTGGTCTCTATGTCCTCTTTCCTCCCCCTTTCAATTCTTTTCCATCTTTCTAGAAAATTTTGTGCATGGAAGTTCCTTGATAGAGACCTAATAACGGCTACCTTCTCAAGGTACCACCTGCGCTTCTAGGGTCACAAAAGTAATTATGTGGGTTCACGGGTGATTTTCATAATTTTACACAGCCTTATGGAAATTGTACATTAATTTTCAATAAGGTTACAGAGATAGTTTTGATATTGAGTTACTGTTGAGAGAGCAACATCTGTATTTGCAGCTGTGAGTCTCAGTCTATTTCAGGCGGAGAAGCTATTACATAATTAATGTGGTTTGACTGGTAAAAATCTTTTAAAACATGGAGCCCATGGGAAGGGACTAGGGAATAAAAGTGGTGTGGTGGAAATCAATACTGTGAGTACCTTCTTTCCTTCCAGAAACGTGGTAGGCTAGCACTCCCGTTTACCCTTGAAGTCAAATAAGGCCTGTGTCCTATTGTGGGCAAGGAAATGGAAATGATGCCTGACCATCTCCAGGAAGAAGCCTTTAAGAGTCAATGTAACGGGATCCCTGGGTGGCGCAGCGGTTTGGCGCCTGCCTTTGGCCCAGGGCCTGATCCTGGAGACCCGGGATCGAATCCCACATCAGGCTCCCGATGCATGGAGCCTGCTTCTCCCTCTGCCTATGTCTCTGCCTCTCTCTTTCTCTCTCTGTGACTATCATAAATAAATAAAAATTTAAAAAATTAAAAAAAAAAAAAGAGTCAATGTAACATTTGTAGCCCTCTCTTCTGTGCCGTGGTTTCTGGAGACATTTCAGACTGTGGAGTCTTTATGAGCATGGATCCCTAAATAAGAAGTTCATGGGGCAGAAACTTCCCCTAATTGGAAATGCGCATGTGATGTGAACAGAAAATAAGTCTTTGTTGCTGTTGTTGTTTTCGGTGCTGAAATTTTAGGGGTGCTCATTACTGCAGCTCACATAGGCCCGTACTCACTAATACAGAGATTAGCACCTTGAAGTCAGCTGTTCCTATAACCCAAACCTAAAATATGTGACATTGGTCTACCGATCAGTAGTAGGTAGCAAAAAAACTGTAGTGAGGGATTGGGAAGATACAGATCCATGTTACAGAGTAGAAAAACATCTGACAAATTGTCATCTGTGTTTGCACTGGGAGGCACATCACATCCCTAAACAATTTGCATGTTTAAGTAAACTGGTTGGATAACATAACGTAATTATCATGTGTAGGTCGCTATTGGCTGCATTTGGCAAGGTATTACAAAAATGAGACAGACTCAGCAAAGAGCTGGTCCTTTTGCAAAGAGGAAAGAAAAGGAAAAGAGGGGTTCATAAATTTAAGGACTTGTATCATTAAAGAACAACTACTTCTCAACTACACTGAGTTAAAATTGGTCAAGTCTCAAGAGCAATAAAGGTCAACTGAAACTCAACTTGTGGCAAGGGTCAGATAAAAGGTATAACCATCATACCTCACTCAAACCTTTGAATGGATTAAAGTGGCTCAAGTAAAGATCTATTGAATCCTATCAAGTGGGCCAGATATCTCCAGGGAAAGAAAATAAGCACGTGCTCCTCAGATCCCACACCTGATAGGCTCCAGGTACAGGGCATTAGGTGGAGAAAGGACAAAGTGACAAAGTAGAGAAATACAACAAATATGAGGATTGCATTTTGAGATGAATGGTAGGTGTGGGTTTTGGCACCAAGTTGTTGGCTAGAATCAGAGAGTTAAGAAGCCATCTGTTTGGGAGGCAAATTGTAATAAAACAAGATACATCACTGACACAGAGAATTTGATGCTTCTAGATTTCAGATGACCTTTTGGATCCACCTCTGTACCTGCAGTGCATGAGCTGAGAGGTGCTCATCTCCCAAGGAGGACTTAGTCCCCATTCAGATGTGACCAAGGGAAACCTTTTGCAAAGGAAAAATCTTTGAGAGGACAGAGCCAGAGTTCCCAAAGGACAACTGACAGGGGAGGATCTTCCAGGGAATTGGATCATGGCCTTTTGAGGGAATGTCCTCCATTTTTGATTTTTTTTTTTAATTTTATTTTTTTTAATTTATTTATGATAGTCACACAGAGAGAGAGAGAGGCAGAGACACAGGCAGAGGGAGAAGCAGGCTCCATGCACCAGGAGCCCGACGTGGGATTCGATCCCGGGTCTCCAGGATCGCGCCCTGGGCCAAAGGCAGGCGCCAAACCGCTGCGCCACCCAGGGTTCCCTTGTCCTCCATTTTTGAAGAGCGAAATCTCACAATGTCTGCCCAGCAGTATTACAGAATTGCCCCAGGCCAGTGTCCTTCCCCTCCCTGAATGGGAGCATCTACCATGCTTACTCTGTCCCTATGCTACCATTATGTAGCAGATGTGAGAGAGGGAGCTTCCTCATCTTTCTAGTTCTGGATCCAGATCAGATGTAGAGACTATCTCATATCACCCAGAGACCCTGGACTTTGAGCTTAATGTCTTACCTGAATGGAACTTTCATAAGGGGTAGGGTATTTTGTGTATAAGAAAGAAGGTGAATTATTTGGTGACTGGAATGACCGACCACGTGGTTACTAGTGCTACTACTATCAGTGTAGTTATTAGCCAGTCAATATTTTCAGGTCTCCTCCTGGGCCTATGGTTGGATCGCACTGCTCTGCTCACCCATAAGGTGTGTCCAGGTAAGTTGATTTGGCCATATGCGATACAACTGAATGCATTTCTTAGGGGTGTGTGGGTGGCTCAGTTGGTTAAGCGTCTGGCTCTTGGTTTGGGCTCAGGTCATGATCTCAGGGTCAGGAGATCAGGCCCTGCAGCAGGCTCTGTGCTCAGCTCAGCACAGTGTCTGCTTGTCCCTCTTCCATCCTGCTCTGCCCCTCCCCCTGCTTGCATGTGTGTGCTTGTGCTTTCTCTCTCTCTCTTTCTCTACAATAAATGGATAGATAGATAGATAGATGATAGATAGATAGATAGATGATAGATAATATTTAAAAAAAAAAAAAAAGAAAGTACTTCTTAGAGAAAGTCTTTAAGAATGAATGTGTGATTTGCTCTGTTCCCTTCCCTAGACACGGTGATTAGGTGCCTCTCACCTAATGGTGAAGACTCCATCTGTCTTGGTTCCTGAGCAAGAAGGCATTAGAACCTCCCCACCCCCGGCCCCCAACACTATGACTCAAAACTGCAAATGGTCTGAATGAGAAATTAGGCTTTGTTGTTGTATGTCACTAAATTTGGGAACTAACCTAGTCTGTCTATTATCAGAGGCCTTTCCTTTAGACAAAAGAGTGGAAACAACTGATTCCAGAGGTCACTCCCCTATTACACTTGCAATCAAGAGGCTGTGTATAGAGCCGATGAGAGGCAGATCGGAGGACTCCAGGAGCTACCTGGAGGCTGTCTGAGAAGCAAAGAGGCTAAAGTTACAGGTATGGGGAGGAGACCTAAGCCTTAACACACAAGAGTTTACTTCAGACAGAAGACCATTTCCTGTGGTTCAAATGCAGCTGGTTAGATAATGTCACGTCGTCATCTGTACTTCAGACAACCTCTAACAAGTTTGTTAGGATTGAACACACAATGGATAATCTGAGCTTCAAAAACTAGGTCCTGAGTCTTCAGTCATATTTGGCTACAAAACCCTTCCAGTGAATAAAATGTGGAATGTATAATGTTGAGGTGAATAAGCCCTTGCTGGGTTGTGTTCTAATCCAAAGGGAGCCCCGTGAGAGTTAGTTTCTCCAGGGACGCCCTTGAGTGAAGAGCTCCTCTTTCAGAATCCAGTGTCCACCTTATTCGAGGTCTATAACTTATAAGTCTTGAATTCTGGCACTAAACATTCATTAATAGGAAATCTGCTCTCTTTAATGAGTTGTAATCACTGAATTTGGACTATATGATTAATCATAGAAAAATATAGCTCCACCACCTGCCATTTGAAATTCCTGGCAAGATCTGAGTGAAACTCTCTGGAGATCAATGGTAATAGGAAATGAATGATGCTTTTATAGTACACAATAATCATTTTCTGATCAAATAAATGCAAATGACTTTGACTGCACAGCTGGCTAGGGCCGCCTTAAGTGAGCCAGGGACAAAATGATAAACACTAGGTTCTGTTACCATCTTTTACATTCTTGGTAATAAAGTCCAGGTTTAGGCTTCAAATTCTGTATGACCCTTTGCAATTAAATACCCTCTATGCTACACTTTAAGTAAGAGCTACTCAACAATTAATAGTATCTTATAACTCAACACTCCCATTTGAATAAAAAAAAATGACTGGGCAAAACCACTTCTTAACACAGATAAAAATCTTGATTTTTTTTTTTCCTTTGGCCATCCTCAATGCAAAACATTCTGGCTGGTTTTGACTTTCAGATGGATTTTTTAAAAAGACAAACACTCAGCATTTCCTTTGATTGTTTGCCTACACCTTGATCAATAAATCTTATTCACCTTGACAAACCACATTTTGTAAGCTATGCTGTACACTTCAAAGAGCTTGAATGAGCATTTCAGAAGTGGAGAGGGTGCTCCATGGTGCATTCTTGCCATTCGAGGCAGCAGGAAATGCTTGTACATTCTTTTGACTTTTATTATTAATTTCAGAGAATGTAATTTTAAAAACAAAATATCCTCACAATAGCTTAAAAACAAAGCAAAACCACTGATAACTTTTTTCGCTATTTAAAAAACCAATATTTTAAATAACAAAATTTTAGAGCTGAACAAGACTTCAAATATCTAACCCATTAATTTAAAAAACATGGAAACTGAAGTCTGTAGGGTGCTTCAATCCAAAGTTTAAAACACTGTGTTTAGATATAAGCATGACTTTGTAGTTTGAAGCTTTATAATTCAAAGCAGGTGGTATCAGAGGCTAATTGAAAGCCTGCTGACTGTTGGGGATTTTTTAACCAAAAAGTCACTATATTTAAATGCAAATGACAAAGAGCAGGTATAGATAATTGCCAGGAAACACTTAGTTTTTCAGCATGGAACTGATTTTATGGTTGAAATTCCTCCTTCTGTTTTGATTTGGTGGAATGGGGGATGCTGGAGGTCCTAGAGTTCAAATATTTGATGCTGGAATTGGGAAACATCTGGGTAAATGTTTGTGTATAAGAACCTCCTGAGAGCCCAAGTGAATATAATTGCCCAGAAATTATGACTCAGACATTCCAAGATGGATCCAGGAAGCTATACCCTCTTGCCTCACCTCAGCTTGGAAAACACTAATATATAGCTCTGTCATAATCAGATTACCATAATCACATGAATCTCCCCCTTTTCCTCATTCCACTAAAGGTGTGGTAAAGTTAAGACACATAAAGTGGGTTTCCAAAGAACAGTGAGTTTGAATCCTGACTGCACTTCACTCACTCACTGAGTTTCCTTGACCTAAACATACTGATAATAAAAAGAATAGCTATAAAATGCTTAGCACCATAACTGGCAAATAATAGATAGTTGATAGTTGATAGTTAATAATTGATAGTTATTATTCTTTTATGATTTAAAAACAATAGCAACAATAAGAGCAGTAATATTCTAGCCAAATCTATATATAAGATTATAGTTGGAATAAATTATAAATGGGTCAGAGTTAGGGATAAAATAATCACATGTGACTCCAATCACATTTGCTTTAAAATGTTATAGAAAGAACCCCCCCTACTTCTAGTCATAATGGGAAAACAGGAAGCAGATTTACCCTCCTGCCATCAATAAACGGAAAATTGGACACAAGAGATGAAACAACAGTCTTCAGATATTAGGCAACAGAGAGATGGTATCTGTGATCCCTGAGAGGAGGGAGACAAAGAAGGCAAGCCTTAGAATTTCCCTGACATTCTTCCTGGAGGCACAGTACAGACTGCAGAAGAGACAAAGGTCCCAAGCAGAAAACTTGAGTTGAGGAGACAGAACTGTGAGTTCAGAGAATCTGAGAGCTGAGTTCTGAAGACGACGGGGCTTTATAGAGAGAGCGTGCCAGAAATCTGCAGGGGGGCAGAGGGGTGTCCCCTGGAGTCTTGGCTGAAAACAGAGACATGCAGGTAGAGGATAAATCTCCTTGAGGCCCTCAAAGGCCAACCCATGAGCAATCCCCTGAATAGTCCTGAGAGCTCACACAGGCTTGGGAATCATTCGATCCTAGCCAGTTATCACTGGTGAGTCAGTAATCACTGGGTCATTCAGTAGGGACCCTCGAAAGACCACATTGAGCAATAGCTTAGGAGCATAACAACGATGTCAGACTCACCCTACCAAAGCTTAAAAATACACCTTGAAAGGATGAAGCTGACTTGTAAGTAAGTGAACTGCTCCACGGAATAGAGCCCAACACTCTCTAAAGGAAGACAACAGAATCTAACCCCCAAAATGGAAAAATTTACAGTGTCCAGTACTCAATAAAAAATTACCTGGCAGGCCAGGAAGTGGGAAAGCAAAACCAACAAACAAGAAAAAAAATAAATAAATGATCAAAGAAACGGGTCCAGAAGTGATAGAGGTGATGGAATTTGCAGAGGAGATTGAAAATGTTATCTTAACTATTTTCAAGTATTTAAATGAAAACCTGAATATAATGAGAAGTTGATAATGTAAGGAGAACCAATGGAATGTCTAGAAATGAAAGTTACAATATCTGGAAATTTAAAATTCATTGGATGGGATTACCAGCAAGTTAAATACTGAAGAATAAAATGTTAGTGAACTAGATGTTGCTACAGAAACTGTCCAAGGGGGGGGAAAACGGCATAGAAAGAAAAATAACAGAATTTCACTGAATTGTAGGACAATATCTACAGATCTAACATGTGTCCTGGGAATTTGGAAAAGGAATGAGACAAGTATTTGGAGAAACAGATAAAAAAACTTTCAACCTTGATGAAGACCATAAACACACATCCAAGAAACTTAATGAACCCCAAAGGAAATGCACAAAAGAAAACTATCCCAAAGGACATCATAGTAAAATTGCTGAAAACCACTCACAAAGGGAACAATCTTAAAAGCAGAAGGGAAAGGAGACATCGAATTTAGAGGAACAAAGAAAAATGACGAGAAAGGGAGACAGAACACGAAGACTCCTAACTCTGGGAAACGAACTAGGGGTGGTGGAAGGGGACGAGGGCAGGGGGTGGGGGTGAATGGGTGATGGGCACTGAGGGGGCACTTGACGGGATGAGCATTGGGTGTTATTCTGTATGTTGGTAAATTGAACACCAATAAAAAATAAATTTATTATTTTAAAAAAAATGGAAAAAAAAGAATCTTCTTGTCAAAAGCTATGCAATACAGAAGAAAGTGAGATCACATTTTTAAAGGGCTGAAAGAAACATAAACAGTCAATAAAAGATTCTAGAGCCAATGGGAAGCCGATGAGTGCCTGCTTTCAGCTCAGGTCATGAACCTACGACCCTGGGATCAAGCCCCTCATGGGGCTCCCTGCTCAGCGGGAAGCCTGCTTCTCCCTCTTCTGCTCCCCCTGCTTGTGTTCTCTCCCCACACCCCATCAAATAAATAAACAAAATAAAGTAAATAAAATCTTAAAAAAAAAGAATTCTAGAGCCAAAAAAAAAAAAAAAACTTTAAAAAATAAAGGGAAAATAGACTTTTTCAGACATGCAAAAGTTGAGAGAATTTGTCATTGAAAGGCCTTTACTACAGGACAGAGGACGTGAAGGTACCATTAAGTAAAAAGACTAAAAAAAAATGAATATGTAAATATGTTTTTAAAGTCTCACTTTAAATTTCTTTAAAAAGTAATTGCTTGTTTAAAGTGAAAACAATAGCAAGGTGTCACATTGAAGTAAAATATTTGAAAACAGCACAAAAAAGGAAGAAGCAAACCAGAAGTTATTTTGGTGTAAGGTTCATGAAGTTAAGCTGTGATCCCTGAGAGCTGTATCATATAGACCACAGAGTAACACCTAAAAAATAAATTAGAGCTAATAAATCAATCATGGAGAAAAAGATGGAACTTAAAAATACTCAAATGATCCAAAAGAAGGGAGGAAAAGGAGAACAAAGAACAGATAAGTCAAAAAGAAAACACAGCAAGGTTCTAGACTTCTGCACACACATTATCGTACACCCGTCAAAAGTGACCTAAACGTTACAATTTAAAAAGCAGCGACTGTCAGACTGGATTAAAAAGTAAAAGTAAAAATTTTTTAAAAAGCAAGACCCAACTGTATATTATGTACAAGAAACCTACTTTAAATATAAAGACACAAATAGGTTGAAAGTCAAGGGCAGGAAAAAATTGTAGCACATCAACAATACTCCTAAGAAAGTTGCACTAGCTATACTGACGTCAGAGAAAACAGACTTCTGCACAAGGACTGTTAACAGGGATGAAGAGGATTATTATAAAATGATACAGGGCTCAATTAATCAAGATGCCATAACAATCCTAAACAACAGGGCTTTAGAGTGTATGAAACAAAACTACCGGAACTGAACGGGAAAGCCACATATCCACGGATATCATTGGAAACTCCAGCACTCTTCTTTCAATGATCAATAGGAGAAGTAGACAGAAAATCAGTAAATATATAGAAAACATGAATGACACTTTAAACCCATCTGACCGAAGTGACATTTATAGACTGCTCCAACAAAGAACAGCAGTGTAGACATCCATTTCAAGTACATAGGTAATAGTCGCCAAGATAAATCACATGCTGGGCCCCCAAGGGAGGCTTTTGGCGAACGTAAAAGATTTAAAATCACACAGAATATGTTCTTTCAGCACAAGAATTAAATTAGAAACCAAGAGCAGACAAATGACTGCAAAATTCCCAGGTAATCAGAAATTAGGGAACATACTTCTAAATAATCCATGGGTCAAAAAACAAATCATATGGGAAATTAGAAAGTATTTTGAACTAAATTAAAATTAAAGCACAACATATAAAATGTAGGGATTTATAGCTTTTAAGGCTATACAGAGGGAAAAAAGGCTCAAAATCAATGATCTGAGGGTTCCATTAGGAATCTAGCTAAAGAAGAAAAAATTAAATTCAAATGAGTAAAAATAAGAGCAGACATCATTGAAATAGAAAATGGATAAACATTAAGAAAAATCAATGAAGCAAAACAAAAGAAGAAGTCAATAAAATTAATAAACTTTTAGCTAGATTAATTCAAGAAACAAATGAAGGAGACACAAATAACTAATATAAGGAATGCAAGGATCCTACTTCACTAGAGATCCGATAGACATTAGAAAGACATTAAAAATTTGAACAACTTTTTGAATGTTAAAAATTTAACTGAAATAGACAAATTTCTTGAAAGACACAAATAAGCAAAGCAGATACGAAAATGAATACATGAATAATCCTCTATTTATTAAAGATATTAAATTCATAGTAAAAACCTGACCAGAAAAAAAATCATACCTTCGTGCCCACGGGGCTTTACTTCTGAAGACCATCAGTCATTTAAGGAAGAAATTAACCAATTCTATGCAAACTCCTTCAGAAAATAAAGGGAACCTTTCCCAGCTCATTTGATAAGGTCGGAGTCACTTTGACATCAAAACTAGACAAAAATATTATATGAAAACTATAGGAATCCAGATTTGAAAATTCTTAACTGCTGTAAGTAAAAGCATTATGTGTAAGTAATATAAGTAATATATATATATTATATATAGGAATACATCATGATCAAATGAGATTTATCCCAGGAAAGCCAAGATGGGTTAAAACTTGAAGACCAATCAGTATAATTCACCTTATTAGCAAAATAAAGGAAATCATAAGATCACCTGAACAGATGTTGAAAACACTTGACATTTTCAATGTACCTTCATTATAAAAGTCCTCAGCAAGGTAGAAATAGAAGGAAAATTTCTTTAAAATGATTAAAGGGCATCTACAAAAAACCTACAACCAATATCATATGTAAGAGTATAAACTTGAATGTTTTTCCTCTAGATCACAAATAAGACAAGGATGCCCACTCTTGTCACTCTTATTTGACATCATATGAGACCCTAGGCAGTAGGGTCTGTCAAGAAAATGAAATAAAAAGTATATAAACCGGAAAAGAAGTAAAACTTTGTTTTCAGATGACATGATCATCTGTATAGAAAACTTGAAGGAATCTTTTTAAAAAGCATCTATAAATAGTAAATGAGTCTAGCAAGAGAAGAATTCAAGGTCAGTATCCAAAATTAATTCTATTTCTATATGCTAATGATGGATAATTAGAAATTAAACTTAGAAATAATATTTACAATAGTATAAAAACATGAAATGCTTAGGGATAAATATACTAATATATATATATATATGTGAATACTGAAAACTATAAAATATTACTAGGAAATTTAAGTAAGATCTCTTTTTAAAAAAATTTTTTTAAGTAAGACCTTTAAAAAACCTTGAGAGATTCATCATGTTCATGGATTGAGAGTGTCAATATTTTTAATGTGTCAATTCTCCCCAAATTGATTTGTTCATTCAATGCAAATATCAATCAAAATCCTATCAGGACTTCCTATAGAAATCAACGTGATTTTCTGACCTTTATATAGAAATACAAAGAATGTAGAATAGCAAAATCAAGTTTTGAAAAAGAACAAAAAGGGAAGACTTACACTACCAGATTTGAAGATTCATGACAAATCTATAGTAACCAAAATAACATGGCACTGACATAGGATAGACATATAGATCAATGAAACAGAATTGAGACTTCAAAAACAGATCCACGTATGTACGGTCAATTGATCTTCAACAAGAAGACGAGGAATCAAACAGAAAAAGGATAGTCTTTTCAACACATGATGAGCCCAGCCTGTCTGGGTAGAGATGAATGAGCTTTAACCCAAATATCAACTCAAAATGGATTCTAGATCTACTTATAGAAGCTAAAACAAAACACTTAGAAAAGACACAGGAAAAAAATATCCATGATCTTGGTGTATGAGAAACTTCTTAATTGGGGCACAAAAAGTATAGTCTATAAGGGAAAAAGGAAGAGTAAGGACTTTACCATTTATTACCTTTTGAAAAACCATTAAGAAAATGAAAAAGCAAGCCAAAGACTATGAGAGAATATCTTCTGTATGGTTATCTGACAAAAAAACCTCACATCAAGGATATAGAAAGAACTCATCACTCAGGAATAAGATAATTCAGAATAACATGGGTGAAAGTTTGAACAGACACTTCACCAAAGTCCAAAAAACACATGAAAAGATGCTCAATAAAATTAAGCCATCAAAGATACTCAAGTGAAAATCACAAAGAGATCCTAATACATATCCACTCAGATGAATGCAATTTAAAGGCTGATAATATGAAGTTTGGTGATGACGCGGAGCTCCTGAAAAGTTCATACATTGCTGGTGGGAATATAAAACAGCGTAATTATTTTGCATAGAGTTGGGCGGCTTCTAGAAAGTTACGTACCATTTCCCATTAGACCCAGTGATTCTACTTCTGGGTGTATACCCAGGAGAAATGAAAACATACGTCCACACAAAAACTTGCGCGTGCATGTCCATAGTAGCCTTATTCATAAACAGCCAAAAACTGGAAATAATGTCACTACCCCTTACCTAATGAATGCACAACCAAACTGTGGCATGTACTTAGAATGGAGCACTATTCGGTAATAAAAGGGAACACAGTACTGATACGTACAACAATAGGGATAAATCCTAAAAACATGCCAAGCAAAAGACTTGAGACATCTAAGAGTACGTACGGTATGATTCCATTTATATAAAATTCTGGCAAAGGCAGATCTAGTCTGTAATGTTAGAAAGTCGAACAGTGTTTGGCTGGGGCTGGGGCTGGGGGCTGGATATGGGCAGGGACGGGCATCAGGGAACATTTTAAGGTTATGTAACTGTTTTCCGTCTTGGCTATGGTGTCTTATATCTTGATTGTGGTTGTGGTGCTGGTTATACAGGTGTATACATTGGCCCAAACACATCAAATTGTACGCTTAAAGTGTGTTTTACTGGGCCCCAGGGTTGAAGGTATTGTGTGAAATTCATGGTAACGATAAAATTGATCTTTAAGCTATAATACTATCGGTTTCGTGGTTTTGTTATTTATGTATTTGTTGAACAAAATTTGTCTAGCTGCCCAGCACTGTGCTAGGGCTTTAGGGAAATCCCAGTGAACCAGACAGACAAGGAATTTGCACTCATGGACGTTTCATTGTGGTTGTGAACGGATGGAGAATGAGTCTGTTAAATGAAGGAAATGAGGGGCACCTGGGTGGCTCAGTCAGTTGAGCGTCTGACTCTTGATGTCGGCTCAGGTCATGATCTCAGGGTCCTGAGATCGAGCCCTGCACCGGACACTCTGCTCAGCAGGGAGTCTGCTGGAGATATTCCTTCTCTCTCTTTCTATCTCTCTCTCCCCCTCTGGCCTTCCCTCTACTCATGCACTCTCTCTCTCTCAAATATAATAAATAAATAAATAAATAAATAAATAAATAAATAAGATAGAAGGAAATGAATGTTCACAGAAGCAAAGAAGGGGAAACAAGCCCATTGCCCAACAACTGAGGAATAGATCAATAAAATGCTGTACATACAACAGAATGTGGTGTATACAATGGAATTTAGGTCACTCTTAATGGGAACGAGGTTCTCACACGTGCCGCAACGTGGATGGACACGGAGAACATCGTGCCGAGTGAAAGCAGCCAGCTACAAGGGCTACCTACTGCAGGATCCTGCTTGTCGGCAGTGTCCAAAGTTGACAAATCCATAGCTACAGAAGTAGATTCATGGCTTCTAGGGGCTTGTGGAAAGGGAGAATGAGGACTGGCTGCCCATGGTTTCTTTCTGGGGTGATGAGAACGTTCCACAGTTAGAAAATGGTGCAATTGTGGGACGCCTGGGTGGCTCAGTGGTTAAGTGCCTGCCTTTGGCCCAGGACATGATCCTGGAGTCCTGGGATCAAGTCCCACATCGGGCTCCCTGCATGGAGCCTGCTTCTCTCTGTCTCTGTCTCTGCCTCTTTCTCTCTCTGTGTCTCTCATGAAAAAATAAAATCTTAAAAAAAAAATGGTGCAATTGTATGAATATCTTAGAAACACTGATTCGTATACTTTAAAAGAGTGGTATGGCATGTGCATTGCCCCTTAATAAAAAATTTACTTTTAAACAAGCTGAATGGAAGGATGATGGTGACATGTCGCTGTAAGAGTTAAGGGAAGAGCAGAGAAGAAGCCACTGAGTGGGGTGGGCGGGGAAGCCTCCTGAAAGGAGCTTTCGGGAGGGGCCAGTTCTGTACCAAAAGGGCCTGGAAGCATGAATGTTTTGTCTAAACCTAAGAACTGATGGGAACTCCCTGTGATCCCCAGAGCATGGGGTGGGGGGGCAGGGATAATTCACGATGAAGCCCAAGAAGATGAGCAAGGCCAGACCATACACATCAGAACGATGATTTTGGATAATGCTTCTTTCCATTTGCTTCAATAAAAAAGTGATTTGGTAAATAAGGTGTGGAAATTGTATGGTTCTGAATGTGATCAGCTTTAAGTTAGAAGGCTATCCTAGAAATTCTAGAGAAGTCTAGCTGCAAGGTGACCACAGTGGGTGTCACGGGTTCGGGACACAACAGGCTCCTGCAAACTCACTTCTCTTTTCTCCAAGGAACACCGTGCCTTCCTGACGCATACACAGGGCTCTACAAAGCCAGAATGACCAAAAGGAAAGTATTTACATGTACAGATGTGGAAGGAAACCACCAATGGGAGTGGAATTGCTTTTATTCAAGGCTAAATTTTCAAGCCTGTATCAAATATCACAGGGCGAACGGCTTTTTCTAGGATTCATTGCCCAGTTACCCACTTACCCATAATTTGCCACTGATTAGAAGTAGGCAATTATCATTGTAATTTGTCTTTATTGGCCTCATTTTCCACTTGAAAAAGCCAAACCATCATTTTTTTTTTCCAGCCCTATGATTCCTAACCCTTTTGGAATTCACATCTTATGTATTATTTATTTCATAATATCTCTTCATCCCAAGTGGTAGGTTTTATGTGTCTTTGAGATGGATTAAAATTAAACTAGATTTTGAAAATTACTTAAATTTGTCAACACGCCTGAGTAAAAGGGGTGACATCATGGAGTATGTCACGATCTAGGCTAGAAGTTCCTCTAACAAGTTTAGGATTCCACAGATAGAATTTAAAATTAGGCCAAACTATCTCATTTTACACAAGTGGAGACCTTGGCCCAGAAACATGAAGTGACTTTCCCCAAGGTGTCTCCTAGTGAATTTAGGGGAGAAAGGGACAGGAACAAAAGAACCCTTCAAGGGAGTTCGGTTTCTTTAAGTGGTTTGTAAAAAGTATAAACACCACAAACAGGAAAAGCTGACCTTTTTTTTTTTTTCTTCAGCTATGTTTTGGGGTAATTTGTTATGCAAAATACACAGAATTAGTTATATGGGATGCATGAAAATCACAGCAAGATGAATAATGAAATTCACTTGTTCCATTGATGAGGAAGTTTAGGGAGTGATTAAGAAGGCAGGCTCCTAGGGGCACCTGGTGGCTCAGTTTTTTGAGTATTCAATTCTTGGTTTCAACTCGGGTCATGATCTCAAGATGGTGAGATCGAGTCCCATGTCGGGCTCTGCACTCAGTGGGAAATCTGCCTGGGATTCTCTCTCTCCCTTTGCCCCTCCTTTGCTCCCCCCTCTCTAGAAAAAATAAATAAGTCTTAAAAAAAAATAAGGCAGGCTCCAAAAGAGAAGTCAGACACAGAAGAATACTTATGCATCAATTCCATTTATATAATGTTCAAAATCAGGCAAAACTAATCTATGGTGTTAGACATCAAGAGAGAAATCTTCGTTGGGAGGTGGGCACCATGAGGAATATAGCTTCTGGGGTCCTGAGGAATATAGCTTCTGGGGTCCTGATTTATATCTTGATTACATCGATCACTGATCGCAGTTCTGGTTACCAGATGAGTTTCCTCAGTGAAAATTCATTAAGTTGTACAATAGTGACTTATACACTTTTCTCTGTGTGTGGTGTGCTGCTGTCTATGGCTACCCAACAAACTACCTCAAAACCTAGGGGCTCGAAACATTTATTATCTCACAGGTTCTGTATGTCAGGAGCAGGGGCATGGCATAACTGAGATCTCTGCTCCTGGGTCTCTGACACAAGATGTCAGCTGGGGCTGCAGCCTCACCCCAAGGCTCGCCTGGGGTGGTTCTGCTTCCAATTCACTTATGTGGTCGGGGGCAGCATTCAGTTCCTTGTGGGCTGCTGGACTGAGGGCCTTGCTGCATGCTGGCTGTAGGCCAGAGGCTGTCCTCAGTTCCTGACCACATGGGCCTCTCCGATACGGCAGCTTGCTTCACCAAAGCATGCAAGCCAAGAGGGAAATAGAGAGCTACCAAGATGGAGGTCATGGGCATTTGTAACCCAATCATGAACCATCATTGCATCACATGTCAATTTTTTTTTTTTTTTGAGAGTGAGAGAACACGAGCAATGGGGGAGGGACAGAAGGAGCAAGAGAGAGAATTTTAAGCAGAATCAGATGCAGGGCTCAATCCCATGACCCTGAAAACATGACTTGAGCCAAAATCAAATTAGATGCTTAACCAATAGAGCCACCCAGGTGTCCGCATGTGTCATATTCTGTTCATTATAGTCAAGTCACTAGGCCTAGCCCAAACTCTAGGGGTGGGGATTACATAAGGCGGTGAAGACCCAGAGGGAAGAATCCCTGGGAATCATTTGAAAAGGCTGTTCATCCTATGCATTCTACTTCAATACAAGCTTATTAAAATCATAATAATAATAAGACAAGCTGAGGCATCAGGCCAACTTGGGTTTGAATCTTATCTCTCCCGTTGTCTGGAAGAGATTGCACAACTCATTAAGGTGCCGTCCAGCTGTTTCTCCATCTATCAAAAGGGGCACTAGCTACCTCTTTCCTAGAATTGTTATAACTGTTAATTTAGGGAAAGCAGGCAATGGTTGCAAAGCCCTGTTGCAGGCTCTGCCACAGATTAAGTACTCAGCACTGTTATGATTATTTAAAAGATATTCCTAAAGTGATTTTATTACAAGTAGAAAAGAACAGGACTACATAGCAAGACATTTTGAGGAAACAGACTCTGAGATGGTAGGCCACTTGTCTGAGCCAGGATTTGAACCTGGATTCATTAGCCCCAAAGTCATTTCTATTTCCTGCACCCTCTGCTTCCCTATGGTAGGCACTGACTGGCTTTCCCCTCCTATATCTGTCCCCTCGAGGTCTCCGTTCACACTGCTGTCAGACTAAATGTCCTAACATCTCTTTCTTCATCTGAAATTCTCCAGCTGAAGATGTCCCAGTTGACTTCATTTATCAAGTGAGCATTCTCTCCTCAGCCTACAGGAGGCCCTGAACTTGGTTCTAACATCTGCGCACTGGCTTTCCTGCAGTTCTCTAGTATATATCCTCTGCTCCAAGCATCATGAGCTCATTATGAGCCCAAACCATGTCATGACCCATGTGAGCCCCACCTCCATACATTTGCACTGCTTTTCCTCTTCCCTAAATGTTATTTCCTTAAAATTTCTGTCTTTACATCCATCCATCCATCCATCCATCCACCCATACACGTGTCCACCCACCCATCCAATATTTGTTAATCCATTTCTGGGTGTCTTGCATTGTGCTAAGCACAGGAACCATTACAAGAAAGAACAGGCATGACTCCTAAGAGTCAGTCATACCTCAGTCAGAACATACTGTATGAAATGCTATAGGAGAGAACTATAAAACCCTGTTGACATACTTCTTGTGGTCTGAGGATCAGCTATAATTTCTGGTCTCCATGCTGCCTTCCTGATTATTCTATTACACTGACGTTTCTTTAAAATTCTACTGCTCCATTGTCCATCTAACGGCTTCATGTAGAAAATTGCCTTTGAGATGGTTATATGAGAAAGGGGATTTGTAAAGCTTTTTGGGGAACTTATTACGAGATAAAAGCAGTATACAAGTTGTCTTATTGAATAATCCCGACAACTCCGCCAAGTAGTTTTGATCATGCCGTTGTATAGCTAAGGAAACTAAAGATGTAGAGAGATGAAGTTCAATGTCTTAAAGCAAAGTAGTGCTAGTGCTTGGACTCGAACCCTGGTCTACCTGACTGCAATGTCCTTACCTGCTCTGAACCTCTCATTACACCCTTCTTGTCTTCCCTTTGTGATGCAGCAAAGAGCGTTGGCCCTGTAGCTCAATACGTGATGAGAACAGTGTCTAACCTTTAATTTTTCACCACGGTTACAAAGGCCTTTTCCAACCACTAATTCAAATATTTACTGAGTGACAGAATGATCTGTAGAAGCCCCAAATAGGGCATCTCATCAATAAGACAAGAAGCCTGATGGATCTCTTATCAAGCTCATCGCTGTGGGCTTCCTTTGGAGTTGGACTTCTCAAAATAGTTGGCCACACTGTCAGGGGTGGTGCCTCTGTTGTGACAACTTCACTCCAGCACAGCGTCCTTTGGAAAGAGCTCGGGCTGCCAGGCCTTTTACAACAAAACCCTCTTTTTCTTGGGAATTCTCAAATGTGGCAGTGAGCAGATGTGCTCACAGAGCCTCTGAATGCAAGCACAGACGGAACGCTCTGCATAGAAATTGCGAGTAAACCTCACAACTGGGGAACATAAAGATCTTTTATTTGCAGAAGTTGGAGGTTGTAATTTGAATGTGTGAAATTGCCAATAGTCTGGTAAATACGACGGCCCACCAGCAGCCTTAAAAGGGAATTGAAGCCGTTTTAAAAATCAGTGAGGTAGGCAACGCGTGGGTGTGTGTGTTTTCCATGGAACCAATAGAGAGATTTATACGAGATGCAAAATACTCTTTAAGTCATTGAGTACGAGAATGGGTCATTAGGAAGGTGGTGGACTTGTTCTAACCAGTGGAGGCCTGCTGGGACTTTCCTAGTCTTCAAAATCCTGTGGTGGTTCCATATTGCCTGCAGAAAGAAATTCATTTTCTTTGCTCTGGTATTTTCCACTCCAGCTCCAGCCACATCCACCTCGCTTTTCCTTTTGGCACCTCATTCTCCAGAAAGATTCCAGTTCCTCCTACCTCCTTGGACACGGGCTCCATCTTCTCACCGTACATCTCCGCTCACGCTTTCCTGCCTGTAATACCCTCCTTGTCACCACCACATGTTTAAATCCTACCCATCTTTCAAAACTAGGATCATCCTTGGCTCCTGCCTCTCTCTCATCACCCCTCAATGCAACCCAACCCAATCTTACTGGCAAGCCGTGCTGGTTCTGCTTCCAAAATAGCTCTGAACTGGGAACTGGTTTCTCTCCCCAGTTCTCATCCTCGCCCAGCACCATCATCTCTCGCCTGATGGATTACAATAGTTTCCTCTCTAATTTCCTCGCCTTGGACTTGGCCCACACAACAGCCAGATTTTTTTTTTTTCAAATATAAGTCAATTAATCCACTCCTATGCTTAACCCCCTTCAGTGGATTCCTGTAACACATCACATCAAGCCCAAATGCCTCCACATGGCTTCCGAGGCCCCTGAAATCTGGCCCTGGCCATCACTTTGACTCCATCCCACTACCCTCTCCCTCTGGTCACTCTGCTCCAGAACTGAGGTCCTGGGCGGTGTAACCTGCAAACAATCCCATGTCTTACTCATCCTCAAGCCCCCAACAATGTCCTGCACAGTGCCTTGTTACCAGTAGGGAGAAATTGATCTTTATTAGTTCAACAGTAATTCTCTGACTTAAAATAGGAGTTTAGACCATCAGTGGTATATCACAAAAAGCCAACCATCATTGTTTAAGGGCACCTCCGTTGCATTCTGGGGGAACCCTATTTCTTTTTTCATGATGCTAGTTATTTTTCTTTTGGGTAGCTGCCATGTGGAAAAATAAATACATAAATCAGGCAAACCTACAGGTGGCATTGTTCTGGGAAAAATGTGGAGACTTAATTAGCAATAAGACTCCACACATTTTGACTGGGCCAAACCAAATCAGGCTGCCAATTTCTCATTAATTCTTGTTAACTGCCTTGCATTCAAGCCCTTCAAGGACAGCATGTGTTTGATGAAATGGCCTCCAAATCTCATAACAATTTGCTCGTCTTTAGAAATGCACCCCTGGAGAGCGTCTGATAAAACAGGAATCCCTACATATCAGGACAATACTGAAGAAATTGGTACAGTTTGACCTTCACACGTACTGTTAATCTTAGCTAATACTTAGTGAGTGCTGATGAGGCCCCAGGTTCTACTCTGCACATATTAGCTCATTTAATCATCAGAAAACCTTAAGAGTAAGCACTCCATTAGCTCCATGCTGTAGGCGAGGAAACGGAGACACCAAGAAGTTGGGTATCTTGCCTAAGGTCACACAGCCAGTACTCGGCAGATCCAGGATCTAAGACCAGTTAGGTCAACTCCAGAGCCTATATTTTCAACAACCACTCTAAAAATTTTTGTGACTTTTAATTTTGATGTATTTTGAAAATTACAGCAAAGTAAGAATTGTACATGAAACTCCTATATGCCATTTACCCAAATCCACCTATTGCTTATAATTTGTCTCACTTGCTTTATTATTCTTTCCATACATGTTACATACTTACACGCTATTAGGTTTTCCTGACCATGGAGTTGACTGGAGATATTGTGCCTGGATAACCTTAAATATTATGGTATGCATTTCCTAAGAATATTCTACTATATAACCACAGGGCTGCTATCAAAATCAGAAAATTTAACATTGACACCACTTAACATTGATACTACTTTCTAATCTATAGTCCATATTCAAATCCCATCAATTGTCTCAGAGATGCTCGATACAGCTAATTTTGCCTTGGTTGAGGTACAACCCAAGATCATCATGGCATTTAGCTGCTTCTAGTCTGGTACCGTTGGTGTCCTTAATCTGGAGTAACTCCTTAGGCTTTCTTTGCTTCCTGACCTTGAGACTTCAAGATTTTGTAGGAGGTTCCTAACATTTTCTCATGATTAGATTCAATTATGCATCTTTGGCAGGAAGACTGGAGTGATGTGTCCTTCACATCATATCCTATAAGATAACCTCTTGTGCCCATATGGATGATGATGGCTCTTACTACTTGGTTAAGATCATATCTCCAGTTTTCTCCAACATAAAAGTTACTATTTCCCCCCTGTAATAAATAATTAGGGAGGAGATACTCTGGGACTTTGTATATATCCTCTTTCCCATAAAACTTTCACCCAGTACTTTAGCACCCAGTACTTTAGCATCCATTGGGCATCCATATGCCCAAGTAAATATAGCTAACCACTATACTTACTGCTTCTTTGTACATAGGGTTTGTTTTCCAGCTCAAGGGTAGAAACCACTGCCCAGCCAGAGGCTCTATAATGGGTACCTGAGAACGGGCAGTGTCTCATAGTGAAGCCACAGCACAGTCTTTTGCAGTCAACAGACTCGAGTTCAAGTTCTGACACTAGCATAGCTAATGGTCAGGGGGGAAGCTCCTTGATCTTTTTGAATCTCAGCTTCCTCATCTGTGAAGGAGGATAATGATGGTGGACTATGGCAAGTGGTATGCATATGGCATAACACAGACAGAGTGTTTGGACCATAGTGGTGTCAGCAATAGCTGTGTGATTATCACTGAAGGGAGAAGCAGCCCAAAATGTCAGGGCTGGGTAGACCCTTATAATTAACCAAAATGTTTATGCTAGTTATTGAGTATCTTGCATGGCAGGGGGAGAATTTAGAGATGGGGGTCCCATATGAGTGAATAAGTCATGGTCATGGCAGTTTGGGGTGTTTTGTCACACAGGTACAGAGAGGGGCAGGTGTGGGACAGAAGCTATTTATTTCAATGGGAAGACCAGAGAGGACTTTGTGGAGAAGGCAGTAACATATGAACTTGGGACCACTTGGGGCAACTTCTCTTTTTTCAGTGCCCCGTGCACTCAGCTTTCTGCTCAGTGCTTTAAGGTTCAGCTCCATGTAAATGAGCAGATCCTGGAGAACAAATTAATTGGGACCAGTGCCAGAATTGGGTCCTTTGTTCACAAAGTTGAGTGAAATAGAAATCACCGGGGACAGGGAGGTCGGTCACATTTTGCTAACTTCACCTCTAAGCCTCCAATGGGGCCGAAAAAGCAAATTTTTATCTGTCCTTTGAAGAATGAACTTTGATTGTGAATGTGTCTTTGTAGGTAGATTTGGCAACATCTAGACCCTATCAGGGAGAACGAAGTCCAGCAGCTCACCTGGTCCATATGGTGGACAGAAGAAAGCATTCCTTTTCCAGAAATCACCTAGGACAGCTCACTTTCACAGCAAGGGTGGGCTGGGCAATTTTCAATAGCAGAGTTTTGGATCCAAATAGGCTAGAGTCAGGAAAGTGTGAAGGGGAGACCAAAGTCCATCCCATCCCTAGCTCACTTCCTTCCTGTCGAAACATGTCTCTCAATCCTTTCAAGGTGGCCTGTCAGAGAGGCTGGGCACCTCTGACAAATTGGCCATGAGCAGTGAGAACCACAAAGCAAGGGCCAGTTGGGTTTGAGCTCGGGTGTGGTCCACAGGCTTGCAGAACCAGCCCCCAATACACTGGCCTTCGCCAAAGCCCCCTTTAAAAGCCTGTGCTCTGGGAGCAGTTGCAGAGATGGAGAAATATGGGTATTTAATTTTCCCACAAAGCGCTTTTGCCCAAGCTGTGCTAATGTTCTCCAGCTAAATACTTTTCAAAACGATCCACCAAAAAAAAAAAAAAAAAAAAAATGCGGCTACACATTCCATTAACGATGTCTCGTTTCGTCCCACCCAGGGCCACAACAGTCAGCCAAGCAATTTAATCTCTCGAAACAGAAATTGTTATGTTTCCTGCCCTAATGGGGAGAAGGTGCGATGACCAGGCAGGCAAGATGAGTGTGTTTTCCAAAGGGCGGGAGAGGTCTCATATTTTCTGAACTCTCGTGGGGCTACCAAAAGCAGCAAGAGCTTCTCCACTCCATCCCATTAACACTGGAACTGCTGAATCCACGATGCTTCTGCTGGATTTTTCTTAGAGCAGAGCAAAGATACGTGAGCCATAATTTTAGAAGCAAAAGGGAGTGCTTTGCCTCCACTGAAGACTGTGAGCCCTCTAAAGACAGAGCTGAGGTCAATTCATCTTTGGAATTCTTGTTCCCAGCAGAGACCCTGCCACCCAAATGTTCAGTGAAAGGCTCATGAATTAAAAGAATGGAAGAGTCCACTTCTGTCCCTTAGCTCATTCCCCAGTCAGACAGCCATATGCCCTACGTAGTCTGGAGTAATCTTGATTTCAGCTTTTCCTCCAGTGTCTTCAGAATTACTATCATTTTGATATACAATGCAGCCTGCTGTCGGGTTCAGCAATCAGGCGTACGTGATCTTGAATGCAGCAGTATGCTTCCTCTTCAACCTTTACTGGGGTCATAGACCCTTTTGAAGATCTGATGAGAGTTATAGACTCTTCCCTCACTAAAACTCAAGTTTGCATAGACATTCGCACTTCTGCATTCAATTTTAGGGAGCTGTCAGACCTTCAAAATATCCCTAAATGCCAAGAAATAAATTGCTTCTATAATGTTACCATCATGGCTTGTATTTAATTTCCCAAACCCTGGCAGCAGACTCTGCTCCCATCATGGATTTTACTGGCTTGTGCATTATGGTAGAGAATATTGTGGTCTTTTCCTCGGCTGGCTGTTTTCTAGCTAGGAAGTGCTCAATTCAAGTTGTAAAACCTTAGCTGACACAGGCCAATGAAAATATGCTGGACTTATATCCTTTCCAAAATGCAGGGGGCTGTGTGACTAACAGAAAAAAAAAAAAGAAGAAGAAGAGCCAGGTTGTGTGTATTATTAATTTTTAAAACACTAATCCTTTTTGGAAAGGCTCATAGATCTATCTTCTTTAAAAAGAATGAGCTTTGGCCGCAGAGCCATCGTGCTTCTTGAGGCTTCCAAAAAGTGTATTCTGATAAAAGGCAACGCAGTCCTAGGGCTTCATCAACTTTCCACAGTTGATGTCTCTGTTATGAGTTCCAGAAGCAGCTACTAGGCCAACTGTTTGAGAATAAAGGGACAATGCAAGAGTGAATTACATCATGCATTAAGACTGTGGTGTAGTAACACCACATGCACTTGAAAGGAGATTTTGAATGGTTTTATAAAACTCAGATGCAGCCTTGGGAATATATTTGAAGCCCACTGGTTTCAGAAGCCTACTGAATCGTTGCAAATGCACTGCAATCAATTCCTTGTCTGATTTCTTATGGATGACTCCTGAAAGAAAAACAGCAATGTCTGACACGAGGCTGGGGAATGAACCCAACTTTCTCAGGGTGGAACGTGATTTTCACAACCTTCCAAAATTCCAGATGCTCACTGAAGCTTATCAAAGATACCCAGGCCTCGTGAGACGGAAATCAGGGGTGAAAATCACACAGATGTGCAGCCATCTCGTGCACATTTTGGCCCGAGCTCCAATCAATCCTTGTCTCAAAGTCCTGACCACATCCTCAGGGAAACAGTAAGATTAACACCCTTTCCTTGAAGTCTTGAACCTCAAAGAAAGTGTCCCGTTGAGCGGCTGGATGAAAGTCAAGCATTGGTAGATGAAACTCCTTGAGCATTTTGCAAACTACTGTGGCCCGTGAGTTTTTTTGCACCAGCTCATTGCACCTTTGAATGCAATCCAATTCTTCAGGGCCTATTTCCTACCACTTCCCTAGGAAATACCAATAGGAAGGGCATCCGTGGAAAACCAAAAGAAACAGCAGGAAGGGACCGTGATTTCCAGATGGCAAGACATGTCCACCATCAACACTCGAGGTTGGTAAGCTAAGACGATTTGCTTTCTAGTCGGCAAAGTTTAAAACAGGCTTACTGACATTCTGAGAGGCAGGTGTCCCTGGAAGAAAGGTTGTTTACTGGATATTCCCCTTCCCCCTAGAGATAAATGAGGCATTGGATTGAGCACAAAGTAGCCTCTGAGAAGTTCATTTTTTTCTAACTGAATTAAGGAGACCAGAGGGACATAAATAGAAAGGAGAATAAGGCAAGACTTCTGGGTGCCAAAGTCATGAAAAAAAAAATCAGTGAAAACTGGAGGAGTTTGAAAAACACTTCTTGGATGTAATGGGAGATGAGGTAAGCTTAAAAGAGAGGAATACAAGCACACGCAGTCTTTGTTCACTCTGGGGTCAACTTGGAGAACATTTGTGATCTTCAGCTAGGGTCAAGGTTCACATTTTGTTATGAATCAGAATGACATGGGAAGCCTCTTCAAAAATGTAGATCCCTGCTCCCCACTCTCGTAGATTGATTTAATCTATCAGGGCTTGAGCCTGGAGATCTGCATTTCTAGCAAGTTATCCAGATGATTCTTTTTTTTTTTTTTTAAGATTTTATTCATTTATTCATGAGAGACACACAGAGAGAAGCAGAGACACAGTCAGAGGGAGAAGCAAGCTCCATGCAGGGAGCCCAATGGGAGACTCAATCCCAGGACCCCGGGGTTACGACCTGAGCCAAAGGCAGATGCTCAACCACTGAGCCACCTTGGTGTCCCAACCCAGATGATTCTGATGTAGGTAGCCCTGGGTCACATTCTGCAAAACACTGACGTCTACTTCCTGTGGCCTCTTTATGCAATCACTGAAAACCCCAAGCAGGGCCATGTTCCTAAGAATCCTGAGTCTATAACTTGGAATGAAATGTACCTCCAAGAGCTAAAGCACGATGCCTTGAGGGCCAAGGTTCCCAGGTAAAGCCATACATAAAAGTGCCACGAGCTAGTGTCATGCTGTCCTTGTTCACCACCACAATCACCACTCCCGTAACCGCAGCCGGTTCATAGCTGATACTGAACTCCATCAAACCACCCTCTTTCCACGCTGCTCACCCTGATCGGCAAGACAAGGGGAGGGGTGATTCTTGGGGACCAAGACAGAAGATACAGTCCTGCTTTTAGTTTCTATAGACTTATGACCTGTATGACCTACCCCATAAAGGAAATCTGAGTTACCGCCTTTAACCCTTTTTTGGAGATCATAGACTCTTTCAAAAAATAACTACAATCCCGCTTTTCAGGTAACTCCACATGGACACTGTACACACCATTTGGCACATAATTTCATGGAGTTCAGCAGGGATAATCAACTACGAATGTTCTTGCTAAACCCAGAAGCCTAACCTCTAACCTCTACTCATCTAGTTCCCTCAACATTAACACTTTCATCCATTCAGCCTGTTTCAGTATCATTGCTACACATCTTGACTCTTCTTTGGGATTCTGAGGAAATGCTCACAAACCCCCCTTTGAGATTCCTACTTGCTGTTGATCTTGGCTCACTTTCTCAGGTCCTTTCTGGTGCAAGATGGGAGATGCCCTACCTGCTTCCACATTATCATCTACACCGATTTGAGAACAAGAGACAACTTCATTATAGACCTGTCTGCACTGTCCAACACTTTGCTGTGATTCTAGGGACTTCAACTCCCAAATTTGTCATTCATTACAACCACAGCACTGAGTTGGAACCGTTTCAGGGAAGCTTGTCAGTTCTGAATTAGGCAAAGATATTATCAACAAATGGTCCTTGCTTTCCCCTGTGCCTGTCCTCCCCCCCCCTTTTTTTTTCATTTCATTCAACCAATGTCCAAGTGCCAGATCCTGTGCTAGGTAGTAGGACACAGTGCAGGCGGAGGTCTCAGTCCTCAAGAAGCATATGGTCTAACTGGGGAGAGTCAAATAACCAATGAGTAAATAAGATTATTGTAAATGCCACAAAGGGAAAAACAAGGTGGTGTAATAGGAAAGCAAAAAAAGAGAGACACAAAAAAGAGGCTTTGGTAGAGTAATCAAGGAAGACCTCCTGGCAGAGATGACATCTGGGCTGAGACCCAGCAGACAAGGGGCCAGCCTTGGAAAGCAAGGTCCGCCTCACACTTGATGACTTCTCCATGTCTGGTACTCGGCTCCTATGAATGTCTGCCAAGCATCTTCCACATAGGAAAGGCCCCTACAGTCGTGATCTGAAGAGGTTTCTGTGTTTAGTGCACGCATCCTGCTGCTGGCATATGTCTTGCTTCATCTGCTGACAGGCCTGTGAAACATCAAACCAAGTTTCCTGACAGGAGGCGCACCCTGTCAAAGAGTGAGGCGGGTGCTCACAGCCTGATATGAGTCACAGATCAGTTAGATCCCTGCAGGGTCAGGCTCAGGTGTACTCTAAAGAGGTGTGTCTCTACAACCCCAGCGGCCTGACTCAAATGCCAAAATCAATCCCCTGATGAACACCTATAGATGTTTTTCCCAAGCTGACAGGTCTGGAATAAAGAGCAGGGAGTTGGTAGGTCTGAAGAAGACGGAACCATTGGCCCAAAGAACACCCAGGATCAAACCCTCCTCCACCGATTCTGGCCTGGAGGTTCCACTGTCATCACTTCTCATTCAGCAGCTGCAGCAAATGCAGTTACAAGAGCGCACTTGTCAACCATTGTCAACCTCCTGGAGGGAACACTAAGCCCAGCTGTGGGGAGGACCTGTGGTCTGGGTGTGTAACACCCTGGGCTCACTGAGCCATGAGACTGAGCCTTCCGTCCGAGACATTTTCATAGATTCTTTTGATGAAGCCTTCATTGCTCCAACATGTGGATTTTATCAACCCTCCCCAAGGCTGAGCCTGACATTGGTGTGAATGTGGTTTCTTTCCCAAGCCACAGCTTGCAGAATGTAGGGTAGGTCTCCAGTGGGGTATATACCTTCACATCCAGGCTACACGAGGACTCTCCACCTTCCCCGCCCCCTGATTCTTACATGACAGATGGTGTTCACAGGTGGGACACACCCCAGGGATGCACTCAGATTTCATGAAATGCTGAACAAATTTGTGGAAGAGAGAGATCCTCCTTGGTTTCTCTAGAAAAGGTGTTGCAATATCTGGCAATTGAACCTCCTGCATATGTGGCCAACTTATCTACTCTTCTCCATTGATGGGGCCACCATCTTGGTCAAAGCCATCATCTCTATCTAATCCCTGTTCCTCAGCATAGCTGTAGGGATCTTTTGAAAATATAAATCAGATCACATCACTCCACTGCCTAAAATCCTTTAATGGCTGCCCTTTGAATTTAGAATAAAACCCAAATCCTTAATGTCTGTAAGATCCTGTCCCATACTACTTTCCCATATCACCTCTTCAACATCCCACTCTCTCCTTGCCCACCACACTCCAAGCCACTGGTTCTGTTGTTGCACCAGGACACCAAGTACTTTCCTGCCTCAGGAACTTTGCATTTGGGGGTTTCTCTGCCAAGTAGACCATTGTCCCCTCTTCACAGGGTACATTTCTTCTAAGCTCTAACGTCCCCCAGTTCCCTCCAAAGAGGTCTTTTGAAATCATGTGGCATAAAACGGCCTCCCCATCCTCAGCACTATTACTTCCTTCTTAATCAATGCTTGTGATCGACTTGATTATTGTTTGGTAAGCATTTGCTCTCCTCTTCCTGTACCCTTCCCACCCTGCTGACCCTGGGCTTGTCCATGTGACTCATGGTGGCAAATGGACTTGCACAGATTGTGACCCAAGCAGAAGCTTTAAATGTGTTCGGATGGCCGGGTCTGCCCTCTTGATCTCCCGCCATTCGCTGGGAGAAGAACCTATCCAAGGCGCCACTGGACCAAGGAGAGGGTAAGAGGCTCATGGTGCAGAGCTGAACTTGACCTTCAGCCTGAGGTCAAGCCCAGCTGAGGCCAGCAAACAGTGACTCAGAAGTAAACACCTGCTGTTGTAATCGCCTGGGCTTTTGGAGTGGCTTATTATACGGGTTATTTCAGCAGTGACTGGTTAAATGCAGCACTTCATCACAGGCTAATAATTTTCTCTATTTGTCTCATTTCTTCTCTATGTCCCCCACCAGGTTGCAAGATCCGTGAGGGCAGGGATCATGTTTGCATTTTCCCTGCTGTATTCCCTAATAAACAGCTCAATAAATAGTTGTCAAATGGATGGATACCTTGTCAGCACCCCCACAAGAGCCCTCAGTTTTTTGGGGGGCTGGTAAAGCATGTTTTTGCTTGTGCTCAGCATCCTGCTCACAGCCAGAGGGCCACCCCTGCCCTCCCTCTTCAGGCCGCAGGCTGCAGTGGCCATCACCATGGCCGTGGCTGTGACCGAGAAGGGGACGGAAAATCTTGACCTTAGCTTTAGTTTACGAAACGGGGAAAAGAGAAAATCCTTTGTAAGCTCCATTATTAGTAACGAGCCACATGCACTACACCTCCTACCACGGTTGGGAACCACCATTCAGGTTTAACAAAGCAGGGGTGAACCTGACTCCCGCCTCAACCCATTTCCAG
The DNA here is from genome assembly GCF_018345385.1 of Vulpes lagopus. NCBI lineage: Eukaryota > Metazoa > Chordata > Mammalia > Carnivora > Canidae > Vulpes > Vulpes lagopus. The sequence continues at coordinate 132,181,273 of NC_054831.1, forward strand.
AGATTTGCAGATACGTACCGAGAAATGGCAGCAAGCAGATACCACAGGCTTTGTGTGCCAGGTGTGCTTTTTATTCCTTTCCGAAATTTTAGTCCGCATGCTAAAAATAATCCATGGAGTAATTAAATGAAAATAAGAGAAATGAAGCCCACACAGAGAGATATATCAAAAGAACATTAAAATAATGTGTGTGTGTTGGGGGAGGGAGGAGAGCGAGTTCATAAATCTAAACTCATAAAGAAAAAGAACCGCATTCCCTTGAACATAAATCAAAGGAATAGCTTCCATCTTCAACACGATCTAATGGGTTTTTATATACAGACATCCTGAGTTTCACCAGGGAGAAGACAGAGAGGAGTGACGTGGGCAGTACGGCATGGGCAGATTTGGGGCTGATTTTTGCACAATCTGCAGGGAAGTCCATTTAAAATGTCCCCCTTTAAGACAGAACCAATTTAATCTATTTTAAATTGGTTTCTCCTGCGGATCGGCCACTTCAGCCTGCTATACAGGGCTGCAGTTCCCAACCTCAATGTCACAACCCACGAGGTGTTTCTCATTGTTTGTTACTCATAGTGAAGCCCTCAGTTTGTAAGACTTATGGTTTTAATGCAAATTTGACCAAATTCAAGGCCATTCCTCTTGTGCTTGTTTTCCCCCCCATGATGAATAAGACTGAAAGAAGGGAGACAGGGTTCCAGGCATGATGGGGAACAGGGGAGCGGTGCATGGACAGAGGTCCCCGGAGGGTGATGCGAGATGCAAGAGAACAGCACCCGTCACCAGGGTCACTGCTGGGGGCAGGGGTGTAAGGACCGGTGTGGGGGGCAGGAGACACCGAGCCCCACAGCACTGCAGGTGGCCCCCCTCAACTCTTCTCCCTACTGATACAGTCCTGGCCAAGGAGACACCAGCGGAAATCTGTATTTGCTTTTCTTTCTTCTTTTCTTTTCTTTTTTTTTTTTTTAAGATTTTATTTGAGAGAGAGAGAGCACACAAGTGGGTGGAGGGACAGAAGGAGAAGCAGACTCCCCGCTGAGCAGAGAGCCCAATGCAGGGCTCGATCCTGGGACCCCGGGATCATGACCTGAGCTGAAGCAGATGCTTAACAGATGGAGCCCCCAGGTGCCCCCGTATTTGCTTTTCTGACAGGAGACGCCAGAGCACTCCTGCCATCCCCTCTCCATCCTCCTAGCTTGATGCAAACGTGATGCCTGCCCCCGTAGCAGGCACTGGCCTTTTCACAGAAGCAACAACCTCAGGGAGGACCTAGTGGACCGGAGCACCGTGGCTCTGACGTGGAGGAGCCGCAGACCCCGCTGACACTGCCCACCTCCTGCTCCTTATTAGGGGGAGAGCAGTAAGCCCCCCACTCGAGCTCAGGACTCAGATCCTCTGTTTCCTGCAGCTGACATCATTGCTGATTAATCAATGACGGAGCCACAGGGCAGTGGCTTCTGGATAATTCCAACACAGCCCAGCATGCCACAGGGAGGCACACCCACATACACACTCACACACACATCCCCCAAAGGCTCAGCACCTTAGGAAGACTGAGGCTGTGTCTGGAGAAGCAAGTGCTGCCCCCAGATGGGGCTGGGTGGGACATGCCGACACCAGCTGTTTGGGGGCCACAAGAAGATGTTGACCTGTGAGCTTGGCTACCCCAACGTGATCAGTCAGGGGTCTAACCCGGGACTCTTCTACTCTGAGCACCCTTGATGCTTTCTGGGCACACTCGACACCCTCGTGGGGATCAGGTGGGGGGCAGGAGAGCCTGGTGTGAAGGGCAGCGGAGCAAGACCAAGACTTGACGAAGGCACAGAAAAGGGCCATGTCCCCACCTTCCAAGTGGTTTCATGAGCCCTGCAGAGACCTGTGGCGAGGCCGCGGCCCACACAGTGAGGAAGGGATTCCGGCTTAACTGGTTGGAACACTGATGTTCCTTAAAGGAAGAAGGAGATGAGGAGGAGGAAGGGGAGGAAGAGGAGGAAGAGGAGGACGTCTCCAGGGTCGTGTGAGGCTTCCAGACAAGCAGGACACAGGGCGCCTGTGGCTCCGCTGGCTCGCACGTGTATCAGCCCGGCCTCCTGCGCCTGCGCCTCCGCTGTCCCCGTGTTGCTGGGCGGCCGCCGGGACCCGTGAAGCCTGCCCAAGGGTCCTTCACCGCACACCCACGGTGCTCCCCTCACCTGGCCAGGCCGCCTCCGCTCCACCCGGGGTGCGCATCCCCTCGGGCAAGGGAGGGCTGCTGGAGGAGGCAGGTGCACGGAGGAGGCCGGGCCCGGCTCACCCGTCGAGGTCAGCCCGTGGTGACGGAGGAATGACAGCCGTCCCCACGCACGGACGCACGGAGAGAAGGAAAGCTGGGGAGGCAGGAGCCCACTTATTACCCAGAGCCTGCCAGCCTCACCGCTGAACCTCTGCAGGGGAGGGGAGGCCGGGCTGGCCTGGCAGGAAGCTTCTGGAAAGTCAGATGCCCACGGGGAGCCCATGTGTCAGCTCTGCGCCTGCCCTACCCCGATGCACGGATCACCCCTTGCCAACAGAGACCCCTGGAGGGGCCGGCCTCCCCCGCGGTCCCAGCTCCTCCTCCCAGCCTCCACCATCACTGAACCAAAGCCCCAAAGGGCCGCTGGGCAGAGAAGGCCCCTCCGTGGGGCATCGCCCAGCACCTCAGCCCACCCATCTCCCCCCGGACCCTCTGCCCCCTAACGTTGCCAGAGCGCAAACCAGCCGGGTCTGACCGGCCAGAGACGTTGTTTCTGCGGAGCTTGGCGCCTCCTGCCCCACGGCCACCCCGTCCCCTCCCGCTGAGGCCCTCCTGTTTGCTGTGCCCCTGCCCCGCAGGTATCTGCACACACTCTCCCGCTTGAGGCCGCGCAAACCCTAAACCGGGGGCTCTGTGGATTATAGCTTTTTCAAACATCCCCCAAAGTACTCCCAAAGGCATTGAGAGTGTCCCTGATGTCCCCTAGGAAGGCGCACATCCCGACAGCAGCTGGCGGCGGCCGCATGCCAAGGTCAGTGTGGCTGCTTCTCCCGCCACCGGGAGCCCAGTTGGCTGGACGGCTCGGGACGCTCCGGGCCGCGCCCCCCTCTTCCCACGCTGCTATCTGCAGCGCTTCGCCCGTCGCCCCATGGCCCCAAGGTGACTGCTGGGGCCCCAGACATGACAGCCGTGTTGGAGGGGGACAGGTGAGGGCGCAGTGCGGGCGGTGGAGGGTGCCAGCAGCGTATTTATAAACGAAAATGTGTTCTAGTGCCTTCTCCCCACAGGGCTGCCCCTGGGCCTCCTCTAGCTCAGGAAGGGAAACGAGCAGGCTGGGGGGTCCCGAGTGGCCACGGACATGGAGCATACAAGCCTCAATGGTCTGTCATAAACCTCAGGTGAGCCTGGATCAAGGTAAGGGAACCAAACATCCCCAAAGGTCTCAGAGTCAGCGAGGCCCCCTTCCCCACAGCTCCTGTGCAGAGGCTTACCTGGAGAGGCTCACCTGGAGAGGCCCACCTGGAGAAGCTCACCTGGAGAGGCCCACCTGGAGAGGCTCACCTGGAGAGGCCCACCTGGAGAAGCTCACCTGGAGAGGCCCACCTGGAGAAGCCCACCTGGAGAGGCTCACCTGGAGAGGCACACCTGGAGAGGCCGACCTGGAGAGGCTCACCTGGAGAGGCTCACCTGAAGAGACCCACCTGGAGAGGCTCACCTGGAGAGGCTCACCTGGAGAGGCTCACCTGAAGAGACCCACCTGGAGAGGCCCACCTGGAGAGGCCCACCTGGAGAGGCTCACCTGGAGAGGCCCACCTGGAGAGGCTCACCTGGAGAGGCCCACCTGGAGAGGCCCACCTGGAGAGGCCCACCTGGCAAGCTGGAAACTCTCATTCACTGAAATCATTAGCTGGATTTGCAAACACTAATAAAAACATTAGCATATATAAAGATCAACCGTATCCCAATTACTCTCCCCCTTGTCAGATCAAATATTCCCTCATTCATATATACGGTTCCTTAGGAGGAGTCATTCCCTCTCCCCCGACACACACAGCCCCTAAAAGAGTTAAGATCCATTAGCACAGTTCACATAAATGTGTGCGGCCAAGAGGGTGAAAATAACCACAGGTCCGCAAATTTGAAGACTGAACATCAAGGCTTTTATAAAGGAAATTCAGGAGATGAGTGTTATAATCCCAAGACCCTCGTTAAGAAAGTCAGGTAAATTCTGTGCTAAATTAAGGATTTGGGCTACCCGCACGTGTTAATCTAGGGGCCCCGGTCGATCTGCAAAGTAGGCTTAAGGCTTGTCCCGAGAAGCTGCCTAGGTTTTGAAGGATTATTTACCCATAATTACAAGACTGAGTGACTAGGTCTACCAGCACTACACGACAGCCACAGATAGTACTTAATGCAGTGCTTATTATGTGCTGCTAAGTACTTTGCAAGAGTATTTACCCCAGAGATGCAGACATAGTGAAGTGAAGAGGCCCCTGCCCCCCAGTGTTCCCAGCAGCAGTGTCCACAACAGCCAGACTGGGAGGAGCCTCGGGGTCCTCGACAGATGATGGATGAGAAGCCGTGGCCTGTGTACAGGGGGTGTCCCTCAGCCACCAGAAACGACGGCCACCCACCATTTGCTTCGACGTGGCTGGAGCTGGAGGGTGTGATGCTGCGTGGAGTTAGTCGGAGAAGGACAATGAGCATATGGTCTCGCTCACACGGAGAATATAAGACCTAGTGGAAGGGATCATAGGGGAGGGAGGGGAGCTGAGGGGGAAACAGAGGGGGAGACAAACCACGGGAGACTCCTGACTCTGGGGAGCGACCAAGGGGCAGTGGAAGGGGAGGCGGGCAGGGCTTGGGGTGCCTGGGTGACGGGCATGAAGGAGGGCACGTGATGTGATGAGCACTGGGTGTGCAATGCACCTGATGAATTATTAAAAACCACATCTGAAACTAAGGATGTACTCTACGTTGGCTAATTGAATTTAAATCAAAAAAGAAAAAAGAAATACCAGGGTATCTAATATAACCTTACAGCTGTCCGAGGAAGGATCTCCATTTTATAGATGTGAAGACTGAGTACCTGCCCTCTGTCTGCATTCTTAGTGCCACTCGGGCGGCGCTCTGCTGCACGCAGCGTAGGCCGGTGGAAGGGCAGCAGAGCAGAGTGCCTGGACTCGGTTGGGCCTGTGAGAGCTGTTTCAACTGAAAGCAAAGCCTTTGGTGGACACTTGTGTCCCTGCACACACAGACAAGGACTTATCTCAGGGTCCTGGGGCGGTGTGTTCATGTGGCCTTTCCAAGGAGCCACTATCTCCAAGGACCCTGTCATAAGCTGAAACGTGTCGTCCTCCGTGTTACTCGGGGGTCTCTAGAACCAACAGGTTCTTCCTGGGTGCGTACACGGGAAGGGGAGGTTACTAGGAACTGGCTCTTGTGATTATAGAGGCTGGAAGTCCACGATGTGCGGTCTGCAAGCTGCGGATGCTGGAGAGCCGGGGGTGCAGCTCGGTCTGGGTCTGGAGGCCAGAGAAGGAGGAGGGCCGAGGGCAGCAGCAGGTGGGTGTCGTGCAGCAGCAGGCAGGCAGGGAAGGCCTGATTCTTCCTTCCTCTGCCCTTTTGTTCCACTGTGGCCCTCAACAGATTGGATGATGCCAACCACACTGGGGAGGGCAAACCAGTGTACTGAGTCCACTGATCCGATTGCTAATTTCATCCAGAAACACCCTCACGGGCGCAATGATGTGTAGCCAAACATCTGGGCACCCCACCCAACCAGTCGAGCTGCACACCAACCATCACACCCTCAAATTCCTATGTTGAAGTCTCAACCCTCAATACCCCAGAATATGATCTTATTTGGAAATATGGCCTTTAACTAAGTTAAAATAAGGTCATTAGGATGGTTCTAATGCAACATGACCGGTGGCCATATAAGAAGAGGAGATAGGGACACAGGTACGCACAGAGGAAGTACGTAGACGCGGGAGAAGACCATCACGGACAAGCCACGGTGAGAGGCCTCAGAGGAAACCAACCCTGCCAGCACCTTGCTCTGGGACCTCCAGCCTCCAGACTGAGATCCATTTGTGTTGTTTAAGCCTCCAGGCTGCGGTACTTTGCTACGGCAGCCACAGGACACTAGCACAGACACAGGGTGGTTCTTAGCCTGAAGAGATACTGGGGCACTCAACTATGTGTGGGGTGGGGGACAGAGTGGGGGTGGTTCCTGGGCCCCTTTAGCTCTTGATATGGATGCTCCAATCTTAAGCTCTACCTCCCACACGTGCTTGGAAGCCAAGCGTATGCCCATGGCCACAGCCGGTGCCAGGTTTTCCTTACTGACTCCAAGTCGGCCAATGGCTGGTCTCCCATATACCACGCTCCCTGTGCGTGCTGGTAGTTGGAGGGGCAGCAGGGACACATCGTAAGACCCATGGTATCATTCGCAGGGACCAGCACAAAAGGAAAAGTCAGAGAGGGCCCCCTTGCTCAGAGTCTATTAAGGATTTCAAGACAGCAAGGGCAGAGCACTGAACCAAGGATGGGGCCCTTCTCCGCACGGAGCCCTTGGCAGCCACACAGGCCACACACCCAAGAAGCTTGCTCTGGTCTCACGCACGGGCTTGAATGAAGTGGTCAGGGGGCAGGGAGCCCTCTGCCTCCATAGGAATGCAACAGGGACAACGCAATAGACACAAAGGGACAGATGCGGCTGGGACAGGGACTTTGGATTCACGCGCCACCTCTCCTCCAGCCCAGCACCAGCCTCCTGGGCCTCCGTCTCCGGTCTCCATCGGCCGTCAGGACCAGAGGTGGACGGCTGCTTGCCACAGAGGAGATGCAAGAAGAGAGTTTGGCTTAAGACTAAAATGCTGAAGCCACCGGCTGCCTGCTGGGATGCGAAGGGCACGCCTGCTGCTCTACATTTGCTTTTCGTTCAAAGACCTAGCAATTAGGAGAATGATAACAACGGCCAACTTTTATTGGGCCCTTGACATACACCAGGCTCTGCTGTGAACCTGTTATGGAGACGGCTTCACCTCGTTCCCTCCAGAGCCCCCTGAACTGGGCACCTTACTGCCCGGGAAGGGGGAAGGGCACAGACAGGTTAAGCCCAAGGCCGCGCTTCATCAGGGGAAGAGCTGGGATTCCTCTGGGGCCTGTGTCTCCAGGGTGCAGGCCCGAGTATTTGGCATCGTCACACTTCCTTTCAGCAGACCCAGGAGGAGAGAAGTAAATCCATGTGCTCCGAGGACGAGGAAACAACACAAACGCCAACTTGGCACAGGCCCAGCGCCGAGAGAGAGGAGATCTGTTCTGGGGTGAGCGGGGGAGCAGGGTTTTCCTATTTCCATCAAGGGGAAACCAGAGAAACCATCTCCGCTGTAATTTGCTCAATGACCTCACGCAAAAAAAAATCTTTGACCTCACTCAGCGCGTCAAATAGATGCTGATTGGGGACGCATTTACTTCTCAGGGTCCCCGTGATAATCAGGGACTTCCAGAGCTGCTCGTCATTGAACTGCTCCAGGATCAGCCACTGGCTCTTAGCTTTGCTCTCTACCTTCTCTCCATTCTCCACACTGGAGCTCAGGCCATTTTTTTCATGGAGTAAATCCGATAGTCATTTCCCGTAACGGCTTTCCATGGTCTGAGGATTAAGGCAAAACTCGCTTCCCTGGCCTGCAAAGTCCTCTAGAATTTGGCCCCAACCTGCTGCCTGCCCATCCTCCCCGCCCCCTGCTCTCCATCACTCCCCGGGCCTCAGCGCCACCGGCCTCCCTTCAGAGGACGACCTCCATCCCGCTCTCCCCGGCCGCAGGGCCTCTGCACACGCTGCTCCTGCTGCTGGGAGGGAAGCTCTGCCTTTCTTCTTTCACCTTGGTGACTGTCACTTGGTCCTCAGCAATCAGTTCAAGAGCCAATTCCTTCCTTTTTAAAATAGTGGCCTTATAGAGACATAATTCAAATGGCACATTATTCCCCTACGTATCGCGCACAGTTCAATGGTTTTTGGTAGAGGCACAAAATGTGCAGCCGTCATCGCAATCAATAACTTCAGGACGTTCTCATCACCCCGAAAGGAATCCCTTACCCGTCAAAAGTCACTCCTCATTTCCCCCTTCCTCCTCTTTCCCCACGCCCCGCCCCAGGCAACTCTAATCTAGTTTCTTCTCTGGATTTGCCTATTCCAGGCATCTCACAGCAAGGGAACCACACAATGCATAGTCTTTGGTGAATGACTTCTCTCATTTTAGCACCTTGTTTTTCAAAGTTCACCCATGCTGTGACTTGTACCAGAACTCATTGCTTTCTTCTTTTTTTTTTTTTTTTTAATTTTACTTATTTGCTTGAGAGAGAGAGAATGCACACCAGTCGGGGCGGGGCAGGCAGAAAGAGAGAGAGAGAGACAAGCAGACGCCCCCGCTGAGCAGGGAGCCCAACGAGGGGCTCGATCCCAGGACCCTGAGATCATGACCTGAGCTGAAGGCAGATGCTTAACTGTCCGAGCCGCCCAGGAGCCCTGAACTCGTTCCTTTCTATTGCCAATAATATCCCGCTCTGTGGATATGCTACGTTTTACTTATCTGTCCATCAGTGGATGAACATTGGAGCGGCTTCCACTCACTGCCTGTTACGAATCGTATGTTGCGAACTTTTATTTTTTTTATAAATTTATTTTTTATTGGTGTTCAATTTGCCAACATATAGCATAACACCCAAGGCTCATCCCATCAAGTGCCCGTCACCCAGTCACCCCCTCCCCCTGCCCACCTCCCCTTCCACCACCCCTAGTTGGTTGCGAACATTTATATACACAAGTGCTCGAGTGGACATGTGTTTTCCATCCTCTTGGATAAACACCTCGGAGTGGAATTTCTGGGCCACATGGTAAATCTGCTTAACCTTCTGAGGAATTGCCAGTTTGCTTCCCAAAGTGGCTGCACCACCTCCATTCCCACCAGCGATGTGTGTGCACATGCGTGCGTGCTCCAGGATCTCCACAGCCTCCACGGACCCTATTAACTGCCTTTATGGTTAAAGCCAGTCACCCTAGTAGACGTGAAGGGCGTCTCCTTGTGGATTTGCGTTTCCCTGATGGCTAAGGATGGCAAAGCATCTTTTCACATGTTTATTGACCCTCTGTATATGTTCTTTGGAGAAATGTCTCTTCAGATCCTTTGCCCATTTTCCTTTTTTAAAAATTTTTATAAATTTATTTTATTTTATTTTATTTAATAAATTTATTTTTTATTGGTGTTCAATTTGCCAACATATAGAATAACACCCAGTGCTCATCCCCTCAAGTGCCCCCCTCAGTGCCCGTCACCCAGTCACCCCCTCCCCCTGCCCACCTCCTCTTCCACCACCCCTAGTTTGTTTCCCAGAGTTAGGAGTCTCTCATGTTCTGTCTCCCTTTCTGGTATTTCCCACTCATTTTTTCTCCTTTCCCCTTTATTCCCTTTCACTATTTTCTGTATTCCCCAAATGAATGAGACCATATAATGTTTGTCCTTCTCCAATTGACTTACTTCACTCAAGCATCATACCCTCCAGTTCCATCCACATTGAAGCAAATGGTGGGTATTTGTCGTTCCTAATGGCTGAGGAATATTCCATTGTATACATATTTGCCCATTTTCTAATTGAGTGGAGTTATTTCCTCTTGAAGTCAGCTGCCTCCACTGTCAACAAGCTGTTTAAGAATAATCCTAGAAAACGGGTTGTTGTTGTTTCTCTCTTAGAATGAAGAACACGTTTCTGCTGTGACAAGCAGGAGTTCAGCCTCAAAAAATAATTTAAAATCTGGGGACCTGACAAAAATGCCTTTGGAGAGTCTGTAAATCCAGAAGGGAAGACTCAGACTTCAGGGAATTATTTTGTCTGAAAAACTGCAGCCCAATTAATATTCTGTGAAAGTTAAAAAAAAAATGTAAAAAAAAAAAAAAACTCGGAAGTGCCAAGCTCTGGATAATCTTGTTAATCGTGGCTTGCTCCCCCAAATCTTGCTGTGCTCTGTGACTCTTCCATTCTGTTAGTTTCCCTAGAGGATAAATAAACTCATTTGTCTGACCTCATTCTCTAGCAAGGGCAGATCGACATTCCTTGGAGAAATTACAGAAACAGCCCTGCACTTCTTGCAAGGTGATTCTCCCCCGAATCTCCCCCCTCCCCGGCCTCCCCGCCAAGGCTCCCCTTCTGACATTAGCATCTATTATGTCCCCAGCTGAATTCTTCCCTAAAGGGCACTCAGCATCTCTGGCCCACGCCAGTGTCAAGGCAACCTCACGGACCGTGAAGGAAGCAGGAGTTCCTGGAGGAGGGCGGGAAAGAACCCAGCGGAAAGATTCCGGGGTCAGGGCGAAGCTGTCCTGACCTCTGCAGTGAAAGAAGTCCCAGGAGCTGGAGGTACACACCATGCAGAGCTTCTGTTTCCTTGGTAAGACCATCTCCACGCAGGCAAGAATGCTCAGAACCCCAGGGCCTCTGTGTCTTTGCTGAGAGGGGCATCATGTCTTGGAAGGAATTAGAGCATCCTGTAAGGAGGGTCACCGGCCTGAACCCCCAGGACAACAGGGATGCTCCGCCGTACATACCCTTGCAGAGCAAGATGCTTGAATAGTCAGGCACAAGGGATCTCGAAGGTGCACTGTGGCTTCTGCACTCTCCGGAATAAGGTTTGGTTCGGTAAGAAGGAATCGTCGGAGCACATAGGTAAGTCGAGGATCAGACTTCCTGCCTAAAGACCCGCGTTTCAGGTTGGAGGTGTATTCGCGGGAGTGATGTCCAAGTTCAAAACACAAGCCGCTCCCTCCGTGGGGATTCCAAGCAAGCACTCACCGCCCCATTCCACAGGCTGAGAGGACTTCTGCTCACGTGTTCTGTTCCAGCCCCTGAATCACATCTGGAACAGGGGATGAGCAGAACGTTTGCAAGAGAAGCAGTCCAGAGAGTAAAGCATGGAGGGGAAGGAGTCAGGAAAAGCTTTTTTTTTTTTTTCTCCTTAGGTAACAAAAATGGTTTTCAGACAAAATCTTTCTTGAAAATTCACTGTATGTGTGATAAAAGCAGAACGAAGCTGATCCAAGTGGATTACTTAAAACGTATGTTTGGGGAGCTAGGGTGTTGGAATGAGGGCAACCAGCAATTGGTCTGGTTTGTCTGGGACTTTCTTGATTTCAGACTCATGCCCCTGCAACCCCTCAGTCCTGGGCAAACTGGGACAGGTGACCAGCCTATTGGAAAATGCTCACTGGACTAGTCAGTCCCCTGTGGCTTCCCATGGGAACCTCCAGGGCTCCAGGAAGTGATACAACAACAGGGACCAGGGTCCCTGTGTCTGCTTCTCGATCTCCTGGGCCAAGCTCTATGCTTTGCCTATGGAAGTACTTAAGAAATGTTGCTCAGATAGAAGTGGCAAAGGACCCCCAGAACAACACCTAAAATATCACTGTCAGCAAGGAAGCATCAGGAAGAAAAGGGGACAGGAGAGGTACATCAGGTTTCTAGAATGCTCCAGACCTGGGTCAGATGCTTCACTGCATTACCTCGGAAAACCCAAGGTGATGATTTGGAGGTAGGACAGTGAGGCTGGCATGGGGGCTGATAGGATGACGCAGGCGTGTCTGCTTCTAGCACCCTTGACCTTGGCATCATATTGCACTTTTCTAGTCTCAAAGGGACCCCGGCAGGGCCCCACCTTTCCTCACCGCCTTCCCCATATGCCTCGGATCACCATTCTTCCAGCAAGCCGTCTTGGCTCCAACCCCCTGCTGCCTGCCAGGGCTGCTGGCCAGGATACTGTTTGGCAACATGTGCCCTTCCTGCCCACCCCAGGGCTTGGAGACTCTCTGCCACTTCTGGCTTTGGAGGAGGGCTGCACGAGAATAAAATCCTAGCTTACGGCAGCTGCAAAATCCTGAAGTGTGGGCCAAGCCAGGCTCTGCACCGCCCCACACCAATGCGTGCAGTTCAGAGGGAGAAAACAGCCTGACGAGACCCAAGGAGGGGAGGCCCAAGACAAGGCTCAGCCTGCCCACGGGGCCGTGCTCGGTGATAACAGGGACAGTCCCTTGGGTCTTGGATCATGTCAGGCCATGGCAGTCCTAGGATTCCCATTTGGCTCAGTGGCACCAAATTTCCTTTAAGTCCGGTGCCTGCGATGTGCCTTCCAGCTGATTCGCTCTATGTGTGCGGAAGCAATCCCCCAAGCCACTGCTGCTGATAAATATATACGTGCATCTCAGTTGCCTTCGCCCTTCAATTTTGGTGGAAAGACGAGGTTTGCATATTTGTAGACTTGGAGACAAACACCGCTCTTTCAGGGACCCCAACTGGAGCGACTCTTGGATTTTTGTTTTGACTATTTGGATCAAAGGAAGTCAAGAGAAATTGGTGGCCTCCTGACATGGCATTGTGCCATGAGAACGGTCAGGAATCATTCCAGAAATACCCAGTGAATTGGTTTCAAGTGCCTCTGGACAAAGATTCGACACTTCAAGTTTAAGTGTTAACTCCGCATTAGAGTTGACAGATTTTAGATGTGCTGGGTTTGAATCCTGGCCTGTGTGATGGGTGGGCTGCTTACCCTCAAGCTCAGGACCCTGAGATCCTAACCTGAGCTGAAACCCAGAGCTGGACACCCAACTGACTGCACCACCCAGGAGTCCCCGCAGTTCCCCTTTATATAAGGATGCTGATCATATTAGCATATGGATTAGCAATACGTAGCCCACCCTATACCTGTATGATGTCATTTAAACTAATTACATCTGCAACAACCTGGTTTCCTAGTAAGGTCCATCCTGAGCTACCGGAGGTTATGATTTCTACATACGGATTTTGGAAAGCCACAATTCAACCCATAACAGCTATTTGCCTTCTAGACTTGTGAGTTCTTTTTCCTGCAGCAAGCAGGCAGAGGAGGGGTCAGCATTCCCTCCTCCCGTCTGGACCAGCAAAAATGCTCCTGCTCTGTTCTACAGCCTTCATCCCAGCTCCTGGTTCCTGCAGCCTGAAGGCCTGTCTAACTCACTGGGGCAACTTTCTCTTTCTCTCTCCCTGCCCATCCCGGCAATCTAGGACACTGCTGTGCACATAGCAGACACTCCATAAATATTTATTAAGTGAATGAATGTGCCATTTCATTTAATCCTCAAACACCTCTAGCAGATAAACATCATTATCCTGTTTCATGATAAAGAAAATGATCTGTTTATATTTGAAGCTACTGTCTTTGGACAAAGGTGCCACCGGTATAACTGCTGGTTTTCTAGAACACCCCAGACCCCTGACAGTACTAAACTCACAAGACACGTCTGCCTAACAGGTCCCAAGGCCTCTCCACAAATCTCCTAGTGAGAATCTCCTGGCATCTCTTGTTTTTAACAAATGCCTCTGTGTGACTCTAAAATCAGTTCCAGGGATGCCCGGGTGGCTCAGCGGTTTGGCGCCTGCCTTTGGCCCAGGGCGCGATCCTGGAGTCCTGGGATCGAGTCCCGCGTCGGGCTCCCTGCATGGAGCCTGCTTCTCCCTCTGTCTGTGTCTCTGCCTCTCTCTCTCTATGTCTATCATGAATAAATAAATAAATCTTAAAAAAATAAAAAGTAAAAAATAAATAAAATCAGTTCCATTTGGAAACAACAGCCTGAAGATATAAATGTGAAGGTGGAGGGGGCAAGGATCTCTCTTCTTTTGATTTTGTGTTTTCCTCTGAAGGAACAGGAGTCTGGAAACACCCCTAGCTTCTCTCTCCTGCTAATTCAGCATCTTCTCTGGTGAGTTTGGGACAAGGGATCAGACATGCCTGACTTTGCCCCTTCCTTTCTCCTTCTGCTGCCTCGGGTATGCACATTTGGTCTGGTCTGTTCTCTGCCAGGCAATGGGGGTCTTGGCGGGAAGGCGGGGGACAAGATATCAAACTACTTTGGTTTTTTGATAACATTGGAAACATTCAAACAATCAATACGATTTTTATGTCAACATTTAGAATATGTCCAAAGTTACATTCTTTGGAACTCCTTAAACCTATGACAAATACAAATCAGATGACTACTTAAAAAAAAAATCCGTGCAAAGGTTCATAGTTTCACAAAACAGACACAATACACAGCACCATTAGTGCTGAGGAGAGAGTCTTGCCAAAAACAAAAAACAAAAAACAAGAAAACTATTCTGATCGGGCCTCTGGGTCTCACCAGCACCAGTTTATAGAAAATAAAAGCAGAAAGAAGAGAATGTTAACGGACACCACGTCTAGATTACAAAATACCCAAAAGGGGGGAAATTTACGGGGTAAATGATCTAGTTTCTTCAACAAATAAATGGCCCCAAATCAGATCAATAAAAAGAGAAGAAAACCAGAGATGCCAAAAGGCTTAAGGAATTGATCAACTAAATGCAACATGTGACTTTGCATCAGATTTAAATAGATCAGCAGTCAGAGAAAGCATGAGGCCATAATGGAAACATGAACACGGGCCAGATACTTGATCAGATTAAGAAATTATTGCTAATTTTTACTTGTTAAGAAAGTAGTGCAGTGCTGTTAAACAAAAGAGACCTTATCAGTCAGACGTGGGAACGAAAAAGGTTAAAGTTACGATGGAGAATGCCTGAGAGTTGCTTCAAAGTAACTTGGGGTGGTCGGGGTGGGACTTGAGACGAGTTGAAAATTATCACAGCGGAGAAATGGGCACAGGAGAGAGCCCATTACACTGTTCTAACTTTGTGTATTTTTAAAAGGAATTTAGGCATAATAAATGGCACTGTGCCTATGGTTTTGAAAGGATGCCTTACCTTTTAGAGACATGCTGGTACAATTGTGGATAAAAGATATGAGGTATGGAATTTACTTTAAAATAACTACAGGGTCTTTTCCGGTTACTGCAGCACGAGCTACCATGAGCAGCAAAGTCTCCCGCGACACCCTGTACGAGGCGGTGCCAGAGGTCCTGCACGGGAACCAGCACAAGCGCAGGAAGTTTCTGGAGACGGTGGAGCTGCAGATCACCCTGAAGAACTATGACCCTCGGAAGGACAAATGCTTCTCGGGCACCGTCAGGCTTAAGTCCACCCTCTGCCCCAAGTTCTCCGTGTGTGTTGTGGGGGACCAGCAACACTGTGATGAGGCCACGGCAGTGGATATTCCCCACATGGACATGGAAGCGCTGAAGAAACTCAACAAGAATAAAAAACTAGTCAAGAAGTTGGCCAAGAAGTATGATGCCTTTTTGGCTTCAGAATCTCTGATTAAGCAGATCCCACGAATCCTGGGTCCAGGCTTGAATAAAGCTGGCAAGTTCCTTCCTTCCTGACCCACAATGAGAACAGGGTGGCCAAAGTGGTGAAGTGAAGTCCACCATCAAATTCCAGATGAAGAAGGTGCTATGTCTGGCAGTGGCTGCTGGCCACGTGAAGACGATGGACGATGAGCTCGTGTACAACATCCACTTAGCTGTCAATTTCCTGGTGTCCTTGCTCAAGAAGAATTGGCAGAACGTCCGGGCTTTGTACATCAAGAGCACCATGGGCAAGCCCCACTGCCTTTACTAAGACCGTTTAATAAATCCTAGTGCTACCGTTAAAAATCATAATAATAATTAATAAAATAAAATAACTATAGGAAACAACTGAGAGTCGCTGGAGGGGCAGTGGGTGGGGGATGGGGTAACTGGGTGATGGGCATGAGAGACACAGAGAGGGGCAGAGACACAGGCAGAGGGAGAAGCAGGCTCCCTGCAGGGAGCCCAACGTGGGACTCGATCCCGGGACCCTGGGGTCATGCCCTGAGCTGAAGGGAGGCGCTCACCACTGAGTAACCCAGGCGTCCCTAAGGAGGAACCTGATGGGATGAGCACTGGGTGTTAAATGCAACTGATGAATCACTAAATTCTACCTCTCAAACTAATAGTACACTATATGGTAACTAAATTGAATTTAAATAAAAAATTTAAAAACAATAAATAATTGAAATAAAAAATAAAGACATTGAATTTAATTTCTATGAGAAAAACACAATAATTCAGGTTGGGTGTGTGCTATGGATTGAACATCTTTGTCCCCCATCCCCACCCAAGTTCATATATTGATGCTCTAAGCCCTAATGTATTTATAGGTGGGGCCTTTTGGAGGCGATTAGGTCATGAGGATGGAGAATTTAGGAATAGGATTAGGGCCCTTTTAAAAAGAGACACTAAAGATATGATCTCTCTCTCTCTACAATGGCAACCTTCTGCAAGCCAGAGGAAGAGTTCTCATCAGGAACCATATCAGCCAGCACCTGCAATTTGGATTTCTCAGTCTCCAGAACTACGAGAAATAAATGTTTCTTACATCACTAGTCTACGGTAATTTGTTACAGCAGCCCAGGCTGATTGACACAGTGGGCAATGGATAAAATACAATTGGCTGTATATTGTTAATTTTGGAAGTTGAGTAATGAGCCCAAGAGTCCTCTTTTCGTTATTTTCTCTACCTTTATGTTTGAAAATTTATAATAAAAACTTTTTTAAAACAGAAAAAAAGAGGAACTACTTCCTAAAACCTATCTTATGAGGCTCCTATAATTTGGATATCCAAGCCAGACAAAGACAGTCCAGTAATGAAAATTACGTGCCAATCTCATGGATGAATATACAGGCAGAAGTCCAAAGTTAAATTTATTTATTTTTAAAGATTTGTCTATTTATTTATTTGAAAGGGGAGGGGCAGAGAGGGAGGGAGAAATAATCTCAAGCAGACTCTGCCCTGAGCTCAGAGCCTAACTTGAGGCTCAATCACACAACCCTGAGATCACAAGCTGAGCTGAAACCAAAAGTCAGATGCCCAACTGACTGTGCCACTCAGGTGCTCCCAAAATTAAATTTAAATAAAAGATTAAGAAACTAAACCCAGGATGCCTGGGTGGCTCAGCAGTTGAGCATCTGCCTTTGGCCCAGGCTGTAATCCTGGGATCCAGGATCGAGTCTCATATCAGGCTCCCTGCCTGGAGCCTGCTTCTCCCTCAGCCTATGTCTCTGCCTCTCTCTTGCTGTGTGTCTCATGAATAAATAAATAAAAATCTTTAAAAAATTTTAAAAAAATAACGGAACTAAACCCAACAATATAAGTATAAAACAGAATATCATGATAAAGGAATACAAGGTTGGTTCAACATTGGGAAATTATTCACATATGTTATGGCTTGACTTGCATCCCTCCAAAAACTGTTGAAGTGCTAACCCCGGTACCTAGGAATGTGAGCTTATTTGGAAATAGGGTCTTTGCCAATGATCAAGATGGGATCATTAAGGTAAACCCTAATCCAATAAGACTGTGCTCTTACAAAACAAGAAAATATGGACAAAAGGACAGATGCAGATGATGTGAATAAATAGGGAGAATATCATCTATAAGTTAAGAAATGCTAGAAGCTACCAGAAGTTAGGTAAAATGCCTCCAAACCCTCAGAAGGAACCAATCCTGTGGACATGTTGATCTTAGATTGCCAGCCCCCAGCACTTAGAGACACTACATTTCTGTTGTTTAAGCCTCCCAGTTTACAGTACTCTGTTATGGTAGCCCTAGGAAACCAGTATAATGTAATTCACTATGTGAATAAAGGAGAAAAAAACATATGGTCATTTCAATAAAAATTGAAAGAGTAATCCATAAAATTCAGCTGCTATTTATGAAAAACAAGAAGGGAGGGAGTGCCTGGGTCACTCAGTTGGTTAAGCATCTGCCTTCGGCTCAGGACATCGTCTCAGGGTCCTGGGATCGAGCCCCACATTGGGCTCTCTGCTCAGCGAGGAGTCAGTTTCTCCTTCTCCCTCTGTCCCTCTCCCTGCTCTTGTGCACTCCTCTCACTGTCTGAAATAAATAAATTAAAAAAAAAAAAAGGAAGAGGAAGAGGCAGCCGCATAATTCTTAGCAAACAAGGAATAGAATCAATTTCCTTAACTTAAAAAGACATCTATAAAAAACTTACATCAAATTGTATGCTAAATGGTGAAACTTAAGCTTCTCTTTAAAAACAGGAACAGCACAAGAACACACCCAATGATTACAACTTCTGTTCAATAATGTGCTGGTGGGGGCCTAGTCAGCACAGTAAAATAAATATTTTTTTAAGTGAGGGCAAGAAAAAAAAGTTAATGATTTATAAAAATAAAACTGCCATTTCTTCCACATATAATTTTCATCAGAAAATCCAAATAATTTATAGACAAATTATTAGAATGAAGAAAAGAATTTAGCAAGTTTCCTGATATGTGAAAGGCAATGAATTCTATACACCAGCAACCAAGCATGCAATTTAAAAATACCATTTACCTTAGCATAAATGAAGTACCTAAGAACAAATATAACTAAAGATATATAAGACTTATGTGTAGAAAATTATACAACTTTATTTAATGAATGAAGAGACATACCATGCCCATGGATATGAACACTTAATATTATAAAGATATGAATTATTTTTTACAATAAATTTATTTTTTATTGGTGTTCAATTTGCCAACATACAGAATAACACCCAGTGCTCATCCCGTCAAGTGCCCCCCTCAGTGCCTGTCACCCATTCACCCCCACCCCCCACCCTCCTCCCCTTCCACCACCCCTAGTTCGTTTCCCAGAGTTAGGAGTCTTTATGTTCTGTCTCCCTTCCTGATATTTCCCAACATTTCTTCTCCCTTCCCTTATATTCCCTTTCACTATTATTTATATTCCCCAAATGAATGAGAACATATAATGTTTGTCCTTCTCCGATTGACTTATTTCACTCAGCATAATACCATCCAGTTCCATCCATGTTGAAGCAAATGGTGGGTAAAGATATGAATTATCTGAAATCTAATGCGATTTCAAAAAAAATACTGAAAATTTTTTCATGGGACTCAATAAGTTGATTCAAAAATCAATATGGAAGAAGAGAATACTTCCCCTAACAGCCAAGGCATTAAAAAAAAAAAAAAGCCAAGTAGGAAAATGTGCCCTACTTATTACCAAGAATTATAAGGCTACAGTAGAAAATATAGTCTTCATCAAGGGCTATACAATAGGACAGTGGAACAGAACAGAAGCCCAGAAACAGATCAATGCAAAGGGAACCTGGAATATGATAGACCTAACATCATAAATCTGTGGGGTACTTGAAAGATTGGTGATCCATAAGGGAAAGATATGAAACTGGATTCTATCACACCAGGGAGAAAATACCAGTTTCAAATGGTCCAGCAACTAAGAGCAAAATGCAAACATTTTAAACTTCTAGAAAACAATGTAGGAGTATATCTTATCTCAGGCTAAGGAAGGATTTCTTTAATAACACACAAAACTTAATTATACTGAAAATTTAAAGAATAAAAAAGACAAGTCACAAGTGAAGATTTTTGCCATTTGCAACAGTGAACAAAGGAGTATTATCCAGAATAAGCAAAGAGTTCCCAAGAATCAATATGAAAGTTACAGTTAAAAAACAGAACACATGAACAGGCATTTTATAGAAAAAAGATGGATAATAAACTTATTAAAATATATCATCTTCATTAGTAATCAGCAAAACATCTAACAAAATATAGTATCATTTCATACCTTTCATACCATTTTATACCCTGGCCAAAAAAACCCAAAAAAACAAAAAACAAAAAAACAAAAAACTCACAATTACCAATTATAGTTTTCTTAGGATGACAATCCTGTTATCCCTGAGGCACGTAGGTATACCTAGGGATGGATGGAATTCCTGGGTGGTTGTCTGTGGCCATAAATTAAATGGGGTTTAATGCTCAAAACAAAAACCATTCTACGTATTTAAAATGGAGAATGATTTCCTATTGGGAATTAGGCATTTAGAAATTTGTCCGAGGGGCTGAGGGAGCATTCTTGTTGTCATGACCCCCAGGTACATACAGAATGGAGTCACTTTTGGACCTACTACCCCTGAGATATCCCTGGAGCTATGATGGAGGCCTATCCTCGCTCTCTCTGCAACTGACTGCCACACACGGGAAGCTAGAAATGAGGCACGTGGAGCCTCTGTCCCAGGATTAGGGAAGCCAGGTTAGGAAGGTTGCCCTTCCCATTGTCTATTTCCTTCCTCCCTCCCTCTCTCCCACCCACTCTTCCCTCTTTCCTATCTGAGGCAGAACTCACACACCATAAAATTCATGCTTCCAGTGCACAATTCAGAGGTTTTCATTCTAGAACATTTCCATTTCCTCCAAAAGAAACCCGCAGCAGTCACTCCCCATTCACCCCCATGGTGCCCCTGGCAACTGCGCGTCTACTTTTGGCCTCCATGGTTTTGCCTGTTCTGGACATTCCATATAAGTGGGATCATACAACATAAAGCCTTTGGTGGCTGGCTTCCTTCCCTTAGCATAATGTTTTCAAGGTTCATCCACGTTGTATGTAGCACTTCGTTCTTTATTCCAAGTATTTACTCCTTTTTATGGCATAATAATAATCCATTGTACGGATATGGCACATTTGGTTTTTATGTTCAGGTGGACATTCGGGCTGTTTCCACTTTGTGGCTACAAATGAATAATGCTGCTATGAACATTCACGTACAGGTTTTTGTATGGACACATGCTTCTATTTCTCTTGGGTGTATGCCTAGGAGTGAAACTGCCAGGTTGCCTGGTAACTATGCTTAACCTTTCGAGAAACCAACAGACTCTGCCAAAGCCGCAGCATCACGTGCCAAAGGTATGAGTGCTCCAACTGATCCTTGACAACAATTGCCACAATATGTCTGTTTGATTATTTGATTACAGTCATCCAAGAGGGTGTGAAGTGACTTGTTTTTTGTTTTTGTTTTTTAGACAGAGGGAGAGTGGGAGAAGGGCAGAGGGAGAGAGAGAGAATCTGAAGGAAACTTCGCCTGGTGTGGAGCCCAACTGGGGCTCGATCTCAATACCCTGAGATCGGGACCTGAGCAGAAATCAAGAGTTGGATGTTTAACTGACTGAGCCACCCAGGTGCCCCATGATGTGACATTTTATTGTGGTTTTGATTTGTATTTCCCCTGCGATTGTTCCTTGTCACTCAGATGTATGAAGGAGGACACAGGGAGGCTATTCCAGGGAGCTTGCTAGTGACAGTGGCCAGGAGCATCTGGGAAGATGGCTTTGGCCCCTAAAAGGCCTTCTCTATCTTGTGTGAGTACATTTAATTGGGAAAATCTCACTTTTGCTCTAGAAACCCAGCTACAAGCCAGTCTGAGATTTTGTTGTTTTGTTATTGTTGTTTTTTTAGATTTCCAATCTCTCTATATGAAAGGACAGTTGGATAAGAGTTCTGAGAACCAAGACTACAAATTCACTCTAGGCCCTGAGAAGCCTGTTTACCTCTGTTTACAAATATTATCACTTTCTACTCTGCTCACTATGACATGAAAAAACTAGGAAGCACTTCCCTAGAGACACCCTTTTGCACAGGTGCATCAATTAAATATTCAAGAATGTTCATGCTAGCATTGCTCCAAAGAGCAAAACATTAGGAAAAATCTAAATGTCTACTGGCTCTAAAATGTTTAAATAAGTTGTTGTATTCAACAATGGATACTATATGGCTGTAAAATACATGATCTTATGATGTACATATGAATATGTTTCTGTCTTCTCTCTCTCTCTCTCTTAAAACAGAAGATAGAGAAAACAGAAGATAGAGAAAAATATCAAGGAGCAAAAGAACACATAAAGTATGATTTCACATTGGGAGGTCAATCAAAATCAGATAAAAGTAAATAACATTACTTAGGGATACACCAACACACACATGTAGAGACACACAGCATCTACCTACTATAAAACTGTAGTTTTCACTGGGCATCAGAAGCACCTGGAGCACTTCTCAGAACCCACATTTTAGATCTCTCCTCCAGAGTTCCTAAGTCAGTAGGCCTGGGAGTGGAACCCAAGAATTTGTATTTGTAACAAATGTCCCAGTAATGTTTCTGCACATGGGGATGAGAAATACCAAATAATGAATAGTACTTACCCTGGTGGGGGAGGGAGATGTGATTAAGAAAGCACATGCAGGAGACTTCAATATTAATTGTGACCCATTTGTTAACTAGGTGGTGGGTGCTTGATTGTTTTGCAAGGTGGTATTTTAAAGATTATTCCTTACATATACATATGCATTACAGTCACACTCTTATAAAAACAATCGATTTTATAATTTTACAATGCAAGTAAAATAACACATAAAAAATAAATTGGTCCCATACAACCCTTCCATTCCATGCTAACTTTTTTCCCCTCTGTTGAGTCATGTTCTTGAATAAGAATGAGTCATGGACAACTGGGTTAGTCTTCAGAAATGTTAAAGACAAAACTCCTGGGACACCTGGGTGGTTCAGTTGGTTAAGCTCCTAACTCTTGATTCTGGCTCAGGTCATGATCTCAGGGTCATGAGATCAAGCCTTGCATTGGGTTTCATGCTGGGTTCAGAGCCTGATTAAGATTCTCTCTCTCTCTCTGCCCATCCCCACCACTCATACACACTATCTCTAAAAAAATAAGAAGAAGAGAAAAGAAAGAGAGAGAGAGAGGGAGAGAGAGAGAGAAGACAGAAACTCTTCTGGAAAAAAAATTTTTTTTTTACAATCCTTTACAACCATACATTAATTAAGCTCCATCTAAGATTATAGACCAATATCCCTGATGAACATGGATGCCAAAATTCTCACCAAGATACTAACCAATAAGATCCAACAGTACATTAAAAGGATTATTCAAGTGGGATTTATTCCTGGGCTGCAGGGGTGGTTCAACATCCACAAATCAATCAATGTGATACATCACATTAGCAAAAGAAAGGACAAGAAACTTATGATCCTTTCAATTAATGCATTTAACAAAATACAGGATACTTTTTTGATTAAAGCTCTCCATAGTGCAGGGAAAGAAGAAACATACCTCAATATCGTAAAAGCCATATAGGAGAAGCCCACAGCAAATATCATTCTCAATGGGGAAAAACTGAGAACTTTTCTCCTAAGTCAGGAACCTGAGAAGGATGTCCATTCTCACCACTGTTGTTCAACATAGTAGTGGAAGACCTTGCCTCAGCAATCAGACAACAAAAAAGAAATAAAAGGCATTCAAATTGGCAAAGAAGGAATCAAACTCTCACTCTTCACAGATGACGTGATACTTTATATGAAAAACCCAAAAGATTCCACCCCCAAATTGCTAGAACTCAGACAGGAATTCAGGACCGTGGCAGGATATAAAATCAGTGCACAGAAATCAGTTTCACTTCTATACATCAACAATGAGATAGAAGAAAGAGACATTAAGGAGTCAGTTCCATTTACAATTGTACCTAGAGCCATAAGATGTAAATTGTAGAGAAGTTGGCACCGCTTGTCAACTTACCTAAAGAATAAGCTTAGCCAAAGAGGCAAAAAACTGTACTCTAAAAACTACAGAGCAATTATGAAAGAAATTGAAGAAGACACAAAGAAACGGGAAGCCATTCCATGCTCACGGACCAGAAGAATAAACATTGCTAAAATGTCTATACAAAGAGCAATCTGGACATTCAAAGCAATACATATCAAAATACCATTGACATTTTTCAGAGCTGGAACAAATAATCCTAAAACTTATATGGAACCAGAAAAGACCATGAATATCCAGAAGAATGTTGAGAAAGAAAACCAAAGCTGGTGGCCTCACAATGCCGGAATTCAAGCTATATCACAAAGCTGTGATCATCAAGACAGTGTGGTACTGGCACAAAAACAGATACACAGATGAAGGCAACAGAATAGAGGACCCAGAAATGGACTCTCAACCCTATGTTCAACTACTCTTTGACAAAGCAGGAAAAAATAGCCAATGGAAAAAAGTCTCTTCAACAAATGGTGCTGCAAAAATTGGACAGCCACATGCAGAAGAATGAAACTGGACCATTCTCTTACACCACACACAAAAATACACTCAAAATGGATGAAAGACCTAAATGTGAGACAGGCATCCATCAAAATCCTAGAGGAGAACACAGGCAACAACCTCTTCAACTTTGGCCACAGCAATGTCTTGCAAGACATGTCTCCAAAGGCAAGGGAAACAAAAATAAAAATGAACTCTTGGGCTTTCATCAAGATAGATTTTGCACAGCAAAGGAAACAGTCAACAAAACTAAAAGGCAACCTGTGGAATGGGAGAAGATATTTGCGAATGACATATCAGATTTAGGGCTAGTATCCAAGATCTATAAAGAGCTTATCAAACTCAACACCCGAAACCAAATAACCCAATCAAGAAATGGGCAGAAGACATGAACAGACATTTCTCCAAAGAAGACATACAGATGGCCAATAGACACATGAAAAAATGTTCAACATTACTTGGCATCAGAGAAGTAAAAATCAAAACCACAATGAGATATCACCTCATACCAGTCAAAATGGCTAAAATTAACAAGTCAGAAAACAACAAATGTTGACGAGGATGTGGAGAAAGGAGAACCCTCTTACTCTACTGGTGGGAATGCAAGCTGGTGCACTCACCCTAGAAAACAGTATGGAGTTTCCTTGAGAAGTTAAAAATAGAGCTACCCTGTGACCCAGCATTTACACCACTAGAGATTTACCCTAAAGATACAAAGTAGTGATCTGAAGGGGAACTTGCACCCTAATGTTTACAGCAGCAATGTCCACAAAAGTCAAACTATAGAAAGTGCTGAGATGTCCATCAACAGATGAATGGATAAAGAAGATATGATATATGTATCACTCTGGATGCCTTTGAAATGAGGATCAGTGCATTAAAATTAGGCACTTCCATGTGAAGTGGGGTGGAGTCAGGGTGGAAATGAGGTGGGATATATAGAATATGGAATAAATATATGGATATATATATATAATGGAATATTATGCAGCCATCAGAAAGGATGAAATCTTACCATGTACATCAATGTGGATGGAACCAGAGGGTATTATGCAAAGTGAAGTAAATCAATCAGGGAAAGACAATTATATGGTTTCACTCATATGAGGAATATAAGAAACAGCACAGAGGATCATAGGGGAAGGGAGGGAAAACTGGGAAGAAATCAGAGAGGGAGACAAACGATGAGAGGCTCTTAACTATAGGAAACAAACTGAGGGTGACTGGAGGGGGACAGTGGGGGGGATGGGATAACTGGATGATGGGCATGAAGGAGGGCATGTGATGTCATGAGCACTGGGTGTTATATGCAACTGATGAATTCCTGAACTCTACTCTAGAACTAATGATGTTCCATATGTTGGCTAATTGAATTTAAATCTTTAAAAAATCGAGCTCCATCTAGATACCAGAAACTCATCACTTAAGATGGTGCTGCAACATATATATCACCCTATGTTACGGATGAGGAAATTGGAGAACAAAGTGAGTAGTAAGTAACATGCTCACAAAATCACAGCTATTCCAGGATGGAGCTGGAATTCAAACCCAAGTTGGGTGGCTGAGAGCCCACTCTCCGTGACCACACCAGTGTCTCACAAGGTCTTGTCCACCGATCACCTGCATCCAAGTTGCATAAAGCATTTTATAAATCAGATTCCCAAGCTGCAAGTCAGCAAACCATATTACACTCTGTAGGTGGGCCTTGCAATCTGATTCTATTATGCTCCTTGGAGGATGCGGACGTGTGAATGAAGTCATAACAGAACCAACAGTTTCCCAGATGATAGTGGACAACAGGACTCATCAGATCCTTGGATGGCTTCACTCTCGATGCCTTTGAAATGAGGACGAGTGCGTTAAAAATAGGCACGTCCATGTGAAGTGGGGTGGAGTCAGGGTGGAAAGGAGGTGGCATGGAATATACTCAACAAGAGAAGCCAGCAGACTAGAGATGTAAGATTTCAAGACAGTGGTGAAGTCAGCAAGGGAGCTATCTTTCCCATTTCATACAACAAAGTGGTTCTGTTTAAAAGCATTGTAATAACTAGAGATGTGCAAGTGTCCATTTCATCACATTTTTCATTTATAAAAATATTAACCCTGAGGCGATGTTTGTAGCTCACAACTCACATCCTTTTTAACGTTCAAAAGCAGACAACAAAGCATCAGAATCATCTTGGGTGCTGCAGCCTTTGTGTGCCCTAGCATGGGGTACCCTGGAAAAGAATACATAAATAGGAAAAGCCAACCTCCAGCCCTCCCAGATGGGAGAACTTCATTTGACAGTAGTAGGAGTTTGGCTTCTCTATGACTGCAGGATGAGTGTCTCATCATTTGCATATTTTGAATCTGTTGCTCTTTACCCAAATGCTTTTACTTAGAAGATCTTTTACACCAAGGCCTGAGAGAATAATAAAAATGCTTTCACCAGCCTTCAGAATTTGAGAAAGATCACGCTTTCAGAACAGAAGGGTTAAGATCAAGAGAAGATGGGGGACAGGACAAAACTGTTGAAACGACTCAAAGAAAGGAAGATGGTCTAGGAGCTTTCACGTAGCACCACGAGGGGCACCTGGGTGGCTCGGTCTATGCCAAACGTCTGACTTGGGCTCAGGTCATGACCTCCAGTCCAGGACTGATCCTCACATTCGGTGGGGCAGGGGCCCTGCTCAGCAGGGGGTCTACTTCTCCCTCTCCCTCTGCCCCTTGCCCTGACTCATTCTCTCTCTCAAATAAATAATTTTTTTTAAAAAAAGAAGGATCTATGAGGCAGAAAACATTAGACTTTATTTTTGTTTTTTTCTGTGTATTTATTATCATTTTTCTTGCCCTTAATTCAGTACTGAACTTTGAACATGAGCTGTGTAATTTTTTTTACAACTAGATGATTGTCTAGCATTTTCTAAATCTCCAGTTCCCCTACCAGTGATTTTGTCATGGTTAATAGTCAAATCCTCACAGTAGAGAAACACAAATAAGCAATTCAAAAAGAGGTTTGTATATACATACATCATTAAGACTTATTTCATAAGGAGTTTGAGGGCCAAGAGGCTGGTGAAAAATCTGGAGAGCAGGTACAAAATTGTCTTCTCAACTCAGCGAGCCAACTGCAAATTCTCTCCCACTCTGACTCACGCCTTTCTGTTTAATTTCCAGATTTCTAGATAGGGTCTGAGAAATGATGAATAACACCTTTTGGCTAAATCAAGTTAGGTTTGATCCAAAACAGAAATAAAAATCCCAGACATATTAAAATTAATCTGCAATTCCCTAGCATCACCAGAATTTCCCAATTTTATTCGATCCGAGTTTTATTTAGCCCAATGTGAGACACATTTTTGGGATCTGTTTTGAAGCCTTGGAGAAGTCATTTTACCTCTCCAAGCTGCAGTATCTCTAACTTGTGAAACAAAAGAGGAATGTCTCCCAGTCTCAGAGTTTTAACGTTTTGCAGATTCTCTAGTTTAAATGAAGAATTCAATGAAAACACCACTAAACAAGTAAAATTTGATGGAAAAGAATCAAGAATCATGAAGGCAATCAAAAAACCAAGAATGTTTGAGTTTTACGTGTCCTGCTTCTTGGAGTAAGGAGTGCTGATGAAAATCATGCACTAACATGAACTCAAAAAGCATGAGTCCCTGAATATATTTTAGTTTTGGCCATGAAAGTGTAAGGGATTGATTCGCCACACATGTAACACTTATTAAGCTGTGACCCAGGCGGCTTCATCCTAGGATGTACCACATTTAAAGAGAAAACACCAAAGACAGATTCCTAAGCATTAAGAAGACTGTTGGGTTCCGTTTGGATTCCGGAGCCTCCCATGTCACCATGAGAAGCAAATCCTGGCTAGTGCACTGGCTCCAGGAGGAGGTGAGAGCCCTTTAGAGCACAACCACCCTAATCTGAGCTCAGCCTAAATGAGCCAACATCAGATAACCCGCAGATCCATGAGAACAACTGATGGTTGTTGTGACTTGTCACTGAGTTTTGTTACAGGGCAATTTTGGGTCAGGCGCTCACTGATGCAGGGACATAGCAACGTAATTAGTAAGCTCTTGTTCAACTCTACAAAAATCTCACATGCTTCAGGGTCACCAAAGAAGTCTGCAACTCATCATCTCATCTCTTCTTTAAATGACTCTGTGAAGTGCATATTGTCATGTCTCCTTTGCAAATGGGAATGCTGAGGTTTAAGCTGTGGGCATAGTATGGATTGTGTGTCCATGCTTCAGCCTCCACACACGGGAACTCCCCTACCTTAATATTTGCTGAACGGATGAGCCTGGGAAACATTCGTATTACATAGCTCTGCTCCCCTGGGGCTCGGACCCAGCCGCCTGGACCAGCAACGGGCAGCTGACTCAAGACCAACCAGTGAGGCTGGCCAATGACCAATTAGATTTTCTCTCTTGAGACTTTAAATGAAGATTTAGAGACTAAAGTCATTTGGTGGTAAAAGATCACACTAGCTTGGCATTACTTGCCTTGTTGGACCATATGTAAGTAGAGTAAAAGATAAGAAGGAGAGAGAGGGAGGGAAGGAGAGGAGGAGAGGGAGAGAAGGAGAGAGGATATAATAAAGCAGAGATGGGAGCCACGTTGTGAGTCCTGAGAAATGGAGAGAGGATGGTTGGATTTCAGTCGTCTTAGGAAGATCACAATCTTGCAACTCTTTAAGCAAACTTTAATTTTACTTGTGCTGCCTTGAGTGGGTTCCAGTTCCTTGCCTCTAGGAAGGGTTTTAATCACAACTGCTTGGTTGGGAGACTTGTTCACAGCCTCCAGCTTACAAGTGGTTATTATGGGCTGAGTTGTGTCTCCACCCCCCAACCCCACCTCCCAGTTCCTATGATGAAGTCCTAACCCCCAGTATCTCAGGATGTGGTTGTATTGGAAACAGGGTCTTTAAGAACTCAGGAGGTGGTTAGGCCCTAATCCAATACGGCTGGTGTCCTCCTAAGAGGAGATGCACAGAGGGAAGCCCACGTGAAGACAGAGGACTAAGACAGCCATTTAAAAGCCAAGGAGAACGGCCTCAGAAGAAACCAACCCTGCTACTACCCTGAGCTTGGGCTTCCAGCTTCCAGAATTACGTAACAATACGTTTCTGCTGTTTCAGCTCCCTGTCTGTAGAGCTTTGTTGTGGGCGCCTGAGCAAACCAGTGAGTGGCAGACCCTTTCTCACTGCACCATGAGGATCCCTTCCCTCCTCAGGGGACGTATCCCATTTACTGGCAAACTGTGTCATTACCAGGCACCATTCAAGGGAGGATAGCAGGGGAAATCTCAAAATCAGAGCAAGGCAAGGCACTGAAAGGACGATGGGAGTACATCAGTGCCTTATAAGGTCTAGAAAAAAAGAGGGACATTGAAAAAGGAGAAGAAAAACAACCCTGTGGAGAATTAGTGAGTTAATAAGCTCATTGAAAGCACACAGTTAATGAATTATGAATTTCAGCAGTGATTCTCCTCATTCAATCACTTATTGTGGACACATATTAATCAACATAAACCGCATTTCTTTGGTAGGAAAGGATTCCTCAGTAAGGAGGAAAAAGAGCCACAGTCCCTGAGGACTGACAAGATGCCAGACACGTTACCTTCGTTTCACATCCAATCCTCACAACAAGCCTGTGTCGTTGGTCCTGCTCGTGGCCACACTCACTGTAACGGGTGTGGCTGAGGCTCGGAGACATGACCCCGGTGTCCAGGGTGCCCGAGCCAGGTTGGAAAGCAGCTCTGTGTGACGCCCTGCTCAGCGTCAGCTGGCCTCCTTCCCCCAACATCCAGGTCTCTGTTCTTTCAGCAATGTCCTAATTGTCCTTGGAGATATCTCCTTCCCCCATCGTTCACCTACACAGTCTGAGTAGGGCTGGCCCCACTGCCATTGATCGAGGGCTGGCTGTTCCAAGGGGACTGCTCAGGAATGAGCACATGGAGGAAGCTGATCCGATTAGAGATATTACTCACACTTTGGAGGAATCAGAGATTTCAGAGCTGGTGCCTTTTCCATCACTCGTGCCACCTTCCCTAACGTACATGTGTGGAAATGCCCTGTTCCAGCCTTGCCTTGGGTCAGCCCTCATGACTGTGTCCCTTTGTTCATTAACTTCTACTCACCACTGCCCACCTTGACATGGTGTCACCACACATTGCCCCCCCTAGCATGGCTCTCTAGGATTTCTACTCATCCCATTGCTTTCTCTGACCTGACCCATATGGTTCTACCATTGTCATCCAACTCCAGACTCTGGCTGCCA
The DNA here is from genome assembly GCF_018345385.1 of Vulpes lagopus. NCBI lineage: Eukaryota > Metazoa > Chordata > Mammalia > Carnivora > Canidae > Vulpes > Vulpes lagopus. The sequence continues at coordinate 132,211,437 of NC_054831.1, forward strand.
TTTATTCCTTTCTCCCAAACTAACTTTCTCCCAGGTCACACTGATAGCAGACATTTCATTTCTGTGGTTAAGTCTAGCTCTCTAGTTTCTCTGCATAATGCCTGTCTTATATAGCCCTGTTTGGGCTGCTATAGCAAAGCATCATAGACGTGGTGTCTTATAAACAATAGAAACTTATTTCTCCTGGTCCTGGGAGCCGGAAGTCCCAGATTGGGGTGTCAGCATGGTCATATTCTAGTGAGGCCCTCTTTCAGGAGACCCTGTGTCCTCACAGAGTTGAAAGATGGCAGGAGAGCTCTGGGGGTCTCTTTTACAGGGGCACTAGTCCCATTGGTGAGGCTCCACCCTTAAGACCAAATCAGCTCCCAAAGGCCCCACCCCGATGCCATCAGAGGGGTGTTTAGGATTTCAAGGTGGGAGTCTGCTTGGGGAGGGACAAAATATTCCATCCATTAACACTGTCATTTGAAAAACATGAAGACACATTCTCTATCACAAAGTGGGGAGATGGATCAAAATCACATGTACAGAAGTCTTGAGCTGAGTTCCTCAAACTTTTTTTTTTTTTTCAAATTATCATTATCTCCCTAAGGAGACTTTTTAGACACTTTTCCCATTTACCATCCCACTCCATAAAATTTTAGTACCATAGATATACTATCTCTGTTAATGTACTGTGGCCTTTGGAGAGTCATGAAGTTGTAATATCTGAGCTCCCCATCAAGGATCAGTTTTTACCCTTTTTGGGGGCAATACTGCCCCTCCTGAAAATTCGAGAGAGACAGAGAGATTTTGATAAACCAACCAAACCAAAAACTTACTCATAATAACATCTCCTTAATTATTCCGTACTATATAATATGCAGAGTTGGCCACAGTGGCAAGTAAAGTCTGGTAATTTGTACTCAAACATATTGAAAGGCATTAAAAACTTTCATTTGCTTCTAGCGCATTAATGACTCTGCGAGCGTGAGAGATGGACTTACTCTGGCTAGGGTACTCTTCTTTGAAAAATGATGGAAGTTGCTTTTTTAAATTAAGGTAGCAACACCATTGATAATTTAAACATTGCAGGCATTCCAAAATGCTGTGATTTGCAGCACCGGTTTTAATTAATGCCTGCAACCCGGCTGTGAAAATTGGGACCTGTAATTTGTGAGTTACTGTAACTGCTAGTGTTTATTAACCTAGCAGGTCAAATTCTGGTTTCATGGCCTTATATATACATATATATCATCATCCTATTAAACTTCGAGTTGAAAGCCAACGGGAGAGGAAAATAATCACGCACAGGTAATGTGTCACCTTTGAACACATGTGAGAGCAGAGTGTAAGCTTTTCTCCTTCTCCTCATCCTGACTCCCTTGATTAACCCTTCCCTCTCAAAGTGTTATTGAATTTCTTTGTCCTTTCTGCAGCTCCATCACTGTATTGTCATCCTCCTCATCCCACAAGAAAAGTCCTCTGGGGATCCCTGGGTGGCGCAGCGGTTTGGCGCCTGCCTTTGGCCCAGGGCGCGATCCTGGAGACCCGGGATTGAATCCCACGTCGGGCTCCCGGTGCATGGAGCCTGCTTCTCCCTCTGCCTGTGTCTCTGCCTCTCTCTCTCTCTCTGTGTGACTGTCATAAATAAAAAATTAAAAAAAAAAAAAAGTCCTCTGGTTGCCAAGCCATATTTTACAATAACTCCTGGGGCTTTCTCCCACCTTCCTAATTTCCATCTGTTCATTTGAGAATATGAGTGGAGACTATGTGGTAGGAACCACGGTGGACTCCGGGAGACACTGAGAATGACATCGGTACACAGTTAGCTCTTACAGAGCACGATGGACCCGGCACTATGCAAGTCTCTTTACATAGATTAACCTCTTTAGACTTTGCAACCTCCTATGACAAAGCAGACCGAGCCCTCAGCCCCCAGGGTACTAATTATACAACAGAACTAGTTGCGCTGGCCTCGCTTGATTGTAGGTAACTGGAGGGTTCTCTGTGCCTTACACAGAGCAAGGGCTAGGTTCAATAAATGTTGGCTGATTTAATTTCATTGGAAGCAAAATGAGTTTAAGAACTTTTCAAAAAGTGGGGCAGGATGGGACACAATGAAGAGATATCAAATACATGCTTTAGCCTTGAAGAGGTATGCAGCATGGTGTTTAAAAGCACAGCATTATGTCAGGCAAACAGTGGCTGACTTAATTACTATGTTCCACCACCCATCAGCTGGGTGACCTTTGGGCAAGTTCTCCAATCTATCTCTTTAAAAAAAAAATATTTATTTTAGCGAGAGAGGACACATGCGCTTGAGCAGAAGGAGGGCTGGGAGAAGGGAGAGGAAGAGGGAAGGTCCAATGCAGATTGTGCACTCAGTGCGGAGCCCAATTTGGGGCTTGATCTCATGACCTGAGCCAAAACCAAGAGTCGGACACTTAACCAGCTGAGCCATCCAGGCACCCTCCAATCTCTTAAAACTTATTTCTTCATCTGAAAAATGGGGATCGTATCATTTCTAACATATAGGAGCATGTAGTGATCCAATGACACAAACACAAGAAGGGCCTAATGCACTGCTTGGCATCGATCACACCATCAACCACAGCCAATAAGTTTAGCTATTATTAGTATGATGATCCATCATATTCTCCATGGCAGTCCGTGGAAATCCTTCCCGTAATATCAGGACACTTCAAACTGTCAATTGACTAAATAGTTTTTGAGCATCTACTCTTGTGAAAGCACAATGTAGTTATGGGGGGGGGGGGGGGGACTCAGAGCTTGTAATCGATCTCTCCTAACACCTGCACTAATCACAACTGTGGTTATAGATCTGTGTACATGTGAACATCTCTCTCCCTACCCAGGGCTGGCTTCATGGGCATGTGACCTGTGTCATTGACAAGCCCTCATGCTTGGTTTCCATCTTTAAATTCTTACTGATTTTTGACCAAGAGCCCTCATTTTTCTAGCAATCTTGGGTCTTTGTTAGTGAAGTCAACTCTAATATGGCAGGAAACACACAAGTGCTACTTTTAGTTTCATTTTGATCATTGTCACAAAATTAATATAGGCCATTTTTAAAACATGCTACCATCTCTGAGGGGTCTTGGTGGGTAATAAAAATGCTTATGAATATATAATAAAACAGAGATATTATTTTTAAGAGAACTGATAAAAAATGTGTATGGATGAGAGGGAGCAGAAGGAAAAAGATGTAGGTATTTCCTTCCTTGGGAGGAATTTTTCTCCTTTCCCTCCTTCTGTAAATACAAGAACATACTCTTTATGAGTCCCATCCTTTCAACCAGCAAAAAGGTACCGCTGGGTTCGTATGTGCAAAAGCACTGAATCTGTGTGTGTACAGATAAAAAGGATGATTCAGACGTGGTGACAGATTTCACGCACTCACTCTAGTGCTCCCATGGAGAGAGGCACAGGCTGTTGAGACATCACTGAGAAATGAGCAAGGGACCCAACAACCCAAGGGATCACCTATGGCTGTGGCATTTGAGCTGGCTTCTAACTTACTTGTGATCTTGGGCCTGATTTCTCCACCTACAGCACGGGGATGGTAATTTATACTTGTGATGATCAGAAATAATGATTTCAATGTCTTTGCCAAGGGCCAGACCCATGGTGCACAGGAAAAGATGTCAAATGGCACTGTCCCAGGTGCCACTGCTGTATCTGTATGTTTGTGTGTGCTGGCAAAGAAGGCAGAGAAAAAATAATAATTACTAGTTACGCTAATCTAATCTGATGAATTAGATCACACACACTGTCTAACAGTGTGGTACATTCAGGATTCTTATTCCATGGGAAGAGATAAGTAGTTCCAGGAAACAAACATGGTTTATCTGCCAGGAATAATTAAGGCAGTGCATACACGGTAGCCTTTCTGGGTATAGTATCTTTTGTTCTTTTAATCATGATTATATACATTTTGAATTATTTGGTTATATTTCTTCTTAAAGCAAAAATGCTGTTATTTTAACTCACATCTTCACAGCGCAATAACAATGCCGGTAAATATGATGTGATTACCTCTTGGCTGCATGATTAAGTTTAACATCCCAGCCAGGCATAGGCAAAGAGGACACCAATCATAATTACCCATTCGCTCCATCTGTCTGTCCATCTCCCCATCCACCCACACATCTATCCACTTATCCATCCATCCATCCATCCATCCATCCATCTATCCATCTATCTACAGTGCCAGGCACAGGCCACAAGAAAAAGGAAGTTGCTCACATCAAGTACAGGCAGGATTCAAATTTGTCATCTTTGGTTTAAAAGAAGCAACACCGCAAGGAGCAGCCAGTCCAGGTAAATCCCAATCTGAAACATCTGGCACCTGTTCTCTTTGCGGAGTCACGTACAGTTAATTTCCAAACGCTTCACTAAGAGATGGAAGTGGAAATTCGGGGAGAGGGCAGCTCACCACCTGTTTGGTTAAGTCCCACTGGAGAACATACCCCACTGGCCACAATCAGGAGTCTTGAGCCCTAGTTGCCTTTCACCATGGTGTCATCTTTGATGAATTACTTAATCACTGTCTGCATCTGTTCCTTTCCGAATCACAAGGAGGCCGTGGGGGCATGTGAAAACAAAAGTGGATTATTTTGGAAAAAAGGCAGAAAACTTCTTCTACACTGAGGATCAGATTTCTGGTTTTCTTACAGAGAATAGGGGAGAAATGGCTGCCTCTCCAAAGTGCTGAGGTCAAGCTCAGGATGAGCAGGGCTGTAAGGAAGCATCTCGCTCAGCCTGTCGTACGATCCTGGTTGTCACCTGAGTGCATGCAGAGATGCCTGCACGAGGCCAGTGCCTTGCACAAGGCTCTTCCTACTTCCATTCCTGTTGTGTGTCTCACGACGCAGCCAGCAGCCTGGGATGGCCCCATATCACCAAGCTTGCAATCCTTTTCCATCCATACCCAGTGTGGTTGTCATGAAGTATGCATCAAATAATAATCTTGGTGTCTTTTTGTAGCCATTTTCCATATAACCAACTTATCATATTTAATTAATTAAATTAATTAAACTGAAGTGTCAGCACCTCTGGCCCTAAAGACAGTGAGTCCACAAGGTGGCCAGGCAAATCCTTGATCCACAATAATATTAGACCTTCTCTTTGCTTTGTGAACTTTCATTATTTTGAATTGCACTAATTTGGAATAATAAGTGGTAGATGGGATATTGTCTGGGCCAAACCTAAGTTTGTGGTCTCTGTAGCAAGGAAAGAATTTGCTAAATTTAAATGATTAAGGTGGGTAAGATCTAGGGTCAACATTTAAACTACATGAAGATAAAATATTTTCATGGATGTACAATTATGTGGCAATCACTCATGCATCCCCTCTCCCCAAAGACGCCCATGCCCTAATCCCTGGATCCTGTGAAGATAGTACGGTACAAGGCAAGAGACTAGGCAGATCCTGCATTATCTGGATTGTCCCAGTCTCAGGATGAGAATTCTTTTTTTTTTTTTTTTAAGATTTTATTTATTTGTTCATGAGAGACACAGAGAGAGGCAGAGACACAGGCAGAGGGAGAAGCAGGCTCCATGCGGGGAGCCTGATGCGGGACTCGATCCCAGGTCTCCAGGATCACGCTCTGGGCTGAAGGCAAGCATTCAACCTCTGAGCCACCTAGGGATCCCATCATGACAAGAATTCTTAAAAGCAAAGAACTCTCTTCAGCTGGAATCAGACAGATGAGGAAGAAGAGGAAGTTGGAGAGATGTTGAGTGTGAAAGAGACTTGACCCCCTTGTGCTGGAAGGAGGATGCTGGGGACGCATGAGAAAGATGCGGGCAGCCTCTAGGAGCAGAGATCAATCCCCAGCAGACAGCCACCAAGGCTATGGAGCCTTCAGTCCAAACCCAAGGAAGTGAACTTGACCAATAACCTCAGTGAGCTTGGACGCAGGTTCACGGAAGCAGATTTGCATCTAGAACTTCCAGAAAGGAACACGGCCCTGCTGGCCCTTGAGCTTTGACCTCCTCAAAGCTGAAGAGTCCACTGAGCCATGCTGCACCCACACTTCTGACCCACAGAACTGGGACATCATCAGTGCATGTTGTTTGCAGCCACTAAATTTGTGGTAGCTTGCAACAGCGCCAGGAGAAAATTAATAGGACAGGGGGCACCTATTCCTAGCGGGAGCCAATATGGCCAGGAGCTGGAGACCCACTGGTCAGAGGGCCAGAAGGCTGATCTGGTGCGTCCTGCTTGAATCATCAACCGTGCAGATGAAGCATGGAAGAGGGGGTGACGCCCTCCGCTTCGCCGTCCCTGACGACAGGGCTCTGCGAGGATCTCCCGGCCGCGGCCCCCTCTAGGCCTGGGCTCCGTTCGCGGCGCGTCCTCAAGATCCGTGGAAGGGACACTCCCTAGCGGTTCTTCTTTAGCAGTTTGGCTCGGCTTTGTGCCTCCTCCGGTAAGCAAGTGTCCTTCCCGTGGGTTTGCTTTTACAGTTTGGATTGAGCCCGTGACACGCGTGTTGCCCCAGCCCCCTCCGCGCTGAGCTCTTCTCCCGGAGACCATCTGTGGATCAAAGGAGACTCTGGTCCTTGAGTTTAGAAGCGGCGGGGCCAGCGGGCTGCCACCGTTCCGAGGGAAGCTCCGCGTTGCCAGCGTCCTATTAGAGGGAACGAAATGAGCCCAATATGTTTGTGAGCCGTCAGCAGGCTCGGCCTCCCCAATTATCCTGTCTAATTAGATTAGAAGCTGACAGCTGAGAGCACACCCTGTGACATTTCGGTTTGCCACCTAAAAATGAGGCGCACACAAGCCGGCTCTCGTTCCTCATTGAGACCCAGAGCCTCTTCCGAGCTGTCACAGGAACTGCTGTCCAGGACTAGCCGTCGGTGCTATTACGGACATCGGGGACATCAGTTTAGTCTTCCCTGCTTGACATGAAATATGCCCGGAGGGGTAAGGAGAGGTCGCAGGAGGCTGCAGGCTGGAAAGCTGAGCTCCCAGCGTCTTCAAAAAACTTTGCAACGTGCAGAGGGACGCTGAATTTGGGTTTCCCCTAAAGTCTAAGAGCAGAGTTGTACATGGTCGTCGGTGGCGTCCGAATCAGCCCATGGGGCTCAGACTCACGGGGGCACCGTGTGGCCTGGCTCAGAAGCGAAACTCGGGGATCGCACGGTGGGAAGTGGGTAGGTGACACGGCGACAGGCAGAGGGTGTGCAGACGGTGATAAACCTCCGCTGGGATGTTGGAGGGGAGTCAAACTGCCGCCCCCCCAATGCCGTTCTCGAGCGCTCCCGCTCCGGCGCTGCTGGACATTGCACGATGCCTTCTTGCCGCGACCACCGAGCGATTTACAACTCACACGAACACCTGCCGAGAGAGAGCCGGAGAGTCGGCCTCAGCGAGGCCTGTATTTCTTAGTACAGAACAGTTTCAAACAATAAATTTGAACAGAAGGCTTAACAAGGCTTTTGAGCAGAGATTTAAAGTGTTTTTATCACGAGGGTCCTTTAAATGACATTGGACAGTGTCCAGGGCGGCCGCCCGTGCTGGTCGCTGGATTCTCCGGTGTAAAATGCGAGTGTTCGAACCAGGCCGCGGCGCAGAACCCAGTGAGCGGGACCTGAGGGGTGAAGGGGCTGGGGGCACTGGCAACGGGTAGAAAGGCTTCAAAAAGCTGCCATCGTCAAATCTGAACTGTTATGTACTTATGGCCTCGTGAGCCAGCCAGTGCCTCTTATGTTTTTCCAAATTTTAGTTGTAAGAACCATAATGATGGTTTCTGCCTTATGTGCCATTTGCATGATTTGCTTGATATATTTTTTAAAGATTTATTTACTTATTCATGAGAGACACAGGCAGAGGGAGAAGCAGGCTCCAAGTGGAGGGCCCGATGCGGGACTTGATCCCAGGACCCCAGGGTCATGCCCTGAGCCGAAGGTAGACACCTAACCACTGAGCCACCCGGGTGTCCCTACTTGATATTTTTATTTTTATTTTTTTTTTAAAGATTTTATTGGGATCCCTGGGTGGCGCAGCGGTTTGGCGCCTGCCTTTGGCCCAGGGCGCGATCCTGGAGACCCGGGATCGAATCCCACGTCAGGCTCCCGGTGCATGGAGCCTGTGTCTCTGCCTCTCTCTCTCTCTCTCTCTCTCTGTGACTATCATAAATAAATTTAAAAAAAAAGATTTTATTTATTTATTCATGAAAGACACATAGAGAAAGGCAGAGACACAGGCAGAAGGAGAAGCAGGCTCCATGCAGGGAGTCTGACGCGGGACTCGATCCCCGGACTCCAGGATCATGCCCTGAGCCAAAGGCAGGCGCTAGACCGCTGAGCCACCCAGGGATACCCCCTACTTGATATATTTTTTTTTCTACTTGATACTTTTTTAAAAAGGAACTCACCGATGGGATAACTGGGGGATGGGCATTAAGAAGGGCATGTGATGTCGAGCCCTGGGTGTGCAAGTGATGCATCACCGACCTCCACCACTGAAACTAATAATATGCTATATGTTAATTGAATTTAAATAAAACGGAATTACAAAACTAAAGAATAAAAAGCAACTCATCTTCTTTTTCTCAGACAAATTTAATTTTAAAAATGTGCATCGCTGGTTTGATGTGTTGGTTCTATTTTTTCCAGTCTGTATTAGCTACATACCTGACTATTAAACCCTGAGAGTTCCTCCACGGGTGCCCTCAAAACACACCTGCCCGGTGTTCACCCGCCCATCACCATCTGGGTACTTTCGGGTAAAGTGAGTCCCCAGCTGTCTCCCTGCAGCTGAGCTATGGGAGCTGCAGGCTGCGTGGATTCTCCGAGCACACTCCAGAGCCTCTGGGGCCGGGGGGAGAGCCCGGGGCTGCACAGCAGAAGGCGGGGAGCAGCCTGCCTAGGCCTTGGCCCCAGAGTCGCGGGAAAGTCTCCACCCAGAGGGGCGCCCATGGGACCTGGAAAGGGACTGGGAGGGAGTCCCCCTCACCGTGACACAGCACCTTCCTGGAAAACGTGCGCGATTTTGCGAAGGATTACGCTGCCTCCTCTTGACCTTCCAGAAGGGTCAGTGGCTCACGTGGAGAGGGAACATCATCCAGGGAGGAGACGCAGGTTGACCAAAAGGCCCAACAGCAAGTCAACAGCCACGGAAGCACCTGATCGGGCCTGTGGGCACCGCCTGGGTTCTGTCCCGAGGGCCCAGCTCACCTTCTCCCAGGTGGACAGAGCACCAGGCAGCGAAACGGGGGCTTCAGATGAGAACAACCACAAACTGAGGGTGATGCTCGGAGCAGAAACACACTGCTGTGGCCCCGGGGGCCAGGCCTCGGAAACCCAGTATTTTATTTCACCTTAAGACCTCCTCAGGGCGCCTGGGGGGCTCAGTCAGTGAAGCACCTGCCTTGGGCTCAGGTCGTGGTCCTGGGATCCCGGGGTCGGGCCTCACATCAGGCTCCCCGCTTAGCGAGGCGCCTGCTTCTCCCTCCACCGTCGTCCTGCTCGTTCTCCCTCTCAAGTACATAAATAAACACGTCCTCACAAGCCCCACTCGCGCTCTTTCCATCTGCAGTATGTGCTAGGGCGGCTGGCACAGCACCACGGGGCGGGGGGCTGCATGGCAGGAACACTGGCTCGTGTTCTAGAGGCTGAACGTCCCCACCAAGCGTTGGGGGTGCTTCCTGGAGGACCCGTCCGTGGCTGTCCCCCAGCTCCTGGGGCTTGCTGCAATCCTTGGTGTTCCTCGGGCTGTAGACACGTCACCCGATCTCGGCCTCCATCGTCCCTGGCGTTGAGTGTGTATGTGCCTGTGTCCTCCCCCTTTTCTAAGGACACCAGTTATTCTGGATTGGGAGCCCACCCTGCCCCAGGGGCCCTCGTGTTGATTTTAATTATATCCCCAACAACCCTATCTCCAAGCAAGGTCACATTCTGATGTCCTGGGAGTTAGGGCTTCAATATACAAATTGGAGGGGGGACACAGTCCAACCCATCACACCACCTTACAGCTGTGGAATGGGAGCCACATATGGTGAGGTGCCTTGTCTCAGGTGACAAAAGAGGGAGCAGATCCAGGATTTGACACCAGGAGGTGTAAGGCTCCCCTCTACCTACTGAAACACCCCTGTGGACTGAATGTCCGCGTCCCCCCCAACCTTCATAGGTTGAACCTAACTCCCAATGTCAAGGGATCGGGAGGTGGGGCCTTTGGGAGGTGCTGAGGTCACGGGATGGGTGCCCTTATAGAAGAGACCCCAGAGAGTGCCCTTGCTCCTTGTCAGCGTGTGGGGACCCAGCGAGAAACAGTCCCCTACAAACTTAGGAGCTGGGCCCCCGCCAGATGTCGCATCTGCCCGGGCGCTGGCCGGGGGCTTCCGCCTCCGGAACTCCCAGCAGCCAGCGTGTGCGTTTAAGCCACCAGGCTGCAGTGATTTTGTTCAAACTGCCCACGTGTGCTAAGGCCGGCAGCTTTATTTTATTTTTTTAAGATTTTATTTATTTATTCATGAGAGGCACAGAGAGGCAGAGACACAGGCAGAGGGAGAAGCAGGCTCCCTGCAGGGACCCCAATATGGGGGTCACACCCTGGGCCGAAGGCAGATGCTCAACAGCTGAGCCCCCCAGGGATCCCCGACCAGCGGCTTTAGAACCCATCCAGGAATGTCTCACCGCAGTTCCACGGCCTCCTGAATAGGCAGTGCCCTATCCTCCTCCCTCGTGGGGCGTGGGATTAGGGTCAAACTACGTGTGTCCTGGGCACACGCCACCACCATCCAAGGAGCACGTGGGGCCGGATGCCATCGTCCTGCCACCACAGAGGGGGTGCATGCACCCCGCAGGTGGTCCGCGTGCTTGGAACCCCCACGCCTCACGCAGTAGCCATGTGACCGTGACCGGGATTAATGGCTTGCAGCCTCAGGAGCCTCCTGCCGTGACCTGGGCCAGGGGCCGGTGCCGAGCGTGAACAGCGCCGCCCGCAGCCCCTGTGCCACCCCACGCCTGGCACCTGCCAGCTGCAGACCGCAGCACCCCCGGGGCCAAGCCGTCGCCAGGCTGCAGGGCCCACGGGAACGGCACCTCCCCGTGGCTGGAAGCGTGGCCGGGATTCCGCTCGCCCCTCCCTCGCCCTACGCCCTGCCCCTCCACCTCTGTAATAATCACTCCGAATCCCAAACCCTTCTCCCACCCCCTGGCCGCCACCCAGTTCCAGCCCACCTTCTCACTACAGCCCCCCACCCCGGCTCCCCCTTTCCCCTGATGCAGGAGCTTCTGGCCTTTCTTAGGCTCAGTCTACAGCCTCTGCTCAAAGCAGCAGCCAGAGGGAGCGTTTTAACAAGTCAGACCATGTCCCTCCTTTGCTCAACTCTCTCCTCTGGCTCCCGTGTCACACGAAGTCAGTCCACACCCTTTGTCATGGCCCCACATGCCCCGTCTCCCCACAACTGCTCTCTGCGCCCTGCGGCTTGCTCTGCTCCAGCCGAACTGGCTCTCGGGCCGACCCCGAAACACACCTGAATGCTCCTGCCTCAGGGCCTTTGCACTTGCCGTTCTGGCTGCCTGGAGTGCCCCGGGGATGGCTGTCTCACCTCCCCAAACTGCACCCAAATGGCCAGACCACCCTCTCTCCCTTATAATTCTTCGCTTTCTCTGTACACTTATATGCCATCTGCCATTCTGTGTATTTTCACTTGTTCCCCTTGTTCGCGGTCGGCCCCCAACACCAGAGTCTCAGCTCCACAAGGGTGGGGACATCTGTCTCCTTTGCTCACAGCTGTGTCTCCAGCGTGTAGAAAACAGCCTGGCGCATCGCAGGGCCTTAATACAACATCTACTGAACGAATAAGGAAACGGAGGGAGCCAAGAAAGGAGGTGATGTCCTGCAACATCTGTCAGGACGCCAGACAGAGCGACTTCGGGACTCCAGGAATCAGAAGCAGTGGCGGCAGGCGACTCAGAAAATGGGAAGGAGAGTCGGCAGCGTCATTCCATTCTCAAAAGGAACATCCACTTGCCTCGTGCTTCTGTCACACCTCGCAATTTGGTGAAAGCCCATTTGCACGCTCAAGGGCATGGTGAGCACCTCCACGGCCCTCCGGCTTCCCGGGCCCTGTCAGAAGCCTGAGGTCGCCCGAGGTCACCCGAGGTCACCCCAGTCACTGCTACAAGGAGGGGGATTAAGTCCTGGGGGATTTCCAGAGCTCAGAGAGGACCTTCCCGTTCTTCTAGAGCCTTCCTGCCGCGCCTCACGGTGCGGAGTCCTCTCCCACCCCTGCAGCTCCTCAAGCCGAGGACAGAGCATTGAAGGGACCCGTGTCTGTCACACGTCCGGAGTTCCTAACGTCTCCTTTGGGAAGGCTGATAAAACCCAGGCTGATGCAATTAATGTGTTCCTTCCAGATGGTTCCTGAACTAGAGCCAGGTCAGCGCGATGGATGGAGGTCTTGCCAGGACACTCGGGGACAGGAGCTGGAATGTTCCTAAGGCTGAAAGGAGAGGCATCCCGCAGGGGGCTGGAGGTGCTGGTGCTGGCGTCCGGGCGCCTGGGGACATCCCGTGCCTTCCTCTGCGCCGTGGCCGCTGTCCCAGCTCTGCACAGTGACAGCCTGTGCTGGCGACGGCAGCCCCGGCCGGGAAGGAGCGAGCACAGTACAGAGAGCCGGGCCGCCGGCCCCCGCGGCCCACAGCTGTGCGTCCCGAACAACCTCGAACACACTGTCCTGCCCGGGGCCGCACACGTTCTCCTGCAACCCTGTGCTGGGACACCGACCCTTTGCGGTTGTGACCTCAACTCCGAGTTGAAGGCGCGCCTGCCGCTCACTTGTCCTGTGGTTGGCCCGAGATGTCAATAACCCCGGACACCACTGGGGCTCCCCGGTTGCCCCTAACCCCATTACCACCTCTCCCCCACCCCCCAAACTCGAAGTTGCCCTGAACTTTGTTTTTGAAATCTAAACTCTGGTGCCGACGACATGTGTTGACCATTCACCATGAAGACCCAAATGTCAGATTCTCTTCCTTCTATTAAATCACTTAAGTGTCACCTGTTCCTGCATTCTGTGGGAGATTCTAAGAACAAAGGCGACTTTCGTGAGGCTCCACTGCCAGGATGTGGGGGAGCTGGGATTTAGACCTAGTCTCGTCCGACAACACGCCCGCCAGCTGCCGTGAAGTCAAACACTTGAGAAATGAATTTAAAATGCTGAATCAAAAATAAATAAATAAATAAATAAATAAATAAATAAATAAATAAAATAAAATAAAATTAAAATTAAAATTAAAATTAATAAAAATTAAAATTAAAATAAATAAAATACTGAATCAAAGCAACTCAACCAGCCAATGCATTTGACTCTGGCTGGTAGAGATTCTTGATTAAACAAGAGGCGAAAGACATCTCTCGCCCAGAAATACAGTTGACCTCTGTCTTAAACAAAAAAGAAAAAAAAGTAATCTTGAAACGGTCCTCAAAACATAATTTTGGGACTGTGGATGGCTCATTGTGGGATACTGCAGTGGGGCTCTCAGTTTCTCCTTCCTCTCTTCTCTTTTCATCTCCTTAATATCTGACCCTTCATAGAAACATCTAGACTTCCCTCAAATGGCCTCTGTTTTCTCCTTTCTTGCCCTTCCCCCTTCTCATCAATGCTGCTTTGAAAAATAAAGACAATGTACTATATTCAGGGCTGAACGAGCAAAAATAAGTTAGAGCAGAAGAGCCCAAAGAGATAAGGATACATTTTCTGATCAAAAGAGTATTTAAGCATTGATAGGGCCTCTGAACAACAACAACAAAATCAGTCAAATACACTTATTTATCATGTTGGGGGAACGCAGGAAGGACTCCAGTTGTACCATTGGGGCAGTGGGTGGGGAAAGGAAGAGTAAGTAAAGACACTGAGGGCATGTCTGTGCTATTTAGATCTCCCAATTCAAAAAAATAAAAATAAAAAAAAATAAATCTCCCAATTCAATGAAGGCCTCACCAGGAGGAAGGATGCAAAGCCCTCTCTGAGGAAAGAACGCACCGTGTCCGTTAAATATGCCATCTCATTGGATTCTCCCAACAAGGCTTTGAAGTACATGCCATTATTCTCATCACTTTATGGAAGACAAAGCCAAGACTCAGGAGAATTAGGTGAGTCACCCCATGCCTGAGACGGGATCGGCTCTGAGAGGACCCGACTCGAAAGCCAACGCAGCTTCCTCTGCCATTATGTTCTAGTGTGACCCGAACAAAAATTTTAGGGAGCAGGTGGGCAACGTGGGGCTCTCCTGTTCCCGTCCCTTCCCCCCTCCCCTTCTTTTCCCTTCCTTCTTCCCTCCCTGCCTCCTTTCTTTCCTTCTTTTTAATTTCAGAAAAAAGACGGTCAGTTCATCATGTGGAAGATGGGAGGGTAGGTAGGTAAGCTGGGGTATCTGTTTTTCCGATATCCGTGTGCATATGAAACACTAACCATGGCTAAAGCCACTTGGCTCACCTTTTAAAGGTACAAGGAGCATCCCAGTGAGCGGTGATGACACGTGTGGCAAAGTCTCATCCGCCCAACCAGCTAGTAGGTCGAGTTAGAGGCCTCGTCCTTCCCGACAGGCAGGCAGAGAGGCATGTTGGCGAGAACTACATGAGAGGTTTTGATATCAGGGAAAGACAAACTCCAGGCCCCGAATCTAAGGCGTAACAAGCATTTTATTTCGACTTGCCAAGGGCAGACACATAGGGATGAGGGAGGCTGGCACGGGGAGACTCTAATTGACACAAGGAAATAAAACCAAGCTCCTTCCTAGGCTTCCCTCGATTCAAGTTATTTTCTTTTCCCAGTGAGGTTAGGGGTCACGACTCACAGGGCGGTGCCACCGAGCGGCACGCACTTTGGAGGCCGTCAGACCTTGGGTCCCATTAATTGGCTGTTTATTTGAGCCAGTGATTTAACTTTGCAGTGATCCAGCATCCTCATCTATGACACTATCTACTTCACCGGGTTTTGGAAAAGATAAAATGGCATCTCACTTGTAAAGGGTTTAGCCCCGCGTGCCCTTGAGGCGCACTGTAAGGTCTCGATAAAAGATCCGCATAGAAGTCATCCTGTGCGTCATTACTTGGGTGACTTCAACAGCATTAATATGACACAGACAGACATGTCGTCCCGACCGGTGCGCGTCTGCCCATCATTCCACTCGACATGCATAAGCCCGGCGCAAGTTGGCAGAGCCGACTGCGCCATCCCTTCCCTGATCTCAGTCCTGGGGTCTCCACCTTGCTAGGCCGACTATGCCCGACTATATGTGCCTCTATAAAAACAAGACACAGAGGCTTGTGAGACGAGTCCCCTACTATTGCCCTCAATGCTTCGTCATAAGAGAGTGAGCTGTTCCATTTCTGGGGTGGGGAGGGGGGAGGAGAAGACAACAGACTATGTGGACAATTTAAGGAACTCTATTTATGGCCATTCACAAATTCATTTTACCTTATTCACTGATTTCTGAACCTCACCCCTCTGCGTGAGGCTGTTGGCGCTATTTGGTCCACCATTCGGGGCGTCGGCTTGAGTTGCCAACAAAAGAGATGGTTGTGTGCAGCTTGACCTCTGCACAACAACGTGGAGGAGGACGTGGAGATGGAGATCAGAGCACCGGGGTTAATCCCCAGGAGCCTCCCCGACTTTCTGCAGATGTCGGTGCAAACTTCAAACACAGACGAGATTCTGAGCACATCTTATTAGCACAAGTTGCTGGATACAACAAAGTCTATCAAATTATTTGATAAAGATCTATTCATTACCCTTATCCAGCCGAAAGAAAAATATAATTGAAACACGGTCACACGTTATAATAATGGGCACAGGAATAAAACTTCCTCTTCCTTCCCCCTAATTAGAAAACCAGAGGCTTCAAAAAAAATGCATAAAGGCAGATCAGATAGGAGAAGAGACTTTATGTCTTTTTAGGTGGAGAATTTTTTTCTGGGTGACTTGCCAGTCAAGACATTTTATAAACTCCAAAAACCGAACAGCCTAAACCAAAAAGACGGTGCTCTCCCCTCCTCTATTACAGAAACGTAATGACTCCCCTGCCCGTGGAATCCACTCATTAAATCCTTGTTGAGTGTTTGGTGATTGATAACGGCTGTAGGAACTCACACACCCGCTCACGAAGGCTGGGCAGCGAGGACCTCGGGAGACGGAAGCGAGCGCGCCCATAAGGAAGGCCGGGGCCTACTTGGTATGCTGAGGGGCTCTCCCCCCGCGGTCCACGGAGGAATCAGAGAGGCTACAGTGTTGGGGGGGGAAGCCCGGGGACGTGGGGGCAGGGAGGAGCCTCCGCCATGGGGGAGAGACTGTTCCACCTGCAAGGGAGACCAGGAAAAACAACCTGCCACCAAGGCCTCCACCTGGACTTTACCTGCAATGACGGGGGTCACCTCAGGCCCCCAGCCTGAACACCTCCACAGCCTTGACTCCCTTCCTCGGCTCCTCTGTGTGCCTTATTTCAGAATGCAGACTGCGATCTGCGGGCAGCCATGCATTAACCCATTACTAGGCCACTCACTCCACCAAATGGCTTTTTTTTTTTTTTTTTTTACCAAACTGTTTTCTGATGTGGGGAACCCTCCTCCTTGGCGATCGTGGTTCTGAAGAGCTGTGACTCTGGGCAGACAAGTCCCCAGGAGCAGGTGGAGAATTGGGAGGGCCGAGGTACCACGCCCAGGTGGGTGGCTAAAATGGGGTGAGGAGCCTGGAAACTTATAATTGTGATCACACTGCAGAAACCCCAAACGTTCACCAATGCCACAGACCTCTTCTTTCTGGGGGGCCCACTTGCCCACACACCCCTGCCCCATGTAGTCAGGTGGCGGGGTCGGGGGGCAGGTGCACTACTTCCTGGCCAGCTTGCAAAGCCTCTTCACGGTCCTCTACCCCCTTTGCCGACCGCCACCGGGTCCACACGACTCAGGGGTGGAGGAGATGCGGGAGCGCATGCCAGAAGGAGCCCACGGGCCCCCAAGGCCTGGGAGGAACCCAGCCTTCCCTTCCATGGACCCGCCCCGGACTGCAAGCTGAGCGAGAAATGCCCCCCTACCGTGATTAGCCCTTGCGATTTCCAGGTTGTACTTGTCGAAGCAATCAACGTTACTTATTCTGATGATACAATAATGAGCATCGTAGCCAATATGCACCCAGGACCTGTCTCAGTACTTCAATCCCCGCAATAGCCATATGCAGTGGCTGCTGGTGCCATCTGCATTTTATAGGGAAGGAAACTAAAGCTCAGAGAGGTTAGGTAACCGGGCCGAGGCCACCCGGCTAGAGAATAATGAAAGCCCCGCGTACAAACAAGGGGAGGAGGAGGCGCAGCAGTGAACACAGGTGGGCTGCGGATGACGAAGTCTGCAAGCTTCACAGCTCTCACGAGGGAACGCGAGGGCCCGGGAGAGGCGCCGTGTTGCAGCGGGCGGGAGACCGGCCTCTGCAAGCTTCCGTGTCACCTGGAGAGCGGGGCCAGGTGCCCTCCCCGGCTGGGTGAGCGAGCCGAGCCTGCTCGGTCCAGCACATGACTGGGCGCGGCGGGTCCTGATGAACATCTGCTCCCTGCCCCCCGCCCCCCGCACGGCGAGATGTCGTTTTTGCTGGAAGAGGGGCATAAAGAGCTGGGGAGAGACCCACTGTCCCCTCTGCTAGCAGATCCTAGTTTGCACACAAAAGGCCTTCGCCCACCCACGACCAACCCATGGGAGAGCAGCGAGTAGCTCACACGGCCCTTGGCAGTGCCAGGGGACTTGCAAACCAGCGCCACTGGCCCGCTGCTTTCCTCCAGGGACCTCGCCTCGGGCCCGCTTCTCAGGTGTTCATGCACTGAGTGCAGATTTACCGAGCACACACCGTGCACCAAGCACTGGGCCAAGCACGAGGCCAGGCACGGTGGTGAACCTGAGAGGGAAGGTTTCTGCCCTCACAGGCCAGGCCTCCCCACGGGGGCTGCGGAATGAGCAGATACCAGGTAAGCAAACCAACGAGATAGTCACACTTACTGTTGTGGGTTATGAAGAAAATAAATATGGGGTATGAGAGAGAAGAAGCGGGCTGGGCTTGGGCTTATACCAACAGAGACCAGAGTAGGGGACCCTCGGACTAATGTTTGAAGGATGAACATGAGTCCCCCGAGTTGCTAGGAAAGGAGTGGTCCAGGTAGAGGGAACGCTCTGAGCAAAGGCCCTGGGCTAGGCCAGGCTCTGGCCTACTGGAGAAACAGAAGGGAGGTCAGTGTAATTAAGAGAACGGTGGTATAGGTTAACGCTCCTTATTTGTTTTTCTGGAAAAAAAAAAAAAAAAAGATCTAGGAAAAAAAAATCACCATCACTCACATTCTGGCCTGTAATTAAAGCCACGGTAATGAGATTCAGTTGTAGACAAATCGTGCTGGGAGTATGGACTCCACATCTCTCCATCAGCTTGCTACTCTTGAGGTAACAGATCTGAAGATGAAATGAAGGGTACGATGTCCATCCCTGTGACCGAATGGAAACCAGATGGACCAGACACCGTTACGGACATCTGGATCCCCGGCAAACAGTTTCTAGCTTGGAAAAAAAACGTTTTCAGATAAAATCGCACTGGACAACACAGGCAGATACCTGACATAAACACAAGGAAGGGGCCACTTTCTTCTCTCTCGCTGCCACCCCGGTGTTGGGGTCAGGGCTCCTCTGGCCAGACAGGGCTGTCCTACTTTCCTGGACACTGTCCAGCAGTTGGAGAGACTTGAACTTGGCCTTCATGATGGCCCTAGGGATCCAGGAGGAACTTCAGGCTGTGCCCGATGGCCCTGGATACACCCGCACTCAGCTTGGCCTTCTGCGTCTCCCCAGGCCCAGCTGAAGAAAAGCCTAAAAAGGTAGAGCAGGTTCTCAGCTCTGCCTCCCAGGATGTCCGACATGGAGTGTGAACTTGGGACCCTCTCCCTCTCCTACCTGAGTGAGGGTGGATCTAACACAACGGAGAAGAGACCACCCGACGAGAGAGGGAAGGAACCCTGCCTGCCTGGACGTGACGATGGAAGGAACAAGGCGGTCCCGGGGAAGGGAATGCTGGAGCCCTGCCTAAGCGCTCTGATGACTTCCAAGATTGAGAGCTTCTAAGAATGATTGAGACTTTTATCCCAATTAGCCTTATTATCTTAAAAGAGACCCAGAGCCTTGGCTTCATGGGACAGAAGTGCCGGCAGTCAGAGCAGATCAGCGGAGGGCCATTCCAACGGCAAGGCCCGTGAGGTCACCACTGGCAGTGCAGTCCTGGGAGCCTTGCAGTGAGGAAGATCCCAGAATTACGTGAAGAGCCACATAAGCACAGCTCACACAGATGAGATTTAGGTCTCGGGCCAGGATCTTGCTTGCTTGCTCAAGTTCATGGGGGGTCATGGATCAAGCCAGGAGGGACGGCAGGCTCTCTTTTTCTTCTAACTCTCGTACTACGGTTTCCATGATGTGGGTTGTCTTGTTCCCTCCTTAGATCTCTGTGTCTCTTCTCCACCTTTTATCCATAATGTATAAGGCGGCTTTTGAATGTCTTGCTGATACCGGGTCTCTTTTTGTTCCACTTTATTGATTGGCCCCAAGGAAAAGTCCTAGATCCTACGCACACGTGTTCTGGCATCTTGAGGTTGATGATGAGCTTCAACACGAAGGTGCTGAAGCAAGAGAACACGTGGAAAAGGCACTTGTATAGGGGCCTTGGGGCTTTATATTGCATTATTTGAGTAAAACATAATGATCAGAATAGACCCATGAAACTAAATATTTTCTTTTCAATAATAGACTATGATCTGGAAGGAAATTTGGAGATGGTATTTCCATTTTGAGTGTTGAGTAAAAGCATGCATAAGAGAACGCATCATTAAAATTCAGGAATGTTTATTAATTAATGATAACGAAAAAGAGAATGACAGAAGCATGGGTGTGAGGAATTCCCATTACTCTGTGAATCTGGGAAGTATTTCTCCACACCTGTACTGGAGGTACCACTGCTTTGTTGCTTTGGCGTTAACAAACCCTGTGAAAGGGAGCAGTACTGGGTCATGCCAAACGGGAACAAGAAACTTCTGCCTAGGGAGATAATCTGTTTTCTTTACTTAGCAAACACCTATTTTTCCTTCTGAGAATACAAGAAGTAGCAACCTTATTTCTTCCACTGCTAGGAATTCAGAAACATCTTCTGGCTCTCAAGATAGAAATGTGTCCCAGGCCTGGCCAATCAGGGGACCGTAGTCACAGGTGAAAGACAGGTACGCAATCTGAGCTGGGGTCCAGTCAAGGCCAGTGAACATCGGTCACCCCTGGAGGACGTGCCAAATGCCTGGGGAAGAGATGGTCTCTTTCGGTGGGTGCCAGTCATGGCCGTCATGCCCCTACCTGGGCGGTGTCCGCCTGGAAACTAAACAACACAGAACAAGCAGAATCGGAGAGAATCAGATTCCAATCAACACCTGAACACCTGGGTCCTGATGTGCTGGACTCACAACTTGACTTTCCCACTTGTGTGAATTAATAAGTCACTTTTGTGATTAAAACAATTTAGGTTTTGGGGACCTGGGTGGCTCAGTACATTAAGCATCTGCCTTTGGCTCAGGTCATGGTCCCGGGGTCCTGAGGTCAAGCCCCACATCGGGCTCCCTGCTCAGTGAGGAGTCTGCTTCTCCCCCTCCCTTGGCCCCTCCTCACCTCTCTCTCTCTCTCTCTCTCTCTCTCTCTCTCTCTCTCTCAAGGAAATACGTAAAATCTTAAAAAAATATTTAGGTTTGTTTGCTATAATTTATCTGGAAAATTCAGTGTCTTTCTTGATGTTGCTGCAACCATTTTTCTTCAAACCAGAAGTTCATGTATTCAGAGCTTTCTTTTTGAAGGATAGGAGGATATACTTGGGTTTTACAGAATAACTAAATTTTAGAACTGAAAGGTTCCTGTTCCTGTTCTTTATTACCACCCTAAAACCTAATGGTGTAAAGCAACGACTGTTGGATGCTCACGGATACGGTGGGTCAGGAGTTCAGAGAGAGCACAACGTGTGTGTGTGGGGGGGGGTAGTTTGTGTTTCGTGATGTCGAAGGCTTCCACAGCCAAGACGTGGCTCATGTGAGGTTGGAGTCCTATAGAACTTTCTTTGCTCATACACATCTGGTGCCCAGGCAGGGATGACACAGAGGCTGGGCTCAGCTGGGGCTTCCACACAGAAATCCCACCCCTCTGGCCTCTCCCTGCGGCTAGTCTGGGCTTCTTCACAGCATGGAGGCCTTGGGATAGCTGCATTTTTTACGGGTCAGCTCAAGGCTCCAAGAACGAACGTCCCAATGAACAAGATGGAATGATCATGATCTAGCTTCACGTGACACCACTTCCACCAGCTTATACACCTTCCCAGGTTCCTGTCAAAGAATTGGGAGCCGTGTTCTAAGAGTATCATGCGTGTGGAATTTCTTCCCCCTCACAATTCTAGCCTTTGAAGATACTTCTCCTGTCAGGTAATGATCTCCCCCAATTCTAGTCTCCTCCCAGTTGACTTTTTCTTTATCTTCCAAGGCTCTGCGGCATGTTACCCTGCCCCCCAAGAGCTGTTTCCTGATTCTTCTGAACTGGGCTGGGGCTCATTTTGCTCTGCTGGATTCACACCTTCTGCTCATTTCTCCATGTCTTAACGGTCTCATTCTTCTTTGTTGCTTGTCTCCAAATTGGGGACATCCTAATGAGCACAGACCATGCGTCCTATTACTTATATATTATTCATAATTATTTCTTTGGATCCTGATACACAGAAGATACTAAAAAAGTATGCATTTACTGAAAATGTCCAGCCCCTCTCACTTTGCAAATGAGAAAGCACCAGCCCAGAAAGAAAAGTACAGTGTTCAAAGCCACACAACTCATTTTTAATTGTTCTCGATCCCACATCTCCTGTCTACAATCCCCGTTACTCTCCCTACACTACCATGTTGTTCCAAACATAAAGCCCCAGGGGCACTCGAGAAAGGTTGCATATGGCAGCCATGAAACCAGGAGCATCTGTGCAGTCAACCTCTGCCAGTGAAATCACTGGCTTACGAACCCCACTAATTTGTGATGCTTTTCGACCTGGGAAGAAAACGCAGTAGATTGAGAGTGGCATTTTACATTTGCAGAAACAAGAACCGATTGCGTTGGAGTTCATGCCTAATTAGCTTATGCATTTTGCCAGCAGGCTCTGTACTTCCCGGCTGAAATGTGTGTTATAAGCACTGCTGGTTCCCCGCACACGTGGGCCAGATGTTTGGCACGCCGATATGCAGAAGGATGATCACGAGAAAGAAAAGAAAGAAAGAAAAAGAAAGAAGAAAGAAAGAGTGAGAGAGAGAGAAAGAAAGAAAGAAAGAAAGAAAGAAAGAAAGAAAGAAAGAAAAGAAAGAAAAGAAAGAAGAAAGAAAGAAAACCCAGAAAGGTGAGCAGTTGTTCTGAAATGCTTTAGAACATTCTGAACAATTTTCACTTCTCATGCACCTGTCACATGTGCAAAGTAAAACTGTATTACCAAGAAATCTGCATACAAAGAACCTAAATTCAATCAGCGTGGGGCTCCCTATTCACATGGCCCCGTGTCATAGGTACTGATCAGCAAACTCCTCCTAGAACACGAGAACACACTCTCTTACCTACTGATCCACACATTCCCTTTTTGTACCAAGGCAAATTGAACGTTTTTGAATGGAGGTCCAGAAGAAATTAGTTCGGGGACTTCTTTTACCTTTTTGGTAGAGCATTCTCACACTGATCTTATCCACAGCTCCAAAGAGGAGAGTATTCCGTTTTGTTTTGTTTTTTTTAATAGTGTAACCATCTCTTGCGGCAAATTGTCTCCCAGATAGCTTGTTTTCCTGGCCCTAAAATTACCTCAATTTCTAACGGAAGTTCCGATCATTTTCAGCTTAATGAAAAGAACGTGCTGCCTGCCTTCTTAGTATTCTGGGAACGCTAACACAAACTAACAAACTAATATTTTTTCTAAATCCACGATTTTTTCTCTATCTAGCTACCTCTTCTAAGAGGTCTTTTTTGTTTCTTTTTTTTTTTTATCAAAACGTTCCTTTTCTTTCTTTTCTTTCTTTCTTTCTTTCTTTCTTTCTTCTTTCTTCTTCTTCTTCTTCTTCTTTCTTTCTTTCTTTCTTTCTTTCTTTCTTTCTTCCTTTCTCTCTTTCTTTTTTTCTTTCTTTCGATCAAAACATTCCCTGTCTGTTCCCATTTCATGTGTACTAGATGAGGGAGAAATAAGAAGTCTGACTATCTTGGGAAGGATGTGGACAAACGAGGAGTCTCATATATTGCTTACAAAAAAATAAATTGTAAAAGTCACTTTGGAAAATACTTTAGCATGCGCTAGTAAATGCTAAGATACGTATTCCTTGGGACTTAGAAATCCCCCTCCTAGAGAAATTTTTGCACAGTTGCACTGAGAATGATGAGCAACAATACTCACAGCAGAAGGAGCCCCCGTGTACAGCAGCAAGAGAATACATAAGTCAAGGGCACGCTCGATTTTTCTCACTCTAGGAAAGTAGGTGAACCACAGCTTGGCTTCAATATGGAGGAAACTCACACACATAACCATTGTTTGAAAATAGCAGATCACGAACGATACACATCGTATGATCATATTTACATCAAGCACGAAACCTTGCAAAAATAAAACCGCACTGTTTAGGAAGTCATATGCACCAGCTAAAACTATAAGGAACAGCCCTGGAATCATCATCATCAAATTCAGGAGAGTGAGTAGTTGGGTTGGGCTCGGGGAGGAAGGGGCATGCAAACGGGTATTCCTTCAGCTGGGTGATGCGTACATAGGGCTTTGCTGTATTTTATTCTTTATATCTTTTATAAATGTGTCATATTTTACAAGAGTAAAATTTACACTTATTTACATTTCATAATGCCTAAAAACTAAAAAGATTATATGAAAAAATATTTACAAATCTGCAACATTTTTGACAGTATGTCTTTAATATATGGAATGCTCTTAAAAACACTTTTGAAAATGGCCAATAGCCCAAATAATACAGGGGTAAAGCCATAAAATGGCAGTAAGTAACAACAAAAATACCATTTTTTAAAGACTTTATTTGAGAGAGAGAGAGAGAAAGCATGAGTGGTGGTGAGGGACAGATGGAGAAGCAGACTCTCCATTAAGCAGGGCTTGGCCCCAAGATCCCAAAATTATAACCTGAGCAGAAGACAGATATTTAACCAACTGAGCCACCCAGGGGACCCCCAAAATACCATATTTTAATCTAACAGATTAGCAAAGAATAAAAATAGTAACAATGCTAAAACTGGATTGGGGTAGGCGAGGTGACAAGCACAAGGTCCGTGGGCATGCGCCCTGCCCGGCGTATCTTTCCTTGCAGGCAATTTGTCAACATGGATCCAAAGCCTTCAACTATTTATAGACTTAGATCCAACAGTTCTAAGCCTAGGACTCCATCCATCTCGCAGAACTACTTGGTTAAGTGAGTGCTCAGGGATGTATGTTCAAGAATGTTCACTGCAGGACTGTTTATTACAGTTAAAAAATGCAAAACACAACACTGCTGAAGTGTTTAATCCAAGACTGGCACATCCATGCAAGGTAACAATACAAACACATTAAAATTTGATATAGCTCCGTATTTATTGATATGGAAATACGTGGACGGCGTATTAAGGGGCATCGTAATAGAAGAGACTACACGAATGCAAGTTCACTCTATTACAAAAGTTTGTGCGTGTGCACGTGTGTGTGCACGTGTGTGTGTGCACGTGTGTGTGTGCACGTGTGTGCACAGGTGCCGCTGACACGACCGCCTTCACCCTCTCCTGCCCAGGAATAGGCCAGAGCCTCCTAAACAGTCTCTAGCCCTTGCCTTCCTGCAGCCCATTCTCAACATTGCAGCCTGAATGGACCCTTTAAAACACAAGCCAGATCCTGTCCCACCTCTGGTCAAACACCCCAACGGCCCCATCTCCCTTGGAATGAAATTCAAAGTCTCCATTGCCTTCCTTACAAGGCCTTACATCATCTGCACTCCCCTCTTCTCCCCGTTTATCTGACATCCTTGTCTCCCCACTTGCTCACCCTGCCCCAGGCACCCTGGCTTCTTGATTTTCTATCAATCTCCTGAGCATACTCCTGCCTCAGGGCCTTCGCACTTGCTCTTCTCTCTGCCCAGAATGCTATTTCTGTCTGTAAAAAAAGGCAAGACCTCCCCTGACCTCCCTGCTTACAGCTGCAACCACCTCACACCAGCACTCCCTTCTCCCTTCCTGGCTTCTGTGTCCCCCAGGCACTTCCCACCCTCTTCGAATCCCATAGAACACTGTCCCGTCATTGCCTGTCTGTCATCTTCCGTTAGAATGGACATCCACATGCAGAAGAATGAAACTGGACCACTCTCTTGCACCATACACAAAGATAAACTCAAAATGGATGAGAGATCTAAATGTGAGACAAGATTCCATCAAAATCCTAGAGGAGAACACAGGCAACACCCTTTTTGAACTTGGCCACAGTAACTTCTTGCAAGATACATCCACAAAGGCAAAAGAAACAAAAGCAAAAATGAACTATTGGGACTTCATCAAGATAAGAAGCTTTTGCACAGCAAAGGATACAGTCAACAAAACCAAAAGACAACCTACAGAATGGGAGAAGATATTTGCAAATGACATATCAGATAAAGGGCTAGTTTCCAAAATCTATAAAGAACTTATTAAACTCAACACCAAAGAAACAAACAATCCAATCATGAAATGGGCAAAAGACATGAAGAGAAATCTCACAGAGGAGGACATGGACATGGCCAACATGCACATGAGAAAATGCTCCGCATCACTTGCCATCAGGGAAATACAAATCAAAACCACAATGAGATACCACCTCACACCAGTGAGAATGGGGAAAATTAACAAGGCAGGAAACCACAAATGTTGGAGAGGATGCGGAGAAAGGGGAGCCTCCTGCACTGTTGGTGGGAATGTGACCTGGTGCAGCCACTCTGGAAAACTGTGTGGAGGTTCCTCAAAGAGTTAAAAATAGACCTGCCCTACGACCCAGCAATTGCACTGTTGGGGATTTACCCCAAAGATTCAGATGCAATGAAACGCCGGGACACCTGCACCCCGATGTTTCTATCAGCAATGGCCACAATAGCCAAACTGTGGAAGGAGCCTCGGTGTCCATCGAAAGATGATGGATAAAGAAGATGTGGTCTGTGTATACAATGGAATATTCCTCAGCAATTAGAAACGACAAATACCCACCATTTGCTTCAACGTGGATGGAACTGGAGGGTATTATGCTGAGTGAAGTAAGTCAATCGGAGAAGGACAAACAGTGTATGTTCTCATTCATTTGGGGAATATAAGTAATAGTGAAAGGGAATATAAAGGAAGGGAAAAGAAATGTTGGGAAATATCAGGAAGGGAGACAGAACATGAAGACTCCTAACCCTGGGAAACGAACTAGGGGTGGTGGAAGGGGAGGAGGGCGGGGGGTGGGGGGGAATGGGTGATGGGCACTGAGGTGGACACTTGACGGGATGAGCACTGGGTGTTTTTCTGTATGTTGGTAAATTGAACACCAATAAAAATTAATTAAAAAAAAAAAAAAAAGAATGTCAGTCCCAGGAAGGCAGGGATTTGGTTGGCTCTGTCCCCTGCTGTGTCTCCAGAGTCCAGAACAGAGCTCGGCACATAACAAGCCTCCACAAACAGTGATTGCCTGACGACGTCACTGGATAATGACGCATAATGGCCAGAGGAAGAAGGTAGTTTCGGGCAGTGAAATGTATGATGCAGCAGGCAAACCAAACAACGGATTAGAGTCCCTGGGCCAGGCAGACAGGTTGCTTCCTTAAATAAAGTTGGCCAGAGGTGGCTTTTCTGATGCAGAGTCATCTGAGCACGACCTGAACGAGCAGAAGTCAGGTACTGAAGGACTCAGAGGGAGGATGCTCCAGGCGGAGGCCACAGACAGCACAAGGCCACAGGAAGGGCCTAAGGAGCTGAGAGATGGGCCCCGAGGGGTTATCTCGGTTTCTACCACGGCCATCACAGGGCATTTTTTTTTATACTTCTTTTTCTCTATGTGATGGCTTTTTCTATTATTTTAACACCAAACATGGCTTGACTGCACACTTGGGAAGCGCGTCGGTCTCAGGCTGCCTCCTGGGCCGCGGGTAGCTGTGGGGTTTGGGATCGCGGGCAAATGATGTCCACTTTGTGTCACATCAGGACGGTCGGGCTCCACGTGGTTCAGAACATGCACGACGGCCTGTTTTTCCCCTTCTCCCCAGAGAGAGGTCAGGGACCCCTTTCCCTCCTTGTGGAGCGCAGGCCCTGTCTTAGCCCGACACACAGCTAAACAGGGTTGCCCCTAGCAACAGCTGGGGACGCTCCTTTACAGCCTGGCCCAGACAGCTGGCAAATTCATTTATTTATTTGCTTATTTCTATTGTTGCACGAACAAACGCTTAACTCGAGATCTGCCCTCCTAGCAAATTCCCAAGTGCACAGTTGACTACATGCAAATCCTTAGCCCCGAGGTCGAGGCTTCCCTCTCCCCTGACATCATCCCAGAGCAGCTGGGGGAAGCAGGAGAGCTACCTGCAACCAGGACCCAGCAGCATAATTGTTGTTTTCTTATTGTCGATGTTACAATAAATCACCCCATTCTCTTCTCCTCCCCCTCCTCCTCCTCCCAGACAGTGGAGGAAAAGATAAATGAAGGGGGAATTTGCCTTCTGCCTGCTGAGCGCCTGACTGCTCCTCGGGTGGGTGCAGGTGCACCCAGAGGCGACAGGGTGAATTTGCTCTCAGTGAATCGGGAGTAAGTCTGAGTCTCTGGAGGGCGCTCAAGAAAAGACAGGAGAACCAGACGGAAGGCCAAACTCAGGGTGTGTGTACGGTGGCAACTGGGGGGGGGGGACATGTTTCAAGCAACAAGGCAGGAGGCCCATGGAGGGTGGGTACCTGGAGGACTTGGGACTGAGGTCCACGCTGCTGTCAAGGGGCCTCCAACGTGACTTCAAGTCATCGGAAAAGCCTGACACACACCACACACGCCTTCTGTGAGGGATTTTCCTTCATTTTATCTTGCTCCTGAGCGTGGCTGGATTTTTGAGTATTTGCTTTGGGAGGTGGAGAAAAAGGGCTTGTCTTCTCCACTGGGCAGGGCTGCTCCAGAAAGGATATGTGATGGTGAGGTGGCCAAAGGAGGCTGGTTCCAGAAATTGGACCCAGTGGCGGCTGAGGATAATGGGAACTAGCATCAGGTCAAAGTTCAAGCCAGCCTCATGCCTCAGTTGTACCTGGTCAGCATCAGATGCGCACCTGAGGGTTGCCGTTGGTCTTCTTAGTTCTCGTCACCCTTGAGGTAGTGCGCATTAATTTCTAGCCTTCCATTCCCGCATCTCCCCACCCAAATATCGGCCTCGTGAGAGGAGGGACTTAGTCTTTTTTTGTTCAGTGTTACAGTCTCAGCTGCCACAAAGTGGGCACTCAGTAAATATTTGTTGTTTGAATAAATACATAATTTTTTTTCAGTTCTTTTTTTTCTTTCTTTCCCTCCTTGAATGGCGATCACATATGCTGGAAGGCAACTCTCTCCGAAGTCCTTTGTTGCGTTGGCTGGACTTCCTCTCGAGAAAACTTCAGACAACCTGAGTTCCCCCTCTTGCTTCATGTGCTGGTTTCCATGTTTCTTCGTCTGTTAACCATTGTACACGACTGGCAGCTATAAACAGAGGCGTTTTCTATTTATCTGTGTAATTCTTCTCTTGGTTGGAAAGTTCACAATTTCTGGGTTCGTTTCCTCCTCTGCTATTTAAGATGAATTTTAAGTGCAGGAATATGACCTGTCTTCAGAGAAAATCAGAGTCTGTTGGCCAAAGGAAAATGTGGGCTCAGGCGACACTTTCTGGAAAGCATCATTAAGACGATCCTTCATGCAGTAACAGGTCAGAAAACAGGGCAGAGTCGAATTAGACAAATGATTTGTGCAAACAATTGTGGGGCCTCCTTGCAGCTGCTTTGTGTACAATTTCCAACTGTTGTCTATGAGTACGGAGCGTCTGGCACACTTCAGAGGCGGGAGGTTGGGAGGGGGTTAGATACTAAAAGCAAATATCATACACGGCCTTCAAAAAGTTGGATTGCTTTTATTTATTTATTTTTTAATTTTTATTTATTTATGATAGTCACACAGAGAGAGAGAGAGAGGCAGAGAAAAGATCGGTGTTAAGAAAAGCAAATTCTTCTATTTTCTGAGGCTTGCCAGGAACTCAAAGTCTCTTTGACAGCCCACTCTCCTCCTTTCCTGCTTCTAGAGCACCGCCCCCCTGCCCCGCCATCCATTACAGTCTTGATCAAGTCTGTCTCTGAGCCTCTCTTTCCTCACCTGTAACATGGGAAGAATGTACCCATCTGCCCCCCCCACACGTGCACACGTGCATGCACACGCACGGGGAGGATTGAGGTGGACTGCAGTAAGAAGCAGCCCAACCGCTGGCTCACAGTAGACAGGCAAGAATGACTTGGTGAGGAAATGAGTGCTAACTTCTCTTATTGACAACATTTATTATTACTATTCTATGTCTGCTTCCGTCCTCCGAATACAATGTGCCTTCTAGAGCTGCCTTCAGTGCTACAACCCATAAGAGACAACGTGGGCCTTTCAGGGCCAGTAGGAGAGAGACTCCCATCACTAAGGGAGGCTGTGGAGGGCAGCCAGGGCCCTTGAAGCTGAGGTGGGGGGGCACCTGGTCACTCTTTTCTTAGTACCTTTATTGAGGCACGACTGCTACACAAAGAGCCGCGCATGTGCACAATTTGATGAATCTGGACATCTGTAGACATGATGCCGTCCCCACGATCAAGGTAAGAGACCTATCCAACACCTCCCAGAGTTTCCTTGCATGCCTCTTGGCTTTTTTTTTTTTTTTTTTTTTTTGCTTTGATTTGTGGCAGGAACACTTAACATGAGACCTACCCTCTTAAATTTTGAAGTGCATAACACCTATTGTCAACTCTAGGCACTGCGTCATATGGCAGGGCTCTAGAACTTACTCCCCCTGCATAACTGAGACTTCATACTCACTGAACGAAACCCCTCATTTCCTCCTCTCCCAGCCCTTGGCAACCGCTGTTGGATTCTCTGCTTCTGTAAGTTTGACTATTTTAGATACCTCGTATGGGTGAACTGACGCAGGACGTGCCCTTCTGTGAGCAGTTTATTTCATTCAGCATAATGTCCTTCAGATTCATCCATGTTGTCTCAAATGACAGGATTTTCTTCTTTTTAAGGCTGAGTAATGTTCCATCATGCGTAAGTACCACATTTTCTTTTTCCATTTATCTGTTGATGGACACAGGGTATTACTCTAACTTGGGCACTGTGAATGATACTGTAATAAACATGGGAGTGCACATATCTCTCTGAGATCCTGATTTCAATTTTTTTTTTTTGGATATATGCCCAGTGGTGGGATTGCTGGATCATAGGCCATTCACACCTTTGAAGAGACAGCCCACGTGTGTAGCAGAGGCCACAGCTCTAGAAACCAGAGGCTTGCGTTCTAGTCCCAGTTCTTCACTTCCTAGACAAGTGGCTTCCGTGGGTGTTGCTTTCTGCATCTGCCAAATGAGGGGGACAAAAGACCACCCAGCCCAAGGATGCTGGGGCAATCAGCAAATGAAGACTGTGACAAGACCCAATACAATGGCTTCTGTAGCCTCCACTACGTATCCAGGACTCTGGCTAAACACTTGACATTTATAATTTCATTTAACGTCCATCCCCACTTTATAGGGGAGACTATGAAGGCTCAGAGAAGTTTAGAAAAATTTTTGCTGTAGGCCATACCCTCAGTCTTGGTGGATCGGAGAGGTGAACTCAAAAAGTGTGAATCCATGGTAGCCCTGCTCACGGAATGCCCCTCGGTCAACAGAAATGGAGTGTTCCTGAATCCCACAAAGCTGGCTCCAGGAAAAGAAGATTCCATAACCTGGTATAGACAGAAACAGAAAGAGATGACACACAACATGGTCTAAGAATTCTGAGACCCCCAGATAGGGACAGTAGGTTCAAGAGAGTTGGATCTCCACGTAGCAGAATGACAGCCTTATGTGATGCCTACATTTGTGGGTGCTGATGAAGCAGGTCCTTGCAGCAGCAGTGGGGGTCCTAGGGGACTTCTGAAGCCCCGTTACTCCATTGTTGGGGGCTTTTTGGGCCTGGCACATGTCTCATCCTGGGCAGATTGTCATCACCCCTCCCTGCATCCCCAGGAGGGGCAGAAAGAGGAGCCAAGCAGGACCCGTTGTGTTGGCTGCCAGGTGAAAGCAGGGGTGAAAGGCACCGACAGGCTGCCTCTGCCCTGTGTAGTCAGTCCATGGGACTGCATCTGCCTGGAGGACACCTGTGCTCACAGAGCAGCACAGACGCTCTTGTCTAACCACAGAGGTGCCCCCACGGGTGTGGGAGGTCCCAGGTCCTGGGGAGCTGTCCTTGTCCAGACGTTTCCTTCATCTCCCCATCCCTCATTTCCTTCTTGTGCTGGTTCAGTTTCAGGAGAAATGACTAGGATCCATGCCTTCATCTTGCTTTCAGGCCCAGGCCTCTCCTGCTCGCAGCACATGCTCTGATCGGGGGCCATGCTGCCCATCTGCAAGCCTGAGTCTCAGCAGGCGAGGCTCCAACACGCAGGATGGCAAGGGGACAATCACTGCCACCGGCCCAGACCTCCACTGCTGTCACCTCCAGCACACATGTAATCAAGCCCCAGCAGAAGACCTGTGACACGTGGGGCCCGAGAATTTTCTTTTGGAGGGCACGGGGCGTTGACGGCATGCTGAGCATGTACCTTGCTCGGCAGCACCCCTGCCCTCCACCCACCAGATGCCAGTGACAACCACTCCACTTCCAGGCAAAGAAAAAATAGTTAATGCAAACGTCTTAGTTTCCTTTTTAGATTTCAGGTTCCCAAGCTCCGAGTGCTCAGAGAGCTGGCAGCAAGGACGCCGAGAAACTGACACCATGTGAACCAACCTCCCTGAAGACTTCTGGGGTGGCATCGCGGGAAACAAGAATGATTAAAAACTGCTATTTTGCTGAAAACTAGAATCAAGGTATTACCTCTGCTCGTCCTTGTCCATTAAAGCACAGTATCGATTGCTGTATTGAAGTGGGAAACAAAAGCATGATTTACTGAAAATCAGGAGTTTGGGGCTTCCTTGAATTTTTTTTTAATTATTATTGAAGAACACACAGTCCAGCCATTCAGCACCAGAAAAAAAGAGAGAAAAAAACCACTAATTTGAAATCCCGAGAGAATCTATGAAATCCTAGCCAAAGTTTTCACGCAACCTGAAAGCAATCAGAACCCCAGGGCCCTCACCTACCTGGGCACACACGGAAGTGACAGCTTTAAGAGCGTGTTGGCCATTCAAAAGCACCTGGTCAGCCTGGATTAGACGCTGCACCTCTGCCCAGGGTAACGAACGCAAGGATGGTGTTTGTACTGGGGATTCAGACACATGCAAACACTCTAAAAATAACGCTGAAGTTGGAAGAGTCCAGATCCCTTATCCTTTCCCCTGCCAGGATCGCAATACTTTGGAGCATCCATGCGGTATGAGAGGCGCCTGCTGCGCTTGGCCAGCACCCTCCCTGGCCAGCTGGATGCTTCAGGAGCAAGAGGCGTCCAGAGGGATGTCTGGCCCCTCATGGGCTCCAGCCGTAAGGGCTAAGAGGAGCTAAATTTAGCTCAACAACCTCTCAGAAGTGCGTTACTACTTGTTTGTTTGTTAACATGTCGGAGCGTGATGGCCAGGCCTAATAATATGCAGTTTTGAATTGAACCCACCCAAATCATTCCCAAATGGCTCCTGTCAAGTCATGTTAGTTGGCTTGATATTGGGGCTGGAACATCATCCACTAGCTGAGAAGAAGGACAGTCTGTCACTCCCATCTGGTAAGGATATCCAGGCAGTGGAGGGGCGCGCGGTCCTTCCCTCAGAGTCTGGCTCTGGCACCCTGTCCTTTCTGCCTCCCGTGATACCGGCCCCAGTCCCAACCGTGGCATCAAGAATAACCACCAGCAGAAAAATGTCTATGAGGTGTCCTGCGCCGAGTCTAGTGCTTTATACACATTATCTCATTTCATCCTCCCCCTTGGAGGCAGGTCCTATATTGAGTGTGGTGGTGGCTGCATAACTCTTGAATATGCAGGACGCCAATGAATTACACGCTTCAAATGGGTCCACTGCATGGTCTGTGAATTCCATCTCTATAACGCTGCTAAAAATAGCACTTAAAAAATATGGAGGCTGCTAAAGAAAGAAATGTAGAGCCTTAACTTTGCACATTAGAAAAGAAGAAAGGCCAAAAATTAATGAGCTCAGTATCCAACTTTATAAGTTGGAAGAAGAAAAAAAAAAACAAAAAACAAAAAACAAAACAACTCTGAAGCCAAATCCATTTCCACAGCTGGGGCCGCACAGCTTGTCTGTGCAGGGCGGGGTCCCTGTCCAGGTTTCCCGCCTCCTGGCCGGTGGCCCCGCGGCCCCTCTACAGTTCCTGGTCGCCCACGCGGCATGAGCTACCAGGAGAGGGTGGCACTCATCTTCACCTCCCCGTGGCCTCACACTTAGGACGTACTTCATAAATGTTTGTGCAATGGATCATCCGCTTGAATTATTATACTGATTACACCAATCCATTCTGTAGCCGTTTGCTCTAGCACGTTCGTTCGCGGGTGATTTATACGCATTATAACGGAGGATTAGCGCTCACTGCCAGGGAAAGGGCGTCATGAAATTGAAGATATTCAGAGAAGAGCTTCTGTCACCTGAGCGCTCAACATGGATTTGGAAATGAAAGAGGCCAAGGAGCGGTAGATGCCTCGAATGATTTCCTGGGACTTGCAGATGACTTAAAGCAAAAGGTCAGAGCTCCTTGCAATTAGTTTCCCAAGCAATCGGTACTCAGGCGCTCTCTGGGCCTTGTGGCTCCTCGGCCACTAACAACCGCGTTAATGGGAAGATACACTTGAGTCCAGAACAGTCCAGAGATTCATTAACATTTTCCTCCTCTGTGCTTCTTCTCTCCTGACCCCACTTCCCACTTTAGAGGAAGGAACAGGTCCTGAGTACCGGTGAGTGAGATGCTACAGGTGTCACAAACCTGTGCCCTCTGTGAACCTGTTCCATCCCCACCTGCTCTCCCTAAAAATGAACCTTAAAAAGACCCCCACCCAGTATTTATTCATGAGAAAAGTAGTGCAAGACAAAAAATAAAAAAGGTATTTCCTGCCCCCCTTCGGTGTTTTTCATTGACATCCACCCCACCACCACCACAGATTAGTTGATTTTTGCTGTTTATATGTGATTGCTTATTTTGTTCCTTTCACATTATCTCCAGAACATTTCCTTGCATCAATACTCCTTAGAAAATCTGACAGTGGGTGGGGGTAGCCCCGAACCGTGGAGCCCTCCATCTAAGTGCCTGAAGCGGGGCTAGACGAAGCTGGCGTGCTGTTTCTCTGGTCTCTTTCCATCCAATGCATCAAGTAGCCTCTATCTGGGGAAGTGAACTGAGGGCAGCCATGCCCTTGTGGGGAGGGAGGGGAACAGCTCATCTCTTCCTAATTATCTTCACCCAAGGTCATCCCACTGCAGAAGAGGAAGACTCAGGTGATAGATTCTGGGGGGAACTCTCCCTTCCCTCTTGGCTTCTGGGAGTCAGTTGGGCCTTTATTCTTAAGCATGGAAAGACCTGAATGCTTTAGAGATACTGCAGGCTCTCCGTACCTCCCTCCTGCAAATAAACCCTCACGAAGGAAAATGGAAGTTGGGCAGGAGCTCTAGCCTAAAAGTCCTATGACTGGTGTGGCCCAGAGTGGGAAGGGCAAATTATCACCTTCACAGTACTTTCTTCCCATTTCCCTTATATCTTAATAACTTATCTTTTTGTTTTAAGAGAGGGGTGGGGGAGGGGCAAAGGGAGAAGGTGAGCAGCTCCAGCAAGCTCCACTCCCAGCACAGAGCTTGAACTCACAACCCTGAGATCATGACCCGAGCTGAAATCAAGAGTCAGACACTTAACTGACTGAACCACCCAGGCACCCCAAATTATCTTTTTAAAGTGGGATTTCTGCCTCCTCTTGTTATAGGCTGAATTGTGTTCTCCCAGAATTCACATGTTGAAGACGTCACCCCTAGTACTAGAGAATGTGGCTCTATTTGGAGTCAGGGTCTTTTAAAGGGGTGATTAAGGTAAAATGAGGTCATTAGGGTAGGCCCTAATCGTGGGTAGTGTCTCTGTAATGAGAGGACACAGAGACACATAGAGGTAAGACCATGTGAGGACACGGACACAGGGAGAAGACGGCCACCCACAAGCCAAGGAGAGATGCATCAAGAAACCGACCCTGCTGACACCTTGACCTTGGACTTCCAGCCTTTAGACTGTGAGACAATAAATTCCAGTTCTTTAAGCTCCTCTAATTGTTTCAGCAGCCCCAGCACACGAATATGCCACAGAAAATTAACGGGAAGGTTCTCTGTTACTCTTTAGGACAACATTACATAGATATCTCTTCTCCTGCAGATAGGATGGCGATGGTCGTAGAGCTTTGCTCAGTGAAGAAATAGTCTCAGGCAGCATGGGAAGGAAACCAGAGTCAAAACAAGCCAAAACAAAGTAAAATTCAAGAAGCTGTCCCTGTACTCGAGTGGAGAGGTGCTCAGAAAGAGACGGGGTCACTGTGAAGCAGACTGTCTCCAGGATTAAAGCCAGAAGGGACTCTTGCATTGAGCCAAAAAAAATTGTTTAAATGGATGGCAAAGAGTCCATCCGGTGCCCGTATCATTTTCTTATTTCACTTGTGGTTGACATTTAGATTGTTTCCATTTTTTTTTACCCCTAGAGAAAAAAAAAAGGCATGTTTTTGTGCACAGAACTTATTTTTTTATAACAGCTTTATTGATATATAGCTCACATATCATAAAATTCACCCCTGTAAAGTATACAATGTAGAGGTTTTCAGTTCAGTCACAAGGTGTCTGACAATCACCACTATCAAATTTTAGAACATTTTTACCATCCCCGAGAGAAACCCCTTACCCATTTAGCAAAAACTCCCCATGCTCCCCAACCCTCATCCCCTAGTAGACACTAAATCACTTTCGGTCTCTATGGACTTGTCCATCCTGGACATCTGATACGGTTGGAATCCTAGACCATGGGGCCTTTGGTGACTGGCTTCTTTCACTCAGCACGGTGTTTCCAAGGTTCATCCGTCTTACAGAACTCCATCTTATAGCATCCCATCCCTTTCTCTGATCAAATAATATCCCGTTGTACAAATACCACACGTGATTTATCCACTCATCAACTGATGGAAACATTGGTGTGCTTCCACTTTTGGGCTACAGTGAATAACACTGCTGTGAACGCTTGTACACAAATTCCAGCCTGGGTGTGTTGCACTCTGCTTAGGTGTATGCCTATGAGTGGACCTAGATGTTCAACATTTTGAGGAACTGCCAAACTATTCTCTAGAGTGGCTGGCCCATTTTATAATCCCACTGGCAATGGGGTTATGTCCATTGTGAGGACAGATTTCCACCTTAAAGCCTCTAGACACACACTGCCAAACCGGTTTGCTGAAAGGGGGCATGAGCACTTTCTTTAATAGCTTTCCTTTGGGGTCATTAATTCACATCTATCACCTTCTGAGTCTGGCACAAAGTTTATTTGGTCCAGGAAGGTTTATCCGACGTGCGCTTTACTCTGCTCTCCATGCACTGCCCCCCCATCCCCCCACCCCCAGCTCTTCAAGTTCAATTTGTAAATTACTTAGGCATTTTCTCAAACACTCTTCACCTGTGAGTACCTTTCAAGCTCCTGAAGGTCAGGTACCATGTTTCAATTTATTTTCTATTTTGGCAGAGCAGGCAGGGAAGGAATCTGCATACAAAAGATATTCAGCAAAGGCTTTCTGACCAGTAATTTCAAAAGATGTAAGATGGGCAAATGGTTGTGCGTTTGTATTATTAAGAACGCTGCCCAGCAGGACTGAGGTTCCTGCCTCTGGGTCCTCTATCGGACTGGAGAATCTTCGAAGGCAGAGAATTAGCCTATTTGGGCTTTGTAGTCCCACCAATCCCATAAGAGGGTGAGGAAACCGTCCTGTGGTAGGCAACCACCCGTTCCAGGCACCTCTGCCATATGCTTTGTAACTTACGTCATCTACTCTTTTCTTTTTAATTATTTATTTATTCACGAGAGGCACAGAGAGAGAGGCAGAGACACAGGCAGAGGGAGAAGCAGGCTCCATGCAGGGAGCCCGATGCGGGACTCGATCCCAAGACCCTGGGATCACACCCTGGGCTGAAGGCAGACGCTCAACCACTGAGCCACCCAAGTGTCCCTTATCTAATCTTCAAAAGAGTCCATGTAGAATTTAGTAACCACGTGCTACTATTGTCATTTTACACAAGAGACTCCTGAGACCCAGAGAAGGACACTTGCAGAATGCAGCAGTCGCCACAAAGGTCCCTATAGTCTGCTGCTTAGTAGACCCTCAAAACATGGGCCATGTTGTTAAAATTATAGGGAAAAAAAGAGAACATATTCTAAATATGAAAGAAGCTTCGTTTTTTCCCCCTTTTTTATAAATATTCCTTACCCTAAAGATGGTGAACACATTTGCATGTGGTATCACTGTCTTGTAACCTAGCTTTTCTCCTTCATGATGGATTTGAACCTTGAGAAATTCATACATTATTTTCTTTTATTTGAAAATACTCGTTGTTTTCTTGAAAGTAGTTGTACTATGAAAATAAATTAATAAAATAGTAATTTTAAGAGTTAAAAAAGATCAAACAACAGTGGAGAAAATCTGGCAGGAGGACACAAGAGAATTGGGGACAATATGCAACACTTCTCTTGGCCAGAGAGAAATGCTTTAGATCTTGCAGTAGGTAAGGGGACCCTTGTACCTCAGCCTTGTATCACCTGGGATAACGTGGTATCCAGCAGCCAACTCAGAGAAAGCCAGGGGGTCAGAATATCAGAAATGGAAGAGCCCTTGCTGGCCTCTAAGGGGAACTCAAGTTTTCCCCTCCAGATCCGGAAAAACCCAGGAAGTGGAGTAGGGTTTTTGTGACCTTGGTACCAGGCACTAGCAATAGGGGATGGAGCTTCCCTGTGCTTTGGCCAGAAGCTAAGACCTCAGGATCTAGAGGGATGAGAAAATAATCCACCAACTATTTTCAATATTTCAAAAAGGTTAGTAGAAATGTCATATCTCCAAGCCCTCCATAGACACGCATATCCCTGGCCACCAAACTATCTAAAACTTTAAGTCTCATTGCTTTAAACTCTAATAAAAGACATGCTATGCGTCAGTACCAGTCCTCTAATATGGACGAGAAGATGTTTACCACACGCATGACCTCTTTCTCCTGAGTACCCAGCCAGACTACTTTCCCACCCTCCCTTGTGGTTAGGTGTGCTGGTGAGCCTGACTCCTACCCAAGGAGTGTGAGTGGAAGTGATGTGTGCCACTCCCAGGCCCGGTTCACATAACCTCCACCAGCCACCCCCCAGACCCTTCCCTTAAGCTGGCAACCTTGGAGTGCGTATTGACGACAGCAAAATCACAAGACAAGAGGAGCCTGGATCCCTGAGTTACCACTTGGAGGGGAGCTATCTGCAACTCAGGGGCACCTGTTCAGAATTTACATGCATGAGAAATATACTCTTACCATGTTAAGCCAGGGGATTTGGAAAATTATCTATTACAGTAGCTAGCATCACCCTAACTCACCCAGATGTGATTAAGTCACTGTAGACAAAGTAGTTTCCAAGTCATAGTTTGTACACTGGACACTGATAACCAGTATCATAACCAGGTAACGGAGAATTCTTGGGGTTGAAATTCTTCATCTCACAAGCGGATCAGATGAGAATTCAAGCGATTTGTATGAGACCATAGAGGTGGGAGTCAGATCCATGCTTTTGGGTTCTGCTATAGGTCACACCATCGTGTGACCTCTCTTTATATTTTACATACCATAGCAGCATAGACAGTTACAAGCCAAAGGTAGATATTAAATAGTCAGGAATCTAAGCCATGCTGAGGAGGAAAAAAAGAAATCTCAGGAAGAGTCTCCTCTTCTATGTGCATTTGTTAATTGCATGGGAAAATAGCATTTTCTCAGAGTTTTTCCCCATTATATACCAACCAGCAATTCAGGTGCTGAGTTGATTGTATCTGCCTCTTGGGAGAGAGAAAAAGTCATTTGATAAGTCATCTTGTTGGTTTCGATCTGTGTGCTTTTTTTTTTTTTTTTTTTAAAGATTTTTTTTTTTAATTTTTATTTATTTATGATAGTCACAGAGAGAGAGAGAGGCAGAGACACAGGCAGAGGGAGAAGCAGGCCCCATGCACCGGGAGCCAGATGTGGGATTTGATCCCGGGTCTCCAGGATCGCGCCCTGGGTCAAAGGCAGGCGCGAAACCGCTGCGCCACCCAGGGATCCCCGATCTGTGTGCTTTTTATTGCCATTATCTCTTTTCCTTCATATTAAAAATCAGGTAAGAAATTTACAGTCAACCCAGCACGAATTGAAGTGGATGCAGAGTAATAATAATAACAGGAGCCTGAACATTCACTGAGCGCTTGCTTCTGTTATATAGGCACCATGCTAAACACTTCAAGTACGCTCTTTCGCTGATCCACAGAAAGGGGACTCCTGAAGTGGGAATTACTATTATGCCCATTTTCCTGATAACAAAACAGAGGTTCCAAAGATAAAGGGACTAGTCTGCGGTTGTATAAAGGCCTTATGGATCAGCCACCTTTGAGACCACAGCTGGTGATGTAGCACTAAATTGGACTGTCATGTGATGAGACGAAAGGCAAAAGCAGTGTTTTTTAGCACCTCAGAAGGCCATGAATTATTTTTATAACTCTCAGACTGGGAAAGGTGGGCTATCAAGGGGCTAGTAGACATTTCAGGCAGTTATGAATTCAGCATCTTAGGGTCACCTAAGACAGAGCTCAGAATCTTAAGAGAGAGTCTCATATGGAAATGGAACTTTCCAGAAAAAAAAAAAAAGTTTGTTTTATCCAGTCAGTAGGGCCTTTTGAATTTCTGGTTAGAGGAAAGTGTGAATTCTGACAAGGTATTTAAGGAGAATATGAAACACTACACACAAGCACTGGGCTCAGGCCTGAGTTCAAAGCCTCTCTCCGCCAAGAACAAGTTGTGGTCTTAATCTTTCTAAGCCATGGTTGGTATTTTTTTTTATATGAAAATAAAAAAGGTGGGTGCAGACAATAATACTTACCTCATAAAGATGTTATGAGGGTTAAATAAAATAATAAAATAAAATAATACTGCAAAAGCTTTTAGCTCACACCTTGCCTGGCTCCTAGACGGTGCCTAATAAATGGTAGAGTTTATTTCAAGTGTTATTGGTTTCTTGTAAAAGGCAACTTTCCAAGTAATCCTAGAAGATTTATTCAACTCAGACTGAACTCTGATTATATTCACCTCTGTTTTTTTGTGTGTGTTTCTGATTTTTTTGGGGGTATTTTTTGCAAAATTTCTAGAACTGCATGGCCAATAGGTCTGTATGGTAGCCACTAGCCACATCAACCTATTTAAATTTATTAAAATTAAAATGTCAATTTTTTGCACCTCAAGTATTCATATCCACATGAATTTATTGGCTACAGACAGAACAGACAGAATATTTTCATCATTGCATGAAGTTCCTTTGGACATTGTTGGTCTAGAAAAAGAACAGAGCTGGAAAGAATTTAGGAAATACATTCACTTGCATGGGGCAATTTTGCATCTGTCTGCTGGAGGCAGGCTGATGGACCAGATGGACCAAAGGGGCCCTTCTGTAACCATGAAAATCTGATGCTCCCTGGAGAGATGCTTCATTTTTCAGAACATCTTCCCGGACGGATATACGTTAAATAATGACACTAGGTTCCCCTGGGCAGGAAATCTCAGAAACTAAGGTTGGTGTTCCCCGAGTGCTTGACTTCTGTCCAGGTCTTAGGTCCTAAAAGGATCCAAGCTACTGAGATATGATGAAGGACACCACACAAGGGCACTTGTGTGAATAAAAAATCATACATGTTGTGAAAATACCATTCAAGGAAAACAAAACAGTAGAGACATTGTTTCCCGTAGAATCAATGGTCCGAAAGCGAACAGGAGTATGAATTTTGTTTACATCTGTTCATCTTTTGCATTCCCCCCTCCCGACCAATATGACCATATTTTTACATAAAATATGTTACATGGGCATAAAATATGTTATACTCAGGCTGTTGTTTTTTTAATTTGGAGAACAACACCTCAATAACACTTCTTTCTAAAAATGTTGTTATATTTCCGAGAAGCACTCAAAGGCTTTTATAAACAAACTTTTATAAAACATATATGCAATGTTAAAGCAGGGTATGTTATGTGCCAAAAAAGCATTTATATTATAAATTTGTTTTGTTTAAAAAAAAAAAAACGAAGAGAGAAATCCAGTTGGTTGCAATTAAATTACGGAATGGCAAGCTATTTTTCTTTCTTGTCTTTCGCAGTTCATGGTGCAATTTCATTTTTCCCATTTTTAAAGATCATACAAATCTAGTTTATAAACTTTTCTTACTAACTGAGGGCAACTCATTAGCAGATGTGAGGATGCATAAAGCATTTCTAAGGCTTTGGATTTTCTTCAGTTGAATCACAGATCTTCAAAGATCTCCCACTGGATGTAACTGAGTGGTTCTGTGAGTCACATGGATAATACCCTGAGTGCAGTTCTGAGAATACGGACCAGTAGAGACAAGGAGAGTGGTCAAGGCAGGGACACCTGGCCTCCCTAGTGGGGTGGAGAAAACAATGCAGATACCTCACCAGGGAACAGTGAATAGACCAGGATGTCTCCATTCTCACACCACGATCTAGAATTTTGCATCCAACTGAAGTTTAAAGGCTCCACACTCTTCCTTTTGTTCAATATTAGAACTATATTTGCTTTGCTCCCCAGGATTCCCAAAAGTTATTGGTAGTGACTCCGCCATCTTCTCTGAGAGTTTGAGAGGTAATTTATCTGGCCCACAAGAGCAGGCTAATGTTCTTTTACAATTTCCACATCTATTTTGAGCTTCAATTTTCTATTGTTCATTGTACTAGAGACGCTGATCATGGTGCCTGCCTGTCCATAGCCCTCGTCAGAGGGAAATATTCCCAATTATATACACAATGCTACTTCTCTCCACTCAGCCAAAGCTAATTGGAGAGAGTCACAATGTCATCTGAAGCTGTCCAGAGGCCTGGGAGGAAAACTGAACTTCTTGGTTCTCTAATTTCTAGCTTTGTGATCTTGTGCAAATTATTTAAACTTTATAAGCCTCTGTTTCCTCAAGTGAAAAACAGACAGGGACACTTGCTTTTTGGTCGTGGTCACTGTACAGGGAGATGACCCATAACGTAATAAAATCTCTGGCAAAACAGAAGCGCCTGGTAATGTGAGCCACTGGTTTCACTGTCATCGTCATCATCATCATCACCACCATCACCACTACCACCAATATCAATGTCATCATCACCTTCATAACCAGTATCAACATCATTATAGCCACCACCATCACCATCATCGCCAATACCACCAGTATCAACATCACCGCCATCAGCAATATCAGTATCATCATCCTCATCACCCAGGTGAGAAGAAGAGAGAAGCGGAAAAGCTTAGAGATGTGAGGTTGATCTACAGGCAGCACCTTGAGTAAGCAGAGGGAAGCAGTGTGCAGGGGAGAGATAATGACTAATGTGGGCAGTACTGGCATTTAGTGGGCAAAGGCCAAGCATACTGAGCATCCTTTAATGTGCAGGAGTATTGTATATAATACTCAAGAAGCAGCCTGAATCCCATGGGGCTTTCAAAGCTTCTGCTGGACAATGCGTATAAAACTCAAGCCTAGAATCTAACTACATATGACATAAACACAAACATACTGTTTACCAGGTTTTAATACACACTGAATTTTCCAAGAATGTATCTACTGTGTAAACCAAAGAAAGGCCACAGTTTGTTCTGTTGGAGATTTGCTAAGAGTCAGTCACTGTGGTGGTTTCAAACATAGCTGCAAACTCTTTGATGCTCTTCCCATCCACAAGTGGGATCTACATGCTCATACCCTCCCCACTTGCTACCCCCACCCTGTATGACTACTTTGATCAAGAGTATGGCAGATTTGATGTGTGACTTTCAAGGATAAGTTGTAAAAGTCCGTGTGGCATCTACTGTGACACTCCTCCTCAGAACCCTGGTTGCCATGTAAGAAGTCTGAACGCCCTGAGATCACCAGGCTGGATCACCACATGTAGGCAGTCCAGTCCTCAACCCTTTGGCCCAAGGTCCGGGCAAGTGAATGAAGCGTAGCCGTCTTGAGAGAGATTCAGCTTCAGCTGTTCCAGGGCCAGCCACTGGGAGTCATTCCAGTTGAGGGCCCAGATATCATGAAACAGCAAAGAGCCATTCTTTCTGTGCAATTCCTGAATTCCTGACCCATAGGATTTATAAACATCATAAATGATCACTTGGGGTTTTGATTTGTTCTACTGCAATTGATAATTGGAAGCCTCATCTTTTGGAAAATCATGGCGGTGGTACAATCGGACTCCATCAGTTTATACTTGAAAGTTGTCACATTCATGGTGATTCTGTAAATCCATGGTCACTTCATTTTTCTTTTCCTGTCTTCACATTTATAGATGATGCTCTATCTTACTTTTTGTTTTAGATAAATTACATCCCGGGCCATCCTCTTTCATATTTCAGTTAGGGAATTACATTACTTTCATTTTAAATTAGCATTTAGGCAGGTTATATTATCTAAAAAGTTCATTTTAAGAAAACAGATGTTGTAAAAATATTTTCTTTCTTCTTGTTATTTAAATTCAAGTAGCCAAAATAAACTACATAGTTTCAGATGTAGCGTTCAATGATTTATCAGTCGTGTATAACACCCAGGGCTCATCACCTCACGTGCCCTCCTTAATGCCCATCACCAAATTACCCCCATTCCCCCAACCACCTCCTCTCCTTCACCCCTCACTTTGTTTCCTATAGTTAAGAGTCTCATGGTTTTTCTCCCTCTCTGATGACTTCCCATTCAGTTTTCCCCTCCCTCACCCTATGATCCCCTGCTCTGTTTCATATATTCCACAGATCAAGGGGCGCCTGGCTGGCTCAGTTGGAAGAGTGTGTGGCTCTTGATCTCAGGATTGTGAATTTGAGCTCCATGTTGGCTGTAGAGATCATTTAAAATATTTTCTATAAAAAGAGAATTGGAAAAAAAAAAAAGAGAGAGAATTGGGTCCAATAGGTTGAAACCACTGAATAAGGCACTTTTTCCCCCTGAGACCTGGGGAGGGCGCTCGTTTTTGTTAACCATGTTCCGGGTTCCCCCAACATCTTGGCTGCATTTGTTTCCACTCCGTGAATTCTGTGACATTTTTGTAGTATTTCTGTAACCACCTGTTCTTAGCCAGCTTGGGCAGGTTCTTTCAACTCAAGGAGACTTGCCTGGGACATCCAGTTTAGTTCCAACAAGGCTCTTCTTTTCTTCTTGACAGAGAAAACAAAAGCCCTAGGAAATTAAGCCAAGCTGAGTTTTCTCAGGCATCTGTCAGCATTACTTATTAGATCCAGGAGACAGTGTCCTCTTCCTTCTCTATCTTCTTGTTCATTGAAAGTCACGTGATATTTCTTCTGTTTTCTCTTAGAATCTTCTATACTCCATTGTTTGATCTGGTATAAGCTTTAAAACCCAAATATTATTTCTCTGGGCAGCTCTCGGAATGTTC
This sequence comes from Vulpes lagopus, assembly GCF_018345385.1. Lineage (NCBI taxonomy): Eukaryota > Metazoa > Chordata > Mammalia > Carnivora > Canidae > Vulpes > Vulpes lagopus. The sequence continues at coordinate 132,256,357 of NC_054831.1, forward strand.
AACTCTTCCTTCATTGCTTGGTCTGCCTTTTTCCCTATTTCTTCCGGGCTTGCATTCCCCCATGAATATGTCCTGCATCTTCCATTCTTAAAGTGAAGTCTGAGCTTGTCATATGCATCCTGGGTATTACATTAAGATGCCTTTTGACTTTCACATCAAAAGCATTGGCAGTTTGGGTATCAGGAATTCATTTTTGACAGCCATTCACCCCTGGGGTCCTTAAAAATCTCTTCCCACATAAGTATATTTTTAAAGTCTGCCTCACTAAAATACAAAAAGGTTGGAGATCTTGCTCTGGGGGACTGGCGCCCGTGCGGGGGCTATCATAAATTATAAATGGCACATTCACTCCCTCAGTGTTTGCTGAAGATCCTTTTTGGGGTGTTTTCCTACTTCGTATTGATTACCTCCCTTGTCCACCCATGTGGGCTCCCAACTGCCTTGTCTGTACCAGCTACGACCCCACCCCTCTGGCATCGCAGATTAGCCCCAGGGAGGACAAATGATCAAGCTAGACCAACGCGAGCCTCTCTTCAGTGAACTTCAAATTGCTTCCAAGAGGTCAGCAAGATTTTAGTGTCGTTTGGGCTGGGCACTTGAGAAATAAATAAAGTAATTAAGTAAAGAAGTAAGTAAACAAATAAATGCTAAGATTGTGAGACAGAGACATTCTTCCTCCAGAAAAAAGAGGAAACACTCAGACATTTTGCAAGCACCAAAAACAAAAGAGAGACAGAGGGTCCTGGTGCTTCTGAGTGCCTGGGCTCAGTACCTGGCCCAGGCCCAGGGCCGTTTCCCACAGGTCCCCTTAGACACTTTATAAATCTCCCCACCTTTTGTTCTCTCCAGCCAAATCAATGTTGTTTCCCTCACATGCAAGCAGTCTTAACTAATCCAGAGATTTTTCTTTTGGATCAGTTTCCTGGTCGAGATTCCTGTTTTATCTGAAAAATCAGTTCAAAGAAGTTTAACAGTCATTTAAGCGTGATTTCCTGTCAAATTTGGCCTAATATTTGGAAAAAGAATAGCAATTTTGGAGAATATTCAAATCCGGGGCTTTTTTTCCTCAGGGGGGGAAAAGAAAAGACTGACCAAAGAACACAAAAGAGGAGAATACACAAAAAGAAAATTATCATTGTAGATTACAAAGCTGCCACACTAAAAGGAGTGTGGGCAGGGAGCTCACGTCGTGGGTGAGCCAGCATCAACTGGCACTAAGTGGGCTCTCTCTCAAGTGGCTGCTGATGATAGGATTTGTGAAGATTGGCTTTACGCAGACCCCAAATAGCCACCACAAAGTTCCTCAGGCCTTGGCACTGGGTTCACAACTTATTCCAGGAAAAAGCCTGCTTATAGTTTATTTTTGCAAAGCTCCGGGAAGGAAGCAAATTCAAAGGAGCCTGCTGCTAAGCAACCATTCCAGGCTGCCATCTTTGTTTCTGCAAGATACCAGGATAACCAGCTTTTTATGCCCTGGTGGGTTGTTTCTTGCTCTTCTGATGACTGTGGACCAGCTCGGTCCTGAGCAACCCAGAGAACTTCTCTAGCCATTGAGTGGCTGCAACTACACTCTCTCCAACAAGGGCTGCACCCCAGCCTGGGGCAGGAGCCCACCTTCCATATTTGCTCTTCCCTGGGTGCTCTCCTTCAGCCCTTTGGGAGCCCTTTAGAGTTCTTTATATCTTTATAGCTAGTCTCCTCCTGTAGCTTAACAATTCTTTAACTTCTCTAGTTTAAATAATATACCACTACTAATAACAACAATAATAGTAATGATAATGATAATAAAAGGCTTTGGATGAGCTAAATGCTAGGTCATAAAATTATCCCAAGATGCCTAAGCATCATGGTATTTACAAATTCCATGTCCTGGGGCATCATGACCTTGGTAGATTTTACTTTATTTTTTGAAGATTGATTGATTTGACAGAGAGAGAAAGAAAGAGAGAGAGCGAGCACATGGAAGGGGAGGGGCAGGCAGAGGGAGAAGGGGAAGCAGGCTCTGCAGGGAGCCTGATGTGGGGCCTGATCCTAGGACCCTGGGATCATGACCCAAGCCAAAGGCAGCCAGCCAGATGCCTCTCATCTATGGATTTTAGAACAAATAACTCACATGCTTCTTGAAAGATCTGTACTGGATCCTCAGTGCCAAGATTTTCTCTATTTTACAAATTATGTTTTAACTTTTGGAATAAAGACTATACCAGCCAGCTGATAATATTCCACAGCACAATGGGGTATCATACTGACTTGTGGAAGATTCTACAAATGTTTGGGCACGAAGCCAGATCTAATGGCTCAAAGCTAAGCTTGCACCACCACCTTCCCCCACTCCCCCACTCCAACCACAGACCAAAAGCCAGAAAATGTGCTCCTTTATGAAAGGTGATATCCAAGGAAGGTAAAGCTTTAACCAGGCACCTAGTTATTGCTAGCACTTAAATAGTTACATGTGCTAAAATTCAGAGAGCAGAGAGTAGAAAAAGGCTCCTGATGTCTGCTTCTAATAAAGCACTAAGCCTCCGGTCCTTTGCCCTCCCAGATTCCCACGGGCATGGCTATGACCAGCTGGAACGTTAATCTTGCAGGTATAATTTTATCACACAGAGAATGGAGTTGGTACCCCCTAAAGAGATATCTAGAGCCAGAAATTCTGAGATTTCACACCCTTAAGGCCTGAATTTGTCAAAGAACCCAGAGCAAATTAACCTATTTCTCTACTCAGGAGAGAAGACAAAATATGTCCGTCTTCACTGACAAGGACTTCTGGCAAATTTGGATGGATGGAGCCTCGAGAGAAGACAGCGATGGATTATGAACTTCCTAAGGAGATGAATCTCAAAAGAAACCCCAAACATCACGAATCTCAAGCTGCTTTGTTTTCTTATTCATGACCTTCATCTACCTTCTATTCCATAAAGCAAATGGAAATGTGTCATTCTGATTAACGGTGATTGCTTCCTTGTCATACATCAACTAAAATGAGATGTTTTATCGTGACAGATTTAAGGGGACATGGGCATGTATTTAGAGGCACTTTTTAAAAAACGCTCTTGATTATCCATGGCACTTAAAAAAAATCCCTGTTATCTTCTTCCCACCCACCCCCTTTGCTGTGTGTTTTTTAAAGGTAGAGAAATTACATGGCATTCAGTAGTAGCTGATTACTGCCTTGTGTGTGTAGCTGTAGTATTTACAACACTGTTGTAATAATGTTGACCGGCCTCAGGATTGTGATTAGCCAAAGAATAATCCTAGCTGACAAGCTCTACAGTGATTTTCTTATGGAAACAGTACCCCCAAACTCCTGCTTTAAGGAAGCATTTTTTATGCAACTTATTATTTCCTTTCTTGGAAGCAACTTGTCTATGCAGGAAGTAAAACGAAACTAAAACAATTTAGACTGATCATGTTTATAGCTGTTGTGCTTTCTTGAACATAAATTCCTAGAGGGCAAGGACAGTATGGACACCTGCGTAATGTTAACGGGGGACCCACGGGGCAGGGATCACGCTATGGGCTTCCTCCAGGATTTTCAAGTGCTAGTGCAGTGCCTGTACTAGCTTTGGAACTCGGTGATTATCTATTGACTGCAGTTGTGAAGGCCAAACAAGGAATCTAAAACACATCGAAACCCATCAGCAAATGGGTACGGGTGAGGAACACATTGGAAAGGCAGCGTATGGACAGAGGAGTGAGTGAGTGAGTCCATCCTCAGGGCTCATGACACGAGGCAAGCAGATTGATGCAGTACAACCATGGCCTAGAGAGTGAACTCCCTGGGGGGCAGGAACTGCACCATTCACCTAACTGACCAGCAGCTAGCACCAAAGTTAGCTTTCAGTAATGCTTGTTGAATGAACAAACAGCTAGATAAATAGACGAAGGGCTTCAACTTAACCCAGGACAAACAATAGTACTTGTGCTTATAATACGTCTTTTTTCTCTTATTCATTGTGAACTTAGGCAATTTCCTCAGCAGAAAAAAAAAATAACCTGACAAATATGAGTATAGAAAGGAACAGAAGCCCTGGAGGGTAACTGTGGGACTGTCCCTGTTTGACAGCCCCCACCTTCGCCAAAGAAGCATTTGCAACTTTATTCACTTGAAGCTCGCTAATGTCGATGGCCGTGTTAACTCAGGGACGCATCACCTTGGCTCGTGGTACGAAGTGCCTAGCACAGAGCCCGAGACTGCCATCACCAAGTGAGAGGCAGGCACATCATGGCTCAGCAAAGAAGGAGTGTGCACTTATGCCGATGATGCCACCAGAGAAACCTTCTCACTGCATTTGGGTGAAATCCATTTAAAGCCTTGCACATGAAGCAGTTCTAGAGAGGACATAAGTACGCCCGATCAACAGAAACAGAAGCTTTCCAAGTGTGGGACACAGCCTATCCACAGGGCAGCGAGGGAGGAGTGAAAAGATTCAGTCGAGACCAGAGAGGTAGAGGGACTGTCAGTTGAATTGGCAAGGTTAGGAAAGGGATTTGGTTGGGCGGGGGGAATGGGTCCAATTTTGATCATGTCAATTTTGAGGGGATAGAAGACATCCAGAAAGAAATAATGAGCAGTGAGTCAGAAGTACATGTCTGGGGCTCCCACCGGGCAAGATAGGTACCTCAATGTTCATACCATGTAGGGTGGCAGGTGAACCCAAGACAAGAAAGTAGTGAGAAAAAGGCAGAGGGCATAACCATGGAAGTGGGAAAAGGCAGCCAAAGGACACTAAAGGGACAGTTGGAAGGTAGAAGGAAGATCAGAGTTCCCTGAAGGTTCAGAAGAAAAGGAAGAAAAAGGTTTCTAGAAGATAGCAATACTCAACAGTGATACATTTGGCAGAGTCTATAGAGGGTAGGAACTGAGGGAAATTTGTTAAGAAATGACCAAGGACCCTCAAGCACTGGGTTTCAGCAGGTTGTGTCGAATGGGTTTCAAGGGGCTTCGATGGGTTGTGCTGAACACCGGAAACCAGAATATAAGGGTTAAGGATAAGTAGTTATTGAGGCAGTGAGTTATAAATATTCTTTCAATATGGATTGATGGTTTTAAAAAAAGAACATGCATTATTCATGTTACAGGATTCAACTGAAGTGCTATTGCCCTGTTATGCTTTTGCTAATCCCAACCAGAAATAAAACTCCCACTCCTCTGTACTCTTATAATATATAGCATCTCCCATATTATACTTTGTAATATAATTGCCTCATTTTGGGTGCAGTGCTTCTCTGATGCCTACACAAGAGTCAATTGTTCAAAAAATATTTGTGGCATGAACTAATAAAACCCTACATGCTTACAGGTCTCTCTACCCAATGTGATGTGGCTCCTTAGAAGCCAATTGCACACAAACTATGGAGGAGATAAATAAAAAGTTCAGTTATACCAATTTTGTTGAAGATTTTATTTGTTCGAGAGAGAGAGAGAGCATAAGCCGTAGGGAGGGGCAGAGGGAGAGGGAGAAGCAGACTCCCTGCTCAGCAGGAAGCCCAACTCAGGGCTCTATCTCAGGACCCGAGATCATGACTTAAGCCAAAGGCATCCACCTTAACTGACTGAGCCACCCAGGTGCCCCAGTTATGTTAATTTTTAAAATTTTTCTTAATTAAAAAATATAATAGATACAGAAAATAAAATAAAATAAAATTTTAGTTTAATAAACTATTATAAGATGAATGTTTTGTAGCCATGACCCAGCTCAAAACAGAAATTTGCCAGATACGTATAAGCCCTCTAAGGATCCGACTTAATCCAATTTTCTCCCCACCCCTAAAAAGTAACCACTTTCCTCATTTTTATGGTATCTACCTCAGAGCTTTCCTCTATGATCTTATACAGCTGATGATGACATCCCTAAACACTTCAGTTGTGTCTATTATTTTTATATGCCTGTCTCTATAGTAATCTATAGCTCTGTCCCTGTACATTTCTTTCTGTAATTTATTTGTTGAAGAAAAAACAAGCTGTTTGTCTTACAGAGTTTCGCACAATCTGGATTTGCTAATTGCATTTCCATGGATCTACAGGGTTGATCATCAGCTTTAAATTTTGGCAAGACAATACATAGGCAGTGTTGTGTCCTTCTATCAGAGCTACGTGATGGATGGTTACCTCTTTTTGTGATGTTAGCAGCCAATGATATAGAAAACTCCCATCGATTAACTCATTAGGGGTGAAAAATAGTAATATTCAAATTCAATCAGTCCCTCTTTAGTTATTAGTTGGAATATTTCTAGGAAGAGAAATTTTTATTCATCCCTCATTTGTTTCCCAGGGTAGAGTTTATATAAGAAAGCAGGCTAAAATGACTTTCTCTCCCACTATTCACCAGTTTTAAAATAATGGGTGTTTTCTTCTTCTTCTTCTTCTTCTTCTTCTTCTTCTTATTATTATTATTATTATTATTATTTCCTTGTTATTCTCCAAAGATGGCAAATTAATTTTTAATGTCTTTATGAACTCACGGATTTAAATAAATTTGTTGAGTTTCAATCCACTGAAATTATTATCTTTATTGAACATATATGGTCTAATTTTGTTCCAGTGGGAACACTTTTAAGTTAGTTCCTAAGTCCTTTGGACATAAACTTAGTAAGTCTTTTAGCTTACTTGCTAACTGGTATGATCCAGAGTCCTCAGTTTATCTCACATATATTCTGCTCAGACCTAGAGTCATCTCTTTTCCCAAGAATTCTTTGTTTCCTTTTCATGGAAAACAGTATTTCAAGATCACAATCTGGGTCCCACAGATGTCATCGCTACTGGATTTTTTATCATTCCTGAGCCTTTTCTATGCATATGGATCTCATACTTCCAATTCAAATTCAGTACTGCAGTGGTTTTACTGAACCTCTTCTACCTGACATTTGTACTGACTTTCATTCACACCAAGAATCTTGATTCTTGAGGACACAAGAGATTAGAGAATTAGCATATCACATAATGGCTCATATGCTTTATCTCATGTCATCCATGAAACAATCTCAGTTAAAAATAGCAATGCTTTAACCAAAAATATGGTTTTTGAAGACTGGTTAATATCCTTTTTACAGGTCACATTTTTATACTTTCTTATATTTTTACAGTTGTATTATATCTACGTTGTGAGAGCACATGGACATTATAGACCATACTTTCTCCTTTCTGACTCGCGTTTGATCTTAGGTCCACAAGAGAATATGTATTTAGTGCTTACTGTCAAGCCATATGGCAATAGCTCTTTACTTATTTCAGCTGATTGGAATTTGCTCTCCGTCAAATTCCTCAGAAAAAAAACTCCTAGGAAAAAAATTCCCCAGGTCACCGAGCTTGCCTGTGCAGTATGTCTGCACCTTTCACTTGAAAGTCATTTTAGCTGGATATAACATCCTCACCACACATTTCTCTCCACAAGTACCTTAAAGATGTTACTCCATTTCCTTCTGTTAGGAAGCACTGTTGTAGGGAAGTGTGAGGACAGCTTAATTTGCTTTCCTGGTCTTTTTGCCTTAATGCCTAAAGTTTTTCATTTCCTTGGAAGTCTAATAACTTTACTAGTTTCTGCCCCATTGTTGCTCATTCTGGATCAGTGTTCTCAAGTATGTCATGTGCACTTTCAATGTGTAATTTCAAAAAAATCATCTTAGAAAGTGTTTAAACTGTAGCTTTACTGTTTCCTTTGTTCTCTTGTTTTGGTTTTCTTCTTTGGGACTTTGTATATTTTGTCTAATATGTATGCTGGATCTTCTTTGTCTGTCTTCTAAATTAATCATTTGCTGTCAAATCCTATTTTTGAGCCTTTTTTTCTCTTTTATTTTCTTATCCTTTCCTGAGTAATATAATCTCATTTCTGAGTCTTTAAGTTGTAGGGATATATTTTATTTCTCATACTATATATTTTTCTTTTTATATTTTAGCTTTTTAGAAATAGCGGGTTATAATTTTATTTGAAGGGTAGGAGGGCCTATCTTTCTAGCACTCTTTCATTGTCAGGGGGGCAATTTTACTACTTATTATATTTCTTCCTTATAGTAACTTCGTATGAAGTATACTTGATCCTTTCCTGTTGCTTGTTTTTATGTAAAATTAGTTTTTCTGAGCTTAAATCTATGCGTAGCTCAGGATCTTCTAATTTTTCTGACAACACCCTCTTCTTTTTTCAAGGAGTTTTCAAAACATAAGGCAGCTTGTTTCCTGTGATCTTGCACCCCTATGCTCTTCCCCCACTTCATGCATACCTTTTCTTTCCCTTGTCTTTGCATTGCTTAGTTTGGGTTCTGCTCTCAGCAGTTTGTGTCTACTAAGTGACTATGCTGGAAGGAAGTTTTAAGAGTTCAACCGAACGTGGTGTTCCACTCTAGACCTTACCATGGACTCTTCAGGATGATATACAAAACCTCGCCTGGTTTTGGCTACTTTCCAGTGAGGACTTGTTGGTAATTTTGGGATTCTCAACTATGTCATCTGTCTTGTTTCTGCCCCCAACTTCTCCCTGATAAATTATTGCTAATTGTGCATATCCTTGTTGCTATTAATGGTTTGTCCCTCCCCAAATCCTATTTTATAATTTTGGGGAATACTATGTCAGCTTCATTTGCTGATGATACTCATGTGTCTCAGTTTTGCTGTCTCTCTGCTCTATTTTGTAGGGGAGGGATTGAGAAAATTTAAAAATTATGCTGTCACTGCTATAATACTCCAAAATATCTATATGTTTGTATGTTACCGCTATAGTAAGAAAAAAATGAAATATATGGTATGTTTTATTGGAAATAAAGAAAAATGTTTACAGATATTGTTTATGTAGACATTGGATGAACACTTCTTTAATGAGAATAAGTTTAGGTTATCGACCTCTTGAAGTTCTTCTCTAGTTCTGGGATTCTATAGCATGAGCCCTGATGGAGCAAGAATGGAGTGGCAGACATAGGACAGAGCCCATCAGACCTGGGTTTGAATCCAGCTCTACCACTTACTATTTGTATGGCCTTGACTAGGCTCCTCTGTGAGCTCTAGTTTCTTCACCTCGAAAGTGGAGACAATGCACCATTATAAGCCAAAACACCAGGATGATAGCCATTTCCTTCACTTCTAGAAGAAAGTAACCCTAGAAGGATCAGTCCTTGTACAACAAGTTAAGGTCACTTAAATGAAACTTAAAATAGTAAAATTCACTCTGATGTGGTACTATTGAGATGTGGCTTCAGAACATCAATAGATAATAGAATACTCAGTTATTAAGATAAATGTGAATATTTAAGGGATGACAGTCTAAGGCACAGAGGATCAGGTCCTTCCCACATTCCTTCCCTGCTTGTCTAATGCTATAAACATTTTGTCTAAATAAATAAGCCCTATAGCACTGTGCTCTGCAGAAATGCATGGCCTAAAAAAAAAAAAAAAAAAAAAAGACACAATGACCTTAACATAGCTCTAATTCTCTCTACCTCATAGTGACCTCATGAATTGGTATTGGAATTACTGGAGTAATCTTCTGACATACTTTCTGAACCAGATGAATGACTCTCTAAAGGAGCAAAAATTAATCACAAACCTGAATGAAATAAGGAAGTAAACCATACCCCTATTTGGAGAAACAGTGTTCCAAGCAGAAAGAAGAGTAAATGCAAAGGCCCAGAGGTGGGAATGTGAGCCAGAGCAAGGTCCTTGGACTATTTCTGTATTCACTTACTTTCACAGCTTTGATGATCTCATCCAATCTCATGGTTCCAAGCACTAATTATACACTGATGAGCCCCAAATTGAAATTCAGGCTGATATATCCAATTGCCTACTCCAGCATCTCCTCTTGGACATCTAATAGGCATCTCAAGTTTGGTATTTCTAATTCTGCACTCCTGAACACCACACCAAACCTGCTCACACTATGGTGTTCACTCTTTCAGTAAGTGGCCACCTCCATCCTTCCATTTGTTCTCTACTCTCTTCACATCCCACATACAAGCCATCAGTGAATCCTGTTGCTTCTTTAAAAATATGCCTAGTCTCCCAGCACTTCCACTGCTACTGTGCTAATTCAAGCCACCATCTCTCTTCTGGATCAACACAGTAGCCTCTTAACTCATCATCTTGCTCCTAACCCTTCTTTGCTCCCATAAGGACTACACTACAGTCAGAATATTCCTTCTAAAAGTCAGCCAAGTCACATCAGTCTTTGTCTCAAAACCCTCCGCTAGTTTCCCAGAATCAAAGACCTCCAAAGGTGTCAAAAGGGGCTGTAGGTTGTCTTTCTAATGCCTGCGTCTCCCCCCGCCCGCTCACTGTTTCAACCACACTGGCCTCCATACAGCTCCTCAAACACAACAGGTGTACTCCAGCCTAAGGACCTTTGGACTCTCTCTCCTCAGTCCTATAATTCCTCCCTTATATATCCTTCAGGTCTTTGTTCAAAGGAAGTCTGCCCTGATTGGCCCACATAAAACCACAATTTGTGCCTCTGTGGCCTCCTCTGTCATGCTTTCTGGCTCTATTTCGCTGTTTAGGCCACAAGAAATGGGAGGCAAGGTGAATAGGAAAATAAATATATTAGTGGCACAAGAGAGGGGTCCTGCATGGGGTAGCAATGATACTAAACCAGCAACTAAGGGGTGAGATAAATCCGGCTCTGCACACCTGATACTTGCAAAAGAGGATACAAGCACTCTAAAAACATAAACGGTTTTCGGTATCTACTGAAGAAATAATCTGCTAAAAGAGCCTTTAAATAGAGAGAATTTACATATAAGAAAAATCTTCCCAAGTAAAGATTGTTAAAGACAGGTGTGTACCTTGCTTTACAAAATAAACATGATCCTGAAAAGTGAAGTGTACATTTAATTTCTAAATACCAGATGCCATTTCAAATGTATTATAGGAGTTTATTACTTGAAGGAATCCTATAAGAATCCTAATGTAAAGTGAATCATCAGTGTCTTCTTCGACTTCATGTCAAACTGGACTTTGGTGTATCTGAAATGCCTAAGATCGGGGCATATGGGCCCAAGAATTAGGTGGGTGGACAGGTGAGTTTTCAGAGTACTTTTAAGGACAAGATTCATAAAATTCTTCTACAAGCAGGGATAGACAAGTATAATCTGTTTTGTTCCTGGAGGCAGGAAGATAGAAATAGAAAGGCTTTTCTGACTTGGGCTGGTGCTGGCATCTGACAACTAGATATAATGGGATTCCTTTGGAAGCACCTACCTGCTCTTATTTCCCTGCTGGCAGTTGGGATATTGCAAAATTTATCAAATAGGTCTCAGGGCTGGTGTCACTTTCCATTCCATTCAAAGAGAATCATGATTTAGATCTTAATTAAAAACAAATGCAAACAAAATTTCCTTTTTTCCTGGTTTGCTATCTGTGCTAGATTGACCCACAGAAAAAGAGCTAGTTACTTAAAAGCTTTCTTTTGTTTTTCTTTAAAATGAAACTTTAAAGAAAGCGTGTGATGATTTAACATAATTTCCCTCAACTTCTAAGGCTGTGAAAAGCAGCGCCTCGAAGCAAATGAACAGATGGTAAGAGAGAGGTTCGTAAATCACAGCTCCCCACCCACTCTCCCAAAAATATGGAGCCATCATTAATTTCCAAATAATAGTAAATCCTCACAAGGAATAATGCCAACCGTCTGCATAATGCAACCCGTGCCAGGCCCTGGTGCTACTTTGTCTCCCAGAAGAGAATTGGCTGCTGTTTCTAAACCATTTCACCAAAACATTCTTGGCAAGCACCGTCCCTGTAACATCAAGAGCAGGAGTAAAAGACATGGGCTTCTCGGAAGAGACATTCCGGCCCCCACGCAAAGGAGGAAAACCTGGAACCACACACACAGACATGAATGCCTATGAGGCCTATAGGAGTCTATAAAAATATATGAATCAGGCTGGGGACTGGGACAAAAAGAACTGGGTGATGGGGAGGTGGGAATATGGAACTTGCCTGCCCCCGTACATGCGCTTAGACTGAGCCCCTATGAACAAATCAAAAACAAAGCAAGCAAACAAAAATCTACTACACTAAGCAAAAGGAAAAGCACGTGGGATGGGTGATGCCTTGGGCTGTCATTTTGGATCTCTGGTGTAAGATCACCTCAGCAGTGGTCTGGTAAACCAGCTCTCTGAAAACAAATGCTTCTTTGTCGCACTTGCCTAATGCCATGGTGGAAATACCCCCACCATGACCAACTGCAGGCTAGTCCAGGGCTTAACAACTGGCCACATTCCTGAATCTTCAATAACTAGCTCTTTCAAGTCCACAAAAGCTAGGTCCAGAACACCACCGACCCTACCTCTCTGTCAAGAATTTCTTTTCCAATATCATGGTCCCTGTCTTCATAATGAAAATTAAAACTAAAAAATAGGTCTGAATATTTGCACACTGACTTAATTACAAAGAATCTTACAAGATTTGGGTACATGAGTGCCTTCAGTTAATGCACACTTATTTTTTTTTTTTTGGATTTTATTTATTTATCTGACAGAGACAGAGACGCAGAGAAAGTACAATCAGGGGGAGCAGAGAGGGAGAGGGAGACGCAGACTCCCCACTGAGCAGAAAGCCCGATGCGGGACTCGATCCCAGGACTCCAGAATCATGACCTGAGCTGAAGGCAGACACTTAGCCGACTGAGCCACCCGGGTGTACCAAATGTACAGTTATGATTAGAATTCCACACAAAAGGGGGTCTCAAAATGTCATCTGGAAAACTGCATGCTCCCCCAAAGTCCTTTCAGGGCACCTGTGGAATCAAAATTATTTTTATGGTAATTCTAAGGTGTTATTTGTCTCACCACCCTTATTCTCTCATGAGTATACAACGGAGCTTTCTCGTATTTACGTGACGTGCCATATTGCAATAGATTAATTGCAGGAGCAGATGCAAGAATCCAAATGTCTTCTATTAAGCCACACATTAAAGAGATTGCCGAAATGCCACACAATGCCACTCTTCCCAGTACTTTTTGTTTAGTAGGATACAGAAATTTATGGATTATACCTTGTAATGTTAATATAAAAGGGGTTTATCGTTCTAAAATGAATTAGCAAACAATTACAAGCCCCTCAGTTTCAACTGCAATTGTGGTAAACATCGATAGATTTAATGTACACAAGAAACACTCAGGGATCTTGAGTGATTGTCAAGAGTATAATGGGGTCGGTGTCCAAGACCAACAAGTTTGGAAAGCACTGCCATACAATAATGCATGCCCAATGAATGCATCCATTGCAGAGAAAGACCTAGACTGTCCTGTCAACAGGTGTTTCACCTCCATGGAGCTGCCATCCCACTGGAGGATGATCACACATATTAGTGTCTTCCACTCTCATGAGGCTTTGGGCACCAGCACCGCCGCTGGCCCAGAGCAGGTGGGCCTCTGCTTGCCGGAAGTGTGAGCAGGAGCAGGGAGATGAGATAAAGTCACATCAGAGGGAGACACCCAACCTAAGAATCAGGCCCCCGTGATCCCAGACGCCCTAAAGAGTAGCTGCTTATCTGCAAGGGCAGCCCTTAGTAGGTACCAGGAGGAGGACTAGCTTCACGCTGGAGTCCACGGCCTCATCTTGGTATGCAGACAACCGTCACTCGGGACACAGCAACTCCGTGCGGACCACCTGGCATGGGTGTGCAGAGCCAGGTGCGTGTTTACCCGAATCGGACTAACAAGCTAGGACGATCAACTCTAGGGATGTGCAGCGTCACCTTGATATTCACTGGCTTATAAAATTGGAACTTGCATCTAGATCTATAGATTAATCGTTAGTAGGAAATTTATTAGGGTCATACTTGCATTATAGTTATCTACAATAATCACCTGCTTATTCAATTTATTTTTAAAGATTTTATTTATTCATTCACAGAAGACATGCACAGAGAGAGGCAGAGATATAGAGAGAAGCAGGCTCCTCACAGGGAGCCCGATGTGGGACTCGATCCCAGGATCACAACCTGAGCCGAAGGCAGATGCTCAACCACTGAGCCCCCTGGGGGTTCCTCACATGCTTATTTAAAGTGATGTTGGTACCTAATTTATTATCGCTCTTATCACTATAAAAGAAAACATACATAAATTTCAGAAGTATTTGTGAATGGCAGGCAGATTTTTTTCAAAAGTTAAAGTTGCCCCGACGGCATAGGGTTTTGGTTCCTGTAGGCAAAGGGGGCATAGATGGGGATGGGCATGTGCTGGGAAAAACACCCTGAGTCTTAGCCTTTCCACGCGGGGGGACCTCCAGGCATTTTGGGCCAAGCGCCCACCCCCGGCGCCGAGGAGCAGGGAGCCAGTCCCCTAACCCCTAACCCTAGTCCCCTAGCAAGTGACCTAACTTAGTCCCCTAAGTCCCATGATAGCCAGGGCCTCCTGGCTCCCCTTTCTCCGTGGGTGGAGCTGAGGCAGGAAAATCCGCAAGCACTTGACATGGGTTCTCTTTTCTTCCCTGTCTGTGTTGAGTCCATGAGAGGCTGTGACATCGGGTAATCACATTTATACAGACTCTGAAGATCCCAATCCCTCGGGGGCCTGCCCCGGTCTGGAGTGGGCATGTGGGCAAACCAAGCAGAGAGGGTTCAAAAGCCTTTCAGGTGCTTAGCAAAGCCATATTCTCCCAACAGCTTTATCCAAGAAGGCCCTACTGGGTGCCTACGTTCAGGTCTCACGATGGCTCCAAACTGAAACCCAGGGAGGCAGGAAGGTCACCTGTGACCATGCCGGAACCTCAAGAGGAGGACGGGGTGGGATTTGGCCGACAAAGGCCTGGAGAGGCAGCTGGAGCAGAGGTAAGACAACTCAGCTCTGGGGTAGCACCTGCCTCGACGTCCCCCTGGCCCCGGAGCCCCGGGCAGGTCGTGAGCTGTCACCAGCCTGTGCTCTCCTACTAGCAAAGCGCACAAAACTGCACCCACAGAGCAGCGTTCCTCTGAGGCTGGAAAGACAGCACAGGGCCCGGCAGGGTGCGGGCCCTCGGGAGGCGCTGGGGCACTGCGCCCCTCCTTCCACGCTCCACACGAGGAGATTTATGATCACGAGGCGATTATTCTATTTGTTTCCTGTCTCCCCCCGCCCCATCCCGTCAACTCCATGAGGGCACGGCCTAGCAGGTGTTTACCTCGGTCCAGCCAGAGGCCAGCCCCGGTACCTGGCACGTACTAAATGCTCCGTAAATTTTGAATGAACGAGCTAATGAACGGGAGTTATTACTCTCTGTCCCCTGAATCACTTTAATGGATAATTTTGTAAGAGCGATTTTTTATACAGCCCTGAGCACTGGCAACCGTGTGCATGTTTACGTAAGAAACACTTGAGGATTAAAATGAGGACTTGATTTTTAAATGCACGTAGCTGGCACGATACGACCAGCTACCACCTCTCTGCTAACCATTAGCCTTTGTGTCCCGCACGCCAGGGCACACGGAGAAGTATCATTACGGGTACGGGAGATAATCCCCGTTTGCTTTGGTGTTAAATCAGCACAAACAGCATGGACACTCTTTTAGCCTGCGATTAGGCTGGAAAAGATCAAAGCTGAAACTAATAGGGCACATGGCTCCAGTAAACGATATTTTTAACTGATGGGAGGGGAATGGAGGGTCTCGGGAGAAATCTTAGTGAAGCGTTTGCATCGGGAGAATAGAACAGCTTGTTGCTAAAGCTTCAAAGCAAGTTCGATGCCTCCATTATCTGCCATCGGCCACGACGGGCCCCATCCCGGCCTGGCCCTCTCCCCCGATTTGGAGATGCTAAGTGTGCACACCACCCCCTAGAAGGTCTTGTATCATTCCCAGGCAGCTGACTGTCCCTGATCTTGGCACAAGGTGTTTCTTCTCAGGTATCATGAACATCCCCGGTCTCCGGACACAGCAAAAGGCCTAGTGTAGATACTGGGTTCCAACCTCCATGGCTGGGACTTGAGGTCCCCTCACCTCAGATGCTAAATGAAAGGGGTGCCACAAAAATCCCCTGCAGTATTGTAATACTATATATTTCTTTAAAAATCAAGATTAATACACAATAATCCATAAGGTATGAAATCATCAAGATTCGAAATAAAAGCAGGACCTGACACAGTCAGGGTCAGGTGGAGTGAATAAGGTCACCCGCAGGGCTGGATCCTGTCTTTATTCCAATTTTTGGTATTTGGGGCATCACGGCAAAGCTTTGAGAAGACGTGGTACCCAGGTTCAGAGAGGACACTCACAACCTCCAGCAGCAAGTGGGTTTGATGGTCTGAAAGGTCGGGAACTTGGCAATGAGCTGTAAGATCCTTTAAGAGGCGTTCGTTCCCTTTGACCTCTTAGCAGCACCTCCAGCAATTGATGGTAGGGCGAGATCTAGAAATGCATACAAAGGTTCACTTACAGTGGCTTTTATCACGGTGTTATTTATAGCACAAACCTGGAAACAACCTTAATGTCCAGCCACAGGGGATTGGTTAGCTCCCCCCAGCACGGCACACGGTGGCATGTTATGCTGCAGTAATACCAGGACACACCTACGGTTTTCCTCCCAAGTACGGAAAATCCCAGTTCTTCCCCAGTGTGTGTTTCTTGCCTGTTGGGAGAGGGGGGATCCCCTTTACTACCCACACCGAACACTTCCCTTCTGGTCACCAGGTGTATGGGACTTTTCCCCACACCCCACAATTCTCCACACCACCAGCCAGACGTCCTAGAGTTTAACTCAGTTCAGACACCATCTACCTGGCGACAGCACCAGATCCCACAGGTTCCGGGTTGGTCCCACTAGACTGTCCCCTCTCCAGACCCCAATTGCAAGCAGTAGGGCTCCAGGTTACCCACAAAGTCTGTCCACCTTGGCCACAAACTGCAGGTTCCCGTGACCCCATCCTTGGGCTTGATTAATTTGCTGGAGTGGCTCACAGAACTCAGGGAGCCGAGAACTTACTGACGGATCTGATAGAGGATACGGACAGATGGCCAGGTGAGGAGAGACACAGGGTGACGTCTGAGGGAGTCCCCAGCCCCGGAGCTTCCGTCCCTGTGGATCGCGGTGCCTCACCTTCCCTGTGTGGATGTATGTGTCCACTGCTCTGGAAGCTCTCCAAAACCCAGAAACCCATCCTATTGGGATTTTTATGGAGGTCTTATCCTATTGGGATTTTTATGGAGGTCTTATCCCATAAGTATGATCAATCATTAACTCCCTGTTTAGCTCTTCTCCCTTCTCAAGAGAATGGAAGGCAGGGCTGCACACTCCAAGCTTCTAATCCCGCTGGGTCTTCCTGATAACCAGCCCCCATCCAGGAACCCACCCAGAGCTGTGGCACTAGAACAAGACAAGCCTACAAGACCGCCCAGGCCACTACAAGGGTTTCAGAAGCTCTGTGGCAGAGACCAGGTCAAAGACCAACTATGAGAACAAGAGATGCCCCCAGGGTTCTTATCACTTCGAGAATTATGAGGGTTTCAGGAGCACTTTGCCAAGAATGGAAGCCCGGGACCATATACTTTCTATGACCTCCAAGCAGCCATCAACGCTTCCATCCCGAAGAACACGTACCGGCGTGGGAAAATGCTCACGAAGCAACGCTGGGTGGAGAAAGGACAACACAGAGTATGGACACAAAGGATATTTAAGATGAAGGTGATGACATCTGATCGCTGCAGACTCTGCAGGAGCTGCCATGACGTGCACGTCCCTACACAGCCCGCAGAGAGGATTTCTGCCCAGGTTTTGCCCCAAGACACCCTCCTGTCCACTGAGGTTGTTGCAAGGTACACTGAGCAGAGAGGAGTATCACTTTTTCTCTTACCATTGACTGAAAAACAAAACTGCAAATAAAACATAAACACGACCACACTGTCTCTTTTCTGCAGGCACTTACCTGCTTCCGAAAACAAAAACAAAACCGAACGACACTGAACTAGAGAGGCTAGACAACAGGATAAAATATTAACCACTTGTGTTTTGCAAATGTTCTTTTACAAAGTTACATTACTGCAAAATTGAAAACAGAGGTGGCTGGGAATTTGGGCCTGTACTCATTCCACCACTTTCTCATTAATTTTAGTTATGTGTATATATTGCCCGTGCAGCACTGCTCACCTATATTTGGATGGAACTTCAATTAGATATATGTGCTCACCTGGAGATTAATGTGTTTGAGCAACGGCGGCTCTACAGAAAGGCCTGTTTTTACCACCACAGTGTATTGTTCCCATTAAAAATATCTTCACAATAAATGAAATTGGAAATGTGTGTCTAGAAAGAGTTAAGATGCTGTCTGGGGCCACAGTACAATGTGCGCTGCCCTACATTGGGAGTGTGATGATGCTGTTTCTTTTTTTTTTTTTTTTAAGATTTTATTTGTTTTTTCATGAGAGACACAGAGAGAGAGGCAGAGACACAGGCAGAAGGAGGAGCAGGCTCCCTGCGGGGAGTCGAGGTGGGCCTGGATCCCTGCACCTGGATCACGCCCTGGGCTGAGGCAGGCGCTCAGCCGCTGAGCCACCCGGCACCCCAACAACGCTATTTTCATTTCCTCTTGACAAGTCGCTCCGCCATTGTAGCTTCACCCAACTCTTAGATCTTCTTTCAAACTCCAATTCCTCATTCCTAATCCTCAAGGACTTTATTCTCTGTGGCAGACTGACTGCCAACCCTGCTTCCTCAGTCCCTGGAGCCAGCCGATGGGCATCTTCCAGCCTGTCTGGAGAATTATCACAGCATGTGGCCAAGTCCCAGCCAGTTAGAGTAGATAGAAGTGGTGGAGGCCCGGCACGGCCCATCCAAGCCTCCCACACGCCACCTCCGGCCTCCTTCCCTTCTTCTACCACAGGCAGAGGAAGCAGCCATGAGGAGAAAGGTGTCTGGGTCCCTGAATGACCAGAGGGAAAGCCAGGCACTATTTAGAATTCCCGGGAAATCAGAAACACCTGTTTTGAACTTCATCCTGGCAGGAAACCAGCTTTGGGTGGTTACATTTCTGAGACCTCAGGTGGACCTTTCATAGCGATGCACTTCCCCCTTCCCATTCCCGAAGTCTTCCAGGGGCTACAAGAACTTAGCTCCAAGATTTCGTTCTCCCATTAGGTCTCGTCTATCACGTGAGCTCATGTGGGCTGCACCAGTTTTAAAATGCCATGACTCTGGGGCGCCTGGATGGCTCAGTTGGTTAAGAATCCAAGTCTTGATTTTGGCTCAGGTCATGATCTCAAGGGGTAAGATGGAGCCCCAAGTTGGGCTCTGGGCTCAGCGGGGAGTCTGGTTGAGAGTCTCTGCCCCTCCCCCTGGTCCCTCTCAATCAATCAATCAATCAATCAATCAATCAACAAACCTTAACAAATGCCATGAATTTGCTACCTCGTATCCCCTGGGAAAAATTAGCCTGTGCCTTGTTGAATTTGTGTGCATTTGTGGAATTACGGGTGTACAAATAAAACTCTTTTATTTCCAGAAGTTTGGCCCTTTTGTACATTTGTCACTTTTCAATAATTCTAAGGCCATGTGACTAAATATGTCACTTGCTCACTTTTCACTTACAGGAATAGAGGACAGTACATCAGAGAAAAGGGAAGAGATAAAATCAAACTTCCTTGTGGAACAAGAAAAAAAATGTAAACGCTCTTGTCCCATTTTTAACATGCCATAACTTAACCTCAGTTTTATTTACTATTTGAAGGTAGGCTTTAGCAGTTTAAAAGGCGTATAATTGGACCATCCTCCTTTGAAGATAAAGTCGCCTACAGTAATCCTTTCTGTGCTCCGTGACTTCTTCCTCGGAGGACAGGTATGACAAATGAAGCCTGGCACGTCCTGTGCAAGGTTATATAGATCAGAAGTGTTCTGCTTGTTTGTGAGAGGAAAGAAAAACAGTGAAGAAACAGTTTCTGTGGATTGTTTGGAAAATAATGAGGGAACCAGAACGAAATGGTAAAGAAACCTCGGGTTTAATAAAACATGCGAACGTTTCAAATGGAAAATCTTCCCAAAAATGGCTCAACTAGTCGTGCCCGTACCATTCTCCTTTCCCCTTCCTCAAAAGCAACAACCTGTAAAATAAATGGGCAAAGCTTCCTTCTTTGGTTTTCCATTAAAAGTTTAATTTGCAACACACCCAAACGTGGGTTCTATTCCACTGTCTGGAGAAAATTGATGGTCCCTCTGTCGTGGAAGGAGCGCAGGTTGGTGGTTAAGGAGAGGGCCATTCGTTTCCCTCTGTGACAGGAAGCCGACCCCAACGGCAGCTGTAGCCACGTGTGCTCCTGTTGCTATGAACATTTGGGCCACTAAAATAAATTGATTGCACCAAAAGATTCTTCTACTCTCCCCACCACATCATCTTAATGGGGAATTCATACCACTTTGAGCTGCACTTACTGCTGAAACAGAATGATGGCTTCTGAAATTACTCCAGCACATATTGAATCGGACCCAAGTTTATTGGGTTATGGGACAACATTTTGGTTTTAGCGAAGGCCATCCTTCCAGAAGGCCCTGGACTCCAAGTCAATTATTCCTTTGTCAAATCCAGGGATGTGAATCTCTGCTTTACCTCCAAATCTCTTTTTTTTCCCCCTCTGCTTGAAATGCCTTCATTTCTTAAACTCCCAAACATGTTCTTATATCCAAAACTAAGACCGAAGAGTGTTACAGATCCCAGAAGTGAGCAATTAATACAGAGCAAATCCAAAGAACAGGATAAAGGAGGGGAGACAGACAGCTGTGGGTTGATTGGTACACACACAGACGGGAAAGGTCTTACGGCTTACGAGGACACTGAAGCTGTTCTCCATTACCCACGTCTAATCCTTTACTGACCCCTTCCATGCAGGGGCACTGGGCACCTCCTCCTGCCCTCCATTCTCCCAAGAAGATCTGCTTGATGCATTATTTAGTATAATGCAGCATGTTTCTATTTGGATAATTCCTTATGTTTGCAGAGCACCTGCTCTAAGTGAAATACCTCCGATCTCTGATCACAATTCTTCCCTTTGCGTGGCTATTGCAAACTTCAGATGGGGAAATGTGAAAACACCCAGTGCAGTGACTTGCACTGGCAGATGCCCTTCTTAATAATAGCTGCCTCCCTCGTTATACTCCTGAGGCCGCTAGCTAAAATAGTAGTGTCCCATTTTTGCAGACACGAACGCCAGCCCTGGAGATTAAAGGGCCTTTCAGAAAGTCACCTAGCAAGTTAGTAGTTGGATTGGACCTGGACCTTGTGCCCAACACGCCATCCCCACAATGGCCCCAAATGCTGGGGGTGTCCGGGGTCTCTCGGACAATAAGCGGGAAGCCCCTGCTCTGAATAAGCTTGCACATCACCCACAATGCCCTGCATCAGATCAGGCAAGATCAGATCAGCAAGTCCCACATTTAGAACGCCTCCCCTGCAAACCTCAGGGAAAGGACTGATGATTGTTGCAAAGCAGCCCCAGCTGTAGCAGACGGCACCATGTCTCCTGCGGCTCAGAAGCAGCTAAAGAGGACCCGAGGACACAGCCCGCAGGTTAAGTGCAGGAGCTCCTGGATCATGTGTGCGGTTCTAATCCTGCGTCTGGCACTGACTATACGTTGCTGTCCTGGGCAGGTCGCTAATACCCCTCTTGCTCTCCTGTCCAATCAGAACATGGGAATAATTTAATATGTACCTCATCAGGTTGCTACAGATTAGATAAACAAAAGTGCTTCCAACACAGCCTGGCATTTAGGAAGCACTTTGTATTTGTAAAAACAAAATAATTAAATAAGCTAAGAGGGGAACGATGTATAGGGACATGGACCCTCACTCGGCTTTCTTAGATCAAGTGCGTTGGTGTTAAAGGGAATAACTATGGGATAAATGTCCGCTGGGGCTTTGTCCTTGCAGCCCATACACAAAGGCCCCTTTCAGAAGCAGCCGGGCCAGCCCGGGTGAGGATGTTGGTAGGGGAGGGCAGCCTGACCTGCAAGACAACTGCCAGGCTCTGCCAGCAGCTCCAGGGCAACCAGGGCCCAGTGCCAACCGGCCATCTCGTCTGAGCTGCTGGGACTTTCAAGGCCCCTGGACTAGAGGACTGGCTGCCATCAGTAGCTCACTGCAGATTCTCCGCCATGAAAATGAACTGATAACATCCCATCTACTCCTTTGAGAGGGACTTGGAGAGAGGGAGAGGGAGGAGGAGAAAGGGAGGAAGGGAGGAAGGGAGGAAGGAAGGAAGGAAGGAAGGAAGGAAGGAAGGAAGGAAGGAGGAAGAGGGAGGGAAGGAAGGAGGGAGGCAGAGAGGAAAGAAGGAAGTCCAAAGCTTTACCAAAAAAAAAAAAAAATTTAGTTAAATACAATATGGCTCAAAAGCAATGTCAATTATAGGCATTTAAGAATGAGAATGTAGTATCCATCAAGATGCAAAATCAGATTCCCAAAGGCCATCCTTGCTCATCATTCATTACCTCATCTGACACCCACCCCTTCCCCCAAGTGGGACTGGGCTGGAACAGGCCATGCACCAAGCCAGTGAGGAGGCACAGGTGCCTTGGGAGCACTCCTGAGGAAAGCCTGTGTTGAGTAACAAATACTAATGATGCTGCCAAGAGCTCCACGGTCCTCTATGGGGCCAGCCAGCTGGGGGCTTTATCTTTCAAAAAAGTCTCATTAAAAAAAAATAATAATAATAATAATAATAATAAAAGGAGAAGAAGACAGAAAAAAAGAAAGAAAAAAAGCAACTAAAAACCATGCAGTGTATGTTCTCATTCATTTGGGGAATATAAATAATAGTGAAAGGGAATATAAAGGAAGGGAGAAGAAATGTTGGGAAATATCAGGAAGGGAGACAGAACATAAAGACTCCTAACTCGGGGAAACGAACTAGGGGTGGTGGAAGGGGAGGAGGGCGGGTGTTGGAGGGGAAGGGGTGACGGGCACTGAGGTGGACCCTTGACGGGATGAGCACTGGGTGTTTTTCTGTATGTTGGTAAATTGAACACCAATAAAAATTAATTAAAAAAAAAAAAAAACCATTGGTGGGCGTTCGCTTCCAGCACAGGTGTGACGAGGGATTACATTATAAATTGATTATCTGAATAGGATGCGCGTTGTTTCACTTGGAAAAATAAATTTAGCAAAACAATATACCGAATAAAGGGCAAGATACATGCATAGAAATGATATATAATGTCAACGCAGAGCTATACCCGGGAGCATGCGCCGGGTCACGCACTTCAACAGTATGTTTTCTGCATTTCATATACGTAGCCTGAAGTATTTTACAAAGAACATATATTCTGTACCACATATGGATTCCAGGCCCATTCTGAATCTTCAGGAGACTAAGGGTAGTTCTGCAGAATAATAAATATTAGTGAGACACATTTCTAATTCTCAAACTGGCGTTTACTTTTTCTGTACAGGGGAAGAGCTTTCCCCTACTGGTTAGGAAAAGAATACGTCTTCACTACAGAAATCCAGAAAAACAAAATGGAATAAAGAAGAAAATTAAAACTCTATTATCTCACTGTTCAGAGATTGCATCTGCGAGCATTTCTGTGCATTTCTTTCCGAGCTTTTTTCTTTTTTATTTACCGATTTATCACAGACATGTTTCCACGTCAGTGAACATAGATCTACCTAATTGTGTTTAATGGTTCTAGAGTATTCCACTCCAGGGATGTGCCAAAACTCATTTACCCCATCAAATGTTATTAGATCTGTATTTGGTTTCCAATTTTTCACCATTACAAGCAAAAGTTTTAAAATAATACCCAAACAGGCCTGCACTGGACATGCACATTTTTTTTAAAGATTTTATTTATTTATTCACGAGAGACAGAGAGAGAGAGAGAGAGAGGCAGAGACACAGGCAGAGGGAGAAGCAGGCTCCATGTAGGGAGCCCGATGCAGGACTCGATCCCTGGTCTCCAGGATCACGCTCTGGGCCGAAGGCAGGTGCCAAACCACTGGGCCACCCGGGCCACCCCCAGGTGTGTTTTTGCTGCCAGCTCTCTTGGTGACTTTTCTGGGAGCTCCCGGTGAGGAAGTCCTGACTGCACCAGCACGTGTCCTGCCGCCCCTGTGGGCGGTTTCTGTCCCCCCTTCTTTCCACGTGTACGCAGGTGACCCAGACAGACGCGGGCCCTCCCCTTGTGGAGCCAGTGCCGGAGCTCGGGGACTCACTCGTAATCCGATAAGGCTGTCGACCCCGTCATTCATCCTGGGGGTGGGCTGCAGGAAATCGGGGGTCGGCGAAGCCACCGCGAGGGTGGCCCTGAAGCTGAGAGTGAAGGACCTCAGGAGCCAGGTGCCAGGTGCCAGGTGGGGAGCCGTCCACAGGGAGGACCCATACCTGCGAAGGCCGAGCGGGGCCAGGCCCACCCATGTGAAGGGAAGGCCGGTGCGGCTGGGCAGAGGGAGGGATCGGGGTGGCAGGAGGGTGAGCCACTCGTCCTGGTTTGCCAGGGAGTCCCCGGTTTTAAGCCCAAAAGGCCCACGCCCTGGAGGACCTCTGGTCCTGGGTCAACTGGCGCTGGTCGCCGTCTGGGCCGGGCGCTCAGCGCAGACTCACCAGAGCAGAGGAAGAGTGTGGCTTTATTCTCAAATTCGGGGCGGTTGGGGGGGGGCAATTAGACTTCCATTCAAGCAGGGACGTGAAGTCATGTCAGCAGAAGCACCGCCGATTTGCACAAGGCAGTAATACAGGACTCATTCTTTTTTCCTTAATATTAAGTTCTCACACTTTTTTAAAAAGATCATATCTGTGTAATTGAGAGAGGGGAATAAAAAACAGAAGCAGGGGAGGGGCTGAGGGAGAAGCAGGCACCCCCCTGAGCAGGGAACCCCAGTGGGGCTCGATCCCGGGACCCTGAGATCCTGACCCGAGCCGAAGGCAGACGCTTAACTGACCCAGGCCGCAGGCGCCCCTGTCACACAGGAATCGTTCCTGACTCATTTCTTCCCCTTCCCCCCGCAGCACCCCCTGCCCTGCTGCCGCCCAACCCCCCGCATCTCCAGTGTCCCCTGTTCCTGCTCTGGTCCCAAGCCCTCGAGGTACTGGCTCAAGCCTGGGCCCTGCGGCCAGAGGAGCCAGGTGCCACCCCGCCCCGCCGGCTCCCGGCCGCGTGACCTCCAGGAGTTGTCCCTGCGTCAACTTCCTCATCTGCCCGGTGGACGGACTGGAAGGGTCGTGGTGGAGACTGAACAAATCAGCCCCCGCGGGGTGCTCAGTGCTCGGTACTTCTCCAGCTCCCTGCCGACAGCGCCTGCCTCCCGAAGGCGGGGTGCCCACCGCTGCTCCCCGGGCCTCCGGGCCTCCACGGCCACCCGCCTCCCTGTCCTCCCCATCGCACCTCACCAGACGCCACACACGGCTTTGGAAAGGGACCCAATTTTCGCCACCGCCCTCCCACCTTCTTAAAACTCGTCAGTGACTTCCATTACTCTCGGAGTAAAATTCAAGCGCTTCTCTTGACCTCGAAGACCCTTTGGACCGGGGTGACAGCAGCCTCTCGTCTAGGGGCTTTTCCATTTTTCCCTCCACCCTGGATCACTGGAGAGGTGTCCCCAGTGTTCCGATGGCCGAGCTGCCACCACCCCACTGCGACTCTGACCACCGCTATCCCCCGCCCCCCCCCCCTGGGCTGGAACCCACGCGCGGGCCCAGGCTGGGGACACGTGCCCTCCTCCAGCTGAGTCTTCACGCAGCGTCTCCTTCCTTTCCCCCTACGCCTCTCAGCTTCTCCTGCCACCTCCGGTCCACATCTCTCCATCGTTCCTTTAGAATTCCCACTTTGGTTCCTTTAGGCTGCACTGTGGGACAGGGTCCCCCCTGACATTCCTGGTCTCTCCTGTTTATTCTTCAGTGCTACTCAGAAAATGAGGTGGTGGCGGTAGTTTTTCAGTATTTGTATTTTGTCATTTCCAAGATTTCTAGTTGGTTCTTTGAAGATTTTTTAAAAATTTAACAGAGAGGGAGAGAGAGAGAGCGCGCGCGCACAAGCTGGGGGAGCAGCAGGCAGAGGGAGAGGGAGAAGCAGACTCCCCACTGAGCAGGGAGCCCAACACGGGGCTCAATCCTGGGACCCCAGGATCATGACCTGATCAAAGGCAGAAGCTTAACCGACTAAGCCACCCAGGCGCCCCCTGATTTATCTTCTAAGACACTCAGCCTTACTCATCGTACTCCAACCACTTTGGTCTCCTGGTTGTTCCCTGGAGAGTTTAGACCTCCTCCTGACTCCGGACCTTGACACCTGTTGTTCCTTCTGTCTGGAACATTCTTCCCCGCCCTGAGGGTCACTTGGCTCATCCACCCCCTCACTTCTTTAAGGGATGTTCTGACCATCCTATATAAGTAGTATCCCCCTCGCTATTCCTGTACCTCTTAAGCTTCTTACCCTGCCTTATTTCTCGCCACAACACACATCACCTGAGATATATTTACTTGGTTATTTTTTTGTCTCCCCTAACTAGACTTTAAGCTCCACGAGGATCAGGACTTCGTTTTACTTACTATTCACTCCCTAGCACACCAACTGTGTCTAACATATAGTAGCAGCTCCTTAAACACTGGTGCGATCAATGAGTGGGTACACGGAGGACCCCTGTTCTGATTTCTTGGATGTAATACTCCATGTTATCTCCCTGAGGATATTAATTATATCTATTTTAAAATCCTGTTCCAGTTTCTCTATTAATTATTTTCTCCTATGTAACTTTTTCAGTCCGTTGAGTTTGTAATTCTATCATTTCTGTCTCATTTTGTGGCTGGTCTTGAAATGTTTGGTGATTTTTTTTTCAATGTCAGTCATTTTTGTAATTGAAATTCCTTTTTTTTTAATTTTTTTTAAATATATTTTTTTTAATTTTATTTTATTTATTTATGATAGGCACACAGTGAGAGAGAGAGAGAGAGGCAGAGACACAGGCAGAGGGAGAAGCAGGCTCCATGCACCGGGAGCCTGATGTGGGATTCGATCCCGAGTCTCCAGGATCGCGCCCTGGGCCAAAGGCAGGCGCCAAACCGCTGCGCCACCCAGGGATCCCCTGTAATTGAAATTCCTAACAGATAATGATCTGGTTTTATATAGACGGTCCACCCTGCACAAATCCAGTTGTCCCTCCATCTTCTGCTCTCTGGGCTCCTGGGACCCAAGTCTAGCAAACACCTGGGCATAGACAGGAGCTGTCAGCAATGCCATACGTAAACGAGGTATGCAAGGTCCCCAGAAGCTCAGAGAAGAGAAGGTAGAGAGACAAGTGACACTAAATGATACCAATCAGTTGGCTTTGGGAAAGTAAATCTGTCCACATTGATGAATACGGGAGAGGCTTATCAATCAATTAGAGACATTCTATTAATGAGGAAAAAATTCAGGTGTGCTTATAGAAGAAAAAAAATCCTTCCTTTCCTATATAAAAGATCATTGTTTCTATAAAAAGAATATTGGCCCTTTCCTGAATAACTGACCTCCTTGGCATAAATGCATTTTCCAGCCAACTGGGCCTACTTAACTGTACTCCCCTGAAATCAAAACTGTGCTCAAATGTTCCAACACAATCCAGAGAGGGGTTGGCACAAGAGAAACAATACTGCACTACAGTGAGATGAGTAGGCAGTTCCATACGAGGCTGAGATTTCTCAACCCCAAATCTCTATCCTCACCAGACTTTAATGTTGCCCAACTACTGAAAATCAGTTCCTTTTGGCAGTGTTGGCTGGCATCCTTTCCCCCTCCCTCGGCTACTCGGGTGTAGGCTGGTAACTGTCCTCCCAGCACCCCAAGCTCCTCTCCTCCACGGGACTCTTCACTGTTCTGCAGGACCAAGAAGGAAGGGCAGTCCTTCTGCTATCCTCCAGGATAATGTGTGCACAGCCTTCCCGAAGCCCGGTGGGAGAGGAGGGGTCTAGGGCCGCAGAAGACAGCGTGGAAGGGGAAGCCTGACCAACGGAAGCCCACTGAGGACCTGGGCCCACAAGACAGAAGCCTGATGCAGAAGAAGACCCGACAGTGGTGGGGGAGGGGTGTGCAGAGTCCTGGGAGAGAGTTAATCCACTTCGCAATTCCTCCAAGGGACGGCGGCAGAAGGAGGACAACCAGATTTGCCACAGTGAGCCAGACGCTGCCTCCTGGGGGAGACCGGACTCTTGGCGGAGCCGCGGGACTCTGCTGGGGCAGCAGCTGCCCGTGAACTTCGCTAGGTCTCCATCTCTCTTGCTTACTTGCCCCCACTGTCCTACCAAAGTGCCAAGGTTGGGCTGAAACCCATTAAGAAGCCCTAATGATGATCTGAAATGTCAAGGGCTCCTCTGCGCTAATGATATGCATCCGGAATCCTTCCCAGATGAGAGAAGACACGCTTCCCTTTGATCTAGAGTTGGAAGGATGACAGAGTGGAGGCAGTCATGATGATGAAAAGAAAGGAATAAACTAGGTGGCAACTTCCTGTCACAAAGAGAAACCAACAACAGGGAATCAACAAATTACGTGTGATGTTGGCATCGCAGCGGAAGCAACAGTGGTACCACCTATAGCAACTGCTGGTAGGACGCGGCCGCCTGCCATGCCCTGCCCGGGCCCTTACATCAGCCTTGACTTATCTTGGATGAAATAAAACCTCCGGGTTTGACATCCAGCGCTGTGACTCTTTGGAGAGTAGGAAACATGCACGCTGGCCTTCCGTCACAATCCTTTTCATCCCTTTGTGAAAACAAAAATATGCAGCTACTGGATCGCATTGTACCTGGTATAAAAAGGCCTCACATCTTTTAGTCTCTGATTTTTCTCATCAGCAGGGATGTATTCACTTCCTGTGGCTTCCATAACACAGGGCCACAAACCAGGTGGCTTAAAGCAGGAACAATTCATAGCCTTACAGTTCTGGAGGTTAGAAGCCCAAAAGCAAGGTGGCACCAGGTTTGCTTCCTTCTGAAAACCCTAAGGGAGAATCTGTCCCGGGCTTCTCTCCCAGCTCCAGGGGCCTCAGACATTCCTGGGCTTCTGAACGTACCTCATGACAATCTCCCATGACTTCACATGCCTCCCCTTGGTGTGACTCTGTGTCCAGATCGCCCCTTGTTACCATGTCACCAGTTGTCCTGGACTAGGGCCTCCCTCTAATGACCTCATTTTACCTTGATTCCCTCTGTAAAGACTATAGGTCCAATGAGCCATGTTCTGAGGTCATGGATGTTAGGACTTCCAACAGGTCTTTTTTGGAGGACACAATTCAATATGTAACAGTGGAATTGGTCCCTTTTGGCAAAGCTAGAGAAAACGCCATGTAGGGCATCCATGACCAAACTGCATTCTGCGTATCTGTAGGGTTTTATGGAGGTATTTCAAAGGTTCTGCAAACACGGATTCAAATTTCCTTTAGAAGCACATTGAAGACATGCACTGAGATTTGATGCACATCACTTATGAACATCAAGGAATAGTTTGTGCTTCCAGAATAACAAGTTGGGTTTCTTGGGTTTCGGGGTTTTTTTTTTTTTAATTTTTTGGTTGGTTTTGTTGTTGTTGTTTTTGGTCCAGTCCCATGAAAAAAAGAATTTCTTGTGCCACCTCTGTGCATATATTCAAACTTCTTAGTAGGTTCCTGATTTAAACCAACTGCTGTTTTATACTGGTCATCAGTGATTTCAAGCCCTGTGCGTGACTCTGCGTAAGTGTATAAGCAACTGTGTAAAACTGCTTACGTGTGAAAACCCAGGCAAGAAGGTTCCTGGAGCTTAACTGCAAAGGGGGCCAGATGCCCCTGCTCAGGGAAACCTCCCTCCTGGCTCTGTGGTTAATCATGGGAGGGAACACATGGCATGTTGATGGGATGACACGGGGGACAAAGGAAGGCATTTCTATAAAGTTTAGGTGCCCTGCTAGTCAAGGTTGCCCAGGCTGCAAATGACAGCAACCCATCTCAATGGAGTTGAAGTGAAAAGGAGACTTTTTGTCTCCTCTGCGGTGTTTCTTCTTCCGCTCCTCACTGTGCAGGGTCCCCGTGTGATGTCCTCTGTGCTCGTGTTGGGGGTACGATGCATTGGCTCCTTCACACATCTTCTAACATTCTCTAACCTGCTTCCCTGAATTACAGAAAATGGAAATCTCAAACTACATTTCCCAGACTCCCCTGTAGCTAAGGTTGCCAGGGAGTCTGGGTTCTTCCTCAATGAGGTGGAAGCGGACCATAAGGTAGCCATGGCGTGGGAAGGGACTGGCTCTTTCAGCCAGAGGCAGAGGCATTTGGTTCTCCAGAATGGCCCCGGGGAAGGGTCTGCGTCCAGTCCTCATGTTGCAGGTGCTGTCCTGGGGGAGGATGTCACCAGATGGTTTCCACTAACAGTCTTGACTGGTTTCTCCTGGATACTGTTACTCCTGGCTATGTAGCCTCCAAGCCTA
Organism: Vulpes lagopus; assembly: GCF_018345385.1. NCBI lineage: Eukaryota > Metazoa > Chordata > Mammalia > Carnivora > Canidae > Vulpes > Vulpes lagopus. The sequence continues at coordinate 132,286,666 of NC_054831.1, forward strand.
ATTTTCAAGACCTCCTGGAGATTCTGGGAACTACCAAAAATGTCTCCAGAATTTCTTATAAAGGTCTATTTTCCATAAATTGAAGTGGAATCTGTTATGTGCTACTGAGAACTTAAGGATCCAGCATGACTCCAACATACGGCACATACACTCACGAGTCCCAGGGCCCCTTCAGCCACAGCTTTCTCTGAAAATGAAGAAGAGTTTTGACTGCCTCCCAGAAAACACCGCCCCCCCCCCCGATGTCTTACAGGTCCCTCAGTCTTCACAGACCCCAAACCAAATTCTTCACTCTCCCCTCCAAGCCTGCTGATCCTGTTTCCTTTATCAGATGCTATCATTTCCCCTGGAACCCACACCGAAATCTAAGACACCTCCTAGACTTGTCTCTCTCCTTCACCCTCAAACTTCAATGAGTCCTACTTCTTAATCCTTCTCTGAATAGGCCCCTTCTTGAATCTTCCTGCCCCTATCGTAGTTTCTGCCTCTCCTCTCCCGCTTCAATCAATTCATCCTTCACGCTTCCTCCATAGTGATGTTTCAAACACCCAAGTACAACCATGTCATCCCTTGGCTTGAATGCATTAAACGGTTTCCCACCATGATTGTGGTTTCAGGCTGGATGAATGGTGTGAAACCAGAGGTGTGGCAGAGGGTGGCTAACGATTCACCAAATCCATTTCTTCTTTCTCCTGAGACCATGGCCAGGCCCCATTCCCCAGCTCCTCTCCCAGTTAGAAGGCTTGGGTAGCTGTCAGACCCGACTTCAAACACTGGCTCTATTGCTGCATCCGTTAGCTCTTGCTGCGTAACAAACCACCTTGAGACTTGGTGGCTTAAACCCACCACCATGTATTATTTCTTGAGAGTCGACAGAAAGATGGTGATTCTGCTGCTCTGGGCTGAGATCGGCCCACTCGTGCATCAGTACCACAGGAGGTCAGTGAGGGGCTGCCTGGCCTGTGACAGGCTCAGCAGGGAGATGCCCCTCGGCTCCATGCGGTCTCGCCTCTGCCAGGTGGATAATGCAGACTGTCCTCACGCCAGAAGTCAGGCTCTGAGGGCATCTAGAGTCCTACTCTTCCACCACATTCTCTTGGCCAAAACAAATCACAGGCCAGCTCAGATTCCAGGGGTGGGAAAACAAACCCTAGTTCTCAGTGCGAAGGGCTACAGAGGCATACTGCCGAGAGAGGAAGTAAAGAACTGCAGGCATTTTTGCAATTAAAGCAGCACAGCTACTCACTAGATATGTGACCTTAAGTGAGTTCTCCTCTCTGGGCCTCATTTCCTCATCCATAAAATAGGGGAAATAACACATTCCTCACAAATGAGATTTGGAGGTAAGGTAAAGTCCTTAGCAGAGGGTTTGGCACGCAGTGAGAACTGAATGATCCTTTACTACTTTTCTTGTTCATACCTCCCTGCAGTGTAAGTTTACCTCTGTACCTGTTTGTGTAAGCTCAGGAAGCATTTGTTGAACAAATTAACCATGCACCTGGCTTGAATGACCAGCTAGAACAATGGGATTTTAATGGCTCACCGTGTTTCTAGAGCTAGCACAAGCACACACGTCTCACACTTGGTCACGGGCCCATTTGAAATCATCCTGTTCAAGCCTGACATAGAGCCCTCTTAAAATATATCCTCCAGCTGCTCAAACACAGTCTGTCCTCTGTGCTTGGAGAAGGGCAGGAGAACACAATTCATGTCCCTCTAAACAAACTGACTGGTTCAGTCTTTCCAAAAGAGAATGTGCATGAAGCTTGCTAATTAGGACATTTCAGACTCTCATTTCCAAAGGATCAAATACCGCCAAGAATTATGCTAAGAAACCTTTGGCTACTTTGCTTTGTTTATGTGGTAGATTGATTGTATAACTGCCCTATGCTTTATACATCTTTTTGGTCGTGTCATCTTACACTGACTCTGGGTTTGGTAAATTGGACTCGTTTTGGCCAATAGAATAGTAGCAAACTTGATACAAACATACATCGGAAAAGTGATTGTTTTGTCCACTTGTTCTTTTTCTTTTTTTTTTTTTAATGGACCCCTGTCACCAATATGAGAATATTCCAGAGTTAGCCTGCTGAATGGATAAAAAAAAGATATGTGGAAGACGGCTGAATCATGCCATCCAAGGTTCTCTTAGACCCACCAGGCCCTAAGGACCACAAATATGGGAGTGAGACCGGTCAAGACGACCCCTGCCTGCCCATATTAGCAAAATACCCAGTCAATCCACAGACTTAAAGAGGGCAATGAAAAGTTGTCATTTTTAAACCACTTGATTCTGGGATGATTTTTTTTTTTTTTATGTGGCAGTACTTAACTGATACCAATCCACGCCCTGATTTTCATTATCAATCTTATCATGAGCCTGTTTCTTTTTCATATACTTTATGAGGAAAGAGAAAGAGACTGTAGGTGCATACCAGTAAGCCAAGATAAGAAGGGCCATTCAGAAATTAAGTATCCTGGCTACCAAGCTGGCTAAAATGACTGCGTGTATTTAAGTTCACGAGTAAGAAGAACTTGGAAGAGCCAAGACAGCATCTCACTATTAAACTGCTTCTAAGTGTGATTTACTAAGAGAACAAGGGAGTGAAGGAACGTGAAATATTGGTTTGTGCCGGCATCAAGGAGATCCGCTGGCTCTACTCCTAGACCTAACATAGGATGGGAATGATGGCGCTCGGCGAGACCATGCCTCGGTTTACCTGGCTGCTTTACAGGGACTATTTGAGTTTCATGTGACTACCAATATCTCTGCAGAGGAATTATTATTCAAAGCATAAGTTATTTTGGGAGTATAATTCTATGGCATCTGTTTGGCTCTCTACTATCTGACTAATGGGTGGGAGCCACAGCATTAAAAAGTAGCAAGTTGGGGATCCCTGGGTGGCGCAGTGGTTTGGCGCCTGCCTTTGGCCCAGGGCGCGATCCTGGAGACTGGGATCGAGTCCCACATCCAGCTCCCGGTGCATGGAGCCTGCTTTTCCCTCTGCCTGTGTCTCTGCCTCTCTGTGTGTGTGTGTGTGTGACTATCATAAATAAAAAATTTAAAAAAAAAACTTTCATTAAAAAAAAGAAAAGTAGCAAGTTACTGATACTAAAAGTCTACTGTGGAATTCCATTATGGCAATATATATATATATATATATGCAATGAAATGACCCTTCTAATTAGGTCTCATTTAGACTAACATCGGTTTACATTTCCTGAGTGCGTGCCACCAGGGAAGGAAGGCTTTACCCATAGATAATCCATCAAGTTACTAATCTCTAGGTGCCTAATTGAGAACTGACTGCCCGCCAGGTCCTCTACAGCAGCTCTTCTATTACATATGAGCAGGCCCCACCTCTTCATCTCCAGGTCTGCATCTTCCCAGAGTTGCCTTCGCCCATCTGGCTCCCGTGTCTCATGTAGCTCACACAGCTCTGACGCTAGCCTTCCTCCATGTGTATCTCTACATCCACAGCATCTCGCAAGAAAAGACAGAGATCCTGGTTCCTCGGTGGACACCCACAGGCAAAAAATACAAGCTTCTCTGTTCCTGGGGGACCAGTTAGAATTTTCATATTCTCTAAATTAAATGTAAATTTCTGGAATAAATAATTTGCTTAGATCTTTTGCCACATCCCAGGGGATCTCTTTCAGTTACCTCATGGAGTAGTATTAAATACATACAACTAAATTAAAGTACAAATAATATGCAGTAATGCACGAGTAGAGGTCACCTTCTCCCCCTCCTCCTCTCTCTCCCTGAAGATCTCAGCTGAAATGTTGCTGTGCTCAAAGAGAAAACATTTGGACCCTTACCTAAACTGGGTCTTGATGCATCTTTAAGACAAGTATTGAAACTCGTAATTATTCGTTTACTTATATACTTAGAGCTACCCGCCCACTAACACAAAATCCTTGAGGGCAAAGATCACTTCTTTTGCTCTTACTGTGGTTCCACACAGTCTAGCACAGTTCTTGGCACATTACAGATGCTCAATAAATGATGACAAAAATGATAACTAAGATATATCTTGACGACCAGTTATGATTAATTGTAGGGCTTCAAACAAAGTGATTCTGAGGCTGGAAGAGTTTCATGATCAATGAAAAAGGTAGCGTTGGTTCTAAAAGAGTGTTTCTCAATGACTACTCTATTGGCGTTTGGAGCTGGATAATTCTTTGTCATGTGGGGGGGCCATCCTGTGCATGGTAGGAAGTTTGGCAACATGCCTGGCCCTGACCCCACCAGATTCCAGTAGCACCACCACCCCTGCGCACCAAGCTACACCAGCTGTGACCATTAGAAATACCTCCAGATATTGCCAAATGCCTCTGGGTAGAGCAAGAATGCTCCCCTCCCCTCTCGGTGGAGAACCACTCACCCAAAGGGTGATGGCAGCATTGGGTATTATTTTTGGAGGCAGATACCTGCCAATAGAACTACAGGACACCATGAGGAGGCTAGAATATCAGAGGTGGGGGGGGGGCTGTAATACCTTTTATATTCCATTTCAAGGTTTTTGAAAAACAAGTTCTTAGAACCCTAAGTCTTCTTAGAGTCTGAAAGGGTAGAGCTTAGCGTTGGGAAAGCACTGCATATTTATTAACGCTAAAAACATTTTGAGTTAGGAGTGCTGTTGGACGTCTGAAGCCAGGTTTTAATCTGCCTCTTTTCCCAAATTACACCCCCACTTTCCCTCTATTGAATAACACCTTCAGGAAGCAAATACACTCTGAGGGTCACCACCTACAAGTAGGAAATCATTTACGCTTGCTTCGTGATGGGCTGGATGGAACAATATACAAAAAAGTCTATTTTATTAAGGCTTAATACCCAGTTTTCAAAATAGAGATCATACTCAAGAGGAAAAGAGGAGAAAATGCTGGCAGAGGTACTTTGTAAACAGTAAAGTGATCTGCAAACATCAGCCACTTCCTTCTCTGGGCTTCCATGGCCCCCACACACGCCTTCCTGTATTTATCACAGGGCACTTCAGTGTCTGATCACCTGCCCCACTGTATCCGGAGTCTCTCCAGGGCAGGGCCAATGTTCTGTCCCTCTCTGTCCCTAGTGCGCTGCCAAACCCCACGCTGGGACCCAGCACCAAGCGCATGCAAGTGGAGTGCACGGTGGGTTTATTATCACCCCCATGTGCCCGGCATCCTGTCTCCCTCCTTGTGGTGACTGGCTCCCCACATGGCACACGATCTAGGTGGGCCCATCCATCCCTCAACGTGCACACCCTCCCACGGTCCATGGGGAAGAGGGCCCATTGACCTAAGACATGCCAGTCAGACTCTTCTAAGAATTGGAATTTGGACCAAAGAGACACCAAGAGAGAAGATGGTTGGAGCCAATTTATCCCAACCACAGCGCCCTGAAGCAACTTCTCTTTAATTCCTGAGACCTAATTCTCCCTTGCTGTCCCCTTGCTGTCCCCTTGCCTGTCTTTCCCGAGATGTGGTTCTCCAGCTTCTCAGAAGGTCAACCCTATTTGCTTCCATCAAATGTTACCCTTGTTATTTTTGTTTTTTTCAACTAACATCTTCTTTCGGGAAGATAGTAGCTTTCTCTTTCTAAAAAAAGAAATTTATTTAAATTCAATTTAGGTAACATATGGTGTATTATTAGTTTCAGGGGTAGGATTTAGTGATTCGTCAGTTGCATGTAACACTCAGCACTCATCACATCACCTGCCTTCCTTAATGCCCATCATCCAGTCCCCCCATCACCCCACTCACCTCCCCTTCCCCAACCTTGTTTCCTACAGTTAAGAGCCTCTTCTAATGTGCCTCCCTCTCTGTTTTCTTCTTATTTTATTTTCCTTCCCTTTTTATGTTAATCAGAGCTGGCCTTTGTTCCTGACAACCAAAGAACCCTATTGAAGTCCTCACCCCTAACCTTCTTTCCACCATTTTGCTGCTATTTCAGATTCCCTTGCTACACCATGGACCATCAGCTATCAGAGGAGCATAAATCCTAGTTTATTGTCATCTAAAATGTAATATCATTGTAATAAACACGTAGCATCTAAAAATGTGGCATAAAGTTTCTGTGGTGTGAAAATAAATTCCCAAATTTCCCTCTAGCACCATATGGACATATCTGTGGAAGCTCCATCAGTTTGATAGAGACGATTCCATGCACACAGGACCCATCCTAAGAGATGCTCCTTGCCTTCACAGCCCAGCCATGGACAGGAGTCCAGCTTTTCCTGAGTCTCATTTCCAACTGTACCCAGATCTTTGCATGGGAAATTCTGAAAGCAAATTTCAAGGTTTTAGAACCTTCCCTAAAATCCTGCCTTATGGGTTTTACAAAGATGGAGGAGACCTCAGAGGAGGTGACCTTTCATTATTAGTATAAAAAGTACCTAGACTCAAGCTTATCAGAGGAGCAACACTGCAGTTTTATGTGTCACCCTCTGTTTGAGCCGGGAAGGTGACTGTAGAGGCTCTGTAACCGATGAGCTTGTCCCCAAGCCTGGCAATGCCTACCAGTTACATTTTAATTTATTAAAAAAAAAAAAAAACCTTTAGAAGACCAATATCACCACAGCACAATGAGAAGAGGGCTCGTACAAGTTATGCAAGAAGTCGCAAGTGAAAAAAAAAAAAAGAAGTCGCAAGCGTTGGACCTGCTGGTGCCACAGTCTTGCATCTGAGACAGGAGAGCAAGCGCTGCCTTTCCAAATGCCCAGGACAGACGGTACCGGGGCACAGGGACTGCTGGAGGAGATAAGCTGAGACTCCTCTGAATAATCACCTCACCCCCGTGGCTTCCTGCTTAGCTGAACTAAACTCTTTAGCATCCATTTAAGTATTTCTTTCTCCTGTGACCTGTAAAAGGTGGAAATCTGACAGCATGAATAGACTTGAACACATCCCCAGGTGATTTTCTTTGGTGGAAAACTTTGCCTCTTCGCTGTCGCTCTCATGTCAGAGCTGCTTCTTGGCTTTGCCACAGGGGTAGGGACATTGCCGTTCTTGCTCCAGTATGGGGTCGCATTTCAAAAAATACTACAAGAAACCTGTCCTCAGGGGCAGGGGGTGCTACTAACAGCCACAGCCAGCATCTGTGACCTTGAGAGCCACCCACCCTTCTGGTGCCTCAGTCTGTGTGACGTCAGGGCAAGATCCTTCCTAGGGGGGTTGTTGACAGGGGGCAGTGAGGGCATGACCTTGAGGCCTGCTGCAGCCAGAAAGCACCAGATTTCTGCACTAGTACTAACTACCAGATCTGTGCCGTGAGCATGGTGTGGGCTTCAGAAAGCACATGGAGGGATGGAAAGTGCTAGAAAACAGAGAGATCCTCCTTCCAGTGTATGGCTGTCATGACTGTGTATCAATTACCTGACTCCTAAGGTCTCCTTCCCCAAAACAAGCTGAGGAGTCATCCCTCCCTCCCTATTTGTTGGGAGCCTGAGCCAGTTTTCCTCTGGCAGGGGCCCTGCTCCAGATCACACTTCCCCATTCGAGGCCAGTCCAGAGAGCGACAGTGTGTGCGGCTCAAACGGCCGCCAACTCATGGTAAATTCGCTCAGTGTTGCCGGAAATCAATCAGAAGGCATCATCAACCGCCGAGAGTGGTTTTCTGGACCATCCTAGGACAGAAAAATCACACTACCCAGGGGGCCATCACACAGAGTCTTGGATCCTGGCAGGAACCCCGTCTGCCTCCCGGCCCCCAGGCTTGTCTCCTGCTGCTCACCCCACGTCCTGCTGCTCTTCTCCCTCGCGCTTGGCAAGGGGAATATGTGGTTTTGGCAAATATGCTTTCAAGTGCCCTGAACACAAATAAGAGAAAGAAAGGCTGATGAGGAAGGGAAAGGGGAGAGGAAGGAAGGCTTCTCACCTACCACTTACTTTGCCAACAGGGAGAGAGTAGAAGCGTAGAGGATGAGAAGATGGGAGGAGAGGAGGGGATGGTGGGGTGGGATGGAGGGAGGAGAAAAGAAAAGGAAAAGGAAAAGAGAAGAGGAGGGAAGAGCCGGGAAAGGGCAGGCCAGAGGATGGAGCGGACTGCACTGATGGCCCTGCCAGCCCTTGACTTGGGCCAGGCCGGAAGCACGCGCTGGCGCAGGGAGGATGGTGGGGCGGTTAACTTTTGTTGTTAAAGTCTTGCTTCCTCCCTTCCTAGAGACGGGCCTCTGGGAAGGGTGCATCGGGGCCCTGGCCTTGCTCCTGACAAGCCCTACCTTCAAATCCAGGCTGTTCCAGGGAGAAAGGCCTGGCACGCGGCGCTCCGCACCCCGGGGCCCGGGCAGCAGAACCCGGGCCCTTCCTCGCTGCCCTGGCGCCGAAGGACAGCGCCCGGGGCCCACAGAGTCTCTGCCTTTGGGTGTCCAGCCTTCCAGGAGAGGATCTTGCTGCCAACAAAGCGATCTTATTGTTTTCCCAAGCATTTGTTCACCTCTTAATAAATAATGATATTAGGTCTTTGGGGGGAAGGAGGAGGGAACTGCCAATAGGAGATTTAATTTGCTGTAATCAACCCCTCTTAGCATGCAGAGTCACACAGGACGAGTAAAAGAATTAATCTCTACCAGAAAGAACTGCCTCTTCGGTGTTATGAATCTAATCACTCATGAGGCTGAGTTGGCACTTCGGGTTTAGCCAGAGCTCCAAGGAACAAAACCCACAAGATCGGGCTTCAGATGTGGTCTGAAGGGGACATGTTATTGAATTGGGGGGGGGGGGGCGGCTGCGGACTACAAGGGGAATGGAACGCGAACAGAGGAGCCCTGCCTCTTTTAGACACCCCCGAGATGCTCAGATAGACAGTTAGGGAATTTATAAACAACTGCAGGCCTCTGGGCTGCCCGCGTGAGACGTTCCTCCTTGCTTCCATTCTCCAGAATGGACTGTCACACCTGCCAATCACGCCCGGCACCCCTATTATACTTGGGAGATGTGTTTGCGCTGCGCCTACTGTTTTATAATCCTCAGAGGTAGAATTTCATAGCCCAGCAATGCTTTTGCCTTTGACATTCTCCTAAGCAGGATTTATTGCTTCCAAGACAGATGTGACTTGAATCGATTATGCCTTTTAAGCGGCCTCCAGATTCTCTGGAATACTTTGTGCCTGACTTCATTCAACTCGCAGGCTGATGTCAGAGCATTTCATCATAATCTAATGCTATTAAGAGTCCTCTGGGTGTGGAAGTGAGCAGGCTATTATACCAACCAAGTTAAGGGATGTGGTTACTACTCTTGAGAAGCCTGCGTCCTCCGACACGCAAGCCAATTGCACATCTATTAATACCACAAAATGCAGCTGAAGGGAAGGGGCACACAGAATTTCTATTCACATTCTGTTGACCTCCCATTATTGATGAACTCAGAATATGAAATAAGTACATTCACTCGTCTTTGCAATTGAGGTAAGAAGCAATGTCAAACCATGAACGGAAAATCACTGAATTTTCAAAAATGCTCAATAGACAGTCTCCTTAAAAACTGTGTATCCCTAGCTATCTCCTTCAAAACTGAAAACCACACATCACCCCTGGCCATACCCAAAATGTTGGGGTGCCTTAGCATTTTATAAGTTGGGCAGCACTAATCTTAAACGGACAAGCTCTGAGCCTGAGGGCATTAAGTAGCATGAGTCTAATTGACTTTAGCCACAGACCTAGAGATAACCACAAATAATGTTTCAAAAAGTTAGTGGTCTGGGGAGAAAAGAAATGAGGGTGGTATTTTTAGACCAAACTAATCACAATTTGCCTCATCCTACATTAGTCTGAAAGACAAGAGGGAAGAGTCTTTGAGCAAAAGTAGGCAAACAAATGATGGGTCCAAGACACCACAGCACTTCTGCTACCTGACCTTCTGTTTTCTGCCCCCTCAGGAGGACTCAACCCACCCTCCTTTTGGAGGCATGGCTTTAGGGGAATATCCACCATACCCTGCTCCATTTCATCTGGCCATGTAAGTGAGAAGATTCCAGCAGGCATTGACTGGGGATCAGGAGAGAATGAGATAGTAAGACGATCCTACACAGTAACCACATTTTATGGGATATTCTAATCTCATTAGATTTAAAAAAGGGGTAAATGGTGACCAACACCATGAAGGATGACAGTTGTCAAATGGATCCAGCATTGCAGGCGGGGGGGTGGAGGGGAATGTTTTCTTAAGCAATATTGAACACTTCTGAAATCCCGTTCTAGACATGAGTGAAGGAGAGAAAAAGAATGGTTTTTTATCTTCTCATATTTTGCAAACTAGAGTTTACACAATATATCTGGGGAATTATTTAGCTAGTTCCCTTGGCTGGTGTGTTAGCTATAGGATTGGGCCCAGGCACTGAGGAAAGCTAATCCTTTCAAGGACAATTTGCTCTCTTTTATTTGGTAAATTGTTCGAATTTCCCCTTTTTTGCCCCAAGTCTTAAAATTGGCTGTTAGAACTTCAGAAACTTTCCTTTTTCCACCAGGCAGGCTCAGGAAGAAAGGAGAAGTGGAATGGGCTGCTCATAATAAAGGGGAGAAGGGAGAACAGTGAATAAAAATGAAAGGCTTTGCATAATTTGGGTCATCTGAACAGAGGGCCTCAAAACTCCCATGGGGCAGCTTCCGGCATTGACAGGTGAGAAACGCACCAAAGCCCTGCCAGTTAAAGTCTTACTGGTACAAGATACCGGCTTCACGATTGATTTAAAAAATCAAACATAAAACACCACCATGGTAGAAACAAAAGCAAAGAAACCACAGTTCAAAATCTGATACAGAGCAGAACACAGGAAACCACCAACCACTCTGACCTCACTGCTGTCGAACAGAAAACAAGCTCAGGAAGAAAGCTCCAGGGCAAACTAATACAAAATCACCAAAACCAAAGAACATTTTCTGAAACATTTCTAGATACTGAGGGGGTAGACATGACAATAAAATCTAGTTCGGCTTGGCTTCACGAACACAGCAAACTACCACTTTTCCTAAAACACCTGGTGTTTGCCTACCAACATATCTGGAGAGACCCACCAACAAAGCCAGAAGGAGTATATCGATTACCTTTAAATATTTCAATAAAATAGTGCACGAGGAGAAACCTTGAAGAGGAATCTCAACAAAAGCATGCAATGAGCTAAATCCCTTCTGTAATTAATTCATTGTGAGCATTAAAACACACACACACACATACAACAGTGCTGATTCGCTTACTGGTGGTGCATCAAATGTACCAAAATATTCATTAGCTGCTCAGTGATGCTGCTTGGGATCCGTATCGCTCCACTCCAAAGCATTTGCCAGCTTTGATGCCTGCCAAGTTTGTATGTAAATGGATTTTCACTTTTCCAAGGCTAATGAGAGATCTGTTAAATTCTCAGGAACAACACATATATTCTTTTTAAGCCCTATTACTTTGACTTAAAACCAAGCTATTTCAATACTAAATCCCAAATAATTCCTAATCAGAAATCTACCACCCTGTATATCAGAATGCCTGCTACGTGGCTGTTTATCACAAAGGCAGTTTCCAGTAAGGGTGGTGGTCGAACAGTTTTGCACAATTTCTACCAAAAAGAAAACAAACAGAAAGATACCACGGACTCGTCAATCTCTGTACCTGAGCATCCATTAAGAGGTGTCTCATCAGTATCATGGAACTCTTCAGAGTCTCTTTCTCAGTGGGTAGAAAGGGGTCTTTGTCCTCTTCTAGCGCCTTCGACTTGGTGACAATAAAATGGGATATCTGGTCATTTAGGGTGTGCAGTGACTGCACAGCTACAAAAAAAAAGAGAAAGAAGGAGAGAGTGATCAAAACAGGTAACTTTCAAAGAGAACTTGGCTAGTACTTTTAAAGGGAGAACTAGAGGTGTGCGTATAAGGTACAAGCCATGGAGGTACTGAGAGACCAGGATATCCACGAAGCTCTTCAACACATATGTTTAACAGCTAACAAGTATTTATTGAGTGCTCACCAAACACTAAGCCTATACGGAGTGCTTGGGGGTATAATGGCAAGCAAAGGCAGACACGGCGCCTACCCTCATGGAGCGGCCAGTCCTGTTGAGAAAACTGAAAAGAAACAAGTCAGGGAACACTTCCCTGAAGATGACTTTGTGGTAAGTGTTTATAAATTACAGAGATTAACAGGGCATGAGGGGACAGTCCTAGAGTAGATTTACATTTATGGTAATAAACTTGGCTACTTTACCTCTAAGCAGATGGCCTCCATCATTAAAGTACATGAAGGGACAAAGGCCATGTTTTCCAGTCAGTGCTGCATGTGTGCTGGGAGGATTATTATTTCTCTGTAATTCACATAGCGCTTGCCATCTGACCTGTTATAAATTCAAAGATTCATTTATCTATAATGCTTGTTGCCTCTTTCTCTACAGTCTCTACAGTGCATTCAGGAAGAGCAGAGATTTTTTAAAAAATCTTTGTGTATGGTGATATCCCCAACAACTAGGGCAGTGACTAGCAAATAGGAGGTGCTCAATAAACATTATAGAATTTCTTTATTTCTCCTTGAATTCAAATTTCTTTACTTATGGGATTTGTGTAGGTTTCAGGTAAACCTAGCCTCTTGAACGAAAAAAAGTAAAGCTTAGGCATCCTCAGGAAAACCACTGTACCAACCACAGTTCTGAAGATGAAAGTTATCATCAAAAACTCATATACAATAGAATAACTCCGAGCACTTCTGATTCTGACCAGGAGGGAGTATGAGGGTTCAAATTACCCTCTTGCATAAATAACTAGAAAACTTCACAATATCTTCCCAACAAGTATTTTTAGACCTTGAACAACTGGCAGCATAATACTGTGATCCTTTAGAAAAGAGAAGGAAAAAAAAAAGTTGAATCCTATCACCACCAGGCATTCTGTAAAAAAGGGATGGCTAGACTTCAGCATAGGAACAAGAAGGACAGTCCACTGATCACACTGAATTGAGAAGACAGAGACTGGGAAAGCTGCATTTGCTACAGTCTGTAAGACAAAGAACTGAAGGGGAGGGAGCTGCACAGAGATCTCCAGAAATCTGCACAGGGGTCCCTTTGAACTCTTGGCTGAATGTCAATCCTGTGTATGAGAAGGATGAAACCCTCCATGAACAGGCAAGAAAAAATTCCGGAAGAGAAGAGTTATAGTCTGACCAACTCTAAACCAAATGATTCCATGAGATCTCACAGGGCCACAAATTGTGCGCATGCTCATCAGCCAAAGTGAATGGGCTTTGCTGGAATTCAGGGCACATTCAATAAAGACTCCAGAAGGATCACGCTTTAGAAATGAAGCTAAATAATCCATAGAATAAAGGCTACTCTAGGCCTATCCAAAAAGAGTTTAAAAGTAAGCCTGAAAGAATCAAACTGATCTGCAAGTAACTAAAATACCCTCCAGGGGGGGAAAAAATGGAGCATCTTTTGTGTAGAAGTATGACAAGATCTAGCACCCAAAAGTACAAAATTCACAATGCTCAGTATTCAATAAAAAATTACCAGACATGTAAAGAAGCAAGAAAGTGTGACTCATAGCCTGGAGAAAAATCAGTATATAGAAACAGACACATAAATAACAAGTGATAGTATTAGCAAGCATGGCTATTAAAACAGCTATTATGGATGTGTTTTGCATGTTCAAAGTGGTAAAATAAAACATGATTATAATGAGGAGAAAAATAGAATATTCAAATCAGAACCAAATGGAGCTTCTAGGAATGAAAAATGGAGTATCTAAAATGAAATTTTTACTGAGTGAGATTAATAGCAGATTAAAATGCAGAAGAAAAGACCAGTGGATTTGATACTATAGCAATAAAACTCTCTAGAATGAACAGAGCCTCTCTGACAATATAAAGCTGTCTGACATACATGCACTTGGAGTCTGGGGGTGGGGTGAGGGCAGGGACTGAAATAATGTTTGAAGGATTAATGGACAAAATGTTTTCCAAATTTGATAAATTATAAACATATAAATACCAGAGTATCAATAAACCCCAAACAAGACAAACACAAAGAAAGCTGCATCAAGGCAGATTATAACCAAATTGCTAAACACACACACACACACACACACACACACACACACACACACAGTGAGAATGAGAAAATCTTAAAATCAGCCAGAGAAAAGGCATATTGCATTCAAAGGAACGGAGATAAGAATGATGTCAGACTTGTAATAAGAATCTATGCAAACCAGAAGACAATCTGTGCATCTTTAAAATACCGAAAGAAAAAAGACACTTGTCAACCTAGAATTCTATAACCAACAATATCCTTCAGTAATGAAGGTGAAACAATGACTTTTTTAGATAAACAAAAGTTGAGAGGAAAATTTTAGTTTACAGAAATGTAAAAAAAGAAGGCTTAAAAGGAACAACATGTAACATATAAAGACTTTTTCCTTCCCATCTTTTAATTCATTTAAAAGATAATAGATGTTTGAAAGTAAAACAATAATTTACGGGGTTAACATATATAAAAGTAAAACATACGACAGTACAAAGAATGAGAATATTCACAAACACATAAAGTACAATATTATTTGAAGGTGGACTGTGTTGTCAGATATGCAGTGTAAATCCTATAGTAAGTACTACAAATAATAAATAATAAAGAAATAAATGATGGTTTTGAACTACAGAGAATCAAACTTGGAAACCAGAGCATAGTGTCACAACCATAAGCCACAGAGTAGACAGAATATAGGATATGACATCAGAGAAGTTCCTCACCGCCCAGGAAGACTCTCAAATCCTGCCCTGGACTGGGGAAGGACCTTGGCCCAGACAGGGAAAGATGAACAAGAAAGTATGAGGCTGATTCCCGTCTCCCCGAATCTTCATTCTCTGAAGGAGATAGTTAGAAACACCCAGATAGATTGGGGGATTTGAAAACTGACGTGACTTACTGTCTTATGTCCTGCCCCAGGCATATGGATGGGGCATTCGGCATGCACATGTCAGTATTTGTGTAGAAATGATAACCACATGGTCTACTATGCCAGGGAGGATCTGAGATTGCACTACTGCTTTACCACCATCATCCCCCAACCTCCAGTCTTTTCTAGCATCCTGGGGGACGAAGCCATTTCCATTGAGTTCATGGAGCAGGCACACATCCCCAAGACGGGACAACACAGAAGCCTCCTGACAACCCAAAAAGAGGGGGAAGTGGGTGGACACCTGGGTGGCTCAGCAGTTAAAGTGTCTGCCTTCAGCTCAGGGCTGATCCTGGAGTCCCGGGATTGAATCTTGCATCGAGCTCCCTGCACAGAGCCTGCTTCTCCCTCTGCCTGTGTCTCTGCCTCTCTCTCTCTCTCTCCTCTCGCTCGCTCTTGAATAAATAAATAAAATCTTAAAAAAAAAAAAAGAAGGGGGCGTGGGTAAAGAGCAATTTGAATTTATTTGATAACTACCCAGAAAAGATACTAAGTTTTCAGCCAGAAGTGCTGAGTCACCATTAGTGAAAATGCAGGTTCCAGATCGAAGCTGAGTTCTGTTGCAGAAAGTTAAAAACAACAAATGACTTTTTTTCAGTATGGACCCTAAATTTTTAGACTCTCTATATTTCCTGCCAATAGGAAAGTTGGGGTACAGGTAAGAAAACTGAAGCTCTAAAATATGCCCTAGGGGCACCTGGGTGGCCCAGTCTTAAGCATCTGCCCTCAGCTCAGGTCCTGATCCCAGGGTCCTGGGGTCAGGCCCTGCTCAGCAGAGGGCCTGCTGCTCCCTCTCGCTCTGCCTGCTGCTCCCCTTGCTTGTGCTCTCTCTCTCTCTCTCTGTCAAATAAATAAATAAATCTTTAAAAATAAAATAAAATATGCTTTAAACTTCACTTTGTCCTAAATTCGAAAGACAAACTGCAAGAGGTAAGGACTCCCTCTTCTGCTCAAAGAATAGACACTTCCATTGAAGAACCTACCATACTGTGTTACAATCGCTTACAAATCCATCTGTGATAGATTTAATGATTAGTTCCAAAACCCCTCTCTGAATCTATTCCTACAAAACCCTCCCTCCTCATGACTCTCCTTGGTGGAGAAACATACTTCCTGCCTTAAATAATATCAGGTTTTTCCAAATGACTTGCTTTAGCCCGTTACATGTGAGCAGACACGAGCTATGCCATGTCCAAGCAGAAGCGTTAAGAGCAATTTTGTGGTTCCACTGTGACTCTTTTCCCTTTGCCGTGGGAAGAGCTCAGATCCCGGGATGCAGAAAACATGTATGTGAAAAGCAAACTTTCACTACTGACAAACACCCAAGACTGGGGGGGCTATTTGTTACTAGCGCACAACCTAACGAATGTTGTTTCATAGTCTCTGGACTCGATGGTGACTCTCTTGAAGGCAAGAATAGAACTTTGTTCACCATTTATCAAGGGCGTCTAGCACAGGAAAGCCACTCGGGAAATGTTTATTGAAAGAGTAAATCCAGCTGGTTTGACGGTTCAGATTCTAAAGCCAGTTGGCTTGGGTCTCAAGGCTGCCTGCCCCTCTGACTAGCTATAATAATAATAATGACAACAATTATGGTTTATCGAGTGCCTATCATATGTCAGGGGCTTTTAAAACCTTTGTGCCGACTGATGGTTCACTGATAACGTGGGCCCTGGGGTCAGAAGCCTGAGCTCTGACTTTTACTAAGCAGGTGAATTTGGACAAGTTCCTTTATATCCCACAGGGCCCGGCGTGTTGTAAGTTCCCAACGAATGTTGGCTGCTGTTCTGGTTAAAGACGTCAGAGATGGGGAATCTGAAGCCCAGAGAGGTTCACACAACAGGGATGAGGCCCAAGGCCATGACTCTCCAACGCCTCTTCTCACGATCTTGCCATGATACCACACTCTGGGTCCAGAATAACATCATGAGAGACAACACCGCCAAGTGGCGTGCTAGACCCCCAACACCAGTCACGTGGGGCACAATAAAAGTAAGAGCAGGGAACATTTCTAGACTCTTTTTTTTTTATTTTTATTTTTTATTTTTAAAATGAATTATTTTTACCTTTTTTATAAATTTATTTTTTATTGGTGTTCAATTTGCCAACATATAGAATAACACCCAGTGCTCATCCCATCAAGTGCCCACCCCAGTGCCCGTCTAGACTCTTTTTAAGCAGATGTAAAACAAGCAGATGGCAGAGTGCCTGGCACACAGTAAACATTCCATGTGCTCAAAATGGCTAGGATCTGAGCACGCTTCTGGATGTTTCCTTGCCTCTATTTCTTGAACCCCTCCTCTCCGTCACACAGTTCCTGGGCCCACAGTCAGCAGCAGCAGTGGTGGGAATATTATAGCAAACGTCTACGGGCGACTCTGCATGGCAAGCGCAGAGCTGCAGGCTTAACAGGCACCGCCTCAATTAATCACCAGGACAACTCTATTGAAGTGTGTGCTGTTGTTTTGCTCCATCTTACAAACAGAGGAACTCAGATGAAGTGTCACCCAGGATTACCTACCTAGTCGCTGAGGGGGGCAGGACGGATACCCGGGCAGCGAGTGTGCCCATTGTGCTGCCCCCACTCTGTGGGCCACTTGCTGCTCTGTCCCAGGCTCCTCTTGGGCTAAACCCAGCTGCCTGTCTGGTTCCCCGACACCCTCCCACCCTGCTCTCACCACCGCCGTTAGGACACGGCCAAGGGCTCACACTGATGTATTTCCCCCGGGGCCAGGGACCACCCAGGCCCAGCCTCCAAGTACAGTGACAGACTGGGCGTGGAGCGGCACCTGGGGAGCCCCTGCACATTCCCAGGCGAAGAAACAGGCAAGATCACAGCTCCCCGAAGACACTGCGGCAGTTTGAGGGTATTGACCCTGGAGCTCGGCGCCGTCTGCCCCTCCAGCTGTCAGGAGCTTGGAGGAGTTACCTGGCCCCTCAGTGTTCCCATCTGCAAGTGGGGAGGATAACAGGAACAGCTTCCTAGGGTGACTCTGTGAATTATATGAGGCAGTTTGCACAAAGTCCCCAAACACAGCATCTGTCACATGACAATTCTATGCAAAGCTCAGACTATTATGATTATTAATCCGCAGCCTGTGCCCCAAGTCTTCAACCTGATGTTAACCAGTTGCTATGTTTATAACCGGGGATAATCGTGAACTCCTCGTTACATAAATCAGCCAAGATGGTCTGAATTGTTTATTTCTTCACTGCAGGCTGAGACCCATTAATTCAAAAGCCAGCAGGTGCCAAACTCAAAATTTTTACATATCCACTTGTGTTAAATATAGCCCAAATAGGCAGATTTTTAGCTATTTGGAGCCCGTCTCCTCTGCGTGCCCCACAAAACTGCACCCAGTATCTGCTAGCCATGGAAAAGACAAGCCTAAGCGGCTCTCTGACCCCCAGAACTGTGCTGCTAGGTGCTAGGTGACATCTCCTAGATGCCCAAGTCCCCTCTAGGATCCCCCTCTCCCCTGGCACGTTCCTCTGCCCTCCTCGAGCTCTCCAGGAGGTCACCTGCTGTGAGGGACTTCCTGGAACCCAAAACTTGTCAAAGCCTCACCCAAAAAAGCCTGCGTGTGCTACTGCCACCTAGGGGTCATGTCTTTTTCCTTGAGGAGCCCCCAGATCCTTGGGACCCCCTATATTTCATTTTGTGTTCCCAGGTACAAATTGTCTAGTGCTACGTAGACAGTGAATACGTAAGAACGGCAAGTGGACTGATGGGAAGGAATGACAACAGGGAGGAATATTTTCCCCTTGTGTCTCCGCGTGGAGCTAATCTTCAGGGTTCTTCGGCTTGTGCGATGGGTACCTTACGTGTGTCGGGTTAGCATCTTTCTCCAGTGTGTTCTCATAAAAGAAACTCTCTCTCCTTTTCCTGGAAACACGTTCCCCACTTGTAGTCCAGGGAGGGCTGGTCCTATTCTGAGGTCCCGGAGGTAGGCACACGGTCCAGACCCGGACCATCTAAAGCTTTTCATTTCCCTGGCAACAGAAGTTGGCTCAGAAGAAGTGTAACCTAAACGTGGCCAATCAGATTTAATCCCAGGACCACTCGCTGGAACTATGAAGAGGTAGAGCGTATCCTTGTTGGTTGTGATTGCAACACTGGTAGCAGTATGGAGCAGCTGATGGCCTTTGTAGCCATCATTTGAGGAGCCTCCCCACCCACCTGAGAATAAAATCACCTGAGCCAAGGGATAATTATCACTGACAAATAGGGGAAAAGATTCCTGACCGCATCATTACAGCATCGGGATTCAGTCACCGACTTCTCATTTACGTGGGTCAGCAAATTCCCTTCTTTCCATTAGCCCCTCTGGGTTGAGTTTCTGTCATTTGCAATCAAGAAGCCCGATTACGATAAAGAGGCCTGTACTTTTCTTATTGCAACAGTAATTTAGGTGATTATTTCTCTAACGTATGCTTTCCTCTGTGGCAGACTCAAATGATCCTAAATTTTGTGTTACTCCTTCCATTGAGACGTAGGGTATAAATCCCCTCCCAGGAGTCTGGCTGGCTTTAACGACACGGTTCACCATTATTAGTAAGGGGTAGAAGTGACACTGTGGGATTTCTAAGGCTAGGTCGTAAGAGGTCTTGCAGCTCCTGCTTGAGATTTCGGAACAACTGTCCTGAGAGAAGCTACCTGCCATGTAAGAAGTCTGACCGCCACGAGACCACCATGCCTGAACGAAGCCCACACACATAGACTACGTGGGGGAGGAGAGGGATGCCCGGCCAGCCTCAGTTCTTCCGAGCAGCTAGCCAGACCAGGTTCCAGATGTCTGAACAAAAAAGCCTTCTGGAATATTCCAATCCTAGAGGAGGCAATGTAGAGAAGAACCAGGGAATCTCGCCATCTTCCATAACTGATGCTTCCGACACATGGCCCTGGCCATCTCTACCATTTAAGTCACCCAAGATATGGCCCCGCCACTCTGGAGCAGGGCTGAACCACTCCTCGACACCATACCCAAATTCCTGGCCCACAAAACTGTGAGTATGGTAAGGTATTGACTCACACCATTCAGTGTGGGGAGGATGGGTCACTGTGCAACACCAGGTAACCCTAAGACCTTCACCGAGTCCTAAGTTCCCAGAGGCCAGCAACAGGGTTTACTCAATTAATCACTATATACCCAGCATCTCGCACATAGTAGCACTTGAACAAACCAATATTTATCCAGAAGTATTTAAAAAAGAATAAGTGGGGAAAAACGGCAACCTCACCCCATTCTGTCCCCCCCCCCCCCGCTACCCCATCATAATACCCTAGAATCGGGTATTATGTACACTCTGCTCCATTTGGCATATAAAAATCTCAGCCAAATAATACTGTTCTTAAATGTATGATGGATTATGGAATGAAGAGCCATATATATGCTTTCTTACCTACCTGAGGTTAGGAAATTGAGTCATAAAACCAGTTTACTTGCTTGGTGGCTCGGAATGTGAAATGATGTTAAATTTATTGCATGTTATTCTGGTCTACAAATTTGAAGAAACACGTATTTCTATAGCAGGCTTATTTATATAAAGTGCTCATTTGAATTTCACTGTACATTAATGAGTATTTATTTAGGTTTCAGATAAGGATGGTACATTCATGGGTTGGTGGAAGAAAAAATAACAAGTTCCAACATTTTGTGTCATTAGCAAAAATAGAAGGTACACATAAAATTTCTTAATGTTTTCTGAAGAGGAATAACAGCTTACCACACTGTGCCTCTATTTTTATAGATCGGATGAAGTATAGAACATGAAATAATAATAATATGACCCTAAACACTCATTTTATGCAGACGAGTCCAGATGTCACCGAGATGGGCCATTGTACATTTTTATAGAAAAATATACCAAATGAATCATATCATGGGGCACAGCCTCGCCACCAGAAGCTCCATGGATTTTATGATCTTGTCATTTATATGGTCCATAGATGTGAACTAATGATCAAATTTATCCCTACATGTTAAACAACCTTTGCTTTTCACGTATCTCAAATTCTGTGATGTATTTTGCATTAAAATGCTCACGAGTTTCCAGTTCTTGCTTTAATATGGTCTCATTAAACAAATGAAGCCTAAATAATTCAGGTATTTTTTTCCCCCCGTCGTTACAATAAAACTCATTCTGCAAGTCAAAAGTTGATGCTGGAGGAGAGGATGTGGAATTGGAACCCTCGTATGTCGCCAGTGGGAATGTAAAGTGGTGCAGCCGCTGTGGAAAACAGCCTGGCAGTTTCTCAAGAAGTTAAACTCAGAAGGTTAAAGAATCTCAGTAAGTTAAAAATTTCCAAGTGACTCAGCAATTCTACTCTTAGGTAAGTAACCAAAAGGACTGAACACAGGTGCCCGTAAGCGTCCACAGGTGGCCAAAGGTGAAAACGACCCATATGCCCATCAGCTGATAAACGGATACACAAAATGTGGTGCCCATACAACGGAATATTATTTGGCCATAAAAAGGGACGGCGTTCATGCTCTCACATGCTACACATCATACACACGTAACATGGGCGAACCTCAAAACGCAGGCGACATGAAAGAAGCTACAAAAAGCTACACGTTGAATGACCACATTTATATGAAAGGTCTCAAATGGGCAAATCCACAGAAAAGGAAAGCAGATGAGTGGTTGCCAGGGACTGCGGGGATGGAGGCGAGAGTGACCGGGTTCTCTTTCCTGGTGACGGAAATATTCTGGTCCTAGGTGGTGGCGAGGGTTACATGACCTTGTGAGCACACCAAATTCCACTGAATTGTGCTCTTTGGAACGGGTAAGCGGTAAAGCTTTTTTTTTTTTTTCTTTCAAGAATGTTAGAAGACTAACATCTCCTGACTTTTTTTTTAAGGTTTTATTTATTTATTTATTTATTTATTTATTTATTTATTTATTTATTATAGTCACAGAGAGAGAGAGAGAGAGAGAGAGGCAGAGACACAGGCAGAGGGAGAAGCAGGCTCCATGCACCGGGAGCCCGACGTGGGATTCGATCCCGGGTCTCCAGGATCGCGCCCTGGGCCAAAGGCAGGCGCTAAACCGCTGGGCCACCCTGGGATCCCTAAGCAGTAAATCTTATGTTAGGTATATTCTATCGCGATTAAAACAATAAAATAAGGGTTGGGCAACCAGCTCAAGATCACAGATCTAAAACAAAACCAAAGTCCGATACTGGGACATGGAAGGACGACAACGTTGACTCCACAGTTAGAGTCTGTCTAATGGTGGGATCCAGGATGTTAGGATCAGGATCCAGGATGTCACCTTGGCAGCACCGGGAAAGACGGAAGTTAGATAACTGGTCAAGGTCAAAAGGAAGCAACAAAATAAACCCTTAGGACCAAGAGTCTTCAGGCTGACCGTGAATCTGCAGCCAACTTCTCTAAATGGACAGACGCGCAAGAGACCCCGAGTTACGTCGTGGGTGCTGAGAAACGCACGCAGGTTAGACGCGGTGCGGTATCGCAGTGTGGGTGACAATGCAGACCATGACAAGGGTGGTGGCAACGTGTACAGTGATGGGGAGGGAGCCAGGTACGGTGGTACAGAATCAGGCCCTGATGGAGCCTGCAGGGCTTGAGAGCCAAAGGGCTACGGGTCAACACAGAGCTGGGGCGAGCCCCACAGAGGGGATGTGGTTGAGGCTAAACTTTGGAGGATAGATGTGACGGGGTCTTAGAGACCCGAACCCGTGGCCAGGGAGAAGCTTAGGGAGGTCCAGCCTGCCTCCCATTGAAGGGGGCATCCCTTTTAAGGGGCATGGGCCTTGGAGTCAGCCACCCTGAGCTCCATCCTGCCTCCATCTGTCACTAGCTGTGCACACTTGGGAAGGTGACTGCATCTCTCTGGGCATCACTTGTCTCATCTCTCACACGGAGGTGAAGCCGTGTCTGCTTCAGAGTAATGAAGCCTAAAATAATTAACGCAAATGAGGTCTCAGAAGGGTGCCTGGCCCAGAGCTAGTCTTCAGGGACAGGGCTCAGCTACCGTCACCGCGAGTAGTGCGCGGCCACCGTCTGGAGCAGACCTGGCCCTCACCTGCCCTCAGAACCTGGCGGGGTGCGCGGGGCAGCTCTCAGGGATCCGGGGTCCTGGCAGCCTCAGAGGCTCGCTGGGGAGCCCTGCTGGGAAGCCCCGTCGCTCCCCCAGCCCTGGCTCTGCCCACCTGCCTGGACGTCCTTCTCATTCCTCTCCCGGTCTGGAGCAGGGGGTGAGACACGGGCGCGGGCACGCTGTTTGGACGGACGGCCGCAGGCTGGGGTACAGTCCGGAGGGAGGAGGGGCGGCTGGAGAGGCGAAGAGAGAAGCAGGGGACAGGAAGGTGGTGGGGACCACAGAGCAATGTGAAGCAGCGCCGAGTCCCCTCCTTTTCCTGAAGCCCACCTCCTCGGCCGCTTGATTCAAGCCCCGCGCCCGAAGTTCTCGTTCCGCGCCCACCCTCCAGCCCTCTCCCCAGGCCTCAAGGCCCCTCCGAGGGCGCAGCAGGGGCAGTGACAACCCCCCCGCCCCGGGGCTGCTGTTCCCACTTCTGGAACCCACGGCACCGGGGCACCCTGCGGCACCAGCACGTCTCCTCCCATGCAGCTCCTGGCCCCGTCCTTCCACCGGGGAAACTGAGGCCCAGCAGCTGTAGGAACCTGGCCACAGCCACAAAACCACACGCCGTGAAAGGCTCTGCGGACACGTCGCGCTGGACCAAAGGCGACGGCGAGCCATCCTACCTGAAGTCCAGTGTCCAAACAACACCGTCCTGTGGCCTGTGAGCGACGCCAGGTGCATGCACGGCGCCCCGAGAAGGCTGCACACCTGCCGGCCCTGCCCTGGCACTGGCACCAGCATGGACGCGCTCCCACAGGTAGCAGGTGCTTTCCCTTGGCACCCCCCCGGGCCCCAGAGCCCCCATCCCCTTGGTCCAGAGGCCCCCTCCTCCTGTGCAAGCCCCACGAGCCCTGCCTCACCTGAACCTATGGGAGCCCCCGAACCGGGCGCAGCAGCCACGCTCTGACACACGGGTTCGGGCACAGTCGCGGAGTCACAGGCCTCGCCTGGCACAGTGGGACCCGCACCCCCCCCCCGCCCCTGCCCATGCCCTTGTCCAGGCGGAGACTGCGGAGCTCAGAGATCCCGGCTCCAGGACCAGGAAGTGGCGCCAAGGGCCATCAAGCTCCTAGCGGTGACAGAGGAGTGACCGTCCTAACCTGGGCCCCGCAGGAAGGGGCTCGCCAGGGGCGGGAGGCTGACTTCCCTCCTGAAACCAATTAATTCCCCAAAAAGCAGCTGAGAGGCCATTGGGCTCCTAGAGGTGGGATTCACCGGCCTCCGAAGGCCAGCTTTGTCCTGATTCCTCGATTCCTCCTCGGGGCCCCCATCCCAGCCCACATCTGCATCCCAAGACCTGCCCTGCTTTGCTCCCTCTCCCTCCCTGTTTCACCAGGGTCGCTCCTGGGGTTCCTGACTCCACCTTTGCATTCAGAGCAAGAACTCAGGCCCCCCCCCCACTTTTCAAATGAGACGCTGGTCCCCTGTGCCGGGTGCAGGCGGCTGGCGCCCTCTCCCAGGGCCCCTCCAGGCGTTGGGGGCACTGACGCAGGCTGACCATTCTTTTTAGGATAAAATACACAGTGATGAGATCTGGAAGGGAGCGCAACGTTCACATGAAATTTTCAGACAAAACACGAGATTTCAAAGAAGGTTCCAGCCCTGTCCTGACTTTGTTTGAGGCCAGGGCGGGGGGACAGAGGGGGTGTCCCAATTCCTTTGCTCTTCCTTAGCTGCATTTTGATGGCGGAGCCTGAGAATCCTGGAGGTGGTAACCTTAAGTCCTGGCGTGTCATCACCATGTCCTGCGTCCTGCGGTGTAGAGCGGGCTCTGGTCCTTCCCTTCTTCACACAGAATCTACAACTTTCTCTTCACCTGCTAGCCTAGTCCATAAGACATCCTTCGCTCAGATCTAAATGAAAGGAACTGAAAAGGCAAATATGTTCCCAAGCACGTAAAACTGGAAGTTTTACATCAAATATAAGTGAATAAAGCTGAAGTATCTGTTTTTAATAATAGATAAGCTTTGCCATTAGCGTATCAACTGCTCCTAAGTATGACTGACGTGCTGGGGAGGCTCAGAAAGTTGGACTCCACTGCAATTCAAAGGTGGCATGAATTTATTTACTAATCACTCTACAGTAATAACAACTTTTCTTACAGTAACACTTATAATAGTACCTCATTCCTATGCAAGTAAACCCACGGCACTTCTCCTTCATTGTCCACCTGCTGTGGTCCACAAGCCACACTTACTTGGTGTATTGTTATAATTCTTACGAAAACCCAGCGAAGGTCTGATGACCTGTAGTTTGCACACGAGGAACCTGAGGACAGAGACGTGGCCTGCCCAAGGTCACAAAGGCAATCAAGGGCGGCCTGGCATTAGGATCCAGTTTTGTCCAACTCCAAGGCCCTGGAGCAGCACGTGAACCATCAGCCAGATGATATGGCTTCACATTATGAAGTGAGGTGTATCCTGTGTGTTGTTTTACTTTGGGGTGCTAAGCATCCCCTTCCTGGCCCTACCCACATCCCCCCTCGATGTCAGCTCTTTGTATCACTGTGAGAGCATCTGCTGGAAGGAGACTGACAGCCTAACACAACACAACGGTCACCATCCATGAAGGCCTCGGGCTGCAGCACATCAGTCCACTCTTGGCAGCATCCACTGCTTGCCCGCCCACTTGCAGAGCCCTGCCACCACCCTTCCCCTAAGACGCTAAGCAATGAGCAAAGCGGCCAAACTTCAGATTCCAGGCAGCTCCTAGAAGGAGGACAAGAGAGACTGCTCCGGGTCCGAGGGTGTGAGGGACAGCAGACTGTTCTTTCCTTTTCAGAAAGAATCCAAGGAAAGAGCACCCTGGGCAGCTTCCATTGCTTTGGGAGGCAACACAACTTCAACAGCTGATATGAAGGAGCTGCTGATATTTTATTATGCAAGGCCAGATGCTGCATTGTAGAGCTCAAGGATACAATCTGCATGCAAATGTCACTGAGAAAGTCCCAGAGACCTGGGCAGCCATGGGCCGGAGGCTTCCTGCCAACGGTCCATGCCAAGGCAAAGAGCGAGGACCTGGAGAAGCAAACTGCATGTTAAATAGATCTTTATGATTCCTGCTTTTAATGGGGGAGGCACAGTGCTGGGGTGGGCACTGGGGTGGGTGTTGGCATGGGTGCTTGGGTAGGGCGGAATGAATGAGAAACTGGTTTTCCGGAGGGAAGGACGCCCTTCTGGTGCCATATCTGACCTAAGCACAGCCCAGTAAGGCAGTAGGTGTCTGCTGAGAAACATGAGCCTCCCAATGTCCCAAAGTGCTAGAGTGTTTTAAAACTAAAAGACACATTCCAAGACTGTCAGGAACACGTAAAACTGACCATGTCACTGTGACACATAATTTCCAGTCCTGAGTGTTCAGTGACAAATTCAAAAGTTGCAGAGATATCATCAAGACAGGAAATTATAAAGAGGAAACTCTATGGCCCCTTTGCCATAATCTGACATATGCGTCAATTGAACCATCTCGCAGTAAGACCAACATCAGGAAAAGGAATCTGCAACTTTCCCCTCTCGATAATTTATTTCAGCCAGAGTCACTTCCAAAAAATCGAAATGAGTGTCCTCAGAAGTGAAAGAGGCCCAACATCGAGTCTCCCTCCTTTATTTTAAGAGGGAGTCCATGGCCCCTGGAAGGCAGGCTCTGGTGGAGAGAAAGCTTACACTGTCTCTGTCCATCTGATGGCACGAATGCTAACATCGCATGCTTTGAGACACGCCTTCTTCCCACAAATCATTTTACTTTAATGGAGGAGCCTGAGTAAGAGCCCAGGCAGAGGTCAGTCCAGCAATGAACCAAAAAATCAACAAATATTTAAGTTTCTACACAGCACCAAGCCCTGGGCCAAGTTTCAAGGACTGCAAGAACTAATTCCCCCCATAAGAACCCTAAAGTCTACTTCTGGGTCACATTAATTGCATAGATTACCATTGGGTTTGAGAATGGGGGTGGCAGTGTTCAAAACAATTTTGTAATCACTCTGAAGAAAAAGAAAACAGCAGTTTGTAGGGTTTCCCCTTCTCCAAACAAAGGTGCCCCACTCAGGCCTCCTTTATCGTTAATTCTCGACCGGTAACAAAGGTTTATCAAAGGAAATCCTGTTCTCAATTTTAATTACCACTCGTGCTACTTAATCCTTTTTGTCTGTTAGCATTTTCAATGTATTTCACTCTACTAGATCCTCACCTATATTCTTAAGTTCAGCAGGAAATCACTTTGTATCTCAAATAAATTCTGTTTTTAGCATAGGGCAACCTACAGATTGATGAAAGGGAGGAAGAAACCAGTTAGTGTGGAGCCATATTTTCTCCCAGATGAATCTGTTCTATTTGAAAGACTCTACATTTAGTTATTCAGTCAACAAACAACATGGCGTGGGGTTAGAAGTCAGGCTCTGGAATTCCAAATCATGCCTCTTCCACTTGCTAACTACAGACTGTGGGCAAGTTAGCAAGTGTCTCTGAGCCTCAATTTCCTCATCTGTGAAGCAGAGATTAGAGCGTTACCTACTTCAAAGTCACTGTGAGTAATAAATGGATCACTGTGTGCAAAGAGCTTCCAACAGTGCCCAGGCGGCAGCAGATACTCAGTGAACTTGTAGTTTGATTATGACTACAATGAGGATGATGATAATGACCATAGTTGTTGATATTTTTGAAGTTCCAAATCATATAACAATGGACACAATTAAGACATCTGCCCTGGTAGGGCTTACAATGTCACAAGAGATGGACCATGAATAATTCCAAGTACAAGGGGTTCTGTGAATCAGAGTAAAGGAGACAGGCCCATGTGCAAATAGAGATGTGAACATCCTACCTACCATTATGGTTTGCTCATGCATCTGCTCCCTTCCACAGTGCCAAGAAATCCAAAATGAGCATGATACTTAATTTTTATTGCTTTCAAAAATATTGCTGTAATCAGCCTATTTCAGACTTTCTGATAGAGGCAAAGTGAGGGACTCATGAATCTGCATCCTTGCTCTCCCCACACCCAGCTAAAATGACAGTAAATGGTATTCTTTAAGAAAGAAATCCACAAGACAAAGGAAAAAGAGAAAAAGTCACAAAGACAAAAATTTAGAAGCTTGAAGAAGACGTAGAAGCAGACCTAAGAAATTCAGAAGCCAGAGTCCGGAGAGGAATAGGTCAGACACAGCCCTGTTGGGTGCATCAGACGCTCTGGGAGTTACAGAGAAGTCAGTGATGAGAACCAGAAGAGTAACTAAAGCTCTAGACCCCTTCCCACGTCTACACAGTCAGCCCCACACCCACCCAGGCTGAACACTGGAGACTCATTCTCTGAAAAGGATAATACCGTGGGCCTCTGGATTGGGGGACACCAGGCAGTGAAAATGGGGATACTTTACTGACAATAAAGGTAAATTGGCTGATGTATGTTAAATGCTGAGATCCCCAGCTGATCCCCTAACCCAGCTCTACTGAGGATAAGGATGAGGAGGAAGAGGATGATACCATCTAACACCTGTTCTGCGTTTATTTTGTGGCAATAACTGTTCTAAGTACTTTATGTATATTATCTAATCCCTATAACAATGCTACTGTTAGGTAGAGGTAGACTCTACTAACATCCTCCATTTTCCATATGAGGACATTGAGGCTCAGAGAGGTTCAGTTACTTTACCAAGATCATACAATTAGTAAGCTGTTGAATCAGGGTTTGAGTGCAGGCCAAGGGCAGACAGAATGGTTTCATCCAAGGTATGACACTGACAGTTCTCCTGGGGAATGAACCAGCCCAACAGATACAACCTGGAGATACTAACGTGGATTCTGATGAGACAGCTCAGCCGGGCCACCCTACAAAGAGGCCCACAGCCAACAAGCCACCCCTATGTGCTCAGAAGCTCTGATGATCTGTTTGGTGTACCTCTGAAATAGGAGCAGACAGCAAAGGACCACCAGACTATGAAGAAAACCTTCAAAGAGAAAGGAAGAGAGAAAATAAGAGAGAAGAAAAAAAGAAGGGATGAAAAGAAGGAGGAGAAAAAGGAGATTTTAAAAAGAGAAAAGATCATGGACGGAGAGAGAAGGAAGAGGAAGGAAACTGGAAGAAACAGCCTTTGCAGGGAAATGGAAACCTTGTAAAACCCTCACTAATATCCACAGAGGGAATATTATCGTGAAATCTCAGACGTTAGAAGCAAGGGGTTGATCCTACAAGCCATCAATCAAAGAGGGAAAAGAGAGAGAAAGAAGAGCAAACAACACTTCATGTATTAGCTATCTATTGCCACATAACAAATTAATCCTAACCTTAGCAGGATAAGCCAGGAAATGTTTACTAGTTGACACAGTTTCTGAGAGTCATAAATATGGGAGCAGCTTAGTTGGGTGGCTCAGGCTTGGGGTCTCTCATGAAATTGCAGTCACCTAGTGTGTTTGAAATTATTAAGAAGAATTTAAACAAGGGGAAGAGTTTGGAGATCAATTATTACTAGAATCAAAGAAAACGAAATAAGAAAAAAATATAATTATTGACTCTAAGGTACAATATTGAGGAGAGTAGCAGGAATCGTAGTGTACTAACCTGACTGCCATGATTTGTACTCACACAGCCATGTTGTAAACACCTGAATATTAAATTAATCAAAATTACATATGGATATGTGGATGGTGATAGGGAGGGGGGTTATGGAAGAGCTAAATACTCATTTTCCTTAGTTGCAATCAATAGATAATTAAAAATGAAAAATCAAAGAAGTATTATAAATGAGTTCTTTAGACATCTAAAGATAAAAGTAAAAAAAAGAAGCTCATAAGAGTTGAGAGTGATTGCCTCTGGATCCACAATTTATCTCAACTATTAAATGTTTTTAAGAAGTGGTTGCTAATGTATGGGTCCCAAGAAGTTGAAATATCGCCATTACTACTACCCAATGGCACAGAAAGGTGAATGTGGTAGCCAGGCTCTAAGACAACGCCTGATGACTCTTGCCTCCCTCGTAGTCACAGCCTTGGGTAGTCTCCTCCCACACTGAATGAGGTGCACCTGTGTAGCCGACAGGATCTTGCAAAAATGATGGAGAGTCACTTCTGAGGTTAGATCCAAAAAAGGCATTGCATTTTCTCTGTTGGATCACTCCTTCTGAGGGACGTCAGCTGCCAGGTCATGAGAATACTCAAGCAGGCCTTATGGTGAAGAACTGAGGTTTCCTGCCAGTAGCCAACTAAACTAACCAGCCATTAGTGTGGCAACTGAGAGAGATCCTCAGAGCCACAGTCAAGCCCTTGGATGACAGCATCCAGCTGATGTCCTGACTGTAACCTCATGAGCAACTGTGGGCCGGCATCTCAGCTAAGCCACTCCTGATTTCCAAATTCACAAAACCTGTGACATACTAAAGGTTCATCGTTGTTTTTAAGCCACTATACTTTGGGGCAATTTGTTAAGTGGCTACAGATAACTGATACAGATTTGTGTACCTAGACAACAACAGGAAAACACTAGCGATATGGGCGTGGCTTTCAAACCAAGCAGTAGGCAAGAGCTGAAAGAACTTTGGGGGAGAATATTAGTGAAACCCTGAAGTGCCTCAAAGAGACTGTTAGCAGGGTCCTGCTAGCCTTCAAGGAGGCTGTGCTGGCAAGGGCATAAAGGAAACTGAGAGAAATGCTATCGGAAGGTAGAGGAATGAGATCCTTGCTATGTAATGGCAGTTGCCTGTGGTGTAATGGAACTGTGGTGTAATGGCCCTGTTGCCTGCAGTGATGTAGAAAGTAGAAAATGTATCTAATGAGCTGGATGATCTAGCAAAGGAGATTTGCAGCCAGAGCGTGAGAGGTGTTGCTTGATTTCTTCTTGCTTCTAATCATAAAAAGCAAAAACAAAAACCAAAACCAAAAGAGAGAGAGAGAGAGAGAGAGAGAGAGAGGTAAGCTAAAGAAGAATCATTTAAAAACAAATAAACAAACAAAAAAGCCAGGACTTATTGGTCTCGGAAATTCCATTCTCTCCAGATGACGAACAGGGCTAAAATCAAGAAATGGTTCCCGGGCCATGAGCAAGTTCAGAGCCCTCTTGGGAAAACATGGTTCAAACATAAGGCCAAGGGAATGGCTATACAGCCCTCTGTTCAGACCTTAGAAATAGCTAAGGTGGTGCCTCAAAAAAAACATTCAAACAATCGGGCTCCTAAGAAGGTTAGGTCTGTCCCTCAGCAGTTTTAACAAAAACCCAAGATACAGAAGGGCTTATCTCAAAGACATTTGGAATGTGGTTTTGTCGAATGGAATAAAACTCCAGGGACATCCACAGTAGACTCAAAATGTTTTTAAGAGAATAGTATGGGCAGGTGCTTTATCAGCTTGGTCTGTAAGGGACAGAGACAGTACAAAAGGAAAAACATAAGTCTAAAAACCCTGGGTTCTATCACAAAATGCAGACTATGAAAACTGTGAAGACAGACACACGAGCTATCCTTCACGTAAAAGGAACAGTGACTCAGAGGGTGTAACCAAGAGCTCAGACGGTAGACCCGAAAGCAAAAGGAATTATCTCTAGTCCTTAAGTCTGGGTAAAAAACTATCAACCTGTGCCTGCTAGGTCTTAGAACTCTTTTGGTCCATTTTCTGTGTGCTTTGCATGTCCCCTTTCTGAACAGGAGTATCTATAGCAGTTGTTCTGCACTGGTCCTGCCATTATACACGCATGGGGAAGATACCTTGCCTCCTTAGTTCACAGGTCTTCAGATTGAGAAGAATGGTATTAACAAAACTGCACTTAAGGAATTGTACCTGGACCTGATTTAAATGACAAGATTCTAGGGCCTGAGCTGATGGTAATGGGATGATATTTGAAGGCGCATCTTTGGAAGGAGGGAGTCAATTTTGTATATGATGCATTAGGACCAGAAGGTAGAGACTCCAAAACATTATGCAGTGATTCTCACACCTCCTGGTAGGTCACACCCTGATATGATCTCATCCCACAGTGAAGAGGGCTGACCTGTGTGACCAACAGGATATTGTAGAAATGTTGGAGTTTGACTTCTCAACTCGATCGTAAAATTCACTGTGGCTTCCGACTGGTTATCGCTCTCTGATCATTCACTCTGTGGGAAGTCAGGTGCCCTGTTAAGACTATAAAAGTAGCCCTTGAAAAGTCCACGTGGTGAAAAACCAAGGCCTCTCACCAAAAGCTAGCACAAACTTGCCAGCCATATGAGTATGCCATCTTGGAAGCAGTCCAGTCAAGCATCCAATGGCTCAATCAAGCCACCCAATACTATGTTTACATCTTCAGGAGAGGCAGTGATCCAGAACCACCAGTAAAGCTGCTTCGGAGTTCCTATCCCACACACATTGTGAGATAATAAAATTTGCTATGTTTGGATATAATTCTTTATACAGAAATAGGTAATAATTTAATATGGCGAAGATCTGAATTCCATTGTAGTCAACAGCTTTGATATCTGCTCCAATAATTTGACAAGACCCCACCCTCTACACAACTGTACTCTTAAGGACTTATGTTTAAGAAGCAGTTAATTCTGCTAATGCTGTCTTGGTTTCCTTCCAGAGTAAAGAAGGAAAGTTCCATCCACCAGGGAAATGATTTCACCAGTCATGTGCTTGAAGGACAAGTCATAACACAACCACCAAGATTCTACTGAGCCACAAAGATAAGTCGTCTTATCAGTGAGAAATTATTTCTGTTCTGATAGAACTGGAGAAAGATGTAGCCTTTTATTTGTCATCAAATGCAATCTTCTAAAAAACTCATACATAACAAAAAAAATTCAGCTTCAAGAAATGGTAGCAATTGAATAGTCACCCATCGGCCATGAGTAATTTAGGCATAAATCCTTCATGGAAATGGAAAGATAAACGTGAACCCCTGAATAAACTCACAAATTCACTTACTTCCGACTCAGCAAGAGCTGTAAGGCAAAAACCTAATTATAGGACTTAAAGAAACAGACAAAAACAGGAAACAAACAGCAAATCAAATTCTCCTTCTCAGGATTTTATTACACTTTCATATTGTTTTCTTTCTACAACTGACCATGCAGGGTCTGTCCCATATCATGAATTCCTTCTTGCCCTCCCAAAAGAAAGCTCACCATTGGAGAGCTCGTCACCTGCTACACTGGGGCAGTCGGTGCAGAGGGAATGGGTCACAGGTATGAGGCTGTGTTCAGCTCTCAGCCCTCAGGAGGCTGAAGCCCCAGGTGATCAACTCAGCCTTCCCATAGCCTTGTCCATCTGCCCTAATTTACTATAAAAATATGATCACTTTCTCTGTGTGCCAAGAGTTGGGGAACAGAAATCACTGTTGACTTGCTCACTGGACTAGAAGGTCTCCGATGAGAAGACTCATGTTTGGTTTGTTTTCTCCATATGCAGAGCACCTAGCACAAAAGGTCGCGACTCAATATGGCATAGTTCAATTAATTATTTAACTTGCTACAACGAATGAAATGGGAAGTATGGCCAATTCCTGACAGGCAGACGTGAAGATACCAAGCTGATTATTTTCATGTCCAGGGCAGAACACACTATTGTTTACTTTTAGAAAAAGAACTCCAATAGGGAAAACAGCTAAGAGATGACCTTTCTAGGGTGCTAAATCATGTAGATCGCGTCCTGAAAAAAACTAACGCATGGTTCAAAACTACTAGGTTAGTGCCTTTTTGAGACTCCTGGGGAGACCATCAAAATTACTTTACCTTCATCTCTCACATTGCTTTCTTTGTATTTTTTCTTCTGTAATAGGAGATAGAGTTAATAAATGAAGATGAAACTCTGTGATGCCATTGTAAACGATGTGCTAGAAGACTATATGTCATGGGGAAATATTTCAAAACAGTGTGAACAGTGTGACCTCAATATGCAGTTAAAATGGAGACCACCCGTCCACACAGTTTTGTAATAAGAGGATATACACATATATAGTTGAGTCCCTCTCTTGCTCTCTCATTCTATGTATCTATCTGAAAGTTAAGAGTCTATCCTTACCTGATGTTATTACCTGTGACTCATTTTCTTCTTACCTGTATCTTTTATTTTTAATTTCTCACATTGAATTGTTATGCTATACAATTAGATTGCAACTATTTACTGATTGTATTAAAAATGAAAATGCAACTCATGCCAATAATTACTAGGAAGAGTATAAGCATGTTTACATTTGATGAGGTCTCCTTGGTAATCTCCAAATGAGGTCAGAAGTCTATTGTTGCATTTCAGTGCTTTGAGGATCAGCAATGGGAATGTGGAATTATCTCTCTCCAGACATGGATTCCAATAACAGGTTCGAGCTGGCCTGGTACTTGATACCATCTTTCACAGGCTCTATTGTATTAACACACAAATGAGCATGTAGGATATAGGAACTTTTTCTCAGGTGATAATTCAGAGGAAAATGCAAAAGCACAGATTGAAAGTATAGATTTCAGTGGCACAATGGAGCTGGAAGTTCAGAGGGTATATGGTTTTCTGTTGTAGGCCAAGTGAAAGAGCGCAGGTTTGGTTCACACAGAGCCAACTCATTGTTTCTGGAAACCTTCTACCAAAGAGAAGTATTAAATTGTCCTTGAGATACTTAGATGAGAAGTAAAGATTTCAGACTGTATGAAGTTACACAAGTTATTTGGCACCAATTTTAAGCTAAGCCACCTACTATAGTTAATGCTACGCAAACCATTAGCAGAAGGGTGGGGTTGCAGTGGACAACAGGGGTGGTTGCGTAACCTTTGGCAAATCCTTAGTCTCTGTGATTTTCCTTGGCTGAAAACAGAGATATAATGCTTATAGGGAATATGGTGTCTGTGAGGCAAGAAAATGCATGAGAAAGTGCTATAAAGGGCTGGGAAAATGTAAATATGATGTTGCCAACGTAATATGACTACCGTTGCTGTTAGTGTCATCAGTTCCTGAATTCACAGAGAAATAGTTAATCCAGGAGTTTCCAGGATATATTTTAATCATTAGAGAAGTGAGATTTCCTCTTTGGGTCTTTGAGTTGCTCCAAATGCACATCCCACAAAAAACGTGCATATTTTAAAACAATGTATTTCCATTCCATGCTATATCCTGGCCCTTCAACAAGGCTTTTAAAAAAATCATGGTATTTGAAGAGGCTAATATTTATTAGGCTAATATTTATTTATCTTCTTGCCCTGCTCATTAAAATGATGGTAGGAAAGAAAAACAGCACAGACCACAATCATGAATAAAGGCTATCAGAAAATTCGAGACTCCAACAAATTTCTGCACAATATAAGTTAAATGATGTAGTGGCAACTGAGGAAGGATGGCCAAGAAAGGGCAGCACTGAGAAGACTCAAGTCATGGTGCTTAGGAAAGGTAGATGGATCTGAGTGAGTGTGGATGTAGAATGTGGAACTCTAGACAGACTTAGGACCGAGCAATATCATGTCCAACATTATGAGTGTACACCTGCAATAGGGAGATTAACTCAATGGTTGTGTGCGGGAGTGTGGACTCCCACCTCTACTTCCAAATACAGAACACCCTGCAGCTAGGCCTTACCTGAGCAACCAAAAAATAAAAGCCACAACAAAATCCAATCAAACAAAGATCAAGTGATGCAGTCTTTTTCAAAAAATGAAATGAACTCTCTGAAGAGAACAAGGGCATCTGATGTGGATATTGGAAGCCTAGAGCAAAACTACAGAAATTCTGACATTTAGGGGACTCTGGCATAATGGCTGCGCCCCCCCACCCATTCACCATAAAGTAAAGCCTTTCCCCAACATGCACATAGTTCCCCACGTGACTTTTCATCTCCTGATTCTTAAGCACGAACAGACCACCAAGAGTCTCCTGACATTGAGGGACAGTCTGAAACATGAAAGAGACAAAACAAAACAATATAGCCCTAGGGAGAACAAACAGTTTAGGAGTGAACGATAACATACCAGCAAGACAAAGATTTCAAATTATATTTTATCCATAACACAAGAAAGGGGTACAGAGACAATGGGACAATCGGAAAATTTAAAAAAGCTCTTGGAAATTAAAATTGTTATTGCCAAAAAAAAATATAGAGGGTAAATGTTAAATTTAAAGGTATCTTCCAGAAAATAAAACAAAGACTCAAGGAAAAGGTAAAAAATATATATAAGCAACAGAGAGAATATGCCAACATCACAGAGAAAGAACAGGGATGATGAGAAAAGCAGAGAGGAAGGAAGAAAACCATCAAAGAATTTAATACTTGCACCATAGAATTGAAAGCAATAAAGTTTTACATTTAAAGAGACCATTGAATAAATGGCAATAATAGTAATAATAGCTAAAGGCTATTGAGAACCTACTACATGCCAGGTACCACTTTCAAAAGTTTTACATGTAATGACTTATTTAATCCTCCCAATAAACGTAAGAGGTAGCTACCATTTTCATCCTCATTTTACATCTGAGAGAATAGTGGCATTGACTGGTTAAGACACTTAAACAAGCTAGCAAATGGAATCACTGGAACTTAAATTCAGGCACGCATGATCCATAATCTGCATTCTCAAGCTTTATACTATACCTCCTAAAGCACCCTTGTATTTTGCGTTTTAAGAAGACTGAGGAGAAGAAAATGTTCCTAAAATCTTCCAGAGGAAAAGAAATCCCAGGTCACCAAAAAACAAACAAATAAAAGATGAACATAAGACCGGCATTAAATCCTTCTCAGGATCCTATCATGCCAGAGGACCACAGAGCAATAATTTCCAAGTTGTGAAAAAAACAGTAATAATTTCAATCTAAAATTTCATTCCCAAATTATCAATCCACAGAGGACAGAATGAAGATATTTTTGAACCTACAAGGGTTTAGAAAGTTTACCACAGCACCTCTTTCTCTAAAAGTTACTTATGGATCGCTCTAGTAAATGAGAAGTAAATTTAGAAAGAAAAATACATGGAATTCAGGAAATAATAACTACCCAAAAGCGTATTAAAGGGTCAGGATTATTCAGGTAACCCAGAGAGATTGGAGCAGAGGAACAAGAAGAAAGAGGTTTTCAGGAGAAAGATATCCATAAATTAAGGAGAATTAAGAAGTTTGATACTTTTAGAAGAAGAAAAAGAGATTAGGATAAATAAAGTCAGACAATTTAAAAAAAAACTAATAATTCCAAAGGGGAGTGGGAAGCTACAAGAAAAAAAGGAAATGTAAACAAAGTAAACCATTTGTGATAATGTTGTAAAGCTATATATTAAGAAGAGTTAATTCTGCTTATAAGGAAAGTTATGGGTGTAAAGTGGGAAAAAAGTAAAAATAAGGTCAAGAGAACATTGTAAAGCAAAAGTTAGGAGGATTACAGGTTGTGAAGGGAAGAGTAAGGGTAATACCCTTATCTTACAAGAGATATGGTTTTGAATTGATTAAAATAAGAAATAAAAGTATGACATGAAAGTAACCAATAGAGGAACTAAAAGGGACATAACTATTATGTTGTATGTGTGGACTCTCAAGTAAAAGACACATCCCAGGTACCTTTTCTATAAGATGTTCCAGAAGAAGTGGTCCACTAAAGTGAGATGACACGCTATTCTGGAAATATGGGACCCAACACGGAGCAAAGGATCAAGAGAACTTCTAGCGTGACGATGAAGGGAAACTCCCAGTCAATGGCTAAGGAACAAACCTAGACAGTCATCAGGCCACGCTGACCAGGAGGATGAAGGAACCCTACGTCCAAAAAGAAACTGAAACTGAGAGCTTATCTGATGTACTTAAACAAATAGGTATGCAATTACAGAAGAGAACTTGGGAATGAATGGCTAATAGGCATGTAGAAAATAGAAAAAAAGGGGGCACCTGGGTGGCTCAGTTGGTTAAGTATCTGCCTTTGGCTCAGGTCATGATCTCAAGGTCCTGTGATTGAGCCCCACATCAGGCTTCATGCCCTGCAAGGAGCCTGCTTCTCCCTCTCCCTGCCAGTCCCCCTGCTTGTGCTCTCTGTGTTGTTAAATAAATAAATAAATAAATAAATAAATAAATAAATAAAATCTCAAGAAAGAGAAAAGAAAATAGGAAAAAAAATAAAAGGCAATGATAAACTCCAGGGAAAGCACATTTGTGCAAGACGTATAATTATGACTTTGTTGTTGCTAAAATGTATATTCTCATATTAACAGAAATCCTAAATAGTCATTTTATGAAAATTCTGATACAATCACATTGGAGGAATTAAGGGAGGATAAGTATATGTATGTGGAGAGGCAGGAAGGATGCAAGATCTAAATGCCCACCTTTCACAGTAGGAAATCAAAAATTAATATGCAAAAACCAAGAATGACAAAACCACAGTGTAAATATTCCATTAGAAAAGGAAGGTACATAATTAAAAAATAACCCAAAATTGAAAGGGTTTTCTAGTATTATAAAAGGGAAGAGGGGATCCCTGGGTGGCGCAGCGGTTTAGTGCCTGCCTTTGGCCCCGGACGTGATCCTGGAGACCCGGGATCGAATCCCACGTCGGGCTCCCGGGGCATGGAGCCTGCTTCTGTCTCTGCCTCTCTCTCTCTCTCTCTCTCTCTCTCTCTCTCTCTCTGTGACTATCATAAATAAATAAAAAAAAATAAATTAAATTTAAAAAAAGGGAGGAGGAATTAGTAGGAGGATGATATTTTTTTCACCTCAAGATTCAAAGAATTATCTAACTTCTTAAGACTATGTGCATATAAAGTATAAAATCATACTTTAGATTAAAAATTGCAAAATCATTACATGTTGCAGCTCAAGCAACAATGCTATTTTCACCTAGATCTTTCAACCTAGGAACCATCATTCTAAGCAATGTTCCCTGGCTCTGGCAGCAGTCCATTGTCGTGCTATAGCAGGGATCAAGCTGACAGCAGCCTTGGAACCCGTGCTGGCCTCATTAGGTGGTGTCCCCTCTCACTGTTCCATCCTCGAGATAATTACTATAAACTGTGACACACAGTGACCTCAATTAGACATGTCCTTCCTTTCAGGGACATAACTGCATGATGGCAGTTTAGCCAGAAAACTAGTAAGCACTTGAGACGAGATGTGGGCCCATCTGCGAATGTGAAAACACAGCCCAGGGTGGCCTCTTCTAAAAGCTTCCTTCATTACAGAGGCAACGCCTACAATTCAGGACCCTGAGAAAACGTACTTTGTGCAGTCGTTGAATTGA
Source organism: Vulpes lagopus (assembly GCF_018345385.1). NCBI lineage: Eukaryota > Metazoa > Chordata > Mammalia > Carnivora > Canidae > Vulpes > Vulpes lagopus. The sequence continues at coordinate 132,325,833 of NC_054831.1, forward strand.
GGGGCCGCAGGGCGTAGGAGGGATTTTATTGTTTTAAATGAGTACAGGGCTGTCCTCCAGCTCCAGTGGGTCCAACAGTCTCATGTGATGGTGTCCACGAAAATGAAGTGAGACAAATATCATTTAATGGGCTCCTCCGCTCCCTAAAGAGCGAACAGCAAATGCTGGGCTTTTAAGCTGAAGGGCTTTCTTCACATACAAGCCTTGGAAAGGATGCAAGAATTGCACAAATCTGGCACCTCCCCCCACTCCTCCTGTGAGGAGCGGCCACCCCACATGGCAGGTAAAAGCACGTGTGCTGTATGTCTTGCAGAACGCATTACGGCTCTTGAAAAGAAAGTGCTCGCCTGCAATAATGTGAACATATTTCCAAAAGTCATCGCTAAGAAGCTCGAGCCCTCCATCCATTTACATTCACGGTTAGGGACAACCTGGTAGCTAGAGCTAAGACACTTTTAGACTGCGTGTTTTATTGGAATTTTAAGTGCTTCTAACTGTGAATGCATGGGGGCACTGAAAATGGAGGTTTTAAAGATTTCAGGCAGACACAGCTAGACCTCTCAGTTGAAGGCCACGTTTTCCCGAATTATCCTTTGTGATGGGGACACACTGGGGTCTTAAGTTGAGCCTATAAATCTACCTCCATCCAATTTTAAGGCAAGCCAAGAAAAAAAAACCACACCACGAAAATGACAGAGGAGGGGAAAGGCGGTGTGAAAGTGGGAAAGGAGAAAAACTCTCGCTTTTAGAGTAGTTAAATCCATTTACATGGACTTCTCATCAAAAGTTTACCCTTTATATCAATAAGAGAGCAAAAATTGAGGCAAAATATTTAAAAAATCCCATTCTCCACAAGCACTAACTCTTAACATTTTCACTCACATCCTCAAACTTACTGGCGTGCAACAATTTTCCGCAATTTCAGTAATAGCCGAGACATTGAAATGTGCAGTGACAACAAACAAAAACACACCATTATCCATGCACAGGTATAACCTTGCAACACAAAGATTTTTCTCTAGGACTTTTAAGAAATTGCCTTCGGTTGCTTATTCCACCAAAATGCACTCTTTTCCTTCCTATTTTCACTGTTTGTTCTTGGCCTTAAGCTATTGACAGTCCAGAAAAGGATTCGACCCCACTGGGTCTCAAATTACTAAAACCCAATTGGCTTTCAAGTTGTTTTCGCTCTAACATCAATTCTCTGAGGTGTAAGGGATGATTGACATGGGGAATCTATTCCACCATCATCACTCCCTCTGAGAGCGTTGGCATCACCAAGGAGAGCAAAGGAGTTGGGGGCGGGGGGGCAGTTTGGGTAAATGAATCCTTTCTTATGTCTTGTCCCATCAGCAAGCCACATTTCAGCTCCCTAAAAATGTCTGTTGGTCTGAGTCTGGGGGACAGTCCGTGCCAACAGGTGGGCATTGGAAACCTCACGCCTACATGCCTCGCAGGCAGTGAAGCCCAAGCACAGGGTCCCGTGAGAGCTGGTGGCCGGGCGCACCTGCCCATGTCAAAAGCTCACGTGATCACCAGCAGCGAGCCTGCCATTCTCCCCAAGCTGTGATTTTTAGTTTTTTAGCAGTCATCACTTCAACAGCAACGTGGAGAAGATCCAAACACTTCCCTGCAATTTCCAGCGTTTCCAATTCCTTTTCTGGGAATTTTATGGAGAAGTTTAGAAGTATGATCTAGAAACAGCTTGGCAAGAGAACGGTGCCCGAGGCAGGGAGCTCTTTGGCAGCACGCAGATTCTTGGCATTGTTCCTCCAGGGCCATAGGGACCATCCTAGCAGGACTTGGGCACCTGCCCAGAATTGCTGAGCGCAGGCTCGTTCATATGCCACTCATTCTTGGCAGGCGAGATTCTGAAGGCGTCGGTCTGCAAGCATCCTCTCTCCTCCGCCGCCTGTCGGACACCTTTCTTGCTGGAGAAGGTGGCGTCCTCCCAGGCAACCTCCCATCGCCCGGGCAGGTACGGGCTTGGCTGTCCATCCTTAACCCTCATTAGGATGAAGGGCACTGAGTAAACCTTCAAAAGAAGCCTGACATCTCTGCAGAGGGTTTTCACTAAGTGCAAGGACCACAGAAAGAATGAGTTTAAAGAGCTGCTATATAAACGATGGAAATCTGTTAAAAATTTCAAAAGAAGAATGAGGTTATTTTTCTTTCAAAAGTCAACAAGGGGAGGGAAGAAAATATAAGAGAGTTAAAAAGAGGAGGGTCCCTCTACACTTACACCAGAACCCTAAGTTTATTTCATATTATCAGGAGGGAATGAAGATCATACAAACATCTCCTGGGGGCCTAACATTTAAGGGTTTTCATATTAATAATAATTAATATGTGCATCAATAATAATTATCATTATCTTACTGTGTATGTGTCAGGCCCTAGGCTGGATGTCTTCAGTTTATAATTTAATCCTCATAACATGTACTTTAGGTATATTATGAAATTTAATCATCCTATCGTCCCACTTTTACAAATAAGGAAACCGAGGCTTGGAGAGATCAAAGAGCTTGTCCAAAATGACACTTTTTAATTGATAGGGCCAGGATTCAAATCAGCTCTGTTGAATTATATGAATTATAAAGCTTCTACCTAACCTGGAAATTGCTTCTTTTATGAAAAGAAAGGTTTCCCACCTTCCTCTGTGTTAGCTCCCTGAGCCAGTCCCGCTCAGAAAGCTTGCACAAAAGCCTATAAGGTGTGTCAAGGAGGAAGCTAGGCCATCCTTCCCTCTGCTCGGCACACACACACACACACACACACACACACACGTCTAAAATTTCCCCCTACCTGCCATGCAATTTCACTTTATCAGCAGCCTACTTGGCCATAAAGAATTTTAAAGATAATTTTATCCAATCCGTTCATTTCATGGGTAAAGAAAACCAAAGCCCAAAGCATGGCCTGATGCCAGGTTGGGATGCAAAATCCCTCTCCCCAGGACAGTGCTCCTCTCTCTGCGCCCAGTCCCCCAGCCCTGATTGGGCTCTGGCTAGGAGGCAAACACAACTGGGCCATGGCCACTGGCCCTTTCTCCAGAAGCTAAGTGTCCACAGGAGAGAAAATACAAGTTTATCAGTAATCGAACTATCAGAGTGTACCAAGCACGGCAAGAGTGCGACCCAGGAACGGCACTGCAATGTCAGAGGAAGGAGCGATCACCTCCACTTTGCCCCCAGCGAAGAATCTGGCAAAGAGGTGGTGTCTGTTCTGGACGTGGGAGAGCCAGTGAGACGTGGATGTGAGACGACAGGAAGGACACCGGTCTGGAGCCTGAAGACACTGATTTCAGGTAGACCAAACCAAACAAATTAAAACATTTAGAATCCGCTGGGTCTTGCCAGGATGGTGACACACCAGCCCTCATCATGGCTGTCTCAGTCTCAGTCTAGTCCCAGGCCGAGGGGCTGCTATGACCAGTTCCCCGAAGCTGGGTGGCTTAAACAACAAACATTTATTTGCCCCGGTTCTGGAGCACGGGACATCCAAGATGAAAGTCCTGGCAGATCCAGGGTCTGGTGAGGGCCCACCTCCTGGCCACTTTCTCATGGTATCCTCACCCGGAGGAGAACCAGGCTCTCATGTGGTCTTCTTGCAAAAGCCCCGATCCCATTCACGCCAGCTCCGCGCTCATGACCTAATCACCTCATAGAGGCCCCAGCTCCTCACACTATTGCACTGGGGGGTCAGGATTTCAACCTGACTTTTGGGAGGGACCCAAACTTCCAGTCCAGAATAATAGGAAATAGCTTGGTCTTCATACCAGCTTGCTCTCTCCAGGCTCCGAGAACCTGCTCTTCATGGGCAGCCCCCATGGGCAGTGACCCCCATGGGCTGCAGCTCCCCTGGGCAGCTCACGCCCTGCATGCCTGACCGGTGGTCACGGCACCCACAGGCACAGAGACGCTGGCCCCCCGACGTGGGCCGACCGCGCATCTTCAAACCCATCGAGTCAGGCACGTTTTGTACAGTCCTGCACCCTCCTGAGCATGTGCTGGAAGAGCCATGCCTCCACCCGAGCACGGCAACATCTGTTAGCCCAAGGAACGTGGAGCTTGGCTCCTCCATTCCACCCGTGGGGGTGAAGGTCCTGGAGAAGAAAGAGCATGAAAGGATCCTTCCAAAATCTGAAAAGGGATTAAGTCTGTCGTGGTTGGAGAGGCGATGGGGTGGGGAAGCTACCGAGAACTTCGGCCCCGTGATGGGCACCCTGCCCTCTCGGTGTCTGCTCCCCATCACCCCAGGTGGGAGCAGCACCCTCCTCAGATGCCCACCACCCCCCTTTATAGAAAACGCCCCATGGTAGCTCCAGGGCACACCGACTGGTCTCAGGGTGTCCTGTGCCCCTTTCCAGTGGCGAGTACTGGGTACAGGCATGAGACGCACACATGGTCAGGGGGACATTGGGGAGATTGTGCTGTGGGGGGTGGGTACCCCCAGGGCAGGTCTCTAACTGCTAAGAGCCAGTGACTCTGAGACCTGCTTACGTCATGTGGCCCCCAACCTTAGCAAAGCAGCACGGAGAAAGGGAAGGAACCTGGGTCCTTGGTGGCATCGCGGAGCCTCCGAATCAAGCAGCCCTGAAGCTCCCTGCCTTGGAGTCTGCTGTCAGACGCTGTTACACGTTTCTGTATGTTTAAGATGGCAGATTTCCCATTCCTTGTACCCGTATCCTAACAAGGATGCTCACCCCTGAGAGGCACAGCCAACACGCAACACACACACACACACACACACACACACGGGACACGGCGATCCTTAATGCTGGACGATGCCCCGTACACAGAGATGCTCCTTTATCCTCTCCCACAGCCTTGCGAAGCCTGCACTAGTGATTATCCCCCTTTTGCAGCTAGAGAACCACAAAGAGCTCCTCCTTTCTGTAAAAATTAAGTGTCTGTTACCTAGGAAAGCGCAGATGGCCCAGATGTCTGTTCCCTAGGATCGCACCCAAGCACGTCGAAGAAGGAGCCCCCTCGCGTGAGGCCTGACCAGGTGCAGGACGGCTCACGAGTGTCAAGGGCCTACTCCGTGCCGGGAACTTTGCTCTGTATCTCCCACACGTGCGCAGGGGCGATTCCCCCTCCCCCCATCGTTCTACGACATGGGCTATTCTTATCACCCGGGTTTGTAGACGAGAAAGCCAGGCCACAGAGAGGTTGATGGACTTGCCTGAGGACACCCACAGGGAGGTGGCAACCACAGCGTCTGAACCTAAGCCGTCCGGCCAAGTCTCGTGTTCTTAGAACCTGTTGAGGCATAAGGTCAACCCCCGTGAGGTCCCTGCCAACCAGACATCTCCGGGTGTGGCAGGTGGACCACGTGCCCGAAGGGCCAGCGCCCCGATGCTGTCCGGGAGCCTCCAGCCTCTTACTGGAACCTACATTCTGGATCCCAGCAGTGTTGCTCTTGGCCGCTTTGAGGGCGGGAGGGAAACGTCTGGGCTGGAACCTGCCTGACTGTCTGGTCTGGTGTGAACGACCCCACCCAAGCGAATTCCTAGGACTGGGCTTGGGAAAAATCCCTCGGAGTTTTGGCTGCGATGTCTCTTTAACAAAAGTATTTCCCTTACGCCTTCCAGCAGCTTCCTTGCCTTTATCGCTCCTTGGGCAAACCCAGGGCAAGTTAGTTCCTGCCTCAGAAGACAAAGAGGAGAAATCCTTCCCCAGCTTCAAAGGGCATTCCACAACCCCGAAGGGAGCGGAGCGGGGCGGCCTGGCTGGCAGGCTCTTTCTCCCCCTGGCTGTGGGGTCCCCTGTTAGCCTGAGGAGCGGCCCCCCTCCCCCTGCCCTAGTCCTCAAGCAGACTCCCCAGCAGAGCTCCCGGCAGTAATTACTAATGCTTTGGCTCATTAGAGGCTCTTCCCACTTGGGCAGGGGATTGGCAAAGAGTGGCAATTTGGAGCTTTCTGTTTACAAACAAACTACCCTCGTAGACACTGAGCCAGGAGGCAGCAGCTGGGGGGAAGCGCCAGGCTCCCATCCCCTGCCTTTCCCCTCCTGGCGCCTGAGCTGGCTTCTTCCTGCAAAAGCTCTGCACACCTAAGCCTTGTGCGGCAGGGAAGGCTCCGGGCCTGCGGAGATGCTTTCCTACGGCCTGTTGTCCTACTTGCGTGACCCAGGGGGCTTTTGCTGCTGCTCCACGGTCTCTCAACAAAATGTCCCATTTGCATTTATTTTCAGATGCTTTGCAACGGTTTAATAATACTAATGTGCCAGGCCCTGTGTTAAGCACTGAATAAGCTTTACACAAATCGTGTCCTTTAGCTCCCCAGACAGTTGGTGAGTTGGGTGCTATCACCATCCTTCCCTACAGGGACGGCACCTGAGGGGCTCGGTGAGGCTGAGGAATTTGTTCAAGGTCATGGGGGGCAATGGGGTGCAAGCCAGAGTTGGGCCCGTGGTCGTCCCCAGCTGAGCTGGGGCTCCCAACAAATGCACTTACCACTTTCCCCAGAGGGAGATTGGGCGTAAAGCAAACGGCCACCCTGGACGCCCACACAACCCAGCACTCCCACCTTCCCCCGACGGCGCATCCCTGACTCTGCTCTCTGAGGCCTTACGGGTTACATGAGGACCCTCGTACCCCGTTCCTGACCCTCAGAGTTTCCTACTCCTCCTCCTATCCTGCAAAGACACCCAGAGAAAAGCACTGCTGAGGAACCAGGAAAAAAATAGCACCAATCCCCACCTGGCTCGAACCAAATTTCTATTAGGGGCTTTCTGTGTGAGGCTTTCCTTAGAGCAAGCTCCTTCCCTCCACGTCTTCACCTCGAACCTCAGATTTCAGCAAAATTACAGCAGGTGCATCCTTTTGGGATCTTTTGAGCGGCCCACATCTTGACTCAAGATGGCAACTTAACCCTCACATAAGGTTTAATTAAGCTCCCTTCGCTTCTAGAAGTAATTCCAGTTTGGTCAAAAGCAGCATTTCTCTCCTCTGAAAGCGAGGGTGGGGTGGACGAACAGGGAAAAACCAAATGCCCCCAACTCGTCCGCTCACCTAAGACCTTGCTGCATTCCATCCGTCAGTGAGAAATTAAAACAGCTCCCGAGTCGAACTTCCAATGCCTCAGAAGGAGAATTTCTGAAGAAAAATCCTTGCTGCCCAAGATGTTTGTAAATAGTGTCACGGTCTTCAACCTCAAAGGCCCCAGGATTCCTGAAGCCTTTGATAGTCTAAATTTAGCCATTTTCATAAACATTGCAGGCAGCGGGTTAATTTTTATTCCCTGGAGAGCCTCACGCAGGCTACAAGTCCAGGAAGAATGTCGACTTTTAAGAAATATCCGGAGCCTTGCCAAGACTAAGAGCCAGATACCAGCTACGTTGGCTGACTTTCCATCTGCGTAATTTCTCCCTGTCCCTTGGAGGGACTGTGTGTTGCTTATAATTCAACCAAAAATTACTGAGCAGGTAATAGGAGCAAAAGGTCCCCTTTCGGGGTGCTGTGAGGGGAGAAAGGATGAGCTAGGCACGGGTCCTGCCTTTGTGGTTTAGTGAAAGAAAAAAGATACTATTCTAATCAATAAGGTGTGAGCGTGTTGTACACACGTGCATGTATGCGAATGGGAAAACACTCCAAGGACAATTTCTTGGAAAGGGTAGTATTTAATCTAGATTTTAAAAATGGATAGAAATAGCAGTGCCCGGGTGGCTCAGTCAGTTAGTGTTTGACTCTGGATCTCAGCTTCAGGTCTTGATCTCAGGGTCATGAGTTCAAGCCCCATCTTGGACTCCACACTGTACCTGGAGTCTACTTAAAAAAAATATATATATATATATATATATATATACACACACCCACACATTTATATATATATATTTATACATATACATATATATACAATTTTTTAAAAATGGATAGAAGTAGAGGTCATTTTTCTGTCTTTCTATTTTTCCTTTTTATTGCTGTGAAACTCTCCCCGAGCAGGGAAAAACAGGAAGGAAGTGAAGGCCACCGGGTTCTAAAAGTAACAGAGGACAAAAGCCTCAAAGCTAGAAAGTCCAAGATGGGTCATTCAGGAAAGACACGCTGTTACGATCTTACTCTGAAAGCACAGTCGGGAATTCACAGCTTTACTCGCCCGCGTCATGGTGTTTGAGCACACCACTAGGAGAAAACACCGTCACTCACGGAACCTTGACAAAGATGAAATAATGATCTAAAATAATGGCCAAGAGGGACCCCGCCTGGGTGGCTCAGTGGTTAAGCGTCTGCCTTCGGCCCAGGGCATGACCCCGGGGTCCCGGGATCGAGTCCCACATCGGGCTCCCTGCATGGATCCTGCTGCTCCCTCTGCCTGTGTCTCTGCCGCTTCCTCTGTGTCTCTCATGAATAAATAAATAGTATCTTTAAAAAAATAAAATAAAATCATAATGGCCAAGAGGACCTGATGTACAGGTGGCCTGACCACTTACAAACGCAAACCCTACTGTTTCCTGGCTGCATGACCTTGGGCAGATCCTACTTGATTTGAGAATAACGGTAGTACCTGCACGATAGGGATGTTGGAATTATGTGAGATAAATCTCTCTAAAAGTGGCTTGTGTGTGACGTGACAGATAGAAGGTGTTCCCTGAACATCCACGGTTGTTCCAACATCTGAGGGGGATCCTTCTGGGCCACGTCTTCCTGGAGCTACTGATCTGATCATTTGGAACTGTAGGATGATTTTTCAACTATGTAGTTTAATAAAAATGGTCAATCGTACCCACATTTCATCATTCTGCTGTATTTTACCACGTTACATTATCCAGGTTTGATCTTGAAAAGGGAACGCCAGTCAGAGAGACGAGGAAACTGGCTCAGTCCCCATGCCTTGCTGGAGGTTGGTGGCATCAGGCTAAATGCTAAAATACCCAACTTGACCCCATTTTATTTTTCACTATTTGATATAATCTATGAGATATTTTATCATCATAGACCCATTCACTAGGATTCATTCTGTAACAGAAGCAGGAATAAGAAGTGTATTGTCTCATGGGAGGAAAAGTCCACACTAGATTTTCAACTGCGGCAGGATGCACAGGCCGCAAGGATGTGACCAGGCTAGCAGCTAGTGGTCTCATGCTTCCCCTTGTGGCTTCAGGACCCAGGTGGTAGCAAACAGCTGCCAGCATCTCCATGCCTACATCTCAGAAGTGATTCCAAGCAAACTGCTTTGGGTCTAGGTGTCCATCCACAAACCCATCATGGTGGCCAGTGATGACATTATGACAATCAGCCAGGCCAGAGTCACAAGCTCACCACTCAACAAACCCCTTGGAGCACGAGTACCCTGGCCAAGAACCGATCACACATTTCACCACTGGCCCACATGAGCCTTCCAGGCAAGCATGGAAGTAGAGCAGGTCCACAGAGGTCATTCAGGATCATGTTACCAGAAGAAGGGAAAGAAGGGACACTGGACAGGCCAAACAAACACTGGGCCTCTGAGGAACCTTGTACAAAATGAGACACCAAAGCGATAAAGATCTGATAATATTCAGAAGTCAGCCATTACTAGATGACGGAAGAGATATGTATTTTCTGGTTAATAGAGAGTTAAATATACATAGAGCTTCTATTTTCAAATAACAGGAATATAATCAAATACTCCTCAAGTGTTGATCACCCTACGTCCACAATCTCTCTACCCAGGGTTACCTCTGTGCACAACCACTCTTGCTGCAAGAGACCTGCCCCATCTTTCCTGTTGTGCTCCACTCACAAAGTGACGGGAAAAGAAACGAAATGGCAGAGAGGGGGTTAGTTGGAAGGTGGCCAAAACCACAAAAGGGACCCGAACGAAGTTATTGAAGAACAGATATATTATCCGATTTGGGCCAAAGACAAAATGAAAATCCCCCAAATGAGGAAAGAACCACTGGTCTGGTGTCATGGGGAGAATGAGACTGAATCTATCAGAGGCCACCAAGCAGAGCCCAAGAACCACGCCATCAAGAAGGAAATAGGGATGACGCCTGGTGACACCCTTTGAGCCCCAGATCAAGCTAAGCCTGAAGCCTCATCCTGCTCAATATCTTAAAAGTGATGTGAACCAATAAATTCCCGCTTTAGCATAATCAGATTTTTTTTTCCTTCTCTACCACTTGCAACCAAAAGGTGCTGAACTAAAACCACAAAGAATCTGTATTTTATCTGTATTTTTTCAAGCTATTAGCACATCCAACAATCAAAAACCCTGCCCTAGGGATCCCTGGGTAGCGCAGCAGTTTGGCGCCTGCCTTTGGCCCGGGGCGCGATCCTGGAGACCCGGGATCGAGTCCCACATCAGGCTTCCGGTGCATGGAGCCTGCTTCTCCCTCTGCCTGTGTCTCTGCCTCTCTCTCTCTCTCTCTCTCTATGTGACTATTATAAATAAATTTTTAAAAAAAATTAAAAAAAAAAAAAACCCTGCCCTACAAAGTGTTGAGGTTTCCATACTTGGAGAGATTCATGCAGAACCCAATCAAGCATCCATCCTATGCTCTGGAGAAGGATTTCCTTCCACATTGAATTAGTTTGAGGTCTTGGGGAGGCAAAACTACACAAATTCTAAGATCCGCTTCAATTCGAAAGTATCAGATTGACCGATAAAAATGAATGAGTCGGTGCCCAAGCTCTCTGGCTAGCAGGTGATCAGGCGACGCCGTTTCCTACTGTGTCCTCCCTCACCCGTCACCCTGCCGTGCTTGCCTGGTCATTAACCACTGATGTCTCACCTGTGAGTCACTCTTCCTCCTACTGTCCACCTACCCTCTGGCAATTCAGATTGCTAATGCTTATTTGAAGATATTCTGTTCAAAACTGCACAAGTACTTCACCAACTGCTGGCATCGCAGGGCTGGTGGGACACTCAGCACATGCAGCATTAATTGAGGGGCCCCCCAAAAAGATGTTTTCCTGAGGAGGAGTCAGCAAACCCCAGAGGCAGTGAGAAGAGGGATTCACAGCTTTCTGCTAAAATAACAACTCCAAGTAGCATACTTTCACTCAGGGCAAGTCTAATTATCACCTCGATGGCAGGAAGTTCAGATGTGTTATACACAGGCTCACCAATCCCCCACAAAGACCTGCTCCAGTAACGCACACTGCGCATTAATATTTATTTTTGCAGGATTAGCATGCATTAACCAAATGAGTAAGGCAGCAGGAAATAACTAATCTCTGACTTTTTTTTTTAATAAAGAAAAATCAGCCTATTAATGGTGAAAAATATACCGAGAGGCTCTTGGTTTTAAGGGCGATGTCCTACTTTGCATGCAGAATGAGCCTCTGGGCATGGTTGGCTAGAGCGACCTACAGATGAGAGCCAGCCCCCATCAAGGGCTGGATGGAGGGGCCCCGCCACTTGCCCCCACATTTGGAAAGAGAGACGGCCAAGCACTGATCGGGGCTACATGACGGGAAGACAGGAAATGGGGAGATGGGTGACATCTCTTTAAACTTTGGGCCAAAGGAAAAAAGCTTTTAATCAGAGGGCACTAATTCGCCTCTAGGCCAGCAGAACGAAAATAAAAATAAGAGACAGACTCACCGTCGTAAAGCATAACTGATTCGGTTTCTGAATCATATTTGCTTAAAAATAATGTTCCGTCTTGTAAGCTGATATACGTACGGTTTGCTTGCTCTATTTGTTCACTTTCTTTCAATTATCTGCATACATAAAATGTGACAAGGGCTGCCTCTCTTAATTTATTTTTCTGATCTGATGAGCTTCATCCCACAGGCAGCAGAATCGTGAATGTCTTCCTTTGCACCAAAGCCAGCCCTGCTGTACACTCACAAACGAGGGGAAACGTGCATATTCAGGGTCTCTCTCTCCCTCTCCCTCGACCTGGTGGCCTTTCCAGGCTGGGGGTGGGGGTGGCTGCTGGGAAATGGAGAGAGGTCTGTAACCCCTGCCATAAGAGGGGCATACCCAGGACCAAGATGTGAGCTGAGTGAGCTCCAACAGCCTTCCCCTCTAGGGTCATGGCCCTGCTTCGTTTTTAGCTCTTGGAAGACACAGCTCAGCTCCAGATAGCCAGCCGGCCACGAGGCACCCCCGGCTGCCAACTCTCCCCTCGGAGGATGGAGGATCTGGGGGAGAGTCGGGGGAAGGTGTGGACCCGATGCATGAAGGCAAATCCCTGGATGGGTAGGAGGAGCAGGCAAGCTGGCTGGATTTGTAGGATGGGCAGCGTGTCCACCAGGCAGGGGCACGGGGGCACAGAGTGGAATAGGGAACCCAAAGACTGCAAGTCTATCCAGGTTCTCTGCTGCCTGGCCTCCAACTAAACATCCCCTTTCACGCCTTCTTTTCTAGGTTCAGAGACACCCCCTACCCCCACCCCGCTCACCTCTGAACACAGCTCCCACAGATTCAAAGTCCACCGCAGGGGTGGTGCGTGTCCGTCCCGTGTGCCAGGCCGTGTGCCAGGCTGGGCCCCGGGCAGCACCCCAGGGAGACAAGGAAGCCACATGCCCGCCTTGCAGGGAGCATGGTCCGGCAGGAGAAGGGGGCCACACGTAAGTAATCAGGAAGCCAGCGCGCTGGCACCATCGTGCTCGGGCCCACGGCGGGGCTGCCAAGGTCCAGGCCATTTGAAGCTCCCTCGAGCTGTATTTCTGGCCCCAGAGGGCTCCGTGCACTAAATTCCTGATCATTCGGGGGTGTCTCCCCAGAGGCGAAGGGGAAAGCGAGGCTTCCTGATGCTGTGGTTAACGCACTGCCTCCTCCGGGGAGGCCTCCCGACGTCTCAGCTCACCCCGGGGCAGGGTGGGGGACAAAGAGAGGGGGCGCCTGCTGTGGGCCGCAGTGTGGCCCCCACAAAATCCGTGTGTTGGAGTCTCAACGCCTAGTTGCCCCCAGTGTGACTGTATTTGGAGACAGGGCCTTTAGAGGGCAGGGCGATCCCGCTCAAAGGAGGCGGTGAGGACGGTCCTGGTCCCACGTGTCCCGCGTCCTTGTAAGAGGAGGGGACACCCCGTTCGGGACACGAGCTCCCAGAAGCGCAAGCCTGGGGCACGGGAGCCAGAGGGTGGCCGGCTGTGAGCAAGGAGGCTGCCCTCGGGAGATGCCACCTGCCACCCCCTGACCTCTGACCTCCAGCCTGCAGAGCTGTGGGAAAATCAGGCCCCGCTGCCTGGGCCCCGACTACCTCCGGGGCCCCCCAGTCCGTGGGGTGGGCATCGTTCCGTCTTCTCCTGCTTCCACCCTGAAGCCAGAAGCCTGATGAACTTACCGACCACGGGTCACCACCTCGGCGGATCATGAGGAGCTGATGGCCAGCCCCCCTGCACCCCGGCCGCCAGCACCCAGAGCCGTCGCACAAAGCCTGGGTGCAGGAGCAGCTCGCAGGCGCCAGCGCAGTGAAGGGAGCCCCCAGCACGTGGGCTGGGGGCCAGGGTGCTGGCTTGATGATGTCCACAGGGGTGTGCCCCACTCGCAGGCCTTTAAATCCCACCTCCCCCATTCCCACCTGGTTTCCCAGAGGCTTTTGGATGCTCTGGGCCGCACCCCCTGGCTGGCTCCCACCCTGGCTCCTGCACCTCCTGCCCCCAGGTCTACTCCCTGGGCTGGGGGCACACCGGGTGCCCGAGCCCATGAGCCGCCCTGCACCCTCTGTATGCGGCACAGCACACACTCTTCAAAGCTCCCTTCTCTCCACACCAAACCGCCCCCCCCAGTGGAGAGCGTGGGTCTCCTGTCCACCGGGGTGTCCCCCGCACGGACCCAAGCCCCGCACACCCCCGGCTCCACATACGGTCCACGGTCAGTCGCGCAGGCCGCGTGTGCGCTCCTCGTGGCAGGGCTGGAGAGCCAGGGGAGCACGCCACGTGGCCCATCTGGAACGCAGTCTCTCTCCTAGCAAGGACGGCCGGGGAGGTAGAGACAACCCCAGGGCGCCTTTGGGCGGAACAGAGGCAGATGAGCACTCAGCATCGCGGCTGAAGTCCCCTGGGAGAGGAGCACCCTGTACTGTGGCATCCGACCCCCTGGCCTCCCAGTTGCACCACAGCTTCGGGGTCACATGCGCCTTTGCGTGCACACGGCACCCAGTGCACACCGGGCCCGACGGCCGGGATGGGTGAAGGCTTTCCCAGCTCTCGGGAAGCACCTCCAGGCTTCGTGGACCCCACGCTCCCTCGCAAGTCGTTGTCAGACCCAGCGTGTCCCACATCAAGCCCCCTCCTTGCGCCTGTTCTTTTTCCTTGCGGCCTTCACTGCGACAGAGTTTTGCGTCTGGACAATGAACCCGAACCTGCCTCAAGGGCAGGGAACGACACATGATCATAAATTGAAACCTTGCAGGTTGGAAAGAGGCCGCTGGAGGCAAAGAGCCGCCGGAGGACCGGAGGAGGCAGGTGTGGGGGCGGCTCTCCCAGCAGCACCAAGACCCGCAGGGCCGGGGCCGGGGCCGGGAAGACCCGCCGCTGGGGCGGCTCTGCCCACGTCTCCACCTGGGCCTGCGGAGGGACCGCACGTCCTCCTTGGAGGCCTTAAGTGCTCATCTTAAGACGAAATCAGTGAGTGAACCATCCGGGGTGCGTGGCTCCATGGAATGTGAAACGCAAGGCCTCTTCCGTCGGAATTGCCTGCAGGAGGAATCGCGTTCTTCGGGGCTGCCCCCGCCCCCCGGGTCACTTTTCTGTGATTTGCTATAACAGATCATGGCCAATTTGGGACTCAGAACAACAGAACTGGATTCTCTCCCGGCCCCGGAGGCTGCAAGTCCACAATCAAGGTGCTTGCGGGGGTCTTGCTCCCTCCGAGGGCTCCAGGGGGCACCGTCCTCCCTGCCTCCTCCAGCCCGGGGGGGGGGGGGGGCGGTCAGCACTCCCGCGGTCTCTGCGGGAGACATCACCCCAGTCTCTGCCTTCCTTGTCTTCACGCGGCCTTCTCGTCCACGTTTATGTCTTCCCCTCTTCTGGCCCCACTTGCCATTGGCTTTAGGTCCCACTTGGATCATCCAAGATGAAACCAGCTCTCAATCTCTTTTTCTTTTTTTAATAATTTTTTAGAGATTTATTTATTTGAGAGAAAATGAGAGAGAAAGAGAAAGAGAGAGAGCACAAGTGGGGGGGGGGAGGCAAGGAGAAGCAGCCTCCCGTCTGAGCAGGGAGCCCCATGTGGGACTCGATCCCAGGACCCCAGGATCACAACCTGAGTCGAAGGCAGACGCTTAACCGACTGAGCCACTCAGGAGGCCTCAGCTCAAGATCCTTATCCTTGATCACATCTATAAAGACGCTTTTGCAAAAAAGGTCATATTCACGGGCTCCAGTGGTTGGGTCAAGGACAGAATCTTTGTAGGAGGTCACCATTCAACCTACTGCTAGACATTTCACCAATGTCAAAGGGCGTCTGTTATCGCCGTGACTTGGGGGGGGGGGGTGGAGGGTAGGACGTGCTGCTGGTTCCGAGACACAGGGGCCAGAGACACTGCTGAACCCCCCACAACAAAGAATGATCCAACCCCAAATGCCAATAGCTGCAAGCTTCAGAGACCCTGCCTTAGAGCTTTAGAGCACCTGCTAGTCCCTGTTCCTTAGAGATTCCTCACCGCACACGTCTTGTTACCAGCGAGGCCCCCCAGCCACCCCCGATCGACCCCCCGAAGCGCTGCCTCTCACCACCGCAACTGCGTGCTGAGTTCCCCGGAGCACCCGTCTTTGTGGAAATCCCCTTCCGTGTGCCCTCCCCTGGCGATGTCTGCCTCCGGCTCCTGACACACACACGTACTACACCGACCACAGGCTCCAAGGGAGCGGGACACTGTCCCATTCAGAACCGCACCCCTGTGCTGAGAACGGAGCGGACGCTCCATAAACACTTCCCGATGGGAGCGTGGACGAATGAGCGAACCCCGAGGGAGGGCTTGGCACCCAGAGGCACCCTCCGCGCCATCCCCTCCTGCAACTCCTCAACGTGGCAGTGCCTTTGGGGTGATGCGGCTTCAGGGACCGGGCATATATGGACGCCTTCTCCTCTACAGGTCCTAGACAATAAGAAAATATTTTTCTTCTCTGTCTGCTGAGTTTAAGTCCACACAAGAGGTTTTTGTTGTTGTTGTTGTTTTAATTTTATTTATTTATTCATGAGAGAGACAGAGAGAGGCAGAGACACAGGCAGAGGGAGAAGCAGGCTCCATGCAGGGAGCCCAAGGCAGGACTCGATCCCGGGACCCCGGGGTCACACGCCCTGAGCAGGAGGCAGACGCTCCACCACTGAGCCGCCCGGGTGTCCCCAGTCCCCACATGAGAGTTTAATGCCCGTCTGTGCTGTGCTCAGGATTGCGATAAGTGCCCGATACCACGGATGCGGTTGAAGGCACATTCCTGACAGTTCGGAGGCTAGAAAGCCCACGATCCAGGTGCCGGCAGATTCGGTGCTTGGGCCGGGGGTGGGGGGCTGCTCCCTGGTTTACACACAATCATCTTCCTGATGCATCCTTGCAGCAGCGGGAGAGAAAGCGAGCCGTCAGGCGCCTCCACCTCCAAGGGCACCGATGCCGGCGCCACCCTCACGGCCTCATCTAAAACTCGTCACTCCCAAGGCCGCACCTCCCGACGCGTCCCACCCGGGCTGGGGCCCCACAAATGCATTTTGAAGGAGCACAAGCACTCGGTCACAGCAAGTGCTGAAGTCATCACAGGAGAGAGGGACCGAGACCTTGGCCTGAGTCTGGATGGATGGGGAGGGTTTGTACTGGGGAGAGCTCTTCCAGGGGGGCAGCCGCATGTGTGGGGTCCCGTGGAGCCCCCGGGTGAGGGCAGCAGCACGGACGGTCGAGGTAGAGTCCAATCACCACCACCTTGACCACTGGGACCGAGAACGTGTTTGATCCATAGGTACTACGGGGCCCCTGGAGGCTTTTGGGTTTTGTTTTTGTTTTTGTTTTTTAAGATTTAGTTTTCTTAGAGCAGTTCTAGGTTCACAGTAAAATTGAGCAGAAGGTACAGAGACTTCCCACTTCCCTGCACCCACTCCTGCATGGCCTCCCACTGCCAACATCCCAACATCCCCCGGCAGGGTGGCAGGTGCCCTTGCCACCGCTGAGGACGCCGCACCGACGCGTCCCTACCACCCGGAGTCCACAGCTGACATTAGGGTTCACTCCCGGTGTTGTATCTTCTGTGGGTTTGGGCACAACGACAGGTGTCCGTCATCACAATATCAGGGCAGTGTCGCTGCGCTACAAATTCTCTGTGCTCCGAGCATTCATCCCTCCACCTACCCACCTGCCAGGCACCCCAGGGGCAGCCAGTGGGCAAGAGACGTCTCATAGAAACAGAACAGCCGGGAAAGGGGAGCGGGGGATGCAGAGGGGGACCCCTACTTGCATTGCAGACGGTGGCAGCCACCTAGGCACAGAACGGTCAACTCCCCTGGAGCCGACGACTCCCCCTCACTTTTCCCTCCTGGCCTCTCTCATCTCCTCGCCCCTTCCAAGCAGCTGGATTCTCACCTCAGCGTCCACCGGATCGCCCACGCGCCGTGGAGTGGTGCTCTCCGCTACAACCACCCACTAATTTCCATTGATGAAAACGGGAGCCCCTGATGCACTGGAGGGAGTGCACGTGAGCAAGGCCGACACCCCCTCCCCCACACCGATGGGTCTACACTCCTTCATTTAGTTAAAACCGGGGGCCCTGGGCACCCCGGGTAGCTCAGCGGTTTAGCACCACCTTCAGCCCAGGGCGTGATCCTGGAGACCCGGGATCGAGTCCCACGTCGGGCTCCCTGCATGGAGCCTGCTTCTCCCTCTGCCTGGGTCTCTGCCCGCCCCACCCCCCTCTCTCTCTCTCCTTGTGTGTGTCTCTCATGAATAAATAAATAAAATATTTAAAAAAAAAAAACGGGGCCCTGACACTTCATGAATGCAGCTTTGCTGGTGGGGGGATGGGGAATCACACTGCATCTCATGTTATTCATTCAGAGAAGTGTTAGGACGCAGGGAAGCGGGGCTTCACCCTTTGTGGGAATATGGCAGTGAAAACCCCAAATATACAGTTGTCACCACGACAAGAAATTCGGGATGCCCAGGCTGTGGCACAGGAGTCGCAGGGAATACCTGGCTTAGGCTTTGGCACACACGGCACCCCCCACCCCACCCCGCCCGCCCCAGGTACGTTTTGCATCTCCTCTAGGTCCCAGAACTCTGCCCACCGCCCAAGCCCCAGCTTTGCTCCCAAGCACCCCTCTCTTGCTTATCAAACCAGCCGGGTGGAGACACCCTCTCCTAAAAGATCACGAGTCGAGTTCTTTGCATCCAAGCAGGGGAAAGCAAGTATGTCACGGCAGAAACAACCACAACCAGAAAACAAACAGGAGCGGCAGCACCGAAGGCCGGCACTCCAGTCGAGCAGGACGTATCACAGGCGCATTGAAAAAAGCAAGGGCGGAACATTCTAGATCTAAAGGCGTGATCCTGGGATCCCTGGGTGGTGCAGCGGTTTGGCGCCTGCCTTTGGCCCAGGGCGCGATCCTGGAGATCCGGGATCGAATCCCACGTCGGGCTCCCGGTGCAGGGAGCCTGCTTCTCCCTCTGCCTGTGTCTCTGCCTCTCTCTCTCTCTCACTGTGTTCCTATCATAAAATGAATAAAAAAAAAAAAATTTTAAAGGCGTGATCCTGCAGAGAGTTACAAGCCCACGGAGAGAGTGTGTTTACAGAGAAGGCTTCAGAAGGACCATCGATCTCAAGGATTTTGAGACACTCACCGCTTCAAACTTACAGACCACGGAGATCACAAAAAGGAAGGCGGTAGGCGCGGTCTGCTAATTTATAACCAGAGCCTATTGCTTCTCCTGTGACATAAAAAAAAATAAAAATAAAAATAAATAAAAATAAAGTAGACTATTCCTCTATTGCCATGGAATAGAATAGAGAATGTGAGCTAGGCTGGGCGAGCAACTATCTCCTGGAGCCTCAGTTTCCCCTGGTGTCAGGTGGGAGGGGAGCCTCGGGAATGAAATGGGATGATGCGAGTGGGGATGCTTTGCCACGAAGCACACATACTCCCAAGGGGCCACTTTCCGATAGAAGAAAACACTGGGCGCAGGCAAAAGAGGCACAGGTTTTTGGCCACAGGAATGAAGCTCAAAGAATTTTGCGTTCAGCTGAATCCTTCAAATCTTGCCCCAAAACTGAGTTGTTTTGACATCCCCTCTTTTTCTGCCCCACCACCTGGAATCATAAATCATAAACTCTTTCCTCTGTTGCATCAAAAGACCTTCAGAACCCGACCACCTGTCCCCACCTCCAGGGCCGGTGCCATCGCCGCGGGGCTCGGTGCCAAGGGCTCCACGCTGACCTCCCTGCACCTGCACTTCCCGCCAGCAGCCCCCGGCCCCACGGCGGCCCGAGCCACATCGTGTCCCTCCTCTGCTCAGAACCTTGCAGAGGCCGCTCTTCCCAGAGATCTGCCCCTGCCCCCAGTCGCTGCCCTGACCCCATCTCCTACCACATCCTGCGCACTCGGTTCCAAACTCACGAGCCCCCCTGCGGCTCCTCCAGGATGCCAGGGGTGCCCCTGCCTCTGGGCCTTAGTGCCGGCTCTTTGCTCCATCTAGAACGTGCGCTGCTCAGGTGGCTCCCGTTCTGACCGCGGTGCCAAGAAGGCTGCCGTGGCTCCGGATTAGACACCTTCCTGGAAGCCTCCTTGGCGCTCTGCTGCTCTCAGCGGTTCCCGTGCCAACGTCTGACTCCATCACAGTGGCAGAGATGACGTTCTGATTAGCTGAAGCCTGGGTCAAATGCTTCCTGAGTCGGGGGCGGAGGCCCTCCGAGGGCACACGGGCCGAGAGTGAGAGGCGAGGTGAGACACAGTTATCAGCAGAAGGCTGCCTGGGTACCTCCTCTGTCCCGAGAACACGGGCAGTGCCGTCCCACCCCCCCTGGGTAATCACAAACCCACGCACCCACTGCTCCGTAAGAATACAGCTCCCGTTAGCCCTGGGCCCGGTGAGGAAAGATGAGGAGCAAGCGCTCACTGACTCTAACCCAATCTTCAGCTCAGCTGAAGGCCAGACCTTTGGAAGAAAACCAAATATAAGGGCAAGGAGCCTGTCCTCTTTTTTTTTTTTTTTTTTTTGGAAGCCCGTCCCTCTGATCGCTCTCCTCTACTTCCCCGTTTTGTGCCTGTGAACAAGTTACTTAGCCCGTTTCCTCATCTCTGATCTCAGTTTCCTCATCCCCGGCAGGGCTGCCGGGAAAACGAAGTTGGGTCCCGCACCTAAAGCCCGCAGAGCGGTGCCCGGCACGCGGCAGGGACCCACTGATGGTTAACGACGATTACCGTTCTTGGTGTTACCAGCAAGAGGCCACAACCCACTTAGCGCAGAACTGTGTCTTTTTTTCTTTTTTAAGATTTATTTCTTTATTTTAGAGAGAGTGAAAGAGTGAGAGAGAGAGAGAGAGAGAGAGAGAGAGCACGAGAGGGAGAAGCAGAGGGACAGGGGGAGAGAGTCCCAAGCAGACTCCATGGTGAGCGCAGAGCCAGGCTCGGGCCTCGATCTCATGACCCTGACATCACGATCTGAGCTCCGACCGAGAGTCAGATGCTTAACTGACCGAGCCCCCCGGGCGCCCCCCGCTGCAGAACTAAGTCGTATGACAAGAGCTCGAAGTGTGCGACGTGATTTGGCCCGGGACTCTCTATGTCTCCCCGGGGAGGAAGGTCGTCCTTGGGTCTCAGCACCGGAGACCAGACTGGAGCAGACTGTCGCTAACCAGTCAGCTCGTCGCACTGGTCCTGTCTGGTGCTGGCTCATCAGCAGAGGGCTGGGGCTCTGGGGGTCTATGCCGAGCAAAGTGGAAGACAGGGGCGGGGGGAGCCGCCCCTAAGGGCGTTGGCATCAACACTCGGAGAGGCTCTGCCCCATGGTCCAGGTGCCGAACAACGGAAGTGAGCGCTGCGACGCGTTCACACCAAACTGCCACAAACGCCTCCTGGCCCTTTGCCATCTGACTCCGAAGTGTCCGAGCAGGGAAGGTAATGACCCCGACACGGTCGGCTTCAACCCCTGATCTGCCTCCAGCCCCCAAGACTCGGATGAGGGCAAGAGGCCCAAGCCCGCCCGGCGGCAGCAGGTCACCCGAGCTTCCGAGCTGAGCTTCCAACGTGACAAAAGCCTGGGGACAGGGAAGAAATGCCCTCCCCGTTGCCAGCCAGGTGGGGTTGGCCTGTTCCCCTGAAGGCCCTGGCTTGCGGTTCTGTTTGCTGAGTCCCGTACGTCAAGTTTCACGTCCTCCAAAGGTTGAGAATCACTGAGCAAGAGAAAGAAAGGAGCCGAAGGGAAGTCTGTAGGCTGGCATCTGAGCCTTCAAGCCACTTTGCCTTTACCATAATGACCAAACCCCAGATGGTGACAAGCAGGGGGTTGGGGAGCATGAGTAGCACAGTGCTGCTCGACTATGGGGTTTGACCCATTCTGTACTAAAAACTCACGGAGCCTTGGGGCACCTGGGGGCCTCAGTCAGTGGAGTGTCTGTCTCTTGATGTTGGCTCAGGTCATGATCTCAGGGTCGTGGGATGGAGCCCTACCTCGGGCTCCACACTCAGCAGGGAGTCTGCTCGTCCCTCTCCCTCTGCTCTTCCCCCCTGCTCTCCCTGGCTCGCTCTCAAATAAATAATAAATTTTAAAAAAATCAAGCTACAGATTCATTTCTTGCTGCAGGATTAAGCAAGATTGCATGTGTAAAGAAGCATCTGGCACAGGACCTGGTACCTGGTAAGTAGGCGATACACGCGAATTCTGAACGTAAAGCTTGCGTTTCCAGTAGTCTTTGGAAAACTGTAGAGAACGTGGCTGCCTGTCCTTGCAGACTGGGATTCCCTGTGCCCCATTGCCCACCATACAGCTGTCCCACACACACCCTGACGTCCTGTCCCTCGGTGCCCTGGGGAAGGTTCCAGAGTCAGCAGAAGAGTAGCAGTGCAATTCTCCGCCGAGCTCTCGTGTAGGAAACCTCGTGGTAAACTGGAGAACAGTACACCCCAATCATCACCCGTCTGGCCAAGGGGGCCGAGCTGGACCCTCTTGAGTTGGTTGCTAATTAGCCGATGTTTGCACACTCACCACGTCGGGGGGAGGAAATGAAAGATCAGAGAGGCCAAGTGACTTGGCCAAGGTCACTCTGGGGTTATGCTCAAGGTCACAGTGGTGGAGCTGGGATTCGGTTGGGTGAAGGAGATGCCAGTCTTCCTCCGTCACCTGCCCACGCCCTGACGAGACCTGCTGAGCCTCCTCCACACAAAACACTGAGAACTGGATTGTGTCCCCCAAAATCCTACACCAGAGCTTAACCCCCAATGTGTGGAGGTGGGGCCTTTGGGACGTAATTAAGGTTAGATAAGTCACGAGGGCACCCCGTGGTGGGAAGAGTGGCTCTAGAAGGAGGGAGAGAGGGAAAGAGAGGCGTGCGAGCTCGCCTGGAGACCCAGCGAGAAGGCGGCTGTCTACAGCCAGGAAGGGCGGCTCACCAGAAACTGCATCAGCGGGAACCTTGACCTTAGGCTTCCAGCCTCCAGAACTGGGAGAAATAAACGCCTGTTGCTTAAGCCTCGCCCGTCCGCAACATTCGTTTCTGCAGCCTGGGCTGGCTCAGAGCTCCACAGAGCCGCCAGGCGTGGGGCCTGTCCACGGCCCGTGTGGATGCCAGCCTTCCCACCTGCGAACACCGCATGGACTGATTTACCCGTCCTGGCTCTTAGCCCCCTTGTCTCCATGTGGGACTAGACACACCTGCCTCGCGGCGTCATCCTGGGCACGACGCTAGAAATGCTCAGCATTTGGCAGCACGCCGTGAGCTCTCAAGAAGCATTAGATCAAAACTAGGTGGACGTGGGTCTAAACTGACACTGGGTCATCCCTTCAGGGGAGGGTATTGAAAGTCACTACTTAAGGGACAACCTGGTATCCGAAAGGAAAAATCCATCGGCCCATTACCATGATTGACGGTAAGCCGCGGAGAGGGCGACAGGGCGGGAGGTCCCAAGGAAAGGCCCCCAAGCACGGGGCAGGCCCCAGTGTGCCGGGGGAGCCCTAGGGGTGTGGGGACATGATCCTGGTGCCTGGAATCATGGGGTTCCAGAGAGCTCCAGGCCTCACAGGAGAGAGTGGCATCAAAACCTGGAACCACCTCCTTCCTAAGTCAGGAACCCCCTGGGGCCACATCCTGACCCCCCAGGGGTAGAAGGCAGCCCCTTCTAGAAGGACATCTGCTTTGCCCAGGTAGCTGGAACCCAGCACTTCAGTCACCCCATGTGCTGCCTCCATGGCCCGGACGTGACCAAGCTGCCTAGACTGTGAGGGACCAAGGGGTCCGGGTCGGGCCTTACCCGCATCACCATGGCCCAGAGCACAGGGTTTCTGAGAGGCTGACAGCGCTGTGGGGAGACGATTCTCGGCGTCCTTCCTCCTCGCCCCATACGGGGAGGCCTCAGAGGACACAGTGCCTTCGCCTGGACATTCACGCTCAGGTGCAGGGAACCTAACCCCCCGCTGACATTTGCCCTCCTTCCCACACTAGGAAGCAGGTCCAGGGCAACTGACGCCCGTCAGACTCAGAAGAAGGCCTCAGGTCACCAGCCAACAGATGTCCCCACTGTCTTCTTGAGCATTTCTACTGGTGTTTGAGAGCTTCCACAGTGCAGAGCCCTTGTCATGAATGATTTCATTGGGTTTTCAGCAAAACTCTCATGGAACAGGAGATCGGGCTCGGGAAGCCTCAGTGGTTGCCCAGGGTCAGCACAGGGCTAGTCAGTGCGGAGGCACCGCGGTCAGGACCCCAGCCTCTGCAGCCCGCCTGCCTGGGTCCTCACCTCAGACCGTCCACTCAGTAGCGTGTAATTCGGGGAAAGTGACTTAACCCCTCTGAGTTTCCATTCCCTCATCTGGAAGACAGGGGAAACCCACTCAAACATGGAAAGATGCTAGAGAGATGCCAAGCACAAGGTAAGCATCTAATAAATGGCATCGACGGTCACCCCCATTTGTCTGACGTCCACGTCCTGGTAACTGTGCATCTGCGTTTTTGTGTGAACGTTCTCTTTGAGTCACTATCCGTGTAACACAGCATTTGGAGGGCTGAGCTAAGAAAGTGGCGCAGTGTTGGCTCTTCCTTCCCCATTATTCCTTAGCTGCATGTCACAGCGTTGACAGGGCATTTGCCACCAAACATCTGCATTCTCTGCCAGCCCCAGCTCCCAGAAGACGGTAATTGCATTGTTCTTATGCCAAAGAGACAGCTGAGGACCAAGCAAGTCCACTGCTGGGATATTACTTAGCCAGCCCTGACATTGCACAGGGCCGTCCCCGATGCTGAGGACAGGAGGGCGTGAAGGAAGGAGCATCTCCCCAGAGACAAATCTACACGTGGAAATAAAGAAGACGACGTGAGGGAGAGGGTCACAAGACAAAGTGGAGGAGCTTCTGCCGAGGCCTGTCGGGCCCAACGCTGCCCCGGGACGCTTCCGTGCATTGTCTCATCGACTGCTCGTGTGTACTTGAGTGAGGTGGTTACTATTATTTCCCTCCCTTTTCACAGATGAGGCTCAGGGACGTCACCTGCTCATGGTCATACAGCTGATAAAAGGTGAAGCTAGCTCCCAGAAGGGGAACTTTTCAGACCTATAGGCTGGGCAGCAAACCTGTTTCCCCGGTGGATGCCATCCAGGGTCCCATGGTGTATTAGCTTCCACTGCTGTGTAACAAGTTACCCTGGACTTCACAGCTTACGGCAACACCCTCTTACTATCTCCTGGTTTCTGTAGGTCAGAAGTCAGGAGGGCGTGGCTGAGGTCTTTCTTCACGGTCTCTTATGGCTGAAATCAGGGTGTTGGCCGGGCTAGGCTGTTATCAGGAAGGTCTGGGGGACAATGTGTTCCCAAGCTCATTCAGGTTGTTGCAGAATCAGTTCCTTGTGGGTGGAGGACTGATGTCACTGCTCCCCCAGGGCTCTTAGAGGCCAGGTACGGTCCTTCTTGTGTGACCTCTTCCACCTTCAAACCAGCAAGTCAGGTCCTCCTCATGCTTCCAATCCCTCTGGCTTCTTCTGCTACCAGCCAAGAACACTCTGCTTTGAAAGGCTCATGTGTCACATATGCCCACGTGGGTAAGGTCCCTTCACCATATAACATAACATAATCATGAGAGGGATATTTCATCGTACCCACAACGCACGAGGAGTGGGTGATATAAAAGCGAGGATCGGGATCCCTGGGTGGCGCAGCGGTTTGGTGCCTGCCTTTGGCCCAGGGCCCGATCCTGGAGACCCGGGATCGAGTCCCACGTCGGGCTCCCGGTGCATGGAGCCTGCTTCTCCCTCTCCCTCTGCCTATGTCTCTGCCTCTCTCTCTCTGTGTGACTATCATAAATAAATAAAAAAAAAATACCTTTAAAAAAAAAAAAAAGCGAGGATCACTGGGAATCATTCTGCCTGTGAGGAGCCAAAGATTGGAAAGGAAGCCAGGAGTTCTGAGCCTCATTCTCCAGCTTAGACACTTGGGCTATGCTCTGGGATGATGTGGGTGGGAAGCATCTCTATAACCCTGGCTACAGCACCTGCTCCATTTAGGGAATCCTGATCTCAAAACCAAGAGTATGACTCAGCATCTCTGTGACACATAGTTCATGGAGCCAGTAATAAGCTGCTGAGCTAAGATGATGGAAAGGAGAGCAGTGGAGGAAAACCACAGGCCTCTCTTCCTTCCTTCCTTCCTCCCTCCATCCCTCCCTTCCTTCCTTCCTGTTTATTCTTACTGGCACCTTCTATGTGCCAGGCGACGTACTAGGTTCTGGTGACGGAGCAGTTAGCAAGTCCAGCAAAATAAAGCATCCACCTGAACTATATGATCTTGAGCAATGGTCAGCAAACTTTTCTGGAAATGGCCAGATAGCAAACCTTACCAGCTTTATAGTCCTCTGCAGCAACTACTCAACACTGCCATTGCAGCAGGAGAGCGACCACAGACAATGGTACAAGACTCAGAGGGGCTGTGTCCCAATAAATCTTTATTTATAAAAATAAGTGGTGGGGGTCTGCAGAACGTATCCAGTCACCCTTGGTCGACGGGGGTAAGACGGAGAACATACAGAGAAATAAATAAGCAAGGTCATTAGAGATCGCCGTAAGTCCTTTGAAGGAAATACAAAGGATGGTGCAACAGAACAAACTAGAGGAGGAAGTTATTTCTGTAGATAGGGTGGTCAGGGGAGACAGCGTGAAAGAGAACATGAAGACTCCTAAGTCGGGGAAACGAACTAGGGGTGGTGGAAGGGGAGGAGGGCAGGGGGTGGGGGTGAATGGGTGGCGGGCACTGAGTGGGGCACTTGACGGGATGAGCACTGGGTGTTATTCTGTATGTTGGCAAATGGAACACCAATAAAAAATAGATTACTAAAAAAAATAATAAATAAATAAACAGGGACCTAAAAGAGAGGCAAGAAAGAAGCAGGCGACAAAGGAAACAGAGTTCTGGGTAGGACGACCAGCTGGTGCAAAGGCCCTGAGGCAAGAAGGAGCTTGCACTGTCCCAGCCCAGAGAAGAGACCGGACACGATGAGCGAGCCTTCTGCCCCGAGGAGGGCGCTCAACCACGGAGGGCCCGGTGTGCATCCTAACACCCAGCTTAGGAAAGGGCAGTAACTGTCCTGGGCATTGTTCCCCTGAGTTGAAACGACGTCTCCAAAAGGTGGGAAAGCACACAGAGCCTCACACAGTCCCCAGAACAGACACTCACTTCTAAAAAACAGTTAAAAACAAAATTTGAGGGGGTGGGGCTGGGTGTGGGAAGGGGGTGAGGGAGAGCCTGCGGTGCTGTCATTGTCATACGCAGAGAACTCTGCTGGAAGCCCCCGCTAGAGACACCGCCCCTGTTCTGGGCCAGGCCGCAGGCTCCACAGACAGCCACCTGCAAGGACCAGATCAAAGCAAGATGGGGTTCGTTAAGGCTGAGCTCAGCGCCTTCCCCCATCAATCGCAAGTCCCTTCATGGCTACATGTCCTATTTAAAAAACAAAACGGAAGCAAAAAAAAAAAAAAAAGAAAGAAAGTGATGTGAAAGCTCAGAGCCATTGCGACATGGATTTTGCTTTAATGACTCCAGTGGAAAATATTCAGAGCTGGGGGGGCGGGTGGGGGGGTGAGGCATGGACAGGGGAAAGGGGACTCTGCGGCTAACCAGGCCTCGTCCATAGAGGCAGGGTTTTCTCCGGCATGCGCTTTGGGTTTTACTCCTGGGCAGGTGCGATGCAGAAGCCCGGGCGAGTCGCTGGGCTTGCCATCCTCGGAGCCCCGTGGGGGTCACAGAGCTGTGGAGCCACCATGGAGCAAGGGGCCTTTCACCAAGGCCTACTGCACAGTGCCCTGGTCCCCTGTCTACAAGAATTATAGGGCCTGTGAGCATCCCCGGGGCGCAGGGAGCCTTTTCTCTCTTTCTGATCGATCCCCCAGCCCCCAGCAGCCAGCACAAGTCCAGAGGGTGAAGACACGGTGCTTAACAAAGTCAGGAACTGCACCACAAATCAGGAAAGGCTGCCCGGCTGCCCCACGCAGAGGTGGCCCGGAGCCCTCCACACACGCGGGAACCATCTGAAGGATGACCAGCCCCCCGCCCAAGGAGTGGGAGCACCGTGGGCCGCAGACCCAGGAGCAACGACGAAGAAATAAAGAACGCCCCCAGGTGTGGGGAGAATGCTCTGCAAATGGGGGGCAGAAAGCAAAGGTCCAATTAAAGATTCTAGAGTGGGGCTCAGGAGGGAGGACGCGTGCAGCTGCGTCCCCACAGCTCGGGCGGAGAGGCCCTACCATGATCCAAGCAAAGTCTATGCTCCTCAACGGCAGCCCATCAAATCCTGGAACTGAGACACAGGACAAGGGACAGTGACCAGAGGGACACCGAGCCGCGCCGCAGCCCTGCCTCACCCAGGCGCGACGGCCGCGCCCGGCCCCAAAGCCTCGGCGTGTTCCCACGGTGCCCCCCGCACTGCAGGGAGCCCACGAGCCCGGCCGCCCCGGGGCCTGCGTTCTAGAGAAGGGAATCCAGGAAACGGTGGAAACTAGAGCATTTTTTACTGAAAAGAGGACAAAGAAGGAGCCTCGCTGGCCTGCCTGCCTGCGGCAGGTGTACACGGGGAGGTCAGCACTGGGCCTGGGTCACGGATCTGTGGTTGGACGCGCGAGCTCTCCATCTGGAGGGTCTCAGGCTCAGGAATTCAGGCCAGAGGTTAGAATATGATAAAGAGTTGGGGTCACAGGTGTGGGGCTCCAGAAGCAGGACAGACGGGCTGGTGATGCCCACAGAGGACCTCGTCCTGGGGGTCCCTGCTGGACAAACACAAGCCCCCAAGGGACATGGTGGGGAGAGATCCTGCCCCCCACCCCAAGGGACACGGGGGAGAGAGATCCTGCCTGAGTGTGTGAATGAGAAGGAGGAACTGCGTCGTTCTGGCCCAGACCCCACCCAGACCCCTGCCCTAGGGGACAAGACGTGTAATCCCGTTTGCCCTTGAGCAGGGCCCTGGAACACAAGCCCTGGACACCGATGCCGTGGATCCTGTCCCCGGGGATGTCTGGCACAAAGTAGGCCCTCACGGATGAACCCTCGTGGACGTGGTCGGATGAACCCGTGGCCTAGCCCTGCTGCACTTCAAGCGGAGGCTGTTTTAAGCCCCCGGCCCTCTGCACGCTCCCCGGGGCAGCTCCGTGGACAGAAACAGAATGTGAGGCCTGTGTGCGATTTACATTTTCTAGTAGCCTCGCTACAAGAGGAAAAGAAAAGAAATTGGTGACATCGGTTCTAATCGTATATGAAGTCAACGTATCCAAAATATCATCATGATAATTTTGACACGCGGGTAATACAGAAAGTCATTAATAACTTGTCACACGTTCTTTCTTCCTGTACTGAGTCTTGGAGATCCAAGGCGTATTTTACATGTGGAGCACAATAAGAGGAGCCACAGTCACGGGCTCAGTAGCCACCTACGGCTCATGGCTCCCATGTTATCTAGAACCTAGGATTTCAAGGGAAAAACAGTTCTGGAAACCTAGAAAAAAAAATCATTCCAAACCATGCTAATAAAGCCCAAAAGAGGTCAGAAAATTAATAAATTATTCGGATCAGGGGGGGGGGCTCAGTCGGTTGAGGAGCTGACTCTTGGTTTCAGCTCAGGTCATGATCTCAGGGACGTGGGATTGAGCCCCGTGTCGGGCTCCAAGCTTAAGTCTGCTTGAGATTCTCTCTCCTTTTCCTTTGCCCCTTCCTCCACCTCTCTCTCTCCCCCTTTCTAAAATGAATAAATACTTTTTTAAAAAAATTGCTTAGATCATAAGAGCACCTTGCTCCTTGCATCGCTCTGAGTGCATATGCCATACTTGTACACGCTCAGCGGAGGGCCTGGTACTTAGATTTATGACGCCAACAGGCCAAATTCTACTCCAAATGGAGTCTAAATTCCTACACGGTTATATAAAATTGCACCTGAAGTGTGACGTGGATGCACTTAAGGTATCTTGTGTGATGCGGGAGGCGGCCCTCCAAAACCCTGAGTTCCTAAGGGTTAGAGAGGTAGCAAGCGTGCCTGCAGCCTGCAGGCCTGGCATGTGCAGGTGAAAAGAAATGGAATATCCGGCTGAAGCGGGGAGCTGAGGGCCAAGGAGCCAGACAAAAACCATCCTGCTGACTACATACATTTTTCAAAAAATAGCAAATTTGCACAGCACCCTCGATGCAATGAATAAGATTTGCTTTTTTTTTTCCTGCCTGTCGAGCCACTTATTAATCATAACATATTATTGCTCTGCTAGTTCAATATGTGCAGTGAAACACCAGGATCCAGCTGAGAACAGAACTGAAGAGAGCGAAATTGGACGGCAAGAAAAGAGCAAAATTAACGTGGGCCTAAGTAAAGGGGGGGGGGGGGTCCTCCATCCTCTTACAACTGATTTTCACAGCGATCAGCGAAGTAAAGGGCGAGCTTGAATCAAACGTTGGTGCAGCTACTACTTTCTACCCCGGGCTTCTCGGCTGGGGGTCCACGTGGTGCTGAGGCCCAGCGGAGCCGCCACTCGGGCTTGGCCCACACGGCTCCCAGGCAGCGGCGCGTCGGCATCCTCAGCGGCGGCGCGGGTAGGAGGTCAGACTTGGGCGGCCCAGAAGGGATGCATCCGAAGGGAGGCTGAGGCTCGAAAGCACTCTTTTTTTTTTTTTTTTTTTATGATAGTCACAGAGAGAGAGAGAGAGAGAGAGAGAGGCAGAGACACAGGCAGAGGGAGAAGCAGGCTCCGTGCACCAGGAGCCCAACGTGGGATTCGATCCCGGGTCTCCAGGACCGCGCCCTGGGCCAAAGGCAGGCGCCAAACCGCTGTGCCACCCAGGGATCCCATCGAAAGCACTCTTGACGCAGCAGAAAGGACGTTCGGGGTCGTAGCAGAGCATCAATGACAAGAAAGAAGGTGGGTCACAAGTGCTGGGGGGCACCTCCCGAGACTTCAAAATGAGCGAAAGAACCAATAGGAGAAAAGGATTTAAACACACTCACCCCTTGGAGAGGCATCAAAGTCCCTAAGAAGTGAGTCTATACCTGGCTGCGCTCAAAAGGAGCTTCAGGGGCGGGTGAGTTCCCAGAGCATCGTGAGGGCTCCAAGCGGAGGAGTGGAGCGCGGCCACCACGAGAGGCCCCGAGCCCCCCGTTCGCAAAGCCCCCTGCGCCCCCGCGACGTGTTCCCCCCACAGGATGGACTAGAAAGACCAGGCCAAGTGCCAGGGCCTCACTGGGGATTGACCGCCGCCCATCAGGGCGCTGCACTCTCAGATCATCGCTCGGGGTCCTTGGTACCAAGCCCGGCGTCATCTGCGAGGGGGCACGGCTCAGCCTCCGCCTCCGCCTCCCTGCAGTCCACCGGGGCTTCAGCCCTTGACTTCAAAGGCCAAGACGTGGCTCACAGATGCAGGCGCAGCCCCGGGCTGCCGATCGCTCCTGGGCCTGCCTGTGCAACACTCACACACGTGACTTTTTTTTAAAAGCATCTTAAAATCCTACGGCACAAGGGGCGCGTATCCAGCCACGCTTGATGGAATTAGAAATATGTTGGGGTTGGCACATGCAAAGCTGCGTGTTCTCCTTCCTGCCAAAGATGGGAGATGATTGACGGAATGGGAACAGGAAGCGGGCTTGCCAGAACGGATCTAAAACGGGCCGGGCGTCCTTGGTGGAGCGGCGGCGCTGTACTTGAGAAAAGGAGCAAACACGAGTGTCCGCACGGTTCCCGGCTCCTTCTAGTCACTTCGGGGAAACGCGCGAGGACGGGGCACACACGGAGTCCAGTTCCACCCCCGGGAGATTAGCTGGGTATGTTGGAAAGTGGGGTGACCGTCGCCTGGGTCAGGTCACCAGAGAGCATGTGCAAGGTGGCCCCCGGCCTGCCTCCTGCTAGAATGTTCTGGGGGCAGTGCAGCCGCTTAGTCATGGTTCTGGTGACATGTATTGATGGCTCGTCAATGCTGCACGCCAGGCACTCACTGTGTTAGGGACGGGGGGGTGGGGAAATCGGGGGGCTCGGGGCAGGCAGGCCATGGCCCCATCCTCTGAGTTGCCTCTGATGCAGCAGGGGAGGGGACAGAGAGGAAAACAGGGGCCACGCTACTCTGCTGTAAGAACTGTTTCGGTGGCAGGTCCAGGGGGCACACTGGAGGTGAGCCTGCCCCAGGCTTGGGCTGGGTGACGGGAAGGCGTCTCAGACGTTCAACTTAAGAACCAAGGGTCCATAGCAGATGAAGAAGTGATGGAGCCGGAGTCCTGGGGGGCGGTGGGGGGGGCACTCACAGGGGCCGCAGGCCGTGGCAAGCTCCTGGAGCACCGTGCGGTCCGTGGGGCTAGGGTGCTGGCGGCGGGAGGAAGGGGCAGGAGATAAAGCCATGGGGGCCAGGTCCTCCCGAGCCACAGATGCCCAGCTAAGAAGCCTGGGCTTCACCCTGAGGGCAACAGGAAACTGCAGGTGTGCCAGGTGGGGGGAACCTTGGATGAACATGTGGGGTTTTGTGTGTGTGTTTTTTTAAGATTTTTAAAATCTATTTTAGAGAAAGCAGGAGAAAGAGAGAGAGATCACAAGCAGCGGAGAGGGGCGGAGGGAGACGCAGACTCCCCCACTGAGCAAGGACACCCCCCCCCCACCGCGTGCAGGACTTGATCCCAGGACCCCGGGATCATGACCTGAGCCAAAGGCAGACGCTTAACCGACTGAGCCACCCGGGCGCCCGACCATGTGTTTCAGAACGAACAGTCTGGCTGCAATGTGGAGGGTGAGGTGGAGATGGGTCACATACACACAGATTCAGAAATTCAGCAGACGGGGGCATTAGAAATCTTGCCCGAGCCCCTGGCTTTGTACGTGAGGCACAGAAAGAGGACGAACCCTGCTCAAGCACGTAACGCTGGGGTGTGCCAAGCAGGCCAGGCGGGCCTCGGATTCAGGTGCGCAGACTGCATTTACCGAACTGAGGAGTCGCGTGTCCCTTTCCCGCTTGGAAAGTCACCAACAGGCACATTCTCTCTGGGGCACGCAGCCCAGCACGCCGAGCTCAGGGGTTTACGGGCCACGGTCTGGCGTAGAAAGGGCTCCCGCCCACACTGTCTCGCAGGATCCCGAGCATCTCACACTCCCGGCCCGCGCGGCCTTGAGCGGAAGCTCGCCTGAGACCTGCAACACGGACACGGGGAGCCAAACCTCTGCCTTGAGGGGCCCCCCAACCCCCCAGACGTGCTGGTCTCGGCCATTCCCCTTCCGTAAGTGCAGGTCTGCAGAGGGCCCGGGAGCAGCATGACTTTTACTAGGTTTTCCTGCCGCAGAGGGGGATCTTGATGCAGGAAATCCAAGCAGGCCAGAAAACCCTGGGGCTAGTGGGTCTCACCGGGCATCCAAGACACTGACGGGCACTGAGGGGGGCACTTGACGGGATGAGCACTGGGTGTTATTCTGTATGTTGGCAAATTGAACACCAATAAAAAAATAAATTCAAAAAATAAAATAAAAGACACAGACTGCTGGCTCGGCTGCCCCTATCGGCTCCCGCCCACGCTGGCTCCAGGGCCTGAGTTAGGACAGCGGGGACTGAGGTCACTGACCAGAGGAAGGCTGTTCGGCTCGGGAAACGCCAGCCCTCTCACCTGGGCCCCACGTGAACCGGGGGGCGAAATCCCCCATACGACAAGCCAGGCAGCAGGCCGGGATGAAGGGGACCAGGTGGGGGGACGGCTGAGTGTATTATTATTGGAGAACTGGGGGGAGAGATTTATTCTGCACGCACCGACCCCGCTGACGTTGGCCAAACACCTGTGCGCGGGCAGGGGTTGCGAGGTTCCCACTTTAGGACAGCCGGGAAAACCTCCTCGCCCTCGGATACGGCCCCCACGCCTCCTGCGATCCCACCCGCTGGAGACCCGCTTGGGTTGATCCGCATCACCACGATGAGAATACCTCCCCGTGAATATAAGGGGTCACGAGCACTGGGTGATGTGCTAGATGTTGGCAAATTGAACTCCAATTAAAAAAAAATGAATAAAGGCAGTGAACCTACAAAAAAAGACGGGGGGCTCACTAGCCATCATCAAACCCTAGGGGGAGCAACTGAAAATCAGATTTACTCTCCACGCTGAGCCCACTGAGGATTAAGGGGTTGGGACGTGGGGGCCGGGCCCACGGAGGGAGGCGTTGGGCAGCAAAATCGTGCAGCCCTGGAAGGCCGGGGAGGGGGCGCGGGCTGGAGGTGGGCTGCGAAAAGGGATGGGATCATTCCAGAGGGAGCACGTTAAGCAGCCACATATGGACACAGACTAGCTTTCCTGGAGGCTACTTGTTCTAAATATATAACAAGTCTGGCTGAGCCCCTGCCGCCCCCACAGCTGTCGAATCCATCTCCTAGGGCCACCTGGGGATTGTGGAGACAACATCCCTTTGTCTTCCCCTGCAACACTGGGAAGGAAGCTTGGTCAGAGTCGCTTTGGGTTTTGCCCGGGAGGTTTGGAGAATCCTTAGAAACCCCTCAGATTCCCCAGCGAGGAGGGTTTAGGTCCTTCCTTCCCGGGCCGGGTTCACTGCCGGCAGGACGGAGAATTCAACGTGAAGCTTCCTTCTACTTTTCCAATCGTGGGTTGTCTTTCTCTCTAAAGGACTACGTGGCTGTGTCCTGGGGCCGAAAGCAATTTCAAGCATTTTATTCAAGGAGGATGGGAGAGAGGGTGAAGGAGGAGGTCACTCCTCTGGTTAAAAATACCCCTTCCGTGACCTCCAACCCATCCCTGCTGCCAGTCCCTCACACACTCATCGTGAGAGCCGTGGCATCCCACGGGGACTCTTTCACCAGGGGCAAAGGTGCACAAGCATCTGTAGCACCTCAGAGTCTTCCAAGAAATTCAAAGACCCTAACTCCCCTGATCTCATGGAACCCTACGGGACTGTCTTCACTGGACGGGGCAGACCACTGTTGGGTGGTTGTGATCAGGTCGGGATAACGAAGGGGATGCTTGGGTCCTTGGCTGTGTTCCATGTGGTCACTGGGGACAGGGGTTCCCGGGTGAAGCCATTCTTCAAGGCCCAATAATGGGGCACCTGGGCGGCACAGCAGGTGGGGAGGCCGACGTTTGGTCTCGGCTCTACTCTCAGGGTCGTGGGATGGAGCCCTGCAAGGGCTCTGCGCTCAGGGTGGAGTCTGCTTAAGTGTCTCTCTCCATGGGCCCCTTCCCCCTGCTTCCTGGCTCGTGCTGTCTCTCTTAGAAACAGATAAATGTTTAAAAATACAAAAACAAAAGCAGAAAACAAACAACACACAAAAAAAACCATAATAGGTTCTGGGCATAATATCCAGGCAAGGGATAGGTGGGACCCAGAAACACAGAGTTCCCAGGGCAAAGCTCAGTAACATCTGGATCAGGAACCAGGTAGCCAGAAGGAGAACAGTTCCACAAACATACCAAATCTCCTTCTACCCCAGGGCCTTTGCACGCGCTCTCTCCTCTACATGTAATGTCTTCTCTCGGCTCAATATTACCAACACTCCAAGCGTTAGCCAAGGTGAAGCCTTCCCCAACCCCTTCCCAGCCTCTACCCGCCAAGTCAGGTTGGTTGTTTTTGTGATTCACACTCAGATGACGCTACTTCCCCCCGCAGATTGCTTCTCCTGGGTCTCATGTAACTGAATCATGCCCTTCCCTCCCTGCCAGGCTGACCCGCCTAGAGGCCAAGGGTCTGTGTCTCCTGTGCGGTGTAGAACCCGGCACGTGGTGGGTGCTAAAAAGCAGAGCAGAGTATAACGTGTCACCACGAGACACGGAGGGACAGCGCTACGGGAGTGCAAACAAGACCACACTCTGGGAGGAAAAGGAGAAATGTAATTCAGCTATCCAGTGCCATTCCAACTCAAACCACAGAGGGCTGGAGGAGACTTGACAAAATATACATGCAACGGCCCAAAAACAAAAACAAAAACAAAAAAAAAGAGAGAGAGAGAGAGAGAGAGAAAAAGGATAAAATAGTTTCAGGAATGAGGGCTAGAAGAAAAACCAAATCAGCTGAACAGTAGGAATAAAGTGAAACCACTCAACTCACACAAACTAAAATGGCTCATTCCTTCAAGGACAAAGAAATTGGTGACCTGCTCTGAAAAATGACAAGTAGTACTGATTCCTGGAAACACCCACCAAATAGAATAGTCACGAGGTTAATATTAAGTCTTTGGGGAAAGGAAAAAAAAAAAAAAACCCACACCCTGTTATAAGGGTGGTAACGCGGTAGAAATAAGACCATATTTGCAGTTGGAACATCCAGGGCTCAAGGCCTAGGACGGCCACGATGCAGCCGGTTCCCCCGGAGCGTCCCTTACACCCTGAGCTCCCGCCCGGGGACGAGGTGAGGGGCTCCCCTCTTGCGTCTGCTCCGCAGGGAAGGGCAGGGAGATGTTCCCCACCACCTTCCCTAAACCAGATGGCCGGAAACTTTTTTTTTTTCTTCTTCCCCATCAAATTATCCACTTGGGTGTCAAAATGCTCCTTAGGAAGGTTTTCAGAAGCGAAGCGGGTAACTGCTTGGCTGCGGCAAATCATTTCCCCTCGGGAGGAGAGCAGCTGCTGAGGCCGGGCCCCTGCAGCCCCGGGATGGGGCGATCCTGGTGTCTGGGGGGGCAGTGAGGCCGGAGCCTGGAGAGCCTGGAGCGCACACCTCCTTGGCTCAACATCACAATGTCCCCGGTTATGAGGCTCCCGCTCTCCTGAAAGCCCCACAGCCCGACGCGGGACTCCTGGCAAATTCTTAGGGAGGTCGTTTTGGTCTGTTTGCCTGCAGAGTAGAGGGATGTTCCCCGCCCTGGGGGAGCCTTACCCCCGAGACTCGATCTGGGCCAACACGCAGGCTCCGGGATCCTACTGGGCAGAAAACGGACCCAGACGTGTCTCCACCGCCAGCCCCGGGACCCGGGAGCACATGAGGTTACAGGGCAAGGGGGAGCTGAAGCCGCAGGTGCAGGGCAGGTTCCTAACTGGCAGACAGTACCTGGATGGGCAGGGGGCCCAACGTAATCAAAAAGGATGCGTACGAGGGCAGGAGGGGCCAGAAAAGGCACCGGGGGTTGGGGGGTGGGATTTGGGGAGCAGTGGGAGTGATGGGACGAGGGAAGGCTTCACCCACGCGCTGACTCTGCAGCTGGGGGCAAAGTCAGGAACGATGCAATCCCGAGCCCAGGCAAGGGAGCTGCTGACGCTTGCTTTTCGTCCAGGGAGACCCAGGTCCAGGTGTAAGGTAATAAATTTGGGTTTCTTGAGTCGATGAACTTGTGATGCCTTGTCCCAGCAGCTGTCAGGAACTGAAGGGCGCTGCCGGCCCCGAAGTCCCAGCCCTTGTGACCAGACCTGGAGCCGCAGTCCTCGAGATGCAGCGGGAAGTGGTGGTGGGGGGGACCGGGACCCCATCCGATGTGACCTACAAGGAGACCCTGGGACGCTGACACACACGGGGAAGACCACGTGAGGACGTGGGGACAAGATGGCCAGCCACACCCATGCCTGGGAGGAGACCAGGCCTCCGACCACGGGCCTCAGACTCCTGGCCTCCAGCGGGAGGCGGCGGGCCAGCGCCTGCAGGTTAATGCAGCAGCCACACGGCGCCACACACGGGGCTGCAGAGAATCCAGCCGGGGACCCCGGGCGGAGGGCCCTAACCCGGGCGGAGGGCCTGTTGATGCCCCCGGCAGGGCAGCCCACCGAGCGGCGCGGCCGCTGGACACAGGACACCAGCAGTGGTCTGCACACCAGAAGACACAGGGCCAGATGCTCGGGGAGCAGGAGCTGAGGCCACCTCCCTCCCGGGCTTGTTCCATCAGGGTCCGGTCAAGCGGCAGTGATTCCTTTGAGCAGCTCAGGGGGACCCCGTGGGGCTTCCCCAGGACGCCGGATTTTGCTCTGTTCAAACTTTGCTCTGGGACTAGCTGCTGCTTCTCTCCTTGACTTAGTTGGTAGACGTCCCACGACGTAACACCCCATTTATATGAACGCCACGACCTCGGTCACCAAAGTTGGTAAGAATCAAGCTCCATCCCTTTTTTAAAAAAAAGATTTTATTTATGTATCCATAAGAGATGCAGAGAGAGAGGCAGAGACACAGGCAGAGGGAGACGCAGGCTCCACGCAGGGAGCCCAACGTGGGACTCGATCCCGGGACCCCGGGCTCACGCCCTGGGCCGAAGGCAGCGCTGAACCGCTGAGCCACCCAGGGATCCCCTCCATCCCTTTTTCATCTTAAGTTATTAAAAGGAAAGTACTCTTCTAGTTTGGGGGGTTTGGGGATTGCCGGGAGGCGCATCTCTAACCTGCGATGATTATTTTTTTTTTTTCCTGCGATGATTATTAATCGCGAGCCGACGCCGCCGGGGCCCGGCGGCCGCATCGAGGGGGCAAGGTCCTGCTAAGCAAACTCCAAGGGTAAACAGCGTCGAGGGAACCTGTTACACCTGCTCAAGAGAACAAACTGGCCTCAAGTAACTTAGCGCCGCTCATCTGCATCCCGACACTTAACCTGCCTTTATAATTAGGTTTATTTATATATTAAAGGAGACTCACCCAAAATTCTCCATAAGATTAGTTCTGATTAAACAATATATGTCCTTCAGGGATAAAACACAGATCATACCAATGCCCAAAGAAGAAACTAGAGATCGTCCATAACAACGCCACCTGCAAATAGGTACCAGTCATCGTCTCTCCTCCGCTTCCACCCCACTTGCCTCCCTCCCCCAACCTTTGATGGACGACAGTGGAGCCAGGTCGACCCGGATTCTAATCCTGCCCTCACCGCGTACGTGCTGTATCACGGTGAGCAGATATTCACCTACACAGGGAACTAAAAGCAGTGTCCACTTTACATGCTGTCATCCAAAGAGGTGATGGGCCTCTCCTCCAAATGCAGCGCCCTGCGCGGAGCAAACACCCCGCAGATGCTGCTGCGGGGCTTCGGAGCTGCGCGGGAGGAGTTCACGTGGCAGCTGCTGCTGCTGGAAAGGTCTGCGGAAGTCCAGTCCAGGTTGGCTGGCCAGCCCGGGCATCCGGGAGCTTGCAAATGGGGAGAATTCCAATATCTCTCCTCGACACGAGTGGCTTCAACTGTTTGTATAAAGAAGAACACTATAGGTCGGCAAATCGAACTCCAGTTTAAAAATATACAAAATATAGGGCCGCCCTGGGTGGCTCAGCAGTTTAGGGCCTGCCTTCGGCCCAGGGCGTGATCCTGGGGTCCTGGAATCGAGTCCCATGTGGGGCTCCCTGCATGGAGCCTGCTTCTGCCTCTGCCTGGGTCTCTGCCTCTCTCTCTCTCTCTCTCTCTCTCTGTGTGTGTGTGTGTCTCATGAATAAATAAATAAAATCTTTAAAAAATACAAAAAATAAATAAATAAATAAATAAATAAATAAATAAATAAATAAAGACGGCTTAGGCTGAAGCCCTGCCTTTCCTCTGGGAGTCTGGGATCTGGGTACGTGCCAGGGAGCAGGTGTGCCTGCACGAGCAGCCCCCATTAAAAACCCCCAGGCACCGAGCCTCTGAGTTTTCCCGGTTGTCATTCCACATGGGTTGTCACAACTCCTCGCTAGAGGAGGTAAGTACAGGCCTCGCGGCTCTACCGAGAGGGGCCCTCTTGGAAGCTCGCGCCTGGTCTCCCCAGGTTGTGCACCACGCACTTTGTTTCTGCGCTGATTTTGCTTCGGATCCTTCTGCTGTAATAAATCATAGCTATGGGGACAACTACACCCAAGTCCCATGTCATGTCGGGGGGTAGAGACAAGCCGTCACACCTAGGGGTTCTCTTGGGGACCTCCCAACACGTGAACATGTCTCTGGAGTTCGGCTGTGGATTCTAACGCCACTTCTCCTACCTATTGCCTCAGGTTCCTGGCAGGACTCGGAAGGCCGCCTCCAGTGCAGGATCTAAAGAGCCTTCAGTAAAGAGCTATTGTTAAGGTGTGAGCAGGGTCTAAGGAAAACGGTGGGGAGCTAGCGCAGGATCCTGGGGCCAGCGGGGGCTACTTGTGACAACTGGAGAAGTGGCAGGGGTCAGGAGCAGCGGTAATCATCACTATTATTATGTTGACTACAGATGTGGTTTTCATGTGATTATTTCTCAGTTGCTTTACAGCCATCCCCAAATAATATTCCCTCTAGAAAGAGAAGGAAAGAGGGAGGGAGGAAAAGAGGTGGGGAGGGG
This sequence comes from Vulpes lagopus, assembly GCF_018345385.1. NCBI lineage: Eukaryota > Metazoa > Chordata > Mammalia > Carnivora > Canidae > Vulpes > Vulpes lagopus. The sequence goes on from NC_054831.1 coordinate 132,365,566, forward strand.
GGAAGGAAGGTAGGAGGAAGGATCAATTCTTGGCTCTTTAAATTTTGATTCTCCTCTTACCCTGTCCTTATACAGGTGTTTCCAGAATCTTATACCCAAGGGCCATCCTGAGATGCGAGCTCCAGTTGATCAGCAAAGGGCCCTGACTGCCTTTATGTTCATCCCATGGTGCAATTCATGCCACCTCTCTTGGCAGCGTTGTCACGAAGCAGCTGCCCCATCAAATCCCAAGTGAGGTTGAGGCCTCCTCTCTTCCCCAAGCCTGAGCCTGGGCCCCAAACCCCGAACCCCAGTTTAAGAGAGGACGGTAGATGCCCTACGTGATGGGCGAACGGGCAGGTGGGATTTCTCCTGGCCCTCTGAACTCCCTGTGTGGGGCATGGCTACCTAGCGCAGTACTTTATGTAAACCCTGCTCCCCCTCCCTCCCTCCACCGCGCCCCCATTCATTCCCCAGAGAGAGTGGAAGCAGGAGGTATATACATGAGACTATAAATTGAAGTAAATCAAAGACAGGCCTTGGGTAATGAGGCAGCTGGGAGCCCCAGGGAAGCTCAGAAGTGTCCAGAATGCATGAGACGTTTGTAAGAACTGAAAGGCCCAAGTCTCCCAAGAGGGGAGGCCAAATGGCCCCAACCCGAGAGCAATAATGAAGGAGAAAATCAGGTAAAGGAGAGATAAAGGGCAATACATCCGGGTAGCCGATGCCGGAGGGCATTTTGAAGGGAAGCCGGAGGCAGAAACACAGGGAGCCTGAGAGCAGCTCCTCAAACTCCCCGTTGCCCACAGCAACCCGCTTCCTGGCGGTCATTTACATAATGTTGCAATTGTCACTGCGCCGCCTGCTCCTGCACAGGGAGGCCCCGCATCAGAGGACACACTATAACCGCGCAGGTTCATTCAACTCTCATTAACCACTGGCCAAATAAAACCCACTTAATCACCTACTTAACTTGGACGCGCAGTACAGAGGCCTATTTTGTTTGGAAGGAGCTTCCGAGGAGCAGCGGGCCACACCCCGCACCCTCGCGGCCGCGGGACTGGCCTGCGCCCATGGGCATGGGCCCTCCTCGAGCCCCAGGGAAGGCGGGCAGCACCCCGCAGGGTGGCCACTCGCTCGGGCTCTGGGCCGGCGCACGCCGACACCGCTGAGCCTCCCTTTCCCCTCCTGTAAAATGAGGAGAAGAGAGAATCCAACGTGTAAAACCGTGGTGAGGATTAAGTGAGATGATGCGAACGTCCTGGCACATCCCATCAACACGAATGGCCAGTACCTTGATTATTGGTGCCACTCCTGTCACCGTGACGCCAGGTCACGACTCTAAAGACAGTACTTTCATGTCCAAGATAACACTCATCTGAGGAACGGATTTAACTCCTCTGCCTGAATCTACTGATGCCCTCAAACAGCTTAACTGAGGAGTTATTAACACAGCCTGCTGGCCAAGGTAACCACATCCGAGGGCCAGATTTGGCCAAATGACTGCAAATGAGAGGCAGCGAGGCATTCTATGGTCCAGTTTCAATTCACGAAATAGGGAACAAAGAAGATCTTCACTGGGAAGAGTTCCCCCTGGGTCAACACACACACAAACACCCGTTATTCTGTAATGGGAGCTGTTGCCTGCTTCTATTAGTGTGTGCACAATATGAGTGTTCCTCAGGTAAGTAGAAAACCTTTGAATCAGGGAAATCAAATTTCTCTTCTGTCTCTTACTTTCATCATCCTACCGTACAACTGTTACTTTCAAGTTCATGCTATGGTCCTAAATGGCTACCAGAGCTCCAGCCATCACAACTAACATCCCAGGCACCAGGATGTGTGCAAAAGGTAGGTGGTAGTATGCAATGGTCACTCACCTGGTGATCTCTGCCCTAGTAGAAGGAGCCTGAGGCCAGAGCTCCTTCTCACCTTTACAACTGCAGTGGCCTAACTAGCTTCCTCCCTCCAGCGTCTTTTTCCAATCTATGCTCCACAGCACTGACTGCAGACTCAAGTCCATCTACACTTTCCTACTCCCACCTGCGCAGAAGTTGTCCCCCAACAGGAACTCTCTTCTCCTTCACCTCTGAAGGTCAAATTCTCACCATCATCTCCAATGACACTTGCCTGATCAGAAGTGTCACCTGAGACTTAGTAAAGACACCGCTTCCTGCCTTAGACGACTGAATTGGAATCTCCATGACAGGAGCCTGGGAATCATTGTTCCCCAAAACTCCGGGTGATTTTCTAAGGTAGAAGTAGGTCAAGTTTTTAACACACCAGACTCCCCATCACAAATATAGATGCTCCTGTTTCCATTTCAGAAGGTCTGAGATAAGCCTGGTGGGGCAGTGGAGGTCGTGGGGTGGGGGGGGGGGGGTATTCACATTTTGAACAAACCCCTTCGGGCAATGGTGATGACCTCCAGAGTCTGAGACCCTCTGCTCCTATGTTTCAGCTTAAATCCTACGTCCTTCCTCAAGTCTTCCCAAATCAACTGGAGTTCGTGTGTCCTCCCTGTATTCTGAGGGCGGTTCTGAGAAATAACGTCGCAACGCAAACAGCGCCCTCCATGTAGCAAAGGCTCAATACATGTTAACTATTGATCGCTTGTCTAGTTACCGTCCTTTCCAAGCAAGTTAATCATAGCACCTCTTCCACTCAACGCTTAGCTATTGCATCAAATCACAGAGGCTGTATTTTCTGATTTGCTTGTGGATCCAGAATAATTTTTATATCTATATCACTGATAGCAGTTCAAAGTTCCCTACTTCTCTCCTATTCCACTTTTATAAGACCATTTCTATGATGAAGGTCAAATATCGTCCCTTAAAAAATTATATGAGTAAATATATGGACTTGTTATCATCGTAAAGGACACCTGAATGACGGATAAGGTGAAGTTTGCCCTGAATTACTGTCTCCCCACCCCAATCTTCTCCAAACACTACTATCACTAGACTAACTCATATAAAATTGCCAATATGCTAGCGTGTTTAGTCCATAAAATCATCTTATAGATTCCCTTAATAGATTGATGCATATCCTTTCAGAATGCTTTCACTAGGTTTGGTAGTTTCAAAATATGGCTATAAATTCTTTGATACCCCTGCCATTAAGAGGTAGAGTCTACATCCTGGATGGACTTGTTGCTGCTTAGATGAAAAAGTTTTCGTAATTCACGCTGTGTAACTTGCAAGGCTAGGTCATGAGGGACCGCGAGGCTTTGCTTATTGGCTGGAACACTCACCCTTGGAGCCCTAAAGCCACCATGCATGTAGGTAAGGTTGCCATGTTGTGAGGAACCCAAAGCCACATGAAAAAGCTATAGGAAATCAGAATATGCCACCCTAAAACACACCCCTTTGAAGACAACTGAGAAATAGCAGACGTGCCTGCACACAAAAGCTCTCTGCTTTCCCTTCCATCTGCAAAAACAACAGGCTACTCCTAATCCCCAGAAACAACTCTAAGGTTACTAAAATAGCCCTTATGTCTCATTAGTTTCCCATACATATTTCCCTCCCCCACCAGTATGTCACGCCTGAAAGTCTAAAAACTTCCTTATCCTTCATCTTATCACTGCCATACAAATTTACTGTCCTTCATTAGGATGCTGTGTGAGCCCCAAGCTCTATCTAAATGCCCCTTAGGGTTACTCGTCCCTGAGCTCCTCCCACGTGTATGCTTACTGCATGTGTTCATAAACTCTATTTTTCTCTTGTTAAGCTGTGTTTTGTAAGTTGAGTCTGCAGGGCCCTCAGCCAATGAACCTAGGAGGGTAGAGAGAAAAGAGCTTTTCCTCCCCTGCAAGGCCTTGTGTACATGCTCCAGCCCCTTCAGATGGGCTCCAACCCACCAAAACCCAGCCTTTGAGTTATTATCAATGCTCTCACATCCCAATATGTGAATAAAAACACTTCCAGATGATTCAGCCCCCAGCCAGAGTCCAGCATAGCCTTGCAAGTCTTCTGACCTGAAGCCCCAGATACTGTGAAGCAGAAGCAATCACTGTCTACACCCTTTATCTATAGACTCCGTGAGCATAATAAAATGGGATTTTCCTAGGCCACAATATTTTAGATGCTTCGTTATAAAGCAATAGATAACTGCAATAGCAGGAAAGTACCCCTGGAGCATAAGCTTATAGGAATTCAACTACGAAGATTCCTAAAGAAAGAGAAAAGTAATTTTTAAAGATCCTACTTTCACCGAGCAGATGACTCCACTCAATGATGGTTATATACAATGAGCATGTGCCTAGACAAGAGGGAGAATGAACTGGGAGATGTGGATTCTACTCCAGTGGTTCTCAGGCAGGGTAAGTACTGCCCCCTAGGGGGCATTTAGAAATATCTGGAAGAATGTTTCCTTGTGCAATGAAGGGAAGGGATGTTAAGCATCCAAGGCAGTGAGGCAAGGATGCTCGATACGCATCCTGCACAGGGTCACCCAACATCCACTGTCCTGACCTAATGTTTCCATGCTCCTGCTGGGAAACACTGTATGGTCTCAGCTTCGGAGGGCCTGTCACGGTGTGAGCATATTTATTTTTGCTTGAATAGGGTGGCCCCAAAATGCAAGCTGCCATCCTCAGTTTGGAAGAAATTGCCTGGAGAAACAGTAAGCTGCTCCAACACAACGGGAAATAATACAGAGCTGCATTTGACTTAGTAAAGACGAACTGTCTGACTCCAACGTGGTTCTGTCTCGAGGGGTTTTAGAAATAAATTTTGCCTGCATCCAATTGCCACCTTGCTCACGGACCTGTCTAGAACCTCATTCCCATGAGACACTCAGGTCTACTAGAGGGAAATATAAAGATTCTATAAATACAAATGCACAGAAATGTCTAAATTTTGTGGGATTTGCCTTTAAATTATAAACCGTAGAGACTAATATTATTTCTAAATGTTTTTAAAAACTAAAAATATGTTTTAGAAATGTTGTTATTATGTCAGTCTACAAGGATCTATTATACTGGGTACTCTGTAGTTAATTTACACATTTACATATTGATGGACATTCCGTTGTTGCTTTTCTTCCCCTAGTCTTTTTGCAATCACAAATAATACATTGGAGAAAATCCTTGTCCTTGAATATTTGACTCATCTGAATGCATATCCTTAGGACAGGTACCCCAGTGAGGAATTGCTAGGATGACTATTTACAACCTTAAGAGAGCCTGCCATATTGCCCTACAAAATGATTGAACCAATTTCCATTCTCCCATAAGTATTTGAAGATATCCTGATTGTCTCTGGATTTTTCCTGGGCAATTATTCAAAGGTCCCAGGAAGAGAGGTCAGGGCAATTTACTTATCTGTCATATCAGGCAGAGAACGAAAGAATTAGTCCCAATGAATTGAATTCAGCAAGTATTTAGTGTCTCCTCTAAAGCAAGCACATTGCCAGAGGGATCCCTAAGAGAGCTAGCTCAGTGCCTACACTTGAAGAGTTCAGTCTCTTCCACAGACAGATTTCAGACTTCTGGCATTAGAACTGGAATAGGCCAATACAGAAGTTCTTGGTTCTGGACCTCTGAAGAGGGGGCGATGGCATGAGTCTATCGGGCCATGAAGCTTTCTGAAAGAAGGTGTGCCCTGAAATGCATTTGAAAAATGTGCCCTTTAGTCACTTGAAGAGAATTCTGAACGGGAAGGGGACACAGAAACAAATGGCAAGAGAGAGGATGCAGAAGTAGGTCAGGGGGGAGATGGCACATGGAGATGCATGTGGCACACTGTGGGGGGCAGATGCCATCGTGGCTTCCATCCTGCTAACAGAGGGTGAGAAGGGAAGAAATGGAAGCGCTTGCTGAAAGGCAGGCAAGTTCTTGCATATCAAAGAATATGCATAGCCAACACTGAATAACAAGACGTATCTAGTTCATAGAGATACCTGAAAAAGATTATTCCATAAATTGCATCTTTATTGATTTTAATAGCACAGAAAAATGAATTTTACAAAGTACATTACACAGCACTTATTTGTAAATCGATGCAAAAATTGCACAAATATGTTGGACAACTACTCAACCAGGAGATACAAGGTTGAGGAGAGAAAACAGAGGACAAGAACAAGAAGCACGTTTTCAGTGTAAATAGATGATTATACTGTTATAAATCCTTTCAAAAAAATAAAATATGTGTATGCTTGCATATGAGTGTATATACATTTATGTGTGTGTGTGTGCATTTACTACACAGTTAAAGAACATTAAACTCTTACAAGAATTTACTACAACTTTAAAAACCACCTAAGAGCCCTTATTAGAAATGATAATGATGGTAACCATAGTAACAATCATCATCACAAGAAAAGTATAGTATGTTTCCACAACTCTTGTAAAGTATTTTGACACTGCCAGTGTGATCTTTCATAATAACCCTGCAAGGTAATACAGAGAAGAAATTATAATTTTTTTGATCACCAAAGTAACAAACAAAGCAATATTAATTAGAGCAGGAGTTCTCACCTAGCCTAGATAGTCCTCCAAGTTCCACAGGGGAGAATCAGGGATTAGTTTTGCATTTTTTAATTTGCATGCTAATGTGTATGTGTGACCATGTGCATTTTTCAGAGTGGGTTATAGATTCATTAGATGATCCATAAAAAAAAAAAAGTTAAAAACTGCTAACATAGAAAAATAGCTGAGTCTGACATTAACAAAATGTTGACATTAACAAAATGTTTTGACATTTTTTAAAATGTTATCGTAGGACATATAATTGATGTCTTTTACCTGTAGCTACATAGATACATGCAAATAAAGTATTAGGCAAGACTCCTACTCCTGGCTATGATGGAGTACCCAGGGCAAAATTTATCTTCCTCTCTGATGACTAAAAGCTGAATATATATGTGAATGTATATTAATGGTTTTGCAGACATTAGACAACAAGCAGCACAGGAAAATTACCCTCAAAAGAAGAGAAACAGGGGCGCCTGAATGGCTCAGTCAGGTAAGCATCTGCCTTTGGTTCAGGTCATGATCCCAGGATCTTGGGATTGAGCTCCACATGGGGCTCCCTGCTCAGCAGGATGCCTGCACCCCCTGGTTGCACTTACTCTCTTTCTCAAATAAACGTTTAATCTTAAAAAGAGAGAGAGAGAGAGAAATAAACAAGGTGGGCCCTACCATTTCTTTAGCTTACTTCCTGGAGATAGTTTCCAGACCAGAGTCCAGTGAGAGGGAACCAAAAGAGCCTCGTGGTCCTGCTGAGTTGAAGAAACAAAGTGGTCCTCCTTGGGAAGGTCAAGGTGCCTGGGATTTGCATGACAAAATACCAAAGAGGAGAGACCTACACAGGCAGAGAACTCTAACAATTTGTAGAGGTTTCTGTCAAGTCTGCTGAGTGTTGATCTGTGCACATTTGGGAGGAAACTACTTGAGGCCAGGAAAGGACACACATGGTAAGAGGAGATAAAGCAAACCATTATGCCTGCAAGGAGCTGAGAAGAATTCATGCTTCCATCAGCCAATATGGAAACACGGGGCATTACACAGAATTCTTGACTAGGTGTTGCCTCAGCAGTAGGGACAAACTAGCCCTCAATTAAAGGTTGCTCTGGATCAACCAGAACTAGGGCTAAACGCCAACGTCAAAAGAATCAAACTGATTTCAGTAACTTGAATGTGTCCCAAGACAATATCCAACAGAAATTAAAGAACGGCAATATGGAAAACAGTAAAATACAATAATCTAGCTGTCTATAATGTGATATTCACAACACCAGAATCCAATAAAAAAAAAATATGAGGAATAAAAAGAAATGCAGAAATAAGAACTCACAACAAGAGAAAACTCAAATAATCTAAACGGATCCAAAAATGACAGAGATGATGGAATAAATAAACAGGACACTAAAATCGCTACTATAAATATAACCCATATGCCCAAAAAAGCAGAAGAAAACATAAGTAAGAAATGTAAGCTATCAAAAAAGATTAAACTTCTGGAAATGAAAAATACAATATCAGAGATGGAAAATCTACTATCTCGGATTAACAGATTAGACATTGCAGAAGAAAAGATTAGTGAACTTGAAGAGAAAGCAATAGAAACTGTCTGAAATGAAGTAAAGACACAGACAAAACAGTGCAGAGTGTTTCAGTAGGTTGTCAAGACAATAACTAGTGGCTGTCATACATGTAGTTGGAGTCGCAGAAAAGCAAGGAGTGGGTAAATATTGAAAGAAATAATGGCCATTTTGTCCAATTCTGATAAAAACTATAAATCCACAAATCTAAGTAGCCCAACAAACCCTCCAAGACACAAGAAGGACAACACACCAAAGCCCATAATATCAAAATTACAGAAAATTAATGATAAAGACAAAATGTAAAACCAATAAGAGAAAAAAAACGCACATATAGAGGACCAAAGATAATAATAATACAAAAAATTCTTATCATAAACTATTCAGGCTAGATGACAATGTAGTGATATCTTTAAAACACAAAGAAAAATATCTCTAAGCCAAGAATTCCAGAGAAAACCAAAATATCTTTATAAAGTAATAAGACTAGATGGAAATTTGGATCAACATAAAAAATAATGAGTGCCAGAAACAGCAAATATGGACGTAAGTACAGAAAGCCTTTTTCTCACTTTTATAAATCTTTTAAAAAGATAATTAAAGCACAAATAACAATAACGGGTTGTAAAAATCAGACCATATATAAAATAATGAATGATTAAAATAGCACAAATCATAGATGGGAAGAAATGCAAGTACATTGCTGCAAAGTTCTTATGCCATAATATTATTTGACAGGACACTGTGATAAGCTGACGATACATATTGTGAACCCTAGAGTCACAATTTTTATGCTTTTTAATATATTATTTTTATACATTATAGGACAATAATGAATAGCTAATAAATTAAAGTGGAACGATAAAGAAATACTTAATCCAAAAGAAATTAGGACAAAATATAAAATGACTGAAGATCAGATATGAATAGCAAGATGGTATATTTAAATACAACCATATCAATACTTACATTAAATGAAAGTGTTCTAAACACCACAATTAAAGGAGATTGTCAGACTGGCTAACATAGGAAGATTCAACCATATTCTAACAGCTAAAAATCACATTTTAAATATAAAGACAGAAAAACGAAAAGTAAAAGGATGGAAAATGATATAGCATGCAATCACTAATCAAAAGAAAGCTGGAACAGTGAAATTAATCTCCAAGTGCGTCTCAAATATTACCAGGGATATAGAAGGACATTTCATAATGATAAAGGGGCCAATTCATCATGAGGACAAAAGACTATGGGGACCTAATAACAGAAAATCAAAGTAGATGGGGCATAAATGGTAGAACTAAAAGAAGAAACAGACAAATCCAAAGTCACAGAGATTCCAACATCCTTGGAATGATACAAAGAACTGATACAAAAAAAAAAAAAAAAACTGATCCTAAGAACTGATACAAAAGGCATGTAGGTGCTCAGTAAGGATGAAAGACATGAGCACTACTCTCAACCAACTTAACCAAAATGGCATTTACGTATCACCCCACCCAACAGCAGCAGGATGCAAGCTCTTTTAAGTGTGCACAGAATATTTACCAAGATAGACTATGTTCTGAGCTATACCACAGCCTTAAAAAAAAAAAAAAAAAAAAAAAAAACTTGAAAAAAAAAAGATGCTGGTAAGAAAATCAAAAGGCAAGCCACAGACTGGGAGAAAATATTCATAAAACATATTTCACAAGGGATTTGTATCTAAAATAGCTCAAGACCTCTAAAAATTCAATTACATGGAGTGACAAATAAAAAATTAAAAATGGTCACAAGGTTTGAACAGATACTTCACCAAAGAATATGTAATATAGGAATCAAGAATAGAAAAATAGGGCAGCCCAGGTGGCTCAAGTGGTTTAGCGTCGCCTTCGGCCCAGGGCCTGATCCTGGAGACCCGGGATCGAGTCCCACGTCAGGCTCCTTGCATGGTACCTGCTTCTCCCTCTGCCTGCATCTCTGCTTCTCTCTCCTCTCTGTGTATTCTCAGAAATAAATAAATAAAATCTTAAAAAGAAAGAATAGGAAATATTCTCAATGTCAATAATCATAAGGGAAAAAAAACATTAGTTTTTTTTAAAAAACTAAAGTTTAAAAAATTAAAACTACTTTGAGGAACCACTCTATGATGATGGCCATAATTTAAAAGTCTTAAGCAAAAAAAAAATAAAAATAAAAATAAAAATAAAAAAAAATTAAAAAAATTAAAAAAAATAAAAGTCTTAAGCAGGATATGGGAAAAGTGAGGACCCCCCCCCCCCGCCCCGCTACTGAGGGACAATACAAACTGTCACAGCCCCTTGGAAAACAGTTTCATAGTTTCTTGTAAAATCACACACACACACACACACACACACACACACACTCACCCTATGGGCCCCTAGTCCCACCCCTACGTGCTCATGAAGGGAAATGAAATTCCACATACAGACTGTGGATGTCAGTAGTGGCCTCAGTCATCATTGCCTAAAATGGGCAAGAACTCAGACGCCCGTCAGTTGTGGACCGTCACGCAACCCTGCGGTGGGAGGTTCCTCAGCAGGGCACAGGCTACCAGCGCAAATAACAGGGTCACTGCACCGAGTGAAAGAAGCCAGACATAAAAGTTTACACCCAGGGTGATCTCAATTACATAAAACTCTAGAATAGGAGAAACCATAGTGATAGGAAGCAGGTCAGGGGTTGTCGGTGATCACGGAGGGGTGAGAGGGACTGTAAAGGAGCCTAAGGAGATTCTCTGGGCTGATGGAACGTTCCAGATCACGAGTGTGGTGGCTACAAGACTATGAACGTTGTCAAAACTCATTGACTTGTAGGCAGAAAATTGATGAGTTTATCGTATGCTCGTTATACCTCAATAAGAATGGCCAAAAAGATGCTTAAAGAACCGTAGTCCAATTTGCTAAGAATTACCTAATTACCGTGAGGCCAAGCACCTTGGCTGCGGGTCCCAGAGATGAACGGCTTTGTTCTAGCAGGCGGCAAACTCCAGGGCGTTCGGTGTGACCGCGCGGGGCAAGAACTGTGCGGTCAGAGCGCTGGAAACCGTTAAATGAAGGAAGCCAAGGATCATCTCAGAAGTTCCAGAAAACCTCCCTTTCTTACAGGGATCCACTTTACTTGCTCCCCGATAGCCTGTCCCTTCAGCGTCACGGAGCGGCGGGCGGCTGCTTCCGCTCCACGGTGTGTAGGTATCCCAAAGAGGAGGGTAACCCAGGCATGTGGGCGCGCGGTGGGCCAGGAGGGCCCGGGAGGAAGGCTCTCATCACAGGGGCTCGGGGTGGACGTGGCCAATCTGTCCCAGCTGCCTGGCACCCCGCCTGGGTGTCCACACTGCATTCACACCTCCTGCCCACAACCCGGCCTTCTCGTGCCCTTCCTCCCCCTCGAGCTAGAAACCAGCCGGTGCCTCCTGACCGCTGCCATCTCCACCCCCACCCCCTGACCTGGTCTCTTGATTCCTCCTTCTGACCATTCCCTGGCACCCCCACTTCCGTGCATCCTGCCACATAATTCCTGATTCGCCGTCACCTTGCCGCCGGGGTGGCCCTGTTAGCGTCCTCGGGGGTGCCCTGCCTGCGTGGCTGCCTTCCATCCCTTCTCATCGCAGCCAGACGGGTCCTTCAAGATGTAAATTATCTAATTATTACCTGTCTGCTTCCAACCGGACCCTAAAACAGACCTTATCTGGGTCGTTCACAGGTCCTGATACCATGGCCAACACACCATGAACGATTAATAAAATTGTGGGAAACTTGCATGATTTCATCAAGATAGAGAAAAAGGAGGAAGAGTGTTGAGAATACGTGGGCCGGTGCCAGCCCCCAGCGATGCTGTGAGGCGGTCATCTGACGTACACCTGCCGTGTCATCCCCGGGGGCTCAGGGGAAGGTCTTCGAAGCTGACGACCAGCGTGCGTGCTTGCACATGCACCTGTTGCCGGGGAAGAGCAGTGGTGGCCCCTGTAACCTGCTACCTCACTCAGACGCCTCATGCCCCGGGACAAAGGGACAAGAAAGCTCCGTTAGGGGAAAGGGCACTGGCACCAGGAGCAGCTCCCACTTCCAGACCACTTCTCCGCGCCAGGCTCCTTGCTAGGCAGTGGCACAAGTCACTTCGTCGTCAAAGCTGTTCTATCAGATGTTGCTCATTATCGCATTTTCAAGAAGTGACAACCCAAGTTCAGAGGGATTAGTAAACTTCCAGGGACGGACCGCTGGCACGTAGCAGAGCTAGCGCTCGATTCCAGGGAGCTGATCCCAGGGCACGCTCACTTCATCTCCGGAGTTTACTGCTTTCTGCATTTGTTTTATAGTAAAATGTACCCTGTCCCCTCCGCCGATGTTATTCGTCATCTCATGGTCATGGCAAACCAGGAGAAAATGCCACGTGCACAGAAGAACGGAGACCGAGCCACACATGCAGGGCGGGCTTGGGAGGAGCCAGAGGACGCAGAGGGTGAGGACAGTTAGCCCGGGCCTCCCGCGTCTGCACAGGGGGCAGGGAGACCTCACGTTGGCAAAGGAAGTACGAGAAGGAGACGCAGGACACGGGATGAGCGAGAGGAGGCGTATGGAGGCTTGGCAGGAACGCAGGCCCCTGCCCCCCCCCCCAGGTTGCCGTGGCGCCAGCCGCGATGCCGTCATCCCCCTGGGCGGCCCGCCCCTCAGCGCAGGCCTGGAACACACGCCACTGACTCTCCTCGGGGTGCAGTCAACGGTTGGCTCAGGCCTCAGAACGACCGTGTAGGAAGACAGCTGGGGAGACGCATCCCGAACCCAGCCCTTGTCCCAAGACAACAAGGAGGGGTGTCCGCTCTCTGGCCGCAGCTGGCACCTCTGGATGCCCCCCCAGCCCGCGCCGCCTGGGCCATCGCGGTGGTCCGCTCCCTCCGGAGCCGGGAGGCAGTGATACGGGCCAGCACACCTCGCGCACCTGCTCAGGTCCAAAGCTCACCTCGCAGGAGACCACAGCTCACTCGCTCAGGAGAAGCCAAAGGGGTGCGCGTCCCTCGTGACACTGCCTTCCCGCTCCTCCAAGGCGTAAAGGTGCCATGGAATGTGCGGTGTCCGGGCGGCCCCGTCACAGAGATGCTAAGTGAAGGGACAGCATGTGTGTGTGTGTGAGTGACCTCAAGGTGACCTTCGGCGTCACAGGGATCATTTGACTCGGGGTCGGCCACAGGTGGTGAGCTGATGAGTGGTCACAGCTGGGTACCAATAAAGCTTTATCCAGGGACACTGACGCTTCCATTTCACGGAAATGTCACGTGCCATGAAATACTTGCAATCACTCAAAAATGTAAAAACTGTTCCGGGCTCAAGGATCATACGAAAAAGAGAGAACGGGGTTTGACCTGTACCCCCAGTTTAAAGCACGTCTCATCGTTTGGGGGAAAAAAATTGCTGCGCAATATTTATCCATCAAACTCAATCTTGGGTCTTCTTTCTTGCGTCCCAGGGAGATACCAAGTGACCGTGTCGTGGATAATGTATTGCAATTCAGGGCCACCTTCAACAATGGGTCCCCAAGTGGCAGATTGATCCTTAGGAGTGCCTGGACATGGCCATTTTAATTAACACCTACATTTAATCGGCAACTAACAGCCAGCAGGCTTTCCCGCTTAATAAAGCAAACAAAGGATTTATTTGAAGGAGGATGAGGTTTTTTTAATTTAATTTCCTTAAAAAAAAAAAAAAAAAGAAAAACAACTCTATGTGTGCCCACAGAGCGATGGAGAGATGTATCCATTGGATAATTTTTAATTAAGGTGAATGAACCCTCACTAGCTAAAAGGTTTTCTTAGGGGAAAGGTCTCAAACTGTTAACACGTCAATATGTTTCTGTCCATTAGCTTTTCCCAGGGTGACAAGGATGGCCTTAATGGCAATTTCAAGGAAGGTTCTTTCTGTATCTTCAGGGCTGTTTAATGATGAGGTTCTTAGAAACCATGGAAACTCCTGGGGTGGGGGGTGGGGGTCAAATTTCAACTGCAGCTCCTAATGACAAATCGTTACCTGGGGTTGTCAAAACAAGTTATACGAGCTGGTTACGTGCTAAGCCAGCATTGGGAACAGGTGCATATGCCCAAAGCTCTACATGCCACTGAGGCTTTTACAGAAGAATCCAGGAAAGGAGTCAAATAAAAAAAAAAAAACTCATATTGGTGTTTGTAGCACGCGACACATCCCGCTCCACTTATAGCATCTCACCTAATCCTCAGGACAATCAATGAAGTAGGCACCATGAACAGTTCTCCTTTCCAAGTAGGGAAAAAAAAAAAACAAAACGGGGCTTTGGAAATTACAAATGACGTGCCCAAGGTCTTTTAACAAATACTTCTTATAGGGGTGGTGGAAGGGGAGGAGGGCGGGGGGTGGGGGTGAGTAGGTGACGGGCCCTGAGGGGGACACTTGACGGGATGAGCACTGGGTGTTATTCTGTATGTTGGTAAATTGAACACCAATAAAAAATTAATTTATTAAAAAAAACCAAACAAATGCTTCTTGAATACCTGTCAGTCCTGGGTGGGATTCACTTCTAGTGGGGGAAGTAGATCATCAAATAACTATAGAGACACACACAAAATTACAAACTGTGGGAGCCCCCCGGGCGGCTCATTCGGTTAAGCCGCCGACTCTTGGTTTCAGCTCAGGTCACCATCTCAGGGTCGTGGGATGGGCCCTGCCTCGGGCTCTGCGCTCAGCAGCGGTCGGCTTGAGGATTCTCCCTCCCTCCCTCCTCTGCTGCCGGCCCCCACCTGCTCATGTGCACGCACACGCACTCTCTCTCAAAATAAATAATTCTAAAAATTTTTTTTTTAATTACAAATTGTGCTAACTGCTACTAGAAAACTGTAGGGAGCCGCAAGAAGTACGTAAAGGCGAGTAATTGCCGGCAACGTGCCCCGACCTCAAAGTCACTCTGTGCTAAGCTATCAAACGGTGTAAGATGCAAAACTACACATTTTCCACAATAATTATCGTGTTCAATTTCTTACGACTGCCATAATAAAGTACCATAACTTAAAAACAACAGAAATTTATTCTCTCACAGTTTGGGAGGCTAAAAGTCCAAAATCAAAGTGCCCATAGGGTCGGTTGCCTCTTGGGGACTCAGAGGGAGAACGTGCTCCGTGCTAAGGAGCCAGCTCGCTGCTGAAGACAGCAACCCTCGGTGTTCCCCGGCTCGTAGACACGTCACTCCAGTCTCTGCCCCCATCTTCACATGGCCTGTGCTCTGTCTCTTGTCCTTTTCTTTTTGATTTTTTGATTTTTTTTAATTTTTTTTTTAATGATAGTCACAGAGAGAGAGAGAGAGAGGCAGAGACACAGGCAGAGGGACAAGCAGGCTCCATGCACCGGGAGCCCGACATGGGACTCAATCCCGGGTCTCCAGGATCGCGCCCTGGACCAAAGGCAGACGCTAAACTGCTGCGCCACCCAGGGACCCCTTTTTTTATTTTTTTTATTTTTATTTTCTCTTGTCCTTTTCTTACAAGGACACCAGTCATTACTGGATCAGGGTAACAGCCTAACGACTTCGCCTGAGCTGCAAGTGCAGCCACAAAGATTGTATTTCCACCAGGTACTGGAGCTTAGGACTTGAACACATCTTCTTGGGGGAGGGAGGAGACACGATTCAACCCCACGCGGTTGTCTACATTGTCTTTTCTGGACTTTTCCCCCCTAAGTTTTCACTATTGCCTCAGAGCCTGAAGGAAGCGGTAGAGGCTTGACCTTGTAGGTCCTAAAAGCAAGACACCCCTGGAGGGATGATGGACAGTTGGTTCTAAATTGCTGCTGCTGTAACCAGGGGACTAAGGGCCAGAGCAAGAGAGACAGGACACGAAGCCAAAGACAGAGGCTTTCAGTCACATGTGGGTCTTCGAACAGCGTCTACACCGAAGGGACTCCTTTGCCTGCCCAAAGCCAGAGGCCTCGAAGACCCCTCTCATGACTCCCAACTGGAATGGCGTTTACAGGCATCTGTTGCAGAAGGCCTGCTTAGCAGGCTCTGAGCCCCGGCACCTGGGCACACCACGGGTGGGCACAGCGGCAAGCGGGCGGAGCACCAGGGACCCTAAGACTGCACGGAGCAGAGCCCAGGGGGCGATGGCCTCAAGGAGCACAAAGCCTGACCTCGGGGAAGCGGAGCCTTTCCAGCTTCCAAATCGGCACAGGTCACAACTCGTACAACGAAGCCACCTGTCACACAAAAGCTGTTCATCCCGGGCAAGCGAGCTGTGCAGCTGCGCGAGAGGAAAGGGGTGAAGTAAGGGCTGAGAGGCGAGGACACCCAGACGGACGCCGACTGTGCGCTGTCGCCCGCCTCCCCACGACGGTCTACTCGCCGGGCACCGCTGCCATCCTCTGTGGCTCGGGGACCAATTCCACAGCTCAAGGCTGAGACCAAGCCCAGTGTGCCTCCAGGTGCCACAGCCAACAGGTGTGCCCCAGGACAGGTCCCACAAGGGAGGGCCAGCCAACTCTCGGGGGTGCCCCAGGACAGGTCCCACCAGGGAGGGCCAGCCAACTCTCAGGGGTGCCCAGGACAGGTCCCATCAGGGGGGCCAGCCAACTCTCAGGGGTGCCCAGGACAGGTCCCATCAGGGGGGCCAGCCAACTCTCGGGGGTGCCCCAGGACAGGTCCCACCAGGGGAGGGCCAGCCAACTCTCGGGGGTGCCCCAGGACAGGTCCCACCAGGGGGGGCCAGCCAACTCTCGGGGGTGCCCCAGGACAGGTCCCATCAGGGGGGCCAGCCAACTCTTGGGGGTGCCCCAGGACAGGTCCTACCAGGGGAGGGCCAGCCAACTCTCGGGGGTGCCCCAGGACAGGTCCTACCAGGGGAGGGCCAGCCAACTCTCGGGGGTGCCCCAGGACAGGTCCCACCAGGGGAGGGCCAGCCAACTCTCGGGGGTGCCCCAGGACAGGTCCCATCAGGGGGGCCCAGCCAACTCTCGGGGGTGCCCCAGGACAGGTCCCACCAGGGGGGGCCAGCCAACTCTCTCTGTAAAGGGCCAGGAGGGAAATCTGGGGGGCCCTGGGGACCACGCCGTCACAACTCCTCGACTCCGCGGTGGCTGCGGCTGGATGAAAACACCCTGGACAATACTTACTCCAGGGCTTTCCAAGCCAGGGCAGTTTGCCCCCAGGGGACGTTTGGCAACGTCTGGACACATTTTGAGCTGGTCACAACCAGGGCTGCCAACACGGGGTACACAGGCGGGGCAGCCTAAGCAACAGCAATCTGTCATGTCCTGTTCTGGGACGGGAAGTCCAAAATCAAGGTGTGTCCGCAAGGCGGGCCCTTCTGAGGCTGGAGGGAGAACCTGTTCCACCTCAGTCTTCTAGCTTCGGGTGCTTTGCTGCTAATCTTTGTCTTCACTCAAAGGCATCCCCAGCCTCTGCCTCCATTTCACGGGGCGATCTCTCTGTGAGCATCTGAGTTAAATCTCTATTTTTTATTTTTAAGACTTTATTTATTTGAGAAAGAGAATGAGCAGGGGGGGAATGGCAGAGGCAGAGGGAGAAGCAGGCTCCCCGCTGAGCAGGGAGCCCGATGCAGGGCTGATCCCAGGACCCCAAGATCTTGACCTGAGCTGAAGGCAGACACTTAACTGACTGAGCCCCTCGGGTGCTCCTCCAAGTGTCTTTTTATAAGGACAGCAGTTGGGTTGGACTGAAGCCCACCCTAATGACCTCATCGTAAGTAATCACACCTGCAACAAACCTATTTCAAAATAAGGTCTCATGCTAAGATACTAGTGATGTGGGAAACAGGCAGAAGAGAAATTATTGAGTTGCCTTCCTACCTACAGCCCAGGGACAAGTCCTTGAAACAGGCAGAGGGACATTCCTCTAGGGACTCAGCTGCCTTGAGGTTCAGACTTTGCTAAGGGCAAGAGGCAATCTTAGCCCGACCCCCAGGACCCTGTGACTCTAACATATAAAGATTCCTTTGGAAACTTCCTTTATCTCTACTCCCCAAGATACTTGTTGGCGATCATCCCCCAAGCACATGACCCACCGATACACATCTGAAGGGTCTCATGACTCAAGTTATATTAGCCGGTAATAAGTGACCTTTCCCCAGTAATAGCCCCAGTAACCCTCAAGGTCCTCAAGACCTTACTCCCAACATTCCTTAGAGGCTCACGCTCTCCCTAACCCCCTCCCAACTTAACAGTCTATAGTGGGCCCCTCCTCATCACCCCAATGCAGCTCTTTCTACCCACGGGTCCCGTCCCTGTCCTTTAATAAAACCACCTTTTTGCACCCAAGACGTCTCAAAAATTCTTTTTTGACCATCAGCTTCGAACCCTAACATCTCTCTTACACCGCTGGGGGTTAGGATTTTAACATATGTATCTGAGTGGGTGCGATTCCATTACAGGAAACCACTGATGTCTTATAGGTGGAGGCCTGGGATGAGCGACACATCCTACAACGGCCAGGGCAGCCCCTGATAAAGAACCAGTCAGCCCAAATGTCCGTCTCACCGAGGCTCAGGTGTACACAGACTCCCGGGTGTAGGGTGTAGACCCATCTCGGAGACGTCACTTCCCAACAGGATTGCCCACTGTGGCTGTGGCTGCGGCTGCTGCTGCTGGGAAGAAGCAAAACCACCATTTGGAAAGAAACTTCCCGTTTTTGTTTTGAGCGTGTCTGTGTCCAAATGCTTTGGGGCTCTTTTGTTTGCTCGTTTTTAAAGGTTTACCCAAATCAGTTTTTTTTTTTTTTTTCCAAGTGCAAAATTCCTTCTATCACCTTCACGTTTAATTCCCAACCCTTATCGGGACGGCTTCAAAATTCTCAACGAGCACTGCTGGTGTCTGTTGTCTGCACCTTGGCGTGTGCAGAGGCAGATTAATACTACTTCCAAAGAAATTCATTTTCTCCTCTCCGGCAACAAAGGTGATACACAGGAGAAGCAAATCACAGGCAACAACCATTAGCGCAAGAGTGAGCTCCGCCAGCTGCCACAGAAAGAAGCCCGGTTCCAGTGGCTTTAACTTACATATATTTCAGCTGGGAGACCAAGTGGTAAATAAAAATAAAAATTAACATTTAAATGAACTCTGATGGCGGTTGAGGATTTTTGTTTTTCACATGATTAAAGAGAAAGGATTTATACCCAAATTCCCCATTACACAACCACTTAGCACAAGTAATTAGCAATAGGAGCCAAATATTTCATTCCTGGCATCCCCCCCACCCCAACACCCCCCCACACACACAACACTTAGTGACCAAAAAACAGGAGAAAACTGTTCTCAAGTGAGAAATAAAGATAGCAAATTTACAATTACTTCCTCTCCTAACTTCTGCAGAAAATCAAAGTTGATCACGGTCCACGCAAACGGGAGCAAATGTGTTTCTTTTCAGGGGGTGGAAACGCACATCGCAGATAACCCAGCTCAACACCTTCATTTCATCCAAGAGAAAACGGAGACTCACAGAAAAGTAATTTGCCCAAAGACACGGAGAGAGTTCACAGCAGATGCTGGCCTGGAGCTGGGTCCCCACATCCGGGTCCCCTCCTGTGAGATGCACTTGGGGTCCTTTCAGGCATCTCATTGATGCCTAAAAGCCTCCAGCTCTGCCCTTAGGCCTGGGAGGAAGGGGTCCCACCCTGGGCTGCACACAGCAGAGGGCCCTGCTCTGGTCTGCTCTCTTGACTCAGAGGGAAGCCGTCCTGATCCTAGATGATAAAGCCCAGGACACATTGGAAAAACACAAACACAAAACTAAAAACACTTAATTACATTAATTTCTAATAATATAAATTAACACCAACCAGACCCTACGCAGAAACACAACCCAATGAGGTAGGCAGCAGGAGCTGCATCATCATTACACCCACTGTCGGCCACGGACACAGAGGTACGGGGAGATGGGGTCACTCCGAGGTAGCACAGCCAAGACCTAACTGTGGGCCCTCAACATACCTGAGTAAAGGGGCTTTGGGGATTCCTAAGTCCAGAAGAGTCCGTTCTGCAGCAGATACCACGAACAAGGCTGAGGAGATACAGCAAGGCCTGTGCCCCACTAGGACCTTCTGAACAAGCACATACATACGTGAGTCCCAAGTGAAGATGCTTCGTAGCAAACATTAGTCCTGCATGAATACCCGCAGCTGAGGAGCTCCAGAGATGACCTGGTTACCGTGGGACAGGACAGGAGGCGGCCTTGCAGTCCCGCTACATCCTAGCGTCTTGCCCTGCTACCCTCGCGCCGCTGGTCGGCCTTCAGATTATCCTTGCAAATAAATGGCTGTTAACTGAATTCCCGATACCTTTGTCGTTAAGGCATATCTGAATGCTTTTCCTCTCTCCATAAATTGGCGGATTTGTGAAAATTCCTGACAAATATGAGGCTGTTTCGGCGATAAATAAAAAGGTACAGTCTTGGTTTCAGGTCTCAAAATAAACAAATAAAAAGTAATCCCTCCACTGGCACTTTCCAGCTCGCTTCCTCCCTCCCTCCCTTCTTAACCACACACAAAGAGCAATAGGAGATGGAAACTTCTGTGGGGTTCCCCCAGCTTTCTCTCGGGATGGCCGGGGCCTGCAGTCGATAGGGAATAAATAGCCAGTGGGAGCGAACTCTGAAAAGGCTCTCCTCCCTCTCCTAAAGAACGCCTGCCCTTCATGAAACCGAAGGATGGCTTTTCAGAAATAAAAATGGGAGATTTAAAAAAAAAAAAATGCATTATGCTCGGCTGAAAATATGAGGCTTTCGGCATTTCCCCTGGCTGCAATTAGGTCTGTAGCTGCTCTGAAAGCCCGCTAAGTCTTCCAGGCAATGCAGACATGGCCCCAAATAACAGATCGCTGTTGTTGGGCTCTATTTGTACAGTAGAGATGACTTGATATTTATAATTACATCGGTTTGGAAGTAAACAGGTTTCACGTTCATAGCTTGAGTAAAAGCTTTCAGAGTCCCCAGGCCCCGGGCGTGAAATCCAGCTTCAAAGGACTCTCACCGCCCCGTGCGAGGGTCGTTGTGGGGCGCACGGAGGGCATCAGGCCACGAGGAGCCCTGGTCACCGTGGATCCCTGCCACCAACCCCGCGCGTGTTCCACTCGACATGCCTGCGACACCAGCTGTCCCTCCCCACGCTGAGCCGCGGACGACGCCCGGTACGATGCCGCCACGGATCTACTGACCACAGCTCGCCCCGCCCCTGTTGACCCAAACCAGCGCCCAGGTCCATCATGAAGACCATCAGCTGACAATTAGCGGAAGGCCTTGGGTGAGAACCCAGCAGCCCTCACTTCTCCACCAACTGTGCCGGCGTGAAACCGAGAAGGATGAGGTCAGAGCGCGGCTCGTGCCCTGTGGTAGGGAAAGGCAGCTGCCTTGGTCGCAGGATCGGGAGGGCGGCGGGTGCAAGTCCTCGAGGTCCACCCTCCTGCCCTGCTCAGCCACCGAAATTCAAGGGGTTAAGCCAATGGCTTCCTGACCCGGCTCCATGGTAGATACATATATATATCAGAGTATATATATAAAATTATTATTTTTTAATATATATTATTATTTTTCTGATATATATATCAGTGTGTGTATATATATATATATTTATTTATTTTTATTTATTTATTTTTTTGCACACCCCTGGCTCTGAGACAACTCACCCAGTACATTTACCGACTAATGCTTGAGAGTCACAGGTTAGAAGTACAGGTGAGAACACTCTCTCTACGAGGCAACGATGAAACTGAAACTCCCTTGTAAATGAAGGGGTTGCTGCCTCCAAAAGCTCATCATGTAGATTAATTGATTGGATGAGACGGAGGGGGGGCGGGGGGGGGAACTGTCTCTGTCTCTAAGGGAGAGTTCAGTACAGAAAGAGGTTGGCAGATTAGAAAGCATCTACGGTTTGGGGTGGTTTTTTCTTTTTTGCCCCACGTGTTTGGAAAGAGCACCTCAGCTTTCCTTCTGGCCTACCACCTTCCCTTCCTCACTGTCTTGCCGGTGAGAAAGGTGGGCTCCGCCCAGGTCCAGCTGCAGGAGTGGGCATGGGATCCGGCCTGGCCCATCAGAACCTTCCAGGCCCTGGGGAGCCCTAACTGGTTCCAGCACTAGTGTGTGATCACCTAGGCCCATCTCACAACCCTCCAGGGACGCCACTTTCTGCTGGGACTGCTGGCTCTGAGAAGAGGGCCTCCCCATGGGGTGGGCGTGACACGGACCGAAATGAGGGCAAAGCCAGCCCCGACGGCCTTGTTCGAGCGCTGGTCCCTGTGTGGTTACCCCAGAGCTCTCGGGCTTTTTTTTTTTTTTAATTTTTTTTTTTTTATTTATGATAGTCACAGAGAGAGAGAGAGAGGCAGAGACACAGGCAGAGGGAGAAGCAGGCTCCATGCACCGGGAGCCTGACGTGGGATTCGATCCTGGGTCTCCAGGATCGCGCCCTGGGCCAAAGGCAGGCGCCAAACCGCTGCGCCACCCAGGGATCCCAGCTCTCGGGGTTTTGAACCAACTCTTGCCTCCGGCTTCTCTGTTCCTTCGCAAGCCTGAGCTAGACTCCTCTCGACCCAAAGCCTTGGAAACCCAAGGGACCGGCCCAGGAGCCAGGAGTGGTGTGGGGGTGCTAGAGCGGAGGGTGGAGGGGGAGCCTTATTTCTCAGATGTTCCCCGAGCCCCCCACGCCCCAGGCAGGGAGAACCACCTCGGGCCCAGCAAATGCAAAGATAAACAAGCCCCTGGCCTTGCCCAGGGGAGCTCCTCGAGTGCAGCCAGGTGACCCTGCTGCGGGCGAGCAGCCGTCGGGAGGCCACCGCTCTCCTCCTCCAATTGTAGGAAATACCATAAAATCACTTTTGAGCTTCAGCCGCCCCCCTCGCCCACCCCCGGGGCAGCTGAAGGAGCTCTCCCCTCTCTTCCCAAAGGATGGGGAGGGTGTCACAGTCCCCCCAGACAGTGAAGAGAAGAGAAGCTGAGCTCTCTCATTCGTGCAGCAAACATGCGGGCAGGGCAGCCTGAGAGCGAGGCTCCCGGCAAGCCGCGGCAACCAAGACGGACGCGTCCCTGGGCTCCCGGCTCCGACGGTCTAGGTTTTCAAGGAGGTAGGGGTGGGGGGAGAGGCGAGGAGGAAGAAAGCAAATAACTAATACTGGAAAGCGATCTGTCCTACGGAGAAAACGATACCAGACACTGGCGGTGACGCCGTCGGCGGGGTGGCAGGGCCGCGGGGCTTCCCCAGATCCGACAGCCAAGGAAGTGTTCCCGAGCCAAAGACATCTAAGCTGAGTCAAAATAATTGTCTCTTCCACTGAGGAGCAAAAGGGACCCAGGCCTCCGGCTGGAACCGCAGGGGCAGAATGCGGGAGACGCCGGCAGCTCCCAGGCGCAGCCCCCTCCGGTTCAGCCGCTGCTGATGCATCTGGGCGCCCGGATCATACCTGGCCTGAAACCCGCCCTCCCGCCACGACCGGCTGTCAGGAGGTTGTTGGGAGAGCGGCATGACAGCCCTGCCACTGCCGCCACCTCCCCGGAGCCTGGCGCCCGGCCGGCCACCTACACGGGCGGCGGGGCTGAACCCGAGGCCCAGGCCCGCACCTCCGGGCTCTTATGCACAAAGGGCCTTTCTGATGGTTAAGGCACCAAACATGTTCTAGCCTTAAAATCAACAGCTCATTCTCCTGCCTGGAAAAGGAAAGCAAATCCCACTGAGCCAAGCCCCCCTCCCACCTCCCCAGCAGCTGGGATGAGAGGACTCGCGCCCCTTTGCCTTCCTCCTTGGCGAGAAGTCACGGCTGTGTCGGCAGCAGGGCTCCAGGCCGCGAGGCACACGCCAAGCCCCCCTCGTAGGTATCGATTCTCGAACAAGTCTGGGGCCGTGTGGATTAGGTACCCGGCCCGAACCCGCCGGAGTAATTGGGAGATCAGACCAGCGCTTTTATGCTCTATTTGAAGCCGCTTTCCTCTGGGGGCTTTCTTCTTTAATGCATTTCAGATTTGGCCCAGGATTCTAGAATAACGGTAGCTTACGTGTGCTTAGAAAGACAGGAAAGGAAAAACAAAAGATTCAAATCGCGCTTTTAGCTTTCAAAGGCGAGCAATCTTTTTGGCAGAACCTGTTTCAAAATGCATTAGCCTCTCCTCCCCGAAGTCGCTGCTTGCGCGTGTGCGTGTGACATAAAAGCCTGTGCCTTCTGTTCACTGAGGCTTCGAGGCCTGCCAAGACGATGCCAGCAAACACTCACCCCTACTCATTTCCACCCAAGCCCTCTGTCCCTTTGCCACCATGTGTCTTCACGGGCCTTGTCATGCTATCAAGACCGAGGGTAACACTGAACGGCTGCCCCTTCTGAGGATTTTGCAATATTCTTTACAACAGTGCATGACATTCCACCCAGAGCATGCGTCGTCAGAACCTGGGGTGGGGGGACAAATGGAACCCTACACACATCATAATCAAGACCCACGCAGGGCCGGGCCCCCTTCTTCCCACCCTGTGCTCCACAGCCTATTCCCTGGGACCCACCTTCTGGACCTGTTCTCACTGGCCACTGGCGAGCCTCAGTGGTGGCAAGCAGGGCAGGGTGGAGGCTGGGCCAGGAGCCAGGACTCCTGGGGGTGACCAGACCTGCACCAACCTGGATTAGAGGGTGACCTGGACAAGCTCCCCCAGGAAGCCAGGTCTTCAGGCCCCTCTGCTGCCCAGGATTTCCAGACCATTGTACACACGTCCCAAGTACACCATCTGAGCAGAAGGAGAGGGAGAAACCCCGTCCTCTGGGGAGGCAGGTCCCAGTGGTTGGGGGTAGGCAACCCCACACAAGATCATGTTTTCTCCAGTTCCCAGGCTGGATCTCCACTTGCCTCCTTGCCCCCCACGCCCCATGGGCCCCATCAGCTTTCCCAATTCTTGCCTGTTAGGCCCATTTGCTCAACTGGCTACCAAACGCTCAAAATGCTTCCTTATCACACCAAAACCAACCAACCAACCAACCAAACAAGGTCTTTATTTTGGTGGTTCTGACACATAAGGCCTTCTACAGCATGGGCCCTGGGCAGGGATCCCTCTTGCTCAGATGTAAGGAGGGGTTTT
The DNA here is from genome assembly GCF_018345385.1 of Vulpes lagopus. NCBI lineage: Eukaryota > Metazoa > Chordata > Mammalia > Carnivora > Canidae > Vulpes > Vulpes lagopus. The sequence continues at coordinate 132,390,653 of NC_054831.1, forward strand.
GGCAGAATGAACCAGATGGGCTGTTGGCCCGGCCGAAGTTTGCTGGCCAGTGGCAGTGGACTTAGCTGATGGTGCCTATTTGGCAAGAGTCCTTCGATTTTCCACTGAGAATGTATCGTCTTCGGCATCACTGATCAGGACGCCCTGGCCTCCCCTGGCCGGGAGGTTGGCCGCTCAGAGCTTGCTTCTGGCCGTGTGAAGACCAGGGCAGAAGAGAGCTGGAGACGTTCCATCCTGATGGACACCCTCGTTGGACACATTTGAGGGTCTACGAGCTCCTGTTTTGTGGGTCTTCAAAGCTTCCATGCTTTTCGCCCTCCCAAAGTCATTCTTTAGCTTTTCCCTCCACTCCGCCAGGATATGCACTTCCTAAGTTCCATCCTACTAACTTAGCCAGAGTTGTTTTCTAGTGCTCGCATCCAAGAAGCCCTAACACATGCGTTAATCATGCGGCCTTCACGGGGTGGAGCAGAGAGCTGGACTTCACTTACTCCAACACAGGAGCGGAGAATCAAACTTGAAAGACTATGAGTTTTCCTTTGGACTGTGCCAATGTGCCTGCTAAAACCCACCAATAGATGGATTCACGTCTCCATCCTTCTCCTATCTCCCATCTCCCTACCACTGCCACCAGCGGGCTCTCTCTCCTTGGTTATCACTTCCCTCTTATCCAAAGCCTCCAGTCTAGAAACACTGGTCTACTTGACCACCTCACTATCAAGCCCTACATAATTTACTTTTAAATATTTCTTTCTGGACAGTGTGATATTAGGAATGTAGCAGTTAAATTTCCAACTCTAAGGGCAATTGCTGCAGAGAATCCCGATGATTCTTTCAGAAGAAGCAGCCTCTGGACCTGATTGTAATGAGGACACAGTCTCAGTTTGGAATACATTGGCCTTTAACATCTCTTCCATCGATCGACTGATCGATCAATCGATAGATCTATTCATCTATTTGATCTCCATCTTGAACAAACGGAGATCACACCCTGAGCTAAAGGTCTTCTACAGGCAAACACAGCTAATTAGGAAGGTGGTTACAAAGCATTTTTTTAATTTTAATTATTTTTATTATTACTTCCAGGGAAATAGTGTTCGGGGTTGCGCAACTGATGAACGTCTTGGGAAACACTGATGTACACGACAGCTCCCCAGTTAGGACATTAGGGATGTTTTATTCATCCCTGCAAGCCTTGAGCATCTGGTCCTCTGGCTGATGGTAGGTAATCAGAGGTTCAGTATAAAGTGGCTGAATTAATAAGTAAAAGACCATGAATTCGGTGTCAGTGATTTGGAATTGATAATGCAACTTGAGCAAAGCAAAAATAATAATAATAACAATATAAAGATGTGCCTATTGCGTTTGCTAAAGATAATATGTTTTAAGCATTTTGTAATTGCTTTGCCTACAAAGCAACCACATCTCATCTACTCACGGAAACAGACCCGGTGGGACCAGGTGGTTGTTGATCCTGGACTACCTGTCACCCGGATCCACTGTGTGTCAGCTCAAGCATCATTATCATCGGGGTTGCCTTCCCCGCACCGTCCCCACCCCCAAACGCTATTTGGCTTTTCTGCTAGATGATGCTCCAGCCCCCGAAACTGTTCCCTCGTAGCCCTGATCCATTTGTAATTATATACTGACTTGGATGCTCGTTTGATTACGGTTTATCTTTTGTGCTAGACCCTAAGCTTCCTGAGCAGAGGCTCCATCCGGTCGACTCCTCTTCCCAGCTCCCAGCATTGAGCTATCACTTAGTAGGTGCTCAATAAGCACCTAACAGATTAAGAAACAGACTGCTTGTGCGTGTGATTATTTTAAACAAGTAGGCAATTGAGCCTCTTGCAGTAAATTCAGACAAGCCCTGCCTCCAGAATTTGCCACCTTGAATAAATAAGCAAGGTTTTACACTTACCTGTCAGACAAGACCCTAACAAAGCAATTTAGAAAGTACTAAGTCTAAAGATCTCGGTGGGTGAGGAAAAATGCCCTCGGCACAGTCCAGTGCCTCACGCAGGCTGGGCTTCTCTCCTCACTTCGGCCCCAGGATAAAATAATGGAAGGACATTCCCTCTGGGAACACTAGCAACTGGGACACCATTTCATTCTTGGCTCTATCTGCTCCTCTGGTCATCTTCAAAAATCCATTGCTTCACCCTGAATTATTCAGTTTTCACGCCTGGGGAACGATTCCTTGTATTTGACTCTTTCATGGCTAATACTCCCAACGTGGAGCTGGTCCTTGTTCCATGCTTCTCCTTTCTGTGCTGCTGCTCCTCAGGGCACAACATTTCATCCATCTCCATAGTCCTTGTGTTGGGATTTCCAAGAAAACAACTCATAACCTGATCTGCCTCTGCCTCCTTTTCAAGAGCAACACCCCCCCCCACCTTTGCATAGGGTGCACTTAACACTGTGTTTGTGATGCTTCCGAGGAGTCACAGAAGGTGACTCTGGCAGAGGAACCCCATTACCACTCAGGCCTTTGTGTGAATCTGAGAACACGACAGGACTCGTTCTCCTCCCCTAGATTAGCAAGTCTGCAGAGGAGAAGGTGACCACTCACTCTAGCCCTGCCAAGCGGCCCTTGGCAGCCGTGACCGCCACCTGATGTCTCACCACTCGGGTGCTCAGCTGGCATCCATTAGCCCCTCTGCACTTATGTGGTTTCTTAAAACGCAGATCATATTCAGCCCCCTGGGAAATCCATTCACCCTCCTGGTAAACATTTAGGAAACATCCACCGGGATGCTGTGGGCAAACAAGAAGGCAAGTTTCTGCCACTGTGGGGTTTCCGTTTTCTGCTGGGGAAAGTGGACATGAGCAGATACCACAGGTGCCCACCGCCCGGAGGGTGAAGCCCAAACCTTCTTTGGGGGCAATAGAAGCCCTTCAGGATTGAGCCTGCTTGACTGTTTTCAGTATTTGTTTGTCATATTTATCACATGTTCAAGGCCCATCCTCAACCTCACGTTCAGGGCCTTGCATGTTCCAAACTACGTGCAGGCCATCAGGCACGTCACGCTCTTTTGCAGCTCTTGGCTCACCCGTGCCCCTTCTGTGTGTCTTGCTCCTGCTGCTTTCCTCCCCGACCCTCTCCTGGAAACCACCTACTCATTCTTCAGTACTCGTGTACAGGTCACTCCCTCTCCAGGAAGTCCTCCGTGGCGCCTTCCTCCCCGGCTGGGGGCAGGTGCCCTCCTCCGCACCGCACAGTAGCCCACGGGCACCGCATCACAGCACGTAACCCCTGGTTTAGAATGGCCCCCTGCCCTGTGCACTGCTGACATGCCCCCATTTGTTGGCCGCCAGCTAACTTCTGCGACCAAGTAACCTCTGCAACCAACACTGCAACTGGTTGGCACTGTTAGTCTCATCTCCCATCCTGGAACCCCTATACTTTACTCTAGAAAAGTTTTACACAGAGTCAGAGAGTCTCTTGACCTGTCAAAGGCTGTGAGGTAGTGCAAGGAAAAGACAGGACGTGAACCCACATCTCCTTTCTCCAAATCTGGTGCATTGGGCGCTCACCTGCCTGCAGAAGCAAGAGGCCACATGTAGGAACAGCTGATGAGGCTTCGGGTGATTTATATGGAAGGTAACCACATGCCCCTGTTTGCCCAGGACAGTCCCGGCTGATGCCTGTGGTCCCAGCAGAATTATTAACAAAACCATCTCTCACTTGTAAGAGTCCTGCTTGGTCACTAATTTATAGGGTCACCTGTTCATATGGCATCAGGACATGGTCTGATCTCACCATATCTCAAGGGCATTCGCTGAAGGCTCTCGCAGGGCCCTATTCACGGTGCAGCCGGGGGTTCCGCGGAGCGCCAGGACCATAAACCAGCAGGGGCCCTATAACTGGACCCGGCAGTGCTCTCTGGAGTCCTATTTAACGAAGCCTGTTTAGAGTGACTGTTTAGGGCTCTCTGGTCTGGAGGTTTACCCAGCACCCCAGAAACTTGCACAATGATTGCCAGGAAGCCAGGTGCGGGGAGGGGGCATCCAGACTGCAAAAGTGGGTATAACTGGCGGGAAAGGACTCTGGCTCTTTAAATAACATTGAAAAGCCCTACAGATGGTACCAGCCACTTGGCCGACTCCATTGCTTAAACAAAGCCAAGAAAGAAAAGTAAACCTAGAAAAACGGTCCGCTCCAGCCGCGAGCAGAGCGGTTTCCGTGATGCTCAGTGAAGGGTAGTCTGCTGGTCGCCGTGGGAGAGGCATCAGGGGGACAAGCAGGCAGAGGGGAAGGAGAGCCTGTCTGGTGAGCCTCCAGCCAGGAATGCCCCAGGCCTGCGGACACAAAGCTCCCCCTTTCTTTTTTTTTTTTTAAATAAATTTATTTTTTATTGGTGTTCACTTTGCCAACATATAGAATAACACCCAGGGCTCGTCCCATCAAAGCTCCCCTTTCAACAGTTATAGGAGTCATCCCTCCCCCGCCCAGGCTCACCGGGGACAGTGGGGAGGAAGAAGAGAGGTCGGGCAACCTGTCTCCACCCTCAAGGGAATTCAGAGCAGAACCGCTGCCTCTCCACACACTCCTGAATTAATCTGAACAAGGGCATTCTGATGACATGGCATGAAACAACACTGTCCACGCTCTGAGAGAATGTTCTAGAACCAGCTGGAGTTCTCACCCTTGTGGCTCTTGTTATAAATAAAGAACACGGAATTCTGAATCTTCTTCTCTTTCTCTCTTTCATTCATTTTTTTTTTTTTAAGGCAAGATCCAGGCCCAGCATGGAGCCCAGTGCAGCGCTTAAACTCACCGCCCTGAGATCAAGACCTGAACTGAGATCAAGAGCTGGATGCTTAACCGACTGAGCCACCCAGGGGCCCACGTGGAATTCTAAATCTAAAAAAAAAAAAAAAAAAAAAAACCTACAGAATCATGGAAATACAAATCATTTTCTTTCTAGACAGTGCTGAGAAGTCAAGGAGGAAAGAGGGACTCAAAGACTTCCCACCAAATATACCTAAAAGAAAGAAAGGGGGGTAGCCCGGGTGGCTCGGCGGTTTAGCCCCTGCCTTTGGTCCAGGGTGTGACTCCGGGGTCCAGGGATCAAGTCCTGTGTTGGGCTCCCTGCATTGAGCCTGCTTCTCCCTCTGCCTGTGTCTCTGCCTCTCTCTCTGTGTCTCTCATGAATAAATAAATAAAATCTTAAAAAAAAAAAAAAAGAAGAAGGAAAAAAGGTACCTGAGAACGTACTGCCAGAAACTGGAGCAGGCCCCTGCACCCGCAGGGGAGGGGGAAGCGGGGAGAGCCGTCTGGTTGGGACCCAGGGAAGGTACTAAAGCTGCCGCTGCAAGATGCATCCCCAGAGGTGAAGGCACCGGGAGGGCTAGCCCGGGGGGGGGGGGGGGGTCCCAGAGGGCCGTTTTCCCCAGCTCCTAAGGCACCTCTGCCGAGTTCCCCGTACTGTAGGCAGAGCACAGCCTCTCGGAATATCGAGGTCGGGGGCACCCACCATCCAACCACGAAGCCCTCAGCCCGCCCCGAGCTCTACATTCCCAGGTCAACGAGGCTGCAGGGAGTCACTTCGGCAGCAACCAGGCTGATCCCGCGGCCTGGAAAGTTCCGGTCGCCCCTCCCTTTGCATGTTGACTCCTTTCCATCCCGCGAGTATCAGCTTCAACATCGTCCTCACCGGGAGGCCCTGCTGACCGTTCCACCAAAGGAGGTCCCCCTTCCCCTTCTTGCTCTCACCCAGCATCCCCGCACACACCACAGTGAGCTTTACACACTGCTGTTCCACAGACCCTAAATAGTTACTGGACACACCAATGAATGGATTCATGCTTCCTTGAGTCTAACTAGTCTCTTTTTCCACACCGTCCACACCCCCTCACCCACTTCCGCATGCGCCATCCCGAACACAGTGCCCAGGACAGAGGAAGTGTTACCGAAAATTTATTATGTGGCTGGGGGTGATTAGGAGATATAACCTAAGCGGCGGGGGAGGGGGTCTCTCTTTCCTATTACTCACATAGATTTCCCTTCCCGTGCCCACTGCCTTCAGGAAGGCACACGGGAGAGGAAGGAATGAAGCAGGCCCGTGTCCTGGCTCTGTTCTCACAAAGACCCTTATAAGCTCTCAGTGGATTTGGAAGTAAAGCAGAAAGTCTTAAAGAAACTTGGAATGGGAAAGGATTATTCCCTGACTCAAGATTCTGCAGAGAGAGGGAAGGAGGGACAAGAGAAAGGGTCTGTAGGAGAGCCCCTGGAGCCAAGAGTACGCTGTTTCTCAGGTGAGACCAAGGGGATGTGGGTGGGAGTGGAGTCAGGGAGGAGAGGTGAGGCCCAGCTGGACGAGAGTGGACCCTCCTATAGCCCCCATTGGGGACAGAGAACAGCAGGAAGACACGGGACCAGAGGGGGTCCACGAGGACAGAAATCTTGGGGGGCTCAAAGGTGATGCGTGTGGGCAGAGGACAGAGGACCAGAGGAGCAACCTCCCAGCCAAACGCCTTGATACTGCTCACGGCACCAGGGCTGCAATATGACCTGCTAGGCACAGGGGACTAAGGGTTCAGAATATACGAGGCTGCGATATAGAAAATGGAGAGAATGGGGCACCTGGGTGGCTCTGGCTGCTAAGCATCTGCCTTTGGCTCAGGTCCCAGGGTCCTGGGATCGAGTCCCACGTCGGACTCCTCGCTCAGCAAGGAGTCTGCTTCTCTCTCTGCCCCAGCTCAAGCTCTCTCTCTCTCTCTGTCTCTCACTCAAACAAATAAAATCTTTAACAAAAAAAAAAGAAAGAAAGAAAGAAAGAAAGAAAGAAAGAAAGAAAGAAAGAAAGAAAGAAAGAAAGAAAGAAAAAATGGAGAGAATGAGTTTGTGCATGAAGACTCAGAACTGCTACAGAAGAATAAATAAACTATATGGACAGGAGAGCTTTGCACAAAGCTTAGGGGTAGGTCCTTTGGGACCCCATCAAATGCTGTTAAATTCATGGTTTCTCTTAAAGACCATGCACGAGGCAAATGTCTCCACCCCTTAGTTACAGTGGGGGGCGGGGAGGGCTGGGAAGAAAAGTCTCAGCCTGGAAGTCAGAGGGTTCAGTTACCTACACCTTGTGACCCTGGACAAGTCACTTCACCTCCCCGAGCCTCGCTATTGGGGGGATTACCATGAGCTAATGCGGACCTAGTACGGATGGTATTTAGCACAGAGGAATGCCTCATAACTCGTGCTTACAAAAGATTTTCAACTGAAGTGTTCCTGGGTACCTTCCCCCTAATCCCAAAGCATGCTCAGAAACACCCCATGTTTCCCCCCATTACAAGTGAAGGGACTGAAGAGGTTCAGAGAAGCTAAGAGACTCGCTCAAGGGCCACCAAGTAGCAAAGAAACTGGCACCTGAAGCCACGGCAGCGAGACTCTTAGTCTAGTGCTCGAGCCACATTCATTTTTATCAAATGTCTCTGTTGAGGGCCTACCAGGTGCCAGGCACTGGGTGTGCAGCAGAGAAATAAAAACAGCGAAGCAATCCCTGCCCTTGGGGAGCACGCATTCTGGAAGAAACGCGGCTGGGCCAGCCTGCCATCCGCGAAACACTCGAGTTTCCAGCATCGAGGTTGGGTCTGACCTAGTCCCGGGCTCTCTCCTATCAGCTCCTTCAGAAACATGGACTTGCTGACAGAGAGAGGAGGCGCGTTCGTGAAACACCTACGATGTGTCAGGCGTGTCGTAGGCACCTCGGATTGAAAGGCAAACTGGAGTCGGGACCACAGATTGGGCCGCTAGCACCCGACCAGGGTCTGAACACACCCAAGTGGAAGAGCGCCCAGGCTGCGGGCTACCAAGACCGCCCAGCGTGCACGTCCCCTGCTCTGAGAGCCGACTTTCAGGTCTGAGTATTTGCTGTTTGTTCACTTGCTCGTTTTATCCTCGAGAAGCTTAGCAGGGGGCCGAGGCCCGAGCCAGGGGGGGTCTCCCACCGCGTCCCGGTGGAAAGACCGCGTCCCGCAGTGCCCCAAGCAGACGTGGGCTCCCACGCCAGGCCTGTTTGTGCCTCAGATCCTTACTCGCCTGCCCAGAACCTCTCTGAGCCTCCGTCCCCTTACCAGCGACAACGTAAGGTTGGTGCATTCGTTTCCTACTGTTGCTGTAACAAATTATCACAGACGCCGTGGCCTGAAATGGTACGAACTTATCTTACGGTTCTGGAGGTCGGAAGCCCGACGTGAGTCTTACAGGCCTAAAATCAAGGTGTCCGCTGGGCTGAGTCCCTTCCCTGGAGGTTCCCGGGGAATCTGTTCTTTTCCCGGCCTGTTGGGCTGCTAAAGGTTGCCTGCTTTCCTTGGCGCGTGGCCCCTGCAAGCAATGGGATCATTCTGACGTCGCTTCTCTCGCCACGTCTCCGACTCTGACCCGCCTGCTTCCGTCCCGCAAGGACTGCAGTGATGACACTGGGCCCACCCAGACAATCCAGAATAATCTCTCCGTCGCAAGGACCATACCTCTAATCCCATCTGCCCCTTCTGCTGCGGAAGGTAACGTGCTCCCAGTTCCCAGGTTTGGGGCCGCGGGGGCAGCTACTCAGCTCCCCGAAGGTATGCAAGCACCTGCCACGCTGCTGGGGCTCCCTGAAAGTGAGTTGCCTTCCTAGAGGAGGAGGCTTGGCGGGGCGGGGGCGGGGGGGTTAGATCTTGAAGTCAGGGAGAAGGTGCATTGTGAGCCACTGAGTGAAGTGTAGAAACTACCCGTTGGGATGAGGGTGGTGGGCGCAGAAGCAGGCCAGCTGCGTCAGGGTGGACACACTGACAGTGCGGGACATGATAAAGGCCCGGCGGGCAGGGGGCGGGTGGGGAAGAGACTCCATAGCTATTTTTTCCCCCAGAACGTGAGGTGTTAACATTCCCTCTTGCAGAGTTCAGCCTGGGACACATCGTCGGGCCCGGCTTTCTGGGGTGCACAATGGCATCCCTTGTCCTGCGCAGCAGGAGAGCGGAGAGTCAGTCCAGGATGCTGAGCCAGGCTCCCCCTCCAGTTCATCCCATTCTTGGCAGAACTCCGAGTCTACCTGCTGGGGACCCACAGCACGTAGCCTGGGTGGCCACGAATGGTTTCAGTTTCCAGGGAACTGTTAGCCAAACCCGCTCTCTGAAGACGTGACGGAGGCAGAAGGGCCTCCCCTCGTGGATGCCCGGGAAATTCCACTTGCCATTAACACAGCTCAGACGCCTTCTCGATCTCCATCACGTCCGGACTCGAGCACGGACTTCTCCCTTTGGTAATCAGGGCTCCCCAAACCTCCATCACTCACCCAGCTGACAAGCCCCTCGACACATGGATCGTACGCCCAGACCTTCGTGAAGGATTGGCTCTGGACCACCCCCAGCGTGTGCCAAAGCCTTTCCTGCACGATGGCACCAACCGCTACTTCTGCTTCCTGAGAACTTACCATGTGCCAGTTAGGGTTCTAAGCACTTTACACCTATCATCTCGTTTAGTCCTTCCCATAAGCCTGTGAAATAGGTCCTGCTTTGTCCCTATGGATTAGGAAACTGAGGCACTAATGAAATAACCCACCCAAGGTCCCACTGTAAATTCTAACCCAGTGCTTCTCAACCAAGATAAGTCCATCCCCGGGGTTGGGGGGACGGGAGGCACTTGGCAATGTCTGGAAACACTTTAGTTCGTCACAACTGGAGGATGAAGGGAGATGCTACTGGCATCCAGAGAGCAGAAGCCAGAGAGGCTGCTAAACATCCTACGAAGCACAGGACAGCCCGACAACAAAACATTATCCGGCCCAAAATGTCAATAGTGCAGAGGCTGGGAAATCTGCCCTGGAAGCAGGCTTCATACCCAGGAGCCTTCCCGGACGTGCACCTATCAGAGCCCTCGCCACGCGGGATAACAATACTTTGGCTCCTACACGAGCTTATGGATTTCTCGGAGGCGGGGACCACTTCTTATAGACATTTCTATCTCTCACTCACAACCTACAGTTCAATAAATGTCTGTAAAATAAAGGAATCAGCCCGCAGGCAAAGGAATGAATAATTCCTGGGACAGAGTCTTCTCCTTTCCTGAATGCTTCATGCTCTTCTCTCTCCTGCGGCCCTTCCCATCTTGGTCCTAATTTATCACCACCCAGGATTGGTCTCATCTCTGCTGTTACAAAAGAATCTTCCAGAAGTCAAGAGCTGAGCTACCCTCATCCCTGTGGCCTCAGTGGCTCCAGCATTTAACCCACAGGACAGCTTCTGTAAATATTCATTAAGATAGAATATTCTCCATTTCTTCCTCTCCCTCCCATTTTCCACTTCATCCACCTTCACTCACTCATTTGATCTACTCAAAATTCCAAAGTGGCTGACCGGCTGGAAAGGCTGGGGCTATTTATCCACCAGGCATCACAGGCACATGCTGGGGACCTAAGATGCTTTTAGGAGTACATGAAAATCTTCTCATTTTAAATAGAAGAAAAATAAATATAATAACGAATATATATAATAATGAGCTCAGCCTGGATTATACCCATCCATACAATAAGTTAGGCATAAAACATACCTTTATTGGATTTTTTTTGTTTAATTGAAGATAGAGTCCACAGTGGCAAAAGTGCCCAGGCCCATAAAAGCCATGATGCAGCCTTGGGTTACGGTCAGTCCTTAAGGCCTCCTATTCCCTGCCATCAGACAGGTTTCCCCACAGCCGAGCAGAAAAAAGGTTCTGGGGTCGTAACTGCATTCATTACCTCCCGTTGGGTACCAAGTCACCACGAGCACAGCACTTTGTGCCTGTTCGCCAGCTCCTGCTGCAGGGCCTCGCTGGGCTGCAGCCAGGGTGCTGGCTGGGTGAGAGTCTCATCCGGAGGCTAACTGGGGAAGAGTCCGGGCCCAGGCTCGCTCGGGGAAGGGACGACCCGAGGGCGCGCACAGCACAAGGTGGGGATCAGGACGGCTTCCTCGGGTCCTGCCAGGCCGACCTTGGGGGCATTCCACAAGCAGGGTGTCCACAGAGAGCGTCCAGCACCGTGGAGCATGTCACTGCTCCCCCTGCCCCCGGCACACACACAAATCATCCCTTGCTTCATCCAGGTCTCTGCTCAGATGTCACCTCCTCAGGGAGAAGAAGACATCTCCCGATGCCTCCCCATCAAACCCCTTCTGCGACTCTGGCAGAGACGGTCAGCACTGAGCACACGGTCCTGTGCTCCCCCTCCCATCCCAGCAGCCCAGGCAGCCAGAGGAGGGCCAGGCTAGTGGGCCCCGACATAGCACATGCAAACATGCCACCTTCCAGAGAGTTTTCTCTTAGGCTTTACACCTCAGCACCTTCTCCTTCTACTCAAAGAGCCTGTGAGCATAACAGGATATGATGTCGCCTGGACCCTCCCGTAGGGCCTCCTCCGGGGCCTGGCCTGGCCGCAGCCACCACCAGCGCACATGAAGCATGGGATGAACAAAAGCATTTTTGATTATTATCGCGATGCCCAGCGTCGCTTTTTTCTTCCTGACCCAGTTCTGAAACACTGAGGAGGTCAGCTGACGGAGAGGGCTCCGAGAGGCGGCTGCCTTTGCACAAAGCAGGATGTGTAAACACGTAGATAATTATCACAGACGTTCTATGTAATTCTCCGCCCGGCACTCAGAGTCAAGGACCTGGCTGGGTCGGGGGAGCCCAGCTCTCCGGCAAGCCCCTGCAGGGGCAGGAAGGAGACAGAGGCCATGTGCCAGCTCTGGGGTCTGGAGCATCCGGAGATCCGGGGTCTGCTCCCAAGGTGCTTACAAGCCCACAGAGGAGCGAACAGGTGCACGACGTCCACACCTCGGGGCAAAGCGGAGGTCCCCCTGGCAGTTGTGGACCACCTGATACTCCTTGCCCAGGACGCAGAGCTTTCCCCAGTAGATAATGGGTCACCACTGAAGGGCTTTGAACAGGAAGTGGGAGGTGATGTGGTCAAACAATGTATTACAGAGAAATCGGTCTGGCTTGTCCAGAGCAGGAGGCTGTGAAATGATCCAGACAAGAAGGTAGGGGAGCCTGAGTTAGGACAGTGGTGGCAGGCACGGAGAGGGTGAGATGCGTTTCAGAGATGCTGAGATATATTTGGCCAGAATTGCTGACTTGGAATGGATGAGAGGGGACGTCCAGCATTCACCAAGCATTTCTGCCAGGCTGGGCACCCTGCCAAAGGCTCTGCAAACACTATGCCATTTAATCCTCAAAACCCAACAAGGTAGGTGTTGTCCCATTTTGTGGCTGAGCAAAATGAGTCAAAGAGAGGTTAAGGAACTTGCACAGATCACAAGGCTACCTCCAGACCCAAACCCTTAGCCACTGGGTCAGCGAGGTCCCCATGAGATAGAGTCACACCAGACACGAGTCCTATTCCCTTCACGGAGCTCACAGTCCAGTGTTTTTAAACCTTCCCTTTAGAAGCAGCAGAAAATAAGGAGCCAGTCTGAATTTCAGGCTTGGACAGATGCGTAGACAGTGGTACGATCAATTTTAAGTAGAAGAGGGGTTGCTTGTTTGGAGTGAGGCCTGAAAGTAATAGGTTCCCCGTGAAGTGTTGTGTTTGAGTAGCTGTGGCAACATCCACCGGGCAGTGTCCAGTGGGCTCCTGGATGTGCAAGATGGAGTTTGAGAAGAACCTCGATGGATATTTGAGAATAAAATTGGGAATGAAAGCTAAGGATTAGGCAAATGGCCAAGAGCAATGGATCTCAAAACGATCCTCAGAGCTTAGGGTTCTACAGAGGTGCTCCAGGAGCCAGCAATGGAGCAAGAAGGAATATGCTCCCACTCCAACTTCCACCAAGTCAGAGGACCAGGCTTCAGTGTACAATTCCATTAGTTCTGCCTCCAGACAAAGAGTTTAAGATGGAAAGATGGGCAAATGGATGGATGGATGGATGGATGGATGGACGGATGGACAAGGGTACAAATAAGAAGCATCCACTAGACAGAGAATTCTTTGGTTCAAAGACTCATGCAAGTGCCCCAGATGCCCTGAGCCCAAGCCAGGTGACATCAAAAGATTACAAGAATATTTCAGATTGTCCTTCTCTAACAAAATGAACATTCCGGCAAAAAGGCTGCCTGGGTTAGTATCGGCTCAAGAATTAACAGGGAAATTCAGAGGCTGCCGATAACAAAACACGGTTCTTGTGGCCACGTGACCCTGAGAGGAGCAAGGGCCAAGACCTGGCACCCGGACCACACCTTTGTCCTGGGAAACTCGGTGACTATAGGTGAGGAAGAAAGCATGGCTGGTCCTGGCCATCGGCCACATGCATCTTGCTCAATAAACCGCCACCGTTTACTGTAGCAACAATGCAGGGAGACCGTCTGTGGGTCCCCTCCGTGGGTCTGACCCATGCAGCTGTCTTCAATAATCGCTGAAAGCAAAATTCCAAGCAGGAGGAAGAATGACTTCTGTTTTGTGTCAAAAGCCAGCAAACAAGATGTGATAGTGGAATGTACTTGGATTACACACATTTACCCTCTGGCTCCTTTCTTCCTTTTTTTTTCTTGAGCGGGGGGGACTAATTTAGGAATACATAAAAATATATGTGTATCTATTCGTGCCTGAACGTTCAACAGCAGACAGGAATATGAAACCACAAGGGGACCATCTCTGTACATACTTTGGATGTATTTTCCCCATTTTTGGCTCTAGGAATGTTTGTTCTGGCTACATCTGGGATGGGGATTTTTAAATTAATTTTTCGTTTGGTGAGAAGAGTGTGTCATATTGAAAATGGTTCTCAGTGAACCTGTAACAGATGCTGTCGCTGCCTAGTCATCATTAGCTGAACCCATCGTCCATGATTCCTATTAAATTTTTTATCAAACTGCTGGTGATTTCCAATGAGATAATTCAAGCTAATTTTTTGGAGACTTCACATAACAAGTGCCTCTCTCGAAATAGAAAAATCCAGGCAAACAGACCTTGTCTATTCTCTGCACTCTGAGTTAAGACTTCCAAGCTCTCCTTTGACGGTGTCTTCCTGTCTTTTCCCACCATTTCCAATCACAACCATCTGTGGGTAGGAAAATAGTAGGAGCCGTAGTTCATCTGTGTAATATCTCGGATAGTATCATCCGTCTTCTACAGATGAAGAAACTGAGGCTCAGTGATAAATAATCTGCTTGTATGGGATCCCTGGGTGGCGCAGCGGTTTGGCGCCTGCCTTTGGCCCAGGGCGCGATCCTGGAGACCCGGGATCGAGTCCCACGTCGGGCTCCCGGTGCATGGAGCCTGCTTCTCCCTCTGCCTATGTCTCTGCCTCTGTGTGTGTGTGTGTGTGTGTGACTATCATAAATAAATAAAAATTAAAAAAAATAATAATCTGCTTGTGAAGATGCAAGCTACGACGTGACAAAGCCTGGGTGGAAACCTCTCTCCACACACACACACACCCCATGTTGGTGTTCCTTGGCTTTTCTCCTTCACACGGCACCTCATCCTCCAGGACCCGTGTGCTGCAGGCTTCTCAGGGCAGGTGGGCTTCCTCTACGGTGGCTGGATTCCCCCGAGCATCCCGCTCAAGCCCCCCGGCAGAAGCTGCAAGTCTTCTTCTGATTTAGCCTCAGCAATCCCACTATATCACTTCCATCTCATTCTGTTGTCAACCAAGTCACTCGCGTGAGTCCAGATTCAGAGGGAGAGGACACCTCAGTGGGAGGAGCTGCTGAGAGAACCTGCACCTGCCCTCGTTCACGACATGGGCTCACCTATAAACCGAGAGTATATTCATCCACCTCAGAGGCCACACCAGGACTGGAGAAGACGAGTCTCGGGTACCGACTGCCTGTTCGAGCGTCTCCGGGCTTATCCTATCGGGCCCAACGGTAAAAGCAGTGGTAGTAAGAATATTAGCCGCTGTCATTCACTGAGCTCTCACGCCATGCAGTCACTATTCCCAGCCCCTCAGTAGATCATAGGTATCATTAGGATTATTATTTCCATTCTACAGAAAAGAAAACTGAGCTACATGAAAGGCAACTCACCTGCCTGAGGTTACATGGCTTGGAAGGAGGACAACGGCGAGTTTCCATAGCCTGCGCCTTACACTTCCTCTCTCTACTCTTCACTGCCTCCTAAGGTACCCTTTGAGGCAAGAATTCAACGCTTTTTTTAATGGTTTTGAAAACTACTGGACTTGGTGATCCCTGCGGATTCTACTTGTTCAGGCTTTGACAACCACGAGAACAAAGCTAAACCAACAGAAATGCAGTACTACATGGTGGTTAGCAAACAGGTGCCGGGGCCACACTTCCGAGGCTCAGATCCTGACTGTGGGAGGCTTCGCCATCGAGGATGGTGGTGGGTGGTGTGGCACTGCCCGTCCCGCACGCTCTTCTGTGGCTCTCCCTGCTCTGCATCTCCGAAGACCATCAGATGGCACTGAACGTGACAGATGTGATGCTGGGACAGTGCTGGTGACTTGCAGCCTCCATGTCCCACCTCCAGGACCCCAGAGCACCATGAGGAGGCCCAGGCTCCTCTGCTGCACAGAGACACACATCACATGGGGGAACGTGGAGAGGGCAAATGTGTGTAAAGCAGCCATGTGGATGCCCACCCCAGTCGAGCCTTCCAATAACTCCAGGTCCAGCCACCATGGGGCCCAACTCCATCAGAGACACACCTGACCACTGCCCAGCTGAGCCGTCAGTCCTGTAACTGTGACAAATCATAACAGATGCTGTTTCCGAGTCCCTGAGTTCTGGGGTGGCGAGCTGCGCATCACAGAGAACCAGAACACTGGCTCTGTCTCGTCCTCACCGTATCACCTCGGGCAAGTCACCAGGCCGTCTGGACATCAGTTTTCTCATCTGCAAAATGGGGACAGTAGTAGTGCTGTCCTCAGAGAGTTTGTGTGAGGATTAAAGGAGGTATCGAGGAGGAAAAAAAAATGGGCCTGACGGATTGTCTGACAGGTTTGACTGAGTGGAAAATTGTATCAAGAGGCACTTTATAAGCTGTTGGCAATTACAAGGTGACGCAAAATGACTGCAAGAAATGGAAGAATGAAGATTTTATTAGTAGGCTGACTAATAAAGAAAATGTAACCACCAAAGTACAATCCTACATTCTCCCTCCCTGACTCAGCTGCAAACGTCACATAATCATAATGATGGAAACAACACAACTTACAAGATGCGGAATTGTATCGTTGGGGGTAAGGGATGGGGAGAAAGGGAGGAGAGTAAGAAGGCCAGAAATCCTCACCCATGCATGGCACGGAAGCAAGAGATGATGTCTAACACCCATGATTCAAGGGACAATACAGATATCACTTAGAAACATGCAAGCAAGGGGCACCTGGTGGCTCAGTTGGTTGAGCACCCAACTCTTCATTTCGGCTCAGGTTACGATCTCAGGGTTGTGCGATCAAGCCCCACGTCAGGCTCTGAGCTGGGCGGGGAACCTGCTTAACATTCTCTCTTTCCCTCTCCTTCTGTCCCTTCCTACCACTCTCTGACGCGTGCGTGCATGCTCTCACCCTCTCTAAAAAAAAAAAAAAAAAAAAAAAAAGATAACATATGGAAGCAAATACAGAAGAAAAAGCAAAAATGAATGCAGAGGTGGTTGCTTCTGGGGGCAGGGTGGACAGAGGATGCAGAGGGAACCACGGCACTGCTGGGTTTCATTAGAAGCCTTTCAGCATTATTTGATCCTTAACTCCATGCACATATAACAAAAAGTCATTTTAAATAAAATAAGACACAGTTTCTCACTATACGTTAAAAAAATGTAATTTGATTTTCATATCAACTGCACTAATTCCCAACATCTCAGGCGAGTATCTAAAGTGAACAAGAATAACGCGGCTTCCTGCAGGACCCTGAGGAACCTCACCCAGGTTTTTAAGTCCACTCAGGTCGCAGGAAGGAGGCCCCCCCACCCCACCCCACCCCACCCCACCCCCAGCCTCTGGGCTTTGCAGGTGCCCAGCCCCGGCTCCTTCCACCTGGCTCAGCCTGGCCCCTTTCTTCTCCCTGAGCTTCAATTTCCTGCTCCAGACTCAGCTGTTTCCAGACCGAAAAGGTCAGGTGCGAGCGCTATTTCCGGGCATTCACATTTGGAGAAAATGACTCAGGCAGGTTTCGGTCTATTTCCCGAGCCAGGTAAACATGAAATCTTTCCAGTTCAAATATCACAAGCAGAAATCTCTCTCTCCGTCTCCTTCTCTCAGACACACACATGCTTTTCCACCACGTCCAGCCCTCTGAATTTATTACCCGACTAAGATTTACTCAAGTTTACATAAAAATCCCCAGCCTAAGGGTGATGTGCATGTCAGAACAGTTGCCAGCGGGGTGATGCTGTAATAGATTTGCAGTGCACGCCTGTCTATCTAGATGGATTGGAAACAGGCACACATGACAATGCAGAAAAATCTGGATAATCCACAGTTGCCCGTGCTCCCTTTCCCCTGCACAAAGAGGAGCGGGAGGTCATCCAGTGCGGCAGGTGCAGGCACGTGAGGTTTGCTCTGGATCTCCAAGGAGGCAGCCACACGGAGCTGTTCACACTGATCAACAGCAAGCGTGGAAGTTAACATAAATCAATTAGCAAAATGTGTATGTGGCAGCCACTGCTAGACCATAGTGTGTAAATAATAGTTTTAGGTGTAAAACATGACGATAAAATCTATTAGCCATGCTCGGCTCGGCCGAGGGCCTCCGTGACCTTCAGCAGCAGCAGAATGTCCGGCTGTCACTCCGAGGCCGCTGCCGACTGATGTGGACAATCCCGAGTCACGAGGCGCCAGGGTCATCTCAGAAATTAACCCCGAGTCCCATCCATAAGGACGACGACAACGGACATTTATCCAGCGCCTGACCATCTGCCGGCTCCTTTCAAATACCTTCTCAGCTGCCTTAGTCTTCCCTGCAAGTCTGGGGAGCTCATGAGAGCGGGAAGGCGAGGAGGAGCGGGAGCGCAGGCGCCTTGAGCCCCGGGCCGCCGCTTAGGGGCCGCGTGAGGGCAGCAGGTCCAGCTCCCTCCAGCAGAGCCGCTGTACTCAGGGGCTGCCGAGCCGTCCCCGCTCTTGCGGGCGGTAAAACTGAGGCTTGGGGAGGGCCGGTAACTCACAACGTAAGTGGGAACATTGGGATTTGACTCCAGATCTATTGTCTCACTTCCAGCCCAACGCTCCGGGTACCTGCCCCTCTCTCCGGGAAGGCCCCTGGGCCACCTGCAGTCTCCTTAGCACAGTTAGGACCTCAGGCAGGTCGGCAGGGGCCCGGCTCCCCAGGATTCCCTCCAGTGGGCCCGGGACAGGAGGAGCTGGTGCGCCGAGCGGGCACTCAGCTCTCCACCCTCTCCCTTCCATGACCCACCTGCTGTCCTCGGCAGCGCCGAAGTCACCGGCAAGAGTCAAAGGTACCTTCGCAGGCCACACGTCCCACAGGGCACCAGAGGAGCCGAAGCCTTGTGCTCGGCCTGCCTCTCCTCCTGCTCTGCCCCAGGCTCACGCGGCGAGGGTGTCTCCCCCACGCGCTGGGCCCTGAACCCACGGGGGGCTTCTGCTTAGCTAGCTTGCTCCGGATGCACCCTTTGCCTGACCCCTCCTTCCTCCGAATCCCTGCAAGACCAACTGTCTCACTCCACTCATCACTGGAAGGTTAGCCACCCAGTGACGGCCGCTGCTGGAAAATCCTCCAGTGACCCTCCCTAAAGGTCACCGTAAGGAAAACCTTATCCGAGGCGGGCTATTACGACAGGGATAGGGACCGCCACAACGGGGTCTTGCAGTGGGGGAGGAAATTGGGCTCAACTCCAAATATAACAAGGAATAGTGGGAATTTATAGCAAGGGGCAGGGTGGGGTGAGCGGTTGGAAACTAAGAAGAAACATCAAGGTTAAGGGGGAATCCTGGCTAAATAGACTACCAGGGGTCTTGCTGAAGGCAGGGCTGGATGGTGAGATGTCACCGGAGGTTGGAGGGGGGATTAGAAGCCCCATCACATGTCAAGGATGGGGGATCCCGCTAAATAGACTTAGCAGCATTCTTGCTAAAATCAGACAATGTAGAGATGAGCACAGAAATCCCAAAGTCGAAGCCTGGTTGAAAAAGAGCTCTGGGGAGCTTGACCTGAGTTTGGTCAAGGAGAGAAGCTTCGGACACCTGGGGGGTCAGTGCATGAGCTTTCAGGGTCCCGGGATTGAGCCCCACATTGGGCTCCCCGCGGGGAGCCTGCTTCTCCCTCTGCCTGTGTCTCTCCCTCTCCCTCTCTCTCTGTGTCTCTCATGAAAAAATAAATACAATCTTTATTTTAAAAAAAAAGGAGAGAATCTTCAGCAGGCTCTCACTCCCCTCCTTAGCATCACAACTGCCCCCCTCCATCCGCACCGGGTATTCCAGATTCCCCCTCCCCTGCTCCGTTTTCCCCCCCAAAGCCCTTAGTGACTCCTACACACGATGAAACATTTATTTGCTATGTTCCTGCTCCGCTGCCTGCCTCCCACCGCTGGACGTGAGCTCTGGGAGGGCAGGGATTTTTGTCCCTTTTGTTCATTCGGTGTCCTAAATGCATATAGATGCTCACCAGATATCATAATGAGTAAATAAATGGATGGACGGATGGACAGATGGATGATATGCAGACAGACAAGAGTTGTTCCACTGTCTCCCCCAGGGTCCTACCGGGGTGGGGCCTCCTCCTCCGCGGGCTTCTCTCTGTGGGTCGCGTGGACACCAGGTTCTCGAGCAGAGTTTGAAGCCGGTTGCCAGGGCAGTCAGTCTCTTGCCCTGGATCCCAGAGCCTCCAGACACACACACACACACACACACACGCACATGCACACACGCACTGAATCCTGGAGCTTTCCCTGAAACACAGGCCCGTGGGAGAGCAGCCCCCACAAAGTCACTGGTGCAGAAACACTATTTCGCTCAGCCAAGGTCTGCAGAGCATGGACACAAAATGAAAAAACCAGCCCGAGCAGCACGGCCGGGAGACTTAAGAGGCTTAATTGAACCTCATTTCTCCACGATGTGGGCAGCTTATTCGGGGCCAGGCTGCCACCGTGCCAGTCACCGCGCCAAGCTGTCGGCTGCCTCGGCACCGCGGGTCTCAGAAGCAACTGGAGGAGGGGAACGGACGTGGCCAAATCAAACATTCTGTCTCCTGCAAGAAAGGCGATGGCCCACGCTGCAGGAGCCGGGCCTCCGGGGCTGAGGGGTCTAAAGCCGGCCGCACCCTCCGGGGACCCACGGGGGCGTTAGAGCAGAACAAACGGCGGAAAAGAACAGCTTGGGACAAGGGTCGGTGCAGACACATCCCTGCTTTGTACGAAAGCCTCCAAACGCTGTTCCTGCCCCGGGGAGGGCCGCTTTACGTGGCCCTGGAGCATAAGAGGGTGAGGCCCCCGGAACGGGCTGGTGGGCTCGCAGGGCCTGTGTCCGAACTGGATGCCTGACGACCGGCAGCTGGAGAAGAAATGATGGTGCCTGTCACCAAACGATGCCGGGCCGCGGTGAGGAGGAGGGTGGCGGGCGGCTCGGCCCGCAGCAGGACACGCTTCGGTGTGGTCGGTGGGAAGAGCAGGCAGGGGTGTCTGGTGGGGGGGTGGTCGGGGGTTGAGCAGCTGCCTTGGGCCCAGAACGTGACCCTGGGGTCCCAGGATCGAGTCCCAGCATCGGGCTCCCTGCAGGGAGCCTGCTTCTGCCCCTCTCCTGTGTCTCTGCCTCTCTGTGTCTCTGATGAATAAATAAAAAACATCTTTAAAAGAGAAAAGAAAGAAAGAAAGAAAGAAAGAAAGAAAGAAAGAAAGAAAGAAAGAAAGAAAGAAAGAAAGAAAGAAAGCGAGCAGCTATAGCAGAAGCCACACCGTGTGATCCTGTTTGTTCAGGAAACACGCGTAAGTGTACACAGATGCCTACGAATCCCGAGAGGTCACGAGTAGGTGACTCAGACATCTATTTTCACTACATTTCCCAAACTTTCTGCAACATGGATAATTTTATCAAAAACAGCCCGACGTTGGGACTGCAGGCCCATCCAGGGAGGGAAAGCGGCCTTGCCCGAGCAGCGCATTCGCCCACCTGCCCCCAGCAGGAAGCCCCGGCTCCTCAGATGGCGCTGAGCTGGGGCAGCCACGTGCTTTCCAGTCCAGATCTGGGCCATCCCAGCTCCCCGCCTCCCCCGACGCTGCTGAAGGCCCCGCACGCCCGGGCCTGAGGCCGCCCAGGCTAGGACACAGACCCCTCCGACCAGCTCGGCGACTTCCCCGCCACACTGTCGGCTCGACTTGTCCCAAAAGCAAGGACAAGTGCCTCTTCTCCTGGTTCCCTTGCCAGGGATGCTCATTCCTTCCAAAAATTTCCTAGAAAAGCTCTCTTCGTGGATCAAAATCCAGCTAAAATGACACCTCCTCTATGAAGCCTTCCTGATTCTCCCAAAGAAGCACTTCCTAAGACCTGTGCATTCACCTCCATAGACAGTGGACCCCACGCAGGCCTGAAGCTGAGCTCACTGATGGAGGTTTCTCAGCAATGTTTTCCCTCCATCTCTTGGAGACTTATTTTCCAGAAGATACTTGCATCTGATAAATGGGCAGATGCACAGCTAGAAACTTCAGCCATAGGGATGGGGGGTGGCGAGAGAGTCAAAGTCCCCACGGGAATGACAAATCACGACCCTCTCCCATCTGGCCAAATCTTTGCTTTGGGGCAGGTGAGGGGTCATTGGCTGGAAGCCTCCGGGGGGCACCTGGAGGGCCCGGGAAGCCCTCCCTCCCCTGTGGAGGGGCACTCTGTGCTATTTCCTGCCTTAGGAAACCACAACCTTCCGCATGGAGCAACTGGACAGCCTCGAACACCGTCTACCGGCATTTTCTGTCAAGCACAACACAACTGCACTGTGGCCGCCTGCCTACGGGCCCTCGCATCAGACTAGGACCTCCGGAGAGACGCAGGGGATGTGCCCACGCCCCCTCACGTCCCTGCAGAATGAGCCAAAGCAGCTGTGTGTGTTGCATGGGCAGGGGCCGTGCCAGGACACTCCTGCTGCTTTTCAAGGCTTTGCCGGACAAAAAGAAGAGACTTAGGGGATCCCTGGGTGGCTCAGTGGTTTAGCGCCTGCCTTTGGCCCAGGGTGTGATCCTGGAGTCCCGGGATTGAGTCCCGCATCGGGAGCCCAGCATGGAGCCTGCTTCTCCCTCTGACTGTGTCTTTGCCTCTCTCTCTCTCTCTCTCTCTCTCTATGTCTATTATAAATAAATAAAATATTAAAAAAAAAAAAAGAAAAGACTTAAAACCGCACCTCTGGGGGCGCCTGGCCGGCTCAGTCAGGTGAGCATCCAGTTCTTAGTTTCAGCTCAGGTCATGGTCCCCAAGTTGGACTCTGTGCTGGGCATGGGGCCTGCTGGAGACTCTCACCCTCTTCCTCTGCCCCACACATGCACACACACTCTCTCTCTCTCTCTCTCTCTAAAATAATAAATAAATATTTATTTAAAAAATAAAAATAACAAGATTGCACCTCTCTGTTCTGTCTCACTTAATGAGAGCCTTCCCGTGGCCCCCTGTGCTCTGCAGAGGGCACAGAGCCTTCCCCATCACTGTCACCTGCCCAGGAAGTACCACGGGGATGTCACTGCAAGGCCAACTCTCCCTTTGGGGCTTCACGCTTCCGACCAGTCCTTACAGGGTGAAGAAAGGGCAGCGAGCCGGGCCTCGTGCCTTAATCATACACAGTAGGCTGATAATCAAGTAATAATTGGATTGATGTCCCTCTGCATTCTCATCAGGCACTAAATGCTCCCAGTGAACCGTGAACTCTCTCTTCTGGCCGTGCTTTAACTCCGCTGGAGGTAACCATCGCATTATGTATATAATGGGGGGGGGGGATGCACAGAAGCCCACAGACTACCATCAATGTCCACTAGAATTTTCAAACCCAGCACATTTAATCCAGAGCGTAAATGGCAAACGCCGCGTTCAGTTGAAAAACAAAGAACCAAATTGTGCGTGACCCAGCTCAGCACCTTTGAATTATGCTGTTTGTTAAAGACACTCCGCATGCATATAATTAATCCAATTTGGCTTCGTGAAAAAGAAACCGTTTCCCTTAATGATGCAATATTAGGATTAACCAATTCGGTCCTCGGCCCAGATTCTCTGGTTGCAAACGGCCATGCTGGGTCGTGTCCGCTGGGGGCCTTCGGCCAGTTTTTGCAAAAGCGCAGAACGAAAAACAAAAAAGGATGAGCTAAAAAGGAAACAGCAACGTGTCTCCTGCCACACTTAAATTGGCTTGTGATCACGTACATGTGTTTTCTGTTTTGCGCTCGGGTCCAGGACCACCTTCCCCGTTAGGTGCAGCCACCTGATACGGGTTGTTGGGGAAATCGAGGTAAAAAGGAGCATTTATGTATTAGTCACGGAAGAGATTGGCATTTAGATGACACTCTTCGTGTAGCTAATAACTCAGGTCAGCCATCAAAGGCATCCGATCGAGACACAGCCTTGCTGGGCCCAGCCCTAGTCCGGAGCGGAGACTTGCACGCACATTTCCCACCGACTACCCCCGGGTCCTGGATGGAAGTGCAAACCCTCTGGTTCCAGCTCCAGCAACGCGCAAGCCGGGGTCGCAGCGATCTGCAGTGGCTGCTTCCCGGGGCCACTTCCCTTTATGATTGGAGGCTCCCGTGCATGTGCTGGAGGAGGGAGGGAGTAAAGGGAAACCGTTTTCGCTCGGAGAGGATTGCAGTGTCGCTTTTACCTGCTTAGCTTGACGTGGGCTTCTAGAAGCTTTGCAATGGCTGCTGTGATTAGATATTAACCTAAAGTCCGCCGGTAGCCTGGGGAGGGCTCGAGTGCTTTAAACTACTTCCCAGAGGCTCTCCAGAGCTTACGGAATAAAATCACGGGCCCTCGGCAGAGGCCGTCCCAAGCCTGCCCTCGCGCCTCACCCCGTGCGCCTGGGCCCAGCGAGCAGGTGGCAGGGAATCGAACCTGCGGGATCTGTCCCCGCCCCGGGGTGCGGCATTCGGAGCCTCCCAGGGGGGCACCTTGCTGTCTGCCCCCATCGGCTCTGGGAGTGGACACAGACCCAGTCGCCCAGCTGTGGCTCTCTCATGCCGCCTTTGCCCCCCAGGTCCCTCGTCTCCCCGATCACCCCCACCCTGGCTTCTCCCTTGGCTCACTGGCCCCCTGGGCGCGGTCCCTCTCTGATGTGGGGCGGCAGCAGCAGTTTCTGAACAGCAGGCCGCCTTCCAACAACCAGCTTGACGGGCCAGGCGCAGCTCTGGGCAGGAGGCTCCCGGGGGGCAGCCGGGGTGGGGGGTCATGGCTCGGGACGCCCGGCTGCAGAAGGCACTGGAAGCAGAACCAGATGGCTGAAGGGCTGAGCGAGCTGAGCACAGCGCCCCGCCTGGAGCCGCCAGGGAGGGGACCCCTGGGACACTTCGGGTGCTTGGCACGTGCTCAGGACCCGTCGGCCCTCAGCATCAGTACCCGGTGCTGCACAATTTCACTACTGTCTTCGTCCGGGGCCGTCACGCGTTCAGGAGTTAGAGCCACACTTGGAAGGCCCCATGGGGCCATCCAGGAGGCCGGGCCAGGGCAGCGCGGGCGGGACCACCAGGTGATTCAGGACCAGCACCCTGGCGGCTGCGAGCGGGTGACACAGGCCAGGCTGGGAGACCGGGCCATGGGCAGGGGGCGGGGGCAGCAGCCGGGAGCCCAGGAGCTGGGGACCGGGCCGGCCACGTGCACAGGCCCTGCCGTCGAGCCCCGACCCAGCCATCTCCGTTCCACATGACCTTGGGCGTGCCCTTGGCTCTCCTACGCCTCTGTATTCTCATCTGCATTACCCAGGACAGTGAGGAACGTTACCAGTCCTCACGGAGCTGGCGTCAAGGACAAGTCTGTCAGCCGCGTAATGCACTCAGGACAGGGTCCGACACCGAGCAAGCACCCAGCAAACACTGCTTACTGTTCTACAAATGCCAGGGCTTGGTGACCCTTAGACGGACCAGCGGGGAAGAGCCTAAGATGACCCAGGCGGATGGGGGAAGACATGCAGGTTTCAGAGAGGGGGACCCCAGAAGGAGTAGTTGGCGGGTGAGTCAAGGAAACAGAAGGTATTAATGACTGCACTAACCACCAGCCAGCGGTAACACATACACATCCCCAAACTGGGAGATGACTTTTGGGGGGGGGGGGGGCGGAGTTCGGAGTTCGGCCGGGGGGTTCAGACAGATGTTGGGGGTATGAAGGTGGTTTTGTTAAATAAGAAAATCAAGTTTCTTTAGGTTTTTCCTCTCAAGGATCCCACTCCGTAGGAAACTCTCGGGAAGGCGGGCGAGCCGCATACCCGCTTCTTCATCTGACATCCAAAGCTGTCAGGCCTCGTGCCCTTGACGCAGAGTTTCAGGAAACTTTCAGCAATTCGTGAAATAAAAGTAGCACCAAGAAATCAGCCACAATATCAAAACTAAGGCACGGGAGGTGTTGCTATGACAACCCAACTCCGTTATTTTCAGATCCCACGGCAAAAATCTAGCCAGCAGTGAAACCGAAAGGAAGCTTTCTGCCTTTTATTCGCGGGAGGGAATGGCGCATGCGCTAAGATGGATCTTCTCATTGCCTTGAAAATTGGACAAGACCAAAGCAGCAACTTCCCCAGAGTTTCTGGATCAAAGAGAACCGCTCTCTCCGGGTCCACGGGACACTGAATGATGTCGGTACTGGTCACCTACAAAATCCTCACTGAGCATCCTTGGCCTGGCCACGGCTAGCCACCCTGTAGGAATTAGCTCATCCGCATGAATCGTTTGAGAACCTTCCTGTGCTACTGATGACTTTTTTTTTTTGGCGTGTCATATTAAACATAGGATCCTACCGAAGGCGACCTATTGATTCACACGTGGCATTTGGACGCACCCTCTCCGTGTGCCTCCAGACCCAACCCTATGAAATGAATGTCCGTTAATCACACCTCGATCCAGGCAAACGCCAGTCCCGTCTGCAGTCGCGAGCGCTACAACTGGGCATGCCAGGCGGAGTCCCACAAGGCCTTTTCAACCCATGCCTGGGATATCTTTGAGAAAGAAAGACTATTTTTAAGTCAGGAGAAACGGCAAAGCACAGAATAGATTAGCGGCCGCTCCAAAGACATGAAGAAATTCTGGACCTTAAGATAAATATTTATTAAATACCCACAGTGCAGCAGCTGCTAGGTCAAGAGGCATAGTTCGTGGTTTGGAGGAGACTGTAAATTCAATTTTCCTGCATACATGAAACAGGTAGCTCCCCTTATATCTGTAAAATCTGCAAAGTCATTTTTTCTTGGCAGCCAGTCCTTAAATCTGTAGTAATTGGTGCTACCCTCATTCCCTGCAACCCCTTACCCTGGTAATAAACATCCATCTGCCCACGCTGGAGGAGAAGCGGTTGTAACTTGAGGAGAATGGATAGGTTGAGGTGTGCGTGTGTGCGTGCGTGCCATGTGCACGTTGTCAGCTTTTCCTTTCATATCCCAAGACAAACCTTTGGAAACTGCAAATCGGAGCATGTTTTTGCAGAGGAAATATTGGACTTTGGAAAATAAATGTCATTAATGAACGTAAGAAAGTCAAAAGGGGGTCTCCACAAATCAAAGGCAGGAATGATAAGCCTGTATTGATCTTTGATTTTTTTTAAAAAAATTCCCATCGAAAAATAAATAAATAAATAAATAAATAAATAAATAAATAAATATAAATAAAAAATTTAAAAAATCCCATCGATAAAGAAGGGAGCCACGTCTTAGCTCTACCATAGGTGGGCTTTGGGCAATCTTCCCTCGCTCACTCCTCAATCCCGGGAGCCTAGCACAGAGGCAGGCCAAGGCAAGGTTGCACTTGGTTAGTAGACGTGCGTGGGAAGGCAACGGATGGTGGACAAATCCGCGTTCCAGGACCTACCAGGATAGCACCATCGTGTCTTAGGCTACAACCCGAGCGGGTCTCTGGCACACTCAGCTTGCAAAGCGCAACGCTAGATCATTCGTACAAGTCTGTGCTTGCCCAGCAACCTTCTAGCAACTCCATTCCTGACACAATGAAGAAGCAAGCCGCTGGGAATGTCAGTGGCATTCACCTGCGTGCAGTTTCCCAGAAAACAGTTTTTACCATCAATAAAGAGCTGTGCCCCAAAGCTCGGAGAAAGAGGCCAGAGCATGCTAACCGCTGTGCAGAGAGAGTTTGAGGGACCGGGGCTGCTCCAACAAGATTAGCAAGGCTCACACTAAACTTGCCAGCGTCCGCGCCCTCCAGCGAGTGGCAGGTTCTAGGAACATAACCTTGTTTGGAGGGACCGGTCCTCCCATCATCTCTACAAAGACAGAAAGTAAAGAAAGGCCAAAGCTGGCTCGTTTGAAGCCAGATGAGCCCACAGGCATGTCCGACTGTCTCCCAGGACTCCCCACCACCCCCTCGGGAACCGCAGCTCATGAAACCAGCGCTGCAAAGTTGCAGGGGGCATCGCCTGCCTTAGAGAGAGATGGTGTGGGTGTCGAAAACAACGCCGGAAAAGACTGAAGAAAGGGAGATACGACATATTCCATACGAGTCATCGGATTAGCAGCTACCTCTTGTCCTTCCAATATTCTGGCTGTTTTTTCTTGAAAAAATCCAAACGCTTATAAGCTAACTATCTGACAAGACAGCTGATTGTAGACCTGTGAAAGCCAATTATTCTGACATTGATTACTTTCTACATAGGAGCAGAGTATTGTAATTGTAGTTTGCTGGGAGCCACGGCAACCTTCTCTGATGTGCTCCCAATTTGGCTGCAGTTAATTAATGGGTGCCGGGGGAGGGGAGGGTGAAACAGGCTTGCAGCTTAACATACAAATTAACTGACATGAAATAAGCTAATATGTTTAATTTAAATGTTATGAATTTACCAAACAGAGAGAAACAGGCATAGGGTTTAGGGAGCTATGGCATCAGTATCCGCTACAGGGATGTCACCCAGTTACCATGGCAACTGCCTCATTAGGCTTCCAGGGGACGCCAGCGCACCATCGCATGGGGCTGAGGAGCAGTGGGCAGAGGATTCCAAACATCAAACGGGTAATCAGAATTATCAACCAGGATCAAGCGGTGCTTTGAGGATGGGATGCAGAGGAAGCTGTTCATCTGCAGGTGACCTGACTCCAGCCGGCAGCCAAGAAACGGCAGGGCTTGAAAGCCAACGCGCCGCCCTTTAGATGAGGAATTTGCTCTGGGGGGACCAGGTGCACCACAAGATGTCAGGACGGTTTTCGTATCCCCGGATGCCCCATGTTTGCTTGCACCTCCCATTCTTCGCACCTGCCGTTCCTTCTTCCTGGAACACTCTTCCCTTACTGTCTTCACCCGCCCTATGGCCTGTGCCTCTTCCAAGTGCAGCTCAGATGGCGCCTCCCTCAGGCTGGCTGTCCCTCCAGGCACCCCACTACCCCGACCTACTGCATCGTATCAGAGCAACCATCCTTCTGCAACGTCACTGTGAATTCGCTCCCGCCACTCCCCCACCGTAAGCCCCCTGAGAGCAAGGCTGTGCCAGTCGCTCTCCAACTGCAGCTCCCGGGCCAGGGGCACTGGCGTCTCCAGGGAGCTTGTTGGAAATGCAGGATCTCAGGCCCTACCTCTGGCCCGCTGAATCAGAATCTGCATTTTAGTAAGATTCCCCAGAAGATTTGCATGCCCGTTAGAGGTTACAAAACACTACTACTGCACAGCGCTGCTTCCCTGGGGTACAGCAGATGGCAGGCATTCAACAAATCTTTTACAGTCAAGCCTTCCCTTTACATCTAAATTTTGCCCCTGCCTCAGGTGGCACAGATGAATCCTGAGGAAGCCCCAGCTGGGCCATAATTCATGAAGGCAGTGACACAGGCTGGCTATGCACGCACGGTGCTGGGATGGGATCTGGAGCCCACACTACAGGAACCTAAACCCTTGCTCCGCCACTCTACGGTCCGACTACTTACCTACTTTGTGCCTCAATTCTGTCGACTATAAAGTGGGGAAAACAGTTCTTCCATTCAACAGATATTTCCTTGAACATCTACTACGTGCCACTCACCATCCCAAATACTTGAGAATTAACGGTGACCAAATCCATGGAAGTCTGTACCCTTTTGTTGTGAGGATTAAATGAAATGATGCATATAAACAACTTAGCCTGGGACACAGATAAGGCTCAAGGAATTATCATTCTTCTTCCTCCTCTTCCTCCTCCTCCTCCTCCTCCTTCTTCTTCTTCCTCTCCTTCTTCTTCTTCTTCTTCTTCTTCTTCTTCTTCTTCTTCTTCATCCTCTTTTTCTTCCTCTTCATCTTCTTCCTCTTCTTCCTCTTCTTCTCCTTCTTGGAAGGACAAGGTATGATCATGTAGATGGCCCACTGGAGATGTAAGATGGAGCCAAACTTTAGAAGGATCTAGAGCTATCTAATACGATAGCCATTAGCCCTTTGGGCTGTTTAAATGTAACACGATTACAACTAAATTTGAAATTCAGCTTCTTAGTCGCCCTTCAAGTGCTCAATGACCACATGTGGTGATGTATCCACCATACTGGATGGTGCGGATCCAGAAATTTCCATCACTGCAAGAAGTTTTATTGGATAGCGCTGGTCTATAGCCACATTTCTCCAACTTTAAGGTGCATATGAAAATCCTGAAATCTTGTCACAATGCAGGTTCTGCTTAAGTTTGCACTGGAGCCTAGAATTCTGCATCTCTGTTCCTAGGTGATGCTCACATGGCTGGTCTACCAACCACACCTTGAGTCAAGAGGATCTATTGTCAAAATAAAGACACAGAGTCAGAAAGATAAGGAATTTCCAAATCTTCTTTAGACAGGCCTGAGTAGAGCTCCCCTACAGACTGGGTACTTGCCCAGTGCTCTTCCGCTGAGAAGCATGGAAGCCAGGGTCTTCAGACAGGCAGTAAGGCTCTAGTGATCACTGCTGTGTGAGGCAGATGACAGTCATCTTTTTGACCACCCCCCTCTCTCCAAGTTCAAATCCAAGAAATGTCTTCCCCCCTGGACCAACGAACTCATCAGTGGCCTGTTCTGCTCAGAATTCTTTAAGGAGCCAAGGAAAAATGTAGTAAGAAGACAGGGCAGTTACTCCAAAGACCAAATATCTCATGGGGACATTTTCTAAGGTGGCTCCTTCCCTCTTGGACCCTTGGCCTTCCATCCCAGGTGTATAGGATAGTCAGCTGGAGACATTATTAAAAATACTCATGCCTTGTTGTCAGTTTCGACAATTTGGTGAATTGGCCAGGGGTAGGGCCCAGGCATCAGTGTTTTCGCACTCTCCAGTTTATTCCAATGTCCAGCCGGGGGTGAGATCCAGATTTTGAATAGCCAGTTCTCTTGTACAAATGTACCACTCCCTCCCCTGGATAAACCCACACCTTGACTCCATGTTCGGCCACCTCCACAATTGACAACTGGGTTCTAATTCATTTGAAGCTCCACACCTGCTCCAGGATGGACCTCCAGTATTCACCTGCCAGTTCCGTGCACCTGGTGAGGTACGCACTCCCGCCCCTTGTCAGGTGACCATTGTCACAGGGATAAGGACTGAACACATCCCTTGATTTTTTTTTTTCTAAATGAATGAAACAGACATGCTACTAACTAGATAATTTTTACAGGAAATAATCATCAATATCTTGACTGCCTCCAAGGCTAATTTGCTGTTTCGTTTTTCCTCTTAGTCTTTCTGCATGAATACATGGAAACTTTCAAATAATTTTGGTATTTTTTAAAGATTTTGTTTATTCATGAGAGACACGGAGAGTCAAATAATTTTGGCATTTTGAAGGAGTTTTATATTAGCAACACTTCCCAGAATGCTACATCGTCTTCATGGCCATCACTTTAAATGTCTGCATAAACTTTCACTGAGACAATTAATCATAATTTAGTTCCATGTTGCAGGGCGTCTGGGTTGCCTCCAATTTGTCGCTGTTGATAAACAAGACTGCCGTGAACGTCCTTCTGCATTGGTCTTTTTCTGGGTCATGGGCTTGGAGTTTCTCTCTTGTCAGCATATGAGCGTCTCCCGCTCTGGCTGGACCACACCTCCAATAAGACAGGCCGAAGCAGGATTTCCTCTGACATATTTCAGTGGAGTGCTCTAGTCATTTGGGTGGGATGGTGCTGTACTGCGTGGGATTTCCCTGCACTCTGTATGAGGCTTGGCATCCCTGCCCTGTCCTGTCGCTACCCATCATGTCCCTTGGTTATCATGACAACCCAGAGTTCCCAGTAGTCTGAGAAACTGGGGTTTGGTAACATTTCAATGTTCTCCATCAGTTTCTGTCTTAATTTGTCAGACTCTGCTCAGAGTGCCCCAGGAGAAAATCTCATCAGGAGAGGTTTAAGAGTCAGCCATGCATATAGGATCAGCTCCAATCTGATTCCAAGTGACAGCCCTCATCCTCATGTGCCCACCTCTCTTCCCAGGATCTTTGCATTTAGCTTCTGGCCACTCACTTCTACCTTCTATTGCTTATTAAAAAGACTTTTTCTTTTTACCCTTCCTTAATTTTCCCTCCACTTACATGTCCTCCTGCAACTTGTCTTATAAACCCCCAGACAAGGCACTTTTCAGCCAGTATGCACCCAACAGACACATAGGCACAGCCTACGGGTTAAGATCTCAAACTCAGAACCAGACCACGTGGGTCTGAATCCTGCCCGGGCCACTTTCCAGCTGTGTCACTGCAGATGAGGAGGGTATTTGAGGCCCAGAGAGGCACAGTTCCTCATCTAGAAGATGAAACGATGATATTGATAAAACCTCCTCATTGGAATTCAGTCAGGGAACCTGCACAAAAGTCACCAGGATACTTCACGGTGGAAATGGAACTTAAACCCAACGCAACTGCAAGCCAAAAATCAGTATCCTTCCTCCAAACTAGCCCACCTCTTTTCCAAGAAAATCTGGAAGTCTTTATTATTTTACACTGTCATTATACTATTTAAGCCATTTGGAGGGAAAAGGTACAAGACTAGAAATGGTACAATCTCGAGAGACATGAAGAGAACAGCTCTGCGTTGATGTTACTAATGAGGACTACTCAAGGTCTCTGGTCTTCAGATAAAGCACAGTAATAGAGAAATGCTACACTGCCTGACATATGAAATCCACAGTTTTGTTTGTTTGGCTTTTGCTTTCAGTTTTAAAAAAGAGTGCTATAATACGCATCCACTCTTTCCAAGACCTGTAGTCTGTATAGGTCAAAGGCTCCTTAATAATCAAGATTGCTATTGCTCATTCCATCCTTCCAATTCTCTTATAATAGCAGCCTTCGGGCTAACATTTATACAAAGCTTACAGTGGATTTGCAAAGGTGAAGTTATCGAAGAAGATTTTAAGTCACTCAGATTAGATATAAACACCATGACCGAATTTAATGAACTGGAGAAAAAAGAAAAGTCAATTTTTGGGATCCCTGGGTGGCGCAGCGGTTTGGCGCCTGCCTTTGGCCCAGGGCGCGATCCTGGAGACCCGGGATCGAATCCCACATCGGGCTCCTGGTGCATGGAGCCTGCTTCTCCCTCTGCCTGTGTCTCTGCCTCTCTCTCTCTCTCTCTGTATGGCTATCATAAATAAATAAAAATTTTAAAAAAAAATAGTTAAAAAAAAAAAGTCAATTTTTGTCCTGTATAAAGAATTTGCTAGAAACAGTGCACATTCACATAACGTACACCCAGCATGCACACACACACACACACACACACACACACACACACACAACCGAAGGACCCTACTCACTATGCAGTCCCAACCCACCCCTCACCATCACTCAACAAGATACGAAATCAATTGTCATTCTCTCTCTACTTACCAGGTGCAGCATGGGAAGTCTGGCTGACATCGAGGCTAACTCAACACAGAACAAACTGACACACTGCACCTGAGAAGTCTTCACCCCCCAAAAAAGCATGTTTGTTCACAACCCATTTCCTCTTAGAGAATATCAACCCCAGAGAAAACCATTTCCAGTTTGCATTTCATAATTGCAAATACTGTCGAATTTCTATTTGGAATGCAGCCCTTGGAACAAATTGGCTTTTCCGAGGGGATGTGAAGGGCTTGTCACCTTCAATGCTTGAGATGTGACAAGATGTTGACCACCAGGACCCCTTGCTTGGGTCCCTGAACAAGATTACTGCATCTAAAATCTCCCTTCCAGGATTTTAAAATAATGTTCAGGCACTAGCCTCAGTACAGAAGGTGGTTTATTTTCTGGTTTTGTGGTTTTAAAGCGGTGATTCTCATACTTTGGTCAACATCAGATCACCTGGGGGACTTGGAAAAAAACACAAAGATGCAGGCGCTCTCCTGCTTCCACGAGGCTAGCATTTGTGTCACTCCCAGGTGATGCTGGTGCTTCTGATCTATGACCCACACGTAGCAAGACTCTGAGACAGTGGTTCTCACCTGGGGATGATTTCACCTCCCTGGGAACATGTGGCAATGTTTGGAGACATTTGGGGTCGTCAGAACTGGGGGTGGAGGAACTGGTGTCCAGTGAGTAGAGACCGGGGATGCGCCTCAACACCCTACATTGCAGAGGACACCCCCAACCAAACCCTGCCTAGTTAAGAACTAATGAAGAGTCAAGATCTTAAAAACCCTACTCTGGACACGTGCACACAAAAAGAAAAACGATGGTGAGAAACTTGGCTGACAAAAGAGAGTTCAAACGGCAAAGTCACCGCATTGCTTAATTAAAAGAAAGGATACAATTAGCCTCCTTCTCTCAGAGCTGCAGCCATAGGATGATTCATGATTTCCAGAATATGAAACTACATAGTTGACCCTCGGGTTCTGAGAGTTCTCAGACACCTAAAGGAAAAGGGACAAGTGCTACCCATCATGGGAATTCTTACAAATATCCTTGATGCTCTACATTTTTTACTTTCTGTCCAGACACCGCAAGATCCTATGTACCCACAGAGGAGAAACTCTCCTGGAAATCAGATTTTGAATGGCTCCACTGGCTCAATTCATTAAATCTAAAATCTAAGGAAGGATAGGCGCACCAAAGTGAGTTATCCTGCCTTTCGGATTGCCCTAAGGAACGGGACCGATATACCCAGACTCCACTGCTTAATTACACAAAGCAGCTGGCCAGTTACCTTGACACATTTAATTTTGCAGCAAGAATAATGCTAGATTCCTCAAACATTTTACGGAGAGTTGATGCTTTCTGTTCAGCCCACCCGAGGGCACAAATGGGTTCTGTCCTACAGGCGGGGGGCGTAGGGTGAGTGAGCTGGGAGGAAAGAGCGTGGCGTTGCAAGGAGCTCCTGCCCGAGCTGTTGAGAATCCCACAGAGCAAGGGACAAGTGCTGACAGCTCTGAAACAACACACTCTTTGCCGTTGCCCCCACCCTGTTAGAATAATCTGAGGACAAGATCTCACAGCAGCAGGGAAACAGCGGTTCTAGAAAACTCTGGAAAATGCCTGCCAGCCAAGAGTACAGCCATCTGGCACCCTGGGATCAACCAGAGGGGAAATCACGTTCACCTGCTCAGTATCCATTCAGGTGAAGAGCTCCGAAAGACTCTCAACTACCGAGTGATGCGTACATTCTTGACATCACCCACAGGCTGGTGGGGGGCCAGTGGGTGAAGCCGTGGTGGTCGTGGTGGGGGACAGGGAACCTTGGCTGAGGCAGGCCCATAGAAGACTAGGGGTGAGAGAGCTGGGTGATTAATGAAGGAGGAATGGTCAGAAGAAGGGTGTCCACAAACATCCCAACCCACCTGAAGTGCGCGGTGCTCAGCCTTCATGACCTGGTTCAAATGTTCCTGCTTCAAACAAACCTCTGCCTACTTCCCCAAGAAGAATGGTGGTTTCCTCCTTTGTGTTCCCAACAGCTGTGTTGGCACATAGCTTGAACACAGGGCTCAATGATGGGTGAGAGAAGAGAGAGAGAGAGTGTGTGTCCCCCCCACAGATGATGAGGTCTGGGTGTGAAAGACCTGTGCCTTTATCCATCTCTGAACACTATGTGAAACCCTGCAGAATCAGTCAGACCCTAGAGTCTAGTGACTCCAAGGAGAGCCCGTCTGTTGTCTTCCAAGCCCGGCAACATTCCTTCTTTTCTTTGATAGCCCTATCCCCTCCTTTTCTCCTGAGGAATACCCATCTCTCCATCAATTTGGCCCAGGAGACTCACTACTCCTTCTCTATATCTCAGAAATGGGCACATAACCCAAGCCCGGCCTGTCAGGGTATCCCATTTCCCTCAGGCTCAGTGATTCTTCCAACAGGGACCCATAAGCCAAGTCCAATCACTGAGCCTTACATCTGGGTTTTGTTGGAAGCCCTCTTTCTGCTGGGGTTGCCATCTATAAGGACATCACTGGGAGAGCTCTTCACTGTGGAGAGCCTGCCTGAAGTGAAGCTAGCACGGAGCCGGACAGAGCTGAGAGATGAAGAGAAACCAAGTCTTGAAGATGCTAGTGAGCCCCTGACACCTGCTCAGTCTTTCCAGAAGCTTCTATTTACATGAGCCAAAAACTTTCCCTTTTCTGCTTAAACCAGTGTGAGTTATGCTTACAATGGAGAGATCCATTCTCCATTTCCTGGGGTGCCTCTAGATGACCCAACACAATGCAGGGTCTAGTCATTCTCTTGCCAGTAGCTACAAGCCCACCAATCAAAGATCCAAATCAGCCAGGGTATAATACAGTCACAGCATGTACCCCCACCAAGGCCTCACGCTGTCCCAAATCCAAGGGTTTGGGAGCAACTGGAATTCCCCGACACATCAAGCCACTGGGTGCAATGGACTGTGGGTTTCCCCACTTGGCCATGTAGCCATCCTACGGCACAAGCAGTGGGTTCAGGTAAGGGAAGACGAGAACTGTCGGTTCTAACCAACTCTGCGCTGGGATTTCTTTTTTACTAATACACGCTGCTCTTTTGGCCAAAACAGACACACAGAGATAGACAATCTAATGTTACTGGAACAGCAGGCAACAATTACCAAGGAGATGTGGTTCCAATTACACCAAGACATCAGAAATGTAGCAGTTAATTAATCGTTTGGGGGTGTACGGTATCTTTCAAGCATCCAATACAGACTTAAAATCATCTTACATAAAACAAGTCATTTCTAAATAGTAAGTTTGCAAGTAAGAACCAAGTTTCTCCCGGCCCTTTGCTAGTCAGGACTAATTAATTCCATATATGAGAGCAAGCTCTTCAAAGTTAAAATGCACATACACACAAATTACCACGACTACCAAATTATAGCTATTATCATCAGTTCTACAGCGTCCCCCTGGAAGGGTAAGACCATCAAGTTCACATTTGGAGATTAATACGCTCTCGCTCTCTTGTCTTGATTTCCCTTGTCGGTACGTTGTGCCTAGAAGCAAGCATCATCATATCATGACATCAGCTCGCCCACTGCCTGTTAGGCCATAAGCTGTCAAAACAAGCTTCACACTGCAGATAGGACAAAAAAACGGGGAGTGAAGGCCAGTAGCCCCGCTAGCTCAGACACTTTATGAAGGTTTTTCATTCTAAATTCACTCATCAGGGGAAATCTGCCCAGCTGCACCGATCGGAATCCCTCTACTCATCCGTGCTGCAGATTAAGCACCTTACAGGTACATGTTGAAGACCTGTGTCTTGGAAGGGTAGGTCGTGGTCACGTGTGTGCACGTGTGGCCACGCGTCTGCACGTGTGCTGAGAAACGGGGCGAGAGAAGAGACCTGTCGCCCCAACCTCCCCCACGGGTGGAATTCTGATCCTACAAGAACAACCTGAGTAAACTGTTCGAATTGGGCTTCTCTATTTAAATAAGTCTTCTCATTAATCCTTGGGGGAGATCCTTCCAGAAGGCATTCATCCACGTGAGGAAATGAGCCCTTCCCAATTACCCATATAATCTACGCGCATCCTGTTTTGCTGCCTAAAAGAATCTTGCAAATATAAATGTCGATATAGGCGCTCAGCCGGCTCGTTTGGTTTTGTTTGGTGAATTTTTATTGGTGTTTGAGGAGCTTTGGCTAATCATTCAAACAAAATCGACTGACATATAAGAAAGCACATGGGATCTGAGTGACGGGGGGAAGAAGAGATGGAGATACGTCAGGAAAGCTTGTGTCAGAAAGTGTGACGACTTGGCTTACTTTTGATAAAGGGAGGAACAGAGATGGTTGGGAAGGAAGTCAGGGGAGTGGAGAAAGCCAGGAAAAGTTTCCTAAGGAAAGGGCAGGGTTGGTTGGTTGGTTGGTTGGTTGGTTGGTTTTGCAAGGGTTAACAGCCTCTTGCTCTACATGTTCAAGCCTCCTTGCCCCGGTTGTGCCCCTCCCATCTACTCTGCACTTACCTGCATGGGATTAAGCGTAACTGGGTCCAGGCCTGCCCGTTTGGACAAAAAGTACCCGGAGAGCAGGCACCACAGCCTGTGGGGAGTGCTCAGCAGACAAGTCACCGTGCTCCCCCGGGGAGGAGCCATCAGGCATCGGTGCCCGTACCCCCATCTCCTGGGAAATTCCACCCACAGAATCGCCTGCCACGGGGATGATTTATTTGTTCATTCATGCAGACAGTTTGCGTGCAGAGGGCCAGGCACGGTACCTGGCCCCAGCCAGTGCCCGGAGAGTCACAGGTTTCCCAACCGAGGCACCCGCCAGGATGCATCCGTCTTGCCACCTCCAGGAGCCCCTGGGGGACCGGTCAGTGAAGCCGACTGGCCAGCGGACAAATAAACACACGGAGGTTCTAGAGAACAATCCAACCCAACCCATGGGTGGCTTCCGTCTGTCTCCATTCCACGTGACTTCATTCATCCCATAGTATTTATGAGGCACTTGCTGTGTACTTAGCGCTTTTCTAGGCAGTGGGGCTACAACAGTAAACAAATCGAAAACAAACAAACAAACAAAAAACCCTGTCTTGAGGAAGTTTACAATCTAGAGCGAGAGACAGATAAATAATAAAACAACTATATGTTAGCCAGTGATGAGTAGTCGCAAGGTCAATGAGCCTCAGCTTCTTCATCTGCCAAATGGGGAAGATAATGTAATGATGGGGATCTTGCAAAAATTTAAGAAGTTAATTCACATAAAGCATTTCCATCAGTGTCTGGGGCTACATGTTCAGTAAACATCAGGTCGTTATTATCATGATCGTTATCCGGGCTGGTTCCCTGCATTCAGGTGTCCACTGCTTAGCAACACCACGGGGCTTCCGTGGAGTCTTGGCGAGGGTGCTTGGCACCCAGGCACCCAGGCCTGACAGCTCTGGGTGAAGATAAATCACGCTTTGTTTAAGCTCGACAACTGGAAACAGAATACCAACAGTCTTCTCCCTCACTGGAAAAATCCCACAAGGCGGGCACAATGCTTTTTCAAATTAGAAGAAAAAAAGGATTAGGACACAGCGGAGGATTTTGGCCGAGAGGGCGAGAGCTGCATTGAACCCAACAGAGAGCCTCCGAAGCGTGGTGAGGCGTCAGGGTCTCACGGAACACGCCCTGCGGTCACAGGCCTGCTTTAAATCTCAGGTTACTGAGGGGGGCACTTGATGGGATGAGCGCTGGGTGTTATTCTATATGTTGGTGAATTGAACACCAATAAAAAATAAATTTATAATAAAAAAAGGAAAAAATAAAAAATAAAATAATAAATCTCAGGTTATCACTTAGGTGGTAAAGTGACTTGGGCACCAGGCACCTTGTGCCCGCCCGGGCCTGCACAAACAGGGTAGGGGAAAGCGCAGGGAGGCAAAGAAGGACCAATGCACGTATCTGGATGAGAGGAAGTGCTGGGCTCCTGCTGGATGACACCGCTGTGTCCCCCCTGAGACGGAGGGTGGATCAGTTTCCTATGCTGGAGAGTCTAACGCTGCACACTTTGCTTTCTGGGGTCAGGCCTGAATCAGGAGGTAAGTGTTTATAGACACACATCTCGGGGTACTGGGTCTTCTGTAGAGAAATAGGAAGAACGTAGGGAGTAACGGCCTCAGGGCAGATGCCAGCGTGTAAAGGACAGCATTTGCGAGGGAAGATGGTAGAGAGGAGGGAAGGGTCCCCAGGCCTCTGCCTCCAACTGGCCTAACATCCGTCAGAGAGCACAAGGGATGTGATCTATTTTTGCAAACATACTACCTGCTACCCAGAACGAGGAGGGGAGACACATGTTCTCCTTGCTTTCTGCCAGACTAACGGGAAGTAGACTAGGATGGCTGCCAGCGCGTCTCAAAAAGACATTTCTAAAAGAAACTATAGAACAGGCAGGCTTGATCAAGATAAGCCAGTTCCAGAAACCCTGCCAGAGCGGCAGAGGCATTTTTATTCATGTTAATGCCCTAGAATTAACCCAGAGGAAAAAATAAAATAAAATCCCAAACATACACACAAAAAATGGCTGCACTTATTTTCTTGATGCAATAGAATTGGCACAAGGGCAAACCCCAGTTTCTCTGTTTTCTTCCTGGATCTTCATGGAAACTGTACGGTTTTGTGGGTTTTGTAAAACGCATGCTTGGTGATGTGTCGGCTCTGAGAGGCAATGGGAAACAAAGGCCATCACACCAGGACAAAGGTCTGGGGGAAGCAAAACCTCAATAAAATCTATTTGGGGGATCCCCAGGTGGCTCAGCGGTTTAGCACCTGCCTTTGGCCCAGGGCGCAATCCTGGAGACCCAGGATCAAGTCCCGCGCCGGGCTCCCTGCATGGAGCCTGCTTCTCCCTCCTCCTGTGTCTCTGCCTCTCTCTCTATGTCTATCATGAATTTAAAAATAAATAAATAAATAAAGATTTATAAATAACTAACTAAATAAATAAATAAATATCTATTTGGGAAATAGCTGAGGGAAGCCTATAAAAGAATATTAGGAAAACGTATCCCAAGGGAGGTTCTCTGAGATGTCTGACAATTCGTGGAAGGCCTGCATGGGTCACAGACACCATAAATGTGCCCAGACACTGACCCTTTGGGAGTCAGGAAGCCTGCTGCACCCATGGCCCTGATTTTTAGTGTTGGAACCCCAGGTACATGATTTCAGTCAACTGCTCCTCAGTCTCCTCACCTGCGAAATGGGTACAATATTTAACCCCGAGGAACGCACATCGTAAGGTCACGTTCAGGAAATTGCTTGGCGAGCCCCAGTCCCGAGCGTGAGATCCCACTCCTCCAGGAAGAGTTCCTCGGTCTTCCCCGGCGCAGCTAGGACTATGCGCCAAGTATTCAATAAACACAG
This sequence comes from Vulpes lagopus, assembly GCF_018345385.1. Taxonomy (NCBI): domain Eukaryota; kingdom Metazoa; phylum Chordata; class Mammalia; order Carnivora; family Canidae; genus Vulpes; species Vulpes lagopus. The sequence goes on from NC_054831.1 coordinate 132,430,879, forward strand.
CAACAGTTCACCTAGGAGCCCCAAATTGTCCTTTTCATTTAACACCAGGCTCTGGCAACACTTCATGCACCGGGGGAGAAGAGAAATGAACACCCACCCTGAGATGTGCAGAACTGAGATACGCTCTAATTAGCTTCCCTGGAAACGCAGCCAGCCTAGCAACGAGGCTTAGAACCAGCGCGCTCTTAAAGAGACCGGAACTTTGAGGCCTGAGTGCACGCGGCCCTTCGTGGAAGGTTCCAGAGTCCCCGGGTCCCTGGTCACGGTGGAAGGGCCATCGACAGAGGCCCTCAGTCCCGAGGTGGTGGCAAGATCACAGAGCCCTGGAGTCAGCCTGGCCTTGGATTCTTACTGCATCACGTAGCAGCTGTGGGCGCTCAGGTTAAAGGATTTCAGCCTAATTTCTCTCCTCTGAAACTTGCCACCGTGAATCCCACGTACCTCCTGGGATTACATAAAATCACACATATAACACGTCTGGCTTTCTAAAGTCATTTAGGGCTGCAGCAGAAGGGTTTTGCGTGACGCCGAGGCCCACTGAGGGCGTGTAGGCCCCCTTTGCAGGTAGCTCTACGAAGCCTTCCTAACACACAGGGGGTCGTGGAGCATTCCTGTCCTCGTCAGCTCCCCCTTTTGAAGCCAAAAGAAGACCAAGGGGAGAGAAAAACCTAGCAACTTAAAAATACGTTTTCCTCGATTGGCACACACATACTACGGGCCAACGGTGGGAAAACATAATTATCATAATACGTTTTCTTGAAGGTTGGTTTTTACATCTTCAACTGTGTTAAAATGTGAATTTTGTCCAAATCAAGAAATAACTTGAGAGTGTAAAAAAAAAAGAAAGGGAAAGAGATTATAGTAAAATCAATATTAGCAAGAGTGAAATTGCAAGACTAGAGGCAATAAAATCTTTCCCAAGCCAAAGGAAAGAGATCTCATCATAAAATTATAATAAATTACTTCGGTTTTATCACTTGGTAAATTGCTTGAATATTAGTATCACTGAGGCTACATTTCCTTTCAACCAAAGAACGCATTTCAGCCTTGGCCCCAGTGCAAATCAGATTAGGGCGGCATCATTCGACAGCATTATCTTATTCACTCGGATAGGAGCTCATTATTTTAACCACGGCCCCACTTCCTTGCCCTCAGACTTTTCTCCAAAACATCATTTTTATTTAGATGCTGTGTCCTGGTCCTTCCAACAAGGCTATTTATGGACATTGATGTTTGAATTTCACATCATTTCTATACGTTACTCAATATTATTCTTCTTTTGATTTTTTTTCCAGCCATGAAAAAAATGTAAAGAGCATCCTTAGCTTGCAGGCTCAAAGGAACAGGCAGGGTTCAGACCCAGAGTCTGCAGACCCTTGTGCTGTCTTCTGAAATGGTCCCTGCTCTAGGCGGTGCAGGAACATCAACAGCTGTGTGTCCGGGCATCTTCTCCTCCTTAGCTCCGGGTCCTGGGATAGCTCAGCATCCTCATGCTTCTCTGAGATTTTGACCGGGCTGGGGGGGGGGGGGGGTCCTCTCTTGCCTGACTTAGGATAACACCACTTCCGTGCGGCCTGTGCAAGCGTCCTAGTCAGGATGACTTGGAGGCTCCTTTGAAAGCCTCCACTCCTGGGCATCTCGACTTGTTCAGGAAACTCCAGATTATGCAGAACAATTGCAGCAGACGTAGCTACCACACGGCACCGAGCCTTCCTCGGCGTAAGATACTACCGCTCTATTGCGATGTAGTGGGAAGCGTGAAGATGGTGGTTGGCAGGGTATGGCGTTGTCGGGAGAACGAGATGCAAAAATTACAAGATGTAAGTTTGAGACACTTTACAAAAAGTGCTAACGAGGTCCACGTCCCCCCAAAACCTTCTTCTTTGGTGCCTTTCTCTGAGTTTTGGTAAGAATTCCATGACTTGGGAGTATGATGTTCCAATGATCATCTGCTGCCAAATGACAGATGGGGGCACGTACCCCGCAGCAAAGCTCCTGAGGCCACTGAGGAAAAACACAGCACACAACAGACACCCTCTGTGGACTGTTGTCGGGGGACTTCTGGTTGGTTGGTTGGTTGGTTGGTTGGTTGTCTTTTCTTCTCACTGAAGGGTTTTCGGGGCAAGATCCCTCTCGTTGTGCTGGATGGAGCCCTTGAACATTGCCTCCCGCACGCAAAGCCCAAACCGAGGCCCAACTTTGTTTCTGCAGATTTGAAAGAACAGGTTACAGTTTCCTACTTAAGGTTGGCTTTTCTCTCGGGAGTGGCACTGAGAGGAGCCGCAGCATGCTTGGGGCAGGTGGGGGGGGGGTGGGAGAGCCAGGAGAGCGAGGATTCTGGAAGCCACATCATCAGAGAAGAGATTAAAAGGGCCAGGGATGACCATTTTGGAAAACTGAAGATGCACAGAGGCGTGAACAGGTGAATGCTATCGCCCTCTTCAAGTCTCTGAAGTGCCATCACAGGGAAGGGAAATTAAGAAGCAGACCTCAGATCAACAGAGAGGTGCCACAGGGCAGAGATGCGCATCCCTATCAGACTCGAAGTGTTCTTTTCATTTTTTTTAAATTTTTTTAAATTTTTATTTATGATAGTCATACACAGAGAGAGAGAGGCAGAGACACAGGCAGAGGGAGAAGCAGGCTCCATGCACCGGGAGCCCGACGTGGGATTCGATCCGGGGTCTCCAGGATCACGCCCTGGGCCAGAGGCAGGCGCCAAACCGCTGCACCACCCAGGGATCCCGAAGTGTTCTTTTCACAATATATGTAGGGATTTCTCTTCATGGCCCGAATTTAATTGTAAAGGAGAGGTAAGTGCAAGGAATATGTGCTAAAAAATAATGTATATTTTGAAAAGTAGGTTCTCAGGCAGGGCTAGCCTACGGATCACCCTGACGTCATTCGGAGTCAAGAGATAAGCAGTTGAATATTGTCAACACTGGCATTTTGGAATAAGAATTAAATTAGTCTATTTGTATGTAGGTGAAGCAGCTACAAAAATTCAACCATACAAAAAAATTCTACTATCGTATCGTTGTAAACAGGTTCTTCGCCTGCATATACACCCGCATCAGGTGGTTCACAAAACATGTAGGAGGAGCAAAAAAAAATCTCTGAGAACTGCGGAACAATTAGCTCTTTTTCCTGCCCACTAAATGCCAGTAGCTTGCAGGCAGCCTGGCTCCACTGCCCAGGCTCACGAACCCCACACTATCCCACCTCCCTATATAGAGTCGATAAGTTTAGGGTATCCAACCAACCAACACTCTCACTACTTCCAGAGGCTGGAGGTCTAACATCAAGATGTTGGCAGGTTGGTTTGTTCTGGGGCTGCGAGGGAAGGATCTGCCCCTCTCCGTGGCTTGTAGGTGGCTCTCTCTCTTCTGTGTCTTGTCTTTTCTCTAAGTGAGTCTCTGTATCTAAATTTCCCTTTTTTACAAAGACGGAAGTCATACTGAGTTAGGGCCCACCCTAGTGACCTTAATTGCATCTGCAACTTCCCCATTTCCAAATAATTCTGAGGTCCTGAGGATTGGGACTTCAACATATGATTTTTCGGGCTGAGGGGTGATAATTCAACCCAGAACAATGTCCTAAATTAGGCGACGCTTATAACACACCTAGCGCATGCTGTGCACACCTTAAGTGTTCGATAAATGGTTTTTATTACCACTGTTATTTCTATAATTAAGATCCTTTCTCCAAGAAAGAATCAAGGAAGACCATAAAATAAAAATCTCAGAGGGGATCCCTGGGTGGCTTAGCGGTTTGGCGCCTGCCTTTGGCCCAGGGCACGGTCCTGGGGTCCCGGGATCGAGTCCCGCATCAGGCTCCCGGCATGGAGCCTGCTTCTCCCTCCTCCTGTGTCTCTGCCTCTCTCTCTCTCTATTTCTATCATGAATTTTCAAAAAAAATAAATAAAGATTTAAACATAAATAAATAAATAAATCTTTAAAAAATAAAAATAAAAATCTCAGAGACACTCAAATCAGCTAGATCCATGGATTTGCAAAAGATAAGAAAAGCAAGGACACATGTCTGGTTGGACTATTTTTTTACCAAACACACCCATTGTTAGCCTAAATTAGGCCTCCCCGGACTTAGCTAGGCAGATTCCAAGGCTAGTCCACCTTATGCACTACGCAGCCTACCAGAGTCTGTAATCTGTTCTACAACACTGTGACTAAACCAGTTCCGTAGAACTTAACCAACACTTATTTTCTGCTCTCATTAACCAATGAGTCCATCCTTTCATTCAAAAACATTTGTATATCTAGGGGCGCCTGGGTGGCTCCGTCAGTTACGCATCTGACTCTTGATTTCAGCTCAGGTCACGATCTCAGGGTCGTGGGATCGAGCCCCACATCGCACTCCGCACCGAGTCTGCTTGTCCCTCTCCCACTGCTCCTCCCCTCCCCCCACTTGCACTCTCTCTCAAATAAAATCTTAAAAATTATTTGCATAACTGATCTGGGCCACATCCTGTTCTAGGCACTGGGAATACATATGGAAACACAGAAGGAGACTCTATCTTCAAGATGCTACAGTCCCAAGGGCAAGACAGATACTAAACACATAACCCAATAAAGAAGATACTTTAAGAGAGCAAAAGTGTCATGAAGAAATAAGACGAGGGAGAGAGAGGGGACAAGAGAAGACCCGCCACAGGCAAAGGGATTGAGGAGGTTTCGCATCAGTCTAAGGCTGGGATGATGCAGAGGAAGTGACCACATGAAGACACGGTGCGGGGTCGGGGCGGGGCAGGGGGCTCTAAGCAGCAGCAACAGGTGCAAAGGCACGAGCGTGGTGGGGGGAGGAATGGAGAGACCTGGAACTGGAGCCTGATGAGCCAGGGAGAGAAAGCAAGAGAAAGCTGCACCAGAGGGCAGCAGCCAGACCACGCAGGGGCTTCTTTTTTTTTTTTTTTTTAAGATTTATTTATTTATGATAGACATAGAGAGAGAGAGAGAGAGAGGCAGAGACACAGGCAGAGGGAGAAGCAGGCTCCATGCCGGGAGCCCAACGTGGGACTCGATCCCGGGACCCCAGGATCATGCCCTGAACCAAAGGCAGGCGCTAAACCACTGAGCCCCCCAGGGATCCCCCATGCAAGGGCTTCTAAATCTCAATGGGAACCTCAAGTGTCGTAACAACAGCTTTCCCCTCTTCTTGTGATTTGCATCCGGGGACAGCAAGGGCAGGGGCCACGTCCACCCAACAGAGCCATTCAGGTCTCCCTGCCTCGGGCTGGGGGCCCAGTGGTGAAGAGAGAGGTGGGATTACAGGGCAGAAGCTGAGCTGTAGCAGCAGTGACTCCAGTGGAGGAGGCGGCAGGAAAGACGGGGAGAGACACGGGCGGACGATGAGAAAGGAGGTAAGGTCGGAGGAAGAGGGGAGGCAGGGCCGAGGGTCACGGGCATCACCAGGAGCTTTCAGCCGGTGGCACAGAATCAAGCTCGGAAGGTCAAATACACACGGATCTTCCTCCGGCCCCACGATGCTTCGTCTAACCTTTCCCAGGAGGACGTCAGGCTTCCTCCAATGCTACTCAGCTCATCACGGCCTCCGACACGTCCGCTTGCATCGCCGTCCGCCCTGAACGCAAAACATCATGGGAACGCTTCAGGGACACTGGTGGAGACACGTGAGTCTCAGCCCTGCTCGCAGGGGGCCACGGCCGCGCCTGGAGCGCGTCTCCACGCAGAGGCCCGAGGCGGTCGGTCTGCGGACAGTCTGCTCTGCTCTCACGGGACGGTAAGCCTGGGAAACTAGAGCTGAGCACCTGCGACGGCCCACCCCAGGCTCACGTCTCCACGCTGGACCCCTTCATCCTGAGAGCCTTCCCCCAAACGTAGCTCTGATCATAAATTTCAAGTGGTATTTTAGCATTTCACTACTTCCATATTCTGAGTTGGCACTCGCCCTTGTTCCTGGGGAAATTAAAAGTCCCCAAGATGAAACCTCATTAGCAACACAACAGGGGACAGGCAACCGCTGCCATGCAGGGCACAACACAGGGTGCTGCAGGTGACTCCTCCGTGGCGGGCCGCGGGGGGATTTTCTACGGGCCGTGGATGGTTTTTATGTGAGTTGCGCAGTTGGTTTGTTAAAGATTTATTTATTAGAGAGAAGGAGTGGGAGAGGGGCAGAAGGAGACGGAGAAGAGAATTTTTTTTTCTTTTTAATTTTTATTTACTTATGATAGTCACAGAGAGAGAGAGAGGCAGAGACACAGGCAGAGGGAGAAGCAGGCTCCATGCACCAAGAGCCCGACGTGGGATTCGATCCCGGGTCTCCAGGATCGCGCCCTGGGCCAAAGGCAGGCGCCAAACCGCTGCGCCACCCAGGGATCCCCCGGAGAAGAGAATCTTAAGCAGAGTCTACGCTGAGACCCTGAGGTCATGACCTGGGCCGAAACCAAGAGTCTGACGCCCAGCTGACCGTGCCACCCCCGCCCGCGCCCCTACCGGCGGACATCCGGAAGAAACACAACTAGTGCCCCAAATCCGTGGTAGGATGAGTCTGAGTAAAAAGGGAAGATTATATAGTCGATTTTTCAAAGGTATTATTTAGATAATAATACAGATGTCACTGATTTGGCAACTGCATAACCGTTCAGGCATTTCTTGAAAGCCGAAGGCCTATTTAGTCTTGGGATACACACTTGGCTAAGAGCAAACAGGGAGCCAGAGATGTTTCTGGGCACAGAAGAGACCGTTCAGCCACCAGACGGGGGCACCTCCTGCGTGGATGTGCACAGGGGGCTTTTCCAGATTGACTCCGCAGCGCCCTGCACGTGCCTCCCCTCGCAGACTTCCACGTGGTGGGCTGTGGGCTTCCCCGGGGTCTGACCCACCCCTGGGGAAGGCCCCTGACCTACCACGTCCTCGCTGTGTGACCTTGGGCAAGTACCTCCACCTCTCCTCTGCCCCAAATCTCTTCTACTGTAAAATGGACAAATTTAAATTAAAACCTACCTCCAAGGGTTGTCGTGAGGATTAAAGGAGTTAATACACGTAAAGCCTCTGGAACGGCGCCTGGCTATGGAAAGACACTCTCTTCACCCTCCAACCAAAAGGTAGCGTGACTGTAAAGCAAGAATGTCATCGGTCACCTAGTTTATATATATGCAATTATGCCTGTACTTGCCTATCCCACTAAACTCGAGGCTTCCTAGGCCTGAACCCCCTTTCAGAGCTGAACCCCCGAGTGCTCTGGGTTGGCACACGTTAGTTACTAAGTACTCGGCTCGTGTTTGAATGAGATGAACAAATGAACGGCCCCTCCTGAAACCCTAGGACGGCCTCTTTTAATATAATAGCAACAGCAGGTTTATCACCCAGCAGGCTTGGTATGTCAGCCCCAGTCTGCTTTTTCATAACACATTTTAGCATTCCGGGGCACCTGGGGGGTTCATTCGGTTAAGTGTCCGACTCCTGACTCTGGCTCAGGTTGTGATCCCAGGGCGGTGAGATCAAGCCTCGCATTAGGCTCCACGCTCAGCCACAGAGTCTGCTTGTCCCTCTCCCTTCCCCTGCTTTCTCTCTTTCTCTCTCTCTCTCTCTCTCTCTCATAAATAAATAAATAAATAAATAAATAAATAAATAAATTTCTTTTTTAAAAGAACGTTCTTGCATTCTGTGAACGCATACCTTGTACTAGCTCATTAGGGAGTGTGGCAAGCAGCTGCGGGGAAGCTGAGGTTACTGATGCATGTGGAGCTGCCCACCCCCGAGGAGAGCTCACAGGAGCTTATTTTTATCCTCAGATGCATTTAGGCACAAGATGTTCTTGCACAACCAACTTGATTTCCAGGTTAGGAAATGAACAGAAAACACCGAGGTCGGGAGCGCTGTGCCTGGGCCCCCTACCTTTGTACAGGACGAGACGCAGGCCGCCACTCCAACGACTTCTAGTAGACTTAGAAGTCCAACACGCCTTTTAAATTTAGAATCAAAGAAATTCATCAGGGGAAAGAGTCCATGAGGCAAAAGAGTAAAGACCTCTCCTACTCCAGAGGAGGCAACCGAGGGCCAGGAGGAAGTCAGCGGACCAGAGGCACAAGGATCATTGTCCTCAGAGTCGGGATTCAAACCCAAGACTCCTGACTCCCAGTCCAACACCTTTCCTCTGCCTCCTGCAGGCTTACGATCAAAACCACTGCCAAGGGGTCCCTGGAAAGCCTGCTGAGTTACAGGAGCAAACAGAACACGTGTTTTCCTGGTCCATGACTAAAAGGCAGATACTTGTACTCACACGCCAACGTGCCCGTGTTTGCACTCTGACATGATCTCCATGCTGCAGCTGATCTGGAAACTAATGTGATAGAACCGTGGTCTGTACATCTGCAGAAAGGGGACTGTGGGCCCCATTAGGTAGTGGGGGCACCGACTTTTCAGATGTGCGTGCCAGACACAGATACCTGCTACTTCCTGGCAGGGCTACCTGGACGTTACTGGTCTGTCTCACTTTTCACCAGATGTGCTTCCTTCCCAGTTGGGTGTGTGGTTGTGCTTGTGACCAGTGTTGTGTTTCAATTGCCCGAGTGGAATCTGGCCATCTTTGGTGAAGGTATTTATTTAAAAGAGAGAGAGAATCCTTTCACGCTGTCGTACAATTTTAGAATTAGAAGAGTAAAAATAGCAACTAACCGTTTTTGGAGCATAAATATGCTCTGGAAATTGTGCTAAGTGCTTTACATGTATTACCTTATGTACTCCACACGACCACCCATGAGGCGGTATTATTGCCATTCCTACTCTAGAGAGGAGAACACCGAGGCATCATGGTGGACAGACACAAAAGTGGCTCCTAATGACCCCTGACTCCTGGTGTTCATGCCTCGTGTGGTCCCCTTGAATGCGGGCAGGATCTGGGACTTGCTCTGATCAATAGGATAGCGCGAAGGTGATGGATGCCGCTTCCATGATAGGCCACTTCAGACTCTAACTTCCATCCTGCTGGAGACAGTCTTCATGGACCCTCTTCATTGCCAGCTTTGATGAGTTAAGCCACTGTACAGAGAGCCCCACACAGAAGGAACGCAGAGTAGCCTCCAGCTGACAGTTAGCAAGGAGTTAAGGCCCTCAGTGCAATCTCCCGCAGGGGTTTGGATCCTGGAGCATGTGAGCTTGAAGGCAGATCCTTCCCCAGGCAAGCCTCAGAGGACAGCTCAGCCCTGGCCGACCTTCAATCAGCCCATGAGGGACCAGGAGCAGAAGACCCAGCTGAAGAGTGCCCAGGATTCGTGCCCCACAAATCATGTCAGATGATACGTGTGTGTTGATTTTTTGTCACGCAACTACAGGGAACACAAGCATGGATAAGTTACGTGATTTGCCCAAGGTCACTTAGCTGGCAGGTGGCTTCCTGAGAGCTGAACATTGAGAGTTTATCTTCTAAACCAGACCTGGAACAATCATGAAGTCCAAACCTCTGAGCTCCTTCACAGACGGGCAGATGGACATAGTCTTTTCTCAGAGATTTCTTCTAATAGAAATGCTGTGGCGGCCCTCGCACGCTCATCCGGGGTCCCTAACACTGCAGTCCACTGAGTCACAGGATTCAACAGCAACGCTCAGAACTTTAGGTCGGAAGATCTGAATCTGGAAATCCCTGCCATTCACCTTCCTACCCACCTCCTAAAGCTCAGTCCATCTGAAATTTGCTTAACTTCTCTGAGCTCACCTCGCATTTTGGTTAACATCACGTGCTCACAGTATCACCATGGACATGGGACCTGAATGACATGGGCAGAGTGTTTAGCCCAGGGGTGCCTGGCATGCGGATAATTGCTATTTCTTTATTCAAAAGATTCAGTTCAAGTTCCACTTCTTAGAGATCAGTTTATTAATAGCTTGCCGTTCAAGCCTTTCTTCTGGACTCCAAACCTACATAGCCAACTGCCTAGGCATACTCTCTGGAACCCCAACTTCATCTCTACCACCCGCCTGCCCAATAACCTGCCCCCCCTCCAGTGTGCCCCGTCTCTGGGGAAGCAAACACCTGTGTCTGGTTATACAAGTCAGCACCTGGGAGTCAATCTTGACACCTCCCTTACACGCATCCTGCCCCAGCTAATGCATCACAAGGGCCTCCTGGTTTTCTCCAGAGCCTATTCTACTACTTCTCAACGACCAGCCCCATCCTGTGCCTGGATTCTTGCAAGAGCTGCCTGATGCCCCACATCCAGACTGCCCACTCTGCTATCGTCTCTACTCTGCAGGAATTATGGTTATTTTCTAAGTGAAATTTTACAACATATACACAAATCATAAAGATACAATTTGATGAGCTTTTGCAAAGTGATCACACCCACCAAACCAACACCTGGATCAAGAAGCAGGATACCACCAGCATCCCCCCTCCACCTGTACCTCTTCCAGCCAGAACGTTAGGTACACCACAGTACGCTACATTGTGCTTTTGCAATACAGTGTAAATGTTCTAGAATTTTCCATACATGTACTTGTGCAAACATATGCTTATGATTGGGCCATAAACATTTCTGACGGGTCTATCTACAAGAGTAGCCCAAGGGTTGGGTCACAGCATGGGAATACATTCAACACTGGCGGACACAGTTTTCCAAAATAGCTGTGACCCATCTGCACTCCTCCCAGCCCCGTATGATTGTTCTGATCGCTCCACATCCCTTTCAACATTAGAAATCATCTGTCACTTTCAATTGACCTATTCCGGGGGCGGGGGGTGGGGGGTATGAATGTATACCATCGTGCTTTTAATTTGCATTTCCCTGATTCCTAATGAGGCCGAACAGTTTTCATGTGCTCTTTGGCTATTTAGAAGTCCTTTTTGTGAGGTGGATGAGAAAATCTTTTGCTCATTTTTTTCTATTTCTGCCTGCCTTTTTTACTGTTGATTTATATAGGTGTTTATGAAAAATAAAAATAAAAAAATAAAGGTCTTTATTTTATGGAAATGAGTCTTCTGTCAACTATAAGTTTTGCAAATATCTTCTTTATTCCAGGAACTCCCTTTTCACTCCCTTAATAGGATCTACTGAAGAACAGAAGCTCTTAATATTAATGTAGTCCAAGTTACCTATTCCTTCTTCCTTTTTGGTTAGTTTTTTTGTATCCTTTTTTTTTTTTTTTTTTTTTTTGTTTTTGTTTTTTTGTTTTTTTGTTTTTTTGTATCCTAAACGTAATTTTGCTCACCCCAAAATCATGCTCCCCTACATTTTCTTCTGTGACAGTTTTTTGTTTTGTTTTATTTTTGCTTGCTTGGTCTTTCACGATTAAGTCTACAATCCACCTGCCATCTTTTTCATATGAGTATCCAACTGACCGGCACCATGTATTTGAAAAACAAACAAACACGTATTTCACTACCACACTTCAGTGTTGCCTTATAAATCAAGCGACTGTCTTTGTGTGTTCTCTGTCTGGATCCTCTATTCTATTCCACTGGTCTTTTTTTGTTCATCCATTTGTCAATTTGAAGGTCTTAATTACCATAGTTTTTAATATGCTTTGGTATGGGGGTGCCTGGCTGGCTCATTGGGTGGAGCGTGTAACTCTTCACCTTGGGGTTGTAACTTTGAGCCCCATGATGGGCAAAGAGTTTCCCTAAAAAATAGTAATAATAAGCCTAGGTATGTAACAGTGTGAGTCCTTCATCTGTTTTTTCTTCTTCTAGATTGCCTTCATTAGCCTTAACCCTATGTACTTTCACATTGATTTTAAATTATCTTGTCAGCCTCTGCCCCAAAAAGGTAGGACTTTTTTGAGGGGATTGCAGTGAATCTATAGATCAATTCAGGAAAAACTGACATTTTTACAATACTGGATTATCTGACCCACAAATATGGTATATCCATCTAATTATCTGTCTTCTTTAATTTCATTAATGTTCAATTTTTAAAGCTTTAATTAGATTTCAAAATACCAAATTCTTATACTATTATTAAATGTGCCTTTATTAAAACTTTCATTGCTGCTAGCATTAAAAACAACGTATTTTTGTATATTGTTGTATCCAGTAACTGTGCTAAGTTCATGTATTAATGTAAAAAATTTGTATGTAGATTTTTTGGAATTTCTCTATACATAATCATTTTCCCTTATAAATAGTGGTGGATTTTTTTTCCTCAATAGTTATGATTTTTATTTCTTTTTCTTTTATTTCTTATTACAACTGTCTACAACTTCCAGAAAGTAGTGATAAAAGAAATCCTTGCTTTATTCCTGGTCTCAAGGGGAAAGGCTTTAAATATTTCACCACGAAGGATGATATTTGCTATAGGCTTCTTGTAATCTTTATTGTATTAATGGAGTGCCCTTCTATTCCTAGTTAAACATATTCTTTTCAAAGAAGAAATTTGGTCATGATGTTCCTTTCTTAGAGGTTTTCATTGTGCTCTTGACTGTCTACAGCCTCCCCATAGACAATATATGCTTCTTGTTCTCTACTTTCCAACCTCAGTTACTTTCAGTTTCTTTTTTTTTAATAATAAATTTATTTTTTATTGGTGTTCGATTTGCCAACATACAGAATAACACCCAGTGCTCATCCTGTCAAGTGCCCCCCTCAGTGCCCGTCACCCAGTCACCCCCACCCCCCGCCCTCCTCCCCTTCCACCACCCCTAGTTCGTTTCCCAGAGTTAGGAGTCTTTATGTTCTGTCTCCCTTCCTGATATTTCCTACCCATTTCTTCTCCCTTCCCTTCTATTCCCTTTCACTATTATTTATATTCCCCAAATGAATGAGAACATATAATGTTTGTCCTTCTCCGATTGACTTACTTCACTCAGCATAATACCTTCCAGTTCCATCCACGTGGAAGCAAATGGTGGGTATTTGTCGTTTCTAATGGCTGAGGAATATTCCATTGTATACATAAACCTTCTTGACAATGCCATACTCCCATCACCAGAGTTCCTTTGTAGGTGCTTTTCCCCCTGCCCTGGAAGGCTCTCACAGCACCCTCTTCATATGCCCTTTTCCTTATTAATCTTACTCATCCTACAGACCTCTGCTAGAGAGTCCCCTCCTCAGGGAATCCCTCCTGAGCCAGTGGCCCCAAAGCCAGATCAGGCTACTTAGGGACAGTTTCTTTGCCTTTCTTTCAGCTCTTATTCCCACTACACATACTACCCTGTAAACTTCCTAGAAACAAAGACTTTTGTTCCCCATTATAATTGCAGGGACCAGCATGGTGCCCAGCTCCATGTGAGTTGGTGCTCAATAAATATCTGCTGAATGAATGGATGAATAAACAAACAAACAAACTCAAACAACTCATTTTAATCTTGGTCTCAATTCCCATAACTATAAAATGATGAGCTTCTTGTCTTTTACCTTTGACATTTTAGGATTCTGACTGGAGAATAGAATTGTTGCAACATGTAGGAGTCAACTTTTGATGATTATGACTAATTCTCTACTTTTATGGTTTTGTTGGCTTCACTGAATTTAAAAACATAAAAGCCAGTTGGTATGCTTTTTGTGACTGTGACCATTAGTACTCTGAGCTCAACTTAGCCTTGTTAGAGGCGGATGGTAGACCTTGTCCGCAGGGGAGCCCTGCTATCAGAAAATGGAATGCCCTAGATCAGAGCTTCACAGAACACATGGGGACCGTGTTCTGGAACCAAACTAAAGTTAACTGCCCTGTCATGGAGCTTCCCTGGCTGCTTCAGAAACCAAAGTCTTTATGATGTCATTCAGGAAGATTTCTCTTCAACACTGGAATGAAGTCCTTTTATACATAAAACTCAGACTTAACTCCAGATAAATTAGAAGAGGAATGTTTATATCACAAAAAGAATATCTGTAAAAGTAAATGGCTCTCAGCTTTAAATTATTATTATTAATTATTATTATTTAAATTATTATTATTATTAAAGGGATTGACATAAAACTATGATCCTGTTAAAAAGGGGGGGAAAGGCAATTGTGCATGTCAGTTCTATTTCTCTGTAATGCATAAGGAGGAACATCTATATGATGAATCAAAATGCTATTCAGTGACCCCATGCCCTTCCCTTACTACACAGTTACTCTCATCACTTTATCCTCTTTTATTGTTCTTACAATCTAATCACTTTCTGAAGTTACCATGTTTATTTAGTCTTTTTTTTTTTCCCTAACCCAACCAAAGTGAAACCTTCATAAGGACCAAGACCTCGTCATTTACCACCATGTCCCAGGACCCAACACAGTGCATGGATGATAGCAGGCACTTGATACATATTCAGAGAATGACTAGACCAACCACCAATCAACTTATCTGTAGAAACATAAAAGATAATGCCAGGTTAGAGACAATTACATAAAGAGGAGATGTTTATTATATATCTACTTACTTCCCTCTAAAATAAGTTAATGTTGGGATCCCTGGGTGGCGCAGCGGTTTAGCGCCTGCCTTTGGCCCGGGGCGCGATCCTGGAGACCCGGGATCGAATCCCACGTCAGGCTCCCGGTGCATGGAGCCTGCTTCTCCCTCTGACTATGTCTCTGCCTCTCTCTCTCTCTCACTGTGTGCCTATCATAAATAAATAAAAATTTAAAAAAAAATAAAATAAAATAAGTTAATGTTGATGAAAGCCTTTTTAAAAAAATTAAGCTCCTTCCCTTCATTTCTTTATGAAATCTGGTAATCTGATAAGCTCTAGGACAAGATTTGCCTTAGTAACAAAGAACTTCCACATCCCAGGGGCTTAAAACCATAAGGATTTCACTTCATTCTCATTGTCCCCCCTACCCCATCCCAGGTCAACTGCAGCCCCAGCCATGTTGCCCTCAGTCTGAGACCCAGTCTCAAAGAGCAGGGTTTTTTTGGGGAGATCAGCCCTTAAAACATGGGATTTGACATGACACAAAATACTTCTACTCTCACTGCCTTGGCCAAAGCAAATCCCACGGTCAAGCCTGCCATCGATGGAGTAGGGGAGGAGCACCACAGGCAGGAGCTGGAATGTCGGGTCGACAAGTTGTATTCTCTGTCACACTGCGGTTTCAGCTCAGGGAGATGAGGAGAGAGAACAATGGAGATTCCAGGTCCAAACTTAGGAACATAAATAGGAACTGTTTTCATTTTATCCTTGGAAGCCACCTGAGCTTATATAGAAGTTCTCTTCTGATGGGCTGCAAAGACACTCTCGGATAACCAATCTGCCCACCTGCCATCAGGTGGCAGCGTCAGTACAGTAACTTGCTCATTCCTCTCCTGCTTTTCACCTTCCCCGGGAGCTCAGAGTCCTTCATGGAGATTTTCCTTTTACTTTCCTGGATGATTTTGCCTCTAACAGAGATGCATAATTCTGGAAACTGTAAGCCTTTAATTCCCAATGACATTATCTAAAGGTGGGCTGATTTGACTGATAGCAGCCAGCATTCAGGAATAGCCCTTTAGTGAAAGGTATTCCTCTGAGCCACCACTTTTAGGAAATTATCTCTTCCCTCCCCTGACTCAACTACTTACGAGGAGGAAATTTCTTTCCAGAGACTAAGAAGTGATACCAGAAAAGGAGAGTAAAGATCGATTTTCGAGACCCCCAATTTCAGGCTGGGTACACGGGAATGGAAGAAATAACTCAAGAGGAGAATAATTTTGATAAGAAGGATAAGAAAGATTTACAAATTAGATAGCATTTATGGATTTCCTACTGTGTACAGTGATGTGCTATATTATGCCTAGAAACAGCTCTAAAAGGCAACAGTGCACATATCCGGGGTTACCTACAGTCTAATAAAAAGACAACAAACATTTTCCATGAAATGTTTAAAGTGAGGTTTGTTCTGAAGCAGGATGATCACTCATCCAGCCTGGACACTTGGGGAGCAACCCTATCAGTGCTTAATTCAGAGATAAGGATAAATAAGAGTTAGCTGGAAAGAATGGGAATTAGCTGATTTGTAGGAGGGTAGGGAATGATGGGGGGAAAGGCATCCAGGAGGAGGGGACAGCATGAGCAAGGAACAAAGGGATGGGAATGAGATACATTGCCATCTGTGCCCAGTTCAAGGAGGCTGGGGCTCAGAACACAGACAGGGAAAATGAACCTGGGGAGAGAAGTCAAGATGCACATTGTCAACCATGGTATTTGGTGAAGGAAACTGGGGGAAGAGATGCCAAAAGGGGAAGAGATGCTCTACCCAATGGTCATTAGAAAGTACCCCCACGACCCCAAGTGTAAACAATCAGCCATCAGCTTTCCTCAGTCAAACCCCAAACAAAGCTCGACAGAACAGCTGACCTCTAAAAAAGCATAAAAGGAAAGAACATTTGCTCCATAATAAACACAATAAGACTCATCTCCCTGCAATGCCAAGTTGTTTTCTGCTAATAGCAAGATCACGCGGTCCATTCCAAAATAAAATGTGGTATCACTATGGTTTTCCACTTCTCCAGGCACATGCTGTCAAGAGTTTGAAGCAAATCCTGCTCTGTGACATCATGAAAACATACTGGCTGATTTCCTGTAGTGGTGTGCTGGAGCCAGCTCCTACCAGACTGCAGTTATTACATATTCGGGAACTTCGTAAGCCAATAGTTAAGCAGAACGACATAAATTTGCAATTAAATAAATTACATTAAAGACAAAGATAATACATACTCAGAATACATTGCTTCCTAATGATTTTACTGCAGTGCACTGTTTATCTTTGCTCTTGAAGTTATTTATTTCATCCGTGTGGTAGAAATGCTATGTTTTCCAGCTCCGTGCTCCGTAACATCACACTGGTAGCTTGAAAGCAGTCACAGTTGGAGCACGTACACCACAGAAGCTGGCAAACGCTCCAAACCAGGCCCTCCCCCTGCACCTCACTCCTCCCACCAAGAGCCAGCCGTTCATTACCAGCACACCACTGACTGCATCAGATGTGTTCAATAACGTTCCTCTTCCCTGTTCTTGCTTCTTTACCTCCACCCTCCACCACACATCATGAAGCCACGTATGCACACAAACCCCTGTCTCTACCTACCCTGGTCTCTCCTCTTCATTGGCACATCATCATCCTGGAATATACTCTACTCTTCCACTTCTCTTCCTAAACAAACTCCAGGATGTACAATTCAAACTCCATGTAGCTGGGCTTCCAATAATAATTGCACCTCAGTTTTCTTGTCTATAGAATGGGAGGGTAAGATAAGAAAATCTCAGAGGTACTATAAGAATTGGACACCCTTAGTTTTGATCATCTACACCCTAAAACACTCCACAGCACCAGTGTAAAGTCTTGTTTTACTGAGCACGAGGCAGAGGCCAATTCTGTCCTCCCTGCCTAACTCTGCTATACAATCATCATGTACGTAACCTTAACCAAGTTACCAACCAACGTATACCTCAGTTTCCACACTGATAAATCCACCACTGTCATTGTCATTATCACTGTCCTCAGCACTGTCCACTGGTTCATCTCCGCTGTGAAGCAATGCAATTTCAAAGAAAATTTCAGAGGTGATTGAAAGAGGATTTTAAAAATGAAAGGATCAAAAGGCAGCAAAAGTACACATGCAATCCTAACTACATGGTAGTAATGATCTCAGAAATGGGATTTACCTTGAGTACAATAAAACCAACACTAAACAGATCAATAGAAATCCTAAATAATCATTGAGGATTAGAAACCCAAATAATTATTTAGTAGAATGAGTGTTAACTCTGGAAAAAAAAAAAAAAAAACCTTCTATTGGGCAAGAGCACATGCAAGCAAAATTGTACACTGACTCAAGCTGAAGCCGAGAAATACAGGTGTGAGCCTAGGTTTCAGAGGCTGAGGCAAGCAGATACCTGTGGTCTGGCCCCTGGACTAAGGCAACTCGACTTCTGAAGGAAGCTCCACGAGTACCATACGCTGATGGTCCAAAGTCAGCATAAAGTCAGTCTCTTTAGGGAGAGAGATGACATAGTTGCCCTGGAACAAGTATGAAGCAGGATGGTCTCAGACCAGCCTGGAGGTAGGGTCCTCACGCCTCCACTACCTTCCAGTAGAGTTGATCTGAAAGCAAAACGCTCATCCCAAACCTCAGTCTAGGATAAAGCATTACTAATTCAAACAGGAAAATTTATGACCTGACGGAAGGAAATGCCCTCAATGAGGCAATCCACCTAGAAAAGGCACAAATCGTCTGTAAGTATGGTGTTTTTCACTTTAATATAATCCATAGGCCCAGGGCAGAGAATCAGTAATTGGTCTATTGCAAAGATACATAAAATTCATATTCTACTCTTATGCAGAGATGAATCCAGGGTTCTGTATTTTGAAATGTACATAATTTGGGGGCATTTTTCAAGCAAAAGAAAAATCAAACTTACAAATCCAAAATGAAGTTGAAAGTAAATATTTGTTCAGAACGAATAAAAGAAATCACCACAATTTTAAAAACCATTTTCAAAAACGGGCAAATAACACAAACACCACAAGATTTAGAAAAATCTGGGAAACAGGATAAAATTGGTATCAGTCAACTTCCTAACATACCTCCATAGTCCTTCTTTTCCTCTGTATTTGAACTACATTCTCCCTGGCTGACTCCACATTTGATAGTGATTTTATAGTATTTTCTTTAAAAAAAAAAAAGATTTTATTTATTTGACACACACACACAAAGAGAGAGCACAAACAGGGGGAGCAGCAGAGGGAGAGGCAGAAGGAGGCTCCCCGCTGAGCAGGGAGCTGGATGAGGGGCTCTAGCCCAGGCTCCTGGGATCATGACTTGAGCCAAAGGCAGATGCTTAATCGACTGAGCCACCCAGGTGCCCCTATGGTATTTTCTACCTAGAATATAAAATATAAAAGTAAGGCAACTTGTCCTACAGAGTGGTTGGTCAAAAAACTGGGGGTAGATTAAGGACGGCTGCAAATTCTTATCACTCCTCCCACTGGGGGATGGACTACATTTTCCTTCCCCTGAACCTTTAATGCGGCCAAAGTAGCGCTGTGTGATTTCCCCATCCAGGCCTAACTAATGAAGACTGGCAGCTTCCACTTCCTTCCTCCAGGGACTTCCCTTTTGGAAGCTGGTCACCATGTCATGACAAAGCTCAAGTAGCCACTTGAAGAGGTCAACAGGGGAGGGAACCAAGGGGCCTGGTTGAGTCCCTAGCTGAGTCCGCAGCTGATGGCCAACACCAATGGCAGTTAAGTGAGATCATTTGGGACCTTCTGGGCATCTCAATATCCCAGCTAAAATCTTCCAAAGCAGAACAACCATAGAACAATGACAAATAAGAAGTTTTTTAAGTTAGCAAATCTTTGAGTAGCTTATTGTTCAACAATAATCATTCTCTTCCCAGCATTTTATTACAAAGAAAAGTTGAGGGGCACCTGGGTGGCTCAGTCAGTTAAGCATCTACCTTCAGCTCAGCTCATGATACCAGGGTCCTGGGATCAAGCCTGCGTCTCCCACTTCCTCTGCTGCTCCCCCTGCTTGTGCTCTCTCTCTCTCTCTCTCTCTCAAATAAATACAATCGTAGGGGAAAAAAAGAAGAAAAAATGAAAAGTTGGGGGGCACCTGAGTGACACAGTCAGTTGAGCATCCTGCTCTTGGTTTCAGCTCAGGTTGTGATCTCATGAGATCAAGCCCTGCATCGGCTCCATGCTCAGCGCAGTCTGCTTGGGATTCTCTTTCCCTCTCCCTCTGCCCCTTCCTCTGCTCATGTGCATGCGCTCTCTCTAAAAATAAGTAAATATATCTTTAAAAAAATAAGTTGAAAGAATTATGCAGTAATTATGCTCCTCTTTGATTCTATAGTTAACATTTTATTATACTTGCTTTATCATATTATTTATCCATTTGTCCATTCATCTCATTTTTTATGCATTTCAAAGTTGCAGACATCAGCACATTTTACTCCAAGCACTTCAGCATGCTGCATACCATTAACTTAAGACTTTTTTCATTGAGGTAAAATTTACATAAAACATAATAAACAAACCCGAAGAGTACCATTCTGAGTTTTGACAGATGCACATATCTGTGAAACCCAAACATCTAAAAAGATATAGAACATTACCATTGCTCAGAAAGTGCCCTCCTGTCCCTTCTCAGTCAACCCTGCACCCTACTCCTCCATGGGAAACCAACCACTCTTTGTTTCTACCCAAAGTTAGCTTTCCCATTCCAGAATTGACAAACAGCAAATTATACAATATATTCTCTTTTGTATCTGGCTTTTTTCACTCCGCATAATGTTTGAGATTCATTCATGATGTTGCCTGTGTCAGGAGCATGTCTCTTTTTATTACCGAATAGCATTCTTTTGTATAAACATACCGTAATTTGTTTATCCATTCTCTCGTTGATGGACACCTAGGCTGTTTCCAATTTGTGGATATTAGGAATAAAGGTGCCAGGAATGCTCTTGGGCACGTCCCTCTGTGGACATAGGTTTTCACTTCTCTTGGGTAGATGCCTACGAGTAGAATCGCTGGGTCAGAGAGTAGATGTATGCTTAGTCTTATAAGAAATGTCCATGCCTTTTTCTGAAAGGAACTCTGTTTTTTGTTACCGATGGTTTAAAAGGTTCCTTTCTGCTTTATCTCCTTATTGGTGATGCCCCATCTTTAACACCCTCTCTGCAGTTCCTCACTCAGTGTTGTTTGTTGCCAGGGAAAGGCTTCCGAGGGCTCCAGCCATTTGATCTTCCTAGGCATGTCCTGCCTAGGGCCACAGCAGGTATCTGCTCCAAGGATGGAGGACAAGGTGGCCGTGAAGTCTGGGTCACCCATGCTATCCTCCAATCCTCCTTGGAATCAAAACTGAATCTAAATGCTTGATGGGTTCGCCAGGGGCCTGTGGTCACTAGGTGACTTAAAATTGTATTTCTTTGCTACCATTCTCCCTCTGCCTCCCTGTCTTCCCAACTAGCATATAACCTCCCCTGAGAGAACCTTGCTTCCCTCAATCACTGCTTCATCGCCATCACTTAAAATAGTGCCCAGAAGAGAGTAGGAACTAAATGAAAAAATGGGAAAATGAATGAATCAATGAGTGAACAAATGAATGGCTAGCCCCATTTTTACTTTGTAACCCAACCCTGAAGAATTTACTTCGATACTGGCCTGTAGCTGTGCGGACTGGTGCCTGAGGCCCCATCTTGGTCAGCACTTGGTGCCTCCAGAATAGCACTTAGCTGGTCTATGTGACATTTCCTTCTCTGTCCACCTGAGGCGTGAGAAGCCTCCCTGGGCACGGACCTCATCCGCTTCACCTGTGTAACCCCCTGGTACCCAGAAATGTGGTCTGGGCATAGCAGGTGCTCAGTACGTGTCATCTCGGTCTCTGCTTACCACATACACCAAGGGCTCTTAAGCTGAAGACCCTCAGATTTCAGGAGGAGCCTAAACGGCCAAGACCACCTGCAAAATGTCTTCATACATGTATTCTTTAGGGCAATGACTTTGACACATTCTCAAAAGAACTCGCGACCGAAACATGTTAAGAATCACTGAGGTGGATTTTGACAAGAGCTCCTTTTGCTTCCCTTCATGTGCAAAGGAATTCTGACAAAGCCTCTGCTCACCAAGCTCATTTCCCTCTTATATGCCATGCTTTGTGGTCGTCGTTGTGGGTATGCATAGTATTTCCAACTAACCACGATTACTTAACAAAATCCCCACTGCTGAAAAGTTAGACAACGTCCAATTTCGCACTATTATAAACAACACTGGGATGAACATCTTATCCCTATAAAGTTATCTTTATCCACCTCTTCCATTCTTTTCTTAGAAAAGATACTAAGAAGTGCAATTACTAGGTCAAGAATACAAATGTAAAAAGAATAATAAAAATAAAAAATAAAATAAAAAACAAAATAAAATAAAAAATGAAAAAAAATACAAATGTGCTAACGCTCAAGCTGCTTTCTGGGGCATTACTTGAATTTGCACTTCCACATATAGCATACGAGAGAAACACTGTCCTCTCTGTTGATGATTCCCATAAGGACCAGCCCATTTTCCACTTCCTCAAAGTTTACTGGACTATCTGATCAATAATCCAAAGAAAGGCAACCCAAGACATGTCTACGACCACTCCCAAAAAAGGCTGGGGAAGCTTGAGCTTGCGTTTCCCTTTCCTTGCTACTCTCACCTTCCACCCTTATGACTCAACCTGTGTACCATGTTAGTTTGGGGGAGTTTTTTAGTACTTTATTTATTTTAGAGAGGCAGAGAGAGAACAAGTGCATGTGAGTGGGGAGAGGGGCAGAGGGAAAGAGAATCTCCAGCAGACTCCCCACTGAGCAAGGAGCCTGGTGCAAGGCTTGACCTCACGCCCCAGGAGATCATGACCTGAACCAAAACAAGAGTCTGATACTCAACCAACTGAGCCACCCGTGCACCCCTGTATTAGGTTTTGAAAAGGAAAGAAGAGATCCAAAAATGAAATACGCTTCTGAAATATAAAATTACTTGTGAAACATAAATGAAGATGCCTTAGTTTTGTAAGGGCAAAGAGAAAGTATAAATGAGTATACTAAGACATCGAGAGAAGAAAAGGAGGTACCCGTGAGACGCCAAGGCATTCCGAGGCAGTCTGCTCTCGCTGAGGGGTAGAAGCTGGTCCACGGCCCACCGGAACAGAGCCCACAGCTCTCCCTCCGGCCTGGAGACAGCTCTGGCCCTCTCGGGCGTCTTCACCCAGGAAAAAGTGCAATCAGTTGCTAATGATTCCTCTAATTATTCTCCAGGGCATGGGAATCAACACTGAAGTGGGAATCTAGCAAAGCAGGGTCACAGCCCTCTACCCGTGTGTGTGTGTGTGTGTGTGTGTGTGTGTGTGTGTGTGTGTGTGACGTTGACCAAGCTGCTGTCCCCCTCCAGGTCAGTCTTATGGTTTTCAGAATAAGAAGATCCCACCCAATAAAGTGTAGAACAGGGCTGTCCGAGTCAGCAATAATGACGACATAGCCACAACTGCGATGTATCACGGTGTCTCTAGAAGCATCCACAGTTCTACAGCATGGGACCCTCTCTGGACTATATATGGGGCCAGCAGAGGAGGCTCTTTAAAAAAAAAAAAAAGATTTTATTTATTCATGAGAGACACAGAGAGTGAGGCAGAGACACAGGCAGAGGGAGAAGCAGGCTCCCCGCAGGGATCCCGATGAGGGACTGGATCCCCGGATCTGGGATCACACCCTGAGCCAAAGGCAGATGCTCAACCGCTGAGCCACCCAGGCATCCCAAGCAGAGGGGACTCTTAACTACCCTGACCTCCCTTTGTCCAGGCACTGGAGGAGAAATTTCTCACAGGAACCCGTAAACAAGACCTCGTGCTTTGTCACAGGTTCAGGTTCCCTCCCACCCCTGTTTTGCATGGCCTGCTTAGTGCAGCTTGGCCCCTGCCCCAGCTCCATGACTGCAGCCATCTACAGAATGTTTATTCTAGTGGATTTAAATGTGGCAGCAAATCCCTTGAGGAGCTTCCCATTAAGAGGTAGGGATCTATGTCCCTCCCTTGAACCTACGCAAGTTTGTGACTGCTTTGACCATTAGAGTATGCTAAAATGACACTATGGAATTTCTAAGGCCAGGTGGCTGCTTCTCAACCTTGTTTACTCACTACTTCCTCCCTAAAAAAACCTTTTGAGACATTTTTTTCCCTAATCACTTCCCCACTTCCAAAATATTTTAATTGTACAGATATATTTCTTATATTGCATGTATATCTGTTTTATTTTTTACATAAAAAGAGTAATAGTTTTTCACACTTCCCCATGGGCCAGCTTTTGTCCCCGAGGACAGTACCACACCTGTTAAAATGCATGTGCTGGGTCATAAAAGGCCATGCAGCTTCCCCTCGGGTCTCTGGAAACTCTTGTTCTTGGAGCCTTTGGATGCTGCGTACAGAGTCTTGCTACCTTGAGGCTGCCATGCTGCAAGACCGGCCGGAAAAACAATATAGGCAGGAAGATGCCCGATGAGCTCAGCTATGCCAACCACCCATCATTTGAGTCTTCTGGGCCCATGTGATGAAGAAGTCTGCAAGAGACCCAGCTCCAGCAGCCTGTCTGACTACAATCACATAAGAGACCCCAAGCCAGGCCCCCAGAACCAGAGAGATAATATCAAAGAAATCATTGTTGCTGCTTAAGCCACTATGTTCTGAGAAGCTTTGTTACTCAACAGCAGGTAACCAGAGCGGTTATACCAAAAGTTACCCTAAATATTCAACATTTATTAATTCATTTTATCTTCACAACACCCTATGAGGTAAGTATATTCGTTTCACAGATGGATTCAATTCTGACAACTCATCTAGGACAAACTGAAGAGCTACACACTGCTTAGGAACCAGGGCTCTATGGTTTCTTCCAGCCGTACCCTTTTTGGGTTCTTCTACCCACCATGATGCCTGTTTACACATTATTCGCTGAGCATTTATTCATCATATATTCTGGGTACTATGCTAAGCATTTGGGATACAAAGATGAAAATCATGGCTTCTATGACCCAAGGAACTTTCGGTCTAACAGAGGGATTAAAAAATTAATTTAGTGTCATAAGAATTAACGGGAAGTGTAAGCACCGAATGCTATGGATCACTCAAGTGGGGACCGAATCCAGATTGGGGGTCAGGAGGCAGTGGAGGACAGGGAAGCCTTCTTGGAAAATGTGATCTTTGACAGAGCTCAAGAAAGGGGAGAAAAGGACCTAATCAAGAGACCAAACAGGGGTTGGATATCACAGCAGAACAATGGCTGGGCCAAGGCAAGTCAGAGTCAAGTGCATGCAGTGAGCTACCAATGACCTTCAGGAATCTGGGCATGTGTGAGCGGAGAGGAGGTGCAAGGGGAGTACCTGTCCTGTGTGCCTGAGACTTTTCTAGATTTCAAAATGGAAAGCCTTGCGTGCTGTGAAGTCCCTCAGCCGCCACCCCAGGCAAGCCAGAGGGGAGCACAGAATGTGGGAGACGGACTAGAGATTGGGGAGTGGCAGCGAGGCAGTAGTGAGCCTTCCAAGCCACGCTACGGCGGTTTTAACTTGATGCCCAGGATAAATAGGAGACAATGAAGAAACCTATACAGGGCCTGTGATTTGATTTTTTTAACAGAGAACTGGGGTGGAGCCAGAGCTGAACCCCAGAACTACTCCATGTACTGTGAACACAACTACGTCTTCACCTCCCCACCAGTGCTCAGGAAACCTTTTACGCACCATGGGGCATCTGCAGACACAGAGCTAGATGCCCACCTGCACTCCCCGGCTGACACAGAGCCCAGAATCCTGGGCGAAGAAATCCGCACTTCCTTCTCCGCTGCACACAGCCACATCCCCGACCTTCCACAAAAGAAAAAGAAGAGAACCCGACAAAGACCTTCCTTGACCCCATGTTGCTCTTCAGCCCCCGTCCTACTTCCCTGTTATCCTGGATGGGGAAAAATAAAACTACTCTGAAAATTGTCCATTCCTGCTGTCTCCAAATCCTCACCTCCTGTTCTCTTTTGAGCTTCTGAGAGTCAGTCTTTGACCTTGACATTGGCCTGCTCTACTGAAAATGCTCATTCCAAAATCGCCACCAAGTTCCATATTGTCACATCCAGTGGTTGACTCTCCCCTCACCCACTGTCAGCAGCACTTGAAACAGGTGATGACTCCCTCCTTTTTAAATTTTCTCCAGAAAATCTACATAGATGTCTGTGTAGACATCTTACATACTTTTGTTAGATTTATTCCCAGGTATTCAATACTGAGGGCTATTTTAAAGGCACATCTTAAAGGCATTTTTAGATTTTATTTTTAAATTATATTTCAGTATGTATGAATACAATTAATTTTTCCATATTTAATGTATCCAGCATCCCAGCTAAATTCACATGTGGATTCTTTTGGATTATCTGCTTACACAATTATGTCTATAAATTACCAACGGTTTATCTGTTTCAGTTGCCCCACTGCATTGGCTAAAAGTCCAATGTTGAGTAAAAGTGGTGATGGTAGATATATTTGTTTGATTCCTGCCCTCCAAGAGAACACTTTCACTATCACCATTAAGTCAAATTCTTACTATTGGTTTTATGTAAATGCTCCTTATCAGATTAGAACTTCTAGTTTGCTAAGAGTTTTGTTATGATTGGATGTTAAATCTTATAAAATATCTTTTCTCCATCTATTTAAATGATCTTACAGGTTTTTAAAAATATTTTGTCCTTTAATAGTGTCATAAATTCACTGATTTTAAAATTTTAACCTGCCTTTACTCCTGAGATAAACCCAACTTGGTCATGAAGTATTATCCTTTTTATTTAGCACTAGATTCAGTTTGTTAATATTTTCTTTATGTTTTTCTTTTCTCTTTTTTCTTGATTACCCTTGCTGGGAAGTTACCGATTTTATTAAGGGTTCAAAGAATCAATTTAGAGCTCTGCAGATGTTTCTACTATACATCTGCTTTCTATTTTTCTGATTCGATACTTTATTTTTATTATTTCTCCTCTCAGTGTTCCTTGGGCTTAATATGTTGTTCTTTTTAGAGATTCCTGAGATGCAAACTTAAATCACAGAGTTTTTTTTCAACTTTTACTTTTTTCTAACATATGCCTTCTGTGTTTTCTTGTGTGTTTTTTTTTTTAATTTTTATTTAAATTCAATTTAGTTAACATATAGTGTATTATTAGTTTCAGGGTAGAATTTAGTGACTCATCAGTTGCATATAACACCTGGTGCTCATTACATCAAGTTCCCTCCTTAATGGCCATCATCCAGTTGCCCCAACCTTCCACCTACCACCCATCCAGCAACCCTCAGTTTGTTTCCTAGAGTTAAGAGTATCTTATGGTTTGCTTTTCTCTCTGTTTTCATCTCATTTTTCCTTCCTTTCCCTTATGCTCATCTGTCTTAAATTCCACATATGAGTGAAATTCTATGGTATTTGTCTTTCTCTGACTTATTTCATTGAGCACGATACCCTCTAGTTCCATCCACATCATTGCAAAATACAAGATTTCGTTCTTTTCAATGCCTGAGTAATATTCCATCATATCATATGGCACTCTTGTTTATCCATTCATCTGCCTTCTGTATAATGATTCCCTTCAGGCACTGCTTTAATTTAATGGCTTGGATGTCAGATTTTTATTGTCACTAAGCTCAAAATATTTTCTAATTTCCATTATGATCTTTTCTTTGATTTGTGGATCATTTTGTAATGTTCTGCTTAACTAACAACTGCAAAATACACATCATTTTCAAGAACACACAGAACCTTTACCAAAGTAAAATAAATATTTGCCCATAAAACATACCTCAGCAAATTTCACTGGATTAAAATTTATTCTTTGACCATAGTGAAATTAAGCAAGAAATCAATAATACACATTTATGACTGAAGATTTTAAGATACTTCTCTCTGTAATTGATAGGACAAGCAAACAAAAAATGAAGAAGCTTAACTCCTAAGCATTTGGAAATTTCTAGTTATCTTTTCTTTATTGATTTCTTGCTTAATTTCACTGGGGTAAAAAAATATATTTTGTATAATTTCAATCCAGTGAAATTTAAGAACAAATTCAGACTTGTTATATATTCCTGTTGAAAGACACTTTATCACTGTAAAACTTTTTGTGTCTAGTAATACTTTCATCTCAAAGTCTATTTTGACTGATATTATCAATACACCAGGAATTTTTTTTTTTTTTGGTTTGGATTCTCAGGGTGTATCTTTTTCTACCCTTTTACATTTAGTTTTTCAATGTCTCCTCCTTTAAGGCATATTTCTTATAACCAGTATATAGTTAGTGTCTCCTTAAGTCTAGCCTGGTAATATTATCTTTAAATTGGAATATTCAGTGCCTTTACACTTGGCACTTTAGTATTGTTTTAGTGGTTACCATAGAGACTGCATGCTAACCTTCTTAAAATCCACCTATGTTAGGACATAATCACTTCTTGGACAATGCCAGGACCTTCTAACATTTTAACCCTACTTGCTTTTCTCTTGCCTTTTGTGGGTACTTCATCATGTATTTTAATTCTATTTATATTTTAAATTCCACAAGGCATTACTACTATTATGAATTTGACAAATTTCACTTAGATTTACCATAAATATACTCTTTCCAATTTTTCCTAGATAACCATGCTTCCATCTAGAAGTAACTTCCTTTTGCCTTAAGCATTCTTTTTAGTGCAACTCAGTTTTGTTTTCTGAAAATTTTTCATTGTATCTTAATTTCTTAAAGTTTTTTGTTTTGTTTTGTTTTGTTTTTACCAGGTACAGGATTGTAGGTTGGCATGTATTTCTTTCAGTAATTTAAAGATGTCATTCCATTGTCATCTACCTTCTATCATTTCTGCTTAGGAACTGGCTATTGGTCTTATTGTTGCCTCCTTGAAAGTAACGTATCTTTTTTATCTTGATACCTTTAAGATGTCCTCTGTATTTGGTTGTTAGTATTTTTCATTATGATATGATTAGAATGGTTTGGTTTCTATTTATCTTGAGGTTTGTAGAGTTTCTTGAATTGAGGCCTTGACGGTTGTGATGAGACTAAAATTTTTTCAGTATTTTCTTCAAATATTTCTTCTGCTCTATTTATTCTTCTCTGATTATATTTGCACACATTTGACCTTTTAGCACATCCCACATGTCTTTTAAACTCTTCAGTATTTGTCAATCCTCTGTTCTACCTGAACTTCACTCTGGATATTTTCTACTCACCTACCTTTCTGTTTACTAATTCTCTTTTCTACTGTGTCTAATCTACTTTTACATTCACCTATTGAATTCCTAACTTCAGTTATTTTATTATCAAAGCACAGCATTTCCATGTACTTTTTAAAATAAATTCTATTTCTTTGGTAAAATTCTTCAGGTTCTTTTCTTTTTTCTTGAACAAAACCATAGTTATTTGAAAGTCTATGTCTGAAAATTCCATATTTGGATCATCCATAGATCTGTTTTCTGATGATTTTGTCATTTGGTACTATTTCCTATAATACGTGGTAATTTATTAAATGCCAGACATTGTGAATATAGAAACTGTAGAGGCTCCATTTAACCGCTAAAACTCCTGTTTACCTCTTTAATCTTTTAGCAGCTGCTCTGAACTTGTTTTCTGAGTCTTGCCCCCATGCACATGAAACTTCAGAATTTGACAACTGCATCAATGTGAAACTTCTGAGCCCATTTTTCTGTGATTTCCTCCTTTCTGGGACATTAGCTCTTCAAGTTCCAACTGTCTTGGCACAAAAAAATTCAAACTCCTTTCTCCTCATGCATCAACACTGCTATAACTCCAGGTCATCTCTTTCTGCTCAACCTCTATTGCCCTCTGCTGTGAATCAGCAAATGCCTGAGTGGGGAAAGCAGAGATAAACGCAGGACTCATCAGAATGAGATTTTCTTCTCTCTCGAGGATTTGGTTTCTTAAGTCCTTGTTATCTTGACTGCTCTCTGGAATCTTCAGAGAGATTTTTTTCTTCTCTTTTTAATGCATTTCATCTGGTTTTATCATTGTTTTCAGAGGGAGAGGAGAGTTAATCTCCCCATGCTACTCCAATGGAATCAGAAGTTCCACATTACTTCTTTAAAACTTCAGAATAATCCTATGCAATAATTATCCTCACTTTACATGTGAGGAACTGAGGCATAGGGGTTTTAAGTTATTTCACAAGAAAAAACATCAAAATAGAAATGCTGAGTTGTATTTCAAGTTCCATGTTCTTTCCAAACTACCATTGATACCTCATCCCCAGCACTCTTTGGATAACATCCAGAACAAAGAAACTCAGCTGAAAAACAAGGATAAAGGACAATTTTTCTGTACAGTGAGATCCCTCCTCTTTTCACCTCCTCTCTGATCCTCACCAACAATAGAGAGCCAACCTATATTTCTGAAGTGGGAAACTGTTGAATAATTCATAAGACAGGAGGGCTCCTAGCTCAACTCAACCTTGGATGAATTGTCTTTGTGGCCCTACTGAGATGAAGAAAAATATTTTCCTTGTGCAGTAAATATGGTTCAAAGAGAGGATTCATTAAGGAAGATGCAATTTAAACACATACGGTTTTCTGACTAGTACCACACTTTTAACGGAAGGTGATGCTTAATAGAGTAGAGACGCTTTAATCTCTCTGCATACTGACTTCCTAAATTTAAAAAAACACACAACATTGCCACTAACATTTTAAGGAAGATAGGTGGATGCATCCATACACACTTCATTTTAAGTGTCTGTCCTTAAAAAGGCATCTGTTATTGACTGTAATAGTGTGAGTCATAACAAAGGCATTTATATTCATGTAGATATAATCTACACTTCCACAGGTGTCCAAGTGTAATGTACAATTGCCTAATGAACCCTTAAAATAAAATGCTGCCAATGAGAACTGAGTTTGCCTCTCCTATAAAGAAAATGAAACTCCATCAGGCTGGCAAATAGGAACTTCGGCATCCTAGATATTTTTAATATGATGGCTTTCCTAGTACAATTTCTGCAGGGAATAATATATAGGAAAATAATGTTTCTCCTTTGTGATTACATTACCATATGGAGTAATTTTTCCTGACGGGGAGGTCATTTCATCTGATGAGTTCTTGAACAGTGAAATGGAAGCTTGGTTCTATGACAGCAAAGGACAGATTGACTTATTAAAACAGTTACAGTATGGATTTTATTAGTCTATTTCACGTTGCTCCCTTATAAGATCAAAAGCATGAATGCATTTGGTAAGTCCATCAGGAAATATTAGGGATAAAAATTAGACAGAATGGTCATTATTACAAATGGGAAAATCATCTGGAAAGTAAGATTCTAGAGGCTGACTCTAAGAAGTCTCACGAAGATGTAATTTGGAGAGCAGAACAGATGGGATGTGAGTATTAATGGGGGAGTCAGCCTCATAAGATCAACAGCCAAAGTTTTAGAAAAATCACTCAGGCATTTGAATTCAGGGCAGGTTGCAATGGACTGAACAAAATTAATTGTCCTGGACAGCTAAACTCAGAGGAAAAATGACCCAAATCTAGGAGAGACTTCCCAAGTACTCTGAGAAATACTGCTTTAATTTTTCATCAAAACACTTTGCAAAATGTGTGCTTATTGTGAAAGTGCTTATATTTATCCCCTTTGATTTATTTTCATTCAGCAGGTCTTAGCTGAACCCTTTGTTGTGCTAGGACCACAAAAACACTTTGACATGATTGGTGCTCCCATGGAGTTCATGGTCTGCTGGGGGAGACAGATGAATCAATATTAACTGCCTGATGGTGTGGGTGTGGTGAGGCCTATTTAAAAAGAAAAAAGGAATTCGTTTATTTATTCATTAATATTTAGTGAGCACCGACTACGTGCCAAACTCTGTACTCAGCACTGGGGATAAAAAAGTGTCCTTGGGTGGCACGATTTTAGTGGGGGAGACATATGATAAGCAAATAAGCAAATAACTACGTATGCAGAATCCACATTATGGTTCTAGCTGCAAGGAAGTACAGTGAACTGTCCACGTGTAGCTCTTTTCTGCAGCACACTGTTCTCTCTCTCTCTCTTTTTTTAATTTAAATTCAATTAGCCAACATACAGCACATCATTAGTTTCAGATGTACTCCTCAATAATTTATCAGTTGTGCGCAACACCCAGGGCAGCACACTGTTCTAAAGCCTAGATTAACGACTGGACCCTCACCCTACGCATATCTCAAGCTCCTTCTGATTCAAAGCGCTCTTAGAACAAAGAGACCTTTTTCATGTGCTTGGCCTGGGCTCTGATGAAGTAACCCTGGGTTCTCAACAGTGATCTTGGGCATGCAACACAATCAATCACCCCGGCATCCACCACCTGCCTTTCTGGGAAAGTGGCAAAGTTCCTCAAAACACACTTGGAGGTAGGGCGAAGCAACTGACTCAACATCTAGCCTGAATGACGGTCTGCGGTCTATCCTCCTACTGTAGCTTCCCGTTGTCGGATCTATAAGGACAGAGCCCCTGTTTTCCTTATTACTAGATACCTAAAAGCTAGCACAGTGCCTAGAATATATATAGGATGTATTCAATCAATATGTGTGATATAAATGACTACGACAACAGCATGATAGGGTAAGAATCATGCCAAGAGCTGGTGCATCAGTTTTCTGCAGCTGCCATAACAAATTACCACGGACTGGGCAGCTTAAAACAATGGGAATCTATTCACTCACAGGTGTGGAGGCCAGAAGTCCCAAACCTGGCAGGACCTTGCTCCCTCTTAGAACTCTCCAGGAGCATCTGTCCCTTGCCTCTTATGTTTCTGGTGGGTCCAGGAGTTCCTGGACTTGCAGATGCAACCTCTGCCAACCAACCTCTGCCTCAATGGTCACGTTGCCCCTCCCCCTTTGTCAAATGTCCCCTGCATGTCTCTTATAAGGACACTTGTCATCCAATTTAAGGCCCACTGAGATAATCCAGGATGCTGTCTCCATCTCCAGACTCTTAATTGCATCTTCAAAGACCCCTTTTCCACATAAGGTCACATTCACAGCTTCCAGGAATTAGATGTGGGCAGGTCTGAACGGGGGGGCATCATTCAATACACTATAGCTGGCATCTATGAATTGGAATTGAAAGTGGTTCCCGACACTGATATAAAACTTTCCCAAATGGTAACTGGGGCTCACTGTGCGTAGACTGTTTGTACAAACAATATGGCTTATTCTGAGTGACTACTTTCCTTCTGGGAGTCTAGAATTTGGGTACATGACAGGCAGAGAACACCTACGTAACCATCCCCCCAATAAAACCCTGGACACTGAGTCTCTGATGGGCTTCCCTGCTAGAAAACATTCCACGCACACTGTCACAATTCAGTGCCAGAGGAATTAAGCACATCCTGTGTGGTTCTGCTGTGGGGGTGGGGGGGAACCCTTGGTAGCTTGTGCTGGAGTTCCCACCAGGCTTTGCCCCATGCACCTGCTCCCTTTGCTAATTCTGCTTTAAAGTCTTTCACTGTAATAAGTCATAGCCATGAGCACAACTATATGCTGAGTCTTGTGAGTCCTCCTAACGGATGGTTAAACCTGGGAGTGGCCTGGGAAGGACGCTGGCCCCAGGGGATGTTTAGGGCACCAGGGAAGGCTTCCTTGAGAAGGCAGTATTTGAGCTGAGAGCTAGGGTCATCACACAGCTCAGCAGTGGCAGAGCCGGTGCTGAAGTTCAGTTTCCCCTTGTGCAAAATGGAGCTTATCAGTCAAAGTTGGCAGGAAACCCATGGTGCACTCAAACTGAGTTACGGGAGGAGAGTTTAATGAAGAGATGACACACAAGGACATGGTCAGGACTTAAACAGCCAAGAATAAGGCAGTCCCCTTGGACGAGCAGCAGTGGAAAACTGAACCACCCTAAGGCCCAAGAGACAAGGACAGAGTGGTGACCAGGATGAAGAAGAGGCAGCTATACAGAAGGGACGCCTGACCTGAGCCAGGGTCCATGGCAACCTGGTAAGATGGGACCCAGGTAAACAAATACACTGAACGCACTCTCCTCTGACCCTCTGCCAGTCTCTATTGACCAAACCCACACGGAAGCCTAAGAACAAGGAAGCCACTTGATGAGGTCGGCTTCCAGGGCATAAAGCAGGGTGAGGAAGAGTGGACAGTGGATGTGGAGGGGCAAATGGCAAATACCCAGGGCAGTGGCAGGTACAGTCCTTACTTTCACGGGGCTATCATAAAAGTTAAGTAAGGTGGTACATGGAAAGAGAGAACTTCACACATTGTACGGAATGGCGTTCGTGCCAAATCACTCTTCTACAGATGGTTCCAATGAAGATGAAGGGGAGGAGGAGGAGGAAAGGGAAGGGTGAAGAGACGGGGAAGTAGGAAGATGAGGAGGAGGAAGAGGAAGAAGAAAGAAGATCCAGGAGAGCAAGAATTTCTTTATCACTGTAGTATCTACAGCATCTAAAACAGTTCCTGGCAGGTGTAGACACTCAGTAAACATGTTGAATTAATGACTCATATAAGGATTTGCGTACCCAGATTCTAAACCCTGACTCAACACAGGGACTTGGCCTTAGAGACGGAGAACAAGTTGAGAGACCTCAGCCAAAAACGTTAATCGTGTAAGTGGTAACCAGAGCCCAGAGAAGGAATGTGACTTTCCCAAAGGCACACAGGAAGTCAATGAAAGAGCTCAAGACAGTACCCAGATGTTCTGATTCCAGCCCAGCTCTCTTCCAATAAAACTAGGCTGCCTCTGGTGATGCCATCTGAGAATCCCAACTTTGAGGCCAAGGGATGGCTTGGTTCTGTCCTATCAGCAAGACAGCCTCTCAGAGTAAAAGGCTCAGGGTCTGGCTTCCGGGCTCTCCAGCTGATTAATCTTGGTGTTACAGACCATCAGAGACCCTCTGGCAGCATGGCCCAAGCACCCGCCTGCCCTCTGCCAGTACTCGACCCTGACTATTGGCCTAATAGCAATCGACAGCTGAACTCCTCTTAATCAAACCAAAGGATTGGGGAGCGTCCTAGCACCTCTGTTTATTTCCAAAGCACGGTGGCATCTCACAATCTCACATCTCACATCTCATAAATACGAGTTTATTATTTATTGGAGGCTTCTCCGGTGCTTGCCTTTACTTCTTGAGTTTTACTGCTTACTGAAACGTTCTCTTTTCCCTTTACTCACGCCCCATCCACTCTAATTTAACAAAAGACCATTCCCTGTGATGCCGTAACTTTGGAAGTTGTGAAATTCCAAACTTTGGGAAGTTTGAAATTCTTCCCAAATGAGCCAAAATGAAAATTCACAAGACACTCAGTAGACGGGCATCCCCCAAATCAGGGACTCATGTGTCTTGGTCTGGCAATCTAGGCACATGACGATGGCCAGGGATGTCATTGCAGCCCACGTTGAGAACGCATTCGCATGTAACCACAAAATGTGGAAGACGGATTGTATTAGTGACCCCATTATCAACTCCCTGAATCCATGCCCTCTGAGCTCCATCTGTGGCCCACCATGCACACAACCTGATTCTGATTCTGCGCTCAGCCCTGGGACTCACTGTGGCTTAAGCAGTGCTAGCAAGGGTGAAGGAAGCAAAGACTTCAAAGTCACATGCACACTCCAAGTGTCTTCTACACTCAGGGTCGCTCACTGTCATCTGGCTGTTAGGCCTTAGAGGATTCACCTGAGCTGGCCTGCTGGAGGAGAGCTGAGCTGTATTCTGGCCAAAGTCATCCTAGATCCGATCCCAGACGGACAGCTCGCCGGCATGTGAGGAGTCTAGCAGCGAGCACAAGAACCTCCCCGCTGAGCCCACCATCGATCGCCCACCCAGAAGCAAGCTGAGCAGATGCTTTCTATTTGAAGACACAGAGTTCGAGGTGGTTTGTGGCAACAAACAGCTGATGTACAAAATACATCACTGTTCCGTTTCCTCAAAGCCATAATGAGGTCTGAGTCAGCACTGACCTTCTCCGTTCCCATTACAATCACAGAATCAGAAGATCTTTATGCCTACGTTCTCTTTTTCCATTATTGGGTATTTTGATTGGCTCAGATAGAAGCTACAATCCCATGAGAGAGCAAAAAATGGCCTATTTTTAGATAAAAATTAGAGGCAGCCGGCATGGAGGCCATGCCAGCAAATCAGAGTAGAAATATGAACCAGGCAAAGCCCTGTACTCATTGTGTCTCAGAGAAACCAAAAACATCCTGACGTTTTGGTTAAATGGAATGACCTTGAAAACGAATCACCTTAAGAGGTCACACCACCCATCCCCCGGCCCCTGAGCAGAATTTCATCTGATCCAGGCTTCACCATGGCCCAGACTCCACCTGTCCCGTTATCAAAGAGTGAGTTCTTGGGACTCAGACCCTCAGGGTTCAAACTCCCGCTCTAGGGTGCCTAGGCTACGTGAACACAGGCGTGGCTCAGCATATCCTGCCGGAGCCGTCACAGATTAGACGAAGCATGGATGGGCTTAGCACACGGCCTAGCACACAGGGTACCCTCCATAAGTAAGCGCTATTACCAGCTTTTATCAGCCTCCACTAACAGTTAATGACTTAGTCATTCCCTCACAGACACCACTGTCTCCCGACAGAAGAGAGACCAAGAGCAGATGGTATTTGGAATATTCCTTCTGCAGAAAAACCAAGACTATAATTATTTGACTTTTAGACCTTTTTTTCTAAATTAAATATTTCTGGAATCTAGGACATGAGTGACAAGTGAACAGGAACATTAATCCACTTAGGAGAGTGGAATTTTCCTTGGCGTTAAATAAACCACAGTTTGCATCCGTCTTTGGCATTTACCAGCTCTGCGCCCTTAGGCAGGCTACCTAACCACTCTGGGTCTTGGTTTCTTCTCCTGGAAAATGGGAGTTGCCTACCCCACAGGATCATTTTAAGAACCAGTAATTATCAACTAACATTGGCCTCCATGTTTGAATTCAAAAGGCAATGCCACCCCAAGCTCTCAAATCACCCATGGAGCCTACCTGGTGTTGTGTAGCTTAGAACACATGTGCTAGTTCTCTTCTGTCATCCAGTGAAGACGACGCCATGCAAAGCTTTGGCCCAAAGAACCGACCAGATGGCAGGTGAACCAACATTTGAAGAATGCAAAGGATTAAGGCCCATGATGAAGAGCTGGAAGAGGGCATTCCAAGGGAGGAAGAGCTGGTGCAGAGAACCAGAGGTAAGAGCAGGCTGGGTACACTCACCACTGGGCAGGGAGGCCGGGGGGCTAGAGCAGAGAAAGCAGGGAAAGAGGGGTGGGCAGTGCACCCAGAGCGGGGCCGGTGGAAGACCTGGCCATCCCTTGGAGGGAGAGGGAAAGGCTTCAGGGCCATTGAGCAGAGGAGAGAAATGATCTGACAGGCTCACCCTGGGGGCTCCGTGCATGGAGAGCAGACTTGTGGGTTTGAGTGAGAACAAATGGAAATAGGAAGCTCTCTAGCCGAGAAGTTTCTATAATAATCCAAGGAAAGATGAGGACAACTTAAAGCAGACAAGAGCAGTGGAGATAGGGAGCCGTGGCTGCATGTGGGGTATATTCTGAAGGCAGAGCCAATAGGATTTGCTGTTGGGTTGGATGTGGGGTGTGAAGGAAGAGGAGGGATCGAGGACACCTCCCGGATTCTGGATTGAACATAAGCACCTGTCCCCACCAGAGGGTCTTTGAACCTGTTCCTCCTTTTGCTCGAATGTTCTTCTTGTGAATCCCCTGCACGGCCCCCTCCCTTTCGTCCTCCAGGCTACAGCCACTCCATCAGTGAGGCTTCCTGACCACCATGTGGAAAATCACCACCCCCCCTTCCCAGTGCGTCCTAACTCCCTTGCATTGCCCGGTCTTGCTCCATGACCTGTAGCCCTGTTTGACGTACTAGATGTTACGCGTCTGTACAGGCTCCGTCTTCCCCTGTAGGAGTTGGCTCGGACTGCTGTAAGGAAAGCCACAAGGTGAGTGGCTTAGAACAATGGAAATGTATTGCCTCACAGAGCCAGAGGCTGCAAACTCAAGATCAAGGAAGGCTGCTTCCTTCTCAGGGCTGGGAGAAAAAATTTATTCTGTGCCTCTTGCCTTGGTTCTGGTGGTTTAGCTGACTATCTTTGGTCTTCCTTGGCTTCTAGAAGCATCACCCTGATCTCTGCCTTTATGGTCACATGATGTTTTCCCTATGAGAGCGTCTGTGTCCACACCTCTTTCTATAAGGACATCAGTCCTATTAAATCAGGAGCCCACACTACTCCAGCTGATCTTATTTTAACTAATTACATCTGCGATCTTTTTTTTTAAAAGGTTTTATTTATTTATTTGACAGAGAGAGAGCACGCACACAAGCAGGGGCAGAGGCAGAGGGAGAAGCAGATTCCTCGCTGAGCAGGGAGCCCCACGTGGGGGCTCGATCCCAGGACCCCGGGATCATGACCCGAGCCGAAGGCAGATGCTTAACTGACTGAGCCACCCAGGCGCCCCGATCACACCTGCAATCTTATTTCCAAATAAGTTCACATTCTGAGGTACTGGAGATTGGCACGTCAACATATGAATTTTCCAAGGACATGATTCAACCCCTAACACGCCCAACTAGAACATAAACCCCATGAGGGCAGGAACTTGACTTTGGTTTTCTGCTTATCTCAAGTACCTAGAAGACTCATGTTTTTTGTTCAGAAACACTGAAAACACTGAAAAAAATGAATGACTAGAGAAGACTTGGGGAAGGAGGGCTCGCAGGTCTCTAAATCAAGTGTCCCACTTGAGGCCTGTTGTTTGAGATGCTTATTAGAAATCCAAGTACAGATGTCAACTAAACCATTGACTACGGAAGGAAGTAGCGGCAGGAAGCACCGTCGAATCCTTGGAGGGGTCTGGCCGTGAAGGATGAACCAGACTTGGGCAGGTTCGGGCGGCGAAGACTCAAAGGCTTCTCGCCCATCTCGTATCCCAGGGATCCTCAGAACAAGCTCCAAAGACCTGTCCTCCCCAGACCTTCCCCCAAACCCAGCAAGCCTGTCCCGCGTCCGGTTAGGAAAGTCAGAGGCCACAGCTCGAGACTGCTCCGGCTTTAGCGCCCCGGTCAGATGGCCTCGGGAATGGCCGTGCAGGTACCCCGCCAGGTGAATCGGGGTCCCAGGAGGCCCTCGGGGATGAGGCTCTCTCCGCGGCCCATGCCCCCCATGCCTGCGGGGCAGCAGGCCCCCCAGCACCAGGCACCACCACTTAGCAGCTTAAAACCGGGCTCTCAAACTGGTCATTTTCTCCTCAGGGAATCACAGTAAGAAATGACCACCCTGGGAGAGTGGAGCTGGGGGGCAGGAGGGGGCCCCGAGAGGCCTGCAAGCCTGAGGACCCCGAGGACCCCGAGGACCGAGGACCAGTGCCCTGGGGGAGGAGGCCCGCCCAGCTCCGTGGTTGCCATGGTTTGCGCCTGCTGCCTGGGGACCGGTGATGCCCAGCTCGGGGCATCAGGGCATTGGGGCAAGGGGGTGCCCTTCAGCGCCCACCCCACCCCGCCCACAGCTGCCCGGAGGCACGTGCTTCAACCCCGAGGTCACTGGCCCACCTGCTGGCAGCACCTGTCCCCGGCGGCCCTGGGGCACCCCTGGTCCTGCCCAGGGAAGCCGGCTCTCCTGTCTTAGGAAAACAGAACCCCTGGGAGCTCGGGGCCTGCCGGCTAAGCCACCGCTTCCCTCGCCCACCGCACCCCCACCCACAGGGCGGGGATGGCATCGCTTCGCCTGCACGTCTGTGGGCCCAAGCCCCAGCCCAGGGGAACAGCGCCGGCCGGCTCCCTTCTGCAGGCGGCCTCGAGTCGCGGGGTGCAGCGCCCTGGCCGCCACGGGCAGTGGGGAAGGCAGGACTTGAGCGGGCCAGCCGGCCCCAGGCTTTTCCGTTTTCCCCTCTGGAGCACGCTGCATCCGTGTCTACACCCCTGGACGCCAGCCACCAGAGTCCTCTCCGTGGCTCTGGGTGCGCAGGGTGCTGGGCGGCACCCTTGGAAGCCCCACTGTGGTGACCCTGGGCAGCCGGGGTTCCAGGCCTGCAGGCCTCGCGTGCCCCGGGGTACACACACGACTCCGTTCGTGCTGCAGTCAATCAGCACACGTTTGTCAAAACCCTCCCGTGTCACCTACCGAGGTCACCGGGGAAGCTGAGCGCCGGGCACCTGTGACCTGAGGGCTATTTTAGCAACTTCGCTAGAGTTTCGGATGCCTCCAAAATAAAAAGCAAGACAAGATAAACGCAAAACAACCTAATCTGCGCCACATGTCATCTAAGGTGCTGTGGAAAGTAGAGACGAGGGAGCCCTTCTGGGGTAAGACTTCAGGAGGTCACAGGAGCGGGAGCGGGTGTGAAGTGGGAACTGGAGAGTGGCCCGACGAGCTCCCACGTGGCCCGAACACCCAGACTCTAGACCCTCACCATCCCGTAGACCCGCAACGTGAGCCACACAGGAAGCTTCTAGTTTCCTGGCAGCGCACGTAATAAAGCAAAAAGGAAAAGATGCAACTAACTTTAATAGTTTGACCTAATATGTCCCAAAATGTCCTAATATGTCCCAAAATGATCGTGTCAGCGAGTGATCAGTATAAATGATTAGAGATGAGATATCTACTTCCTTTTTTGCATCCTGACTTCAGAATCCAGTGTGTGTTTTGTCCCTAAGGCACATCCACATCCGAGGGGCCTGGCCACCCTTCACCGCCCAACAGCGACAGGTGGTTCAGGGGCCACCTCGGGCCGATGGTGCAGGTCCACACTGGGGCTCTCTGGGCTCAGACCCGGCATCCCCACTCACCTGCCGTGTGGCCCCCGACGGGTCTAAGCCTCGGCCTGTGGCTCCTGGAGCCCTCGACTGGATTAGAAGGTCCTGTCACCGTGGCTGCAGGACCCAGCATCTAGAAAGTTCTGTGGGTGCACTGCTGCTCTTCCAGCTGATGCTCAGGGCAGATGGGAGCCAAGGCTAAGGGAAACCCAAGCAAAGAGTGGTGGGATCGAGAAGGCTCCATGGGGTGCCCTGCTTGCCTCATCGCTGCCCCTGGAGAGATGCTCCTTATGCCTACTGATCCCCCTAATCCCCCCCAGCCGCCCTCTACCCGAAGAGCAGGTGGGGTGTATGAAGGGAGGGGAGGAGGCAGGAAGCCGCAGAGAACAGCAGGGAGGGGAGGGGCAGGGAGGAGGGTGGGGGGGGTGAGGAGGCCTGGAGCCTGGAGCCTGGAGCCTGGCCCCTGTCCGGCCACCACCGCCATCCCCGCAGGGCCCGAAGCCCTTGGTGCCCTCCGTGCTGTGCTCTGCTCCCCCCTCCTGGGCTCCCCACGTGGGCCTGAGTCCCGGAGCCCAGCCCGGCGGCTGCAAGGGGGGTCACCCGGCGAGCCCCAAGCCCCCAGGTCACCCAGGAAACTACATCTGGGTGAAGGCAGCAGACGGCAGGAGTCCAAGGACCCCAGGCAGGGAGCAGCCCGGCTCCCTGGGGAGGCAGGGGGTGGGCACCCGGGGCCCCTTCACCACGAGGGGCCGGGAGCGCCGAGACACGCACCCACCTGCCGGTGCCCACGGGGAAGGGGCGCCCACAGGCTCCAGGACCAGCTCCGCACACAAATCCTCGTGCTGCCGGGCGGTCGGCGCCCCGCAGGTAGGTCCCAAGTGTCAGAAAGGGACTGGGTCTGGAACCACAGGCTCCCTGCGCAGGAGCAGGGCCACACTGTGAGGCCCAGCACACACTTTGCCCGAGAGGTTGGCCTTCAGGCCTTAAGGCCCCGCTGTCACCCACCCCCACAGGCTCGCGTCGGGGTCACTGCAGGAACCCGCCAGCAGGGCTCCCCACTTGGACCCTCGCCTCCTACCCCCCGCTCTCAACACAGCACTCGAAATCCCCTATTTAAAAAAACGCCCGTCAGATCCTGACCCTCCTCTGCTCCAACCCCTCCCCTGCCCCCATGCACGTCCCTGCTCTGGGTGTGGGAGGTTCCCGTGGCCTCCCTCCCACTCCCCAGCCTCAGCCCTGCTCCTCCTGGAAGCCCCGGGCTCATGCTGCCCCAGGGCCTTTGCACTGTGTGAGACACACCTCCCTAGACTCCCCCCTACTGGCCCCTCAGCGGCTTCCCATCTTTGTCTAAATGTCACCATCTGGGGGCTCATGGCGGCATAGCAGGGACATAGCAGAGCCCAGGGGAGAGCCAGGCAGCGGAGCCCAAAGCCTCTGCTGCCCAGGCACCTACACCCGCACCTACACCCGCACCTACACCCGCAGCCTGGGCAGGAAAGTTTGGCCTCTGAGCGCAGCACAGAAGCAGGAGAGAGGGAGGAGGGACAAGAGGGACAAGACGCTTCCCCGGGCGATGGCAGCCGGGCTGGACTTTGTCGCATGAACAGAACTTGGAGAGAAAAGAGGCAGTTGTTACTCCGAAAAGCCTGCGCGGGGCCCAGGGGCGCTCCTGAGGCAGCCAGAGGAGGAAGGGGCGCCCCGACACAGAGGCCCCGGGCAGAGGGGGGCAGAGGGGGGCAGAGGGGTCCGCAGCAGACTAGGGGCCTGGCCAGGACACCTGCTGCCCGAGGGCCGCGCTCCCAGAGCTTGCAGAGCTAAGGGACCTGAGGATGCACCTTCGCGTCCCCCCCACCCGCAACCTCCCTTCTCGCCCCCCAACTTCCACTCTGCCTCTAAGTCAAGTTGTCTCGCTCCCGAAGGCGGCCCCCCAGCGACCTGACGTGGGTCACAGCTCCCCGGAGCACCGGCCGCCGCTCTCCCGCTCACCGCCGAAGCTGACATTAGACCGACTTTTAAAAGACGTATTTTATTGGGTCCCCTCCTGAAGTTCCCACGCTGTGTGATCCACGGCCGTGCGAAGCCCCCCGCCCGCATCTCCTACAGGCCCCCCCACCAGGACCTCTCACCGGGACACCCCCGGGTCCCGCATCCTCCACGCCCCAGGGGAAGCTGCTCCTGGGACCTGTCCCCGCTTCGGTTTTCTCATCTAGGACTTGGGGAGGGCATCCGCCGCTCAGGGCGCCGTGCCTGGCCTGGCCCCGGGGAGCCCGGTGGCACCTGTCTCAGGCTCCTCCATGTGGGGAAAGTCACTCTCCGTCCTGAGCAGGTGCTGCCTTCACACCCGAGGCCCAGCTCAGTCCCAGGTGCCCTCCGAAGCCCCACAGGACGTTGGCCTCACCCCCGTCCTCCCCTTCCCGTGTCCCTGCAGCCATCACTCCCCTCCTTGCTCTGCCCCACGCTCCCGCCTCAGGGCCTTTGCATCTGCTGTTCCCACTGCCCAGAATAGTCTTCCCGAGTGTCCACCAGCCTCACTCCCCCACTTCCTTTAGGTCCCTCTCCGGGGCCGGCGTGCACGGCGGCCGGGCAAGGACTCCCGCGGCAAACCCTCCAACAGGGAAATTTGAATTTGAATTTCGCCCTGAGTTGCTGCGTCTAGAACTGCTGCTTCTGAACAAGTGAAAACACGTTTGCATGTGTCGGCTTCTGCGGGATTGGGGGGGGGGGGAGCAACCAGAACGAGAAACCGCACCCCCGGGCCCCTCTGCCTTCCGAACGTGCTGCCTTACCAGACGCTCTCCCAGCCACGCGCCACCACCAGCACCCACCCCAGGGCCCCCTCACCCGCGTGCCCCTGCGCCCAGGCACCTGCCATCACCTGCTGACTTTGTCCCCCCACCACCACTAGAGAGTAAACGCCCCACACGTGACTAGGGGGTGCTCCGGGCTCGGTCATCCCCATGTCGGGGCGGAGGCCGGGCTTCTGTCCCCCCAGGTGCACCCAGAGGCCGCGCAGCCCCCGAGGAAGGAGTGAGCTCAGGGGAGGAGGGGGAGGGCTCCGTCCCCTAACCCCTAGCCCCTAACCCCTAGCCCCTAACCCGGGCACAGGGAAGGCGGGAATTCTGTCTCAGTCTCTGCTTCATTCTCAGCACCTGGACCGCGCCCAGCACACAGCAGGTGCTCGATAAGTACTTGCCCAGTGACTGAATGAGCTGGGCTCCGTGGGCCACGGCCGGTGCCCGGGAAGCCAGTGTCCGCGGGGACGTGGCTGCAGCCGTGGGTCCTCGGTCCCGGCGCCCTGGGACGGCAGCCCGGATCTCGGCCTGCACAGGACACGCGAGTCCCCACTCCGACCACGGCCCCTCCCGTGCCCCACCCCCGTGCCCCACCTCTGAGGACTTGGCCCTCCTGTGCACACAGATGCAGGCGACCCGGGGACCCACCCCCGGCCTCTCCCGGCTGCATCCCGCGGCCTGCCCCTGCTACCCGCGCTCTGGCCACACGAGGTCACTGTTGTCACACGCGCCAGCGGAGCCAGACCCACAGGCCGTGACAGTCCTGCTTCTCCGCTAGGCTCTGAGGCCCCGGCTCCTGCGGGAATGTCCCTGAGAACAGCGCTGGGGCTGATTCCAGAACTTCCAGAACACACGTGACCTCGGTGTGTCTTTATAAAGGCAATAGATTCGATCAACGGTGGGCTCGGAGGTCAGGGCGTCTGGGTTAGAATCCCATCCCATCTGCCTGTGCCATCTTCTTTTTTTTAATTAATTAATTTATCTATCTATCTTCCTTGTATTTTTTATTTTTTAGATATTTTTAAAATATTTTACTTATTTAT
Source organism: Vulpes lagopus (assembly GCF_018345385.1). Classification (NCBI taxonomy): domain Eukaryota; kingdom Metazoa; phylum Chordata; class Mammalia; order Carnivora; family Canidae; genus Vulpes; species Vulpes lagopus. The sequence continues at coordinate 132,474,892 of NC_054831.1, forward strand.
TTATTCATGACAGACACACAGAGAGAGGCAGAGACACAGGCAGAGGGAGAAGCAGGCTCCCTGCAAAGGAGCCTGACGTGGGACTCGATCCTGGGACCCCAGGATCACGCCCTGGGCTGAAAGCAGACGTTCCACCGCTGAGCCACCCAGGGATCCCTTTTTTATATTTTTTTACATTTGTTTTTACTGGAGTTCGATTTGCCAACATAGAGCATCACGCCCAGTGCCCATCCCGTCACGTGCCCCCCTCAGTGCCCGTCACCCAGGCACCCCAACCCCCGCCCGCCTCCCCTTCCACTGCCCCTTGGTCGCTCCCCAGAGTCAGGAGTCTCCGTGGTTTGTCTCCCCCTCTGATGTTTCCCCCTCAGCTCCCCTCCCTCCCCTGCGATCCCTTCCACTATGTCATATTCCCTGTGTGAGTGAGACCATATGCTCATTGTCCTTCTCCAACTGACTCCATGCAGCATCACCCCCTCCAGCTCCAGCCACGTCGAAGCTAATGGTGGGTCGTCGTCGTTTCTGGCGGCTGAGGGACACCCCCTGTACACAGGCCACGGCTTCTCTATCCATCATCTGTCAAGGACCCCGAGGCTCCTCCCAGTCTGGCTGTTGTGGACACTGCTGCTGGGAACACTGGGGGGCAGGGGCCTGTATGATCTTGGGCAAAGCTGTCTGCCTTGGTTTCCCTTTCTGCAAAATGTGATAATACGAGTGCTTTCCTCGGCCATTCTGTGAGGACTAACAGAGTGATGCACATAGAACTCTCTGAACAATGACCCAGAAGTGGTAAAAGTTAACTGTTCATTATCACTTTTTCTCCATATCGCTAAGCATGATCTGTAGTGATAATGTTGTGATTAGATTTTGTGATTATTGGGAGCACCTGGGTGGCTCAGAGGTTGAGCATCTGCCTTCGGCCCAGGGTGTGACCCTGGAGTCCTGGGATCGAGTCCCACATCAGGCAGGGAGCCTGCTTCTCCCTCTGCCTGTGTCTCTGCCTCTCTGTGTGTCTCTCATGAATAAATAAATAAGTCTTTAAAAAAAAAAAAGAAAAGAGAAAATAAATATGGAGTTTATATAATTTTTTATTATGAAAAATTTCAAATGTACATAAAAGTGGAAAGAATAGCCTCTGTTTCTACTCATTATTGCTCCCCCCCAACCCTGTCCCAGCTCCCAGACCAGTGTCTGGCACGTCGGGGGCCTTCAGTGCATGATTTCCTACCGGCTACTTATGAGGTGCTGTTACGCAGGCCAGGTCAGTGTCAAGCAGCGAGGCGGAAAGAGTGAGTCAGACCCAGGCCCGGTGCTCAAGGAGCTCCCGGTCTAGTAAGAAAGGCCGACCTAACCCGGCAGCCTCCCAGGGTGACGATGAATTACTGGAGGGTGTGAGGGGGAATCTCATCTGGTCAGGCGAGGTTTCCTGGAAGAAACATCTATGCTGAGAACCGAAGGATGCACAGGAGCTAATGAGGTGAAGAGGGTAGGAGAAGAGCGTCGTAGGCAGAAGGAACAGCAAGTGCAAAGGCCCTGAGGCGGCACAGCCGGGTTCGGTAGGCAGCGGGACAGAGGGCCAACTGAAGCGTCTTCAGAATGAGAATAAAGAGAACCAGTCATGAACCCTGCCTGTTAATCCCTCCCTGCCACCTGCAGCCCATCCAGACCCTCTAGTGCTCTGCGTGACCTCCTGTCCCATCGGTGTTTCCAGCCCCGGACGGCCTACACCCAGCTCCAGGAGGGCAGGAAGCTGAGCCAGTGAGAGCAGCCGAGAGACATCTGCGGCCACTTGGACGTGGAGCTGGGCCGGGCACCACCGCGGTGGGGGGGCAGTGCAGACAACAGGAAGAAAGGCTGTGGGTGGGGCAGGGCAGATGTGAGCCGGTGAGGTGGGGTGGGGTGGGTGTCAGACCCTGCCAGCGTGGTGGAGTCGAAAACTCTTACCACGACCCAAGCTCTCTGGTCCCTGCATCTTTCTCCAAATGCACCTGTCGCTCAGCCCGCCCCCCTGTGCTCCACCGCACTGCTGTCCCCTGTTCTCCAGCCCACCAATCCCTTCTGCTGCCCAGCGCCCACCCTCCCACAGCCTCCTCCTCCCCAGAGGCTCCTCCTCACGCCACCACGTCTCCCAGACTGGGCAGCTCCTAGTCGTACCCCCACATGTGCTGCCCTGGCTTCCCCCCCAAGCGGATTCTCCTCAGCCTGTTAATCTCCCTAATTAAAACTTTGCTCTTCCCTCAGACTACTTACCAAGTTAGCAACTGAATATCTGTTTATGTAGGAGTAACTTCCGTCTCCCTCCCTCCACTCCATCATGAGTTCTGGGGACACCCCATGGTTTCACTGTTCCCCACAGTGTACCCAGGGCTCAGGCAGTGTCTAGCGTGTGTAAGTATTTAATAAACGTCTGAATGAATTAGTGAACGAATGAATGAATGGGGTCAGCACTAGGGTACAAGCCCATTCAATAGCCAGCAGGATTACTGCTATCAGGTTCCCATCCTTAAGTGTCCAGCACTGACCGATCTGGTCTCCTGGGTATCAGTGTCACTGCCATCATCGCTATTATCATATTTATAATGACAGTGGCCACCCACATCCTACTAGAAACAGGGGCACCCAATTCAAAGTTGCCCCGTCGTTGCTCCATATCTCATCACGCTCTTGATGTCTGAACTCATCACTGTCACAAATTATTTATTTGCTTGTGTTTTTGTTGTCCAACGCCCTGGCCCAGAAGAGCAAGGGCCTGGATTATCCTGGCCACGGCCCTCATCCCCGGCATCGAGAACAGTGTTTGGCATCCAGGGGGTATTAACTCTCACGTGTTCGCCTGCATATACCATCTCATTTTGCATTTCCATATGCCTCTATGGAGCACATGCAAGAAAGCCCACGTTACAGACTAGGAAAGAGAAGTCCAGGAAGGCCGTCTGACTTCCAGGTCACAGCTAGTCAGTGGCAAGCAGTAACGACTGCAGCCCTGGTTCCTGGATTTGGAACTTTCTCTAAGTAATCCGGTGGCTCACGAGGCTCTGACACTGGGCAGGATTTTTTCCTCTACTTCCAAATCCTAGAACTTCATTAGTAAACACAAGACAAATGCAGGATCATCCTGTAGGGAAGACCCACACTGGCTGTCCCCAACCCAGGAAGTCCTCACCCACCCAGAAACCCAAAGACAAAACAAGGAACAACTATCATATGCCTAAACTCACAACCTAGGATGCCAAGGCCTCACTTAGTAACCAGCACCTCCCATGACCTGGAAAATACCCTTCCCTTCCCTGAGTCTTTACCTACTTATCTAAGAAATAAAAAGTAGGCAGCAGCTCTCCACCTTTTTATATATCTTCTCTCTGTATCCTTCAAGTCCTTGATTTTTTTTAAAACCCTGCAAGCAATAATTTTTCCCCCAAAACAAAATAGTTGGTGGACATGATGCTCCAAACATATGCACAACTGGGTTGTGAGCACAGACTTCCTGCAGGAGCCACATCATTAGGTGGGCCACACTTGGAGGATACAAACATAGTGATGAGAGCCTTGGAGGGCTGCCCAGAAAGAAAAGAGCGACCATGTGTGTGTTGGAATCCTTTCCAAGAGACACTTCTAGAATTTCCTTTCAGAACGTGAGCTGGCAAGGAATTGGAGGACAGTTTTGTCATAAGTCACGAATAGATAGGAATTAAAACACAGAGACAAACAAAGAAGTTTCTGGGTAGAAGACTGTAAACTTAAATCCACCCAGAGAATCAGGGCTAAAACCAGGACATTTTGACGTCTTCATAAATGTTCAAAAAAAGAAATGATGGAGTAACACCTACAGACATCATTAAAAATTCCAGCAGGCTGACATGCCAAGCAAAGAAGAGTCAAAGATTGTACAATTGGTGACAACAACAACAAAGAGAGTACCAACAAGAGAAAATACAGACTAATGATTTAGAGGAAATCATTGCAAAACAACTTCAACTCGATTAATAAAATTAATAAAAATGAAAAAATATTTTCCAGGTCCACGCAGGGTTAATGCATTCATTACTCATTCATTCAGCAGCCTTTCCAGAATCTTGACCTCAGGTCTCACTAGGTACCGGTGTGATGAACATTCACCATAAGCAGACATCAGTGATGGGGGCAGTGCAAAGACACCTCCTAACAGAATCACGGGTGTGACCCAATAACCTGTGACCAGCCTAGTTATAATTCTGGTCCCCAGAGAAGAGATGCCCCATCTCAGTGTTTAGAACCCTGAGCAGTCACCCTTCCTCTGCTTGTGCTGAGCAGCCAAGGAAAGCATTCCTAACCTGAAGCCATGGGTGTAGCCCTAGGGCCAGGGAGCTGGGAAGTGTGAAAAGAGCTCCAAAAGGGCAGAGAACCCCTGCACTCTGGAAGATAAAGTACCAGCAGACTCACCAAATTACACGTCCCAATCATCCTTCACAATCCCTGGACACAGACTGCTGAATAGAAAGAATATTCAGAAGGAAGAGAGGAACAGGGAATCTTAAACATGACTACGAGCACATCGTCAAGACTCACCCCACTCTTGAGGGACACTTACACCCAGAAAAAGAAGTCCCAAACTGAACAAAGGAATGAACACCTGAAGAAATGAAAATAGCAAAGAAATGATTTTTTTAAAAATAAACATAATTAATTAATTTTCTCAAAGGGACAAGAGAGTCTAATAAATCAGTAAGATAAGAGCCAACGATTATAATCACAAACAATTAGAGATGGTTAACATTTCAAAACACGACCACCTGAATGAAAAATTCAGTAGGGGTTTGAATATAAGAATAGACATAGTTGAAGATGAATTGTGTAAGACAGAAGCTTGAGCTCAGAAGTCCCTCAAAATACACTTCAAAGATCTGAGAGCTATAAAATATCAGAGAAAATGAGATCAAAGACAGAAAGTGTAAGGGGAAAGTTAATAGACATACAAGGGGAAACCCTGGTGGTCCCAATAGCTCTCTGATATAGCACAACCCGATAGAAATATAGTGCAACCCATAAATGCAAGCTGCACGTAATTTTACATTTTCTAATACCAACTTAAAAAGTAAAAGGAGGGCAGCCCCGGTGGCTCAGCGGTTTAGTGCTGCCTTCAGCCCCGAGTGTGATCCTGAAGACCCGGGATCGAATCCCACGTTGGGCTCCCAGTGCATGGGGCCTGCTTCTCCCTCTGCCTGTGTCTCTGTGTCTCTGCGTCTCTGCCTCTCCCTCACTGTGTGTCTCTCATGAATAAATAAATAAAATCTTTAAAAAAAGTAAAAGAAACAAGTGAAATTAATTTTAATAGTATATGTTAATGCATTACTTATGAAATATTACCATTTAAACATGTAATTAATATTAAAAAGTTAATGAGATAGGCTCTATTTTTTTAATAAGTCATAGAAATCTGGAGAATATTTTAAACTTAACAGCATGTCTCAGTTCAGACTAACCACACCCCAGATGCTTAACAGTCAAATGTGTCTTGGGGCTACCACAGTGGGCAGTACAGATCTTTTTTTTTTTAATTTATTTATTTATGAGAGAGAGAGGGGGGGGGCAGAGACACAGGCAGAGGGAGAAGCAGGCCCCATGCACTAGGAGCCCAACGTGGGATTCGATCCCGGGTCTCCAGGATCGAGCCCTGGGCCAAAGGCAGGCGCCAAACCGCTGCGCCACCCAGGGATCCCCGGGCAGTAAAGATCTAAGAGGACTTTAGAACAATTAGAGAACAATTAAAATGTAGGAGAGGACGTTAGAAACAAGGTGAAGACATGAATCTCCAGATTAAAAAAGATTCACCAAGTTTATGAAAAGAGACCCACATTTAGAAATGCAATAGAAAGCTTGCAGATCAGCACAGAGAAAATCCTGAAAGCTTCCAGAAAAGATTACTAACACAGGAAGGAAAATAAAATTGAGATCAGACTTGTCATCAGCAACACCAAACACTGCAAGAAACAAGGTTAACTTCTGAGGGAAAATTACTTTGGATCAGGAATTCTTTACTGAGACAAATTAGTCACTCATTTAGAGGTGAAAATAAAACTTGCACTCAGAGGCTGTACTCAGAAGTTCATCCGAGACCCTTTCTAAAATCTATGAAACTGAGGTTCTCTTACATCGACCGCCTAAGAGTCGCGCTGTAAGAAGCAACAACCTCTCCTCTTCGCCACCCGCCCGGCAGCCGCCAAGCAGCAACCACGCGTGAGTGTATCTCGATCCACGTTGGCCAGGCAGGAGTCCAGATCGGCAATGCCTGCTGGGAGCTCTATCGCCTGGAACACGGCATTCGGCCCGATGGCCAGATGCCAAGTGACAAGACCATTGGGGGAGGAGATGACTCCTTCAACACCTTCTTCAGTGAGCCGGGCGCTGGCAAGCATGTGCCCAGGGCAGTGTTTGTAGACCTGGAGCCCACAGTCAGTGATGAAGTTCGCACTGGCACCTACCGCCAGCTCTTCCACCCTGAGCAGCTCATCACAGGCAAGGAAGATGCTGCCAATAACTATGCCCGAGGGCACTACACCATTGGCAAGGAGATCATTGACCTTGTCTTGGACCGAATTCGGAAGCTGGCTGACCAGTGCACGGGTCTTCAGGGCGTCTTGGTTTTCCACAGCTTTGGAGGGGGAACCGGTTCTGGGTTCACCTCCCTGCTGATGGCAAGAAGTCCAAGCTAGAGTTCTCCATCTACCCTACCCCCCAGGTGTCCACAGCTGTAGTAGAGCCCTACAACTCCATCCTCACCACCCACACCACCCTGGAGCACTCTGATTGTGCCTTCATGGTAGACAATGAGGCCATCTATGACATCTGTCATAGAAACCTCGATATTGAGCGCCCAACCTACGCTAATCTAAACAGGCTGATAGGTCAAACTGTGTCCTCCATCACTGCTTCCCTCGGATTTGATGGGGCCCTGAATGTGGATCTGATGGAGTTCCAGACCAACCTGGTGCTCTATCCCCACATCCACTTCCCTCTGGTCACATATGCCCCTGTCATCTCTGCTGAGAAAGCCTACCATGAGCGGAGATCACCAGTGCATGCTTTGAGCCAGCCAACCAGATGGTGAAATGTGACCCTCGCCATGGTAAATACATGGCTTGCTGCCTGTTGTACCGTGGCAATGTGGTTCCCAAAGATGTCAATGCTGCCATTGCCACCATCAAGACCAAGCGCAGCATCCAGTTTGTGGACTGGTGCCCCACTGGCTTCAAAGTGGGCATTAACTACCAGCCTCCCACTGTGGTACCCGGTGGAGATCTGGCCAAAGTACAGCGAGCTGTGTGCATGCTGAGCAACACCACAGCCATTGCTGAGGCCTGGGCTCGCCTGGACCACAAGTTTGACCTGATGTATGCCAAGCGTGCCTTTGTTCACTGGTACGTGGGTGAGGGCATGGAGGAAGGAGAGTTTTCTGAGGCCCGTGAGGACATGGCTGCCCTGGAGAAGAATTATGAGGAGGTTGGTGTGGGTTCTGTCGAAGGACAGGGTGAAGAAGAAGGAGAGGAATGCTAAAGTTAAAAATGTCACAAAGGTGCTGATTTTGCAGGGAAGCTTATTCTGTTTTGAACATTGAAAATTTGTGCTCTGATCAGCTAATTTGTATGTAGCAGTGTATACTCTCATATACAATTACTGACCTATGCTTTAAAACACAACGCTTTGTTACAGACCCAAGCTGTCCACTGCTCTGATGGGTTTGAATAAAGTATTCCCTGTCTTAAAAAAATAAAATAACATAACATAAAATAACATAAAATAAAATAAAATAAAATAAAATAACATAAAATAACATAACATAACATAAAATAAAATAAAACAAAATCTACAAAACTCTCTCTCCCACAGTCAGGGAGACAGGAAACGAGCTTGACTTTTAGAGCAGTAAGTCCTCCACTGGCCAAAACGTATCTCCAGATGATAAGAGCTAAGTGTCAATTTAGACCATCCCAGGACCCTAGGAATAGCCATGACTCCTCCCTGAGTAAATGGACCTAAAACTCACCTCCTGCACGTGAGAAGCGAGAGAAAAGAGAGGATATATAGTCCCAGGAAGAATCAGAGCAGCTCTGGGCCTCCCAGGCCAACTGGCCACTGGAGTCAGGAAGCCTCCTCACGGCTTCCCCAACAGACTGTCCCCAACAAACCCTGCTTGAATGACCCCAACCACAGGCTTCTCACTACTCCTGAGACAGCCCATTCCACTCACCGCTGGGCAGTTTGGGCCTGTTAGAAGGCCCTTTGTGTTGAGTTAAAAACTTATCTCGTTTTATCTTAGGAACAAAAGAATTCTATAATTAGGAGGAAAGTCAAGATCATTTTGATCCAATCCTCTCATTTTGCAAATGAAGAAGTGGAGGCCCAGAGAGGAAAAAAAAAAAAAAAAGACATTCCCAAGGTTACACAGCATAGTTGGGGCCCAGCTGGCACTACTGGAATTTGATCTGTGCATAGAGGTCAGCTAGTGACCTTGCAACATGGAGAGCTTTCCATGATGATCTAGTAGAGAGATTTTTCAGGATCATGGTCAAAGCAATATAAGTGGGCCATCACCTCTGCGCTATGGCCCAGAGGCTGGCTTTAGAAAATTAAGTGCTTTGCTGCTACAAACACTGGGGTGCAGGGGTAGTGGAAAGGGAGGTGGGCGGGGGGTTGGGGTGACTGGGTGACCGGCACTGAGGGGGGCACTTGACAGGATGAGCACTGGGTGATATGCTATATGTTGGCAAATTTAACTCCAATTAAAAAAAAAAAAGAAAGAAAGAAAAAGAAAAGAAAGTGCACTGAGCTAAGGGTGATGCCCTGGAATCTGGGAAGTTTATATCTGTTCCCTACAGACACTGCCCCAGCTTAGTGCTGTTTGTTCTCTGTCTTTCCACTGAAAGGCCCAGGGCAGGGTATTTGGAGCAGCTCAGAAAAAAAAAAAAAAGAAAAAAATTAGCCCTAAGGAATCATGAAATCCTCTCTCCCTTCAAGTAAGAAGCTGCTGGAAGGAAGATTACCCATGAAACAGCCCCAATCAGCAGCTCCCATAGGCCTGCAGGAATCTAGGTTAAGACACCATCCTTTATTTACAGCAAATAGCCCTGACCTGGTTCAAGGTTTCCCTGGGAAACCATTACCAAAACTGCCCTGAGAATAAACAATGAAGCCACCCGAGACAAGATAACCACAGGGCGCAGGGCTGGGGGTCATGCCTTCCTCCCAGGATGCCTGAATGCTTTGGACACCATGTTCCTCACGATGCATTCGCTTTAGAGGTTTTAATGGATGCAGAAACGGAGGGGAAGGGAATCAGGGGACCAACCCGAGTCCATAAGGCTTACCTGGCCTCGGAGCCTGAAGAACCACAAATGGCATCACCATAATCGAGACCAGCCCTGCGCAAGCCTTTCTGCATCATCCCATCAGCCCCGACTGGGCCCAGCAGCCGAGTCCGCTGACCAGCAGGTACTAGTGCTGCAGGTCCTACTGTTGCCCGTATTTGAGCTAAGACCCCAAGCAGCCGTGCAGCTGAGCCGAGTGTTTGACACTAGTAACATAGTGTGTGGACCTTACGACTTATCTCCAAGTCAAAATTCCTTTGAGAGTGAAGGGGTAATAATAATGTTATTATCAATAATTATATGATTAACACAGTAATTGTGCCAGGACCACAGGCATTCTTAGGTGTTGTCCTGAGCTCACCTGGAAGTATGGTCCCCTAACCGGGTTCCTGGCTTTGGCTCTAAGTGCTTTGCATGTGTCAGCGCATCTCGTCTTCAAGTACCACTCTCCCCATTTCACAGGTGGGAAAATCACGGCACACAGCTGTGAGGCGGTGGGCCCAGAATTTGGACCCAGGTACCTTAGTTCCAGGTCCCGTGGCCTAACCACCATGCAACACTGCCTCTCCTGGAGTCAGGAAACACATTCAAATGGGGCTGACCCCGACGCCGTGCTCTATCCCCCCTCTCCAGAGTCCTTGCTCAAAGAATCTCCACCTGACAGCACTACTTTACTGCCTGCTAGTTCAGAATATAAACGTGAATACAGGATTGTGTATTGGCATAAAAAGCTGAAACTAAGAGAAATCCTAGGACCCCCAAGCATGGCCAGGTCCCAGCAAGACCAGGAAGGTTCTGTTCTCCCCTCTCTGATGATTTCCTGAGAACCACGCCACTATCGTGTCCCTCGGGAAAGCCACTCACCCCTCCCTTCTCACATCCATTTATCACTAGGTTCTGGATGGACAACCACACCCCTGCTGTGCCCCAAGAGCTAGACCCATGCCAACTGCGTCAGGGGATCTGCTTGGCCTGTGGCCGTTCAGCGGGCTCAGCCAATGGGAAGTGTGGGGCGGGTGGGGTCCGAGTGTCATTCCTCTGTTCTCTCCCTATCGGGTGGCAGGGAACCGACCCCAGAAACCCTCTCCAGGTTCCAACAGAGCCTTCCTTCCCCTGCCCCCTCTCGGGTCCAGAGTTATAATTTGCACTGTCCCATGCAGATTCCTTCCATCCTGCGCCCCTGGGTCTTTGCTAGCACCCCTACCCCAGCTTTACACGCCGACGACGTCCTGCCAGCCTACTGAAGCAATCAACAAGTGGACAATTTGCTTATTCAGAAAATATCTTGACCTTGAGCTCTCTTCCAGGCCGTGTGCTATGCCCGGGGATCTGCAGTAAGGACAAACAGACACACTCCCTATCCTCACAGAGCTTAGAGGCCGGTGCGGAAGACAGTCAAATCCCAGAGACAAGTGCAAAATGCCAGCTCTAAGCACCGCAGGGGAAATGCAGGGCTCCACGACAGCTGGCCTTGGAGGGCACTGACCTGGCCTTCAGGTCAGGAAGGCATAAAGGATATCACGGCAGCGTTATGCAAAGCCATCAGGAGGGCAGGGAGGAGAAGGCCTTGGCGCCTAACTCTGCCCAAGGGTAGAGGGAGAGCAGCCCAAACAGAGCAGAAGCACGTGGAAACGCAACGAAAGAGGCCTGAGAGACACAGGTGCTCCAGGAACTCAAGCCCAGGGGCTGGGGGGGAAGATGCAGAAGATGGGGCGAGAGGACAAGGCAGGGATGAGATCGGGGAGGCCGCCACAGCCGTTCAAAGACCTTTGTACCTTACCTGGTCCTGATGCCTCCGAACTGTGGCCAGCAAGACCATCCCAACGCCAAACCCCATCTTGTAACGAATGGCTGGCGCAGGAATTCCCCTGGGCCCGCAGTTGAGAGGTGCCTTGGCTGCATTTTGAGCAGCTCCCTGATTGCCTTTGACCTTAGAGGCTGAAGGTGGATCAGGTGTTAAATGCTATTATCACCTGCGGCCTGGGCACCCAGAGACCTTCCCTGTAACATGGGGACGGTAACACTTCATTCCCTGCTAGGACGTTGCCAGGCTGGACTGTGACAAGGTTCAAGGAGCACTTGGAAGGCTGCGTGGCCTGGGCAAAGGGCCCCGAGGACGTCAGCTATTATGATCTTCATTATGGAACCCCATTCAAAGGCGTGAAAAGAATTCCACCCTAAAAATGTTTCCTCAAACCGAGACGCTCACAAAAAGCCACGCAGAGATTACGAACTGTTTGGTAAGGTCCACTGCCTGGTGTTCGGAAGGCCTGACTCTTTCTAAGCCCTGAGCCACCTGATTAGCCATCATTCCCAGCGCCAGCCGACCTGGAGTCTCTCCTGCTGCCACTTAAACACGAGGCACTGCCGCTGGCCCAGGGCCCCTGCAGGAGCTGTGTCTCCAAGCACAAGAGCTCACAGGGCATTCTTGGGAATGATTCAGGAACAAAACGGTATTTTGTGCAAGCAGATGTTTTGCGATAATTAAATGTGGTCCCCGAACATAAAAATCAGAGCAGCTAGAAATAAAAATCTTGAGAGGAACTGCAATTTCTGAGACAGCTACTCCCTCTGGGAGGCGCGGGGGGGGGGCGGGGGGAATGATGTCCTCACAAAAATGTTGGCTGGAAAGAATAATAAATTAGATCCAGAAGGCCTGGGTTTGAGTTTTGCCTTACTCAGCACTTCCTGGAATATTTGTTGAGCATCTCATACATGCTAAGTGCTGTGATACGTTTAACCGGAGAGGCAGCACGTGTGTCACTGGAGAGTTGGGACACTTGAGTTACACATCAAGTCAAGTCATGATTTTGCCTCTTGCTACTCACGTGACCGCGGGGGAGTCACTTACTAGATTTCTAAGCCTCCACTTTCCCATCTGCGGAATGGGAAGGGCCCTGGGGCAGAACCTTGAGCACACACCTTCGTTGCCAGAAACAGCAGCCGAACGCAGAGGAGCCAGCAGAGCTTCTAAGAAGCTCGCAGAGATGGAGCAGGGAAGCCGTGAGACCACGGGTGCTGTCGGTGAAACAGGAGAGACTGTTGGCCTAAAGAAGAAACAGTCCATGATGTCAAAGGCTACCGAGGGGTTTTAGAGGTAAGGCTCCAGCAGCGAACACTGGATTTCAGCACGGGAAGGTTCCATCTTGCAGAAAGTGTTCCAGCTGCCCTCTCCCCACACGCAGGGTGGCTTTAGTCAGCTGGCATCCTCACTGCCCTCTGTCCTTTCCACTCCCTCCCTACTCCTAGTAGGCCGAGTAAGGGCCACCCAAGGAAACTGGCCCTTAATCCCTGAAACCTGGCAATGCTGCCTGGGAGGGGAAGCAGTTCTTGCAGGTGTGATTAGGTTAAGCCCCTTGAGATGGAGGAGATGATCCCAGATTCCCTAAGTCAGTGATAGATAAAGGCTATCCCAAGTATCCTCGTAAGTAAGAGAGAAGCAGAGGGATTCTTGAAGGGGGGGGGGCAATGTGACCATGGAGGGAGAGGTCAGAGGGAGGCAGACACAAGCCAAGAAACACCTGGGAACACCAGAAGTTGGAAGAAGCCAGGAAGGGACTCTCTTTCTCTCTCATAGTCTCACAAGGGAACACGGCGCCGTTGACACCTTGATTTCAGGCTTATGGCCTCCGGGACTATGAGAAAATACCTTTCTGCTCAGCCCCCAAGTGTGTGGTCATTTGTAACAGCGGCCCCAGGAAACGAAAACAGTACCTCATTCTATAATATGACACATCTTCAGTAGGAGCCGGTGGCAGGCCTGGTAAACGAGGACGGGATTAAGACAGATGAAGAAAGTGTTATATTATCTTGAGAAATAGAAAACCTTGGCCCGTTAGGATCTTTGACATATGCTTTGGGACACAAAGGCAGAGATCACAGGTCTTGGGAATACCAGTTCAACACCTGCTTGTTGAGAACCTACTAGATGCGGTTTACAACAGTCAGATTATGGAAGCCGCCCCAGTGTCCACCAGTAGATGAATAAAGAATATGTGGTTTAAAAATTAAAAAAAAAAAAAGAAAAAAAAAAAAAGAAAGGGGATCCCTGGGTGGCGCAGTGGTTTGGCGCCTGCCTTTGGCCCAGGGCGCGATCCTGGAGACCCGGGATCGAATCCCACATCAGGCTCCCGGTGCATGGAGCCTGCTTCTCCCTCTGCCTATGTCTCTGCCTCTCTCTCTCTCTCTGTGACTATCATAAACAAATAAAAATTAAAAAAAAAAAAAAAAAAAAAAGAATATGTGGTTTATACAGACAACGGAGTATCACCCAGTTATCAAAAAGAATGAAATCTTGCCATTCGCGATGACATGAATGGAGCTAGAGAGTCTTATGCTGAGTGAAATAAGTCAGAGAAAGATATAAACCGTATTGATTTCGCTCAGGTGTGGAATTTAAGAAACAAATGAGCAAAGGAAGGAAGAGCGAGACAAACGAAGAAACAGACTTTTCACTGCAGAGAACAAACTGGTGGTGATCAGAGGGGACGTGGGTGGGGGAATGGGCGAAATAGGGGATGGGAATTAAGGAGAGCACATGTCACGATGAGCACTGGGTGATGTATCAAAGTGCTGAATTACTGTATCGTACACTTGAATCTAATATTACACTGGATGTTAACTATACTGGAAATAAAAATAAATTTTATAAATAATAAAATAAAATAAAATAAATAAAATAATAAAATAAAATAAAATAAATAAAATAAAATAAAATAAAATAAAATAAAATAAAATAAAATAAAATAAAATAAAATAAATAAAATAGAACCTACTAGATGCCAAGGATTATCGTTGGAGGGACAGGTGAAACAATTCCAATTTTCTACAGGGAGCATAATAATTACTATTGACCACTATGGTGGCCGACTTGTGTTCATGAGCTCTCTTAATCCTCAGAACTACCCACTTTTATCCCCATTTTCATGGATGGAAGAAAAAGAAAAGAAAGAAGTCATTTGTCCAAGGTCACACAGCTAGGAAGAGGAGAACCCTCTTTTGGAACCCAGGAAAACTGGCCCCAGGATCTGGATTCCTCATCACTCCATTACGCATTTTAGGACTGAGGAAATAAAAAACCCCATTTTAAAAGTCAGCTATGTGAGGTTTCTCCTGATCTATCAATAAGACTGTGGTAAGCAGATTAGAGTAAAGGTACTTAAATCAAGACAAGAGGGATTCAAGTCAGCCAAAAGAATGCACTCCTTGATAGAAAACCACCAGAAACTGCTGACCAGGGAAAGAATGCAGAAAGGCTAACTCTGGGTTTGTTTAAAAATAGGATAGTTTCATCTGAGTGACTCTCTCCGAGGACTTAGGAGCCCAGATTGTCTGATGGTGCCGTCTGGCCACGCTTGCTGCTGGAGAGATGCCTCCATGGAACACCTAAGACCTGCCACTGTTCTTCCTCAGGAGGTGGTCGTGGGAGCCCCAGCAGAGAGGGGACCAAAGCAAGCCTGGGAACCATCACTGATGTCTGTGGACCACACCCCCACCTCCTTCCCCATCAGGTGGTCCCTGCCAGAACCATCATTCCGGTCCCCAATATCCTAGCTCGCATACCCATTAGCTCCTTAAAAATCTCCTCTCCCTCTCCTCACTCCCCCTTCACACACACACACACACACACACACACACACACACACACACACACACTCACAGGTCACACCACCAAGAGCAAATGTTATTTTAAAAAAATCATCCCGAGGCACAGTTGTGGTAAAAACCCCCACTGTGATTGTGTACACTCTTAGTTCTATCATTTATTGCTATATGTATTGTGAGGCGATGTTAGTAGGTGCATATGAGTTGTTTATATCTTTCAAATTTTACATCTTTCAGGTGGATTGAGCCTATCTTTGCTATTTTATGAAACGTTTCTCCTTAAATGTAGTAATGGCTGCTGCCTTAAGGCCTACTTTCTCTTATATTAACAAAATGACAGCAGTTTTCTTTTGGCTAGTGTTTGCATGATATCTACATCCCTTTACTAGAAATATTTCTATATCTTATATTTAAGGTTTATCTCTTGTAAGAGCATAGCATTGGGATTTTTTTCTTTGTTAATTGAAATCTAATTTATTTACATATACAGTAAAATTATAGACATATCTGAGTTTAAAGCCACTTATATTCTATTTGCCAAACTATTTTATGTTGTTTTTTTTTTTTTTGCCTTCTTTTGGATTAATCAAGTATTTTTATTAGACTTATCTCCTTATTGGCTTTACATAGTTCCACTCTCCTTTTAACAGTTACCACAGAGATAATGACACACATCTTTGACTTATTAGAGTCCAATAAGAATTATTATTTTTACCAGTTTGTGATCAATTCAAGACATTTATAATGCTAACTCCCTTTGGCTTCACTTGCTTTTGTGTCATTGTGGTTATATTTTTAAATCTACACATATATGAAACAACTTTATTCGGGTATATGATATACCCTAAAATTCACCCATCTCAAGTATACAGTTCAATGATTTTCAGTAAGTTTTACCCAATTGTACAGCCATCAGCAGAAATTAGTTTTAGAGCATAAAATCCCCCATGTCCATTTAGTTAACACCACTCCTATTCCCAGCCCCAGGAATTTACTTTGTGTCACCGTATATCTGTCTTTTCTGGATGTTTTATTTAAATTAAATCACAGTGTGTGGTCTCCTGTGCTTCTTTCACTTAGCATAGTCTTTTTTTTTTTCTTAAGATTTTATTTACTTATTTTAGAGAGAGAAGAGAAAGAGAGAATGAGCAGAGGGGAGGGGCAGAGGAAGAGGGAGAAGCAGACTCCCCACTGAGCAGGGAGACAAATGGGGGGCTCGATCCCAGGACCCTGAGAACATGACCTGAACCAAAGGTAGACACTTAACCAATGGAGCCACGCAGATGCCCCTAGCATAGCCCTTTTAAGGCTCATCCATGATACAGAGTATGTGTCAGTAGCTCATTCCTTTTTGTTGCTGAATAGTGGTCTACTAGATGATGTGCTGCATTTTATCTATGGATATTTATGTCTTCTCCATTTTCTTGGCTTTATGAACAAGGCTGCTATAAATATCTGCATAAAAGTTTTTGGACAAGGCACCTGGGTAGTTCAGTTGCTTGAGCATCTGCCTTCAGCTCGGGTCACAATCCCAGGCTCCTGGGACCGGGTCCCACATCGGGCTCCCTGCTCAGTGGAGAGTCTGCTTTTCTCTCTCGTTCTCGTGAGAGGGAGACTCACCCCTTCCCCTCTGCTCATGACCTCTCTCTCACTCTCTTTAATAGATAAAATCTTTTTTAAAAAATAATAAAGTCTTTGGACATTTGTTTTCATTTCTCTTGGGTAAATACATAGGAGTGAAATTGTTGAATCATAGGATAGTTTTAACTTTTGCAGAAAATGCCAAACTATTTTTCAAAGTGGCTCACCATTTTACATTCTAACCTGCGGCATATGAAAATTCTCATTTCTACAAATCTTACCAACATTTGTTTTTGCCTCTCTTATTACAACCATCCTTGTGGATGTGAAATAGCATCTTACTGTGATTTTTTAACTTGCCTTTCTCCCAAGGACTAATGATGTTGAGTATCATCTTATACTTATATCTTTTCTGTATACCATAGGCTTCTTTTTTGATCTAGGTTTTTCTGTCTTTGCATTATATTATTTACTTTATAAAATCAGGTTATATTTAGATTTACCCATAATTATCCTTTGAATTTTTCTTCAACCCTTTTTGCATTTCTGTTCTTCCTAAAATCATATTTCTTCTGGCTAAAAACCCTCTTTTAGTATGGTAGTATTTATTTTAATATGGTCTGCTGGCAGTAAATTCTCTAGATTTTTGTTTGTCTGAAAACACCTTTATTTCACCACTGTAATAGAACATTATTTTCTCTAGATATAGAACTCTTACATAGCTATTATTTTCTTTCTTTTAAGTAGGTTCCACACCCAGCATGGAGCCCAACACAGGGTTCAAATTCCCTACCCTGAGACCAAGACGTGAGCTGAGATCAGGGTCAGGTGCTTAACTGACTGAGCCATCCAGGCACCCGCTATTATTTTCTTTCTGTGCCTTAAAAGCAGTGTTCAACTGTCTCTGATAATATGGCTTTCACCAAGTCTTTAGAAAAGTCAGCTGTATGGGGACACCTGGCTGGCTCAGTCAGTAAAGCATGTGACTCTTCATATCAGAGTCATGAGTTCAAGCCCCACATTGGGTCTAGAGCTTACTTTAAAAAAAAAAAAATTCATTTGCTTGTCTTATTGCCTGTTTGCAGTATTTTCCCCTCTGACTTCTTCTTTGTCTTTGGTTTTCACAAGTTTTATGATGATGAACCTAGGGTGGTCTTTGTACTCACTCTGCTTGGGATTTATAAAACTTCTTGGGCCTATAGCTTGATGTTGTTCATCAGTTTTAGAAAATTCTTTGCCAGTATCTCTTCAAATGTTGCTTCTGCTCCATTGTCTTGCTCATTTCAAGATTCAATTATACATATTAGATCTTTTCAACATGCCTCACATGCCTCACACTATTTTCTGTACTTACCTCAGTTTTTTCACATGCCTCACACTATTTTCTGTACTTACCTCAGTTTTTCTCTTTATGCTTCATCATGTATATTATATATTGATTTTCCAGGTCGCTAATCCTCTTTTCTGCTATGTCTAATCTGTTATCAAACCCATATATTGAGTTAATTTCAGCTACCTCATATTTCATTTCTAGAGTTGTCATGACTTTTTAAATTTTATTTTATTTTAATTCAATTTATTAACATATTAGTTTCAGAGGTAGAGTTCAGTGATTCATCTGTTGTATATAACATCCAGTGCTCATTACATCACTTACCCTCCTTAATTTCCATCACCCAGTTATCCTATCCCCCTACCCCCTCCCTCTCCCGCAACCCTGTTTGTTTCCTATGATTAAGAGTCTCTTATGGTTTGTCTCCCTCTCTGATTTCATCTTATATTTCCCTCCTTTCCCCTATGATCCTTTGTTTTGTTTCTTAAATTCCACAAATGAGTGAAATCATATGGTAATTGTCTTTCTCTGATTGACTCATTTCACTTAGCATAATACCCTCTAGTCCCACCCATGTCATTGCAAATGGTAAGATTTCATTTTTTGATGGTTGATTAATATTCCATTTTATATATAAAATATGTGTATATATATGTATATATAATCTTTATCCACTCATCTGTCAATGAGTATCTGTGCTCTTTCCATAGTTTGGCTACTGTGGACACTGATGCTATAAACATTGGGGTGCGGGTACCCCTTCAGATCACTGTTTATATCCTTTGGATAAATATCTCACGATGCAATTGCTGGGTTGTAGGGTAGTTATATTTTTTAACTTTTTGAGGACCCCCATCTGGTTTTCCAGAGTGGTTGTACCAGAGCTATCATATGATTTTTAAAATATATTCTAGTTCTCTGATAAAAAGTCTTCATCTTTTCCTTTAAAAAGCATATTAAGGGAAGACCGGTGACTCAGCGGTTTAGCGCCACCTTCAGCCCAGGGTGTGATCTTGGAGACCCAGGATCAAGTCCCGCATCGGGCTCCCTGCATGGAGCCTGCTTCTCCCTCTGCCTGTGTCTCTGCCTCTCTCTCTCTCTCTCTCTCTCTCTCTCTCTTGCGCGCGCGTGCGAATAAATAAATAAAATCTTTTTAAAAATTAAATAAATAAATAAATAAATAAATAGCATATTAATCACAGTTATTTTAAAGTCCCTGTGTCTAACCCCAAGTCTTTGTTTTTGATTTTGGTTGTTTGGTCCTGTTTCCTAGCATGTCTGTAATTTCTTGTTGAATGCAAACTATTATGTATGTATGAAAAAGTATGAAGATAATTTGAAGCTCTAGTGAATTATATCTTCCTCCAGAAAGGATGTGTTTTGTTTTGGATAAAGTGGAGGCATGTCACGCGAATCCAGATGAACACTGAGAAATCCAAAGCTAGGCTTCAATCTATTCTGAGGGCTGCTCTATTTTTAATTTACTGTAACTCCTAAAATGTAGCCATTCCAGGACACTAACTGGAAGTCTGAGTGTTTTCCAAGGACTCTCTTCCTTGGCAGACCCAAATTTCAACATGTGTCTCCCAAAGCCATGAGACTTCCATAATTCTGGGTCTTACAGGCTTTTGATTCCACTGCTTTCTGCTCAATTTCCTATCCTCACAGCTCCATGCAGCATGCAACTCTCAAATGCCTTAAGGGGAAGACACAGCTTCTCCTGGACTGACCTCATTGGGCTTCTCCTCTCTCTGGAATCCTGATTCCCGAAGTCCTAGCTGCCTTGTTAGCTCCTTGATGTTCTCAAACACATGAGTTTGGTTGTTTACATTGGTGGTGATGGGGTTTCTTTTTATTTGGGGCCCATATCTCTAGCTCTCAGTGAGAATATTTGTCTGCAACAAGTTTCTTTTTCATTACTGGAAAGAGAATCTGAAACACAGCTGTACTTGTTCTAAAGCACCATTTACTGCCAAAACTCCACAACACAGAGCCTCCAGGAGAGGATGCTTCCTGGGAAGGAATTCACAAATCCCATTTCTTCACCAAGGCACTTGCCAAACAACCACTGTCCTTGACCTGACATGGCAAGGTTTGGGGCTGCCAGCATGAGAGGTGATCTGTGTAATCTAAGTATGAATCCCATGTGTAGTAATGACTATTAGTTCCCTGATCTGTGCCCTATTCATCTCCAGCACACAGTAAATAATAAATGTTTGACAAAAGAAGGGCTGGGGGTGGTGTTTGAAAGAGTGTGAGCAAGTGTACAAAGAGTCCAAGAGAATCTAATCTTCCTATAGTAGCTGTTGAACATACAGATTTTTCCCACTTCATATAATGGATATATATTTCAAGTGTCTCAGGTATAAATAAAATTCATATTGATCAGTTATTTCAGATAAAGTCCATTCAAGAATCTTTATAACTCATTCTACAAATTTAAAAAAAAAAATTGAACAAAAAAAACACATCAAGAACAGCAGCTAAAACTTTCTCAGTTCTAGTCATATATAAGGCACTACATATATTTCTTTTCTATTCATCTTTCAGTTTACTAATCTTCTCTTCTGCTGTGTCTAACCCATAAATAATGACTTACTTTAATTTACAGTATTTTTCAACTGGAGAGTTGTCATGGATTCTTTTTTATAGATTCTAATTCTCTGATAAATTATCTGATATGTACATATTGTAAAAAAAAAACTGGAGTGAATCATATATATATATATATATATATATATATATATATATATATTCACATGCACACATATATATAGCAAATATAACTATATAAGCATACTTAATCCTAACAATTTTGAGAATGATGTATACATATTTATCCTTTTTTACAGATGGAGAAGCTGGGGCTCACAGGTGTAAAGTGGCTTGCCCAAAGCTGCAGTCAGTATTGTAATGGTCAGCGAGTCAACTATCAAATTTAGTTCTGTCAACTCCAAAATTCATTATCTACTATCTCATGCTATAAACTCTGATATTTATATCTTAGGCTTTTTTTTTTTTTAAGTAGTTTTCATGCCCAGCGTGGAGCCCAGCACAGGGCCTGAATTCATGATCCTGAGATCAAGACCTGAACTGAGATCAAGGACCAGATACTTAGCCAACTGTGCCCCCCAGGCGCCCCTATATCTTGGCCTTCCTTACTCAAAGTACAACTATACATTTGTTTGAGGCTTATAAACCAGCTGGTATTCTCTGCTAGAAATGGAACTTCCCAAAAATGAACTGGAAACCAGAGCACCAGCTCCCTTCCGCAGATCTGAGCCATAGCAGGACATCCCTAAAGTCTTGGACAGAGCCCAGTAAGCTCTCTTGAGTAGACTGGTGGCAGCACAGAACAGCAGCTAAGAGGGCAGGCTCTGCTGCCAGACTGCCTGGGTCTGAATCCCACCTCCTGTCCTTCCTCCCTCTGGCACCCTGCACAAGACTCTTGTACCCTCTAATCCCTACTTTCTGTATCAGAAAATGAGAAATAAAATAGTTCAGCTTGTTGGCAGGATTAAATAACAGGATATCTAAAATGTGTAGCATATATAAGAACTGAAGGATTATTAGCCTAGTTCAATTCCACTTCATCTCAAAGCAAAAGCACTCACTGGACTTTTGCTAAGGGCAGTTGGGCTGTGGGGCAAAACTGATAAGTAAGACCCAGTTTCTACCTTGGAGGAGCTCTAGGTGAGTAAACACAACCCAAGGAGACAATGTGAGTTTTGCTCCAGGACTATATACAATGCCTGGGAGCCCAGTGGTGAGAGTAGCTCCTCCCACATCAGGTCTTAGAGAGGAAAAGGAATTGGGGTGGGGGTGGGGGCAGGGAAACAGTAAATAAGAGGCTCAGTCACTTACACTGCATATCTGGACAGGCCACGGGGAGTCTGGCATGATTTAGGGCAAGAAAACATTATCTCCTCCAGGTACCAATACAGGGAGGTTTTCCCAGCAGTGCGCACGCGCCGCCTTGTCCACCTCCCCTGACACAGGAATTTCATGGACTTTGACAAAACCACAAGTGACTTTAAATTCATAGGTAATGATTTGCCACCAGCTGAGCTGCAGGCTCATCTGTCCCACTACCTTTTCTAGGCAGCCCTTTCCAGAAGCTTCCTTCAAGAGCGAAGTCTGGAGGTGGTGGTTCTCCTTCCACCCCCCAACCGCACCCCCCCACACACACACACACACTGCAAAGGTAATAGTTGTTTTTGCTTCTGTGAGTCTAGTGACAATTCATTGCTGTTTCTTATCTTCTACGCATCTATTCTGTTTTAGTTACCAAGGAGAAATGCCTGTGTTATTAAAAAGGATTAGTACTGGCTACTTCCATTTATCCAAAGATGAGGGGGTGGATATTCTCAGAAATTTCATTTTCCTTCTTTTGGCTACGGACTAGCTCCCTCTTGGCATCCGACACCTCTTTGGCTTCAGGCTGTATTCTATAAGGATTCATTCATTTATCACCAAACTGGTTTTCAAGGCATCAGCCTTGAGGCAGAGAGGCCCAGGGGAGAAGACCTGATCTGCCACTAACCAGGGACATGCCTTTAGGAAAGTTACTCAACCTTTCCAGGTTATCAGTCACTTCCCTGAATCACAGCCTCAATCAAATAAGCTGCCACAGCGCAAGCGCCCAGTGAATAATCAGCCTTTATTCTCATCATTCAAAGGATCATTCAACAAACTGTTAGCAGGTCAACTCCAGGAGGACAGGATTTGGGTTTGTTCAGCTGGGCCCCTAGAGCCTGGAACTGAGTCAGGCACAAAGCAAGGGTTCAGTAAACATTTCTCAAATGAATGAGTGAGTGGATGAGCACTTACTGCATGCCAGACTCAATGGGTAGTTTTAATGGGAAAAAAAAAAGTGCTATGGGGAAGGGGTGTCAGGATGAGGCTCCAGAGCACAAAGAGGACATTGATACAAAAATTGGTGAAATTCAAACAAAGCCTCAAGTTTACTTAACAGTATTATACCAGTGCTGGTTTCTTAGTTGTTTTATTTATTTATTTATTTATTTATTTATTTATTTATTTATTTATTTTTGAGAGAGAGAGAGAGAGAAAGCGTGAGCTGGGGGAGGGGCACACAGAAGAGGGAGAGAGAATCTCAACCAGGTTCCATGCCCAGTGTGAAGCCCAACACAGGGCTTGATCTCAGGACCCTGAGATCATGACTTGAGCCAAAATCAAGAGTCAGATGCTTAACCAACTTAGCCACCCAAGTACCCCTGGTTTCTTAGATGTGCCAAAGCACCATGGTCATCTAAGATGGCATCAGGGGAAACAGGCTGGGGACTGCATGGGAACTCTCTTATCTCATATCTTTGCAACTTTTCTGTACATCTAAAATTCTTGAAAAAGAGTTTATTTTTTTAAAAAAGAGTATTTTGGGGGTGCCTGAGTGGTTCAGTCAGTTTAGCATCTGCCTTCGGCTCATGTCATGATCCCATGGTCCTGGGATGGAGCCCAGCATCCGGGCTCCCTGCTCTATTGGGGGTGGGGGGGGTCTGCTTCTCCCTCTCCCTCTGCCTGTCACTTCCCTTGTTTGTGCCTGAATCATGCACTCTCTATCAAATAAATAAATAAAATCTTTTTAAAAAAATATTTTCCCAGTATCTTCTTAAAAATAAACTTCTTATTTGGGGATAATTTTATAAAATGACAAAGTGAAACTCTAGTGCACTGATCATGGCAGGATTGTCAGAATAAAAGGGTTCAAGGAGAATCAGAAAGTGCATGCATGGCATCATCCTTCCAGATACTGGAACGGTCCTGATGCCAAACACTTAATCAATCAACACATATTGCTAGTGATCAGGAGCTCAGGCCCTAGAGCCAGACTGCCTGGGTTCAAATCCCGGGTCTCCCATTTGAGAGCTCTGTTACTATGGCCAAGTAGCTCCTCGTTCCTGGGCCTCCATGTCCTTTTCTATAAAATGGTGATAAAAATGATGCCTATGTCTGGAAATGCCACGAGGATTCAGTTAATAGGTTTAAAGATCTGAGAATTACGTCTGGTGCGTATACGTGAAGCTGAGCTAGCTAATAATCTTACTTCTTTGATGGATGAGTCATTAAATGTAAAACTTAAGCTGTATGTCTCCGTAAGGTGTCTCATATATACACATTTACCCATCAGAAAGTTTAACCGGGAGACGTTTGCCTCCTAATTTTTGGTTCTGAAATAGCTCAGACTAAGCCACCCTTAATAATTAACATTAACATGCCAGGGGACAAATACACACATGCAAAAAAAAAAAATGACAATCACTAGGGACTATCCATGTTTTTGACCATCCACACCCTTGATCTTCTCTCATTAGTCTGGATAATGGGGAAGTGAGATGCTGCGGTGCATGACTGCTTCCAGTCTAAGCTGCTCTGAGACCGCATGCTGAGTCTCAACCCAGCACCTTTCGAGAAAGAGACAGGTGTCCATGTGTGCACACACATACACACACACATCCCTCCGCCTGAAAAACATTGGCAATTCCCAAAGAAGCAATTTGCTCCAGTCACACCCGGCCAGGGTTTCCTGCACCACGGAGCGCAGCAATTAAAACGTGTCAGGGAAGCTGCACTGGTATTTAGAGGGAGAATTAGTAATTTATGTTTACAGTTTACAAATCCAATCATAGCCATGTACTTGGACCATTGCAGTCGTGTAATAAAAATATGGTGACTGCTTTTATTTGGCGGAAACTATCGTTTCCTTAGATTTTGCAATTTACTCACATTAATTGGCAAAATTGAATTCTTCCGGCATGAACAGAGATGAATAGCCCTTCATTATTTAATCAGGAGAAAATGAAAGGCCCTGTAGGCAGATATTCTGACCACAAGATTTAACTGGGAACCTGCTGTTTCTTGCTTCATTCAAGTCCAGACAAATGACAGAGGCTTTAGACGGGAAAAGGCACTAAACGGATAGAGCCTGAGACCAGAAGGCCTTGGAGGAGAGCTTCCTCTTCCAACCTATGACTGGGTGGTTGTCACGTCAGACTCCAGGGATGCAGAGACTCTAAATCAAGCACTCCCTTTCTCCTAGAATGGCAGTTTTGGCAAACCCCAATGAATCCCGCAGAAAAGCTCAGGCCGAATGCTATCACCTGGGTAAAATCTCCGAACTCCCAGGCTGAGTCAATGACTCTCATCCCTTCTGGTGTGTCAAGTATAGTGGCTTCAGTTCATCTGCCTGTCAACAAACTCCCCCAGAGGATTGGGGTCTGTGAGGGAAGGGACTGTGCCTATGTTTTCCCAAACCCCAGCACAGCCCCCACCACGTAGTAGGTGCTTAATGGAAGAGAGAACAAGGAGACGGTTCAGCACATCTCACCCTATCAGCCAGCTCCTGCTCTGATAATGCTGCGTAATGACCCCCGAACTCCGGACTTACAAGAAGCACGTGTTTCTCACTTGGTGGATCCGTGGGTATGTTGTGCTCGGCTGCTGTGGCTCAGTTTAGCTTCAGGCTGTGGTTTGAGTTCAGGTCTATTGCTTCTCCAAGGTGTGGTCTTGTCATGGCAGGTAGCAGAAAGGTGAGAATCCAAGCTAAGTCGTATGAGCATTAAAGTCTCTGCTTGAGGGATCCCTGGGTGGCGCAGCGGTTTGGCGCCTGCCTTTGGCCCAGGGCGCGATCCTGGAGACCCGGGATCGAATCCCACGTCGGGCTCCCGGTGCATGGAGCCTGCTTCTCCCTCTGCCTATGTCTCTGCCTCTCTCTCTCTCTCTCTCTCTCTCTGTGACTATCATAAATAAATAAAAAATTAAAATAAATAAATAAATAAAGTCTCTGCTTGAATCACGTCCACTAATTCTTCACGGGCCAAATCAAGTCACATGACCAAGTCCAACATCAAATAGTTGGGGGGAAATAGGAGAGATACTCCCTGTACTCTTGGGATGTATAGCAAAGTTATATGGACATACATAGTGTACAGGGATGGAGTTGGGAAGGAGAGGCCGTGGAGGGTAATGGTTAGGAGACTGTAAAATCAGATTGTCTGAGTTCAAATCCCAGCTCTCCTTGCCCCCAACGAAGACTATAACCTTGGAGAAGTGACTCAAATGCTCAGAGCCTCAGCTTCCCCATCTGTCAAACTGATATAACGATAACACCTAATTCATAGGGCTGCCATGAGGAGTTAATGAAAATAGTCCTTGTGCAGCATTTAGCACAGGGTCTTGTTACCCATTTGTTTAATCCTCCCTTCTCTGCACCGGATCTTCTCCCAGAAAACACCAAACAGGCTCCATCCCTTACCTATGCCAACCTTCCTAGGGCCAGACCCCCTAGTGTCCCCCCCCCCAACCGACCCACATATCTTATGTCATTAATAAGATTCCTTTCTTAACCACGAGTAGGCCTTTAGCAGCTGCTCAAAGAAGCCCCAGACACCAGGCTTACATCAGGCACAAAAGCCCGGGGCTGACATTGATGCGAGTCACCAAAGTCATTCTGCCCATAAAGAAGGTGTCTCCGTGACGGATGGCTGCAGGCTGCTGAGCTGCAGTACGCCTCCAGGACCATCCATCTCCCCCTCGGAAGCCAGAAGGCAGCCACGAAGACGAAGAGCGCACGGTGGGAGTCAACGTCGCCCCTAGACGAATGCGCAGCGGACGTCCACAGCCTGAGTTTTCAACCGGATTGAATCAAGACAAAGGTGTTCAAGATAAAACACACGCGGGTGCCTGTCAGGTGCCTCTCCCGGGCCCCCTCGGTTAGAATCAAAGAGCGTTGGAGCCACCCGACCTCGGTCCTCGGCTGGCCCGGATCTAGTTTACAATCGGGGAAGCTGATTCCCAGGAGAAGAGTCTACAATCGCATGACTAGCTTGGGAAGCAGAAAAGGGTTAGAGTCTATCCCAGTAGGGCTCTTTCCCCCAAGTTAGATATCGGGGGTTGGGAGAAGGAAAACAAAGATTTCCTCCAAAAACGGGGGTTCTTTTGCCCCATAACATCTCTTTATTCAAAATTAAAGATCACAATATTTTCATCGAGAGTGACGCTTAGCTTACTTTGAAGAATTCCCCTCCCTGGAAGGTCGCTGCCCAGACACTATGCCCACACGCCCCCGACCGTCACGGCCACCCACAGCCTTGCCCGATGAATGTTTTCTCCAGAGCATGAGTCCTATTTTCTGGTGTTTTTTTGTTATGTCGGTCACACATGACACAGATGGCAGGGCCCAGGCACACTGAGTGTCTAGACTCTACGTCAGGTGTACAGCCCAGAAAAGCAGGGACAAGCAGAGCTCCAGAAGCAGGGCTGATGCTGTGTAACCCTGGGCATGTCACCCACCCTCTGAGCGCCAGCATCACCACAACAGCGGGGGACGAGGGGGCCTTCCCGCCTCGGAGGGGTTCAAGGAGGGGCCCCGCAGAGCGTTCAGGACAGAAGAGTCCCCAGGGTAAGCCACGACGCGTGAGCATCACCGCTGCCGCCCGTGACCCCAGCAGGACCCAGGAGGCAGCCCCGCAGGCTGTGCACCCAGGCTGGCCCACGACCTGGCAAAGCCCCTCGGGAGCAGCCCACGCAGGCCGGTGTGGAGGGCCCCGGGCGGCTACTCTGCAGAAGGCTGACCTCCACCCGCCACTCGCCCCCGCCACCACCGCCGAGAAAGCTCGGCCACCCCGCGTGGCCATGGCCTAGCTTCCCCCCACCAGGGCGGATCCCCTCTGCGGTGAAGAGCCCCCTGCCACCCGCCCTCAGCCCCAGGCACCCCAAATGCCACTGCACCTGCCTGTCTCTGCACCTCATTTCTCTCCGTCACCCCAGTTCAGCCCCGGGTACCCCGAATGCCGCCGCACCTGCCTCTCCACACCTCTTTTCTCTCCACCCCAGTTCAGCCCCAAGTACACTGAATGCCACTGCACTTGCCTCTCTGCACCTCATTTACCTCCATCACCCCAGGTCCGGCGCTGTGGCACCCTCGCAGTACGTGAAGGTGGCCTCATTCTTGCTTCCCCGTGGGCCGGGAGCTCCGTGGGGACAGGGGCACCTCCATCTGGCACCCACAGGCTCCCCACGAGGGAGGCAGGCCCTCAACCCAGAGCGGCGAGGGCAACACTGACGCTGGGGCTCAGGCACCGTTCAGCCTGCAGCCAAGACCAGCTCTTGGCCCCCCTCCCCCCCGGCTCTGTCCCCAGGGTCCCACCCGCCACCTGCCCTGCCGCCTGCACAGCCACCTCCTGGCGGGAAGCCTCCCAGGGCTCTGCAAAGGGCTCCTCGGCCGGGTGAGGGCTCCTCCGCGGGACCCCAGCTCGGTGGCCCACAGAAGGCTTCCGCACGTGCCTCAAGGCGCCCGTGTCACCCCGACCCCCGACGGGCTTCTCCAACGGCACAAGGGCTGGATTCGTCCCAGGGAAGGTGGCCCGACGCCCGGCGGGTCCATCGGCACCTGCGCCTTGATGCTGGGCCCGCAGCCGAGCCCAGGCTGCAGCGCCCTGGACCCCACGGGCCTCGGAGCAGGGAGGCCGGCGGCCCACGGAGGACTCGTCCCGGAGCCGCTGCACCACGTCCTCACCCCGCGAGCACAGGCGCAGCGACACAGCAGCCGGGGGGTCGCCGCGGGAAATCAAGACGGAAGGGAGGTGGGTCGGATTCTTAGCCTCTTTAAAATAAATGCATATTTAAAACACATTTTTGCAGGCGTTTTTTACCCCCTTAAAGCTCAGCGACGATACTGACCTCTGCAAGGCAGAGAGACCCCAGATGATGAATGTTTCGTGTCTCCCTGGCCCTTCCCTCTGCAGCCCTGACTCAGAAAAATAGCAAATGACGAGGCTGCTCTTTCCACTGTCACCTCAATATTAAATATAATCGGTCTCCCCAGCCAGCCTTCCGTCACCTTAAAGGGCTGATTTGTGCTCAGGAAAATTTACGGCCGTTTATTTCAGTGATGCACTGAAGTTCTCGGGGGGTTGTTAACCCCTAAAATATAAATCTCCGTCTCGCATTTTCATGCCTCGTGATTTTCACGCATCAAGAACAGGGAGCCGCCGGTTTCGCCGTCATCGGCCCCAAAGTCACTTCCCCCGGGTGTCCACCAACTGAAAATGGGCAAAACCAGAGAAACCAGAAGACCAGCGCCGCCACTCGCACGCCCACTTGTTCGTGGCCCAAACACCGAAGAGAAGCCTCGACGAGGGAGCCGGAGGCACTTCACAGGGTGCAGGCAGGGATGCCGCCCGGCTAAGAAGGGGCACCCCCGGGCCCGCCCCGCAGGGCAGAGGGCCACCCCGCCTACGGCAGGTGGGCCCAGGCCGCAGAGATGCTGGGTCACAACCAGACTCTGCAGGATGAGAACCACCGGGCCTCTCCCACCATCCCGCCCCTGCCCTCTCACAGGCCTGCCGAGGGCCACCTACGCTCCTGGCCACACGTGGGAGGCCCCCAAGGTCAGTGTCGCCTCTTCTCTCGTGCTCGTCCCAGACATTCAACACATCAGCACACCCCGTAGCACGACACGCAAGATGCACCCGAGTGCCTTCACGCCTTCCTGTGCCGGAGTCCAGGTCATGGTCACCCTCACCCCCCGAACGGGACTCTCTGCCTCCGCTGTCTGGTCCTTACCGTCCATTGTTGATGCTGTGGCCAGAAGGTCCCTGAACTTCTAGGTCAGTAAGTCAGTCCTCCACTCAAAGCCCCCTTACAGCTGCCCATTTCACCCAGAAGCAAGGCCAGATTCACAATCCACAAGGGCCGGAGGGATCCCCCACCCTCCCGGCACACGCCGTACCTCTCCGACCTCACTGCCTACTATTCCCTCCAGCCCCACAGCCGTCATGAGCCTCCTTGAACCATCTGAGCTCCTGACACTCACCACCTCCTCCGTCCGAAGCACCTTCTCCTGGGAACTCATGGTTCTTCCAAATCTTTGGCCAAACATCACCTCTACATGGACCCAGTTTATAACTGAGCCCAATCCCCTGCATTCCTCAACCCCCTTCCCTGCTTTATTTAGCTCTCATAGATAAGAGAATTCTTTCAGGGGTGTCTGGATGGCTCAGCAGTTGGCCATCCAACCCTTGGTTTCAGCTCGAGTCATGATCTCAAGAGTCGTGAGACTGAGCCCCGTGTTGGGCTCCACGCTCAGTGGAGAGTCTGCTTGGGATTCTCTCTCCTTTCCTCCCCCCCGCCCCTCCCCACACAATCTCTCTCTCTCTTTCTAATAAATAAATCTTTAAAAAAAAAAAAAAAGAAGAAGAGAGAATTCTTTCAACATAACCACAATAGATGTTACAGAAAAGCACAAGGAACCATAGCAACCATACAAGACGCAAAGCCCTGACACACGCAAAGACAGGCCTGAAGCTTGAGAACGTGATGCTGAGTGAAAGAAGCCAGAGGCAGGGGCCACGGATTCTAGGATTTCACAGATATGAAATGTCCAGAATATAGAAGTCCGTGGAGATGCAAGCGGATTAGTGTTTGTCGTAGGCCGGGCGGGGAGGTGGGTGGAGAGGAAAGCGACATCTAGACTCTCAGGGTTTTGTGAGGTAATCACAAGGCACCAGAACCGCACAAACCTGTGACCATACTAAAAAAAATCACTGAATTGTACATTTGAAGTGGGTGAATTTTATGGTGTTGAGAATAAAATCTCAATAAAGTTGCATTCTGAGAAAAAGACTATAACATCACCTGGAATTGGTAAATGATCACCTTACCCTGTTTGCTCTGTTTGCTTCAGATTTTTTTTTTAATAAAAGCAGATAGTACTGTACCTGAGGTCTCTTTCATACGCTCTCCCCAACTTAAGTGTTGTTACATTAAAGAAAGTTTTTTTTTTTTAAGTTCTTAATTGCAGTTTTAATACTGAAGCCCTAAACCTGGTCTCCAACCACCCAACCCCCACCACTTTTAAGTATGAAATTTTCAGCCCAACTTTTTTTTTTTTTCAGAGCATCAGGACACCCAAGTAGGGTGGTCACATTTTTTTAGTTTATTTTATTCTAATTCAATTAATTAACATATAGTTATCATTTGTTTCAGAGGCAGAGTTTGGTGATTCATCTCTTGCATATAACACCCAGGGCTCATCACATCATGTGCCTCCTTCATGCCCGTCACCCAGTTACTCCATCCCCCCCCACCTTCCTCCCCTCCAGCAACCCTCAGTTTGTTTCCTAGTTAAGAGTCTCTTATGGTTTGTCTCTCTCTCTGATTTCATCTTATATTATTTTCCCTTCCTTCCCCTATGATCCTCTATTTTGCTTCTTAAATTTCACATATGAGTGGAATCATATGATAATTATCTCTCTGACTTATTTTGCTAGGCTAGTTCCATCTATGTGGTTGCCAATGGTAAGATTTCATTTTTTGAGGCTGAGTAATATTCCATTGCATATGTACACCGCATCTTTATCCATCATCTGTCAACAGACATTGGGCTCTTTCCGTAGTTTGGCTACTGTGGACATTGCTACTGTGAACACTGGGGCGCAGGTGCCCCCTCGGATCATGACATTTGTATCCTTTGGGGTAAACCCCTAGTAGTGCAATTGCTGAGCCATAGGGTAGCTCTATTTTTGACTTTTTGAGGACGCTCCACACTGTTTTCCAGAGTCGCTGCACCAGCTGCATTCCCAGCAATAGCGTACGAGGGTTCCCCTTTCTCTGCATTCTAGCCAATATCTGCTGTTTCCTGACTTGTTAATTTTAGCCATTCTGACCAGTGCGAGGTGCTATCTCACTGTGATTTCTATTTCCCTGATGCCAGGTGATGCTGAGCATTTTTTCATGTATCTGCTGGCCACTTTCGTGTCTTCTTTAGAGAAATGTCTGTGTCTTCTGCCCATTTCTTGACTGGATCGTGTGGTTTTTTGGGTGTTAAGTTTGATAAGTTCTTTATAGATCTTGGATACAGGCCTTTATCTGATATGCCACTTGCAGATTTCCTCTCCCATTCTGTAGGTTGTCTTCTGGTTTTATTAACCATTTCCTTTACTGTGCAAACGCTTTTTATCTTGATGGAGTCCGAATAGTTCATTTTTGCTTTTGTTTCCCTTGTCTTTGGAGACATGTCTAGCGAGAAGTTGCTGTGGCCCAGGTTACAGACGTTGCTGCCTATGTTCTCCTTTAGGATTTTGATAGATTCCTGCCTCACATGTAGGCCTTTCACCCATTTTGAGTCTATTTTTCGTGTATGATATGAGGAAATGGTCCAGTTTCATTCTTCTGCATGGGGCTGTCCCACTTTCCCAACACCATTCATTGAAGAAAGTGTCTTTTTTCCTTGGATATTCTTTCCTGCTTTGTTGAAAATTAGTTGACCACAGAGTTGAGGGCCCATTTCTGGGTTTTCTATTCTGTTCCACTGATCTATGTGTCTATTTCTGTGCCAGTACCACACCGTCTTGATGATTACAGCTTTGTGATACAGCTTAAGTCCGGAATTGCAATGCCTCTAGCTTCGGTTTTCTTTTTCAACATTCTTTCAGCTATATGGAGCCTTTTCTGGCCCCATACAAATTTTATTTATTATTTGTTCCAGCTCTGTGAAAAATTTTGATGGTATTTTGGAAGGGATTGTATTGAATATGTAGATTGCTCTGTACTATAGACATTTTAACAATATTTATTCTTCCAATCCATGAGCATGGAATGTGTTTCCATTTCTTTGTGTCTTCTCAATTTCTTTCATCAGTGTTCTATACTTTTCAGAGTTCAGATCCTTTACCTCTCAATTTAAACGGGATGTATTTTGAGGGGCCTTTTCCAATTCCAGCCGTCTGGGTGACAGAGACCTCAAAGAATAACTGAGATGGTGCATGGGAGGGGGGCTCACCTGGGTCCAGGACACACCGAAGACACAGGACAGCTAGCCACTGCCACTCCAAGTACTCTCTTCTCAATCCTCTGAGCTGTCCATGGGGCTAGCCCAGCAACCTCACTGCATCCTCACTAGTTAGATCCAAAGTCTCTGAGTAACTAGGATGTGCTAACCAACATTCTAAGCATTAAGCTAGAAAAATAAAATGATACAGCTTTGAAAACACAACCAGGAGTAGGAGAAAAAAAAAAAAAAAACATTCCAAGGGAGCCCAATTTTTTACCTAAGCTGGGAAGTCATGGCACGTGGTCCTGCCACGGACTCTAAGAATGACAAGCCAGCTCATGCTGCACAGGACATCCTCATAACAGATGCCCCTGATGCGCCATCAGCCTCAAAGGCTGTGTGATCTGCTGAGTCACATCACAGCTCAGGGTGACTAGTGACTGTGTGTGCGGAGCTATAAAACAGGGGGAGAAGATCACCCCAGGCCATGCTTGGCCATAATTCTCTTCCTTCCCACTCAGTGTCAGACCACAGCAAAGCTCCAAGTGCAGCAAGCACAAAAGTCCCTGCCAGGTAGAGCTGGAAAAGCTGCCCCAAGTGAAGCCTTCGCTAGGAAGCCAGGTAATCTTTTTCCAGCCAGGAAATCTTCCTTAGGGATTTCCAATGGGAAACAGAAGTAGAAGCTTCTTCTCCCTTAGTGGTCCATTTATCCACTCACAGCTCACAGAGTGCCATGCTAGGGGGCCAGGAGATCCATAATGCAGGCTGGCTCTCAGGGAGCCCAAAATCTAAAACATGAATGCTCTTTCTGTATGTCTAAGAAAAACCCCAGAGCTTTCCTGGAAGGATACAATATGAGGGAAGCTGATAATTCATGAGGAAGAGACAGCCGAGATGTGGGGGCCGGGGTTTCCCCTAAAATACTACAGAAAAGTCAGAGAAAGCCAGGAGCCAGGGTCCTAAGGGTGAGCCCCTCTCCTACTTCCTCATCAGTGTCAGATGGAGCCAAATAACTCACTGCACCATTCTGTGTGCCAGGCCTTGTATAGCTCACCAGGGGAATAAGAGAAATAGAGAAGGGGTGATAACACCAGCAGCCCCCGGTCTCAAATAGCTCATGACCTGATCAGATCCCAGTAAAAATGTAAATAAGTATGATGCAGGCAGGACAGGAGCATGAGGAAGGGATTATGAAAGGTAGTGGAAGGTAAGAGCTACGGTTCACACTTCAGATTTCACAGAGCAGGAAGGTATGAAAGAACTTGAAGGAGATGCTCATGCATTAGAGCAGGACTCAGGGGCAGCCCGGGGGCTCAGGGGTTTAGCGCTGCCTTCAGCCCAGGATCGAGTCCCACGTCGGGCTCCCTGCATGGAGCCTGCTTCTCCCTCTGCCTGGGTCTCTGCCTCTCTCTCTCTGTCTCTGGGTCTCTCATGAATAAATAAATAAATAAACCTTTAAAAAAAAAAAAAAAAAAAGAACAGGACTCAGCAAACTGCAGCCCAGGGCCAAATCTGGCCCACTGCTTCCTTTTGTAAATAAAGTTTTATTGGAACACAGCCACATTCATTCATTTGTATCCTGCCCACGGCTGCTCTCACTCTACCACGGCAGAGTCGAGGAGTTGCAACAGACACCATCTGTCCTACAAGGACTAAAATATTTACTATCAGGATCTTTACAGAAAAGATTTCCCAAATCCCTGCATTAGAAGATTCAATATTCGAAAGATATATATTCTCTTCAAATTGGTCATGAAATCAATAAAACCCCAATCAAATGATATCAAAATTGCATTGTGAACATGGATAAAGTGATTATAAACATGAACTACGGAGGGGCGCCTGGGTGGCTCATTTGGTTAAGCGCCTGACTTCAGCTCAGGCCGTGATCTCGGGGTCCTGGAATGGAGCCCTGCGTCGGGCTCTCTGCTCAGCAGGGAATCTGCTTCTCCCTCTCCCTCTGCTGCTCCCACTGCTTGTGAGGTCTCACTCTCTCTTTGAAATAAATAAATAAAATCTTTTTAAAAAATGTGTTATGGTGGGGATCCCTGCGTAGCTCAGCAGTTTAGCGCCTGCCTTCAGCTCAGGGCATGATCCTGGAGTCCCGGGATTGAGTCCCATATTGGGCTCCTGCATGGAGCCTGCTTCTCCCTCTGCCTGTGTCTCTGCCTCTCTCTCTCTCTCTCTGTCTCTCTCTCTCTCTATCATGAATAAATAAATAAAAATCTTTAAAAAAAATAAAACTAAATGTGCTATGGAAATGCAAAGGGCCAAGAACAACCAAGACCATCTAACTTTGAGGATTTTTTTTTCCCAATATCATCCTTGGATAACAAAGACCCCAAAGAATAACTGAGATGATGCACATAGCATGGGTCTGTGTGCAGTGAGCATGCGGAAAAGCTACCTTTCACCATTCTAGGTGCATTATTCACATTCCTCTGAGCTGTACATCTGACCTGTTCACCTGGCCAGCCTGTCAAGCTCACTGGTTAGATTCCAAGCAAATCTGGAAGACTCATACTCCTATACAGCAAGACTCGTAAACCATAGTAATTAAGACAGTGTGGTGTGTCAACAAAGGCAGATGAACGGGTCAACAGAAGAGAACAGAGAGTATAAAACAGACCACACATACGGGCACTTGAACAGATAGCACTGCAGGGCATGGAGAAAGGACGACCTTTTCAATGAATGGTGGCCAGTCAACAGGAGAGTCGTGCCGTAAAAGAAGAATCTTGACCCCTAACTCACACTATACACAAAAATCAATGTTAGGTATATTTTAGATCCAAATATAAAAACCACATAGTAGGCAAAGAGGTCTTAAATAAGACTCGAAAAGTGCTATCCATTGAGGAATAGATTAATATTTTGGATTATATTAAAATTAGAAATGTCTGCTCATCGAAACTCCAGTAAGAAGGTGACAGGCAGGACGCCTGGGTGGCTCAGCCGTTGAGCGTCTGCCTTTGGCTCAAGGTGTGATCCTGGGATCCAGGATTGAGTCCCACATCCGGTTCCCTGTGGGGAGCTTGTTTCTCCTTCTGCCCCCCACCTCTCTCTCTCTCTGTCATGAATAAATAAATCTTAAAAAAAAAAGGGGTGACAGGCAAGCCATATAGTGGGAGAACATACCTGTGACCCAAAGACTTGTATCCATGTTATAAACAAACTCCCATAATTCAATAAGAAAAAGACAACCCAGTCAGGAAATAGATAAAAACTTTACACAAACACTCCACAAAAAAATTATACAAATGGCCAATAAAAAGAGGTGTTCCCTGCCTTTAGTCATCAGGGAAATGCAAACACAAATAACAATGATCTGCTACTTCATACCCGCTGGAATGGCTAAAGGAGAAAAGAAAGACAAAACCGAGTGTTGGCAAAATGATACAGAACCCCTGGGACCTCCCATACTTTCAGGGAAGGGGCGGGGGGCGGTGTGGGGAGCCAGAAAGTAAAGCCCGCGCCATTCAGAGGAAGCTCAAAAACAGACAAAGCTGCACCGTAAAGCAGGAAGGCGGGAGGGAGGTGACCCTTGGAGAAGGCCGGGCGAGGGGCCGGGAGGAGGCCCCAGGAGAGTGTCCGGGTCTGCGGTCACGCAGGGGAGGTCGCCGTGATACCCCGTGGGCGGCGCTGCAGATGCGCGCGCATTTTGCTCCAGCCCCCCCAATTTTCACGTCCAGGGCAGTCCTGGCTCCCAGTCTTAGCCTGTATCCCAGCTACACTCCCATCACGTCCACGTGAAAGATGTCTCAAACCCAACCTGCTCAACCCTGACCTCCTGCCCCAGATCTGCTCCATGGCAGCCTTTACCCTCCGTGTGGATGCGGGTACGCCACCCTCCAAGGGTTGCGACCAAACGCCTTGGGGTGGCACCTGACTCCTCTCATCACCCACACGTCTGTTAGGAAGTTCTATTGCCTCTACCTTCCAAACGCACCCAGAATCCAGCCCTCCTCACCTCTCCCTCTGCGGCCACCCTGGCTGACATTCTACGTTTGTGTTACATGCGCGTGTGTCGCCAGGGAGACTCTTTTCTTTTTTAGATTTTTGTTTATCTATTTGAGAGAGAGAGACAGAGAGAGCATGGGAGAGGGGAGACTCAGAGGGACGGGTTAGGGGAGGAGGAGAGTCTCAACCGCACTCCCTGCTGAGCACAGAGCCCAACGCAGGGCTTGATCTCATGACCCTAAGGTCATGACCTGAGCCGAAATCGAGAGCCTGATGACCACCTGAGACAGCCAGGTGCCCCCAAGGGGACACTTTAAAAAGTGGATCTCAAGTACAGGTCATTCTGCTCAAAAGCACAAGTCCCGCCTGGTGGTCTAGGAGTCCTTGTCTCCGTGCTCATCTCCCATGACCCCCTGGCTGCCCCTCAAACACACCTGGAGCCTCTTGCCTTCGAGCCCTTTGCACACCAGCTGTTGCTTCAGCCCTCAAAGCCCTTCCCGGTGAGCTGCACGGCACACTCTCCGGTCTGTTGCAGGACTTTGCTCGGATGTCACCTTCCCAACCAGGCCTCCTCTGACACATTATTTAGCAGAGCAGCCTGCCTCCACCTCCCGCTCCACCCCTGCACTCCCAGGCCTCTTCACGTTTCCTACTTTTCCTTTTGTCCACAGGCTGCATCGCCTTCTAGCATACTGCATAATTCACCTATTCTGTGTGTTTCCGGCCTCTAGCTCCCCTGCCACAATACGAGCTCCAGGAGAGGGGCTATCGCGGACCAGTGTTCGCTTGTATGTTCCGAGAGGCCACAAGAGTGTCTGGAACATAGCAGGTGCTCCATAGACATCTGCTCAGTGAACATACTGGTGATGCCATCCTTGGGCTTCCCTTCTCGTGGCAGCTGGACATTGAAAGCCACGGAGAAGTTCCACTCCAGGGGCAGCCTGGGTGGTTTGGTGGTTTAGTGCCGCCTTCGGCCCAGGGCATGATCCTGGAGACCCGGGATCGAGTCCCACATCAGGCTCCCCGCATGGAGCCTGCTTTTCCCTCTGCCTGTGTCTTCACCTCTCTCTCTCTCTCTCTCTCTCTCTGTATCTCTCATGAATAAATAAATAAAATCTTTAAAAAAAAAAAGAAGTTCCACTCCATCTGGGGCTCCTGGAAAGAGCGCAGAGATGCTGGAGGATGATCATTGGTTATGTGATATGGATGGAGTGCAGTCTCTGCGCCTCACACTGCTGCAGGCCCTGGGGATACAGCCGTGAACGAGACTGGAACAGGCTGCTCCTCACCTGCTGACTTTCTGGTGGCAGGAGACAGAGGAAGAGCCTCAACAAGGTGATGTCAGAGAGAGGAAAACGGAAACACCCAGACAGGCCGGAGTGTGACTCGGCGGAGACGG
This sequence comes from Vulpes lagopus, assembly GCF_018345385.1. NCBI lineage: Eukaryota > Metazoa > Chordata > Mammalia > Carnivora > Canidae > Vulpes > Vulpes lagopus. Next base: position 132,512,898 of record NC_054831.1, read on the forward strand.
GGCCAGCTTAGCTGTGCGGTCAGGCGAGGCTGCTCTGAGGTCCCAGTGAAAGGAGAGGAGCTGGATGTGCAGTGATGGGAGGGGAGGCAGGGAGAACATTCTATTTTTTATTTATTTATTTATTTATTTTATGATAGTCCCAGAGAGAGAGAGAGAGAGAGGCAGAGACACAGGCAGAGGGAGAAGTAGGCTCCATGCACCGGGAGCCTGATGTGGGATTCGATCCCGGGTCTCCAGGATCGCGCCCTGGGCCAAAGGCAGGCGCCAAACCGCTGCGCCACCCAGGGATCCCCGGGGAGAACATTCTAGAAGTGATGGGAGCCTATGGAAGGTTTTAGATCTCTGCTGAGAACAGACTGAAAGTGGGCAAGCATGGAAGCGGGGACGCAGATGAGCTATTACAGGATAAGCCTGCCCAGCGGTGGAAGAAAGTCACGAGCGCTCACCACCTACTTTAAGGGAATCGTGTGTGTATTTCCCACGTGCAAGTGGACACACTCACTCACTCACTCCCTCCTGAAGGGCAAAGGAACTAGAAGCTTGGCTCATCTTCGCATTCAGAGAATTCTTCTCATTAAGTCAAATAAAAACCAAAACTGGTTTCTCCTCTGCTCAAAACCCTTCTGTGGCTACCGACGGCTCCCACGCTGCGCAAAGCCATACATGCACTAGCCCCACTCTTTCCCCTACTGCTCTCCCTGCACCTCAGCACGGTGGCCCCTTGCTGCTCCCCCAGCAGCCACGTCCCCTCCAGCTCAGGACTCTCGCACGTTCCATGGTTGTAATTTCACATGTAGTTGTGTGGTTTGATTAATGCTGGTCCCCTCCCCTACTCTGTGAACAAGGAGACACAGACCCTACAGGTTCTGTTGGCTCCTCTCTCTGAGCACCTGGCGTAGAAGTGCTGAATGGGTGGAAAAGGGGAGTGTTAATTAAAGCAGTCTTTGAATACCTGCTGTCTGCACCAAGCAGTGTGGGGCATAAGAATTGGGGTAAATAAATAAATAAATAAATAAATAAATAAAAAAGAATTGGGGTAAGATACAGCCCCTCTCCCCCTACACTTAGAGTCCCCATAAGGATCAAAGACACAGACTCATGACACATCCAGAAAATACCAGATAGAACAAAATCAAAGCTGACACCTGCTTCCTGGCATCCCTTCTTCCTTCAGGCAAACATCACCCTGGGGAGATGCTCCTTGTCCATCATGTGCAGCTCTGGGGGTCTCTCCATCCAGGGGTCCTACTCTCCCATCAGAGCAGGTGAGCTCCTGACCGAAGCTCAGCCAAGAACCTCACTCCTGGAAATCTACATCTGACTCCAGGATGCAAGCACCAAAGTAGGGGTTGATGGCCCGACAGGTAAAGCCTCAGAGACCCTGCTGCTTGGGTCCTGTTCCCGAGGTTCCCTTCCCTGAGTGCTGCCCTGCTGCCAGTCATTTTCAAAGCCTGGTTCTTCACCTCTCCCTTAGTTCTTTGAAATTTCTTTTTGAATTTCTTTTTCCATCCAAAATTAGTTGGTATTGTTAACAACCAAAAAAAAAAAAAAAATCCTAATCAAAGCAATGAGTAAGCACTGACATGTGGCACACACCACGTGTAGAAGGTATTCAGAGAAAAGGGGGCGCCAAATAAGGCGGAGCTGAGCCCAGACTCTGGCCTTTCTCCTCCAGGATTAAGAGGGGCACATCGAGGCAAGTGACCTCACTCCCCGGGGCCTCTCTTCCCTTTATCTGTAACAGCCACCAGATTGGAGATGGTCCAACCAGGGTGGAAACGGGACAAGAGGGGTGGAAGGGAAGCTCCAGGTGCACAGCCTCAGCACCGGCGCTTAGGGAGGGAGGGAGGGAGAGAGGCCCAAAGAAAGAGTCAGTAACTGAAATCACTCCAACGTCCTCTGGACCGTCCTCTGTGTCACAGACACCATGCTCCGTCGTTGATGAAGAACCGGCGCACTTAAATGGTGTGGCAACCAATCCCCAGCTCTAGGTGGGCGCTAGGATGCTCAGCCACGTTGTGCGTGCATTTGACACTTTTCCACCACGCTCCACCCAAGGGCCAACTCTTCCTCCGTGGAGAGAGCTCAGCAGACCAGACAGTGGCCCCCGGCTGCGCTGAATCGGTAGGTCTCATCCGTCTACAGGCCGTAACGACCAGGAGAAGCACAAACTCACTTTGCAAACGAGGGCAGCCTGAGCAGCGGCCTTGTCCCTCCTCTTCCTGGTCTTAGAACGTTCGCGTTTATTTTATGTTCTCCTCCAGCTCAGGCAAGTCCTTAGCCGCGCTGTCATTACGCCGTCTGGGGCGAGCGTAGGTCCCATAACCACGGATTTCTGCACACGCAAATTCTGCAACTCAGCATCCCAGCTCGGAGCCCGTTTTATCACTTGAGAGGTTTATGGCCCTTGAAAGCAAAGTGGAGGCCCCACAATTCTTTAGTAGACCAAGGGACGAGATAGTCGCAAAGGGTTCTTGCGCCGCCCTGGGCTCATTTATCAGTGATCAACCAAGAAAAGCTGCAAAGGCTCCGCCGGCTGCCTTCGGGCCTCCACACGGCTCCGAGGTTCTATTCTCAAGTGCCAGTGGCCACAAAGGAACTTTTGTTTAAATCAGGGACAACCGGGGTGGTACCACCTGACAAATTGGATTTTTTAATGAACGCTCAGTGCTCAGGGGAATGAGCTATTTCAGCTAGAGCTTTCTCAGCCACAGTGTCATCAGGCCAAAGAGCTAAAGTGGGGCCTACAGCAATAGGCTTTGTGCAAGAAGGCATGCACTCCCCTTGACACCCTCCAACTTTCTCATGACCTTTCTCTTGGCCCTCAAAGGCAAGTAGCTGGCCCTTCATGCTAGAGCAGGCGAGAGGGTCTTTCTAGGCCACAAGACAACATGCTGATCCAGCCTGTGATTCACTGGCGGGCCAGCCTTCTGAACTACCCGTGTTCCTGGCTCCCCGACGGACCTAAAAATAAACTCTGTCTTCACATAAAACAAAGTCTTGGAATTCTGTTTCAAGCAGAAAAATCGACCAGCTGCTAAAATGTGGCCAGGGCTGTCTTTAAACCAAATTCTTCAATTTCTACAGGCCGGCTGAGAACAAAGGCTCTCTGCTCGCGCTGTTACTTCTGTTACTGCTAATCCACACTATAAATTTGTGTGTGGGTATCACTTTCTTCGGATCCCAGGAACTCTCCTTGAGAATCTAGTTTAGGACGCACATAGTCTCTTGTCCCCTATTGGACTACACGATCTTAAGACTCCCCCAGCTTGGGCACAATAATCACCATCTAAGTCAAAAAACGTTACAGTGGGAGAGGTTATTCCCGACCCCCCATTCAGAAACTTCTCACCAGGAGACTGAGCTTTTCACCAGACTAGCCTGACCTCATGCTTCCCAGAAAATGGCTTTGGAACTGGGTGAAGACAGCAGAAGTTTGATTTGTCTGTGGAAGAAATTCTGGACAAGGAGGTATCGTCAATGGCTCCAGGGGCAGGTGACCTTTACAATATCCTCCCAGAGGCATGTCTGCGTCTGAGAGCAAAGCAGACATAGGTGATGCCAGCCTAGGTCATTCCAAGACCCGTCCCCACCTACCTACACGCACAACCCCCGAGACATACCTCTCCCAAGGCTTGCCCTGTCCTGCCACTCCTTCTGCCATGACCGGGCCTGGAGCCCTGGGCTGGGGTCTTCTCTGCCAGCCCTACTGATTTAACAGAAGTTTAGATCCTAGACCCCATCCTGCCAAGCTCCTGGCATAGCTCCTGGGGGGCTTCACAAGGGGTCACTCAATCTCAACATGAAGAGACATTGCCAGTTGATCCTAATCCTGGTAGGAGAGACAGAAAGCACATTTCCAGCCTTCAGTGGAATTCTGGATCTGAAGGGGGTGCCTTGTGATTCTAGAAAGTTCCATCTATCTCATGGTGGAGATAACCTCACCAGGGGGAGGGAGGACAAAATTCTAGATATAAAAACACTTTCCATCAAGGTTTCAGCCACTAACTGAGGTTAGGGACACTACTTCACGGGAGGAACACCACCCATGCGGGGTATTTCTTCCCTCGGGTTAATGGAGCCAGGAAGCCACCGTTAACTACTCCATAGATGCCCTTACCTAAGGGCAGACGTGGTTTCACTTGGCAATGCCACAAGCTGGTGAGTTTCAGTTTCCAAAGAGGCACAAAAGCGCAGTTTTTCTATCTCTAGGAATAGAGATCTGCACCCAGAGAATTTTCAGGAATGCATTCTGTTTCTCCTATGATTGGGACCAACGGCTGCAGGAAAGTCCTACTCTACGTAATGGTCGGTTCTGGTCCTACCCCTGCTCTGGCTTTGGTGATACCCAAGTGGCACAGAGGAAGTTCCCGAGATACTCCAGACCAGACATCTGGCCCGGTGCTTGAAGCAAAGGGGATGGACAGTGAGAAACAGACTCAAGGTCTAGTCCCGGCTGTCGGAATGGAAGATGCTAAGGGTCAAGTGGGAGAAGAAAGCCAGGTCACTCACACACACAGGAAAGCCAAGAGGCAAAGTCAGGAAGGGGCCAAAGCAGCCAAAATCTAGGGAGACGTGAGCCAGGGAACTGGGGCCCGTCCGACCATTCCAGACAGCAGCGTCCTGTTCGCCAGAGATCAGGTCAGCCTTTTGCCGCACCGGGTTTTAGCAGGTCCCTCCCTGACACAGGTTGGCACCTACGCCTCACACCTTCAGCCTCCGGCCCTCTGAGGAGCAGCCTGCCACGTGGGTGGTGCTTTTCTCTGTCCAGCCCTGAGGTTCGCTGGTGTGTTTCTCCTCTGGGGAATATGGCAGGCTGGGGAAAAAAAAAAAATGCCACAAACATTTGCAAATATAATGGGCAGCCTTATACACACAAAGCTGAGCTCTCAAAGCCAGGGAAGTCTGCGAGAAGTGTGGCCCCTCCAAAAGATCGCCAGAATTTGTCAAAGTTACCGCATTTGGGGAAAGGGTCTCTGCAGACATGATGAAGTTAAGGTGCTTGAGAAAAGAGATTATTCTTGATTTTCCAAGTGGTCTCTAAATGCAACCACAAGTGTCCTTACAAGACAGGGAATCGGAAGGTCACACGCACAGAAGAGGAGGAGCAATGTAGCCACGGGGCAGGTCCCGGAGTGATGCGACCCCAGGGAAGGGATGCCAACCGCTGCAGGGGCTGCAAGGGGCAGGGAACAGATTCTCCCCTGGAATCTGTAGGCAACGCAGCCCTACGACACCTCGATTTCAGTCCTGTGACCTTGATTTCAGACTCCCGACCTCCTGGACAGTGAGAAAACAAATGTGTGTTGTTTTAAGCCAACTTTATGGTAATTAGCTAGAGCAGCTGTGGGAAACTAATATATCCACAAAACAAACTAACAAAAAAAATACAAAATTGAAACCCAGAGTGATAGCACACACCAACACCCACCCAGGCTGCTCAGAGGCATGTGCTGATCTTACAAAATGGGTGCTGGAGTCCTACCGGCACATGGGGGAGGTAACAAGGTCTTAGGTTACCCTGGGTAGAGGAGTTAGAACTGCACTTCACACACTCACAGGCGTGCACACACTCCAGCTGCCTTAGATGGCTCTGCCATCAGGAAAAGAGGGGACTAGGATAAGGGTCATGCACACAAGCAAAAGGCATAAGGGTCTGAGTCCTGGATTGAACAGGGCAAGAAGCCAATCTTCCTTCATAGCTCGGTACTCCAAGCCTGCCCTCAAATGGGTTTGGGTTCAAATATATACTGCCTGGGGCTTAACAAAATCCTCAGCTCAGAAATTCCCACTGCCCAAGGCAATGGCATCATACAGATAAAACCCCAAACATGAGCTCAAGATCTAAACCTACAAAGCACATGGGGTAATAAGTTCTCCTGGACATGTGTCAATAGAAAAACAGAAGAACGGGATCCAAAAATACCAGAAATAGATGATCCCTTCTCAGATAAATGTGATTCTCAATTATTAAGCAGCTTAAATATAAAATCAAGATTGAGAGCAGAGAGTCAAGAGATTGCATTAAAAAGAAAAAGAATACCTGGAAAAATGTTTTTAAGATTTTATTTATTGGGCAGCCTGGGTGGTTCAGTGGTTTAGGACCGCCTTCAGCCCGGGGCGTGATCCTGGGGTCCTGGGATCGAGTCCCACGTCGGGCTCCCTGCATGGAGCCTGCTTCTCCCTCTGCCTGTGTCTCTGCCTCTCTCTGTTTCTCTCATAAATAAACAAAAAATATTTTATTTATTTATTCATGAGACACACACACACACAGAGAGAGAGAGAGGCAGAGGGAGAAGCAGGCTCCATGCAGGGAGCCCGACGTGGGACTCGATCCCGGGTCTCCAGGATCACACCTTGGGCTGAAGGCAGGTGCAAAAACCACTGAGCCACCCAGGAATCCCAGAATACCTGGAAATTTATTTTATTTTTTTATTTTTTTATTTTTTTATTTTTTTTATTTTGTGGAAATTTTTTTTAAATGACTTAAAAAGAACTTCTAGAGGTTTAAGGTTTTTAAAGCTATTAAATGAAAAACCTTATTGCCCGAGTTAGGCTAAATATTAGACACAGCCAGAAAGAAAATTAATAAACCAGAAAGTGGTTTTTCAGCCCCTGTCCAGGAAGCAGCAGAAAGATGAAGATAGGCAGTACGAAACACAGGTCAGACGGAGAAGTCCGAATCAGGGCACAGGGAGACTTCTACAAGAGACAATAGGAAGAGGGGGCGAGAATCAGGATTCAGAGAAATCAACTGGCTTAACATTTTCCAGAACTGAGCCACCAACCTTCAGACCTGAGAAGCTCAAAGCCCGAACAGGATACATGAAATGCGATGAACTCCCAGACACTCAATAGTGAAACTACAGAACGTCCAGGATAAAGATTTTAAAAGCAAATACAAAGAAAAGGCAGATCACCCCCAGAGAAATGACCTCAAGAGCAAGAGAGGCAACAATGGAGACAGGATTATCCTACCCAAATGCTGAAAGAAAAATAAGCCGACCTAGAAATCTATACCCCGCAGATCTCATTCAGTGACACTGGCCAAAATAAAACTAAAACTCTTGGAGATCCTCGTATGCAGTCCTTTCTGTGGCTAGTCCCAATCTCCACTGTAGACTGGTCCCAACCGTTGATGAACATCCCAGCTGTCACCGGCCTGGCCCCTAGAATCCAGCTCTTCATACCCTGGAGCTCTGCTGCCAGTAGTCCCTGCACAACTGGCCTTGGGGGTGGCGGGGTTTCGAGGGTTCTCTTCCTATTTCCCTTTTGACCTGCCTCTGCGCTGTGGACTTCCTTGGTGCTGATGATGGTGCATGATGGCCTCCAACACCCTGGGCACATCCCAGCTCTGCCTCCTGCCTCCCCATCCTCTGCTCTTCTGGCTAAACCAACGTCTAGTCCCTCCACGCAGCCCTGTGGACAACTGCGTCATTCAGAGTACAGGCCAGGTGGTGGACCCTGCCTTGGCCCCATGCAGACCCTGTTTTCCCATAGCTTTCTGGGTCTCCCACCGCCCCCGAGAGGTGGCCCACCTGTTTCTTCTGAGCACTTTCTACCACCCTGTCACCCAGCAGCTCCCAGCTGCTGCTGCAGTCTCCCCGGAGATGCAGAAAGACCCACTACATAAATCCCTCCTTAGATTCACTTCTCACCTAGGAATCAAGGCCAAGACTCTGGGCTTCTCAAGGAGCCAGGAGCACTTGTCTCTCAGACCAGTTTGCAATCCCTGAAAATCCCTCCCAAGAACTGGCTTCCTTCCCAAGCACTTCCTTGCTCCTCCCTTTGCTTCATCCCCAAACCAGTCCTCTCTTCAAGCCTCCTGACTGATCCTCACTACAGGTGACTGCTAATGACCCCAAGAGGAGGAGTCTAGGACTGCTAATGACACAGAGGAGATTTTGAGTTTTGAGAAGTCCTAAAATGCAAGTGGAGCCTGGTCTGAGCACTCGGCTGCCTTCATGCTGTGTCTTCTTCCTTAGATGGAAGCCAGCTGGACTGATACTCCCCGTGGTGTGTGAGCCTGGGGCTCCCTCCTAGCAACAGCGACACTAGACCCTGTAGGTCACAACAAAGGGAAACACAGGCACTAAGCGAGGCTGGTGGATGGAGAAGACCAATGGAAGCACGTTTACCTTCCTGGGTAAAGCCCAACTGGGTCTGCTTTTTCTAGCTTATTCCTTACATCCTTAGAAGGGGAGATGAGATGGGAATTGGTCAAAGGAGCCGATGTCCAAAAGAAAGACACTGTGTGAGAACACAATAGACTAGAAAGGGTTTATTCTTCAAGGTCTAAATGGCATCCCCACAAAAGGTGGAGGTGGGGCTGAGGAAGGAAGAGATGGTGGGTGGGCGGGCAAGGCGGAGGCATCTGTCTGCATGAGAGCTTTGCCCTTGGTTTAAATGTTCATCTGGCAGAGGGTTTGGAAATGATGAGGAGACACAGCCATGAGTTTTTCAGGAGCTGGTTCATCCACTGGGGCCTCGTGAGAACAGCCCACATGAGGCCGATCGAGTGAACGTGACCAAGAGCAAGAGTCTAAAGACTGACTATACCTGGGGCAAGAAGTGCCTCCAGGTCTCACTCCTTGGTGGGCTCTTGGTACTACCTAGGCCAGCTTCCAGCAGGAAGCCCACCAGTCACTTAGCCCCAGCACTTTCTGAAGAGAGGACTGAGGGTGAAGTGGGGTCTCTCCCCTGTTCTCCCGCAAACAGGCCGTTTTCCTTCTTACTCAGCAGTACATATTAACTCACCAAATCACAGATGTGCCCGAAAGCCCCGGGGGCTGATCCAGCAGGACCATATTTGTTATATAAGGGAATGTGGACAAGAGCGGGGTTAGAGGCTCAACCTAAAGCTTTTATTTTATTCAAGGAAAATCAAGGGAATGGGAGACCAGAAAGTGGGAATACCGAAGATGGAAGTGACCCATGACCTGGAACAAGAGACCTGTCGGCGACAGCTGAGGGCTTAAACCAGACATTGTAAACTGGTGGCCCACAGGCTGGACACAGCTGTCACGGTCGGACCCTCCAGAATTTGAAATCTTGCATTTGCTGATACACATTCAAAAACTGGGAGATTTTATAGGAATATCAGGGCTCTAGGGTTCCTCCAGAGAGTAAGGTCTGGCAAGAGCAGCAACCCTGCCCCCGCCAGTCATGCTGAGAACTGGCGACCAGTTCACCTGACCTGTCTGACCCCTGTTCCAAACCAAATAGTCACTCCTTCCGCTGTCTCTTAACCTGAAACTTTTTCCTCCAAGATCAGATGCTCCACATTTTAAGTAACATGTGAATCTTATTTATTCAGCTGCCATTATTAAGGCTGACCATGCAACTTGTCACGTGAAGGGGAACATGCTTGTGAATGAATGCAGGTGCTGCAGTGGTGACGCTGGACGACTGACGTGCACTAGGCCTGTCCTAGCAAGCCAGGGCCAGTGACGACCTTCTGCTTCAAACACACTTTTGTGATTTAGTGGATGGAAGTTCTCACAGATCTGGTGATCCCTGGCTTTGGGGAGGACAAATGTTGAGTTTGGGGATATTTTTTTTTTTTTGACCTCAATGATTAGCCAAGGGTAAAGAAGGAGCAAGTTTTTACTGGTCAGAAGGACAAGAGCATAAGGAATGTTTTTTTTTTTTAAGATTTTATTTATTTATTTATTCATAGAGACACAGAGAGAGAGAGAGGCAGAGACACAGGCAGAGGGAGAAGCAGGCTCCGTGCAGGGAGCCTGATGCGGGACTCGATCCCGGGACTCAGGATCACGCCCCGGGCTGCAGGCAGCGCTAAGCTACCAGGGCTGCCCGGAATGTTTTAATTCCTGGCGTAACTAAACTGTGTCTCACTGGGCAGGATGGTGATGATGTGCTGATAAGGAACAGTCGTAAGGACGGTGTTAACAGCTGAGTGTCCTCCCCAAAGTCACATGTTGGAACCCTAGTCCCCACTGTGATGGTACCTTGGGGACGGGGCCTTTGGGGGAGGTGCTGAGGTCACGAGGCTGGAGCCCTCAGTGTGGGATGAACGCCCTTAGAATAAAATAAAATAAAATAAAATAAAATAAAATAAAATAAAGTAAAATAAATTAATTAAATAAATAAAATAAAATAAAATAAAATAAATTAATTTAATTTAATTTAATTTAAAAATAAAATAAGAGAAGGCAGCCGTCTGCAAGCCCAGAAGCAGGCCCTCACCAGACACGAGATCCGCTGACACCCTGATCTCAGAGTTCCCAGCTTCCAGAGCTGTGAGAAACACATGCTTTTGTTGTGGGCACCAGGCGATGGTATAGACTGTCAGAGCTGCCTCAACTATCTAAAGCAGATTGCACCTGTTTACACATAATGCATTCTGCGGCCGGCACTGAGAAAACATTGCACTCCTACCAAATCATCATCAGGCTCACCACAGCCCTGTGAAGTAGGTAAACTACTATTTCCATTTTACAGGTGTGGAATCTGTGGCACAGAGAAGTCAAGCTACTTGTCCAAGGTCACACAGCTAGTGAGCAGCAGAACTGGGATTTGAACCCAAGCAGTTGCATTCTTCAGTCCACGGCCTTGCCCCTGACAAACCGGTCTCTGGAGAAAGAAGTCAACGAGAGACCAGCTCCTGCTTCTAACGTAAGGACCTGCCGGGAGGCCGGGCTGCTCACAAGCCAGGGCTCCTGCGCACAACACTCATTCTGCCGTGATGGGGATCCAGGTGGTCCCTGTTGCTTTGCCCTCAGACAAACACCACTGGCAGGAAGTCCCTGAGGTCAAGGTAGGATACAGGGGGTGTCGCTAACAGTAGCTGCATCCTAAGGACGTCACCAGGATGCTGAGAAAACCCTACCTGGGGGCTGAGGGTAGGAGATTAGGCCAGGGGGAGACGCTGAAGAGGGCCACATCGTCCTCACACCACCAAGGAGGCCTCTTACCCTTCAAGAGCTGGAGTCAAGAGTGTTCGATGTGATCAGCCCAAAGGACCACCGGGATGAGCCGTTCTCCGCCCGCCCTGATTGCACAAGCCACCCTGAGGCCTAGGGAGAGCTCGTCCCGAGAAAGAGAATGAACTAACGGCCAGTCTGCTCTGCCCGGCTCCACCGACAGCACCGCGCTGCGCTGACGGCTGCTCGCCCGCTGACAGTTGGCCTGCAGAGCCATCGACACCCTGGCCGCGTCCTACTGACAAGGACCACGCCGCCGCCGACGCCACCTGAGGTTTGGAGGATGCGAAGACGGCCCTGATGGTCGTTCCTTACCTCGGGGCGCCCAGGGCCTAAGGCAGAAGGTGCCGATGAACGGATCACAACACAGCGTGTGGCGGGTACCGGTGCAAACAGTAGGCCGCGTCCGCTCTAAGCCACAACCCCCTGGACGGCGGGCACCGTCTCCCACAGCTCTCGATACCGCAGAGCCCACGTTCATGTAGCCAACGTCCACTTGCCAGCACAGGCGATCAACACCTGGAGGTGAGGCCCCGAGGAGCTGGGCAGTTTGACAGAGTCTGGCCAGAAGACCAGGAATAAGGGGAGACTTCAGACGCAGGCGGCTTGAATCGGAATCCCTGGCCCATCCGCTGACTAGCTGAGAGAAACACTTCCTCTTATGGGCCTCAGTCTCCCCATCTGTAAAATGGGATTGACTTCCGTTGCCTTACAAGGATGCGATGAGGAGGAAAGAAGGTAACGGAGGCGCTTAGCATAATGGCCCGCGCAGAACAAGCACCTGATCAAGTGTCAGCTATGGTCAGGCCCACCTGCCGGCAGCGGCCACGATAACCCCTGGTCCGGGATGTCAAAGCACGCTGCTCCCACCGGGGACCCTGGCAGGCCGGGACCAGGTCCTGGGCAGCCATCTCCTGGGGAGCTAAAAGGAGACCTTAAAACCGTGTTAACCATTTCCCACAGACGGGAATACAGGAAACAGGGCTCCTTGCTCTGCTCATCGTCATCTATTTAACTTTTGCAAAAGTGCCCAATGTGCTCGGCTCACAGCAGATGGCAGGACTCCTAGTTCTCTCCTCTCCTGGTTATAAATACGGCAAGTGGCTTCCAGACACGTACAGACTGCACGTCCAGATAAATCCCTATACTGTTCAAAAGGCAGGAAAGGGGGTTCCTCTGGCAGCCTTCAAAGGGAAGCAATGAGGTAATAAAGTCAAAAGATGACCAGACCCTGGTCCCAGGCATCAGCCTGACTTATGAGACAGACAGACAGACACGGCTTGCCTACTTGCGTGTTTCTACTCGGCACAGAGCTGGAGCTGATCCTTAATCATGGTGCAGACGGGGAGCTTGCGGGTGGCTTCCGAGCGGCACCCCAGGAGTGACTCAAGAGAGCAGCAGTCCAGGCGTGGAGGCCCGTCCGCCTTCCTGCTCTCTCCCCTCCTCCACCCTCCCCCTGGAGCTGTGCCCAAGTCTATGCAACACCATGGGATATGTCGGACTGAGTGGCTTTGGTCATTGTGGTCAAGGAAGACAGCCCTGCGGGAACGCCTGCCACCCAAATCACATGGGGGGGACGTGGACCCAGAACGACACGGGGCAGCTCAGCAAGTGAGAGCCTGGTACAAGCGACAGAGCCCGCAGCAACCCGGGCCTGCAGACGGTCAGGCCCAGGGGTCAGTAAGAGCAGGCAGCAGGGACCCAGCCAAACACCAGGGGGACCAGAGGCTGGCCCCCATCCAACGCTCCGGGGGCCCAGGAGGAGATGGGCGAGAGGAGCTACGGGGCTACCCCGGGACTACAAGGATGCCAGCCTGAGTCTGTACTGCCCCTCCTTGGGATTCCTCCCACCATCCTCGGCCGGGTGCCAGAGACAGCAAGAGGCCAGTACAGCGGACTAGTGAGGTCCCCAGCAGCCTCCCTGGGAGGGCGGCCCACGCTCCCACCTGAACCATGTCAGGCGGGAGGAATAAAGAGCAGCAGCCTCCAGACGACAGCAGGGCCCTGAGGGAAAGGGGTGCAATCTGGGCTGCAGGTTAGAAACAGAAGGGAACTAACCTCGAGGGCTAGGCTTCCCGAAGCCGGTGGAGGTCCCGGAGGGGGATGAGGGTGAGCAACAGCATCAAAGCCGACAAGAGAGCCAGAGCGCCACTCTGTCCACTTGAGAAAGACAAGACACGTTTTCTTAAACCCCTTTGTGAAAAAAATAAAAAAATAAAAAAAATAAAATAAAATAAAATAAAATAAAATAAAATAAAATAAAATAAAATAAAATAAAATAAAATAAAAAATAAACCCCTTTGCGGAAGCTGCAGGATTGCCCGATTTGAGCACAGGTTTTGGGGTCAGGCTGACCGGGGTTTAAGTCCCAAGGCTGCCAACATCTAAACTCACCCATTAAATAGGAAAGGCAAAAATTTCAAAAAATTTGGGGGTGAATGGGTGATGGGCACTGAGGGGGGCACTTGACGGGATGAGCACTGGGTGTTATTCTGTATGTTGGTAAATTGAACACCAATAAAAAATTAATTTATTTTTTAAAAAAATAAATAAACATAAATTAATTAATTAATTAATTAATTAAAAGGAAAGGCACCGTCTGCCTGCAGGGTGGCCCTAAAGAGGAGGCAGGTACGAGCTCACCCAGCACAGGTGCTACAGATCTGGGAGCACGGTGGGAATTGCTCTTGCTAGAGCTTTCAGACCCACCCTGAATGCTTCCTGCCCAGGGCACTGCCTGCTGTGCAGGGCGAAGCGGGGAGAGGGTGTCGGGGGAGGGAGAAGACAACCGAGGCACCATGCAGTAGCAAAGGTCCCAGCAGGGAAGCATGGCTGGAGTGCGGCCTTCCACGCCGGCCCACACAGGTTCCAGCTACCTCCGTTCCGGCTCCGCAGCTCGGTCCAGGGCAGGGATCAGGACCCTCTTCTCTGCGGAGGGCAAGGTAGCAAGTATGTTCAGCTTTGCCTTATCTTAGTAACTACTCCTCAACTTCGGGCCCACGAAAGCAGCTACAGATAAAATGTGCATGAACAGAGGTGGGCGTGTACCAATAAAACTTGGTGTACAAAGGCAAGTGGTGGGCGCCACGGTTTGCCACCTCCTGGTCTAAGGTTTGGGGGTTCATCGGGTTCACATAGCCGGCAAACAGCCGGCTCAGAAAAGCTGAATTGGGACTAAATAAGAAAGAACTCTCCATACTCTTTCCATGGCCCCACCAGACCTTCCCAATCCTACTACCGCTAACGGGGTCAAGGGTTCTCACTGGGCCGCCCATGCCCAATTTCACCCTCGCTACCCCCTTAAGTCCGAGGGGCCCTTTTATGTCCTCCCTCCCCCAACCAAGCATCCTTGGCTGCTCCATCTCTAAAGAATCAACTTCTCCTGAGACATGGGATACTTTCAGACATAAAAGATTAAGCCAGGTCATCACTGGGGGCCGCGTGCTTTAGCGGCAAAAGGCACAGGCTTGGGGTCTGACAAGGGCCCCCGCCTTTGACTACTTCCTAATGGGATGAACATGGGCAACTTGAGTGTTTCCCTTGCCTGTAGAAATGGCTTAGGATTTGTGAAAATTAATTTATGTAAGACAGACAGGAGGACTGTCCCAAAAGGGAATCATTAAAAAGTCACCTCCTATAGAATTCTCCTTCCTCGATATGCTTTACAGGCACCAGGCAGCTCTTCTCCTTGAGGGAGATCATCTCCTTTTGACTTACTCTTCAGCTTCTGTGGCTCTGGAAACCATGCAGGGAAAGCACCCAGCAGGTGCTCAGTGCGCAGGGTGGCCGGGGGCTGCATCTTCCTGGGGAACGGGCGCGATGGACCCGGGAGTCAGCCCCTGGAGCCGCAGGGTCATTGCTCACAAACATATCATTGGTGATGCCGACTCAACTCCACGTGGCCGGCTGGAGAGGATCCACATTTTCTCTCGCCCTCTCCCACCTCTTAATCGAGCGAGCTCTTCTGACTTAGCTTTTTCGGGGTCTCCTTTGTGTGTTTCTTTAGGGAGATGGTTCTCCCTTGAGACTGCTGGTCATTATTGTTCCATGTTGCATTGCTCCCTTGACATAAAGGGTTTTTTTAAAAAAAGAGAGAGAGAGAGACACCGGGGATTTCACAGCCTGATCTGGGCCCAGGTGCCTCCAAGAGCTTAGAGAATAAAGCCACAGGGGACAGCACCCGGGCCCTTTAGAAATCCAATCTGCTGTCTCACAGTAACTTCAGAGAAGCAGGTCGGTGTGTGACCTTGGCCCACACAGGCTCCCAAGCCTTCCTTCTCGGGTGGAAGTAGAGGCACCGAAGCCCCTGCAGACCAGACAATCCACGGATGCATGAGGTGGGAGATTCTCAACCTTCTGGACAAACCAGAGCCAAACTTCGCGTGGAGAGTGTCCAATGCTTCGGGCCCCTAGGACCCAAGGCAGCTGCGCAGAGGGGCCCTGACCGGCCCTAGAGGGACGTGTGCCCAGCTTTCCCCACACCCTCTAGAAACATTATTGAACACTTGCCACTCACGGCGCCGGCAGTTCAAGGCTTTCCATGCACTAACCTAAACTTTGCAGCGACCTTCTGAAGTACATGCAGTGTCCCCATTTCACAGACGGAGAAACAGAGACAGGGTCACCTGCCTGAGGTCGCCCAGCTTGCCGCGGGTGAGGCCAGAGGCCCGGCAGTGTAGCCGCAGGGCCCTCCTCCGCCGCTGCACCAGCGCCACCCCGTGTAGACGCGCCCCATCCTTAGAAACCAGCTCGTGTGCTTCCTCCCGTGCGCAGGGACCCCAGAGCCCCCGGACGGGAGGTCTGGGTGGATCAGGCTGCCAGGAGCCCGGTTCTTGTTTCGCAGCCAAAGACGGACAGCCCAGGGGAAGGGGCCCGCTGTTGCCCAAGTCGTGCAAGCACCTAGCGAAAGCATCAGCACCGACAGCGGCCCCCAGACTCCTGCTGCAGTGCTCGTCACCCCGCCAGACTCACGGCCAAACTGCACGATCAACTCCTGAACACGCACGAACCCTCCCCCGGCAGGAACGGCCTCAGGGAGCAGGGAACTGGGCTGACAAGAGGCCACCGGGAATCCCGAGCACCTGTCACGGCCCGGACCTGGACCCACCGGCCGCCCTCCCTGGCCCTGTCTACAGCCCGCGGCCACCTGCGCAGAGACCGGGGCTGCAGCCACGCGGGAGCCGCGAGGCAGGAGCAACGGGCGGGAGGTGCCCGCAGCCACCCCGGGGGCTGGAGGACAGGCCACCTGCCCCAGGAGGACCCAGCCACCCGTGTCAGCCGCTCCTGCCACCCGCCGCCTCACCCCCGGGAGCCACACAGGGGAGACGAGAGCCCGGGGGCCAGGCCACCTCACCAGGCCCGGGGCCCGTGCCCCCGCGCCTCCTACCTGCCTCCATCAGCTGGCACTGCTGGCCGAAGGCGTGCGAGAAGGTGACGGTGCCTGGGGCCGGGCTGCGGGGCGCCGGTGGGGGCTCCCCAGCTCTCCCGGGGGCGCTGGCTGTGCTCATGGCAGCGTCAGCGCGCAGGACGGCAGCTGCCGGGCCGGCTCTGAGGCTCCGTGTCCCCGCAGGGCAAGGTCCCACTCCCGGGTGGCCAGGCGGTGGCTCCGCGCCGCTCACACCTCGCAGTGTGGCTCGGACCCCAGCCCGGCGACAAACGGCCCCCGCGAGCTTGGGCAGGTGCTGCGCCGCTGCGAGAGTTAGACGCCCGGGCAGGTGGAAGTTTCCCCCGCAGGAGTCCTGCCCTGTCGTGGTGCGGGACGCGGCCCTCGGCGCCACCTGGAGGGACAGGGTCCGGCTGCGGCTGGAGAGCTCAGGCCCCGCAGCTGCGGCAGCTGCAGCGGCTGCTTCCAGTCCTTCCAGGGCGGGGGCAGGGGCGGGGGCAGGGGCGGGCTGCTCCGGGCCTCACGGGCCCCCCACTCTCCACCCCGGGGCCCCTCCGGCCGCCCTCCTGGAGCCCGGGAGCCGGTGGCCGCAGGGTGCGGGCGGGGGACTCCACAGCAGCTCTGGGCCGAGGTGTCCCCGGCTCATCCTCCACCCGCGGTGCCCCCCCCTGCACCCCCTCCTTGCAGCGCCGGGGAGCGACGGAGACCCAGCTAAGGAGCCCCGCGCCCACCTACTGCGGGGGGGCCCCTAGCCAGCCGCCCACGCCGCCACCCCTTGCGGTGATGCAAAAGGGACTTGGGAGATATTCTGGATGCGGAGGGAAGTGCTAACTCAGCCCAGCAGGCTCCGGGCTGCTGTAACCTCTTCGTGCCCACAGCCCAGGAAGTGCCAGACGGCGGCAGGGGAATGCCAGCCGTGAGCCCCGAAGATCAAGGGATGGCAGATGCACCCGGAGACCCGGAGATGCCCTGGGCGCCGCATCGTCACCACCCCGGACCTCCCGTGGGCACAGAGCCTCCAACCTGCTCCACCGCAAAGGGGCAGCTTCCCCGAAGGAGGGGCGGGAAGGAGAAGAACCGTCCACAGGACTGTAACCGCTGCTGCAGGGGCGCAGGGTCTGTATTTCGACGCCCCATCTGCTGAACACAAAGGTGCTACCTTGAGAGAGAGACAGAGAGGCCGCCCCCCGCCCGGTGTTTGCATGTCGGGGATCTGGCTGCAGGGCTGACAGGCGACACCTCGTCCACCAGGAGAAGCCCCCAAGGGTGACAGGGCTGGAAAGCCATTTGCCTCCTGAGTGTTCAAGATACAGAGAGTAAAGTCGCACCGATCTCGGGCCCTAAGGCTCTCAGACAGAAGCCGCTTCCACGGCAGCTCGACGTGGGTGCGGCTCCGTGACGCCGGGGTGCGAGCGAGGCCCCCGAAGCCCACCGCTGCGGAGTTAGGGGAGGCCCACTTCGCGTCCACGCCCTAAGGCGGCTCCAACAAGCCTGCAGCCCCTCCTGGCACGACAGGGCCTCTCCTCCAAGCCACGGCTTTGCAGGCGTCAGCGGCCCTCCCCTCGGACGACGGGGCTCTGAGGCCATCGGGGAGAAGACCAGACCTCCCGAGAGCCGCAGAAACCCCACGTGAGATGGGCAAAGGGTCCGCTTCCCACGTCTCGGCAGTGCCGCAGTCATAACGCACCCCCACCCCGGTACTGTGCAGCCACCGCAGAAGCCCAGGTGGCTTGTGGGGAGGACGGATGGACAGACCAACATCAAGAATTTCTAGGGCAGTGAAAATTCTCCGTGTGATGCTATCAGGATGGATACGTGTCATCATACATCGTGTGAACCCAGGGTCACAACGGCGAGAGGGAGGCGGCGCCAACCATGGCCTTCGGGTCATCACGTGTCCCTGCAGTTTATCAGCCAAAACCCATGTCCCACTCTGGCGGGGGACAGATTATGGGGGAGGCCGTGCACGAGGGGCCTATGGGAAATCTCTGCCCCTTCCTCTTCATTTTGTCATGAAACTAAAACTATTTTTAAAAATTTGTTTAGGGATCCCTGGGTGGCGCAGCGGTTTGGCGCCCGCCTTTGGCCCAGGGCATGATCCTGGAGACCCGGGATCGATTCCCACGTCGGGCTCCCAGTGCATGGAGCCTGCTTCTCCCTCTGCCTGTGTCTCTGCCTCTCTCTCTGTGTGTGTGACCATCATAAATAAATAAAAATTTTAAAAAATTGTTAAAAAAAAAAAAAAAAAAACAACCCAGGGCACCTGCGTGGCTCAGTCAGTTGAGTGTCTGCCTTCAGCTCAGGTCATGATCCTGGGGTCCTGGGATGGAGCCCCACATCGGGTGTCCCAGGCACCCAGCCGAGAGTCTGCTTCTCCCTCTCCCTCTGCTGCTCCCCGTGCCTGTGCTCACTCGCATTCTGTCAAATAAATATTTTTTTAATAAAATAATAAAATTTGTTTAAACCCCAAGGCAAACCTTTATACAGTAACTCAACCTGCGGATGTCTGTTTGGAAAACCAGGGCCTCCTTTCCTCCCGTCCCCATGCACCCAGCCGGCACCCAGCCAGCACCCAGCCCACCCCAGCTCCCCGCCCTCCCGGGCTCTGTGTCCCAGTCTCCATCTCACTCTGCTCTCTGGGCTCAGGCGACTCCGGGGCCTCAGAGCCTCGGGACTGTGCACAGCACAGTAATGATGCCACCTAACGGCCAGTCACCAACACGTCACCCAAGTGCCGATACCATGAGTGAACCTGAACCGCTACTGGTAATTACACCAGGAGAAGTGGCATCAACTGGGAGGGTCGATCTGTGCGAGAATTGTCCTGCCTGCATACCCTGAAGTGGAATTATCCAAAAATATATGCAAATTTGAATTCATTAAAGGATGCCAAGTGCCACTCCGGGATGGCTGTGCCGGCTCACGCCCTCCCAGGGCTGCCTGCGCATCCGCCTCTCTCATGGTTTACAGATCCGCAAAACTGAGGAAGCTGGGCAAGCTGGGCAGTCCAACGGCTATAAAGTCACAGTTCATCCTTTTGCCCCTCCTTAATCATTGGGAAGTGGAGCACTCCTTGGCAAGCCTATTAACACTGAGGCTTCCTCTTCAGGAAATTTCCTGTTCATAGCCTCTATCCGCTTCTCCATTTTTCTCATTTCTGACTTTCTCGTTGATTCCCTTGACCTTGCCAGATATCCATTTAGACCTTGCCACTATCTCCTCCCTACAAGCCATCTGACCAATACCTTCGTGCATGGTGTCTTCCCTTGATGAGAAATATTTCAACTGAATGTGCTCAGATCCATGGCTTCTTGGACTTACTCTGTTCTGAGGGTCTTGCTCAAAAGATCCTTCCCTAAGGCAGCAAAGTCAGCCTCCTTTATAGCTTTACCTTTCCCACGCAGGCCTTGTCTACCTGGAGCCTGCTCTTATATCCGAGCATAAGGTAGGGTCCAGTTTTGTTTTTCTCGAGACTGTGAACCAGTTTTCCCAAAACCATCTTTTCCCAACCTGCCCTTTCCCCACTGTGACCCCACTATTATCTATCAAGTTCCCACACCCACAGGTCTCTTCCTGAGCACTCTCCGGTTCTATTAGCTCCACCCCATACTGTTCTGTCAATGGTAACATTTTAGAGTCAGTGACCAACATTTTTAAAAGCCTAGATTTCCAATTTTTCAAGCCATGTCAGATTTGATGGTGCTGAGTCTGTGCATCTCTTGCTAGTTATCAGATGGAGCAGCAGACACCCCTTTCTGTGCGATGCATGCCTTCCCGTTATACCGAATCTAGTCTGCATTCATTTACAATACAAGCCTATTTCTCCCAGAGATGTGTTCAGGTATTAAAAACACCTCCAAAGATAAAAGTCAAAAGAAAACCACATTTTTTTAAATTTTTATTTATTTATGATAGTCACAGAGAGAGAGAGAGAGAGGCAGAGACACAGGCAGAGTGAGAAGCAGGCTCCATGCACCGGGATCCCGGGTCTCCAGGATCGCGCCCTGGGCCAAAGGCAGGCGCCAAACCGCTGCGCCACCCAGGGATCCCAAGAAAACCACATTAAAGAAAATATTTGCTGACCCCCAGGGCTTTTGTTACATCTGGGCTAACAAAGATCATTTATTAATCATCTATTTGATACCTGATACGATGCTAGCCATGGGTTGATGGAGTAGAGGTGGGCCATGGAAAGGGGTAGAGAGGAAGGACGAGGAAACAGTGGGAGAAACAACACATAATCTGCACAGACGTGACAAACGCAGAGAATGATTAATTGAAGCAGAAACAGACCACACTGAACCGTAGACCATGAAAGCTCTTCCCATTCCAACATAGGTGAGGGTCAGCACCTTCAGGGAAATCTTTAAGGGAGGGACTATGTCAAATGGATCTGAGAATGGAAGTGCGCTTTGCATCAGTAGAAGAAAAAGCCTGGGTTGGGAGGAGGGGTTGGCACAAGCCAGTCATTTGAGCAATGCTCCCTTAAATGCTGTGTTATACCAAAAAGGTTCCAAAGGCCACTTAGGGCTCTTTACACTAGAAAAGAGAAATATTCACTCTACTTCAAATCAATGGTCATAACTATATTTTTAAAATCTCCCCTGGTACCTTTTCACGCTTTAAACTGATCTGCTGCAGAGGGCTCCCTTGACTTTGCTGAGACTCCTACTCCCAGAAGAGTTAAAAACCAATTCTCTGACTGATAAGGCTCAACTCATCAGCTGTTGTCACCCATGGTTCCCAAAAGGTGCGACATACCACAACCAGGCATCATAGACAGGTGGAAGCAAAGTGAAGAGCTATTTAGGAAAACCCAGCCCTGAGCTCAGAGCAACTTGTTTTATGATGCTCTGTGTCTCATAGCAAAAGACCACTCAGCAGAGGCTGTTCCGTGCCACGAGCTCCATGGACATTCTTACTTAATAAAGATACTAACATGCCCCCTTCCCAGCTGAGGAAACGTGCACCAAGGGAAATTCAGGTGCTTTGCCCGAGATTACACAGCTGTGAATAGGTGATCCACAAGATGAGCTGTTCTACTGGTTCTCTGCTTCGTGGCTGGCTATCCCCTACTTCACTGAGAAGTTGTGCTGCTGGTGCTAGGTCCACAGAGGTCTCCATGCTGACTTAAGGTTCCAAGCAAGGCACAATCAATGTCATTTTTACAAAATCTTTCAAAAGGGTTAGTGGCATATTAATTCAAATGCCATACAACTTACCCATTTGAAGTGTGCAATTCATTGTATCCTAGTATATGCATACTAAACATCAGCATGTTAGAACACATCACCTCAAGAAGAAACCCATACACTTTACCTAGAACCCCCTAAACACCCAGCCCCCTTCAACCGAAGCAACCGTGAATCATTCTCTATAAATGTCCCTATTCTGGACTTTCACATGAATTGAATCATAGAACACTTGCTATATAATCATGTCTTGATGTGGTACTAGGTACTGAGTTATCCTAGCAACCTTAAAGGTAACAAAAAGAGTACTTGGCTCAAAAAGAGCTTAATTAAATCTCTAAATTGACTCATTTAGAAAAGGTAAGCCTTTCTTTCACCAGAGAAGTCACTGATCAGTAAATCTAGGCCACTCTCCTTTTACTCTGTCACAACTGAACCTGTAGAAGTAAACAGATGTTTCTTTGGAGTCTTAAATTCAATCTCATCAATCCTAGGTCTTATTTCTCTAATTTCATGTACACTTTCTAGCACTGAATCAAAAATAGCCAGTTATCTACTTTCCTTCCCTCCTGAGTAATTTAATTCAATCCAAAAGAGGGGACAACATAGATAAAAAATCTATGCCTGAGGTGGTGGGGCTGGGGCTCAATGCTGAGTCAGAACCCAAGCAAGGTGAGGGGGTATCTGTAAGATAAGGAGTGAAGGCAGAGGGTTAGAGCCCAAGAAAGGCAAGGAGGGCATTCACACAGATTGTATAGATCTACAGACATCCACAGGGATACACATATCTATATTATCTAATATATAACTATATATACCAAGAAATAAATCTAAATTCAGATGTGTGTGTATATGTATAGTATGTCAGTATATATACCCTACTTTATACCCTACTTCTGTCCCCCGGTAGTGCCTAGAAGCCATGACACCCCCACAGCAATGATCTCATAGATTCTAAATACCATTTTTCCCTAAAAGGAACCAGAGCTGGTTGATTCCAAGGCGGAGATGAGGAAAACACAAGAGACTTGGATGTCTTGTTCAGCCTGAAAGTATAGAAATGTTCAAAGATGGATGGAGACATTCCAAAAACCACATAGAAGCCAGCTTAAAGAGGGTCCCCACTGGCCAAATCAAGGATAATCTGAGCAGTAAGAATAATAATAATGAATTTAACCCACTAAATAGAAACTTATGAATCCATATGGATAGATGGATGGGTGAATACATAATACATGCAGATGTACATAAATAAGTGCATAAATAGATGAGAGAAAGCTCTCCCTTGTAGCAGGATGCCAACCAATAACTGCATTCTAAATAATGTAACTGGAAAGCTGCCATTCGACAGCCATTCAAAGTTATAAATCAGGCAAGAAACATCAATGAGTGCCAAAACTATAGATGAAAGTTTGATGAGGAACAGTAGACTTAATGTCTCAAACTCTGTCCCTATAAAATATTTATTAATCGCAAAGTGAAAAGGGAGTGATTTCACAGTGGGGAAACCCAATGAAGACACTATCTTAACCAAGTGACCCAAGTTAACATCACTAGTAACAGAATAATTCCAAACCATGTACCGCTAAATAGGGTGCAGTAAGACAAAGTCAGCAGGACATTTCTGCAATGTCCCTAACAAAGATCTGTTTCATGAATCTAATCATGAGGAAATCAGAGAAGCCCAAACTGAGGAGCATCCTACAAAAATAACTGATCTGTAATCTTCAGAAGTGGCAATGTCATAACTGTTAAGAAAAATCTAAAAAGTATTCCAGATCAAAAGCCACTAAAGATGCAAGGCAACCAAATGTAACCTGTGATCCTGAACTGCTCCAATAAAACCTGAATGGAGTCTATGGACTATACTGTAATGACGGGTCAGTGTTAATTACTTGAGTGTGACGGCTGCACTGTAGCTGCAGAGGAGAGTGTCCCTGATGTGCAGGAAATGCACCCTAAAATGTTTGGGAGTGATGCAGCATAGTTTCAAATGGCAGGTGAGAGAAATGTTCTTTGTACTATTCTTGCAGCTTTTCTGTAGATTTGAGGAAAAAATAACCAAACACAACAAAGACAACATGATCGAAATGCAAGAGAGAGACAATCACAGGTAATCCAGATAGCTCTCACCCCAGAAACAGACTATAAGAAGTTTGCTTAAGATGGTCAAGGAAACAAGAAAAGGTAAAGAATTATGGTAGTGAAAAGGACACTATAGAAAGTCACCTCGTTGAAACTATAAGTAGCCAACTGATATTAGACACAAGTAGAAAGAATTCACAAGCTGGAAAATCAGAAGAAAGTCAGAACGAAGCACAAAGAAGAATGAGACAGAGCGATGCAGTGGAAAGGTTACACTGTGGACAGTGACACTGTCGCCCCAGAAAGGCAGAAAGGAGAAAACGGGGTAGCAAACTGTCAGAAGAGATCATGGATATACTTTTTTAATGACTAAAATAAGATTTAAGAGGCTCAAAGGACCCTAAACAGGATAAATAAAGAGAATACCACACCTCGGCAGAGCACAGTAACATACTGAAAACCAGTAACAGAGAAAGTCTTAAAAGCAGCTGGCGGTGGGATGAGGAGAGAACACAAAAGAGACGGGCACCCGCCATCATCACAAACTAAGGAAACCTGAAGTTCCTGGGATGATGTCCTCCAGGTGCTGAAAGAAAATAACTGTCACACAGAATTCTACACCCAGTGAAAATACCCTCCAAGAATGAAAATGAAAGAAAGACATCTTCGGACTAAATAAATCCAGAAAAGCTGATCACCAGTAGATCCAGTCAAAAATATACTAAAAGGGTCTTTCTCCAGATGAGAGCTTGGAGCTATAAGAATGAACAAAGAGAAGTAAATGCTAGTTGTAGCTAAATCTAACTCAGATATAAATTGATATTAACATGTAATATTAATGTACAGTCACACACATTTA
Source organism: Vulpes lagopus (assembly GCF_018345385.1). Taxonomy (NCBI): domain Eukaryota; kingdom Metazoa; phylum Chordata; class Mammalia; order Carnivora; family Canidae; genus Vulpes; species Vulpes lagopus. The sequence continues at coordinate 132,537,363 of NC_054831.1, forward strand.
TAGTTATTAATAGTTATGATTAATTTGTTCCTATTAATATATCAGCAATGCACTGGAATGTTTAAAGTACATGTAGAAATAAAATATATGACCAAGATAGCTTAGAAATTGAGATGGCAAATGGAATTAGAATGTTCTGAGATCCTTGCGTTGTCCGGGAAAACAAAGGAGCCTTAGTGTGTATATCAGGCCTTGATAAGACAAGAACGCATGTCGGGATCTCTAGTGTAACCACTGAGAGTATAGGAAAAGAGTAGATGAACACCAGATTAATAGAGGAGGACAATGAATATCAAAATAATAACCAATCCAAAAGATGTCAGGAGAGAAGGGAGAACTGAAAAGAAAGCTGGCCCACCTCTGTTATGATCAAACCAAGGGGAAAAAAAAAAAAGCAACTTTAGCAACCACAAATATCCTTCCTAATAACAAAATTATCAATTCTAGAAGCCTCAAAACAGGAGGCCAAAAAAAAATGGATAAACTATATGGAAAAATAAACCCAGAAATGAAAAATGGAAAAATTAAACAAACAAAAAAAAGAAAATATTGACAAAAGGAACATAATTAACATATTGACCAATAGGCACATTTAGATTATTATGCTCGACAACTGCCAGATAGACACTTTTTAATGTAGAACATTACAAAAGTTGTCCCTATGTCACACTTTGTTTCACAAAAACGTTCTTCAGCTGACAAAGAGTACATATTTAAAAGCCCAGAGAGAGGGATGAATGGGACGAGCACAGAGGGTTTTTAGGGCAATGAAAAGACCCCATATGACACTATGATGGATTACATCATTATACAGCTGTCCAAGCCCATAGAATGTGCAACACCAAGAATGAACCCTAAGGGAAACCAAGAACTCCGGGCATAATGACATGTCAACACACGTTCGTCGATTGTAACAAACATACTGCTCTGATGGGGGTATTGATCATGGTGGGGGCTGTACACGTGGGGGACCAGAGGACTATGGGAAATTTCTGTACCTTCTTCTCAATTTTTCTGTGAACCCATAACTTCTCTAGGGAATAAAGTCTACAAAAAAAATCCCTAATCTAACCAGCCTCCGCCCAGACAGGATAGGGACAGAAAGAGCCAAATAAATAAAAAGGTAACATATCCAATTAAAAAGAAAAAGAATCCCATAGAAGACAAAGTTAATAATGGTAAATATGCAAAAACATAATTCATGATGGTAAAATGTTGGAAGCTTCCCTCTAAAATTAGGACTGAGATAAGAATGACCACTATCATCACCTCTATTCAGGATTATTCTAGAAGTTTAAAAAAATGAAATTGGAGGGACACCTGGGTGGCTCAGAGGTTGAGCTTCTGCCTTTGGCCCAGGGCGTGATCCCAGGATCGACTACCACATCGAGCTCCCTGCAGGGAGCCTGCTTCTCCCTCTGCCTGTGTCCCCATCTTTCTCAGTGTGTGTCTCTCATGAATAAATAAACTTTATAAAAAAATGAAATTGGAGGTTTGAAGTTAAAAAAATAAAATTGTCCCTATTTGCACATGACATGACTATTGTAGGAGACCCAAAAAAGAAAAGTCTATAGATAAATTATTAGAATAAGTTCAGCAAGGTTGTTAGATATAAGGTATATACAAAAGATAAATTATATTTCTGTACATAAAACAGAAAATAAAAAATTTTAAATATAACATTGAAACATATCAAATAACTAGGACTAAGTCTAATAAAAAATACTCAAGACCACCCTAGAGAAAACTCTAAAAGATGGAGAGAAAGTAAACACATGCAGAAATGTACCAATAGGCCTTGGATTCATGGAGTCAATGTTGTAAAATGTTCAATTCTCCCCACAACGATCTAAGATGTGATCTTATCAAAATTTGAACAGATTTTTCTATGAACACTGACAAAATGATTCTAAAATTTAATTAGAAAGGCAAAGAGCCAAAAGCTCTTGAAGACCATCAAAAAATGAGAAGACCTGCTCTACCAGGTTATCCAGATTTGGAAGCCTCGGTAATTAAGAGAATATATTGGTCCAAGGATACACAAATGGACTGAGGGTAAGAATAAAGGGTCCAGCAGGTGACTCACCACCGCAGAGCAACAGAGATGCTCAGTTGTCCTCCACCGGAAATCCATATAGGAAAAGAAAAGTTTGACCCCAACCTCACAGCACACTCAAAAGTTGATTATTGGATGGATTATAGATTCCAATGGGAAATTAAAACTGCTTGGGGCCCTGGGGTGGCTCAGTCGGCTGAGTGTCCCAACTCTTGATTTTGGCTCAGGTCATGGTCGTGAGACTGAGCCCCTAGTCAGGCTCCATGCTCAGTGGGGAGTCTGCTTGTCCCTCTGCCTCTCCCCTCTCTCAAGCTCATGGTATCTCTCAAATCAATAAATAAATAGATCTTTGAAGAAAAAGAAAACCGAACTGCCCGATGATAACAAAGATTATCTTTATAAACTTGGGGTGGGCAGTGATTTCTTAAATGAGACACAAAAAGCGCTAACCACAAAGAAAAAAGCTTGACAATGAGACATCAAAGTCAAGAACTGAACCCAGCTCTATGGCTCGTCTTTCCACTCTCTTAGAGGTGAGTCTTGACAAAGGGAAGAAATTTGCATCACCAGGAGCCAAGAAAGGATTCCTACTCTCATTGCAGAAAGAACTCCCTCAAATCAGTAAGACCAAGAACTCGGTTAAAACCGGACAAGAGACTCAGACAAGCCCTCCACAGAAGAGGATACTTAAAATGGGAAAGGCAAAGTAATACCACGATGAAATAACTATCCGAGGGCCGCCTGGGGGGCTCAGGCGTTGAGCGTCTGCCTTCAGCTCAGGGCATGATACGGGGTCCTGGGATCGAGTCTCGCATCAGGATCCCTGCAGGGAGCCTGCTTCTCCCTCTGCCTGGGTGTCTGCCTCTGTGTCTCTCATGAATAAAAGGAAGGGAAGGAAGGGAAGGAAGGGAAGGAAGGGAAGGAAGGGAAGGAAGGGAAGGAAGGGAAGGAAGGGAAGGAAGGGAAGGAAGGGAAGGAAGGGAAGGAAGGGAAGGAAGGGAAGGAAGGGAAGGAAGGGAAGGAAGGGAAGGAAGAGAACGATCCCAAACCCACGAGAATAACAAATCTAAGGCTGGCAGCCCAAGTGTTGGCAAAGGCCTAGAGCGGCAGGCACCGTCACGGCCACTGGTAGAAGCACGAGGTGCCGCAGACCCTCTGGACACCCGCCGAGCAGCCCGGGCTTCTGCTCCTGGCCAGATGCTTGCCGGAGCGCGGGCCACACGCCCCGGATCCGCTCGATCCGCTCACAGCGGCACCCGTTGCTCAGAGCAGCCCCGACCTGCAAGCGCCCCAAGCTTCATCAGGAGCCACAGGACAGTCGGGTCTAGTCCGGTCACTCCGGGAGCAGAAGTGAACAAGCACGAACTCGGGTGACCGTCAAGGTTGAAAGGCAAAGCCAGACACGAACCCGGGGAGGAGTCTGAGCAGTTAGACTCAGGGAACGTCCCCCGGCCCGCGGTGTAGGGGTCAGGCCACGGGCCACCTTTCGAGAGGAAGCAGAAGGGTCCCCGGGGCCTTGCGGTGCCCTCTGCCCCCGGAGCCCCCCGCAGACAGCCCGCGGCCTTCCCCCCCCCGCCGGGAGCCGCACCCAGATCACCGCAGTGACCTGTCCCCGCGCGGCCACCGCAGGCCGGGAAGCAGGCTCCTCCGGGCCCAGAGCCACGTTGACCTTGGGTTAAAAGCGGGGAGTGTGTTCCCGGGCCCCCGGGTAGCAGCTAAAGCTCTCAGCTCCGCAGCCTGTGCTGAATGCACCTTCCGGGAGACACACGCTCCCCAGCCTGTCCCCGGCCTGTCCCCGGGCCGCCCATTCGGCCTCTGCGATGGAGATGCCGGGCCGCCCCGATAGTTCCAGCGGCCTCCCCCGGGGTTCCCTTGCGCAGCCCGGGGCTTGGAGCTCTGCACCGCCCAGAGCTGGGAACTTGGTCAACAGTGGCGAGGGACTCTCCCGGCACAGTGGCCCCGCGGGTCCCTGCTCCACGCTGCGTGCCAAGTGCCCAGCGTTTGCACCTGCCGCTCTCCGCCTGAAGCACCCCTGCCTCTGGCGCTGAGCCCCAGGTTCTGATGCCACTGCCTCGGGGAGCATCCGCCCATCGCCCCGGTCGCCCCAGCGCCTCCAGTACCGGGCCCAGGCCTCCTGTGAGGACCCAGACCTCTGTGACATCTGACGACCACTCCTTCTCCAGCGCCAGAACTAGGGTGAGGCCAGTGACACACTCACCTTGGATGCAGAGCTTCCGGAGTCACAACAAATAACGTATCTTACCGCAACATTTTTTATCAGGGGTCAAAATGAATGCAAAGAAAATCACAACAAATATCAAAATTCAAAATTAAAGCAACAAAAAAAAATTAAAAAATTAAAATAAAATAAAATAAATAAAATAAAATAAATTAATTTAAAAAAATTTAAAAAAATAAAATAAAATAAAATAAAATAAAATAAAATAAAATAAAATAAAATAAAATAAAATAAAAGCAAGATCGCAAGGCCAGGCTCACCACAGTACAGAGGGCTGATTCCCAACCCTGCGCGTCGGATGGGAGCTCTCTGCAGGGGCTGCGAGTCTGCATCGCTCACCAGTTCCCCAGTGATACTGACACTGCGCATCCAGGAGCCACATTTTGAGAACCACTGCTTTAGGGTGTACCCCCCCGCTTCCTACCTGCCCCCCCACACACCAAGGTACAGAAAACAACTGCTTCTATGCCACGAGCAGAAATGAGCAGAAAAGCAGCACTTTGATGCACACTAACATTTGACAGGCTAACCCCGTGGTAGGCTGCATGATGGGCCCCCAGAGCCCCCCAAAACCTCACGTCCTCATGCCCAGAACCTATGAACACGTTACCTTCTGTAACAAAAAAGACTCTGCAGATGTGATTGAGTTGGAGCCCTGCAGAGGGGGGAAGACGAGCGTGCAGGACCCAGGGGGTCCCAAAGGAGTCACTTCCTCTGGAGGAAAGAAGGCAACTGTAAGGGCAGAAGCAGAGACGGCGGGGCGGGGGGTATGTTTTGAGGATGAAGGATGGGGCCACAGCCAAGGAATATGGTGGCCACTAGAAAAAGGCAAGGAAATGGATTCCCCCCTTGAAGCTTCCAGAAACCCTTCGGGACAGGCTGCAGTTAGCCCAATAAAACTATTTGGGGCTTCTGCTCTCCAGAACAGTAAGAAAATAAATACACGTAGTTCTAAGCCACTGAGCCTGCGGTAATTTGTTAGAGGAGCCACAGCAAACGGACATACTCCCCACCTGAAAGAGCCTGGCACCTGAGTAATGCTCACATCTGCTGCAGGAGAAGGCGTCTCAGCAAGGCCTCTCACGCACATCCCGCTAACACTCCTGCGGAAAGGGCACTGCGGCTCCGTCACGGGGTGGAAGGACGAAGCTCCACTTTACAGCCATACAACTAGCAGGTCAGGGACAGGGGCCAGGCTCAAGCCCGGGCTGGTGACCTCTAAACCTCACCCGCCCCCGTCCCTCCCCTTGCAACACGGGCGTTTCAGACGCTTGGTACCAAGCTCAGAACCGAGCCCCTCACGTAGGTGAACCTATGTCATCCTCAACACCATCCTCGGTGAAGCTATTTTTATTTCCATTCTCCACGAGAAAACAGATTCACAAAAAGAGTGATTGCCCACACTGTCACAGCTAAGAGGGGAAGAGCTTGGAATCAGATCCAGATTCCGTGTCGGAATCCGCAGCGTCCTTGTAATTAGCCACTAGGCCGCCCAGTCTTCTGTGCGAGGAGGCCACAGACGTTGGTTCTTCCACAGTAGGGACCAGGTGCTTTGCAGTCACCTTGTGCTCTGGCCGATCCTTGTGTGCACCAGCCTAAGGGCACCGTGTTGATATGGCTGGGCCTCCCCCTCCCCCTTGAGATCCATATCCTAAATGACACCAAGAACCAAAATCCTGCAGGTAGTGTAGACCAGCATCCCGTCGTCATACCACAGTGACTCCAAGTATCAGAATCAGGTTGTAAACAAAACACCTGGGGGACATCATAGAAAAAGCCAGTCTGAACTGGGGCCAGCAGGGCAACCGCCAAGACAGAAGGGGTGGTGCTCCCAGCACACATCCATCCTGCCTTGTTTCTCCAAACCCCCTGGAGCCGTCCTACCCCAGGGCCGCTGTAGCTGTGTAGCTGGAATGTTCACGCAGGACTCCCGCTCCTGGGCCCACCCACGAATATCTCCAACCCCAAGAAAATGAGACTGTTCCTCGCGGGACGTGGCGGCAGGAAGGGGAACCCGCATCGGCCCAGGGCGGACCTGGCAGTGCTACCGTGATCTCTCTCGGCAATTCAGGTAGACGGCAGGTAGCCATCACCCAACCCCCGAGGCTTAGACAATAGGAGGTTTATCATCACATAACCAGTCCCAAGGTAGGTTTCATAGGTTAAATCACTCCCTGTCTCCAAGGAAAGTACGTACGTGTTGAAGTCCAAACTCAGAAAGTGACCTGCTGCGGAGGCAGGGTCTTTGCAGAGGTAATCAAGTTTAGGAGGAGGTCCTTAGGGTCCTAGTCCAATATGAGTGATGTCCTAAGAAAGGGAAATTTGGGGGGATCTCTGGGTGGCTCAGTGGTTCAGCACCTGCCTTTGACCCAGGGCGTGATCCTGGGGGTCCCGGGTTTGAGTCCCACATCGGGCTCCCTGCATGGAGCCTGCTTCTCCCTCTGCCTGTGTCTCTGCCTCTCTCTCTCTCTCTCTCTCATGCATAAATAGATAAAATCTTTTAAAAAAAGAAAGAAAGGGAAGCTTGGACACAGACATGCACACAGGGACAACCCCATGTGAGGATGGAGGCAGGGATCCGGGGTGAGGCTTCCACAGGCCAAGGACACCACAGATGGCCAGCAAACCCCGAGCAGCAGGGAGCAGCCTGGGACAGACCCTCCGTCACAGCCCTCAGACCCCCCCGTGCAGGCCCCTGACCTTGGCCTTCTGCCCTCTAGAAAGGCGAGAGAGTAATGTTCTGCTGCTTCAGCCTGGCGCCCGGCGTCGTGGCAGCCCAAGCGCACGAACACACCGAGCTAGCTCAGTCCTCTCGCCCCTCGGGAACCGGTGTCAGAGAGCATCTGGGTCCCAGCAGGCCTCAGCCTAGACTCTGGCCCCAGCTGGGGCCACCTGAGCTGAAAGACAGTCACGGCAGGTCACCACGAGCCCCCCAAGAGCTGGGCCCCTGCCCACATTGGAGTCGGAGCCACAGCAGGTCTCGTTCTTAGCTTTGGGCTCGCTCCATCTGAACTGGGACTAGAATGAGGGGCCAATTGAACACCAATAAAAAGTAAATTTATAAAAAAATTAAAAAATAGGGATCCCTGAGTGGCGCAGCGGTTTGGTGCCTGCCTTTGGCCCAGGGCGCGATCCTGGACACCCGGGATCGATTCCCACGTCAGGCTCCCGGTGCATGGAGCCTGCTTCTCCCTCTGCCTGTGTCTCTGCCTCTCTCTCTCTCTCTCTGTCTCTCTCTGTGTGTGACTATCATAAATAAATAAATAAAAAATTTAAAAATAAATAAAATTAATAAATAATAAATAAATAAATAAATAAATAAATAAAAATAAAAGAAAAATCAAAATTTCATGTGAAATGTCCTGGATTTTGAATGTTGGCATATAATTAAAAAATTATTATAGCAAAAAAAAAAAAAAAAGAATGAGGGGCCAAGTGATCCCTGAACAGAGAAAAGCCCCAACTCCTCCCCGCGGGGCTCCCACGGTCATTAGCATGGAAGGAACAACCTCCTGATGGGGGGGTGGGGGGGACAAACTCCGCTGAATCCGAGCAGTACAGTTTAGTACAGTTCGCTCGGCTTTCCTTGGCCCGATGGACCCGATACAGAAGCAACTGAGCATAAGAGGCGAGGAACCCGGGTGTCTGCATTTTTCACGTGAATAAAAGGGAGCTGATTAATCAAAGACAGTGAATAAAAGCAGCCTCCTGCCCACAGAGACCTGCACAAGACCCGAGCTAGAGAGCGCTTCCCCCCTTTCAAGTCTGCGCCCCCCTCGCCCAGCACGACCGACCGCGACGAGAACAGACTCCTAACAAGGCAGCTGTTCGGGCCGCCTCGGCTTCGTTCCTTTTCCTAAATAATCGATCTGCGTGGATCACAGCTGCTATAAACGTCAAGCCACAGTGTGTGACTAAGGCCGGTGCAAATCAGTTCGGGCAGCTCGTGACCGGCGGCCTCCCCCACCGCAGCCGACGTGGAATAATAAAAGCGTTCACGGCCATGGTGGCATTTTTCTTCCTATCAGCTCTCCATGCAGGAGGGCCCGAGATTGTATTTAATCCTGGAGAGTCCCTGGGAAGCAGGAAATCACGGCCTGAGGTTCTCCAGGACCCTCAGCTGGCCTGGGGAGGCTCAAGGACGGATGGGCCCTGGTCCTCAAAAGCACAAGTCCTTGGGCAAAATGGCCCGTTGTTCCTAGAGACCAACGGGGAAGAGCCCAAAACTTCCCCGCCTCTGGGCCTTTGCACCTGCAGCGCCCAGAGCCTCAGATGTTTGGATGCCTCCTTCCCATCAGTGGCCATTCTGACTGCAGCTTAGAGGGAACCCTCCCCTGACCCCTGGGGCTGGGCTGCGTTGGCCATTCTCCTCTGTGCTCCCAGGGCTCGTGACACAAACGGATCCTGCTTTCCACCTGCCCGACAACACCTACCCCTTCTTCTAGTAACGAAGTCTGCGCTTTGGGAGTCCCCTCCACCACCGCACAAAGCCTTGACCCATGGCCCCGTCCTCTCTGAGCCAAAGTCAAGGAAATCCTCTCGCCAAGGAACCCGGTATTAATCGAGGGGAGGGTCGTGGTGAGAACCCGTTTGTGCCAAAGCTGCCGGCGGCCTGTGTTTGCTGCTTCTGAGCCCGAGGCCGCTGCCCGCTCCTGCCCTCCTGGAGCCCAGCCGTCGGCTCCTCCTCCTGCCCCCCGCGACCCATCCCCATAGGCCCCCGGCAAGCCCACTGTCTTGGGACGAACTAGCCAGTCTACACCTGTGCCATCGCCCCCCAGACACCACCTGTCGCCGCGTTCACGCCCCAGCACCGAACACGGGGCCTGGCACAGGGCAACCGCCCGCCCGCACACCGAGCGGAAACTCCCGGGCCGATCACTGAGCGAGCGGCGTCGGTCGGCGGCGTCAAGGCCGTCCGTGTGACGGACACACGTCTGCACGGCTGCTCCAGATGCAAGCACTGGGAGACCAATGTGACGAAGTGGAAACGCGTCAGGCTTCCAGCACACGTGTCTGAATGTGGATGCCAACCTCAGAACTTGCTAGAACTCAGGGGCTTGCACCTTGAATCCACAGCACGGTACCTGGTATCTGGGCAGCTACTCACGACCTGGGCCTGCGGGCGGGTCACCCGATGTCAGCCTGCAGGAGGATGATGCTGTTCCCTCTCCAAACGACTGAGGCTTAAATTAAACAGCAGGCCAAGCGCGTAGCCCGGTGGGGCCGTGTCCAGCGTCTATCAGTTCCCTTCTAGTCGGCGGGGGGGGCAACCTTCCATACCCCCCTAAGGCATACTGCGGTGGACAAGCGGGACCTCCATCTACACCTGCTGCTCCCAGCCCGCCAGGTGGTTACCTGATGCAGCGATTGCAACAGGGGAGAGACTTTTCCCCTCTCCCCCCGCCCCAGGTCCTCCAGCTGGGGCCCCGCAAACTAGCCAGGCAAAAGGCAGACTAACAAGAGACAAACAGAAGGTTATTAACCCAGGCAGTGCACAGGTGCAGCGGAGAAACTCAAATGAGGAATTCACAGGGGTGGTGAGAAGCTGGGCTTGATGGAGCACCTGCACGAACGACGATACATCCGGAGAGGAGCAAAAAAAGAGACAGGAAGATGGGCTTAGGCTTTTAGGGGCAGCAGGTATACAGGGAAGACTGAGGGAAAATAGGAGAGCTTCCTGGGGTGTGTTATAGATTCCCCCGGGCTGGCTCTGGGCCCCGAAGAGTCAACGTTTGTCCCCAGTTACTAAACATTGTAGAGAGGAGGGGGCGGCGTGTTTTTCTTGGATCTGCTTTCTCTCAATTGCCTTTGGCTCAACATAATCCTTAGATCAAAGGGGCATATTGCGGGGAGGCAGACTCTGAACCCCTTCGTGTCACACGCAGAAAGCTATGACCCAGGGTTCCCGACATCCAGCGACCTGTCCGGAACACGAATGGTACCGGGGTCAGCAGCACCCACTGGAGAACAAGCACAGCGTGACTGCAAAGAACACGACAGGTCAGTGCAGGTAAGCACACCTATGACCCATCCGGCTTTGCCCGCAGCCGCCCCTCTAAGCCCGGCCCCAGCCCCTCCCACCCCCTAAAAGGGCTGGGGAGGCCATTCCTATCTGGGAGAGCAAACTCTGGCATGGACATCAAGGGCTGGCAAAGGTTTCCTACAAGGAGCCAGATGACAAATATTTTAGGCTCCGCAAGCCACACGGTCTCAGCCACGGCTACTCCCCTTTGCCGTTGCAGCACGAAAGCAGCCATAAATACATAACCAAGAGGGGCACGGCTGTGTTCTAATAAAACTTTATCTATAGGCACTGGAATTTGAATCCCATATAATTTTCAGGTATCACAAGGTATCGTTCTTTTGATCCCCCGCCCCCCTCCCCGGCCATTTAAAAATGAAAAAAAAAAAAAAGTCATTCTTAGCTTCGGTGCTATCGGCTCTATTTGACCCACAGCCCAACGCTTGCCCCAGCTAGAGGTTGGGGTGACTGACTTGCTAACCCATGGCACATGAGGACGGCCGTCAGCTGCTCATCCCCCTTCCCAGCTAAAGCACCCAAACACCTGTGCAACAGGGAGGGGGATAAAAAACAAAAACAAAACAAAACAAAAAAAAAACAAGAAAGCACAGAGAGAGATGCTGTCTAGAAAGGGGGCATAGCAGCGGGCGTTAAAAGCTGTGGAATTAGACCCAGAATTCTGCTACCCTGCTTGCTCTCTGCTTAGTCCTGGGCGATTCAGCTACGTTTTCTAAGCCTCGGCTTTCTCTTATACAAAATGGGTATATCCAACCTCGTGCCATTAAGAGGGTTGAGTGAAAAATAAGCTATTCAAAGCAGTTCGCACACAGCTCGGCACCTAGCGAGAGCTCAGGGATGGTTGGAAGCAACGGGGAAGGAACAGGTATTTCACCTGTGTCGACGCCACTCGGCCCGAAGAACACCCACACGTTTACAGAGCAACGTACACACCAAACAGGTGCGCCGAACGCGGATAAAGACGGGCTGTGCTCGACCTCCTGGATACGAAGGACACCCCCAGCTCCTGGGAGGTGGGAGGCGGCGGGACAGAGGGCAGATCACGGGGCGGCTAGGATGTCCCGGGGAAGAATCCTGTTGACTCTACGTCAGCAGCAGAAATTCAGCCGCTGCTGCCCCCGTGCCTCGTGCCTCGTTTCTACTCCTCCTGCTCACTAGTGAGCCTTAGCTCTGCACTGGGGCCAACGCAAACAATCCCCTTTCAGTCGCTTTTATGAGAGCCGCGGTGGGCGACCTGCAAGCAGCCCTCCAAGCCACACAGCGCGGGCGGCCTTCGGCCTTTAGAAACCGAGGGCCCCACGCTGTGGAAACGGGCACAGGTTTGCTGCGGCTGTGATGGGAAGCCACCCGGGAACCGACCAGGAGCAGGACGCGGTCGGACTTGCCTTCAGAGGGCTACACGCAAGGTACGACCCAATTCTTCTTACTTAATGCTTTCTGCGTAGACCTTATTTTCTGATCTAGTCCCTGGGACCTCAGGTGGGTATCCCATCCGTCTTTCTTCCGCTTTGGCTTCGATTACAGAACTGCAGTCCCAGCATCGCTACTTAGGACTTCTGCCTGAAAGTCCTGAACACTTACCACTCACCACGTAATCACTTAACAGGGCACAAAATACCGATGGGGGTCATTAAAGTAAGGGAACTTGGCTAAACTTCTATTGTGCTCATGTCTTCTCCCACTACTATAACCACCACAATTTACGGGGCAATAAATGAAATTAGCTCCGGCTTTTAACCCACCATAGAATTAGACATGGTTCTCAGTGCAGCGTTAGAGTTCAAATAACTCGCTTAGAAGCACCACAAAATTATTGTAGTTGGGTGAAGCTAGAGCCAAAGTAATACATAAAAACGGGCAATTACATACAAACAAGCTCAATAATACCCAGATTCATTGAGGATCAGAGATGGGTCCCTTGTTCAGGCAGTCCCCTGCTCAAAAATAGGTTAACGAAAGGTCCATTTTAAACGGCTTTTTTGACATACAATTCAATTGCCACACAACTCACCCATTCAAAGTATACAATGGATTTTAGTAAATTTAGAGTTACACAACCACCACTGCTATCTAAAAGGTCATTTTTAAGAAGCTCAGAATTCAAGAAACAAGTCGATGATTCAATCTTTCTGAGTGCTGTGGACCCCTGTGAGCCCCTGAAAACCATGGGTTCTCTATTTTAAACACAATTTCAGGGAGTTCTGGGCCCCCAGGGCTGGCCAAGTCTCCCTAACCAAGTCATAGCAACGGGCAAAGGAGTTAGGTATTCATTTTCACGTGAAATTGCCTCCTAGCCCCAAATAATGAACTCCTTGATGAAGAGTAGTCAGGCTTGAATGTGCCAAATTAGAATGGACTGGCCACACTGAGTCATTCCACGGCCCCGGTTCCAAGCCCTGGGACTTTGGCTCAGTACAGAAACATCAATGAGAACAGCCGGCTCTGCAGCCAAGAACACGGAAAATGTTCTCCACGGCCAGTCCTCACTAAGCTGCTATCAGCAAAAGACTTGCAGATTATTTATTCCCCTAAACACTCTCATCAAGCTAATGAGACAAGAACAAACTGGAAGTCTAGACCTCAAGGTCCCCAAACTTCTAGAACGCATCAAAAAAACAAAGTTCTGGGGATCCCTGGGTGGCTCAGCGGTTTAGTGCCTGCCTTTGTCCCAGGGCGAGATCCTGGAGTCCCGGGATCGAGTCCCACGTCAGGCTCCCAGCTTGGAGCCTGCTTCTCCCTCCTCCTGTGTCTCTGCCTCTCTCTCTCTATGTCTATCATGAATAAATAAATAAAAAAAAAAAAAAACAAAGTTCTTATGGGAGCAGCAGGACATACTTCACTTAGGAACCCCTCAGTACCAGACACAGGATTCTGGCTAGAACCAAAGACTACTGATTGGAAAGAAATAGGAAATCTGCAGAATCCATATAAAGGTGGGGAAGCCTGTAATGGAACCAGCAGTATGGGGGCTATCTAGAATCTAACCTTCTTATTCTGGGGCAATACCCATCAGGTGTGGTATTAGTTGCCTCAACCCCTACCTTTAGAAGCCAAGGGGGGAGGGGAATCTTCCTTCTCCCTAGCTCCTGGCAATCAGTGGGCAGTTATGTGATGTGTGCTTGGCTCCTCATCCTCCCAACTGAGACTTCTGGAGGGAGTAGTAGAAACAAAGGGACAATTAGGAATAAACCCAAGGCAGCTATGGGGAGGGTAGGCTGATGACATAACAGCACGCCTTAGCAGCTGCATATCCATTCTGATGGGCTGTTTCTACCAAAATAGGATTTTCATGCTTCTGAATTCTTAACCCTCCAGAACAGCCTTGGTCAGTGTCCATGTTTCAAATCTGGCCCCTCCATATCCTTCCAATAGATTCCTTATTCTTACTGAAGAGTCAGTCCTATGACTTACAAACAAAACTCTAGGTGATACAAACCATCTAAGACCTCTCCAGGGAGTTGGAGGCAAAAATTGCAGGAGCCATAGCAAGGCACAGGGATCCAGGTCAGGGAGAAACAGCTGAGATGCGTGACTGCCAATCATATTTTTTCTGGTGTTTTATCAGTCTCTCAGGGGTCAAAGTGTCAGACAAGGGCAACTGCTCAGCAGAGCTTGGGTCCCCTGCTCATACCAGGCTGGGATGGTGAGAGGAGAGAGAGGCCCCACAGCAACTAAACAGAAGGCAAACAACGGACTTAGGCTCTTCTAACTAAATCGCCCTCACGAGGGAGAAGTGATAGCCTGAGAGCATCCACATATCGTCACCTAAGTAGGATAAACAGCTCAGAACCAGCTGATCCCAGCAGGACCACCTAGTCTCTACCCACTCTGGTGGGCTCTGAAGCGAGAGGCCTAAATTCAAATCCCACCTCTGCCACTGGCCAAAGGACTATCTTGTGGGTGGAGGATTAAGTAAACACTTGTAAAACTATGTAGGACAGTGTCTAGTATATAAAAGAACTATATAATCTCTAAATAAGAGCTTAAGAAAGCAGCTCTGTGGAAATAGGCAATGCATTATATACAAATGACTGAAAAAATGTGAAGGTAATTTTATACCCATATAATTATGGGATATTAATACAAAAGGACAGGAAACATGTATAGCCCTTAAGATTTAAAAGTGACTGAGGTTAAGAACAGAAGAGCAATAGCACTAAGAGTCACAAAAGTATAGAAGATGAAAATTTATAAAATAACAAAAATTGAAAAATCAATCTAGGAGCTAAACATAAAAACAACAGAAGTTCTGGAGGCGAGTGGAGTTTTTGTGCACACACACACTTAACTTTCATTGACGTAGGTATAGAGCACATAGTTTATATACAATAAAATATACAATATTCTTTAACGAGAATCCTGTACAGTCAATCGCTTTTCATGGAATGTCTCCTTGGTCTTTGCTGCACTTCTGTATCTGTCGCCAGCTGTTTATGTAAATAAACAAGGATCGTTTTGACAAGAATCTAGCTAATATTTCTATTGATTTTAATGATTTATCCGTAAGTGAAAAACAAAGGTGTTGGAACGTCACTCATTCATCAGGGACATGAGGGACTTGAATAAATTTGACAATAGTTTTTTAGAATTTTGCTATTTCAGTGGAGTTGATAGGCCACGTGACACTCGTTTCAGGTGTACAACATAGTGACTGGACAAGCTTAAATATTAAGCTGTGCTCACAAGTGTAGCTACCATCTGTCACCACGCACCACGACTGCAAAACCATTGACTGTATTCCTTATGCTGTGCCTTTTACTCCCGTGACTTATTCATTCCGTAACTGAAAGCTTATTATTCACACACCCCTTCCTTCATTTTGACCATCCCCCCCCCCACCCTGCCCTGCTGGCAAATGTCAGTTCATTTTCTGTGTTTACACATCTGATTCTGCTTTTTGTTTACTTTTTTATTCATTTGGGTTTTTTTTTATTTCCCATATTTTATATTTTTTTAGGTTTTAAACTCCCAACAGAGTACCCACGAGGTATAACAAATGAAAAATGCTTAGTCACACTGTGAAGTTTCTGAACGTCAGGGATAAAAAGAAGATCCTAAAAACTTCTGAAAAAATAAAACAGGTATAAAAATAAGAATAGCATCAAGTAACATGATATGGGATCAAGCAACAGGTACATGGGAAGGTACTCATCATCACTAACCATCAGGGAACGCAAACCAAAACCACTCTGAGATGTCCCCTCATGCCTGTTAGGATGGCTGTTATCAGAGTAACAAGAGAAAACAAATGCTGGATAGGATGTGGAGAAAAAGGAGCTCTCGTGCACTGCTGGTGGGAATATAAACTGGTCTGCACCAATGGAAAACAGTGTGCAGGTTCCTCAAAAAATTAAAAATAGAACTGCCCTATGATCCAGCAATTCCACTTCTGGGTATATATCCAAAGGGAATGAAAACAGGATCTCGAAGAGATGCCTGCACTCCCATGTTCACTGCGGCACTGTTCACAGTAGCCAAGATATGGAAGCAATCTAAATGGCCAGTGGCAGATGAATGGATAAAGAAAGCGTGGCGTACGTATGCAGTGAAATAGATATACAGTGCAACATTTTTTTTAAAATTTTTATTTATTTATGATAGTCACAGAGAGATAGAGAGAGAGAGAGAGAGAGAAAGGCAGAGACACAGGCAGAGGGAGAAGCAGGCTCCATGCACTGGGAGCCCGACGTGGGACTCGATCCCGCGTCTCCAGGATCGCGCCCTGGGCCAGAGGCAGGCGCCAAACCGCTGCGCCACCCAGGGATCCCAAGCCACACATTTCTAAATAACTCATGGGTCAAGGAGAAAGTCTCAAGTGAAATAAAAAAAATACACAGAACTGAATGAAAATGAAAATACCACATATCATAATTTCTAGGACTCTGCAAATACCAACAGAGAATTTATAGCACAAAATGTATATGTTAGAAAAGAGAAAAAGTCTCAAATCAATAATCTAAGCTCCTGCCTCAAGAACCTACAAAAATAAGAGCAAAATATATTCAGAGCAAGCAGAAGGATAGAAACGCTAAAGATCAGAAATCAGTGCAGAGAGAGGAAACAATAGGGGGAAAAAATATCATTAAGACGAAGAGCTAGTTCCTTAAAGAGACTGATGAAAATGATCTTCCAGCAAGACTGACAAGAAAAACCGAAAAGTATCAGGAAAGAACCAAGAGGATTGAAGGGATAATAAGAGACTGTTATGAACAACTGTATCATGTAAATTTGTCAACTATATGAAATTAATCTCGTTTACAAACACAAATGACCACAACTCACCCAATATGAAATAAATCACTTGAATAGCCCTGCAGCTATTAAGGAAACAGAATTTATGATACAAAACCCCCAAAAAAGACATCTTCAGGCCCAACGGGTTTCACGTCAGGGTTCTACTAAATATTTAAAGAAAAATGAATACCAATTCTATACTAGAAAAGAAAATAAAAGGCATACAGATCAGAAAAGAATAAAACTGTCCCTATATGCAGACAACACTGTTTATAGAGAAAATCCCAAGGAATCTGCCAAAAAACTCTTAGAACTAGCAAATGAGTTCAACAAAGTCACAGGATACAAGACTTCCACACAAAATCAACTGTTATTTTCTTACACTTACAAGGAACACAGGAACATCAAACTTAAAAATCCAATACCATCTACAGTCAATCCAAAGGAAAAAGATTGAGGTAAAATCTAACAGAGCGTGTCCAGGGCTTTTATGCCGAAAACTACACAACACAGATCATTCAAATTATGTCTAAATAAATCGTGTTAGTGATTCAAAGAGCCAACATGGTAAAAACGCCGCTTCTCCCCAATGTGATACATAGGTTTGACACAATTCCTGTTAAAGTCCTAGCGAGATTGCTTTTTTGTACATACAAGATTATCCTAGAATTGTATAATTATTCTCAAGTTATATGGAAAGGCAAAGGAATGATAACAGCTAAACAATTTGGGATTTAAAAAAAAAGAGAATTGGGGATCCCTGGGTGGCTCAGCGGTTTGGCGCCTACCTTTGGCCCAGGGCGCGATCCCGGAGTCCCGGGATCGAGTCCCACGTCGGGCTCCCTGCATGGAGCCTGCTTCTCCCTCTGCCTTTGTCTCTGCCTCTCTCTCTCCTCTCTCTATGACTATCATGAATAAATAATAATAATAAAAAAAAGAATAAAGCTGGAAGAATTAGTCTACCTCATTTCAAGACTTAGTAGAGCCGTAATAGTGCTGCCCTAGGAAGGCAGGAGAAGTACAGCACACAGATCGGGAACAGAACAGTGAATCCAGGAGCGTCCACAAATATGCCCACCTGACCTCTGAGAAGATACAAGACCAACTCAATGAAGGAAACGGCCCTTTAACAAATGACACTGAAACGCACATTCACAAGAGGAAAGAAGACCCCTGACCTAGGTCTCACACATGATTCAAAAATTAACTCAAAAATGGATCACCAGCTTAAATGTAAAATAGAAAACTTTTAGAAGAGAAAGCATGGGGGAAACTCCTGGGGGCCTAGGGCCAAATAAAGAGTTGTTAGACTTGACACCAAAAGCATGATTTATAAAAGAAGAAACAAAACTTCATCCAAAAAAAAAAAGTTTTGATTATTTTTTTGTTTTGTGAAAAACCCTGTTAAAAGGACAAAAAGAAAGGGGGAAAAAAAAAGACAAAAAGATAAGCCGCAGACTGGAAGAAAATATCTGCAAACCTCATATGTAATGTAAGAACTATCCATTTAGAATATGTAAAACTCAAACTCAGTGGTAAAAAACAAACAATGCAATTAGAATATGAGCAAAAGACAGGAGACCTTTCACCAAAGAGGATACACAGATGGCAAAGAAGCACATGAAAAGATTCGCATCGTTGGCCGTCAGGGAAATGCAAATTAAAAGCCGCAATGGCTAAAATAAAAAATAATGACACCACCAAATGCTGTCAAGGATGCAGAGAAATCAGTCTCTGGAACATTCATGTACTGGCGGAGGCAAAATCATATAGCTGCTTTGGAAAACAGTCTGGCAGTTTCTTAAGAATAAAACAAAACAAGGTATACGTCTCAGCAACTGCACTTGCAAGAATTTACCCCAGAGAAATGAAAACTGCGTTCACATGCACACACATAAATCTGTAAGGAATAGTGTGTCTAGAGCAGCTTTCGTCCCCATAGCCCCAAACTGGAAACAACCTAGATGTCTTCCCATAGGTAAGGGGTTAGCTGGGGTCTGTCCACACCCTGCAACACTTATGTAGCAAAAAAAAAAAAAAAAAAAAAAGGAACAAACTAGCAATACTCCTAACAACCTGCAGGAACCTCCAGAGAACTAAGCCAAGTGAGAGAAGCCAATCCCAAAAGGTCACACACAGACTGTGCGATTCCATGTGTAACATTCTCAAAATGACAAAATTGCAGAGATGGAGAACAGATTACAAGGGGTTAAGGAGGAGAGAGGAAAGCTGATGTGGCTATAAAAAGCCAAGGTGCGGGGTCTCCATGGTGATGAGATGCCCTGAGATGCCCTGTATCGTGACCGAATCAATGTCCGTGTCTCACTGTGGTACTGACTTCTACAGGTATCAGTGGGGCAAACTGGGCAGAGGGCACCCAGGGGCTCTGCATTCTTGTCTTACGATGACACAATCTCAAAATTTAAAGTTTCATTAAAGACAAGCAAATACAAGGAAGTGATCGCTGCGGAGGTCAGCGCAGTAGTTACTTTTGGAGAGAAAGAGGGCAGTGGTAACTGGTCCTGGGCGGCTGGCAAAGTTCGATTCCTGTCCTGGGTAGTAATCAGGAGGGAGTTTATTTTGCATAATTCGTATATACGTGTGCGTACGTACATGTACGTGTAGATATGTACACACAGACACACACACGCGCGCGCACACACACACGTGTCTGTCCCGGCTCTTCCGTCTGTAGTCACCCAGGAGCCGGCAAACGCGGGCAAAGCGCTCCCAGCCGATGCACAATCAACATGTAGCACAAGCAAATAAGCATTTGTCTTCGGCAACCAGGGTCCTGTCGGTCACGGCAGCACGAGGCGCCCGTCCGACCGATGCGCACACGGTGGGAGGGTTCGGAGGTAAGAGTCGTCTGGCCTCCAGAACCTGGGAATGGGTCACAAACACGAGCTAGCGACACAGGCCAGGGCGCCCTGGCACGCTGGGGCGCCCTGGGGGGAGGGGCTGTTTGAGGAGGTTAAAAAAGCAAAGACTTGGGGCGCCTGGATGGCTCAGTCTGTGAGGCACCCAACTCGATCTCAGCTCCAGGTCTTGAGCTCGGGGTCGTGAGTTCAAGCCCCACACTGGGCTCCACACTGGGCACGGAGCCTACTTAGAAAAACAAAACAAAACAAAACAAAAAAACGGCAAAGACTTAGACCAGTTTCCTGCATGACACTCCCACTCCACGGCCCACACCTACTCGGGACTCTGCCGTCTCTTGCAGTCTCAATGGAACAGGGAAATACCCAAATAGTCCTATTAGGAACTGAACTGTGCTCCCAGCCAAATTCATATGCTGGAACCTTCACTCCCAGCACAGCTGAGGACGGGACTGTATATGGAGACAGGGCCTTGAAGAGGTGGTTAAGGCCGCAAAAGGCAGCTCATCCTGTCACAGGGTGAAGGCTAAGCCTATAGGACGGCGAGCTTCCAAGGAGGAGGGGAGACACTGGGATGTGTGCAGGGGAGACCACCTGCCCTCACGGCGAGAAGGCGGCCGCCCGCAGGCCCAGGAGAGAGGCCTCGGGAGAAACCAAGCCCGCGACTTGGCCTGCGCTTCCAGCCTCCAGAACCGGGAGCAAAGGGGCTGCTTGAGCTCCCGGCGGGGGGTACCCGCCAGCCACACGGACCGCCACATTCCAGGACAGAACTCACCGCCACGACACATCAGGTGATGACGCGCCCCCCAAGGCTCGCAGGGAGCATGGGCCAGCCTGCGCCTCCCCCACCTCATCTCGCTCCCCGGGGCACCCCCACCCTGGGCGCGAGGGATCACACACAGGGGGTCGCTTGTGCGGGGCCACACAGGACCAGAGCCAGGGTCACACCCGGAGCACCCCGAGCCCGGGCCCTGGGCACCCTGCACCTGCACCTGTCCTCGCCCAGCAGGGAGCGGTGACGGCGCAGGCGGGCTCGGCGACAATAAACAGCCCGATCCCAGGAGAGCCCCTCCTGGAGTGGGGGCCACTCGGCCTACTCTGACAAGCCCCCCCAGGGAGCCCCCGGGTCCACCAAGGTCTCAGGTGGACTAGACCTTGTTCAGGGCCGGGAAGGGGTACGGGATGTCCCCCCACCCCCCGTGTGATCACCGGAGGATCAGCTTTCCTGGCCCCGTGTTTCTGCTCTGACCCAGAAGGGAAGTCGTCCAGCCCCGCACCCCAGCTGGTCATCTGACCTCACTCACTTGTCCAGCCCCTGGGGACACCTGCACAACGGGGTGCTTCTGCTTTTCAGACGGTTGAATGCATCCCAAATAACTGTCTGTTAACAAGCACGCGTGCTAACTAAGCCTGGTTTCAAAAACAAAACAAAACACCATGAAAGGCTGAAAAGAAATGCAGGCGGCTGTTTGCTCTCTCCCCGCTGCTCCTGGGGGGCCTAAGGGAAAACATCCCCGGCCCCAGGTTCAAATCCCAGCTCCACCCAACATCCTGCAGCCAGGCCGTGGCTGGCCTCGGTCCCGGGGGCCCACGTGATGGCACTAACCTCACGGAGGTGTCGGCATGTGGGAAAGCTCAGCATCATGACTGGGTCGTCAGAGACTTGATCACCGGCATATTCTTACATTAAAAGGCAAATCCAGCCTTTACACGAGGCAAGTCTGTTCCCTGCTTTTTCTGTGCCCCTGGTCCTGGCCCTGCCCTGAGGCCACACCTGGAGGTCTGTTCTGCAAGAAATACCTTTAGCATTTGGGACCTAGCACACCCTTCTATTGTCCTGAGCACCCTCTTCCTGCACAAGCACCATCATTCTCCATGTTAAAGAGTCTCCCTTCCTCCTATAAGGTCCAAGGATCCAGCCGCAGCGCCCGTCCCTACGAGGACGGTGGACTGACACCATCCCTGGGGACCTACAGAGGGACAACGTTCAGAAGGGACCTAGCACAGAACGGGCTGGTGTCAGGAGGACCAGAGGGAGCCAGGGAGCTGCAGCCAGCCCAGGCCTGTCCCAGGGAGAGTCCTCCCCGGGCCACCGGCTCAGCACCGTGAAGCAAGGGACCCTGCATCTCAGCTGGCACAGCTGGAAAAGGTTCCCCCAGGGCGGCGAGTGTGGGTCTGTGTCGGCAAGGGGGAGGCGGGGCAGGCTAGAGCGAGTAAATCGGGCCTTGGCCGTCCAGGTAGGGCTCTGTTGCTTCTGCAGGCTCCCTTCCCTCTCTCACATCCGGCCTAACCGGGGCCTCTGGTCCCCAGCAGGGGGCTGCCAGGGGATAGAAGCCTGGAGGTTTTCACTAGAGCTCGGGAAGCAGCAGAGGGTCCGCAGAGCTGCAAAGAGGCCCAACTGAGACCCCTGGTTGCGGTGGCTGTCACGGGGAAGGGGGAAGACCCCCGTGCCACCCCTCCGCACTCGGGCTCTCCTTACACCTCTGTCGCCCCCACCTCTGTCCAGGTGGCTGTCTGGAGGAACCTGGGGGCACTCTGGAAGAGAAAGGATTTCCCCAAGACAGCAGAACCAAGTTGGACACAGAGCCGAGGGCAGCTGGCTTTCAGCAACTCTCGCCCTGTGCCAGGAGGGCCCTGCTCAGACCCTCCCTCCCACCCTCTCCCAGCAGGAGTCCTGTAGCCACCCCTGATTCAGTGAGGATGGACATGGGGGCCTTGGGTGGCATCACACAAACCAATGAGCCTTGGGAAACCAAGGGAGAGCCTTGGACGTCACATATTTGCGGGAACTGGAGGATGCTCCATGGGGACCGGGGCACAGGATATTTTCCCCACTGGAACCTTCAAGAACAGACCAGCGGTCAGAACTAATCAACAAATTCAGTAAAGTTGCACGATACCAAATTGATATCCAAAAATCAGTTTTGTTGCTATTCACTAATAACAAAGTATCAGAAAGAAAAGTTTTTAAAAAATAATCCCGGGGCCCCTGGGTGGTGCAGCTCGTTGAGCATCTGACTCTTGGTTTCGGCTCAGGTCCTGATCTCGAGGTGTGAGATCGAGCCCCGTGTCAGGCTCCACACTCGGCACGGAGTCGGCATGTCTCTCTCCCTCTCCTCCCCATGCTCATGCATGCTCTTTCTTCTCTCAAATAAATAAAAGCCTTAAAAAAAAAAAAAGGAAAAAGAAAACAATCCCATTTACTATTGTATCAAAAATAATTAGACACCTAGAATAAACTTAACCAAGGAAATGAGGGGCCTGTGCCCTGAAAACTGTAAGATCCTAATGGAAAAAAAAAAAAAAGAAGATCCAAGCAAATGGAAAGATATACTGTGTTCATGGATTGGAAGAATTGATACTAATAAATATCCACGCTCTCCGGAGCCACCTACAGGTTCAGTGCAATCCCTATCAAAATGCCAATGCCATTTTTCACAGGAATAGAGCAAACAATCCTAAAATTTGCATAGAGACACAGAAGCCCCCAAACTGGCGCAGCAATCTTGAGAGAGAGCAGAGCTGGAGGTATCACGTGCCTGGTCTCAAACCCCTTTCATTACAAAGCTCTAGGAATCAAGGCACATGGGACTGGCATGAAGACAGGTACACAGACGGGTGGCCCAGAAGGAAACGAGCGCCTACGTGGCCCATCCAGGTATAACAAAGGAGCCAAGAGCCTGCGGCGGAGGAGGACGGCGTCTGCAGTACCTGGTGCTCGGGAAGCTGCACAGCCACCGGCGCTGGGACGAAGCCTGACCACTCGCACCCCCCACACACATGCAAAATAAAAAAAATAAATGAGTTTAGAAAAAGAAGAACAGGTGGCTTCGTCCACCATTTGCGACTCTAGAGGCGTTCGGCCTCTTTAAGGTGCTCTCTTCCTGGGGATGCCTGGGCGGCTCCGCGGTTGGGCGTCTGCCTTTGGCTCAGGGCGTGACCCCGGGATCCTGGGATCGAGTCCCGCATCGGGCTCCCCACAGGGAGCCTGCGTCTCCCTCTGCCTGTGTCTCTGCCTCTCTCTGTGGGCCTCTCATGAATGAATAAAATCTTAAAAAAAAAAAAAAAAAAAGTGGTCTCTGTCCATAAATACTGGACCATGCGGGAGCCTACCTCCATCAGGTCTCCATAAGGCAAGCGCGTAGCCCAGGGCCTGGCGCGCGGGGTGTACCTAGTAAGGGTTACCGATTATCGCCTTTTAACCTGGCCATTCCACTTCCATTCCAATTAAAAAAAAAAAAATCATACTGGGGTAAATAGGTATGAGGACGCCCAGGTGATGGAGTAACCCAAATGCTGGCTCTGATGTGCACCCTCCACCACCACCAGCATCATTAAGAGGAAAGCAGCAGCAATAATCTGAAAGTGTAAAAGCCAACAGGATGGACACCATGACGGACGCTTACCGTCCACCCCCAGGGCTGCGCACTCTTCCGGGCGGCTCTGCTAGAGCAATCACCTTGATTTTCCCCAGACACCTCCGGGGAGGCTCTGCGATCCTCTCTAAAGAGGAGGGCATGTTGGCGTGGGGAGGGTCAAGAGCATCTCAAGGTCACGCTGGGAGGTCAGGCAGGGCCAGTTAGCTAAGCTCCGTGTACATAAAAATCCAAAGGATTATGCACGAGAGGGTCAATCGGTACCTGGGGGTTTCTTTGGATTCTGTTTTTCTCAGGTTGCGTCAACGTACAATTTTGCAATTAGAAAATTAAAAACGGGGTGTTTAAGGAAACACATGAGAACTGGCCCGATGCCGGGGGGCTGAGGCAGCACACGCGGGCTGGAGGCTCGCTGGGACCTGGGCACGCCCCGGCCTACCAAGTCGCGGAAGGGGTGGATGGCCCCCGGGGCAGCCCGTGCTTCCCGGGCCCCTTTCCCTCTGCTCACGTCCCAGCCCGGCCGGGAGCCCCTGAAGGCACTTGGGCAAAAGGAGGTAGCGTCGGCCGCCGGAGGGGCTCACCCAGCACGGCCCCGAGGCCCTGCCTTGCCCAACATGATGGCAACGTCCGACCAGCCAAGAACAAAACCGGTCCACTCACTTGCCCCCAGATGGTAAGAAAGACAAGACAGTTCAAAAAACAACGTGTTCTTATTTTACGCATCGGGATCCCTGGGCCGCTCAGTGGTTTAGTGCCTGCCTTTGGCCCAGGGCGTGATCCTGGAGACCCGGGATCGAGTCCCACGTCGCGCTCCCGGTGCATGGAGCCTGCTTCTCCCTCTGCCTGTGTCTCTCTCTCTATCATAAATAAATAAATCTTAAAAAAAAAAAAATACAAGAATCCTATGCATGGAGCAGAGTCAGAGCCACAAGCCCAAGATGTCAGCAGGCGTCAAAAGCCACTTGAACGCTCTTCAGGGCCCTCAGGGCGCCACTTGACACCGCGGCCTTGCGACCCAAGGCCACGAGCTGTCCCGAAGAGCGGGGGGGCCTGGCCGGGCTGCTGGGCTGAGGGCCAGGCCCGGCTGACGAGCTCCCAGCCTGCAGCGGGAACCGCCCGGTGCTCCACCCGGCTCTGGCCTTCACTCCCCTGCGCATCCAGGCCTCGGGCGGGCTCAGGTCCCGCAGGGCGGCGGCCCATGCATCCCACCGGGAGCCCGGAAGGCCCGCGGGCGGCCGCGTGCAGCAGCCAACAGGGAAAGGACGGGTGAGGTCTGCACCGCCGGGCTCACGTTCTCCGGAAACTCTAGAATCTCAGGTAGTGAATCAAATACACGAGGGCAGGAGACAGGGACCCACATCGACCCGCAGTGAGGGAGGGACGCTGCGGGGACAACACCGGCGGAGAGGCGGTGGCTGCTGGGTGGGGTTAGTGTGTGCAAAGGCCCTGTGGCAGAAGGCCGAGCCACCTGCAGTCGGGAGGCTGGCGCAGAGGCGCAAGGACCCGCGGCGCGGCCTCCAGGCCGAGGGAGGGAGGGAGGGAGGGAGGAGGGGAGGGCGGGCCTGGGGTCTCGCCCAAGGGCACAGGCAACCCCCGAGGATTTTTTTACGGTGCCGGGACCCACTCGGGGCTGCGCACGGCCCGGAGAAGCACAGCGGCGCAGGGCGGCCGGGGCGGGGCGGGGAAGGCCTCGGCGCCCCCCCCCCCCCCCCCCGTCTCCTCCGGGGCACAGGCCGGGGCAGGGAGGCGGGGGCTCAGCGCACGCCCCGCCCCGCACCTGCAAGACGCACCTGCGCGGCGTCCTCGCGCCTCCCCCGCCCGCCGCCCCGGGCTCAGCCCGCCCGCGATGACGTCAGCGCGTGCCCACGTGACCCCGCGGCCGGCGCATGACGCACGCGTGACGCACGGCGGGCTGCCCGGGCCCCGGCGGGCGCGCGGCGGCAGGAGGGGGCGCCCCCGCTTCCGGTGGCGGTTGCCGGGGCGACCGGGACGCGCCCTGACCCGCCCCGGGAGGGGGATCCGACCCCGGCGCCGCCCCAGCGCCGCGCCCCGCGCCCCGCGCCCCCGCTCGTCTCGACCCCGGGCAGCTGGACGGATCCTGCGGAGCTCCGGGCCCGGGTCCGCCCCACCCCGGCCCTGGCGGCGGCCCGGCGGCTGCACAGCCCGCTCGGAACCAGCACCGGGGACGCCGGCTGACGCGGACCCCCGGGCGCCCCATGCACGGTCCCGCTGCTGCACACCCCTGGGCGCCCCATGCAGTGGGCTGAGGCCCGGATGCTTGTTTCCACGCCTGCTCCAGGGCCCTGATGGGGTTGGGGGCGGGGTAGAGGCCGAGGATCTCCCCCTTAGGGATCAGCCAGGTGTTCCCAGAGGCGGGCAAGTCAGCTTATCTTTAAGCAAACAGCGGGCGCTAGAATGCAGGAAGGTGGGGGGGAGGGTCATCCCCTTGGCAAACAAGGACCCGGCTGAGAGGGTGGGAACCCAAGCAAGGTCATGCAGCCACCCGGGAGCAGGACTGGGGCTTAACCCAGTTTGAAACCCAGGCTTTTCATACGGCCACGCACCTGGGGTGGGGCCGAGGCCCAGCGGCCCACTATGTTCTGGGCATCTGGGGACTGACCTCCGTTGTCATGTTTCTGCCTGCAGGTGGCTGGAGGGCTGGAGGAGCCAGTGGGGTGGCAGGAGGGGCAGCAGCCAGAGGCAAGCGGGAAACCGGGAACTGTGGGCCTGAGAGCCGGAGTCCAGTGCCTGGCCTGCATCTGCCAGCTGTGGGGCCCCGGACAAACTGCGGGGGGTGTCTGAGCCTGTTTCTTCATCTGTGAAATGGCTGCGGAGGTACCTGTCCTGCTGGGAGGCTGTGACAGGAGAGGGAACGTGTGGGGAATACCTGGCGCATCGCAGGTGCGGGTCACAGTAAATGGTCCCTGGAAGGACGGCCCTGGGCTTGGAGGCTGAGTTGCCAGGAAAGGTCCAGCGTGGCCGCTAGTTGAATTCCAGATAAACCATGAGTGACTCCTTTTTCTGAAGCCTAGGTATGTCCCGAATATTCCACAAGTACGCCCATACAGCGGGGTAGTTGGCCATAAAAAAGAATGAAGCGCTGAGACATGCTACAGCCTGCGTACGCCTTGAAAACACACGAGGCGAGAGCAGCTGGTCGTAAAAGATCATGTACCGTGAGATCCCATTTACGTGGAATGTCCCGGACAGGTGAGCCCACAGGGGTAGGAAGTAGGCTTCTGGCTGCCTAAGGAACCGAGGGGAAAAGCAGCAAGTGCTTGCTAATGGGTGTGGGACTTCTTTTGGGGGTGACTGAAGATGTTCTAAAACTGGATGCAGTGGGGGCTGCACAACTCTGAATGCACCAAAAAAAAAAAAAAACCCACACTGATTTGTACACTTCCTTGCGTGGGTTAACTGTGCGGCATGGGGATGCATCCCAGTAAGGCTACTTAAAGAGAATACATTGGGCAGCACAGAGGCCTTTCTAGCCTTCGCGAAGCGGCTCCGCTCGCTGGCTGGCAGGCGGGAGATCTGAAGGCGCAGCCACCTTGCTCACCAGGCAGGATCTTTGCAGAGTCTCCCTGAAACCTCAGGTTGCGCTCACTGCTGGAGTGGGGCCTTCGGGGCCGCCCAGGGAATCGCCAACACGGACCCAGAACCCAAAACGATCACGCCCAGGCTTGTTCCTTACAATCGCGCTTCACACTTTTATTGTTAATTTTCTTCACATGGCAGATACAGAACCGCCCTCCTCCGCGATCCACACCCACGCCCGAGAACCACCGCTGACCGGGAAACACCACTCTCTAGACCACCCCGGCTCCGTGACTGGGACACTCCGTGGCCCTTTCCGCTAGTCTGAGAGGGTCGAAGGCGGACCGGCACGTTCGCACATGCAAACAGGAGCATCCCCCAGCCCCCACGACATTTTCTGGGATTCACCGTCGGTTGAAGTTGACTTTCAAAGCTTTGGGTTCGGGAGCCTTCCCTGCTGCTGAAAAGGAGAATCCTCAAGAACTGAGAGGCTGGGGTACAGTTCATGAGTGTCAACATCTATGGGACGGAAGTGTCTGGTTAGGACGAGGAACAGCCACAGCCTTTCATGCTTGTGAGGGTTAATTTTCGGAGCAGGCAAAAGGATGCCAGCTATGGAAATGGAAAACTTTAACTGATGGTTTTTAGCTGGGTGGCAAACGGAACACGGTGACGTGGCCAGCGATCGGCCCTTCTCTGCCCATGTGAGGGTCTCGTGAGACCTTCCTCCCAGACCATTATCAGACCCTACATTGCAGCCAGTCGACTGATTAATTAAATAACACAAGTTATAAAACTTTAAAAAGGGGGCATTTACAGTCAGGGACATAAATACGTGCTTTTAAAAGTGTCTACGTACATATTTACAGAGTTGCAAGATCAACCATAGTAGCCCTGAAAAAAAAAGTCCCTTTTTGTGTGTGACCACTCAGGTTCTCCAAAGTTCTCTCCTTCCACCGTGGGGTTGACACGTCACTACTAAAAACAGAGCTGAGGGAACAGCGCCAAAGTGGGCTCAGACATCCGCGTCTGGGGTCTGCCCCAAAGGCACAAAACCCAAGACCCTCACTGGACTGGGGCCAAACTCCTAGCCCAGCTCACCCGTTTCTCCGAGACATGGACGGCCCCGCACACGCAGGAGCCAGCCCCGTCATTCCCTGGCAGGCGACCAGTGGCCTCTAGAAATCTCTTCTTCCCCCTGTGCTTCGCTGCTTCATCCTCCAGCTGGCTGTTCAGTTCCCAATTTTTGTGTCCTTTTCCAGCTAGTCTGCGAAGGTCAGACGCTAAAGGTGTGGATGGTCCCGCCGAGTGAGGCCAAAGCAGCACCCGGACCCTCCCCTGGCCCCCCCACGCCGTCCCATCCCCCGCCTCCCCCCAGGGAGGACCCCGATCTCCAGGCGGGGGCGGGGACCCATGACAATTTCGAGTCTGGCGACGACTCAACCAGCAGCTCAGGCAAAGGAGGGAGGCCGTCGGCGTGCGCGGGCCGAGGGGGTCGATGAGCGAGGCTCCGACGTGTCCACACGCCGTCGGTTCCCAGAGAGGGTGGAAGGCCGAGGAAGGCAGCGTGGCTGGGAGGGAAGCTCGGCCTCCCCCGAGGCCTTCCTGGGACGGGGCTGGAGCCGACCCCTGAGCCCGAGCACGGTCCCCGCCACGGCAAAAGACAACTCGAGAAGCAAAAAGCAGGATCAAGGAGCTCTTGAAAAATTGCATAGTAGGAGAGGCCCCACCCTGGCGGGAGGCTGAGCCACAGGAGACGGTCCCGGGGCTGCACCCAAGTGTCGTCCGTGGTGTGGAACCAGCTGCCTTGCTGCCTCCCGGGGTTTGAGACCCTCGTCTGAAGACCGCACACACACGCGCACACGCTCACCGCGCACACACACTCCCTTCCTTTCTCTCCCAGGCTCATCAAGTGGAATAGGTCGGTGCTCCCTGCAGGGCAGAAGGCCAGTCCCTTTGGCTTCACGGATTCCAGGTCACTTCAGGTGCTGAGGAGAAAAGAGAAGAGAAATGATACGGTGGCTGCAGACTCCGGGCCCAGTCCGGCTGCGGCCTGCGCTCCCGCCAAGTGTCTGGTTCAACCAGTCACTGAAATGTGCCACGTACGCAGCTCGAGGAGTCCACAGTGAACACACGTGCGTGCCCAGCTCCTGGCCCAAGAAACAGCACATGACCGACCTCCCCGTGGCCCCCAGCCACACCCCCGTTTAGCACCACCCCTGAGCCTCAGCCCCGGGATGAACACTCTCAGCCCTCTTCACGCACACGTTGCCCATTTTCAACTGAAATAAATGGAATCAATGGGCCCGTGTCCTTTGTGTCTGGCTTCTCCTGCGCGACAGCGTGTGAGGTTCATCCCTTCCGAGCCTGTGTGTGCTCCTGCCCACCTCCTTGCTACGGGGTCGACTGCAGGACCTGCTGCCTTCATCCGCCTGGTCCACGGCCAACGCACGGGGGCAGGTTCCAGTCCGGGCCCACCGTGAGGAATGCTGCTGGGACCCGCTACATATGTCTGGAGGACACGTGCGGTGCACACGTGTCGTATATAGGCCGAGGGGAAGCACCGGGTAGCAGGGTGTGCGCATGGAACACCCGAACTTCCCGCGGTGTGTTCTGGGATGTGGGCAGGGCAACCCCCCCCCCCCCCCCCCCGCTGAGTATCCCTCTGGTGGTGATGCGGAGGTTCGGCTTCCATCCATACCGCCCAACATTATCCCATGGTATCTACACCACCAGCTGACTGCACTCCGATGCTTGCGACAACCCTCACGGCGGGTGACACCGACTCCCAGGCCCCCCCCATGGCAGGTGACAGAGATCCCCAGATCCCCATTTTGCAGGGAAGAAAGAGGCTCAGAGAGGACGAGTGACTTTTACAAGGTCAGGCTGATGACAAGGGGCGGCCGTGGGCCTGGAACCCGGGTCCAGCCCAGCTCAGAGCCCGTGTGCACGTCCTCTATGAGGGAATGGCTTAGCCCGCTGCCCCCTCCACAGAAACGCCACCCACGGTACTCGACACAGAGCCACGCGCGCGAGTCGGGACTTAGTAACATTCGCTGCTGGGGGGCTGAAGCGGAGCGTGGCTTTGCGCCAGGCCAAGTTCCCTGCGTTCTCTCCCCCCGTGGACCCGGCCCCCGTCACCGTAACCGCTTCCAGACTATTCTTAGGCTGTGCTGCCCCGCTGACAGCCGTCGCGGCAGCGCTGCCAGGGGGCTTAGACACAGCAGGGCTCCTTCGGCTTTCCACACCTAACTCGCACGATCCTCAGGGTAACCCGCGGGACGGGGAGTACCAGTACCCACGTTACACATGTGCAAACTGAAACGAGAAGTGGAGGACCTGCCGGGGTGACCGGAGCCAGCATTCACCTCCGGGAAGTGCGCACCTAACCGCTCCGTTCCATCCTAACCAGGTCCATCCCAACGCCCCCTAAAAGCCTCCCGATGCAGCAGCACAGGGGAGTGCCTTCGAGGGAGGGGGCCTCCTCCCCGGGGGAGGCCTGGATGCGCCCTGCACGAGACGGGGGGCAGCTGGTGTGAGGGTCACCTGTGGGTCATCGAGGGGGATCCACAAAAGAAGTCACCTTGCCAGTCCCCAGCCCGAGCGGAGCCCTCCAGGGCAGGGGCCCAGCCACAGGGGCTGTCAGAGGGGAGCTCTCCCATCAGCGCCCCCGCCCCGCTCCCGGGGCCCCGAGCGCCGGTGTTGGGAAGCTGTGCCGAGACCCTGAAGGTGGCCACATGAGGGCCACGAGCCAGCCCCTCCCCCCGACAGCCCCCCAAGACCAAGACCCCAGGCCCAAGTGCACTGGCCTCACGCAGAGGACGTGCGGCGGCCGTCTCACACGGACTCGACAGGTGCAGGCTTTGTGCCAGGAAGTGAACAGGAGGCCGGGGGCCTTGCCCACCACCTGGATGACGCCCAGGACAGGGAGGCACAGCGGAAGCCAGCAGCGGGAGAGACGGTGAGCGCCTCTTGCTTCAGACTGTCCAGTAAACCAGCCAGGGCCGCTAGGCCACCAGGGGCGGCAGGTGAGGCGCAGTCCTGGGACCGGCCACTTGCAGGACGTCATTCTTCCTCAAAACAGACCCTAGAGGCCCGTACTGCTGGCGTATGATGTGAGATGGGGACTCTGGCCTACACATCCTGCCCATGCAAAAACCCCAGTCACAGCACTTAAAGGACCATCCTGGAAGCGTGTGGAATGCTGCCTCGAGGGCATTGTGCCCCCTCCACCACCCCCCACACTCATATATGGAAGCCCCTCCCCCAGTGGGACGGGATTTGGAGGTGGGGCCTTTGGAAGGTGATTAGGTTCAGAT
This sequence comes from Vulpes lagopus, assembly GCF_018345385.1. Taxonomy (NCBI): domain Eukaryota; kingdom Metazoa; phylum Chordata; class Mammalia; order Carnivora; family Canidae; genus Vulpes; species Vulpes lagopus. Next base: position 132,569,043 of record NC_054831.1, read on the forward strand.
GAGGTCAGGAGGGAGGGACCCCCACCCCCCCGTTGGGTTTAGTGCCCTTACAAGAGACACCAGGGCCTCCTGTCTCCCCTCCTGAGGACGCAAGCAAGGAGCCCTTCTCCGTAAGCCGGGAAGGGGGTCCTCACCAGAACCCAGCCACGCTGGCGCCCGCAACGCAGATGCCCGGCCTCCAGGACCAGGACAAACGTCTCGTCTAAGCCCCAGAGTCTGTGCTACCCTGTTATGTGGCCTGAGCCAAGACACATGGTGTAAGTAAGGTGGGTTTTTTAAATCATTTATATACACATACATGAAACACATGCTTGCTGTAAGTACTGTTTGAAAACAGAAAAAGTTTAAGACTTTAAGTGACTTTCACTTAGAAATTAAGCTTTGGCCCTGAGCACTCACTGCTGCTGAGCCGCGGGCACGCTGCACTGGGCCCCTACGCAGCTGAGCACCTGGCAGGGGGGGAACAGCACATGTTGGGAGCTGAAGGTCACGCCCTGGCCCGGGCAGAGCCTGAGCCAGCGATGCCTGGCCAACAGCGCACGGCCGCCACGTCCGGCAGTGGCCAGTGGACGGAGCCGTCCTGGGGCACCTGGCTCTCCCTTGGGCTGCGGAGGGCACCTGCTCTGGGCTGGAAGCCGCACCCTCACGCCCATCCACACAGACGTCCACACGGCTGTGGCCACCACAGGGAGGGTCCCGGGACAAGCGGGGCCCCAGGGCTGCCCTGGCACTGCCCCTCCACGTCTGGAAGATGCCAGCCCAGCCTCTCCTCTCCAGGCCCCAAGCTTTCCGTCTGCGAGAAGGGCGAGGGCAGGGACGCTCTCCAGAGCCTTCCAGGTCTGCGCTCAGTGCCCAGGCTGCCGGCGCTTCACGGCGTGCCCAGCCCGGGGTCACGTGCCCTCTCGGGAACCTGTTCTGGAGACACAGGCTCAGTCCTGCCTCAAGACAACACACCCTCTGGCGCAAGTGGATGTTGCTTCCATGCCCCTCCCCAGCCCCCAGAGAAGTAAAGCCCAGAGCCCAGAGACTCCAGCAGCTTCAGGAAGGGAGGAGCGAACGAGCTCCGGGTAGCAGGGCAGGCGGAGGGAAGAACGTACAGGATGGAGGACCCCAAAGTTTCAGAGTTCAGCCCATTCTTGCCCAGATCCACCACTGTGTTCTCATTCTGACAACCCTGGCTGCATTAAGCAGGTGTCCCCGAACTTGAGCGTGCCCCAGAATCACGGGCCGTCTGCCAGTACAGATTCCCAGGCCCTGCACCAGGACGCTCCTTCAGTGAATCTCGAGTGGCTCCCTGGGGTCTGTATCTTTCACCGGCGCCCTGACGTACAGGTGCACGGGCTCCTCCAACCATGCTTTCGAGGCCGGCCCCGGGGGCGCAGTGACAGAAGACGTGCCACGTCAGCAGCAAAGGAGCCCAAGCCTGCTCGAGACCACTGGCCAGGCCCAGGCCCCCTGAAGAGGGGAAGTCCAGCTTCCGCGCATGGATTCAGGCTTTACCAGTAGAGAATCCACGAAGAGACTTCTGGTTCGTATTCCGCAGAATACTAGGACTTACTAGGACGTTCACTCTCAAATACGTTGTGGGAATAGAGACTCCACAACCTTTGCTGGGCTCACAGCCTCTCGAGGTCTCGATGAAGTGCTGGCTCTTGCTTTCCTGTTCTCCTTCAGCAGTGACACCTCGTGCTTGTGTGCCAGGCGCTGTTGTTCGTGCTCTGCACACCGACACCTGTAGTTCTCTCAAGCCATGAAGCAGGCGCCACTGTCATCCCCAGTCTACCTGCGTGGAGACTGAGGTCTCGGGGTACCTTGCCGAGGTCCCCCAGCCAGTAAGTGGCAGAGCTGGTGTCTGCGCCCAGAAGCCCCCAGTGCCCACCTGCCTGCAAGACGGGCCGGCCGTGCCCCAGCTGGCACACAGGCGATCGTGCCCGCCTCTTCCCTGCTTCCCGCCCATCCCAAGCCCCAAGCCCAGTGCGCCTCGCCCCCAGAGCCCCCCAAACCGTGCCAGAAGCCGCTCCGCCCTCCTCGTACCTGTCAGGGAGCAGGCGAAGTGCCTACTCTTTGAAGAGGGGTCCCTGGAACTGGGGTGCAGCCGTGGCCTTGACATTTCTACACTGCCTGGTGACGTACGGGGCGGCTGGCGGAGGGCACCGGGATGCCAGGCGGAGGCTGTAGCTGTTGGGGAGAGGAAGGACACACAGCATCAGAGGGGCTGGCCCCAGTGCCCCACACGGCGCCTACGGGACATGGGCTTCAAAGGCCCGCGTGGGCTCCACTGAGCGCTGCCCGCCACCTTCCCTCCCCTTCAAGGGACGGGGCCCCCACCAGCGGGGCTCTGGGGCGCTGCACCGAGCAGGGCTGCCCTGAGGCCCCCCCCAGGGCGACAGGTGAGCTGGGAACAGAGCTCTGTCGTGCAGACAGCGTCTGCCCTGCGCCCCCACCTGCCTCCCCTGGCACCATCCGTCCCACCCCGGGGCAGCAGGGGCAGCTTCTGGTACCAAGTTCCATCCATCCCCGGCAGTGGGTCTCCTCCAGGCCGTGCACTCTGCACTTGGCCCCATCCCGGCCTCACTGCATTGAGCACTTTCATTTCGGGAATCTCAGAGGCTGTGAGCCCAGATCCCGTGACACGGTTTGGCCCTGTCCACTACCACAGCCCATTAAATAGGATTTCTTTATCCCAGGAAAGCATTTAAACATTTTTTAAAAGATAGGTAACCTAAGACCACGACTCCTCCCCTTCCTTCACGCAGCTAACTCAGACTCATCTTTCCGGTCCCGGCTGGGATACCACCTCCTCCAGGAAGCCTTCCTTCTTTGACTCCTGAGTGCAGCATCCCCCTGCAGGCTCCCACGGCCCCCTCACACTTCCCCACTGCAGCACCGGTGACACTGAGTCACAATCGCGGGGTAACGTATCTGCCTCCCTCCTGGTCTGAGAGATCCCAAGGCTGGGGCTTCTGTCCTGTTCGCTGATGCATCTCCATCTCGGCACGACAAAAATAAACAGTCGTTGAGTAAGAACGACACGTATGCCGGCAACGAGCTAGGTATCTGCAATCACCCCGCTCTACACACGACCTACCGAGGTGGACACTCGACGGGCCCCGACTTGCAGACAGGGGAAACAGACACGGCGGGCTGAGAACCTCGCCCCAGCAGCCACACCTGAGCGGCTCCCCAGACAGAAGAGGACAGGTGGAGGGTGGGGCGAGCAGGGCAGTGGGAAGGGTGGTGGCCCAGGGTCCACTGAGACAGGGCACAGGACGTGGGGACGGGCCAGTCACAAAGCGGAGACATCAGGGTCGAGACGACTGGTTCTCAACAGGGGCAAGTGTGGGGCGTGTCTGGAGACAGGCTTGGGGGTCCCATGTGAGGGCGGGAGCCGCCACGGCACCAGTGGACAGGCCGGGGACTGCCGCCAGATGCTCCACAGCTGGGGCGGCCCCCGCAGCGGACTGACCCGCGTCAGTAGCGTCAAAGCTGCAAAGGCAGCCAACAGCTCCAACAGCTCCTATCACAGTAAGAAGTAAGGGGCGTGCGGACACACAGACACGTGAACCGACAAGTAGGGGCCTGGCCCCGGGGGCGGCGGGGTGCCCCGTGGGAACCACCCCACGGCCGTGCAGCCCAGGCCTGTGGGCAGCCCATTCTGCCATCGGAGCAAGAGTCAAGGCAGACAACCAGGGGGCCCCGGGCTCAGCGGCAGGCCCCAGAATGAGGCGGCCCTTTGGCGGCCTGGGGGCGGGCCGGGACCCCAACATGAGCAAAGCCCCTCCACCAGCTGACCGACTGCGGAGGGACACTCAGGTGTGAGGCCGCCCAGAAACTTGGGATGACCCGCGCACTCGTCCTGCTGGGGACAAAGGCAATCCCGGCACACCCCGGGTGCCCCCTACCCTGTCCCGTCTGCAGAGATGTCCCTAATGGCGTGGAGTGGGACGAGCAGCAGCCTGGAAGACAGGCCGGCCCCCACCATCAACTCCACGTCTGATACCGTCATTGCTCAAAACCCAGATCTGTCAAACCAAGGGGACCCCCTGGCCGCCCCTCCCTCTGCAGCTGCTCCCCTGCTCCCCCTGCTCCCCAGGCACCTGTTCCACCCTGAGGCTCCTGCAGCCACAGCCACGTCCGCTGGGGGGCGAGCTTCCCCCCAGCCCTTGGCCTCTGCACAGCTGCCCGCAAAGCCCCCAAAGGCAGGCTCCCCTCGCCCCCACCCTCCACCGGGCTTGGCCTAGTGGGGGCCACCCCAGCTGGCATGCGCACAGCCCTTGTAATTCCCACGCACTCCCTCCCGGCAGCTCAGGATGTAGGGACAACAAGCGCTTTTTATACCCATTTCACAGAGGAGGACACTGAGGCTCAGATCCGACACGCTCCTGGGGGAGCAGAGCCCAGGCCTTTCAGCTCCGTGGGCCACACAGCAGGTCACCCCCATGTCTCCTGTTAGGACGGCCTCCCTCCCAACCGTGAAACCTCCTGCGGCCAGAGGCCCCGGGGCCCTGTGGCTGCCGCAGCTGAGCTGTCAGGGGCTGAGAACACCGTCTGCGGCACACGCACTTCCGTGGTTAACGCACAGAGACCCGATTCCAGGTTCCCAGTGTGTGACCTGGCCAGTCGGGGCCTCGCTGGGCCCTGGTCTCACCACCTGCAAAACATGAGCAGTGACCTCCTGGCTTGTTGGGCTGATTAAATTGAGAGGAAGCTCTTAGCACAGGACATGCACGGCGTCTGCTCGGGGGCAGTTGGTGGGGCCGCCGGGGGCCGTGCCATGTCCCGAGGCGGCGGCGGCGGCGGGGCTGTCAGGGGGGGTTCCCTGTGTGGGTCCCGGTCCCGCTGGCCGTGTGACCCAGGGTGCGGCCCTCCATGCCGCCAGGGCTCTGAACCTCGGCCTCCTCATCTGAAACAGGGGCCACCCCAGCTGGGCCGCCGAGGCAGAGCGGGGCCGGGGAGCCCGGGGACCCAGATGCGAGGGCACTTTGCCTCCTGAGACCCCAGCAGCGTGGGATGCGGGATGCTCCTGGTGGTGGTGACACGGCGGGTCGGAGCAGGCGGACGGACGGCCAGCGCCCTCCCTCCCTGCCCCTTGGGCCCCCTCACTCCCCAGAGCACGCCAGGTCAGGACGCACCCCGGCTCAGTCCCGGCTCCCACTCCCAGGCAGTGACTCCCCAGCCCCGGCCCCCCACTGCCCTGGCTGCCGTGCTGGGCTCCCTCCAGCCTGGCCACGCGCAGCCCCCTCCAGGCGGCCCTCAGCCCTGGCTCCTCAGTAGATTCGTGGGGAGCCCAGGTCTGCACACCAGGCCCAGGAGGTGAGACCCCCGGGGGTGGTATGGGGCATAACTGTGAGCCCCCCGATTCTACATGGGCTGAGGGCTGCCCCCCCCCCCGCCCCGTCCTCACAGGGCTCCTCGCTCCCATCCTTGCTCAGGTGCCCCCACAGGAACAGCCAAGGCCCCCACCTGGCCCTTCCACCCGTGGCCACAGCATCCCGCCCCGACCATCGCCTGCCACTGGAGGGAGCCTCCCACCTGCCAGGTGCTGGACCAAGGTGACCCGCGGGGTGAGGCAGACAGGCCCCCTCACCTGGTCCGCTGTGAGGGGACCCTGTGGGGCCCTGGGAGGAAAAGGGCTCAGGTGCAGAGCCCCCGGGCTCCAGGCGATCACAGTCTCGCTCAGCCCCCACCTGGCCTCTGGGAAAGGAGGCACCTGGGCACCTGGAACCCCCCACAGGAAACAGAGGAAGCAGGAGAGAAGGCCAGGGCCCGGGGAGCACGCCAAGAGTACGGGGTCTCAGCCCAAGCCCCCGAGGCTCAGGGCTATGCAAGGACCCCTGGGACCTTCCAGGCTGGGCCGGTCCACCGGGGGGCATCTCCACGAGTCATGGGGGAAGGGCCCGTCCCCTCACATGGGCTTCCTGGAGCCCCAATGCCCCTGAGCCCAGGGCACCGGGGGAAGGTGACGTCACAGAGCAGCAGCCACACCTGAGCCTCCCGGGGCCTCCCGAGAACAGGGAGCGCAGCGTCCAGAGAGGTGGGGTGACGGTGAGACAACACTTAAAACAAAAGGCAAAGGCCATCCAATCACTGAGCAGATCATTCAATAACACGAAGAGGCAAGATGCTGTCGTCCAAGAAGAGCGTGTCAACACCCCACAGTCACTGGGCAGACGGGGAAGGCACAGAAACACGGAGCCCACAGGTGAGGGCACGCGACCGGGTCAAGGGCTGTCCCCCCTCCGTTCCCTCCCACTTTAGGGCCCTCCTCCCCAGGCCACGTCCTCGGACAGCCAGCCAGCAGCACAGCGATCACCGTGGAGAGAAATGAAGCAGGGGACAGAGCTCAGGAGTGCGCGGTGGGGGCAGGGGGCCGTGAGGCGAACAAGGAAGACCACAGAAGCATCTGGGCCAAGCCCCAAGGCGGTAGCTGAGGGATCTTGCCTGAACACCTGGACGTGCCTCGTTCCAGGTGGTGCAAACGGTACGTGCAAAGGGCCTGAGGTGGAGTTTGCCTGGAATGCCAGAGAAGAGGAGGCAGAATGGGAGGGTCCTGGGAGCCCTGAGGGAGGTGGGAGCCAGGCTGTCCTTCTGGGCAGCAGATCCGGCCGCCGTGTTGGGCACAGATTGTAGGATGGCAGGAATGGGATGGAGTGGGGAGTGGACCAGTCAGGGATGGCCGCTTGCACCTCCCTAGGGGGAGCAGGGGCAAGTGGCTGACTCCAGGTGCAGCTTGGAGGCCGTGTGGACAGGATTTGCTGATGAACCGGATGCTGGGGCCGGGGCCGGGGCCAGGAAGACACCGGAGGCTCGAATGACCAGAGCAGGATGGCCCGCCTTTAGCCAAGACGGGAAGACGGCAGGAGGCTCAGGCAGGCAGACAGCAGTCGGAAAAGGATTAAACATGAAGTGTTTCCTGCCCCGAGTGAGGTCAAGCGGGTGGCTGAAACGGAACCGGTGAATCTGGGGCTGCTCAGCGTGTGTGGACCCGGGATGGGGCGAGGAGGGGCCGGTGGAGACACCGAGGGAGCCCGGAGCGCGGGGGCGAGGGCGGGGGCCTGCCCAGGGAGAGCCCACCACTGCCGGAGGCCAAGGGGCTCCCCAGTCCCACGGAGCCTCCCTCCCCAGGCCAGGCTGCCCGACACGCTGAGCAGAGACCCCCGGCCGCCTCGGCCCTCCTCGCGCAGGAGGCGGCAGGGACCAGGACCCCGGTCCCCAGAGCTGGTTGGGCCACGCGGAGTCTTACACAAGTCTCTGTAAGCTCGCCCAGTGCGGCTCACTGGAAGCCACGTCTCGTGTCCTGCACGCTCGCCAGGGGTGAAGGGAGAGGCCGAGCGTGTGGGAGCCGGTGCCGAGGCGGGGCGACCCGAGATTCCCTGGGGGCTGGGCCGGGGCTGTGGGAGGCACCGCCTGCTTCCTGGCGCCAGGACCCGCCACTCCGGGTCCCCAATCAGCCAGCCCCTTCCATTCCAGGGAGGCCCTCCCCGCGATGAGGCCCCGGGCGGAGTCAGAGGCAGGACAGGTGGCACAGCCCTGGACCTGCTGAACCGGAGCCACCCACCTGTAAAATGAGGACGTCAAGCGAGGACAACTCTGCAACAGGACCATTAGGGAGCGCCGGCTCTGCACCCGAGCTACTTCGGGGCCTTCACGGGAGCTCTCAAGTATTCCCGGCAGCCCTGGAGGCCGGGCCTAGGACGATCTGCGTCTTGTAGAGGAGGAGACAGGCTCAGAGAGCTGAGGGAGCCCGAGGTCCCAACCACGTTCTCTTGGCCAACAGGGGTGCAGCTAAACTCCGAATCCAGGACCATCTGCCCCCAAAGCCCGGGTCCCCTCCCTGAGGCAGACTGTGTAGCGATGGGGACCAAGGAGCGTGTTTCCATATTCCAAGACGCCAGATGGAGTTAGCCCACAGGACAGCCACCCGGGAGGCCAGGAGTTGGGTTTGTTTGAGCTGGAACCCTGGCAGCTCAGAGGAACCCTGGCATTGCGACGGGGGCGGGCGGGGGGCGGGGGGTCAAAATCCAGCACTCGCTGGAGTCACCTGGACAGGTGAGAACAATCCTGCAGCCCCGCACCTCGGGCCTACAGATTGCAATTTAGCTGGTTGGCATCCCAGGCATTGAAAACTTTAAAAGTCAACTCTGAGGGGATCCCGGGGTGGCTCAGCGGTTTGGCACCTGCCTTCGGCCCAGGGTGTGATCCTGGAGATCCAGGATCGAGTCCCACGTCGGGCTCCCGGCATGGGACCTGTCTTCTGCCTGTCTCTGCCTCTCCCTCTCTCAGTGTCTTTCATGAACAAATGAATAAAATCTTTAAAACAATAAAAATAAATAAATAAAAGCCACCTCTGAGGGACACCAGGGGGGCTTAGTGGTTGAGCATCTGCCTTTGGCCCACGGCGTGACCCCAGGGTCCTGGGATCGAGTTCTGCATCGGGCTCCCCGCAAGGGAGCCTGCTTCTTCCTCTGCCTGTGTCTCTGCCTCTCTCTCGGTCTCTTATGAATAAATAAAATCTTAAAAAAGAAAAAAGCCACCTCCGAGAGCCACTGGTCTAGATGTGTCTCCTCAAAGTGTGGTCTGCAGTCCCTGGGGCTTGGGAGAGATGCAGCTGCTCAGCCACCCCCACAACCTCCTGAGTCAGAACCTGCATTTTAACAAGCTCCCTGGGGCGTCCAGGCAATCAGTCCACTGAGGTCGGGGCGAGGGGCTGGGGACACCCTGGGCAGGTGCCAGGTGCCAGGCTAAGGCCGTTCGTAGGAGAGGCCTGGCTCTGCAGCCGGAATGAGGACAACACAAGAGGCTCTCGGGAGCAAAGGTCCGAAACCACTGGCCTGACAGTCGTTGCACTTCGTTCAAATGGAGACGCTGGGGGCTGGGGCGTGGAGGGGGGGACTCGCAGCTAACAGGTAGTATTTTCACGTGCTCTTCCCTCTGACCATGTGACAAGGGTTCCTGTGCCCTCTCTCTGGCTGGGGGGACAGCAGCACAGGCAGGTTAGGTAACTTGGGTCACACAGAGGCGTGACGGGGGCGACCAGACTCACAGGGACCTGCTCAGACCTGAAGGCCGCCTCCCAGCACACGGGTCGCCCTTCCCTCTCCACGCCGCGCGCCCCCTGCTGGCTCGGGATCGGCTGCCGTCCCTCCCGAGGACGGAGGGCCGCCCTGCCTCGCGGGGCTTTCATGCCAGGATCTGAGGTCTTCAGAGGCCATTAGTTCCCCAAACCTGTTTGGCTTGAACTGCAAACACCAGCATGTGACAGCTCAGAACACAACCCAGGCACCAGGAAGGCTGGCCCGGCCCGCGGCGACCGAGCCAAGGCAGCTGCCGGCGGGGAGATCCTGCCGGGCGCCGTCTGTCCGTCCGTTCGTCCGTCCGTCCCCGCCAGGCTGGGAGGGGGCCGGGGCCCTTCACGCTCAGCTCCGCCACCACTCGCTCAGGTCACGTGGCAGGTGTCCTGCGGGAGCAGTGAGGGGACGCAGTGGCCTCACTGCTCATTTGGGGGACGCTAAAATGGGAGGGGGCACAGGGCAAAGGGAAGCCCCACAGACCTGGGACGAGGAGCCGTGCGAGGCGGGCGCCCCTCGGGGGAGATGGGACTCAGGCCCCAGAGGCCCGGTCCGCGTTCACTCCTCACCCGCCCACCGCTCTGCCACCAAGCCCGGCTCAGGAGGTGCTTGGAGAATGTTCCTGAACAAGTACAGGGCGAACCTGGAGCCCAGACCCCCAAACACGCCCAAGGACACTGCCCGAAGACCAAATCATCCCAGGAAGGAACTTCCCGGAAGGGTTCTCTCGCTGCCAGGCCCCCCCAAACCGTGGGGCCAGCGCCCACTTTGACAATGATGTGACGCGATGCCACAGGCCTCGGGCCTCCCTGACACACACTCCTGCTCCCCACGGCCCTGGGGGCAGACGCTCCGGTGCGGAGGCTTCAGGCCAGCAGGGAACTGCCGCTGCCCCAGACGAGCCCCGCTCAGGCCCAGGCAGCCCCAGTGGGACCCAGCGGGACCCAGCAGCCCCAGCAGGTCCCGCAGAGGAACCGTCCCCCTAGGCGGGCACCTCTCCGGGCCCTCTGCTCCGGCCACCACCCAGCTCCAGCACACCCCAAGCGCCGGCCCCTCTCCCCTCACTGAGCACAAACAGGCGGCTAACACCTAGGGAAACACAGGAAACATCTAAGACCAGGACGGGGGCCAAAAGGAAACACGAGCAAACACGTGTGTCCAGACCAACACACACAAAGCAGATTCCCCGGAGGCCGGCACGAAGAGTTCCTTGAATTGGTGAAACTCTGCAAAGATGCTAAGTCTTAATTATCGGACCGTTCCGTCTTTCGAGGTTGACACGCACCAAAAAAAAGAGCAAGTCACTTCCCGGGACAAAGCCTGGCAGGGTGTGAAGGCGGGCACCGGGGCTCTATCTGGCCTGCTAATGGGCCTTCTAGGTCCCGACGTCTGCTGCCCGTCCCACGACACCAAGAACAGGCGCTGCCTCCGGGAGGAGCCCGCGGGAGTCGGGGCGCCTCTGCCACCGCGCATCTCGAGCGGCTCGTCTCCGGAGGCCCCCGCAGAACGGGGCGTCGTCAGCAACCCGGACGCTGCCCCGAGGGCAGGGGTGCCACGGACTGCAGGGCCGGAGACCTCCCGTGCAGAGGGCGCGGGGGCCTGGGTGGCAGAGTCCGCTGGGGCACCGCCCCCCCAAGCCCCCCCCCCCCCCCCGTTTCCGGCTGACTCAGCCGGGTATAGCGTGGAGGGCGGGACAGTTCACCCTGTTTCACAGACGGGTCGCCCAGGTCTGGAGGTGCCCTGGGCCGTGGACCCGGGCCGCCCGGCACCCCCTGCGCTGCCTGGTGAACCGCTCACGCCCCATGGGGAGGCTATCCCCGGGGGGGACAGACCCCGGCCCAGCCTCATCACTGGGGACCCGCAGCCGGCCGGTGGCACATGGGAGCGCAAACCTTCCTAACGGGTCCCCCCAACCAAGGCTGGTGTCGGCATAACCCCCGCGTCACGGCAGCCACCGGCCCGTCCCTCCTGCGCGCCTGACTTGGAACCACAAACTCAGTCTTGACGAGGCCTCTGTGAGACGGGCACCACGACGTCTTACGCACGAGGAGCCAAGGCACAGAGTGGCCCGGCAGCTTGCCCGACAACGCGACGCTGCAAGAGGCAGCGTCAAAGGGGAGCCACTCCCCGCCAGAGCACCGTGTGCGGCCGCGTCCCTGCAGGATCCCGAGCTTTAACGTGCGGACGGGGCGGCACAGGCTCCCAAGAGGAGGACGCGGGCGGTCACCTCCCCCCAGCCTACTGGCCCCGTTGATCGCTGATCGGGTAACTATTGATTAACTGCCTGTCCGTGCCTGGCACCGTGGGGCAGTGGGGGGCGGGCAGACGCGCTCTCTGAAGGCACAAGACTGCAAGGGGACGGCCTTGATCCACGCTAAGCTTCCACGACGGCCCTTCAAAGCACCACAAAGGAAAAAAAAAATGTTACTTTAGCCATATACAGGCGCCTGGGTGGTTCAGTCGGTTAAGTGACCGCCTTGGGCTCAGGCCGTGACCTCGGGGTCCTGGGATCGAGCCCCGCATCGGGCTCCCCGCGTGGCCGAGAGTCTGCTTCTCCTTCCTCTCTTGCACGTGAGCGTGCACGCTCCCTCTGTCAAATAAATACAACCTTTAAAAAAAAAAACTTTTTTTTTTTTATTTTTAAAAAATCAGCCCTATGAATCAACGTGTCCTGAATTTTGATTTAGTATAATCTTTGGGAGTCGGGGTCCCCACTCTGCACGTGTACGTGTGCTGCCGTGCGCCCTCGTGGGGAGATGCCCTCGAGACTTACGAAGGCGTTTCCCCTCCGCACACCAAACAAAACCAGACGCTCCGCTGATTATCAGTATTCATCAGTCAAGCACCTGGCACATACCTGGCCCGCGCTAGGCCCTGGGGACACAGCAGTCAACCAGACAGACCTGGTCTCTGCCCCCACGGGGCACGTGTTCCAGAAGGGGAAGGTCATTATCTGTATAATGTAGAAGTAAATACGCAATTGCAAAGTGTGAAAAACAGACGACACCAGAGCTCAGACCGAGGGAACGGACCCCAGCAAGCTCTGCAAGCACACCCGGAGACTCGGGCTCTGGGGCACATACGAAACACAGTTCAGGACTCGCTTCTCTTCACCACGCTGCCTTTTGCTTTATTTTACGGGGTAGGGAAGGACGAGCAAGCGTAGAAGGCATAACCTACTTTATAACCCCCGGAGGAAAGAGACAGGACTGCCCCGCAGAGGTCCGAAAGTCTGGCCCCGAAGGCCACTCCTCCAGGAGCAGGGCTGGGGCCAGGGCTGTTACTACCGGTTCTCACCCCCAAGCCTCTCCTGTCCTCCTGGTGCACCTGAGCCTCAAGACGGGCGCTGCACCCAGGGATGTGGGCACTTGGCAAGCAGAACAAGACTGGGGTAGGAAGTCCTCCGGTCTGTGCCCTGGGCCTTCTCTGAACTGCGAACAACACACCTGGTTACGCGGGGCTCTTCGGCTCCTTGGAAGCAGCAGCTCTGCCGGTCTGTGAGTGGCCAAGGTCGTTCCAACGGGGTCACCCTTGGCTTGCTGGATTCCGACAGAGACAGCCCTGGAGGAGCAGCAGGGGAGCTGGGGATGGGTGTGGTGGGAAGTCAGGGGGAGGAGTCAGGGGGCAGTAGGCGCAGAGGCAGAGGCGAGCTGGGGCCCAGAGGAGAGCCTGAGAGCTGGGGGCGGGGACGGGGAACAGGGAGAGGGGAGCAGGGAGCAGGGAGCGCCTCCCCAGGTGCAGGGCCGGGCCTGCCTGCAGCACACCAAGCCGGGTCTGAACCCACCGCCACCGTCAGATGCCACGTCGGCCCCTGCACATCCTCACTCAGCCCTCAACACCTCCAGGCTCCCCTCCCCACGCCCTCAACACTGGAGCGCCCCCAGCATCGATTCCCGATTCCCGAGTCTCCTCTTCATCTAGGCTCGCTCTCTGGGGCCTCCAATCTCGAGGTCTTCAACACTGCGTAGCGGGGACGCCCCAATTGACGCTTCCAGCTGGGTCCTGCCGTCTGAACTTCACACTGTCTATCCCCCGTCTCCCCTTCAGGGCCTCACAGCCTCTCCAACGTCCTAGGTTCAAACCTGAGTTGCCGGCACACACGAGCCACACAATCCGCCTCTGATTAGGTGAGTCTTCCCCTCATCCCTTAATGGCAAAGCAAAAGGCACCCGGATGCCGCAAGCACAGTAAGAAAACCCCCAACCCCGTCGTCCTCCTTAACTGCTCCAGTCCCCACCCAACCCTCAGCAAACCTCGCGGCTCTGCTTTCAACACAGGCCCAGGATCCCGCTGCTGCGCGTCCCCGGCTGCCACACTCCCGTCCAGCCTCCGTCGCTCCCCCGGTCACTGCGTTCCCTTCCTAGTATTTTCTACTCCTGGCTCCTTCCAGCTGATCGTGAACAGATGAGCAAGAGTCAGTCTCTCAGAAGGCCCGTCCCCCCACGCTACTCCTCCCCTCGCGGCCCTCGGGCTTCCACGCGCTCGGAGTACAAGGGGAGTCCTTACGATGGCAGTAGCGGCCCCTGGTCCCCTCCCTGACCTCACCCCCCTTGTCCCCCTCCAGCCAAGCCAGCTTCCCCAGGGTTCCCTGGGCGAGCCGGGGATACTTCTGCCTCAGGACCTTTGCACTTGTTATTCCTTCTGCCAAGCGCTTTCCACCCTGGGTCCCCGGGCTTGCTTCCTCCCCCACTTCCAAGTCTTTGTTTACATGTTCCCCTTTTCGGCCTGGCTTTCTCGGGCTCCCACGTTTTAAATAGCAGCCCCCCATCGGACTTCAGATCTCTTTCCCCCTTCCCTGTTTCACGTGTCTCCACAGCACTCAGCAGCTGACACTCGGTGTAGCCCCTGCTTGTTCACGGTCTGTCCCCCCCGCCCTCCGCCCCCAGAACGTGAGTTTGGGGCGCTGCTACACCCTCAGCAGTGCCCGCCCCCCGCGCCCTACGTCCGCCCGACCGGACGGGTAAGGGCAGGATGGGACGAAGCCCCGAGGCCGCAGCGACGGCCCCAGCTGGCGCACGCCCCTCACGCACCGGCTGCGGCTTCCGGGAGCCCACGTGCCTCATAAAGCAACCTGAGCGCAAAGCCTTCCGGGCGCCACGCGCCTCTTAACCGGATCCGAGGGGGTTTAGGCAAACGGCCAGGAGCCTTTCTCACCCGGCCGGGTCCGCACCAACAGCTCTAGCTCGGGGTCTGTCGGCCTGGATACGACGGAGGCACGGGCGTCAGTAACAGGTCCGAGCGCCGTCAACAGGCCCGGGGACCAGTACGGCCACACAGGGTGGCCACGGGCTGTCCCTGCAGGTGTTGGGCTGGGTCGGAGGGCCGGTGGCACGGTGACGCGCGGGCACCGGGACACTGCACAGCAGGTCACCTGCCGAACCCGGCAGTGGCGCCGGTTCCGGGCCGGCTGGCAGTGCGGCAGGTGCGCCCCCCACGCGGCCCGGGCCTCCTCCCACTGCTGCCATCAGCGTGGCGCCGTCACTGGGGGGCGGCCTGGGCTGGCACAGCCCCAATCAGCGTGGGCTCTAGGGCCAGGCGAGTCGCGGCTTCTGAACAAAGGTAATAAGCTGCAAGGACGTCTTCCGCTGCCGGGCGGTTTGGAGGCTCCACGGGGGAGGGCCCTTGGGGTGACGTCAGGAGGCGGAATCACAGGGTGACAGGGAGGGCGACCCTCCTTTCAGACCCAAAAACTGAGCAAAGGGTTTAAAGACGTCAAGGAAGGCCTGGCTAGCTGCACGCGCCGCCCGCCCGAGGTTCCGGACGCTGCACCCATCCCCGGCAGCCTCGTGGACGGGGCGCAGGACGTGACCCGTGTCGCTGAGCCAACGAGCCGGCGGGGAGCGCACCGTGTGCATCTCTAACCCGGAGCTGCGCCCGCGGGCCCACCCTGTGCTGCGGCCCGGAGGGAACAGTCACCCGGTGGCCCGTCCTCTCCTCTCAACCTGACCTCAGCTGATTGCGAACTTACCCGCGACAATTCGCTGTCCCCAAATTCACGCTTGAAGCTGCGAGGTCCCAAGTCAGGCACAGCTTGGGGAGCGGCTGCCTCTCATCCCCAGAGACTTCGTTTTGCCCCCCGCTTACTCCACACGCGGCAACGCCGTGCCCACAGGGGACCATTGCCACCGCCACCGCCCGCCGCGCACACCGAGCCGACGCCAGCGAGAGGCTGAGGTCGCGAAGGCCCCGAGGGCTACGGACAGCAACGGCGGCCACGCGGCCAGTCCTCACCCCACCACGGCCCTGACGCCCCACGCTTGCGGGTCCGTGTCCTTATGCCTCGGTCGCGGGGCATCGCCAGGGCTGACGGGAACGTAGGTCAAGCGTTCTGAAAACTGAGCGGTGCCACATCGGAGGTAACGGCTAAGCAGCGACAGAAAACAACTTCAGGTAAAGACCGGAAGCAATTAAATGAGCTGGGAGGACGCCTGTCACCCGTTCTCTTTTGGACCCAAAGGAGAACTCCTAACTCCGGCGGAGACTCATCCGAGCGGCTGATAAACCAAGGATTTCCAAGCCCCGCCCCGGAGCTGATGGTTTAGTCGGTTGGGAACGTTAAGGACGCAGCCCAGGTGGGTAGTGACGCAGGTGACCCACGAAGGGGCTGGGCCGGGGAGGGAGATCCTAACTCGGGCCCCTTCACGCACCTGGGAACACCGGAGCAACACGGCTCCTCAGCCGGGAGGTAGCAGGGCCATACACGTGGGGCCAACGCCCCCGGCCCCGCTGCACCGCACCCCACACAACTCGGGACGTCACCTCCGTAAAACACCTGCCGTCAGCTGGCACTAGCGGGCTGCAGGGTGACCGTCCCAGTCCCAGAGGACACGCGTGCCGGTGACGGGACGGAGTCACACAGCCAACAGCACCAACTCCGAGCACGACGCCTGGCAGCAGTTGACGGAGATGCGCCACAACGGTCGGTCCCAGGGCGTCCGGCTCTGGGTTTCGGCTCAGGTCAGGATCTGCGAGGGCTGGAAGGCTGATCGGGCGTGGGGCTCCGTGCCGCGTGGAAGCTGCTTGATTCCCCCCACACAGGCTCTCCCTGAGTTGGATCCTACGTCGAGGCGGCTAACGCAGGCTTTCCCAAACGTGCCAGGACAGTCACCCCAGAGAGTCTCACTAGGAGCCTGAGCCACGGACAGGGGCTGGGGCGCCTGGGTGGCCCGGGGGGTTACGTGCGCTCTGGCTCAGGTCCTGCGGAGCTGGGATCGAGCCCCAGGGCAGGCTTTCTGCTCGGCCGGGCGGGGGCCTGCGGCTTCTCCCTCTCCCTCCTGCCCCCCTGCTCCTGCTCACGTGCACGCTTTGTCTCAAATAAAATCTAACAACAACAATAACAAAAAAGGAGCATAAAACACCTACAGACTGTGCACTGGTGATTAGAGCGGTTCTGAGAAGCTTCTGGAGCGAGACCTGGAAACGGGAAAGCCGCCGCGCAGGTTCCACAGGGCGCGCCCAGTAGGGAGGTGAGCCGGGAGGTGAGCCGTGCAGACACAGGGCAGGCTTCGGGCGGAGAGGACAGACAACCTGCCGCAGACGGGCGCCGACCAGGGCCACCGCAGGCCCCCGGCTGCACCCTCCTCCCATGAGTCCCTCCTGATGCCCTCGGGCTTCAGGAGCTGGAGGAGACCAGTGCTCCCTCTGCCTGTGGCGCCTAACGCTCTCCTATCGTCAGGCCGGCCGTCCAGCCCCGTCCAGGCCCGTCCAGCCCCGTCCAGGCCCGTCCAGCCCCGTCCAGGCCCGTCCAGCCCCGTCCAACCCCGTCCAACCCCGTCCAGGCCTGTCCAGGCCTGTTCAGCCCCGTTCAGCCCCGTCCAGTCCCGTCCAGCCCCGTCCAGGCCCGTCCAACCCCGTCCAACCCCGTCCCTTGGCAGCGCCGAGCCAGGGCCAGGGCCTGTGTGACCGGGCCGGCAACTCGGGCCAGAACCCCCAGGCTGCACACTAGCGGCTCCACTGCCAGGGGGGCGCCCGGGCCGGGTCAGGCCTGCACCCCTTCGTCCGCACCGCATGCCTGCAGGTGATGAACAGAAGCACATCGGGGGCACAGGGAGCGCAGGACGGACGGGACCAGATGGAACCAAATGGGATGGGACGGTGGGGACCCTGCCCGCCTGAAGACCTCTGAAGGCAGCGCTTCCGCCGCGGAGCAGGGGCTGAAGGGAAGGGGAGGTGGTGTCCCCACGAGTTTCTCAGAGCAGCGTGGGGGGGGGGCCAGCCCCAGCACCGCCATCCCCTCCTGCCTCGGAGGCAGACCCCGGGCCCTCAGCCGCCCCCCCGCAGCGCGGCCCCCGGAACACACGGGAACACTGCCCACGGACGCCCGGGAGGATCCCCGCGCTAAGGGAGAGCAGGTCTGACCAAGCTGGGACCTGCTGCCCCTCCCGACAAAGCTGCACAGACGGACGGGGCGCCAGCGCAGGGCCGACACCAGGCCGACACCAGCCCGCAGGCCTGTCCCCAAGGACACCCGAGACGCAGCAGACCTGGGCCTCCCACGGGTGTAGGCCCCCCCAGCCTCGCGGGCGCGTCCACTGCACACGCGCAGCCGGAGGAAGTCCGGTCCCCTCCCTGCTTCTTCAGTCGGGCCACTGGAGGCCGAAGGGGCAGGGCCTTGGCTCCCAGGCCTGCGGGAAGGAGGAGGAGGGACCCTGATGGGGACCGGCCGCACACTGTGACCTGGGGCCAAGCGCCCCACCCCGGGCCACGCGGCCCCTCCTGTAAAATGGGAGAACACCGAAGTATTTACTTCCCGGGCTCCTCTGACGCTCCCACGGGGAAGGCGAGGAGCCCTGAGCGCGGGGGCTGGCGGCGGGCATTCCCACAGCGGTGCTTCAGTTTCCTTGGCTAGGTCTCCCCGATTTTACGGAGCTAATGAAGGTCGTCTTCTGCACCCGGCCTTTAAAAATGTCTTTTTTTTTTTTTTAAAGATTTTATTTATGTATTCGTGAGACACAGAGAGAGAGAGAGAGGCAGACACAGGCAGAGGGAGAAGCAGGCTCCACGCAGGGAGCCCGACGCGGGACTCGATCCCGGGACCCTGGGGTCACGCCTTGGGCAGAAGGCAGATGCTAAACCGCTGAGCCACCCAGGGATCCCTAAAAATGTCCGTTTTGGGTTTGAAATTCAAAACCAAGAACACCGTGTGGTGAAAAATCGTAAGCAGCTCTTTCCTCTGATTTGGAAAACGGCTTGTCCTGCTCTATGTAAGCTCCTCGTCGTTTCTGCCGCGTGCCAGTGCCCGACCTGGAAAGGGAGCCGCTCGGGCCGGGCCCAGACTCCGCCAAGGCCCCTGGGGTCGGAGGCAGGACCAGCAGCTCCTCACCACCTCCGGGCAGAGGCAGGGCACACTCAAGCAATGTTCCAGCTGCCACGGCCTGTGCCGTCACACAAGATTTCCTGCGTGGCTCTGAGCACCGGCCACAACCTTCAGTCAGATTCAAACGGACACCCACGTGGCCACGACTGTTTACGAAGCACCGTGCTATGGCAGGCAGCGTCTGTGACCCCCACACGCTCAGCTCTTGCCTTACGAGCAGGTAAGTAATAAAGCCAGGATTCAGAGATTTTATTCAGCCAACGAGGATTTATTGAGCAGCTACTGCATGCCAGGCACGGTGGCAGATGCTGGAAATGCAGCCGTGAACAACACAAAAGTCCTTCCTCCCGGGCAGACCGTTCACTTTAAGGAGGGAGACATTTAGTAAACACACAGAGCGGTAACAGAACGTCCGGGGACGTCAGTGCCCCCCAAAACAGGAGGGCAGAGTAAGGAGACGGAGAGAGCCAAGGACAGTATTTCTAATTGGGACGATGGCCAGGGAAGGCTTCTTGGAGGAGGTGACAGCTGCTCAGCAGCTCCAGGGCCGGAGCCAATCAACACCTTTCCCAACATCCCACTGCCTGTAACGAAATCACAGCGAAGGGGCACCTGGCTGGTTCAGCGGTGCCGGGTCTGCCTCCAGCTCAGGGCGTGATCCCGGGGTCCTGGGGGGTCCTGGGGTCGAGTCCCACATCAGGCTCCCTGCAGAGAGCCTGCTTCTCCTCCCTCTGCCTCTCTCTGTGTGTCCTCTGAATAAATAAAACCTTTTATTAAATAATAAAAAAAAAAAACCCACAGCGAAACCTCAAGACCAGGCCACTGCTGGCCTATAGCACAGTGTCCCTCACAGAGGACCAGAGGCCGTTGGAAAGTTCTCAATCTTGAATCCCTTCCCTGCGTGGTCCTGGCCAGCCACCCTGGGCTGAAGCACATGGCCCACGCGGGGCTCCCAGGAGGGAAGGGGCCTGCCCGGGAAGGCTTCGGGGGTTTCTAAGATTCTGACACAAGCTCTCATCTCACCAAAGGTAATAACCATCTGTTCTGGGAAACTAACAGAAAGTGATGTTTGTCAGCTGTCACGAAGGAATCCTCTTCTTCCACGGCCTTTAAAAGCACGAGCAGCTCACTTTTTCTCTCTCAAATGAATGAAAATTTTAATAAAGATTCTATTTATTTATTCCTGAGACACACAGAGAGAGAGGCAGAGACCCAGGCAGAGGGAGAAGCAGGCTCCATGCAGGGAGCCCGATGTGGGACTCGATCTTGGGACCCTGGGGTCACACCCTGAGCCAAAGGCATTCAATCACTGAGCCCCCCAGGTGCCCCCAAACAAATAAATCTTAAAAAAAAAAAAAAAAAACAGTCGGTTAAGCATCCGATTCAGTTTCAGCTCAGGTCATGATCTCAGGGTCATGACCTCCGAGTCTTGAGATGGAGCCCCACATCGGGCTCTGTGCTGAGCATGGAGCCTGCTTAAGATTCTCTCCCTCCCTTTCCCTCTGCCCCTCTCCCCCAGCTGGCTCGCAAATAAGTCAAGCTTTAAATAAATAAAAATAAAAGCACAGTTTTTCTTCAGGAGCCTCTTCCAAAAGTTCCACGAGGATCATCATCATGCACGTCCTGCCCTCGCACCCCGGGGTGGTTACCAGGACGTGAGCTTCCTTAGCAGGGCGGGGAGAACTCACCACCGAACCCCTATACCGAGCACACCCCCCCATGTCCCCACGTCCCTCGACCCAGCCACCTGCAGGCGGGGCAGCCCGGGCTCAGCCAGCGGCAGGCCCACCTCGGCTGTAAGTGGTATCCAGGGGGATAAGGACCCAGCACAGGAGGGCTCGAGGCCAATGTTTACTCCCACTGTGCTATCCAACCCTGCAACCAACCCCCGTCTTGGGGCGATGACATCACCACTGGTCACGCGGGAGACACCACAGCTGTGTAAAACCCAGGGGGAGGGCACGGTGAAGCGGGTGGTGTCACTTGGTCGAGACGGTGGCATCACATGGCCGGCCTGCGGTCTCCGCTTACAGCTCCGGGACACGATCCAGGTGTCGCTGCCCCTCACCCTGGGCCCACGTATCTGTACACGAGGATGCTAACTCCCCCACGTGGTGAGAGCTGCAGGGCAGGGTGAGCCTGCAAAGCACTCAGGACGGGGCGCCACGCAAGTTCGGCCGGGAGCACCCCCCAGCCGGCTCCCCCGCGGCGGCCGGCTGCACCCCAGGGCCCTCTCGGGGCCCAGCGCGGGGTAGAGGCCATCAGACCTGCAGCCCGACGCCTCCGTGACCTACACCGGCCGTTAAAAAGGTTTTCTGAATGGCTGACCCACTGAAACACTAGAGGAGAATGTGCCCAAATTCGCAAGTCCAATAATAGCTTGGAAATAGAAGCCATCTGAAAATGTTCCTAAACTCGAGCTGGGCTGGCAAGGTTTGGATGTGATTATAAAAAGCAAGCGAGAGGAGAATGTTACTGCAGGGGAAAATCGAATCCATATGAGCCTCAAATAACTCCATTCCAACAAAGAGTATTAAAATAGTCTATTCCGGGCAATTATTAAATACTAAAACAAACACAATTACTTTACACTGAAATTCTTACTTTTAAATTAAAAATTAAAATTGCCACAACTGTATCCTAAGGCCTCAAATCCCCTTTGGTTATTAACTTCCCTGAACAACGGATGCCTGGTCTTTTTTTTTTTTTTTTAATGATTCGTATTTAAAATTGGCACTTAGATTTAACGCTAAGACTTGGTAGTTATCCAAGCACGATTCCAGATCATACCGTAGGTGCCCGTCTAACCTTGGGTGGACACGGAAATATGCTTATCTGGGACGTGTCCTGACTCCGGGCATA
Source organism: Vulpes lagopus (assembly GCF_018345385.1). Lineage (NCBI taxonomy): Eukaryota > Metazoa > Chordata > Mammalia > Carnivora > Canidae > Vulpes > Vulpes lagopus. Next base: position 132,590,289 of record NC_054831.1, read on the forward strand.
AGCCCACACTTTAAAATCCATCCAGACCTTTCTCTCATCACTGAAATGCCCCCTCATCAGGCGGGTGCTTCGTCTGGCTTCCTGCGGCGGGTGACTAGCGGGACACGGGAAGGCACATTTAGGCACTAACGTCTTCCGTAACATACTTTGATGTTTTCTGGAACATCCATCTGGTTTTTGGGTCACTTTCTACACAAGGCAGCTGAAAAGGAATCCAGCTGTTAGAAGTGAAGCAGAAGACAGGAGCTCGCACAAATGCTATTATCCCAACAGTTCAGCACGTTTTCTCTTATAAAAAAGCATTTCCAAGACCATCTTCGTGGCTCACAACAGAATGAGATTTTTGCAGCGGCTAGTGATTTAATGCAGAGGCATGACGGTTTTCTGCAATTCTTATTCTTAATCCAGAAAGTAAGTAAAACCGACACATACCCCCCAGGCTCTAATCCTATCCTTCAAAAATAAGTACGGGCAGAAACTTAACCCTTTGTTCTGCATGGTGCTGGGGTGGGAAGCCAGGCCCGCCTCAACCATCCTCCTGGGTTCATGCCCGCCAGGGGAAGGCCCCCAAGTGACATCTGACTCCTGATGACCCCCAGGCCCCTTCCTTAAAACCACTTTCAAAATCAAAGGGTATGATTATAACAAGCTTGGTTCCTATTAAAGCACTTTTCTTGATTAAGCAGAATGACCTGCAAAGCCGGTCAGAGCTGGAAGGTCTGCGACAGGGAGAGGCACTATTCCACCGTCAGGGTGAAGCCGGACGCGGGCCTTCGGCCACAGCTCCCGACACAGCAGGAGACTCCCACTGAGCCAGAGAGCCCTGTGCAGATGCAGGGAAGGTACCAAGGCCTGTGTTCTACATCCGGAGGAAATGAAGCTTCAAGAAACCTAGATAAAACTATAAAGACAATCAACAGGATGGCGTAGCTTGGGGGCAGTTCAAACCCCAAGTTGCTACTTGAGAGCGGTGTGACCTCTGTGACAAAATCACTCCCCCTGAGGTCTGTTCCCCCTCCCTGCACATGATACCAGCTTCAAGTTGTTACTGTCAAGAGGCAAGCCTGAAAGACGTTGGCACTGTCCCTCACGCGCAGAAAGCACTTGAGAGCTATGCCAGACTCACGAGGCTTATCGGGCCGTTTCTAAGACCACTTGGAGAGGGAGCAGCACAGGGGCGGGAGGTGGGAGGAAGAGCTGGGGTGCACCCTGTGGCTGGAGGCAGGGGGGAGGCCCGGGCAGTCCCCAAACAGGAGTCTGAGCCATGGAGCCCCAACAGATGGGTCAATGGGCAGTTTTTTACATTTTTCCCTTTGTTCCATCCACTCAAACCTCATGCTTTGTTCCATCCAATCTTTTGACAATTCTGTCTAAAACGAATTTTGAGTTTTATGGAGGCCTCAACCCACCCACCCCCCCAAATCTGGGCCTCGCTCCTACTGTATATTTTTTATCTCCTAGCACTGTGTTCACTTAAAGGTCCTGCCATCTTGTAGGCAAAATCCCAGAAAAGGGTCAAGGCACCAGGAGGGAGGGACCCAACGGGGGCTGTGACCTAGCAATACGGTCTGAGAAAGAAACTGCACAACCCGGCCAGCCTGTCCTCCTCCCCCTCGAGGCCTATCACCTCTTCTTTCCATAAAGTACACATGCCTTTCTTCAAGCCTGGCTTCAGAACAGCCCCTTACACCCCACCTCCCAGGCAACACCCGTCCACCACCCCCCTTCAGAAAAATGGGGCAGACAGCACCTATTCTGGAGTGACTGTAAGCTCAGATGGGAGCGCACGACGCGTTCGTTACCATTTCTCCCACCTCACTTCAGAAAGTCTGCAATGTGCATGGAAATCACCTGGGGCTTTAAACTACAGATTACCCAGGCCCCACCCACGGTCTAATTTAAAAGGATGGTTGTAGGGCTCTGGACCTGGTAACTTAGCACCTCGCTGGGTTGTCTGAGAACCGGCTGCCCAAGAGGGCAGGGCTGTGGCTAGTCTTTTGACAGCCACACCTGTCGCCCGACCAGCGTGTCAGTCACTGCTGGGTGCCCCCACAGCCCTCCCACCTCCCAAGTCTCTCAGGACGGCTCCATCACTCTCTACACTCTGGAACACACCCTCAACAGTGCTTTAGGACAGTCACTGAAAGAGGAGATCCCAAAGTGGGAGCAGCAAGGGCTGGTGCCACTAGGTAGGGAAGAGGCCACAGGCCACTGGGTCTCTAAAAAGATGATAAGTGGCAAACCACATCCTCTAACCATCACCCTGGGTCTTTAAATGTGGCCTTGGTATCCAAGGCAGCCTTTCACTCACCTGCGCTGCAATCCACTTTCAAGGTCAAGTGCCATTTATATACTTCTTTTATGGGTAGAAGTCAATCCACCTCAAGGTCTGATAGCAAATTAAAATCCACCGAAGTATCAAATGCAGTAAATAAGCTGTCGTTTTGGTAGAGTCACTTTAACCTAAGTATTAAAAAGACTGCAGTCCTCTAGCTCTCCACCCACAAATATGAAGCCAGAGGTATCTTCTTGACCACCCAGCCCGTGGAGAACTGTGACCAAGTGACATTTTCGGTATGAAGTATAAATAGGGAAGACCACCAAGCAAACCTAAGTTCCACGAGGGCCGGGACTTTTGTCCACTGATGTAACCGAGGCACCCGAATGCGGCCCTGCTATATGGTAGGTGCTCGGTAAGCTCATGTGATTCCGTATAACATCTTGCTTTAGAAAGCACCTGAATCCACCAAATTAAAACAGCCAGCCCAGAGAGGGGTTTGTAATCAGAAACAGTGAGAGGTGCTTCAAAAGAGCAGAAACATAAGGCTTCGATTACTAGCCTTTTGAATTTTTAAAATGTTTGACTCTGTGAAGAGTAAAAGCAACCAGACCAGGGGCAGCTTGCTCCCGGCAGGATGGGAGTCACAAGACTTATTGGGACTCTTCCTTCCATTGAGTCAATGTTCGGGTGCCCGTCACGCCCGGGCACTGCTGTCAGCACAGCACCCGGGTCCCCAGGTGAGACCTGGCCCTGCTCGCTCAGTTCAGTGAGATAGTCTGCTAAGTATCCAAACCCAGTAAAAAAGGCCTCCTTCTGGAGGGAAAAACTCAAGAGACCATCTAGTCCATTCGCTGCTTTGGCAGATTGGGAACTAAGATCCAGAAAGTAAAATAACTTGCCCAGGGCAAAGCCACCCACGGCAGGGACAGAGAGGGCACCGGTCAGACACCTGTTCACCGGCACATGGAGGGATGGACAAACGGCGAGTGCACGGGTCACGACGGGAACCCACCTCTCCTTCCCAGAACCAAGTCAGTGCTCCATCTCACAAGTCCCAGCTTGTCAACAGGGCACTGGAGGAGTTCGGCGCTCCGCTGAGCAGAACATATAAAAACCAAGAATACTGAAAGTCGTTCTGAAGCTGCATGGAGCCCTCACCTCCTCCACGCCCGCCTCCTCCCCCCTGAGTTTCTGTAACACCGGAGAGCTGGAGAGCTGTAGAGCTGTAAGCCCGAGACAGGACCATCTGGCCAAGGGAGGCTGATCACACCTTCGGCTTCACCACCATCCCCGCGGATGCAGTGACACGCAGAGATCGGAACAAAGTACGAGAATAGCAAGTGCTACTGCGGTGGGCTTTACGAAACTGCTTATATTCAATCGTTTTTAATTTAAAGAACAAAAGCAAAACACAGCAATTCCACAGAAGCCCAATACAAATGTTACAGCTTGTTTCATTCTTGTGGGGATTCTTAAAAAGAAAAACCCCCAAGCTAGAGTAAACTGTTAAGAAATACAGAGGAGGCTGAGACGCCCCCCGCCCCCAACATGAAATTCTTGATTTCCCTCTTAGCACAGTTCACAAGGTACTTCTCAGCACCGCGGCCCCAAGCTGCCCAAGCTGCCCCAACTGCACGTCTACCCTCTCGGCTACAGAAGCAGTTTAGCAAACATTCAGCGGGTGCCACACGGGGGCAACTGAACGGGGCCGTCTGTCTGGGCGGACTCTACACGCCGCACTTCCTACCACACCACGCGCAGCCTCAGGCAGCTCCTGCCCGTCCCCTTCCTCTTCCCCAGGGTGGACAAAAGCAGTCCTTTCACAAGGGTTTAGAAAGCGTTTTTATTGGTTACAATTATATAAAAAGTCTCATTTGAATTCCCTCTAGTTACTAAGTGCTTGCTAGTGACAGCATCAAAACTTCTTATACATCTGACAAGCTCCAATGATTTCCTTCAGGCAGGAAGGGGAAGAACAGCAAAGGGCAGTCCTGTCTGTGTAAGGAACCCCTCCCTCCCTCCCTCCCCGCCCCCCCTCGCTCTCTCTCTAAGGCTACATTGGTTAAAATCAACGGACAACCTCTTTTGTATGTCAAATTGTAAATTTTAATGTTTTCATTAGAATAGTCTTTGATATCACTCTCCAAGAAGAAACAATAAAGTAACTAACAGCAAACTTCAATACAAGAACACTCTCCAGATTAACAACTCCAACAAAAATGTAAAATGTAAATCACATATAATACAATTGAAGTGTCCAAAACAATTTAAATAATTTTAAATATTTTATTTTTAAACTGCTACAAATGCTTTGTACAACATTTCAACATAAAGTCCCCATAACAGAAATGTAACAAAATGGGAATGGTCGCGAAAGGGTTAAAGTGGCACAAATTCACCAAACAAGCATCAAACTACACATTTTCAGAGGTAGATTACTTTTAAAGTTGAGAACAAAAAAAAAAAAAAAAAAACCAGCATGAATAAAACCAAGCCATTTTCCACCAACTCAGTCATCGATTAAAGGAAAGGCATAGAATGCACAGAGAAACGACACAGCCACTCGGGAAGAGGCCAATTTGTGGGTTTGTTGCTCTCTCTTAGAGACAGAAGTGTAAAACCTGGCATGTAAATTCATTTATACTTACGTGTAGACATACATCTATAGAGGCCTGTGGTGCATCCTGGGTGCGGATATATATTGCTACATAGTCTCCGATAATACAATAGTTATAAATTAGTGCCAGATAATCATCTGAGAGGATAATGTCCATTTGGATATAGGAACATGACACTGGAAGAAGCATTAAAAAACAGTCCACATCCAATCTGGTTCCCTCTCCATTATGCTGGCAATCTGCTTGTGATACATATTTCAAAAACAAAAAGAACACACAAGCTGAGAGAAGCTAAATGCCTCTCTGTATATAACTCATTTAAAAGAAAGGCATCAAGAGCTGGTGTGTGACCAAAACGTTTTTAGAATGAGTGCATCAGAATCTGTCATCCCTGAAATCTACAGAGAACTACTCATAAACCAGAACTTGCTCTGGCAAGGTTAAGTTCCAAACATTCCTTTCTCTGCCGTGCGAAGACCCGGAGCGGCGCTCAGATCTGAGCCCCCAGTGCCGTGGCGATGGGCCCCAGCAAAGCAGCAGAGACCCGAGCCTAAGCAGGGCAACGAGAAGCCTGCGTCAGTCCTGCGTTAGGATTTTTGAGTCAGCTTCAACTGGTCTTGCAAGCGTGGGAGATCTCACATCCTTGGCTGTAGTGCTTATCCTAAGTTGAACATGCAGTATCTTTATTTAGCCAATTAAAGGTTTGCTTTTGGGGGGCTTTCTATAGGAAGCTCCTAGAAAATATGGTAACTAAAGATGAATGGCAACATAACCTCACCTGACATGACCTGACCGTGGTAACTGAACGGTGCAAAGACCGTTCAACGAATGTCGTTAGGACAGCTGACAGAATGACTCTGAAGGTGCACAGGAACTTGGGTAGCCTACTCGAGAGAGGCCGGGACGGACCACGAGCAGGTCTCTTTGGAGCGCTGAGTGGCAGAGACAGGTATGTAAAAACAGCATCGCAGCGTTTTTTCAATCAATTCATTCACGGCCAAGGGGAAAACATGGTCTGGTAGTTCCTGCTGCTTCTCCATCTTTAAGTGTTTAACGAGAACACAGTTACTTAAGCTGCTCTAAAAAAAAAGCATTAAAGAATGGAAGAACACCTTGGAATTTACGGAGACCAAAAAGATGGCCAGGGGCGGAGGATGTACCTCTTTCCTGTTGTAGCAGGTGGCAATGAGCCCTCAGCAACAAATCTAACTTCAGTCCCACAGCACGCAGGCGGGCTCTGGCCACTAATTGTGCAAGGTGAGCCCAACACAGGGCAGGGTCCACGGGGGATTGAGAGCTGTCACAGGACAAGCTAAAGACAGGTTAGGTATGCCTGCTGTCCTCCGCTGCCCAGTCCTAAGAAGAGGATGTGGAACACATGCCTTTCTTACACCCTGACTGGCACCATGTCTTGTGCTCCAGGAAATGACCAACTGGCAAAGTCTGCTGAGCCCTCAGCATTCAGTGGGAAACTCTGACTTCATTCACATGGCTTGAGAAACTGTGGAATCCTCAACTGGCATTCCAATGTAAAATGTCTGAGCGCTGCAGACTAGCTCTTAATCACAGTTTGTTATGAAGGAACACGCAGGAAAAGGGATGTGCTGCCAGTTTCGTGCAAGTCCTTGAATATGCAAAGGGCTAAGTAAAGCAAAATCACTGAAAACAAATGCAAAGCAAGTATTTCTAAACATGCACCATGAAATCATCCCTGAATAAAATTCGCAAGCAGAAATATACCGAGAAGGGACGAAGACTACATCTAACACAATTCCTTTCCAGTGTAACACACCCGGCACGGGAGGAGGATGAGGTGGGCTTTCTAAGAGCCCTGCACTGGACAGTGATGACCAGCCCCACCTTCGGAGGCTGGAGCGCAGGAATCCCAGCCTTAGAACAAATGCACAAGGTGCTGCCGACGGCCACAACAAACTCTCTGAAGAACTGCCCCACTCTTGTGTCTGGATAATTAAACTATGATGTCCTATGGAACCTGTTTGTTTCTTTACTTCCCAAATTTTATGGTCACCTGGAAGCAGCACCCCACCCTCCCTCCACCCGCCGACGTCAGACAGACGTTCTTCGTTCAGATGTACCCACAGTACAGTTCCAGTGACCCCTGCTGCCACCATCTACCCGTTAGAAACCACAGCAGTGTTTTCTTATCAGACTCTTCAGTGCTGCCTTTTAGGCCAAATCCATTCCAGCAATGTAGCCCTCTGTTAACTATCAAATAAAATGAAATAATCAAGATTAACTGGAGCAAAAAAGAGAGACACAATTTTATTAGGCACTTTGGTCCTTTGCGGTTTTAAGGGTTCTTCAAAAAGCACTGGATGAGTATAGAGGCTAAGTGAACGAACTTCATAAATGTATAGTTACTCAGAGAGTTTATCTTTATAAGTAATTTTGTATAACCTCAGCCTTGAACTGTATAAATGGGATCCAGTACAAAATAAGTGATTCTTTCATGTAACACTGCAGACAAAAAGGGATGCACACAGTACATTCTAAAGCATTAACCACATGGGAGATGTTTTTTAGTACAGTCAGTGAAAATGATGGCATTTTCCGGTTCTTTAACCTTGAAAAGGAGTCGGTTCAAGAATATCCTGTTGTTGTGGAACTTCACAAACACAGATGGAGTAAACAGTTACACTGCTACAGGTAGGCAGCTTGAACAGCTGATATACAGGTGCGTATTTTCACCAGGGCTAAGCTCCAAGATGGTATGTATGCATATGCCATGGCCAAAGACCAGATGCTGAACCGGAATTATAGTAACTGCGATTATTTATAGTTCACTTACGAAAGTCGCTTTTTTAAAACATGACCCTTGATGCCTACAGTAAATCATTCCAATCAGCCTTGGCTAATGATCCTTCTCTTTATTTTTCTTTAGCCAGGACTTAAGGCACACCAGCACCAAGAACTCCACCTTATCAACTGTGCAGTGATAACCGCACCTCCGAGTCCTCGTGACCTCTCCAAACTGCACTCACTCCCCCAGAATTCATTCTAATGGTTTGCCTGAAACATCAGAGTTTTCACTCAAAGTTATAGCCAAGAACGCCAGGAGCTGAGCAGCTCATCACTCTGAAAGGACAAGATTTTAAAGTATTTTGTGGAAATTCTATCTCATGTTGACTATTTCACGTGGGTTTCACCTGTAGGCTTTATTCCAGGAAATAGGAATTCTGAGAATGCACATCACCTCGGGTTGAGTGACTTGAAAAAGTCTGAAAAGTCAATATGACAAATTTAACTATTGCCCTGTGTTTTTAACGTGTCACTGAGAAGAGTTTTTAATACAGGGAAGACACAGAATAAAACACTGAAATCAACCTCTAACCTAAGACGCCATCTTCCGCCATTACTAGGGGAACAAAGGTGAGGACGCATGGGGGCTGACCTGCCCTGGGCTGCCACACCTGCCCCAGGGGCCTGCCAGGCTCTCGCTGTCCCACTGCCAGGCTCTCAGCGCTCCCTCTTCGTCTTTCTTCAGAATCTGGCCTGTCCTGTTTATTTTATCCTACGTCTGGAGACGGGAGTGGGCTGGGGGCGGGGGTAGGGGACATAAGGCATCTTAAAAGGAGTACGGTGTCGTGTTTTTGCTTTAACCAATGAGGCAACTTTTTTCAAATTAAAACACACAAAAAGAAAGCATGAATAATAAAAGCATGCTCAATTACTATAACTACACTCCAGTCACAGAAGTATTAAACAAGATTGCGATGTGGTTTCAACAAACTCGGTGATCCAACCTTAACCATAAAGCAATGATCTATGATCTGGAAATAATACAAGTGGCACTGAGAAATTACCCAAGATACGGAGGAAGTGTGAGAGGATTTCATCTTTTCACGAGAGGGTACCTTTGAGAGCTTCTCATGGTCTCAAATTCAACTCGCAATTGGCCCTATTCAAGAAACGGTACCACTCGGTGAGTCCTAGGACTGACACAAAAGCTGGGAATTCAGGTCTGAGGCAGCCAAAGCAGTGACCCTTCTTCGTGCCTCCAACCGAACCAACAGCTACTTCCTTTAAACGCTTATGTCAAAATTCTATAGGAAAAAGGAAAAAAACAGCCATTGGGCAAGAATATTGTTTTCTTCCAACCGTCTTCCCCCCCACGCTCGTCAGCTCGGACTTCCTGTGGCCCTGGAAGCCTCAGCTTACCTGAAGTCCTTCAGCTCCTGCTTGCCACCGCTGTCCTCCCTCCTGCTGTCACCCGGGTCGGCAGCGGCTGCCAGCTGGAGGCTTCGGGTGACCGGCCCCCCACTCCGTTCTCTAGATTTTACACTGAACCGGTCTGTTCTTTTCTTACTGGCCAGAGCGGATTTGCTCTGCAAGACGGCCTTGCTCTTCTGTACCCTCACGTGCAGGCTCCGGGACGTCTTGCTCGAGAGCTGAGCGGAGTGACTCTTGGCCACAGCTTTGGGCTTCTTCCCATCGACATGCGTTATTTTGGCCATCCGGATAGGGCTCGAGTTCCTCAAGGACGAGCTGGGCTTCTTGGACTTCACCGAAGCCGCAAATTTGACATTCTGCTTGGACCTGAAGGACGAGGACGGCAGCGGGCCTGGCGCAGGGCCGGAGCTGCGCGCTCGGGTCTTGCCCAGAGGAGCCTGCACGCTCTGCATCTTAATCTCGGCGTCTGCCGTCCGGCGCCGGTGGCCGCTGCCGTTTTTGTCGCTGCCGGCAGGTGACGCGTGTCCGCCTTTCTTGGATGAAGGCGACACTTTTTTTTTGGACGGGGAGAGCGGCTTTTTGGGACAGCTGAAGGCGGCGTGTTTATTCAGGCTCCCGATGTACGTGAACTCCCTGTTACAGTAGGGGCAGATGTGCGAGGACGACTCACAGGCGGTTTTGAAGTCGGCCTTCTGCTTCGCAGATTTGTTCTTTTGAAGGATTGCTTTCTGGACAAGCTGGTTCTTTTTCTTCAATGCGTTTAGTTTGAGCTTGTTCGAGGACATTTTGCTGAGCTCGACGCTGAAGTTCAGTCTTTTGGGCTGTCCCATCCGTCTGAAGGCGTTCTTCCCCGAGTTGTCTAAAACCACCACACCGTTTTTGGGCTGTACAGTCTGTTTTAAGGGGACTGGGTTTTTCTTGGGGGTATACCTCTTCTTGTCACTGGCAGAAGCACACGCCAAGATGTGTTTGTGTAACTCTGGCATGTTGTCAACACCTTTCCCACACTTTGTGCAGCGAATGGCAGTGGTGAACGTCTGTGGAATATTGTGGGTAGTGAAATTTGTGGCCGTCACGCCGATGCCCATAGGGTTTCGGTGATGGTACTGAAATGGGGGCGGCTTAAAGCTCGGGTAATGCTGATTGAGGCCCAGCCGGACATCTGGGTCTTTCGTCTTTATGCCAGAAGCCATTATTTTTATGGTCGTGTAAAGCTCTTCAGAGGAATCATTAAGCTCCTCCTCTTCTTTCGATGCTTCTAAAGGATCTTCCGGCAAACTCTGCATATGCTCTCTGTGGGCCTTGCTGGGATCAGTGAAGTTCTGGGGCCTCAGCGTGTCACTTTCAAACTCATGGTGGGTGCACACCTTGTCTGGGTGGAGATCTCGCTGGTGCTGCTGCAAATTGCACAGAAATGCAAATTCCTTTTTACACACCGAACACACAAAGATATTCCCAACTCCATGAAGCAAGAAGCGATGTTCTGACAGGTCAGTTTTAGCCTTAAAAAGCTGCACACAAAATTCACATTTGAAGGGCCATTCTTCAGCATGGACAGATAAATGTTTGGTTAGATCTTTAATGGAAAGAAAAGGCGATTCACAGACATTGCAGACAAAGTTTTTGTTGAATGTTTCCTGAACAATCTCCTGTTCGAGTGCAGACTGGGGTTCTTCCCTGGGTTTCAGATCATCATTCTCTAGTTCCTCCTGCTTGAAAGTTATCATGGGGAGAGAAGCTTCCAGATTATCCCCAGAGGAAACAACAGATGATACGGCTGAGAGCGGTGGCGGCGAGGGGGAAGAGGAGGAAGACGAAGAGGAGAAGGAAGACGAGGAAGACGAAGACGACGACGAGGAAAGGGTCGGGGGTCCCGGCGAAGCAGCAGAGGTGAGCGGCTCCACGGAAGGAATGGGAGAGGGTGACGGAGACACTGTCGGGGAGAGAATGGGAAGCGGGGACTGCACGGTGGCATTCGAGAGCGGAGAGGGACACGGATGGGGAGACGCCTCAGAAGAGGGGGCCGGAAGAGGGACGGTGGGAAGGAGTGGAGGCGGTGGCGTGGCAACAGTCAACACGGGAGGACAGGCTGGGGGGGAAGAGGGGTGTGTTGGGATCAAGAGAGGAGGCAGCTGCCCAGAAGCAAGGGAAGAGACCTGTAGGGCAGGCGAGGAAGGAGAGACATCGGGTGGGGACTCAACCACAGGGGCAGATAAACTCGAGTCCAGGCCAAGGCCAGGGTCTGGCTGGGGGTCCAGGGATTGACAAGGACTCGGGCTCCGGGTCACATCTGCAGTATTCTCTACAGGTACATCAATGCCATTGTATTCGTTGAGAAGAACCTTCTGCAGCATGCAGGTGGTTGGCTTCTTTTTCTTTATAGCACTGCAGGCTGGCTGCACCAGATGGTTTTCTTTGAACTCCTTGCCTTCAGAGTCGCCACAAGGCTTCTTATGCACACTGAGATCTAATACAGATTCCCACTGGACCGGAGTCTTGCCCGTACCCTCAGCCTTCTGTTTCACACCGCTGGATAAATCCAGTGGCTGCTGGTTGCACACATTGCTAAAAGCAGAACTGGCTGCCCACTCCTTAGATACTTTATATTCGTCAAAGCATGGTGGGCTCACAGTTTCTCTCTCCTCTCTCCCAGATAAACTCCACACAGGTGAGTTGCTATGACTCTCTAATTTGGGCTTTTTGGAACCTAGAACTCCATCACTCCACGCTGCTTTGCCTTCGCTTTGCTTTCCAAAGTCTCGAAGGGCAGGACTATGTTGTGGGGAACTGGGTGGAGAGCTGGTCCGCCGCTTAAACCTACTCGAGGTCACGGGGAGCATCGATGCTGGAGCAGACACACAAACAGGCCCTAACTTCGGTATTTCAGTCGCTGAAATGCCCCCAGGAGGAGTTAGCTTGTCCTGGGTCTGAAGAAGCTGTTTGAGCTTCGATGACAAGTACACATTTTTCTCCTTGTGGAAAGACACCGCCTCTGACGTGGATATGCTGAGAGGCAGTAAGGAACACGAGGGCACCGAGGGGTCAGGCTCTGTCTCAGCTTTGATTTTCGGTAGTGCGGGAGGACTCGCTGTTCTTCGCTTCTTGGACTCACTGTTGGTGCCCCCGGAAGGCTCCTTAGGAAGATCCTCTGCTATGGAGGCCTGTGCCGTCTTTACATTTTGGGTGATCTCCACCGTAACTGGAGTAAGCAGACAATTTATCCCATACAAGTCCGCCGAGCTGGACTCCATCTCGATGACATCACAGTTACTCGTGCTGCTGCTGGTCTGAATTTTGCCATCAATATAGAACTTTAAGTTTTCAGAGATATTGCTGGAGATATCCATGATGTACACATCATCTGCCTCTCCGTCCTCCTCCGGCTCCGTGCTAGGCACGTAGACACTCTGGGCAGGTGGGGCCTGCTCGGCAGGGGGGTGTGGCTCCTCCAGGAGGCCCCCTTTCCGCCGCACACCCTTGGGAATCAGATGGCGCTCGTGGACTCTGCGCTGATGCCGCCTCATGTTAGTATGCGTTCCAAAAACCTTCTTACAGTATTTGCATGGATGAAGCTCTTTAACTTCCCCATTCTCTTCCGCAACAGAAGAACCGACGCTTTCCTGGGGAGCTTTCTCTGAATGCAGGAGCAGAGAGTCTTGCCCGAGACTGGAAGGCAGCGAGTCCTCTTTCGCAGCAACACTGTCTCCGGGTCCTCTGCCATCAGCGGGGTCCTCGGATGGCTGTAGAGGGAGGCTGGGCTTCCGCTTCAGCCCTGCCTCGTGGCGCCGCTCGTGCCGCCTCCTGTTGATCTGTGTGCCGAATGCTTTCCCGCAGTACTTGCACTTGAAAGCATGATTGACCGTGGATATGTGGATGTGCATGTGACGTTCCAGCCCCTGTTTGGTCGTGAACTTCCTTTCACAATGCTGACACGGAAACAGAAACGTCTCAAATATATCACCATTGGCCTCTTCCTTAGCTCTGGGAGTTCTGGTAACAGGTGGAAGCTCTAGAGAGCCCACAAGAGTTTCTTTTGAAACATGTTTTGGTTCTTCTAATAAATCTTCTGGCTTCTCATCACATCGTATTTCTGGCTCTTTTACAGAACTTTCATTTGGCATGTCAGCTTCTTCCTCCCCCTCTTCCTCCAGCTCGTCATCTTCATCCTCTTCCTCTTCCTCCTCTTCCTCCAAATCATTCACCTCACAGTTCGTGGCTTCTGGCTTCTCGTCCGGTTCTGTGTGGGGCTCACAGGCAGTGGGGGGGACCACTAGTTCTGGAAGCACATCCTGACTAGCCGCCTCCTGAAGAACGGCTGTCTGCTCCACTGCTGAGGCTGAAGGCTTCTCGTCCTCTTCCTTGGGACCTAGAAAGCACAGGGAAACAGAAGCATGGGCATGAGGGCAAAAACAAGCCACTTCCTAATCAATTCTTAGTATTCAAGCGATTTCTCTTATCACCCAAGATGCGTAGAGGAGCATATGACCAGCAATAAAAAGCTCTACCTTCGCATTTATAAAGCCGTATTGGCTAGGAATCCCATTATGTTCATTCATTCAACAAATATCTACAGAGCGCCTGCTACACACCAGGCAACACGCCGTGCGGTGAGGATATGTACATGAACAGAGGGTGCCCACGTGGAGCTTTGAATCTCTTCTGTAATCAGTCACACACATATAAATACAATTCTGTTGACAGAAATCGTAGTACTTAAACTGTGTTGGAGGGGCGCCTGGGTGGCTCAGTGAGGTGAGCACCTGCCTTCAGTTCAGGTCATGACCCCGGGGTTCTGGGATCGAGTCCCACATCAAGCTTCCTGCTCAGCAGGGAGTCTGCTTCTCTCTCTCTCCCTCTTCCCTCCCAGTGCTTACTCTCTTGCATGTGCGCTCTCTCTCTCTCTCTCTCTCTCTCTCTCTCTCTCTCAGATAAATAAAATTTTAAAAAAAAATTAAAAAGAAAAAAAACCTGTGTTGGATATGGACACAAAATTGGATTTGGGACCAGCATGTGATATTGGATATTAGGAGTCTTGTGAATTTTAATTCCTCATGATTCCAAACTGAAGCTAGAAAAGGGCTAAGAAGGGTGGACATTTTCCAAGTCTAAACAAATTATTAAGAACTCAGGAGCTGTGGAGAAAAAGGAACTTTCATGCACTGTTGGTGGGAATGTGAACTGGTGTAGCCCCTGTGGAAGACAGCATGCAGGTTCCTCAAAAAATCAAAAATAGAACTACCCTACTATCCAGTAATCGCACTACTGAGTATTTACCCAAAACAATACAAAAACACTCACTCAGAGGGATACACGCAGGGATACATCCCTTCGTTTACGGCAGCATTATTTACAACAGCCCAACTATGGAAGCAGCCCAAGTGTCCATTGATAGTTGAATGGATAAAGAAGATGTGACACACACACACACACACACACACACACACACACACACACACGAGTATTATTCAGCCATAAAAAATGAAATCTTGCCTTTTGCAGCAACATGAATGGAACTAGAGCATAATGCTAATAAGCAAAGTCAGGGAAAGAAATACCACACGATCTCACTCTAGTGTGGAATTTAAGAAACAAATCAAATGAGCAAAGGGGAAAAAAGAGAAAAAGACAAACCAAGAAACAGACTCTTTAACTACAGAGAACAAACCAGTGGTTACCAGAAGGGGAAGAAGAGGTAAATAGGGGATGGGGATTAACAGTACCCGAATCACAAAGGGCAGAAGAATGTACAGAGTTACTGAATCGCTACACTGCAGACCTGAAGCGAATAGAATACTGTATGTTAACTACTCTGGAGTTAAAATAAAAACTTAATAAAGAAGAAAGAATTCAGGAGCACCTCAAGAAGGAAATAAAGACCTGAAGTCACCTCTGAGTCTCTATACCCGGGAGAACAACCCCCCCAACCCCGCCCCAGAGGAAGACAGCGGCAGGCACAGGTGGTCAGGGAGGGACTCCCCAGTTAAGGGGATAGGGAAGCAGAGGCTTAAAGAAAATGAGCCATGTGAACATCTGGGGGAGGGAAGCCCTCCAGACAGAGGAAACAGACACGTCAGCTCTGAGTCAAGAAAGTGTTAGATGTGTTCAAAAAACAGCAAGAAGTCAGAGAGGCGGGGGTGGGGCGGGGGGGGGGCAACTGAAAGAAAACTCTAGGTGGACAAGGATGGGGGCAGGGAGAGGTAGTGGGAAGTGGCTGGACACTGGGTAGGTTTTGAAGGTCAAAAGCTGACAAGGTTGCTGACTGGTTGTGGAGGGCAGGGGAGGGAGGGAGGGAGGGCGGGGTCAAGGAGGATTCCACAGGACTGTAATAATCCTATTTACTGAGAGACTGGGGGAAAGTAGGTCTGAGCCCCATCCCCCCTCTGTGAATGTGCCTGCGCTTGGGGGGGGGTGGTCAAGAGTTACTTTGGAGGTGAAGTTTGTGATACCTAATATATCTCCAAGTAGAGATATCATTAAGTGCTTTTCTTTTTTATAGGACTCAAGTTCATCAAAGAGGCTGAACCCAGACCATCCAAGTCCTCAAGCCAGAAGTGGTATTTGGAGTGTGGAACTAACTGCACGAAGCCGCCTGGGGAATGAATGCAGAGACAGGAAGACCGTGCCCCCACATGACCCAAGGGCTCACAGGTCAGAATGGCCAGTGAGGTGGTCTGAAGAGTAAAGAAAGTTCCAAAGAGCGATCCACTGTGTCTAGAGCTGCAAATGGGCTGGCAAAGAGCGGGACAGAAAACTAAACATCCAATTTACCAAAGTGGAGGAGGTTGGGGATTGTGACAAGAGTTTTAGCGGAGGGATCCCTGGGTGGCGCAGCGGTTTAGCGCCTGCCTTTGGCCCAGGGCGCGATCCTGGAGACCCGGGATCGAATCCCACATCGGGCTCCCAGTGCATGGAGCCTGCTTCTCCCTCTGCCTGTGTGTATCTGCCTCTCTCTCTCTGTGACTATCATAAATAAAAAAAAATTAAAAAAAAAAATTAAAAAAAAAAAAGTTTTAGCGGAGCAATGGGGATAAGTGCCTATCAGAGTCCAAGAGCAAGGAGACAGAGAGACTATGGTGCAGCTATAAAGGAGAGCAGAGAAGTGGCTGCAACAACTCACCGGGACAGCAAGGGACTCTAAGACAGGCACTGTCACGAACCCATTTAATGCTGACAGTGCTGCTTTCTCCATGGTACCACCTGAGTCCCTGCTCAATTAGGCCCCTTTTAAGAACATTAAACGAGAGTTAAGAAGGGCTCCGTAAAGGAAGCGAAGCTACTCTGACTTCTGGCTCCTCGTCCGGTGTGCAAGTATTTCCCACATGCCAGGACTGGGTGAGTGAGACTGTCCAGACCCTACTTCCCACACAGCTTCCCTCCACCAGCTGATGACGCAGCCATAAATTAAGGGCCACGCTCTGCCAAGGAGCCTACAGGAGGAAACCCCAGGAGGTCCTGCTGAGCCAGGGCAGGCAGGCTTCCTGGAGAAGGCCCTGGGCGGGGCTGAACCTGAAGGTCAAGGACAGGAGAGGAAAAAGAGCAGGAGTAATCAAAGCAGGCACACCCTGGAGATCAGTGCAGACCTCCCCGGGGGCCCTGGGGACCCACTGAGGTACTCTAAAGCAGGAGCCTGTGTCAGGGAGGTCTGGCTGCAGTGTGGATTACAGATTGGGAAGAGGACACCCCTGGAGGCAGGAGACCACTTCCAAGGCAGGGTTGGGGGGGGGGCAGGGGGAGGGGCGGGTGTGTGACTACACTAAGAGAAGGAAATGGAAGGAAGCAGTGGACACAGAAAAGATTTCCCAGACTGTCAGAGCAGAGACCTGCCAACAGGCCCAGTGACCACCTGGATGTGGGGAGGCGGCACTACAAAGGCCAGCGGGTCCCAGCTCTACAAACACCACGTATTGGTGCAAGCTCACCCAGGCCTCACCCCCTGGCCGCTCAGCCTTACTGTGTACCTGCCTGTCCACTGTGACATTTATTGCCTCTCTCCCTTCCAACAGATGGGCCTTCTCTTCATTAATCCCACCAGTTCTCCACCGGGACACCAGTCATTTAATGGTGCTGGGAGCAAACTCCCTTTCCAAGTACATTTTCAACAAAGCCCCGGCACGTTGCTAAAAAACTCAAAATGAGACAACAGAAAATGAAAATAACACCTCTAAGGCTTAGAAATTTTAGAGTCCATTTTTAGCCAAAATCTGTGGCTTCTTTTACTGGGGAAAAAAAATTTTTTTTTCCTTTCCCTGTGATTGGTAAACAACCCCAGACTTAAAACTGTCCAAAATAATACGGAGCAAAACCCACAGAGCTCTACTAATTAACCAGTAAGGCCCACACCGTGTATGTACACATTCGATGACGTCTGTTGAGTTTTAAAAATAAAGGAAGGTTTGGGGCGCACATGGAAGAGTCTGGACTGTTTGCTCAGCTGAGGACAATGCAGAACATTCAGGAGTGGCTGACAACTACCCTGTAAGGAACCAATCACACTTTGTCCAGCTACTCCAAACACAGGTACAGCATGAGGTTCTTTTCTTCACCAGACCTAATATTACATATCAGGAATAAATGTCTCCAATTACTGAAGGCTACTGGATTTTTTTTTTTTTAATTCTGCCACTAAAAGCACTGAGGTTCTTTAGTATTTGTCCTGTTGTTCAAACAGTCTTAATTAGCAAATCTGCTATGAGCATGCAGAACTTAGTTTCATAAGGCTCTAGGAAATCAACCTGCCTGTTCTTGCTTCATAAAATGCCACAGGAAATTATAATCCTTTATGAATGTCATCACTGCAAACAGTGCTGAAATAAAGCGGTTTGTAAAAAGGCAGCCAAAATATTCTGTTCGGTTTGTTTGTTTGTTTCTCCCCTACAAATGTTTCTTGAAAGAGTCACAAGCGTTATTTTGAAATTTGCCTGTTTGGGTCACTACAAACAATCCTTAAAAAGCTCCAGGCTCTGCATGTATTTGCCACATAACAAACTTAGACACGCCTCCCTCACTTCTATTACCAACGGTCTCAGTGTGGCAGCTCAACTGCAAGGAGCACGGAACCATCTGCCTTTCTGATGAACTTCCCATCCAGCCTCTCTCTGAATTCTCACATCATGGAAGGCCTAGAATGTCAATCCTCAGAAGGGACTACAAAGAAGAAAATTTGGTGTGGAGAAATACAAAGAAATAAAAATAGGAATTTAATTTCTAACAAACAAACAAAAAAACCAAGAACGCTCTTCACTCTGCACACTTTTCATGCCGACACATAACATCAAAGGTGTTTTGAGACTTCAAGTACATTTTTATCTGAAGTGCAAAACATAACAATATAAGAGTATCAATCATAAGTACACAGCAAGATAAAACAGTAGCAGAGTAGACACTGATGCGCCCATCCCCCAGCTCAGTGATGGACCAGCGTCAGTGATCTAGGGCCTTCAGGAGCCCCTGCCTGCCTGTAGGACTTCTGTCACCAGAGATTTGTTTCGATGGTTTAACTATTTATAAATGTGATCATACAGTAGGTTTCATTTTATTTTAATCAGGGAATAATCTCATTTTTAACAAAGAAGGTCTTTTTTAAGGAGAGGTGGGATGTGGAAGGCTCAGTTCACCATGTTAAATTCAGATAGCCTTTTGCCGGTAACCCTTTAAGGTTCTTGGGTGAGCCTCAGAAGGGCATCCTAAGGAGAGTTACAGTAACTAGCGATACATACCCAATCATACATGTCCAACTTCCAAGCTTACCTTCTGCAGAATCTCTCATATTTGCAGAAGCAGAATCTGGCTCGCCTGTCTTCAGCTGCAGGTCGTCAGTTTTGTTTGCTTTGTTTTTACTTTCCTGGGATTTTTTCTTCCCTAAAATACAACATTTATTTATTTATTTACTTACTTACTCACTATTACCCTGAATTCTTGAAAAAGACAATTTCTAATCTAACGACAGCAGTTATCAGATCAGATTTCTAAAGAAAGGAACAAATGATGAATATGAATACTTTTGTCATGTCAGAGAAAAACAAAACAAAACCATAAACCCTGTATTTTGGGGCATTTATTCCCCTAACAAACTAATAGATCATCTATTCTAGAAAAGTTAAAAATACTGATGTCAGAGGAAAATGAGAGAGATACTTTCAATACCACCCAAATAAGGACTGGCAAGAGTCTGATGATTTGTAAGAAGCATACTGGGGAAAAATAAGGCGGTATAACTTGGGTCCCTTTTTGTTAAGATATGCTTATCCATAACTATCAAAGTGAAACACCAAAAGCAGGCTCCACTGAATTGCAAAGGATGCATATTGCGCAGTGGCTCAAATATCAAATGCAAAGTAATTATGAATAATTCACTGTCAAGCCGGCATGAATTCTGAGGGTCCCCAGGGACTCGACTCCAGGTCCAGTACAATTCGGGATTTCATTAACAACTGGAAGAATGGAATTCAGGAAACACTAACTGCATTCCAACCAATACCACAGAGTTCAGGAGGTAAGATTAAAATGCAATGCACCTCTGACAAACTGGAACAATGAGCTCAGGTCACCAAGATATTCAATATGGATAAGCAATTCTCTAGAAAAGCACTAACACTGGACGTTTGGCAGCTCAGTGTCTTTGGGATTTAACCAGAATTTGTGGCCCCCTTTTTTTTTTTAATTTTTCTTTTTTTTTTAATTCTAAGTTTCTTTTTCCTGGTAACTTGTTTTTCAGTTTCCAGATACAGAGCAGGGTACTCTTCATCCTCCCCAAACATTTCTTTCCCCTCCCGAAATGCTCTCCCCATCAGGCCTCACAGAGCTGTCCTTTCTCTTTCAGAACAAGCCTCTTGACACCTTTTTCTCTGAACTAGTAAAATGACAAACTGGAAACCACTCACTGCTCCTGGAAAACAGTATTCTCCATAACAGAACATCACTACAGAGGAGCAGAATTAACTAAAATATAGACAACACATGAAAATGAGGTGAGACACACAAATAACATTGAAAAGTTCATAACGGTTAAAAATGGAAACATCAATTATAAAGCAAATGCTAAATCCTAAAAAAAGCACCACCAGATTTTGATAAATACTGAAGAGATGAAACAAGGGGGGAAAGTACAAAAAAACTCAATAATCGGGCATTTAAATGGTCAGTCTTAAAAAGCAAATTCTAAAATACCATTTTAAATCCCTAGTTCTTCAGTCTGTTAAAAAAAAAAAAAAAAGATGCTTTGATGCTGTCATTATGTAAGAGCTCGCTCGGATAAATTCCTGGTAACACATCCATCCCTCGTTTCCAAAGGCATCTAAAATGGAACTCAGGACACAAACACTTTTCTGAAACCATATTCTGGTGGGAACAGAAGCCCGAGAGCTTCTAGGTGGGAGGATTATAATCCAATCCCCTCTGTAAAAGGGAAGGACACAAAAACACCTTTCACAGGGAAAGAAGTGACCTCCCCCTTGTAATTCTTTTTCCCTTTGTCACCCTAAGGGCACTAAACCTCAATCTGATGACAAGACTCCTGAGGAATTCAACTGTGCTTCAGCAAATTTGAATTCTATCGATTTTCAATCAGTTTTCTTATCCTCACCATGACAGACGCCCTTCCCTGTATGTGTTGCCCAGTCCATATTAGACTACTGGTGGCAAACACTACAAACATAAATGATTACTGGCTACTAACATATAGTTGCTCTAATGCTGCAGTTCATGTCTGTGGAAAACCACGTGAAGGACCCCTGGTGCTCTAGGTTGCTGAAGTCAAAAGTTATATTCCGAAAAGTTCCCTGGATCACAGACACAAAAGTGTTGTAAGACATCAGCGCCACCTCATATACCCCAAAGAGCCCAAGGAATGGCCCTTTCTTACCTCTAACTCTCTACTTTGTACAGGTCTGAGCTTTTGAAAGAAGTAAAAAATAGAGATGCCGTATAAACTTGACCTGTTATGGAAAAATCTTACATACATTTCAAAAAGTCACATTGGGAAATTTAATAGAAAAACAGATGTCAGTTTGTTGTAATACAATCCCGTACAAAAGCAACTCGAAGGGTTTCTGCAACCTCTCAAGTGCTATACAAAGCTGGTTAGCAGGTCTTCCAAAAACTGGCCTATCTGTAATCAGAATATTAAATAAGTGAAGTTTCTAGATTTATAATAAAACAGCACAACTGTAATGATACCATTCACCAATACGTATTCAGACTGAAATCACACAACTATCGAAAAGGCCAAAGCACTACTTGAAGTTTCATTCCTTGCCTAAAAGGATATTAAAACACCTTAGCTGATACTGAATGTCAGTTATATACTTCTGGACTCTCCAAACCTAATCAGTGAGAAGGGGCCCCCTCGCCCAACTCCAGGGGCCCTCTTTAAAAAACAAGACCAGGAAACCTTGATCCCCTGCCCTGTGAAGAGAAACCACCTGAAGCAGGGACATGAGCATCCTATGCAGAGGGCCACAGGCTGCCTGGGCGTTCCACGAATGATACCCTCTGTCGTGGGGCCTGTCTGATGCACTGGAGGGCGTTTAGCAACATCACTCGCCTCCACCCATGAGATGCCAATAGCATTCCAACTTTTAACTGTGAAAAGCCAAAGTCTCCAGACATGGCCAAATGTCCGGGAGGAGGGGGGCGGGGGAGGGGGGAGGCTCTCCCCAGGTTAAGAACCACTGGGCTGAACCAATACAATACTGGCCACGAAAGACATAATCGGGGCTCTGCAGTCTATATACTTAAGAATTTTTTTAAAGTATTGGAATATACTAGTAAACTAGTGATAAAAACAAAAGGACAATTAAACATACTCCCAAGTCCCTTTGGGGAACGCTGACAGACTTAGTTCATCCTGGAAATGAGTCTATCCTAATCTAATTCTCATTCACTCATGAGTTTGAGCTTAGCCGACACATGAAATGATCCTCACAATCCTAATCAGAACCACCTAACTAACCCTCGCATTACTTCCCATCAGGACCGTAGACTAGAGACGAAGGGGCTCTCAAAAACCACCTGTCCTGCCTGCTATTTTGAGAGAAAAATGAAGGCCAGGGCCCCAGAGGGACTAAATCATCGGTCTACGGGAGAACAGAAATGAGGGCCCAGGTGTCCCGACTTACACTTAGGCATGCTTGGCGTCACTCACAAAGCCAAACACTGCCATGACAGGGCGACAGGTGGGGGAGCCTGCTACATTTCCTTAAATGAGTAAACTTCTCTTCCTGATGGTTTCTATTCTACTTGTCATCCACAAAAAGGGAAAAACAAAAACAAGCCTAGAACCAACAACCACCTGTGAGGGCCCTGACCAAGGGGCACGGGGACTTGTCTGAGTCTGTGAGGCAGGAGGCGCCTCGGGAACCCGGCCGGCTGAGCCCGCTGGGAGCCTGGTAAGTACACGTGTGCACTTACCATCAGGTTCCTGAAGGGTCCTACATAGAAGCTACTGCCAGCTGCGTGCTCCACTTGGTCTAAACAAGAAAGATACAGGAATGAAACACCAGGAAAGTGAAATGGAAATGCCAACAAAGAACATAACGGGGGGACAGGACAAACCTCATGTATCTGAGGAAAAGAAATACACACACAGTTATGAAGAAAACGGAATGAAACAGAAGGAAAAGAGCAGTTACCTACTGCAGCAAGGTTCTCACGCACAAAAAAAAAAAAAAAAAAAAAAAAAAAAAAAAAATTTATCTTTAACTGTGTTCTCAGCCACTGACAGGAGGACCTGCTTGGTATACTTACTCTCAGGCCTGTACCACGCCTGCGCTGCAAAACAGATGTTCTTACCACTCACACACATTCTGCTGAAGACCCGGAAGTCCCCGTCCACGCCTCTCATCTTACAGATATCCAAGGACCAGAGACGGGAAGTCATCTGCCCAAGGTCACATCACTAAATTCGCCCCAGAGCCAGAATGAACCCCCAAGGATGATAATGCTCAAAGTGTTCTTGCTACTACATTTATGTAAGATCAGTAATAACACAATAAAAATATCATATTCTTTACAAAGCACTTTTTAAGAGAGATTTTATTACAGAGAAAGAACATGTGTGCACATGTGCATTGAGTGGGAGTAGGAGCAGAGAGAGAGAATTCCAAGCAGACTCCTGCTGAGCCATGGGGCTTGATCCCACAACCCTGAGATCAAGACCTGGGCTGAAAGCAAGAGTCAAATGCTCAACCAACCGAGCGACTCAGGCGCTCCCTACAAAGCACTTTCTTTTTTTAGAAAAAGATTTTGTTTATTTATTCATTAGACACAGAGAGAGGCAGAGACACAGGCAGAGGGAGAAGCAGGCTCCCTGCAGGGAGCCCGACGTGGGACTAGATCCCGGTCTCCAGGATCACGCCCTGGGCCAAAGGCAGGTGCTGAACCGCCGAGCCACCCAGGCTGCCCTACAAAGCATTTTCTATGCAGTTGGTTTGAAACCACTTGGTTTCAAGGGCAAATGAAAGGAAACTGCTAGAGACTTCCGCTGCATTTATAGAAAAGGAACAAGAATCAAATTGGAGTGCAGATCTTTTTCCCATTTCAATTTTACCTGATGTCAGACACACTGATCAGTCAATAGCACAGAACCTCGATCTAAGCAAATATGATTCACCACTACACAGTACCAATAAAATTGGGCTTTCTAGTGAAATAGCTACCATACAGAGAAGTCCAACAGTCATAATGACTACTTTTTTAAAGATAATGTCTAGCATTATACCTCCGGAGCCTGGGATGCAAGTTGCAAAATCAAAATTGCCTAAAGCATCACATAAATAATTTAACCTAGGTCTGGACTGTGTTCTACTGGTCTAATAAAACTGGTCAAACACTAGGAAATTCTAGAGAATAATGTTTCACTTAAAAATGCACAGGCTTTAGAGAAAACACAAAATTCTAGAAGGCGTGCTCAAGTTACATTAAAAATTCATCACAAGAGTGAAGGCTCACACATTTCGTGATTTAAGTGAATTAAATTTAGAACCCTATGTAACTCAACGTGCGCCACCTCCTCACTGGGGAGCGACCCAACTCCAAGGTATAAAAATCAGACTTCAGTGCTAGCCCACAGGAGCAGGCCTATCTGGGCTTTGCGTAGGGAGCTCACCACCTTTCTCAGATACACGGTTGATTGCACACCAGGTGAGGCCCCATCTCTGAGCCTTTACCACAAAAGGTCATGGAGAACATGAGCTGCCCTGAACAGGAGCCGCCACAAACTCCCCAGAAGAGCCCCCAGAGGAACCCCTGAAGGACAGGCTGTACCTGCTGCCTCCAGTGCCTCGCCTTTCACTGAGCCCTTCATCCCAGCAGCTGCTCCTCCATCCAAAACTACCCACTGGAGCCCTACTTTGCACGGTTACCCCTGGCCTCTTGACAACAAAACCCCCATTCGCCCCAGGTTCCCCTCTGCATCTGACAGTTTCATGGGCCTGAACAATCCTCAGATTCCCTCCCCCAGCCTTGTGACACCTCCATCTACCACCTCCTCCTTCTGTTAGCATTCTTTCATGAGATCCTCCTCTTCTCCCTGCCCTCCACCGAGAGGGTCCCTCAGAGGGAAGGTGAAGACTGGACGCTATCTACAAGGTTGAAGAAAGGCCAAGCCCAGAGCACATCTTAGAGAACAAAACAGTCATGGGACACGGGAACAATGGGCTTCATTAAAAGGGAAGAGAAGAACCTTAAGATTTGAAGAAGGAGCCTCAAAGGTGGCCTTATCTGCTCCCCAAACTCCACAAACATGCCTCTTGAAGCTTTATCTCATTATAGGAGTTGCCTAAAATCTCACAGCAAGTTGGTAGCAAAACCGGGACTTTCATTCCCATTCGATTTACTACTCTGTCCACTGTGTTCTAGAGGCCTTGCTATGAGTGATACTTTCTAGGCCCTAATTCTTTCACCCTTAAGGAAGATAATTAAGGGCGCCATCTGCACTGCAGGCAAGTTTGAGAAACTTATCATAAAAACAAAGTCGGCATACAGCTTTTCAAATTTCTGAAAGCAAGGCTGTAGCTTTTATGACAGCAGCACTCAGAACGCCAGCTTTAGGGGGAGGTCAGCATTCCACGGGCAAGGTGAAAGGTTTTGCTGGGAGAAAAGCATAAGGTTCAGGGGCGCCTGGCTGGCTCAGTCAGTTGGGCACACGACTCTTGATCTCAGGCACACGACTCTTGATCTCAGGGTTGTGAGTTCAAGCCCCACACTGGGCGTGAAGCCGACCTAAAATAATCAATTAAAAATATTAAAAGCATAAAGCTCATGTTAAATGACTTCTTTACAGGATTAAAACACATGCGTGCGTGCGCGCGCGGACACACACACAATCTATAACCGCAAAGTGAGAGGAAGGGGCATCGATGGATGACGGCAAAGTCACAGGCTGAGAGAATGATGGTGATGTTCGTGGGAGCTGGGAACGGGGGCAAAGAGTCAGACCCAGCACCGCCTTCTGTCTGGGGGTGGGTAATGTTCTGCAGTTGGTGTGAGGAGTACAGAGGAAAGAAGCTGGAAACATACGAAAACTACGTTTCCTACAGGAAAGTAACAGTCCATTTCAATTATTTTAATGTATGTTTAAAAAATCCAGAGGATGACGGGCTCAGTAGGGTCAGCAGAGGTCCCGGTCAGATCGAGCGGGTGCCTGGGCAGCTGGACTGAAGTGAGAGCAGAGCCTCGGAAACCATGGCCAGAGAGGCTCCCCCGGAGGTCAGCCCAGCAGCACCCGGACGGGGTGTGTCCATCAGCTGCTACAGCTGCCCAAGGGGACACTGGGGGAAGACGAGCCACTCCAAGCCCAGTCCCAGCGCTCCAGCTGTTTGCAAGAGAACATTATGAAGTGCAAGACGCCGTGCAGCAACTGGTTTTCATGAAAGTAACAGGCAATACGTTTTCTATATGTTTCTTTTATACTTAAAATAACTTTTACACTTAAAATAGCTTGAAAATGTACCTGACTGTAAAAAAAATTCTGTTAAGCAGCTTGGGCATGATTTCAACCTTTTTCTATAGTTAAACTCGCCAAGAGAGCTGTCTGTAATCCTGGAGGCAAATTATAAAAATAAAACCTCTCTGGTTTTAAGTTGCTCATAGTATTAAAACAGGACTCTAGGCTTTGCTTCCAACAGAAACAATGGAAAAGTTCTGGATTTTTCAGTGCCTCAGATCCCAGTGTAAATTCCTAGGATGCTTGCATCGCGTGCGGGGGGGGGGGGGGGGGGGGGGCACACAGTCTTTGCCCCTGTGGAGGGTCTGGCCCACAACTCTTCCACATGCTAGGCTGATGGAAGGAACAGCAAGGATCCCATCTGAAGAGAGCTTTTAATTTCTCTAAAAAAGGCTTTTAGTGGCTTTGTCTGGATAATTCCAAATACCAGAAAAGGCTCCCCAAATAAACTTTAATAAATTCAAATGAAGAAAGCATTAAATTTCCTTACGCTCTTTGGAACCTCAAAGTCTTGTGGCATGAATAAAATGATTTGAGAGACTAACTCAATACCTCTGAAACCTAAACAAGCTGCCAGCCTGTTCTACTTTGTAATTATTTTAATATCTAGGGTTCTTCTCATTGATCTTCAATAGCTTTTATTTTACAGGGGGAAAAAAAATGTATCTAAAGTCTGAAAACCATGCATATAAAATGTGAGTTGGCAACTACACATTAACTCCAGTTCCAGCGTCAGTCCCCTGAGGCCAAACGAACAGAGACGGGGAGCTAGGTAGGGAGGTGGTGTGTGGCCTGTGCCTGGCAACCCCCTAACACGGAGCACTCGGCCACACCCTAGAGTACTGGTTATCCTCGGCTAAAGGGAAAGACATTTCTGATAAATTTTACAATGCTACATCCTGATGAATTTAACTGTGAAACTGAGATTAAAAATACTTTCAGGAAGTAAAATCTAGATATAAATCTTGGAGAGAATACACAAAGACAACACTTAAAATCATCATCTACATTTGTTTCCCCAAAAATGCTCAGAGAAACAGCAGTCAAGCCATACCACCAATGAAGGTATGATACCTGTTTATGTGTTCGTATTTTCTAATTTTTCTAGGTGGACATTTGGTTATATTGTGCAAAAAACAAATGAATAAATTATCTCTGAAAGAAATACCTAACAAAGGGAAAATTAACGAGGCAACTGAAAACGGCCACTATTGGTTGAGATTAATATACGCAATTTTATAACAGTATAATTTGGAAAAGGTCTCAATGGTCTACTCTGCCTACACAGCAGAAAGGCCTGAGGTGCTCCCTCTGTTCCCTATCTCCTACCTGTATAGCTTAGTCTAAGTGTCTAGAAAAAAAATCAACATTCACAACAGATACACAGTTAAAGGGGGTGTAAAACAGAAAAGACACTAGTAAACAGCCGACACTGCTCAAGCATTCCTGTTTACCGATGCTAACCTCCTGGAGGGTCGTTTCAACTCTTCTTCCCTGTGCATCACGTTTACTACAAACAAAAATTTAACTTCCCTCCTCCTTTTGAG
The DNA here is from genome assembly GCF_018345385.1 of Vulpes lagopus. Lineage (NCBI taxonomy): Eukaryota > Metazoa > Chordata > Mammalia > Carnivora > Canidae > Vulpes > Vulpes lagopus. Next base: position 132,617,868 of record NC_054831.1, read on the forward strand.
CAGCCATGCGCTTGTATTCTTTTTCTTGTTTTACCGCACTTGCTTATTTTTATCCATCATTATTTAAATCAAAAGTATAATTTAAATAACCATACTGAATGCCTCCCAGGTATAAACAAAGGGTCAATGTGCTGGCAGGCACCCGTGATAATCATGAGAGTACTGTTTCCTGGCTTTTATTTTGCTTCTCCTGAAAGTGTGAAATTAATGTGCCACGTTTTGATAGAGCTTTAAGAAACAGATTATAAAAATGAGACAATCTACAGAGACTCTAAACTATTCATCATTTGGATCTACCATGGGATACTTATTTTTATTCCAGTATAATTTTTAAGACTATCCATCACTACTGCTAAGCAATCTCATTCTCTTCTTTCTGAGACCTCAACTGTCTTCTGGCCTCCTCTACATCTGCGGATGTACCTCTATCAGAGCTTATAAACAGATGCATCACCACTCCACCAGGGAAGAGCTTGGGCCTCTGGAGACTTTTATGCATGCGCACAGACCAGCATACATTTGCCCACTCTGATAACTCAGAATGGTGTCTTTCAGACTCAAGCAGAGAAGGAACTAAAATGTATTCTCCTCATAATTATTTTTTAAGACACAAATTACATTTAAATTCAAGATTTTTTCTAAGATCTGCATCTAAAAACAAGATCATACCAGATAATACAACTCACACTCAGATGCACTGGCCTGTTATCAGAGCTCAATTCTTGCAAGATTAGAATTTTTCCTCTACACACTTTGTAAAGTTTCTGGAACCATGGTGAAGCAGAAGTATTTTGATTTTTCTGGGGTGCCTATTATCCACAAAGCACTCTGTTAAGAGCTATGGGGAATACATATATATATATATATATATTTGTGTGTGTGTGTGTGTGTGTATATATATATATAGATAGATATAGATATAGCTACAGATATAGCAGATATGACTACAAAGCTGTCTGCCCCAAAGGATTTAAAGTTGAAGTTATACCCAACTTTGTGAAAAGCAAGTCCCTTTGCAGAAAGGCCCTACCTGATGTCAACAAGAAGCAAATATTGAATAGAAAAGATGTTCAAGAGAATCTGAATCTCATTAAAAATAAAAAGAAGGGAGAGGAAAGAAGAGGGAGGAAGAAAACAGGAAGGAAGGAAAAAGGCAGGCCAGGGAGGTGGGGAGAGGGAAGGGATAAAGTAAATCTCCATCCAGCCAGGTAAAGCAAGGACGCAGGCCAGCTGGGGTCCTCCTCAGGAGAGCAGCTGTGGAACCCCAGCACTGACAGGACTATGCCTGCCACATTATCCTGAGTTGATGCTTCTCTCTTTCACCAACACGGGGGTAAAATAACGCCCCCCAGGGAACAAAGAAGCCTAGGAGCAAGGTCTCACCAAGGACTAGGATTTTAAACTGCTGCCTCCTAGGCTCCCTCTCATGCCAGTCACTCATTTCACCTGCTCCCAAAAGGTCCCTGTGGCCCCAAAGTCATAATCTTTCCTGAAAAGAGCTGGCCCCAAAGTGTTGGGGTGGTACTCTGAATAAAACAGGTTCTCCAGGGACACAAACCCAGAAAAACTGAAAGTCACAAAACTAAATCTATATTATATTGTGCAGCCTTGGGCCATGATCTGATCAAGGAGACACCATCCCGGTTAAGGCAGACAGGAACTATAATAGACACTAGTGACAACTACCTGATACAGGAATCAGGAGGAGTAAATCAGACAATGCATGAAAAGAACTTTGCACAGTGCCTGACACAGACCCAACTGATTCAATAGAATCAATTGTTTGTAAGGATTACCCACAGTAGATTCTACTAAACAAATTACAGAAACCCCATGCCTACAAGCCTAAATTGTCAGCATATGTTCCTTCTTAGGAAGACAATGACATTCTGCTTCCATTAACAATTCCAAATTCATCCATTTGTTTTGTTCATTTGTTCTCCAGTGATTCCCACGATCCCACCCAGATATCACTATGAAGATGTACATGTCCAATGAGGACACAAGTTCAAACACTCACTAATGCCCCCACCAATATATAGTAATGCTCTAACAGAAGCTCTGAGTAGATTTCAGCTTTTTAAATCTTTAACCTACTGATTTTATTACTTCTCACCAACTGTCTAAACATAACAGCTCACTTAGTGGTTTCTTAATCTTTTGGGAAATCTCTGAAAGTCAGGCAACACACCTAAGGCTCCTCCTCTCCAGGTAATCAGAAAGAGACACAACCATTCTAGGAGACTCACGGACCTCTGTGTCACAGAGTCCAGCTGTAAGTTCACCACACATGAGTACTGAGGGGTGTACCTGTATGATTCCCCAAAACAGACCCCAATCCTTAGAGCGTTCAATAAAAATGGTGCACAGCAAATCAGGACATCTGTTTCCTTAAAAAGGTTCTTTTCCTTTAAAGTCGGTATTGTTGGCTTCATCGGTAACTTGTAAGAAAATGGCTCTTTCACATTTTTGTTTTTTCCTGACTGCACATCCAGAAACATGTAAAATTACAGATTTCCTAATCTGGCATGTGCAGCATGGAAATTGCTCCCACAGTTACCTTCTGGGTTGTCTGATAATATCTAAGGAAATGTATCCAAAATTCATCCAAAATGTCAACCACACAAAATTCGGTCACAACAGCATGGTAGTCATAAGTGGTTTGGACCACACAGGTAAAACAGAAGAACAGAAGAAAACAGTAAACCTTCATTTGGGCAACAAGCAAACAGTCAAACATGTTTACTTCTGCCCAGGCACATGCAAGAAATCAAATTCCAGGAGCTATCTAATCCACCAATCTATGTAACCACAGGTGTCCCAGTTTGAGTAACTAACTAGTAAAACAAGACAGCTTTTAAGAGAGAAGCAGGTCTCTAGCACAGGAGGAGTTCTCTGATGCCACGATGTGTACCTAGATGCAGATCCAAAGACTGTCTTAGCTCTTACCTATTTTCAATCTACTTAATTCACTTTATGTCATCAAACCAAAATAAGCTGTTAGATGACGTTGGAACTATTCCTTTAATTTTTCGGAAGTGCCACAATAAGCCAAAGAATGGAGAGAGTTACCACAGAGCTAATTTTGCCAGTGCCCACCAATTAAAATGGGATGGAACAAGGTCAGTGTGCCGGACGTATTCCTCCTACAAGGCTCTCATTTAATGCTCAGTGCAATCCTGCAAGGCAGCTCTCATCCCCACTTTACAGACTTGTAAACTGAAGATCAAGACTTTAGAATAACCTGTCCAAAGTCATCCTATTAACCGGTGGAGCTGGGATATGAATCGGGCCTCATACTTCCAAGCTCCCAGAACTCAAACGTATAGCTGGGTCAGCAGTCTTTCCCTTCTCTCCTCCTCACAACAGAGACACAACGCACCTTTCAGGCTCATTTTAAACAGTCTATCCATTTCCAAAGTACTGGTCATGTTGTATTTAATAGAGAAGCAATAATGAAACTCAGGCAATATACTCATGTATACTGTGTATTTCTTTAGCACAGAAACTGGAAATTGGAGGGAGCACTGACCTAATCATTCTCTGTGAAAACAAAGCTTACCAATTCTGTGTACTTTCTGACAACTGCCCATGAGATTTGGGGAATCCTCTCACTCTAAAACTGAAGAGGGCCAGAAAGAGTGGTAAGCATTACTTTTTCTCGATTTAATATTTTCTACACTTTAGTGCAACCACAAATTGAATTGATCTTGGCACACACGCAGCAATTTACATTTTATATCCTCCATTCTTGAATGTATAATTTTGATGGGATCAAAACTACAAATATCAAGCTTAACACCCAAATTGATCTTGTTATCAACTACATGATCACAAGCAGCAAGGAAGATACTTCCTGTGACAATATATTTAGAAACTAATCAAACTGCTTAACCAAGCAAATTTGGGATTTTAACCCTCTTGTTCAAAAATCCAACCAAGATTGAGACTGTATCTAATTATTTCTTTTTATTATTTGTTTGGAATGCCAATGAGAGGAAAACTGTAACTTCAACTCCAAGGTTAATCCTACAAAAATTATAATCCGCAAATTATAACTGCAGGAGGAGAGTGTCCCATGTGCAAACAGCCAGCACCACGCTGCCTGCAGCATAAACCTGGTAGAGAGGAAATGTCGACTTCGGTCTGTGCTGATGCCAACATTAATATGCTCACAGAGAAGGTACCGCCAGAGGCAGGAGGTGGAGGTGGAAGGCCTCATTCCTCACAGGGATCCTCAGACATCCTGCCTAAAACCAGCAGTCACTTGACTACACAGAGAAACGTGGTCTAAAAATCTCATGTTAAAAACAAAAATACAGAACCAGAAAGGCATATTCTACACCTCCAACTGGCAAGAGAATGAAAACTGAAATGAAAAAGTCAAACAGTAAAAAATAAATAAATAAAAAAATAACAAAAGGCACAGGAATTTGCATTGTTGCCCATTCTAAACTGCACTGCAACTTCAAACACTGCATAGGATTGGTTTTGGGGTTCTAAACAGGGGTGAACAAACCAGTTTGTCTTCATTTTTGTGGCATGCTGTGGCTCAGGAAATCTACAAAAGACTGCCCCAATAAGAAGGATTAGAAGTACAAGGGGAAAGACTATTTATCACCTCAGCTTTAAGAGAAATGGGGGGGGGGGGGGGGGCGGGGGCAGTAGCCTAAGTAGGTACTTACTGGTTTTCTTTTTAACCAAAGCAAAGATAATTCTCCACAACTACATATAACATACAGTAGTTAATTTACTAAGGATGAAATTAGTTTTGGGTCATTCAGACACATTAAATTAATTATTAAGAACATATAAAATGGAAATGTTTTCCAAGTATCAAATTAGCAAACATTTTAGATGTCCTAACCTCAGAAACTAGTGTTGTTATATGTCACACACATACAGTATCATTATTTTATCATTAGAATAAATCTCTGGCTTCCAAAACTACTTAAAGACTGTGTACATTAAAATATATTGATATATAATACTTAAAATAACTATACATGTACCAGCTTAGTATGAAAATTCCCATCATAAAATATTTCTAACTTTCAGGGTCTTGCCCACAAAAATGGGAAGAGGAACTAGTTACAGCAGAGGGTTGAGAATGCTGAGAATTTTCATCTTGCCCATAATCCCTCAGAACATTTTCTTAATTGTATGTCCCAAGTTTTAACCTTTTAAAACAAAGCTATCTCCTAATACTTAGGGGAAAGGATAGAACAGAAAGGAAATTGCTTTTGGAAAATGAAAGCATGGATCACTAGGCGGCGGAGGTTCTGTCCAGTTGGCCCTGTGTTTGAGGCATGGGGGTGGAGCGTTCATGACCTCAGTTAAAGACTAAATCTTTAAGAAATGGAGTAAAAACAAAACAAAACAAAACAAAACAAAACAAACCACTCTTATTAAAAGCTTGAAATAGAAAAGGCCATATTACATTTTGCTACAAATTCAAGAAGTTTCAAAAAAGTTTCAACACTTTTTACATATTCCAAAGACTCTACAGCAGGGTAAATACAATTAAGGAATCAACCCCTGCCCCTCATGAGGAAAAATCACTAGTGCACAAAGGCAGGTTAGGGCAGCTCCTTCCTCCTTGTTTTTTTTCATGCTTTTCCTCCTGAATGAGTCAAGCCCCTAGAATAGGAACTGCTTTAAGAGCAAACAAAACCTCTTAACAAAGTGCTGCTTCTAACAGTTCAAATGAGCTCCAGTTAAAGGAACAGATAAAAAATTAAAGAGCCAACAGCCCCCCCAATAAACACTTTGACAAAACAAAAAGACAAAATCCCTACCATTTTTTGGTGTCACATCATAAGAGTGATAGAAACTAGCAAGCATGATTTATTCCACAGCAAATCAGCACTGCACTTACCACCTGTTTCTACACCTAACTTCTGGAGTGTATGTAAATTAAAGTATGTTCATGATCTGTAACATTCAGCTTAAGAGTTTCCAAAATTTTATTGTAGTCAGTGGAATAGTCCAGTTATTCTCAACACAATAACACTGGTACCGGGCAGCCCGGGTGGCTCGGCGGTTTAGCGCCGCCTTCAGCCCAGGGCGTGATCCTGGAGACCTGGGATCCAGTCCCAGCTCGCGCTCCCTGCATGGAGCCTGCTTCTCCCTCTCTGCCTGTGTCTCTGCCTCTCTCTCTGTGTGTCTCAAATAAAATTAAAAAAAAAAAAAAAAAAGAACACTGGTACAGAGAAGGAAGCCCAACATCACGGTCTTCTTGAAATCACCAGGAAGACGAAGCACAAGAGCTCCCTGGTCCTAGAAGTGCCTTCCCCTGCCGTCCGCACTGCAGAGGGACTTAGGCCAGGCCAATGTCTCACTCTGAGGCTTCTAAACAGATTTCAAAAATAACATAAAACTTAAGAAAAACGAAATATTCAGAAGAAGCCCAAACCAACAAATGCCATTAAAAAAACACTTAACAGACGAAGGCTAACAAGGGACAAAAATGTAATCTAACAGTGTTTTTAAGAACTGTTTCTTTGAGGTGCTCAAAGGAATACAATAAATCTATTCAATCCATAAACCCCCAAGGCAAAAATAACTGAAGGCATTAGTTCTCACCATAAGTTAGCTTTCTAATACCAAAGGCTTCATTTAATCACACTGCCTTATTATTTAGGATTAAAGTGGGCAATTCTACAGTGAGCAGTGAAAATTCATCTTGGCTAATTAGTGGAGCCTTATAAAACACTGCTACTTACTCAGTATGACTGTCCTACTCAGAAACATTATGAATAAAAACTGGAGTTAGGCAAACAAGACGAAGCCAAATAACGTAGGAGCCAGGTGGACTTGGGCCAACCATGTAAAGGGGGATCAGGAGCCTCCTGACCTTGCAGCACTACGAGCAGGGAGCATCGTCAACGCTGTAGATGGAGCACTAAGCACAGCGCCAGGCACACGTGAGACATGCCAACGAGTAACTGCTGTTCACGCTCACCCTCAACAGAAAGCAATGATCCATCACAGAGTGATAGGATGTGCAGGAAGTGTCCAATCACGAGATGTGTCCGCATCACAATATACCATAAGGAATGAATTCAACCCAGAACTCTTGTATCGCCTGACACTGGTTTAATCGGAGCGCTAATAAAGAAAAACAGCTGCTTTCAGTATTCATCATTCTCACTCCGAGGAACAACAGTAGCCTTTCCGAGTAACTCTCGCTTCTCTTGTCATTCACATTCCCTGAACTGTGTCAGCCAAATTATTAAGATTAATGAAATCAAACTTTAGAACTGTCCTTGGCAGCCTGTGAAATATGAACAGGTCACATGAGTGCCAACACGACCAGGCTAGCCTAGCCTAGCCTATCTGCAACCCCAACTGGCCGACCTTTCTTTCAGCCTAACGTATGGAGAACGTGCGTCACGGTGCCCTGGGAGTGTTCACCCAAGTCCTCACTTCTTCACAGGCAGCCTCAATAAACTCCTTTCTGTAATTCTACTAAGTTCATGTGTGTAACAGCCCCTCTGTAAACCAGAACAGGAAACCACCTAGGGAAAGGAAGCACTCAATGAGTTTTAAAAACAATTAATCCATAATTCTGAAAAAAGAACTTAGTACTCCTATTTAGGGAAAGCACAGAAGATTGCATTTGGTTTCTGTTTACTTTCAAATTACAACCAAATTTTTAAAAAATCAACTAAACGAGTTGGTACCCACTACATTAAAGGTCTCACATTTTTTCTTTTAGAAAATTTAATCATGATCAAACCTATTTTCTGCATTTGGCTCACCTTCCAATTTACATATGAACAGGAGAATCAGAATAACAGCCTAACTATATACTCAATCACAATGCTTAAAGCAGTTTTTAATCATCGCATGTATCGGGATTTTTCCCAAGTTCATCCACTGAACTACAGTTGAAAAATGCACAAAATGCTTTGAAAAATTTTAGTAAATCCATATAATTTCCCTATGAATAAGTTATACACAGCAAACATCAAAGGCACAAAACTACTTAGCAATTTATTACCTAAATTTGAAGTCAGAAAAGCATCAGAAGTAGAATTAGAAATCAAAAAAAAAAAAAAAAATCCCATCTCCTACTGCTGAAAAAATATCAAAACTGTATCAAGCTTTTATTTTTTAAAAAAGACTTTATTAATTTATTTATTCATGAGAGACACAGAGAGAGGCAGAGACACAGGCAGAAAGAGAAGTAGGCTCCATGCAGGGAGCCCGCCGCGGGGCTCGATCCCAGGACTCCAGGATCACGCCCTGGGCCAAAGGCAGACGCTCAACTGCTGAACCACCCCGGCATCCCTGTATCAAGCTTTAAAAAACAGAGCACCACCACAGCAGCGTGGATCAACCTGGCAGGCAACCATCAGAGATGGGACCCAACACTCTGCAAAGGCCAACACTCAGCGAGAGGGAAGTGAAAGCTACAGTGGGAACCAACCAAGACACTGCTCTCTTGGGTCCAACCCGACAGGTTAGTGCTGGGGCAGCATTTCCACAGGAACGTCACGACCTCCAACCACCCCACGCCCCGCTCCAGCACCTGTGAACCAGAACCACTGCAGAGTGTCCTACAAGGAAGGGGGCACAGGACCTGCCCAACAGGTGCCCAGAAGGTTCAGGGCCCAAGGGCCTCACCCTCAGGCACCACGGCCAGGCCTCTGCCCTTCAGCTTTGGCCAAGGAGCCACAAAAAGAGCCGTCGGCGGCGGCTGCTATGGGAGACTAGCAAACACCACCAAAGCACCCGTTCTCAGCTTGCATCCTGTAATCCTAACTTTAAAGGGAACTGGTGTTGTCATATCTGCTGCTGCAGCCCACCCCATGGACAAGCGGACAAAAAGCAGCATATCCTGTAGAAGAAAAAGCATAGAAAACCTGGGCTCAAGTTCTGACTCTGCCATCCACCAGCCGTGAGTTCCGACAGTTTCACCAAGCTGGCCAAGTGTCCATCTCCTCATCTGGAGGTGGTGTGCGCACCACAGCAGCAGAGGCTGCGCGGAACACCCACGGGAGAGTGCCCAGCACTGCTCCAGGCTCCTGACCCCGCCCGGCTGGAGCACCGCACACCTCTGTCCCCGAGCACCCTCTCCACTGCCACCAGAGCCTCCTGCTGCACCTGTCTTCTACCTGTTGTCCAGCAGGGACCTGTGACCTCCCATGTCCCTCCAAGTTTTTCCTTCCCCAGCTCGTACAAGGTCCTTCCTTCTTCTCTTCCTCAGAATCCTTCACAGGAGTCCTCCCCCACCGTGTTCTGCTTTGTCACTGCAATGCAGCATCATGTCCCCTCCCAAGGGGTTCCTGCCTACCCCTTCCTACCATGGGCCCCAAACACACATAAACTCGAATACCTAGGAAGCCTGACCTGCACCGAGCTACATTAAGATGGGCGGTAAGCTCCTCCCTGGACCTTTTCCCTCCCAATCCAGCCACTGAGTGCAGCGCCTGGTAGAGAAGGGGCCTGTGCGTCCATTTGGAGACCTGAGTTTCATGATACAAAACCCACGCAAGTGTGGGTTTCTAGGTGGCCCCCCCAATGCCTCCTCCCCTACCTGAGCAATAAACCGCCCAAAGTGCTGAGAGAACATCCAGATCGGTCCCTCTTCCTGGAGCTGAGCGGGGGCCCACCCCTGCGCCACTCATGTCACGGCTTCTGAAAGGCCATCCCTGGCTACCCACATCCACCGCCCCACCAGCTCACACACACGTTCCAGACTCACACTGTTCATCTAGCTGACCATCCCCCTGCTCCCTGGGGCGTACGCTCCGTGACGGTGGGAACACTGGCCACTCCAGTTCTCGGCTGGAACCTCAGCATCTAGCACAGTGTCAGACACGGACCGGCAAATGCCTGTGAGAGGCCGAGGGGGGACCCTCCAGATATCTGCCGCCACTCCTCTCTGACAGTCCCCCAAGGCTCCTCTCCACCTTCGGAATGCCCCCGTCTCGCCACCCTTTCTACTAAAGAGACGACCCAGCGCCCCAGCCAAGCTCTCCCTCCTCTTGGCATCCGGAGCCCTTGTTGCCCACACCAGCAGGTCAGCACTTACTTTTTTCCCCTTAAACTGCCACAGAGCTATCATTCTGCACACAGATCTCCTACCTCCCTAACTTGACTCTTAAGTGCGTGTAGGCTCCGTCACCTTTGGAGAAGCAAGCCTTTCCAAATATGTGCAACTAAAGAAAGCGCAGGTGCTCTTCACAGTACCAAGGTGCTTTATTTGAACGACTCTGATTACAGAGACGCACGGAACATTTCCTCTTTAAGTTGATTATAATTTAACTGTTCTGTGATGACTACAAATCACCTCCACAGATACTATAAACTAGCTGGCAGTCTCAGGGACTACTTACACTTTCTATAAAGGATCATCTAAAAGCTCTCAAGTAACCCGAAGGAGCTACACTCTTCACAAGGCACCGCCAGTTTGGTTATAAACCGCCTTCTTTACCGTCCAGCTCCCAGCTATAAAAACTATCTGCTGCTATAAATAATTCCTCTGTCTCTAATTTGCTGTGAATGGGAAAGTCAGTAGGTGAGAAGGAGGCCAAAAATCAAGGTGAAGTGGCACAGTGCGAGGTTCCGCCAAGGGAAAGGAGAATGGAGGGGTCCGCTGCTGGTTCTGGGCTTAGAGAAATCCTCCATAATTACCGACTGATTAAATGAGTCACAGACTCAAGAGTTCCTCTGCAAGAAACACCAACTGTCAGCTACCCCCCTGCATCAGGCAGCACTTACTGTTAACAATGGTCCTGGCACGTGGCACTGAGCTCTTTCTCATTCTTTCCTTTGCTCTTGACAGCAACCCCATGAGGTTAGGTGGCACAGAGACCGTGCCATGTTAGGACACTCGTTTTTAAAGCTATGGACACTGTACACCCCAGAAAGGTGACATACTTCCCCAGTCACACACCTGAGGGAAACCCAGGACTCCTGTGTCTTACATTCCTTCCACTAAGCCCGTCTGTATGAGCCACTATTGTTTTCTTAGGGCTCAGGTAAGGACTTTAGGTAAGGCTCTCCCGTAGCCAGGAGACAGCAGTGCAACGCCACATTCTAACAGTGTTTTTAAGAACTGTTTCTTTGAGGTGCTCAAAGGAATACAATAAATCTATTCAATCCCATAAACCCCAAGGCAAAAATAACTGAAGGCATTAGTTCTCACCATAAGTTAGCTTTCTAATACCAAAGGCTTCATTTAATCACACTGCCTTATTATTTAGGATTAAAGTGGGCAATTCTACAGTGAGCAGTGAAAATTCATCTTGGCTAATTAGTGGAGCCTTATAAAACACTGCTACTTACTCAGTATGACTGTCCTACTCAGAAACATTATGAATAAAAACTGGAGTTAGGCAAACAAGACGAAGCCAAATAACGTAGGAGCCAGGTGGACTTGGGCCAACCATGTAAAGGGGGATCAGGAGCCTCCTGACCTTGCAGCACTACGAGCAGGGAGCATCGTCAACGCTGTAGATGGAGCACTAAGCACAGCGCCAGGCACACGTGAGACATGCCAACGAGTAACTGCTGTTCACGCTCACCCTCAACAGAAAGCAATGATCCATCACAGAGTGATAGGATGTGCAGGAAGTGTCCAATCACGAGATGTGTCCGCATCACAATATACCATAAGGAATGAATTCAACCCAGAACTCTTGTATCGCCTGACACTGGTTTAATCGGAGCGCTAATAAAGAAAAACAGCTGCTTTCAGTATTCATCATTCTCACTCCGAGGAACAACAGTAGCCTTTCCGAGTAACTCTCGCTTCTCTTGTCATTCACATTCCCTGAACTGTGTCAGCCAAATTATTAAGATTAATGAAATCAAACTTTAGAACTGTCCTTGGCAGCCTGTGAAATATGAACAGGTCACATGAGTGCCAACACGACCAGGCTAGCCTAGCCTAGCCTATCTGCAACCCCAACTGGCCGACCTTTCTTTCAGCCTAACGTATGGAGAACGTGCGTCACGGTGCCCTGGGAGTGTTCACCCAAGTCCTCACTTCTTCACAGGCAGCCTCAATAAACTCCTTTCTGTAATTCTACTAAGTTCATGTGTGTAACAGCCCCTCTGTAAACCAGAACAGGAAACCACCTAGGGAAAGGAAGCACTCAATGAGTTTTAAAAACAATTAATCCATAATTCTGAAAAAAGAACTTAGTACTCCTATTTAGGGAAAGCACAGAAGATTGCATTTGGTTTCTGTTTACTTTCAAATTACAACCAAATTTTTAAAAAATCAACTAAACGAGTTGGTACCCACTACATTAAAGGTCTCACATTTTTTCTTTTAGAAAATTTAATCATGATCAAACCTATTTTCTGCATTTGGCTCACCTTCCAATTTACATATGAACAGGAGAATCAGAATAACAGCCTAACTATATACTCAATCACAATGCTTAAAGCAGTTTTTAATCATCGCATGTATCGGGATTTTTCCCAAGTTCATCCACTGAACTACAGTTGAAAAATGCACAAAATGCTTTGAAAAATTTTAGTAAATCCATATAATTTCCCTATGAATAAGTTATACACAGCAAACATCAAAGGCACAAAACTACTTAGCAATTTATTACCTAAATTTGAAGTCAGAAAAGCATCAGAAGTAGAATTAGAAATCAAAAAAAAAAAAAAAATCCCATCTCCTACTGCTGAAAAAATATCAAAACTGTATCAAGCTTTTATTTTTTAAAAAAGACTTTATTAATTTATTTATTCATGAGAGACACAGAGAGAGGCAGAGACACAGGCAGAAAGAGAAGTAGGCTCCATGCAGGGAGCCCGCCGCGGGGCTCGATCCCAGGACTCCAGGATCACGCCCTGGGCCAAAGGCAGACGCTCAACTGCTGAACCACCCCGGCATCCCTGTATCAAGCTTTAAAAAACAGAGCACCACCACAGCAGCGTGGATCAACCTGGCAGGCAACCATCAGAGATGGGACCCAACACTCTGCAAAGGCCAACACTCAGCGAGAGGGAAGTGAAAGCTACAGTGGGAACCAACCAAGACACTGCTCTCTTGGGTCCAACCCGACAGGTTAGTGCTGGGGCAGCATTTCCACAGGAACGTCACGACCTCCAACCACCCCACGCCCCGCTCCAGCACCTGTGAACCAGAACCACTGCAGAGTGTCCTACAAGGAAGGGGGCACAGGACCTGCCCAACAGGTGCCCAGAAGGTTCAGGGCCCAAGGGCCTCACCCTCAGGCACCACGGCCAGGCCTCTGCCCTTCAGCTTTGGCCAAGGAGCCACAAAAAGAGCCGTCGGCGGCGGCTGCTATGGGAGACTAGCAAACACCACCAAAGCACCCGTTCTCAGCTTGCATCCTGTAATCCTAACTTTAAAGGGAACTGGTGTTGTCATATCTGCTGCTGCAGCCCACCCCATGGACAAGCGGACAAAAAGCAGCATATCCTGTAGAAGAAAAAGCATAGAAAACCTGGGCTCAAGTTCTGACTCTGCCATCCACCAGCCGTGAGTTCCGACAGTTTCACCAAGCTGGCCAAGTGTCCATCTCCTCATCTGGAGGTGGTGTGCGCACCACAGCAGCAGAGGCTGCGCGGAACACCCACGGGAGAGTGCCCAGCACTGCTCCAGGCTCCTGACCCCGCCCGGCTGGAGCACCGCACACCTCTGTCCCCGAGCACCCTCTCCACTGCCACCAGAGCCTCCTGCTGCACCTGTCTTCTACCTGTTGTCCAGCAGGGACCTGTGACCTCCCATGTCCCTCCAAGTTTTTCCTTCCCCAGCTCGTACAAGGTCCTTCCTTCTTCTCTTCCTCAGAATCCTTCACAGGAGTCCTCCCCCACCGTGTTCTGCTTTGTCACTGCAATGCAGCATCATGTCCCCTCCCAAGGGGTTCCTGCCTACCCCTTCCTACCATGGGCCCCAAACACACATAAACTCGAATACCTAGGAAGCCTGACCTGCACCGAGCTACATTAAGATGGGCGGTAAGCTCCTCCCTGGACCTTTTCCCTCCCAATCCAGCCACTGAGTGCAGCGCCTGGTAGAGAAGGGGCCTGTGCGTCCACTTGGAGACCTGAGTTTCATGATACAAAACCCACGCAAGTGTGGGTTTCTAGGTGGCCCCCCCAATGCCTCCTCCCCTACCTGAGCAATAAACCGCCCAAAGTGCTGAGAGAACATCCAGATCGGTCCCTCTTCCTGGAGCTGAGCGGGGGCCCACCCCTGCGCCACTCATGTCACGGCTTCTGAAAGGCCATCCCTGGCTACCCACATCCACCGCCCCACCAGCTCACACACACGTTCCAGACTCACACTGTTCATCTAGCTGACCATCCCCCTGCTCCCTGGGGCGTACGCTCCGTGACGGTGGGAACACTGGCCACTCCAGTTCTCGGCTGGAACCTCAGCATCTAGCACAGTGTCAGACACGGACCGGCAAATGCCTGTGAGAGGCCGAGGGGGGACCCTCCAGATATCTGCCGCCACTCCTCTCTGACAGTCCCCCAAGGCTCCTCTCCACCTTCGGAATGCCCCCGTCTCGCCACCCTTTCTACTAAAGAGACGACCCAGCGCCCCAGCCAAGCTCTCCCTCCTCTTGGCATCCGGAGCCCTTGTTGCCCACACCAGCAGGTCAGCACTTACTTTTTTCCCCTTAAACTGCCACAGAGCTATCATTCTGCACACAGATCTCCTACCTCCCTAACTTGACTCTTAAGTGCGTGTAGGCTCCGTCACCTTTGGAGAAGCAAGCCTTTCCAAATATGTGCAACTAAAGAAAGCGCAGGTGCTCTTCACAGTACCAAGGTGCTTTATTTGAACGACTCTGATTACAGAGACGCACGGAACATTTCCTCTTTAAGTTGATTATAATTTAACTGTTCTGTGATGACTACAAATCACCTCCACAGATACTATAAACTAGCTGGCAGTCTCAGGGACTACTTACACTTTCTATAAAGGATCATCTAAAAGCTCTCAAGTAACCCGAAGGAGCTACACTCTTCACAAGGCACCGCCAGTTTGGTTATAAACCGCCTTCTTTACCGTCCAGCTCCCAGCTATAAAAACTATCTGCTGCTATAAATAATTCCTCTGTCTCTAATTTGCTGTGAATGGGAAAGTCAGTAGGTGAGAAGGAGGCCAAAAATCAAGGTGAAGTGGCACAGTGCGAGGTTCCGCCAAGGGAAAGGAGAATGGAGGGGTCCGCTGCTGGTTCTGGGCTTAGAGAAATCCTCCATAATTACCGACTGATTAAATGAGTCACAGACTCAAGAGTTCCTCTGCAAGAAACACCAACTGTCAGCTACCCCCCTGCATCAGGCAGCACTTACTGTTAACAATGGTCCTGGCACGTGGCACTGAGCTCTTTCTCATTATTTCCTTTGCTCTTGACAGCAACCCCATGAGGTTAGGTGGCACAGAGACCGTGCCATGTTAGGACACTCGTTTTTAAAGCTATGGACACTGTACACCCCAGAAAGGTGACATACTTCCCCAGTCACACACCTGAGGGAAACCCAGGACTCCTGTGTCTTACATTCCTTCCACTAAGCCCGTCTGTATGAGCCACTATTGTTTTCTTAGGGCTCAGGTAAGGACTTTAGGTAAGGCTCTCCCGTAGCCAGGAGACAGCAGTGCAACGCCACATTCTATTATGGTCTGTATTTTACAAGAACTTCTTGCCAACAGTCATTATGTACTGCTAACAAGCAAACTCAATCTCTTATATCTCACAGGAACAAACGGCACAAATGGCACAAATCGAGAAGATGGTAAATTCTTCTAATTGTGGCCTTTCTAGGTTTCTATTCCCAGAACACAATCTTCCTGTGGTTCAAATTAAAATAACTGAAGCATCAGACACTAAAAAACTCTCCCTCCTTCTCTACCTGCAAAGTCTCAGCTGTCCCAGCCAAGAAACTCTCATGCTCCGTCTCATAACGGGCTGCTCAGGCATGTAAGAAGTCAGGCTGAATTACGAAGCTGAGAATCCAAAACTCTCGTCTGAAACACCTAAAGTATGCACATCTTTGGCCCATGGCAAAGCTGCATGCTTGCTGGTCAGAGACAATATGAACTGTATTCTCCCAGCACTGCGTGCTCTCCCTTCGTTACAAGGTTTGTGTGGGTCTTTGTTTGCCAATCAGCCAACGTTTATTGACGGCCTATTCCATGCCAACCATCAAGGTGCTGATCAGCAACTTCCTTATGTAATGTCGGTCTCCCCAACTAGACTCCAGGCATCACGAGGAGCATTACTGCTTCTTTTCTGCTCACAACTGCCCCGTACAAGCTAGCAGAGTGCCTGGCACATGGCAGGGACTTAACAAACATGAACTGAATGAATGAATGAATGAATGAATGAATGAGTAACAGAGACAGAGAGAAGAGGCCACTTTGTAAAGGAAGTAGGACTTTTTACTGCCCAGAACACGCCTCATGATCCACCAGCGATGTGATGAATTCTGAAAGGCGCCACATGCAATGCACAGCTGTAGGCATAGCAGCTGTCATGCAAAGGAGCCGAGGCCCAGAACTCCTGAAGAATTCAGCCCTTTGTTTCTCTCTCCCTGCCTCGTAACCAAAATGAAGTTAGTTAGGTCCACTGTCAGTCTACCTGTCAGCTGCATGTCTTCAACATCTGGCTTTCAGAATTACTAAGCTAACATGCTACTGAATGAAATTTTTGTTGATTTACTCTCTGACATCACTGCCTGAAAAAATAGTTATGAATGTCTGAGGTCACACATAAGACCTAAAGAGAACCAAGTTAAAATAAAAAGTTCTCCGTTTCAGGTCTTTGCAAGCTATATATTAGCTTTCACCGAGTGTTTAATTTAAAAGCAAAGGTTTGACTCATTATTTAAAGTCTCTAAACTTCAGGACTCTTTACCAGTAAGTTGTTCAAAACAGACTATTAAGTTCTCAGAGCAAGTTTCATGCCAAGTATTTTCATTAAAACCTAAGACTCAGTAGATTACATGCTTCCCAGAGTAAATACAAAAATAGTAACAGGATAATATGAAATACTTAATTCAATGTAAAAACCCAGCAATCACCCAGCAATCCAGGCAGGTATAAAAATGTAAATGTGTAAAATTCATGTATCACCAATAAAAAATTTATTTTCAGGTTTTTCCCTCCACATCCAACTAAATATGCAGGAAAAAATTTTAGGGAATCAATAAAAAAGCAGAAAGCCATGAAACGTTCTAAACATGCACACCAAAGTATGCCAAACTAGAGAAAAACCTGAGAGAAGGTGCTAGTAAGCTATGAATATATTTAAATAAATCATTAGTTACAGTCAGTAGCAGAATGAGTATCTGCTCTTCTTCCCCAAACTCCCACCCCTGCAAATAAATCACAACTTACCTGGAGAGGCTGATGGCATCACTTATAAATAAAAAGAACACTAAATAAAGGAACAAACTGAAATATGTAAACAGTGTGCAAACAATGATGTACTAAGCCTAAAAACAGCAGAAATCGTAAATATTCAGTTACAGCAGAAGAAACACTCGGGAATGTTCTAGACCCTGATCATCTGATGCAGGATCAAAGCATTTAATGGACTAAAACAATGACAAGATAATATCTGATAAATAGGAAACATGCATTTAGTGAAAGACCCCACCAACTTTCTCTTGGATGAGTTAACTGTATTCCCATTACACTGCGAAATACAGAAGAATGTGTAATAGAAAAAAATCAGAATCGACTTCTCGCCTACATTTTTAAACACTACTTTTACATTCTTCCAAAATCAGAGTAGGTTGATTTTATTTACAGTGTGACTTCCGCAGCTCACTCGGCTACGGTGTGAGTGAACGACGGGATGGGCGCCTAAGTTCTGAGGACTACAAAAATTTACGTAAGAGCTAAAGCAGGCAAAACAAACAAACAAAAAAGGATTTATGCGAGTGAGGAACTACCATACCGTGCCTTGGCACATATTCAAACTGGACTCTATGAAAGATTCGCCAATTCATATTAAAATTCTTCATTAAAAAAAAAAAATCCCGACGTGTCCGAACGCCAGCTGGAAATACGATCCATCCGACCAAACTGTTTTCCTACCGAGAAATTATCCCCTTCCCTAAAGTGTGACGACGCTTTACCTTTTGTTCGGAAACATCATAAAACAAAATAAAACTAGGAGAGCGGTGTGCAGAAGTGACACAACAGCACAGTCGTCAACTTCCATCTTGTTAGTGGCCTAATTTCGAGAAGGTCCGCGGCGCCCAGACCTTCGCCCACCCGGAGTGTTGCAATCGTGCGCAGCGCGGGGAGCGGAGCGGAGCGGAGGCAGGGGAGCGGGGAGCGGGGAGCGGGGAGCGGGGAGCGGGGAGCAGGGGAGTGGAGGCAGGGAGGCAGGGGAGCAGGGGAGCCGGAGTAGGAGCCGGGAGCAGGGGAGGAGGCAGGGGAGCAGGAGCGGGTAGCGGAGCGGGAGCGTAGGTCGGGGAGCGGGGAGCAGGGGGGCAGGAGAGGAGGCAGGGGAGCGGGACAGCGGGGAGCAGCGGCGCGGCCTGCTCCGGGAGGCCCAGAGGAGGGCAGGGCCCGGGCGGCGGGGCGGCGGCGGCGGCGGCGGCGGCGGCGGCGGCGGGGGCGGGGGCGGGGGCGGGGGCAGCGCGGCCGTCCCGGGCGGACCGAGGCCGCCGTATCTGCGGGCCTGGCAATGTCACGGGGGAGCTCGGCTGGTGACGCGTCCGGGGCCAACGGCACCCAAGGCTAAGGCTGCGCCGGGCGTGCGGGGCTGCGAGCGCGGCGTCCGGCCGTGATTCAGCAGCGGCCCGGGGGGGGGGGGGGGGGGCCGGGGCCGGGATCGCCGAGTGGCGCCGCGCGGGGCCGGGGAAGGTCAGCGAGGGCCGCGGGCGCCCCCGGGTCGGGCCGGGCCGGGCCGGGCGGCGGGCGGCGGGGAGCCGGGGCGGCGCGGGCGCCTACCTTTCCTGCTTTTCGGGGAGCTCCGCTTGCTCCGGGCGCTGGCTCGCTCTTCCTCAATCGCAGCTGCTATCTCGGGGTTGTCTTCCCCATTGTACCAGACCAGGAGCTCCTCGCCCGGCGCGATTGGCTGCGGGGACAGAAGAGACAGGCGCCGGGCCAATCAGAGCGGCGGTTGTTGGCGGGGCGGGGCGCGGGGCGGGGCGCGGGGCTGCGGGCGGGGCGGGGTGGGGGCGGGGCTCCGGGCGGGGCAGGGGCGGGGCTCCGGGCGCGGCGGGGGCGGGGCTCCGGGCGGGGCGGGCGGGCGGGGCGGGGCTCCGGGCGCGGCGGGGCGGGGCGCGGGGCGGGCGCGGCGCGGCGCCAGGCCGGCCGGGCAGGAAGGGCTCCCGAAGCTGGGCGGCCGCGGGCCGGGCCGGGCCGGGCCGGCGGCGGCGGCGGCGGCGGGCGGGGACCCTCTGCTGGAGGGAGGACCTCACGTCGCCCCGCCGCTCCCGGCCTGCGCAGCCGCGGGCCCCCCCGAAGGCCCCCGCTCCGAGCCGCGGCCGCCCACGCACAAGAACTGAGACGCGCAACCATCGGCCCACGACCTGCAGGCTCGCGACCCTCGGAGAGCGCAGTGGGAAGAGCCGCGGCCGGAAGGAGAAGCGCTGGAAGCTCGCGGCCTGCGCGCGTCTCGGAGCAAGCTCGGGAGCAGGCTCGGCAGGGCCGCGAAGGGCCCTAAGTCCGCGTCCACAAGCGCCGCCGCGGAATCCCAGAAGTCCCGGGGTCCCGGGGTCCCGGCCACCGACCTGCTCCCGAGGACCGAGGACGGGCCGCTGCCTCGCCCTCGCACCGGACAGCTTTTAGACTCACAAGGAAATTCCCAAAAATAACAGAGAAGAAACCACAAACCCACAGGTACTATGTTTCTAAAACATGAACTCTGAAAAAGCCATAAAAGCAGTGACGGACACGTACCCCCGCCGTGCTGACGACACCTACGATAGGATCCCGACGAAACAGATACACGGACTGCAAAGATCACATTCCTAAATAGAATTCAAGGAAATGGCTTATTGGCTTCTCTCTCAATGACTCATCTGTTCAAAAAGTTCCAAGGGTAACAACACAAGTAAAACTGCACCTAAAACCCACCGAATAAAGTAAGAATCCATCAGTCCATACCATTACAAATCTAGTGAATGGACAAGTAAATAACTGAGAAGGAAAGAGCTCTCTCTTCCTTAAAGTAGATCCCAACCAATCAATGACATGTTAGAAAACCTCCAGTTGGTAATCGTAGCATTAATAACTGATTCATCGACAGATGCGGAAACTAGTAGGTGTAAGTTTCAGGTGTAATACAGTATTAGCTGTATGGTCTCAAAACATCTCCCCATAAAACATTAATTACAAAGGTAAAAACAGTATCCTTTAGAACAAGATATGTCAACATCAGGTGCCTGCTGATACAATGCACAGGAAAGAATATCATCACTTCTGGAGAGCTCGGCCCAAAATGCCACGACCGTAACTTAATCAGGATGAAATGTAAGAAAAGCCCAAACTGTGGGGCATTCTACAAAATAGCCGACCAGTTCTCTCAAAACTGAAAGGATATACAAGACAAAGACCACGTACTGTCCACAGTAAGGAGACTGATAAGATATTACAGCTGAATGCAACTGAGCTTTCTCTTCCTATAACGACATGGTTGGAACAACTGATAAAATGTGAATAAGGTGTAGAGATTAGCTAATGAGATACTGTGTCAGTGTTAGCTTCCTGATTTTGATCGCTGCACTCGGATCATGGAAGAGGAGGCCCTTGGTTTTAGGTGCAGGTGAATTCCATCTAAGATGCCAACTTAGAAACTGCACAGTTCCTCATTTTAACATACCTTCTCATCTAGATAAAGCCCTTGAAAGTAGCCTTTGTTTCATTCTCTGCAGAACTCAGTTTATGTAGTCCAAATTTTAAGATATTCTAAAGTTTTTTAAATGAAAGAACGAGATACTGTTTCCTTTGCTCCCCCAAGGATGGCTAAAACCTGCCATTTTCTTATATTTAAACCAATATACTATTATTTGCCTTATTGAAACAATTACACTCAAAGAAACAAAAAAAAAATCTAATATATAAGCTGTTAATGCATTGAAATAGCCATTACAGATATCTTTTGGCACTCTGATGGGCTAAATCTGTTTCTGCTGAAGGAACAGGCTTTTTATTTAAATAAACTATTTCTAGTTCCAAAATATAGTTTGCTTCTGTTTTTTTGTTATTAAGTCATATATGTATGAAATGGCAGTATCCTATAATATTTGAAATGATTAGGGTTCAGAGAAATAAATGAAGTCTTCAATAAAACCAAAGTAAAGAAGAAACATGAAAAGGAGTGAAGAAAAATGTATACCCCATTTGTCCCTAGCCAAACAGCATAACCAGAACACTGGCTACCAGAAACCCACTGGATATTTCCAAGATACCTCCCAGACTCAGAGCTTGTTCGTTCTACTGCAATCTTCTGCAGAGTACTGACTGTACTAGCAGCTGTGTGAAGATAAATATCAGCACAAACTTTTTTTTTTTAAGGAGGGTACTCTTTTGTTGTTGCAAAACACAATATTAAACACACAATAGAATCTGTTCTTAACTCAAATCTCATATAACATTTCTAAATAGCTGGTACATAGCTAAGTTAAGAACAACCTGATTTGTAGCTATTGAACAACCTTCAAAACCATTAGCAGCTGAGATGACTATTGTATCATTGAGCTATATACTTCCCAGTAAAAAAAATTCACAGTAAAACAGCTACACAACTAACAGAACTTTGCGAAGAGGAAAACGTATTTTTTTAATCATTGCTCCTTTGCTTCTGTACTATGTTTTTTC
The DNA here is from genome assembly GCF_018345385.1 of Vulpes lagopus. Taxonomy (NCBI): domain Eukaryota; kingdom Metazoa; phylum Chordata; class Mammalia; order Carnivora; family Canidae; genus Vulpes; species Vulpes lagopus. The sequence continues at coordinate 132,639,658 of NC_054831.1, forward strand.
TTCTGCACTGCTTAGCACATTTAAGATTTTGTAAGTCAAATTTCAGAAGAGAAAAATCATGTCCTTAAACAGAGGAAAGATAAACCCACATTTTAAAAAATAAAGTTGAGGGCAGCCCCGGTGGCACAGTGGTTTAGCACCGCCTGCAGCCCAGGGCATGATCCTGGAGTCCCGGGATCGAGTCCCACATCAGGCTCTCCGCATGGAGCCTGCTTCTCCCTCTGCCTGTGTCTCTGCTTCTCTTTCTCTCCCTGCATCTCTATGAATAAATAAATAAAATCTTTAAAAAAAATAAATAAAATAAAATAAAAATAAAAATTTTAAAAAAATTAAAAATAAAGTTGAAAGTCCAAACAACTTCTGTTTTATGTATTGTACTGTGGTGTTCAACAGAACACTTTAAAAGAAGACTTTAAAATCTTTCTTCTCCTTTGAGTTCTGACAGACGTACAGAACCAAGCATATACTCTTACCTAAGTATCAGTAAATATAAACTTGAAATCTTACCAGACCAATTGGGAACAGGCAAGGGTTCTAATAAATATTCCTGACACTAGGTCAGAATAAGTGAAGTACTCCAGAATTACAAGAACACACAAAGCACATCAACACTCAGCCACCTACAATCAACTCGCCAGCATGATCTCTTCAGAGTCACAGGTCAGATGGCCTCAACTCTCCAACGGGCGAACTGAAGACTGAAATTTATTTTTCTCCCTGCGGGCCACTAGGCCCCACTGGATCTGAGCCCCAGCCACCTCACCAGCCTCATCTACCATTCCTCTCCTTGCTCCAGCCACACTGGCCTTTTCTAGTCTTTTAAAATAAATAAATAAATAAATAAATAAATAAATAAATAAATAAATAAATAAATAAATAAATAAATAAATAAATAAATCTAGTTTGTTCCTACTCCAAGACCTTTGCTTCTTCCAAGCCCCTCTTCCTAGACTGCTCTTCTTGGGAGACATCTTTGTGTAACTGGCTCCTTCCTATACTAAGGGGTAGGGTGGATAGGGTTTATAGGTCTTGTCTTCCTTGACCCACCAGATATAAAATTATATAATTTGTATAATTTTACTCATTGTTTATTATCTGCCTCCTCTGCCATAAATTGAAGTTCCATGAGACCAGAGACCTTCTGTTCTACTCACTACCACAGAAGAATACTTTGTATGTAGTAGACTCTCAATAAATATTTATCAAACTAATGAAACGGATGGCAGGCTAACTTTCGGGAATTTTTTTTATAAGGAAGTTATTTATTTACTTGAGAGAGCTCGCGTGAGCAAAGAGGGAAAGAGAGAAGCAGGCCCCCACTGAACAGGGAGCCTGATGTGGGGCTTGATCCCAAGACCCTGGGATCAGGACCTGAGCCAAAGGGAGATGCTTAATCAATCAAGTTACCCAGGCGCCCCTAACCTTCAGGAATTTAAAATAGTTTTTAATCATACTATAAACAAGACCAGTGTCGAGATCTCCTCATTATCTGGGTGATAGTTGAGAAGGCTATACAAAGCCCAGAGGAACATCACGTGTAATTTATTTACAAAACCAAACCCACAGAAAGCTTAATCTAGAAGATTATAGTCAGATAATCACCAGCAAGGAATCTGAAAGGTCTTGTGTGTACGTGAGCAAACATCAAAGGTCAGGACTGCGGAAAGTCTGCAAAGACAGAGCTATGTTACTTCAGACAAAGGTAAAAAGAGTAGCAGTGGTACGGCCAGTTGACACTTGGGAGTACTCAGGCTAGGCTAGGAACTGTTCAAGGAACCTTATACATAGTGGCTTGTTTAACCTTCACAACAACTGCTATGTATTAATTGCATTTTTACAGATGAGAAAACTAAGAGAGTTTAAGTAACTTCTCACAGTCAGACATCTAGAAGCCAGAATTCACTCATAAGGCAATCTGCTCCAGAGTCCCTACTCCTAACCACAGGACTATACCACCTCACCAAAAATAACAGCTAGCATTTAGCACTTATCAGTCACTAGAGCTCTACCTCTAATAACCTATGCAATCATCATGATAACCCTATGAGGTCATTACCATAATTACCTGTATGTTACAAATAAGGAAACTAAGAAACAGAAAGCTGGTTGCCTTGGCTCACAAAGCAAGCCCAGATTTAACCCAGAAGTCTGGTTTTAAAGTTCACTCTCCCAAATACCATTCTCACTCCATTCTTAGTGTTTCCCAGATCTGCTACCAGAGATGAATACGTTTTAACTGGAAGTCTGATGAAGGAACTGCGGAATGCCTGACTATCATCCTGGGCTTGCTGTCCATTGATCCCCTCGCATTCATCCCCTCGCCGGTTACTTCATCTCCACCAGGATTCTGCGTCACCAATTTAATCAGAGGGAACTGTCACTTGAAGTCATTTTGAGAAACAATGAACGAATTCTTGAATCAAGTTCTGAATCCAATTTCAAGCTGTGGTGTAACAAAACTGCATAGTAACACCTACTAGGAAATCATGTGATTGCAACCCAGCGGAAAGAAAATGAGAAGGACAATGGGAGACATTTTATACGAGAAGATACCACCAAAAAAAAAAAAAAAATTCCCGTAGGGACTGGAATCAAGGACATGGGTATATATGAAGCAAAGGACAGTCCAACTGGCTAAGGATGACAGGAAAAATACAGCAAAGGAAAATTAAACAGCTCTGTGTTAACTAAATTTCCCAAAGTCCCAGCACCACCATGCTGCAAAGCTGACCACTGTCTTGGACGCTTGCTCAAGGGATTTCAAGTCCACAGAGACCATTTTCATGGTTTTCATGGACTGTCTAGGACATTTTTAAATGGAAGTGAATAAACAGAAACTTGAATTGCAGCCAATTTTAGTTAATGTATCTATTCCAAAAAGGAACAATCATTTACCTCAGAGCCTCTTTAAGGACACTTCCATGCAGGATCACTGCAGATTTGCCTTCCCAGACAACACGAAAACAGGGACAGAGATATGGACTTGACTGTTGCAGAAATACAGCAGCACTCTAGGCTTCCGAATGCTAACTGCCCTGCATGTACTCAGTGACCTCTGGCCTCACGACAAACTCCAGAAGATGATTTTCCTCTTCTTTTCATCTCAATGATTAAAGCCTCCAAATAAAAAAATTGGCAGAAAAGAAGAAACCCATTCCACTTAACTTCCATTCTGAATAAAATCTAGGAAGAAAAAAAGCTAATCCACATCTACATGACACTGAAGACCAAGAATGTGTTTTCAGTTAACACAGAAGGACCACTGCTACTGACAGTGTCCTATACTTGGACAAATCTGCCCTGGGACAGTTCGTGGTGTATTTGTATCTTAGGAGGAGGGACTGAGCTGCCACACGCTTAACTCACCGGTATCTCTAAGGATGCAGTATGTAATTACTTAACACAATCTTCATGCCTTGGTGCACAGAAAGCAGTGGCAACTGTATATTTAAAACAAAGACCTTGCGATGCGTTGATGAACCACTTTCAAACATAATCCTTTTAAGGTAGGCAAAGTCATTACTGTCAGTCACAAAAATAAATGCATGCATAGTAACTCACAGCAGCCCAGCTCTTAACACTCTTACCTTTAAAGTTTTATAGTAAATGGCCCTGTTGATTTCCAGTGGAAATAAATTTTGCTCTTCTCCTGAGCAAGCCCAATTCACATATCGCAGCCAGTTCCCCTTCTCTGGATCGGTGGCATCAATGCACATCCATCCCAAATTTGGGTAATATACCTTGGAGGAGAAAGGGAGGACACACCATTGTTAAAACAGGAGTGTCTTCAAAATGTTTCCATTTTTAACTTTCGAGATAATTCCTTTTTATCATATGCAGTACTCAACAAAACATTTCACAGAAACAAAATACACGGGGATCCCTGGGTGGCTCAGCGGTTTGGCACCTGCCTTTGGCCCAGGGCGTGATCCTGGAGTCCTGGGATCAAGTCCCGCATCCGGCTCCTTGCATGGAGCCTGATTCTCCCTCTGCCTGTGCCCCTGTCTCTCTCTCTCTCTGTCATAAATAAATGAATAAAATCTTTTAAAAAAAAATAAGCAACAGAGAAAAAACTAAAAGATGAAAAACGGAGAGCCAAGACTGATAATCCTCATTAATCATTTCTCTATCTGGGCTGGAGTCATTTTTTTCTCCTAAACTTCAAGAACGATAGCAAGTATGTGTAATGATCTCTAAATGCTCTGCAAATACTGTCTGCACACAAAGACAAATAACAACTCCAGTCCCTAAATGTAATTGGAAAAGAAGAGTGAGCTGCCGGCAGCACCACACCACACCAAGTTCCCTGAGTGTTCTGGGAATGTGGGGGCCCAGTTCTGCTGGACTACACAGTTTAGAGGTCCCTGGGCTTCAGGAAATGAACGTGCAGTGTGAACCCCACTGTGTGTGATGGCGCTCGGGTGCTCTTACAAACTCAGCTGACCCTCCAAACCTTCTCTACCTAATCATCTGTAGGACTAAGGTGCTATGGAACACACTCTGGGAAGTACCAGTGTCCTTCCAAAGTAAAGACCTGAAACCCGACTTCCCTCTCAGGACTCCCATCAAACCTACTCATCCACTCTGGGTCAATGTCCCCATCCTACCCACCTCTGCCAAACTTCCAGCATTTCTCATTCCTTTATTTGAAAGTCTATTTAGCAACAATATTTAACTTTTATCTTTGTATATACACACATACATGTATACACATATAAAAATATGCATACATACATATATAGATCATATATGTGGGGTTTTTTTTTACTTCCCCCCAAACTAGACTGTAAAACGCTTGATTATGCACTGAAATAGAACCAAAGGGTCAACTGGTGATAGACCTGTCAAAAATAAAAAAGAAATGTGTCTTTTACCTTCTCTTTAGGAAGAAAGGAAAGACTCTTGTTGTTTCATTTGTTCCCTACACATACACAGCCAAGACTCCCCCACTCATTTCTTCTTTTCTCTCCTACCCACATTACACACTCTTCTTTACCGCCTCTGTCCCTCTGGAACAAAGCTCTCATGCCTCACTCCCTGCTTTCTTGAGCATGTCTGTGTCTCCCAGCCTGTATCTGTGTCTGAGCAGCATCCACCTCAACGGGTGCTAACCATACTTCTTTCCTGTGAGGAGTCAGATGTCAGGCATAATGCTATATGCTTTCCATGTCATCTCATTTAACCTTAGGCAGCAGGTTCACTATTATCACTTTTTAACATGTGGAAATTGAGGATCAAGAGTTCAACTGGACTTTCCCAAAGTCACTCACTTAAATCCAAATCTGCCTGACCTAACCATACTTATCAGCACCTTCCTTGACCATCCTAGTTAAAACTGCAAATCCTTCTCTTCCCATCACCCCACAGCCATCCTACCTGATTTTTCTTCAAAGCATTTATGCTCTTTTAAAGTATGAGATCATCTCCTTACTTATTTTTTTTAGTGACTGCAACCCCACACCACAGCATTAGCTCCATGAAGAAAAGACACGTCAGCCTTTGCACTCACTGCAGCACTCCCAAGGCTTGACCAGAGCCTGCCACTGAGGAGGCTCTCAATGAATAACTATGGAATGACCTAAAGGATGTTGTCACACACCAAGGTGCCACCAGCATCAGTTAATGAGCACCGACTATGTGACCGGTAGCATGCCAAGGAGTGTTTTCACTGTCCTGTACGTGTCTCCTCTGAGTTTATTTAGAAATTGGATGTCTACTGAACATCTACCTACACCACTCTAAAGAAAAGTTATCTGTGTCCCATTAGACCCCTTTTCAAGCTATCATTTACCCTCGGCGCGCACACACACACACACACACACACACACACACACTCTTGTCCCTGCAAACAGAGAAAGGGAAGTCCTCAAGTGGTATGTTATGAAGAGACAGCATCACAATGAAAAATTTAAAGTGAAACTTCACACACCAAATAATAGAAGGGGCTTTATTTTAAAATGTTTAACAGACATCTGTCATGTTTGCCAGCATGATGGGATAAGGGTAAGGGAGCAACTGTACGCTAACACGAGCAGTCCATCCAAAGTGTTGTTTCGACTTATCACAGCGGATGGCAGAGTCCTACTCACTCCCCATAGACATACTGACGTAGATCCAGAAATCACCAGGACAAACAGAGATGGTGCTGGAAAACCCCACATAGTCAAAGAAGGCAGCTGGGGAGAGACACCAAGTCTGCCCACCAACCAGGATAACCATACAAGCTGTGCCAGAATTCCCTGGCTCCCAGGTCAACACAGACCTCTGTGGCCCACTTGGATGAATTATTTATTTATGAATGGCTTATTTTATTTCAAATGGACAAAAGCATCTGCTATGTCATATTTAAACTAGAATACTAATTCATATAAAAAGATGAATACCTCAATTTTTTAAAATGTGGAAAAATAATTCACAAAGGAATACACATGGCCAAAACCTCATGAAAGAAATTAAACTTATCTAATAATCAAAAAATAACTTCAAATTCAATAATTTTTACCTATCAACTTGGTAAAAAGAAATTTTTAAGAGAAACAAAAACAGGATTAGAAAGCAAACATCCTCCAAACAGTGCTGATCAGAGAATTAATTGGTATCATTTTTTTTTGGATGGGATTTAGCAGTCCATGACAAAAAAGCTTTAAAACGTATACACACTTTAGCCAGCATACCCACTTATAGGAATTTATTCTCATGAGATAATTGGCAATTATACCAAGATGTATGTACAAGAACATTCCTAACAGTGCGGTTTATTACAGACTGTTTTCCATTAATTGCTAAGTGGAAAACACAATGGATCAGCTCAGTATGATAATCCAGTGCACATAGCAGAATACTAAGTAGACATTAAAAAGTACTTTTGTGTAAACAGTTGGTTTATGTGGAATCTTTTATTTTGTTAGCTATTTCTGTATCCCTTAAGAATTTTTCCAATGAACTTGTATTATTTCTACAATTGGAAGAAAACATAGGCAACGACAAGCTGGAGGAATATTTTTATAGGTATAAAAGAATACTATTGACAACTGAATAAAGCCACTTACAGAAAGTATGGCTTAAGATGATGTCATTTTTTTTCTTTTTGGGTTTTTTTTTTTTTTAAGATCTTACTTATTTATATAAATAGAGAGAGAGAGAGAGAGAGAGAGAGAGAGAGCGCGCATGAGCTGGAGGAGGGGCAAAGGGAAAGGGAGAAGCAGACTCCTTGCTGAGCAGGGAGCCGGACATGGGTGGACCCTGGGATCATGACCTGAGCCAAAGGCAGATAGATGCTCAACTGACTGTGCCACCCAGGCACCCTTACCATTTTTGTCTTAAACACAGGAATATATGAAGAGAAAAATAACCTGACACTAAATACATGAAAATCTTACTAATGGTTATCTCTGAGAAGTGAGATTTTTCTATCATTTTTCTTTCTTCCGCTCATCTGAATTTTCTGCCTTTCCTCCACTGACTTAGTATAATCTCTAAATAAAAAAAAGGGGGATCCCTGGGTGGCGCAGCAGTTTGGCGCCTGCCTTTGGCCCAGGGCGCGATCCTGGAGACCCGGGATCGAATCCCACATCGGGCTCCCGGTGCATGGAGCCTGCTTCTCCCTCCGCCTGTGTCTCTGCCTCTCTCTCTCTCTCAATCTCTCTGTGTGACTATCATAAATAAATAAAAATTTAAAAAAATAAAATAAATAAATAAAAAATTAAAAAAAGGTTGTGGGTGGGGAGAGCAAGTTAGTCTTCAGTATGAAAGCCCAAGTGTGCCTGACGTAAGCCGAGGCCTGCTGACACTCCTCCTCCTGCCACCACCACCATCATCATCACACACACATCATTTTTTTAAGTATATAGCTTTTCCTTTTTTTATTGAGAGTCTAGCCTTATAATTAGAAATGGGGATAAAAATGTGTTTTTATATCATTTCTACCTTAGTTGGTCAAACCTTGGTTTCAAATTGTATTTCACTTCAGTGACTCACACACAGAACCCAAATATTAAGATTAATGTTAACTCCCAATGCTACACTACACAGCAGAAGTGCTGTAGCACCATTAGGCTAGGGTAGTGGAGAACCAACCAGAATCCCTTCCTTTCACATGAAGATAATGCAAAAGCAGCTAAAACTCCCACTCTAGCTCAAACTCAACAAAAGACATGCAACAAATCTATTTCCAAATCTTTATAATGACCAAAAAATATTTTCATATAATTAATCATTTTTCCTGACCCAGTCTATAACACAGTCCCTTTTAACAAAAGCAAGGGTACTTGACTATGTATATATAAACAATTTTTTACAAATTAACTTTCAAATGGAATTCCCTACTTGGAGAAAAAGAACTCAAAGGGGAAGAGCACCGCCACCCCAAGCACTGGGCGAGGTGTTTAACATGTTATTTTATTTAACCTTTACAAGAACCCCATGAAATATACTGAGCCCCTTTTTAAAATCAGGACACTAGAGAGAGTTGGTCATTTTACTAGAATACTAAAGTCACTAAAGTTTGAGCCGGGATTCAAACCTGGTTCCCTCATGTATGCATCCATTTCAATTTTCCTCTTTCCAAACCCCTCCTCCCACGCTTCACCTTCCCTCCATTATCCAGGCCTGACCTCCTTTCTGCCCTCACCACTGAACAAAGACTGGGTATTAATTTTTTGTCAAACAAAACATAGTCTTTGTACCACTCAATTTCTATTCAGTTTAATCCAGTCCTTTTGAAATAGTTATAAAATAATCTAAATTCAAAATTCAGTACACACTCCAATTTAGAAACAAATCAAAATTAAATCCTCCTGATGCACAGAGGATGTTCTGCAAAGAACAAGCCAAACTATTCAACATACTTACCTCATGAGTTAGGGGTAAGAGTTTTCATATAGATCCTTCCTTATCAATTACTTGTTCTTTTCTAAACGTGTTCAAATTCATAAATTGAAAAAAATTCTCATTCAGTTAATGCAAATGTGCATCATTCAAATCCTCAACTGCTTGGTTGAGGTCTGAGGTTCCTACCCACTCTCAACTCACAGTAACCAGCTGACTGTGACAGAAACCACTCCCAGACAGAAGATGCCCCCTCATGCTGAATCAGCTCTGGTGCTGAGATACGTCTTTTGTGCATCCAGACGGCCCACCGAAAACGAAGAGTCTACAGTGATAAAGCCATTCTGTTGGCTGTTCTCCAACTTGCCCTCCAAGGAGCTTTAACATGTTATTAGGTGGGGGCAGCCCGGGTAGCTCAGCGGTTTAGCGCCGCGTTCGACCCAGGGTGTGATCCTGGAGTCCTGGGATCAAGTCCCATGTTGGGCTCCCTGCATGGAGCCTGCTTCTCCCTCTGCCTGTGTCTCTGCCTCTCTCTCTCTCTCTCTCTCTCTCTCTCTCTCTCTCTCTGTGTGTGTGTGTCTCATGAATAAATAAAATCTTAAAAAAAAAAAAAAAAAAAACATGTTATTAGGTGGGACAAAACCTGTCCTGGAGGTCCGGGCTCCTGAGGCTCCTTTCTGTCTTTATTTCTCTGGGAATCTAGCTTGTTGGAATTTCCAACACTTTGACCTATACACTGTTTCTCACTTTCCCTGCCTGTTCCTGGAAGACAGACAATCCCCATCACCATTTGTGGAGACTGACAAAGGCGGAACGGGGAGACAAGAGGCTAGCATCTCGACAAGCCCACCTCGCAGTAAATCAGCTTGCAGAAGTCAGTTTCAGGATTTCCAGCCCACACGGTTACTCTGGTCTTTCAGTTCAAAATGCAGCCCATGCTCTCAAATATTAGAAGAGAAGGAAATTCTAAGCAAAAATGAAGACCAGTAATCATTTAAAAAGTACTCAACTACGAATACATACATAAATGTGTTTTAGTCCTCCATAAGATCACTCAAGTATTTTTCTTTTATGTTCAAATTCAACTAATATTTACCGGGCCAAATTCATCTATATCAAGTAATTTCATAAACGTCATCTCATTTGTAGCCAAACTAATGAGGAGCTTGTTGTCCTCATTTAAGAGTGAGGAAAAAGAAGAAAAGAACAGCCTCGCTTGGTATGGGAGCATTTCAATGAAAACATTTAATGAAAGTTGTATCTCCGTAAGTTATTAACACTGCTACCTGGAAAATACCACACCTTCTTCTTGGTATGTTCACATTCCAGTCATTCTTGAGTTACAGAATTAGACACTTGGAGGGCTTGTTAAGGACCATAAAACTGCCACCCCACAGAAATAACTTTCTGGAGGCTAGAGACTGGATCTTTGGTACCAACTACTTCACTCCTCAGATTGCTTTAGAAAACCACAGGTTTCTTTTTAGAACTATTTAAACACATCAGTGCATCTGAAATATTCTGAAGATTCTAGAGTAAGAGAAATAAAGGGAATCTAATAGGTGGTGGCACATTATACTACAATAAGCAAACTTGTAGGCAATCCTAAAATACAAATTGAAAAACTAAACAAGTGGGCTTCTCAAGCCTGCAAAGTCCCATACCACAGCCATTGTTACCAAAGCACAGCACTGACTGACTGACCCTTGACACTCTTTTTTGGAATTACTTTAAGTTTCATACCTACAACTACACAGATGTATTTGGAAAATCTCCCAACAATGGATGTTCAATAAATATTCACAGGTTTGAGGTAGGTGCCCTGATCAATACTCAATGGATCAACAAAGTAAATCATTCTAACACTGGACTATGGATGTTTAAGCATGCCATGTAACCCCATATATCATATGCAAAATATATATCATATATAAATATGGATATAGAGCATTTGTATATTTTCTTGGGAGATTTTCAAAAGGGCCCACAACACAAAGAAGAATAAGGAACCTCTGGGCTCTGCTAGCAGGAAGAGCACAGAGTAGGCAACCAAGAAGCTTGGACTCTCAGCAGGACTCCAGGACTGACAGCTTTAAGACATCAAGCAAGCCCCTTCACACTCAGATTTCTCACCCGTGCAAAGATTTAGGGCAGTTCCAGTACTCTTTTATTCCACAAACAAAACTTTCCAAAGGGTATATCACCAGTAATCTACACAATAGCACGCATGTTATATGCCAAATTTAGTGCTCCAGAACTTCGGACAGTGGTAAAAGCACATGCATGGTAAAAGCTTCACAAACAGGGGTTAAAAGAAGGCATAATACACTCCCAAAGAGTTCTGGGTTTTCTGGGGTTGTTTTGGTTTTTGTTTTTGTTTTTGCCTCAGACCAAGCCACCCATCTTGGGAAGATTATTTGGGAAGATCACTTCATTCTCCATATTTCAATGCCCTCGTCTGTTCTGAAGTTCCTCAGAAAAGAATATGATCGGCCTAGGAGTTTCTATGGCTAACTCTACAGCTACTCCACTTTTAAGTACCTAGTTCAAAATCTTCCCCTATTAACCACATAGCTTCACAGTAAACCGAAGACACCAGACATCACCATGCTTACTCCCACCACTTCTCCTTTCTAGACACTGAGACCAGAGCTCAGAAAACTTTTTCTGTAAAGACCGAGCAATGAATATTTTCAGCTTTGCAGGCTATTCAGTCCCTGTCAGAACTACTCAACTCTGCCACCATAGGGCCACAGCAGCCACCAATAACATGCAAACGAATGAGTGTAGCTATGTCCCAATACAACTTGAATCATGAGCTGACATGTGAATTTCATATTATTTTCATGTGTCACAAAACATTTTATTTTTGTTTATATCACTTAAGAATGTAGAAACCACTCGTACCTGCAGGACCATAAGGAACAGGTGACAGGTTGCATTTCCATGTGACCCTGGTCTTTTCCTCTGCTACTTACTCTAGAAGTTGGAATGAAGAGCTGAATAGTGCTTACTGGAAAAAGGTTCTACAGGATCAACTAGCTGACTGCTCTCTTTTCTTGCCTCCATTTTTAACTTAGAAATAATCTGAAATTAGGGGCCCCTGGGTGGCTTAGTCAGTTATGGTCTGCCTTCAGCTCAAGTCATGACCCCAGGTCCTGGGATCGAGCCCCACAGGGGACTCCCTCCTTCTCCCTCTGCCTGCTTCACCCCGTTTGTGTGCTCTATGTTAAATAAATGAAATCTTAAAAACAAAAACAAAGCCTAAAATTAGAAGTGCTGAGCTAGCAAAGACCAGGGAATGCACTTGCTAACATCTAATGCTAACAGTGCAGACTGATAAAAAGTTATTCACTTCCTTAAATAATTAAAGTCCTCTCATTATAGAGAAAGACTTATCAATTTTAGTTGAGATACAGTTCTACATCTTCCCGCCATCCCTGACTCAAAAGTTGTTGCCTAAAAGAATACCACCCAATAGAAGCAGTGAAGTATTGGTTTCTATTTATAAGAATGGGACAGGGGAGGGGCTACAAAAAAGATTAACAATCTGGATTGATTGATTGATTGATTTTAAAGATTTTACTTATTTATTCATGAGAGACAGAGAGAGAGGCAGAGACACAGCCAGAGGGAGAAGCAGGCTCCCTGCAAGGAGCCCGATGTGGGACTTGATCCCAGACCCAGGGGTTCACACCCTGAGCCGAAGGCAGATGCTCAACCACTGAGCCACTCTGACATCCCAATAGTACTGGGTTTTAAAAAGCGGAGAAAAAATATGTACTTTTGGTGGCTATGTAAATTAGTGCAATCCTTCTGGAGGTCTGTTAGCAAAATTCACCAGAGATTAAAATGTATATAACTTTTGACTTAACAATTATACTTCCAGAAACCTATCTTAAGATAACAGACAAGTGAGCATACATGTATATACAGCAAGTTTCATACTTGGAAGAACTGTTAATATCATGAAAAGATTAAAACTATTTAAATATCCAACCTGCTAAACAATGGAAGGATGGGATGAATTCTAGGTGGCCATAAGAAATAATGATGCAGATGGAACTATTTGACATGGATATGTCCACAGCATATTGAAAGAGAAAAACACGTCACAAAACCGCACGTGCTGTTTGATCTCAATTGCACGAAATGTCTATATATGGTGTTTGTATATGCACCAGTGTACATGAGAGACAGAAGAAAAACAGAGACAGAGAAGCAGACACTTAGAGGAATGTTCACCAAAATATTCACAAATGATTTTTACTTTGTTGTTTATAGTTTTTGGTATTATATACGTTACATTACAATGAGCATGTATTACTTTTATAATTTAAAAAAAGCTTATTAGGAATGCCTGGGTGGCTCAGTAGTTGCGTGTCTGCCTTTGGCTGGGGGCCTGATCCCGGGGTCCTGGGATGGAGTCCCACATCAGGCTCCCAGAGGGGGAGAAGCAGGCTCTCCTGTGTCTCTGCCTTGCTCTGTCTCTCATGAATAAATAAAAAATCTTTGAAAAAAAAACTTATTAGAATTTACACCAAGCCCTAATGAAAACTATGAACTTTAAGTGATAACGATGCATGTGTGCAGGTTCATCGAGTTTCTAACAAATGTACCGCTTGCTGCAATAGTGGGGGGAGATGGCAGTGTACAGAACTCTCTGTACTTTCTGCTCGATTTTGCTCTGAACCTAAAACTGCTCTAAAAAATAAAGCCTATAAAAAAAAGTTTATTAGAACAATTCACAGGCAAACAACTCAGATGTTCATCTCATGGGAAGCGATCTGAGACCCATGGAAGTGAATCTGAAAGGCTTTTGTCAGAAGCAGTATTAGAATACTGCAGATGGCTCAGTATGGGGGGCAGGTGGGGGGGCTAGTCACAGCAAGTATCACACCAAGTTCAGCAGTTAAGCTGGCTAGCAAGCAAGTCCTCCCCAGAAGCAGCTCAAAGAATGCTCTCCTCTTAGGAGAACCTGACAGTTCTGTGCATTCACCCTGAGGATACTTGACTGTTTCTCTCCTGTTGTTTCTGATTTAATAGAATGTTTTCAGTGAAAGCTTAGAGGACTTAAGACTGTGTTAGATAATCAAGGGCTCAAGAAAAGCAATTTAACACTTTGTCTTAGATTAGCTTTAAAATGGAGTTCTAGCTGGGGCAAGAGACCAGGCTGCTAAAAGATAAGCTGGTCTTAAGGGGCTTTAATGGAAGAACAAATGCCAAGATGAGATTTTAATGATAAGCAGTTTCTGTTATGTTAATAAGAGGCATTCTGATGCAAGTCTGAGGGTAAGACTAAGGTTGGAATAAATTAATGAGGATATACTAAGTTTTATTTGGTGTTTCTTTTTCTTTATAAGAAATATATACATTACAATTGATGCTTCCTATACTTTGCCTCATGTATACTTCTACATATATGTCAGATATATCTACTTTTATTTTAACAGAGCATAAAGCGTACAGTTTTCTCTAAAGTATACATACCTTGTAATCGCAACTATCTGAATGACATCCAGTTGGTTTTTTAATGACAAGAAGGAAAGGCTAGCCTTGACAAGAACTCAATCTTTAAATGTAATAAGAAATGGACGTGTCATAAGATTCACAAACTGTGGTAGTACACAAGTAGAAGTACCTTAAGTTAACAATGCAATATTAACACATTTATAAGTAGAAGTCAAATCCCTAATAGGTCATGGCTCCAAATTACAATTTTCACCAAGCTGACTATGAACTCATACTACATATGAATTTCAACACAAATGAAACTTAATTTACAAAAGACACTATTAATAATTTACATTCTATGCCCTAAAATATCCAATTGTTACATTGGGTAAAATAGGTATGATAAACTTAGGTGTAATATTAATGACATTTGGTCAAGTTTAGCATTATACACACAGAACTAGACAATGCATTTCCTGGTTTCCAGACATTAGCTTCACGGAGATTAGCATTAACTTGATAGAACATATTTGTTAGTTTCCCTTGAGAAATTTCTAAAATTAAAAGTGCCATTTATTTTCGGGCATAGTTTTGTGGTCAAGACATTTTTAATCATTCAGGCATTAGCTTGAATAATTAGTATCATTTTTTGGCTGGGCAGTTCTACAAATATAGCACTTTTACTTCAGAAGCAGTGAAACAGCATAATGTGATTATTCTCATGTTAAATCCTCATTTCCTAAGGCCCCCTGGATTAACCGGCATCAGATTTATTATAAGGGATTCACAACAAAGAAACTCAAAATTACTGGAAGGAACTGTAGGAATCTTCAAGTTAAGAAACATTGCTTGTCTCACTGAAAACAACAGCAAAATAACTCAGATGTACAAATGTCACAGAACTCCTTGATGCAAAGTATCCAGACATTTCCTAGGCATATTTTATTTTTAGGCCTCTGGATGTTTACGTGTAAAACAGCTGTGAGTCAATATAAGACCATCTGATAGAAATGCTTTTCTAACCACTGAAAAACTTCACTTGTTTTGATAAAGAGTCACACCAACTGAGATCCTATCAGAATGTGAAGAGCTTCCCCAGAGCACCTGATCCGAACTAAATTCCACATAAATGCTGAATTTGCATGCAACTTTCCAGGAAACAGTAACAATATACTTTATCCTCATGGTTATCTTAATAAGGTATTTTTTTATTAACCCCATTTTTAAATTGAGAGCTTTGGGGCCCACAGGTTAAGAACCCAGAGAGTCACAAAGCCAAAGCCTTGATTTGAGGCCAGCCAATCCAATGAAACATTTTTAAATGCCTCACTGTCAGGCAGCTGACATGGGTTCTGGTTCTGCATCAATACCACTCTCAACATAAGAGGAACACTTTACCTCCATTCTTGACAGCTTCACCTCTGTGAGCAATATGCTAATGCTCTGCATGGTACTCTAGGACCATTGTGAGAACATGAAATAAAATTAAAGCCCTGTGAGAAATCCAAAGAGCTATATAAATGTGCCATGTGCTAAATATATCCAACTCTGAATATTCCAGCAACCAGAGATTATTTTCTAAAACACAGAGAAGACCCTAACACTGTTTTATTTGTGGCTACCTCGGAAGTCTTTTATGTTATCTATCTGGAAGCCTGCAATGTAACAGACCAAAGTCTCCACTGTAATGTAAAACACCCTGAACAGGTAATAGAAAAAGTGGATTTGACATTTATTGTTGAAGACAGACAAGCAGCTTCAAAATACAAATGTGAACAGCACTCTGTGTCCAAAGAAACACATTTTCTCTTTAATAAAAATATTCTTGAGGGATGCCTAGGTGGCTCAGTGGGTGGAACATCCAATTCTTGGTTTTAGCTCAGGTCATGATCTCAGGGTGGTGGGACAGAGCCCCAGTCAGCCCCCAGCTCAGTGGGGAATCTGCTTCCCTTCTCCCTCTCCTTCTTCCCCTCCCCACTCCCTCTGTCCTTCCCCGACTCATGCACTCTCTCCCGAAAATAGAGGTCTTTAAAATATATATATTCTTGATTTTAAAGAACGTTAAGATGACTTTTTAACTTCAAAATGTCAAATCCTGAGAGAATAGAATGATTTCCGAGAAGACGTACAGAACACTGGTAAAGAACCAGAATTCTTTCTTACCTCCCACATGTACACATTATTCTTAACCTGAGATCTTTTTTTCTTATCACCAACAAATGGCCCAAACTTTTTGCCTTTTAAAATTGGTTTAGTGGCCCAGACACCTAGAAAATGAAACAAATATTTTTATCATGTTATTGTGGTTATTTTAAAAACTGAAGTATTACAGTCAATTCTGTTTCACAAAATAGTTAGAAGGCTAACAAGATAATGTTAAATCAATGGAGAGCAAGTGAAGTCAAATGAAATTAAGTCTTCCACAAAGATTTTTCTTTTTCTTCTTTATATTCTTCTGTATTTCCCAAATAGCCTGTAGAGAACCTACATTGTTTGAGAAGTAGGAAAGAATGTTTTATATTTGTTTCTATTTTTAACAAGTAAAATTGCTCAGACGGTCCAATCACAAATACCTGGAGAACAGAACACCACAATCACAACAACTAAGGGGAAAAAAACCATGAGAAAGGAATGAAACTAGAAATAATTATTTAGACTCCTTTCTACTCTTCTGTAGATTTCATACAGTCTCTACTGCACATGAATTGCTTTTAGAAAGGCTTGGAATGCTGTTTTATGGATAAATATTTTTGAAGTTTGTTTGCTCAAAATGGAACACACTTTCCTCTGCCATCTCCAGCTAAGTCTCCTGAAAACTTAGCTGCTGTAACAACTCACTTTGCTGAGCTTCAAACAGCCCAGAGCTACACCTGCCGCTACTCCGTCATATTCCTGGTGTGTTCTGTGCATGGACCAGAAGGCAGGCAGACAGGCTGAAGAAGCTTCAGGCAAAATGGCAGAAGACAGCCCTGGAGTCAAAGCAACCAGCACCGAAGAGGTGACACTCACTGACGACAGCCCTCTGGACAAGTTCCCTCATCTGCTCTCAGAGAATGCACAGAAGGAAGGTAGAGGCCTAGCCAGTCTTGCCCAGATAGGAGGCTCAAATTTCACTTTTCTGTAGGTCTACAAATCCAATTTGATAACAGAGCTAACAATCAGTTAGTGGAGCTATACAACCTACCACTTTCGTGTGAATGATACAATGTAAGTACTTACTGAAGTCCATCATGTGTCAGGTACTACAGACATAAAGATAGGCAAGAAACAATGGCACTCACAATCAATGAAAAGGGCAGATGTGAAAACAAATACAAAATAATGAAATCAAATATAATAACATACATTCAAGTTCCACTGGAATCAGAGAGGAAGGAACAAATACACTCAGTAGAAAGAAAAGGCCCAAGGAACAGTGGGAGGGAACACTTGGCTAAGTCACAAAGGATGGTAGATGGGTGTGTGGATATTTCTGGCTTAGTTTTATAATCTATGTCCACCCTGGATTCTTGACTGGAGAAGGCAGCGACACCACATAATCCTCTAAGTCTAAATGTAAATCTGTTTCTTTTATGATGAGCTACCTACCTTAAATGCTCTCAAAGGATGCCTGGATACAGGCGGTTCTCCCCCCAGCCCCCTCCACCCTCTGTGACCCTGGTCCTCACCAATCCGAGTCTTGTCAACAGCAGATGGGAAAAGCCTCACTTCCTCCGGAAGTCCTCGGAGCACATGTTCAGGTACCTCAGCCAGGCTCTCAGCAGCTGCAACAGGCTCAGTGTTCTGCAAGTCAAGAAACAGAAGGATCAGAGCGGAGGGAAGCAAACCCAGTCAGCTTTTTTCTTTTCTGGTCCAATAAGCAAATATGCAAAAATGTAACTGAAATCTGAAGCTGGCAAGCCAGAGCAAGGGGACCATGCTGGGAGCATTTCAGGAGCTGCTCTCTCTGATGGCTGCTGGTGAGTCTCTAAAGGAAATTACTGCAACCTTCAAGCATGTCTGTGTCAATCTATTTTGTTCCAACCACCTGTAGTCATTTTCCAAATATGTAAATATCTGGCACCATAATGTTTTTACTCCCACAGAATCTGAAAGTAAACACCTTACTTTTAAATCAAAGGCTACCATCAGCATTTTAGAACATTTAAAAAATAAAAATCAACACTCTCTACTTTAAAGAATACTTTCGGCACACACTATAAAGGACCTGCCAGCCAGCCAGACCCCACCTCATCTATGCTTTCATCCCTCCAGCAACAATAACCCCCTTGAATATTCCAACAGGAACACTACAACTTTTTCCTGGGCCCTCAATGGAAATGTGACCTTTCCAGGAAACAGTAATTTCCTACTTATATCAAGTCACTAAATTAACAAAGTCACCAGAATATCACAGTCTTAAGAGATAGAGAATATTATACAATTACCAACCAAAATTCACTTTAATCTTAAGAAATAAGATTACTATTAAGTATGAATATAAGGGAACAGAAAGGGGAAATCTGAGCCAACTGGTAAAACAAAACTGTTATTTTAAAAACAACATTCAAACAAATAACATTCAATGCATAACATTCAATCAAGGAAAACCAAATGTCTTTTAACTGCTACCCCATGGGCCCCAAAGAACCAGTGCATATCACACCACCAGTAAGAATGATGGGTTCTATAGTCTAGGTTTGTTTTTGTTTTTTTTTTTTTCACTCCAAGGGAAACATTTCTCAAGGACTTTCAAAGAAGCCAAAGTAGGCAAAAAGCAAACTCCAACCTAAAGAGCTTAATTTTTCCACAATGAAGCTCTTACAGCTTTTAAGAATGTTTTGTGCAAAGATGAGAATATCATCCAAATTTGTGTGCTCCCAATATGTCGATTTTTTTTTTTTAAGTATCAATAGGCTGCTTCAAGAGAAATAAATCCCACAGCAATGAGCAATTCATTATGAAGGTGTACTCTGGTCTGCTCTGAGTTGGAATGCACACAAGTGGGTATCTACAGCCTGAGAGTCATTTCTCCAACAAGGCAAAGCTGACAGTGTGGACACTTCAGAAGCACAAATGCTTTGATCCTGCTGGATCTGGATCTACAGCTTGGTCCTGACAATATCACCAAACACAAGTTAAATGCCTTGCAAAACATGGGAATATCAAAACTGCTCCAGAAAATGGGCCTTATGGTATTTTTTTTAAAGATTTTATTTATTGATTCATGAGAGAGAGAGAGGCAGAGACACAGGCAGAGGGAGAAGCAGGCTCCATGCAGGGAGCCCGACCTGGGACTCGATCCTGAGGCTTCAGGATCACACCCTGGGCGAAAGGCGGCGCTAAACCGCTGAGCCACCCGAGGTTGCCCCTTATGGTATTTTTAATTAGCTAAAATGTGAATAAATTTAGGACACAAACTTCTCACTTTTAAATATAGTACCCCCATTTTTAAATGTTTAATTGATTAAGTTATCTTGGAAGCATAATTTTTTTTTCCAATGGAGGAAAAGGTGTGAAATTAGTCGTCAGTATCCTAGGCTACATAATAATTATTTTTAATACTGATAAATTAAGCAAAATTAAGAAGAGTCTCAGCCAAAGCTCCAAGTCCTATCAGCACATGCCTATTTAGCAGAGTGAGAGTTTTCCTCTTCTTCTCAGGTGGGACCCTGACCTAACATTCAAAAGGATTTGACACAATTTAACCTCCCCAAGAACTTGGAAAAGACAGTGTGCCAGCTACTCTAACTGATACTTCCAGGCACTATGACAATAATACTAACAAGCTGATATTTCCTGAGAAACTCCTGGGGGCCTCAGTGCAAAGTGCTGCACTAACAGTCTTCTATGCATGACGGCATTTACTCCAAACAGCTCAAGGGACAAGGACCGACACTGCTTCTTCCATCCCCACCTCCACTTTCTCCCCCAACTCTCATCCCCAAAATACACAGAGTGGAAGAAACTGAGGCTTAGGAAAGTCGTCTAAGTTGCCTAAGGCCAGGATTTGAACCTCTGTCTGATCCTGAGCCCAAGTTCATAACCACTGTGCTATTTCCAGTTAAGATTCTCCTGGATACGGTCGGAGGACCTAATGTAAAACATGGCTAACTATAGTTGATAGCACTGTATTACAGGACTGAAATTTGCAAAGAGGGTAGAACTTCAATGTTCTCACCAAAAAAAAAAAAAAAAAGGAAAAAGGTAAATATGAGAGAGATGGATGTGTTAATTAACTAGATGGTTAACAGATCTCAAAATACCACAATGTATACTTTAAATATCTTACAATCTGTCAATTATACCTCAATAAAGCAGGAAAAAAAAGAAAAGAAGATTCTGCTGGAATATAATTTGAGAACCTGTGCCCTAAAACTTTCAAACTTCCATGGAAGGGTCAGCAGGAAATGGCTCCTAAGGGAGGAATGGTCATTCCCATAGGAAA
Organism: Vulpes lagopus; assembly: GCF_018345385.1. Lineage (NCBI taxonomy): Eukaryota > Metazoa > Chordata > Mammalia > Carnivora > Canidae > Vulpes > Vulpes lagopus. The sequence continues at coordinate 132,660,365 of NC_054831.1, forward strand.
TTTCTAACTTAGTGTAATACGAAGATCATGTATGTTAACATGTTGCTACACATGTAAATATAAAACACCTCAATAGAGCTCCCACAGGAAAAAAGATAAGACAAATTCCTATGCATTTATTTACCTGCCTTTCAGTGAGTCCATGTTTTTAAATTTGGGCTCATTTAACTAGGGGAGGAAACTTTTTTTGTTTATTTTAGTATCTTTCACACAACAAGACTCAACTAAATTCAAGGACCCCAAACACAGCAAGCCAACCCTGGCCAACTCTAGGAACTTCCTCTCCCCTTCCCAGCTGCAAGGCTCTGGCTGGAAATTGCCTCTCCCTTTCCTTATTTTTCCTTCATAGCCCTTACCACAATTTTAAGTAATTATTTGTATAATTATGGGTTTAATGTAGCTCCCCTGATAAACGAAATGAAGACAGATGGTGTCTATCTTACTCAGTGTTGCATTCCCAATGCTTAGCAGTAGACGTGACATGTTTGTTGTCACTTGAATACTTGAATGAGTTAATAATTCTTATAAACAGAACTGAACCTTTTTTGGGGGGGAAAGGAGGGCTAGAAATAAATAAAATAACAGAGTTACCAATCAGAAAGCATTTTCTCTGTGTGCCTGAATTTCTTGAATTTGAGGTAGGTATATTTCTGAGTCAAGAGAAGAATTCTTTTTTAGAAAATGTGATATATGTTCTCAATTCTAAGTAGCCAATTTACAAGTAAACCTTTGGAACAAAAGAATATTTAAAAACAATTTCTCTCCCCTACATACTTATAAACTGGGATCTCATTTTTATATACATGTGTGTGTGTGTGTGTGTGTGTGTGTGTGTGTGATATCCTTAAGGCATTAGATACAATATAATACTCTAAACAAGGTCATCCTGGTTCTTACACTAAAGATCACAATTTGATCCTCAGAGTATTTCCCAGATTAATTTTCTAAAAGAAAGTGCGGCATCTACCCAGTTCCTGAATCCCTTCTATTGAGCCAGGCAACATGTTAAGCATCTCATTTGCCTTAACAATGTGTCACTCTAGCGAGGAAGACAGGTAAAATCAAGCAAGGATATACACCGCCTAGTACTTACTGATGCTTGAGGAAAAACCAAGCACAAGAAAGGACACGGTGACAGAGATGGGTAGCGTGCTTTTTGGACAGAAGCACTTCAAGAAGACCTCCCCAGAAGTGGGAAGGGCACCGTGTGACCGTACAGGGGGCAAACATGCCCAGAAAGGTAATCAGCAAGGATGCTGGTAATCCAGCAAGCTTGGTATGCTCAGAGAACAGACAGGCAAAAAGACCAATGTGTCAGGAGCAGAGAAGGTGAGGGAAAAGCAGCTAGAGCTGAAGCGGCAGAGGCAGGCAGGGGTGGTACCTTAGGAGAAATGATCACCCACTGAACTGCAGAGACTATCAGGAGTAGAGGCCAAACTACAAGCTCCAGGAAGGAACCTTGGCTGCTCCTTTCTCTGGAGTGGCCTACAGACCCCCCACCACCCTATCCTGGCTGCCCCAGAATAAAGGCACGTTCCCGTTTCAAGGGTTTCTGACTTGAATCACATGATGAGCACAGAGGACGTTACAAGGACTTCTCTACTTTCCTATTATGTAACAGGAAACCTAAGAACTGGTTATTTCACTCCTTAGTGTAGTATAGCCTCCAAACATGTATCAGTGAGCTGAGCTCGAGCAGTATATGTTAAATTCAATGCATTAAACTTAAGCTAATTCAATAAGTTACTCAGTTATTAACTATCAGTTGATCTCATTAAATCAAGGTCTCCAACTTCCTAACTCAAACTCAGAGAAAGTCAGCATCCCCTCCCCTCCTCAACTCATGGCCAGGAGCAGTTCTCCTTCATTCTTTCAGTCTACCATTTGATCACTTACACTTCCTGAGAACCTGTTCCAGGATGGCACTGCGCTGCGCGGTGAAGATATGATGGTTAACAGAGCTGATCCAGGCCCCCTCATCACAAAGCTCTTTTAGAGGAACTGTTGTTTCCTTTCCCTACTACCAAATACCTTCCCTTTGGCCCATGATGACCTCCTCATGCTGGATGGCAGGGGAGCTTCAGGAGAAGGACCTTTACTCCTTCCTCTGCGCCAAGCTCTGGGCTGACCATTTTTCCTTTATTACTTCACAACAATCACAGCTAACGTTGATGGATACTCAGGACACAACTCAGAAACTCTTCCCAGCTCTTTTTATACCTCATCTCATTTAATCTTTGCACCACCATTCCAGTGGCGGTGCTTTCACTTTCCAGATGAAACTGAAACTTGCCCACAGTCGCAGGTAGCGAGTGGCAGAGCTAGGATTCAAACTCAGACAGTCAGGCTTCAGGGTCTGGATTCTCAAATATGTTGCCACAGAGCTGTCCTGTCAAGTACCTATCCCAAGCCATGTGGTTTTAAAGCAGTAGAGCCAAGATAAAATCCAGATGGACTCCAGAGTACATATTCCAACCACAAAGCCAGTGGGGTCTCTCACGATCATCCAGGGCCACCTGTCGGGGGCCCACAGGTCAGGGCTACTTTTACAATCATACTAAGATGTTACTTGCCTTTTTCACTCTCAGGTGAGCAGAGGGGAGTTTTCCAGGGGTTATGGCAAGTGATGATGTCATCAATTCCACTGGCTAATGGATGTGTGATGGCTGGGATAAGTAGCTTCTGATCTCAAGTTTTAAAATTTTCTAATTTGTATTTTAAAATTTTCTGATCTATGAATAAAGCTTGTAGTCTTACTCCTGAACTAGGTCTATTTCCTGGTTCTGATACTGTAATACAGTAAGATGTTACCACTGGGTAACAAGGACTCTCTGTACTTTTGCAACTTCCTGTGACTCTATACTTCCAATTAAAATTTTTGTTTCAAGGAGGCCTGGCTGGCTCACTCAGTAGAGCATGAGACTCTTAATCTCCAGGTCTTTGAGTTCAAGCCCCAAATTAAGCTTTAAAAAAAAAAAAAAGTGTTTCAATTTCTAACATGGTAAATACCCAGAGATCTAATCCACATAGGCAAAAAGCTTGAGGACTACTGCACTAAACAGACCACCTCTGCTCCTCCTGCACCTCCCACCTCAGGCCTGAGAAGCAGAGAACAAGAGAGATCTGAGAGACCAACTGGAGAGAGGATAGAAACCAAAGAGGAGAGTGAGGATGGAGGGCCTGGACTGCACATTTGAGTCCTACCTCCCTTACTTGACTACAACTGGAGGGGCTGCTCCCTACAGGCACATGGGGTGGGGGGGTTCATGTTAAGGGTTTCACTGTGAATCACTAAAGGAGAATAAGCAAAATAGATGAGAACAAACTGGGATAAGCAGCTTCAAAGACAATAAAAGGCAACAACTTACTGTTCAGAGCTCCTGCACAGGTGGGAGAGAAAAGCAGAAGACAGATCCCACCCTCGACTCAAAGCACCACTAAGGGGGAGAGGGGACCCCCCCCCCACACACACACACACACACAGGCAAGAGCCATAAGGGTACCACTTTGCATTCATGCCCTAGGCCTCCCGCCCTGCCCTAAGGAAGCCTGTCTCCACTGTCCTACCAAGCAGGATTTCCCAAGACTCCATAAGAGCACATAGGCCACTTCTTGGGGCACTTCGTACTTTGTGAGCACTTACTTGGTCGGCCTGTTTAAGGGTCTCCCCACCAGAGGCAAGTTTAGGCTGCAGACACAGGGGGCAGGTTCTATTTCACTCGTCACCGTCACCGAACCCGGTGCCTGACACAGGATGCCTCGCTCGGAGCAGTGGTTGCTGCAAACAAACACACATGTATCCGGCAGTCAAGTGCCATGAAGTCTGGGTGCAGAGACGGTTATAAGAGGGTATAGACTCAACTGGCAATGGAGTCCAGCAGAGTGGATGAGATCAGAGAACGAGGCACAAGCGAGGACAGAGCCCTCAGGATGCCACCAAGAATGGAAGGAAGATAAGGCCAGGAGCAATGTCACAGAGGCAGAAGGGGTTCCAAGAACATGGTGTCAGAAAAGCTAGGGAAAAGGTTCAAGGGAGGGGTAGAGGTCAACAGTCAAACACGGCTGCTAAACCTGCAGTAGGTTGTATCGGATCCCTTTCTTTAATTCCCGCCACCACCATCATCCTTCCAACCTGAAATACCACAGCTATCTCCTCTCATCCCACAAATGTCCAGTGAGTGCCCCATGGGCTAGCTCTGTGCTACCTGAGAGCGCAGCCCTGAAGACAAGGCAGGTTCTGCCCACCTGACAGGGTGTCCCCTTGGAATCCGATGAAATCAAGAGTGGGACAGATAAGGAGTAGACAAGGTCCGAGTAAGGAGTGGCTGAGGGATGGGGAAACACTGGGAACCTTTCCCCTAAGATCAGGAACACAACAGGGATGTCCATTCTCACCACTGCTATTCAACATAGTACTGGAAGTGCTCGCCTCAGCCATCAGGCGACAATAAGAAATAAAAGGCATTCAAATTGGCAAAGAAGTCAAACTCTCCCTCTTGCAGATGACATGATACTGTACGTAGAAAACCCAAAAGCCTCCACCCCAAGATTGCTAGAACTCATACAGCAATTTGGTAGCGTGGCAGGATACAAAATCAGTGCCCAGAAGTCAGTGGCATTTCTATACACTAACAATGAGACTGAAGAGAGAGACTGAAGAAAGAGAAATTAAGGAGTCAATTGGACCCAAAAGCATAAGATACCTAGGAATAAACCTAACCAAAGAGGTAAAGGATCTATACCCTAAAAACCACAGAACACTTCTGAAAGAAATTGAGGAAGACACAAAGAGATGGAAAAATATTCCATGCTCATGGATTGGAAGAATTAATATTGTGAAAATGTCAATGCTACCCAGGGCAATTTACACATTTAATGCAATCCCTATCACAATACCATGGACTTTCTTCAGAGAGTTGGAACAAATCATCTTACGATTTGTGTGGAATCAGAAAAGACCCCGAATAGCCAGGGGAATATTGAAAAAGAAAACCAGAGCTGGGGGCATCACAATGTCAGATTTCAGGTTGTTCTACAAAGCTGTGGTCATCAAGACAGTGAGGTACTGGCACAAAAACAGACACATAGATCAACGGAACAGAATACAGAACCCAGAAGTGGACCCTCAATTCTATAGTCAACTAATATTCGACAAGGCAGGAAAGACTCTCCAGTGGAAAAAAAGTCTCTTCAATAAATGGTGCTGGGAAAATTGGACATCCACATGCAGAAGAATGAAACTAGACCATTCTCTTACCCCAGAAACAAAGATAAACTCAAAATGGATGAAAGATCTAAATGTGAGTCAAGAATCCATCAAAATCCTAGAGGAGAACACAGGCAACACCCTTTTTGAACTCAGCCACAGTAACTTCTTGCAAGGTACATCCATGAAGGCAAGAGAAACAAAAGCAAAAATGAATTATTGGGACTTGATCAATATAAAAAGCTTCTACACAGCAAAAAAAACAGTCAACAGAACTCAAAGACGACCTACAGATGGGAGAAGAGATTTGCAAATGACCTATCAGATAAAGGGCTAGTATCCAAGATCTATAGAGAACTTATTCAACTCAACAGCAAAGAAACAAACAATCCAATCATGAAATGGGCAAAAGGCATGAACAGATATTTCACAGAGGAAGACATACACGTGGCCAACAAGCACATGAGAAAATGCTCTGCATCATTTGCCATCAGGAAAATACACATCAAAACCACAATGAGATCTCACCTCACTCCCATGAGAATGGGGAAAATGAACAAGACTGGAAAACAACAAATGTTGGAGAGGATGTGGAGAAAGGGGAACCCTTTTGCACTGTTGGTGGGAATATGAACTGGTGCAGCCACTCTGGAAAACTGTGTGGAGGTTCCTCAAAGAGTTAAAAATAGAGCTATCTGGGGATCCCTGGGTGGCTCAGCAGTTCAGCACCTGCCTTTGGCCCAGGGCGTGATCCTGGAGTCCTGGGATCAAGTCCCACATCAGGCTCCCTGCATGGAGCCTGCTTCTCCCTCTGCCTGTGTCTCTGCCTCTCTCTCTCTCTCTGTCTATCATGAATGAATAAATAAAATCTTTAAAAAATAAAATAAAAATAATAAAATAAAATAATTTAAAAAGGGGGGTAGCTGCGGGGACATCTTAGAGAAGATCACACACACAGACACTTGGACTTGAAAGATGGCAATGGCCATGTGCTAAGGACTGAGCATTTCCGGGGAATACCCCAAGGAAACAAAGGCTTGGCATGTTTAGGAACAAAATGACACACTGTGGCCGCGTCAGAGTGGGAGAAAGTCAAGGCGGCTGCCACCAGAACCTACAGAACCGTGAAGGCCTGGGGAGAGACTGGAGTGCATCTGGGGAGTGGTGGGACACTGCTAGAGGGTCTTGGGCAGGGGACTGACATGATGTGATGGGAAGGTTTTCTGGTTTCCAGCCTCTTCTATATTCAACTTCCCTAAACCCTCTGCCTTCTTGATCAATCATCCTATAAAGCAACTGCCTCAGAACTCTTTTTAAAAACATTCTAAATAAAACCCAGTAGTTACTCTACTGGTTTTAGAGTCCTTCAAGGTTCAAGAGAAGCAAAGTAAATTAGGTCCTGAGAGCTCTTCTAACTGGCCATACCCCTTCCCCTGGTCCAGAAGGAAGGTTATGCTGCCTCCTAGTGAGTCTGCCATGGTTGAGACTCGGCTGCCAAACCTCAAACCACTTTACTTTCACCAAGGTGGCAAACTTTGGAGCCACAGGTTTTCAGGTCACATGGAGTTTGTCTGGTCTATCCACGGCTTTAAAAAAAAACTAGAATTCTATTGGAAGAAATCACAGAAAAATCCCAATTTTACTCTTAAAGTTCCTCCCTGGTCCCTACAGGCCCTTCACTTTGGAGGTCCTCCTTCTCCTTAGGGTCTTTCAACAAGTCAGGCTTTTAGCTGACAGGGCTCCCAGACCACACTGATCCTTCTTGCCCTCAATTCTTCTGACCAGTCAAGATCTTCTACATCCTTCCCAGGTCAAGTTCAAATCCCAGTTCATCCATGAAGACATTCCAAACAACTCCTGGTTAACTGCCCACCTTCCTGACTTCCTATATGGTCAGGATTATGTAGTATAAATACAGAACTCAAGGCCTGCAGAGAATGGTCCCATGGGGAAAGAGATGGTCAGCAAAGCAGATAATGAGGGGGTTTCCGTGATAATCCAAACAAGCAATGCCTTGGTCTAAACTAAAGCACTGACAGTGCTTAGAAAGTATGTTATAGAGCAGAATCCACACTTGGTTTCCAGCTAAAAATAATGATGATAACGACAACACTTGCACAGTGTTTCTTATTTGCCAGGCGCTGGCCTTTATGTTTATTAACTCATTTACTCTTGACCACAACCATATATGGTAGCCACCACTACTATCTCTATTTAACAAGTAAAAGAGCAAATACTAAAGCGTCAAGTGACTTGCCCAAGGTCACACAGCTGGAGTGGCAAGCCAGGACTGAGGTGGAATGTGAGTCACCAGACAGCAAAGGGGAGGAAGAGCTAAACAATCCTACAACCTTTTTCTCTACCAAAGCATTAATAACAAAAACTATAAGCCTTCTTGCCACAGTTATACGAGGAAATGTTATCCACATTACTAATTCTTTTTCAAACTTCAGAAATAATGTATTTTCATTCAGAAAGACAAGGCCCCAGATCTCATAAAAAAATTGCTAATTTATCTCATAGAATACATGATTCAGAATGAAACTTAAGTGCCACCATTATTAAACATGTTAATTTTCTGAACTATACATTCATTAATTGAGGTTTAAGTCCTAACACATAGGAATCACCTTACTTGGAAGTCTCTTTCTAAAAAGTCTGAAAAATCAAATTTGCATTTATAATTACTTATAAAAATGTAATTCTAGGGGTGCCTGGGTGATTCAGTCAGTTAAGAGTCTGCCTTTGGCTCAGGTCACGATCTCAGGGTCCTGGGATTGAGCTCCACATCAGGCTCCTTGCTTAGCAGGGAGTCTATTTCTCCCTCTCCCTCTGCCTGCCACTCCCCACTGGGATGTGGTGTTTATCAACCTGGCACTGGATGTAGGTATTTATCAACCTGAACCTGCTTGTGCTCCCTCCTTCTTCTCTGTAAAATAAACAAAATCTTTTAAAACTGTAATGCCATATTAATAATATGCTAAAACATGGTTTCGTATTTCAATTAAAAGTACTTTCAATTTTTATACCATATTTGGCAATATCTAGGATTAGGAAAAAAGTGGGGAAGATAACCTAAAATGAAAGAGAGTCATTCACGGTTTCGCCAAATCTTTAGAAATACAATTATAAGCAAATTTATCTGGATGGTCAGACTGTCCCCCATAAAATGTCCTCTGTGAAAGGAATAAATTATTGATACCTACAACAACATGGATGAATTTCAAAAACACGATGCTGCTCAAAAAGGAGACAAACACAAAAGACAAGTGCTAATGATTCCACTCGTGTGAAATTCCAGAACAGGAAAACACAATCTACAGGGACAGAAAGTCAATCAGTGCTTGCCTGGGCAGGGGCTGAGGGGGCGGGGGGACACTAACTGCAGAGCAGCTAGAAAGAACTTTCGGGGCAGTGGAAGGAGTATCCTACATCTTGAGAGCACTGGATGTAGGTATTTATCAACCTGAAGACTGATACACTTCAAATGAGTACATTTTAATGCACAAATATTATACCTCAAAGAAGTTTCTAAAGTAAAATAGGGGCACCTGGGTGGCTCATTTGGTTAACCAACCGTCCAACTCTTGGTTTCAACTCAAATCATGATCTTGCAGTCATGGGATCGAGCCCCACATCAGGCTCTGTACTTAGTGTGGAGTTTGCTTCAGATTCTCTCTCCCTCTCTCTTCCGCTCACTCTCTCCTCTCTCAAATAAATAAATAAATAAATAGATAAATAAATAAATAAAATCTTTAAAATAAAATAAGTAAATGACTTTTACACTCTCCTCTTTAAACCATGTCCAAATGAAACTTTAATGGTCCCAGAAAACAAAGGATAAAAACAATGATGCCGAGAAAATTTTTTTTTTCTTTTGAGGCTTTTTTCTGACCCAACTCAAGCATTCCTCTGCTCAAAACCCTCCAAAGGTTTCCCATCTCCCCAGGTAAAGTCTACCTGATCTTTACAATGACCACAGAGCTGAGCCCACACCTCTCTGACCACTCCTTCCTCCCTCATGTGCTCTGCTGCAGACACACGGTAGCCTTAGAACCAGCCTGCCCCATTCCCTACCTCCCCCCCCAGACAGATACCACTGGAATGGAGAAGGTAACTCCACTACAGAGAGTCATGTAGCAGGACACTGGCATTGGCTGCTGTAACATGAGGCTGAACGTACCATCTGAGATAGGCAATATATACCAATGGTTTTATTTTTAAACATACAAAAATAAGCAAGTTTTACTGGTATTTCATTTAAATTTATAGCAGCAACTCTTTTTACATACGCCACACAGGAAACAACCATAAATGTATCTGTTTTAGTCAATTTAATTAAAGCACCTAGTTTCTTAAATATTCAATTTAATCAAAACACTGGAGAGAACCAGCAGTGGCTGTACATCGCTTTGCACTGAGCATATGTCACAGCATATTCACGCTAAGATACATATTATTCTGCCACAGACTAATGATAATCACCACAGTTAATTGTTGTCACCAGCAAAAGACATCTGAGAAGCAGAGTGCTAATACTTTAAATTCTATGAACAACTCTTCTTTGTTTAAACTTGCAAACAAGACTCTTAGCTACTATTCTGGGAGCAAACAATGGAGGGAGGGGATGAAACAAGCTACAGTTTATTGAAACAGCATTAAATTGTGTTTGTTTAAGGAATCAGTATGACTGCAATAACAATAAAGAGATGGGGACACAGAACAAGAAAACCTTCACACCGTCTCTGGAAAACAATAGTAGTCAATAGTTCTGAAATACATTAAAAAGTGCCCTCCTTCAAAAAGCGGCAGGCCCATTAAATTGTCCAACTGAAGAAACTATCCTCAAATATGGTGTTAATCTCAATAATGAACAACATATTACTATCCTCTTGCCCAATAAAGATAAAGGTGATACTCTAAAAAAATAGAAAACAGATCATATCACTGTCTAGTGCCTTTCCACTACACTTAGAATAAAATAAAACTTTCGATGGCCATTAAGGCTTTATGAATCTGACCCCTGCCTCTCCCCAACTTCACCTTGTCCCAGAGCCCACGATGCTTGCCAAGCTCCAGCACCACCACCCCCACCCCCACCTGTTCTGTGTCCTTGAACCAGCAAGCTCATTCCCACCTCCTGCCTTTGCACTCACTACTGGCTAACTCTATCAAGAATTTTCTTTCCCTGGATCTTTGTGTATCTGGTTCTTGGCGATCACTTGAGTGTCCGTTTTAGTTGTTAGACATCTCTTCAGAACAGCCTTCCCTGACCGTGGAACCCAAAGAACCTCCTCCTACCTTCATTCATCATCCTTTACTACACTACTGGGTTTCACGGTCTGCACGGCATTTTTCACTACCTGAAATTGTCTCATCTTCCACTTCTCAACGATCTCTCTCTGACTAGGTAAGCTGCAGAGCAGCGCCCGTGCCTGTCTAGCTCACTGCAGAATCCACAACATGCTGGGGTACAGTCTACGCAAGATGAATGAGTGAACGAATGTACATCCAGAACGTACCATCTGAGATAGGCAATATATACCAATGGTTTTATTTTTAAACATACAAAAATAAGCAAGTTTTACTGGTATTTCATTTAAATTTATAGCAGCAAGATACTGCAACTATGGGTGGCTTCTCCCAATTATAAGAGTTGAATCGGTAGCATCCAGTGATTAAAAGCTTCTTTTATTATTTCACCACATAAAACTTTTTAAAAGTCTGGAAGGTTGAGTTGCTAAACTATTTTGCTACAGGCTACTGGCAATACTAAAGATCATTGATCAGGATGTAGATATGCTGCAATCATAAGCTACTATGTTGATAGAATCAGGAACAACTTAAGTTACGCGAAGATCCTTCAAAAAAAAACTAACTAGGATTCAATAAATCAGAAATCAAAGCAGTTTTATTACCTCATTAGGGCTGAAATTTACACAATGTACCATGTCAATTATACCTCAATAAACCTGGGGGGAATCACTGAAGCTTTACCCAAAATATTACAGTTCTCCTCTCCTCCCAGGTACCTGACAGGGATGGCACTGGCCCCCACCCCCATCCCATCCAGCCCCTAGTCAGATGTGGCCACATGACTAACTCTGGCTAATTAAATGTGAATAGAAGTGATGTATATTGAGACAAAGCCTTCATCATCTCTGGTTCTTGAGCAACCACAACAGCAGATCCACACAGGACACGTAGCAAGAACAAGAAATGAAAGGACGCCACGTTAAGCCCCCGACACTTTGGAGCTGCTTGTTTGTTAGCACAGTATAACAAAGCTTATCCTGACTGATACATCAGTATAGCATGGTGACCAAGGACCTGAGCTTTGGAATCTGACGAGTGACAGTGTGAATCAGAGTTCTATCACTTACTGTTTGAGTGGCCACAGGCAAGCCATGGCCACCTCTCTGGGCCTTCATGCCTTCATCCATAAAACAGATATAATACATACACTTGATAGAATGGTTGCGAAGACTAAATGAGTGAGAAAATAATGGGTGCCTGGCATGTTGCTTAAGCACTCAGTAGAGAGGAGGTGGTAGTAAACTCCAGCATATCTATCTTAAACTACTATGAGCATATTCAAATTGTGGAACTTTCCTCACCACTGATATTCTATAAAGTAAAGCACTCTAAACTCTTTATTCAATGAGAAAGTCATTTGCAAAGTTGTAGATTCTCGAAGTAAATCTAGGGCGGAAAAGGAGGAAAATACTAGAACATCTTCAAAGTTAAATATTGGGATATGAAGCAAGTAAAGTGTATGCATGATTTACAATGAAGAGAAAAGAAAATAAGAGAATGAAGTGGGGGAGTAGAGTGGCTCTCCACTTGCCTGCCAACCAGGCCAGGACTAGGCTGGAAGGAACAAAGGCTCAGAGGCAAAGCAAGCAGAGTTCCAAGGCTTCCAAGCTGGGAAGGTAAGAAAAGGGATAAGTGTTGAGCAGAGAACGGGAAGGAAAAGAAGGACAAAGAACATGTGGATCCAGAGGCTCTGTGCAGCCCAGAGCTAGAGTGAGAGAGAAAGCCTGGGGAGCTACCACTCCAAGAGCACACACCATGGTAAGACTGAACAGTCCAGAACACTGCTTCAATAGTCAGCTCCTAAAGTACCGTGAGTCTTCCAAGTCCACTGTTTCCTCTAAAGAACCCATCTGCAAATAATATGGTCTGCTCACTCTGGGGATCCTTCGGTCCCTAAACCTCAAGCAGCAGACACATATGAATGAATGGTATTGTGCTGTCCAGACCATGCTGTAAGGGATAGATCTGACTGCTAAAATTCATCTAACCAAGGCTGCTCAGTCCCTAGAGAGAATTCATCTGACCCTACAATCCCCATTAAGATTTTAATTAAAAATCAATCTGGTTCAGGGGTGGTCTGGGTGGCTCAGTCAGATATGTGTCTGACTCTTGGGCTCAGCTCAGGTCATGATCTCAGAGTCATGAGTTCAAGCCCCACACTGGGTATAGCGATTGCTTAAATAAATAAACTTAAAAAAAAAAAAATCAATCTGGTTCAAGTTAAAACTTTTTCAATATCTAAATTTTTGCGTAGTCACTTTCATGTTTCTCAAGCACTGATTGCTCATTTTCACTGGCTAAAAATGGGAAGAATAAATATAAGAAGGAAAAACATAAAATGTCCTGAAACAATTCTTAACTTTAAAGAATTACTGAGACAGTTGTTGAAAAACACTCATAGATTTTTATGTCGTGACATAATAATCAGGTCTAAACATCATGCAACTAAAATCCCTCAGATAAGGAAAATATAACTAAAGATGCTGAAAATTTTACTCATAAAAAGTGGACAATTTTTATAATCCAAATAAAAGTTTCATTACTACCAGACCACTTAAATTACATCCAAATCAGAAATGTGCTAACCATTAGAAACATAAGAGGACACTTTTCCACTGATATTTGGCATTTGGCATCAAAGGCAGTCCTCTGCAGATCTGATATTAAAACTTGTCAAAAACAAAATGAAATTGTAAAAGAGCCAAAAAAAGAAAAGGTTATTGCCACAACTCTTTTGAATGGCATATGGACTTTCTCTAAACACAAGGTCACTTGATATAAAAGGGACCATAAAGTGAAAGTGTGAGGTGTCAAACAGGTCAAAAGACGTTAGAAATAAAATATTAGTGGCTGAATACAGCGTAAGAATTAAAGCCTAATTTAAGCCTAAGGGTATAAAGTTGTAGCCACCTGAAATAACTGACTGCTGAACAGTGATGCCCCAAAAGTAACGTCAATATTTGGATTCCACTCTGGAAGCATTCACAATCATTCTAATCCAGAATCAAGGCTCTTCTAACAACAGATTTCTAGAGAAAATCAAGTTCCTTTGGATGACCAGGTTCACATTTATATGGAATCAGTCTTAAGACAAAAAAATAAGTGAAATCACATATATATGCACATAACGTTGATGAACAAGGACTACAAAAATCCACTCTATTCTCTTTTCCCCTCCTCCATCTCACTATTTCAAAAATAATTTGGCTTCAAAAGCATGTCAGTAAATCTGCAAGTTGTAAAATAATAGAAACCATGTGCCCCATGTGTTCGCCAGATTCATTTTTTATGATGTATGGTCCTCCACATTAAAATAAACGTATTTTTGATACAGCAAAATAATGAAAAGAAATCAAAAGAATCCATTCCAAAAATTTCACATCTCTCCGTGCAACACGGAACTGAACTTATTAAATAGCCACCCTAAGAAAACTGGGACTACAGTTAGAAGCACCTATAAGTGCTTTAAAGTGATAAAAAGGTGTCCACAATTTCAGATAATGAGGGATACCAAATGTTTTCAAGTCCAATAGTTTTAAGCTAAGCACTACAAATTAGACTTCACATTTCTAAGGTTTTTTTGCATTTTTTAAATGTGTTTATGACGATCTCAAAAGAGTGTTTCTAACACCCATGATTTTCTGTAACTACAAGTAAAATGATATTAAGACTAGAAAATAAGAATCCTAGTTTAGAATACATTTAGGCCACATAACTGGTTTTACTTATCAGAACACCGCTGAGGCTACAGAAAACTCCACAGCAGAATTGTTTAATTCCTAGGTAGTCCCACACCCTCCTATAAGGAGAAATGCATCTTATATTTTAATGTCTGCCTTCTTGTTTTTATTCTATCCACAGGTTTTTTCAAGGAAATTTTAGTCTCTAAAAATAAATTTCAATCTTCCCTTTACAACCAATGGATAATTTACTAAATAAAAATTATTTTTAAAAAACTATTAAAAATGAAAGCTTAATAAGCTTCAAAACAAAAACAAAAAAATTAACACTACAGTGTGGCAGGGGAAAGGTAGAAACAGAAAGTCTGAACTACGGTCTCAAAGAACCAGTCCCTAGTGCAGGGTTCCACGGAAATGTCAATCCACGCCACAACAGAGCACACGCCACTCCACAAACAAATGCACACTATGAAAGCAATGAACCAGTTAATGGTACTAAGAAATGGAAAGAAAATCTGGGAGAAATGAATGTGTGTGTTTTGATCTTTTAAAAATCAAGAACTGGTCTAGCATCTAGGTAATGTATTTGTATAAATTCTTATTTTTAAACTCACCTGATTCATTTTCAATTCCTGTTGTGTTCTGAAAAGATACACACAACAAAGAAACTTCTTTGATTACATGAGCCCTAAAAAGAAAAACAGACAATTGTAATATGTACCTGCCTACAAATTTACAGTGATTTAAAACCACATACAGAACTGTAGAGTTTGCTCAAAGGGCTATTCATAAAGCAACTCCATGCCAGATCAACTTCAATCTATGCTGAGAGCTTACTTCGCAGATTTATTATCTACAATAAAATAGATTTCTTACTAATCTTTACTAGGCCTTCATTGTACTCTACAATTGAAAGCAGACTCATTAGAATGACATCAAATTTTTGCTGTGAAATTACATCATTTATAAGAAGAAACAGATTAGCTCTGTTAATAGAAACACAAAGCACTGCTGAGTAATTTATTATGCAATGTAAATAAATGTCCTTCTTTCACTTATATCAATACTGTGTTGAATGCAAACACAATTAGACCCTTTACATTATTTAGTTTTTCAAGTTCCTGAAGTAGGAAAGTAGATTTGCTAACATTTCCACGGGGAGTTCTCTTTGAGGAACAAAACAAAACCCTTGTAGTAAAAGGCAAAATGTTTTAATAAAAGCTGTTTGAAAAGAACTGCAGTAATTCCCTTAAAATTTTTATTCAGTATATTCATAGTACACTGAAATGATATGACAAAATCATTTCTTGTCCATGCATATGACATTTATTTCTAAATGAGTGAAGATGGTTCTTGCTGTCGTGCACAACCTAAGAGTCACTGGAAGTCATTCACAATAAATGGAAGCCGCTCCACTTTAAGTAGCACTTCCACGGCGACATGCTAACTGCTTCCAGCAGGTAGACATACACACACATACCGTCAGGAACAGGTCTCCTATTTCTTCATGAACTTGCTTTAATAAATTATCCTTCTTTCCTAGATCCACAAGACTCTACTCACATTGTAGAACTTTACGTTCTAGTTGCTAATAAACCAAGGAACGTGTGGCTTCACAACACCCTTCATCCTAGAATATACTGCCTGCCGGCTATCATAAACATAGTGCTTTAACATTTTGCCCCACTTCATTAACAAGGATGGTTGGGGCTTTCCCCCCACACTCACCTGATCACCTTTAACAATCAGAGGCACTATATTTAAGTCAGGACCTGGGCACCTGAACTAGTGTTTATTCACACTCGGCACAGGGAAATGTATTCTGAAACTTGCATCTTTAGTTAGAGAGCTCAGGGCTAGTGAAACCAATATAAACTCTCAGTAAGGAAATACTCGGTGAATATGATTTCAGACAACTGGAGGTTAGCCCATTAAGTCCATTCCTTTAAATTTTAATATTGAACATCTTTCTCATATATATTTAATATGTCTTTCCTTAGTATACATCTCCTATTGAGCAGAATCCATGCTTTTCTAGATTTGAAATCATTATTATGAGGTTCAACTGTGGATTTGGCTGTCACACAGTGATGAGGTTAGTGGCCTGAGGGGTGTGCCCCTCTGCTCCCTCTATCATCAATGCCTAATGAATGTCATACAGTCCACTAGGAGGACCGTGATGGACAATTTGCAACTCAGAAGTGAATAAAATGTCAGTGGTTTCACTTGCCCTCTTACTAAGCTTTTACGGATGGATTTACTAACATTGGCCACCGGGAGTTCTCTTTAAGGAACAGAACAAAAATTCTGCAGGAAAACGCAAATGCTGTCATGAAAGATCTTTGGCAAGAGCTATGATGCTTTACCATTTCCATCGGTTTGTTGTCTTCTCCTTCCCATGAGGATCACTGGTACCATCATTGCAACTATCACCTATGAAGCTGCTTCTAAGACCAGCAGACACTGTGCTACATTCACTTAAGTTAGCCAGTTGATTTTCAGAGGTAAGTACTAGCATCCTCAAGTAAGAAGTTGAGTTCAAGGAGGTCAGGATAACTCCACCACTCTCATAATGGGTTTCTGCCATTGCTTCTTAACCATATTTCACCAACTGTTTACTCCTGCCTCCCCTTAACACCTACGATGTGTCAACCACTGTTTTCAACAGTAAGCAGAACAATCTCTGCCCTCTAGGGGAACAGATGGCAATAAATTAGTAAAATGTGCAGGAGGTCAGATAACAAAAGTGCTTTCGGGAAAAATAAAGAGGTGGTAGGGACAGGGAGATAGGAATTACAGTCTCTATCTCTCTGCCTGTGACTCCAAGAGTCTGGTCAGAGAAGGCCTCCATGAGAAAAGGCCAACTGCATAAAAACTAGACCTGTGGGCCAGGAAGGTATGAGGAAGGAGCATCATAAGGAAGTAAGAAACTCCCTTCGGCAGTATGCCTGAGTGTTTGAGGAAGGGCAAGGACGGTGACAAGGGCACAGTGAATGAAAGGGAAAGTGTAGGAAGTGATTCAGAAAGGTGTGGGGTGTAAGGTGGGAATGGGGGTGGGTGGGGAGGCAGATAAAGTACGAGTTTTGCAAGGTAAGTAAGCACTGTCCACCAGAACGGCTAGAGCTTTTCCATCAAGGGATGGGAAGTCACTGGGAGGCTCAAGGTGGCACACCTGATGTGCCTTAGGTTGAAGAGACCACAAGGGAGCAGGGTGGGGGCAAGCCAACCTCTCAGGAGGCTCCTGCCCCCATCTACGCAAGAGATGGCAGCGGCGGCTTGGCCCATATAAAGAGGTACGAGAAGTACTCAGATCCCAGATATATTTTAAAAACAGAGCCCCCGAGATTTGCTGCCAGAGTAGCTGTTAGGTATGAAAGAAGAGGAAGTCAGGGAGGACACCAAGATTTTTATCCCAAGGACACAGAAGGATGGAGCTGCCATTTTCTTTCATCAAAGGAGATGCTGACTCCTTCCTCCCATCTGCTTTTCATTGCTTTTTTCCCTTCACTTCACACTTTTCCTCCTTTCCTTCCTCCCCTTTTGTAGTTACAGGCTCACAGGCATGATTCAAACCACTGAGATACCATGGCATCTGGCCTCTAATCCCAAAGAACTCAAATATTAAAGTACTTAGAACATCTTAGTCTTTCATTTGTTATCTCAACTCACTTTTTCTTAATAAAAAGTTACAATATAATTCAGGTTGTTAAATGATTAATAATCTGACTTTCTGCATTGTCTGTTCCCTCTTTGTCCTAACAGGAATGCACTCATCATTTCTTTCCAGAGAAAAGGGTCTTAACATCTTTTTCCCCCCAGAGTTCACTACAAACACATATGCTTGGGCTCTCCTCTCCAATCACTTCTAATCCCAATTGCCAAAAACCAGACTCATTTTTTTTCGCTCCCCTTGACTCACAACATTGTCAAATTATATATCAAAAATATTTTACAGAGTCAAAAGCACTGCAAATCCAAAAATGACTTCTCAAATACTTTAAAAATTAAATCCTTTACTAAACTATACCTAAAAACAAGGGATGTTAAACACAAGAACTGAGACTCTGGCAGTGTCTCTCAACAGAAGACCACTGCATTTTGGACTGGGCAACTACTCCTTGTCTGTCCCTTCTAGGAGGGGCCATTTAACTCTGCTCTGCACCATCAAATGCCAACAGTGCTTCTGATCATCTCGAAAATCAAAAATACCTACAGGTCTTCCCAAATAACCTCCCAGCTGAGAACCCTGAATTATAATAATCATGTAACTAGCTGTAATATGATAATATATTTTAAAACAACTATAGACTCTATAAGCTGCTGCTGAAGTAACTTCCTTAAGGTTCCTCCAGCAGTGCAAAACCCCTGTGAGAGCCGCCTGGCAATCCTACATATTCTCATATTCAGTGTTGACCTCAGCAGTGCCGTTTTCACATACCCACTTAACTAAGATCACTTTTATCATATGTGAGAACCTGAACTAACAATCCTATTAGTGTGGGGGCAGAGAGGAATCTTTCCATACCAATCACTGAAACTCAATAATTCTACCATATTAAAGGGAAAAAATGCTAAACAGTTAAGTGCCTCTGGTTTTCTAACAGTCAATACTGAAAATCTTAAAATTTTCAGAAGCTAAGACTTATCCTACCCTGGATATCTTTTTTCAGTTTCTATACCTGACCAAACCACCTTGAATATTTCTACATATCCCTTCCATTCCAGCTTGCTGACATCTATCAGATAAAATACTTAGGCAGATATACAAATTTAGAGCATGTGAATTTTTATCACCAACTATACTTTGCTAATAGCATACATTCTTAGAAAAGTAAGAGCATGGTCCTGATTTTACAAATCCATGGCTTTAATAATATACATGTACTTAACTTCTCAAGATATTGCTTCCAAATCCTAGGACAAATCATCCTTACAAATATTTAATAATATCATAAAATTGATTTGAGGGGGATTCCTGGGTGGCTCAGCGGTTTAGCACCTGCCTTCAGCTCAGGGTGTGATCCTGGAGTCCCAGGATAGAGTCCCACATCGGGCTCCCTGCATGGAGCCTGCTTCTCCCTCTGCCTGTGTATCTGCCTCTCTCTCTCTCTCTCTCTCTCTCTCTCTCTCTCATGAATAAATAAATAAAATCTTTTTAAAAATTAAAATAAAATTGATTTGATTATATATGATTAGTATCAATACAACAACAATTATTGGGGTCTTTATTTCAATACTGGTTCCTTAAAGTGTCAAAACAACCTAACAACTGTTAGGCTACTATCTCCTGACATGGAGAGCCAGAGACCAGAAAAAGGAGAGACACACCGGACATTCCAGTCCTTGGGTCAGAAGAGCCTAGGAGTCCCTGGCATCTCATTGTCACTCATCCTCTAAAATAAGGCAGATTAAACTAAACAAAGACAGGAGGTAACAGGAATGCAATACCTTAACAGGTTAAACTGTAACATTTGCCCTTTGTAGACTTGTAAAATCTCTAAAACTACATGAGAGGCAAAGTAAAAGCAATAGATTCTTTAGGAGTAGTTTAAATCTGGAAGGAAGGCAGAGAAGTAGGAAGATAATTATTTGATTTGATTTGTATATTCACCTATAAGTCACTATTTTGCAAGTATTCTTTTGGGTCAATTTAACTCTTTTGGAATTATTTGAAAAATAATTAAATTTGCAACATTCAGAGTCACTGGAATTAAGAGACCTAGTATGGTATATTAAAATATAAAAAAAATCATTAATGCACTAAAAAACATGGACTAGATGCAAAGAAAAGTTAAAAAATAATAATTTGTGAAAGAGGCTTTAGAAAGTTTATAGCCTACCTAAGATAAATATTCTAAAACTAATCACAGCTTAAAGTACATCTTTCAAGGTAAATTAATACTAATCACAGCTTAAAGTACATCTTTCATGGTAAATTAATCTTTATAGCAAACAGCAGAGATAATTAAGCGTTTAGCAGAGTAGATTTACAGTGTTTAACAATGCTAACCAAAAGATTCTTGCAATCCAGAAACTCCTAGAAAAATAGTAAAAATATCTAAACTATGCCAACTTCTCAAGAGCAGTTTTTATTAACTCCCAAACACAGCTAGCGTATTTTGTTATTAAAAACTGCTATTTGGGATGCCCGGGTGGCTCAGTGGTTGAGCATCTGCCTTCAGTTCAGGGCATCTCGTGGTCCTGGGATCGAGTCCCACATCGGGCTCCCCACAGGGAGCCTGCTTCTCCCTCTGCCTGGGTCTCTGACTCTGTGTGTGTGTGTGTGTGTGTGTGTGTGTGTGTGTGTGTGTGTTTCATGAATAAATAAAATATTTTTTAAAATAAATAAATTAAATAAAATAAAAACTACCATTCATAATTTCTACCAGAAGAATGGAATCACCAAATTACGCAATCTATGAACTCTAGATATGAATAATAAAAACACTTAGCACTTACTTGGATTAAGCAAAAACATGTAACTCATAAATACAGAATCTACCCCAGAGTTTGCTAAACACAAAATCATTCATTTTTTTTCTAAAATAACAAACACAATTTCACAAGAATAACCATCTAGAACATCTAATTTCGCACTAAAAAATACACCCCAAGTCCTCTTTTAAAAGGCAAATTATGTTACCAAATTAAATAAATGGAAATGAAAAAAATCAAACCCTGTGCATTTATCATCTTAAGAATAAAGTTTGTGTGCACGCATGTGTGTGTACAGAGAAAGAGACTGAGAATACAGCAAAGATTCGGAGGGTGTGAACTCTTGCTTCTCAAAACTGGATATTCAAGTCTTTCCCCATGTAGAACAAGTTCTACCCAAGGCAAAAAAGGCAATTGTAGAACAGAGTATATCACACAGAGGAATTTCCCTATCTGCGAAGTAAGTGAGGAGACACAACGAATAGAACGCTCGTGAATAAACCCATCATTTCTCCAATTTCAATACATCAGTTTCCCCCAGTGAGGCCCAGAACACCAGGAACAAATATCCTAAGGTCTGATTCTCCAAATTCTTGGAACGTGGTGTCCTGACACAATCCTAAATAAGGAAGCACAGACCAGTGAATTTACTCCAGGTGGGAGAATCTGATCCTGACAACAGTTTCCACACAATGGAGGGGAAAAACAGAAAGTCTGTTGTTCAGAACAGCTTCAGAGCCGCAGAAATCCAACAAGAAAATGAGGTTTAGAAAACTTTTGTTTAAAATATGTAAGTTGGGACACCTGGGTGGCTCAGTTGGTTAGGCATCTGCCTTCAGCTCTGGTCATGATGGGGTCCTGGGATCAAGCCCTGCATCAGGCTCCCAGCTCAGAGAGAAGCCTGCTTCTCGCTCTCCTCCCACTCCTGCTATGTCTCTCTCTCAAATAAATACATAAAATCCTAAAAAACTAAAATTAAATTAAAATTAAAATTAAATATGTAAGTTGGGGCGCCTGGGTGGCTCAGTTAAGCGAGTGACTATCGATTTCGGCTCAGGTCATGATCTCGGGGACCTGGGATGGGGCCCTGCGGTGGGCACTGCACTCAGTGGGGAATGACTCTCCCTCTCCCTCTGCCCCTCCCCAGGGCAGGGCTCATGCTTTCTCCCTCTCTCTCTCCTTCTCTCAAATGAATAAAAAAATTTTTTAAAAACAAAAAATATATGTAAGTTAATACCACAGAAGAATGTTAAATAAGAGATCTGCAAATGTGCTAGGAAAGTACTATAAACCCAAAGTTAGATTATGACTTCTAAGTGTTTTTTCCTTCCCTTAGAATATCTCTGCGGAAAAGAGAGATTCAAGAAAAATTTTTAACAAAATACTGCTTCAAGCAGCCATTAATGAAGAGCTAGCTTAGCAATAAATGTACAGTAAATGCTATTTACCATTTATGTAGTTTATGTTATGGGCCACCATTAACATACACTTTCCTTTCTTCTGATTAAATTTATATATCTATGTCATTTTATCGCACTAAACACAGAATTACATCATAAATTTCAGGTTTTGTTTAGGGTTTCTACAAAAATCCCCTCTAATCCCACAATTAAAAATACTGTTTCTCTAAAGAAATTAAAACATATTACTCTCACTTTAACGTCTTACTCTGATATTCTTCCTCATGGTACTAAAAACGCAAGAATCACCGTCAAGGTACTTGGGTGGCTCAGTGAGCGAAGCCGCTGCCTCCAGCTCAGGTCATGATCTCAGGGTCCTGGGACTGAGCCTCACACGGGGCTCCTTGCTCGCAGGGCATCTGCTTCTCTCCCCACTGCCCCTTCCCCTAGCTCCAGCGCTCAGTCTCTCTCTGTCTCAAAAAATACTTAAAAAAAAAAAAGAATCATTGTCAATTTTCTTGAAGTAACTCCATCCAATCAAAATACTCCTGAATTAAGAAGTTAATTTCGTTTCCTATTTTCAAGACTAATTGGCAAAAAATATTGATATAAAAATCCACATGAAAAGACAAGTGAGTAAGAACACAAATGCTCTGTGGCCAGTCCCTGCTCTGTGAAGAGAACTGTGCCCCACTCAAGATTTGTAGTACAGCTCGGCTCCCATCTCTCCTAAAAGTCCAGCTTAACCAACTGCTGACTATACATTCTTCCAGACAGCATTCAAATCAAAGAAGTTCCTGTAAAATGAGACTTTTCTAATATTTCCCCTTGTGAGACATGTAAAAACTTCAAATTATCTTAAAAGGAAAATTAAGTCAATTCTTTCCTAACATTCAAATGTCAAGCTTCCAACTCAAACACGAAATTTCCAAAACAAGAAACGACCGTTCATTTCACAATCCCCAAAATAAAATGAATTCTCAGTTGACCCTTTTGGGTTAATGTTTCTCCACTGGCGTTGCCAATACAGATGTTACCTTTGTGATTAAACATTTAAAGTTGAAGGATTTTCAGAAAGCCTACAAAAATGCTTCTGAATTTCCTAAAATAGGGAAGAGAACTTCTGCAACATGGTGCTCAGCTCCTGGCACTAGAATATTCGTTTTCTCACACAAAGGCTCTCTAAGTGTTAACAGAGTCACCTTACAAGTAGCTGCTCAGAGTTGTTGTTTTTTTTTTTATCTTTCCTACACAACAAAATACATAAGAAAACTCATCTTCCCCAAACTCTACATAAATGACAAGGCTTCCTGAATTCACAAGTGAAGAACCTAGAACAAAATTGGAAGTTATCCCAGACAGGCTGACAACTTCAACTAGATTTTACTAAGATCCCAGGCACACTTCTGTCACTACAAGATTCAAGGTCTTCTCCCAAGAGTTTATTAAGATATTTATTCTTTTGGTACAGAGTGACTCATTCTACTTTAAATAAAGTCTGAGCTTCAGGGTCTAACCTCTAAATACGCAAGTACTTCTGTTCTCAAGAGCATTTTAAAATAATAGCAACACCTACTGCTTACAGAGCAATGTTTATGTGTTGCTCTACAGTTTAAGTGGCTCTGTACGCATTTAAGCTTTTACTTTTTAAAGGAAAGCAGGGTTCCAAATAATTTGTAGTTCTGGTTTCAAGGTAAAGATATATGCCTCCCCACTTCGATGAAAAGAATGAAAGATTATCTCTCGGTACTACCGGCAGCAGTAAACCAGAGGGCGCCGGTCCAGGGAGGGTCTGTGCAGAGCAGCAGGTTAAAAGGGCGGTTCTAGAGGGATGGAGTCCCAGTTAAATGCAAACTTGTGGGTCGGGCTCCCCAGCTGTCACAGGAGCTATGCCCTCACTCACCCTCCCTCCCGATCCACTCCCAAAGCCCTGCAGGTCTTTAGGGAAAGATGCAAGGGGAATTATTCCAAGGCAGAGCCCGTGAACACGCGCACCGCAACCGGGAGAGCCCAGGAGCCGGACTCCCTGGGGCCCATCAGGAGGCAGCTTCGGCCCCCTGCCGGGAGCAACCCGGAGCAACAGGGCCTCGGCTGAGGAATGCCACAAACACTGTCTCCCAGTTCTGAAAGATTAAATTGACAGGAAGGAGGTGAGGAGAGGGCAGCCTGGGACCAGGCAAGTGGGTTAAGAACCCGAGATGATAAGCCATAGGGCGTAAGGGTGTGAACCACAGATGACAGCTGAAAAGAAACAAAACAAAACAAAACAAAACAAAACAAAACATGACCACCGCTACACACAGAATGGACGGAAGGTGTCTTCTAACGGCACAGGAAGTAGAAAAATGGTGAAGAAGAGTCCCAAATATGGAATGTGACTGACTGAAGAATGCATATATTTTCAAGATCGAGTCGCCAGGAGTAGGGACGGTGTTTAAGCGGACGGTGGCGAGCTCCCTTTTAGCCTCTGGGGCGAGGCCAGACTTCGGCGTGGAAAGCTGCGTCCACCGGCAGGAGGGGACAGGCCCCGCACAGGCCCCGCACGGGCCGCCCCCAAGGCTGGAGATGGAGATGCAGGGGACTTCGGGCACGGGCGCCCAGGGAAGCTGCCAAGGGCGAGGACGTCCAGAGAGAAGAGAAGACCAAGGACTTGGCTTTGTGACAGGCTGGGAGAGCCGAGGAAAACGTGCCTCCTCCACCGCGCTGGCGGCGGGGGCCCAAAAGCCGGCGGACTCGGAGCTTGGAAGGGTTCCTCTCGCCAATAATGCGACCGCACTGGCCCTTGGGAGCCGAACGAAGAGAAGCAGCTCGAGAAAATGCTGGTAATAGTTTCGAAGAGACCCACAGGTATCTCAAGTTGCTTTCATATTCTTCATCTACTCATCACAAAACACCCCGGGAAAGGGAAGAAGTAATCCCTGCGCCCCCTTTACGAGCAGGACGGGGACAGGATAACAGAGCGGCCCCTCCACGGCCAGGAATACCTCAGCCCCGTGCGAGGCCTTATTCCGCACATCGAGGCAGGGCTCAACTAAATGACTAGGGATCGCACTGACACACTTACCTCCCCAAACAGGTAAACTTACTAGCTCAACGTCCTCTAACATAGGGCAGCAGTTTCACCATTAAAAATCTAAATTTATCCCAGAGACCCACCCCCCTTCTTAAAAATTCTCCTTTCAGATATACTTTAAAACTAAGGCCTTTCAGAATTACAGCAAAGTCCCTAAAATTAGCCTCACAGTGAGAAACGTTAAGAATATCATATTTATACTCTTTCTCCAAATTATGCTTAATTTATACTGTCTTAATAACCCCTTGGGTAATGCGCAGGATTCATACTGAAGTATGTAAGGGTTTGGTGAATCTCAGATTTCTTTTCAAATTTTAACAGCATCATTTAAATTACTTGAAAATGCCATAGAGTTTTCCCACCAGAGTTTAATGTAGTCTTAGTGGAACTACTTATATGCACATGTAAAAGCTGTAGGTTTTACCAATTCCCAGACAGGCTGCCCACAGTAATCAAACTAACAGTTGCACTTAGCTTTACATATTTCAGGCAAGCTGTGCCAAGAAGTAATTTAGCTCTTTCAAAGCAAAGCCTATCAGATGATTTATTGCAAGAGCTACAAAATATTCTTTTCACCAAAATGGCTGGCAAATACATAAGTAATTCAGTGAAACCTCCTTTATTGCATGTTCCAAAAGACTAATAAATGAAACACAGCCTAAGTATGACTTGAACCAAGGCTCTAAGTATAAGTACTATGCAGTACTGAAAAAAATATTATAAGCGTATTTCACTCCAAATGAGCCAGATTTACTACATACAATAACTAATTCATGCTTCAGGGAAGTGGGGGTGGGGAATGAAAGGCATTCTCTTTAAGGAAGAATATTTAAATGACACAGGCATTCACTCCAGTGAAATTGTGCAGGTATTCCATAGTTGAGAGAGCCACCCCATTACCAAACGTGGTCCAACAGCACCACATCTCTTCCCTTAAGTTCTACCTGAAGATCACTTATGCCACAGTAAAAATTCAATCTATACTATCCATACTTTTAAAGTATGCAGTCTTCTCCCACGGGAAGTCGCATTCGTGATGCATGTACGCCATGAGAATCAATATCGATCTTTAAGTTATAAAGAAATACGCTAAAGTTAGGTAAGCACTTCAAAAGTAAACTATTTCCTCAGGACAAACTCACCACTTTCAGTGCATAACCCTGAATTGGTTGTAAAAAAAAAAAAAAAAAAAAAGAATCTTAGAAAATCTAGTCCGGCCTCTACCATCAATCTTTAAGGGGTTGCTTCAATGAGTCTCATCTTCTAGAAAACAGATGTTTCTATGCTACTCAAGTATAACAGACCACAAGCTTACATGAGTCGCCATGCTTGAACTCTATACAAATTTATTTAAATCCATGATAGTTTAATCTACATACAGGGAATGCTGATCTATGTCATGAAAACTCCTTCAGAGTCTCCAGGTTATCTCAAATTGCTTTATCTCTTGCCACAGACTTGCTGAAAGTAGACCATGGGGTATGATCATAAAGACACACCCAGGGACTGCCACAGGCCACTTAAGTCCATTCCCTGTTCCCAAGGTGGACTTCAAGGAATCCAGACTCTCTTCTTATAGTTCTTTAACTAAACAGATTCCACAAACTGCTTCAGTGACTCCACCATCCGATCAGATGGGCCTCCCTTCCTTTAATGCAGTGCTTGAGGACTGGGTCCCCACCAAGGGACATCTGGAAACATCGGGAGACTCTATCAGTTATTCCGGCTGCAGGGAGTGTTACTGGCATCTCACAGGTAGAGACCAGGGATGCTGCCAAATACCCTAGAGCGGGGATCCCTGGGTGGCGCAGCGGTTTGGCGCCTGCCTTTGGCCCAGGGCGCGATCCTAGAGACCCGGGATCGAATCCCACATCAGGCTCCCGGTGCATGGAGCCTGCTTCTCCCTCTGCCTGTGTCTCTGCCTCTCTCTCTTTCTCTGTGTGACTATCATAAATCAATACTCTCTCCCTGTGTGTGTGTGTGTGTGTGTGTGTGTGTGTGACTATCATAAAAAAAAAAAAAAAGTACCCTAGAGCATACAGGACAGCCCCCTAAACAGACAATTATCCAGCTCCACATGTCAACCCTGCCCAGGTTAAGAAATCCTGTTTCATGGAACCTAAGTAACGCTCTCGGTAATGGAACCTGTAGCTTTTGGTCGCTCTAGGAAGACGGTTTTACCGGCTCTAATTACAAAGTTCTAACTTCAAAAGGAGAGAGCCAGACCTCTAACCAAATGCTATGAGGAGTGACAGTGTCACCGACGGGCACCACACAAACCACAGAGTGCTGGCCACACGTCAGCAGTGTCAAGAGTAATGACTGTCAGGTAATGTCCCCAGCATCTGGAAACTCCCAGTATCTACACACTGCCACACAAGTTTGAGTTTTCCCCCACTGTCCACCTACTACTACTCCCTTTTCAACCCCACTATGGAGTTTTCTCGTGCAGCCCACGGGCTTTTTTTTCTCTGCCTGGGTTATTAAAAATAGCATGAAAAGCAAGTTGGAAGACATGAAAATAGTAAATAACCTAAGGTGCTTTCCATCCCGGAAAGTCTATGATCTAACAGGACTTAAAAGGTTTGTAAATCAGATCTGTAACTTGAAAAAGAGATCGGCAGCTTAAAGAAAACAGTCCCATGAATAAATAAACATCTAACGTAAAATAATCATCAAAAGAATATGAGTGCAGATATACCTATGGAACTGCACAGACCTGGCTCAGGGAGGAGAGAATAAAAGGAAGCTGAAATCGACTGCTGCTTCTTATAACTGCATCGGCAGGGAAGATACATACTTAGAGGCTAAAAGATAGAATTAACATTTTCACATATTGTCTTAAAAAAATCACAAAACTTTAAAATTCACAATGGAAAAATCTAAACGAATCTCAATGAAACGAGAATCTCAGGCTACAGAAGCTTTACTGATCAATATGGAATTGATGAATTATGGCCCACTCAAATATCACACAGCCACTAAAAATTATATTGAAGAATATTTAATGGCATGAATGCATGCTCCCAACACAATCAGACAGGTTATGAATAATACACACAACATACTATCAGTCTTGTATAAAACACAAATACACAGAAGTGAATAAATATATACAAGAAATACACACATGCACAAGAAAGACAGGAAGGTGACGGGGGTCTGCCAAAACGTAAACCGGGGTCATCTGACGAGCGGGAAGATCAGAGCTCATTTCCCTTCCTTCTCGGTGCTTCTCTCTCTTTTCATATGGTCCTACTCTGAGAATCGTTTCTCACGATGTGTACTCACAAAACGAATCGTTACAATGAAACTTAAATCGTCCTGTCTCAGGAACTGCCCACAAAAGGAGAAGAAAAAGGACATCTGAACATGCCGACTTTTCCGTCAAAGCCACCACCTTCAGCATCAACAAAAGCAAACTTCCATCGAGCGTCATTATTGTGTGCCTGGTGTTTTTCTACGCACCTGGGACGTATTCACTTACTCAGATCAAACAAACAAACAAACAAAGATACGGAAGAAGAGAGCCCTGGAGTGACAGAAGCTGTGAATCCACCTTAGTCTCCCCCAACAATCTCCATCTCAGCTTCTGCAGACTGAAATGAGGGTGTTTGATAAGCGGATCCCGAAAGGTCCTCCCAGGGCCACGATGAGACCCCACGCACGACGAATGGGCTCGCGTGAGCGTGTGCTCGGCAGCTTCCCCTCTCGGGAACCGCGGGGCAGCCACGAGCCGTCTCAAAGACAAAACCCTCTGAAAAGGGACGTGATCGCGTGTCCCAGTCCCTCCTCAATACGTGCGCGACAAATTTCCTAACGTGTTTTTAAAAGAAAAAAAACAAAACAAAACGTGGAAAGGCCTACGTTTCCCCAGTGCTCGGCCACAACCGATGGGGTGGGCGGGAGCCTGGTCTGGGAGGTTTTAAAAAAAAAAAAAAAAAGGGAGAGATTCACCGAGAGGCTGCACTTCGCGTCCGGCGTTTATGTGGCTTCGAACAATCAGACCCGCGGTCCACAAGAGCCCGGGACATTCCAGCCGCGCTGAGGCTGCGATGGGAGCGGCCCGCGGCCGCCTGGGAGCTCGCCCAGAGGCGCCTGAAATAAAACTGACCAAGTAGCACCGAACCCCCGCACCACCCTGAAGGCAAGGCGGGGGGGGGGCACCGCAGCTGCGTCCGGGAACCCGCGCTCCCCCGCCCCACGGCCCCGACGGCAGGGCCCAGCCGAGGCCCGCGGGCCAGCGGGGTCGCGAGGGGGCGCGGAGGGGCGCGGAGGGGCGCGGAGGGGCCGCGGCGGCCGCGGGGCGCGCAACTCTCGGGGATAAACACAAAAGACGCCGAAGCACGCGACGCGCCGGGAACGCCGGGGGCAGCGCGCTCGCGCCCAGCACAAAAGAGGGGACCCGGGACGGACCCGCCCCCGCCCCCGCCCCCGCCACGGCCACGGCCCGACCCGGCCCCGACCCGGCCCTGACCCTGACCCCGACCCGGCCCCGCCCGGCCCCGCCCCTCCCCCCGCCGGGCGCGCGGCGACCCAACCGCCACAAAGCGCCGCACAACTTGGCGGCCGCGGCCCCGAGGCCGGTCCCGGGGCGCGGGGAGCCGCGGGGGCCCGAGCCCGGCTCCGGGACCGACCCCCGCCCGCCCGGGCGCTCCGAGGGGGCGCGTCCGCCCGCCCGGTCCCCGCGGTCGCCCCCGCCCCCGCCCCCGCCGCCGCCGCCTCGCTCCTCGCGGGCAGGGACGGGCGTCCCGGCGCCCACCCCGCCGCCGTCCCGGAGCCCGCCCGGCCCCGCCGCCTCCCCCGCCCCCGCCGCCCCTTACCTGCGCCCGCCGCGCCCGCGCCTCACAGCGCCGAGAGCCGCCGCCCGCGCCGCCGCTGCCGCCGCTCCGCCCGCCCCGGCGTCCGCGGCCGCGCCGACGCCATCTTGGCTCCGGTCGGAAGTGACGTCGGGCGGCGCCGGGAGCCTGCGACCCCGCGACCCCGCGCCGCCGCCCTCGGACCCGCGCACACCCCGGGGACCCCGCGCCGCCGCCCTCGGACCCGCGCACACCCCGGGGACCCCGCGCCGCCGCCCTCGGACCCGCGCACACCCCGGGGACCCCGCGCCGCCGCCCTCGGACCCGCGCAGACCCCGGGG
The DNA here is from genome assembly GCF_018345385.1 of Vulpes lagopus. Lineage (NCBI taxonomy): Eukaryota > Metazoa > Chordata > Mammalia > Carnivora > Canidae > Vulpes > Vulpes lagopus. Next base: position 132,690,615 of record NC_054831.1, read on the forward strand.
ACCCCGCGCCGCCGCCCTCGGACCCGCCGAGACCCCGGGGACCCCGCGCCGCCTCCCTCGGACCCGCCGAGACCCCGGGGACCCCGCGCCGCCGCCCTCGGACCCGCGCAGACCCCGGGGACCCCCGCGCCGCCGCCCTCGGACCCGCCGAGACCCCGGGGACCCCGCGCCGCCGCCCTCGGACCCGCGCACACCCCGGGGACCCCGCGCCGCCGCCCTCGGACCCGCGCACACCCCGGGGACCCCGCGCCGCCGCCCTCGGACCCGCGCACACCCCGGGGACCCCGCGCCGCCGCCCTCGGACCCGCGCACACCCCGGGGACCCCGCGCCGCCGCCCTCGGACCCGCGCAGACACCGGGGACCCCGCGCCGCCGCCCTCGGACCCGCGCAGACACCGGGGACCCCGCGCCGCCGCCCTCGGACCCGCCGAGACCCCGGGGACCCCGCGCCGCCGCCCTCGGACCCGCGCAGACTCCGGGGACCCCGCGCCGCCGCCCTCGGACCCGCACAGACCCCGGGGACCCCGCGCCGCCGCCCTCGGACCCGCCGAGACCCCGGGGACCCCGCGCCGCCGCCCTCGGACCCGCGCAGACTCCGGGGACCCCGCGCCGCCGCCCTCGGACCCGCACAGACCCCGGGGACCCCGCGCCCCGAGGTCGCAGCTCTGCGCGACGCCAAGTTGCTGGGAGACCCCGCGCCTCGGCTGAGCGGCGGCCCCGCCGGTGACCACGCGGCCTTCCCGGCTCAGCTCCCCCGGCCCGGCCGCGGCGCCCCGAAGGCTGGAGCGCGGGGCCCGGACTCACTGGCCGCTCCGCCGCCGCCCGCGTGCCCGGCCCCGCCCTGGGTGCTGCGCGGCCTCGCCCCGTGGAGCCCGACTGTGGGGAGCCCGAGCGGCGGGGCAGAGGCCGGGGCAGGACGCGGCGGGCGCCGGGCAAGGTCGGGGTCGGAGGAAGGCCCGGGCGGGGCCCGTCGTGACCCTGCGCCCCGACGGCGAAGTCAGGGAGCATCGAAGTGCGGACGGCGTCGGGCCTCCGCGGAGGGCACCGTCCTGGGGCAGAGACCCCGGGTTAGCGGCAGGTGCGCGCCGGGAGGTGGATCCTGAGAAAAAGGGCGTGTGCGGCGTTACCGTGCTGCGACCTGGCTGCGAAGGGGAAGGGGTAGTGGAGACCGAGACCGAGACCGAGTCAGCCAGGGTCGGGCGCAGGGCGTGACCCCAGGGCCCCGGATCCCGTCGAGCCCGCACCGGGCTCCCTGCATGGAGCCTGCTTCTCCCGCTGCCTGTGTCTCTCTCTCTCTCTGTGTCTCTCAAGAATAAATAAAATATTTTTTAAAAGAAAAGACCTATCAAGGCCTTAAAATATGACAGGGCCAGCACAGAGCGTATAAGAAAAAAACAAAGCGATCAAACCTCAAGCGTTTGCTTTTTGTCTGCAGTCTTTCAAGGGAAAGAGACCCAAGATCTGGGAGATGCTCCCATGCATGTTACAAAAATAGTGTACTCCGAAAATAAAGTAAAATAGCTGTACTCTGCTGCGGATCAAAGCAGACACCAGAGTTTCCGTCTCTCACCTAAATCAATGCCTCGCAACACAATCCATGCCTTAAAATTATCTGGGATACCTTCAGAAAGAGCGAGATGCCATCATTCCATCCTCAATTAAAACACAGACCTACAAGTAAAAAAAATTTTAAAAGCTCTTTGCTATCTGGCATTCAATAAAATGCAAAGGAGGATAAAGGGACATCAAGTTAGGAGCAAGACAGTGACATATACTAGACACATAGTGGATAACGTAATCCCGAGACATGGGTGACTGGAGTCCTCGGAGTCGTCCTCGGAGTCGTCCTCGGAGTCGTCGGGGGTTGTCCTTCCAGCTTAATCTGAAATGACTGGGTGTGTTAGTTTCCTGTGGCTCTTGTAACAAGTTGCCATAAGCTGTGTAGCTCCAAATACCAGAAATGGACTCTCTAGCAGTTCTAGAGGCCAGGAGTCCAACCGCAGCATCCCTGGACCAAGATCAAGGCGTCAGCAGGGGCACGCTCCTCCGTCTAGAGGCTCTAGGGGAGAATCGTTCCTTGCCTCTTCCAGCTTCTGGTGGCTGCCAGCATGCGTAGGCTTGTGGCCACATCACTCCAGTCTTCCAGACCAGCCTCTTTAAATCTCTCTGCTCCATCTCCACATCACCTTCTCCTCTGGGTCTAGCTCAAATCTCCACCTGCACCCCTCTTACTGAAGGTACATGTGATCCCATTCAGGATCCACCCAGGTAACTCGGGGTAATCTCCCCACCTCAAAATCCTTCACATAATCACATCTGCAAAGACTTCTTTCCGTATGAGGATTAGGATGTGAACAAATTTTGGGGGGGCATTAGCCTGCCACACTGGGTATATATATTCTCAGCTCTTCTAAGTTACCCCCAATCATCCATTGCGTTGATTTTCCTCTGTGTATTTTTCTTGAACATGTTTCTATTTTTCAACCTGTGCCACTTCTCAGGATAAATCACTGTGTATGTTTTACCAACTTAATCCAAAAAAGATGCTATCTGTCGAGAAGACAGTGTAATTTCATGAGTGTTTATTATCTGTCTGTTATGCTGAATATTACTCTTTTGCTTTGTTCAAAAGGTGAAATATATTGCTAAGGGATGAGAGAAGGAAACTCGGACATTTTCATCACATCCCATGGGCAACTTCTATATTGAGATGGAAGTATAAAATGCACTCTTTGTCTAAATCTGTAACATGAATGAAACTCCACTCTACACAGGTACATCTGATGTAGGTCCTGGCCAGTTCTGTACTCTGGTGTGTAGTTCCCTTGCAGGGGACATGTCATTCACCACAACGCCCCAGTACCCAGAACTGTCTGGCACATAGCAAACATTATATAGACGTTTTTAATGCGGAAAAAAGTCTTCTCTCTGGCTCTTCAGAAATGGCTAGATTACAGCAAGTATGTATGGACCAAAGACGGGGTGCATTTAAAAAGGCAGCATATGGTTATAATAGAAACCACAAGAATTCCTGCTCAGCAGAGCAACCATAAGACCTACAGCAGAGCTCCTAAAAAGATGAAAGATTTTACAACCAAGATTAAGGAATTTACAACATATCACCAATGGGAATGTAAGTGGACTTAAAATTCCTCGAATGATAACCATATTTATTCTCTACCTGCTTCTACTCTAGGTATGCTGCACAGACTGTCTTATTTATCCTCATAATAACCCTATGTGATAAGCACTGGCCTCATTTTACAACTGAGGAAACTGAGGCCAGGAAAAGTTAAAGAATCTGCCTAGTTAGTAACAAAACCAGGCTTCCGGCCTAGACGATGTAGTTCCCTAGTAAGCTGTAGGCTTAACGAGTGAACTATACTCCTTACACATGCGCACAGACACCGGAAAGTTGAGAGCTGGCATAGGTAACTTCAACCAGCCACTCCTGAATCTAGATACTACAGTGGGAACTGGGGTGTACTTTTTTAAAAAATATCTGCATAAAGAAACCATTCTAAATAGTCTCCCTGGACCGTCAGGCAAGAACATCTCGGTCAGGGAGAAGGGATTGGGTGTCTAAGGGCAACAGCATCATATGAACTCATAGTTTGTCTGAATAACACACCACTTACTTAAAAAAAAAAAAAAAAAAAAACAGAAAACAAAAAACAACCCGAGTCTCCTTTCTTGGTGCAAATTTTTTCCGATGAGATGAACAACGACAGCCCTTTTGCAGATGAAGAAGCAAAAGCACAGATTGTAGAAGTGCCAGAGGCAGGACTCAAGAACCTGTCCGGTGCCAAAGCCCATGATCTGTCTACTGGTCACTGCTTCCCTACGATCTCTGGGCACTGAGGAGAACACAAAGGGACAAGGGCATCACCCCCACCCTCCAAGAACTAGAGTCTATTGGTTCAGTCTGGGCTTGCTTACAAAAGCAGAGTACAGTGGAAGACCAGAGCGGCATCCTTATGCTCCCTGCATGCTCCGTGCAGGTTTGCGCCCCACTTTTTTTTATCAGTATTACTTTAAGGCAACCTGCTGAGTGGGAGAAAATGTCTGCAAATCATGTATCTGATAAGGGGCTAATATCCAAAATATATAAAGAACCCATACAACTGAACAGAAGAACAATAAAAACAATGGGCAGAGGATCTGAATAGACATTTTTCCAAAGAAGACATAAAAATGGCCAGTAGGTACATGAAAAGGTGCTCAACATCACCGATCATTAGGGCAATTCAAATCAAAACCACATGAGCTATTACATCATACATGTGAGAATGGCTATTATCAGAAAGACAAGAAATAACAAGTGTTGGTGATGATATGGAGAAAAGGGAACCCTTGTGCACTGTTGGTGGGAAGGTAAATGTCTGTAGCCACTATGGAAAACAGCGTGGAGGTGCCTTTAAAAATTAAAATTAGAACTATAAGATGATGAAGCAAATCTACTTCTGGGTGTTTGTCCAAAGAAAATGAAAACACTAATTAAAAAAATAGATGCACTCTCATGTTTTTTGAAGCGTTATTTACAATAACCAAGATATGGAAGCAACCAAAGTGTCCGTTGGTGGAGGAGTGGATATATATGGATGTCCATATAGATCATTATGTACGATACATATATCTCACATTTTCTATATCTCTCTATATTAGATATAACATAATATAATACTTATATAATATATATAGAGAGAGAGATCATGTGTATATATATAGAGAGAGAGATATAGATATACTGATGTAGGTAGGTAGGTACATAGATACATAGATAGATAACCACAGTGGAATATTATTCAGCCAGAAAGAAAAATAAGTCTTGCCATTTGCAACAAATGGATGGACGTTAAGACATTATGCTAAGTGAAATAAGTCAGAGAAGGACAAACTCCATATGATCCCATTTATATATGGATTCTAAAACAAAATCAAAGTCATAGGCACGGAATAGATTGGTGGTTACCAGAGGCAGGGTTTGGAGAGTGGGCAAAATTGGTGAAAGTGGTCAGAAGGTACAAAATTCCAGTTATAAAATAATTAAGTCGGGGTACCGGGTGGCTCAGGTGGTTGAGTGTCTGCCTCCTGCTCAGGGCATGATCACGGGGTCCTGGGATTGAGTCCCACATTGGGCTCCCTACATGGAGCCTGCTTCTCCCTCTGCCTGTGTCTCTGCCTCTCTCTCTCTCTCTGTCTCTTTGTCTTTCATGAATAAATAAAACCTTAAAAAAATAAATAAACAAGGCATGGGGATGTAATGGACAGCATGGTGACTATAGCTAATAATACCATATTGCATATTTGTAAGTTGCTAAGAGAGTAAATCTCAAAAGTTCTCATCACAAGAAAAACGTTCTTGATGGAGGTCAACCAGACATTGTGGTGATCTCTTCACAACGCATACAAATACCAAATCATTGTCCTGAAAAGGTGAGCTGTTGCGAAGGAGCCAGACAAAAGTAAATGAATTGGGATTTTATGTTGTGGTTTGTCTAATAACCTTTTCTGGAATGAAACAACAAAGAAAATCATGTACAAAGAAAAAAAAAAAGAGGAAAACCTAATGCCACGATGCTAACATTTCTAACCAATTCAAATTTGTGACCCCGCCCCCCATAAGTGTATTCCATCCTATAGGAAAATTCAGAGCACCGTTTCTAGATTTTTTCCATTGCTCTTCTTAGACCACATGTTTAGAACCAAACATAGTAAGAAGTCAGTTAAAAAGTTCAGAATTTGCTGTGCGGAGGTCCCCAGGTCGCAGCCTCTGCTCCTGTCTCAGAGCCCCTGGTATTACAAACTCCAGGCCCAAGGCAGTGTTGTCCTAGAGAACACAAGGGGAAGGTTGGTAAAGTCTTCATTTTCGTGGAAGGCAGAATTAATTTGCTAATACACCGCCGCGAGAACATGAATAAAACACCTAGGCTGGCAACAAAACCCTGGAGTGGAAATCTTTTCCGGCAGGAAGCAGCAAGCAGCCGTCGGGGAGTAGAGGATAAATCGGGTCCAGAAACACGCAGAAAGCACTGACGTGGGACAGCCCCGAGGCGTCGCCCCAGACTAAGCTCCCGAGTGCCCCTTTCCAGGTGTGTCTACGGCCAGGTTGGCCCCTCCTACTACCCAGGTGGCCCCCACTCCTCACCCACCTAACAGGTGCTGCTGCAGGAGGAGCCCTGCTTCTGGCCGCCCGCTCTGCGCTGGGAAAGCTCGCCCTGTCTTCCCTCCGCTGGCTTTTCCTCTGGAATTCCCCCGTCACCCCTCTTCTCTCCCACCCAAACCTTGCGTCTCCCCAGGAGCCCGTGTTTCCATGAGATTTTCCTTTAGAAGTTAGAGCAGGTTCCAGGGCTGCCGGCAGCAAGGGCGCAGCCTGGGGGGCTCGGGACCATCGGCGTGTGATGCGCTTACAGGTCCCGAGGCCAGAAGTCTGACACCCAAGTGTTGGCAGAGTCAGCTGGTTCCTGCCGGGGGCTCTGAGGAAGAAGCTGCACCAGGCCTCTCTCCTAGATTCTTCTGGATTCTGCGGATTGTCTTGGTCGTCCTTGGCTTGCAGACACATCCCCTCCAAATCTGTCTCCATGCTCCCACGGCTTGCTTGCTTTTCTTTCTTTCTTTTAGGGGTCATGTGTTGGTGAGTCTTAATCCAACTCTTTTTTCTTTTTTAAGACTTTATTTATTTGAGATAGAGCATGTGTGAGGGCACAAGAGGGAGCACGAGCAGGGGAGGAGGGCAGAAGGAGAGGGAGAAGCAGACTCCCTGCTGAGCAAAGAGCCTCATGCGGGGCTTGATCCCAGGACCCTGGGATCATGACCTGAGCCTAAGGCAGATGTTTAACCAACCGAGCCACCCAGGCGCCCTTCCCTACGCCCCTCTGTGTTTTCACAAGACCTTCTTATGAGGTTACCAGTCTTTGGATTTAAGGCCCTAGACCAATATGACCTCGTCTCAACTAATGACATCTGCAAAGGCAGTATTTGCAAATAACGTCCCATTCTGAGGTTCCAGGTGGGCATGAATTTGGGAGAGGGAGGGGACACTATGAGATCAGCACAGGAGTAAACCCCACATTGGCCATTTCCCGTGTGTATGAATCCCTACATATGCACCATCCACATTTATCCGTATGCTCCGTCCCACCGTCTGACTACTGCGCATGCATGTCCCAAGTCCCAAATCTGTTCTAAGCCCTTGGGAATGAAAACAGTTGTAAAGGCTTCCATTATTTAAACAATGGTAGACAAAGAGTCTTCCCTTGATGGATATTGTTGATTGATAGAGACCAGCACCCTATGCTGTAATTTAAATCTGATCTGTGAGATAGAAGTGCTTTAGCCAAAGCTTATCAAGAACTCTGGGCCTGCACTTTGAATTCATTTCTTTTCCAGTTTAATTTGGCTGTGTGTCCCTCCCACCATATTTAAGCTCTGTTGCCTTCATAAGCGTCTTTGTTTAACCGTAGAAATAATAATGCCTTTCTAAAGCTTCACAAACAGGGTCAGAAGGTGCGGCATTCCTTTGTCACAGAGGTCATCATTTAAACAGGATAAAGTAGTTCTACAAATGTCACAGCCGAGATAGCACCTGCCAATACCTGTCAGGGCTGAGACATCTAAGCTGGGTTTGTAAACATCGTAATCAACCTGTCTGAGCCTCTACCCCAAACCTACCCATTGGCCAAGTTATGATTAAGTTTAACTAATTGTAGAGCAGTGGTTCTTAAGTGGGGTGAGATCGGATCCCAAGGAGACATTTCACAACGTCTGGAGACACTTTGGGTTGTCAAACTGGGCGAGAGACACTACTGGCCTCTAATGGGTAGAGGCCAGCGAGGCTGCTAAACATCCTGTGAATCACAGGACAGCCCCTTTCACGGCAAGGAATTATATGGCCAAGATGTTGAGAAATCCTACTGCAGATCATTCTGCATCTGATTTTCCAGTCTCACCTTTTGACATGTGTCTACCTAATTGGAATATGGCACAGAACTTGTCAAGGAAAAGGAGTATATCTCAACGTTTGCTGTTGTTGTCGTTATTGTCACGTCCCCTATCCCACAAGCCTTTTTAGGCATTCCTTTCAAATTGCCCCCCTCACCAGGAAATTTTAATATCGTAGATATTCCATCTTTCTGTTTATGTCCTATGTGTGTACCTGTGCTGTGTACACTCTGGAGAAATACTGCAGCCATAGTCACTAAAGAACGAATACATATTTTAGCAGAGAATTAACTCAATTTTTAGGTAAGATTATTAACAGCTTTTAAAAAAATTAAAGTAGGGATGCCTGGGTGGCTCAGCGATTAAGCGTCTGCCTTCGGCTCAGGGCGTGACCTTGGGGTCCTGGGATCGAGTCCCGCATCGGGCTCCCTGCATGGAGCCTGCTCCTCTGCCTGTGTCTCTGCCTCTCTCTGTGTCTCTTGTGAATAAATAAATAAAATCTTTTTAAAAATTTAAAAAGTAAAGTAAAATACACAAAACATGAAATTTATCTTTTTAACCACTTCAAGTGCTTGGCTCAGCGATCGTAAGCACAGTCACACTGGTGTGGGGGCATCTCCACCATCCACCTCCAGAGTCCTTCTCATTGTCTCAAACAGGAACCTGCATACATTTAAAAAAAACAATCAGTCCCCCTCCACCACCACCCCAGCCCCTGGAAACCTCCATTCTATTTTCCATCTTTATTAATTTGACTATGCTAAGTACCTCACATCATTGGAAGAATCCTACGGTATTTGTCTTTCTGCGCCTGGCTTATGTCACTTAGCATCATGTCCTCAAGGTTCATCCATGTTGTAGCAGGTGTCAGAATTCCTTTCCTTTTTAAGGCTGAACAATATCCCATTGTGCGTATAGACCACATTGTGTTTATCTGTTCATCTGCCAGAAGACGCTTGGGTTGTTTCCATTTTTTGGCTATTGCGAGTAATGCTGCTACGAACATGGGTGTCTAAGTATCTGTTCAAGATCTTGCTTTCAGTTCTTTTGGATAGATACCCAAGAGTGTGATGCTGGATGTTTCATTTTTAATTTTTTGGAGGAACTGCCATGCTGGGTTTTTTTTTTCCTTGGGAGAGAGAGCGAGCGAGAGAGCGAGAGCATGCACAGGAGAGTGGTGGGTGGCAGAGGGAGAGAGAGGATCTTAAGCAGGCTGCATGCTCAACACAGAGTCCGATTCTGGGCTCAGTCCCATGACCTCGAGATCATGACCTGAGCCAGAATCAAGAGTCAGACACTTAACCAACTGAGCCCCCAGTTTTATGTCCTAGCTGCACCATTTTACATCCCTTCCAAGTGCGCCAGGGTTCCAATTTCTCTGGACCCTTGCCAAAACTTATTATTTTCAGTTTCTTGTATAGTAGCCATCATGATGGGCTTGAGGTGGTTTCTCAATGTGGTTTTGATTTGCATATCCCCAATGATTAGGGATATTGAACATCTTTTCGTGTGTTTACTGGCTGTGTATATATCTTCTTTGATGAGATGTCTGTTCAAGTTCATTGCTCATTTTTTTGAAGTTTTTATTTAAATCCAAGTATAGATAACATAAAGTGTAATATTAGTTTCAGGTGTACAATACAGTGATTCCACACTTCCATACACCACCCAGTGGTCATCAGGATAAATGCCCTCCTTAATCCCCATCAGCGATTTCACCCTTTCCCCCACCCACCCACCCCTCCAGTAACCATCAGTTTGTTCCCTATAGTTAAGTGCCTGTTTCTTGATTTGTCTCTCTCTCACTCACTCTCTCTCTCTCTCTTTTTCCCCTTTGCTTCATTGCTCACTTTTTAGTTGTGCTGGCTATTGAGTTGCAAGAGTTGTTATGTTCTGAATATAAACTTATCAGATATATGATTTGCAGATATTTTTTCCCATTCTTGGGTTCTTTTGACTCTGTTGATTGTATCTTTTAATGTATAGAAGTTTTAAATTTTGATGTAGTCCAATTTGTCTATTTTTACTTTTTTTTTTTTTTTTGCCTGTCTGTGCTTTAGGTGTTATATCCAAGAAATCACTGCCAAATCCAATGTCATGGAGGTTTCCCTCTCTGTTTTCTTTTTTTTTTTTAAGATTTTATTTATTTACTCATGAGACACACACACACACACACACACACACACACACACACACACACAGGCAGAGATAGGCAGAGGGAGAAGCAGGCTCCAGGCAGGGAGCCCCACACAGGACTCGATCCCGGGTCCCCAGGATCACTCCCTGGACCAAAGGCAGCACTAAACCGCTGAGCCACCCAGGCGACCCCACCCCCTCTGTTTTCTTCTAAGACTTTCATCATTTTAGCTCTTACATTTCGATCTTTGATCCATCTTGAGTTAATTTTCATATATGGTGTAAGGAAAAGATTCAACTTTTTCTTTTCTTTTCTTTTCTTTTTTTTTTTATGTGGATAACTAGTTTTTCCAGCACCATTTGTTGAAAAGACTATCTTTTCCTATTGAATGGTCTTGGCACCCTTGTTGAAAATCATTTGATCATATATGCAGTGTGTGTGTGTGGGGGGGCGTGTATTTCTGGGCATATAAACAGCTTTTAAATATAAATTCAGCTCCCATTTCTTTTTCAAATATCTGTTTCAGCCTTGGAAAAGTCTTAGGTGTTGTTTTGTGTTTAAGAATGTATGGCCAGGAATTTTAAAATGTTTTATAGTTAAGATTTTGTATCCCACAAGAACCAATTTTTGCCCTTGATGATAATGCATGATTCAAATCAATAACATCCTGATCATGGGAGAAAAAGTTCACTAGTAGAAAGGTTAAAGCTTTGCTTCCTCATACTATGATTACCTAATCTAAACATGTCAACAAACTTGGGATCCATTTGGACTAGAGAGGCACCTGTTTCTAGATGTCTTATGATACAAGGCATAAAGATAGCAATATGGAAAGCTTAAGATTAACCATACTCTTTTTTAGAGTATTCTACTCTGAGAACAAATGTCAAAAAAATTTACCAGCAAGACTGAAGCCTCATTAATGTCCTCTTATGCCAGTCAGTTTATGTCTACTTCCAGAGAGACAGACGAAAGAGTGAGGAAACGGCACGGCCGAGGCAATGTTTTTCAAACTTTCTTTTCTGATATGATTAAAATTAGCAATAGATACTCCTATGAGCTGTTTCTTACTTACCCAGGTGGTATCATAAACCACAACACTCAACCACTTTTTTTTAAAGATTTATTTATTTATTTACGATAGACATAGAGGGAGAGGGAGAGAGAGAGAGAGAGAGAGACAGAGGCAGAGACAGGAGGAGGGAGAAGCAGGCTCCATGCCAGGAACCTGACGTGGGACTCGATCCCTGCACTCCAGGATCACGCCCTGGGCCAAAGGCAGGTGCTTAACCGCCGAGCCACCCAGGGATCCCCTCAACCACTTTTTATAGTTGAGTGCAATGGAAGATTATGACAATAGATACAGGCGAGCAAACAAATATTTTAGCAGGGAATAAACTAATATTTTATGCAAGATGATAAATGGTTCCTAAATGTAAATATAACTCCTAGGTTTCTTTTAAAAAATATTTGTTTTAGCCTCTGAAATTATCTTAGTGTTTTGTCTTTAAGAATTTGAGGTTAAGGGATCCCTGGGTGGCGCAGCGGTTTGGCGCCTGCCTTTGGCCCAGGGCGCGATCCTGGAGATCCAGGATCGAATCCCACATAGGGCTCCCGGTGCATGGAGCCTGCTTCTCCCTCTGCCTGTGTCTCTGCCTCTCTCTATCTCTCTGTGACTATCATAAATAAATAAAAATTTTAAAAAAAAATTTAAAAAAAAAAGAATTTGAGGTTAAGAATTTTAAGAATCTGTATGACTTTATGATGTCTAGTATTTCTGGATCTGATTTTTTTTTTTTTTTCAGAAAGAGTGCATGCATGTGAGTGGGGGATCAAGGCGGAGGAGCAGAGGGAGAGGGAGAGAGAGAATCCCAAGCAGCCTCCATGCCCAGTGCCGAGCCCAATGTGACGCTTGATCTCACTATCCTGAGATCCTGACTCAAGTGAAAATCAAGAGTACGGTGCCTAAATGACTGAGCCACCCAGGTACCTCTGGGTCTGATTTTTATGTATATAAAATTAAGGAGCTAGATCAAACCCCTAAGATCCTTAATGATCCTAAAATCTATTGTTCTAATTGTATTTATGTAAACTTCTGGCAAGTTTCATAATAAAAAACTGAACCATAGTATTTGACAATGGGAGGTATTTTGAGTTAAAAAAAAAGTATAGTTCAGATATCCCTTAGTTCGTAAGAAACACTCTAACAAAATTAATTTTATAAACCTTCAATTTTTAAACTTTATGCATTTTTAACAACGATTTAAGTAAAGATAATTTGCAATTCACCTTTTGTTACAGGTGACATATGGGGAGAAATACAAAACAGGGAGACCATAATATTGTATAACTTAAGACCTCATGTTGTATCTTCTTGAAATGTCGCTTTGGAATTTGGACATTTACAGTTAAATAGGATAGGGATTTTCTTTCAGGGACCAAAAAAAAAAAAAAAAAAACCACTTCATTACTTGATAGCATATATATGGGAACATAAAAAATACAAATATGAATATGTTAGATAAAATATGTCACATAAAACAGATGTAATACAGCCTTTAATATGAAATGGGCAAATATATTTATATAAATTGTATGATGTATTATATATATACAAAAGTCACTACTTTGCAAATAACAGACTGTCACTCAGATATCTTTTTAATGTAATTGTCTTTTTAATTTATATATAATTGACACATAACATTGTATTCACTTAGAAGTACAAGGTAACATAATATCTCTTTTGGTTAAAAGAAATTATTACAAACTCTCCCTGAGTTGGAAGATTACTCAACGATAGAATAGGAGTTGACTTGAAAATAGCAAGAAAAACAATTTTCTTTAAATCTGCAATGTCAAGGTGCCTGGGTGGCTCATTGGTTAAGGATCTGCCTTCAGCTCAGGTCATGATTCCAGAGTCCCAGGATTGAGCCCCACGTTGGGCTCCCCATTCAGTGGGGAGTCCACTTCTCCCTCTGACCCTCCTCGCTCTCATGCTCTCTTATCCTCTCTCAAATAAATAAATAAAATTAAAAAAATAAATCAGTAATGTCCAATTTTAAAGTAGTTATAATTCTAAAAGCACAATTATAAGAATGGAATGTAAAACATTAGTAAATATAATGTTGTATTAATCTTTTCTGCTTCACTGAATTTTTTTCTGCCAAAATTTCCAAGCAAATTCTATAAAGGGAATGTCATTAATGTATTCATTTATTTATTTTTATTCAACCTCATTTTTAAAAAAATACAGGAGAGTGACTCTGGCACATACAGTTGAAAATAGGCAAAGAAAACGAAGTGGAAGAAAAAAAGAGATGAGTATAACAGAAGTTTCTGTAAAAGTACCTCAACAACCTCCTTATGGTTTAAACATACTGCATCTCCTACACCTGACATAAACAGATATGTAAATATAAATACATATATTCATAGATACATATCTCCCTACAGTGTGAGCCAACAGGCAGGAAATCCAGAAAAGCCCATGATCGATTAGATCTGACAGCAGTCTGCTGAGGAATTTCTTCTTTGAGACTTCATGTTGTAGAGACCAGTCTTCAAATATGTAGAGAGCAGTCTTTTTCTATTCAGGCCATCAACTGATTGGATGCGGCCCACCCATTCATTAAAGCCACCTATTCCATAAGACCCTCCCTTATGGAAGGCAATCTGCTTGAGTCAAAGTTTACCAGTTTAAATGTTAATCTCATCAGAAACACCATCCAAGCTGATACAGACAATTACCCATCACAAAGATACAGTAATACTATAGAAAAGAATCTGATCTTAACAAAACTAATATTCATGGAAATGTAGCTTTGGTACTTAAGTATTTTATTGTAATATTAATTAGATAGAAGTTTCAGATAGAATTCTTTTTTTCTGTCCGCGATTTCTGCTTTAGAGACCAGGCTTATGGGTAAACTTGGATTTTCACAAATGTACAGTATTTCTCCTTAAAGGGTAGCACTAAATGCTGCTGAGTCTTCTGCACTTGGTTGCACTTTTCCTACACATGTGAACTTCTGAGTGAAGATATTCCTATGAAAAGGAAAAAAAACATATATTAAAGCAAAGAAAAGACAAGCTCAATCACGTTTATAGCCCTTTTTATTTCCATGTCTTTAACTGTAGATTAATGCGTGGCATTTAGGCAAGTCTTGACGTGAAGTCTGGGAATTGCTGTCACTGCTTCAGTACTATTTTATAACAGATATCATTTAGTTTTAATATAAACATCTTTGAAGAATGTTATCAGCCAATAAAAAGAAATGTATTTCTTTCTACTAAAGCACCTCCAAATTCCTAGAGGAAAATATATTTTTGTTCCAACATACACATGTGCACGTGCACACACACACACACACACACACACACACAGCATGTACTGGGGAAAATATTATGTGAGATTAAATCTAAAAGCAAAAAAATAATACAAATACAACATCGGGGCACCTGGCTGGCTCAGGTGGTGGCGTGAGCAACTCTTCATCTCGGGGTTGAGTTTGAGCCCCACGTTGAGTGTAGAGATTATGTAAAAATAAAATCTTTTAAAAAGATACAAATATGACATCAAGTGTAAAATGATTTTCTCACAATCCCATTCTCCCGAGAGTTCTGTAGGAATAGAACCTGCTGTACCTTACCCTCATATTTGTCCTTTGGCCTTGCATTTTTAAATAATCTTTTCTTTTTTATGTATTTATTTAGATTTATTTATTATTTATTTATTTATTTATTTATTTATTTATTTATTTATTTATTCATGAGAGACACAGAGAGAGAGAGAGAGAGAGAGAGGCAGAGACACAGGCAGACAGAGAAGCAGGCTCCCTGTGGGGAGCCCGACATGGGACTCGATCCCAGGACCCCGGGGTTACACCCTGAGCCACCGAGGCGCCCCTCACCTCGCATTCTCTACCTGTTTGCACTTCATGGTTCACGTTGGGATTCAGGGATCCCGAGTGACTATATTGCTGTGTATCACGAAGCTGACCAGGAGTCAAGGCGAGGTCAGTTAGTGGGGCTTCATCCATCCACTCGGCACAGATTTATGGGGCACCAGGCAAGCTTCGGAGGTTGAGGGCGGGCAGGACACAGGATGGCCCTGCTTCCTGGCTTCGGGGCGGGTAGTCTGCCCACTGAACCATCTATCCAGCTGGAAAGTCGCCACGTGAACTTGCCTTTCAGCTTCTCTCCCTTCCTCCCGGTGACTCACCCTTGCCCATGTACTGACTTCTCCCAAGGTCCCCTCCCCGGGAAAGCCCCTTCCCCAGGTGTCCCGGGTCACTCACATTTGCTCCTCACCTGCCTCTCATGAGCCCCTCCCTTGTCATTCCTCTTCCCCCCAAGGGGAGAAATCCCTCCTTCGCTGAGACTCCCAGACCTCGGGATCCTTCCTGGAGCTCCTTGGCCTCTTTAATTGCATTTCGAACTTTCTGCCTTTTAATTCTCATCACTTGTACCCACATCTGACCTCTCTCACTAGACTGTTGAGGACAGGGTCCGAAGCTGCTTGTTTCTGTGATCACAGCTGTCACAGCGCCCTGCTCACAATAGATGCAGCTTACAGGAGGAATACATTAATGAATTAGGGATTTGTTGGGACAAGCCACTTACCTCATTTAGTCTGATCTGCAAAGTGAGTTGGGGTGTGAATCTTTGCAATGACAAGTTTTGGTCCTGTTTTCCCATAAATACTTAATTAAGGCTCTTATTAACCACACGTCACTCCTATGTAGAAGTCTGGATCCGTAACCTTGAGCTGAAAGGTTGCAGAGTCAGCTTTTCTGGCCCTTGGTGCCTGCCCTCTCCAGACCCTGCTGACCTTCAGGAAGACACTAATGAAGTGGCCCAGACAGTCATCTTCCTCATGTATGGAAACCCATCCGTCCTGGTTCCCTTCCTGCCCATCCCAAACTCCCCCTTCTCTGAGGCTGTGCTGATGACTGTGCTCACAGATCTGCTCCCACTTCCCTGTGCCGCTGTAGCTCCTTACACAGCCAGACATATCGGGTTACAGTTCACACCTTTCCTCAATATGGCTTTATTTCCAGACTCTGAATTCTAGTCTATCGATTTTTATCTGTCCTTATGCCAGTACCACACTTTTGACTGCTGCAGCTTTCTAGCAAGCTTTGAAATCAAGAAGTATGAGCCTAACTTTATTTTTTTTAAAAGGTTGTTATGTGTTTATTTGAATATCCTATTATGCAGACAGCATGAGTCACAAATTTAAAACTTTGAAGTCTGGGAATTATCAAGAAAGGACATTATCAAGAAAGTACAAGGCAACTCAGACAACAGGAGAAAATACTTGCAAATCATATATCTGCTAAGAGTCTAGTATTCAAAATATATAAAGAACAACTTAACACTAAAAAGAAAAATAACCATTTTTTTTAAAGGGCAGAGGATTTGAATAGGGTTTTCTCCAAACAGGATATACAAATGGCCAATAAGCACATGAAAAGGTGTTCTACTTCGTTACTCATAGAGAAATGCAAATCAAAACGATGGCAAGATACCACTTCATACCCACCGCAATGGCTTTCATCAGAAAGGCAGACAAAAGACAAGTATCACCAAAGAATGATTAGAACACCTGGAACCTTCATACATTGCTGGTGGGAATATAAAATGGTGCAGCAGCTTTGAAAAACAGGCTGGCTGTTCCTCCAGAAGTTAAACGTACAGTTGCCATAGGACCAGCAATTTCACTCCTAGATATAGATCCAAGAGTATTGAAAGCATATGACCTCACAAAAATGTCCATTTGAATACTCAGTACAGCAGTATTTATAATATCCCAAAGTGCAAACAACCCATCGACTGATGAATGGATAAACAAAATATGCTTTATCCATACAATGGAATACTATTCAGCCATAAAACAGGACAAAGCCCTGCTTTGTCAAGAATGCTTCATGCTTCAGTATGAATAACGCTTCAACAAGCCTGAATCTTGAAAACATCATGCCAGGTGCAAAAAGCCAGACACAAAGACCACACATTATACAATTTCATTTATGATAACTATCCAGAATAGGTGAATCAAACCCATAGGGCAGAAAGCTGGTTAGTGGTTGCCAGAGGGGAGGGAAATGGGTGAAAGGTTTCCTTTTGTGGTGATGAAAATGGTCTGGAATTCCATAGTTGGTGATGGTTGCACAACTTTGTAAATACACTAAAAATCATTGAATTGTATACTTCAAAAAAGTGAGTTTTATGGTGTGTGGATTACACATTGATTTTTAAAGTTGCAAATACAAGCAAATCTCTATCCTGAAACTATATACTTCGAGCATAACGTACAATGCAATGAGCAGTAAGTCTACTCCAAAATATCCTCACTGTGAGGGCAAGTGTCACGTAGGAGTCCAAAAAAGAAAGCTAAGTGGATGTATTCCTTTGGTCTGAGAGGTGACTTCTGGTGCCCGTCAAAATGACAAACCAGCACAGGTTGTGGTTTCTTTCGTCCCAAAAACCAACCTTGGAGAAACTAAAAAAAAAAAAAAATACAGAAAGAGAGTATGGCTTCCATAAATTAAGAAAAATGGAAACCACAACAAAACGTTAGAAACTCTAGCTGGTTGTGGGAACACTGGTGACCTAGCCAGGGCGACAGCGGCTGGAAATGGCACTAAGAGGTCAGGTTGGGGGAGAGATCGTAAGTTCTCCTCTCGTTTCTTTCGTAAAATGCCTCTCCCCCTTCACCACAGAAATCCCGGGTCACTGGTGTCTGAAGGCTCCACAAGTCCCTGCTGGGATGAGGAGGTGATACACATCAGTGTATGTGTGGACCTACATGCATGTATAATGTATGCACATGTGTACGTTATATGCACGTATATACACATGTGTTATATAGCTTGAATTTATTAACTGTATTCTTCAGATTTTTGCTATGTATATGCATAGGGAGAGAGAAGAATTTCTTTCTTTTTTTTTTTTTTAAGAATTTCTATATACCAAACAGTGAGACACACCATCTTTTTCTGCACACTTTTGGGTACATATGGAAAAAATATCAGAAAACTAGACCATAAATTAGGTCATAAAAGAGACCTCAATAAATTCCAAAGGAACAAGATCACAAACACCATATTGACCATGTTCTTCAGCTATCATGCAGTAAAATTAGAATTTAATACTAAAGGATGACCACAAAAATGCCATATGTCTGGAACGCGAAGTATCAAGGGACAACCTAGAGTTGTAAAGGAAATAAAAAAGGGAAATTAAGAAATTCTTTGAACTGAATGATGGTGAACACATTTGTCCAGAAGGTTGACAACACAACAAAGACTGCTTCTGCCGTGACTGGTGCTGGGCTCAAATGGCATATCCCACAAGCTGCAATCTCTCACTTTATGGATGAGATTGCATGGTTTTTCATGGAGTGTACAAAAAATTTGGATTTTTAAAGATTCGAAACTCTGGTGCACACCGTCTAATCATTAAGAGTTTGCTTCCCCCCTCCCACCCAGCCCCGAGAATCAATAATTTTCTATCCTCAATGGATGGTTGGGAATAATCTTAATATCACATCCAAATGCATAGCACAACGTGAAGATACAATGTCCACGCCAATAGCAAGTTAACAGGAGATAGGAAGTCGCACTCAGTTCCTACCCAAATGGAGGAAACTTTTAGAACAAGTGTGACATGCTGGTTGGGTGAGCCAGGGATGGAGCACTGGAAAGAGACTTCCCTGGGAGGCCTGCCCGTAATTCCTGGCCTTTCTTCTAGCTGCATATTCATAACTATCTGAGCCACCAAATGTTTGCTGCCATTCTCAATGACTGTTAATGAGGAATTTAGTATCTGAAGTGGACAAATGTTGTGTTTCCCCAGCAGACATCATGCCCCACTTCTCTGATAACAGCATTCTAAATTTTCTTTGGGAAATTATCTCCTTCCTGCTCTCAGGCTGTGTGGTCCATGTGGTCCATGCCAACCTAAGTTTGAAGGATGGGAACAAGTGCGGGCCTGTCCAGTGATTTCAGTATTTCCTGGGCACAGTGATTGGTTTATATCTGGAAAGATGGATTTGTAATCAATCTGCTTTTTGGAGATTTTCACAGGGTTTTTGTTAAAAGAGACACCCTGGTTCTTTTGAGAGCATAGGCAATATGGTATGTAAGTCAGAGCAACTTGGGGTCATATTTGCTGTCACATGGACAGAAGGCTTAGAATGGAAGCAAAGAGAGAGAGAGAGAGAGAGAGAAGAGATGAAAAGGGACATGTTCTTGATGACATCATTTGGGCACCCAGATCCAGCTATGCCTAAAGTTAGCAGTATCCCTGAACTTTCTGATTATCTAAGCCAGTAAGTTCAAATTAAGCTACTTTGATATTTATCACTTCAAGAGGAAGAGCACTGGCCAATATAGCAACTAACCAATAAAAAACAAAGCTGGGACGCCTGGGTGGCTCAGTGGTTAAGCGTTTGCCTTCGGCTCAGAGCATGATCCCAGGGTCCGGGATTGAGTCCCACATCAGGCTCCTTGTGGGGAGCCTGCTTTTCCCTCTGCCTGTGTCTCTGCCTCTCTCTCTGTGTGTCTTTCATGAATAAATAAATAAAATCTTTAAAAAAATAAAAAACAAAGCCAATTGGATTTGGAGTCATACTTTTGGCTCAACTGATCCATCATCAGCAAACGACGGATACTTCTTAAAAGAGAAGAAATGGCGCTATCTTATTCTCTAATATAAACAACTATTATTCTTTATTTAAAAATATGTTTTGGGATCCCTGGGTGGCGCAGCGGTTTGGCGCCTGCCTTTGGCCCAGGGCACGGTCCTGGAGACCCGGGATCGAGTCCCACGTCCAGCTCCTGGTGCATGGAGCCTGCTTCTCCCTCTGCCTATGTCTCTGCCTCTCTCTCTGTGTGTGACTATCATAAATAAATAAAAATTTAAAAAAAAATATGTTTTATTTTGCTTATATGGTAAAGAATTATAATGAATTGTAAAATGTGTTGAATTTTAAGTTTATTTATTTAAATAATCTCTGTAGCCAATGTGGGGCTTGAACTCACAACTCCAAGATCAAGAGTCCAGGCTCTTCCAATGGAGATACCCCAAATATGTTGAATTTTAGAATAAATTTGGACAGCTGTCCGTACACTAAAATCCCATTATATCCTCTATTGATATCATTAGTTTGAGCAACCCTGAGTGAGGTTTACCCCTCCTTCCTTCCACAGTGTATTTACAACAGTCCAGTTCTATATGAAGTATGTCTTGGGACTCTTATTTTATTTATTTATTTATTAATTTAGAGAGCGAGAGGAGAGAGAGCGGGGAGGATAGAGAGAATCTCAAGCAGACTCCATGCTGAGTGCAGAGCCTGACATGGGGTTCGAACTCATGGCCCCGAGATCATGATCTGAGCCAAAAACAAGAGTCAGATGCTCAACCCACTGAGCCACCCAAACACCTTGGGATTCTTTTTTTAAGAAGGCTATTGAAAAAATTTTAACTGGACAGGGAAATGATGAGAACTTTGTTTATATAAACATATTTGCTCTTTGGCTGGTTTATGGGCACATTTTTTTGGGTGCTCTTCAGAGCTGCCATCTTAAAAATTGACTGTAAATCACATGCTTTCTGCTCCTCTGGCAAGGGCCTTATAAAGAAAAGAATATAGGATTTAGGGAAGGACCAGAGAACATGTGTATTAAATTCTGAGCATATTTGCATGCATGAGTGATTTTCAACAGGGAAAACCAGAATGCATATCAGTATTTACATTAAAGGAGGAACCCTACCATCCAAATGAATGAGGATTTCAAACCTCTTCTTGCTGTTATTCTCTCATTTGCACTTGAAAAGAGCTGTCCATCAAGGTTCTGGGTTTTTTTTGTTTTTGGGGTTTTTTGGTTACTGAAGAGATGATTCTCTTGGAAGGCTATGTTTTTTTTCTTTTTTAAGCTACAACATGCTTCACAACTTAAAAGTGCTCATCTTCTTGAAATCATGTGGGCTTCATTTTTCAAGACTTGAATTAGAGCAATATTGCCCTGGATAAAAATATATTCACGGGGAAAGGATTATTTGCAATTCAGGAATGTTAGCCTAGTTCATTTGATGGCAGCCAAGGAAGCTGGGACAGATATAGTAATCTAATTCATAGTTTTAAAAACCAAAACTGTGTTGGTTAAAGTAATGTGAAGATGAGTCCTCTTCCTGACAGCTCAGCAGGTCTTCCAAGCTGTGATTGTCAAGATGATAGACACTGACAAAAAAAAAATCAATTCTATGAAACCTATTGCAGAGATTTTTCATTAAGAAAAAGAGAAAAGTACAAGTGAACCTCAGGACTCCTAAGCCTATCTGTAAAGTGTGAAAAGCAGCAGAGGAATCTCAATCAAGTTGAATTGAATGTAAAGATTTCCCTTCTAAAAGAGCCCCCGTCCCTCAATCACCTTAACTCTTTTCTAGGACATTGTGTGTCTTTGGCACCAACCACAGGGTTAAGACATCTAACGACTCCTTAGTGGAATTGCCACGCTCTTTGCTTGAGGGACAGCGATGCCAGGTGCTTTTCTTTTGTGGGTATTCTCGGAACTTCAGTTCTGAATAGTTTGGGGCTCTTGATGTGGGACTGGATCCTGGGACCTGGGGATCAGGCCCTGGTCCGAAGGCAGGTGCTTAACCGCTGAGCCACCCAGGGATCCCCAGGGACGCCTCCCTCCCCATGTCCCACCCCGACCCCCCTCGGGGTCCCCGCCCCGTGCTCCCCACGCTGCGCCCGCACCCAGGTCCCCGTGAGGGCACGGTCCATCCGCGCGGCCTGCGCTCCCCGCCCCCGTCCCCACCCCAGCCCTAAGCCCAGGACACTTTGTCCTGCGCCCATTTCGTGGTTCGGTAAAGCAGCAGGGAGGTGCATAGGGGTGAAAAGGTGGGGGCCTTGCAGTCTCACCCAGTGCTGCCACTTCGGGCTACGGCCCCCTTTGCAGGGTGGTCGTGAGGGTGGAGAGTGGAGGATACAGGGCACCTGGGCCCCGGGGTGTGCGTGTGTGTGCACGCGCGTGTGTGTGCGAAGGGAGGAGGACACTGATGGGCCTGCTCCTATGTCTACCCCCGGCCAGTCCCTGGCGGTCCGGGGAGCTGACCTCCACCGCCCCAACCGGGACCCGCACCCCCTCCCCCTGCCGGGCTGGACCCCCACCCCCCCGCAATGTGGGAGACCCGCCCCCTCGTGACCCCACCGCCCCACCCGGACCCGCACCCCCTCCCCCTGCCGGGCTGGACCCCCTCCCCCTCCCCAATGTGGGAGACCCGCCCCCTCGTGACCCCACCGCCCCACCCGGACCCGCACCCCCTCCCCCTGCCGGGCTGGACACCCTCCCCCCATGTGGGAGACCCGCCCCCTCGTGACCCCACTGCCCCACCCGGACCCGCACCCCCTCCGCCTGCCGGGCTGGACCCCCTCCCCCCATGTGGGAGACCCGCCCCCTCGTGACCCCACTGCCCCACCCGGACCCGCACCCCCTCCGCCTGCCGGGCTGGACCCCCTCCCCCCATGTGGGAGACCCGCCCCCTCGTGACCCCACCGCCCCACCCGGACCCGCACCCCCTCCCCCTGCCGGGCTGGACCCCCTCCCCCCATGTGGGAGACCCGCCCCCTCGTGACCCCACCGCCCCACCCGGACCCGCACCCCCTCCCCCTGCCGGGCTGGACCCCCTCCCCCCATGTGGGAGACCCGCCCCCTCGTGACCCCACCGCCCCACCCGGACCCGCACCCCCTCCCCCTGCCGGGCTGGACCCCCTCCCCCCATGTGGGAGACCCGCCCCCTCGTGACCCCACTGCCCCCCCCGGACCCGCACCCCCTCCCCCTGCCGGGCTGGACCCCCTCCCCCTCCCCAATGTGGGAGACCCGCCCCCTCGTGACCCCACCGCCCCACCCGGACCCGCACCCCCTCCCCCTGCCGGGCTGGACCCCCTCCCCCCATGTGGGAGACCCGCCCCCTCGTGACCCGCCGCACACTTGCGGCTAATCCCCGGGTCTCCAGCTCTTGGTTTGAGCCGCAAACGCGCTCCAGGACCCCCCGCGGGGTGCGCGTTAGGACAGCGGTGAGGTTAAGGGCGCTGAACCCTGGACGTCGCCTTCAAGGGGTTGGGGCTGCTCGGGACGCACCTGGGACTGAACTGCCACTATTTTGGCAGCTCCTGTACGCCGAGACCCTTGCCCGCCCCCAGGTTACTCTCGCGCTCCCGGTGCAGCTGCGCTGAGACCAGGTCTCTACCGAGGTTAGTGCACCGCGCTGGTGGTTTAAATGGGAACAAGGAGACTGCGAAAAGCCCGAGGATGGCGCAGGTTCCCCCAAAGGTCAGCTGGAAGCAGGGCATCAGCGCAGGGATGGGGGGCGGGGGCGATTCACAGGACCCGAGGTCCCTCCCCTGTGTCTACACAGCCAGGTGCACGACACTGTGATCCGGCTTTGTCTCCTAGTTTCTCCAGAACTGGGCTTCATCAGAGAAAGCCTTTTGCAGATTCACCAACTACTGGATAACTTCTTTGTCTTTTGGCAACGTAGCCTAGGGGAGGTTTCTCTCTCCTCGATTAGGTCGCACAGAGCCAAAATGAGAAACTCCAAGTTGAACTTTTCATCCGCCAGTGCTTTGCCAACTTAAACATTACAAACAAATCACAAATTAATATCCCCTAACTAATCGCTGGAAGCTAAGAGAATAATTATGGTTTAGTCACGCAGGGTTGAACAGGAGCGAAGAAAGGCTCCGTGGGCCCGGAGACTGGAAGGAACAGTCCGGAAGGTAACCTGCCATCACCTGGACTGGAAATGGGCCAGGACCACACAGTTAACGCACCACCTCGGTGCAGGTGTTTCAGTGAATGAGCCAGAGCAACCTTCCGACCTCTTAAGTCGTGTATGGAATTACCCAGTTTCCACCCTTCTTGGTCCTTGGAGGTTTGCAAAGACTTGCCCAGTTCAGTCCAGCTCAGGATATCAAAGCTGATCAGATAACAAGGGAAAAGGGTATAAATAACCAAGACTCCTCGCTCTCCTTTCCATCCTAATGCTGCTAACAGAACACTCCCAGTTAGTTATTATAGGATGGTGGTTTTCAACTGGGAGGAATTTTGCTCTTCTGGAGACATTGTGGCTGTCACAACTCGGCGAGTACTACTGGCATCTAGCAGGCGGGCCGGGGAGGCTGCGAAACAACCTGCAAGGACAGGAAGCCGCCAGGACGAGGAAGTGTCCGGCCCCAGATGTGGAGCAAGCCCGCCGGGTGGCATAGAGCTCTTGCGTTCTTCTGGTTTCCTTTTTCTCCACCCAGAGGAAGAACAACTGATTTCTATGTTTGTGTTGCCGCTGTGGAACGGCCTCCACATCTTCCCAGAAATGTTCAACAAAAGCAGAAGAGAGGATATAGCGTGATGTTGAGAGGCTGATAGTTTCGGCGATTTACTGGGCACGGTGGGAAGCGCTGGGCTAACTCCAGTGTTGTAAACCGGTCAGCTCAGGGAGTAGTAGGTCAAGGGTTCAAAGCCAGGATCACAGGTTTGTGGTCAAATCCAGATGACTGCCGATGGCATCCAAAAGAAAGGCAGAAATACAAAAGTACAGTATCGTGAAAACTCAACGCGTAGCCACAAACCTGTGGTTATTTGCACAAAGTGGCTGATAGTTTGTCTGGTCATACTGATAGCATTAATTTCGTTTGTAAGCACAGCTAACAGGCAAATGTACAAGTCTGAAGCATCTCGTGGTGCCAGAAAAGAAGAAAGTGCTCAAATAAACAGCAAATACAGTCATGGAGACATGTCGAAGGGAGCCCGGAGCCAGCTGCAGGAGCTCCCCCCAATGGCCGTAGCTGAAATAATCTGAACAATAAAACAAATCACAGTGTTGGATTGTAAACCAAAGTGCAGAATAACTATTCATGGGGGGGCCTGGGCGGCTCAGTCGGTTGAGCATCTGCCTTTGGCTCAGGTCACGATCTCGGGGTCCTGGGATCGAGCCCCGTGTGGGACTCCCTGCTCAGTGGGGAGCCTGACTCTCCCTCTCCCTCCACCTGCCACTCCCGCTGCTTGTGCACTCTTGCGCGCACGCCCTCTCTCTGTCAAGTAAAATCTTTCAAAAACTATCCATGAGTCCATCACGATATCAATAAATGGGGAAGAATATGTAAATCTATTCTGGGTTGGAAGATAAGAAAGCTTTTTTACTTGATTTTTTGAAGAAGCCTGTTAGAGATATGCTTGCATCTAGACTCTGGACGTAGAGTGACTTCCTCCTATCTCTGCCACTTCCGTTTTAGTCATCTCGGATAAATTGCTTCTCTCTCTAAAGCCTCATATTTTTTTTGGCATAAGTAAAATGAATATCCACTGTATTGTTGAATGAGGATTAAGTGAGATAATCCCTGTTAGTCTCTTAGCATGGTGCCAGCACAGTTTAGGAATTTAAGAACTTTCACCTCCTCCTCTGTAGTATTTGTCAGTTGGCATCTCCTTCTTGCCACTAAACTGTGAGGTCAATAAGGCAGGGACTGGGTCCTTCATCCCTGAAACATCAGCATCCATCACATAGTGGTTTCAAATAAGCCCATATTGAGGCACATGAGCCAGTGAATGAAGGGATGCGTAGACGTGATCAGAACTGTGGCCGTCCTGGCTGCAGAGCACGGGGTCTATGGACTGAGGGCTCTGGTTCTGAGCCGTGGGAATGGGGCAGGTGTAGGACTCTCAGACTTCGGATCTGACTGTTTGGTAATTCTTTTGACTAGTTCTGTCTGTGAGGGAGGCATGCAGGTGACCGAGACCTGGCCAATCTGACTCCTGGAGATACAGAGTCTGGGAGCTGCTTCTTTCTGCCTGTGGGTAGCAGGTGAGCTGGGAAGAGTTTATGGACACCAAGCAAGTCAACAAGCAGCAGGACTTACATCTGTAGGTCATATAAGCCGCAGTCATTAAGGGGCATTGTTCCATGAGGTGCCCTGCTGGCTTGGTCAGTAGGACCAACTCTTGATCTTGGGCTCGTGAGCTACAACCCCAGGTTTCAGGTACAGTTTAAAGAAACAACATTGGGGCAGCCACGGTGGCGCAGTGGTTTGGTGCCGCCTGCGGCCCGGGGCGGGATCCTGGAGACCCGGGATCAAGTCCCACATCGGCCTCCCTGCATGGAGCCTGCTTCTCCCTCTGCCTGTGTCTCTGCCTCTCTCTCTCTCTCTCTCTGTGTGTGTGTGTGTGTGTGTGTGTCTCTCATGAATGAATAAACAAAATCTTTTAAAAAAATAAAAGAAAAGAAACAACATTGTTCAAGAAGTAATGCATGTATATACTTTGAGCCAATTATCTTTCAGCAGCTAAAAGCACACCCATAAGAACTCCGTTGTGCTTGGATGTTATAAATAGATCCATAGATAGGCTCGCATATATAATTTCTTAATATAAACAAACTACACAGTGGATCTGTGTGTCTTTTTTTGGAATATACGTTAGATCCTAGGACTGCTATAGGCTCTACCAGAAAAGTTTTTATTCTTTGATTATGATCTTTTCGAATGTGTTTTAACTTCAACAAGATAATACTTATTCCTGTGATTTGGGTCCTAGAGGAACTTTCCTTGCATAACAAGCGTGCATTTTCCAGTTTTTCTCCTCTAGTCACAGAAGATAGCTATTGCATCCAATTGAATCACCTTGTGATCATCATGAATAATGCTACGTGTACTTGTGTGGACTCACTCGCTTTTTTGGATGTGTAAACAGCTACAAAAGTGGGCTTTGCTGACAGTGGCAAAGCAGGGTGGCTACCAACGTCGAATTTGCCCTCAAAGTCCTTAATTCTCTGTCTGTATAGACCCAGCAAGACATTGTCAGAGCTGGCTCAGAATGTGATTGGTGAGTCTGCTTGAAATTCCAGATTTTCCATCACAGAGTGTTGGATGTGATAAATGAGCTGGGGTCTGATGGTTAATAACCGCTCTCAAGGACAGCTACAGTATCCTTCAGGCTGAATTACGGTGAACTACCAAGTAATTGCTATATAGTCACAAGGTCTGGGAAAGCTGACATATTCAAGGGTGGTTTTTTTTTTCCTAAACATGAAGATTTTTCTATTCCCTTCTTTCCTAACCCCACCCTGGACCCTCCTCCCAGGATTCTAATAATGGTCTCAGGCAGGCTGCTTATCAATTTTCCCAGTTGAACAGCATCCTTTGGCATCTTAAATAATGTCAAGAGGATAAAAATTACGTACTGAAGAAGGTGCCTAAAAAGTGGCTGAGAAATCGAGATGTAAGATGTCCTTAATGCAAATGTTCTATTTTTCCTGGCGAATAATGTCTTCATTAATTCTTGCCACTAGCTGGTGCTAGGATACCACTAGTAAGCATGCAATTACATTGAATCCACCACGATTAGTCACCCGAAGTGGGTCACTCCTCTTTGTTTGACATCATGCCCTCATGTCATTTCCACTCTCTGGTTTATCAAGGCGGAGGAAAGCAGCTCCCCAATCTTGCCACCCCACAGCTGCACTTACAAACATTGAAGAGATTTCTTTTTGAATGAGACAAGCTTTAAAGTCTCTTTCAAAACCAAGATTTTCTGGTTTTACTGTCACTTCCAACATGTCAAGTTATTTTGATTATTCTTGAATCTTATCCTATACGTGGTGCATCTAGGGGGCCAGAGATTTTATTTATTTGTTTGTTTATTTATTTATTTATTTATTTATTTATTTATTTATTTATTCATGAGAGACACAGAGAGAGGCAGAGACACGGGCAGAGGGAGAAGCAGGCTCCCCACGGGGAGTCTAATGTGGGACTCGATCCCAGGACCCCGGGATCACCCCTGAGTCAAAGGCAGATGCTCAGCCACTGAGCCACCCGGGCGTTTCGGGGCCAGAGATTTTAAAGACAGAAGCATCCTAATAAAAATACAAATCCCCAAAACTATGTTGTTAAAGTCCTCTTCAAAGGAAGCAACAGAGCTGGATAGTTAGCCAGAGCTCTCTTTTCATTTTGCAGTTTTACGCTGGGTCATTTATACATATGATGAAAGACTCTGCCTTACAGAAGTCTGAAAGCCTCTCTGCAAATGTGGGGTCTTCACATTACTAGAAAAACAATACAGAAGTTCACATCCTGCTATCTGCTGGTTATTTCTGTTATTTTCAACAAGTGAAGAATAGCAGATTTTATGAAAAAGAAAAAGAAAAAGCACAGAAGAAAAAGTTTATCTGTTGATAAAATATGCTGACCAATCTATTTCTGGTTGAGTTCGGTGTCTACATCACCCTTTAAAATATTCAAGAAATTTTACAAACCTAGTTTCATTTTATTATATGATCATCATTATAAATTCTACTTTTAAAGTCATTGAAATAGGGGCATCTGGTTGGCTCAGTCAGAAGAGCATGTGACCTTTGATCTCGGGGTTGTGAATTTGAGCCCCATGTTGGGTGTAGAGATTACTTAAAAAAAATTCTAAAAGTCACTAAGTCAGAAATATCATTATTTGCAATTCTCTGAATTAACATATCTAAAGTGTCAGCTCGGGATCCCTGGGTGGCGCAGCGGTTTAGCGCCTGCCTTTGGCCCAGGGCGCGATCCTGGAGACCCGGGATCGAATCCCACGTCGGGCTCCCAGTGCATGGAGCCTGCTTCTCCCTCTGCCTGTGTCTCTGCCTCTCTCTCTCTCTCTCTCTCTCTCTCTCTGTGACTATCATAAATAAATAAAAATTAATTAAAAAAAAAATAAAGTGTCAGCTCTGGCATTTCCGAAGATCATTTAGAGTGGTTCCCCCTCATGGGGATCAAGGATGGAAAGTGTTCTCATGGGCAATGTTGTGTGACTGACACGTGTGAGCCAACAGCATGTGTTTGTCAACAGCAAATGTGAAAATCTCCTCTTCCCAATTGTGTCCGGTACACAATATCACATCGGAAATTGGGAGGAAGTGGACAGCGAGGCCAGCAAGAAGAGTTTGCTCTTTCTGGCTTCCTGTGTAACATCATGAGTTGACTCGTTGTTGAGACAAGAATGTGAGCAGTGTAGTTAGAAAACCTAAAAGAACAGGCGGAATGAAGGTAACAATGATTATTGTAATATTGACTTGTAACTTTTAAAGTAGTCTTGAGTTCTGGCCTATCAGTGACAAGGTGCTGAACATGTGAGATAGATATTATCTCACTTCAACTAAGGCTATCCAATGAACCAGAACAGCAATCATTTCAACTAACTGCGTCAAAACCACAATCAGTCACAATTCCATTTGGAAAAAAATCCGTCATTCACACGGTATGTCAAGGTGATTTCCAGGGTCACCTGGCTGGCTCAGGCGGTGGAACAGGTGACTTGAGATCTCAGGATGATGAGTCTGAGTCCCACAGTGGGTGTAGAGATTACTTAAAAGGAAAAGAAGAAGAAGAAAAAGGTTATTTCCAAATGGACTAAGTATCTAAATTTTATAAATGATATTATTATAAGTAGTAGGATAAAAGTGGGTAAATTCCTTTGTAATATAGGAGTGGAGAAAAATCGTAGTAATTATGCCTTGAAGTCCAGAAGCAATAGGGAAAAATATTGTAAATTCAACTCCCAAAAATAAAACAGGGGTACCCGGCTGGATCAGTTCATGGAGCACGCGACTCTTGGCCTCAGGATTAGGGATTTGAACCCCACGTTAGGTGTAGAGATTGCATAAAAATAAATTCTGAAAAATAAACAAACATAGATAATAAAGCAAAATACATTAAAGGCCTTTAATGTGGTGAAACTACTATACATGAAGGCAAAAAGACAAATAGTAAAGAGGGAAAAGTATTTGTAACTTACAGAGAAGGAGTTTATAAACGGCGCCTCTAAAAGTCAAGAAGAAAGTGATTTTTTTAAATGGATGAAAGTTACAGTTCATAGAAAATGAGAAGCAAATGGTTCTTAAAGGTAAGAAAAGATGCTCAACCTCCCTTGTAATAGGGGAAATGGGAAAGCTGCACTCAAATACTATTTCTCACCTACCAAAGTAACATTCAAAACTTTGACACCAAACGCCACAGATGAGGTGTGGAGCCAATAAGAATTCTCATCCATTATTAGTAGGAATACGAAATAACATAAGGAGAATTTGGCAATATCTAGCCAAATCCCATATGCATTTTATCCTTCGATGCAGCTATCCCATTTCTAGGAAACTATCCCAGTGATACATCTGCAAACAAACAAGCAAAACACAGAAGGACACATCCATTTACTCATACATATTCAGTTACTCAGGGCAACGTGACTTGTAATTGTAAAACATTGGAAACAGACCAAACAGCCATCAGTAGGGAAATGGTTGAATAAAGTATGAAAAATCCACACAATAGAGCACAGTGTGTTGCATAAGGAATGTGGATATCTCCATATTTTTTTAAAGATTTTATTTATTCATTCATAAGAGGCACAGAGAGAGAGAGAGAAAGAGGCAGAGACACAGGCAGAGGGAGAAGCAGGCTCCATGCAGGGAGCCCGATGTGGGACCCGATCCCAGGTCTCCAGGACCACACCCCAGGCCGAAGGCAGGCGCTAAACTGCTGAGCCACCAGGGCTGCCCCAGGATATCTCCATATTCTTAAATGAGGTGATACACAGGATATATTGGTAAAAGAGAAGAGCACCTACAAAACATTGCATGTAGAGCACCACCTTTTGAATAAAGGGGAGGAGGGAATATTAACACACGCACACACTTTCTTATATTTCCCAAAGGAAATACAGTAAGGGTAAACCAGTGGAAGGAAGAGGGAGAGAATGAGAGGCAAAGCAGAAATAGAAATGAGACTTCTCTGAATAAGTCTTGCTGTAAAGCTTTGACTTTGGAATCAGGAAATATTTTACATCTTCCAAAAAGAAAATTAAATCAAAAGGCAGGGGAAAAAGCATTCCTTAAAATACGAAAACAAATCCAAACAAGTACTAAATTATATATCAAACTGATGTCGTACCACAAAGATAAAAGAGCTATTTCAAGTTACTGGGGGATGCAGCATTTGGACCGCACATCATTAGCAGAATCTTCTAAGGTTGAGAAGAACTATAGAGAGAAATTGAGCTTCTCTCAGTAGTCTTTTGTGAGTATCAATATTGACATTTCGAAATTATTACATGTGTAATGTAGGTTATTGAGTGACTACAGCAATAAAATTATTGTTAGGAGTCAAGATGTTTAGTATAACAGCAAAAGCACCCAAGTATAAAATTAAAGAGTTTAAGTGTAAACCTGGTGCTGTTAAATTTGAAGCGGAGATATCTCTATGAATACTTTAGGTTTTTGCTTTTGAAAAATATGTGTTTTCTAAATAGTCAACAGAAGCAATAACAACTCAATAGCAATGCATACACCATTCCCCCACCAGAACAAACAAGGCTTTTTAGAAAAATAGCTAAGTCTGAATTGGAGGCAGGAAATGTATGAGTCCATCTGGCGAGGCTCTTGTGCCTGAAAGCAAGGAAGCAAAGATCAATGGTTTCATGTCAAAAAGCCACCTTGTGGAGCTACCATGGCCTAAGATGGGACATTCTGCACATCAAAAAGAGTAATGAATGAGGGACACCTGGGTGGCTCAGTGGTTGAGTGCCTTTGGTTCAGGTCTTGATCCTGGGGTCCTGGGACAGAGTCCCGCATAGGGCTCCCCACAGGGAGCCTGCTTCTCCCTCTGCCTGTGTCTCTGCCACTCTTTGTGTCTCTCATGAATAAATAAATAAAATATTAAAAAACAAACAAAACAGAAAAAACAAAAAGAGGAATGAGTGTAACTGGCCAACACATAGCAAATATATAAGACCATGAGTTAACGACGATAATCAGAGTGAGAACTGAAAGAAGAGAGAGGAACGGCTGTAGTAGCTCAAAAAAAAAAAAAAACCCCAAAAACACACACAAAAAACCCAAACAACACAACCATTGGGTGCAATGAAGCGACCATTGGAAGCTAGAGCACCAACTCTGCTATGGACTGAATGCTGAGACCCTAGCTCCCCAGTGTGAAGGTGTTCAGAGGTGGGGCTTCCAGAACTCTCTCTCTGACTCCCCGCCACCATGTGCGGACACAGCCGGATGGTGGGGATCTCCGAGCCGGGAGGGTGGGCTCTCACCAGACCCTGAATCTGCTGGCATCTTGATCTTGGGCTCCCCAGTCAAAAGAATTGTTTAAGGCACCCGGTGTGTGGTATCTGGCTATAGCAGCCTCAGCTGAGACTGTCTTGACTCAGAATCGGTGATCACAGGGAAAGAACGAAGCATTTATTTTGCTGGTTCCGTGTGAATTGTATTTCTAGATTACTAAAAGTTCTAGTTGTAGAGTTAAAGTTCTTCTTTATAAGAAAATTCCAGCTAATAAATAGAATAGAATAAAAATGGTAGAAAAATCACCGTTTTCAACTGCAAATGAAATCATTGGTCCAGGGATGAAACTGATGCAAAACCTAATGGATGTGGGTTGGCAGGGACCTTTACAACGAGGAATCAGACTCTCACCACCTGAACCCACGGCCGGTCTCAGCATCACTATACACAGAACAACCAGACTCTGTGCCTGTGGTTGAGACGCCGTAGAAAGTACACCTATAAATGGAGTCCACCGGAAAGAACCACTGTGATGCGTTCTTGCCGAAGAATCTAATCAAGCCTTTAAATCTCACTTTTTATGTGATGAGCCCACGGTGTTGTGTGCAACCAAGGCATTATTGAACTCCACATCTGAGACTAATGATGTACTGTACGTTGGCTAATTGAATTTAAATAAGAGAAAATGAACCTCACTTTTAGCTTACAGAATAAACGAAGGACAAATCAACAAGTTAAACGACTCCAGAAGAAAGTCACCAAACACAATGCAGAATGGGGGACATCCAGTAGAAAAACAGATCCAGTTTCTAAAACAAGTCAAGGGCCTAAGGAAAATAGGGTGGAAGGGGTAGGAAGATGTCCCAGATTATAAAAATGACCTGAGAGACATAATTATAGTCATCGAACTTAATGAGTAGAAAATTAGAGTATAACCTGACTAATCATTCTTATTAAGGAATTTTTATTTAAAAAAATTTTTTTTTATATTTTATTTATTTCTTTAAGAGAGAGAAAACCCAAGTTGGGGGAGGGGCTGTGGGAGAGAATCTCAAGCAGACTCCCCGCTGACCTCCAAGCAGATCCCATGACCCTGAGATCATGACCTGAGCCAAAATCAAGAGTCGGATGCTTAACCGACTGAGCCACCCAGGCACCCAAGGAGTTTTTAATTTAAGTGAGATGATGCTATTGTGGGTAACGGCCTTGTATTTTAGAAATATCTATAGAAGCATTTCAAGGTGAAACGACATGGTGTTAAGGATATGCTTTAAGTTATTGATGGAAAAAAAAAGACATGAGGGAAGAAAGGGAAGGAGAGGGGTAAAGCCTGGTTACCTAGGGACACCTGGGGGGCTTAGTCGGTTGAGCATCTGCCTTAGGTTCAGGTCAAGATCCCAGGGTCCCTGGACGCCTGGGTGGCTCAGTGGTTGAGTGCCTTGCCTTTGGCTCAGGGCGTGATCCTGGGGTCCTGGGATCGAGTCCCACGTTGGGCTCCCTGCAGGGAGCCTGCTTCTCCCTCTGCCTGTGTCTCTGCCTCTGTGTGTGTGTGTGTGTCTCTCATAAATAAATAAATTTTAAAAATCTTAAAAAAAAAAAAAAAGCAATCCCAGGGTGCCCACATTAAGCCCTGCCTCAGGCTCTCTGCTCAGGGGTGGGGAGTCTGCTTGTCCCTCTCCCTCCCCCTCCCCCCATTCGTACTCTCTCTCACTCTCAAATAAATACAATATTAAAAAAAAAAAAAGACTGGCTACAGAAAGCCAGTATAACAAAATAAAAATGTTGAAATTGTTAATTTAGAGAAATGGGGTAATTATTCTTTTTGCTGCACTTTTGCCATCAAAATGTCCACGATAAAATGCAAACCGCAAAACAACAGTTGGGCACTGGAAAAGATTTCAGGTGCTCCGTGTGTCACGTAGGGTAGACCTGGTCAGTAAGGCTCCTGCCCGCGGGTGCTGACAGCGATCCCCCAGGTGGGCTGAAGGGGATGGGAGCGGAGGTGCTCCACGAGGCCACGTGGGCTGCTGTGTCCTCACTGTACCCTAAAGAGACGTTTTACTTTGAAACCTTCCTTTCCTTTAACTGATTGACTGATTCAAAAGGTTCATTTAGCAAAGAGTGTCCCACTGGGCCGAAACCAAATGATGCGGTTTATTCATTCCCAGAAAGGAACACGTGGTTGGCATCGGCACATAAAGGACGAATGTTTTTATGACTGAAACTCAAATAAAAAAAAAAGGTTAATGTAAGGAAGTAAAGAAACATAGTGGATCAAAGGGCTGGGCCGGCCGGCCATGAATTGTAGGATCGGTAGCAGGTTGCTCGGGGGTGTGCACAGGAGTGTCCAGGGGATCCCAAGCGCAGCTTCTGTGGACGCGCAGTCTCCTGAGGTGCTGGGTGTCGGCCTGCAGGCGGTGCGTGGACACGGCGGGAGCAGGGGACAGCCCGGGGAGCCAGGACGTGATGCCGAGGTCCCTCCTGGTGCTGAGATCCTGGACTGCTCCGATGCAGGTGCCAGTTGAGCATGTGTTGGCCCGTCGGAACATCAAATGTGAGTTTTCAGCCAAAGGCTGCAGTGGAAGTGTGTCCCCAGATGAATAAAAGCAGCTCCAGGCTCCAGGCCCGAGCGGACCAGCCGCCTGACCTCTGCCCGGAGAGCCTGGCCTCCGAGAATCACAGCAGCTTGTTTCTGGCCGCACTGGCCCGGATCTGGTTTCCTAGACAGTGGCTGGGGTACGCCCTGCAGGGTGTGGGGCAAGAATTCCTGGGGGTGCCTGGAGCCCTTTATGACCAGCCTCCCTTTGTCGACCTGTCTGTGTGAGGCAGGAATTTCTTCCTATACTTTGACCAAAACCCAGCTGCCAGGATGCGGACCCCGGTATGGGAATCCGGCTGTGACACCAGATGACAAGGAGGTTCGCAGAACTGCAAAACAATGCCACTCTTCTCAGGAAATTGGTCTTGCTTTGGGATATACAGTTATTTTTCATTAAAAATGAAAAATATGGTAATACATACATGGGCTTATTATGGATTTTTAAAATAAATAGATAAATATATATTCTTAGGTTTCCCCAGTTTTAATCTTTAATGTGGCAAATATTGGTAGATACACCATGTAAACAAATCTCTTTGTGGTCCTAAATCGTATTTGAGTGTAAAGAAATCCCAAGATCAAAAAGCTTAAGAACTGCTGTTCTAGAAAAATCTGACCTCATTTTGCTTCTAGCCTCCTCTTAATAAGGATGAAAGCTAATCTTTGGGATCCCTGGGTGGCGCAGCGGTTTGGCGCCTGTCTTTGGCCCAGGGCGCGATCCTGGAGACCCGGGATCGAATCCCACATCGGGCTCCCGGTGCATGGAGCCTGCTTCTCCCTCTGCCTGTGTCTCTGCCTCTCTCTCTCTCTCTCTCTCTCTCTCTCTGTGTGACTATCATAAATAAAAAAAAATAAAAATAAAAAAAAACTTTGAAAAAAAAAAAAAGAAAGCTAATCTTTGCTACGGCTCTTGAAGGAAGACGTGGCTGAGGATCGGAGACTTGGGGGGAGCACCCTGTCCGCAGGCTGTCAGCCCCAGCCGGCTCCTGCTGCCTGCTTAGGAGGCACAATCCGTCCCCTCGCCGGTTCTAAATCAATCACGGGAAGGAGAAGGAGACCCATGACTGACTTAGACGGGCTGCTGGCGGGCAGCGGAAGCTGGGATGTCCGCCACCGACTGTCCGTTCTCTCTATAAACAGCCAGTCCGAATGGTGAAATGGCCAGAGGATGGTCCCGTATCTCCTGGCCCACCAGACACTCCTGGTCGCTGCAACGCTGTGCAACCCATGCTAGTAACTCCCAGGCTGCGGGTCACCAGGGGGCCGGGGCCCGGGGCCGCGAGGTGTAGTCTCCGTGTCCCTCTGCCTTCTTGGACAGCTGGGCGAGGCGCTCCCACAATTGCTGGCCATATCAAAGTCCTTTTAATACAACTCTAATTGATTTCTTGATGTCATTGCTTCGGCCCTCCCGATCTCCAGCTGTTGACTATCCCCACGACAGCATGAAAGGTGGTGATTTTCCAGAACCCCGCTTCAGTTGAAGGGACCATCAGGTTTCCACTTCCTGAATGCACATTCAGAGGCAAGAAAACCATGTTTTCTTTGAAGAGAAACCAGCATCAGTCACGGCTTGTACTAAAAGTCAACAACTGACTAATTCAGGAAAGTTAATACATGCAAATATTTGTTTGGGTTCTCAGGGCTCCATGCAAGGCTGGAGACACTTATTCTAAAGGAGCCTCTTTGGGATAATGATCGATGTACTGAATTTCATCCAAAGCTCCAAGCCAGAGCAATGCTGCCCGGCCGCAAATCGCTCCTCCCAGACTCCTCACACTGTTATTTCTGGAGGAGCTGTGCCCTTGGTAATTCCGAGCACACACTGATCTGTAAGCAGAGGCAAATGAGGATCCTTTGGGCACGAGCTTCCACCATCATCAACCCAGTCTTCTCATTTTAGGACATGCCTACGTGGATGCATTACCTCATTGGGAAGAAAACACAAAAATATAAACCGACGTCAATGGATCCACACACATTTCACGTGACAGCCAGAGTGCGTATTTTTCTCCACCTCCCCCGATGCACCTTTCATCCCATCTTCTGGAATTCTCACTGATGCAGGTTGGGGTTAACAAGCATTTCAAGACACTATTTACCTTCATGTACCAGAAAACTTCCCTCGTAGGATCCCCTCATTCTCCCCCAAGCTGCATTGATAAACTAGTCTCTGGGATTCCAAAAACGTTCCCGGTGGAAAAAAAAAAAAATGTTCCCGGTACTAGATACTTCTTGCTGCATAACCAACTACTCCACAGATTAGCGTCTTCGAAGAGCAATCAACACTTATTATCTCACAGTTTCTGCAGATGGGCAATTTGGGAGCAGCTTAGCTGGAAGGTTCTGGTTCAGGGTCTCTCGCGAGGTTGCAGTCAAGATGCCAGGCTAGCCTGCGGTCGGCTGAAGGGCCAGCTAGAGCTGGACCAGCCACTTCTAAGACGGCCTGCTCACAGGACTGACGAGTCAGCGTGGTTGTTGTTAGGAGGACCCGGTTCTTCATCACATGGACTTCGCCACAAGGTTGTTTGAGCGCCCTGACAACATGGCCGCTGGCCTCCCAGGCAACGGATCTGAGAGCGAAAGCAAGGAGGAAACCACTCTGCCTTTCATGAGCTGGACTCTTCCATTTCCATTTCTAAAGATTTTATTTATTTGTTTGAGAGAGAGAGAGAGAACGCACAAGTGGGAGGAGGGGCAGAGGGAGAGGGAGAAGCAGGCCCCCCGCTGAACAGGTAGCTGGACAAGGGGCTCGATCCTAGGACCCCGGGATCATGACCTGAGCTGAAGGCAGACACTTAACTGACTGAGCCACCCAGGCGCCCCTCTATTTCTATTTCTAATCAATATTCTGTGGTTACGCAGGCCAGACCTAGTTAATGTTGAAGGCGTCTGCGTAAGGGTGTAAATACCACAAGATGAGGGCCGTTGGGAGCCACTGCTGTGGTCTTGCTCAACTTTAACTGGGCTCCCCCTCCCCTGCTTTTGCATGCCAAAGTCATTCTGCTCAAAACCCACCATCTGCCCCCATAACATGAGACGTACAATCCTTGCCAAACTTCCGACCTCATGGCCCTGCGAGGTCTGGCTCCAAACCCACCTTCTACCCTCACCTCCCACCCCTCTCTCTCTTACTTGCTCCTTCCCAGGCACGCTGGCCTTCTTCTCTCTTCCAAAAAACACCAAGCTCTTCCATCCCCAGGGCCTCGGCCTTCGCTGTTTTATCTGGAAACACCCTCTGCCAGGACGTCTTTTGGTTCCCTCCCACGCTTCATTTCATTTCTCAGCTCAGATGTCCACCCTCCCACCTCAGAGAGGCCTTCCATGATCCTCTCACCCCTTCACTCTCTCTCCCCTTTCCTTCGCTTTGTGTTTCTGAATAGCAACTGTCACAACCTAAAATTTTTAGTCTCCCCCACACCAGTATAAGCGCCGTGAGGCTGGGACTGTCTCTGGAGTCTTATTCCCTGGTTTGGCTCCACTGCGTGGTACATGCTTGAAACCCAATTGCTTATTTGCTGAACAAATGAACAAGCAAATGAATGAATCTATACCAAGAAAGGATGAGACTAGATCCATGAGCAGACTGGTGCTGGTCTGAGGGCTGTTACTGCCTCATGCCAGAAAGTTCAGAAATTGAGAGCAAACACTGAGAAAATGTTATGGCAACCTGACCTCGCTTCGACATCCAACCTACCCATCAGGGGCCAATCCTGGAGAAGCAAGTAGCAAGTCACCGCTGGAGACCACATTGGTGGTGCTGGCGAACCACGTGTGCCACGTACTGCCAGCTAGTCATGACAGGGGGACCACGCTGCAATGGAAGGCATTTTAAACTCAGCCAGCTACGATCCAATGCATGCAAAATTCAGCTTGCATTTCCTTCATTGAAAAATTATTTAAGTGCAATTGTGGCTTTCCAGGATAAATGGTGTGTGTTAAATTCTGAAAATGTAGTATCACTTGCTTCATTTTATTTATTTATTTATTTATTTTTTATTATTTATTTATTTTAA
Source organism: Vulpes lagopus (assembly GCF_018345385.1). Taxonomy (NCBI): domain Eukaryota; kingdom Metazoa; phylum Chordata; class Mammalia; order Carnivora; family Canidae; genus Vulpes; species Vulpes lagopus. Next base: position 132,729,410 of record NC_054831.1, read on the forward strand.
TTTTTATTTATTTATGATAGTCACACAGAGAGAGAGAGAGAGAGGCAGAGACACAGGCAGAGGGAGAAGCAGGCTCCATGCACCGGGAGCCCGACGTGGGATTCGATCCCGGGTCTCCAGGATCACGCCCTGGGCCAAAGGCAGGCACCAAACCGCTGCGCCACCCAGGGATCCCACTTGCTCCATTTTAAATAAAAAGAGTCCCCCAAGCTTTCACCTTCACATGAAACTGTAGGCTCTGCAGGACTCTTCAATGCAAGACACTGGCTTCCAAGGTTCAGGTCAAGACTTTATTTTTCTTCTCAAATAATGAGGTGATGTAATCCTTGTGTAAAAATGTTATAACTGGAGAGCCCAGAATACAAGGTCCAGGTTTCAGTGATATGCCAAAATATAGTACATGCCACCAAAAGAGACTTTGAGGGGCACCTAGGTGGCTCAGTCGGTTGAGCATCTGACTCTAGATTTTGGCTCTGGCCATGATCTCAGGGTTACAGGATTGAGCCCCGTGTCAGGCTCCACGCTGGGCATGGAGTCTGCTTCGGATTCTCTCTCCCTCTCCCTGTGCCCCTACCTCTGCTTCTGCTCTCTCTCTAAAAAAAAAAAAAAGAAAAGAAAAGAAAAGGAAAGGAAAGAAAAGAAAGAAAAGAAAAGAAAGAAAAGAAAAGAAAAGAAAAGAAAAGAGGAAAAAAAAAAAGAGGGATGCCTGGGTGGTTCAGTGGTTGAATGTCTACCTTTGGTTCAGGTCTTGACCCTGGGGTCCCGGCATCGAGTCCCACGTTAGGCTCCCCACAGGGAGCCTGCTTCTCCCTCTGCCTGTGTCTCTTCTCCGCCAACCCCCCCTGTGTCTCTCATGAATAAATAAGTAAAATCTTTAAAAAAAAAAAAAAAGAGACTTTGAGACACCTCCTTGGACTACGGTATCCAAATAGGATGCAAAGTTGTTTTTTCTTAAGCTGCTATTTCAAATGAGACTGTGCTACATGCATGTAGTATTTTAAGCATCATTTTAAGTCTCTTTGAAGCCATCGGAGCGTCCGCTGTCTCTCGGGATCACTGGCTCTTCTTGGGTTTCTGCCGTCCACGAGTTAGAAGCGGACGGTGCTCACCCTTGCAGAGCTCCCGTTCCCGTGAAGTGGGGTAATGAGCCTTCAGGTGGGGCTCCTGCCTGGGGGCCACGAGGCCCTGCGTGGGTTCCTTATTCGTTCTTGCAGCTGCCACCTTGCCTGGGGCTGCTCGGTGCTGGCTCCCGCCTCCCTATTCAGAAACCCAAGCGCTGGGCCCCTCGGGGTCGCCTGGCATCGCTTTCTCCCGACAAGTCTTCACAGAATTCCTCCTTCAAGCTTTAAAGAAGGGAGTCAGCCGGCCTGGAGAGTTCTGTTGAGGGGAGTTGGGTTGAGCCGGGGGGCCTGTGTGCTTTTAGAAGGGAGGAGCGGGATCTTTTTTAAAAATTAAAAAAAAAAAAAAAAGAAGGGAGGAGCGATGGCAGGAGGGGCAAAGCCACATCTCGGGAAGGAGTCCGGTGGCTCAGGCACAGGGACCCCGAGCGCACAGTGCATCCTGGGGCCGGTGCCGCCCGGGCCCCCCAACGCTGTCCCCAAGGAGCTTGCTGTCCGACGACTCGCCAGCCCCCGGCCGTCCGTCTGTCCCGGCGGTGCTGCTGCCAGTGAGTCGGGACACCCGCCGCCCGCAGCTCCGCAGCAGTTCGCCCTCCGGCCGCCTCCCCTGGGGACCCGGCTCCTCCTACACACGGTGACCACGGGGCCTGCAACAGCGGGTATGGAGGGGGGGACCCCTGCCTCCTTTCCCCGGAGGAGCGAGTCCTGCACACCCAGCCCGGGGGCAACGGTAACGCCCCCGAGCCTGGGACACGGACCCACGCGGCAGCCCCGGTTTTCCCTTCCCCAGAGAGCGGGGCCTGGGCGCCAGTTGCAGCAAGTACCGGAGGACCCTGACCCACGGGGTGCCCCGAGGGATGGGGCACACGCCTCCGGCCCTTTGGGACCCGCAGCCCCCCTCGCACGGCCAGTACCCACCCCGGGTGGTGGCCCCTGGAAGCGGGGCCCAGCCCTCACCTGGCCCCGGGGGGATGGAGTCAAGGCTCCTGAGAGGAGGCGCTGCCCTCCCCCTGGCCGATGGGCCCTGGGCGCCGTCCAGGCCTCCGAATAAGGGACAAGTGGAGGGAGTGTGGGGACAGACACACACGGGGGAGGCCAGGGGACCACGGAGGCAAGGGTCGGAGGGAGGCTGATGGCCCCCCGAAGCAGAGGAGGCAAGAAGCAGACTCTCCCTGGAAGCTTCTCGGGGGCCGGGGTCGGGGGGCAGCTTGATCTTGGGCTTCCAGCCTCCAGTTTGGGGTGATCTGTCCCATCAGCCCAAGGAAACTAGCGTGGGAGCCTGCAGCCAGCAGAGAGCACAGCCTGAGCACTGCAGTGACGGCCACGCGAAAGGGGGTGCCCCGATGACTGGCCCACGGGAGGGGGCCTGGGGACACCGAGGGGCGGCAGAGTCAGACGCACAGACCTCACATCTCAGCTTTGCCTCTTGGCCCTGAGTGCCTTTAGGCCATTTGACCTCTCCGTGCCTCAGTTTCTCTGCTGTGAAACAGGGATGACAACAGCACGCACCACCTGGGTGGTGAGGCTTCGTACAGCACACAGAAGGGTGTCCCGCGGGGGCCCAGGGCCGCACGCGTATTTGCTGTTCTTATTCCCATTTGGGTCGAGGACCGCGAGGGAACCAGCCAGGGCTGGACGGAGCGGACGGGTGAGGAGGGGTTGGCGTGGGACTTGGGAACACGCTGGGGAGGGACGGCGGGTCACTGCCCTGCGGGTACCGGTGCTTGCCCAGGGCCTGGAGTGAGTGTGACAGGCCTGAGCGTGTGCTCGTGGAAGGGACGTTGAACCCCTGCGGCTTACAAGAACTTCAGGAAACTTGTCACATAGTTGGTTTTCCCTTTGGCTTTTTTTTTTAATTTATTTTTATTTAAAAGATTTTATTTATTTATTCCTGAGAGACACAGAGAGAGAGGGGGTCAGAGACACAGGAGAGGGAGAAGCAGGCTCCAAGCAGGGAGCCCGACGTGGGACTCGATCCCGGGTCTCCAGGATCACGCCTTGGGCTGAAGGTGGCGCTAAACCGCTGAGCCACCCAGGGATCCCAATGAATAAAATATTTAGAAAAATCTTGTTTCTTAGACTTTTCAAGCATTTATTTCTCTGGACGAGACATCGACAGCCATCTGGGTGAGCCTGTTGCAGGTACGGTGCCTTATATTGGCGGCACAGCGACACAGCTTAAGAGCTGTGCGTTTGGGACGGCAGCTCCTTCACCTCCTGTGGGGTGGCCTTGGGTGATTTGACCTCTCCGACGTCTGGTGTTCTCACCAAAATAATACCCACGATTGAGCAATAATAATACCCACAGTGAAGGGCTGTCCCAGTGCATGTAGAGAGTCTAGCACGGGCCAGGACGTGGTGGTTGCCAAATAAACAGCAACTCCTATTGCTTTTGGATATTGCTTTGCTTTGGTGTTTTTTTTTTCTTTTAAGACTTTATTTTCAAGTACTCTCTATGCCCAGTGTGGGGCTTGAACTCATGACCCTGAGATCCAGAGTCGTGCGCTCCACCGACTGAGCCAGCCAAGCGCCCCCATCGCTTCAATACAACACTTCCAAATGCACCAGGGACGTGTTCCAGATGCAAACACGCCTGTGACCCGCCACCATTTCTGTCTTTTCAGATGAGGAAACAGGTGGCCGCTGTACGTCCACTGCAAGCCAGGCGCGCCAACCTTAGGCCCCGTGCTCCTTCCACCGGGGTCTGTCCCCGCCCTCCCGCATCAGCGGCTCAGGCGGCAGCCTGCTGAGGGCCGGCCCGGGACGTGACGGAGGAGCGCAGACGAGGAGCCCGGGGACAGGACTGAGCAAAGGGGAGGTGGGAGGGCGCAAAGGCCGTTGCTCATCTTGCCCCGACCGTCTTGGAGTCGCAGTCCGTGCGTCCGGCTGTCCGCAGCAATCCGGGACGCCCCGGCCAGGTGAATCCCGTTGGAGATCTGTGACTGAAGGGTGCTCCTCAGACCCCAAAGAAGCAGGGTCCTTTAGCCACAGACAGAAAGGGACATTTTTACCGGCCGCTGTGTGAAGTATTAGGGTGATTTCTTCTCACCGTTGACATGTAGGGCCGCGCCCGACTCAGGGGAGCGTGTGCGGTGCGTAGCTGCTGGACGCCCCCAGTCGACGCGGGTGTTTTATTCTCACTGGAGCATTTCTGTTCACGCAGGGCGAGTGTCGAGGGAGGGAGGGAGGCATTGGGGGGTTAGTCACCACGAAGGGCGGAGAAGCTAGCGCAGCTGGGTCTGCCTCTATTCCGCTCACCATGCGAGGGTTGGCTTTGCCTATTGTTCTAGGCCCCATATTTCTTTCACCACAGATTCCTCCAACATGAGTGAAAATTGGAATGACAGCATGGGAAGGGCTAGTAACATCTGTCTGTCACAAAGGAAGCGTGATAGCTGCCAACCCATTGTTTGGAAGAATCAAGGGAATGGCTCAGGGTCATGGTGGAAGAGGTCAGTGTTGCTTTCCATCTGGCAGGGCTGGGTGGGCGGTGGGGAGCCGCGTCCCCACATGGGCCGCTCACGGGCTGGGCTAACTTCCGCCACAAATTACCGCAAACCAGAGCCCCTAATACAACAGGAATTCATTTTCTCACAGTTCTGGAGGCCCCAATCTGAAATGCAGGCATTGGCAGGCACATCTCCCTCTAAGGTTCTAGGGGAGACTTCACGTCTCTTCCAGCTTCTGGGGGTTCTGGGGGCTCCTTGGCTTGTGGCAGCATCGCTCCGACCTGCCTGTGTGTCCGTGTGGCCTTTCTCCCCATGTGTCGCCGCTTCTGTGTCTCCTCCTCTTAGAAGAACCCTTGTCACGGTATCTAGAGCTCACCCAGGTCATCCAGGATGATCTCGCCTTACGGTCCCAAACTTGCTTACATCCGCAAAGACCCTTCTTCTTCCAGAGAAGATCATTTTCACAGGGACTGGGATTCAGGACTTGGACTTCCCATCTTGGGGGCCGCGGTTCAATCCACTCCGGGTGGGGCCGGCTCCAGCTGCTCTCTGAAGGGATGTTGATAAAACAATTGAGAATTTCCCAATTGATCCCACGCATACTCCTCGCCTCCTGTTTATTTTTTTTAAAAATATTTTATTTATTTATTCATGAGAGACACACACACAGAGAGAGAGAGAGAAGCAGAGACACAGGCAGAGGGAAAAGCAGGCTCCATGCAGGGAGCCCGACGTGGGACTCGATTCTGGGACCCTGGGGTCACACCCTGGGCCAAGGGCAGATGCTTAACCCCTGAGCCACCTGGGCTGCCCTCCTTGTTTCCTGATTAAACAGGGAAAATATTCAATTTAATTTCGTGTACCTAGAAATTCTTACATTTCAGTGAAGGTAACAATCATGAAATCTTTCCATTTTTGAAAACTTCCCCGGGAAGATCTTGGATTGTGGATCACCAAAAGGATTTTTCTCAGGAGCCAATGTCATATCTTTAAATTCCTTTTCTGTTCCATATTAGAAAATCTCTTCTAACATCTGATATGTCACATTGTACTTTTAAAAAAGCCACCTGGCGGCTCGGCCGGTGGGGCATCTGCCTTCCACTCGGGTCATGGTCCCGGGGACCAAGCCTCAAACCGGGCTCCCTGCTCATGGGGAAGCCTGCTTCTCCTGCTTGTGTTTTTTTCTCTCTCTCTCAAATAAATAAATAAATGAAATCTTTTTTTTTTTTTAAATGCCGACTTTTACATTGACTAAGTTTCATTTTTATTATAAATAATTGACTATCTCCAAAAATGTTGTCATGGAAGGTGGATGAGACATTTCTATCGTTTTGAAAAGAAACAATAAATGTGTTTTATTAAAATATTTTCCTATAGGAAAAAAATAAAGATCAGGAGGTCATCTGAAGGAGAACAGATGGATAGGGACAAACGATCATTTCGAAGTGATCAGCCTTTTAAATCCAATGAACTTAGACCTTCTTCCTCTGAGCATCACACTTAGAGGAGAGATGCCAAGCAATTCCTAGTCAAATCTGGGTAATTAAATATCCAAAATATTAATTCACCTTTGCTTTTATTTTTCCCAGGGGACAAAGTCCTCGTCTCTGGGAACACGAGAATTCTTTTATTATGACCCTATTTGTCATAGCATGGTTTCTAATTAGACAATTCAGAAACATCCTAAATATCCATCTGCAAGGAAAAGCGTAAGTAAATGCTGGTCTAGTCGTGACCCGGTGTTTCACACCAGCTATAGAGATGCCCAACTCACAATGCGGGGGGGGAAAGCAAGTTGCAGAGAAGGATCCGCACTTAAAAGTTGAAAACATGCACAACAATGCTATATCTTTATGGATACCTGCACATAAAATAAGAAGAGTAGTAGAAAAATATACATGTTTCCAAATGCAATGCATTCGATTCAGGAGAATGATCCATCTGGGAAAGTGAGCAGGAAGGAACTGATGCCAGGAGGACAGTAGGTGCCGGGTTTTATTTCTCGAAAAAATATTATGTAGAAAATATGAGAAGATGTTAGAGTTTGCTAGAGCGGAATGGTGGGCATGTGGGGCTTTGTTATTAATCCCTGTATTTTTCCAGATGTTTAAAATATTTCTTTTTTTTTAAAGATTTATTTTTATTTATTTATGATAGACATAGAGAGAAAGAGAGAGAGGCAGAGACACAGGCGGAGGGAGAAGCAGGCTCCATGCCGGGAGCCCAACGCGGGACCCGATCCCGGGACTCCAGGATCGCACCCTGGACCAAAGGCAGGCGCCAAACCGCTGGGCAACCCAGGGATCCCCTAAAATATTTCTTAATTTAGAAAGTAAGTTCCCTGTCTTCCACTGGCTGAGGACACCATGTGTTCAAAGTGCACTACCGTTGACCTGATGGGGAAACAATTGATTTTGGGATCGTGAGTTCAAGCCTCACATTGGGCGAAGAGACTCTTGATCTTGGGATCGCATTGGGCGGAGAGATTCCTTTAAAAAAGAAAAGAAAAGAAAAAAAAGAAGACATGTGGGCCAAACAAAGGAGGTCCAGAGAATGAATCAAGATACCTGGCCTCTGGTTATGCTTCAGGCACATGGTAACTCTGTAATTTTAGGCAACTGTTTGAACCTCAGTGTCCTCATCAGTAAAATAGGGATAATCTCTCTCACCTACTTCACAGGGAGGTAGTGAGGGCAAATGAGGCCATAATAACTGGAGCAAGAAGAAGTTGTTGGGATAATTGCTGCTAATGACTGAGCAGTTCCTGTATTTTCAAATAGGCAGTAAACATTCATTATTGTAAAGCTATTAATAACTCTATGATGTAGGTATTATTGCCTATGGGGTTTTTTTTTGTCATGTAAAAAAAATAATAAGGCTCAGAGGCAGACGGTTTTCCCATGTTCTTCCCTCCAGAACCAATCCCTGCCAATAAGGAAGGGGCAGTGACATGGGGGTGAGGGTGACCCTGGTGATCCAGCACAGGGAGTTCTGACCAACAAAGACGATGGTGAACGGCCAGGAGAAGCAGATGCCCTGAGACATGGGAAGTCTTGCAAATGTAGGGTCAATCAGTCTGGTGGCGGCAGAAACCAAAGGTGAGAGAGGCTGCTGGGCCAGGGAGGGTGTGCCTAGGGGACGCCATGGTCCATAGGGGATTTAGGCTGGGAGTTTGTGGAAGTTATTAATCAGCAGAGGCCAGGAAGCAGCAGGAAGCAGGGTGGTGTTGGCCAGGGACAGTAGGAACAACGGGAGGAACATACTAGATGTTCAGTATAGAAATCCCGTTCTTTCCTTTCAAACCTGCAACACCCACCGCACCCCCACCCACCCCACCCCCCCATGAGTGGATGGCAACTCCACTTTCCAGTTGCTCAGGGCAAAGTCCTTTGAGTCATTTTGACTTCTCTGGGTTGTTTTTTTTTTTTTTTTTCCACATCCCATGTCCAACCCATTAGGTAATTTTGTTGACTTTACTCAAATTACAGCCAGAACCAGACCACCTTATGCCGTCTCTGTTACAGCCATCTGGGCTGAGCTTGGATTATCACACGGGCTTTTCTTTAAGATTTTATTTTTAAGTAATCTCCACACCCACTGTGGGGCTGGAACCCACAACCCTGAGACCAAGGGTTGCGCAATCCCCCAACTGAGCCAGCCAGTCACCCCATCACACTGGCCTTTCGACTGGCCGGTTCCCAACTGGAAGTGAGAGCGATTTTTAAAATTTTTTTAAATTATTATTTTTTAAAATTTTATTTTAGAGAGCGAGAGAGCGAGTGAGTGCGCGTGAGAGAACACGAGTGGGAAGGGCAGAGGGAGAGGGAGAGAGAGACACTCTCAAGCAGACTGTACACTGAGCGTGGAGCCCCACATGGGGCTCAGTCCCAAGACCCTGAGATCATGACCTGAGCTGAACCAAGAGTCTGATGCTTAGCTGACTGCGTGACCCAGGTGCCCTGAGAGTGGTTTTTTTTTTTAATGTCAGATGTTTATTTGAAGTGCACACCATTTCCCAAAGCCTTCCCAAGCGTCCCTATTTACGAGCACCCTCAACCTCTCAGGCGTTGCCTCCTACCGTTCCCCCCCGAGTCCATTCTGTTCCAGCCTCCTGAGCATCTCTGCCCTCCCCCAGCACCAGACACCCTCCTGTCTCAGGCCTCTGATGCTCCTCTCCTGGGAGGCTTTCCATCCAGATGTCGCCCTGGCTCATCCCAAGCCTCCTCAAGAACCTCGCCCTACCCGGGGGAGGTCTTCGCCACCCCCAGTTCCACGCCTCGCTCCTCCGCTTCTCCCTCCCCTCATTGTTCGCCGCTGCCTCTACCACCCCCAGTCTCCACATACTCTAGGGCTTACTTATTTGGGACACAGCCTGTGTCCCACGCTAGACTCCAAGTTCCACGTGGGCAGGAATTTTCGTTGGTTTCACTCACTGTGTGTCCCCAGGACCTGGAACAGAGCCTGAGAACACATGTTTGTTGAATGAATGAATGAATGAATGATCAGATTATTCTCCTCTCTCCAGCAGCCTGGAAGGCCTTGTTGACACCATATATGCCCTTTCCAACTGGTCCTGTGCCATCCACAGCCCCAGACACATCTACAGGGGGGTGCAAAAGGAGGGTTCAACTGGTCCCTTTAGCCAGAACATTCCTCCCCCTCCCAAGGTCACACATGGACGCTCTAGGTGGTGTTAGTCGTTTGAGCACATGTTAGAGGTCTTCAGGGGCCGCGGGTGGAGGGGGCCCTCGCTTCTGGAACAGCCCCCTGTGCCTGGCATGGGACTTTACTCCTGAAAGGTCCGCATCCGTGGGACGTGGGACGGTGGAGGCAGTAGGAGAGAAGGGAGCGGGACGCACCTGGGAGAAACAAGGCCTCAGGGCTGAGGGTGGGACTGGGGATGCGGTTGGGGCCGGGAGCCCTGGACGCAGAGGCTCAGCACACGGGGCTTCACGTCCCTGTGGGACAGGACGACCCGGGGAGCGGGAGCGATGGGGCGCAAGGCGGGGGGACCCAGGCTGGGACACACGTCCACCGGCCCCGGCAAGAACGACCGGCGGCCTTCACAGCAGCGGGGCAGCCTGCAGACTTCCACTCCGAGATTTTGAATTCATGCTGCATCGTCGCCCACTAACGGGGCTGCATCGTTCATACTCGCGGACCCTGAGGGCGCGGGGCCCAGACACCCGCTGACCCACACTCAACTCGGTGAGGGGGGGGGCACGGGGAAGAGCAGCCCCCAGGGAGGCAAGTCCCCCGGAGCCCAGGGGGTGGGGAGCCCGGTCCCCGCAGGAGCCCAGCCCAGTGCGTCCGAACTGCTTCCCCCTCCTCCACTGGACTTTAATTAGTAAAAAGAAAAGTTTAATGTCCAAATGCACATTATTCCCCATGGAAGCCTCGGTGCCAGCAGCCCCACACGCTGAGCACTAAGTAAACGCGGATGCCCACGTGGACACGCAGGCCCCCAGGCCCTGTTCTTGGCTGGGAACTTAGGGGGCCTGTGGGGCAGAAGCCCCGCTCTCAAGGGCTCTCCCTGGAGAGACAAAGCCAGGGGGCGGCCGGGCCTTGGGGCCCCACTTTCCAGGCCCAGTTAACCCAGGGGAGGGGGTAGGCGGCCGCACCCAGGCACCTCCCGGACAGTTGTTCCCTTGCACTGGCGGGCGGTGCCCTGAGGCGGGAGCAGGTGGGGGACGCGACCACACCCCGACCGAGCTGAGGGCCCTGGTCTCTGTCCCTTGGCCGCGTGGACGCGGCGAGTTTTCTGCTAGAAAAAGGTTGCTCCCTAAGCAGCTGCTGGCCGTTCCTACAAAGACACTGTAGCCCGAGGAGGTTAAAGGACTCACCTGAGGGATGACTTGTAAACAGGAGAAGGGGACTCCAGCCCCCCGCCTTTCCACTCCGCTTCTCCGGTTAGGACACAGGCACCCGGAGTTCCTGACGTCCCGATTGAACAGAAGCGGAGTGACGGTGAGGGCGGCAGGTGCTAAGGGCTCTCCTGCTCCCAGCGTCCAGCTTTCCGGAGTGGGGGGTGCAGGGGGGGAAGACCTGGGGGGCACAGGGCTGGGGGCCCCACGGGGGCTGGGGTGCAGCAGCAGCTCAACCACCAGAAGGGGACAGGGGGACAAAGGCGCAGGGCCTGGCCACTGTCTCCAGACCCGGCAGGGAGCTGAGGGCCGAGGGCACGGAGCACTGAGATGTCCCAGGAGCAGGAGTGACAGGCTGCCAGGGACACAGGCTGCGGGGAGGGTGGCCAGCAGTGGCAGCTGTAACTGCTCCCTCGCCTGGCTCCCGTCCAGTGCCAGGAAGTCAGGAGCCACGCAAGACCTCGTTAGCCCTTGTGACCAGAGGGCAAAGAAGTCCCAAGGTGCCACCCGTCTCACCCCGTTCCTCAGCTGGGCCTTTGCCCCTCCACTTCGGCAGGTGCAGTTGCTCCTTTCCCGTGGATGTACTTCCTGTGACCACTTCTAATTCGCCCCCAATCAAGGGAAGAGGCAGATGTTTACGCAGCCGACCGTCTCATCTGGAGATGTGACCCAGATGTGATCTTTCCAATCAAAGGTCTGACTCATTGTTACACGCAATCATCTGTTTTATTTTAAAACACGTCCACACTGCATTGAACACCAACACAGATGTGACCAAGAAACCCACAGTCCTGTCCCAGCAGGCGGCGGGTCCAGTGTATGACTTGGGGCGGACGCTACGGTTCACAGTGAGAGGAGAAAAGCAAGGACACAAAAGACAAAACGGACTTTGTCCCCGACTCCAGTTCAGGAATCTGAGTGACGAAACAGAAGGCTCCAGAAGCTCACAAAGCCCTCCAAAGGCCCCTTCTCTCAATCAGCAGATACCCAAATTGGACCTTGGGTGGGGGACCAGCCCGACCGGGTTCGGGAGGCCTCGCTGTTTAAGATACCACCCCCCACGTTGCTGCGGCGGAGAGAGAAATGCGCTGTGCTTTTCCAAAGGATAGTTTACTTTGTCATACGAGTTGCAAGGGTAAGAGACCTGCACAAGCACAATCGGGACAGAGCACCTGCTCAGCGTAAAAACTTTGTGTTTGGGTAAAAGAAATCAACTGACCTACGGGAAGAAATGTACTGAGCTGAGTGGATGGTGTCCACCCCAGGTGGCAGGTGGGTCCTCTACTTTGACGACCCTTCCAATGATGACCCCATGGAGGGCGTGTGGTATGTGTCACCAAGATGGGCATTTCTTTCATTTTTTACATCAAGTCTTTGAATCCACCTGCTTTCTTAAAATTACAGGATTATTATGATGTCCTACGTCTTTCCTCTGGGGCAGAAAGTAAATGTTAGGAGCCTGGCAGGTTCTATTTCTCAGGCCAGAGGCACACGCAGGATTTCCTTCTGTGTGGGGACCACCATGGTTCTTGGTTTCTGGTACATCTGAGCCTCGGACACCACTGGGCCCCCAGCAGTCTCGTTGGCATCAGAGCCAAGACTTCCATATTCCAGAACAAAGCAGCCAATCGGAAGGGCTTAGAGGTCATGGAAAGGAAAAAGCCTGCCCCAGGAGCTCTGGCTCCCCATGGTCTGAGGGAAGAGGAGGCGGCAGGTGGGAGCAAGCCTTTGAGTCACCAAGCCATGGCTGGAGAAGGCAATAAGCAAGCCTAGAGCCTGCCCGATGACCTTATTGCGACAAACAAATCCCTTCTCCGAACGATGGGCTTCCTGTTTATGACCTAACACGGGCGCCTTTGAAATTATTTATCTGGGCCAGGGAAAGGCAGTTGGTCATTACATAGTATACAAGTTTAGATTTTTCTATTTGATTATTCACATGAAGTTTGGCTTTAAAAAAGCAGGCCCGGTTGGAATGTGTACATGTCAACAGATCGGAAATTGCAAAATGCTTCTGCTGTTTATGAACGACGCACTCGACTCAAGGGCTCCGTCGGTATAAATATTTCCAGGCTTGATTGCATTTTAACAATACGAGAGAATGGTCAGAACGGAGATGGGAGCATAATTTCTAACATCAATTGAATTATATTATCTTAGTTACAAATCAGTTTATGTGGTTTTGCTCCATTTTCTAGGCATTGTGTCTTTTGAATCCTCTTTTGCAAAATTTATATTTAAAAACATTTTCAGAAGACAAATGCCTGCCTAGAGGAGCAAGTCTTGTGAACTGTCTTTCCTTGGGTTACTTTTGGTAAGTGGAGGGATCACCATGGATTTGGTAGTGGGATCGCCAAGCATTTCCATGGGTCATCTTCTCCCACATGCTTGGGGACGGGGAAGTCAGAAACTCTCTTTTAAATGTGTTGGTAGAAGGGCACAATTCTTCAGCTCTTTAGGGCCTGTGGAAACAGAGAAAAAGGTGACTGTCACTTCTCTTACTGGCACTGTAAATAGTAATCCTGTGAGTCATGGTCCTATTGGGTCCTATTGTCCTTTTGTATAAATCTTGCCCTTCTGCAACCTGGAGCTCTTCTGCTCTCTCTCCTCATTCCTCCTGCCTCCCTGGAGGCACCGTCACGGCCACGGTCCGATTCCCAGGCATTTCCAAGCAGGTGACCCTGTGACCCTATTGTGGGCTATGTCCCTCCACCCCCGGTTGTATAGTATTTGCCCTCTCTGCCCCCATTATCTATCATCTCCCGAGCAGAAATAAGAAAAAGCTTTCCTCTGGTTATGAGTTTGAATCTTCTGAATTCTTACGTAATTTTCATAAAGAGAAAACTCCTTCTTTTCATAATAGTCGCTGCCAGGGGTTCACTACCAAGTGCGTGGGTGTGTGCAAGGCAGGAGTGGAGGGAGGGGACCCCACCACCAGAAGGATTCTCATTACGTGGTGCCCTGGCTCTGCAACGGATGCTCAGCTGGAAGCTACCTACCTCCCTCTGATGACTGGAAACGGGGCAATTACGTGTCAAGTTGAAACTTGGTGTGGGTTTTCTTTCAAGTTCAGTTAGTTGAAAAATTAGGACAAGAGGTCAAATTTGGTTAGATCCCAGTTGGAGTCAACTAAAAAGCCATCTCTGGCTCTAACTCTCTTTTTTTTTTTTTTTGAAACTTAGAAGGGCCAAGTAGATACCTGTTCTACTGGGGGAACTTCAGGTGTAGTCCTCACAGAGGTAAGGCCCTTCTGAAAATGATTTTTTTTTTAAGTAAACTCTACACCCAACATAGGGCTCAAACTCACAACTCCGAGATCAAGAGTTACATGCTGCACCCACTGAGCCAGCCAGGCGCCTCTGAACATGATCTTTATTTAGAGGTTTCTATCAGCTCAAAGGTCGGAGTAGTAGCTACGACTGCTCTCATTTACCTACCACATGGGTGTAAGTTATTTACTTACGAGTACCTTCCTGACATTTTTCGAGCAACCACAATGATGATCCCACCAATGAATCCAATGGCTAGTAAGACTCCAACTATGATCCCAACCAGGGTCACTGTTGCCAGGCCATCTGAATGAGGAGGGAGAAAAAAGCATGAGCCCTGGATAAATGGTACGCCCGTGAGAAAATGTGTCACTTATTACACTACCACTGCCCCCACTGAAGATAGCAGATCATTCTCTAATTTGCTTCTCCTTGTCCAGTGGGAGTTGACTTAGAAGAGATGGAACTTTGGGCTACTCTCATCCCCTCATACGAATGGAAAGATTCCTGGGTCTCAGGATCTATTAAGCATACACTCCTACTGGGTGGCTTCGCTGTTAATTACTAGGTAGTGGTTGTGTGCTGTATTAAATTAGCCCCTCTTTTCATTCTTTGGAGCAATAAATTGTGATATGACACCATTTTCCATGGCTGTCATTAAGTGACTAGACTCAGTTGTGGTTTGCATATTTTCAAATACAGGCAATCTCCTTTTCTCTCTTAAAAGAGGTTTGAAACCTATTCTTAGAAGGTTCCGTATTCTGCTCTTGTTGACTACAATCCAGGAAAGCATGTAACTCATCAAAAGATTAGCTTCAAAGAGACTTTTTTTTTTTTAAAACTCCCATAAAAATATTTTGATAACAAAATCTAGCCTACCTTTCTCAACCGTTGTCTCGGTGTCTTCACCTACTTTCTCTGTAAAGAAAGAGACGTAATGATACAGAATTATTAGGATATAATAACTATAATTTAACAACTGGCAAAAGATTAATTTACCCTAAGTGGAAGGTAGCAAAACACAAGCAAAGAGGATAATTTCTTAAATAAATTGGATCAGGGGATTTTGAAGCAAGCTCTGACACGATCCTGTCTTCAAAACTATTATTACTGAATTTATTAATGCTTCTTCACACCTATGAGTTCATACTATTTTGGTGTACCTCACTTTTTTCTCATCTACTTTAGAGACCAGAGTCAGGGAAATTAACCCACAAAGATCTTATAGAAATGGTCAAAAAGTTTCAGAGGTTTGGGAAACAAAAGAAGCCAAGGCTATTGATTCTTGGTCCAAAGTCAAGACTATAGAAAACTCATTCACTGTGATAAGGTTTACTTTGAAGGATTTTATTTTGAGAGCAATGTATTCTAGTTCTAGAAAATGAGGCCTACACTACCATTTGTCTTGTGATATCAATTCCCTGCCTTTTCTTTAGAAGCAAAATCCACATCTTACAGCGCAGCAATATGCCCAGCTAAGTTTTTTGTTTGTTTTGTTTTGTTTTTCACTGGACAGCTAAGTTTAATGAGAGAATATACTCTTTGTGTTTATGTCACTGTTAGGTTAGGATTTCTCTCTGCAGCCAAACCTAGTCCGAGAGTTACAATGAGAATAATATCATTTATCACATTGGTGTGAGTTATTAACTTACAGTAAGTAAGCAGTAAAGTTGCTTCTTTCAGATAATTTTACATAATGCCTATTAAAAAAAAAACATGTTTGGTTTGGTTTGGTTTTTCCCATCATTCTCTTTGCATACCAACACTTTAACTCCTCTGGGTAGCACTCATTTACCTGGTTTGCAGATGGAGGAAAAGCCAAGAGGCTGTCTTTTAATTAGACGATGGAGAGAAGTCAATCAATCAGGTCCCTCCCTAGATCTGTAGTTTACAACATGTGAATACTACAGATATCCAAGGGCTTTTCAAATCAAAGGTGAAAGCATTATCTACAAAATGCTTACTTTTTCTAATGTTTGGATTTGAAAGATGTCTTTGTACCATGGCTTTCCTCAAAAAAAAGGCACCTTTACAAGATGGCCCTGGGATAAAGGTTCCTGAACCCAGCTCTGCCACCATGAGCTGAAGCCATGGCTCTGGAGCATTCACATGGAGCTCAAGCTGATGGTGCTATGTCACCATTAAAAAAATGGTTCAGACTGGTGGATCTGAGGCCAGCCTGGAACAAAGTTATCATGGAATCTCTCCTAATAGGCCATCCCTGGCTGCCAACTACCAGTAGAGAAAGGTCAGTCATCTGTTTATCTTGTCCTAACATGATGTAACATCATGCCCTGATTCCAGACTTGTAATGCATCATTATCACCATCGATGATGTCATTGGTAGAAAAGGTATTGCCAAAAACTGTGGAAGATGTGTTACCAAATTAGAGATTATTAGTTCTATCCACCCTAGCTCTCACCCAATTACAACTGAAATGTAGTCATGAGAGTGTGTCATATGTGTGAACATCATCGTGCTTGGGTGTTTCATGGGAAAGACATCTGTTGCCCTAATAAAATCACACTTAAAAAAAACTAAGTGCTTATAATTACATTTTAACTCACATGTGAAAATTTCTTGGGACACTGATGTATTATGTGGAAATGTACCATAAGTCATACTTTTGGTGACAGGGTGGGGCAGGAGACAGTATAGGAGTGTAATCATGGGTATTTTCCAGAGAATGGAGAGTTTTGTTTTAAAGGAATAGGAGCAGTGTCCCGGATGATAGGAAGACTCCTCAACTTGGAACACTCCATTTTCTGCAGCTCATTAGCTGTCAACTCATTTCACAAATGATCGATTCTTCTCCAAACTTTTGAAATGCTTTCCAATGACCAATTATATTGATGATTCTTTCCTTGCTTGGCCCTTTTTGGCTCTATCTGGTGTTTAAATGTTCACCCTTTTTTGGCATCTCAGAGTGACTTTTGGGCTTTATTTTCAAACCATTTCATAAAGCCCTCTTTCCCTCTCCTGTGGTAAAAGACACATGACATAAAATTTACTGTCCTCACCATCTTACAAAAGATAGTTTGGCAGCATTGAGTACATTCAGTCTTGACATCACCATCCTCTACCCCCAGGATTCTTCCCATCTGACAAAACTGACACCCTATACTTGTTAAACCCTAACTCCCCACCACCACCCCCGGCTCCTAGCCACCACCATTGTATTCTCTGTCTCTATGAATTGGATTGCTCTAGGTACCGCATATAAGTGGAATCATGCAGTATTTTTCTTTGAGTGACTAGTTTATTCCATGTAGCATAACGTCCTCAAGTTTCATCCATATGGTAGCAGGTATCAGAATGTGCTTCCTTTTAAGGGCTGAATAATAGTCCATTAAATGTACATACCATATTTTGTTTATTCATTCATCTGTTGATGGACATCTGAATTGCTCTCATGTTTTATGTATTGTGAGTGATGCTGCTATGGGCACTGTGTACAAAAACATAAAGCAACTAAAAAAAAATTTTTTTTAAATAGGCTCCACAGCCAATGTGGGGCTTGAACTCATGACCCTGAGATCAAGAGTTGTATGCTCCACCAAATGAACCAGCCAGGCACATCAAATATAAAGCAATTTTAAAAAAATTCCTCAGAAGTGCTACAGAGTTTTTAAAACTAGAGTGGTGATTAGGTCTAGAAATGTTTATTGATAATAATAAAGAGTAACTTTCTAGGTGTTCAGCTGTGCAACTGATTTAAGGAACCATCAATTTAGGCAAAGACTTTATGTTTACTTTCATTTAAAGATGGAAACACCTATCTAGGTAAAATAATTTACATAAAGTTGCTCACTAGTAAGCATTCATTGTAGTTATTGAAGGATTGTTTTTTTCCCCCTCTCCCACCCCACTTACTACAATATAAGGCAATTTTTTAAAGATATTTAGTCATGAGAGATACAGAGAGAGAGAGAGAGAGAGAAGCAGAGACACAGGCAGAGGGAGAAGCAGGCCCCATGCAGGAAGCCTGATGTGGGACTCGATCCGGGGATCCCTGGGTCATGCCCTGAGCCCAAGGCAGACGCTCAACCACTGAGCCCCCCCCAGGTGTCCCAAAATAAGGCAATTTTAAAATACAAATCCCAAACAACTAAATTTTTTCTTAAGAAAGCTCTAGAAATAGGAGGCTATCTCTTTCCATTGTTAAGTTGTCATGGCAATGAGTTTTCCTCATTCTCAGCGATGGTCTACACCTCACAATAACGACAAAGTCCCAATGTGGTGCTCCTTTTACACTGCTGCATGGTTGGTGCCAACTACGAATCAAAGTACAGCCCCTAATCCTGGCAAGACTGGTTTGGAATAGATTCTTGTTCCATGTGTACGGACATGAGCTCAGTGTGAGATGGTAAATAGTAGCACAGAATCTATTACAGCTCACAGGGGTTGGTTGAGGTTTCCGCTCTTGGGAGTCAATACAAAGTTCTTAGTGTAGCATCATATCAACTTATGGTCAGCAACATGACACGAGTAGCCCACTTGTCCTTGTGGGGACATTATCACTAGTTGTCATTCAAAGTGAAGAGCTGTGTTCAGCAACCCAATAAATAAAATTCAATTTAGCAACCCTATAAATTGAATTTTGAACCTCGCACATTATAAGCCTTGGTTCAGAATTCGCTCTTAGCATTCCAGTATGTGCTCTACTGATCGTTAGGTTTGTTCTTGGATATTTGGAATGTATTGATTTGCAAAAGATCAACACCTGTTGGGGCAACTGGTTTTCTTACCTCTGGAGTGACTAGTCACTACATTCAAGGTTGTGGTGCTCTGGCTCTCTTCTTTGGCATGGACTGTGCTTTCTTGAGTCGGCCCATCCTCTAAGTGTAAGTCTGTTACACTCTCTGTATTTGTTGGCACCTGTTTGAGAAGTAAATGAGGCAAAGAGAAATAAAACCCAATGTTTTAAAATATATACACAGCCTTATAACAGAAAAGGATTTAAAGTGGCATACATACACAAAATATATGATGACATACATTTAAAGTGCAAATAAGAAAACAAACAAACAGAAATGACAGACTGGGAACAGGAATACAACCAAATGTACTCCAGAAATAAACACCAAATATTTGGCATGTTGGCTTCCTAGGGTCTTAATTCTCCAAAAAATACTAGGTCACTAGACTTTAATTCTTCCTCTTTCTTGAGCTTGAATGGCATTTTTTTCCCCTCTAATATTTACTTGGCACATATTATGTTGTATCATCGATCAATGCCCTCCCTCCCCCAATTAGAGTAATAACTGGCCTTTATCGAGAGCTTACTGTGTGCTAGGCCCTTTAAAGACCTTCTCATTTACTCTGTAAACAACCTTGTAAAGTAAATCCTATTATTAGTCCTATAGCCTAAATGAGGCCTAGAGAGATTAGACGACATGCCCAAACTCACAGAGCCAACAAGCAAGAAGACTTGGAAGGGATTTTGCTGCCTCCAACGTTCATGCCAATGCAGCATTCAACACATATGCTAGTGAGCACAGGCAACAAAAGCACAATTAGGTTAAGTGGGTCGGCGTCAAACTTAAAAACTTTGTAGCAGGACACAACCAACAGAGTAAAAAGCAACCTATGGAATGGGAGAAAATATCTGCCAATTATATACCTGATAAGACTCTGAAGAACTCCTATGACTTAACAACAGAGAATTAAATAGCTTGATTCAAAAATGGGCAAAAAGGGGCAGGCACCTGGGTGGCTCAGTTGGTTAAGCATCCGATTCTCCATTTTCAGCTCAGATCATGATCTCAGGGTCATGAGATCAAGCCCCATGTGGGGCTTTGCACTCAGAGTGGAGCCTGCTTAAGATTCTCTCTCTCTCCCTCTCTCTCTCTCTGCTCCTCCCCTCCCCACTTGCACCCGCTTGCACCTCTCTCAAAAAACAAAACAAAACAAAAACCAAAATACAAATAAAAATAAAAATAAGCAAAAGGACTTGCATAGACCTTTCCCCAAAGATGATATAAATGGTCAACAAGCGTATAAAAGATGCTCAGTATCCCTAATCATCAGGGAAATACAAATTAAAACCATAATGAGATTATCACTGCATACCTGTTAGGTTGGCTACTCTCAAAAGAATGGAAAATAACATATTGGCAAGAAGCTGGAGAAACTGCAGGTAGGATTGTAAAATGGTACAACCACTATGGAAAACAAGAAGGAGGCTCCTCAAAAAAATTAAAAATAGAGCTATCGTATGCCTCATCAATCCCAGTTCTGGGCGTATAATCCAGTTGAAAGCAAGGTCTGAAAGAGGTATTTGCACGTCCATTTTCATAGTAGCACTATTCACAATAGCCGAGGGTTGGAAGCAACCCAGATGTCCAGCGACCAATAAATGGAGACACAAAATGTGGTACAGACGTACAGTGGAATAATAATCAGCCCTAAAAAGGAAGGACATTCTCACATGTGCTACAAGATGAATAAGCCATACGGGTATAATTAATCCTAGGTGAAATAAGCCAGTCATAAAGTGTCCTTGCATACGATTGCATGCCTATGGCACCAATTCCACTCTTCCTGGAACACTCACCAGAGGGATTAAGCCAGAATCATAAGGCTCTTTGGTGGCACCGTCAGTCACCACGTTATCTTCTGCGCCTGGCGTCACCACGCTGTCTTCTGTGCCTGGGGTCACCACGCTGTCTTCTATACCTGGTGTTATGTCATCTGGCCGGACTGTGCTGGCTGAAGAAGAAAGACTGGGTCAGGGCTTAAGGTAGCAATTGTGTGGGTAGACCTCACTGGCCAACTACAACCAGATTATTTATTTACCGTTTTGGGGGAGAATTTTTTTGGGGTCATCTTTCCAGTTTACCACAAACCATTCTCCTTGCTGCACCTCTGTCCCATACAATGGTGTGGTCAACTCCACAGCCAGGCAAAAGGAGCTAAAAATACAAAATGGTGGAGCCATTTGGCGGGGTGACAGTGGGATGCCTACTTCGCCTTTTCAGTATTGAACCAGGTACTTCCTGGTGCCATTTCACACAATCAGGTTAATGTGGAATATCATTCAGACCTGGAAAAATTCTATGTTACAGTCACCTGGGAAGATCTCTAAAAACACGAATTTGCAGGCTCTATCTCTAACACGCTGAATCAGAATGCCCAGACGTGGATCCTATCTCTTAACCATCCCGTGTGCTTTCCATTTAATTTTGAGGCGGATGTCTCCTTGAGTGATTCGAATCGTTGGCTCCGACCACAGACCTCCCAGGTAAGGTCAACCTCTTATTTTATAGTTGAGGTTAATGTCTATGAGGGAGAGTCAGTCATGCACGTAACGGTGCCGAGATACCCAACGAAGTCCTAGCGCGCAGAGAGCGATGCTAACAAGGGACCTCAGTGTCCCTGGAGGCGGCTCTTCTGTGTTAACGTTGAATGAATGACCCTGTTGTACCAGTGAGAGAGGTTTCCCGAGGAGCAGGGGACGGGTGGAGTGGGTTAGCAGGTTGAATTCCACACGAAGGTGGAGTGGGGGAAGCAGGACAGATAACAACAGTGGCCTTTTCCTTGACCTCTGTCACAATGATCCAAATGAGTCACGACCAAGCAGGGGCATTGTCTTCATTCACCAAATAGCCCTTTTCACGAGTTAAAAATCTGACTCGTTGGCCACGGGCTCCCTCCCCATGCTCAGAGTGGCTCTGGAAACCCCGTGGCTAAATACAGTTGCCGACCAAGCAAGCGTACACATCCCAGGAGCAAGAGGGAGGCGGTGCTTGGAGACTGGGTTTTATAATTAAAGAGTAGATGCTTGACCCAGGCGGCGCTCAAGTCAGCAATCCTGTCTTTGCCTTAAGATATATTATTTCTCCCTGTGCTTAGAGAGCCCAGCCAAAGGCACAGCTAATAAATATTTGATCATAACTTCTTTGCTGATGGAGGGAGAAAGTCTCAAGAGTGAATTCGCTTGTTCCGTGAGCCTTTCCTTTGCATCTGGAGTCCTAATCCGGGGCTGTCGATCAATGGCTTTGGATGAGCCCCCGAAGCAAAGGCATTTAGTTTTTCATCTGGGGGGGGGGGGATGGATTTCACCAGTTAGCAGTGACTGAACACCTCGAGCAGTTTGCCTCCCCTCTGGCAGCGCGCTGGGGTGGCGGGGGGCAGTGATGCGCTGCCGCCGGGATTTAGGGCTGTGGTGTTGGGCAAATGCTGAAGGTATTTATCAAGCTCAGGGGGGAAATAGCCCTTGGCCGGCCACGTAGACCCTACTAAACCCGCACGGCCGAAACCTCCGGCGCTTTCTTTTCTTCCTCTCCTGGTTTGACCAGTTAACAAGTCATCAGTGTTACGGATGTGTTCTGGGGGCCGCTCAGCAAAGCCCTTAGCTATGTGGCATCCTCCGAACTTTACAAGACAAAGCAAAACAGCCTTGCTTTTTTTTTTTTTTTTTTTTTTTTTTTTTTTTTTTTTTTTTTTTTTTACAGCCTTGCTTTAAAAAAAAAAAAAATCAAGTACTGAATGACGTTGGTTTGCACTCTTTCATAGAAAGTTCCGCCGGTGGAAAGCGTAACTTGATAAAAATACCTTCTTGTCCTTGGCCCCAGAGCCAAGTACTAGGATCGTCCTGAATAGACAAAGGCTGTTTCATGAATGACACTCGTGATTAAGACGCAGCTTTTGTCTCGCTGCCCTGGCTCTCTCTCCGCTCCATGGGAAAGCTGATCTCTAACAAGGGATCTTCGACCGTCCCTCTTATTATTTTGGTTGAAGCCTTTCCCGGGCGAAGAGTTCCTTCCAGCCCAGCTGCCCCGTTTCCAGCCAGCGATCGACGCCCTTTCGCCTTGACCAGTGAAATTCAAATCACGGGGCGATGCCTTGGTCCTCCGATTCTCTCCTCCCGAGGCACGTGCGTGCACAAGCGCACACACACCTGGCCACGTAAGCCCAGCGCAGAGCCCACAGCCAGCGCCAGTCCTGTGCCCTGCCAGCCTCATGCTCGGGGACACCCGACCCAGCCTGGGGGCCTCACCCTCCTGGGGGCCTCACCATCCTGGGGGCCTCACCCGCCTGGGGGCCTCACCATCCTGGGGGCCTCACCCGCCTGGGGGCCTCACCCGCCTGGGGGCCTCACCATCCTGGGGGCCTCGCCCTCCTGGAGGCCTCACCCGCCTGGGGGCCTCACCATCCTGGGGGCCTCACCCGCCTGGGGGCCTCACCCGCCTGGGGGCATCACCATCCTGGGGGCCTCACCCTCCTGGGGGCCTCACCATCCTGGGGGCCTCACCCGCCTGGGGGCCTCACCCTCCTGGGGGCCTCACCATCCTGGGGGCCTCACCCTCCTGGGGGCCTCACCATCCTGGGGGCCTCACCATCCTGGGGGCATCACCATCCTGGGGGCATCACCATCCTGGGGGCCTCACCCGCCTGGGGGCCTCACCATCCTGGGGGCATCACCCGCCTGGGAGCCTCACCTGCCTGGGGCCAGAACCCGTGGGAGTTTCCAAACTCAGGGGCAACACATCCATTGGCTTTGGGATTTGTGTGTGGGTGTTATTTTTTCAAAAGCCGGATTTTTTATTAACCAGGAGAAGGTGTGATAAATCAATGTTCCCTAAAGTTCTTAAGTCTGAGAACCAGCGGAACTGAGGAGATCGTTAGCAGTTTGAAAACGGTAATTGTCAATCACTTTTATCTTCGCATTGAAGCCTGATCTCTGGAAAGAAATGATTCTTGTTTCCATACTTTTATGGGATCCCCTTTTGTTTAAAATATTTCAGAATTTAGGGGCACCCGGGAGGGGCTCAGCGGTTGAGCTTCTGCCTCTGGCCCAGGGCGTGACCCCGGGGCCCCAGGATCGAGTCCCACATCGGGCTCCCTGCATAGAGTCGGCTTCTCCCTCTGCCTGTGTCTCTGCCTCTTTCCGTGTCTCTCATGAACAAATAAATAATCTTTAAAAAAGTAAAAAATAAAATATTTCAGAATCTACAACTGTTACTGTAATAGTAATAGGACCAAAGTCTTGATAAAAAGTGTTTTAAAGAAGTGTTTTCAATCTTCTGGTTTTATTTACGTTCCTGATTCACGGTGGTGAGTGGTTCCATTTATTTGTTGGCCATTAAAAATGTCTTCATCTGTGACCAATATTTCTCTTACGGTATCATCTTTCATATAGTTTTTTGTGTGCTTTATGCCTTAGGAATATATTTTTGTAAGAACTGCTGCAAACACTTTTTTTTTTTTTTTTGACTAGCTGGCATTTGCATCTCTCTCTTTTTTAAAGATTTTATTTATTTATTCATGAGAGAGAGAGAGAGGCAGAGACACAGGCAGAGGGAGAAGCAGGCTCCATGCAGGGAGCCCGACGCGGGACTCGATCCCAGGACCCGGGGTCACACCCTGAGCCGGAGGCAGGCGCCCAACCGCTGGGCCCCCCAGGCACCCCTGCACCTCTCTTTTGTAAGTCCTGAGCTCAGTTTCCAATCAGACATCAAGCTTGCTTTTCCCTTTGATGTCATACTTACAAAACCTACCTCAAGCTTATACAAATACTCACCAAGATTATCCTTACGGTTTTGTTCTTACACTTAATGTTTATAATTTACAATTTGATTTCCCCCCCCAAAAATTGACCAGTTAGTCCCAATAAACCCTCTTTCCCTCACTGCATCAAAACCAGCTCTCATTGAGACGAATGTCTTCTTTCAAACACCACGTCACAGTCGTGGGAGCAACCTTTCAGCACAAGGACCCGCTACATGGCGTGCCCACTGCCTTCTGACCTCACTTCCATACCATACACTGCCTGCAGATTCTTTCCAGAACGGATTCCTAAACCTGTGCTCCCCTCACCATCCTCTCCCCCTTCCTCCTCAAGTTGGCTGCTAGCGGAGTCAATTCAGTGCCCCAGGCAGGTGTAGGGGTGTAGACCGTGAGGAGGAAGAGTAGGCTACTTTAACAGAAGTGCATTGAGGCCTCTCTAAGTTGTAGGTTCTGCTCCACGTGGGAGGCCCCAGCTTTATAACATTTGCCCCCCCCCTCCCCCAGCATAGGCCTTATTTGTTTATTATCTTTTGACTGACTTCATATCAGTATGGCCTGGTGGGTGAGCTGCCCTGGCTCCTTCCCTTTATCGGATTAGGGAAGTGAGGCTGACAGAGCTCTCTCCTTGACCAAAGTCTAGTTGGGCTTCTCTGTCCATCCCTGCAACAGTCTAGTTTCAGCAAGAACCCTGCTAGGTCGCTTTAGAGAGACCCGCTCCCTCCTGACCAAGCTCCCCATCCCCCACCCTGGATGTCTAAGTGGGAGGCTTGCCTTTAGCAAGAATCCTGTTGGGCCAGTTTAGCAAGAACCACCCCCTACCCTTAACGTGTTCTCTCCATACTTTTCCATTCACTCCCCTCCTACCTGCCCCCCACACACTCTGCTCCTCGGTTATAAATCCCCAGTGATCTTTGCTGTACTTAGAGTTGAACCCTCTCTCTCTCTCCCCCTATTGCAATAATCTTGAAGAAAGTCTTCCAACTGTTTTAAAAAGCGTCAGAATAATTGTCTGACATCGGAAATGAAATGATTTGTCCAGGGGGCACCTGGGTGGCCCAGTGGTTGAGCGTCTGCCTTCGGCTCAGGGCCTGATCCTGGGGTCCTGGGATCGAGTCCCGCATTGGCGGGGAGCCCGCCTCTCCCTCTGCCTGTGTCTCTGCCTCTCTCTGTGTGTCTCTCATGAATAAATAAATAAAAATCTTTAAAAATATATATAAAAATGATTTGCCTAGATCACCTGATCGGTGAGCAAACACCAAGCCATGTGTTTTAACGGCTCATCCACATGCTCACCAACAAAACAAAAGACATCTTTGTGGCACCATGGCCACAGTGGGCCGGAAAGCCCGCTGCCCCCTCCCTGGGCTCTGACATCCTTCCTCTTCAGCCTTCATCCTTTCATAAATTATGATCCTGGTTGTCAGAAGCAATTGCTCACTCTGGCGTCACATGTCCTCTTATGAAATCCCATCTGGTTAGAATCTTCCAGCCCAATTATTTAGGGACCAGAATCTCAGTTTCCTCAAATGACTCTAGGACTAAGCTTTGTGAAGCGGTAGGTTATCGAAGGAAGACGTGCCCTCCTTTAGAAGAGTGTGTCTTTTTCTCTTTCAGCAGCAGCTCACCCTTGCTCTGCAAATTCAGACAGCAGCAACGATCAACGATGGTGGGGTGAGGTCTGGAGCGGACGACCAAGAAAAAATTCTTGAGACGTCTTTGGTGCCAAATGGTGATTTTATTAAAGCCCAGGGACAGGGTCGGGGGCAGGAAGAGCTGCTACCCCGGGCCTGTGAGGAGTGGCTGATTACATACCTGAGAGTTGGGAGGGGTTCGAGGATGGCGTAGGCTCTAAGGAATTTTAGAAGCAAGGTTTCGAGGACCTTGAGGGGCTGGCTATTGTTGGGGAAAGGTCACTTATTACTGGCTAATAAAACCTGAGTCATGGGACCCTTCAGATGACCCTTCAGATGTGTATCGGTGGGTCATGTGCTTGGGGATGATTGCCAACATGGATCTTGGGGGTTTAGAGATAAAGGAAATTTCTAAAGGACTTTTTATACTTTTTCCTTTTTAAGATTTTTTAAATATATTCATTCATGAGAGACAGACAGAGAGAGAGAGGCAGAGACATAGGCAGAGGGAGAAGCAGGCTCCCCACAAGGAGCCTGATGGGGACCCTGGCCTGAGCCGAAGGCAGACGCTCAACCACCGAGCAACCCAGCTGTCCCTCTTTTATACATTAAAGTAGACTCACAGGATCCTGGGGTCGGGCTAAGATTGCCTCTTGCCCTCAGCAAAGTATGAACATTGAGGCAGTTGAGTCCGTAAGGAAGATCCCTCTGCCTGTTTCATGGACTGGTCAATGTGCTGCCCTGGGCTCGTGCTTTGTCCTCAGCTGGCCCTGCGTTCCCCCATCAGTCAAGACTGGAACCTTCCCAAGGCCTACTTCCGTCCCCAAACATTCCCTGTTCACCTACCAAGTGCTGGGCCCCCTTCTGGACACTAGAAACAGAGTGAGCAAGGGGAGGTCCCTCACGGGTTTGGGTAGTGTTGTCTGGGGGAGGGGACTCACAGCAAGCAAGCAAGGACAGCCTCAAGCTGGCACTCTTTGACCCCCTTAGACATGTCCTCCAGGGGCACTTCCTTGGGGAGGCCTCCCCCCCACCCCACGGAAATCAGTACCTGCCCCCACACACCCTCACACACCTGCCACAGTACTCAACCACTCATCAACACTTGAGCCGTATATTCACTAACTGGCCGTCCCACCAGAACATCAACTGTTTACCTCAGTGTCCCCCTTTCCTAAAATACCTGGCACATAGGGGACGCTCAATAAGTACTTGTGGAGAGAGCCAGTGAACTCCAGATGGGGAGAGCTGGTCTAACTAACCTGGGAGCCCAGAATGGCTTGGGGCAGGACACGCTCAAGAAACGGAAAGAAGGGGGATCCCTGGGTGGCTCAGCGGTTTGGCGCCTGCCTTTGGCCCAGGGTGTGATCCTGGAGTCCCGGGATCGGGTCCCGCGTCGGGCTCCCTGTGTGGAGCCTGCTTCTCCCTCCTCTGCCTCTGTGTGTGTGTGTGTGTGTGTGTGTGTCTATCATAAATAAATAAATTAATTAATTAAATAAATAAATCTTTAAAAAAGAAACGGAGAGAGGTCATGGGTGCTGGGGGGAAGAAACGAGATGGAGGAGGTGGGGAGGGCCCGTCTGGTGGGGCGTGTGTCACCTGGAGCGTGAAGGGAGGCCAGTAGATGAGGTCACCGGGGTCCAACGCCCTGTGAATGGTGTGTGGGGGGGGAAGGCGCTGGGATCAGACTGAAGCGGGGAGAC
Source organism: Vulpes lagopus (assembly GCF_018345385.1). Taxonomy (NCBI): domain Eukaryota; kingdom Metazoa; phylum Chordata; class Mammalia; order Carnivora; family Canidae; genus Vulpes; species Vulpes lagopus. The sequence goes on from NC_054831.1 coordinate 132,756,957, forward strand.
CCCTCAGCCTATCCTGTGTCCCCGCGGGAGCGGCCGAGACTTGGCCCAGGGCAGAGAGGTGGCCGGGGGAGAGCCAGGCAGGTACAGCCCAGGACGGGTCTGAAGTCCTCCCCCAGCGACAACCAGAAGTCAGTGCAAAGCCCTGGAGCTGAGAATTCATTTCATCAAGGGTTCGAGCCCTGCCGGGGAACAACGCTCAGGGTACGAATGGAGGCCGGGGGACATGGCACCGAGGCTTTCCTGGACTTCCCCTTGGTTTGGCAGAAGGGCCGCCGAAGTTCCCTAAGTTTACACGCCTCTGCTGTTTCCACGTCCACGCAAGGGAGAAGCTCCCTGCGGTCCTCTAACTGCTGACTCGAAGCCTCAAAAACCAGACAGCTGGGGAGGCGGCGCCCGCGGCATTTTATCTTGAAACAGGAAAGGTGATTTGGGTGTGTGTGTGTGTGTTGTACGTTTCAGTGTAAGCTGTAAATTACCTGTATTTTTTTCAGATAAATAAAATGAACTATTTTTTCAGATAAATAAAAAATTGGGATCCCTGGGTGGCGCAGCGGTTTGGCGCCTGCCTTTGGCCCAGGGTGCGATCCTGGAGACCCGGGATCGAATCCCACGTCGGGCTCCTGGTGCATGGAGCCTGCTTCTCCCTCTGCCTGTGTCTCTGCCTCTCTCTCTCTCTCTCACTGTGTGCCTATCATAAATAAATAAAATAAAATTTAAAAAAATAAATAAATAAAAAATTAACTATTTTTTCAGATAAAATAATTTTTAAAAAAATAAATTTTTTCAGATAAAATATTAAAAAAATATTTTTAAAAACTCATTTATTTGAGAGACAGAGAGAGCGAGCCCGCATGAGCAGGGGAGGAGCAGAAGGAGAGGGAGAAGCAGGCTCCCCGCCAAGCAGGGAGCCCAACCCAGGGCTTGAGCCCAAGGACCCTGGGATCCTGACCTGAGCCCAAGGCAGACACTTAACTGACTGAGCCACCCAGGCGCCCCAAGATATTACAGTTTTAACTATACTTTTTTTTTTTTTTTTAGCGATACTCTGATTTTAAAAAATCAATTAGTTAACATATAGTGTTATTAGTTTCCGGAGTAGAGTTTAGGGGTTCATGGGTTGCATAGAACACCCCAGTGCTCCTTCTGTCACTTAGTGCCCGTCACCCAGTTAGCCCATCCTCCCACCTGCCGCCCCCCCAGTGACCCTCAGTTTGTTTCCTAGACTTAAGAGTCTCATGGTTTGCCTCCCTCGCTGACTTCATCTTATGAAAGTTGATTTTCAAAATAAAGAAGTCACGAGCTGAGTTACCCCCGGGGTTTTCAAAGAAAACCTGTGGTGTCAGCCAACAGATTGAGGCAATCTTTCGTGTTGCCTGATGTTTCTTGAGCTGCTCCAGCATCATGGAAAGAGAGTGTTCTTTTTTTTTTTTTTTTTTTTGTCTCTTACGAAATCCTAGGAAGTTCTGGTTCCCCACCCACCCACCCTTGGAGTAACTAAGATAATTCATAAATAATTCATTCTAGCCTTTCCACCCACCTGGCCTCCCAATTACATTTGGGATGAAGCAATGCTCTTAAAGAGGTCAACACATCTATTTGGAAAACAAAAGCAAAAATGCCTGCTTTTGTTCCTTTGCCCAGAGACACTATCACCTTTCCAGCACGTCTCCTTTTTTTTATATATATTTATTTTTTATTGGTGTTCAATTTGTCAACATATAGAATAACACCCAGTGCTCATCCCGTCAAGTGCCCCCCTCAGTGCCCGTCACCCAGTCACCCCGACCCCCCGCCCTCCTCCCCTTCCACCACCCCTAGTTCGTTTCCCAGCACGTCTCCTACCGGGGCTCAGGAGCCTGAGAATAAACCCTCCCAGAGCTGTGGAGAGGTGCCAACCTCCGAGGTTCCCTAGCGCCCTGCAGACCACCCACGTTCCTGCTCAGATCTTCACCGGGTCCTTCATCTCCATTCCAACGGCCCAAATTTAGCTTTTGATGCTGCTCCCTCATTTACCACCAAGTGGGTTTCTGCAACCAGAAGAAAGGTGGCAGGACTCTGCTTTGATTTACAACATCTTTGGAATCAGTCCTCTCGTCCCACAGGCTGGTCCATCCTCGGACCTTGCGAAGGAGCCTTTCCTCGGGATATTGATAACTGCCTGCTGACCCAGAGCTTCAGGTCCCAGCGGCACTGGGCTGTGGTCAGTATAACCCCTGATGTGGCCAACGGGTTCCCCTCTTTCCACGGATCAGGGTCGACTGCTTCCTAGATCAGAAGCGTGGCCACGGGAAATCGAGGCGGCTCCTTGAGGGCTCGGCCCGGCACCGTCCCCGTAGCTTTCCTCGGGGTGCACGGTGCCCCCCTAAAGCCCACACCACCTCGCATCCCAGCGCTGGGCCCCGCGGTAAGCGCTCAGCAGATGTTTGTTGAGCTACTCCTGACTCAGAAAGCACCCTGCCACTCACCACTCACGTAGGTTACTTCTTCTGAATCATCGCGCCTATTAGGAGAGTCTTGCTACTGTCCACGGTGCTTCGCCCCAGTTGTTAAACAGCTTCCCCTGAACGTGGCTGAAAGTAGGACAGTCGCCTCTGAGGATGAGCTCTGTGGCTCTGCTGTTCCTTCTGCAAGCGAGCAGCAGCCTGTCCACTTGCTGGGTCCCACCCTGGCAGCCCCTGCAGGCCCAGGCCCGTGGTGGGGTGCAGTCACCTCCCGTCAGCACCGGGGACACGTGAAATTCAAGAGAGACGTGTCAAGGCTGAGGTCCGACAAGTGTCACCAGTTCCTCTGAAGAAACCAGAAGCGACGCTTACACATTAGGGTTTGGAGCCGTGTTCCCTGACTTCAGGGAGGGGGCGTTGTGCACAGTGCCCCAAAGAGGCAGCCTTCTGACGGGCTCTGCAGCTGAAGAGGAGCAGCAAAGAAAGGAGAGGGGTCCGTGTGGCTGGGGACTCAGCTTTCGTTTCCCTAGCGGCGACTCCCACCAAGTCCCTGGCGGGTGGACGGAGCAGGACGTGCAGTCCTCGCCGCACAACACCAGGCTTCCCCGCCACCTGCATGCTCTCTCTCCCCTGATGGCGGAGAATCAATGGAGCCACGGGGTGCCCTTCACAAATCCCCAGTTAATCTCCATGACCGCCCAACAAGTAGGTGTTTTATTTTATTTTTTAAAGATTTTATTTATTTCTTTGACAGAGGGGGAGAGAGAGAGAGCACAAGCAGGGGGAGTGGGAGAGGGAGAAGCAGGCTCCCTGCCGAGCAGGATGCCCAACCTGGGGCTCGATCCCAGGACCCTGAGTGGATGGAAGATGCTCAACAACTGAGCCACCCAAGCGCCCAGTATTTAATTTATTTATGTATTTATTTTTTAGTCTATTACAATTAACATGGTGTTACATTAGCTTTAGGTGTACAATATAGTCATTCATAATTCTACACATTAGTCAGTGCTCATCACACTAAAAACACCCTTAATCCCCTTCACCTATTTCTTCCATCCCCACCCCCCACCTCCTGCCCTTTGGCAACCACCAGTTTGTTCTCTGTAGTTAGGAGTCTGTTTTTTGGTTTGTGTCTTTTTTTTCATTGCTTTATTTCTTAAGTTCCACACATCAGTGAAATCATACAGTATTTGTTTTTCTCTGACTTATTCTACTCAGCATTATATTCTTCAGCTCCATCCACGGTGTTGCAAATGGCAAGATTTCATTCTTTTTTTATGCCTGAGTAATATTCCATGGTCTATAAATGCCACCTCTTCTCTATCCATTCATCTATGGATGGACACTAGGTTGCACCCATGTCTCGGCTATCACAAATTATGCTGCAATAAACAGAAGGGTGCATATATCTTTTCAAATTAGTGTTTTCATTTTCTTTGGATAAATGCCCAGTAGTGGAATTACTGGATCATATGGTAGTTCTATTTCTTTTTTGAGAGAAAGAGAGTGTGAGTGGGAAGGGGCAGACAGAGAGGGAGAGAGAGGATCTCAGGCAGCCTCCATGCCCAGCACGGAGCCCAAAGCGGGGCTCAATCTCACAACCCTGAGATCGCGATCTGAGCAGAAATCAAGAGTCAGATGCTTAACTGACTGAGCCATCAGGCACCCCTGTGATTCTATTTTTAATTCTTGGAGGAACCTCCACGCTGTTTTCCACAGTGGCGACACCAGTTTGCATTTCCAAGGAAGAGGTATTGTAATGATGGTTGCTATTTTGAATTTACGGGAGGATGTAGGAAACATGGTACCAAGCACTCTCTCCCGATCTTTACAAAAGCCTTATGTCATCAAAAAACAAAACAAAACAAAACAAAACAAAACTAATGTCATCCTCATTTTGAAGCTAAGGATAGTGAGGCTGAGAGTAAACCACTCACATAGCCAGCAAGTGGTGATGCAGGGATTAGACATCGGCTCTGTGAGACTCCAAAGCCCCCTCGCGCCACCGTGTCACACAGGCTCTGTGTGTACTGGTCACTCTTCAGCAGCTCCCCTCATAGTCTCTCTACTCCATGTGGCAAGGGCTGGGGTGGCACTGAAGCTGCTCTGTGGGCTTCTGGATGTCAAGGGCACCTGGAGTTTCATCCTTCCAACTCCATTGTCCATGTAAACCATACGTACTGTACTACCTGGCCCAGGTGAGCTACTGCTTCCTCAGAGCCTTCCCGGGATGCCAAGAGGAAGCAATTCTTCTAACCTAGTACCAGGCTTGATAAAACCAACACCGACCACTTTTTCTCTACTAACGTCTATATGTTTCCTGGGAGCAACATCTCACTCTGCTGCAGGTTTATGGCCCAGCCACTGGCGGGGCCTCTGAGAGCTGAATGAATGAATCCACAAATAGTCACACTTCTCAGCATTCACAAATCAGCTTACCTGCTCACCCCCAACCACAACCAGGGCTCAGAACTCCTCAAGTGTTAAAACTAGAGGCTGTTGATTACAACTTCAACCAAGATTACTCAACCTGGAAAGAGGTTTTCTCTGTTGACCAAGAGAATGTTCTCAGTAAAAGAGGAAATGAGTTCAGCTTTATAGACTGGAATCAACACCTCTGTAATAAGTCTGCTGGAACTAGCTGGGTTCAGCGTCCTGAGTGAAAGGCCATCTCGTAGAGAGGGCTGTTTAGTACGTGAAAAACCAAATGACTACAACTTGCTTTAGAAGTCCTGCCCTGGAACAGAGCATCTCAACGGGGTGGCAGAGAATTTGGGAAATCACTTGCCATCTGCTCGGAAACTGAGCTTCTGATTCATCAGGGCTGTCAGCTGAACAGGCCCTGATTTTGCAAGAGTGAAAAGAGAAGCCCGTTCGGATCTGACCTCACCATCCACCCATGTAGCTCACAGACAGCCCAGCTGTGCACCGAGGAGGATGAGGCCCTGCAGGAATGTGCAGAATGTGGCTGTGTTTCCATTAGCTGCTCTTGGCCTTGATCCTGAGCCTGGTTGGGGAGTTTGAAGTATGCTTTGGTAGATTTTTAAAAATAATTGTTCTTAGCGAGGGGGAATCTCTTCTGACCCTCCTTGCCATCGTTCTCCCCTTGTTTCTGATGAATGGGGAGGAGTTCAGGCAGCAAATTGTGTCTGTAGGGCTTAGCTCCAATGTCATTTTGATTTTCCTCCCAGGTACCCATCAGGTGCATCAGATTGGATGTCCTACTATTACCTCAAAGTCCCTCTGTCTAGAACAGAGTGCACAAACTTGAACTCCTCCTTATGACATTGGTTTCAAATCTATCATCCCTCCAACCTGATTTTTAGATTTCTATCACCTGCGTCTTTGTTGTTTCTGCCTAAATGCGTGGATGACTGTATTTCCTCCCTCCTCCTCCTGAAAAATGTTTATTATGTATCAACCATATCTTTTAAGTGCTGAGTGAGACATGGGTCCCACTCTCTAATGGGCAAGAGATGTACACAAATAACTAAAATACAGCAATAAGAAAAGTTGAAGCAATCTTGAAAAAGAGCCAAGTAGGAGGACTCACACTTCCCAACTTCAAAACTTACAACAAAACTACAGTAATCAAGACTGTGTGGCGTTGGCGAAGGGATAGATGTATAGAAAAATGGAATTGAATTGAGGGTCCAGAAATAAGCCCGTCCATTTATGGGCAATTGACTTTTTGACAAAGGTGCCAAGATAACTTGATGGAAAAGAATGACCATCAAGAATTTCGACTAATGGCCCTGGGACACCCGGACAGCCACATGCAAAAGAATGGAGTGAGCCCTCTACTTTGTATCTCATATAAGAAGTAACTCCCAGTGGGCTGAAGACCTAAACATAAGATCTGTAACTACACAACTGTTGAAAGTAAACACAAGAGTCAACCTTTGTGACCTTGGATGAAGCAATGGGTTCTTAGATTTGACACCAACAATATAGGCAATCAGGGGCAAAAATAGATAAATGGGACTTTAAAGATTTTACTATTTGTGCTTCGATGGACACCATCAAGAAATTGAGTGGGAAGGATATTTTCCATTCCTATGTCTGATAAAGGTCTGGTATCCAGAATATATAAAGAATTCCACAATGAAGAGACAACTCAATTTTAAAATGGGAAAAAGATTTGAATAGACATTGCTCCAAAGAAGATATGGGGGTACTTGGCTGGCTCTGCTGGTGGAGTGTGTGATTCTTGGTCTCGGGGTTGTGAGTTCAAGCCACACGCTGGGTGTAGAGAGTACTTCAAAATAAAATCTTAAAAAGAAAATAAGATATGTAAATGGCCAACAAATGCCTGAAAAGATGCCGAGCATCATTAGTCGTTAGGAAGATACTAATGAAGATGACAATGAGATACCACTTCATATCCATTAGGAGGGCGACCATCAAAAAATGAAACAAAAATAACACATACACACACACACACACACACACACACACACACAAAACAAGTGTTGGTGAGGAAGTAGAGAAATTGGAACCCTTCTGCATGGTCTTTGGAATGTAAAATGATGTAGCCACTTTGAAAAGCCGTTTGGCAGTTCCTCAAAAGGTAAAGTTCTCATATGACTGGGCAATCACACTCCTAGGGATACACCCGAGAGAAATGAAGACATACATCCACGTAAAGATTTGTACACGAATGTTCATGGCCACGGTATTCATAGAGCCCCAGAGCAGAAGCAAGCCAAACGTCCATCCAGCGGTGAATGGATAAACCACAAGTGGAGTAGTATCTGGCCGTTAAAAATGAATAAAATTCGGGGATCCCTGGGTGGCGCAGCGCTTTGGCGCCTGCCTTTGGCCCAGGGCGCGATCCTGGAGACCCAGGATCGAGTCCCACGTCAGGCTCCCGTTGCATGGAGCCTGCTTCTCCCTCTGCCTGTGTCTCTGCCTCTCTCTCTCTCTCTCTCTGTGTGACTATCATAAATAAATAATTAAAAAAAAATGAATAAAATTCTGACACACACACTGCAACAGAAATGGACGTTGAAATCACACTGGGTGAAAGCAGCCAGGCCCAGGGCCACATACTGTAGGATTCCATTTATATGAAATGCCCACAAGAGGCAAATCCATAGACACAAAACGCAGATCAGTGGTTGCCCAGAGATGGGAGACAGAGAAAACGGGAACAACTTCTAGTGGTTTGATTATTCAATTTATCTCTTCCTATAAGATTTTATTTTTAAGTCATCTCTACACCCAACATGGGGCTCAAACTCACAACCCTCAAGAGTCACATGTTCCACCGACTGAGCCCACCAGTTGCCTCTGACTAGTCCATTTCAAAGGGTTAATTTTATGATCTGTGAATTACTTACCAATAAAAAAAAAATATTTAGTAATGTTGTGTTGTAAGAGATGAACAGCGGGAACTTGGGAAATGAAGGAAGAATAAGAAGTCGGGAAATTCTGAGCTGTAAGTCATGCTAGCTCGGATTCCTCCAAATCTGAGCTCATCCCCCATTTGGTTGTCACCACACTTAGTCTCTCATCTCCTAACCCCCCCCCCCTCACCCAAGTCATCCCATAAACTAGATTCAATCCCACATGGTTCCTGTCATCAATTTTTTCCTGCCAACCGCTATTCATAGCTCCTTACCCCATTTGCCATGATTGCGTCTTGCCTCCTCCACTGAGCAGGGACTCATCCTTCTCCCTGACTTATCCCCACTCCAACCCCAGCGAGCCTGCATGAGTCTTCCCATCCAACTCCAGATTGTTCTACTTTCCATGCATTTGCTCGAGCAATCGCTCCTGCCTGCGTTGCCCTTCCCTGTCACCTTGTCCAACCAATCCTACCATTTTTCACAGCCGAGACCAAGCCCTTGTGCCCCATTAGGCTTTTCCTGGCCATTGAAGGCCAAAGAATCTCGTCTCCAAACTCTTAGTGGCAGTTAATGGTGTTTGCTGCTCAGGACGTGCCATTTTATGTTGTCTCCTATGTTCTTTTTTACAAGTACACCACAGACATCTATCTTGCTGCCCACTCTGTGCTTCTCTAAAAAAGTTCTTTTTTAAAAAAAAAAAAAGATTTTATTTATTTATTCACGAGACACACACAAACACACACACACACAGAGAGAGAGAGAGAGAGAGGGGCAGAGACACAGGCAGAGGGAGAAGCAGGCTTCCTGTGGGGAGCCCGACGTGGGACTCAACTTGAGCCTCATGACCCAAGCCAAAGGCTGACACTCAGCCCCTGAGCCATCCAGGCCGTCCCCAGAAATTGAATCTTATTACGGGGTGACCCAACTCAGATGCTTCCATTTCACAGTAGCCAAATTGACAAGAGGCCAGGAAACCAAAGAGTTTATTTGCGACAGGAGACCGTTTTCCAAGCCTACGCTTGTTTGCTGTCCGAGGCAGGCCCTCCTCAAGAGGAAATACCTGGCGCACATGCCACAAAGACAAAGGGTGCAGCTCTTGGGTGTAATACATTTCCAGACTGTGATGGAACAGGGTCCCTGATTCATCATAGGACAGTCACCGTGGCTGAGACCCAAGGCCACCCCACAGGACATCTTGCACACGGGCTGTAGCAGGGCTCCATGTGCCTTGCCTGACTCACAGTGCAGTCACTCGACATGTGCTTGCTAAACATATGAACTCCTGGGGCAGGGCGGGTCTACCGCCGTCAATCCTCATCCCCTTTCTCTCCCTCTCTAGGTTCTAGGCAGACCGGCACCTTTCTTCCTCAGGCAGGATACTATTCATAAGCCAACAGCTTTTTAAGTCGGTTGTGTTTTACTCTCCTGGACGGAGACATTGTAAGGAATTGTAGGAAGCACCGCATTCCCATCCGTACTGTGTTTGCACATCTTCCAGGACCCGCTTCCCTGCTTCCCACCCATAGGTCCCCGACACCCCTGCACGCTACGAATGTTAACACCGTCGGTTGTTCCCCCGTGTGCCCCGCGGTACCCCCTCCGCTGTCGGAGGCACAGGGCAGCTCTACCCCCTGGATAGAGGAAGCCCACCTTCCTCGGGGGAAAGGTGATTATCCCTTCAATCGGTTTGTTGGGTTTTTGGTTTTCTCCCTACGTGATATTGAGTGTCGCCCCAAACAACTTCAGTTTGCAGCTCTTCAAGACAACTAAGGGAGCCAGGTGCCCAGGTCTGCAGGGTCCCCCCGGACTTGGCAAGATTCCCCTCCAAAGACAAATCCACCTCCTCGGAGTGGGTCACAGGCAAAGTCGCTGGGCCAGACAAGAAGCAGGCGGAGCTCAGCCACCCCAATCTCTGAAGCTCTGGGGAACACTTGCCTCAGACTGGCCTGCCTGCTTGGTGGGTCCTGGAGGGTCCTGGTGGGCCCTGGTGGGTCCTGGAGGGTCCTGGAGGGTCCTGGTGGGTCCTGATGGGTCCTGATGGGCCCTGGTGGGTCCTGGAGGGTCCTGATGGCAGCCAGGACTGAAGCAGCCGCTTTGTTGCCTAACCTGGCTCCAGCTCCTAGCCCTCGGGGAAGATGTCTGCTCTCTTTCCTTCCCCCAAAAAGTTTGAAGGAATCGATAGGGGAAGGATTCAGAATTTCAATCAAGCATTCTTTAGCTCTTGCCCACCCCTCGGGAATCCCAAGGCTTATCTCCCTTAACTGGTGACTCAGCTGCAGAAGTGCTCCCCACCGGGTCCCCCCAGTCACTGGATTCCCCTCCAACAAATGGCTCACGCTGGACCCGTATTTCCTTGGGGGGCTTCGGGGTGGCGGGAATGGCACGGCTTCCTTGAAGAGCCTTGGGAGATCTTGTTTCGATTCCCCAAAAGGGTTTCACAAGGGCACTGCTGGCACTCGAGTCTTCTCTGTCTTCCCCTGAAACATTTCCACAAGTTGTAACCTGGCGTGTATGTTCTTAGAGCCAGAAATATGACAAATATTCAGATAAGCCAGTGGAATTTAAAGCACAGGTCCGTTGCTCTGCTGGCAAGGGCTTGGGGAATGCTTTGTAGTCAGGTGTGACTCTCCAACGTGCACACAGCTCCAATCCTGCACCTGGCTCCCCACCGAGCGCCCAAGAGGTGCTGGGTCACCATTTGGGGAACGAAGCCATGAGTCCTATTGTCACGCACCACGACATCCTCACTCCTACAGGCACTGAATGGCAAGCTCCAAACGGAAAGGACTTTTGGTACCTTTACATTCTTGTTTGTTTTCACGTGTAAGGAGCTTAAAGGGACATTCACCTCTAATTTCAAGGTCGACCGTTAGTGTTTATGGGGCTCTGTAATGTCCTGGAAAGCGCTTGGGGTTTGGAGGGAGACCCATTTCTGAATCCCAGCGCTGGCATACTCTGGAGATAAGGATGTGTAATTTAAGGAGTTGTAAGGATTGAAGGAGGGAACTGTGACACTCCGAGCACACGGTGGGGGTGGACGTGGCGGGAGGTGGTGTCCTCCCTACTTGGCCAGATGCTCACTGTCACGCCAACTGTCACACCAGCATCTGGGCTCTTGACAACCCACTGGTATGGAGCGGCTACCCCAGCAGGGACCACTCACTTCGGAGGCCGGAGAAAGAGAGAAGGGACCGCCTACCTCTGCCTTCTTCTCCGAGTCCCGACTTAGCCTTGGCACGCTCGGATACTTCTTAAAAAGTTGCTTTTCTCCGTTAAACTCTATTTTGGATCTCATTCGCCACGGTAACGGGAGCACCTCCCTCCCAAAGACTCCAGCGGACCTGGTGTTTACTAAATGCTTGATCGATGCCTTAAGCGCCACAAAAACTCTTAGCAACTCGAAGATCTCCCTAAGTCACTGCCAGGAGTCTCGGGGAAATCACAGGGAAATTTGTTTGCCGCATGATTAATCCTGGGTGGACCAGTCCCGGGAAATCACATGTGGGCTTGCGGCAAGCAGCAGCCTGCAGGATTTCACAAAATAAACGGACTAGCGGAGGGGCCCCGGCCTGGGTGTTTTGGATGGAAGCTCAGAGCCGGGGCGGGCCCGACAACCGAGGACAAGGCCAGATGTGTGGACCACGGGGCTCCCTTGAATCCACTCAGCTCCAAAGAGACAGCACATGGGACCAGATTACAAAACGGAACCAGATTATGCACTAGATGGGGGCGCCCCAGTGGGGAGTAGGACCCTGGGAGAAGGATAATAAAATTCATCACCATAATTACCCCCAGCCCGGCGCCGCCGCGAGAGCCACAATAGCTCAGCTCAATGAACTTATTCATCCATATTCCCTTGGCCTCGGTCATTATTCTCGGACAAAACCCGTCCTGGGCCTCAGCTGCTTGTCGGCAGCCCAGCAGCTCAGCATCCCCTCACAGCCAGCCCCAGCCTGGGGAGGAGGCGGGGCGGGGGCGGGGGTGTCTGTCCTTAGCCCGGGCAGATTCTAGGCAGATTCTAGCTCCAACGGCGGCCGGTGATTCTTTTTTGTTTTCCAGACCAGGTTTGGAGATGCCTAGGTCAAGCCCAGCCCTTCCGCTACCCGCTCCCCACCTCTGACTTTCAAAAACTGGCTTAAAGCTGATTCCAGCCAACCCTTTCCTAGGAGGAAACGGAGGATGCTGCCCAGCTGCTGCCTTTCCTGAGCTGAGCTGGGATGTGGCTTGCTTTGGGGGTCTCCCACCCCTTGCCCCGGGGAGCACAGGCCGGTGTCATCCGCACTCGGTCTCGCCAAAAGGGAAATGTAACCGAAGAGCGGAGCCGTGTGTGCGCCGGTGGAAAGAGAAGTTCCAAAGATAGGCCTGCCACGAATAGCCCAGGGGCCTGTAAAGATAGTTGCTCAAGGCCCTTTGAGGCAGACAGCCTGGCAGAGAGCAGTGCACCCCGTATAATTTCCCCAGGCCACGGAATTATAGGTGCCTGGGTCAGGTCTGTCCCTCCCGCAAAGCACTCCCTCCAAAGGGGGATTTTTCTGGTACTAGACCCACCTCTGTTCTCAATCTGGAAAATACAGTTTACCTTTCAGCAACCCCCAACTCTAAAGATCACTGGTTCGCTTACGGTTCCTTCAACCAATATTTAGTGAGCAAGTACTACGTGCCCGATATTGCTTTGGCCCTGGGGATCGGGGCCGAGACAGCACTCTGCTCTGGGGGGCTTATATTCTATTGGGGAGAACAGATTAAAGTGAAAGCCCAAGAAAAATCAAATGTCGACACCTGTGCACGGATGCCACCAGCACAGCACACCGGGCGGAAAAGAGCCAGATGGGAAGAGGATGTGAGAGTTGGGGTGGGGGTGGGGTGGGGGGCAGGGGAGCTCCCACCGTCACACCTGACACAGGTCAGGTCCAAGGAGACGCCAACACTCCTTCGGTCATTGACGCTGGCCAAGTCCAACACATGGCCCCAAACCAACTTAAACCCACAAGGTTCACAACACTCACCCGCTGCCTCCCGCACGTCCATCCTTCCACACGCACCATCCTCTCCCCGGAGCCTAGCGGGCGTCCAGCGGGGTGGTGCATGGGGTGTAAGACCTGGCAGGTCTGAGGGAGCCCACCGGGAGCCTCCTCCCCCCCAGCACTGCTGAGTGTCCCCCCATACAGAGGGTCGGCCTCTTCTGGGGCCCTGCGCACCCCTCCCATGCAGCCCCATGGGGAGCCCAGCCCCGCCAGCACAGGGCTCCCGGCTCCCACCCTTAACCCCCAGTGAGGGCTGAGCAGCAGGTTGCAGGAGGTCGGCCCGCCCGGAGGGATGCCCCTGGGCCCCACCTGCTGCCAGCACCGGCTCAGCCCTGGGCTCTCCTTCTCCGGGCCCCTGGGCCCGCGGGCACGCACAGCCAGCTCCCCTCGGCTCCGCCGGGCAACCCCGAGTTCAGGGCCCAGGCGTTGGGCGAGTCCCAGAGCCCCATCACCGCGGCAGGGCCCAGGCTTACCTCCTGCTGCCGGGACCCGGAGCCCCGCACCGCCCAAAACCAAGAGCAGGACTGGCACCTTCCACATCTTGTCGGCTGCCCGGTCCCCTGGGGGCCAGCGGTTGTCTCGGCGCTGGGGGCGCTCCAAGCTCTGTGGCCAGGCCCGGCCCTGGGAGCCAGGGAAGAGGGGCTGGAAGGCCGCGGGGAGCAGGAGCCCCAGCGCCCAGGGTCCCCAAGCTTCTTCCTCCCGCAGCCGCTGCCGCTGAGCTGACTTTGCTGCTGGAAACTTTGCGAGGAGCGAGGAGCCCGGAGCCGCCTTTATCCCGGCGAGGGCGGAGCGGCCCTAAGGGGTCCCGGGCTCGCTGGGCCCGCCCTCCGCCGCCGTTGGCCGCGCCAAAGCCCGACCTCAGGCCAGGTTTAAAGTTACAGGGCGCAGGAGCCGGAGCCCCCAGGGGAAGGGGACACGCAGGAAGCAATTCAGTTTTGTAGAATATTTTACTTTGCTAGTTTGATTTAAAAAAAAAAAAAAAAAAGACTAAGGCACAAGCCAGTGTTGTTGGGGTTTTTTGGTTTTTTGGATTTTTGTTGTTGTTGTTAGAAGTAAACTCTTCCTTGCACAGCCAGCAATTTTAGAACCAAGCATGGGATTGTTCTTGTAAATATTGAATCCGATGGCTTAAAAAAAAAAAAAAGTGGCCGCCTCGTCTGGGTGGGCCGGGGGCGGATGGGGCCGGTAAACTGTTCCCTTGTCCAGGGACCAGGGGAGGCGGGCTCCGGCGGCGCCCCGGAGAGCCGGTGGGGAGTTTGGAGGACTCGCTGGCTCCGGCAGTGATAGAAAAAGGGCTGTTTGAGGTCTGCTGGTCCTCCCCGTGGATGCGGGGCTCGCAGCCCGTGAGGTGCCGCGCAGGCGTCAGGACCCACCTGGCCACCGTGGCCCCTTCCAGCCCGCCCCCATCCCTGTTCCTCCTGGAATTCGGCCCGTAATCCCCCTTTACTGGTTTCAGCAATCCTGCCCTGATCTCGGTACTGCGTGTTAGCAACAAGGCAAACTTGTGGGTTTCTTTTTAACTTTCCTTTTGAACTGTTGGAATTCTTTTAAAAAAGAAAATTTTTTAAGACGAGGGGATGGGGACACGGCCTCCACCCGTTCCCAGGTGCCACAAATTCGACTCAACAAAAAGAAGCTGCAGACAAGGCCCCAAAGCCCCTGACCTGCGTGAACACCGGCTATTTTCAGATCCTCATCTCAGACCCTGATTCCAAATTTATTCTGTCGTAGGAATCACAAGGGGGAAGTTGCTTTAAAAGCTCAAATTCCTGGGCTCCACACCCAACTCCTTCAATCGGGCCCTTTGGGAATCCACGTGTTGAGCCGGCGTTGCAGGAGAACTTGTCCACAGGGGTGTTTAATAAACCACGTCCTGTGACCTGGCTTCTCAAACCGCGTGTGAAACACTGCGGTGTGGTCACGTGCAGGTGGGCTTCTGTGGGTCGGGCGTGGGGAGATTCCCTATTTCTAAAGATCTAGACACCGTCTTATTCTGGGGCTACCTACAAGATAGGAGCTGATATCTGACCTAAAGACGGGAAAGGGACCCAGGGGTCAAAGGGCTGAAAATGTAAAGATAAAAACAGATGGAGAAGATAATGGGACCGCCTCCCCCATCTTGTTAAGAGCTTAGTATTACTGCACCTTCCCACACTGAATGATCCATTATCATCTGCCCAGCCTATGAGATGGAGAAAAGATGCAAATCTCCTCTAAAGTAAAAGAAAAAAAAAGAAAAGAATAAGAAAGATTGAATAAAAGAAAGAAAAAGATCATCTTCCCTTGGCAACGGGGAGGAAATGAAGCCTGGGTGGGAGAGAATGGGTTAAAATCAGCTCATTGGGAGGGCTGCTTGGGGCTAGGAGGGAGGAGAGAGAGATGACGCTGGTCTTGGGCTTAAGGGGTAGGAGCTGGGGTGCACCCGAGTGACCCAAGGTTTGGCCGAAGAAGGTGCAGTGAGACGTAATGGAATTTGGAAGCCTGAGACCGGCCCAGATGAGAGGAGGAAGGAAACAAGTAGAGGACCTGCCAGGAGATCCCTCCATTCTTTGAAATAATTTGGGCTCCAAAAACAGTGCCTAGTAAGGTAACCGTGACTTCTACCCTGTTCCCCAGGAACTCTAGTACTATCTCATTTAATTTTCAAAATACTCCCTGGGGCAAGAACACTGATAGTACCTATTTTATATATAAGGGAACGGGTTTCCAGAGTGGTTTCCATGGCCTGCGATGTGTGGAGGACAGGCTGGTTAGAATGAAGACCCTGAGGGGCTCCCGGCTGGTTCTTTCGGTGGAGCGTGAGGCTCTTGATCTCAGGGTCCTGAGTTTGAGCCCCTCAGTGGGCATAGACCTTCTTTAATTTTTTTTTTTTTTTAATTAAGACACCGATCTGGGCCCCATCCCTGAGTTTCTGATTGTAGGTCAAGAGAAGGGCCTAACAAGTTCCCAGGTGACACTGCTGGCCCTGGGGCCCCACCTGGAGAACCACTGGTTTAGCTGTGCCGCACACAGTCTAGGGTCCTCTGAAGGGAGTGGCAGGAGCATTGTCCCTCTAGTGCACAAGGCGAGCCTGTTGGTAGCGCTGGGTCTTGTTTAAGGATCTAGAGGGAGAGGTCTGCAAGTTGCTTTGAGGGAGCAGGAGTCCCCCGAGGGTCAGGCTGCAGGAGGAGAAGCTGCAGAGCCTCAGCACCCGACACGACACCCTCCGGCCTGAGGGATGCTCAGAGCCGAGGCCCGGATCTCTCATCCTCCCTGCCTGCTCTGTGGCCTCTGCTTGGCCCAAGAGCTTCCCCACGCTGCCCGGGAAGACTTCTCGAGCAGCTTCTCTTGCTTCTCAACACACACGGCTCCAGAGCTGAGATGCCACCCCAGACGGTATCGATATCCAAGGCACCCCTGTGCACGATTTCGTGTGTTTGGGTGCACAGGCTGTATTCGAAACGCAGTTAGCAGGAATGAGATGAGGCTGGGGGCGGGGAGTGCGGTGGGACTGCGGGAACCCACAGCAGCCTGGCTTGCTGGAAGGAGCCTCGGGGTTTTAGGATCCAAATTCAGTTCCACGGTGGCCTCGGGCACGTTTCTGGTTCCTTAAAATGGGGATGTCATCCCTGCCGCGGAGGCCTCTGTGCGCAGCCGGCAGTGTAACTGCCCTGATGGCTCTGATGGTTGTTTCTGCCAGGCCTGCCCAGCGCACCTGTGCCCACCTGTGCCCACCTGCGCCCACCTGCACGCTCAGCCAGCCATTCCATCAGAAGTTCTTGACGCGGGCCCAATGGAACTGGTTCTTTTCCACCTTAGCACACCCAGCTGGGCCAGTACCCGAGGACCTGTTAGGTGCCCCCCTCACATTGGGCCTTATTCCTAAAAGCCGTCCTGGATCCCTGTCCCGCTCCCGGGGCCCTCGGACCCCGCTGAGGAGCCAGGTCCCCTCCCAGGTCCCCTCAGGAACTGGCGTCTGCACCAGGCCCCTCCCTGGAACCTGGGTCCTGCCATTTCACCAACGATGGGGAGCTGGCTCGGGCTTGTCACTCTGCTCTCCCAAGGACGCCCCCCCGCCCGGGACCGACCGCCCCGTCTTGTCAGAATCAAACTTGTGCCCTATATTTCAATGGGGTGCACACAGCTGTGCTTGAGGACCCCCCGGGAAGAAGTCTGAGGAACTGGGTACCAGTCATTGTTAGTCACAGAGTGAAATAAGTGTTCGCTCAGCGAAGGTAGGACAGAGTAAACACTTCGTAAAGAGAAATAAAGGGAAGACTGACTATAATCGGAAAAAGCACTTCATGATACGACTGGGTAACATTGAGGAAGTGCTGACCATGAAAAAATATATATAAAAATCTTATCTATGTGGGCACCTGGGGGGCTCGGTCGGTGAAGCATCTGCCTTCGGCTCAGGTCATGATCCCGGTGTCCTGGGATCGAGCCCCACGTCGGGCTCCCTGCTCAGCAGAGACTCTGCTTCCTCCCCTCCCTCTGCCTGCTGCTCCCCCTGCTTGTGCTCTTTCTCTCTCTCTCTCTGTCAAATAAACAAATACAATTTTTAAAAAATTATCTATGAATTTCAATCTATACATTTTGACATTTTCCTTGATAGAAGATCTGGGAAACTTTCCAGTTACACTTAAAAAGAGTCAGCATCACTAACAGACATTTTTTAAATTCATCTTTATTATTTACTTATCTAAAAAAAAATGTTTAATGTAAACTCTACACTCAACGTGGGGCTTGAACTCATGACCCAGATCAAGAGTCTCAGGCTTTACCAAGTGAGCCAGCCTGGCACCCCTATTCTTTTCCTTTTTTTAATGGTGTGCCTTTATCAATTTTTTGTTATACATTTATTGAAGAAAACGTGGGAAACGGGAAAATAGGAAATTTATCAGATGTCCAGATTTCTTTGTGTGTTTGTTTACCATTTTTTCTTTTGACATTCATGTCACATTTCCCTAGATTCACCACTTCGTTTATATTTTGCCCTATTTGCTTCCCTGTTATCTCTGTATCTAAAACACTTGGGTGTTGGTTTTGATCTGAATCACCTGAGAGTAAAGCGATCATCCCCTCTAGCCTGAAGACGTGGGGCGAGTTCCCTAAAGACAGGGACCTTGTCTTGCTGCAGTAGGATTAGGCAAGTCACAGAATTTAACACAAGTGCAATACTATTATCTCATCTACAGCCCATATTCCAATTTTGACAGCTGTCCTAATTGTCTGCTTTACAGATTTTTCCCCCCAGAATCAAATCCAAGGCCACACACATCCATTACATTTGGCTGTCCTGCCTCCAGAAGATGTGGGAACACTGCCTTTCTGCGTCTTTCTCGAGCTTGACGCTTTTTGAAGACAACAGGCCAGTTATTTTGTAGAACACCCTTTGGTCCGGGTTTACCCGATCTTTCCTGGTGATTAGGTTCAGGTATACACGTTTGGATGGAGGACCGCGGAGGTGACCTGTGCTTCTTCAGTGCATCCCGGAGGAGGCCCAGAAGGACAGTTCCCAGCGCAGGCGAGCGTTGACTTTGATCCCCGCTGTGAGGCCTTCTGATCCTGAATTTATTTTTATTTTTTACTTTTTATTTTTTTTTATCATTGAAGGCGACCACATTTATTTATTTATTTATTTATTTATTTATTTAATAATAAATTTATTTTTTATTGGTGTTCAATTTGCCAACATACAGAATAACACCCAGTGCTCATCCCGTCAAGTGCCCCCCTCAATGCCCGTCATCCATACCTGAATTTAGAAAAAGCCAATGGGAGACACGCTTCACCCTTAACAGGATGTATGTAAAAACAGGGGAGAAAAACGCTGTATACACTGGCACCCTGGGCCTAAAGAGATTTTTTTTCACCCCTAGAAAATGCTCCAGGATAAGACCTCGGGGATTCGCCTGAGGAGTCGCCTTTCTTTTGTAAACAGGAGAGGGCTAGTTTGTGAAGATGCTGATTTATCCCTCCGTGCAGTTTGAGGGAACACTTATGGGTGTTGAGGATTTAAGAAATCGCTCCCTTGCTGGCGTGCCCCTGGGGAAATCTGTGCGAGTCCCCAGTTTGAAGACACTGCCCTGTCCCTCTGCCTGGCTGGTCCTCCTCCCAGCATTAGGGCCACCCCCCCATCCTGCTTTAAAAGATTGAGCCCAATGTCATCGTTGCCGTCGTCTTCTTCTTCTTTCTTCTTCTTCTTCAAGGTTTTTTTTTTTTTTTTTTTTTTTTTTTTTTAATGATAGTCACAAAGAGAGAGAGAGGCAGAGACACAGGCAGAGAGAGAAGCAGGCTCCATGCACTGGGAGCCCGACGTGGGATTCGATCCCGGGTCTCCAGGATCGCGCCCTGGGTCAAAGGCAGGCGCCAAACCGCTGCGCCACCCAGGGATCCCTTCTTCAAGGTTTTACTTATTTATTTGAGAGAAAGAGAGAGAGCATGAGCATGGGCAGAGGGAGAGGGAGAAGCAGACTCCCCGTAGAGCAGGGAGCCCGACCTGGGGCAGATCCCAGGACCCTGGGGGTCACGACCTGAGTGCCCCCCCAGGCGCCCCAGCCCAGTGTCTTCTGAGCTGTGGTGCTCCCCTGCCCCCTTGGAGACCATCCTGAGCTCCCTAAAGCCAGGCGCTTACTGATCCATTTATCTTTGTAGACGTCGCCTCTGGTTTATGCTGCATAAGTTGTTGCAAAAGGAAAGGGATTTTATCTGGCCCATCCGGGAGACACACACACACACACACACACACACACCCTGCCCTGGCCCGGCCCAGCCCAGAGACTGAGTGAGTGGCACAGGATACCCTGCAGGCCGGCCCGTCTATGCAGAGTGACCCCGAGGGCAGATCTTGATAGGGCCACCAGGGGTCCTGGCTTCTCGGAGGTCTCCAGGACGGCGGAAGCCCTGGGGTGCCACAGACTCGGTTTACCCTTTTCATCACTTTGTTTGGCCCAGCAGCTGCGGGCTTCATGCCGCGGTTCGTGCACTGTCACTCCGACGCACTCCCTGACCTGCTGGGCGCTGCCGGGGGCACACGGGGCGCGGCGGCGGGGACACCTCCGGGGCGGCTGCAGCTGGGTGCCCCGGCCACAGATGCGAGCCGGGAAGCCCCAACCCCCGGGGCAGCTGCTGCCCTCCTGGCTTTGGCGCAGGAGGACTAAGGCTGAACGCATCAGGCTTTGGCTTGAAGCAAGAAGGAAACCATTCAGCTCTGGACCAGCAGGGCCTGGGGCTCGTGTCCTGGGGCCGCCCCGTCGGGGCCCGGGGCTGGGAGCTCAGAGCTCGGCCGCCAGGGCTAAAGCCAAGGAGAGCTCGCTCGGCCACCGGCCGTCTGCCCTTTTCCACAACAACTTACTTATTTACAATCATTTATTGATTCCCCCCAACCGGCCGCCCCCCAACAAAGGAAAAATTGGCTGAAATCGTAGGATTTGAGTTCCGCTGTTTGGGGCGGTTGCGAGGAGAGGGTCGCCGATTACTTTTATGGGTTGGGAGCATGGTCAGTTTTTTGTTTGTTTTGTGTTTTGTTTTGTTTTATTTGGGTTTTTAAAAAAACCGACACCGCGTTTTTGATGGACAGACAAGCATCGGGGAGGAGGGAGGGCGACGTTTCTTACAATTCTGGCCGAGCCACACAGAAAGCTCCTTTCACTGCCCTGCTCAGAGAGCCCTTCATTATGGAGACTCGGCTCTGCTCGGAAAACAATCCGAATGAATGCGGCTCAGTGTAGGAGGCTGTGAAGTCGGGCAGGGACAGGGCCGGGCGGCCGCTGTTTACCTTACGGCGCCCTCCAACACTGCTGGCCTTGAAGAAATCCATCTCCTGCTTTCTCTCCCTCAGTTTCCCCGGGTGGGAACTGGAGCTGAGCCCGTGGAAATGTTGGTGATGAGGCCCCGGCGTGTCGGCGAGACCACCGGCCTGTGAGGCATGACCGCGTGCCGACGGCTTGAGCAACCTCACCCTGCATCCCACCGGCTCCTGCTGGCACGCTGAGGGCAGGGTCAGCAAACCCCCAACCACGGCGCACGTGCTGCCCCAGCCCGGGATCCCCAGGCCAGGGCCGCCGGGGGCCTCCCCAGGATGAGGAGGCCGAGAGGGCCGGAGGACGAGCCTCCCCCCGCCCCACCGCCTCCCTCCAGTGGATACGATCCCTACGGATCAGCCTGGATTTTGTCGGTATTTTGGAATCTTTTGTTGAGGTCCCAAATCGGTTTTAATCACCGTTCAGGAATCTAATTCAAAAAATTCAGACGTCAGTGTCTGCCAAGAGGTGGGTTTGGCCATGATAGGAAAACAGGAAAAGGCTTAAAGCTTAATAAAGCTGGAAGAAAACAGCTTTAATGTTAGCGGTCCAGTACCCGGGCCCCCGCCCTGTCCTCAGCTGCCTCCCGATGGAGCAAGGACTGTCCTGGCGCAGGAGCAGCGTGTTTACGGACCCCCTGAGGTGGGCGACAGGCACAGAACGGTGTCTGGGACACGTTACTGGGGGGACCTCCCTGTCTCCCTCGGCGGAGCCAGGGCACCCGGTCATCGTGTCGCTGCTGCCACCACACGCAGTATTATGCTCTGGTTAACAGCTGGCTATGGGGGCGCCTGGGGGCTCAGCGGTTGAGCGTCGGCCTTGGGCTCGACTCGTGACCCCGGGGTCCTGGGATCGAGTCCCGCCGGGCCCCCTGCGGGAAGCCTGCTTCTCCCTCTGCCTCCGCCCCTCCTCCCCACTTGTGTGTGCTCTCTCTTTCTCTCTCAAATAAATGAATAACGTCGTTGTTGTTTTTTTTAAGATGGTCCTGGGATCAATCGTGACCTGAGCCAAAGGCAGACGCTTAACCAACAGAGCCACTCGGGTGCCCCTAAATAAATAAAATCTTAAAAAAAAGAGAGAGAGAGAGAGAGAGAGAGAGAGAATCATAGTATTCAGACCCAGGTTGGGTTATTCTGGGTCCAGTTATCAAGCGTGCTAGCAATTTGATGGTATGACCTGGCCGTGTCCACACCGTGGCTCTTGACCCAGCCACCCGGCTCCGAAGGAGAGCTCTGGACCCCCCGCGCTAGGAAAGAGCAAAAAGAAACCATGGAGGCTACAGGGACATGACGGATGTTTCTGACGTGAGAGGGAAGAGTTGAGACACTCGGAAGGAGGAGAAGGGGAGAGAAGAAACGCTGCCCGGACCCCTGGGGCCTCCGCCCGAGGTCGGGGGTGACGGCCGGAAGACAGAAACCCGGGACACGCCGAGGGCTCATTCAGGGACAACGTGGATCCGTGTTCTGCTTCCCAAACCCCCCGACGGGGCAAGGAGGAGGACGTGTGGCCCTGTAGCGGGAGGTGAGGTGTCCCCACGGAGTCCAGGGAGGTGACCCCGAAATGGCACAGCGGGTTCCCCAGCGTGCGAAGTCCCTTCCGGCTCCGCAGGAGCAAGGGAGATGCTCAGGGAGGCTCAGAGGCACCCCAGGGTGCCAGCGGCTGGGCCGGGCCCACAGCGGGTGCTGCTCACGGCTCTAGAGCAGGCAGGGCCACTGCCCCTGGTGGCCGCAAGGTCACACGACAGGCCGCCGAGCGAGCTGGATGCTGGGCCAGACGCTGGGCTGGAGCTGGGGGGTCAACCGCTGCGGCCCCCGCACCCCAGCCCCCCGCACCTGACCTCACGCAGGCAGGGCCAGAAAGACTAAGCGCCTCTCTCTCTCTCTCTCTCTCTCTCTCTCTCTCTCTTTTAAAAGAGATTCTATGTATTTATTTGACATAGAAGGAGAGCGCCCAGGAGCAGGGGGCGGGCAGAGGCAGGACCCCCGCCCCCCACGTGCCCCCGGCCCGAGACGTGCCCTGAGCCGAAGCCGAGGCAGCACCCGCGGGGCCACCCCGCGCCCCTCACTTCGCTCACCCTCCTGCCAACCCGTCACCCGCCGAGTCCGTCGGGTTTTACGTTTTTCGTTTCTAAAAGTTCCACGTGGTTCTCTCCCCGATCTGCCCTGGCCAGTTTTTATAGCCTCTTGTTCTTCGTTCATTTTCAATCACACATTTTTTTTTTCTGGAAACATTTTATACTTTATATATATATTTTAAGATTTTACTTATTTATTCATGGGAGACACGGAGAGAGAGGCAGAGACACAGGCAGACGGAGAAGCAGGCTCCGTGCGGGGAGCCCGAGGCGGGACTCGATCCCGGGGCCCCAGGGTCACGCCCTGAGCCCCCAGGCGTCCCCATACGGTGTATTTTACATGTTACTATTGTACCGTGAGACGGGCCTGTGATTCTGAGCCAGCACCTTGTTAGCTCTGCTGCTCTCACTCCGTGGAGCTTGTTGCCTCGAGCATCTGGGGATTCTCTTCCTGTGAGCCCATGTGGGGCTGGACGTCACCTGGAGGGACCCCGAGACCCTAAACCGGGCCGCTTTCTTCCAGGGAGGATTAATGTTCGCTTTTCTCAGCAGCCCGAGGCTGCCTACCAGGCCGGGCTCACCGACCTCAGCCAAAGACCCGGGGCTTAGGGTGGGAGTGTGGGGGTAGGGTCTCCCCGCAGCAGAGGCGTCCTGCCCCGGGCCGGTACTCACACCATCCCCACCATCCCCACCGCACACGTGCTGACCGTGCCCACCCTGCTGCCATTTTCTCACCCCCCCCCACCCCCGCGGCCCCCGAGCCTGGAGATTGTCCTTATTTTCGTATGAGCCTACAGTGGTCGGTGCACGTCGGTTGTAATCTCCCTGGATCCAGTTGTACTGCAGTAGGAGGGGTCTTTGGGGGAACCCATTGGCCACAGTCCCCTGAGAAGGGGTCAGTTGACTTTTAACGTTTGGATGGAACCAAGGACAAAGTCTGACGGGAGCAGCCTTGTGCCCCTCGCACTTCCCTGAGACCCGTTGAGAACCGGAGACCTTGCCGTCAACAGGGTCCCGCTAGGACTCGACCCCGTTGCTCTGTGTTCACTGCCTCGACCTTGTGCTCCTGCTCCGTTATGGAAGGCGACATTGGTTTTCCATTGACTGGCGTGATAGAAAGTCCTTTTTTTTTTTTTTAAGGAGAATTAATTTGTATATGAAAAAAATGATTCGATTTGAAGAAGATGTTGAATAAACAACAGAACAGGCTGTAGCCAGATGTCGCAAAGATCGAGAGAATGGGGGTTGGGAGACTGTGTCTTCCTGGTTCCTCAGATCCGTGTCCCCCCGAAAGCTTTCCTTGTCGGCCCAGCCTCAAGAGCTTCGTGGCCAGTGCCTCTCAGCTGATCACCCCCGTATTCCTATCACGCCCCCAACTCACCCCACAGCTCAAGCAAGCGCTTTGAGGACAGCCAAAGATCCCAAAGCCAACTCCCCGCAGACTAAGTCTTCCCTTATACTTTTTTTCTCTCCCCATGAGTCCTCATCTTCCCATATGGCCTCCCCATGAAAACTTGTCTCCCCCAGGAGATCTTGTCTCCCCACGTCCCCCCAGGAGATCTTGTCTCCCCACGTCCCCTCATGTCCTCCCATAAGACGTCATCTCCCCCCTGAGATCTTGTCTCCCCACGTTCCCCTGTGGGATCTTGTCTCCCCACATCCCCCCATGTCCTCCCATAAGATGTCATCTCCCTCCTGAGATCTTGTCTCCCTACATCCCCCCATGAGATCATGTCTCCCCACGTCCCCTCATGTCCTCCCATAAGACGTCATCTCCCCCCTGAGATCTTGTCTCCCCACGTTCCCCTGTGGGATCTTGTCTCCCCACATCCCCCCATGTCCTCCCATAAGATGTCATCTCCCTCCTGAGATCTTGTCTCCCTACATCCCCCCATGAGATCATGTCTCCCCACGTCCCCTCATGTCCTCCCATAAGACGTCATCTCCCCCCTGAGATTGTGTCTCCCCACGTCCCCCCATGAGATCTTGTCTCCCCACGTCCCCCCATGTCCTCCCATAAGACGTTATCTCCCCCTGAGATCGTGTCTCCCCACGTCCCCCCATGAGATCTTGTCTCCCCACGTCCCCCCATGAGATCTTATCTCCCCATTTCCCCCATGTCCTCCCGTAAGAGCTCGTCTCCCCACCGAACCTCGCCCCTCCCCGAGTCCTCACCTCCTCTCACCTCCCCTCGTCTCCCCCAGGAGATCTCCTCTCCCCACGTCCCCCGGTGATCCTTGCCCTGTGTCCCACGTGTAACTGGTGTGCTCACGGCGCTTGGCACGCTCTGGCTTTGTTTGGACATGGAAACGAGTCGACGGAACCAGAGGGACACAGCTGGACGTGGAGGCAGGGGTCAGAGGAGGCCACGGAGGCGGCCGCGGTGACGGCAAACGGGCCGCTGCTCCCGGACAGGCCGACAACCGGAGGGAAGGCGTCCAGCCCTCAGCAGCTTGCCTCTTGGCTGAGCATTTGTTTGTCTCATAAACGAGCTCGGGGCTTCTGTTTCTCGGGAAGTTCGTATAAACACGTTGCGGTGCCGAGCGCGCAGCCAGGAGGCCATCGTCCCCCGCCGGCCTGGCCGCACGTGCAGGGCGAGCCCCCCTCCCGCACTCGCGGAGGAGCCGGGGCGACGGGGAGCTGCACACGCAAGGGGAACCGCTCATTGTGTCCGAGGCTGTCCCATGCCGCACTCGGTCATGCCGAGGACCCGGAGGAGCCTGGCGGGCATCGGGGCTCCTGCGGAACCGGCTGCGGCCCAACGGCTTCACTTATCGGGACTTTCTTTCCTTTTCTCAAGTCACAGCTGTTTTTGAATTCATGTATTTGAGCCAACACCTGCCGGCGGCCTCCGGCTTGGAGTTGAGGAGCTGAGCTGTGCGGCCGGACGGTGGCTTCCAATCCCGGCCCCGCCACCTGCTCGCCGGGGACCTCTACGTCCAGGCCTCTGAAGCCGACGTGCCTTCGCCGCTCGGGACGCAAGCGGGGCCTGCTGCGAGGGTGACGGCGAGGGATGACATGACTCCTGCGGGAACTGGCCCGGGGCGTGGCCCGCGCTGGGAGCTTAATGACATATGCCGGTGGCCCTGACGATGGGGCACATGTCACGTCCTCCGTCAGGCTCCGGGGACACCAGCACCTGTGAGAAACGTCTCTCGCCCACAGGGGCTCAGAGAACACCCACCAGACGTAGCAGGTGGCGGTGGAACAGAGAACCGGCCGAAGAGGGCCGGCGTTAGTGAGCAGCCCGTTCCCGGCGGCGCGTCCTGGGAGGGAGGTGACCGGCGGGTGGCCGCGGAGGCCCCCAAATCGCCCCTTCTCTCCGCAGAACGTCCTGCCCCGGGCGTGAAGCCCACTTGGCCTGCGACCTCCTGCGGGGTCCCCAGCTGGGGCAGGTGCTCTGGCGCCTGCCTCGGGCAGGAAGTAGTTCTGAGGCCCTTGTGGCCACACGTCTTGTGCCACTTCTGTAGTTTGAGAGCGGCCACTGTGTTCTCCACCTTCCCAGCGGCCCGTACTGGGAGGGAGGCAGCCTCCGAGGTGCTGCCGGGAGGCCCAGGCCGCTGGGACGCGCCCTCCGACTGGCGGGCTGCGCCGGGGACCGGACGAGGCCGTCCGCACGGACGGAAATGGTGGAGCCACTGGGGGCTCGCCCCGTCCCCCTCCCTCTCCCGCCCTCATCACTGCAGGGGGGACCAGCTCCCCATCACGAGCACCTTGGGGCAAGCAGTGGAGCCTCCGCGCGCACCGAGCAAATCCTCGCTCCAAGTGAGCCGGGAGCCCACTGAGGCCGGGCTGACCTCTCGACCGACGTCCCTTCAGAGACCCTGCCTCGTAGTCACTGGCCAGCCTCGCTCCGATTCCTGACCCTCGGGAGTGACACCGGGCGGGTGTGGGTGTGCGCAGCTGCTAAACGCGAGACCAGGTGTCGCCCGGAAACAGATGACGACCACAGTCTACCTCCCGGGCGTCCCTACGACTCCGAAGGGGAGAGAAGACGACGCTGGCCGGCCGCCCACACTTCCGACCGGTGACGGGATCTGAGGGGTGACAACCGGGAGGCTCAGCTCCCCTTTGGGGGACGCTGGTGCTGGTGCCGGACACAGAGGCAGACCCGAGTTCGACTCCTGGTCGCTGCTGCTACTTCCCCCCGCGTGATCCTGGGCACCTCCTTGAACCCTGCGAAGTCTCGGCCTCTTCGTTTCGTGAACAGAGGTCATCGTGACCACGTGGAGTTAAGGTTTAAATGAAATAAGGCAGGTAACGAGCTTAAGGATAAGCGTCCCCTCGTGTGCTAACTCTCCATATGACTTCGTGCCATCTCTTTTCTTTCTTTTTTTGAAAATGATTTTATTTATTTATTTGTCAGAGAGAGAGAGAGCACAAGCAGGGGGAGTGGGAGAGGGAGAAGCAGGCTCCCCGCTGAGCAGGGACCCCCCCCCCAGTGCAGGACTTGATCCTGGAACCCTGGGATGATGCCCGGAGCCGAAGGCGGACGCTCAACCGACTGAGCCACCCAGGCGTCCCTGCCATCTCTTTTCTCACCATGAACTTGCCAAAGGTGCTGAGGGACAATGTCTTCATTGCCCCCCCACCATCATTCACCTACCTTAGGGTCGGGGAGGGAGGAGGACCTCGGTTTTGAAAGCTAAGTGGGATGTGTTTATAAAATCGCGAACACGTTTGCCTGTTGGAAATCACCCCACACTTCACTTTAATCTGCCCAACCACAAGATAGACCCCACACGTGGGACATGAACACGCATGGACAACCAGCTCTACTCATTGGTTGGAGGACGTCTGGGATAACTGGTCCCCTTCAGACCCGGTCCTTTTATTTTTCTAATTTCCAGGGAGGATAGAGCCTGATTATTTTATGGAGAGTCCTTCTCGAGCGATGCCTCCCTAACAGACATCCAGGCGCTTGAAAGCGAGCATAATGCCCGGTATTAAGTTTGCTCGGCTAATTTTAAATCTCTGGGCATCCATCATGTACTTAGCTCTAAATTATATGGTGGATCTGGGTTTTTCTTAGGCCTCCTCATCCATGCAGCAGGTAAATAAAACAACCCTGTGAAGGGACCATAAAAAGCCTTGTAAAGGCCCAGTGTTCTGTCCTCCTTGGCAAGGGCTGCAAGTCGCCCGTCCGGGAGAGCTGTCATTGCGCAGCCTGGCGGTCCCGGGATTTGGGACCATCCAGGGTAAATAACGGCCCAGGTTAGTGGAGGCCACGGGCCCAGGAGGCCCTGGGTTCCCCGAGCCTCCCTGGCAGCTCCTCCGAGCTCCGGGCTAAATCCTCCATCATCAAAATCATCCTGCGTCTCCAGAAGTCCGGAAAAATCTCTGCTGGGCACAGCCAATGTCCATCCCGGCCACGGGAGGGCGCCGCAGGGCAACGCCCGGGAGGACCGCTTTGGCTTGTCCCCGTCCCCCACCCGGGATGACGCCCGACCACGGGACGCCCGACATTTATAGCGGAAACAATAGTCCGAGGCTGCAATTTGGGTGCAGCAGCCTCCGAGGACGAGGACGGCAGCCGCTTCTCTTTCCTTTTTAGACTTTTTTTTTTAAAGACATCTAATGAGAGGGGAGCGTGCTGAGTTTGGAAATAGAATCTCCTATTTCAGGGCAAGGTCTGGGCTCAGGTTTGCAGGGTTCGGGGGGGCGAGGGGGTGCCCCGTTTCTTGTAACATGAATTCATAAACCCATTCACCCAACTGATAGCTAGTTATTGCGCACAAACCACCAAGTGCCCGACGCGCTGAGGACACGGCAACACAAAGGATGCTCCGGTCCAGCTGGGGCGGCAGGTGCGGCCGCGGGCAGGTGCACAGGTGGGGCTCACCTGGTGGCCAGGAGGATTTTTAAAAAATATTCATCAGGGGACGCCTGGGTGGCTCCACGGTGGAGCACCTGCCTCTGGCTCAGGGAGTGACCCCGGGGTCCCAGGATCGAGTCCCACATTGGCTCCCTGCATGGAGCCTGCTTCTCCCTCTGCCTGTGTCTCTGCCTCTCGCTCTCTCTGTGTCTCTCATGAATAAATAAATAAAATCTTTTAAAAATATTAATGAGATTGAGTCTCCCCCTGGTGCAAAGTCCCATCACACCGTCCCACCCGCTACCAAAGCCCACTGATCATCTCCCCACACACACCTTTCTCTCTTAATCTCTCTCTCTCTCTTTTTAAGATTTTATTTACTTATTTGAGAGCCAGACAGACCATGAGCTGGAGGAGGGACCGAGGCAGAGGGAGAAGCAGGCTCCCCGCTGATCAGAGGGCCCTGAGCAGGACTCGATCGCAGGGCCCTGGGATGGTGACTTGAATCTAAGCAAATGCTTAACTGACTGAGCCACCCAGGCACCCACCCCCGACACCTTTCTGACGCCTCTCCTGGCCTCTGCCAGCCGGATTGCTGGCCTCCTCATTAATTCTGGAACTTTCCAAGCCTACTGGAGCCTTAGGGCTCTCGGACTGGTATTCCTTCTCTCAGGGCCCATTTCTTGGACGAATGACCACATAGTCCACAGAGCCCGAGCGTAGAGGGGCCCCACGCTTGACATAACACTCTGCTGTTGCCGTCTTGAAATTCCTCCTAAGTTTGGAACCAGGCCCCACGTTGTCATTTTGCCCTGGGCCCCACGTGTGGTGTGGCGGGTCCTGCCTCCACACAGAACGCTCCGCCCTTGGCGTGATCCCGTGGGGACTGGATCTCCTTGGCTCCAGCGTCACTCCTCGGAGGGGCCATCCCTGGCCACTCGTCCAACGAGCCCTGCCTGGGTTTCTTGGTCCTGGAGCCGTTTCAGTTGTCTCACGACACCATCCGTGCCTGAAATGACCGGATCGTTTCTTTCTCTCCGTGTTTGCCGTCTGTCTCCTCTCGTCCACGCCGTCCACCCACAGGTGTGTCCGCACGGCGAGCACGGAGCTGGCTCTGGGGGGCCGGAGCCTGCGGGTGCTAGGGAAGGCGAGCACCGCGGCCCCAGAGCTGGTGGGGTGCCGGTGGGTGTGACCAGAGGGCCAGGGCAGGAGGTGACCCGGGAACTGGGCCACGCCAGGTGGAGCGGTGGGTCGGTCCCTTTTCTGTATGAATCTTCCGTGGACATTCGTGTGCCGGCCAGGCTGGGCGTGCTCCTGTACCCAGCCCACACCATGGCGGGTCCACCCGGTCACTTCCCGGCATGGCCAGTGTGACACTAGGCCGGAGCAGGGCCTGTGAACTCCCCTCTGACGCCAGACGTTGATCGGACCTGTGTCCTGAGGCCCAAGAAGGGAAGGGACGCGTGGCAGCCGCTCTCCCCCTTGGAGCCTCTCCGAGGTGATCCCGGGGACAGAGGAGGCCCGTCGCCCGGGCCCGTGTGCGGCTCTGCGAGCTCGGCAGCTTGGTTCAAGTCAGGGCAGGCCGACGTCACTGACTGAGGGTTTGCGTGTGCGTCTCCAGGTTAGAATTAGCCGGAGCCCTCCAAGGGCATCTGGAACTGTGCTGAGGCCGCCTCTGAGTCTGTATTTTGCCAGTGGGTGGGGTCAAGAATTTTCTTCTGAAATTTCTCCAGTGTGGAAAAAAACCAAGTGCGAATTAAGGCTCCGGCTGGTGAGGCGGAGGGTTCCCTGGACGCCACGCTCGTCCCGTTCAGTGAAAAGCCTCCCTTCAGTGCCAGGGGTTTTCTTACTGGCGTCGTCGACTGATTGACCAGACCTAGTGGGCAGGGCGGTCCCCCTCCCGGAGAAATGGAGCCTTTCATTCGGCGAGTTCGAGAAATCCTTGCTGAGCCCCTGCTCTGTGACAAGCGGGGAGCAGAAGTCACCTGGGTGAGCAGAAAGACGATACCTGCCGCCGTTCAGGTGCCAGGCCCCGAACCAGGTACAACACGTGTGGGCCCTCTGTACGCTCCGGCCGCTCTGCAGCGGGGCTGCTATGATTCCCACCTGGCACCTGAGGAGTCTGAGTCCCAGGGGAGGTGAAGCCGCCACTAATGGCCTGGACCACACCTGGCTGTGCCATTCCAGTGCCCAAGCTCTTAAAATATATATATATATTTATTCCAGAAAGAGAGGGAGAGAGAGCTCAAGCGAGGGGAAGGGCAGTGGGAAAGAGAACCTCCAGCAGACTGCTCACTGAGGCTCGATCCCATGACCCTGAGATCATGACCTGAGCCAAAATCCAGAGTCCGATGCTCAACCGACTGAGCTACCCAGGCGCCCCTCCAGCGCCCAAACCCTTGGCCACCACACCGGCATGCCCTGCAGGTGCTTCCCTGAGACAGGAAGGGAGATAATGGCCCAAATGCTGGGGGCTTTGCCTACAACCCCAACATGGGCCCACCGGCCCCAGTGAGGACCAGCCACCGTACTCCCACCTCTGTCACCTATAACCTTTGGGAAGACTGGCCCATGGCCTCCTTCCAGCAGGAAGCCTGGCGTCAAGCACGTTCTCACGTGCAGGCCTGGCGGGTGCCACGCGGAGGTGTTCGGGGCCTCACCCCCCACCGCATTCAAACGGGCACGGTTCCTGCGGTTGGCGGTGGGCAAACTCGCAAAAGAGAACAAGCCGTGTCAGGCTTCTTTTGCTGCAAAACAAATTAGCCCCAAACTTAGCAGCTTCAAATAACAAATGTTTACCCTCTCACGGGTTCGGTGGGTCAGGATTCCGGGAGCGCTGCGCTGGGTGGTTGTGGCCTAGGCCCCTCGGGAGGCCTGGGTCAGGAGGCCGGGTGCGGCTGCCCTCACCCAGGGCCACGCCCACGTGGCCTTCTCTGCAGAGGACAGCGTCCCCGTCGCCTGGCAGCTGGCCCCCCAGGAGAACGACCCTCGAGCGAGCGGGTGAGTACCCACCCCAGGCAGGAACTGCAGGCTTTTCTTCACCTAGGCCCGGACCTGACCTGCTGCAAGTTATTGGTTGCAGAGAGCACCCGGTACAGGGTGGGAGGGGACCTTGCATGCATGTGAACCCCAGGGTGCTGGGGCTGGGGGACCGCTGGGGACCATCCTGGAGGCCAGCTGCCACACGACGGCAGAACAGGAGCACCGACATCCTGAGAAAGTCACATTTCGAAGACGGCATCCGTCAGCTCAGGCTCCCCAGGCTCTGCAGACTCGGGGGTTTAGCCGTGGAGACCTTGACCCCTGACACGTGCTCTACAGATGTGCCCTTTCCAGTTCCTTTCCAGTTGAGCTTTGAGTGGTGGGTCTTTGTCCATCACCCACTCAGCATTGCCCAAGCTGCTGTTGGGAAAGCCAACAGATTCTTTTTTAAAGAATTTAT
Source organism: Vulpes lagopus (assembly GCF_018345385.1). Lineage (NCBI taxonomy): Eukaryota > Metazoa > Chordata > Mammalia > Carnivora > Canidae > Vulpes > Vulpes lagopus. The sequence goes on from NC_054831.1 coordinate 132,788,891, forward strand.
TTATTTATTCACGAGAGACACAGAGAGAGAGAGAGGCAGGGAAGCGGGCAGAGGGAGAAGCAGGCTCCATGCAGGGAGCCTGACGCGGGACTCGATCCTGGGACCCCGGGGTCAAGCCCTGAGCCAAAGGCAGACGCTCAACCCCTGAGCCCCCCAGGTGTCCCAAAGCCCATAGATTTCATACATGGTTTGGACTCCAGATCTGAGCAGCGAAAGTGGGGCTGCTCTTACCCTTCGAAGGACCCTTAAGAGAGAAACCTGTTAGGGGCTGGGGCTGAGATCTGTTTCTTTTAGCAGCTGAGGTTGTTGTTGGGGTCACTGGTGTTCTGCTTTAGACCTTTAAACCTACCTGTGGTGGGGGATCCCTGGGTGGCGCAGCGGTTTGGCGCCTGCCTTTGGCCCAGGGTGCGATCCTGGAGAACCAGGATCGGGTCCCACGTCGGGCTCCCGGTGCATGGAGCCTGCTTGTGTCTCTGCCTCTCTTTCTCTCTGTGACTATCATAAATAAAAAAATTTAAAAAAATAAATAAATAAACCTACCTGTGGGGGAGGGGAAAATACCCCAATCCCAGAGTCTCCAGACCTGGTCCGAATTCCTGCTTTGCCACTCTCAGTGCACGAACATGGATAAGTGACTTACGTTCCATAAACTATTATTGCATCAAAGAGGGAAAAAAAAAAAAAGAGGAAAAAATATCTAGCTCACAGTTTGTTGTGGGAATTAATTTAGATACGATGTGAAAATATCTCACCTGGTGCCCCAAACTTAGAAACTACTCAGGAAATGGTGGTTGATGTTGAAATTATTGTACCATATAGAGAAAGAACCCTAGCATTTTATTTCATATGTTTTTTTAGTTTTTTGAAATGTACTTTTTAATATAAGAAAAGGGTCCATTCCAAGTATAAAAGTGATCATGTTAAGAGGTTTGCTGCAGTCTTATTTGCAGTTTTATCACATCCTAGAGCTTAAGGATATTCTGAAGACCCATTTTGCAAGGAAGGTAATGGAAAAAAATGATTTAGGCTATGAAAATTCCAATTTGCAGTTAACTTTTCAGGAGCAAACACCTTCCCTAAAGCAAGGGGTGTGTGTATCCAGATGAGATGAGAAGTCCCCTTGTCCCCTTCCTGTTCATTCATTCCTTCATAATCGGACAATGAGTGTCTTTTGGCAAAATAGCTGCCTGTCTACATGTACAATCTCTCAGAAATAATCACCTCGAAACCTCTCTTCCTGAGAGTCTCATCTGCAAAGTGCTTTCTCATCAAAGACACATTCCTGTTTCCAAGGCAGCAATTGCACTATTTTCTTTTTTCAATTTGCATTGTCATTCCGTGCGGAGGGCTCTCTCCCCGCGTTCTATGCTTCAGGATATTGAAAGTCGCCACAACTTCAAGGCAAGTGTCACCCATCAACAGTTCCCGAATAACTAATCAGAGCGGGAGACGGAGAATCACAATGCAGAACACTCATTTTCTACTCTTACAGGGCTTGTGATTAAGCTGAGAAAAAGGCCTTGATTCACCCTCGGGGCGTGTGTGCGGGAGCTGGAGCCTGGCATTTCCTGGGGAAGGGTAGACCAGACGCCCAGAGGGACTGCCTGCCAGGGCTGGAAACAGGATGAGCAATGAGTAGTTAGGTGTCACTTCCTATGAGGCATCCCCCCTCACCTCTTCCCATCCTTTCAGGTGATGAAATGTACCGTCTGCTGAGGTCATTTGCTCCCTAAAGAAATCAGACGGCAGAGGGCCTTCTCATAGACGCTGGAGCGTTTCCAAATTCAGCATCTCCAATCCGACTTGAGTGTCTCTGCCTAAGTGCTTCCCCTTAAACCCAGTGATGAGTAAGAGCGTTCCCGTGATGAGCCAGCCACGAGAAGGTTAGAGTTTAGTGACTGCTGAGAACCAAGGACTCGTGCCTATGGTCCAGAATTGTGCCTTCCCTGCCATCCTCTCCTCCCAGGTACCTGGTCCAGGGCTGGTGCCGGACTCTGTGTGCATACAGGAGGTGCTCAATAAATGCTGGCTGACTGACATGTTTTATTTATTTTTATCGAAGAATAATGACATACAGTGTTTTAGTTTCGGGTGCACAACAAGTGATCGAGGTTTATATAAATTATAAAACAAGCGACCACCGTGTCTAGTTCCCGTCTGTCACCGTACAAAGTTGTTACGGAATCATCGACTATATTCCCTATGCTCTACATTACACCCCGGTGTCTTATTTATTTTATAACTGGAAGGTTGTACATCTTGATCCCCTTCACCTATCTGCCCCCCAAACTGGTAACCATGAGTTTGTTCTGTGAATCTATGAGTCGCTTTCTGTTTATTTTGTTTGCTTATTTGTTTTGTTTTTTAGATTCTATGTATAAGTGAAATCATATAGCATTTGTCTTTCTCTGTCTGACTTATTTCATTCAGCATAATACCCTCTAGGTCCATCCACCTCATTGCAAATGATTTCATTCTTTTTGTCCCATTAATATTCTGTTGTGTATACGTGTGTGTGTGTGTGTGTATGTGTGTGTGTGTATCACATCTTTATCCATTCACATATTGTTGGACATTTAAGTGGCTTCTGTATCTTGGCTACTGTAAATAATACTGTAATGAACATAGGGGTGTATGTGTCTTTTTGAAGATTGTATTTATTTATTTATTTATTTATTTATTTATTTATTTATTTCAGAGGCGGGAGGGGCAGAGGGAGGAGAGAGAGAATCTCAAGCAGAGTCTGTGCTGAGTGTGGAGCCTGATGCAGGCCTCTGTCTCACAACCCTGAGATCATGACCTGAGCCAAAATCAAGAGTCGATGCTTAACCAACTGAGCCACCCAGGTGCCCCATACGTCTTTTCAAATTAGCGTTTTCATTTTCTTTGGATAAATATCTAGAAGTGGAATTGCTGGAGAGTATGGTAGTTTTATTGTTAATTTATTGAAGAACTTCCATACTGTTTTCTGTAGTGGTTGCACCAATGTAAATTTTCATCAACCGTGAGCAAGGGCTCCCTTTTCTCCATGTCCTCACCAACACTTGTTGTTTCTTGTCTTTCTGGTGATAGCCATTCCCACAGGTGTGATGTGATATCTCATAGTGGTCTTGATTTGCATTTCCCTGATGGTGAGTGATGTTGAGCATCTTTTCACATGCCTGTTGGCCATCTGGATGTCTTGAGGAAAAATGTCTGTTCAGATCCTCTGCCCATTTTTTTTTAATTTATTATTTACGATAGTCACAGAGAGAGAGAGAGAGAGACAGGCAGAGACACAGGCAGAAGAAGAAGCAGGCTCCATGCACCGGGAGCCCGATGTGAGATTTGATCCCGGGTCTCCAGGATCGCGCCCTGGGCCAAAGGCAGGCGCTAAACTGCTGCGCCACCCAGGGATCCCCCCCTGCCCATTTCTTAATGGGATTGTCTTTTATTTTTATTTTTGGCATTGATCTGTGTAAGATCTTTATATATTTTGGCTGTTAGCTCCTTACTAGATATATCATTGGTGAATATCTTCTCCCATTCAGTAGGTTGACTTTCATTCTGCTGATGGCTTTCTTCGCCTTGCAAAAGCTTTCTTTTTTGATGTAGTCCCAATTGTTTATTTTTGCTTTTGTAGTTCTTGCTTAAGGAGGCAGATCCAAAAAAAATACTGCTAAGACTGATGTCTAAAAGCCTATTGCCTATGTTTTCCCCTAAAAGTTTTATGGTTTCAGGTTTTACACTTAATTTTTTTTTTAAGATTTTATCCATCTATTTATGAGAATACACAGAGAGGAGAGAGAGAAGCAGAGACACAGAGGGAGAAGCAGGCTCCATGCAGGGAGCCCGATGTGGGACTCGATCCCTGGTCTCCAGGATCACACCCCGGGCTGCAGGCAGCACCAAAACACTGAGCCACCAGGGCTGCCCTACACTTAAGTTTTTAATCCATTTTGAGTTTATTTTTGTGTATGAAAACGTAAGAAAGAGGTCCAGTTCATTCTTTCGCATGTAGCTGTCCAAGTTTTCCTAACACCATTATTTAAGAGACCGTCTTTCCCCCGTTCCGTATTCCTGTTGGCATCGTTCTTTACACAGATAATTAGCTCATTTAGCTTAATGTATTCCTTTCCTTGAGGGATTTTAGGCTTACCTGTGCTCACTCACCATCCCATTCCACCACCTGATCACTTCTGAGGTCATGCTCTATCTCGTTCATCACCAAACTGAAGTGTACCTCATCTGTCAAGTGCCAGGGAGAGAGCTAGTCTGATGGCGGCAGGAGAAGCCACAAATCACTGTCTCTTCCAAGCTCTGATAAGCTTTTGTACTTCAAAGAGGGGCCGGGGAAAATGCGTGAGTTTGCAGGTGATGTGAGGTTGAGGAGAAAAGAGGGTACCGTTGACCTGAGAACAAAGCCTTGTTCGGGGCACCGCCCTCCCAGCACCTCCATGTGCTCACGGGCCCAGAAGCTCTGTGACTCAAATTGTCCATGCGTTTTTACAGAGCTCAATCTTCAGCCTCCCTCCCCTCTCCATAGTTCAGGGTTGGGGCTGAAAGTTCTTGGTCCTTCTGGTGACCGGTCCCATCCTGAGGCTATCGAAGAGCCCCACCCTGAGCCATGGCATTGGCACAAACTCAGGTGCAATTTAAAAGGGTTAGTTGTGAGTAACCAAATACATACACACCATTCACTCAGGAAATGCCAAAGGTTTGAGAGCACTGTGCCAGGAACCAGGGACGATGACTGAATATATTTTTTTTATTATACCACGGTATCCAGAGGTGATCCTTCAGGTTACACAGGGGATGGGTTTTCTAATATCCCCATTGGACCCAGGACCAGTGGGAATCCCCAGGATCTCTTTGGATCAAAGGCACTGAGCACAGCTGGTCTGATATTAAAGCAGTAGTGAAGCTCTCATTCTCATGGAGGTGGTATCCTTTGATTTGGTTGCTTTCTTTCAAGTTGCATGAGACAGAAAACGCAGCTTAAACTTCAAATTAGCCCAAGAAGAAAACCAGGATTTTATTGGCTTGTGTAACTGAGAAGTCCAGAGAGACCACGCATCTCTTCACTGGCCCTCCATTCTCTGATCCATTTGCTCACAGACTCCACTGGTTCAGGGCCCTGCGTGCACTCAGTAGGTGCTTAATAAATGCTTACCAGGGCCACAAAATGGCCCCAGCAACTGCAAGCACCACCTCCTCACACCATAGTATCTCAGTGGAAGGAAAAGAGGTTATTCTTTCTCTTTTCAGAAAGAGATGCTGGCATCTTCTTAGAGCCAATTGTGTCATGTGTTCAGACCTGACCTGATCACCTGCAGGTGGGGTAGGGTCTGTTAAAGAAGAAGCCATGGCACTTGTTAAAATGATACAGCAGACTTTATTCAGGACTATAGAAATAAGCATAAGGACAGCCCCAATGGGGCTTTGCAGAAGGGGAGAGAAGTGCGGCTCGACTCCCAATACAACAAGAAAAAGTGGGAATTTATAGCCAAGGAGCAGTGGGGGGTACAGGTGGGAGGTTCAATGGATCGAAAGTGGCTAAGGGGAACCATCAGGGCTAAGGGGGAATTCTGGCTAAACTGACCTGGCTGGATTCTTGCTGAAGGCAGGCCAGGGCAGTCAGGTGCCACAGGGGGATGGTGGAGTGAGGAATTTGGGCAGATACCAAGGATAGGGATTTTGGCTAACCTGACAAAGCAGGATTCTTGCTAAAGTTGGGCCCTTGAGGACATACCCAAGGATGGGGCCCAATGGAAGAGTAGCTCAAAGAAGTATGAGTAGAGTTTGGTCAAGGAGAGAATATTCATCAGGTCAGTGCCCAAAATACAGGCTCGAGAATGGGGAGAGGCTGAATCCACCAACGGGAAAAGTGATCAGAGGAGAAGAGAAGTGGTGGAAGGGGGACAATCAAAACATGTCCATCGAGGGCCATGGAGCTGATGACCCTGACCTGCAGAAGCATGCCGCTCAGCCCCTCAACTGCCCGGGGGTGGTGGTGGTAGGTTAATGTGGGTTTGTCTCACCTGTTTACCTGGCATGGCCACTAGTTAGAGAGAAGCTATCCCAGGAAGGGACCTTAGACATCATCTAGCCCAAGAGGCTCATTCTAGAGATGAGACCAAAGACAAGAGAGCTTAGTGACCTGCTCAAACTGACAAAGCAAGGAGGAGCCTTCATTGATCCCAGAATACAGATCTGCTGGTAGATGGTGACAACCCGCGGAGCACTGGAGCCGGCGCCTGCCCACTCCCAAGGGCCAATCTTTAAATGTTCAGGAATTTTGCAAGTTGGTTGGTAATACAACTCTTTATTATTACTATCATCATCATTATTATTACCATCAGCATTATTTTAAGTAGACTCCACACCCAAGGTTGTGGGACTTGAGCTCACAACCCTGAGATGAAGAGTTGCATGCTCTACCAGATGCTCCAACACAACCATTATTAAAAATGAAATTATATAAACTTACAATTAAGTAAATTATATTGAAAATGAAGGTAATCACAAATGTTCATAGCAATGCTATTCAGAGTAGCTAAAAGGCGGCAACACCCTAAACGTCCATCAGTGGATGAAGGGCTAAATGGGCCGTGGTCTCTCTGAACGATGGAATATTCACCAGCCAAGAAACGGAATGAACTACTGATCCGAGCTACAAATGGGTGAACTTTGAAAACATCATCCTGAGGGAAAGAAACTGGACATTTAAATAGTGCCCAGAGTCAGCGAATGCACAGACAGAAAGCAGCCTGGTGGAGGGGGTGGCAAATGGCTACTTACGGGGTATGAAGTTCCCACCTGGGGCCACGAGAAAGTTCTGGAACTGAAAAGTAGTGCCAGTGGTATAACACTGTGAGTGCACTTAATGCTATTGACATGTAAACATTAAAAAGGTTAAAGTGGTTAGAAAAAAAAAAAAAAAGCAGTACCTGGGTGGCCCAGTCCGTTGAGTGTCCGACTCTTGATTTCTGCTCAGGTCATGATGTCAAGGTCAGGAGATCCAACCCCAAGTCAGGCTCCACGCTCAGTGGGGAGCCTGCTTGAGATTCTTTCCCTCTGCCCCCACCCCCCTTCTTCCATCATGCACACCCTCTCTCTCTCCTCGCCAAAAATAATAATAAATAAGAATATATAAAAAGGAAAGAGACAGAAAAGGTAATAAATACTTAAAACTCATTATTTCCTAATTACTCCACTAAGTCTTACTATTATCTGTGCCCTTGAGGTTATTTACATCTAGTGCACCTGCACGGTAGAAATTCTACTGAATGTTGTGCTCTTGCACATTTCTTCTCAATTCCATGCCCAGTGACAACACGTTGGTAGCTTGGCATCAGCCACAATGTGAGTATTTCCACCACGGAAATTGGGAAACACTACAAATCAGGACTTAATTTGTTCTTTTTAAACTGTATAGACTTTTAAAAGTGATGCGAACAACAGGGGTACCTGGGTGGCTCAGCGGGTTAAGCCTCCGGCTCTTGGTTTCAGCTCAGGTCATGATCTCAGGGTCCTGGGACCTAAGCTCCGTGGTGGGCTCTGCGTTCCCCAGGGAGTCTGCTTGAGATTCTCTCCCTCCTTCTCCCTCTGCCCCACCCCCCACCTGCATTCTCTTTTAAATAAATCTTTTTTAAAAAGTGATAGAAAAACATTAATGCTAATAAAATAGTTAATAACACATTACTTTGTTATAATAAATACAACGATAGGGACATCTGGGTGGCTCAGTCTTTTAAGCGTCTGACTCTTGATTTCTGCTCAGGTCATGATCTCAGGGTTGTGAGATTGAGCCCTGCATTGGGCTCTGCACGAGGCATGGAGCCTGCTTAAGACTCTCTCCCTCTCCCTTTGCCCCTCCCTGCCCCAATCAATCAATCAATCAATCAATCGACTGATAAACTGGAAAGCATGTTCTGTCCATGACTATTACATTGAGACAAACAGAATTGAGGAAATATTCTAGTATTTGAACACTGATTCAGAAGAGAAGTTGCTCACATCATTAAATGAAGTTTCAATGTGTATGCATGGTTTTATTTTACTCACTAATGCAAATAAAGAGATCAGTCAATAGTAATTTTTTTAAGGATTTTATGTATTTATTCATGAGAGACAGAGACAGAGAGAGAGAGACAGAGACACAGGCAGAGGGAGAAGCAGGCTCCACGCAGGGAGCCCGATGCGGGACTCGATCCCGGGACCCCGAGATCACGACCAGAGCTGGAGGTAGACGCTCCACCCCTGAGCCCCCCAGGCGTCCCAGTCAACAGTCACTATGTGGGAACTCCAGTCCATCATGAAAAGTCTAAGCAACTTCTTGGCCGAATCAGATCAAGCAGGTGTTTCACCAACATGACTGAAGTGCAACCATAGGTTTGCTGCAGATCAGGAGTTCTACAAAAATCAGTGAAAATGTTTTGTAAGAAGCGGTTGGCTGTATGGAATTTACAATAAGATTTTGTTATTTGTAATTTGTTATTTATAAATTGTGCACCGTACACCCTTTTTATTGGCAAACTTTTTGCTTATTGATGTGCCCAGATATTGGCATGTGTTTTCTGGAGAAGCCAGGGGATTGACATCCGTCAGCACATCCCTGGCCGTAGCATGTTTCTAGATTGATGGGGCCTGACTCAAATGGGTAAACTGCTCCGAAGTTTCCCCCCGAGTGTGACCACTTGAGCTGCCACAAATTATCATCAAGACCCAGAAATGTGATTCTGGCAGCACTGAAGGGAAGGGGGACTGACAGTTCACGGGAAAAGTAGGATGAAGGAGTGTCCTGCTCAGAACTGGTGTCATTTATTTCCATCTGCTGCTGGAAATGAATTCATTTTCCCCACTCAGAGACCAGTCTGCAGCATCGTCTTCAGATCTTCCTGTGCCCCTAGAGTCCAGCCGGGGACCCAGGATGTTTGATGTTTGAGTGAACGAACAAAATGACCCTTGTTTAGAGTATGTTGCAGAAAATTCGGAACAAAACCTCTGGGCCCACAGATAACCCACGAGTTCCTCGCAGGCTTGCCAGGAAATACACCTAATCTTCTGGGTGAGTAATCTGGTAGGATTTGCACAAAAGCGCCAGGATAAAGTGCACTTTCCACAAACCCCCAAAACCTGGGATTCACCTGATTTATCCTGACATCTGAGAAAGAGAACATTCTCGGTGGGAAACAGGTTATGTCTAACTTTTCTGCTCTTTCATAGTCGAGTGAAGGATGGATGTGTCATGGGCTTCAGGGGCGTGGGAGAAACAGCACCTCACGTTTGCAAGGGGCGCAGGGTTTACCGGGAGCTTCAGAGATATCATCCCATCGGATCCTTGCAGCCAACTGGAGGAGACAACGTTTCTGGAATACGGAGCTTGAGGCGAGCGAGCCGGGGCTCCGAGGGAGAGACTGAGGGCCAGCGTCACACGACTCCAGGAAGTCAGTTGGAACTCGCTGGAAAACGAGCAGGAGCCAACTGATCAACGTGGGAGGGAAATAACAGCAGGGATTTCCTAACTATTACTGACGCTGGAGGGGAGAGGGCTGCTTTGTGGGGTGATGGTTAGGACGGTCACCTGTGCGGCTCAGGGGAGCACGCGTGGAGACGCAGGTGTGCTGGTGCAGGTGCCAGATGCAGGTGCCGGATGCAGGTGTGCTGGTGCAGGTGCCAGATGCAGGTGCCGGATGCAGGTGTGCTGGTGCAGGTGCCAGATGCAGGTGCCAGATGCAGGTGTGCTGGTGCAGGTGCCAAACATAGGTGTGCTGATGCAGGTGCCGATGCAGGTGCCAGACGCAGGTGTGCTGGTGCAGGTGCCGGATGCGGGTGTGCTGATGTAGGTGCAGACGCGCAGACAAGGGAGGAGGCTGAGCAGGGAGGCACTGGGCTCTGCGGCGCCGGAAAACTGCCTTCCCGACCCCGACTTGGTCCGAATCAGCTGAGCATAAGAGAGCCGCCAGTGGACAGAGGACTGGAACGTTCTCTTTCTTACTAAGAAAGCTGACTCCGGAAAGGTGGCTGAAGTCTGAGTGCACGTGGACGTCCTAGGACGGAAACTGGCAACGGGCAGATGAGCGTGCCCCCTTCTTTCTTTCTTTTTTAAGGATTTTATGTATTTTTTTCATGAGAGATCCAGAGAGAGAGGCAGACACCCAGGCAGAGGGAGAAGCAGGCTCCCTCCTGGGACCCCAATGCAGGACTCGAACCCGGGACCCTGGGGTCACACCCTGAGCCCAGAGCCGATGCTCCACCGCTGAGCCCCTGGCGCCCCTGGATCTGGTTTAACCCATCACTTGGAATACGGTGCACCCCAGCGAGGCGGAGCTCGAGGGGACAGGCCCCTTCCCAGCACCAGGAGCCTTGAGCCCAGGAACAATCCCCGCTCTGTGGCCTCCACGGCTCCTCTTCACTCCTGGGGGGCTGGCTCTTCTCACCTCCCCAGAGGCCAAACCAGGGCGCGGAGTGGAGACGGCAGGACGCGGGACAGGGAAGGCAGGAGAGGTAGTGGCCTGGGGTCTGGGGCAGTGACGAGGGCAACACTGGGGCGGAGGGTGTCCTGGAGCGCAGCGGCCTCGGGAGGAGGTGGCTTTCGGGGGACGCCTGGCCTGGAGGAGGGCACCCCTCCTGCTCCTCGGGAAGGGCCTTCGGGGCTGACCGGGCCCCTGAGCTGCCGGAGGCTGCAGGTGGCGCTGCTCCGAACTGGACACCGCGGGGACTCTTGACGCGCCTCCTGGTAATTGGGCGCGGAAAGCCGTGGCCTTTCCTGAACACCCACGACGGGCCGGGGCCGACGGTTAGGGGTCAGGGTGTCTCTCTCTACGGGCTTCGTGTGGGAGTCAGACAGGTGAGCCCACAGCGGTGGCTCAGTGAGCCGGAGCGGCCCCAGGGGGTGGGGACCGGGGCCCAGGTGACAGAGGGCCCATCGCGTCCCGGGAGCAGCGTGGGCTGGGCGCTCAGGAGCAGGAGCGAGGCTGCTGACACGAGGGTGGAGGGACTCGGCTGAGGTCACAGCTGGGCCCTGCAAGTGTCTGGACTTACTCAAAAGACAAAGTAACCCCCCAGAAGTTTCCATTTAGCTCTCAGTGTCTTTTTCTGGGTTATAAGACGCCACTTAGAGAAGCTCCTAGTATTTCATTCTTCTCCGGGTGCATATCCGTGAAACGAAGTGGGGCCCACGCCGCACGTGAGGCTTTGTAACCGGCCACTCCCACGCGGTATTTCCTCGCCCCTGGGGGGTCTTCTGAGGCAAGATATCGAGAGGCCACGCAGCGCGTCCCTATGGGGATGTTGTGCGAGACGCGCAGCGGGATGTCTCCTGGGGTCTGCGTGCCTGGGTCCCCACAGCAGGTGGCAGGTGGGGGCCTGACCCCCGAGGGGATGGGGTTAGGCGGTGGGGCCTTTGGGAGGGGGTTAGGTCATGAGGGCGGCATCCTGGCGAATGGGGCCAGTGCCCTCAGCAGAGAGGCCCCTCAGGGCTCCGAAGCCCCCCGCCCCGCGTGGGAGGACACAGCAAAAACACGGCCCCGTGTGAGCCGGGATGCAGGCACGAACCGATCGCTGACTTCCAGCCTCCAGAACGGGGTGCGGGGGAGGGGGATACATTTCTGCTGTTTGTAGGACGTGGGCATTTTGTCCTTGCAGTTGGAAGGGACTAAGGTAGTATTTCCGGTTATTTCTTTGCCTTTTTTTTTTCCATTATAAATAACACGATGAACATCTTCGTGCAATCTCTGGTCCTCAGACGGCTTCAGGCAAAGATCAGCTCTCTGTTTGGAAGGTGACGGGCGCAGGATGCTGAGGTTCAGGTGGCGGCAAGGACTGGCGACAGGAAGCGGCCAGCAGAGATGTCTTACCACCGCCGGGACGGCGAGGCGCAGTCTCCCAGAGCACGACTGTGGTCAGATGAGGAAGGGGTAAGGACACAAGGAGCAGGACGCGGGCGCGCCAGGACCCGGCGTCAGTGGCTCGGGAGCCGCAGCAGCAGCCGGGGACGGAACAGTGACAGTGGCCAAGAATGATTTTAACACCAGGGCTCCTGCCCACCAAGTGCTGTTCTAAGCTTGTAGTATTTTTTCTCAGCCCCATAAACCCTCGGAGGTACTACGGCTCCCGTGTTACAGAGGAGGAGGACGAGGCCCAGACTGTTGAAATCACTTGAGTGAAGTCCCCGTGACTAGCAGGTGACGGAGCTGGGACCCGAGGGCTGGCGAAGTCCCCGCACCATCTGGAGGTGTAGCTGGGTGCTCACAGTCCCCCCGCCTTCCCCTCCGGCCTGGACTGCAGCGCGGGGCCTGGCAGTCCTGCTAGCACGGAGCAGAGGCGTGCGGCAGGGCAGGCCTGTGGCCACTGTGGCCCTGAGGGAGCACAAAGTCCCTCTGGCCCCAACGGCCCCGTGGGAGACCCGTCTGTGTTCCCGGAGCAGCGCTCCAGTCTTGCCTCCCTCCAACTCAAGGCCCACACTGTCCCCACAGTCATGTCTCTGAAAGGCACACCCAGTTACGTCTTTTGTCACCACAATCCTTGCAAGAGCTCAGAACAAAGTCCAGACTCGTGACCTCGAAATATGCAGCGGCCTCCCTGGTGTAGCCTGTCATCCCCTCTCGGGTCACCCTCCCACACTGGGGATCAGGCCAGCCCAGGGATGTCGGTGGATCCCCGGTGACCAAGTCCATCTAGAAGGCGCTGGGGCAGTGTTCCTGGACGAGTGCACGGCTGGTAGCTCTGTGATCAGAGCTTTTCCAGCACTTACACAACACCCAGGCATTGGGCCACCAGACCCTGGAACAGCTGCAAACGAAGGTCAAATACTAGCGTGGACGAGGATTCAGGAGGCCCGAGTTACTTTCTAGCATTGATTTTAGAAGTTTTGCAAGGTCCCTGCGCCTTTAGGTACACAGTCCTTCTCTCTGGGACATATTTGTCTGATCTGGAACAGATTGCCCATCTGCTTGAAGAACTACTCATCCTTCAAAAACTTTGTCCCCCATCATGTCTTCTGTGATCCCTCCCCTGACCCCTCTCGTAGGGGTCACGTGGAATGATCACTCCCTTCCTCTTCTGCACCACTGTATTGTGTGCGCACTTTGATCGTGTGTATGTTTTACAAATTATTTGCTTACCTCTCTGTACACCACCCTACCTACCTGTCATGGCATCTGGGGGAATTGCATCCCAATTGCCTTCCTATCCCAGTTCCTTGGCACACAAGAGTTGGATGCAGTTTATTTATTTATTTTTAAAGATTTTATTTATTCATGAGAGACACAGAGAGAGAGGCAGAGACACAGGCAGAGGGAGGGGGAGGCTCCATGCAGGGAGCCCGATGTGGGACTCGATCCCGGGACCCCGGGGTCACGCCCTGGACCAAAGGCAGATGCTCAACTGCTGAGCCATCCAGGGGCCCCTACAGTTTATTTTTTAACCGAACCGAACATTCTCCAGCTTCAAGATGCCCCATTGTCAAAGGGGAATGACAGTACTTGCCCTAGCCACCACAAGGAACTTTTAAAATGAGAATAATGTATCTAATAAATAAAAACACCTTGGAAAGAGGCATGAGAGCCTCCCTGAAGGTCAAGTCCAGTAAACTGTGGCTTGGCCAGAGCCTCTGGTTACTCAGCTGGACCTGACTTGGCCTTATTTGGTTCAGGAAGTGCTTGGGTGTCTCCTGAGCCTGTAGCGCCATCGCTGTGAACGTGGGGGTGGTTGCGGGGGGGTCAGTTCAGAACCGTGATTAAGAGCTCATGACTGTTGACAAATCTGTCCCCATCACCTTCCAGGCCCTTCCCTTGTTTCATTTTTCTTCATTGCTCTTATCACTGTGTGATACCATCCCATAGGTGAACGTCATGCTGCAAAGCTGCAAAGCTGCTGGCTGCCCACCCAGAGCCATTCTCCAGTACTCCCGGGGCCCGGCCAGACCCGTTCCCAGCCCCTCTCGGAGTTGGATGTGGCCAGAGGACCAGGTTACACTCACAGAAAGGAAACAGAAATGATTGTTGCCTCTGCCCAGAGGCCCAGACTTCAGCACCGAGGGTGGCCTCTCGGCGCTCCCTCCCACCTTCCTGCTGCTACACCGCAGGGCGGCAGCCCGGGCCACCCAACCAGGTGAAGACAGTGTCCCAGGTGCCCAGCAGAGCAAAAGCTTGGAAGGAACCTGGGTTCTCCCCAGTGACCAGGTGGAGCAGGGCTGCCCACCAACCTGGGAAACAGGCCTTGAATTACCAGCTGAGAGAGAAATTCACTTCTTTGTTCTTTGATTGAATAAATTTAGGGTCTCTTTGATGCAGCAACCCAACCTCACCCTACCTAAGGCACCCTAATGCTTTGTGACGGCTGGACTTTCTATTTTTATTGTTCGCTGCAGTATTTCCAGTGTCTGGAATAATACTGGCTCATAGCAGGTGCTTAAGCTAAAATTTGCTGTATGAATAAATGAAGCCAGATGCCCCTGTTTGAGCCGGTGACAAGCCATGTTTCCCCAACCCTGTGAACCTCAGTTTTCTCATCTGTAAAATAAGGATAGTGATGGGACTCACCATTTGGATTACTGAGAAGATAAAAAAATATATATTTGCCAAAAAAAAAAGATAATATAATTACACCTGACAGAGCAATGCTTACTATACAGCAAGCCCTCTGAGTTAGAGACTTATTATTATTAATTATTATTATTGTATAAATGTCATGTTTCCTATATCCTTTGAGGTCTTCGGTAATACTGAAAATGATTTCATCTTAAATTAGAAGAAATCTCAGGGGGGAAAATACAGCCAGGGCAGCTAGGATAGCAGATGCATCTACTCCTGCCATTGGCTGGCATGAATGAAGCGGATTCACCCATTAATGGTTTGCTTCAGGAGCTCAGTGTGATGGCTTGGGGAAATATATGCAGATTTATGCAAATCACATACAAATTCACATAAAAATAGCCTCCTGTGTGCCTCCGCATTTACTAGAAAGAATTCTGGAGGTTTTATAGTATTTGTTCCCATCTGCCCTCTCAGAAAGACACACCTGGAAGGAGGAAGTGCCCGCAGGCATGCAGAGGAGGAGCACGGGCCCACGCAGGGCTGCGAGCTGGGGTGGGGGAGGGCAGGGGCGGCTAGTGAGGACAGCTTAAATGCTGCCCTGCATGCAATCAGAGATGTGTGGCTGGTCCAAAATAAGCCTAGAAATGCCAGGCTCTGAGGACCTGTATCCAATCAGGGCCTCCACTCTGCAGCCACGGGCTCGTCTCTCATTATTATAGAAGCCCACTCGAGGACACGGGAGCCGCACAAGGAGCACGGGAAGCTTGTTTCTGGTTTGGAAAAGTTGAGCCATTTAAGCCTTGATTTCTATAAAACAGACACAATGACCCATGGCCTGTCCACCTGACTATTCTTTAAGGGTCAACTGAGATCACGGGTATAAGGGGCTTTGCGGCCCTGTAAATGGTTAATGAGAGGGCTTGGGATCACGGGGCTTCTTATTGTGAGGGAGGGTGTGGGCAAGGAGCAGAAGCCACGGCGGCCACCGAGCAGTCTGCAGGATTTGTGGGGTTGAACCCATAGTCTGGTGGCTTGATTACAGACGCTCGTACCTCTCGAGCTTTCGGAAGCAATTCAGACTTCAAATACTTGGTCCAGTGATCGTTCCTTAGGGCAGAACCATTCATTTATCCATGTGTGCACTCGTTCACTCATTCAGCAAAGACACTGAGCTGGGTTCAGGGCCCCAGGCAGGGCCCTGCCCTATGCTGGGTTCCGAGATTTCAAGGTGGAACAGATGCGATCTTTGCTCACAAGGACCTTTGTCTGCTGTCCTTGCTCACAAGGATCTGTTTTCTCACACCAGAGCTCACTAACCCTCCAGCAGAGGAGACAAGCATGTCATCAATAAATGTCACATTGCACCCAGGGAACAAGAATAGAAGCCCGGGGAGCAAGAGATGCAGAGGAGGAAGTATTTGGCCGCACCTGGGAAGGTCAAGGCCACCTGGAAAAATGCGCCGGTGTCTTCAAGGGTGAGCAGGAGTGTGCCAGGTGGGCCGGCAGAGGGAACGCTGTGCGCCAGGGTACAGAAGCATGAAGCCACATGGCCATGTGCTCCCAGATCCGAATTGGAAAATATGGCCAACAGTGTCAAGACGTACCTTGCCCCACTCACGCCAGCCCAGGCACCCCTGACTCCTCCAAATGCCTGTGACATCTGTGAGCCCGGGAGATTTGCTCGGTGGTTATCATACACGGTGCGTCCCTGCACTGTCTGCTGTCTGCTGCTGCCGTGTGTCCCGGTCTCTTGACGAGGATGGTGACTCATCTGAGGATGGACGCCGTCTATCTTCGCCTGTCAGGGACCCAGGTGGGTGCCTTCCTTGTGAATGTGAGGCGAGCAACAGACGCTTGTTGCAGGAAGTGTTCAATGGTTGACGGTGTCGGGACACCGCTGCTCGTGAGAAGTTGTGCCACGTGCCCATCTGTACGCTATCCCTCACCGAATCTTCTCAAAGACCGAGGGCTACCATGCATCCCCGTCTTACAGATGAAGCAGATGAGGGGTGGCGAGACTACTTTACTTGCAGAAGAGACACAGCCTAGAAATGGTGAACAAGGATTTGAACACAGGCTGACTGGCCCAGGGGCCGATGCTTTTAGCTCTGACTCTACCCAAGTTACTGCCCCCGTTCAGGGTGCTGAATAAAACGCGGTGGCTTGGAGTTTTACAGACCGACATGTACCTCCTGAGCTCTAACCACACTGTGGTTACCTTTTCCCATAGCTGCCTCTTCAACCATGGGCTCCTTAAGCACAGAGCTGTTCCTGCTCCGTCTTGTAGCCCCAGCCACAGCACGGCACCTGTTCTTCCAGGACGGAGAACGAGGGGAATTATCCAGGGCGATTCTGGAAGGACTCCCTGGAAGAGGCCAAGTTTCTTTGAGCCAAACTTGGAAGCTGGTGAGAGCCAAGGCAGAGAGAGGGCACTGTGAAGGCTTGAAGGTGGATGATAAAGCCATCTGTGGGGTCCTGCATGCTTTCGATGGAGTGGAGAGGAACTAGGAATGTGTTTGGAGGAGTCCCAAACTCCCAGGCTACTTTCAGGGTGTCGCTGGAGCACTCTGTGCCCCACACAAGGATGCCTTTCCCTCCATGAGGCCAGAGCTGAGGCCAGCTTTGGAGGGAAGAAGGCCCTTCCTCCCCCAGAAGAGCTGGGTGGACATCTCCAGGTGAGACGCCACTGGAAGCTACGGAGAAACCGGTAGGTTAGTTGAGAAGCATCGCTTGCAGGTAGCCACTAACTTAATGAAGCATTCCCTGAGCGCCTACCACATTCTGAGGCCGATGCTAGGAACTGGGTCAACATCCTGGCCTCACAGTAGTTCCGTTTAGTGGCAGAACTTAGAATGAATAAATAAACTAACAAGCAAGCTGGGTAATGTCAGGGCATAATAAATGCTTGGAAGAGAGTAACTGAGGACAGAGGGAGGCCAGTGAAGGCCAGTCTAAGGAAGTGGTAGTTGGGCTGAGTAACCCTGATGACCGGGGTACCTGGGGAGCTCGGGCGGTTAAGTGTCTGACTCTTAATTCGGCTCAGGTCGTGATCTCAGGGTCGTGGGATTGAGCCCTGAGTCCGGCTCCTTGCTGGACAAGGAGCCTGCTTGAGCTCTCTCTCCTTCTCCCCTGGCCTTCCCCAAACCCTGCTCAGGTGTGTGCGTGCAAGCTTTCTCTCTCCCACTCTCTCTCTAAAAAAAAAAAAAAACATGAAAAAGAAAACCTGATGACCACATGGCACCAACGCACTAAGAGCTCTGGGGAGTGTTCCAGCCAGAGTGCACCGAATGTCCAGGGATGGACATGAACATGACGAATTAGAGGTACAAAGGTCCAGAGTGGCTGGAGGGTGGTGAGCCAAAGGGAGGGTGGTCCCAAATGGGGTGGGAGAGGCATGTGGGGCCAGACTACACAGGGTCCGCTAGGGTTTTACTCCAAGTGCTGCAGTGTATTAGCTAGCTATTGCTGCGTAACAAGTTACCCCCAAATGTAGCGATCTAAAACAGAACATATTTTCTTATCTCACAGTTTCTTTTTTTTTTTTTTTTTTATGATAGTCACAGAGAGAGAGAGAGAGGCAGAGACACAGGCAGAGGGAGAAGCAGGCTCCATGCACCGGGAGCCCGATGTGGGACTCGATCCCGGGTCTCCAGGATCGCGCCCTGGGCCAAAGGCAGGCGCCAAACCGCTGCGCCACCCAGGGATCCCCCCTTATCTCACAGTTTCATCTCACAGTTTATCTGGGTTCATGTGGGGGCCTGAAGCTCACGTTGTTGTTGGTAAGGTTCAGTTCCTCACAGGCTACTGACCCGAGGCCATCCTCACGTCCTTGCCGTGCCGGCCACTCCGACGCAGCAGCTCGCTTCGTCAAAGCACACACGCCACAGAGGGAACAGAGGGAGCCTGACAGCAAGACAGAACTTACCATCTCTTGTAACCGAATCTTAGAAATGGCATCAATCGCCTCGGCCGTATTGTATTCATTAGAATAGGTCACAGGCCTTGCCCCCACTCAAAAAGTACCAAGGGCGGGGTAACTGGCAGGGAGATCATCTTCGAAATCCGCTCACCACACAGAAAGCCATTGGAGCTGTCTAAGCAGGGAGGTGAGGTGATTTGACGTATATTTTCCAAGATCACTTTAGCTTTCTTGAGTATTGGGAGTGTGGGCAGGGGCTGGGAAGGCCAGTGGGGATTGCTGTACTAGACGATGCTGGTTTGGATTAAGGAGATAAGAGTGGGGAGCAGAGAAGGACAGCCGGGGATGCCTTGCCAATGGATAGGAGGGGGTGCACACAAGCCAAGAGGAACCGGGGATGACTCCTGAGCTTGCTACGACATCATGGAATGGGGCCCCTTTGACTCTTGGGACATGTGCCCCGCATTTTTCTCCTCCTGGGAAAGATAGAGTGGCCCTACCCCAACCTCTGGCCCAACCCAAGGTCACACACTTGCTGGATGGCCAGCCGGTCGGGGCGCCGGCCGAGGCAGAGAACAGATGTCTCCTTGTGCTGGGATGAAGGACTGACCCCATGCCCTCCATCTTACTAGTCTGCCCACGCTCAGACCAATCCAGTCGGTGAACTGGGGTGTGGCTGGGGAGCCACTCACCTATAACGGTGCTCAGAAAGTCAGCCAGAGCTGGAGAGAGCTAAGGTGTGTGCACACGTGTCTGTCTCTCAGATAGTCTAGAGTCGGAGTGGGGAGCGTGGCTCAGCAGAGGGAGACTTCTGACAGCTGACCCTGGAGTTTTAGGGCATTCAGAACAAGGGACTTCCAGCCAGGCGAAGGCCTCATACTGTACCTGAAAAACACCCGCCTCCGTGGGTGAACACATAGAGAGCTGGGGGATTAGGTGGCTGCCATTTGTTGGGACAGTCTCACTGCTAAGCACTTGCTCATTCGATCCTCATAACAACCCAGGAAAGTAGGCCCTAGGATGATCCCATTTCACAGACAGGAACCCTGAGGCTTCGAGAAGGTAAGCAACTTGCCCAAGGTGACGGGGACCATGAGGGGAGAGCCAAGATCTGACCCAGGTCTGAGTCCAAACCTATGTTCCCAACCCCTTCCGCCTCCTCCCTGCCTCTCGTTTAGGCGGGTTGAGGGTTCGCTTCCCGGTTCCAGGGATGACCCCAGTGGCTGGAGCTCTTCCTCTCCGTGGGCCCGGGCTCACGGGCTCTCCTCACCCCAGACCTAGTGGTTGGAAGAGATGGAGCCGGTGCAGGCGGCCGGCGGTGCCCCCCCGTGGGGCGGTGAGAAGGGGCAGCGGGCGGGACGCGGAGGCAGGTGAGGGAGGTGAAGGTGCAGCTGGCGGCTAACGAGGGAACAGAGCCACAGCCGCGTGCACGGAGCAGAGAGCGGGTTCCGGGGCCTCCGGCTGTCCCGGGCAAAGGCCCAGAGCGGGTCTCGGGTCCTGGGGCCCTTGGGGGTCCTCGTGCCTCCCACCCAGGTCAGCCGGGCGCTCGCCAGAGGCAATACGACCAGTAGCAGATGACACGGCCACGAACGCCAGCCTCTCGTCGCTCAGGCCCAGCACCTGCTCCCAGCTGCAGGCTCTGCACACACCATGCTGGCATCGCCGCGTTCATAGTGTCGGGCCGAGGGTCTGGGCTGATTTAGAGGCCAGTCCGCCCGCCCAAGGGAGAAAACCTCACGACTGAGGATTGTTTCTGTTTACAGGGCGCAGGCCCCACAGAGGGGATTCCTGGGGGCCACCGTCCACACAGATCCGGAGACCCGACCCCACAGGGTGACAGACGGCGGCCACTCATGAAACAGGACGGGAGGTGCTGCGTGGCTGCGGCTCGGGGACACCGGAGGAGAACCGTTGGGAAATGCGTGACGTGAGGTTTTGAAACCTTAGAATACCTTGGGTATTGGCACGCCAGGTTCTGAGCCTCTTGAACAGGCACCACAAAGGAGGAACTGACCAAGTCTCTGAAGGTCGGTCCCTGTCACCTGCAACATTTTCCATCCGGCTGTGAGGGGCCCCCTTCCTGGGCTGGGGGGGTAGGGGTGGGAGAAGCAGGGTGAGTGGAGCAGCTGGGGAGTCAGGACGCCTGTGTTCTATTTCCAGCAGCTACCACTGACTCATGGCGTGACCTTGCCGAGGTCACAGCTATGTTTTCCTTGCCTGGGGAAAATCAGAGGTGGCAAAGTTTGCATTTTCCCAAGGGATAGGAGCTCTGGAACATCGGGGCCCCCTGCCTGCTCCCCATGAAGGCCAGCCGAGTCTTCTCCTGCTAATATTAATGAAAAACACTTAAATTTAGATTTGAGGGACTTCGGGGGACACTCATAGTAAGACTTACGGCCACCTCTATGGGCCGTGTTTCTCTAAATACTCTTCAGCTCACATCCGTACCAGTGTTTCCCCAGTGGGCCTTACATAGTCTGTGGAACAGGAGAGAGAAGGTATTTTCTCCCGATTTTCAAGATGAGGAAATTCAGGCCAGGAGTGGTATTTCTCTACATTTTCATCAGCAGGAGCCCCTTATGCTATTTTACCACCAAGCATCCCCGTTTGGAAAGCCCTTGCCAAACAGTCCGCATTTCTTACGCAGAAACGCAGCTCTGTGTCCATTAGTCAAAGTCATCCGCGGGTGCCAGTGTCTGCTCCGCGCACAAGAACTAGGGCTGCCGTCAGGTCCGTCACCAAGAACTGCAGCAGTTACTCTGGGAGGCCTCCTTCCCAGTTTTCACCAGATTGTTGTTCGTTTTTTTTTTTAATTCTGAAAAGTGTTCATCACCAAGGGCCCACGGACCCCAGGCTGAGAAGTGCGTCCCCAGAGAGATCAAGTGGCCTGTGGAAGTTTCGGTGACTAGCAGTGGGACTCCCAGGCCAGGGCTGCAGCCAACCAGACTAGCTGGCAGGAAGGACACCGGAGACGCAGGCGCAGCCGAGCGCACGTGTGAGATGGGAGCCCAACCAGACCCAGATGTCCTGAGACAGTGACTCCGAAGAGGGCTTCGACCACTGACAGGCGGGCTCTCTCAGCCCTGGACTAAGCACCCAGAGCCCGGCCTCTGCCTCGACCCCGGAAAGGCGGAGGCTGTAAGGGATGTAGCAGGGCGCTCCCCCAGAGTCGCAATAGGGGGACCTTTTGAACCTGCACCTGCCTGTGCTTTGTGTGACACTGCAGCAGTGCATCATTTATGCACTCCCGGGTACTCTCGCCCACTCTGGGAGGGTAGATTATGCCTCCCCCTCCCCCTTGCAGGTGCCTCTTCAAGGGGATGATGCCAGGGTGGGGCAGGGTGGGGGCTCCACCCTGCGCCTGGGGGCCATACAGGCAAGTGGGGGTTCCTGGGAAAGTAGGGACACAGGATTCCTGGGGTCTGGCAGGGTGGCCCGGAGGATAAGCAGAGAAAGAGCTGCAGGACCCCAAGAGCTGTTCCCTGGAACTCTGTACCCAACCCCCCTCCACCCCCGTCTTCTGCAAGCACTTGTCATCTGTTGAGCTGTTGGCTCCGTCCCAGAGGCTCAGGTTTTTGATCCATCGGAGGCATCGAGACTGCATGTACCTTTGGAAAAAGGCTGGGGCTTAGCTCTTATGGTTTAGAATCTGAGCCTCCACCAGTCTGTGAAGGGGCGGGGGACCGGGGCAGGGTCTCTGGGGGCCTGTTGCCCAACAGCTGTTGCCAAGGTTATTTTGGTTCAGTGGGAGCTTATCAATTCCAGGATATTTGGACCAAAATAGCCAGCAGCAGGACAATGTCTTGGCGGCTCTTCGGGGAATCTATCTACCATTTCTGAAATGGGTGGAGGAGTGGGGGATGGAGCTTGGCTTGGGGGTAGTTTCCCCGGGAGGGAAATCTCCCACCAGGATCATTCATATCACCTTGTCCCACGCTACAGATGGGGCACTGGGGTCCAGAGAGGTGCAGGCCCTGGAGGGACCAGAGAGGTGCAGGCCCTGGAACTCAGGCCGCATCACTGAGGAAACCAGGCCTCTGCCCCATATCCCTGGCCCCAGGCCTCTGCCCCAGGTCCCTGCCCCCAGCTCCTGCCCCAGGTCCCTGCCCCCAGCTCCTGCCCCAGGTCCCTGACCCCAGGCCTCTGGCCCAGACCCCTGCCCCAGCCCCTGCCCCCAGGTCTCTGCCCCTGCCCCCAGGTCTCTGCCCCAGGTCCCTGCCCCCAGCCCCTGCCCCTGACCCCAGGTCCCTGCCCCTGGGCCCTTGCCCCCAGCCCCTACCCCAGTCCCTGTTCCAGCCCCTGCCCCCCAGGCCCCTGCTCCAGCCCCTACCCCCACCCCTGCCCCAGCCCCTGCCCCCAGGTCTCTGCCCCCGCCCCCAGGTCTCTGCCCCAGGTCCCTGCCCCCAGCCCCTGCCCCAGGTCCCTGTCCCCAGGGCTCTGCCCCAAGCCCCTGCCCCCAGGCCTCTGCCCCAGGTCCCTGCCCCTGGGCCCTTGCCCCCAGCCCCTACCCCAGTCCCTGTTCCAGCCCCTGCCCCCAGGCCCTGCCTCCAGCCCCTGCCCCCAGGCCCCTGCTCCAGCCCCTACCCCCACCCCTGCCCCCACCCCTGCCCCTCCCTGCCCCCTCCCTGGTAGACCAGCAGCCCGGGCTAGTCCTGCCAGGGGGGATTCCGGGGCCTGACAAGCTCCAGCCGGGTGGAAAGTGCTGACCGGCCCTGGCGGGGACCCAGGCGGCTCCGCCTCACTTGACCCCGCGCCTCCCTGGCCGGGTGGAGCGCGCGGGCCGGGCCGAGCGCGGAGGGAGAGCGACCGCCCTGGAGCCCCGCCCGCCAGAGCCGCGGGACGCAGGTGGCCTTCCCTGTGGCGGCGGCGGCGCCGGGGAGCGCGCGTGGGCGGTGGGCGGGCGGGTGGGCGCCCCGGGCGCGGCCTCGGGGTCCCGGGGTGGGGGGCGCGCGTGGGGCGCAGGGCGCGCGCCAGGCCCCGTGGCCCCCGCCTCTCCCGGGGATGTTCCGGCGGCTCGATTTGCTGTCCCGGTAAGTCCTTCGCGGGCCCTCGGCCCTCCCTGCCCGACTGTCCCCGCCCGGCCCCCGCCGCCCCGACTCCCCAGGTCCGCCGCCGCGCGCCCTGGGCGCACGCCCGCCCCGCGCCCTCCGCGCCCTCCGCGCCCTCCCCGCGCGCCCTCGCCCGGGTCCCGGCCATGCGCCCCCGCGCCCCCGCCGCCCCCGCCGCCCCCGCGGGCGCCGCGCTCGGGCTCTGCAGCCTCCTCCTCCTCCTGCTGCTGCTGCCGCTCCGGCCCGGACTCGCGTGCCCCGCGGGCTGCGCCTGCACCGCCCCGCACACCGTGGACTGCCGCGACCGCGGGCTGCCCAGCGTGCCCGACCCCTTCCCCCTGGACGTGCGCAAGCTGCTGGTGGCCGGCAACCGCATCCAGCGCATCCCCGAGGACTTCTTCATCTTCTACGGCGACCTGGTGTACCTGGACTTCAGGAACAACTCGCTGCGCTCCCTGGAGGAGGGCACGTTCAGCGGCTCGGCCAAGCTGGCCTTCCTGGACCTCAGCTACAACAACCTGACCCAGCTGGGCGCCGGCGCCTTCCGCTCGGCCGGCAGGCTGGTCAAGCTGAGCCTGGCCAACAACAACCTGGCGGGCGTGCACGAGGCCGCCTTCGAGACCCTCGAGTCGCTGCAGGTGCTGGAGCTCAACGACAACAACCTGCGCAGCCTCAACGTGGCCACCCTGGCGGCGCTGCCCGCGCTGCGCACCCTGCGCCTGGACGGGAACCCCTGGCTGTGCGACTGCGACTTTGCCCACCTCTTCTCCTGGATCCAGGAGAACGCGTCCAAGCTGCCCAAAGGTGAGCTGCCGGCAGGCTGGGCTGCGGACTGGGCAGGGGGTGACAGGGAGGGAGCAGGGGGGTGACAGGGAGGGAGCCGGGAGCAGCCGGGGCAGGGCCTTGGGTCCCCCCTGCACGCTCGGGCTTGGGTGCACCGAGCAGCTGCCCCGGGCGAGTGGCTCCCGGATAATAACCGTGGCAGGTTCCCAGCCCCGGAGTCTGCTGGGGAAAGTGGGTGGGGAGGGTCACATCTGGAGTCTCGGGGCTGATGCCATGCTTCTCCACCTGTTTCTCCAGCAACTCACTTTCCGAAGTTAGGGACCTCCCATTTCTCTGCTACCCAAGTCTGAGATCAACTCACCCACCTTTGCATCAGAGTACGGCAGGGTGCAGGTTACTGATGGGCCCCTTGTAAGTGGAAGACGCCCCCCCCCCCCCCCCCCCGCCGCACTGTGCGGGAAAGAGCTGAGTGCCATGCATGCTACACTGAACACGGAAAGATCCAGCCACTTCTACGGGCTCCCGGGCAGCTTCCAGAGCCTGGGCAGGTCTGTTTCTCAGCTCCCAGGTTTGCTCTTCTGTCCAGGAGGGGAGAGAAATAGTCCTGGCGCAGCGTACTGGCAGCCCGCTAGCCAGGGATGCAGTAAAGATGTGCAGTTCTGTGCTTTTTCAGCCCAGATGTGAAAAGCTGAACACAAAAGCCTTAGCAGGCTGCTGCGCCCTTGCTTTGCTGGTGCACTTTTCCAGGGGGGATGCGGATGTACAGGTCCCTTTGGCAGATGGGAACACAGAGGGCACAGAAGTTAAGGGGCCCTGCAAAGGCCAGTGGAGGGAGGCAGAGGCAGAGCTGGAAAGAGGGGACCCCAGCATCCATAGGGATGAGCCCCCAGGATGGGGAGCCCCAGGATGTCCCTGCCCTCGGTGGGTTCCAGCCTTCCACCGGTGGGCATGTGAGCACCAGTCCCAGCAGTGACCTTGCGGAGCCAGAGGGTTCAGCAGAATAGGACCCAGAACCGGGAGGCACACGTTATAAAAGGTGACAGAGCCGTGGATTTAGCTTTGGTAGATCTTTTTTTCCATTTCCTGAGGTTTCAGGGATGTTGCTCCTTTATGCCCTGAATTCCTCTGATCTTCACCCCTCGCTCTGCGAAGCAGGAACCCCAGGCATCCGGGCAGTCACTGCCCAGACGCAAGGCCCTGAGCTGGTGTTTTCAGCCCCGGGAGCAAGTCCTAAAAAGATCTGGCCCGCCTGCGTTCGCCTGACCCTCCCCCCCAGAAGACGGTCCTGGACACTGGGATGTCAGGCCAGAAACCTCGCTGTGGAACGGGGGAGGGGGGGCATGCCTCGGTTCCCCTGCTCCTGCCTCTGCCTTTTGGCGGCGTTGGCATCATTGGCCTCTGCTGTCATGGAGCCGATATCATTGGTTCCGTGTGTTACCGCAGGAAGGCGAGGGTTAGGGGCCTGGAGGCTGCAGCCTTCCGTCTGGGTTCTGTGGCCTTGAGCAGGCTGCGTGTCCTGTCTGGGTCTCAGACTCCTCCTCTCTAAAGTGCTTTGACTGACCTCTGAGGTCCCCACACAGCCTCGGTTGTGGAGTCAGAGGACATAGGTTTGAGTCGGAGAACCTGGGTGAGTCTAGCCGGGTCCCTTGACTTTTTTGAGCCCTGTCTCCCTCCAGCGTGAAATTAGGACACGGTAATGCCGGGTGGTCCACCTGAGCGGGTGGTTGCCAGGATCCAAACCAGATAATGTGGGTCGTGGACGGAAAGAGCAGTGAGATTGTAAGATGCGATTTCTGCTCCGTCTGTGATAGAGGGAAGAAAAGGGCCACCAGGTGGGGGTGTGCGGCTGGGGAGAAGGGACAGACAGGCTCTGAGCAAGGAACAGCATCCAGGCCGTCCAGGCCCCGGTTGAGGGTTGGTCTGCTTCCCTGGGGAGAGGTGGAGGCAGCGGGGAGGGAGCCTGAGGGCTTCGGCACCTCTTGGCAGCCAGGAGTGGGGTGTGGGGCTGGGGTTCTGATTTCCACTCTCGTTTCCCTCTGAGCCTCAGTTTCCCTGCCCCTGACTTCAGACTTCAGTAACGGCCTCCCACACCTTGTTTGCCCTGAGGTTTGAATGAGACCAGCTCTGTCAGGGGTCAGCGATGCTTAGCACAGCCTAGGTGCTTGCTGGATGCCAGCCCCCCTGCTCCCCACCCCCCGCCCCCGTCCCGCACTCCTTGTGTCTTCACAGAGGCGCCGTGCAAAGGTGCAAAGTAGCTGAGGACCCAGGCTTGGTTCCAATCCTGCCTTGACTTACTGCTCCGTGTGTGACCCCTCTGCGTCCCCGTTTCCTCATCTGTGAAATGGAGATGATATTAGTGCTCACCTCCGGGGGCTATTGGGAGGATTAAAAAGGTGTTAATTATGATGTTCTTAGAACAGTGCCTGACCCACAGCAATACCCTCTAAGTGTTAGTGCTGTTGGCACTGTCCCATTTGAACCAGAAGGCCCAGAGACGAATGGCCCAGAGCGTTAACGACAGCTGGGGGACACATGGGACCTCAGGGTGTCCAGCCCCCTGCCACGATGTGGCCGCCCACATCCTGCAGAGGAAAATCGGGCTCCAGGGGGCCCAAGCTCCGGGGTTTTGTAGAGGCAAGCGCCCTGCCTCTCCCGGGAGAGGAGATTCAAAGGCGGGAGCAAAGGGATCCTGCCCTCCCTGCCTTGCGGTCGCCTCCCCCAGAGAAGCAGAATGGAGCAGAGCAAGTGACCTTGACTGGCTCTGACAGTTACAAAAATGTGCTCGTCTGCCAGGCGGCCACCCCACCGTGCTGATGGGAGCGCCCCATCACAGAGCACACCACAGCGAGGAGGGAGGAAGCCGGAGGCCACAGATCCCCTCCATCCGGGATCCTTTGGGGATTAGCAGGGCTGGGCCCGCAGGCTCAGGAGCAGCTGCCCTGCTGGCTGGTGCTGGGTCTGAAGGGAGCGGGCAGGGGATGCCTGCTGGGAGCTGGGATGCCCATCAGCCAACGTAGCAACAAAACAAAGCAGACAAACCTAAAATGAGAAAACAAACAAGGAACCCGCCCCCCCCCAGCCCCCCCAGGATGCCTTATCAACTCTGAATTTCAGATCTACGTATTTTAGTATGAGTATATCCCATGCAATAGTGTGGGATATACTTACCCACGAAATTATTTGTTGTTTTCTGAGATTCACCATTAACACGTGCCACCCCGTATTTTCCCGGGCGGCCTCGCCTTGTGGTGTGGGTCACTTTGTAGCTTACAAGCGTGCCTGGTGGTCTGTCCCACACAGGTGCGCAGAAGCACAGTGGTTTGCACAAGGTCGGCTTGTGCACGCCGTGTAGTTGGTGGCTGAGATGAGCTGGCCCTCAGCAGTGTCCGACCCTGCACCTCATTCTTCTTGATGGGCATAGATCAGGAGGGAGGGCGAGGCTGTCCCCAACACGGCCCGGCCCAGCCTCCGATTGCCCTGGGTCACAGCTGGCTGACCTCCTCGCCACCCCCGGCCCTGCGCCTAGAGGTCTGCTGGTTCTCCCGCAAGACAGTGGGTCCCAAGCAGTTTGGGACGGTTGCCATGGGGACGGTGACCATCCCTTTTTAAGTAGAAAGGACTCCGGACCTGGAAGTGGGTGGGAGTCCTTGGAAATCACTCAGGTGAGCTGTGGAGTGGAGAGGGAGAGGGCGGCGAGTGTCTGGGGACACGGAGCACCAGGGTGACCCGCTCAGGCTTTGAGGGCCGAGGTGGGTCTCCTTCCGGCCGCCGAGGCGGATGGGCAATGAAGGCCCGTGGGAGCTTGGCTGAAATGCAGAAGCTTGCGCTCCCCACTCCCTCCGGGGCCTACTGAAGGGGTGCGGGGGGATGGGGCCCAGGGCCTGCATTCCTCATCCCCAGCCCAGGAGCTTGCAGTACACCCTGAAGCCTGAGAACTGCCCTGGAGGCCTTTTGCTGCATCTCCAGAAACCCGAGGTCCTGTCTGGGTCAGTAGCTCATTAGCTGTGACTCTGCAGGACTTGCCTGCTCTCTCTGCACCTCGGATTTTTCTTTCACAAGCAAAGGAGTGTGGGCAGGAAGACTTTAAGGCTCCTTCTAACTCTAAAATTCCACGGTTTCAAGGGAAGGGAATATTGTCCTCGTGTTAAGGATTGGAAGATCGAGGCCCCGGGGAGGCTTGGTCCCTCTAGAGACCCGTCCACTGGAATCTAGGGGGCCGTGTCTCTGCGCAGCAGGGTGGGGAGCAGAGCACCCAGACCACTCGGGACTCTGGGCTCACAGGACACCTCACCTGTCCCCAGCATCCCTCCGGGAGCCACAAGGAGGAAAAGCTACTGGGTTTGAGAAACCACGGTGGCAGGCAGGCAGGGGGCTGTCTCTGGGCTCGGCTTCGGAGGTGCACGGACACCTGCCCCAGGGACGCGGCTCACACTGTGCCGAGGGTATGTCACAGGAAGGGCACATGCAGGTCCCAGAGTGGGAGGCACCTTCCTTCCCCTCCCTCTCTAACCACCGTGTATGTGGCCTGCAGGTCCCTGCCTTCAGCACCAGCGAAGAGATCCGAGCTCATCTTGCACCCCGAGACCTTGACATGCGTAGTTCTGGGGAGGGAAGGGCTGGGGGCATGGGGAGGGTGATTGGGGGCCACAGATCATGCTTTGTGTCAGTGACCCTGGCTCCCTGGGGGGGCTCAGGCCCTAGAGAAGGTCCACTATGGGGCCTGGAGCATGCAGGCATTTGGGGGCTCAGCCCCTGCAGGTTCCCGAGCCCCTCTCTAGGAAGGGGTGTCCTGGCAGCAAGGCCCCGGATGAGTTCCACCCTCCACCCTCCACCCAGGCCCGACTGACCGCTCCCTGGGGAGAGCTGCCCCCCACTTGCGGGAACCCATATCAGACGCGATGAGGGCCTGGCTTGTGCAGATGAATGGGAAGTCTCGTCAGGCCGACAAGGTAACCGGTGTCCCAGCCAAAGGGAGCCGGGTCCTTTCTCCCAGCTGACTCCAAGGTGACTCTTACTTCTTTCCCTTTAGAAATAAAAGCAGTTTTATTTCCCCAGCTGTAAAATAACAGGCTCCTTGGAAATGTGGGAAATGTAGATAAGTACCGTGAAGGAGGCAGAAACCACCCAGAATCCCGCCGCCGTCAAAGTTTTGCCGTATTTTATTTCTGTTCTGTGCCTATGCGCATTTACATTTTTAAACACGTTGCTGTGGCGCTGTGCGTTTATTACTGATTTGTTCTTTCTCCGATTAAGCCATGAGAATTCCCTGTCGTGACAGTTCCTTGAAGGCGTAACTTAAGGGCCATGTAGTACGTCATTTTATGGATCTATTCGTTGAAACGGCTTCCTATTGTTAGAAATGGGGGTTGTTTCCCTTTAGTTTTTTGGTGCATAAACAATGCTGAACCAAACACCCCATATACGGAAAACGTGGGGGTGCCTCTTGGTATTTTATTTCCTTGGGGTGGATTCTTTGAAGTGGAAATGTGGAGTGAGAGCCTATGGTGATTTTTAAACCTCTGGAATTTTTTTTTTTTTTTTTTGCCTAGTTGCACCCGGGGCAGCTGCCACCATTGGCAAATGGGGAGCACCTGTCTTGCCGCATCTTTCCCACTTTGATGTATTATTATTTTTTAAAACGTGTCTTCTATTTGATAGGCAAAACCCCGCCATCTGGTTGCTTTAATCTGACCGGTGGAGGGGATGTTTGGGGTGTGTTTATACACCCCAGAGTCATGTTCCCGGCAAGCGGCCTCCCTCGTGTCTGCGACAGGTCCGTACACGTCCTGTGTGCACCGGCTAATGCGTCTTTAACTGGTCCCTGCATCAGAGTGGTGTCGCGGGGTGTCCCCTCTCCCGTCATTACCTGTGTCCGGGGCCCAGCGTCAGCCGTTAGAGCACCCGGGCCTGGAGTCCTGGCGGCGAGTGGAACCCAAGGCGAGCTCGCCCTGTCTTCTGGCTCCCGGGGAGCCCGGCCACGTCCCGCTCCGCTGTCCTACACACTGGATCGCTCTGAAGTGTCACATGGGTTGTGCCACTCTGTCGGTTAACTCAAACGGAGGGCAGTGCACCTGCATCCCTGGTGCAGGGCGGCCCGGGGATGCCGTCCGGGGCTCCGTCCTGGAGAGGCCCCTCATGTCGTGAAGCCGCTGGCCGCCTCACAGCCGAGCGCCAGCTCTGGGCCAGTGGCCGCCCTCCGGGCCAGCAGCACCAGTGATGGCACCGCGGGAGCCCCGTGCATGCCCGTGCGTTGCCCTGAGGACCCGCGTCGGGCGCATTCGCGGCTTCCCGTGTCTGTCCTGGGTGCGGGACTGCAGGCCCGGAGCTGGCCTGGGCTCCTGCCCTCGGCCTCTGCCCGGCCCCTCCAGGCCCCGGATCCCGCCCACCCCACCCCCGCCTCTACTTCTCTGCCCCCCTGGTGCCCACGTAGCCTTCCAGCCTCCAGCCCTGTGGGCCCCCGACGCTGGCTGGGAGCTCTCCCGTAGGGCCTCCCTGGACGCTCCTACCTCTGCGACGCGGCTTGACATCAGCAGTTCCCGGTCTGGCCAGTTTGGAGGACGCGGGATGCGTGTTTTCCGTCCCATCTTCCCCAGAGGCTGGAACAGTAAATGGCGTGTCCGGAAGCCTTCTGATGGGTCCACTGCATTCAGAACAAGCCAGCTCCCTCTCGTGGCCCACAAGCCTTCCCCCACCGCCTCGTCTATCCCAGCCCAGCCGCGCCGACCCCCCGTGTCCCTGGGACACGCCAGCTGCTAGGACGTTTCCTCCTCA
Source organism: Vulpes lagopus (assembly GCF_018345385.1). NCBI lineage: Eukaryota > Metazoa > Chordata > Mammalia > Carnivora > Canidae > Vulpes > Vulpes lagopus. The sequence goes on from NC_054831.1 coordinate 132,819,931, forward strand.
AGGGGCTGTGTCTTCCTCAGCATCAGGTCCCCAGTCGGATGTCCCTACCTCCCGGAAGCCTTCCCTGACTGCCCTGCCTGGGCAGTCCCGCGCCGCCCCCCACTGAGGTCCATGTTACCTGGTCCACGAGACGTCCGCATCCCTGTGGGAGCAGAGGCCCCCGGGCCCATGCACCGCATAGAAGGAGCTCTGTGGGGCCGCGGGCACGTGTAGCTGACAAACGCACAGCCCGAGGCCTTTGCTGCTCAGATCACCGGCCTTGGCTTTTGTCCCCAGCCGCAGTCAGCAAAGGCTAGGCACCCAGACACCCCTGAGCAGAGGCGGAGGTCCGGAAATTTGGGTGCGTCCTGGTCGAACCCCACAGGCCCCGAGCCTCAGGCTCCCCACCGTGGAGGGAGGGAGCCAGCTGTGCCCGCCCCTCTGCTGGGGCACCGCTGGCAAGATGCAGGGCCGGCCGTCGGGGGGTCCTGGGGTGGCCGGTGCCCTAGCGCCCTGTGCTCTGCGAGGTGCAGCATGAGCGGCTGGCGGACGGCGTTGGGGTCTCCACGGCTGCAGAGCTCCGTGAACCCCGCTGGACGAGAACCAGCTTCCCCTGGCGTGAGCAAGCAGAAGGCTTCCAGGAAGGCTGTGGGGTGTCTCCAGGAGGCGCAGTTCCCGAGCCGGGCCGGGCAGTACCGCGGGTGAGCCCTGCTGGGCACCCCCCTGGCTCGAGCCTCTCTCGCGCTCTCGCCTCTGCCGCTCGCCGTCTTTCCCCTCCTCTCCGAGCGCCGACGGCCGTTCTCCACCCTCTCACCCGGTGGCAGAGGCTGTGCTCTCTTGGTCCCAATTGCCAGGTCCCAGGAGGAGGCTCGGTTTGGGAGCGGCCCCTCTGGGTCCGGTCAGGGCAGGGGATGGCCGCGGTGACACCGTCCGCAGGGACCGCCAGGGCGCGGGGTGGAGTTTTGGGAGGGTCTGGGCAGGCCGCCGCTAGGCATCTGTGACCGTGACCGTGGCTGTGCTTCCGGTTGACTGATGGCAGATGCATCCCCTAACGTTCCTGGGCCCTGGGTGTCCTCAGATACAGGTGATGGCACCCGCCCTCTGACCTCAACTGACGTCATGGGAAGAAACTCGAGGTGCAGTCTCCTCTGCTGCCACACACAGAAGCTGTTTTTTCTCTTTACGCGAATCACAGAAATGCCGATGAACAGCCCAGCTCCGCACACAACCTTGCAAATCCCACTGGATGTCACACTGGCGGCCAGTCCCAAGTGTCCGACGACCCACATAGATGGGGACCGTGCTCTCACAGCACATCCTCCCGCTGGCTCGCAGCCCAGCCCTGCGCTTCCAAGGCTGCTGATCGGGGAGCCTCTGGTGTCCTGTGCCCCCCACCCATCCTCTGGGCGCGTTATGGGCCAAGGGCCGGGGCAAGGGTCAGGACCCAGAGGGAGCTGTGGGCCCCTCAGGATTAAAGGGAAGATTCTCGGAGCTGAATGCAAACCAAAGAGGCAGGAATCGGGGTCCGGGCCCTGGCTCCATCCAAAGCTAGCAGTGGGACCTGCGAGGCTCGTCCCTCCTTCGGTTGCCCTGAATCACCTCGGGTGCCCTTTGGGGCAACAGGTGGGAGTCCTCGGAGAGGGTAGGGCAGGAGCCGAAGCGAGCACACGTGCCCGTGAAGAGCAGTTTCGAGCACCGCGCTGGCCGAGCTCCCAGAAACATGTTGGGGTTGGGGCCTCGTTCCTCCTCCTGGCTTCCGGTTTCAGGCCCCGGGCTAGCTGGCGGGGAAGACTCCCTCTAGCTCTGACTTTGGCTGGTCCTGCACCGTCCTGAGCCAGTCTCCTCCAGGTCATGGGATGGATGAGGGGCTCCGAAGCCGCCAGCTCCTACCACGAGTGTCTGGGGTGGGCTCCTTGGCACCGGTCCTGCCCCCCAGCAAGCACCTTTTAAATGAGGTGTGAGAGTATGTTCCCCTCTGCTGCCGCCTCATATCGAGAAGAGATCCCTCCAACAGTTACCAGAAGAGCCTTGCTTATTCACCAGACACCAGTGAGACGGTATCTGTCCTTGAACAGAACCATCATACGTGATTATGATTATCCGCATCAGAAAAGAAAGTTACCCACGGGGCTGCCTGGGTGGCTCAGTCGGTGAAGCATCTGCCTTGGGCTCAGGTCCTGGGATCGAGCCCCGCGTCGGGTTCCTTGCTCCGTGGGGAGCCTGCTTCTCCCTCTCCCTCTGCCCCTTCTCCTCTGCTCATGCTTTCTCTCAAATAAATGCAATTTTAAAAAAGAAAGAAGAAAAATAGAAAGGAGAAAGAAAGAAAGAAAAGAAAGAAAAAGAAAGAAAAGAAAAGAAAAGAAAAGAAGAAAAGAGAAAAGAAAAGAAAGAGAAAAGGAAGTTGCCCGTGGCCACATGGGAGCTTAGAGCCAAGGGTCAGAACATCCTGCCCCCGCTTCTTGACCTGGGCAAGTCACCAACTTTTCTGGGCTTTGGTTTTCTCGCCTGTCACCCCCCGGTGATCAAGGAAATGCTGACATAAAGGAGCTTTGGAAGAAAATGGGGAGCGCTTGCAAGAGAAGGGCCATTGTCAACCCATAAAATTCCAGGATGGGGGTTTATAGGTCTTCAGTCCCCCCGGACAGTCATGTGGCCAGAACCTCAGAACAGCAACAGGCAGCCCTCGATGGGCCTCGGGAGGGAAGGTGGGCATCCAGGTCACAGGAGCCACTAGACGACGGGCACACCTGGGCTTTAGGGTGCACTGCTGGGGACCGGAGTGGGGAGCACGGGGCGGAGGTGCTGAGCAGGGGAAGGAAGCTCCCAGCCAGTGCAGGGGCGGCGAGGTTGGGGAAGCTTGCGGTGAGCCCCGTGCCCCCCCGGGAGTCCAGGAGAAAGAACTGAGTCCCGTAGAAAAATGACTGGCAAGGGTAAGCAGCCAGGCACCGCTGGTGATTTTCTCTGGGTGAAAGAGCGGTTTTATCTTATTTTTTAAAAAAATTAATTAATAGGGGAATCCCGGGTGGCTCAGTGGTTTAGCACCTGCCTTCGGCCCAGGGCGTGATCCTGGGATCGAGTCCCACATCAGGCTCCCTGCATGGAGCCTCTTTCTCTCTCTCTCTCTCATGAATAAAATCTTTTTAAAAAATTAATTAATAGGCTATTTCTTAGGGGCGGTTTTAGGTTTCTGGAGAATTCAGCAGACCCTGCAGAGAGTTCCCATGTGCCCCCGCCCCCTCAGTTCCCCTCTTACTGACACCTCCTTGCGTTATCTGTTACAATTGAGGAACCATCGTGGAGAGTATTAACGTTATTAATTAGAGTCCACAGTGTACGCCAGGGTTCACGCTTTGTCGCGTGCATCCTTTGGGTTTGGGCAGACGGGTGACGTGTACCCACCGTCACGGTATCTTACGGGTGGTCTTGCCGTCCTAAAGGAGGCCTGTGCTCCACCTGTGGATTCCTCTCTGGAACCCCTCTCCAGGAAGCCTCAGCCCTTTTGCCGTCCCTGTGGTCCAGCCTTTAGCAGAATGGCACAGAGCTTTTCACTTCCTTTTCTTCGCGCTTTTCCACGTTGGCACGGTGGATAGGTACCATGTCCCCCACCTTACCTTTAGCCGGCGACAGCCAGGTGTGCACATCTGCCTTAGCCACAGCTGTCTCCCTCCTTCTCCAGACTCCCCTAGGCTCTCGGGGAAGGCCGCCCCTCCCCACTGCTGGACTCAGGGTACTGCACCGACCCCTCGCTGACTTCTGGAGGCCAGTCCACATCTTCATCAACAGCCCCTTTGTTGGACTCCCTTCAAATAACCCGGTTTGGGGGGGGGCCGTGTTTGCCCGCTGGGACCCTGACTTGAGCTCTCACAGATCCTTGAGCAGGCAATGATTGGAGGCGGATGCTGTGGGTTAGACTCTATTTCCCCAAATCATATGTGGAAGTCCCAACCCCTAGTCCTTCAGATGATGACCTTATTTTGGGGATAGGACTATTTTAAATATGACTAGGATTATTTTTTTTAAAGATTCTATTTATTTGGGAGAGAGAGAGCAAACGGGGTGGGGAGGCTGGCAGAAGGCCAAGGGAGAAGCCGACTCTCCACTTAGCAGAGAGCCTGGGGCGGGGCTCGACCCCAGGGCCCGGGGATCATGACTGAGCCCAAGGCCCAGACGCCTCGCCGACTGAGCCACCCGGGCACCCCTGGCTGGGGTTTGTTTGAATCCGGTTGGTTAAGACGTGCAGACACAGAAAAGACTGTTCGAAGGAAGAAATTGAACACTCCTAGGTCCTAGAGACAAGAAGCGTGGATGCCCCGAGGGAATGACGGGAAAGTGCAGGCAAGAATCTTCACTGTGGTTTTTGCAGGAGGAAGGGGCAGCGTAGGCGGGCTGGGCAGGTTTGCGGTTGGCTAGTTTGAGTAATTTGGGCAGGCTAGGGGCTGGGGGGTGGGGTGTCCCCTGTTATCCAGGCCCTGGCGTCATTCAGGGCAAGAGACAGTGTTCCAGATTGCAAGAGTCCCACCAAAGAAGGTGGGTGGGGGTGTGGCCTGGGACTGCTCGGTTTGCCTAGCGAAGGTGGCCTTCAGGTTGTTTACTGTCCCTAGGAAGTGGCGAACCCGGGGACGTTCCCTCCCCAGGTGGCAAGGCCCCAAGATGCTGAAGCTAAATGAAACCCGGAAGGTCAAAGACGTGATGAATACCGGGTCACTGCGGATGTGATTAGTTAGCGTAAGGGCACCAGGGCAGGCCCACGCACCCCGGGAGCTGGGCTTCAGTAGCCTCCCAAAACCATTTTTGGGGTCCAGCCATCAGATTTTATGACGTCCAAGCAAATTGCTCTGATTAAGGGGAAATAAGCACTAAAGGTCCAAATCAGGCTCTTGCGTATTTGATCGAGGTTGTCCCTGCCACCTGCCGCCAGCAGGCTGCCCCGCGGCTCATTCATCCAGGGTCTTCCTATGTTCCCGGCACTGAGCTCAGCACCCCAGGGCGGCCCCACCCAGTGCAAGACAGAGCGAGCCGCAGAGGAACAGCTGAAACCCACGGTAATATTCCACTGAATCCAGCATATCCAGAATGTCAGTTCTTCCCCTTGTCGTCCAGAGGAAAGTCACCCGCGAGATCTTGGCTCCGTTGTCTTCTTCGTTCCGAGTCTTCGAGGTCCGGGGCGTATTTACAGCTGCGGCGCATCTCAGTGCGGACCAGACCTGGGCTGGGGCTGCGGCGGCGGACGGCAGGGCCCGGGTCTGTCATGTGGCCCGGAGGGGATGGTTCCAGCCAACCTGGGTGGGTGTGACCCCAGGAGACTGGCTCCAGGATCTTCGTCACTCGCCGCCGTACAGCTTCTCGCATCTCATACCGGAATCCCGGGTGCCTCAGCGGCAAGCCCAGGCCTCTCGGATCCGGAGCCTCTGCTTTGGGCTCAGAACCAAACCCCGTCAGCGAGCTTTCCGGATCCGGAGCTTGGCCTGAACCCAAGGATGCACCTGAACGTCTTAGCAGGAACCAGAGTGGACGAAACACGCGTGAAAACAGGTTCAGTATCAAGCGTGGAGGACATGGCAGCGACCTGGACCACAGCTCTGCTCTCTGGCAGGGAACATTCCAGAAAACTCAAGCTTAGCTTATAGGATTACCCAGTCTATCTTTCTTCATTTTACAGGTGGGAAACCACGGCTCGGAGAGCTCGGGTGACTTGTCCTAAACCACACGGTGAACTAGTGAAAAGCCAAGGCCTAACCCCCCAACACCAGCAGCTGCTGGTCGGTCATGGTGCTCGTCGTCAGGCTCTGCACCTAGAGCCCCCGTCATTTGAACCCCGTTCCTCTACCTGCCAGCTGCGTGAGCCTGGGCAGATCCCTTAGCCTCTCTGTGCTTCGGTAGTCACGTGTATGAAGCCTGGACGACAATATTCATAGCTCGGCACGGGGCCTGGCACACAGGAAGCCCGAAACGCGCGCCAGTGCTATTATTATCAGCTGTGAATCGGCGCCTGTGTTGCCTCCAGAGGCTCAGGGGCTGCGGGTGCTCAGGACTGAGGGTCCCCCCCGGGCGGGGCTCCACCTCCGCCTCCCCGTGTGATCCCGGGCGCTCTCTTGGTTTCCTACGACAGATCATCGCACAATCAGGGCCTGGAGATCCCACAGATCTGGAATCTCACAGTTCCATAGGTCCGGGTTCCAAAACGGGTCTTGCGGGCTGAAATCGGGGTGTCTGTGTTCCTCGGGCCTTCCCTCGGCTCGCGGTCCCCGTCGCTGAGGCCTCTCCGTGTCCAGCATCGGCATCTCCTCCCCAGGGTCGGCACTTCTCCTCCGGCTCAGGAGCCCGGGGACGACGTTGGGCCCACCTGGAGAGTCAGGAGCAGCAGCCGACTCAAGCCCCTTCATCCCTCAGCTGCACAGTCCCTTTTACGATGATCACAGATGCCGTGGGTTAGGACGTGAGCCTCCTGGGGGCATTATTGTCTTCCACAGGGAAGCAGCTGCGGCTCTCTGGGCCTGTTCCCCCACCTGTGGAAGTAGAGGCTCAGGTAAAGGTGAAGGCCTCTCTGCCCGCACAGGTTGTTTCTAATAAGGGATCCCCCTCCCTGGGTGGCTCAGCGGTTTAGCACCTGCCTTTGGCCCAGGGCGCAATCCTGGAGTCCGGGGATTGAGTCCAACGTCGGTTCCTGGCATGGAGCCTGCTTCTCCCTCCTCCTATGTCTCTGCCTCTCTCTCTCTCTCTCTCTCTCTCTCTGTGTCTACATTAATAATAAATAAATAAATAAATAAATAAATAAATAAATAAATAAATCTTTAAAAAAAATAAGGGATCCCCCTCCTGAACCCCAGGGCCCTGGCCCCGTGACAGCAGTTGCCCCAGTGCTGGCATCACCTGAATACCAGATGGGGAGGCATCTGCTCCGGGGACCCCGGGCCTCCCCTTGGCCCCCCAGCTGCCGAAAGAACCATACATGTAACTAAAACCAACTTGATTGCTGACTTCCCAGGCAAGTCAGAACTGCTCTGCTGGTTTCAGAGCCATTTGAGACACAGAGAGAACTTTCCAGGCTGAGGGGGACAGCCGGCACCAGGGGGCCACGGTCCTGGGTGATAAGCGGCACAGGCTGGGAACACGAGCAGCCACCCGGGGACACCGGCGGGAGGCAGGCCTCACATGCTGAGGGGGAAGGACGGACGGGGTCCAGAGGGGACAGGGAGGCGGCACCACCGAGCACAGATGGGCACGGAGGCTGGATTCACAGCTGGGGTGAGGCTGTGCACGGGAGAGTGGCCGGTGAAGTGCCACAGATGACCGCAGTGGGAGCCGTGGTGTGGAGAGAGGATGGGCTGGGGTGACAGGCAGGGCTGCCTTTCGATCCACACCCTGGCAGATGAGCTGTGTGACTTTTGGCAAGTGACACAGCTTCTCTGAGCCTGGGTCTCTGCATCTAAAAAGTGCCTCACGGCCAAGTCCGTAGCAGTGTTATTCACGATTGCACCAAATACCCACGGTGAACGGACGCGCAAAATGTGGTCTCTCCAGACAGTGGGATATGAGTCAGCTTTAAAAGGAAGGACATTCGGGGGCGCCTGGGTGGCTCCGTCGGTTAAGCATCCAACTCTTGATTTTGGCTCAGGTCATGATCTCCGGGCCGTGAGATCGACCCCACTTTGGGCTCCATGCTCAGTGGGGAGTCTGCTTGAGATTCTTTCCCTCTCTCCCACTGTCCCCGACCAAATAAATAAGTAAATAAATAAAATCTTTAAAGGGCCATTAAGAAAGAGGATCGAGTGAGTTGATAATGGTGGAGATGGAGGACATGGAACAGGTGGGGGACATCGTGGTGGAGATGGAGGACGTGGGACAGGTGGGAGACATCATGGTGGAGATGGAGGATGTGGGACAGGTGGGGGACATTGGGTGGAGATGGAGGACATGGGGCAGGTGGGGGACATCATGATGGAGATGGTGGAACCAGGACAGGTGGGGGACATCATGGTGGAGATGGAGGACATGGGACAGGTGGGGACATCATAGTGGAGATGGTGGAAGGAAGACAGGTGGGAGACATCGTGGTGGAGATGGTGGAACCAGGACAGGTGGGGGACATCATGGTGGGGGTGATGCACATGGGACAGGTGGTGGAAGTAATAAGGGTGGTGATGGTCAAGATAATGACAGTGGTGGTGATGCTGGGGTTGGCAGTGGAAATGCGTGTGCACCTTCCCAAGGAATAGGATTTTCAGCCCTCAGTGATCATCTCTGCTCATTTCCTCCCCGGAGGAGGGCAGGCTGGGAAACCTGCGGTGAGTGTTGATTTTCTATCTACGTGCGGCGACCGATGTGGGCGTCCTGAGGTCCCGGGCTGCAGGTCGGGCTGGAGTGTGGGCTAGCGGACTCAAGTCACAGCGCTGGCCTCTGCTGCCCATTCTGCACGACATGCTCTGTGGAGCCAGAACCAGCAAGAGCCCGAGGCCCGGCGCTGCGGGTGCACCTTCCTCCGTGGAAATCAGCTGATGACCTAATCAGACTAAGTGTCCGCGGCCGAGACACGGAGGACAACTGGGAATTTCCCTGATGCCGCAGCCCGTAGTTAAGGAAAGTTACGGTGGAGAACAAACGCCAGCACTATAGGAAATTAGGGCCGGCGTTCCCAGCACCCTGCCCCCCAGGCCCTGCAGGGTGCCGCCCCTACACCAGGCCTCCTCTGTGACACCAGAGGCTACAGTCGGGGCCATGGTACCCACACCTTCAGGTACGATAAGGCGGCGGCAGTCCCCGATGCCTTCGGGTCTAACCTCTATGCTGCTGTGAAATCGGGACGCCGGGGCCGGAAGTCTGGCTGTGTGCGCGAACGAACACAGTGCTGCTTCTGTGTCCTGGCCCTTCGGGTTTGGAGTTGTGGGAGGCCGGCAGGGAGGACGGCCACCTGGCACGGTTCCCCAGCCCACGCTGAGCCCTCTTCCTCCAGCGTGCAGGAGAGGAGAGCGATGAGAGGGGGAGCTCTGGTCAAGAGCAGTGGAACCAAAGCCCGGTGGTCGAAGCCCGTGCCCTGGGAGCTGCAGCTCCAGCAGTGGGTTGGCTGGAGAGCATCGGCCACACTCCCCAACCCTCCCTGACACCAGGCCCTTCTCACACTTTGAGAAGTCATGCGAAGCTTTTAGTCCGCGTCTTAGGCAGGCAGTTCACGGAAGAACCACTCCAAGTGGCCGATGAACCCTTGTTACAACATTCAGCTCTACTAGTCACCAGAAATGCAAATTCAATCAGCAGTTATGCCCTTTTGGGGCTGATGAGATTGGCAAAGATGAAAGAGTGACCACATCCATCGCTGGCGCAAGTCCACGGAGCCTTTAGCTTGTGGGGATGCATCGTGGGGAGATAATTAAGAACGTGTGTATAGATGCCCGTAGCGGCGTTGCTTCTAGTAAGAAAAAACCTGGAAGCCCCGTGGGATCTGCAGAAGTAAATCATGGCTCATCCACGCAACACTGTGCCCGCAGCCATTACAAATCATGTTTGGGGGACGCCTGCCCCCCAAACCATTGGGCGTCTGACTCTTGGTCTCAGCTCAGGTCTCCATCTCAGGCTCGTGAGTTCAAGCCCCGCCTCGGACTCAGTGTTGGGCGTGGGGCCGACTTCAAAATAAATGAGGAAAGAAGCCAGTGACACTTGTTAATTGTGTTGGTCAGAGGGAAGGACATTCCCAGTGTGGTTTTGCAGCCGAGCGGCAGGGCCTGGTCTACGTGGGCGAGCTCTGTGCACGTGTGCACACGAGAGACCCAGGGGAGGATAAGCCAGCGTGTTAGATACGCATTTATGGGCCCTTTGGTCCTCCTTTTTGTTTATTTCTGTTCTTTCAGTGTGCACACGGGCGTTGCCTAAGTGGGGTCGGGAAAAGAAAAATATATTTTTAATGACGAAAGTGCTTAGAGGAGCTTGGCGTTGATGGCTCGGGGGGGGAGGGCCCCAGGGATCCTCTGGCTGCAGGCCTGTTTGTTGGCAAGGGGCACGAGATTAATCTCAATCTACCATCCGCTGTGTCACCGTCTATTTCGGGAGAGTGGCAGCTCTTCACCCTCTCCAGCTCAGGTGTCAGCTGCTGGGGAGAAGTCATCAGTCAAGGGGACAGAGCAGCAGCAGGCGGGGTGCCAAGCCGCCGTGCACGAGGAAGGAGGCATGTCTCCAGGGCCCTACTCCCGCGGGGCAGGGCCGCCGCTGGGCCAAGTGGGCTCCGGCCCCCTTCGCGGTCACTGGAGGCTCAGTTTACCAGGACAGAGAGGCTGTGGCCCAGTGTCGGTCACGTGCTGACCCCCGGCCAGGGAAGGACCATGCATTTTGTAAGAGGGACCCGAGGGGTGAACGGCGATGGCCCAAAATGCAATGTGGGAGCAGCTTCCAGATAAGGAGACGGGGAGGATGAGAGGCCAAGGGCAGCAGCTAACGATCGCACATGAGACACCTAGAGCGGGTTGGACTGTGTCCCCCCGAGAGATCTGCTGAGCCCTGAAGCCTGGCACCCATGAGTGCGACCTTCTTTGGATAAGGAGTCTTTGCCGATGTAATTAAGGGTCTCAAGCTGAGCTCATCCCGGATTTAGGATGGGCCCTGAATCCAACGGCGGGTGTTTTTATCAGAGGGAGATTTGACAGAGGCAGAGGGTGGGGCGATGCTGCCATAAGCCAAGGAGCTGCTGGAGCCTCCAGAGCCGGGGGCGCCCCGAAAGTATCCCCCCTCGAGTCTTCTGGGGGGAGCCCGGCCCTCCTGGCACTTTAATTGCAGACCCCCTGGCTACCCGGTTGGCGGTCACCGGCTAGGGCGGCCCTAGGAAACGAATGCAACGCCCAGACCCTTGAGCGTGACCTTGTGCGGTCCTTCCCCTGAGCCCCCTGCGCTTGGGCCGTTGCTGGAGGGAGCGCGGGTTCCAATTCGGGTTTGCACCTTGGCTGTGCAGCCTCCGCATAATTATATGCCCCACGGGAGCTTAGAATGCCCTGCGGGGATTTGCACAAGCATTTTGAAGGCGACAGGGGAGTGTAACGGCCACACGCCCGGGCTCTGGAGTCACCCTGCCCGACGCAGAGCCCCTGCCTTCCCGTTTCTTCGCCGCATGACCTTGAGCACGTGACACACAGTTCGGGTTCCTTACCTGCGAACCAGAGTCGACATAGTACTCGCCCCAGAGATGGTTTTGTGGATTAAGGCAGTGTAGACAGTGCAGAGTGCTTAGAGGGACACCTGGCAGGTGGTAGGACTCCGGGGGGTGGGGGTGGGGCACGGGAGAAACGCGTACAGCTTCTGTTTCTTCGCAGGGAGTAGAGAGTTCTCTGTGGATGAATTTGGGGAAAGCGACGTTTGTCCTGCCCGGGAGGGGCCTGCGCTTGTCCAGCACCAGGCGCCGTCGGGAGGGATGGTCCGTGTGTCCGAGCAGGCGGGTTAGGAAGCTCTGTGGCTGCACGGCCGCTCCCGTCCTATCCTGCATCCCTATGTTCATTCAACTGCCTGCGTAGGTAACAGGGCAGGGGGGGGGATGGGGAAGGATCGGGGAGGCGGGGACAGCATCTCTGGAGGGGGCCTGAGAAAGCAAGTGAAGGAGTGAGGCAGGTGGTGGAAGCAGGTGCAAGGGCCCTGCGCCGGCCTGTGCTTGGGGTGTGGGAGGAATGGGAGCAAGGTGGAGTGGGAGGCTTGGAGGGAGGCGGGAAGCAGGGTGGGTGGTGAGATGAGAGAGAGGAGGAGGCTGGGGGGTGGGGGGTGAGCCGGAGGGCGGTAACCACCTGGCCGTGGGGTGGAGGGCCTGGGGCTGCCCACAGAGCAGGAGCAGGGGCGAGTGTCCGGCCATCGGGAGGTGACTTTCCGGTCTCCTCCTGGGGATTTCAGGTCTCCTGTCCCCTCGGTTCTGGATTCTGGGGGGGGGGGGGCGCGGCTGCAGCGACTGGAGGGGTGCACGTCCAGGGTGCCAACGGGGCCGTGAAGCCAGCAGCATCGGTAGCTGCCAGCGTTCCTGCCCCGAGAACCTGCCGGGGGTGCCGTCCCCCATCGCGCACAGGGGAGTGGCCTCCTGACCTACCCCCTCGGGTAGCCCCCTCGGCCCGCCCGGCAGCCTCCCCACCCGGACACCTCCGCGTGCCAGGCTCCCAGCTGGGGGCCGGCGGTGTAGACAAGGTAGGCACAGCCCCTCACCCTGTGGAGGATGCACAGGGGCTCCGGGGAGAGGTGGCAATCAGGGCGGGCTTCCAGTAGGAGGTGTGTCCTGACTTCTGAACAGGAGACGGCCCACCTCCTTCAGAGGGCGAACCTTTTAGGCCTCATGAGACATCTGGCCTCTTGGAACTACTCAAGCCTGCGGTTACAGTGCGGGAGCTGCCGAGAGGAGGGGGAGGCCCGCGGGCCTGGCTGTTCCAGGGTGATGTGACCTGCACAGGGTGGTGGGGGGACGTGGCTGTGGGGCCGTAGGCTGGGGCATCTGCTCTCAGAGAAAGTCCCTGGGCGCTCGCTGCAGGGGGACGGGAAGGACGGAGACAGCAGGTGCTTCCCTGCGGCGGCCTGGATCTGGGGTCGTTTTCCCAGGTGACCACAGGCCCTTTGCACAAGGAGAATAGGGAGCGCCGAGTCGTTCCTAAGGCCCCGCATGTGCATCGCTTTCCTCTTGTCCTACCCTAACTTCAGCGGCGCCCGGGAGTTCCTCTTATCAAAGGTTGACGGTGACGATGTATGTTTCCCGTGTCCTTAGGGGGCAACATTATAAGCTGTGGCCCTATGGCAGGCTGTTTCCCTCCTCCTCTTCCCCCTTTTTCCTCTCCTCCTCCTCCTCCTCTACTTCCTCTCTTCCTCTTCTCCTCCTCCTCTTCCTCCTCCCCCTCCTTCTCCTCCTCCTCCTCCCTCTCTCTCTTCTACTTCTCCATCTTCCTCTTCCTCTTCCTCCTCCCCCTCTTCCTTCTCCTTCTTGTTCTTTTTCCCCTTCTTCTTCCTCTTCCTCCTCCTCTTCCTTCTTCTTCCTCCTCCTCCTCCTTCTTCCTCTTCCTCTTCCTCCTCTCCTTCTCCTCCTCCTCCTTCTCCTTCTTCCTCTTCCTCCTCCTCCTTCCCTTCCTCCTTTTCCTCCTCCTTCTTCCTCTTCTTCTTTTCCTTCTTCTCCTTCTTCCTCTTCCTCCTCCTCCTTCTTCTTGTTCTTTTCCTCCTTCTCCTTCTTCTTCTTCCTCCCCCTCTTCCTTCTTCTTCCTCCTCCTCTTCCTCCTCCTCCTCCTTCTCCCTCTCCCTCTTCTTTTTCTTCTTCTCCTTCTTCCTCCCCCTCCTCTTTCTTCTTCTTTTCCTTCTTCTCCGTCTTCCTCTTCCTCCTCCTCTCTCCTTCTCCTCCTCCTCCCTCTTCTTCTTCTCCTTCTTCCTCCCCCTCCTCTTTCTTCTTCTTTTCCTTCTTCTCCTTCCTCCTCCTCCTCTTTCTTCTTTTCCTCCTCCTTCTTCTTCCTCTTACTCCTCCTCCTTCTCTCTCTTCCTCCTCCTCTTTCTTCTTCCTCCTTCTCCTTCCTCTTCCTCTTTATCCTCCTCCTTCTCTTTTTCCTTCTCCTTCTCCTCCTCCTCCTTTTCCTTCTTCTCCTTCTTCCTCTTCCTCCTCCTTCCCTTCTTCTTCTTCCTCCTCCCCCTCCTCCTCCCCCTCCTCTTCCTCTTCCTCTCCTTCTCCTCCTCCTCCTTCTTCTTCCTCCTCTTCCTCTCCTTCTCCCCCTCCTCCTTCCTCTTCCTCTTCATCCTCCTTCTCTTTCTCCTTCTCCTTCTCCTCCTCCTCCTTCTTCTTCTTCTTTTTTTTTTTTTTTTTTTTTTTTACCAGTTTTGTAAAATCCCAAAGCCTGAGGACCACAGCTCTAGACTGTAGGCTCTCAAGAGATCTTTGTCGTGGGCAGACAGTCTTCTCCTCAACCTCTGGCCATGCCCATCACCCCCAGGCTGCGTCTGGGACACAGACTGGCTGAAGCCGCTGCCCCGGGGGCTGCACACCCAGAGGCTCGCACAGGGACCAGGCAGAGATGACGAGTGAAGAGGCTCGCGGCATGTGTCCTGTCTCATTAGGGCAGCGTGACGGGTGCGTCCGCGTGACGGTGCTGCCTTATTGCCTGACTTCCACAGGCTTTTTTCAGACTCTTGAAAGACTACCACCATCACATTGACAAAAAGCAAATTTTTTTAAATGTCTTAATCCAAATTCTCAATTCCTGGCCGTGACTGTCTGGTGACTCCACACTCAGCCCACTGGAAACCCAGCAGGGACCATCCTCTGGGAAGATGCCGTGTCTAGGGGGCCCCATCCCGTCTTGGAGGCACATCCAACACCCACCCACGCTTTCAGATTTCACCTGTGCCTCTTGCCTGTGAGGCCTTTCTCATTCCACCCAAATAATCCTTCACGCTCAAACGTATTCACTTATTCCATAAATATCCATGAGAACATACTAGACCTTCTAGGCACCCTGCCTCTTCATTCTCTAAATCTGTGAAGCCCTGCAGATCCCCAGCCGTGTATTATCTTCCTTTCCAGTAGCTTCGTGTATTTTAGGTGCGGTTCCTCTGTTGGATTATAAACGTCCTGGGGCCGGGGACAACATAGGCAGATGGAAGAAACAGGGGCTTTGGAGTAAAACAGACCAAGCTGAGTGTAGCTTGAATTCTGGCTCCACCAGTTAATCGTGTACAAATTGCCAAAGATATCGGAGGCCCATTTCCTCAGCTACGAGTTGAGCATAGCGCTGCTCACCTCCCAGAGGAAGGAAGTGATAAATGACATGTGCTAAGGGGCGTGCACTGCATCAGAGCACTGCAGGTGTCAGCACCCGGTACCCACACGACCACGCACCCCCTTCCCGGTCTAGGGCGTGCGTCAGGCCTCAGGACGTTGTAGGTGAATTATACTGAAGTGCGAGACGTGCATATTCTTTCTTCTCAGAAATCTGCCCAGTGTGTCTCCCCTGGGCCCTGTCCCAGCCCTGCTCTTCTCCCCGTGTTGATTCACTGGGGACTAGCTCTTTGCAACGTGGCTGCTAATCCTTGATGATGTATCACGTGCCCAGCTTTTTAGGGGCCCATGTTCTTCATTTAAAAAGAGAATGTAGAAAAAAAAAATAAATAAAAAAAAAATAATAAAAAGAGAATGTAGGCCAATGAGCACGTGAAAAGATGCTCAGCGTCACTAGTATTAGAGAAATGCAAATCAAAATCACATCCACAAAAAATGAGATACTACTTTACACCCATTAGGATGAGCATTATTATTATTATTATTTAATGTGACATAAGTCTGGGTAAGGATGTGGAGAAATGGGAGCCCTCGTGCGCCGCTGGCAGGGACGTGAAGTGGAGCAGCCACAGTGGAACCTCAGTTGGTTGAGGAGCTGACTCTGGGTTTCGGCTCCAGTCGTGATCGCAGGGTCCAGAGATCCAGCCCCCGCATCGGGCTCCTCGCTCGGTGGGGAGTCTGCTTGAGGACTCTCTCTCTGTCTCCCTCTGCCCCTCCCTCAACACACTCTCTCTCTCTCAAATAAATAAAATTGGAAAAATATAGAGAGGAAGAAGGAGAAGGAGCGGAGGAGGAGATTGGAGGGTAGATGGAGGAGAAGCCACACTCCCTCTGTGGTCAGAGAATGACTCTCGCCACACAGATGGGCCATTTTCCACGCCGCTAAATCCTTGCTTTCGCTCCGAGCTCCTCCCGCCTCCCGTCAGGTGTTCCAGGCAGGTGGAGGAAAGGAGACAGTTTCATTCGACTTTTCGCCTCCGATCAATATAATGAAAAAACACCCCTCTTGCTACCGCAGAAAAACACGAAGAGCGCTGTGGTGGTGGCTTCTGGATGCTCCGGCAGACGTTATTCCAGGGGTGCCTACGAGGGCGCCTTTGGGTGACATGAACTTCCAATCAGCAGACTGGGTGAAGCAGAGTGCCCTCCCCCGGGCTGGTGGGCCTCACCCAATCAGTTGATTAGAACAAAACAAAACGGATCCTCCTGTGAGTAGGTTTGAGGGGGGGGCGGGGAGGATGCCTCCTGCCTGACGACCTCGAGCTAGGACATCACTTCCCTCTCGCCTTCTGACTTGGGCTGAGACGCTGGCTCCTCCTGGGTGCTGAGCCTGCCAGTATTCAGACGGGAACTCCACCATCAGCTCTCGGGGTCGCCGGCCTTACCAGCCTCTCGAGAGCCCGGACTCATGCGGACTCACCCTCCTCAGGTGTCTCGAGTCAGGTGTGGGCACAATTTGAAACCTTGAGAAACTGAATAAAACAAACGCTGTTTTTCCAAGCACGAATGGTGGCCAGGCGCCATGGCGAGAACTTTCCAGATGGGCCTTATTTCATGCTCAGGCCGCCGTCAGCAGGCCAGCTGGGGCGCTGCTCCAGCTCACCGGGGGGTGTCCCTCGGCGTCCACATTCGGAGCCCTGCTCCTGACAAGGGCGGCCTCTCTGGTCCCTCCTCGGTCAGGGTCTGGGGGCAGGAGGGTTGCTGGAGTGTTCTAGGGCATCTCTTTAAAAGCCAGTCTGCCTGAAAGGAGCTTGTTCTGAGGGGCTGGGCGGGTCTGGGCAGCCCCAGGGGAGCGCGTGGGACAGGGTGGCCATCAGCGTGGGGCCTGGGGTCAGTCCCAGCTCCATTGTTCCCTGGCTGCGAGGCCTTGGGCAAGTCACCTGATGCTCTGTGCCTCGGTTTGACCATCTGTAAAAGGGGGATAGTCATGGGGCCCCTTGCTGGGTTGGCGTGAGGATCAAATAAGCTAAAGTGCGTGAAGCCCTGAGAGCAGTGCCCAGTGCACCCCAAGTGCTGCCTCGGCATTGGCTTTCGTTTGCTGTTCTACACTCAGACAGCGGAAGACATGGGGGTCCGGAAGGTAGAGAGAACATTCCAGATCAAGTAGGGACATCCCAGGGCCCCCTGTCCCCGCGTGTGCCCTCCCCTGCCCCACCTTTCCCCTGGCCCTGCCCTGCTGCCCACCCTGTTGGACCTGGGGTCCTGAGGCCAGGACTGGGTCTTTCTCTTCTTCCTTGCATCCTGCGTCCTCCGTCTTCTCCCTCCTTGCACCCTCCACGGCCTGCAGCGTGAAACCTCCCTCGCCTAACGCCCGAAGCAAAGCAGCCCACTTGGTAACGCAGCTCAGGGTGCCGACGTAGCCCTGCCGTCGGAGGGAGCTCACTTAGCCGGGCTCACCCCCCTCCAAGGTTCTTGACCAGGAGGACCCGAGGCCCCCTCCGAGGGGCCCTGTGGCACTGCTGGGGCGCATTTGCGATGGTCATGCTGGGGGGCACGGCTCTGGCATTGAGCAGCCGACAAACCCCCGCACCACGCAGGCTCGCCTCCCGCGACACTTCCCACCCGAGACGCCTACAGGCCCAGGGGGAGGAGTCTGGGCTAGAGTAAGACCCCGCAGGGGAGGAGGGGGCCCCAAAGTGCCCGACTCCTGAGTCCTGCAGCCAGCGGACGCCCGGTGCCCCCCGTGGACCTCGTCTGCGCGGCTGTGGCTTCATGGACCTCGCTCCCGGCCCCACCTTTGTGAGCCGCGAGGACCGTTAGGACAGTCAGGACAGCGACAGCGACAGCGTATCCTACCTGCAAGCTGCATCAGGCGCCACTCCAGAGTCTCCCACCCCCCGGGGCGTGTGCGGGACGTTTTGCAAACAAACCTGTTTCTTCCAGCCACAGAGAAATGTGAGAGGACATTTCCGAAAAGCGTCGCTTTGTCGCTTTGTCGCTTTGTAAAAATGCCAAGCGTAACCCCAAGGCGCGGAGACGCTCGTGGAAGCTGGCATCGACTCAAGGAGTCTTGGCAAGCACACGTTGGGTTTAAGTGGCAGCCTCCGTGGCCTCTGTTGTTCCGTCGTGGTTGTTTTCCAGTCAGTGCTGCTTCTCGAAGGCAAGAACTGCTGGAAAGTTCTTCTAAAGGCCATAGTGACCTGGTACGGGTTTGAAGATCGCAGATGTTATCTTGGAAATAGAGACCTCCTGTGCTTCGTAGGCGTCTGCCTTGCTTGTGTCCACACCATCGGGGCTGGGGGCAGGGTGGTTAGAGGAGGCAGGTCACTCGATCGGTCCACTTTCCATTGAAGAAAACGGGGACTCCAAGGGAACCCCGATAAACGCCTTCAAGGGATATAGGAGACAACTGTCTCCTCTTGGGTTCAAATGCATTTAAAATGCTTCTAAGTAGTAAACGAAAGTTTGGCTTCTTCAAGAAAAAGAAAGTCACAAAACCAGTTCAAACCTAAGCTGGAGAAACATGCCGAGCTGTCTCGTCCAGCTCACTCCTTGGGTGCGTAAGGTGGGCGCGGAATCGGGGAGCCGAGGGGCTGTGAGTCTGGTTGCCAGGCAGCGGTTCCCATGGGGATGGGAGCATCGGCGGGTTGGCTGTAGGCCACGTGAAAGACGGGCCAGGACCGAAGGAAGGAGGAGGCCTCTGCTTCCGAGCTGGAGAAGGAGAGATACACAAACAAAGACCCGAAGGGTGGTTGCGGGGTTGCTGAGCGATGAGCGGGGGGCTGCTCTTTGCAGGACAGGAGCCAGCTCGTTAGGGAGGTGCGAAGACGTCATTCGGAGATGGGTTGAGGGCCAGCTTCTTGAAACCTGGAAGTGCAGAAAAAGAGAGCAACAGCCGATTTTCCTGAAAGCTGAAAGGAAGCCAGCGGAACGCAGAGACTGCAGGCGGTTGAACTTAATGTCAAAATGTGTCCTCGCTTCTGGGGAAGCTGAGTCACTGAACGAGCCATGTGAGCTCTCAAGGCTTCGCGTTCTCATCCATAGGGTGGGCATAATAACACCACCCGCCCCATAAAGTTGCGGAGAGAATTAAGAGCACGTTTGTCTGCACATAGTAAGTGCAAAAATGTGAGTGTAGTTTCGACTGCTTTATTGTAAACAGTTCGTGACCGTAACTTGACTGTGCATCAGGCAGCGCGTGGGGATTATCCCTGGTAACAAACAGTCTTTGCTGGCTGACCCCTCACACGGGTCTATGTTTCGTTCACGTCCAGGGAGGGTTTGTATCAGCTTCCTAGGGCTGCTGTAACAAAACATCACAGGTGGGGGGTGGACGAGGGGGGTGTCTAGATAAAAGACATCGGTTTTCTCACAGTTCTGGAGGCCGATGTCCCAGACTGAGGTGCCAGCAGGATCGGTTTCTGGTGAGGTCTCTCTTCCTGGCTTGTGGGCGGCCACCTGCTCCCAGAGTCGTCCCATGGCCTTACCTCTGTGCACACGCAGAGGGAGGGAGGGAGAGAGAGATCTCTGGGTTATTTCTCCCTCTTCTTAGGAGGACACCACTCCTTTGAGATTACAGCCCCACCTTTCTGACCTCATTTAACCTTAATTATCCCCCTAGTATTATCTCTAATTAACAGTCACACTGGGGGTTAGGTCAACAACCTGTGAATGTGGGGGTGGGCACATAATTCAGCCCATAACCGGGCTGGTGGTGGAGGCGGGGCCTCTGTTCGTGATGTTCGCTTGCAGACCCTGGCGAGTCGGGGGCTTCATCTCCACCCACGTCCACGTCTCCCTCCTCAGCTCATACTGAACGCCCCTGTGCCCACGCTGCTGCCCCTGGCTACACGGTGCTCCCCGAACACTGAGCTCCTTGCCAGGTTCCTGTCTCTTCTGCCTATGGTCTTCTTCCATGACTGGTTCCATCTGGTTCTTTAGGTCTTTGCTGAAACAGTAGCTCCTGAACACCCCATCTGAGGACGGTCCACTTCCCCAGACACCATTTTACCCTAGTGTGTCATCTTCACGTTTATTTCTTTTTCACACATGCATGCACACACAAAAGCATTTATTTATGGGGATCCCTGGTGGCTCAGCGGTCTAGCACCTGCCTTTGGTCCAGGGCATGATCCTGGAGTCCCGGGATCGAGTCCCACATCAGGCTTCCTGCATGGAGCCTGCTTCTCCCTCTGCTTGTGTCTCTGCCTCTCTCTGTGTCTCTCATGAATAAATAAATATTTTTTTAAATAAAATAAAGAAATAAAACAGAGATTGCCAGGGTTCCTCTGGGCATTGTCAGAGTGGGTGTCCAGAAGCTCTCCAACTCCCCGGGGAACCTGCCCTTGAAAACTCTCTCCAGGTGATTCCGAAACACACGGAAGCTTCGTAGAAGCTTCGGTGCCTGCCGTTTGGAGGCCACCTTCAGATGCAGCCTATTTTGCCCGCTCCCGTGGAGGGAAAGCCTTCCTAGAGTAGCGGAGTTGCTCCAGCGCTGTGCTAACCCTCTGTTCCCTTTCACCCTGAGGACCATGACAAGAAGGAAGGCATCCAGCTCGGGAAGCAGCCCGCAGTCTGGAGCCCACCGCGCCCCTGGCACTGCCCCGGCCCCCTGCATCGGCCCCTCCTCCGCCCCAAGGCCTGGTACCCAGGTCTGCAGAGGCCCTGGCCCCAAGTCTCCTCTGGCTTCACCACCTGAGGGGCTGGAGACCCGGAGTCCCACACCTTAGAGCAGGGCGAGGGGGACCGAGGCATTCTGATTTTCCCAGGGATTACTAAGGGGCTCTTTAAAAAGCTTCCAGGCCATTATCACCACCCCCAGCCCAGCCCTCCCACTCGCTCTGGGGGACCCCCTGCTCCCCACTTGGCAAGCCCTCGCCTGCCCACCTCCGGGCCATTCTCCGACCTCTCTCACCGCCTGCCTTTTCCACAGGCCGTGAGCAAATCCAGTGCTCCCTGCCCCTGGGGAACAGGAGGATATTCCTGCACGAGCTGTCCGAGGCCAGCTTCAGCGAGTGCAGGTTCAGCCTGTCGCTCACGGACCTGTTCATCATCATCTTCTCGGGCGTGGCCGTGTCCATCGCCGCCATCATCTCCAGCTTCTTCCTGGCCACCGTGGTGCAGTGCTTCCAGAGGTGTGCCCCCAACAAGGACACCGAGGACGAGGACGAGGACGAGGACGACTGAGCTGCGCCCCCTCCCCGGCTTGCCTGAGCCTCCCGAAGAGAGGGGTGCGGGGAGGTGGGAAGGAGCCGACCTGCAGCGCCCAGAGCAGCACCTGCCCCTGACTGCGCACCTGGGCGCCCACAGTCTAGAACCTGCAGGGTAGAGGAACCCAGGAGGGGTTCTGGGGGGACCTGTCTCCCCGCCGGAAGTGCGAGAAGCGGGGAGGGGACGGCCCAGCCAGGCGTCCCCATCGCACTGAAGCCAGGGGGTGCGGACCCTTGTAGGTCCCTCCGCCGGACTGGTTTGTGCATCGTCCTCTGGCCTGGACTGGGAGACCAAGCAGCGGCTTCCTCTTCCTCCTCCCCCACACCGACCCAGGATGCAGCAGCTCAGACGAGCCTCGAATCCGGGGCCCTGTCCCCAGAGCGGGACCTGTCCTGCCTTAACGGGCTCGAGCGGGGAGGTGCGTGTGGCTGCCGTGCACCGAGGGAAGAGCCAAGGCCCGGCCAAAGGGTGTCTGTCGCTGAGCTTTGGTGAGCAGCTGAGGAAGGCTTTTGCCGGCGGAACTCACACCCTCAGCCTCAGCAGCTCGGCAGAGGAAGGACGGGGATCGATGTGTAGTCACGATGGCCTCTGTGCCCCGTCACTCCTCCCCCTGCGATGCAACCAGTTGTCTCCCTTCCCCAGCCCCCCCTGGCCCCCCAGCTCGAGTGTCTCCTCGACCAACTAACATCTGACCCGTCTCTGTGCTGACACCGGCCCGGACTTGTCATCCCCAGAATCTGCGGTAAACTGTCCCGAGGCCAGGATTCCAAAAATCAGGTTGCATTGGATCAACAAAATGTTAAAAGAGAAAAAGGGAAAAAAACCCTAAGCCTGAGACTCGGCCCCTGAGAAACCTCCATCCGCGGCCTTAGGGCATGTGTGACATTTGTTTGCAGCACAGGGTGTGACAGGAGGTGTTTTCCTGGATGTGCAAGATGGCGCTTTGGGGCAGAGAGAATATGCAGCCGTGTCACACGCCCACAGGCTGATACAAGGTGACGGTGTCAGAGCATCAGACCCTGCTGGGGACCGAGACATAGACGGGGCCCGAGAGAAGCCCCTGGGTGTTTCGGGGTGGGTGGATAGATGGGTGGATGGATCCTTTGTTTCTTACAATATATTCCTCACGTGTCCTTCTTCCATTGCTTCCTTCCATCTCTGCCTCCGCAAATCCCAACTGAGCGCTTGCGAAGGGCCAGGCCCTGGTCCGGACAGCGTGGGTGTGGGTGTGGGTTGAGTAAGAAGACAGGGCCCCTGCTCACTTGGCCTCTGTTCTTAGCGGAGAACACAAAACAAACAAGTAGATAGAACTGTAATGGCAGGTAGAGAGAAGCCCCGTGAAAGAGGTGAGTGAGATCCTGCGAAAGAGTCACGGGTGAAAGCTACTCAAGAATGGATAGTCGGTGTGTTAGCCCGGGCTCTCCAGAGCAACCACACGGAGACATGTATGCTGTATGTCTGTGACTGTCCGTCCATCCAGCCATCCACCCACTCACCTAACCATCCACCACCCACCCATCCATCCACCCACCCATCCATCCATCCATCCACCCACTCAACTAACCATCCACCACCCACCCATCCACCCATCCACCCATCCACCCACCCACTCACCTAACCATCCACCCATCCACCCATCCACCCACCTAACCATCCACCCATCCATCCACCCACCCATCCATCCATCCATCCACCCACCTACCTAACCATCCACCACCCACCCATCCACCCATCCACCCACCCATCCATCCACCCACCTACCTAACCATCCACCACCCACCCATCCACCCATCTACCCATCCACCCACCTAACCATCCACCCATCCACCCATCCATCCACCCATCCATCCATCTAGGTTATAAGGAATAGGTTCCCATGAGTATGGAAGCTGAGAAGTCCCACTATTTGCAGTTGGCCAGCTGGAGACCCAAGGAGAACCAGTGGTGTAGCTCCAGTCTGAGTCCAAAGGCCTGAGAACCAAGTGGGCCGGTAGGCTGAGTTCCAGTCCGAGGGCAGGGGAAGACTCCGCCCAAGCGGCCAGGCCGACAGGGAAAGGTGTGGGGAATAATTCTCCCTTCCTTCCCCTTTTTGTTCTCTTCAGCCCCCGACAGATTAGACCCGGCCCATCCACACTGGGGACGACACGCTCCTCAGTCTACAGCTCGTAACGCTGTTGTCATCCAGAGATTCGCCTACGGCCACACCCGGGAATAACGTTTAACCACATATCCGGGCACCCTGGAGCCCGGCAAGCTGATGCACAGAACGAACCCTCGCGTCCGGGCAGGCCTCAGCGAGTGGCTTCAAGCTGAGTCTCGCCTCCTGTCCCTCCTTCTTTTCCTCTCCTACCCTCTCTACTCCTCTTCTCCCTCCACCCCCGAGGAGACCCAGTCCCCCCTTCTGGCCTCCGGCCTCGTTGGCTCCCGGGGAGGAGACCCTTAGTTCAGGGAGCTGTCTTGTCACTGTCACGGGGCAGGTGGGGAGGTGGGCATCTTCGCCACGTTCCGTGGCACCTCAGCACCGGAGGGAGCCACCTCTGTGGGCCCCCCCTGGGCAGGTAGCACTTCCCTTGAGAAATAGAGTGAGCTGCCTGGTGGTGGCCGCCTGTGTGGCCTGAGGTTCCAGCCACCATGGGTACCTTCCTATGAAGGAGGCTCCCGGAGAAGGTTTTCCGCCCACTGAGCCCCCAGAGGGGAAAAGGAGACCAGGAAAAGACCTGGTCGGGCCGGGGGATCGGGGGAGGCGAGGGCTCAGAGGCTGAGAGTTTGAGACACAAGACACACTCGCATCAGCACCTCCCCAGTCTGGCTGCAGGTGCACTGAGGTTTGGGGTCCAAAGTGCTGCCCATTGTCACGGGGTCAGATCCCCACCCCAGGAGCACCCCACGAGGGACACCACTAAAGGCCCTGCATCCAGTCGAGCCCCCTAGGGAACGGTGCCCCCAGCTGTGCAATTAGGACCACAGCCTCGTTCTAAGAGGTCGCAGGGGGTGGATTCCCACCTGATGAGTCCACTTCATGCCTTAGAGAGAGTGGACTCAGCCGTTTCCTTAGAAACAAGCCCTGCACAGCATGGGGTCATTCACTGAGTGAACGAGGAAGTGGGTGGGAGCAGCCCAGGGCTCGATGGGCGCCAGTCAACCCCCATTTCTGCCGGCTGCACCCCTGAGCTTTGGAAGGAGCGTGACTCTGGGGAAGAAGAGCTTTAAAATATGGCCAGTTGAGACAGTCACTGTCTGGACATAAAGCCCTTGAAACCCTGAGGATGCCGGGGACAGGAGGGACATCCAAGCCCAGGAGCCAGGGCTCCGCTGGGGAAATGCCACAGCAGGCGGTGGTTTAGTGCTTCCTGGGCTGCTGTGGGGTCTCAGTAACCAACAACAAGGACGACACTACCTACCGCCTGATGGCCTCCTCGGCACCGGGAATGCCCCTCTACGTCTCCACACGTGTCACTGAGTCTCAGATGTCACCTCCTCAGAGTGTCCTCATTAGCACGTGATGTGAGATTATCCTGCCCTTTGGGTTATGTGCTTCTGGTCTTCCTCTCTGGCCTGGAGCATGAGCTCCCCGCGCGCCAGGACCGGGCCATGTGGGTGCCGTCGTGACACGACCCAGATGCCTATTGGTTAAAAGAGCAAACCAGTGAATTCCATGCACCATACCAGAAACTCCATGAACACGAGCTCTCTTTAAGCATCCTCGTAAGTCCAGGTGACAGCTGCTCTTACCCCAGCCTTATAGATAAGGTCACTGAGGCCCAGGGTGGGGGACAGGACACGCAGAGCGAGAGCCCGTGCTCCAGGTTACGATAGCAGTTCATGCGCACGGAGGACCCTCTCCGTGCTAGATGCTGGGCCACACCGGCTACGCGACTTCCCCTCTAGGGAGGTGTACTCGTCCGGGTCCCCCCGAGAAACAGAGCCGACGGGATGTGATGGACGTATTCTAAGGAATTGGTTCATGAGATTGTGGGGGCTTGTGAGTCCAAGAGCTTCAGTGCGGGCGGGCTGGAGACCCAGGGAAGAGTCCTCCTGCAGTTCGGGTCTGGGGGCTGCACCCTCAAGCATTCCCTCTTGCTTGGAGGACGTCAGGCTTTGGTCCATTAAGGCCTTCGGCTGATTCCATGAGGCTACGTTACGACTGGGCGACCTGCTTTACCCAGACTGTACCGATCTAAACGATCTGATCTAAAAACACCCTGAGGACGATCCAGCATCATGCTCCACCGCATGTCTGGGCCCCGTGGCCCAGCCAACTTGCCCCATGAAGCAAACTGTCACAGACAGGCACCACGGTCACCTCCTTTTTATAGATCCATCGTCTCTATGTGTCCGTGGAGAGAACTGGCTCGGTCCTGGGCGTAACGCGCTTGGTGGGACACAGCCAGGAAGGGAGTGGGATTTGGCCACAGGCGCTCCTTCCACCGCAGCTGCATCCCTTGCTCAGGCCAGCAAGAGAGGTGTGGCACGGGCGGCACCTGGGCGGCACCTGGAGCTGGGCTCCCTGAGAAATAGCCTGCACTTGCTGGGTGCACCCAGGATGAAGTTATTTTGAGACTCAAATCCAATGTCTCTGATCCCTCCAGGAGAGTCCAACCACCTGTCCCCTTGCCTTGCTCTGCTTCATGTCTGCTGAGCAGAGGCAGCATCACAGATGAATTCACCCTATCAGGACGACCGTGGGTACCACCAGTGCAGCCTTGAGCCGAGGCAAGGGGCCTGTTTGGGGCCCTATCGCAGCCTTCCTCTAGCTGTGCATGCTCTGCCCCCTGGGATGAAGAGCCTATAGGGCCCAGGGTACATACCCACTCAGAACCGCTGCCCTCTTCTAGAACATTCTCGGGGTACTGAGGACCCCAGAATGCCCTACACAAAGGACATCAAATGAGGCGTATGTCCACCATCCCTCCTCCAGGACGGACAGAGTGGCCGGGCAGTAGAGGTTGGCGGGGGTTTCGCTAGAGGTTGGGTATGCGGGAACGTCCTACATACGCGTGCAGGGAGCCCTGGCGGCTCAGGAAGGAGCCAGAGCGGGGAAGAGAAGGGAGGAGGTGTTAGATGCCACATCTGGTGCAGATTTCCAGGGACGCAAGACTCCGTGGAGGGTGGGCTTCCATTAGGAAGGTATTTCTGTCAGGGCAGCTGGGGGGACAGGTCCTTCCGCAGATCGTCTCCACCTAGGACTTCGGATGGTGTGGGTGTGCCAAGTGTATTCTGCCCTTGTCCTGGCTTCGTGGATTGTCAGGTGGGCCTGGGTACGACAGCAGGGACGAGGGGCGGCCACGAGCCCCGGCTCTGGCCCTAGGGCCCGACGCTGCTTCTGCTCTGCGGGGCTCATCCGTACTGGCCTTTATACAGAAAACGTGAAAAATGCGGGCACCCCGGTTGCTTTCACCGGCGTCAGAGGAGCCTTTGCACGGAACATCCACGCTTCAGGCTCCCCCTCCGCTTTCCCTCACCCCTGCAGTGTCCCCACAGGCTCAGGTGGCCGAAGGTACAGGCACGAACTCTAGATTCTGACAGTGGCTGGGGCGCCGGTGTTTCTTCCGAGCCATTAAATGGAACCGGACCCTGGAGCGCATCAAGTCTCCCCGCGGCCTTAATGTCCCGCCGCCACCAGCCGAGTCAGCCTCCAGCCCTAAACTCCTTTTTAGCAGCCCCCAGTAGCCTTGAGGGTAAGCAATTAATTATTTGCAAAAGTGCTCTATTGAAGCCCGTGGGGTAAAACCACCCCCAAGCAGACCCCTGGGGGTCTCCTTCCCGCCAACAACGTGGCTTTGTTCTCTAAGACTCCGGGCTAATAAACACGCATCCAGACTTGCAATTGTTTGGGGAAAG
This sequence comes from Vulpes lagopus, assembly GCF_018345385.1. Taxonomy (NCBI): domain Eukaryota; kingdom Metazoa; phylum Chordata; class Mammalia; order Carnivora; family Canidae; genus Vulpes; species Vulpes lagopus. The sequence continues at coordinate 132,846,656 of NC_054831.1, forward strand.
GTTTTAAAAAAATGAAGAAGAACACTCTCCTCCTTTCTGCGAAGGCGATCCACTTCTGGAAAACACACCTTTCCGAGGTGTGGGCTGTTGTATTCTGGCCCTGGGAAAAACACAGTGTGCTTTTTGGTGAAACCTCCTACCGGCGTTCAGGACCCTTGGCCAAGAGCTCGTTCGCTGCCTGGAGTTGGGTTGGTGCATCCGAGCGGGGAGGCGGTTACCCAGAATCTCTGCTCCGAGGCGTGCGGCTCAGGAGGATCCCAGCGTCTCCATCCAGGCCTTTCACGGAATAATGAGAGGGAAGCCCCCATGTGTCCTCCGGTCTCCAAAGGAGCCTTCGGGGTGGGGGGAGGGGTAGCCCTCCGACGGAGCGTCTGTCCTCTCGGCCCTTGTAGCCAATGCCCTTGGCCAATGCCCTTGGCCAAGCCGTGGACCCTCTGGAGCCACCCGCCCTCCACGAGCAGAGTAACGCCTCTTGGCAGAGCTGATGAGAAGCAATGAGATAGTGGCCCCGCACACAGGGTCCCTTCCCCCTTCCCTAGAATCCCAGGGGCGCCTCCCTGAGCTCTCACGGGTGCACAGGACAGGGAGGCGGGGCCATCCCAAGAGAACTACAGAGTCAGGGCCGGATCCCAGCCCTGGGTCCCGGGAGCCAAGGGCCCACAGTCTGCAGACCGCTGGCGCCTTACCAGGGAGCCCCGCTGTCCTCGTCACCCGTTTGTAACCAGCCGCCAGCCCCCCTGCTCGCGAGTCCGCGTGAATGTCAGGGGCCACTTCTCCGTGTACGAGCTGCGCGTCCGCGGGCGTCCGCTGGAGACTGGACCGCATGAAGGTTCCCTCAAACCTGCTGTCCCACTGGAGCCCGCCTGCCTGTCTGCAAATCAGTGAAGGCGTCCCCTGCCCCCCCCAGCCCCCCAGCCCACAGACACCGTCTCTGAGGATGGAGAGTCTCTCTCAGGCTCCAGGCCCACCGTGAACTGGCACCCGCTGGGTGTCCTGCCTGCCTGCTGGGGGCTCATCCCCGGCCCCAGCTGTGCGGCCTCCGCCTGCCTCCCCCGCGATCGGTGCCCTGCCCGGGGGCTCACTCCCGCTCCTGTCCCTGCAGGTCCTCATGGGCCACCTTCCCTACAGCCCTCGGCCAGCCCACAAAGCCATGGTGTGTTTCTCCTGGACACGGGACGGTGCCCCGCCACGGGGTCAGACCAGTCCCTAGACCAGGCTTAGAGACCCATCCCCCAAGAGCCTCCCAACTTCCCCATCTCTTGGGCTTCCTCCTTGAACTCTGGGCCCTCCCTTTCATCAGGCCTCCTTCCCCTCTGGTTTATCCGGTTTATCAACAGGAGCAGGGTCACCGCCACTGCCACCATAGCCGTAGCCGTGGCAACGAGCCACCTCCCGGAGCAGATGAGGCTCCGGTGGGACAGGCAGGGACGTTCAGCGCCTCCGCTCCTCCCTGATTGCTGGGGGGCTGCGGGATCTGCCGAGGCGGGGAGCCACGCGCTCTCTACACTCCACACCCTTGCAAGCCACCCGGGAAGGCAAGAGATGCAGGGCAAGAGGTTCCCGCCCCGGCTGCACGCTGACACCGTGGACGCGTCCCCTTGCCCCACGGAACCCTCTGCCCCCAGAGAGGCCCCGGACACTGTCAGCTGCAGGAGGTCAGACCCAGCTGCTCCCCATCACTAAACACCCACCCCTGAGCAGGCCCAGCAGACAGGGACCCGCACATGTTGCCGGAACAGGGAACACGCCCTCTCTCCCTGGTCCAGGCCGGGGGCCCAGCCAGCCCGTTGCACCTGACCGCGGCCACTGACGTGGTTCTAACAGGAGACTTGGGCCGGTATTGCTGGAGCACCGAGCCCGTAGGGAAGTGTCCGGGTATGTGAATCGCATCCACGCTCTCCCTGAGTGTTGGGAAGGCGACCGGGTGGGGCCTCTGCTCCCGTGGCTGGCCCCGGCCTGGGTGACCTGCCGTGAGGGGTCCTGGCCTTCGCCCTTCGGCTCCTGCCCCCTCCCCTCGGCACGCGGGCCTCGCTTGCTGCAGACTCAGAGCCCTTGCAGCCGGCTGTCCCCTCCACTTGACACGCTCTTCCTCCAGACCTTTGCTCCCCCTTGTCATTCTGATCTCAGCCCAAAGGTCACCTCTTCAGGGAGGCCTGCCCTGCCCATCCCAGCTACAGAACCCTCCCCTGTCCGCCTCTAATGCCTGTCACCCTGTTTTGTTCTCTTTAGAGTACTCATTGCTGTGTGGGCTTCTGGGGTTTTGTTTGCTTGTCTGTTTGCTCTGTTTGCTCGTCTTGTGATTATACCTGCAAAACGAGGTCCATGCTTGTCTTGTTTATGCCCAGAACCTAAACCTGTTGTGGGCTTGGCAGGAGCCTGATAAATATTTGTGAAGTGGATGGATAGGTGGGTGGACGGGTAGGCAGGTGGATGGATGAGTGAGTAGGCGAGTGGGTAGATGGATGGATGGGTGGATGGATGGGTGGGTAGATGGATGGGTGGGTGGATGGATGGGTGGGTGGATGGATGGGTGGGTGGATGGATGGGTGGATGGATGGGTGGGTGGATGGGTGGATGGATGAGTGGATGGGTGGATGGAGGAGTGGATGGGTGGATGGGTGGATAGATGGATGGATGGATGAGTGGTTGGATGGACGGATGGATGGATGGATGGATGGATGGATGGACGGACGGGTGGATAAACATTTTTCTACCCTTTCCAAGGACTTGAAAGCCACGCATAATGTGTGAGGGATATAAGCAAGAGAGGATTTATAAGATATACAGAGCGTCTTAAAGGGAAATGCCTCTTCACCTTGAAGGGGGCAGCGTTCCAAGCCCAGGGCTGCAGCCATGTCAGGGACCACTCGTCGTGTTTCCTTCCTTAGCAGCTGCCCATCTGGTAGCTCAGGAGCCTTCCCCTGTGTCCCAGGGCGGCTGCTGATTACAGATGCAACCCCCAGACGTGGCACCTTGCCTTTTGTCTGGGAGCCCCTGGAAAACAAGCCCTGGTCGGACTGTCAGATTGCCGTGTCCTGTGAGGCACTGGCGGCCACCTCCTCTTCCCTCCTCCCCGCTCAGTCCCCCGCCCCCTTGCTCTCCTCTCCTTGGCCCTGCCAGCCTTGGCATCAGCGGCTGGATACGGAGTGATCTCCATCCGTGACCATCTGACCCCTAATTACTTCCGCTAATTACTTGGACAGGCTTTCCCTGCAAGAAGGGCTTAAAACCCAGCGATGGCGAGAGGGGGATGCTCTTCACCTGTCCTTGACCGCCACCTGCCTCTAGAGGGAGGAGACTGTGCACCAGTCAGGTTATTGGATTTTCCAAAGATTTGCTGTCCGTGGAGGTCAGTCTGTCCCTTTGTTGAGCTTCCTTTAAGAGCTTATTCTCCTTCTAATCCGGAATCTTCTAACGTGCCTGCGTGCTTGTGGGGGAGAGCTCTCCTTATGGGTGCCGCGTGCGATTAAGTGCCTGGATGACTTCTGGCCTCCGCTCTGACTCCCTCCCCTGGAGCCCCCAGGCCCCAGCACAGAAGCCCGAGGGGGATGTAGACACCCCTCGAACCAGTTCCAGGGAGGTTATGTGTGTCTGCAACTTCTCCTCATTTCCCCCCACCCTGCGTAAACCCTCCTTGTCCTGGATGCTTCTCACTTGGGACTCAGGTGCCCATTCACCTGCTCACACGGGCAGGTCCATGCACGCAGCCTCTATTTGAGTCCTTACCCCGGCCCGGGCGCCGTCACACAGCGGCCAATGCAGACCCAGCCTCTGACTTCAGGCACCTCACTGGCAGAGAAACAACGATCACAGCGAAGGCAAAGAGCCGGCCGAGAAGTGGGGGTCCCTGGGGGGCCCGGAGTGGAGGCCGGCTCAGGGTGAGGGGATCCGGAGAAGGGTCCCCGGCTAGACCCCGGGGCCATGCCCGAGCCCCTGCCCAAGGGGAGGAGCGGCCTGCACAGGGCTCCCGGCAGGTGGGGCTGGTCCCCGGGATGCAGCGCCTGCTTGCAAGCTGGCCAAGCGGGCCGACACCGACGGGGCGTCCTGCCTCCCCTCTTAGAGCCCTTGCTGAGGGGGCTTCCGAGGACCAAGCTTCCCTGTCGTTCTGGGACAGCCACACGTGTCCCCCGACTTGGGGGCTCCTCTCCAGGCCCTGAGAGCCCCCCTTCTGACATGTCACCGTCGGGCCGGTGGGCCGGTGTCCCGGTCCCTGGGGGAGGACTCCTGGCTCCTGCTGGTGCCGAGCCAGCCAGGGCAGTGGCCCAGCGCACGAGGCCGCGCTCCCTCTTCAGGGCTCAGTAATAATCCGCCACACGGCTGCGCCGCACTGTGTTCCGTGGCTCCTCACGGGACAGACGCTTGGAGGCTTCCACTCTTTGGCTGCCGCGAACACTCATGTACACACGTGGGTTGTTTTTTTTTTTTTATGAACAAATATTTGCAATCCTTTCGGGTGTATCCGTGGTGGGTGCAATGGCTGGGTCATAGGGGACTCTGCTTAGCTTCTGGAGGAAATGCCTTTTTCCGAAGGGACCACACGGTTTTCCATTCCACCAGCAACGTGCACGTGTCCCATTTTCCCCACAAGCTCAATGACACTCGTGTTGCCTGTCTGAGGATGGCCGTCCCCGTGGGTGTGAGGCGGCACGTGGCTTCTCTTCCCGCCATCCCACGCACGCCCTTCTCCACTGCTGGCTTTGCACGGAGGGGGCACCAGGGGGCTGGTGAGAACACTTCAAACGCGGGGTTTCTGACTTTTCTGCTTTTTTTACTTATTTTTTATTTTTTTAAGATTTATTTATTATTTATTTATTTATTTATTTATTATTTATTCATGATAGACATATAGAGAGAGGCAGAGACCCAGGAGGAGGGAAAAAAGCAGGCTCCATACTGGGAGCCCGATGTGGGACTTGTGGATGGATGGGTGGGTGGATGGGTGGATGGATGGGTGGGTGGATGGATGGGTGGATGGATGAGTGAGTGGATGGATGGGTGGGTGGATGGATGGGTGGATGGATGGGTGGGTGGATGGATGGGTGGGTGGATGGATGGGTGGGTGGATGGATGGGTGGATGGATGGGTGGGTGGATGGATGGGTGGATGGATGGGTGGGTGGATGGATGGGTGGGTGGATGGATGGGTGGGTGGATGGATGGGTGGGTGGATGGATGGGTGGATGGATGGGTGGATGGATGGGTGGATGGATGGGTGGATGGATGGGTGGGTGGATGGATGGGTGGATGGATGGGTGGATGGATGGGTGGATGGATGGGTGGGTGGATGGATGGGTGGGTGGATGGGTGGATGGATGGGTGGATGGATGGGTGGGTGGATGGATGGGTGGATGGATGGGTGGATGGATGGGTGGGTGGATGGATGGGTGGATGGATGGGTGGATGGATGAGTGAGTAGGCGAGTGGGTAGATGGATGGATGGGTGGGTGGATGGGTGGATGGATGGGTGGATGGATGGGTGGGTGGATGGATGGGTGGGTGGATGGATGGGTGGGTGGATGGATGGGTGGGTGGATGGATGGGTGGATGGATGGGTGGGTGGATGGATGGGTGGATGGATGGGTGGATGGATGGGTGGATGGATGGGTGGATGGATGGGTGGATGGATGGGTGGATGGATGGGTGGATGGATGGGTGGATGGATGAGTGAGTAGGCGAGTGGGTAGATGGATGGATGGGTGGATGGATGGGTGGATGGATGGGTGGATGGATGGGTGGGTGGATGGATGGGTGGATGGATGGGTGGGTGGATGGATGGGTGGGTGGATGGATGGGTGGATGGATGGGTGGATGGATGGGTGGGTGGATGGATGGGTGGATGGATGGGTGGATGGATGGGTGGGTGGATGGATGGGTGGATGGATGGGTGGATGGATGGGTGGATGGATGAGTGAGTAGGTGGGCGGCGGTGGCAGGGGCATGAAAGCCCCTCGCCCTATCCCAAGATGGGACAGGCCCGGGCCCCGCCGAGCTCTGGGGCCCCCACAGGACCAGCTAAAGCCGCACCTCTGCCACCAGCACTATGTGGCCCGGCCCCCCCTTCCGCAGCCCTCCTGCATCCTCCCGGCAGGCACCCAGCGCACCACGGGCCGCTCTGCCACACGGTGCCAGCAGGCTCTGTCCCCAGGGGTATGGGGGTCCTGGTAGTGGTGGGAGGAAGGGGGCATGACTGTCCCCCCGACTTCAGTGGCGTCAGGATAGCCTATCCCAGGAAGCAGGACATCGGCCCCAAGGCCTCCGCTGACCAGGGACAAGGCCCTTCCACACGGTCTTGCCCAGGTCCAACAGGAGAAGCATGAATGTGCCCCCCATCAACCCTGGAAGCTTGGAAGTCCTTGGGCAGGCCCCATTCCTGGGAATTCGGATTCATTATGCCCAGGTTGGGACGCTTCTTTTTTACAAATGCCTCGTGAGGGGTGGATGGATGGGTGGGTGGATGGATGGGTGGGTGGATGGATGGGTGGATGGATGGGTGGATGGATGGGTGGGTGGATGGATGGGTGGATGGATGGGTGGATGGATGGGTGGATGGATGGGTGGATGGATGGGTGGGTGGATGGATGGGTGGATGGATGGGTGGGTGGATGGATGGGTGGATGGATGGGTGGATGGATGGGTGGATGGATGGGTGGATGGATGGGTGGATGGATGGGTGGATGGATGGGTGGGTGGATGGATGGGTGGGTGGATGGATGGGTGGATGGATGGGTGGATGGATGGGTGGATGGATGGGTGGATGGATGGGTGGATGGATGGGTGGATGGATGGGTGGATGGATGGGTGGATGGATGGGTGGATGGATGGGTGGGTGGATGGATGGGTGGATGGATGGGTGGATGGATGGGTGGGTGGATGGGTGGATGGATGGGTGGATGGATGGATGGGTGGATGGATGGGTGGATGGATGGGTGGGTGGATCGGCTCCCCACAAACCTTCTACTTTAAAAAAAACCGGTCTATGTTTCCTTTTCCAATTACATTGCGTGGAGCACAAATACCCTCGCATTTTTTAAAATTTTTTATTTATTTATGATAGTCACACAGAGAGAGAGAGAGAGAGAGAGGCAGAGACACAGGCAGAGGGAGAAGCAGGCTCCATGCACCAGGAGCCCGACGTGGGATTAGATCCCGGGTCTCCAGGATCGCGCCCTGGGCCAAAGGCAGGCGCCAAACCGCTGCGCCACCCAGGGATCTCCCCCTTTTTTTTCCTCGCATTTTTTGAGCTCACCGTTAGCGAACCGTCTTTCTGATTTTCAGCGAGAGGAAGGAGAATCCCTTCCAGCTCTCTGTGCAGACACACGGACTTTGCAATGCTCCGTGCTCCACCACTTCCTTTACGTGGAGGTCCCGCTGTCCTCAGGCTGTCAGAACAAGGTCCGGCAAGATCTAGGGAGCGCCTGGGACCCGGGATGGCCTGAGGGGCTTGGGAGACAAGCAGAAAGTAGCAGGAATGTGTGTTGGAGGTGGGGTGGGGGGAAGGAAGCCCCTGCCCCTGCAAGAGGGGCTCATAACCACACCGAGCCAGGGGCAAGGCGCTTGCACAGCTCCCAGCCGAGTGGGGGGGCCCAGAGTGTCCCTCTAGGTGGGCGGTGCATGGAACCACAGACGTGGGCATATTCAGATGGGCCGTTGTAAGCAGTCCCTCTACATCCCCAAGGAATCCTTGATGGCGGGGCCAGACACAGGAGCTTGGGCTCACCGTGGCGTGCCCTAGGGAGCCACCGAAGGTTCCTGACCAAGGACCTGCTGGCTCCAGGCCACATTCCACGGAGCAGAAAGGATCCTGACGTTTGCCGAACCTCCAGGCTTTCTGACGTGTCTCCAGCTCACAGAATCGTGGGGCGGGAGGGGGGTGGAGGAGGTCACGGGAGGAGGAAGGGGTCCCGGGCTGCCCAGCACTGAGGCAGAAGTCATTGAGGCGCCAACTCACATTTGTATCGTAAAGTCCTTCCCTGTCCTGGCAGGCGGAGTTTAGGGGAGCAGGTTGCCCTTGGCCACAGGGGTGTCGGGGGGCAGGTGGCTTGTTACAGGCACAGGCGTTGACGGGCGACCAGGGCCAGTGGCTGTGTGGACCGTGGCAGGTTGGCCCGTGCCCACCGTGAGCCGCAGCGGCTCCGTACCCCAGCTCGGACATCCCGGCCAGCACCTTCCAAGCGCCCTGAGATGGGGGCCCGGGGATGTTCTCTCGTGTAAGGGGAGGATTTTCCTAGATTAACTGAAACGAGACAAGTGTATGTAGAGCTCTGGACGGGGCTTTCGGGAGGACATCTCGGCCTTTCCCTGGGCACATTCTCAATTTTGCTGAATCCTCATGAGTGACGGGGATGCTTCTTCCAACCGTCTTGGGATAAAAGACTGAACAAAGAATGTGGCTCATAACCCCTTTTCTTTCCTCATAACCGGAGTGTCTAAATCCATATAAATACAGCCACGGATGTATACGGTCCTCCCAGGAGGGGTTTGCACAAGTCCACAGGCCTAGGCTGGCGGGTTTCTTCTTTTAAAATCAGTGACTCAAAGGGGTAGTGGAAGCTGGGGGTATGGGTGGTTTTCAACCTGTGATGCAGCATCCACGTGGAGGGGGTGAGATGGACCCTGCCTTCCCCATCGCTGGAGGCTGGACTCGCATCCCTTGGACTGGACTGGCTTCCCGCCCTCTCCGGCCCTGAGCAGCAGCCCGAGGATGCCAACAGGGGCAATGGCAATGTGCGGGGACTTGGTGGACGTGATGGCTGTGCCGCACCGCAAATGTACTCAACGCCACTGGATCACACAGGGGCAGAGGGGGAGGGAGTCTCCTGCAGACTCCGTGCCCAGCACGCTGCTCCACGAGGGGCTCGATCTCACAACCCTGAGACCATGACCTGAGCCGGAATGAAGACCTGGACGTTTAACCGGCTGAGCCACCCAGGGGCCCGCCCCTAAATGCCACTGGATGATGCGCTTTCAAGGATTCACTTGGCTTTGTGTGAATTTTAACGACCTTGAAGACAGGGCGGGGCAAGATGCATCTTATCTTGGTCAGCAGCACCTAGCTCCCCCGCCCGACCACTTTTACTCTCCACCTCTGACCCCAAACCAAGCCCCTCGATCTTATTTCCCTGACTCCAAACCTTAGGCTCCCTATTTTAAAACCCCAGCCACACCCCGGCTTCCTCTGACGTGTATAGTCTCTGTTCCCCAGGAAGATGAACGTGTTGTCCGGTGCTGCTCCAGCGCTGACCTGCTTCCCGTCGGGAGGCGGGTTCCGAGGGCCACTCCAAGCCGGCCGGGGGGACTGGGGTCCCCAGATGATGAGGGTGTCCTTTAATACAATAGCTCATTGGGACGCTGAGTCAAGAGGGAGTAAAAAGCACGCAGGGGTGGGGACGGGGCTGAGGGCAGGCCGGGGCCAGATGGTGACTCCAAGCCGCTTTGCCCGGCCCTCCGGAGCGCGGCCGCACGTCTTCTTCATGGGCTTCCCGCGCATCGCTGGACGGGGGATCGCGGGTGGGCAGGGCTGTCAGACAGGCCCTGGATTCCTGTCCTGCGGTGTGCAGACCCCACGCCCCCTCCTTTGAGTGCAGACGGAAATGAAAAAAATGTGGGATTCGCAGGTGTGATGAGGTCACATCTTAGGACTGGAGGTGTCAGGATCTTGCAGCTCTTGACTCTACAGGGGTCCATTCCAAGGGGGCCTGTCCCGGGCGGGGGTAAGGGGGTGGGGGTGGGGCTCTAAACGAGGATCTTGAGAGAGACCCTCCTGCTGGCCTGGAGGAAGCACAAGAATTATGCCACAGGAGCTGGGACCAGGACCCCGAGCCTCAGATGAGACCCCAGGCCCAACTGACATCTCGACGGCAGCCTCCTGGGACCCTCCCCACCCGCAGAAGCCTGCAGAGGGTCAGTGGGTGTTGGTCTCGTTGTTTTAGGCCATGAAGTGCATTGATATGCAGTGACTTGGGAAGAGAAAGACATCGTGGCCAGAACCCCACCCCCACCCCACCCCGTATCAAGCCATTGGAGTCAAATCTTAGCTCTGCTTCCTGAACGTGACTTGTCAGGAGCGGACGTAGATCCTGGGAGAGTTTTTGTAAACAGCTTTGTTGAAGTATGATCGACGTGTAATCAATCGCACGCTTAAAGAACATGATTTGGTGAGTTTTTATCTACCCGTCCATCCCCACGCAGTCATCACGAACATGGCCTTCGTCCCTGGTGCTTCCTCTCCCCATCCCCAGACAACCGGGATCCGCTTGGTCACTATAGACTAATTTGCACTTTCTGAAGTTTCAACAAGTGGAACGGTTTCCAATCCACCTAGCGCAGCCACTAGCTCAGCAAACAAACGGGTCACCCCGGTGCCCTGCTCCACCCTGGGGACTCCCAAAGGGGCTGGACGAGTGGAGCACGGAGCTGTCGGCTGGCTCTGCCCATGCTGCTGTGGAACAAACTCCGATGAACTCATTGCAAGAGAAACCAGTAACTCAAGAAAAGACGATCGAAGGGAGACATTTATTTCAGGCACTGGCAGCGGGGGACGGGGACTTAACAGTCGACCTCTCTGCCCACGGGGTAGACATCTAGACTTCCCTAGGGAGAGGGTCAGCGGGGCACGTGGGAGGGATCAGGTGCAGAGTGCGTGACAGCGGGGTGGGGCGGTTGGTATGTGTTGAGCAGGGAAGGCGGCACGTGAGGTGTGGGCTTCTAGGTGTTCGGCTGCTATCGGGGCTTTTCTGGCCTGGCGATTGGAATATCCTGGTCATTGCAAAACATCGTTAGTGCCTCGACAAGGTGTGATAAGAAATAAGAACAACGGGTTTTATTTAGCACGTGACTAAAGCGGTCTTGACTATTCTTGGGGTCTATAGGTGAGCAAGAGAGCTCGCGGGCGGAAGGAACCAGAGACCAGGAACTCTTGGGGCTTCCCCTGCGCTCCACACAACCATTTGCAGGTTGGTCCATGTTGTTGCCTTTTGGTTGCCCAGTTGCCCCAAACGCCCTCTGATCTTAAGCAGGACACTCAGAGCCTCTGGGCCTCAGTTTCTTTAATGGGTAAGCAGCCACACCTCTTGGAGTACCTTCTTGCCGGTGCCCTAGACACCTGGGGTTTTCCCAAGGGTAGCAACTGTCTCTAAGTCTGAAATACCTGTCTACACGTCTCTCTTAGTTCTTCACTTACAGAAAGAGAAGGCTTTGAGACTCCAGTATTCTCGGGACCCTCTGCGACACCCAGTGACCTTGCAGACAGCAGAGCCTCACGGACCGGCCCACGTGCTCATGCCCTTGAAAGGGGATTGCGCTTCCCTGTTGCAGACACAGAAAGGATCAATCGACTTCTCAGCGTCAGTCTGTTGCCAGCCTGCCCTCCTTTCTGCTAAGATTCTGGGTGAGGAATATAAATAGTGCAGTGGGTAATCAGAGAGGCAGCAGGGTACAGCCCCTGCCCTAGAAAACAAGCGGCATGTATTTAAAGAGAGAGAGAGAAAACAAACAAAAACAGGAATCCTTTTGTATCTCCTTGGCAGAGCTAACCTCAAATCCTATTTCTGATGGTTCCAGGGTCCTTTGAGGAAATAAAACAGCAAGCAGCTCACCTCTCCGAAAAGTGTTTGCCAAGTCTTGGATGAACATTGTCTTTAAAAAATTAGAGCTGAGGGGCGCCTGGGGGGCTCAGTCGGTTAAGCATCTGCCTTCAGCTCAGGGCACGATCTTGGGGTCCTGGGATCGAGCCCCATGTCGGGCTCCCTGCTCGGCGGGGAATCTGCTTCTCACTCCCCCTCCCCATGTGTGCTATGCACACATGCTCTCTCTCTCTCTCTTTCTCTCTGTATCTCAAATAAATAAAAACTTTTTTTTTAAAGTTAAAGCTGAAGATTCTTTTTTAGAGTGAAAGAGAGCGTGTGTGTGTGTGTGTGTGTGTGTGTGTGTGGAAGCAGGTGGGGGTTTGGGGGAAGGCTGAGCTCCGGGCCCGATCCCACAACCCTGAGATCAAGACCTGAGCCAAAATCAAGAGTTGGATGCTCAATCCACACAGCCCCCCAGGCGCCCCGGAGCTCAGACTCTTCAAACAGAGAGGACGTCTCTCTGTGAGTAAGGCAGCTCTTGGGTCTAGGCTCACCTGAGCAAAGAGGCCCTGACTTTGGCCTGGAATTCCATCTTTAGGGGTGTCACCTAGCTCTCCCTGCTGGGGATCCCCCCCCTTGCCGCTGGGAGTAGGGCGTTGGCTGGGAGATCCTCAGGGTCTGCTTCTTGGGTGCCCAGATCGCATCTTCTGCACACCTCCCCCCTGTCCACCTGGGGCCCCTCAGGTTGATTCACCTGAGCCCCTGCTTCCACCACCTACTGTGTCTGACCCCACGTTCCTGAGGCTGGGCAAGAAGAGTGGGCTCCTCTTTGGCCGTGACGAGGCTGCCACCCTCCTGATTGATCGGAAGGCCTTTCCAGGGACTTTCCCCCCAGAGCGGGCACCCCCTCCTGGCACAGGGTCCTCTGCTCACTTGTTTATCAAACACGGGGTTAGCATCTTCCCCGTTGCTGATTGGCCCTGGGCGGCATCGCCGGGGTGTCTCCGTGACAGCCCATCACGCTTCCACCGCCCTGGGGAAGATTACCCTGGGAATGCACATAGTCAGACTGATTAGAATCAGAGAACTTTAGAACGAGAACGTTACCTGGTTTCTGCAAATGTCGCCTCTGCCACTCTGTGGAAACCGAGGCGCAAATAGGCGAGGTGACCACAGTATAGTGACAGGGCTGGTCAGCCTGAAGTGGGATGAGAACCTCCCCGTGTCACTTAAGATTAGGTTTGGGACGAGGTTTGGCTCTACATGACAGCAGCCAAACAAACATCATCAACAACAACGAGCAGGTAACAGCAGCCCGAGCAGGGGAGCGGCTTATTTCTCTCTCAGACCGAGTGGCGGTCGGTGGAGGACCATCTGCCGTCCCACAGCTCCAGGAATCCAAGCGCCTTCTCCCTATGGCTCTGCCATCCACAGCGCCTGGCTTCCGCCTCTTGGCCCAAGGTGTCTGCTGGGGCTCCTGCCATCACCTCAGCATCTTAGCCAACGAGAAGGAGGAACAGAGGGGAAGGATATGCCACCGCCTCCTACGGGGACCTCCTCTGGCAGGTCCACACAAACATTTCTGCTTATTTCTTATTGGTTGGAACGTGGTCACCAGGCGGACCGTGACGGTTTTAAGAGAGGCTGGGGGACGAAAGGGGAAGGGGTCACGGGACCTGCTAAAATGTTGTTTATATTATGTAATAGATATGGGGGGCAAGCAGGAAGCTCCCTGCGCCCCACGCCTGCTTCCTCCTTGGCGTCGCCCGGGACTGGGGCTCGGAGCGGGGAAGGCTGGGTCCAGTCCGGCCGTATTTTCACGTTCTCTGCTTTGCTGAAAGTAATCCGGAAGCCCCAGATCAGTACCTCCAGCGCTCTCGTAGTCATGCACAGGATGCCACGGGCGTGCAGGTCCCCACCGACATGGCCAGGGTGACGCCTGTCCCGTGGCCTCACACTCTCACACCGCAACCTCCCCGTGGTCCACTTAGTGCTACTTTTTTTTTTTTTTTTTGCATTTTTGTGCCTTTTTTTCGTTTTTTCTTTTTGGTGATTTTGCCGTCTAAAACAGTGCCCAAGGTGATCCCAGATCTTGGGATCGAGTCCCACATTGAGCTCCCTACATGGAGCCTGCTTCTCCCTCTACCTCTGTCTCTGCCTCTCTGTGTCTCTTCATGAATAAATAAAATCTTTTTTTTTTTTTTTTTTAAAAAAAAGGGATTTAAAACAGTGTGCAGTGTGGCATCGATGTGGGTCTGGAGTTCCCAAATGCGAGGGTTCGGGGTGACCCTCAGAGCAAATACACGCGCTGGACAAGCCCGGTTCCGGCCCAGGCTACAGCTCGGCGGGCCATGCGGCCGAGGTTCTGAGTCCGCGGTGAGCATCCGATAAGGTGTCTTGAGACAGAAGCACGCGTGAAACAAGGTTAGGCACCGATAAGGTGACAAAAATGCTGCAAGCAGAAGTCTCGGGGGACCTAATGGCACGATCCTCCTAGAGGTGGTGACCCGTCTTCACCCGCTCAGCATTTTGTGGACTTCATGGAACGTGACTCCCGGAAATAACGAGAATTGACCGCGCACACACACACACACACACACACGCACGATCTCATTTACTCCTCGGGGACGGTTAAGCTGGACAGACGAGAGGCCGCCCAGAGGGGCTGAGTGCCTCTCCCTACGTCGCACAGCCAGAAAGTGGACTTGACCTCACTTGGGTCCGAGCTGAAGAGGAGACAGAACCAGGATGAAGCTGCAAGGTCCCGCCCAGGACCGTCCCGTCAGCTCTGCTGGCCACAGGGGCCCAGGGCTCCCTCTCGCACCCCGTCCGGGCCCGGCCCCCCGCTGCGGGCCTGCTGGGGTGGGGGTGCTGAGCGGGGCGGCCGGCACTCACGTGGACCGAGCGCCGGTCGCGGCCACCCGCCCTCCCCGTCCTCCCTCTGCGCCAGGCCGGTGCCAAGCCCGGGAGGCGGCCGCGGGTCCCCTCACCGCAGGCCCCGAGGAAAGAACAGGGCATCTGCCTTTGGAAAAATGGAAAAGCGCAGGCGGAGCATGTGTCGTTGGTGGGGCAAAGGCGATTCCGAGGAAATATTGAAATGGAAGTGAACGTGGAATGGCCGTGGGCGGCGCAGGGCCGGCCATCAAGGCCGGTGTCCCTAAGTGATCCTAAGTAGCTCTGCTCATTGGGATCTTGCCTCCCGGGGCGTGGGCCGCCCTGCCCACCGCGTTCCCACGGGGCTCGGCCTCGGGTGAGCGGGGACGTGGCGGGGCCCCTGCTGGAGCACCCTGAGCACCCTCTTGCACGGCGACCTGTTCCCCTTGGGCCCCATTCTAACTGTGTTGGAGGTCACTCTGGCGGGGGGCAGCGGGTGTCACGCACCGGAGCTCACATCGCTCAGGTCTCTTCCATCCCTGAAACCCTCCAAGTAAAATACCTACAAAGATACGTCCTGGGGTGACATGGTGAGGATTAATAATTAGCTTTGGGGGATGCCCGGGGGGCTCAGTGGTTGAGCGTCTGCCTCCAGCTCAGGGCATGACCCTGGGGTCCCGGGATCGAGTCCCTCATTGGGCTCCCCGCAGGGAGCCTGCTTCTCCCTCTGCCTGTGTCTCTGCCTCCCTCTGTGTCTCTCATGAATAAATAAATAAATAAAACCTTTTTTAAAAATTACCTTTTTAGCTCATACTGCGTGCCAGGTACTTTCTCTACGTTTTCCAATCCGCCGTGCCACGCAGGTACGTGATCTCTGTTTTTCCCTCGGAGAAACTGACGGGAAGCCACGTGTGCAGCGAGACCCCAGGCAGTGGCCCGACCTTTCTCCTTATTCCACCCCCGCCCCCTGTCAGCACCCAGAACCACCCGGAAGCCAACAGCCCCAGGGGACGGGCAGGAAGATACTTCCCCCATTCCGGTGAGTTCTTTGTCAGAAACTGTGGCTCGGGCTTCCCGGGATGAAAGAGGACCGTGTCCTCTCCACCAACGATCTGCAACTGGGTCTATTTTTAGGAAAAAATCTTCGAGGAGAGCCAGATGCCAAAGTCCTGATGCAGGCGGGGCAAGAAGAGGCCCAGGGGCCTGGGCGCCTCCCGTGCTTGACCACCTGGCACGTCCCGTCTCCGGGTTGTCATCCTCCAGCCCCTGCGGCCCAAGAAGCCAAAGCATCGCCGCGGAGGAGCGACGTCCCCGGTGCTGGGGGCGCTCGCTCATCCCCACCCCCCCCAGCCGGCTCTCCCGCGCACCTGGCTGACCCGGGCAGCCTCCTGCCTGGCCCCCTGGGCTCTCTCTCCTCCGTGTCCAGGCTACCCGTTGCCCACCCCAGGTCCCTCCTGTCAAGCTCAGCAAGGCACCCAAGAACTTCCCAAGACTCTGTAAAGGGTCAGACGGTTAGTCTTTTAGGCTTTGCAGGCCACCCATTGCCTCCGTTGGGCCCTTTTCCTTTTTTGTTCAATTTGCTTTTGCAGCTCTTTGGGAACATGAGAACCCCCCTGAGCGCACAGGCTGCGTGTGGCCCGCGGCCTAGAGAACAAAGCGCAGTTGCAGCCTGGCGTTCAAGGCCTCCCGTGATCTTCCCACAAGCCCTTTTGTGAGCCGTGTCCTGTACTACCGACTCCCCTGACTACGCTCCGGCCAAATCAGAGCCCTCCCAAACCCGTGACCACCCAGTACTCCCCCCTCGGAGACCCCCTTACACCTGGAATGCCACCTACCAACCCCTTCCACCCGCTGAGACCCCGCGTCTCAAATGCCCCTTCCCCCTTGGAGCTTCTGGATTCTCCTCCACTGGGCATGTTGCGTGCAATTATGAACGTCATTCCCCGGAGTTATGCAGTGCGCAACCTGCACAACCAAATGCAGTAGCCTGTCCTGCCTCTAGATACAAGTAATGTCTCCCTCCTCTGAACTGGGGAAAAAAAAAAAACAAAACCGTTTCATGAAGCATCACTACCTAGATTCAGTTTTCCACACGTGCACGTTCAAATCTCTTAACTCTTCCCTCCTCCGCTGCGCTTTCTTATCAAGTCTAACACCTAAAACCGCACCCTGGATTTGTCCACTTCTCCCTTCTATTTTCTATATGTAGCAGATGGGGGTTTCCAGGAATGGCTACAGTGGTGCCTCCCACCGCACATACCCTGCTGCTCCGTGACTTTGCCGTGTCCCCGTCAAGAGAGGGGGTCAGGAGTGTGTGTTGGGGACCCGAGGGCACTCAGAGGAATAGAATATGGGGCAGGGACGCTGGGCCAAATAGGGGGCCCGGCAGGCTCTGCTTCACGCGCCTTGGAAGCAACTGGCACATTGGAAGTTCAACTCCCCTGAGACCGCCGAGCTGCGGGAGGGTGGCCCTGGGGGTGACAGGGGCAAAGGCACCTCCTCGGAGAGGTCATCCCTCCTCTCCCGATCCCAAGGACCCCACCCCAACCTGTCCAACCCCCGGGTCCTCTGCCTCCATTCCCAGCCTCCCCTCCCCTGAGCTCTTTCTCGGGGCACAAGCTGCTCTGAATGTTATCTGCTGGCCAGGCTGCCGCCCTCGCTGGACCACGAACACTGAGCACAGGCACGTTTGTCTTGACCACCTTGTAGCCTCGGCTTCCGCACAGTGCTGGGCAAAGGGCAGATGCTTCGTTTGTGGAATGAATGAATGAATGAATGAATGAAGCTCCTCAGGCCAGGCTTGGACCTAATAACTCCCTGAAATCCCACGGCGCTTAACCGGGGACCCGACTGCCAGCAGACACTCGCCGGACAAAGGCGGCGATGCCCTGTGTAGCCTCCATGTGTGTCCCTACGGTGGGAGCAGGTGGGGTTTGGGGGGTCAAGGACCACCCCTGGGGGTACCCTGAGAGGGCACCTCACCCTCTCCCCAGGGTTCGGGTAAGGGAGCTGGAAACTGAAAGTCATGCTGCCTGCACCCCCACGAAACCAGGGGGAGTGACTAAATGGATGAATGTACGATCGGCCTGGTTCACTCCTAGAACCCGGCGTGATGCATAAGGCTGACCGGAGACGCCGGCCCCAGGGAGACCCTCCGAGACTCTCTGGCCTGAAAGTCCGTGAACCATCATGTGTCTGGCGCCCCCTCCCCGAGAACCTGGGGTGGCGGTCACCTACTGCCCACTCCTCAGGTTTCTTTTTTTTTTAATTTTTAAAGATTTTACTTATTTATTCATAGACACACAAAGAGAGAGGCAGAGACACAGGCAGAGGGAGAAGCAGGCTCCATGCAGGGAGCCCGATGTGGGACTCGATCCTGGGTCTCCAGGATCACACCCCAGGCTGCAGGCTGCGCCAAACCGCTGCACCACCGGGGCTGCCCCACTCCTCAGGTTTCTTGGAGGACACCGGCCCTCCCCTTTCTCCCGCCCTCCATCCATTGTCTCCTTCTTCCTCCTTCACCTCCACCCCATCCTCAAAGCCTGCAGCCCGGCCCAGGGGCCGGTTCAAGCAGGGCCGAGCATGGACACTATGAAGCCACTGTCTCCGGTCCTGGTGTTACGGGCGCCACACTGATATTTGGACCTGCACACGCCTACCTCCTGCATCTTCTCACCTGGGCATGAGCATGGAGGCAGAGGGGGAGAGAAGACCGCTGTTACTCCTCCAGACTCAGCAACAGCATCAATAATATGTATTTAAAGTAAAGAACTTATCAAACTCAACACCCAAGAAACAAACAATCCAATCATGAAAGGGGCAGAAGACATGAACAGGCATTTCTCCAAAGAAGACCTACACGTGGTCAACAAGCCCGTGAGGACATGCTCCGCATCACTGGCCATCAGGGAAATACACATCAAAACCACAATGAGATCCCACCTCAGCCCCGTGAGAATGCGGAAAATTAGCAAGACAGGAAACCACAGATGTTGGCGAGGATGTGGGGAAGGGGGGACCCTCTTGCACTGTTGGTGGGAATGTGAACTGGAAAACTGTGTGGAGGTTCCTCAAAGAGTTAAAAATAGAGCTGCCCTATGACCCAGCAATTGCACTGCTGGGGATTTACCTCAAAGATACAGATGCGGGGGACACCAGGACACCTGCCCCCCAGTGTTCCCAGCAGCAGTGTCCACAACAGCCAGACTGTGGGAGGAGCCTCGGGGTCCTTGACAGATGATGGATGAGAAGCCGTGGCCTGTGTACAGGGGGTGTCCCTCAGCCGCCAGAAACGACGACCACCCAGCATTAGCTTCGACGTGGCTGCAGCTGGAGGGGGTGATGCTGCGTGGAGTCAGTCGGAGAAGGACAATGAGCATATGGTCTCACTCACATGGGGAATATGACATAGTGGAAAGGATCGTAGGGGAGGGAGGGGAGCTGAGGGGGAAACATCAGAGGGGGAGACAAACCACGGGAGACTCCTGACTCTGGGGAGCAACCAAGGGGAAGTGGAAGGGGAGGTGGGTGGGGGTTGGGGTGCCTGGGTGACGGGGACTGAGGGGAGCACGTGATGGGATGGGCACTGGGCGTGATGCTATATGTTGTCAAGTTGAATTTAAATTTAAAAAATTAAATTTAAAAATAAATCCAATTGATCATTTAAGATGTTTTTTTAAAAACCAATACGTATTGAGCACCTACATGGACCAGACATGAGGTCACTGTGGTGTCAACACAGATAATTGAGACAGGTGGGTCTTATGCCCTCCTG
Source organism: Vulpes lagopus (assembly GCF_018345385.1). Taxonomy (NCBI): domain Eukaryota; kingdom Metazoa; phylum Chordata; class Mammalia; order Carnivora; family Canidae; genus Vulpes; species Vulpes lagopus. The sequence continues at coordinate 132,865,867 of NC_054831.1, forward strand.
GAGCTGGTCATCTAGAAGGATCTAGAATGCAGAGCATCATTAGGGATTGTGCTAAGGCTTCTTCTGTGAAGGAAGCACTGAGAGTGGTGGGGAAGAGCAGAGGGGGTCAGGGAGGGCTTCTCTGAGGAGGTGGCTGTGCAGCTGAGACCTGGAGCAGGAGAAGAATCCGTCCTAGTGAAAGGGGTGTAGGGCCGGGTAGGAGAGGAGAAGCCCCCGCCCGTCTCCCCCCACCCCACCCCCCTTCAGAGCCAAGATCATGCGGCCAGTTAGGTCTCCCTGGACCGACCCCCATCCCAGCCTCCGGCCTTGGGAGCTTTTACCTGAGAGGGAAGGGTCACCTCTGTATTGTTTGGAGGCGAGTTAACATCCCCGCAGTGCGCTGGGACGGAGGCCACAGCTCCCTGGCTTGTGTCCGGCTGCCAGGCCCCCAGCCGTGACTGGCGGCAGCAGGTGGCCCGGGCCCCAGGCTCCGTGCAGACAAGCTGGCCCGCGGCATTCTGGCTATGCAGGGTGGCACCGCTCGGACGAGGCACAAACCACTTGGTAGCAAACAGAACTGTTGAGGCACTGGAAGGCTTTGGCCAAATCCGCAGGCGGAGGGTCTGGGGGTGGAGGCCCAACCGCTGACCTGATTACCTTCTTTATCACACTGACCAGATCCTGCTCGAGACCGCCTCCATTGGTAACAATGGGGACAATCAATTTGGAGCAACTCGGTGGGGGGAAAAAACCACCCCCACTATTCACTACTCTTCTGTAGTATTTCTTGGTTATACCAGAATATGGTCATGAACTACCAGCGCTTCAGAGGACGGGCTAAAGGAAGTTTAAAAAAAAAAAGACCGGTTATAAGAGCATCAAACTAAAATTCCAATTGTTTACGATTTTTATTTTTTTTCTGGAAGTGCTATTTGTTTCCTCAAAGCTAACTTTTCCCCTTTACTTCCTGGCAGATAAAGCCCCCTAACACTTCTCTGCCCCTCCTTTGTCTCGCGCGGCATCCTGGACTTGATTCTTGCTGCTAAACACAGACGATCACACCCAGACACAAGTCAAGGATTCAGACTGGCCAAGGTGAATACGCGGGCTTGCTCCGAGCTAACCAAATAATTAGAAACAGCGCACGTCTGCCTTCCTTAAGGAAAGAACAAAGGGCGAAAGGTAGGAAATCTTCAAAACATCCTATGCTCTTGTTGTCATTTCTTTTCCCTGAGGAATAAAGGGTCTTAGGAGGCTGAAGATTTTTCAGAGAAATGCGGAGGGCAGGAGCCATCCTTAAAGGGAGCTGGAGTCGCTTCTCTAACTTTCCCCCTCCACAAAAAGGACCAAAGAGGGATGCGAATTTTCAAGGAGGTTGAGCGCTCCGTCTGTAACCACATCAAAGTGGGTCACGGATCTGCTCTAACAGATTTCACTGTCAAATAGGAAGCTGGCGCCAGGCCCAGCCCATGATGGAAAGTTAATAGAATATTTCTCATCCCGGAGCCTTTGGATTGCATGGAGATGTGGAGTCATGAGGCAGGCCGTGGTGTTAAGTGGAAGAAAAATGCCACATTTTGACAGCAAGTTAACTTTCAGACAACCTCTCCCAATGCCCGCTCATGAATATGTATATGTTTGAAGAGCGATTTGAGTGAGAAGAGATTAACTCCAGCACATTGCTCATTTTTCTTAAAGTGTCTTCTCAAAATTCTATCTCCTTTTTGCACTTTGCGGATCTCTCCACTGGGCTGAGTGCCCAGGATCTAAATTCCTGGAGCAACGTTGACTATTGGCACCAATGCCATCGTCTTTTGTCCAGCAACCCTGGTGTCCACTTCGTCCCTCGGCAGTGTCCACGCAACTGTCTCCTCAGGTGGTTTGACTAGTTGTAACGAACCATCAGGGTCCCATCCAGACCCCTGTACCAGGCACACCCATCTCCAACTGCTGTGAGTGTGGGTTGCTAACAGCTCCTAACCCTTGCTTCTTCTAGAGAACCACTACTTCCAGAGCCTTAACTCACTGACAAAGGACAACAAAAGGCAGCCCCCACCCCCACCCCACCGCCCCCGGCCTCCAGGTTGGGACTCATGCTGTGGCACAGTCCACATTCCAGAGCCCTCCTGTGGTCGGTGGAAGCCGGCTCCAGCTGGGACCATGTCCTTGCCTGGCTCCTTCCGCTGCCCTGTCCCTTGTCCTTCACACTCTTCTCCCGAGAGCCCCCACTCAGTCAACCCTGTGCACCTGCAAGCCTGTGTCAGTCAGGCTCTACTTTTAGGGAACCTGGACTAAAATACATTGGTACGTTGGGGTGGAAAAAATTTTCTTCTGTCCTTCAAGATTCTTCTGGCTGATATAAGGATTAAATCAACATGAGACAGGTTATCTGGAGAAAATCGAATTTAATTTTGAACATACCAACATACACAAGAGGCTCAAAGGCAGAAAGGTAAAATGAAGAATATATTCCATCTTAATTAAAGTAAGGAGTATGAGTCTGATACTTTGAAGGGAAGGAAATAATTCACAGGAAGATAAAAAAATAAATGTTTGGTAAACAAATGTTTGCCAGTCCACACAGAAGCAATGGGACACAGAGAGATTTTAACAGTTAGACTTTGCTAAATGCCTCCCTGTTTACTATCCCTAGTTCATTTTACAACGTGTTATCTATGGTGACAGCTCTCTTCCTGGAGCAGGTTCTCTACCTAAATTCTTTTAGGCAGTTGGGGGAAGATCAAAGTTTCTTCCTAAATCTTTTGAGCTTCCCTACAAGCTTGATTGATTTCAGCTCAAAATAATCTTCTTGCCCAAGTGGCACATCTGTTCTGAACCCCTACAGATTTACAGGTACCCAAGAAAGAGTCACGCAGATAAAATTCATCTCCGTTATCAGGGCATTTTCTCATCACATTGGGGTGGGAGGGTTGCAAAAAACAGCTCCAATGCTATTCACATGAGGAATAGATGAACTTTCTCATAAGGAAGTTCTTCTACCAGCAACAGCCCCTTGTTATTATGAAATTGAGTGGGTCAGGATTGGACATCTCTGGAGGATAGTAATAAGGGCAACCCAGAGCCTGGACATGTGAAAAAAAGACAGCCCCAGCAGTGCTTGCACCCTTTGGGGAAGTAGATTCAACTGGTCTAAGACCCTCAGAATACAGTCAGTCCCTGATATCTCTGTGGGAATCTCCATACTGTCATTTCGTTACATTTCTATGTTACGTATGTTATACCTAAAGTAGAATTTCTGGTTTACAATAGCATTAGGGAAATTATTTAACATCATTAGAGATATTTAGTAAATGTTAAACATTACAACTTCAGAGAATTTCTGTTAATAAAGGACATGTTCCAGCATGCCCTTTGGCTACAGCAAATATCATAATTAATAGTGAATCAACAGCAGCATTCTAGGCTGTGTGTTATATCTGCTAACTTTGCTATTATTCAATATTTGCATTAGGGGTTCTTTTTTTAAGATTTTATTTATTTATTCATGAGAGATACAGAGAGAGAGGCAGAGACACAGACAGAGGGAGAAGCAGGCTCTTTGCAGGGAGCCCGACGCAGGACCCGATCCCCAGACCCTGGATCAGGCTCTAAGCCAAAGGCAGATGGTCAACCGCTGAGTCACCGAGGCATCCCTGCACTAGGCGGTCTAAGCCAATTTTATAAGAAAAGGAAGAAGAATAATAGACATAAATAATTAAAATTAATTATTTAGATGATATGATTGTCTATACAGAAAACCCAAGAGAATCCACCAATAAAGTTATTTGAATTAATACGCCAGTCAGCAAGGATTAATGTACAAAAATCAGGACCTCTCAGACTTGCAATTCTTACACAGATCTCTAACAACAAATTTAGGGATCCTGGAAAACTATAATACACACTGCTATTTTTATTTAATGCATAGCTGAGCCCATGAGCAAGGAAAGGGAACATTCATATGTTGGAACAAAACAGAGCTTGAAACTAGTGGTAAGAATGTGAGCCAACATAATGGCTGCCAGAGGCAAAGGAGGATGTGGTGCAGGAGCCATTAGCGGCCCCATAACCTAGCAGTCTGGGTTTTAAGACTCACATGAGGGATGAGTAGGAAACTAGCCTGCAAAGCACAGGGACCTGGAATCAATGACACAACATAAAGCTGGGCCATCAAGATTTACCTTCAGTGAAAGGATGGAGTCTAAAAGTCCACCTGCCATTGCAGGGATGGTTTTGGATAGGGAAAATAAAATTGCCTCTCCTCATAAATTCAGTCCTCTAGCCTATTCCTTGGATAGGTTTGAGATCTATTTTATATTCATTGTGTGGCCTACGAAACTCCAAGATGAGAAATAACAAAATTATAATTTGTGCCTTTCTGCTGAAGTCATTCAGACACTTGCAAAAGCAAAGCAACAAACTGACCTTGGGGGGTGATCCAATAACACAAGCTGGAAGGCATTCCCACAAATGAAGCCCTGGTGAAGATGAGTCCACAAACCAAAATTATAACCCTTATTCTAAAATATTCCACCGAAAAAATTAAAAAATAAAATATTCCACCGAGAGCTAGGGTCAGCAAACCATAATAATCAGGAAGATTAGAATGTTGGACACTTCAGGTAATAGAACAGTCCAAAAATGGCTCTAAAATAAGATGTCAGAAATGAGCAAAAACATAAAGGAATCAAACACTTAAGAAAAGATGTTAGTAAAAAAAGAAAAAGACAAATGTTTTAAAAAAATAGAAGCAAACAGAACTCTTTGAAACTCTTTATCCAAGAGATAAAGACTACGATTTTCCCAGAATTGGTGAAAGACACCAGTCCTCAGATTCAGGAAGGCAAATAAATCACAAGCAGAATCTTTATTTAGTTTTTAGATAATTATTATTGAGAGAGACAGAGACAGAGACAGAGATACAGAGAGAGAGAGAGCACAAACAGGGAGGAGCAGAGAGGGTGGGAGGGAGAGAATCCCAAGCAAGCTCCATACTCAGCATGGAGCATGATGCGGGCCTTGATCTCAAGACCCTGAGATCATGATCTGAGCTGAAATCTAGAGTCAGATGTTTAACTGACTAAATTATCCAGGTGCCCCAATAAATCCCAAGCAGAGTAAAGGGAAAGAAATCCAGAACATCAGAGACAAAAAGCTTATCTCAAGCATACCCAAGAGACAAAACAAGTAACTATGTGGGAAGGACAATTGCCCTTACATCTGGTTTCTCAGCGCCGCCAATGGAAACCAAATGACCTTCAGATAGGAAAAGTATCTTAAAATCACTAAGAATGTAATTGTCATCTTAGAATTCTAAATTCAGGAAAACCTTTCAGGAAGGAGGTAGAACAAAAGACTTTTAAGATAAGGATTGAGAGAGTTTCCCACCTCTGTTGAATGAAAAAGTAAATCACGTCTATAAAATGTCTGAGATGCAAAAAAAGATGGTAAGTAAAACCATCAAAAAACACACTATTAACCTAAACCAACCTCAACTGTGTGAAATGGAAATAATGACAAATTTGGAGTACAGAACAAGGGGTCATTAAAATCCAACTCGGAGCGCCTGGGTGGCTCAGCAGTTGAGCGTCTCCCTTCGGCTCAGGGCGTGACCCTGGGGTCCAGGGATCGAGTCCTGCATCGGGCTCCCTGCAGGGAGCCTGCTTCTCCCTCTGCCTGTGTCTCTGCCTCTCTCTGTGTCTCTCGTGAATAAATAAAATCTTTAGAGAATAATAAAATAAAAATTAAATAAATTGCAACTCGATGTAATATAATGTAAGATGGGAGGGGGTAATTGGCATTATGGTTTCTCTATTGTTTGGCAGGATAGAGGCATAATTTTGTATTTGACTTCTTTTCTTCTCTTTCTCTGCTTTCTCTTTTATTTGCATTTTCCCTCCTCCGTTTTTCTTCCCAACTCAAGAGCAGAACTGAACTATTCTAGAGTCTTCGTTCGTAGCTCATTGTTGTAACTGGCCCATGAGAGGCCCCTCTCTTGGAAACATATAATTATACATCTACATCTATTCCGTATTATTCCCTTTTACTTCCACTCCCCTCTCCACCATAGATAAGCACCCTACTATTTGACCTAACCTTGAATTTACATGTGTCCTTATAAAACATGTTATGCCCTTTTATGCGTATATTTTTTAAAACTCACATAAATGGTATAGTATATTGTGTTACCGACTGATCCTACAATTAGTTGCCTAATCCAGGACTCTTGGAGTGTAAATGGAAGTGCTGTTATTAATACTTCCAGAACAGGGATACCCTTTTGGACTTATAATCACCTTAACCACAGCTCTTGGTCTCTTATTAATTTTTTTCACTTGGTAACATGTTCTTAAGATATAATAATAACAATGGCAGTATTACTTGCTAGATGGCAAACACAGTTGCAGCTCCGCCAGGTGGATATTGTTATTATTCCCATTCTGCGGATGAGAGAACTGAGGCACAGAGAAATTAAACAAGTTGTACAAGGTCACACAGCCCCTCAGGACTGAGCTGATTTTGAACCTGAATTAGTCAATCTGGCTCTGGAGTCTCTGCTACTACCCAGAACATCAAAACTGCCTCCGAATCTGAATGTTTTGAGGGTCTTTGGTGGCATTGGTCATAAAATGGTGAGCACAGCTGCTTTCCGAAGGTTTTGAGTCCTATCTTGGGGTACCCTGGTGGCTCGTAGTGGAGCGTCTGCCTTCAGCTCTGGGCGTGACCCCGGGATCTTGGTATCAAGTCCCACATTGGGCTCCCCGTAGGGACCCTGCTTCTCCCTCTCTCTGTGTCTCTGCCTCTCTGTCTGTGTCTCTCCTGAATAAATAAATAAATAATCTTAAAAAAAAAAAAGAGTCTTATCTTATTTCATGGGAAGTGGGAAGGCAGCTAAAGTTTGTCCATGGCATCTGAGGTTTAATATGACTTTCTGGTATATGCCATCTTATTTTCCAAGAATTTTATTTCGTTGTTTTATTTTTTATTTTATTTTTTTAAAATAAGCTCAACTCCCAATGCTCAGCTTGAACTCACAACCCTGAGATTAAGAGTCACATGATCTTTTAACTGAGTCAACCAGGCTCCCCTAGTTTCCAAGAATTTTAAAACCATAAATAAGAATTGATTTCTATAAAATTATTTTCTGAATTTTTGAGAGAACTGTACTTTTCCTTCATCTGTCTCTCAATGTGGTGAATTACACTGGTAGATTTTTCAGAGGTTGTCTTAAAATCCTGGAGTAAACCTCACCTAATCATGGTGATTTACCTTTTAATATTCTGTTGGGTTCAGTTAGCTGAATTTGAGAACTTTTGCCAAATGGGCCTATAATTTTCTTTCCATCTAATGTCTTTATTCAGTTTTGAAATACGGGCTATAGCTTGCTTCATAAAATGAATTGCTCAGCTTTCTGTGTTAGTCTATTTTCTGAAACATCTTATTTAAGACAGGAATTACCTGAAAGGAAAATCACATGGAAAGTATCTGAGCCCAGAGCTTTAGGGGAGGCTGGAGGGCTCTCTGGTTACCATTTCAGTTTCTTTGATTTGTCTATTCTAGTTTCTGTTTCTTCTTTTACCAGTTTTGCCATTTCATAGTTTTGCAGAAATTTACCCTTTGGCTTTAGTTTTCAAATTTATTAGCATATGATTATTGGTATTTTTATTATGAAATATACACACAAAAGGCTATATTAATATATACACACAATATAGTATGCATACAATAATAATACAGATTGTAAAAAAAAAAAATAGTAAAATGAAGGCCCACGCCCACTTACCACTTACCTTAAATGGGCTAGTGGGTATCCCATCCCATCCCCTGCCTCTGCCAATTCCATCCCCTAAATTTTTTTCAATGATTTAATGACCAAGAGAGTTGTATTCCAGGAATGCAAGATTTTAACATTTTAAAATCACTCGATATTATTAACCATATCAATGGAATAAAAGCTAAAAAAATCCCATATGATTATCTCAATAAGTGCAAGAAAATAATCTGCAAAATTCAATATCCATTCATGATTTTTTAAATGCTCACTAAAATAGTAATAAAAGATAATTCTTCAATAAGTTAAAGGCTACTCTAAAAAAAAAACTATGGCCAAATTCATTTTGTTTTAAGCCAAATTCACTCTTAATCATAAAGAACTGAACACTTTCTCCTTAGGTCAGGCACAATAAGCAAGGATGTGTACACTCACATTTTTTATTCAGCATTGTTCTGGTGGTCATAGCCACTGCAGCAAGGCAATGGAATGAAATGAAAGAAAAGCCATACAAAGTAAAAAGGAATAAGTAATGGTCTTTACTTGCAAACAACATGAGCATTTATATAGAAAAGCTTATGGAATCCATAGCAAAACCTCTGGAACTAAGTAAATTTAGCAAAGTCATAGGATACAAGGTCAATGTATAAAAATCAAGTGTATCTCTATGCCAGCTACTAGCAACAAACAATTGGAAACTGAAATAAAAATTCCACTTGCAGCCCCCTGGGTGGCTCAATTGGTTAAGGGATCAGGTCATGATCCCAGGGTCCTGGGATAGAGCCCTGCGTCGGGCACCTTGCACAACAAGGAGTCTGCTTCTCCCTCGACCCTCCCCCCCCGCCCCACATTTGTGATTTCTCTCTCTCAATGTTCTCTCTCTCTCTCAAATAAATAAATAATGAAATCTTTTCCTCTCTCTCTCCCTTGCTCTCTGCCCCTCCCTCCCCCTGCTTTCTCTCTCTCTCTCTCCCTCCAAAAAAATTTTTTTCAAAAATTCCACTTGCAAGAACATCCAAAATCATGAAAGACTTAAAGACAAATTCAATAAAATATATTTGAGATTTGTGCACTGAAAACTATAATACAGTGCTGAAAGAAATAATATCTAAATAAATGGAGAGACACACAATATTCGTACATTAAAAGACTCAACACTGTTTAGATGTCTATTCTCCCCAAATCTGTAGATTCAATGGGATCCTAATCAAAATTCCATTAGGCTTTTTGGTAGAAGTTGATAGGCTTATTCTAAAATGCATATAGACATGCAAACGACCTTGCATAGCCAAAGCAATTTTATAAAAGAACATTTTGGAAGATTCAGTATATCTGATTTCAAGACTTGATATAAAGCTACAGTAATCATGCCAGCATGTTGATTAATGGAACATCACAGAGATTCGTAAGTTGACCCTATTTATATGGTCAGTTTGATAGGGTGCCAATGTGGCTCAATGGGGACAGAAAAGTCCTTTCAAAAAGTGGTCCTAGGGACACCTGGGTGGCTCAGTGGTTGAGTGTCTGCCTTCAGCCCAGGGCGTGATCCCGGGGTCCTGGGATCAAGTTCCGCATCAGGCTCCTTGCAGGGAGTCTGCTTCTCCCTCTGCCTATGTCTCTGCCTTTCTGTGTCTCTCATGAATAAGCAAATAAAGTCTTTTTTTAAAAAAAAAAAAAGTGGTCCTAGCACTACTGAATATTCAAATGGGGACAAAAAATATCCCACACCATACATAAAAATTAACCTGAAATGGATTATAGATCTACCTGTAAAAGCTAAATCTATAAAACTTCTAGAAGAAAACTTAGCATAAAATCTTTGCAACCTTGACATGAACAAAGATTTTTCAAATAGGCCACAAAGCACAAATGATAAAAGAGAAAATAGAAAACTTCGACTTTATTAAAATTAAAAATGTTTGATATTCTAAAGATACCGCTGAAAAATAAAGACAAGGTACAGACTGGAAGAAAATATTCACAGTGCATATATCTAACAAGGACTTGTGTTGGGAATACATTAAAAATTATTTTAGTCAATAATGAATAATAAGGCCAAAAGAATTGGGCAAAACATTTGAACAGACACTTCACAAAAGAAGATAGACGAATGCCAGGTCAGCACATGCAAACGTGTTCAACATCATTAGTTCCCAGGGAAGTGCAATTTCTTATAAAGAGAAGCATAAATAAGCTTATTGTTCAAACCTGCACTCCCTTCTCCTAGGTATTTACCCAAGAGAAATGAAATGTGTTCACATGAAAAATTATATATAATTCATGCAGCAGCTTTTTCCATAACAGCTACACATTGGAAACGATATCCACCAAGAGGTGAGTAGATAAACATGTGGGATGTCCATACGATGAACACTACCCAGTAATAGAGGAAGGAATCTCCAATACACACAGGATAATGGTCCTCAAAGTATGATGCTCAAAGAAGCCAAGCTTAGAAGACAATTTATTGTCCTCAATAAATTGATTCAATTTATAAAATATTCTGGAAAATGCCCAAACCTTATAGTGCCAAACCCCCCTTCCAACAACAACATGAAAAATCTCTCAGATCAGTTGGTACTGGGGTCGGGGCAGGGGTGGCTGACCGCAAGAGCAGTGGGAACTTTTGGGGGGTGAGGGAAAGATACTGTGTCTTACTGTGGTGCTGGTTCCGCATGTGAACACATTTGTCAAAACTTAGCAAGCGGTAGACCTTAAATGTGTCTAGTTTCCTATCATTAAATCATAGCACAGTATAATTGATTTTAAAATCCACGTGAATACAGATTGATAAATCTCAAAAACAAAATCTTAGCCCCCCCAAAACACGTTGAGGAAAGATACAGGAAGTATGACATTTAGGTAAGTTTTACCAACATTGGAAATAATATACGTTATTCATGGACACGCATGTATCAAAATGTTATTAAAACATGCCTGTTGATAATAGACAACAAAGTTAAGCTAGTGATTTGCTCTGGGAGGGAAGGAGGGACGGGGAGTTAGGGATGACGGGGAGAGCTCCCCAGGGAGAGTCATCCGTGACTATTGAGTCGTAATAGGCTTAAAAAAACCTCAAGCCAACATGGCAAAATGTGAATTTGTGAGTGTAAAGATGGATGTGGGAACCTATGTGTTTCGTATATCACACGGTATATTTTCCCACGTATGCAAGATGTGTTGTAGTAAAAATTACTGCCCGCATCTATGAAATATGAAGGCAGAGATAGGGAATGGCAAGGGCTCTTTAGAGAGGTCTTGTTACCAAGGAAAAGAAGTAAAACAAGAGCTGAAGGAGGAAGGGAAGACAAGGGGAACTTTTCTTTTCTTCTTGTTTTAAATGAAAAATAGCGGAGGGCCTGTTCATCAGTTGACGAGAATGACCTAGCCAAGATGTTAGATGTTGAAATGGATGGTTCAGTAAAGATGAGGCTAAATGCAGGGAAAAATCGTTGAGAAGCCAAGGAGAAGTTTTGTGTTGTGTGCAAGGATGTTTATTGCTTTGTGGTTAGAAATAGGAAAAAAAAAAAAAAAAAAAAGGAGGTTTGGGGAGAAGTAGACGACCTAAATTTACATAAATAGGCAAAGGGTTCAACTGTGGACCATTCATTTAATGGGATCCTAAATGCCAGATAACAAGAAGAGCAAATCCTTAAGATCTATACTTAAGTGGAAAAAGGAAAATGATCAAAATCACACCAAGACACTTACTTCTATAAACGAAGATGAGACCAGCGCTTCCGTATGCACACACAGACGTATAGAAAGACAGAGAGAAGTCTGGAAGAAGGTGCATGAAACTGAACCCTCTGGAGAGAGGCCTGGGGTGAAGAGAAAGTTCCCGAGAGTCTGTTCTATCTGCATTCACAGAACATTTTGCACCGAGCGTGTCATCTGTATTCCTTGGGCAAAACCGTGGATGGTGTGAAAACGAAGGGAGTTCACCCCGTGTACCATCTCCGTGTACAAGCGTAGTGACCACAGAAACCCACCCGCTCTTCCTTCCGTATCCAACTTAGTTATACTATCGGTAGCCTGCTAATGTTGGCTTTCCCCAAATTTGCCTTTTGGTGGAAAATAACATTTTGCTATAAACTGATGATACAGATTTCCGCGCACCACATAGTTATAAGCATTTACGGCCACGTGCCAGGCTCTGCGGTGGGGTCACCGGGCGACAGAGACGCTGCCCCTGCCCGGTATGCAGCAATCTCTAACAGGTGAGGCTGTCAGGGGGAAAAATAATTTAATACATACCCTTATTATATGACCCAGCAGTCTTGCTCTTTGTCGTTTGTCCAAATGGCACGAGAACTATGTCCACACCCACCCATGCACTCAGGTACTTAGAGCAGCTTCCGTCATAACTGACAAAATCTGGAAGCAACCAAGATACGTGCACCGCTCTGGGGGGGAGGCTGCACATTGCGGGGGGTGGGGGGTAAGGTAGGCAGGAGTTAGGTGGAGACTACTCTCTGCTCAATTTTACTGTGACCTTAAAACTGCTCTAAAAGATTAAGTCTACTTTTAAAACTTTAACTGTAAGCTTCCAGCTCTAAAATGTTATGATTCTAAATATTCTTTACAGAGGAAACCATTCTTGTTCATTGATTTTTCTAAAAAAGATTTTATTAATTCATGAGAGACACAGAAAGAGAGAGAGGCAGAGACCCAGGCAGAGGGAGAAGCAGGCTCCATGCGGGGACCCGATGCAGGACTCGATCCCAAGACCCCAGGGTCACGCCCTGAGCCCAAATCAGATGCTCAACCGCTGAGCCACCCAGGCATTCCCTTGTTTGTTGATTTTTTAAACTCAATTTTAAAGTCTCCTTTGTTTATAGGCAGCAAATGAAGTTAAACGTTTTTTTAAGTATCTGGTTGCGTTTGTTAAAAACACTAAATTTCTTCTACAATCCCTAAAGGCAATTGTTCTCTTTATTATTTATATATCTCAGGACCCTATACTCAAATAGGAAAACAGGAAAATGTCACACTTATACCAAATTGGCAGGACGGATTTCTTAAAATAGTGAACAATTTAAAAAATAGCGAACAGTACAGTCCTGCGGGAGCAGCAGCGCGTGTCCTCCGGATCTACCAGCAGGTGGCACGCGAGTCTGAGGTTTGAAATCCCCGGAGCGGCGTCCTCTCCCCCACGCACTCGTCCCCGGCGCTGACGGCTGTGAATCCCCGGCCAGCGGAGGCCACTCGTGAAAGCGGAGTCCCGTGGCATGGCCCGGGGCCTGCTGTCCTCCTGCTGTCAGGAATAGAAAGGGAGATCGAGGACCGAGGGGAAGCCCACGGAGTCCGCTCCCACCCGCCCGCGCATCATCTCATGGGCTCCTACAAGAGTGTGATGGGCCCAGTGGGCATCGTTATTCAGGCCAAACCTCTTCTACAGGGAAACTGAGGTTCTTGCTTACGGGCCTCCCCCCAGCAACACCAGCCTCTGAATCCTCAGCAGGGAGCCCTCATTCAGGTGCCTTTGTTTAGCGTCCCTGTGATGATTTGCCCCCCTGGCTGCTAAGGACTGCCGGACCGCAGGGAAGACACCACCCCGGGTGTGTCTGTAAGAGCGTTTCTGGACTAGATTAGCATTGGATCCCGCGGACGGAGGGTAGAGATTCTCGGCATCGTTCAATCTCTTGGGGACCAGAATGGAACAAAAAGAGGGAAGGAAGGACAGATTCTCTCTCTTATTGCCCGTGAACTTCCAGAGCGCCCCGTTCCGAAACCTTCTGACTCTGGGGTTTACGCCAAGGGTCCCCCGGGTCTCAGGCCGCTGGCCTCAGACTAAGAGCTACACCGTTAGCTCCCCTGGCTTCCGGGCCTTCGGTCTTGGCCTGAGTCATGCCCCCAGCATTAAAGGTTCTCCAGCTCGCAGACGGCAGGCCGGGACTTCCTGGCTCCCGGAACCACGCGAGCCAATTCCCACACGTCCGTGTGTTCCATTGGTTGGTCGGGACAGCTCAGCCCCAGGCGTCGTCTTACCACAGGCAAGGAAGTCGTGCGTTTGCACGCAGGTGTTTTGTGATACATCCTAATACACTGATTTCAAAACGTGCTATTCTAGTCTTTCCTGGTGGGGGGAAGGGAGGTGTCATGGGAATAAAGTCAAGTCTCTCCTTGACATGACCTAACCCTGGGATATTATTGTTGTAATGTGGTGCAGAAATATTAAAAGTTTGCATACCTGTAGGATTTTAGTACTTTTGCTAAAAGGAACTTGGATGTCTTCACTGGCCACCTCGTTGAATTCAAGGACAACTGCCCACCCATGATAGGCTTGGGTTGGTGAGGCCCAGAGGCTCCAGCTGATCTGCAGTGTGAGCAACCCCTTCCAGAACCGGGGCCCTGCCTTGTGCAGTGAAGCCCTTTCTCAACACAAAGGCCAGGAACTGAGGTCTAGGGGTTTATACCTGGAGAACAGGTGGGGAGGGCTCACAGCCAGGGTCGTGGCATCTGGGTCAGCTAGGGTGAGCTGGCCAGAGAGGACCCACTCTAAGACTGTGAGCAGAGGGAGAGGCAGCCAGGCCTGGGAAGTCGGACACTTCCAGGTCCGAAAGCCCCATCAAGGATGGACACTGTGGACCTTCGGGATCTCGGGGCCAAGGAGATAAATAAACGGGGCCGATCTCACATGGCCCTGTCGTCATCACAGCAGCTGCTCCTAGGAGACAATTTTTTTTTTTTTTTAGGGTCAGGGTTGTTCCCTCAGTGGATCCTTCCAGCCACTTCTGGGGCCTTGGGAACCTAACCATAACCCCCTTAGCCCCTTTCCAAGGATAATTTGATCCTTAGCATTTCCTCATATTTAGGAAACAATTGAGGCAAAACTAACTTCAAAGGCTGCTCTCTGCCCTTAAAGCTCCTTGGACACAGAAAGCCCGACCAAGGACATGACATTAGGCAAAGGAAGAAAATTCTGACTTTCTCTCGGTATCATGCATATGCGCGCGGCATAGAAACACCACCCCCTTTCCCCCACAAAATCCAGAAGCTGTATTTGATGCTTGTGAATCTGCCACACTCAGGGATGACTCCCCCATCCCTGGGCTGGATCACGCGGGAATTCTTTTGAAGTTTCAGGACACGAAGAAAGCAAGACTATCCCTTCATTTCCAAATAATTCCCCAAGCCTTTCTCTCCCCCCATCAGGGTGAGGCCCTGGCCACCAGGGCTGGGATTCTTTGAGGGATGTTCTCCATCTCGGTATCTTTCTAGAAGATTCTTTTTGCCACATTTCTGTCCTTGGTATAAATGGCCTTTGCGTGACATTGGGTTAAGCTGGTTGTACTCAGTAGACATTGCAATCGTACACCTAGTGATTGTCTTTATTAATGAGCTGCAGTAGGGTAAGATTCGTGACAAAGAGAATCATAAATGCTTGGTTCTGGACACCCACTGGGCAAGCTACGGGGCCAGCGCCTTTCATCCGCTGCCTCAAATAGAATCTAATGGTCACTATTATTTTTCCCATTTTTAGGCTGGTGAACCCAGTCTTGACTGGGAGGGGGAGCCTGTCCACTTTGATGCACAGCAAATAGTTGGTAGATCCTCTCAGGGTGGAGGGGGCTCAGAAGAACTCCCCGAGTTGTCAGACAACCTAAATGTTAGAAAGAACTTACCGACAACTTCCCATGAATATCAGTGACAATGAGAAAACTGCAGGAGTCCAAGGTAGGGGATCCCATAGAAATGGGATCTCATCCATAGATCTCATCCATCTATGAGATCCCAGGCATCTATGAGATCAACTTCCCATGAATATCAGTGACAATGAGAAAACTGCAGGAGTCCAAGGTAGGGACATTTCTATGGGATCCCAGGCATCTATGAGACCCCATCTATGAGATCCAAGGCAGGAGGGGTCAAAGTCTTCAAATGCTCTAGAAAGTATAAACATCCAACACTCTTTCTCCTCCTCTGAGGCAACGGGACACTCTTTTCTGTCCACCACGCAGAGCCTGTTTGCTCAGGGGACACACTGGGCCATCTGAGGAAGAGGGAGCCCATCTGCATGGAAGTGCCATCCTTCTTGCCCAACTCAGGGGGTCCAGCAGGACTCCCAGGGTCTGGTGAGAAGCCTGGATTTGAGGGACATTTTATTGTGTCCTGGTCTCCTGTTCTCATGGCTTTTGTTTGCTGTCCAGGTCAGAGCAGCCTTCTGAACCCATCAGGGAGATGTCCCCATCCCCTTCTCCAGTCACGGAATCCCTTGCTCGGGGCTTTAAAATATTTCTTCTAATTCCCCCTCTCGGGGTAGCCCGGGTGGTGCAGTGGTTTAGCGCCTCCTGCAGCCTGGGGTGTGATCCTGGAGACCCAGGATCGAGTCCCATGTCAGGCTCCCTGCGTGGAGCCTGCTTCTCCCTCTGCCTGTGTCTCTGCCTCTCTCTCTCTCTCTCTCTCTCTCTGAATAAATAAATAAATCTTTAAAAAAAAAAAGAAAAAGAAAAAATATCCCCCTCCCAGCCTGAGCCGACCGGGAAGCCCTCTCCTTCTGCCTCCCAGGAATGCCGGCTCACCTTTCCTAGAACATGGAGCATGGAGACCCTTCCAATGGTATCGGCAGAAATCAAGAACTTCTTCTCATGTTCTCCTGGGCTATTTTGGAGAATATGATTAGCCACAAGGCACAGAGTACCCCAGGTGCTCTTCTGGACCAAAAGAGGCACCCAGAAAATGCTGGGAAGTGACCCCTTTGGAGTACAGAGGAAGACCCTGACTCTTCTGGTCTTCCTAGAAGTTCCAGGCTGATGAAAGGCTCTGGGGACCAGGCCTCTGCAGTGGCTCTCCCCTCTGTGGTTCTCTTGGCCTAGCCATTGAACTGACAAAGTTCTACTGGGATCCAGTACATAGTTGTTTTTTGTTTTTGTTTTTTTCATAAGGCAGATCCCTTTCTTACCCTGAAACATCTTGCCTTCTGTGCCTTTTTAAAAGCCCAAGTCTCTTTTGGCCCTACTTGCCCTCTCCAGTTCCACTTTGGATCCACTAATATCTTACCTTAAACAAGGGGCTGCTCTCTTTCTTCCCCACCAATAAATATTTGATGGCAAACCACCCTGAGTCCAGACAATTAAGCCAGAGGGACTGGTTTGTAGAAGCATGGGGTGGGGAGGACATCTGCTGGCTCCCTCCAGGTGCAGCGGGGCCAGAGGAACCAAAGGAAGGAAGAGAAGCAAGAGCAGGGGGCTACAAGAGGAGCTGGTGCAGAGAGAAAGAGAGAAGAAGAGGGACATGTCAGCTGAGCAGGGGAACATGTCCTCTGGCTCTCACGGAGCTGTGTCCCTTCAAGGCTGAGACCACTGGGGGCACCATATGGGCCTGGATTTGGGAGCTGAGAGTTCCCAAAGGCCCGGTTTTCTTTGTAAGGCTAGAGTGAGGTTCCAGAGGCTGCTCCCACTCCAAGGGCACAGATCAGGCCAGCGGAGAGCCCGGAGAGAGAGCGAATGGCCAACATCCATTCCGGGTGCCAAGCTGAGGGGCCGGCTGTGGGGGAGCCTGGCCTTGGTATCAGGCCAAACAGTAGCTATTCGGTCTCTTCAGTCATTATGGTCTCTTGAGACTTGGAGAATTTGGCTTTCCATATTGGAGAAAATGAGAAAGAGTGGGGTCTGGGACCATGTGTGAGCCAAGTGACCTCACGTCTCCTCCTGGAAGCCATAGGAAGGTCATGGTACGTGCAAGTACAACCAAGGCCATCAGGCTGCCTGGTGAGAGAGAACAAAGGCAGAGAACAGGAAACATCAGTGGTTTGGGGGCCATTGGCCTTCTCCTTGTAGGAGAAATCCCCCAAAGTCTAGTGCTCAGGACTGGCAAGAGCCCGGGGGATGGGGGATTCTGTGAAGTCTTGGCACACGGGACACCCCCCAATACCCTATCCCACCCCCTCACTCCACTCTCCTTGATCCATTAAGAATGTTTACTTATTCTTCTTGTAACTAAAAATGTGTGCCTTTGACCTATATCACCCATTTCTCCCTCGTCCCCACCCCCTGCCAACTATGGGTCTATTCTCCGTTTCTGTGAAATTGGCTTTTTTTTTTTTTTTTTTTTTAGATTGCACGTGTATGTGATGCCATATAATATTTGCCTTTTCCTGTCTGGCTATAGCTCACTTAGCATAATGCCTTCCAGGTTCATCCACGCTGTCACAAATGGCACAATTTCCTTCTTTGTGTTTTTCTTTTTTAAAGATTTTATTTATTTATTCATGAGAGACACAGAAAGGCAGAGGGAGAAGCAGGCCCCTGCGGGGAGCCCAATGCGGGACTCGATCCCAGGACCCCAAGGATCACGACCTGAGTGGAAGGCAGATGCTCAACCGCTGAGCCACCCAGGGGCCCCACAATTTCCTTGTTTGTTGTGGCTGAATGATATTCCATTGTGGACATATATCACTATTTTCTTTCTTATCCATTCACCCATCAGAGGACATTCAGGCTGTTTTCATATCTCGGCTATTTTGACGAATGCTGCGGTGAGCAGGGGTGCTCTTAGCTCTTTGAGGAGCTAATGTACAGCACGGTGACCACAGTTAATGAGACGGTGTTGTATAATTGAAAGTCGCTGAGAGTAGGTCTTAAGCACTTTTCACACACGTGGAGTTAAGAACGGATGTGTCCACGACTTGATCTTGGCCATCGTTGGCACATGTATACGTATATCAATCATCACATTGTGCATTTTAAGTATATACATTTGTATTGGCCAATTGTTCCTCAATTTAAAAAAAAAAAAAAAAAAAAAGGTCTTCCTGGGTGTCTAGGGTATGCTGACAACTATTCTGGATGAGAGGAAAACAGCCAACAAATGTGATCCATCCAGTCCAGCTCTCGGGATTTTCTCCCATGTACAGATCTTACTTTCCATTGAGGCAGACAAAAAACTCGTCAGCTGAACAGTGTATTAAATGCAGCGAGACCTGTAGGCCGGTCACAGCAGTGCAGGGCGGTAAGGATGAGTGCAAGTCCAAAGTACAGGCCATCCTAATAATCACTGGGAAAAATTATGATTATCCCATAGCCTCCAAAATTTTTAAGAACTCTCTTGCTGTGGTTATAAATGGATAGAAAAATGAAAAAGTAGTAAAACTAGTATTTAGAATGGCGTGATTTAAAACAATGAGAATTAAAGCGATTTATTTCCTTGTAAAAAGTGTTTCAGGAATAATTTGAACTCGATCACCCTCTCGTGGCTTCACTGGGGACAGGGAGCGAGCATCTTCTCTAAGCTCTGGTGGACTGTTATACTCCTAACTCCAGCTCAGCCTCCCACATTTAATCCTTTGTGCTTCCGATGTCATGGGATATCCCCCCAGGAGTTCCACTAACGCCAAGTTTCTTGCCATGCCATTTCGTCCCGGGTATCTTCACCCTTTTCCTCACATACTTTCCTCTGTTATGCATCTCTGGGAGATGGGAATGTGAGCCTGAGACCAACAGTGGCCCAGGAGAGAGGGGAGCCCTTGACTGGTCCAAGGTCACCCTGCAGGAAAACGGAGGAAGCAGGGTCTGAATTTACACGCTTTTTATCCAGATGCTGCCCCACATGCCTCCCCCTGCCCGCTGGCTCCATTAAGGGAAAGGACGCTGGTCAGCAAGTCCCTGGGACCGTGAGAGGGAAACATTCTTACCAGTGTTACTGCACTTTCTCTGACCACGCCTGGTTTCTGCATCCTTTGGGGTGGAAACTCGCAGGACCCCACAGATCAGGATCATGAGTGAGGAGGACCAGGGACTGGAGGAGGAGTTTGTACTTGGGCTGGGGAGGGGGATCCTCTAGGGGAGGGGTGAGACAGGGGGCCTGCGCTGTAGGAGACCCCTTTCTCTCCACCTGGTCAGGGGTACTGGGGTAGGCCTTGGGTCGTGTCCCATCCCGTGTCTCTCTTCCCCAGAGGACAAGCATGGGGGATCATTGTAGCCTGTGAGTCACCCCAGACCCCACCAGAGAGGGAGGCCCCCCTGGCTCCTTCTCCCCTGAGGTCACAGCAGGGACCCCCCCCCTCAACTCTCCTGGGATTCTTGCATCTGGGAGTCCGGCCAGGCTCAGCTAAGGTCCTGTGGGGAGGGAGATGGGTGCCAGCCGTCAGGGGCTCAGGTTCATCATTTGGCATCATTTCCAAATGCAGGTTTGCGTCCAACGGTCTCGGGTTCCGGGTTCTCCCATCACAGTGGCCCTGGTTGGATTCCTCAGCGGCACCGGCTGTCCAGGAAGATGGGAACTTTTTGCTTCCCTCTGCCCTGGGACCCCCTCCATCCTGAAGGCATGGCTGCCTCTAGCAGGTCTACATCCTTTCTATGCAAGCGGGGTCCCCTCCAATGGGCCCAGGTTCTCGCAGAGGCCACTGGCAACCGCCGTCGTCCTCACCTCGGGATTGCAGACCTCGGCCTCCTCCTTTCTCCTTGAATCACTCAACAAGCACTTGTCCCTGAGTGGCTGCTGCCGTGGTGACAAGTGCCTGGCGAGACAGACACCGTCTCCCGCTCACGGGCCGTCACAAGAAGACCACTGTTGCAGAGGGGCAGGCGGTGACTAGTCGTCTCAAGAGGACGCAGGGGCTGGTATGGAGAGCTACAAAGGGGGGTCTCACTTGGGTCATTTGGGGTATCGGCAAGCACCGTCCCTGAGCCAGGACCAGCTGTGGGAGTTGTGTCAAAGAAAAGCAGAGACGGACAGAGGTTAAAGTGAAGGCAGGTTTGAACCAGGCCTGTTGCGATAGGACAGACCAGGACTCCACTCTAACACAGCGGGACGAGGGGGGATTAGCCGCCACGGAGTCGGGAGACGGGGCGGGGGTGCAGGGAACCTACCAGGATTCCCACTGGAGCAGCCCTGGGGGGGCAGCAACTTGGATCACGAGTCAAGTGCTCGGGGATTCTTGCTGAAGCAGCTTTGCAGCAGTTTTGCTAAAACTGGATTTTATAAGGAAGCGCACGGATGGGCCTCGGAGAAGGTTCAGGAGCCCGACTACGGTTGGCCAAGCAAAGAGTGTTTGTCCGTTGAGGGATCATGTTGGGTCCCTGCGCAGACTGCAGACCCTGATGAAATCAGGACAGGGGCCACCGTGAGAGCAGAGCGAAGCCGCTGAGGCCGGTCCAGGACACCACAGGCAGATCACCAGGGACTTGGAACAAAGGGAGGGTCTGTGGAAGGATTTCCAGGATCCAGTTACTGCCTCCGCACTCACCAGGAAGGATGCACGGGGACCAGGTGAGGGGGAGCTGGTCCGAGCACACGCCAGGGCCGCCACCCCAGGGAGCCCCAGAGGCAGACCTGCGGGTGCCAGAGCCCTGGCAGGGGCAGGCCTGGCTGTGGGCTGAGGACACGCACGGGGGCACCCGCCGCCGGAGTGCCGACTCGGTCACTGGGGCCGGTCCTCCCTTTAGGTGATGGGTTCCCATGGGTTGAGTCTATGCGTTCCCACACATTCGCATGCCGAGCCTTAATCCCCCGTGTGATGGGATTTAGGGGTGGGGCTCTTGGGAGGTGAGGCCTGGACAGGATGGGTGCCCTTACAAGGGCAGGGGCAGGCAGGCACCCTGATCGCAGCTGTCCAGCCTCCAGAACCGTGAGAAACAAGTTTGTCTTTTAAGCCCCCCTCCCCCCGCCCCCATCCCGGTCCGTGGCCCTGTTACTGCAGCTGGGGGGGGGCGGGGGCTAGGACACAGGGCGAGCGGGAGAGAACGGTGTGAGGCAGGGGATACGGTGCTTTGTTGGGCACTTTATCCCTCATGATGGTTTTTGGGGGCGAGACACAACACAACAGGAAGACGATGCTGTCTACCACAGGTGAGAGCAACACGCAATCCGGTTTATGTAAAATTATGTATGAATAGAACGTTCATTTATTCCTTATTTCAGGACGTGTCTAACAAGGATGTTTACCATCTTCCAGGGGTTCCGTTAGGCCCAGTTAGAGAATAAGGAGTTACTCAGCCCCCACCCATCCTCACGGAATGTTGTGATTCCTATTTCTGAACATCTTAGATCGGCTGGCTGAGATGCCAGAGATGATATTCTTTAAGATTTTATTTATTTAGGGGCACCCGGGGGGCTCAGTGGTTGAGCGTCTGCCTTCCCCTCAGGGCATGACCCTGGGGTCCCGGGATCGAGTCCCGCATCGGGCTCCCCGCAGGGAGCCTGCTTCTCCCTCTGCCTGTGTCTCTGCCTCTCTCTGTGTCTGTCATGAATAAATAGATAAAATATTTTTCAAAAGACTGTTTTTAATTTATTTATTTTAGAGAGAGATTGGGGCAGGCAGTGGCAGAGGGAGAAGGAAAGAGATAATCTCAAGCAGACACAGCGCTGAACCGTGGAGCCTGACATGGGGCTCGATCCCACAACCCCGAGATCATGACCTGAGCCAAAACCAAGAGTCAGATGCTTAACTGACTGAGCCACCCAGGTGCCCCAGGAGATGATTATTAACACTGGGGTCCCCGGGTGGCTCAGTGGTTGAGCGTCTGCCTTCAGCTCAGGTCATGGTCCCAGGGTCCTGGGATCGAGTTCCACGTCAGGCTCCCTGCTCAGTGGGGAGTCTGCTTCTCCTCTCCTTCTGCCCTTCCCCTTACTTACTCTCATTCTCTGTCTCTCTGTCAAATAAATAGATGAAATCTGTAAAAAAAAAAAAAAAAAAAAAAGGTAGCAGTGATCATCATAAACTGGTGGGAATTTGGGTGCAATCTCCACCCAACTTCTCTGTATTTTACTGAACACCGTCCACACACATATTCTCTTTCCTTCACCGGTAGTGAAAATAAAGGTGTCTTCGTTTTGGAAAAGCCAGAATCCACCTACACTGAGCCGGGAGGAGAGAGAGAATCTTAAGAACCTTTTCTGAGAGAGAAAGAGACGATAAATATTCTTTAAAAAGAGCCGGTTCTGCAGTGTGCCGGGACCCAGTGAGGAGGGGCCCAGGTGGCCCGCGGAGGGATGCGATACCAAAGTCGGAGAGCGCTCACCACTTCCAGGAAACGCTGCCCCTCACATGCGTGGACTGGCCAGCCAGGCCCGTGCAGGGATGCGTGAACCTCAGGGTTGTCCGATGGTCACTCAGGCACAGCAGTGAAGGGACAGATCATTGGCACAAGAGACGCAGAGTTAGAAGGTGGCCGAGTCAAGACAGAGCCCCCGTAGCTGAGTCTGGGGCTGCCACTCTGCCTCCAGCATCACTTCCCTGGATGGACGCCTGAGATGCCCCATGAGAGCACATTTCTGATCTAATAACACATGCCTGAAATGACCTCTGAACCTTAAATCTGCTTCACAATTAAACAGATACAGAGGGGTCATCAGAGAGGAAGGTCATAGGGAGCATCCAGGCCGGGCCTGTCTACATTCCCAACAAGGTGACATGATCTGATGGAAGAACCACCACTCTCAGGAATTTGGGGGAGGGGGGTGGCTATGACTGAGCTCAAGTGGAGAGCAGGGGCCTCCAGGGGGTGGGCACCGCCATTCCATCCCAGCCTCAGGCCTTGTGCAGGGTCTAGGGCTGGGTGCCAGGCCTCTAGAGCTTGGAGCAAAGGAGGGAGTAGGAATTGTCCAGGTCCAGGAAGCAGATGGGCCTGAAGGCCCTCCTTCGTCTTAGAATGTAGGGAAGTGATAAGAGAAGCCTGGGGAGGACCTGGTACCAATACCGCAGGCTCCGGAAGCAGAGCTCTGGGGTGTCTCTACCGAGCCCTGACCTCCGCATACCCCACCCTGCCCTTTACCTGGTGCACAGGTCAGGGGTACCAGAGAAGGCATGCGAAGGCGCAAGGTACCCTCTCTGCTTCCCTTCCAGGTTCCCCCGGGGCTTTGGCCCTGAACTCACCCTTCTCCACGTGTTTCTCTCTTCTCAGGGTTGGGCTCTGTCCATCTTGACTAAGTTTCCTTCCAGGTCTCTTGGACAGATGGACGATCACAATCACCTGTTCTGAGTGCAGCAGCAACTTCGGTGGATGGAGTGGTTTCTCCTGGTACCAGCAGCAACAGGCCGCACCTGCACACTCCTGACCTACGGTGACAGTGTTTGGTCCCTGAGGACCCTGGGTCCATTCCCCAGCCCCAGATCCAGCAGTGTGGCCTCCTCGACCACCTCCAGGCTCTGGCCTGGGGACGAGACTGCCTATCACTGAGTGTCTGGTGGCTGCCATGGCATTCACGCACAGTGGCCCAAGCTCGGGGGAGTGGAGCCCAAACGTCCCCTGAGCTTCACACCTGCCACGTGGCTCAGCCTCTGCTGTCACAGTTGCTCACCCCCCAGGGCCCTAGGTGCAAAACCCCTGCCTTATATTTAAGCCAGATGTTAGGCAGATGCTAAAATTAAAATCAGTGCCACACTCATCGTGGTATTGAAGTGGTAACTCATGGTTAATAGCTAATTTATGGTTAGCAGTCAATTTTATGTTGTGTGAATTTACCTCCACTAAAAAAAGTGCCTGACAGAAGGTTACACACTGTATGATTCCACTGATGTCAAGGATCCAGAATAGGCAAACCGTAAAGGCAGAAAGTAGATTCACTGGTTGTCAGGAGCTGGAAACTGAGCATAACCGCTGCTGGGCACAGAGTTTCTCTGGGGGCAAAGAAAATGCTCTAAAATCGATATGCTGGTGGACACACAGCTCTGTGAATAGACTGAAACCATGGACTTATACCCTTTAAGCGGATGAATTGTGTGGTATGTAGATTATATCCCAATAAAGCTGTTATTTTTTTAATGCCACACCTTGCACTCAATTTTTTTTTTAATTTTGGAAAACATAGGTTCTTTGGATAAAAATCTGGCGCTTGTTTTCCATAGGTGATAGGTTGGATACTGTTACATGTAATTGCATTAATAAACATGTTCTTAACATTTTTCCATTTTATTTAATATGGCAAGTATTAATAGACATTACCCCCCTAAACCAAAGCTCTTTGGGATCTTTGATACATTTTAAGAATATAAAGGAGTCTTGAGATCCAAACGTTGAGAACTGCTGACCTAAGAAGAAAGTTTACCCAAAAGGAAAGCCGTGGTTTCTCCCAACAGACATATGCAGCAGGCTGGGAGGCTGGGAGGCTGGGAGGTTGTCCTCAAGACCCCTGGGTCCGAGGACTCCATCTCTTCCGTTCCTGATGGAGTTGCTGAGCATCCTGAGGAATACTCTGATGTCACATCTATTTCCAGAACTCTCCTCGTGCCAGGTCTCTGCTGGCGGGAGAGACATTCTGGAGAGAAGGAGGTGACTCAGAGCCCACGTTCCCAGGAAGTTCCTTGATAACTGTCCAGACCCAGCCCAGTGCCCTCTCCTGCACGGACGTGGACGCTGGTCTGACAGGGGGCCCCAGAGGTGAGTTTTAGGCCTCTCCTGATGCCAGCTGCTCTCCCGCTCCAGCTCCAGCTCCAAACCCAGCAAGTAGGCACCACTGCAGCCAGGACTGTCAGATTTTTCCGTCTCCCACTAACACTCTGGGGCTTCTAAGCTTTTGCTCTTCCAAAATCTTTTCCAAATCTAAAGTGCAGGGGCCTTGCTCCCTGCCTCCTCCTCCCTGGTCTCCCTGTCCAGACCATCTTGTGTCTCCGGCCACCAGAGAGCACTGTGGGCCTGGAGTTGCCTCGGGGTGGGGGGTGGGGGTCGCGGGGAAGGCACCCTGACCTCTTCTTAAATCAGGGGAAGCACAAGGAGAGGAGAGGAGCAGGTGGGACATAACTGCCAGGGCAGAGGCTGGCTAGGGCGCCACTGGAAGTTTGTAAGTGGGGTTGTGACAGACCTGTTGCAGTCCTCCCCACACCACCACCACCCCCATTGCTACTGGATTGTGTTCCATGGGGGAGTTAACAGGGAAGCAGAGCCCCCAGCCAGGAGACTTCATGCTCCGGGTGGGGGATCCTGGCTTGCCCTTGAGTGGCAGTGGGGTTGGCTCTGTAGACGTCCTGGAGGACCTGCTTAGAGCAAATGTGAAGTGTGAGGGGCCTAGAGACCCTCTAGAGCTTGGTCTTGACTTTCTGAGATTGAGAGGAATGGGAAGGGAACAGGTATATTTTAAAAAGCAAGAAATCTGCTGGGCTGTGTTACATTGCAGATGATTACATCATTGAATGAAGAATAAAATCCAGTACAGAATAGCACATGCGGGGGATCCCTGGGTGGCGCAGCGGTTTGGCGCCTGCCTTTGGCCCAGGGCGCGATCCTGGAGACCCAGGATCGAATCCCACGTTGGGCTCCCGGTGCATGGAGCCTGCTTCTCCCTCTGCCTGTGTCTCTGCCTCTCTCTCTCCCTCTCTCTGTGACTATCATAAATAAATAAATAAATAAAAAATTAAAAAAAAAAAAAAAAAAAAAAGAATAGCACATGCGATAGAATTCTATTCATATAAAACCATATATATATATACACTCATTCAACAGCTACTTGCAAATGCCTCCAATTGATTTTGTATTTCATACCTGGTGGTGCAGGGTGGGAGGGGCAAGGGGGATTCCAGCCTCACCACATTCCAAAGCCAAGGCCCATAACCAAGGTTGGTTTTAGGTTTGGAAGAGCAACTAAGTAACCACAGTTCCCCCGCAGTCTCTCCAGAGACTTCAGAGACATCCTATTTCTCAGATGGCTGGAATTGAGACCTGGAAGTGAACCCCACAGGCTTGCAGGTCAAGGGTGTGCCTTCAAATTCATGCCTGAGTTCTCTGCCCCCAACTTGGGAGCACCCAAATACATAAAATAGCTAATAGTGAACATAACGGAACTAATCAATAATAATAATACAGGAAGAGCAGGGGACTTTAATGCCCCACTTACACCAATGGACAGATCATCTAAACAGAAAACCAACAAGGAAACAATGGCTTTGAATGACACACTGGACCAGGTGGATCTAATAGATCTATTTGGAACATCACATCCTCAAACAGCAGAAGACACATTCTTTTCAAGTGCACATGGAGCATTCTCCAAAACAGATCACATATTAGGCCAAAAACAAGCCTCAATAAATACAAAAAGATTGAAGTCATACCATGCACCTTTTTTTTTTTTAAAGATTTATTTATTTATTCATGAGAGATAGAGAGAGAGGCAGAGACACAGACAGAGGGAGAAGCAGGCTCCACGCAGGGAGCCCAGTGCACGACTTGATCCCAGGACCCCAGGGTCACGACCTGAGACAAAAGCAGATGTTCAACCACTGAGCTACCCAGGTGTCCCTCATGCGCCTTTTCTGACCACAATGTTATGAAACTGGGAGTCAACCACAAGAAAAAAATCTGGAAAGACCACAGCTACATGGAGGTTAAACAACATGCTACCAAACAATGAATGAGTCAACCAGGAAATAAAAGAAGAAATTAAAGGGTACATGGAAACAAGTGAAAATGAAAACACGGCAGTCCAAAACATTTGGGATACAGCAAAGGTGATCCTAAGAAGGAAGTTTATAGCAATATAGGGCTACCTCAAGAAGCAAGAAAAATCTTAAACAACCAAATCTTGCACCTAAAAGAGTTAGGAAAAGCAAAAGGAATGAAGCTGAAAGCCAGCAGAAGAGAAATAATAGATTTGAGGAGAAATAAATGATACAGAAACTAAAAAAACAAATAGAACAGATCAATGAAGCCAGGAGTTGGTTCTTTGAAAAAATTAATAAAATATGATAAGCCCTCTAGCCCTCTTTTATTAAAAAGAATAGAGAAAGGACCCCAATAAATAAAATCACAAACAGGAGAGGAGAAATAACAACAAATACCACAGAAATACAACTAATTATAGGAGAATATTATGAAAAACTATATGCCAACAAATTGGACAACCTGGAAGAAATGAATAAAATTCAGAGAAACATGTAACCTACCAAAACTGAAACAGGAAGAAATGGAAATCTTGAATAGATCAATTACCAGCAAAGAAATTGAATCAGTAACCAAAAAACTCCCAAAAATAAAAGTTCAGGACCAGATGGCTTCACAGGTGAATTCTACCAAACATTTAAAGAGGAGTTAAAATACGCATTCTCCTCAAATTATTCCAAAAAATAGAAAAGCATGGAAAACTCCAAATTAATTCTATGAGGTCAGCATTACCCTAATACCAAAACCAGGTAAAGTCACCACACAAAAAAGAGAACTACAGGTCAATATGTGTGATGAACATGGATGCAAAAATCTTCAACAAAATACTTCCAAACCTTGTCCAAAAATATATTTAAAAACTCATTCACCAGTATCAAGTGGGATTTATTCCTGGGATGCAAGAGTGGTTCAATATTTGCAGATCAATCAGCATGATACATTATGTCAATAAAAGAAAGGATAAAAACCATACATGTGATCATTTTAATAGAGGCAGAAAAAGCATGTGACAAAGTACAACATCCATTCATGATAAAAACCCTCAACAAAGTAGATTTAGAGGGAACATATCTCAGCATAATAAAAGTCATCTATGAAAAACCCACAGCTAACATCATCCTCAATGGGCAAAAATTGAGAGCTTCCCCCCCTAAGGTCAGGAACAAGACAAAGATGTCCACTCTCATCACTTTCATTCAACATAGTACTGGAAGTCCCAGCATAGCAATCAGACAACAACAAGAAATAAAAGGTATCCAAATAGGTAAGGAAAAAGTAAAACTTCTGTAATTTGTATATGAACAGAAACCCAAAGGACTATATACATCGTCTCTATAGAAAACTCCAAAGACTCCACCAAAAAGCTGCTAGAACTGATGAATGAATAAAAATAAAATAAAGTCACAGCATTAAAAAAAAAATCAATCTACAGAAATCCGTTGTATTTCTATACACTAATAATGAAGCAACAGAAAGAGAAATTAAAGAATCAATCCCATTTACAATTGCAACAAAAATAATAAAATATGTAGGAGCAAACCTAACCAAGAAGGTGAAAAACACTGATTAAAAAAATTGAAGATGACACAAATAGAAAGACATTCCATGCTCATGGACTGGATGAATAAGCATTGTTAAAATATCCATATTTACCCAAAGAAATCTACACGTTCAATGCAATCCCCATCAAAATACCAACAGCATTTTTCACAGAGCTGGAGCAAACAATCCTAAAATTTGTATGGAACCATAAAGGACTCTGAGTAGCCAAAGAAGTCTTGAAAAAGGAAAATGGAGTTGGTGGCATCACAATTCTGGACTTCAAGTTATATTACAAAGCTGTAGTAGTCAAAACAGTACGGTTCTGGCACAAAAATAGACACATAGATCAAAGGAACAGACCAGAATATCCACAAATAAACCCACAATTCATCTTTGACAAAGCAGGAAAGACTGGGAAAAAGACAGTCTCTTCAACAAATGGTGCTGGGAAAACCCGACAGCTACATGCAAAATGAAACCGGACTGTTTTCTTTCACCAAACACACAAAAAAACTGTGAGACCTGAAACCATAAAAATCCCAGAAGAGAGCACAGGCGGTAATCTCTCTGACATCAGCTGTAGCAACATTTTTCTAGATATGTCTCCTGAGGCAAGGGAAATGAATGCAAGAACAGACTACTGGGACTTCACCAAAATAAAAAGCTTCACACAGCACGGGAAACAATCCACAAAACTAAAAGACAGCCTACCGAACGGGAGAAGATATCTTCAAATGACATATCTGATAAAGGTTTATTACCTCAAATACATAAAGAACCTATACAACTTAAGACCAGAAAACAAATAATCCAATTAAAAATAACCCAAGTAATCCAATTTTTAAAAATGAGCGAAAGACATGAACAGGCATTTCTCCAAAGAGGACATCCAGGTGGCCAACAGACACGTGAAAAGATGCTCAACATCACTCATCATCAGGGAAATGCAAATCAAAAGTACAATAAGACATCACCTCACACCTGTCAGAATGGCTAAAATTAAACTAAAAAAAAAAAAAAACTAGAAATAAGTGTTGGGACAAAAGTGGGGGAAAAGGAGCCCCTTTGAACTATTGGTGGGAATGCAAACCTGTGCAGCCATTCTGGAAAAAAGAGTTTCCTCAAAAAGTTAAAAATAGAACTACCCTATGGCCCAGTCATTGCCCCACCGAAGACAGAGACACTCGTGTGAAGAGGTGCGTGGTCCCCTAAGTGTAGAGCAGCACCACTTACAAGAGCAAATTGTGGAAGCAGCTCGAGCGTCCGCGGACTGATGCAGCATGGCCAGGGCAGACGCGGCGGAGCCACAGCCAGGGGCGTCCAGAAACAGAAAACAGAAACCCAGACGTTCAACCATTTAAGGGAATGGAATCTTGCCATTTGCGATGACACGAATGGAGCTAAGGAGTATTGTGCTGAGCGAAAAAAGACGGAGAAAGGCAAATACCATATAATTTCATTCATATGGGAAATTTAAGAAACAAACAAGCAAAGGGAGAGAGAGAGAGAGAGAGAGAGAGGGACGGAGAGAGAGAGAAACCAAGAAACAGAGCCGTGACCCCGGAGAACCGACGGTGTCCCGAGAGGAAGTGGGCAGGGAGATGGGCTGAACCCGGTGATGGCGAGTCAGGGGCACGCTCTTCCCGAGGAGCCCAACAGCCCACGCCTGAGTTCCCTGGGCATCGGCCCGCCCAGGTGCGCGGCCTCGGGTTTCCCAAGAACAAAGAAAAAATCGGGTTTTGAATGACTCTGGCAGGTGCGGTTAGCGGCATCCCGGGGTCCCACCCGCAGTCACGGGCGCCTGAGAGCCGGCGGCAGGGGGCAGGGGCCAGGGGGCAGACTGGCCGGCGGGGAAGGCCGCCGCCTGTCTGTCCGTCCGTCCCGCTGGCCGCCCTTCCTGGCCGGCGCTTGCCCCACTCGTTTTGCTTGAACAGCAGCTGCCGCCCCAGCGGAGGGTCTCCCGTGGGCTGCGGCCGGGCTCCGTGTGTCCGTCTGCATCAGAGACAGTCACTGTGTCCCCCGCTGGGGCAGGGACACGCAGAGAGGCATGTGGCTCCTCCAGGTCACACGGGCTGCCCGCGGGAAACTGGGCCCCAGCACCTCGAACCCTCGGCTGCGCAGTCCCAGCACCCGGCGCTGCTCACTGTGCAGGGCGAGCTCGATCCGGAGCCCCGGGCTCCTCCTGCTGCCGGGAAGCCTGAGACCCCCTGGCTCCAGGGCTTTGCTACTGTTTCCACAAACAGATGAAGAGTGCAGCCTGCAGAGTGGGCCCCGAGCTGTGTTCCCCCGACGGGCAGCATCGGCGTCCCCTGCGAACCGGTTAGACATCTGCCCTCTGGGCCCCACACCTGACCCGCTGACCCACGAACTCAGGGGGCAAGGCCCCCGCGGCCGCCCCACCACGCAGGCGCTGCTCCAGCCCGAGAAGCGGGCTGAGGTGGGGACGCGGGGGAAAGGCCCCGAGGAGCTCAGGTTCTCGTTCCTTCCCACTCCTTTTTGGAAAAGACCAGGCGATCGTCGACCCCGATTTGGCCGGGGCTGCTGCTGCTGGTTGTGCAGCCTGATTTGCTGATCTGGCTACAGTGCTTTGGCCTGATTTCCAAATTCCTACTAATCCGATTCCAGCACTTCGGCACCTGTAGTGTTGATATAGTCTGTCTCTATTTTTTTTTTTTTTGAGAGAGAGAGAGAGTGGGGGGTGGGGTGGCACAGGGAGAGGGAGACAGAGAATGCCAAGCAGACTCCCCGCTGAGCGCAGAGCCCCGACACAGGGCTTGATCCCATGATCCCAAGGTCAGGACCTGAGCCGAAATCAAGACTCGGACGCTTAACTGACTGAGCCACCCAAGTGCCCCCACGGCCACTTTTAATCTGTGTGTGAAAGACCAAGGAGGGTCTTGGGCTCGTGCGGACCCACCCCCACCCCCACCCCCACCCCACCCCCACCCCCACCTTCCCAATCACCAGGAAAGGACTCGATGTGTCTCAGGGCTCAGTGATGGAACACACCTGAGTGCCGAGGACTCCTGCCTGGCGTCCAGGCTCCAGATGAATGATGCACCCTCCCCCTGACCGGTGTCCACATCCTCAGCCCCCGAACCTCTGGAGAGGTTGCCTTATATTCCAAAAAAGACGTTGCAGAGGTGACTAAGGATTTGCGACGCAGGGATTACCCTGGATTACCCAGGGCCACATAGCGACAAGGGGCCTCCTGAGAGGGAGGCAGGGAGAGAAGGCGCTGCACTGCGGGCTGCTCCAGAAACAGAGCGGGGCGGGGGGGAACCCCTGAGCCAAGGAGGGTAGGTATGTATCCCCTCGAAGCAGGAGAAGGCAAGGAACCCACTCACCCCTAGAGCCTCCGAAGAGCCCTTCGTGGACTTGGCACCTCAGGCCTGTAGGAGAATAAACTTGTGTTGCTTCAAGCCGCTCCGTCGGTGCTGTTTGTTACAGCGGCAGTAGGAAACCCATACACCGGCTTTCGGGCTTTTTTGTTTGTTTGTTTGTTTTTTGTTTTTTTATTTATTTATGATTATGATAGTCACACACATGGGATCCCTGGGTGGCGCAGTGGTTTGGCGCCTGCCTTTGGCCCAGGGCGCGATCCTGGAGACCCGGGATCGAATCCCACATCAGGCTCCCGGTGCATGGAGCCTGCTTCTCCCTCCGCCTGTGTCTCTGCCTCTCTCTCTCTCTCTGTGACTATCATAAATAAATAAAAAATTTTAAAAAAAAATAAATAAATAAATGATAGTCACACACAGAGAGAGAGAGACAGAGAGAGGCAGAGACACAGGCAGAGGGAGAAGCAGGCTCCATGCACCGGACGCCTGACGTGGGATTCGATCCTGGGTCTCCAGGATCGCTCCCCGGGCCAAAGGCAGGCGCCAAACCGCTGCGCCACCCAGGGATCCCCATTGGCTTTCGGGCTTTTAACGAACCTGCGAGCTCCTTCCCAACACGGAGCCTCACACCTTCGCCCCTTCGCACCTGCCCATGCACCTGGCTAGTCCCCCCCACACACCGGCGTTCCCTTCGCTGGGGAAGGCTCCCCTGACAGGTCGTGTCTCCATCCCCTCGTTATTGCACCCCTCCACTTCAGTGCACCCCCAGTGCTCTCACTCATGACCCACTGGCCCCCAGGGTCCTCAGCTCTGCAAACCTGTCCCCAACATCACTCTGTCCTGTCCTGTATTTTTTTAAGAGCCCTCTCCTCTGCCTGCTGGAAGCCTCTGTGATGTCAGTGCCTGGTGTTACCACGGCTCAAGGGATGTTTGTGGGATGGACGGGCGGCTGCTGGAGGTGTGAGGAAGGCCAGCCGGGTGCCAGCCCCCAGCTATCACTCGGGGCTCTTCTCCTGGCACCAGCCCCCTCACTCCCCCTCCTCTTCCTGCCACCGCTCGCTCAACAAACATGACTTGCATGTGCCAGGCTCGGACTTCAGGAGACTTTGAGTCCGGTCGGGAATACGGGGTCATTGAGCAGACTCCCGGAGAAGTGGGCAATGGCTCTGGAGTGTGCTGAGGTCAGCCTGGAGGAGGCCTGGAGCCAGCAGGTGTCCTTGAAAGGGATGGCCCAGAGTCTTCCTCTACTTTGAGTCACGTTATGTGTGGCCCAGAATCACAGCCAACCTCGCGCACGCACACACACGCCCCCGAGTCAGGGGCACGGCAGGTGGCCACGTCCAGCTGGTCCCAAGGTTTCTGCTGCCATTTCCTTGAAGAAACACAGGGCTGAGCTTGCTCTGCCACCAGCCCGCCCGGGTTCAAATCCCAGCTCTTGGATTCATTCCCTGGGCAAACCCAGGCCAGCCCGTCAAGCCCTATTGTCTCGGTCCCCTGTTCCCACTTCTGTAAACAGAAATGATGCTTATAATCCCGTCCTCCGGGCACCTACCGTGGATGGTGGTAGCGACCAGTCAGTGAGATAATCTCATTTAGGCCCAGATTCTGGCCTTTACTGCTTGTTCAACCCAGAATAAATATTAACTTGGAAAAAAAAATATTAACTTGGGTTTTTTTTTTTTTCTGGCTTTTATTATTTTTTTTTCTCGATCATTTGCTAGAATGTGGTAGCAGGTGCCAAAAACGTAAGGCAAGGATCCCCGGAAGGATACTTCCATTCGTGTCTTTTTCTCCCGAGCAGAATAAACAACCGTTGGTTGTGGCAGATGTGAGATGGGCTGGCGGAGGCCGAGAATTGTACTGATGCCCTTCCACGGCCGGACGGCCAGCTTCTAAAGGATGGACACGCGGAGAGGTGACTTCCTCTCTGACGCTGGCAGGATTCTAGGGGGGCCCACTTCTCTCTGACTCAGAAGTGGGAGTAGCTGAGTTCTGGGAAGATTAAGGGGTCTTTGGGCATCAAGGTGGGTTGGGGTCTGGACAGAGGTCCACCTTGGGGCAGGGATTTGGGGGAGCAGCTAGATGGAGGCTCAGAGTGTGGAACAGGACCGGGTCGTGGTTGAGTGGGGTGCAGCCCCCAAGAGACAACGGTTCATTCGTTCGTCCAGCTGAGGATCACTCAGCGCCAGCAATATGCCACGCGTGGTGCTTACGGTTAACGCGGATAATCAGGGTGGAGGCAGAAGGCAGGGAAGGCCGTTCGGAGACAGCCCCGGCAGGCAAGGCAGATGCGGGCTGGCCATTCCAGCCAGAGGCTGGACTCCACCAGGGGACCCCATCCTGGGCGAGGACAGCACCACGTCCCTGTGCCAGGGCAGCTCCCCGGTTCTCCTGTCGCGCCAGGGGGTGCCATCCTCACTCTGCAGCACTCACTGACTCCCCCTCCTCAAACTCGGAAAAGGTTTGAGAGCTCAGAGGTGGAAGGGACATGCTGTGTGTCTTCCATCCTTCTAAGCCCCCGGTTCAGTGCACGCCCGGGGTGGGAGGGGGGACCCCGACGGCCTCTCCTGCAGGGACATCTGCTCTCCCGTGGAGTTGCGCAGTGGGTCTCCTAGTCGGCTCCCCCCCTATGGACCTGGCGCTCCTGGAGGGTATGCACCACGCTGTGAGAACCCGCCCAAGCCATGTTACCTCGCTGGGCCTCAGTTTCCCTTCATGAGAACCGAGGGAGAGGCCCTCTGACATTCTGCAGAATTCTGCATACACAGGACACTCCAATCCGCCCAAGAGCTTTAATTGTGGGATGGAAAAGAAAGGAACCCAAGGGAGGGTTAGGAGGCGGGGTGGGAGCGCGCCTGGGCCGGATTCAATGCCCCGGGGGCTCCGGTGGGTTCTGGCCGCACTGCCCGTGGCGTGGCAGTTGTCAGAGGCGCGGGACAGGGTGCAGGCGAGGGGGGGGCACGGGGATGGCATGCTCCCGCCGGGACATAGCACACACGGGCGGGCTGGGGTAGGATGAGGTGTAAATGCTCTCCCGCGGGGCAGCCTTGGGTGCCAGCCACCTCTGCTTCAGCTGTTCGTAGAGTCCATAGTTTGTAGGGGGAGCTGCAAGAGAAAGAGGGTGTGGGTGAACAGAGGGTGAACAGGGCTGGCCAGGGGATCCTGGGGCGCGGGCTCCGGGGGGAGGAGGGCTCGCGGGGAGGCGGCTCAGGCCGGGCCCACTCCCCGCTGGTCCTCGGAGAGGTGACCCCCGACTGGTCGGGATGGCCCTGAGGGCTCCTGGGGAGCTGCGCTACCCCAGTCCAGGCTCGGGAGACGGAGCCCCAGGAGAAAGCCCTGCAGGAGCAGCGCGCAGCGGCAGGCAGCTCACCGTGGAGCCGGTCCCTCTGCATCGAGGGCGGAGCCCCGGCAGCTGATGCAAAGAATGAGGGCGCTGGCGTGGCAAGCGGATGGAGGCGCCCTCTTATCTTATCAAAACCCCTTGCTGCTGGAAGGACCAAATCCACGCTCCTGCTCCCTCCACCTCAACCCACTGGAATGACAACTCCCCAAAGGCAGGAATTCCTCCCTGCTCATCACTCTCCGTCCCCAGGAGCCACATCAGGGCAGGGCACCTGGAGGTAATAGTCACTATGCCAGGATGACTGATCTGAGGGCAGGGATGCCGCTCCCGCCACCTGTGCCCCGCATAAACCGTGCTGCCGTGGTGCCCAGCGAGGCCTTCAGCCCGGGCCCCTCGGGTCGGGCCCCTGTGCTCGGCCTGGACGCCGTGGCCCCTCGCGGCCCCTCACATGGCGAGTACCGAGAAGGGGGAAGTCCGATCTCTCCGGGAGCCACAGCAGCTGGTGCCTGTTCCAGGTGCGCCGCGCGGGCAGCGCCGGGTTGTGACTACGCCGGTTGTAATGGTCGTCGTACGTGCTGATCAGATGGTGGCGGCAGGGCTCCTGGTGGCCTGCGAGCAGGAGTCTGTGCGGGAGGCCCTGGAGGGACAGGCGCAGGGGCCGTTACCCGGGGCCAGGCATACTCGTGGCGGTGGCCGCTGGGGGTGTCGCTGCCTGGGCCTTCGGGGCCACCGCACAGGACACGCAGCTGCCTGGCCCTCCACCACCCAGCTCACCTCCCACACACACATCCCAGCTTAGCAGCGCTCAGCTCTCCGTCTGGGGACCCCCAACCCAGGCCAAGTGGGTTCATCCCTGGAACGGGCTGCCGGTGGCCCGCCGGAAAGAAAGGACACGCAGCTGAACGGGAGGGTCGGGGCCACCCCACCGCGGCCCTTGGGGCTGCAACTACACCCTCTGACTTGTCTCTAGCCTCCTCCATCCGAGTGCCCATTTCCATGGCAGGTGCAAGACGTTGAATACAGAGCCTGGCATGTGCACCTTGTACTGCAGTCAGTTGCTGTGGGAAGAGTCAGAGAACGGCCCATAAATCGCCTTCTCCTGCAAAGGATTTATGGCTCCCTCCGCTGGAAACTTCTCTGGTGGGAGTTATTTACAAGGAGAAGAAAGCCGCGTCCTCCTTACTCTGGGACGTTTGCCTGCTTCAGTGCTTTTCCTAAGAAAATCCTCTTGGCCCTGGAAGGGAATCTTGGAGGCCTGGGCTGATTTACAGGGGAGGATAATGTGGATTTCCATGGCTGTCCTCCTGTCTGGAGCAAACAGGGAGGTCTGTGTCTGCCGTGGTCTGGAAGTGCCGGCTGCACATAATATTTCAAGTGGTGGTTCCATAAATAAGTCAGATCACAATGCCAAAGGGAGACGAGGGGGACAGGCACAGACATTAGGCAGGGGTTCCCAAGAGCCACATCACCAGGTGCCTGGACTGGGTTTCCAATGCCCGGGAAGGCAAGTTGGAGGGGTTCCCAGGAACCAAGGGACGTGCTGACCAGGTGTCACGGCAGGGAAGAGAGAAGGAGACTTTCATGCTGCTCTTCCTGATCTGGGGCTTGGCCCTGCTGTCTCGGTTATGGGGCTAGGATTTTTGTTGTGATGAGACATGGTTAGGTGACTGGTAGAGACAACTGCCTCTGAAAGAAGCGATCTTGAAAGTTTATTAGTTTCCGTTCCCCAGAGGAGGGGGCCCGCTGCACCCCACAGGGCCACAGAGGGCAGCGCCAGGCTCACGGAAGGAGCAGGAGAGACAGAGAGACCAGAGAGAGAGAGAGAGAGAGAGAGAGAGAGAGAGAGCATGGCCCGGGGCGTCCATGTGGTTTCCAAGGGAAGGAACAGGTGAGACAGGGTAGGGAGGCTGAGACGGTTAGGATTGCAGCGTTTGAATGATTTCAGCAGGCTCTGGGTTAAAGGGGTGCCTCTGGTTGTAGGTGCCCGGCCCTGCAGTGATTTAGGGCAAAGGGATGTTGGCTTGGCATGTGAGCCTTACACAAAAGAGGTGGGTGTGGGCTCTGGATTGGTTGGCCTGTATCCCAAAGGTGTGCCTCCGGGCAGGCTGTTTACTGTCTGTAGGAACTCGCTAGCCCCGGGAGGGCAGTCTGGCCAGGATTAGCACGGCCCCTAAGACAACAAACCATCTAAAATACAGAACATAAAAAAAATGTGATGAATATACCTGCCGGGGGCGGGGAGCACAGGGAGGGGGTCCTCTGGGGGATGCTAACCCCGTCTAGTCTATCTCGATTTAAGGGGCACATCAGCATTTGGCCAGGAAGGAAGTGCAAAGCGGGGATGGGGGCCGGGTGTCCCAGGAGGAAGGGCCCAGTGAAGCCGAGCGACGTCCAGGGTCCCCGGCACACAGATTTGAACGGAGTCCTTCGAAGTGAATATCTGATTACATGGCTCTATTTTGTGTATGTGTTTGCGGGGGGGGGGGGGTCCTTAATTTTAACCAGATTATATAAAGATTTATTTATTCACTATTTTAGAGAAAGAGACAGAGAGAGAGGGAGAATGTTAAGCAGACTCCCCACCGAGCGCAGAGCCCACCTCAGGGCTTGATCTCAGCCACCCCACAATCACGACCTGAGCCGAAACCAGGGTTCAGATGCTTAACGGACTCAGCCACCAGGCGCCCCTTAACCGGATTCTATATACGTGTGTGCGGTTATCTCCTCATCAGGGGTCTGTAATGAGTCCAGAGGGCACTAATGTGTATTGAGAACTAGGCCGAGAGCCTCATCTATACCGATGCTTGGGCACCGGGAGCCCCAGATCCTGGGTTCTTAACCTGACTTCCTTACGTTAACGCGCGTTTGTGCCTTCAGCGCACACTAATGGTAAAGATCGGCAGCCGCAGAGCGTCAGCGCGTCCCGGGGATGTCGGTGCCATCCTGAGATGCCAGCTCGGGGCTTAAACTTGGGCGCTGTTTGTACGGAGACGGCTCCCAAACGCAGGCGGCAGAGAGGTGACCCCAGCAGACCAGGAGGGGGGATTCGAGGACACTTCCTGCGTGATTTGCCCATCAGCCACCTGCTTAGCCCCTTACCCACCAGCTACACAGTCTGGGACAAGACATCCGCCTCACCCGGGGCACTTTTTACTTGAAAATGAGGGTGCTGGGAGCGGAACAACCTCCTGGGTCCCTTCCAGCTCCAAATTGCTCCCGTTCCAACAATGTCCACCCTGAGTTTAGGCAGGTATGGGGGTGGGGGCGGGGTGGGGCAGGTGTGTCCTGGCCGCTTCCTGCTGGGGGGGGGCCTGCAACACAGCGGCTTGCAGCCCGGCACTCCCTTTTTATTTATTATTATTATTTTTGTATTATTTTTTATTGGGGCTCGATTTGCCAACATATAGTATAACACCCAGTGCTCATCCCGTCACGTGCCCCCCTCAGGGGGAATGGTCCTTGACTTTTTATACAAAAGACCAGGGCAGCCCGGATGGCTCAGTGGTTTAGCACCGCCTGCAGCCCACGGTGTGACCCTGGAGTCCTGGGATCTAGTCCCAAGTCGGGCTCCCCACATGGAGCCTGCTTCTCCCTCTGCCTGTGTCTCTGCCTCTCTCTCTCTGTCTCTCATGAATAGATAAATGTTAAAAATCTTTAAAAAAAAAAAAAAAAGGCCAGGAAGCTGGGGCACAGATGATACAAAATACTCCCATCCAAGCATCCACATAAGGCCTCCGGAGGCCCTTATGCGATCCCCCACCGTGTTCCCCTCCATTGTTTGTTGCTTTGGTCCCTACACCCTGTTGGGAGAGTGTGGAGGAACAGGGAGGGGACCCGGAAAGCGCTGGGACAGGGCAGGGGGGAGGCTACCAGCCTGAGATTTGGCGGATTGTAAATGAAGGTGAGGCCAACTGCAGCCCCGGGTTGGGGAGTGCTCGGGGACTAGTCCCCTGCCCCCGGGGGGATGGAGCTGGCCAGTGGTGTCTCCTGAGCGCTGGGGGAGCCCAGGCCTGAGTGTGGGGCCCCCACTCCTCTTACCTCAACTCTCCTCTTGCCATACCACCTGGAGATCTGGTCCGGCCTGTGGCCTGGGAAGGGCACATACTCTTTTCTGTAAATGCTCTGAGGTGTTTTCTCAGTGGCTTTGGTGAACTGGAAAAGATGAAATATTCAGGATGACTCACCTTCTCACGCTTCTGGAGCATCCCCTCCCCCCCAGGGCATCCTGCACAATGCAGGCTTCATTTTGCTCCCTCCCCTCCAGAGTTTGCAAAGGACCATCCTCAGGCACTGGGCACCCCATCCCTCAGGAAAGCTGTTACTGGGGCACCTGACCATTCCTCATGTCTGCACCTGTTCCCTTCAACTTCTCTCTCCGTTTGCCCCTCCTGCTTGCCTCCTTCCTCTCTCTTGCTTCTCTGTTTTCCACTCTCCCCCACCCCCCATCTTTTGTTTCCTGGTTCACTTTTTAAAATTTTACTGTGGTCAAATAGACATAACAAAACTTACCATTTTAATCATTTTTACATACAGAGTTCTGTAGCATGAAGTACACGTACGTGGTTGTGCAACCATCATCATCATCTGTCTCCAGAACTTCATCATCTTCTCAAACTCTGAACCCCTTAGACAGCTCCCTCCCGCAGCCCCTGGCACCCACCATTCTGCTTTCTGTCTCTACGAATTGGACCGCTCTAGGGACCCCATGCGAGTGGAATCATATACAGCGTCTGTCTTTGATGCCTGGCTTATTTCACTTAGCATAGCGTCTTCGAGGTTTACCCCCATTGTAGCCTGTGTAAGAATTTTCTTCCTTTTAAAGGCTGAATAATGACTGCTTCATTGTATGCATGCGCTACGTTTTGCTTATCCATCCCACACTGTGAATAATGTGAGCATGGATGTGTGAATCTCTCTCTTCCAAATCCCACTTTGGGTTCTTTTGGGTATAAACCCAGGAATGGAATTGCTGGATCGTATGGTCATTCTACGCTTACTGTTTTCAAGCAATTGCCATACTGTCCACCAGAGCAGGTGCACTGTTTTACATTCCCGCTGATCATGCACAAGGGTTCCAGTTTCTCCACGTCCTTCCCAACACCTACTACTTTCTTTTTCTTTTTTTTTTTAACCATAGCCATCCTAATGTGTGCAAAGTGGTATCTTACAGTTTTGATTTGCTTTTCCCTAATGAATGGTGATGTTGGGCATCTTTTCATGTGCTTATTGTCCATTTGCATAACTTAGAGGAATATCTGTTCAAAAATTTTCCCCCATTTTTAATCGTTTGGGTTTTTTTGTCGTTGAATTATAGTTCTTTATATATCTTGGATATTAATCCTTTGTAATATATAAGATTTGCAAGCATTTTCTCCCATTCCATGACATCGTTTTATTCTGTTGATGCTGTTCTTTGATGCATAAAAGTCTTCAATTTTGAGTAAAATCCAATTGATCTATTTTTTTCCTTTGTTATCTATGATTTTGGTATCCTCTCCAAAACAATCATTGCCAAATTCAATGTCACGAAGCTTTTCTCCTATGTTTTCTTCTAAGAGTTTTACAGTTTTAGCTAGGTTTTTGATCCATTTTGAATTGATTTTTGTATGTAATATAAGGTAAGGGTCCAATTTCACTCTTTCACATTTGGTTATGCAGTTTTCTCAGCACCGTTAGTTGAAAAGACTGTCCTTTTGCCGTTGAACGATTTTGCCATCTCTGCTGAAATCATTTGGCCAGATATGTGAGGGCTTATTTCTGAGCTCTTTATCCTATACCATTAGTTTATATGTCTGCCTTTATGCCAGTATCCCAATATTTGGTTACTGTAGCTTTGTAGTAATTTTTGAAATCAGAGAACATGGGTCCTCCAACTCTGTACTTCTTTTCAAGATTTTTTTGACTATTCAGTTTCTTGAGATTCCAATGAATTCTAGGGTGGATTTTTTAATTTCTGCAAAAAAAAAAAGAAAAGAAAAGAAAAAGAAAAAAAACCCAAAATCATAAGGACTGTGTTGATTTTGCAGGCCATTTTTAGGTAGTATTGATGTCTTAACAATATTATGTCTTTCAATCCATGAACATAGGACATCTTTCCACCTATTGGTATGCTTTATTTCTTTCAACAATATTTTGTAGTTTTGCCTCTGTGGTTAAGTTTGTTCCTAAGTATTTTATTCTTTTTAGTGTTATTGTAAGTAGAATTGGTTTTTTTTTTTGTCCCCCTTTTAGATAGTCATTGTCAGTGTATAGAAATACAACTGATTTTTGCATGTTGATTTTTATCTTGCTATTTTGCTAAAATCATTTATTAGCTTTGATAGTTTTTCTGGGTTTTTTGTTTGTTTTGTTTGCGTATGTGTTGTTTCTAAGGTTTGATACAAATAAGATCCTGTCATCTGCAAACAGAGATAATTTTACTTCTTCCTTTCCAATTTCTGTGCTTTTTATTTCTTTTTCTTGCCTGATTGCCCTGGCTAGAACTTATAATGTTGTGTTGAATAGAACTGGCAAAGCAGACATTCTCATTCCTGATCTTAGAGGAAAGAAGTGAAGCCATCTAGTCATGAACTTTTATTTTGGAGATGTTTTCATTCCTTACTAGCTATACATCTATTCAGATTTTCCATTCCTTCATGCCCTTTCTTCAATACATACTGTCATTTTTTGGCTCTTATAACAATTTTTTACTTAAAGCCTATTTTTTTTTCTATGAATCAGTATAGCCAATCTACTCTCTTTTGGTTGCTATTTGGATGGGTATCTTTTTCGGTCTTTTCCCTTTCAACCTATGCATGCCCTTAGATTTAAAGACAGTGTCATATCTACATGTTCAATGAAATCCTTATCAAAATACCATGGACTTTATCCAGAGAGTTGGAACAAATAATCTTAAGATTTGTGTGGAATCAGAAAAGACCCCAAAAAGCCAGGGGAATATTGAAAAAGAAAACCAGAGCCGAGAGCATCACAATGCTGGATTTCAAGTTGTACTACAAAGCTGTGATCATCAAGACAGTGTGGCCCTGGCATAAAAACAGACACATAGATCAATGGAACAGAATAGAGAACCTGGAAATGGACCCTCAACTCTATGGTCAACTAATATTCAACAAAGCAGGAAAGACTATCCACTGGAAAAAGGACAGTCTCTTCAATAAATGGTGCTGGGAAAATTGGGACAGCCACGTGCAGAAGAATGAAATTAGACCATTGTCTTACACCGTACACATAGATAAACTCAAAATGGATGAATGATCTAAATGTGAGACGAGAATCTATCAAAATCCTAGAGGAGAACACAGGCAACACCCTTTCTGAACTTGGCCACAGCAACTTCTTGCAAGATACATCCACGAAGGCAAGAGAAACAAAAGCAAAAATGAGCTATTGGGACTTAAGATAAAAAAGCTTCTGCGCAGCAAAAGAAACAGTCAACAAAACTAAAAGACAACCTACAGATGCGAGAAGATATTTGCAAATGACCTATCAGATAAAGGGCTAGTATCCAAGATCTATAAAGAACTTATTCAACTCAACAGTAAAGAAACAAACAATCCAATCATGAAATGGGCAAAAGACATGAACAGAAAAAATCTCACCTAGGAAGACATAGACATGGCCAACAAGCACAAGAGAAAATGCTCCGCATCACTGGCCATCAGGGAAATACAAATCAAAACCACAATGAGATCCCACCTCACACCAGTGAGAATGGGGAAAATTAACAAGGCAGGAAACAACAAATGTTGGCGAGGATGTGGGGAAGGGGGGACCCTCTTGCACCCTTGGTGGGAATGTGACCTGGTGCAGCCACTCTGGAAAACTGTGTGGAGGTTCCTCAAAGAGTTAAAAATAGACCTGGCCTATGACCCAGCAATTGCACTGCTGGGGATTTACCCCAAAGATACAGATGCAGTGAAACGCCGGGACACCTGCACCCCGATGTTTATAGCAGCAATGTCCACAATAGCCAAACTGTGGGAGGAGCCTCAATGTCCATCAACAGATGATGGATAGAGAAGCCGTGGCCTGTGTACAGGGGGTATCACTCAGCCGCCAGAAACGACAACCACCCACCATTTGCTTCGACGTGGCTGCAGCTGGAGGGTGTGATGCTGTGTGGAGTCAGTTGGAGAAGGACAATGAGCATATGATCTCGCTCACACGGGGAATATGACATAGGGGAAGGGATCGCAGGGGAGGGAGGGGAGCTGAGGGGGAAACATCAGAGGGGGAGACAAACCATGGGAGACTCCTGACTCTGGGAAGCAACCAAGGGGCAGTGGAAGGGGAGGTGGGCGGGGGTTGGGGTGCCTGGGTGACGGGCACTGAGGGGGGCACGTGACGGGATGGGCACTGGGCATGATGCTGTATGTTGGCAAATCGAACTCCAGTAAAAACATATACAAAAAATAAAGACAGTCTCATAAATGGAATATAGTTGCATCCTAGGTTTTGGGTCCCCCCCTCATTTTGCCATTCCATGCCTTTTGATTGAAAGGTTAATCTGTTTACATTTAAAGTAATTACTGTCAGGGGAGGACTTTCTTCTGCCATTTTATTATTTGTTTTCTTACAGGATTTTTTTTTTTTTTTTGTCCCTCATTTCCTCCGTTACTAACTTTGTTTGTGTTGATTATTTTCAGTGACAATTTTTATTTCCTCCTCATTTCCTTTCGTGTATATTCTAGAGCTATTTTTTTGTAGTTATCACGAGGATTGCATATAACATCCTGAAGTTAAAACAATCTTTTTTTAACAACCTATTTTAAATTGACACCAATTTGACTTAGCTCATATATTAAAACTCTTTTTTTTTTTTTTTTTACAGCCCTTCCATCTCCCATTTTATGTTACTGGTGTCATAAACTCCAAGCTGATATATTTTGCACCCATTAACACGGATTTATAATTATTTTTATGCATTTGTTTTTTAAATCCTATAGAAATAATGGAGTTACAAACCAAAATTATGATAATAGTGGTTTTTATATTTGTCCACGTGTTTATCTTTACCAGGAGTCTTTATTTCATGTGGCTTTGAGTGACTGTCTAGCATTGCTCCATTTCTTTTTTTTTTTTAAAGATTTTATTTATTAGTTCATGATAAACAGAGAGGGGGGTGGCAGAGGGAGGAGCAGGCTCCATACAGGGAGCCTGATGCGGGACTTGATCCCGGGACTCCAGAATCACACCCTGGGCCGAAAGCAGACGCTGAACCGCTGAGCCACCCAGGGATCCCCTCATTGCTCCATTTCTTATAGGGCAGGCCTAGTGGTAATGAACTCCTTCAGCT
The DNA here is from genome assembly GCF_018345385.1 of Vulpes lagopus. Classification (NCBI taxonomy): domain Eukaryota; kingdom Metazoa; phylum Chordata; class Mammalia; order Carnivora; family Canidae; genus Vulpes; species Vulpes lagopus. The sequence goes on from NC_054831.1 coordinate 132,910,457, forward strand.
TTGGTTTATCTGGGGATGCTTTAGTTTTTCCTTCATTTTCGAAAATTGGTTTTGCTAGCTATAGTATTCTCAGTTGGTAAGTGTGTGTGTATGTTGGGTTGGTTTTTTGGGGTTTTTTATCATTTAAATATATCACCCTACCTCCTTTCGGCCTGCAAGATTTCTGCTGAGAAATCTACTGATAATCTTATAATCTAATAATCTTATAAAGGCTGCTTCGTACTTGAGTCATTTTGATCTCAACAGGTTGAGTATATGTCTTTTGTGTGGGTCTTTCCAGATGTTTCCTACTGGAATTTATGGAGCTTCTTGGATTTGTACACCCATGTCTTTTTTTTTTAATTTAGAAAATTTTCAGCCATTATTTCTTCAAATATTCTTTCTGCTCTTCTCTCTTTTTTCTCCCATAATATGTATACTGGTCTACACAATGGTGACCCTGTTCTCATTTCTTTATTCCTTTTTCTTTTTCCTTCTCAGACTCAAGAATTTCAAATGATCTCTCTTCAAGTCCTCTGATTCTTTCTTCAGCCTGTTCAAGTCCACTGTCAAACACCTCTAATGAATTTTTTCAATGTAGTTATTGTATTTGTCGATTCCATAATTTCTGTTGATATTTTTTATAATTTCTATTTTTTATTGATACTCTCATTTTGTTCATATATTATTTTCCCAATTACCTTTAGTTCTTGCTCATGTTTTCTTTGAGCTCTTTATGCATATTCGAGGTGGTTGTTTTAAAGTTTTTGTCCAGTCCATTTAAAGGAGGGTCTCCACTAACAGGTCCTGTTCCAAGGTAAGTGAAGGCTTAAGTTGTCAGGAGTTTTCTGAACTTATATCTTGCCTGAACCCGTGTGTGTGTGTGTGTGTGTGTGTGTGTGGTGTGTTTTTTATTTAATCTTTATACACAGCTATATTTAAATGCCTTATATATGCCTTATATATTAAATGCCTTTTTCCCAAAGAGTGTATGTCCTGCTTCTTCTCAAGGCCTTTTATGTTCTGTTGCATTCCTCCACCTGTAATCTCTGGCCTCAGACCTCCACAGGTCTGTTGTGCCCTAGAAGCTTTCACCAACTGTAACCACCCCCACTTTTAACAGCTTTTCTTAGCCTGAAACATGAACTATGACATTTCCCCTGATTTGAGCTCTAGGTTAAGCAAAACAGAGACACAAATTCCTCAAGCAGCGTCTAGACAGATTAAAATATTGCTCTAAAAAATTAAAATAAAGAATAAAATAAAATAAAATGTTTCTCCACTATTTCTGGGTTCAAGGGAGGGAACTGGGAACTGAGCCATTGCTTCTCTTACCCTACACCATGCTGTTCTAAGGAGAAAATGAGAAAAAAGCAAGTAAAAATACCATGGCATTTCCTACCATGTTGAATGTGACTTTTTCTAAACTGGCCATTTGTGTGGTTGCTGCGGACCTCTGACAGCTTTTCAGAGCTCTTCCATAGTTATTTTAGGTAGGCTATAGTTTTTTTTTTTTTTTAAGTGTTTCTGTGGGAGAATAAGGAGCTAGAGCTTATTCTCATATCACTCCAACTCTGCTCTCTTTATGCAATCTCTTCTGGGCATAGGAGTAACTGATAGTATCCTAGAGGGATTGCTCAGCCAGTCCTCCTGCTCTTGGACCTTCCCTTACACACACCTGCTCCCCAAATAAGGCCAAGTGCAATGAGAGCGAACAATGGCCACAGGCCACATTTAGCTGGAGGGGTGGTGAATGCCTATGTTCTCCCTGAAAACAGCCTTTTCCAGTTCTCAGAAGTCACCATCAACCTTCCCCATGCTTACACCAAAGCTGCCAATTATATATCGCCCTACTTTCCTTGCCCATTTCCCGAGAAGATGGAAGGATATCTACCTGTCACTGCAGAAATTTAAGTGGCTCGGTCTTGATTGTCACAAATAAAGATACTCAATTTCAAGTAGGCCAATTCGGGCAAAGTATTTTTGTGTTGGCCTTTAAAGCACGTGGGGACACCGAGAGCCCATGTGTTCTTTATTGAAAGTAAAAACTGAAATGCTCAGGCAGGGCAAGGTAGTGGAACAGGTGTCAGAGGGCAGCAGCTCATCCGGGACATCAGGGCGGGGGGGGGGGGGGGGTAAGTACCACACTCTGGGAAGGGCCAGGCCCAGGATATAGCAGGTGTTCTTCATCTCAAGGTACAGAGGAATTAGGAACAAGGAACGCCAGATGCCTAGGCACACTCCGCTGAAAGCAATGCTGTGAGTCACAACTCTGTTGACAACCCTGCTACAGCATTTTCAAGATTTCACGGGGACCTTAATGATTGCTTGAATGTAACTCCTCTGTGAAGAGCACAGACTCTATTACCACATTCTTAAGACATAACCACCTGTGGCCCTTAATTTGGAAATCGTAATGACCTCATTCCTACCTCTGCCTGCCAGGCCATCCCTAAGCCCTCTGTCCATTTCCCCCAGGGGTTCCTTACCTTCCTCCTCTCTTCCACCCAGTTTCCAGTGAGCACTCGGGTTGAATACTTGGTCTCAACCTTCCAGCTTGGGGTAGAGAATGGGTGTGGACTTACTGCACTCAAAAACTGCATGGTAGCTGTTTGCTCCAAGTCTTCTGACTTGACACAGTTTCAGGCTTCGGGAGTGGGGAGACGTTATGCAGTTGCTGAGTTTAAGGAGTCTTCTTCATCTTCCCAGTCACCCTTCTGGGTGCGTGTATGTGACACCCTGCCAGTTTCACAAAAATGGCCTGAGAGTCTACTTTCAGCCTCCAGGGAGAAGTGATGTGGTCTTGGATTGCCTACTGTTGACTGTCTCCATGGTGATAGGCTGTGCATGTAAATATTCTCCTTAAGGGGGAAGCTGATTCTTCAGGAGCAAAACTGACCCCTTCAAAGCAAATCAAACCAACAATAACCACCACAAATGCAAGGCCAGAAGGTCCTCGTTTTAGTGGTGTCACCCTGTGAGAAGCATCATCCTTGGGGCACACTTACAAGGCTGAGTTGAGATGATCTCATTCTTTTTTTTTTTTTAAAAGATTTGTTTATTCATGATAGAGAGAGAGAGAGAGAGGAAGAGACACAGGAGGAGGGAGAAACAGGCTCCATGCCGGGAGCCCGACGTGGGACTCGATCCCAGGACTCCAGGATCGCACCCTGGACCAAAGGCAGGCGCCAAACCGCCGAGCCACCCAGGGATCCCCAGATGATTTCATTCTATTACTAATTCTATTACTCTCAGGCTGATGTGCTAGGCCCATGTGGAGACATTTGTATATATTCAGTCATTTAATTCTCACAGCCACTATGAAGCAGGTGCCGGTATTATACTCATTTTATAGATGAGATCAGTGAAGCAAAGAGAGACTAAGTAGTTGTTTAAAGTCACATATGTGGGACAACTGGTATTTGAATCCATTCTGATTCAGGCATAGACCCCTGGGTTCCACTCAGGGCCTGCCTGCCCCTTTGCTTAAGGGGTTTCCACAAAAAATCCCGTCTTTGTGCTCAAACTGATACCATGTGGTTTATTCAGTTAGTCTTCATTCACCCCCACAATCATTTTATTGAGCACGTGCTACATATACCAATCTTGGGCATTGAGCTGTGGGTGTAATGCATCAGTAACTAGACCAGAGTCCCATTCCCACAGAGGGATCCCACTGAGGTTCAGTGGGAGAAAGGCCATTATTTTTTCACTAAGCAAAAAAAAAGTCAGGAACCACCTAATTATCTATCAAGCGAGGACTGGTTCAATAAAATTGTAACACATCCATATAATGAAGTACTCTGTAGCTGTTAAAAAATGCTAACACAGGGGATCCCTGGGTGCCTCAGGGGTTTAGCGCCTGCCTTTGGCCCAGGGCACGATCCTGGAGTCCCGGGATCGAGTCCCACATCGGGCTCCCGGCATGGAGCCTGTTTCTCCCTCCTCCTGCCTCTCTCTCTCTCTCTCTCTCTCTATCTATCATGAATAAATAAATAAATAATTTTTAAAAATGCTAACACAGAAAGATGCCTATAATATGATTGAATTAAAGAAGTCGAACCCTATCGTCTCACTTGCCACAAATGAGGACAGCCAGTTTCAGGTGGGCCATTCGGAGACCATATTTTCCAACAGCCTTTAAACAAAAATACAGGAACTCCAAGAAACTATTTGTTCCCTCTTGAACTAACCATATGGGGGGAAGGACACAAAGACACACCACAGAGCATGGCAAGCCTCTGTTTGGCAGGGACTCCAGTCTGGGCACTCGAGCCAGGAAGAGAGGATGTCCTTCCAATCCAAGTACAGGGGGGTCACGTGTTCTGTGTAATTCCATTTTTAAAAACTTTTCATATAAAATATAACATGGGATCCCTGGGTGGCGCAGCGGTTTGGCGCCTGCCTTTGGCCCAGGGCGCGATCCTGGAGACCCGGGATCGAATCCCACGTCGGGCTCCCGGTGCATGGAGCCTGCTTCTCCCTCTGCCTATGTCTCTGCCTCTCTCTCTCTCTCTCTCTCTCTCTCTCTCTCTCTGTGACTATCATAAATAAATAAATAAAAATTTAAAAAAAAATAAAATATAACATAATATGAACAAGTACATTAAAAATAAAGGTACAGATGAATCAATTATGGTAGAGAAAAACCCACAAAATCAGCACGGAGGTCAAGAGGAAGAGCATTGCCCGCGCTCCAGAAGGGCCCCACATGCCTCCTCCCTTTCCAACCTGACTTCTGTAGCTGCCACTTCCTTGCTCTTTTTAAATATGCTGAACACCAAAGGATGCATTTCTATACCCTTATGCTTCGCCTCGCCTGTTTGGCGAGTTGGTATAAATGGGGCTGTATAGTATTCATTTGAGTCTGATTTCTTTTCTGCCATATAGTTAATATTTTTAAGATTCACTCATGTTGCATGTAGCTGTGGTTGCTAGGACCCTTTTGTACTGTCCCCCTGCTGCCAGGTCCAGCCCTTTCTCTAGGTCAGTGGTTCTCAAATGCCTAGTTTCTTAAAAGTTATTGAGGAACCAAAGGGTTTTTGAAATATGTATTGTATTGTGGTCTGCGGCCAGGTCATAGCAGCCCAGGGGAGCCAACTGTGCCCATTTCTTCCCAACACTACATCCTGTAAAATCACTTTGGTAGCTCGAAATCATTCATGGTGGGAATATTTATATCACAGACTGGGCAAACCCAATAGGTTAACATAAATATATCGATTATTATTTATTGTTTTCGAAAAATTCCATCTGTGGTGATATATTGTTTTGTAGAAAGGAGAAAATCTAATCCCATACGGATATGTAGTTAGAAAAGAGAGAAATCTAAAAAAAAAAAAAAAAAGAGAGAGAAATCTTTTAATAGACTTTGCAGCTAATTGTGGATATTCTCTGATACTACAGCAAAACCCAGTGAGTGGTAGTTTCTTAAAGGTCAGTTACAACGTGGAATCTGGACTTTTCAGTCAACTCTCTGAACTCTGTTACATTAAAATCCACGGGTTGCACTTGTGTTTTGGGCAGATCTTTCAGTTATGTGTGATTTTGTGACATCGTGGTGGTCATTTGGAATACATTGGTATCTTGAGCCATGCACATCTTCCAAATGTTGGCGTATTATATGATATTTTAAAAATTGGGTCACCTGGGTAGCTCAGTGGTTTCGCATCTGCTTTCTGCTCAGGGCATGACCCCGGGGTCCCGGGATCGAGTCCCACACCGGACTCCCCGCAGGCAGCCTGCTTCTCCCTCTGCCTGTGTCTCTGCCTCTCTCTGTGTCTCTCATGAATAAATAAATAAATAATATCTTTTAAAAAACTAAAATGAATCAGATTTTGTCTTTTTGTGTGTGTGTTTGGTAAAGTGTGTTTTTCTAGGAATTTACACATTGCATCTAAATTCTCAATTTTTAACAAATGTTATTCCTAATTTCCTCTCATTATCTTTTTGATATTTCTAGGATCTATAAAAAGTCCCTTTTTATTTCTGGTATCTACCATTTGTGCTCCCCCTTTTCTTTATTGGTCTTACTAGATGCTTATCAATTTCTCAGTGTTTTCAGAGCCCAAACATGGCATTATTGATCATCTCTACTGTGTGATTATTTTATATTATATTTTATACTTTAGAAACTTTGCCCAGAAGATATAAGAAATTATATAAATATAATATATATATTGATGTAATGCTTAATCTTTCAATCATTTTAGGAAATTCTCAGCCATTCTATGTTCAAATATCGCTATTGCCTCCTTTCTTTCTCTTTGCTTTCTGGGGCACCAGTTACATATTTGCTACACCTCACTGCACTTCTCAATGCCTCTTGTTCCCTCCCCTGTGTTTTCTACCTTTTGTCTCTTTGTGCTTGATTCTGAATAGTTTCTTCTGACCTGTATTCCAGCTCACATATCCTCTCTCTTAAAGGGTACAATTAAACCCACCCAGTGGATTTTTAGTTCCACTGTTGCATTTCTCAGCTCTAATATTTCTGTTCGATTCATAGACATGGCATATTTACAGTTCTAAATTTTTAATTTTTCTACATTTTAAATTTTTAATTTATTTATTTCAGAGAGAGAAAGAGAGGGAGCAGGGAGACAGAGAGAGAGAATCTCAAGCCAACTCCCCACTGAGCACAGAGCCCAACACAGGGTTTGATCCCATGACTCCGAGATGATGATCTGAGCTGAAACCAAGAGTCAGATGCCCAACTGACTGAACCACCCAGGCACCCCCTACCTTTTGAATTTTTAAATTACCACTTTTTGCCTTCCAAATTTTCAAATCTATAGATTTATAGATTATACTTATATATTGTATTTAAATGTACAGATTATATTTATAAATTGTGTATAGATTTACCTATTCTACTTATATAGATTATATGCATAAATATATTTATGTAGATTTTATCTCCTTGGACGTAGTAAGCATAACTATTCTACTGCATATGACTACTTTTATTTTTTATTTACTCTCTACACCCAATGTGGGTCTCAAACTCACAACCCCAAGATCAAAATTCACATGCTCTTCCAGTTGAGCCACCCAGGGGCCCTCCTTTTTAAAAAAAAAAAAAAAGCTGTTGTTTCTGTGCCTTCTTTTTGCTAGTTTTTCTTTTCTATGTACCTGGTACCTGAAAAATTATTTGCAAAAATAATGTAGGATGACATTATCCTCCTGCAGAGATGACTGTCATTTGCTTTTCTAATCACTTGTGGACATTAGAAATTGGAGATCACGTCCATCTAGTTTAGGAGCAAACATTTTTGGTCATTGTATGATCCCAATACTGTGTGCCTAGCACTCTGTTAAAGGAACTACAGCAAGCTCTGCAAGCTCTGAGAAGGACCTAACCCTGCTTGGCTTTCCAAAGAAAGCAGAACCTAAGATGAGTCCGGAGAGAGAGATCGTGGATTGACTTCTCCCTTCCTGGTCCAGCATGGCCTAGAAACACTTCTTGAAGATGACCAATCTGCTTTGGGTCACTTCACAGAGAAGATAATGGTGGTGGGTGTTAGACTTGGAACTCAGACACATTTGGCTTGAACTTCAAGATTGCCCAAGTCAACCTTGGTTTCCTAATCTAAAACCTGGGAATGAATACCATGTGCACCATGAGATTATGAGAATGCAATGAAATGTCATCTATAAAACACTTCATAAGATGCCTGTCACAATAAGGAGTAGATAAATATTCAGTTCCTTCTTCCCTTTGTGCCTAAGCCAAGTTTATTTTAGTGACAAAATCCTTTCCCTATGATAGAGGAGCATATCTGGGAAGTTGGAAAATATGAGGGCTTTTTCTTATGACTGGAAATGCCTTGAAATGGAACCACACACTGTCTTATCTGATTCAACTCTGTGCAGTAATTCGCAAGACAACCAGCTACGATGTTGGGGCAGAGATATTCTAGCCAGGGAATAGAGCAAGCCATGGCAACCGTGGGAATGAGGAGCCAATCTGCTGGCTTTGGCATCCTTTGCTTTCTTCTATGGGATGCAAAGATGTTTTGGAGGCACCAAACCAACAATGTTGCAGTCTGCCCCAACTCTTCAACTGACTCTTGTAGAAGTTCATTTGAGTGAAGGAACTTTCCTTTTTAAAATACAAACATGTGGTTGAGCATCTAGCTTTGGCTCAGGGCGTGATCCCGGGGTCCCACATCAGGCTTCCTGCATGGAGCCTGCTTCTCCCTCTACCTATGTCTCTGCCTCTGTGTGTGTGTGTCTTTCATGAATAAATAAATAAAATTTAATAAATAAATAAATAAAATAAAATACAAGCGTGCCATACCAACTTGGTCTCACCCAGCTGATTCTCAAGCCAATTGATTTTCTTTTTGCCTTTGGGATTGATGGTTATAATCCAATGATTTCTCTCCCAGTTGAGATCTTCTGGGGAAAGGGAATGGGACAGACATCTCGGTAGCATCCACCAACATTTAAAATGTGCCCAGTTAACAGTTCTCCTTGAATCCATCACAGAATCACACATGCAGAAGGGGGCATGTGCCAACACATTTACCGTGGATTTATTTATGAAAAACTAGAAAGAGATCAAAAGTGTCTACCACTTGGGAATGGCTAAGAACTATAAAATAGCCACATCAGGGAATACTATGCAGTAGCTAAAAGGAGTAAGATAAATTTATATTGTTTACTAGGCTAGACTTCTAATGTGTATCATTGATTGAAAACATTCAAGTGTCACAACATGTACAGAATAATACTTTTATGTACCAATATATGCAAAGTCATCCCACAAAATAATACTTTACATATCTGCGTATGTAAAAGCATAGAAAAGGCTTTAAAGGATTGGAAGACCACCCTCTGTCAAAAAGGTGACAGTGGGTACCACCAGCTATAAGCGGAGAGAGTGAAGGAAGGGTGATCAAAAATGACTGTTAGCCTTATCTCCAGTATTTGAAGGTTTTATTTAACAAGATAATATTGTGAAGCCTGGGTAGCTCAGTTGGTTAAGCATCTGACTCTTGATTTCTGCTCAGGTCATGATCTCAGGGTTGTGAGATCGAGCCCTGTGTCTGGCTTTATGCTCAGGGCAGAGTTTGCTCTTTCTCTCTCTCTCTCTCTCTAAAATAAAAAAAGAAATCTTTTAGGGGCACCTGGGTGGCTCAGTCGGTTAAGCATCTGCCTTCGGCTCAGGTCATGATCCCAGGATCCTGGGATCAAGCCCCATATCGGGCTCCCTGCGCAGTGGGGAGTCTGCTTCTTCCCCCTCTCTCTCTTCCCCTCCCCCCACTCATCTTCTCTCTCTCTCTCTCTCTCTCTTGCTTGCTTTTTCTCTCTTTCTCAAATAAATGATCTTCTAGAAAAAGGAAATGAAAAGAATATCTTTGTGTATTACTTATATAATTTAAAATTAATTTTTTAAGGTATAATGGAAATCTTATGATTGAGAGCATGGTAAGCTGTAATATTGTCCAAACAATATCTGATGCCCCTCTCTGGGGAGAATGATGCTTCTCCATCTCAACAAGGTCAGGCATGGCTGCATGACTTGGCCAAAGGAAGATGACCAGAAGCTTGAGGAGCCAACATGTGATTTGCCATATTCTTGTCTCCTCTGCCATGAGACTGGAGACATTTAACAGAGAGGCTGCTCCATCAGCCTGGAAGCTGGAGAAGACAATTGTGGAGCAGAGCTCCAGCTGACCCGTGAAGGCCGTGTGATGTGTAATGTGAGCAGGAATTAGACCTTTACTGTCATAAGCCACTGAGACCATGGGGCCACTTGTCATTGTGGCAAAACCTAACCTAGCCTGACTGGCCAGGGATAACAGAGAGCCAGCAGTCACTCTGGAGCAGGGAGTGCAGGCAGAGAGGGAGACAAGGCTTGGGGCCAGAAAGGCAGGCAGGTCCTGAGTGGGGGTGTGGAGAACCCTGAGGGAGACACCAAAAAGGAAGTGGGGAGAAGAGCAGGAGAGACGAATTTTGCCCATTTTCCAACTTTGTTTTAGAACTTTGTCCTCAGTTGCCTACTGACGAATGAGAGCAATTTGGGATGCAACACATTGTCCCTTATCAGACGACGTTTGCCCTGGCCTAACTGGTAGATCTTTTCAGGGAAGTCCTGGGAATTTACTGAGGAAACACTTGGACAGTGTCAGGGCTTAATAGTATGTAGTTGTCCGATCGCCCTGAGCTGGTATTAGCTGGGCACCGCGGCTACAGTGACCAGTTCTAAAGTCATTCAGACTTTGACAAAGCTACAGTCAAAACGGTAAAGGAAACCAGGTGGCAAAAAAAATACCTGGCTCCATCAACCTGACTCAGATCAAACAATAGCAGACACCTAAGGGGATGGCAAAGGACTCAAATAAGCTCATATGGCTCAGTTGAGTCTTTTATTTTAATTCTGAATGATGGAAAAGGAAAGAGCTAATGGGCCACGGGACACAACAGAAAGGAGGTGTTGTCAGATGGATCAGGGTTGCAATGCACAGTACCCGGCCAATGACACATCCTTGAACCTAACAGGAAATAAGCAGTATTATTAATGGCTCTGGGCCTCCATTTCCTCATCTATTAAATGGGTCTAAGAATACCTACTTTGTACAATTCATGTAAGGGACAAACAAGTGTGTTGTGGGGGCGTATTAAATTAAATCTAATAATTAAATTTAATAATTAAATGTAATAGCTGGCATATTAAATTAAAATATGCAGATCACGACCTGCTGAATGAGGAGAAATAAGCTACCCATGTGGGGTTGGCACGTAGCTCCCTCAGCATCCCAGCTCCCACCTTGGGGAAGTGGAAACCCGGGGTTGTTTTGATGGAAGGTGCAGTTTCAATACACTCACAAGAACGTAATAGACTCATGAGTTTTATTGCTTACAGATCCCAGAAACAGAATTGGGGGTGCTATGAGCCAAGGGAAGGGCAGTCCTCTATCTCAGGTCTCAAGCGAGCAGGAGAGAGAGCAGGGTAGAAAGCACCTGCTACGGATTACGTGGCTGGGGCAGAGATCACTCACTTCTTGAGGGTGTGGCCCTAAGTGGCTATTTTAAAAGGTGCCCTGGGAAAAGTAAAGTGGGAACTTATGGCAGGAATTCTAAACTTGAGGTTTTTATCTACATGTCCAGACTGTGGAGCAGGGTTGTCATGCCGTAGAATGCCTGGGCAGCAACTCGAAATAGCTGTTTTCTCATCACAGTGAAGTAGAAATTTAAATCCAGAGATACTTCCAGTCCTGAAAATGTAGCCGACTCATCTCCTCTAGGAACGCTCTTCGAGCGGCTCACACGCTCCTCAGCACCCCGCTGAGCTAGCCACCCAACTCCCCAGAAGGTCAGCCCGGTCCCTCCGCCTATGTCCAGAGATGGAATGAAGCAATGAGGACCACACTCCAGGAGAGGAGCCTACCCAGACTCAACCCACAGACCTCTTCTAGAAGGGACCATGCTCCTTAGATCTCAGTGCTGCTCAACAGCTGAGTGGCCACCAGATGAAGCGCCTTCAGCGAGTGGTTCCTATTTCTCCGACAAAGACACCTACTGGCCTGCCATGAATGGATCCAGAAGCCACCAAATGGGATTCCTCTTTGCCCCACGTTTCAGCACAAACATTCAACTGCAAGCAAGTTAAGGGCATGCATAGGGGCCTCTGTGCAGTAAACCTGGGCCTCAGCCTACGAAAACCTGTAGCCAACTAGGAGCAGGGCCTCCAGAAGATCAGGTAGGACCAGCCTGGGAACTTGCACCAGCCCTTTCCTGGGAATATTTATTCCTCAGGGACAAGTGGTCACCTTGCCTCGTACTCCTTGACATCTCCTGCCATTTCCAAGTACTCTGGCTCCGGGTTCACTTAGCTTCTGCGGCAGAGGAAGCTTTGATAACCACCCAGCGGAGCTAAGTGCTGATGTGAGGAAAGTCCTCCCTCCCTCCCTCCTGTTCTGCCCAAGCATGGGTAGAATTGACCCCACCCTCCACTCCAGCTCGGGGCTTAGCCTGGGTCAAACCATTCCATCCCCTCGGTTGTGGCGACTGGACACACCCCTCAGAGAACCCACAGAGCCATCGAGTTACAATGTGGTTTCTGCTGGGATGACTGGGAATGAGGCAAGTCTATAATGACGGACTTGACTCCGGAGAATGTAAGTGTGCTCAGGGCCCTCACAGGCAGAGGCGACGGGGAAGTAAATGCAAAGGAGCGCAGGACGGAGGAAAGAGGAAAAGGCAGCTGGTGGCACTGTTTGAGTTTCTGGATCAAACCCCACCTGATTTATCCCTGGAACTCACAGCTACCAATAGGTTCTTTCTCTGATTTAGGCCAGTTTGAGTTGGTTCCATGTCTTAAAACAGAAATCGTTTTTGCTGACACATCTTCAGTCCCTCTGGCTCCTTGGACTCCGAGAGCTCCAGGGCACCCCCGTCAGGCGGCTCTGGGCTGTCTTCATCTGCCCCTAGGTGCCAACCATTATGGGAAACCTATCCTTTCTCTCCTAACTCTTCCTGCCCAGACAGTTAAGATTCCGAGCTCAGAGGCAGAGGAATAGCAGGGGAAATGTCACTGTGTACCCAGGGGAGGAGAGGGACACCTGTTTCTCCACCTCCACCGGCCATCGAGAACACCAGAGCCCCATCCTCTGAGCTGGACTGAAGAAAGCCCTTGGGACTGCACATGACGTCCCTGCTTCATTCCAAAGCCAGCTGTCGCCGTGTGACGCTCCTGCTCCTCGCAGCCTAGACCAACCTGAACGCTCCTGGGGAAGCCCTACTTGATGGTTCACTCTCAGGTGCCCGCTGCAGACCGTCAGCCCCAATTTTCCCAATGGTGATCGTGAACAGAGCGCCACCCTCCCCCCAAACCGGTCTCTCCTACTGCTCTCCCTTCAGGCATCAGAAAGCTGCATTCCACAGTTCTAGAACCTGAAGCAAGAAGGCCATGGCAACCTCGACCCCCTCCCTAGCCCCGCTCAGCATCACCTACGTCACCATAGAGAGCCCTGCCGGGGAACTAGAAGCTGGTGGAATGTGTACTCTCGTAGCTCCAGCAGGAAGGAAAGGTGATCACAACCTCTTTAGGAAATGGACTAGGGAATCCAGAATCCTCGTGGAGCAGGGGAATTGCAAACACCCCATGTCTAAGGTGCTAAGCACCCCATGGAAACCATCCTCCATGTGGTACCAAGTCACCGGGACCCCCAGGTCCTCCAACCGCTTCTTGTACAACAGCGAATCGTCCCGGAGAAGGTCGTACTCACAGCTCACAATGCAAGCCTCGGGGAGCTGAGATATGACCTCATCTTCCGCAATCAGGGGTGAGTTCAATAAATCCAGAGCGAGGCTTGTCTCCAGATAGGCAGCCTCATTGAGGGGCTCTGGGAGCACTGGCCGGTAGGGTCTCTTCTTAAACCTCTCTGGGATATTTTCAGTGCCCAACCATTTTCTATACTTTTCCCAGACTTCGGCAGGCAAGTGGGCGCCTTTCAGGACCGTGCTTTTCCAGGAGGGCTTGATATCCAGGTAATGGTGCCAGCAGTAGAAGGCAAAGTCTCGACTGGCCAGCGGGACGTTCTTGTTCTGCTGATAGGAGGGGAGCTGGAAATGCACAGCCTGGAGTTGGGCATAGATCAGGATCTGAGCACGGATCTTGGGGAGATCCGGGCAGCCCAAAAACTTTTGACAGACTACCGTTGCCACTGCCCCTCCCACGCTGTCACCGCAGACCACGACCCGATCTGGGTCCACCCCGTACACCTTCAGGGACTTCAGGAAGTGGGTGGTGGCGGCGAAGCAGTCTGTTAGCGCCACCGGGAACTTATGCTGGGGCAACTTGCGGTATCTAGAAGAGGAATCGAGAAACAACAGTTTACACCCAGCACCTAGCAGAGCCCAAAATACCCCTGGCTAGCGTCCCGTAGGCCAAATTTCTTCCATTAACTTCTCCTGCGGAAGCCCGAGCAGGTATGTTAAGGTATGAGGTTCAAGTGAAGTGATAGACGTGAGGACCACAGCGCCTGGCACCTAGGCTCGGTGAGTGGTGGCTGCTGCTCCATCTGCCTCGATGCCCCTTTGGGGCGCAGGCGGTGACCACAAGAGCCCTGTCGTTCACCTATTGGCCAACAACTTACCAATCATCAAACACGAACCCATCTTTCTGAACCTACCTGCTGGTGCGTCCTTGGCTCACACTCGTCGCCTCTTACGGTTCTTTTATGAGCAATTCCAGGTCTGCCTGGGTTTCCACTCTCAGTAGCCCTGCCCTGCTCGCGGGTTTTATGGGAGGAGCTTGTAAGGTCTAAGCACCACTGGGTGCAGCAGTTGGCGCGTGGGTCTCCCCCAGGCCGGCGAGTCCCCTCCGGACCATTGCTGCACGGCAGATGCGCCAGGAGACTGTGGGAGCTCCATGCTCAGGTAGCTGCCATGCAGGCCCACCACCTGGCACACTAGGCCCTCCTTATTTTTCAAGAGATTCCAGAAATCTGGGTGTCGTGAGAAATGCTACCATCTCAAAAAAAAAAAAAAATATATATATATATATATATTCTATGGGCTCAACGAACTTTTTCCATTATGATGCCTCCTGTTTTAAACTACCCTGAGTTCATGCTGGGGCAGCAAGGTTTCAACCCCAAGACCTTGTCTACCTCGGATTCATAAAATAATTTTCTTGCAGAAATTTGCTGGCCCACGACGTCGCGTTCAGCCCCACCAGAGCTGTAAGGAGTATCGTGGCCACCACCTGGATCAAGACGTCCTCCCCCCTGGAGCAGAGAACTATAACGTGAGTGGTGTCCCCGGGTCCCGCTCCCTCATCCAGGACCGATTCCTGTACTTTCTCACTCTTATTCAGCCAGCTGTGCCACAAGGGAAATGTATTCCTGCCAAGACAATGGTACTTCTTTATGGCCTGTGCGGTTAAAGGCAACTGCAGGGAAGATTAACGAGGAGGGACCACCTGTGCCCGTGGGACCGTGTGCCCGGGGCTGGGGTGGGGAAGGAGCCACAGCACCCCAGGGACAGCCGGTCACGCGTATTCAGTGTGCCTGATGTGGAGGCTCAGGGAAGGGCCATCCCGGTGTCCCCTGCGCCGTGTCCACCAAGGCCCCTTGGAGGCTCCAGACTTCTCCTTGAGGCTGCTCACAGCCCCTCCCCTGCCCTGGAGTCCCCGTGTCCCTCCGGGTCCCCACCTGCCCCCGTCCCGCCTCCCACCCAGCACCCAGCTCCAGCCCCCTTCCCCGTACTCACCCCACCGCTAGAACCACGGAGCCACTCTTCTT
The DNA here is from genome assembly GCF_018345385.1 of Vulpes lagopus. Lineage (NCBI taxonomy): Eukaryota > Metazoa > Chordata > Mammalia > Carnivora > Canidae > Vulpes > Vulpes lagopus. The sequence goes on from NC_054831.1 coordinate 132,925,690, forward strand.
GCACAGATGAAGGCAGATGGCATAGTGGGTTTCTAGAAAACAGAAGGGCTCTGGCGTCCACCCGGAGGCAGTGGCTTCCCGCCCCGCCGCCACCTCGGGCTGCCCCTTCTCCCCGCCGCCCGTCTGCGGGAGACCCGGGCTCATCCTAATGAGCTTCGCAGACCACCTCCCCGCTTCCTAGGCTTTCTCCTCGGCCCTCCTGTCCCCACAACTGCCCCTTCGCGTCGCTCGCCCCCCAGCGACTGCAGTTCCTTTGGAAGATCCACGAGCTGTTGGGCCAGCGGCACGTGCGGCGCGTCCTCCCCGCCCGAGGCCTCCCTGGAGGGGACACAACAGTAAGAGCAGGGCCGTGCGGGGCTCGACAACGCGCGGAAGGTGCAGCCGCGCTGCCTGCCGGGGGATCAGCAACTGTTAGCAAGATCACGTACGGCCCATCGACACGCAGGCCAAACCGAACCCACGGCTGCGTTCAGTCCTTTACTTCTCCAAGGCTCCTGCAGTGGCCGCTGGCATTCGTTTAGAAGGCAGGGCTGGAACCAAATGAAAGTGTCCCCGCCCCGAATTCATGGGGCACCCGTGTAGGGGAGGTGAAGACTGTAAAGTGGTCTCAGTTGTGAGTTTTTCCTCTCATTAGCTTTGCTCACATTTCTGGTTCTCCTGTCTGGACCAGAATATGTCCCGGGCAATACCAGGCATGAAACAAAAGCATGTGCTTTTTTGTTTGTTTGTGTTTTACTTTAAAAAAAAATCATTTCCAAGTAAATAGAGGTGGTGGTTGTAGACCACTGTGCACGTACTAAATGCCACAGAACTGTACCGTTTAAAGTGGTCAATTTTAGGGGCAGCCCGGGTGGCTCAGTGGTTGAGCACCTGCCCTCGCCCAGGGTGTGACCCTGGGTTCCCGGGATCGAGTCCCACGTCAGGCTCCCTGCATGGAGCCTGTTTCTCCCTCTGCCTGTGTCTCTGCCTCTCTCTCTGTCTCTCGTGAATAAATAAATAAAATCTTTAAAAAATAAATAAAGCGGTCAATTTTATGTCGTGTGAACTTCATGGATATACACAGATACACACGGGTTCACAGATACACAGACATGGGTTATGTGCGTATATATATATATATATAATATTCCATACACAGGCCTCCTTACTTCCAGAAAGGGAGCAAGACATTCCGTATCTTTGCCACCGGAATGATCCGGGACCCGCTAACCCTCTGGATGTGCCCTGTCCTAGCCCAGCTCATCGCCGCCGGGAGGGTGACGGGATTGTGGCCTCCTGCTGGAAGGTGGGTGCCCCCCAGCCCTGCTCCGAGGCTGCCCCACGACAGGTGGGCGTCTAAGGGAAGGATTCTTACTCAGGCTCCCCATGACTGCCCCGCCTCCGTGGTAGAAGACGATGCCAGGCCTGGGGGTGCAGGAGGACAACCCCTTGGGCTGGTACAGCTTCACGGGGACCGTCCCGAAGCGGAGATCGGTGACCACGACATCTGGATCCTCCTTGAGTGGCACCAGATCATGCACGAAACGGACAAATTGGGGCATGGAACAGATTCTCAGCTTCTCGAGAATCGTCCCCTGTTGGCGAGAGAAGAGGGAATGAGGCAGGAAGGGTCTCAGGGTGTGACACAGCAGGGGGGGGGCTGGCTGGAGGGCAGACAGGACCACAGCCCTGCTCCGCCCCATGGGCCCGAAGGCACCTGCAGTAGCCCCACCCCACCTCGGCCTACATTGCCCCTCATCCTCTCTCCCCCGGACACCTGACAGCCAGCGTCTCCAACCAGGCTTCTGGCCACCCCACCGGGGTCCCTCTAACCCGGAACGCCCCCCACCGTGACCTGGACATGACCTCGCTTTCCCAGGGACGCCCTCCCGGACTAGCCTGGCCAGCATGGCCATTCCAAGCGCTAGTTGCTATTAGGGCCTGATAACTGCATTGTGGTTGTTTTTTAAAAGGGGAAGGGTTCTTGTCTTTAAGAGATACCTACTGAAACCTTTTGGATAAAATATGAGACCCAAGATCTGCTTCCTAAGAAATGGGAAGGAGGGAGTGGGGGGGGGTCACAGGTGAAACAAGCTTGGCCAGGAGGCGGCAGCCAGTGCCGGGGGTGGGAGCACAGGGCGTCTCTACAGTAGTCTTATCTTCTTTGCGGTAGGTCTGGAAGTCGCATAACAAAAAGTAAAAATAGACGAAGTGCTCCGCCCCGGGCACCCTCGCTCTGCGCCAAGGCCACTTGGGCTTTCAGTGATGCCCGTGGACCTCACACACAATGTTTTCGACGCGTAGAACACGTGGGATTACAGAGGAAGGTGATGGTTCTTCAATCGTAGTCCTCGGAACAGGTAGGTAGGCGTGCGGGGGGATGGGGCCTGCGCCTCCTGGTCAGGACACCGAGTGGCAAGAGCTGGTGGCCCGTCAGCACTATTACAAGCTCGAAGAAACGAGGCGCGCACAGCTGCTCGCAATATCTGCAGCAGACGCCGCACGCTCTGAAGGTGTCTGTGCTTCCCCTCGCTTAACAGAGCCTCGGCCGCTGCGGTCGCCACGCGGCCGGTGGCCCTCACTCCTCACGGAAGGGGACGCCACGCTTCCTGCAGAGCCGGTGAACGTGGAGAGACTTTTACCTCCCTCCAAACTGAGAGACCCCTCGCCTTTGGGCGCCCTTGGGGATTCGGGGAACCTTGGCCTCAGAAGCCCTGCCGCACCCCCTGCCCATGCCCCGCGCCTCCTCGCACCTGCCGCCTGCAAATCAGCGTGTTCATAGCGGGTTTGCTGCTTCTCACTGTCCCCCCACCGACACTGCCCTGACTTAGGCTCTGTCTGGGACTTCCTTTCTCTTGTCCATCCTTGACCCCACAGCGAGGACCGGCGGGCGACACATAGCGGTCACGCGACACATCTTTGTAGAAAAGAACCAAACCAGGGGCGCCGGGGGTAGCGGGAGTCCGCGATGGGCCTCTGCCTTCGGCCCAGAGCGTAACCCCAGAGTCCCGGGATCGAGTCCCACATCAGGCTCCTGCATGGAGCCTGCTTCTCCCTCTGCCTGCATGTCTGCCCCTCTCTCTGTGTCTCTCATGAATAAATAAATAAAATATTTAAATTTTTAAAAATCAACAAATAAATAGCAGTAAGGCTGATACTAATTGAGGGCTTGCTCTGCACCAGGTATCCTAACCCGCACGTGGGATGGCTTCCCTCCCCGGAGCCACGCTGCCGGTTATTTCCCCCTCTTCTGTTATTTCCCCCTTTTCTGCAGATGGGGAAACCGAGCCACAACATTTGGGAACCCAGACTACGGACTATGAGGGCCAAGGCCAGGAAAACCACGACAGATCGAGTCTCCCGCTTTTCTAGACGCCGACCCCGTGGGTAGGAATCATCCACCTGCGGGTCCCTCTCCTCCTGAGCACTGGCAATCGCTCTTCCTCACCTAACCTTCTGGAGTCCCAGCGTCACCACCGGTCCCCGTGGGCAACGTTGATGCGGATCCCCCAGGATCCGTTTGTATCTGTTGTATTAAATACACACCCCAGGAACCAAGCGCAGCACCCGACCGTGTCCTATGAATGGTTGCCCGTCTCTCCAAGGTGACAAGACGTAGAGAGACAGGTCATCTAAGCTCACATTCTGCAGTTTTGCTCATTTGTACTAATTTGCGAATTGGCCGCGTGTCTCTTTGCTGTCCCTGGTTCCAACAGGTAGGAGGTGATGGGGCTCGAACTTCAGAATAACTCGCTCCTAACTCGACAGCACGTCGGGGTCTGTGCGCGCTGTGCGGACAGGAAGCAGGGCGAGCAGAGCAAGGGTGGGTTTTTTTCTTTTTTTCCTCTTAACTGAGGAAGTAAATCATCTTTTCCTTTGGTGGCTGTGAGCCCGGCGCAGCTTGAGCAACACCCCCGAGGGCTCGGGAACCTGTTGGCTAATGCGTTACCCAACACGGGCCGTGCAGACCCGCGGACAACGCGGGCAATGCGCTGCCGCGAGCGCGGTGTCGGCGCAGCTGGACCCTCCCGGTTCGCGCGTTCCCACCCGGCCCTCAGCCCTCGGGAGGAGGAGGACAGAAGCCACGACTCACCCACGTTATCAACAGCTCCAGGAGGCAATGGAGGACCCGCAGCCTCACGGGGTGGCCGACGGCCGCGGGGACGTCGGCGCGGAGGAGGTGGCTGCAGACTACCCAGAGCCCCACCCCCAGGGAGAAGGCGCAGGCCGCCTGCAGGACAAGCAGGAGCAGGGCCATCGCTGCGCCAGCGCCTGCGGCCCGACGGGAGGCCGAGCGAGAGCAGCCACGGCCACGGGCCAGCGCTGGAGCCGGCGACGCTCCCGCACTTATACACCACACCCTGCCCTCCCCACCTGCCCGTCCCCACAGCATTGGCCAGGCCAGGTGAGTCACAGACTCAGGTGAGGACGTAGTTCTAGGACAGGGCCCATGCGGAGGACACAGAGGCTCATGCAGCTTGACTCAGCTAGAAAGGAGAGCTCCGGAGTCCCAGTGTGCGTCCCGGAGCGCCCTTCCCGGAAATGGCCCTGGGGAGGTCACCCTGCACATCACAAACACCATTCCCTCCCACTGCGCTCTGCGGGCACCCACCACCCCCCTCATTCCGCTCTGGCCACACTTGCTATTCCTTAGTCTGCCAAGGAGGCCCCAGGGCATTTGCACCTGCTATTCTCTGTGCAACATCGTTCCCCGGACAGCCAAGCAAAACCCCTCGCCTACAGGTCTCTGCTCAAATGCCACCTTCTGAGGGAGGCTGGGCCTGGCCACCTTATTTAAAGGTCTAACTCCCCTCCAGCATCCCTCTGCCTGATCCAACCCCCGCCCCACGTCCTCACTTTGTCTTCCAGGCCTTTATTATCACCCCAAGTACCACACGCTTCACTTATTCCTTTATTGCCCGTGGCACGTCGCCTCTGTGAGGACGGGAGTTGTGGGGCTGCCCCTTCCTCAGAGGCCGGGTCAGGGTCAGCTACTTGCTGGGTGCTCAGCAAATGTCTATTGAATGAAGGAACCAATAGACGAGCTTTGTCCTTTTCGCTGTAAAGCAGGAAACACTGAGCTCACCTGCCTTCCCAGGTTGGGTCGGAGATTGATGTCAGCATCCAGCGCTTCCCTGATGGCCCCGCCTCAGGTGCATGGTCCTAGGTGCCTGCCCCCCCCCATGCGCCTCCCCGCGGCACCTCATGGGTAGACGCCGCCGCCGGGGATGTTGCTCAACATCCTGCAACGCGCACATGACCCCACAATGAGGACTCACCTGGCCCAGCAGGCGGGGAGGCCCCAGGAGGAAAGGCCTGCGTTCGTGAGACTTGGATTTGAATCTCGGCTCTGCTCAAGCCCGCAGTTTCGCCGTGAACGAGTTCCTTACCCTCCCTGAGCCTCGGCTCCCAAGACTCTAAGGTTGGGACAATAACCGTCCCTCCCAGTGCGCGTCTCTGTGAACCCAGTGAAATAGAACATTGTTGCATATCTTATTGGTTATTTGGGTTTTTTTCCTTTATGGACTCATGCGAATTTATTTTGTGCGCTTGTACCTTCTACCTATTTCGCTATTTTTGTTTATCCTCTTGCGCTGATTTCAAAAATATTTGCGATCACAGTACTCGTGTGGTGGCAGATGGGGACTACGCGTATGTGGCGAGCACGGAGTAACGTGTGCGATTGCTGAGTCTCCGTATCGTACACCTGGAACCCATAGAACACCATATGGCAATTAGAGTTCAGTAAAAAAAATAATAATAATAATTAATATTTTTAAGGATATTTTTTTCTATTTGCCTTTCAACTCTGTGAATGCTGTTTTTCTGGGTAGATGTTTATCACTGTTATGCCGTGAAATCCCTCATCCGTTCTCACATTATGCTTAGAAGGATCTTATGGTTTGTGAAACCATATGGCACTGATTTTGAAAAGGAAGAATTTCTTTGTCAAAACATAAGTATCTGAGGCACCTGGGTGGCTCCGTCGGTTGAGCGTCTGCCTTGGGCTCAGGTCATGACCCCAGGGTCCTGGGATCGAGTCCTGCATCGGTTCCAGGCTTGGTGAGAGCCTGCTTGTCCCTCTGCCTCTGCTTGTCCCTCTGCCTCTGCCTGCTGCTCCCCCTACTTGTGCACGATCTCTCCTTCTCTCTCCCTCTCTCTCTCTCTCTCTCCCTCTCATTCTCTGTCAAATAAATAAATACAATCTTAAAAATAGAACAAACAAAACATAAGTATCTGAACTTCACCCCAGAAATGGAAAACACAGGTGGCCTGATTCCGACGGGAGGGACTGGAGATCGAGGAACACAACCTGGAAACCGTGCAAAAGCCGGGGCCGAATGAGAGGCTACAGACCTGTCAACCCTGAACCTTCCGTATCTCGGGCACATGTTAGGATAAGTAAGGTGGCTGCTCTAACAAATGGCCCCCGTAAGTCAGATTTTCAGGGGATTAAAGACCTATCTCCCCCTCCCAACAGAGACGTCTGCGGGTCTGGTGGGCAACCAAGCCGCTCGGTGATTACGGGACCCGACTTCTTTCCACCTGAGGCTCGCGGCCCTAGCACCTGCCCTGACACCCCGAACCTTGCCGGGAGCCTGAGGAGCAGTCTGCTCGTGGAGGAACCCGGGCAGGAGAACTCGAGGGCCAGGCCTGGAAATGCATCCCCTTGGCCAGATGGCCTGACGTGGCCTCACCTGGACCCGTGGGATCCCGGGGAAGGCCAGGCTTTGCCTTCAGAGGACGAAAATGAAGCTGCTGAATTCACAGGCTCTTCCCGGCAGCAGCCTGTGACCCCCAAGCAGGAGGAGGCCCAACGCGGCGCCTTGAAACCCCCGGCCGCGTGGCAGGAGCAGGCGCCAAGGGCAGGGGGGCTGTCAGGAACCCAGAACCTGCCGGCGTCCCAGGAAACCCCTGCCGTCGGGGCGCCTGGGAGCTCGGAAGCCCCGGAGGCGCGGCCAGACGTGGAGGCCTCGGGTGGCCGGTGCTCCCCTGCCTGGTGCGTCTGCTCTGCTGCCTCCCGGCTCACGGGACCCCCTCTCCGGGCCCCACCCCAGGACACACTGCAGAACACGGAGGAGGGTGCACGTGAAGTGAACACGAGGGTGATCGTGACCCAGAGCCTCAAAGCCCAACCATGGGGCCGAGGGCTCCCTGGGCCAAGGTCAGGCGGCGTGTGACGCATCCTTGCCCTGCCCACGCTCCCGAGTGCTCGGCACAGAACTGCTAGCAGTCTTTTCCTCTGCGTGTTTTGCCTCAATGTTGTTCGGCACAGATGGTACACCTGCTGTGGAAGCCACCTGTCCCCGACTGCCGGGGCTGCTCTAACAAAGGACCCCAGGCCGGGGGGAGGGGGCTTAGCCACCGAGGTTTAGGGCCCCCCAGTTCTGGAGGCTGGAGTCTAAGGCATCTGCAGAGCTGGCTTAGTGGGCTCTGCAAGAAAGAGCTGTTCCAGGGGCTGTTCCATCTACACGCCCCCCCCTCCCGGCCGCGGTAATTCTGCTACAGCTGCCTGCACCGACTCACGTTAGGACAATGCGCAAAGCCTGCACAGGCGAGCACAGCTGATGGCATCGGGGCTCTGTCCTCCTCCCCTCGGATCGGGGCTGCGTGGCGGGCTCCCTGTCTGCTAAGCCACCCCATGGGGGCAGGGCTGACTCGTCCTCCTCCCTAGGCCCCCACGCTGCTGTGCTCCACCGTGCAGGCCCTGCAGGAAAGCGGAGGGCACAGGATCCCGCCGGCGGGGTCCCCGCGGGTCAGCTTCCCAGGAGGAAGTGGGGGGCCACCGGCAGGGCCGAGGTGGACGCCCAGCACAGGGGTATTTGCCCCTCCAGCCCCTTGGCTCCTAGTCTGTTGGTGCTGAGCTCACAGAGGCGGGGAGACCACATTCTCTTTCCCACGGCTGCCGTCACAAATGTCGGGCTTTAAAATGACACCAGTCCGTCCTCGCAGAGCTCTGGAGGCAGGAGCAGTAAATTAAGGTGTCGGCAAGGCTGGGTTCCTGTTAGAGACCCACGCCTGCTCCTTGTCCTTTCCGGGCTTCTGGAGGCACCTGCGTTCCTGGGCTTGGGCGCTCCCCGCACACCTGCTGTCGGCCCACCTGCCCCCCGACGCCCACCTCTCCCGTCTCCCTCTTCGGGTGCCCGTGACTACCTCACGCCCACTTGCACGGTCCAGGGGAATCTCCCCACCTCAAAATCCTTAACGTCACCACGTGTGTAAAGTCCCTTTCGCCACATAAGGTAACGTAGTTGCGGGTTCCGGGGATCGGGATGTGAGCGGCTCTGGGGGGGCTGCTTCAGCCGCGAGGCCTTTGGCTTTGAGAGGTAAGCGCGGGAGAGGTTTGCCTTCCAGACGCCGCCGCCCACTCCAGGAGCTCTTGCTCTTCGGATTAGGGCCGCCAGCGAGCCCCACCGAACTCCCCGCACCTTCCAAGGACGTCAGAGACTCCGCTCCTTCCTCAGGAAGTTCCCTGAGAATGACTTGTCTGATGCTTGCCAGGAGCGGGGAGTGCGGGCAGCAAAAATGGGTGAAGGGGGTCAAAAGGCACAGACTTCCAGTTATTTGTTTTTAAAGATTTTATTTATTCATTCATGAGAGAGAGAGAGAGAGAGAGAGAGGCAGAGACACAGGCAGAGGGAGAAGCAGGCTCCATGCAGGGAGCCCGACGTGGGACTCGATCCTGGGACCCCAGGACCAGGCCCTGGGCTGAAGGCGGCGCTAAACCGCTGAGCCCCCCCCGGGCGCCCCCCAAACTTCCAGTTATAAGAGACATAAGCCTGAGGGCCGTGAGGACCCCGTGAGCAACGCTGCGGGCTGCAGACCGGCCGCCGAGGGAGGACCCTCCGGACCCTCATCACAGGACAGAGAAACGGAACTACGGGCGGCGACAGAGATTAACTAAACTCTTTCTGGTGATCATTTTGCAACGTGTCTGCATACACATTTGGAATCACTACGTCTACACCCAAAACGAATGCACTGCTGTCCGTCCGTCCATTGCATCTCAATAAAAAAAAACGAATAATTACCTGCCTCGAGTGTGGCCTATTGTTGGCCCTTGTCGGGGGCGTGCTTGTCTCCTTTGCTTCCTTCCTTCCATCTTCCGACCGTGTGCACCTCTGTGCATGTTTGACTTCTTTGAACGTGAAAATCCTCTGTGAAAAGAACCATCGGTGACAAACCACGAGAGACCCCTAACTCCGGGGAACAAACAAAGGGTAGTGGAAGGGGAGGTGGGTAAGGAGATGGGGTGACCCGGTGACGGGCACTGAGGAGGGAACGTGCTGGGATGAGCACTGGGTGTGATACTACAGGTTGGGAAATTGAATTAAATTTTTAAAAATGTAAAATTAAAAAAAGAACCATCGGGAATCTTTAACTTTTTCCCCAGCTTCCAAGTGAATAAAGGGGGAAGGTATGGAAAAAAATGACTAGAACAATCCTCCTTAGTAGTTTCTGTCTTCAGAACTTGCTCCGTAAATGGATACCGAGACGTCCATCTCCTTCCCCACCTTCACGCCCGCTGCAAAGGGCTCGTAGTCCCCTAGGAAAATCCAGCTGTGCTGGGGAAGGAAGTGAGGGCAAGGGGCAGGGGAGCGGCGGGGCAGGTGTGCACGTTCTAGGGGAAAAATGAGCTGGAAGTGGTTTCCTGCAAACACATTCCCGGGCTTGAAGAAATAGAGGCAGAAACTCCCTGGAGCCAGGCTGAGTCCCTGGCACCGGGTTTTGAAGGACGCTGCTTGGGGAGGAGGCCGACCGGGGGTCTGCAGGGGCGGGCGGGCTGTCTGCACACGGAGGCCGCAAAAGCTGTATCAGGCCACCTGACCCTTCGGGTCGCTTCCTCGGATGCAGGCACATCTAAGGGGCGACACTCGGGCGTGATGGTTCAGGGAGCCACGAGGAAGGGCCCCGCCCCAGGAAGCAGATGGCACATGAATTTAAACTCGGGGGCAGCCCGGGTGGCTCAGCGGTTTAGCGCCGCCTTCAGCTCAGGGCGTGATCCTGGAGACCTGGGATCAAGTCCCACGTCGGGCTCCCTGCGTGGAGCCTGCTTCTCCCTCTGCCTGTGTCTCTGCTTCTCTCTCTGTCTCTCTAATGAATAAATAAGGAAAATCTTTAAACTTGGGCCAGACTCCAGTGGTGCCGGCTCGTCCTCCACGTGGCACCAATATGGCACCAGATTTGGAAAAACATGTCTCTATGTGTAACTCTCCTTGTTGGCAGCATGGGACAGCGCATTCATTCATTCATTCATTCATTCATAAATGTCTGGGAGTGTGCACGCTCCCGGCAGCTGTCTGGGGAGAGCCTTCCTGAGGAAGCCCCTGGGAAAGGAAGGGACCCCCTTGGGTTTCAGGAGCTCCTCCTACCTCAAGGACAGGTAAGCCAGCTTTGAGTTGCTAAAGGCTGAGTCAACTTTCCAAAATCTGAAGGAAGGAATCCTGGCAGCCTCTTCACAGCGGCTTTGTCAATAATCCATATCAAGGTCACGGTGGCTTTAAGGTTAGACGTGACGGCCGACAGGTGGAGCACCTGCAGACCTGCAGAAACCTTCGGGATATCCCACTCCGTCCCCATCACTCACTGCTGGGGGCTGATTGTCAGTAAAACAAGGATTCTTCATCTTTTTCACGCCGCACACCCCTTCTCAGAATAGTATTAGTACTTTGGTAAAAACAGTGTTTTTATTTTTATTTTTTTTAATATTTATTCATGAGAGAGAGGGGGGGGGGCAGTGTCACAGGCAGAGGGAGAAGCAGGCTCCATGAAGAGAGCCTGACGTGGGACTTGATCCTGGGTCTCTAGGATCACACCCTGGGCCGAAGGCAGGTGCTAAACAGCTGAGCCACCCGGGCTGCCCAAAAACAGTGTTTTTAAATAACTCTCAAACAGACACAGATTTTCAAAGAAAATTAATTACATTAAGATGATTTTCAATTTCTGATATAGAAATATAAGTGCCTTTTTTAAAAACCATTAAACAGCACGATCTAGTGGCAGATCTAGTAATGCCGCATTTCGAAATAACGACGAACATAAAAGATGTCTTGTAATATTTGCCACAGCTGAAATACCTGAAGATATTTGTGATTTCTATCGGTGGTAAAATCTGGTCAAGCACTGTTACTGCGGCCCGTGGCCCTCCCTCATCTCTGCCAGGAAAAAAGAAAAATTCTAAATTTCAGTGAGAGGTTCATGAAAATAACAGTATGATTTCTCTCCCCCGTCAAGCTCTTGACACCTTGACTGCCGGCCGCTGAGCCCCTGTTTGAAGTTACGATGATTCCGTTGAAAAAACTTGAACTGCAAAGTAGACTTGGCGTTTCCCAAAGATGAGAGACCACGTTGGATTCATGTACTCAGAGGAAGGAAGTTTTCCCACGAGGGACGAGGCAGATACAATCCCCTCCCTTCTGTAGCCACAAACTGCTTAGTGGCTTGACAGGTTTGGATCCTAATAATTGATCCTGGATTTGAAAGGCAATAAAGCAAAGCCATACTGGGAAACACAACTACTGGGGTGTCTGCGCTGTTTCACACCGTAGAGCAGCTGCATAAAGCCGGAGCTCTTCAATGGGCCACTTCTAATATTCTCAAGTCATCCGAAGATCAAGAAATGTGGGAAGCGGGACCCCTGGGTGGCTCAGTGGGTTCGGTATCTGCCTTTGACTCAGGTCATGATCCCAGGGTCCTGGGACCGAGCCCCACATCGGGATCCCTCCTTAGTGGGGAGTCTGCTTCTCCGTCTCCCCCTCCCTCCTGCTTGTGATCTTTCTCTTTCATGTCTCTCAAATACATAAATAAAATCTTTTTTAAAAAGAAGCAGAATTAGTATGGGAAGCAGTAGGGAGCATCCCAAGCTCTCATGCACCACTGGTAACTTGGCACAACTGCTCTGGAAGACTGTTGGGAAGCGTCCACTAATGCTGAACACACGCGTGCTCTCTGATCCAGCACTTCTACTCCAAGGGATGGAGCCAAAAAGAAGTCGAGCGTGTGGGCTAAGAGACATGGACAGAAATGTTGATGGCGGCACTATTCGTGATAGCTAGAAACTGGAATCAATCCAGACGCCCATCAAGAGAGGAAGGGATGAATACATGATCATTTGTTCCCACAATGGGAAACTGAAGTGCAAAAAGGGTGAACAAGCTACAAGGACGTACGACGACGCGGTTGAGTCTCACCAATGTTGAGCAACAGGGCCCAGACGTGAACGAGTACGGTCATGATTCCATTTTGTAGAGTTCGAAGGCGGGCTAAATGAACCCGGTCTATGACATGGTGACAGAAAGAGGGCAGGGGAGAGGCTTCTGGGACACCGAAATGCTGCTTTTGGGTCTGGGTAATAGTAGTTGGTGTGAAAATGCATCGAGCTGTACACTTATAATTCATGCACTTTTCTCTAGATTTATCCTCCTTTGATAACAATGTTTAAAAAGACCAAGTTGAACAAAGCCAGGCAAACGAGGCCGTATATTGTGTGCTTCCATTCACATGAAATAACCACAACGAGCAAGTTCACAGGGACAGAAAGAAAATTAGCAGTTGCCAGGCTCTGGGTGGGGCCCAGGATGGAAATGATGGCTCAACAGGGTCTCCTTTGGAGGTGATGAGAATGCTCTGGAACTCAACAGTAGGGATTGTTACCCAGTGTTGCGATGCCCTGAATGCCACTGAATTGCACGATTTGAAACGGTGACTTTTATGTGTGTTTTACCACGATAAAAAAGACTGATCTGAGAAAACCCTTATTTCCCCCCTTTTAGAGATAAGAAAGCCGAAGCCAGTAGCAGATAAATCACTTGCTCAAAGTTGGCCAGTGCGCCGTCGGGTCGGAATTCATCCAGGCCCGTCTGACTTCATTGCCTTTCTCGTGCTCCTGGCTATGCTAGGGTGATGTGACTCAAACTGTCGTGAGCGCATGAGTCACCTGGGAATCTGGTTAAAAATGCAGATTCTGATTCAGTAGGTCTGCAGAGGGGCCCCAGGTTGTGCAACCCCAGCAAGGTCCTGGGCGATGGTGGTGCTGCTGGCCCAGGGACCGCTGTTCGAGAAGCAGGGCTCCAACCAGCCGTTAACAGTAACAGCTTCTCCTTTATCTTCTGGACGGTTCTTCACAGAGGCTTCAAGGACGGGTTTCACCTTCCATCACAGGCAACTGGCCGTCTGTGCCCCTCCCCACCGGAGCAGGAGGAAAGCGTCGCCATCACAGACGGAGAGCTTCCATTCTGGGTTCGGTGAGGGTGAGCCCATGCACAGATTCGTTAGGAACCCAGCAGCAACATTCCTAATCTTCTCAGCTCCAGAAGGACGCCCACTAATGCCACAGTGTCGGCGGCTCCGGGAAAGCCACCTTCAATGTGGCACCAGGTCACTGGTACCCCCTTGGTCCTCCAGCCTCTTCTTGAACGTTCGGGGTGTCACCTCGGAGGACGTCACACTCAGAGCTCACATGACAAGCTCTTGGGGAGCGGTGGATGATGTCACCCTCAGCAACAAGAGGCAAATGTTTTAGGGTAAGGATTTCTCTGCTCACCAGATGGGCTTCCTCCCTCAAGGTCGTGAGCACGCCGTGTCTGGACTGACAAGCCAAGTCAACCAAATCGGTCACCCATTGGTAAACCCAATATGGCCCCACGCTGGCTCTACATGTCCCCTCCCAGAGAATGCAGATGAACTCACAGCTGGCCAGCAAGCTAACGGGGGAGCTACTGCTGCGGCCAGGTTTAGGGGCTCCTGTGTCTCTCCCATGAACGATATATGTTGCTCCCAGTCCCCTGCAGCCGTTGGAGCCCCTCTGCTCTTTTTAAGCACACCAGAGGGAAAGGCAGATGTGACACAGAGAGAGGACGTAGGAATATTGCACAACCCAGGGTAGAGTTTCTACCTTCTGGCACCTTCTCTGTGCGCTAACTTGCCCCTTGCTTCTTGCCGTGTGGATTTAAACCTTGTGACGCGACCAACTTCATTCGGTCTGTGAGCCTTTCTGTTCAGTGACCTTTAGAATTCCTTGCTTGGTGGTATTGGGGGCTACACTGTGCCAAGCCAATTTCCCACAGAACACGTGGCCTACGTTGAACAAAACTGTGGGTTAGGAACTTGCCTATGACCTTTTCGTTCCCTGTTATGCCTGCACCCTGCCCCACAGCCACCTCGGTTCTCTCCAGTAAGATCTGCTCCTTACTCAGGTGACAAATTTTTTTTTCCCTCTACACACGGTCTTATTAACCAAAACTTTACTGTCTCGTGTATCACTCTGTCATCTTACTGCTGTTATTTCCAATCTGAGCTTGCAGAATCCACCTTCAAAGCATGCCCTCCTTAGGAAGTTAAACCTGGATTTGGGTTTACGTTACAAATTAAATAAACCTACAAACTTAGTATGGAGTACGCTGCCACCAAGTGGCACAGCCACACCTCTCCATTCGTGAAGGAGTGAGAAGAGGGAGATGAGAGGGCTCCTAAGGGTGGAGCGCAGAGGCCCTTAGGAATTAGGGTGGTTATGGAGAAAGCAGTTAATGAAAAGCCAAAAGCAAAAATCTAAGGCTTAAACGGAAAAGAAATTTGATCTTCCATAGACAGAAATGGAGATGAGCTCTGCTGACTGTGCCTTGTCTTGGTTACATTCTTGGTGACTATAAACCATACTTCGGGGGGCTCTGGAGCTCGTGTGGGCTCAAGGGAGAGGCTGGGTAGATAGACCTTCTGTCTAGACTTCAACCAGACAGCTCTGCCCTTCTGTGTTCTACGTCCGGGGGCATTAATCATTTTCATCTGATAAAAAGGTTCTATAATTTACACAAAGGGACTATCCTATGTTTCAAACTCCCCTCAAAAGTTGTCATTCCATATATGACATTATTATCATTCTTTTAAAGATTTTATTTTATTTATTCATGAGAGACACAGAGAGAGAGAGAGAGAGAGGCAGAGACACCGGCAGAGGGAGACGCAGGCTCCATGCAGGGAGCCTGATGTGGGACTCGATCCTGGGTCCCCAGGATCAGGCCCTGGGCTGAAGGGAACGCCAAGCCGCCAAGCCACCCGAGCTGCCCTATTATTATCATTTTTAAACTATAAATACTAGCTTATCCTACGGACCCAGCTCTATGGTGGGTAGTGTGCTGGGCAGGGAGGAGGGGAGGACAGCGTTTGGAGATGGGGGGGGGCCTTCTCGGTGAGGGAGGGGACATGGACGGCCCTTGCCAACAACAGGAAAGTGCTAGACTACGTGTTGTCAAGGAAGAAAAGTCCACTCCTGCGACAAAATTTATAAAAGATTGGTAGTTAGGGGGTGCCTGGGTGGCTCAGTCAGTTAAGCATCTCCCTTCGGCTCAGGTCATGATCTCGGGGTCCTGGGAGCGAGCCCCACATCGGGCTCCCTGCGCATTGGGGGAGTCTGCTTCTCTCTCTTTCTCTCTCTCTCTCTCTCTGCTCTCACTTGCTCACTCTTTCTCAAATAAATAAATATCTTTCAAAAAAGAAAAAGGATTTGTAGTCAGGGTCCAATGCAGCCACCAATTGCAAACTGAAACCAACACCACATATTCCATGGCACACAAGTGTCTCTAGTCAAGGGGACACCTCCAGATACTCGGATGTCCAATCCCAAAACTGGAGAAATTACCCCTGACTTGTGATGGCTTCACTCACAACCACTGTCCAGGACCTGCTAGCAGGAAGTTCTCTCTGCTTCATTCCTCACCATAGGACACTACCTGGCACATGCCAGGTGTTCAGTATACATTGTTGAACCAAGGTCATTGCCCAGGGCCACCTGCGCTTTAGAGCAGAACCAGGACTTCAGTCTGCCTCGCACGGATAGTGTGGTCATGTGTTTTCCACGGCGTCATGTCTCATCAAGGATTAGTCCTCAAAGATGTGTGCATGGTATTTTAGGGGACATTATTGGTCCCTTTTCTTATAATCCTTGGAGAATGAGCCCGTCCACACCGTTGCCAGCCACCCCTTTCAGCAGACACAGGGTTATCCATATGCCTCTCTATCTGGCTTATCATCCATCGTCCTGAAAAACATGGACCCAGGGAACTGCCTCCGGCCTGTGAAAGCGCCTCCCATGGAGAAGAGACAAAGCACAGAAGGAAAATCCCTCTGAGTGGGTGTCAAGAGACATGGCTTCTAGTCTTGTCTTTGCCACCAATGGCTCTGAGGACAAGACCCTTGACTCATCCCATCCCAGAGGCCTTGCTGGAAAATGGGGGCCCCTGATTAATCCCTCCTCCTCCTCCTGACACAATCCGGTTCACAGGGCCCGGGCTCCTGCCCTAGTCTGGCTGTCCCGTCGGAGTCCTGTGCTGCTGGCTGACATCGCCTTCCTTCAGCCTCCTGGAGGGGAGATCCCACCTCCTTACTCTTCCTTTTCCTTTTCCTGAGGATTTGGCCTGCTGCCTCTCCCCTGCTGCTCCAGGGTATATAGGAGGTCAGTTCAACTCGAGGAGACCTGAGCTCCTTCCTCCCTCCCCAACCCCATTGCCCACCAGCACTTTACCCAGTGCACGTTCTTCCTTACTTACCCAACCGACAGAAGTACAGAGCCTCGAGGTTAATAAGCTCACGAGAATTTTTTTTTTCAGTTTATTTGAGAGAGAGAGTGCGTGTGCAAGCACGGGGGGAGGGGCAGAGGGAGAGGGAACCTTAGGAAGGCTTCACGCCCAGCATGGAGCCCTGCACAGGGCTCGACCTCACAACCCTGAGATCATGACCTGAGCTGAAATCAGGAGTCGGACGCTCAACCATCTAAGCCACCCAGGTGCCCCGAAGCTCATGAGAACTTAAAAGAAACAATGCTAATTGCTGGTGGAGACGAAGAAAGATCCAAAAGCCAAGATCACGAATGCGGATTCTGTTGAGCGAGTGCAGGTTTTTACGGCCGTCCACAAGTGACCTCTATTGCCGGAGATTCCAGAGAGGCTGTGCCACGTTACATCTCTGCGAACAATGGATGAGGGAGCGTCCTTGCCAACATTTAGGACTATCGCTATTTTATGTTTTAGCCAATCTGCTGGGAGTACAGTGATATCTTGTGATTTTCTGTGTGTGTCCGATCATTGCATAGTGAGAACAAGATGGCATAAAAGGCGCAGCCACTGGATAGTATATATCACCCTGGCAGGACACGGGAAAATAATTCCATCTTACATATGTCAATATTTCTGCGGTAAACCCGTGAACACTCACGTACGTGGAATGAGCAAGGGCAGTATGTATCCTCATCCCAATTTAAATCCAAATGTGCCAACCAATGAGTTCAAGTCAGATGGGGCCACCAAACAAGTCATGAAAAAAATTCTCAAATTTCCTAGCTGTCTGGATATTGGAATTCCAGATAAAGAACTTGGGGCCTGTTGATAAATAATTCCGAATGGCCTAATTCCAGGAAGGCACTAGGGGGATTGACTCAGTGGATGGTGACAGGCGAGGCTGTCGCTCTTCACTCTCTCATCCGTCTGACAAATACTTGAGTAGCTCCTCGGCGCCGGCCAGTGAGGCCCTTGCTCTACGAAGCTGGGCGAGGAAGCCCCTTATCCAGGCTTCCAAGTACCCTGCTGCCTCCGGACTGGAAGATGATGCCTTGGTGGGGCTGGGGGACCCCCCTTGGGGCTGGAACAGCCTCAAGGGTGCGGTTTGAGAGTCTACTCTTGTTTTGTTTTCGTGCTGCCATGTACAAAACGGACGACTCTGGGCACTGAGCACATTCCCAACCCCGCACAAGCAGGCCCCCATGTGAGAGGGCGAAGGAGAGGCCACTTGCCCGGTTTCGGGATGAACCAATTCGCTTCACCCAGCTGGTCCTGCGCCGACTTGCTGCCTCGTTTCAGTGAGGTTCTTTCTCGGACAAAACTGCCCTTCCGGATGTCCTCTGAGCCGGTTCTCCCCCCTGGAGGACGGATGGACGAAAGCCGCTCATAAGGCTCTGGAAGGTAGGGAGGGTGTGAACGAGAAGGAAGAGGGAGCGATTCCCTCTCACTGGACCGAGCCCCACCCCTCCCCAGCCTGTCCTCCGTGCACGACACCCTCGGCCCAGTTCGTCTTCATCTGCGTGGGCTCTTGACCCACTTCTGAGCCCCCAGAGCCTCACTTGCAAAGCACTTGGGCATCTTCACGTTTTCTTTCTCCGTTCACTCAACAAATATTGGTGGAAGCCACTCTTCTCGAGGCCGGGGGGACACATGATGACTTTCACAGACCCCCCCGCCCCCCGTTCCTTCATTTCTACTCTATGGCAAAGCCAAATGGCTGACCCAGGATTTGCCCTTGACTTAGGCCCCTTGAGCACAGACCTTGCAAGCTGAGACCTCAACTCCCACTTGTCCCTGATGCCGCGTGGTTTTACCTAAACCGACTGCACCTTCATCTCAGCTACTCCCTCAACAAAGGAAGCAATGAAATGTGCCTCAAAGAGTTTCTAGGTGAATTAAACAGATTTATTTGTGGAAATGGCCATAGAACACACTCTGCGAAGACTAGTTACCTTTCCTATGATGTCGTGAGCGTCTGCTTGTGGCTGGTGGGAACGCAGCAGGACACTCCTAAGTGTGACAGAGGTAAGGCTCAAGGGTACAGGGCCACAGCTAAGCCCATAGTAACTTTTGATTTTTGAAGGTGGAAAAGGTGTCCCTGGGTCCTGCTGGCCACTAACGTCCCACAGAAATGAGCCGATTTGCAGCCCCGGTGGCACAGCGGTTTAGCGCCGCCTGTAGCCCAGGGCGTGATCCTGGAGACCCTGGATGGAGTCCCACATCGGGCTCTCTGTATGGAGCCTGCTCCTCCCTCTGCCTGTGTCTCTGCCTCTCTCTCTCTCTGTCTCTATGAATAAATAAATAAAATCTTTAAAAAAAAAAAAAAAGAAATGAGCCAATTCGCTCTACACCAGCCGTGGCTGGGATTGACTTACAGGAGCTTTATTCGTTATTCTGCAAACAGGGTCACTGCTCAAAGGTGACTGGACACATAGGAAGCTGACTGCAGTTGGTATATAACTACCTGGGGACCCTCCACGTGGCCTCGCAGCTCACTCGAGGACTTTTGAGCATCCTCGGAGCCCCACCTCGCCTCCCCACCCCAGCCCTCCGTATCCCCTGCTCACGCTGGCCTCCTTGCCGTCTCCCAGACACACAGGCCCCTGGACCACCCTTCCCCCAAGAGGCTCCTGCGCGTCACTCCTTCACCTCCTGGGGCAATTGCTCCGAGTGTCAAGGCTCACCAAGGCCCTCCCGGGCCAGGTATTTCCATCCGCCCACCCGCCTTTTCTTCTCCATCGTACCCAGCCTCTCCCAGCACTGTGTGGTTCAGTGGGCAGCTGGGTGCTTTCACTGGTTACCCACCGACCCGCTAGCAAGTAAGCTCCCTGGGAGACTTGTCCTTTTCATTCAGCACCGTGTCCCCAGAACCTCCGGCAGGGCCATGCTGGTTGCCTGCTCTGTAACTCTACCGATCTGTGTTCCTACCGTGGAAACCTTGCAAAGCCCGTGTACGGCACCGTCCTCGACTCAGGGCATGCACATCTTTACACTTATTTAAGAATGCTGACAGGTGGCTCATCTTTTGGTTTCCTTTCTCAGGTTGTCCTGAGAACAGAGCGTTTCCTAGGCCTTGTCCCAGGATCGGGCCAGCAGGGCCTCAGCCCTCCGGCACTCGTTTCCAGATGACCGTCCCCAGGCCCGGCCTTCGACAGAGTGCCCTGCGTCGGACAGGGGCCCAGTGAGCATTCACTGAATAAAGGACTGATGAGGTGAAGCTAAGCAAATGAGGTGGTAAACATGGACATGCAACGGACCCCAACGCAGGCCACTTCACACAGCCGAAGAGTGAGCAGCAAAACGACATGCACTCCAGCTTCGGTTCTATCCAAGGCAGAAAGTTGAAAGACAAAAAAAAGTGAGAACACCTAGATCCAGCGTGGTTAAGAAATTTGTTCTGAGGGATGCCTGGGGGGCTCAGAGGTTGAGCGTCTGCCTTGGGCTCAGAGCGTGACGCCGGGGTCCTGGGATCAAGTCCCGTGTCAGGCCACCCGCAGAGAACTTGGGTCTCCCTCTGCCTGTGACTCTGCCTCTCTCTGTGTCTCTCATAAATAAGTAAATAAAATCTTTAAAAAAAAAAAAAAAGAAAGAAAGAAAGAAAGAAACTTGTTCTGAGTCACTGAGCTGGCTGCTGGCAGATTTAGGGTTCGGCCATCCCTCCACTGCTCCCCAGATGCCTCCACCTCTAAGTCAGGTTTTGAACAAGGGAACTAACAAATACTGAAATGCGCCTTCACTTTCTGTAGCTGGCTTGGCGTCCTTCCTTCTGTCTTAGATGGATCCTCTCTGCTCCTTTGCCCCTCACAACCTCCGCGAGCCACTACCTCCTGTCCAGGCCGGGACGTAAGGTTGTGTCACCCGCCTGCAGCTCACATCATGTCCTTTCCTTTCTGTAATAAACTTTCCAGGTGGGCATTTTCTGCTGAGGAAGTTGGGACTCAGTAGAGCTCCAGGGCATCCGGGAGAAAGGGGACGTGAACCCCAACCTGCTTGACCTCAGAACAAAATCCATACGACCCTCTTCTACTACTGAAGACCTTCTCAGCCTCGGTGCTTTTGACATTTGGGACCGGATAACTCTTGGTGGGGGCCATCCTGCGCCCTGTAGGATGTTTAGCAGCATCCTGGCCTCTACTTACAAGCTGCCAGTAGGGCCTCCTCGGTAATCACAACCAAAAATGTCCCCAGACATTGCCAAATGTCCCCTGGGGAGGGCGGCAAAATCTCACACACTCCTGCCCCTGTTGAGAACCGCTGCCCTACATCATGGCACTTGGGACCCTACCACGCAGGACGTTACTCAACATGGATGCACATCACGCGCCCCCTCAAAGAACACGGAACTTACTTCGCCTCCAGTTTGGTATAAAAAGGCAGTTTAGCATAATGTTCTTCAGCAGGTGTTCCGCAGCTGGAATGCCTGGGTTCAAGTCCCGGCTCTACAGCCAACCAGCTGTTGACTTTGGACAAGTTGCTTAATCTGACCAAAAGGAATGGCCATATGACCAGACTCGGGAAATGAAGTGAGAATAAATGTGCAAAGACTACTGCAGGGGATCAGAAGATGCCACCCCCCAAACGGGCCACTTTGGCACAAGGGTTTCTGTGAGCTGAAGACAATTGAAAAACAGGGAACCCAAAATAACTCTCTGCTCTCCCTCATTTGCCTAAACGGAGGATATAAGTGTCCCTTTGTGCAGATCCCTCCCCTCCCCTCCCCTCTCTCACGCCAGGAAGGACAGGAGGAGACAACACTAGGCCCTCATCAGCCCAGAGGTGCCACCAGAGGAATCTGCACAACCGATCTCGGATCAAGATAAACATACCCTTAATCTCCTCCACTTATTTCCCCCATCCCTCCGCCCAGCTCCCCTCTGGTAACCAGCAGTTTGTTCTTTATAAGTCATGAGTCTGCTTTTGGTTTGTGTCTCTTTTTTCCCCTTCATTCATTTGTTTTGTTTCTTAAACTCCACATATGAGTAGAATCGTGCAGTATTTGTCTTTCTCTGACTTCACTTAGCACTATACTCTAGATCCATCCATGTTGTTGCAAATGGCAAGATTTCATTGCTTTTTATAGCTGAGTAATATCCCACTGGGGACATATACCGCCTCCTCTTTATCCATTTCATCTATCGATGGACACGTGGGCTACTTCCATAAATTGGCTGCTGTACATGATGCTGCTAGACATAGGGGTGCATAGATCCTTTTGAATTAGTGTTTTCATATTCTTTGGGTAAATACCCAGTAGTAGGTATGATTGCTGGATCATATGCTTGTTCTTTTTTTTTTTTTTTTTGAGGAATCTCCATGCTGTTTTCCAGACTGGCTGCACCAGTTTGCACTCCCACCAACAGTGCAAAAGGGCTCCCCTTTCTTCCACATCCTCGCCAACACTTGTTGTTTCTCATGGTTTTTTATTTTAGCCATTCGGACAGGTGCCAGGTGACGTCACATTGTGTTTTTGATTGGCATTTCTCTGATTATGAGTGATATTGAGCATCTTTTCATCTGAATATCTTTTTTTAGCAAAATGTCTTCTGCTCACTTTTCAGTTGGGTTGTTTGGGGTTTTTGTTTTGTTTTGTTTTGTTTTTGTTTTTTGTTTTTGTTTTTTTGTTTTTTTTGGTGTTGAATCGTAGAAGTTCTTTACATATTCTGGATATAACCCTTTATTGGATATGTCATTTGCAAAGATCTTCTCCCATCCAGTAGGTTGCCTTTCAGCTTTGTTGATTGTTTCCTTTGCTGTGCAGAAGCTTTTTATTTTGATAAAGTCCCAGTAGTTTTATTTTTTTCCTTTTATTTCCCTTGCCTCACAAGATATATCTAAAAAAATCTTGCTATGGCCAGTGTCAGAGAAATTACTACCTGTACTCTCTTCTAGGATTTTTATGGTTTCAGTTCTCACATTTTCTTTAATCCATATTGAGTTAATTTTTGTGTATAATGAAGGAAAGCGGTCCAGTTTCATTCTTTTGCATGTAGCTGTCATGTTTTCTGAACACCATTTGTTGAAGAGACTGTCTTTTTCCCATTGGATAGTCTTTCCTTTTTTTTTTAATTTTTTTTTTTAATTTATTTATAATAGTCACAGAGAGAGAGAGAGGCAGAGACACAGGCAGAGGGAGAAGCAGGCTCCATGCACCGGAAGCCTGATGTGGGATTCGATCCCGGGTCTCCAGGATCGCGCCCCGGGCCAAAGGCAGGCGCCAAACCGCTGCGCCACCCAGGGATCCCTGGATAGTCTTTCCTAGCTTTGTCAATGATTAATTGTGGGTTTATTTGTGGATTTTCTGTTCTGTTCTATTGATCAATGTATCTGTTTTTGTGCCAGGACCATATTGTTTTGACTACTACAGCTTAGTAATGTAACTTAAAGTCCAGAATTGTGATGTCTCCAGCTTTGCTTTCCTTTTTCAAGATTGCTTTGGCTATTCAGGGTCTTTTGCGGTTCCACACAAGTTTCAGGATTGTCTGTTCTAGTTTTGTGAAAAATGCTATTCGTATTTTGTTAGGGATTCCACTGAGTACATAGATTGCTTTGAGCAATATGGACATTTTAACAATGTTTGTTCTTCCAATCCATGAGCATGGAATATCTTTCCATTTGTTCGTGTCATCCTCAATTTTTTTCATCAGTATTTTATAGTTTTCAGAGTACAAGTCTTTCACCTTCTTAGTTAAGTTCATTCCTAGGTATTTTATTATTTTGTTACAATTATAGAGAATTTTCTTAGCTTCTCTTTCTGCTGCTTCATTATTAGGGTAAAGAAATGCAAAGCTCTGTACATGGACTTCACATTCTGTGACCTTACTGAATTCATTTGTCAATTCTAGTAGTTTTTTGGTGGAGTCCATAGGGTTTTATATATATATTAGTATTATGTCATTTGCAAATAGTGAAAGTTTTACTTCTTCCTTACTAGTTTGGATGCCTTTTATTCCTTTTTCTTGTCTGATTGCCATGGCTCAGACTTTCAGGACTATGTTGAACAAAAGTGGTGGGAGTGGACATCCCTGTCTTGTTCCTGATCTTAGGGAAAAACTCAGTTTTTCACCATTGAATATGATGTTTGCTGTGGCTTTTCATATATGGACTTTGTTACATAGAAGTACATTCCCTCTAGACCTACTTTGTTGAGGGCTTTTATCATGAATGCATGTTATACTTTGTCAAACGTATACATTTGCATATATTAAATAGTGATATTTATTTATTTATTCTCTCATTGATGTGATGTCTCATGTCAATTGTTTTGTAAATATTGCATCCCAGGAATAACTCTCACTTGATTGTGGTGAATGATTTTTTTTAATATATTGTTGGATTCAGTTTGCTATTATTTTTTTGAGGATTTTTGCATCTATGTTGATCAGAGATCCTGGCTTGTAGTTTTCTTTTTTTCTTTTTTCTTTTTTTTTTTTTTTTTTTGGTAGTGTCTTTATCTGGTTTTGGTCTCAGGGAAATGCTGGCCTCATAGAATGAATTTGAAAGTTTTCCTTCCTTTTTTGTTTTTTGGAATAGTTTGAGAAGTACAGGTATTAACTCTTTAAATGTTTGGTAGAAGTCACCTGTGAAGCTGTCTGATCCTGGACTTTTTTTTTTGTTGGGAGTTTTTAAATTATGGTAACTGATTTGTTCAAATTTTCAATTTCTTCCTGAATCATGTTTCTAGGAATTTATTCATTTCTTCTATATTGTTCAATTTGTTGGCATGTAATTTTTCATAGTATTCTCTTACAATCCTTTGTATTTCTGTGTTGTCAGTTGTCATTTCCCCTCTTGTATTTCTTATTTTGTTTGAGTTCTCTCTCTCTCTCTCTCTCTCTCTCTCTCGTTTGATGAGCCTGGGTAAAGGCTTATGAATTTTGTTGATTCAATAAAACTAGCTCCTAGTTTTATTGAGCTGTTCTATTGTTGGTTTGTTTGGGGTTTTTTTGTCTCTATTTTATTTATCTCTGCTCTAATCTTTATTATTTCCTTCCTTCTACTGATTTTAGGCTTTATTTATTCTTTTTCTAGCTCCTTTAGGTATAAAGTTGTGGTGTTTGAGATTTTTCTTGCTTCTTGAGGTAGCCCTGTATCACTTTAAACTTCCCTCTCAGAACAGCTTTTGCTGTATCCCAAAGGTTTTGGACCATTGTGTTTTCATCTTCATTTGTCTCCATCATTCTTTTTTTAATTAATAAACTTCTGATGAGACCTTTGGTGGTGAACAGACTATGGTGGTCCCCATGATCTCTATCCCCTGGCATTCACACACTTGTGGGATCCCCTTATATGGGCAAGGCCTGAAATTTGCTACTAACAGAATATGGCAATAGTGATAACATATATGTGATTACAAGGACGCCTGTGTGGCTCAGTGGTTGAGCATTTGCCTTAGCTCAAGGTGTGATCCAAAGATCTAGGATCAAGTCCCACATCGGGCTCCCTGTGAGGAGCCTGCTTCTCCCTCTGCCTATGTCTCTGCCTCTCTCTCTCTCTCTGTGTCTCTCATGAACAAATAAATAAATCTTTTTAAAATTATGTGATTCCATATTTGTAAGTATTTTAGATTTTAGTGGACATCTTGCTGGAATCTGTCTCTCCCTTAGTCACTCGAAGGAAGCAAGCAGTCATTTGGGGTATCTTATATGGCAAGAAACTGTGAATGGCTTTTAGAGTCTAAGGGTGGCCTCTGGCTAGCAAAGAACTGAAGCCCTCAGTCTACAACCTCAAGAAACTGATTTCTGCCGATACCTGAGTTAGAAGTAGACTTTTCCCCAGTCAAGACTCAGATGAGACTACAGCCCACAGACCAGACTCCTGATCTACAGAAACTATGAGATAATAAATGTGTATTGTTTTAAGCCACTAAGTTCACTGTAATGTTGTTACCCAGTAACAGATAACTAGCATACTCTTCCATCAAAGTTACTCACATATAACACATGGATCATGATGCCTATAGGATGTCCTGAGAAACTCAATCCAAATTCCCTTTGTAGATATTTGCCTTCTTTCCAAGGATCCAAGACACCTGTAAGACTCCCTCCTCCACTGATCATAAAGGAGGTCCTTGGTACCAAGAGAGGCTATGGTTGACAGGAAGGGAAAGCCTCCAGTTCCAGCACTTAGGTGGATCTAGACAGCAGTGAGGCTCTGTGATATAACAGATGTATCTAGCAAACATGGGCCCAATGTAAAAATTAATGTGGAGTGCACAGCACCAAGATTCTCTTCCCTCTCCCTGCAAACGGAGAAAGTGATATGGGCTAAGCAAGGACACGGTTCCTTTTTTTTTTTAAGATTTTATTTATTTTTAAATAATCTCTATACCCAACGTGGGGCTCAAACCACAACCCTGACATCAAGAGTCACACGCTCTACCAACCAAGCCGGTTGCCCCCAGGACAAGGTTCTTTGTAAAAAGTAGGAACCATACATAAGCTCACCAAAGAAAGAGTGTGTAAGAAGATGTCTGCCTTTGAGGATGCAGTTTGCGTATTCCAGAAGGCATCCAGAGGTTCCCAAGACAGCTTTGGCCCTGAGAGCCTGCCTCTTGGTAGCCAGGGACCTGATTTTGGAATTCAGATTAGAGACTTGAGCCCAGACAACATTCACAGCCCCCCAGAGCCCATTCTTTCCCGCACAGCCTCTCTTTTCCCTCTTCCCCCTGTCCTTTTCCAGGCACGTCCCCTGAAACTTGCTTTTAGTCCAGTCGACAGGTTGCTAACTTGAGAGAAGAGTTCTACTGCAACAGCATTTCTCCAGCTGCATTCTGATCTGGAACCAGTCTGTAATTTGGCTGGTGACCTCTGACCCCAAGAACAATTAGTGCCCCCTCCTCCAACAGGCAGCATGGTCCACCAAGCCATGCTTTCGCATCATGAGTAGATTCACCAGGGACGGTATGACTAGTTGTTGGCATTCATTCTGCACAGACGTTGTGTGCTAGGGCTTTGAGAAATTCTTAAAGACGTTTTTTCCTTCCTCTGATATTTATTTCACCTGAATGAGAATGTTAGTGAGTGCTACTAGATTCAGGATTAACCATTGCTGGTGCCAGAAAGAAAGAGCAACATCTTGGATTTTCTTAGATACTAAGCAGGACTGTTCTAAGCTTCCTTATCCTTCCCTTGTGGGCCGAGCATTGATTTAGCATCTCCTTGATCAGCAAAATAGAATCCACCAAAGGACACAATGCCCCAGGGTTACTATATGCTCTTTATATAACTGATGACAGCGTTTACAATTTTCAAGGCGCATGGGAAAAAGAAAAACTTCTGATCAAAAAATATCAGGGACCCATGGAAGCCATCCTCCACGTGATACCACATCACAGGGACCCCTTGGTCCTCCAAGCGCTTCATATAGAGCAAGGTGTCATCACGGAGGACATCGTTCTCACAGCTCACCAGGAAGGCCTCGGGAAGCTGAGCGATGACCTCATCATCCCCTAGCAGAGGAGCATTTGTTATATCAAAAAGATGTTTGTTTTCCAGGTAGGCGGCCTCATTAAAAGGGCCGGGAAATTCAGGCTGGTAACCTGGCTTCCTGAAACTCTTGGGTATGTTGTCAGAGCTGAGCCACTTGCTGTATTTCCTCCAGATGTCCAGGGGGATGAAAGCACCACTCAGGATGGTGTCCCACCAGTGAGAGTTGACAACCAAGTATTTAAGCATACATATCATCATGATCTTCTGGGAGAGGAAAGGGACGTTCCGGTTCTGCTGGTGGGACGGCAGCTGCAAATTGATGATCTGAGTAATTGGATAAATCAGCACCTGGGCCCTGACCCGGGGAAGATCTGATCTGCCCACCAGGTGCTGGATGACACAGGCCACATTCCCTCCCCCAAGGCTGTCTCCGCAGATCACAACCCGGGAGGGGTCCACCCCGTAGGTTTTGAGGCCCTTCAGGAAGAGAATGGAGGTGTTCAGGCAGTCTTGGAAAATGCAGGGGTAGTGGTGATCCGGAAGCTTGCGGTACCTGAGGAGCAAGCAGGGAACACAAGCACAGCAATGTGGGCAGCTGTCGCTGGGAGCCGTTTTGACTGTGTCCTCGACCCCCCCTTGCAACACTGTCTCTGACTAAATCCTCAGAATGGCCCTGTGAGGTAAGGATTTTTATCCACCCCCCCCCCTTCTGCAGATGAGGATGTGAAGAGCCTCTCCTTGGTCTTGCAGGCAGGGACTCTCGACCTCTTGACTCGCACACTAGGCTCTGCCTGCTGCTGGGAGATGCAGACACTCCACACAAGGACACACAAGTTGAAGTGGAAACAGAACAACCAATAATGGCAGGAAAGGCAAAGGAGGCTGCTGTTCCTCCCGCTGGCTCTCTGGAGAGAAAGGGCTTGAAGGAACTAAAGCTCAGATGGAAGGGAAGTTTCTTTCAGGAAGAATTTTTTTTTTTAATCAAAAATCTAATGACCAAGGTTTGTTCTTTTCCAAGGACTCAAAGAGCCGCCTTCTCTTTGAGGTTTGGGGGAGGAGGGAGCGGGTTGGGAGGCACCCCGAGGGTGAAAGTGTAGGAAGGCTACGCAGCAGCGAACACACACTGCTCGGGCTCTGAGAGCATCCCGAGGGCTGCCCTAGGCAAGACCCCAAAGTGTGTCTCTTCGTGGGAATTCAAGGGTAAAGAGAATGGACTTCAAAATGAATGTCTAACATGTAAACTACAGAGAAATATTATTCAGCCACAAGAAGGAAGGAAATCCTGCCATGTGGGGCAACATGGGTGGACCTTGGGGACACTACAAGTATTGCAAAGGGGAGTCAAGGACACAGCTAAAACTCACACTAAGTGCAGGAAGTCAAGCAGAGAAAGGCAAATACCGTGTGATTTCACTTATACGGGGAATCTCAAAAGCCAAAACTCAGAATGGTGGCTACCAAGGGTCTGGGGCAGATGGGGGTAGGATAGTCAAGAGTACGCACTTCCAGTTCTAAGTGACCAGGTGTGGGGCTCTAAGGCACAACATGGTGATTACAGTATCAAACTGAGGCAGAGGGCACCTTAAAGTACCTAATCTTATACGTCAATTATATTTCAACAAAGCTGGGGGGAAGCACTTACATAAATACAAAAACACAAGCTACAGAGTGCAGGAATCAAGATTGGGATAAGAGAAGGGAATGAATTTTTTAAAAAAAATAAACAGTCTGCCTAGCATTGTACCTTCTAGTTCCGTCCGCATCATTGCAAATGGCAAGATTTCATCTTTCTGACGCTGAGTAACATTCCCTTGTGTATACAGACCACATCGTCTTTATCCATTCACCTGTTGATGGGCATCCGGGCTCTTTCCATAGTTTGGCTCTTGCGGACATTACTGCTGTAAGCATTGGGGTGCAGGTGCCCCTTCGGATCACTACACTTGTATGCTTTGGGTAAATGCTTAGTGGGTCATAGGGTAGCTCTATTTTTAACTTTTGGAGGAAATTCCATAGGCAAGTACCATGATTTCACTCATATGTGGGATTTAAGAATTAAAACAGATGAACATAGGGGAAGGGAAGGAAAAATAAAATAAGAGGAAAACTTAGAGGGAAGCAAACCTAAGAGACTCTTAGTGTCGGAAACAAACAGGGTCGCCGGAGAGGGGATGGGGTAACGGAGGGACCGGCGTGAAGGAGGGCGCTGGATGTCGCGGGCACTGGGTGTACATGCAACTGATGAATCAGCAAATTCTACATGTGAAACTATGAGAGAGAAATAGTTTGGCTAAGCTGCTTGGATTAGACATTTTATGTAAAACATGGTTGTTATTTCAAATTTTTGTTTGAAATTGTCGCTAATTGTCTTTTCTCTTCTTACAACCTATCATTTGAAAGGATCAAACAAGTGTATTCTAACTCTAAGATTAAATTTAGAAGACACTCAAGAGGGAAAAATGAGGGCAGCTGGGAGATGGGGGGGTGCTCAGCAGTTTAGCGCTGCCTTCAGCCCAAGGAGTGATCCCAGGTTCTGGGATCGAGTCCCGTGTCCGGCTCCCCGCAGGGAGCCTGCTTCTCCCTCAGCCTGTGTTTCTGCCTGTCTCTCTGTGTCGCTCATGGATAAATAAATAAAATCTTAAAAAAAAAAAAAAGAGGGAAAAATGACACCTTAGACTAGTGGCTTTTAAACTTTGTTAGAAGGCGGCTGGGGGCTCAGTCAGTTAAGCATCTGATGGGCTCAGGTCCGTATCTCAGTGGGGAGTCTGCTTCTCTCCCTCCGCCCCTCCCCACACTTGCACCATTTCTCTAAAATAAATAAATCTTTCTTTTTTAAAAAAGCAAACTTTGTTAGAACAGCAATATTATTGTTCTTATTAAAATGATACGAGGAGCCCCGCTGTAGAAGGTAAGTAGGTAGCGGTGGTTCTGGCTTTGCCCAAGGCTAAGGGACCTGAGGCCTCCCACTCACTCTTCCTCCTCCTTGACCTCCTTCACCACCTCTAAGGCAGTGAAGGGAACCCTAGTGCCCCGAGGAGCCCAGTTTGAAAGCCACTTCCTCCTGTTTGACCTTGATTTTCGTTTCCATTAAAAGTTGCTCCAGGCATCATCTTTAAGGACAGGGTTTGATCAACTGCAATTTTGCAATATTTCTTCAGTGAGCAACATATTGATAAATAAATCGATGTTATCAACGTGGGTTTTCATTTAAACTCAGCAGAACAGGGATCCCTGGGTGGCTCAGCAGTTTAGCGCCACCTTCAGCCCAGGACGTGACCCCGGGGTCCTGGGATCAAGTCCCACGTCGGGCTCCCTGCATGGGGCTTGCTTCTCCCTCTGCCTGTGTCTCTGCCTCTGTGTGTGTGTGTGTGTGTGTGTGTGTGTGTGTGTGTCTCATGAATAAATAGATAAAATCTTTAAAAAAATAAAAAATAAATAACTCAGCAGAACATATACTACTGGGTAGGGTCCTCGCAGTGAAAGGGCCCCAGCCCCCAGCAGCAGCAAGCACAAATTCAGGCTCCATTTTCCCCTTTCTAGAAGTGAATCCACCTCACTGAATGTTGACTGTGCAAATCTGACATAATGAAAGAAATAACAAACCCTACGTGCTTTCCATTAGCAGAATCCTGATTTGCTGGAAAGAGACAGTAACGCCCCGTGCCCTCCTGTATTCTCTCTTGACCACCGAGGGCAGGGGTAAAGGCTTTGCAGGACCAAAAGGGAAAGAGACTGATCCTCTCCAGGAGCTTAGGTAGGGAGTCCCATTATGCGGTGATGAGGAATTATGAGTATTTCAGATCCTGCACATCTTTTCCTGTGTCTCTAAGTCTTTACTCCTGGACATGGTCCACCCACAGTCCCCCTGGCAGCCTGAAGAACCTTCCCCGCCTTTCTACCTCCACCAGCCACTCTATCAAAATCAGTCTCGCCCACGCCCTAAGTCTTCTTTTTACTCCTTCTTCTTCTCCTTCTTTTTTTTAATTTTAATTTTTTTTTTTTTTTGAGAGACAGAGAGAGCATGAGAGATGAGGCAGGGGGCAGGCAGAGGGAAAGGGAGAGAGAATCTTAAGTAGACTCCACTCTGAGTGCTGAGCCCATCTCAGGGCTGAGATCATGACCTGAGCTGAAATCAAGAGTCAGATGCTTAACCAATTGAGCTCCCACCCCCAGGTGCCCCTTGGGTCTTTTCCAGAAAGACAATATCCTAAGCAATTTCCTACAAAGTATTCATGCAGGTGTTTGTTAACACTTTCATGTGTTTGAGTATTTTCATCAGCACAAGGGCCTTCTTGGGTGTAGAGCCTGATGGAAACAATGGGTCCCTGCAGTTAGTTAGTTAGTTAGTTAGTTAGTTAGTTGTTTTAATGACACAATAAGCAGAATCATCACCCCAAACAACAGCCAGAACCTTGACCATAACCATCAACCAACCCTGTAATATCCTCACCAGCATCTCATCTCACTGCCTTCCTCATCTGAGGGAACAGTTCCCCTGAATCTGGCATCCATCATCCCTTTTCTTTCCTTTTTACATATGCAGATTCCTTACAAACACTCTTTTGATTTTGTTTTTAACTTGATAAAGTCTCAAAAAGAAAAAAGAAAGAAAAAGAGAAGTCTCAGGCTTTATGTAATTTTTTTGAAAGAATTTTTCACTGAATTTTATATGGCTAAGATGCATTCACGTTCTTTTGTGCCCTCCCAGTTCGTTTATTTAAATAGCTATGTTTTTTAAAGGGCTATGTAATTTTAATAAAAGAGAGGAAAAGAACCGTATGATCTTGTCCATAGATGCAGAAAAAGCATTTGACAAAATACAGCATCTTTCTTGATAAAAGCCTTCAAGAAAGTAGGGATAGAGATAACACCTCAGCATTCTAAAGGCCATAAACGAAAGACCCACAGCTAATATCATCCCCAATGGGGGAAAAACCTAGAGCCTCTCCACTACAGTCGGGAACAAGACAGGGACGTCCACTGTCGCCATTACTATTTAATAGCACTGTAAGTCCTAGCCTCAGCAATCAGACAACAAAAAGAAATAAAAGGCAACCAAATTGGCAAGGAAAACGTCAAACTTTCACTGTTTGCAAACGACATGATACTCTATTTAGAAAACCCGAAAGATTCCACCAAAAAATTGCTAGATCTAACACATGAATTCAGCATAGTTTCAGGATATGAAATCAATGTGCAGAAAGCTGTTGCATTTTAATACATCAATAACAAAGCAGCAGAAAAAGAAATCAAGGAATCGATCCCATTTGCAATTGCACCAGAAACAATACGATACCTAGGAATAAACCTAACTAAAGAGGTGAAAGATCTGTACTCTGAAAACTATAGAAAACTTGTGGAAGAAATGGAAAAGCATTCCGGGCTCACAGATTGGAAGAACAAACATTGTTAAAATGTCTGTACCAGGGATCCCTGGGTGGCGCAGCGGTTTGGCGCCTGCCTTTGGCCCAGGGCGCGATCCTGGAGACCTGGGATCGAATCCCATGTCGGGCTCCCGGTGCATGGAGCCTGCTTCTCCCTCTGCCTGTGTCTCTGCCTCTCTCTCTCTATGACTATCATAAATAAATAAAAATTTTAAAAATAAATAAATAAATAAATAAAAATAAATTAAAAAAAATAAAATGTCTGTACCACCCAAAGCAATTTACATAGTTAATGTAATCCCAATCAAAATGCCAACAGCAGTTTTCACAGAGCTAGAACAAACTATCCTAAAAATTGTGTGGAACCACAAAAGACCCCAAATAGCCAAAGCAATCTTGAAAAAGAGAAAGGAAAGCCGGGGGCATCACAATTCCAGACTTCGAGCTCTTTTACAAAGCTGCAGTCAGCAAGGCAGTAAGGTGCTGGCACAGGGACAGACACACAGATCAATGGGACAGAATAGAGAACCCAGAGATGGACCCACTATATGGCCAACTCATCTTCAACAAAGCAGGAAATAATATCCAGTGGAAAAAAGACGGTCTCTTCAGCAAACGGTGTTGGCGAAACTGAACAGCCGCATGCAGAAGAATGAACCCGGACCCCTTGCTTACAGCACACACAAACATAAATTCAGAAAGACCTGAATGTGAGACAGGAAACCATCAAAATCCTAGAGCAGAACCCAGGCAGCCCCCTCTGCGACCTCGGCCGTAGCGACTTCACTAGACGCGTCCCCGGAGGCAAGGGAAACAAAAGCAAGAACGAAGTGTTGGGCCTTCATCAAGGCAGAAGCTTCTGCACAGCGGAGGAAACCGTCAACAACACTAAAAGGCAGCAGGAATGGCAGCGGGTATTTGCGGAGGACACATCTGATGAAGGGCTAGTACCCCAAATCTATAAAGAACTTATCAAACTCAATACCCAGAAAACAAACAATCTGGTCCAGAAGTGGGCAGGAGGCAGGGAGCCTGGGGGGCTCCGTCGGGTAAAGCATCTGCCTTCAGCTCAGGTCATGATCCTGGGGTCCTGGATCGAGCCCCACATTAGGCTCCTTGCTCAGCGGGGAGTGTGCTTCTCCCTCCCTCCTCCCCCTACTCGTGCTCTCTGCCTCTTTCTCTCTTTCTGATAAATCAGTAAGTCAAAAAAGAAAGAAGAAAGAAAGAAAGAAAGAAAGAAAGAAAGAAAGAAAGAAAGAAAGAAAGAAGAAAGAAAGAAAGAAAGAAAGAAAGAAAGAAAGAAAGAAAGAAAGAAAGAGAGAAAGAAAGAAAGAAAGAAAGAAATGAGCAAAAGGCATGAACATACACTTTTCCAAAGAAGACACTCAGAATCCTTATATTCAGCATCACCCATCATCAGGGAAATACAAGTCAACACCACAATGAGCTATCACCTCACACCTGTGAGAATGGCTAAAATTAGCAACACAAGAAACAACAGGTGTTGGTGAGGAGGCGGAGAACAGGGAACCCCTTGCCCTGTTGGTGGGAACACAAACTGAGACCACTTTGAAGGGTCCTCAAGAAATTACGAATAGAACTTCTCTACGACCCAGCACCTGCACTATTGAGTATTTACCCAAAGGGTGCAGAAATACAGACTCCAAGGGGGCACCTGCACCCCAATGATTATAGCAGCATTATCAACGATAGCCAAACTACGGAAGAAACCCCAAAAGTCCGTCCACCGATGAATGGCCAAGGAGGATGCGGTGTGCCTATCCAATGGGACGTTACTCAGCCTTAAAGGGGAATGAAATCTTGTCATTTGCGAGGTCGTGGGTCAAGCCAGAGTGTTAGGCCACGTGGAGTAAACCAGTCAGAGAAAGACAAATACCAGAGGATTTCGCTCGAATGTGGAATTTCAGAAACAAATGAGCAAAGGGGGACAAAATAGAAATAAATCAAGAAACAGACTATAGAGAACAAACTGGTGGTGACCAGAGAGGAGGTGGGGGGGGGGTGAAATAGGGGACGGGGATTAAGGAGAGCACTTGTCCCCATGAGCACGGGCTGATGTATGGAAGTGCTGAGTCATGTCCTGTACACCATAAACTCCTATTACACTGTACCTTAACTAACTGGAATTTAAATAAAAACATAAAAAAGGGGATCCCTGGGTGGTTCAGCGGTTTAGCACTTGCCTTTGGCCCAGGGTGCGATCCTGGAGTCCCGGGATCAAGTCCCGCGTTGGGCTCCCAGCATGGAGTCTGCTTCTCCCTCCTCCTGTGTCTCTGCCTCTCTCTCTCTCTCTCTCTCTCTCTATGTCTATCATAAATAAATAAATAAATAAATAAATAAATAAATAAATAAATCTTAAAAAAGAGTCTGGTTTTTTCTCTTTGTCTCTCTTTTTTCCCTTTGTTCATTTTTTTGCTTCTTAAATTGCACATATGATTGAAATCCCGGTATTTATGCCCCTTTGACTGGCTTATCTCTCTCAGCACTGCTCTCTAGGTCCATCCGTGTTGTTGCAAATGGCAAGATTTCACTCCTTTTAGAGAGAGGAAGGCAAAGCAGAAGACACCCTGAACAGTAAAGAACAAACCGAGGGTTGGCGGGAGGCAGGTGCATGGGGAGGCGCTGGGGGGGGGGCGCTGGGCATCAAGGAGGGCACGTGCTGCGATGAGCACTGAGTGTGTTGTGTGAGTTATGAATCACTAAAAAAAAATAAAAATTAAAAATAAAACTTCATCCCTTTTACGGCTGAGTAATACTCCATTATAGAGACACCAGGTGGTCTTTATCCACTCGTTAATTAAGGGACACCTGGGCGGCTTTCGCACTTGGAATTGTAAATAATGTTGCCAAAACCCCGGGGGCGCACACATCCTGTCAAATTAGTGTTTTCGTATTCCCTGGGTAAACACCCCGGAGTGCGATTACCGGATCACGGGGTAGCCGTATTTCTAACTTTTTGAGGCCCCTCCGCCTCGTCTTCCACAGCGTGGGTTCCAGCCACGGTGCAGGAGGTTCTTTTGCCTCCACCTCCCCGCCAACGCGTCGCTTCTCGCCGCGGTGTACTCCACACCCCGTTGGGGGGGGCATGTGGATCGTTTCTGGGTTTTCGCCCTTTTGCACATGCTGTGCCGGGGTCTCCCACGGCCGATGCGCGCTCATTCCTGCCTTGCCCCACGCAGGCGACACCCACCCACTGTCCCCAGCGACTCACCCAATCAACAGCAGCACCGAGTCAGTCTCCACGGCCAGCTGACTGCACAGGTTGTGGTAGGAGTCTGCAAGACAGGCCCGGTCACGGCAGCGGCCACCCCCGTGTCCCCTGCAGTCCCCCACCCCCCGCCCCGGCCCCCAGGGAGAGAGCCCGCCAGCCGCATCGTCTGTGGGTGTGACATTGTCCTTCTGTTCCTGTTCTTGCCTCCTCTGCAGCGACACTGGCTGGCTCTGCCTCGGCACAACCAAAGAGCCAGCTCACGTCAGGCGCCTGACACCTGCTCCGGTCCCTGATGTGGGGGCTCCGATGTGCCTCGGGGCTCACCGGCGGCAACGTTTTCTTTTACAGTGGGGCGCGGGGAGGGGGTGCGGGGGGACACTGAGGGCCCGGAAGGCTTGGTGATCTGACAGCTAGAAACCAAGCCCAGAGGAGGCGGGCGGGCCTGACCGAGCGTATTAATGACGCTACGATGGAGAAATAGGCGATGGTTGGAGGGCGCAGGCCTACGAGCCGAGCGCGCCCCTGAGCTTTTCCGAGGACAAGGCCACTGTCCACAGCTCGTTGGCCGTCCCAGCACGGGCCACACACAGAACCTGCACCGAATAAGCCCCTAGTTCAGTGGTTGTCAACCGTGGCTGGACACAGTTCCAGGGAGTTTTTACAAGTCCTGACGCCCGGCCTGAGCCCCAAGTCGCTGAACCTGTATCTCTGGGGGCAGCACGAGTTCCCAAATGACGCCAGGCAACGCCGGCCCCAGGGGAGGTTGTGAACGCGTGCTCCGGCGGAGACGGGACGGGGGTGCGTGCTTCGTGGACACTGCTCGAGGGAGATGAGGGGGACGGAGGGGCCAAAACCCAGTGGGCGTGAGCAGCTGCTCAGGAGGCCTCAGCTCTGCCTGCAGAGTAGCGTCGGCTGGGAGCTTTTTAAAAATGCTTCTGTCTGGACGGACGGTAGCCCGGGCAGCACCTGGGTGTGGGGACCGTGACTCTACAGCCCCCGGGTTTCAAAGCGCCACCAGGCTGGAGCCCGCAGCTGGCCCTGCCTCCCTGCTGGGTCGCCCTGGGGCATCCTCTCCTTCCCTCCGCCGGGCTTTGGCGCCTGCACCTACGTCCCCTCCGCCGAGACCTAACAGGGCAGTACCGGGGCGAGGCAGGGTCTTGCCATGGGCGCAAAACCCAGGGCATCAAGACGCTCAGCCACCAGGATAAATGCAACTTCAAGGAATCCGAGCAAACGCCACCGGCTCCGCGGCGAACCTTACATAGACAAGAGGCTACTTGGCCTTCGTGCAGTTCACCAGCCCTGTTTTGTTCATTGTAAAATTTTCAAAAACAGCACATAAAACTATTATTCATCCTGAAGACTGCGCTTCAAGACGGTGGCCCGGGTGACCCCCTTGCCTCCCTTGCTCCCGCAGGCCTCGAACGCTGTGTCCAGGGCTCTTCAGAGCTGGCTCCTCCTCACCGGAGGGCGGGGCCTGGGCTCAAATTTTACCTTTTTTTGGAGAGGCTTTCTCTGGAAAAACTGAAGATGCTCCCAAGTCATCCTCCCATCCAAGCACTAACCAGGCCCAACCTGCTTAGCTTCCTAGCTCAGGCGAGATGGGGCGCCTTCGGGGCGGTACCGGCATAGACGCCCCCGATTCATTCTCTGCTCCGTCCCCTTGTGCCAGCACTCTGCGGAATCACCCTACTTATTTGTTCTCTTTCATTGCCCAGTGTCCTCAGGGGGAGTAGGCTCCATGAGGCCTTTCATGTTCTCCACTTGGTCCGCTGCCCCTGGCAGAGGGTCTGACACAAGGCAGATACTCCGGGAATACTCGCTGAATGAGCTCTGGCTTTACTTCTAGAAATAACATCGAGCCCCAGCGAGGAAGGCTAACGGTCCTAGCCGACTGATGGGGTGCTCCTGGGGTCTCTGAAAGGGAAGAATGGTCTTGGGGCCAGTAGGGGGGAGATACCCATTGTTTACTTCTGAAAAGGGAGAGCAGCGCAGCAGCCAATGAGGATGTTGCTACGCCCTCCACCAGGCAGCAGTGTGCCCCAGTTTCAGGGACTTTTGGGGCACCTTTGCTCCCTGGCGTCCCACCGGGCGCCCATCCCTTCGTGTGTTGGCTCTTCGGCACATCCTTCCACCCATCCACACTCACGCACTCGGAAAGCCATTCAAAACTTTAAAACCACAGACAAGGCACAGGGGACAAGGCAGAAAGGGGTGCACAAGTCTCCCCGGCACTCTTGGGGCCTCCAGGTTTAGTTGGGGAAGAGAGACCATAGATAAGGAAGCACACAAAGGCCGAGACCAATTCAGAGGGTGACAAGTGCCATAGAGAACATTGAGAAGGATGATGGCAGGGGCGGGACGGGGCGGAGAAGTGTCAGGGAGGCTTCCTTAGGCAAGCCGTCACAGGGGGGCACTTGGACAGGGGGACACTTGAGGAGGAACAAGGACGGGCCCACCGAGAGCCGGGGGGGTGGGGGTGCCGGGAGGAGCTGAAAGGCAGCCAGGCGGGCAGCGGGGAGCACAGGGCGGCCAGGAACGGGGATGGAGGGCAGGTGCCCAGCGCCATCGGGGCTCTAGGGCCTGGCTCCGGCCGCACCCCGCGGAGCATCGAGGGGGCCTTGGCACCAAGCAGCCAGCCCGGGCTTGTGCTCCCTAAACGCCTCTGCCAGGTGGGGGGTGGCCTGAGCGGTGGCAGGGGCAGAGGGCTGCTGGGGCTGCCAGGGTCGAGGGCGTGGGCCAGAGGAGCCGGGCCTAGGGTGCGGGGGTGCAGAGCCCAGGAGCAGGGGGGGCCTGGTGGGGCGCGGGCACAGAGGGGAGTGGATGCCTGGGAAAGCCCTCCTGACATGCGCGGCCTGCTCCCCCTCTGCGGACGTGACCCCAAAGCCCTTAGTCTGGGCTCCCCCTAGAAACCTGCGACCGCTGACGCCCCTGAGTTACTCCGGAAAGGTTCTCATGGGAAGGGCGGGCAGAGGTGCGGACGGAGCTGACATCCTTACCCAGGCTCCCCAGGAACCCGCCTCCTCCGGGGAAGAAGATGATGCCTCGCCGGGGGCCGGAGGACACGGCCTTGGGCTGGAACAGCCTCACCGGTGTGGTCCCCAAACACAAGTCAGTTACCACAAGTCTAGCATCCCTCTTTACTCTCACACCGCTTTGCAATAACTGGAGAAATCTGAGCTTGGAGCATATTCCCAGCTTCTCAAATATTTCCGCCTGTTGGAGGTAAGAGAAAGAAAGGGAAACATTAGGAGAGGTCAGGACCCATCTGGACCATCGATGACGCCCATCACCTGCAATTGCCAGGATGCGTTTGCAGTCCCTCATGTGCCTCACCCGCGTGGACCCTGGGCTCACCAGGGAGGACAGGCTCTGAGTTGTGTCCCGAGTGAGGACTTGGTTTCCAGAACTTCCTCCTGAAAGACCTTGATCGAATAACTGGAGGAATTTGCCAAAGAGATCAACCACATTGGGCCGAGTGGTGGGGCACTGAATTGAACAAAGCCAATGGTCCAAGGCAACTGGCCGGCAGCCCTCCTCTTTGTCTCTCCAGCCTCAGATGGCAAAAAAAAGGTCATCACCGAGTCAACAGCTGCCATCGCCCACCCGGAGCCTGGGCTGTGATGGATTCTTAAGCCATGTTTGTGTTCAACAGAAGGAAGTAATGGGATCCATTAGGGATGTCTGCTGTTGACTCAGGAGGAGGGAGCAATACACGAGGGCCGTTTATTTGCCAGATGTGTGTCGAACAAACTGAGGGTCATTGAGGGAAGAGGGGTGAGGCGATGAGGTAACTGGGTGATGGACATGAAGGAGGGCACGTGATGTAAGGAGCACTGGGTGTCATACAAGACTGATGAATCACTGATGACTCTTCCTCTGAAACCAATAGTATATTATATGTTAACTAATTGAATTTAAATAAAAAAAATTTTTAAAAGAATTCCATTGTTTTTAAGCTGCCATGGTCATTCTGGCTGTAAACAAACAGATGTCTGAACATATCACGAAATATGGTCCCAAGTTATACTGCAAGTACGGAGTGCATTTCAGGCATCTTGGATGGGCTCTTCCACGGATCTCATACTAAGTCTGCATCTTTGTCACAAGGAAAACAACATGAGATAATGATAGATGAGAAGGACAGCCAACAGGGTGAGTCGCCTACAGCATCCCATATTGGTCCAAGTGGGTACGAAATGGATTCAGCTTCTCAGCGATCCCTTTTTCTTAATAAAAAATAAAAAAAAAAGATTTTATTTATTTATTCATGAGAGACAGAGGCAGAGGGAGAAGCAGGCTCCATGCAGGGACCCCAATGTGGGACTCGATCCCGGGACTCCAGGATCACACCCTGAGCCAAAGGCAGAAGCTCAACCATGGACCCACCCAGGCTCCCTCTCAACAACCCTTCTAAGTCATGCAGTTACCAGCTCCATTTTACGGAAGAGGGAAAGTGAGGAACACCAAGGTCAGGTGCCTTGCCCGCCAACCAGTAGGATGCAGAACATGTGTTCTCAACCACTAAACTAGAAAGAGCTTGGATTCTAGAGTCCAGCAGATCTGAACTCAAGTTTTAGTGTCTCACCAACTAACAGAATGGCGTTGGGCATTACCTTCTCCGAGCTTCGCTTTCTCTCGTTTATAAAATAGAATGGTGTCCCTGGCCCGAGGATGAGGCTTGGGAATTAGATGTGACCACCATGTAGAGCATCTCCCTGGTGAGTCCTGACAAGCGTGAGCCCCACCCCTTCTCTTGCTCACACCCACTAGGTCTTGTCCCAGGTCCCCTTGGGATGCCTCAGTGCGTTCCCTCCATGGGGAGACCCAAGGCCTCGATTTCTTGAAGGAGAACTCCAAACAAAACCATTATCTCCCTGCTTGAGCTGGAGAGAGAGCGATGTGGGCCACGAGATGGAGAGGACCTGCTTGGCCCCCATCTCAGGGCACCAGACCTCTGGACCGAGACTACTCAGACCTTCCCTGGCCAGCTCTGCTCGGGCGCCCAGACTCAAGTGGCCTCCAGCACTCACTGGCCCCACTGTAGTTTCCCCACACTCCCTGAACTCACCCCCGGCTCACGTTGTTTCCTGGAGCCCTTCTTCCTGCCCACCAGGTAGATGGGCGCCAAACTGACTTTCAGCTCCAAGCTCAAGACCACGTTCTCGGGATCCCTGGGTGGCTCAGAGGTTTAGCGCCTGCCTTTGGCCCAGGGCGCGATCCTGGAGACCCGGGATCGAGTCCCACGTCGGGCTCCCTGCATGGAGCCTGCTTCTCCCTCTGCCTGTGTCTCTGCCTCTCTCTCTCTTTCTGTGTGTGTGCGACTATCATAAATAAATAAAAATTAAAAAAAAAAAAGACCACGTTCTCGTTGACCAACGCCATCCCTCTCACTCCCTCTGAAGGCTGCTGCCCCCCTACCCCCTGTGAAAGCTCTAAGTTTTCCAAGCCCTCCGTTTCCTTCAGAGTCCCTCAAGGCTTTATCACATGGATATGGTCACCCATGTGTCTCCCTCCACCAAACCGAATGCTTCTTGTCATCACATCTCATTCATCTCCGTGCCTCCAGCATCTAGAAGGATAAATGTTTGAGGGGTTCTGAACAAGGCAGCGTGATGACAAGCCTCTCTTAGTATGACCTTCTGGAAGGTCACTAGATATAGCCAGGAAGTCAGGTCTGGTTCGGGGTGGCTTTTCCAACAGTGAGTCCATAGTTTCCAGAGCTAGTAATTTAGGACAGCGGGAAGGGAAGAAACATCAATACTTATTATTATTTATAATATTATAACTATATTATTTACATGTAACTATAATTAATATATTTCTTATAAATTGTAAAGTTATAATATATTATTATATTATATAAATATATATATATAAAATATATGATATAATATATTATTATATTATAAAATTTGTAATACTGTATCAGTAGTCATATAAATGGGAACATCAGTAAGCTAGGAATACCTGTGGTCCAGACCTTTAGATACAGACTGAAAACTCTTTCACAAAATATTCTAGCGGCATTTCCCCCTTTAAAATAAAATCAGTAGTGTCTATTATATTGTTCTTTAAAGCTTTTAGTAAAGCTGAAATCATTCATAACAACTCTAAAACTATTACAGAATAATTCCAGGAAATGCCGTGTTTGCCCTTGGGGACTTGACATGCATTCTCCCAATAATCTACTTTCATTGAACCCTTTCTAAGCGCCCAGCCCTGTGCCACACACCTCATATGCATTCCCCTTCAATCCCTTCACCACTCCTATAAAAAGCACCTCTTTGCTATCCTCATTTTTCAGGCGGAAAAAATTGAGGTTTGAAGACATTGGGCCACAAAGCTAACAAGTGGGAAATGTGGTGCTCAAACCAATGGTCATTTGACACCAAAAGCAGGCACCTGACTCTTGATCTTGGGGTCCTGAGTTCAAGTCCCACGTTGGAGGTAGAGATTACTAAAAAATTGAATAAACTTAAAAAAAATAAAGTGATTTAAAAAAGAAATTAAATAAAAATCTCCCAGGGCGGCTGGGTGGCTCAGTCAGTTCAGCATCTACCTTTGGCTCAGGTCATGGTCTCAGGGTCCTGGGATCCAGCCCCACATCAGGCTCTCTGCTCAGTGGGGAGTCTGCTTCTCCCTCTCCCTCTGCCCCTCCACCCTGCTCATGCACTCTCTCTCTCTCACTCTCAAATACAAAAAGAAAATCTTTTTTAAAAAAGAATTTCCTTCTAAAAAATAAAAATCTCTCATCCTCCCTTAACTTCTGAAAACTTAAAACTGTAACTAAATGCAAATAGAGTCAAGAGATACAACCTTCCAATTATAAAATAAGTAAGTCAGGGGGATGTAATGCTCACAGGGAGCAGAGATAAGAATATCCTATTAACTTTGGGTGGCAACAGGTGCTAACTAGAGTTATCATTCCGATCTCCTAAGGCCTGTAAATGGTGAATCACTATGTTGTACGCCTGAAACTATTATCATCTTGCATGTCAATTAAACTTCAACACAAATAAATAAATAAAAGGAAAATAAAACCAAAACCAAAAAAAAAAAAAGCAGGCACCTCATTTCTGGGCCATAAACATCTTTTTAAGGTATTTCCTCCTCCTCTTTAAATTCCTTATCCCAGGTAGCCCAGGGGGTGAGCGCCGCCTTCAGCCCAGGCCATGACCCTGGGTTCCCGGGATCGAGTCCCACGTCAGGCTCCCTGCATGGAGCCTGCTTCTCCCTCTGCCTGTCTCTCTGCCTCTCTCGCTCTCTGTATCTCTCATGAATAAATAAAATCTTTTAAAAAATGAATAAATTCCTTTCCCTCTCGTATCTGTCTGTCTTCCAGCACCCAATGAACCTGAACCACCTGGACAGCATTCTCCCAGGCCGGGCAGCAGGGCCCGGGGCGCCGTCCCAAGCGCCTGGAGCTCCTCGAGGGCACCCAGGGCACCCCCGGCAGGTGGAGCAGGCGGCAGCAGGGGCCTGGGCGCTGCAAACCAGCGGGAGGGCCCAGTGGGCGAGCCACCGCTTCGCTCCTCCTCCCCTCACCGAGCCCTGAGCTCAGCCTGGAAGAGGATCCACAGCTCAGGCAGCGGGGACCCTCCCGACCCGCGGCTCCCCCGTGGGACCTGCACTCGGAGCAGCCTCCCGCGCCCTCGCTTCTTGCAGCTTCAGCCTCCGGACTCGTCCACGCTTTGCCACGACTTGCAAGCCCCCTCGCGAGCCCTCCGCTCCTCCTGGGTGGCCCCCCTCGCGGCCCAGGACCTGCCGGGTTACTGCGCGGCCCGTCTCCGAGCCCTGGGCGCCGGCGGCTGTGGGCTGCTCTTGAGAAGACGCCCAAGGCTAGGAAGGTCTGGGCCTTTCTGGGTCTCAGGCCAGCCTGTGATTCCACGCGAAAGCAGCCGCTGGTTTGAGACAGGCTGAGCTCTGGCGAAGCGCGTGGCCGGGTAAGTACGATGGACGAGAGTTTTGCTCCCATGGCCTGTCTCTTTGAACCAGCAGCATTTCTGCAATTATAAACTACGCTCGTTCACATGGCTGGGGGCCATCGTATCCGCAGTGGGACATCCCAGCAGCACAGAAACACGTTTTACTCCTTTACCAGACCTACTAAGCTCTGATCACCGGGAGGGCCCAGTGGGCGAGCCACCTGCTTCGCTCCTCCGGTGGAGCACACCGATTAGATTCTAATTCTAAAGAATCAGATCACAGCATCTAATTCCTTCACCAACGTGATGCGATGGACACCATGGTTTCCCTTTCACACATGAGGAAACAGAGAGGTTCAGGATCACACAGCCAGAGCTGGGGTGCACACACTGGCGGGCTGGCTGCAGCCTGGGCTCCCTACCCTTCCACACCCACCCCTGGCCTCCCACCAGGTAAGCAGCATGAACTGTTGGGCCCCTATCACCCAAGGTTAGGACATTGGAGTTAAATCCAGTTGCCTGCCTCCTACCAGGTGCCAAACCTTTGCTTCCAAATCTTCTGCGGCTCCAGGAACATACTGGCCTGCCCGAACCCCTAGTCCCTGCTCAGAGCCCGGCCAGCGTGGCTGCTCTGACATGCTGGGTGAAGGAAGAA
Organism: Vulpes lagopus; assembly: GCF_018345385.1. Lineage (NCBI taxonomy): Eukaryota > Metazoa > Chordata > Mammalia > Carnivora > Canidae > Vulpes > Vulpes lagopus. The sequence goes on from NC_054831.1 coordinate 132,969,842, forward strand.
ACGGAGGAAGGGGTAGGAGAGGAAGGGAAGGGAGGTGGGAGGAGGACAGAACCACAGCACAAAAGTGTAGCAACGGCTGTCTTGGGGGAGTCTGAAGATGAAAGGAGGGGCCAGGTGCAGGGGAAGAGGAAGGGAGCCCAACCCATTACAGAGCCTGAGAGCAAACTCACCAAAATGACCATGTACAGGAACATGCAATGCAGAAATCTGAGCTTGATGGGATGTTGCAAGGTAGAGGGGATGTCTGCGGTGAGGAAGTGCTGACAGACAGCCCAGAGGAAGAGTCCTACCAAGAAGCTGGACAGTAACAGCAGGCACAGGAGGAGCATGTTCCCAGGGCTTGGAGGAGCTGCTGCTCTGAGGAACTTGTGTTAGGAGAACCTGGACTGGTTATGCAAGCTCTCTCCCAGATCCCCACTGTTTTGGGGCCGAGCCCTGATGCAGGGCTCTGACCTGGCTTCTCACACAGAAACCTAAATAGGCTTATGGGAGCTGGAAGGACTACTTCTCCGAGCAGCAACGCAGGCACCAGGAAAACCAATCCTGCCCAGCAGGGGGCGTCTCGGGAGTGGGTTTCCCAAAGGCTTGGCACAGGTGGGCCTCAAACAGCACCTGGCACGGGGCATCCAAGGGAGAGGCCTCGCATGCTTGTGCAGGCCTCTGCGGCCTGACCTTTCAATTGTAGAATAGGACACGTGCGGCCAGCCTTCGTCGCCAGAGTCCAGTTAGGGTGGGCAAAGCATATCTCGTTGCAGTTAGCTACCCCGACCCGCCTTGGTCGCTCCAGTCCAGGCCATGAGGGGAGGCAGCCTAGCCAAGGGTCAAGAGGACTTACCAGATGCCAGCCTGCCTGGGTTTGGATCCTGCCCTTTCAGCTTACTGCTCTGTGGCCTTAGAGAACTTCTATCTGTTCTCGACATCTCATTTTCCTCTTCTAAAAGAAGGAGATAATTAGCTGAGGGATTGTGAATAGGGCTGGAAGGAGCCCAGACGCACAGATAGCCTCTCTTTCTCAATCAAATCTTATTTAGCTATAATAAATGTATGCACGCACCTGCATGTGTAAGACCACACAAATTATTAGGCATACAGCTTGGGGAACGTTCACAAAGTGGACACATCCACATACCAGCGCCCAACCCGGGATATAGGACATCTCTAGCACCTAGACGGTCCCTCCTCCCCATCTCCACCGCTGCCTCCCCATTACTACATGCACCTTAGGTAACCACTGTTGTTCCTCCAACAGCCCAACTCAGTTGGCTGATTTCTGACTTTCATGTCAATGGAATCATCCAGGGAGTATTCCTTGACGTCCGGCTTCTTTCACTCAACACTGTGCCGAGTGTTCCACGTGGTCTGTATAGATCGGTTCATTCATTCTCATTCGTGTATAGCATCCCCTGGTATAAATACACCACAACTTTTTATTTCTTCTGCTGCAGATGGGCGTTTGCGCTTTTGCCAGTTATCAAGTCATTGCCTTTCTGCTCCAAATGCAATTTTTGTCTGCTTTGTAAAAATGGAGCTGGAACTTTCAGTATTTCTCCTCTGCCCATCGGCAATGAGGCGTTGTCGGGGAAAGGTACTGAAGAGACATCTGAGGACAGAAGGCTCTGCTGTCTGCTTCCAGGTGGTCACACGCAGGCTCCTGGAGCACACGTGGCTTTGCCAGTGCCCAGCGTGTGTGAAGAAAACTAACATAAGGAACTATTAACTATAATAGGGTATAGAAGTCACAAGGGATTAGCTAACAAGAAGTAAAGAAAGCTCAAAAGTATATAGGAATTATAGGTACAAGAAACAACTATTCCCTCTAGGGCTGAAAGAGCACACTTCCCACCCCATAGAGCCAAGGTCTAGAGCTTACTGGAGAGGCTGACATGACTCACCGACTTGGCAAAGAAGTTGCTCTGCTGTTACAGTGGGACTTGCAGCAGCTATCCCGCCGCCCCCACCTCAAAAACTTGATGACAATCTTCCCCCATGGGCAGTAGGGAAAGCCGTTCATTCATAGAGTGGTGTCTTGCTGGAGGCACTCTCTGAAATGAGACTATCTAAGTGGTAGCTCTACCAAGCTCTTCCAGGAAAAGGGAGAGCTAATGCAGGAGCTTGGAGCTACAAAAGCCACACATACAGCAGGATTGGAGGACTGGAGAAGCCACTCACGCTACTGGAGCTGAACCTGCAGAAAGCAAGAACAATGGTGTGCCCCAGGGTGTTCTTGAAAGCAACAGTCACTAGCCTGCAATTAGTGGAGGTTAAGACCTGGGTGACAGCAACAGAGGCAGACAGCTTAACAGACAGATCAGAGAAACCCAAAGAGAGCCCTAATGAAAACCACACCATCCCGGGCTGGTTATACACTGCCTAAGTCTACACCCCCTAAGGAGTAATGTCAGGGGCTGTACACCAAGGGAAATAGACTTTCCTGGAATGGTCCATCCAAGTCACTAAACAAACAAGCAGACGCTATGGGCAAAAAGCTCAGGGAGGAGCGGCGGAGGAATCCCTACCCAGCGTTGCTGCAATATAACATCTAAGCTTTCAACAACAAAAAATGAGACATGCTAAGAAACAGGAAAGCCACAGAAACTACCTTTGAGAGCACTCAGATGTCAGACTTAACAAAGACTGCAAAGCAGCTACTATGGATGTGTTCAAAGAGCTAAAGAATATCATGCTTAACTCTACCTCTGAAACTACTAATACAGTATATGACCATTGAATTTAAATTTAAAAATTTTTGAAAAAGAGTATCATGCTTAAAGAAGTAAAAGAAGGTTATGATGGCAATATTTTACAGAGAGAATACCAACAAAGAGATAGAAATTATATTTTTTGAAGGACCAAACTAAAATTATGGAATTGGAAAGAATAGTAACCAAAATTAAATATTCACCAGAGGGGCTCAACAGTAGACCTGAGCTGGGAGAGGAAGTAATCAGCAAACTTGAAGGTACATTGATAGAGATTAGGTAATCAGAAAAACAGAGAGACAGTGAATAAAAAAAAAAAAAAATGAACAGAGTCTTTGAGGAAAATGGGGCATACATAACATGGGGGCACCAAAGGAGAGAAGAGAGGAAAAGGAACAGGAAAACAGTCAAAGAAATAATGGCTAAAAACCTTCTAAAGTTGATGGGAAACATCACACACATCCCAGAAGCTCAATAAACTCCAAGTTTGATCACCAGAAAGAGATGATTTCACTGGGAAATTCTATCGAACCCTTACAGAATTAATTCCTATTCTTGATAAACTCCTCTTAAATAGAAGAGGAGAGAACATTTCCCTAATCATTCTGAGTCCAATATCATCCTGATATCAAAGACAAAGAAAGAAAAGAAAACCACAGGCCAATATGAACCACAGACCATATGAACATGCATACAAAAATCCTCAACAAAATGCTAGCACATCGAATCCAGCAACATATAAAAAGGATGAATTACCAAGTGAGATTTATTTCAGTAAGCAAAGTTGGTTTAACACGTGAAACTTAATATAATATACCATATCAATAGAACACAGGACAAAAACCACATGATTATCTCAATAGGTGCCCAAAAAACACTTAACAAAATCCAAAACCATTTCAAGACAAAACACTCAAAAAAAAAAACCCTCAAGATAGAAAAGAAATTTAAAAATTTAAATTTTTAATGATGACCTGATTAAGAACATCATTGAAAAAGAACATGCCCCGCCCCAAAAAAAAGAAAAAGAAAAAGAACATGCCTAACATTGTACTTAATGGTGTGTATTAGTTTCCATTGCTGCTGTAATAAATTATCATAAATTTAGTGGCTTTTTTTTTTTTTGAGAGAGAGAAAGAGAGAGAGAGAGCATGCAAGAGGAGGAGGGAGAAGGAGAAGGAGAGGGGGTGAGAAAGTACCAAGGAGGCTCCATGCTCAGTGTAGAGCCCGACACAGGGTTTGATCTCATGACCCTAAGATCATGACCTGAGCCCAAATCAAGAGTTGGACGCTTAATGGACTGAGCCACCCAGACGCCCCTCTGGTTTAGTGGCTTAACCAATACAAGTGTATTATCATACAGTTCTGGAAGTCAGAAACCCAACATGAATCTCACTGGGCTAATATCAACATGTCAGGAAGGCTGTGTTCCTTCTGGAGGTTCTAGAGCAGCATCTGTTTCCTTGCCTATTCTACCTTCTAGAGACCACCCACATTCCTTGGCCCACAACCCTTTCTTCCATCTTTGAGACAAAAACAAAAAACAAAAAAAAAAAACCCGCCTTCTCTCTGGTTCTCCCTCCTCTGCTCCCCCTTGTACTTTCAAGGACTCCCGTGATTACATTTGGTTTACCCAGATAATCTAGGACGATCTCCCTATTCTACATTGATTAGCAATCTGCAACCTTCATTCCCCTTTGCAGGTGCTAGAATTAGGATATGAATATCTTTGGGGGGCTGCCACGTGATAAAAGCAGACTGCTTTCTCCTTAAGACGAGACACTGGACAAGGAAGTCCACTCTCATAGTGAGTCACTCTCATTTCTATTTAATATTGTACTAGAGGTTCTAGCCAGGGCAATCAGGCAAAAACAAACAGACAAATAATTAGAGAGATGGAGACCGAAACAGAGATAGAGAGATGGACAGAGATAGAGGGTTAGATTGATAGATAAGCAGCATCCACACTGATAAAGAAGAAGCAAAATCATTCCTATTAGCAGATGACATTAACTTGTATATATAAAAAAAAAAAAATCCCAGCATCCACTTTTTCGCATCCACTTAAAGAAACTATGAGAGCTAATAAACGAATTCAGCAAGGTGCCATGGTACAAGATCAATGTATAAAAATAAAATGTATTTCTAGACTCTAGCAATGAACAAACTGAAAATGAAATTAAGAAAACAATTCCATTCACTATAGCATCAAAGAGAATGAAATATTCAGGAATAAGTTTAACAAAAGATTGCGAAATGTGTCATCTGAAAACTCCAAGACACTTGAAAGAAATTAGAGAAGACTTAGGTGAATTCAACCCCTTATTTATGACAGGAAGACAATATTGTTGAGACGGCAAACCTGTCAACTTGATCTACAGATTCAACACATTCTCCATCAAAATCCCAAATGTGGTTTTTGGTTGTTGTCATTGTTGTTTTAGAGACAGAGAGACAGAGAGAGCGTGGGGTGGAGGAGAGCCAGGCTGGGCATGGAGCCCAATGTGGGGCTTGATCTTGTAACCCCAAGATCATGACCTGAGCTGAAATCAAAAGTCAGACATTCAACCAACTGAGCTACCTAGGCGACCCCCACCAACTGTCTTTTTTTCCCTGCAGAATTGACAGAAATTAAACTTCCTATAGGAACACAAGGGGATCCAGGATACCCAAAAAAATCTTGAAAAAAGAAGAACACAGTTTGAAAAAAGGACTCACATTTCCCTATTTCATTTTTTTAAAGAATTATTTTGAAGATCTTAGTCTCTTTATTTTTTTATTTTTTAAAGGTTTTATTTATTCATTCATGAGAGACAGAGAAAGAGAGGCAGAGACACAGGCAGAGGGAGAAGCAGCTCCCTGCGGGGAGCCTGATGTGGGACTCGATCCCCGATCCCAGGATCACGCCCTGAGCAGAAGGCAGATGCTCAACCGCTAAGCCACTCAGGCATCCCTCCCAATTTTAAAACTTAATGAAAAGCTATAGTAATCAAGACTGTGCAGTCCTGGCATAATAAGGATAAATATATGGACCCATGGGATAGAATTGAGAGTCCAAAACTAAACAGTCCCATTTATGGTCAATTGATTTTTGGCAAGAATATCAAGATAATTCAATAGGAGAAAAAATAACCATTTTCCCAGAAATGGTGCCAGGTCAACTGGATATCCTCATGCAGAAGAGTGAATTGATATCCTTTCCTTACATCACACACAAATCTACAGTGAGAACTTGAAAATACTAGTGAGGAATGCAAGGAAGACTACCCAATATGTCCTTGGATGGAAGGACTCAATATCATAAAGCTGCCGGTTTCCCCTGGTATAACTGTAACGTGCAATGACATCCCAACAAAAGTGCCGATAGATTTTCTTCCTGACCCCCGAAACTTGCAAAGCTACTTCAGAATCTCAAATGGACAATAAAGAAGCAAACTTATCCAGGAAAATCAGAACAAACAATCGAAGGCCAAGTATTAAAACATATTCCAAAGCCTTAATAATTTGAGTAAATGCCATACGAATGATATGGGACCATTTGGGTAGCCAGATGAAAAAATAAATAAATAAATAAAACTGAGCCCATGATGTAGGCTGTGCCCCATGATAAACTCCAAATGAAGTAAATACAAACTTTTTAAAATGAAAATTATAAAAGCACCAGAAGAAGACACGGAAGGACTCTTACAACTTTGGAGAGGAAAAGAATTTTCTAACCATTCTTAAAAATACAGAAATCACAAAGGAAAAGATTGATGATCTCACCTACCTAATAGCATTTGTTTATATGGAAATAAATACTCGTATCTTCACAGTGACTCTCTGGATGGAGGGAGTTGTTTGGCCCATCAGTGTTTCCAATCTTTCCATAATGATGATGTGTTATCTGTGTAATTTAAGAGACAAAATTCTTCAAAAGGTTGAAGCAGAAGCAATGGCAGCTTGGTCTTTAAAACCCATACTGGGGATCCCTGGGTGGCGCAGCGGTTTGGCGCCTGCCTTTGGCCCAGGGCGGGATCCTGGAGACCCGGGATCGAATCCCACGTTGGGCTCCCGGTGCATGGAGCCTGCTTCTCCCTCTGCCTATGTCTCTGCCTCTCTCTCTCTCTCTCTGTGACTATCATAAATAAATAAAAATTTAAAAAAAAATAAAATAAAACCCATACTGTTCTGTTCCCTATAAATCGACTGTTGAGCCAGAGAGTAGACTGAAAGGCCCCCTCAGCCCCTTCCTCTGGGGGACCCTTTCTCTCAGTGGCCCACTTATTCAACAAGCACTCACTAAACACCTACTATGCCCCCAAACACTATGTTTTGTAGGAACGAGGTTGGAATTCACGAGAGACAATATGGTGTGTGACGAAGGCCAGCTCCAGCCTTTATCAGACATGTGGCCTAACTTAACTCAGCTCTCTGAGCCTCAGGTCTCTTATCTGTGAAATGGGGACACGGATAATGCTTGGAACTAAATGAATGCTCCGTGTGAAAACCCTTCAAACAGATTTAAGCACTTTGGATCTGACAGAGAGCATCCATATGATCAACAGAAGACATGTGAAAAAAAAAATGTTCCTCAAGGCATTACTTGTGATAAACCAAAACTGGAAATAAGACCCTAGAGGTTCATCCCGAGTGAAATGGAAGACAGACGGTACATCCACAAAACAGCAGTGAAAATGAACAAAATAGGACGAGAGGTTAACCTCATAAACACCATGTTTGCCCGAAAGATCATGAACAGGGAGGTCCCACGTAGGTAAGGTTCAAGGAGGGAGGACTCGCCTGTGGGCGCGAAGTCAGGACAAAGCCCTGAGGGTGTGTTTTGCGCTGGGCCCCGACCAAGCTCTCCTTCTCCAGCGGGTGCGGGTCCCCCAGGAGTGTCTCGCGGCCGGACACGGTGCGCTCCCCCGGGTCCTGCAGGTGAGGAAGGGCACCGTGCCGATGAGCGAGGCAGGCTGGGTACCAGGCAAGGCCGGTGTGCACGTTGGTACGCTCTGCCCACAAGGTACTCAACAGTTTTGCCCAGGACTTGCTTGCTCTTGTTTCTTCTAGAAATAGGCAACTTTGTCAGTCCTGTGCTTTGATCCTTCCATTTTTGATAGAGACGTGAGTACAGAGTAATATTTCTTTAAGAAAAACAATAGTAGGGGCACCCAGGTGGCTCGGTTGGGCAAGCGTCTGCCTTTGGCTCAGGTCGTGATCCCGGGGTCCTGGGATGGAGCCCCACGTCGGGCTCCCTGCTCAGCGGGGCGTCTCCCTTCTCTCTCTGCGCAGAGGAGAGGGCAGGGGTTGAGCCTACGGAGAGTAAGGTTTGCTGAGCACCTACTAAGCGCCGGGCACCGTGCCGGGAGCTTCAGGCCTGTCGTCTCGTCGACCCTTCAGTGGAAGCCCATAGGGTGGTACGTATCCTCTTATCCCCATATGACAGGTGAGCAAGCTGAGCCCGGGCGAGGAGAAGCCTGGACGGGGAAGCACTGAAGCGGGGGTCTCAGGTGAGCACCTCGATCCCGAGCCCACCGTCCTCAGCAATCTCCTCCTCCCTCCCAAGGAGGGTTCCTGGAGGGCGGACAGGACAAGGAGTGCTCAGAGCTTTGGGGTTTTTAACTCCCAGACTCTTCTCTTCCCGTGACCTGCGCCCCGTGTGGCTCCACTGAGACTACGGATTCAGCGTGGCTGGGGGACCCCGGACATCAGGGAGCGGGGAGGACAGCGGGGCGGTAACGCAGCGTCACTTTGAAATTTCCAAAGCCAGGATCCCTGGTGGCTCAGCGGTGGGGCGCCTGCCTTTGGCCCAGGGCGTGATTCCGGGGTCCCGGGATTGAGTCCCACATCGGGCTCCCTGAATGGAGCCTGCTTCTCCCTCTGCCTGTGTCTCTGCCTCTCTCTCTTTCTCATGAATGAATAAGTAAAATCTTAAAAATAAATAAATAAATGAAATTTCCAGAGCCGGGGGAAGGAAGGAGACACCGGCCACTTAGGCGGAGCATCAGGTGGGGCTGCTGATGGCTGGAGCCCAGGTCTCGAGGCAGCCACGCAGCTAACGAGCAGCTGGCGCTTCCCGCGGGCGGCCACGCACCCGTCCTGCCGAGAGCCGCGGGGTGGACGCCCTGGCCTGGGACAGGCTCCAAGGCCGCAGCCAAAGGTGAAGAACTTCCACCGCGGGCAGGAGGCTGAGTGTTAACTTTACGCAGGTTCCCACAGGAACACAATCCTAACATGGGGGGGGGGGGGGTCAGCGTGGGAATCCTGGTTTCAGCTCAGGGCATGATCCCCCAGTCGTGGCACCGGGCCCGAGTCGGGCTCCACGCTCAGCGCGGCCACCGCACATCCCCTCCCTGGGCTCCTCCCCGGCTCTCTGCCTCTTTCTCAAACAAAGAAATAAAATCTTTTAAAAAGTGAATAGTAGTAACATCCACAACGACAATAATGAACGAGGTCCAACCGTAGTTTCGTGCCCACAGGGAGCGGGCCCGGCTGTCTGAATCTGCTTCGTGCGGGCAAGCACCCCGGGAGCTAGGTCCTTGCATCGCCCCCTCTGCACAGACGGCAGCACCGAGTGGCTGATTGGTCCTTAATCAGCTCGCCCACACTTCGCACACCAGGACGCAGGAGGGCTCAGCCTACCGATGGGTGGACGGACAGATGGACAGATGAATGGACGATCATGTGGGCAGAAGGCACCTTACCCCGGGGACTCCCCGCCCCACAGAAAGACCCTCTCGGAAGCTAGCCCGCCGCCCCTGAGCCCATGGGTAGGCGCCTCTCTGGAAGGCGGCACGTGGGACATCACGGAACACCGCCAGGTTTTGAACTGAGATCCCAAAACAGACGCTGGCGGCAAAAGCCATACAGGGTGTGCTGGGGACCAGATCAGAGCTTCCCTGGACGTGGCCACCGAGGTCCCCACGGGGCCCTGAGGACAGGGCATCCTGTTGGGCTGGGGCCTCACCCCGTCTTCCCCAGACACCCGGAGAGTCTCCTGAGGGTGCCCCGGGGCTGCGGGGTGACATTAGGGACGCCATCCTAAGGGCGAGCACGTGGTACAGTGGGCGGTGGTGCAGGCCGGTGTCTCCTGGAGGGGCCCGGTGTCCCTCTGTCCCCAGGCCCCACATCCCTCCGTCCCCAGGCCCCACATCCCTCCATCCCCAGGCCCCCTCCCGCGCTTGGTGCCTCATTGGCTGGGCTGCGTTGGCTGGGCTGTACCCCCTGCATGGTTGCTCTGGGGCCTCAGCCCTGCTGGGAAGCCCTGGCCCCATGGGAATCCTTGTCCCGGTTTCCCTCCCCACTCCACCCTACTCCCCCATCCCCCCTGCCCACTCCATCCCACTCCCAGGACTGCAGCCTGAGACCCCGGGTGTACCAGAGGACCCAGCCCCGACCCAGCCCTGGGAGGCCAACCCCTTGCTGACACTCCCAGAGCCAAGAATTCTAAGAATTCAGGGGGTGGGGCCCTTGAGAAAATGGGGTGTGTGACTTGATATTTGGGCCGAGGCAGCACTTTGGTCCCTGGCCTGGGAGGGCTCACAGCCTGAGGCTGAGGGAGGCTCCCAGCAGGAGAGACCCAGGCAGGCTGGCAAGGGCCGGAGCGCTCCCGACATCTCCCAGCCTTCAGGGTGTGGGCCAGGAAAACCCAAGCAGTGTGCGGCCCAGAACCCTCTGGGGAACGAGCTTCCCCTTGGACGCTGGGAGGGGGCGAGTGGGAATCTGGTTAGACTTCAGATGCAGAGGAGCACCGTCTTCCTTGGGCTGGAGAGGTCTCTAACAACAACAGCCTCTAACGCCGACCTAAGCATTTCCAAACACCCGGGCCAGCAGCAGCCGAATGAATACGGTGCCCATCTTACGGGTCAGAAAACCGAGGAACTTGGCCAGGATCCCACAGCAGGTGAAGTGGCTGAGCAGGGAGCCTGACCCAGAGCCCGTGTTCTGACCGCGTGTGAGATCCCGCCACCCCTCTAATGGGCGTCAAAGATGACACCTTTGGGGTCATCCCCACTAATTCCCACACTCTGGCCATTGTGAGAGCCCACCACTCGCAGGGTACAGATGGCATCACAAGGGCTCATTGGCACCGTACAACGCAGCCTCAGTCGCCCCGATGAGCCAGGGTCCTGACTTAGGTGTGACAAATCACACGGGGAGGCGGGCGAGGGGGCCTCTAAAGTCCCTTCGTGTCCCTGCAGGAGGCAGGACTGGTTGGGACCAGAACTGTTTGGTAATAGAGCTTCCAGGGCTCGCTCCCAAGTGAGAGGCCCACGGGGTGCTGGGCCTTCGTCGGGGAGCTTCCCCCCACACCCCCACGTGGCCCTGAACCCAGAAGCTTCCCCGTTTCACAGATGCGGACGCCCAGGCTCGGGAGCTGCAGCCTGCCCTCCGCTAGGGTGGCCTTGGGGGCGAGGGGGGGGAGGAGGCAGGTGTACCAACCTCCTGCGGCTGCTGCCACAAATCACCACCAACTTGCCTTAAAACAGCAGAAATTCCTTCTCTCGCGATTGCAGAGGCCGCCACGGAGGTGTGAACGGCCCCACGCCGCCTCCGAGGTCTCCCGAGGAGCTTCCCTCCGGCCTCCTCCCGCCTCTGGTGAGCCCGGGTGTCCCCTGGCTTGTGGCTGCCCTTCTGCAACCCCGGCCTCCTCCCCGGGCACCGCTCTTCTCCCCCAAGGACGCTTGTCATGGAATTCGGAGCCCATCTGGGTGATCAAGAATGATCTAGAATCTTAGTTTCATCACATCTGCAAACACCTTTTTTCCCCCAAATTATGACACTCTGGAGATTCCCGTGTGGACATATCTTGCTGGGGGCCACCTTTCATGTCACTACCGTAGGATTTGAACCGGTCTGGCTGTCAGCTGGGGACGTAGAAAACATAAGGAACCCCCGCAGGGCCCCGATGCCAGCCCCCAGGGAGAGGGAGCACAAGACACACGCAGCCCACTCCCTCCAGATGCCTGGTCCCGTGGGGACAGTGTCGCCTGAGGGCATGGGGGACAGGGACCCCGGGTGGTCTTCTCCCATCCAGTATAGTTTCCCCAGCCCCGCTTACCTGCGTGCTGTACCCCACCTTCTCCTATCCCTGCAAGTGCGAAGTTGCTTGTGACCCGTGGGTTCGGTGTCCCCACCACGTGCGAGGTTGGAGGACAGGGTGCAGACCTACTGCAAATCCAGTGTGGAGCCCCTGCGGGGGCTGTGACCCCAGCACCTAGAGCAGGGCCCAGCCCATAGTAGGTGTTCAATAAATATTTATTGGGTGAGTCAGTTCCCACCATACAAGTGAGGGATCTGAAGCTTGGCAGGGGTCTGGGCACCAGGCCCACGTGGCCGGTGAAGGACTCTTGGTCTTTTATTAGCCCATCGGGGGCCTCAAACATGGAGTTCCCATGTGTCCTAGTGATTCTGCTCCCAGGCACACACCCAAGAGAAGTGAAGACATATGTCCACACAAAATCGCATCTGCGAGTGTTCCTAGCATTACGCACCATAACCAAAAAGTGGCCATCAGCTTAAGAAGGGAAAAGAAAATGTGGTCCACCCATATGCTGGAATATTGTTTAGCCATAAAAAGAAATCTCAACAAAGCTGTTCTTAAAAACCCCACATCTAAAAAATAAATAATTTAAAATTTTTTAAATAAAGTTAAATTTAAAAAACCCACGTCTGAAAAATAAATAATTTAATTTTTTAAAAATAAAATTAAATTTAAAAACCGCACATCTGTGTGTCGGAAGCCAGGAAGCAGATGGGCTTTTTGAAGCTGGGCTGCCTCCGGGGAGGAGGTGTGCTCACGGCTTAGGCGACTGGGAGCTTAGGTAACTCCCTGGCCTGTCCACAACAGAAGCCTTTGTTCCCTTCTCGGAGGCAGGCCTCCCTTTCCAGATCACAGCCCTCTCCCTTTGCCCCAGTCTGAATCTGGGGGCAGGTGAGACCTAAATGTGGCAGGTGGCTGCTCCTGGCAGGCCAGGCTTGGGGGGGGAACCCCCATCTTGGAAGGCGGCCCTTCTTTGTCCTGGTTGAATCAATAGTTGATTCATTGCTCAATTTGTTCAACAAACATTTCCTGCTCATTTCCACCTTGCCAGGCTCTGTGCACAGGAGAGGATTCCCACCCCCTCCTAATCCCCAGGCTGGGGAGGGCCACCAAAGCAAATAAATACGCGTTTCTGGCGCTCCAATGGCCGTCCTCCTTGGGTGCAGAGCAGAAATAAGTGCGAAGTCATAGGAGCCAGACACAGGACTGGCTGCTGCCCTGTGAAATGAAAATACATCCCCCTTGTACTACAAAAATGATGAGGGATTTCAAAATGGCTATAGTGGAGCATCAAACCAAGTGTGGGGGCCTTCTAAGTGTGGGGTCCCGTGTGAGAGCATGGGTCACATGCCCACAAAGCCACTCAGCCCCACCCTCGAGAGGCTCCCAATCTCATGTAAGATTTGGACAGGTTATTTCCCCCCTGCCTTCTTTATCTGTCAATCAGGTCTGTACCTGCCTCTTATATTGGGTTGTTAGAAACATTAAATGAACTTTTATTTGTTTAAGATTTTTTATTTATTTATGCATGAGACACAGAGAGAGAGAGAGACAGAGACAGAGACAGAGACACAGGCAGAGGGAGAAGCAGGCTCCATGCAGGGAGCCCGATGCGGGACTCGATCCCGGGTCTCCAGGTTCATGCCCTGGGCTGAAGGGAGCCACCCGGGCTGCCCCTAAATGAACTTTTTTTTTTAAAGGAGCCTCCATACCCAGCGTGGAGCCCAACCCAAGGCTGGAACGCACACCCCTGAGACAGAGACGTGAGCTGAGATCAAGAGTCGGATGCTCAACCGACGGAGCCGCCCAGGCACCCTGAGCATCGGATGAATTATATTCCTAAATCTCCTAGAACAGAAACGAGTGCACAGGAGATCGGCGATCGACAGTAGCCATCGTCCCCCCAGCAGGCTCCCAGAAGGAGAGAAGGGCCCACGTGGGGGGAGCAGTTCTGAGAGCGGCTTCCCTGGAAGTAGTGTTGAGTCCGCTGTCGCCCCAAAGTACAAATGCAGATGCGCGTCCCCCACCAGCATTGGCCCCAGATGTAGGGGACCGTAGTGGTGGGAGGGTCTCCTCGGTGGCTGTGCTTTAGGAACTCGCTCCAATTAGTGTCCCTTTCCCCCACCCGCAGGCTCGGTGGCCCAACCGACGGCGCCCGCCCCTGCGTGACCTCAGGGCCTCCGTGCTCCGTTTTCTTCATCTGTAAAAAGAGCTTAATAACAGGATACACACCTCAGTGGGCTGATTCCGAGAATCGTGCGGGCCAAGCCCTTAGCGCCGGCTGGCACGTGGGAAGAGCTTTCTGTTTTAGTTGGAGGAAGCGCCCAGGGTGTCTGGGGTGGCAAGAAGAGACCGTGAAGAATGACCTAGGACCAAGCCGAGAGACTTGGTTTACAAAGTAAGTGACCCGGGGCCCCTGGGTGGCTCAGTCTCACATCGAGCCCCGCATCGGGCTCCCTGCTCAGCGGGGCTTCTGCTTCTCCCTCTGCCTCTGCCCCTCCTCCCTGCTCTCTCTCTCTCTCTCTCTCTCTCTCTCTCTCTCTCTCTCAAATTAATTGTTTTGTTTAAATCTTAAAAAATAAAAAAATAAAAAATCCCAACAAAGTACCTAACCTGGGTCTTACCCTGCGCTGGCGCCGTAACAAAATCTCAGAGGCAGGGGCGCTGAAACTACCGAGATTAACTTTCTCACAGTCCTGGTCAAGGTTTGGTTTCTCCTGAAGCCCCTCTCCTTGGCTTACGGGTGGCCGCCCGAGGCCCCAGGCAGGCCACCCCAAGTGTACCGCAGCGGCAGTGGTGGACGGATTATCTTGAACTGAAGCTCCTTGGAAAACGATGGGTGGCACAAGGAGCTCAGACCCTCCTCTGTCCCCCCGAGAGCAGGACACCAATCTCCCACGTGAAAAACACCCTCCTTGCACTAAGAGGCAAAAAGACATCCTCCTCACCAGAGTTAGGGACTTTTTTTTTTAATTTTTTTTTAAGATTTTATTTATTCATTCATGAGAGACACACACAGAGAGAGAGGCAGAGACACAGGCAGAGGGAGAAGCAGGCTCCCTGCAGGGAGCCCGACGCGGGACTTGATCCCAGGACCCCGGGGTCATGCCCTGGGCTGAAGGCAGGCGCCAAACTGCTGAGCCACCCAGGGATCCCCCAAGTTAGGGACTTTGAAGACAAGAAAACTGTAGAAACGCTCCATGCTGGTTTTTTTCCTAGTCTAGGGCCTCAGCCTAAATTTGCTCAGAATTCCGTGCTAACTAAAGCTCCCAAGCACCAGCTTCCTTTTATCCTGTCACTTCCTCACCCAGATATCGTCCCTTTGTCTAAGAGGTATAAACACGGCCTGCCCCGTCTGGTCTTTGGGTCTCAATTTCATTATCGGGCCTCTGCACGTGTAAGAAAGCTTTGATTTTCTCTCCTCTTACTGTATCTCCTATCAATTTAATTTTTAAATCAGCTAGTACAACCCAGCGGGGGAAGGGGTAAGATCTCGCCCTCCCCTATAACTGGTGCAGTTGGCAGGATCCTTTAACCCGCTGGACACGCTTGCCCTGTACACTGCCTCGGCCCCAGAGATCCTGAGACATGTGACATTCAGCCGACAAAAGGTGAGATTTCCGACCATCTGTCTGTGGGGTCCAGTGGATGGAGAATGGTGAGACTCTTGTTTTCCTCTCCGTGAATTTAGATTAGCAGGATAACATCTAGCGGAACTAGTTGGGGCTTAGCCACTCTTGGTAAAAAAAATTGGGTACAGTACTCCTCGGTTACAGACGTCTGTACAGATGTCCTCGCAGAGACGGCCTCCGTTTTCCTTTGTCTTTGGTGTCGTTTGTCATTAAAAGGAATGGCCATAGGACAGAAGGCAGGCACAGACCCTGTAAGGCTGCTGCTCGGGCCCACCTCCCTGCCTGGTGAGTGCATGGGGCTCATCAGACCTGCGTCGATTTAGACAAACTTTGCTGTGGGTCCGATCCGTAAAAACCGGATGAGGAGGGGCGCCTGGGTGGCTCAGTGGGTTAAACATCCAACTCTTAGTTTTGGCTCAGATCATGCTCTCAGGGTCATGAGCTCGAGCCCCGCATCAGGCTCCGTGCTGGATGTGGAACCTGCTTAAGGTTCTCCCTCCCTTTCCCTCTGCCCCTCCCCACCCATCTGTCTGTCTGTCTGTCTGTCTCTCTCCCCCTCCCTCTCAAAAAAAAAAAAAAAAGCAGATGAGGTTTCTCCTTTGGTCTTGTTCTGTGTCCTAAGAGCTTGGCTTTGCGACCAGCGAGAACATCCTCTCGGGTCTCTGCCATCCAGAGGGTACACTTACCCAAGGGCACATCGGTGGCCGGTCACATAGACCAGGGAGCTGAGACAGACAGTTACGAGCATCAGGAGCATTTTGTCATGAGAGGTCTCAGCCCATCAGGGCCTTTGTCGTCTCACCTTTCGTTGCGTGTTAATGCTAGGAAGTCGCTATCCAGTAGCCCCCGTCTGGTGTCACAGATTAACGCCTCACGTCTTCCTGGGAGATGGGAGACACCTCTAAAATTTTTTTAGACAGCTCTCATGCCAAGCAGTTGCCTTATTGGCATTCATGGGAAGATCAAATTGAAAGGAAAATACCCAAAAAACTATAACGGGAATCCCTTCATAAAATGAAAGAACAGAAGTCAGAAGAAAAAGCAAAACCCAAATCTGACATAAACCCTCTTCTTACACCTCCCTTTATCCCCAACTTCCCGTGCCTGACCCTCCAAAAGGTCTTTAGGCTTTTGGGTCTCTGGGCCCCTGGTCTCGACCTCCCCTTTTCAAACCCAACTTCAGCTTCTCAACCAATTTCCTTAAATCCTAAAACCCCCACGTCCCCAGAAGAACCCTCAAAGAACCAGCTGCCAATCTGAAGCTCCCTTGCCTTCCCGGCTTTGCAGAGAGCACTTGGGCCGCATCTCCAGGCTCTGGGAATACAGGTTTCTTGTGCACATGCTGAATGTCAGGAAGTCAATCTCGTAAGAGCCCCAAGGAAGGGCAATAAAGCTCGTTTTGCGGTGCCTCGTAATTCCTCATATTTTTCAGGGCTTTGTGATCAAGCTCTGCCAGTTTCAGACATTCCTATGCAATGTCCTTTACAGACCCTCACCGCCAAGAGTTCATGTCCTCTGGACAGCAGAGACCTGTTAGCTCCTCTCTCAGAGTATCTACCAAATTTGGAGAGGAACCAGAACGACCAATGCACAGCCCCACTCACAGAGAGCTTGACCGGCTTCCGGGGGAGTCCTTCCAGCCCATGACTGCAGGATGGCCCCTGGAGAAACACCCGGCGCTGGGGACACATGGCCAGAGCCCTCCTCGCCCTCCCACGACTCCCCGGGAGCCGGCTCTCCCCAAGGCTGATATTTCCGGGTTAATAGGGCCACTCAAGAAGGGCTTTCCTCTCAAAGTTAATTGGTCTCAGGCTGAAATATACCCTCAGAAAAAAGGGGAAACACCCAAAAGCCTCTGTTGAACAGTTTGCACAAACTTTTCAAAAGCACGTTGCATTAAATCTGGAAGCCCCAGAACATAGAGATCTTCTCATTTCTGCTTTAATGGGAAATTTCCTCCCTGATATTCAAGACAAATCCACAATCACGTCATGGGTTATACTGGACGACCACTAAGGGTAATGGGGGCAGCTACCCAGTCCTCTGAAAAGAGCTTACTAAAAGCAACAATTCACACTTTGCATCTTGACTCGGAATAACTTGAAGTCCCCTCACAGACCTCCCTGTTTGCCTCCAGACAATTGCAGACATTGCAAAACAAAACAAAACGAAAACAAAAACAAAAAACTGAGGACATTGGAAGAGAAATTGTCCCACACTTAAGAAAAGAGAAAGTCTAAAAAACAATTCTCCTAAACCCCAGACCCACCCCCAAAAATGAGAGGGCCAGCCAATCTTAAGTCACGCAGAGCCCATCATAAAACTTAAATAGAGGATCGGGAACCGGATTTCATAGCTGACATGGGTGTGACTTTCTCTAGCATTGATTCGGAGGATTTGTCTCCACCGCCACCTCTGATCGATCGTTCCAGGCTCTCATTCCCAGGGCGACCTATCCCAGGGCCCAGACCTCAGCCCGGCCCAGTATCCATCTGTAAGCCTCCTCTCCCTCACTTGGCCTTTCTAGCACGCCACTGCTCACCTGCAAACCTTCTTGGTGGAGATCTGTCATGTAAATTTAATGCATCTATAAATCACAGTGAGGAGGGTGTTCTTGTTTCTCATCAGACCAAGTCCCCATTTTCCTACTTTCTTCCTACTTCTGTTCCAAATTCCTCTAAAGAAGGGAAGACTTTTCAAGATGTCCCAATCAGGGCCACCTGGCTAGTTCAATCAGTAGAGCATGGACTCTTGACCTCGGGGTTGTCAGTTGAGTGTAGAACTTACTTAAATTAAAAGTGGTGGTGGCGGGGGGCGGTGGGGGGGGACGCCTGGGTGGCCCAGCGGTTAAGCTTCTGCCTTTGGCCCAGGGCGTGATCCTGGGGTCCTGGGATCGAGTCCCACATCGGGCTCTCTTCATGGAGCCTGCTTCTCCCTCTGCCTGTGTCTCTGCCTCTCTGTGTGTGTGTCTTTCATGAATAAGTAAATAAAATATTTTTAGAAAAAATTTAAAAGGGGGGGCACCTGGGCGGCTCAGTCAGTTGAGCGTCTGCCTTCAGCTCAGGGCATGATCTCAGGGTCCTGGGATTGAGTCCTACATTGGGCTCCCTGCTCAGCGAGGAACCTGCTTCTCCCTCTCCCTCTGCCTCTCCCCTCCACTTGTGTTCTCTCTCTTTCAAATAAATAAATAAAATCTTAAACTCTTTTTTTTTTTAATTTATTTATGATAGTCACAGAGAGAGAGAGAGGCAGAGACACAGGCAGAGGGAGAAGCAGGCTCCATGCACTGGGAGCCTGACGTGGGATTCGATCCCGGGTCTCCAGGATTGCGCCCTGGGCCAAAGGCAGGCGCTAAACCACTGCACCACCCAGGGATCCCTAAAATCTTAAAAAAAAAAAAAAAAAAAAGCTCAAAGATGTCCCAATCAGTCTTTGGGTTACACATGCAAGTGAAGCTGGATTGTTATGAAGTGGGGAGTGTATGAACATTTCTTGGAAAAGAAAACATTTTGATTAGTGGCTCTGCACCCTCTTTCCAAAAATACAGGTGCAAGGAATTGAGCCTATAATAGACTCTCCTGCAACAGGGCAGTGTTGTCTCTACTCTCCCGCCCTGGAACACCCCAACCTTGCCAGTGAAGAAAGCAGGCAAATTTGACTTGGAGGGAGACCAAGTTTATGGATTCATGCAGGACCTGGGGGCAATAAGGTCTTTTGTGACACCTTAGTAGCTGCGGTCCCCAACACTGCTGATACATCATTCCTGATGAAGCAGCCTGGTTTACAGAAATAGACCTCTCCAGCTTTTTTTTCAATCCCACTGAACCCTGATTCACAATTTTTCTTTTCTGCGTTTATGTTTAGAGGGAGACAGTTAACCCAGATTCACATACCGCAACATACTGTGAATCTCCCTCAATGCTTTCCCAAGTCCTTAAAGCCGATCTAGACTCTATAACCCTTACTCAAGGTTCCACGCTGGTGCAATATGTTGATGACCTTTTACTCTGTACTCGAACTAAGCAGGGAGCTCTTCTGGATTCCCCCGTCCTCCGGCCGGCACCAGCTGGACGAGGCCATGAAGCCCGTAGATCTAAACTCCAATGAGTGCCAACAACTGTTCTCTGCTTAGGACGTGAGAAGCTCACCCCAAAATGCCTTCAGTCAGTTCTGTCCAACCCTCTCCCCAAAACGAAAAAACAGTTCCAGAAATTTTTAGGGGTCACCAGCTACTGCCACCAGTGGATTCCTAATTTTGCAGTTTTTACCAAACCTTTGCTTGCTGTTCTCTCTGATGTCACCTTAGAGTCTATTTCCTGGATTCCAGAGGCATGAGTCTCCTTTGAAGCCTTCAAATTAGCTCCGTCCACACCCCGTGGCTCTTGGCGTAACTTAATTTTGACAAGCCCTTTCACTTACATTGCCATGACAATAATGGCATTGCTGTGGGCATTCTAGAACAAACTGCAGCCTCTCTGACATGGCCTATTAGCGTATTTCTCATGCCAACTAGACCCTGTGGTATCACATATGTTCCTATGCTATGTGCAGTGGCTGAAGCTGCCACCTTGATTGACAAAGCCAAGGACCCCCCACCACGTGTGTGTTCCCCGTGCGGGCCTTGCTCTCTTGCAAGTTCGTAGGACACAGCGCCTCTCTACACGGCCTCAGACCACTTACGAACAGCCTCATTTCACTAACCCTTCCATCAGCTTCCATCACGGTAACCTTTACATCCGGCTGCCTTACTCCGTCTCCTGACGCTGGAGAGCCCCACTCTATTCCCCACGACAACCACAGACACGGTCTCAACGCCGCTAGCGGACCTCTCAGACATCCCTCCGGACAATCCAGACGTACTTCTGTTCTGTGATAAACAAAATCTCCAAGGAAGCATAATAATTGGTTGTGCTATAATTTCCCCGCATGAATCACTGGAGGCTCATTCCTTACTCACCTACAGCCCAAGTGGCTGAGCCCCCAGCTCTTACTAGAGCCTGCACGTTGGCAGAAAGGAAAACGGCTATTTACACAGACTCCAAGTTGGCGTTGCTGTTGGCGAAATTTGGAAATCCCGGGGATTAACTTCTGCGGGCCCTCCCACTGCTCGCGGGCATCTCGTGGCCGACCTACCACAAGCTATTCGCCCCCTTCTGAAACTGCCATGGTGCCCGCTCAGCCCTACCAGGAAAACGCGCAGAGCTGCTAAGTATGCAGCCCCGAATGGACCTCCTCGTCCTTTCTCCACCCAATTTCTGACTCTGCCTTCATCTGTGAGTGATATTATTCATTATGAGGCAAATGCCCCACAATCTGAGAAAGACACTCGGGCCCCAAAGGGCGCCAAACAATTATCTGATGGATTCCACCCCGGGCCAGAGGACTCCCTGGCCCCTTTCCTTGTAACCCTTTGCCTTGTACTTATCTCCCGCCCAAAAGGACATACATGCAAACAGGGGTAGTTAAGAAACTAAAAGACAATCGGTTTTGCCCTGGCATCCACAAAATTTCTGGCCAAATTATTTCCCAGTATGCCACTTGCAAATGTCACCAGATTTCTGGAAGAAATCAGTTTACCCTTTTTTGATCTACACTGTCCTTTTTGACATATCAAATGGATTTTATAGATTTGTCCTCTGCATTGGGCTGTTCTCATTGTTTGATTGTTGTCTGCAGGTGTAGCGGATAAATGGAATGCTATCCAACTGGATGTCCTGATGCCACCACAATGGTCAAGAATTTAATACCTGGGCAGCCCCGGTGGCTTAACGGTTTAGCACCGCCTTCAGCTCAGGGCGTGATCCTGGAGACCCAGGATCGAGTCCCATGTCGGGCTCCCTACATGGAGCCTGCTTCTCCCTCTGCCTGTGTTTCTGCCTCTCTCTCTCTCTCTCTCTCTCTCTCTCTCTGTCTCTAATAAATAAATAAAATGTTTTTTAAAAAAGAATTTAATACCTGAGATCTTTCCTTGTTTTAGCATTCCTTTTTGGACTGAGTCAGACGAAGGAATACACTTTAGCAGAGATAAATCACTTAATTATAAAAATTGGGGGGTACTCATTAAAATTCCATACCCTAAAAAAAATAAATAAAATAAAATAAAATAAAATTCCGTACCCTATGTCAGCCTCAGTTATCAGGTCAAATGAAACTTAAAAATCTAGACATAAAAAGGAATTTAGGAAATATCTGTCAAGAAACCAGTCTTAAATGGCCAGAACCATTGTCCTTGGCCCTTATTAAAATCTGGGAATCTTCAAATAGGAGATATGACTTGACTTCTTCTGAAACAATGTTTGATGGTCCAATGCCCATGGGCATCTCTAAACTTTTCATTTGGGGATTGAGTGAACAATCAGATTCTGTAGGTAATCATGTACAAGACTAGCTGGTACGCTTGCAGCATACCAGTAAGAGGCAAAAGAGGCCTGGCTTCCACCACCTGATGAGGCTCGTCACCCCTTCCCCTAGGGACCGGGTGCACATGAAGATCTTTAGAAGAAAACAGACTTTCACCTCGCTAGGAAGGACCCTCTGAGGCACTACTGACCGCTTACACTACCATCAGAATAAAAGAAAAATCCTCCTGGATTCGTGCGAGCTGCACCAACATAGACCTAGATTATCCCCCTCAAGGCAACTGGGAGACAACTCTTACAGGGGACCTGAAAATAAGGATTTCCAGGGCCGAGTCCCAGGCCCCAGAAGCAGATCACATCACCATGGAGACAGTTTTTCCTAAGAGCACGGATCAAGAAACTTCTCCTTCATCTACCCTTCTCATCTTACAGACTCCATGATATTAAAAACAAAAAAAGAAACTTCCTTTTGAATACTTTTTCACATTTTAAGTCACTTAACAGAAGGCTGACTGGGGAGTACTGGTCTCCATCCATCTACCTTCCTCTGTCAGCCTATGAGATCTTTTCCAGCCTGCGCCTTGATCTTACTGACCTTCTCTTTTTCAGCAGGCCAGGCACAAACCAAATACTCCTTTATGCCAGTTTACCAAAGCTGGCCACGTTAACTACGCAGTCCGATTGTCGGCTATGTCAACATTCAGATAATGCAAAGAACCGGACCCGATCTTCGTTGCTGCCCGTGTGAATACCTGGGGTACGGAGCATGGAAGACAGATGGGCCACAGGTATGGAATCCATGACCAGGAGAATGTCACATAGCCTTCTCCCTGAAGAGTTATTTGGGCACCAGAAAACCTCTACAAAAGCTCAAGGACTAGCCCTTGTCAGAGTAAAAACAATAGCTGAAAATGATTCCCTTTGCTCTGAAGACAGACATGCCACCGGACTTCTCCTGGGAGACAAGCCAGGACTGTACTGCAACCAGACCCCATGGCTTGATGCTGACAATGGCATCTTCAAACTTAGCAAGGAGATTAAAAATAACTAGCACAGACATTTGCCAAATCGCCAAATGTTTCTGCAGATCAGCGTTGTATGACGTGGGATATCACAACTGCCCCCCTCATTAGATTGCCCAATACCACAGACTATATTTGGGGGGATCAAAAGTCGGGACTTACTTGGCAGGGTGACAACACTAAGCCTTCTTGCTGCCAGAACCAACCATAGGCCTCCTATATCAGCTATTTCTCAACCTGTTCTGTTCTCAGAGACTGACAGGACCACATGACAAATAGAGATAGATTGGTTGTTAACATTATCAGTGGCAAAGGTCATGGAACCTTCCAGACTTTGAAAGCTACAGGTCCTAATCTAACCTTGCCTATAAACCACGCTGGTCTTTTTTAAATTTCATGTGGCAAAGTACATAAAGTATTCCCACCTAAATGGTCAGGATGATGTGGACCTGGATGCCTGGCTCCTTCTCTCACTAAGCACTCCACCCTAAATGCCAGCTGAATTGCAAACTTGGGCTCCTTTGCTCAGAAAATTATGCCACATAAATATGCCCATCGAGGAATCAAGAAAACCCGCTGGGATGTCACGATTTCAAGTTCTATTCTGCATTAAAAGTCTTATTCCCAAATTTTAGAGATTACAGATTAGAAAAGGCAATCCTAAATCTCTCTCTGGTTGATGGAACAAGAGTTCAATACCACCGTGCAAACTTTGACGATACTCTAGTCAGGGGTTAATAGCTTAGCCTCCTATGGTTCTCCAAAATCATCATGCCCTAGATTCACTGGCTGCACAGCAAGGAGAAGCCTGTGCAATAATCAGTGAAAAATGTTGCATCTGTGTAAACCAAACAAGCCAAGTAATATGTGACTTAAATCTGTTACAAGGAAGAGTGAATATTTTTCACCAGGTAAAGGAAGCGTAGACATTATATTGGGCTGATCTGTTTCCAGAGCGGGGGACTGGTCTAGTGGGAGGCGCAGAAATGTGCTCTGGTTGGTTCTTTCCTGCTGGTTCGTCCTCATTCTGATCTATGTTATTTTCTCTCTTTGTAGATCTCTTTAACACCCATTTAGTAACTCAATTTCTCCCTCCCAGTCACCAGCTCAGCTTTTGGTATGTGAGCTTCCAGGGCAGTTTCAGAGTTGGGAACCGTAAGGCCCCAGGCAGGCCACCCCAAAATGCACCACCATAGCATATTGATTATCTTGAATTGAAGCTCTTTGGAAAACAATCAGTGGCACAAAGACACTCACTCTCCGTCCCCTAGAGAGCAGGACATCAATCTCCCACAGGAAAAAACACCCTTTCTGTACTAAGAGGCAAAAAGACAATCCTTCTCACTAGAATTAGGGACTTTAAAGCCGAGAAAGCTATAGGAACAAACCATGCTGGGTTGTTCTTTTTTTTTTTTTTTTTTTTTCCTAATTTAGGGCCTTGGCCTAAATTTGCTTAGAATTCCTTGCTAATTAAAGCTCCCAAACACCTGTTTTCTTTATCCTGCCAATTCCTCACCAAGTTACCATCTCTTTGTCTAAAATGTATAAAAACAGCCTGCCTTGGTCATTGGGTCTCAATTTCATTATGGGCCTCTATGCACGTGTAACAAAATTTGATTTTCTCTCCTGTTAATCTGTCTCATATCAGTTTAATTCCTAAAGCAGCTAGAAGAACCCAAGGGTAATAAGGAGATTCCTTCCTCCCCTGCACCACCTTCTCCCTGCAGCCTCACATGGTCTCTCCCCAGGATGCTTATATCCCTGGGGTCTCCTTGTGTGTCCAAATTTTCTCATTTTATAACACAAGTCAGACTGGATTAGGACCACCCTCACTGCCTCATTTTAAAGGTCCCATCTCCAAATATAATTGTGTTGCATGGTACTGGAATTAGGGCTCCAATATATGAGTTTAGGGGAAACACAGTTCAGCCCATAGCAAACTGTGCTTTTCCAAAATGTCAAGGTCATGAAAGTCAAAGAAAGGTAGAAGAGCAGAGTGTAGGAGCAAAAGAGGCATGACAACTAAGCTCCACGTGTTCCCTTGGCGGGGTTCCCAGGCTAGAAAAAAAAAATATTTTTTTCTTTTGTTATAAAGGATTTTAGTGACACAGTTGGCAAAATCTGAATAAGGCCTATAGATTATTACATGACAGTCTTGTATCAATATCAACTTCTTGATTTTGAAAAAAAAAAAAGAAAAGCACCATAGGGGCATGTAGGTGACTCAGTTGGTTAAGCCTCGGCCTTTGGCTCAGGTCATGATCTCAAGGTCCTGGGGGTCAGCCCCGCACTGCTCTCCCTTTCCCTCTTGCCCCTCCTCCCCACTCATGCTCTCTCACTCTCTCTCTCTCAAATAAATAAATAAAATATTTCTTAAAAATACTGCAGTTATGTGGTAGAAGTTCTTATTTTTAAAAAGTGTACACGAAGTGTTTGGGACTATCAAGTAATTGGGCCTGTGACATAATTTCAGGAAAAAAAAGTACAAAGAGATGATGGATGGATGGATGGATGGAAGCAACTATAAAACATTAACACATGAGTGAAGAGTACACAGGAATTCTTAGTCCTGTTTTTAACAACTTTAAAGTAAGTCTTTTCAGACCTACAGTTCACAAACTTTCAAACCCTGAGCTGTGAAAACCTAAACAGTGGGTTCCCACGCAGGGGCAGTATGTTGGGGGAAGGACAGGAGAGGAAGGACACCTCTCCAGCATCAGGGGGCCCAGCCGGGTAAATAATACGACCCTCATTTTCAACCTGAGGACCTGGAGGCACAGAGGGCTTAACAACCCAGCCTGGAGTCACTCGAGCTCTGTGAGGGCAGCGCCCACTGCCAGGAGCCGCTCCCGGGCAGCGCAGCCTCCCTCACCTGCAGCAGCAGCCTTGGAGAAGGGCCAGAGTGGGGACGGGCGGGGGGCGGGGGTCACAGCTGGATTTCCAAACCTGTGGTTTTCCCTGTGTCCCAAACCTCAGGATTAGCCTCAGCCCCTTCCGGTCCTGCAGACGTTCGGCGCACAAGTAGGACGAAATAAAGAGCCAACGTGATCCGAACAAAGTGTTTTTATAAACTCATGGAAAAAGCCCTTATCAGAAAAGGTTTAGGCGGGAGGCGGGCGTGGGGGTTGTGACAGATGCCTGGTCACTTCTGCAGGCTCCTGGCAAGCAGTGATCATTAGCAGATTTTGTTCTGGGAAGGCTCAGTGTCAGCTGCACATTATGGGATTTTATGGGATTTACACACAGAACTTTCCTACAAAGCAAGGTATTATAGGACGGATTAGGCAGTTCCAAGAGGCAAAGGCTCTGGCTCCCCGTCTTATTTGTTAGCAGATTTTTTTGAAGAGGCCCATGGTCAGGGGCTCTGTGGCCTCACACCAGAACTCCCGTACCCTGCTGGCTCTAAAACGATATACTTGTACAAAAAGATCATCGAGTGGATTTTTCTTAACAGAAGCCCATTATAGACCGTTAGGAATATGTAGAAAGACCTAAAAAGGAGATGAAAACCACACGCGCCTACTATCATCCAGGGACAGCCACTGTTGATGTCTTGATGTGCTCCTATCTTATTTCTGTGTGTGTGTGCACATGTGTGTGTGCGCGTGTGTGTGCACGCCGAGAGAGACAGGGAAAGACACAGTCCAGAGCCAGGAGAGAGGGAAACAGAATATAAAACCGAGTTAAGGGATCCCTGGGTGGCGCAACGGTTTGGCGCCTGCCTTTGGCCCAGGGCGCGATCCCAGAGACCCGGGATCGAGTCCCACATAGGGCTCCCGGTGCATGGAGCCTGCTTCTCCCTCTGCCTGTGTCTCTGCCTCTCTCTCTCTCTCTGTGACTATCATAAATAAATAAAAAATTTTAAAAATTAAAAAAAATAAACAAATAAAACCGAGTTAAATTTGAATTCCATACCTGCCACTCATTGGCTCCATGACTTGACCAAGCTGCTTGACCTTCCTTTCCATAGACTTCAACGAGGAATATGGATCCTTCTCCAAAGGAGCCATTTTGATGAAAAGGGATTAAATTCAATGAAAGTGAGGCATTTAGAATACTGCCCGCCCGGCACACGGTAAATCCCGACCAAATGGTGACTAAATAAATACGAATATGTACTTTCAGCTTTTTCTTTCCAAACATGGGATCATGCTGGTGAGATAAATGTGTATCCTAACACTTTGAGGGTTTTACTGCCCTAACTGTGGGAAAACGAACTTCTCTTCCCAGGGAGATTAAAAATAAAAAAGTATAAAATTCCCAATTATGCCCTGCTCCTTAGGCGAACTGTAACACGTAGTGTGTTGTCAATATTGAGCGTCTGATTTGCGGGGGAGGGTGTCGTTCTTTTCCTTCAAAACTGACCTCCCAGCATAAGCTCAACAAGCACCTGACTGAGGCTTCAGAGTCACAAAGTCCAGGAGATCAGATTTTTCCATGTGTTTTAGCGACACCACCCAAAACTGCACAACTTGGACTAGTTGCTCCCCGTATGTGGGCCTCGGCTTCTTCATTTGTTGAATGGGGACAGAGCCCCAGCAGCCGGTGGCCGTGATGGTTCAGGAAGATAATCCACATGAAGCACAGGACCTGGCGTCTAATAGGTGCTCAGGAAAATGTAAAATAATAATGATTATTATTAAGTTTCCTATATTTAAGACACATAATCTTCATATCATGAATATACATGCTTCAATTTGTCTATTTCTCTACTCGTATTTTATTTTATTTTACTTTATTTTTTTCTAAGATTTTATTTGTTTATTCATGAGAGACACAGAGAGAGAGAGAGAGAGGCGGAGACACAGGCAGAGGGTGAAGCAGGCTCTGTGTGGGGAGCCCGATGCGGGACTCGATCCCAGGACCCCGGGGTCACGCCCTGAACTGAAGGCAGACATTCCACCACTGAGCCACCCAGGCGTCCCCCATCTACTCGTATTTTATAAGTTGGTTAGGGCAACATGCAAAAAGACACTGAAGTAATTGCCCAAACAGGGGCTTTTCGAGGAACAGAACCAGAGCTGGTAGGAGGGAGCCCGGCGTCCCCACTCACTGAGCGACAGCAGGCGGGGGGCCACAAAGGAAACAGGAGTCTGGAATACCTGGGATGCACATGCAGAGCCAAGGGGACCGGGAGACTGGGCTCTCTTGGTCATCATAATAAACAACACTCTCATAATAGATGGCAGCGATGCCACAAATCTTAGGGGAGGCCCATTGTTGAGCGGCAACAAAGGGGAGGCACTGGGATGGCAAGCCAGGCCCCAAGAGGCCTACCTCCTGCTTGAGAACTTACAAGTGGCAATATTTGGGGGTCTCAGGGTCCCCATCTGTTAGAACTAAATGAGATATTGCATTTGAGCATCTACAGATAGCACCCGGGGGGCGGTGAGCATTCAATAAACGTTCACTAGTTGTGGGGCCTTAAATCCACCCTAGACTCTCGCGTCTTACTGCTTTTTTCTTATTTTTTTTAACTTCTCAATACATTCAGTGTCCCTGCCGCCTGCCTCCGGGTGGGTCCCACAATCCTAAATCAGGGCGCGGAGTACTGGTGGGAGGGTGGCCCTGGGGTTGGCATGATCCTGGTCATGCCACCTCTTAGAGTGGACGTCAATGTGGGCCAGGCCCTGCGATCCATTTCCAGAGAAAGGGCAAGAAAACAGAGCCTGCTCTTCGGAGGTTCGCACTTCGTGTATTTCTTAGGTCTTGATGGTGGTCGTGGTCGTCTAGGGCAGAAACGGGCAAACGACGGTCCACAAGGCAAGCCCGGCCCAAGCCTCTTTGTGTACGGTCTGCAGGTCGAAGGATGGTTCTTAGGTTTTTTGAGTGTTTGGAAAGTAATCAAGGCAAGAATGATATTTCGCGATCTGTGAATTCTATGAAATTCACATTTCCGTGTCCATAAATAAAGTTTGGTTGGCGCACATCCACGGTCATTCGAGAAGCTCATCTTTAGGGCTTTACGTGTCGTCTGTTCACATACCGTCTGTCGCTACCACAGCAGAGTCCAGTTGTTGCAGCAGAGGCCGTCTCTACCGGAAAGGGCTGCGGCCTCCTGGCCCAGGGTAAGGGTGGGGCACCCCTGTGGCCCCAGCTCCAGGCCCGTCCTAGTGCCAGGGAAGGCTTCTTACACCCTGCCGCTCAGATACACCCCTTACCCCCCCATGGTGACCCTGTCACCCAGGCTCTCCCTCTGCCCACCCCACCCCCGACAGTGAGGTCCTTAAGGACGTGTTGCCAGGGCAAAGGAAAAGAACACCCACTGAGCATCTTCTCTCTGCCGGGTACCAAGCCCCCAAAGACGTCCTCTCTGTAGGTGGTCACAGTTCCGTGTTGGGGACAGGAACACAGAGGCTCAGAAAGGCAAACGGCCCGCCCCGCTCACACAGCGACTAAGCAGGCAGGGCTCGGATCCGAGGTCAGGATCATGCCAACCCCAGGGCCACCCTCCCACCAGTACTCTGCACCCTGATTTAGGATTGTGGGACCCACCCGGAGGCAGGCGGCAGGTGACAGCCACTGGGTGCCCTCCTGGCCTCCACCCAGGATTTCTCGGGTTCACCCCCACCCCAGCCGCCCTGCCCGCCCATCTGTGTTCCTGCCACATCCCCGGCCTCAGCGGTGGTCCGTGTTCCCACCCAGCCCCGGCAGCCAGAGGAAACCCAGTGGCCCCAGCACCCACGTCCACTCACACGGAGCCCAAGGAACCCCCCGGGGAAACCTGCCAGTGCCAGCAGACCCTGGCCAGAGAGGAAGGACGGGCAGGTGTCGTTCCGTGGGAACACTCCCCTGGCCAAGGGGGCTGTTTTCCATGCACAAGAGAAGCCCTTCTATCTGCTTTGGGTTTGGGGTTTTGGTTTTATGTACGCACCCAGTCCTCACCAAGGGGAAGGGGCCCACCTGGTAGATGCTCTATGGGGGCGGTGGTTACTGGGTTTCTGAAGTCTCCAGCCTTGGCAGACCAAGTGTCCCCTCCCCACGGGGGTTTTCCATTGTCCCAAGCCCGTTTCCCCCTCTGTCCCTTTCCGCTGCCCACCCCCCTGCCCACCCCATCTTCTGCGGCTCCTCGGGCGCCAGCCCTGCAGGGTACCGGCCCTCCAGGCCGCCCACCCTGAGCTCCAGGAACCGGCCTCCACTGCACCTCGAGGTTCTCCAAATCCAGCCCCTCCCTCCCCACCGACAGCTTGTCCCGCTCAGGGCAAAGTCGCCCCTGGTCACACGAGGCTGTGCATGTGTGTGCGTGTGCCCGTGCGTGTCAGCCCCCAAGTGATCACCGTTAAAATCCTGCTCAACCGCAGGGCCCCTCGGAGGAGGGAAGGCACCTCCCGGGAGGTCCCCGAGCTGGTGTCGCTGCCCAGCCGCCTCTGGCCTGACGCCTGCAGCCTCCCCACGCAGCCTCCCCCCCCCCCCCCCCCCCCCCGCCCCGCTCTGGTCCCCGCAGCCACCGCCGGTCGGTCCCTGCAGGTCCTCAGGACCACGCCCCAGGGGCATCTCACCTCTGCTCCTGTCACACTGGACATGAAACCCCCAGTTTTCCTCGTGGCCCCCAGAACCCAACCTCACGCCTCTCGAGCTTCGATGTGCATGTAAAGCACCTGGGGGTCACATTCTAGAAACTTCAAGAGGCCAGGGCAGGGCTTGGGCGATGCTGACACCGCTGGTCCAAGGCCACACTGAGCCGCAGACCCCAGGGGAGCTAGCCCCACCCCTTCCCCCCCTCCTCCCCACCCGCCCCTTCTGGCTCCTCCTGCACACCCAGCACCATCCTGCCTGGGGACTCCCAGTTCCTCCCCTGTGCTCCCTCACCCAGATTTCTGTGGTCTCGCTTCCCCCTCCATTCAGGTCTCTGCCCCACGGTCGCCTCAGAGGGGCCTTCCCGGGCCACCCCCTCAGGCAGCTGTTCAACCACTGCCATCACTCAGCCCCTGCCCGCCCTCATCCCTCGGTCCCCCTCCCTGCCCGTCTCCTTCCTGGTGCTCTTCGCCTCCCGACCAGGCGGTGATGCCCGCCCCGTGATGGCAGGGACCTTGCTGTCCTCGCTGCTGTCTCTCCAACATCTAGAACGGGGCTTGGCACATAGTAACCGCTCAATAAACAGCTGGTGGATGGATGAATGAATGAATGAATGAATGAATATCATTTGCAATCTTCCCCCTCTGCTCCTAAGGCTTGGCATTAGTGACTCAGTTTGGGATGGGGGAGAGCGGGCCCCACGTCATGGCAAAGCGCGCACCTTAACAAGGATGGATTCCGACACGGTGACAGCAGAGCATCCAGCCCCTGGGGGCCCAGGGCCACCACGGGGGTCGCCCTGAGAAGCTCCCTGACACTGTGACTGTCAGATGTGGGACGGGTCACAGCACAGTGTGAGTGTGCTGGGAGCGAGGACACTGGGGGCAAGTGAGGGGACCTCCCAGGCCAGCGCCGGGGGAGGCGAGGACACCGGGGACCCAGGGAACAGCCAGGAGGAGTTTCCTGGGGAGAAAACAAAAACAAAAAACAAAAAACAAAAAAGAACAGGAGCTAAAGGAAAGATCACAAGACGAATAGGAGTTTCCTTGGCCCGCGGGGAAGGGTCCCAGGGCACGTGCGGCGGGGGGTGCGGATGGACGGCAGGGGAAGCGTCCGGTCTGGAGAGCTGCTCCAGAAGTCCTGCTCCAGGGAGAGCGGGATCCCCGCAAACCCTGAGCCCCGTAGCCTGCGGGGGAGCCCCCCTGACTCCTTAGCAGGGACGGAGGGGCCTGATAGGCAGGGGCCACCCGGCCACAGACACGAGAGCGCTCGCTGCGCCCCTGGCCCCAGATCTTGTAGTGTCGCATCCTGATCCACTCTTTGCAGGCCTCGGGTCAGGGGCAGCCAGGTGGGGGACCCCCCGCGGCAGGGGGTCTGGAGAGCAAACCAGAGTGAGCACCCCCGAGGGAGGCCCGAGCCTGTCCTCCCCAAGCGCAGGGAGCGGGAGGGCTTGCCCAGGGGCGGCCAGCAAGGGAACCTTCCAGCAGGCACCGCAGACAGGCAGCCCGGGCGGTTCTCAGACGCTGGGTGCCCAGCAACCCCCTGCCCGGCCTCTATGCACCCCCGTCCTGTATGCAGCCCAGAATCTGTATTTTCACAAGCGCCCCCAGGTGATCCTACGCGTTCTCCGCGGGGCGGCCCCAGATAAAGGAGACAGACCAGGGCTCGGGTCCCATCTCCATCTCAGCCGGGTGGTCTTGGGTGACTTTCTTAACTTCATAAATAAAAGGCAAGGTTTGATGCCCGTTTATCTTTCCAGTCTCAGCCACATGCCATGAACGTTCGTGGGCTTGGCACTGGGGCCGAAATAGTAGGTAAAGACTAGGGGACCCAGAGGGGGATGGAGACAGTTACAGGCCGGTGGCCTATCCAAGGCCTGCTAGTCTCAGGGGAGGCTCTTCTGGGGGCCCCCCTAACCCTGGTGCCCCCCCACCCCCCTCCGGCTCCGGGCTGGAAGGCAGCTCCAGAACTGCCCTGCTGGGTCCTCGCACCTCCCAGGCCCGCCCCGCGCCAGGAGATCTGAGTCATGGAAAAAGTTAGTTCTCCAGGCTACAGCTCACCCCCACTCCATCAAACCCACAAAGGCTCCTTTCACGGTTTTTTTTTGGTTGGGGGGAGGGGGTGCGGCTGGCTGTGGGGCCCTCTCCCTGCACTGGGATGTGAAATTTCAAACTTGGGCCTGGAGTTAAGTCCCCCACCCCTTGCCCCCAAGGAAGCTTAGGGTGGAGAGGTAGGGAGAGCAAAAGACTAGTCGGGAGGCAGGAGGGGCATCCTGTCCCATGCGGTTCCCACTAAAGCCAAGCCACTGGGACCCTCTGGACACCCTGCAGCGCAGCGCCCCCTCAACCTCGTCTTTTTGGGACCTGTCTGTGGGGGGTCCGCCCAGGAGGCGGCAAACAGCACCCCTCTGGGCAGCTGATGAAGCAGCCTGAAGCCCACAGGGATGGCAGGCCCACAAAACCCACATCCTGAAGGTAAACCGAGTAGGAAAAAGGTGTCTGCTTCCCAGCCAGAGCCATCCCCACCCCTGTCAGGGCTGCCTGACTTATTTCTTTTTATTCTGCTTTCCCCCCAAAGCTGCTGGCTGGGAGAGGGAGGGCCCCCCCTTGTGGCCTCCCGTGAGTCACCTGGATATGCTGTGCCTCTGTTTCCTCCTGTGTTAAATGGGTGTGATGGCACCCACCTCTGCAGGCAGAGTCATTTCCTTTATTTATTCTTAAAAGATTTTAATTTATTCATTAGACAGAGAAAGGGAGAGAGAGAGCGCACAAGCAGGATGAGTGACAGGGGGAGGGAGAGGAGCGGGGAGTCCTCTCCCAGAGGTCCCCAGAACCCGGATCAGGACCTGAGCTGAAGGCAGACGCGCAACCACCCACCCGGCCTGCCAGGTGCCCCTCTTTTATTTTTATTTTTTTAAGATTTTATTTATTTATTTGAGAGAGAGAGAGAGAGAGAGAGAGAGAACACAAGCACGAGGGAAGGGATAGAGGCAGAGGGAGAGGCAGGCTCCCCACCCCCCAGCAGGGAGTCCGCCTCGGGACTCGATCCCCGAACCCCGAGATCATAACCTGAGCCAAAGGCAGACACTTACCCGACTGAGCCCCCCAGGCGCCCCCCAGGCGCCCCCCAGGCACCCCTAGCCGTCTCATTTCTTAAATCAGAATAATGTGTAACGCTACCCTGAAGGTTGAAGAGTGCACGCCCTCCCGCCTGCCCGCTGCCTGCCCTGCAACCCAAAGACACACGCAGGGGACACGTAAGCAGGACCCACGGGTCCCCCAGCGGCTCTGGCATCGGCACGAGGCGGGTAGCAGGTTGGGCACCAGGGGACACAGGCAAACGTGCCACTGTGCTTACGAGGGGCTTCATGCAAGTGCTGAGGTGGGGCTAGATGACCTTCTCGGCCCCGGGAGGCTTGGGGTGTTGCCCCCACACGGGAGAAAGGTCTGGAAGGGAAAGGAGAGCTGGTGAGCGAGCAGGACAGGCGAGGCAGCCGGAGCGGCCTGGAGGCGCAGTGTCCCGGGCAGGCCACTAGGCGGCTCCGAGGATAACAGATGACAGATGACAACAGGCTGCGGGCGTTCCCGCTCCAGGCTCCCCGGCTCCGGAGCAGGCCCGCGGACACCAGGCGCGGCTGGGACCCAGGGGCCGGGCTCTCTCAGGTTGGGGCTCTTCTCCATTTTTAGAGGCCTCCAAGGTGGGAGGGGACAGGCACCTTGACGGAGTCCTGCCTTTAGCCAGGGCCTGGGGGTGAGGATGGCATCGGCCTGCCCTCTGGTCCGCGTCTGGGGGGCTGAATGGAGACAGGAGGGAGCCCCCGTCCCACCTCTCTCCTGCGAGCGAGCAAGCGGGGTGCGGTGGGAGGGGAAATCGGGTCCGTCTTTGAATCCCTCCTTCCTGTCGCTTCTGGCTGGGGCGCCAGGGAAATGGAGACAGGAATGCCCCACTGCAAGGTCAGTGGGAGGCTTGGTCAGAACCTAAGCCCTCCACGAAGGAGGCCCGTCCTCCAACCCCACCCTGCCGGTGGCTCTCCAGATGCTGCGCCTCCCAACTCACCCGGAAGGGAGCCTCACCTGCAGAGCTCCTCCCCAGAGCTAGAGGCTTTGTGGCCGAGGTAATCCCCAGCCCCCCTCACCCCCAAGTCAGCTTCTCTGAAAGCCACGCTCTCCCCGATCCTCAGCAGAACTACCAGGTGGGGCCCCGAAGTGCCTGGTCCCCGCGCCCCGGGCCCACCCAGCCCTGCTGAATCAGACCGCCTGGGGGTGAGGCCCGAGCAAGCCTGGAGAGGGGGGGTGGGGGTGGGGGGACCTGCTGCCCCAGATCACAGAGGAGTTCCCTGCCCACCCTCCTCCTCCCTCCTCCTCCAGGCCCCGGACGGTCGGGGGCAGTGAGAGGCAAGTCCCATCAGCACTTTAAACCGAGGCTGCTTTTTTGTGACTCACCTCCCAGACTTCCTGCAACAGGCATCTCTAAATAGCAGGGTCCCACCCTCTGGCACAGCAGACGTTCTCCCCGGGGGGCGGGGAGGGCGGGAGGTGGCAAGGTGGGTGCCAGGCTAGGGCAGCCCAAGGGGGACCCAAGGACAGAAGACACGTGGCCTGTGCAGCTCAGGGGGCGCCCTGGTAGGACATCCTGTTTACAGGCTTTTGTTATTAAAGGAATTGCTGTCAATCAAGGTAATTCTAACCCTAGATGAGCAATAAATATGCTCCCAGCTAATCTTATGGGGATTTTATTGGCACCTTGGGGGCAGAGGTTCCTTTACCCTGCTCACCCCCGCCTCTCCATGCAAAACCCTGCTCCCCAGCTGATCCCCCACCTCCCCCTCCGGCCCTCCCCAGCCAGGAGACTAAGCAGTGAAGACAGAAGGCGTCCGGGCACAGGGCGAGGGCGGCTTCCCGGGGCTACCCGGAGGCAGGGGGTGACCAGAGAGCCTGACATAACCCCGGGTCGACCTGGCGGGATCAAGGCGGGCCTGCCCCCCGGCCCCCGGCCCCCGGCCCCCCGGCCCCCCGGCCCCCGAGGAACGGCTCCGGGAGTCGGTCCCAGCGTGCTCCAGGGGCCCGGCCGGCAAGTCCCGGCGCGCGGAGACAGGGCAGCGGCCCGGCCGAGCGCCAGCCGCGGCGCCCCGAGTGCGCGCCCGGGAGCGCGCGTCGCGCACTGCGCAGGGGGAGGGGAGGCCGCGGCCGCCGCTCGCGGGCGCGGTAGTGAAGCCTCCCAACAACTTTAACTGTCAATCAGACTTAATGGGGTATTAAAAACTGGGGGGGCGGGCGGGGGGTGGAAAGGGCAGCCCTCCCGCTCCGCGCCGCTGCGGCCCGGGGCGCGAATGGATAAGGCGGCGCTGCCGAGGGCGCCCGAGCCACACGCGCGGCGCACCCGGGCCCTCTCCAAGTTGGAAAGGACAAAAAGAAGGAGATAAATGTAACGAGGCCGGGAAAGGGCGCCGGAGCGAGCGGCCGGCCCCGGGGCTCCGCCGGGAGCGCGAGGCCGAGAGCCGGAGGCGCCGCGAGCGCGCGCGGGGGCGAGGCGCGCGCGGAGGGAAACTGACACCCGGACCCCCCGCTCCTCGCGCGCTGCGGGCCCCCGGGTCGCGGTCGGGCAATTTGCAGAATAGCGATGGGTCGGGAGACCTCCGCGGGCTGAACCCGGGGGCTCCGCGCACGCCCCCCGCCCCCCAGCACCAGCACCTCCAGCACCTCCAGCACCTCCAGCACCTCCAGCACCTCCACCACTTTTTCTCTATTTTTTTTTTTTTTTTTTTCCTGGAGAAGGGGTGGGGGGGGGCGCGCTACAATTTGGAACCTTTTTTTTTCTTTTTCTTTTTTTTTTTTCCAATCTTGCACTTTGAAACCTCGGGACTGTAGCAGGGTGCGCGCGTGCGGTTGGTGCCTCCCCCCCCCGCCCCCCACCCCCACCCCACCCCACCCCCACCCCCACCCCCGCCGCTGCCTAAACTCCTCTGCGAGCCTGTAAACATTTACCTGCGAATTCCCCAGCCCCGGCGGCTGCTGGGGCAAGAGGCTTCTTGTTAGAACTTTCCACCTCCGGCTTCCCCTCCAGCCCTCTCTGGCTGTCCCGACCTCCGCAGACGCTTTGCTCCTCCCGAGCAGAATTTATCTCTTTTTTTCCTGTTTTGTTTTGTTTTGTTTTGTTTCTCTTCTTTTTTTTTTTTTTCTTTTCTTTTTTTCTTTTTTTTAACCCTCACCCTGTGTTTTGCATTTGGGGAGGGGAGGAAGAGGTGGTTTCCAAGAGTGGCCAAGGTGGGACGCCTCTCCGACCCTTGATTTGGGTTATTTATTATTATTGTTTGCGGTGCTTTCTTTTTTTTTTCTTTTTCTTTTTTTTTTTTCTTTTTTTTTTGGTTGCTGTGTGGCTCGGTCCGGGGAGTTCCGCCGCGCCCCCCCGTGCGCCCCCAGCCCCCACCCCTCCCCGCCCCCCCCCCGGCCCGGCTCCGCGGCGCGGAGGATGGTGTGGAAATGGCTGGGCGCGTTGGTGGGGTTCCCTCTGCAGATCATCTACCTGGTGGCCAAAGCCGCTGTGGGGCTGGTGCTGCCCGCCAAGCTGCGGGACCTGTCACGGGAGAACGTGCTCATCACCGGCGGCGGGAGAGGCATCGGGCGCCAGCTCGCCCGCGAGTTCGCAGAACGCGGCGCCAGGAAGGTACGAGCCCCGCGCGGCGTGGGGAGGGCGCGCAGGCCGGGGGCGCGCAGGCCGGGGACGCCCCCCTGCAGCCGCGCCGGGACCCGCGCCCCCGAGCTGGGCACTGTCACCTTGCAGAGGTCCCGGGCTCCCAACTGTCTTCCTAGGGCAGGTCCGGAGCTGCCCCGCTCCTGTGCCTCGGCGCCCCTCCGCCCACCCCCATGCGCACCCCGAAACCGAGGGCGCCCTCCCATTACCCCGCACTCCGCCCTCCCTCCCTCCCTCCCCAAGGAAGGTGCTGCGCGTTCCCCGGCGCCCTCGCCTCGGTGCCACCACCCCGGGGAGTGCAGGGTGTGTGCGCTCCTGGGTAGAGCCGGGAGCCGCCTGCTTGCTGGCTCCGGATTTTCCTTGGCAACCCGCTTCCCAGCCCCAACCCGGCGGCTGCAGCTCCGCAGGCAGCGAGCCGGGGGGATACTTGCTTCGGGTCTGGAAGGGGGGAGAGGTCTCGCTCGCCTGTGCCTGTGCAGCCGGGCCTGACAAGCACTCCCACGCCCAGGTGTTTGGAAAATCTAGAAAGAGGGGGACAGTAGCTGACACAGAGTCCTTGTTCTCACCTTCAACCCTGCCCCCTCCCCTCCCCCAGATGCAGCCCCAGAGGGGTTCCCTTCCCATTAAATGGGGAGGTGGCACAGCGCGGGGAGGGCCCCCTCGCCCAAGGGCTGCCCTTCGCTTTGGGGCGGGTGCAGCATCTCTTCCTCTGGTTTTCCCAGACCTGGTGCCTGCGAGTGGGGAGGGTGAGCCGGCTGTCACCCAACTCTGACCCAAGCCAGGCTGACTCACCCAGTGACTAGAGCAAAGGAGAGAGAGGGAGAGAGAGAGAGAGGGGTTGGAGGCTGGCAGGCGGGACTGTCTCCAGCCGGCCCTGCGAGGAGGAAGAGCGAAAACAGGGAATTAGTTTGAAACTTCAACTGTGGAAGAACGAGGGGGTTGGGGGGGGGTGAAGGGGCCAGCAGAGCCAGCTGATCTGACACGGAGCCACATACCTAGGGGATTAAGTAAATATGTACTGTAGAAAACCAAACCTGCATGTAATTCCAGGTTGCTTTTGTTTTGTTAAATACTGCCCCGAGATTTACAATTCCTCCGGGGTGGCTCAGGCGGGGACTGAACTTTGGAGTCCGAACTATCAGCCGGAGCCGATGGCTCATTAACTCTTCCCCTGCCGGGGGCGTGGGGGAGGGGCGGCTGCGGCCGGGCGGGCGGCCTTTGGCTGTCCCCGGCTCCCGCTTCTCCTTGGGTGGTTTGGACAGCTGCTTGACCTTGCAGTTGGAAGGGTAGTTCGGAAGTGTTTTTAACCCTTGGACACACCGAAAAAGGAGAAGTGAGAGTTGTTTCATTTTCCTGGGGTGAGGCCCGCCGGAGGGTTCCCCAGAGCCCCGGGTTGGGGGGAGCCGGATGGCACGCGGAGGTGTCCTTGGGGGGGTATGTGGGGTGTGGGACGCTCAGTGTGATTGTCATTCCTTAGCTGTCTGCATCCCGCAGAAACTTTCTTCGGACTCTTCCAGCTGGCCCAAGTCCTGGTCTCTTTTACTGCTTTTGTAACTGGCTGCAGTAGGCTTACGAAGAACTCTTTTAGTCAATCTGGAAAAACTTGACTGACTATAAACAATCCTAAATTAAAGAAGTATATGGCATTGGCGGCGGCGGCGGCGGGGGCGGTGGGGGGGGTGTTGGTGACTCGTAAAACAGTGCAGAGTGGCACCCTGCAAGTTCCTGCACCGGGGGACCGACCGTGTCCCACCTTACTAGGAATGGGCATCCTCTTCCAGGGAACAAACTCAGGGCCGGTTAGCAGTATGTCTTAGATTGGTATCCGGCCACCGGAACGGGATCCATAGGGGCCTGTGAGACTTGCAGTGCCATTCGTGCTGGGGTTAGTCATCAGCCCTCAGGATGAACCCGAGTGCTCCCTCTAACTCGTAACTGTCTGACCAATTACTAAAGCTACTTTTTAATGAGCCCTCCACTTGCTGCCATGGTGGGGAATTTGGAATCTGTCTGAGTCCATCTGGGGCCAGTGAGAAGGCCCCGGGACAATCCCGAGCCAGGAGTGTTTGGGGGCCCACTGGGCTTGGGACAGAGGGCCGGGTGTTGTGGAGTGGGGACTTTCCAGGAGCCCACTGAGTGGGTTGTGGGTTTCGGGGTGGTCCTGGAGCCACTGCAGAGAGCCAGGGAGGGTGGCACCAGCCACAGCCTGATTCACAGATGACTGTCCTTCCCTTCACCTCGGCAGAAGGAGAGGCGGCAATGACAGCCCTTCCAACCTGGATTTGGGTGGGATTGGATCTGGAGGGGGAAGGTCCCCAAAAGGGAAAGAAAGAAGGAAGACCATAGCCTCTGCCAACAGGTGGCATATCCCAGAGGGAAATTCGTTTACCTTTGGGAAAGAGTGACAACCCGGTTTCCCATAATGATCTTTGGCAATAGGTGCCGGTGGCGGTGGCGGTAGTGTGCTTTAGGCTGCAAAGGTGACCCAAAGGAGGGTTTTTCTTAAAGGGACACAAAGGCTCCGGGAGCTAGAAAGCTCCCCACCTGGAGACATCTGTCCCTACCCACAGCTCACGGAGGTTAACAGAGGTAGGGCTGGCCATGGTTAGGGGCTCCAGGCGGAAGGGTCCTGCTCCATTATTCCCACTAGACTCCTTTTTCTTATTTTCTGTGCTCCCTGGAATTCCTCCCATGAAAGCAATCACTGAGCTTGGGCCCATCCCTCTTCCCCTCGAGGCTCCTGGCTAGCTAGTCAGCCTGCACAGCCTCCAAAGTCTTTGACCTTGACAGGGTTATTGGCAGGGGCCCCTGGGAGGAGGAGAAGTGGACTATTTGTTTGGAAGTATTTGCAGTGGCTGTTCCAGCTTTGGCACCAACATGAGGCAAATGGCTAGATTAAAGTCCTGGGCTGTGACTGCAGGCCCGTGGAGGCAGGCAGGGGCAACAGATGGGGGCCCAGTCCAAACATTTTAAGGAAGGGTCCAGCTGGGACTCGGGGGGCCATTCATTTCAGGGGGATAATATGAGAGCTGGCTCAGAGTTGCCTCTGCTTTGCTGTTACTGAGTTTGCATTATGTGGGTCGATAGCCTTGTTCCTAAAGCAGCTGGCGAGGGACTCGCCCTTTCTATAGATCTGTGAATCCTAGTCTCCTGCCCTGTCCGTTCAGCAAGTCCCACCTCCTTCCCATTCCTGGCGCTGGGGCAGGCCCAGGCCCGTCTATGCCACGATGACCGTCTGGTTCACCGAACCTGCTTGCGGTGTCCGTCAGGTGTCTGGCACAGCTCCAGGCCTGGAGGGGGGTGGGGGTGCAACAGAGATAAATAAAGACCCAGAAACACGGCTAGGTGCTCAGAGGCAAGGCACCAGTTACAGTGCGTATTCCTCTCCTGGCCGCCCTAGCAAAGTACCACTACCTTGATGACTTACAGGGAAAATGTTCCCTCGGTTACGGAGGCCGCGGGTCTGAAATCCAGCTGTGAGCAGGGCCCCACTCTTTAAAGGACTCTAAGCGAGACTCCTTCCTTGCTTCTAACAGCTCCGTGGCTCCTGGCGTTCCTTGGCTTGTGGTGGCACCTCTCCTGTCTCTGCCTCCCCACGGGGCCTTAACCTCTCTGTCCAGCTCTGTGTCCCCTCCTCTCCTTGTAAGGATACCAGTCAGTGGGTAATGACGCCTCAACCAGTAATGAGCCTTAACTAATTACAATCTCCAAAAACCCTATTTCCAAATGAGGTCACATTCAGGGCTTCTAAAAGGGCAGGAATTGCCGGAGGTAGGGGAACGCCACCCCAGGGCGGGGGGGTGCCCAGGAGAGCTGTTAATCTGTAACAAAGGCTCGCAGAAAGCTTCCTGAAGGAGGTCGCATTTGGGTTCCAAGCAAAAGGGATGTGGAAAGGTCACTCCAGGCGCAAGAAACCACCGGGTCGGAGACTATGTACCCCACTGGAACTGGGAAAGGGAGGCAGGAGGCAAAGAAGGACGATGTTATAGAGTGAGCTAGGGAGCTGGGGAGGTGAGCAAGCGGTCGGTGTCTCCGACCCTGAGTCAGGCCAGTACAGAGGAGAACAGGAAAAAGGAGGAAGAGAGGGGATGGGTCCAGGCAGGGATTCTTGTGGGACCCAGAGCCACCTGGACGAAATATCTTCTTAAACACTGATGTGGGAAAGTCACCAAAAAGGGGGTGCTGCGGAAGACAGCAGTGGCCCATCTCCCCCGCCCTCACCCTGAATGCAGACTTTGCTGGAAATTTCTGAGAAAAGGATCTGGCGCCTGTTTGATGCGGCTTAGAGCAAGAAGGTAGGCCACCTGTTGGACCTGTGACATCCAGAGAAAGCCTTTCAGCTGGTGGCATCAGGTCCCTGGGTTTCCAACAAGGGGCCTTGCACTTTGGACTATTACAAATGGGCAAACACCTCCCTCCTACTGACCCGCCCACCTTCCTCGGGGAACAAGATGACGCAACTGGGGCCCAGTCTTGAACCCGTGGCCTGGCTTACCTGGGCTGGGAGGCAGAGACTGGGTTCAAGGCCCAGCTCTGCTACAACCCCAGGAAAGTACCTGCCTTGTCTGGGCGGCAGCTAAGAAGCACACCTGTAAAATGAGAGAGGACACAACGGCCCCCAAGATCCTGGCCTTAGAGTTCTCATCTCGTGGACCCGCCACCCGG
This sequence comes from Vulpes lagopus, assembly GCF_018345385.1. Lineage (NCBI taxonomy): Eukaryota > Metazoa > Chordata > Mammalia > Carnivora > Canidae > Vulpes > Vulpes lagopus. The sequence goes on from NC_054831.1 coordinate 133,011,449, forward strand.
GAAAGCAACAGACTGCCGAGCTCCCCGCGTGGGGAGGAAGAGACCTCTTCAGAGCACATTTGTCCTGTTCGCTGCTGATCTCAGCCTTTCTTGCTACTCATCAGACCCACCGACTGAACAAGCAGCCGCGCGGTGCTGGGAAATGTGCCTGCGCTGGGTAGAGGCTCCCGGCCGCCGCTCAGCTGTCTCAGCACCTCCAGCTCGCGTCCGCCTTGGGTTTATTTCAACTCTTACAGGAGATGCTAATTTTTTTTTTTTTTTGACCTTTAGCTTTCAGGGGATTGAAATGTGGCCCAAATGCCCCAACTAGTGTATCAAGGAGAACTGCCAGCCTTTATCCTAAAGCCACCAAATTGTGCCTCAGGGCTTTAGAGGACGCCTACTAGCTCTAGTGCTACTGCGCTGAGCCAACGAGCTCGCGTTCAGTGCACCCAGCCCGTGCACCGGTGCTCACGTCGACTCCAGGCTCTCCTGAGCTTCGAGCTCCGCGGAGCCTGTGGCCCTGACCCCTGCACGGAGCCCTCTGCTCGCTCGCTCGCTCGCTCCTTATGGTTACTTCCCCTGCTCCGTTTCCATCTTGTTATTCGTCGAGGGCATCACTGAGAAATGACCTCAGCTGTGTTTCCCAGAAGGCAGCCCTCGGCCGTCGTCGTCGTTCCCTACCTAGAAAAGCTGTCTGGTTGTCACAGTCACCGCAACTTGTCCCGGAAGGACCTTGTCCCGACCTGCCGCCACCTTCAAAACCCAACAGGGTTCTGGGCATCGGGGCAGGAATGATTCCAGACCCAACCTACTCCCCTTTATCCTCGTGCAAGAGCATGACGGCACCTAGAATGTTAGAAGTGGCTTCCTTGTCGTTGACTTCAGAAGGCACCATCTAAAAATACATCCAGTATATGAGATATTTGCAAGGAAACATTTGAAACACATGATTCAGATGAACCGTGAAGGTCAGGAAAAGTCAAAGCCAAATGAAAAGGAGAACAGGGAGTCTGTTTAGACGCTGGCGTTCTCCGATGCACACGCGTCTACTGTGGGACCCGTGCGGGAGCGATTAGAGCCCCAGAAAAACCAGTCCTCGGGATTCGCAGAAAGAGGGCACCAGATAGCTGACCGGGTTAGCGAGTGAACGGAGGGTGGGAGCTCATTCATTCATTCATGCATGCATGCATTCGCTTGTTCATTCATTCCGCGAATCTCTGCACCTCCCGGGTGCCCTGTACACACTCCTGGAGATGCAGTAATGGGCGAAGCAGACAAAAATCCCCAGCCGCGCAAACAGCTGACAGTTTTGCGGAGGGGACCGACCGATAATAAACAAGACACATAACACAGAGCACATGAGGTTGTATGAAGTGCTGAGGGGAAACCCAAAGAGGCAAAGCAGACCCAGAGGAGGGAGTAGCCTTCCAGGCAGGGCTGGGTGCAGGGGAGGGGTGGGTGCCGGGCAGGGGGTGGGGAGCAGGGCCAGGCAGGTGGGGATCAACAATCTCCGTAACTGTCTGTGGCCCGGAGGCTGAGTGAGGCTGGGAGCAGTTGGAGGGTTTTGAACAGGGAAGTGAAGAGCTAAGGAAGTCTTCGCAGGATCCCGGGGCTGCCAGAAGCCAGGACGAGGGGCGCACAGTCAGGCGGCGGGAGCTAGCTCTCAGGAGGCCAGGGCTCCCCTCCGCAGCCTCCCCGGCAGACTTGCTCTGCCCTCCTCCGAGCGCGTTCCCAGCCCGGCTGTGCTCTCAGCTTCGCGCGTGGGATTTCGGAGATGCTGGCCGTGTCCCCGACATCTCTGCACCCGCGTGGAAGTGAAGGGGCCGGCGGCGCATCTAGGCTGGAGCGGCCCCGGTGGAGTGGGCGGGAGTCCTCCGGGACCCAGGCCTCAGATCAGAGTCTGCTGGGGACCTGCTCTCTGCTAGGTCCAGCTCGAGGGTGACAAGGCCCCGGGGTCATTGTGACTGCGTCCGATTGGCTCATCGATTCAGCCGGCGAGGCTTTGGAGCGGCCCTGGAGAAGCACATAAAGGAGGCTCTCTCCTGGTGGCACTTGGGGTCTGGTGTGACGACTGTCTCCAGATTGACAGCAACCGTGATGTTTTGGAAAGATGAGCCAGCTCCAGCAAGGTGACGTTAATGGCAATAAAGATTAACGCCCCCCCCGCCCCCTCCCAAAATAAAATAAAAGCAAATGTGTTGGTGCCCAGAGTGAAGGAGACACTTTTCTGTTCCACTTTGTCAAAGGACCTTCCGGAGCTTTGTGGTCAGTATTGGTCAACACTTCGAGAGGGTCCTTGAGCAGCTGGAGGGTGTCCAGGAAGCGGGCTCCAGATGACCAGGGCTAGAAGCCATGGCCTAGGTTGGATGGCAGGTCCGCGGTGTTCGGTTGAGGACCTCAGGGGCTGGGGATGGAGTCGGCTGCCTCACGACGCACGGAGGCAAGGGACCTGGTCCTGGTGGGATGGTGGGCCGCGCGGGGCCATGGGGAGGCCTCGGGGATGCAGACCCGGGTCCCGCCCCAGGAGCGCCCGCCTGCCCTCCGGAGCTTTCTGTAGCCCAGCGGGCTGCTCTCTAAGTGCGAGTGCCGTGGGGAGGTTAGGTTCTGGGCGGCCACCTGGGTCCCTTCCACCCCTTAGGGTCTGGGCACCATCGTTGCCAGAGTGACATCAGTGAGGACAGTGACCCGGGCAGGGGGCAGAAGGAGGAGTGGACACCAGCATCCATCAAGCAAGGTCTCAGCACAACCTCCCCAGGGGCCTCCGGGGTTATGTCACTGCTCTGCCGGGGTTTTGCAGGGTGCTGGAGAGAGGAGGGCGCACGGTGCAGGGCCAGCCCCGTTCCCGTCCTTCATGCCGACCCCCAGTCACACCTCCTCGGGCTCCTAGGGGTCCCCGTGACCGCGTGCCATCTGCCGCCCTGGTGCTGTAGTGACCATAGTGCTGCGATGACAGCCCCCCCCCCCGCGTGACTGTGGCACCGTCCCCGGCTCCGTCCGGTGGTCTTGGTGACTGTTGGGTGCTGCTTCACCTCCACGGTCTTGCCCCTGCCCGGAGGCGGGTGGGATCGGCAGCCCGTTTGTAAGCTGGGGGTGATGTGAGAGGCCTGGGAGGTTCGGCCTCAGGCAGACCTGGAACTCAGGACTCGTCGCTAGAAAACTAGGCCCGTGGCGGTTGGGACAGATTGTCTGGGCCTGGCCCTGCGCGTCCCGGCCGGGGTTACGGGGGTCGAGAGACAAGTGGCCAAGTACACAGAGGGCTCCGCGCAGAGGCTGGAGAAGCTGTACCAGGGCCCACAGGATGGAGTAATAGGATGGGCCGGGAGGGGGTTCAGGTCCCCTTGACAAAAACAGTCTTTCAAGCACCCAGTGACCGTGGTTGCATACAGTGAACGGGGGGACGCTCGCCAGGGGTCAGGGTATCGGGGCTTCGGAGGGTTTGCTGTAAACAACCAACTGCTAAGCAGGAAAACAACACAGTTGTGCTTCACTCATTTGACAACCAGGGTAGCACCTCCAACCAGGCGTGCGGGAACAGGGAGTGCCGGCTGCCTCCAGCTCGCTCCCACCCGGCCGGGCCCTCCCGCACCACCGAGGGCTTCGGTGGTACAGAGAAGGGAGCAATCACTGTTCATTAGGCGAAACCTTAGAAGACTTCTTGAAGGAAGTGGCAGCCGAGGCAGTTGTAGTCAGTCTTAACCTTTTGCTGGTTGCAGGACCCTCTGAGGACCCGAGGAAGGTATAAACCCTGCCCTGAGAAGAATACACAATGCACGTTTTTATACTCTTACGGGGTCCTTGGGTGTCCCGATGCCACCAGGTTAAGAAGTTTTGCACTGGATCTAATCAAAATCCACCCAAGTCCCTCAGGCTTGGCTTCTGGTTCAAGACTAGAGCTCATAGCACAGCAGGGGACCCTCTGGGGTCCTGTGACCCAGAAGCCAGAGCCAAGCCCGGGTGGACAGCACAGATGGGCGGCCGGGTGGCTGCTAGGTAATGCCGACGACAGCCGCCGGGCACGGGCCACCGGGCCCCAGCCTTCCTGGCTCGGCTGGCCATCCCCTGCTTTGGGGAGCTCAACCTCGAATTCCCCTTTCGGAGGCCTCTTGGGGAAGCAGCTGGAAAAGCATTTCGATCGTGAACGATATGATCATTTCGTCCACATTTGAAACCTGCTCCCGGGAGGTGTTTGTGGATAACCGTCTCCCCCGTGTGTGCCGCACTTCTCCACACCTCTGGCCTCTCCGGGCCCCCAGAGACCCCAATGTACCACTTGAGTTTCTGGGATCCGGTTTTCCAGACTAGGTTCCAGAGTACCCGAGGGATTCCAAGAAGGTGGAGCCACTTGGGAGGTGGAGAAAATGGGGTTCGGAGGGGCCTCGCCTCCACTTCCCGAGACCAGCTTCACGTCTGTCTGTCTGCTATGCTTGAATTCCGTGCAAAATTTTTGGGTGCATTTCGAAAGAATGTCATTACTCTAAATAAAAAATACATAAACATAGCTGTTCTAGGAACCACTCCGGCCACAGCCCCCTCCCCAGGCCACCCTCGATGGCTCTGCCACAGTCATCTCACCGGGTCCCCAATCTTGGCTCTTTACCCCAAGGTGAGGAGGCTCCACACTGCCGGGACGTCCTCTGAGCCGGTTCCTTTGCCTACGGGAGAGGGTCCCCACTAGTCCTACCCCAGGCGCGTGGACCCCCTTCCGCTGCCACCACGGGGGAGTCCGTGAGCTAGAGACCCCAGCGTCTCAGGCAGGATGGGGGCGGCCGCCCGAATTCCGCGTCCAGCCCTGAAGGCACGCGATGCGGCCCCCCAGCCCCAGAGCCACGGCTTCGAGAGGCAGAGGCCGGCCCACCGACCCCAGCCCTCACGCATGAATTTAATCCCAAAAATCCCAGCTCCCAGCAAGCTGCCCTGTGACCTTAGACCAGTAACTTTCTGTCTCTGGGCTCCAGTTCCCCTGTCTGAAAAACGAAGGTGTGAAGATTCAGGGAGATAACATCCTTTGTAGGAAAGGATGGCTCCCTCCAGGCGGGGTGGGGAGTCAGGGGCCGGGGCAGCTGCGGGGGGACAGTGGACACCCCCTAACCGCCGCTTTCTACCTTTTGCTTATTGAAGCAGGTACGAGGTACATGCAGGTACGAGGGGCGTGCGGCGGGGGGTGGGGGTGCAGAAGGCGAAGGACACGCGGCGGGATTTGTCCTGCTCCCGAGATTCCCCAGGAAGGTGGTGGTCCTACGGGTGCCCCAGAAGCCCGCAGCAGGCTTAGCTCTTGACCCCTTCTAGAAGCAGCGGGAGGGACTCTCACCCCACAGGGAGGGCTCAAAGCCCGGTGCTGGTTCCCCCCCAGGCTGAGGCCTCCACCCCTGTTGAGATGGCTGGTTACGACCCCCCACCCCTCGTGGGCAGGGGCTGGCCCGGCGCAGGCCCTCCCGTAGCTGCCGGGTAGAGGCTCCGGCCCCAGCTGCCCGCTTCCCTCCGTGGGTGTAGCCGGCGTTTTCGTCTCTGCATCCAAGTGGCTCAATGGGTCGGGGTTGGCGGTGGTGAGGCCGAAGTCACAGGTTACCATGGCAACTCAGCACGCTTTGCGGCCCCTCATTGCCAGGTGTCTCTTCCCAGAGACTGCAGGCCCCCTAGGAGCAGGGGACAAGGCTTCCTACTCGCCAGGTGTCCCGGGCACGGTACCAGGCGCAGGGTGGGCACTTCATAAATGTTTGTTGCCTGAGCAAATGCATGACCCCCCCCCCCCCCCATCCTAGCTGGTTAGAGCCTGTGTTCACTGAGCACCTGCTGGCCCAGGTGGAGGGAGCACTGTACATGGAGTCAAGGTGTTCACCGGGCTCCAGCCCAGTGGGCTCCAGCGCTGGTACCGTTACCATCCCCTGCCCACTGGTCAAGGCCCTCAAGGGATGGTCACACAGCTAGTGGGCGGCCAAGCAGGATTTGAGCCCAGGGGGTCCTCGAACAAGCGAGGTGCGGTGCCTCTGCGGAGCAGAACAGGTCCTGCGGACCGCACAGCAGACGGTGCCGCCGCCGCCGGGGGCTCCACGTGAGTCAGCGTGGGCAGAGGTAGCCCTCGGATTGCTTCGTTGACTCTCGTGACCGGAACGCCCGTGGGCAGGTCTGCTGCCGGGCCTGGCTTCGGGCTCCGGGGGCTCAGGACTTGGTCTGTCTTGGGCCGGGCCCCCTCCCCGGCCGCCCGGCTGCTTGCGTCTGCCCCCAGCTGCCTCCAGTGCCCCCCAGCTCCCAGCCCACAGGATAGACCCGGGTCTTCTCAGCAGTTCTCGAAGGGAACTCCAGTGCCCCCGGCTGTGACAGGGTTGAGCCTGAAGCCGTCACTACTGCAGGGTCACAGGCCCGTGTGAGTCGAGGGTGGACCAGCCCCAGCCAGTCACAGTGTTGGAGAGTGGCGAGGTGGCCTCCTGTTACAGGAGCGAGCGTGTCGGGAGCAGGTGTCAGCACTCCGGGTGAAGGTGTGCAGTCATCTCCAGTGGAAACTTCCAGGAGAACCTGTTAGCCAGTCCTCCCGAGTCTAGTCCTGCAGACCTTGTCAGGTCACTTCCAGACACTCCGGGGCTCAAAGGGGGAGCTGAAACCTCCTTGCCCTCAGGGAGTCTGCAGTTCAAAGAGGCAAAATGAGCAGCCAGTCAAGCTAGACTTCCTTTGTGCCCTTTTCTAGAAGATTGAAGGCCACCGTGATAGGAGAGTAAAGGAAGGCCCTTTGCTGGGTCCCTGTTCATAGTGGTGTTTCCCGGGTGTGAGAAGCCAGTTCTCCCTCTTTTCTGGCTACAGGCAGGTGAGCAGGAGGGAGCCCATACTGGGTCCTTCCAGGACCCCAATTCTCTGGGGTCCTTGAGGCAAGGACCCCCAGGACCAGGGACCCTGCAGAGCCCCGCCAGCCAGTGCAGGTGCTGGGAGCCTGGCGGGCAGGTCGTCCCGGGGAGCTGGGGCCAGGTGACCACGAAGGGCAGCGCGAGCTTCCTGCAAACAGGCACCAGACACACCCAGGCCATGACAGGCCACCTTTGGCTCCCGTCCCCGGATGGGGGTCCCGCCTCACCTCGCCGGGCTACTGCCCCGTGAACACGCAGCCGAGTGCAGCCCCGTGGGCGGGGAGGTGCGTCGTCCTGTGCTGGGGGCCACCGCGTGAGCCTTTGTGTTGGGAGGGGTGTGTGGGTGTGAGTGTGGGTGGGGGGTGTGCCTACACGCGCGCACGCGTATTGAGCATGCACACCCGCCTTCATTTGTTTTTCTTGCTCAGATTCAGCCAACTAGAGAATCGTAGTTCAGATTTTAAGTTCGAAAACCAACAAACCAAAGTCCATACGTTGGCTCTTCCGCTTACTTTGCTGAGTGACCCTGGGCAAGCTTCTAGACCCATCCGAGCCTCAGTTTCCTCATCTGTAAAATGAAGACTCAGTGAGATAATGTAAAGAAAGTCCTGAGCACAGGGGCAGCGGCTTGGGGGGCTCAGGGGTTGAGCGTCTGCCTTGGGTTCAGGGCGTGACCCCGGGGTCCCGGGATCGAGCCCCCCGTCGGGCTCCCCAGAGGGAGCCTGCTTCTCCCTCTGCCTGGGTCTCTGCCTCTCTGTGTGTCTCTCATAAATAATTAAATACAATCTTTAAAAAAAGTAAGTCCTGAGCCCGAGGTGAGTACTCCGTACACGCTGGTCACGGTGGTAAGGCCAAGTCATGTTGACTCTCCACTCCCACCTGTCCTGTACTCTCTTTACAAAAGCATCTCTTTATGGTTTTTAATTTTTTTTAAAGATGTATATATTTGAGGGAGAGAGCACGTGCACGAGTGGGCGAAGGGACAGAGGGAGATGAGAGCCCGGTGCGGTGCTCCATCTCACAGTCTCGTGACCCTGAGATCGGGACCTGAGCCGAAATCAAGAGCCGGACACTTAACCGACTGAGCCCCGCAGGCGCCCCTGTGTCGGGTTCGTTTTAGGCAAAGCTGGTAGGTTCGCTGGGGAGGGGCTGCCGTGCCCCCGGGAGCCCACAGACCTTGGGGCAGACATGGAGTGTGATCCCGACTCCTCTGTCCGGCGGCCGCGGCCCAGGCCCTCAGCCTCTCCGTCCGAGCTCCCTGCGCTGCTCACGCACACGCTCGGGGGCGTGAAGCAGCGCGCACTGTGCTCTTGGGGTTCTGGAGGTCAGAAGGCCGGCACGGGCCTCCCTGGGCTCAGGCCAGAGGGTCAGGGGCCCTCCTTTGGAGGCTCTCCGGGAGGATCTGTATCTTGCCCTCTCAGCTCCTAGAGGCACCTGTGTCCCTTGGCTCGTGGCCCCTTCCTGGGTCTTCGAAGCCAGCAGCTCCCACGCTCACATCTTCCTCTTCCTCCAGCTCCTGTAAACCTTGTCTGGTTTTAAGGCCCCTTTTGGGATTATACTGGGCCCATCTGGATCATCCAGGATAGCCTGTCCTTTTTAAAGTGAGTTGATTAGCAAATTTAATTCCATCTGCAACCCTAATCCTCCTTTCCCTCATAAAGTAACACATTCACAAATTCTGGGGATTAGGACCGGGTGTCACCGGGAAGCTTTGTCATCCGCAAAGTGACAGTGCTAATCCCAACCTCCCAGGGTCATTGGGAGGATTCCAGGAGTGGTCCAACCTGCTGAGCAGGGGCTCAGAAAATGCTGGTTGGTCCTGCCCTGAGCACCTGCTGAATCCAGAACTCTGTTCCAGGCGCCACCCAGAGTCACCAGGGGTGGAAGATGTCGCAGTTCCCACACGGCGCAGCTGGCACTGTGACCAGGGCAGTAGGACATCATCAGGGGAGGTGCCCTTGGAGAGCGAACCAGAAACAGGGGACTTTAATGGATCCTGTGCTGCGTGGGCAGCGGCTCCACATAAGAGACTACTCTGGGTCAACCCGGAAGGCCCTCTAATGGGGGTAGATTTGACAGGAGGGACGGGCAATCCAGGGGATGACCTTGGGTCGTGGGGACCAGGTGCACATCACAAGGAAAAAACACAGGCGCCTGGGTGGCTCCATCGGTTAAGCGTCTGCCTTCGATTCAGGTCATGATCCCAGGGTCCTGGGATCGAGTCCCACATCGGGCTCCGTGCTCAGTGGGGAGTCTGCTTCTCCCCCTGCACCTCCCCGCACCCCTGGCTGCTGGCGCTCGCTCCCTCTCTCTGTCTCTCTCTCTCTCATACACACTCACGTGGGCACACTCTCTCTCAAATAAATAAATAAAATCTTAAAAAAACAATAATAAGGTTCTGGGTCCCAGCCTCAGTCTAGCCAGGGAAATGGACCAGTGGCCCCCAGTGACGTGTACCACGTGACGACTGTTCTGACGGGCAAACCGTGGTGGGACCCCAGTGGGCACGGGGTCCGGCTTTCCAGCCAGTCTCTGCAGTGCTTCCTCGACATTTAGTGATTTTCAGGGACAATCCGGTTTGCTCCCCAGAGCAACCCTGCGAGGCAGGATATTCCTGTCCCCATTGTTAAAATGAGAAAGCTCGGGCTCAGAGAAGCCGAGTCCTCGCCTAACGTCACACAGCGCACAGGGTCATGGGACTGGCAGGCAGGCGCTCTGACTTCTGGAGAAGGCCGGCTGGCCATGTCAGCTCGGGGCCTCAGGTGAGGAGGCATCAAGGAGGGTGAGGCCGAGACACCCCGGGGCAAAGGGGGAAGAGCCAGTCTGGAAAATAGGAGACGAGCTTTCCTGGGTAGAACAGGGGTGCAAGGAGGCTGGCCTCGGTGGCCACGTGTGCGGGTGGGACTTGATGGCAGAGCACTGGGAGCCAAGAAGCCTTTCTATGCGGCGCGGGGCGGACTGGGCTCCCGGGAGGTCGGGGGAGGCTGCTTTTCCAGCAGAATCCTCCCCTTCCTGGGGGCTGGTGCTCAAGGGAAAGCCTTCCTGGCCCAGCTTCCTGGGCTGGGGCTGAGGCCCACGCGGGCATCCTCTCGTCTGCGCAGGAGGCCTGGCCAGGCCGGTCCCTGCTGCAGGGTCCCACTGCTCCCCGAATGCCCCAGCCGTCGCGGCCCAGATCCCCAGCCCCAGAGCATGACACCAGCCAGAAGGGTCGGCTCCGTGGCGTTTGACCTTCGTCCAGCAGAGATTAAACCAATTCCTAATTAATAGCCTGTGGGATAGATGGTTACCTTGGCACAGCTTGCAAGTCATTTAAAGCTTGTCCTCAGGAGGCCCGTCCATAAATCATGGTCCGTGAGCCGAAGGTCTTCCTGGGACACGCCAGCTGTTTGTCAGTGGGCACAGGAGCTCGGGGGCCCCCGAATGTCTGCTTGGGACGGGGTGGGGGATGCCGAAGGAGCTACCCCGGTGAAAAATCTGTCTTTTCTTTCCCAAAATCTGTATTCTCACCTCCACCAGCAGCCCCCAGGAGTCCTGCCAGGCTTGGTTTCCCAGCTCAGCCACTCCTGGTTGCACCCTTGACCTCTCCAGGACCTCAGTGCCCCATCTGTAAGGCGGGCCAGCTCCGGCCCAGCCCCTTGCAGACTTGCTTGAACGTACGGGTGGATTTAAGAGGGGCACATAGAAAGGAACCGAGAACCTTGGAGATTTGGGGTTCGAGAGGTTGCAGAGCTTGAGACCAGCCCCTGAGCTGTAACGCTGGCGACCACTGTACGTGACTGTTTCCCCGCTAAATCTATTCCGCTTCTGTACCGACCACTTTTGTCTTGCACGTGCAGAGTGGGGGTGCCGGCAACTGGGGGTCAGCCGCCCGTTGGGATGTGCCGTCCACTCCGCATCCTGGGATGCATCCATCGGAGCCGTGCTCCCTGCTGTCAGGGAAGGGGGAGGCATGTGCCTTGGCACTGAGTGCCCCTCCGCTCACAGCCCTGCCCGGCTTCCGGGGCATGGCACCTGGGGGGCACTCAGGGCCCCACGCTCAGGAGGTTCCCGCATTTCTGAACGTCCCGCCGTTGCGGTCTTGAAATGCTCAATGATTCTTTAACCTGGGGCCCCGCGAGGGAGGTGGCCGGTGCTCACGGTAGCTGCACCCCGTGCACGGTCCGGCTCACCCCTCCCGAGGTCCCCCTCGGGACGCCGTATCACCCGTTCCGCGGGGGAGGCAACATGACAACATGATTCCATTCGTTCATTCACAAGCTCCTCGGGCACCTGATGGCCATGCCCGGTGCTGGGAATTCATCCCGGGAACCTGCGTTCTAGAAGGTGTGTGTCGGGGGAGCAAAGAAATGACGGTTAACGTTTCAGGCCGTGACAAAGTGCCGTAGAGACAATAAAACGGGGTGATGTGAGGGAGACAGATTTAAGTGTGAGCTTCAGTGCCAGGGAGGCTGGGCCGGGCGCTGGCGTGAAGCTGTGCTTTGCTGCGTCCCTGGGCCCCTTTATAAAGATCCGGGGTTATTTCCAGTCCCCCCCTGTCCTCATAGGACTTCAGTTAGTAGGACCCGTGCGGGAGGGCTCCTTAGCCCACGGGGCTGATTCCCCGTAGGTCCCCACGGCCCCAGGCACCCACAGTACACTCAGGAGGCAGGTGTGGTGGGTGGGTGGGTGAGCGGACGCCCTGCCTCGGTGTCTCCGGGCGTCTCCGGGCGCCTTGGAGGCCCCGAGGCCCGGGGGGGGGGGCGGGGGGCGGGGGGGCTGCTTGCACTTTTGACCTTTCCACCAGCACGGGGAGGCCGGTTTCGATTCTCCCCGCTTCCCCCAGAGGGAGATGGTGAAGCCCAGAGATGCCAAGTGACTCATCCAAAAGTCACACAGCAAATCAGCTCCAGAGCCCCGCGCTTCCCGCCCCCGAGGGCGGTTCAGACACCTGGTGCTGCCAAGGGCCGCAGCCCGGGGCGGATCTGGGAGCTCCGGGGACAGGGGGTCCCTGCGGCCAGGGGCGGCCGGTGGGCAGGCCACGCTGGCACTGCTGACCCCCGAGGGCTCGGCCCCCAGCGCCTCTGCTTCCGCGAAGAGGCCCGAGCTTCCCAGAAAGCCGAGCACAAAAGGCAGGCACTTCCCCAATCTGTTGGGCAGGGCGCCCGCAGCTGACCCCCGGCCCCCGGGGAGGCCGCCCTGGGGTCCCCAGCCGAGAGGCCGACCCCAGATGGAGCGGGGAGGAGGGAGGCGGGAGGGAGGCGGCGCTCCAGCTGGGCCGCTGCCGGCGGGGGGCGGCGAGGGTTCACGCGGCGGCCAGCAGACTGGCTGCGTGTTGCAATGTCTGGTGGCGTTTGCAGCATCCTGTCCGCGGCAGCTGGGGTAACCTCGGGCCGCCGAGCGTGTGTGGCGCAGGCCCGGCCTCCAGGCCGCTGGCACCTTGCATCTCATCTGCAGCTCCGGGGTCAGCCGCGGGCCAGCGGAGCCCTGACGTCACGCGGCGTTTGTTTACCGGGAGGGAGGAAGCTGGGCGGCGGCTGGGGGGCGCCCCGACCGTCCCCCCACTGCCCCCACCTGCCCCCCACCCAATCCCCGCACCCCAGCCCCACTAGGCCCTCCTCTGCCCCATGTGCACCCCGCCCCATCCCCAACGCAGCCCCCCCACCTCCCCTGCCCCCCGCCGGCCCCCACCTGGCCCCTCTGCACCCCAGCCCCAGCCCCACTGGGCCCTCCTCCACCCCATGTGCACCCCACCCCATCCCCAAAGCGGGGGCCGCCCCACCTTCCCTTCCCTCCCCCGGCCCCCACCTGGCCCCTCTGCACCCCAACCCCAGCCCCACTGGACCCTCCTCTGCCCCGTGTGCACCCCACCCAGCCCCAACCTCCCCCCACCCCACCCCCTCGGCCCCCTCATCCCCATCCCCATCCCGGCCCCCCCACCCCTCCGCGCTGCTGCGGACACCTCCCAGACGCCCCCCACCTCCCCCCTCCACATCTACCGCCCACTGCTCCCCTACCCTCTCCTTTCCTTTTCTATCCGCCAAATGGGCTCCCTGCCCAGTCCCCACCCAGGACTCCAGCCCAGCCCCACCCCGCCCCCTCCCGGGACCCCCGCGGGCCCCCACCCTGCGCCCGCCCCTGGGCCCACTTTCAGAAAGACTTCCTGGAGCCTCCTGCCAGACCCGCTGAGGTTTCGCCCGGGCTCCTCCTGCCACCCCCTCAGCCCGTCATGTGAGCGCGGACCCGCCTCCCTGCGGATGGTGGAGGCTCGGTGGCTGGTGGGGGGGGCGCTTTGTTATTGGAAACTGCTGTGTCTCCCCGCGGCTAGGTGGGTTCTAGGTGGGTTCGGGGCGCTGGACTGGCATCGGGGCACCTCTTCCTGCGAGGCTGTCCTTGCCACCTGGGACCCCACCCTCCCGCGGTCCCTCACTTGCCACCCCCGCCCCCCATGCTTGAGCCAAGTGTTCTGGAAGTAGAAGCACCTGGGGGTGGGAGTCAGGATCTTGCTCTTCTCCATACCTGGACCTGCCAGAGCACACCTTCCCTGGAGGGGGAGGCCCCGGGGCTCGGTGCCTGACATCGTTTCCCCATCTTCTCAGGCCAAACCCTCTTCCTGTGGCAGCCAGTCCTGAACCCCTCCTCTCCCCCCAGCTCCACCCAACTGCCCCAGCCCCCCCCACTTTCCATCCCTCTCACCTGTCCCCTGCCTGTAGGGCATCTCCTTACCCCCCCCCCACTGCTCTGGTTCCCACCCTCATTCCAACCTCCCCCCATCCAGCAGTCAGGACTTATTCCAAAATCCAAGTCAGAGGCTGTTATTTCACGGGTCACAAGGCTCTGAAGGGCTTCCATTCTCGCTGGGAGTAGAATTCAAAGCCCCCCATCACCCCCCCCCCAGCTACATTCCCTAATTTCATGTCTCCCACTCAGCTCTGCCCCTTGACCTCCCCCAATACCCTGAGCTCATTCCCCCACCCCCACCCCCGGGCCTTTGCACTGGCTGTTCCCTCTGCCTGGAAGGTTCTTCCCCTGATGTCTGCATCCTTCCCTCTTTCACTTCCCTCAGTCTGCCCAAATGTTACCCCGCCGGAGGGGCTTTCCCTGCCCCCACTTGCATTTAATACCACTCCTACCCCGTGACCGTCCACCTAGCCGGTCCTGCCCCGCCCATGCACCTTTGGCCACCTGCATGTATTACATAGTCGACTTGGTCCTATGTTCGTTGTCCTCGTCCTCCCCATTCCCATGAAAGCAAATGCCGGGAGAGTGGGATGAACTTGTGCCCTGCCGTGTTCCAGGGCTTGCGACCCTGCCCCGCACGTAGCCGCCACGCAGTAATCTCCCTCGAATGTGTGAGTGAGTGAGGACAGGGAGTGGTGGAGGAGCTTGGCTTTGGGGTTCAGGTTGAAGCATTGCTTCGAGACTTGTGGCAGCGTAGCCCGCGTGGGTGACTCGGCCTGTCTGAGCTTCAGCCCTGCACTGCAGTAGTGGCCACGTTTCTCAGGATGGTGCTACCGACGGTGTGCACCGTGCTACAGGGTGGCCTGCGACCGCTGGCTCTGCTCTCCCCCTCTCGCCACCTCGAGGTCAGGTGGTGTTCTCTACCAGGAGGTCCAGACGGGGGAACTGAGCAGAGGTCATGGGGCTTCAGCTAAGCAACTCTGGCCCGGGTTTTCCCACCCCGCCACCCCTCCCCCCAGCTTTTGCCACGTGTGGTCAAAGGGTAGACAGAAGGAGGTGCAGCCCTGGGGGCCAGGCCCATAGGCTCTTAATGTTTGTGAAAAGAAACATCAGCCCTTGAGTTTCTGGCTGGAAGTGGGAAGTTGTTCTGCTCTTCTGCAGAGTCAGCCTTTGAGGTAGTTTCCCCTGGAGGGTTTTCCCAGTGGCTCCCGAACCAAAAGGATTCACAAGAGTCACACCCTGGGATGGGACGGGACGTAGCCCAGTGGTCACACTTGGATTCTGAACAGTTGCGGAGACATGGCTCTTGGCAGATGGAAGTATGAGGTGGTGGGGGGCGGGTGGGGGGTGCCCTCTATCCTCAGGGACGTAGGACCTCCTTCACGGAGGGAGATGTGCGGCCCAGGGACCGGGAGAGATCTGGACAGTAAAAGAGCAGGGGCGTGCACAGGGATGTTTATGGCGTCTTCATGCCTAACTGCCAAGACTTGCACCTCCTGGCCCTCCCGTAGGTGAACGGATAAATCAGCCGAATCCTTCAAACAATGGGCTGTTATTCGGCACCAAGAAGAAACAAGCTATGAAGCCACGAAAAGACATGGAGGCACCCTGTGTGTTACCCAGTGAAAGGAGCCAGCCTGAAGAGGCTGTGTACGGTGATTCCAACTCCGTGACATTCTAGAAAAGGCCGAACCACGGAGTTCTTTAAAGGGTCATTCATTGCGGGGGGTTGGGAGGAGGGGAGGATGAACAGGTGCAGCACAGGAGACTTTTCGGGCAGTGAAGCTCTGTGTGGTGGTGCAGTGGTGGGTACATGTCGTCATACGTTTGTCCAGACCCACAGAATTTACACCGGGAGTGAGCTCGGGTGTCAGCTGTGGACTCCGGGTGGTAGGGACGCGTCGGCGCGGCGTCCTCAGCGGTGGCAAGGGCACCTGCCACCCTGCTGGGGGATGTTGGGATGTTGGCAGTGGGAGGCCGTGCAGGAGTGGGTGCGGGGGGGGGGCGTGGGAAGTCTCTGTACCTTCTGCTCAACTTTTCCGTGAACCTAGAACTGCTCTAAAAAAACTAAATCTTAAAAAAAAAAAAAAAAAAAAAAAGCCTCCAGGGGCCCCATAGTGCCTATGGATCAAACACGTTCTTGGTCCCAGTGGTCAAGGGCGGTGGTGATTGGACTCTACCTCGACCCGTCCGTGCTGCCGCCCTCTCCCGGGGCCTCCACGCCACCAGCTCCGCGGGACCCCACGCATGCGGCTGCCCCCCTGGAAGAAGTCTCCTCTTTTCTCTGTGTGTCCCTTTTCTGCCCCTTATAAGGACACCTATCTTTGGATTTTAGGGTCCACCCTAATCCAGGGTGATCTCTTCTCAAGATCCGTAAATTAATCGCATCTGCAAAGACCCTTTTTCCAAACAAGATCACATTCGTGGCAATCAGGGGTTGGGACTGGACGTACCTTCTTGGGGGACACAAGTCAAGCTGTTCACCCCCGCAGGGCCGCCGTGAGGACTACACCTAAAGCGCCTAGAGCAGGGCCTGGCACACAGTGAGCGCCCCAGGAGCATTAGCCGGGGCCGCGGTCCGCCCCTCCTCCTCGTCCACGGGAGGACCACGGATGCTCCCGGCCCACCCTCTCCCCCCACCACCTGCCCTGGGCGCCACACTGGCCTGTGCTCGGGACAGTGGCTCCTGTCCTCACCTGCCCTCTCACCTCAGCCTCTAAAGGCCCCTGGTCTCCTCTCAGGGGGCTGATGGTCGTCACTGTCACCCACACAGCAAATACTTGGTTGGTGGGACCACGTGCTGCCCCGTGGCAGGTAGACGCTGGCCATCCAGTCCTTGTCGCTGCTGTGTGCTCAGTGACAGCTGTGCGATGAAGACATACGTATGTCTCTTTATGGGGTCACTTTGCTCCCGCAGGGGAAGTGCGGTGGCCAAGGGCACAGGACTGGGCCTCACGGCCAGCAGGCTGGAGTCCCCGCTGAGTACCTTCGGGTGTGTCCGTGCCTCGGTTTTCTCACTTACAGAACGGGCTCAGCCTCCCTCCTAGCGCTGTCAGGGGACTAGGGGAGAGACTGCAGCGGGGGTCCCACAGCAAGCCCGCGGTAGCCAGAACCTTCTCGGCGGCCCGGGCAGGGAATGCAGCCCTGGCGAGCCTGTCCTGCCTGTCACGCGGGCAGCTTGGTGGAGCAGGAGCGGGAAGGGGGAGCCGCCTCCAGCCCAGCTCCCATGCAGGGAGGCCCGGTGCCTTTGCCGGGGCCGGTGGAAAGCTCACAAAGTCCAAAAGGTCTCGGGGCGGCGTCCCATCGCTGTCCTGGATGTGGGGGCGTTGCCTTTGGACGAAGTGCTGGTAGGCTGGCTGCGTGCGCGGGGACGACAGGCTGGCGCTCCCCGTGGGCGAGAGTAGAGGCAGCCGGTTGGGGTCCATCCCCAGGAAAAAAAGCTTCTGTCCTGGAGAAGAAAGGGTTAAGGATCCAGAGCCATAGCATGAAACTTTATTTTTAGCAACAGAATCTTTGTACAAATGGCCCTTCTAGAAGACTAATAAAAGTGGCACCTGGGTGGCTCAGTTGGTTAAGTGCCCAACTCTTGGTTTCCGCTCAGGCCCTGATCTCAAGGTCCGGGGATCCAGCCCCTGTTGGGCTCCACACTCAGCAGGGAGTCTGCTTCTCTCTCCCCCTCCCCCCTCTGCTGCTAAAATAAATAAATGAATATATATATATATATATATATATATATTTTTTAATGTGGGTCTGGAGCCCGATGCAAACCTGGAGCCTGATGCAGGGCTGATCCCAGGACCCTGGGACCACCTCCCAACCTAAGGCAGATGCCTGACCAGCTAAGCCACTCAGATGCCCCAATCTTTTTTTTTTTTTTTTTTTAATGTCACCGCTCCAGGTGGCCAGGACCCTGGCTACCAAGCCTCCCACCCCCAGGGTCCCCAGAGCTCAGCATGAAACCCTCTCCTGGGAAATCTTCCTACAGGGCGCCCTGCACCCCACCCTGAGGTTGGACAGAGTCCCCACCTCCGTGGGCCGGGGGTGTGGACAAAGGAGGGTCTTTCTAAACCGGAGAGGTCCCTAAGATCCTGTGATTCTGCCCCAGTTAAGGCTGTGTCTGGCAGCAAGGCAGCGAAGGCCAGTTGGGGTCCTCCAGGCGTCTGTCACCCCAGTGACTCCAGTTTTATGGGGGGATAGTGGGATCTTCTGGGAGCAAGGGGGGGACCTATTTCTGTTCTTGGATTAATAGGAATAATAATAGCTCGTATTTACCATATCCTTCTGCACCTTCCCAGCCACCCTTTGAAATTAATAACGTGAATTGATAGGGAGGCCCCGTGGGTTTTCTCAGTCTGTGTAACGCCTGAGCGGCGCATCGGAGAATTGAGCCCGTCCGGCTGCTGAGCCTGTGTTCTAGGCCACTCTACTCAAAAGGACGGGGATCTCTTTTTGGAAATGGACGGGGCTATGAAGGAGGGGAAAAGTCAAAATTTAACTTGTACCGGAGGGCGCGTGTCCGCACCCCTGCAGGGCACTCACCCACCCCTTCCTGGCCACACTGATTTTTTTGTTGCTTGCCCGTTCTCGTCTGGCCACAGGGATGGATCCGTATTGATGTCTTCCCGCTGGAGGTGCTAAGAGCGGAGGAAAGCTCTGCAGCTCTAAATCGCGACCCTCCCAGCCCCTACCCTGCCGTGGTTTGGGGTCTCTGGTGGGTATTTTCTTCCTTCTGAGAAGCCAACCCAACCCCACTCCGCTCCAAGACGTGGAGCCCATGAGACATGAACTGTTCTGCTAAAGACGTTCCCAGGGACCCGGATCTTTCCGGGGCTGCCAATTATAAACAGATGCTCCTCCCGGGACCCACCCAGAGACCACCCAGCTCACGTCACTGGGGGGGGGACCGTGCTCCGCAGCGGAGCTCCAGCAACGAATGCCAAGTCCAGGCGTTCGTGCAAAGCCCTTCTGGGCAGAGAAAGCAAGACTGGGTGGAGAAGAGTCACTCACTGTTCTCTGGTCAGCAGATTTTTCTAGAGACCTCCCGGAGCCAGTGGCATGTGACAGTGTTAGCTGGCTTTTACTCCGCGCCTGGTGCTAAGGTTGTAGGATGGACAGAGGGGATGGGATTCCCCGGAGGGCCTTGCCAGCTTGTGGGGAGGCGGCGGTCAGCATGGGCGGTGGGCACTGCGCGTCCTCAGTCCCCCTGCACCGCAGCTTGTAAGCGGACGGACCTCGGGCGAGTCCTCTGACCTGCCGGGGCCTCACGGGAGAACGGACAGAGTAACCTTAACCACTTAGGAACTGTGAGGATGAACGGAAAAGACCCGGAGGTACCGAGCCCGTGGGAGTGCTCACTGGCTGCTGGCTGTCGTGGGCATGGGAGGGAGGATGGAAGGAGCCACCGGGAGCTGCAGAACGGAGGGGCCCTTCAGGCGGGGTTCTGTAGGACGAGCAGGAGCCCAAGTAGCCTTGGCATCGACAGCAGAGAAAACCGGCCCGTGCCGGGCACCAGGTAGGGTCACAGGGGACTCGGAATGGGGGAGATGGATTCCCTGCCCCCGAGAGGCAGGATGCAGACGGCAGCTGGTGAGGACAGCGCGCGTGATGCGAGCGTGTAAACCCTGACTGTGCGGCCTGGGAGCCTCCGCACTCACTCACACAACCACCGGGAGAGAGATCCAAACGGGCAGCCCCGTTGCGGTGGAGGGGAGCTCCCAGGAGGCAGCGTGGGGGCGCCGGGGGGCGGGAGCCAACCTGGGCCAAAGGCTGACGCTCAACCACGGAGCCCCCAGCGGCCCCTGACGTCCAGCTCTTGATTTCGGCTCAGGTTATGATCCCGGGGTCCTGGGATCAAGTCCTGCATCTGCTCCCTGCTCAGCGGGGCGTCTGCCCCTCCCCCCCATTCTCTCTCACAAACAAATAAATAAATAAAAAACACCTGTTCGGTTTTTAGGGTTGACCTCGTCCTATGCGGACAAGGCTGCAGTCTTCCCACGACGTTAGATCCCTCAGTACTTTCCGGGTGGTGAACGCGCATCATTCTAACAGCTGCAGCTGAGGGGTGTCCAGAGGCCATGCCCGGTGTCCCAGGCCTTCACCTCAGCAGGGGTGGGTGCTGACCGCGGGGGGGGCCCGCTTCTGGAGCCTCACCCCCCGCAGCACCCCGTGACAGAGGCGGTGGCTTCTCTCCTGCTGGGAAACCTCGGCCCGCATCCCAGCTCAGTTGGCTGCGTGACCGCAGAGAAGTAGCTTAGGCTCCCTGGGCCGCGGTTTCGCCATCTGTACCGTGGGCACAACAGGGCTTCCTCATCAATCCCCAAATTTACTTATTTATTTTTTAAAGATTTTATGTATTTATTCACTAGAGACACAGGCAGAGGGAGAAGCAGGTTCCCTGAAGGGAGCCCGATGTGGGACTCGATCCCGGGTCTCCAGGATCACGCCCTGGGCCAAAGGCGGTGCTAAACCGATGGGCCACCCGGGCTGGCCCAAACCCCAAATTTAAATGAAGTCCCCGCACTCACCCTCGATCCCACTCGCCATAATGTGTGTCTGACGGTTTTCTCGCCCGTCACTGTCCCCTCGCTGGAACACGGGCTCCCCGGGGCAGGCACCACGTCCATTTGGTTCTGTGTTGGGCCTCAGCACCGGGCAGGGCAGTCCTGTGGGCAGACAGATAGACAGACGACTGCGACAGACGGGGAGCGACAACACGGCGGCTGGGCACCCACGCCGGAAGGACGCGGGGGCCGTCGGGGCAGGTTCTCATGCAGGACCCCAGCCCACTGCGCCTGGAGGTCGGGGGCTCCCCTGCCACGGGACGGGGGCCCTGGGCTCTGATCCTGCATCCGTGGCCCCCGAGGGCGACTCCGGGCAGTCACTTCGCACCTGTGAGCCGCAGAGGCTCGGCCGGAAAAGTGGCTCACGGCCTCCGCTGGGGCTGCTGGGGGCTGGGGCCGGCAGGGGTGGCCCACGGGTGGGAAGCCCCTTACTTAGGAGCCCAGCCTGAGAGCGGGTCCAGGGCCACGGCCCTCCCGCCTCCATGGGCAGCCCTGGGAGGTAGCTCTGAGGAGGCCAACTGGGTTCCGGGGCCGCTCAGCCCGCGCTCCTCAGGCCCGTGCCCTCCCCCCGCCCACCCGCCCCCTCGTTCTGGCTCTGGGGGACGTGGGCAGGGGCCACATGGGCAGGCCTGCCGGGCTGCACCTGCCGGTGTCCTGGCCAGTGACTCTGGGTCCTCTGAGGGGTCTGAGCAGGGGACTGGATGAGGAGAAGCTGGGAAGGGGCCGTGGCAGGAGCAGCTCCAACTAGGCCTCCACTCAGCTCTCTCTCCCTCCTGTCCCCAGAGGACCAGCCCCAGGCCACCCAGCAAGACTCACACGCCTAGGCCTGGGCCTCGTTTTCGTCTGAGACTGACCCCTTGCCCCCTTCCAGGGTCCAAGCTCTGACCTGCCTCTTCACCTCACAACTCCGCCCCAGGACGGTTTTGAGGCTCTGGGGAAATCTGGATCTCACCGAATCTTGGTCCAAGCAGACTCTGCATTGCAGGTCCTGGGACCCTAAAGGGCTCAAAGGAGATGGGATGGTCTCAGCCTTAAACCCCCTCCCAGCCCAGCCTACCTGTGGCCTTGAACATTTGTTCACTCAGCAAATGGCACATGCGCTCCTGGGCCCTGGAATATGGAAACAACAAGCCAGACTTGAGGACCCCAGGGGGCTCCCAGCCGGTGGGGTTGGCGTGAAGTGGGCAGAAAGCAAACCTGTCCTAGGGCCCAGGGAGAGGTGGGGGCATGAGTAGAAGGAAGAAAGGAGATGTGGAAGGAAGGAAGGAAGGAAGGAAGGAAGGAAGGAAGGAAGGAAGGAAGGAAGGATTGGGTGGGTGGATGGAAGAAAGGATGGATGGATGGATGGATGGATGGATGGACGGAGGGAAGGAAGGATTGGATGGGTGAATGAAAGGATTGGGTAGGTGAATGGAAGGAAGAAAAGGAAGGAATAAAAGGATGGATGGATGGATGGATGGACGGACAGATGGGGTAACAAGGGAGGATGGTAGACACCGGTGACCATGACCACAAGGCAAGGCTGGGGCTTGGTGGAGCGGAGGATGCTCACCTCGAGTTGCCTGCCTACAACAGATGTTTGTTTTCTTCTTCCTGAGTGAGTCTCCCTGGCCCTCCGGGAGGAACACGTTCTAAGTCTGTCTTGAGTTCAGCAGACGGGAAGGCGTCCCCCGGGGCCCGTCGAGTCGAGTCTGTCTGCACGTGGTGCGCTTCTGTGGTCACGGAGAGCCACTGGTGGAATCCTTCCTTGCAAAACCCATCCTGCACTTTCAGATTCAGTTGCAGGAAATAAAGTGGTTGGACTTCGGTGGGGTCTCCAAACCCGGGCTTTCCCAGGGATGTTTCAGAGGTCGAGAAAAACACTTTTATTTTCTTTTTAAAAATACTTCAAAAGTTTAAAAAAAGGGATCCCTGGGTGGCGCAGCGGTTTGGCGCCTGCCTTTAGCCCAGGGCGCGATCCTAGAGACCCGGGATCGAATCCCACGTCGGGCTCCCGGTGCATGGAGCCTGCTTCTCCCTCTGCCTGTGTTTCTGCCTCTCTCTCTCTGTGTGACTATCATAAATAAAAATTTAAAAAAATAAATCTTAAAAAAAAAAGTTTAAAAAAAAAAAGTAAAGCCATGGGAGACCTGACCAGCTCCTTAGTGGTGGAGACCGCCAGCTACACCCTTTGGGGGCCCTTTCCACTTAAGTAAAAGTCCTGAGATTTTAGGTACACAGTTGATAAACTGTTCCCACCCCCAACCACTTGCGTGTGTGACTTTTCCCTCTGCCGTGTCACAAAGCAGACTGGAGAGATCCACGGGGCTCTGGGTGCTGGGTTGAGCCACCTCCGTCACCCCCACTTGAAAATGTTGGCCTGCCCAGCACAGCCTTCCCCTTCTCGTTACCAGAGGAAGAACGTATGCAGTTGGACGTGCAGTTTCTTCCTTTCCCTTGTTTCACACCCCGAGACCCATATTGGGTTTTATTTTTCAAGGAGGAATTTCGTCGATAATTTTAGAAAGAAAGAAGAAACAAAAATAGAAACCCACCGGACTAATCCCCAGGAAAACCTCAACTCTTCCTTTTATCTTTTTTTTTTTTTTAAGATTTTTTTTCTATTTATTTCTGAGAGAGAGAGACAGAGACGGAGACGGAGAGGAGGGGCACAGGGGGAAGGGGAGGGACGAGCCGACTCTGCCCTGAGACGGCCGACCCGGATTCGATCTCGCCACCTAAGCCAAAATCAAGAGTTGGATGCTTGGCAGGCTGAGCCACCCAGGCGCGCTCTTCCCTTTATTTTGCCTCCAGCCCCCCCGCCGGCCCTCTGTGCTGACGAAGCTGAGTGTCAGCCAGGTTTCTTAGCTGCCCCGTCTTCCTTCGCCCTTTTACCGACGACGGGGCCTCAGTGGCCCATGCCCTGTCGTGTCGGGGGAGGTGGCTGTTCTCGCTTAGGCCAAGGTGAGAATTAGCCAGGCTTGTCCTCGGAGCCGTCTGTGGCCAGCCCTTCATAGATGTGTCCCACCCCGTTAGGAATCCATCTATCGCCCCACCAGGGGCACCTCCTCGTGGGCTGGGTCCCACGTTCGTTCCCTGTGGGGGCAGCGGCGTCTGCTGGCGCCCCTGCTCGCGCCCCCTCCCCAGTGCAGCCACAGCTCGGTGGAGCGCTCCACTTCGCCTCGGTGGGCCTCACGGCCGGACCTTCCAGTCCATTCTGGCGGCGGCTGCTCATAAACCCGGCTCTGGATCTAATGGGAGAGAGGCCAGCTTGTTCTGAGAACGTTCCGGAGAACCGTGCGGAGGGGGTCCTGCTGCGCCTGGCTGGGAGGGCAACTGGAACTGGGCTGGCAGGGGGCGTCCCGTGGAGACGAGTGTGTCGGGAGGACTTGCAGGAAGCACAACCACCGGTCGGTCGTAAATGGGCTCGGGAACCGCTCGTTCACTTCAGAAGCCACATGTCTAGAAAAGCATCTTGTTGAGGTGCTTTGCATACTCTTTGGGTCGAACCAGATTGGGCAAGTTGCTGAATTTCTGATGCCAGTCCCTGCATCACGATGGCTTAACTAATGACCGCCTGTTGGGTGCTGTCCTCCTCTCCTTCCAGATTGTTCTCTGGGGCCGGACTGAGAAATGCCTGAAGGAGACGACGGAGGAGATTCGGCAGATGGGCACCGAGTGCCACTACTTCATCTGTGACGTGGGCAACCGGGAGGAGGTGTACCAGACGGCCAAAGCCGTCCGGGAGAAGGTGAGGGCCCACCCTGAGCTCCGCTGGGCACAGAATGCCAGCCTCCGGGACCGTTCGCACCGGCCTGGGACAGAGCGTGGCCACCGGCAGAATGGCTGTTTCCGGGGCGTCCCTGGGACTCTCCGCGAGTGGCCCAGGCTGTGTGTGCGTGAGGGGGCCCGGGCACGAGTGTGTTACCTGCGGCAGGGATTGGGGCTGGGGCTGGATTGCACAGCAGGAGGAATCACCTGTCGGCCCCTTGGGAAGCTGAGACCTTATGTGTCCTAGAGCCTGGGGGCAGATGGCCCATTGCCTAGTCCCGACTCCAATCCTTGTCGTGACTCCGGCCGCCTGTTTGCACTGCGTGCACCAGTGAGCCGCCAGAGAGCAAAACCCACCCCGTTTTGGTATCTGGCCCATGTGAACGTCAACTGCTTTCGTGTAACGATAAGCTCGTTTGTCATAACCGTGCTCTACGCCGTAAAGTCCTCTGGGCCTCAGATCAGTCATCTGGGCCGGAGGGCGGGCACCTCCTTCCCACAAGTCCGGGTTGACGCTCCGGGAGATGATGTGGTTGCCCGGGGGTGCACAGCCAGCGTTGCGGGGGCAGGTCCTCCCACCGGGGCCGGCTGCCCTCACGGCCCCACGGCGCCCTTGCCCACAGGTGGGCGACATCACCATCCTGGTGAACAACGCGGCCGTGGTCCACGGGAAGAGCCTGATGGACAGTGACGACGATGCCCTCCTCAAGTCCCAGCACATCAACACGCTGGGCCAGTTCTGGGTAAGGGCCTGTCCCGGGCCCCGGGCAGCCCCGGGGTGACAGTGACCTGTTCCTTCCCTCCTGGGTGCCGTGGGGGCAGGGGGAGAGGCTCAGGGGGATGTCCGAGGACAAGGCGGCCGGCCAGCCCCAGGAGACATCCAGACGTACAGAAATGTGGAGGTCAGCACCCTCGGCGTCCCCCTCCCGTCCTAGGAGTGCCCGTCACCAGAGGGGTGCATGTGCCTGGGGCGGCCTGTTCGCCCCAGAAGCTTAGAGGGGCTGCCGGAGGCCGCGGTGCCCCACACTGACCTCCCGCCCGCCCCCAGACCACCAAGGCCTTCCTGCCCCGCATGCTGGAGCTGCAGAACGGCCACATCGTGTGTCTCAACTCCGTGCTGGCGCTCTCTGCCATCCCCGGTGCCATCGACTACTGCACGTCCAAAGCCTCGGCCTTCGCCTTCATGGAGAGCCTGACCCTGGGGCTGCTGGACTGCCCAGGAGTCAGCGCCACCACCGTGCTGCCCTTCCACACCAGCACCGAGATGTTCCAGGGCATGAGGGTCAGGTCAGTGAGCCGGGACTCACCGCCCCGCAGCCCAGGCCCACGGCAGATTGGGGCAGGGGCTCCGAGGGTGCACCGGGGGCGCTGAAATGTTCAATATCTCAGAAGCCCTTGATCTCTGGCTTTGTGGTCTCGCGCCCGATCCTCCGTCTGCAGGGCAGGGGGGTACGGAGGGGCTGTAGGGTCCTGCTCCTCGGGTCAGGGGACTTTACAAGCCAGCAGTGCTCCATGCGCGCAGCGGGATAGTCCCCAGCCATCTAAAGAGAATGGAGTGCTAACACCTAAACAGCACGGACGAGTCTCGAAGTATTGCTGAGCCAAAGAAGCCAGACGCAGCAGGGTGCATTCTTCACGGGTGCACCGCCCGCCCGAAGCTCTAGGGCAAGCAGATCCAGGCCACGGTGGGAGGAACCAGAACACTGACCGTCCCTGGAGGGATGGGGACGGAGCTTGGGAGGAGGCACCAGGGAACTTTCTAGGCTTTTCAAAATGTTCTCTCTTCCCTATCTGAGTGGCAGTTACATAGGTAAAAACTGCACTAACGATGGATGCCCTTATGTTGCATCAAATTCGAGCTCAATTTAAAGAGATGCTGAAGCCCAACCACTCTCCTCAAGGCCAATTAAGTCAAAGGGAATGGGAACCATTGGAGTACAGCTCATGCTTTGGAGCCAGCCACCCGGGGAGCCACCTCACCTATACCTGTAATGCGCCCTGTGACCCTGGGTCCAGGGGCTCCCACTGTGGCCTCCCTTGCTCATCTGTAAAATGGGATGATGAGTGGGACGCCTGGGTGGCTCATTCGGTTAAGCCTCTCTTGATTTCGGCTCAAGTCATGATGTCATGATGTCAGGGTTGTGAGATGCAGCGTTGGGCTTCACACTGGGCAGGGAAGAAGGGATGGTGGGAAGGGAGGGAGGAAGGAAGGACGGATGGATGGAAGGAAAGAAGGAAAAAAATGGGTTGATGTGGGTGTCCACACCTAGGGTTCTGGGATAAGGATAAAATGGGACCCGGCATGGAACTCCGTATGTGCATACAGTAAGTGCCCAATAGTTGGTGCTGTGATGATACGGGGTTGTGAAGGGGCATGAGGTCATAGGTGGAAGGACATGCCGGGCCACCCAACAGCTACTTTCCTTGCTTTCTGCAAGCAGCTGTGATGATAGGTTTGCCTTCCAAATTAGACGCACCGGCTTCCTCCAAAAACGAGGACCACGTGGAAGGTCCTGGTGGGAACTGAGTGAGCCAGCTGGTGGAGGGCCCTCCGCAGAGCGTGAGCCACGTGGGGATCACTCGGTCCCCTCAACGGTTATCACCGAGAGTGGGTTGGTGACACCACGGTGTCTCTACACTTGCAAAACCTTGAGCCAGTTTTGCCGCCTCTCTGAGCCGTACTTTGCTCATAGCTAAGAATGGAAATGGTATTTCCCTCGGGGGCTCCCGGGGAGGGTGTCCGGTGCAAGGCCTGCACGCAGGTGCTCAGAACCGCCACCCCGGCCGCCCTCACCCTCGGCGAGCATCTCCGCGGACACACATGTGATCCGTCTTCCTCGCAGATCACACCTTCCGTGCGCCCCGGAAATCCGTATTTCCACCTGACTCACCTGCAAATCCTCATAGATCCTGTATTTAGGGCGGGTTGGATTAATGACAGCTACTGCCCCCCCATCACCTCTTTTCATCTGGGCATACAGGAGGTGCCCAGTAAACGCACATTGGATGGAAGATCAGCAGGGGCACTCGGGGCTTCAGCTGGGCTGCAGCACACAGACCCTCCAGGCGTGCCCGTGTCACCTCCTGGCACTCTCCTCTCACCACGTTAAGGGAACACAAGGCTCCCCCAAGCCATTTCTCCGCAGGGGTGCGGAGTAGGGCCCAGACAGCCCAGGCCCAAGCCCCAGTTCTGTGCGACCTTGCACAAGGTACTTAGCTTTTCTGTGCCTTGTTTCATCTCTAGGAAGGGATCAGTACCGTACCCCCTGCCCCGCAGGTTAGGTGATCTCCGAGGTGGGAATCCACCAGCCTGCCTGGCAGGTCGGAAGCACTGGGTGACGGTTGGTTACCTGTGGATGAGCCATGTCTAACCAACTGCCATTTCTTAGGGGGAAAGAGAAGAAGAAAAAAAGCATCGGCTTCCTCGCCTGGGGCTCAGGCTGACCTGGCTTGAGCACCCCCACGTCCCCAAAGCCTCAGCTTCCTTCTCTGTGAATTAGAGCAAATGGCTCCTGCTGCATTTAGCAGAGGCCTGGCCCTTAGGGAGCCTCATCCCAGCGTGGGGCTCAGGCCAGGCGCCTCCCAGCAGGCATGAGCGCGCTCCCTGTCGCTTGCCAATCCGATCGTTCGTTTCCCACCCCCACGGAGAGCAGAGAGTGCGCCGCAATGGGTGAAGGGCTCAGGCAGCGAGGCGGGGGGGCTGCGGCGGCTGGGCACAGAAGGACATGGCCGCAGACCCCTGCCTCCAGACAGGACGAGCAGGACACACTGGGGAGCAGCAGGGTGTTCAGCGTCCATGTGTTCAGCAAGCGTGTAGTGAGCACCCACTGTGTGCCAGACCCTGCACCCAGGGGATAAGACAGGGAGCAAGACTGACCGGACTGTGCCCTTGTAGAACTCACAGTCTGATGGGGGACACAGGCCACCAAGAGGGACCAAGCAGGCCAGCAAGGCCATTCTAGATGTGGTCAGTGGAGTCGAGGGAACTAGGGGACCAGAGGCCACCCTGAGTGGACGGGCCGGGAACCCTCCCTGGGGGGACAGCTGGTAAGAGGCCCTGAGCCGGCAAAGAGCTCAAGTGGCAAGAACAGAAAGGTTGGCCAGGATTGCAGGAGCAGAGGGACCAGGCCGGGAGGGACAGGGGGTAGGCAGGGCTGGCGAGAGGGCTGGGAGCCCGGGGAGGGCGCGTCTGAGCCCGGCCGCAACAGGACCTGAGCGACGCTTCAGAGGATCCGTGGGAAGCATCTTGGAGATTGGGTCCCAGGGGGAGGGCCACGAGACCTCCGTTCTCAAGGGGAGACTCACTGGGAAGGAAAGTGCCAGCACTTCTGGGGCAGCGGTGGGGGCGGGCAGACCGTCCCAAAGGGGCCTCCAGCCTCCCAAACGGCAGAAGCCAGAGGGATGCCCAGGTACCTTGGCCACGGAGGGGTCAGCACAAGCGCTTGCTTCTCCGGAAGAAACCCATCTTGCCTCTCCCTGGGTCAGGTTCCCCAACCTCTTCCCGCCGCTGAAGCCGGAGACGGTGGCTCGGAGGACGGTGGAAGCGGTGCAGCTCAATCAAGCCCTGCTCCTCCTCCCGTGGACCATGCACGCCCTCATTATCTTGAAAAGGTACGGGCAGGGGGAGGAAGCTGGGGCCAGGCCTTGTGCTGGGGACGCCAGGTGGGGAGGAGGTGGCCGCGTGTGATCGATTAGTCATGTCTGCCACGGGCGTGAGAACCAGCAGAGGTGCCCCGTGTGCCAGGGGTTTCCTACACCGCGGATGGAGCCGCAGTTCCGAAACCTGTAGGTCTCAGGAGTCCTTTACAATCTTAAAAATTACAGGAACCCAATGCCCCCTCCTTTTTTTTTAATGTTGTATCTATTTTTAAATGTTTTTAATGTTTTAATTTTTTTTAAGGTTTTTAATGTTGTATCTATTATTAGCTACCCTTTGAGAAATTAAAAGGGAAACATTTTTACAAGATTTATATATTTGTTTCTACTTAAAACATTTATTCATTTATAAACAGCAGTAACAAATCCATTTCCTTTCCTTGTTAACATAAATATATTTTTATAAAAGGCGTATTCCCCCCCCCCCCCAAAAAAAGAAAAAGTAGTAGGAAGAATGACCTTTTTTGCATTTTTGCAACGTTCTTTATTGGCTGACTGAACTACAGACAACTGGATGCTTATATCTGCTTGGGATTTTAATCGGTTGTGATGTCACGCGGCCTCCAGAAAACTCAGCTGCGTGGGGTGCGAGAGGAGTGCAGAGGCAGATAGGTCGTAGTGTTATTACGAAGACGGTCTGACCTCTGAAGGGACTGCAGGATCCCCCAGGGGTTCCTGGGTCACACTTTGAGAACCACCGTTCCAGAGACTAGTGCTTGGCCCCGATGACGGTCAGGAAGTTCAGTCTAATGCGGGGGGATAACCGGGATCTCAATGTTTGGGACTCACAGAAACACCCCGGGGGCTGGGCTGGTCGGGTGGGACGTACAGATGGGATGAGGACAGGTGACCCCCGGAGGTGAGCTTCAGAGGAGATCCTCCTCCTTCAGAGTCAGCCCAGCATCACATTTCCTAGGACCTCCTAGGCTTTGAGCAGCACATCCTGCCCATCCCAGTCTCACCCTGAAGGGGCCGTTCCAGGTGCCCACCCAGACCTGGTGCTCAGGGCCCGTGGACTCCGGGCTCCTCTGGGCCTCCGGACTTCTCTTGCCCCCACCCCCCGCTCCCCCACTCCCTACACCCCTCTGACCTGAAAGGCCTTTTCGGGAAGTGCGGGACCCAAGTGCCTTCTTCAGACCCCGAAGCCCAGGAAACCGGCTGCCGCCCCGGCTGTGTGTCTACGGCTGAGGAGCTGCTCCAAGTGCAGGCACCACAAGAGCCTCCCACCATCAGTCCAAACCCAAAGCTCTTTCAGACACACAGAGTGGGGGGGGGGGGGCCCGGGGGCACTGGGGCCACATCTTTGCCTCCCTTGTGCGTCCCGATTGTTGCTCTGAGACCCTCCGTGGAGAGTGGAGACTGCCATCCTCTGCTCCCCCTCGGCGGGGGGGGGGGGGGGGGTCTTCTCAGAAGGGTTTCTGCACATTCTAGAAAAAAGCTGGTCTGTCCAGAACACCTCAGTGCTCTCCGCAGTCAGCCCCCAGCCCCCGTCTCCTCCTCTGTCCCCCACTCCGGTAACACAGGAAGCGGAGGCCACCCCTCCCCCAGCCCCTGCACGGCACCCCCTTCCCGTCCTGCCCCCAGAGCCCGCCAGGGCCCTTCACCTCGATTTAACAAGTGGACTGAGGTCCTCTCTCTGCCGAGCCCTGCGCTAGGGACCGGGGTGAGAGATGATGCGTCGCCCACTGAGGCACGCGTGGGCCTGACAGGAACACAGCCAGGACACCAGCAGGGCCTTTGGGGGAGCTCAGGGGGTGTGGGAGCCGAGGGAGAGCCCTGGGGGTGAGTCCGGGAAGTCTCCCTGGAGGAGGCGGCAGCAGCACCCAGCGCCCCAGGCCCACACAGTAAATACCTGTTGAATAAGTGGCACGTGGCTACCTATGGGTCCCCAGTGCTAAGAAGGTGGCGCTGGAAGTTTGTCCCCATCACCCACCTCTACCTCTACCCCTACCCCGGAGGCACCGGTTATCCACTTGCTTGCGGGTCCTTCCTCCACGGAGGGGGGTGGGTGTGGCCCGACGGGTGGGGGCAGCCCACGGAGCCGCGGCTCTGCTGCGTGGCCCGCGTGGCCACAGGGACCGCTGACCCCGTGCCCCGCCCCCCAGCATCCTCCCACAGGCCGCGCTGGAGGAGATCTACAGATTCTCAGGAACCTACACCTGCATGAACACTTTCAAAGGGCGGACATAGAGGCGGGACGCGGACACGCGCTCGAGAGCCCGGGAGCCGAGGGCCCGAGGTCCTGGGCACGCACCCGCCCCTGTCCCTTGCACAGCCCTGCGGGGGGAACAGGACTGCTGCTGGCCCCAGGAAGAATCCGGGCCCCCCGGGCCGGCCCCAGGACCTCCGCACAGCACTGATGGGCGTGACTCCGGCCCCCACGGGAGGCGGGACACCAGCCAGCAGCCACCTTGACACTTTCACTTGTTTCTAATTCTGTAGCGTTTATTGTTGAGTCGCTTCTCGAGTCTAAGCAGCCTTCGCGGCGCGCACAGGCTGCTCCAGGAGGCTCCGCGCCCGCCCAGACGCCCTTTTCCCTCCAAATCTGCCGTCCTCGGCTTGGCGCAAACTGGTTGAAAGGCAGGAGTGAGAAATAAAGAGACGGTTTTGCGAGCGCCTTTGTTGACAGCCCTGACCCCTTGTCCTTGGCAACAGGGAGGGGACTGATCCCTGCCGCTGTGCCGGGGTGGCCGGCGGCGAGAAGAGGGCAGAGACGGCGAGACAAGTGGGGGCCCGGGGGCCCCCCCGCCGGCCGTGGGTCGGGCCCTGGGCCTCGCCACCCAAGATCTTGCTGAGCTCGCCCCTGCCCTGCCGCAGCCTCCAAGCCACCAGCTCGGGCTCGCGGGCCCCGTCCTCCGTGAGCACCCACCAAGTGGCCAGCCGGTGTCGCCGAGGAGCCCGAACTCGGAAGACGCCACCGCGAGGCTGCCACGGGCCCCTGGGCTGCGGGGCCGGGTCGGGGAAGGGGGACCGCTCCCAGCAGCCACCGGGCCTGTCGGCCAGGACGTGACGCCGGGGCTCAGTGACGTCCAACAGAGGGGCCTTAGCATTGCCACCTGTCCTTCAAGGCTGGCGGCAGCTCTGCCCTGTGCCCTTCGCTCTGGGAGCCCAGCCGAGGCGGGGCCTCCACGGGGGACGCGCTCCCTGTGGCCATGGAGACGCACCTGGTCCCGCAGCCCGGGCTCTGGAAGCTTCCACCCGGAAACCATGCGTGTCACTTCGGCTCGCATCCCACTGGCCGGAGCCGGTCATGCGTCAGGCCTGCTGTGGCTGCCGCCGAGGGGTGGTCAGGAATCGGGGCCACGCGGGGACACGGTCCGCACCAACGTAAGGACAAGTCGAGGTGTGGGCAGAGGACGGAGGGAAGCGGACGGATGGCGCCCAGGCTGTGGTGGCCTCTCGATGACACGCACCAGGTCCTGAGCGGAGCCCCAGAGCAGCCCTGTCCTCTAGGGAGGGGATGTTAGGAAGGTGAGAAAACGGGCTCCGAGCAAGGAGACCGTCCCCCCGTTCGTGGGCTGCCCTGCAGGCCCCTCACCGCAAGTGCTTTGGCACCTTCATTTTGGTGCTCGAGGACGTGTGTCACCAAAGGGTAGCGGGGGGGGGTGCTGGGGGGTGGCCCGCTGCTAAGGGTGTCCTCCAGGCACCGTGGCCAGCCCGGCAAGGTCAGGCCCATGCCCACGCGTGTCACCGTGCTGTCCGTGGGCTGGCCTGCCCCTCGGCTTCCAGGTGCCTGTCACTGGCTCGCACAGGAGTGGGGTGCAGGCCGGGCGCACCCGGGCGGGGGCGGGGGCAGCACAAGTGGTGGTGACACTGGCCGTCCCCGAGCGCAGGCCGACTGCTGTGGTCCCAGCTGGCCGCCGGCCGCCTCGGGGGCTCGGGTTCCTCAGGCTTCCACGGAATCCAGCGTCGGCCTGCAGGGCGGGAGCACGGCGAGGAGCTGGGAGGGACAGGGCCAGCCAGCCGTCCCCAGGCCCACTGAGAACCGAGGCCCTTGGCCGCAGCGGGACGCGCCCGGCTCCCCGAGCCCCAGGGGCAGGGCCTGGTCCTCCCCCGACCCCCGCCCTCCACTGGGCCACTCGGTCTCTCGGGATCTCTTCCCAGAGGAACCAGGGAAAAGGCCTGGGGCAGATTCCCAGGAGGCCCTTCCGGGTCCCGGCCGTCCCCGGGATGGTCTGGGTGCTTGCAAAGTCCTGGAGTGAGGGACGGGAGCTGATCCCGCGCCTCACCCCGCCGGGAGTGACACAGTGTGACCGCCGTGGGGCAGGACCAGGACCGTGCTGGAGGCCTGGGCCCCGGGAATGACCCGGAGGCCGCGCTGCGGGCTCCTCCCTGCCTCCAAGGAGAACCGGAGTGGCGGTGGGGGCCCAGGCCGGGAGGCCAGACCCTGCCCACGTGGCGGGGCTCCGGGGACTGGGTTCTCCAGCCTGGCGAGTGGCCCA
Source organism: Vulpes lagopus (assembly GCF_018345385.1). Lineage (NCBI taxonomy): Eukaryota > Metazoa > Chordata > Mammalia > Carnivora > Canidae > Vulpes > Vulpes lagopus. Next base: position 133,044,329 of record NC_054831.1, read on the forward strand.
GGGTTGACTTCTGGGGCCACCCCGGCCCCCCGGGGCCCAATCGCTCTGAGAAGCGGAGTCTCTCCTCGGGCCAAACCGACGGCCTTGAGGGACCAGGGTAACACCCCATTCCCTGGCGAGAGCCCTTGGGGGGCCGACAGCCCAGCCCCCCCAGGTGTCCCAGTCCGACGGGGAACAAAAAAGGAGCCGGGTCCCAAGCACGTGAAGCCTGGGGGGCTGCACAGAGGGCAGGAAACAACGGCGGTCGGGGGTCGGGGGACGGCCCCTGCGGGGTTGACTCGTCCGGCGGAGGGGGCTCCCCTGATTTTCAGGAAGGGACTTGTAAAGGGGGGACCATTCACGGGAGCCCAGAGGTCCGTGTTTGTGAAGAGAACGTCGATGTACGGACGCCCCTCGCTTCAGGCAGAGCGGGGGGGTGACGACGGTGACCTTGGGACAGACAGAAGCCTCGGGGCCGTGCGGGCGCCCAGCCACTGCGCCCTCCCGTCGGGCTCCCGTCCTGGGGTCCAACTTACCAACATTTGTTAACAGGCTTCTCCTCACAAGCTGCGGGCTGCGGGCTCCAGGAGCCCAGCGACCCCCGAGAGCCCCGCTTCTCCCCCCCACCAGGCCCTGGGGAGCTGCTCTGGGCACACGGACCCCCTGGGGGACAGCAGGCCCTCGAGGCGGGCCCCCTCCCTCCCACGAGCTGGCCGGGGAAGCCCGGGAGGACAGCCTGGCCGCCAGCACGCAGCTGTGTGACCCAGGGGTCACCGACTGCCCTGGATGGCAGCGGCAGGGAAGGAACGTTTCTGCAGGGCCGGGAGGCCTAGACGTGGGGTCGCCAAAGTCCCCGGTGGGGGGGGGCTGCACCACCAGGCCGCAGCTGCTCCCGGCACCAGCCCTGCCCACTCGGGGCCTGGGGCGCACCTGACCTCGGTGCCTACGCTGCCCCGCCCCAGCCTGCCCTGCCTGTCCCCGCGAACCCCAGGTGGCTCGTGCCATCGTTGACGCTTCCGTGAGTGACACCCGTACCGGGACGTCGCTGGACGGCAGACTCTCCACCAGCAGCCGGCGGTGGCACCCGCTGCCCGAATGAAGAGGGACCGAGCCCTGTCCGCGGCACCCCCGTCCTCCCACCCACCTCCCCTGTGCTCCAGCGGGGCCCGAGCCGCAAAGCTGACACTGACCGTGACACACGCTGGGCCGGTTTCCCGCCGATGCGCTACTGGGGCTTGGGTGGGGCCGGCTGTCGGGGGACGTCCTGGGCACAGCGGGGGACGTCTGGCAGTGTCCCTGGCTGTGACAGCCCAGCAATCCCCCAGTGTCCCCCAAGGAGCTCACTGGCCCCCGATTGAGAATACACATCGCCCCCCCCCCCCCCCGTTTTTTCCCCATCACGAGCCCGAGCAGCAGAGCTGGTACCGGGGCACCAGCCGGCAGGGAGGAGAGGCCGGGAGGCCCAGTGGCCTGGTCCAGGACAGGCCAGCTCCAGAGGCGAACAGGAAGCTGGCGCCCCAGGCTGCACCCCCTAAACCCCATGGGAGCCAGGGACCCAGGAGGCTTCAGCCCCCCCTTGCAGCCCGGCCTCCTCCAGCCTCCCCGGCCCCCCACGGCCTCCCCCAGCCTCCCCCGGCACACTTGACTTTCTCCGTCTTTGGACTTGGTTTGAAAACTCCCTCACGCCGCCCTCCTGGCGAGTTCCGCCAACACTGCAGAATTTTCCGGGCCGCCCCCCCACCCCCAAATCCTTATCATTCCTTTCATTTTTCTATGTTCATAAGACAAAGGAAATAAGCACTTGGAGGAAGACACAAGCTGGGCTTGTTCCTTAGCTGCTGGCTGCGATGTAACCGGATCCTGCTTGGGGAGGTCACACGGGGGACTCTGCGCAGAGCCCTGCCTGGGGTAGCCGAGGGCAGCCTGGCGTGGGGGCAGAGGAGGCCCCATGCCCCCAAGGGCCACGATGGCCGCCCCGCACCGGGGGTGGGTGGGCAGGAGGGCTTTCTGGCCTGACGCCCATCTCCTCAGCCCCACAGGGTCCCCGGGGTGCTGGCCTAGCTGGGAGCAGCCGGGAGCTGGGGTGCACCTGCAGAAGGTAGAGGCTGCACTTTGGAGGCACAGCCGAATCGGAATCCTGGCTCCGTGTGGCTCCCTTAACCCGCCAGAGCCCATCCCCCCTGCTCCGGCCCCACTGAGGACGATCCCATCACCCACTTCTCCATCACTTGTGAGTCCAAGGCTGAGGGAGCATCTGACTGGGGCGTCCCGACCATGCGCCTCAGCAGCCAGGGGCAGGGAAGGCACATATGGGAGCCTGCGTGCCTCTGGCTTTCAGGCAAGAGTCCCCCTGGGCAGGGGGTCACCCTGAGCTTCAGACAAGCGCTGGTACCCTGACAGCAGACGGGCAGGGCAGACTCCCTGAGCGGCTACTGGTCCCGTCCGCAGTGATTCTCGCTCAAGCAAAAGGGGGGATAAGTGGTTCCCATAATTGGAAAGCCCAATGAGAGGTGATTTCAGGTACGGCTGGATCCAGGAGTTTTAGCACCTGGCTTCCAAGACCTGGTTCAGGACCCTGTTTCTCTTTCTGGGTCCTTCCGTTCACGTCCTCTGGGCTGCCTTCCCTCCGACATCCTGTTTGGGGCGAGGGCAAGGTGGCTGCTCAGCTCAGCCTCACACCTTCCCAGGCTCGAGGGCAGGAGGAAAAAGAGACTGGGTTTCCCTAGTCAATTGGAGTTGGCTCTGATTGGTTACGATTGGCTTGGCTCGGCCAGTGGGGAACCCGGTGCTCTGATTGGCCAGTGGGGAACCCGGTGCTCTGATTGGCCAGCGAGGAACCCAGTGCTCTGATTGGCCAATGAGGAACCCGGTGCTCTGATTGGCCAGCGGGGAACCCGGTGCTCTGATTGGCCAGCGGGGAACCCGGTGCTCTGATTGGCCAGTGGGGAACCCGGTGCTCTGATTGGCCAGCGCGGAGCCCGGTGCTCTGATTGGCCAGTCCTGAGGCAGGTGTTCTGTCCCCGCACCTGCAAGGGACTCGAGCCCGCTGACCCTGGCGGACCGAGAGCTGGGCCCGGGTGGGTCCCCCGCCGCCGATGGGTGCCCTGGGCGGAGGAGAGCAGGAAGGAGGCTGGGTGGCGAGGCAGCTGCCACCAGCACGACCCCCAGGGGACCCCTGAGTCGCCCCTGGGCCTGCCCGACGGGCCGTCCCGAGCTCCCAGAGCAGGACTTCGGCCTCCGAGTGACAGCTGGCCCGGGTGGTGACAGGCGGTTGGCGGCCCGGGCCCTCCTGACTGGCAGGCGGCAGGCTCCGCGGCGGGCGGTTGGCCCCGGCGGCTTGGCAGCTGACCAGCCCTGCCTGGCAGGCCCCGCGGGGCGGCCCGAGGGGGCGGGGGCCTGGGCTCGCGCCGCCCCTCCGTCCCCGGGCGCCGGTCCAGCGGCAGCGGGGGGCCTCGGGGTCGGCCTGCGCCCAGAGCTCGCCAGGGCCCGCCTCGGGCAGCCCCGGGGGCGGAGGAGGCGGGGGTGGAGCACAGGGGCCAAGGGGCGGAAGGGACCAGGGGCAGGGGCCGAGGAGCAGGGACCCAGGGGTTAGGGACCGAGGGGGAGGGACCCAGGGGTTAGGGACCCAGGGGTTAGGGACCGAGGGGCAGGGGCCGAGGGGTTAGGGACTGCGGGGCAGGGGCCGAGGGGTTAGGGACCCAGGGGTTAGAGGCCAAGGGGTTAGGAGCCGAGGGGTTAGGGATCCAGGGGTTAGAGGCCAAGGGGTTAGGGGCCGAGGGGTTAGAGGCCAAGGGGTTAGGGACCGAGGGGTTAGGGACTGCGGGGCAGGGGCCGAGGGGTTAGGGACCCAGGGGTTAGAGGCCAAGGGGTTAGGGGCCGAGGGGTTAGGGACCCAGGGGTTAGAGGCCAAGGGGTTAGGGGCCGAGGGGTTAGAGGCCAAGGGGTTAGGGACCGAGGGGTTAGGGACTGCGGGGCAGGGGCCGAGGGGTTAGGGACCCAGGGGTTAGAGGCCAAGGGGTTAGGGGCTGAGGGGTTAGGGACCCAGGGGTTAGAGGCCAAGGGGTTAGGGGCCGAGGGGTTAGGGACCGAGGGGTTAGGGGCCGAGGGGTTAGGGACCAGGGGCAGGGGCCATGGTGTTAGGGACCACGGGGCGGGCCCGAGGGATTAGGGACCAGGGGCAGTTCAGCGATCCCGGGGGGCGGGGGGCGGCCCCGGCGGAGGGAGGCAGAGGTCCAGCAGACGAGCCCGCCTCGGGGCACCTAGGCCACCGCTTGGCCGGGTGTCGGGATCCCGAGGCCGCACCAACGAGGGAGGCGCCCGCTCCCCCCTCCCCTGCACCCCTGCACCCCTGGTGACCCGGAGCCGGGGGAGGGCGGGTCACTGCGTCGCCGTCACCGCGCACCCGCACCGGGACTTCTCCCCGCAGGGCCCGGCCGGGGGGCGTCGGGCCGAGCGCCCCCCCCCCCGCCTGCCCACCCCGCCCGCCCCCACCCCTCCCTGCGGCCCCTGCACGTGTCCGGCGCCGGAGGGTCGGAGGAGGAGAGGTCTACGCCGCCAGCCGGGAGGACAGCGGGCCGGCCCCTGCCCCGGAGCAGAGCAGCTGGGCCCCGCGGCTCCCGCCCGGCCGGGATGACAGATGGCCCCGGCGGAAAGGTCACCGTCTCCGGAGCAGCAGTTGCGCGGGCGGGCGGGGCGGGCGCCTCCCGAGCGCTCCCCGGCCCTTGTCTGGCGTTTGGGGGCCGGGACCTCGCAGCGACCGGACTTTATTTTGGTTACAGGGTGGGAAGGTTGGGGCGCAAAGCCCGGGGCGGGCGGCCAGCGTCTCCCCAGCGGCCCCCCCTCGGCCGGGCGGGAGGTCTGGCGGCGCTGGGAGCCCAGTGGGGAGGCGGGGGAGACAGGAAGGGGTCTCGGGGCCTGGGTTCAGAGCAAGGTTAGCCAAATAGTGGATAAATTAAGCGAAGGAAACAGACAGCTCCCCTCTCCGTGAACTTTTCACCCAGCTAACCTGCTCCACACCCACTCAGGTGGCAGCAGCTCCCGCCCCGGGGCTGTCACCTCTCGGGGGAGTTGTCACCTGCCTCTTCCCCCAGCCACCACCACCACCCCCCGCGGCGAGAGGCTCAGGATGAGGCCTGAGGCTCCCAGGCCACAGGCCCAGCAGGAGCTGCTGACGCCTCCCGCAGAAACTTGGGGAGCTGACCCGGCCCGCCCAGCCTCAAGTTCGAACTCGGCACCCCGTGCCCGCCCTCACCCAAGGCCCCCACCCTGAGTGGCCGACCCAACACCTGCCCTTGGCGGGGCGGAGACTGCTGCGGTGGGGCCAGGGTCGTCTTACCTGGGAGCGGCCCTAGAGGCTGAGGGCAGGGTCCCCAGCGGGACCCTCTACCCAGACCCCCCACTTGCTTGTCACCTGAGCCACCCCATGGGGACCGGCTCCATTGTCAGGGGGTGAGGCAAGAGGCTGTCTCAATGGCAAAGTGGCCCTGAGGGTCCCCAGGCCGTGGCCACTGCTCCAGGCTCCGTGCCACGAAAGGGCACATCCCGGGGGCACCAGATTCTTCTCTGTGCCACGTGCCGTGGGCGGGAACCACCTCACGGGTCAGCCGGCTCCGCAGCGTGTGCCAGAGGGGGACACGGGCATCGGGCAGGCCACAGGGGCATCCCCGGAAGCGGGCCCACGGGCTGGGCGGGCTGTCCTCCCCCTGGGGCCGGCCACCTCAACAGGCACCTGGTGCCTGGAAGAAATGCTCAGCCCCAGCGGCACGTAAGGGGGCCAGGAGACCCCGGGGCGAGGGGACAGGATGGTGCCCGGGGCTCGCTGTCCGCGGGCAGGTGCAGGAGCGACCCCCTGCATGCGGAGCATGGGGCTGCGGCCGGGGCCACAGGACCTGTGACAGCACAGAGCACGCACCAGGCGGCCGGACAACGGCCAATCAGCGGCCGGGGTGGCCAGCGGGGACTCCTGCGGGAGGTGACACTCCTGCGGGAGCCAGGGCAGGGCCCCGACAAGGAGCCGCCCGCGTGAAGGGAGCCCACAGGGTGAGGCAGAGGGCGGGCGGCAGCACCGAGGCCACGACCCTCGGTTGGACTTTGGCTGTGCCCGTCCCCTCGTCTGGTCGTCGCTCCGGGCGTCCCGCCTGCCGCCAGGGACTGCACCAGGGACCGCGCCGGCCCCAGAACCTCAGACACGAGGCAGTGAGCAGCCCCGGGCGGGGGCGCCTGGGAGGGAGCAGTCGTGGCCTCCGGGGCTGGGCACGGGCCCGCCGCCCGCAGGACGCCCGGAGCTCGCGGCCACCTTGCCGAGGACGGGGACGGAGGAAGAGGAAGCCGCCCGGGGGTCACTGGCCGGGGGCTCCGCTCCTGCGGGGAGATGCCGCCCGCGGGGGCGCGGACACCAGTCGCTCTGGTCGCCCCTGCCCATCACGGCCACCGCGTCTCCGGGACGCCGGCCCCTGGAAGCCACCTGCTCCGGCACCGGACCCGGGGCCATCCTTCCCGGCCGACAAGGGTGTCTGGTTCCGGGCCCATAACGGAGAGGACCTGGTCCCGGGGTCGTGTTCCCAAGGGGGGAGCTCGGCGGCGCAGATGTCCCCGTTCCCTCCCTCCGAGCTGCTGCTCCTGGGCTCAGGCCCCCGAGGCGGTGGACAGGGCGTGGCGGGTCCCCAGCGGCCGGACAGGGAGGTGGGCCAGGTGCGCGCAGGGGCGAGTTTGCTCTCCTGCCCAGACCCTGACGTCGGGGAACCTCCCCGGGACCCCAGAAAGCATCGCCGTTCTTGCGCTTCCTGGCGTGAAACGAGCTCCGCGAGTCCGGGTTATAAACAATCTCCGCTCCTCCTCTTTAAAAACTAAAATACCGTGAAAAGGCACAGGGGTCTCAGCCTCTGCTGCCGTGTGAGGCCTGCCTTCCCCGACCACCGCACGACCGCACGACAGCCGCGGCTGTCACCCGGCAGGTGCCCCACGCAGACGTGTTGAAGGAGGGAGCGGAGGAAGGAGGAAAAAGAAAATGACGGGGCCCTTCAAAGGGAGCCAATGGCTTTAAAGGCAGGGCATCGCGGCCCGGCACCCTGGCTCCTGGCACCCTGGCCCCCGGCACCCGCCCCCCCCACACCCTGCCCCCTGGCAACCTGCCCCCCCGCACCCTGCCCCTTGGCACCCCGGCACCCCACGCCCCCAGCACCCTGCCCCCCCGCACCCTGCCCCCTGGCCCCCCACCACCCCGCCCCCCAGCACCGCACCCCCCCAGCACGCCCCCTCCCTGCACCCCGCCCCCGGCAGGGTCTCCATGGAGCCGCGGACGGTGGGATTTCCCTGGGGCGCGCTGACCTTCCTGCTTCCTGCCTTTCCCACAGCTCCTGGGCCAGGGGCTTCCCGGAGCAGAAGGTCGGCCCCGGGGCCCATTGTTCTGAGTGTTTCTTTAGTTAAAAAGTAAAAGAGCCGGTGTCTGTCCAGAAGAGAAAATGGAAAAAAAAACCTGGGCCCTCGCCCACTGCCCAGTGCCCGAGCAGGGTCCATGTCCCCGCCTGCGGACCGTCCCCGTCGGGCTCCAGGCTTCTTACTTCTGTCTCTTAATTCTCAATTTCCACTTCGCGCTCGGACAGATGCGTCCCCCGCACCTTGAGAATTCTCACTTTAAAGATCATCTCAGTGGCCTTAGGCCCTCCCTTCACGCGCCCTTCCTTTCCCGGCAGGGGTATCGGTGTGGAGGTTTGGGCGCTTTGCTTTGCCAGTGATCATAGCGCCCGTGGGTATCTTCCCAGCCACGAGGTCTTGCACCTTTTAGACCTTTTCCTTGGGGCGGATCCCACGGGGCATTCACACGGAACCGAGACTAAAGGAGGTTTATGGCTTTTCCTCCGGGTGTCCTCTCCTTGCTTTTCAAAAGGGTGACGACGCCAGCTTGCAATTCCATCAGCGGCAGGGTCAGGATATGAATTTGCGTGCTGCCAATGCCGGGTGTGGCCTCAAAAACGTTTTTTTTTGCCAACTTAGTAAATATAAAACAGTCTCTCAGCGCCTCCTTAATCTGTTCTTTTTAGATTATTAGTGAAAATAAACCTTTCACACCGCGGTGATTCGGAGCAGGAAAGCCTGACCAGTGAATTCACCTCCGAGCCCCAGCCCGTCACATGCAACAGGAGTGGCCTTATCGTGGTCATTTTTCCCCCCGATTCAGCCAATTTTGTCGTCTGCGTACTTACAGGCGCGGGAGGCCCACGCAGCGCTCGGAGCGCCCGGATCAGAACGCGGGCCTTGCCCTGCGCGCCTACACTGTGTTTGCATCTTTGCGGTATTTCTCAGAACTGCCCTAAGTGAGTCGAGAGTAGCTTGACTCTACTGCTGTGGTTCCCGTATCTGCAGAACCCAGGCCGCTCAGAAATAGATGGACTTTGTGCGGGACGCAGCTCTCGGGGTGTGCCGAGGGGCTCCCGGGCTCCCACACGGGTGAATGCGCTGTGCCCTGCAGAAACCACCTGCTTGCTGGAGAGATTGAAGTAGGGTGGGGATCCACGGGGTTTCTTGGGACAAATAAAATAAAAGGGTCACAGCATTTCACAGGTGACACACGAAGAAGCCGGGAACACGTCACAGTCCCCAAAGTCTACACTTGGCGGTTGGACTTCCCCGCTGCGCTTCCCGTGAGGCTGAGGCGGGAGGCGCCCAGCGCGGTGCCCCCCCAGGGCGCGCACTCGGGGCGAGCCGGGCCCAGCCCGCTTTCTCCGCGGGTGACGAGCTGTTCACGGGCTTTGCTCACGCATATTGGACTCGCGCTTTTTCCCCGTATTTATTTTAAGGGGCTCTTTATCGCAGCCGTTCTTCCTGTACGTCGTACTTCCTGACCTTCCACTTTGTTCACGAAATTTAGGATGTTGGACACTGCGGTTGGGACCTGGTGCCACTGGCCGGGGCGCTGGGGTCCCCCCTCTCCAGTTGTCCACGCACCGCGTGGGCGGGAGCCAGCGTCTGGAGGTCTCCCGGTTGGTCTTGTCTCAGGCTCGGTCGGGGAAACCCGATGTCGTGGTCCCCCGGGGACGGGGCTCACTGAAGCACGGGGACTAATTCTCCTGACCTGAGAGGACTCAGAGTCTCCCCCATTCTGAGTGGCTCCCGCCCCAACGGGGTTAGTTTTCTTGATTTCTGTGCCGGCGGGTGTTCTCACTTCGTCTTCTTTTGCAACCAACTCGCAGCCTTGTGCGTGCAAGTCCCCAGGAGGGACTCACTGTGACGCTGTCCCGTCCTGGTGGCACAGGGACTCACTGTGACACCATCCTGTCCCTGCGCAGGGACTCACTGTGACGCCGTCCTGTCCCCGCACAGGGACTCACTGTGACGCTGTCCCGTCCTGGTGTCACAGGGACTCACTGTGACACCGTCCTGTCCCCGCACAGGGACTCAGCGCGATGCCCTTCCTGTCCTGGTGACAAAGGGACTCACCGTGACACCCTGAGCAGGGCTGGGGGGACTGCGTTTCCCTGGATCGGCCTCCTTCAGGGTGCAGGAACAGCTGGGACCCGGGTTCACTGTGGCAGCAGGGCCACGAGAACGGCCACGGCCTCCAGCACCGGGGTTTGCAGGGTGGGTCCCTGAAAGTGGCTTTGGCTCCCCCTAAGTGCCCGGGGCGTGTCACTGGCTCCCTCCCACCCCCCATCCTTACTGGGAAATTCCAGCCCAGAAGACGGGGCCTGGGGACCGACTGCATAGACTGTGGAGGCAGGAACCCTGTTGGAATCCCGGGTCCGCCTCTCGTCCTGTGGGACTGGGGCCCACTGTCCCCTCTGAGCCTGTCTGTCCATGGAAAAGGGAGATGCTGGAGTCAGCCGGGGAAACTGAGGCCTCGCTTGGAGGACCCCGCCTTCCAGTGGGGGAGGCTCTGCCAAGGGGTGTGCGAGTGCCCGGGGGTCACGGGACAGCGGGCCCGGCCTTGCATCCACGGAGGTCACGGCTCCAGCAGCTTGCAGGGGGAAGGGGGTAGGAGCACCCCGCCCGCCCAGAGTCCCGGGGCCCTCTGCGCACCCCTCGGGCCATTTTCCACAGCCCCTCAGCTGGGCCCAGGCCTCTGCTCAGAGGCTGGGCCGCGGCCCCGGGGGTGGGGGTCACCCTCGGGGGGCGGCTGGCGGTGGGCTCGGCGGCTCCATCCATCACCCTGCGCCGCCTGCCCAGCCGGGCCCAGGAGCCCAACGTGGGGCACCGGCCCCCAGCAGGGGGTCACCCCCCTCTCCACCCCCCCAGCCCTCATTAACCTGCCAATCAAGAAGATTGTCCTGCCTGCTGCCCAAGGCCACATGGCCCAGTATCTGATGCTCCCCACAGTGGGGGCCAGCGGGGCGGGGCGGAGGGCGAAAGGATGAGGGTGAGGGATGCGGGAGGTGGGGCGGGGGCAGGACACGGGGGCGTGGGGGATGCAGGGTGAGGGCTGGGGGAGTGGGAGGAGGCGGGAAAGGCGCATGGGCGGGGGGGTTGGTGTGGGGGGTGCCTGGGGATTCAAGGCAGCAAGCTGCTCCCTGGGCCAGCTTGGGCCCTGTTGGGTTACCTGCTGCCATATAACAAATCCCAAAGCTGAGCGGCTTAGAACAACCACCTTTTTTTTTTTTTTTAATCTCTCTTGTCTATGAGTTGAGTGGCATCTCCCAGTTGAACTTTCTGCTCCGTGTGATGTCATCTGGGGCTCCTCAGGGCTGGAAGCACTTCCACAGGGCTCATGCCTGTGCTGCCTGCTTCCGGGGGACACCTGGAAAGCTGGGCTCACCTGGCTCACTGGGTGATCAGGCCTCTGTCACCATCTCCGTGGAGTCTTGGGGTTTCTTCCCCAGGGTTGCCGGACTACTTCCCACCACAGGGCTCCCGAAAGAATAAGATGGAAGATGTCAGGGTTCCTTAAGGCATTGGCCTGGAACAGGCACAGAATAACTTCTTCCCATCCTGAACTGAGTCACAGCTCCACCGGGATTTGGTGAGGGAAAGGCCTACCCAGGAGGGTGGACGCTGGGAGGCCTGGGCCTTCGAGGCCATCTCGGGAGCCTGTCTCCCATGCATGCTGGGACCCCAGGGGGAGGTGCTTGGCTCAGGAGATGGATGGAACCAGCTCTCTCTTGTACTGGGTTCTTTTTTTTTTTTTTTTAATTTTTATTTATTTATGATAGTCACACACAGGCAGAGAGAGAGAGAGAGAGAGAGAGAGGCAGAGACATAGGCAGAGGGAGAAGCAGGCTCCATGCACGGGGAGCCCGATGTGGGATTCGATCCCAGGTCTCCAGGATCATGTCCTGGGCCAAAGGCAGGCGCCAAACCGCTGCGCCACCCAGGGATCCCCTGTACTGGGTTCTCTGGAGGCCAAGTGGACCAGAAACTTCTTGGGGGGGGGCAGGGCGAGGCTGTAATTATCTCGCTCTCTCTCTCTATATATATATATAAAACTTCCACAGTTCGTCTGGTCTCTAAAACAATTGGCTAAGGATACCTGGGTGGCGCAGCGGTTTGGCGCCTGCCTTTGGCCCAGGGCGCGATCCTGGAGACCCGGGATCAAATCCCATGTCAGGCTTCTGGTGCATGGAGCCTGCTTCTCCCTCTGCCTGTGTCTCTGCCTCTCTCTCTCTTTCTGTGTGACTATCATAAATTAAAAAAAAAATTTTTTTTAATAAAATAAAACAATTGTCTAAAGCCTATATAACAAAGCATCTGAAAAAATTATTAATGGCATGATTATGTATTCATTTCAAATATTAAACAAACCATTGGTACCACAGCTTAAGCGCTTACATACATCAAGCATTGCCCTAGCAGATCTTACTTAATTTCCCCAACAACCACATGGAAATGATACTCTTGGGGTCCTTGTTTTCCAGAAGTATTAGGTAAGTGGGCTAAACTGTAACGGACTTTCCAATGTTATTACTTCAAACACAGTAGAGGTGGGTTTCTCACTCCCTTAACCAAGAGGAGAGGCCTGGCGGGCAGGCAGCCCTTGTCGTTTATAGACCCAGGCTCCACCCATCTTGTGGCTCCACTATCCTCTCTGGGGCGAGAAGGAACAAACCACTGGCTTCTCTGTAGCGAATGGACCACAGTACGTGCATATGTGGAGCAGGGATGGGATTTGATGGACATTCCCCAACTGCCTTACTCCACTCTCCCTGTCTCGACAGACTCCCAACCATCTGGCTTCCAGTTAGGTTGGGCCAGTGGGAGACAGCGGCAGGCGATCAGAGTTTCCTCCGCTCTCTCTGCTGGAGCTGACTTTTTCTACCAAAGGCCATGACTTACGTCATGTGGCTTTTTCCAGACTCCGTAACTCTCATCCATTTCTAGCGGTGGTTGGTGACAGGATGCTTCGCTATCTCTTGTTGGTACCCACCCACCCCTAACTAATAAAAAGCCCCTTTGATGATCTCTGCAATCACATCCTGTAAATATGCCATCTCTCTCCTGCTGTGCCCTTGGCTGATACGGGGACAAGGATGGAAGCAAGGAAGACGTTCAGGAGGTTATCGCAATAATCCAGGGCGGGTAGATTTCTAAGGTGGATTGGGTGTGGGTAAAAGAGAAATTTTAAGAATGACTTGAAAATGGTTGGTGCACACAATTGGAAAAATGGAATTATTTATTAAGATGGGTAAAACCAAAGGAGAGGCAGGCTTGTGAAGGAAAAATTCATGAGTTCTGTTAGGTCTGAGATGCTGTCTAGACTTCCATGTTAAGATGTTGAAAAGGCAGTTAGGGCGCCGAGTCTGGGTTTCAGGGCACAGACCCAGGTTAGAGGTATAAATCTAAGAAGTGTGAGTCTGTAGATGGCATTTAAAGCCTTGGGACTCAATTAGAAAGTCAAGGATAGGGAATCCTTGGTTGGCTTGGTGGTTTAGTGCCTGCCTTTGGCCCACAGTGTGATCCTGGAGTCCTGGGATTGAGTCCCGAGTCAGGCTCCCTGCATGGAGCCTGCTTCTCCCTCTGCCTATGTCTCTGCCTGTCTCTCTCCTCTGTGTCTTTCATGAATAAATAAATAAAATTTTTAAAAAAGAAAAAAAAAGAAAGTCAAGGATAGTGTGGATGGAGAGAGGAAGAGGTCTGATCATCCTGAGGCTTTCCAACACTTGGAGGCCAAGAAGCTGAGCAGGAAGCAGCAATGAAAACTTGAGAGGAGCTGGCAGTGAAGTAGGAGGAAAACCAAGAAATGACTGGTTTTCTGGAAGCCATATGAAGAAAAAAATGCTTTAAGAATAAGAAAGTGATTAACAGTGAAGAATGCTGCTGAGTTCAGGTTAAATGAGATGTTATAACGAAGATGAGAGTTGACAGTGGAGCCAATGATAACCTTGAAAAAGGATTGGATTTTATTTTTAAGATTTTTATTTGAGAGAGAGAGTACATGTGTGTGTGAGACAGAGAACATGAGCAGAAGGAGGGGCATAGTGAGAAGTAGACTCCTCACTGAGCAGGGAGCCCAACGTGGGGCTCAATCCCGGGACCTTCAGGGATCATGACCTGAGCTGAAGGCAGACGCCTAACAGACTGAGCCACCCAGGCACCACTGAGATCTTATTTTTAAGTAACCTTTATACCTAACATGGGGCCCAAACTTATGACCCCAAGATCAAGAGTTATATACTCTTCCAACTCAGCCAGCCAGGCACCTCCAAGGATGGGGTCTTGAGGATAAAAGCTTAATTGGAAAGGTCTCAGAGAAGAATGGGAGAAATTTCAGGTTCTATCCAGAGTAGGGTAGCTGTATTGGACTTATCTGCCTGTCATTAATAACTATAGAACTGGGGGATCCCTGGGTGGCACAGCGGTTTGGCGCCTGCCTTTGGCCCAGGGCGCCATCCTGGAGGCCCCGGGATCGAGTCCCACGTCGGGCTCCCGGTGCATGGAGCCTGCTTCTCCCTCTGCCTGTGTCTCTGCCTCTCTCTCTCTCTCTCTATCATAAATAAATAAAAATTTAAAACTTTCCTTTAAAAAAATAACTATAGAACTGGACAAAATGTATGAAACAACAGTTATCAGGCATTGGACCACAGTCAATGAAAAGCTATGATCTTTAAGAGGAGAGTGCACAAGGCTAAGCTCTACACTCAGCTTGACTTTCTGCCTGGGAGTAGTTTTCAAACTGTGACATGAAGTAGGTTCCAAGCAGAGAGCTAGTCTCACTGGGTGGAGAAAAGAGAGTTCAGGGCTGTTAAGATAATTAAAAATTCAGGGGCAGATTAACAAAGAAGAGAGAACCACAGAGAAGGAGCAGCAGAGATGAAGCCCCAAAAGTTTTCATTGAGATTCCTTTTGGGTCTGTAGCTGAATCTTAAGATATGCAGGTACAGGGCAAGACCCCATCATGCTTAGAAAACCCGCTTGGGGACAGAAAGCTGAATAGGAATTTCAGAGGTCTTAGTGCTAAAGTGATATTGGAGTTCTGGGCCATCCAAAGAGGTGAAATCTTAGTGGATACCATAGAATTCCACTGAAAACCCAGGAAGTTTACTGTTTAGAAGGGCTACACCCTACAAGTAAGAGCTTCACCTAGGACTAAGGGCAAAACTGAAATAGACTCACATTAACAAAGTCTAATATCAGTTCTCAACAAGATCAAGATAATCTTCCTGTGATTTGGGACGCCCGGGTGGCTCAGTAGTTGAACGTCTGCCTTTGGCTCACGTAAATTTGGAAATCATTAACATTTAGATGATAAATGAAGCCATGAGAATGAATGAGGTCATCCATACAGGCTTTACATACATACAGAGAAGAATGCACAGTATTCCCTGGGATATCTCACAATTCTAAAAGATGGATAGAGAAAAAGGAAACTAAGAAAGGGAATCAGAAAAAACAAGGAAGGAGGAAAAGCAGTAAAGTACAGTGTCACAGAATAAAAGAGTGTTTCAGAAGCCAGGGGTAGTCACAGTACCTAATGCTAAAGTAGGTCAAGTAGTGCAATTTAAGGACTGCAATTTGTCCATCCAATGTAATAAGGATCATCAGCAATCTTCATGATGAGAGTCATTCAAATGGCAGAGCGGAAACAAAAGTGGGATTTCAGAGATATAAAAACTGAAAGAGGGCAGCCCGGGTGGCTTGGCGGTTTAGTGTCGCCTTTGGCCCAGGGCGTGATCCTGGGGTCCTGGGATCGAGTCCCACGTCAGACTCCCTGCATGGAGCCTGCTTCTCCCTCTGCCTGTGTCTCTGCCTCTCTCTGTGTGTCTCTCGTGAATAAATAAAAAAATCTTTAAAAAAGAAAAGACTGTCTCCTTCTCCCTCTGCCCCTTCCCCATGCTTGTTCTCTCTCCTTCTCTCTGCAAAATAAATAAATCTTTAAAAAAAAATCCTCCCATGATTTAATTGCCTACCAGAAAAAAAAAAAAAAAAACTTGTCAGAGGAAGAGGATGATATCATCATTTAGAGTCTCCACAATATAACATTCAAAATGTCTAGCATATAATAAAAATTACTAGACATATAAAGAAGAAGGAAATGTGACTCATAGTCAAAATAGTCAATAGCCCCAATCTCAATATAATCCTTCTGTTGGAACTGACAGATAAAAACAAAAATATATAAAAGTATTGAAGAATAGAATGAAAAAAGTGATCAAACATTTGCATAAATGGAGAAATTCAGAACAGAAAAGAATTATTTTATTTTTAAAAGATTTATTTATTTGAGAGAGAGAGAGCACGCCACAGCAGGGAGAGGTGGAGAGTCTCCAGCTTAGTGTGGAGCCTGAAGTGGGACTCGATCTCATGACCCTGAGCCAAAACCAAGAGTCAGACAGACGTTTAATCAACTGTGCCACCCAGGCACCCTTGAAATATTTTAAATGAAAATTTTTGAACTGAAAATTGTAGTATTGAAATGAATAATTCTTTGGAGGCACTTAATAGCATACTGGGCACAGCAGAAGAATGGGTTTGTGCACTGAAGACAGATCAACAGAAATCATCCACACTGATGCACACAGAGGAAAAAGGAATAATAGGACAGAGCATCCAAGGACTGTGTGACAGTACTGAGTAGGCTGATGTGTCTGTATTTCCAAAATACAAAGAAAATGGGACAGAGAAAATATTTCAGGAGATAATGGTCATTTTTCAAAATGAATGATAGATATCAATCCACAGATCCAAGATACTCAGTCCATACCAAGAAGGGTAAATTTAAAAGTATATCATACCTAGATCATCTCAAACTACTAAAATCCAGAGGCAAAAAGAACATTCTTAAGAATCAGGTAAAATAGGGATCCCTGGGTGGCGCAGCAATTTGGCACCTGCCTTTGGCCCAGGGCGGGATCCTGGAGACCTGGGATCGAATCCCACATCAGGCTTCCGGTGCATGGAGCCTGCTTCTCCCTCTGCCTATGTCTCTGCCTCTCTCTCTCTCTGTGTGTGTGTGTGTGACCATCGTAAATAATAAATAAAAAAAAATTTAAAAAAAAAGAATCAGGTAAAATAAAAAAGGACACATCACATTCAAGAGAACAACAATAACAATAATAATAATGGCTGACTTCTAATCAGAAACATTGGAAGCTAAAAAATAATAGAATGACATCTTTAGAGTACTGAAAGAAAACTACCAGTCTAGAATTCTTTTTCCAATGAAAATAATCTTCAAAACTCATGATAAAATATATTTTCAGGATCAAGTCCCGCATCGGGCTCCCCATAGGGAGCCTGCTTCTTCCTCTGCCTGTATCTCTGCCTCTCTCTCTCTGTTTCTCATGAATGCACAAAATCTTAAAGAGAGAGAGAGAGAGAGGGAAATGTGCAAATGGAATTATGCTGTTCAAAGTTTCTCATAATACGAGAAGTGGTATGATTATTTCAAGGTAGACTGTGGTAAGTTAAGGATGAGTATTTTAATCTAAAGTAACACTAAATAAAAGACGGAGGTAGTTCTAAAGCCATGAAGATAATTATGTGTAAATGTGGGTTCACCACTATAACGAACGCACCCCTGTGGTGTGGGATGGTAATAGTGGAGGAGGTTGTACCATGTTGGGGGCAGGAGGTATATAGGAACTCTACTTTTCACTCAATTTTGCTATGAACCTAAAACTACTCTCATTTTCAAAAAAAGTTGAGAGAAGATAAAATGTAATTCTAAAGTATACTCAACCCAAATTAAGAAAGAAACAGATGATGGAACAAATAGAAGACACACAGAAAGATGACAGGCTGAACCCAAGCCCACCAGTAGTTACAGTGAATGTAAATGGATAAAATACTCGAAGTGAAAAACAGGGCATCAGATTAGATACAAGAACAAAAACCAACTATTTCCTGTTCACTAGATATATGGACACCAACAGGAAAGAAAGAAAACGGCTGGGGGGAAAGTATATCGTGAAAACCCTAATCAGTAGAAAGCTGGGCTATGTTAGTATCAGACAAAGAAGAGTTTTGGACAAAGACTATTTCCAGAGATAAGGAGGGACATGGCATGAATGGAGAAGAGTCAATTTAGCAAGACGACAGAATGATCCTAACTGTGCCCCCCTGACAGTCTTCATATTATAGCTTCAGTATATGAAACAAACACTGACAGAACTAAAAGAAATCAACAAATTCACAATAATAATTGGAGATTTACTTATTTTTTATTTGAGAGAGAGAGACAGAGACAGACAGAGACAGAGAGCACGCACAGGCTGCAGGCAGAGGGAGAGGGAGAAGCAGACTCCCCGCTGAGCAGGGAGCCCGATGTGGGGCCCCAGGACCCTGGGATCATGACCTGAGCCAAAGGCAGACGCTTAACTGATTGAGCCACCCAGGTGCCCCAATAATTGGAGGTTTTTTTTTTTTAAGATTTTATTTATTTATTCATGAGAGACACACACAGAGAGAGGCAGAGACACAGGGAGAGGGAGAAGCAGGCTCCATGCAGGGAGCCCGATGTGGGACTCGATCCCGCGTCTCCAGGATAACGCCCCGGGCTGAAGGCGGCGCTAAACCACTGAGCCACCGGGGCTGCCCTCTTTTTTTTTTTTTTTTTTTTTTTTAACTTGGAGAGTTTAACACTCCTCTCTGAGATTTTGACAGAAAGCAGACCTCATGACTCCATACAGATATAGAGGATTTGGAAAAGAAAACGTGAAGAGATGGAGAGAAAAATCCTAATCTTCTGAGGAATTTTATTTGGAAGAAAGAGAATTGAGGAGTGGCTGGATTGGGCATATGGGATCCAGGGTGGATCCAAAGGAGCCAAATAATAGCCCGTTTGTATTCTCATGAGGACAGTCCGAGACTGGTGCGGACAAGGACGACCGCTGCAGACGCCCTGAGCGGCCGGTGGGTCGGCGTCGGCCGTGGAGGACTGGGGCTTTCTCAAAGTGGCGTCAGCCTCAGCCACGAGCCCCGTCCTGTGCCAGGCCTCGCGGGGATGGGCAGGACCCTCCCCGGCCCTCAGACTTGAGGGGCTCCTGTTCTCCAGATCTTTCTCTAGGTTAATCCAAGCTGGTCACAGAAGGCCACCCCGCCACCCCGCCACGGGAGGCTACGGCAGTGCTGCCCTGTGACTCTAGATCTGTGGAAGCAACGTTACCTGCGGCCGGATATTAACGGGACGTGGTTCTCGGGCCCGGAGAAGACGCAGATCGTCCCACGGAGGTAGCAATGAAGGTCACGCACGTAATTTAGGAGTTTCTAGGAGTCGCATTGCACAGAAAGGAAACAGTGAAAATTAGCTTTAATGACCGATGCAACCCCGGCGCCCAGTTCCGTCACTCGGTGGGGTCAGTATCGACCGCCGCGGCACACCCCGCCTCCCACCCTGCGCAGCTCCAACCTCTGGCGTGTTTGCCGCTCCCCGCATCTGCCATCAGGTGCAGCCCCAGGTGGCCCCCCGAAGCCGACGACGGGGCCCCCGCAGCAGTTCCACGCAAACCCAAAGATGCTTGCGGAGGCGCCGGGCTCCTGAGGCCTCACGGAGGATGCGGGAGCCGTGCTCACGGCGTGTGCCCCGGCCCGGGCCGAGAAGCGGCCTTCGTCTTTCTTGGCCAGCACGAGAGAAGCTGGCCGGGTCCCACGCGGGGACGCCACCTGACTCCGCACGTGGACTCCTCTCCCGTATAGCTCAGGGCCCCGGGCCCACGGTGGAGCGTGCGCTGGGCTGCGGCGCCCTTCCCTGCGCAGGACAGTGGTGGCACCGGAGTTCGCGCAGAGGCGGGCGAAGCCTCCTGTACCCCAAGCCTCCCGGATCCCCCCGTGGGGCCAGAAAGGCTGCCAGGAAGGTCCCGGCCTCCTGAGTGAAGTCGTTGGTTTTCCAGGGGATTCCGGGTGAAGGGCAGGCTGCCGTCAGACATCCAGCCTCGTGGGGGGGGGGGGTCATGAATCTGGTGAGTTCTTTGCTCCGTGGGGACACGTCCGGGTGAGAGCAGGGTGAGCGGCAGTTGAGGCCGCAGACGGCGAGGGCCACGGGCCACGGGCCGCGGTGTTGCTGCGCAAGCAGGGCGCGCGGGGCAGGTGCTGAGGCGACACTCAGGGCCACGTAGCTCAGGCCTAACTGGCCGCGACATTTGGGAAGCGTCTCCCGAGGAGCCCTGGGGCCTAGCAGAAGAGGCCAGAGGCCGTCTCCTTTGCTCTTACTTGGGCTCCGGGAGCCTCGCTGTTTGCTAACCACGACGTCAGATTGGGCAACTCTGCACATAAACCCAGGGCCTCTGGCCGGCCCCCAGGCTGCCTGACGTCCCGGCGCGGCAGGAGAGGTGACGTGCAGCAGGGCCGGGGAAGAGCAAGGCCTCGGCGCCGGGTCTCACCCAAAGGCACCCCCACGCCGGCCTGTCCCCGCGTGCGGCGGCCCAGGCGTCAGCAGAAGCTCCATTATAAAGGCTGAGGTACTGGGAAGGCGGCCTCCTACCGTCTGGCAGCTCCCATTTTGACCCTCAGCTTGGTCCCATTTAGCTAGTTATGCCATCAAGAGAGGCCACGCCAGTGACCGCGGAGGGCGTCTGTGACTTAGCTTGGTGACTCCGTGATTCAAATGCCGAACGTACGTCCTCAGGTCAGAAGCACGAGTGGCCGATCGTTGGTTGTGACGGGTCTACCAGAGGTCGTCAGTCCTTCGCAAACGTGACCAGGAGACCGGCCTACGTTCCTGTCGTCTCCTTAGCCCAGTCTGTCATCAAATTGTTGGGCTTAAAGGGCCGTCAGATTTTCTTGATAGGATTTCTGAAGCATGTCTGTCTGGACGGTAAAATGTGGTATTTAGAAAGGGACCAGGAAACAGTCGACTACGTGAATGTTGTTGGTCACACATCTCCTGCCATCTGTGTTTGTTTGTATTTATGCTTTCTTATCTTTTTCCTCCCTCGCACTCTCATCATCCAGAATCCAGCTCCCTTCTGTATTTTTCCAAGGAGATACACACAGTCTGCCCATCATCCATCTATCACCCACCTGCCTTCCTACTTACCTACCTATGTATCATCTATTTATCTATCCAGGCAATGACATATATACCCATATACTTTGTTTGCTCTTTTATTATTATTATTTTTAAATTTATTTATTCATGAGAGACTCAGAGAGCAAGGCAGAGACACAGGCAGAGGGAGAAGCAGGCTCCCTTCAGGGAGCCCGATGTGGGACTCGATCCCGGGACCCCGAGGGTCAGACCCTGAGCTGAAGGCAGATGCTCAACCACTGAGCCACCCAGGCGTCCCTCTTTTATTATTTTTTTTTACAAAAATTTTAGCAAACTACTTCCTAACTTTTTTTTTTCTTCTTAATAATACAACTTAGGTATTATTCCATATCAGCACATAAGGTAAGGACCGTTCTGGGGCACCTGGGTGGTTCAGTCAGGTGAGTGTCCATCTCTTGATTTTGGCTCAGGTCATGAACTTGGGGTCATGGGATCAAGCCCTATGATGGGCTCCACGCTCAGCTCGGTCTCCTTGAAATTCTCTGCCTCTCCCTCTCCTTCTGCCCCTCCCTCCACTTGCACCCTCTCTCTCTCAAATAAATGAGTAAGTAAGTAAATTAATTAATTAATTAATTAAATAAATTTTTTTGAAAGGCCTCTCAATTTTCTTGGGCAGTGGCATGATTTTCATGGTACAGGTATACACCATACTTTATTTAACCAAAACCCTACTGATGGTCACTTTTATTGTTTCCAGTCATTTTACTGTTACAGAGAAAGCTGCAGTGAATCATCTTGGACAGACCTGATTTCCTGACATGGAAGTTAAGGTCCTAAAAGGGGAATTGTTGGATACTTTGTGCCTTTGTCATTCTGATGAATATTGCCAAATTACCTTCTATGAGGCTCATATCGGTTTACAAGTTGAAATGACTAAGAGTGCGCCCCCCCCCCCCCCCAGTCCAGGGCCTTTGCAAATTTCTTGATGTTTCCCACGTTGGCAGAAATGAGCATCTCCTTGTGGTTTTAACGTACACATCCCTTGTGAGAAACTATGTTTTGGAGCCATTTCCTTTTCTGTGAACCGATTACTTTAAAAAAAAAATCATTTCATCCTCATGTGTTACCTAGAAAGACTGAAACCGCCCCCTGAGTAATGTATCTGTACATAACGCGGACGCTCCTCGCGAGGGCGCGCAGGGCAGAGTCGGTGACGGGGGCGCAGGAGACCGGCAGGAAGGGGGGCCGTGGCCACTAGGCCCGGCAGGTCACGGCCGGGTCAGCGCGGGGCCGCTCAGTTGCTGCTCTTGTCCTGCGCCCCGACCCTCCCGAGGCCGGACAGCGCCCCCCACCCCACCCCCGCAGCCTCGAGGCCGGTGGCAAAGAACCTGGAGTCTGCCAAAGACGTCCCGGCCCGGGCGGGTGGCGGGGTGGTGACCTTGCTCTGGTCTAATCCCCACCTGCCGGCTCCCTCCGTGTGCGCGGCCTCACCCCTGCAGCCCGGATCCCCGAGGCCTGTGCTGCTGCCGCCCCGCAGGATGCTCGGCCCTCGCGGCTCCCAGAAGCCAGAGGCCTGCTCTTGGCCATGAGGCCCCGCCCCCGAGATGCCAAGGCCCGCGCTGTGCCACCCCAGGGCTTCCCCCTTCCTCCCCGTCCCCAAGCGCACCCACCGCCCCGCTGCTCATAAAGCACCTAAAGGAAACCCCCCTCCCTCTTCCCTCCTGCAGCTGAAGTTCAGAGCCGTCTACACTGCCCTCCTGGCCCTTGGCTCCCCTGCAGCCGCCACCATTCCCCACCTGCTGGCCCCCGCGGCCGCCACCATTCCCCACCTGCTGGCCCCCGCGGCCGCCACCATCCCCCACCTGCTGGCCCCCGCAGCCGCCACCATTCCCCACCTGCTGGCCCCCCTCGGCCACCACCATTCCCCACCTGCTGGGCCCCCCGCGGCCACCACCATCCCCCACCTGCAGCCGCCACCATTCCCCACCTGCTGGGCCCCCACGGCCGCCACCATTCCCCACCTGCTGGGACCCCACGGCCGCTCTTCAGTCTCGTTCAGTGACCTGAGGGCAGAGCGGCCCCTCGCCCAGCCCCCTCCACAGCCGTCCTCCCTGCCCTCCCCCCTCCTCCCGCCCTCCCCTGGCTCCTCATCCCCTCGGCCCCTCCGGGTCTCCCCAGGCCTCTGGCCGAGCTCCCGGGTCCCGTCACCTTGTGCCCCGGGCGCCATCGTTCCCCGGTATCAGGCCCGGCCCGACCCTCGCCCTCCCAACCTGCTCACCCGATGACCAAGGTGAGCCGCCCGGCCTGCAGCCGGCGCGAGTGGCGGGCCTGGGACCGTGTCAAGCAAAGCGCAGCCCCTCGAGCGCTGTCCTCAGCCCCGGCCTCCGTCCGCCTGGCCCCGCGGGCAAGTCCCCGCACGCGCTCCCGGCAGCGCCAGGGTCAGGTGGAGCGGGAGGCGAGCGTCTCCTCCGGGCCACGTCCGTCCAGCCCCCTGGGTCCCCTCGCGGGACGGGTGTCCCTTCCAGAACGAGTCCCCGCGTGGAGCGGATCGCGCCGGTCGGCGCCTGGACTCCGCCTGTGCGCGTGGACCTCGGGCGTGTGCTGGGGACCGAGGCCTCGCCTCTGCCCGGGGCTGCGGCTCCTCTTGAACCTGGAGGACGGCGAGCGCGAGACGGTTCCCCGAAAGGAACTTGGGGCCTATTTCTAGGAGAAGGCAGAACTGGCCAGGCCACAGGGGCAAGTGTCCAGCGTAAGAAGGACCGTGGTCTTGCCCGTCCCCTCCCGATCACACATCCCCGAAGCACCGGTTGGACCTTTTGTGCGCCTGTTGCTCCGCCTGGACCGTCTCAGTGGTTCTTCCCCAAGAACTCGCCTCTCGTCACGCGTGTCAGCAGTTGGCTCAGGCCTCTTGCGGGGTCGTGTTCCGTCCTTACGTTGGACCCAATTTTTCTTCTCATTCACCTACTGATGGACACTTGAGTTGTCTCCAATTTTGGGCTCTTAGGATTAAACATTTGTGTGGAAGTGTCGGGTGCACACGCTTCCATTTCCCTTGGGGGGGCAGCTAGAGCGGCTGGGTCCTGTGGCGAGGCTCCGTACCCCAGAAACTTCCACGCTGCTTCCCAAACTAGTATTTTACCTTCCCACGAGCGACCTAGGAGACCCCCACGTGGCCCACGCCCTTGCCAATAACTAGCCACTGTCAGATGTTTTAACTTTAATATTCTATAGGTGCGGGTGCTATTTTGTTGTGGTTATAATCTGCATTGTTCTGAGTGATACTGCACATTTCTCATGTGTTTTGCCCTCTGTAGGTTTCTTCTATGAAGTGTTTGTTGAAACGTTTGCTCATGTCCAATTGGGTTACACGACTCGAGTCTATTTGCTAAAAAGCTGTTAAGAAACTTTGCATCTGTGTTGAGAGATACTGGTCTTTAGTTTTCTGTTGCTGTAAAACTTCTGGTTTTGGTGTCAGAGTAATAAAATGATTTGGAAATGATTTCTGTTTTCTGAAAGGATTTCTATAGGATTCTTATTAATTTTTCCTTAAATGTTTGCTTGAATTCACAAAGGAAGCCATCCGGGCTCAGGACTTATCTTTGTGGGAAGGTTTTTAATTACAAATTCCATTTCTTTTAATAGATCTAGGGCTGTTCAGATTTTCTATTTCTTCTGTCAATTCTGGTAATTTCTATCTTTCGAGAAATGTGTCCATTTCATCTGAGTTATCAGATTTAAAGGCAAAAAGTAATTCGAAATATCCCCTTGTTATCCTTTAAATGTCTATAGGATCTGGAATGATGTTTCCCTTTTCTATTTTCAGAGCGCGGTATTGTGTGTGGACAGGAGGATGTTGAGGGGTAGAAAGAACTAAATCCTATTTCTCCACAGTAGGAAATCCCTCATCTGCATTTGGAAATCAGTAGGTAACACTTTTGATGGGAAGAAGTCAAGAACATGTGGTAGAAAAATGTGGTAGATACCAAAAGAAATTGAAAAAAAAAAAAAAAAAGAGCTGAACGTAGTTGCCTCTGCCATCAGGATTAGCGTCGGGGGCGGCATGGCACGGTGGGCCAAGGGCCGAGAACCAGTTCATTCCAAACTAGCAGGAAATTCCACTTCGGGGCCCTTTCATTTTATATCTTGCCTCTCTCGTTTGCCTTTCTTCCCCCGGATTCAGGCGGCGCCGAAGGGACGTTCTGTGTTTCCGCCTTCTGTGACCTCCTGCCGTCAACGCCACTGGGGGTCTGGGCTCGGGTGGTCTCCCCGGTTCTGTCCCATCCCAGCGTCTGCCCCGCGCCAGGGATGGGGGACCTGGACATGCCCGAGGATCCTCCCCTTGGGCCACCCGAAACTCAGGCCTGTGTTACCATCCCGCCCCCCAATATACCAAAAGTATTATCAGTAATAACCACGAATGAAACAGTAGTGACGAGAACAGAAATGCTGTGAAAAATTTTATTGAACTTTTCAAAGACGGAGTAAACATTAAATAATATTAAAATTCAAAGGAGGACACAACTACTTAATCTTTTTATATATATTTTATACTTATTTAATGGTTTGAATTTTGATTTTTTGGGTTATAGACCTACATCACAAACGTTTGTTTAAATAATTGGTAGTAAGTGAATTTTAATGAAGTCAACGGATCGGCAAAAGGTATAATTTTGGCAGCTGATAACTTATGCTATTGATATAAAGCTTTATTTGCTTTAGATTTCAATTTGTACTTTCCGTACAGGGATATTACACTTTACGGTCTGCACTCTTTTTCAATGTTTAAAAAAATTTTTTTTTCTCACTGTTTAAAATTTTAAGCACAAATTAAAACCCGTGAGTGGTCACATAGGATGACTCAGGTTCTATGGCCTCGTCTTACGATCACCGCCTACCATCGCTCACTCCACAGACACTGGATGCAGGCACGCGTGGTCCAACAGGGGTTGGAGACCTGAGCTGTGCCCGGCGTGGCTTTGAGCACCTCCAAGTCATTAGAATCTCCTCTCACACTGAAGGTGAAGAGCTGGGACTGTGCTGGGAGACCACTGCATGACTGCGAGCTCTCGGAATTAATTTCTAGGTGGAACACAAGGTTTATTAAAGAATAAGTACTACAGGGCAGCCGGGGTGGCTCAGCGGTCTGGCACCGCCTTCAGCCCAGGGTGTGATCCTGGAGACCCCGAATCAAGTCCCATGTCGGGCTCCTCTGCCTGTGTCTCTGCTTCTTTCTCTCTCTCTGAATAAATAAATAAATCTTAAAAAAAAAAAAAAAAGAATAAGTGCTGCAAACACGCTGATTTGCAGCTGACATATATGCTATTAAAACTCAAAGGAACTTAAGCCCACTAAAGACTTTTACGGGGAGAGTCTTATCACATATTTTGTTTAGAATTGCCACGTACCATGGTGACGATAAAAGGCAGACTGGCTTCTAGTCCTATTTTCGTTAGTATTTTCTGATTGTCTACAGGCACCCAGAGACCACTCCCACCTTTGGTATGTCACTGTCATGGGCTGGCCATTCTGCTGCCACTGTCACAGAGAAGACACTATCTGCACTTGACCTGCCATCCACACCTCGCCCTAATATAGCTTCTGCCCCCATGGTTCCAACACACTTTTCTTACAGGGAATGTCCTCCGTACTGCCGCATCCAACACACATCTTGACTCTCCAACTCCATCCAACCCTGCGGACCACATCCACCATCCTGAAACATTCTCTCCTACTTTCCTACCGGCCTCGTCTACTGGCTCTACTACACTCAGGCACTAGACTTTGGAGTTCCCAGGCTCGGTCCAACCCTTCTCCTCTCGCCTGCTGCCCTTCCCATGATCTAACTGACTCCCAGGATGCCAACACCGCTCACAGGCGAGCCACCCTCTCCTGCCCTGAGTGCCCACTACCTCTGCTCAATAGGTCACTGGCATCTCAAACTGAATATGCCCATAACCTGAAAAACACGCACTTCTTCGTTTAGCGTCCAACACGTACTGAGCCGTCCACGAATGGACCAGCCGTAAACATCCGGCTCTTCCTCCGAGGCTTCCCCACCTTGGCAATCACATCACCGGTAACCTGGCGACTTAAGCTGGAAACCTGGAACGTACCCTTGACACCCCCGTGCCCCTAATCCTCTACATTAGATCTATTCTGTGGCCTCATCTTCCGCAAAGGCGCATCCCATCTTTTGCTCCTACCTCCACCGCCCCGGCCATTTCTTACCTGGTCTAGTGCCGCAGGGTTCCACTCTGGACTCTTCCACCAGGCTCCACTTCACGGCCAGTGAGGCTTTTACTTCATCTTACTTTACTTTTTAGAGAAGTATTTTTAGGTGCCAGTCTCCCAGTGAAATCCTCTGCTTAAAACCCTTGCCCACAGAGCTTGTGAAGTCCAACATGGCCCGGGCCCTGGCCACTCTCTTGGCTTCAGCTCCCGCACTCCAGGCTGTCCGGAGGTCCTGGTCCTCCCACGTGCCGACACTCCACATGAGCCCCACTCTTTCCACTGCGTCACTAGCTCTTCCCAGCCCTGCTGGACTCTGGCGACCGGTCTCTTTCCCACTGAGGTCTTCCGTGTCCCACCCTGAGGTCCACTAGCCCAGTAGGGCAGTGAGAGAGTCACCTAACTCATCCCTTATCCCTGGCACCCAGTCCTGAGCCTGAGCCCAGGTAGATGCTCACAACCAGGGTGGACAGGGCCCCCCTGTTGCCGGAGGGCCAGAAGCTCAGAAGCTGTGCTGTCCGGTGCCCTAGGAATAGGTGGGTGGTCTCTGAGGACAAACAAAACGGAGTTGCCTTTGGTAGAGCCTGGGCCAAACTTCCCGGAGATCCCTGTACCCCTAAAGTTAAGTGCCCCGAGGGCAAGAGTGTCCCCCTGCAAGTCATCCCAGCACCTCTCCCCACACCTCCTCCCCCTGGGGTTCACATGACCAGGGCTTCCGAGGGCCAACTTGGTCTGGATGCATACACCTCCTCGAGGGCAAAGTGGACCCCTGACTTTTTTGTGCCTTTGAGGCTGCTCAGAACCAGCAGGAGGTGCGAGGTTTTATTACCCCCTGGGAACTATTTACACTGGGCTTGCGGCCTGGGTCAGGGCTGCGGGAGAGAAGTGGGCGGGCTCCCTTAAGGCGACAAGGGGGTGGGCCCAGCTCCCCGGGGAAGGGACACAGCTGTGAAGTGCTATTGTTCCGACTGGATTGCTTGGAGGCAGCTTAATTAAAGCTGCTGTTTTCTCCTTTCTTCGGCGTTTGTTTACTTTATGCGCTCTCCAGGGGAGTAGGTGTAGGTTAGAACTCCCTTCTCTGGCCACCTGAAGATGTGGGTCAGAGCCCCCTGGGGTCTGAAGAACATAGTCTACAGTTTCCAACTTGTATCTATAGAAGCGTGTACATTTGTGTGTACGTACCTATCTTGACGTGCCTCGAAGAGCCTACGTTTTTGTTTCCTATGTTCATGGAACATTTATAAAAATCCATCAAACACTTGGACAAAAAGAAAACTGTAGCAAATTTTTAAAAAAATGCAGACCTTTGGTTACATTTACTGATTATAAGCCAATACTGTTTGAACTAACTAATTCAGTGACGATATACTTAATTATTTAGGAATGACGTATTCCTAGGTAACTCTTAAAGAGGAAATCTGAAACACAAGTAAAAGCTACACAGAAGACTGAGAACACTTAATACCAAAACCTGAGCTAAACAAAGCTGTATTCAGAAGAAAAGTTATAACCTGAAAATGCCATCATTGTTTAAGAAGAAAGGTTGACACAGAACAAAACAAAACAAAACAAAACAGAACAGAACAGAACAGAGCTTATCTTAGGAAGCAAGAGAGGAGGGGAAATAAAAGATTGGAGATATAATCAACAAAAATTTAAAAAAAAGAATCGAAAAGAGAAACAAATCCCAAAATAGTTCTTTGTAAAGAACAATACAGAATAGCTACACAGATTAGGAAGGAGAAAGAGAAATGACCAGACTCAGAGGGTGTTCACAGTCTGAAGAGCACACAGGCGGCTGGATGGCAGCGCGAGGAAGGCCTGCCCGGACTGGAGGATTAAAAAAAAAAAAACCAACCACCACACTTGCCGCCAAAATGGGCACCTGAAGCGGACGTTCCAGTTAGCAGAGGCACAGGGGGTGATGATAAAGGGGAGTCATTTTAGGAGAGTCTAGAACCTTCCATTAAGCTTTAAGAAAGAACAGGAAACTCTCAGGTAATTTAAGGATCCCAGGGCGGGGGTGGGGGGCGCCTCCCCGGCCCATTCTATGAAGCCGGCGGGATTTTAACTCCAGAACCGGAGGCAGGTAGAGGGAGGGGAACCGAGCCCAGCGGCTCGCTGTAAAGGTGCAGACTCAAGGGATCATCAAGAGAACGAACTAACCCTGCGAAAGCGGTTGATGCCGGCGTGAGGGCGTGAGGGCGGCGCCCTAGCAGGAATCTACCCGCGCTGTGGAGGACGCGAAAGAAAAAAAAGATTGGGGGGCGGGGGGCAACGTGACCCTAAGAATGGACGCGGCGAGGCCGGCGGGGCGCAGGCTGGGACACATGCCGGGAAGCCCGCGGGGAGGTGGGCCGGGGCGCGGGGGACCTGCTCTCGGAGCACGCGTGTGCGAGATCGTCCTCTGGGTCTGTGTTTGATCTAAACTGACTTAGAAAGTGCCCCCGCCTCGTCCAGCAGCCAGTTCTGCTCTTTGGGGTCCGTGACTGCGCGAATCGTGCCCGGCCACAGCGGCGACGCGCGTCCTGGCCTCCCGGTGACCCGGTGGCACGCTGGGCCGGGCGGCAGACGGGACGCGCTCGCCCCTTCTGGGCCGGCTGCCGGGCGGGCCAAGCGCTGGCCGGTGACACTGCTCCGGGGGGTGCCGCCGCGCGACGGCTTCGGCCTGGAAGGTGGAGCCCCCCTCCCCCGGCGCTCGGCTGGGCTGCTCCTGACCTCGAGCCCGGCGGGCAGCAGTGGCCCGAGGGGGGGTCTGAGTGGGAGGAGGGGACAGTTCTTCACCAGCCCCAACCCTCTGCCTGATCCACGCGGGACCGTGCGCTGAGCGCGGCTGGAGGAAAGCAGAGCCAGGCCGCCGGGCCCCACTTTAAACTCCTGATCCCCAACCTCCGATGGGCCTTGGCGTCTCCGGGCCCAGGGCACGCCCCCCCCCACACCCCCACCCCGGCCTTACATTTCCCGCCTCCTCCGGCCCGTGCTCACTCCCCGCTGTTCTGAAGGAAGAGAAGCCGCGGAATCAAGAACCTCTGGAAGTTTCCACCCCGCCTACCCCTCTCCCTGGCTGCTTCCTTCCGCCCCCCTTACTGCCCTCCTGTATTCTTGTCCCCACCCCTTCTCGCAGCACCGGCCACTGCTCTCCTTCCCTGATAGCCAGGTCACTCCACACAGCTGTCCGCGGCCCTCGTCGTTGCCTCTGGCCTCGAGGGCCGCCCGCCTTTGACCGTCTCTGCTCCACGGACACTGCTCTGGGGCTCCAGGGACTGCCCGGCTGCCAGCGGGGGGTAGGTCCTCCCCCTACTAGATCAGCAGCAGCATCTGGGAGCCCCCACCCTCCCGGCCTCGTGCCCGCGTCTCTGGAGGCCCCCGCGTGCCGCCCCGGCTCTTCCTCCCCACCCGCCCACGCTCTACACTCTGGGCGCCCCAAGCCTCAGACCCGGGGCGTCTGTTCTCTGCTGGCCCCACTCAGCTCATTCCTTGGGGGATTCCACCCAGGCTCCACTTGTCGTCTGGACGCTGAGGCCTCCCCGTGGGGCACCTCTGGCCTGGACTCCTCTCTGAGCTCCAGACTCGCGAGCCCCCTGCCCTCTTGACGCGTCCGGTGGCGTCACGTAGGCACGTGTCCAAAGAAAGCTCGAAAACTGCGCCTCCCGGAATCTCGCCTTCTCAGCAAATACGACGAGGTCCACCCTGCCGAGGCCTCGCCTCGTCGGTCGCCCAGGTGGTGGGGCCAGGAGCTGCCCTCTTGGAACGTGAAGTCCCGTCCAGCGTGAGGGTTTCCTCGAGGGGAGGCTCTGCCCCAGGCTGGCGCTTTCCCACAGCGAGGGCCCAGCCGGTTACTGCGGACGCTGTGCTAGGTTTGGCTCTTGTCACCGGCCGTGGTTCTAGAATCTATCGGACACCAAGAGACCAGAAGAAAACCACCTGTCTGGGAAGTCAATAAAGCATTTTATTCCACAGGAAGAAAATAACGACTCTGACATGAGAAACAGATGAAAGAGTCTTGACAGACTGGTGACCGTGCGTCCTAATGTTTACACAGCAGAGAACCAGATAGTCTAATTTCAGGTTTTACCAAGCAGCTACTATGGTATTTTGAGGCACGGATGATGCTTAAAAACAAAGTGGCCCTAGAACCTTCTGAACATCCAGGTGAGCACCCACGGGGCAGCCAGGCACGCCGGGCCCTGGGTCCGTGGTTAGGGAGGGGCCTCCCCCCGCCCCCCCCCCGCCCTCCCAGGGGGCCCTGCGGCTGGGCCAACTGTGCTGGGTCTGGGAATTAGGATGGCTTTTGATTTCTCCTTATCCAATTTCTCTGTATTCAATTGCTTTTGCTTTCCCCAGAGAGAAGCTGTGTATTTGGGACAGCAAGAAAATCCGTAGGAATTATCATAACAAAGTCTCAGACTTCCAGGGCTAAACACCAATTTAAAAAGAAGCCGGGCATTCAGGGAGCCAGGGGCTGGGCCTGCTTCCGTCAGGGCTTTGAATCTTGCCCTGGCCAAGCAGGAAGCCCCGTCCAAAGCCCCTGGAGGCTTCCAGCCAGGCATGAGGGGTGAGGGGTAAGGGCTTCTCAGGCTCCTCTGGCGGGGAGCAGGGCTCACGCAATCCACTGAGATGGGCCACGGCTTTTAGAGCTGATTAAAATTAGAAAGGAGCCTGGGGAGGGGGCACCCAACACCTCTGAGTCCTGGGGGAGCAGCTCAGCACGGTGCAGCCTCAGGTGCTTGCAGGTCACCCCTGCCCCGGGGGTGAAGGCCGCCCTCCGCAGTCACACGAAGCGCCCCTGTCTTCATTCCAGGAGGGGACAGGAGGCCCACTGAGGCGGGCGGTCAACCCTCCTGAGTCTCATCTTTAAGAGATCGTGATCTCCGGCAGTGGGTCACTGATGGCAAAAACCACAAGGCAGGCTTGTGGGGGCCCCAGAGGGGGAGGCTGGTGAGGAGGGCTCGCAGCAGGTGGCACCGGGTCGCCACGCAGGACTGCCACCCCACAGAAACCAACAACAACCCTTCGCAAGCCAAGTTTCCATTCTGCGATCCGCCAGCTTAGAGTCTGAAGAGGACACAGACCTTGGAGTTCAAGATGATCCTTAGAAACACTATTTAGCTAAAGCCCTTGAGCTTGTGCTAAAGCTCCTTCCTGCTTCTTTGAAAACACACGCACACGCACACACACGCGTGCACACGTGAGATGGCCGGATCCGCTTCATTTGTGTCTTGGAAGGGTTGGGGTCACGGGTTACAGACCCCAAAACCTTCTATACATCCGCTGATCCGCTGAATCACAGAAACTAATCAGCTTTAATAAAATAAAAATGAAAGAATCACCAGGCTGGTCATCCATTCTAGAGTGAGGCCCCCTCCCAATCGGTTTATTCCTTACAGAAAAGGGAAACAATCATGACAGGGAGAAGAGGGCGCTGGTACCAGGCCTCGCTACTGGCTGGAATTTAAAATCAAGGACAAGAGATGTTTTAGCCGAATCCTGGTTCCATGAAAAACTTACAAAACAGCTTTTTAAGACTCAGATTTCATTCCCTTTCCTGAGACGCTCTCCCTTCTCGGCCCGTGTCTCCATCCCGACCCCAGGGCTGTGCGGCTGTGGCAGCTGCCTGTGGCTTTAGCAGAAAGAACGAGTCCCAGGACCTTCTCCCCGTAGCATTCTCACTGCGGACTTCTGATAGATCTGTGGATTTTTGATTTGTTAAAACAAATAGTTCTGTGCGATGTTTTTCCTCCTAAATCGACAGAGCCTACTGGTGTTTCCAACCGACCTCTCTGATGATAACCCAAGGAAAACTTACAGCGCTGGTGTGTGCACGCAGGCGCACACATGGTAACCACACAAGTGACCTCAAAGCTTGGCAAGACTAGTCAGGAGAAAGCCAGATAGAGAGAGGAAAAAGAATGTGTGGTTCTAGGAACTACTTTTAAGATGGGGGTGGGAAATAAATAAAGGACGGGCTTGTGACCCCTGTCCTGCACCTCCCTCGGGGGCCGGCTCCGGTTCTGAGACACCGGCTCCCCCATCCGGCCCAGGGGCCACGGGATTCAGAGGCGCCAGAGCACTTCCAACCTCACTGTCTTCATTCCTGTGAATTCTCTAGTTTCCAAAACTAACACATAACATTCTTCAACTTTCAAGAATGCCTTTTTATAGAGTACCCTGAATCAGATGTGTAGAATTAGTGCAATAGAAGATCCAATATAATTTTATATTACTTTACAGTTAACAAACCTTTACACACATCACAGGCCCTGCTCAGAAATGCTCCTATATATTTACAAACACACAGTTGTACATATATACATGTTAACAAAATACAGGGCAATCTTAAAATTAGATTCATCTCAGTACACTTTTTTTTTAACGTTATTCAACCAAAACCTTTTAAAAATGACTTCCCCATAATCTAAAGTAACCCCCACCCTACCCACAAATTAACACGGTTTCCATTCGTATCCTCCCCTCGTTCCTTGATATTATCCCCCAAACCTTATCCTGGTTTGCCTCTGATTCAGGCCCAGCCCTCGGGCCTGTCGTCCTGACTGATCCGGGGTCTGGGTCTGGGAGCGTCTCTCCGGCAGCTGGGGTTTCTCAGGAGTCCAGCTCCAACTGCTCTTGATTCTCACTGAGTCTCAACATGAGCTGCTGTTCATAGTAAAGGCTCTTTGCATAGTTTATCTCTTGTGATAACTTGACGGCGAGGCCTTCGGATTTCACGTGGACCTGGAGAGCAGAACAGAATCAGTAACGCGCCCCGGAGGTGGGGGCCGAAGACATCACAGGTCCTGGGCAGTCAAACTGCCCGGGCATCGGCTCCCAGCCCAGCTGCAGATCACAACGGTAGGGGCTGCCTTTTTTTTTTTTTTAAATTTTTATTTTTAAGTAGGTTCCACGTCCGTGTGGAACCCACTGTGGGGCTTGAACTCACAGCCCCAAGCTCAAGACCTGAGCTGAGACCAAGAGTCAGACCTGACTCAACTGTCCAGGCGCCCCTGGCATGGGTGTACTTCTAAGAAAGATTCCCAGGGCCTGCTTCTGGTGAATGGTGATTCAAGGTGTGGATGATTCAAGGTGTGGTGATTCAAGGTGGATTCCTGGAATCTGTATCTTTAACATGCGTCCCAGGTGAGTCGGTGGCCAAGCCACCATAGCTGACATTTGGGACTTTCTGTACGGGAGCCCAGCCCTAGCTCCGAGGAGGGGAGGGTCCGCTGAGGCCAGACGAAGACCAGGATGAAAGCACTGCAAGGGGACTCACCTCTGAGGTCTGGGGACAGTCGAGGAGGGGAGAAGGAGCCTCAAACAAATGCCCCGAGGCCTTTCTCACCAAGAACGCTTAGTTGCTTACTTGCCTTGAAAGGAGCGCAAGTGCAGCCGGGCAAGGCTCCCCCCACCCAGAGGAATTGTGGAAATGCTCAACTTCTGGGTGTAAACTCTGAGAATCCACCAGCCCTGGCTGCAGCCAATGACCCCGGGGAGCCTGCACTAGCCAAGCCAAACCTAAGAGCATTCCCGAGCAGAGGAAGGTCGAGGCGTTCCTGAGGAGGGGCCCTGTACGGCTGGCTGGGATTTCTGATCTGTGCAAAGAGCCAGGGATGAGTAGGGGCCATTCTGAGGGGCCCACTGTTCTCGAATGTGGCTGTGAACACCCTGGCACACCAGGTGAGACCTGAGCATGATGTCTCAGGTGCACAAAAAGCCACCAAAGTCAGATGGTAGTGAGCAAAGTGGTCAAGACTGCCAGCCCCGGGGTCACAGCACCTGGGTCTGAACTCTAGTTCCTCCCAGCGTCAGCCACACAACCCGGAGCAGGTCACCTGCCCTCAAGCCTGCAGTCAAGTGGGAACAAGGACAGTACGACACCAAATAGCCCTCAGGAAGTAGTTAGCATCCAGTCAGGCACAGGGCGTACCCGCCGCGAATGCTGGTTACTAATAGGAATGTTACCTGGAAGTCCTGCCGTGACAATACCTCGTCCCCTTGGGAGGCAATATATACGTTTTATTTACAAATATTTACTTAGAGTTTATTCTGGGGAAGGTCCTCTGTCAGGTATCACTTCTTTGTGCAGAAAAACAAGTTTGCCACTCTTCTGTAGAACAACAGAGAAGCCACGTGCGCTCCAAGAGCTGAGTCAGGGCCCTGCGGTCACAGCCGAGGAACAAGAGCCCCCGACTCAGGAGGTCCCCACCCCGTGTGGCTACGGAGGGCGGGGCGGCGGCCGCTGCGCACTCACCATCGGCTTCTGGTGGGAAGGGCCGGGGATGGACACGCCGCTGCTGGAGTTCACGGCCTTCTTGGTCACCTGCACGTACACCTTCCCGTGGTCTTTGGAGACGAGGCAGTGGTAGAGGTCGTCGTACTTGACTTCCAGGAAGATGGCCTCTCGATCCACGTAGTCCCCGCTTTTCAGGAAGTACACGGCTTTGGAGGAGATGAGCACGCAGTAGCTGTCGATGTTCTCCACGGCTATGAAGCTGCGGAGAGAGGGGGACCGGTGAGGCTCGCGAGCTCAGGCTCACCCCGAAGCCGTGAGCCCTGACCCCCGACGGCGGGGCCTGGGGGCTCCCGAGCCGGGGGCCAGGCTCCCTCACCTCCACCACACCTCGAGCCTCAGTTTCCTTGCTTGCGAATTAGGACTAAAAGCATCAGCGACCTCCCGGGGCTGTCGAGCAGGTGGCTCGGGACGACGACGACGGTGACCGACAGTATCAACGGGAGAAGCAACGTTACCCTGAAACCGCATCGTGGGGGTTTTGTGCCGGGGCCGTTTCCAGGTAGGGCCGAGGAGCCGAGCCGGCTTTGTCGGACACGACACACGAAGCCGCGCTCCTCCCCAGCCACCGAGGAGCCGCTGACGTCCCCGCCCGATGCCGGGGGTGAGCGCCGGGCCCCCCAGCACCCGCACCCCGCGCTCCCTCCTCGCGGCGCCCGCGCTCCGTGACGGGGAGAAGGCCCCCGCGTGCTCGGAAAACCCCAATAAATTTGGAAGCGCTTTCCGGAGCTGTGATCTTGGTTTGCTGCTTCCCAGGCAGTAGGGCCACTCGGAAAATCCACCCATTCCTCTCTGGTCCGCGGGGCTCACAGAGTTAAAGTGGAAATTCATGCCCGTCAGACCTTTCAGCTCAGCTCCCGAGTGAAGGGTGGTGACCCCTGGAAGCGGCCGCAGCGGCCTCCGCGGCCTCTGGGGCGGCCTCCCGGTGGGGCGGCCACGTCGCGGGGCACCAGAGACCAGCTGGCGGCAGGAATGCTAAGAGCCCACGGCAGGCTGGCTGGCGAGCCCCGGCCCCTGGGACTGGACGTCCCGGGAGGATTTTCCAAGGCGCAGCCGCCGAGCCGAGGCTCCCCCGGGGGCTGAGCGGGGACGGTCCCCGGACGGCTTCGGTGCTCCGCGGTCACGACACGTGCCGGGCCCACAGCTGGGCGCCCCGCCGCCGCGACACATGCACCCCTGCCTGCCCCTCACCTTCGAAGCGCCGCCGGCCCCCGGGCTGACAGATGCGTGGGCCGAGCCGACGCCCCCGACTCCGGCTCTGCCTGTGCCAGTTGCCACTTTAATTACAGCCTCGCATGACAAAAATTGGGGTTTATTGTTCTATTCTAACTGGTTGGCAATGCCAAGAATGCAGACTTGTAAAGTCTCAATGCCAAAATTAGAAATACCCAGCAGCTTTCGGTGCTCAGGCCACTTAGCACAGAATTTCCCACATTCTAGGTTGTGACAGTGTCAAGGGGGCAGCATTATCACCTCGTCGAGCTGAATGGAATCTAAAATAGCTCGTCTGGGGGAAGAAAAGAAGAAACGCAGTGCAATAGACAGAAAGACAGAAATGAGAAAAGCCTCCGCGTGGGCAGGAAGCACGCGGGGCCAGAACCTGCCGAGCAGCTGGCAGGGCCGCCCAGGACGGCCGCGGCTCCCGGGCGCAGCAGGCCCTTGAGGAGACCCTGAGGTTGGCCGCTGCCCTGGGAGAGCAGGAATGGGCACTGGAAATCCAACTGAGGGGCGCCTGGGGGGCTCGCCGCTGAAGCGACTGCCTTCAGCTCGGGTCAGGATCCCGGGGCCCTGGGGTGCAGCCCCACGCTGGGCGCCCTGCTCAGCGCGGAGCTGCTGCTCCCCCTGCCCCTCCCCTGCTTGTGCTCATACATACATAAAATCTTTAAAAAAAAAAATCCAGGGGGATGGATTTCCTTTCCTCTGGTCCAGGACGGGCTGGGGCACTCCTGCCCATGACCCTTGCTCCCGCGCTCACCCGTCCGGCACCTGCCGTGGCGGACAGAGGCACGGCCTGCAGGAAGAGCCAAGCCTTCGGGTCCGGGCAGCTGCTCTCGCACCGGGCCAGGGTGGCTGACACCGTGCACCTCCCATCCTGAAACACTCTCACGGGCTCTAAAATAGACAGACTCCTTTCCAAGATGCCACCATGGCCAAGTCCCCATGAGGCCAGGACCGCGTCGGGAGGAAGCGTGGCTCTGCGCGCGGACGCTCTACGGGACACCTCGCGCAGCGGAGGAGACGCTGCCAGGCCGCCGCTCTGCCCTTGCGGCTCCGTTTCTTCATCGGACAGCGGTGCTGCTACCCAGGTTCTTCAGAGTGACCAGGGCCCCCCACACCCTGAAACCTCCACAGGCAATAGCACTTTTTGGACATTTGTATCAACTCCTCTGAAGTCCTTCCAAATGAGAAGCAGCTCAGAGCTAATGGTACAAGCGAGGGGGAGGGAGATGGCGAAACCACGCTGGGCGCCGGGGCCCCTAGCACCGTCTGAGCAACAATCGAACCGAGGCTGATCTGCAAACAGCGGTGCCTGTTTTCCTCCTGATGCTTCCAACCACCAATGCTTTTGTGGGGTTTCTTCTTCATCTTCATCTTTTTTTTCTTTTATACAAAATCTAGAAACCGCATCAAAGGATGACTAACACTGAGCTCTAGGGGCACCTGGGGGGCTCAGCAGTTGAGCGTCTCTTTGGCCCAGGGTGTGACCCCAGGGTCCCGGGATCAAGTCCCGCATCGGGCTCCCCACAGGGAGCCTGCTTCTCCCTCTGCCTTTGTCTCTGTCTCTCTCTGTCTCTCATGAATCAATAAATATGTTTTAAAAAACAAAAACAAAACTGAGTTCTAGACTGGGAGGCCCCTGCTGTGGAGACAGATCCTGAACGTGTCGCCTCTGAGAGGAACCACCACTCAGGGTGACTAGAGGGCCCGTGGGCAGCGCTCTCGGGGCTCCCCCCCACCCCCCGCCAGTGGCGCCTTCCTCTGTCCCTTCCTTCTTCACAGCCACAGCGCCTCGTCCCTTCCTGGCCGCCCACCTGCAGAAGCTGCTCTCCACGGGCTTTCATGTGCTCCACTGGAGGGACTCAGGGTTTGCTAACCGCGGCCCTGGAGCCGAGTCTGGACACTGGGCTCTTCATGCTGGAACAGCCATGCTTCACACAAGGGTGACCTTGTCTGTGCTCGACCCACAGACGAAGGGACTGCTGTAAAACCTCAGGGGGCGGCGCAGGAAGAAAGCCAACGTGCTCTCAGGTGGACCCGGAGCTCATCCTTCTAGCCTTTGTCCTATTAAGAAGCCAGAGGGAGGGAGGATGACAAAATGTGGCCTGAAACACAAAGCACCTGGATAAGCTCCATCCTTCAAATTCGGAGAGCTAGGGAAGTCACCCGGTATCCTGGTGATACATTTTGGGGTGACGTAGATACAACTGCTCCTATAAAAAACAGGATGTTTAGACTTCAGGTAAACCATTTACTTTTCACTCTCCCTTAAGGAGACAAAGAGGGCAGTCTGACCTTGGGATCAACGCCAGAGGTTTCTTCTGGGAGGAAGGAAGGCTGGGGCACATGACGTCCATCGTTCTCCAAGATGACAGGTGCTAACAGTGGGTGTCTGCCAAGGTTCGATGCCACAGAGGACCCACTCTCGCTAACAGTACCTCCCGGTCACGAATACCACGGGGGCGCTCGCAGCCACTAACCACCCCACCACCTGCCCTGGCGGCGGGTGCTGACGTCCTCTCCAAGGCACGTGGCGGCCGTGCCTCCAGAACCGGGCAGGCCTCCCAACGTAGACATGCTCAACTGATGGGGGTCACTGCCCCTCTACTGCTTATCATTGAGACAGATGCTAAGTGACCCTGATGTGGGGAAAGGCCCTTTCAAGTCCCCAAACCTTCACATCAGCAGGTTGGAGAAAGGAGTGCCCCTCTCGGTGGCCACATGGAAAATGGGTTCAGGGCCGACTGGTCCTTGGGGAGAGAGCAATCTGCCAAATAACTGTCCCTCCTCGCCTTCAATTTGATTTTTCTTTTCCTCCCACTTCTACTTCTTTGCTTTAACTCTATTTGTATATCCATATTCTCCTCGGTTTTGGAGTCATTTCAAAATCAGGAAAGTTCTGAGTCATCCTGTTGATGAGCGCTCCTAGGACACCATCCGCAATGTGCGTCACCCCCAAATCTGTGTGAGCGAGGCTCTTCATGCACACACATCCCACATGTCCTCATACTCAGCACATGCTCGGCCGGGCCGCTGCTCCTTCTCCCGACAGGTGGCATCTCCATCCCACCGAACGACCAAGAAGCCTGGGGTCACTCTCACCCCCTCCTCACTCTGATTCTGCATTTAGTCAGCACGACTCTAAGTGAGGCTGATGCTACCTCCCCAAATACCTTCAACTCTGTCCCCCCTATTCCCGTGCACCACCACCGTCTATGTTTGGGCCCCTCTACTGTTTACCCAGATCATTCCCGGGGCCTCCCCATTGCCTTCCTGTCTCATCTCATGGACTCGGATCCCTTCTGCTGCTGCCGGCAAGGTTATATTGTTAACATGTAATTCTGAGTGGGGTCCTCTTCAAAATCTCACCACTGCCTACAGGACAGGTGAACTCAGTACGGCTCTTAGGGTCTGGCCTGTGAGCCACCTTCCCACACAGGGGTGGCCACCATACTCGGCAGATCCCAACCATCCAGAAATGCCAGGAGCTCTGCTGTCTCTGCGCCTGTGCCCAGCACCCTTCTCTGCGTATGGCGCTTTGTCTCTTCTCTCCCGGGCACAATTCTCCTCACCCTGCAGAACCACGACAACCGTCCACAGCCTTCTTTGGTTCTCCAAGCATAAATCAGTCACTTCCCCTTGAGGCCTTATAACACATGGCTCGCGATTCTATTTTAAAAACAATCATATATTATAGACAATTGGTAATACTGTCTGCTTCCCCTGCCAGACTGTGAACTCGTTAAGGAAAGGGCAAATTTCTTACTCGTCCTGGCACATAGTAGCATTCAACACACTTATGTGTTAGGCAGTCTTACAAAATGGCAGTGAATTTACAAGGTAAGGTCCCGTAGTATTTGCCAAAACACACGCAACTTTGTATGCTGGATATATTTTAGCCAGTAATCAAGTAAAAAAAACCTCTCTTAGAACTCCTGATTTAGGGTATCCCTGGGTGGCTCAGCGGTTTAACGCCTGCCTTTGGCCCAGGGTGTGATCCTGGAGACCCGGGATCGAGTCCCACATCGGTCTCCCTGCAGGCAGCCTGCTTCTCCCTCTGCTTGTGTCTCCGCCTCTCTCCCTGTCTCTCATGAATAAATAAAATCTTAAAAAAAGAGAGAGAGAGAGAGAACTCCTGATTTAACTTATGAAAGATTTAGTCAAGCCATTAACTTTTATTAACATAGCTGGCTAATCCATCAAGTTTTTATTCAGGGGCATATCAAAGACTGTCCAATTCCCTAAGTGTCAGTGGTTACTGACAGATTATTTTCTGGTTCAGAAAATGGAAGAATTCATTTAGAAAATGAAGTCTATCCTATTCCTCAAAAGGACCTGTCTTTCGTTT
The DNA here is from genome assembly GCF_018345385.1 of Vulpes lagopus. Lineage (NCBI taxonomy): Eukaryota > Metazoa > Chordata > Mammalia > Carnivora > Canidae > Vulpes > Vulpes lagopus. The sequence continues at coordinate 133,084,736 of NC_054831.1, forward strand.
TTGTTCTCAGACTGCATATGTTACTCTAAGGTTTTATACTGATGATCCTATGCTGTTAGGATCAACACTATGAACTGTGCTCTAAGAAAAAAATCTGATTTCTGTCTCTATCTGCAATTTACCAAGAAGGACAGACAAGACGGAAAATACCATAAACAGTATATCTACAAAGAGAAAGAACTTGTTTGGCTAGTGGGCTTATAGGCTGTTTTTTTTTTTTTTTTTACTACTACTCTGTATTAAAAAAAATCTCATAAACATTACTTTCTGAAACTACATTTTGAAAATACAATCCAGTTGTCAAACTCCAGAAAACAGTATACTAGAGTAGCTTCCCAGGTCACATGGGCGGCTCACAGGCACCTTTTCTGATCAGGTTAAGAGCCACCCTCTAATGCTTACAATGCTGGTGTGTTACTTTGGCTGTGATTAAGTATTAGAAATAAAATAGGAACTTTCTTTCCTCCTTCTCCTCCTCCTTCTCCTTCTTTAAGGAAAATGAGGTCCCTGGCTACAGATTAGACGCTGGTTATAAGGAAAAATTAATTTAATCAGATGGGACAAATTTTACTTTCACATCATCTTAACCCAGGATCCTATTTCAAAATCCAAACTGAAAAGAATGGGAAGCAATGGTAACTCTGCAACATACCAGAGAAATAGTGGATTCTTCTGGAACCGAAGCCCTTTCAGCTGGCCAGACCTTAAACCGTATGTCAGTAACTATCTTTTTAATACTAATTAATTAAATAAAATGAAAAATTAAATGAAACTTGATCTGGGAGAACAAAGTTGAAGTGCCCACGGCACTGGGGACTTTGTGGGGTTTTCACTACATCAGGAAGTAATTACACAACATTTTCCAGAAGTGAAACAGTGAGTCTAACTGGAAAAAAATGTGGAAACATTTAGTTAGAACAGTAGAGCAAGGTATTAAAGACCCTTTTAAGGGGTTAACTCTGAAGGAAAATATGCAAATAATTAGGTCTTTAAATATGCTTTTAATTACAATTCTAGGATAAAAGTCAGAGGTATAATTTGGCACTTGTGTGCTTTTCTTGAAAACCCCTTTCTTGCAAAGTGATGATTCTAACGTTCACGTCACCGTGAAGACCCAGCCTGACAACCGAGGATACTTCAGAGAACATTTGCCGGCTTCCTTGATGACTTCTTCCTTGTGTCTGAGGAAGGCCACGGTCACGTGGTTTCTTCAACATTCACTGGTGAGATTTAACCCACAAACTTGGGTAGCAACACATGGTTTTCATCTTTAGAGTCAAAACTCATTCATGCCAGTATCTTTTCCTCGTTCATATGAATTTCAAGAGTTTCACAAAATTGATTTTACTGACTTCAGTTTGATTCCACTGTTGGCTTTATGTGGCTCAGTTTCCAATGTGCGTGTCTCACTGGGAACAATCCTAGGTTAGCTGTACTACACAATTTCTCCTTGTGTTTTTGGCACCAGTCACTCTACTGAAAATGAATTTTATAAGGGCCACAGACACTTTGAACTGAATAGGGGTGAGTAGGGGAGGAAATTAAAAGCATGGCATACAACAATATATAATTTCAACCTTTGACCAAAAAAACCCTCCAAAAAGATGGAGAAGTGAACATGTATTAATATAATGCTACACTGTAGCTCTCCAGCTATCATTCATTCAACAAATATTTATTGAGTGTCTATTATGTGCCAGGTACTGTTCTAGGTGCTGAGGATGGACTGGTGAGTGGAACGGACAAAAACCCTAGTGCTGCTAGGGCTGCCATTCTAGCCCTGCTGGACCTGAGGAATGACTCTCTGGGCCTCTGATCCAAAAGTTCCACCAGCAAAGTGGCATAAAGGGCAGCGGGGCACCAACTCCTCCCCACGGAAGTAGGAACAGAAAGTCCTCCCCGGAGTGAAGCTGCCTGGGGATTCTGGGTATTGCAATGGTGACCAGAACTGGGCCTAGACTGAAAAAGCAGAATGGATTCAAGAAGTGTGCCGTGTGGGCATCCCCGGGTGGCTGAGTGGTTTAGTGCCACCTTTGGCCCAGGACCTGATCCTGGGGACCCAGGATTGAGTCCCGCGTCGGGCTCCCTGCACGGAGCCTGCTTCTCCCTCTGCCTCTGTCTCTGCCTCTCATGAATAAATAAAATCTTAAAAAAAAAAAAAAAAGTGCTGTGGACAGAACTGTGCCCCTGCAGAATCCTGACGCTGAAGCCCTATCTGGAATAAGGAAGTGATTAAAGTTAAACGAGGTCGTAAGGGTAGGGCCCTGATCCTACAGGATTCGTGTCCTTATGAGAGACGCCAGAGCTCTTGCCTGCACGTGCTCGCTCTCCGCCACGCGAGCACGCAGCCAGAAGCTGGCCATCTGCAAGGCAGGAAGAGAGCTTTTCACCAGGAACCACACTGGCTGGTGCCTTGATCTTGGACTTCCCATCCTCCAGAGCTCTGGGACGATGGTACTTTTTACGGCAGCCTGAGCTAAGGCGATATAATGCGCTGCCATCTCAAGAGACCTTCCAGTAACACTGCAGGGGGTTTGGGTTACACAAAACACATCCAGGAAGAAGCCGTCGTATCCAGTAAGCAGCAATGAATTCTGGACTTAATTTTTGATGTCTCCATTCAAATATTGTACAAAAATAGGAGATGAGGTCATCTTAACACTTTCTCTAACAATGACAGTGAAGGCTATCCTGAACTAACCTCTGCTTCAGACACTCCTCCACCAACCAAAAAATATTCATGGCCCTCACAACCCTCCTTTTCTTGCTTTAGCTTAAAGGAGATAAATGTGCATTAAAAGAAATTAAACGAGCATTTTGCTACCCATCAGGCATAACCAATTGCCTTGTCTGGACTGGTGGTTCTAACACCTACTTAAGTTACAGAGCATTTTCTGCTAAAAGGGTCTCTGCAAAATATCCTAAAATAGTGATAAACTGAATCCTATCCCATCAACTTGGAATAATTTCATGAACCGAAAATACTACAAGACCCAAGGTCTGTAAGTTTTTGCATTCAAAGAGTAGCAACACTGTTTTAAAGACTGCTTTTCTAAAATTCTCAGCTACTAGTTGTTTGCCATTTATGTTTTGTTTCACTAGGCATTCTGCAGCAAACAGGAGAACACCAAAGCTTAAGAAGGTTTTACACACAACAAAGCCTTAAGGCTGAGAACGTTTTACTCTTTATCTTCTCTCTGTGAACACACTAGGAAGAGACTGCCATTTTCTAGAAACAAAACGCCGAGGTCCCACTGTGGAACTCAGTTTGAGAACCACGGTTTTGTGTAAAAGGCTTTGGACGAGAAATATACCTACACCTATAGCACATTTGGGCCAAGGAAGCTCTGGCAGGTTCCAAGGTCTAAGAGGCACAATGATGCTCAGAATAGAAACTTCTTGGACTCAAAGAGAGAAAAGGCAACTAGCTCAGCGAGCCAACGGGGCTGCTTTCCCACGGCTCCACTTACAATTCATCTTGAATGTTGTCCGTTAGCTTGAAGAGCTGCTCCTGCCCCTCTGCCTGGCTCTCAGAGTAGCGCGGAAGCAGCCCCTGGGGCCCAGTGCAGCAGCGCGGTTTCCGAACCCTCTGGGCTTGCGTCCTGGGACAGGGAAAGGAACAAACAGCAAAGAGGTTAAGTGCTATGGTTCATATGATTTTCCTTTCTCATCTGAAATAAAAAAGTACTACATCATACAGGGCAAGCTCCCAGTTTAGGGACCAGCACGAAGCCGCGGCACCACCTGTGAGTGCTCCGGGAGGGAGCTGGTTGAGTCTCTGGTTTTTGTTTTTTGTTTTGTTTTTTTTTTTGAGAGACACAGAGACACAGAGAGAGAGGCAGAGACACAGGCAGAGGGAGAAGCAAGCTCTCTGCAGGGAGCCCAATGCGGGACTCGATCCCGGGACCCCGGGACCAAAGGAGCACGACCTGAGCCAAGGGCAGATGCTCAACCCGCCGAGCCACCCAGGCGTCCCCGAGTCTCTAGTTTTGACGAGAACCCAGTCTCTGCCATTTTCTGACCAGGTGACCATGGACACGAGAGCTTCTTCAACCGCAGGTTCCAGTTTTCTCTGTAAACTGGGATGGGGACAGCGTCACAGGATGGCTGCGAAGATCAAGGAAACTGAGTGCCCATGGGGCCGGGGTTGACAGGATGTGGGCCAGCACCACTCACAGCTCCTGTCCTTGTTATTACTAAGACTTCTACTTGGGAAAACCCCACTTTTCTAGGAATCTTCAGGAGAGGCGCCTCTGGACTTGCTAAAGGCCAGGAAGAAGTGAGGGGGCCGGGGCATCTAGAAGGCACACACCAGGCTTCTGGACCTCTTGTAGGATGAGATCAGCGCCTGGGCACAGGGCGCAGGACGGGAATCCTAGGAGGGAGAGGACAGGCTCCATGGACTGGGCCCAGGCCACAGTCTGGGATGCTGCAGTGGCTCTAACTCATGCCACTCTGCTGTCGGCCGCCCAGAGGAATCTGCTTTGCCATGGCTTTCAGGGGAGATGTTGTCTTTTTCCACAAACCATATTACAGGGTAATTGATAAGTACTTTTCGGTGTTTTCCTAGAAACAGGAGTCCATATTTGTCTTGGAAAGGCTGTGCATATTTCAGATGACTGATAAGAGTGTGCCGGGTCTGTCCTCGGCCTTGTACTCGCTGTACTTTTCATTATTTGTTCCTGGATTCCACTGAAGCAAAACATCCTTCTCTAGACACAGCTAACAGAGAGGAGCAAGATTGAATCAGCACTGAATCAGCACTTGAGAACCACGTACTAACACTAGTGTGCAGACTTACTTGCAAAGGCACCGAGGTGCCCTGGTCGGGGGCAAACAGGGCTAGTGACAGACAGAAAGTCAGAAGCTCGCCACAGGCCACACAACGGGGTGGCAGTGAAACTGGGACATGGCCAAGCGCTCCTGGACCCAGGTCAATGCTCTGCCCATTGGGCCGTGATGTGTGAAGCCCCATATCTGGTTAATGTTTGATAAGTGCCAGAAAGCCAGCAACACATTTTTAAAAATTCAGGCGAAGGATGCCCTAGATACCACTAGTTGAGCTCTTCAAGGTTGATGTAAGGAGAATGTCAAGAAGTTTCAACGATCTGTACTAAGGGAGTGGGTAAAAAAAATTTTTACTTGGGCAGCCCGGGTGGCTCAGCGGTTTAGCGCCGCCTTCAGTCAAGGGCCTGATCCTGGAGACCCGGGATCGAGTCCCACGTCGGGCTCCCGACAGGGAGCCTGCTTCTCCAACTCTGCCTGTGTCTCTGCCTCTCTCTCTGTCTCTCGTGAATAAATAAATAAAATCTTAATTTTTTTTTTTAACTTATATCCTGTAAGTAAAGTGTGGTACCCTTTTCTAGGCAGCAAAGCCCTGCTCTGGCCGCCCTGACCTTGAGACAACTACTGTCATTCCCAGCCCTGCCAATGGCAGGCTAATGAAGGGTCCTTTCCCTCAAGGTATCCTTTTCCTACTATTCTGTCTCCAATGAAGTTCCTGGAAGACGTCTGGGCCATTTTGGCAGAAGTCCAAAGGCCCCTCTAAGAGGAACCCGACGGGGCCCATTCCCTATAGCTTGTCAATGTAAAGTTTCATCCTGACACCTCTTACCACATCTTCCCAATCCACTGGGAGGTCTGCGGGCTCAACACCCATATATACCCCCATCCCAACTACTTCTCCATCTCTATCATAACTAACCATTACAATAGTCTTGTAATTTACTCTATTTCTGCCCTTGCCTGTCCTCCTCACGGCAATGAGAATGATGCTTTTAAAATACAAGTTAGAGACGCCTGTGGCTCAGTGGTTGAGCATGCGCCTTCAGCTCAGGTCGTGTTCCTGGGGTCCTGGGATCAAGTCTCACATCAGGCTCCCTGCGGGGATCCTGCTACTCCCTCTGCCTGTGTCTCTGCCTCTCTTTCTCTGTGTCTCTCATGAATAAATAGATAAATCTTTAAAAAAAATAAAATAAAATAGAAGTTTTTTTAAATAATAAAATAAAATACAAGTTAGATCAAGTTAGCCATGTGTCCAAAACACATTTGCTTTAAATCCCATTTAGATAAAACATGTGCTTATTGCTTGGCACCCCATCTGGAACATAAGCTCCTATATAAAAAGGATTTTGTTTCATTCACTGCTATCCTGAGATCTACAACTGTACCCAGCTCATACTTGAAAAACAACAAACATTAGTTGAGTAAATGAATGAATGCATTTGTAGGTGGGTGGGGGGCAGGTATAAGGGCTATTTCAACCAAGGAACTCAATAGTAGAGGTGGTATGCAAACTTTGGAGGAGTTTGAAGACCAGAGATTCTGAGCCTTGAAGGTCAACAAAGTTAAGGCAAAATATGAACCAGCTAGAGTCATATCTTCTTGATAGAAAGGTCAAGGCTATGTTTATATAGTCCACTGATCAAAACCAAGGAAGGGGCAGGAGGGCACGGTCACAAAATCAATCTCGTTGCTAACACATGTATTTTCTTTAAAGGAAACAACCTTCTCAATACTATGCAAAGTGGGAACGGCATGCTACCAATGACAAGAAGACTTACTAAGAGTCCTAAATTCCTCTGGTGGAATCCAAAGAAGCCAGAGAAGTCAAGGAAAGGCAGCTTGTTTCTGGACCTGAGCTCCTAGAAATCACATCTTGTAACAACTATGAAATAGCTGAGAGTGTAAGTAAGTGTGCCCCATGTCATCACATTATCAAATAGCTGCCTGGTGTATACAGTTACTTCTTTACTGCATGGCATCCCTGAGGATCCTCCCCAAATTTCATGAATGCAACCTCACCTCCACTCACTCCCAGCACAACTCTGAAGTAAACTATAAGCCCACCCAAACACCAGAGAATAGGAAAGTCGAGTAGCTCCCTTGTGGGTACATGCTACCTATCTGTTAAGATTCTTTCTTTCTTTTTTTCTCTTTCTTTCTTTCTTTTTCTTTTTCTTTCTTTCTTTTCTTTCATCTATCTATCTATCTATCTATCTATCTATCTATCTATCTATCTATCAAGTTTCTTATCTGTCTTCCCAACAGATCCCAACAAGTTTCACTTCCCTGGTCTTCATTCTGTGACCAACCAATCACACCAAGGGAAGGCCAGGTGTAGAGTTCAGGCACTGCTGACTGGAGGAGCTTACTATGGCACTCAAGGCTCACTTTTCATGTGGACATAGAAGAAAAAAGAGTTCAGCTTTGCCCTGGAAAGAAAAGGTCTTCCCTTAGAGTCTTGTAACTCATGTAGTGCATCTAGGGGCTTCCAGATGGGGTAGTTTAGAGATACTCTTAATAGGAGCACAAAGGGCTCCCCTATTGCTTCATTGCTCTTGGTACCTGAAAAACTATTCTTTCTTCTCCAACTTCTAAGGTCCAAGTTGGAGGCTGCAGGGTGGGATGTGTGTGCGCACTTAAAGTCACTGTGCGTGAACACATTTGGCACCAAACTTAATCAAATAGTTGTAAACAAAAAACCATAAGCTAGTGTTTTCAAAACTCACAAGCCAGCAAAAAACTTCAAAGTGCTTTTCTCCAATGCAGGGCCCTGTGTGACGGGACTGTTTTCTCGGATGACGATGGCACTCTGAATTCAAGTAACCCTCTGAAACCAGTGTGGCTGTTGGTAATAGCAGTCCTACCTATTTCTCTTGTGACTCAGGGACACGGAGTATCTATCTCTGAGTGACAGGTCTGAATTCACTTTCCTGTATTCATGTTCCCTGGGAGCCTATGAGCACCTGGAAGGGAAGGACTCTACTCCCTTTTTCTTTTAAGCTGGGCTTTACTTGTCACTAGGCTCATCGTTACCCTCGGTTCAGGGCCCACTGTCATCATTGGCTTTTTCTTTATCTTAAATGGTACAATAAACATCTGTGAAACCACGCTTCCCAACACAGAAATGCCGTCATTGGCCATAACCTGAATCTCCTTGTGTGGTCTTCTGTTCCCTCCCCATCTCCCTCCGTTCCTCCTCCACCTAAGACAGCCCCTATTCTAAATCTTGTACTTATCGTTCCTTTGCTTTTCTTCATTTAGCCTTTTTTTTTTTTTAAGATTATTTATTTGAGAGAGAGAGAGAGAGAGCACGAGCAGGGGCGAGGAGCAGAGGGAGAGGGAGAAGCAGGCTCCCCACTAAGCAGGGAGCCTGACATGGGGATCGATTCAAGGACCCTGGGATCATGACCTGAGCCCAAGGCAGATGCTGAACTGACTGAGCCACCCAGGCACCTCTTCATGTAGTCTTATTATATTTCAACATATGCTCTGGTATAGTCTTGTTATCTTCTTTGGTTTTAGTTGTTTTAGGCTTTTGAAAAAGGATGTCACTACCTTTTTATGTTTGGGGACTTACTTCTTCTTTTTAAGTCATCCAGCTAAGATTCAGCCATTCCTTTGTGTGCATCTATAATCTATTGTATCTACTTTTTATTATCATCCCATTGTATGGATACACTACCATTCATCTGTTTTCCTATTGATGGTACACAAGTTATTTCCAGGTTTTGCTATTATAAACAAGGCTGCTATGAACATTCCTGTACATGTTTCCTGGTGAACACAGGCAAGAGTTGCTTTGGATATATATATATATATGTATGTTTTGGAGGCATTTGCTAGATCACCAGGCATGAATGTTACCTAACAAGACAATTTAAGTTGTTTTCAAACTGGCTGAATCAATTTACACTCCTCCAGCAATGCACGTAAGAGAGCCTCGTGATTTCTTTCTTTTCCAAGCTTGTATCATCTAGGACAGCATTGTCCAATAACACACAGCCACCGGTCACGTATGGCTACAAGCAACTGGAATGTTGCTAGTGTGACCACGGAACTAAATTTTTACTTATTTATTTATTTGGAACTGAACTTTAAAAAATTAATTTAAATTAAATTTAAACTGCATGTTCAAAAATACTGATCTCAATTTTCAAATTTTTGCTGCTTGAGTGGGTATAAAATGGCATCCTGTTTTTTTTGTTTTTGCTTTTAAAGATTTTATTTATTTGAGAGAGAGAGAGAGAGAGAGAGAGAGGCAGCATGAGTGGGGTTGGGCAGAGGGAGAGGCAGATGCTCTGCTCAGCAGGGAGCTCGATGCTAACTGACTGAGCCACCCAGGTGCCCCTCCTGTTTCTCCTCATCCCCACCTTTCATTTTCAATCTAGAGGATGATGGTGTCCAATACAAGAAATGGAGTAGCTGTGGTGCCTTGTGTGCGGATGCTAGAGTCGAAGGGTCAACTTCTAAGGTACGCTGGCCCAGTACCGTTGGACCATCCTCTGGCCTCCCCCGCTTGCCTTGCCCCGTCTCCTGATCACCTGTGCTGTCTGCATGTGCTGCTGCTTGGGTAGGGTCTTCACACTCCAGCCCTGAGGATAAAGGATCCTCCACAACGCAAGGGGTGGCAAAACCCTGCCCATTCCCCTCTCATTAGCTGACAGCGTCTCTGACACTTGGCATGAAAGATGGTTTAGAACAGGAGTCCGTTTAGTGCCTATGCAGCGACTCTGCCTCCACAAGCCTTTGTTTAGCCAAAGGTCTGTGGTGTATTTAATTGCTGCCAGCTGGGGGCTTGTCGGCCATCTTAAGCTCTCAGCTGCTGCGGTTTATAAATTTCACAGTGTATAGAAAGAAGCAGGCCTTCCAGTCAACCAGCTAATCCAAAATGTCAGCACCAAATGAACTTGAGCTTTGAACTCCATGAAAATGTCAGAGAGTCGGCTGCACAGCACGGACGACTCTTCCCCCAGGGAAGGGGCTGCTGATACAGTGGCTGATACACAGCAGATATCCCCCCAGCGAGCACGATCAATACACAATCTGGCCACTGCTATCTGACATACATACACTGGAGGCCCCAAAACCAAAGATGAGGATAATGCAAACAATCCATGTCATTTTCTTTAGGCAACAGTAAATCCAAACAAGGTGACACAAGGAGATCTAACCAATTCCACTTGGGTTGATCTTGCCTTTCAGCCTGGGGGTCAACAGTTGGCCAGCCATTATTTGTTCTTCGCTTCTATGATGAGTAACTATGTCATAGCTCTATTAGTTGAAGACAGATGCTGTACACACAGAGCCATACCCCTATACAGCATAAGTTAAGCTATTAGTCGGTTGCAAAATTCATCATGGCCAATGTCTATCAACCAAGGGAGGTTCAAAAACAATCAGTAAATGAGGAGAAAGTGTATGTGTCAAACACATGACTTCCTAGTACAATAGAATGTTTATTCGACTGATGACTGCCATCTTCCTCCGGGGCTGTGCGAACTGACCCCAACGGAGTGATGGATTGTGCCTGCATTTACTTTATGTGTGTGTCCAAGACTTTTGTTTTAATTAAATATCTCACAGATATATACTGTGCTCAACTGAGCACAAACAGTTAAGCTCAGAACAGAAGGTCAACCCAGACTATCTCCTCAAATATTGTTAATGGATGACAGCTACAAGATACCAGGATGCTCGACCGAATGGTTCAACCAAACATTTGTCAGTTCTCTAAAAGGTCTCAATGGTCTGTCTAAACAATACTCTGCACTGGAGTGTACAAACTGGTTAAAACTGCCTCCAATACCCAGTATGGGGTCTGGGGGTTGAAGAAGCCTGCCACGTCATCAGTTCCATCTCATCTCTGACCTCTAGCCTTCTAGTCCCTACTGTCCCCACATCCAAAAACTAAGTGGGAAAGGCTTTTTCCTCCACAGATTTTACTCCTTTCAGTGGACACTGTAATCAGAGGAGATTCCACGAGAGGATGAAAGCCTCTAAAGTTTGGCTCAGTTTACAGGAGAAATTTCCACCCCCCCCCCGCCCGAGTTCCATGACAAACAGAAATCCACTTTCTAGTACCCACTCAGAGACAGCATTTAATCCATTGGTTTAATAATAACTGCTGAGCTCTGGCTGCACTAAACCTTGAACCCAGAAAATTGCACCAAATATTTGCTACGACAATTTGGAATTTGAACACATGAAAAAATAGGTTGGGCAGAATGAAACTGAGGATCCAAACTAAGGCGGCCAGAAAAAACGAGCCTGCTCAGAGCCTTGCGAATGGCTTGTGTCTGCCTCTGCCCCCATCTCCCCACCCCATGTAATGACTTTTCCTAAGCTATCACACGCATAGGCCAGCGCCAGGCCTTTTGGAAGACAGGGATGAATCAAGTTTCTAGGGACTTTGCTGGAGTCTAACGCAGAAGGTAAACATAAGCAGGTGATTCTCATGCGGCAGGCGGGGGGGGGGGGGGGGGCTGTAGGGCACCAGGAGACAGCCCAGGCTCTGTGGCCAGGCTGCCTGGCTGGAACCCCAGTTCCACTACTTACAAACTGTGACCTATGGTGAGTTGTGTAACTTCTTGGGGCCTTGGCTTCCTCCTCTGTAAAACGGGGATGATAATAATGAGGCCGTTGTGAGGAGTAAAGAGTGCATCTAAGTGCTCAAAAAAGTGCCTGGTATGTGACAATCAATGAAATGCTGCCTGTGATGATGGTGGTGGCGAGGATGAATCTGTGGAGAGTGCTGATGGTGTACAAGGTGGGCCTTTACCTAGCTTAGGTCGCCGAAGATGGGCTAGGAACAGGCTAGGGTCCAACAGCCAATCTTTCTGATTAGGTTTTCTTAGTGGGGAAACTGCTTCAGACAGAAATAGTTCCCTTTCCTTCTGCTTTTTTGTTAACATTCTACTTCCTTCTCTCTAGAGTTCGGAAGTCGTATGTGGAACAACACACAAAATCTGTATTGTATTGTCGCAATGGAAAAATGTGGGTAAGATGCTGATTCATGAAATCGTTAGAAATTATATTACTATCGCCGTGAAGTTTTTAGTAATTTGACGTCCTGCCGTGGGGACAACATTTCCTGGGCTGGGCTTTCTCTCATCAGTGGGATTCACACCTGACTTGTTTATAGGGGTCAAGGCTTCCTATAACCTAACACATGTTTTGGGGACCCCATGACATTGCAACTGTGACAGCTGGTAGGACTCATGCCAACAGATATGCCTACTGGGATTTAACCTCTAAGAACAACATTGCTCAAAGGTTCTTTTCCTAGGCAACTAACGCCTCGGGTAAGCCTACCTGTTCAAGAGGGCGGGGAGTGCGGGGAGGTGGGGGGCCGGCGGGTGGGGGGAGGGCAAAGCCAGCTGGCTTCATTAAGAATTCCAATCAAGTGGATAATGTTATAGTGAGATAGATGACAGCCCAGCAGCCTCAGATTTCCTAAGATGCCTTTTTTGCATGCATTCAAAAAAAAAAAAAGCTTATAAAGTGGTTTTTGCAACTTTCAACATCATCACAAAAACAAGGTATTTGACCAACACCAGCTTCATTTGTGTTCTAAGCAGAGCATTCTGAACCAGTGTAGTGCTTACAAGAATCCCTCAAACCATGGACAAATTCCTTACTGACCTGTCACCTCAAATGTCAATCCCAAGATATTTTACCTGGGACAAAACACACAATTCCTGATAAACTTGATTTTATGGCTATTAAGTGCAAATGTTAATGATCACAAACTGATTAAGCCAAATATACCAGATCTTTTCTGATGGATTTCTGGCAATTGATTACTAATTTCTTTATTTTAATCTTTATATTATGTACTTTCTCCCAAAAGTTGATCTCTTTTAAGAGAGAGATGAAATTTAGGAGACTGGTGATCTAGAGAAGAACATGAGGCTTTGGAAAAAGACAAACACAGTCTAAAGATGGGCTAGAATCCGAGTCCTTTCACTTCTTAGCTGAGTGATCTTGAAGAAGTTATTAGATTGCTGGCAGCTTCAGTTTATCAATAAATGGGAAATACTTACTTGGTTGATAATGTTGAGATATTTAATATGTGAATAGTACACAGCACCAGTGCCTGGCACACAGAAGGTAATTATATAAGTTGTCTCTCCCTTACCCTTATTCAGAACCCTCAGGTGTTCAGTCAATGGAAAATACCAAAATGCACAACTTTCAAAGTTCAGATTTAAATTTTAAGCCTGAAAAACACCACGGAGACATGATTTACTGAATAGGTACAAAGGGCTCACAAGGAATACATCAAATGTTTGGGTGCACGGGTGTGTGCTGAAGGAATAGGGCCTGAGCGTTCACCCATCCACCCCATGTGCTTAAAGAACCGACCTTCAAGAGCTAGAGCTAATCCACCTCACAGCTCGCTGAATCACACCCAGTGGCAAATTCTTACCATTGGAATGGATAGTTGTAGAACATTGCCATTAATAAAATTCATCATAACAGAGGTTTTTAAAGAATAGTTTTAGCAGCAAAACGCTTTCTCTAAAGACGTCTGCAAGATACCCTGACTACACCCAATCCCTAAAACGGGCCTGTTTGTGATTTGTTTGCTTTTCTCAAGGCCACCTGTTCACCCGGGCTGGGAGTTCCATAGGTCCTTCCCTTCAACTATCAGACTATGGCTGCGAGGGGCGGGCCGGGGGATGGGGGGTTGGAAAAGGAGAACGAGGGAATGGGAGAAGATGCCTCAAGATGAACTAACACTGGTCACGAGAATCAAAGTTTCCGCACAGCTTCCACACTCCCCGGGACAAACAGGCTCTGCTTCAGGCCCTGCGCTTGGCCTGGCCTGGTGAAGGGTCACTCTGAGGCCCTGGGAGGATGACACCCCGCCCTGCCAGCCACCAACCTCTTCCAGGGAGGGGGGCTCTCGTGCCGAAGCCGGCCGCGGCCTGGAGAGTGAGCTAAGTGTCGAGCAGAAGCTACGTGGAGCCAGAGGTTTTGGTTGCTTCCAACGCCGTTGCGGCCCAGCCCCTAGTACAGTTCCTGGCACAGGCGTACAGGTTAAATGGACAGAGCCACGGCCACAGGCTGGGTCAGCCCTGGAGGCAGGAGAGCTGGAGCTGCTGCTGCTGGAGCGGAGGGAGCGGAGGAGGGGCAGTCCGAGGCCGGGAAAGGCAGGGGCTTGGGGACGACCCAGGAAGCCCTGGGGCACAGGCACGCTGGAGAGTTAGGGCCTAGAGAGTTAGGGCCGCGGTGGCGCTCTCCCAGGGAGCAACTGGCTAGCTGCCTGGGGGCCCTGGGAGACCGCGCCCTGTGCACTTCTCCAGCAGTGGGGCCTGGCATTCTGGAAACTGCTCGGAGGCCCAGTCTCATCTGGTCTCGACACGCGGCGCTTCCGCAGCTCAGAACCTTCTGACCAAGATGACCGATTCTCTGCACCAGCTCAAATTCCAAGGAGAACTCTCTTCAAAGGATTTTAATGCATGGCTTTCATGAGCTCAGTCACCTACTTCTCCTCATCTTCCTGCTGACCAGCTGGTGCTTTTTTATTGTTTGTCATCAAGTTTAATGTAACCTATGGCTGAGCTGTCTCAGCAGCCAAGGTCACCCCTAGTCAAATCTGCCCCTCCACAAACAGGAGAGGGCACCTTCTCTTTGAACGTGTGTCAAACTGGCTCTGGCCATCATTCCGATGTCCTCAAGAATATCTTGGATTTTTCAGGCAAAAGAAGGATTTTTCTTTATTCTGCCACAGTGGCTGGGTATAAAGCCAGAGCAGGAATAAGGCAAGGAGAACATCCACGTGTCTGAGTGGGGAGTGGGTACAATGGTGTCCTTTCTCTTCAGACAGGAAGGAAGCAGAACACAAGCTGGCAGCTCGGCGATACCTGCCGGTGCCTCTACTAAAGGTACACGTCTGCCTGGTGCCATGACGTTCAACCTGGTGACAAAAGACTGTTCTTTATTTGGCGATAAGAAGGTCACGCTGCCTTATAATTAAGTGCTGCCAGTGTGAACATGAATGGGACTGCTTGCCATAGTCCATCAACCCTTGGCAAACTGGTTTGTTTGGTCTGGACAGCAAACAACATTCCACACTACTGGATTTTTTTCTCCCAGATCCCCTGCGGCCCCATCACCCCCCAAACCTTTTTTAAAAATTACAATCTGTTCTGCTGTCTCAAGTTACATTCTGTAAATAATAAGCAACACTGATGAAATGCAAAAAGCTGAAAATTTGTAAAGCAGAAAGATCTGCAGTGTGTCCCACATCTGTGTCACATTAAACATTGCACTCAACAGATTTGTGGATTCCTGTCTAATCAGCACACAAGGGTGACGTGGGCCAGAAGGCTCTTTTGCCACATGCCACAGCAGGGCTGAGGGCCACCAGAGGTAGGCAAGGAGGGGCAGGAGCTGGAACCAGGAGGTGGATGTGCCAAGCTCACAATGCAGATGACACATGGCTGCCGGCGGCCTTGGTTTTGGCACATATGGGTTAGAGCCTGCTGCGGTTAGGTCATGGGAGAACAAGCACCCGGACCCTCCTCCACAGTCCTCAATGCTGCTGAAGCTGGGCCCAGGGCGGTTAAACTAAATAACATGTTTTAATGACAAAATGTCTCATTTGAAGGAGTTGGCTCCATATACATTAAAATGACTATAATATAAAAATAGAACAGAAGGAAACCAATTAATGTCCATTTGGTAAAATGCTTAAAGGCTACTGGAGATGATAGCTGTCATGCTCGGCAAAACCCAACCCCATCTTTATTTCTTCCAAGGCACCTCTCTCCCTCTCCTCCCCCGCCCCCACCCCACGCGTGCACGTGCACACAGAAGCACAGGCGCTCACGCTAACATTTAAGAAAAACTGGCACAGCATGAGAGAGAAACTGCATGTTTTAAACTTGTGGCATCGTGTTGAGTCCCTGAATGATTATAAGGCTCCGTGTCGGAAAAAGCCAGATTCAACAGCCAGTCTTTTACAGAGAGGAGCACAAAGAGCTTCTAAGGGTACTCCATGGAGAAACTTCCACTGCCACCTCGACCACAATCTTCCCATCAGCCTTTGGTGAGAGACACCAGAACAAAGACGGCTGGGCCACCACGGTCCACACCGTGTCCCCGCAGCTGCGTTTACTGTGCTGACGATACATGGGGCAGGCTGATTTCACAACATTCTGATAGGAAGTTTTTAAATCAGTGTTCCATTTCATGGAGGAGGAAATCGAGAGATTATGAAGATTGCTCAAGGCCATTCAGTTGATAAGTGGCAAAGCCAAACCTGATCTTGGGTCTTTCTGATGCTCTTGGACTCAGTAAACTTATTACCAGCCTGAGTGCTGATGAAAATCTCTTTAGTAAATACTCTGACCCATCACTGTACCGAGCATTCTGGACATCCCAGAGGGATGCCAAAGAAGGCAGAGCGTGGCCGCAGGAAGCTTATAGTCCAGTGGGGAAGGCAAGGCTGACGTCCTTGACATGGGTGGAGGAGAAACCTAGAAAATGCCTCACTGATGAGACTGCTAAGAGGTCTGGCCCCACACAGACAGAGGGCATTAGGGGCTTCCTGGGAAGGCCTGGTGTCCAGCTGGGTCCCGCCTCCAGGTGGAGCAAGATTTGTAAGAAGACAACAAGATGTAGCATCAGTGCTAATCCACCAGGTTTTACAACAGGAACGAGTGGCCACCGAATACTGAGGAATCGGAGGAAACGAACAAGGTAAGAGCCGGCCAGCAGACCACTCCACGTCCGATCCTAAGATGTTTGATTGAAGCCTCATTGTCAACGCTGAAGCACCTGCCTGGAGAACTGTGGGCGGTGACAGCTCTCCTCCCCTACAGTGGAGGTACAGGCGTTAACTCACAGGGATTCACACAATGACTAACCTAAATGTCATTAATACTCGGGAGAAAGATACGTACTAATATGGAGGAGAAACGAGTTAAATGACAACCACTGGAAGGGTCGGGCCAAGAGAGGAGGAGAGGGGACAAACTCTGATCTCGAGGGCTGGGGACTGGGTTGGGGAGACGAACGTGCAAAAGGGATTCACCAAGCAGGAAATCCAAATGGCCAACGGAAGTAGGAAAAGATGCGTCCACACCCGTCATTATCAAAGAAACGCGTGCAGTAACGTGGAAGCATTCGTTCTCTCAGATCAGGTCGGCGGGGGCCTGTAAGAGTCACAGTGCCTTGCTCTTTAGTACAGGATTCACTTCATAAAACTCTTGGCTGGAGCTCGAATGAGTGAACAGCCGGGGCCGGCAGAGGGTCAGAGAAACGGGTCCCCTCAAGCACTGTGAGTGGGAGCACGAGCGTTTCAACTTCCTAGAAGGCAACGTGTCATGTGTTTCAAAACAGGTAAGTGTATTATTGTATATATGCAATCTAATATACTTTTTAAAAGATTTTAAGCGACACAGAGAGAGAGGCAGAGACACAGGCAGAGGGAGAAGCAGGCTCCCTGCGGGGAGCCCGACGTGGGACTCGATCCCAGGACCTGGGGTCATGCCCTGAGCCCAAGGCAGGTGCCAAACTGCTGGGCCACCAGGGATCCCCTATGCAATCTAATATTATATAAATGTTAGAAATCATGACTTACTTCTGGAATGGAAAGACATCCCAGCGTCACTGTGAACAAGGTATGTGCTCCTGTTCATGTAAAATCATATACGTGTGCGCACACGTACACACACATATCTATGTGCACACAGAGATACCCGCCCGAGGTGCAGCTGTTAGCCTTTTGGTGATTATCAATTGCCAGTGCGACTGAGTTTTTTCTTCTTTTTTTGTTTTTTCTTTTCTTCTTTAAAATGGGAATAACAGTATCTATTTCAGTGGTTTGCTACGACGAGGTACCTTGCAGGTTTTTGGAACAGTGTCCACACACTGTAAGGGCTCATATAACGGCTGAATTTTCGCAACAGCTCACATTTGTACATATTTTCAAACTCAAACGACAGGACTATTCTTTAGAAGATGATTCAGGGCGCAGAGTCTCAAACACCAAGACGTCTAAAGCACGAATGAGTACAAATTTCCGTCACATACTGTCCATAAGCATGGGCTGGATACTGACTACAAAGAGTCAGAATGGCCAGGCTTCGTCCGGAATGGGTTTCTTCTGGAATAAGGGGCAGTCTGAGGGGAGATTTCTCAAGAGGAAGGGGGCAATGAATTGACCACTACTATCCTCAGCCACTGCATCCTCCAAGGCCGGGAGGCACAGCCCACCCTGTACTGGATAGTGGTGAGGGCCACTGGGGTTGTTTTGGGATCCTGATGGTCCTCTGCAGGAGGCTACCTTCCCAGCCCATCTGACTTCCTTTTCCAGCCCTATCTTGCTTTCTGACCTTGAACAGCAGAGCCAAGGCTTCTCTCGCTTGCAGCAGGCGGCCAGCTCAGAGCAACGTGCCCTGACGGATGAGTGGGAGGTGGCGGACCTGGCTGAAGCCCAGGTGCTCACAGCATTCTCCCTACACAGCCCTGCGAGGCAAGTCAGGGGCTGCAAAAGGAGCACTCTCAGAATGGGCAGAAGCAAGAGCACTCTGCCTCCCAGCTTGCCCGAAATTCCCTTCCTGCGAACACGGGGAGAGAGAGAACATCTGGAACTGGTTTTGAGGCTCTCCAGCTGCAGAGTCACTAGAGTGAAGTTCGGGTTTCACTGGAAATTGCATTTCAGGGGCTTATAGACTGTCCTTTCTGATTCTCATCAGGGTGAAGTACAACCTAGAAGACAAGCCAGTTCACAGACCAAATCAGTTTTGCTTTGAAATGTTCTCCTTTCCCCATCCCCCTTTGAAAGCAGAATTAATGGTCCAGGTGGTGAGAATTCAAAAAATGAAAGAAAAGGGCACTGGGTCATCTCAGGTGCATTTCTATGCCTTCGCAAAAAGCAGACGCACCCCCTGGGTCAGAGTTGACACCAAACCTTCAGAGCACCTTGTCCTCCCGGGAAACAAGAACCAACAAGACTGAGCCCATTTGAATTGTCGAACTGGGGCTTGCCTGTACAGGACTAGAAAAAAAATGTGGATTCAGCATGTGTTAGAGCTTGTTGGGAGCCCAGGAGGCAGCAGGGAAAGATGCTAGATCCTTTCAGACAGAGGGGACAGTGGAATGAAGTCCTCTCGGATCTGGGCCAGCCCCCCTCCACCATGTGCTTTCTGCAAGTGGCCTCCCCAGGCACTGGGACACAGGCTTGCAAGAAGCACAGGCCCATCAGCAGTCGGCACCAGCCTCTCTGCCTGAGTCTCACTGCACCTCTGTGAAAAGCAGGTGCATCTGGTCGTCTCCCCAGAGCAGAAGTGACAGCATGTCTCCCTACTCTGCCAACGGCGAATACACAACCTCTATTCTAGCCTCTCCTGCCAGCTGACGGTTGGTTTTTCCCTCGGGACCTCGAGGTGGAGGCAGGTAGGGGGAGCAGGCATGTGGCTTTCCAAAGACCAAGCTCCTTGGGGTGGAGAGAAGCAGGCAGGCCTGGGACAACCCTGATGCAGACAAAGGAGGGTGAGTCACACATAAGACAAGAGGCGACTCTTCAGCTGCTTTTCATCGTTCCCCTTCCAGAGGGTCACTCAGATGCAAAAGGCTCACATTGGACTTCCTTCTGCACGGTACATGAAGCACTGAAACTTCCTAAAACGTTGTATTAAAATCTCTGCAAATAAAAATTTCTATAAATCCTAGTCAGTGGATCATCTGGCTACCTCATGGCATCTCCAATCATTGTTAAACTGAACAAAAACAATTTGAAAAAGCAGAATTTCTCCCTACAATTTAACTGCTTGCTATCCTCTCAGCAATTCTCTCTGCATATTTCAAAAGGCCAGGTACAGCACAGCGCCCTGATGCCAAATGCATTCAAATAGGTGACAAAGAGAACCTCCAAACAGGTGCCCTTAAGAGACATTTAGTACCAAGGTCTGCTAAACTTTGGATTTAGCAATCGTTTTGTGGAGTCTACACCCTAAGTTCCACCCAGGATTTTGAGGCACCTTGACCATTGGAAGCATAACTGAAGGGAATCCAATGACCTCCGTGCGGGCCAGCCGTTCAGGTGCTCCTACCCCTAAAAGCATTTTTTTCATGCCCCATAGCACCAAAGTAAGCAGAAGCTATCCTTGGCCACGAAAAGGAAGTTACAGCACGCTGAGCACATACTACTTGGAAGGTCTCCTTCCAAGGCCTCCTGTACCGTGCAGCAGCTGCAGTTCCCAGGTGACCAGCTGGTGAGGACGGCTTCTGCTGGATGGCAGAGCGAAGGCGGGGTGGAACCAGGATGTATCACTGCTGGTTTGTGAAACGGACAAATTCTGCATTGGAAGGCTGCAGGCTTATCACTGGCGGGGGTGGGGGGTACGGGAGGGAGGAGCTGGGACACTCCTAGGCACAAAGGTCAGTGAGGAGGTTCTCCAAGCATGGATGCCGGCAGACGAGGGTCTCCCCTGGTCCTCTTGCACTGTCTCTAGGTTAAGCTGGTAGGGGGGAGTGAATGTGATAAGCATCCTTCACGTGATGAGATCCAAAGTTTACAGAAACTACCTCCGCGGCCCCCAAAACACACACATATCCCATTCCCCCAACAACCGCACTGGCATCCTTTCCCATATCTTCTGGGTCAGAGGCCTGTTCCCACACTCCATATCCATATCCAAGAGTTGAAAGGAAGTGGGTCATGAGACCCGGTAAGAAGCCTCACATTCATTCATTCATTTATTCATTTATTTATTTTAAAAGATTTTATTTATTTATTGGGAGGGAGGGAGAAGCAGGCAGGGAGCCCGAAGTGGGGCTCGATCCCAGGCCCCCAGGATCATGACCTGAGCTTAAGGCAGATGCCTAACCCACTGAGCCACCCCGGCTCCCCAAGAAGCCTCAGCTTTAAGTCAGGAAGTCTTTTGATGGGGAAGACCAAGAGATGATCCCGAAGCAGCACAGAAGTTAGGAATGTGTGCTCTGCACTCACACTGCCAGGCTTCAAAATCTGGTTCCCTCTCCCTATCTTTAGGATCTTAAACCAGTCACATAACCTTTCTGTGCTTCGTGTTTCTCACCCGTCAATAGGGCATATAAAGTGCCCACGTCACTGGGCTGCTGTGAAAATAAAACAGTACTGACAGTAATATAAAGAAATAAAATGCGGGCAGCCCGGGTGGCTCAGCGGTTTAGCACCGCCTTCAGTCCAGGGCGTGATCCTGGAGACCTGGGATCGAGTCCTGCGTCGGGCTCCCTGCATGGAGCCTGCGTCTCCCTCTGTCTGTGTCTCTGCCTCTCTCTCTCTCTCTCTCTGTGTGTGTCTCTCATAAATAAATAAATAAGTCTTTAAAAAAACAAATAAATAATACAGCTACAAATAAAATGGTTAAAATAGTGTGTGCAGGCCTAAGCGTTGGGCGTCCGGAGCTCCATCGCCGGGACACAGGTCTGCACCTGACGCCTGGCCCCTCGCACACCAGCTCTCTGGAAAGGGCAGAAACGTAGGTCTTGCTGGACGGTGCGGACAGAAGACACGTCGGCCCCCAGTGTGGCCGAGGGATGGACAGCACCAGGCACCCCTCGGCCCGCTGCTTTCCTCGGTCTCTGAGCACAGGCGGGGCTTCCGGCCTCGCTGCGCACAGCCCAGGCCGCGGTGTCCCCACCCGCTCCGTGGGGCACGCGGCTCGGCCCTGGCGGCGTCGGCTGCGGGGGGGAAGGCAGAGAGCGGAGACGGCTGGCTTTCCTGCTGGCTTTCCTGCGCCGTCAGCCCCGCTTCCCTCGGCAACATTATACCGCAAACACGGGGCTCCTCTGAATAAAGCGCCGGGTGTCCCGTTTCGGGGGGGGGGGGGGGGGGGGGGGGAGACGCTGCTCCGAGGGAAGCGCTCTCCGCACAGCGCCTCTGGCCCGCCTCGTCCCCAGGCGCCGTGTGCACGGAGGACACGGAGGACACGCGCAGCCCGCCGTGGCCCGGCCGGACGAGCTCCGAAGGGCAGCGGCCCCTCGCGCGGCGTGAGAGGGTTAACCGGGACGGCCGGCCCAGCTCCTTATAAACGTTTGCCCTGTGGACATGTACTCGTTGGCGGCCGTACAAGACTCGAGCTGTGTTACACGCCTTAACGATATGGTTCAACTGTCGGTCAGGCCTGGGCCTGGCGCTGGGCCAGACCGCAATCAATGGGACACAGAACCTCCCCCTTTCAGATCATCACGAAGGCTCATATTATCTCCTTTTCGTCGTGCTGGTTAAATTTATGGAGCAGAACCCTGAAGCCGCATTCCTTGGCCTGGGCCGGCCCACGCGGCCTCCTTCCCTTTGTTCGGTACTGTAAGCGAGCCGTGCTTTGCAGGACTGCGGGGTTGTTAGTTCAGGCGCTGACTGTTTGCTCATGACTGAAATGAAAGAGTTCAGTGGAAGGGCAAAAGGACAGCCCAAGTGTAAAACCCCATCCCAGCAGGCCCTGGGCCCTACATATAGGCCCGGAGCTGTCCTGAACGTACGACTGCACTTTGTTCTCACGAAAGCAAAATCTCCGGTCTGATCTCTGCTAAACCATCTCGGAGACGGCAACCGGGTCTTCCTGGGGCGCACCTCCAGGTGAACGTGTGAACTCGGGGGTACCGTGGGGGCAAGCCTGCCCTCAGAGCATGAAAAGGAGCCACGGTCCACCGCCACACACTCCAGTCTTCCCAGGCCCGCAGGGGACGAGAACGCAAACACTGACTGGTAGCTGGTCTGAGCTTTAATACTGATCCAGGAAAAAGTAAACTCATTTTCCAGCCCTTGGCTACATGGCTGGGACGCTCCGAAGGGAGGCAGCAGGGGATCCGGTGTCCTGCCCTCAAACCGGAGAAGGTCCCGGGTCTGCCCACGAGCTCTCTCCTGGATCTGGAGTATCTCCGATTAGTATACAAAGGGTCGAACAATCAGGCTGACGGGCAGGCCTTCGCTTCACTCTTGGAGCTGAATCCCAGAGGACGCCATCTGAATGCAGGCCCTCCAAGGGGTGAGCGCCAACCCACGGTCCATCATGTGAACCAGCATGGTGTGTGGGTCCACCTCTAAGTGAGGCTACTGGGAGTCTAGAGGGATTGCCAGAACCCTTCCAACCAAAGTCTAAGCATTAAAGAGCAAGGGGTGAGAGGAGCAGAGGGGAAACACAAAACCCTAAGCCAAAAGTAAACCAAAGATGTGCTGAGAGGACCAGGTAGGAGAGCCTCTGAGGGGGGTCACTGCTGGCTTTAGAAGCACTTTCCTGCCAGTGGGGCCTTTTTTGGGGCCAGTGTTATGCCGTGCTAGCCTAGGCCCAAGCTTGTGACACGGTACTAGACTGGGACTAGCCCACTAGCAACAACACGCGCGTCTTGGATGGAGTCTGGCGAGGCCGGCGGTCTGCTCCAAATGTGGGCCGCGTTCAATCCGGAGGTGAAAGTCGTGCCTCCTGATGGGAACTAACCATGTGTTTATTTCTCTCTCTCTCTCTTTCTTTCTTTCTTTCTTCTTTCTCTTTCTTTCTTTCTTCTTTCTTTCTTTCTTTCTTTCTTTCTCTTTCTTTCTTTCTTTCTTTTTCTTTCATTTCTTTTTCCTTACCATGTGTTTATTTCTGAATGAACTGTACACACATTTTTGTGTTTTCCTCAAAGATTTCCTTGTCCCCTGTGCTGATGAGATGAGCCAATGACTCTGTCACTTGAAAGCCCAAAGCACCTTTTTCTGGGTAGATAGGAGGTGCCATGGAATGAATGGATCACAGAAAACTGTCTCTAGCTACTGAGAATCCCTGTTTCTATGGCACTTCTTCCACTGTATACTATTTGTTCTGGGTTTATTAAAAAGAAAAAAAAGTTACAGAGAACTACTGAAGTCAGGAAAGAGAAAAGGGCAAGAAAAAGTTAGGTAGGCTAATTTAGGAAATTCTCAAAAGTATGTAATCTATTCAATCTGCCTCTAGTTACTCACATGTGCGTTCGGGGTTCAGTGAAGTCGTTAGTCATAAGAACGCCTCACCTCTCCCAGGGCAGTGTACAAAGCACCCGCGCACGCCCACATCATCGCACAGGTTACATCGTACTCAGAAACGAAGCCTGTCTCCGCTGGGTGTCCGGGGTCCACAGAAGGTCTTCTGAAGCCTCATGTGGCCCGTCGGGAGCCCCAATGCACCAAGATTCCCTGACATATTAACATTTGGAAAAGCTCACCACTGAGAATGAGACTCTCTTATGGGCCAAGACAGACTTTGAGAGCTTCTACACAGTGACGTGGATGCCCCCACTTCCCAGGGCACTTTATCTCGGGGTCACTTGGATGACTATATTTGGGGACATACAATCGTAAGTAGCCAAAGAGGCCTGACTCCAAAAAAGGCAAGTTGCTCCCAAGAAGGGTGCAGCAGCAGCCGCCACCACCCAAGGCCAGAGCCGTCGTCGGGAGTCTCGCTGCTGCACATACTTGTCTCCTGGGTGCTCCGGGTCACCTCCTCCACGCTCCGGGGCACTGCCACTTACTCCAGCATCGTGCGTAGGGCTGAGAAGGGCTACTCTGATACCAGTTTGGGAACCGAAAGGGAGTATGTTTTGGAATTTGCTTTTTCATACCACGCACATCCATTCTTGATGTAAAATGCCCTCCATCGAGGTTTTGTTCTTTCTTTTAAAACACTGATTTCTTGGGTATCAGCTCAAAGAAACTGCGTCACGGTCAAGTGAGCCCCGCTGTGGTGACTGAGCACGCGGGAAGCGTGCGTGCGTGTGTGAGTGCTGGCCTGGATGTTACGCTGTACGGAGGCTGCCCTCACACGCTGCGCCCGTGTGATCTCGCTGCTGCGTCTGGGGCCACTTCAGTTTTCCCAGACGTGGAATCAGAGGGAGGGTGGAGGCAGTGACAGGGCAGGCATGGCCACAGATTCAACCCCTTGGGGGATTAGATGTAACGGACTTCGATGGTGCTAAGCCCAGCTGGGGTTCAGGCCGGGGCCAAGAGCTGCTCGGGAATATTTTAGGTACAACACTGCCTCAGATTAACCTGCTGCCTTTTTATTTTTAGAAAATATGATCAAGCTTTCATACGTCCTGCCTGGGCTCCTCGTTGGTCCCTGTGCCCAGCTTCCTCCGTGATGGCGAAGCAGCCCACCCAGTGCCATTCCTCAGGGAGTTATTCACCTCAGCTAGGCAGACGTGACCCGGTCAGGACGCCCCTTGCAACCTCTCGCTCCCTCAGAAGTGGGGAGACTCACTCAGGGAGGGGACAATAGGCTGCTGGCCCAAGACCACAAGGCAGAGGGACGTCAGGGCTGCAATCAGGGCTCTGGTCCCACGATTTATGACCGTGCCCTCTTGCCAAGAGGCCATGCTGCCTCCAACACCCAAAGGGAACATCCAGATAAGTTATTTTGATCGCAGAGACTCAAGTCAAGGAGGAACTGATCCTACGCTGACACAATGAAAGAATGTCAACTGCTGTCACTTTGGCACAATAAATCCAATGATGTTCCACGCCACTCTGTCAGCATCAGCGCTGCATTTTGGGAATAAGAATAAAATCCTGCGAATCCTATCCCCAGATTTAACACAACCACCGCAAAAAAGCCTGTGGTATGTTAGGATTCAGTAAAAGGTTTTGAAAAAAAACTGTTGCCACAGCACTTTGGACGTCTCACACGGTCCCGCGTGAATCGCCGAGCCGGAGCCACTCCCCTGCGGGCCACCTCCCTCGCCCCGCGACGCCCCGAATCCCCCAGGAGCAGAAGGCAACAGGAGCTACATTTCCGGGAAAGGACAACGGGGAAGGTGCGCTCCGAAAGGAATCCGGCGATGAGCACTTACAACGTAGGGAAGCGCATTTCCAAAGGCTCGGGGCTTCGCAGTAAGCCCACGTTCTCTGCCGCTCGCCTCTGGCAGAAGCTGGGGGGGAACAGCGATGCTTCGAGGGCCCAGAGAGCCCAGAGAGCCCAGAGAGCCCAGAGAGCCCTGGCATCTACAGAAACCAGAGCCAGTTCTTCCTTTTAAGCTCTAGCCCCGCCCCCGAGAGCACTTTGTCGCTGGTTTAAGGACCGGGACCGGCCTGCACCAGCCTGCATGAGGACGCTGCCGGGACAGGCCCGAGGGCGCCGGCGGCCCCACCGGAGGCCGGACGCTCCCGTCCACAGCCCTCGGCGGCACTCGCAGTCCTGTCGTGCGTCTGGACAACAGAACTGCTTCGGGGAGCGCTCTCCACACCTCGTACTGCTCCAAAGCTGTTGACCACAGCGCTGGACGCGCCCAGCTGTCCCAGGCCCCATCCCTCCCGGCGGCGGCCCCGCAGGCAGCCCGACACACCTGGCCCCGGGACAGATTTCCACGTCCCAGCTGCTGGCTGACCTCTGCTCGGCCCGCGGGCGGATCGCTTACAGCCGCTAACAATAGCGCGCGATCACCTGCTCTTCACACGTGGGTTCAGAGCGAGTCCGTGGCCTCACACACCTTCGTCAAGGGCTGCTCGTGCCCAAGGCCGCGGGCCCGCGCGGGTTCGCGCCCCACCTGGCCGGGTGCTCGGGGACGGGCGGGATGGGCCTGGCGCAGCGCTTGGCCCCAGCGGGCGGGGCCGAGAAGACTCTCCCCTCAGGGCCCGCGCGGCCCACGGGCCCCTGACCCGGCTTCGCCACGTGGGGACCAAGCCGTGGGGACCAAGCCGTGTTGCGGAAACCCCTCCCGGCTGCCTGCCAACGCTTGGTTTCTTTTTACACCGGCTACCACAGCGCTACTTCCCATTTCTTCTCCAGAACTGGGGAAGATCTGTGATTTTATGTTCTTTCCACGTCTCTTTCTGAAACGAGCGCTTCTCTTTGAAGAAAGACCTCTTGCCCTTGGAGTGTCAAGATAAGAAAACTTTCAGCAACTTCCCTTGGAAACTACAAAACCCCCATCAGCACCCAGGATCTAAGTACACTCGCTCACCAGCTGCCGGCCCCTCTGAATAGCTTTTATGGTTCCAGGAGGGGTGGTGACAGGGCCTTGTCACTACCGTGGGGTGTGCTATTTCTTTCATGTTCCTGGGATCTGACAAGAGCCTTCTACAACCTGTTTCTTTACAACACACAGAATGAGAGATTAAAGGCCAAGACCAGACTGAAAGCTGGGGCTGGGAGTAGCCACGACTTCTCACCAGAGGCATTCTAAACCTTCCCGGGAAGGAAGGGCCGCTGGCCGCCCAAGCAGACGCTGCTCAGAAGCAGCCGTGCTGATTAAATGAGGTGATACATGTAAAGTCCCTACAGCAACGCCTGGATCACAGCACAGGTCAGAAAGTGGCAGCAAGAACGTTGTTATTCAATTTCTCACTACCACCAAGCTTAAAGAATGCTCTAGCAGAAATAATGGAGATGGATTTTGCTAAAACCACATTAATTCACAGCTACTGGTTGGATATGAAGGGGAAAGGACATCAAGAAAGGATGAATGAATGAGTGAAAAGTCCAAGTTATAGGGCTCCTGATTAAATATGACAGATTTAGTCCAGAGACCTCTCTAACGTGAAAGCAAAGGGATACAGATGGCACAAATCCAAAAGGATAAAGAGAAGGTGTCAACAATATTCTAGAAGCTGAAAAGCAGATGGACACATGGTGCTGAAAAGTAAGCCTGGGAGTGGGAGCCACAGAGCAGGAAGCCAAGGAGTAGGGCAAAACCCACCAAATTTCAGAAACTCGGGCACCAGGCAGCTCAGGCGGCCTGGGCAGAAAGGGAGGAACAGGGAGGCGAGTGTGTCGGGTGGTGAAAACAGGAAGATGGGCTAAAAGCCTAAAGAGCAGCTAGACCTGCAGCCCGTTCCTCCTCAACACAGGACTGGAGGCCACAGGCCCCCTGTTCTCCCAGCCCGGGAGGGCCCCAGGCCCCGCACTGGGCTCTGGGCTGCCCACCAGCGCTTCTGCTTTAAAGAGGAGCAGAACGGTCAAGAAACACCCACCTGAGGACTGTCTCTGTTCATGAAAGAAAAAGGCCAAAACAAACCAATGGAAGAAAGAAACTCTAGAGAGCAGTTGGGTCAGTCCGGACAGGAGCAGGGGCACCCAGAGGGAGGAACGTGCAAGAAAAATCCGAACACCGATAAACTGCTTCATCATGCATTTTCAAGCACACAGAGAAGACTTTGTGGATAACTTAGTAATAGGCAGATAGAAAAAAAAAACATTTTCTTAAGGACTTACTACACTTGGAGCAAGAAAAGCTGAGAGTGAGTAAGAGTTTGAGGATGAAATGAGAATATGCATGTGGCAAACTAAGCAAACAACAATAATCAAAGCAGTTACTAACTCCAGGGAGAAAAAAGAAACCAGAAAGGAAACATAGTCACAGTAACCTAGGTAGCTTCCCTGGGAATGCTGTTGATATAGTCAGAATAACGTAAAAACCGAATACTGATTAACCCAAAAAGAACAATATACCTAGACTAACAAGAAGGGGAGGGACTAGGAAGTCCAATGATAGCAAGAAATAGCACTTTTTTTTTTTTTTTAAAAGAAACACAAAAGCAAATACTTCCAAATCAAAAGTGTTGAAAGTGGTTGTCTCTGGGGGAGCAGAAATCAGAGGTAGGGAAAAGTGGGGCAGGAGATTGGTGGTTTTTATTTTCAGACATGTAGAAGTCTTTTGATTTTTAAAAGTGTGGACATATATCTACTTTGACAAAATACAATTTAATTTTAAAAGACCCACAGGGAGCCTGCTTCTCCCTCTGCCTGTGTCTCTGCCTGTGTCTCTCATGAATAAATAAAATCTTTAGAAAAAAATTTGTTATAGTGAGATAATCATGGTCAAAGTCATAGCTTTTTAAAATCGTTGTTTTTATTAATACAGAAATTAAATAATATTTAGCAATAGAAGGTAGAAAGAACAGAGATCATTGAAGAATTTTGAAAGAGTAGTGACAGACCTGTTCATAAGGTTGGAAAAACCTCCAAGCCTCCCCGAAATTGAGCCCAACACAAACTCAAGTTGCGGTTTCCAAGAACAAACAGTAAATCAAGTCACTAATAAAGAGATACTTCAAGGAAGTGATAGGAAACTTGTTTTAATAAGCATGAGACCAAATTAAGAATATTAACGTACAAACAACTTGGTGATTCTCAAGAATCTGGAAGATTCTTCAAAGCAGTTTGTCCTCGAGTATTTAAATATTCTCAGCACTGAATACCGAGGATATGCCCGGAACACAGGAGGAGGCAACACTTCACCCATTAGTGCATCTCTGCTGTCAATCTGCCTAGACTTGAACCAGTGTGTTTACCAAGCAACCGATCAGAGCACCTCACATTTAGAATCAGCTAAACTGAACTAACGGGGCACCTCAACAAGTCAAGCAAAAAACAGAGTAAGTCTCAGAGGCTCTCATCTTTTCATGAGGGATATGAACACCCACATGGTGATCCGGCCTTTCGTGCCTCCGGAGGTGGGCAGGTGCCAGTCATTACCATCCTGCCTGTGCTGCTGCGGTGGATCCGGGAAGTCTAAAGAACGGATGAACTTTGCCCTCTGTCCATCCTGGCGCACGCAGGGAGGTTCCGTCGGATCCAATCGGTCCGAAGGCCCCAGGGTTAGCCAGGATTCCCGTGGCCCACCCTCCTCACAAAGACAAGCCAAGTTGGGCTCTGAGTCTCCTCTGAAGTTTCCTGCAGTCCCCGGGATTTCATGATGCCGCCTGGGTCACCCCTGGCATCGCCTATGTTTGAAGTATGTTTAGGGACAATCTAGCAGGAGCTGCCTCTGGTGTTAACACAGACCTGCCGCGTAAAACCCGCTTTCCCCCGAGAGTTCAAAGGAGCGCATCCACATCCCGCGGGCTTGTCCTGCTCCACCAGCCTCGCCGCGGCGGAGCTCAGGTTCTGCCACGTAAACGCCGACCCAGTGCGCACTCCTCCAGGTCCCGACCCAGCTCGGGGCCGAGCCCGTGGGAGCAAGTGGCCTTGGACAGGATGGACCTTAGGCTTCGGGGTAAGGTGCTCCTCACTCCCTACGCTGCTACGGTGAGGGACCGAACTGGGCAAATGATCGTGAGAGGTCTCCTGGTACGTAATACAATCTCTCCAGTTGTTACCTCAAGAAACCCAGTAAAAGTCAGGAGCAAACCAGGAGGGCGGACGAGGGCCGGCAGGACACCAAGGTGAAGCGTCCTCTCATGGGGCTCCCGCTGCTGAATCCACATTAGCCCACCACTGGCGACAGGTGCTACTGGCCAGCGGGGCGACAGGCGACGGAGCATCGGAGCATGCCGTCGGGGAAGGAGCCCGGTACGGCGCCTGCTGGCTGGCGCATACGTGTGGGCAGAAGGAGGTGCGAAGGGTGGCACTGGTTTACATTTCTGCAAATCTCCTTAAGTCTTGCTTAATAGAAAACAGCTGCATTCTCTTATCTGCTTCTAGAGTCAATCGCTGTGTGCAATATCACACATTGTGTGGCTTCCAGAAAACTCCACTGTACGTTCATTAGAGAATATTATTATAACAATGGTTATTTAAATGTATAAAAAACAAGTTTGACCTCATGGATCCTGGGAAAGGCTGAGGTTCCCTAGGGGTCCTCACGCCATATTTTGAGAGCCTGTGTTCTAAAAGGACCCACGTGGACAAATTTTGTGCTTGCTGAGACATCAGTTTCCTCTACGTATCTGAGTAAATCCGCTAAGGACAGAGACGAGGAACGCTATTAACCCGATTTGCATTGAATTGTATAAACCCAATATAAGAAAACTTTCCCTCTCTTTTCTTTCTCTCCTTCCTTCCTTTCCTTTTTCAGAGTATATCGTGATTAAAATGTTTTACAGATGCAATCTTATTTCTCCCTACTTGACAAGTTAGTGAGAAACTTAGCAAGAATCTGTCTTTGAGAGGCGATCTGGCAAAACAGGCTAAATGAAGGTACGAGGGTAGGGAGACTCTGGGCTCACTACCACCCCCACGCCTACCTTTTCCTCCCCCCAGGATTATAAGCTCTCCCTTGTGATGCAACACTACAGTCTATCCCCGGCCAGCCTGCTGGTCCCCTATGCACCTCACAATTACCTCACACCTGAAGCTTTTTGGGGGCAGGGGACTGGAACTCAAACCTGGCTCCTCTCTTTAAGGGGGAATTCCTATTTCATCCTGGGCAACAAGGGATGACTCTATAAGGGAAAATCATTAGAGACGTAGTCATCAAAACCCCCAAATAAGTGACCATAACACCTTTGCAGAGGAGTCCCAGAAACAGTAGACGGCTTTTCAGTTCTTCTCTACTGCAAAAAATCCAAGTTCTTCTCAGGAAGGACTACACCATTCTGTTTCTCTTGAGGTTCAAAGCAAAAATCTTAAATGCAGTCCCTCGGAGTTTTACTAACCAAATCACTGAGCAAGGAAAGGGCCCAACATGTACAATGGCTGGACTGATCACTTAATTTTCAAATGGAGGAGACAAAGATCTGAAAGCACTACACACTTTCCATCCTATTTTCTTTGAGCAAAGACCTGTTGGTTGAGATACAGGGATTGTACTTAAAAGATGTACATGCATAGATTCAATTTATTTTTACTTTTGGAAACAGGATTGTGCTGTTTTCCAAAGCCAGTCATCTCTGCATGCCAAAAATGGCAAAAAAACAGACACTTTCCTTTCTAGAAACGATTATAATGTACCATGACCAAAAAAGTGTTTTTTTTTTTTTCTTAACAGATAATCTTGCATAAAAATGAGTCATGGGATTTCAAAAGTGGAAAGACTCTTTTCAAATACGTGTGTGCAGGTTTCCATTTTTTTTCAGCAACAGATCTGAGCTTTCCATAAGTTATGTTATAACAAGAGTGGCATCGTCTGGAGACTCTGAGTGAAAGCAAAGTACGGTATTTACAGTTCAGCAAGAGGGAAGAAGTCTGTCTTAGAAAAAATAAGATCTCCCTGCTTGGGTTCCTATGAGAGGAATTTTAACTTATAAGGCATGAAAGAGGTTTCTAAAAAATATCTTACCCTGGAACTTCCTCAGCTTAAACTCAGACGCAGGCGAGATATCCTATGTTGTGACGTGGCTCTGAATGTGGTTTCTTCTGTGGGGGTTGCTCAGAGTGAGAAAATGATCCATCCACCTTGGGGCATTCTCTGGAAAGGCCTGGTTTGGCAGGATCAGGAAGTGAGACCATATGGCTTTCACCTCCTACATACCCAAGGGTGAGCAGGAGACAGGTTGGGTGGCTGCCCCATATCCAATGTACCACTTCTGGACAGCAGAGGGGAGGTATGAATAGTCCCTTCCCTCTGGACGGACACAGCAATCCTTTCTCAGTGCCACTGAAATCAAAGTCCTTCTCCTGATAAAGCTGGCATGTCCACCACTGCACTGGCTGCCCCAAGCAGCAGACCGCTACCAAGCCGATACATCGGCCCAAAGATCAGAAACTGAGCCTCGGGGTCAACTATGTACTAGGCGCTGGCTTTCCCTTCGTGTTCGTTTACCTATCTTTCCATCAATGCTCCGTGGGTCTAGAGGACTCATCTGGAAAGCATACCTTGTAGCTCTTAAATGAGAATGAGGCAGAAGCTACAGGATGACCTGGTGTATCTTTGTGAAGGGTTAATTTTGGTAGGTAGCAACTGAAAACATCTTATGAAAACAAATACAGGATGAGAGGTAAAATTCATTTAGAGTTTAAAGATAAACTTTCCCAAGCAGTATCGGACTTGCTTCTGCCCCCAGCTACATGGGATGTCAGCCCACTCTCCTCTGCCTTAGGAGGAACACTGGTGGAAAAAACTGATAGCATGGGTGCATCCTGACAAACACTGTAATTTTTATTAAGATTTGTACCTTTGGAAGTTCCCTGAAGGCTCATTTCAAACCAGTTCTGCTTAATGTGTTATGTGCAATACAAGGAAAGCAAACGGCTGCTTGCAGGGTAATTACAAGCCTTGCTTCCACAAGGAAAGAGTAGTGACAGCATTTCCTAAACTCCCTTTGTGGCCCTTTCCCCAACCTGTCCAACCTGACTGCATTCAGGCTCTGGTGACCCAACAGGGTCTTTCTTCCTTTTAGTCTTGGAGAGTCATAGGTACGAAGCAAACACTGCAACAAAAAGGATGTTTCCTTGAGAAAATCCACTTCAATTTCACATCCAGGAGGCCATTAATGAAAAGTGTCTTTAACAAATTTTGGGTAGTGTCTTGGGAGTGTTTTTACTGAAAAAGTCAAATATGCCCGCCATAAATCTTTTCCGTGACATTAACCAAAAGGTTGCCCGAAAGCTCTCAGAGCAACTGGAATTTACACGTCCGGGCACAATACAGGGCTCCTGGGACTCCAGAGCACAGCAGAGTCCTGGTGGCTATATCCTTAAGCACCCATCTATCACTACCCTGCAAAGCCCCGTTCCTCCTTATCTAACTTAAATAAGGAGATAAGCCCACCACTCCTGGGCTTCGCTAAATTAGTTTAAATATTTCCAGTCCTGGCAGCTCCCACTTCTCTCCCCATTTTGGGCCTTGACTAAAAAGGTGAAGAAATATTTTGGAGGAAGGCTCAGGGTCCAGCTTCATAAATCTTCATCTGCTACTTTCCCAAAATGTCATGTAACCCAAAGCCTACAGCAGATGGTATTTAGAGAAATAAACAAGCAAATAAATAGCCCGGAGTCCGGAGCTCCTCCTTTCCACGTTATTTTTGCCTTCTGTTGGGCAATGGCCGCCCCTGGGTCTCTGCGGCTTTCTACCCACCCAAGTTATCCTTCCAAACACTACCGTCAAATACCAGCACACACGCAGGAGCTGGGCAGGCAGCCCAGCGGGTGCCCTGCGTTGACCTGGCCTGTTTGAAGAGCGGTGGGCTTTCGACAAGGCTTCCAGGGCACCACAAGTGTGGCTGCCAGCTGTGCCATTTTCATGAACTTTACTTGGGAACAGACAAATGTGGCCCCATACACGTAGACTAGAAGATGCAACCTGAGCCAGCACAACGTTGCCTTGGAAAAGGCTTCTTATTTCGGTTCCAAACCACACATACTTGTACAGTTAACGAATGCAGCAGGGGATACTGGTCTACAACATTCATGCGGAGGCCAAAGGCTCTGCTGTCCTCCGCCCTCTTCTCCCCGCCACCCCCACCTGCCTTCCCAAGAACTATCAGATGGCATGGCAATTTCAGGGAAAAGTTGGGTGACTGTCTCTTCGGAATGCCTGCACACTCCACCAAGGAGAGGCACTTGGAAGTATTTTAATCTAAAAGAACTCAAGGAAGGGGCTCCCTATAAATAAAATCATGTTCAAATAAACACAAAAAGGAGCCAATATTTCCTGTAAGGCCACTTTTCAGATGGATTACTGGAAGGAATATTCTTTCACAGTTTTATGGCTTACTCTGCTATCATCTGCTTAAAATTTGAGTCATTTAAAACATAGATGCTAAGATCTAAGCCTTCACTTGGATGAAATAGTACAAAGGAAGCAGAAAGTCTTGTTCCAAGAGCAGACTCAGAGGCAGAACTCTTGGACTCCTGGGTTCTATTCCTGGCTCAGTCCCTGGGCTCAGGTCAGCCCTCGGTCAGAATCTCACTTCTAATCCCTTCAAATCATTTGTTAGTCCCTGTTGTCTAAACAGTGGGGGAAAAACCCTGAGTAACACCCCTGGATCCTGTTCAATCAACTGGGATGATTGGAGATGGTTATAACTCACTTCCAAGAAACCAGGGTGATTTATCCCTTGGTAGTACTAGTATGTTCCTAAGAGATCACAGTGTCATCAGAACAAACCCTCAAGGCACTGAAACATTTCTCCACCTGCAAGAATCTCAGTGCTCCTTTAATGTGACTTTCAAAAATAGGATTGTCCAGCATTTTATAGTTCCTTATAACATCCACATTAAAATAACTGGTTGGGCTTCAGACCTCTGAGAGAGAAAATAAACAGGTATATTTACCCCCAATTTATAGATGGAAAAACCGAGGCTTAAGGAGACAGGAGACTTGACCAAAGGCCTCAAGCTAAGAGGGATGTGGGGACCCAGACCTGCCATTTTCCAGGCCATGTGTTCTTTTCTAACACATGGATGCTCGTTAATAACCTATTTTGGGACCCAGACAAATGGACGGAGGGAAACTGGTCAGAGTGTTTCAGAAGAAGCTGTAATGCCTTGTCAGTGCAATAAAGGGTAAAGGGCCAAATCTCTTTGAGGCTCCCAATTAGACGGCCCTCTGCGTGTCCCACTCACCTCTGGTAACTTTGGCCAAGGCTCCCCCACCACTGGCTCCTCTAAGAACAAAGAGGAGATGCAGAGGCTTACTTCCCCCTCATTTAAGACTCCAGGTCTCCAGGCCGACGACTGCCTGGCTGCTTCTCGCTTGCCACTAGCTTTTGTTTCTAGGAGTGAAGGGCTATGAAGAGAGCTGTCTCAGGAAATCTGCAGCTAGACTTCCACTAGAATGCCTGATTACCATTGGTTTCCAGGTGAGTTGCCTAGCCTCTCTGGACCCCTTTTACCTGGAGTATGATTCTCTCTTCCCTTTCACCTGGCCAGCCTCCACCATATACTTCAGGGTGCATCTTAATTAGCACTTCCCAGGGGGCTCTGTGGCCCAGTGGATAACGCGTCGGATAACGCTACTGTACTTTCCTCGACAAGCCCTTCTTGATGCCACTGACCACAGGTTAGCCAACCTCCTTCTCCCCTTCGCCTTCTCCAGGTACACAGTCTCACAGCATCCTGTACATCTCCTGTGTCATTTATCACAATTTTAGCAAGTAATTATTACTATGATTATTTGTTTTATGTTTGCTTCCCCACTGGACTGTAGGTCCTTGAAAACAGGGGCCAGTCTTGCTTCCTGCTATATTCCCAACCGAGTCCTTAGAAAATTGTCCATCAGGATTTACTGACTAGAAACGACCGGGTGACATGGCGTGAAACCTGCTACGTCAGTGCTGGGCAACCAGTGAAACTGACAAGGACAGCTTTTGTTTCTGTGGCAACCACTTTGTGCCTTTCCTGTGCTCCTAAAAATAAGGCAAAACTTTATCAGGACTTCCAAACTAACACTGTAGAAAACTCAAATCATTTCCTTCCAGTCGACATCACTGAAGTTTCCAAGCACAAGATGATACTTTAAAAATTAAATGCATATACCTCCGACCTCTTTTGAAACAAATCACTCAATCCCTTGACCACTGTGGGATTGTGTAAGGAGATTTCTTAGGCGTCTCCTGCTTCATTCACATGTTGCTAGGTCTCATTGTCCTAGCGGAGGTAGACTTCTGGGGCTTCCAGCAGACATGGAAAAACTAACTGGAAATACTTTTGAAGCTTCCCTACTGCCCCTCCCCCCAACTTCATAAATGCTTCAAAATACACTCAAGGATCTTTTGAGCTCTGTATCTGAGAATAGAATGTAACTTAACTAACGTAAACTCTACAGATCCTTTTTTAAAAAGCAGCTGCTTCCAGATGGAAGACATTCTGGCAGAACTTATTACATGGTCCCAGTCTACAATCTTAAGCATTTCCCCTGCAGTAATGTGTCATCCATAAGGTTTCCTGGTGACAGACACATGGCTTCATTTTAATTGGGGACGATTTTACTTCAAATCCTATTTGAGGGAGCGATAGAGTATGGACAAGGCCCAGGCCCTAGATAGTCTAAAAGGGCACACTAATTCACTCGCGGAGTATCTCTTCAGCAGGGAGCAGCAAAATCCTCTGGACTTAAGTGGCATCCAGCTTGGCTGGGAACTGTAACATTCATTATACCCTTTGTTGATAAGATCCCCAATTAGTCACTCTGAAAAAGGAAGGCTCAAATAGGCTCCTAATATGAAGAGCTCCGCGAAAGTAGTCGGATTCTGTGGGATGTGGAGCCAAAGGGGCTACCCTGATTCTCCTTCTCTGCTGACATCAAGGCAAGAGAGCATCCCACAGCAGACCTGCCAACCTGCCTGGGGAAATCCT
This sequence comes from Vulpes lagopus, assembly GCF_018345385.1. Classification (NCBI taxonomy): domain Eukaryota; kingdom Metazoa; phylum Chordata; class Mammalia; order Carnivora; family Canidae; genus Vulpes; species Vulpes lagopus. The sequence goes on from NC_054831.1 coordinate 133,121,422, forward strand.
TCATGAGGCTGGGGGACTGGCTGGCACATCCGAGTGGAGAGAGAACGGAGACAGGACAGACTCACGTGGTGAACTGCACGTGCCACAGAGACCAGGAGCCAGACATGGCTTGCAGCCTGATGGTTTTCTTCATGGGCATATGTGTGTGTGGGGGGTGTCTGGTTAGTTAGGTCAACAGGGGCATCTGTAAGGGTGCAATCCTACTTCTGACTCCTCTGATGAAGGAAAACACTATTTTAGATATAAATAAATCACAGATGTAGACATAGGTAAGATCTAGAAGAATTCACACCAGAGTTCTGTGCCTTGTTTCCATGTATTTACATTAGGCAGGTAGGAAATTTTAGATACAGGTATTCAAGTTTTTAAAAAATCACATCATTAAGTATATGATTAAACACATTGGCATAGATGAGGAGAGGCAGCAGAGCTAGGCTGGAAACTACAAATGTAACTCCCCCCACGGACACTGACCTGGGGCCACTGAGTGTGGCTGTGTCTCTCACCGCCTGCGCTGTTTCTGATGCAAAATCCAGGGCACCTGCCACTGGTTTGGTTACAGTGCCGACGAGCCCTTTCCCGAGGCCAGAAATGAAACCGCTGACACCCCCTTCTGTTTTCACTCCTTCCACTGTTGAGGTTATCACACTGGTCAATCCACCAATGATACCTAGCAAAAGAGACAAGGGCTGTTGTCACCTGGCAGAGGACAAACGCAAAGTGTTTAAGGCTGAACAGCATCGATTCCATGCACCTGGCAAGGTGGCTTGGGGCAGGCATCTGTCAACCTCTCAGTAGGCTACAGGTGGGCCAACTCCAGTTGGGAAACCAGCAGACTTAGACTTGCCCACTAAGTTTAGAGTCTGAGAATATATATTACGTGTTAGTCTGAAGTGTGTCCCAGTTTAAAAGTATCAAAGAACACCCAAGAGGTTAATAGTGGCTACTTTCCAGTTCCTGAGTGTGGGAAGCACACAGGTCATCAGGAGAATATGCAGACAGTAGGACTAAATCAACAGTGGCCCTTGGGGAAAGCTGGGACCCCATAAAATGCAGGGCAGAGAGAACTAAACACAGAGCCTCAGTTTTCCATGAACACTGCATGACTGGCCACCACCACCATACGTTTGAAACGAGGTAAAAGCTACTGCATACTTTGCTGTGGTCAGGTTTAGGCAATCAGAGTAAATCATGAGGCCCTGATGAAAGGCACCCCCCTCCCACCCATAAAAGCTGCCAGTCCTCAGCTGGGACTCTCCATGGAGTCTGTTCAAAAGACTAACCTAGGTCACAAAGACATTCCAAGTGTTTTGAAAGTTGACAGCAATGACCTTAAAGAGCGTCAAAAGGGACCAGAAGTTGGCAGAGGCTGGAGAAGACACAGGCATTATGGGGAAGAAGCGGGGCCCTGTCCGGGGAGCATTTCCAGGATGTGTGCCAGGGACACTCACAGGATGTTTACCCTTTGACGGTGGGGGCATGAGGAAGCTCTCTAGACTCTTCATCTCTAGTGAGACAAATCGGTAAAGGAAATTCCTTGGGTGAGAATGCACTAACAATCCACGATGTTTCTTTTGGATTCTGGGTCCATTTGCTCCAGGGAGGCCACAGCCTTCTCCCAACCTTGTGAACCAAGTTCACAGACAGACAGACATTCCTGAACCTGGCACAAGTGGGACCTTGTCAGAAAACTGAGCAGGACTCCCAGTTTTTAAACCAAGGAGACCGAATGGATTCTGGTTCTTGTTATCTTTGAAGAATGTTTCCACTCTAGGCTACCGCTCTCATGCAGTCCAGAGCTTCATGCATCCTCCTCAGATGAAGCTCTCTGTTCTGGAGATGCTGCACATATCGTGTGAGTGGTCCTTGGTTGGAAGGGATTTTGCAACCAACCTTGAACTATTATCCATTTTCTCAGCATACTCCTGCGTCCATCTGAACAGTGAGGACAGCTAGGCTTTCTTTCCACGTTCCAAGGATGCGAGGCAGACAAAGGCAATTATACATAGCAAAGCATTTTGTATTCATTAAAAAACAGCCCCTCGTAGTCCCATGCACTATCATTACAGTTACTAGAAAGAATGATTCAATCTTTAAACCCAAATGGCTGCCCAACAATCAACTTTTTGAGTCCCTAAACAGATTGATTTCAGCCAAATCTTACTCCTAATTTGATGTCTTCTTTGGGGCTACTCCCTTTCCAGTTGGGCAGGCTTAGGAAAAGTAAAGGCATTTTGATCCAACCTCAGCATTAGGAAAACTCTGTCGTAAACACTGTGTCCTAAGCATGAAGAGAAATAAGATTTTCAATTATCCATATTCCTCCCTCTCCTAAGTGTAGGTAATCTAAACTTGGTCAGTTGTGATAGGACTTCTGGTAGCTTCAGACTAGTTCTAAGAATCTGGTACAAACAGTGCAATTTACTAACTATTACTAAGCAGGAGCTATATGCCAGGTATCACATGAGGCTCTGCTAGTGTGAAGGTGAACAGGAAACGCTCTTTCTGCTCTCCTGACCTTCACAATCGATCAGGAAAGCAAGGTACACACAGCTGACTAGATACATAACCCAGACTGCCACATATGCGCTAATCGGCATTAATTCTAACTGGGGACAGTTGAGTCGAGACTCGTAGGTGGAGTAGGATTTTGATAGGCAAGGAAGTGAGGCAGAGGAGGGGAGAGCAGAGGATTGTGAGTGAGTAAGGCTTTGGGGGCATATATGAGGAACACCACATGGCTCTCGGTGGCTGAAATACAACATGGCTGTGAGGCAGTGGTTGGAAAAGTTGGCTGGGTTTACATTTCCAAAGGCCTTGAATGCCAGACTAAGAGTTGTTGAGAAAAACACAACCAAAGGCAAACGAGTAGGAGTTAAAGCATTAAAGGTCAGAATTCACACAAATTCAGAGACTTAATACATTCATGCCATCGCCTATAACTCCTAGGCACACGGTTTTACAATCCTTGGGAATGTGCGTTTATACGAGACTCAAGAACATGTGGGCCACAAACCCGGCAGCTGGTTTGACGTTTCACTTGCCACGGAAGGAATGCTCAGTAAGCAGAAGGCAAGTCTTGAAGCAGCACTTCCATATTCTAAAAAGGGGTTCACTCGATTATACCTTATGACACTTTGCGAAGAGAAGTCAGAGAACAGGAAGAAATTGCAGTGTGCACAAACATTCTGAAATAAACGAAGAGCTGTCACAGGCTGTGACATTTCAGTTGCTAGGAGGGTAAAAGAAGAGAGCCTGGAAAGTACCCCAGGCTACCCGGCCAGGATTCCACATGCAATCGGAGGGTGAAAAGGAACTGTGGCGGAAGAGCCAGCCTCCCGGTATCACGTGACTTACCATGAGCCAGGCCGTGGATGCCGGCTACGAGGTGCTCCCCGCTTGTGGCTGCGTGGTATCTGATATACTCCCGCTCTGACTGATGCCGATTGTCCATCGTCTTCCCTAAGCCATCCGATAACGTCCCTGCGAACTGAGTGAATTTAAAAAAAAAGGAAAAGAGTTGTAAAGCCTCAGCATTATTTTTGCTATTTTAAATAAATACCTTGCCTTGCTCCTTGCTGGGATTCAGTAAATCCCCACTGAGAGAAGAGCCATATTAACTGCTGGATTACATACACTATGTGTCCCAGGAGACTGGTGCTCAAGCACTGGACACATACGGATTGTAGGATGCTTTACACTGGTGGACACAGGCTTGCAAAACAACTACTAAATGTCCATAATGGCATCTGCCTTCCTTAGTCCTACTGCAAATTTACTGAAGAATGTATGACAAAATGACTTGGGGGAGAAGATGTAAGTGTTAGGATTCTATAATGCTCAGGACAGAAGCTCTTTGCCCCGAGAAATCCATGTGATTCAAAATGGGAAACATGACCAACTGTTGCTTTTGGGTTTGGTATCAAAACTTTTAGAGACATCAGTTGCCCTAAGGCAATGTCTTTTCTTTCACTTATTCAACAAATATCGAGTGCCTGGGTGCCCAGCCCCATTGGTCGAAAGGAAAAATGAAGTACATGGGAAGGTTAACAGGTTAGGTCACCTTTCATGTAAAATGGCAGACTTGAACTCATGACTTCCAAAGCAAAATCCTCCTCCACATATCAGAGAAAGATCCTATTTATCCTGGTATTCTTTTACCAAAGAAGCTGTCTCATCCATCAAAGCTGGATAAAAAGGACATAAAACTCTGTTTTGTCACAAGACAATCTGAAAAGGTTTAAAGTGACAGTTAATAAACCACAGGGTACTTATCTTCATCATTCAGGCATAAAGAGGAAAGGATATCAAATATATAATTAACCTTCTCAGGAAGGATCTACCAAAACAAGTGGTTTAAGTGCCAATGACCCAGGACTAACCTTTCAGAGAACTCACAGGAATGCTATTTAGATACAGAGCTCAGTGCAAAGATTCAAGACTGAACTGCCCGCCTTGAAGACCCAGTTCAGTGGGTCTGGCCATTGGGGGATGGGGGTGGGGTCTGTTTCATACTGGTTTAGCAAGGGATTTTTTAAAAAATATTTTATTTATTTATTTCAAAGAGAGAGAGAGAATGAGAGAGTGAACATGCACAGACTCCCCACTGAGCAGAGTCCAACACATGGGGTTCGATCCCGGGACCCTGAGATCATGACCTGAACCAAAGGCAAACACTTAACTGAGCCACCCAGATGCTCCGAGGGTATTTTTACACATTTTTACACATTCTGCTCTGGAAGCCACAAGGCCTGAAGCTTCATGATGAGAGGAGAAGATGAGTTCTGGGCACAGAAGAGGGACTAGAGGAAGAACCAGTGAGTCAAGGTGAAGCAATGGTTTCTGGAGCAAGAGACGGGAACACTCATTCCTTTTACTCAGTCCAAGTGTTTTTATGATCTAGGGCAGTGATCCCTGACTTTTCTAGAGATGTAATCCCTATCATTTTCTTTTAGTCTTGCCTCCCCTGTCACTCTGTGTCTAACTGGAAAAGTAAAGTTAATGAAAATCAATCTTACAATTGCCTTTAGGAAGGAGGCACCACGGGATGGTAAAAAGTCAGCAGCATGAATCACCAAATGGGGCTTTCATCAGGGATCCCATGTGAAAGCCACTGCGGGCCGTGAGTTTGAGCATCTGACCAAACTGGATTCTAGTCCTCCCTCAACCATTCCAGTAGCTACAGGAGCCTGAGCAAGGTGCCGAACTGTGGAGCCTCCCCATTGGCCTGTACAACAGTACCCACACTGCTGTGTGGCCAGAAGAATCGGTGACAGCGGCTCAGGGTATGGAATCTAGTGAGCATTCTTACTGTGATTATTCGTCAGCTACTAGTCCAAGGAGGAACATCCTGCACCACAAAGAAAGCTCTTCGAAGGTTTAGAATTATGGTCATTTGCACTAGGCTTTTACATAAACAAAAACAGAAACCCAAAACAAAACCCCTCTTTCCAGCAGATAAACACCAGCCTCGAGAGCGAGTTTCTGGAGTGGTACCATCTATAAAATTAGAGTGTTGGACTTGGTGGTTTCCAAAATCCTTCCTGGCTTTGACAGCGTGTGATCTATGATCTAAGTTAGAACGTCTTTATTAAGTACTTACTCTGGGCCCAGCACAGCCTGAGGTACTGCTGAGGACACAGACACAGAGCAGCCTTGGACCTACCGTCCAGGGTGACAATCTCACAGGGAAGGTAACAATCCCCTACATCAAACAGCACGCAATGAGAGCCTGGCACACAAACTGAAAACACTTGCAAATCAAGAGAAAAGAGAAAAACGTGATCCTTATTTTGGAAAGGGTCAAAAGAATGAGTCCCTTCTACATTCTGGAATTGTGTAGGTTGCCAGGGTTCTCCACTCAGGGCCTGGACAAAAATCCCTCTCCTTGATTGATGCCACAGCAGAGGTAATGCAGCAGTGGGTGAGAGAGCCATCTCCACCCAAAGAGGCCCAGTGGCCTCCATGCTACTTCTCATTCAGGTCTTTCCTACCTCCTCAAACTCTCATTTTCCTTGAAAAGAGATCTTCTCTTGGAAAAGATATTAAGTAAAAAGATATTAAGTTTCCTTGAAAAGAGATCTTCCCTTGGAAAAGATATTAAGATTTCTGGCAGCTGACTAGGAAGAAATGGAAAACCCTATAATGCTTTCCCCCTTAAACGAATATGGGAGAATAAAATAAGAATAATCTTATTTTTAAAGATTATTTTTTAAAGAATAATGAACTGCTCCACCCGCCCCCTGTCTCCTTCAACACCCCCTCCCTATCAATGAAACAAGTTCAACCCCCAAGGTCTAGGAGTCGGCCTATGCCAAGAGCTTCGCTGCCAAATGATTCTGCTGCGGGCCCCTTGGCTCCCCCAGCACCGACTGGTGCTGGTGTTCTCTGTGCAAACACCACACTGACCTCAAGAGGATGGGGTAAGTGGACCCAAGGGATCCCGCTCCCCTCTAAATGCTGGGTTCTGCCATTAGGTCTCAGCTGCAGGAAGGTGCCCACACCTACTCAACTCACCCTAGGACTTCTGTCTGAATTCTCACTTCCCTGTGGATAAAAAATTATTCACCTAAGCCAACCAGATTTGTCCTCTGTCACTTGTGAGTAAACGTAAAGGATACAAAGATATTATTAACAGGAAACTATTACCAAAGTCTTCACCCCTGTCGCTGTGACTTTGAAAACTCAGGAAACGGGAAGATGTTGAAATCCACGATCCAGCCAAACCCATACTGATTAGAGGTTAATCAGATTTTACGGGGAGAGACACTTTATTGGAACTAATCTGAAACCAGTGAGATGAAGGGTACTGTGGTCAAAGAGGCTGGGCCTTGGGCCAGCCCACTGGGCTTCTGAGTATGAATCCAGGGCACCAAACGCTTGTGGCCTCCTCTCACTGTGGGAGTACTGAGTCATACTTCATTCCATCTCTCTCCTTCCCCACCTCGGTGGGAAAATAAATCACACCCTGTATCTTATTTCTCCCTCAAAGATAGGGTAAGAACATGTGCTGGAGAGGGTGGCGATTCCAGTAAGCACTCCGTATGGGCGTCCTCTGGCACTGGTCTTCTCTGAGGTGGGTAGGTGTTATTTCACCCACAACCTTGAGTTAGAACACTATCGTCAAAGCAGAACAGAGGTACCCACAAGAGCCACAAGGCCATGTGGGAGTGACTGGGGCAGGACATCTTTTACCACCCTATCCCCAGTTCTGCCTGTGTGTATTTTATTTCTTAAAGATTTATTTGTTTATTTTGAGAGAGAGACAGACAGAAGACCCCATGCACATGAGTGGGGCATGAGGGGGCTGGGGCAGTGGGAGAGAATCTTTCAAGCAGACTCCCTGATGAATGAGGGAGGCTCGACCCCACACCCTAGGAGATCATGACCTTGGTCAAAACCAAAAGTCAGATGCTCAACCGACTGAGCCACCCAAGTGCCCCTGCCTATGTATTTTAAATAGAGACCAAATGCATCAAAATTCAAATTCGGTTTGAATATTTTTCATAGCAGATGCTCTTTGGCATGCTCGTGGATATCAAAATGGGGAATGAAGCTGGGGGAAAGATAATCAGACAAGGGGAAAACTAATCTCAGAGGCAATGATGGTAAGGCTGAAATTCGTAAGGCTATGAGCAAGTACAATCCAGTTACGCATCAAACCACCAATCAAACACGTAAGCGACAGACTGTGCCAGGCTAGCAAATGAGAGTCCTAAACAGAGATGGTTTCTGCCTCGTGCCTTCAAGGACCTCGGTCGGGAGGTATGTATCCGGCATAACGGATCCGGCATTCGGACTGTGACACTTAATAGCTGTGAGATCACGGACAAGTAACTTCCCCTCTGTGAGCCTGTTTCCTCACCTTCAAAATGGGGATGAGAATATCCACCTACAAGGATGCCGTTAGGATTAGGTAGTACGTGTGAAGCACTTAGCACAGAGCCTGATACACAGGAGGCATCCAATAAAAACAGTATTGAGTTATCTGAACTTCAATTTCTTCACATGCAGAATGGGAATAATCAGGTTCCGCGGGGCTGCTGGGAGGATGACATGAGACGGTGTGTGTGCAGAACGCTTGGCAGGTGCAGCCCCAGAGAAGCGGCAGCTCTCTGCAGAAGGCCACAGAAGCAGGGGACAGACAGCGTGGGCCAGGCCTGCACACTTGGAGGGTCATTTGTAGGTAGTTTGTAACTGTCCTCAGTAGAAACAATACCTGGACATCAGAAGGAGCATTTGTGGAGACTTAAGCCAACATAGCTCATTTTGCAGCATTTCAAGTCCACAAAAAAACTGAGGATTTCAGAAGTTTCCAAGGAACAGGATGTTCTTGAGAAAACCTGCTATTACACTCGCAAAGACAACACTGATTTCCCCCTTCTTTCGCTGAAGGGAGCTTTAGCACACACACTTGTGAATTCTGGCCACAGTCCAAAGTCATTTATTTCAAGAAAGCCTTATTTTCAGCAAGGGAGTAAAAATCGCAGAAGCACTTCCAAGATGCCAGTTCTGCTGCATAGATGATGCACACTAAGTGTCAGTACCCCTCCTTCCAAAAAGAATCCCATCATCCATAGAAACAGAGCCACTACAAATTAGCCCGGGTTTGCGGCCAGTCTCGGGACAGTTGATTTTATAAAACTGAAATTCAAGTAGATGCTGGAATGATGCAAGAGGAAAAATTCACACTGTGTCCCTCTGTTTTGTCCGATCAGTTTTCCTGACCCTTTTATGATATTCAGCACGCATGGGATGCCAGAGATATTTGGCCAGTGTAACAGGAGCCTGGGTTTGAATTTCTCCCCCCTTCTCTGGGGTTCTTCTTTCACAGTTATTTATCTAATGGAAATTTCCTCTTCAATATCCTTACTCCACTGAGTAATTGGTGGTGACAGTACCTTTCTTGCCACCAGGGCCAATGGTGGCCACACATAACAGGAAAGGGAAAGAAGTGACAGGGCTCTGCAGTGTGAGAGGTCTTAGGTCCTCTCAACCAGAAAGTTGTTCAGCGCCAAGTCTCAGCTACCAGCACAGTTCCGATTCCGGCAGCGCTGCCAGCGATCCGCTACCGGATCCGCTGGACCCGTCAACTCAGAAAGCCCAGCCGTACACACTGTGCCTGTGAGTAAGCTGGGCATGAATATGCATCCTGGTGGCAGCTGCTCAACTTTCCCGAGCCTCAGTTTACCTGTTTGTGAAAACCCAGTCTCTAAAGGGTTGCTTTCATGTGCTAAGGATATAATGCAAAATGCCTGGCACGGTGTCAGCCATCAATTTTTACAAGGTTCTTAAAAGTGGCATGGAGGCTTAAACTTGGGAGTCCTCTCCACCTCCACTGCTATGCTAGTAGAAAAACACCCTTCAAGTCACATGGGACCTAAGTCACTTCATTAGCGAAGGTCTTCACGACTTTACTCTGATTCACATTGTTAAAATATCCACAGTTAAAAACAATTCTCAGTATGACTTTGGCCTTGATGTTGAAAACCCCTTTTGTGATCCTTGTAAAGAGACAAGAGCAAAAGGAGCACGGGATCCGGGAACGGGTATCTGTCACTGACACAAGGCCAACCAAACAGCAGGTCCTCCTCAGTCAGACACTGACGGGGCAGGCTGGAACTGTAGGAGGAGAGTGAGAGAGAGTGAGAGTGAGAGTGAGAGTGAGAGTGAAGGAAGGAAGGAGAGAGGGAGGAGGGAAGGAAGGAGAAAGAGAGAGAGAGAGAAGGGAGAGAGGGAAGGAGGAAGGAAAGAAGGAAGGAAAGGAGGAAAAAGAGAGAAAGAAACAAAGAATGAACGAATGAACGAACATGGAAGGAGTGGCAAGAAAGAGGCATTTCTGGACCCCAGATCCAGTACGAGTGGGACGGGACAGCTTTGTCTGTTTTCAGTTCTACTTGGTTATGATTCTGTATATCCCTTAAGGTAAAGAGAGAAAGGGGGAAGAATCCAGGACAGAGACCCTGCATAAGAATAATACAGATATTTCCTACCCATTTCTTCCCCCTTCCCTTCTCCCTTCCCTTCTATTCCCTTTCACTATTATATATATATATATATATATATATGAGTGGCTAGGACTGCCACTCTGCTTCAGTAACATGCCTAAGCCAATGACCTTGCTTTTTGGAAGGGCGGATGGGAGGCCGTCCCCGGAGATGTAAAAGCCCTCCTACCCTAAGACCTATATACCATGTTGCTATTTTACGGATAAACACTTATCAGGCAACAGATACTCCTTTCCAGTTAAGAAACAAAGTCATCCAAAGCCACCCAGAATTATCTCAGCACACAAGGTCTAAACATAGAGTAACAAAGTCAGACCTCAAGATTGTCCTGGTTCCTAACTGGCCCAAGACACACGCCTGCTGAATTGGCAAGTCTCTCCTGCTATTCTGCAACTTTGACCCAGTTGTGAACTCTGATGTTGTTTCAGATTAATCTAGATGCTCAGAGTGGTTTGAGGCACTCTCCTAAAAAGGTTCTGCATTTTCTTTGAAGGATTGGCACAGTTGGCTACAAGGCTGGAGCAGCACAGAAGCAAGCAGAACACCCAGGGCTATCAGGAAGACTAATTTCCAACAACAGCCTCGTGCCACAGCCTTCTCACACTCAGTTTTCCCTATACCGATTATAAAGAATCATGTGGGCAGGATGAATCTTTAAAGCCAGCTACTGGGATGGGATAATATCCTACTTTTTTGCCCTTCATCAGCTTCATTATGAGCTTTTCCCCAGAAGGGGTAGGGGATCATGTCGAGGGTGCCAGGCTTCCCACTCGTCTACTGCTGCAAACCCCTGGAAACACATGGGAGAAACCTTGAAGGTGGGGTTCTACACGGCCGGTACTAGTCAAGGGGAATAAGCCTTCCTACCCATGAGTGGCCTCCAGTTTTGCTATCCTAATAAGGTTTTTCAATATGTGCAAATGGCCCATGCCTCAGGAGTGGACCAAGAGATAGACTACAGTGTGTGTGTGTGTGTGTGTGTGTGTAAAATCCCTCTGGGGTGATGACACCATAATGCCTGACTTTGCAGATAAACAATTTCAACTCCAGGGAAGCACACAAGGCTTTGACATGCCAGGCATCCTGATCCCAATTCTGTTACCAGTTTTCAGCTGGGTGAACGCGAGCAAAAGACACTCTGTTCAGGGATCAGTATCTTCATCTATAAAACAGGAAGAACACTATCCACAGAGTCACTGGGGTAATCCAAAGAGACCCTGGTTTTAAAAGTACTTGGGGGGGGGGGGAGGGGATACAAAGCAATGCATAAGTGTCGAGGGTTATTACTGCAAATCCTTGTCTTTCTTCCAGTGAGTGCTCTGTTCCCCCTCCCACCCCGACTGAATCCTGCATGTCTCATCCTGTACTACAGGAACCACCTTATACCTGTTCCGGAACAAAGGAAAGCATAAAGAAGTCAATTATAAATAGCCTGAAATCTCAAAATACAGACATTAGAAATGGAATTGGAACATCTGATAATACAAAAGAAGCTTAAGCTTATCTCATTCCTAGTCACAAGGACTTCATTCTTGTATTCTGTATTTCAAAAAAGTAGATATATTCTCTTTAATGCCAAAGTCTGAGAAGGAATGGGATGGGTGACACCATAAAGAATAACTGCAGATGCTAGACACCAGAATAAGCTGGGATTCTTACTGAAAAAGTCAGGGAGGGTTTGAAAAAGTCAAGGGTTTGAAATATCTTGGTGAGGTTTTGTTTTGGGTTTTGTTTTTTTTTTTTTAAGATTTTATTCATGAGAGACAGAGAGAGAGAGAGAGAGAGAGAGAGAGAGAGAGAGAGAGAGGCAGAGACACAGGCAGAGGGAGAAGCAGGCTCCATCCAGGGAGCCCGACGTGGGACTGGATCCCGGGTCTCCAGGATCACGTCCTGGGCCAAAGGCAGCGCTAAACCGCCGAGCCACCCGGGCTGCCCTTTGTTTTTGTTTTTAAAGAAAGTTGTCTCCAACTGGTTTCTTCAAATAAAGTTTTAAATGAGTATGCAACAGAATAGGTAAAGGAAAGCTTCCAACTAACTGCTAAAGACCAGAGCGTAACTTTTGGAATTGTAAACACAAACCAATAATGTTTACTATGTATCAGGCATTGTTCTAGGGGCTGGCCATCTATGAAATCATTTATTAGTTTAATCCACACAACAGCCCTATGAGGTGGGCTCTATTATTATCCCCCTGTACAGATGAAACTGGAAAGACCATGATTAACTCCAACAAAAGTCTGCTAAGAATCTACCCACATCTGACACTGCATCATCTTTGGAGGGAACCCAAACATGATTTTTTGTCACTCCCTCCATGAAAAATTCCCTCCTGAATGCCAGGGGAAATCACACAGTGATGCCAAGGAGACATCTTCCCTTTCCTAAGCAGTGGTGGGGACAAATGATGGAAGCTAAGAGAAGTATATAAATAATACATTTTCAGAAAGCTACACATAAATCCCTGAACAAGAAAGGGTTCAGGCTACAATCCCCTCCCTTGTCCCAGACAAGGACGAAGTTCTGTAAACGTCCATTATATGGATCACCTTACACCGCATCAGATCATGGTACTAGAGTGTACCAGTTACTGCTGGGAAGAAAGACGGAAAGCAAACTAGGGTGAGAATCAGGACCAGCGGTTTCAGGAGCTCCTGCTTGCACAGAAGAGGTCTGCTCTTCCATTCCAGCTTCTTACAAAAGGATCAGCTGAGGGAGGTAGAGCACCGGGACTCAAAGATTTGCTTTATCAGAGCTGGTCTGGTCAAGCAAATCTAACTACAGAAAAAGACGACGGCTCCAGTAAGGGTGGCTTCATGTACCGGTACCTGACACGTGTGCAGACACAAATTCAAAGGGGAGGGGATGAAAGCAAAAGAGAGCTGGGGTGGGTAAGCCATGCCGTGGGTAAGAAAGGATCCTGAAAGTGTGTGTGGTTCCCCAGTCCCCATCCACCTCCCGTCTATCTGTGCACTCCGATGCTTCTCCCAACAGCCCCCACCCACCTAAGAGTAACAGAGCATTCACAGGGGAAACAAAGGTACCATTCCTTATGAGTACCAAACATTTTATGGGGATTGGTGGCATATGCAGCGCCTGCATTTGGGGAAAGCTAGAGACACGAAAGCCGAAAGCCAACACCTCACTTGTTAGGAAGTTACTCATCAGCAAGTGTGATGAACCTGAGAGAAGAGAAGACTGCAGATTCGGAACTGGTGTTTGGCACCTGGAGGAACATGGGAAGGTGAGTCTCTCTTTGGGGGACTAGGATGAGAATGGGAGGCAGCTCAGCTCCAAAGCACTTACATCCGGTTTCATTTCTCCTGAGACCTGGCTTGCTCCTAAGCTCAAAGGGAAGGCCAACAAAAGGTTCGTTTGTTCTTTTTTTTTTTTGACAGGGGGTAGGGGTAAGAGGAGAGGGAGAAAGAGAATCTTAAGCAGGCTCCCTGTGGGGTGGGGCTTAATCTCACAACCCAGAGATCATGACCTGAGCCAAAATCAAGAGTGGGATGCTTAACTGATTGAGCCACCCAGATGCCCCAAAGGTTCTTTTAAAAATGGACTCAAATCTTCCCAATGCCTCAGATGGGCTAAAATAAAAACAAAATGGCAGTTTAGTGATTCCTGACAGCTCCTAAGAAACCCCTGCTCTTTGCCTGTCTCCTGGGTTCCTTAGTGGCCTCTCCATAGGGCATTCTTGCCTTTGCTGTCTTTCAGTCCTACAAAGGCTGAGCTGAGAGAGGACATTCACAATTCCCACCCATCTACTTCCTGTAGATCTGGGGTTTTTAAAGCCTGCTGAATTAGCCGTGACCAGGTTAACATATTTCAGGCCTAAAAAACAAGTCATGGAATGAGGAAGAAAACCCAATCCATTTAATTCACCAGCAGAAAAAGGGAATGTGATCAGGGAGGCTTCAAAAGTACTAGTATAATTTAGCATATTCCATTCTATTAGTATAATATTCTATTATTAAATTCTATCATTTAAGCTGAATGGTAGGCCCTGGTATTCATTTGATTGTTCTTTAAACTGTATATACACTATATCATACTCTATTAATTGACTTTTCTATAATATAAAAAATATTTATGGCACTTGTTCTCTAAATATGTGACCAAAGGCAAAATTCATTTTAAAAATTAAAAATTAGCTTCAGGGATCCCTGGGTGGCGCAGCGGTTTGGCGCCTGCCTTTGGCCCAGGGCGCGATCCTGGAGACCCAGGATCGAATCCCACGTCAGGCTCCCGGTGCATGGAGCCTGCTTCTCCCTCTGCCTGTGTCTCTGCCTCTCTCTCTCTCTCTCTCTGTGACTATCATAAATAAATAAAAAAATTAAAAAAAAATAAAATAAAATCCAAAAATACATGTTTAAAAAAAAAAATTAGCTTCATAAAAATCATGCCTGTACTTGAAATACCACCATATTAAAAAACATCACAAACAGAATGTTTTCTAAATTTTGGTAAGCAGGTGGGAGAAGAGGAAAAAGGAAAGGCAACAAATAACCTAAGGGGAAAAAAATTAAAGATAACTTGGACAGCTATTTCTTAGAATTTTGTGGAAAACTTCTCCTTGCCATGATGGAGACAGAACCCAACTGTACAAAGGTCCTTTCTCTATTTAATATCTTCCTTCCTCCAACAAGAACAAGGGAAATCTTAGAAATGAACCACTCAGCAAAAAGATGAGAGGCTAAAGGTGAAGAGAGATAGCCTGCATAGTCAAATAATCAAGTTAGCCACAGAGACCTGGAACTCATCAGTTCAGACACACAGTGCAGGTAGTGTTGTTATCACATGACCCTACTTTCCTCTCCTAGTTTGGTACTGCAACGTCCACTAGAGTGACCACATGCCCCAGGAGGCTACGGCACTTACTATGTATTAGTAGGAATCAAGATATGCTGTTAAGTACGAAATACTGGAATTCAAAGACAAGGTGAAAAATCATAATGTAAAACATCAATTATTTTTACAGACTGATTACAGACTGAAATGATAGTTTGGATATTACAGGTCAAATAAAAACACTTAAAATCATTTCTTCTGTTTCTTTTTACCTTTTTAAAAAAGATTTATTTATTTTAGAGAGAGAGCACACCCACAGAAGTAGGGGGCGGGAGGGGCCGAGGAAGGGGGAGAGAACCTCAAGCAGACTCCCCACCGAGTGCAAAGCCCCATGTGGGGCTTGCCCCTAAGATTGCACCCTGGGCCGAAACCTAGAGTCGGAAGCTCAACCAACTGAGCCACACAGGCACCCCTGTTTCTTTTTTACTTTTTAAATGCAACTACTAGAAAATGTTAAATTATATGGCTCACACTATATTTCTATTGGACACTGCTGGTTTGGAGATCTGAGTCTAAAATGTTTACGGATATAGCCAATCAAATTAAAACTAAAACTCAGAAGGTACCGAAGTCTTCAATTCCAGTTCATTTCTTCCACTTAGACTTTATGCTTAGATAACTAATAATATTTTACAAATGACTACTAGTCACCTAAGCAGCAAACAGTAGATGGAAGGCATTGGTTTGGATTTAGAAACGCTTTTGTTACTCAAGCTGGAACCATCTAATAGGAAGGTGGGCAGAAAGCTAATTACGGGGACATACCGACATCACCTACTCTTTCTGTTCCCTCTTCCAGCATGAATGGCTACAAATCTCTGCCTTTCCAACTTTAGTCTGGCTCCCCCAGATGTCTTCGCAGAGCTCTGCATGGCCCCTCCTTGCATACAAACCCGTAGGGTTACCCTCTCCCCTTCCATACAACCTCTGTGTGCAGCCTTACTAGCATCGCATCCACTGCCATGCAGTCCTGTTCCTTATGTTTCCTCACAGGCTACGTGGGCTGCAGCACACGATGCTAAAAATTGCTGATATGGGATATTTAAAGTACTACTTGGCTCCCAAGATTGAGGATGAAGAAGGATCTTAGACACTATTCTTAAAATCCAAGAAAATAAATCAAGCTCTTTAAGAACTGCTTCTGAGATGCCAATATGTACTTAAGTTTCTTCTGTCATCAATTTGTAACAGGCGCCACTGCGGGTTTCCTCATCTTTGCCTCCTAACCACCCAGGACGGGGCCTGGAACACTCCTAGAGCCAAATAAAGATGTGCTTTGCATTCCTGTCCCATTCTTCCAAGCTAGCCCCACTGCCTCTTCATACAAATGATAGATTCTACTAAGGGAAAAGAATTCTTTCCTCTCCACCAATTTAAATTGGATAAATGGTGTATTTGCCAAATCTAGAGCCTTCTTCCATGCTCTTATAAGACCTTGTCTTAGATGATGCTCAAGCAATCCTCTTTTGTCTCGTATCTCCAATCTTTCTGGCCTCTTCCTCTCAGATTGACAAATGTAAGAGAATCTGCTCAATCTTAAAAAGGCCGTCCTTAAGTTCCCTGCCTTTCAAGCTGTCACTCCCTCCATTTTCCCCCCTCTGTGGCCATATCTTTTACTAGAGGGTTCTAAAGTTACTGCTGCCACTGCCTATTTTTCTATTAACTGGAGGTTGTGAAGGCATGTACCTACAGTAAATAATATAAGACAGGGATCAAAACATGGAATGCTGTCCCTCAATACCCGTAAGTTTTGACATAGTTAGAAACAGAGGGAAGCAAATTTAGTAGCAGCTGATGACACCTCTCCCAGATAAGCGTGAGCCCAGGCATCATTTGGTTTTGGGCTACAGCTGTAAAGCGTAAGGGCAGATCCAAGGGCAGCATCTAGGAAGAAAACAAGACCATCCCAAGTCCAAGGCAAAGGCAGGAGACAAGACCACGAATTCCCTGAGATGGATGGAACAGCTCTCACTTCTCTGCATAGAGTGCCTGTGGCTTTGCTGATGGGCAAGAAGGGGTCTCTCGTGGGATCTTGAGCCATAATGACCACTGTTAAGTCTACCCAAGGGCTGGGGACACAGGAGAATAGGAATTGATTGCTTTGGATGTTTCTTAATCTTCAGATAAGTGCCACAACTTCCTGTTAGCCAAAGAAGAGTGCACAATGGGCTTAAAACAAACTTCAGCACTTCAACGAACAAGATGAAATTAGAAGACTGTCCCTTTAAAAACTAGCCACTCCGGGGATTTGGTGGTGGTGGCCCTTCAGATTGGAGGGGGAGCAAAGCTTGCTGAGGCATGCCCAGTGCCATGCCGGTCTTCTCCACCTTCGTATCCCCAGTGCTCCGGACAGAGCACGGCACGCAGTGTGGATGTATGTGGGACGGTACCACCTCCAGAGTAGACAGGTGGCCCTGGTCCTCCTTGTGAGCCCAGAACGATCCCAGGGTAGCTTTGGGCATCAATGACCTCAAAGACTTGACTGGTCTGACCAGAAAGTCTCTACCTCCAGAAATGTGCTGCTGCTTCTTCCTCTCTTCAGCTATGTGAACTAAATACATTTTCTCACGCTGAGGGGCACCTGGTTTAGGACTTTGCTGGTACTTATTTGTCTATTCTACACATGAAGCTCCAGATGATACTGAGGAGACAAAGTGATTCTGGCCAAGAATTCTCTCGGAGGCACCTTAATTCTCTCGACAGAAGTCGAGCACAACTCCAACTTATGATCCGAGGGGCCGGAAGGAAGGGGAAAGGAGGGAGGGCAGGAAGTGCCTGGCACACAGGAAATGATCAAGCATTAGTTCTTCTTTACGCTTAAAACTTTCAGTGCTGGTTCGCAGCACAGGCGTCCCAGAAGGGGTTAGCCAGGCCGCATCAGAGCTCACGAATATCTGGAGAGGAAAAGGCAAAGGAGAGCAAACCCAGCAGTCGGCTCTACTGTGCACACATCCCAACAGTGATGAACGTCCATGAGAAGATGGAACACCTCTCACTCCATAATTATTTATCTGTTAGAGATGAGAGGATGAGAAGCCAACCTCCACATGGTCAGTGAGCACAGAATCGTGCTTTTCTCCCCGAGCAGAAAAGGAGCAATGGAAAAGAGCAATAAACCCTGTGCTGAAACCCAACAAAAATGTAAAGAAACACAAGTTTCCTGTGCTATGCAAATACCTCTAGCTCTAGGACACAAGTGACAATCACAGATGCTCAATTCGGGGTGACAGGGGTGGCGAAGCAACCACAGAACACACACAGAAGCACTGGGGAGGCGAGGACCAGAGATCCCACTCCTGATGGACATTTGTCCTTCTACTACTGAAGGAACCTTCCCTTGACATGCATCACGCAGCCCAACCTAAACTCAGTCTTGAGAGTCAGAGGACCCAAACCCTCTCTCACCCCAGAGCTGCGGCAGATGCCAGCCCACACCGCAATCTCAGGCATGAGGTTCAAGTTCCAAAAAGTCACAGGGAGCCCTACGTACCTCGGCCCAAATCCTGGCAGCGTGACAGTAGTCACATCTACCTCAAGGTAAATGTCCTCTCTGAATCCATACATGAAAAACTAAGATTCCAAATACAAGTGGACATGGTTTGGACACTGCTACCAGCCGTGAGTGGAGATGAGAAAGAAATTTCCAGAGAAAAATCTACTGACTAGGTGGATGCGGCAGGATGGGGTTGAGGGCAGAAAGGCCACAAAACACATTCAAACATAGAATGTGCTCTCTTTTCTCTCAAATTTAGGTTCTACCTAGTTTAGCCAAGCCTAAAGAACATGGTGAAACAGTTTTATGGACTGATCAAACGGGGTCAGATAAATTAACTTCCTCAATCACGGCTGGGAATCGATGGCAAATATTCCATCTGTTGAGCCTCAAATTATGCAGAAAATCACAGCTGAAGCATAAGCCCACAACCTCCCTTCCTGCCTTTTTTTTTTTTTTTTTTAAGATTTTATTTATTTATCCATGAGAGGCAACACAGGCAGAGGGAAAAGCAGGCTCCATGCAGGGAGCCTGATGTGGGACTCGATCCCAGGACTCCAGGATCTGACCTGAGCTGAAGGCAGGCACTTAACCGCTGAGCCACCCAGGTGTGCCCCTTCCCGCCTTTCTAGTCCAGTTATATTAAGTGTGGCCTAAATGCCTTCTCCTTTGACAAGGATTCGGAGTGCGTTTGCTCTGGGCTTTGGGGAAGGTGATTTTCTGCTCTATCTAGATGCAATTATCAGGTTAATTGGAAGTGCCAGAGGCCATCTGCGTCTTAGTTCTGGAGGAGGCACTGACCAGAAAGAGGAGTTTGGCTCCATTTGCAATCTACCTGCTGTGAACAGGCCAGGAATTGGTTTGGCTCTAATTAAGTAAAAAGCAAGTTAGGTTTGCTTTTTCCGGAGGGGGTGGGCCCCTCTGTGAAAGAGGTAACTCGTGACAACCACACTAGGCTTAAAAGGTGAACAATTCCGTGAGGTCTCGTACCTTGGATCCCTTGTAACCGGTGCGGGCCAGTCCTCTCCTGGAGACCGGCTGGCGGAGCAGCCCACCACCTGAGTGCCGCTGCTCCCGAGTCACCTCCCCACGTGCTGCTGCTCCCCTTCCCTGAGCTCCCTGTTCGGGTTGCCCCTCGTGGGCCCCTTGGGGCCCATCCCCACCTTTCCACTTCCTGTCCCCACAACCAACTCCTTGGACTTCAAGATTTGGCACAAGCAGCTCATCCTCTGTGCAGGCCTTCCCTGCCCTGCGTTGAATGGTCGGCCCCCTCCGTTGGCACCCACTGGATCCGCAAACACTTCCATCCTAGCACCCAGACTATTCCTCATGCGCATTTGCTTACTGAACCTTCTCGCTGGAATGTGATCCTAAGTGGGGAAGAACTTTTGTTTCCTCTGTTCCTAGGACAAAGGCTGGCAATTTTTTTTTTAAGTTGTGAACTTCTTGTTAGGTGCAATAAATAATAGGTCTGTTGAAGGGAGATGATATTATAACTTTACATTTAGTTGGTTCTGCATGTGCAGCTAGAGCAAAGCTGAAATGCCCTCGCTGGGCATCTCGGACAGGGCTGGCGCTGTCCCTGGGTCACGGCCACGGCTGTGGCTTGGCTGGTGTAGCATCCACAAAGGAGCGAATTACACAACAGAGGAAAGGACTTTAAACCGTGACTCCGACTCTCTGCAGCGCCTGGAGAACGCAGCCTTACACGTTAACTCCTGCACGTCTGACTGTGCGAGGGTCCAAGATCGAAGCCGTCGGGGAGGGTATGACTTTGGCGAGGGGCTGGGCCAAGCATGCGGGCACTTCGAGGGGTCCCCGTGAGGATTAAACAAGTCAGGTGGCGCGAAGGCTCAGAACAGTACCTGGCACACAGCGAAGCCGCCAGCGGATACCAGCTGGGAACCACTGTAAAGCCCCCCACTCAGCTACTGGCTTGAATGCCAGACTCCCCTCAACCGTGTCATCAGCGCGGCGTCTCTCCCGTGTTTTCTACATGGTGATGCTGAGGGGAGGAGTGTACCGCTGATGTAGAGGCCCGCGGGGAGAGCGCGCTAATCCCTCCTCTGTGGCTCGCCCCCTCACGAGTCACCTGCCCGCGAGCAGCCTCCTGGACGGCGGCTTCGGGACGGAGTGTGTGGGACAAAGGCAAGGAAACACAAAATTAACATTGTGGCTGCTCCTTATCAGAAGACAGACAAAGCCAGATACACCAGCGCTCCAGAAACGAAGGAAGCAGCTTGTTGGCTTTCGACTGGAATTTCCTAGGATTGTTACCATGTTGTACGCCGCTGATCTCAGTGTTTCTCCGACACGGCCGAGATCGTGTGAACCGTATCAGAAATAACACAGTGAAGGCTGGGTTGTAGGGGAACAAAAGTGCTTTCAGGAAATGTATCATTCCCAGGCAGATGGCGAGAGTACGCAGGCCTCAGAGTACCTGGGTCCCCGCTGGCAGAGGGGACGCGTACAGGCCAAACAGAAGCAGAAGAGCAAGTAAGGCTAATGTTTCCAGCTGACTTTTCCCCTCAAGTCAGTCTAAGTGTAAAAGGAATCAGGTGCTCGTTCTGCCCCGCGCTCCGAGGCCCCCGAGGCCCCCGAGGCCCCCGGCGCCCGCACCACCTCAGGGCGCTCGGGGCGCCAGCCTGGCCCCCCCCAGCAGCGCCCCCTACGGCGGGCAAGTGGCTCTCCCAAACACGCGGGGCAAAGGCCAGAGCACACCCCGCGGCCCACATGCAGCAAACTGGGGGGGAAAGGGCAAAACTCAAGCAGTCGAGCAACAATATTCCAAGAACAGGATGCCTCCCGGCAAAACGTGGCAAAACCTGGGTTTGCTGGTCGATGTGACTCCGTGACAAGAGCAGCCAGGACCAATGCAGCCCCAGGCGGCAGGGACGGTGGTTTAAGATTCGAAGCAACCGAATTAGAAATTCAGACTCTTCGATTTGTTTTCCTCTGTTTTGAGGGATAAAAGAGAGGAATAAAGAATGTGCTAGAAATTTGGGGAATGCACTCCAAGCCTCCCCCCACCCCTCCTCCACACACACACACACACACACGCACGCACGCACGCACGCACACACGCCCTACTCCCCTTTGCAGAGGCCTTTAATTAGCTCACACCCGCTCCTGCCCGGCTCCCTGATACACTCTGACACCAGCCTGCAGGCCGCCGGCTCCCAGCGGACCCCCTGCCGCTCTTATCTCGGCAGATGCCTGGTGAGTCTGGTATCCCCCTCCCAGCCCTCCTGGGAAGCCGCCCAGCAGGTGCCCATTGGCAACAGTCTTGTGTTACAGGCCTGAATGAATGATCCCCGCAGGAGCTGCCGACTGTTTTCACAGACACAGAAGGCAGTCAAAAGTCCACCGCGTGAACTTGGGATGACCCCAGCTGCAGAGTCACTGGCGGGTTCACCGGGAGGGCAGGCACGCTTTATTAAACAACTAATACTCTTCACAGATAACTTTCCGAAAAAGCAAAAGTGTTAACTCTTTGCAATCTTGCGCCGACAAGCAAGCGGAGGAGCTGTGCTGTGCTCCCGTGCCCGAGGGCTTGGGCCCCGACGAAGAATCTGACACAGAAGGATGGGAGCAGGCGGCCTGGGGACGCTCGGGCCTCCGTCACCATTGGTCTGCTGTTTCGTTCAAGTGGTCCACGTTTAAGTAAAAAGGCAAAGAGTGACGGTCTCAGGCCCCGACTTTGGTTAGGGCAGCGACAGCCCAGTGACCGGTGGCCACGCTGGCAGGACACCCGCACCCCCACCCCCCCCCACCCGGCTCACTCATCTCCTCACCCGCATGCCACTGGCCACACGGGAGAGAGGAGGGTGACCAGGCCGTGCAGAAGGCAACGTGGCCAGCACCTATGGGACTTCGAGCCCAAGCCGTTTTGTTCCCGGCAGCCAGAGGCAGCAGCTAGTCCCTCCCTGACGGAGGAACCAGACACGGCGCACGCTCAGATCCAAGTGCTCTCACGGTCAAGTTCCTCAGGCTTGCAGGGCAGCGGGCAGGCTGAGCCGGGCACACGTTCCTGTTTGCGGCTTTCCGGGAGCGGAACAGCAAGCAGCCGGTTCTTGGCCTGGTCAGAATCCACACAGAAGGTTCCCTTTCCCCTTTCCTCTCCCCTGACTCACGCACACTGGAGAAGGAGCCCAGAGACGACAATCGTAGTTAACATCACGCAGATACACACACAAACATTTGGAGGAATTCCAAAAAATTCACTTCAACCAACAAAGTTAGGGTAGCTGTGGCACCAACCAGAGGCTGCGCGGCCTGGTCGGTTTCCGCCTGGCTCGGCCCGGCGGCGGCTGCCCATCCCCAGCCGGGCGGGGAGACGCTGCGCAGGGGCCCCACCCACGCTCTGTGCGAGGAGGAGGCCTCGTCTTGCTTCCAGGTGAGGAGCGATCCTGCTCGGATTTGCTCCTTGGATGAGACCCCACCGAAGGCCCAGTGATGCCAGGCGCCTCAAAGGAGCTGTATTTCCCTCCCTCTTCGGGTGGGCTGACCTTTACATAAAACAGATTGGTTTGGTTCAACAAGGCTCGAGGGCTTTCTGCATACCACGCTCGGTGCGCTTGGGGTTAGGACACTAAGATGAAGAGGACTGAAGTCGTCCTCGAGGAGCTCAAACTAGGGTGGAGACAGACACAAACAGTTGGACTCAACACTGAGAATGCTGAGAAGCTGTACCCGAGGTCAGGGCCCTGGGCCCACTGCTTCTCTCTCCTTTGCTTCTAGGAGGACAAGAAGCGGGGCCCACAAGCTGCCGACCCCCAACTCAAACACGATACCAGATTTGTAGCCCTGGAGGCCTGATGTAGAGCTGGCGCAGTGACTAACCAGCTCTGAGAAGCTTTCTGGGTCTCAGTTTCTCCATCTGTCATCTGAGAGGGCGAAAAGCGGACCTTCAGATTCTTTCCCAGATCTGTGTTCCATGAGCGCCTGTGAACGTATCAGAGGTTGTGTTGAGGGTTCAAGCCTGGGAAGAGCTGCCTTTGCAGTGTTCCGCTGGAAGGGGTGGCAAGGGCTGTAGGTTCGAGACCTCAGTGGAAAGGGAGAGGTGAGAGAGTGAGGTTACGAGGCTTCCCACAGAGCTCAATTTTTTTTTCATAAAACCAAAGTAGACACTGTTCACTGTTGTGTTTTATCTTTAAAGAGAAACTAGTGACAAAGTCTTCTTGTGTTCCGTCCCAAGAATTTCTCTCTCCACACAGCTTATTCGTGGAGGCACCTCAATCTGTCCTGTTTTTAAACATTTTTAAAGAACGTTCTGCAGCAACCTCTCCTTGCTGATGGCACAGGACACAAAATCAAAAGGCAGGTAGCCGCAGGCTGGTGAGAGCTGGCTTCGTCCTTCTGCGCTGTCAGCGATTCTGTGACTGGAGATGGGCACGCCCGGCGGAGATTCTGGAGTCGGGCTTCACGCAACGTAGCCGGGGTGCCAGGAACGTGCAGCCGCTCCTGGGAAGTCAGACTAGCTCCCAGCTGACTTCCCCCAAGTCCGAAAGGCGCTCGGCCTCCGCCGGGAGCCAGTCAGGCGGGGAAAAGCCGTGGGCTTACGGCTGTGAGGCCTGCGCACTGGCAACAACTGCAGGATTCTGGCAAAACCACTTAACTTGTGTGACTGAATTTCCCATCACAGAAAGGGAAGGGATCGTCACGCCTGCCCTGCTGGCCCCACCACGATGTCATAAGGTTCAATCACCTCACGGACGCACTTTAGTCCCTCAGGGGGAGACGGTGTGGTCTGAGGCAAGAGCCCGGGGCTGTCGAGGAGCCGCCGGCCTGTCCTCCTCTGCACGCTCCCTGTAGATCCCCCACGAGTCACTCAACTTCCCTGTGATTCAATTTCTTCCTCTGTCAAGTGTGAACAACGCTTACCCTCTTTAATGTCTCAGTTTGTGAAGATCAAATAATAACAAGAGTATGTTGCCCAGGCTACCTTTCCGTCAGAGTTCAAGGGGCTATTAGCAGCTCTCCTGTTGGACCTTTGGCATCATCCTTGCCAATTTTCAAGTTACCAATAAAGAAAATACAACCCCACTGGCCATAATATCCTGCTCGGAAACATTCAAAGGCAACATGGCTGAAACAATGGGCTGTTTGGAATCATGTTCTGCTTAATTTTCATTTCGGTGAAAACACTTGAGAGCTATTGCTTCCAAACCAATGTGTTGTATAAATTCAATAGCTTGCAGGAAATGTTTACTTAAACATCTTCCTCTAATAGAGCAAACAGATATTTTCCATAAATATTATTTTAATTCATTAGATTAGGAGAGACTAGGTTTCCCCCTCTTTCCCCTATAACCATTTCCCTAGGCTTCCTAATACCTTAAGCAGAGCCTGGGCCGGATCCAGTAACGTGCGCCTGGCCTCGTTTGATCCCGGCCGATGTCCTAGACTCAGAGTGATGGGAAGGGGAGGGGGAGATAGGACCCTGAAAGCAGCCTCTTCCGGTCGCTGTTTCTATACACGCAGCACGATTCTGGATCTCAGTCAGCTTTAGTTGTGTTTCGGAAGAAATCATACGTAAACTTTAAAGCTGTAAAATAGTTCGATGCAAAAAACTCCAACAGGAACGTCACTTACTCACTGTGTGGGGTGAATGCCCACCGTGTGAAAGTGCTGGTGGCTGACTCTCAAACGAGAGCACAAGGGGACACAGCCTGGATCACCTCAGTTTTCCTACAACAAATATTCGCGGCTGTCACAGAGTACACTGGCAAAAAGAAAAACCCCAAAAAACCCGATGACAGATGAGATCTTTGCCTTTCAGAAGCTTTAAGTCTCTGGGGTGCAGGGGAGCACAGACAATTGCCTCACAAAGCTCATCCCACCCTTGAAGAACGGAATACAGCGCTCTCGGCCCTCAGCCCCCACAGCACGTATCCTGTGGAAAGGGGATAGACCCCAGGTGAAACACTCCTTCTCTCTATATTATCACCCTCAGAAACCCACATTGTTGTAAGCCTCAGCCTCCAGCACCTAGCCCCTGACAATGACAAATGTCTGCTGAGGGCATGTTTGAGACGTGGGCATACGTGGCTATCATCTTCCCAGGGCAATCGTGGTCCCTCCTTAATGGGAGCCAGGGTGCCCCCGGAACTCAGAGCGGGGGCGGGGGCGGGGGTGTCTCAGGGCATCCTGAACAGGTGATGCAAGGCAAGGGGCGAGCAGGTGTGAGGGGGAGCCGGGGAGTGACCTGGACAGCCAGCTTGCTGTCACTCTCCCTTCACTCTTTACCTGGCCTCCCCACTCTGGCTCCTGGTTTTCCAGCTTATCCCTACCCTCCTCACATGCCAAACTAGGAAATTTCCCCGTTCGTGGAAATGGCACGAGGCGGGGGTGGCACCTGGGGGGGCTCAGTCTGGTTAAGCGTCGGACTCTTGATTTCGACTCAGGTCAGGTCAGGGGCCTGGGATGGAGCCCCGTGTAGGGCTCTGTGCTCAGTGGGGAGTCTGCTTCTCTCCCTCTTGTTCTCCCTTTCCTTCCCCTCTTGCAAGCTCGCTAATAAATAAATAAATCTTAAAAAAAAAAGTGGCTCGGGAAGGTTTCCCCACTGTTATTTAATGGAAAAGAAAGAAGCAGGCATCTTTCCCTCGTGCCCGTGTGAGGCAAGCGTGGTGTGCCCGTTATTTACGGACTCTCACCCCTTCTGAAAGAATCTTCCTCTTCTCTCAGGTCTCTCACAGGAAATGTCTCCTCACCTCCAACACTGCGAAAATTACTTAATGTAATGTCCTGATATAAACTTAAATTGCTCAGTCACCATGTCCCACTTCACCACAAAACTCTGGTCTCACCACACAGGCCGTCTGTGCGCTCCCAAACACAAGATGCCCAGATGCCCACATCTACAGCACCATGGTTAATGATTTACAAAGCCTCTCCACCTGTGTTCTCTGTGGTGAGGGGGTGCTCACAGGCAACCCTGACGGTAGAAACCCCAAGTCTAACACAGAGCAGGTGTCAGCTTCTACATTATCAGGTAAGAGTCAAGAAGTCCTGTCAAGCAACGTTCTAGAATTCAGGAGACCAAAGAAGACGTCCAAGGCTCTATTACTTTCTGTATGAACCACCCTGGGTGAGTTATTTATTTCCACGGGCCTCAGTTTCTTCATGGTGATGGTACTCATATCACCTGTCTTACAGAAAGGGTCACAGGTATACCAATGTTTCATCAACAACTTAAAATCAAAATAAATATAAAGCAGTATTATTACTATCCCAGTAAGGAAGGCTTAAATCCTATTGCTTCTTTCCCCCGAGAAGCAAACTACAGAACAGGTCACTAGAATTAACCGTACTGCTCTCAGGCACAACACACCGCCCCCAGCCCTGTCCGTCTGGCTTCCTGACCCAAGCCATGGTATCAAGCCCCTGAAAGCCTATCTGTGAGCAGAACCCAGAGACAGACACACCTCTACAAGATCTCAACAGCTGTCCAAAGACTAAGAGGAGGCAAGAAAAGACAGGAGTGAGAAAGAAAATGGGTTTCCTTCCTGCTTTCACTTTGCAGGGAAAAGCACCCCTCTCCCCCCTTCACATACTCCGTGCTAAAAATCAAATCTTTTGCTCTAAAATGACATCCTAGTGGCTTAGAAATGCTGAAAGCAGCAAAGTCCAGGAGATGGAAATTACAATTTCACACGCACAGGACCACACGTGAGGCAGCCTGAAGCTCTGGCCTGCTCCCCCCACCAGGGCAGCAGCGAAGGCCCGAGGGCCACAGAACCTCTGAATAATCTGGGGTCAAGCACACTGGGTGTGTGACAAAGTACAGTCGGCTTTCTCAAGCACTTTTGAGTCCATACGTTTTCTGTTTAGATAAAGGAAACTCTTTCAATCCTTTTCTCCCATTTCAAGCCTCTTACACGAGAGTAGGGATCCCCGGAGAGCCAAGACTAATTCCGACAGCCTAGAGATCACAGCTGGCAAACCAAGAGCCCCAACACAGAGGAGGTGGAGCAGGAAGTGAACGGAAAACCGAGCTTTACTCCTCGTTTGCAACTGCCTGTGTTCTAGCTTCTACGTGGTCCAGGCTGAGCAGAGGATCTTATCTGCGAAGCTGTACCATGTGGAGGAAGATATCCAGGCTCCCAACCTTCACTTTAATCAAGGTCACTGACCACCGTGGTCTTGCTCTTCTCATCTGTATGAGAGAGAAGCCCGCCTTCCTTAAAGCGTCCAAGTGAAAATTAAGTGAGATGGTTCCGCACCTGACGTGCAGGAGCTGCTCAGTAAAAGCAGGCTGCATTAGCCATGTCCCTTTCTGATCTTTAAGGATGATACTGACCAAAGAGTCCCCTCTGTCTCCTAAGAAAACACCTGGGAGTCAGCTTTCCTTTAAAATGAAGAGAGGTTTCTGGAGATAACGATTAAAAAGGAGAAAGAAGTAAAGGAAAACAGACCTTCCACAAGGAGTATTTTGACCTTTTACTGCCAAGAATTGGAATTTGATTCGTCCTTCATGTGTTTATCAAAATAGGTTACAGTTCTCACCTCTGCAGGAAAGGGCACGTCCTGGATGAATCCTACTGAAATGCAGACAGGGATCACTACCGCATCTCTGGGGGGAACCAGTCAACCAAGGAACCTCGAACATATTATTCTTCCACTCGCCATGTTTACACTGGGGTAGAAAACCACTATTCTTTGGGGGACACAAATATTTCCTGCCTTTTCAATTTAGCAATTGGAAATACTTTTCCACCACATAGACTGCAGTTTTGGAAGACAGAGTGGATTCCTCTGAAATACAAGATGTTCAGTCTTAGAAGATAACTTAAGGACCTGATTCTTAACTGAACTACTATTAGGGCATCAAGACAAATGTGAACTTTTGCGATCTTTCTGTTTCAAAAATAGAGCTTCGATGGGAGTATCATCTCCCTGCTGCTTCTGGCTATTGAACTGCTTGCTTCGAGTGAAAACGGGGCAGCTAGACCCCACTCCCTGAGCTTCATGAACAAGGCTGCTAAGTAGGGCAGTGGGAACACCCGGGGTTGGTGGTCACTCATGGGATTCTCATGCCACCCAAAACACTTGCAACTCTCACAGATAGCTGAGATTTGACCAAGTCAGGATAGATCACGGATGGGTCACTCAGTGTCTAAAATTTGCCTCAGCCAAAAAGAGTTCAGACTAAGGGAATCATTTTAGCATTCCAGGTTATCAGAGGAAAATAAAACAAAAACTCTGTTGCCAAGAATTTGAGTTATTTCTTTATATACAACTTGAAGACACCTCCTCTTGGCTGGAAAAGAAATCCCTTGGGTGACTTGTTTAGATCAAAGCCATTTTGAAAACAGAAAACTCTGCATTCTCTAAGGGATATAGCACTGTCTGACTTGATATTCATTTAACTTGAAGTTTTGTGCCAACTGAATATACTAAGACCCTGATACTTATAAGGAGGCATTCACCTATGACTAGCTTGCAGGTACATGGAAAAGCTATTATGGGGATAATCAGCTCAACTATAAAATGAAGCAGTCATACATAATGACAAAAACAGATACAAGTCATAAATTGCCTTTTCCCCTTCAGAATCCATGTAGGCAGGCACTCAGTACATTCTTTTGTGCAAAGATAAAACTTCTGCCTTGAATAAACAGTGCTTTCAGCCTTGTCTGAGCCTTGTAAATACACTGCCCACAAAACACACACAAACAAATGCTGTTTCTTAAACAAAAGGCAGATGGACCCCTCTGCCCTCAACAGTCACCGTATATACGACGGAGACTGGCTGATGGCAGGGGCTGGCTGAGGGTCTCCGGCTGCAGGGTTCATTGCATCACCGTTCGGACCCAGATCTGGTTTCCTGGGCACAAAAGGCCAGTGAAGGGAAGGGAAGTGGCTCCTCTGTACACTGCACCCCAAACAAAGACCAAAGAACTGAACAAAATTCTACCTAAAGTCCTAGCTGGGCTTTCTATGAACCTATCCAGACAGACTCATCTCTCTCTTTCCCCTTCTCTCTCATGTAACTTGCTTATATTTATCTTCAGATGGTTTTCCTAGAAGCTATCAAAGTTCGTTCTAAGACTGAGCAGGCCTTTTTATTTGTTTTTGTTTTTCTTGTTGTTGTTTTTAATATAGAGAGGCATGTCTAGAACCAATCAAGCCATTAGCAATATCTCAAAAGTGTAGCTGCAGATGAGAATGGAAGTGCTAGTGCAGAAGAGCGGGTCCTGACTCTATGGTTACCTGACTGACCCTGGGCAAGTCACCTGACCTCTCCGGGCCTCAGTTTCTTCCTTTATATAATGGAGCTAATACTCCCCATTCTATCTCCTGAGCAGAAAAGCAGAAAAAAACCTGTCCCTTTGACATGGTTCTGGAATTTGAAATGCTGTGCTTTTCTTAAATAAATTCTATTCCTGGAAAGGGCTCTAGGAGCAATCGTCTTGTCATGATCTTAGGAAGGGGATCAGATCTTTGAGGTTCTACTCAAAGGGTTAGAGTCCTTTTGCCAAGACCAGGCAGGGAAGTCAGGGAACAGATGCTCACAGCTTGGTGGCCAGTCCCTAAGTCATATCACCTTATATCTGGAATCCATAAGCAGATGTCCGGGGGCTGGGCGATGAGAAGAAAAGGCTCATAGAAATCAAGGGGACAAAGGGCACAGATTATTTCCTAGGTCTATTTTCTTGAGGCTAATATTAAATAAACTAAATAATAGTTCAAATTGTAATGAAAAATCCCAGAAATGGATATGATGGACTGAAATAAAAAATTTGTTGTGAATAATTCACAGCATCTATCCAGGGACAAGTAAGACGTGCAGATCTATTACCTTCTTATGTGACAGAATGAATTCCCTTTTAATGTCTCACTGGGTTTTCACATTCTTCATCTCTTTTTCTCCTCAGCTCAGTGGTACCAGAGCAGGGCGTGGCGTGGCGTGGCGGGGCGGGGCGGGGCGGGGCAGGGTGGGGTGGGGTGGGGTGGGGTGGGGGCAGCAGAGTTTAGCATCATCTTTTCATTGATTAAAGAAAAAGAAAAAAACAACCTCAAGATTAACAGAGAAAAAGATTATTAAAAGGCAGGAATAGTGTTAGAACCTGGGTAGCCCAACTGCCAGTGCACAACTCTATGTCTGCAATAGTGCTGTATGATCTTTGGGAAGCCATAAGCCTGACAATCTGATTTGGGACACTTGGGTGGCTCAGTGGTTGAGCATCTGCCTTCAGCTCAGGTCCTGATTCTGGGGTCCTGGGATTGAGTCTGGCATCGGGCTCCCCACAGGGAGCCTGCTTCTCCCTCTGCCTGTGTCTCCACCTCTTTCTCTGTGTCTCTCATGAATAAATAAATAAAAATCTTAAAAAAAAAAAAAAAAAAAGAGCCTGACAATCTGATAAAAACTTGAGATTCTTGCTCCAGAATAATACATGTAGATCATATTTCTAATTATTTTCGAGAAGTTTATGGAGCTTCTCCACTCCACTCAAAGCTCAAAGAACCATGGCTAAAGCCCTCTGGTCTTTGCAGCCAAGTGGGCCTGGCTGGTGGGCTTGGTGAGGTGCAGTCCTGTCTTCTGGCCCCATTCTTTAATCATGAGCACTCAGGCATTCTTTAAAGAAATACTTCCCACAGACCAACAGTTGATTATTGTGGTCATTTGCACTTCCTTAAACTCCTCTTGTGTACACACAAAAGCAAACAAAACATTCCCCCAAAGCAACATTAAAGGTCTGATTTCAACCCACAAAACTTCAAGAAAATGGAGATCTTTAGCCAAACTACATACGTACAGAAACACAGATGACCTGAGTGCCTATTTAGTTGACAGGCCTGGCTTTCGGAGCTACCATTTCCAACAAGAAATAGTAATGTTAAGTTTCCTTGCTTTCTCATCTTAGATATTCGGCCTAATTTTTATAACACACCCAGGGTTCTTGGTATCCAAATAAATTTACACAGCAATTCCTCTGAGTAGCAGCCTGTGATGCCAACACTGATTAGTTTACTAAAGGCCAGAGAATTACATGAAAAAGGACCCCAACCACATAGGGAGCAGGGTTCCCATTCAAGAGGCCTTGGGCCCTAGAAGGCAGTCCTCCTATGCAAATCCAAAGACAATAAAAAAGCCTGATATTCAATAAAATGCCTGATCAGGGCCACACAGGCCTTCATATTGATTTGGGGGTGAGGACTGGGATAAGGAGTACTCGACCCCTTTCTGCAGAAGGTTCTCTTCTTGTGCAGACGCTCGGGCTTCTAAAATTGTTTTCCAGGGGAAGCAGAAGAACCAAGGAACACATGAGACTTCCATAAACGAGGGAGAATACAGCAACGGCCAACCCTTTTCACCAGGATGGTACAGAGAAACTCTGAAGAGACCCGCAGAGGCCACAGGCAAGCTACCAACTTCTTCATTCTTGTCTAGCAGGTTAGTGACAGGGTTCCTAACAGCCAAACTGGCCCGGATGGAGTCCGATTCTCCCACTCTTTGTGCCTGACACCCTCCTCCTCTGTAGCCTGGAACACTGTGGCTTTCGTGTCAGGGGCGCTGATGGTTCCCTGGTGGCTAAAGTCTGAACATTTTACATGGATGCAAATGTAAGAGTCAGAGTGAGGACCCATTTCTCTTATCCCGCCTCTATTTTTCAAAGTTTTCATAACGTGCTAGCTCATTTTATCCTTATAGTGAGCCTGTGAGGTAGGTGCATTTCTATCCAAGGTTGAGGAAGGTCTCTCAATAAATAGTAAGTGCATTTCTCCCTCAAAAACAAAGAAAGTAATTATAAGACCAAAGAGGCTTCCCTATGTTAATTAAAATTTCATCAAATTAAATAAAATCTCGCAGTTGGGGCATTTAGAACTGAATATCAAAGTGCATCTGTTTATGCCAAGTTGAGGAGCTAAAAGGACAGTGGGCAATGAGTGCAACTGCTACAATGGCTCACGTCGCCGTGGGGGTGAAGGTCCCAGGTTGCATGAAGAATGATTCATGGCAGAAGTGTGCGTGCTCATTCAGGCTCTGAACCTGAGTCTGGTTCCCAACCGTGATTTAGAAAGTCTTTCCTGCTCCTCTGCTGTCTGTTTTGAACACAGGCCAAAGAGTATACTGTTTGATGTAACTACCGTATTGAAAACTGACCTGACTAAAGAACTATCACCTCTAGAAAAGAGTGTGGAAAACAGAAATAAATCCCCAGCTTTCACACCCCGTCACCAAGATCGCCACGCAATACAGAAGTGTTGCTCAACTCACTTTCTCACCTGCCCTTCAAGACAGCCTCCCATGTGGCACCACTACGGCTTCCCTATGCTAAAGCCAGCTTGACAGCCTCACAGACGGGGGGCACCTGTGATTTCATGGCCACACAGGCTCCAGCAGAAGGAAGCAAAGCACAGGTGCCTTCTCAAACCCTGTTCCTTCACAAAGAGGTCAAATGCCAGGAGGAAAGTCTGTGGAGCTGACAGGAAGGGGAGGGAAGCAGAGGCAAAGAGTAACTCCCCTCCAACTACCTTTCCTTTCCCAGCTGCACATATATAATCAGCTCCTGCCAGAAAAGAAACTGCAGAATAACAAGATGTCTACCAAACAAGAGGCCAATGAACAAAAAAGCCCACCAGACAGCAGGACACAGGAGAATGATACCACTGTCCTTCCTTCTGCTGCTCTAGAAGCCAGTTTTCAGGTCGGCCCTATCCTGCAAGCTGTGGGAAATAACTGGTAGATTTCAGGCAGGAGAAGAGCACAATCAAATCCTAGGTTCATCAAAAGCGAGTTCACTCTGGTGGCATTGTGCAGGTGGCAGCGGAGCCCAGCGGGCTGGGGGAGGGACGAGCTAGTGCAGTGACCCAGGGAGGGGACAACCGGAACCCAGGAAAAGGCAGCGGTGGTGGACCCAAAGAAGAAGAGATAACGCGGGGGGGCTCAGTGGACCCAGTGCCAGGTCATCAGACGGGTGGGGAGGCAGGGCAGGTGGGCAAGGAAGCAAAGGCCACATGTGCAACTCCTCACAGCCTCACAGCTATGACTCCCGAGGTCAGTGATAATGGA
Organism: Vulpes lagopus; assembly: GCF_018345385.1. Lineage (NCBI taxonomy): Eukaryota > Metazoa > Chordata > Mammalia > Carnivora > Canidae > Vulpes > Vulpes lagopus. Next base: position 133,154,789 of record NC_054831.1, read on the forward strand.
TCTCACTTTTCTTTCCTTACCTTGGCAGCAGAGTTTGATACGCCGTGTGTGACATTCCTGATGAGGCCCCCGACATTTCCATACTTTATCAGTCCAGTAACCCCTTCAGAAACATCGTTCAGAAGCCCCATGGGGTTGCCAAGAAAGTCCACTGATCCCAAGATCCGGGCTGCCTGGCTGAGGAGCTCCTGTCAAATGGAGTAGACAGAGGAGATGAGAACCAGCACCTGTTGATACCTACAGGTAGAATGTCCTGAGCAAAAAGGTCTCGTCCTCCATTCTCATCCACACCCACAACAACCTCTTCATTCGCATCCATTGCAAGCTCCTATCCTTCCATGAGCTCTACCCAAGGTCTCCCAATGCACGTACCCCAGAGATGACTTCCAGTACTCAGAAATACTCCTCAAAGCCATTTCGAAGAATAAACAAGAGCTATGCAACAGGAAATATCCTTTACAAATATTTATTAGTATATACATTATACTCTCCATTGTTCCTAAAATAGGAAGTCATCAGCAGGAGAGTTCTAGAAGGAAAATGAGGAAGGAGAGTGGAGTGATAGTTCCCCTCATAATCAGCAGAGGGGGCGGTGCATAGAGAGGGCACGTTCAGATCTACCAAGTAACCTTCCACTTTCTGCATCTCTCCACTGTCTGATTCCAGATTCCAGGGATCTCTCCTATGTCACTCTCCAAACAGTTGAATGGAAATATCACCAACTAAGAAAGTCAGGGAAGGAAGCAAAGAAAGAAAAGAGGCAGATAGGAGGGAGAAAAGGAAGTGGGAAAAGAATATATAACTTTGACAGTTAATAAATTTGATATGATCTTGACCTATCTAATATCAAAGAGTCTGGATAATAAATACAAATTGGAAAATGTCCAACTTGATAAAAATTTGAAGTTCAACTCTAGGGCAGGATCTCAGAGGCTCCAAGAACACTGATATGGTTGCTGAAAGTAGACCCATGCCCAATAAATAGAGAAGTCGCAGTACTTTGTGTTATTAAAGCATCAATTAAACTCTTAAGAGTTACGACTAATCTAGTGGGAGCCCCTCCTGAGACCAGTTCTCGGAGGGACAAGACAGCTCATAAATCAAAGACACCATTTCAGGACTTTCATGATGTAGATGGCTTCATGGGCTGTGACCTGACCCCTTACAGCAAACGTTTAACTGGGTTCTCAATAGTAATGTCTTAGTAACCAAAATTCCCAAACAACCAAAACAAACATTCTGCTTATGTTCCAGCCACTAAGTACTTCTCCAAAGCTCACCTCCTGGAAGTGTTTGAGGATATCATTGATGATGAACTCCTTGGTCTCATAGGGATGTACCCGAGTGAACGGATCCAGATTAATCACAGCGTCCTCAAACCGAATCAGTGGAAATCCCAAGGTACTCTTTAGGGCCTAGTTAGGGAGGAAAGGAAATGACATATGTAAGCCATCTGATGGCCTTCCAGGGCGCTGTAACTTTGGATTCCATGAAAGCTACAAGTTACATTAACTTTCCTATGAGAGTCAAGGTTTTGATATTTATAAATGAGGATTTTTCCCGTAACTATGAAAGTAAAATATTCACACAAAATATCTATGTAAGTCACCCAAGGTAACAAAGATCCATAGAAATAAACACTATCAACTTCACCGCATAATTATTTCCGGTCTATTCTGTATACATGTTGTGCTTTAGTTTTTTTGACTGAAGTTACCACACATATAGAAAAGTGTGCTAGGGCAGCCCCGGTGGCTCAGCGGTTTAGCGCCGCCTTCAGCCCAGGGCGTGATCCTGGAGATCCAGGATCGAGTCCCAAGTTGGGCTTCCTGCATGGAGCCTGCTTCTCCCTCTGCCTGTGTCTCTGCCTCTCTCTCTCTGTGTGTCTCTCATGAATAAATAAATAAATAAAATCTTAAAAAAAAAAAAATAGTCTCTCTGTTCTTTCCTCTAAAAAAAGAAAAAAGAAAGAAAAGAAAAAGAAAAAGAAAAAGAAAAAGAAAGGTGTGCTAACCAAACGTAGAGCTCAATGGTTTTTTCCCCAAAGTGAACACAACCACCATGTAACCATCACCTGGGAGACAGAGAGTAAATGATTACTCCCATCTAGGAAGCACTCCCCTCCCCAACCGTGGCCTCCCAGGTACTTCTCCCTCCTCCCTAGGGTAACCACTATCCTGACCTCTACCGCCTGCTTTGAATGCTCTATAAAGGAAACCATCAGTACGTACTCTGGGTGTTACATATAGCTGCAGTTGCTTAATTTTCATTTTTAGTTCCAATATATGAATAAAACACAGTTTATTAGGCCATGTTGTTGAACAATCATGCTGTTTCAAGTTTTGTGCTATTATGAATAATGCTGCTACAAACATTCACAGACATGTCTTTGGGGGCCCATTTGTACACACTTTTCTTGAATATATACCTGGGAGTGGAGCTGCTGTGTCACAAAGACTGTACACATTCATTCCTTGTATACACAGTACTGCCTAACAGTCATTCTCAGCAGCTGAACTGGTTTACGCTCTCTCTGGCAGTCTATGAAATTTCCTGTTGTTCTACCTTCTCAACACTCGGTATAGACAGCCTTTTATTTATTTATTTTTTAAGATTTTATTTATTTATTCATGAGAGACACAGAGAGAGAGAGAGAGAGAGAGAGAGAAGCAGAGGGAGGGATCCCTGGGTGGCACAGCGGTTTGGCGCCTGCCTTTGGCTCAGGGCGCGATCCTGGAGACCCGGGATCGAATCCCACATCAGGCTCCCGGCGCATGGAGCCTGCTTCTCCCTCTGCCTATGTCTCTGCCTCTCTCTCTCTCACTGTGTGCCTATCATAAATAAAAAATAAAAAAAAAATAAAAAATTAAAAAAAAAAAAAAAAAGAGAGAAGCAGAGGGAGAAGCAGGCTCCCTGCAAGGAGCCCAATGTGCGACTCGATCCCAGGTCTCCAGGATCACGCCCTGGGCTGCAGGCGGCGCTAAACCGCTGTGCCACCAGGGCTGCCCTAGACAGCCTTTTAAAAGACAAATATTCTGATGGATGTATAATGGTATCTCAGTGTGGTTTTAATTTCCATTTTCCCGGTGAAGCATGAGATGAGGCACTCATATTGGCCATTTGGATATCCATTTTTGTGAAGTCTCTACCCAAGTCTTTTGCTCATTTTTGTAGTGGGTTGTCTATTCTTTTCTTATTGCTCTGTAGGCGTTTTTTGTTTTGTTTTGTTTTTTATTTATTTATGATAGTCACAGAGAGAGAGAGAGAGAGAGAGGCAGAGACACAGGCGGAGGGAGAAGCAGGCTCCATGCACCGGAAGCCTGATGTGGGATTCGATCCCGGGTCTCCAGGATCGCGCCCTGGGCCAAAGGCAGGCGCCAAACCACTGCGCCACCCAGGGATCCCCCATTCTGTGATTTATTACTCTTTAAATAGTGTTTTTTGATGATCAGAATTCTGTTTTAATGAAATCCAACTTACCAATCTTTTCCTTTAGGAAAAGAGTTTTGTTTCCTGGTTAAATTATTATCTACACCAAGGTCAGAAAGGTACAACCTGTGCTTACTAAAAATTTTTTTTATTGTTTTACTTTTCACATTTAAATCTATAATCTATGTGGATTTGATTTTTTTTATATGCTGTGAAGCAGAAATAAAGATCCTTTTTTTTTTTCCAGATGGGTATCTAATTACCTAAGTAATGTTCACTAAAATGATCACCCTCTCCCCTACTGCAGTGTGGTATAAATTTTGTCATAAGTTGAGTAACTGAATTTATGTGTCTGTTTCTGGATTCCCCCCCCCCTTTTGTTTTTAAGATTTTATTTATTTATTCAGAAAGACACAGAGAGAGAAGCAGAGACTCAGGCAGAGGAAGAAACAGGCTCCCTGAGGGGAGTCTGATGCAGGACTCGATCCCAGGACCCCAGAATCACAACCTGAGCCAAAGGCAGATGCTCAACCGCTGAGCCACCCAGGCATCCCTGGATTCCCTTTTGTGTTCCATTTTGTCCTGTCTTCTACCAATACCACACTGTCTTAATTACTGTAGTTTTGTAACGAGTTTTGAAATCTAATAGTATAAGCTCTCCAACCTTGTTCTTTTCTCCCCGCCCCAGGATTACCCTGGTTATTCTTTGCACTTTTCATTTTCAAATAAATTTTAGAACCAGTTTGTCAATCTGCCACAAAAAGTTGTTGGAATTTTCATCAAGATTTCACTGAATCTATAGACTAATTTGAGGAGAAATGCCAACTTCACAGTATTAAATCTTTCAACTTATCAATGTGGTATGTCCCCTTATCTATTTAGTTCTCTTTTCTCTTAATGTTACATTGTTTTTCATGCAAAGGTCTTATATACACCTTTGTTGGATTTATTCCTAGGTATCTGTAGTAGATTAAAAATGGCCATATCGGGGATCCCTGGGTGGCGCAGCGGTTTGGCGCCTGCCTTTGGCCCAGGGCGCGATCCTGGAGACCCGCGATCGAATCCCACATCGGGCTCCCAGTGCATGGAGCCTGCTTCTCCCTCTGCCTGTGTCTCTGCCTCTCTCTCTCTCTCTCTCTCTCTCTGTGACTATCATAAATAAATTTAAAAAAAAAATTTAAAAAAAAATGGCCATATCTTCTTTACATCCTGTACCATTAGTGGAGACTATTTCATCTGTGTTGACCTTGTAATTTGCTTCAACCAAGAAAATGCGTGGAAGTAACACTGTGTGACTGCTGAGCCTAGGCCTCAGGAGCCTTGGAGCTCATGTTCTGCCCTTTTCGCCACTTCCAGCATGTGAAGAAGCTGAGAGACCACGTGCAAGGAGGTTCTTTTGACAGCCAACACCTAACACTTGACATGTGAGTACGGTCATCATGTACCAGTCAATCTCAGTCGACTGCCAGATGAATAACCACAGGTGAGTCCAGCAGAAGCAGCATTCAACAGAGTCCAGCCTATATCGCTGACCCATCGAACTGTGAACAAATAAAGTGACTGTTCTGAACCACTAGGTTTTAGAGTAGTTTGTCACACAGCAATAGATAAAAATATTACATTTGATGTTTTCTTAACTCTTTCGTAAACTAGATCCTGCAAATTTTCCTTTTTCTTCATAATTGTTGCTGACGTGTAGAAATACAATTGATTTTTGTACACTATGTCCAGTGACCTTTGTAAATTTACTTATTCATTCAGATAATAATTTATCTGTATATTCTTTTAGATTTTTCTAAGTACATATTCATGTTCTCTGTAAAGAAAGTTTTCATTTTCCTGTCCAGTTCTTATACAATTTATTTCTTTTATTTCTTCTGTAATTTTTCCAGCCTTATTTCACTGACTAGGATCTCCAGTATGACAGTGAACAAAAGTGGTGATAATGGATACCTTCCCTGCTTTCAATATATCACCACTGAGTATGTTTGCTATAGCTTTTTCATAGATATACTTTATCTGGTTAAGGCAGTTCCCTTCTATTATTTGCTTGCTGAGTTATCATAAATAGATGCTGAATTTTCTCAAAAGGCTTTAGTGCAACTGTTGAGATAACCATATTTTTTCTTCTTTTCATTTTATTGATGTGGTAAATTACATAATTTATTTGAAAATACTTATATTTGCATTCCTGGAATCCATTTTAATTATATTTTCCTTCTTCTACTTTGCTGTATTTAATTTGTTAATATTTTGTTTAGATTTTTTACTTGTATGTTCATGAAAAAATTCTGGTCTATAAATTTCCCTTATTTGGTTATTTTCAAAATATAAATTATAGGGCAGCCAGGGTGGCTCAGTGGTTTAGCGCCGCCTTCAGCCCAGGGTGCGATCCTGGAGACCCGGGATCGAGTCCCACGTCGGGCTCCCTGCATGGAGCCTGCTTCTCCCTCTGCCTGTGTCTCTGCCTCTCTCTGTGTGTGTCTCTCATGAATAAATAAATAAAATCTTTTACACACACACACACACACACACACACACATACACACACACACACACACACACGCATACATACATACATATATATAAATTATAGTTTTCTGGTAAACTTCTTGAGCACACTTACATTTATTCTTTAAAATTCTGTGTTTGATAATGCCAACTTTTGGGTTATCTGTGGGTCTGCTTCTAGTGTCTGTTTTTAATCTTGGTCTCCTCTCTTGGTAGGCCCTGTAATCTGTGACTGAATGTAGCATTTTCTATGAAAACTTTTAGATACTATGGACGAGTCTTTAGTTTCTAGCAGGCAGTAAAAGAGGTTTCATCCAATCAGGATTTGGGCTTTCTCAAGGCTAGATTTCAGTCTTTGTAACTCCTGGTCTATTTTAGTCTTTATAAGGCCTCATATAGTATCAGTGGTCCATTCCTCCACTTTTAACTCCCCAGCACCAGAAAACTGCTAGAAGGTCTACTTTGTTTTCCTGCCTCTTGACTGCCACTTTCATCTTGGCCTCTCTCAGACTAGGTTACCTAGAAATTGGCACCTGCCTCAAAATATACAGCAGCTCAGACTACTAGGGGCTCTTTCCTGCCTGTCCTTTCTCTGTAAGATATTAGCCCCTCTTTCGATTACCAGCTCTCTTAGTAGCTAATGTTTGCTATGCCAGCCCCATGAGACTGCCAAGAGCCTTACTCAGACTCTCTGCCTTTGGCAGCTGCCTTCTGCTTAACTTCTCTGCATTTCTCCGAATGCCACTTATAGATTAAGATTATCTCAAGAATAAAAGCAAAGCAAATGTTGGGCTCAATTTATTGAGTTTCCTTCCTCACATAAATCTTGGACCCTCAAGTCCTAGATGTCCTGGTAGATTTCCAGCACTTTCAAACAGACCTTTGGGGTTTTTTTTCTATCAAGCCTTTCTTGCAATTCTCAGCTAGTCTGGCTCCACTATAAACCAGTTAACAATTTCTGGATATGGTCTATTTTCCAATTATATTTTTGTTTAATAAGATTGATCTCTTAAGGATTTTAGACAGCACACAAAATACTCTTCTTCTTTGAATGTGAAAATACTTTTTTATGCTAATGTTAGTAAATCTTTGATCCGCATGGAATCTCTCCTTAGGATATAAGTAACAAATTTAATTTTGTATTTTTCCAATTGGCTATCTAGTTGGTCTAACAGCACTAACCAAAACACCTATACACTCCCCAGTGAATCAAAATGTCTTTATAGTAAAACCTCCTGCGCAACTTCATGCACTTTCTATTTTCTCCCTTATTTTTTCATCTTTTAGCATGCATTTTCAGAGGCTGCCTTAAATTCTTTTTTGGGACAAGAGCATCTTTTATTGAAATGAGATTGTTATAACTGAAGAAAATATAGATGGGATGTTTTAAAACCAGAGAATGGGGAAACTTTTTTGAGAACTCAAATACAGATTCAAACAGGCAAAGGACTGGTAAATTTGATGACATAAAAATAAAAGGCTTTCATGTGGTTCACACATACATCAAAAGTAAAAAGCCAATTGAAAAGCTGAAGAAAGAAACTTTGCAACTCATATCAAAGACCAACAGTATATAAAGAGCTTCTAAAATTACAGGTGGTAAAAGATCAATAATATGATTTTTAAAACGGGCAAGGGGATATGACCAGATGGTGTGGTTCAGAGAGGAAAAAATGACCCCTAAACAGATGGGTCAGGAGAAGTAGAGGAAAAGAAAGCTGTGAAGACAAAGAAACAAACAGAAGAATAAGGGGAGAACCAGAAAGGAATGGGGAGTCAGCAACACCGAATATGGCAGAGGACCCTATAGAAAAAAGGCCCTGGATCTGGGCCCTTGGGGAGTCACTAGTAACCTCCCACTAAAGAATGTGAGATTAAGAGTATTCTTAGGTTAATTCAGCCTAACACAGTAATTCAGCCCAACACTCTCACTTTGAAAATAAAGAAAACCAGAGAAATTTTTTTTTTAAGAAAACCAGAGAAATGTTTTTTTTTTATTTTTTTTTAATTTTTATTTATTTATGATAGTCACACACACAGAGAGAGAGAGAGAGAGAGAGAGAGAGAGAGAGAGAAAGGCAGAGACATAGGCAGAGGGAGAAGTAGGCTCCATGCACCGGGAGCCCGACGTGGGATTCGATCCCAGGTCTCCAGGATCGCGCCCTGGGCCAAAGGCAGGCGCTAAACCGCTGCGCCACCCAGGGATCCCAAAACCAGAGAAATGTTAAGTGGATGACCTACACTCATGCAGTCAGTTACTGGGAAGTTTTAGGCTCGAAAGTGCTCATTTTCACTACAGTACCCACCCATCAGGTGGGAAGCGTAAAGACCAGGATGGAGGATGATACTGTTCCCCTAAAAAACCTTCTGCTATTCATTCATGCATGCTGCACCCATCCACGTGGCGGTGACAGGAGAAACTGAGGTGAGGCCTGGTCAGCTGAACTCCTCTGCTTCGAGCCATACAGTAAACAGCCGGGAGAGGTACTGACATCAGCTGAGCAGTTTGTTTTGCCAGCACAACTCTGAGTATTACTTTCTTCTCAGAGGAGAGGAAATGAGATCCAAACAAAGGCTTAAGGCAAAAGGTTTTTTAGCCCAGCTTCCTCATTGCAACGAAATACCGAAGAAAAGGAACCATACACAGCAAGACTCAGAAGCCCCTACCAAGTTGTCAAAGCCCTCACGAGAGACACTGTCCCCTTTCTGAATGGCTAATGTACTTCCAAGGAGATACTCCGGCCCTTTGGTAAAAATGATCTCCACCTTGTCCTTTACTGCTTGTGGGCCTCCCACAGTTGCCAAGAGTGGAGATCCAGCCTTTGGGGGTGAATCACTCTGCCACCTTCAGGTTGTTCTGGTCAGTCCAAGTAGACCAGATGAGAGGGAAAGAGCTATAAGCAGGACTTTTTTCCTGTAGTAACTAAATGACTAATCAAATACAGTAGTATACAAAGTTGATGCTTATTTATTCAAGTGGCAGACAGCTTCCTGTTATACAGATTCTAGAGAAAGCAATCTGTGCTCAGGAGTTCCTAATACAACTAGGAAACTGTCTAGTCCTACCTCTACCAGATGAAAACCACTGAAGTTTTCCAGAAACTTTATAGAGAGCTGAAAGAAGAAATACCTGTCCATATGCCATAAGGTCTCAGATCACAAGCCAGTCCCTGGGCCACGTCCTTTCCTTTCTTAGTTTATCCTGCACTAAACAGAACTGTCTGGAATTCATTCTTTAAAGGTTTATTTATGGTACATAGAGACTGTTTATGTGAAGCAGGGTATTTGCCCATTTCCCTCCTGGGACAGTGTTTAAAACTACAGGGATATTTCCCTCTCTGGCACTTTCTGAAATACAATTAACAATACTGGATCTTTTTTCCTTTTAACAAATCTGGTTTTTATTTAGGGAGGGGAGGAAAAAAGTAAAGGGTCTGAAGTTTCCCAACAAATTATTTCAAGCCTTTGAGAAGACAGTTTTAGGCTTTTTAAATAGTGTCTTTGTTTGAAATTCCCCCTCACCCCCACCCTCTTGCTCTCTGACCATTAAAATGTGGGTTTTCTTCCAAACTAGATTGCTCAATTAAAGCCCTTCTTTTGTAATACCCCAATGCTCTAAATGGGAAAAGGACTGCTGTAGGCCACCTCGTGAAACCTTTTAAAGGCTCCTGGCTTCTTTTGATCTTTCAAAAAAAACCCCAAAGTACATATAAGCTACCTGGCGTTTTTTCTATCTTACCCTGCTAGTCTCTAACATGCGCGCCTGGGAGAATAATGGGGGGGGGGGGGGGGGGGGAGGAGGAGGAATGTCTCTGCATTTGTGAAATGGAACTATTATCTCCCCCTTCTCCCATCACAGAGGAAGGAATCCAATCGAGATAGCAGATGGGAAACTGCTCTGAGTCCTTCTGAACAGACACTATATCTGGCAATAATGTACCCTCAGTGTAAACCTGAAGAGACTTCCCTCTGAGACTTCTGACAGCCTCACTTCTGGCCTGCAGTCAAGAGAATCAAGATAATTATTCCTTCAATACCAAAGACATGGTTACCTTTTAGTCAGACTCTTGCGATTCCTGCTCTGGGATAGCACTCCATTCCCTAAGCACATACTTTTAGCCATTACATATTCATCTCAAAGAGCATATTGCTCTTCCTAAGAGCTACTAATAAAGGGATATTACTCTGTTAGGAAACTCTTTGAATAAATGACATTATTTTATGAGCCCCAGACTCCACTAGGAGAACTCGAGACACGGTGAAATGGTGACTTCCACAAGCTTAGAATTTAACTCTGAAGTCCCAATTCCCAGCACCCTGCCTGAAACATTAATGTGCCCCATTCGGGGTGCCCCCCGCCGCACGCCTCAAGACACGGCTGTTCCACTGGATTTATTTAATGATCATTTGAAAATGCCTTCAAAATGTTCCTTCGGTACAATGCCAAGTGAAACATTCGACTTAACGGATTCCCAGTTTATTGTTCGCAGAGCGTACATGCAAGCATCGGTACCATATAACTGGGGGTCTGGAGCTACTTCAACTGTAGGAAATCATATTGCATTTGTCAGTCTGGGGGAAAGTTTTCTGCTGGGAGCAATTTGAAAGGAATAGTTAGGTGTCTGTGTTTCTAAGTAAGATGATTTAAAAAACAAGAAGTCCTTAACTCTCAGGAAATGCTTAACATTGGTTTGTTGGGTGAGTGCCAAGTGTTCTGGGGGAATATATACTTTATCAAACAAACCCATTCCAAGGGGTCACATAAGTCAAGTGGATACTTGTGGATATTAGCAAGATAGTGGTTTTCCCATGGTTTTCCCCCCACTCCCATGCTAATTATAAGTATCTTTAGTCTCCTGGGAAACATGAAATTAAAGCCAATCAAGCAGACAGCAGAGTCTGTTGGAAAGGGCACACGGCACTGTTCTCGGGATGGTTGCAAAGCAATTCCTGCTCCTCTGGTCCCAACCGGCACTCCTGATTGCTCATCCCCAGCGTGCCACCAAAATGAAGCAGTCGCTCTTGCTCCATCCCAATCTAGTATGATCTGGTGTTCACCAGACTACTGGCTCATTACCTACAGGTCTACTTTAGAAGTTGTGAGTTGGCAAACCACGCGCCACAGGAGGCCCGCACATGTGTTTTGTTAGACCCAAAAGGTTTTTAAAGAAAACAACTCAAACTGGTGGCCAACATTTCAAAACCAGTAGATTCCACATAAAAGTCCAGATTTCCGGCTTCACTTGAAAAATCTGAAGATCCAGCAACACTGGGTTCATGTTACCCTGTGAGACAGCAACTGACAGGACCTGAGCTGAAGCTGCCCCTTCAGGTGAAGTGAGCAAAGCCGACATGCAACGGTCCCCACAGTACTGCTTCACTTGCTACATTGCTAGCATAATCCCGGTAGGCATCTGAATTTATATGACTCCACACTTATTATTTTTTTTTTTCAGGTCTGTAGTTATCCCTGTTCAGAAGAGAGGCCATCATGCAGCATCTGAAAGGAGGCAGGGTGAGGCAGTGGACACGTCCTGGGCTGGTGGTTAGTAGGGGGATGAATGCCTTGACAACCATCTTCAAGGTCAACAAAGGAAAAGAACTGGAAGCAATAGGTCTGAGCTGCAGCGAGGCAGATTTAGACTCAGTCTAAGAAAAGACTTTCAAACAACCACCTGGGGCCTATTCCTGCTCCCATCATGGCCTATCTACACAGGCCTGAGTTAAAGAATGCTTTGAACGCCAACAGGCTTGTTCACTGAGCAAGGGGATCACTGAGGACTCTTACAGCTCTAAAATTCTCTGATGCCTTACCTTCTAGGGGGTAGATAATATACGGTATAGTATATAGCACAGTCACATAGGCTTGCATTTGAATCCCAGCCCCATCCCTTCATTAAAATAGATCTTATTACAGCAAATGAAGACAGAATTCAGGCTGTATCTGCCAAGTGAGGACCAGGATGATCTGCAGGCACGTCACATTCTGATCATGGTGGTATGTGAGGTCACACCTCAGTGGTACGTGGCCAGTATGTTCCTTGAAGATGGCTGACATTTCTAGTGTCAACCATTCACAAAGAGATAGATACTGACGAGGAGAGAACTAGGAGGGCAGGCAGGTCTTGGGCACAGAAGGAAGGTATTTTCTTGGTTGTAGCTTTTCTCCGGAATCTGGTAGTGGCCCTAGGAAAGTAGGCTCTTACCTCACTGAGCTAATAAGTCAAGAGCTAAGAAGATGGCAGATGAGTTTTATGTGATTCTGCTTACTCTCATTACTCCTCAATCTTTAGCAGTCTTACTTAAATATTTTCTAAAAAGTACGTATACGTATATGTGTGTATACGCATGTATATATGGTATGTATATGTCAAACCTTCAAGAAGGGAAACCTATAAAAATGTCTGCCATAAGCGATGATCCTGGACAGAAAAAGCAAATAGTAAACACACTTATTCTCTTGCAGGGAAAGTCATTTAAATAACTTATCCAGATATCAGCTTACCTTAAGATCCAATGGTAGCTTGTTGGAAGTGAACACACTCAGCTTGATCTGGGGAATGCTGATTTTGAGATTTTCAAAGTAGTATCGAATTGGTGTTCCACCTTGCTCAACCGTCTTTTCATGGAGGTTTTCATCATACTTTTCCACCTCTAGTACAAGAGTAAAATTGTGAAAAAAATCTCCTGAAGTCTCACGATTCAAATGCTAACATTGAAAAAAATTCCTAGAAAATGTACACATCTCTCTAAGTTTAGTTTTTCAGGATTTGGTAATACGTATGGTATCCTGATGCCATTTCTTTGCAAAAGAGATCTGTTTCATGTTGCTTATCAAAAAGTACAACAGCCTAATCTTTTGATTTGTGACTCTCTACCATCTGGCAGATCTCATCTTTGGAAAAAATCATGCAGGTGGGGAAGCCAGAGGTCATGGGTGTGTTTGCTGGCAATGAGTTTTCTAAAACCCTGCTGTTACGCTTATCATCAGTGACCCAGATTATCTGCATTTCTTTCTTTTTTTTTTTTTTTCCCTGCATTTATTTCATAAGACGATACCCAAATATCATCCATTGGAGTAGAGTTTAACTGAATCATAATGAACATGACCAATTAAATAACGCATCTGAGTGAAACAGAATGCCTTTAAAAAAAACAGGCTGCAGGCTATAAAGCACTGACGTCACGACAATAAGCACCCTCTTTCCCAAATGGTGGGCATTTGGGAAAGCAGCACAGTCAAGGCAGATTTTTTTTACTCCTCGTAAGTGAAAAGGAGTACCACGGGCTGGCACATGGCAATGTGCTCTTTCACTTGCTCCTGTGCCCACACCCTCTGGTCAGCCATTTTCACTTGGCTTTATGTGCCTTCGAAATAAAACCAAGGAGACTGTACAGGTCTGCCTAACAAACAAACCATGTATACTATAAGCTATTATGGTTCTATTTATAGAAAACAAGGGACTAGGTTTTAGAAAATGTTACTGCCACAGAGACCTGCCTATCTGTATTCAGGGAACGGAAACGGCCAGAGAAAGTGGAAGAGATGCTCCAGGAAAAGACAGGCCAGGAGCTTACAAACATCTAAATCAACTATACAATACTTGGTAAGAAATTTATTTAGAGCAACTTACAAGAAAAGCACGTCCAGTAAAATTTAAAGTAAAACTTCCCAGGAAGGTGCCAAAACAGACTGGCTACCCGGCAGGCAGACCCTCAACTGGCTATCTGAATACAAAAAAACACCAGTGTTCCAACCCAAAGTGGAAAACACAGTCTTAAGCAGACAGGATCTTGCTCTTGATTCCAAATACACTTAACGTTTAAATTCTACGTCTGAGTTAAAGAGCAAAATTATTTTTCTTGCATGGTGTGTAAGTATATACATATGCACACATGTCCCCCAGTGACTTTTTTTTTTCTCTAGCCCATGTGGGCATATAAATGTACAAGTCCACATTACCATGTCTTTAGGCTTAGTATGCAATTTAGTCTTCAAAAGACTAAGTATTACCGACTTCTTTCTAAGCTCTATATTCAATCTTACAAAGGTGATGAGGAGGAAACTAAAATACAGAAACAAAAGCTACATGATTTCTGTAGTGACTGTTGGAACATGGAGGGTTTCCAAGAGCTTCTCTCACTCCCCTCTCCAAAGAGTCAAGTAGCTAGGAAGCTTGGTAATGACACTGAGGCATACAGGCATGGATGTAAAAAGTTAAGAAGTTAAGGCTAGCCAATTTTTTGTCCTCGCATAAACCAACGGAACGGCCGAAGGGATTTGATTCTTGCCAGAGTCTGTTTACTAAACAAACGTTAAGAAGCAAAGTGCTTTGCTAAATGACAAACATCATTTCTATTATCCTCAAACAGATGAGTCAAAAAAAATCCACAGCGAAGAGGAAAAGTATGCTGCTTCCCAAAGGCTTAACCCTGGATACCCCAGGACAACTCCAAGAAGCTTCCTCCGTGTCCACATCAGCCATCAGCTCTCCTCCCCCATCAATAGGCTGAACTTGGAAAAAGCCGCTGAAACACAGGCCTCAGCTTCTGAGCTCGAGCTCTGAGGTGGAAAGGGAGCTTGTCGGGCACTCAGAGGCTACCCATCTTCACAACCAGACTAAAAAATGCCATTCTTGGGTCAGTTCCCAGACACAAACTTAGAACATTTGACATACCTGATTCTGCTTGATCGTAGCCAAAAAAACTCAGCAGCTTGAGGAGCAGTTTCTCCTCAATTTGCACCGTGAATCTCTGAGCTGTAATCATCAGATGCTAGAGAGAAAGAAATTCTGATTAATAGTGTAAACACCAGAAGGAATTTTCATCTGTGCCATTAAGAAGGACACATCGCCAAATGATTTCTGGCTCATCTCTCTCTACATTGTCATCATTAGCCAAAAATTCCAGAAGAGGTTTAATACAGTTTGCCACCCTATTGTTTGGTTTCCAGGGCATCTGTATCTCCTTAGTCAGGATCGCGCTTGCAGATGGGCTGCGGTGGACAGGGTTATGGTGCTGAGCTCACATGGACAGCAGCTAGTTTAAGGAGCAGTAGGATTGGAGGGCCCCCACTGGTAATGGTGACAAAGGCCCGAAATATGGAAGCAACCTCTTAGCTCCCACTTTTCCAGAATTTGCTGCCGTTATCAGCTCACTCATACGTGAAAAATTCTCCAGGAAAGAAAGTTTATCTCTTTTGAACAACATGCTTTTATTAAACAGCGTGTTAGCTTATGTGGGAGGACATGTGTCCCGAGGTCAGACCCCTCCTACCACTCCCTTTCTAATTATTCTATTTTAATAACACATCTGGATCATGCCTGGTCCTGACCAATCTGGAAGATGTTATGCTTTCCCACAGAGACTTTTTACTCTGACAAATACAGGCTCTGCCCCTACAGATTGGGCACTCTCACATGCAGTCGAAGCCACAGTTGAGAATACAAGGTGCTAAGAGCAGTTATTGTAAATCCCTCTACAACACGCAGTTAAGTCCACAGGACAACTTCCAGCCACACCCTGCACTGCTGTTCAGGGACTCAGCTGTAAGGGAACCCATCAGCCTCCTGCCACCATGCCAAGCCCACCAGGCTCTCCCCTCAGCCTACCTTATAGATGTTGGTCAGTGCGCTCTTACTGGGGAACTTTACTGCATTCACTTGCACGGCAGGGCCGGTCTCGATGACCTCATTCTCGTTGCTCAGGGGAGTCACGTAGAGCATGAAGGGCTGAGTAGTTCCAATGAGCTGATTGTCCACCTGGCACATGAAGAAGCAGCAAAACAAAACAAGAACAGACAACTGCTCAGTTCTCAGCTGTCTACCATTGAGTGGGGTCTCATCCTACGCAGGACACTCAGAAAGTACTGCTGCCATTTTGCTCTAGAAAAATTCATTCTGAGATCCCTGGGTGGCTCAGCAGTTGAGCGCCTGCCTTTGGCCCAGGGCGTGATCCTGGAGACCCGGGATCGAGTCCCCTGTCAGGCTCCCTTCATGGATCCTGCTTCTCCCTCTGCCTGTGTCTCTGCCTCTCTCTCTGTCTATCTCTCATGAATAAATAAATAAAATCTTTAAAAGAAAAAAAAAATTCATTCTCGCTGCAGAGCAGCACTAAGTGCAGTAGGGATGGCAACAGAAGCTCTCCTTCATGAGGTGAGTACTATGTGCCAAGCACCAAGCTAGCCTGATGCAGGATCTGAGTCACAGGACACCTGTCAAGAGTTACTGCAGTCAGGGTCCCACTGCAGCCCTAACCACCGCCTCCTTATGGCACAGATGAAGGAGCTGAGGAGAGAGCCCCTTGACTTCAAGCCCAGTGCTCCTGACCACTAGGATACAGATGAATGAAGTGAAGCGACACCAGACCGTGAAAACTAGGGAATGAGTGCTTGCCTGGCCACCAAATGGAAATAGCGACCTTTCCCAAAGTCGAGTCCCTGTTGGGAATGAAATGATGAAGCGGCATCAGGCACTGCTCTATTCGCCCACAGCCGTCAGCACCATAGCTGAGTGTGCACTCTGCACCGCGCTATGGTTGTGGATGGCAAAAGGCTCACGCGGGGAGCACCCACCCCCACTTGCTTGTGTCAAAGCTCCGAATCAGGATGAGGGAAGAGAACATCCGTTGGGAACCTCTGTGTGTACTTCTCACACATTACTTAGCACATCCCTTACTACAACCCTAAAGGCTAAGATTATTCCTCCCCATTTTACAAACGAGTAAACAGAGCTTAGGGAACTCAGATCACTTGCCCACATTCACACGGCTAAGTGAAACGAAGAGTTGGGACTCAAATGGAGGT
Source organism: Vulpes lagopus (assembly GCF_018345385.1). Taxonomy (NCBI): domain Eukaryota; kingdom Metazoa; phylum Chordata; class Mammalia; order Carnivora; family Canidae; genus Vulpes; species Vulpes lagopus. The sequence goes on from NC_054831.1 coordinate 133,171,533, forward strand.
GTTTCTGGCCCCAAATCCTGTGACCCTCCCATTATGCCACACGGCCTGCCACACAGCCACCTGTAGAGCCGGCTGGCTCTCAAGCTGCTGAGATAAGGGTGAGGGACTGTGAACACGTTTTCCTACTTCCATCCTTGCCCTGATCGTGTACTCCCTGCACAGCAGCAAAGCGATCTTTCAAAAATACAAATCAAGTCATGTCCCTCCTCCCTTTACATCTGTCAGTGGCTTCCTTTCCTCTTGGGATGAAACCAAACTTCTCGCCACGCCTCCAGAGCCTGCATGACACAGACAGTGCCTACTTCCCCGTCTTTAGCACACAGCACTCCCCTCCAGGTCCGCTACAACCCCCACACATGAGCCTGCTGGCTATTCCCCAAAAGGGGGGCAACTCTCCTCTCAGAGTCTGAATTCTGAGGGAAAGCTTCTGACCCTAACATCCTTCTGCACTCATTCTCTTCCTTCAAGCTCAGCTCTCACTTCTTCGGGAGGATCTTCCCAGGCCACTTCACCTAAAGAGCAGCACCATCCTTCTGTATTCTTTTTAGCAATTCCCACCAGTGCTAATCATTATACTCGCCTGCTTGGGCCCTTACAGGCTGCCTCCTTCCCGAGGCTGTAATTAGCCCAAAGGAAGCTGAGCCTTCATCTTCTGAGTCACGGCTGTATCGCTAGAGCCTAGTGCCATGCCCGGGGCACTGCTGCTGCTCTAAGAATTTACTCACTAAATGAATGACCTGTCATATCCAATAGAGGAAACACAAAAGTTCTCACCTTACTCTAACCTCTCCTTTATTCTTTCCCCAAACACATTTGATACAAGATGTATAAGAGTTATGAATTCTAGTTTTATTCTGCCAATTAGATTAGATGCTCCCTAAGGACGGGACCATTATTTTCTATTTTTAAACATCCTTTTTCCCAATGCTGTCATCAGAGTAAACTCTCAAATCTGTTTACTTTCTATGACTTACAGCCCACATTAAATCAAGAGGTATTATAGCAGAAAAAAAATTTTTGATTAAAAAGTTAATGAAATTCACAAAGCTCAAATGGCTCCTTGAATTTTCTGAGGTTAAAAAAAAAAAAGACAAAGAAATGTAGGTACAAGATAATAACTTTCTATCTGTCCTCAATCAAATGGGATGTGATTAGCCTGAACAATTTGCTCTTTGTGATATAAGACAAAAGAAAACATTTTTCTGAAAGGAGTTTCGGTATGGACAGCAGCGCATGGAGTCCGCAGGAGGACACCCTGGAGATGGGCACAGACTGCCCACTTCCAGGAGGAACACAGGGTGCCCACCTGGGGAAAGAACCACAGTCTAGGTCTTTGGCTCCTTCTTCTGGAAATGTTTACCAGGAACTGGTTTCCTGGACACATTAATCCTGCTGGCAGCTGGAAAAAAAAGCTGTAAGCATGATGCTACAAACAGAATAGCTGTCTTGACGGCATGACAACAAAACTCTAGCGGAGGGTAGCGCCGGTGGCCCAGTGGTTTGGCGCTGCCTTCGGCCCAGGGTGTGGTCCTGGGGACCTGGGATCGGGTCCCGTGTCGGGCTCCCTGCGTGGAGCCTGCTTCTCCCCCTCCCTCTGCCTGTGTCTCTGCCTCTCTCTCTCTCTCTCTGTCATGAATAAATAAATAAAATCTTAAACAAAAAAAAAAAAACAAAAAAACCTCTAACGGAGACTGTCAAAATCAACCTTATCAGAGCTCTGAAAGTTAACCAAACGCTTGCAACAATCCAGGGATCATTTACTGGAGAAAGTTAGCTGAAAGGCAGCATGAACGGCCAGCTCTGTGGCATTCCCATGGTCCCCTCCGCAGGTCTGCAGTGGCCTTGAAAGTCAAGAGCCAGCCACACAACCCAGTGGCCAGTGCGGGGACAGGACGAGCTTTCAGCTCCTCCCAAAAGCTCCGTCCCCCAGACAACTGTCAAGTTTTTGGCTTCTCTGGCACCTCTCCTTCTCCTGGTATTAGTGATTTGTGTCTTCTCTTTTTTTTTTTCTCCTGATCAGACTCCTTAGAAGTTTGTTAGTTTAACTGATCTTCTCAAAGAAACAGCTTTTGACCCATTTCTTCCTTTTTTTCCATGGTTGTTCACTGAAAGTGAATCACTGAAGTGATTTCCACTGGGATTCTTAGTTTTATTTCCTTTCTTCTGCTTATTTGGGACTTACTTTGTTGTTGTTTAGTTTCTTAAGATGACACCTGAGTCCATAGTTTCCCGAACTTTCTCCTCTAATACAGCTATAAATCTCCCTTCGGTACAGGTCCAGGAGCGTTCCACCAACTTTGACATGCTGTGTTTCTGTCTTTATTCAGTTCAAATATATTCTAATTTCTCTTTTGATTTCTTTTTTTATCTCTGAGCTATTTCAGAAGTGTGTTTTTTAGTTTCCAATCATCTGGGGGACTTTTCCAACTATCTTTCTGCTATTTCTACTTTGATTCCGTTGTCATCAGAGAATAGACTGTGTGTGACTTGAATCCTTTTGCACTTGGGCGTTGCTTTCTGGTCCAGAATATGGTCTCTCTTGGAAGTTTCCTGCGCACTAGGGAAGAACATGTTTTCTGCTGTTGCTGGGTGGGCTGCTGGATAAACGTCAATTGGGCTACTTGGCTGGCAGTGCTATTCAAGTCTCATATGCCTTTGATGAGCTGCTGTTTATTTGATAATTCTATCAATTATTCAGAGAGAGTAGTGAAATCTTCCACCATAATTATGTACTTGCCCATTTCTTCTTTCACTGCTATCAGTTTTTGCTTCCTGTATTTCAAAGCCCTACGTTCAGGTACATAAATAGTCGGGATCGTTATATCCTCTTGATAAACCGTCTCTTTTATCATTAGGAAATTACCTTCCTTATTCCTGTTAACATGCTTTGCTCTGTAATAGATTCTGACAGGAATCTAGCCGTTCCCACTTTCTTAGGACTAGTTCCAGCTCAGTATGTCTTTTTTCCATTCTTTTTAACCTACTTGTGTCTTTAATTTACTATGTTCCTTGGAGGCAGCACATACTTGGAACTCGATTTTTAATCCAATCTGATCATCTCTGCCTTTCAGTTGGAGGTGTTTATTAACATTTATGTTTATTTAATTGGTACAGTTAGGCTTGAATGAGTCTACCATCTTGCTATTTGTTTCCTATTGTCTCATCTGTTCTTTCCCATGTTTTCTGCTTGTTATGCCTTCTCTTGGGTTATTCATCTTCTCTCCTTTGTTGGATTATCAGTTGTAGCTCTTTGTTGCCTTAGGGTTTATGGTACTCATCTTTAACTTACCAGTTTACATTCAAATCATAGCAGACTACTGTGCTTTTAAGAACATTACAGTTAACATACTTCCACTTCTCCCCTACCCCTGCTTCATGCTATTGTCATTTTACCCTAACGTGTTATAGACTCCAAAATTTAGTGCTGTCAGTTTTGTCTAAGTAGTTATCTCTTAAAGAGATCTAAAAGATTAGAAAATAATATTTACCTGTGTATTTATCATTCCAGGTGCTTTTCATTCCTCTGTATAGATCCAGATTTCCAGCTACTACCATTCCCTTCTGCCCGAATGTTATTATTATTATTATTTTTTTTTTTTTTTTAGCATGACGCTGGTAATGAGCTCTTTTAGCTGTTGCACGTCTAAAAGCATTTTTATTTCATTCTAGTTTTTGAAAGATATATTCACTGGGCACAGAATCCTAGGCTGGCAGTTTTTCTAGTACTTTAAAGATGTTACTATCTTCTCACTCACATCATTCCCAATGAGAAGTCAGCTCTCATGCTCACTTTTGCTCCTGGCATGTGACAGGTCTTGTTTAATCTGGATATATCATTGCTTTTGAGTAATTATGACATACTTTGGTATAGTTTCCTTCATGTGTGTGCATGCACACGCATGCATGTTTGGGTTTGTGCTTGAACTTCTGTGGGTTTAGTTTGGAAAATTTATGGCCAAGATTTCTTCAAATATTTTTTATATGCCCTCTTCTCACTCTTAGCCTTCAAGGACTCCAATTATCCATATGTTAGGTGTTTGAGGTTGTCCCATAGGCCACTGATGCTGTTTTCCTTTTATGGATTATTTTCCTCTGGGCATTTCAATTTGGACACGTTTCATTGCTATATCTTCAAGTCCACTAATTTTTTTTCTGTACTGTGTCACCTGCTATTAATTGAATGCAGTGTGTTTTTCATTTCATTTTAATCTCTAGAAATTTGAATCTTTCATATCTTCTATGTCTCTACTTAACTTTAGAACAACGTACAATGCAGTTATTATAACAGTTTTAATGTCCCTCTCTGAAAATTCTAACATCTGTGTTAGCTCTGGGTTAGTTCGACTGATTATTCTCATTATATATTGTGTTTTCCTGCCCCTTTGCACACCTGGTAATTTTTGACAGGATGCCAGATATTGTGAATTTTACTTTGCTGGGTGCTGGGTATTTTTGTATTCCATTAAATCTTGAGCTTTGTTCAGGGATACAGTTAAATTACTTGGAAACAGATCGACCCTTTCCGATTTTCCTTTTATGATTTGTTAGGTAGGTCTGGAACAGTGCTCAGCAGAGGGCTAATTATAGTTCACTACAAAGGCAGGACTTGCTGGAGGATTCCTCCCAACGTCACATATGTTATTAGTGTTTCCAGTCTGGCTGGGGGAACAAAATCCATCTCCAGCCCTGGGTGAGCAGCAGATGCGTCCCTGATCCTTTTGGATGGTTCAGATGATAGTTTCCTTACATGCATCATTGATCTGTCCTCTGCTAAATGCTCACGGAACCCCTCTGCAGATCTCCTGAGCTTTCTTTCTATGCAGCATGTTCTTCCCAGGTAGGCTACCCTGTGAACTTAGATGTCTCAGTCTTGGATCCCTCTGCTCTGCCTGTTTAGCTCATTCACACTGCTGGGCTCTGTCTCAGTCTCCCACCTCACAATGCCATAGTCTGGAAACGTTCTCAAGGCAGTAACTGAGGTGAATGCAGGGCTCAGCTCTTTTGTTCCCCACCTCTCAGGAGTCACAGTCTTTCGATGCCTGGTTTACTGTGCTTTGAACCTGCGGTCTCCTTATTTTATCTGAACTTGGGGGTTGCTTCAGGTGAAAGAGTAAATCTGGCCCCTGTTAGTACATCTTGGCCAGAAGCATAGTCCAGTTCCTTTATTTTTTTTCTCTGTATAATGAACTTCGATTCCCCTAATGATGGTTAAATGATTTCCTATTATTTTTTCCTATTGGCAAATGGGGAATCATGGGCCACCTTCCTCCACGCCACTTTGACTAAATTATCTAAGTTACAGATGAACTGGCTACTATATAGAAAAACTGGTGAAATAAACATAGACAACAATTATTTTCATAGAATACTTTTTTGAAAGCCACAGTAAGATATTTCTGTCAAAGCATTAATGTTTTTAGAACACCAAACACTGGACCTAGGTAGGTACTCAGCAAGAACACAAGGAGATTCAACAAGTTCTAAACGCCCCTCCATTACCTGTACATCCTGTATGCTGAGCTCAAGCATGTGACTCGTTGCCAACTGTGTATAATGCACATTGATTCCTGTAAGACTTGCAAAAACCAGTTCTTCTGGGACTTTATTAATTAAGGACAACCCAATTCCACCTTCTAACTTCACAAGCACCTGAAAGGAAACCAAAATACAACACAATGACAGTTTAAAAAGAGGTCAAAAAAAAAAGAGGTCAAGGTAGCCAGGAGAGTACAAAATAAATGGCCTTATATCCCTCTACTTTACCTCAGAGCAGGTGAAAGCCACTTAGACAAGAGTCATATTATCCAACTCCAGCCTCTCACTAGGAGCCTTTCTCTCAGGGCACAGTGCACACCCCACCCCGAACTCCAAAGTGATAGGATATGACAATACCTCTCTCAGAGCACTGAGGACATTTGCATTTCATTACAGTTAAGTAACTGAGAATCCTTCTCCCTATTTGGGATGCAAGCTTTTAGTAAGCTAGTTACTGAACTTCCATAATATCCAACACAGTGCTTTACATGTAGGGCCTTAATTTTTTTCTAAATCACTGAATAAATACCCATTAAGTGTACATTTTCATCTTCACCTCAGATTCCTTTTTTTTTTTTTTTTAAAGATTTTATTTATTTATTCATGAGAGACACACGCAGAGAGAGAGGCAGAAACACAGACAGAGGGAGAAGCAGGCTCTATGCAGAGAGCCTGACGTGGGACTCAATCCTGGGACCCCAGGGTCATGGCCTGAGCTGAAGGTAGCACTAAACTGCTGAGCTACCCGGGCTGCTCCTCAGGTTCCTTTTCAAACTTTCACTTTCCAAAACCCAAACAAGTGAGAGAGGGAGAAAGATGACCAGAGAAAACTGGGGCCCCTCAAAAAATCTAGTTTGCCTATTCTTGATCCTCAGTCCTGTAAAAATTCATTTTTTTCTTTATTGTCATCTTACTTCAGCGATCATTATTACACTCCCATTCAACTTTAGCTGTCATTTAATTAACATGTTCACACGTTCATGTTGTGATAACATTAAACACCATGAAGCAACAGCTATGTTTAGAATTCACAAGGGCAGAGAGAAAATAGGTCTAAAACTGAGAAAACCACAGAGCAAAATTCTAAACAAATTAATGATTTAAGAAATAAGAAATGAATTTGCAATACTTAAAACTTACTTCCAATTCCTGCTCTGTGTCTGGGTTCTTTAATTTCTGTACCTCTTGTTCAGTAACAGGAAGTTCATCCACTTCATACGACGAACGATCACTTTTCCGTTGGGAGAAATCTGTTATCTGAAGTTGAATAAAACACTGTACTAAGAGGGCTCATACTTCCACAGTGAAACCCGTTCCATATCAACTGTAGAGGTCAAAAGTCACTATCTGCTCCATAATCCTATGGAAGTTAATGGTTTTGGAAGCACTGCCAAGTAAGACTTGGGTAATAATAAAGTAAACTGGTTTTAAGTCTACCCGGCAAATGCCAAGCTAGACCTTGAGAGCCTCAGATGGTGAGGGTCAGGCATCATCGACAGGTGATCTAGAATTACTGGTCAAGTCAAAGTATGCAAACCTCAACATCACTGCATTCAATGTTTGCCTTAAGAGTGCTTTTACAAGAGATATTGTGGATGATGATATACCTCAGAGAGTTCACTGGTGCACACCAGCATCTTCCCTCTTTCCCTCAGCTCTTTCATTACACCGTGACCTGATAAACCTGTATCTCCAGTACAGATCTCTCTCCCTTGAGCGTCAGACCCATATTTACACTGACTGCTGGACACTTTCATGTGGACAGCATTTACTAACAAGTCCAAAACATAACTCCTCATTTCTCTCAGAAGTCAGCTCTGTGTTCTTATCTCAGTGACATGGATTACTGTCCTCCAAGTTGCCCAAATCAGAATCCTGAAGGCCATTCCTGGCTCCTTCCTCTCTCTCATCCTCACCACCTTCCATTGATCACTACATCTGCCAGACTCTACTCCTCAATAAGTTCCCATTTCTGCTTGGTTCTCGCCAACCTCTTCAGGAGCACCCCTGCCACGCTCCAGTCCGGGCTGCCATAATCTCTCATCCAGATCACTGCAGTTGCCCTCAGCTGGTCTTCTATCTCTAGTTTTCATCTGCTCTACTCCTCCACATTGGAGACAGAATGAGCAATGTAAAATAAATTTCTGGTCGTGTCATTCCCTGACTGCACTGTCACAGAAAACCCACATAACTTGTAGCATCTATCAGGCTTTTTGTAATCTGGCCCCTGCTTCTGTCTCCAGCATTATCTTGGCGCATACTCTCTGTGCCAATTGGGCCACTCCCTTTTATCTCCAGGCCTTCGTTTATCAACTTTGCAAATCCTATATGATTTATTACGTTTTTGGCTTCTTGTTTGTCTACCCCTCCAGAATGTGAGCTCCAAGACCGCAGGGAATTTTGTCCATTTGTTCAGTAGTATGTACTCAGTACTGAGAATTGTGCTTGGCTCTAAGAAATGCTCAGTAAATAACTGTTGAATGAGCACTATTATTAGGGCACAGCTCCTCCACCTTCCCTTTTGATTTGGCTAACTCCTTTCAGTCAAGGACTGAAAACTCAGCTTAAATATTACTCCTCTTAGGAAGCCTCCAAGTCCGGGAATGTAAATCCTTCCCGTGCACTCTGTAGAACACCCTCCACTTCTGCTTTCAAAACACAATACTGTCATTGTCTGACCAAGGACCTCATGTATCTTTTTATTAATGTTGTTGATATATCAATTATTTAAATATTTACAAAATATAATGATTGAAAATAATCATATGTACTATTCTCGGTATTGCCTTCTTTAATTCTCATACCTTTTTTATATCATCTTATATTTTTATACTTCGATTCTTTTAACAACTTTATGAAGTAGGTCTTATACCCCCATTTTATAAACAAGGACATTATACTCCCATAGCCAACATAAATGTTTCAATAAGTATTTGTTAAATGGATAACCCAATGTGTGGGGGGAAAGTACAGTGAGATTCACATCAGTTCTTATGATAAATTATCACCTGGAGTGCTCTAGTTGGTCCATCTGGGATGACTCTGATGGATAACATTCCGGAACCAGGTCTCATTTTTTGGTTGATAAACTGTTGTTCAGGTGGAACTGGCCCCAAAAGCTCCATGGAAGTATCAGGACCAAGAACAACTTCAGCTCCATCAAACAAACCAGAAAGCCCTCCTTTGGCCTAAAAGAATAAAGAGGTCTAAGAAAAGGGAAAGGCACTGACTTTGACAATTTAACATGTCATTTTAAACAAGTTATCAAATTTAAATTCTCTTTTGAAGTGTCATGGTCAATTTTTAACAAAGTATTTACTGTTTCTTCAGCTTTACTGAAGATGAAAACCAGGAGGATTATCTGGGAAAGATGGAAAGCTATGCTATATGAATTTAGGGAATTCTGAGTAAGAACGGAGTATATTGGTTTAGTCATAACTTCTAGTCATTAAAATAAGCTTTAAAAACGTACCAAAGTCCTGTTTCTCTGAGTATTCTCATTTGGGTTTGCTTAAAAATCTGAAACATTCTGAAAATAAATCAATTAAAACTATCATTCAGCTTTCCAATAAGAAGCAAATTCTAGAGTTGAAAACCTCCCCAAACAGGTCTACGGTTGGAGAGTCAGCTCAAATATTCAAAAGATGGCATCTCTTCTAAAATGAAACAGGGAACGGTGAATGTCATCTGAGAGCCAGCTATTCAGATCATTGGAGGAAAGTATCTTCTTTGCCCCAAGCAAAATGGAAGTTTACTGGACCATGCCTATCGAACAGCAGATACAGGGCTAGAGAAGACAATGGCTAGAGTGTCTCAATCCCCTTTGTTAATTTTTAAATATGAGTAACGAAAAGGAAACTCTGAGGTGGGTTTACAGGAGAGATTTCAACACGGAGAAAGCTTTTTATGATTGTTTTAAGTTGGGAAAGAAAGTGTGTACACAACCTTAACAGGGCAGTGTCAGAAGATGTTTAATGCCCTCAATTACTTTATTTAGAATAATAAGGTTGACACAAGCTTATTTCCCTAACCAAAGCACACCCTGCTCGGCTAAATACTGTTATTATGGGGTCATTCACAACCACAGAAATGATGAAATAGATTCAAGAAACAACAAACACCAGAAAAGGATTCCGAGGCGGGGTGGGGGAAGGGCTGTTCTAAGAGAATTCGAATTACATGGGCTTTAGGAACAAAACGGAAGGAAAGTCCAGGTCAGACCCAGGACCCAACAATTACAGCGCGCCCTCTCTTGCCTCCAGAAGCCTGAATTGTATTGCTAATTGAAAATCACAAATCCATTCCAGATGTGTGCCTCATAGAAGCAAGCAGCTTATGTTTGACAAGAAAAGCTCAGGGCAAGAGAGATAAAATAAATCTCACCAAACAGCAGGCAGAGGCTCCTTCTAATTTTGCTCATTGCCCTGGAGAACCTCCTCCCACTGTGAAGGGACAGGCTGGTGTCCACCAGGGACAAACACACTAAGAGTCCTCTAGCCAGGGACTGATGCTCTCCTATGTATCTTTTTTTGGGGTGAAGTCCTGGGCTGAGGCAGAGACTGCACCAGGTCACACATGTTGTTCAACTATATGCCCAAACCTCTGCGACAACATCCTACCTACTCATCTCAGACCCATGGCCTCATTTCTGGCCTGAAGACAGAAAGGCAGAAAATCCAAACTCCTGGTAATTTTCTAAACACATATTTGCTTAGAAAGTACCTGGCAGTTTACCATGAGGTAGACTGATTGAAGACAAAAGAAACTGACCAGCAATCTTCATTCTGACATTTGCTATAATAATTAAATGCTTATTTGGGCACCATTAAGAATGCAGAAATAAACAGAATCTAGAAAATATAGAACCCATAATGACCATCATCACCATCATCATCATCATCATCATCACCACCTCCTAGAACACTTCACAAAAGTCTGTTGTAGATATTAGATTAACTCCACAGGACTAAAACCAATCCGCTTAAGTTGGTGGTAGACCTTTAGCTGGCATTTTTCTTTCTTTCTTTTAAAAATTACACATAGGTAATTTATATTGCCAAAGAAAAACAATCCAGATAAGCCAAGAAAAAAAAAATCACATTACTTACAGGCAATCATTCCCAATACATTTTTTATATATCATATTCTTAATATTTTAAGAATATTTCCCCCTAAATACACACAGATGCACAACAAAAGATCCTTGAGTTTCCTAGCTATGTTTGTTTTATAATGATTTCCCCTTTTCAATGTATGTATCTTAATTGAGACTTTGCTTCGAAGGCGGTTCAACCACGGCTTGCTGCAACTGAGGGCGTCAAACACTACTGACCTGGACGACCAACCCATGCAAACCACAGGTCAGTTTTCCTTCCCGGAAACTCCATGTCTGAGTTGTGCTTCGCCTGCGATCAGGCTTTCTTAGCATCAGTGGCTCATATCTGGAATATGGGAAAATGCAGTGAGTCCTCGGGGTCAAATATGTTAGGCCTAAAGAGAATATCAGGATTGTGGTTTTCCTCTTTTTTCTTCCAATATCCTCCACCCTTAAAACTAATGGGCAGATAGCCTGAACCCCATGGCAGCTAGATATCTCTTAATGAGAGAAGAGGAATAAGACAAAATGGAAAGCAACAGACGGGACACAAAGGAGTTCCAATATTTTTAAGGATTCACAGTAAATGAAATAATCAGGTCCCTGCATTCCCACAGCAATAAGCTGTCATCAGTTTGAGAAGGGTCGTCTGCCAAATAGGTCTGAAAATATTTTCAAGAAGCTTTGTCTATTAAATTTCCAATTATTTTTCTTTTATATTGGGTTTTCACTTTAAAGTCATGTAAACTCTTTTGAAAATGAATAAGGTATCAACTGGAAACAAATACACTGACTGCATAAAGAAACTAAGGCACAAGAAAAAAAAAAAAAAAAACCGGGGGAGGGGGGGTGGGGAAACTAAGGCACAGGCAAATCAAGTAACTTAGTTACCAAGTAACTTAGTTGTCCCTGATAACTGATTTGAATCCGAGGCGTTGGTCATAAAAACGCATTTGATTATTCTCTCAATAATTTATTTCTGCTTTTAAAAGATTTAACAAGATTCTTAAAAATTTCTTTAAAACTCTGCTCACTTCTAGGGAGGAATGGAGTGGAGGTTTAGTGCAAAGAGATAATTCACTTTTTCATAACATGTCCTTCTTACTGTTGGATGTTTTTTTAAACATCTGCATGGGCATTTCAACACCAGCTTAACAAAAATAAAATAAAGGCCCCAAAACTCGTATTTGGGAATGTCAGCGGTCTCTCGCTGAAGAAAACCACAATATAAAATATAAAAATTCTTACTTCATTTACAGACTCACTTTTTGGTGTGAATCTCCACCGAAACGGAGTTTAGAAGCAATGGGCTCGCATCAGAAGTTGCCTAGAAAAGTACCTGTTGTCGGTTACGGCAGCGAGACCAGCGATGTCCAAGACGGCGGAGCCCTCGGGGGAGCGGGCCGCAGGGGGCCTGTTGGGGTTGTGAGGCACCGAAGACCCCTCGTGGGCCAGCATGCCCGCGCCCGTCATCCTCCACAGCTGGGAGCGCTTCCCGGGCTCCTGCGGGCAGAGACACGTCACGGGCAGCCACGCCTCAGGCAAGGGCGTCAAGGGCTTCCACGCGGGCTACGTTCCCAAGTGGAAACTCCCGTCAAAGGCACTGCCTACACTCTACGTGCTCAACTCTGCCTTCCAGTGCTGTCCGTCCAAGCTGCGCTGTGGCTGAAATATGCCGAACTCTTGTACCACACAAACGTTACAAACAGTGCACTTAATTTGAAGAATGTATTCTTTGCATATACTCAGTATTTTCTAAGCAAACTAGTGGGTCGGGGTTCAATCCGGTTTCCATTAGCTGCACTGCTAGGGTAACTGCTGTCCCAGGTGGTGACCGTCGGGTACCCTTACCTTCAAGAGGGATCCAGTTCTACAAAGTATATACGATATTCTTTATATTTGATCACTGGTAATCCTCAGAACTGGCAGACCACTAGAATTTACCAGATGTCTTCTCCCTTTTCGTGTTTACAATGGAAGTATACTATATTGCTGGTTTCTAATTTATAAATTGATTATATTCAAATACAGCTGACTGAATTCAAAGGTTATACTAAGTTGCGGTTAATTCTAAATATAGTTTCTTCTTTGGAATATTTTATACACAGCACTTGGACTTCCAGGTCAACCCACGGAAATCTATAGATTCCGTTATATTTCAAATGTAATAATAACAACAATACACTGAGAATTTACCATGTGCCAGTCAGTGATCCATGGGACTTCCATGTAGTAGCTCATTTAATCCTTAAAACAATCCAATGACACATATTCTATTATTATCTTTATCACAGGTAAGGAAGTTATTTTCTTCAAGTTACAAAGAAACTTCCCCCTGGCCACATAACCAGTAGGCGGTGATTTCACCTCCACAGCCTGATTTCAAAGCCAACATACTTAACTATTTTACTCACATGCCTTTCTAACACAATCCAGATATTCTAGTTCAGCACCCCTAACTATCTAGGACACTTCCTGTGTGAAGGTAACTCCCCCAGCTAGACCTGTCAGGATCACATCCACTCTTCCAGCTGGGAGCTCCTCCAGAGCAACCAACACTTGTGGGTACCGTACACAGGGCACTGGGTACCATGCTGCCCTGTGCAGGAAACACAGCTTGGGCATTACATTCCACAGTCAAAACTAACAAAGTCATATGAATGCTGGAGTCTAGCACCGGGATTTGAGATCCAGCTGCACCATTTAGGAGCTGAGTGACCTTGGACGGTTACTAAATCCCTCTTAGAGCCTCTGCTTCCTGATCTGTCAAAGGGGGAAATTCAGCTCCCTTTTAGGGTTCTTGTGATAAGTGTAACAAATAGAAGGCACTTAGCGCATGCCAGGCACAGGGTGTGGCCTCACTAAATGTTTACTGTGTTATTCTGACTACAATTCTTCACCCAGCACTTTATGTACCTCTTAGTTGATCTTTCTCACAAACCTGTTAGATCAGTAAGAAAATGAGGCTCAGTGAGGAATGTAAAATACCAGATATCATATATCTTTAAGTGGCAAAACCAAAACTCAGACCCAGAAAGATATGCTCCTCTTTTTCCTGTTTGCTACGGCCTCCTGTGTCCGTAAAGACAGAGGAAACTGAGCTGCACACATGCAATCCCCACATGCTCACTTCTGCGTTCAAAATGAGAAAGCACCTCGATCCGAGGTGCCAAAACCACATGGGAAAACAGCTCAATTATCCTGCAGGTGTTCCAGATTGGGAATCAAAGCACAGATGCTGGATGAAATCGAGTTTTCATACAGGGATTCCTCTAGTGTCTGCCCTTACGTGTAGACTCATTAGAGTTGGAAACTACCAACATTTCCATTTAAAAATCTGAGATGTACAATCAATTAATCAATCAAAATCTGAGATATACCATTCTCCTTCCAGTTCCCTAGCCTACCTTCCCTTACAATTTAGCCCTAAAACCTTGAGATGACACTGAGGAAGACAGAAGTCCATGGGGACTGTGAGTGTTGGAGGGGGGACAGCCCAGAGTGTGATGCTGGAGCTCAATGTAGGTGATGATCCATACTAAGGGACTGGAGGCTGGAAGCTTATTGTGTGCTGTCAGAGACAAAGAGAGGTGAGAAGAACAGTCCTCCAAGCTTGGGAGCTGAAAAAGGTGGCGATCGGAGGCCAAGCCAGGTGCCAGAGTGTGTTTACACAGAGGATGGGGTGCAACTCTGGTGACAGATGATGGGTTACATTCAGAGGAGGTGGTTACATTAGCAAATATGTTCTTAGTGCTGGACAAGGGACTTACAAATATGGAAATGGAGAAAATCAATGTATTTGTGATGTTGGACTGGACTGGAATTGGAAATATCAGTATGAATTGCTGGTTTTTAATATACTGAGATATAAAAATATGCAAAATAGGGGGATCCCTGGGTGGCTCAGTGGTCTGGCACCTGCCTTCGGCCCAAGGCGTGATCCTGGAGTCTGGGGATCGAGTCTCACATCGGGCTCCCTGCATGGAGCCTGCTTCTCCCTCTGCCTGTGTCCCTGACTCTCTCTCTCTCGATCTCTTATGAATAAATAAATAATATCTTTAAAAAATATACGCAAAATAGGAACATATGGGTGGCTCAGTGGTTGAGCATCTGCCTTTGGCTCAGGTCGTGATCCCCTGGGATCCTGAGAATGAGTCCCACATTGGGCTCCCTGCATGGAGCCTGACTCTCTCTCTCTGCCTATGTCTCAGTCTCTCTCTCTGTGCCTCTAATGAATAAATAAATAAAAAATCTTTAAAAAATATGCAAAATATATAAATGCTTATATAAAACATGTGTAGGTATATTCTGTATGTACATGTACATATCCTACAGCGTGGGTGTAGGCACACATGTGCAGGTATACATATGTTGTGTGCACATAAAACTCCTAGCTCTGTCCCCTGGGAGAGCCTGGAAATGACATCACAGAGGCAACAAGTGCACCCAGTGAACACATTTTAGCTTTCTAACTTCCATTCTCCGATAAAAGGGATCAGGGTGCCCTGAAGAAGTGGCAAATCCAGGAATATAGCAGGGAAGGTACAGATGAACCAAGAATAACTTGCTGTTAAAAAGTAAGGATGTGTTCAAAAAATGAGGGGCATAGGTCAAGAGGACACAGAAGATTAAAGAGCTCCCACTGGCCAAATATGGAAACTGAGTGCTAAATATATCCTGACAGTAACGGGTAACCCACGGAGTCAGAGAGGAATCCATCCTGATGACATACATACACAATGCTATGGGCTACACTGACACCCCGCCCCAAATTCTTAAGTTGGAGACCGCATCTGAAATTTTGATATGTGGAAATGGAACCTTTGGGTGATCATTAGGTTTAGATCAGGGCATATGGGGAGGACTCTTCCGATGGAATCAGTGCCATTACAAGGAAAGGCATCAACGAGCATGCGTTCTCCCCACCATCCCGGACACTGCCATTTGAGGACACTGAGAGGGCAGAAATCTGCCAGCCAGGATGTAGGCCCTCAGCAGGGAACCAAACGGCCAGCATCCTGATCCTGGAACTCCCAGCCTCCAGGACTGTAACAAATGAATTCCCATTATTCCAGTCATCCAGTCTATAGTATTTCATCATGAAGTCCAAGCCAATACATATGCATAATACACAGAAAGTCTGACAAGGATCGGGATAGCTACATAGTGGCAAAGTACCTGTCCACAAAGTATATACTAAATACAAGGGAAAGACAGAAACTTCTCTTGTAGTGCAGGAGATTGGCAAACACCACACTCATCAAGTGCTAAAGTTAACATCAACAGTAACAGGACAAATCAAAATCACAGCATCCCTTCTACAGAATTTCCATCAATTTTTCTCTGACTCTGAGATCCTTTCAAAATAAAAGTAAGAAGAAGAAAACCAATGAACCAATGAAAAACCCAAGGTGTCAGACTTTCTACTCTTGGTTTCCAAATGAAGAGCAGAGGACCATATCCTAATGCTAATTCTTAGAATACAGCCTAGTTTTGGATGTCAAAGTAACTCCTTTATATCCACCCTCTGATGTACCAGTTTTCATCCCCATCAAGGGAAATTAACAGCAGTAAAAATGTTCTATAAATTATAACATCTTTTTCCAAATGTTTTTCCTACTTCATAAAAAAATCTGTTTTGTCTGCTCCGCAGTCACCTGGCCCTTGGAAATTAAACAGCTACTTATCATTCCTGTAGTGCTGATCACACCTGGTGCTCGAAATCCAGGTGACAAATCACCTTACTCCTGAGTTTGTCTCCATTCATGCTAACATCCACAGCAGCTTGAACCTTCTTGGAGAGCCATCTGACCACCTTTCCAAGGGCTCAGCCATTTCTTTTTTCAATTCACTTGACTTCTGTCAGACTTCCTGCATCTTATTTTTAGATTATGGCTTTTCAAAGTTTTCTTCTTTAAAATTCCCAATAAAAGCCCCCAGACCTGTTTACTTTCAATTACTATGCCTCATGGTCTCCTTAGTCATCACCATTCCCAAATCTTAGTTCCCAAATGCATTTGATAGATACAACCTTCCATAAAAAGAGTGTGATAACACTGTACAGAGATCTGAACTGCAGGACTCTGAACTGTTATCATATAGGAATAGACGCAGAAGTACTGATAGGGTGACAGGCAGGAGAACCTTAGACACAGTGTAAGAGGCCACTCAAAAAACACCATTCATACGGAAGTCCAGAACAGGGGGCTATATTGAGATGGAAAGTAGGTTAGTGACTGCTTAGGGCTAGGGGGTGAGAGGAAAATGGGGCAAGAGCTGGAGGATACAGGGTTTCTTCTAGAGGTGATGAAATGCTACGAAATTGAGTGTGATGATGCTCGGACATATCTGTGGATATACTGCAAACCTTAATAGTACACTGTATGCTATGTGAATTATATCTCAATAAAGCTGTTAAAAACATAAAAAGTGAATTAAAAACATGTGTATTGGGCAGCCCGGGTGGCTCAGTGGTTTAGCGCCCCCAGGGCGTGATCCTGGAGACCAGGGATCAGGTCCCACATCGGGCTCCCTGCATGGAGCCTACTTCTCCCTCTGCCTGTGTCTGTGCCCCTCTCTCTGTGTCTCTCATGAATAAATAAATAAAATCTTTAAAAATATATATGTATTAAAGTTTCATTTGATGTACAAAATTCGAGATGATTTGAATCTACACCTCTCCCCAATTAAAAATGTGAGAGGAGGGACATCTGGGTGGCTCAGTGGTTGAGCACCTGCCTTAGGCTCAGGTTGTGATCCCCAGGTCGTGGGATCGAGTCCTGCATTGGGCTCCCTGAATGGAGCCTGCTTCTCCCTCTGCTTATGTCCCTGCCTCTCTCATGAATAAATAAATAAACTCTTTTTTTAAAAATGTGAGAGGAACTGTATAAACTCAAATCCAAATGAAGCTACACCACTGACACACGCAATACCACTTTTGGTTATAAAAGGCGGGTACTTTGTCAGCATTAGGGTAATGGCGTGTTCAAGAGACATTCACTTATCAGGATTATTTTTGGACTGTGTGATTTGTATTTTGGAAAATCTTCAAGAACACAGCTTTCAGGTAAATGTGTTTTAAAAAATCACACAATTTGGTAATCTTCCTCCTCTTAAGAGTCACTTCTGCACCTCTCTGTTCTCAAATAGCTTTCATTTTTTTTAGGTTTGAACTACTTATCCTTCCTGTCCTTCTGTCATCTGTGATGCTTCTGGCCAAATTTCACTGTCTTCCTCTCTATATCTCAGAAACATTTCCCTGACCTGAAAAGAATGTCTGTCAGCAAGAAAAGGGAAAAAGTTGTCAGTTTGATCATTTCCCCATTCAGTTTAGGGAAAAGTAGACTAGAAAAACAGAGTAATGAAAACAGCAAATCACAAATCTGGAAAAAATGAATAAAGAAGTAAGTTACCCCCAAAAGGGCAACGGAGATGAGAAGGGCATGGAATTCCTGGAGCAGGTATCATAGGATAGGAGGAAGAACTCCAACCCGAGCAGGTGAGACTCCCGTGTCCCTTCCCCACCCAGCCAGCTGTCCAGCCCGCCTCCCTTCCCTTGACCAGAGGCCCCTCCAGGACTCAAAACCTCCTCTTCTAAATTCCAAGTGCTAAGTTTTCTTACCTTCTTCTTTAAAATGACTCTTTGTGTCTTTGGTGAGACATCCAAGACAAGCTCTGCACAGGTAGTGGCCTTGTTGGAAGCCACAGGCCTTCCTGTCCCCTCCTGTAAACTAGAATTAAGACAATAATACATACATGCACACGTGTATATACATGCACTCACACGTCTTCAAGTACTCAGAAGCAAATGCTTAAAACCTCATCTAAAAAGAGATTTTTTTTTTTTTTAATCATAGAAGAATAAGTCTTAACTCAAGCTGTGGAAAGATCAAGGTTGTGTTTTCTTGGATGGTTCAAGGATTCATTTGTCAGAAGACATACTGACATTGTGCAACTCCTGATGATTTTAGTGCCTTAAAGCTCAGACATAAAAGAATAACTATGTATCTTTAGAGCTTTCCCCAGTACCACCTGAAAAGTCAAACATTCCAAGGATCCAAGAATTGGCTCTACTCTTTGCCAGACAGAAAACCAGCATCACTGCATCCCCAAGGCTTGGCAAGAAATGAGAGTCCCTTTAGGATGAAAAGAAAACAAAGGG
This sequence comes from Vulpes lagopus, assembly GCF_018345385.1. Classification (NCBI taxonomy): domain Eukaryota; kingdom Metazoa; phylum Chordata; class Mammalia; order Carnivora; family Canidae; genus Vulpes; species Vulpes lagopus. The sequence continues at coordinate 133,190,324 of NC_054831.1, forward strand.
TATATAATCACCTTCTTCCAACTCAATTGTGTTGTGTTTCTCTGTGGCTTAGGAATCCTACGCTTTATGGAATGTTGCAGCCTAGCTATACTTTGGTGTATTCTGATAAGATTTTATTTATTCTCCTGTCTCCACTAATCTCTATCATCAAAAAAGGGACCGATAAGGATGCCTAGGTGGCTCAACCGTTGAGCGTCTGCCTTTGGCTCGGCACATGATCCCCGAGTTCTGGGATTGAGTCCTGCACCGGGATCCCTGCATGGAGCCTGCTTCTCCCTCTGCCTGTGTCTCTGCCTCTCTCTCTGTGTCTCTCATGAATAAATAAGTAAAATCTTTATTTTTAAAAAAGGGACTGATAAATTTGGGGTTAAAAACTAGGTTTGGTGACCAAAAAAGTTCAAGTGACAAAAATAAACTCATAAATTAGATTTCAACAAAATTATAAACTTCTGCCCTTCAAAGGACACCATCAAGAAAGTAAAAAGACAATTTACAGGAGAGAAGATATTTGCAAATCATATATGTCATTTGCAAATTTGTATCCGTATTATACAAGAAACTCTTCAAACTCAACAATAAGATGCAAAAAGCCAAACTTAAAAATGAGTGATTTGAATAAACATTTCTCCAAAAAATGGCCCATAAGCACATGAAAAGATCAACATCCTAAGTTATTAAGGAAAAGCCAATCAAAACCACAACAAGAAGTCACTACATGCTCAGATGGAAGGTTACAATAAAAAAAAAATGTAGGGGACCCCTGGATGCCTCAGCGGTTGAGCGTCTGCTTTGCCTCAGGACGTGATCCCGGAGTCCTGGGATCGAGTCCTGCATCGGGCTCCCCGCATGGAGCCTGCTTCTCCCTCTGCCTGTGTCTCTGCCTCTCTGTCTCTCATGAATAAATAAGCAAAATCTTAAAAAATAAAATAAAATAAAATAAAATAAAATAAAATAAAATAAAATAAAATAAAATAGCAAGTGTTGGGGGGCTGGGGAGAAATCAGAACCCTTGCACATTGCTAGTGGGAATGTACAGTGATTCAGCTGCTGCAGAGAACGGCACAGCAATTACTCAAAAAGTTAAACATAAAAAATACCAGAGAACCCAGCAATTCTGCTCCTAGGTAAATACACAAAGGAACCTGAAACAAGTACTCAAAACACACGCAGAGGCTTGCTGACAACAGCGCCCTTGGCAATGGCTGAAAGTTGGAAAAGACACGGATGTTCATCAACAGACGAGTGGACAATAGTGTGGTACGGCCATATAATGGAGTATTATTCAGCCATAACAGGAAGGGAATTCTGACACATGATACAGCATGGATGAGCCCTGAAAACATGCTAAGTGAAAGAAGCCAGATGCAAAGGGTCACATATTTATGGTTCCATTTATGTGAAATATCTGGAACAGGTAAATCCTTAGGGATGGAAAGCAGACTGGTGGTTGCCAGGGCCTGGGGAGAACTGCTTAATGGTTGGATGTTCTTCTTGGACTAATGAAAATGTTCTGGAACTAGATGGGGGCTCTAGTTCCAGCTAGGACAGCATCACGGATGCACTAAACTTCACTGAACTGTTCAGTTTTCAACACTTAATTTTATGTTGGGCACATTTCACCTCAACTAAAAATAAAACCAAAACAAAACTAGTCTCATCCTCAGCATTTGTTCCCTGTGAAAATGCAAAGAAATAGTGTCTAACAGACTCTAAAACATGGTGTAATCTCTCCACACACCAAGATTCCCAGGAAGCTTTTTATTATCTGCTCCCTATCTATCCAACCCATTAAACTCACAATCACCCATCAGGATTCTTCAGTTAAAGAGCATAATAACTACTGGAATTAAATAGGAGAACATAAAGGGAAAAACATGATTAGCAACCAGATTAAGAACTGGTTTTTCAGGCACTAAAATCTTAAGTATGTCACACTGGCGAGTGCCATAATCTTTCAAGAGAAACGAGCAGACTGACTTAATCACAAGATAAACCACCCAGCACCATTCTTTCCAAGGAGAGCTGTGACAAACTGGAAAAGAATGGCTATTCTAAGCAAAGATGCCATTCAATTCATGACTAGTGAAATCTGGACTCTATGTAGGTGAGAGGTACCACTAGATCCAGAGATTATTTTTTGAGTCTCAGGCAGACACAAAAATATCATTCATAAGCAAAATTACTTAGAACATTTTAAAGGAATCTGGCTTTAAATGTCCTAATCACCAGGTGATTCATATTTGTAATGCTAAAGATTTAGCTATTTCCCATTTTTTCCACAGGTAAACTTTAAGATTTTTAGTTATTTATGAGAGACACAGAAAGAGAGGCAGAGACACAGGCAGGGGGAGAAGCAGGTTTCATGCAGGGAGCCCGATGTGGGACTTGATCTCGGGATTCCCGGATCACACCCCGAGCTGAAGGCAGATGCTCCGCCGCTGAGCCACCCAGGCGTTCCTACAGGTAAACTTTAAAATTGGCCCCATGACTGGCATAGGAATGATCAATTGTATTAACATGCTGGTGAGATGACTAGGTTTTGAAAGCCCAATGTTTTGAATCTCTGTGTACCAATCTAACAACACAACCAGAATAAACCTGCTCTTCTTCACCGGAGTTTTCTAAATACAGCTAGTCAGAGGACAGTGGAAGTTATAATTCCAAGGCTGCTGGAATTACTGTCAAGTTGAGCTACTCTGGTTGGCTATGGGTGATTATCAGTATTCTCAATGAGAGAGGGGAGTCAGGAAGATGGTTTGAATAATTATGATAAAGATCAGTCAGTTTCAAATGAGAAAAGATAAAAATAGCACGAAGTTTAAAAAATACACTAAAAATACCACCTTAAACAAGAAGAACGGAGGATATGAGAATAGTATCTTAAGGGAGGAATGTTAAATACTAGGATGGATTATTGGGGAGTTCTTTGAAGAAAGAACAGTCTTGCCTCTTTGGATAAATGTAATCTAGCCAGAAGACAAGGGTTTAGCCTAAATAAGACCTTTCAAGATAGACCCAGAGCCTAGGATTTGGAAAAGAATGGAAGGAATCTTCCTTCATTCTTTGGGCCTCTTGAGAACTGCTTAAAACTTAAAACCAGTTAATAATTAGCACCTTCTGCTTTATAAGAACAGTAGTTTAACTCTGAATTACCCAGAGAATGTATAGGTAGCAGCAATGTAAATGAAGTTTTCATAATACAGTTGTCGGTTATCCTGGAAGTCATTCATGTTGCAGTTGAGCTCTGATGAGCCCGCCCCCTTCACAGTCAGCGTGATGAAAGGAGGCAGGGTGGGTTCATCCCAGGCATAGTCCAATGAAGTCATGGGCTTCACTTCAGTTCGGAGCCTGGGTTCAGCTACACCGTGCTGAGTAAAGACAACAGGAACCTATGGTAACGGCAGAGAAGATAAAGAGGACTTTGATTCAGAATGCTGTTACTGGAAAGTGAGTCAGTGCTCCCTAGGTTTAAGTTCCAGATCCTGCCCAAGCAGGATCCTACACAGGGCATGACCACAATCATAAGCATAATCCTCTGGTTTCTTCAAATGCCTTTCTAGTCATCTTCCAAGCTGCACCAAGCCCAAGAACTAAAGGACACGGCCATCTCTTCCACTCTCACCCCCTATAATAGATATACTCTGAACATAGAAAGGAATACAAATTCTGGAATTCAGCTATGGGATGTCACGCATTATAAGATGTTGTTATTAGAAGGCATTATTTAAAAACAGCCTCTTCTGATACCATTTTGGCTTTACTTGGAAGATTTATAAAAAAATGTTCACTGTAAGGAAGCAACAGTAAAACTGCCCATCCCCATTGTCATTGGATGATCTGATTCTGATTCCTCCTCTGTTTGTGTAGAATGTCTACAGGGGGCACCATGTCCACCAAACAATCTAGTCAGAATGATTGTGGAGGGCTAAGAAGTCCCTTCTGGGCAAAGGCTGTGCAGCAATCAAACCAACCAGAAGAAACCACCTCCTGGGGGTAAGGATGTCTAGTGTTGTGCAGGTGCAGAGACCCCCATACAGTTTCTTTCCAACCCAAGTTTAAAATGTATTTCATCCTTATCTTCAAGGCAGTACATATTCCACACTCCCACACGTGAAACAGCCCAACTGGCTCATGACTCTAGTAGATACCTTAGAAAAGTTGTCAATTCGGAAAGGAGGGGGTAACTGGTCCGTGTCACTGAATGAGATCCTATAGGTGGCTCCTCGGAGAGTAATTTCCACGCGCAGGAAGAAGCACTTCCCCAGGGTATCTCTGCAAATAAAGGAAACAAGGAGGCTGCACACTGTGGAGGGAAAAACTTAGAGCTCACTCTCTTAGACTTCTCATCTGGACCTCAACAGGTACATACCACTGCGTGCTCTTTGGTCACATTAAAAAACTAGAAATTGACCATGTTAATCACTCTGAATAAAAAGAAAATTCATCCAAGCAATTTCTGAACAGCACACTGTCACTCCACAACAAGACCTACATATTTTACTGAGTGGGTCTGTTTTGGGTAATAGGGCCAGCATAGCAAATAAGTAAATGTTGTTGCTTTGACATAAAAAAGAGCAATTTCACATGGTTCGAACTAATATATGGATGTTATTGATAACCAGGGCTTTTAGTATAGGATGAGGGAAGGTGACGAAGAATCCAAGTAGTTACCAGTATGTAAATCATAGTTTTTTTGTTTATATGTGTATGTGTATTTAAATATAGGTACATCACTGGAGAGAATGAGGAAACTCTTCCTCACAAAAGAATATCAGTTAATAAATGCAGAAGATGTATTTATTGTACATGTAATCACTGATTCAGGTAAGAACCATCAAACCACTGGGTGAAAGGTTTCTGGGGAGCAGAATACACACAGCCTCAAATTATTCCCTCAATGGTCTACTACTGCCCACAAAGAATCAAAGGTAACTTTACAATAGAGAGACCTGGTGGACACCACCCTAGTCAAGTGATGGCTGAATGTAGCAACATCAATAATGGGACCAATGGATGGCACAGGCTTCCTGTGTGACCCACTGGGAAATACATAACACCACATAAGTAGTAGTATCCTTACCAAAAATGTTTAGCCTAAATCTACATATAGGAAACTCTCAGAAAAAATCTAGAAAATAAAACATTCTACAAGAGACTGGCTTGGAATCTTTAAAAATTTCGATGTCAAAAAAGGCAAAAATAAATAAAAGGAAAAGTAGGACTACTCTAGATTAAAGTGGATGAGATTTATCTGCCAAATAAAATGGATGATCTGTGACCAGATCCTCAATCAGGGGGAGCGGAATTGCTATGGAGGACTTTTTCTTTCTTTTCTCTTTTCCTTTCTTTCTTATTTTTTTTAAGATTTGATTTATTTATTCATGTGAGACAGAGAAAGAAAGAGGCAGAGACACAGGCAGAGAGAGAAGTGGCTCCATGCAGGGAGCCAGACGTGGGACTCAATCCCAGGACCCCGGGATCACGCCCTGGGCTGAAGGTGCCACTAAACCGCTGAGCCACCCAGGCTGCCCTCTTTTTTTCTTTTTTTTTTTTTTTAATTTACTTACTTCAGAGAGAGAATCCCAAGCAGACTCCATGCTAAGCATGGAGTTGGATACAGGGTTCAATCATATGACTCTACGATCACGATCTGAGCTGAAACCAAGAGTCAGATGCCCAACCAACTGTGCCACCCAGGCACCTCTATGAAGGACATTTCAAAAGACTATTTATCAGGAGGCACTTGGGTGGCCAGTCAGCAGAGCATGTGATTCTTGATCTCAGAGTCGTGAGTTTGAGTCCTATGTTAAGTATAGAGATCAATTTAAAAAAACTATCAGAAAAAAACCCAACATTAAATTTCTTCAGTGTGTAATAGTATATTTACTCAGAAAAAAAATGTCCTTGTCTTTAAATGGATAAACGAAGTTTTTATGGATGGATTTTTTAACAGGATGACTTCAATTTACTTTCAAATGGCTCAGAAAAAAAGTGTGCATCCATGCAATGGGCACAGCAAGGACACAGCAAAATGCTGATGCGTAGTTAATCCAGGTGAAAGATAAAAGAATGTTCTTTATACTACTCGTAAGTTTTCTGTAGGTTTAAACCATTTCAAAAAGAGGCTGTGGGTCTGTGCTCAGTAACTTTAGTGCACTAAAACCGCTCCAAAGGGTTAATTAACAAAGGTACACAAGCCATCTTCTCCCACCTCCACACATTTTCTTTCCTTCCTTCCTTCTTTCCTTGAAGTAGTCATGAACAATTTTTGCTTAATTCTGAACTGGCTTCCTCTTCTCACACAACATATCCAAGCAACCTCCACCCAAGCAGTACATAAACCACTGCAGAACTAACTCCTCCCCTCCCCACCCCATTAAATCTGGTAAGGATACGGGATTCTAGCAGACAAGAGCTCTGGTTGAAGCAGGGATGAGTGCACTGGAACCCTGCCCACTTGGCTTCCTCAGTCCCTAAAGTCACCTCCTTAAAACCCCTGATGACTCCTAGGGACACAGCTCAAAAACCCCTTTATCAGATGCAATGAATTCTAATCAGGGCCAGGACAAAGGGAAATGATGAAGGGTACACCACTGACCACAAAGAAAAAAAAAACAACCCTCAGAAAATATGTTTTAAAAAGCCAAAAAAGATATTATTTGGCATCATCTATTCTTTTTCAAGAAATTTTATTTATTTGAGAGAGAGAGAGAGCATGAGCAGGGTGGGGGATGGCAGAAGGAGAGGGAGAAGCAGGCTTCCCACTGAGCAGGGAGCCCGATGTGGGATTTGATCCTAGGACTCTAGGATCTAAGCCCAAGGCAGACGCTTAACTGACTGGGCCACCTAGGCGCCCCTTGCATCAACTATTCTTAAAATCAGCCAGTATTCTGCTCCTTTACAAGAGTGTTCTCAATGGAGAACTAACCATAAAATATAAAACCTTAAATTTTGCTTCTAAATGCATCAAAATAGCAATGATTTCAGTGACTTTAGCTGCCAAGACATTTAATGAAAGAAACTAAACAGGACACAAATAACTAGAATGGTATCCCATGTGCACAGGTCCAAAGACTTAATGTTGTTCAGATGGCAATGCTGCCCAATGTGGATCTACAGACTTAATACACTCTCTACCCAAATCCCAAGTGGTATTTTTTTCCAGCAGTAGAAGAACTTACTCTGAATTTCTGATAGAATCTCAAGGAATTCTAAACAGCCAAAATAATATCTTTCTTTTTTAAAGGCTTTATTTTTAAGTAATCTCTACCTACACCCAACATGGGGCTTGAATTTATAACCCTGAGATTAAGAGTCCCATGCTCTACCAACTGAGCCAGCCATGAGCCCCCAAAATAACCCTTAAAAGGAACAATGTCGGAGGTGTCACACTTGCTGATTTCAAAACTTATTACAAAGCTGTATTATTCAAAAACAGTGCAATATTAACATAAAGACAAACACACAGAGGATGGAAGCGTGAGCACAGAAATAAACTCTCACATATAGAGTCAAATAATTTTTGACAAGGGTGCCAAGACCATCCCATGGGAAAGGAGAGTCACAGATAGTTTTTTTTTTTTTAATCAAAGATTTTATTTTATTTATTTATTCATGAGAGACAGAGAGACAGGCAGAGGGAGAAGCAGGCTCCATGCAGGGAACCTGACATGGGACTCGATCCCGGGACTCCAGGATCACGCCCCGGGCTGAAGGCAGCGCTAAATCACTGAGCCACCAGGGCTGCCCGATAGTTTCTTTTACTAAGAATCTTACATCTACTGTATGACTCCGCTCCATCTTAGGGACCTGAGGAGCCAAATTTAGAGATAAAGTAGATAAGTGGCTGCAGGGTTGGAGAAAAGGGGAGATGCACAGTTGTTAATGGGTATAGAGTTTCATTTTGCAAGATGAGAAGAGTTCTGGATGCTGGCTGCCCTATAATATGAACACATTTAACCTAGTGAACTTAAAAATGGTAAAGTGGTAAATTTCATATTACGTGTCTGAGACCCAGAAAATAATCTGTTGTGTTGTCTTTCTCATGTAGTATGTGTATTTTATCACAATAAAAAAAGAAAACTAATCCTTTTTTTTAAAAAAAAAAAAAAAAAAAAAGCACTTGATAAAAGCAGAAAGAAGAAAGTCATCCTGTGATAGTTGAGGCTGAATCTGTTAAATTTTTCTTAATAAGAACCTGAGGGTCACTGGGTTGGACAAAGAAGGCCAGATGATTTACTAAAATAACACCAAGTGAGAAAAGAGGGTACACTGTGGAAGAATAAAAAAAAAAAATCTATAAACAATGTTAGCATCTAAATACAGACAGAGTTTTCAGAGTTACAGGTGATCATGAGCTCTGCTGCCCTTGGATTTATCACCTCAGCCCACAGCTCCTGCACTGTGGTCAAAACTGTCAACACACCCTGTAATTCATACCATCAAAATGTTTGGTCAAACTTACCTGGTCGCTGCAAGTTTTAAGAACTATGTCCAAGCTAGAAACATATATGTCCATTTCATGAAGGACAGTATTAATATTTACTATGAATAGCTTTGTAGGTATTTCTAATTTATATGGTATTTACAGCTCATTGTTGACATTATTGCACCTCAAACACTGCTACTTTTTTGTCTAAATACGGTCTCTGAAATTACCTCATGTTGATATGGAAGGAATTATTCTTATTGACTTCAAAGCCTCCAGACCAAATACAATTGGGAACATCCATCAATCTGACACATAGGAGCTGATCATAGTCATTCCGAGGCCAATGGAACACCACACTGGAACCAGGAAGGGTCGAAATGTAACCTTCAGGATTGGCTGTTCCCTGAAACACACAGGATCACTGGCTTTACTCAACAAATCAAGTCAAGACAGCAAATGTTTCCTGAGTAACCACCTACTCTGAGCCTTGCCCTCTACCACAAGCTGGTTAGGGTACCAAAAGCCCAAAATGGTCATTCACATCACAAAACTCAACAGTGCTGATGGGGAGATAAACCATGGTGTTAAAACTCTCCATGCTACTAAATAAACACTAGTCATTCTTCAAAAGTAAACTACTTACCTGTCCACGGGCAAATTCTCTCTGTGCAAATGCAAGCTTGTGAGATGATTTATTATCTAACAGGTAACGAGGGGCAAAGATGACCATACAAGTGTCAATATATCGACCTCGGCCTTTCTTGACATCAATACCTGCAAATAATAAGAACCATTTCCATGAATTAATCAGAAGAAAGAAAATTCGTGGCCTGTCAAAAGTCAATAGGCTTCACAATTTACTCAGTTTCCCTGAGAAAACAACCATATCACCCAGAGGTGCTGTCAAGCCTTCCAAGGATGGAATGAAAACAACTGCTCTCAAAGTCTTATTCTTTATGCCCACTTCAGCCTGAAGAAGTCTCAGTGGTGGTACCAATATCCTCATAATTCCTAGCCTCCTCACAAAAGGGCACAGCATTACAAGGGCAGGTGTTCGGCCACGAGTACTGGTAGTTTCCGTCTACGAAATGGACTACGGAGATAATCTATGTAACGTGTATCTGTTTAAATCTGGGACACAAATGTCCTCCTTGAGAACTTGCCCCTTTTACATGATATCACAGAAACTTCAGATTACTTAACTGGATCCTGAATGGCTCTGAACACAGCAGATTCTTCCCTAGGACTTTCTTTTACCCCATTGCCCAAGAACCCAGCTGAAACATAAAGCTAAACATCATAGAATGTATTCATTCACAAGATAGGAGTTTCCAGCACCTATCAGATCCTGGAAAGACAGAACAGCAAACAAAACACATACCAAGGAAAGGAAGTCATAATCAATCAGATGGAAATCGCAAAATATTGGATCTCAAGAAAGAAAGAAGGAAAAAACAGCACTGAATTATCTTTAAAACCCTGATAACAATTTTAAAAATTCCAAACCCAGTGGGATAAATTATTCATTCATTCAGATAATAAATATAGCAACTGTATTCAAGGCACTAGGCTGAGCTCTGGTTATACAGTGATAGAAATACTTATAGATAGAAATAATAAAATATTTATTGAATCCTTGATGGAGGCTGCGCCTCTCCCAAAGGCTTTACATTTAATTCTCCTAACAACCTCATGAGATAGTATTTTCATAGATGAGGAAACTTTCCTTTTTATAGATGAGGAAACTAAGGCACCTGGAGAGCCAAGGAACTTGCACGAGGCCACAGAGTCAGTAAGTGGCACAGCTAGGGCTCAACCCCAGGCACACTGCCTCAGCAGCCCTTGCTCACATCATGACAAGACACATAAAAGGACTGTATTTAGCAGTCGGCAAGTGTCAAGAGAACCACAAAAAAAGAAGAGATCTTAGGACATGGCAACTAAGTGTCCTGAGTGTCCCAACATAACCCCAATTATAAATATTCCAGCCTAGGGATCCCTGGGTGGCGCAGCGGTTTGGCGCCTGCCTATGGCCCAGGGCGCGATCCTGGAGACCCGGGATCGAATCCCACATCAGGCTCCCGGTGCATGGAGCCTGCTTCTCCCTCTGCCTATGTCTCTGCCTCTCTCTCTCTCTCTCTCTGTGACTATCATAAATAAATAAAAATTTAAAAAAAAAATATTCCAGCCTGTTAAGGCCATAATTCACCTGTACTAGCTTGAAAAAGCTGGTGTTGCTTTAATCTAAGTCTTCAAAATACATAAAAGACCGAGCAAATCACACACACACACACACACACACACATACACAACACACACCCCTGAAATTCGTTACCTAAGAAATGCTAAGTAATACCAGAATAGGGAGAAGTACCCTATCATTTTTTTTTTTTCTGCAACACACAGGAAAGCATTGTCAGAAATCGATTATCTGTAGGTAGCTGATCTCAACCAATACAAAGTCTGCCTACAAAAGATATATTTAATTTGATACTACAGAAAGAATCTACAGTATCAAGACCCAATTTTAAAAAACAAAACGGGCTTTTTAAGTTTCCTTTTTCATTTATATGGCCGTGGCAATCTCCCAATAAATGAGTATCTGATAAGATAAAAATGTACAAAATCCTTTATTTTGGAGGTACTTACATGTAAGGCTAACTGGCAAGGTCTCCCTGGCTTTTCATCTCGGGATTTTACTTTTAAACTTTCCTGATAGGGAGCTAGTCATCTATCTAATTCTTCAAAAATATTCAAGTGAGAGATTCCACAAATTCCCTTGATAATACATGCCAAGCTCCCATGACCCTTAGGAATTATAAAGTCCTAACTCAGCCTAACCCCCTATCCCTTTCTTTGGTGTAAAAACAAAATCCCTATCACAGTACCATTCCTAAAGACATATGCAATGACTTTTAATGAATGCTCCTTGAATGAAAATTTATATGCGTGCTCACAGCGTATTTCTGACTAGAGACCTGTTTGCCTCTGCAGTAACTCTGTGGTTCCCGAAAATCAGCAGCTTTGGAAGGCACAGGCTCCATTTCTCCCCTCAATTTTTTCCAACTGCAGATTCTAGCCAACCTGTGGTATCTTTCTTTGGGAACTATATCAAGGACCAGATACCCCAGCAGGTAGCCAAACACAGCATGAAGCAGCCTTTGCCTACTCAAGAGGTGGAGCAAACAGATGTAAAGACACAGTACAGAAAATGACCCCGGCAAACAAACAGTAATAAAAAAAGAAAGAAAGAAAATGATCCCTGGCAGGAGGATCAGAGAATTAATTTCCTCTACTAAAAATCTTACATCAACCTTAAAGACAGTGCCCACGTCAAGGGAGAACGCATATGAATTCATGTTCTAAAAACAGGAAAAGGAAGCTGGACTTGGAAGAGACTCCTGCTAATAAGCCCTCAAATGTTTAAACATATCTCGGACCCTCCATGGGATTCAGGATAAACAGCTACCTGATACCACCTCAGTTTTTCCTTCTACAACAGGACTCTTTGTATCTGCACCGTCCAATTACAGTTGCCATTAATCATGAATGGCTATTTAAATTCAATTAACTTCAGTATAAGAAAGGATTCAATTCTTTGGTCACACTGGCTGTATTTGTTAGTAACGTACTCCTGTGTGCTCAGCGGCCACACGTGGCTAGTGCTGCTGGGCTGGACGGTGCAGAATGGGACACTATCATCATTACAGGGTTCAATGGACAGCACGAGGACGGTTCTAGATGGTTTTCCAACATTCAGCCCTCAACAGTGCTTTGAGAGCTTCAGAAATTATATACTAAAGGAAAGGGGTACTGCTAACATTTAAACCTGAGACATTTAAATCAAACTTACCTTAACCCTTCAGAGAATCTTCTGAGCATTCCAGATGGCTATGAGGTACATAGGTACAGCATTCTCCCCTCCCCTCACCACCCTCAAGAAGTTAAGCTAGTTTGGGGGCTTCTAGTTACTATAACCACTAAGTACACTTTATTACATTTTCTCCTTCAAATGTGTACCCCCCAATCATAATCCTACTTCTGACCCAGACTTGTCCTTTGCATCTGGGCAAGTCACTTAACCTCTCTGCTTCAGTTTCAAGGAGAACAATGCTCCTTACCCTCTTAGGGTTTGCAAGTTTTAATGAATGCGTGGGAAATGCTTGGAGGATGAAAAGCATTCTAAGTGTTCCTATTATTCCCATGAAAAACAAGGATTCAAGCCAAACTGATACTTTCCTGACACAGGTGAGTCTGAAATTAAACAGAGCCCCAGACCTCAAAAGGGCAGTGTTTAGGTGGCTCCTTAGATCCCTAGGAGAACAGATCTGCGTTGATATCAATCTAGCATTCAGAGAACAGATACCTGACCCAATGCCAAATGAGAGTATCAGCACTTGCAGCCAGGCCAGAATGTATGGCCAGCTTATTCCTCCAAGCCTGAGGTCATCGGCCAATGGTTCTGATTCTCCCGCTGCTCCAAATGTAACCCACCAATGTTATAGATCAGCCCTGGGCGGTTTCCTTGCTGGATGACTTTCAAAGCTCGGACACCACTACCACCATCCAGTGAGAAGCCCTGGCACCAGCCCGGCATGCCTTCGGGATGAATCCCCTTTCCAATTCTCATCGTGCAGCTGTGGGGCAGAAAAGCAGAGATATATGTATTCATCTGTAAGAAAGTCTTACTTACCTGCTCCAATCAGGAAACACGATCACCCAAAACCAGAACTCTGACACTGACTCTTCCTCACTTTCGTGTGATTCCCCAACACAGAAGGGCAATCAGCTAGTGGTCAAGACTCTTACCTCTGAGGCAGCCACAGTACCTCAATGTGTGAAATGTATGGACATCTACACCTGGACACGTTCGGAGAAAACATTAGGATTCTGTGGGCATAAATCATGAGGAAAGGACTACGATACCTTATTCCTCTGAGAAACAAGGATTCGAATCTGATCCTTTCCTATCTCAGGTGTTTCAAGGATTCATGAAATAACTTGACTGTATGAGACAAGTGCGCACACGAATCCGTGCACACCAAGAAACAATGTACAGAAGGCGCAACCTTCTTTCTCAGGCCTGGTATTCTTACAACGGCGAAGCACTGTCTGGTTGGCCAATGTCTTGTCATGGATCCTGGATACAGAACTCCTGAATGTGCGTACCGGCTCTACTACTAACAAGCCACATAACCTTGGACGGGTAGTTTGTTCGGAGCCTCAGTTTCCTCACTGTAAAATAAAACACTGTTTCCTGCCCTGCCTAATCCACAGGGATGTGATGGGCGAGGGGAAATGCTTTGTGAACTGTGAGTTCCCTAAATAAGTCAAGCTGCATCACCAGTGTCAAGTCCTTGATCTAAAACTGTCAGAATTGTCTCAGGAAAGGCGTGACACTGCGTCAGATGGTTGGTTGTCTGTATCTCCCGCCACGTCCAGTAAGTCCCCAGTCAATCTGAGACCACTCCTTCCTAGGAAGACTGCGGCCCACGAGAACTACACAGCAGGGGTTGGCACTGAAAGGCTATCAGATGCGCTCCCCTTGAGGAAGGCTCTAAATGAGAAGACTTCTATAAAAAGCAGAACATCAAAACCAAGAACAAAAGGGAATTCATGCTCCTACCACATGCACAAAGGCCAGGTCACCTAAATCTCACCACCGTTGCTCCTTCCTGCCTTTAAACACACGAGTGCTCTGAATCTTGAAGTGGTGCCGTTTATTTCAAGGGTAAAAGAGATGGACTCTAAAACCTCACACAAAACGACCTGGGCTGGGTTGGCGCAGCGGACATTTTACCAAAGGGCCAGGCTAAGTCCCCTTGGATGCCAGCTCTGCTGCCCGCGCTGACGGCTCTGCACAGGGGAAAACCGTGCAGTGGAGGAAGGGAACACGTGGGTGCTCCTCACTGGCAGGGTTATGAATAGCACTACTTCAAAACATGTAAAATAAAACTAGCTTTCATTATAAACCCACCAAATGGTTTATTTTCAATATCAAGTGACACAGAAATTAGATCCGAAAAAATCCCATTAGGTCATGGTCCTATTCCCCTGCCAAGTCAGGATTGTTATCTACAGTATATTTCGACTTACACGGATATACTATAGCCTTTGCTAATTTTTTCCCTCGCCTAGGAGCTTATTTCCCCTTTCCATAAATAACTGTACTCACAGGTTTGGCTGCTCTTTGTCAGCGTAGCAGAATAAGAGAGGGCTCAGGCTCCGGGCCAGCTCGTGTTCCTCAAACTGACCTGCAGCATCTGTCTTTGCGTTGTCCTGTCTGAAGATCAGTGGTAACCCTTTAGGAAGGAGGGGGACAGCTTACATCAGTCCCACCCAGTCTATGCAAGACAGATGTAGATGGTAAAGGGAAAAATTGTCTAGGGGGAGAATCGTGAAAACTGAATTTATTTGCTGGGCTCAGTCTGTTGTCTGAAAGGACAGTTCTGACCATGATGAAGCACTTATTATGGAAGCAGGAGAGTTTCAGCAGCTTAGACTGTTGAAGTCATCTATTTGCATTGGCTCCATTTGGTTGGCTGAGCAAATAAATCTGAATTCCCATGACCAACGGCAAAGGCCTACTTGAGCAGCCTCTGTACATACCTGTTTTGTTAATCAACCAATATGGAGCAGAAATGAAGATCTTTAAGGATCCTTCTGCTCGACACACAATCCGGATGGTGAGGTTCAGCTGCCGACGGTTGATGTCATAGAGTCGCATTCTTACCATGTAGTTTTGGGTTCCCGGTGGAATGAGCAATTCTTTACAAAGTGGGAAATTCTCCAGTGATACCCCTAAAGAAGATACAAGCTACTGTCTGCCTGGGTTCTCACTGTAGTTTATCAAAATAGCCCACAGCCAAACAAAATTGGATTCCTTTTGGAAAAATCAGTAACTACATATGTAACTGGCAAAAATCTTGTTAGAATGGCCATTTTCCTTTAGCTGGGGCAAGAGTAAGTATGAAGCAAATCAGACGGCCTGGAAGGAACATGGGAGTTTAAACTCCATTATCAAAAGGATGAAAATATCAAAAAGCTATCAATGATCCCCGTGAGCTTACTACTCAATAGGCCCTGAGCTGGGCAGGTACCTCAAACCCAGGAAAGGCAAGGACAGGCTAACAGGTAAGGTCTTCTGCAGTCCCACTGCCCAAGACCCAGTCTTGGCAATTCCAATTCCCAGTCTGTCCTTGCCAGCTGTGTGCTGGGCGGCAAGCTAACCTCGTGGTATATCCTCTGCCAAATGAGGAGAATACTGGTAGGTGTGTGGCCGCGTGGTTATTACAAGTGACCATCACATGGAGCGTGACTGGGAAGAGAGGAGTGCTGTGTGTGCGTGCGGTGGTGGTGGGGTGGGGGTGGGGACATGTCCACATTACAGGGCTCCAGGAACATTTGTTAAAGACATATTTAAATGTCAGAGCAGGGACCTGCTTTCTTAGAACAGACCACTAGCACTGCACTGTTTTTGCTCTTCTACATCAAGCTCAAGGATTTATATATTCACTGAAATGTAAACTCGTCACCGATAAACACACTGCTTAAGTCCAGTAAGTCTGAGGCTCCTCATCTGTAAAATGGGGCCAACAGCTGTCAGCCTGTGACAGGAGTTGCGTGAAGATTGAATTAGAGGACACAATGAGGTCACTCACGCAGCTGTAGCAACAAAAATACTTCCATCATCATTATTTCAATGTGTCTACAACGGACTTAAAACAACATATGTCCTGCCCAAACTCTAAATTCCTCACTTTGCCTTAAGTGCTGCAAATTTAGGATCGATTCATCCCTGTGGCTGAAAATTACCTGCTAGATAAAACAACCCAAACCTCAATTTCTTCATCAGTAAACAGGATAAGCAACTACTGCTATAATGGTTATGTGAGATCACGTTGTGAAAACACCTGATTTGACGTCTGGAGTACAGTATGCTGAGTACACGTTTTCTCCCTTCTGAATAAAAGGAGAGACCTACGATTTTGCTCATTTTACAGCTAGGAAAAAAGCATGGTTTCAAAAGATGAAATGACTTCCTATAGTCACACATCAAATGAGCAACGTAAGAAAACAGGCTCTGTTGAGTACTTCCTCTATATATCTTTTGGATTTGTTCAGTTTTTTCTTTTGATAATTGTCTAAGAAGTTTTTTTTTTTTTAATAAAAAAAATAAATCCCTTGAGCTGGGTTACTGACATACGTGCTGTAATTTCTCTAAAATCTTTATCAAATGATCACAAAACATTTAGTGACATTCCCATAGAATTACCACCCAATGATTCTTTGACTAAACCCTCACCCAGTTCAATGTTCTGGGATGTATCAGCTGTGTGGAGGGCCACCTCTTTGCCAGGTTTCAGGGTCCCATTAATTGGCATCCCTTTAACATAAAAGTCAAGTTCACAAGGTAGCAAGTTGCAGATGACCACAGTTGGCAGGAGATATATGGTATGCCCAGGTTGTCTGAAGATCTGTTTCGCACTGTCAGAAAATATGTTTGAGGGCATATAATCCGGGTAATTCTCCTTCTTTATGGCCACACAAAACCTATGAAGACAAAATACTGTAAAAACCATTGGCCTAAATAAAGAACTTGAATTTTTTCTTAGTGGAGTATGAGAAAGCATAATGTAAACATGGTTCAGTAATTCAGTTAAGATATTTGCAATTTTCAATCCAAACACATATACTGAGGTATAATTAAATCACAATAAAATGGATAATTTTAAATGTTCAGTTTGGTGAGTTTTGACAAATATGTATACCTAACTGCTACCCAAAACCAGTTATACAATTTCTCACTCCAGAAAGTACCCTCCCATCCCTTTCCAGTCAATATCCTCTCCCAACAAAGATGCAACCACTGTCTGACACTTACCACTTATAGATTGGTTGAACCTGTTCTTGAACTGCACGTAAACAGAATACAGTATATACCACTCTCTGTGTCTGGCTTTTTTGTGTCACATGAAGTTTCTACAAGATACAGTTGAGCTGTTGTATGCATCAGTAATCTGATCCACATGCCAATGGATGAATATACCACTTTTTATTTATTCATCATCCTGTTGATGGCTAACTGGGTTGCAGATAGCCAACTGGGTTGTATCTTCATATCAATTTAGTGAGCATGGAAATCCTAACAATATCGAGTCTTCCAATCCATGAACTTGGTTATCTTTCCAGTTAGTTATTGGGTTTTCTTTACTATCTCCTGACAAGGTTTTGTCATTTCTGGCATAGAGAACTGGTACATAATTCCTTAGATTGAGTTCTGGGTAATTATGATTTTTGATGCTACTGTAAGTAGCATTATTTTAATTTCCAATTTTTCATGGCTAGAATATAAGAATACAATTGAGGAGCGCCTGGGTGGCTCAGGCAGTTGAGCGTCTGCCTTTGGATCAGGTCATAATCCCAGAGTCCTGGGATGGAACCCTGTGTCGGATTTCCTGCTCAGCTGGGAGTCTGCTTCTCCCTCTCCTCCTAGCTTGTACTCTTTTTTTTTTTTTTTTAAGATTTATTTATTCATTGGGGGGGGGGCACAGAGGGAGAAGCAGGCTCCATGCAGGGAGCCCGACATGGGACTCGATCCCAGGACCCCAGGATCATGCCCCGGGCCGAAGGTAGCGCTAAACCACTGAGCCACCAGGGCTGCCCTCTTTCTTTTTTTTTTTTTGCTTGTACTCTTTCTGTCACTATCTCTGTCTCTCTCAAATAAATAAAAATCCTAAAAAAAAAAAAAAAAAAAGAATACAATTGATTTCTGTAGGTTGATCTCAAATCCTGAAATCTTGATAAATTTATGAAGCCTCATAATTTTCCTATGTAGTCTATGGTTCTCTACATATATGTGTCATTTGCATATATTAAGTTTTCGTTCTTTTCAGATCTTTAAGCTTTCTCAATTTCTTATTTATCCTTATTGCAACAGCTAGGACTACTATGGCAATGTCATATGGAGTGGCTGGTTCTCAATCTCAAGGAAAAAAAGTTTAAGGTTTCACCATTAAGTACTGACGGTAGCTATAGGTTTCTGTAGGTTTATAACAGATGCCCTTAAACAAACTGAAAAAATTCTCTTCGGTTCCTCATTTGCCAAGTACAGCTGCCTGTACTGGGTGTTGAATTTTATCAAGTGCTTTTTTGTTTGTTTGTTTGGCATTTAATGAGATAATCTGATGGGTTTTTTCTTTTAGTCTTTTTGGGTTAATATGGTAACCCAATTATCAATTTTCAAATGTTAATATAATCTTACATTCCTAAAATAAACCTCACTTGCTGGATTTCTATTTGGTAATATTTTGCTAAGAATTTTTGTATCTCGGGCAGCCCAGGTGGCTCAGCGGTTTAGCGCTGCCTTCAGCCCAGGGTGTGATCCTGAAGACCTGGGATCAAGTCCCACGCTGGGCTCCCTGCATGGAGTCTGCTTCTCCCTCTGCCTGTGTCTCTGCCTTTCTCTCTGTGTCTCTCCTGAATAAATAAATAAAATCTTAAAAAAAAAATTAAAAAAAAGAATTTTTGTATCTCTTGGGGAAATACTGGTTTATAGTTCCCTCTCTCTCTTTATTCAATAATATATATGTCAGTTTTGGTATCAGGTATATGTGGTGGCCTCATAAAATGAATGAGGAACTGTTTCCTCCTGCTCTGCTTTCCAAAAGACTTGAACTGGTGCTATTTCTTCTTAAAATGTCTGGTAGAACTCACTGGTGGAGCCATGTGGACCTAGAGTCTTTATTCTGGGAAGGCTTTTTATTGAAAAATTAATTTCTTTAAGAGATATTGGGCTATTTGGATTTTCTATTTCTTCATTGTGTCAGTTTTGATCATCTGTCTTTTTTTAAGAAATCTGTCATTCCAGAGTGGAATTTATTTGTATAAAATTATTCATAGAGTCTCCTTTTAATGTCTATAGAATCTATAATAATGTCTCCTCTTTTCATTCCTTCTATCAATAATCTGTGTTTTCTCTTTTCTCCTTGATCAATCTTATTATTTATCAAATTTATTAATCTTTTCAAAAGGCCAACTTGACACTGCTAATTTTTCTCTCTATTGCTTGTTTTCTATTTCATTGATTTCCACATTTACTTTTATCAGGTTCTTTCTCTATTTGTTTGTTTTAATGTGTTCTTCCTTTTCTACCTTAAGGCAGAAGCTTAGAACAGTGATTTTCCATCTTCCTTATTTTCTTACAAGAGCATTAAAAGCTACACATTTTTCAAAAAAACCACAAAACACGGGATCCCTGGGTGGTGCAGCGGTTTCGCGCCTGCCTTTGGCCCAGGGCATGATCCTGGTGACCCCGGATCGAATCCCACGTCGGGCTCCCGGTGCATGGAGCCTGCTTCTCCCTCAGCCTATGTCTCTGCCTCTCTCTGTCTCTCACTGTGTGACTATCATAAATTAATTAATTAATTAATTAATTAATTAAAAAAAATAAAGTAATAACACATTATAAAAAAAAAACCCCACAAAACACAAAACCTATACATTTCTCTGTAGAACAGCTTTTGCTGCTTCCCCCACATTTTAATGTCTAGTTGTTATTATTGTTCAATTCAAAATATTTTTAATTTCCTTTGTGATTTCTTTTTTGACCATTGGGTTATTTAGAAATCTAATGTTTCATTTCCAAATATTTAGGGATTTTACAGGCATCTTACTGTTACTGATTCCCAGTTTAATCCTATTGTGATGAGATTTATTGTGTATGGTTTCAATTCTTTTAATATTTATTGATCTTTGTCTTATGGCACAGTAGATGGTCTCTCTTGATAATTATTCCATATATACTTGAAGTGAGTATACGATCTGGAGTTGTTAAAGTGCTTTAGAAATGCCAATTATGACATACACTGATGGACAGCACTATTCAAATCTTTGATGTTTGTTTTTATAAATCATTGACAGGAAAGTGTTAAAACACTCCATCATGGCTGCGTATTTATTCATTCCTCCCTTCAGTCCATTAACCACTGGCCAATCAGGGTAAAGGGCATACTAGAATTCTTTACACTATTCTTGCACCTCTTCTAGAAGTTTAAAGTAAATGAATGCCTGTCTTCACTAAAGAGAAAACTAAAACTGATAGTCTCTGATCTAAGTAAGTTTAAAGTCTAAGTTTAGAAGGATTGAACAATACAGTGTTTTTTCCAACATTGAATCTAGAAATGTACTACCTATATGCTTCAGAAGGGGAAAACAGGAGTCTCAATGATTAGATAATTTTGTTAAGGTCCCCAAGGCAAGTCAGTACTAGGTGCATGAGCCTTCCTCCAAATTCCTTTGAAATCTGTCATTTGAAAAACTTCCATCCCCAAGATTCTGAGTCTCAATTTAGAAATAGGTACTGGCTAATATTTTTTTCTTCCCTCTCTGCATGTCCTCTTTTTATGCTGATGCACACATACAAGTTTCTTATCTTGTGAGTAGTGTGTTTGTTGGTTGCTTCTCCCATAAATATCAGATGATAAGCAACAGTCGCATACCCACCAAAGATTATTAACCCTCGAAGCCTTATAAGCTCTAACATAAGAACTTAAGGAATAAGAACTTTAGGGTTTTAAACAAGCACAACTGAATCACCAAGAGTCCTCAGAGAGAGAATGAATATCTTTTTAAAAAGGAAAATTTACACGCCATTGCAGTGCTGTCCATACCTGAAGAATCGGCTTTTGTCCAAGTCCATAGAGTGGCATTCTCGTTTGCTGCTGCTAACCTCTGCAGTCTTCACTACATTGGTCCAGTGAATAGGAGCCTTACAGAAAAATACACCCAATCCTTTAGGCCGGGCCTGTAGCCGCCAAGAAGTGAGATGTAAAGGCACAGCAAACGAATCCCCGGGCATGATTGCGGGAAGCACCACAGGCTCTGCCACAGAAAAAAGGGTCAGCATCTTCAGGGAATGGTCTTCCACCCAAAAGTCTGACCCTCTCAAGATAAAAGAAGACAGACTATGGCAAAACTCACTGTCTGGAGCTGATGGGCTATCCAGTCTTAGTTCCATTGGTGTCTCAAGCCTGTTCTTCACAATGAGGGCAGATCGGACAGTGATTACTTTCCGAGCACTGCCCTCCATCGTCACAGCAAAGACCACCCGGACAGGTGGGAGTGAAGAGAACTGCAAAAAAGACAGGAATAAAAGTGTCATAGCTGTGCTCTTGAAAAAACACACAAAATACAACAATACCAACCAGAGTGCCTAAATCAAAAGCATCTTATTATTACTAGAACCCTTCAGTGAAATTAGTCATTAAGCCCTAAAACCATTCATCTTTAATAGAAGTGAATATGCTATAGATACACACTGTTAAAACAGCCAATTCTAAACATTTCTAGAAAAACAGATACTCTACTCAGATGTGGTATCACAAAATGTGTCACAAAGAAAAATCAGTCTTAGGCCTCTAGACACATTATAAAGTAACTAAGACCCATAATAACCTATTAAATCTTCCAAACTTCCTGCAATTTGATAAGAAACTGTCTGCTGGAAATTACCCTTCATTCACAATGCCCTTGGGTTCCTACACATCAGCCCTTATATGGAAACTGTGAACGAGGCTTGTTTTCAACTCTACTGGAGGGGAATAAAGATCATCCAAAGCAACTAAACGTTTAGAAACACTGGGGTAGGACTTTGCAAAACATAAAATGATTTACCTTCTGTGGTATTTCTCTCCCAGATTAACATTAAAGTGAGAAACACTCCTTGAAAGCTAACAATGGGCTGGATACTGCCCAACACACACAGAAAAACAGAAGGAAGTCTTCTGAGGTTAGAACTTGTCTTTGTAAAATCCAGAGAGTGTGTAAGAAAGAGCTGTCTGTACTGGTATGCCTTTCACAGGAACAATAATTACTTTTTCCCCCTAAATGTCATAAAAATTACTCTCTAGACCCATACACCGCTCGTTGACACGCCTGCAGAAAAAACAACATTTGTTTTTCAAAGGACTTTAAAAATCAAACTTCTCTTTCTCTGCAACTTTTTCAGCTTTGTTCAGTAATTGCTCTTTCATAAGCAGGACACCGAGGCTCCAAAACTTAACAGAGTGGAGGGAAATAATTTATTTTTGGTCTTGGGCTACAGCCACTACTTTGTTTCCACATGTTCATTCAGACATTCAACACACGTTTCATTCTACTAGCAAATGCCAGGGAAGTTTTTTTCTGTTTTTTAAGTATCAAACTCCACATCAGGTACTCCAAAGAGAAGGTTTCTGCAATTATCATTCTTTGAATGTGTTCAGAACATACTGACAATGCTGTTTTTATTGGAGAAACAAATGACACCACATCCAAGCTTTTCCTACTACCAACATTTTTTATTAAAACAAACAGTATGTGGAAACCGACCTAATGCACAATAAAACGAAGAGCTCATTTTGAATCAAGACGTCCATGAAATCCCAGTGAAAAGGCAAAATGTCATTTTCTGGAGGGTTTTTAGAGGGACACAATCCCAGCACAAATATCAAAGCTCCCACTGACCTAGCCTAGTAAATCCCCAAGAGAGCCAAAGCCCAAGAATGATTTTAAATCTTGACATTGCTGTCTCTAAACTTACTTAAAAATCTCACATTTCAAAACTTATTATCATCAGAAAGAAGAAACTATAAGCAAAATTCTGAAGATAGTTTTTTAACATCATCCTCTGATGAGGTTTCTAAAGCTAAATGGAAATAAAACTTACTATTTTTCATTATTATTTACTTTTACAATCTTGGGACCAAAATCTGGGAAATGCACACAGCTGCACAGGGTTAATTTATATTTTAACTTAAAAGAAAAAACGGGGGAGCCTGGGTGGCTCAGACAGTTAAGCGTCCAACTCTCAATTTTGGTTCAGGTCTTGATCTCAAGGTTGTGAGATCGAGCCCTGCTTTGGGCTCCGCACTAGGTGTGGAGCCTGCTTAAGATTCTCTCTGCCCCTCTCTCTCTGCCCCTCCCCACTTCACCCCCTCCCCCACACACTCACATGCTGTCTCTTTCTCAAAAAAAAAAAAAGAAAGAAAGAAAGAAAGAAAGAAAGAAAGAAAGAAAAGAAAAAGGAAAAAGAGAAGGGAAACCTGGACCACAACATTTGCATTTTCTCTTCCTCCCCGTAACAGTCTAATATACCAAGTTAGTGAAAACATTTCTTTGAAAGTTCTTATGAAAGGAAGGTAAATTGTTAATAGGAAAGGGCAAAGATCAATTCCAATCACACACAGGTCATAAAGTCCTGTGATCACTAGGACATCAATGTACGGTTTAAGTGCAGTGTATATACTCAGTAGACACAGGAAAATCATACTCACATAAACCTGCGGATGAATAATATTCATTCTGCTGCTTGGGCTGCCAATCTAAGAAAGAATCCAAAAGTCAGAGTCAGCACAGACCTAAGATTACAGGCATCATTAAATTCAATGACAACGTAATTTGCTTGAAAGGATAGGATTGATAAATAATCTTAGTAAAGTATGGTCTGCCATGAAAAGAAAACATCTTATCTTAGAGGATACGAGAAAAGTAATACTCATTTTTCAATCATTCCAAATATACAGAATTTCTCCACGACACAACAATACAACAGAAAGGTATCTCTGGGGAGAGTTAGTCCTTTCATGACTAGACATAAATTTAGGCAGGAACGTAATCTGGAAAGAAAGTCTCCTTTTCTAAGAAACTTAGGGACCAAGAGAAGAAGAGGAAGGAACAGCGTTCTCTGAGGATATTTTTCATCAATAAAGGGAACACAAGGAAAGCTACGATGTCTTTGCCAATCTGCACTTTCTGACGCATCACTGGCTCCCCAGTAAGGAATGTAATCCTACAAAGTATGGCTAAGCAGTGGGTGAGAGCGCCCATGACCACTACAGCAGCCAGGATGCCAGCCTCCACCTGTGCGTTCCAGACAGGGAGGCCACCTGCGTCTCTCCTCAGGTAGGCCCTCAACCCCTAACTGCAGGCTAGGGTAACATGAGGGCAAGGGTGTGTGAAAGGGTGTGTGATCAGAAAATGAGTAACAGTGGACATTGGTCTTTACGCCAGAAAGCAGAATTTGGAGACAGAGCTAGAAGGATCAAGGAACAGCATTACAAGAAATATAAAGAATATCATATACAGGGCAGCCCCGGGTGGCTCAGCGGTTTAGCACCGCCTTCAGCCCAGGGCCTGACCCTGGAAACCTGGGATCGAGTCCCACATCGGGCTCCCTGCATGGAGCCTGCTTCTCCCTCTGCCTGGGTCTCTCATGAATCCTGCATGGAGCCTGCTCCTCCCTCTGCCTGTGTCTCTCATGAATAAATAAACAAAAGTCCTTAAAAAAATATTAAAAAAAAAAAAAAGAATGTCATATACAAAGGAAGCATGACAATATGCGGAAGTAGAGCCAACACATGTTTGGCAGATTAGTAAACTGCCAATTGGGCCAACTGAGTATGAAATGGGTCTGCACAGGTGAGGTAGTATGTGTTAACGCTAATTTTCTATCTTTTTTCCTACTGAAATTAACCACTGGTGGCTGACCTATGTAGCAACTACGAATCCCTACGCCTGACCCCAAATAATCTTGTGTCTTCTTCCTAGAGCTGGGGGAAATGAGGAACAAGACAATTTCACCAGAGCGAGGTTACAGGTCCTAGTCTCTGGCTTTAAGGGCACATGGCTGGGGCAAGATTGTGCCCTAAAACACCAATTTTAGAGCCACACACCGTAGAGGAAGATGAATTCTTATCGGGTGCTGCATAGCGGAAAAATGTCCCCACTTTGTCCACAGACACTGGGCTCACTTGCTCCCAGCCGTTCACTCTCACTTGCAGCTGATGAATCCGGAGGTCGTGGGTGTGTCTATGAGGCAGAACAGGGGAAAGGATGTTAAGCATGATCTTAAAAAAGGAAGGAAAGTAGAAGCAAAGAGTCAAATCTGATTTACTATATAACGATATAAAAATCTCCTTGGCTAAGCCTTTTGGTGGTTACCTAATGCAAGAAAAATCAAGAGAATATTTTAACTGGGTGTTATACTTAAAACAAACGTGCAAGATCTGTAAAGCCCGAGCAAGACTGGCATTTACCCTCCCTTTGTACAAACTCTGCAAATCCTGCGCACATGCCGGGGTCCTTTCCGCACGCCGCCCCCACCCCCACCTCTATAAAATAATGACGTCAGCTAAAAGCATTCCAGTGGGCCAGTAAAAGTGTTGTACCAGCAATTTCATCATATAACCACACTCTCGGAAATGCATAAAATGACATTTTCTTCTTGGTTCCCTTGTTGAAAATCCTACATCTCTCAGAACCACATTCGGTTGTTTGGCTTCAGTCCTACACGCCTACAGACAGGTTATGAGAGACGAAACCCTCAGAGCTTTAGGGCTGAAGTGCTCGGCTGAAATTGGAGCAGAAGGCAGCGGGCAGAACGGGAGGAACAGGAGGAAATTGCACATTTAATTCTATTTTAGATTTTGCCTAATTCAAGCCAGAAGCCCAAAATGGGGAACTGGATTTAAGGCTGACAGGAAAGGGGGAGGGAAGGAGTGGGGCACCGTGTGCCAAGGAGGGAAAAGCCAGAGAAGGCATTTATTTTGATGAATTCAAGCAGAACAGTGGGACTTAAAATGGGTTACTAGACATGTATGCTAAAACGGAAATGACAAAGAGGTCAAACCCTTCCTGACGCAAAGGAGGCAGTGCTGATGAAGAAATACAGCCAGCAGTTCTATAATTAGCTTCTCCAGGGAACTTTGTGGAACAGGAACACGCTTACCACTCATCCCTGGAAATTCTGTTGTGGCTCCAGGTACGTGTGCCCAGCACGGTGACTGTATAAACTATTCTTCCTATGTAATCACTGGGAGGCCCACAAGTGCGGGACGCTGGCCACTAGAGAATCATGTGTGCTGGTCCGAGCTGTGCGCAAGGAAGAGCTGTTTCACTTGGGAGCAGCTTTGCACACAAAGACTTAAAGCGTCATGAAAGCATAAGGCCAGACGGCCGAAGCCGAGCTCTGATACTTCAGCTCTGCTTGACAACGGATAGGAGGCTCACATGCTAGTATCTCACCCTATCGCCATCCACTGGATAGCCCTTCCCCTTAAACATGTCTGCAAAAAAGACATTTTAGGACCTCTCAGTAACCAGACAGACCTTCTTTCGTGTTTAGTCCAATCCTTTGCCTGGCTGTTTCAACAGTGATCAACTGGCAGTCTCCCTTGATGAGTCACTGTTATCCTCCTTCGAATCAGAATTTCTTAGCATGACTGGCCCTGCTTCCTGAACCCACCTGCTTGCTGCAAGTGCTATGTAGCACACGCACATCTTAAAACCAAAATCAACATGCTCTGACGACCTTTTAAGAACAGCATGTCAATCCGGTTATGAGGTGAGCAAGTCACAAGGAGAAAAGGTACAGCATGAGGAATACAGTCGGTGACACTGTAATAGTGCCGCAGGGTGACAGGCAGTAGTCACACTTGCAGCAAACATAGGATAATGTAGAGCTGTCACACCACTATGTTGTATACCTGAAACTAATGTAACATTGTGTGTCAACCACAGTAACGTTCAAAAAAAGTAAAAACATATAAGAAACCATGTCACCACTACATCCTGAAAACCAGGCTTGTATACAGTGAACTTAAGTGTCGTCATCTGCACATCCCTCAACCAAATTAGGGGCAACACACTGGCCATCACCCCTCATGCCAAATAAAGGGACTGTTAATGAAAGAAGTGTATTCCCAAGATAGCAAAAGGAAACATTGGTTTTCTAAATAGCTTTTTAAAACCAAACATTAAAATCATTAACAAAGGCAAGGGAAAGGGCAAAATACTAGGGACAATCTCTTGTAATAGAGAGATCTACCCAGTGTATTTTGGGGGGAGGAAAAGAATGAACCACACCTTACCTGTGTCTTAGCTTTCCTCTTGCTTCGAATTCAAAGGGAATCTCTTCGCCCGTGAGAACTTCCCGCCACTCACTAACATTGTGAGCATCATCAAGAAATGTTCCATTCCCTTCTGGGACGAGCCCTGGACTCCCACTGTGGGACAGCGCAGCCCTGGAACCAAATCACACAACACCAGTTTGGCCGTCTTTCTCTCTCAACTCCCTCTCACCCGGAGCTCCATGCTGGGGGTGCAGAAGCCCCTCCTGGACCTCAATCCCCATTAGAAGCCCAGGGAGTCTGGCTACCAGGATGAC
Source organism: Vulpes lagopus (assembly GCF_018345385.1). Lineage (NCBI taxonomy): Eukaryota > Metazoa > Chordata > Mammalia > Carnivora > Canidae > Vulpes > Vulpes lagopus. The sequence continues at coordinate 133,217,959 of NC_054831.1, forward strand.
CTAAGAGGTAACTGCAGTCATCTCTGAGACGATCACAGCCTCGGTAAAGCTTGAGAAACAGCTGAAAGCTAACACTGCCCCACCACTTACTCCAGCAAGCGAGTGAGTCCAGTACATATCGGGATGTAAATACAGGTAAACACAGTCAGGAGTTTTAAAAGTAGTTTTTAAGTTACTATCTGGAATGTAACAGACCTAAACTGCTTTAAAAAAAAAAAAAAAAAAAACACCTCCTCAGGGGCATTACCATACTTAGTGGAGGCAGGAGAAATGTGGCTTCAAATTGGCCAATTCTGTTATTTACTTCATGCACCTCATTCCCTAAACTGGAAAGATCAGCATGTACCCCGAGGGTAGAGCCAAGGTCTACGCAGGCAGGCAGCTGGTAGAGAACATCCTCACTAGGCCCAGGTAAATGCTCTTTTGTTCTCCAAACTCCACCCACTTCCATCTGGCGTGAACTGTTTTAGGTTTGAAGATAATTCTTGGTGAGGATAATATGGGAGGTGTTTTCAAAGCTGTCTTGGAAGAAAAGTGCAGGATGTTTGGTTTAATAACCACATACAGCTTCTTTTAAAAGGGGGTAGTGGTGAGAACGGAGGAGAAAAGATGGGATGACTTTTCCTTCCCACTTCCTACTCACATCCTTAATTTGCTTGACTTTTAGCTTAAACATAATGTGACCCCAGGGTCGGGGTCATAATTGGGACATTTCAGACTTGAGATCTACTTCTCTGGCTGCAGATTCCACCTCTGTCATAAATTTCAACAAGACGGCAAGTTATTAATTCAACTATAATCCTAAGAGCTTCTTGAAGAGGCCCACCTTGTGCTGGGCTGGCACTCAGGAGCCTTTGGTGGCAGAGACGGCTCAGGGTGACCTATTCGGCGTGCCTTACCTGGTGGGCGTGGTGGTCAAGGTGGCAAACCACAAAGTGCAGCCCGTGTGGTTCCTCAGAGCAAAAGGGACGAATGGCTGCCGGCGCTTGGGGGTCTTCACCTCTGCTACAGGCAAACAGAAGAAGGCTATTAGCACAGGCCTCTCCATGCGTGGCAGAGACCCTCCCCAGACCCACGCGCAGTGCCCCAACTGCCTCTCCTGCAGAGGGGCAGACAGTGGTGGCCACAGACACGGCGCCACCACAGGTGTCAGTGGGACATATGGGATCTTCCAAGTCATCTGCTGTCTGCTACGTGGTGGCGGTCCCTGCACCAGCTGGCTGTGATGTGGGACTATTCCCAGCCCCCAATCCTCCCACGACTCTAGTGAATCTTACCTCAGGAGAGCTAACCTCAACCAGGCCCTAACTGGCTGCAATCAGCAGAGGGAGATGGACCCCCACAAGTCCCGAGGAATAAATTCTCAGCGAGTGACCCCAACCATAGCAAGATACAGTGCACATACACACTCACACTTTGTCCAAAATGCCTGTCCATTAACAGCCTCCCTTTCCATAAAAGCTATACTTCTGTCACGTTATGCATATTTTAACAAAAGAAAGAACACGTTTTTCAGGGACATGTGGCGGGCTCAGTGGTTGACCATCTGCCTTCAGCCCAGGGCGTGATCCTGGAATCCCAGGATCGAGTCCCAGGTCAGGCTCCCCACAGGCAGCCTGCTCCTCTCTTTGCCTGTGTCTCTGCGTCTCTCTCTCTCTCTGTGTCTCTCATGAATAAATAATAAAATCTTTAAAAGACCACTCTTTTTTATTCTCTTAAACTAACACTTTCTTCCCCCTCCCTGGAGGATCAGAAGTATAGTATCCAAAAACTTTTTAAATGAAATTTTAAGCTGATTTTTTAACCTAGATACCACCACTGTCTGCTACTAAGTAGGAACTAGGGTTTCTACAAAAGGGGCATAAAGTAGGGTTTCTTTTCATAAAATCGCTTCTAATCAGGGAAACCGGAAAGAAACACTGACTGATCCAAAACTGCAAGTAACCAAATCCCAGAGACCTGACTATAACCACTCTAAGAAAACAGAGAAGCGAGAGACCGTGTGGCCAGAAATGGGTTTCCAGCACCCAGGCTGCCTTGAGATCCTTCTGCCGGCACCACTGCCCGGCCGTGAGGTCTGACACGGCTCCTCTTACCGTGGGTCGGTGGGTCACACTGAGAGCGGGAGGTGGAGACAGAACCCCAAAGGCACTGGCCACGCGCTCACGCCTCATGGGCACCACCCACAAACTGTGCGCCCAGCTTTAAAGCGCAAGGACAGGCTGAGCAACACCGGGACCCAGTGGTCCACAGCCATGGAAAATGACATCTAAAGGTGACCACAACTGCCCGACGAGAACTCTAGAGCAAGATTAAACACACCTTACAGCAAAACAAGAAGGTAAACTGCAACAGACCCTGCCTTCTCCCACCACCAGAATAAGGCCTGGGCCAGGACCATAAAAGTCAGGAATTGCTACTGGCTTTTAAAAAGTAATCACTTTCTTTTCTTCTCCTTTGTGCCTCCTAAAGTTTTCAGAAGCTAGTACTATAAATGCTACAAAAACAAGCAATGTCAAGCTAAGGCAAGTTCTGTTTTGCTAAGGACAACGGCTCAAGGGAATCTGAGAAACGGTGATCCGATAAAACAAACATGTAGTCTGCAGGGTGTCCCTACAATTCTGTGGTTAGTCTTTAGAAATACCCCACATACTTCCGATGATAATCTCCTAGAACATCTCACGGAAAACCACCTAAAATACACCCATTTCTCATGCCAATGGCTTCACTTGGTTCGCAAGATTGGCTTTAAAAAAAAAATGACATCAAGTACAAAATCAAGGAGTAGCTGTGAGGCTGGTGACAAGAGCAGAGGGGGAGTAAAAGATTTAAGAGCTGTCTGCAGGGTAAACAGGGCTTATTGTGCCACCTTGAAAGGCACCTCCCTCTCCAGGAGTGCATGAGAAAGCTGCTTTATTACAGCAGATAAAGGACCCAGGAGGAAAAGAAGCCAGATGTGCTTTCACATCCCACTGTGAGCCAGACTGTAAGTTTCCATTTGCAAATTAGATTAAAAAAGAACAGGTGGCAAATGGCTTTGATCACACTGCAATACAGGAGAAAGTGCTAGGCGTCCATATAAAGACAGTCACAAGTATGTCACTCTGGAATGAAGCAGCCGGGGTCAGCACACTGCTTAGGTCCCCAAGCTTCGTGGGTTGATCACACCCACCAGCACAGACCGCAGCAGTGCGCGCCTCTGAGAATAACTAACATGCAGTGCTCACGAATCCAAACCCGACACCAGGGGACAAATCCGACATCTCCCACACTGGGGCCCGAGTCAACTGCATACTTGTCTTTGGCACAGCACCAGGGAACAACATTCCCAAGTCCATCCAAGAGAGCAGTATTCCCTGGTGGCCCCAGAAAATCTGCCTCTAGTGAGCAGACCTCATTCCTTGATAGGCCGAGAGAACCGAGGGCTCCTCAAGTCCAACTTGGGTTTCACACAGCTGAGGGAATTGCTACCCTGCTGGGCTGGTTTCACAGAGCAATGTGGCCCTTATAAACAGTGCAGGTCTCCACGCCATGTAAGCGTCCAGTCTATCAGAAAGGACCTGGTTTGTAAATCATAAGAAACAGATTAAAGTCCCAGGCCTGCTACCAGCTGGTCATGTGAACAAAGGCAAATTAAAATTACTCCGTCTCCCTCATCAGGAAGGCGCCCAGGCTACTTAGCCTGAAAGATTAAATAACAGATGCAGAAAAGCTGAGCGTCTAAATCTATTAATAAATGAAGATGGGATCACAGGCTTCCTTTGTGAACCCTCCCCTCCACATCCATCTTGGTAAAACCTTGCAGGAAAGACCCTTGTACTACCCCCATGTATGAACATCCCTGTTCCAAACTCCTGGTAGAGGAAGCTCAAACGGTCTTTTTTACACAATATATCATGACCCTGGCAGGACCTGGTGTTTGCCAAGTACAGACATAAATCATTCCGATTAAATCGCACTCCTTCAAACAAGTGAAGGAATGGACATCGTGGGATTCCCGTTCCTGGAGGTTTACGGTGTTCTCTATCATATTGACTTCTTAGTCAAACTCTTGGAAACTTAAAGGGTCAGAGACAGAAATGAGGCACATTTCATTTCCTATCTCTGAAGCACTTCAATTTATAGCTAAAGAAACCAAGGTTTGTGTCTTTGCAAATATTTACTGGTAAATTTTTTCTTAGCTCAATTCCTGGTCACGGCAGCTTCTACTCCACAGAGCCCCTTGCATCGCTGTAAGAATAAATGTTCACTAAGGATTCTATAAACAAAGGCCTGCAGCACTGACTGAGGGAGGGTGGCTTTCCTCCATTTTCTTATTTTTCAAAAAGAGAAATCACCCCAGACACTGGGTATTTCTGCACCATACACCATGAAGTTGATTCCACAGCGTGGAGGGTTAGGAGAAAGGGAAGATGCACATCACCTGCTCCTGATATAAGGTGTCACTCTATTCATCAGTCCGAAGTGCTCTTCCTTGCTATTAAAGCAGAGTACTCAAACCTGGGATATCCCATTCAGCTCCCATTCACAGAAATTTAGTGTACAAGGCAGTTCTTCAAACAGGAAAATAAAACAAGCCCTCGCTTGGCTATACTGTACCTCTAGCATAGATCTGGTGCTCTAGGTTAGTCAGACTGGCTGTACTCCTAGTTCTAAGGTAGACAAGGGGGAGGCCTGGTAGACAGGAAAGACAAAGTTAGAGGGTAAGAATAAATAAAGCGAATAAGAAGAACTCACTTCCAAAACATAAGCACAAAAAGAGTACATTATAAAAATAGCGAGCATCATGCAGTTACAGGATCGTTCCCTTCACTGATTGCTAAGAGCTAAGAAAGTATTGACAAAGTAAGCAAGACATTTTTATGCTGGCTTTTACTGCGGAGGATGTGTCACAGTAGCATGCTCCTGTTTTTCTTGACTAGGGAAAGAAAACATCGTCAAGATTCTCTTTAACAGAAATGACAAGCCTTTTGAGGACTTAAAGCATGAGTCACTTAAAGCACGTATGCTCTTAAATGGCATGGAAAAGTTACCAAGAGCGACCAGCACAGACGAGGGTGGCAGTGGCTCCATCCCAATTTGGAAAGGCAGTGGCAGCAGAATGCTAATCCCCCAGAGGTTTCGAAATTTCAAGGGAAAGAGTCAATCTGCATTCCAAGTTTAAACAGTCTCCACCAAGGGGTTACCTCATAGTATTACTTAGATTATAAATTAAACATGGAAGTTTTTAGAACACTTACGTTTGGTATTTCCATTAAATGTCCTCTGAGTACAAAACTACTGAACTTTCTAAGGTGCTGTGCCACCCAGCAGTTGAACGTCTGCCTTCAGCTCAGGGCGTGACCCCGGGTCCCGGGATCGAGTCTCCTGCAGGGAGCCTGCCTCTCTCTGTGTGTGTCTCTCATGAATAAATAAATAAAATCTTTAAAAAAAAAAAAAAGAATCTCTCTTTCAAGGGATCATTTTGAAGCTGGCCTGAATGAAATGCACAAATTTGGGGGGACTGTAACTAAATGTTCATCAACAGGAACTGAAAGATGTGATCGGTTCAACAAGGTGCAAGTCTACTGACTTTCGAAACAAATTCCCCACAGTTAATTTAGTAGACCTGTTAAAAGAATACAATCTCATCTGTCACATGTGGTGTTGCCCAGGAACATCCAATAGTAAAGGAGATTTGGAAATTCAGGCATATTCACTTATGTCTAATTATTTAAAAGATATACCCCTGCAGCCTAGGTAACCATAAAAATCTATAGGTAAATAAAAATCCAGCTTTAATTTAGTATTGGCATTCAACACAGATAAGGCAGCTTATTAACTACAAAGAAAGAGGAGAAAAAAAAATTTTTCTTAAAGGTGGAGAGGTGGAGACAAAGAAAATCCTTCACCAGAATCCTGAAGATTAGGCCTTCCTTATGTTTACACTGAGTCTGTATCTCAATCCCCTTGTATGAAACATACTCTCTAGGACACACTGCATATTACAAAGGTTACACAGAGTCTTCTGGGTAGACTGTTACATTCTTTTAACACACAAATTGGGAAGGTTAGAGGAGGAGCCAGAATTGAAGCTGATGATATCTGAAAAGCCCTGGCTCCTGAGCAATGACCTGGGGACTCAGAAGCAACGGCCTGGGAATACAGAGACCAAACGTAGCTGACATTTCCTTGTCCTCCTTCTGGAAGTGCAAGGCAGACGGTCCACTTCTACACCCTGAGGACAGACGCACCAGTTCAAATACTTCATAAACTCAGAAAATCCATCTTCCCGTGACATGTTTGCAGACCAGAGGGAATATTTAAGCATTTGTGAACTATGTGAAGTCCAGCCAAGACTCCCCAAAGAAACCACCCGGACAGAGCTAGGCTGAGTTGAATTTGGAGGACAATGGCTTGTGGAGAAATGAAGGGCCACATGGTTGGCCGCCACAGTCCCCCCTGCTCTAAGGAAATCAGAGCTCCATGGTAGGGCATTAAATAAGGAAAGAAAACATCGTTAAGAGAGAACAAACGGACTGCTCATTCTTCAAAAGGCTGGGCATTCAACTCTTTTCTGCTTTATGAACAATACGAAGCCCTCCTTTTAACAATTTCTTCCATATGGGCTCCTGCCGGTCCTCCCTTCAAGAATATACCCACACTCTGCACCTCTAGATTTAGAAAGCTGAAAAGACAGTTTGTAATATCCAATCAGAAAGTCCAAATCAACTGGGAAGTTTTGCCAAGTTAAACACACCAACCAGTGGCTGATCTTGCTGTGTTTCAGAAGTACCAGCTCGTACACAATGTTACTAGAATTTAGAAAACTGTCTATTGCAGATCTTTTCTCTCCCACAAAGGAGGAATTAGAGCCCATATTAAAAGTTCAGTACCTTGTGCCAGAAAAGTGTCTCCTGCAAAGATTAGAATAGAACTACACAAGACAGAATATCCTACAGGTTGCTTTTTGTTTTTTCGGTTTTTTTTTTCACAGAAAATTATGATTCTATTTGGATTTCTCAATGAAACATGGCTGTGTTGGTCAACTGTGATTTAGTCAGACATTTGTAGAGAAAAATCTTACTTTGTCCAAAGCATGGAGGATCCACTGAAGAGCCCATCCAGTCTTCTGCTGAGGTTGAATCTATTTCCTTGTCCTGTTTACAGTAATCTGCCATCCACGATTCCTTGGTACTTACATACTGGTCTAGAAAGAATTCCCCAAAGATATTAAGAACGGAAATAGAAAAGATTGAGGGTTTGAGTCAAATAATTTCAATTCAGCAAAACAAGCTTTTGTTGAATGCCTTACTGCGTGCTCGGCGCTATGCTAGGTTCTCAGAAAGTCTGTCCCCTAGAGAACTCATGCTCCACTGAAAGAAATCAATGTTAGCCAAACAACCATCACCACAAAACCATAAAGTGGAAGGAGCTAAAATAAAGACATAAATAAAATTCTACGGGAGCACAGAACAGGGGAAGATTTATTCTGCTTTGACAGTAGTGGGAGAGTACACGCCAAGGTCCACGGGAATCTTCCAAGATATGGGGACTTTTGTTCTGGGTCGAGAGGAATGAGCAGAGGTTAGAGATCAGAGTTTACCAATGGGATTAGGGATACGGGGACATTCCAGGCCAAGAGAACAGCATATGCAAAGATTTTAAAGACATGAAAGTGCATAGCCCTTTTAGGGAACAATGAATAATGCAATGTGACTCTGGCCCAACATACTGGGATAGGGACACAGCAAAGCAGTCTAGAAAAGGGAAGTAGTTTGTGAAGGGTATGCTATGCTATGCTATGCTAAGGGGGCAGAGTTTCAAGACAGAAAAACCAGGGAGGAGGCTATTAAAGACTACCAATATCAGGGATCCCTGGGTGGCTCAGCGGTTTAGCGCCTGCTTTTGGCCCAAGGTGTGATCTTGGAGTCCCGTGATCGAGTCCCACATCCGGCTCCCTGCATGGAGCCTGCTTCTCCCTCTGCCTGTGTCTCTGCCTCTCTCTGTATCTCTCATGAATAAATAAATAAAATCTTAAAAAAAAAAAAAAAAGAAGACTACGAATATCTCAGGAAGCAGAAATCCAGCGGACAATTCTCCAGGAGTGGTTCTACTATTTTTAGAAGGGAAATATAATGGGAAGGGCAGGTTAACAAAATAATTATGATGCACCATCCCTGGAGAAAGACCTTTTCAACTAGTTCTACTTTGTAGAACAAAACTTGTTGATCTCTAGTTTGCGGTTCCAATTGTTGGCTACATGTAAGATTTATTTAAACGCAAAGAGGTCACAGTAATATTTCTGGGTTTCAGCACAGCCTTAGGAATAGGGAATTGGACGGGACGCCTGGGTAGCTCAGCGGTTAAACGTCTACCTTTGGCTCCGGGCATGATCCGGGATCCGGAATCAAGTCCCACAGGGAGCCTGCTTCTCCCTCTGCCTGTGTCTCTGCCTCTCTCTCATGAATAAACAAAATCTTTAAAAAAGAAAAAAGAAATAAGGAATTGAAGATTTAAAAAAACAGCTTTACTACAGACAAGAATGCCTTCTGGAAGACATTTTCTTTTCTTTTTTTTTTTTGGAAGACATTTTTAAATAGATGCTCATCAGAAATATCAATGAAACTCTTTTAAGGTCTTGTTTATTACAGCTTTCCAAAAAGCTATGCTAAACTTTATCTAAACTTCCAGATGAACACATTATATAAGAAATAACATAGGGCAGCCCCGGTGGCGCAGTGGTTTAGCGCCACTTGCAGCCCAGGGCGTGATCCTGGAGATCCTGGATCGAGTCCCACATCAGACTCCCTGCATGGAGCCTGCTTCTCCCTCTGCCTGTGTCTCTGCCTCTCTCTCTCTCTCTGTGTGTGTCTCTATGAATAAATAAATAAAATCTTTAAAAAAAAAAAAAAAGAAATAACATAGTATCAATATAATATAGTACAGAACGATCATGAGGTTAATTGTCTGGGCAAATTTAATGAATGAAATCTGTTAATGTCAAACAGTGGTTTTAAAATTTTGGAATCAATAAACTTACCGTCTCATTTCACTATACGTTTTCTGCATCTTATTATGACACAGAATAAGCCAATGGATATCCTATGAGCCTCAATCACATCCACTAAAGAAAGTTCACAGATTTGCAGTAGTGTTATCACTCAGATAACCACAGTATTACCAAAAATCAGACCATGTAGATCAATGATTCAAATAGAGTGGGTTTTCACAGCAAAGGCAGGCAATACCTGACTGTATGATAATGTTACTTTTCTCTTAGATGATATAAATACAAGCACAAAGTGGTTCCGACTCACTACAGTGAATCCAGGAACGTATGTTTCAGTGTTTTCAAAAAACTCTAAGAACACACACCATTAGCTTGGCAACCCTTCAATCCAGTGATTTTCAGAGTCAGGTCAACATGATGACTTAATAGGAAATAGTACAGGCAATTTATCCTACTATAAAGACAAGGTCAAAACTATACCTTTTAAGAATTATTCTGTGTAGGAGTAGCCTGAAAGAAGGGAATCTAAACTCACTTCTAGGATATTTAAGAAAAACCTGTGACCAAGCATCATCAGGGAGTAGATTCATCCCAAACAGAGAGAGAGTTATGTTTCCCAACAGTCTCAGCTCTTGCTTGATCACTAACAGCATTAATACAAGATGCCAACTCTGGAGCAATGGGATGAAAAGAACCATGAGCTAGGCTGGGTTTTATCAGGAGAGCAGCCCCAGTGAATGGGTGATGTCCAATGTGGGCTCAGATATCTGCTAAGCCAGGGTCAACAGTCTTCTAGACAAAAGACTGCAGTACAGAAAGGTATCAGTCTTCTAGACACAACTTTCCACTCACCAATCAGTACAGAAGTGATGTTGATATCCAAGCGGGGTTTGGCCTTGGCTTCTAGCTTCAGTCGGGGAGGGTGGAGGCGACTAGCTGCCTGTTGTTGCCAGGATACAGAGCATGGCCATGGCTCGATAAATGGCTCCCAGCCTACAAGAACAAGGAAGGAAGACATCTGTTAGGCAGATATCAAGAGTTTAGAGGGGAACGCTATTCACAAATGCTCAGCAAGGACAAACTCTGGCTTAATAAGCTTTCTATTTCCAACGTGATTCACAGCGAAAGCACCATCTTTAGCTACAGGTCACCCCACAGATGTCTGTGCTGTCTAGAGGATGTGAGTGGAAGGACAGACACATGCCCCAGGGTCTCCAAGGTGGGAGGAAGAAAGGCACAGAGGATATATACCCTCGCTATTAAAGAGCAGGGAGGACCTGCTTTTGATCCACTCAAGATAGAAAAAGGAGTCTCAGACTCAGGATGGAAAAGTGCTGTCAGTGGCTGAAGTAACCATTAAATTTGATTCTCCTGCTTATGTTGAGAACCCACTGGTTGAATAAACAGGTAGAGCATAATTGGAAATTCATTCACTTAAGTTTTTCAAGTTTCTAATCTTCAAATGTCCTGTGTACAAAAAGGAATGAAAACAACACATACGTATAAAGAATAAAATTACTACAAGCACTCATGTAGCCACTATTCGGCTTAAGAAATAGAAAATCCTCAGTTCCTCTGAAGTCCCTGAGTGCCACTCTCCCATGTCAGCCCCCTTCCCACCAACCCTCTTCCACCCAACTCCAAGTAAACATTAGTTTGGAGTTTTATTCATTTCCTTGCTCTTTTTTTATAGTTTTACCACACAGATACATGCGTGTCTCCAGAACATAGTGGTGAGTCTGTCCTATGGGGGATCTTTATGTAAATGGAATCCTGCCATACATGTTCTTCTGCAACTTTTTTTTTTCTTCTGCAAGTTTCTATTTTTGCCCGACCACGTGCCTCTGAGACTCACTCATATCGCTGCCACATAGCTGTGGCACATTTATTTTCCCCAGTGAATTGTAATCTGCTTATGACCACACCACAATCTGTATTCATTCTACTTCTGTGAAATATTCCCTTGAGCCTACAGATTTATAGCTATAGGAGGAATACTACCACGGGGGCTTGGGATCCTCTGGGGTACAGACCTAGAAGTATACTGCTGGGCTGTGGAGTATGCTTATACTTAACCCTGCTGCACATCAGACTGTTTTCCAAAGTGCTGGTACCAACTTACAGTTCTAATGGCAAGCAGTTAGAGTTCTGTGGCTCATAGTACAGTCACACTTAATTTCTGCCAGCGTGCTAGGTGAGAAAAATGGTACCTCTCCATGGTTTTAAAGACTCAACTTTTCAAGACAGTTCATTTTTAAGTTTTCTAACTATACTCCCTCAGTCACAGATCAGCCTCTTGACCAACAGAAATCCAATCCAATATGTAGCAATAAGTAGATACATTCGTCCCTTCGCACTACTTGACCTTTAGTGACCTAAAAGTGTTCATAGGACTTTAAAAGTAAGATTTGCTCTGGGAAAATAAATGATTCTTAGAAAAATGGCTTCCATATGCCCCATAAGAGTCTCCCTCAACTAGTAGGACTTAGGTCAGTATTCTCAAGTTAAACATGTTCAACAGTTAAAAAAATGCTAACTAACATACACTCTAGAACCATCTGCAGCAGCAGCACAACTGATGACACTTCATTCTCCACTGAAATCAGAGGGAGCAGTCACTCTGGGGTCTAAGCCTCAGGCCGTATGGCTCTACTCTGTCCACACCTACTAAGAAATATCTTAAGGCAAAGTTCACACTCAAACTGCTCAGCCCTGGTTTATGACGCCTCCTGAATGTCCGTGTGTATGGGCCCTTACCTTGATCCTTCCAGTGGAAGGAAAGAAACCTGAAAATGTTTTTGCATTATTTTCCAGATTCCATAATCACCTGCTCTGATCAACTGTATTTTGCTTGAGCGAGTAGGGCATGGCAGGTTGTACATTATCACTGATTCAGTATGCTTTTAATGAAACAGGTCCAGCAAGGAGGAAGGAGGCTATTTTAAAGTTTAAAAGTTTAAAATGCATATGGGCAGAAATCTCCCTTGAAATTTAGCTTCTGTCAGGGCCAAATGATTCTTTGCTCCTGAGAAATCTCATGTTCTAGAATGACCCAAACTCTAGCACTGAAAAGAACTAACTAGGAAAACTTGTTTTTAAATAACTCATTTGCAACATATCAGATATGTTAGGGGAAAAAAAATCTGTATCTTTTGTGCCTATGCAGTCACTTGTGTTTCACCTTTCCCTGCCTGGCCCCGCCTCCCTCCCCTCATGCAAAATTTATGTAGAGGTAGACCCAGGCAAATAATTAAAGTGTGGGTTTTAAATCCCACGATCACTTATGTTAGGTACTGACCTGACAGGGCACGGTTGTAATAATCTCCGGAGAGGGTGAAGTGGGCGTACCCTTCAGGGCTAGTTCTTACATGTTGCAGAAAAGTCAGACCTGCAAAGGAAGCATATGTTATAGCAGCTGCCAGGCAAGAACAACCAGAACTTTCTTTCTTGGATTAAGTCTCAGCAAAGAGACAGACACTAATCCTAGCTGATACTAATGACCTCATAGGAAAGCACACAAAATTTTGATATTTTGTTCATCGTGCGTTTTCTCCATGAACTGTGATTTAAAAAAAAAAAAAAAACAACACTGTGTTAAAGTGTTATTTGTGTTCATTCCTGAGTCTCTTGGCACCCCTTTCCATGTCGTGCCTGAGGCAAAGGCCTCCTCTGCCTCCTTCCCTTCCCAGCCCAGCCCTGGCACCCAGGCACCTCGGTGCATCTGAAGTGTACAAGAACATAAAAAAACATATTTTGCCCTGAATATCTGAAAATCAGGAGGCAGACTGGTAAGAGCAGTTATGTCCTGAGGAATATTAGCTCAAAATTTTAAAGTTACCATAGAAAAATAAGAAGTAATTATTCCCTGCAGAAGACACTCGGGCAAAATTCCAGCTATTACTCTCAATCAAGTGGCCCTTGTGGGGCTTGAAGCACAGGGAACAGGAAGCCTCTCCCTTGGACAGAAGGTCAAACTTAATCCCCAGGACAGATCTTTCCTTGAAGTAAAAAGAGGCCAGCAAGGTTGAAAAAGTGGAAAATTGAAAGTGAACCCAGTGGTGAGATTTCCTGTACTCTCCACAGAAGCCCCATCTAACACTGCCTGTGATGACATGGCTGAGGGAGAGGTCCTCGTCCTCTTGCCCCACTACTGACGGACAGCTCTCAGGGCCCTTACGGACAGCACTCTGAGGTGAACATTCTAAGATTCTGTGCACTTCCTTTTCAAACACAGAGCAGAGCATTTTCTGAGCTTATCTTTTAAACACCTCTAACAACAGGACTCATTACAGTCTTTAGATATATACAAAGATAAACAAAAAGGAGACATCAGGAATTATTTAGCTAGAGCTGTTAATACAACAGAAATTTCATCAATGACAATGTCTATTATTTCCAAACTGGAGGCTGAAGGCCACATATGGCAAATACATACACATTTCTTTAAAATACAAATAATGAAAAACATATGTAAAACGATTAACTAAATTTCACCCATAGTACTACTAAGTGGGGAGCATGAACATCACACACACACACACACACACACACACACACACACAAAAGAAAAATGAAGAAGAAGAAAAAGAAGACGGGCCCCCAAATAACTCGGCAATAACCGCAAATCTTCAAGATGAATGTGAACATTCGGAAAACACTCACGGGAAAAGGTGAGCTCAGCCAGAGGGACGTCACAATCCATGCAGTCGTCGATGAAGCAGATGCACATGCTTTCGGCTTTCACCTCCACTCCAGAAATGAGCCGTGCCGCCATAGGCCCCTGGCTCTCGCGGCCACTCGTACCCAGAGAAAGAGATTTCAGAGGTTCGGCATTCTTAAACAACCAACTTGCCGCCTTTTTCAGTTGGCCTTCAAGAAAATTTAAAGGTGATCAGTTCAGCCAGTTTTCACAGACACTGAAGCAGCTCATAGGGGAAATAAAGTGTTTAGGGACCTACTGGACAGCCCAAGAGAGCCCTGCTCCCAGATGTACTCTTAAACTTAAAAAAGAAGAAAAAACCTGGCATCATATAGGAATTCTACTTCTAAGCAAAAAGAATGAAGCCCCCTTACACACATTCCACTCAAGTTCACCATCCTTCATGATTTAGTTCAAAATGCCTCCAGGAGCCATCCCTCCACTAGTATGACATCTGACGAAGGAGAAGAGAGGAGAAGATAGGGTCCAAATTCTAGATGTCACTGAGTAGGGAAGCATGTAATTGTTGCTGTGTAGTTTTGTACTTTGTACGTACTGATGTGCTACTTTGTGACTGTTCTCAAATGTCTTAATCTGTACATACTTCCTCTTCTCAACTGGTCACAAATTCCTTGAGAACAGAGAGCAATGAGAAGGGCATGTGTGTAATATACAACAGTTAAAATAATAGTCCCCTGAACACTACCAGACTGCTAAAGCTAAAAAAGCAAAGGAAAGCAATGCAATCCCATATTTATAAATTACCAGAATCCAGTGCACCGCACAGGGGTAAATGGTTAAGGGCACAGGCTCTAGAGGAAGATGGTGTGGCTTCTGATTCCAGCACCTAGATGTTGGATCTTGGGCAAGTTACACAGTGCCTCTATGCCTGACAGCCTGCACTCACAGGGCTGCCACAAGGAGGAAACAGACAAGTACAAGTAAAGTTCTCCTACAAGCAGAGCCTGGAACATATAGAGGCTCTACTAACTTTAGTTGCTGTTATCATTTTTGTGACTAATGGAATGACTTAAGAAGTACTAAAGAAATAAAAATTAACAAAAACCATAAAAGCTCTTAGAAATTAAAAAGAAATGTTGTGTTAAAGAGATAAAAGAATAGAAAATGTAAACACTATGGGGTATTGAGATAATTAAACTAACAGTGACACCTAGGTAAAAACAAAGCTAAGGAATGCAAGATAACTAGATCCGCCTTTCTTTTTTTCCAGAAGGAAAAAGGTAATAGTTAATGTGAACAACTGTGTGATAGGACTAGTATTTTCACACATAACTGGTTAGAGTTTGACCTGGTACAACATTTTAGGAGATCTGCCAAGTTGAGTAAAAAGTCTAAAAAATCTATCTATACCCTTTGAGCCAATATTTATACTACTAGGTCTGTCCATCAAGGAAATTCTTTTTTTTTTTTTTAATACTTTATCTATTCATGAGAAACACAGAGAGAGGGATCCCTGGGTGGCGCAGTGGTTTAGCGCCTGCCTTTGGCCCAGGGCGCGATCCTGGAGACCCAGGATCGAATCCCATGTCGGGCTCCCGGTGCATGGAGCCTGCTTCTCCCTCTGCCTGTGTCTCTGCCTCTCTCTCTCTCTCTCTCTGTGTGACTATCATAAATAATAAATAAAAATTAAAAAAAAAAAAAAAGAGAAACACAGAGAGAGAGAGAGAGAGAGAGAGAGAGAGAGAGAGGCAGAGACACAGGCAGAGGGAGAAGCAGGCTCCATGCAGGGAGCCTGACGTGGGACTCGATCCTGGGTCTCCAGGATCAGGCCCTGGGCCAAAGGTGGCGCTAAACCACCGAGCCACCGGGCTGCCCTCCACCAAGGAAATTCTAAAAGATACAGACAGAAGTTCGTACCAGAAAATATTTGTTACAGAATAGTGTATAATATTTAATGAATGAAAAACAAAGAATAGTTAAATCATTAGGTTAATGTAAAAAAAATTCAGTATTTATAAACAATTTTAAGGACATGGGAAGACTCTGGTATTGTAATTATAATTCAACAAAATTGTACTGTAAAAGAGGTTATAAAATTGTATTGGCGGTATAATCTGCCAACATACACACAATATTATATGTACATGTGTCTTTATATGTATGGATTTACATAGTATGTAAAGAGGTAGAGAAATGTACATGCAAGCGCAGACTAGAAATGCCACAGCTTTTGCTCTATCTTCCTGTTTTAAGAGAAAGGGCAATATGGAGGGAGGCGGAAAGGGGGTACTCTGCAGCAGAGAGAACAGCGGCAGACTTGGCTTTCAGCCCATCTTAGCCTCTCACTAATGGGGGACCTCAGATCAGTTTACTTAACCTATGTGCGCCAGTTTCCTTACCTGGAGCTGGGACAATAATGCCCACCTTTAAGGGCTACAAAGATTCAATCAGGAAACTCAGGCTGAGGCATATGGGAGCTCAGTGGGCACAACTACCAGTATCACCACCACTACCACTACCCCCGAACACTGGCTAACAGCATAGAGCACCTGCTGTGTGCCAGGCACTTTGCCTAAGTGCTTTGTCTATAGTGCCTATTTATATCAAACCTCCAGGGGAAGTCCTCTCATTCTCTTTTTCCAGATAAGGAAGCACTGGTACAGAGAGGCTAAGTGACTTGCCCAAGTCACTAATAAGTAATCAAAAAGCAGCAAAGACCTGAACCCCAGCATCGGCCCCAGGGCCCCATTATCATCCACTATGAAATACCGCTGCTCGTTATTATGCCCAGTCCAAGATCATGTTCAGCCCACAGACAACCACAGAGGGCCTTCAAAACACAGTCCGGTTCTCAAGTCACCTTGTGGGAGCGGGCTGAGGGGGGGCGGGGGCGGCATATGAGAAGCAAGCCTATCATCAAGATAGACAACAAGTCAAGGAAACCCTTGTGCAAATTACCTTGGCACACCAAAAGGGCTTTGCGACAATCATCCATGCTGAATCCCAGTTCCTGCAGTCTAGCCAGCTGTAACTCTAGAAAAAAACGTACATAATTTTTATAAATAAGTTTACATAAGTTAGTCTACTGCGTAACTGAAGAAAAAAGAAAAGAAATTCAGAAACTCCTGGCTAAAACATTTCTCTAGACAAAAATGGGCTCCTATCTGGAGACATACCAAAGTGTACACTGAATTTTTTAAGAATCTTTTCCCAATACTGACTGTGTTTATAAAAGCTGAAAACTGAAATTTAGTGTTATTCACATTACACTGGCAGAAAACTCAAGTTTAAAACAACTTTAGCATTATTCATAGAACTCTGGAAGAAATGGTAAAAGGGAAACTAGTGTAGGCTAGAGCCATCAGTTTGGGGTGTTGTATTTGTTCTTAAATTTTTAAAAATTACAGCATCATACTTATAACTTATAATTACACTTAATGACATACAATTATACTCTGAACAATTTAATTGTGCAAAAGAAAATCTTAACAGTTAACCAGAAGGGGAGCTATTAGGCAACCTGAGTAGGTTTCATAGTTCCACACCTACCCAAGACAGGATCTAAGGTATGTCTTGTCCCCTCTCTGATCTCTCCAGCTCTAGATGTGCCGGGAAGGTAACTGCTAACGGAGCTGGCCTCCAAGGCCACTGCGTCTGGCGCTGCAGCATTAGCTTGCTCTGGGATGGATTTTGCAATGGCAAGAAATAGCTGAACATCGTTGTAGGAGAGTCTGATATCCAGGGCTTGTAACTGAATCTAACAAAATTGAAAAGGCAGCAGTTTTTTCAAGTTGCATTCACTTTTACACCCATACCTCTTTCTTACGTGTATGTATAGTTCCCAATTCAAATTCTAGAAGTCCACAGACACTATGTTGATTTTTTTTCATTTTGAAGACTGAGAGGATCTTAAAATTAAGCACTGAGAGTCATGAAGTAAGACATCTCTGCTATGAGGTCAAATGTTCACAAAGCTGCATCAAATAAAAAATAAAAAGCTAGGATATTTACTATAGCAATGAATATTTCAGTCAGATGATTTCCTTACAAGTATATTAATTACCAAGGTAGAGAATAAGAAAACGGCTCTAGAAGGAATGGGATCGCCTATTAGCATTCTGTGAATCCATTTTGCTTTGATTCATTTAATTTTTTTAAATCTCTGAAACTGCCCACTCAACAAAAATTACCTCTTCTTTCTCCAAACATAACCATAAGTAAGTCCAGTGCCACACTAGTATTTCCCCAATCCTGTCTCCGACATTAGCAAGACACCAGCACAAGACCACCTAAAACTGGGGTGACTGTTGGAAAGTCTGGGGGTGGCACTTGGTTTATTACTTATTTTGTCCTTATAGCTAAAAAAATCAACATAGCTTTTCTCTCTCTTTCAATCTCCCACAGTTCAAACAGATTAACTGTTCCTCCTCGGCCAAAGAATCCTTACAAATCCTTACACCTTCCTTGCTTGGCTTCACCTTCCCCGTCTTCACCTTGTGGCCTCCATACTGCCTACACACAACTTTGTTCCGGCGAGACCTCCTCTGTTTCATGTCAGCTGGGCCCCTTCCACCCAACTTAGCTACTTCCTAAGATGGACTACTACCCCTGCGCACCTGTTCCCACATTGACATCCTGTCCCTCCGCTTAGACTCACTCTACCTTCGATTATACCCACAATCCAAATTCCTCCCTATGTTGCATTCTGCTTTCTGTAAACTTTCACAGAACTTCAAGACTATATCATTCAACATGTCTTTTATTCTTCAGAAGACTGAAACAACTTTCTAGGACTGAGACAATGTTGTATTTCTTTTGCATTTGCTGAAGTGATGAAAATGTTGAGCTCAGCAGAGTAGGTAAGTCATTCAGGCACCAGGCAGTGTTTGAGAGTGTATCAATGTGTCTACACATTTTTTCATCATTACCTCTAAGATCGGTGGGAAATCTTCACTATTGAATGCATCCATCAATCCTGAACTATTCTGATAAGAAGAATTCCCCACCAGTTCCACTTGAATTTGAACTGGATCAACAATTGAAAGAGCTGTATCATGTTCATTTCCTAGTCGGCACGAAAACACCTAGAGAATGAAATACAGTATAGGATAAATTAATGTTTGATTTAGAAGTCTATCAGTAGAAAAAAAAAAATCACTATCTTGGTAGCAATCAGCCCCATATTATCAAAAGACCCATATAACTGATGAAATAAATACTGCCAAGACGGAGGCTGGCATTCTTGCCTATGGCTAAGAGTGTGGACAGTGGTTCTCCCTACCCCCTCCATAAAAGATAGCTCACCGACACATGGCAAAAAGCTTAAAAATCTCACACCCTTTGATTCAATAATCCTATTTCTTTCTAGAAATTAGCCTACTTCTAATTTAATTTATGCAAAGTTTTCTAATTTAAATAATTTCTAATTTTAAATAATTTCTAATTTAAATAATGCAAAATACAGGGGGAAAATCACTTGTTATTTAATAGTTAATAAAAAATTTAAGATCAATCCAGGTTATATCATATCTACTCAGTGGAATCTTTTGTAATCATTAAAAAGTGACAATTAAAAATATCACATGGAATGTAGGACAGTTACAACATGGATCATGTGAACAAGCAGCCCAATCAAAATAATATTAGGCCGTGACTTTAGGAAAAAGAAACACACCAAAATGTCAATAGAGATTCCAGACAAAGGGATGGGTAATTCTTCCCTCCCCTAATTTGATGTAATATAATTGTTACTTTCATAATTGAAAATAAATATATTAATTACTGAAGCTGGGTGACAGGTATACAGGGATTCATTATATTCATCTGTTTATTTGTGTATGTTTGAAATGTTCTACAATAAAAAGTTCAACAAGAAATATATTTATGGGGAGAGGAGAAGGGAGAAAAGACTCCCATTCTACAATCAAATTTTCATTGTACTTCAAGAATAGTACAAAAGACCAAAATCTATAAGGAACTTCTCAAACTCAAGACTCAAAAAACAAATAATCCAGTTAAGAAATGAGCAGAAGAGGGATCCCTGGGTGGCGCAGCGGTTTGGCGCCGGCCTTTGGCCCAGGGCACGATCCTGGAGACCCCGGATCGAATCCCACATCAGGTTCCCAGTGCATGGAGCCTGCCTTCTCCCTCCGCCTGTGTCTCTGCCTCTCTCTCTCTCTCTCTGTGACTATCATAAATAAATAAAAAATTAAAAAAAAAAAAAAAAAAGAAATGAGCAGAAGAATAGACATTTTCCCAAAGACGTCCAAATAGCTAACAGACAAACGAAAAGATGCTCAACATCACTCATCTATCAGGGAAATGCAAATCAAAACTATGATACTAGATACTATCTCACACCTGTCAAAATGGCTAAAATTAACAATGCAACAAACAACAGATATTGGTGAGGATGTAGAGAAAGGGGAACCCTCTTGCACTGTTGGTGGGAATGTAAAGTGGTACAGCCACTCTGGAGAACAGTATGGAGATTCCTCAAGAAGTTAAAAATAGAACTGCCCTATGATCCAGCAATTATACTAAGTATTTACCCGAAGGATAAAAAAACATAGATTCAAGGAGGTATTTGCACCCCGATGTTCATAGAAGCATTATCAACAATAGCCAGGGGCACCTGTGTGGCTCAGTGGGTTGTGCAGCTGACTCTTGATTTCAGTTCAGGTCATGGTCTCCAGGTTCTGGGGTCGAAGCCCAAGTCAGGCTCCATGTTCAGCATGGAGTCTGTTTAAGGAGTCTCTCCCTCCCCCCTCACCCTTTCCCCTGCTCACCCTCTAAAATAAATAAATCTTAAAAACAAAAAAATAGCCAAACAATGGAAAGCCTAAGTGTCCATCGACAGATGAATGGAATGGGGAAGATCTGGTATATAAGTATATGCAATGGAATATTACTTGAGCCATCAAAAGAAGGAAGTCTTGCCATTTGCAATCACATGGATGCAGCTAGAATGTATTATGCTAACAGAAATAAGTCAATCAGAGAAAGACAAATACCTTATGATCTCACTCATATGTGGAATTTAAAAAACAAAACAGATGAACATATGGGGTGGGGGGTTAAAGAGAAAGGGAAACAAACCATAAGAGACTCTTAACAATGGAGAACTGAAGGTTGCAGAGGGAAGTGGGTAGGGGATGGGCTAGATGGGTGATGGGCATTAAGGAGGGCACATGTGATAAGCACTGAGTGCTCTATGTGAATGATGAACCACCGAATTCTACTCCTGAAACTAATATTGCACTGTATGCTAACTAGAATTTAAATAAAAGAGAGAGAAAAAAAACCCTATACATTAGAAAGCATTCCTGTTGGTCTCCCTTGCTTTTTCCCCTTTTTTGGAGGGTGGGAGCATTTTCCAGTGCTGTTGGAAAACATGTAAAACTAAGCTCCTATGCTATATTCAAAATCAACTCATTTGGCTTCCTTTATAAATTCTCCCCCAATGATGTACAAGAGGGATCTTAAAATTCAGATCCAATGGTGCTGCCTTAGAAACAAGAACTTCCAGGAATGTCAAATATTTTACCTATAGTTTTTCTAAAACTTTAGAGCAAAAAAAGTTTCGTTTTCTTTTTTGTTTCAGGGCCTTCTGCTACACAAAACCCAATTGTACCTGACAGTTCATTAATCAATCACCAACATTTTCCATTCAAAGCTGGTACTGGAGTGGTTTGCAAAGCAGATGAACTACAATTTCATGATCGACTCACATCACACCAGCACGTAAGCCCTTCCTCTTAAACTAAGGTTTCTTTATATGGGAGAAACAAGTAATCAAGAAGTGAAATCTCTACAGGCTTTATTTAGCTATACCTGATGAGAAGGGGGGGGGGGGAAAGTGCCATATGCTGCTGACAGTGAAAATAAGTTTTGTTCATTCTACTTCTGAAATACCACTGGAAAGAACTGGTTATGAAAAGTTCGATCATAAAGGGAAAGGAAATGATGAGTAACCTGGGTGAAAGACTCTAATATTATAACAAGAGGAACATTAGTGGATATCAATGAATTAAGAACACTTGATAGAAATAATAATCTGCCTCATTTCTCCTTCCCTCTCCACAACCCCCAGCTTTAAAAGAAACAGAGCAGCTTATACTTAATATTGCATAATGTAATTTTCAGGCCACAAAGGCTACTCTAGTGCAAAGTATCTCCTTTATGAGATTAGAGCCTCAAGCAGCACTATTAGAGACTCACTCTGTTGGGTTATGCATTACTCTCTAGAGACATTCTTTTACAGATTAGATATTTCTAAAAGGACAATACATAAAATCCTTCACACCTCTTATAAACAAGTTTCCGTGACCACAAAGCCTTAGGTCTTCAGAGTCAACAACTTAACGTTGTGAAGGGGGCGTGGGAAAATGTGGACCACTTCCCTACCCTGACTAATTTGCCCAGGACTAGACCGGTTAAAGTTGATGGCACAGCAGGGGCCTGACACTGTAATGGGGACTAGAAGGGTCTCCCTGAACTACTTAAGGAAGGGAAGATGTAAGAGAAAAAGGTTCAGGCTCTTGGTATGTTTACAGCCTGACACTGAGGGACTGAATTCACACATAAGGATAACCTGGTAGATCTGAAGACAAACAAAGAGGGGCGGGGCTGGAGTCCACCAATTCCATCAATTATTTCCCCTAATGAAAGCTTAAGAGGTAAAAATTCTCTTCCAAATGCTTTTCTTTTAAGCCAATCATTCAGTGTTTTGATTGACACATAGACTTCTTACCTCGATGCCAAACAAACTCCCTGAAAAGGGGCGATCAACAAATCGGGGCTTATAGGTGAGAACTGTGGTGCCTTTGAGAATAATGGCATTGGTATCGAAGCAGGACACATCTTCAACGACCACAAACTCCGTGCCTGGAAAGGACAGCATTGTCAACCAAGCCAAGGCTGGAGGCTGGAAAAAACAGGCTGTTGCAAATGAGGCAATGCATTTACCCTGGGGACATCAGCCAGCAAGATTTGTTCTCCAGGATGTTTGTCGACACTCTGCTTCACTGCCACCCTGAACAAATTCTCTATATCTGGCCGGGCACAGCTAAGCCAACAGAGCACTGTACACACAGAAAAGACTGGGATGCTGTTTCTCTTCTCTCTTTAGAATGTATGTATTTTTAAGCTACGTCTCCTGGGAGCCTATGAGATATTCAGAAGCCCAGGAAAGCATCCCTTCTCCAAGCAATGACCTGTTTTAAAATCCCCGGAAAGAGACACCTGGATGGCTCAGCGGTTGACCTCTGCTTTCAGCTCAGGGTATGATCCTGGAGTTCAGGGATCGAGTCCCGCAACAGGCTCCCTGAGGGGAGCCTGCTTCTCCCTCTGCCTGTGTCTCTGCCTCTCTCTCTCTCTCTCTCTCTCTCTCTCTCATGAATAAATAAAATTTTTAAATCCCAGGAAGTAGATTCACATACTAACATTAGTCGGGCAGTGGAAGGCACGACATCATCTGCATAGATGTTTAAGTTGTTTACAAAGAACATACACTAATTTAAAGTAGATTTTTTTGAAATTACTAAATGCAGTTTTATACTCACCTGTACGTGGCATATTTCCTTTTCATTTTCACCAAAAACCATGTTTAGGCTGAACTTCTTTTTTTTTTTTTTTTTTTTTTTTTTTAGGCTAACTTTTGAAACTAAATCCATTTAAAGTGCACTGTGCTAGCCAGCTTCTTCCAAACCAGAGCAGTAGTTGGGGTATATCACAAACACAATAGATACACAAATATATACAGATATACTAGGAGAGTTTGCTAGTTAACAAAAACTACAGTAAATCTGTTTATAAAGAACATATTCTTTCTGTAAAGAAAAAAATAATCCCCCCACTTATTTAACACTGAGATCTTCACACATCAGATTTGCCAAAACTCAGTAAAGCATATCTGTTGGAGCCCTATAGATCAAACAGAAAATTGAAGCCAGATTTAACACTGAGGGAAAAGACCACTGGCCAGACAGTGCTCAAGCTGGGCATGTGCCATGGGCAAGCAGAGCAGAGGACCCAGAGCCCTGCAGCCTTGAGTGTGAGCCAGCAGTTCATACCAGAAAATGGAGATCAAGAACTGTGACACTTGCTGGTCTGTTGGTCTGTATGCAAATGTTTAAGTGCTCACAGGAAAATACAGAGATGATAGAAGAGTCATCCTAATAAGACACATATCAGTCCTAACATTCAGACCGAGACTCAATGACTCACACCTAAATATGCTCACCTGTTACATTGACCTTGACTTCAAGGTGCCTTTCAGAGGACACAGGAAGAGAAGACCGCTTGGTAACTACTCCACTTTTCACAGTTTTGGGGACTACAGCAGATTCGCTGCTAGAGTTACGGTGGCGAGAAGGAGTAACATTAGTCTGTTTCTTAATATCACTGGGAGTGTGAAGAAAATCATGGACTAGCAGCAGCCAGTCAAATATGAGGAACACTCGCAGATTATTGAGGACTACTGTAAAACAGGAGGAATCCTTTGTAGATCTGCAAGGAAAAAGATTTTTAAAAAAATAAGACAGGAAAGGAGAAACGTATTTTACTAACTTGCACAGGCAGGTGTTTTTCCACAATTTTTTAAATTGACCACTCTGAGTATCAATAAACTCTGAACACTGATTTAATAAGATATTCAATGTGTGTTTTCAAAAGCTAATAATATTTTTATGTTATAAGAAAGCAGTATAGTGTCATGCAGCAGTTCACAACCAGGGATGATTTTGATCCCCAGGAGACTTTTGGCAACGTCTGGAGACACATGTGATGGTCACAACATGGGGTGGGGGCATGGTTTGCTATAGCATCTCGTGGGCAGAGGCCAGGGATGCTACTAAACATCCCGCAATGAACAGGACAGCCCCACAACACGGGAACTGTCTAACCTAAAACACCAACAGTGCTGAGGCTGAGAAAACTTGGTGCAGTAGAAAGAGCACAGGCTTAAAGCCAGTCACAAGTTGTGTTATCCTGCGTAAGCCACCTACCTTCTCTGAGCCTGTCTGCTCACTTAGAAAATGAACATTTTGCAAATACAAACACTGCAAAAAGTAAAGCACCAGGCATGTAACAGGCTTTTGTTTGGTAAATGTCGGTTGCCTTCCCTACAGGCTATTTCAAGAAGTTCAGTGAGACATTCTCTCTCTGATATCTGGGATCACTTCTTTACCAACACCAAATGTACATACTAGTACTAATTCTCCAGCTGGACCTGACCAGAGAGCCCAGATCTTTTAGCCTGAGAAGAAAGAAAAATAAGATGACATTTATATGTGGGCATAAACCCAAGCACCTTGGAAGTAGAGCTGGGGGAGGGAGACAGACAATACTGGTTTTATAGGCCTCGTTACCCCAAATTCTCTATTTGAGGTGAAAGCCCAAGGAGGACCCCAAACCTAGTCTCAAACCCTGGTGCGGCCTACCAGATTATGAGTAGGCAGAGATGGGTAGAGCAGAAGGGAAAGTGGGCTTGGGACACCTTTCTACAGTTTTCTAGGTTGAACTTTGTTCTGTGAGCCCAAAAGTGACTCTGGAGCTCCAGCTACTATTCATATATGCTTACCTCCCCTAAAAGGGGTTCCTATTCAGGAAAAGCTGATTCTGAGATGTTTTTAAGTCTGGCGTCTCTAGTCTCTTGTTTCTCCTAAACCTGGCTCACTGCCTCTAGAAAAAGGGCATAAACGATGCATGTCTCCCTCATACAAACACAGCATTTTTCACAGAAACACTTTACTCTTTTGTAATAGAGAAAAAATGTTGCCCTCAGTAAAATTTTTCCACCCCATTTCGAACATAGATCGTCAGAGTTATGCACTAACTGAAAAGTCAAAGTATGTCTGATATCCTTTTCTGGAAAATATTTCAAGCCTTTAAACACTGTGAAGTGATTTATATTTGACACACAAAATCCCAACAGAAGAGCAATTCTTCTTGAGACACAGAAAGCGTTCAAAAGTTCCAATCAAGAGAACATGTTAACCCCCTTTCACTCACAATAGTACCTCTGTTCACAAGAGCCAAGGTAAGACTTTACTATTTGACTCCAAGAAATTATACACCTTTGGTATATAAACAGAGTAACATTTCAAGGCTCCTTGTGTATTAAAAATATGATTGGTGTGACAACTAGCTGACAGATTAGGTCACTATATCAATAATAACATAGCAAATCCCCCCAAAAATTGTTTCTGCAGAAGGGCCAAATATATGGAAGGCTCCTGATCAGATAATTATCCTTAAACCAAAGAACCACAAATCACAGCCAGCTTAGCATCTGACCAAGGTCGGTCAGATCACCAGACATGCAGTGGCCACACCTGAGGACTACCAGAAGGGGCATGGGCGCTGCGATCAGCAGCCCCAGTGTGAGCCCTGATCCCTTCACTCACTCACCGTGTGACTTTGAAGGGGGTACTCAATGCCCTCCTAGCTTCTACTGCTGCACCTGTAAGATGGGGCAAATGTCACCCACTTTGCCAGGAAAATTTCAGTATAAAGGTAGGGACAATGCCTGGCTCCTGCAAAGGCTTAATTAGTAAGAGGCCATGAGCACTCCCATTTCTGAACATCCAAAAAGTTCAGGCAAAAGTCTGTCTACTTTGCTAAACTTCCTAAAAGCATATGGAGAGTGACCATGACCTCTCCCTAAAAGAAATCTCAACCCTGAGAACCCACTGCACAGCACACTGAAATGTCAAGTACACTGAAGCATATGAATACAAGAATAATCTCGATGATCTTTTTTTTTTTCCCATGAAGCTGTTCCCAGCCCCTTTATTTACTAGTTTGTATTTACAGCATAGCTGATAAACCTTAAGCACTAATAGAATAGAACTAACATTGCTTCCAAAGGTCTCCTTTTGGATTTGCATTGGAGGATTTTAGCTCAAACCTTATTTTTCAGTTTTCAGGCCTATCCTCACTTAGCCATAAAATCTGCCAGTAGTATATCATAAAACTAACACCAGCTACATCATTATAATAATAATAAGACCTGCCACCTGTGCCGAGCAGCAGGCCAGAATTACTTGTTTAATTACTGCCTCCACCCTGTGAGGTGGGTATGGTCATCCTCCTCTATCTTATAGAGGACAAAACTGCAGCCCAAAGTGCTTGAACTTGTCCTAGGGTGCACAGCTAGAAAGTGGCAGATGAAGGTTTTGAGTCCAGATCTGTACGACCCCAAAACATTCACCCATTCTACACACATCACTGCCTAGCATAATACCAGGCAGAAAAACATAATCTAGTCCAAAGAGGCTAAAGCCCTTTTAAATGGAAAAGTGGGTTAGTAAGACTTGCACAGATAAAACAATAATGCAAGGCAAAACCACCTTCCTGCCTATAATTTCTATAGATCAAAAGTCTTCTTTCCCCTTAAACTAGAATAATTTCTTCTTTCCTCAATTCACTTTACCTATTGGAACAGACTACAAGGGAGGTTTTTTTTTTAAGATTCTGGGCTCTCAACTTTTTTTTAAGGCAACAGAGACATCTTTTGGCCAATTACTGCAACTGCATGGTGATAGGAATGCAAAGTTAATACACTATGAGCTGCACTGGTGAGCCATTTTCTATTATCTGTTCAGTGATTCCTCAGTCCCGTGACGTTTCAAAGCTGATACAGCCTTGGCCCACTGACCACAATAGGAAGTTTTTCTGATAAAGAAAGGCAAGAGTCAGGATCTGGATCCACTACCTGAAATGCAGTTCGATCTGAATGGATCCTTGGGTGGTGCTGCTGTTCCTGGAAGGCTGAAAAATACAGCTGAATACGTTTGTCGTGCCAGGACTGGCCTTCTGCCCAGCATAGCGGGTGTCAAAAGCCATCATGGAATGGGAAACCAAGTTAATGGACTTGGTTTGGTTGGAAAAGCTTTCATAGAGCAGTTTACATTTCTTGAAGTCGAATCTAAAAGGGAGACAAGGTATTAAACTCTGTTTTCAAAATTATCTAAATTCGAGACAACAGAACAAAATCCTATGTGTACCTGAGGTTTTATGAAGAATAACTTTCATTGATTTTGTTAACAGACACCTCAAAAAGTATTCAGTGTCATTGTGCCCTATCTCTTACTTTTCATTTCCAGGAAGATGATCTTGTCCACAAGAACTCCATGAGGAATAACATTGTCTAGTATGCTCTGGGTGCATTAGCATTCTTGTTTCTCATCTCAAGTCTGGGAAGGCTATAAACGTGTAACAATCCCTGAGGGATGTCAGGGTCCCTTTAGACCCTTCATCTGTCGATTCCTAGCATGCCTGCAGGATTCTCTCTCCAAAGTCTGCCAAAGTTTTATATAACCACGATAGCTTCCTGGAGACCACCAAAACAAATACTACTCTTCATACAGAGAAATAATGCAACTGATCCACCAAGAGAAAGTGCATTTAATGCTCCCCGCCCCCTTTTTTTAATGACAGAGAAAGCTACAATGTGCAATACATAATTTATTCAGTACCATCATGATATTCCATACAGAATTACTTCATTTTGTAAAAAAAATAAATAAACTACGGGCATACCCAATCATCAGGAAAAAAACCACTAGCTCACAAGACAATGTGGGACCCAAGGCTCGTTATACCATGATTTATTCAACTGAGTTAGATATAGGCCAGGATGGATTCTCAAGGGGAAGATAAGAAAAAAAAAGAGTGTTTCAGTAGGGAAATCTCTAGACTGGAAGTCCTGTTTTCAAATACTGAACCACTTTTCCAGCATATCATCTTAGGCTAGATAAAAATTCCATCTGAAAGATAGAAGTCACATCCACCCAACCTCATATGGTTGTCAAAAGATCAAAATGAAAAGATGCTCAAGTGTGAAACACAATGCAGTCTCAAAGACTCCCCACCAGTAATCACAAATTCTTGGTCCAGCCAGACCATGCAAGTGACACACTAAGTGAATCAACAGGCAAAACATGCCCTATATGAAGGCAGCCCAAGTTGCCCCTTGGTTTCTCAATGCTTCCAAGTGAAAACACAGGCCCAGTATTGTCAAAGCTTTCAACTTCTCAAAAGAGGCTGAAATCCAAACTCTTTACGTGAAGTCCCCAACTTTTAAATGTTGGCAAGGGAAGCAGTCATCATCGCTGCTCACCAATCAGCTCTGGGTCTCCCCTATGGCAGACACACCAGAGCCTGTACTTCTGAGTCCTCTGCACTTTGTGGGACCATCTTCTAAAGCCACAAGGTTTGCGGCACATTTAAGTACCATTCGGGACCCCTCCAGGGCTCTTGCTTTTCTCGCTGGCACATCAGGACACTGGCTGCTCAGCCAGCCACAGCGACTGTGTAGCAGAGCAGCCTGAGGACCAAAGTGGACACATCAGGAAAAAAGTCTTCATTTTTTCCAAATCACTGCTGTGTCTGCATGTCTGGCACCTACTTTTTGTCCCCTGTGGCAGCTTTTATTTAGTATTATTTCATAAGCTGCTGATGACTTAGCATGGCAGCAAGATTACATTAGGAATGTACTGTAATACAACTTTTTCCATTGAAGCCTTACACTTCACTACACCCTAGGCTATTTGGAATGTCTCCCCCTCTCCTTGCAACTGAAGTACAACTGCGGTGGCTCTTTTGTCTCTCCCAGTGTTAATACAAATACGGCATTCCATCAAAGTTGTATTCTACAGATACCATTAGCAGCTTTACAAGCTTTCCATACCTGGTTCTAGAGCTCAATACTTTTAAAATACTGGTCAATTTGGGGCAGGGAGGGGAAGAGGTGAAGGGATGTAGGAGGTACAGGTTTCCAGTTTGGGAGTGAAGACATCACAGGGATCAAGAGTACAACACAAGGAATATAGTTATGGTATTGTAATAATGTCCTATGTTGATAGGTGGCAGCTGCACTTGTGATGAGCACAGCATAATGTACAGAGAAGATGAATCATTGTTGTACATGTTAAACTAACATAACCTTGTGTGTCAACTATACAATTTTTTAAACACTGCTGACATTAAAAAAACAACAAGGCAGCCCGGGTGGCTCAGCGGTTTGGCGCCTGCTGTCCGCCCGGGACATGGTCCTGAAGACCCAGGATTGGGTCCCGCGTCGGGGTCCCTGCAGGGAGCCTGCTTCTCCCTCTGCCTGTGTCTCTGCCTCTCTCTCCCTCTCTGTATTTCATGAATGGATGAATAAAATCTTTTAAAAAACAACAACAACAACAACAACAAAAAAAACACGACCGAACACCAGTCAATTCTTAGGAAACTGAAGTTTCATATTATTTCTGCAGCTCTTTCAAATCCATCAGTTTCGGCACCAGGTACAGAGGTCACTGAAACATCCTAACAACCTATCTTTACTGATAAAGCAGCGAATGTAAACTTTTAAAAAGCACTGTGTTAGCCAACCAAAAAGCACTGTAGACCACCTACACCTCTAGCCACAAACCACCAATCTGCAACCTCTGCTCTATGCTAAAGCAAAATGTGTGTACCGTTGGCAATACTGTTACTGTGATGCCTGTCACTAGGAGTAAAATAGTACCATTAAAGCCATACCTGGCTAAGGAACCAGGACTTTCTTTTCCTTTTGGATCTTTCAGCTCCAGACTTACATTCACCATATCGATGAGGAAGCACATGCACGTGTACACTTCTCCACTTAGAATAGTCTGCAAAATGAAAATGCCAAGCTGAGAAGGCGGTTCATAGATCAAGATGTTAATCTGTTTGCTGCTCTACCTTCTCTCCGCAGGTGAGCTGGAAGGACCCATGAGCGAGGTGGCCATTGGCAGGGACTGCAAGAGTTAAGAGTTACAGGACAGCACGGGTCTCACTCACGTGAATTCTTGGGTCTTGTAAATCGTAAGGCCGCATAAATTCCTCTATGGGCTCTCCAAGGTTGTTCTCCAATAAACCACGGATCAGCTTGTATTTGTACAAATCCAGGGAGCAGTGGACTGAGGAGAGATTGCCATGGATAGATATGTCTGGCACAGTATGACTTATTTCTCTGAGAAAAGAAAAATAAGTCACTTTGGCAAATAAGTCGGGAATTTAACAATGACAAAGCTCACACCCAAATGTAAGAAAGAGCTAAAATGTACCCACCTACATTATCAATCAGTTCATTTCTAACTTCCAATAATAAAAAGTTAATGTGGCTCCAAATGAAGCACAACACCACAACTGAGCATCATGCTTCAGCTACCAAAAGCCCCCTTTCTCTGAAAATACGTACTTATGAAGTCCCAAAATCTGAGCTAGCTAAATAATCTATTAATAAAGAAAAATCTCGTGAGACTCAGAAAGAGCTTAAACACTACAATTGGGAGGGCAATAAAGAAATGGCAACCTCTTCATTTAACTCTTCAGATTTCATGATAACTAAAGGCAGACACCAGAGTTTCATGCTGAATCCAGATGAGGCATCAGGATAAAATCTGAATCTGTTACTGGTCTCTGCCGAGATGGGCAAGAGTACGGTTGAGACGCTCGGGTCAGGGGCTGGTATACTTCATCCCAACACTGAAGAGCTCTTCCCTCACCCTCTTGGGGTGAAGGGGGCAACATGGATCCTGCAGGCACCCATTCTGAGTATGTACAGTAGAGGACTGGGATTGAAAGTAGAAGAGGACTATAAAAAAAATTATTTTGTCTGCAGAGAAAAACCTATATATGATCAAGTAAAGAAAGAACAGTGATGCAAGGCACAAAGAAAGGCTGGGCAGGACTACCCAGCTTCCTCTTGGCTTCCTGTTTCTGTGGTGAGAGGGTACCTCATACTGAGTTATTATTGCCTATCAGGGCTGACAGTATAATCACCTGCACATCAACACTGATGGAAGCGAAGCCAGTCAAGTTTACAGAATCAGGGTAACAAAGCACATTTTTTGAAGGGGAAAGCATTACTTGAAAAGACAACAAAGTGTTCATTTCTAAAGAATGAAGCTCCTCCTAAGACTGCTAGGCCAGTGAAGCTAGAGAGAGCCCATGCCAAGCATAACTGAGTGCCAGCCAGGGAGCACTCGAATAACAAGTAAAAACGAAATGCAAAAATCCCAGAGAGAGCAGCAACACAGTGTCGTTAATCCAGAGAGAAACAAAAAGGTGGCATTAAATGGCTCACCCAAACCCAAGAACCGTGAAGGGAGTGGCCAAACAGGGATTAAAACTGTACTCCCCACAAATAAGGAGACTGCTTGTCAAAATGCTGCAAATGAGAACCTCTTTCATTAGTTGACAGCCACATCCCATCTCTGGCTATAGTTGAAATGCAAGCATTGCTGCTTTCTCCAAAATTAATGTCCCAAATGGACAGACATCACGCACTGTGTATGGGCTGGGCCAACATAAGTACCACCAAGGGCCCTTGCTCACATGACCCGAGCCTGGGCCTTGAGAGTCAGGTTCTGGTGGTCTCAGGTGAGGTCTGGGATTATTTCTTTTCAAGACATTTCCCAGATGATCCCACAGAAGTAATGACAACTGCAGCAATGCTCTAACCTGCAAAATGGGAGTCCTGTGTTTGAGACCAATGAAAAAGTAAATTAGAGTCAGTTCATTAGCCTTTACGGAGTACTTTCAGATTGCTTAATAGAGCAAGGTGGGCAAAGCTGCGTCTCAATAGTTACTCTGATTAAATGGAGCTCCAGGATATGTAGCAAAACCAGGTCCAGAATCTATTGTGCTTGAAACATAGAATCCAATTGTCACCTCTTCCAAAATACGCCACCCCCCCATGCCATCACCACCTCCCTGCGTCTACCGTCATGCCCGTTGGTCTTTGTTTCCCAAGGAGCAATCCTGTAACAGAGTTTGTAACACTGAAACTCTAAATTAGAATCACTTTCTAATTTGCTTTCTTATATCCCTGTATCATCAAAATGTAAGCTCCAAAAAGACATAAGGTTTTCTTCCCATCATAGTAGCCTTCATGTCTAGCACACAGTTGGGACTCAATAAACATTGCTACCTAGAAAAAAATAACAGAACACCCATTCTCTTCCAGACTTACCTTCACAGCACTGATTTCCAAGTTATTAAGATTCTACCTAAGATAGACACCTATTCAGACATAAACCACTCACTTGTCCAAATTCCTTTCCACCTGCAACTTCAGCCGACAAGGCTCAGTTAGGAGACTCCCTCCCGTCTGACGCACGAAATAGGAAGGGAATATCAGATCTCCACTGCTGTCATCAGAGGCCTTAGAATACTCTCGTGGACGTCTCTCTGCAGCAAAGATATCCATGTCTTGCAGATCCACAACAATGCAATCCAGCAGGCAGACATGATCTTCTACATGGACCCAAGGAAAGAGAGAGAATGAAGAAAGTAAGACCCAAAAGGGGGATCCCTGGGTGGCGCAGCGGCTTGGCGCCTGCCTTTGGCCCGGGGCGCGATCCTGGAGACTCAGGATCGAATCCCACATCGGGTGCATGGAGCCTGCTTCTCCCTCTGCCTGTGTCTCTGCCTCTCTCTCTCTCTGTGACTATCATAAATAAATAAAAAAATTAAAAAAAAAAAAAAAGACCCAAAAGGGAATGACCCTGAACAAAACTAAAAAGCTAAACAAAGTTCATTCTGTCTTTGGAAAACGTTCAGAACTGCCTGCTTCAAAAATCTGAGTATCCAAAAGTCTCCACTCTGGCACCAAGGCCTCCCTCTGCGACGCTCCCGTGCTAGACACTTCCTGTCTGCTCCTCTTCTATGCCACACACATACTGTGCCACATCCCTTCAGTGTCTCACTACTGTCCTCAGATATGAGCTGAACCTAAAGGATTTATGACCAAAATGGTTTGACAGCCATCCCTCCCAAAGATATCCTACAGGGGTCTCATGTAGAGATGATGTAACCCAAAGGCTTACAAAGTTTTCCAGCAACAAAACTATTATCCTGAACAAATATGTAATCATTTCCGCTACTACTGATCTCATCCAAACCACCATCATTCCCTCCTGGCCCACCAGAAATTCCCCTCCAATATACCTACGTATTCCCATCTGGCCCTCACAAAACCATACTGCCCACAAAATACCTGTGTAATCCTTAAAAAAATAAATGAGGCCATAACATTCTCTTCCTTCTACGCTTTAATGATGATGCTTAATCCAAAGTTGTTTCTGTAAAACTCCCCCTAAACCCCTATAAAACCCTGCATAAGCCCACTGCCTACTTTTCCAACTTTATCTCAAGCCATTCTCCACCCTGCTCCTGAAGCCTCACTCACGGGCCTCCGTCTCCCCAAAACTGCCAAGTCCTTTGCTATCTGAACAGCCTTACCTACAGCATCGCCCTCTCCTCTTGATCTCAGCTAGGGCCTCTCTGTTCTTTCCTCCTGCACCATTCCATCCTTCCTGTAACATCTCACTCTGGCCATAATGTAGGGGCCCACTTAGTGCCTCTCTCATCTCCTCCACAGAGCGGCAGAGCCATGTCTAACAGCATGCTCATACACAGGACAGCCAAATTACAACACCAGCATTCAGCCCACACTAAATATATCAGTTCTTCAGACTTAAAATTCATCTGTGCAAATATTCTTAAAACACCTCCTCTCTGCCAGCTATTTTTCTAAAGTCCAGGACACTATTCTAGGATATAGCAGTGAACAAAACATACAAATATCTTTTCCCCTATGAAGCTTATACTCTAATATAAAATTGTAAATACAATGGAACATTACTCAGCCATAGAAAAGAATGAAAACTTGCCATCTACAATGACATGGATGCAGCTAGAGGTTACTATGCTAAATGAAATGTCAAGCAGAGAAAAACAAATACCATATGATTTTACTCATATGTGGAATTTAAGAAACAAAACAAACAAGCAAAGGAAAAAAGAGAGAGGGAGAGAGATAAGCCAAAAACCAGATTTTTAACTACAGAGAACAAACTGATGGTTATCAGGAGGGAGATGGTAGGGGGATAGGTGAAATGGTGATGAGGATTAAGGAGAACACTTGTCCTGATGAGCACAGGGTGATTATGAAGTGCTGAATAACTGTATTGTACACATGAAACTAATATAACACTGTTAACACACTGGAATTAAAATAAAATTAAAATTTAAAGTTAATTAAATTTTTAAAAACCCAGAAGGCCAAAATCAGGTTCTTATCTGGAATGACTAATGCTTAAAGAACACCAATAACTGGATGCTTCCTGTCTTTGCAAAATTGTTACTTATAGTATCTCTATTGTGACCTAATTCACACTAATATTTCTTAAAAGTTCTTTGATTTTTTTTTTAGAGTTATACAGAACAATAATTAAGTAGAAAAAGGATAGTGTCTAGACAGAAACTTGCAAGGATATGTCTAAGGATGCAGGAATCATTCTTCTTATATTAACTCTATCTTTGGGCAACGGCCTTCACCTAAAGGAAAAAGTCCTAAGAGACCATCTAAATCCCTTTATTCACACTGTGTCTTGCTCATTTAACTGGACTTTAGAAGTCACCCACTGCTAAAATCAACATGCTAAGATTCTTAAGCTTTCTAAAAGCAATATCAAAATCAGACTATCACTAAAGACTCACTACCGCTCTGATGCATCCCCTCGAGGCACCCACCAGTCTCATGAACTCCCCACCTTTCTCCTCTTTTACCTGGACTACTGGAAACCTGGCTAGCAGAGGGCGTGGCTTGCTGCTTGGTCGAGGTACTTGGCACAAACTCATTCCTCAGGCTGCCTGGACTCATTCCAACAGGAGGCATCATGAACAGCCCCTCAGAACGCGTTCCCTTCGGGTCTTCTGTGCTTGTCATTTTCCTCATACTGTGTTTGGGGGTACCCGTTGGGGAAGCTGAAGGCACAGATTCCTGGGAAGAAATAAAATAAAACTAGAAGGCAGAATGGAGGTGACTGCATCTTTACTCTCCTGCAAGTCCTAACCCAGTCCTTAGACTCTTCAAAGACTCTATGGCACTTGGTACTTCCCAAGCCTCCCAAATTCCATAAACAAAAGGGTAACGGATTCATGACATTTCCTGTCACATGTAATTATTTGCAGAGATGTGACTTTTAATTCAACACCTGTTGAAAACGACAGCGATCTTGCAGGAATATATTATCTGTTGGCTTAAGATGCTGTTGGTGGTTTAGTCTAGGTCAAACACAGCAAAAGCAGACCTCTGGGCCATAGGATATAGGTTGTTGCTTTGCTGGAAGGGAGGGGCTTATTATTCTAAGAAAATGTATCTGTAACAATATGGTTCCAACGGAATCAAGTCATGGTACTGTGTCTACACTTCCTAGAAGTTACTCCTTCTGGGTTTACATTTCTCATCTCTTTAAGTAACTGCAAATGAAAACAAAATGGAAAGCACAGGAGGCTGACTATTCCTATTATGTTTCTGTTCAAGGGCATAAAAATTAAGGGCAAATACAGAATAACACAAATTCTGCAGTTCTAGGGATCCTTGGGTGGCTCAGTGGTTTAGCGCCTGCCTTTGGGCCCAGGACATGATCCTGAAGTCCTGGGATCAAGTCCTACGTCGGGCTCCCTACATGGAGCCTGCTTCCCCTCTGCCTGTGTCTCTGCCTCTCTCTCTCTGTGTGTCTCTCATGAATAAATAAATAAAATCTTAAAAAAAAAAAAAACTGCACTTCTATTGAAAACACTACACATTTTTCTTACATATTTAGTACCTTCAGTTCATTGCTAACGGGGCAAATCTTTGTCACCAGAATGATTCATTAATTGACTTTTAAACTTCACCAATAAATAAATAAATAAATAAATAAATAAACTTCAACCACGCCTCCATGTTATGTATTTGCAGGGCTTCTGCACCACTGACCCACTTTCAAAGGCATGTTGGGGGGTAAGAGGAAGAATGGGTTTCCTGCTAGTACTGTCCTAAATGTTGATTTGTCTCAGCATTTGAAAAAGAAATGGTAATACTGTTCTTCCCAGTACCTTGAGTACAGTGATTTACAAGTAATAGTGGGGGGAGGGGAGGGGGACAGTTCTTACTTTCTGCATTTTTTTTTTTTGGAAGGCAAATTGCTAGGTAACTGCTCTTATTTAGATATTTCGACATTAAAAACCTTCCCCTTTGCTTAATTTATTTAAATTCTAGAGAGTAGTTGTTGGTCTTTCGCTTGATTCATCTCTACATCCTCTCTGTAGTTGGTTTAAATAAATCAATGGCTTGAGGAGATTAACTCAAAGCTTTTGAAAGGCTGACTTAGAAATTATGGTTTAAACGTAAGCTGTGGTTGAGAAGAATGAAAGGAAAGCATATGTAAAAAATCCAAGCCTGCACTCATTAAGACATGGATTTGTGTAAAACAATCCCAAACACACTGGAATAGTGGAACTCAAAGGCAAATAACCCCTCTGCAAGCTTTGATTTCAGGAGTATTTCCTGTTCTTTAACCACTGGAATACATATTAGACAAACCTCACACATGCAAATACATCAAAGGGAAAATGTAAATGCAAAGTGATTTTTGGTGAAGAAAGTGATTCTTCATCTTGGCCTAGATCAACTAAGCCTGACTGTGCTCCTGCAGAGCGGTAAGCTCCACAGACATGTTTATCTGATTACAAAGACTTTACCAAGCTACACACTCCAAGCAGCCCTTATGGAATTCTCCAGAACAATCATTGGCATGTAACAAAATAAAGTTTTCCTGGGATTTAAGGGAATCAGATCATCAAGAAATTACTGCCTAGAGCCAAAAAAAGAAAAAATTCCTTTATTGGTCCTTAAGAAAGCCTTCTCTACAAGGGAAGGAAGTGACTCATCGAAGGGACAAAAAAGTGATAAGCAGGCTTTCCCAAATAATGTGGTACTTAAAGAGTTAGTTTTTAAAGTTTTCTTTTTAAAGCATATGAATGTGAATTGTCTGCTGAATCCCATAAGGTTTTTGATAATAGCCAGAAGGCAAAAAGTCTATTATACCTTGAAGAAAAAGCGATCCTTGTATGCACTGCCACTTAAAATCAAATCCTCAAAAACAAATACAGGAAAAGTCTTTCATTAAAAATGCTACAGACTATGTGCTGTTATTTGGCTTATTTAACAAAACAGAAACTCATATGCAAAAATTTCTTCAAATATTCTGGCAATTCTTTAGAGGTCAACTTCCGAGTTAGCTCATGAGCCCATGTATAGATATAACCAATACAGAGCATCAGCCCTTCACCTTTTTAGGAAGGGCAGAGAAACGACGGTGCTATTCCAACCTGATCACCCATCCTGGTTCTAGCACATCTCTTCCTAAAAAATTTAGTCCTCAAGACAAAGATTTACCACAAAGATATCCTACTAAAGAACTTACTGTGGGCTCAAAAGACAGCTCCAACGGAGGGATTCACTCTCCCGTGGGCAGTGATGGCAGCAGAGCTGGAGTTCTTCCCTCTAATTATTTTAATGAACTCAGCCACACCCTTTAGAAAATTCAAAAGAGCTACAGCTACACAGGCCAGGGTCAGTAAGGCACATCACAGGGACAGCCTTCCCCAGTTAATTCTCCCCACACAGACCTAAACCTAATAGTGGGAGGTAAAAGTGTATCACAGTTAAAAGCATATGGAAGGCAGACACACCAAGTCTGAGGCTCACGCTGTACTTGTGACTAGCTGAATTATCCAAAAGGAATGATTCACCCTATCTAAGTCTCAATACCTTTAGCTCAAAAAATGGGGTTAATAAAACTAGATACCCCCTCAGGGTTGCTAAGGAGGAAAAACTAGACAAATATGTAAAGAGCTTATCACTGGTTTATGTATGAGAAGCATCCAATGAATATTGGTTATTTATCGCTATTATTGCCAGTCCTAAGATCTCATAATGAAATCTTGTGTACCTCCTCTTTCAAAGGTTCTCTCACTATTGATTAGCTATCAGACTAAAGATGGGCATAACCAGCTAGGAATTTCAGTAAGTGCTTTCCTGACAAGCTAACATGAATTTGTTCTTAATAAGCAAATATACTACAAAGCTGCCATGGAAACCAGCAAGGTTCCATTAAAATGCACACCTAGAACAAGACCCCCTCCCAAGTTCCAGCAGCAGTAGTCTCCTGGACTGTGGAAATGGGTGGGAGGGGCTCATTAGACCAACACTGGTACCAAGTCTGGGTTTTACTACATGAATGTAAAATGAAAGCAACAATCTTCAGCCCAGTTACCTCTAAATACTGTCCTAAGAAATAATTAAGTGCTAAAGTAGCTTTAAATTGTAAAGCCAAATACTGTATAAGGTGTTATTAGGAAGATATTCTTGAACAGGTTCAGATAAACCATGGGCCAAATCCCATCCTCTGAAAAAAGGCAGGTCATGTAAAAAGTTGATCACTTATAAGGTCAGCCTGTGAGAAAAGCATCATACAGACAGGATGGTCCCATTGGTTTGCTTGCATACAATTGGTGAAGGTTATAATTTTCACTATCTCTATTAAAAGGTTAATTTAAATGTCAAACAAAATGTCAAAAAAAAATTGTTCAAGTCACATATACCACAAAAGTAACAGCAGTTACAAGTCATCTTATGACAATATACGAAATCTTCAAATGATGCTCAAATACTAGTTGGACTGAAAAGGTAATGGATACAGATTGCTCACCTTATCTTGTAAGGAAAATGTCCCAGGAAAACCAGCAAAGAGAAACTTGTTCTTAACTTTCAACTTCCCCAAGTTTGCCACAATCAGATTATTTGATCTGGAACTTTCAGGGATAAGGAGAACAGGAGCACCCGCCTCAATGTCCAAGAGAACCCGTGAACAGCGCTGGGCTTGATCTCTCACCTGAAACAGGAAGAAGAATGGACTCACAGACTCAATCAATGCCCTAATTTTATAATCAAAAAGCCTCCAGTTCCCCAAAGTTCCATGAATTCATAATTCCAAAACAACTAAAATCAGAGTATAGTCCATGAGCAATATGGAGTCACATTAGAAATCGGTTAACAAGATAATGGAAAACCCCAATTATTTGGAAAGTAGACTCTACACTTCTTAATAACCCAAGGTTCAAAAAAGAAATCACAAGAGAAATAGAAAAATATTTTGGAGGGAATCCCTGGGTAGCTCAGCGGTTTAGCGCCTGCCTTTGGCCCAGGGCGTGATCCTAGAGTCCCAGGATCAAGTCCCGCATAGGCTCCCAGCATGGAGCTTCTCCCTCCCCCTGTGTCTCTGCCTCTCTCTCGGTCTATAACAAATAAATAAATCTTTAAAAAAAAAAAAAAGAAAAATATTTTGGCCTGATAAAGAAAATGTAACATATTCAAATTTGTGGGACACACTTAAAACAATACTTAATGAAGAATTTATATTAAATAAGAGTTTTATAATATACATGAATAAAGATTAAATCAGTGATCAAAAAGCTTCTATTGTAAGAAGCTAGAAAAAGGAAAAGCAAAATGAACCTGAGTAAAAGGGAAAAAAACATAAAGCAAAAATCAGTTATTTAGAAAACAGATAATTTTTAAAAATTAAACATTAATACAATACCCAAGAACTACAGAATATACATTCTTTCCAAGTGTACATGGCATACTCATTGAGAATATGCCTCAGTCATAATACAAGCCTCAATAAGTTAATTATTTGAAAAGACTGATAAAACAGACAAACCTCCAGCTATATGAATCAAGAAAATATGAAGAAGAGCAGCCCTGGTGGCCCAGCGGTTTAGTGCCGCCTTCAGCCCAGGGTGTGATCTTGGAGACCCAGGATCGAGTCCCATGTCCGGCTCCCTGC
Source organism: Vulpes lagopus (assembly GCF_018345385.1). Lineage (NCBI taxonomy): Eukaryota > Metazoa > Chordata > Mammalia > Carnivora > Canidae > Vulpes > Vulpes lagopus. The sequence goes on from NC_054831.1 coordinate 133,258,316, forward strand.
ACGGAGCCTGCTTCTCCCTCTGCCTGTGTGTCTCTGCCTCTCCCTCTCTCTCTCTCTGTGTCTGTCATGAATAAAGAAAATCTTTAAAAAAAAAAAAAAAAAAAAAGAAAATACGAAGAAAACAAAAATTGTCACTATCAGGAAGGATTGCAGGACATTGCTACAAAAGAACTTACAAAATTTTGTTTTAAAGATTTTATTTATTCATTTAAGAGAGAGAGGAAGAGAGCATGAGTGAGTGGGAGCAGGCAGAGGGAAAGGGAGGAAGAGACTCCTGGGTTAGCAGGGAGCCTGATATGGGGGCTCAATCCCCAAGGCAGATGCTTAACTGACTGAGCCACTCAGGCACCCCCAGAATTTACAAATATTGAAAAGATATGGGAACCTATGAACAACTTCATGCCAATCAATTGACTATTTATTTATTTATTTTCAAGCTGACAATTTAGATGAAGTGGACAGAGTCCTTAAACAACAAATGCACAAACGATCTACAGCTAGCATCATATTTACAGAATGTTTTCTCCCTAAGATAAGGAACAAAGCAAGGGCATCCCCTCTCACCACTTCTATTCAACATTATGCTGAAGTCCTACCTAGTCTGTGCAAAAAGACTTATAGGTTGGAGAGGAAAACATGTAACTCCCTTATTCAACATAACATAATCATTTATGTAGAAAACCCTAATGAATCAAAAGGAATTAGGCTAAGTTTAGCAAGATTGAAGGATAAGAGGTCAACATGTCAATATATGAAAGTTATATTTCTTATACTTTGAATAAAAAATTGGACACTGAAATTTTTAAAAATTGGTATCATTTATAATAGCATCAAAATTTCAAATACCTAGGGAATCAATTTAACAAAAGACATGTAAGACCAGTATAACCAAAACTACAACACAGTACTGAGAGGAACTGAAGACCTAATTAAATGGAGAGATATGCCATAGCTGAGGACCAAAGACTCAGTATTATTATTAAGATGTTGATTCTCCAGACACATAGATTCAATGTAATCAAAATAAAAATCCCAGCAGATTTTATTGTAGAAAGACAAGCTGATTCTAAAATTTGTATGGAAAAACAAAGGTCCTGAAGTAGCCAAAACAACTTTGAAAAAGAACAAAATTGGAGGACTTACACTAGGATTTCAAGACACACTATGAAGCGGCAATGGTTAAGACAAGATGGTACTGGCACATAATTAAATATAAATCAGTAGAACAGAACAGAAAGTGAAAAAAAGACACACATGCCTATATGGTCGATTGCTTCTCAATAGAAGTGCCAAGATAATACAATGGGAAATGGAACAGGCTAGCTATATATATGAAAAAAAAAAAAAACAAAATTCAGCCCTCACTTCACAAAATATACAAAAATTAACTCAAGGGGTAGCTGGATGGCTCAGTCAGAAGACATGCAATTCTTGATCTCAGGGTTGTGAGTTCAAGCCCCAGGTTGGGTGCAGAGATTACTTTAAAAATCTTTAAAAATAATTAGCTCAGGGATGCCTGGGTAGCTCAGAGGTTGAGCGCCTGCCCTTCAGCTCAGGGAGTGATCCCAGGGTCCTGGGATCGAGTCCCACATCAAGCTCCCTGTAAGGAGCCTGCTTCTCCCTCTGCCTGTGTCTCTGCCTCTCTCTGTGTGTCTCTCATGAATGAATGAATGAATGAATGAATAAATAAATAATCGTTTAAAAAATTAAAAATAATTAACTCAAAAAGACTTCTAATAGAGAACAGAAGAGAAAATTTTCGCCACCTTGTGGTGGACAAAAATTTCTTTGACAAGAGACAAACATTGTGAGAGAAAAAAATTGGACTTCATCAAAATGAAAAACTTCTGCTTTTCAAAGAATAGTGTTAGGGAAGTGGGGGGAAAGCCAAAAACTGGGAGAAAATATTCACAACACATATATCAAAAGGCTTGTATCCACAATACACAAAGAAATAATATCAATTCTACAGAAATTTTCTGAAAATAGAAAAGGGCATACTTCTAGTTCATTCCACAAGGACAGCACTGCCCGGTTACCAAAACCAGAAAAGGCATTATTTTCTATTCCCGAACACTACAAACTAATATCCCTCAGGAACAGAGATACAAAAATCTATAACAAATCAAGAAAACTGTGTAAATATCCACAGATAGTACAGAGGTAAGTAAACATGGCTGTATTCCAATAAAACTTTATGAGTGTATATATATATATATATATATGTATATTCTCATGGGCCATAGTTTGCCAACCCTAGAATAACTGAATTCTTTTCCCCTACGATTGGAAACAGGTGAGGATGTCTGCTGTCACTCCTTCTATTTAACATTGTACTGGAAGTATAGTGAAGGAAGAAAAAGAGACGAAAGGCATACAGATTGAAAAGGAAAAAGTAAAGTTCACAGACAACATTATCATTTATGTAAAAAAAATCCTAAAGAACCTCCAAAAGTAGCTGGAAGTGGTAAGTATATCTAGCAAAGTTGCAGGGTGCAAGGTCAGTGTATAAAAATCAACTGCATTTCTATATACAGTCTACAGAAAACTGGAAATTGAAACTTAAAATATCACTTATAACAGTATCAAAAATATAAAAGATCTAGGGATCAATTTAATAAAAGATACATAAGACCAGTAAACTCAAAGCTACAAACACTGCTGAGGGAAACTAAAGACCTAAATAAATGGAGAAATATGCCATACTCAAAAGACAAACAGAGGGGATCCCTGGATGGCTCAGCAGTTTGGTGCCTGCCTTCTATGATCCTGGAGTCCCGGGATCGAATCCCGCATCGGGCTCCCTGCATGGGGCCTACTTCTCCTGTCTGTGTCTCTGCCTCTCTCTCTCTGTGTGTGTGTGTCTCTCGTGGGCAAATAAATTAAATCAAAAAAAAAAGACAAACGGATAATATGAAGATGTCATTTCTCTAAAAGCTGTCCTACAGATTCAACACAATCCCAATCTAAATTTCAGCAGGCTTTACTGTAGACACTGACAAGCTGATTCTAAAATCCATGAAAGAGCAAAGAATCTAGAAAAGCAAAAACAATTATTTTTTAAACTTTTTTTAATGATTTTTTTTTTTTTAAGGAGGCTCCATGCCCAAATGTGGGGCTTGAACTCAAAATGTGGAGATCAAGAGTCATATGTCATACCAAGTGAGCCAGCTAGGGACCTCTTAGCCAAAAGAATTCTGAAGACAGTTCCTTATAATGTTAACCACACAGTTATCATGTAACGCAGCAATTCCTCTCTTAGGTATTTATTTAAGAGAAATGAAAACGTACATCCACACAAAGATTTCAATGCAAATGTTCACAGTAGTGTTATTCATAATAGCCAAAAACTTGAAACTACCTAAATGGATATAAAGTGGGTGAATGGATAACAAACTGTATTACATTCAATGAACGAATACTACTTGGCAATAAAAAGAAATCACATTGCTATTGCAGTGTGCATCCACAGATGGATCTCAAGAGCATTATGCTAAGTGAAAAAAGCCAGAGAGAGCTACACTGTACGATTTCACTTTAGAAAAGAAAAGAAAAAAGAAAAGAAAGAAAGAAAAGGAAAAGAAAAAAAAAGAAAAGAAAGAAAAGAAAAGAAAGAAAGAAAAGAAAAGAAAAGAAGAAAAGAAAAGAAAAGAAAAGAAAAGAAAAGAAAAGAAAAGAAAAGAAAAGAAAAGAAAAGAAAAGAAAAGAAAAGAAAAGAAAGAAAAGAAAGAAAAAACTATTCTGATGGAAAGCAAACCAATGGCTGCCAGGACACAAGGATTAGGAGACTGCCTGGGGAAACAAGGAAACTTTGTAGATAACAGAAATGTTCTAAAAATCTGGACTTGACTATGCTTACAAGACTATACAATTGCTAAAACTCACTGAACTGTACTCTTAAAATTGCTTAATTTTACTATAAATTATACCATGATAAAGAGGACCAAAAGTACAATACACTAATATAATGAAATGTTTCTCATCTATTGATCAGTGAAAAATACAGATTACAAAACAGAACCAATCTTAATTTTCTACTTCTTCATAGTTTTAACTTTTTTGGAATAACCTCTAAAACACATTTATTACTTTCTAAACAGAAAAAAATATAGCCTTTATTACATAAAAAAAGCTCTTCTTTCTTCTGGTGTTAAGTACATAAGTCAGGAGAATTTGCAACACAGTAACTAGCTACCTTTTTCACTTTCTAACTGTACTTGAATTGTTGGTATTGTCTATCAGCCCATGGCTGCTCCCTGTTTGCTTTGTTGAGTAAATTCTAGAATTACAAATTAACTCATATTCACTGTAGCAAACTTAGAAGGGAAAGACAAACAAATAGAAGAAATCTGATATCTTCACAACCTCACCTCCAGAGATAAAAGACTGTGACCATTTCGTCAGGTTAGTGTAAGAATTCAGAATGGGAACTCTGAAGCCTGGCTCCCTGAGTGGGAATCCCCACTCTGGCCACTCAGTAGCCTGGTGAGCCTGGGTAACTTGTTAGATCTCTGAGTCTTACTTTCCTTATCTCTAAAACGGGAGGAATCATAGGCCCTACCTTCAAGAGCTGTCGTAAAGACGAAATGGCACCATACCCTTGGAGCACGTAGAAGAAATCATCTAGTAGCATACGACTCTATTTTATGAAGTTCAGTGCATGAAGGGGCAGACTCAAAACTGATACACTAATACCCCATAGCTCTTACTTCTCCAACAGCCTTAGTTACATGTTACATGTTCCCCCATTAAGGGAAAAGCACAACTGTGAGTTAGCTAGAGTCCCAGACAAGCAGAGTAAAGAATTACTGTTTCCTCCCTGATAAAATGGCAATAACACACCTGCCCACCACTCCCTCACTGACTACAATTCATAACTAATTATATTTTTTCCTGGGTTATATCATCTCACTAAAACATGAGCTCCATTAGGGCAATGACCCTGTCTTTCTTGTTTTCCATTATGTTCCTAGCACCTGGCAGACTGTATGACACATAATTTGTCAATGAACATTCACTAAATAATTCACAGAAATGAACAAACAAGGTTGTCCTAAGGATCAAATGAGATCGTATATGTGAAAGCACTCTGAAAACTCCAAAGCATCGTTAATATATTGTTAAGCGAACGTACAGCATATTTATTTTTTGTATCTCCATTTTCCTCCAATAATTGAGAGAGAATTGAGCAAGAAAAATAACTTGCTGCTGGTGACACAGCTTATACTGGCAACACCCAGACTCCAGATTCTTGTACTAAGATTTCAAAACTGCAATACATCTTAGCTCCACCAAAAATCTGTACTCCCAGTTGCTCAGTGAATAAAAGTTTAAGAAATAAAAGAAAAACAGGTAAAGCAGAAGACACAGGAAAATCATATCACACTTCTGGGGTAAAAAAAATATTTGGCCCAATCGAGGAAAATGATGCTCTTATAATTTCAAATATCAAGATTAAAAAGAAATGTCAAGTCCTACTGGATCATTATTTACAGACACCAGAAAATACAGGAATAAAAATCCAGCTACAAGTCACAGGTAGAGGATACTACCTGTCACCTGTACAATAGTAGGAGAAAGCAATTTTAAGTTTCAAAATAGCCTCAATTTTATCAACAAAATAGGTCTTTAGCACTCTCCATAAATCTAAGTAATGCAAAATCTTAAACCTAAGTATTTTAAACAACTAGGATTAAAGATCCTTGAGAAAATCAGCTTTTCTTTAGAGCTCACACACTTAGCACTGTTCAAAACAGAAAATCATTCCTTTACCATCTACTTGTCTTACTTAACTCGATATTACAAAAACTTCAAAGACTATCCTGTTTAATTTCTGCTTAACCCAGGAAGTTAAGCCCAGTTACACACTAACGCACATTGTCTCATTTCCTACTGCTAGGGATTCCTCACAGTAAAACTGCTGCTTAAACTGCATAGGTGAAAATAATCATTTTAGGGGTACTTAATCCTAATAGACAACATTTATTAGAAGTATTGAACTGAGAGTCACAAAAATGTTCATCACTTTGACCAAACAATATCATTTACAAAATTCAATACTATAAAAATAATTCAAAAAATGGAAGAAAAAAAAAAAAAACCTAGGCATACAATGCTATTCATAGAAGTATTACTCACAAGAATGAAAAACTGGAAGCAATTTAAATGTTAAAAAACAAGGAAATGGTTAAGTAAACTGACTTGATGGATTATACAGTTATAAAATAGGATTGCTATGAAAAATGCAAAGCAAAATGGAAACAGGTTATGAAAAAAGGTTAACATGCTGGCTTTCAAAAGTGAATGCATAAAAGTAACACACTTTACGGTACATTACTATATGTACTGTATGCTATTCCTCAATTTATGTTTCTTTTAAAAAGCATAGGTAGGTGGAATTAAAATTTTTTAAATTATTTTTAAAATAAGTAAAAATAACACAAAAAAGCATAGGTAGAACATAAATGTAATAATGCCATTACACCATTGTTGGCCCAAAATAAAGATATAACTAAAGGATATTAATATTCTTTAGGATATGAATTAAAAGGAATTCTTCTACATTGCCAGTGGGAGTGCATAATGGTTTCTGAGAACAATCTTGCGCGGTCTTTTAAAGATAAACGTGCATATACCCCACGGCCCAGAAATCCTGCTCAGAGAGACTCTTAACACGTGTGCACCAGGAGACATAGTACACAACAGCAAAACACTCTAAACAACCAAATGTTCAACAGGAAAATGGATAAATCTATTTTATCTATTTTATTGTTATACGCAATAAACTACAACAGTGAAATTAAATGAAAGGCAATCACATGTAGCAACCTGAATGTATCTAAATGAAAATGGGGGTGGGGAAGCAAGTAAAAGAACATTAAACACAGCTTAATACCATTTTTATAAAGATCAGAACAAATGAAGCAAAAAATATTATATGGTAACTTTTTTTTAAGGGACCACAAGACCCAAAAATCTGGAGAGCAGTTACCAAAGGAGTTGACAGGAATGAGATGGGATGGGGTACGAACACATGCAGCAGCCTTAGCGATGTTTTAATTTTTATTTTGGTTGTAGGTTCACATATGTTCATTTTATTATCATACTTTGAAAATGACATGCTGTAGGTACTCTTTTATACGTGTCAAATAAGTTTATTTTAAAAGTTTCTGGAGAGAAAATAAAAGGTCATATACTCTATGATTACAACCATGGAAACATGCATTGGGAGAAATTTAAAAAACAATGAAAACAAATTAAAACATACCTGGGATACTAGGACACAGTAAGATCCTCTTTTCCCACATTCCTTATAATTTGACTCTGCTTTTATAAATAAGTACATATTTATACATATATATGTATATTTTTTCTCAACTAAGTAGGCTCCACGCCCAGTGTGGAGCCCAATGAGGGCTTGAACCTACAACCCTGAGATCAAGCCCTGAGCTGAGATCAAAAGTCAGAGGCCTAACCAACTGAGCCACCCAGGTGCCCCTGTGCTTTTATATTTTTAAAAAAATACATTCTCTCAAAGATACACAGGAAACTAGTAACATGATTACCTCCATAGAGAGAAACTGGCTGGTTAAGGAAAAGTAATTGAGAAGGAAACTTTTCATCAAATGTCCTTTTACTTTGATTCTGTACTAAATCAATATGGAACATATTCAAAAAATTTAAATTAAAGACTTTAAATGTTGTCACTAAAGACTGTTATCAATTTAATTATAATCTTTTACCTAATGAAGCTTAAAAATAAGTCTTACAAAGGACTATGCCGTAAACATTTTCTATGGTTCCCAAACTCTGTGAAGACACCAGAAGACACCGCCACACACTCACATGTGTGCTGTCAGGACATTTTAAATTTGGGGGGCAAATATATCATCTGTCGGACAATGCATATACTAGACTGAGATAGTTCACGTTCAATGTTAGATCACGCTATATTCCTTTCATGTTACATCTTCGTGAAGCCAGGTCTCCAGCAGTTGCTGAAAAAGCCAGTGCCATGAGACAATGAATGTGGGACAGGAAATGAGGGCTGCCGTGTCCAGCCTGGTCCCAATTCTGAGAAGCTGTACAGTGCCAAGGGGCACTTACGTCCCTATTAGCAAGTAATTTATTTACAAATGAAATAAAAATACAAGTCTTTCACTTCTGTGTCATTTTTTTAAAGAGCTACTGAGTCGTTAGGACACATGTACTGCCCAAGTTGTTTAGACTGAACTATTTTTTAAATGGAAAGACCTTGAGGTGTGTCTTTTGGCTAAGGACGTGCCATGGAAATATTTCCAAAACACTAAGAGACCCACGAATGAAGAAGTTAGAAACTGTGAATCTATTTGGAAAAAACTCTCTTTATATAATCGGTATGTTCTTTGGAAACATTTTCGAAGAGAAGTATCTCCACTAAAATACCAAAAGGGACCAAAAGTGTTAGCCACCAACTTCATCTATCTTCTTTAGAGGAAGCTAAAGCTAAACCTTAAAGGCCATTAAAACACAACACAATGAAGAAGGGATGTAAGCTCTCTAATTACGGTAGGACTCCTGCAGGTAGTCGGCTACATGGACCACACTAGCAAGCAGGTAAGTACCTAAAGACCTTTCCCTTTTGCAGTGAAGTTTTCCAGACTTTTCTCTAGAGGCTTAAAAGTTCTATGGATAAAATCAGAAAAGCAACCCAGGGTAATGAGCCTTCCTACCGTCTGCCCCTCGATAGCAGCTCGCTGGCGCCCTAAGACATCTTGCAGCTGAGTGAAATGCTGAATGAAGGCCACCACCTCTGCCTGAAAGCGCTGTGTGTGGACATACTGCACGGACGCCATCTGGAGGCTCACTCGGACATCGTGTTCTCTCCGGAGCAGAGGGTCAGGCCGGCCGTATCTGGGAATAAGCGCAGAAGTATGATTTGGGAGCCAGATACCAGTCAGCATTGGAAGAAAACAGGCTCATTTAGGGGTTTCCCTAGAAAACAGCTTTAGCTTTTGAAATGCAAATCCACACTCAGGTTGGACAAAGTGAACTCCAATACTTAACTCCTTCTCTAAGCTGTGGCAACCATGTTAAATAAAGTCTGGTGTGATGGCTATGGCTATGAACAGACGGGCAGTCCTGGTGCTAGATTCCCCCCCCCCCTTTTTTTTAAGATTTTATTTATTTGAGAGTGAGAGAGAGCATGAATGAAGGGGATATGGACAGAGAGGGAGAAGCAGCAGACTCCCAGCTGAGCAGGGAGCCTGGGGCTCAATCTCAGGACCCTGAGATCATATACTAAAGCCGAAAACAGATGCTTAATCAACTGAGCCACCCAGGCGCCCCTAGACTCCCTCTCGATTCCAGAACTCACACAGAAGCCACCTGTGACTCATGCCTCTTTCCCTGCCTTTAGGGAAAAGTGAAGAATCACTCAAAGACTGTAACAACATGGGATTCAAAAGAGGACAAAAATAAGTCCATGAACCAATGGGTGGAGAACATTAGGCAACAGAATCAATGTTTCTACGGAAAACTGTCTCCTGGAGGTAGAAAGAAGTCTTCTTTTTACTTCAGGGCAATGTAGGCCAAAGAGGTTTAGCATCTACATTCCAAGTCAAAATTAGGAAACTTTTATGATGGGTTTTCATTTTAAAGGACATGGTATCATAATAGTAAATTATATGGGACACAGTCACAGGGGAAAGAAACTCAGAGTTGCTTAAGCACCTATTGTGTGCCAGGTAGATAGGAATTATCTCATTTTATATTAATTATATATTAATTATTAATTATCTCATTTATCAGGGCACCTGAGTGGCTCAGTTAAGTAGCTATTGTTGGCTCAGGTCATGATCCCAGGTTCCTAGGATGAAGCCCCACTCGGGCTCCCTGCTGGATGGGCAGCCTGCTTCTCATTCTCCAATACTTGTGCTCTCCTGCTCTCTCTCCCTCTCAAATAAATAAAATCTTTAAAAAATTATCTCATTTGGGCAGCCCTGATGGTCCAGCGGTTTGGCACCTCCTTCAGCACAGGGTGTGATCCTGGAGACCCAGGATCGAGTCCCACGTCCAGCTCCCTGCATGGAGCCTGAGTCTCCCCCTGCCTGTGTCTCTGCCTCTCTCTGTGTGTCTGTCATGAATAAATAAATAAAAAATATTTTTTAAAAAATTATCTCATTTATCATAAAATTACACCACTGTGGTAGATAGTAATATAAACACATCAATCTACATTCTCAGTAGACTATGATATACTCCCCCTAAAAATGAAAGAAAAAGTTCTCAGATATCTTTGGGGACAGTTTTTCTCAGCTCTAGTTAAACATGAGAATCACTTTAGCAAATCTTTAAAAAAAAAAAAGACTGAGCACTTCCCTAGAGCAGAAAATCCGGGGGCAGAGCTGGATATCTATATTTTCTAACAGCTGCCTAAGATGTTTGAAAACCCACTTTTAGCCTTCTGAAGAAACCATTCTTTAAAAACTACAAAGGCCTAAAAATGCCTTTTAAATTCTAAAACTGAAAAGATTCAATATAGATTGTCTTTATATAGAAAAAAATGAATATGACATCCATATCATCAACAACTTTTTCAGGCTGAAGTTATTCCAGAACACTGAGAACTAAATGGAAACTGATCTAAATTCGTACCCTCAATATTTATTATTTATTATATTTTATTTATTTATTCATGAGAATAAAGGCAGACGCTCAACCACTGAGCCACCCAGGTACCCCAAAGGTAAAATTTTTTTTAAACTTTTATTGTTTAGCCAACAAGAATTTGAAACAGCAAACAAATATGACAAAATGTCAAATGAGAAAAATTGGTATTTTTACTTGAAAGTCTGGAAGATGAGTGCTTCTTCCCCACTTGTAGTGAACCGCTCTCTGTAGAATTCTCCATGGGCTGTAAGGTCACTCAAGGACAGGCTCCCAATGCTTCCCTGTAAGGCCAGGTCTCCATCTAGAGTTGTTAAAATTAGAACACATCCTTATGTATCTTTTTTCGTACTACACCTTAAATATGTCTGGCACAAGAACTGATATGCACGTCTCAGACTTTTCACTATTTATCCAAATTAAATGTCAAAAGCAAATTTTCATTTTCCAATACATCCATCAAAAACATTTTCCACATTATTTCAAATGGTCTCAATGCAGAAGTCCAAAGGGAGTTGAAACAAACGGCTTATCATGCTTTAACCTTTATAAGGGGGAAGAAATTAAACTGAATGCATACACAAAGGGTAAAACATTTCTAAATACAGACAAAATGAGATCCTTTCTGAGATTAAGACCACTAATTAGAATTAGTGAAATAGCAAAAGGTCTATTAATTGTACTATGAATAAAAGAATCAGGGAGGAAGTGTCAGAGATATGTCAGGTATTCAGGCAACATTAAGTGGGTGTTAGTGTGATTTAATAAAAAGTGCAATTAATGAGACAGACACTGGAGACAGATTTAAAACTACTCTGGTATTTATTACAAGAATGAAACCCCTTGAAGGTGGAAAAGAACAAAGAAGGATGTTAAGACATGCGCACCTAGGATGTGAACTTATGATGAATCATTCTTTACATGGTGTGGATATTAAAAAGTGATACTGTGAACTGCTGCTTCCATAAAACAAGTTCTATCATCGTAATTAGCTCTACAAAGCAATGACTTAGGTGTTTATATTTGCCATGCTAGTTCAGCTCTCAATGAACTTAAGTTGTTATATATATGACCCTTGTATCTCTGACAAACTTATCCCAATTTTAAAGGCCTATCTCTTCTGAGCTTTTAGAAATTAATTTAATCTACACCAGGCATGAAATCTCAATTCTGGGTCATTCCCTCCTCAAAAGACATTCTTGTTTATATCACAAAGTCAACATTTGAGCTCTGTGATCTTCCATTATTTCACTATCTGTTCCTTAAGGAAGGAACGGTGTTTTATTCACACTTTATAAACCTCTACTACTTAGAACTTGATGTGTCTGATCACTTGTGTTTAACAATTTCAACCTGCAGAGTCCTATTAGAATGCCAGCTGTGCCACGTCCTCCTACCTAAAATCACACCGCCTACTGGCGGCTCTATTTATGGCAATAGATTAAATATATACCCTGGTTTCCCAGGTGTAATTATTAATTATGTCCCTTTTCACTCTCAAAATGTCACAATTTGGACAAAAAATTATATATAGTCACCCTAGACAGAGTGTGTTAAAAACACAAGATAGATGCCAGCGCCCCATCCCAACCAAACGAACCACATTTTGGGGATGGGGCAGGGAGTGGGCAAACACTTCTATTTTTAACAAGCTGTCCACATGATTCTTATCCATAAGCCAGTATCTGGGAACCACTATCAGCAAGCATAGCTAGACCAAGAACTTTTTGGTCTAAGCCACTGATCCCCCACCTTACTTTGCAAGTGAGGACAATTAGATTTGTTGAACAGGAGGCTCAAGTTCTTACCAGATTTTGCAAGTTTGATTTCTCTCCACTTACCAATCATTTCCAGGTGTGCCACTAATTTGGACACACTTGCTTTAGCAAGCTCACTGGTGGTCTTATTCAGCACAAGAGAGAGCGAATGAACCTAAGAACGTGGGAAATAAAGCAAGACAGATCTTATTAGGAGAGAAAAGATACATGTCAGGCAAACAGAAACAAATTGAGGAAGATACAGAAAGGCTCAGCAAATTTGAAGTAAACACTTTTGTGGATGCCAGTTTCATTTTTGCTTTCTTTTTCAGTCACATATAATCCGAAGAGAAAGCTGATGAGAAAGAGGCTCAACTGAACAGCCTAAAACCCTGGGCCTCTGGTGTCGTCTCTGTGCTCACCTCATCTACACTTCGTTAGTGAAACATGTTATATTATAAAACAATTTTTCTCACTTTTGCATCTGTTTTTAATATTGCATTATTCTGTAATTACTCATAGAGATTCTTTATGTCTTACCTTAAGAAATCCATCCAAGCAAAATGATAAATATGACTTAGAATTCTGTTTACTGACTAGACAAATATTTAATAGAAGTCTCTGGTGACCAACTGGGACTTCACCTAGGAACTACCATCAAAGATTTTCTTTTCAAGGGATACACAGAAATAGGAACACCAAAATCCTGTCTTAGGAACCACAATCCTTGTAACAAATCCTGTATTGTAACACTGCCATTTCAAATATCAAAGGACTTCTATATATAGGATGCATTGAGACAGGTACCTTAGCGTCATCAGTGGGGATAAGGGAGCAGTCGGAGAGAAGGAAGGTGAAAAGTCGAAAAGATGGGACCTCAATTCACATTCATTGCTTCCAAGTACCAGACTCACCCCTGTATTTTCAGTGCCTGCCACTAAGCAGGTGCTCAGTTAAAGTTTGATGAATCCACAATAAGGAGGAAAAAAGACGGGGGAAGGAAGAAAGAAAATAAGAAGAAGAAAAGAAGAGGGAAGAACATTTGTAGAGGAAGGCAGAGAAAAAAGGAGGGGATTATTGTAGGTGCAGTGGCCTTGGAGACCGCAGAAAGCTTCCTAACAGACACACAAGTCTCAAGGAAACGAGATTATTATGAAAGAGGGAAACAGAAAGCTTCTAGTCACTTACGTAATCACCCAAATAACAAATAGTGAGGCTAAAAACGCTTTGATTAGAGGAATCCAGCTGTCACAACCACACCCTGTTTTTTTCTTTTTTTAATTTTTATTTATGATAGTCACAGGGAGAGAGAGAGAGAGGCAGAGACACAGGCAGAGGGAGAAGCAGGCTCCATGTACCCGGAGCCCGACGTGGGATTCGATCCCGGGTCTCCAGGATCTCGCCCTGGGCCAAAGGCAGGCGCCAAACTGCTAAGCCACCCAGGGATCCCCAACCACACCCTGTTCTTAACGTGAATCCTAACATCACTAAAAGTGGGACAATCAGATGTTGCATTCCCCCGGGCATGACTCAACAAGAAGCACCCAGCGCAACCTACAGGGTGTTCTTAACACAAAGGTGAACCTGAATCTGAGGAAGCCTCTAGAGCTAACTTCCATTTCTAAAATTAGAAGATCAAAGAAGTCAAATGGCACCAAAAGGAAACCAAAAGAAAAATCCAGAATGTGGGACACTCTGCAGGACACTAACCCTGTGTCCACAAGGTTTCCACAAGCCAATGGCATGGGGGGAATGAAGACTGGTTTTCTTTAATTAACAGAGGTTTAGGAGATATGACAGCTAACATAACATGTGAACCTTACTTGAACTCCCAACCAAAGGAGTCACATGGTATTTTATTTAATTCTCCCCCTTTTGTAGACGAAGAAACTACAGTTCAGAAAAGTGAAGTATTCCAATGAATTGCAGAGATCACAGAGAAGACATGAAGTTTCTTAACCATTCATTTCTCTATATATAATCCACTAGTAAAAGGGCTACTCTGAGATAATCAGAAAGATCTGATTATGGATTGAGGAGTGTTATAGAATACCAAGAAATTCTCATTAATTTAGTTAGATGTGGGTATATAAGAACATGTTCACATTTTTTAGAAATGAATACTGAAGCATCAAGAGGTAAAATCATGTATCTGGAATTCTGCTTTCTTCAGCAAAAAGAAAAAAGGAATAAAGTAAATGTGATGAATCTTAAAGGAACAGAGTAAATGGAAGTTCATTAAACTATTCTATTTGTGTTATGTTTGAAATTTTTCACAACAAAAATGTTTTCAAAAATTCTTATTCTACAATAGCCCATTGCCGAAGGGCATTATCTGGTGGTGTTCTTGTGTGAAGCCAGCTACATGTATCTGTGCAAAGGCCTCTGGAGCTCTTCCACACCCAACACCAAAGGGTTCCTGAGGCCATTCATGACTGGTACCCCAGGATGAAAGTCACAGCTACAAACACATGAGGTCCAAAACAATGACTGAAGCCTCTCCAGTTGCCATTCATCTGGCTAAACAAGGTTCCAGAGGTCTCAGAGTGCCGCAGAGGCACTCATCCACAAACAGAGATGGGAGAGGTGACACTGATGCATGCCCAACTCTGCCCCGAAAGCTCTTCCATTTCTAGAGGAATGCAGCCTCTTGCCAGCTAAGGAAAGAAGACAGCAACTGGATTAAACATGACTCTCCTCCCTGACTGTTCCCCAGCAGCAAGTGCAAGTCCGCATTTGCTAAGACAAGTAGATAAAGAACTTCGATGACATGCCCCCAAACAGTGAGTTGAGCTGCTGCTTACACATCTTACTGTGCTAAGCATACAGAACAGAATATAAACTTAAAATCAAATTCTATCTTTAAATGTTTTTAAACATTTACAATAAGAGCATCAAGGACAATTGTAAGTCTGGTAATCCACATAATAGCAAAGCTATAAAAGCTATCAATCGCTGAATGCTCACTTCCTGCCAAGCACTGCGCAAAAGGCTCCCCTCCTATAATTATCTCACCTAATCTTTGCAACATTCCAATGATGGAGGCACCACTCAACACCTCCATTTCATCGATGAGAAAACTGAGAGAGAAAGAAGTTAAAAATTGTGCCCAAGGCCACACAGCCACAGGTTACAGCAAAAGTGCCAGGATTCAAACCCAGGCAGTCTGACCTGAGACTTCATTCTCAATGACTGTCCTGTTGCCTCAGTGAAAGCCAACAATGTTCTAAGTGAGCAGGGAGAGAGGATCAAAGCCACATTCTAGAATAGCTACTACATCCCAGACACTCAGCTAGGTACTTTACATACATTACCCCCATTTAGTTATCTTAATTAACTGGATGATGGAAGACCAGCAAACTGAGGCTTCAAGAAAATAAGGCATTCCACCAAACTGCAGGACCGAAAGGAAAAGTGGACGGTTACCTAAACCATTTATTTTTCTTGCCTCCAGATGGGATTTATGCTAAAACCTTACCTAAAATATTAACAGACATCCGGAAGACTATATATAGCTCCCCTGTCAATAAGATCTATTTCTTAGGGTGAATGAACAAGGGAAATGATACCTTGAGATCCAGCTTAGTGTTAACTGGATCCTGAAGTTCAGACTCTAAGAGAGTGTTTGATTCTGACTTCACATTTTGTAGAACGTCCTCAGGCAGCACCTTCATTGCATGGTTGTCGGCAGTGGAACCAATTCCAAAAAAATCTAGTATCACGACCCAGGTTTGTAGTGTGATCAGCACATCCAGGCAGTTAAAATCAACATCAATGTTCCGGTTAACTCGATTATAACTGGAAGTGAATTCTGGATGTTTCTTATCCACCAAGAATACATTGATATGTACCAAGGAATCATCAAATTTACTCTTTCCAGCAAGTATCTTGGGCTCATCTACTGTTGGTGAAGGAGGTGGGGTCAAGGGACAGTCCTTGTCTTGGACTTCCTTTTGCTTCTTCCGGGATGCTGAGGTGGGTCTTTGATACAGCTGGAAGACATTAGGAGCCTCTTCCATGTGGGAAGGGAGAGACCGAGGCATGTCAGGATACTCCACATTGGATACTGAAGGACAAGACTGAGAAAGATATTCTTTTTGTGCTAAACTAGATGGCTTAGGGGCTCCCCGAGACACCATCAGGTTTTTATATTTAGAATCTGGATTTTTCTCCAGTAAGTCTTCCATCAGCAGAGAGCGCAGGGCAATCTGAATAGATAAAGTCTGAGGATGGTCTTTACTGAATTCCACCTCAAAATCCTGAAACTTTAAGCTCACAAGACCCTGGGCCCCCAAAGTCAGATCTCCACTTAGCTGGACTTGAAGCTCTGATATACAAAAGTTGGCTTGAATCTGGGTAAAAGATCTGACTTCCTTCAGAGACAAGGACTTTTGAGAAGAGTTAGAAAGGCTGGAGTGGCTGAACAATCCATTCTCCTTCCTTTCAATAGAAGGTTCTCCACAGGTACTGAGGGAAGGCAGAGGAGAATTAGGGCAAGGTAAGGAGGTTGCACTGGCCGGAAACTTATTCAGATCTTCACTATACACAAGATTGTCCAGCGTTTGTAAAACCTGCTCATACACGTGCTTTGCTAACACCACCTGCAGTCAAAGAGAGAAATTCAGTTATCCCACTACCAATTATTAATTGCATTCAAATGCACCTGCCCACAAATTTCCAAAGTTGATGTTTATGGGTTTCCCCACGATGTTATAAATTAGTTGACTGCAGGACTATCCCTTCTGTTCCTTTTCTGTCCTTAACCTGTCATGACCCATGTCTACTGATAAGGCCCTCCCCTCCTGCTTCCCCCAGCACCTCACAAAATAATCTTTACACAATGTTCAATAAGTACTGTTGACTATAGGCCTGAATCTGTAAAATCACTCTTTCTAACCCACAAAAACAACTGCAAATACTGACAAGGACACTGCCAAAAGTCTAATGTGGTGATACCACAGGACAGAGAAACAAGACTCGCGGTTCTTTTTTTTTTTAATTTTTATTTATTTATTTATTTATTTATTTTTTATTTATGATAGTCACAGAGAGAGAGAGAGAGAGAGGCAGAGACACAGGCAGAGGGAGAAGCAGGCTCCATGCACCGGGAGCCTGATGTGGGATTCGATCCCGGGTCTCCAGGATCGCGCCCTGGGCCAAAGGCAGGCGCCAAACCGCTGCGCCACCCAGGGATCCCAAGACTCGCGGTTCTAAAACTCGCTGATCACCACCAATTAGCCTAACAACCTTTGTTTAGTTCAGCTAAACAAAGTGCTTTGTGGGCAGCCCCTGGTGGCTCAGCGGTTTAGCGCTGCCTTCAGCCTGGGGTGGGATCCTGGAGACCTGGGATCAAGTCCCATGTCAGACTCCCTGTGTGGAGCCTGCTTCTCCCTCTGCCTGTGTCTCTGCCTCTCTCTGTGTGTGTCTCTCAAGGAATAAATAAATAAAATCTTAAAAAAAAAAAAAAAAGTGCTTCATAATCATAATAACAAAAAGCCATGATCACTTATGTTTCCTCTCCCCTTATATTTTGTTTTTGATTATAACTTATTAAAAACATTTTCACACAAGTTTTTTATATATTCATAGGCAATTTTTTAACAGAGAAATTCCAAACAAATATAGAAATGGCAGAGTTGAAAAGTGCCTGTTCTAAGCCCCTACTGAACTAACGTGTACCATCAGAGGCCACCCGTGGAATAAGCCCTTCTATGAAGGACTGGAGGGGAATGTTACAGTGGACGGATCCAGATCTCCAGACCTGCACAAAATCATCAATCTCAGCATCACTAACCCAGAGACAACCAAGCATTACGTGCCTCTTGACATAATGCAATAGGAGGACCCAACCCCACTGCTGAAGTGTCCTAGCCAAGAAAAAAAGGAACCTGAATCCAGTTAAACCTGTAGAGTTAAGGTACAGTATTAAGGTACAGTATTACAGAGAACAAATTGAGTGACGCCATAAACAAACAGCCAGAGCCAGACTGTGGGACAACCTACAGGACAACTCACCTACTTGTCACAATGCAGTAATAGTGTGGGGAAGAAAACGAGAGGGAAGCTAAACCAAGACCCACACAACATATCACACAAACACAATGTACAGGTCTCATTTGGATCCTGAATGAAACAAAGCAAAAGTGAAAAGACCTTTTTTTTTCAAGTAATCAAAAATGTCTCTGAAATCTGAAAATGGATTAAAATTTGTTATGTTAACCAAGGAATCCTCATTTGGACATAATAATACCATTTTAGTTATGTAAGAAAATGCACGTTGACTACAGAGATACATTCTAAATATATAGCAATAAAAATGGTATGACTCTGGGATTTGCCTTAAAAATAGTTCACCAAAAGGGGTACTTGGGTGGCTCAGTCAGCTGAGCGTCTGACTCTTGATTTCAGTTCAGGTCATGATCTCAGGGTCATAAGATTAAGCCCCAAATCAGACTCTGCACTGGGTGTGGAGCCTGCTTGAGATTTTCTTTCTCCGTCTTCCCCTCCCTACCCTATCCCCACCTAAAAAATAAAAAAGAGAGAGAGAGAGAAATGAGACAAATGTGGCAAAATACTGATAACTGCTGCATCTAAATGATGGGTACGTGAAGTTCATTAAACTATTCGACTGTATGCTTTAAATTTTTCATAATAAAGTATTTTTAAATTATTAAAATTATGAATTATTAAATAATAACTTAGACTGATTTACAATCATTTTTAGAAGATTTTCATCAAAAATCACAGTAAATGAATGGTAACCATAAGAACATTAAGTCAACATGATCCAACAGAATTCATGTTATAGGGCAGCCCAGGTGTCAATGGTTTAACACCACTTTCTGCCCAGGGTATGATCTTGGAGTCCCGGGATCGAGTCCCACATCAGACTCCCTGCATGGAGCCTGCTTCTCCCTCTGCTCTGTCTCTCTCTCTCTGTCTCTCATGAATAGATAAAATCTTAAAAAAAAAAAAAAAAAAAAAAAGAATTCATGTTAAAAAATAGATTTCAGATGAAAATGTCAGTCTAGTAGCCACTACTGGTTATGCAAAAATTTGGCCAAGATAGGAAAGCTTTGGGGAAAGTTCCCTCACCCAGGACTCATATCCAGGAACTACTGATGTCAAAAGGTACACACATTCTGTGAACAGCACTCCTGAGTTACTCTAGAGCAACTGCCAGATACAGACTAGTGACCAAGTACTGCCCAAGGCTGGGGTCCACTGTCCTAAGATCCTGCCTGTCCCTGCTGTTTTATAACAATACGCTCTTTGCTCTCATCCTTGTGAAAGCAGGAAAACGGACACTTCTGAAGGAAAAGGGATGACGGTTGTATACACATATACTCACCACAAACACAGGCGTACTCACCATACACAAGCGCATGTGCAGACACACACACACACACACACACACACACACACAGAAATCCCTATCCTGGCCCATTTCATTTCAAAGAGGGCACAACTAATTCTCCCTTGAGAGGATCTGTCAACAGCTCAAATAATCAGATTGTTTCATAGGCTGAGCCAAGTATGTCAAAAGAGTGACAAGAACTATATCCTCCTGGGAAAGACAGGCTCTGATTTTTTTAAGCAGTAACTCTGTTTTTGAATGGCCATGAAATAAAAGAACTGCCTCCTCCTTCTATAGAACTCACTGTTCCTCCACATGAAGGTGGCCAACAAGACTGACTCCACAGCGATGAAAGCACACAATGAAAAGGCGCCACTTTCACGGAACAAGTTATCGACAATAATAGGCAGTCACAACATCTCTTTGAATTTACATATTCTCCTTCTAACATTTTATATATACAACTATATAACAATATATGGACACATCAATGTGGTATAAATATAAATATAGGAATTCAAGTGCCCAGACATGAAAATCAACAGGTGTTTACCTGAACTGGGTTGACAAATTTCCCCTCGATCTTCATGATGCTAGAAGTTCCCAGGTCATCTGGACTGAGGGAGAAAGTCAATTCAGATTCTCTCTCTATAGGGATCTTCTCCAGTTTAAACTGAA
Organism: Vulpes lagopus; assembly: GCF_018345385.1. Lineage (NCBI taxonomy): Eukaryota > Metazoa > Chordata > Mammalia > Carnivora > Canidae > Vulpes > Vulpes lagopus. The sequence continues at coordinate 133,278,755 of NC_054831.1, forward strand.
TGGTGGTGTTGTTCAGGATATGAAAAGCTGGCATGACACAGAGAAAAAGGACAGATTGGAAATACTAATACTTATTACACTGTTGCTGATGAAGTGTAGGGTGGATAAAATAGTCTGTGAGTTACCATTAGAGCAAGACAGCCTTGTCTATGATTGAGTGCAAACTCATAGCAAGACCAAGACCAAAACTCATAGCAAACACAGGTACAACATAAATTCATACACAAAAAGAAACAATATGCTCTATTTCGTGGCTTCAAAGTACAATGCGATGAATATTAATCCAGACCAGGTCTCTAAGCTTCCCTTAGCCTCCCATGCCAGCATTTTCCAAAGCAAACTGCTCATCCCTACCCAGCTTTCAAGTACAGATTGATCCCTCCTCCTACTGGGCCTACATCAAAATCAAGAACACTACCAGGTTCTAAGTGAACACCTTTTATCCCAAGCAGAGAAAGCAATCTTTAGGTAGGATGTAAGTGAACAGGTAAATTAACACCTGAGAACCACAAATGAAGAAATTCTCAAAGACATGAATTTCTTCACCAGTAAGTAAAGCCAGGCTTTAGGGCTCACCTGATGTTCATGGATGCCAAGACTAATAGATTGAACTGTTTGGTTTTTAGCAGATCAGATCAAGAACACAAATATAGGCATCTTATCCCCAGACCCTGAACCAATCCATTACAGAAGATGGTAGAAAACTGTTAGGAAAATGTAACATCCACAGACTAAATTTTGTATTCCACTTTCAATCCCTCCAGCTATCTTGGACTATAATATCTAACTAGCAAAGATCTACAGCTTAGAACTGAAAAAAATCAGATGTATTTGACTAAAGTAAATAATACTCTGACAGACTCCACCCTCTAAAGCATTCCTGTAAATGGGCACTCATCCAGTGTTAAAGGGGACAACCTTAAAAAAAAAGAAAAAATTCTTATTTTGCCAAATATGGTATCCAATGGGAAAAACTGAAAACATACCAACCTGGTATGAAGCATTCTATTAAAATTCTATTTTGAAAAAAATAAAATAAAATTCTATTTTGATTTCTTAAATACTCACTGGGGACAATTCTAAAAGAAAAGGTTTTTGTTGTTTTGTTTGGTTGGTTGGGTTTTTTTTGGTTGTTTTTTTTTTTTTTGTTGTTGTTGTTGTTGTTGTTGTTGTTGTTTTAAGCAAAGTACCACATGCACTGGGCTTGGAATCTTTAGACAAAATGAGACAAAAGATTTGCGCTCCTCACCTTGACCTCTGTGCAAAGATTCAAAGAAATCATGTCGGGTAAATTGAGCTTCCTCCTGACTACTGGCACTGACAGACCCAGAAGAACAAAACACCCGGCTTGCTTCGGATCCAGGACCCTCTCTGCCTGCCAATTGGGTGCAATTCAAAGAATATAACTTAATGTCTTTAATTTCTACCCGCAGACGGTCACTTCTGGATTCATCATCTCCTGACACAAAATTCTGGATGAATATTTGTCCCAAGTGTCCCACCAACAACTCAGGACTCCCAGGCTTCCGAGGGATAGAAACAACAGGGGATTCAATATTTATGTTCAAGATTAGCTTTACGGTGTCGGAATGAGACCCAGCGAGGCCAAACCCATACATTTCATTTTCTTCTAAGATAAAGGATTCCCGGGCCTTCCTTGGAGTTTCAAAGAGTGATACCATCTCACTGTACTCCGCCGTCTTGGTAGCTAGTACTGTAGTGACTTTGGTAGCTGCGCTTTTCAACATACTTCGAAAATTTTCTTCCAGCTCATCCATGGACAGGGTCAACTCCTTCAAAAATTTAGCAGAGTGGTTATAATGCAAGGAAGCCATCTTCAGGTTGAGAAAACACTCCTGCTTAGATTTCTCAACAAACGTGAAACTCAAAGCTTCGCTGAGGGCTACATCTTCCAGTCTAACAAAGACAGATTCAAAGTACCCAATATCACTAACGATATTTTCATAGCCTATGGAATTCCCAATGCTGACAACATACTGGTTCTTAACATTATCTTGTGTCAAATCCATAAGCTGCAAACAGCCCAGAGAACCATTCATGTCAAATGTGCTACCCATTGAGACATTAACTTTCGTGCCGCCAATACTTGCAGTTGCAATTTTTCTGCCGTATTTCTCGCCATTTGCCATTCCCACCGTCCGAAGTAGCAGTAAATTAAGCCTGTGGATTTCCACTGCAACCTCAGTGTTCTGTTCATATGTAGACTGGTAAGCTCCTTCTTCCCTAAAGCTTCTTTCAAAATCAGTCATTAAAGGCTGAGGACTCAAATCATCTTTTTCCTTAGGAAAAGATTTTTGAAGAAAACCAATCAGTTCCACAATTGTCTCCGGGTTTAGGATAATATCCAGATTATTCACCTGTAATGAAATCACCTGAAGAGTGCTGTCCAAATTCATCGACGGGCACTCTGAACTCACAAACTGATATTCCAGTTTAATGAGGGACTCCTGTTCTTTGGTGAGAATTTTGTCAAGCGAAACACCAGTAGCTGATGGGTCATTTAGTGTGGCAGCATTAGTGGGATGGGCTGCATTGGATCCAGAGACGGGAGACTGGGCCCTGCTATCCCGGAGGCTTCCAGTTGGAATATCAAAGCTCAAGTTCTTATGTGAAGCCATCAAAAGGTCAAAATCAGCACCGTACGTCTGCATTGTGTCCACCAGGAGCAAGCCATGAACGGTCAGGGAGACCTCAACGTCGTAAGGCCTCTTCACAAAGTGAGCATTGGTCCCAAACACTTTGAGCACGGAAATGTACCGGCCATTGCTCTCCACTCCAAGCTGCATGCAGTTCACCTTAAATTCAGCCAGGAGGAGCTGCGACTCTACCAGAACCTCCCGGGTGTGCTGCTCCAACATCACAAAGCTCTGGGTTAAATTCATTACTGAGTCTTGCAAACTTCCCCGTTGCCCTCCTTGGGGAAAAATCTTCTCTTTAAACTGAGTGTCTGAAGTCTTCATTTCTGGGGTAGTCAGGAGAGCAAAGCAATTTTTTAGAGCAGATATTTTATCTTCATTGATGTGGATTTTCAAGTCTGGTAAATTGCCTGAGAGCACAGCTCCAGGGTACTTGGGATCTGATGTATAAATCAATCGACGTTCTAATTGCAGGTGAACATTGAATTTCTCAACCACGTGGGTTGGTCCCACATCAATATCCTGGACATGCTTCCAATTGTCCTTCACTCGTCCAACCATGATCTGGAGGTCCATAAATGACAGGGAGTACCTCTCATACATCTTCGTGCTCATTAAATGGGCCTGAAGCTGCTCTTCACTGAATTCAACTCCAGAAAAAGGAGGTGTTTTCCCTCCGTTACCACTGCTTGTCTCAGGAGGTGGGGTGTTAGGAGGTGTGGCAAGAGGCGTCTTATATTCATCATCACTAAACTGGTTCTCTTCAGATGCTATCCCATCTCCACTTTTCCTCTTGGAGTCATCTGCAGATAAGAAAGAAGATTAAAAGTATATGTCTGTTCCTTCCTTACTCTTCCCTTTATTGTAATAATTAAGGAAAAAGAGAATCAACTCATTCCAATTTAAAAAAATAAGTGGATGAAAACTCTTATGCATAAAATTCTGATTTTACCATTTACTGGCTTTAAACTTATCTATTAATTTTGAAAGCAAAACACAAAACAGAAAAAATGGAACCCTGCTGACATAGGAACACAGGTCAGGGAGCAGAAAAAATGACCCACTGCCCCACCACTGCCACAAGCTGCTCTCACCAGTCATTCTTACATCACTCTCCACAGTCATCTGTCTGTTTATCTTTTCCTGTATTTGTCTAGGTGTTCATTTTGCTCCCTCCACTAGAATGTTCCAGAAGAACTCAGGCCTCATGTATCTTACTCAACAATACTCCAGGTGCCAGATCAGTGCTTTGCAAGCAGTAACTGCTCAGCATCCCATCCCATTCCAGCCTGAATTCACAACTCAACCCTTCTCTTCTACAGACTTCTACAGTCCAGTCTTTTACCGCTCAGTGCTAAGTCAACTACAAAATCACACCACTAGTTTCTGCCACCCACGTCTGTTCCATGTTTATGGTTTACAAGTTCAAGTAGGTGCTTTCCATGGTCTTAAGATCCTTCCCTTCAGATCTAATTCCCTTTAACATTCTCCACAGCGCCAAACTTTGCCACTCGTGTTTGAATCCTCTATCTCTTCTCTTTTGGGTCTTCTCTCTAGGTTGAGATAATTTGATAAGCTTCCTCAACCTTTTACCCCATGAATCCCCTTTCTTCCTGCCCAGCTCAAGGTAAACAATAAATACTTTTTGGACCTAGTCACAGTAATGAAATAACCTTCCAGGAGTCTCTTTTTAGAATATCCCTAATATTCCTAAATACAGTAAATCTCTATTTTTGAAATGAAGTTCAGAGAAATATTTTTAAAATACAAAATGTTGCTTGAGAAATACAAATAAAAACCACAATGAGGGCAGCCCTGGTGGCGCAGCGGTTTAGCGCCGCCTGCAGCCCGGGGTGTGATCCTGGAGACCCAGGATCGAGTCCCACATCGGGCTCCCTGCATGGAGCCTGCTTCTCCCTCTGCCTGTGTCGCTGCCTCTGTGTGTGTCTCTATGAACAAATAAATAAATAAAATCTTTAAAAAAAAAAAAAACACACACACACGATGAAATACTACTTCATACTCATTAAAAAAAAAAATGGCTATAATCCAAAAGACAGAGAACAACAAGTGTTGGCAAGGATGTAGAAATTGAAACCCCCATACGCTGCTGGTAAAACAGTAAAATGGTACCACCCTTTTGCAAAACAATCTGGCAGTTCCTCAAACTGTTAAACACGAAGTCAGCATATGACCCAGCAATTCCACACTGAAATATGACCAAGATTTTGAAAATAGGTATATACAAAAGTCTATACATGAATGCTCATAGCAGCATTATCTGCAGTAGCCAAAAAGTAGAAACAACCCAAATGCTCACCAATTAATGAATGGATAAACAAAATGTGGTATATTCACACCAAAGAATATCATTCAGCCACAAACAGAAACAAAGTACTACTACAAGCTACAAAATAGATAAATCTCAAAAATATTATGCTAATTGAAAAAAGTGAGACAAAAATCTGTATATTGCATGACTGCATCCTTATAAAATGTTCAGAATAGTCAAATCCACAGAGATAGAAAGAATAATGGTTGGCAGGGTCTAGAAGAAGAGGTAATGGAGAGTAACAGTTGACAGGTTTGGAATGTCTTCATAGAATGATGAAAATGTTCTGGGATTAGATAATACAGTAAATTGCACAATTCTGTCAATATCAATAACAACAACTAAACTGTCCATTTTAAAGTGTATCCCAATATAACTATTATCAAAGAAGAAACAAGTGAACTTGGGGGTTAAAATGTCATAAAAAGCCCCCTTTTTTTTAGAGAGAGAGAAATTGAGAGAGAATCTCAAGCAGCTCCACAATCAGCACGGAGCCCGACATGGGGCTCAATCTCACAACCCTGAGAGATCATGACCTGAGTTGAAATCAAGTCAGATGCTCAAGCTACTGAGCCACTCAGGCACCCCTAAAACTCGTTTACTACGTTAAGCATAGACAGATCAACCCATGCAGGGTATGTCTTCACATTTATATCATACCTTGGGTATTTGTCAACAGCATTCTCCCTAGATCCACAACAACTAACACAGGATTCTTGAATTTGAAATCATCAGGAAAGATCACCTGAGGGGCAGAAATATCTAGTCGCACTGTCCACCTTTTACTCTCCTCCTGTAGAAATAAAATAAACTATAAACAACAAAACCACAACTGCAAAAACTGAACAGCATTATTAGTTGAGCTCAAGCCTTTCTTGAAAGCCACACTCAGGGTTATGGGATGACTTAAAGATCTATGGTATTACAGAAAAAGTTTAAAACAAAAGTAGATCCAAATCCTTAAGGATTTGAGACATTATCACAGGTAAATGTTTAAAGTGGGAGAAAAAAAATTAGCAAATTACCGGACCCGGGGGGGGCGGGTCTTTGATTATGGTGATCCATGGCTTAAGAAAGATCATGCTTCTAAATTTATAGGACTTAGTATCTCACCGTATTGCAGAAATTATGGAATTCCAATAAACATCCAAATTCAAGTATTTTTACTTATTCACAGACATTAGTAACCACAAACTTTCAGGTCAAAATACCTTAGTGGAAAACATAAGCTTTGACATTTGAAATATAAAAAAACACACCAAGCCATGAGTGTATTCACTGTTCTTCCCTGCAACTAAAATTAGCCTTGAATATATGAATGTGGTAAAAAGCTAAGTTACATAAATGTCATCAGAAAGAAACCTCTTCGACTAAGATAACAAGAGGATACTACTTGTTGCGTTTGTCTTGAAACACACACACTCGAAACAGAAAACAGGACTGATTCTTCATCCCATACCATCTTCGGTTCCACTTTACTTGGAACAGTTCTGCTGTCCCTTACACTTACAGGGGCTCTGCTCCCCAAAGGGAGCTGCACTTTCCCTGCTCCACCTACTGCTGCACCTAAGTAGGGCATCTCCATGCCACTGTGTTACAGACTGAGTTTTGCTGGAATCGTAAAGTATTTCTTGGCTCTCTTTTTCTATGGCGTCCTCATGTCAGCTGGTTATTTAGTAGCACAAAGTGACTATCTACCCTGGAAACAAAACTGGGGCACCATTCCAGGTATTTTTCATCTGATAATAGTAAGTGAAGGGGAATACTCTTATGTGAAACATTTGTAAAACATCAGGTACAGAAAATGGAACATGAACGAATCTTAAGAGAGTTCCAAGACGGACACAGGGAAGAAACACGGTTTAATCCGAGCCATTTGTTTTTATTCTTGATACTCTGACTGTAAAAGCCAGATTTTATTTTGGGTTAGCTATGACAGATTTACTATGTTCAGTTAATTTATTAATTGTAGTTGAAACAAACAGGTTTAACTAGAGGAGGTGAAGAACTTGACAGAAAGAACACCTGCCCCCACCCCTGCCCCTGCCCCTGCCCCACTTACAATGAAATCACCCACTAGCAAACGATCGAGAGTTTGTCGGATTTCCGCCTTGGTCTGCATCTTCAGTTTGTTGTACTGTCTTCGGGCAGCTTCTGCCACTCTCAGCTCAAGTTCAGACTGATAACCAAAACCTGCAAGATTAGGGATGCACAGGAGAATGAGCATTTTCAAATGGCTGGGTGGAAAAGACCACTGCAACATTGTTCTCATCACCAATTTCCATCGGAGCTAGAAGACCATCTGCACAACAGTTCTACTCCTACTCGCCCTGCCACTGCAAAGGGTAACAAGAGTGAGGCAATGGTGGGGGACCTGGCCACAAGGGGGAAAGGTGGCACACGCGGGAAGGGCACCTAAGTTACTGGAATTTTTGAACCATTTTCTGAAAGATCCCAGACTATTCTAAAATCCTGAAAGCATAACACTACGTTAATAAAGTGGAATTTGGAAGGAAATGCCTTCTATCAGGGACAGAGCAATAAATCCAAGGCATTTACGGCTATCGTTGACATGAAGACTCCAAAACCGGACCAAAAACTAAAGCAGCTCCACTGTTTTAAGAAGGGAGAGAGGGGCTACATGTAGGAAAGGACTATTGTGTTATCAATGTCCATGTCAATGAAAGTATTTTTTCTGCTTCTATGACCTCAAATCTCTTTTGGGAACAAAGGGGAAGCATGAATAAAGCAACAATGACATAGAACAGCACAAGGATGAGCTCTGCAGTATTTAACGCTGCACCAAACAAGTGGAACAGACCCTGCCATCTAGAGGGAAATTCTTGAACATTCCTCCTAAATTCACAGGCCTAAAATATCCTGGGTAGCCAAGGAAACCAAGATTCTAATAGAATGGAAAGAATTTTTTAAAGTATGACAGATGAGGGCAAAGAAAACGAAAATATTTAAGATATTGATCCCTTCTGGAAAAGTGACTTTGCAAGGACAACTACTTTGATTCCATAACTAAGGACACCATCCATGTGCCCCCTAGGTCATGATTCCAGCCACTACCAGGTCACTTCAATGTGTAATAACCCTTGTCCAAAGCACTAAAAATGACAAGAAATATGTCTATAGAAAGTAACATAAGATCAAACAAACAAAAAAGTTAACCTGAGGTATGAACCTTTCCCTTGTAGAAAAAGTCTGCTACTTTTTTAATAGCCTGGGGATTATATATGATGTTCAAAGGCCTCGTGCTGACATTCAGCCGCCTCTCAAAATGGCTGTGCACTGGATTTCTCTCATACAGCATCTCAAAAACTGGGTCGTCTGGGTCCGCAGCTAAAGGGAAGAACCAGAGAAAGAATATGGAACACAGCAAAAACAATCACCTTATTCTTAATAACCCGTAAGGAATTCTGGAAAAAAATATATTTTCTAAATTATTTTCCAATTAGTTCTCATTTATGAGAAATTCATAAAATAGAGACCCTAACGAGGACTAATTTTCAGTAGGAATCCTCAAGATTGGGGTGTTATATTCACTCTCATTATGGAAACCCAGGCCTCGGAAGCCCTGCAGGCTTACCCCGGTCACACACAGGTTACAGAAAACATGGTCTCCATGAACAACAGAGACCCACACAAAAAACCACTGGACAAAACAGGACACACTCCCTCTTACAACTGACCAGCACTACTGATCAGTAATCTTATTTCTGAAGATTAGTTTTAAGAACATATGACAAATTACCAGGGTTATGATCACTTCTGTCTGTAGATGTTGTTTGGAGACCAAAAGACTGTGAGACTCTGCCAACTTCTTTTTGCTATTAAAACATACACAAAAGGCACAGATGTCAGGTGAGAGGGGACAATTCACTGTGCAAACACTTCCTCTAGTTTTGCCCTTTGGCATCACTCTCACTTAACACAACCACATCAAAACTCATCTGACATCGGATTAGAGGACTTGTAGACTGATCTCTCTAGTCTGTGCCTTTTTCTAACCTAATATGGACAGTATGCTACTCTGCAGTCCGCGCATTTAATGAATGACTCCTAAATGAGTATGAAGTATGCATGGCTTCTTAGATTATGCTGCATTCCTCCCACCCTCTCCACAGTCCCTCCCCTAAAAAAAAAACCACAGACAGAGCAAGTAGCTAAATGCTCAACTATTCTGACCGTATCTTTGCCAACTTAACAAGATCAAAGACCTAATTGGTATACTGAATGTAAAAAATTACACATACATAGGTAAGTTGAAGTGGTTCTCTGGAAAAGATCTGGAAAAGTCTGGAAAAGATCTGTGACTAAGGGTCAAAATGCATGAAAATGAATTCCAGATAGAGGAGATGCAAACATTGCCCTTGAAATATGAAAACAGTGGTGCTTCTGGCATTTTCTTCCAAAACAGAGCAAACTACTCCGTAACAGCCATGACTAAGGAGAGGAAGAAGGGAAGGAGGCACTGCTTCCTTCCAATCTGCTCTCCGACCAATTAAAAAAACCTTACTGAATTCCAGTTTGTTTTTTAATCAGCCCATCTGTCTCCAGATGACCAAATGTCAGAATGAATGGAGTTAGTGCTACTTCTTGCTCGCCTAAGTCGGGCACAGGTCACAGAGCTCTGGACGGAGCAGCCATCCCACTGCCGTACATACTGCATTCGGGAACACCAGAAGGGGAAACACGGTTCCTTCTGTGGCCAGGTCCCGAAGAAACAGTCCCCCCAGCCGTACTGAGAGCAGCGAGGAATTTCTTCGAGGAAGAGATTCTGCCGATAGCTTCACATCTACAAAAAGATCAACAAAGAGTGGATACTACGCCATGATACCCTCGAGTATTTTAAAGGTATGTGGGCGACTAAGTATCATGAAGCCTTTTTCCTTGAAAGTAGAACAAAAAAGCCTACCTATATATCAGTATGTCTGTATAAGTCACTCTCTATAAATACATAAGGAATATTAAAAGCTTTGTAACAGAATGAATTCTTAACAGAGCATCTTACAATTGAGTTCGAGCAATCTGCTAATTCACACTACGTTTGTGCAATCTCAGCTCTCAAAATTATAAAGTCAAACAAACTTTTTTTTTGGTTGTTCACCTTTAAATTATTGAGATAAGTGGCTATTTTTTGGACCAAAATAAAAGTGCGTGTGAGATGTAAAAAAAAAACATCTGCATATTCATACACCATTAATTCAAAGTCACAAAAACACATCAAACATGGTCAATCCTCACTATTGACGGGTTTCATGTTTGTGAATTCACCTACTCACTAAAACTCATTTACAACCCCAAGATCCATCCTGGTGGTGCTTCTGAGACATGTGTAGAGCAGACACAAATCTGAGTCACCCAACGTTCACCCTCGCAGCCAAGGGTGAACCAGGTAACATCGCTCTGCTTTCTTGGTTTGGCTTGGTTCATACTGCACACAAATGCCCCTCTCATGGTCTATTTAGTGCCAAGCTGTTTGCATTTTTGTACCTTTTGTTGGTGATTTCACTGTTTAAAATGATCTCCACACACAGTGCTGCACTCAGGAGTTACAGTGCCACTGGCCACGAGCTCGGTATTAATGAATCCCCTATATATATTAAATGAGCTGTCTTTACACACAGACACACTTGCACCAAGGTCAGGTACCGATCCATCAGTGAACGTTATGATCGGAGGCTCAGAGGCCCTCAAGCCTACGTTCCCCCAGCAGCAATGACCCAGCGTGCAATTGCTTGGTGCTCATGGCCAGTTTCTAGAACAGAACGAGTGCAAATAAGGAGACTCAAGGGGATGCTGGTGCAGGCAGGGAGCAGCAGCACCAGGCCGCTCTGTGGGGCCACACCTGACAACTCAAGCTGCAGGAAGGCGCTCTCCTCCATCTGTGGGGTGCCCTGCTCCTGGCGCAGCAGTGTCACAGAACCCCGCTGCAGCCGCAAGTGCAGTCTGGCGAAAACAAGGTCCCGCTTCGTGTACGCGCTCAGACAGGATGCATCGGTGGTCGGGTCAAAAAACTCCTCAGTGCCTGAGCAATGACAAAGGAAAGACTTTAGGAGAAAACACGAAAACCCAAAAAAGCACCACTAGGCATGCTGATTGCGGCAACGATATTATTTAACAAGTTTCTCCCTTTTTTTAGGGAAGAATTCCAAAGTCAGGAGTGACTGTTTCATTCCTAATGTAAAATGATCACACTGTTTGGTAGGAAAGCTTATCAACTTATTCTCCAACAAGGGAGGACGTTAGGTTCGTGACAAAGTCCAGCTTAAGCAGCGCTGCCCAAAGCAGTGAAATGTTCTACATCTGCACTGTCTGGCCCAGGCACCACCAACCACAAGTGGCTTTGAGCCCCATGGCCAATGTGGCTAGTATAACTGAGGAAAAAAATTGTTTTTCTTTGAATTAATTTGAATTTAAAGAGCCATTGGTTTGAAAATGGGTAAACAAACCTCTGGTGTTATAAGTCAAGAAATAGATGATAACATGTGAGAGAGTGACTGCAACAAATGCACAAACCCCTCCAGGGTGCTGATTATGTTTTATTTCTCTGCCAGCGTCCAGGTTAGACAGGAATATTCACTCTGGAAGTCACTGATCTGTAGAAGTATGGCGTGTGCACACTCTATCAGTTTGCTTCAATTAAATATTTTTTTTAATAAAAATAAATAGCCATCTGTGGCTATGGCTACCATAATGGACAGCATGGGTCTAAAGAGTGGCCTTGGACTGATGCTTAAGCTTCAGAGTTTAAACCTTTCGAACTCACCTAGTCCTACAACCGCTGCCACTCAGTCCCGAAACTATGCTAATTATTCAAATTTAGCAACAAAGTTGTAAATGAAGTATCTCTCAAAAATTTCCTCCATCTCAATCTATGAACGGGAGACAAACCGTTTTACAAATGTCTACTTCTTTTATTTGAAAATACCATGGGCCATTGCACAAACAGATGGATTTTTATGAACCAAGTGTCTCCCTTCACAGCAGCCAAGGGCCGAGAAGCAAAGTTCCGCTCCCACCTTACCTAGGATCTCCTCGGGAGTCCACTGTTCAGGCTGCTCTGCTGACAGTCCCTCAACCGGTCTCCCCTCAGGGGTCTGCTGCCCATACCAGCCACCCCAGCCAGGAAACCAGGACTGAAGGTACTGTAGCATCCCACTGCCTCCACTGGTCTCTGGGTCCCCAGGAGAGTCTCCTGGAGAATCAAATTGAGGCTCTCGTAGGCTCTGTGTCAACCAGAAAGGAGCAAATATGAGTCCCCAAAGACAAACAAGCTGTGACCTGCCACTGATCATTCTCTGTCCTCCCCATCCCCAAGAAGCACAGCACATCCACACGGAAGCAGTCTGAGCATGTTAGGACTGAACCTATCTTCTCACAGAGGATTTCTTACCTCTGCCAGTTCTTCTTGCTTGTGAAATCGCTCATGAACCAGTTCACGCAAAATCTTCAATTCCTCAAAGCTCTGTTCCTCCTCAATCCGACGCATCTCCTCCTGTTTGGGTTAAAACAAAAACAAAACCAAAACAGGTCTTATAGCTGCAGAGAAACCGGACACCTTCACAAACTACTCCAAGCACTGAGAGAGAACCCACCTGGCTCCCAACATTCCTGCTGAAAGCCAAGAAACAGTGAAGATAACAACAATCTGCTCACCCTGTCATCTGCAGGCAGCAAGCCTCCTTTCAGCTTGCTGAAGTATTTGTCAGTGTAAGACACAGCATCGCGGGCACGGTGTAACAAGAAGTCCCAGGTACAACGCTTCCTCTCCTCTCTGATCTCGTTCAGGTTAGCATTCAGAGCAAAGTACCACCATTCTCGGCAGCTGAGAGGTGTCATAACAATGTTAATTACCTCTTACAATAAAAGCGACTAAAACATCCTCAACCCAGGACAATGTACATAAACAACCCTATTCCTCCTCTGAGACCTCTCTTCTCTTGCCCACCAATACTTCATGCCTCCAGCTCATTTCAACATTAGACTAAACCCAACATGTGAGTAAAGTCAATCTGCTGACAAAGAACATCAAATAATAGATTCTCAACTAAGACATCAATAATAATAATATAGTACTGGATTGGTTTGAATTACCCATAATAGCAGTCCTGTCTACTGACAGAGTCAACTAGTGACTACAAGGTAAAGATGATCTTAAGAGAATTAGCAAGAATTTGGACACTACAGATTTTAAAAGGCATACTTCAGAAAAGACATGAAAATACACAGATCTTTAAAATCTGTAATATACTAGACTGGTCGAGCCTATTACTGGAACAGGAAAAGATTTGTTTTTGCTACAGAAGTCATAAAGTGTGCTACATAAATGCTGCTCAAATAGCGTGGGAGCAGAGACGTAGGAAAGGAGGTACAGAGAACACTGCCAAGTATTTCCCACATGGGCAGATCCCAGTGGAGCGACACCAGTCTACCTGCTAAGTAAGACCAAGAGGACCTTAACTCTGCTGCACTCTACCTGAGAGCGAACCCACACAGTGCCAACAAAATGTATAGTAAGAACATCAACGCAGATCAACCACAGAAATGACATTTTAAAGGCCAAAAATATCAACCGTAGTTTAGCTCCAGCCACGTGTAAGCGACAGTGATGCACATTTCTGACCCACAGACAAGGACAGCCACACCATACAGTGCCATTTCCAAGCGCTTACTTCTCAGACACAGCCACTCGGGGCTTCCATCTTCGGAACCTGCTCTGCCTCTCCTTCCGCTCCAGCTCCTTGAGGAATGCCATCATCTGCCGGTACTGCAGCTTTTCAGCAGAGGTGGAGAGAAAAGAACTAGGTTAGAACTGACGTGTTTCCTTTACTCCATTAACATACCTCGGTCAGGCCACTAAACCGAACCCCAGTGCGCATGGAAGGCCACGTTTCAGCATCACGTGGCACTTCTCTCCAACCGCAGACAGTGAAGTATTCGTATTTACTATATGTCCTGGACTCTGCCCAGCACTTCAAAACCAAATCAAAACTAACTTGACAGCACCCCAAACCAACCGTGTAACGCACAGTGGGTGCTACACTCACCACACCTGTGGTCTCACAGGCACGCTCTTTCCCGCTGGGGTGCTGTGAGGCATCTAGACCTTCCTGTCACCATGCTTCCTTTGTCCCAGTTACTGGTTCAACAAGGAGAATATAAAGCAGCAGGAAGAAAGAGTACCTGTGAGAGTTTCAAGGGGATGGTCTCCAAATGAATATCGCATTCGATCCGGGGAGCGTGCCGAGACCTCAGCGGCTCTTTGGAGCAGTTTCTCTTCAAGAGAGCAGATGCGCACACAGGCTCCAGGATGTAGTGATGATCGCGGCTCTCCATGCTCTTGTCCATGGCCTCCTGAGTGTCACAAGAATGTCTGTCATCATGGCAAATGTTTTCGGGATCAAGTTACATGCTGGTATATTACCGAATTTACAGTTTATTACCTCAGAATACCAAACCAGGACAAAAACAGGAATCTAAAGCTTGCTACTATTTTTTTTTAATCTATATTTCTTATTAGTTAAAACATTCCCATGGTTCAAAACTGAAAGGCAAAAAAAGGTGAAACATCTCCTTCCAACTCCCATCCTCCAGCCACCCAATTATTCTCCCCAGAGGCAACCAATAATACCAGATTGTTCTGTATTCCCCAGAGGCATTCTGTATATGTTCAGACTGATCCACGATTTTCTGGTTTTTTAACCATTCTCACACAAATGGTACACACGTTGTCTTACCTCGGTTCTTTAAAATCAATACTAAATCTTAAAGACTATCCCATATTCATCATAAACATCTTCTTTTTTCTAACCACATACAGTTCAACTGTATAGATGTACAGTATTTATTTAATTGTATTAGCAAAATGAAACCATTCTGTACAACAGCATGCAAGCCAAAGAAAATCTTGCGTGAGGGGGGGAAAAATGGAGTCCTTTTTTTTCCATTCTACCTAAACCACCGACAATTCCTTTACCAAAAGATTAAACTCAGAATTTTTTTTAAACATTTTTTTTTAAGATTTTATTTATTCATGAGACACACACAGATAGACAGAGACAGAGAGAGAGGCAGAGACATAGGCAGAGGGAGAAGCAGGCTCCATGCAGAAGCCTGACGTGGGACTCAATCCTGGGACTCCAGGATCACATCCTGGGCTGAAGGCAGCGCTAAACTGCTTAGCCACCTGGGCTGCCCAAACTTAGAATTTTTTTATCCTTCACAAGCACTAATACTTTATGTCCCATGATTTTAATGACTTTCTAAGTACTTCTTAAAGGAATACCACCAAAGGTGACGTTTCAACATATACATTAATAAGAAAGGTCTTCTTTAAGGATCAGATCTGGTGCTTTGTTCACTTAAAATCTAGATGTCAAATTTGTGCAGCTTAAAGAATAGGTAACTTGGGAACCCCTGGGTGGCTCAGCGGTTTAGCGCCTGCCTTCAGCCCAAGGTGTGGTCTTGGAGTCCTAGGATCAAGTCTCACATCGGGCTCCCTGCGTGGAGCCTGCTTCTCCCTCTGCCTCTCTCTCTCTCTCTCTCTCTGTGTCTCATGAACGAATAAAATATTTTTAAAAATTTAAAAAAGAATAGGTAACTATAATACAGGATGTTAGATGCATACCATGGACTACTATGCAGGAGTCAGAAGCAATGAACCAGAAATATAAATAGTGACATTAATCTTAAAAACACAGCTTTAAGTGAAAAAAAGGAAAGGAACCTAGAATGCAATACAAATGTGAAACATATCAGAATACTGTATATTGTTCAGCATTACATGCATGCAAAGTACCTCCAGCAAACTCATTTGGCATGGACACCAATGGAGGGAGAGGGCTGTGGGCACGGTGATCAGAGCCACCGAGAACAGAAACCCATGCAGCAGCCCCACACCCTTCCACCGGAACCGTACCTGTAACTCCACCTGGGGCAAATCCCCCAGGAAAGTGCAATCGACATCCCAATAGACGCTGAACTCTGCTACGTCTAGTTGCTTCTTCCGCATTAACTTCTGTACCTGAGGTAAAACAGGAAAGAACACATGAGCCTCTTTATTCACAGACTTATTCATTCAATAAACCAGGTCTGAAGAGGCCTGCATCAGCACTTTGCAAGGCACCGGGGAAACAAAACTGAATTAAAACAGGGCTTTGCTCTTAAAGTGTTCAAAATCTAGCTAAGTAGGGATAACACAATCAATTTTAATGAAGCAGAAAGCAGAAGAGTACATAAGATGCTATGAGCAAACAAAAGAGAAAATGTCACCGTGTAGATGAGCATCAAAAGCTGTATGTTTCTGGCACAAGGTAGGCAGGGTAGGAGGGAAGCATGGGGACACAGGTCCAAGTGTCTGGTCCACCATACAAAAGGCCTGGCAGCTTCAGAAGCTGGTGACTACATCTGGGTAAAAGGAGCTCTGTACTCACGGTGTGAGGGCAGCACTGGTACAGGTGCACGAACACACACTTGGGAGTAGAGTTAAGTGCTAATAAAAGCAGCTTGGAACGCTGCTAGGTTTCCTGGGTTAAGTAGTTAACCCAAAAATTCACGTCCTCCTAGAACCTGCGAATGTCACATTATTTGGAAATAGGGTCTTTACAGATGTAATCAAATTAAAATGAGGTCATAGTGGATGACCGGGTCCCTAATCTAATGACTGGCATCCTAAGAAGAGAAGGCAGACACACAGGGGAGAAGACCATGTGAAGACGGAGGCAGAGGTGGAAGCTATATACCCAAAAGCCAAGGAACGCTAAGGCAACCACCAGAAGCAAGGAGGGACGGTTTCTTCCTCAGAGCCTCCAGATAAAACTAGCCCCACAAACACCTTGATTCCAATTTCAGGCTTCCAGAACTAAAGAGAATAAATTTCTGTCATTTTAAGTCATTTAGTTTATGGTAATTTGTTAAGGCAGCCCAAGGAAACTAATACACTAGCAAAGGAAGTTTATGCCATACTAAGGAGTTTGGACTTCATACTTGAAGGGACATGGAGCCACCAGGATTTTGAGGTAGGCATGCCACCAGGGGCAAGTATGTGTTTTAGAAACAGAACTCTGGCAATAGTGCAAAGTAAAGCTTCCCACCCTGGTGTGCTAGAGAAAAAGAGACATGAGTGTATCAGGAAATGAGCAAATTTATAGGCTCAAGTTACATTTAGAAATATCGGGCTTGGGATCCCTGGGTAGCTTAGCGGTTTAGTGCCTGCCTTCAGCCCAGGGTGTGATCCTGGAGTCCCAAGATCGAGTCCCACATCGGGCTCCCTGCATGGAGCCTGCTTCTCCCTCTACCTATGTCTCTGCCTCTCTGTCTCTCTGTGTCTCATGAACAAATAAAATCTTTTAAAAAAAAAAGAAAAAAACAATACCGGGCTTAACCACCTCCAGCCCTCAGCAGTCACATGCATTTGCCCCAGGGTCCTGTCCAAATAATATATTTTTCCTATGTGTGCCATGATGTGCAAGACAGTGGGAAGCACTGGTTTAGAAAGAAACAATGGCCTGGGATGGAAGCAAGGTCGTGGAACAGCACGTTTATTAGCCCAGGCCAAAGCTTACAGGATACTGAAGTAAGGCAGTTGCAGCGAGGATGACAGGAAGAGACATATTTGAGACATTTTGCAAGGAAACTGGCCAGATGCTGTGAGCGGCTGGATATTGAGGTTAAGGAATATGAAGCAAAAGGATGAGCACAGGCTTGTGGAGATAAGCGTAACGGTAAGGACACATGCTCCAGAGCAAGGGTGGCAAACTTTTTCTGAAAAAGTCCAGGAAGTACATATGACGGCTTTGTGGATCACAGTTTCTGTTTTAACTACTCGACTCTGCCCTCTGGGGCACAAAAGCAGCCTTGAAGCATATGTAAATGATGACTGTGACCATGATCCAGTAATTCTTTACGGACAAAAACGGGGGTAGGGGAGATTTCCCTCTACAGTGCAGTTTGCAAACCCCTACTCTGCAACTGGTCCATGTGGGCTCAAGACCTGGTTCCACCATTCCATCACTCTGTAACCTTAGCGTCCTTAGCTGTGTGCAATAGGAGGCTAACAGTGGTGGTAAAAAGTACTGAGAATTCAATGAGATAAATCATGTAAGCACTAAGAACAGTGGCTGGCACAGAAAACAGCTGTTAGTTTTATGCGTTGTAACATTCGGTAACTTGTTAGAAAATAAAGGGAAAAATTTGGTTTCAGGGAAGCAAAATGGGCCAGTGGAACATAAGGGGATAATTTTGCTTATGACAAGCCTAAAACACCACAGAGATGTCCCATAGGTAAAGACCACGAACGAGAAGGTCAGAAGAGAGGTGGAGAATGGGGTTCAAGATGTGAAGGCATCAACCAATATTGCCAGGGCACACCAATTCTAGGAAACAGAAGCCTACCCCAGTAGTACACATAGCATGAGAAGAAAATCAAAGCTGAAATCTTTTCTGTGACTCAGTTTCCTTGTGCATAAAATGAAAAAGAACCACATTAACATTTAAGGTCTGAGTGAAATAACAAAACATCAGAGAAAATGGGCCACTTCCCTATTCCGGCACATTAATCTGTTGACACAGCAAGAAATACACATTCCCACCAAAGAACATGGTAAAAAAGAGTGCGGTCTCCTTTATAGAACATGCAATGACCAAAGGCAGAGCCCCAAATTCCCCAGAATCAGTGCTTTCTTCCTAGCTTGCAAGCACAGTGCATACTCACAGGTTCATTCACAGCATTCTGCATGGACACATTCTTAATACAGATGCCGAACGCAAAAGGATGGGATGGATTAGTAATACCATCTTCGAAGCGCAAATGAACATCTTGAATTTTTAACTGCAAAGGGGAGAACAAAGGAAAATGCATTTAGACATGTGCTACAGGTAGACGTCAAACTGCCCTTGAGCATTTAAATAAGCCACAGTAGTCCCGTGGCGGCCGAAGAGGCGGTCAGGAAGTGGGTGCTTCCTGCTGGGCCGCTGGCCACTCCGCTTCGGGCCGCTCCGCTTCAGTCCGCTCTGCAGCGGGAAGCGCCTTCCCCACAGGACATCAATGCAAGCCTGAATAAGAAAAACAATTTCTTCCTCCTAAGCCATGGCATATCAGTTACATAGAAATACCACTTTGGGAAACAGTCTCCAAGAGAGCCTTGATGAGCTCATACAGTCTCAACAGATCACCCCCCAACTTGCCCTTCAAGTTCAAGGCTCCCTGCTCAGTGGAAAGTCTGCTTCTCCCTCTCCCTCTGTCCTCCTCACTGCTTATTTGTTCTCTCTCTCTAATAAATAAGTAAAATATTTAGAAACAACAACAAAATATATAAGGAGCTCTTTCAATTCACTAATAAACCCATTTTTTAAATGGAAAAGGGATCTGCATAGACATTTCTCCAAAAAAGATATACAGGGATCCCTGGGTGGCGCAGCGGTTTGGCGCCTGCCTTTGGCCCGGGGCGCGATCCTGGAGACCCGGGATCGAATCCCACGTCGGGCTCCCGGTGCATGGAGCCTGCTTCTCCCTCTGCCTGTGTCTCTGCCTCTCTCTCTCTCTGTGTGTGACTATCGTAGATAAATAAAAATTAAAAAAAAAAACAAAAACAAAAACAAAAACAAAAAAGATATACAAGTGGCCTTAAGTATGTGGAAAGATGTCCAACATTAGCCATTAAGGAAATGCAAATCAAAACCATGGCAACTTAGCACCTCACACCCGCTAGTGTGGTTATCCTCACAAGACAGACAATAACAAGGGTGGATGAGGGTGCAGAGAAGTTAAAATGTTCCCATATCAATGGTGAAACTGTAAAACAGTGCAGCCTCTTTGGAAAACAGTTTGCCGGTTCCTCATAAAATTAAACACAGAGTTACCATATGACTCTAACAATTCCACTCCCAGGTATATACTCAAGAGAACTGAAAACATATATTCACACAAAACCATATACATGAATGTTCACAGCAGCATTATTTGTTACAGGCGAAAAGTGGAAACAGCCCAAATGTCCATCAACTGATAGGCAGATAAACAAATGTAGTATATCCCGAAAACCACAAAACCTCTCAGTATGGATACTCCATTCAACCTCCTAGGCAGAGAGATCTGAGCACATGTTAACACAGCTTCTAGCAAGCCTAAGGCTGTGTCCCTGGGACATTCCAGCCTCATTCTGAGTTCCTGTCTGGAAAAGCTCAGGGCTGTTTGTTCCAGACAACGCCTGACATTAGGTCCCTGACCTCCCTTCTTAGAGCATGTACCAAAGACAGCTTACAATTGTGAATCCTTTCTCTGTCTCTATGAGATATGTATGTATCTCCTACAATCGAGGACTTGAAAACCATTCCTATGAAATGTCATCACCAGGAAGGACAAGACCAGTCTCAATCTCGGTCTCTGTCTCTCGGAGCACAGAAGCCCAGCTAGCAGATACAGCTGATCTTATCACATGGACACTGACCCTTGGTCATTTTTCACCTGAGCCCTCCCCCACACGGATCCCCTGCCTCACTCTCCCTGTCACCTCTGTGCAAACTGGAGTAGAGCTCTGTTCTTTCCACTTCTGTCAACAGTTATTGGAAAAAAAAAAAAAAAACAGTTATTGAATAAAATCTGTTTCTACCACTGTAACTAACCTTCAACTTTATCTCTGACAATCTGTATCTTTGATGGAATACACTATTCAGTCATAAAAAGGAATCAAGTCCCAGCATATGCCACAATATGGACGAACCTTGAAAGCATTACACTAAGTGCGAGAAGCCAGACACAAAAGGCCACATGGTGTACGACCACATGGATAGGAAATGTCCAAAATAGGCAATTTCCATAAGGGAAGTAGTTCAGTGGTTGCATGGGGCTAGAGGGAGCGGAGGAAAGGGTGTGGCTATAAGTGGGGATGCAATTTCTTTTGGGGGTAATGAAAGTGGTCTGCCATTAGGGACTGTAATCTAGGCACTTTGTAAACACACTAAAAAAAAAAACACTAGAGTGAGGGGATCCCTGGTGGCTCAGTGGTTTAGTGCCTACCTTTGACCCAGGGCGTGACCCCGGGGTCCCGGGATCGAGTCCCACATCGGGCTCCCTGCATGGAGCCTGCTTCTCCCTCTGCCTGTGTCTCTGCCTCTCTCTCACTGTGTGTCTCTCATGAATAAATAAATAAAATCTTAAAAAAAAAAAAAAAACATTAGAGTGGAGCCGCCTCACCTAGGTGGCTCAGTGGGTTAGGTATCTGCCTTTGGCTCAGGTCATGATTCACCTAGGATCAAGACCCTCATTGGGCTCCCTGCTCACCAGGGAGTCTACTTCTCCCTCTCTGCCTCTCCCCCCACTTGTGCGCGCGCACTCTCTCTCTCTCGCTCAAAATAAATACATAAAAACCTTTTTAAAAAATTAAAAAATAAAAAACACTAGAATGTATACATTAAAAGTGTGAACTTCATGGGATATGAACTAAATCTCAGTTCAAACTATTATAAAAATAATGATGAATTATTTAAAATAAGTGACAGCTAAAAAAAAATACAACTGTCTAAAACAGAATTCAAAGCACTCACCTCAAATGTACCAATCTCTCTGTCAATCTCATGACAGTTATGAAACCCACAACCTCTGACAGTTTGAGAGAAAGTAGTATACCTTGAAACCATTTGGCCTGTGTCACGTTGGCATTGCAAGAAAACCCCAGAGGTGCTATGTATGGGCTTACTCTTAGGGCATTTGTGAAAACGAGAGCAGACCCTGGTCTAGTTTCTGAGGATGAAACAAAACTGTAAGTAAAGCAGAAACCGTGGCCACCGGCCCTGACACTGTAACTTATCAAACCACCACCAGATCCATCAGTAGGAGATTAAACATCTCCGTGGGCTGTCCGCAATTCACTATGGAATCAACTAGAAACCGTGTATTCAACCTCTCTCGTTCTACAGATGAAGAAACCAAGACCGAGAAGTGAAGTGATTTGCCCCGAAATGATCAGTCACAAAGGTTTAGGTAACCTGGCTTCTAAGGAGGCACATGCTTTCGGCAAGTAAGAGTCCAACATTCAAAAACAAAGCAAAATGTGAGTGAAAGGAAAACTCCTACTGACACAAGCTGAAGCAAGAAAAACCCATGTCTGCCCAGGGCTGGAGACTTGCTTTTCAGGTTTTCCTTTGGCGCAGCCTGTAAGAGCTGACCTGAGCAGTCAGCCATGGCTCCGAACATCATTTCAGTTGAACCCACAAGAAACATGGTACCGAGAAGCACAACACAGTTAAGCTGGAGAAGTCCCTGTCATGTTCATCCTTTATAAAAAGTCAAGAGGACTTACTTCAATATTCTCCACAATTCTCGTAACTACAGAGGCGGTAACTGAATACCAGTAGGACTCCCCCTTCCGCTGGCGTTCATTCTGCAAAGGAAAGAGCTGGTGTTAGCAGATCCAGTGCTCTGCTCACTTCATGTCTCACCGTGGCTGGTCTGGGTCTGGTGGCCGACGGGGTGCACCTCACCTTCCATCTGTCCTCCAGGGCTTGAAGCAGAGCCTTCTTGCGCTCCCTCTCCAAGAGTTTCTCCTTCTCATCATCGAAATCCTCTAGCTTTTCAGGGGCTCCAATTAAGTGAAGGCTGGAGATGGAGATCACCCAAGGGTCCACGTGGGGGCGATAAAAGGGAATCTGAAGAGTTACCTTCCCAATTAAGCCTGGGAAAAGCAAAGTCTTGTCAAGTATCCATCCACATTTTTACCTCTTACTGGTTTTCTGCATCCTTTTAGTTTTCTATAAGGAGCATGAGTATTTTTACCATTTATTTTTTAATCTAAGAAAACAGGCAGCAGGTTCTCATACATGGGAAATAGAAAGTTGTAGGCTGAGATCTGTAAGAACGAGGCACAATAAAGTACATGGAAAAAGCCCAAAGTGGGGGCGCCTGGATGGCTCAGTTGGTTAAGTGCCTGCCTTCGGCTTAGGTCACGATCTCAGGGTCCGGTCCTGGGATCGAGCCCCAAGTTGGGCTCTCTGCTTACCAGGGAGCCTGCTTCTCCCTCTCCTCCCCACTTGTGCTATCTGTTGCTATCTCTGTCTCTAAAAAAATCTTAAAAAAAGAAAAGCCCAATTTGACCCTATCAAATGCGACACCTCGCCTCTGCAAAGTCCTTCTTCCCCAAGTGAACTACCTCTTAAACTTCCTTGTCTTTTCTCCCCACAGCACTTGCACAAGCCCATGAGCATGAAACTCATTTCTTGTTCGTTATTAGTGGACTGGTTGAGAAGCACTTCTTGGCAGACTTACTCACAGTATATCCAGTCTCGAACATACCAACCAAACTGTGGTTAAAATGCTACAGTGGCACTCTATCGAGAAAGAATCCTGATTCTTCATGAGAACCCAGACTGATTTCCCAAGTGCTACCATATCTAGCAGTCTCCCAGGACACAGGTCTTCTTTAAATTCAATTAATAAGAGGCAAGTTACCACTAAGGAATAATGCAGAAGAATATCTGAACTGTCCTAAAGGATCTCTGGAAGATCCACATGGCCCAACTAATATGCTCCCTCTGAAAGAAACACATGTTTTCTGAGTGATTTCTACCCTCTAAGATCTAGAATTCAAATAGGATTGATTTGTTGAAGATAGGAGAATATTAACACCAAGTGATCAACTGTATAATCCAGTAATAAATTAAGAAATGGCAACAAATAATGAAAACATTTTAATTTGGATTTTATCTAGAAAAATGAAAGTCTTTTCTATTTAATAATTTATATCATAACTCAAACCACATACCAACCATATGCCAACTCACAAAGAATTTAATAATAATTAGTGTGCAATTGTAATTCTAACCTAAATTATTGGGGTGAAGAGGCATGTTTGATAAGTTAGATAACAGCAAAATATAACCTCTGTTACATTTCATTTACTTTTTGGAGAAAAAAAAAAGTAAAAGAGGGTCATTTTTGCAAAAATATTAGGAAACTTCATCAATTTCCCACAAGAGCCTTTCCTAATCCTTTGACATTCAAATAATAACTCTTTGGAAGTGCCCTCAGTATCACCATTCCTCAGTTTCTTTCAGTCTCATTTTTCAGTGCCTTTGCCTGTGATTCCAGCAGTTCACCCATCACTCGAAGTGACTTCAAGAAAGCCTAAATCTTTTGCAAGATTTCTATCCTACTTCACCCAGCAACTGATTTGCACTGTACTTGCATTTTACTGTAACATAAGTACTCAAAAGTAATGAAAAGACTGACATCAACAAGCTATTACTGAATGATGATGGTGCGTCTGAATAGGGACTAATTTTATACATGGTCATTTAACAAAGAACTTTTATAAAGATTTTATTTTTAAACAATCTTCACACCCAACATGGGGTATGAACTCACAACCCTGAGATCAAGGGTCGCGGGTTCCACTGCCTGAATAAGCCAAAAGCCCCAACAAAGAATAAATTTACTCCAAGACAATTCTTGTTTCCTTACCAAACCTAGTAACTACAGAACTCCTACAGTAACTGCAAACATCTATTTAGTGTGCTAGGCGTTGTTTCGAGTAATTTTGACGCAGTAACTCATGCATTCCTTTCCACAACCCTCTGATATAGGTACAATGATTATCATCTCATCTTAAAGACTAAGAAGCACACACAGAGTGGCAAGGAAACTGCCCCAAAGCCACACTGCCAGAAAGCACACTGTGCCAGAGCCCACCTTTCATTCAATAAACAACCTCTCAGTAATATAATATAATGAACTCTCCAAAAATAAGAACCCCCTGTATCTAGGACAGAAGTTCTCACACATTAGGAAATGTAAGAATCACCTGTGTGCTTATTAAACATGCAGGTTCAAGGACACTCCCTTGGCAGTTCTGATTCAATATGTCTGGGAAACACCTGACCTCCCCACCACTGCCCCAAGGTCATCCTAATAGAAAAGGCCACACTTGAGGACTGATCTAAACTCGATATTTCCTATCCTGCCTCTTCCTGCTCAAACAGAGCCAAACTCAAGGGCTCTCAGTTTTCCTGTCCCAAGCAGAATAAGACTCAAAACTGCCTCCCTCTCCTGTAGAGTTCCACACACCGGCTTTGACTTCAAATGGTAATTCTAGTTCTTTCAAGGCATCTTTCTTTAAGGGCAAGTTTTCCAACTCAACAGCACCTGAAAAATAAAAATGACATCATGAAATGTTCACCCAACATATGCAGTAGGCACTTACTATATGCAAATCATTAAAAGTTAAAGGTGAAGTCTTACAGCTTAACCCAGCTATAAAAAGCCAGGAGTAACCCCACAATCAGCCTGTGTACACTAGCTTTACTAGTTTCCTGACCATCCCGTTCTGACAGCTGAAGCTCACCAGCAGGTAAAGGGTGTAGGCAAGGATCTTTCTCTATAATAAGGCAGACAGTAAATACTTTAAGCTTTAGGCTATCTGTTGTATATTCTCTCTGGTTGTTTTGTGTTGTTGGGTTTTTACAAGCCTTTAAAAAAAAATAAATAAAAGCTATTCTCAGTTTGGATTTGACCAGCTAGCCAGTTTGCAGACCCCTGGTTTAGGCAAATATTCGCCATCTAAGTCACCTGGGAAGAAATGCAGGCCCCTAGACCCCCCTCAAGACATCTCTGGGATTGAAACACAGAAATCTGCCATATTTAACAAGCTCTGGCAACCCACCCACTCCCCCAAAATGGGTATATTGCACGTAACATGAGAGCCCATGAGAAGATGGTCACCAAAGGGAATTATACTCTCTTCTGGAAAGACTAGCTCCACATGTTCTCTGCATCTACGCTTGCAGGCCTAATTACCTGTTAGAAAGCAAAGAACAAACCACCGCTGAAGGTCCTTTTCAGACCCAGCTTTTATAGGACTGAAACCTAGAGGTACAAGATGTCCCTGAACAGCCGAAGCATAGTGGAGAGGGTGTGGCTGGATCTCTCCCTCTCCTCGCTGTGGAAGTCATGCGAACACACTGATACACCACTCCCCAATCTGCAGCAGGCACCGTGCTGGCCACTGGAAATACAAGAAGAGAAGGCAGGGTCCCCGTCCTAAGGGGCAGAGGAGACAGCCATCATTCTACAAAACTGTTTGCACCACCGAAGGCAATTTCTGAGAACAAGGAGTACAGACAACTGCCCAGCAACCATTAGCTGGTACAGGAACTCAAAAGAAAGGCAAGCCAGTCAAAGACAAACCAATACAAGAAACAATTATTTTTTTCCTTTAAATGACTGTTCAAGATTTGTGGGTAACTGGCTTCTAAAGTATTCAGATCTAGAGCTTGGCAGATGCTAAGCAAATGCAACCAGCTCACGCTGTAGACTTCTGCAGGAACATGTGTCCCCACATGTGTCCCCACATAGCTTAAGACTAACCAAAAGGAGAAGTTAATAACCCCAGAGAGCCCAGAAACCACTCTATTTCCACATTTGGGGAGCAATGATCATAAGTGGGGGGGAACATGAAGCATATTCCTCAACAGTTGAAACTGACTTAAAAGGAGAAAGCACATAGTTTCTTCTTTTGAAGAGCATCATTTGCAATCTGAATCATTTGCCCTATTTTTCAATACCCAAATCTGTCACAAAGGCGGCTGGCACTGGGATTCCTTGGCTGCTGTACATCTTGGGGAAGTGGAAGGAATGGTAGGCAATACATGCCAGGAAAAATTAAAGCTGAAATGCAGAGAGCAAAAGTAGTGGTCTAGGAAGGAGAAGACCCCAGGGAAACAATGAGAAGAGGGCAGCCCCCAGCTGCCAAAACAAAGGAGTCGGGCAAAAACAGCAGCAGAGCTCAGCGGTTCTGGAGGGAAGGCTCTCAGATTCCCCACCCATTCAAATATGCACCCACAACTGCCCTGCTGGGAAAGGTCCCTCCAGGGACCCACAGTAGGTACAGTGCTCTTCGTTCCTTTCCAGGCAGATGACGTGCAGGCTTATTCCTGGATGTCTTATCCACAAACTCCTCAGCTGAGCTGAGCAAGAAGTGGAGTCCCTAGAACCAGAGTAAATCTGGAGGCTGGTGGCTTTTTGGTCAGCACTGACAACGAACTCCCTTCCTGCGCCCCTGTGTCACTTAAAAAGCCAGCCTGAGGTGCACAGTGGATAGGAACAAAACGGTGGAGGGACCTAAGCACTGGGTCCCATATATAAGATAGGCCCATTGCCCAAGGTTCAAAGTTCCTGGCGTGACACCTCCTGGCCCCAAACCATCCCAAACACGCCCTGCGAGTTTTCTGCCTCCTGCCTGTGCTCACAAGCCTCACTCTACCTGGAATGTGGTGACCCACCCTGGGCCGCCTGCCAGGATCCTGCGCCGCCACCTCCGGAATGGCCTTCCCAGCATCCTCCCAACAGGGTGAAGGACGGCCCCCCTTGGCACCCCGGCGCACCGTGCCTGCGTCTCTAGAGCAACAGCGTACACTGCCTTGTACTGCCGATGAATTAACAGGTCTGCGAGGGCAGGGCCTACGGCGGTGGATGTGGGGCAACAGGAATAGCATTTAGGGAGATCCTACTGGAGCCAAGAGCTTCGTGTCCATCATCTCATTTGATCTTCCCAACAATATGAGGAAATACCATTATCTTCTCCATTCTGAGGTGAGGGAAATCAGGCGCACAGGTAAACCGTATGCTTAAATACCAGAGCTGGGGCATCTGGGTGGCTCGGTTAAGCATCTGCCTTCTGAGCTCCCGACTCAGTGGGGAGCCTGCTTCTCCCTCTCACTCTCCCTCTGCAGCTCCCCCTGCTTCTGCTCCTCCCCCATGTCAAATAAATAAATACAATCTTTAAAAAAAAAAAAAAAAAACAGTGCAGAGCTGATAGTAAGGGGCAGCACTAGAGTTTGTGCCACACCTCTCTGATCTCAGGCAGCAAGAGGGACAGGGGTGAAGAGGAGGCTCCAGTAACTTTCTCATGGTTACGAGCAGCTGTTACGAGGGGTCTTCTACTGCCCCCCCTTTTTGTATTATCCGTAACACACACAGCCATACCCTAAGCAGGTGCTTAGTGGTGTCTGCTGAGAGACGGAACAAATAAAATCGTAGACATGTTCTCTCTCCTTCCACGACTCGTATGCTATTTTGCATTGTTAATCACTTTCCATATGTGCACCCAATCCAGCCCTGAAGTCCAGCCCAAGCCAATCACACGCTGACAATCATGACAACGGCGAATGATGGTAACTAACACTGACCGAGGCGCCCTCTACATCCCGAGCAGCTCTAAGCTCTCTGACCCACATCAGCGTGTCTAGTCCTCAGAACCTTATGAGACAGTTAATATTCTCTCCTCCTACAGAAAGATGCTACAGAAAGAATTTGAGAATTTATGAAGGACTGGAGTAATTTACCCAAGTTACTGGTAAATGGAGGAAATGGGATTCAAAACCAGTCTGGCTGGCACCTGGGCAGCTCAGTCAATTAAGCGTCTGACTCTTGATTTGGGCTCAGGTCGTGATCTCAGGGTCATGAGATCGAGCCCAAGTCAGGCTCTGCGCTGGTTGTAGACCCTGCTTAAGATTCTCTCTCTCCCTCTCCCTTTGCACACCCCCCACTCACCACTTTCTCTCTCTCTAAAAAAAAAAAAACAAAAAACAAAAAACAAAAAACACACAGACATAGCCTACTACAAAACTCATACTCTTGACCACTATCTCCATCTCCTTGGCATCTCCCAAAGCATCTCGGACACTAAATATCTGCAGATGGATTGAAATAATATTCTTATTCCTATACAGTACCCTCTGCCTCCAAATATGCTTCAACTATAACTGCAATGCCCCAACACTTTCCTAGCCAAGCACTGTGGGGTGATTTAAATCCATAAGGAAGGGACACCACACTAATACCAGTTATGAAAGAAAAATTATTTTTCTATTCTGCACAGAGAATATTTTTTAAACAGGAAGCACAGAAAAGCACTTTGAAGCATCAGAGAGACACACACAGTTGCCATTACGAGAGATATCCTAAAACGGAGATCCGTTACTAGTACAGAATCCATGATACAGCAGATACCACAAATTTTATTCATTTCTTCGGCAAACATCCTCTTACCATATTAGTCTTGAAAGAGCTATCTCTTTTATGAACAAGGTTATGATTTGCAATTCTCTTTCTAGGCCCTGTTACCTGTCCTGTACAACCTAGTGAGCTCCACAGCATGTAGGAGAACTTCAGTAAATGACCAAAGAGATGACACTTGACACTACTCTTGTACTTTGAACACATCCTCTTCCCTGACAGATTGGTCACTTTCATCTTGCACTTAGCAGCTCCCTTCTAAGGACGGGACAAAAAGGTCAGGACAGAAGCTAGAGATGAAGAAAAAGCCTACTTCTGTCTCCAATGAAAGGAAGGGAGTGGGAGGGGCGACTGCAGAGCTCCCTATAGCCTATGGCTGCCACGATCCTTTCACTGCTTTAGGAGGGTCAGGAAAAACCTAGAAACAACACTTCTGACAAATGAGCCACTGGCACCCTATTCTCAGACTCTCCCACGATCTATGCCGCTGCCATCCCCACTAACCTGTCCTGGGCCACCTGCCAAAAGCCATATCCCCAGGAAGGTGAGCTTTCTGCCGTACTTAAGATCTCCTTTCCACTTACTGTGATGCTACATGATTGCAGACTGACTTTACCTCCTTTCTCCAGATTTGAGTGTTCTATTGTGAATAAAGAGAAATTTAAAAAAGAAGAAGGGGGTAGAAAAAGCAGTTTTCCAAACCTCACACCAGTTTCCTGCACTGCATTAAACCACGTATAAGCATTTACCAAAGACAGGCCCATAAAGGCTAAAATCTCTCAAATGTTATTCTTTTGAAGACCCTATAGTAACATAGTTTAAAACTTTGACTAGATGTCTATTATAAACCAGCAGCAGGACAGAAACTTTAAATGTCATTCCATTTGCTCCATTTGAGTCTTACAGCAACTCTGTAGAGGAATACTACATGCTTTTTCTAAAGAAACTGAGGCTCAGAATTTCAATGGCTTGTTCACATGGCTAATAAGTAACATAACAGGATTTGAAGCCAATGTCACTGTCATTACATCATGGCCACATCCATAAAGCTTCATAAAGCTAAAAAATTAGGGCAGCCCGGGTGGCTCAAGCAGTTTAGCCTCGCCTTTGGCCCAGGGCCTGATCCTGGAGACCCGGGATCGAGTCCCATGTAGGGCTCCTTGCATGGCGCCTGCTTCTCCCTCTGCCTGTGTCTCTGCTTCTCTTTCTCCTCTCTGTGTACTCTCAGAAATAAATAAATAAATAAATAAGTAAATAAATAAATAAATATCTTTTAAAAAATAAAGCTAAAAGATTAACTGCGATAAAGCACAATCAGCAGCAGTACAGCCTTTTTTTTTTTTTAATATTTAATAGTTCCCTAAAAGCTACAGCAATACAACTACATACTTAAGTTACCCTGCAATAATAATCAGTGTCATGAGGGAGAACATACTTCCTTTTACACATATTTAGTACAAAGCCATCTAGGCATTATATTTTATTATTCTCAGTATAACAAAACAAATATTAAAAAAAAAAAAAAAGAAAGAAAGAAAGAAAAAAATGTCATGTGCAGTGGCATACTTTACCAAAAAGAAATACGTGTACTTACCTTTCAGAAGCGCAACAGAGAGCTGGTCAGTGTTCAGGTTGTTGACGTATTTTCCCAGATAAGTATTGAGAACCCAGGCTACAAGACCTTCCAACATGACTATATCCTCAAGACAAGGTGTTTAGAAATCATGGATCATTCTTTATTTCTCTCTCTCATGGTCATAGAAGAATCTATGAAAGAAAAAGAAAAAAAAGGAAGTCAAGAGAAAAACCAGGTGATTTTCTAAGCTGATCGCCTACCTGACCTTCCCTATAGATGGACGAATGCAAAGCAGATTTAGAAAAGATGGGGTAGGGATCCCTGGGTGGCGCAGCGGTTTGGCGCCTGCCTTTGGCTCAGGGCGCGATCCTGGAGACCCGGGATCGAGTCCCACATCGGGCTCCCGGTGCATGGAGCCTGCTTCTCCCTCTGCCTGTGTCTCTGCCTCTCTCTCTCTCTCTCTCTGTGACTATCATAAATAAATAAAAAAAAAAAATTTAAAAAAAAAAATAAAAAAAAAAAGAAAAGATGGGGTAAAGAGCACCGCAAGATGCCCCGTTAGCAGAGAATCGAACCAACACGTCTACATTCTGACACAGCTACAAAAACAGTCACAAATTTCCCAAAAAATACCTATAATTCCAAGCTATCTTTTTGATATAACGAATCATTAAACTGCCTGCCTTTAGTAATTCACCTTGGGACTAGACTGTCCTGCTCAGAGGTTCTCATCCAAGTGTAACTGGGCAATGTCTAGACACATTTTTGGGGGGGTTGCTATTGGTATCTTGAGAATAGAGATCATGGAAACAGCTAAACATCCTACGATGCACAAGATAGCTCCCCCACAGCAAAGAATCATCCAGCCCAAATGTCAACAGCGCCAAGGTTAAAAAACCCTGTCCAAAGACAGACAGGAAAAGAAAGAACCCTGTCCTAGATTAAGACAAAAATGCCCTAAGAGATTTCAATGAACTTCATAGTCTGCAATGATCCTCTTTAAGCCTTCCCTAATTCAGTTTTGCAAGTTTGTTTATCAAAAGCATTCCTAAAGTAACATAAATGAGAGGGAGGAGACAGTGGTTTATCACTGTTCTTAAATGTTCTGGAACTGCATTACAGGTATCCAGGCACCAGATGATGCTGATATAACGAACTATCTTACTAATACAAATACAAGAAATCCTCTGGTTCCAGCTACGGTATTTACAGTCAGTACGACATTACTACAACCTAGGAGAAAACTGTGTGTGTGTTAGCATCGCAAAAGATACACCGATTACTTTTACTACTACAAAAAGTTAACACAAGGGAACTTGAGACATGAAAGTTTAAACGAGTTCTGAAATCGCTTGGCTAGCGTGTAGATCCCAATTAGAACGGTGAGTTCCAAGTCCTGCTCGGAGCCAAGCACCTCAGACACCAGCCCACCACGCTGGACACTCCAAATTTGCTCTGGCACGCGTCCCACTTGGAACCAGCGCTTTCAGGATCCTTTCCAGGCACGCTGCCCCAAGCCCGGGGATTCATGTGTGTGCCAGAAGACACACGTATCCCAAATGATACCTCCTCACAAAGACCCAAAACACAAGGCCCTGGAAGAGTTTTAGATCTTTTTTTTTTTATTTTATTTATTTATTCATGAGAGACACAGAGAGAGAGACCAAGAGAGACGCAGGCAGAGGGAGAAGCAGGTGCCAAGCAGGGAGCCCGACGTGGGACTCGATCCCGGGACCCCGGGGTCACGCCCTGAGCCAAGGGCAGTCGCTCAAGCACCGAGCCAACATGACTGTAGGTGCCCCAACCCTGTAAGCGTCAGCTGAGCCTCCAGGAAAGGCCGACTTGTATTTGTCAACAGTGTCTTGCACTTGCAGCAAGATTTTCATTCTGCCGTTGGGGACAGTGAAAAGAAAAAGGTAAATAAACAGCATTTGATGGAACACTCATTTCTTTCCAAAGATCTTCTTAAGCCTTATTTTGCGTAAAACGAAGGATGTGCTAGAGGTCATCGGACACATTTGTTCAGAGGAGAGATGACAAGAACAAATTCTTTAAAAAATAAATAAATAAATAAATAAGATGGGGGAATCCCTGGGGGGGCTCAGCGGTTTGGCGCCTGCCTCGGGCCCAGGGCGTGACCCCGGGGTCCCGGGATCGAGTCCCGCGTCGGGCTCCCTGCACGGAGCCTGCTTCTCCCTCTGCCTGTGTCTCTGCCTCTCTCTGTGTCTCTCATGAATAAATGAATAAATCTTTAAAAAAAAAAAAAGAAAAGAAAAGAAGATGTGTTTAGCGGCCTGGTAAGAGACATTTGTGTCTGAGACCTTCAACAGGTCGGCGCGGAGATCGGGTGAGCACCGGCCCGGGGGGGGGGGGGGGGGGGGGGGGGGGGCCGCCCGCGTCGCCCCGAGCGCGGTCCCGGCCCCGAGGGTGGGGGTCCCGGGCCCCCGAGGCTGTAGCAGCGCAGCGAGGCGAGCGGATCCCCCGGGGCTGCGGGGTCGGGAAGGGCCCAGCCGGCGAGGCGGGCCGCCAAGCGCTCCGGGGCCTCCCCCGACCCCTGACCTCTGACCTCTGACCGCTGGGGCCGGGCCGCAGTGGGGGGGGCCGGCAGAGGCCCCGGGAGGCGCAGCTCCGCGGGCCCGAGCGCGGGGGGAGCCGGGGCGGGGTCAGGGGTCGGGGTCGGGGGTCAGGGGGCGCGGGGGGTCGCGCCCCTCGGGCTCCCGGGAACCGAGCCCCGCCTCGCAGGTGGAGCCGGAGGGCGCGGCGCCGGGTCCCGCCCCGGGAGGGCTTCGGCCCGGCCGTGACCCCGGGGCGCGGGGACGGGCGGCTGGAGGCCCGAGGTCGCCGCCCCCGAGCGCGGCCCCCGAGCCGGCGGGCGCTGAGGACCCTCGGGGGGCGGCCCGTGCGGGGCTCGCGGGGTCGCGGCTGGGCCCTCGCACCCCGGGGCCGGGGCCGGGGCCGGGGCCGGGGCCGTGCGGGGCCGGGGGCCGACAGGCCGGCGGGGCCCCGAGGAGCTGGGCGGCGGGAGGCCGGCACCGGGTCCCGGGTCCCGGGTCCCGGGCGCGCTCCCGCGGCGGGGCCGACACACAGCGGGCGCTCGGCCGCCCCCCGCCCCCGCACCCCCCGCCGCCCCCGCCCCCGTACCTGCCGCCGTCCCGGCCGAGCCCGGCCCTGCGCGGCGCTGCCCCTCCCGGCTCCTCAATGGCGCTGGCCCGCGGCGTCCGGCCCGCCCAGACCCGACCAATCGAGCGGCCGACGCGCCGGCGCCTGCTCAGCCGAGCGCCGAGTCGTCGAGGAGGCGCCCCCTGCCGCCCGCAGCCGCTCGCCGAGGCTCTGCTGGAGCCCGACCCCCGGCGGCGGGGGTGGGCGGGGCAGCGGAGGGGGGAGGCTGGAGGGGCGGGGGGAGAGAGGAGGGGGAGGGGTGAGACTGGGGGGGCGGGAGACCGGGGGCGGGAGACTAGAGTGGGGGGCGGGAGGGGGGACAGGGAAGGGGGAGACGAGGGGGGGGAATGGAGGAGCAGGAAGAACCTGGCTGGGGGGGAGGGGAGATGGGGGCGGGGGGAAGGGGGCGGGGCGGGAGGAGGGAGACAGGAACGGGGGAGCCTGCTGGGTGGTGGAGAGGGGGCGCGCAGGGAGCCCGGGGAGGGGGCAGGGGGCCGAGGCCGGCAGGGGAGCAGGCGCCGGAATCCGCGGGGGTCGGCGCCCAGGGCGCGGCTACAGCTCCTGAGCCGGAGCCACTTCCTTGCTTAAAGCAGCTCCGCCTTACACCTGAATTAAACCCAGCCCTTGGCGAGCCGGCCCCCAGGCTCCTACCGCACAGGTCTACTCCCGCGTCTGCCAGTGCTCCTGGGCCCCGCCCCCAGTCCTCGGGCCCCGCCCCCAGTCCTCGGGCCCCGCCCCCAGTCCTCCTCGGCCCCGCCCCCCGTCCTCCTCCGGGTCCTCCCCAGTCCTCCTCCCGCCCCCCGCCCCCGCCCCCCCCCGTTCTCCTTCGGGCCCCCTGCCCCCCAGTCCTCCTCGGGCCCCGCCCCCCAGTCCTCCTGTGGGCCCCCCCAGTCCTCCCCCCGCCACCCTCGTCCTCCTCCGGGCCCCGCCCCCAGTCCTCCTCGGGCCCCGCCCCGCAGTCCTCCTCCGGGCCCCCCTCAGTCCTCCCCCCGCCCCCCCGTCCTCCTCCGGGCCCCCCCTAGTCCTCCTCCGGCCCCCCCCGGCCTCCCCCCACCCCCCCTCGTCCTCCTCCGGCCCCCCCAGTCCTCCTCCCGCCTCCCGCCCCTCCCTCGTCCTCCTCTGCCCCGCCCCCCGTCCTCCTCGGGCCCCGCCCCCAGTCCTCCTCCGCCCCCCGCCCGCCGTCCTCCTCCGGGCCCCCCCTAGTCCTCCTCCGGCCCCCCCCGTCCTCCCCCCACCCCCCCCCCGTCCTCCTCCGGCCCCCCCAGTCCTCCTCCCGCCTCCCGCCCCTCCCTCGTCCTCCTCTGCCCCGCCCCCCGTCCTCCTCGGGCCCCGCCCCCAGTCCTCCTCCGCCCCCCGCCCGCCGTCCTCCTCCGGGCCCCCCCTAGTCCTCCTCCGGCCCCCCCCGTCCTCCCCCCACCCCCCCCCCGTCCTCCTCCGGCCCCCCCAGTCCTCCTCCCGCCTCCCGCCCCTCCCCCGTCCTCCTCTGCCCCGCCCCCCGTCCTCCTCCGGGCCCCGCCCCCAGTCCTCCTCCGGCCCCCCCCGTCCTCCCCACGCTCCCCGTCCTCCTCCGGTCCCCCCCGTCCTCCTCCGGGCCCCCCCTAGTCCTCCTCCGGCCCCCCCCCCGTCCTCCCCACGCTCCCCGTCCTCCTCCGGCCCCCCCCCCGTCCTCCTCCGGCCCCCCCCGTCCTCCTCCGGGCCCCCCCTAGTCCTCCTCCGGGCCCCCCCCCCCGGCCTCCCCCCACCACCCCCGTCCTCCTCCGGCCCCCCCAGTCCTCCTCCCGCCTCCCGCCCCTCCCCCGTCCTCCTCCGGGCCCCGCCCCCAGTCCTGCTCCGGGCCCCTGCTCCCCCCAATCCCTCGGTTCCGCCCCAGGACCCCGTCCTTCCCCCAGTCTCTCTCCTTAGGATGCCTCCCCCCCACATCTGCTGTCCAAGCCACACAGACAAGCCACATCGTAGTTTTTAATTTACTACTTCGTACATTTTTTAAAAGAAAAAAGGGAAAATCATGTATTTCATATAATTCAGTATGTCCAGAATATGACCATATCAACCTGGAAGCCGACAGGAAAAAAAAAAATCATGCAGTATTTTAGGGGGATTTTTTATAGTAAGTTTTTGAAATTTAGCCTGCCCTTTACACGTGCGGCACTTCTCCATACAAACCAGCCACAGCTGAAGAGCTCCCAGCCTTCCTCCAGCCGCTGCAGGCTGCGGGGGGGGGGGGGGGGGGGGGGGCCCCTCAGATGGTCCTATAGCTGGATGGTCCTATAGCCAGAGGGTCCTATAGCCAGAGGGTCCTATAGCCGGATTCCACCTCCCAGAGCATTTCCCGACTAGCTTACCTAAGGTTCCCTTCAACCATCCCCCTGTTGTATTTCCTCATATACAGGACTTAATGATACTTGAAATTATCTTGTTCCTACTTATCATCACCTTTCTGCACCCTGAAAGCACTGATTTTCCCTTCCACAAATGCCTCTCTAGCATCGAGACGTTGCCTCGCACAGAGAAGGCCCGGTTAAAGGTGCTGTAGGTGAACGAAGGAATAAATGAACAAATGAACCCGCCCTCTTGCATCAGCCCCACAAGGACGGAAGACCTCAGCTCATAAAAGTCAGAAGATGCAGGAGGCTTGACGGCAAGGTTGCAGTAGGGTACTAACCATCATAATTATCAACCCTCATAATGCTGAGCTAATGAAGGCGACTGCGGGCTGAACGTTCCTGGCGAAGCCTGAGCTCCTCAGGGGTGGGAACAGCCTATCAGAATCTCAACGCCGCCGGGTCCCCTCGGGGAATGAGGTTTGGGTGTGAAACCTCAGACTCTGCAGATGGGAGGCAGAAGGGAAGCAGCCCATTAGAGCCAAAGGATCTGAGTCCAGATCTTCTAGCACAGGAACCCTCGGCTGTACCTGGGGAGATTATTAAAAATGCAGATGCCACGGGGTCCCTGGGTAGGTCAGCGGTTTGGCGCATGCCTTTGGCCCAGGACGTGATCCATGTGGGATCGAGTCCCACATGGGGCTCCCGGCATGGAGCCTGCTTCTCCCTCTACCTGTGTCTCTGCCTCTCTCTCTATGTCTATCTTGAATAAATAATAAATAAAATCTTTAAAAAAAATGCAGATGCCGGGACACCAATCAACTAGTACTACTGAAAAGTCTTTGGACCCTCACTTTGGAATCCCTCGGAAGGCACATGGACCAGACAGCCATCCTCCTACTAAATATCTACCCGAGAGAAATGGAATCACATGTGTCTGCAAAGACGTACAGGAATGTTCACAGCAGCTTTATTCATAGCAGTTAAAAACTTTAAAGGTTTGTTGTTGTTGTTTAATTAGAGAGAGAGAGAGGGCATGAGCAGGGGGGAGGGGAGAGGGATAAGCAGGCTCCTCACTGAGTTGGGAGCCCGATTCAGGATTCAGTGCCAGGATTGAGCCACGGTAGATGCAGCGGTCACAGCATGGGGAGCATCTACCGGCCACAGACACCCCACTGGTGAGGGACACACGAGGTGGGGGATGTCCCTTAATCGCCACCCACGCTGGACCCTTAGATGCCCCTTGGCCCACAAGGGGCAAGTTTTCTGGGACAGGCTAGATTTGAGGGGCCTCCTCAGGACTCCCTCCATCAGGCCCTTTCTCACCTGGCCTCGTGTGCATCAGCCCCCAGAATCCTCTAGACCAGAGAGGACTGGACACTACAGAAATGTTTCCTTTGGCCCACACCTTGCTGTAACAGAATTAGAATTACAACATTTAAAAGGCTGGAGATTGGGGTGCCTGGGTGACTCGGTCAGTTGGGTGTCGGACTCTTAATTTTGCCTCAGCTCATTTTCTAGGGGTTGGATCAAGCCACACATGGGCTCTAAGTGGGAGTTAAGGGAGTCTGCTTGAGATCCTCTCTCCCTCTCCCTCTCTTCCCTGCTTGCACTCCCTCCAAAATAAATTGTTTTTTTTTTTTAAACATTCTTTTTTTTTTTAATTTTTTTTTTTATTTATTTATGATAGTCACAGAGAGAGAGGGAGAGGCAGAGACACAGGCTGAGGAAGAAGCAGGCTCCATGCACCGGGAGCCTGATGTGGGATTCGATCCCGGGTCTCCAGGATCGCGCCCTGGGCCAAAGGCAGGCGCCAAACTGCTAAGCCACCCAGGGATCCCCCTCCAAAATAAATTGTTAAAATCTTTTTAAAAGCTGGAGATAATACATGAGAATCTGTATTTGGGGCCTTTCTAGAAAAATTGGAAGATTTGGTGACAGTGGAACCCCCCCCCATACTTCCTATGCCTACATTCATTCACTCGTTCACCGTTTATTGAGCACCTACTATGAGCCTGGCACTATTCTATGTACTTGGCGCCACATGACTGAGCAAAATAGCAAAGCCCTGCCTCACTGGAGCTTCTGTTCTCACAAGAGGAGCAGACAATAAGCAATAAATGTAACAGAGATGTAAATTATAAGATATCGTAACAAGTGATAAGGGCTTTAAGAGTCCCAGAGGGGAGGTAGGGATCTCAGGGGTGGGGGGAGGTGTTGCAATTTTTTTTCTTTTTAGAGAGAAAGCACAGGGGGAGGGACAGAGGGGAGGGAGAGAGAATCTATGCCCAGTGCAAAGGCTGCTCAATCTCATTACCCCACGGTCACAACCAGAGCTGAAATCCAGTCAGATGCTCAACCAGCTGAGCCACTCAGGCCCCCCAGGCAGGGTGGGGGTGCAGGGTTGCAATTATAATTACAAACTCATTTCATCAAATTGTGAAGGCATTTAACTGTCTGATAGGAATATAGTGCGAATCACATAAGTAATTCCAAATGTTCTAGTATCCACCTTAGCGTGAAAAGAAACAGGTAATGTTAATATTTTATCTAGCTGACATTGCAAAATGTTATGTCAATATGCCATCAATGCAAAAATGATTGATGAGACATTTTATATCTGTTTTGTGCTGGGTCTTCAAAATCCGCATCCTGCCCTGAGATGTACTTCACACGCCTTGGGTAGCACTGGCTGTGCTCAGTGCTTAACGGCCACCAGGGCCCTGGCTCACAGCTCAGGACAGCTCAGGACAGCTGGGGACAGCTCAGACGCCCACCCTCTCGGCTTACAGGTGCAAGGTCTGAGCTCCAGATGGGACGCGGAGGTTCAGGTCCACACTGCGGGTTCCAGGCAAAGCTGGAACACAGTCCCCGGCTCCCTGTTAGCCTTGCCCCCAGGCAGCCTCTCAGCTCTGCCACAGAGGAGTCCAGGGGAAGGAGGGAGAGAGGGGGGAGGGAGAGGGAGGGAGAGGGAGGGAGGGGAAGGGAGTGGGAAGGGAGGGAGGGTGGAGGAGGTAGGGAGGGAGAGGGAGGGAGGGTGGAGGAGGTAGGGAGGGAGAGGGAGGGAGGGGGAAGGGAAGGAGGGTGGAGGAGGTAGGGAGGGGGAAAGGGAGGGAGGGGGAGAGGGAGGGCGGGTGGAGGAGGTAGGGAGGGGGAAAGGGAAGGAGGAGGAGGGAGGGGGGAGGGGGAGGGGGGAGGGGAGAGAGTGCTTGCCCTTTAACCCCGGACCTTGTGGCTCTGTTGTGCAGGTCTAAGGAGCTGGTTATCGGGAGCCTCCCAGGGGCAGGCTGTCCTCCCAGCTGGACTTGGAGAAGTACCACGCCTCGGGCCCTGCCCGGCGCCCTCCTCTGCGGCAGGGTGGTGGGTACCTCGCCTATCTCCTCCGGCAATAATGGAGAGGAAATATAGAAGCTCAAGGGGCAACCAGGCGGCTCTCCCCTCCGGCTCTGAGTTTGCGGAGCCCTGGTCTGGGGATGGAGAGGGCGGAGGCAGGGCCGCGGGTGAGAGGTCCAGGGAATCACCCAGAAGGAAGAGGGCAGCGCCCAGGTGGCCACCCTGACCCGGGGGTTGGCTTGGTGATTTCAAGGCCAGCCAGGCTCCCCACCCCCGGCCCCCGCCCTTCTCCTGAAGTCTCTCTGCCTGCAACCTCCTCCCCACTTTTCATTCTGGAAAAGGGCTCCAGTCTCAGAAACAGGTCTAGGGTCACGTCCAGCACTGGCCCCCGCAGGCTGTGTCCCGGGCCCCCCTGTACTCCTGGAGCTGCCCCCCACCCCACACTGCCCTGAGCACCCGTGATGGGCCTCGTAGGTGCCACCGGATGGAGCCTCGCTCCCACTGCCTGTGAAAAAGCAGATCTGCAGAGACCCCCTTCACCCCAAAACAGGCTGATGACAGTGAGTGGCAGGGCCTGGGACGAGGGCACAGAGGCCGGCAGGAGGTGCTGGGCGTGACGGAGGGCGGAGGGCCGGGCTCTCAGCAAGCGCAGTGTGGGGGTCCCAGGCCCAGCGGCCACCACTCCACTGCCCCCTACGCATCGGTGGCACCACGGACCACGGACGGGCCCCAGCTCAGACGCACAGCCAGAGCCAGGAGTCGATGTACAAAACAAGGTTTACTTAGAAGCAGGAGTGCTGTCCAGGATACAGTACAAACTCGGGGATCAACTAGCCTGGGAACCGCGGCCCCCCAGGGAGGGTCTCCTTGGGGGTCAGAGCTGCCCTGGGAGAGCAGCGGGGCCTGAGGTCGTCCCGGGGCGGCCCACCAGGGGGCAGACACGCTCCACCGCCTCGAGGCCGGGGCCAGGGCCCGGGCAGGGGCAGGGGCCGGGAAGGGGCAGGGCAGGGGCAGGGGCCGGGCAGGGGCAGGGCAGCCGGACGTCGGACTCCAAGGGAGTCCTGGTTTCTGGGAGGCTCTTTCTCTTCATGGTACTGGCTGGACTCGCCTACCGTCCAGGAGCTCAGATCCAAGTCCAGCCCCGAGTCCAGTGGAATTTTCAACAAGGGATCCAAGTACCCGGGACCCGGCTGGCTTGTCCAGGAGCCCCCCACCCCACCCCACCCCACCCCCGTTCCTTCCAGAATTCGGCCAAGGCCGCACACGTCCGTCCGTGCATCCGTGCCCTGCAGGCCTCGGGGTGCGTGTCTGGGGGAAGCGGGCTGACCCTTTAACAGGAAAGAATCCTGGGACAGAACTGCCGGTTTCAGCTGCTTCGGGCGGGCCGGGCGACCCAACAACACGGCTCCACAGACCCACAGCACACGACAGACACACAGACACAAGACTGGCCTCGGCGCCCCGCGTCCCCAGGAGACCCGGCAGGCAGAGCACCTTGCTCCAGGACCAGCAAGGTGGGGGTGCTGAGGCCAAGAGGAGCCTCCTCGGGAGGCGGGGGCTGAGGTAGGAGGAGGGAGACTGTGGCCTCAGTCATCTCGGGTTCCTGAAATTCCCTCCGGGAAGCCGCGGCACCAGACGCGGCACCAGACGCGGAGGGAGGCGGAGGCGGAGGCGGGCCTGGAGCCGCAGGTGAATCCGTGACGTCAAGGCGGAGACCAGCGAACTCTGACTTCCGCTTGGTCGTTTTGTGGGCTCCTCGGCCTGCATGGTGCTTTTCTTTTTCTTCTTTTTTTTCACTTGCCGGGTGTTAAAATCAGAAGATCTCTGGCTAGAGGTTGGCCGTCTTGCCCCAACTGGAGCGCTCACGGGCCGCGTGGCCGGGCCCTCCGAGTGTCTGATTTCCCGCCGTGTGCAAGAGGTAAAGCTGGCAGGCACGGATCCGGGGGTGGTGCAAGCTGCACCGGGGGTCCCCCATCCCCTCCCTGCACGGAACCATCTGATCCAGGACACCCCCCGCCCCCGCCATGCTGGGACCGTCCTGTAGCCTCGGCATCAGGCTAAAGCACTGCCCCTTCTCCATGGAAGGCAGGATGCGGGGCCTCCCAGGAAGCCAGGGCTGCACAGAGCCCAGGGATTTTTTAAAAAAGTAAAAAATTACAAAAATAAGGGCTCTAGAAGCTGAACTCACAGGACCAGCGGGGAGGGGGGGGGGCGGCGGCGCTCAGAGTGGCAAGGGCTGGCTCCAGGCGGGCCGGCATGTCCCCGTCCAGCTAGCCTCCCACTAGGCTCCCGGAGGGACGCACACCACGCCAGGAGCGCTTTCCCACAATTCTCCCTGCCTCACCCTTCTGCCAGCAGATGAGAGGAAGGCTGAGGCTGTGGGGCCACTAAAGGAATTTGGCCCAGAAAGAGCCAGAGTCCTGGGGGGTGGGGGCCTAGAAGGCCCAGGAACACCCCCCTTGGGCTGTGACACAGCTCACGCCAGTCTGGCTAACTGGACTTCATGCCAGCGTCAGGCACACCAAGGGGCAGAGGCTTATCCTCTGGGTTCTCCAGCAGAGTCTCTAGAGCCCCTGGCTGGGACTGAAACGGGCACTCCTCCTGGGAGAAGGGGACCTGCTGGTCATCTGGGGAGCTGGAGGGGCCGGCATCCACGTCCCCCATCGTGCGGCTGGCCTGGGAGGAGCACTGAGGGCCGTGGTCGGAGCCGCTGCTGCTGCACACGTTCACGATGCACGTGACGTTGACCTGGGTCCCGTGGCCGCCGCATGAAGGCTCTGCCGAACAGAAGACAGGAGAGGGCGGTCAGCGGGGGGTCTTGGGGTGCAGGAGGTCTCCGCGGCCTGTCCGTTGCCCAGGAGACAGGTTTAAGACAAAAGGGTCCGGAGCACCAGGCCAAGAACCGAGAGGCCACGGTGCTCATCCAGCTCTGCTGTGTGACCTCGGGCAAGTCACTTCCCAGCAACTCATCCCACAGGTGGGAGGAGCCCATTGCGTAAAGCAGGTGATGGGGCCCAAGAACAAAACCTACTTCCCACCAGAGTCAGAGAAGGGAGCCGGACGGGAAGCGGGCATTACAGACCCGGGTCATGCAGCGGACAAGGACTATGAGGAGTCCCCTTCGGGACCGCAGGCAGCCTCAGCAGTCCTGGCCACACCAACCAGGAAAAGGCGAGACCCCTCTGTCACCGGCTCCTTGTCCACTTGCGGTAAAGTCAACACCAAAGGGTTTGGAAATCACTCCCTCTCCCTCATGGAGCTGAAACATTGACCTTGAGTGTCCCCACCAGCTGGGGGGGCTGGATGCTGGGTGTAAGGGGCTGCATGCACCATGCCTCACTACAAGGAGAGCTGCTCCTGCTCTTACTGCGGGGCCGGCCAAGCACCCAGCCACGCCTGCTGTCAGGGGCGCCCGGGGCGGCCTGGGTGTCTGTCTCCAGCTCCTGGGAGCCTGAAAGCAGGAGGGAGCCGGGAGCGGCTCTGCTCGGAACAGCCCCAGACAGGCCAGGGGAGGGACGGCTGCACTAGGGGGCAGAAGGAAATTTCCACCCTGAGCCATCACAGCATCCAAATGTCACTCGGTCACCACGGCCTTTGCGGCCTTTGCAC
The DNA here is from genome assembly GCF_018345385.1 of Vulpes lagopus. Classification (NCBI taxonomy): domain Eukaryota; kingdom Metazoa; phylum Chordata; class Mammalia; order Carnivora; family Canidae; genus Vulpes; species Vulpes lagopus. Next base: position 133,321,758 of record NC_054831.1, read on the forward strand.
ACGGTGACTGAGACGCTGCAGGGGCGGATGGGGAAGGACACGTGGGCACCACCGCACGTTCCCATGGTAGCCAGAGATGCGGGGGCGGGAGGAGGGGAGGAGCAGAGGTGACAGGAGCTGGGGGTCAGAGAGCAGGGGCAGAGGGTAGGAGGGGCGGGAGACATGGTCGGGGTCCACCTCCAGGCCACAGCGGAGGCCACACCAGGAGGACTGTGGAAGAGATGTCGCTAGGAAATCAGAAAGATGATTCCAAGACTCAAAGGCCAGGAGTTTCTCTTTGGAGTCTCGGGCGCTCATCCAGTGAAGGTTTAGGACCACGGGCCACCAGTTCCGTGGGGAGCTCTCAGGCTGGGGTGGGGGCTCCGGCAAGGCATCCCAGTGATGAGGGCGGGAGGGGCCGGCGCCCCCAGGGGTGGGCACCTCAGTGCGTGAGGCAGCCGGGGAGGGTGCAGACCCGGAACCAGGCAGCAGGGAGGCAGAGGCCGCAGCCCCGCCAGCCGGATGCCGTGCTCATCCGCAGCCGAGGAAGCGGAGGCTCAGCAGGGTTAAGGAGCCTGTTCAGATTCCCAAGGCACCAGAGCGGCCAGGGAGGCGTCTGGGGAGGACCCGACCCACTGCAGTCCCCTGACCTCCCGCCAGCGTGGGAGACGGACACGCAGGCCCGTGGACTTCACCTGCCCCTGCAAAATACACCCAAGGGAGCCCCAGGCTTTCGGGAAGGGGGCAGGACCTCCCTTCAACGGGGGCACTGAGGCTTCTCCCCACGGGTGACCCTGTCACAGACCAGGTCCAGAGCAAAATACATTGTGTAAATGGGGCCTGGGCTTCTCCAGAACCCATGAGGTCCCCACAGCCCTGATGCCTCAGGCCCAAAGGGACTGGGCTAGGGGCCACAGCGAGTGGAGCCCTGGAGACACCACTATTCACGCAGCTTTCCACCCCAGGGCTCTGGATCCTGAGAGCCCAGGGGGATCTCCTGCCTCTGACTAGCTGTGTGCCCCGGGACGAGCTCCTGAGCCTCCCTGGGCCTCCGGGACCACATCTGTCAAATACAATAGGTTTTAAGATAACACTATATAGTAGTATTTAATAGATAATTCAGATGCTATATAATAAACATTATAGAACGCATCATGATGCTGTGATGTTAGGACACGGAACACTTATACACCATAACACACAGGAAAACCCCCTCCTGGATATCGGGGACTCCAAGGACGAGCTGGGATGGTCTACAAGGCGGGGTTTGTCTACAAGGCCCAGGAGGCGCACAGAGCGGGGGATGGAGCCAGGTGGGCTCCCACCTCTCACCTGAGCTGCTGGAGCTGGCCTGCGCCTCCCCGGACCCATGGGCCTTCCCGGTGCCTGGTGCCGGCGGCTGGGAGCTGGCTGCGCTCTCCAGGGAGCTGCTGCTGGAGCTGGGCGCCGTGGTCAGCAGGTGCTGCTGCTCGGGGCCGGGGCTGCCGCGGGCCTTATCGGCGGGCAGGTGAGGCTGGAGAGGCGGGAGACAAGGGGGTGCGGTGAGCGGGGCCAGCTCCCCTCCTCCCCTGGGCACCCCAGCGGCACCCCATGACATCAGCAGGCGGTGGCCGTGGTTCACGCGGCGCTTCTGCCCACGGCTGCCCATTCCCTCCACACCGTCCCCGGACGCGGGGTTCTGTGTGGTTTCTGGGATCAGCATCTGGCTGCCCTGGGCTTGCGAGCCCTGGGGGCGGGGGTGGCAGAGCCCCGTCTGCCAGAGCCCTAGGGGCAGTGCAGGGCTCTGTGCAGAAGGCAGGCGAGGCCCAGAGGAGGACGGGACTTCCCGGCTCCTGTGGGAACCTTGTTACTAGGCCCCCGGGGGCTCGGCCGTGTCCCTAGCGCTCCGTCCTGGATCGGGGCGTGTGTCCTACAGGGGACACTCAGCAGCATCTGGAGACGCTGTTGGCCGTCACTCCCGAGAAAGGACGCAGCTGGTGTCCCGCGGGGAGGCCTACAGTATGGCTGAGGGGCCCGCGCGCAGGGAGCCCCCGATGCCAAGACGGCGGAGAAAGTTCGCCCGAGGGGACGGCGACTGGGGGGAGGCGCTGGGACTCTGTCCTCGTCTGTACGCTGGGTAAACACTGTGACCCGCCTGCCACGTAGGGGTTACAGCCCGTCCAGCGCCCACTACCCCCACCCCCACCCCCGAGGCTGGGAAAGCGGCCGGGGCCTGTGACGCCGCTCCGGCCAGGGAGACGAAGGAGAAGGCCGCCAGGGCTCCAGGGACACCGTCTGACGTCCTGGTAAAAGGCCCAGTGGCTGGCGGGCACTGCCCCCTCCGCCCGCCGCAAACCCGGCGCTCACGTACAAAGAGGGGACCACGACCTCACGGGGTGAGGCCCCACGCAAGAGGACACGTGTTGCCGCAGGGGGCAGAGCTGGGGGCCGCGGTCTCCCGCAGGGACGCGGCTACTGGTCCCTGCAGCTGGCAACCCCTCGACCCTCCACACTGTGAGAAAAATAAGGCCCCTCCGCTTTGGTCGCTTGGGACGGCGTGCCTCCCCCACCAGGAGCCCACGGCCCAGGCGTGCCTCCCCCACCAGGAGCCCACGGCCCAGGTTCGGCTCCAGCAGAAGCCCCCACAGACCCTACTTCGTAGAAAGATCAAAGGCGAGCAGCTTTGGTGGAAGCGAGGGCAGGACGCAGGGCCCAGACCCCCAGCCTCCCTCTCAACCCCGGGCCAACCCCTCCCAGCCCCCTGGACCCGGGGTGGGGGGGCAGCATGGGGGCGCCCCGCTCTCTGACGCAGCCCCGGACGGCCGCCTGACCCCGAGGACGAGCACGGGCTGGCCTTCGCTCCGCCCACAGGGCCAACACGGACACAGGACACCGGCCTCCAGAATCCACTGCTCCCCCAGAAGGCAAGCCAGCCCAGCAGGAAGGGGAGCAGGGGAGGGGGAGGAGCAGGGGGAGGAGCAGGGGGAGGGCAGAGGAGCACTCACCACCTTGGCTTCTCCCTGGATGCAGAAGGGCTTCTCTGCAGAGAAGAGAGAGGGGGTCACGTCAGGGACAGCAGCTTCCTCGAGCCACACAGGCGTAAGGAGGGGGGAGCACGGGGCCCAGGCACAGCCGTTCAGAGAAGGCCCAGCCCTGGGGTGGCAATCACCCCCGGACGAGGTACACGGGGGCCCCGGCCCGTGCCCCTCTGCGGTGCCAACCACTTCTCTAGCGCCCGCTCTTCGTTCCCGCTGTGCGCTCGTCCTCGGGTGCCCTTCCTGTCCTGTACACATCTACCCGTGGAAATCCGCTGCGGCTCACATGCCTCCTGCCCCAGAAGCCCAGGAAGATCCCCAGGATTTCCAGACAAGACTCCCAGACTGCCGGGGCCCCCCGGGTGGCTCAGCAGTGCAGCACCTGCCTTCTGCTCAGGGCGTGACCCCGGGGTCCCAGGATCGAGTCCCGCATCAGGCTCCCCGCATGGAGCCTGCTTCTCCCTCTGCCTGTGTCTCTGCCTCTCTCTCTCTCTGTGTCTCTCATGAATAAATAAAATCTTAAAACAAATAAAAAAGAGCCCCAGACTGCCACCCCCTGGGACTGCTCTGATGGCATCGTGTCTCTTAGCAGGTGAGTTAGCAGCACTGCCTTCTGCCCCAGGCTCTGAGCTCCACAGACCAGGGCCTGCTGTTTCCAGCTCCATCTGACCCCCAGGGCTGTGCCCAGTGCTGGGCTCACAAGAGGACCCAGGAGAGCCTCCAGAACAAATGGATGAAAGCATTAGAGGAGGGAATGAAAGCTTACTCTTCTTCTGGGTCACGATGACGCAGTTCACCAGCCCTATTATCAGCAGACCCAAGGTCGTCACACCTACAATCAGTCCTACAAGGAAAAAGAGAAGCTCAAGACAGCTGCAGACAGCGAAGGCCGGCACCAGGGGCCGGGCAGCTGAGCCAGTGAGCAGGGGTGTCCGGGGGTCACGGGAGGGGCAAGCCCAGTCGGAGGCTCTCCAATTTAATTACACGACAAACCAGCCCAAAACCAGGCACCAAACTAACCGTGTGTGTCGGCCACATTCGTCCCCGGGGTCACCAGTTTGAGCTCTGCGGCCCACGTAGTCCTCACCCCAGAGGGAAGCCCATGAGGTGGCCCAGCCCCGTCCCCATTACTGAGACCACCTGAGACAGGGCCCGGGAGCCCCTCCGCCCTGGCGGAGAAAACGCTGACGCACCCCCCCACCCGCGGTTCTCAGCAGTGACAGCCCCAGGTCTCGGGTCGCAGCAGAGGCCACGTCTCACCACCACCTGCGTCCAGGACAGACGACAGGTCCCGCCCGCAGTGGGCTCTGGGGGGGGGACTCTGAGACAGAAGGGAGGGAGGCGGGAGGCTGACCGATGGGAAGCGAGATGTCGCCTGTGCTGAGCCCTTCGGCTGGGGGGCTGGGGACCGCCGGGAACAGAAGGGAGGTCCGAGGAGGCGTGCTGGGTCCTGGCGTTGGCTCCGTGGGCCGGGGCTGTGTGGACCCTGGCTGCCGCGTGGAGGCGGGGCGTGGGGCCGTTCTCACGGTGGGGGGCGCAGGTGAGCACACCGCATCCATGCTGGCGTTGCCAGGGACGGCCACCGAGCTACAGCTGCGGGACAACACAGGCCGGGAGGGCTCAGCGTGGCCGGGCTCACTCAGGGCAGCCGGGGACTCCCAGCAGTATCCTGGCCCCCACCCTCTGGCCTGCAGGGCGAGGCCGCTAGACCCCTGCCGGCTGCGCTGGGACCCGCGCACCCCGCGGCGCAGGACAGAGCCATCCTGGCGGTGGATAAGGCTGCCCGACGCCTCAACCCGAGGCAGCGGATGGGGGATTTCAGGTCCTGGGGCACGGCCGCCCGGGGGCCGCCCTCCCTGCTCCTCCAGAACCGGACCACCGGGCCACTCACATCCGGTGGGGCCGGCAGGTATCTGTGGATGACGTCGTGTTGGAGAACGTCCCTGGGGCACACGGAGCGCACACCACGTCTGACGTTGCAGTTCCTTCAGGAAAAACGTGGAACCCGTCACTAACTCCGTGGAACGAGCGGGCCTGGCCCGGGAGCCCTAGGAGACGTGTGAGGGGCCTGGGGACCTCGGTCTGCACCTCTGCCCCTTAGAACACACACGTGTGCGTCTGACACACACACACACACACACACACACACACACAGCTGGGCGCTCTGCTGTTTAACCAATGCTAGGGAGCTCCTGGTGTCCAGGATCATGTGGGTTCATCTTCTGGGGCACCAGCGGATCTTCCAGGAGCTTCGGGCTTCACGTGGTCCCTCTCCGGGTCCCCGAGGCCGAGCACCCAGGCAGGGGGCGCCTAACCCGGTGTGCGGGCATGGGAGGGGCGGGGAGGGCAGCTGGTGGGCAGCAGGCACCTGGCCGGCAGACGCTCGACACCCATGAAGCAGAGGCCCCCGGGGTCCCCGAGGCCCCGCCGGCCCCGTACCTGGTTTGGCCACGCCGAAGCCCGGGCGGCACCTGCGCAGGGGCGCGCACAGCCGGCACCCTCCCTGCCTCCTCAGCGTGCAGTACCAGCCTGGCTTGCAGCCGCAGATGCGGTTCTGCTCCCGCGTGCAGGCCTGAGTCTCCACTTGGTCTACAAGAGGCGGGGGCAGCCAGGGTCACGCCCGCCTCCCGCGGCCCTGCCCTGCCCTGCCCAGGGCCCCCCAAGACTGCCGGCTCGCTCGTCTCCACCTCCGGGGCGGCCTGTGCGCCCAGGCACGGTTCCCCCTGCGCCCACCCCCCGCACAGGGAAGGGCTGTTCCCGCAGACCTCGGGCTCTGGCGCGTGGAAACGGCCCCGGGGACCCAGCCCACCCCCCCGAGCCCGCTCACCGGCGCCGCAGCGGGAGCCGCAGCTCAAGCACTCGGGAACCCAGTTCCAGAGCTGGGTGTACGTGCTGCTCTCGCAGGGGGCACACACGGTGTTCGAGGTCGTGGTGCAGAAGAGCCGTGCGTGGGAGCCTGGGAAAGCGAGGGGCAAGGGCCGCGGTCAGTGCCCCCCCCAGCCTGCTGACGCCGGGCCGAGGCCTCCTGGGAAGGGCTCCGGCCCCTCACCAGGCTCTCACATCTTACAGGCCCCAGCTGTGGCTTCACCTCCAAAGCCCTGAGGCTCATAAAACGCCCTTTTCCTCTGCTCTTCCCAGATGCCTGGGATTCCATCACTGGAACCGCCTGCTGCTAGTCAATCACACTTGAGTGAGAACTGGCTGGCTGGCTCCTCTCTGGTTTATGGTCGGCTAAAACTCTCCGTCTGTGGGTGCGAACCAGCAGGACAGCAGCGGTGGGAACGCAGCCCCTGGTTTCCTGTCAAGGACGAGGACGCGGGACTCCTGCGTGCGTGCAGGGAAGGCGAGCCAGGAGACGGGACGGCTCCGGAGCCAACCCTGAGCCCATCCTGCCATATGCACTGCTCTGCTAATCCACGGACTTCCTACAGAGCCCCTGCCAGTTAACAGAAAAAGCGTCACTTGTGAGGCCTCCTAAAACGGGGGAGATGACAAGTACCTGTGTGCCCACCCGCGCCTCAGGCTAATGGCCCCAAGGCTCTCCAATGGCTTCTGTAGAACAAAACCTAAACTCTGACCACGGCCCCTGCTAACTTATTCTCTCTGGGCAACACACTGGCCTCACCGTTCCTCAAGTTCACCAGACAGGCTCCCCACCTCAGGGCCTTTGCACGTGCTGTTTCTCCAGCCTGACGGGATATTTGGATAACCCAGTTCCTCACGTCCTGCATGTCTCTGCCCAAGTGTCGCCTCTTCAGAAAGGCCCTCCCCGACCGCCGCCTATAAAACAGCGTGTCCCGCTCTGTCTCCCTCGGCGTCCCCCTGCCTTGTTGTCTCTCTGATAGGAGCACACATGCATTTCCTCCGCTGGCTCGTCTGTGCCTGTTAGATACGCAGCCCACGAGGGTGAGGATTTCGCGTGCCCTGCTCTCTGCTGTCCCGCCAGCCCGTAGCCCAGTGCCCGACACCGAGCGGATGCTTCCTGGACGGTACGGGAGTGGACGTATGAATGAACGCGTGCCTGGGTCACCAGGAGTGAGCCACTCTGCTCTCCCAGCAGGGTTAGGCCTCGGCCCCCCCTCGGTGCGGGGTAGGCTCTCGCGGGTTCGCCCACACATGCACTCCGCACCCCCACGTGCCAGGCATCACGCCAGGCCCAAGATCCCGCGGACGAGCTCACGGTCCCGGTTCCAGAGGAGCCCACAGTGGAGGCCAGAAGAGAGGAGGCCACGACTGTGGGGGAAGAGCTCTCCTTGGGGGGGTCGGGGGGCCAGTGGGAGCTCAGAGGAGGAGCCAGATCTGACCAGGCAGGGGGGACAGGCTTCCTGGAGGAGGCTACATCTAAGCTGAGGTCCAAAGGAAAAGTAGGAGCCAACCCGGGGGGGAGGGAGCTGGGAGTTGTGCCAGGAAGAGGGAACAGAATAGGTGAAGGCCCTGCAGCAAGAGGCAGCACGGGGCCAACTGGTGAGCCAGAAGGAATTCAGTTAGCAGAGGGCCACGGCCGCACCCTCCCTCCCTGCGGGGCACCGGCCCCCACAGGCCCAGCCCTCACCAGGCGGACACATGCTGCAGCACATCTGGGTCCTCTGGTCGAAGTACTCGCTCCGCTGGCACGAGCTTCCCGGCTCCGGAACGTAGGGGAGCAGCGCGGCCTGGAAGAGGGAGGGCAGGACAGCCATGAGCGTGGCCACCCGACGGCCACCTGATGGCCACCCTGGGGCCCTGCTGGGGCTGCGCTGATCTGGGGGCTTCTCCCCCTGAGGGAAAGATAGGCAGAGAGTCCCCACCCTCTGTTGCCTCCTCTCGCTCCCTCAGCAGTGGCTGAGCCCCTGGCCGGAGCCTGGGGTGGCTCCCAACACTCCAGGGGACAGATACGAGGCCCCCACGCTGCCCACAGGGCAGTGGCTTCAGCCACAGAGGACCACGGTGCTCAGCACAAAGCAGCCCTCCGCCCAGGATGCCTCCTATTCCCTTCTGCCCGGGGAATCGCCCCTGGGTGCTTCCAACTGAGTGCTGCCTCCTCCGGGAAGTCCTCCCTGACTCCCCCAGGCTGTGGCAGGTTCCTCCCCCTCTGGGCTCACTCCAACGTGGGACAGGTGGGTGCACGGGGCCCCCGGCGCTTGTGTGCACACATCCACGCGCATGTGCCTGCACACGCATGCACGCACCGCAAACGTCCTCGAGGCAGGCACGCAAACCACAGCCCCAGCATCTCTAGGCCCTCAGACTCCAACGCAGGGCTCGCAGCACAGGGTTGGGGCCCAGCGGACGACTGCTCTCGGTGACAGCAATGACGGGTCCCCCGCGTGAGCACGTGTGCGGTGCCAGGTGCGGGTCCCAGCGCTGCAGGGGCTCTAGCCCGCGGGCGCTACGGCAGCCCACTCGGCCCCCTTGTACTGGCCGCCCCCCCAGGGCTGGGCCTCCCAGCCCACAGGCCTCTGCCCCAAGGCCTCCTCGGACAACAGCCCATCTCTGTCTGTGACGGGGCCTCCCCAGCCCAGGGCCGCCCCGAAGGACCTGGGAGCCCGAGTCCGGACCTCCCCCGGGGCCCCGGCACACCGGCTGCGCCCCCCATGGGTGCCCTGTGAGCCTGCAGGGTGGGGGCAAGTCCGCGATCCCCCGCGGGCATGGGGGCTCCAGGGCAGCGCCCCTCCTGGGGGGCACCCGGCAGCGGCCTCCCCGACCCACCTCCGGCCCAGGCCCGGCGCCAAAGCCCCCGCGGTAACGCCAGGAAGGCACAGGTGGTGGCGATGGTGGCGGGCACCCTGCTGCCGACACGGGCCTAGAAAGGGGACATCCGTGCCAGTGGCTGCGCGTGTGCACACACGTCCACACGCACACACGCTCCTCACAGCCCCCTGGCGGGCTCAGGGCACCGCCGTCGGGGTGAGGCACCCGCAGTGCCCCAGACCCTGGGCCCAGGAGCCCTGAGTCAACCACGGACAGAAAACAAGCAAAGAAGCCCCCCTGGCGGCACACACGACACCCGACACCCACCCCCACCGACAGCAAGCGCTGGGGGCCCTGGGCACAGAGGTCCCACCCTCTGCAGCGCCCCGTCACCCGCTCCCTGGTACCAAGGGTGGGGGCAGCCGCGAGCGCAGGGGGGGCCCCTCCTACTGCAGGGGCGGCGCTCACGTGGGGCGAGAACCCCCAGGAGCCGGACCCTCAGGGCAGCTCCTGCGCAGCCCCAGGCCTGTCCGCCGAGGGGGAGGATTTCCTGTCAGGGTCCAAAGTCCTGCCGGGAAAGGGCCCGCCCGTGGCGGCCAAGGCTGCGCTCCCTGCCCCAAGGGTTCCCGCCACCCACCCCCTGCCCCCCCTGCCCCCACCCCGCACCGCCGGAGGCCTCCCCTCCAGGGTCTCTTCCTGTAGATTCTGTACTGAGCATCCTTCCCGACACTTCCTCCTGCTGGCGCCCGTCAGCCCCCCCTTGAGCCACCTCCAGGCCTGTGGATCCTCTTGGACAGAAGAGAAACAAACCGCGGCCGTCACGGCTTAACAATGAGGAACAGAAAGCCCCTCGCAGAGCAGAGGAGCAGGACGAAAGGTCACTCCCCGCCCTGTGGAGCCCGCAGTGGCCTGGGGGGGGCCTGGGGGGGCCTGGGGGAGGCCTGGGCCCGGCACGCCCACCTCCACCTCCCTCCAGGCCCCCACAAGGTGGCAGCCGGCTCTGGGGACACGGGGCCCTGGAAGCTTCTCTATCCCTCGGCTGCTGTTGCAGGGACTCAGACCCACAGATCACCCACCCACACGGCAGCTCTGACATTTTAAAATGAGGAAATAAATTGGATAGTACTCAATTTACTCAGTTTAGCAAACCCCATTTTTCAACATACGAGTTTTCAGGTAAAAATCTGGAAATCACTGATGACTGTTAATCACTCATTTAACTGGCAGGCGATGTGACCCAGTGTGGTGATGGGGAGAGAAGGGGAGGGGTGGGCGGGTGGATGGGAAGGGTAAAAGAGAGGGAGAGGAGGGAGGGAGGGGAAGGGGGAGAGGAGGGGGGAGGGAGAGGAGGAGAGGGAGATGGAGGGGAGGGGGAGATAGGAGGGAGATGAGGGAGGGGAGGGTGGAGGGAGATGAGGGAGGAGGGAGGGAGGGGAGGGAGGGGAGGGAGGAGGGGAGGGGTGGGAGGAGGGGAGGGGAGGGGGAGGGAGGGGAGGGAGGGGTGGGAGGAGGGGAGGGGAGGGAGGAGGGGAGGGGAGGGGGAGGGAGGGGAGGGAGGGGAGGGAGGAGGGGAGGGGTGGGAGGAGGGGAGGGGAGGGGGAGGGAGGGGAGGGAGGGGAGGGAGGAGGGGAGGGGGAGGGAGGGGAGGGGGAGGGAGGGGGGAGGGAGGGTAGGGGGAGGGAGGGAGGGAGGGGAGGGGAGGGGGAGGGAGGGAGGGAGGGGAGGGGGAGGGAGGGAGGGAGGGGAGGGGAGGGGGAGGGAGGGAGGGAGGGGAGGGGAGGGGGAGGGAGGGGAGGGAGGGAGGGGAGGGAGGGGGTTGGGAGGGCCCATCTAACATACAATGTATGAGGCACTTGTGATGTGCAAAATAGGGATGGAAAGCAGCAAAGCCACCTCCTTGGTCTCCCACAAGTTCTAGGCCATTCCAGAGGCTGGTGGCTGCTGGCAGGCGGGCAGGCGGGTGGGCCGCGTCTGGGCCTGGCCCTCCCCCTCCACAGGCCTCAGGCCTCCCACCAGCCTCAGCAGCTCCCTTCTCTCTGCTCAACCCGGGTTCCCTCCTCCCAGGACAGGAGAAACCTGCAGAAGAAGCACCTGCTGCCTCCCAGGAGCAACCGTGTGCCCAGACCTGGGGTGGGGGGGTCTCCCTCCAATATCCACAGCACAGCTGCTCAGAGGGGAGGGGGCGAGCCCGAGCCTACAACACGACCCGCACTCCTTGCTGCCACCTCCTCTGCCTCCTTCTCTAATGAGGGCCCCAGAACAGGCACCCAAGTTTCCCTTCTCCCGTGACACAGACTCAGGACCCCCAGGGCCCCCCCAAACATGTGGCCGCCATCACTCTTCCGGGTTCTCTGCTTTGGCCCTTGGAGGAAGACCAACCGCGGGGTATTCAGTAAGCACCTACTATGTGCCGGCCCGGGTGCAGGGCTATGGAACCCTACCTCCACCCCAAGGGCAGGTGTGTGCCCATCTCACAGCTTAGGGACGTCATGCCATTTGTCTGAGGTCATCCAAGAAGGCTGGGGTGGAGTTGGGTCGTGCCTCTCGTCCTGGTCCCGCTGGAGGAACCTCTGGTCTCCTCCTCAGGACTGCAGACAGAGCGACACCCTCACCCTCGTCCCGGGGTCACTGCGGCGCCGTGCCCCATCCATCTACCTCCGCGCCCAGCAGGCACTGGGGCCCTGGCTCACTGGGCACACAGGGTCTCTAACTCGGGCTCTTTCCTTTGTTTTCTTTTCCTTTAAGATTTTATTTATTTATTTGAGAGATAAAGACAGAGAGAGAGAGAGAGAAGGGGGGGGCAGAGGGAGAGGGAGCCGCCCTGCTCAGCAGAGAGCCCGCTACTGGGCTTGATCCCAGGCCCGGGGACCAGGACCTGAGCCAAGTGGCCCAGGCGCCCCATCGGGCTCCGTTTCTGACGCACACATCATGGCCCAGCGCAGGGAACCCCTCTCAGCCACAGGCCCCGTCCTCTGCCCTCAGCTCCTGCCGGTTTCCCAGGTGACCCCCCCAGGAGCCTTGGTACAGGCGGGTCTTCCGCAGCTGCAGCCCGTGGGACACCTGCCACCTGAGCCGGGGCTCCCCCCTGGCAGGCAGGGGCAGGGCGCGGCGGGCGGCAGGGCGAAGGCACAGCCGAGCAGGAGCAGGAGCCGCGTGCCAAGCGCAGGCAGACCGCAGGGCCCAGGCAGGGGCGGGGAGCAGCCTCCCAGTGACGCTGCACAAAGTCAGGGGCAAGCAGCGCACACCCCGCCCCTGCCCTGCCGCCTGCCGGACGTGGGGACCATGCTGGGTGGAGGCCAGGCCGAAGAGCTGCCCCCACGCCCCGCCCCTCTGGCCCGCACCCACCCCTGAGCTCAGGGCTGTTATTACCCCAAGTCACAGATGGAAACTGTGCCTCAACGGCCTCCTCGCCTCCAGCCGCGCTTCCTCCCTGGCATCACGGTGCCTGCGTGCTCCGCCCCAGGAAGACTGGATTTCAACCCCCTAGGCCCACCCACCGGTGCCCCCACCCTGTCCCCCTCAGGCACCCCTCTCAGGTGGGCAGGGCCTGCCTTCTCTGCGCCTGTTTCCTGGCCTGGCAACGGCACCTGCGCCTGGCGGTGCTCTAAGCTCCTTCCAGCTCTGGTCAGAAGGCTCAGGCCCCTCCCAGACCTCAGAGGACCGGGTGGTGAGTGGGTGGCCGAGAGGCCCCGGAAAGACTGAATGAGCTGGGAGGTGGCGCCGGGGTGTGAGGCCAGGCTGGGGCCCGGGGGAGGCCCCAGCCCCTGCCCCTCCTTCCTTTCCCGGCGTGAGGGCAACCTGTGCAAGTGGCCTCTGGGAGCAGAGGGACCCGAGGTGCAGACCCCCGGCATCCCGGGCGGGGGTCTGGGTGTGCGCTGGTCCTGGGGGACGTGTGGGTGTCCCCCTCTCTGAGCCTCAACACCGTCACCTGTAAAATGGTGACACAAGGCCCTGCCCTGCTTCCTCCCGGGGCTGTTGGAGGAGCACACGCAGGGTCCGGGGACCCCCGGGGGAGCGCTCAGGTCTGCACAGGCCCCAAGTGGTAGACTTGTGTCAGACGGAGTATTAGAACTGCTCCTTCTGCTTGGTTTCAGCCGAAAATGGACAAGGCGAGGACAAGACTGGGCAGCAAGCTGTGCGGGGCCAGCGCGGTGCTAGATGCCGCCCTGTAAAGGAGGGGGTCCCCGCCCACCTTGAGGCCAAGTGGGGGGAGGCTGACCTGTGACCCTAGGAGCTGGAGGGCCACCCACGCTGACCTACTCCTCGAGGACCGAAGTTAGGAGACGGTGGCAGGCCAGCGGCCGTGACAGTGGCTGGAGGCCCAACTGGGGCAGAGAGGGGAGGGTCCCACGGGCCAGAGCCCCCGGGAGCAGTGGCCTTGTGTCATCCCAAAGGGGCTTCACTCAAGGGCAACACCTGCAGGGGCGACAGGACCCCAAACAAAGAGCCTGGCTGGGTGGCCAAAAGCCAGGGCCTGGAGGGCGATTAAGTGGCCAGAGGACAGTGTCCGGAATAAGGGGCAGTAGTACGGCTGTGAGCTCCTGACGGCCAGCGAGCCTCAGAACCTGCCAGGGCCACACCGAGAGCCAGACCACGCTCCCGGCCAGCCGGACTGCCTGTCCCTGCGGCGGCCCCTCCCCTCCTGGCCTCCTCCCCACCCTCCCCCTGGAGGAGCAGAAACCACAGCGGCGGCACCGGGAGGCGGGGAGGAAGCACCGGGCAAGGTGGCCGAGCCACCAGGGCCATCAGCCATCAGCCGGGCAGCCCCGCAAGGCAAATTCTGGAGGCTGAGTCAGCGCTCTCTTGGGCAGTTGGGCAACCCTGTACCAGATGACTTCCCGTCTTCCCCGCTCCTGGAGCGGGGCCCGGCCCCGAATGTACCCCAAGGTGGTGGCCCTCAGTCCCTTCTCCTATTTATAAATAGACAGTGAGAGAGAGGAAGGCCGAGCAGGGGAAGGAGAAGCCGCAGCTGCTGCAGGACACTGTCCTCTGAAAGCTCTGCAACGGGGGACGGAGCCTTCTGCTCTTCCTGCCACCACGCGTGCAACTGTCTTTGGGGTTTGTCAAGGCTTTTTGAGTTTCTGGAGACACCCCCCTCCAGCTTAGATGCTAGTATCATCGGGAAGGGGGTTGCACTCCCAGGCTCCCTCGGGAGCGCCCCTGCGTGCAGGGAGAGGGCAGGGAGGGGAGGAGGAGGGAAGGGGCTCCAGGGAGAAGCTTCGGGCTTTGGGGAGTAGCATGTGCCCCTCGAACCTACCCTGTTCACAGAGTCAGAAAGATGGGGGCGGGGGCGCGGCCCCAGGATAAACACCTGCTGTATACACACGGCACTGGGCACCGTCCTCTCATTTATCTCCGCGCTGACGTAAGTCGTCAATGTTACCCCATTTTAGGGATGCAGAAATTGAGGCTTCTGGAGATTCGACAGTACGTCCGAGAACAGATCGCCAGCAAGGGGCAGACAGCAGCTAGTCACGGCCACATCTGCTCCATGTCCTCGGACGGTTTCATGCCTTGTTGTCTTGTCCTGCTCCCGAGAGGACAGGACTCCCCTGGGAACACTGAGTGACAAGGCACGGGCGGGTGCATGACTGTCCCGGGGGGCCTCCAGGGCCCCAGGGGCGGAGGTGCAGCCGTGGGAGGGCGGAGGCGCCTGTGGGACCCCAAAACCCCTACACAGCTGGAAACCATCTTCAAGCAATAGAGAAACCCCATCATTTGCATGGCAGCCGCTGGCCCCCGCGGCGCCCGAGGAAGCTGCAGAGCCGTCTGGGGCCCGTCCTTGGGGGCTCACGGGAGCCCTGGGGACTGCGGGGTGCGGCCAGGTCAGGCCGGCCCGAGCTGGGCCCGCGCAGCAGAGGCTCGTCTGCCGTCATGGAGAGGAACAGCATCTGCGTCAGAAAAGGCAGACCACATCACAGGCGGCGGCCCGAGGTGACACATCCCACTCCCTGCCTCCTGCCTGTGATGTCGCTTCAGAAGTGAGCCCGGGGCAGACAGGAAGCCCAGGCTGGTATCCGGTTCTTGGGGCCGGGCCTTGTGCTGAGTGCCAGCGCTGGACTCGGGCAGGGCGTGGTCGCTGGCTCCTTGGGGGTGGGGGCACCCCTTTGCACCCCCTCCCCCCACTGGCCTGCCTGAGTGGCCTCCTTGATCTCCTCGGCTCCTGCCCCCCCAGCCTCGGCGTCCCCTCCAGCCACAGCCTCCTTCCTCATGGTCTTTCCAGAAGGACCCGAAGCCACCTGCCCCAAGCCAAGCGTGGCCCGGCTTAAAACCACCTGCTCCACTGCCCTCAGGCCCGAGCTCAAGGTCCCCGGGTCTAATCCCAGCCCGGCCATTCTGCAGTCTGGGGCCTGTCACCCGTAGGACGGGACGGACAGACGCAGCGCCCGCCACACGGCCGCGGAGGGCTGAGCGTGGCTGGCAGTGAGCGCCCCACACCCCCAGGGCTTCTGGTAGGTCCTTGCTCTTGGCTTGGCTTGGCCCGGCCTGGCCCCTGCACAGGACACAGCAGGCGCCTAACAGATGCTGAACTGTTTAACGGAAGCAAAGGTTTTCATTTCTAAGGAGTCAAAACGAGTTGGAGCCAGCATGGGACTGGGGGGGGGGGCAGGAGAGGGCTCCCAGGAGGGAGGGGTCTGTCCTCAGCTGGGGAGCCCTCCCAGCCAGCGACCACCATCGCATCCCCGGGGGAGGTTTCCGATCACCCGCGGTGGGATCCTGGCTCTGCCTCAGTGATCAGAGAGCTCAACACCGGGGCCTCGGCTGCCCCTCCTATAAGATGCGGGTCCTGCGGGTCCCCCTCCCGGGGGCCGTGAGGACTGAGCGCCTGGAGAAGGCCTGGCCCAGCCCCCGCCCCTGGAGGTCCTGCCCCGTGCAGGGCCCACCTCCCTGCACACCGGGCACACCTGACTTGAGCAGGTCCCCCCGCCAGGGTCTCTGAGCCCTGGCCACGCCCTCCCTGTGGCCCCATTGGCTCTGATGGTGACCAGTCACTTGGCTCTGGCTGGGGCCAGTCACAGGGCCGAGGGCAGAGGGACCCTGTGTTTCAGGATGGGACACAGACTCAACTCCGCCTCCCAAGGGCCTCTGTCCCAGCCTGTTCCACGGCCCTAGCCCTCCCTGCAGCCCGTCCCGCTGCAGCCCCCTCGGCCCCCTCTGCTTCACTGTCCCTCCAGGCCGCTCTCCCCGCCACTCTGCTCTGGCCCCTCCCTGGTTCTCTAACCAGCAGTGGCTCCCCACTGCCCCAACCCCTGACAGCACGTTGAATTCAGACCCCCCCTTACTCGCCAGCAGCACGAGACCTCGTCTGTTTAATAAACGTCTGTTCATCCACAGACAGTATCCGCTCCGGGGGCTGGGGTGGGCAGTCAGGAAATAGGACACGGAAAGTGCTGGGCGCCCGGGGTGGGGGGCGGGCGGCTCAGCGCCTGCCTTTGGCTCAGGCCATGATCTCAGGGCCCGGGATGCAGCCCGGCAGCCCGCCTCTGCCCCTCCTCCCTCCTCAACTAAATAGATAAAACCATTAAAAAAAAAAAGAGAGAAAGATAACTATTTAGTAGACGCTCCCAAGATCGCCGGGGCTCCCACCGTTAGCACAGTCTACATGTCCCGCTGCTTGCGTTAGCTGGTCCCCCGCGGCCCCAGCCCCCTGTGCCGTCCCTGCTCCTGGCCAGGCTTCCCACACCCCCGCCCCGTCCCAGCTACGACAGTCTAGCCACCGCCCTGCCTCCCTCCACGCCTGCCCCCTCCTGTACCCATTCATCCCCACCCCACCCACCCTCAGGGCTCAGCTTTCAGAGGGATCCCAGTGTGGTCATTGCAGGACGAGGACCTGAGAGAGGACAGGATCAGGGGCAGAGGCAGGGAAGTGACAATAAAAGATGAGGGCAGTGACCAAGGGGCCATCTAGATGGGGGTGATGGGGGGGGACAGGAGGGAGCAGGAGGCTGCAGCAGCAGGCAAGAGGCTCCTGGAACGAGCGGGACAGAGTCTCTGCTGTGGGTCAGCAGGAGCAAGGCCAAACGGGGGCGCCCAGGATGCCGGCGGTGCAGGGGCCTCCCGCTACCTAAGGTGAGGTGCTGGGAACAGCCCCGCCCCGGAGTCACCGTCAGGTCCACAGTGGGGCCGTGGGAGTGGGGCCAGGCGGAGGCCAGGGCTGCGGCCCCCCTCTGCCCACAGCCACGATCCCCCACCCCGCACGGTGCAGCACCACCCCCAGCACCTGGGGCCAAAGGACTCTAAGGCAGGGTGGGCCAGGTGCGGGCCGCTGAGGGTCGCGAGGAGAAAGAAAGGGGCCGAGCCCTGCAGAGCCGGAGGCTGAGCCAGGACCAGGCCTCAGAGCCCCGGCCCCAGGCTGCGGTCACGTCGGCAGCCTCTGGCACCTCCCCGAGAAGGCCTCCCACGGACGGCCCAGAAGAGACCCCGCACGGCCCGCCTGTCCCCAGACGCCCCCCGCCCCCCAGGCCCACTCGATTCCCTGAACCCGCGGCCACAGCAGCCGTACCCACCAGGGCCAAGCTCAGATTGAAACACACGGTGGGCCACTGTCTGGACAGCAAAGGAAAACAAACAAAAGCCCCTGGGGATTTCTGCTGCGTCTCTGGTCGACCGCTGGGCCACCAGGGCCCCGGCTCCAGGGTCTGCTGGCTTCTTGAGGACCCAGCGCTCCAGAAACAGACCCGCCCGCGGGGCCTGAAGCCAGAGGGCCCTCCACACGCCCGTCTGCCCCACGCGGGCCCACCGGGGGCCCGGGAGGGGCGTCTGCAGCCTCGCTCCCTGCCCGCACCATCACCTGGCATGGGAGACCTGGCTGATGGGCCTTCTCGTTCTGGAGATGGAGCCAACCGTCTAGGGATCATAAACCTGCATGGGTGACACCTGAGACACATCTGTCCCCACCCCTCCACCTCCGCAAAGCCGATGTGGAGGCCCGGGGCGGTGGCGGGCCGGTGTCCCCCCTCATCGAGAAAGCAGGGCAGAGGCCAACCACAGCTGCAGCCTGGGGCCTCCTGGGCAGCTGCCCCCCACCCGGCTCCCCCAGCACCGCTCACATTCGGGGCGGGAGGAAACCTAGTCTTCCGAACCCCGGTCGGTCGGTAAACAGACACTTCCTCCTACTAGGTGCGTCACCCGAGAGCCCCAAACCACAGTGATGTCACCACCCCCACCCCATGACCTCACAACACACTACGGTGGAAAATGACCGTGGGGCTCCGGAGGTGGGCCCTGCGCTTCAGAGGCCCAGTCCCACGGGCCACAGCGCAGCACAGGGGGCGATGCCCACAGCCCTGGGCCGCAGAGGAGGCCGGCAGGGCCCCAAACCAGCTCGGAGGGCAGGTGCCCAATGCAGGTGGCAAGGCACTTCTTCGAGGAAGCCGTCGCTCCCCACCAGGCTTCCCTGAACTGGGGGTTCCCAGACAGCCGGCCCTGCAGCAGAGACCCACGGTGCACACACACCCACGGTCTCGGGCCCCGACAGGCCTGGCTTCCGAACCTTACTAAGGGGCAGGGAGGCAGGGGACCCGTGAATCCCCTTCTGCCTGGAGCTGCTGCATCTCGGAAGCAAGTGGACAGGCAGCCAGGATTCCTCGATGCTAAGGGCGCCTGGGTCAGGGAGAAGGTTCCAGCAAAGCCAAGGGGATTGAGGTCAGCAGGAAGGCAGTCTGGGAGGCCAAGCCAGGAACAGCGCGGGGTGCTGGGCTCTCCTTCCTGGGGGAACTTCCAAACCCCTCACCCCTTGGCCATGGCCTGTGGCAAGCATGTACAGAGCCGGCACTTGCCCGACATCCAGGAGAATGTCGGGGTGGGTAAGGGGGTGGGTAAGGGGGTGGGTAACAGGTGGGTAACAGGATAGGTAATGGGGTGGGCAACGGGGTGGGCAATGGGGTGGGTAACAGGATGGGTAATGGGGTGGGTAAGGGGGTGGGTAACAGGATAGGTAATGGGGTGGGCAACGGGGTGGGCAACGGGGTGGGCAATGGGATGGGTAACGGGATGGGTAATGGGGTGGGTAAGGGGGTGGGTAACAGGATAGGTAATGGGGTGGGCAACGGGGTGGGCAATGGGGTGGGTAACGGGATGGGTAATGGGGTGGGTAATGGGGTGGGTAACGGGATGGGTAATGGGGTGGGTAACAGGATAGGTAATGGGGTGGGCAACGGGGTGGGCGACGGGAGGCTTCAGATTGGGATGCCGAGCCCCAGAGAAGCGAAGGACCTGGGCGCCGTCACGCAAGCCCAGGACCGCGCTCGGCTGGGAGCGCTGCTCTCCTGACAGGCCGGGGCTCCTTGCTGGAGCCTCGCTGTCTCAGAAGTCCCTCAGAGCCCCGAGAACGGTCGGCCTGGCCTCAGACGATCCTCCACGGGCTCTCCCTCCGCAGGGTTACGAGCAAACAGAGGTTCAGGAGCACAGAGGCGGGAGACGAGGTTTTAGAGACAGCCCGGAAGGCCCATCCCGCAGGCGGGAAGGCTGAGGCCTGGGTCATCAGGGTCCACGGCGCCACACCGAATGTGCCCCCTCGCTCACCCTCAAATGTCATAAAGCACCTGCCATCCTCAAGGACTGGGGGTGGGCCTTACTGACCCCACAGCCGTGGCCGCAAGCTCAGGCCCCGAGCACAGGCGACCGGCCAGTATGGGTGGCCCCAGGGTGGGGGCCGGGGTAGGAAAGGCCGCTGGGCAAGGGTAGGCACACGGGAGGCTGCTCTCGGGGCTCCACCAGGCCTTGGGGCCCCACGGCTCAGGGACAGAGGGCCCCGCCTCAGCCAGAGCACCCTGCAACCCGGAGTCAGGTGAGGCCCTGCAAAACCACAAACGTGCAAGTGGCCGCTGGGGAGCCGGGGAGCCGGGGGAGCAGGGGGATCTGGGGGAGCCCGGGGAGCACCTCTGAGCGACCGGGAGCCAGCACGATGACCACAGAGTCCCCGAGGCGGGGGAAGGGACCGAGCTGAGGGCCCTGTGACTCCGAGGCCTGGGCCCTTCCCCTAAGTCATCAACTCCGCTTCCCCATGGCCAGCCCAGGCGGCCGGAACTCGGGGCGCCGGCACCTCCACCCGGTTCCCGTTCCCCTGGTGGCACCCCACTGTCCTCCCCAAGCCCCAGCTTCCCTCCCTGCCTGCTTCTGGGCAAGTCACATGCGGACAGGGGCCCTGAGTCACTGCCAGTGGGTGGCCCCGTCACGAGCTCGGGTGGGGATGTCGGGGACAGGAAGGAGCACTCTAGGGAGAGCACCCGCACCTAGACAGACCCGAGTGCAGCACGAGGCGGAGCCCCGAGAAATACCCGGGACGGAGGGGGACGGACTGGAAGCAGCCCCACCACCCCTGGCTTCTCACACTTCTTCTGTCTCACCCAGAACACGGGGCGGTTCCGCAGCTCAAGTGAACTGTCGCCCACGTATTCAACATGTTTGAGCACCTACTGCATGCCGGGCCCTGTTCCAAGCCGCTGGTTCCCGACCAGGGCAATGGGACGTTTACACTAGGGGTGACATCTTTGCCACAACAAAAGGGGGGTGACTAGTGACGTCGAGTGGGTGGAGGCCAGGGATGCTGCTAAACATCCTACACGCAGGACAGCCCCACAACAGCCACGTGGCCCAGTGTCACGTGTGCTAGGAACCCCGTTCTGGGCTGCGAGCCCAGGGCAGGTCCCGGCCCTCACGATGCTGACGTTCCAGTAGGCAGGAGCAACGGAAGTGAAAGAAATAGGACAGATGACGGGTGTTGCATGAGACCACGAAGCAGAGGGGCGCCTGGGGGGCTCAGTCGGTTGCCTGTCTGCCTTCAGCTCGGGTCACGATTCTGGGATCCGGGATTGCGCCCCACGTCAGGGCCCCTGCTTCTCCCTCTCCCTCTGCCGCTCCCCCCACTTGTGCGCTCTCTGGCTCTACCTCTCTGCCAAATAAATAAATAACATATTTTAAAAGAAAACAAAGCAGTTCAGGGGAGGGAGGGCACCTGGTGGGGAGCTCTCCTAGGCAGGATGGTCAGAGAAGGGCTCTCTGAGAATCATTTCTTTCAGCAGAAGGAAGTGGAGTGAATGAAACCAGAGGATATCAGTAGGAGGAGCATTCAAGATGAAGGCAGAGGCAAGTGCTAAGGCCCTGAGGTAGGCGTCTGTGTGGCATGCTCAAGGATCAGAAAAGCAGCCAGCATGGCATAAAACTGAGAACTAGCACTAAATGTAACACACACACACACACACCATGGCTGGCATCAAAATTCCCCCCACCCACCCCCCCAATGCACAACCTTCCTGGCTATGCCCCCAGGAAACACTGGATGGTCAGGACCCTAAAAGGTGCCCCACCCTGGAGAAACACAGTGCTCCAGGAGCCCCTGGGTCAGGCCCCAGGACGGCGGTGACACTAAAATGCGGGCAGGTTCTCGGCCGTATCTGCTGCAATGCCCTTCACACGCACCCGGCTCTGAAGGAGAGCAAGGTGCACAGACAGGAGAAAGGACGGAGGCTCACTGCCGTGGCCCAGCTCACCAGGGCAGGTGGGGCAGCGCCCAGGTCCACAAACCCTGGTAGTGGGGCTCCTGCAGGGCTGGAGCATCTCAGGGTCCCCAGAGCCCAGCACCAGGGTGTCCTGGAGAAGGTGTCCACACATGTTGGGGGAATGAATGAGTGGCACCGTGGTAGGGCGTCCGGCCGCCTGCCCCGGCCCTGTGCTGGGGCGCCCCACTGCCAGGCCACAGCCTCATCAGCTGGCAGGTGCCCCTCCGGGACGTCGGGCAGGCCAAACGAACATTCCGGGTCAGCACGGACACCGCTCAGCCACCTCCACTCCAAAGACCACCATCCCCAGGCCAGTCTGGGAGCCCCCGGCGCTCCCCTAGACTCGAGGTGGCCCGGGCCCTGGGTAACAAAGAGGCACGCAGTGGCCCCGCAGCCTCAGGAGCTGCGGCAGGAGGTGGGCCCCTCCCCCAGCGAGGAGCAGACAGCCCGACGGCCGGGCCGCCCACCCCCGGAGGGTACCGAGTGCTCGCCTACCCTGCCAGCTTTCCTGCCCGTCACTTGCCCGATGCCCGAATGAGAAGAGGGAGTGACCCGTCCACGCCAGCCAGCAAACACGGCTTTTAAAGGAGGCGAGAGCCCTGGTGGCAAAGCCAGCCTGCCACACCTGCCGCCAGGTCTCCTGGGGGCTCCCTCCTCACAGCCACCTTGCTGAGTTCACAGGGAGCATGCGGGACCCGGGGGGGTGGGCAGGAGGCGCGGGCAGACAGACACGGGGAGGCCAGAGCGACAGGAGCTCCGCGCTCGGTCCCCGCAGCCCCCGCTCGCCCCCAGCTCCACAGTCCTGGGAAATGTCACCCTATCCCCGGGGCCTCGGTTTGCACACCTGCCCCTTGAGGAGGCGCCGTAAGGAAGCCTTCAGTGAGATTCCCAAGGCCGAGGACAGTGCCTGGCACTTAGTCCAAAAAAAAAAAAAAAGGAGCTACTTTGGGACTACCGAGGGGGAGGAGGACCTCATGGGCCCCGCAGTCCAGGAAATTTCCATCTGTTGAGGTGGGTGGGTCAGACAGACTAGATTAAAAGCAGAAGAGAGTCTGTCCTCAGGAGGAGCGAAGAGCAGAAGATCCAGCTGGGAGACCGAGGGGAGTGGGACGGGGACAGCGCCCGGGGGATGGGGGGCGAGAGGTGGCAGGACAACCCAGATCACGGCTCACTCCGACCTCGGACGCTCGGGGCAATTTGTGCCTCTGCCCCTGGAGGCCAGAGGAGGCTCTGCTCGGACAGGGATGGGCAGGGACGGAGGTCCCCCCGCAGGAGGGGCGATCCACAGGGAAGGGGGGGCAGCGGGGCCAGAGAGCAGCGCCAGGCCGGGGAGCACCCGGGCAGGGACCAGAGCTGGTGGGGAGGGCCCCCACGCTCCCCCGGGACTCGGGCCTGCTCCTCTTCCCCGGGAGCCCTCTCCAGGCCCGGGCCTGTGGCTCGCTCCTGCGCTCTGAGCTCTGAGCCTCTGAGGCCGCCCCAGGGCACATCCTGGCACCCACTGCGGGGGAGTCAGTTCTGGCCCCACGGCCTCCAGCCTCTGCCCTCAAGAACCGGACTCTAAAGCCGTCTCTAGTCACAGCCAGGGAATCACTCGGCCTCACCACATGAGTCAGTGCCACCTCCCCCGTCCGCCCGGCCAAGGTGGTCACCTGGGTGGGCACACGGCACGTCCATCAGCGTAAGGGCACCACGGAAGGCGCGAGGGCACACCGCCTCCCCAGCCAGGCCAGGCGGATTGACGGAAGGGCGCCCCCCATGCCCTTCCATGAAATACAAGTTCCCCGAGCCTCTGTTTGCCTTCTCTGTGAAATGGGACTACTCTGTCCCACCAGGCTACAGGGACAGCCCCAGAAGGCAAAGGATGAGCAATCCCCTCGCACGCTCCACCTTGCTACTGAGGTGGGTGCAGGTAACGCTGACCAGCACCTCCTCCACCTTCCTGGAGTCCCTGAGGGACCCCGGGTGCCTTTGATAACACGCCCAGAAGGCCCCCCTCACCTCCTGTGTCCCCAGAACTAAGCCCACGGGGCCCTGGAGACACTGTCTCCTCCCCATCACCCAGAGCCCACAGAGCACAGGCTCTGAAATGGTCCCCGGACACCCCAAGTTGGTCCTGGGGAGGGGGGTCTGTGCAAAGAGCGCGGGAGACAGCCCACGGCCCTCCTGTGCCCTTATTAGGCGCTTACTGCACACCTGGCCTTGTTCTTTCAGGGCACAGCCCTGGTATTTCTAAGAAAGAGGAAAACCATAGCCCAGAGGAGGAGGAAGTCTGAAGAGGGTGCCCGCAGCCCCAGTGGGGACAGCACCCTGGTATGGAACTGCCTGCCCGGTGGGGTCCTGGCTCTAGTGGGGAGCAGCCCGGGGCCGTCCTGGGGACCTGGGTTTGAGGCCCGAGTGCACGTGTGCCCTGGCGGGGGTCTGGGTGCACGAGCCATGGTCGTCTTGCTGGCGGGGGCGGCACCTTGTTTGCCCTGAGCCCCTGTGGGGTGCCCCGGGGTGGGTAGGGATGGAGGGAGTGCGGCCGGGGTGCCCCGGGGCGGGTAAGGGTGGGGGGAGCGGAGCTGGGGCGCCCTGGGGCGGGTAGGGGTGGGGGGAGAGGGGCCAGCGTGCCCTGGGGTGAGTATGGGTGGGGGGAGTGGGGCTGGGGTGCCCCAGGGTGAGTATGGGTGGGGGGAGCGGGGCTGGGGTGCCCCAGGGTGAGTATGGGTGGGGGGAGCGGGGCCAGGAGCCCCGGGGCGGGTAGGGGTGGGGGGAGAGGGGCCAGCGTGCCCTGGGGTGAGTATGGGTGGGGGGAGCGGGGCTGGGGTGCCCCAGGGCGGGTAGGGGTGGGGGGAGTGCGGCCGGGGTGGGTAGGGGTGGGGGGAGTGCGGCCGGGGTGGGTAGGGGTGGGGGGAGGGGGGCCGGGGCGCCCCGGGGCGGGTAGGGGTGGGGGGAGCGGGGCCGGGGTGCCCGGGGGCCGGTAGGGGTGGGGGGAGTGCGCCCGGGGCGGGTAGGGGTGGGGGGAGCGCGGCCGGGGCGCCCCGGGGCGGGTAGGGGTGGGGGGGAGCGGGGCCGGGGTGCCCCGGGACGGGTAGGGGTGGGGGGAGCGGGGCCGGGGCGGGTAGGGGTGGGGGGTGCGGGGCCGGGGCGGGTAGGGGTGGGGGGTGCGGGGCCGGGGCGCCCCGGGGCCGGTAGGGGTGGGGGAGCGCCCGGGGTGGGTAGGGGTGGGGGGTGCGGGGCCGGGGCGCCCCGGGGCGGGTAGGGGTGGGGGGGAGCGCGGCCGGGGCGCCCCGGGGCGGGTAGGGGTGGGGGGAGCGCGGCCGCGGTGCCCCGGGGCGGGTAGGGGTGGGGGGAGCGGGGCCGGGGTGCCCCGGGGCGGGTAGGGGTGGGGGGAGCGGGGCCGGGGCGGGTAGGGGTGGGGTGAGCGGGGACGGGGCGCCCCGGGGCCGGTAGGGGTGGGGGAGCGCCCAGGGCGGGTAGGGGTGGGGGGAGCGGGGCCGGGGCGCCCCGGGGCGGGTAGGGGTGGGGGGAGCGCGGCCGGGGCTCGAGGGCGGCGCGAGGCACCCACCTGGCCGGGCACGGCGCGCCCCGCGCCCCAGAGCTGCAGTCCGGCGGCCAGCAGGGCCCACAGGGCGGCGGGCGCCATGGTGCGGGCGGCCCGGGCGGCCCCGACTGTCGCCCTCGCGCCTCCTCCCCGCGCTCCGCTGCCTCCCGCGCCTCGGACGGAAAGCGAAAGCCGGCGGGCGGCGGGCGGGAGGGAGGCAGGTGGCGGGGGCGGGGCCTCGAGGCCACGCCCCCTGCAGGCCCCGCCCCTACGGCCCCGCCCCCGCCCGGGCTCCTCCCACCCACCCGCCGGGCCCGCCCCGCCCGCGCCAGCCGCTCCCGGCCCAGGGACCCCTCAGCCTCCCTCCAGGGCCCGCTGCCCCCGAGTCTCCCCCATCGGGTTGGGGGCGGCCCCCGCGGGCCCTCAGCCTGGCCTGTGTCACCTCCCAAAGGTGACGGAGCCGGGGCGGCACCTCCCGCTCCTCGGGAATCCAGACCCCGGGGCGCCCGGCGGGAACCTGGAGCCGGAGCCTCTGAGCCTTAGAGCCGTCTGGGTCTGTCTGGAGCACACGGCGCGGTTTGTCTCCAAATGCACCTGTGACCTAATAGCTGTGCGCTCTATTAGCCGCTAGTCCCACTACTCATGCGCTCACTTACCTTTAAACATTTTAAGATTTTTTATTTATTTATTAGAGACACACGGAGAGAGAGAGACAAGAGAGAGAGAGAGGCAGACACAGGCAGAGGGAGAAGCAGGCTCCATGCAGGGAGCCCGAGGTGGGACTCGATCCCAGGTCTCCAGGATCAGGCCCTGGCCCAAAGGCCGTGCTAAACCGCTGGGCCCCCCGGCTGCCCACTTTAAACATGTCTTGTGAGTAGGATGCGCTCAGGGTGGGGCGTGAACTGACAGCGGGAGATCAGGGGTCCTGCACTCGCGGCCGAACGCCCGGGCACACCTACCTTTAAACATCCTTCCAGCCCTTCTGCGGGCCCTTGCCCTGCCTCCCTTCTGAAGCCCCCGCCAGGTGACTGCGAGCACAGAGGCCGGGGCAGAAAGCCACTCAGGAAGGAGAGGGGCCCAAAGAGGAGCCGACCCAGGCCAAGGCCCCGGAGGGCTGGCTGGTTCCCTGGGCTCACACCGAGCACCCGCTCGAGCTGCCATCTTCACCCGCTTCCTTTCAGGGGCAACTCTAGGGCGAGGGCTGGCCCTGTGTGGACCCCAGCCCTGGGAGTCCTCGCCCCCAGCACACAGGGCGTTTCCAGGGAGACTGCTCTGTTCCCCCCCGTGCCCCCCACGGCAGGCTGCCCGACAGGTTCAGGGACCTCTCCTCTGGGCCACCAACCCCCATGGTGGACATGGCAAGGATGGTGCTGCTGGGTGCTGAAGGAGAAACTGGGAAGTGATCTGTGGGGTGGAAAATCCCACCTCCTGACCAGGAGTCTGGGAAATTACCTGGTTCCCAAACATTTCTGAGAGCAAGGCCATGCTGAGGGTGCGGCCAGCATAGCCCACAAACGCCACATAGAGACTCGGCCTCTAAAACTGGCTTAAAGATTTCTTCTGGCCCCCACAAGTCCCACCTGGAAGTCTTGAGGACTCCCTGACCCGGAACAGAGAGCCGAAGACCAGGAGGAGGGTGTCACCTGGTGGAAGCAGGGGCAAATGGTTCTCCATGGCTGATCCGCACACACCTCAAACCCAGTGGGTCCCACTGACTCTTCCCCTCGATGGCTCCCCGTCCCAGTGAACGGCACCTTCACCGCTTAAACGTGGGGATCCTCCTGGGATCCACCCTCCCAGCCCAGCTCCATCAGCTGGACCCAAGGGGTGGGTGCAGCCTAGTCAGGAGGGAAGCAAACCCTCTCCCTAGTGATTCTATAAAGGGTATTTAGGGGCGCCCGGGTGGTTCTGTAGGTTAGGGCCAACTCTTGATTTCCACTCAGGTCATGATCTCAGGGTCATGAGATCGAGTCCCACCTCGGGCTCCCAGCTGGGCGTGGAGCCTGCTTGAGATTCTCTCTCTATCCCTCTGCCTTTCCCCAACCTCCCCAACCCCACTTGCGTGCGAGCACTCTCTCTTTAAAAGGAAAAAAAGGGCAGCCTGGGGGGCTCAGCGGTTTAGGGCCGCCTTCGGCCCAGGGCCTGATCCTGGAGACCCAGATCGAGTCCCATGTCGGGCTCCCTGCATGGAGCCTGCTTCTCCCTCTGCCTGTGTCTCTCCTCTCTCTCTGTGTCTCTCATGAATAAATAAATAAAATCTCTTTAAAAATGTTAGAGGAATTAAAAGAACAAGTACGGGAAGGGGAGAGAACCCTAAGATTAGCCACTCAGAACCGCCACCACCCCTGGGGCTGGAGGTGGCACCTCGGGGGCCAGGAGCCGGAGCATTGGGGAATCTGGAACCGTGGAGGACACGGAGCCACTGCAGGAGACCCCAGGAGAAGCACAAAGGAGGGAGACAGCCCGGCTTCCCCCTCCCGCCCTCGCACTGACCTCCCACCAGTGCCTCCCACCGGCCGAACCTAAGATGGAAAACATTTTGACAAAGGGACTTGGGAAACGGAGTTTGTGGGGTCAGCCCAGTGTCCAGAGAGCAGGGCAGGCGCAGGGCCGAGGCTGCTCTGAGCGCAGGCCAGCAGCTGGCATGGGCACGAGGGACGAGGCCCGCCGCCCGGTCCAGCCTCTGCGTGGGATCTCGGGCGCCCCGGGAGCCTGTTCGTGTGCCTCGGCAAGTCCTGGGAACCCATCAGAGCTCCAGTCTCTTAGGGGGGCTTCTCCCCTTCTCCGGCTGAACCCAGCTCGGAAACGACCTCGGAGGGGAGGATCTGGTGACTTCTGTCTTGACCCTGCCAGGCGTGGCTGGGGAGAGGCTTTGGGGAGCTGTTCCATGGCAGCTACAGTTGTCGCACCCCCCCCCACTGGGGCCTCTTGGAAGCAGTTTCTGGCTCATTCTCTGGAGGCACATTCGTGGGGACCTTGAAGGCTTTCTGGATGACTCCTGTGACCACAGCACCCCCCGCCTGCACTAGAGATGCCCGAGCCTCCTGCTGCCCACCACTGTCTACATCCCCTTGTCTCCAACACAAACGGGGGTCCTCCAGGCCTCTCCTGCTGAGGCGCTGCCCCCAGAGGAAGCCCTTTGGGTTAGAGATGGCCCGAAGCTGACTTCTCACCTGGAGTCCACGGTGGCCCCTTGCCCTTCGCCTGCAGCGGCCTGGCTCACACCTCATGCATCCTGTCTTGCTCCAGGGCGGCCACCTCAGGCCCATCTAGCCTCAGGCTCTAACTCATGTCACACACCTTTATGTAGGGTCCTGGGCACTCGGGAGTGCACAAGGCAGGCAAGGATCTCCTATCAGTCTTGTGGGCCCTAAACTCTGGATATCAAGCACCCCCCAGGCGGCTTCGCCCAAGATAAAGGGCAGCACCCCCTACCTCAAGAGGCAGCAAGGGGCGCTCAGCACAATGGCCATACCCTTCCCCAAATCCCTTCTCTTGGAATCTCCAAACCTAGTATCTTCTTCTTCTTGATTTTTTATTTATTTTATTTTATTTATTTTTAATTAATTAATTAATTAATTTATGATAGTCACATTATGATAGTCGCAGAGACACAGGCAGAGGGAGAAGCAGGCTCCATGCCAGGAGCCCGACGTGGGACTCGATCCCAGGACTCCAGGATCGTGCCCTGGGCCAAAAGCAGGCGCCAAACCGCTGCGCCACCCAGGGATCCCTTCTTCTTTATTTTTTAAATGTATTTATTCCTGAGAGACACACAGAGAGAGGCAGAGACACAGGCAGAGGGAGAAGCAGGCCCCCTGCGGGGAGTCCAATGCGGGGCTCGATTCTGGGACCCTGAGCCGAAGGCAGACGCTCAACCGCTGAGCCCCCCAGGTGTCCCCAACCCCAGCATCTTCTTTGCCTGGGGATGGGCAATGGCAAATGCTGGGCGAACCACGTGGCATTCAGTCTGTCAGAACAACTGCACAGGTGGCCCGGAGCTCTCTCTTCGAGGTGGGGTTTGATCCTGGCACCCACCATATTGTACCTGCCACCGGGAAGCTGGTAAACGTCAGCGACAGCACCGGAGCCCCCTTCACACCCGGCCCCAGTCTGGATCGCCCTTTCCTACTGCCTCACAGACCAGCCCTGGCTTTGGCCTTGGCCATTTCTCACTTGTGATGCTCCAGGGGCCTCCCACCTGGTCCTCTAACCTGTCCGGCCCTCTAACCTGTTCTCCGTGGTGGTCGGGGCCAGCTCGCAGAAGCACGAGGCGGTCACGTCGTCTCCCCCTGACTCAGTACCTGAAATCAAGGGGCGATGTTTGGCCCCTGCCCAGCAAGGGACGTCTGCTAATGTCTGGAGACGTTTGGGACTGTCACGATTGCAGGGCAGGGTGGTGCCGCTGGCGTCCGGTGGGCAGAGGCCAGGGTGCGGTAGATGTCCTAGGACACACAGGGCAGCCCCACACCAGAGAAGCATCCGGCCCAAAATGTACGCGGCGCCAACACTGAGAACGCCCGGGGTCCTCGGCGCCCTGGCCTGTGGCTCCCTGCGGCCTTCGGGATTGAGCTCAGTCTCTGAGCGAGATGCTGGAGGCTGCACATCCCGGCCCAGACCGTCTGCGAGGCACGTCCCCCCGGCCCCGTACTCTAACCACCCTGGACTCCCTGGATGACCTTGAGTCCTCTCCTCCGTGCCCTGGTCCGCGGGCGCTGCTCTGCCCGGGGATCCTTCCCCTTCCATCTGCTTGGTGATCACCTACTCGATCACCTTCAGCTCGAAGCCCAGCTCCCTCTTGTGAAAGTTGCCCTTAACCACATCCCAGCGAGCCAGGCAGGGCACTTGCACGGGCCTTCCGCAGACCCTCGCCTCCGTAGGTTGGCTGCTTACACGTCCCTCTCCTCTCTTAGTAATTGTGATACTAGCAGTTATGGAGAGTCGCCTCTGGGCCCAGTGACTTGCAGACATCGCCTTGCCGCGCAGGGGCCCAGCTCCCGGGCGAGCTTACACGCGTGAAGGTCACCGCGCTCCAGCCGAGCCGCCCCCGCGGCCAACGAGCTCTGCGCAGCGGGCTGTGCCTCATGCCACTGGACGGGCTGGTCCTGGAGGACAGAGGGGTTTGGTCACAGCCCTGCTTTCCCCCGGTGACCGGGTGATACACAGAGGAAGGGGCCCAGTAAGGTTGCACGACGTGACGCGATGAGTGTGCACGGGAGGTGAGAGGGGGGTGCAGAAGTGAGCGAGCCAGCGGATGTCAGAGTCGAGACCCAGGAAGCTGGTCCGTCCCAATCCCTCCCAGGCCGTGCAGGGCTCAGCCTGCAAAGCCCCACAGCGCAGGAAACCCCACTGTTTTTGCTCCTGGGTAACGGGGAACACGCAGGTTCCTGCAGACAGGACTGGGGCCTGCGGGTCCACGACGCAGGGGTTGTGTAGGTAGTTTGGCTGCATGTCCTCGGCGTGGGCCTCCCCGGAGCCTTTCCTCCCTACCCAGCACAGCCTGTGGCCCTCGCAGGGCCCCCCACCATGTCACCCCCCCAAGTCGATGACTCTGCTTTGCAGGCAGGGCTAGTGGAAGGCACCAGGCCCAAGAACAGCCCGGCTGCCCACGGACACTTACTGGGCACCCCCTGTGTGCCAGGCGTCTGGAGGAAGGGCTCTCCAGCCTCGGCCAGCATCAGAGTCACCTGCAAGGCTTGTTCAACATGCAGATTCCTGGGGCCCGTGTCTGTGGAGGGCCCTAGGGCCTCAGGTGACTAACGGCTACCTTTTGGGAAACACAGAGGGTTTAGCTGCAGCAGGTGCTGTGGCCGGGGCGGTTTGGAAGGCCGAGCTGTGGTTGGGTGGGGAGTGGCAGCTCACACTCGGGGGAGGTCTCGGGACTGGCTGCAAAGCCAGCTCCTTCTGACCTGGTCCGGGCCCCACGGGATCCTGTCTTGCAGGGGAGCCTGCCGCCCTCCCCCCCACAACCCAGCCGGGCCCACCGCCAGGGCCAGCGCCCTTCTCTCCTCCCACCGCCCTGCTTATCTCAGCGCCCTATAATGCTCCGGGCCAGCCCCTTGATGACTCATGTCCTAAAATCACGAACAGGAAGTAACACTTGGTGTTAGCCACAGCCCTGAACTGCCTCCCTGTCGCCTCCTGCCAGCCCAGGGCCATGGCTTGGGCTACTTGGGCTAAGCTGGCCCTACCGAGCAGCCCCCGCCCCAGCGTCCTTCCAAAGGAGAGGAGGGCCCTCGGGAGGACGCCCAGGCCGCAGGCAGAGGGGAACCCAGAGAGCCTCCGGTCCTCCCCCTCCTCCCCCAACTCCGCCCGAACCTCCCTGGTCTAAGTTGCCTCTTCTCCAGAACCAAGCCCCAAACCAGCCCCAACCCTTCTGAAGACCCCCGGTTTCTAAATCCCACAAGTGGGGCCAGCTACGCTTCCGGGACTTCTCATTGCAGCCCCTCCCTGTGTGACCTCAGCCCCCTGTTCCCGGTCTCTAACCGTCTCTAATCGTCTCTAACCCAAGGGAGCTGTGAGCTAGATGGTGGGGGGAGGCTGATCTCATCCTCAGGGCCGCCTCTGCTTGATGGCGGCTGCCCAGGAAGGGCCCCGTGTTCACGGGGAGTGTGCCCTGCACGCGGGCCTGACCCAGCAGCCAGCCACCAATGTGCTGGGCGGGGAACCGGGAGCCACACACGGTCCCCCGCTCCGCGGCTGGCTGTGGACGAGGACCGCAAGCCCCTCCTGTCCTGCCTGGAGGATCCTGATGTCCTGATCGTGGGGAGGAGGGCTGGAGCGGGGCTGAGCTGGATTCGAATCCCCGCCTGCGAGGGTCCGCAGAGGGTGCGCCCGCCGTGGGAGCGCCTGGGCCCCACAGGACCCCACTGATGAGACCGCCCTTCTCCTGCCGCAGCGCCCGGCTTGCCGTCTGCTGCACCCATCTCTCTTTTCACTCTTCACCTCCCATTATTTTTGTTTAGATTTTTTTTTTCTTAATTAAAAAGCACACAATCAGAAACAGCCACGTTCGCACTCCCGAACTGACCAAAGTCAGCATCCGAGGCTGTCCTCGCACCTCTCCGACCTCCTGTCGGGACACCTCAGCCCTCCGCCCTGCTGCCTGGTCCTGAACACGCAGAGCACGTTCCCACCAGACCTTTGCCCTTGCAGTTCCCTCCGCCTGGATCACCCTTCCTCCAGATACCTGCATGACTCACTTCCTCTCTTCCGTCCAAGCTCTGCTCAGATGTCACCTCCTCAGACAGGCTGCCCTGACCCCCTAACACAGCTGCTTTGCTCCTCTTCTTCGCCGTCATATAATTTCTGTTTGTGTATCGTCTCTCTCTCTCCTGAGAGGGCAGGAACCTTGACTGCTTTGCTCCCCCCTGGGTCCCCAACACCTAGAAAAGCTGCACAGACACCAATTACATATATACACACTGAACACTGGGTTCTCAGATTTTGTTGAATTATTTTTGCTTCGCCCAGCTTTTATCACTAAGACCGGAGCCCAGCTTGACTCCCACTTCTCTTCCTTTCTCCGGCTCTCCGAGGCAGCTGGTGCTCTGAGTGCGCCCTACGTCTCTCTAGTCCCTTCTCTGCCCTCGGGTTGACACAAACAACAGGGAGGACCGTTCTCTATCCGGGCCTCTGCAGCTCCGCCAGCGGCAGAAAGCCGGGCTCACCTTCTGCCCCTCCACGGCTTCCCCTCCCCTTGGCATGGGTTTCTGAGAACTTTCCGTGTGATGAGCTCAGGCCTGGCTCTGTTCTTTGCACCTGCTGCGTGTTGCTGGCCCGCCTGCTCGCCCCACACGGTGCTCCCGGTCCCTGCGAAGGGACGGCCAGGGGTGGGGACGGTGGGGGGGCTGGGCTCTGCTCCGCCCGGTCCCTGCTGGGGGATCCCCATCCTTGGGCCTGCCTCCCCGAAGCACAGGATGGAGCTCCTCCTAGACTCCTCGGTCATAAACCTAGAAAGTTGAACTGCCAGGCGGTGGGGTTTGCACATTTTCATTTTCACTAGGTCCTGCCAAATCCCTCTCCAAGGGGCTGTACCCGGTTACACTCCCACCGGCGGCCTGTGGGACTCCCACGTGCCCCATGTGCGAGGACCTTTGATCTTGTCAGTGGGTTTCCTTTTATAGCCCTTCATATTGTCAGAGCGCTTTCAATTCTCCTCCCTGCTTTCAGCCTCGCCCTGGCCCTGAGAACATCCTTCTCACTGGAGGGATGAGGGCCCCAAAGTCTCCGGACCCCAGAACCCCCCAACCCTTCGGACCCTCTGGTCCCCAACCTAACGGCCACCTGGCTGCCACGCTGCTCTCCAAAACCCCCTCCTCGCCCGGTTTCATTGTCTCCCCTTCGGGCCCAGGGGAGCTGGGAAGCAGCTGGTCCCCACTTTCTCCTTACAGAGGCAAAGACACAATGGCCCCCTTCTGCCCTGCGGACACACCGAGCCCTGGCCTCAGTTTCCCTGCTTCCCCTGGGCCCCCTCGGAGTTCTCCACCCTGTTACAGACGGGCTGCTCTGGCCTGGGCAGGAGGGCTCCCCCCAACAGGCCCCCCCGTGCTGTACGGAGTTCCCAGGTAGCTCACAACCTGCCAGCGGCTGTGAATGGGCCCTGTCTTGCCGGCTCCTCTCTGGCTGTCTCTTAGGGCCTCACACCGAGGGGTTCAGCGGATCCCACTCTTCCAAGCAAAGCTCTGTGCCTGCTTCCTTTTTTCCCCAATCTCTGCTCCCCTTCCCGTCCCAGGCTGAGCTCCACAGGGCGTCCCGTGGCTTCGGTGGGGGGTTTGGATTCCTCTGCGGCGGGACTGCTGGGTCCGGGGTGGGGGGAAGCGTGTGCCTATTTCCCAGATCCTGCCGGAAGTCGCCCCAGGACGGCCCCACTGGCCAGGGTGAGAGGGTCCCACTTCCTCACGCCCCCCTCAGCTCACCGTCAGCCAGCACCCTGATTTTGCCCAATTGGATGGGTGTGAAGTGGAACCCACTCTGGTTGCATTTGCATTTCTCTGAACATTCGTGGGTTTGAGCACCTCTTCAGTACTTGTTAGTCATTTGGGTTTCCCCTTCTGTGAACTGCCGATTCACATCCTTTGACCGTATTTCTATTATTTCCTGTCTTTTTCTTGTAGATTTGCAATAATTCCCTGTATATTCTAGATATTAATCCCTTGTCATTTTTAGACATCACAAACACTTCCCTCATTCTCTCATTGGCCTGCTGTTCTTGCTTATGGCTGTTGGAAATATATATATATATATAGTCTTTCTTTTTTTTTTTTTTTTTTTAATTTTTTTTTATTATTTATTTATGTAGTCATACAGAGAGAGAGAGAGAGAGAGGCAGAGACATAGGCAGAGGGAGAAGCAGGCTCCATGCACTGGGAGCCTGACGTGGGATTCGATCCCGGTCTCCAGGATTGCGCCCTGGGCCAAAGGCAGGCGCCAAACCGCTGCGCCACCCAGGGATCCCTAGTCTTTCTTTTTAATGGAATAAGATAAACCATTTTTTTCCCCATTTGGATCTCCATCAAAAGGTCCTTCCCCTCCCACCCAAAAAGGTCCTTCCCAACCCTAGGATAGAGAGGTACTTTTCCATAATTCTTCTCATTCACTTTATGATTTTTATATCTTCCATTGAGGTCTTTAATCCAACCAAATTGGTCATGGTGTGTAAAATCTAGAGTCGACTTTCTCCAGAGTGAGCTGGTCTGTCCTCTCCCACTGGCCAGAGCCCATCCCGTAATCCCCGATCATAATTACAAGGCTCTATGGCTGGATTATCTCCTGCCCCATTGGTCTTCTTGCTCCTGGGATGGTCCCACATGGTCTTTATTAGTAGAGCTTTGTCGACTGCTTAGTATCCTGTAGAGTGAGGCCCCCTTGCTCTTCTTTTTCAAAACTGACCGATTTATATAGGGTTGTTCGCTCTTCCCTACACATCCCGAAATTCACCTGCAGCCTCTTCGAGCGCCGGCTGTGATTCGCGCTGAACTCATAGGTGACCGTTGGAAGGCAACTGACACCCCGGCAGCTCCGATGCATCGCACTGTCACCACGCCGTGTCCTGCGCTTTTTGGGAGCATCTTCTATGTCTTTTTATATGTTTTTTGATTTTCCTCTGGACACTCGGGTGCGGCCGGGTGATGGGCGCCAGCAGCCCCCCCCAACCCGCCGCTCCGCACCCCTGGCTCCCTCTGATCCCTGCTGTCTCTCCGGGTGAGCTCAACGGCGGAGCCTGGTGGCCCTATGGCGTGATCCAAGAGATGACCTCACGCGGCTCACCCAAGTCCACTCAGCCAGCAGAGTGGGAAACCGTAACATAGAACAAATGGATACAGGACGAACCTCCAAGTCCGAAAAACTCCGTTTCCCAAGGGACTTGCCGGAGGCCGAGGCAGCGGCCTGCTGGGTTGGGGCCTACCACTCGCCGGCAGCGGCTCCCCTTCGGTGGTGGAGGCCCCGGGGTTTCTCCTGCGGCCCGAGCAAGACCTTCTCCAGGCCGCCCCTTAGGAAGACGTGGACTTCGGGGCCCACCTCCCCCATCGCCCGGAGCTGATACCCGCTTGGTGGCCCCAGCTCTTCAGACGAGCCCCGCCAGCAGGCAAAGCCCGTAGCTGTCACATCCTTGGCCTTTTCCTAGAGAAAGTAGCTTTTCTAGACCTGTCCTTACCTCACCTTCCCAAAGGCTTCATCTCCGTGCCTTCCCAGAGGGCTCCCGCCTGGACCCGGGGCGGTTTGGGCATAAACCCCGTCACCTCAGAATGCGATGCTTTCCTCCTCTAACGTGAAGCCATCCTTCACGGCTTCGCTCCAACCCCACCTCCTCCTTGAAGCCCTCCAAGATGTCTCCAGCCCACGGGGGTCTCTTGCCATCTCTATAGGAAGTCTTGGCATTGAAAAAAAAATTGAAAATGAGCTAAACCAGAGACTGGCAAATTTTTTTTTCTTTTTTCTTTTTGGCTGTAAAACTCTTTGTTCCAGTAGAATTTTAGATGGAAAGGTAACAGTTTTCTCATCGCTGGGCTCTGGATCCTAACTCTGCCACTCGCTGGCCGGGTGACCGTGGAAGAGCCACTACACCTCTCTGAGCCCAGCTCCTTGATCTGTAGAATGGCAGTGAGAACTGCACCCGCCTCGGGGGTTGCTGTGGAGAGCAAACATGAGGATGCGTGAGAAGCAGCTGGCACACAGGGAACGATCGGTAACGAGGATTGTTAGGACAGAAAGCTAGTTTGAGAAAGAGACCCAAGGGCAGCGACTTCATCTGAAGGGCGCTTGGAAAGGCCTGCCCGCCCCCCGCAACCTGGCTCACTCCTGAGTCCGTCCCCAGAACCCTAAGATCCCAGGGTCTGGATCCAGGATCCCGGAGACGTAGAATAATGCACGTCATTTAAAATTGAAATAGTCAAAGGTGATTCCCTAATACAGCACAGATTTTGAGAAGGAGCAGGTCTGTTGTGTAAAATAAAAGAGCAAGAGACGTGCCTGCCTGGCCCGGTCAATAGAACACACAATTCTTGATCTCGGGTCACGAGTTCGAGTTCCATGTTGGATATAGAGATGACTTGAAAATTTTTAAGAATTAAAAAAAAAAAAAAAAGAATAGGGATGCCTGGGGGAGCTCAGTGGTTGAGCATCTGCCTTCTGCCCAGGGCGTGACCCCGGGGTCCTGGGATCGAGTTCCGCATCGGGCTCTCCTCAGGGCGCCTGCTTTTCTCTCTGCCCGTGTTTCTGCCTCTCTCTGTCTCTCTCGTGAATAAATAAAGAAAATCTTAAAAAAAAAAAAAAAGAATAAGAACTAAAAGAAAAAAAGTAAGAACTAAAAGCAGAAACGCTCTAGAAGTTCCATGCAGAATCACTAGGAGCAGATCCCTCAGGGCGGCTCCACAGAGGTGAGGTTCAGGTGCACGGTCCCCGTCCTGAAGGGCTAACGACTTATAATTGTGGGATAGAAATGTCTGGACCCGTGTGAGGAGGGCTACGGACAAAGACCCATAAGGGTTACAACCATGGGTGGAGAAGTTTTATTTTGTTAATAAATCACTGAAGTTAATTTTTACAAATTATTTAAAAGAAAGGAAAGAAACCCACATTTTGAAATGGTTATAAGGGGTTTGGAATCATGCACGATTTTTACTATTTTCCTTTACTTTGGCTCTGTTTATTCAGTTCCCCCTCCCAAATTATATTTACTTCCAAATTATATTAAGGGTTTTGGTTTTCATTTTAATATATGTTTTTTAAGATTTTATTTATTTGAGACAGAGATAGAGAGAGAGAAAGTGTGTGGGGAGGTGCAGGCTCCCCCAGAGCAGGAAGGCTTGATCCCAGGACCCCGGGATCATGACCTGAGCCGAAGTCACTTAGACACCCCATGGCACCCCTGTTTTGATACTTAAAGCACCAGCAGCCCGGGTTCTAGTTCAGAGGCCAGTGACCTCAGACACGTCCCTTGTCTGTGGGTCCTGGTCCCCCGTCTGTCCTCTGCGAGGCAGGGGCTGTACGCGGCTCTGAGCTCCAGGGCTCACGACTGGTGCTGCACATGGGCCTCTTGGGCACCCCACTGCTTCAGGCCGGGTCGGGGGGCCGCCACACTTCCAGCTGGCCCGGCCCAGGATCTTCTCCTACCGAGGCCCAGCTGGGAGCCAGAGCGGCCAGGCAGCGACGGGGGGGGTGGGGGGGGTGGGCAGCGCCTGCCAGGCTGGACACGCTGCGTGGCCCTGAAGCCACCTCCCCACGCAGCGCCCAGCACGCGAGACCGCGTCAGCAGGGAGCACACGGCACCCAAGTCACTGACCTCATTTTCCCGGTAGGTCTTCCCTTTCCCTCAATCAAAAGAAGGAAGAAATCATCTTTCCCCTGGTACAATTTCCCAATCTTCACCGACTTCGAAGTTTCCGAGCACACGCCCACCAGCCAGCCCCGGGCCGGGGGACAGGGATGACTGCGGGGCCGAGGGACCTGGCTCAGGAGCCCGGGACGACTTGGGGCCGCCCCTCGTCCGCCACACGGGGCTGTCTGTGTTCCGGACTCGCTCCCTGGGACCGGAGCCCCTCACCGCCCCCCACCCAGGCCTGCCCACCGCCCCTGCAGGTGCCACACACGCTTACTGGGTGCGCCCCGTCACCCCAGCCCCCGGAGCCCGGCTCCGGCCAGGCGCCCAAATGAGGACCCCAGGAAACCCGAGCTCCTGGGAAGTGACAGGGGAACTTCAGGCACTAAGAAAGCATCAACTTCGCTACCAGTTGGCCTGGGGTCAGGTCCTACTCAGGCCACTTCCGGCCTCCGGACCTTGACCTTGACGCGCGGCTTCGTGTCCCGGAGCCTCGGCCGCCCCTTCCCCAGGACGGGGATGAGTAAGGCCCCGCCGCCGGGCTGCTGCGCAGACGGGGTCTGGGAGCCACCGGCCCGCACACGGCAGGCACCTGCCCACGGCCACGCACGGGCCCGCGGGGCGCCCGGGGAGCTCCCCTGCCGAGGTCCCACGCCCAGCCTCGTCTTCCCTCCACATGCCAAGGAAGGTCCCCGGCCCGCCGGTCGGCAGGTCCCCCAGGAGGCTGCTGCGCCTTCCTACCCGACACATGGAGACGGGGCGCAGACACGGGCACCCCGGACCCGCCCGCGCTCGGGTCTCCGACGCCCCCACCCCTGCCGGCCTCACCCGGTGCCCCGGGACACACCACCGCTGCGGCCACGTCTGCAGGGACAGGGCTGTCCCCACCGCAGCTCACGGACTCACGGGACAGGAGCGAGCCTCCCACCGGACAGCTGGCGGCAGAGGGGCAGGCGGGCGCCCCAGGCTGGCGGTGCCACATGCTGGACGCCGGAGCCCCCACCGCCCCGTCCGTGGGGGGCCCCGCCCCAGCCCCTGCCCAGCTCCGGGCAGCTCGCTGGATGGACAAGGTCAGCTCGTCACAGAGACAACTCTCGGGAGCCGGCCGGAACCAGGCCTCTGACCTGTCACAGCCAGGGCTGGGGGACCTGGGGGGACACAGAGGTCCCGCCCCCCGTCAGTCCTGGGAGGCTTCCTGGGGGAGGAGAACACAGCTGAGGACTGGGGCAGCGGGCTACGAAGTCCTGGTGACATGTGCCCCCACCCCCGTGCAGGCCCCGGGCTTGGTGACGGGAGGGGCGGGAGGGGCTGGGAGGGGCCGGGGCACAGCCAGTTCCAGAGGCTTGGGGTGTGGGGGTCAGGGCGGCAGTGGGGCAGAGCCGGCCTGGGAGGCAGGGCAGGTGCAAGCCTGGAGGTGCACTGCAGGCGCCCGGCTTCCTGGAGCCTGGGGGGGGCGGGGTGCGCAGGGCCCGGGACTCAGGCCGCCGCAGCCCAGGGGGTAGGGGGGACACACGGCCGCAGCCAGGTGGCCAGGCAGGCCTGCTGGGAGCCGGGTGACAGCAGGAGCCCCGCCCAGTGCGCTGTGCTGTGGCCTGGCCCGGAGCCACCTCCTCGGGTCCGGTACCCTGCTCCCCCAGGAGCCCCCCCCTTCCCCCCTCCCTCCAGGCCGGGCCTCGGGAACTTCCTGAGCGAAGTGTAATCACAACGAAAAACAATGTCCCTGCGACAGCCGCTTGCATAACCTGCCCACAGCTCTCGGTGACTTCCTGGCCAGGCGAGGTGCAGCCCTGAGCTGGGGGGGCCCCACCCTGCCCGGGAAGGGGCCAGACCCTGCCCTCCCCCCGCCCCGCTCCGGGGAGGCCCAGCTAGGGCTCTTGCAGCCTCAGTTTCCCCATCTGGAACCTGGGGTGTGGGAACCGATTATCTGGAAAGCCTCAAACGTTCTCGAACCACACGGAGGTGGGCTTGCTTTCGGGCCCGCCACACTCCGCGCGGGGCCTCCGCACACCGACGGCTTCGGTCCCAGTTCGGTCCGGGGGACCCGCGACAGTGCTTGAGCTTCTTTGAGGCAACTGGGGCGACAACAACCAAACTACGGAGGGGACAACCTGAGGTGCTCTGGAAAGCGTCGGGCACCGTGCCTGCCACCTAGTACGATCTCGGAATTCTGCGAGGACCCGGGGGGCGTCTACACCTCCTGTGCCCTGAACCTGGGCTCTGCGGCTGCGCTTGACCATGCGCACGTGGCCAGGGCGAGGCTGTGCCCGCTACCGGGCCGCTTCCTACGCGGGGTGACTTGCTGGGGGAGCGGCCGCCCCGCGGCAGAGGCCGAGCCGCCCCGGGGGGGTCTGGGGACAGAAACCCGGGCGGTGCCCACCTGCCTGCGCCCTGGACGCGTGGCCCCGGGCCAGCCGGGAGCAGAGCCGCGCTTTCCCGCCCGGCCCAGGCCACACTGTGGGCCTTCGAGTAAAATCAGCGGCGGGCGTGGGCTCAGGCCGCTCAGCCCCGAGGGCCCGGGAGGCGGCGGGGGAGCGGGCAGAGCAGGGCGGCCGCCAGCCGCGAGGTTCGGGAACAGGGCCCGGGCGGCCACGCGGCAGGAGGTAGGGCCGGGCCTCGGCACCGGGTAAGGCCCCAACCGACGACCCGCTGCCTGGTGCAGGATCCGCTACATCACGTCACACGGAAAACACGGCGCCCCTTGTTCAAAAATGATTAAGTTTCGGGATCCCTGGGTGGCGCAGCGGTTTGGCGCCTGCCTTTGGCCCAGGGCGCGATCCTGGAGACCCGGGATCGAATCCCACGTCGGGCTCCCGGTGCATGGAGCCTGCTTCTTCCTCCGCCTGTGTCTCTGCCTCTCTCTCTCTCTGTGACTACCATAAATAAATAAAAATTAAAAAAAAAAAATGATTAAGTTTCCAGGCAGCACGGCGGGGTGCTGCACCCAGGGCCGGGCTCCGGGCACCCGGGAGGCCACCGGCCGGTCTGATGGGGCCGCCCCGACTCCTGCGGGGCTGCCAATAAACGGAACCCAGCTCACTCCCTGCGCTTACTTTTAACACCAAATTAAAATAAATAAACGGAAGCATGAAAATCAGCCACGAGTCTTTACCGTCCACCCAACCTGGACCGTGACGCCCCAGCATCCTGCACCGTGTCTGCCTCCCCACAAGGGGGGCCTCAAAACCAACCTCAGGGACACCTGGCTGCCTTGGGCTCAGGGTGTGACCCCAGGGTCCCGGGATCGAGTCCCACATCGGGCTCCCTGCATGGAGCCCGCCTCTCCCTCTGCCTGTGTCTCTGCCTCTCTCTGTGTCTCTCAGGAATAAAGAAAATCTTTTTTAAAAATTAAAAAAAACAATAAAGCCAACCTCCTGCTTACCTCCCAGCCATGGTGAGCTGGAGGTGAGAGGAAATGGGTCCAGAGCGCAGGAGCCAGATGATCACCTCGACACAGACGCAGCCCCGCGGGGCCAAGGGCGTCTCCCGGGCTGTGGGCGGCGGGTCAGCATGTCGGCCCCTCCGGGCCCCAGTCGGGCCAAGGGGGCGCGATCCTCCGCCTCTCGGCAGTTGCTCATGGAGCCTGGACACAGAGGGGACGTGGCAGGGCTGGGCCCCCCCACCCCGTGGCTCCTGCGAGGCCCACACCGCCTGCCCTGCGCCCCCAGGCAAGCACATGCCCCGGCGACCCGTGCACCCCACCGCCACCCCGAGAGCGCTGGCACCTGCGGGTTACAGACCTAGGACACAGGGGTGGGGTGAGGAACACGGGGCTGGAACTGCCGGAGCAGGGACAGGCCCCGACGGGTGGAAGGGGACACGTGTGCCAGGACATGGGGAGACCCCGTCCCCAAACATGGACACGCTCCCCATGCAGCGTCTCCCAGCAGGTTTGGGTGTTGGGTCCCACTCTCCTGGAAGCCACCCAAAGAAAGGGGAACCCAGACTCCCGATTCGCGGCCTCCTGCGGGGACAGCAGCCAGGGGACAGCAGATGGGGGACATGAGCCCTGGGGACACCTGCCGGGACCGTGCCGCACGTCCAATGCTGCAGCGCGAGCTCCTCCGACCCAGGGCGCCCCCGCGACCCCCCGCGACCCCGTGTCCTCGCACGCGGCCTCCAGAGCAGCCCTGGGCAGCCCGGGCGCCTTCTCGGCGTCTCCACCCATGCGGGACCCACGCGGGACCCAGGCCAACCGGGCAGCGTGAGTGCACGGCCCCCGGCGGCCCCCCC
Source organism: Vulpes lagopus (assembly GCF_018345385.1). Taxonomy (NCBI): domain Eukaryota; kingdom Metazoa; phylum Chordata; class Mammalia; order Carnivora; family Canidae; genus Vulpes; species Vulpes lagopus. The sequence continues at coordinate 133,363,494 of NC_054831.1, forward strand.
GCGGGCCTCCCTCCGCCTATGTGGTTTCTAGAAGGAAGGGAAGGGAGCAGGCGAGGGGGCCGCTCAAGGAGATCCCGAGCAGCAGCGCAGTGGCATGTGCTTGGGCCGCGAGGGTCGCCCGGTGGAGGGACCCGGGGCACGGGGAGGCCGCGGCCGGAGCCATCTACCCGCTGGCCGAGGACTGTGACCTGGGGCTCTGTGGGGCACCCCGTGGACCGAGGGGGCCTGTCCCCTGGGGGGGTCCCGCTGCATCCCAGCCCCAGGGAGGCCTGAACCCACCCGTCGGAGCAGGAAGAGCCGCTCCCCAAGGGGACAGGCTCGCAGCGCCAGGGGACGAGCGGCCACACAGCAAGCACGAGCCCGGGCCATGCGGAGCCGTGGCGCCGGCGCCCTGACCTCGCACACGGGACGCAGCCCGGCCCAGTGGAACCCGCACGTACGGCCGGAGCCCAAGCCCCCCCCGCCCCCCCAGGTCGCCTGGCCCACACCGGCCCGCCTGCGCCCCTCGGCCCGGCACCGCCAGGGTGTGTGCCCAGCACGGGGCCACCCAGGTGAGGGGCCCGCCGTGGGCTCGGCTCAGCCCCCCGACGCTTGGGATGTTCTCCCTCTGGGTTGGTCTCTGCGCAGCTCTGCACCCCCACCCCCACCGCGTGCGGGGAGAGAGCCCCCCCGGGACCTACAACCCGGCAGCTCCTGTCCCTGCACAGGTGCCCATTTGGGTTCAGCCCGACGACGCCCGACGACGCAGCTCCCGGGGCCGGGCCTTCAGGGTCTCGGCCTCGTTCCACCTTGGGCAGCGGCCCCGGCCTTGCTGCCCAGGAGTTTCCTCCGAAGGCCACAGCTCCCGGGGACCCTGCTGAACGGCCGGCTTTGCTGCTGGTGTGGGGACAGGCTGGGGGGTGTCCCCAGTCCCCATCCGCCGCCTTCCCCCACCCCACGGGGAGCCCCAGGCGGGGGAGGGGACGCAGGCTGGGCCCTCCCAGCTCAGGCCCCAGCCCAGGGCTTCAGGACGCGCTCAGGCCAACCCGGCACCACCGCGGCTACGGACCGTCCTTGCTGCCCAGGCCGCGCGGAGCCGTACGGCACAACAGGCTTTATTTTCAATGTCCCCCAGCGGTGCCAAGGCCGCGGGCAGGCAGCAGGCTCTGCACACCTCGGCCCTGGGAGGCCGCCCACAGAGGGAGCAGGCGGGGACGCCGAGAGCCAGGCCAGCCGACGCTGAGCCCCCTGCCCACCGTGGGGGCCACAGAACGGGGGAGGGCCGGGAGCACGGAGGGTGGCACTTGGCCCTTGCAGGGCTGAGGGGGCCTCACCCCGACTGGGCGCACAGAGTTCAGACGCTGCCGCCCCGGTCGGTGGGGGACCAGGGAGCCTGCCCCACGGGGAGGCAGGCCCGGAGCCTTCGTGCCCACATGTTCAGTCTCAACCTCAGAGCGTCCTGAAACCATCGGGTCCTTAAGGGGCCTTCCAAGTTTTCCGAGGATCAAGCTTCAGAGGATCAGAAGTTCCAGGAGGGGACTTTGGAGGGAGGGGCGCTTCATCCCGCCCCTCACAGCCCGGGCCCACGTCCGGTGGCGCAGGCTGCTCCCGGGCCGTGTCCGCGCCGTCCCTACGCGGGCCGGCAGCCCCACGTCACACCGCTTTCCTCCTTGGTGTGAAATGCGAGGAGGCCTCAGGTCCACACGGGAGCACTTGCTCTTCTGAGAATCCAGACTAAGGCCGAAGGGCAAGGCGAAGCCGCGTTGCCCCGGTGGCAGGGCTGGGCCCTGGGCTGTGCACATGGCAAATCTGGGGATGCAGAGGGGGTGCCACGGAGCCGGCAGGGCCCCAGAAAAGGCCAGGGCTCCCCCACCGTGGGGGCAGGTCCTGCAGCTGCTGAGGGTCTGCATGCATCCGGGTCCCAAGACGCCTCCCCAGGGGGCTGGTGGGGATGCCATGAGTCAAGCCAGTCGACCCTGGGCCCCATGGTGAGCTGGAGGCCACAGAATGGGGGAGCACTGGGGGCCGGCCTGGGCCTCACCCCGACCCGGGGCACCCAGTGCAGCACCGCAGCTGTGGCCAACACGGGGCAGCCAATGATGCCTCAGCCCCAACTTCCCTGTGGACTCAGGAGAAGCCACCGATGGCGCTGGTTCACGCCCACATTCCAGGCCTCCAGTGACTGGGGGCCAGCGGCAGGGCAGCAGGGTCAGGGGGCATCGATCCCGTGGCCCAGGTGAGAGGGGCAGGCGCTGAGGCCCGTGCCTCTCGGCCCTGGCCCTGGTGGTGTGTTTGGCACACAGGGCTCTGGGGGCATCTTCCCAGCAGTGGCAGGAGACCAGGTGCCAGTGCCCGCTGGCTGGCCGCAGCTGCAGCCCCAGCCCCAGATGGTCCCTCCTGCAAAAGCCCAGGCTCCCCCAGGGTCCAGGCTGGGGACATGACTAGAGACCCCAGGACCCCCTGGCTCCTGGTGGCTCTACCCCTGGATGTTGGAACCTCAGTTGGGGCCACATGGGCCTCTGTCCCCCACCCGGTGCCACGGATGCCACCCTGGCCTCCCAGGGGGCACCCCTCTGTCCTCTCAGCCCCAACCCAGGCCAGGCTTCATTTCTCAGAGACGGTCATGGGCAAGGGGGCCTCTTTTCCTTCCTCTTCTACTGAGAACATGACGTCCCCACAGCTGCCCAGAGGTGGTTCTGTCTCCTGCTCCGGGAAGTGGGGGGCATGGTCCACTTCCAGATCCTCCTCGAATTCAGGCCCTGCCGGCCCCACCAGGCTGCGGCCCTCAGGCCCCTCGGTCGTGACGGTCCCCACAATCACGGTGTCAGCCTTCATGATGTAGATCTTCTCTGCAAGGCAAATGGACGGGTGAGGGGAGGGCCGGAGCCCTCGCTGGACAGAGCAGGCAGGCGGAGGGGGGTCCGAGGTCCCACTGTGTCACCCCTACTGCATGGCTTCGGGCAAATGACACACCCTCTCAGATGCACAGCCACCCCCACCAACCTCAGGGGCGTCCTGAGGCTCAAAGAAAGAAAACAGCTGGAAACCACATGCTGAGAGTGAGGGATGGCCCACTCCCGGGAGAGGCTCCCTATCTACCTGGACCGATGGATCTGGATGGATGGACAGCTGGGGATGGGGCAGAGGAGGGAGCAGTGCTGGGAGAGAGAGCGAGCCCGGGGGGAGAGAAAGCGGGGGTGCAGACCCCCCCATGAGCACCACGGTGGCCAGGCTGAGTGCTCACACCCCGGTCCCTGTGGGCACATCACGAACCTGGAGCCCCGAGAGGTTAACGGGCCTGCCCAGGTAGTCGGCAGGAACCTCAGGAGACGCTCCCGCCTGCCCGGCTGCCCTTTCCAGTCCTGTCCTGTGCCTAGATCAGAAGCCCGGGTGGCCCGTGCTCTGGTTTGCCCGAGGTGCTCCCGGTGTTCGTACGGGGGTCCCGAGCCCCTGGGAACTTCGGTTCAGGTCAACCCAGACACCTGACCGCAGTCTCAGAAACCTCGGCCCTGGCAGCACCAGCAGGGCGGCGGGTGTGACGCCTGGATGAAGGGAGGCAGGTCCCCTGCGGGCCTCAGCACCATCTGCTGGGAAGGGGTGCAGGGAGGCTCTGGGGGAGCCAAGTAAGCTGCCCAAGAAGCCGGGAAGTGAGGAGCCAGCCCAGCTTCTGACGGCCTCGAGCTCAGCGCGGGGTCCCAGCTCCCAGTGGCTTGGCCCTGGGACTCTCTGGAGTGGGAATGAGGAAGCTCAAGAGGGAACTTGAAAGCTGGGGTGGAGTTGAGGGCTGGGGTCCTGCCTCTCTGGGTAACCCAGTTATACCTCTCTGGTTCAGGAACACCCTGGGGGTCCTGCTCCCCTCGACCCCATTGCATAATGCTGGCTCTTCTGTTTGGGTTTTTATATCTTTAGGGAAGAGGGAAGTGTTCAAAATAGCAAGGATGGGAAAAAAACTGTGAGTGTGGCAAGCTGTGCGCAGGGCGCCCACACACACCCCAAAAGAGGGAGCAGGGCCTCAGGGGAGGGCATGCGGCCAGGGAGCCTGAGCAGAGAGGGGCCAGGGAGAGGCGGGAGCCAGGGGTGGTGACAGAGGGCACAGAGCAGCCAGACGGGGCTGGAGAGGGCGAGGCACAGGCAGCGGGGCGGAGAGAAGGGGAGGTGGGTGGTCAGGTACAAGAAGCCAAAGCCGGGGCGTCTCCTGCCACCTCACATTCCCAGGGCCTGACTGCTCTTACTCTGACCCTCATCACAGCCCCCCCCCCCCCCCCGTCAAATCTGGGAGAGGAGTGGAGCGTCTTCCAGGAGCTGCTGGAACCTTCTCCCCCACCCAGGGCTCTGGAATCCAGGAGTAGTTATCTCCACGGGTGGGAGGTGAGGGGCTCCCCTACCTGGTGCCCAGGGGCAGAGGGATAAGGCTCAGGCCGTAGTTTGGTCCCCCCGGGGCACTGGGCAGGTTCAGAGGGGCAGGGTGCTCCTCTGGGATGGTGTCAGGACAAAAGGCCCCCGAGAGAACCCCCAAGGCCGTCTCCCCCGAGCACCCCACCTGCCAGCGAGGCTAACGGGCCACTGAGCAGGACGCCCACCCCGCAGCACCCCTGGGAGCCCAGCACCTCCCTCCAGCTGCCCCACAGCTCCTGCACTGCACTCAGCACGGACTCAAATGCCTGAAGCAGGATTTCTTAGGACATTTAAAGGAGATGCCTTTGGTGGTATTTCCCCCAAATGAAACTCTTTGTAAATAAAACTTGCAGAAAGCTCCAATGCCAAAACTTTTGGTTTCAGACGAAAGACTCTGCCCCAGGGAGTTCTATCCACCAACGCCTGCGCCTGCGGTAGAAACGTGCAGGACAATTACAACGCTCCTCTGGTATCATCCCAGCAAGGGTTAACGCTCCAGAGAAGACAGCCACGGAGCTCACAGCCAGCGGGGGGGGGGGGGGGGGGGGGGGGTACACACAGTCCCACTGCTGGGTGCTGAGGGTACTGAGGCCAGAGGCCTGGGAGAGCACAGCATCTGGTCTAGACAGGAGACTGGAGAGGGCCAGGAAGACTTCCTGGAGGAGGAGGCAAGTGAGCAAGGGCCACAGGACACCAGAGATGGACTAGATTCAAAGGAGGAGCTGGCTGTCCCGGGTGAGGCAGCAGCACCCACAGAGGCGCTCGGAAGGGGGAGAGGGCTCCCCGAACTCTGGAAACTGCCAGTGAACAGGAGGCGCAGACAGGAGGGGTCAGGAGGCAGGGGGGTCTGGTGGGGCAGTGGCGGCCGCGACCAGTCGGAACAACCGAGTAAGAATCCCGGAAGTCATCCTGAGGGTGACAGGAACCCCGGGGCCTGAGCAGGGGCGCAGAACGGACAGCCGTGATTTTGGTGGCAACACTCCGGGTGTCCCCGGGGGGAGCGCAGTGGGAGAGGAGGCAGGGAGACCCTGGGGGCGGCCGGGCCGGGCGGGGCAGGGCTCCTGGGGTCTCTGCAGAGGCCCCCTGCCCGCCCGTAGCGCCCCTGCCCGGTAGGGAGGCCGCGTGGCCACAGAGCACTGGCACACGCCCTCCTGTCCCCCCGAGCGCTGCCTTGTTGGGGGCGGGCGCGCTGTTCACTGCTCACTTCAAGGCCGCCAGACCCTGGGCAGGGGGAGCCCCTCGTCCCCCCCACCCCCCAGGATCTCACAAACGCTCACGATGGCCCAGGAGCACAGAGCCCCCCACTACTCCGACCCCACAGACCTCAGCCGGGGGCCGCGCTGCAGGAACACACCCCGTGGCGCTTACCTCCCTCCCCCAAAGCTGCTCCTGCTTGCGAGGCCAGCGGCAGAACCCACGCACGCCCTTCCTGCCCCCCCTCCCCCAGGTCCCCAGTTCTGCTCGGGCCCAGGGTCCAGGCCCACCTCCCCAGCGCCCTCCGCTGTGCCCACAGCAGGACCCCGTAAGCGGCAGACTCACCGATCCTGTTGTTGGTGTGCTCCGAGGTCAGCCGGGGCTCGGGAAGGTCCCTGGGGGACGGGGGACCGCCGGCCGGGCTGGCTTCCAGCAGCCGCACGCTCTCCAGGCAGGCCGCCCCGTCGGGGCCGGGGTCCACAGCCGGGGAGCTCATTAAGCCCACCTCTTCCAGGCCCGACTCGACCACCGATATACTCTTCTCCAGCTGCTGTGGGCGAGGGGACGTGGCGCTGATGCAGGTGCCCCCCACCGCCCTGGGTAGCCCCGTTTCACCACCTCTGCCTTCAGGCTGCCTCACACCACCCGTGGCTCCTGGGCTTTGAGAGCCCGAGCCCTGTGCGGAGTTTCAGGAGTCCTGTTGCTCTTAGCCTGTACTGAATAACGACAGTGGGGGCGCATGGGGAGGCTCAGGGCGGGGTCCCGGAGTCCCGGGATTGAGTCCCACGTCAGGCTCCCTGCGTGGAGCCTGCTTCTCCCTCTGCCTGTGTGTCTGCCCCTCTCTCTCTCTCTCTCTCTCTCTCTCTCTCATGAATAAATAAATAAATGAATGAATGAATGAATGATAGTAGCCAGCATCCCATATGGTACTTACCGTGTGGCCTTAACAAACATGTCCATCCTCACAACCACCCCATAAGCTGCTAATACTAGTACCCTCTCCATTTTACAGACCGGGATACTGAGACACAGAAGAATCCAGTAACTGGCTCAGGCTGGTTAGGAAGTGTCCGGGCCAGCACGCGAACCCTGCCCGGCACCTGGCGCTGGACGTCCGTGCTCCAGACCCACCACAACCCACCAGCCCTGACCTCCTGGGACAGCGATCGCCTACAATTACGCTAACGTGTTCTAAAAGTAGCTACGTCTTCAGGAAGATGGTGGTTTTGTTCTTGACTTTCATAGGTAAGAATAAAGAAGTGGTCTCGTGGAACATTCTAACGTGCACTATTTACTTTCAGCCTTTAAATGGGGTTCGAGTGAATCACAGAGTATGTCTACGTAGCCCTGACTGTCCTTTTAGAATAATCTGAAGTCCAAAAGGTGGCATTTTAAACAAGTTGCTATGAAAATACTGACTCCCACGGCCAAGAAATGTTAATTATCTTATAAATCATTAAATGCCTTTTCGTGAAACTTCCTGGCATTGTAACAGCCACTTATCTGACCCAAGCATATTTGAATGTGACCCCCCCATAATTTGAAAGTGAACTCATACTGTGGTTCTATCATTTAAAAAAATTAAGGGATGGAAACCTTTCTCCTTGTATGAATGTTTAAGTTCAAAGAAAGTCACGGAAAAACTGATAAATGGAAAAAAAAATATGGGTGAACCATACCCACCTGAGAGCTGGCCACACGGAGTGCTCTGTCCTGCCCCGTCCTCAGCCCCACAGGGCACCGTCCCTGCCCTCACCCCACCCTCCACCGAGGCTGCTCAGCGAGCAGGGGCCAGGCTGAGCCCGGGGGCCGGGTGGGGGCCCCTCCCCGCTAACCATAGGCTCAGGGCAGCACGGCCAGGCACCTGCGCACAGCAAGCTCTCTGTAAAAGGCGGGTGAAGAGGTCCTTCCAGCGGGGGGCAACAGGTCGGGCCACACAACCCGGGGTTCAAGTCCAACCAGGGTTCACTCATCTACTTTCCAAAAGTGGAACGAACCTCCTCTCGCATCTGTGCCTGTCTCCCCTTTTGGGACATGGACAACGGTACCGACCTCGGAGTGCCAGAAGGACACCTAGGAGAACTTTGGGAGGCACGGAGCAAGGTGCCTGCCTCATCGTGAGTGTTCCATACGTGGTGGGCAAATTTTCGTGATTTTTTTTTTTTTAAGAGAAAGAAAGAGCATGAGCAGGAGAGGCAGGAGAGACACAGAGCAGGCTCTACCCTCGGCGCAGAGCCCGAGGCAGGGCTCAGTCTCACAACCCTGAGATCATCCCCCGGACTGAAATCAAGAGTCGGAGCTTAGCCAACTGCACCCCCCAGGCGCCCCCGTGATGCTAGGTTTTCAGAGTCGTGCTATGGATTTACCATCCCAGCTGTGAGAACGAGAACCACAGAGGAGTGAAGGAGAAGGGGAAGCAAACACACAGCCTTTCTCTGACCACACCTGGCACCCAAAGCAGCCCAAACCAAATCCATGGTCGGCCAGGCCGTTCTGGAAGTCCCCTGCAGGATGAGCCAGGAGCCAGAGGCTGTGAGGGGGCGGAGCTCCCCATCCTCCTCCAGGCCCTGGCCCAGGCCCCACCGTGCTGCCCCATATGCTGCAGACCCAGCTGAAATCGCAGGGGAGCCCACACCCGGGTCACTGCGGCGGGGGGGGCGGGGGGGGAGCGATGACGACGACTATGACCCATCAGCGGCTCTCAGAACCAGCAGATCCGCTGGCAAAGGAGTCCGATTTCGGGGCACACAGCCGGGGAGGCGGGGCAAGGAAGGGCTACTTACCATCAGGTTCCTCCTGGACCTGGAATCTGCAAAAACAAACAGAGGAGTGACTTCAGCAAGGAGGGCCCTGCCCCAGCCCACGGATGGGCGGCAGCACACTGGTCAGGCCCGCAGTCTGGAGCACAGTGGACGGCTTCAGAATCGGCGCCCACGCCTGGGCACAGAGACTCCCTTCCTGGTGCTCGCTGCAGCAACAGCAGTGGGAGAACTGGGAAGCGGCACACCGGACTCCTGCCCCTGCCCCCACTCGACACGCACAGGGGGGGACCAGGACAGGCACACACTCCTGGCCGAGCCAAGGAGGCTTCTGCTGGCTCAGAAGTTGGTTTGTGAGGATGCCCAGAGGACCCAGCAATTGAGCGTCTGCTTTCGGCCCAGGGCGTGACCCCGGGGTCCGGGGGATCGAGTCCCGCCTTGGGTTCCCCACAGGGAGCCTCCTTCTCCCTCTGCCTCTCTGCGGGTCTCTCGTGAATAAATAAATAACATCTTAAAAAAAAACAAAGAAGTAATTGGTTTGTGGCTGCTGCCACTCCCTTGTAGCCCCCACGGCCTAGAGAGTCCAGAACTCCCAGAGCGCCCTGCAACCTCGCATGGAAGACCTCAGGGCTGGGTGATCATAGGTGACTGATCGTGAGGGCTCTGCTGGGCCCTGCACTGGACACACCCAATGCCAATCAGTGTGCCTTGGAGGCCTTTCGAGGGAGTTGGGTTTTCTATTACATGTGCCTGAATGAGCCCTTGTGACTACCTTCGAGCAGGACAGCTGCTCGTCATCATCCCACCACCTGCCAGCCCCCTCTGGGGGGCTCAGGAGGTGATGATTCACTGACTCTTAAGGCACAACTTTACCTCCTCGTTCCAAACCTCCACGCTCTACACCAGCGTCTCTCTCACATCAAATACGGGGCCAGGTCATGGCCAAGCATATGGTGACATTTAGCCACGGCCCACTGGTCATCTGAGAAAGCTGGAGATGGCACGCAGGCATCCGTCTACCCTGGGGCCAATCACCTCCTGTGTGTCTGGGGACACACAGCCCAGATGATCCCTGAGGAAGTCCCCTCAGGGACCTGGAATATGCTGTGCCATGTGCAGACCTGACTGGAGAAATCTGCTCTGAAAACGCCAGTGAGCTAAGTCACCTCCAGAACACTCTGACTTCAGCAGCTCGGGGACCCATGAGCCCCGAATCCTAACTGAAATGCTGAAGGCCAACCAACTGCGGTAAGATAAACAAGACAGGAGGTTTGAAAGTGCTGTGTAGACACTAGGTTAGTTTGGGGAAAACTCTTACACGTACCTTCTAAGTGACTATCAGCAGGTAAAAGTGTCTAAAGAGGAAATGAACCAGAATGACGGTCAAAAGAAGAACACATATAAAATGCCACAATTCTGGATTCTTTCTTCTTTTTTTTTTTTTAGAGAAAAAGAGAGAGAGAGAGAGGGGCAGGGCAGACAGAGAGCATCTCAAGCAGGCTCCACACCCAGCACAGGGTTCGATCTCACAGCCCTGAGATCACCACCTAAGCTGTAATTAAGAGCTGAAGGATTAACTGGCTGAGCCACCCAGGCACCCCTTCTGGAGTCTTGATTTAACAAATGCAGTTTCCTCCACCTAGTAACTGCTGCTCCCAGCAGAAGTGGTCACCTTGGGAGGCCATGGCTCATTCCTGCTAGGTGGCCATTGTCTGTTACCCAAGCCACTGCTCCCTGGCCCGAAGCACATTCTTTTATCTTATTTATTTACTTATTTTAACATGATCAAGTAATATTTATTCCAGGGATGCAAGGATAGTGCAACATCAACAAATCAACTGATGTGACACACTACATTAACAAAACAAAGGATAAAAATCATATGACCAGGGATCCCTGGGTGGCGCAGTGGTTTGGCGCCTGCCTTTGGCCCAGGGCGCGATCCTGGAGACCTGGGATCGAATCCCACATCGGGCTCCCGGTGCATGGAGCCTGCTTCTCCCTCTGCCTGTGTCTCTGCCTCTCTCTCTCTCTCTCTCTGTGACTATCATAAATAAATAAATAAATAAAATTTAAAAAACAAACAAACAAACAAAACAAAGGATAAAAATCATATGACCAGGGATCCCTGGGTGGCACAGTGGTTTGGCGCCTGCTTTTGGCCCAGGGCGCGATCCTGGAGACCCGGGATCGAGTCCCACATCGGGCTCCCAGTGCATGGAGCCTGCTTCTCCCTCCCTCTCCCTCTGTCTCTGTCTCTGTCTCTCTGTATGACTATCATAAAAAATAAAAATAAAAATAGGGATCCCTGGGTGGCGCAGCGGTTTGGTGCCTGCCTTTGGCCCAGGGTGCGATCCTGGAGACCCGGGATCGAATCCCACGTCGGGTTCCCAGTGCATGGAGCCTGCTTCTCCCTCTGCCTATGTCTCTGCCTCTCTCTGTGTGACTATCATAAATAAATAAAAATATTAAAAATAAAAATAAAAATAAATAAAAAAATCATATGACCAGCTCAACAGGAGGCACATTCTTTTAAATGATGTCTGTGAAGCCTTATGTTTGTCCTTGGAGAGGGATGTTGAGTTTTACCAACAGCCAGCGGTGAGCTGGGTGGCGGGGGAAAGAGCACAACAAAGTAACAAGATAAAATAAAATAAAAATAAAATTCAGTCTTGGAGAGCATGTGGGTAAAAAGGAACATAGTGGTTCATGCCCTGTGAACTGGTTCCATGTTTCTCAAGAGCCATGTGGCAATGAAGACCTCACACCCTTTGACCCAGTAATCCCTCTTCAGGGACACACCCTCAGGAAATAACCCGGGAGAACACAACAAGGCAGTGCGCAGACGTGGTATTTAGAATAACCCAAAACCTGAAAACAAGCCAGATGCAAAACAATGAGGCAGCTCATCAGTCTTGAAGCAGAGGCCTTCCTGGCAGGGAACCCCCAACATAACATCACTCCACCTTCCCGGCCTTAGTCCTCGTATCTGGAAAATGGGACACGTCACGCCAACTTTGGAGGGTCTTTATGAAGATTAAATGAGCCTCGAAACGTGACGGTGCCCAACGAGTAGTCACACAGGGAGCATGTGCCTTCCTACGAGGTGATGAGAATGGCCGTCTCCCCCCACACACATACCGCCAAACGCGTAACCCCGCTGTAATCAGGGGAAAATATTAGACAAATTCCAATAGAGGGGTATCCTGCACACAACTGGCCGCCCCATGCTCCTCAGAACTGCCAAGGTCATCAAAAACAGGAAAGTCAGAAAAGTCCAGAGGAGCCCGAGCAGACATGACAATTAAATGTAACGTGGTATTCTGGGGGGGAGCCTAGAATAGTAAAAAATACGGTGGGTAAACGTTAATAAACCTGGGGCACCTGGGTGGTTCGGTCGGTTAAGCGTCTGCCTCGGCTCAGGTCATGATCCCAGGGTCCTGGGGTCGAGCATCTCGTGGGGCTCCCTGCTCTGCGGGTGCGTGCCTCTCCTTTTCCCTCTACACCTTGCTCCCCTCAACTCATGGGCTCTAATAAATAAAATTTGTAAAAAAAAAAAAAAAAAACTAATAAAAAAAACCCCCCAAAACCCTAAGTAAACCTAAATAGAGTAAGGCCTTTAGTTAATAGTAAGGTATCAATATTGCCTCATTTATTGCAACAAATTAGCAGAAGATGTAAACGACGGAGGAAACTGGGCGTGGGGTACACAGGAACTCTCTGCACTAGCTTTTCAAATATTCTACAAACCTAAAACTGTTCTAAAACTTGAAGTCTGTTTAAGACTTTAAAAACTTAAATGTGAAAAAGGGACAGTGTGCAGGAGGCTGCCTGGCACGTCGTGGGCCCCGGATGTTGACATGGCACGATGCTCTATCACCCCAAAGAGAAAACTCAGCATTTGATACCAACTCTTGGAAACAAGCATGAAATGTCAAAATCCAGAGGCACCAGCGTCTGCCTACCGCTGCGTTACAACCCATGTGTGGACTTTGATAAAGACCCAGAACAAAATGTGCCAAGGACAGAGGTCAGACTTCCTAAATGCACTTCCACTAAAAATGTGGCTTCAGTCCACTGGCTTCGTTTATTGGTTTCCTTGCTTTGGGGAATAACTACGATCTTCTTGTAAATGCATCTGGGACACGAGGACATGAGTCCAGGACACACCAGGCGTTGGTGGCCTCCCTGGGACAAGTGCACGGGATCTCTGGGGCTGCTGTGAGGGCCGCTGCAGCCAGGCACCTGAGCTGTGACACCTACGCCAGAGGTCCCGTCCATCCCAGTCCCCCCCTTCAGTCGCAGCCCCCGTCTGGCCTGGAGGCCCTGCTGCTGTGGGAAGAACAGACCCGAGGAAGGAGCCTGGCACAGAGGTTCGGCCAGGCTTTGGCAACCGGCACCCCTAGGTTCTGATCAGGGCTCCCTGGAGACGTAGCTGATTCCAGAGTGAAGCAGCAAAGCACCAGGTAAGTCGGGGTCACCTTAGGAAGTGCTCAGAACAGGAAGGATGGGACCGGACGACACTGGGGGCAGCTTCAAGGGCCCCTGCCGGCCTAACGTGAACATCAAGTTAAATAATGATGGCAAGAGAATAAAAGAGAAAGCCCCGAGTCCATGCAGACAGAAGGACAGGGGAAGGAGGAGAGAGTGATGAGAAGCTGCTTATTCACAGAGCCTCGAAGTAAATCCCCGAAAGAGCTTACTGTTTGCCAAGGAGAAAAGATCAGCCTCGTGCTGGGGCAGCTGGCAGGCCCTGCTCACGTCAGGTGCTCAGAGCCGGCCATGCCCACACAGGGACTGGCGGGCACCTGGCAGGGGGGCCGCCACCACAGGAGCTCAGCGGATCCTCCCGCCTCCAAAGACGCACGACCTGACCCCCATCTCTGATCGTGAGGACGCAAGAGGCAAACCCAAGGCGAGAGACATCTGCCAACTCAGGGGTAGAATCCTCAAAAGTGGCCAGGTTGCAAACGTGACAGAAAAGACAGGAATGGACCTAGCTGGAGGGACCCAAGAGACCCGACATCCCGATGCGACACACAATCCTCAGCTGGCTTCTTCTGCTCTAAAGAACGTGGTTGGGACAAGTGAAGGAACGGAATGGGGTCTGAGAATTAGTTGGCAGCAGCACATCAGGGTGACGTCTCTGACTTTGACCGTGTCACTACATTGCGTTAAAGTACGCCCTCGTTTGTGTGAACACAGGCCAAGGTACCTGGAGATGATACGGCATCACGTCACTACCTCATCTCAGAGTTCAGAAAAGCAAGTTCTCTGTATTGTCCTTGTGACTCTTCCACCGGCTTGAAACTGCTTCAGGACAACACAAAACATTTTTCCAACTTAAACCTGCCCGAAGTAGCAGAAAAGGACTCTAGCGTCCGTGAAAACAAGAACATTAGTCAGCGTTTCTCAACCAGGCACGATTCCCACCCCCAGGTTGACACTCAGCAGCGTCGTCCCAGCCCGGAGGGGGTCTACAGACCAAGGACCCTGCCCAACCTCCCCCTACAGCCAAGGACGATCCGGCCCCACGCGTCAACAGTGTTGAGGCGGGAGGCCCTTTCGCACCCCCGAGAACGACAGAATCCTGCTCATGCTGCTTATGAACCAAGTGGCCTTCAACAAATCCCTCCACCTTCCCATGCCCCGGCTCCTCTTCTGTGAAATGGGACCAAAACCAGCAGATGTGGCGGCAGCTCTTTCTGCCCACGGGTCCCATCCTCGTGCTTTAATAAAATCACCTTTTTGCACCCCCCCCCCAAAAAAAAAGTGCCTCACAGGCCCACTGTGCACATGTATGTGCTTTGTAAGCACGTGCCACGGAGGACACGTGGCGTGAAGTCAAATCAATTCAAGGGATGGCTGGTAAGCACAGGAGCCTCTGGACCGGGGGGGGGGGGGGGGCACGCAGGCCCATCCTGCTGGCCCTGAGTCTGGAAGCTAGGGAGAGCTCGAGCCAGCACAGGGCCACCTGGACAACGACACAATGGCGAGAATTCCTGAGTGAGCAAGCACGGAATGAAATCCCCTTCGCCCCCTCAGCACCCACTGCTCCGGAGGGAATTCTCAGCCTGAGCCCCGCGTGCTTATCCCGGCCTCGCCCTCCCTACATCTCAGGCCGGGGACCCAGGCCCCCCCGCCAAGGACCCGCCGGAAGCCCAAGGGCCAGAAACAGCCCCAAACAGGATGGTCGCCACTGAGTCTCAGGGCTTGGTTTCTTGTAGGTCTGGCTTCTTCAGAGAAGGTGCTGTTTTTCTCTCTCTTTCTCTGTGGCAAAACTGCCATCACGAAGGTTTGAAGAAAAAAATAAACTGACAGCAATGGAAATTCTAATACTAGAAAAATGTCAAGAAAGCAAACACAGGTTTCAATGAGACATTAAGGCTGACAGCTCATGGAAAAAGGCTTGAAACTATCAAAACAAAAACCCCCCTTGCTAAGGGCGCACGAGCACCTGCTATGAAACTCCTCAAATTCAAAACAGGCCTCAGTGGATAAGGTCTGTGCCCCAAGTCAACAGGCGGGCTGCAGTGAGGGCCCCCGGGGCCCTGGGGAGACGGGGGAGAGGGCCCTGACCAGCCTGAGGCTGCCCACCTGGTTCGTGGGTGGATACCGGAAGTGGCCAAAGCTGGAGGGGAGGAGGCAGACGTGACAGGTCTGAGCCCTCCGAGAACGCAGTCTGCAAAGTCTGGGTCTCACTGGCTGTGTGGCCCTGGCCAGTTACCCACATTTCTGAGCCTTGAGTCTTCCTGATGGAACAGGGATCATCACCCACCTCCCTGGGAGGCCCTGGGCTCACCCACTGGGGGAGCCAGCCTTGAAACCAGAAAGGGAAGCCCAGGCAATTTCTCACTCCTTCCCCTGTGATCAGGGCCCGGCACACAGTAGGTGCTCAATCAGTGCTCGTAGAGAGCTGATGAAGACCTTGCCCTGCCTGGAAAGGGCTGCACGGGAGAGAAAAGGCACTTGGCACAGATGGCTGGGACCCCACAAACACTCCAGGTGACGGCTAGAAATAAGGCAGGGGCTCTGACAGGTGGCCTGCACTAGTTGGCCTGGGATCAGAGAGCGAGGGCCAGGGAGGGCTTCAGAACAGCCTAGAAATCAGAAGGCCCGGAGATTCCTGCTGAGGAAACAGGCCACCTGTGCTCTGCAGGGCACTGGACGGGCCTCCCACGACTAGGCCCACGCCCACCCCCTGAACTAGGTCCCACTGCCCCCTTCCACAGGTGAGGAGGCTAGAGGAATGAAGAACCTTACTGAGGCCATGTGGGCCCTAAGGACCAAGATTCCAGCCCTACCAGCTGCCCTACAGACCCCTATGCACCCCCGCCCCCGGCGGCCAGCAGGGGAGGGGGCGCAGAGAGATGGGGAGGAAGGAAGGGGAGGCGCTCAGGAATGCCTGGGGGGCTGCGCCGTGGAGGAAAGGATGAAAGACAAGATGGATGTTAAGCCTTCGTGCCAGCCCGCCACCCAAACACCCGGAGAACGCTCCCACCCGCATCTCATTGCCGGGCAAGGCTGTGGAGACAGGGCGCCCCAGACCAGGGCCCAGAGCTGCTGTCTCCACGCGGCCCAAAGAGCCCCGTGGACATCTGGACACTTACCCGCAGGCTCCAGCTTGGGCCGGAAGGTCTGGACAGGGTAGCACAGGTGCAGCTCTGAAATGACAGCGCAGTCGGCTGGAGGCACCCAGGGCACAGACCCTCCAGGCTAGTGCACGGCCCCTGCCCTCCCCGGGCCCCAGGCCACATCCACTCACTCTGCTGAATCCACTTCCTGCAGGCCCTCCGGTGGCACAGGACGAAGGAGACGGAGCCCAAGACCACCACCAGGATCACGACCATCCAGAAGAGCACGGGCCCTGGAACACAGGCGACGCTGCACCAGCTGCCCTGACGCGGGTGGGCTCTGAAGTGGACGTCACGGCAGCACCGGGGGCCCTGCCGCAAGCGCGCCGGACAGTCCTCACCCCAGACCTCACCCTAGACCATGCTCTCTTTCTCCCGGGGCACAGACGGCACGGTGGCTGGCAGGACCCCGTCCCTCCCCGGGTGTCCACTTCCCTGTGCGGCCCTTACCCACCTGGCTCTAGGGAGCTCGTCAGGGAGGCTAAGTAGTTGGCAGAAGGGCAAACCATTTCTAGACAGTGCGAAACTGAGAAGTCGAGGGGCCAGGATGAAGCACGAGCGGTCCCAGAGCCCGCTGTCTGGGGGCCATGGAGGAGGGCACAGGCCAGGCGTGGCCCCGGGCAGCGGGGTCAGGGTGGGGCGGGCAGAGCAGTGCGGAGGCTGAGCGTGGGCTCCGGTGTGGCTCCCAGCTCCCCTGGGGGGGAAGCTCTGTGAGGGCAGGCATGGGGTCCCCTCTGCACATACGCACCTCAGCACCTGTTCCCCGAACACCCCGGGGGCACCATCACCATCTCCTTTCACAAACAAGGGACACTGAGGCTTGCAAAGAGGAACTCACTTAACCGGCGAGGGGTAAACCACAAGAACCACGCTTGGGCCGGGCCCGGCCCGGGGGGCAGCTCCAGCTCCCACGCGCTTAACCACTATCTGGACTTTTTTGTTTTGTTTTGTTTTTTACAACTTAAGTGAGTACTTGTTCCTTTTTTCCTTTTGTCCCTTATGAAGATCGTGTATCGAGTTACCGTTAGGTCCACGTTCAGATGTTAAAAAGCAGTACGTGCCACGTGTGGGCTTCTCAAACCTCCCTGTGCAGCAGGCCCCGGGACCATGTTAAGATACAGACCGAGGCTGGGGGCAGCTGGGGGCCCGCCCTGGCTCTTCAGGGAGCTCGGGCCACGCGGGGCTGCGCTCTGCGGAAGGCTGGCCGGAGGGCGGCTGCCACCTGCTGTCTGATGCTAGGACTGCAAGCCCCGAAGGGGGGGGGGGGGCTTGGCGGGTTGAGGAGCCAGGGCTGTGCCAGGGACAGGACCACACTGCGTCCTGCCCTGCGGGCCATGTGGTGGGACGGTTTCACAGGCGACTAAGGAGGCTCAAAGGGATTAAGCAATAGTCAAGGTCACGTCTTCGCTCACCGGGTACTTTCTGAGGGCTGGTTATGAGCCTGGGGGATGAGGCTGTGAATCCAATCCCGGCCCCTAACCGAGGCACAGCGCCCGCCCAACAGGCCCGAAACCTGGGATGAGCCTTGGGCTCCACCCCCCCACCGCCCAGAGAGAAGCCTCCCCCTCCCCTGGGCCCTCTGAGAGCCAGACCCTCTTTCTGGGAGGCCGTCGTTACCTGAAACCAGAACGGGCTTCCCGGTGGAGGAGAATGAGACAGGAGTGCTAGTTGATATGGAGGGGTCTCCCCAGGCGTGGGTGATGGGCCCCCCATGCTCCTTACTGGGCTGGGGGTCTACCGTGGGGACCAGAGAGGCAGTGGTGCTGTCAGGAGAGAAGGCAGAGACGGGCGGTTGAGACCCAGTGGGAAGCGTGTGCTCAGGAATCGTCCCCAGGGGCGCCAGCATAGGGCAGGCACACAGCCTCCAGAGTGACCCATCACCTCAGCACACAGATCCAGCCCAGGCCCACCTCCACCTCCACCTCCAGCCTGGCGGCCCCCAAAAGAGCCAAGGAGTCACCTGGTGGGCGCCGTGCTGTCGTCTGGGTTGATGCTGCACGCAGGGTGGGCCTCAGGGGCAGGCAGCTCATGGGGAGCAGCCCTCTCAGCTGTACCTGCAGGGACAGGGCTTAGAGTTGGTGTCAAGGAGCCCTGCCCAGCAGGACTGGTAACTTCCAGGGGCGCCTGGTGCTCAGTGGGGTAAGCGTCTGCCTTTGGCTCATGTCATGACCCCAGGATCCTGGGATGGAGCCGTGTCAGGCTCCCTGCTCAGCGGGACGTTTGCTTCTCCCTCTCTGTCCCCTCCCTTCTCTCTCAAAATAAAATCTTAAAAAAAAAAAAAAAAAAAAAGGGTAACTTCCAGAAGACAGCCGGGTGAGGCCAGGAGGACGCTGCAGCCCAGGAGACCCAGGCTGGTGTCCTGAGCCTCTTTCCTCCTTTCCCTCCCTCCTTTTTTCTGTCCATGCAACAACTCTCTAACGAGCACCTACTATGTTCCGGGGACTGTGCCGGGAGCTGGGACGTGGCACTAACTCAGAGAGACAGGATCCCTACCTACGTCAGAGGCTCACAGGCGTGGGAGGGCCCACAGACGTGACACAGGTGTCACACAAAGGCACGTGGGCTCCGTGTAACAGGGGGATCCACCTCGTCCGACTGGGCAGGCTTCCCTGAGGGGGTTGTCGCCGGGGTGTCTGGGGGGCTATCTACGCAGAGGAAACAGAAGGCGGGGCGCCCCATAGGTTGGGGAGGGAGGAGACCGAGGGCCTGGGAGAGGCTGGTGAGCAGCCGTGTTAAAACATGTACACGACTGTCCACAGCAGTGCTCTTCACAGCAGCCAAAAAAGGGGAAACACCCAAATGTCCATCAACTGGTAAATGGACAGAACATATCTGTACCAGAATATCACATGGCGATAAGGCTACCGTGTGCGTGAGCCTCAAAAGTACGATGCACAGTGGAAGAAACCTGACACAGACACGTGTTCTGGAACTGTCCAGAAAAGGTTAATCTGGAGGGACAGAGAGTAGGATCGGTGCTTGTCCGGTGGGGACGCCAGTGGGGACTGACAAAGGGACTGACCACTAAAGGTGTGAGGCTTCTCAGATCATGGGGAGGGGTTTACAACTCCGTTAATGTCTTTACAATCACTGAATTACACACGTAAAACTGGTACGTTCTGTGGTCTGTCAAACGTACTGCAATAAAGTTGTTCTTAAAAATTAGGCCTTCCTCCCCAAAGCAAGGATTTAATTAGCAAAGGGACGGGTCAGCGTGGTGGATCACGTCACGGTCCACCTCCTCAGCTGGGGAAGGCGTCTGTGTTCCCGCCTCACCGAAGCCCCGCGACTCGTAAGGTCCGGGGAGCGGATGGAAGTCACGGCGCCTGCTCCCAGCCTGGGCCGTTCTGCATTCCAGCGCGGCCGGGACGGGAGGGCGCTGCGCTCCCCAGCGGTCCCAGACATAGGAGAAGCACTCAGAGCGAGCCCAAACCAACCCCGCGAACCCAGGCAAGACGGCAGGCCCCCAGCGGAGCCCCGGGGGAGAGCTGAACCCTGAAACGTCCACGCAACTTGTCACCCGCTATCCCTGCGGCGAGAGTTGGCTGAGACACGCAGGTGTGTGGCTCAAAAGACCAAAGTGGAAAAGCTGCGCCTCATCTCCAGCCAACTGTGATCCTACAGGAAGGTGGCTTGGTGGCTCTAGACCTTCTGATTTCATCTCAAACGGAAACCTAATAAATACACATAAATAAACGGACTTAAATACTACCTCCTGAGAGTTAAACACAGCCTCGATTTTTAGCCAAATTCCTTTCTTTTGAAATCAACTGTATTAAGGCATAGTTTATATGGAAAAAAATGTCCCCTCTGTGGTACAGTCTGACGGGTTCTGGAGAATGTATCCTTCCAAGTAGCTATACTTCCATTCAAGGTCTAGAACATTCTCGCCGTCCCAGAAGGCTCCCTAGGGTCCTTCTGCCATAAATCCTCCTCCCACATTCAGGCAACCACTGGTCTGCTTTGTATCATTACAGATTAGTTTGCCTGTTTTAGGATCTCATTGGATGGAACCAGGCAGTCTGTACTTTCCGGGGTCTGGCTTCTTTCTCTCGGCTTCCTTCTCTCAGCACAGTATTTCTGAAGTCCACTTACGTCGCGCGGAGCGGTCCTCCAGTGGAGAGAGGTTCCACCGTTTATTATCCGCTCACCAGCTGCTGGACGTCTGGGTCGTTTGCAGCCTGAAGCTACTCCACGGCTAACGAGAGCGCCTTGAACGTTCCCGCACAAATCTGGGAGGACGGGTAACTTCATCGCCCTTGCGTACTTCGGAGGGGAAAGGCTGTGTCACTGTGCTGACCAGAGGGAATGTCTTTGAGATCCATTCAGAGACGGTCTCCTCTGATCTGACCCAGCTCCCTGTTTCTACAGATGGGAGAGAACCACAGAGCCCGAGCTGGAGCCAGAAGGCAGGGCTCCTGCGCACACTCCACCGGACCACGCCACCTCCCCCCCGGGCCGGGCCGAGCACACTCCTGCAAGTTTATGATTAACTGCCTCCCTAGGGTCACGAAAACCGGCCCCATCTGAAGTAGGTCACACGCAACCACGTCCCTCTCCACCGTGTCCCTGGTGGCAGCACCCCTCCTCGGATGTGGCACAAAGCAAGTATCTCAGCCACACTCATTTCCCTTCTTAAAAGCTCTCGTGATGCTTCTCAGACTTTTCCTTAAACACTCTGAAGAGAACGCGAGGCAAGGATTAATTTCCTTCTTGGATTAGCAGGGTCCTGAGGAACTCTCCTCTTTCGGGGAGGGTCTCCGAACAGATGCTGTCTTTCCTCATGGTCACCAGACTATAACCTGACTTATTGAGGCCCGCAGGCTTTAGGAGGAAGATGATATGATTTGTCACAATAATTTCTATTTATTTGCAAATCAGTATTTGATTTGCATTTAAGATGTCATTGTTGTCACTAAGAGATGACCTGGAGGGGGCTGGAGGTGTTCTCAAGTTCCAACACACCACCTGCAGCTACTACCCCTGGGTAGCACCATGAGGAGAGAGCCCTCTGGCCTCTAAGGCAGCCCTGTCTGAGCTCCCACAGGAACACCTGCTGCAAGCCAGCAACAGATCTGCAGTCCTGGGGCGCCTGGCGGATCAGCTGGTTAAGCACCTGCCTTTGGCTCAGGTCATGATCCTGGAGTCCTGGAGTCCTGGGTTCCTGGGACCAAGCCCCAAGTTGGGCTTCCTGCTCAGCAGGGAGTTTACTTGTCCCTTCCCTCTTCCCCTCCTCCCCACCCCGACTTGTGCCCCCTTGTTTCCCTATTTGAGAGAGAGAGAGAGAGTGTGTGAGTGCGTAAACAGGGGGGAAAGGCAGAGGGAGCACTAGGCTGATACAGGACTCAATCCAGGACACCGAGATTTCAGGGCCCCGAGATCATGACCTGAGCTGAAAGCAGATGCTTAACCAAGCCACCCCGGTGCCCCAATAAACAAAATCTTTAAAAAAAAAAAAAAAAGGACTGTCCTTCTCTAAGTGGAGAAGGTGGCCCCAGTGCTCCCTGGGTGCCTCTGGACCTCTGCATGTATCATACCTCCCCTTAGCCTCCTCCTTTGTCCCTGGTTTAGTGACCCTCCCCTTTTCCTCCTCCTTTAAGTCTGGAGGTGAACAGAAGGTATTGTCTAGCCCCTACTTAGTCTGCCTGTGTTCTCTGGCAAGGGCCACTGAAAGAGGAAAAAAAAAAAAAAAAGAAAAAGAAACTACCCACTCTTAATCCCAACTTAGAACTAAAAAGGGTATTATTTACCAGACAGAAATACTTCTCTTTAAATCCAAACACCTGATCCTTGGGCCATGGGAATGACAATGGTCTTAGCATCAAGGCCAAAATGGATTCTCTCTTTGTGCATCCAGTAAGTGCTTAAAATCTGATGAAATTTTTATCTTCATATTTGGAGTGTTAATTTCTTGTCAGCTTTTTATTTTCCCTAGAGTTAAAAACGATGTGCCTTCATATCATCAAGTTTCTCAAACGTACTACTCCTGAAGTTCGCTGCAATTCTTTCATTCATTCCTGCAGACGAGACAACTGACTGGAGCCCTCCTCCATTCATCTGTTCTTACCTGGCTCAACTGGTCTGCAATACAGCTGTCATTCTGGGACTCCTCTGCTCTCCTGGGATAGAGTCACTAGATAGAGTTTTCTAGATTCAGGGCTTTTTTGTTTTTAGCCCCTCATTTAGCCAGATAACATCTTCAAGTAACTTTCTGAGAGAAGACACATGAGGGAAAATCTTCCTGCACTTTTACGTCTGAAAATGTTTTGGGCTTTTTTCTGCTTTCAAACTTAATTGTATCCTAATCAAATAGAAAATTCTAGGTTCACAACTAAGGAGTTGCTGATGTGGTCTGGTAGAGAGTACTCCAGGCTGGAACTCAGGATCCTCGTGGTCCAGCTCCAGCTCTGCCTGAATGATTCTCTCCATCTGTAAAACTAGGTGGTAAGGTCAGATCATAGGTAGTGGCAGGCTTTGAATTGGCCCTCAAAGACGTTCTGTGCGGCCAGCACCGTGACCATCTCCTGGGTATTTACTCATGACAGACAAGAGGATACGTTTTACACAGAGTTGTACAAGAATTTTTGTGATTGCTTTATTCATAATAGCTCCAAACTGGAAATAACCCAAATGTCTGTCAACTAGAGAATAAATACATCTTTTATGGTGTGGGTCACCTTCACTCATCCTGCTCTGCTCTTAGTAGGTCCTTTCGATCTGAAGTCTCATATTTTTCAGGTCAAGTATACAAGGAAAGTTGGGGCACTGCTGTGGGTACAAGGCCTGGAAGCCACAATGACCAGGTCAAGAGGTCCATGAGAAATGAGAATGCAGAAGACCCAAGGCTTGGGGTACGGGGTGCGTGGAGGGAATTATGGCACTTCTGCTGACATGAGGCCTGGAGCGCACCAGTGTCCCTACTGGGAGGGTCACACCAAGGTGATCACCAGATCCAGGCTGGGGCTGTGAGGCTGCCCAGGGACTGTCCACTTTGGGGCAGGGCACAACCAGATGGCCCCATCCATGTGTCCTGCTGACAGAGTGCACAGTAAGAGCAAGAAAAAGCAAATGCAGCCACAAGAAGCCTCCTTCCTGCAGTGGCTCCCCAGTGCCCTGACACCAGCAAAGCTTAGCATCATGTTCACTAGGGGAAACCGTGGAAAGTCCCGTCCTTTACTGCGCAGCCGGTGGCTGACGGTGAAGTGAGAGCTGAGAGGCAGTACCTGGTACCAAGCACACTTTCTAAAAGCCTTTTTTTTGTCCTCTTCTCTTATGGTCTCTTTTTCACAGCATTCTGTTCTCTCTGCCATGGATGCAGCAAGTTCTTGAATTTTTCTGTAGAAGCTAATTTAAATTTTTAGACTTCTATTCCTATTTCTAATACAATTTCTATTGCTTCATTCATAGTCAGTTTTTCTGTTAATGTGTCTTGCTATTCTTTTTCACGCTCCTGGTTTTGTCAGTCTGAAGAGCTTTACTGCTCACTCACACTTACTTAGAAGGAGTGTGAATATTCCAGTAGCTGGTGGGGTCTCTTCCGCTGCGGTGGTAGCATGTCCTTTCCACAGCGGGTCTCTTCCCCGAGGAGGAGGTCCACCTGGGAGACTCTGGGCCCGTGGTGGGGAGCGTGGGCTGGCACTTCAGGGGGACTTAGCAGGGGTAGCCTATCAACAGGCTGTACCCCCCAAATACACACCCCAAGAGGGCTTTACACCACGGTGGCAGCACCGCACCAGCAGCCCTATGTTTCTCCAGATACTCCTTCAGCGTCTGCAGCCAAGGAGTTGATGATTTTCACCAGAGGATGAAAACCCAGGCACCATCTGTTCACACTGGTCGGTGTCTGTGGAATACCATTGTCCCGAGTATTTAGTTTTTATTTTCAAGATGAAGCTGCAGCGCACTGCATTTTTCAGTTCTCTGCTTTGCTCCCATCCTTCAGTTCACTGCCTGCCCTGAGCTCAGAGCTTCTGTGGGGTCTTAAGAGCAAGTTACCGCTTACTTTTCCTGCAGCATTCATGGAGCAAACTCCAGGGGCAGCTTCCTTCTGATTTCATTGGTCACCACCCTTCCATCTGTGCTCCACCTTCTAGAAATTTGTTGAAATCTCTTATGTGCTGATTAGCCTCTCCCCCCACTCCCCCACCATCAAGAGTATGTATTTTTCTGCACTCTGGCATATGTCTACCACCTTATTTTGTTTTCTCTTGTTGCCCTTTTTAAAGTAAGTTCTACACCCAACATGGGGTTCAAACTCCCAACCCTGAGATCATGAGTCACAGGCTCTACCGAGTCAGCCAGGCATCTCAAATGTCTACCACCTTGAGTTGGAGCCATCTTCAAAAATTTCATATTGCTCTATCTTGAGTCAACGAAATGGCCTTTCAAACAAGTCAAGATTTTACTAGCCTAACAATTTCAGAAGGAAGAATTTTTTTAAAAAATTATCAGAATCTCTTACCAAAATGCCAAACCTAGATTTTTTTTTAAGTTTATTTGTATTTTTTAGTAATCTCAATGTGGCGGTTAAACTCACAATCCCAAGATTAAGTGTTACATGCTCTTCAAACTGAGCCAGCCAGGTACCCCCCCCCCAATCTAGATTTTATTCCACTTACCTGATATAACTGTTAAAACAAAACCAAGGCCCAAACCTAACCTATAGTAACAGCCAGGGCTGAAGATCATTTGCCCAATTGGGGGTGCAGAGAAGTTCAGCTACAGGAGCACTGACTTCAGCCCCTTGGTTGGAGGTGCAGAAAACTTACCCTGGGGTTTGGTGACCATCCCTGGTGGGCAGATGGGGTGGGTGATACAGCGAGCACAGGAGTTGGTGGCTGAGGTGGCACAGAACATGCCAGGCCGACATTCACAGACGCGAGAGGAGTTCCATGTACAAGGAGTCTTCTCCACCAGGTCATCTAAGGGACAGAGAAGGGTCATGAGGAGGGATCTGGAATGACAAGGGCAGGGGGTCCAGAGAACCCCCAGGAGGGCAGAGACGCATTTGCCCAGAAGCAAACACGCATGTGACTATTCTGTTGAGCAGATCTTTTGGCATGCTCAGAACAGGCCGAGTGAAAGAAGGCAAAAAAAAAAAAAAAAAAAAAAAAAAAGCATACTATATGATAATACTGATAGAAAATGCTAGGAAGTGCAAACACTTCCACAGTGACAGAAAGCAGAATGATTGCCTGGGAATGGAGGCAGGGTGTGCACACCGGTGGGAGAGATGATGATAAGGAACACAAGCAAACTTTCTGGGGAGACCATTCATCATTTTCCTTGATTGTGGTGATGGTTTCACAGCTGCACACGTCAAAATGTACCACGTGGCACACTTTTCACATGTGCATTGCACTGCACGGCAATCATACTGCATTAAACGTGTTAAAAGAAAATAATCCAGAGAGCAGGGTGAGTGGGCATGGGTAAAGATGAAGCCACACTGACCATGACTTGATAAAATTCTTCAAAACTGGGTGAAGTCCATGACCATTCCTGATTCTACTTCTGAATTTGTTTGAAATTTTCAATAATGGGGCTCCTGGTGGCTCAGTCCGTTAAACATCTGCCTTTGGCTCAGGTCCTGGGATCGAGTCCCATATCGGGCTCTCTGCTCAGTGGGGAGTCTGCTTCTCCCCTGCCCCTCACCCCACTCGTGCTCTCTCAAATGAATAAAATCTTATTTAAAAAAAAAAAGAAATTTCCGGGGATCCCTGGGTGGCGCAGCGGTTTGGCGCCTGCCTTTAGCCCAGGGCGCGATCCTGGAGACCCGGGATCGAATCCCACATCAGGCTCCCGGCGCATGGAGCCTGCTTCTCCCTCCGCCTGTGTCTCTGCCTCTCTCTTTCTCTCTGTATGACTATCATAAATAAATAAAAATTAAAAAAAAAAAAAAAAAAAGAAAGCCCCTGGCTACCTGGGGCTACTTTTCTCAAAAAAAAAAAAAAAAAAAAAAAAGAAATTTCCAATGATAAAAAGGGTTTTTTCCCCAAAATAAAAGAAGTATTAGAGGTTTTATTAAAAAAAAAATACTACAGTAATGCACTTACATGTGCTTGGGAATATTTTATGCGCTCTAAATGGGTGAAAAATAGTCACCACGTTAGTAGATGAGACAAATGTGACTTGCTCAGGAGGACTTCTCTCAGTCAGCAGGATACTTAAGAGACCTCAAATGGTAAAGGACCTCACAGCCTCTTCCTGAAACCTCCAGAGAGTGGGACCTGGGGAGGATTTGGGGAATTTGCGTGGAGGGCAAGAGTGAGCTCAACAGTCAGAGAGAGGACTTGGGACAGTGACAGCTATTATCAGGATTATAGCTAGTAATATCATGAAGTGTGCACAGGGCAGTATTAATACCACGGAGTGGGGAGGACACCCGCATGGATCAGTTAAGCAGCTGACCCTTGGTTTCAGCTCAGGTCATGATCTCAGAGATGTGGGATCAAGCCCCATGTGGGGCTCTGCGCTCAGTAGGGAGTCTGCCTGAGATGCTCTCTCCCTCTCCTCCTCCTCCTTCCCCACTCCACGCGCGCGCACACACACACACACACTCTTTCTCTCTCTAAATAAATAAATAAAAATTATTAAAAATATCTTGAGAGCAAGCAAGGCGGTAGCAATACCACCAAGTGCATGGGGTACCATTCTTAGCCCTCTGCCCAGATTAACCTAGTTTAACCTATTTAATTCCTACAACAGCTCTCTGAGAAAATGCTATTACCATGCCCATTGCAAATGAAGAAACTGAGGCACAGAGACGTTAAGAAACGTGCTAGTGTTTCCAAGCTGCAAACTTAGAGCCAAGATTCGAACCGAAGCTCCTGGGCTCCAGAGTCTGCTCTTACCCCCGTAGCCTACCGACTGCTGCACAGGACTTTTGCCCTTTCAGCTGAAGGACTTCTCGGACCCAGAGCCACCTCTTGTGTCTCTATCTGACCTGGTGGCTACGACAGATTGCATTTTTTCCAAAAATGGCCAGAACAGCATTTCCAGCCCGGTGTGTTCTTCCAGACCTCTGCCACTTGCCCATCGAGAAGCCTGATTCCTCGCTTTCCACGGACTCTGGTGGGGTTCGTGACTACCTCAAGAGGCACAAACTGGCACAAGTCACGCCGTGTGACTTCAGAGGCAGGTTCAGAGAAGGGACAGGGCTTGCCTGCACCCCTGCCCCATCCTTGGGGTCCAGCGCCAGGCCTTGGGGAGGCCCCACATGAGCCACACAGAGGCTGACAGGGAGAACAATTGAGGCCCCTCGCAGCAGCAGGCACCAGCCCCAGCCCCAGCCCCATGAATGGAAATGCTTTCAGAGGATTCCCACCTCCGTCTTCACATTTTACAGCTGAAACCCCAGACCCGTGGAGCAGAGAGCGGCCACCCCACAGCACCGCGTCTGGACTCTGACCCGTGGAACTCTTTAGTACAGTGAATGGCTTGTTGCTTGCCACCAAGTTTTAGACAACTTGCTACGTGGCTTAGTACCTGGAACGGTGGCCCCCAGGAATAACAAGCAGCGTTCTTTCTCTGGCCTCGACTTCAGCCAGGATGAGAAAGCAACCTTGGACGAGGACACGTAGTCCCGGTTCCCCTCTCTGGTGGCCTCTGTGAGTGGGCTGGGACCGCGACCAGCCAGGGCCTTCCGGGGCCTGGCAGCTTCCCCTGCCCTGCGTGGCCCTCACAGACGTCGTGGGGCAGCTGGTGGTGCTGTGAGGCTGTGGTGAGCTGGCCGCGTACACGGCAGTCACCCGGTAAGTGCCTGTCTACAGCACGCTCTAGGGGACAGTGCAGTGCGACCAGAGCCCAGAACCTCCACGTTTAAACTCCCGCCCTGCTGCTCTCCAGGCCTCGTGGCCTGTATGAGGCCTCCGCGTTCCCCTCTGTACAATGGGGATAATCGTAACCTACGCACCCCAAGACAGCTATGCAAAACGGTGAGACCAGTTTGGAACGGGTAGATGGTAACGAAGGTTTCCTTGCAAGAGTGAGCAAATGGAGCTCTCTGAGAGGCGGTCACCACCACCAAAGCCCCTCAGTCGACAGTGGGACTCAGTAAAGGCCAACTGCTCAGAGACATCAGTGAGGCGAGCTAGGCTCCCGAGGGCTGTGCAGCCCCAGGACGAACTCAGGGTTCCCCACCCAGGTCCTCAGCCAAGAACCCCTGCTCCCAGGAAGCTGCCCCTGGACGGGAGCCCCAGGCCCTCACCTCCAGAGCAGCTCACACAGGCCTTGCAGCGGCCGTCCCGGTCCAGGTAGTAGTCGGGCTCACACTGCTTCCCGCAGTCGGAGGACCCCTGTGGGCACAGCTGCTGCGCGGTCAGCCCTGGGGAAGGAAGCAGAGAAGCTCCAGGCCGGGCCGCCAGCCCATCTCCGCACCCACTCGCCACCCCCCCCCCCCGCCCCCCGGCTCCATGGCCGGCTCCCGAACTCCACACATGTTGCATCAATCTTTCAGACAGAGTCCTGAGCCCAGAGAGGGAAGGAATATGCCTAAAGCCACAGAGGACAAGAGCACTAACTGCCCCCCGATTCCAGTCTCTTCCCTCTGCAGCCGGCGTGGCCACTATGCACTCTCCCCGGCCTCACTGCTATGTCAAAACCCGGGGTGGGGGCAATTTCCCTCTGAGATCAGACGTGAGGCAAGGATGCCTACTGGCCCCAACATCTGCTTGGGGTGGCACCGGGGGACCAGGCAACGCGGGAAGGCAAGGAAAAGAGTGAGAGTAGCAGGGCCCAGAGAGGAAGACATCAGGCTCTCATGGATAGACGGCGTCGTTAGGTGCACAGACAACCCAAAAGAATCGGCGGATCTGTTATAGGACTAACAAGGGAGGTTAGCAAGGTGCTTGGATGTAACACTATCACATCAAAATCAACTGAGCGTCTACATGTTTGGGCTGAACCATAAGAAGCTGCTACCCTGACAGGTGAGGCGGCCACACGCTGGCTGTTCACATGGTTCAAAACAAGACCAACAATGAAGAGTTAGAACACAAAACACCGAAACACTGGAAGAATACCATTCCCATCATCATCAGAAACACTGCCACAAAGCTGTAACTTTCTCTACACAGAAAATGGCACAATGTTATTGGGAGAAGAAGTTCAAGCGGGCCTGAGCAAAAATAAATACATAAAAATAAAGGAGCTCTAAAGAAACGCAGGGCTTTCCCACATGCTGGGTGCTGTAAAGATATGGATTCTCTCTAAACCGATCTAAGGATTTGATGCAATCCCAATCAAAATCCCAAAAGGATGTTTTATGGAATATGAAAAGCTGATTCTAAAGTGGATGTAAAAATGCAAATAACCAGGACGCCCAGATGGCTCAGGGGTGGAGCGTCTGCCTTCTGCTCAGGGCGTGACCCCGGGGTCCCGGGATCGAGTCCCACATCAGGCTCCTGCATGGAGCCTGTTTCTCCCTCTGCCTGTGTCTTTGCCTCTCTCTGTGTGTCTCTCATGAATAAATAAAATCTTTAGGGAAAAAAAAAAAAAAAGAAACGCAGATGACCAAGAAGAGTCAGTCCCACGTTGAAGAACAGAAGTGCAGAAGTTGTTCAACCATCCATTGTGACTTAAGGAAAAACTACAGGATTGGAGACAGGATGGCATCCACACGGACTAGATGAAAGACCAACGCAACAGAACATCAAGCCCAGGATCAGACCCGGGCACCTACACACCTTTGGCTCACCGCAGAGATGGCATGTAAAACAGTGGGGAAAGGACAGTTTGATAAAAGGTGCTGGTTCGACTGGACATCCAGGTGGACACTTTCAACACGGCCACTGCTTCACACTGCACATGAAGGCCAAGGCAGACAGTGGATCTAAGCGTGAAAGGCAAAATGCTAATGATTCTAGAAAAGAAGTGCAGATGTCTTTGAGACTTGAGTGGAGAAAAAGATATAAAGCAGTCCATAAAAAGCACCAGCCACAAAGAGAGATGGAGAGATGGATCTGTGTAACTATATTAAAATTTTTTAAGATTTTATTTACTTATTTGAGAGAGAGAGAGAGCGCGCGCGTGAAGGCGGGGAGCAGAGGGAGAGGGAGGGGGAGAAGCAGACTCCACACTGAGCAGGGAGCCTGGTGCACGACTGGATCCCAGGACCCTGAAATCATGACCTGAGCTGAAGACAGATGCTTAACCGACCGAGCCCCCCAGGCCCAGTGACCACGTTAAAATTAAGAGCATCTCTTTAGGGGCACCTGGGTGGCTCAGTGAGCTGAGCATCGGACCCCTGATGTCAGCTCTGATGGAGAATTCTCTCCCAGTCCCCTCGCTCACACGTGCACACGTGCTCTCTCTCAGATAAATAAAGTTTTAAAAATAAAAAGACAGCATCTCTTTAGCAAAGACACCATAAAGGGAACGAGAAGGCAAGCCACCGGGTGGAAGGAGGGCTTCTGGACTCCGCTACAGGAGGAAGGGCTCAAACCCAGCATCCTAAGTCTTAATAAGAAGTCAACTAAGGGGATCCCTGGGTGGCGCAGCGGTTTGGCGCCTGCCTTTGGCCCGGGGCGTGATCCTGGAGACCCGGGATCGAATCCCACATCGGCCTCCCGGTGCATGGAGCCTGCTTCTCCCTCTGCCTGTGTCTCTGCCTCTCTCTCTCTCTGTGACTATCATAAATAAATAAATAAATAAATAGAAGTCAACTAAGAACACAAACCCCAAAGAAATGAAAGCACACAGACTTGTTTTTTCATTATTCATTACAGCCAAAAAAGAAACCACCCAAATATCCAAAAAGTACTAAATAAACAATGTGTGGTATCCCCCACCACGGAAGGCTACTCAGTAACAAACAGGAGTGAAGAGGGGGCCCATCCGTCGTCGAGGGACTCAGGAGGACGTCAAACCGACACCTGCTCCCTCGCAGGCACCTCAGCGTCCGGCACACAGGCGGCCGTGGAACGAATGACCTCTTCCATTATCTACTCTGGCCCTCAAAGCCTCAGCCCCAAGAGACCTCGAGACCCTCTTCTCCCCGGACCGAGAAAGACCACAGCCCAGAGCCCCCTGCCTGGATGCCACACGCAGGTCACCCACCGAGACACTGTTGCCCTGGGAAGCAACCACCGCTCCCCTGGAGAACTTACCTAGGTCTGGACGGGGCTTCTGCGCAGAGGGAGAGGCGGTGGCCCTTGCCACTTTGGGATCATCTTCCGGGGTGAGGGAAGCACCCCCTCCAAGAAGCGTGGTCCTGGCCCTGGAGCTTGCTGAGGAAGTCAGGAGAGGCCTGGCCTGCGGGGGGGCGCTGCTGGGAAAGAAGCCAGAAATGGCACCGCCAATTCTCCTGAGGGGCAAAGGGAGGTCTGTGCCCAAGGGCAACCATTTCTGCAGAGAAGGGGTCCCCAGCCCTCTGCCCACAGCCTCTGGCAGCCCCACTGTCAGCTCCTGGGAGCAAGACCTATTTTCTAGGCCCTTCTCGTATGTGCTCAGGGAAGACTGGGCGCACGGTGGCACCTCGAGGGGCTTATGGGCTTGACAGAGAGGCACCCTGAGGTCCTGACACCCCGAGCTACAGCCCACCCACACCACAGCCAGCTGGGCTCTGGGGACCCCGTGGGCCGGGGCAGCCCCACGCCACACTCAGCAGGACGGGAGAGGGCCGGGAGTCACCTGGTGGGGGCCTGGCAGGCTTCGGGGCTGGTGCTGCAGTCAGGGCTGGTCGCTGGGGCAGGCAGCTCACAGACAGTGTCCCTCTCTGCCGTGCCTGCAGGGGAGGCAGCAACGTGGGGCTGACAGACGGCACCGAGGAGCCTGAGACTCGCCGAGGAGCGAGACGCTAGGAATCGATCTTACCGCCCCAACCCAGAGTTTGGAATGAGGTGCTTGGAACATGCGGCAGCCACGTTTGGGGGTGCCCACCTGACCTGCCCAGTGTCCCTTCCCCATTAGGATAAAGCCTCCAGATTCTTCCTGGGAACAGTCTCTCCAATCTCCGCATCTGTGTTCAGACTCGAATCCCTCCCACAGACCAGCCTGGACCAATCAATCCATTTGATTCCCCTGACGCTGATGAACGGGCTCAGTGATGGGCACATGACCCAAGGCATGCCCGTGAGGTGCAATGCCAAGGTTCTGGTTTTGGTTGTGGAAAATGTAGGAAGGAGAAGCCGTCCTTCCACTGGGGTTGGGAGGGAAGCAAGCCGGGAGCTGCTGGTAGGTATCTTACGGACACCTACACTGAGGGATCAGAGAGGAGAAACGGGAAATGACAGAGCTCCTGGATCCAGCCGTGCCTGACACTCCCCAGAGCTAGGCCAGACTTTGCCGCTACATGAACCAAAAAAACCCAAGATTTCTGTTACGAGCAATTCCCGAAGGATACTGGGTGCGAGCAGAGTAAAGAGGAAAACACACAGCACTTCCCACACGTGGATCGGAGTTTGCCGGCCACCTCTCATGTCCTCGCTGCGCCCATCACAGTGCGCGCTATACGGTAAATGCCTAATAAGCGCGTCCTTTTCCCCAACTGGACTCCTGACTCCTCGCTGAGGAAAGCGCCCCGTGTGGGATTATGATCTGAAGGTTTCGGTGGAGGCGGCGTGGGCAACGCGGCTGTGTCTCGTGCTTCTGCCTGTGGCAGGATGACATCCAAGCCCGGCTCGGACGCTCCCTGCTCTGTGGTCCTGAGCAGCGAACCCGCCATCCTGCACCCCAACTTCCTCAGCTGGAGCAGCCACTTCAGCCTGCCTGACGGAGTTCTGAGAACTTCAGGAGAAAACACCTAACGGCAGCTCTGCACGCGGCTGAGCTCGGGGCTGACTGTGGCGCAGAAACCACCTCCCCTGGCCCGGCCGGAGCGCGGCCCTGCGGGAGCAGCCGGGGAGCCCACGAGCTGGCCAGCCGCGCTGTCCCAGAGAAGTGTCTGACGGGAACCGCACACGTTCTTTGAAACCTCCTAGTAACCATAATTTTAAAAAGTAAAGAGAAACACGTGACGTTAATTCGTTTAGCGCGCTACGCCTAAAACACGCCAGAAGGCGATCGGCGTAAACATCCTCAACCAGCTGCTCCCCAGCGCCGTACACTAAGCGCTGGACATCTGCGCACCTTCCACCCGACCGCGCATCTCAGCGCAACCGGCCGCCTCCACACGCTCCACGGCGCGGGGGACCAGTGGTACCGCAGGCTGGGGGGCGGCCGCGGGACGCCAGCCCAAGGGCCTGGAGGCGGGGCGAGCCCCCGCGGCGGCTGCAACACAACTCCAGATGCACGGGCTCCCGGGGACAACTTCGCATCCTAGACGGAGCCCGAAGCCCAGGTGGCTGACGCCCCGCCTGCGCCGGCAGGAAGCGCGCTCCTGCACGTCCTGCACGGCCCTCAGCTGAGCGCTCTGGGACCCCAGCCCAGCAGGTCTGCCGGGCCCCAGGGCCTCCCGCGAATACCTCTGCGGAGCAGACTCTGTGCCTGGCCTTCGGGGAGGCAGCGCGGGGGTGACCGGGGCCCGGCGGGAGGGGAAGGAAGCCACAAACGGTCGGATCCGTGTTTGTGAGGGGCACGGAGGGACAAGACGCCGCGGGGCAGTCGCGCCCCGTGACCAGGCACAGGAGGCCTCCTGAGGAAGGGAGGTGCGGACGGAGACCTCGGGCTGGGCAGGGCTGAGCCAGCGTGTCCCAGAGGAACAGCGCGCTCGAAGGGCCTGGGAGGAGCGACAAGCGCGCACAGCCCGACCCCAAAGGCGGCCCTAACCCAGGGGAGCCAAGACAGGAGGGGCGCGGAGGGTGAGCGGGGGTGGGAGGAGGACCACGTCCTGGAGCCCGCCTGTGGGAAGACGGAGCGGGCGTCCCCTCCCCGTTGCTCCCGCCACGGCCAGGCACACGCCGCGGGCACACGCATCAAACGAGGAAGACGGGCGGTGAGTCCCCGGGTCTTCTGTCGCGCGCAGCCCGCAGAACTGCCGTTATGGTTGCAGTGACGACGACGTACTGAAGTGTTTGTTCAGCAGGGCGTGAGCGCGCCAGAGAGGGGCGGCATTTGCCGGCATGAATGACAGGAGGAAGTGGGGTGGGGGGTGGGAGAGAGAATTGGGGGGGCAAAACCTATGGGACTGGGAGACAGGCTGGCTGTGGGGTGTGGGGGGGAAGGAAAGGACGGACGGCGGCGGAGAGGGTGGGGGCATGGGGCCTGTGAAAGGAGCAGGCAAGAGGTGGGAGGGTGGGGGCCGGGTGGGGGCACTTTACTCCCTGCGACCCCCTCCTGCCTCCTCCCCAGCCTGGGGGGCTGCCCCACCGCCCTTCGGCCACGCTCCAGAGCCCACCCACTCCACATGCCTCCCTTCTGCAAGGCGCCCTCAGTACCACCCACACGGGACCTGAGTGCTTGGCCTCCTTTCTGGCCACGAGCCTCCTTGTATCATCAGAAAATTAGAAGTCCAGAGAGGGTAAGGAATTTGCCTAAACTCATGCAAGTGGGAAAAGAAACTCGGTTCTCAGCAACTCTAACTCCCAACACCTCAAGAGTGGGGAAACCAGCCCTAATCCTCGGAGGAACTCCTAGGACAGAGACCCGAGGTTTGCTTCTTGTTTACGAGGCATCAGAGAACTTCTGCCCTGAGCCTCACACCAACCCCAGACCTCCTCCAGGC
This sequence comes from Vulpes lagopus, assembly GCF_018345385.1. Classification (NCBI taxonomy): domain Eukaryota; kingdom Metazoa; phylum Chordata; class Mammalia; order Carnivora; family Canidae; genus Vulpes; species Vulpes lagopus. The sequence goes on from NC_054831.1 coordinate 133,398,056, forward strand.
GGGCCTGTGCCTCAGGCCACCAGGGTCCCTCTGAGCCTGGGACACCAAGTGCAGTAGCTGGTGCACCTACGGAATCTCGAGGGAAGGCGGCCATCTGTCCCACAGGACTGAAGAAGTAGGAGGTCGAAGGTCACTTGGTGATCTGGGGCAGGGGCAGGGGAGAGGCACACTCTGGCACAGACCTTAGTGCTGGGCTGAGGGTGGGGATACTCACCCTGGAACCTGACAACCATCCCTGTCGCGCAGATGGAGTGGAAGATGCAGCGGGCACAGCTGTTGGTGGCTGATGTGGCACAGAACATGCCGGCCCGGCACTCACAGACACGGGAGAAGTTCCCCGAGCACGGCACCTTCTCCACAAGATCCTCTAAGGGACACAAAGAAGGGTCATGGGGGACAGAGGGAAGACAGGGGAGGGGATCTAGAGAACCCTCAGGGACACTTTGGCTCATGACGGAGGACGCCGCTGTGGCCTCCCATCGGGCAGGAAGCTGGTGCCCTCAGCCCTTCTTTCCAGAGTGTTCCTGCAATGAGGGCAAGAAGGCAGGCGGGCCAATGAGGCAGCCTCCACTTCCACACCCATATCCCTGGACATCATTACAATTGTATTAAAAAGAAACTAATGCCCCCACTTTAAAATGGGCCAAAAAAAAAAAAAAAAAAAGACATGGAGGAACCATAAATGCACACTGCCACATGAAGGACGCCAGTCTGAAGAGGCTACATGCCATGTGACTCCAACTTGGTGAACATTCTGGAAAAGACCAAACTATCGAGACACTAGAAAGATCAGTGTTTGCCAGGGATTAGGGAGGAGGGTCCCAAATCTAACATTCAGGTCAATATTGCTCATAATGGCCAAAAAGTAGAAACAACCCAAATATCCATCAACCAACGAATGGATAAACAAAATATGGCATATCCCTCCAATGGAATATTATTCAAAGCATAAATGACCTGTGTTACAACACGGATACACTTTGAAAATACCGCCAGGTGAAAGAAGCCAATCACTGAAAGCCATATACTGATGGCTTTGAAATGTCCAAAGTAGACGAGTCCCCAGAGACAGAATGTAGATTAGTGACTGTAAGTGAGTGAAGGGGAACGAGAATTGGGAGGATTGGGGATTCTTTTGGGGGAGGTGGAAATTTTCTGAAGTCAGATAGTGGTGGTGGTTGCATATTGCGAACATGGTAAAAATCACCACATTGCACATCTTTAAATAGTGAATTTTAGGAGCACCTGGCTGCTGAGTCGCTAAAGCACAGGACTCAATCTCAGGGCTGTGAGTTCAAGCCCCACACTAGGTGTATGTAGAGCTTACTTTGAAAAATAAGTTAATTTTTAAAAATAAATAAAATGGTGAATTTTATCTCAAGTGAAAAAAAAAAATCACTGGTCTAAGTACTCAGCAAATGCAAACATTCCTGTGGAAAGAAACACAGGGCATCCTTGGTCAACCAGAAATGGTGAAGAGTTCCTGAAACATGGAAGGCTAGTGGGTTGCATGGAAGGAGGAGCCCACAGCCCAAAATAACCCAATAGGATTATTCCGGGAGAGGCTCCGGGGTGGAGTACTCCCGTCTCCGAGGGGCTACAGGGCAGGGGCAGGCCCCAGGGAAGCCGAGACGGAGTGACACAGGAACACCCACATGGGTCAGTCTCCTCACACTTCTCCCCATTTATGTCACAATCCAGAAGCCAGGCATCTCCCTTAGGGACGTGCCCTGGGGCTGGTCATTCGTGGGAGGAAGAGACCCTGCAGACCCAGAAGACCAGCCACTCCAGAACACCCCCCCACACCGCCGTGGTCAGGTACAACGGGCAGGACCAGAGGGTCTCCAAAGGTGAGAAAAGCAGCACCAAGAAAAAGTTGCTCCAAACTCAAAAAGAACTAACTCTCCAAAGAGCAGATAAAAGACAAAAAAGAAATAGAACAAGCCGTTAGCATCAGTACAACTAATATTCTCAGGAATTCTTAGCTATTAAACAGAATCCCCTGGAGCTCAAGGAAGGAAAGGAAGGAAACTGAAGTCATAAAAAAGGAATCTCCCAGAGAACAATGCTGCATGCACCAACTCCTTTCCTGCGGGCCCAGAGAAAAACTACGTTTCCCAGCGTGCCTTGCAGTGGGTTTGGGTCATGTGACAGGATTGTAGCCAAGGAGATGTGGGCAGAAATGCTAAGGGCTTCCCCCGGGGCTGGCCCCTAAAACCTTCGGGGGAGGCTGTCCTACCCGCTCTCCCATGCTACAGTGGCCCCAGGGGAGCCCCTAACTCTCACCTGCATCCCAGAAGTGGTGCTGAAGAGAGAATAAAATCCTGAGAATTCTAGAAAATCTAAGAGAGGCAGAGGACAAAGAGTAGGCATCCCCAGAAAACTCAAGAAAAAAACCCTAAGAGTAGCAGCCCAAACATAGTATGACAGGCCCAGGGAGAAGTGGGAAAGTCAGCGGGACTTGCTAACTTTCGGAACGACAGGCCCAGTGGAAACGAGCAGAGGCCCCAGGAGTGGGGTACACCTCTTTTCGGGCAGCAGCAGCTCTGGTAATGCCTGTCTGATGGAAGAGAAGACAGATCCCTGCCCCAGCAAGGATGACACCTTCTCTGGCTGCACTCTGCCTCCCACCCAAGCCCTCAGGCTCCTAAAACCAGTTTCAGAAGTAACACTCAGGATTCCTCAAGAAATTAAACAGGATGACCACATCCAGCCATTCCACTGCTGATATTCGTCAAAAGAACGGAAAGCAGGGACTTGACCAGATACTGGTAGACACGTGCATACAGCAGCATTAGTCAGTCACAAGAGCTAAAGGGTGGGAGCAACCCTAGTGTTCATCAACACGAATGGATAAACAAAATGTGGTAGAGCCATCCAGTGGCTTTATAATACTCTAATACTCTACTCTCTAATACTATTCTGACATTTGCTACAATGTCTTGAAGACACTATGCTTGGTGAGATATGGCATTTAGGATTCTACTTATATGAACTTCCAAGAGTAGTCAAAGACACAGAGAGAGTAGACTGGTAGCTGCCAAAGGCAGGGGGCAGCATGCTAGGGAGCTAGTGTTCAATGGGCACAGAGTTTCAGTTCTGCCAAAGTACAAGTTTTGGAGCTGGAAAGTGGTGACAGTGTTGTTGCCAAAAAAAAAAAAAAAATGTGAACGCACTTGATGCCACTGAACAGCATACTTAAAAATGGATACGATGATCAATTCTATGTTATGTGTATTTTACTAAAGTATTTTTGAAAAGTGACACTCAGCCCCCAGCTGAAGCTCCAGGCAGAAAAGACAAACCAGAGCCCAGGGAGGTGAGGCAGGTGTAAAGAAGCCACACTGTATCAGGGCAGAAGGAAGGCAGCAACAGAGCTGCTCCACCTGCTATGCTTACACGGAAAAAGAGTAGACAACTCTGCAAACTACTATAGTAAAGGAGGAAGGGAGGGAAGAGGGAAGACAGAAACAGAAAGAAAGGGAAAGTTCCAAAAGACAGAAATACATTTTGGAAAGACAAAGAACCCAGTCTAAAACAGAAGCAATCCCAAGAGTGCTTTACTATAAAAGAACTTAACAATATGAAGTCAGCGAAGGAAAGACTCAAAGAAAAGATAATCTTTTTTTTTTAAACTTTTTCTTATTATTTATTTATGATAGTCCTATATATAGAGAGAGGCAGAGACAAGGCAGAGATAAAGGCAGAGGGAGAAGCAGGCTCCATGCACCGGGAGCCCGACATGGGATTCGATCCCGGGTCTCCAGGATTGCGCCCTGGGCCAAAGGCAGGCGCCAAACCGCTGAGCCACCCAGGGATCCCAAGAAAAGATAATCTTAAAACGAAAAAAAGGATGGGATAAGAAGGAAGACTAGAGAGCTAAAGAAAGCAAGTGGAGATGCACAGCACCACCAATAAATCCAATAAATAAATTACCAGTGTCCTGAGAGCCCTGGTGACACCTGGAAGGCAAGCAGCAGAAGAGATCATAATGAAGACTGAGTTCATGGCACAGAGAAAGCATTGAGAGAAAAACCAGTGAATCCAAGATAAAGACGAAGATACTAATGCAGTTAAAGACGACAGGGAGAGGGGCTCCTGGGTGGTTCCGTTGGTTAAACGTCTGCCTTCAGCTCACGTCATGATCTCAGGGTCCTGGGATTGAGCCCCAAGTCTTTAGGCTCCTTCCCTCTCCCTCTGCTCCTACCCCCCTGCTTGTGCTCTCTTTCTCTCTTTCTCAAATAAATAAATAAAATCTTAAAAAAAAAAAAAAGACAGGGAGGAAAGGCAAACACAATCAAACATAAGGATAATTGGCGTCCGTAAAGTTGACATTGAGATATATATTTAGTAGAAATAAAAATCCAGGTTAGTTTCCCTAAAATGAAGAAAAACTAAACTGCAGATAGAAAAGACATTCCAGGGGCATCTGGCTGCCTCAGTATGTGGAACATGAAACTCTTAATCTCAGAGTCGTGGGTTCAAGCCCCATGTTGGGCACAGAGATAAGTTAAATAAAAACTTTTTAAAAAAAGACAAAATAAGACATTCCAGGTACCAGGAAGAATCCTTTCCAAATAATTAATCTCAAGGCATATTCTGGTAAATTTTGAGCTCTGAAGATAAAGATTATTCTTGCAGTCATCTACAAAGGGGCAAAAAGAAGGCGGATAGCAGACTCCTCCACAGCAATATTCACCACACAAAGACAAAGCACCAATGCCTATAAAGCTCTAGGGAAAACAGGTTTCAGGAATAATCATATACCTGCCCAAGTTGTCATTCGAGCACACAGGCAAGAAACATTCCCAAACATGAAAGAATCCCCTGAGGGATGTGCAAAGATGAGTCCTTCCTGAAAAATCCACAGGTCAGTGAAATCTAACCAAGTGATAAATCAAAATGAAAATTTCAGGAACAGAGAAACTGTCATCAATGTACTCAGGGTGCACAATAAGTTTAAATAGCAAAGGAACTGAGGATTACAGAAAATATAAACACCATAGACAATAACAAAGTTAAAAAAAAAAGTAAGTAATAAAAGTCAGGAAGAGGACAGGGAGGCAGCAAGCTAATTACTTAATTTTTCATTACAGGAAGCCAATTTACTCTGTCCTATCCAAAAACTGAAACAAGCAGAACATGATTTTACCACAAGAGAGTTTTATTCTTTTAATGACTTCCAACTACTTCTTGATTTTCATAACCTCTTAATTTTACAGGGTTTTTTGTTTTGTTTTGTTTTTTTAGAAACTGCTCTCTTGTGATTATTTTCACTTTAGTTTCTTCTTCCTCTGATACACTTGAATAAAATCAAATGTAATCACTTGAACACCATGAACAGTATGTTCCCATCCTCTTTAAAAATCCCTTTTCGGGAAGTCCCGGTGGCTCAGCGGTTTAGCGCCGCCTTCAGCCCAGGGTATGATCCTGGAGACCCGGGATCGAATCCCATGTCGGGCTCCCTGCATGGAGCCTGTGTCTCCACCTCTCTCTCTCTCTCTCTCTCTTCTCTGTCTCTATGAATAAATAAATAAATAAATATTTTTTTAAAAATAAATAAATAAATAATAAAAATAAGTAAAAATCCCTTTTCTCCAGGCATAAGCATCTGCCTTCAGTACAGGTCATGATCTCAGGGTCCTGGGATTGAGCCCTGCCTCAGGCTCCCTACTCAGCAGGGGTCTGCTTCTCCCTCTCCTTCTGCCCCTCCTCGCCTCTCATGTGTACACTCTCCAATAAAATATTTTTTAAAATCTCTTTTCTGCACATGCGTATGGCTGTCGACCTTCCCATTCTTCTCCCCTCTATACAGAGATACAGAGGAGTGTCGGTCAGACATCCAACCAGGGGGAAGGGGCAGAGCTGGCTTTCTTCCTCACATCTCTTGATGTGCTTGAATGTTTCATAATGAACGTCCGTAACTCTCACTTAACACGAGGCAGTCATAAGTCTTAAAAACTTAAAGATATACCAGAGAAACGCTAACACAGATGAAGAAAGGCAATGTGAATATCAAGCAAAAATGGAATTAAGACAAACACTGTAAGGAGCAAAGAGGTATATTTCTTGCTGACGAAAGGTCTAACCCACCAAGAAAACACGGTATTCATGAACATCACACCTAATAACATAGCTCTGACATCAGACAGCAAAAATAAATAGAACACAGTGAAAACCTGATGGAAAACAAGCACAGGGGAGGTGGACTTTACACATCCATCTCAGATGTCAGCCTTTGGGAAGGTGACAAAGGATAAAGAAGAATGCAGAAAGCTATGTTATTTCGGGGAACTTAGCTGGCTCAGTCCACAGAGCATGTGACCCTTGATCTCAGGGTTGTGAGTTCGAGCCCCACGCTGGGCGTGGAGATTCCCTAAATAAACACTTTTTAAAAAGAATGCATAGGGGCACCTGGGTGGCGCAGCGGTTTGGCGCCTGCCTTCGGCCCAGGGCGTGATCCTGGGGTCCTGGGATCGAGTCCCGCGTCGGGCTCCCCGCATGGAGCCTGCTGCTCCCTCCGCCTGTGTCTCTGCCTCCCTCTCTCATGAATAAATAAATAAAATCTTTAAAAATAAAACCCAACACCCCCACCCCCCAGCCGCCGGCCGCCGTCTACCGACTCGCTGGCGCAGAGGGCTGCAGCAGGCCCGCCCCGAGGCCGCCGTCCGCCCTGCCCGGCCCCAGCCCCCGAGGCCCCGGCGCCGCCCTCACCTCCAGAGCAGCTCACGCAGGCCTTGCAGCGGCCGTCCCGGTCCAGGTAGTAGTCGGGCTCGCAGCGCTTCCCGCAGTCGGAGGGCCCCCGAGGGCACGGCAGCCGCGCGCTCAGCCCTGGGGAAGGAAGCAAGAAGCTCCAGGCCGCCGCCCCGGCCCAGGCCCCGGCTGAGCCCCCGGGGCCCCTGGCGCCCCCCGCCTCGGGCTACACCGCCTGGCGGCGCCGGGCCGGCCTCGCCGGAGGAAGCCGCACAGGCCCGGGAGCGCGGAGCGGGGACCCCTCGCCCGAGGAGCCAGGGCGGCCGGACTGCGACGCACGCACAGCGGCCGGCAGTGCGAGTCCCAGGCGCAGGGACGGGAGGCGCACGCGGCCCACACCCACGGCGAGGGGCGCGGGGACCGGGCGCCTCCACCCGCCGGCGGCCCGGCAGCCCCGACGCTTCCCACCCACACCGAGGCCAGCGGGCACGTGGCCCAGGCGGGCCAGTCACTATACGTCATCCTTCACCATGGGCACGTGACCCAGGCGGGCCAATCACAATACATCATCCTTGATGGACACATGACCCAGAGGAGCCAATCACAATGCCTCATCCTTCACGATGGCCACAAGACCCAGGCAGGCCAATCACAATAGGTCATTCTTCATGATGGACACGTGACCCAGACGGGCCAATCAGAATGCCTCATCCTTCACGATAGCCACATGACCCAGACGGGCCAATCACAACACCTCAGCCTTGGGACGCCCGGGGGGCTCAGGGCGTGACCCCGGGGTGTCAGGATCGAGTCCCGCATCGGGCTCCTACGAAGAGCCTGCTTGGGCCTCGGCCTGCGTCTCTCGTGAACAAATAGATAAAGTCTAAAATCTAAAACAGACAAACCAAACCGCCGCGAGGAGCAAGCCCCTCTCTTTCCTGCTGGCTCGTGGTGCGAGGCGGTTTGCGGCCGGAGCTGCGGCGCGGCGGGTGCACGTGCCGAGGAGGAGGCGTCGGGGAGGCAGGCGGGGGCGGGGGCGGGGGCGGAGCCACGGATGCTCGAGGGCGCCCCCCGGGTTCGGGGCGCCTCTGCCGGAGCCCTGGGCGCGGAGAAGGTAGGAAGGCGGGGCCCTGGCACGGCTCGTGCCGCCTCGTCGCGGGGGACGTGGGACGCGGCTCGCAATCCCGAGCGGGGTCACCGCGGAACCTGCTCCCCGGGCATTGGGCTGCCTCGAGAGGCAGAGCCGCCGGCCGCTGCAGGCCGCGGTCCGGGAGCCCGGGGGCACCGTGGGCCCAGCCTGAGCTGAGCGGGCGGGAGGACGTCGGGGCCTCCCGGGGGAGACGCTGCGGCATCACCGCTGTGCTGTGCGGTCTTGATTCCCGAGGGACGGATTCATGCGGGGCCTTTGAGCTCGCGGCTGATGCAGGGGGGGGGGGCCTCGCGCAGGGCCAGTCCCCTGAAACCCACCCACGGACACGCGGGGCTCCCGGCCCCAAGGTAAGGCCCTGCTCCAGGAAAACATGTAAGAAGCTCTCAGAAATACTGGCCTGGTGGCTGCCACCCCCTGGCTCAGAAAACCTCGGCAGCTGCCCGGGGCTCTCAGGAAGGTACATGCAACCCCAGCACCCCTTGCCTACAACTCTGGAGGGCGTCCCGCGGCCCCTACGATCGAGATCTGGGTCCTTACCGTGGTTACGGGTTCGGCCCACCTGCGGCCCTTTACCATCTCAGGTCAAGCTGCACTGGAATCCCCATGTACCCCAAAGGGGCCATGCGCCCTTCTGACCCCAGGACCCTTGCACAAGCTGCCTTTTGCCAGGGACGCGCCTCTTCCCTTTCCCCTGGGAAACTCTTGCTCCGCCTTCCCGTCACTGTCAAGTTGTCGCTTTGTCAACAAGTTGGTCAGGGCCTGTTACAAACCGTCAGAGACCACGTAACTGGCTCTCCTACACCTGAGGCTGCTGTGATCTCCTCGACCTACACGTGTAATCGCATTTATTCGTGGGACAAAGCGTCTTCATATCTGAATTCCTCCCCTGAATGTCCGCTCTTCAAGGCCGAGGCTTTCCCCCGGGCTCCGAGGCCAGCACATGCCCGACCCCGTGTGCCCTGACCACGTACCCAGTGTGGCCGCAGCCCCACGCTCCCGGCGCACCCACCCGGCTCCCAGAGCTCACACCAGGGCTCCAGCGGCCGGCCAGGCCCCTCCTCCAGCGCCCTCCTGTGCCCTGGAGCCTACGGGTCCTCCCAGAGGAGGCGCCCTCACCCCGCGTGTCAGCGGGCCAGCGACTCGAGGACAGGGCCCTCACGGGGTGGGAAAGCTCACAGGCAGTCATGGGCGGGCCACAGTCAGGACGCCTGGCGTCCTTATAGGACGGGGGACATCTGGGCTCAGACACTTGTGCCCACGGGAGCAGCCACTAGAGACCAGCTCCCGCGGCCACCGGCCAAGGCTGGGCCACGGCCTTCGAGGGGCTCGGCCCCTGGGCTCCGGAACCGGGGGCACATCTGTGCAGCAGTCCTCACCCCGCAGGTGGCCCTTGGGGACGGCGACCCAGGGTCGCACACGAGGGGCCTGTGCCCGGACCTCGGCACTGCCTGGCCACGTGTCTCCCCGCGGGGACCCTGCGCAGCCAGCCGGGTCAGGACGCGGTGCATCCCCTGCTGGGACGGTCCCCACCCGCTGCATCCTGGGCACCAGGGCCTGGTTGGGGTGAGCCCGAGCAGCCCCCGCCCCGCCCCGCCGCTGTGGCCCATCCGCCCAGACCTGGCGCTGCCCGCAGCCACGGGGCTGTCACCCGACTCATTACTGACAGGCACCTGGGGCCGGGCACCCAGACGTGCGGAAGGCGAGGTGCCTGCTCCCGAGGGCTCGCCCCGCAAGCGGGGGGCAGCAGGCCCACGGAGCCACGAGCGGGTCGGTGTCCCATGTGTGCACACGGGGAGAAGGCCGGGGCCGGGGAACCGAGGGCCCACCCAGGTGCCCAGGGGAGGCGCGGGGTGGGGGGAACCCTCCAGGCACAGCCAGGTCGGTCATGCAAAGGTCCCGAGGTGGAGCCCCGGCCTGGGCCACGAACAGGAGGGCCCGGGGCTGGAGCACACAGAACCCACAACCCGGCCCGGAGCCCCGCTTCCCTCCCGACACCTCCTCCGTCCTCCCCTACCCCCTACCCCCTTCCTCCTCCCCTGCCCCCTCCCTCTCCTCCTTCTCGTCCCCCTCCTCCCCCCCGCCCCCCCGCGCACCCCCCTGTCCACCTACTGCGCGGCCTGGATCCACGTTGTCCCCCAGCAGCGAGGCAGGCCTCAGCATCCGCAGCCACCCCCCACTCTCCCTGTGACCCGGGGGTGAGTAGGGCAGGAGGAGGGGGCTGGTAACCCCCACAGGGCTCCCCGCTGACACGCTCTGCCCTGCGGTCAGCACCAGGGAGTGGGGAAGAGCTTGGGTTTCTGAGTCAGCCCCGGGGGGCGGGGGGCACAAGGCCGTGGGAAAATCTCTGAACCCCGCCATTCCAGGTTTCCTCTCCGGGTTCCCTGCCGGGGTCCCACGAGCCAGCGCGGCGAAGGGCCAGCTCCGTGGGCGCTCGGTGTTGTCCTCGTTGTGACGCCGGGAGTGAGCTCCCCGTCCCTGAGGGTGTGTAAGCAGAGCGCTGGGGAGCGGCTGGCAAGGATTCTACTAAGCGCCTCACGGGCCGGGCGAGACGAGAGACTCGGGAACATCTAAACTTCTCGTCTCAAAGGTCCCCCAGTTTCCACGCCCCCCGCGGCCCCGCCAACACTGCCGCACAGCTGAGCCGAGCGCTGATGGCAAAGGGCAAAATGTCAGAAATTTCCCCCAGAGACCGAGGAAGGGGTTTTTGTGGGTTTTTCTCTTCCTCTAGCTTGCCGGAAGCCCCGGGGCAATAAAACTCCAGCAGAAATGCCCCGCCCACCCCCGGCAGGAGGCGCTCGGCCCCCCTGCCCTCCCTGCCCTCCCTGCCCACTCTGTCCCCACCAGGCGCCAGGCGGGGGGAAGGGAGCTGGGGCGTGGGAGGGAAGGGTCTTTCCTCCCACAGCTGAGATTATGGGGCGGAGCCACCGGTCAGAACCTTGGCTGGGTCGCTCTGGGGAGAAGCCGCTCACAGCAGGGCTGCGGAGGGAAGGCTTCCTGGAGGCAGGGGGGTGCCAGGACCCCGGGACAGGCTGGGGTGCGGAGGGCAGCCCGGGGCACACAGGCATGTCAAAGGCGCAGAGACTTGAAAGCATGAGGAAGAGAGGCCAAGGGGAAAAGCCTGGAAAGGTGACAAGTGACCTCACAATAAAATGGAGCAATAAACATTGTTGGATGGACCGGGTGGGAGGGCTCGGTGCTGTGGCCGGTGTCCCCCCAGATCCGTGGGTTGAAGCCCTAACCCCCAGTGTGACTCTATTTGGAGCTAGGGTCCTCAGGAGGTAACAAAGGTAGGGTAGAGCCCTGATCCAGGAGGATCGGCGCCCTCATAAGAGAACGTATGTATCTTCTCTCTCTCTCTCTCTCTCTCCGTCCTTCTCCCCCACTCCTCTCTCTCCTTCAGCCATGACGGGGGCCTGTCTGCAAGCCAAGAAGAGAAGACCTCTCACCAGAACCCAAACCCGGCTGGAACCCTGGCCTTGGACTTCTAGCCAACAGAACTGTGGGAAACAAAGGTCTGTTGCTGCAGTGGCCCCCACACCCCACCCCAGCCCGACTCCCCGTCTGTGGTGTTTTCTTATGGCTGCCTGGGAGGACTGAGATGGACGGATGGACCGATGGACCGAGGGGTGATGGGAGGCCGAAGGACGGGGAGGGGTGAAGGGGCGGGCGGGGATGGCAGGCGGGGATGTGGGCGGGGGCTGGCCAGTTAGGGCCTGGAGTCCCGAGCATCAAAGAGCGCCCAGGCACTCACCTGATACACACTCCAAAATCCAACACTAAACCACAAAATAAAACTGAGAAAACCCAATAAAGCTCTACTTTTTTCCCTACCCTGACTACTTTGAATCATTTTTGGAAATAGCAAATATCGAATTCCTCCCCAAAATGCATATCTGGGCCCTGTGGGGGCCTGACCTTGGGCCCGGTCCGCCCTCACGGTGGAGCAGAAGGGTCTGCAGGTCTAGGAGCAGACCCGGGCGCCCGCTCGGCTGCGGCCACTTACCCTCGGTGACTTTGCGCAGCATGGCCCGTCGTCCCCCTCCAGGCAGCGATGCTGGGAGGCTTAGAGGATGGGGCTGGGTCCCCCACCTGTCCTGAAGGTCACCCCCCACTCCCGGGGGCCTGCTGTCCTCCAAGCACGAGGCTGCAGGCCTCACACCCTCCACCGCCAGAACTAGTATCTCTGCCCCTGTGCTCTCTGCGCGACGTCAGAGACGACAGTTTGGCTCTATCTAGTGCCCCAGCCAGCAAAGGCCACTGGGTGTGCCTCGGGAACCCTCGACAGCAACCAGGAGGGGGGCGGTGCCTTCGGGCCTGAGGATGGGCAGGGCGACACTCTGCTGGGAACCAGTCACCGTGCTGGGGCTGGGTGAGCCTTCCGGGCACGGGCTCTGGGCAGGGAGCCGGTTCCAGGGACTTCCATTGTTCAGGTGGCCCCGGCATAAACGCGTGTTCTGGGCTGGAAAAGGCGAGGACCGCCAAGGGCTCCCAGACTCAGAGGTGGGGGGCAGCCAGGGGGTGTCGAGAGCTCAGGCTCGGGGTCACAGCCCCAGCCAGCTCCACCGCTTCCCTGAGCTTAGGGCCCCCCGACGGCCTCAGGCACACAGTGGGACTGATGCGGGCCGAGGTGGGCCCCCCTGCACCCCCATCGCCAGGCTTATAACCCGAGGACAGAGCCTGCCGTCCCGCACCCCAGCACCCGCACTCACCCGCCGGGCAGCGGTAACAGCACCTCCGGGTGGCCTCGTCGTAGGAGTGGCCGGGGCGGCGGGCACAGGTGTCCCTTCGAGGTCGGTCCTGGAGGGCGGGATAAGTGGGTGAGACCCGGCCGGCCGGTGTCCCCGCGCCGCCAGCACCAGGCCTGGGGCAGGGCCTCTGGCGCTGAGGAGAACCCGGAGGGAGACAGCGATTCCACGCCCGCCGCGAACCCGCGGCACCCGGTGGGGGGGCGCAAAGCCAGCTTTCCCTAAGCACCCCCAAACCTGCGGTCTGCCCCGACCCCTCTCGTGCTCGCGTCCAGCCCTCGGGCACACTCCCGGCTCCTGCACGGCCGCCCCAGCCTCCCCCGGGGGGGGTCCCGCTGCCTCCCACCGGCCTCCGGCGTCGACCATTGTGGGCTCAGGTGCGCGCCCACTGGAGTTTTCCAGCGTGGACGTGTCTCGCGGCCGACACCCGGACCGAGACATGAGCCAGCGCCCAGCGCCCCCGCCCCTTCCACGCGCGACAGCAAGCGGCACCCGCCGACCCCCCGCGGGTCTGTCTGGCAGGCCTCGAGCTCTGCGTGGCCGTGGCCGGAGCCCGTCCTGCTGCCCGGCAGCGGCCTCCCTGACGCGACGTTGCGCTGTGACAATCGCCCCCGCCGCTCAGCCACGGGCACGGCCCGGTGCGCCGCGGCTGTTTCTCTCCTGCTCCTGACGACCCCGGGCGCCCTCGGCTCGGATCACCACGAACGACGCCTCAAGGAGCAGCCCTTGGCCAGCGTCTGGGCGCAGCAGGTGCACGCTGCCCCCCCGCCGGCCTGGCTGCCGCCCCTAGGCCCCGCGCAGCTGGCGACGACCCCAGACCCCCACCGCCTCCAGGCTGCGCCCTGAGCCTGGGCAGCGAGCGGCTCCGATCCGTCCTCGCCGGCACTTGGGGCGCCGGTCCTGAGAACTGCCGCCGCGGCCGGGAGCGTGCGGGGGTATTTCCTTGCATCCCCTATTCGGCATCTCTCTGGTGAGTGACGATGTCGGGCACCTTCTCACGTGGCTGTCAGCCATTCCAATACTGTCTTTTATAACATGCCCGTGCAGGTCTTTTGTCTATTTTTTTAAAAAATCGGATTGTCTGGCGTTTCTTATTGATGCGTGGGAATTCTTTATATATAATGGACACAAGCCCTTTGGCGAATAAAGGCGCTGCAAATGTCTTCTCCCCTTCTACCTCTTGCCTTTTCACTTTCTTTTTTTTTTTAAGATTTTATTTATTTATTCATGAGAGACACAGAGAGAGAGAGAGAGAGAGAGGGAGAGAGAGAGAGGCAGAGACACAGGCAGAGGGAGAAGCAGGCTCCATGCAGGGAGCCCGATGTGGGACTCGATCCCAGGACCCCGGGGTCACGCCCTGGGCCAAAGGCAGGCACCAAACCATTGAGCCACCCAGGGATCCCCAACCGTTTCACTTTCCTAAAGGAGCCTTTTATATAAAAAAAAAAGGGGGGGGGTATTTATTTATTTGACTTGAGAGAGAGAGAAAGAGCCCGGGAATGAGAGGAGGGAGATGGAGAGAATCCCAAGCAGACTCCACACCGAGTGTGGAGCCTCACGTGGGACTTGATCCCATGACCCTGAGATCATGACCTGAGCTGAAACCAAGCATCGGACGCTGGACCCGCTGAGCCACCCAGGCTCCCGTCTTAAGGGAGGCTTTCGGGTGAACAGAAGCTCTCAGTTTTACTGAGAGACGATGGATCCCTCTTTTCCTTCACAGTTAATGTCCTTTGTAAGACTTGTCTGCCGGCCCGTGTCACTCAGATGCTGTCCCACATTGTCTGCTACGTGACATCCCTCAACTTTCCATAGTCGGGTGTCGTTTTGGTGCATGCTGCGAGGTAGGGCTCAACACTCACTATTTTCAGGAAGACTTAGTTTTGACACGTTCCTCCATAAGTTGCCGGGGCTCTTCGCAAGTGCCTTTGTCAGAGGGGGCTCCAGAGAGGAAGGTCCCTGCTGACATCCCGGGCCGAAGGGACTTTGTCCTTCTGGTGGAACGAAAGGTGAGCGCGGGCAGGTTTCTGGGCTCCAGGAAGCGAGGTGAGAGGGAGAGGGGAGGAGGGACTGTGGCCCACCTGCTTCCGCAGCCTCCCAAGTGGCGCCTGGCACAGCGAGGTGGGCCCTTGGGGGATGAATGAGACGAATGGGCTTTCTTGATTTGGGGGGAAGCCAGGAGCCACCCTCCCGCTCCCTCCTCCACAGCGGAGAGGCCTCGCCGGTCTAAGGGGCTTCTCTACTCTCATCCCCGGCCAAGCGGACGATGAAAACTAATCAGTGGATGCTTGTGGTGCGGTCAGCGAGCGGGAGGCCGGTGTGGCCGGCAGGCGGGTGCGGGCAGTGGTGATTCCAGCTTTCTTTGTTTCTTTTTCTGCACACCTGAAACGTCGCCATATAAATGGGAAATACATATAACCTGACGTTTGCACACCAGTCACATGGCCCTGGTGTGCCTCCTTTCTTATTTAATCCAGAGCCCCAGGCCTTGGGGACACTGTCTTCACCCACCCACCCAGACCCAGCCTCCTCCCTCCAGCAGCATCTCCTTCTTCTCAAGTAAACCAGGGGGCTCCTGGGGGGCCTCTCCAGGGACTGAGACCTCCCGGGACAACTGGAGGTTCTCCCGGACTCAAAACATCTCACAGGTGAGCTTGGACGCCTACAGGTGGAGTGGGGTGGGGGCGCGAAGGCTCAGGCCTGCTGAGCGTGGGGAAAATTCTGGGTCCTTGGCCTGGGTTTTCCCCTCTGGCTGCCCACTTGTCTCATTGATAACTGTGGACTCCCAGGGGGCCGTAGGTCCAGGCCCTGCTCTCTTTCCAGGGTCTGGGGGCAGCCTGAATTCTTACCCTTCACTTCCTGCCACTGCATCCTAAGTCTGTGGGGGGTGGAGGGGGGTGCAGAGAGGAATAGGAAACCTCTAGCATTACGTATCCCCCCCTCACGCCGGTCATGTAGCTCCTCCTTTACATCACTGCCAGCCCTGTGGGGCCAGATTGCCACCCCAGGTGACAGAGGAGGAAACTGCAGCTCAGAGAGGTTCAGTCACCCACCCGAGGTCACACAGCACCTAAGTGCTGAGAGGATATTTGAGCTTCACTGTGTCCCCAGTCTTTCCCCCTCTCTGGGCTACACGCTGCCCACCTGTAAAATAAAAAGTCTACCGTGCTGAGAAGGACACCCGTACCACATCTGTGGGCTTTCTACTAAAAGTACATAATCTGAATCAGATCATGAGAATACATCAGACAGACCCAAACCGAGGGACTTTCTGCAGAACAACTGGCCGGACTCTTTGCATGAAAGACAGAGAAGAGCTATGGAGGGGATCCCTGGGTGGCGCAGGGGTTTGGCGCCTGCCTTCAGCCCAGGGCCTGATCGTGGAGTCCCGGGTTCGAGTCCCATGTCAGGCTCCCTGCGTGGAGCCTGCTTCTCCCTCTCCCTCTGCCTGTGTGTGTGTGTGTGTGTGTGTCTGTGTCTCATGAATAAATAAATAAGATCTTTTTAAAAAGAGAGAGAGAGAGAGAGAGAGAGAGAGCTCATGCTAT
Source organism: Vulpes lagopus (assembly GCF_018345385.1). NCBI lineage: Eukaryota > Metazoa > Chordata > Mammalia > Carnivora > Canidae > Vulpes > Vulpes lagopus. The sequence goes on from NC_054831.1 coordinate 133,414,192, forward strand.
GGAATGTTCCAGAATCGGGAGACTGATGAGCCGTGGTGGCTGAATGCAATGTTTGGATTGGCTTCCGAATGTGGGCGGGGCCCTATGGGAGAAGATTGACTGGGCTGAGTATGGACCTTGTATTTGATCCTGTCCCATCCGTGTTGAAGGCCTGAGTCTGGTAACCTGCTTACCTAAGAGGCGTCCTCGCCGTAGAAGAACCTGCGGAAACACTCGGGGGTGACGATTCAAAACGTCCACAGCTAACTTGCAAATGGTTCCGCGAAAGAGAATGGTAATGGGGGGAAGGAGGAGGAGGAGGAGGAGAAGCAGAAAAAGGAGGAGGCGGGGGACCACACCACCGGTAACAGGTGTTCGGCGACAAGCGACCCGCGTCAATCCCCGGCTGCCACCAGGGCGCGCTGTGCCCCCGCCATCGGGGCTGTGGGCCCCAGCCAGGTTGCCCCCAGGGGCGTGGGGGCCCTGAGGGCTGGTGGCGCAGGGGGCAGAGGCCTGTCCAGGTGGGGGCGCAGCTCAGCGCCCCCACCCTGCGGATGCCCCCAGGCCGCTGTGGCGGGGCCTCCTCTGGCAGAGACCTGGGGAATTTTTTTGCCTGTGATGTCACAGCTTTACACGCGCCCAGAAAATGGGGCCAGTGCGGGGACGTGTGGTGTACAAGTAACAACAGCGGGTATGGAACCCGGCCCCCCGTGAGACCCCACTACCCTGCAAACTCGTCTCGGAGAGGAGAACGCGCCCAGGGTGGCACCAGGCGGCCGGACAGGCCCTGAGTCCGGGGCAGCTGACCCCCCACCGCTCGGGCCACTCCTCCAGGTCGGGCACCCGCCGTGTGCCGGAGAGCCGGCCAGGCCCCATACCTGCTTGGAGCTGCTGCTCCCGCAGGGGAGACATCCCCACCTCCCCAGGGTGTCCGCAGCCATCAGCTAGAGCGAGGCGGGATCGGGGGTCCCGAGCTTCACCTTGGCACACTGTGATGCCCCGAAGCTGGCCCGTCCCACACCCCAGGCCCAGCCTGCACTTCTGGCCCTGCTCAGGGCTCTCCCTCTGCCGTCTCCCCACTTGCTCCCAGGTCCAGGGGCGTCAGAAAGGGGAGAGTGGGAGGGGGAAGCCCAGGGGCTGGAAGGGGGGCTTTTGGGTGGGGTTCCCCAGCAGGTTCAGGGCAGAGCGAGGTGTCCACAGGGTAATGAGCTGTGCAAACTGAGGCCTGTGGCCCGGCCTTGGTGGCATCAACATAAAAAGAGAGTGGCCTGAAACCTTCCCATTTCTAAACCTGCCTGTTTTCGGGCCGCTTTGGTTTTCCCTACAAAACCTGGGCAATTTCACTTTCAAAAAAGCCCCATCTGGTTTCAGCTGCACAGAGAAACAGGGGCTGGGCCGCACCTGCAGGGACCCGGCATCCAGACCTGGTGGGGGCGGTGGGTAGAGGACTCAGATCAAAGGCAAAATACCCGAAGCAGCCAGAGCCAGGTGGGGAGAAGGGGAGGAGGGGGTGTGCGCTCCATCCCTACCCCAGGGGGTCCCTGCCTCTGGCACTCCTGGACCAGGAACGCTGTCACTGCTTGGCAGCTTGCTAAAGACGCAGAATCCCAGGTCCCACCCTGGACCCACTATATCTAGCTCGTTTTACAGATGGGGAAACTGAGGCACGGGTAAGAGACTTGCCTAAAATGACACAGCTGGACGGTGTCAGGGCCAGGATTTGGCCGAACCGTCCTGTGCACACTCTTATCCACCAGCTTCCGTGTCACCGGTCCTGCCTGCGTAGCCTCTGGTGCCACCTTCAATTTCCCTGCCCTCCAGCCTGGGGCCCACCCATGGGCCCCGAGCCGCTGCCCCACTCATGGCGCGGACGCAAGCAAAGGCAGGGGTGCAGGCGGAGCTTTTCAAGACACAGACCTGGTCTCCTCCATCCGCCCCACTGAAGGGCTCCAACCCAACTACGATTATAGTACCGAGGGCGGCCCAGGAGGCCCAGCTGGCACCCTGTTGCCCGCTCCTGTCCCCACGGCCACCGCCCCGTCCCTCCCGGCGTCCTTGCTCCCCTGACCACCTCGTCCTGCTTGTCCCACACACCGGCTCGTCCTTGCTCGGAGGCCCCGCCCTTGTCACCCCAGCAGGTCGGCAGGCTAGAGCCAAGGGGGGCAGGCCCGCACCCCTGCCAAACACCCCGGGGCAGACTCCCGTTTCCTTGCCTTGAAAACTGAGGTCCCATTGCTTTGCCACCCGCGCGTGGATGAGGGCCCTCCCCTGGCACCCCTGTGGTCTGCGAATGGGCACCCCACACCCTCTGTCCTGCGAAGGCCTCGCCGGGCAGGTCCTTCCTGGGCATCTCGCCTCCCGCACCTCCCCTCTCCTGACACAGCCAGGGAAGCGGCCGTCCGGGGACGCCGGGAGGACCCGCGCCAGGGATCCGGGCTAATCCCCGCTCCAAGCTCTACCCCTTCATCACCTGTACAAAGTCCCCTTTTCCTTGTAAAATGACACAGTCACAGGGTCTAGGGATTAGATGTGGACATTTCGGGGGACCGGCTTTCTGCTGCCTCGACCCGCTCACAAGGTTCTTCCGCCAACTGCCTGGGTCTGTCATCTCCTGGTCCTGGGGGCTTCCGAGCCCCGCTCCCCACCCACAGGCACCCTGGGGCTCCTGGCCAAGGGACCACCCAAAATTGGAGTCGTGCTCCCCCACCCCAACCCCACCCTCGGGCACGCAGTGCTTCCCTGCTGCAAGCTGCACCCCTCGGGGCTCCGGCCTCAGAGCAGGAGCCAGGGGGAGCCTCTCCCCAGTTCCCAGCCCTGGGCCCCTGGGAGCTGCGGGGGGCATGCAGGCTCCGTGCAGCCTGGCCGTGGCTGGTGGTAAAACCCCGAGACAGCAGATGCAGAAACGGCCCCAGAGGAGGGCGACTGGCACCTGCCGCAGGAGGGAAAGCCAGGAACAGGTGAGGCCTCCTCTGAGATGGAGTTCACCAGACTGGCAGCCCTGCTCACTGAGAATCTCCCGTGGGGCGGAGGAAGAGGAGAAGGGCGCCCCTCCGAAGATGTCCCTGTCCTCATCCCTGGAACCTATGGCTTATGTCACTTTAGGTGGCAGAAGAGGGCAACTGAGGTTGCTAATCAGCAGCCCTGAGATCCTGGATCATCCAGGTGAGCACAGTGCCGTCCCCAGGGTCCTGGAAAGGACAGAAGACTCCGAGTCAGAGTCAGAGAAGGCTGGGGACGACGACAGGTCCCAGAGGAGCTGTGGGGCCGGGGCCGGCGTGATGATGGAGGAAGGAGCCTGAGCCACCCTGGGAATGCGGAGCCTCCAGCGCATGGAAGGCGAGGCAATGGGTTATCCCCCCGGAGCCTCCAGGGACGACCGCAGGCCGCTCACACCTTGATTCCAGCCCAGGGTCACTTTGGATTTAGGAACTACAGATCCTAACCCTCCGTGTGGCTCTGAGCCACGACAGGTGTGGTCGTGATGGCCCCAGGAGGGAACTAACCCCGGGGCCCGGCCCAGAAGACAAAGATTAAAGCCGCGTCCCCTTCGCGCCAGCCTTCCCTGAAGGCCCAGTGGGAATCTGGGGCGCTGGGCGAGGCGCTGCGGGCCGCACGAGAGCCAGTGCCGGACGGTCCCCGCTCTCGATCGCAGCCCCCGCGACAGGGCCACGGGCGACACGAAACCGCACTCTTTGGAAGGAGGGAACCTCAGAGGCAAGATCTGAAAAACACAGGGATCAGCTGAGCGAGGCAGAATGACGCAGGTGTCACACGACAGGGAGAGAAAAAGAAGTGGCTTGGGGCATTCACACGCCTTCTTGGAGGAGGAGCACTTCTACTTTTTCTCGAAGGAAGATAAGGTGTTGCAGGGGGAAACGAGAGGGGGGCATCCCTGGCGGAAGGCGCCTTAAGGGGAAGGTACAGAAGCGGGAAAGAACAGAGCGGCCGGGGAATTCAGTGGTTTGCGGGGTGACAGTGGGAGCAGAAGGAAGAGACCGTCCGCACTGCCCATCACTTCCCAGACAGCGTCTCACCAAACGCTAGTTCCTCCCAACGGCCGCAGGTGACAAGCAAAAAAAAAAAAACCAAAATGCAACCAACCAACCAACCACTGGACTCCACCTGAGACGTCAACAATTCAAGTCCCAGGGCCTTAACGGCGCTTGCTCGCCCCCTGATACCGAAAGGAAAGGTTGGGGCCGAGAGACCCGCGTCTCCCAATCTCGGTGGGCCCTAGGACCCTGTCTTCATGGGACGCCTGTTCCCTGGGCCCGACTTGGGGAAACAGGACCCCGGCAGTGGGGAGCCACCGAAGGTCAGAGAGCAGCTAAGAGGACCGGGCGGAGAAGGGAGGCCAGCACCGGCGAGGCCCGGCCTGGGGCCAGTTCTGCGACTGCTGAGTCCTGGCTCCCTGCACCCCCTCCTGCCCCAGAGGAACAAGCCGGGCCGCTGCCTGGGCCATGCCCTCCCGGACGTTCTGGGGCGGCAGCGAGGGGTCGGGGCACACCCTCCGCCAGGCCTCGGGTGGGCAAAGGCCCGCAGCCCTGGCCAGAGTCCGGCACCACAGCCTGGGAGGATTCCACGGCATCAGAGAAGAGGGAGCCCCCAGCCCAGCTGCCCAGGGGCACCTCAGCTCTCGGCCCCTCTGGGAGGTGCCTTGGGCTCCTCCGGGTCCCCCCACCTGCGGGGGCCGGCCTGTTTCCTTGACCCCCGCCCTCCCACACTCTCAGCCTCCCTCTCCTGACTCGGTGGGGGGGGGGGGACACACGCTCTGGCAGGGAGGTGAAGGCTCGCTGGGGGGCTTCGCGGCCCTGGGGGGGCCATTTCAGGAGTGGACGCTCCCACAGTGCAGGAGGCGCGTCGGGCGGGCAGCCCGTGGAGGCCGAGACCCTGCGTGCAGGCCGGGGACGCGGCTCCGAGGCTGTGTCCACACAGCGCCCCGCGGACCGGCTGCTGCAGCCGCAGCAGGACGGTGTCGCCGCCGGGGCCCTCCTGGCTGGGGCCCTCCCCACCGGGCCGCCTGGCCTCCTCCTGTCCCTGGCTGCCGCCAGCCCCGGAGCCGCCCCCCGCCCATGCGGGGGGTAGCACGAGCCCTGCGTGGGCTCCCGCTGGTGGGGGACAGACCGGCCACCCGCCCACCTCCGTGTCCCTCTGCCCACAGCCTGGGAGCCAGTGCCCCCACAGCCCGCATCCCGAAGAACTGGGCACGCAGAGCTTCAGAGCGGCCCTCGCACACCGTGCCCAGAGCAGCTGCCCCCCAGGATTCTGTGAACGTGCCGTGTCCCCAAAGGCCAAGGCAGCAGGGGAGCAATTGGACAGAGCGGCAACTAAAGTGTCCCTCCCCACAGGCAAGGCCACGGAGGACGCCAGGAAGATTCTGGAAGATGTGTCCCTCCCTCCGCCCCCAACGACCCTGGGGGAGGGGTGCGGGGGAGAGGGGAGCAGGAGAACTGGGCTTCCTGGGCTGCCTTTATTGTTGACATTGTGTCCCCGGGGTCTGGGGCTCCCGCTCAGCCCCTGACCAGTCGGGACGACCAGCTAGGCCGGCCTCTGCCTCGGAGCCTCCACATCCCCGTCTGGAAAACGGCCGCAGCGTGAGCCCACACGGGCCCCCCCAGGGTCAGCGGCGAGCCCGGGAGGCCTTGCTGGCCCGGGCACCCATCTGGGCCGACGGCCCCCAGCTCCGGGGCTCCCCCGGCCCCATTTTCCTCCCGCTGGTGTTCCTGGGGCAGGAGGGGCAGGAGGGGCAGGAGGGAAGGTGCATTTGAGCTTAAGGGTGAATCACAATCAACTCAAGAAAGGAGCGTGTAGGTCAGAGATGAGTGGGAGCAGAGTCAGAAACTTACGGTAAACGCTGCCCTTCTTCCAGCACTGACTGGGCTCAGGCTGACTAATGCCCCCCCGGCCCGCTGTGCTCCCCCCGCTGCCCAGGCCTCTCTGAGGAAGGGCAGGCCCTGAGTAAGACCGGCCCACACCGCCTCCCCGGCTTCACATCGGGCAGCCCCCTCCGGAACCTTCCGCCTCGTGCACAGCGTGGAATTCCACGTCTGCAGCCTGTGGGCAGCTGGAAAAGTCTCCTGGGCTCCTGCCAGTGCCTAAGCCCCGGAGAGGCCGGGGGAAGAGCGAGGCAGAGAGCTCGGTGACCGCAGTCACCCCAGCAAAGGCTCGGCCACGGCCCGGGGCGGCGGCAGGGGCCTCCACGTGGCTGGAGGGACACGTGGCTGGGACAGGAGGGCTCGGGTGCAGGAGACGGTCCTGTAGCTTCAGCGGAGGACCACGACGACCACGACGACCACGACGACCACGACGACCATGACGCCGAGAATTTGAAGTCTGCAGACCTCCCGGAAAGACCCTGGGCCTCCCTGCCCGGCCACCACCGACCAACCGGTGCCCAGAGGAGAAGGACGGAGCGGATGGGGAGGCATTAGGGCAATGAATTCTCAGGATTCACATGGGGGCAAATCCTGGGTCACATCACCAAAACCACTCTTGGGGAGACTGTGGTATGAGGCATCAGAGGCCAAATCTCTTGCTCAAAAGGTGACACACAGCAAGAAAGGCCTCTTGCTTCAGGCGTCAACCACAAAACGCTGGAGCTTCAAATCAGACGGTGAGAAAAAAGGATTGAAAAATACAATCCCTGACTTGGGGTCTCTCTATCTTTTTTTTTTTTAATGACGAATTCCTAAAACTTCACTGCGGCCACCGGCCACGGGAGGCAGAAGGAGGCCTGGGTGCGTGGAGCCCCCTCCCCCACAAGCAGCCCGATTCCTGCCAAGAAATGCCCCAGTGTCTGAGCCCACGAGAGTCACGCAGTCTCTTTGGTAGGCGGAAAATGCAAATTAAGACAACAAGGATATGGCCCTTTTCACCGGTCACATTGACAAAAATAAAAACTCTGATAAGATCAAAAGTCGGTTAGGATGTGGGGAAGTCACTACGCTCAGGCACTGCTGGGGGGGGGGGGGGGGAGGATTGTCCAGCCTCCCTGGAAGGCAATTTGGTGGCACCTTGTAACCCGAATGCATTTGCACGCTACAACCTCCGCCCTCCCGCCTCACCTGCTTCTCTGGGAAAGAAGCTGTGCACATTCCCAAAAGCACCCCTATGGGGTCTGTCCTTTGAAATTGCGGACAAACCAGCAAAACGGTGGTAGGAACCTTGTCACCCACACGCCAGGGACAGGGATAAAACTCTGGAAGTCCGAGTTGGTAGAACAGTGCAATAGGGTTTTCAAGGATAAACAGGGAAAAATAAGTAAATAAAAGAGAAACGGGGGACCACCCAGGCAGCGTGTCCAAGACTTGCTGCGGACGTTGGAAAGCCCCACGTATAGGATACGGAGAAGTTTATCGGCTTCTCTAGGACTAATAAGACATGGACACGTGTTCACGCGGGTGGGCCAAGGAAGCTGCGAGGCCTGACGGCGGCTGTGCCTCAAACGGACCGTGGGGGGGGGAGGTCCGGAGATTTAGCTTTATCTGTATCTTTTGCATCGAGGATATAATCATATATTCCTTGTGTAATTAAATACATACTCTTTTTTTTTTTTAATTTAAACTGGGATTTTGCTCTATAGAAAGGAAGCCACGGTGCTCCAGCCACCAAACGTGAACAAAGCCCCCAAGTCCCCGTCACATTCCTTTCCTTTCCTTTATCTCCCCGAGGCCTTAACACCCCAAACTCACACACTCCCCTAGGTCATCAGCAGAGGACCCAAAGGGCCGGGGTTCCATAGCCAGGGCATCCGCTGCCCCCGCGCCCCGTCTCTCACTGTCCCATGGAAGACTGGGGTGGGGGGGGACGTGTGCTTGGCCCTCTTCTACCTACACTCTTCCTCCTCCCGCCTGGAGACCACTCCCTGGCCCCCCTTCCCACCCTGAGGGCGGGATGCACAGGGCTGCCCTCCACAAGGAGCCTCCTCTTCCTATAGGATTAGAGGGCATGGGCCTGCCCCCCAACAGATGTGCTCCCGCCTCTGCGCCAAGACTGAGCAACCCCCACCAACACCTACTGTCTCCCCGGGGCCGCGGTCAGCCGCGGGCCTCCCTCCCGGGAGCCTGTGTCAGCGCCGCGGGTACAGCAGGCCACGTCCCGTTCCCCTGCGCTGGGGCCCCCCGCCTGTGCCCAGCGCCGCCCACCCTAAGGGCTCAGTCTCCTTAGAGCAGTCCCCATATTCGGTTCTGGGGTTTCCCTGCAGCAGACGTCAGCTCCCCCCCACGCATTGCCCAGCTGGGGGTGGGGGGCAGGGGTACTAACCTGGCCCCTCCAGCACCCTCATCCCCGCTTCTCAGCCACACTCAGCTCCCCCTCGCTGCCCACTTCAGGGCCCAGGGCAAGCAGCAGGGCAAGCAGCAGGGAGGGCCCCAACACCAGGCTCCGCTGGCCACCGCGGCCCCACCTGGCCAGGGACAGGGGCAAGCAGCAGACCAGCAGCACCGGCCGCAGGAGGCCCCATCCGGCCAGCCCAGGACCCCCCCCAGCCAACAGGCGCCCCCCCCCCCCCGCTGGAGAGGCCCCCACCAGCTGCCAGCCAGCCAACCTCCCACCTGTGAGGACTTGCCCGGTCACCTGTGCCCCCTCACCCGAGCCGGGCGCTACCGAGGTGAGGAGCCTCCCTGGCCTCCCCCGCCCCCCCCACTCCCCACGTTCCCGGGCTCGCTCGGGCAGCGGCAGCGCCAGGAGGGAACCCTGCACCGCGGGCCCCTCCCAGGCCCCTGCCACCGACCTACCTGCGGGAGGGCTCCCAGCGCCCCCAGGAGCAGCAGTCCCAGCGCAGCGCGGACGGGGTGCATCCCGGCGGCCGGTGGGCTGAGCTGGCGGGGAAGCGCCCACCTAGGCAGCCCGGGAAGTGTGCTGCGCCCACGTGCAGCCCCGAGCCCCACCTGGGGGAGCCGGTGCCGGGCTTGGGCTTGGGCTTGGGCTCGGGCTGGGGCTCACTGGCCGCTCGCCGCACACTTCCCCAGCGCACCTCACGCACCGGCAGCTGTGAAGTCACTTCAAAAGTGGGCTGCTCTTGCTCTGAGGGCTCGGCCTTAACTCCTCCCTGCCCCCACCATCCAGAGGAGCACTGGTACCCAGAACGGTTTCCAGGAACGCTACCAGCAGCGAAAGAAGAAAGAGCGGACAAACACGTGCAGAGATGACTCAGGACAAGCCACACTCCCCTCCTGCTGTTTTAAAGACCTGCCCTGATTGGACAGGAGGCGTCCTCCCGCGCTCCAGGGAGTTCGCTGCCTCGCCCGGCAGGCAGCACAGCACAGATGATGACCAGGGGAGGCAGCCCCGCCACCCCAACACCGTCCCCTCCACACTTCTCCCCGAAGGTGGGAGACTCAGGACATTGGGAGGCTCCAGGCGCAATGGTCCCACCCCACCCCCACCCCAAGATAAGGCTAGGTCTGAGTAGATGCCTGCTCCTGATACAGATCAACCCAGACATTCTCTCTTGCTCTGGGGGTTCTTTTAGAAGGGACAGCTCGAGTCAGGAGGCTGCAGAGAAAGCCAACACCCATGAATAAGTCTTTGCTAAAAAATGAATCAGTAGATGGATGATAGATGGTTGGATGGGTGAGGTGACGGACTGGTGTGTGGGTGGGCAGGTGGATGGATGGATGGTGGATGGGTGGGTAGGGGATGAATGGATGGATGGGTGGGTGTATGGGTGGGCAGGAGAGCGGATGGGCGGGTGGGTGGATGGATGGATGGATGGGTAGGTGGGTGGGCATGTGGGTGGATGGATGGATGGATGGATGGATAGTGGATGGGCGGGTGGGTGAATGGATGGATGGATGGGTGGGTGGATGGATGGATAGGTGCGTGGGTGGGCGGGTGGTGGGTGGACAGGTGGGTGGGTGGGTGTATGTACGTATGTATGGATGGATGAATGGATGGATGGATGGATAGTGGATGGGCGAGTGGGTGGATGGATGGATGGGTGGGTGGGCAGGTAGATGGATGGAAGGATGGATGGATGGATGGATGGATGGATGGATGGATGGATAAATAGGTGGGGCAGCAGTTGGATGGATGGACAGGTAGTGGATGGGCAGGTGAGCAGATGGATGGATGGGTGGGTGGGTGGGTGGGTGGAGGGGTGTGCAGGTGAGCAGATGGATGGATAGGTGGATGGGCAGGTGAGCAGGTGGGTGGGTGGGCGGGTGGATGGATGGATGGGTGGGTGGGTGGGTGGATGGATGGATGGATGGATAGTGGGTGGGCAGGTGGATGGATGGATGGATGAATAGGTGGGTGGGCAGGTGGGTGGGCGGGCGGGTGGATGGATGGATGGGTGGGTGGGTGGATGGATGGATGGAGGGTGGGTGGGTGGGTAAGTGGACAAGTGGTTGGGTATATGGATGGATGGATGGACGGATAAATGGATGGGTGGATGGATGGGTGGATGGATGGATGGATGGATGGATAGTGGATGGGCAGGTGGGTGGATGGATGGGTGGATGGACTGACTGTTGAAGGGACTGATGGACAGAGTACAGAGCATTTCATTGTCAATCCACAGATATTTCCCTGCCCCCGTGAGAGTTTTCTGCCTGGAAGAAGAGCCTAGAACTCTTACCTAAAAGAAAGAAACTATACTAGTCTCATTCTAAATTAAGTTCTCATTTTCAGGGGAATAATTTTCCCTTCCAGTGCTTCTCCATCTTCTCCATCCCATGGGCTCTCTACTCCTTTCATCCTACCTCCCAAACATATATATATTGAGCATCCACCAGGTAGACTACAGGTCAGGGACTTGTTTACTCGTGTTGTTTTGTTTTGTTTTTTTCCAGAGCTGTAGACTGAGAAATAGGCAGCCAGTCCTAGGTGCTCGGGTTAAAAAAGCCCAGTTGTTTTCCCTGAACCCGGAATGGCCCAGTGACCGTTGGTCTGTCCCTGCGAGGTACGAGCCCCCCATCTTCCAGAAATGCCATCCTCTCCTTGGCTCTACGAGCGGTCTCCCACCAGGGCATTCCGTATCTGCCCTTCCCACCGCACCCAACTGTCCTCAAGCTCCTGGATTCTACTTGGAAAAATTTCCTATATATTGTGCATCCTTCTGGGCGACCCCTTCTGGGCTCTCCCCTGGGTGCCCACGCCCAGTGCCCTGGCATGTCTGAGCCGGGACTACGTTAAACAATTAAGCAAGTGATCGTGAACGCTACCCATGAGGTTCGCAATGACCCCAGGCAGGGACAGGAGCAACCCAGGACGCCTGCTTCCCAGCGCAGGGCTTTTCTCCCTATAGAGGAAACGGGACTCTGAGTAAACAGATGCTTGTTCAGCTCGTAGGCAGAACCCAAAAATGACACAAACACCGCCAACCCAGGGGAAATATAAATGACCATTAATTACAAGTTCTAAAAATTCCACCTTTCTAGAAAATGAAGAGATGCAAATGAAGGCAACCTTTGATACCCTCCTGGACTTCTTAAATCATCAGGGTTTTTTGGTGGTTTTTTTTTTTTTTTTTTTTTTTTTTTTTTTTTTAGTGTTCTTTATAAGAACAACTTTGGTAAAATCCAACCCCAAAGTCATGGCGAACCTGGAATACACATTCATACCCTGCTGGTAAGTGTTACAAATCCTTTTCAGAAAGCAACATGACAATTCTTAGCAAAAGCACCCTCCCCACCAAAAAACTGCTTATACCTTTTCACCCTTGCAAAGAAAAACAAAGGTAACAGTTGAACTGGAAAGAGGAAAAAGGAAGCCATAAACAAGGCAAGGTTGCCTAAAGCATTATTTATAAATGCTGGAAATACCCTAAGCATCATGATGTCGGGGGCGAAGGGTCAGGGAGCCGGCTGTGGCTGCTTGCTGGAATACCACACTCCCTCAGGGCGATCACGGCGGTGCTCCGGGGCCGGCGCCTGCGGCCTTCCCCACGGGCTTCTGTGCCCAGCAGCCTGGCAGGGGTGCAGGCGCGGGCCTGGGGGTGCGTCTCATCCCGGGGGGCAGTCAGGTTATTCACTTCATAACAACGGCTGCCTTTGAGTGCTTACTCCGTGCTAAGGTTTTTCAGGCGCTGGTTCCTCGAGTCCTCCAGGAAATCCCACGGGGAAGATCCTATTTTGTGCCCGTGCGCAGGTGAGAGACCGAGGGCCCGACCGCTGAACCCACGAGGCCAGCGCGCCCCAGAGCCAGCGGCCTTGGAAACCCTGCGCCGCCTGGCCCAGTCCTGCTGCTCTGGTTCCCCGTCAGCCGCCCCCCCCAGTGCTCCAGCCTCACATGCCCCGCTCCCGTCTCCTCCTCACCTGCACCCATCCCCGTCCTCCCCTGGAAACACCCCTGTGAGTCCTGCCCGCCCCGACCTGTTCCAGGGCCACCTCTGTGTAGTCCCCTCCCCTCCCCCCAGCCACCTTCCCAGGCTGAAAGGCGGTTTCTGTCTTTTTTTTTTTTTTCTCTTTGGCACCTCAATTCTAGAACTGGTCTCGACTGCGTCATGACCGTAATGACTGGGTCGTGCATCCATGTGCCCGGGGAAACTGTGCACTTCGGGAGCCCAGGGGGGGCCCTGCCCCCCGCGGATAGAGGGGCTCTGGTGCAGGGCAGGGGCTGGCTGGAGCCCTGGGAGTCAGGAGTCGGCCTCCCCCTAGAGATCGCAGCCCTCCTCCCCCCCACTCCACCCCTGCCCGGGAGAGTAGGGGGAGGGACAGCGGGGGGGTGGGGAACGGGAGTGGGGGGCAAGCTCACAGGGCCTTAAAGAGCCAGCAGGGCCAGGGCCCACTGGGCACCTGCTGCGGCCCCAGGTGGCTCCGAACCCCCCAACAAGGGTGAAAGTGCTTTGAAGAAGAGCCGGGGAAGTCCCGGGCCCCAGGCAGGTGTGGGGCCGGGCCGTGGTGGGGGCTGCCCTGGCTGTCGGCCCCCAGGCAGCAGGAGGCAGGAAGGCGAGCACCTGCCCACATCGCTGCTCAGCTCGCAGGAAGGCGCAGAAGGCGGCGGCAGGAAGCGCTCCGGAGGGAACAGGGAGCCAGTGTCACCAAAGAGATGCTGAGTAAGACGCCAGCTTCCGACCTGGCTCAGGAAATCCAGGGACTTCCCCAACAGCTGGGAACCCCAGCCCCAAATAGCCCCCAAAATACCCTCAGCGGATACAGGGAGTCTTTAGGCAGGCGGGTGGGTGGCTGGAGCCCGGACCCCTCTGCTCCCATTAGCCTGGGTGCTTGATGGGGGCAGGACCGCTCCACGAGGGGGGGCTTCTCCGGTGGGACCTGCGACTCGGACCCCCGCAGGCCTGCCTGTCTCAGGGCCCAGGATGCCAGCTGGATCCCAGACCATAGGCTGTAGCTTCCCAGGGGGTGGGGAGTCGTGGCCGCTGCAGGCTGGGGCAGGAAGGCCGGTCCCTAGAGGTGGGCAGGACGAGCTCCCGCCATGCACGCCCCACAAGCAGGACACCCACCAGGCCCTTGGCCAGACATTTGTTCCCAGCAACAAGATTGCAGGTCAGTACTGCTGTCCCCACTTCACAGACGAGCAAACTGAGGCTCCAAGTAGTTCAGGAACTTGCCTGAGGTCACACAGCTGTTCCTGTGGGTTGGCAGTGCGGGAGCGACCCACGGGGTGCTTGTGGCTTAGGGCCTTGTCGGGAGGTCGCCCTCCAGGTGTCCTCCGGGGCCGCAGCCTCCGAGGGCTTGGCTGGGGCGGGACACCCTGCCTCCAAAACCAGCCAGTCACGTGGCCGTGGGCAGGAGGCACAGTGTCGCGAGCCTTGAGTGCCCCACGGGGAGCGGGCTCCCCCCAGCAGGTGACGCCGAGGGGACAGGATGGAAGCCACCGCGTCTGTGATGATGCAGCCTCAGGAGTCATGTTGTGTCCTCTCCAGGGCACACAGGGACCAGGAGGTGACGGGGTCACTGGGACCCTGTGGCCTCCTCGGCCACACGTGGCCTTCAAACCCGCCCGGCAGCCTTCTGAAGGCTGCACAGAGCCTGGGTAACATGTGGTGTGGACGGCTCCGAGCTGCAGGCGGACCGAGGGGAGGGCGCCCACTGCAGAGTGCCAGGCGCCCGCTAGGCCTGGGCCTCTCCACGAGGGACCACGGATGGAAGGCTCGTTGTCTGCGATGCCCCCACTGAGGGCCAGGTCACTCCTCCAGCCGCGACTGCCCACGCAGGGGTGCAGGCTCTGGGGCAGGCGCCTCCCTGGCCGCTCAGGAGGTGCCACGTGGGCGGCCTCCCCGTGCCCGCCGGGTGCACCGCTGTGGGGCGCTTGCCCAGGCCTCGGCGGCCCGTGGGGGCCCGGGGTGGCACCAGCCTGCTAGGTGGCCGCTCCGGGGTGGGGAACTAGACGGACGCCGGGAGCCCGGGATCCAGGCCTGCATCCGGCCGCGGCTGTCCCCCTCCAGGCCTCAGGCGCCTCCGTCTGTGAAATGGGCGCGGATTTTCCCGTCTGCTTTCCGTCCCGTGGGTCTGAGGCCCCGGCGAGAGGGGACGGAGGAGGCCTCCACCCCATCCAGGCCCGGGGCCCTGCAGGACGCCCCAGCTCTGCTCTTCCAGGCCGGCTCAAACGGTCTCCGCCGCGAACCAGCTGTGCGGACTTGGGCCAGTCGCTCACCCTCTCTGAGCCTCAGTTTCTCCACGCACAGTACGACCGGTGGTCTCGACTGCCAAGGGCCAAAGCTTCCTGTGGGGAGGCCCTGCTCGCCTGACTGCGCCCCAGGAGGCGGCGCCAACCGTCGGGAGCTCCCGGGCCTGGGAGTCCCTCCCCGGCTTCCACCTGCCGAGCCACAGAGGTGGGCGCCAGGACCAGAGAGGGAAGGAGCCTTGGCCAAGGCCCGGCGCGCGGGGGGACGACCCCTGGGCCCCGGCTCCCCGTCACGGAGTCCCGTCCCCCCCGGACCTTCTGCTCAGCGGGGCCGTTGTGAAAGGGGGTGAGTCATCTCCACTCTCAGGAAACCAAGCCCAGTCCAGTACCAATCACGGAATCGGAGGCTTCGGTACAAGAAGGAAGCCAGAGCTCGGCGGGGGCGCAGGTGAGGACAGCGTGACCCTCGGGCGTGTCCCTGCAGGGGGTCCGCGGTCCGGGTCCTGCACACGAGGGCCGGGCGCCGCCGCTCGGGAAAGACGGGGCCACTCCTCACAGGGCCCCCCGCGTCCCGACGAGCCGCACTTCGCTGCCCCCCCAGCCCGCAGACGGAAAAATCAAGGCCCGGATCGCTGGCGTCCGAGGGGGAGTCCCCGGGGCAGGGATTATGGGCCCACCGTGTTCAGCGCGAGGCACGACATGGGGGCAAAACACAGAATGGCTGAATCAAAGGTGCTTTCGAGGTCCTCGGCACAGTAGCCCTGAGAAGGATGATTTTTTTCTTTTAAGTGATGATTTTTAAAAATCGATGAGAAATCAGATGCTTGGAGAAATCACCTGCCCAAGCCGCCCAGTCACTAAGCTTCAGGCCGGTGACTCTGGAGTCGGCGCCTCCCCTGGCGGGTGCTTGCAGGGCCTGCTGTACCCGGCACCCCCAAACCACGGTGCCCGGGAGCCCCCGGGGTGGCCCACACGTCCGGGTGTCCCGGAGCCTCTGCTTGCAAGCCCGTGAGGCCAGGCCTCCTGCTTCGGTCCACCCCTCCTTTCCCACGGGCCCGGGCGCGGCCCCCAGGGGCCAACCCTGCGGGACTGGGGGCATCGAGGCCACCGCACCCTGGAATCGTGACCTACATCCAGAACGTTCGAGGAAGCAGCTTCACTTTTGGGAGGCCGAGGAGTGACTGCTCGGGGCTCCGTCCACGGGCGGCCCCTCAGCCTGAAATTCCAGCATTAGTCACCCCCCTGAGCGGAGGCCCTGAAGGCCCCAGCGAAGATGTAAATCATGTCTGGGGGAAACCATGTGCTAAGTCATTAGCTGGTGTCAAGGCCCACTTGGAGGATTTCTCAGAAGAGCCTTGGTGGGGACAGGGCCAGGGGCCTGATGGCCAAGTATCAAGTGGCTGCCCCCTCACCAGTCAAGAGGATCTCAAGGAAGCACTTAGTGCCAGAACCAAGCCTCTCAACGAGGCCAAACAGACCCCAGTGGGGCTCCTGCCCCTCATCACCACCACCTTATCTCCTACCTTATCCCCCACTGGCCTTGTCCCTGCCACAGGGCCTTTGTACATACCAGTCCCTCTGCCCGAAACCCTATTCCCCAGCATTTCACGACGCTGGCCCTCCAAGGACACTCGTGGCATGCTGGATGTGTCCGTGGCCTTGGCACTGCTCGTACGGGTGTACGCGTGCGCCCCAACACCAAATGGTGCACTCTAAATGCGTAAAGTTTGTATGTTATACCTCAATAAAGCTATAAAACCATAAATGACATTTTTTAAGTAAACGCTACAACCAACGTGAGACTCACATCCAAGACCTCGGGATCAAGAGTTGCAAGCTCCACTGAGCCAGCCCAGCAGCCCTAAAAAATAATTTAAAAGATTCTATTTATTTGACAGAGAGAGAGAGAGAGAGAGCGCACAAGCAGGGGGAGGGGTGGAGGCTGAGCGAGGCGGGCGACCCAGGGCCCCGGGATCATGACCTGAGCCCAAGGCTGATGTTCCATCGACTGAGCCACCCAGATGCCCCTAGAAAAATAAGACTTTCAAATGCTGCCCTTGTCATCCTCAGGTCTTGGCTTCGAGGAAACCACCTCAAAGAGCCCTTCCTCGCGCCCACACCTCACCCGGGGCTCCTGCGAGGAAGGCCGCACACCTCGGCCCGGAGCTGTTTGCGGGGAGCCCGGCCTGGCCTGACGGTGGGAGCCCCCGGGAGCAGGAGGCATCTGTCTGTCCACTGATATTTATGGGGCTTGGCTTCGTGCATATTTTTGGGGTGACCGGATGCAAGGCCAGGGGCCCAGGGTGCGAGGCAGAGGTCAGCCCTGAATGTAAACCCTGGCACAGAGCATGGGCCCCAGGGTCCTGCTGTCATCACAGCGTGGGGCGCGGAAGAGGCCACGGTCCCTGCCAGGAGGGACCCTGTTCCCGGCAGAAGCTGCCCAGCAGCCTCCACGCGGCGTTCACAAGCTCCCGTGCTGGTCCCCCGGGGCCCTCCGCTGGTGGAAGGGGAGCCCCACCCCCAGACCTGGTCTCCCTCCCTGAGGCCTGGCTCCAGATCCTCGAGATCTTGGGAACTGAGGCACAGCCGCAGCTCAGGCGTCGGCTAGGGCTGGAGCCTCCCGGGGGCCCCGGGGACGGGTCCCTGTCCTGGGCTGAGAAAGACGCGACAGTTAGCAGGGCAGCCCCAGCTCCTCCGGCCCGACCTCACTGCCCACCTGCACAGAAGCTGACACACACCTGCAGACTGTGAGTCGCTCCCCACGGGCCACCCCCTCCTGGCCGATGACCCTGACCCGGGGCAAGTCCAGGCAGCAAGGGAGGGCAGGGACAGCCCCAGGCCCCGGGCATGGCCCCCTAGCCAGCCCCTTGGCCACTGCGGCCTGCTCCTGCCCACCTGCTGCTTCGCACCCTCCGCCTTCTCCCGGGGGGACAAAGGGAGGCTACAGAGGCTGATGGAATGTCCGGGAGTGGGGAGCAGGGCACCTGTTTCCATGCTGCACACACATGTGCACACACACACCCCATGCCGTGCGACCACGGCAGCCCGCACACACCTCCCTGCCTGGGCACCTGCCAACCCAAGTGCCCAGGGCAGCTCGTCCACCCACTACGTGGAAGCAATCCTGTCTGGCCAAACAGACTCGGGGGAAACGAGAGCCCTGCGAGGGCAAGAAGTAGGGGGGCACCTGGGGGGCCCAATCCAACTCTTGGTTTTGGCTCAGGTCATGGTCTCAGGATCGTGAGATGGAGCCTCGCATTGAGCTCCGTGCTCAGGGCACAGTCTGCTTAAGACTCTCCCTCTCCCTCTGCCCCTCTCCACCCCCAGGCTCGCTCTATTTCTCTCTCACACATAAATAAATCAATGTTTAAAATTATCTAGAGTGTGATCGCAGAGAAGGATCATATTACCCCATTTACCTCTCATGGGCCAAATTTCGTTTAGATATGACAATACTGGTGTCATAGACTATTTGATGAACCATTTTGTTTTAACTACATGGTGCCCAGATTCCCAACAACTAGTAATGTTAATTGGTAGGTTTTTTTTGTTTGTTTGTTTTTAGATTATCTATTTATTCATGAGAGACACAGAGAGAGGGAGAGGCAGAGACACAGGCAGAGGGAGAAGCAGGCTCCCTGTGGGCAGCCCGACGCGGGACTCGATCCCGGGACCCCAGGGTCACAGCCTGGGCCCAGAGCAGACCCTCCACCGCCGAGCCCCCTGCTGCAGGAAGAGCAAGTGCGATTGCCCAGCGGAGGCCCCAGGAACACAAACCAGTGCCCCTCGGACCTCCTCGCAGAGAAACCGGGCGCCGGGAAGAGAACCCCCACCCCTCTGCCCCGCACACAACTGAAGCATCCTACAGTGGTTTGCCACCAGGGCATCCACTCGGGTCATGTTCTCCTACTAGGAATGACGCTCTGTAAGCCTTAAACAGATGTAAAAAAAAATTTTTTAAACAGATGTGTTAATCCCTATGGTTTTCCTTACTAATCATTTCGGTGTTTTTCCTTGGGAGGAAATGGGCAAGGGAGATAATTCAATGTTTTGCTGAGGTTGAGTGAAATAAAGGTTTATTAGAGGCAGGCATGTATGTAGCATTTATATGGATAGAGTTTGAGTTGGAGATCTGATTAAAAAAAATAAAAATTAGGGGACGCGTGTCTGGCTCAGTCGGTGAAGTGTGTGACTCTTGATCCCGAGGCTGTCGGTTCAAGCCCCGTGTTGGGTGTGAAGATGACTTAAAAATAAAATCTTTTAAAAATCAGAGAAAAGGGGTCCCTGAGTGGCTCAGTCGGTTGAGCATCTGCCTTCGGCTCAGGTCATGATCCCGCGGTCCTGGGGTCGAGCCCCGCATCGGCTCCCTGCTCAGCGGAGTCTGCTTCTCCCTCTGCCTCTCCCCCTCCCCGTTTGTGCCTCTCTTTCTCTCTCTCTCTCAAATAAATAAATAAAATCTTAATAAAATAAAATAAAATTCCATTTAAGAATGGCATGTTGCTCTCTCCCATGCTAAATAGGCCTGTAAGTCTTCCCTTTAGGTGGTCCTATTGCTGTGTCTTATCTCTTACTTTATCTGGTACCTTCCTTCCTCCAGAAGGGCACTGAATTCCTAGAAATTTGCAATGAGTGGTTGGGCCTGATGTTTCCTCATCGTGATAGATGCTGGGCTGGCCTGTCCTCTTCTCGTCTGCAGGGCTCCTTGTAACTATTTGTCATGATCATGTCATCAGTGTAAGGTATTACCAGAGATTTGCACCATGATCCACCTGCAGGAGTGGACAGTATGGTATGTGCCCTCCCTGGGCTATTTAAATATCCTTGGGGCAGCATTACCAACTGATCTCGTTTTCTTTCCCGGGAGAATGTGGGACACTCCTGGCTTTCTTCTGTAATCGGTTTTTCAAATAACAAAATAACATGCCTGGCCCATCCATAGTCACCTAACATTTTCCATTATAACTAGTTCTCTTACTAATGACTTCTTCTGTGTCAGGCGATGCCCCCCATTAATTTTGGTGATATTTTATTTAGGTTCCTATAACCAACTGTTAGCCTATATTGGCCATTAGATGTTAACACTGGCCATATGGGACAATGAAAACTGGATGACATTCCTCAATGATTATACCCACTTTCAATGATCCCGTAATCCTTCCTGTTATTTCCTATGTCCCCCTTTTAATGGGTATTGTTTAGCAAAAGATCCTCTTTTTGGTCTTTCTTCACTCATGCTAAGCGTTGCCACCTTCTTCTTCTTCTTTTTTTTTTTTTTAAGATTTGTTCAGGGCGCCTGAGTGGCTCAGTCAGTGAAGCAACTGCCTTCAGCTCGGGTCACATCTCAGGGTCCTGGGATAGAGCCCCACCTCGGGCTCCCTGCTCAGCGGGGAGTCTGCTTCTCCCTCTCCCTGTGTCTCCTCCTCCCTGCCCATGTTCTGTCTCTCTTTCAAATAAATAAAATATTTTTTTTAATAAATAAAGATTTGCTTATTTATTTAAAAGAGAGAGAGAGGGAATCCTGGGTGGCTCAGCGGTTTAGCGCTGCCTTCGGCCCAGGGCGTGATCCTGGAGACCCGGGATCAAGTCCCACATCAGGCTCCCTGCATGGAGCCTGCTTCTCCCTCTGCCTGTGTCTCTGCCTCTCTCTGTGTCTTTCATGAATAAATAAATAAAATATTTTTAAAATAATAAAAATAAAAGAGAGAGAGAGATAACACAGGCAAGATGGAGAATCTCAAGCACACTCCCCACTGAATGTGGAGCCCCATGCAGGGCTCGATCCCATGACCCTGAGATCATGACCTGAGCCAAAACCAAGAGTCGAACCCTCAACCTACTGAGCCACCCAGACACCCCTAAGCATTGTCTTCTTTTTTTATTTCCTTTTGATGGCACCCATTCCTCATGTAATTTTGGGATTAAATTTATTCTTGTCGTCCTTTCTAACTGCACTGCACCCGCAAACCTCTGTCCCATGGGTTCTCTATCATACATTAACACCTCTGTTTCTATGGTATTCCTTTGGTTATTTTTGCTTCTAATCCTTCAATGTTTATAATTTTTCCGTTAGTAGGTCTTTCTCTCTCTTTTTTAAAGCTTTTTTTTTTTTTTTTTTTTTTTTTTTTTTAGTAATCTCTATGCCCAGTGTGGGGCTTGAACTCACAACCCCTAGATCAAGAGTCACAGGCTCCACTGACTGAGCCAGCCAGGCGCCCTCTCTTGAATAACATTTGGGGTCCTATTTCGACAAAAAATGTGTCTGTTATTATTTTTCTGTTCTCAATGTTACTTGCATTCACGACCTACTATCTCCGGTTTCAGCAGCTGCCAGGCCACCCTGGGGCCTCGAGTTTTGTGTAAAAGAAGTTATAGTAAACTTCCCCTGTTCCCTTTGGTATTTCTAGTTCCTCTCTTCACGGAGGAGACATTTCTTTTTTTCTCCTCTTCTGCCCCGACTTCCACGTCCATTTCTATTCTTTTCCTCATTTCTCTGCTGTTTCTATGCTGATTTCTATTCCACGTGCCTTCTTGTTGCCGTTTTCTTTGATTTCGTACTGGACATCCTTGATCAGGCTCTCCATCCCCTCCTTTTGATTATTTTGATAATTCCGTGTCCTGGGGGATCCCTGGGTGGCGCAGTGGTTTGGCGCTTGCCTTTGGCCCAGGGCACGATCCTGGAGACCCGGGATCGAATCCCACATCAGGCTCCCGGTGCATGGAGCCTGCTTCTCCCTCTGCCTATGTCTCTGCCTCTCTCTCTCTCTGTGACTATCATAAATAAATAAAAATTTTAAAAAAATTAATTCCGTGTCCTATCTCCGTCACATGGTCTGTTTGTTCCCAGACACCCGCACCATGGCCTTAGCTGTGGCCTGTCTCTGTCAGCGGATGGGCGCCTGTGTGTTCACTGGTGTGGGCGATGCCGGCAGGAGCCAGGAGGGCTTACGCATGTCCTCACCTCTCCTATAATCCTCATCATGTGCATCTCCTGAGCCACAAATGTTATTTTATGTGTGCCCGATGGCCCAGCGGGCCATCTGAGTGTACGGATTACCTCTGGCACGGAGTGGCATCATAAATGAAACTTGTGGCACTTCCTGGGGTTCCTAACAGCACTGCTCTTTCAATCTCGTGAGCGTGGGCACCTCCAAGGGCGTGGTGAATCTTCCCCGAGCGTGCTAGGTCGTTGCCAGAAGGGCCAACGTCGGGCGGTGTAATCGGCTCTGCTCTAAATCAGTCCAGTTGAGTTCATCTCCAAACCTGGTGGGATCCGGGTGGGAGTTCACCCTCCCCCGTGCCAAAGCCGTCCGTCCAATCCCACAGGGATAGGATTTTGGTGGTGTATTTCTGCATCCTTCTATGACCACACGGTTTAAGGATGGGTTTTCGGGTAAAGAAGATGCCTGATGTGCATCCCTGTGCCTGATAATGCTTTTGTGTTGGCCCCACTGTCCTGTACGTGGAGCAATCCGTGCGCATCAGATCCGTGTTGCTAACAAAAATCTGTTGTAATCTTTCCAAGCTCAGCACCAGTGTATGAGCTATTTCCTGTCTCAGCTGTTTCCACAGGTTGTCCTTGCCCGTGATGGTCATCTAATGCTCTCCTCCTTGTCATTAGAGGTCTGCTGTGATAATCCTCCCCCACCGGGGGTTATCATCGTCTCCTGGGTCCTCAAGATGGGGCCTGGGGTCCCAAGGGTGTTTTGCCCTTTAAATTCTTCATTGACTTGGCCTTCCTCATCACCCCACCAGCCAGCTCTTTGCCCCTCTGCCAGTCCTGGTCTAACTGTGATGGTTCTCAAGGATGCCGTCCGCACTGGGCACCCAGGACCCTGAGGGCTTTACATTTTTGGGATCCTTCAGAGCCATGATTGCATCTCTCGGGGTCCTCCTGGCTGTGAGCTTCTTTCTGACTTCTAACTCCGTGGGGTAGCCCCGGTCTTCTACACAGAGTACAGGGTCAGGCCTCTAGGCCCTCTTCACCGTCCTTTTTAGGTGTCCTTTAGCCAGTGTCCACATCTTTCAACCTTTTTTGGAACCTAGCAGCTGATATAGGCCACTCGACAACTCTGCAGAGCTCTGTTTCCCATGCACAGCTGGGATATTTGTACAGATTTCCCCACAATTTTCGTGTCTTTCTGGCAAGTCATAGATTAATTTGGCCAGTAGTGGCATGTATCTTTGTAACGTTCCCAAATGGTTTAATTTTCTCTTAGCCCTCCGAGCGCC
This sequence comes from Vulpes lagopus, assembly GCF_018345385.1. NCBI lineage: Eukaryota > Metazoa > Chordata > Mammalia > Carnivora > Canidae > Vulpes > Vulpes lagopus. Next base: position 133,436,926 of record NC_054831.1, read on the forward strand.
CTTCCAAGGCCGTCTCCCCAGGTCTTGGCTTTGGTAGTCGCATCTCATGGCTGGCGTGCAAAGGGGTGAGCCCCGGATGGGTTCCCGCTGCTGACTGCTCTCTGCATGGCACTGGTCTCGGCCTCACCTGCCCACCCCTTAGGATTTCACCCTCGGTGAGACGTCTGCAAAGTCAATGTCCACATTACATTTAGTTCCCAATGTATTATTATCTCCTTATTTAAATGTTTTTTAAGATTTATTATTTTTTAAAGATTTATTTATTCATGAGAGACACACAGAGAGGCAGAGACACAGGCAGAGGGAGAAGCAGGCTCCCTGTGGGGAGCCCGACGTGGGACTCGATCCTGGATCCCGGGAGATCATGACCTGAGCCGAAGGCAGACGCTCAACCGCTGAGCCACCCAGGCGTCCCACCGCAACGTACTATTTTCAGTTCTGTTGTGATCAATTCAGGCAAGATTCTAGCATTCTTTTCAGATTCTTCTAAATTCTCCAACGCCCAAAGAATCAGCATACACGCAGTCTTGCGGGTCACGCGACCTGTCCTGAGCGAGTGGTGTGGGCGCACACTGGAGCTGCGTCTTTCCATGATGCCAACTTTGCTCAGCCACAAGGCAGGGCTAACACAGTGATAAAGCAGGCCCGGGATTCCAAACCCAGTGACGCTTCGCCTCGTGGTTAGCTCGGCTTCGCACTCGGGCACACAGAGCGCAGCACCACACAGCCACACGACAAACAAGAGGACAGAGGGCGTAGGAAGTGAACGAACCGGGCACGAAGCCGGTCTGTGGGCGCGCGGCGGAGACAAGGCCTCGATCCGGCCCGGGGCAGCGCCCGGCCCTCCCTGCCTCTCGTGTCCAGCAGGGAAGGTTCTTGGTCCTGCTCGGGGACGCATCGGGCACAGCCTCTCTGAAGCAGTAAGACGCAGGGCGGTCGTGTGTGAAGAGTGTGACACTTTGCTGAGAACATCGTCCCCCTTTAAAGGGATTTAATCACTTGGACCCCTGCAGGCCCCCCTCTGCTCCTGCTGGTTCTCAGTTCTGGGGTGTCCCCGGCTGGTGCTGGTCCCGGCGGTACCCAGGAGCTGCAGCTTGACAGGGCCCCGCTTGGCAGGAGTGACTCCATCAGGCCACCTAAGCCGGTGGGCGTGGTGGCAGAGAGGGCTTCCCTGAGGAGGTGACACAGAAGCTGAGAACTGTGGCGAGAAAGAACGGGAACCCACAGAGAGTGGGGCTGCTGGGAAGAGCTCAACGAGGGCAGTTAGGGGGAACTTCCAGCGGACCCACGGGGCCGCGTGGTGCTGAGCCGAGGAGAGAGAGCTCCAGATGAGGCCAGAGGCGGGCAGGACCCTGGTCTGCTTAGTCAGCACCCAGAGAGAAGGAGGCTCGGCCCTCGAGCAGCCCAATCAGATCGAGAAATGTAGATAGGTAATAAATAGCCGCAGATGAGTCATCTCAAGCCCTGATTTTTGAGCCTGCCTTGCAGCTCCCCTCAGCCTGCATCCTTCCCAGGAGGGGCCCCTGATTTCAAAATGACCAGGTCAGGCCGAGCTCAGCCCCCAGGGCCCCTGTGTGGGAGCTCAGCCCTGCAAGAGCCGGGGAGCCAGGGCAGCTTCTCGCTGCAGCAGCTGTGTCCCCGTCGTCACCTCCCCCGGGACTCAGCAACATGAAGAGCATGCAGAGAGCCTCTTTCATGTGATCTGGGCTGCAAATTAAACACATACACACACACAGAAGAACAAAAACAAAAACAAAACCCCCACCTTGTATTAATAAAATGGAATTGGAGGTAGCCTGATGTTTTTCTTTAAAAAAAAAAAAAAAAGAAGAAGAAGAAAAAGAAGAAGAAGAGGCGTTTGGGAAAGTCAGACAAGGCTGGGTTCAAATGCCACGTCTGGCCCTGCCCCAGCCGAGCAAGCCAGAGCCGGTTCACCTCCCCGCTGGCTTCCCCCCTTCACAGGGCCCTGCAAAGATTAAAGGAGCTGATAAGTCTGCTGGCAGTGCCGGACACACGCACAGGAAGCTCTAGAACATTCACCGCCCAGCTACTATCGCTACTACGAAGACAGGGATCTCTCCTAAATATGCAAATGCGTGGCCATTTAGTACAGATGAGGCCCCCAGGTCCCCAGGGTTCCAGGCGAGGAGCACTGGCCCAGAGAGTCTCAGGACCCCCCTCCCCAGACTCCCAGCACCCCCCCATCCCCGGCGCTAGAAAGGAAGTTCTCCAAGGACAGGGAGTTTTGCCTAATTTCTCCGATGCTCCCCCCGCCCCCGCCCAGCCCCGCTCCCAGGACTTGGCACTGTCAGTATTTGTGGATTTACTGAAGACAGCCAGCCGGAGCTGCTAATGGTAACCGTCAAACAATAGGTCTGGATCGCCACCGTCTGCAGACCCCATCGTCGCTAGAGGCGAGGAGCCCAAAGGGCTTCGAGTGACAGGCAGCCGGGCCGGTCTGAACGGGTCCCTCTGCCCTCGCGTCCCACCAGGAGATGGGGCGCCGACCCAGGCGAGTGCTGAGCACACAGTGTCTGGGCCACGGTTCAGGAGACCCCTCATCTCCTAAGACCCATCCTTTGCCCTAAGATAACATTCTTTTTAAAGATTTTATTTATTTATCCACGAGAGACACAGAGAGAGGCAGAGACACAGGCGGAAGGAGAAGCAGGCTCCATGCAGGGAGCCCGGTGCAGGACTCGATCCCGGGGCTCTGGGGTCACGGCCTGAGCCCAAGGCAGACGCTCCACCGCGGAGCCCCCCAGGCGCCCCAACATAACAGAATTTTTATCACGCGGCAGTGAAAGCAGAGCTCCGTGGGGGCTAGGGGAGACCTTGTCATCCTGGAAGGTAAATGGTCCTGTTCTCTGACCCGCGGGGAGAGGCCCACGGCTGTGCGGCGGGCTGCAGGGCCACCAGCTGACCGCAGGTGCGCAGGGAGAGCAGTGGCGGTGGCTGCGCGGGGCCGCGTCACGGGAGCCCCCGGCCGTCCGCGGTGGCCGCCCTCGCAGACCCCAGGCCCGGGCGCCCCCACACCACAAACATTTCTCACGGTCCCGGAGGCTGGAAGGCCCGAGCGGTGTGCCAGCAGCTTGGTTCCTCCCGCGGCCTCTCCCGGCCTGCCCACGGCCGCCCGCCGTGTCCCCGCGTGCACATCGGGTGTCCTGGGGGCGCTAGTGACCCCCTGGGGAGCCTGTGTCCAGGCACAGTCACATCAGGGGTTAGGGCCCCAACGCAGGGGGCTGGGGAGGGTGCAACTCCGGCCCTAACGGGCCCTCCGCACCCGAGCTCGTGTATCCCCCCGCGGCCCACGAGGTGGGCGGCACGACGGCCGGCTGGCGGATCGCGACTGAGCCCGGAGGTGGGGTGTCCCGGGCACGGCGGGAGGAGAGGAGCAGCACAGTTTTCTGCCATTCGGGGACGAGCGACACGACTCCGTGGCCCCTCACCCAGCCCGGAAGGGAAGCGGGGCGCCCGGGACGCAGGATCCAGCGTCTGGAAGCAGGAAGGGCCGCTCGCTCCCGCCGATCTGAGACTTCCCGCACCTCAGCGGGTTGGGGAGGCCGCGGTCCCCGGACACCCCGGGGCGGCGACAGAGCTGCACTGGAGCCGGGGGGACGGGGCGGAGAACCCGGGCTGGCGGCGGGGGCGCCCCGGGAAGCTCGGGCTCGGTGACCGGCGGGACACACACGGCCTTGGGGTCACCGCCTCGCGGTCCCCCCCCTCCCCGCGTCCCTGGCTCCCGGAGGCTGAGCACATGGCACAGGCAACGGTTAGCCGGGGGGGGGGCTGTGGTGCCACCAAAAAGCCACAAGAGAGGGGCCCCTGGGAGGCCCAGCCGCTGAGGGTTGCCATCGGCCCAGGCCGTGACCCCGGGGTCCCGGGATCGAGTCCCGCGTCCCCGCAGGGGGCCTGCCTCTCCCTCTGCCTGTGTCTCTGCCTCTCTCTGTGTGTCTCATGAATAAATAAATAAAATCTTAAAAAAAAAATAAAAAGCAAAACCACAAGAGAGAGAAGTTGAAAAAAAAAAATCCTTCCCAGTCAGAATGAAAAGTGAGACCGAGAGAAACTGAGTGAGAAGCTCTCGGCGGAAGGAAAGCCAAGCGCCGGCTTCCATGAAAGCGACGCAGCCCAGCAGGTCGGCAAATGACTCAGTGCCGAGGCCCGAGGCGGCCGGGCCCCCTGCAGCACGTGTGCGCGTGAGGCCAGCAGACACCGGGAGGACTGGCGGGGGGGGGGGGGGGGGGGGGGGGGTGCCCGAGGCCGCGTCCTGGGCACAGGCCCTCGCGGTCCCCTCGGGCCCCCCAGAGCGCGGGTCGCCGAGCTTCCCCTTGGAGGCCGGGGTTGTGCTGGTGGGGCCAGCGCCGTCCCCCACGTGCGGGCCTCCCCCCGGCCGGTTCCCCTCGGAGGCGCCCGCGCTACATTTCGACACACGGACCGGTGGGCGCCGGCGGCCCAGGCCCGGGCTCTGGCCCCCCGAGCTCGGAGCCGCCTGGGGGGGCCACGGGCCCCACCTCCAGGCCCTCCCTCCGCCTCGGCCGAGACCCCCGCCCCCGCCGCACACAAGGCACCATCCTGAGGTTCTGCGGCGACATGTCTCGGGGGCACCCCTGAACCCGCGTGTGGGCCCCGGGCGACGCCGGCTCGTCCCTCCTAGAGTCCCGGCCCGGATGGGCAGCCCCGGGGACCCCGGGCCTTCAGAAGGCCCCGGCCCAGCAGGGCCGAGATCACCCGGGGTCACGCGGCCCCAGTCAAGAGACGTGGGAAGGCGGCGGCCAGCGGGGAGGCCGAGGAAAGGCGTCCACGGAAGGCAGGACGAGGCGGCCGCCGGGGGACCCGAGGGACACGGGCGGGCTCTGACGCCAGACCCAGGGGGGCCCAGGCCTCCGGTCAGCCCAGCCCCGCTGCTGGCAGCTGCGCCCTGCCGTCCCTCCCTGAGCGGCCCCGGGGACAGGGACACGGCCCCGCAGCACCCTGAACCCCCCCCCCCGTCACGGGCAGATCGCCCAGCACCTCCCTGGTGGGGGGCACCTCACCCCCCGCCCCCCCCCCCCCCCCACCGCCAGCATCCAGGCCTCACCAGGGCCACCTCCTGCGCTTCGCGACTCACCAACCACCGTCGCAGCCTCGGATGCCTCACGGGGGAGGCAGCGGGTCCCGACAGGCTCCGGGGCCCACGACCCACCCGCCTGCCCATGGACCCCCCAGCCCTGCAGCCGCTGCCGCTCTCCGGGCCACCGAGCAAGGGGAGCCACGGAGCAGGGACGAGGGGTCTCTCTCGGGACCCGGGTTTTCGGATTGCCCGATGACCCTGAGGACAGGAGAGCTTCCCGGGGCCTCCTCCCCTGCTCCCCTGCTGACACCCCCGGGACCCGGGCCCGGCTGAGCACAGTCCCATCGCCTTGGGAGCTGGGGCCTAGGGCACCCGGGCCTCCCCCACAGAAGGCAGGGGATGGCTGGTGGCTTCTTTTTTTTTTTTTTTTTAATTTATTTATTTATGATAGAGATGGGGGGGGGGGGGTGCCCAGAGACACAGGCAGAGGGAGAAGCAGGCCCCATGCAGGGAGCCCAGTGTGGGACTCGATCCCGGGACTCCAGGATCGCGCCCTGGGCCAAAGGCAGGCGCCAAACCGCTGAGCCTCCCAGGGATCCCCCCTGGCTGGTGGCTTCTGCGGATGGGGAGAGCAGCCCACTGCCAGCCACGGTCAGGGCTCAGCCTGGTGCCACGGCAGGGGGTTACCCCAGAGGCCACCCGGGCCACCACCAGGCACCCGTCAGAGCCCCCCATCACCCCACTGGCCACAGACGGCTCCGCGGAGGCTGGCTTCCCCCCACGACCTCCTGCTCCGTCTAGCCGGCCGCCATCCTCACGGCGGGTCCGGGAAGGCCCTGGTCACCGCAGGCCGCGGCAGGCTCGGTCCTCCGGGCGCCTCCTCGCAGGGGGCACTGCCCACGACTGCTGCTCGCACCTGCAGCGCCCACAGCGGCCGGGCAGCGAGGCTCTGAGCCCATGCACTCGGCGGCCCATACCCTCTCCTCCCGGGATGCGGGGGGCAAGGACGTGTGGACTCAGGCCGGGCGCCGCGCACTGACCTGGTGACAGGCTGGGGCAGGGGGCTTGCACAGCCGATGAAAACCGTCACATCTCAGCAGCGAGGGCCCCTACCTTCCACTGGCACTGTCCCCCCCTACGGAGGACAAATCGGGCTGCAGAAGTGAGGGGACACGCCCGAGGTCACCGTCAGGAAGCCGCCAACCGTGTGGGGAGGGTCCAACCCCCTGACTTGGGTGCCCAGTAGAAACTTCCATTGCACCAAAATCTTGTCTATTCTCAGACCATCAGAATGCTGAGTTCCAACAGCACACAGGAAATAATTCTGGGAAATGCAGCGTTTCGCTGTTCTCTGGGCCATGCATAGGCCTCGCCCACGAGGACCGCCTGACCCCCAGGGAGCCCCCCGCCGGACGCCCCTTGGGAGACGCTTCTGTTCCCTGGGACGTTGCAAGGGTCCCTTGGGAGGCCGGCCAGTGTTCATTCCTGCACGCGCTCCCCATCTGTCCCCAGGGCTGGGGACCCACAGCTGCTGATGGGTGGACAAAGGCCCAGGATGAGCAGGTCACAGCGCCCTCAGTCACTCCCCACGGCCCATCTCAGGCCCCCACGATCTGCACACCAGCCACGTCACAGCTCCGCTGCAGCGCCGGACTCCCGGGACACACTCCCTTCGGGTCCCAGGGCTGCGCGGCCGGTCTCCCCCGGACCCAGGGGCTCACCCACCTGCTCACTGCCCCACCTCCTGCCACGTGCTGTCCCAGGACGGAGCTGCGGCCGGGTCTGGGCCCGGTGCCCGCCCCGAGCATCCACCACTGAGCATGAGGCCGCGGCGCGCACAGGGGCTCGGCCCGGGGGCCCTGCAGGTTCTGCGGCATCAGGGAAGGCGCCCGGGGGCGGCCTGGGGGCCGAGGCCTGAGCCCGAGTTCAGGGTAGGGAGGGAGCTCCGGGCAGGGGCAGCGGCGTGGATCGGGACCGGGGCCGAGGACCGTGAGCAGGTGTGAGACCCGGGCAGAGGCTTCCGCGGGGCTGGCCGCTGCTCCGAGGGCGGGACGGGAGGCACCCCGACACCCAGCTCCCGCGGGGCCCTGGGGGGCAGGACCCTGCTGTCACTGTGGCCGGCTTCCCTGCCCGGCACACAGCAGGAGCTCAATGCACATGTGCAAACGGGGGGGCGAGGGGGGCATGTGTGTGAATGGACGCCCGTGCGGGGTCTGTGCTCTCGTAGGGGCAACAGAGCTCAGGCCGGATTTATTTTTAAGTTTCTTTAAGTCGTCTCCTCCCCCAACATGGGGCTCGAACTCACCACCCTGAGATCAAGAGTCACGCACTCCGGGACCTGAGCCCCCGGGCGCCCCTGTTCTTATTTCTAAATGACAAACACTCAACATCATTTGGGGAAGACGTAGGCGATCTTGCTTTTTCCCTTTGGCATTCACGCCACATCCTCGGAGGGGGAGAAACACTAGTGTGCACCCCAACACGAGCTCCCTTGGCTCGGGGGAGTGAGAGCATCCATTACCACCTCGACGCAGCGGGAAACCAGGCAGGAAGACCACACTGGGTCCTGAATACAGGTTAGCCGCTACTTGTGAGAAAACAGGAGGAAAAAAAAAAAATTCCAACCAAGAAGAAAAATGCTCCCTCCGCTCTCAGAAAGCCAGCACGTTCTAGCGGGGGGGACACGCTCAGCGAGGGAGCTCCCGGTCAGGGACTTAGGAACACGCAAGGGCCCACAGGGACACAGGCAGGGGCGACGCAGAAGGCTGAGCAGGGGTCGGAAGAGGTGAAGGCTGGGGACAGGGAGAGACCCGGGCAGTCCTAAGGGGGGGCCTCGGGGACGGGGATGCAGAATGGCTGGGGGGCAGGACAGCGGTGGGGGGGGGGGCTGTGGCCACGTGAAGTGGGCCTGGAAGACGTGAAACTCCATCCAGGGGTCTCGGCCTGTGGCCTTCATTCTTGGGGGCCCCGGGGTTGGAAGAAGCCTATGCCCCACCTGAAGCAGTCACCCGGAACGGCTCGGGAGAGGCGGCGCGGGCAGGCCAGGGGCCCAGGGCGAGCCCTCCTCGGCCCCCCTGAAACGTCGGCAGGCAGACCCACAGCAAAGACCAGGCCAAGCCTCCCCACCCCAGCCGATCGTTCCCCGTGGCCCCAAGGAAACCACCATGGAGGCCACGGCTGAGACCGCGGGGGGCCCAGAGCCCCGGGGTCAGTACACCGAAGTCGGGGAGCCTTAGGGTAAGACGTCCGGGTCCCAGAGCACCTGGGTGGCTCTCTGGTTGAGCGTCTGCCTTCAGCTCAGGCCATGATCCCGGGGTCCTGGGATCGAGTCCCCCCACTGGGCTTCCTGCTCAGCGGGGAGCCTTCTGCTCCCTCTCCCTGTGCCCCTCCCCTGCTTGTGCCTGCGTGCTCTCTCTCTCTCTCTCTCTCTCTAATAAATTGTGTGTCTCGTTAATTCTAAGATGCAAATTCTTTCACATTGTAACATCTCTGAGGTTAGCACCGTCTCACCGCCCGAGTGCAGACCCACTTTTCCTGCTGGTACACAAAGTAAGGCTGAGTCTATCGATGGCGTCACGGTGTCTGGAGACGGTGGGTGGGGTTTCTGGCACACAGGAGTGACTGGAAGCAAACAGGGTGAAACCTACGTTTTTCAAAAGAACTGGGTCTCCAGAGAAATCACTTACCCTGAGGCTTTAATGGACGCAGCAAAAAAGAAAAAGAAAGAAAGAAAAGAAAAATAGAAAAAGAAAGAAAGAAAAATCAGGACTTTTATGGGAAATGTTTGTGTTGTTCAAACCGTTCCTCTTCCGGCTCAGCTAAACTTCTAAGCTGCTCTCAGCTGTAAATTCATTATTTTTGTTTGGCAAAAGGTTTCCAGATGCTCTACTCCCTCTGGCCAAAGAATTTCTAACAAAACCACTGACTCCCACGGGCCCTATGACTTCAAATTACATGTGAATAATATCAAAAAAGCAAACAACCCCATTTAAAAATGAACAGAGGACTTGAACACGCATTTCTCCTAAGACCTAAAAACGGCCCACGAGCACAAGAGCGGTTCCCCGTCACTCATCATCAGAGAAATACACGCCAAAACCATGAGATAGCACCTTGCGCTCATGAGGATGGCTAGTATCAAAAAGGCAGAAAACAAACACCGGTGTGGACGTGGAGAAACCGGGACCCACGGAAGCCCCCGGGAGCTGGGGCTCAGTTGCAGCAGCAGAAGCCTCCCCGCCCTGACACGTGGGTCCTGAGCAACGGGCGGATGGAGCTTCCCGGCATCGCGGCTCTAGTGGAAGCCACAGGAGACCACAACCCTCGTTCGGCCTCCAGGCTGAGAAACCTCAGAAAAGCCATGTGCCTCCTCTGGGCTCTGGTTCCCCATTTACTCCACTTTTATCCTCAAAACCAGGATTTCAGGAGAAAGACACTGGCTGATGATCTGGGCTCTCGGCCCGCCCACCCTCCAGCTCCCCGCCCGGCCCCGACCACGGCCCTGACCACCTGTGGCTCCGGGGGCTTGGCTAGAGAGGGCCTCGGAGGAGCCTGGGGCCCTGGACCCCAGCTTTAGGAACCAGGGGGGAGAACTCACTCACCACCCGCTGTCTGCAGGGGCCAGCCTGAGGCCCCGAGTCCCCACCCCAGAGACCGCCCACCCAGGGCTGGGAGCTGCAGGTACACCCAGGCGTTGGATCTACCCCACCCAGCGTCAGACCCCCTGTCCCCGGGGTGGGCAGGCGCTGCCAGGGTACCTCCCGGACACCGAGGGCAACAGCAGGACAGACCCAGCACACAGGGCAACCTGGAGCTACAGACAAGGATGGGCTTTATTTACAAACATGTCACCTCCCCACCTCTGTCCCCAAGAGGGACAAGGGCCTGGGTCCCTCCACCTGCCCAACCTAGGAGGCCGTAGCTTAAGTGCACCTGCAGCTGAGGCCGGGCAGGGCTCCCTCCTCGGGTGCCCTAATGGAGAAGACGGGTTACAGCTGGTGGCCGCGGCTCCATCCTCCTCTAAATGGCCAGTCCTCAGGGCTTCACAGGGGGCGCAGGCCTGGGGTCCTGACCACACTGGGGTGCAGGGTGGGACCCGTGTTGGCAGGGCCTGGATGGTCACCCTCCGTTCCCCCCTCATCCCCATCTGGATTGTCCGGAAGAGCCTGAAGGGAGGTGCCGTGGGCTGGGAGGACGGGCCCCTGCAGAGACGCTCCTGGCTCTGCTCCCCCTGCCCCCTCCCGCCCCCGGGGGCTCTGCAGACCCCAGGCCTGCTCCAAGGCATGTCTGTCCTGGGGCACCCTGACCCTGACCATACCAGGTGGGAAGGGCTGGCAGCAGGCAGCTTCCGGTGCTGGGCCTCGGAGGACACACAGGACCAGAGGTCCAGGCTCCTGGGGGCTGAGCTCTTCTCGGATTTGGGAGGGAAAATGTCCCAGCCCAGCAAGCAGTGCTGTGGACAGCAAGGGTTAAGGCGTCTGGCCTGTGGCAGGGCTCTCTTCCAGGGGGGTGCACCCCAGGGAGGGGGCTGTGTCCACACACTAGGGGACCCCAGGCCCTGGCCCTGACCTGAGACAGGAGGGGGAAGTCCATGGACAGTGGCTGAGCACTTCCCGGGCACCAGATGTGCCCCATGGCCCAGAAGTACCGATTCACTGAAGGGCCCCACTCACCCCACTGGTCTGAGGACCGTACGCTGTACCCATTTTACAGATGAGCACCCCTTCCCCTCCCCACCGACCCCCACCCTGGCCAGGAGACACGAAGAATGTTTCCACGGGAGGCACCAGGAACTGGAAGGGCCTGCTCACATCTCTGCTCTGCCACCTGCTGACCTGAGCCCAGGCACCTCCCTCTGCCTCGGTCTCCTTATCTGAACCGCGGGAGGCTCCAGGACCTGCGCTCCTGGTTGCCATGAGGGCTCCATGAGCCAAGCCCCCGAGGGGCCGCGCACGGCACATGGGAGCTCCAGGAAGGCGGCCCACGTACGAGGGGCGGGCGAGCAAGCAGACCAGGCGCGATGGGAGCGGCCCGGCCTCGCTATGTGGCCCTGGGGCAGTCTCGGCCCTCCCTGGGCCTCAGAATCCATCTGGGGACCTGCCTCCGAGCCCAGCTCCACCCGGGCCCCATGTGGCCGCTCACCCGGGGCAGGGCCAGTGTGTCGGAGGCGTCGAAGCTCTTCCGCCGGTGGATGCGGTACTGGTGTGGAGGGTGGAGGACGGACAGCGGGATGCTCACCCTGCGGGAGGGGGCGGAGAGGAGGCACTGCGGGGCCAGCGTCCCAGGCCCGCCCTGCCCCCCTCGGGACTGGCCCGGCCTCAGGCTGGCTCCCCTCCTCAGCCGCCCCTGTGCTGCCCCCAGTACCTGCCTGCTCTGGCCACTCACCTGACATGCGCAGGCTCCAGCAGGGTCTCAGGGCCCCTCTGGTCCCGGGGGGTCTTGCACAGGCGGCAGGGGACGCCGGGGTCAGAAGGCACCAGAAACAGGCGTCGGTTGACGTGGTAACAGTACACGCCTGCGGGCCGTGAGCAGCAGCTCCCCTCAGCTGGGCCCCCACCTCCCCGAGCCCCTGCTGCCCCACCCCACACGCACAGGCACGTACGGGTGTACACACACACACACAAATACACGACACAGACGTGCACGTGTGCTCACGTGACGAAACCAGCGGGACACAGGCTGGTGCCCTCGCACAAACGGGCATTTTCACACCCGTGTGCAGGCATGACACACGGCTTCATACCACACTGGTGAACACACACGCACACCTGTAGCAGTCATCACACACAGCACACATGCGCCATCCACACGCGTGTGCACACATGCTACACGTGCGGACCCGAAGCAAAAACAGGCACGGAGGAAAGAGGCGGCCAGGGCGGGGAGGTGGGCGACACAGGGCCGGCCTGGTCCCTGGCCTCAGCTGCCCCGCAGCCCCCCAAGGTCTGCCTCACTGCACCTGGACCCCAGGCCCCCCAGGCCCCCGCCGCCTCCCTGGGCGCCTGGTGAGAACACCCACTCACATGCATGCTCTTCCTCCGCGCCGCGGCTCTCCCGCACGCCTGGGGGCCGGGGCCTGCGAGGGGAGAGGGCTGAGCGCGAGCGGGTGGGGGGGGGGGCTGAGCCGCCCTCCCACCCCTCGCCACCCCTCGCCACCCCTGCTCACTCAGGGTCGCTGTGAACACACTCCTCCTTGTTGGCCTCCCGGAAATCCTTCAGCTCTGAGAAGAAGGCATCGGGCTTGCTGGTGACGGGGGAGCTGTTGTCCAGCGACCCTGGAGGGGGCGAGCGGCGGCGCTGCTGTGTGGACGGGGACGGGGGCGGGCACTTGGGGCGACCCGCTTTGCCCCGCTGCCTCACACAACACACCAGTGGGGGCGCCCCACGCACCGCGACCGCCAGCTCCCCACCGAGCGAGTCGGTCCTCACGCCTGTCCCACCGTCCGCGCAGCGAACAAGCATGGATGGACGGAGCCAGGGCGGGAGGAGGGAACTAGATGGGTCGGCCTCGCGGGCCTCACGAGGAGGCGGTGGGGGTGGCCCAGGCTCCTAAGAAACCTGAGACACGACATCGCGGGGTGACACCTGCCAGGAGGTAAGAGCCCTCGGGGGAGCATGCGACCCAGCTTGCCGTGGACAGGACGGCTCAGCGGGCGGCAGACTAAGAAAACGCAATCGGAGCTGGAAAGAGTGAGTGTAGACAGTCCTGGCGGGAGTTGTTCCCACGCCAGCAGAGGGAAGGGCCGAACCAGGAGCCAGGAGCCAGGAGCACGCAGAACGCAGAAGGGGGGTGGTGAGAGAGAGAGGGAGGGAGCGCGCAAGGGGGAGAAGTCACACGCGTCCCGCTGGGTGTCTCAGAGGCAGCGGGGCCTCCGCGGTCCTCAGTCCCCGGGGTCAGCGCACAGCCGCCCCACCGACCGAATCGGATCACCAGGAAGCACAGGACAGGACGGGGTAACGGCGAGGGACGCGCATGGCACAGCGCCCTGTTCTCCGCCATCCTACGCTGACGGCACGTGGACGGACCCACGGCAGGCACCTCCTCCGGGAAGCAGGCGGTGAGCTGACGGGGCCGGGCAACGCTGGGGACAGGGCCCGCGTCCCCACCACCGCAGGGTCCCAGCAACCCCCGGGAGCACCTGCCTTCAGGAGGGAACTCCACCTCTCCGTGCCTCAGTTTCCTCCTTTGTGAAACGGGGAGCCACACAGCAAGGAGCCCTTACAAGTGCTGGGTGAGGGCCTACTACGCCTCGCGCACCGCTGAGCTCGGGCTCCAGAGCTTCGGCAAGAGGACGGCCACGGCGCTCGGAGGAAGCGAACGCCTACCGCGGACGTCAGCTAAGAAACAGGGAAACGGGGCGACTCCCGAGAGCGAGCGATACAGAGAACGTCCAAATGACTCGCGCCACGGGGGTCGGGGGGTGACTACGACATGATGCTCACCGAAGGCCCCGCCTGAGCTGCGCCCTCCATGGTGAAAAGGAACCAGAGGGTGTGAACCTGGGAAGTGCTCCCCAGGCAGCGGGAACACAAGTGCAAAGGCCCCACAGTGACCACGAGGCTGCAGGTTCGAGGACCCGCAACAGACCTGGTCGGTCTAGATAAGGATGTTGGATTTTATTCGGAGCGCCCAGTCCTCTGCCCCCGTGATTAATACTTCATCCTGGCTGCTGCGTCAGAAATGGACAGTGATGGGGGGACGAAGCCGGAGGACCTGCCAGGCCTCTGAGGTTGCTGGGCGAGGGGGTGCGGGGGGGCAGGACAGTGTAAAGGGCCGACATGCACACAGACCGGGCCCGACCTGGTACCCATGCACAGCAGGGCAGCGCTGGCTCGGCGTGCGGGGCTCCGGTGGCACCGAGGCGCCGTACCTGCGATCCAGTCGTAGCCCAAGTAGGGCCTGAGGCGCCAGATCCCATCAGGCACTGCACACTCCTCACGGAAGGTCACTCTCGACTGGGGAGGGAGACAGAGCGGCAAGGGCTAGGCGTGCGGGCCCAGCCCGAAGGAGGCCCCAGGGCTTGGGAGCTGGAAGACAAGACTTTGGCCCCCAAACCCCATTGGTGTGTGACTCTGAACAAGGGTGGCCTCTGAGCCTCAGCCCTCCCATCTGTATAATGGGTTCATCACCTTCTTCCCAAAGCGCTGAGAGACTAACGGCCACCACTTCTCAGCACTTCAGCTGAGCTGGACACGCCCTAGGTACCTCTAGGAAGCCCCCCACCCTGGAGGGGAGCTGCTGCCAAGGGCATTCGTCAGATGGGGACAGTCAGGGTCAGGAAGTTGTCCTCCCACGTTACCTTGGGCGGCTGGCTGTGCCGGTCCAGGATGGAGCTCTGGGCCCGGGCCTCCTGGGGCACTGAGCCGGTCAGCCCTGCTGAAAGCTCTGAGTCATCTGGCTCTGAGATGGGCAGCAAGGGTGCCAAGCAGGGCTTCGGTGAGCCCAGGGACGCTGGGCGCCGGTCCCTGGCAGACAGGAGAGAGGTGACCCCAGAGCTGGCCCCGCCGGGCCAGGACATACCACAGGGGGCGTCCTGCTGGGCGTCCTGCAGGCGGGAGGCTCTGAGGGCCACTGGAGACGTCTCCTGGGATGATGGGGTCTGGGAGTCCCAGTTGCTGGCGCCCAGGGCTGACTGGAACAGAGAGGCCCAGTCAACCCGGGAGCGGCCCAGCCACACATGCAGCCGGCCTGCACCAGGCACAAAGGCCTGGCTCCCCATCCTCATCCTATCTTCATCCCCATCCTTATCTCCACCCCCCATCTTCATCCTCATCCCCATCTTCATGCTCATCCCCCATCCTCATCCCTATCCCCATTCTCATCTCTCCATCCCCACCCCCATCTTCATCTCCCCATCCTCTCATCCTCATTCTCATCCCCATCCTCATCCCCATCCCCTTATCCCCATCCCCCATCCCTTCATCCTCATCCCCATCCCCTTATCCCCATTCCCGTCCTCATCACCCCATCCCTTCATCCTCACCCTCTCGTCTCATCCCTATCCTCATCCCCCCACCTCATCCTCATCCCTGCATCTTCGTCCTCATCCCGTCCCCATCCTCATCCCTGCTCCAGCCTCCGCAGGAGCCCAGGCCGGCCCCTTCTTTGCTGGGGCTGGTTTCTCTGCGCTGGGCGCGCTGCATGGAGCCCTGAGCTCCCACCGGGTCAGGCAGTCCCCTTGGCGCCCCTCGGGATCGCCAGGTGAGCACGCACCTCTGAGGCCACCCTGGCTACCGAGCGCCGCACAGCATCCTGCCCGGCCCACAGCTGCCTCAGGAGCGCCAGGTTGAGCTGCCGAAGCTGCACCAGGTCACCCGCGTCCACCATCCCAGACATGTCGTGGGGCTTCCACGGGCTGCAGAGTCACCTCCAGGCTTGGTTCCAGGCCCAGCCCTTCTACCTGAAGAGGCGGCGGCTGACGGGCTGTGGAGCTGCCGCGGAGCCAGACCTGGAGCCGGAACCGGGGGCTCCGGTCCCCACTCTGCAGCCTCCAGCAGGTTATTGAACTGTTCTGTGCCTCAGTTTCCTCATCTGCCAAACAGACATGGAAACAGACCTCCTGAGGTCTCTGCGGATGAAACGAGGTCAGGCTGTGAGGCTTCAGTGCGGTGCCGGCACATGGACGTCTGCTGTCCCCTGGCCAGGGCGCGTTCGCTCACAGGCCCGAAGAGGACGGTCCCCTGCAACGACCCTAGCTACCATGGCCCTGTAGTTTGTGGGAAACGACTAGGGCAAGGCTGAAGGGAAGCTTCTGTCCGTCCTACCACCCGCCCGTCTTCCCTGTCTTTTCACAAATGAAGAAACCAAAGTTGACCCACGTCACACAGCATATGAGTATGGGACAGAGCCAGGAGGTGAACCTGCATGTGGCTCCAGGACCCCGACACTCCAGCCCCAGCCATGCCGCTGAGGGTGCCTGGGACTCGCCCTCCTCCTCCTCTCCATCCCCATCCTCCTCCTCCAGCCCCCTTGCGACACAGCCAGGATGTGAACCCGAATGTGGCTCCGGGACCCCTGACACTCCAGACACTCCAGCCCCTGCTGTGCCGCTGAGGGTGCCTGGGACTCGCCCTCCTCCTCCTCTCCATCCCCGTCCTCCTCCTCCAGCCCCCTTGCGACAGAGCCAGGATGTGAACCTGAATGTGGCTCCGGGACCCCTGACACTCCAGACACTCCAGCCCCTGCTGTGCCGCTGAGGGTGCCTGTGACTCCCCCTCCTCCTCCTCCCCACTCCTTCCCCTCTCCCCCGCCTCCCCCTCTCTCCCTCCTCCTCCCCCTCTCCCTCCTCCTCCCCCTCCTCCTCTCCCTCCTCCCCTCCCCCTCTCTCCCTCCTCCTCCTCCCCCCACTCCTCCCCCTCTCTCCCTCCTCTCTCTCCTCCTCCCCTCCTCCTCTGCCCCTTTGCCCCAGGGATCCAGGCTCAGGGACACAGAGGCCTCTGGAAGGATTTCTGCAGGCGGGGAGGGGGCTTCCGAGTGCCCTCAGGGATCCAGGGCTCGCCCCACCCGGGAACTCAGTCTCCCAATGTGGACTCCGACAGCCACGGCCCGGCCCCCGACACTCACCTGGACCCCCCCCCCCCGCCCAGGGGGGCCCGACGACCCGGGAGGGCGGGGAGGCCGCAGACGACGGAGGCCAACAGGCCGACCCGCACCCGGGTCCCGGCGCCCCCCTCCCCCGACCGAGCGCCCCGGGGCGGAGCCTGTCTCCAAAGAGAAGGGGGGGCAGCAGAACCCCGCGGAGCTCAGCCTCCCCGTTCCTCCCCCCGCGGAGTGCGCCCCCCGCCCCCGCCGCGCCCCCGCCGCGCCCCCGCCGCGCTCCCGCCGCGCTCACCCACCGCCCCGAAGCCGCCGCCAGCCGCCGCTCCCGCCGCCCGGACTTCCGCCCGGCCCGCCCCCCGCGTCGCGGGCTGTGGGCGGGGCCCCGTCCGCGCGCCCTGATTGGCCAGGCTGCGGGCGGAGCCTGACGCTCCTGCCAACGTGATTCGGCGCCCGGCCGCGGCAGTTTCAACATTGGGGCGGGACTCACGGCGGGAATCAACAGCTGATTGGTCAGCCTCCGAGATCGCGTACGGGCCGTGGCGAATAAGGACGGGGCGCGCTCCGGCGGCCGAGCTCCGATTGGTCAGGACGGGCCGCGGCCGCGCCGCGCTTGCGGGCGGCAGCTTCGGGGCCTTGCGGCGGCTCCCGGGAGGGCAGGATTCCCCTGCGGGCGGCCGGGCGGCCGTGGGGGCGGCGGCCCCAGGACCTTCGTTCACACTTTCCTTCCAGTATTCATCTCCCTGCCTTGCGCGGAGAGGCGCGGTGCCGGGCCCTGGGCGGGGAGAGGAAGGGAGAGGGTCCCCGCGGGAGGGGAGAGGCGGCGGGGGCCGCGGGAGCCCGGGAGCTGACGTCCCGCCTACAGACCCGCCTGCGGCCCGGGGCCGAGCCCGCCCGCCGCGTCCGCCCGCCGCCGCCAGGTGACACTGCGAAACCGATCCGTGTAATTCAGCAAATGAGAGAGAAGAAAGGATAGCGGCGCCCGGGGGCTCGGCGGTGGAGCGTCGGCCTGGCCCAGGGCGCGACCCCGGGGTCCTGGGATCGAATCCCGCGTCCGGCTCCCTGCGTGGAGCCTGCGTCTCCCTCTGCCTGTGGCTCTGCCTCTCTCTGTGTCTCATGAATAAATAAACTCTTTAAATAAATAATGAAAAAGGAAGGAAGGGAGGACAGAGGAGGGAAAGAGAAAGGGAGGAGAGCAAGAGGATGGTTTGGGGTGCTGGACACGCTCTAGACCTGGACTGTGGTGAAGGCTGCACAACTTTGCTTTTGGGGGCTTTTTTTTTTTTAACGTTTATTATTTTTTTAAAGATTTTATTTATTTATTCATGAGAGACACAGAGAGGCAGGCTCCCTGATGTGGGACTCGATCCCAGGACCCCAGGATCACGCCCTGAGCAGGCCCTAAACCACTGGGTCACCCCGGGGGTCACGAAGGCTGCACAAGCTTGTAAACTTGCTGAAATGATTTAATTGCACAGTGGATTTTATGGTGGGTAAATTACACCTCAATAAAGGTGTTGGGTTTTTGTTGTTGTTGTTGTTCTTTTTTAATCAAGCGCGTACGCACTATACAAACCAGTCATCCTACTCCTAGGCATTTATCCAACCAGGAAAAGACTGTCCATATGAAGATTTGCGTATAGATGTTTACAGCGGCTGTATCAGAACACAGGTCAAGGGACGCTGGGGGCCTCAGTGGCTGAGCGTCTGCCTTCAGCTCGGCGTGATCCTGGGGTGCTGGTATCGAGTCCCACATCAGGGAGCCTGCTTCTCCCTCTGCCTGTGGCTCTGCCTCTCTGTCTCTCATGAATAAATAAATGAAATCTTAAAAAAAAAAAAAAGACCTTCTCACATAGGTGAGCAGATAAGTGGATAAACAAATGGTATATCCGTATAGTGGATACCACTCGGCAATAAAAATGAATGGATTTTTGATGTGCCCAATATGGATGTGCCTCAAGATAATTATGTTGCGTGGAAAAGAAAGACTATGTATTATATCTTCTATCTGTATAAAACTAGAAAATGTAAACAGATCTGTAGCGATGGAAAGATCCATGGTTGGGATCTATGGGATCTAGGAAGTCGGAGGGAAGGAGGCGTGATAAGGGGGCATGAGGGAACCTTGGAGGTGATGCATATGTCCACTGTCCTGGGTGTGGTGATGGCCTCACGGGCATATGTATGTCTCACTTATACACTTTAAACCTCCAGTTTATTGTATATAAATTATATCTTGATAAGGGACACCTGGCTGGCTCAGCTGGTGGAGCACATGACTCACATGACTCTTGGTCTTGGGGTCATGAGTTCAAGTCCTATGTTGAGCATAGGGCTTAAAGATAAATAGATAAATAAAATCTCGATAAGGCTGTTGTTAAAAGATGTGAAGCAGGGGCACCTGAGTGGCTCAGCCGGTTAAGTGTCTGCCTTTGGCTCAGGTCGTGACCCCAGGGTCCTGGGACCGAGTTCCGCATTGGGCTACTCAGGGAGGAGCCTGCATCTCCCTCTGCCCTTCCTCCCTGCATGCACGCTCCCTCCCTCTCGCACGCTCCCTCTCGCTCCCTCTCGCTCTCTCTGTGTCAAATAAAATATTTTAACAATTAAGTGAAAGATGTGAAGCAAGTAAACAACGAAGAACTTGGCCTCGTTGGGTGCAGTGTGTCTGCCCCAGCCGGGAGGAACACAGGCCCGCCTCGTGCCGCCCCCTTCCCAGGAGGGCCCCGGAGGACAAGGAGGAAAGCCAGTCGTCCCAGCGGACGCAGCTGCGCGAGGCACACTCGGTCACCCAGGCGATAGGAAGGGCTGAGCGGCGCGAGGCACGGACCCACCGCCCGGGCGGCTCATGATCCGGCTGAACCACACTGTCTCACGTTTCAAATCCATCAGAGAACGTGGGGGGGAGCCAGCAAACAGCTGGATGGGGGACATGCGGGAGGCCGGCTGACCCCCTACACCAGCCTATGCGGGGACAGCAGTCCCGGCCTCGGATGAAGTGGCCCCGGCTCGTCTCCGAGGGCTCGGGAGGTCCTGCTGCTGCGACTGTGAGCCATCTCCAGCGCCAACCCCCCCCCCCCCCCCCCCGCGGCAGGTGGCTGCGTCCGTCTGTCCTGGAGGGGGGCACCTCGTACTTCTTGAGACTGACGCCACTGCGCCCGTGGGGCCTCTGGTCCCCTGATATAGTGATGCCACCTCGCACCAAGGGACCTGGGTTCTGGCGAAATATGGACCACGGGGCATCCGACAAGGATCCACTGACCTCACCAGGAAGCCCGACGGCCACGGGCAGGGCCTGGATGGACCTGGTGGGGGCAGCGGGGACGCCCTAGCACGCAGGGCCCAGGACGGGGGGCAAGTGGGGAACCACTCCTGGGCCCGGGCTTCCTGTGTCCCGGAGGGTCCCTCGGCCTGGAAGATGCCACCGCCACCCGGTCGCCGGACCCTACTCTGGCGGCCCAGGGGCAGTCGCCGCATCCTGGGCACAGGCTCTGGCCCGGTGGGACGGGGTGTCGGGAGCCCCCTGGCGCCTGTGCCCTGGGGCCTCCACTCCCACTGGCAGCAGTGTCATCGGGGTGATGGGCTCCGATCCCCTGGGACAAAGTCGGGATCACCAGGAGCAGGATGCGGGAATTCGGAACCGTGGTGGGCAGGGGACCAGGCAGCAGCAGGGCCGTGACTCGGCCACCAGTCCCCCAGGCAGAGGCTGTGCTGCCACCACCTCCGGGGCCGCTGGGTGGGGAGGAGGGACTGTTCTGGATGAGCCTCCGCGCCCCCGCACAGCCTCGTGGCCTGGCACCTGCCGCTCAGCTCCACCGGGGCTGAGGGACCCGCAGCAGGCCCAAGCTGCCACCCCCACCACCCCCTGCCACCCCGGCGTCCACCTGCCAACCCAGAAGTGCAGAGCCAGTGCCCAGGGCACAGCTTCAATCCGTGGGGGAGAGGCGTGGATGCAGCCCCGCTCCCCCCCAGGAAATGGGGCCGACCCGCTTGTGTGGCCTCTTGGGGTCAGTCTGATTCTGTGGCACATCTAACGGCAACAGACTTTTATTTATTTTTTACGTGTATCTATTTATTTCTTTTTGGCATCCGACTCTGTAGTGCCCCTTTGGCTAGCTCCCCCCTTCTGACGTCCTGCTTCCTCCCTCCCTCCCGCTCTGCTGCGGGTTGTGCTGGGGGGGGGGGGGCGGGAACCAGCTGCTTGAGGCTCTGCTTTCTGGGGAGCCCCGGCCAGGACTCCACCCGCATGCTGACTCCCAGACGTGTATCCCTGGGCCGGGCTCCCCGAGCTCCAAGTTCTTGTGTCCAGCCACACACGAGGGGCCTTAAATATACCATGTCCCAGGTGCTCCGGACCGCCCCTAAACCTGCCCACTGAAGCTCTCCCCATCCCACCGCGTGCCCAGGACCCTGAGTCCCCCGCGGCCCACCCAGTCTGTCAGCATAGCACAGGATTTCTATCTATATTCAGATTTATCTATTTACTTAGTTAAGATTGTATTGATTTACTCAGAGACACAGAGAGAGGCAGAGACACAGGCAGTGGGAGAAGCAGGCTCCATGCAGGGAGCCCGACATGGGACTCGATCCCGGGACCCTGGCGTCACACTCTGAGCTGAAACCAAGAACCAGACATTCAGCTGGCAGAGCCACCCAGGCGCCCCCATTTCTATCCTTAAAAGGACCCAAGAGCCCGACCACTGTTCACCGCTGCCAGCACGGTCACCCAGCCCCAGGCACCATCCTCCCCTCCTTGGTCATCGGTCACCCTCTGATCCCCCAGCTTCTGTCCTTGCTCTGTGGTCTCCACAGCAGCCTGGGACCCCGTCAAGGTGGAGGTCAGCTCATGGGACTCCTCGGCTCAGAGCTCTCCAGTGGCATCTGAGTCACTCAGGATAGAGTCCAAGTCCTTACCTGGGAGATCCCAGTCGGCCTCGGGTTCCTTTTCAAACCTTATGTCCTACCCTCTCCACCCCCTCACTCTGCTCCAGCCACACTAGTCCCAGCTTGTTCCTTGAAGGTACCAGGCATGCTCCTACCTCAGGGCCCTGGCACATGCTGGTCCCTCCGTCCCTGCATCACCTCAGATATCCACGTGGTTTCATTTCCCACCATCTTCCTCCAAAAGTCCTCTCAGCAAGGCCGACCCCAACCTCACCGTTGTCGCACCCTCCCGACCTTGCCTGCCTCGTCCCCCCCAGTCCTTATCTTCTGATGGTCTTACTGCCTTTTTCTCAACTGGCTTTGCCTGTAGTCCCCTGCCCCCAGCACACCAGCTCTGAACACAGATTTTTATCCACCGTACTCGCCGCTGTGACTCTAACGCTTAGGACCGTGCTCATCAGCACGTAGCAGGCACGCAAACTTCTCGCTGAATCCATGAACTTCCTCATTTGCACAAAGAGGCACACAGACCACTGAATTTCTGGGAAGATTTGGGTTCACGCATCTAAATGTCTGACACGCGCTAAGCTCTCAGCTGGCTGCTCTGATCCCAAGCCCGAGAGTTGGACTCAGAGACAGAGATGCCTGTCCTGGGGGACGGGGTGAACCTGGCGGGGGGCTGTGAAGACGGCCCGAACCGGGAAGAGGGGTACGTCCTGGCCACATGCTTTGTGACCACGTACGGACACGGTTACTGGAAACCGAAAATCTGGCCTCTTGGATTCCCCAGAACTCACGGTGGGTGGGTCGGGAGGAGACCACAGGCGTCTGGTCTCCACTTGGGATAAAGGTAGGCGGCGCTGAGGAGCGGGGCGTGGAGACAGCTTTTCCCAAGTCCGGGTCATCACCCCGGAGGAGCTGGCGAGCAGCCCGGTGGCCTGTGAATACAGCAGCAGCGAACCCCCGTGCACCACGGAAAGGGGGCGCTGCCTTGACTTTGCATTTGTGGTTTCACCTACACAGAGGCACGTGTGCTGGTGGGTTTCTAACGGTGGGTTAAAAAAAATTCAGTCTGAAAGCCCCTTGGGAACTTAGGACTTGGGCTCCAATCCAGGATCCATCAGGCCTCCAGCTGCTTAGGTTGGAGTATCTGAAAGCCCCTGGGGCCATGGCTACTGTTGGGAAGTTTCTAGTAGCATTTTATTCTGGCCCCAGCCCTGGAGGGCGTGTGGACGGTGTTATCAGGGCAGGATTCATTAATTCAGCAGGTATCAAGACCGAGTTCTGACTCCGGGCCAGGCACAGACATGCAAAACAGACAAAAATCTCAGGCCTTGCAGCGCTTATGTTCCAGCAGGTGGACACACGGAACACAACTGTGACGTGGAGGACGGCCACGGGGACTGACGCGGCTGCTCCGTCCGCGGCGGGGCAGGGTCCTCACAGGTCCCAGGGGCTGGGGGGGGAGGGATTCGGAGGCGGCCTGGTCCACCCCGGCGGGGAGCTGCCGTTTCAGCAGGCGTGGAGGTGAAAGCAGCAGCCGTGGTAACAGCTAGAGGACGAGGCGGAGGGTCAGCCGGGCCGCAGCAAGGAACCGCGCGGCCAACGGGAGGGCGCCAGGGAGCGAGGGGCGGTCACAGCCTGCGGCCCGAAGCCAGCGCCGGGTGCGGCCGGTGAACGGAGCTCCCTCCAAATCCGCAGCAAGGCCGGGGCCTCAAAACAAGCAGCCGGGCGCACGCGTGGGAGGGACAAGGTGGGTGGCAGGGAGCAGGGCCAGGGCGGAGGCCGTGAAGGACTGCGGGACGTGCCCAGGCTCTGGAGGTACTCTGGAGACGGCAGCAAGTGACGCCGGCGTCCAGGACGACACCCCGTTTGTGGCCTGGGAATCTGGAAGGATGAGGCCGCACCCGCCGTGCTGCAGGGGGTGGGGGCGCCCGAGGCCGGGGCACAGGCGCGGGGGCCGGGGAGGCTGACGAGTCACACGAGGGCCCTTCGAAAACAGAGCTCACAGCCAAGTTCTCGGAAGGCACAGCAGGGTGGGCCCGTCTGACTCATTACTTTTTAAGTGAAAAACGATTGGAGTTACAGCGAAATCTGTGAAGACATCACTCTAGGTTTCCTGGTTCTTAAAGATCGTTAGTCCTTTGTTCTCAGAGTATCAGAGTCCTTCCAAGAGCCCGGGGAAGGAGGAACCGAGGGCAGGTTACAGTTGGAACTTCCCCGAACAAAGTTAAGGTCATTTCAAAGTACAGCCTGCGGGCGCGGTTTGCAGAGCAGCAAACTGAGGTCCCGCAGTGTTTCCAACGAGGTTTTATTTTAGTTCCAATATTATCAGCAATGATACAGGAGTAACTCAGGCAAGTATGTCACCTTAAGTACATCAGACAAGAAACTCACTGTGTCGAGCAGGTCTCACACTCCAGCAAAGGAACATAAACACAAAGTTAGCAGCATTAAATTAAAGTGCTTTTTGCCACACTTCTGCCGGAGTCTTGTCCTCAGTGGGGAACATTTCATCCTACTTACTGTGTAAGAAACTCAAAATTCCATTTATTGCCCAGGGGCTACATTCAAAAAAATTCATGTTTAGTTTTTAAGTAATTTCTTTTCCCCCTGATAAAGCACAAAATTCACTGGATTGTGTGACCCTGATTTTTCCTGACACTGAAGTGACCACCACCTGGGCCTGGCAAAAAGCTCCCAGCATCCCCCTGCCGTGCAGCGGTCTCGGCAGAGTCCAGCACGTGTCCCACACAGCAGGTGCGCTCAAGGGCTGAGACAAGCGGGCACCTGGAGAGGATGCCACCTGCGTGGCCACCGGCGGAGAGCAGAGGCCACCAACCCATTTCCCAGAAGCTGGCAGGCGGGGGGATTCAAGAGGACGAGCCCCACCTCTTTCTGGGAGAGAGGACCTGCTGGTTTCTAGGAAGTTCTCTGACCTGAACTGCAAAGGCTGCTTGCCCCAGTTAACACCGTGGAGACAGGAACCTGCCCCCACTCCAACCAGTAACAATCCCAAACTCAACAGGAAACATTTCTCAAAGTCAACACGAGGCCCAGATGGGGGTCAGTTAGAGCTCTGGGGGGCAGGGAGGCAGGGAGGCTGGCCCTCCCACGCCGTCCCCCACCAGCTGCAGCTGCGGAGGCACAGGAGGCTCAGCCCAGAGGACTGGTGGCCAAGGGCGGCAGGGGCGAGCCCTCCCTGTTCCCCATGGACTCCACATTCCACCCCCCACCTCCCCACATCCCCCCACCCTGTCCTGGGCGACCCCCACCTCCCCTCCCTCTACCATCCTTCCTTCTGCTACATCCTTGAACGTCCTTGAACCAAACCATCTCTGACCAACAATAAAACCAGATGACACGGGCTAAGGAGCGAGACCGGAACAAGGGATGCAGTGAGAGGGAAGCCGAGCCCCGCTCCGTGCTACCAGCGGCAGCTCTCTGCACGCGGCCCCACCCTGCAGCCAGTCACCTCTGCACCTCTGCGTCACCCGCCCCACCGCACAAGGCTGCCTTGGCCTACAATCCCCACGGCCCCACCTCCAGGACGTGTCTGCAATGTTCTGCCGACAGAGCGAAGCGTGCAAGCGGAAGGGCCAGGCTGACACACAGGCAACAGCCTTCCTGCGATGGACTCAGCCTTTATGGAACTTGTTCCTATGCAACCTGGGAAGAACTCAACCCCCCAAGGCGGCCTTGCTCTGCGTGTGCTGGGGTGTGCGGCAGGCGGGGGTGCTGGGGTCGGCGGTAGTGTCAGCGGAAGAGGGGGCCTGCGTGACAGCAAGCAGGCATTCTGCGGTGCGGGCAGTTCCCAGACCCCGTCAAGCACTCGCGGGAGTCTCCACCAGCGCACCTGACAAAGCAGACACTCGACTCCCTGTACCATGCTGTCCACGGTCATCGTTACAAGTCTCCTCTAGGGGCACAAGCCAGGTCTTCCTGCAACAGCAGGCGAAGGGGGAAGACCTAGTAAGTAAGGGCTCAAAACGGTATGAGACGGGGGGTGCTCTCGTTCTCGGGGCGGCGGCAACGGGCAGGAACTGCGCGAGAGCTGCTGGGAGCCCACAGCGCTGGCGGCACCGCCCTCTCCACGCGGCTCCGGCTCTCAGCTGCCCACTATCTGCTGGGCTGCAGGTACTGGTGCGTGAACATGTTGAGCTCGCTGTCCAGCCAACCAGCTTTGTTCCTGCAGAGAAACGGGTGTTTTGTGGCACTCAGAGCCGATCACAGGTGACAGTGTCACAGGCCAAGGGCTGTTCTAAGCTCCCATGACGTGGAGCCTCAATCGCTCCCACTGCACAGATGAGGAAGAGGCCAGAGACGTTACATAACTTCCTACAGCCACACTGTAGCACTGGAGCCCAAAGTCGAGCTCTTCGGACCCTCAAGCCACACGCTTGGGTCACCTGACCACAGGCAAGTCCCTGAACTGTCTGGAACTAGGTTTTCCTGCTTCTTGGAGAGCGGCTGCATTGCTGGATCTGCAGCCCTTACGGCTTCACCCCATCCCTGTTGGTGACAGCAGCAGAGGCAGCCCCCACCACACACACACCCTGTGCGTCGTTCCGCGTGTCCCTAAGAAAGGACTGACCCAGCTGGTGGGCGGGGAGGGCACATCCACACAGCGAGGGAGGGAAAGTCCACTATGTGCCAAGGGGTTGGCACTGACGTCAGGGGCAGAGGCAGGAAGCACAGGGTCCCCGTGTACTGATGTTATCTGGGGCTGAGCGGGCCGAGGACCTTTGCACACCACTTTTAGGTTCAGCTCTGTGGCTATCATGAAATCTTGCTCCATTTTATAGATGAAAACAAGGGGACCTAAGAAAGCTCTGCAGTCTGCCCGAACATGAGCACCTGGGCCAGAACCCAGGCCTCCTGCTCCTGAGATTGATCCTCTCCAGGAAAGCACTGACTTTCAGCAGGGACCCCCCCCCGGGGGGGGGATGTGGGTGCCAACACATGCCCTGCCCATCACCAGGGACCTTACGCAGCTCTCCTGTGGGTAAAAATGCTAGCATGCCCCCGGCCCTGGGCTCCCACGGAATTGGGAGTGAAGCGTGCAGCAGGTCCAGCCCAGGGTTCCGAGTACACAGGAGACAATGAAAGACAATCAACGTGCAAAGTGTCACAGAGTGCTGGAGCCACACACACCTATTCCTGGCCTGACCATCTCCTACGGGACCCCAAACAAGTTCCTTAACTTCTGGAGGCCCCAGTTTTCCCTTTTAGAAAAAGGAAAGGGGTCACGCGAGCCCTTGAGGTTGAGTGGCACAGCACCCCTCAAGTGCCAGACACATGCCACTAAGGAGAAGGTGCCTGTGACCTGGAACCCGACGGTACCACACTGCCTGGCTCCTCCACAGCTGCCACACGGCCCCGCTGCAAGCATCTGGAGGGCAGCGACTCAACATCCTGCTGGACCTCCAGCGCTGGCGCCGTATCCAGCACCCAGCAGTGTGCCACCTGACATAATGAGGTTCACGTCCACACCCAAGACAGACAAGCAGCGGAGCACCCACTGTGCCCAGCGGCACACCAGAGCCCCCCGGCCTCCCAGGACAGCCTCACCTGAGCAGTTTTGCTTTGCTCTGGAGTGAATCGAGAACCTCAATTTTCTTGTTCATGGCAGCAATTTCCTGCTCCAGGTTCTCCCGGGTGACGTCGACTTGCTGGCACAGATGAGCAAAGGTCCCAGACAGTTCCCTGAGGGAGAGGGAATCGGGATCAACCGGTCCACAAGGCTGTTTTGCAGAACACGGCACTGGCTAAACCCAAGCGAGTGCAGGGCAGCAGCCAGCCCACGTGTCAGCCACTGGCAGCTCGGCCCCATACCATCCCAGTTCCGCAGAAACTTCCCCACCCCTGCCAAGACCGTGCAGGTCACAACCACCACACGCACAGCATCGGCACCATCGGGACAGCCAGGAGCACCCTGGCTTGGGCACAACAGTCCAGGATTCAGATCCCAGCTCTGCTGTGCATCACCCAGTGGAGGGGGAAAGAGACTACTCTTCCAGGTGCAATTTCTCCATTTGGAAAAAGGAGACGCCAATGCAAACAGCATCTATTTCCAAGGGTTCACAGAGAAAATGGAAAATTGGGGGCAAGGTGCCTAAAAAGGGGCTGACCACACAGCGATGTAAGGCAGGCAAGCCAGCACTCCCCTCTAGCAGCCAGGCCAGGCAATCCAGCCCCAGCTGCCCAGAGCTGTGCCAGGAAGGCAGGGCCATGGCTCAGCAGCTCACAGCAATACCTATAAACCAAGCCCTTCCAGATCACCTTTAATAAATGCCACAAGTAACGTCCCTGCTCTTCCCGTAGCCTCCTTCCTTCCTACCTGGTCCCAACCCAGCACATAAGGTGACCCCAGACAGACCCCTCTCCCCGTCCCTGGTCCCAGAGCCGACACTGCACAGCTCAAGGCCAGGGGCAGATGATGTTCGGGACCTGAAGGTTTCCAGGCCAGGTCCACAGGAAAGCTAGAGGGAAATCCTGAACCACAGGAGGTGGCACTAGTCCCTGGGCACTGGGGGGGCCACTCACTGCTGGACTTGGTGACTGCAGTTGGAGCCAGTGTAGCTGATGATGAGCTGTAGCTTCTCGCTGGCATACTCAACAAACTGGCGCTTGAAGGCCCTCTCCTTGGCCTTGGTGGTCCAGGTGAGACGCTCGTAGACATACAGGAGGCCATAGAGCCCAAAGGAGAGGGCGATGAGCCTCCAGCCCACCGCCTTCCACACCTGCAGAGGCACAGGGATGAGCTGACGCAGACTCTCTGCCGTCCTCCTGCCCATCCCCTCAGCCTGCCACAGCCAGGACCTTCCCAAGTCCCCCAGTTCAGAAACAAGGGTAACTCAGTGCTGGCCACATGACATGACTTGTGCAAAGGTGGGGGGTAGGGAAGTGGTGTTAGGACCAGAAGCATGGACCCACTCAGAATTCTTAAAGACGAATGCAGGCATGCTGTAAAGTGACATTCCGTCCCGACAACACTGACAAGCATTCTGCATTTCGTTGCTCAGTGGGTGGCTTCTGTTGGCCTGGTCTATGATGCTTTGGTTCAAGGCAGTGTGGTTACGGTCAAAGAGCAGTGGATGTGAAGCCAAAAATCACGGCTTCAGTGCTGCCTGTCTAATCCTGGTTGACACCTGGGCAAGTTTTTAACAACCTATCTTCCCAAAAGATGCATAATGCTCTTCACCCAACTCTCAGGGTTGTTTGGGTAAAACAGGATATTTAAAAGGGTCACATGACCAATAGGGACCCACATCCTACCAAACCTCTGCTAGGTCATTGCCCATGAACAAAGCAGCACAGCATGCACCAGCTACAGAGAGGAGGGCAAGGGGCCCCAGATCTGTCCCACTGCAGCCTTCCAAATGGAGTACAATTCCTGGCAGTTTTGTTACCGCCACACCTGCCACCAATGTGTAGCTCTAAAAACCATGGCAAAAAGAGCAAGGCCATGTTGTCAGGAAAGCTCAACGTGTTATTACCTACTCTGGCCTCTGTGTGTCTTCGGGTCAGGACTGGGGAGCACCCCAGTTATCAAGAAGGCAGCCTGCGATCTCAGGCCTTCGAGTGGAAAAGGAAGGGCAAGAAAACCAGGAGACAGGCAAGGGTTCAAAGCCCAGCCTGGGCTCTTTGTCCTAAACCCTTTAAGTTCTGCTCTTGGCGTCCCCTCCAAAGAGAAGTCCTGGGCACACCCATCTCTCTAGAACCCCGGTCTGTCCATTTCTCAAGTCTCTTCCCTGACTGTTGTGTGGTGCAGGCCCTGCTGGGGACAAACACGGCTTGAGATCACAGTTCCAATCCTAACTCTATGCAAGGTTGTCCTCCTCTGGGACTGGTGCTGTCTAATCGTCACATTAGTGGACTGAGACCAAAAGAAGTCAACAGATACACACTAAAGCTTAGTCTACAGCTCTACACAGCTACCTGTGAGACCACAGTGAAAAGTCGCTGGTGGACGTGAAAATGCTCCGCGCCCACTGTGACGCACTGAGCCAAAGCAGGAGCCCCCGCCTGCCTGCCCGCCTGCCCACAGCCTTCCCAGGTGGGCCTGTCACTGACCACGCCTCCGACAACGAGAATGCCCATGGAGGTCCTAGACGTCAGGGAGGCCAGGCCGGTGACCATGGAAACCATGAGCTCTTCTTGGGTGAGGGAGCCCTGCGGCAGCGGGGGCATGCTGGGGTTGGCTGGCGTCAGAGGGATGGGGCGCTGCACCTGAAGAGACATGACAGGAGGACTAAGAACACTTGGTGAGCCTCAGGGCCAGGTGTCCGGGAACAGGGACACAGCGCGGCTCTTCAATTTCCAAAAGGCAATAAAAATAAGCTCTGTGTGCAGCAAGGAAGAATTTAGGCTTCATGACAGATGCGCCAGCCCCAAGGGAGCACTGGCCAGCCCCCAAAGTGTAGGACGTGCACCAGGAGCAGAACACACAGTAATTCAGTGCTGTGGACACGAGTGGTTTAAGATCTAAATTGAGAAACATGTTATGCAGATAAACCTAAAACTTCCACATCTAATACTTACATACATAATAAGTTTAGCTAATGTTTTAAGTTTCATAAATATCAGTGCTTAGGGTAAAACTCGACTGATTTGTGGCAAAATTTGGCAGCACAGGTGCCATGGCTGTTATGGCAGGGAACCCCCTTCAGAGCGATCCCTGTGGGCACGTCGGGGTGCCTCAGTCAGCTAAGTGTCTGCCTTCAGCACAGGTCATGACCCTGGGGTCCTGGGATCGAGCCCCCTTTGGGCTCCCTGCTCAGTGAGGAGCCTGCTTCTTCCTCCCCACACCCCCCACTTGTGCTATCAAATAAATAAAATCTAAAACAAAAACAAAAAACCGGTCCCGGTTTCTGCAGGCAGGGTGCAGACGGGCCTCCAGCAATCCCAGGGTGAGGGCCACTGCTTGCCTGGTCATTGTAGCCCATCAAGGCCCGGCGGCTGTTCTTGGGACCCAGGAACCTATTCACCAGCATGGTCCACCCGAGAGAAAAATGGAACTCGATGTCCTCCTGAAAGTCAGCACACAGCTTGTCACAGTTCAGGTCGTAGCTGAGGGAGAAGCACTGCCGAGGGACCAGCATGTCTATCTGACTGCGCACGGACACAGGAAGGAGGGGTTTCAAACCATCTGTCAGGAAGGGAGATGAGGAGAAGCCACGTCAGCTCAGCCCTGGGCCACACCGGTGCCCGGCCTCGGAACAGAGGCTGTGCCAGCCACCGCCCAGGGTGCTGACGGTGTGCGAAGAGTGGGCTCGTGGGGCTGCAAGTGACCCTCCCCAGGGCCCTCCACACCTGCTGACACTTAGGCCCCGTGTGAACTGAAAGCCTGGCCACACCTCAGCCTGTGACTGTCCCACAGGGTAACCCCAGACGGCTCCCTGTGGGGACTGAAAGCACAACACACCCCAAGAACCCGAGCGTATTGAACTAACTCGTTGTCAAAGGTGACAGACAAGGAAAGGGAATCATTCTGAGGACTGGACCCCAAAGCGGGCCTCGGGGCATCCCAAAGGCCCCGGCCGCCAGCCCCCAGGCACTGACCTATCATGTCCTGCTGCATGGCTTGCAGGGAGCTGCTGATGGCCGTGGAGCAGCGGTCGGACATATTCCGGCCCAGTCCCTCCTCTATATGGCGGTGCAGTTCCTGAATCAGGAAGGGAGAGGTTAAGAGAAGCAACCCCACCTCGGGAGTCCCTTCTGAGGAGCCAAGGGACAAGGAAACCCAAGGCTGTCAGCCCGCCCCCTGCAGATGACCTCAGAGTGCTGAGGGAAGCCCGGGTCCTGCCGCCCTGGCTGAGGGACCCTGAATCACTGTCCTACGCGGTGATCCCACCCAGTGGACAAAAGGGACAGAAGCGAGCCCAGAACACCGGCTGCCCGAAGACTCACGTTCTTGTAGACCTTGAGGACCACTGGGGAGGGGTGGAAGTCCATCTGGTAGTCGTCCACCAGCACAGACAGGCGCCTGATCTCTTCCGCCATCGCAGTGGACACCTGCGGGACAGCAAAGCGCACCGTTCGGGCTGGAGGGCGACGTGGATCCGTCCTGCGGCACCAGGAGAGCCTGAGCGATTCTCACCCACCGCACAAGCTTCCCCGAGAGCCGGCAGGCTCCTCAGCTCACTGATGGCAGGGCAGCTTCGCAGGGAGAAGGGATGTTACAGATGGGAGGCCCAGAGGACGAGGACTTGCCCTGGGTCACACAACGGACCAGGGAGCCCTTGGCGGTGGGGGGCACTATGCGCCCGAGTCAGGGCCACAACTTCCTTCTGGAAGGCTGAGAGGCCCCAGGATGAGGACGCGTGTACTCTTTCGCCTTCCCAGCACCCTGGACGCTACTTGGAGCCCAACTCTCCCCGGAGCAGCAATCCTTACCTGCCTCTCCACCTCCTCCGTGATCTGCTTAATCCGCAGCTTGTAGTCCTGAGCCAGGAGTTCCAGCTGCTTGTCAATGAACCTCAGCCGCTCTTGCCGCTCTTCCCGCATTTCCAGGCAGTAAACCCTGAGAGGAAGCACGCGGTTTCAAGAGCGGGTCCCCTCCCAGCCACGTGGAGGAGTGAGGGGACACCGGGAAGCCTGCGTGTGGCCCTGCTGTGGCCTCAGCAGTTTCACACTCATGCCCAGAGATGCGCTCTTGCCCTTCCCAGGTGCCAGCCACGCACTCGGAGGTCCTCCCAACTCCCTCCAACTTGGGAGAGGTGGGGCAGGTGGGGCGGGTGCTTTCAGGGGGCTTACAACAAGTTCTGCTCGTTAACATAGGAAAACAGAAAGCTCAGCCCCACTAGTCATCAGGGAAATGAAATTTAAAAAATAGGTACTACTCTACATAGGCACAAGCCTGACAAAGTCACCGAGTCTGAAGTGCAGGCGAGGCTCGGGGAAAGCAGAGTCCCAGCACACGCTGCTGGTGGGACTGGGAACACACGCAGAGAACGACAAAGGAAAACACGGTAAAACTGAAAATGCGCACACCCTGAGATGAACAGTTCCACCTCCGGGAGTTAATCTCAGACAGACTCTTACAAACGTGCACAAGCGGACACGTAAACTGGTGCCCACAGCAGCAGCAGGGTTTGCAATAGGAAAATAACAGAATCTAAAAAGCAATCCACGGGAGGGGTGCCTGGCTGGCCCAGTCAGTGGAGCATCCAATGCTTGATCTCTGGGTTGTGAGCCCCAGGGTGGGTCTGGAGATTAAATTTGAAAAAAACTTAAAATGAGGTATAGTCCCAAGGGAATACTCTATGCCAGTTCACAGTGATAAACTCCAACTCTGTGTAATCAGCAGGGCAGGAGGCAAAACCAATGCTGAGCAGAGAGTAACGCAAGGTGCACCAGCACGTCCAGGACAACAGGACGTCTGCGTATTTAAAGCACATACAAGCAGCGTTACAGATTCTTCAGAGTTTATGTAAAAGCACTTTTTAAATGGATGATGGCTACACACCAAATCCACACCAAATTGTGCTTGCCTCTGAGGAATGGGCAGGATGACGGTGGGGTAGGGGCTAAAGAATTGAAAGGTATTTAATGGGTTTTTTCTTAATTTAAAACAATATAAAGCAAACATTGAAGGAAGCAAGATGTTTCATGTTATTCTCTATTTTCCTAAATTTTAATTTCTACAAAAAAAGGTTATTTTTATAAAATGAGTGTCCTGGGTGAGGCACCTGGGTTCACTCGGTTGAGCATCTATTGATTTCAGCTCAGGTCATGATCTCTGGGTCATGAGATCGAACTGTGCATTAGGCTCCATGCTCAGTAGGGAGTTATCTTGAGGTTCTCTCTCTTCCTCTGCTCCTCCCTCTACCTCTTTGTCTCTCTAATATAAATATCAAAAAAAAAAAGAAAAGAAAAGAAAAGAACAAAGAAAAATCCTGGAGGAGACACCTGGCTGGCTCAGTTAGTTGGTGGAGCACAAAACTCTTATTCTCCGGGTTCTGAGTTTGAGCCCCACAATGGGTATAGAAATTACTTAAAATAAAATAAAATCTTTTTTAAAAATTACAAATTTGTCCTGCTTTAAGCTCTGAGAAATGCCGTGGTGCTCAGTGTGGTGCCACGCTGAGGCCTCCACATGTGCCTGTGGGGCAGCGTTTCAGGGAACCACGAGGGACAGCCAGACACCCGAAGGCTGTCTTCACCAGGCTCCTCTTCATGGATCCAACTAGGCCTGGTGGCAACCCAGGCACTCGGCTCTGCCGGCCCGTCCGCAGGCGGGGGTGAGGCGATCACTTCCCAGCACTGCCCCCCGTGGGTACACCACCTTCGGTTCTTACCGCTGCTCCTGTGCCGCTATGTGCAGGGAATCCATGATGAGACGCACCGCTTCCGCAATCTGCTTGGCCCGGACTGTGTGCTGCTCGAATTTGGTCTTCACTGCCGACTGGGAGATGCACTCCTGGGACAGACAAGAGGTGCTGAGGAGGCAGAGGCCACCAGGGTCCACCAGCCACGGCCCAAGCTCTGGCGTTCACCACCAGGGACACGGCTGGTGGGCGCCGGGGAGGCACAGAATAACCAGATACCGGAATCAAAGGACTCACCTCAAATCTCCTTTCAAAATTCTGAAACTCAAACATCCTCACTTGGAAGCCTTCTGCAAGAGCGCCCCCTAGGAGAATTGCACCACGTGAGTCCGGAGGTAACTGGGGCAAGGGATGAAATCCCCCAAAGTCAAGCAGACGGGGCACAGGGCTTAAAACAGTGGCCAAGAAGCAAAGAGCTTCTTGCTCAAGGCTCTTCCTACTGCCTCACTCTCAGAACCAGCTTCTAGAAGCAGACTTAGCCTAAACATCAGGGGAAAGGAAGTCCGTTCGAGGGTCACCTCCTTCGGGCATGCCCTGGGCCTTCTGGATCCTGGCGTTGAGCACCTCCTTGGCAGACACAAAGAAGATGCGGTCTCCGGCCTGGCCTCGGTCCACCACACCCAGCTCGTCCACCAGGAAGCTGGTACAACGTTCCATGTGCTGCCGCCGCACCTGAGGCCCAAGCGGATGGCTGAGACCAGGTGGGGTGCCGGTGGGCCCCTCCTGACGGAGCCCACAGCCCCCTGTGCCTTTCTTCTAAAGAACACGTAATATAATAGAGTCACGTCCACTATTCCAAATGTACACACACACGACCTCATCTCCCACCGTCAGTTCTCTAGCCACCACGGTCCCCAAAAGCCACATGACAGGGGCTCCTTGGGGTATAGGCTGCCACAACTATTTCATGCAAATAGAAGCAGAAATGCTGAAACATGCGGGGCGCCTGGGCGGCTCTGTCGCTTAAGCATCCGACTCTGGAGCTGGGCTCAGGTCATGATCTCGGGGTCCTGGGATCAAGCCCCACATTGGGCTCTACATTCAGCATGGAGTCTGCTTCGGATTCTCCTCACCCTCTGCCCCTCCCCACCACTTGTGCTCTCTCTAAAATTAAAAAAAAAAAAAAAAAAATTAAATTAAAAGGAAAAAGAAAGGCTTAAATATGCCCCAAACTGCCCCTTGTGAGAACCAGCACACGGTCTCACTGTGCTGCCCCAGGAGGAAAGGAACCCATGAGCCAGGTTCCAGGAAAGGAACCTAACCTTGGGCTCCATCCTGCCAAGCCGAGTCCTCCCAGGGCCTCGAATATGAAATGAGTGGGCGCCACCACTGGAATATCCTTTCTAGCTCTGAAATCCCAGGGTTCTCCTGCCAGCTGCTTTCCTCGTTAGCCCATTTCTTCCTTTCAACAACTGTGTCACATCCACCTCTCAGGCGAGGAGCATCCCAGTCACTGCCTGGCGTCAGCTGGCGGCTGTGCACTTCATCCCCCGTCACCAATCTAGCACTCCCGTCTCTTCCCTTTCCTTCCACACAGAACAAGTAAAGAATTATGAACAGTCAGGGAGGATCAAGTATTCTCCGCTCCTCCTCCTAGCTTCTTTCCTGGCTGTCTACCGAAGGCTGAGCCTGTTCTACTGCGATTCATTCTTTATGAACCGAAGTGAGCACCGGCCTCAGACAAGGGAGCTGCTGACGTGCTGCGGACGCTTTTCAGACCCGGATGGCAGCCGTCTCAAGAGTAGAGGAAGCCGGGGAGGGGAACGGGGGAAGTGGCGTGAGCGTTCTCAGAGCCTTCAGAGGACACCACAGGGACCCCAGGGAATGCAGGGGAAATCCCTGGTGGTGAACTCAGTCACAGGCTGGAAGAGGCCCTGGGCAGACACACGGGCGGCACTCCCCAGACTGGCGAATAAAGAGCCACCAACCTCTTCCATGTATTCAGGCTCCGAAGCAGACGCGTCCCAGCGGTTGTTGAGGATGAAGATGTTTGGGCGGGACAGGCGCTCACTCACCTTGTGGAAGAACTGCTTCTCCTGATGGGGGAAAGACCTCAGTGTAGGAGGGGTTTTGGCGGCCAAGGCCCTGTGAGCCTCACGCCCCCCTTCCCGCTCAGCTGGGTTCTGGGGCACAGGAAGAGGAGGAGGAGGGGTTACCGTCTGCATCAGGGTGGACTCTGAGTTGGCCACCAGCACGAACACATCGGCGTCCAGGCAAAACTTGTCAATCCAGCTGTCCAGCTCCGTGGTGACATCGATACCAGGGCTAGGGGTGGTGGGCACACTGTCATCAGGCTCACACACGGGGCCTTATTCTTGCTCTGCACAGGCCCAAGGGCAGCCAGGCAAAGGGGTACAAAGCCACAGATCTCAGGGCAACCCGGCCTGACCTTTACTGGAAGGATATTTACTTTTCATTTCATACCCTTCTGGATGGTTTGAAAATGTTTTGTTCCATCTCCATGCCACTTTTAAAGACAATGATTTGTGGAGATGCCTGGGTGGCTCAGTGGCTGAGCATCTGCCTTTGGTTCAGGTCGTAACCCTGGGGTCCTGGGACCGAGTCCCACATCGGGCTCCCTGAGGGGGACCTGCTTCTCCCTCTGCCTATGTCTCTGCTTCTCTCATGAATAAAGAATTAAAATCTTTAAGAAAAAAAAATAACCATTTGTAACTTTACCCTGGAAATACACAATTAAGATAAAATTTTGCACGCGAGTCCCATAAGCACTATAGTGCTGTACTTCCCAGAGGAGTTTTAACCCGACCCCAAAGTGTTCCTTCAAGAGACGCAGAATACCACTGGACCCCACCACCACCAGCTCCCACCTCTAACAGCGCACCAACATTGGGTTGAGGCTGAGACCCTGCTTAACTTTTGGGCGCCACCCCACCTCTTGACAGACCATCACTGGGACATCTCCAGCGCAGTGATGGCAATGGATACAGTAACCAGCCCCCAGGAGATCCAGTGGACAGGAGGACCTGGCTGCGCCAGTCTGAAAAGCAGTCTGTTTAAGCAATGACAGGCCCTGGGGACCCTGGCCCGGATGACACAGAAACAGAGACCTGGGGACTGCCCGTTTTGGACCCCAGGGAGGCTCTTTCCCTCTTACCTGTCCATGAGTACAAGGTCATCCTTCAGAAGCGGGCACTTGGAGTTGGGCCACATCACACTCACCAGGCTGCCAGCGTGCAGCTGCTCGTCCTGGTGAAGGGCATGGGCCAGCTGGTTCACAGTCTAATGGGGGAGGAGGGAAAGGAAGAGAGCTCAGGGCTGAGGAAGTCGCCAGGCAGGAGGCTGCCCGTGCAGCTTGGCACGCACGGTACGGCAGCCCAACTGCAGCCTGACCTTTTTCCATTTCACACAAAAAAGCCAAGAGCTGGGAGCTGAAAGTCTGAAACCACTATTCTTCACTCCTCTCTCAAACTTCTTTCTTGGATGTTGTCCTAAAGCTGCGGTTATTCGGCACTGATGAGCTCTTTATGAACTGAAAGCAACATCTGGCCCCAAACAGGAAAGCAAATGGCTCTCAGAAAATAAACACGGACAGGCCACTAGCTGTTGATTCAGAATCAGAGCCAGAGTGAGAACCACTGTCTAGCAACCGCTCCGGAAACGGGGCACAGGTGCTCTTCACGGCAGAGGAAGGGGCCAGCCCCTCTGCTTGGCATCACGCAAGGCACTGGGGCCTCCTGACTCCCGGTGCTCAGGGTCTTTGAGCCTCTCTGAATCCCTGGCACCTCCTTGACAGCTCAGCTCCAACAGGGCTTCCCACCTCCCTCCATGGGGGGCACCGCTATCTCCCAGGGGCTGCCGATGGCCGGGTCACAAGGGACGTCCTGGTTGGTCTAAGCTCCAAGGCTGCCAGCACGCCCAGGGCTGTGCACTCCAGCTGGTGGGGACCCCCACGGCACCCTCACCTTGACACTCCGCTTCTCCTCCGAGCCCTCTGTGAGGAGGAAGGCCTCATGACCATCTGTGCCTTCGACCCGCAGGAAGCAATTGGTGGTGTGGCCGATCCCAGAGGGCAGAACTTTGTCCCAGAGCATGGCATTGATCACGGTGCTCTTCCCGTTGCTCGTCCTGGAAGGGGATACGGGCCATCAGGGAAGCTCCGGCACTGCAGGCTCCCACAGCGAGGCTGCCGGCCCCCAAGCCCAAAGTCTCGTTCTCTGTGGGGGCACCAGTACCCAGCCAGGCAGAGCGGCGGGTGGACAAATGCCTCTGGCCGGTGCCTGCGCTGTGCTGGTTCATCACGGCAGCCTCCCTGCTAGCGGCTCCCGCTGAGCAGCCCCAGCACGCAGACACCAAACCACTCCTGGAGTCCGCCGGCCGCTGTAAGCCCCTGGCATCACCGTGGACACGACCTGTGCACCTCTAAAGGGGAACCCCCTTGGTTTCTACTGGAAACCACGGGCTCATCCCTGGGGCGGCCTTCCTCAGTCTGAATG
This sequence comes from Vulpes lagopus, assembly GCF_018345385.1. Taxonomy (NCBI): domain Eukaryota; kingdom Metazoa; phylum Chordata; class Mammalia; order Carnivora; family Canidae; genus Vulpes; species Vulpes lagopus. Next base: position 133,475,182 of record NC_054831.1, read on the forward strand.
ACCTGAGCTGAATGACCCCAACATCCCTGGCTTTCCACCAAAGGCCTATTTTCTTGCTCTTCTCTCATCATGTTCCTTCTCACATGTGAAGCCCCACACTTCAGTCCCCAGGGTAACTGTCACAACTGGGGAGATGACTGGAGCGCTCTCGCCAGTCACACCCCTCTTCTACCTTCCGGTGAAGTGAGGGCCACATCTCTGAGACGAGGTTGTAGAAATGACAGCCCCGAGGAGTGGAGGACCACACCTGAGGTCAGGGCCACGTTGATCTTCATAACGAGCATGGTGACCTTTATTTATTTATTTATTTTATTTTACTTTCAAGATTTTATTTATTTATTCATGAGAGACATGGAGAGAGACAAGCAGAGACACAGGCAGAGGGAGAAGCAGGCTCCCCGTGGGGAGCCCAATGTGGGACTCGATCCCAGGACCCTGGGGTCACACCCTGAGCCCAAGGCAGATGCCCAACCACTGAGCCACGCAGGCATCCCTAGCATGGTGACCTTTAATAGAGGTTCCTAAGTGCATGTGACTGATTTACCAACCCTCCTTGCCTATCTATAAATCATACATTCCCTTTGTAGGAGAATAGAGAGCCCTGACACGTCACAGAACAGGCATTAGACCTCCTGCATAACCCTTGAGCACTGAAAGCTGTAAACAGGCACCACTATATTTACACAGAATCAGAAAATGTTATAGGCCCCTACACCTTCTCACTGATGAATGACCCCTGTCCCTTTAAAACCCTCTTGGCTAGGGGCACCTGGGAGACTCAGTCGGTTAAGCATCGGACTCTTGGTTTTGGCTCAGGTCATGATCTCAGGGTCATGGAGCCTGCTTAAGATTCTCTCTCTCTCTCTCTCTCTCTCTCTCTCTCTCTGCCCCATCCCTGCCCTCTCTCCCTGAAGAGTCATTAGGCAGAGTGCCTACTCCTCAGATAACGCCTGTGTGTATATGGCATCCAACCTGTCCAGGGGCCTTCTCCCTATGTTAGATTTTAACTTTTTTGAAGGCACTATGATAAAATAAGAAACGTATTTGTTTTTTATCACCCATTCCTGGCACTGAACTCTGAAAATCTTTAGAATTTCCTAAGTGACAGGAGTGTCTTTTGCCTTTCGTGGGAGCCCCTTTTGAGCACACTTGTGCCTATGCTGATGAGCAGATCAAGGGTGGCTCCCTACTCTCAAAATGGGTTGGTCACCAGAAAGACCAAATGAGAGCACTGGAACTTTCAGCCCCACACACCAACTTCAGGGAAAGGGGGCTGTGGATTCAACTCCATAAAAAATCTTGAACAAAGTTTGATGAGCTTCAAGGTTGATGAAGGCATCCACATGCCCGGAGCATAGTACTTCTGGACGTCACCCTGTGTACCTCTTCATCAAGTTGTTCTTCTGTGTCCTTTATACCAAACCAGTAAATATAAGTCAGTGCGTCCTCAGCTCTGTGAGTGGCTCTAGCAAATTAACCAAACTTGAGGAGTCACAGGGAGGTCCACTGTACCGCCAATGAGAGAGAAGCACAGGATTCCCAACAGCATCAGAAAGGAGGCCAGTCTTGTGGGACTGGGCCCTTAACCTATAAGATCTGATGCTCCCTCCAGGAAGACCGTGTCAGAGCCTAGTTCCAACTACAGGATACCCAGGGTCTGCTGAGAACTGCAGAACGGCTCAGGGGTGCAGGAAACACTCCAGACCTCTAGTATCTACTAGACCTCAAAGTGTAACAAGGAGATCAGTTGACTACAACTATAAAATTCTTGGAAAAAAACAGAGGAAAAGGGCAGCCAAGGGTGGCTCAGCAGTTTAGCGCCACCTTCAGCCCAGGGTGTGATCCTGGAGACCCAGGATCGAGTCCCACGTCGGGCTCCCTGCATGGAGCCTGTTTCTCCCTCTGCCTGTGTCTCTACCCCTCTGTGTCTCTCCTGAATAAATAAAATGTTAAAAAAAAAAAAAAAAAAAAAAAAAACAGGAAAAGCCTCAAGACACTGAATTAAGCAAATTTTTGGATATGACACCATAAGTACAGGCAAAAGAGAATAAATGGGACTACATAAAAATGAAATACTTCTGTGCATCAAAGAACACAGACAACAGAGTAAAAAGACAACCCTAGGAACAGAAGAAAATATTTACAAACCTCATGCCTGGTAAGAGGTTAATATCCCAAAGTGCCCCCTCTCTGTCCAGCCAGGAAGAAGTTGTGAGGGCTTCACAGACTCACCGGCCAAAAAAAGCCACTTTCATGTGCCGCCTGGCCAGCACCTCACTGATGCCCCTCACTTTGGACAGGTAGCCTTTGACGTCCAGAACCTGTTCTTCTGTCGTAACCGGGTCCAGTTCCACATTCCTGTAGGTGTCTGGGGGTTGAGATTGAAAATGAGTTACCGCACAGTCAAGGCAGTTCCACAATCACAAGCCTGCAGGCCTCAGAGACCAGCACTCCCTGCCATCGCCTGCCAAAGGCCGAATCCCTACTGTGGGGCTGCAGCCTAGCAGTTCCGAACAAGGCCTGGAAGCAAGACTGCCTGGGTGTCAGTGCAAGGGAAATACTGCTTCTCCCCTCCTCCAGCTTTGCGACCTCAGGCATGAACCTTTTGGCGTTTTAGTCTCCTGACTCTTAAAGACAACAGGAGTACCTTCCTCCTACCACTGTTGCAAAGATTAAATGAACAAAATACAGAAAGTAAACACTCGAATGTTAACTGCCAATCACTTGTATGTATTTCACTTAACGAACACAGTTTCACTACCTACCAGGCACTGTTCTCATCACCTTCCAAACACAGTCTCACTCACTCCTTGTCATTTCCCGGTCACACACTTTTTAAAATGGCAGAACCAGGACTGGGAGCCCGTGCACCTTCGCAAGACCCTGTTTACTGCTCCAGCCAGGCCTCTCACCAGCCCCATCTCACATGGCACCTCACCATGTCCCCACCCTCGCCATGCTGCCTCCCCATTACTCCGGGCTTTGCTCAGTGCACCCCAACCCCTCCCTGCACGGATCCACTACCTTGAGGTGCTCTGGCTTACTCTCACTTAGCCTTGAGCCTAGCATGGACTGCACAGCCCCTGGAAGCCCTCCTTGGCTCTCCCCAGCCTGAGTCAGGTTCCTTGTTTGTGCTCCCAAAGCACGCTGTACTTCTTCCACCTTCTGCTTACCTCACCATGATGTAACTGTCAAGCTCACCTGCATCATCTCCCGTGTGGTCCCAGCACTTAGCAGATGCACAATACTGGCTAAACTAACAGGTACTGGGATCACTTCACTGCTTTTTCCCAGTGGCCTTGATAGGCAGATGAACAGATGATGGGAACAACTGAGCAAGATCCTGCCCCATCCCATCTAGTACTCACACCAGGAAGGCTGGCCCACGTACATGGGTGTCTGGCCCCTTGGAACACGCTCACTGCTCAATGGCCTGGGTGTTTATGCCCCTGCCGTGGAACGGGTCATGATGGTGCAGCCCTCATGACTGACACTAGTGTTGGTATCAGAGACCCAGACAGCTTGCTAACTCCTGCCATGTGGTTACCAGGGACGGTACAGAGGAAAGACAGCAGTCCGGGAAGGTAGCCCTCGCTGGACGCCAAATCTGCTAGTGTCCTGACTTTGGACTTCCCGGCCTCCACCACTGTGACAAGTAAATTTCTCTTGTTGATAAGCTACCTCCTATGTGATATTTCTGTCACGGCAGCCCAGGCAGATTAGGTTAGCTGTGAACCACTGGGCTGACAAGGGGCACTCAGGGACCACCCAGTGAGTCTCCTCCACATGATGCCATGAAAGGAAGTGACCAAAGCAACAAGGCCTCCCAGGTCCACTGGTCACCTCAGCCTCAGACCATCAACATTCCTCCCACCTAAGGGCACAGGGGCGAGGCCTCTGGAATGCACCCGGAAGGAGCTGGGCTCTTAAGCATGTGGTCACACCTAAAAGAAACAGCCAGTACACTGACTAGTTTTTAGAGTCCAGTCCCAAGGCAGTCACTACGCCCTCCCCTGGCCAGGGCAGTCCTAAACACGTCTCAGGAGCACTCCAGCTCCTTCCCTCCAACAGGAGAGGCCTCATATTCAATCAAAACACCCACTCCTGATGCCAGCACAGAAACACCCTCATTAAGCACATACTCATCCACAGCACCACCTCAGGAAGTGGCTCAGAGCAGCACCAGTGGTCAGCTTGGGCTCTTGGAGGAGTGGCCTGGTCTCCCCCATCTCTCCATGCAGTGCCAGGCACACCTGAGCTGCTCCAAATAAATGGCTAATGAACTGGAATAATTTCAACTACCAATCTTGTAACTTTAAAAATCAGATTTTTGAATTAGGAAACACGTAGGGAACGCCTTCTCTTGCATCAAGCACAACGCTAGGCAGGACATAGAGAGTCCATTCTCAGTCTTTGTTTGCTCAGGCTGCTCTAATGAAATGCCACAGACTGGGGGGTTCATACACAACAGAAATGTACTGTTTCCAGTTCTGGTGGCTGGAAGTCTCAGATCAGGGCGCTAGCCTACTGGGGTGAGGGCTCTCTCCCAGGTCACAGACTTCCCGCGGTACCTTCATGTGGCAGAAGGCAGCTAGAGCACTCTGCGGGGTCTCATTTACAAGGACACTAACCTCACTCATGAGCGCCCCCAACCATGACCTAATCACCTCCCAGAGGCCCCACCTCCTAACCCCATCCCATTAGGTCTTAGAATTCCAACATGTGAATTTGGGGGGCTACAAACACTCAGACCATTGGCCTGGAAGTACCCCCTTTCTGCTGTAAGGGAGCCTTAAGAAGCGGCCCGTCATGTGAACCAACCAACCAGAAGCCAAGACTCTCTAGGAGAAAGTGGAGGGTGAAGTGTGTCCCCAGGGCATTTCCACCCAACCTGGAGAGTTGTGTAGACTAGAACTTAGAAAGCCCCAGTCTCGCCTGAGCGCCTCCTTCACAAACAGGGAAACCAAGGGCAAATGAGACTCAGCTACCAGGTCTTTGCTGACAATCGCAGACACAGGAGCCAATGTGTGCCTTCTAGACAGGGAGCTTGAGAAAGCCAGGGGCTGCTGTTGGCAATCGACTGACTGGAGCCTCGGGACCCCGCCCTCCTCCGCTGATCGAGCAGGGACTAGAGGCTGCACTCAAATTAGAAACTAGTGGAAAAGGTGCCAGTGACGCAAGTTTCCGATGCATGATCCCACTGACTATAAATACCAGAGAAAGAACACCCTGGTCAGGGACAACCAATGCCCACACAGGGCCTGGTATGCATGGTGGCCAGAACCAGGCCAGAGAAAACACCTGGGTTCAGGAGTCAGAGACACCCAGTAAAGCTCTGCTGTGTCACCTGCTGGTACTGAGCAAGTCTCAAAACCCCTGTCTGTTTGTCCTCTACGTGGGTTAAGAGTCACCTACCCCTCACGATTCAATGGCACAGAATTCCTGAATGACGGGTCCCTTGTTTTTCTGGCCCCATCTCCCTGGAGCCCAATCCTACCCGATTCCAAGAGCAGAACAATCCTGAAGGTGACAACCTATCTGGGCAGGAGCTCCCCAACAGCCAGGCTCTACCTCCCCACCCCCAAATCCTCCCACCTAAATCTGGAAATTGAGAGATGAGTGCGCCTGGCCGAGCAGGCTGCCTGTCTCACCTTCAAGGAAGGTGGCGCTCTCCTGGATGTAGGCCCCAAGTTGCTCAAAAATGCCATTGATCTTCTTCTTGGCAGTGACGAAGTGCTTGAGTGGGGAAGCATTCACCTCAGCCATGTGTCTCTTGTCCTTCTTGACTGTGACGATGGAGTTGCACCGGGGGAAAAGCAGGGACATCGCGCTGCAAAAGAAGACAGTGTGAGGGAAGCCAGGGACACCCAGCGCGGACGTTCCGCTAGGGCCGCGGCAAGGTGCAGTGGGAGGTCTGGGGCCAGCTCTGGGGACCACCAAGAGCACGGGCCCTCCAGGACTAGACCCGGGTTGGCAAGATGAGAGTAGGATGTGACCGCTGAGAACCTGTGGGCAGTTTCCCTGTCACAGGGTACAGGCACTCGGCTGGAGCCAAGGCCCTGCATTGAGGCCTTGGGCTGGCTGATCCTCACCTACTGACCAGGGGCAGGCCCTGCCCGCACCCCCTCAGAGGGCCAGGCAGAAATCAGGAAGGGACACACGGAGAGCCCACCTCTCAGCCTTAGGCAGAAAAGCGTGACTAAAATCTCACTTCTTTCCTACACATCACGCACCTGAGAGAAAGCACTGAATACCAAAAACAGTGAGAGCAAAGTGACACTCAAGGTCCATGACCCCCAACACACTCCCCTGGCCAGTGTGCTGTCCAGGTCACGATGGCCCTAATTCCTAACAGTCTTTTGTTTTCATTTTTAATGGTGGTTGGGAGTGGACAAGGATGGGTGATGCTCAAGTGACAGAGGTCTACTTCTGCTGTTTACTTAAAAACATGTTATCAGTCTCTTTCATTATAAACGTGTACCCTCTAGAAAATGTAGAAACCAAAGGAAAAATCCATAACCCCACCACCATTCTATGACAACCACTAAGAACACCTGCTTCTCAGCAGTCTGTTTCTGGGGAGGTAGCTCTCTTGCTCTTGATCACACACACATCTTTAGGGCTCATATTTTTCAAATAGCAGTGATATGTTAGGGGCTGTGAAGCTTAACTCCAAAGTTCTAGAGATCTTTGGTCAAACTCCAGAGAGGCAAACAGACCAGAGAAGGTGGCTGGTAATCTCTGCTCCCGCAAGTGCCTGCTCCTGCAGAACCCTCAGATCCTGGATGTCAAAGGGCAAAGGCTCCTCCAAGGATGGGGGTAGTGTGCAGAGCTGCGTGTGCCTGGTCCTATGGTTCCACACCCAGTAAATTCTTGTGGGCCACTTCCTCCCCAGCCGCTCCCGTCACAGCACGTCAGCTGTCAGAGCCAGCACTCAGCACTCACTGCACCTGGGATGAGGAGGCTCACGAGTGACACACACAAGAAATCTCCCAAGGGTGCCAAAGGTCACTGAACAAGCGCCTGAGAAGCAGAAAGAACATCTAGAGAAAGTGTAAAACAACTGAAAACTGGCTCTCAGGATTTAATCATCCCAGAGGGCAGCCCCAGTGGCTCAGCGGTTTAGCACCACCTTCAGCCCAGGGTGTGATCCTGGAGACCCGGGATCCAGTCCCACGTCGGGCTCCCTACAGGGAGCCTGCGTCTCCCTCTGCCTGTGTCTCTGCCTCTCTCTGTGTCTCTCTGCCTCTCATGAATAAATAAATAAAATTTAAAAAAAAATCATCCCACAGAGTAGACAGACCCACAGGGAAATAACAACATTTCACCTAAACCTACAAATTACTTCCTTAATGCTTTCTAGGGAGACAGGAGAGAGAAATAACTGTATGTCCATTTCTACCTTCCTCCTCAGTAAAACTCACAACTGATTTTCTTAGGGAGGAGGTCATGTGTCATGGACTTCTGAGGTCACGTGAAAGAAGAGGAATTGGGAAGAAACACCACTGGCTCCTCCAAAGCTGAAGAGTGCACTGAAATCAGGCTTCACATGGCCCCGCAGGTGAGACTCTCAAAGAAACAGGGGACGAGTGCAAAAAGAGGAAAGCATCAAAAGGAAAAGAAAAGGGGTACAGGATAGGGTGCGATACAGCTGTAGAGGAGACTGTGGAATCAGACAGAGCTAGGATCAAATTGTCCTCCTTCTTGGCCACATAAACTTGAGCAGGTTATTTAACCTCAGAGCCTGGAATTCTTCACGTGCATGACAAGTGTGACGCCACGCAGACTGAGGAGACACGGTACCTAGTTACAGGTAGTTTCACGTGTTATAAAGCAACAAGAAAAACTCCACTAGCAAGATCACATGACTCTCCCCTCAAATACCCAGCCTTTGGGGAAGGGCAGAGACATCACCACCAACACACCCAGGGCTCCCCCACCACTGCCATAGGGAATCCAGTAAACAGGTCTGCTCAGGGCTGAGGATCTGCAGGGCCCAGCCTGAGAAGCAACTTGCTGGCAGGCAGAAAGTTCCCTGAGATCAGGGAACTAGAAGCATGTGTTTTCAAGTTCTGGGTCATTGTTGCCAAGCCCAAAGGATATAGACCCAAAAACGTTAGTATTTAGTAAGTGTAAGATTCAAAGGCACGCACATTGGTCAAAGCTTGGTGGGTCAAGGTTACATGATCTGCTTGGAGTCACACCAGTCCAGAAGCTAACCTGCTCTCACCACTCCCCGGCCTGCAGCAGCGTGCCCTGGCCCTCCCTCATGGATCCACCTCCAACCCATCCAAACAGTCTGATTTCCCTGGCATGGTTAACTCCCAAGCTGAGGTTCTGTGTTTGTGTTGCTGCTTCTGGCCTGGAATCCTCTTTTTTCACCCATTTGGCATTCCTATTATCCTTCTAGACCCAACTCTAGTGTCACGCTCTCTGTGAAGCCTTCCCTGACATCTCCAAGAAGGACATGCAACCTTACCAGACTTTTGGGTTTTTTAATCACACTGTCTCCTCATCTACCCAATGAGTTACCAGAAAGTCTGACAGAGTCGTGACCTACTTCCATTTCCACTTTCTTCCTCCACAACTGAGAGAGACATGGGTGAGTTAGTGACTGCCCCTTACTGGGAGTGCCTTCTTACCCTTCCATCCCTGGAATACACAAATCTACTTTTTTCTCAAAGAGCAGCTTTTGGTGAATCATCTGTTTCTTAGTGTTTGGAGCTCAGGGAATCAAGAGAGTTGAACCTTTCATATTCCAAATCTGATCCTTCAAAGAGCAAGCTGGACATACATACATGCACAGATGGACCAAAGTTCCAGAATACGCACACACAAGCCAAGACAGGGTCCCCACTATCTTGGGGCTTTGCCTGCTGGCTTCCTATCCTTACAGAGTGGTAGGAAGCAGCTGGGTTCCTGTTCCTCCTCTGGGAAGCCCTGATGGGCCTTACTTTAGGGCAGGGCTCACCACAGGCATGTGGAGGCCAGTCCCCCGGGGCCAGCTGTGTCAGAGTACCTCTACTATCAGCTATACATTATGTGGCATGCTTCAAGCTGTTGTGATAGCCACAAAATACTCTTCAAGTCATGGTTTCTGATAGTTTACAGAAACATTTCCCATAGTATGGTCCACAAAAATGTAGTACACCCAATGCTACAGGTAAAAATTTATAGACTTGCTAGTTTTTCCATAGTAGAAAAAATTTATAAAACACTATATACCATGGTCGGCCTCCATCAGAGCACATGACCAAAGCAAAGACTTTGGAAAGGAAGGCCTGTTATAAAGACACTAGCTTAACTGTATTTAATGCAACATTTCACAAATGTATCCAAAGGAACTTTTCTTCTATGTAACAGTTTTTTAAATCCTGAGGAACATACTTTGGGGAAAGCCTCATTCATCCTGGTACTTTCCCTCTCCCGCCCCCAAGAAAGTGTTAGGGGCATGGTTATTAACAGATGTTAACCTAAGACCAGAACCAAACCCAATTCTCAACTGAAAAAAAGCTTGACCTCGACCTAGGCTATTAGTTGAGGAGTATTAGGCGTCTTGCACGTGGGAATAGCAGTAACAAAATTCACTGCATGGTGTGTTTGGATCCCAAGCATAGTCCCTGAATCCACACCACCTCCTTACCCAGTTTTATGCACAGCAACTCCTAGCAGGGAAAATAAAATAGGTCCACGGATCGTCTGCTGGCACAACTGGAGCAGAGGAGAAGCTGAGAAATTGAAACAAAAGAGTATACAGGGTAAAGGGAGCGGAGCAGACTCCCAGCAGAGCTGTGATAAGGAGCCAGTCTCTGCTGGGCAGAGAGGGGGAGGGAGGAGCCAGTATAGCAGAGAACAAGGGAGACAGAGACTAACTTCAAGGAGCCCAAAGATTCCAGCCACGTTTTGAACTGTCAATCTTTAAACAGGCTCTCTCCACTACCAGTGAAATCCTCCAGGAAGTAGAAAAGACATACAGTTTTTTTTTTCAACACAGATTGGAAAACTCCAACTCTGTGCAAAGATGACCCCATCCAAGATATGTGCCACTGGGTGGCCAGCAGAGCACACCCCTTTCCATTCAACCCAGATCCAGGGCGCCAGATGTCACAGCCACCACTTACTTTTTAGATAGTGAGAGACCTTCACAGGTTGGGCATCATGGGTATGCTGGAGTCAAAAATGACGATAAGAATCTGAGTTATCTTCTTTCCGGTGTCTCAGGTTGAGGTTGACTACTGATTGTGTTGACTCCACCAATTCTGACTTATTGGAAAGGAAAAGGAGCATGTCAACAAGCAGCATGTTTGAAAAAGCGCACAAAACATGTTTAATCACGTTGGAAGCCAAACAAACTCATCCCCGAGGGAAGCTTAGTCATTGGCCGCACTAGGATAGGATGTGAAGGAAGTGCCCTGGAGAAAAACACAACACACAGGTGGGGACAATCCTGCGTATGCACACACACGTGGTCAGCCATGTGCTGGTGGGAAGCAGGAGCTCTGGGTAAAGGCAGGTCGAGTAAAGGCAGGTCGAGAGAGGAGAGGAGAGGAGGTAGTGCAGGGGGACAAAGACTGGGCTTGAGGATTGTGAAACTGAGGCCGGGGGGGGGGGGGCGGGGGGGGGGAGGAAGAAAAGTAGAACTTATTGAAAGACTAGGTGTGGGGCAACCCAGGTGGCTCAGCGGTTTAGCACCACCTTTGGCTCAGGTCGTGACCCTGGGGTCCTGGGATTGAGTCCCATGTTGGGCTCCCTGCGTGGAGCCTGCTTCTCCCTCTGCCTGTGTCTCTGCCTCTCTGTGTTTTAAATAAATAAATAGATAGATACACAAATACAAAATAAGATAAATATAAATAAAAATCTAAATAAAAAAATAAATATAAATAAATAAAAATAATGAAAATATTAAATAAATATAAATAAAAATTCAAAGAACTAAATATAAATAAAAGTAACAAAATAAATATAAACAAATACAAATGAATAAAATAAATATAAATAAAATAAGTAAATAAAAATATAAATAAATAAAATAGGGATCCCTGGGTGGCGCAGCAGTTTAGCGCCTGCCTTTGGCCCAGGGCGCAATCCTGGAGACCCGGGATTGAATCCCACGTCGGGCTCCCGGTGCATGGGGCCTGCTTCTCCCTCTGCCTGTGTCTCTGCCCCTCTCTCTCTCTCTCTCTCTGTGTGACTATCATAAATAAATTAGAAAATAAATAAATAAGGAAATAAAATAAATATAAATAATAAATAAAATAAATATAAATAAAATAAATATAATTTTTTTAATTTTTATTTATTTATGATAGTCACAGAGAGAGAAAGAGAGAGGCAGAGACACAGGCAGAGGGAGAAGCAGGCTCCATGCACTGGGAGCCCGATGTGGGATTCGATCCCAGGTCTCCAGGATCGCGCCCTGGGCCAAAGACAGGCGCCAAACCGCTGTGCCACCCAGGGATCCCTAAATAAAATAAATATAAATAAAATAAATAAAAATCTAAATAAATATAAATAAAATAAATATAAATAATGAAAATGAAAAAATAAATAAAAATCTAAATATATAAAGTAAATATAAACAAAAATAATAAAATAAATATAAGTAAATAAGAATAGTGAATAAATAAAATAAATATAAATAAGTAAATAAAAATAATAAATATGAATAAGTAAATATAAGTAAAATAAATAAAAACATAAATAAAATATAAATAAATAAAAATAATAAATACTATAAATATAAATAAAATGAATAAAATAAATAAAAATCTAAATAAAATCTAGATAAATAAGTATAAATAAATAAAAACAATAAATAAAATCTTTAATTAAAAAAAAATACATGTGAAAGACTATGTGTGCTAGATGCTATGAAATATCTCACTTAATCTTCGATTCCTTGGGGCAAACAGAAGCTTAGAATCCTTTAAAAAAAAAGGAACGCAAGAGCCTGCTAACAGCGGCCGAGCAGGACCCTGCGGTCAGCCCCCCGCAAAGCGCTGGTTTTTGAGTCGGTGGAGCCGCCTTCCTGCACCCTCGCAGGTCGGGAGGGCGATCCTCTGAGGCTCTTCTGGGAGGAGGCGACAGAAGTGGCAGGAGGAGGGCGACACAGGGTCGGTCCGAGGGCGGCAGCCGGGCAGCTCGGTTAGGGACGCGCCCGGTTAGGGACGCGCCCAGCAGCACCTGCCCTGCAGGGGCTTTACCTTCAGCGGAGGCGTCAGACAAGGGCCGCCCCCGCCCGGGGCGCAGAGGCCGGCAGGGGCAGGGGCCGGGGCCGGGGCCGGGGGCGAGCGCGGGCCCCCGCGAGCTGAGGGGACGCGGCAGGCGGACGCCGCTCAGGAGGCTGGAGGCGACACGGCGACGCGGCCGCGAAGGATGCGAGGGCGGGGCGCCCAGGACCCTCCGGGGACCCCCCTCCGCGGCGAGGCCGCCCGCCTGCCCGGCTCCCGACCCCCCGGCCTTCCAGCGTCCCCGCCGCGCCGCTCAGGACTCGCCGGGCCGGGCCTGGCGCGTCCCCACCCGCGCGGCGCGCTCGCCCTCTCACCTTCACCTTCCCGGCCTCGCGGCGGCCATCATGCCCCCGACGTCACCAGACGGCGCCGCCCGGAGAGAGGCGGGGGGAGGCGGAGGAGGGAGGACGCGCGCGTCACCAGCGCCGCAGCTTCGCCGCGCTGCCCGCGGTCAGTCGTGCGCGGGGGCGGGAGCGGGGCGGCCTCCGAGCTCAGCCCGCCAGACCTCGCCACGCCTCGCGGGTCAGGGGGTCTGCGGCTCCCGCGCCGGGAGAGGCGCCTCCAGCCGGTGGGCTCACCGCCGGGAGCGTCCCAGGCGCATGACGTAAGCCTCGGGACTCCCGCTGCATCATGGGGGCTGTAGTTCCGCCCGACGCCTGTCAGGGCGGGGTGGGCGTGGCCTCGAGCTGTCGAGGGGACCGAGAAAACAAGGGCGTGGATTAGAGGTTCCCGCTCTCTCCTGGATTGCCCCAGAGCCTGTGCCACCTCTGTAATCCCAGCCTGCGTTTTGTAATTTTAGAGAAGCGCTCTTAAGAGGAGGCCAGGAAAAAAAAAAAAAAAGAGGAGGGCAGGAAGCAAAGTTGGAGCTGCTGCCCTTCAGGTGACTTTGAGGAAGCAAGGACAGCAACAGGCACTGAACAGGCAAGGTACCTAACATGCATCGCCTGGAGGCTCAGAGGAGAGGTCACCCCGGATCACATATGGCAGATCATGGGCCTCATCATGTGCCAGGCACTAGGACACAGCAGTAAACAGGTGGCCTGGTGGCCTCAGCCACAGCAGGGAAGGCCCCTACCAGTCACATGTGGCTATGGGGCCCCTGAGAGGTGACCAGAGCCCACTGGGACGTGCTGCAGACTTAGCACCAAAAAAAAAAAAAAAAAAATGTGGGCACCTAGCTGGCTCTGTTGGAAGAGCATTTGACAACCCTTGATCGCTAGAGTCATGAGTTTGAGCCCCACATTGGATACAGAGATTACTAAAAACTTTAAAAAAAAAAATCAGTAAGCTTAAAAAATGTGAACATGGGGACGCCTGGGTGGCTCAGTGGTTGAGCATCTGTCTGCCTTTGGGCTCAGGGCGTGATCCTGGGGTCCTGGGATCGAATCACGCAGCATGCTCCCCACAGGACACCTGTGTCTCCCTCTGCCGGAGTCTCTGCCTCTCTCTCTGTGTCTCTCCTGAATAAATAAACAAAATCTTTTTTTAAAAAAGGTAAACTAGGGGATCCCTGGGTGGCGCAGTGGTTTGGCGCCTGCCTTTGGCCCAGGGCGCGATCCTGGAGACCCGGGATCGAATCCCACGTCGGGCTCCCGGTGCATGGAGCCTGCTTCTCCCTCTGCCTGTGTGTCTGCCTCTCTCTCTGTGACTATCATAAATAAATAAAAAAAATTAAAAAAAAAAATTTAAAAAAGGTAAACTAGGGATCCCTGGGTGGCGCAGCGGTTTGGCGCCTGCCTTTGGCCCAGGGCGCGATCGTGGAGACCCGGGATCGAATCCCACGTCGGGATCCCTGCATGGAGCCTGCTTCTCCCTCTGCCTGTGTCTCTGCCTTGTCTCTGCCTTGTCTCTGCCTCTCTCTGTGTGACTATCATAAATAAATAATAATAAAAAAAATTTAAAAAAAAATAAAATTAAGTTCATCTATTTCTTTTTACTGTTTAAAATGTGGCTACTAAAACATCTAAAATGGCGTAAAACTGGCTCGCTGTGATATTGTGGTTTGTAATAAATATGTATTTGGTCTTCATCCACTGTTCCTGGGACTTGAGTGTCTCGTGTTATTCATAAGGAGCCCCTTTCAACCACACCTGAATTTATGTAAATGGGGTAACTTTTGGAAACCCGGTAAGTTTGGCGGGGGGTGTTGCTGGGGGAACCAACAAGGTGACTAGAGGGTTGGAACTTTCAGCCTCATTACCTGTAAGCAGTCTTGACATAAGAAAAATCACTTTAGGGGATCCCTGGGTGGCTCGGAGGTTTAGCAGTACCTTCAGCCCGGGGCTTGATCCCGTGATCCTGGGATTCCGGGATCGAGTCTCAGGTCGGGTTCCCCACATGGAGCCTGCTTCTCCCTCTGCCTGTGTCTCTGCCTCTCTCTCTCTCTCTCTCTCTCTGTGTGTGACTATCATAAATAAAAAAAAAAAAATGATAGTTGATTTTGTCTGTCTCATGAAGTTTCCGTAGGTCATTGTTGGGAAGAAGAAGGTTGAATAGATAAAAAGGTTTGTAGATAAACTTTATTTTTTTTAAGATTTTATTTTTAAGTAATCTCCACACCCAATGCAGGGCTTGAACTCACAATCCCGAGACTGAGTTGAACGCTCCACTGACTGAGCCAGTCAGGCGCCCCTGTAAGTAGACTTTTAAAGAGTTTCCAAAATCTTTGGTAATTTAAAACTGTGAAGCTTTGCTAGCTTAAAGAAGAAATCAGGTTCAAGTCATTTGCTATCTAAGTCTTTTCCAAGTAAGATTCTGGTCTAACAGCTCACAATTGCTCACTACTTAGTTTCCACTAGAAATTAAGGTTTCTAACGGTTAGAGATATAATGAAGACTACTGAAAATAGTAAGGGAAACAACTCTATGCAAGGAAAGATACATGTTTCTGGTGAGGAAGGAATGAGGAATGGGAATACATTCTTTTTAAAGAAAAAGAAAGTAATTTTGTCCTAAAATGAGATTGGTTGTTTATTCTTCTTTTTCAACACTTAAAAAAAAAAAAACCCTTCTTTTTTTTAAATTTTTTATTTATTTATGATAGTCACACAGAGAGAGAAAGAGAGGCAGAGACACAGGCAGAGGGAGAAGCAGGCTCCATGCACCGGGAGCCCAACGTGGGACTCGATCCCGGGTCTCCAGGATCGTGCCCTGGGCCAAAGGCAGGCGCTAAACCGCTGCGCCACCCAGGGATCCCAAAAAACAAAACTTCTATTTATTAAATAGTCTCTACCCCCAACATAGGGCTCAATATCCATGACCTTGAGATCAAGAGTCACATATTCAGACAGCCAGGCACTCCCTTGGTTTACTCTTTTTTTTCTTTTTGTTTTTTTTTTTTTGAGGCAGAGCACAAGCAGGGGGAGGGGGAGAGGGAGAGAGAATCCCAAGCACACACCATGCTCTGTGTGGAGCCTTGTGTGGAACTTGATCTCAGGACCCCAAGATCATGGCCTGAGCTGAAACCAAGAGTCCCTAAAAAAAATAAAAAATTAAAAACCTTTGTTTACAATTTCTAATCAAGAGTAAATCAAGAGGCGCCAAGCAATGTTTATATCCAGTGTAGAACTCAAACCTACAACCCTGAGACGGAGAGTCACAAGGTCCACTGCCTGAGCCAACCAGGCACCCTTACCCATTGCATTTTTGTTAATTTTAGTTTTTGTTTATTTTTTAAAGATTATTTATTCATTTATTTTAGAGAGAGGTAGTGAGACAGAGAGAGCACAAGCAGGGGGGAAGCAGAGGGAGAGGGAGAAGCAGATTCCCAGCTGAGCAGAGAGCCTGACTCGATCACAGGACCCTGGGATCATGACCTGAGCCGAAGGCAGACTCTTAACTGAGCCAGGTGCCCCCCATGGCCATTTTTGAGTCTTCTGTCATTTATAAGTATTGTTCTGATGCTCTTATAAACATATTTAATCTTCAAGGAGATTCCTGGAAGAGACTTTTCATGAATACAGGTTTCTGATACACTTCAGATCATAAAACTAAACTGGAGTAAGAATTTTTGGAACTAATAGAAAAACTGCTTTCAGACAAGAATACTGTGGGACTAAATGAACTGAGGACAATGATGATAGTTTTTATGACTCTTATTTGAAACATTGCCGGTTCTCTTATGTTTGCTCTTCCAGATTGAAGGAAACGTTTTCTCTTAACATATTTAAGACTTACAGAAGTTTGGTAAAATACTCCTTGGCGAACAAATGGAAACATTTATCGTTTTCTCCCTACGTGATCCCCTCTAGAATTTGGAAACTCTCAGCAAGTATTCTTCCCCTGAGGACAATTACAGTTATTTGAATAAATTAGGTAAAAATCTGTTCTCCTTGTAAAAGGACACCATTGGAAACATTGGTTTACTATCTAAGGCTTTGATTGGAAGATCATACTTGAGAGAGACATGCAGACTCTGATGTGACCGGACAGCTTTTTTTTTTTTTTTTTTAAGATTTTAATTCTTTTCAAAGATTTTATTTATTTGAGAGAGAGAGAGAACATGAGCCAAGGAGAAGCAGGGGGATGGGCGGAAGAGAAGGAGAAGCAGACTCCTTGCTGAGCAGAGAGCCCATTGAGGGGCTTGATCATGGGATCATGACCTAAGCTGAAGGCAGACACTTAGCCAACTGAGCCAACCAGGAACCTCAAGAATTTATTTTATTTTTTAAAGATTTTATTTATTTATTCATGAGAGACACAGAGAGAGAGAGGCAGAGACACAAGCAGAGGAAGAACCAAGCTCCCTGTGGGAGCCCAATGCAGGACTGGATCCCAGGACCCCGGGATCACGCCCTGAGCCAAAGGCAGATGCATAATGGCTGAGCCACCCGGGTGTCCTGAATTATTTTTTTTTAAAGTAATCTCTATAGCCAACATGGGGCTTGAACTCACAACCCTGAGATCAAGAGTCACACACTGTACTGACTGAGCCAACCAGGAACCCTTAACCAGACAGCTTTAAGAACTAAGATTGACTTTATGGAACCAATGAAAGCTCTTGGAAAAATCAGCCTGATACCCTGCTCACAGGATTCCCAGAAACCTTTTCCAGGCAGCTTGCAACTTTAACTCTCCCTGATGCCGAAAACCGAATAAGCAATTAATCACATAATTCACCTAGGGACTGTTGTGTGTGCCCTCAACAAATATGCAAATATAAGCCTCCCTTTAGCAAACGGAATAAACTCGAGTCCTGTGAATCAAGTGACTGGGTTTGTTGGATGACCTGGGTGTCAGGGTCAGCTCAGGATCAGTTCAGCCCTATCAGGACAGGACCTGACGTGGGGCTATTAGCCACTCACTCTTCTAGGAAGCTACAAGATGCAGCTCCCGGGATCCCTCGCTAACAGCTACAATCCCAGGGATCAAGGTATTTGGTCCGTGCACCTGTAACTTGCCGGTAGAAACGTGTCTCTGCTAGGTTGCAACAGTCCACCTAAGTCCCGTGCTCCAGTGAGGATATGAAAAGTTACAGCCCAAGCCCTCTGCTCCCCAGACTTATCTAAATGCAGCACCAAGAGTTTCGCTCCTCGGGGCACCTGGGTGGCTCAGTTGGCTCAGCATCGACTCTTGGTTTCTGCTCAAGTCATGATCTCAAGGTCTTGAAATCGAGTCCTGTATCAGGATCTGTGCTCAGAGCAGAGTCTGCTTAAGATCTTCTCTCCTCTGGGGGATCCCTGGGTGGCTCAGCAGTTTGGCGCCTGCCTTTGGCCCAGGGTGTGATCCTGGAGTCCCGGGATTGAGTCCCGCATCGGGCTCCCTGCATGGAGCCTGCTTCTCCCTCTGCCTGTGTCTCTGCCTCTCTCTCTCTCTCTCTGTGTGTATCATAAATAAATAAATAAATCTTAAAAAAAAAAAAATCTTCTCTCCTCTGCCTCCCCCCCAATAAATAAATAAATCTTTAAAAAAGAGAGTTTCACTCCTCTAACTAGGGAGACCACAACTTCTTGCTCGTTCTCAGCAGGAAGCAGTTATGCTTCCTGACTTCTGCCCAAGACCCCTCAAGCACGAGGAATGCAACAGCTCAAGGTGTGTGTTGTGGGGGGCACCGTAGAAGCAGGCCAGGAGCCAGCCTAATCCTTTCAGGGACGATAAATAGTGGCAAAACTCCCAGTGTTGATTCCAAGGAGCGAGCTGGTGCACATTCTTGAGGTATCTCTGCGGGACCCAAGCCCCTTTGAGCACTCAGATACCAGACCAGAGAATTGAAAATGCGGACCCCAGCCTGCCCAGTCCCATGCACCTTTGCCCGTTGCACCAGCCCTTCATGAACAGGTGTGCGCTCTTACCTTGAAACTTCCCTAGTTTTGTTGTTGGGGAGACGCTGCTTGGGAAATATCCCCAGTGTTCCCCTTACTTGTTGCACAGAAACCACTTCCTCTTCCTGTTCTTTGGCTTGGTTCTGTCTTTTAGTGACACCCACAAGGAGACCAAGCCAGTTTTGGGGAACACACTCCCTCAACCTCCTGGGAGGGGAGGGGGCTGCAGGTTGACCGGGTTTTCAATGGCTGAGGGTTTAACCCACCACACCTGTGTAATGAGGCCGCAAGAGCCCGTGAACCAGGAGGGTAGCAGAGCCGCTGGCTTGGTGAACACGTCGAGATGGGGGAAGGGAGGGCCGAGGGAGGGGACAAGCTCCTTGCCCTCCCACTTACCTTGCCCTAACACTCGGAGGAGTTGTGGGAACTTCTAATCTGTAACTCGTCCTTTGGCCGCTTTGGGGACAACCGCAGAGGTGGTGTAGGTGGGGGTGGCGGGGACCCCTAACGCAGCGCCCCTGAGCTGTGGGAGCCCAGGCGCTCTCCAGGCGATGGTGTGGAACTGAGGGCTGTCGGAGATCCTTCTGGGGCCCGCTGGGCCTCGAGCTTGCTTGGTAGGAAGGGCCCCTGCCCCCGCGTCGGGCCAAGGGCAGCGCGTGTGCAACATAAACAACGAGGTCTTCTGTGGGGGGATTCGTGCTCACATCCTTTCTACCAGACAGGCCACGCGGCTCTATCTCCTGTCTCCGGGGCGGAATCTTGCCCCCAGTCCCCAGCGGGAGTCTGTGCGTGGGCTGACCGGCTCACTGGCTCCCAGCCAAACAGGTCGAGGGACCAAACGGGTCGAGGGGACCATGCGGTCCCAGGTGAAGCAGCAGCCTGTGTCCGGAGACTCACTCCCCAGGGGCGGACTGTGAGATGGGGCGCACCCTGTGGCCCGCCGCCCTCCCTTCCTGCACCCTGGCCCCCCTGAGGGGACTGTCCATTCTCAGAGCACAGGAAATGAATTCCATTTCCTTTCTCTGATTTGGCAGAATCTTGCCCAAGTCAGGTGGAGGCCTGGAGGCTCTCCGCCCTTAACATCTGTCTTGTCCACTTCCAGTCGGCTCCCTCCTGCGAGCTCTGGCCTGGGGCCTGGTCACCTGCCTGTGGCCTCTGGTCCGCACTGGGCCTGCACTCACGCTTTCCCTCTGAAACCGTCCCACGCCCTGAGGCCCTCTCTGGCAAGACGGCTTGACCGGCCCACAGTGCTACTGGGGAGGGGCACAGGGCACGGCTGGCGTGCAATTGCACAAGACTTTCCTGTGTCACCTACTTCTGTTCCCAGTGACTTTTTCTTGGACAGGAATTGATTTGTAATCAGAAAAAGGTAGCACTCAGGACGCCTGGGTGGCTCAGCGGTTGAGCATCCGGCTGTGGCCCAGGGCGTGACCCCGGGGTCCCAGGATTGAGTCCCACATCGGTTCCGGGCAGGGAGCCGTCTTCTCCCTCTGCCTGTGTCTCTGCCTCTCTGTGTCTCTCATGAGTAAATAAATAAAATCTTAAAAAACAAAAAAATGTTAAAAACAGCACTGAGATGCACACTGGTGTATGCACAAATCTGCTCAAAAAGGTTGCCCGAGAGACAGATTAGGCATGGTCGCTTCTGGGGAGACCTCTAGCCAGGGCTGAAATGGGAAAAGGATTAAGATTTGCACTACAGGGATCCCTGGGTGGCGCAGCGGTTCGGTGCCTGCCTTTGGCCCAGGGCGCGATCCTGGAGACCCGGGATCGAATCCCACATCGGGCTCCTGGTGCATGGAGCCTGCTTCTCCCTCTGCCTGTGTCTCTGCCCCCCTCTCTCTCCCTCTCTCTCTCTCTCTCTGTGACTATCATAAATAAATAATAAAAAAAAATTTAAAAAAAAAAAAGATTTGCACTACATACAGGGCCCCTGGGTGGCTCAGCGGTTGAGCGTCTGCCTCTGGCCCAGGGTGTGACCCCGGGGTCCTGGGATCAGTCCCACTCAGGCTCCCTGCAGGGAGCCTACTTCTCCCTCTGCCTGTGTCTCCCCCTTTCTCTGTCTCTCAAGGATAAATAAACAAAAACAAAAAAACAAAAAAAAGAAAAAATTCACACTACACAAATTCACCCTGGATCACTAAAAAAAAAAGAAAAAGAAAAAAGAAAAAAATTATTTAAAATTATCTTTAGGATGCATACACAAAACCCCTGAATCTTTTTTTTTTTATTTTTTTTATTTTTTTTTTCCCCTGAATGTCTTTGAAGCGACGACGTCCAGCCCTCCTTAGCCTGGGAAAATGGGCTTTTACAGCCTGGCCACTGCCCACGCCCAGCCAACCTGCATTCTCTGATCCCATCTGTGCTTGCTGGCTCCAGCCACCTGGCCTGGAGTCGCAGCTCCTGGGAAGCTCCTCCCCGTCCCACGTCCCAGGTCCCAGGTCCCACGTCTCAGGCCCTGCTTAGCTGGCATCTGCTACCAGCACTTCTGCTCGGCGCTGCCGGCATCTGGGGCAGGTTAATTCCTGGGGCGAGGGGCCGTCCCGTGCACTGTAGGGTGTTTAAGAGCAGCCCGGCCTCTGACTCTGGGTGCCAGTAGTACTTGTCCCCTCTTTCCTGGATGTCACAACCAAAAATGACTTCAGATATTGCCAAATATCCCCTGGGGAAAGAAATCACCTCAGCGAAGAGGCGCAGCATCGCAGAAAACACTGGTGCTTCCCGCGACGCGCAGCAGGTTTTCCAGCCACCGGGCACTTATCACAGTCACTGTGAACCGAGCTGCGGTGGAGATTCGTCCCCACTGCGGACTGCAGGGCCGGGGTGTGTGTGTGTGTGTGTGTGTGTGTGTGTGGAGGGACCAGACGTCTGGCAAAATCATATTCAAACCGCTGTCCCTCACCACGGGCTTCTGTGAGCTTCCTCGGCTTCCCCGAGCCCACAGGCCTCGCCTACGAAAGCCGCCCCGGCGGGTCCGCAGCCCGGGGCGCCTGAAACGGGCAACGCCCAGCCCGCGGCGCGACGACACACGCCCCATTAGTACGCGCCCGAGGCGTCATCAGTGCCCGGGAGTCTGTGCAGGGCGTGGCGGGGGCCACCAGGAGTGCTCTGCTCTCCGGCCTGTTTGCGGGGAGGGTGGTCAGCAGAGGCTCCAGGGAGGAGGGAGCACTTGGCGCCGATCGCACCCCAAGCGGCCAGCACCGCGCTCGCGTGTAAGGCTTTGCGGAATACACGAATGACACGGGGACACACAAAATGCAAGTCACCAAGAGTGCCGACACAGCCTTCCTGGCCAGTCACGGGCTCTTAAACACCTCCCTGTGGACATACTCGCCCTGCCCTGACACGTGCACACTCGCCCCCCCCCGCCGATCTCCCAACTCTGTGGTTTGAATGACCTTTAATAGAAACTCTCCTATTTCCGACTGTCTGTCCCTCTCTCCAGGGGCATCCGGGACAGGGCGATCCACTGCAGTGCGTGCACGTCGCACTCCCTCCCCCCACGCGGAGGATGGAGCTGTGGCATGACAGCTGTCCAGTCTCCCGGGAGATTTTCTGAGTCATCATCTCCAGGGAACAACGTTCGCTCCCACGATGGGAGCCATGGAGGAAGGGGCTTCAGCAGCCCCGGGGGGCGGGGCGGGGGCTGGAGTCTGATCCAGGTCTCTGTGTCTGCCCCAAGCCTGGAGCAGAAATCCTGGGGCTGCAGCTCTGCTGGGAGAAGCTGGGGGCTGCCTTCTCACCCCTAGGGCTCTCTGGGCAGCTGGCTGAGCCCCCCTTCTGCTCGAGTCCCGCCCACGGAAGAAGCAGAGGAAGAGGCCTGGGCCTTTCAGGAAGACGGGTGGGAGAGGACGAGTTGCTACGGAGGGATGAGCAGGAACAGTGTCTCCGTAGGCTGGGCCCGGAGCACCAGGGAAGCCCCAGCCGAGGGGGCGGGCTCCGCCTCTGGCTGGGGGCCAGATCTCTCCAACGGCGACTCCGAGAGCAGTGGATGGAGGTCAGGAGCCTGGAGGCTGGGAGCACGGGGCCCCAGGAGCTGCTGGGCAGTGGTTGTTGGCAAAGAGCAGAGGTCCAAGGTGGCCCGGCCTGGCCAATTAGGGGTCAACGAAGGACACGGCGATGTAGCGGGTGCCCCTGGTGGTGGGGAGCCCCTCGTGGTAGTGCGTGAGTCTCCCGGGGTGCATGAGGGTCCAGCCCTTCCGTGGGGCTCGGATGGAGCAGTTGTAGCGCAGGAACCGACAGCCCCCGCCCTGGAAGACGGGAAGCGTCAGTCCTACCCGAGGCCGGGCCCTGCCCCCCGTCCTACCGCCGTCTGAGCCCCTCCAAGCCCAGGCAGCCCAGCGGCCCTGCAGGGACAGCGCGGGCCTTGGAGCCAGGCAGCCGCGGGCACACGTCGGTGACGTGCTTTACTTTGTGACCAACCTGGGCCTCAGTTCCCCCTTCTGGGAAACTCGCAGGGTCATGAGGCTTCACTGAGATGAGACAAGGTAGGAGCTGAGGGCCTGGTTTCTCAGCCTCAGCACTGTGTGGACATCTGTGGCCAGAAGATTTTTTTTTTTCCATTGGGCCAAAAAACACGTGGCATAAACTTTCCCGTTGGGAACATTTTCTAAGTGTGCCGCTCGGTGGTACTAAGCACGTGTGTGCTGTTGTACAGCCCTCGTCGCCGGGGGCCGGGTAACTCTCTTGCTGGGGGGCTGTCCTGGGCACCCTGGCCTCTCCTTGCTAGCTGCCAGCAGCACCCCCACAGTTTCACAACCGAAAATGTCTTCGGATATTGCCAATGTCCCCCGGGGGTGGAGAGGACAAAATTGTCCCCTTAGGAGAGCCCCTCGTACATGGTGAACTCTCAAAAATGTGAGAGGTGTTTGTACGAGTGTGTTTCGCTGCAGCCAGCCCAGGCCTGAGTCCTCGAAACACTTAGAAACAGCAGCTCATGGAGGGAGTAAGTGAATGAGTCACACCCAAGGGCCTCCCATGGGGGCCTGAGGTCCCCGGAACTGTGCCCTCTCCCCGCCACGTCTTCCTGGTCTCCCCAGCTCTCTCCTCCAGCCACAAGCCTGAGCCCCACACCCGGAGTGACCCGGTCCCCCCATTCTCAAAGCAGCCCTCTCGCTTCCAAGAATTACAGACACCCTAAACTCCTCACCACGAACGGCTCTCAGCCTTGGGTGCTTACTGAGCGTCCCTGAGCTCACGGGATTCTCGCAGCATCTACGCAGGGTGCTCTACGTTTCCCCGTCTAAGACACCAGCAGACTGACAGCCTAAGGGACATGCCTGAGGCCCCAGAGCTGGCGGGTGGGCCTCAGGTCCACGCAGCCTGACCTCTGACCTCCTGTGCCCCTGCATCTAAAGACCTCTCCTTCCCTCCCTCCCGACAGCACAGAGGCCTTCCCCTTCCAGCAGCCCGGCAGGCACCCCATCTCTCGGGCTCTCAGGTGCTGGGCCCCCGGGCCCCGGGGCCTGCTCAGCCGCCCTGCGAGCTGCTCACCTCGTAATCCACGCCCACCCGGTTCAGGGCAATGTTGATGGTGAACGTGGAGGCGTCGTGGTGCGGCATGAGCGAGGGCTGCTCGTCGGGCTTGTAGCGGACCACGAAGGCCAGGTCGAACTGGGCCTGTGTCGGGGGGAGCGGGGGAGAGAGGGGGGCCGCTGAAGAGCAGGAGAGGCAGGGGTGCACAGAAGGGCCCCCCCCCCGCTGGCCTCACGGACGCTGGCACCCCGAGGGCAGGTTTCACGCTGTGCTCCCCAGTGCCTGGCCCCAGGGAGGCTGTCAGAAAAAATGTGCAGGGGGAGGACCAGACAGAAGGATGGGAAGGAAGGGAAGGGGAGGGGGAGGGGGAGGGGGAGGGACTGCATCTAACCCTGACAACCTTCGGTGGCTACTAGGCAGGTGGAAGCAGGTGTCTGGAGAAAACTTGTGTGTGAGGCAGTGACAGGGAAGGAAGGAGGGGGAAAGCCAAAGGGGCAGGTGCCAGGCGCTCAGTGGAGAGCCCCAGAGGAAGGCGTCGCAGAGGCGGGATTTAAAGACGTGGGGGAGGAGTCAGGGGGGTGACGAGGTGGGCTGCCCCCACCCTGGACTCTTCCAGAAGCTGCCACCCACCCCCCATCGTGGGGGGAGGCCTCACTCCCACCTGGAGACCAAATATTCAGGCCTCTCCCTGGAGCAGAGAGGGACTGCGCTCTCTGCTTTCCCGCTGCCACCCCGCCCCCGCCCCCGCCACCCCATAGCCGCTGCCTCGGGGGCGCACCCACCCTGGTGTAGTAGCCCGGATAGAGCTTCTCCGTCATCGGGGCGATGTACTCCACCAGGAACTTATGCCACTCCCGCTCGAAGCTGATCTGGTTCATGTGGATGTCGATGGTCGGCACGTTTTCGTAGCCGCCCTGGATGCGGTTGTCCTGGAGGTGACCAAGAAGGGCGTGGTAAGCGGGATTCGGAGAGGCCGCAGGGGTGCAGCCTGCTTCTCCCTCCCCTCCGCCCCTCCCTGCTGCTTGGGGCTGCTCGTGCACGCGCGCGCTCTCTCCCTCTCAAATAAAATCTTTTTTTTTTAAGATCTTATTAATTCATGAGAGATACAGAGAGAGAGAGGCAGAGACACAGGCAGAGGGAGAAACCGACTCCACGCAGGGAGCCCGATGTGGGATTCGATCCCGGGTCCCTGGGGTCACGCCCTGGGCCAAAGGCAGATGCTCATCTACTGAGCCACCCAGGCATCCCTCAAATAAAATCTTTTTAAAAAAGGAATTTAAGGGGATCCCTGGGTGGCGCAGCGGTTTGGCGCCTGCCTTTGGCCCAGGGCGCGATCCTGGAGACCTGGGATCGAATCCCACATCGGGCTCCCGGTGCATGGAGCCTGCTTCTCCCTCTGCCTGTGTCTCTGCCTCTCTCTCTCTCTCTGTATGACTATCATAAAAAAAAATAAATAAATAAATAAATAATTAAAAAAAAAAAAAGGAATTTAAAAATGCTCCCTGAACTTGGGGTGCCTGGGGCGTTCAGTGGGTGAGGTCATGACCTCAGGGTTGTAGGATCGAGCCCCAGGTCCGGCTCCACGCTGAGCATGGAGTGGAATCTGCTCAAGATTCTCCCTCCCGGCTCCCTCCTGGCCCCCTCTGCCCTCCCCCCCTGCACCTTCCAGGATGAGCACAGGTGCAGGATTCCTCCTCCGGGGAACACACAGCCTCTCAAGCCCACAAGCCACTTGTTTCTGCTTTCTGATGAGTGTGGCAGGGATGTTCCCAACCCTCCCTCATCCCACAGCGGCTCCTCCCTCCCCCGTTACACACTCAGTCTGGTGAAGGAAAAGCTAAATCATCCTAATCACGAAACAGGAACTGGAAACCTAGCAACTGAGGGTGAAGGCAGCTTAGAGACCCCCGCTCCATCCCATCGCGATGCCCCTAGACTCCTAAGTGCCAGGGCCCCCATCCGAAGAGCCCCAGAGAGGCTGGCCAGCTCAGGGAAGAGCGCCCCGAGGGCAGGTGTGTGCAGAGGCCCCGAGCCCCAGCACCACCCCACCTTGTTATCTCCCAGAGACCACTGGCCGTAGTGCTCCATCTCCTCTACCAGCTCGTCACACGCCGTCTCCGTGAAGATGGGGAACCAGTAGACATCCGGGCAAGGCTGGGGAGGGCGGGGACTCAGTGCCAGGTCCCGAGGGCCCCGCTGCCCTTTCCTCCGGCCCCCCGGGGCAAGGCCTCCCATGCAGCTCAGGCCCTTCCCCGCAGCCTGGTCGGGGAGCCGCTCACGGGGAAGGCTGTGGAGCTGGGCGCCAGCCCTTCCAGGCCGAGGCCCCTCACAGGCTCCAGGCCCCGCAGCTTCTCGCTACTGGCCCCTGGCCCACAGCGGAGAGCACATTCGGGGATGTCTTTCCTCCTCGCCTGGGTCGCAGGGGAAACCCAAGGTCCCAAGGCCCCTGCAGACTCTGGCTGGGAAGCACCAGCAGGAGGGCCATCCTACTACCCTTTCTCTTGCCCAAGCGCAGCCCGAGCACCCAGTGGTGCCTCCCGTCCTCCCCTGGGGCAGCGGTCTCCTCCCTCTGCCCTTCATCCCCCTCAGCAGATCCTAGAGGTGCCCCGTCCTTACCATCTCGACCAGCTTCCCGGCCAGGGCTTTGGTGTAGTTCTCATGGATGTACTTCTCCTTCCAGTCCTGGAGGGTGGGGAGGGCAGTTGGGCTCCTCAGGCCCGGCCTGGGCCAGCGGGGCCCACCCCTTGCCCAGCTCCACGAGATGCTCTAAGAGGGGGTTCCTCCCCCGGGGCCCCGTGTGACAAGGGTGACTGTGTGCCTGTGAGAACTGGGTCTGCACGTGAACCTACACGTGTGTGCATGTGTGTGCCACAGGCTCACTACGTCTAGGAATGCTGTCCACACTTGCTCTCGCTCTGGTTTTCATGGCCCCCACCCCCCCGCAGCGAGCGAGGCTGGGGCAGCGTACCCATTTAAGGGACAACGGGGGCCCCAAAGACGGAGAGGCTCAGCCAAGTCACCACAGGCCAGGACCTCATCCTGCTCCCTCCTCCGCCGCTAGACGGCGCTGCCTCTGCAGGGCCCTCCCCTCCTCACCCTAACGCAGCTCTGTCCCCAGGGTGGCCCCAGGGGCGCCAGCCCTTCTCAAGCAGTGCAGGAGGCCCCCCGCCACCGCAGAGTCACTGGGGTCCCTCCCCCCGCCGCCCACCCAATTGAGCCTCACCTCGGGGTTGCTGAACACCTCCCACAGGTCGTTGTGGAGGTGGCTGGTCTGGTAGCTGTCCAGGGACAGCAAGTGGCCAAAGGTGTGCCGGTTGGTCAGGAACATGAACACGTCCTGGGGAGAACAGGCTGGATGCACACTCGCCCCCAGCCCCACGCACGCCCCCCAAAGGCTCGGCTGCAGCCTCCCCTGCCCGGGAAGCTGGCGGTCACGGAACCGCGTGAGGGTTGCCCCATCTCATCTCCCCAGCACCCAGCCCAGGCCTGACGAGGGGCACAATCAAGGAAGGCTTCCCGGAGGACCGGACAGAGACGGAAGAACAAATGTGTAAAAGCAAAGGATGGCGTCCGGTCCTCAAGTTTTGGGCCTGGCGAAATGTCACCACGCTGCCACCTTGAAACGGTAACCGCGGGGACATGCTGGGTGGGGCACAGCCGGTAGGGCAGGGTGTCTCCTGGGCACCTGGAGTGTATTTAGGCGGAAAGTTTAGTTTTTTCCGGCCCTGGTGAAAATGTAAATAAAGCAGATGGGTGCAGAAACTGGGTCCCCAAGGTCCCCAAGACCCCAAGGGTCGGCTCCCACGCCTGGTGTCCCAGGTGCCCCCACGCCCCAGGCCCTGGCATCTCCAGGTGTGAGGCAACAGAGACACCTCCCCATCGAGACGGCCTCCTACTGCGCGGCCCGGGCTGACCTGCTGCCGGATGTTGGCACAGAAGGCCATGTCGGGGTCCAGCCTGCTGTGGTGGAACAGGTCCGTGTGCTGCAGCTCGGCCCGCAGGGCACTGCCCTTGATCAGGTAGACGTTCGAGATGTAGGGCACGTTCCAGACGCCACTGAGGACGAGAGAGGAAGATGGAGGGGACCACAGGCTGGGGGACGGGGAAGTCACAGGCTGGGAGGGCGCCCGGGTCCAGGACAGCTGTCGGGAAGTCCTTCTGTGTGTCTCCCCGGCCTCGGGTCCAGCAGGAACTCGAGGGCAACAGGGACAGGTCCACTGGGGGAGACAGATGAGGGGTCCCCATCCTGCAGGTACTCACACACGCCGCCCCTGCACGATGTCCACATAGTCCTCGGAGCGGGCGTAGTAGCCATCTGCGCTCAGCGCGCCCCAGAAGTTGGACCACAGCCTCCCGTGGCGGGTCATTAATGGCGCGATGACGTTCCTGAGGAAGGGAGCACCTCAGTGGGAGTCCCTCTGTGCCCCCCGCCCCCCGCCCAGGGCACCTGGGGCAGATCCGACCAGGTCAGGGATGGAGAGGACACCTTTCAACCCGCCAGCCCCTTGGGGTGGGGCCTGGAGCGGGGTCTGGCCAGCTGGTAGGGGGCCCCTGCGACGGGCAGCGGGAGCCGAGCAGAGGCGGGAGGGGTGGCAGCGAGGGGGGAACAGGCTGGACCGAGGCGGGGGTGCAGGGCTGCGGCCAGCCCAGGGTGGGGGCCCCAGGTGAAGGCAGAGAAGGCAAGCAGGGCGGGCTCAGAGGGGCTGCCTGCTGGCCGTGGGCACCCCCAGCCTCACTTGTTCTGCTCGATCAGCAGGCGCAGGGTTTTAGGCTCAGTCAGGGCCACGTCGGCATCCACGCTGAAGTAGTAGGTGCAGCCCCGGTCCCGTCGGCACAGGTCCCTGCAGGCCGGGTCCCCGGGTCAGCGCGGCTGGGGCTCTGGCGCTAGCCTCTGCCCGACCAGGGTCCCGGAGCGGCCCGGCGGCTGTGCTCCCAGGCCCGCCCCCTCCACGAGCTCAGGGAGCCAGCCAAGGGTCTTCAGAGGGCTCAGGCCCGCCCGGTGAGGTTGGGACCCGCAGCCCCCGGGCCCTGAGACCCAAACCCTGAGCTGCGAGGCCAGAAGATGAACCCCCAGAGCTCACTCAGCCACTGGCGCCAGGTGCCCTGCAAACTGCGGTGCTGGGGACAGCATGGCCCCCGACAGGTCCCTACGCTGCCCCGGGCCAGGGCGCCACCGGGTCCTGCCCTTTGGAAGCACGGTCTGGTTCCCCGGACCCAAAGCCTTACAGACACGTGCTCTTTTTTTCTGGCCCGGGGCTGCACAAACCAGTGCGTGGTCCAAAGCCAGCCCGCCGCCTGGGGTCGGGCGGCTCATGCGCTCAGGACCATTTGACATTTTTAAATGGTTGGAGGGTGAAAATGAAACGAAGTGATGCAGAAGCCCCACGAAATTCACACTGCAGCGTCCGTACATAATGTGGGGGCACAGTCACGGCCGTGGCGCCGCCAGCACAGGGCTGAGCCACCTCCCGTCCCCGGCTGGGCCCGTCCTTCCACGGCCAACACGGATTACCCTACTCGTTTGAGTAATAAGGGAAAAATCAGAGATGGTCTGTCAGCATTTACCCACTTCTGGCCCCGCGGTTCTTCGTCTTTCTCTGACTTCTCCTTGCCCCCAAATGACACCGCTCAGCCCCACCCAGGAGCCCCCGGGTCAGCAGGGCAGAGACCATTTCCCCATTTGACACATGGGGATGCTGAGGCGAGGGGGGGCAGGGACTTGCTGGGGACACACGCAAGCTTCTGAATGCCTGTCTCTTGGCATGATGCTCCTGATACCACGGCCACCCCCACCCGGTCCCCTCCCGCTCCCGGAGACAACCGTGGCATGCTGGCCCCCAACTCACGCGCCCATGTTCCTGGCATCAGCATTTGCCACCCGAACCTCGGGGCCCACCAGTTTCACGGACTGGTACTCGCTGCCATGCTCTGCCAGGAACTGTTCCACCTGAGCCTTGTGGTGTTGCTCCTAGGGGTAGGGGGTGGGAAGGTGATGAAGGGAACACAGGTCCCACCCCCAGGACCACAGCACCCTCGGCTACTGCAGGCCGCTCCCCTTCATGCCAGGCATGCGCCGCACACGGGCTTTCCTAACTCCAGACCTCTGCCCCTGCCAGCCCCTCTGCCCAGAGCGCCCGTCCCCAGCCACCCTTGACCACCCTCCCCTGATCAGGCCAGGCCCACCCTCCGTCACTGGGGACAGTACCCCCAACCCCATAGGCCCCATATGCAGAGTCATTTATTCTGGTCCAGAGTGCGGCCCAGGAAGCTACCTCAGTGCAAAATGCTCCAGGTGACTCCGCACGTGGCAAAACAAGAGCCCACACCCGGGCTCCTTGGATGGGGAAGCGGAAGGAGCAGGATCCTTAGAACCAAACCCAGGATCCGGAGCAAAGCCCGGCTCTGCTACCATTAGCTGCGTGGTCTGGAACAAGCCACTTGCCCTCCCCCACAGGGTCACTGCCAGGCATTGACAAGTCAGACGGAGCACACGGACAGACCTCAAAGGCCGCCGGTGTCGGCTCTCTTCCGCTGTGCCAAGTCACAAAGTCACCCCTCAGGGGTGCCCTGTTTCATGTCTGTAGGGAAGCTGGAGCCTCCCGGGGCCAGGCCCACACCCTTTCCCTGTTTCCAGGCAGCACAGCTGAGTGAACGTCTGAGACCCAGGTGGGGCCACGCGTGGGGCCCTGGGCGTGGGGTGCAGCCCCTTGGGGCTGAGAGGTCTCAGAAGGGGTGACACCAGCTGGGGTGGCCCAGAGGACGTTAAGGAAGAGAAGCAACCTTGGCAATCGGGAGGACTGGAGGGTGTGCCTGGCGCCCCAGTTAGGGAAACTGGGGTAAGCAAAGGCTGAGGTGGGACTTTATGTAGCGGGAAGGAGAGGGAGGGATGGAGGGGCCTCTCCCCAGAGCAGCAGGCGCAGGGCCCTGCCCGGTTCCCCAGGAGGGACGCAGGGAATGGAAACCAATCTGCCTGGGAACCAAATCACGAGGGACGGATGAGGCAGGGAGAGAACCCGCGCCCATGCTGCCGGCTAGGGGCGCCTATCATGCGCCTCCCCACCCGTGGTGGGCACCCGTGTCCCAAGGGCCCATGCGGTCGGCACTACCCTACCCCTACCTAGATGAGAGAACTGAGGCACAGACAAGTGGAGGAAGGTACCCAAGGTCACGCAGCCCATGCGAGCAGCGGCGCTGGGATTGGAGCCCAGCCAGTCGGCCTCAGGTCAGGCCATCCGGGGACACCGCCCACTGCCCACCACCGCGTCCACTCGGCCCAGGTGGTGGCGCTGCTGCGAGTGCTTGGGTGCCTCAGGCCACCCGGTGAGCCTGGGCCTTCGCCCGAGCCACACGCCACCCTGGCAGCGCTGCTACTCACGTGGTTGTGAATGAAAAGCCGCATCTGCTTCTGGGGGTAGTGGAGGCGGAGCAGCCGTCGGAAGAACAGGGACAGGAACGGCGTGGGCTGTTCGATGAACACGCCGACCAGCACCGTGGGCAGAGCTTCCTCCTGCACAGGGACCGGGCGGCACAGGGTCTGGCCAGGTCCACCGCTGAGCCCCTGGGTGGCTGGAGGGAGCCCGAGGCAGAGCCAGAGGGGTGCAGACTTCGCAGGAGAGGGGCCTAGGCCGGGGCGGGGGGGAGGCAGGGGGAGGCCGAGGCAGGGAGCAGAAAGCAGCAGGAGGAGGCTCCTGCTGGGCAGACTGAGCCTAGACTTGGATCCGGGACCAGCTGCCGGCCCGCTGGCGGAGAGCCCGGCTGGCTCGGCTCTCAAGTGAGCTACAGACAAGGAGGAAGGTCGGTGAGGTGACAGGCCTGTGGGAGACGACTCAGGCTGAAGGAACCAGGACTTGGCATGGCCGGGAGGGGAGGGGGGTGCGAGCTGGAGCACATGTAAGCGGAGAAGGCCTTCAAGAGGAGATGCCGGGGTGAAGAGGAAGACGGAACCCCAGACAGAAAGGTGAGCCCTTTACTTCCCGCCAAAGACAGTCTTCTCCCCGCCCAAGGGGCTTGGACCCCTCCTGTCTGGCAGCCGTACCCCAATGCCCCTGAGGCTACGTAGGCCTTCGTCACACACGGAGCAGCCCGTCTCAAAGGTCCAGAAGCGCGGGATGTAGTTGCCCAGGTAGTTCAGCTGCAGCTGCGGGAGACATGAGGTCTGAGACGCGGGGTACGGGCCGGCCCCTCCCATCTGTAACCACTGAGTCACGTCCCCCTCGCCCCTGGGGGCAGGAAGGTGACTTTATTTGCAGCAGGTTTTGCAGGGAACATTCCGTTCCCTTTGGAGATCACCAAAGCTGCTCTGAGGGCAGAGGTGGGACCCGGCACCCTGACACCCCTTAGTCTCTGGGTCTGCCTGGAGCCAATGCAGACGGCTTGTCCCCCCCACGCCCCCTCGGCAGCCCGGAGAGTCCAACTGAGCGGCTCCCAAGTGGGGTCGGGAGATCTGCTTCAACACTCCCCCCCGTTCTCTCCGGGCCGCGTGATTCTGATCCGGTGGGGGCACGGAGGGGGCCGCAGACCACACCTGAAGCAGTGTGCTGTGAGCCAGGGCTGGCCCCCCAGGCCCCATGGGGTCTGGCCTGCACCCCAGCCCCTTCTGAGCTCCAGGAGCACAGGAACCAGTCTGTGCTGCTCAGCACTGACTGTGCCTTGTGTCCTGCTGCAAATATTCAGTAAACATTTGATGCATGAAGAAACAAGTCTGCCCTGGGATGACGGGGTATGGATGCCTGGGGCAGCCCAGCGGAGGCCCAGTTGGGGACAGGGACCTCCTCTGCGCCCCGAGGTTGAGCAGGGAGGACCATCACAGCCACAGCAAGGAGACAAGGCACCACGTTGAACTCAGCTGTGAGAACAGAGGCAGGGGGTGGCTCTGCCCCCAGGGAGAAGCTGTGGGCTCACGGTGGAGCACACTCGTGGAGCACACTCAGGCCTCTGGCCGCCCCCTCTCTCCCCCCAGGGGCTGGGGCCACTCCCTACCTTGGTGGGCCCATTGCCATGGATCAGGACCGGGAGGGTGTCGTAGGCGAGGTTCCTCGCTCTCACGTGGCCCATCTCAAACTTGAGCACGACCTCATCTGGGGATCAGAGAGCACAGACACACCCAGCATCAGGCCCGGGGCCGGGTTCAGATCCTAGTTCCCGCTTGGGGCGTGCTCGGGGTTATAGCGCTTCTTCGAGCCCCACATTTCCTCATCTGTAAAATGGGGGTAGGAGTGCGAGGGTTCCGTGTGGGGCAAGCACTTAGCATCACGCCTGCCCATGGGGAGCGCGGACCCCACGGCAGTCCCTAGGATTTACTGTGAGAACTTCTTTGAGCCGGAAGCAGGGGACAGGACACAGCGAGACCTGAAACATCCCAGGTCCTGCGAGAGCTCAGAGAAGCCGGGGCACAGGGCCCGGGGGCAGCTGCTCTGGGAGACGGGTGGAGCGGCAGGGAGAACACCCCGGCCCACGTGGAAGTCTGGGGCAGGGTCGGGGGCAGATCCTGTGCGGGGAGAGAGCTCCTCTGGAGGACCTAACCCCCTTGCTCTGACCCTGTGAGACAGCAGGAGAAGCCGCCTGTCCCCTGCCCGACAGGTATAAAGGCAGAGGGGCCTCTCATCAGAGGCCTGGAAGACGCCGGGAGGGAGGCCCTCTGTGTGGGTGATCATGTGAGGGGGCCTCGCTCCCCCAAGAGATGCTCAGGACTCGGCTTCTAAACGTACGTCCGTGCAGTCCCGGGAGCCACAGACAGAAGGGTGCGGATGTTTCTGCACCGTCCCGAGAAGGGAGCCATAGTGCTCATTAGATTTTTCAAAAAGTAAGATTCCATCTACCCCATAAAATCACCAATCAGCGATTGGACCCAACTAAAGATGGGAAAACTGAGCTCGAGAGAGCGAGAGAGAGAGAGAGAGAGAGAGAGGCTTGCCCGAGGTCACCCAGGAAGACAGGCCAAGGAATGTCATGAGCAGTCATGGGTTTAGGGCTGGCCCAAGGGTGCTTCTGGTTCTAAAGGACTGGGCACCCTCTCCACTTCCCAAGCCACCCATCGCCCTCCCGTCAGCTCAGCCCCCACGAGAGCCCAGGAAGCCTTCACCTGGGCAGTGGGAGGGCAAGAAGGAAGGGAAGCAGGCCCACCTGTAAGAACCACGGCTGTGGGGCAGGGGCAGGTAACCGCAGCGAGCAGCTGCCCCCTGCGTCAGCATCCCGCAGGCTCTTAGAGTGACCCCTGGGCCCTCCTTCCTCGACCCCAAAGACACACAGCTCTGCCCCGGGACATCCAGGTGGGGCCCTCGGGATGCAGCAGGCGACCTCCTGGCACAGCAGCCATGCAGGAACCAGCCCATCCTCCTCCTCCTCCTCTGGTCCAGGTCCTTCCTGGAATCCTCACTTCCTTCCTGGCATCCCCCTCAGGATCCCCCGCCCCGTGGGGCCACTCACCCAAGGCTCCATCCAGGTTCTGGAAGATACGGCAGCGGTGGTCCAGGGTGATGTTGATTCGCTCCTGCAGGAGAGAGGACACCAGGCTGCAGCAGGGACGGGCCTGGCCGAGGGTGGGGAGCCTGCCCTCCCACTTCTGCTACTTCCTCTCCCTGTCACACCAGGGCAGCCGGGAGCCCTGGGACCTACGGGTGCAGTGGCTCTATTCGCAGGGAACCGGGGACTTTCGGAATCGGAAGGTATCTAAGGAAACAGCCGGTTCAAGTAGAACAATCACCGTAACAGGTGCTAGTTTTTTGCTTTACTGTCAATCACGAAGTACTGCAGGTACATTAGTTAATTTAATCCACACAACACCCTTACGGGAAAGTACCGCCGTCCCTATGTTTCACAGATTTAAGAAAAACCAAGGCACAGAGAGGTTGGATAACTCGCCTAAGGTCACACAGCTAATAACTGGCTACGCTGGCATTCGAACCCCAGGAGCCCGGCCCCGAGGTCCCCTGTTCTCTCCAACAGAAAGCTGCGTCTTCAAGACTCAGCTGGGCCCCACGGAGCCCTGGGCCAGGCCAAGGAAGGCAAGTGGCACGCTAGGCTCGGCCCTCATCCCTGGGCTTCTGCAAGTGACGTCATTGGAGGCAAAGGGGAAGGAGGAGGAAGGACGGAGTTTAAAAGTTCACATTTCTACTGCGCAAGTCCAAACGCTTCGAGGCCCAGAGAGGGAAGGTGACTCGCCCTAGGTCACACAGCACAGAGCTGATGGGGGTTGAGGGATAAGCAGGCAAGAATCCAGGAATCCGGACCGTTCAAGGACTTGAGTTTTTTTTTTGTTTTTTTTGTTTTTTGTTTTTTTATTTTTTATGATAGTCACAGAGAGATAGAGAGAGAGGCAGAGACACAGGCAGAGGGAGAAGCAGGCTCCATGCACCGGGAGCCCGACGTGGGATTCGATCCCAGGTCTCCAGGATCGCGCCCTGGGCCAAAGGCAGGCGCCAAACCGCTGCGCCACCCAGGGATCCCCGGACTCGAGTTTTATATGTTGGCAAGTTAAATTTAAATTTTTAAAAATGTTAAAAAAAAAAAAAAAAAAAAAAAGAACTCCCTGAGTTCCCTGCCGCCCAGAGGACACTGGCTGGTTTGGGGCGACACTGGTCCAGACACACCATCCTCAGTCCCCTCAATGACCTCTCCTCAAGACAGGCTCAGAGGTCGGGGCACAGGTCCGGCCAAGACCTCACAGGCCCCCCAGAAGCCCCCCAGGCGGGGTGGTGGGGGCAACTCAGCCCGTCGGTTCCTTTCAACACCATCACTACAAACACGAGGTCCTATGCTCCCGCCTCCCGGATTGAGGGTCCACGAAGGTGGGGACCCTAAGCGTCTCGTTCACGGCCACGCCCCTGCCCTGCGCCGGACAGCGTCTCACACAGGCACCCAATAAGTGGTCACTGGATACAGCAGGGAATCGGGGAACGGATAGACGGGGTGTCGATGCCCAGGCCCCGGGGGCCCTGCTTCCCACCCGGCATCAAGGTCCAGCATCGAGATGCCACAGCTCCCCTCCCCCGCCCCCACTCCTTAGCCCTCCCTGCTGCCCCTCACCCTCTTCTCAGGGTCCAAGAAGATCTGGGTGTAAAAGAGCTGGTCGCTGTCGCTGTCCTGGCCTTCCCACTCGGCCACCAGTTTGCTGAGGCTGGGGGCATAGCCGATGAAGCCTGCGGGTTGGTGGGGGACACACAGAGACAGGCACTCAGCCTCCAGGCCCTAAGTCGGGCGCCTCTTCCTGGCATCCGCTCTCGTTCACCTCCCACTCTTTTACCTCCCCTGAGAAGTCCTCCCGGACTGAGGTGAGACTGACGTCTAGAGGCTAAAAGCACCTGCCAGCTAATGCCACCCGGTGACACGCTCCCGCTGAGCTCACAGGGTCAACAGTGCCCACTGATCTGCACAGCTCGGGTGCCAGGCACCATGTAGGTGGTGAGGGGGTGGGTCAGGCCAGCAGTCCCCGGGGGCAGAGCTGGTGGGGCACAGGCCTGCAGCCCCCTGCCTACACTTATCTGGGAAACGTGGCCCAGAGAAGGGCAGAGGCTGGGCCAGGGTCCCACGGCGCCTGTGGCTTACAGGGAAAAGTGCACACAGCCCCCTGGCCACGGTGCAGACGGGTGAGGAGAGCAGGGGGTGGGGAGGGGCACCGCCAGCCCTGGGCCGGGACCAGGCCTCCCCGACTGGGCATGCTCTCCTGGCCAATGGGAAACCGAGGCTGCGGGGGGCAGACAGAGGAACCCGGGGGGCAGACGGAGGAACCCAGGATAAAATGCAGACTGATCCCCACGCAGTGGGAAACCACTGAGCGATGCACATGGATTTGCACCTGGCTGCCGGGCAGGGAAGGAACGGGAAGGGGCGAGGACAGAAGCTGGCAAGGCGGCCAGGGGACGACCCCGAACGGCCAGGTGAGGCAGGAACCGAGGGAGTGGAGCCAAGTGTGCGGCCAAGAGGTCTTCGCAAGTGGGAGTGGGGTGACCAGCCCATGGGCCGGGGGTCGGGGGCCGAGGGAGGGTATTCGGGGTGCCCCAGCTTCGTG
The DNA here is from genome assembly GCF_018345385.1 of Vulpes lagopus. Classification (NCBI taxonomy): domain Eukaryota; kingdom Metazoa; phylum Chordata; class Mammalia; order Carnivora; family Canidae; genus Vulpes; species Vulpes lagopus. The sequence continues at coordinate 133,512,152 of NC_054831.1, forward strand.
CAGGTGGCTGTGGGTGTTTACGAGACGAGGTGGACTGCAGCGGGGCGGTCCTGACGGCGGCCGAGGGACCCCGGCACCCCCGACTCCTCACCTCCAGAGCCCAGGAACCTCTTGCCGTCGGACACGGCCGGGTACTTGGCTTCCAGCCTGCGGTCCGGGTAGATGAGCTCCTCGGCCGAGAAGACCACCTGGCCCCTGGCCTGCCGGAACTTCTTCAGGAGCTCTCGAGGCCCTGACGCGAACACCACGTCGTAGCTGCGGCCACAGTGGGGAGAGCGGGGGCAGGGCAGAGGTGGGCAGGGGCTCACGGGCCGCCGCGTCCCAAGCCACCTGTCGCCTCCGGCCAGGCCCACAGCGTTTCCACCCCACCGTGCGCTGGTCACGCTCGAAGCCCACGGCTCACCCGACCCGGGCAGGCCCCCTTGCCCGTCTTCTCACCACCAAAGGGCATGGTCTCTTCTGGGCTCCCAGCCCCCCTAAACCTGCAGGCAACCTTAGATTGCGATCCCCCCTCACCCCCGCCATCCCACAAGGGCCTCATTCTAGAATATTCCATTTCTCTACCCAGAAGCCCTCAGTTACCTACCTGTCTGTGAAGAGAATGACCAGGTCCTCCTTGTCCGCGTGCTTCTCCAGAGCTTTCTTCAGCAGCCGGACCTTCAGCCCTCCGCCTGCCGACGTCCCCTTCTCCCCGGTCCAGTCCTCCCCCAGGCCCAGTGCCTGCACAGAAAGGCCCCTTCACGTGGGCTTTTGGCGAAGATCTACCTTGAGGCCCCACCTCCACCCCCACCGGTACAGTGACCACGCCTGCCGCCGTCTATCCAGCATCTCCTGCCTACGCTCGGGGGACAGCACCCTACAGTGAGTGAGGCTGACCAGGCTGGGCGCGGGGGCTGGGTCGCGTGACCTGACCATCCTTCCCAGAGGGTTTGGGCCTGTGACCTAAGTCTACGGCCTATCAGCGTCTCCCCTGAGACTCTGCAATTTGAACGAAGGAAAGGAGGTCTAGTTCTGCTAAGGTTGGGAAGCTGGGGCACGAGGGTCTGGCTGGTGGCGGAGAGCACGTGTCTGCAAATGAAGACCAACAGGACAGGACCCAGAGATGGAAGGACAAAGCCCTTACCATGCAGCCTGAACCCCTAGATCCAGCTATGCCTGAAGCAGCCCTCTGCTTCAACCCGCATTCATGTGTGCTAATCCGTTTTCTTTCTGGCTGAACACCACTCGATCGCAAGCTGTGTAGACAGTGCCACCGTCTGCCTCCTCCATCATTTTATCCTGGGCGCCTAGCACTGTGCCTGACTGAAGGAGGCACTTGGCCGCAAGGAGGGGAGTCTCCCTGCAGGGCTAAGCCCCAGACACGGCAGACAGAAGACGCCAGGGGGACTGGCCCTGGCCCGTGTTTCTTTACAGCAGTGTTTACACGGCTGAGGGTCCAGACGGCGGCCATCCCCAGATCACCCGGGGGCGTTGGTGGAGATGCTGGTTCCCAGGCCCTGCCTCCTACCAGCCACACTCCCTCACGCGAGTGACCCCACAGCCTCCTCCTGTCTCAGTTCCCCCCACACTCCCAGCTCCAGCACCCCCCAGATTTTGATTGTGTTCTCCCCCTCTTGCTTTTCCTAACTCATCCTCATCTTTCCGGCTTCCAGAAGCTTCCCCATGGCCCCCAGTTTGCGAAGGGCAAAAACTTGGCTCCTGGACTCCCCCACTCCCGGGCACCCCTTACCTGGATCTTGTAGTTGAAGAACTGGCCTGAACGCTTGAAGCGCCGGAACCCTTCGGTCTCCGTCGTGGCCACCGTGAGGACTAACAGGTTGTCTACGGACAGACAAGGGGGTGGTGAGCAGGAGAGGAGGAGGGGAGAGGAGGTGCTTGCTCCCAGATGTGTCGAGTCCCGGAAGGATGTGTCCTCACGTCCACGAGTTACAGACAAGGGCCCAAGGCCCAGGTAGGAAGGACGTGCCAACGGTCACCCAGCTGGTTAATGACAGAGCTGGGACGGAACAGGGGTCTCCCGAGGCTCCTGCAGGGAGCGTCCAGCTGGGAACTGACCAGCAGGACAGGAGGCGCCTGGACCTAGCATCGGGGGGCTGGGTCTCAGTGGATCCAGGGGGCTCTGGCCTCGCACCAGGGCCGAGGCAAGGACTGGCCCCGAACACCGACCACCAGGAGGATCTCTCCGGCCGAAGCTGGGGCTGAGCGCAGGGCCAGCCACCGCTCTCCGCGCCTAGGCCCGGGCACACACTGCTGACCGAGCCCAGCGGTCTTCCCTGCTGAGCCTCCTGGGACTTCACCCCCCGCAGGAACCGACTTGAAATCCTAAGCTTTGACCAGAGCAACTGCACGAGCCTTTTCACAAGAGACCTCTCTCAGGCTTCACCTCTGCAATAGAACCTGCTGGAAACAAGTTCCCAGGCTGCATCTCGGGGAGCCCTGGGAAAGTCCCTTCCAGACCACCATCTGACGCTGTGTTACCTGAGAGGCAAAGGCTCCGGAGCTGGCCTGCCTGGTTGAATCCCAGCTTTGTGAACTCGGACAAGCCCTGACTTTTCTGGGCTCCCGTTTTCCACCTTTACAATAGGGACGATGATCGTACAGTAGGGGGGTCTGGTCAGTACAGCACAGGACTCTTGATCTAGGGAGTTATGATTTTGAGCCCCATGCAGGGCATAGAAACTATTTTAAAAAAAGAAAAAAAAGAAAAAACCCAACAGTACAGTAGTCCCCCCTTTATCTACGGGAGACGCATCCCAAGACCCCAGTAGATGCCCAAAGCCGCAGACAGTACCAGACCCCATGTATACGAGGCTCTCTCCTATACGAACACACCTATGAGAAAGTTACTATAAATTCAACACAGTAAGCGGTTTGCAATATAAAATAGAATAATAAGGGATCCCTGGGTGGCTTAGCGGTTAAGCTCCTGCCTTCAGCCCAGGGCATGATTCTGGAGTCCTGGGATCAAGTCCCACATCGGGCTCCCTGCATGGAGCCTGCTTCTCCCTCTGCCATGTGTCTCTCATGAATAAATAAATAAAATCTTTAAAAAAATAATAAAATAAAATAAAATAAAATAATAATACCCTGCACGGGCGCCTGGGTGGCTCAGTCGGTTAAGCATCTACCCCTGGCTCAGGTCCAGATCCTGGGGTCCTGGGATCGAGCCCTGAGTCATTGTTGCTGAACTCCCTGCTCGGCGGGGCATCTGCTTCTCGCTCCCTCTGCCACCACCCTGCGCGTGTGCATGGGGACTCATTCTCTCTCTCTCTCTCTCTCAAAAAAAAAAATCACAAAACCAAAAACCAAGCAACCCTACACGATGAGACGCGGTGAGGTGAATGCAGCACCGTGACAGTCGGGCTGGTACTGATGCGTCCTCAGAAGGAGGCTCATCTGCTGCCAGACCATGGTCGTCCGCAGGTAACCGAGACCGTGGATATGGGGAGACCTCAAGGAGCCGGACTAATTCAGTGAGATCGGGCCTGCAGATACCCCGCTGGGCTGCTGGCACCTGCTACGAGCTTGGACTGGTCCTGATCACTGAGAGGCAAATACCTTGCTCTGGCATTCAAGGCCCTCCCTGATTGACCGAGAGCCAACTCGGTTCCTCCACCGAGCAGGCCCAAGACCCTACCATCCCGGGCTCCTCGCCTTCTACCCCCACTCCCTCCCGCTCTCTCCCCTTTCTCTAATCTTCCTCCGGGTCCCAAGACCAGTGACAGTGACACCCCTTCCCTGTCAACACCTCTATGAAGCCTTCTCAGATTTCTCCTGCCCTCTCTCCTGCCCTTAGAGGCAGGACCCCCCCCCTCCCCTGCTCTGCCGCACTCACTGCTGCTCGCTGCGCTCCGGGACCTGATGCTTTTCTGGGTGAACGGACACACCCGGTGGCCAGGCCAACACAGGCTCGTCAGGCCTTCCCATACACCCGACTCTGGGAAAGCAAGAGGAGCCGGGGCTGGAGGAACAAAGGGGTCCCGTGGGGGGTGTGGGGGGGAGCTGGCTGAGCGGCAGAGCTAGGCAGGCGCTGGCCCCAGAGCAGGGGGCGGCCCAGCAGGTCCTGGCAGGAATCCACTGGAAGTGGGCCCAGGGACCTGGGGAGCAAGGGGGAGGGATTCACCAGGCAGGTGTAGAGGGGAGGCCTCCCCCCAGACCCCAGGGGCCAAGACAGGGGTGCTGCCCACATGTGAGCTCTTCCCAGGATGGTGAAGTGTCCCCCCAAGTGAGGAGGGGAGAGTCGCCAGCTCGGAGGCCCTCCAGTCCCTGGCACAGACTGCAGAGCGACAGGAAGAGTGTCACATTTCATGGATGGAAAAAGCCAGCATGTGTGTCTGTGAAAGATGCTGGATCAGGGCTCCCGGAGTCAGGCTGCAGCGGGAGGGCCGAGGGGACCGGCGGGCGTCTCCAGGCTCCTCTCCGGAGTCCCCTCTACCAAATAACCGTACAAAGTGGCTCACCTCTACCAACACCTTCGACACGCTGGACCTTGTTCTAAGCACTTTACTGGTCCTAACCCCTCACCCCTGCCCCCAACTCTACGCTTAGAAACCAAGGCTCAGGGCACCTGGGGGGCTCAGTGGTTGAGCGGCTGCCTTCAGCTCAGGGCATGATCCCGGGGTCCCAGACGAGTCCATCGGGCTCCCTGCAGGGAGCCTGCTTCTCCCTCTGTCTCTGTCTCTGCCTCTCTCTCTCATGAATAAATAAATAAAATATTTAAAAAAAAAAAAAGAAAAGAAACAAAAAAAAGAAACCAAGGCTCAGACATGGTGAGTAACTTGCCCCAGGGAGCCAGGAAGTAGCAGCAGCAGGATGTCGACACAGAAGCCTGGATCCAGAGTCCCCTCTCTTAACCTCTGCACACACCGCCCAGGCCTGGACAGGGACCAGCTGGCTGCCTCCCCGTCCGTCCGAAGAAACCGCAGCTGAGGTGGCGGAGAGGACAGCAGGCCACGCTGGACCCCCACCCGCTCAGCCTACCCCTTCTGTGTCCCCGGATGGTGGCAGGTGCGCCCCTGGGGCCTGAACAAATCTAGCACCTGCCTCCCCGGCCGAGGACCCAACCAGATCACCCACCCGGTCCGGAGTGTCCCAATCCTGCCTGCGTGACAGCATCACAAGGGAGGCTGTGAACCTCAGACTCCAGGGCCTCGGCCCGGGGTCTCACATGGGCCCAGGAGGCGGGATTGTTCCTACTGCTCCCAGGTGATTTCTGAGGCCAGCCACATTTGGAAACCTCTCATCCTGGCCATCCCTGGTCCTGACTCTGGGCTCCAATGCAGGTCCCAGGGGGCAGGGGGGGTGTCCCAGCCAGAGGATGATCGGCAGGCCCCGCCCCCAAGGGACCCTGGAGTTACCTCTCAGCACAGCTCACCCCACGACAGCTGCCTCACTAACCCAGCCTTCGCCCCATCCCCTTGTCCCTTCTCATCAAGAGGCCTTAGTCCTCCAGGAAGCCCCCATCATCTCCTCCCCTTCCCCGGTGCGGCGTCGGGGTGCCCAGCGGGTGACGCACCAGCACAGACCTGCCCCTCTCCCTTCCCAGGCCACACTGACATCTTCATTTCCTTGGCCTCCCTCCCCCTCCCTATGGCTGGGACTGGGTGTGACTCAGGATGTCTGGGTGTGCACTGTCTGGCCTCGGGGGGCCCGGCCCGGGGAGGGGAGTCCAGTAGGCACTGCCACCGGTGAGCCTGTACTAGACGCCACGTGCCACGCAAAGTGTGTTACATTCATTCTCACACGTAGCCATCCACAGCCCCGGGGCAGCGATGTTCCTGCCCCCCTTGTGCAGGTGTGGAAACTGAGGCAGAGAGAGGCTAAGTAATGCCCCTGCCGCCGAAGGTCATGGAAGCTTGACACAGGAAGCGAATGGGCTGCAGTTCCCCACGCCCGTGTCCCCCACGTCCCCATTTCCCCGTGCGGCATTCTGGAATGCTGTGGACCCACCCGGCACCCACGCCGGCACCTGCAGCGTGGACGCTCCGCGGTCAGGAGCCAGGCACCCGGCCCAGGGCGACGACAGGCGGGGTTCCCTGACACCCAGGGCCGCACCCGGCCCAGCGCGGCCTGACAGCCTCATCTGTGAAATGGGGTCATGACAGCGGCGGTACCTTCCTTGCTCCAGAGACTGGCGACGACTGGAGGAGCTCGTGTCTAGGAGGTGCTGAGCGCAGGGCCCGGCCGCGGCCACACAGGCCTCGTCACAGGGAACGTCCCCGAGGGGAGGACATGTGCGGGCCGAGGGGTCCCGGGTGCGGGGGCCTGCGGGCGCAGGAAGTCACCTCCCTGGGGTCCCAGGGGGCGCAGCCAGGCCTCTCCTCCCCCAGCAGCGCCAGGCGGGGCCCAGGCAGGTCAGGCTCACTCTCTGGGACAGGCAATGAGCGGAGCTCCTCCCCCTTCCCCTTCCTCCATCCTCACCCCAGCCTCGAACTGGAACACTGGAACGGAAGCCATCAACAGGGTGTGGCAGAGACGTGCACTTGGCACCCAGGGCGCCCAGGCTGACTCTCCGGGTCCTCCTCAGACACGCCCCCAACACACGTGCACACGCCCAGCTGGGTCACCCTCGCTCCTGGGGCCTTTCTACTCCCCGCGTGGGAGAGTATGATCCAGAAGCCCCGCCCTCGCCCTACCGACCTGGGGGGGGGGGCCGCCAGGGGCTCCAGATGGTCCTTCCTCTCCAGGGCCAAGCCAAGGCTGTGGGGACAGGCGGGAACCCAGGGAGAGGACAGCGTTGGGAGGAGGGTTGCATCTCCCCCCTAGACTGGGCGTCTACCGAGGTGAGGAGCCTGTGTCCTCCCCTAAGCTGGGAGTGAAAACTCTCTCGTTCTCTCCGTGTGCCCAAGCGGTGTGTGTCTGGGTGGCTGCAGGGGTGGACAAGCTGCCAGGAGCGCTTCCCTGAACCTGCCCCGCTGGAACATTCCTCAGCGGTGGCCCCATCCCAGCCACCTGGTACCACTGGGCGTCCGGGCCCAACCAGGGGAGGGAGGCGCTGGCCTCTCCGGGGACTGCTGGAGTGTCCCCCACTCCTGACACCAATCAGGGGGCCCACTCCGTCCTGGCCAGCGGCTGAGGGGCCCACCTCAGCTGGGCCTAAGCAAGTGGAGCAGGCTCCTCTGGACGGCATCTCTAGGCAACAGCCCCCTATACCACCATCCTGCCCTGTCGGTTCCCAGGTTCCCAGGAAGGAGGGCAGAGGAAGGTGCAGCCAGTGGCTCCGCTTCCCTGGGGTTGCCCAGTCTACACCCTCCCCGGGGCTCTCAGGGGTTCAGCAGGCAGCCCTGGAGGTGGCCAAGGGCAGCAGCACCCACTCAGGGCGGGGGTCCCATAAGAGCCGTGGAGTCCAGCAGAGCACCCAGCCATCCAAGGCTGCCCTGCGCTGGGCAGTCAGCGCACCTGTCTGAGCCCGTTTGCTCCTGCGGGGCCTGGAGGGAGTAAGACGCGCCCGCGGGGGCGGGGGCGGGGGCGGAGCAGGCCACAGAGGCCTCGCCACAGGGTACCTGGCTCGCGGGCCACTCCCCACCCCGCGGCTGTGCGGCCTGGCGCTCCCCTGAGCCACACACCTGGGAGCCCCTCCTGGCTCCGGGGCAGGTGAATCCTCCCAACTTTAGTTTCCCAGCGGGAAGGGGGGGCGCGCTGGAAGAGCACAGCCCGGAGGGCCGGCGCCCCGCGAGCCCCTGGACGGCCCCTCGGCCCCTCCCGGCTGCGTGGGGCACTGGTCTGCCCTGGTCGCCAGCGAGCCCCGGCCAAGGGGCGGCGGCCGGATCCGCTGGGAGCGCGGACACCCGTGCAGACCCGCGGCCCCCGGGCGGCCCCCGCCCCGCCCCGCCCCGCTCACCCTCCGGCCTGGCGTCGCCCTTCGCCTCGGCCAGCAGCAGCCAGCCCAGCGGGGCCAGGAGCAGCAGCGGCCGCATGGCCGGGTCGGGCGCGTCCGGCCGGCCCCGCGGCGCTCGCAGGCTGGAAACTTCGCGACGGGGCCGGCCGCCCGGGGTGCCACGCACGGGGCCCGCCCCGGGGGCGGGGTCGCACCGCCCCTCCCCGCGCGCCCCTCCCCGCGCCCCTCCCCGCGCGCCCCTCCCGCGCGCCCCTCCCCGCGCGCCCCTCCCCGCGCCCCTCCCCGCGCGCCCCTCCCCGCGCCCCTCCCCGCGCGCCCCTCCCCCGCGCGCCCCTCCCCGCGCGCCTCTCTCCGCGCGCCCCTCCCCGCGCGCCCCTCCCCGCGCGCCTCTCTCCGCGCGCCTCTCCCCGCGCCGGCCCTCCCCGCTTGCCCCTCCTCCCCGCGCCCCTCCCCGCGCCCCTCCTCCCCGCGCCCCTCCCCGCGCCCCTCCCCGCGCGCCCCTCCGCTCCCGCTGCCCCTCCCCCCGCTCCCCTCGGAGGGGGAGGCTTTTCCCGCAGGCTCGCGCGGAGCTGGGGCGGCTCCCGGGTCCCTCCGCCGGGCCGCGCTCTCCTCCCGCAGCTCCTCCCCCGCGGGAAGCGGGCGGGGGCCTGCAGGGGTGTGTGTGCGTGTGTGTGTGTCTGGGGGGTGGGCGTCGGAGGCATCCGCAGCCCTGGCGAGCCCCCCCTGGCCGCTGGAAATGCAGAAGATGCCTCAGCATCTACCAAAAAAGGAAACCACTTAACCTGCCTCTGCGTCCCTGGGCGACGAACGGAACCTCGAGCCAAGGAAGGTCTGGCTCTTGAGGCCTCCGCGTTAAGTGAATGAATGAATGAATGAATGAAAGGAAGGAAGGGAGGGAGGGAGGAAGGAAGGAAGGAAGGAAGGAAGGAAGGAAGAAGGAAGGAAGGAAGGAAGGAAGGAAGGAAGGAAGGGAGGAAGGAAAGTGGCTTTCCACAGACGTGGGTCTTCAAAGCCCCACAAACCGCTCTAGGGTTTCCAGAACCAGGGCTCCTGGAGCAGATGCCAGCCTGGGGCATCCAGCTCTGAGAAGCGAAAGCATCCTCCCTTCCCTGGAAGAGGCCCTCAGACACACCTGGGAGCCTCCTTCCAGCAGATTAGGCTCCAGAGGCGTGGGTGGTGGGTGCAACTTTGGGTGGGCAGAGGCTCCCCCCAACCCCTGGGGGGCAAAGGGTGGAGGGAGGGGCATGTCAGGGGTGCTAGCAACATCACAGAGTAGTCCAGGCCCAGGTGCCGGGGAGAAGAGAAACCAGACTGTTTCAGCAGGGGAAATCCTCTACCAGTTTGATTAAGTGGGGAAAAAAGGAAGTGCGCTATGACCTCACTCAGTAAAAATAGCCTCTCATGGATGCAATGGAGACAGCAAATGACACGCAAATGTTTGCAGTGATTATTTCCAGGTTGTGGGACTGCATACATGTATAATTATATAGTGTATATTATGCATTATTTCCTGGTAGTTTTTTTATTTATATTTTTCATTGTTCTTACCATTTTTTTTTTTTTGCAATTAATATGTCCTATTCGTACAATCCAAGCAAAACCAACATCTGTTATTTTTAGAAGATAGAATCCCTGGGAACGTGGTAGATCATCTCACTGTTCAGAGATCTACTCACTGTACAGATGGTTGAAGTGAGCGCAGGGGTCACAAGGCAAGTAAAGGGACGGGGCCCGGGTGGAATCCAGGTCTTCTGTCTCCCAGCTGGGACCCGCGGGTGGGGAGTTTCTGCAGCTGGGGAGTCTTGGTGCCAGAATCCACCGGATGTTTTTGGATTCTGGAGGACACAGACTGAAATTCCAGATCCTTCAAGAAGGAAATGGAGAGATGAGCAGAGGGGTGGAGAATGAACCTGTGTGGCCTGGCTCCATTTTCAAAGCTCTTTCTCACTCTATGTTCCCAACGTCCCTGTGAGTTGGGCAATATTGCCTCTATTTACGAAATAAGGGAACTGAGGCCCAGAGAGGGGAAGCAACCTGCCCAACATCACACAGCTGATGCGGGAGCTCGGGAAGGGAGGCGGCTGTAGAGCCTGGCTCTCACTCTCCATTTGCTGGGATCCACGGAGAACCACTATGGGCAGTAGTGAGGACAGAAAAAAAAAAAAATCTTTAGGCCCTGGGGTTCCCAAAGTCCACGTGCCCAGAGTCCCTGTAACTCAGGAGAGGCAATGACTCGGGGAGGCTGCCGGCCTTCCCCGGAGAAAGGACTCACGCCTCCTGGAAGCCTGCCCTCCATTCCTTCCCGATCTGTTTCCTGCTCCCTTTGCCAAAGTGCTGGAATTTGAACCTGGTCCAAGCTTCATCCACAAGGAGAGCCTGTCTCTTTAACCAGCCGCCGCCGCCGCTGCTGCTGCTGCTGCTGCTGCTGCTGCCGCCCAGATGTGCCTGCTGGTGCGTGCTGCACGTGCTGGGCGCAGTTAAAGGCGCAGGACCTGCTTTCCTGGGGGGCACCGAGGATAGCGGCCCGAGGGCAGTCCTCTGGTGCCAAGCGGTGGGGCTGCTTTTCTCCCTTTCATTGTCTTCTTTTATCCGTTTCCTTTGCAGAGCCGAGGAAGGATGCTGGACACCCTGCTGCCCGGGCTCTGGGCCTCCCGTCCCCTCCACCTGCGCCAGCCAGTTCCTCCCACTGGCACTCAGCCCCTTGAATGACAATAACGGTGGAATTCCCAATTCCCAAGCTGTTCCTTTCAGTGAAAGGAGAGAGATAGGAGCGTGTGTTACATGCTACCGTTTCTATAAATGGAAATAGTGGTTGCCTCTATTCTGTTCCTCTAGGGGGGGAACAGAATAGCTGGGGTCGGGAGAGAGGAAGACTTTACCCTTTAACTCTTAGCACATGTAGAATTTTGTCTCACGTACCCCTGTTTCTTGTTTCCTGGTTTTAAAAACAATGGCAAATGGTTATTTTCAGCCTGGCAGTATCCTAAATATATCACATGCTGGTGTCACTGAAGCCTGAGAGCAGTCCTACTCTGTTTTATGATCCCCACTTTATGAATGGAGAAACTGAGGCCCAGGGAAGTTAGCTGACTTGCTAGCAAGGGTAAGGCCAAGATTTGAAGCCCAGAGAACCTGATACCAGGGTCCTCCGGATGCTTGATGCCCGCCAGTCTCTGTTGTGGCTCCGTGGCTAACCCTAGGTTGTGATTCCCCTGCTCACTGGGAAGGAGAGTGGCAAGGGAGTTAAGAACAAGAAGGGATACAATGAGGCTTCCTTCTGACCCAGGAATCTGCTTCTAGGCATTATTTCCCCTGCAACATTCATGTCAGTGGGCCAAGGTATACATCTATTACACCGTTATTTGTAGGAGCAAGTAGAATTATGTGGGTTTACGTTTACTGAACATTCACTGTGGGTCCTGCACCTTGCATTCCTTGCCTGGGTTAACTTATCTATTCCTCGAAAACATGAGAGGCAGATTCTCTCATCATCCCCATTTCACATTAGAACCAAGCATGGTCCAGTCCTTTGTTCTCATGTCACTGTGCCACCTCAAGGGCTCCTGCCTTCCCAAGGGGGTTGGATGGAGCCTTTCTCACAGTAGGCCATGGATACGTATTCTGTGGGGTTTGTGAACTCCAGATGGGAATTAAGAATGTTTATGGGGTGCCTGGCTGGCTCTGTCATAAGAGTGTGAAACTCTTGTTCTCTGGCGTAGTGAGTTTAAGCCCCATGTTGGGTGTAGAGATTACTATAAAAATAATAAACTATAAAAAAACAATTGCGTTTATGCTTTGATAATAACCTTGAAAAAAAAAAGGTCAGCATACCATAAGATCACCTGGACAAGGCACTTTCTCACAGGGCGCCGGCACTCCAACTTGGCAAACATACCCGTGTCTGCCCACGGCCCGCAGGAAGCCAGCCACCTCAAATGACCGTTTAATTTTCAACAACTGGGAAGCACTGTCTGGCTTTGGAATGTCCTGAAACCAACGTGGAAACAATCGTCCCATTGTCTGCCCCTGTGCTCGTTTTGAATTTTTCCCCCAGAAACAGAGCACAATTGCTCTTTTGCATCAATAGCTCACAATTTAAAGGCATTTTCAAATAATGAGACTTTCGTGTCTTATGGCATTCAAGAGATTAAAACTCGGGGTGACATCAAGACAGCGACTTGGTGTGATAGAGAAATGGACAGAGTCCTGGGTGTGATTCACGTCTCCATATGCTTGTATGTGCAGGCAGACCGAGTCTGGAAGACTTGTCAACAAAATATTTCATAGAAAATCTGGTTTTGGGATGCCTGGGTGGCTCAGCAGTTGAGCGTCTGCCTTTAGCTCAGGGCCTGATCCCAGAGTCCCGGGATGGAGTCCCACCCACATTGGGCTTCCTGCAAGGAGCCTTCTTCTTCCTCTGCCTGTGTCTCTGCCTTTCTCTCTCTGTGTGTCTCTCATGAATGAATAAATAAAATCTTTATTAAAAAAAATTTTTTTTAATATTTTATTTATTTATTTATGAGACACACACAGAGAGAGGGAAAAGTAGAGACACAGGCAGAGGGAGAAGCAGGCTCAGCGCTTTAGCGCCGCCTGCAGCCCAGGGCATGATCCTGGAGACCCTGGATCGAGTCCCACGTCGGGCTCTCTGTATGATGCCCGCTTCTCCCTGTGCCTCTGCCTCTCTGTGTCTCTACGACTAAATAACTAAAATTTTAAAAAAAAATCTGGTTTACAGTGGTTTCTTTCTTTCTTTTTTTCCTTCCTCCCTTCCTTCTCTGTACTAAGTCTTTCTGCAGGGAGATAGTCATTTTAACAGAAAAAAAGTTTCCTTTTTTTTTTTTTTAAACCATCAGTAGCAAGCGGGGGCCCCACACGTGTTCGGCTTGGCTGGCCCTGGGTTTTTCTTGACAAGTGCGTGGGCCGCGTCCACGCCCCCCCGTCCCCCCATCCCCCCCACCCCCCCATCCCTCCGTGGGACGTCCTCCCAGCAGCCCGGATGGGCGGTCCCCGCCGCGTCTCCGCCCCCCGCCCTCGGCCCCGCCCCCGACCCCGCCCCCTCCGCGACCGAGCGTCGCAAAAGACCGGGCGGCGCTTGACGGCCGGCGTCGTTTGACGGCCGGCGGCAGCCGAAGAGGAGGCGGAGGCGGAGGAGGAGGAGGAAGCCGCGCTGGCTGCTGCTGCGGCGGCGGCGGCGGCGGCGGCGGGGGCCGAGGAGCGAGGCGCGGGCGGCCGGGCCGGGCCGGGGGGCTGGGCGGCGGGCCCGGCGGCCGCCCCCGCGCCGCGCTCGGCGGCCCGATGTGGCTGCAGCAGCGGCTGAAGGGGCTGCCGGGGCTGCTGTCGAGCAGCTGGGCCCGCCGCCTGCTCGGCCTGCTCGGCCTCTCGCTGCTGCTCCTGTGGCTCGCGGGCTCCGGGGCGCGGCGGGCGGCGGGCGGCCTGCACCTGCCGCCCTGGCCCCGCGGCGAGCCGGGCGCCGCCGAGCCCTCCGCCTGCCTGGAGGCGGCCACCCGCGGCTGGCGCGGCCTGCGGGAGCGCGGCGAGGCGGTGCCGCTGGGCCCCGGCGTGCCCGCCCTGGTGGCCAACGGCTTCCTGGCGCTGGACGCGGCCGCCAACCGGCTGTGGGTGACGCCCGGGGAGCGGGCGCCCGCCGTGGCGCCGGACTTCGTGCCCTTCGTGCAGCTGCGCCCGCTCGGCGCGCTCCCCGAGGCGGGCGAGGCGGTGCTGCTGCTGCGGGAAGGGCTGCTGCGCCGCGTGCGGTGCCTGCAGCTCGGGCCCTCGGGCCCCGGCCCTGCGGCCGCCGCGCCCGGGCCCGCCTCGGCCTCCGGGCTGGCGCCGGGGCCCGGCCGCGACTGCGTGCTGCTGCAGGAGGACTTCCTGGCGCACCGGGGCCGACCCCACGTCTACCTGCAGCGGATCCAGCTCAACAATCCCACCGAGCGCGTGGCCGCGCTGCAGACGGTGGGGCCCACTGTCGGCCCGGCCCCCAGAGCCTTCACCAGTACGCTGGAGAAGGTGGGAGACCATCAGTTCCTCCTCTACTCGGGCCGCTCCCCGCCTTTTCCCACGGGGCTGGTGCACCTGGTGGTGGTGGCCGCCAAGAAGCTGGTGAACCGGCTCCAAGTGGCGCCCAAGACGCAGCTGGACGAGACAGTGCTGTGGGTGGTGCATGTTTCAGGCCCCATTAACCCCCAGGTGCTCAAAAGCAAAGCAGCCAAGGAGCTCAAGGTGCTCCAGGATTTGGCACGAAAGGAAATGCTGGAGCTCTTGGAGATGCCAGCGGCCGAGCTGCTTCAGGACCACCAGCGCCTCTGGGCTCAGCTCTTCAGCCCAGGTGAGGCCTGGCCAGTTATCGGTCCACAGTCCACACCGTACACCAGGGCACACAGTCCCTCCCGGAGATGCCCCACTAAAGTCTGCAGAGGTGACACTGAACGGGAGCAGAGGGGTGCTGCAAGGGGGCCTGCCCACCGACCCCGGGGGCTGACTCTCTGCTCCACCACTTAGCATCTGTGTGACCTTGGGCCACTTAACTGACCTCCATGGGCCTGTGTTCGATAAGTACGGTTGCACTGAGCTCAGGGCTCTTGTGAGATTCTAATGAAAGGGCGACAGTGAAAGACAGGCCTTACTGGTTTGTTCTTGCGGATGAGGCCTGATTTGGAAGGTGGTTTTCGGGGTCAGCTTTAATTATTATTTTTAAGTTTATTTATTCATGAGAGACACAGGCAGAGGGAGATGCAGGCTCCTCCGGGGAGCCCGATGCGGGACTCGAACCTGGGACCCCGGGGTCACGCCCTCAGCCAAAGGCAGAGGCTCAACCACTGAGCCTCCCAGGTGTCCCTCGGAGTTGGTTTTTAAAGGATAAATCAACAGGTAGAGAGAGGCCTGGGCATCCCCACATCCGTTCCTCAGTTACCCCAGTCTGGCTGGTGACAGGCATGGGCTTTTTTTCTCTGTTTCCTTTTTTTTTTTTTTTTAAAGTGACCTCTGTGCCCAACATGGGACTTGAAGTCACAACCCCGAGATCAAGAGTCACATGCCCCGGGCACTGACTGAAGTGAGCCCTGGCCAGTGTGGTTGTGCCTTTTTACTGGGAGGGAATGGAACCTTATCTTTAGCAGGTTGGAATGGACAGGTTGAGTGAAAACTTGTTTTCCCAGTTGGCCATCGAAGTAGAGGAACTTCTATTCTAGATGAGAGATTTTGGTTTCCGGGGTGCTTGTTGTCTACATCCTTATGCATAGTTGCTCAGAGTGTGTGTAAGCCGCTCAGCACGTGTATAGGTTGGGTCTTGCCAGGGACTGTCCTCCCCGTACGAGGGATGCAGGAGTGAATAGAGCGGAGTTCCTGTTCTCATGGTGCTTGCTTAAGTTCTGGATGGGAAGAAGATGATACTAGAAAGGTGAAAATCTGGATGAATCCGCAAGATAACTTTTTAGAATAAAAAGTCGTTTAAAGTGAGAAGTATTCGTTTGAGGGTGAGAGGTGGGGGGAAGGGTGGGGTGGGGCCTCTCCGAGGAGGAGGCACTTAGCCAAGACCTAAAGAGCAAGAAACCAGCCAAGTAATGATCCGGAGGGAGCCAGCAGGTCGGCGGCCTTAAGGCAGGAGCACGTTTGGTTGAGGCCGGTGTGGCTGGCAGGCTGCAAACAAGGGACGGGTGCTGACAGCCCGATGCTGAAGGGTCTTGCAGGCCTTGGTGAAGACGGTGCATCTGAGTACGTGAGGTGGAAGGCAGAGCAGAGACGCTCCCGCACGTACATTTTTAGACGATCCCCCTGGCTGCTCTGTGCGGAGTGTAGACTAGAAGGGAACCAAAGTGGGGCATGGCGACCAGATAGGGTTTTGTGGGAGCCCAGGTGAAAGCGGGGGAGGGGGGGACCAGAGCTGTGGCCGCAGAGACGAAAGTGGATGGATGGCATCTGGTACTTCCGGAGGTGGCGCCGGCAGGACTGTGCGTGGACTGGCTGTGGGGTGTGAGCACTTGACAGTGACGCCTGACTGCCGGGAGGGCTTGAGCAGGTGTCTGGAGATCATCTGAGGGGAGGGGCTGGTTCGGGGCTGCAAGAATTCAAACCACGTCAGGTTCAGAATCGCATGTCCTGGGGGAGACAGCAAATGGGCGGTTAGCTGTTGGCGTCTAGGATTCGTGCAGATTCGGGAGATCAAGTGTTCAGGTGTTACTTGAAGCTCCAAGGCCTGGAGACGAGATGCTAGCAGGGAGCCGGCTGAGAGGGCCCGGGTGCTGCCCACAGGGGCCTCAGGCTCAGAGGGTCCCGTTGGCCGTGCGAGGGCACCAGGCAGAAGGACTTTCTCCCCGACTCAGGGAGCTCTTCATGTTGTGACCTCAGCCCCCCGGCCATGCTGTTCCCCCCTAACGTGCAACCTTTGTGGCGTTACAGGTGTGGAAATGAAGAAGATCACAGACGCCCACACGCCGTCAGGCCTGACCGTGAACCTGACGCTGTACTACATGCTCTCCTGCTCGCCAGCCCCACTGCTCAGCCCCAGCCTGAGCCACAGGGAGCGCGACCAGATGGAGTCGACGCTGAACTACGAAGACCACTGCTTCAGTGGCCACGCCACCATGCACGCCGAGAACCTTTGGCCCGGCCGGCTGGCCTCCGTCCCGCAGATCCTGCAGCTCTCCGACCTGTGGAAGCTGACCCTGCAGAAGCGTGGCTGCAAGGGGCTGGTGAGGGTCGGCGCCCCAGGCATCCTGCAGGGCATGGTGCTCAGCTTCGGGGGACTGCAGTTCACCGAGAACCACCTCCAGTTCCAGGCCGACCCTGATGTGCTGCACAACAGCTACGCCTTGCACGGCATCCGCTACAAGAATGATCACATCAACCTGGCCGTGCTCGCGGACCCCGAGGGCAAGCCATACCTGCACGTGTCCGTGGAGTCGCGCGGCCAGCCCGTCAAGATCTACGCCTGTGAGGCGGGCTGCCTGGAGGAGCCCGTGGAGCTGACCTCGGTGCCCCAGGGCCACACCTTCCCGGTCATGGTGACGCAGCCCATCACGCCGCTGCTCTACATCTCCACTGACCTCACACACCTGCAGGACCTGCGCCACACGCTGCACCTCAAGGCCATCTTGGCCCACGATGAGCATATGGCCCAGCAGGACCCTGGGCTGCCCTTCATCTTCTGGTTCAGCGTGGCCTCCCTCATCACCCTCTTCCACCTCTTCCTCTTCAAGCTCATTTACAACGAGTACTGTGGGCCTGGGGCCAAGCCCCTCTTCAGGAGTAAGGTATAAAGCCCCAGTGTGTTCAGAGCCCCAGGCCCGTGCGGGGGAGGGTGCCCCTCTCAGCCAGAACCCTCCGCCCGCAGCGCAGAGAGGCATGAGTGTGTTTAGAGAGGATGTCAGAGCGTGACTCCTCGGAGGAGACCAGAGCAGGGGACGGTGGCGAAAATCAGGTGTGGGCAGCTGAGTGCTGGCCTTCCAGGGGCGTGGGCAGTGCCCTCCCTGCCCCAGTAAACCTCAGCCTTTACAAATAACTGCACAAGACCCCTAGGGTGACCTGAGCCTCTACGGAAGCTGCAGTGGGGAGCCCTGTCCTCACTCGGGAGGGCCGGTTCACTGCCCCTCGCTGTGGGCCAGTGCAGGGGGTCATCCTGTGAGCACGTATTGTTTCCTGACGCATCTTTGTCCCCAGGAAGCCATGACTTTGAGCATGGTCACTGTGGGACTGTCACCCGGAATGCGTCCTGGGCATCGGGCTCAGCCTGGGGAGCCCGCCTGGCCCGCCCTGCCATCAGCCCTCCCTCCTTGCTCACTACCAGGATTGCCCGGGAGAGGGAACAGAAGGGGGCCCGTGACTGGCAGTCATGGGCGAGAGTCCTTCAGAGGCAGCTGGCTTGCTGCCCTTGCTGCCCTCGCTGCCCTCTCCTCTTGTCGGGCTGCTGCGAGGAGCGGTGTGTCAGCGCTCGGTCTGTGCGCTCCACGGCTAAGGGGCCTGGGCCGACTCGGGAGAAGCGCCTCATCACCTCCGCAGAGGGCTGCGTGCCTTCGGGCTTCTGGCCGGGGGCAGTGAGCCCAGAGCCGTGGGAGGAGGGTGGGCAGCAGGTCTGAGCTCCGAGCTGGAGGAACAAACGGAAAGTCAGATGAGCAAGAAATCTTCCCAGGCTGTAAGAGCAGGTGCTAAATTTGCATCGCGTGGGTCCAACGGCCCCTGTGAAGTAGGCAGGCTGCTTCTCCCCGCCGTTCGGGGGGCTCCTCTGCTCTTCCTCTGGCATCTGCCCATCTGCCCTTGGTTCCCTGCCGGGTCCCGAGGACAAGCCCAGCCCCTCATTTTGGGGTGCTACCCGTGTCCCTCAGTTTCCCCCTGCCGAGCTGGGCCACCGCAGGGCAGGGCCCAGTGACCCTGCGGCAGGTGCGGAGGTGTCCAGGCTGCTGACCCCACGGCGCTGTAGCACGTCCCAGGCCAGGAGCCGGGTCAGAGCCTGGGCAGGGTGCCCCTAGGTCAGCTCCATCACCTGCTTCCCTTGACAGTGCTGTGGCTTCCATGAGGTCGTGAAGAATAACAGCTTGTTTTGTTACTTGAACAGGAGGATCCCAGTGTCTGAGCGCACCAACGGTCCCGCTTTCAGCCCCGTCTGCACAAGACACCCAGCACTGAAAGTCCTGCTGCACGAACAAGGGATCCTTTGAAAGCACCCACCCTTTTGTGCCTTGTCGGGGACACCAGTGACGCAGAGCGTGTGTGGATGTTTAGGAGTCGGCATCGGGGAGCGGGAGGGGAGGGCCAGTGGACTTTTTGTAAAGCTTTCGACTCAATAAAATGAACCTAGATGGAAAATACTTGAAATTGAACTCACTCCTTCTGCTTCCCCTCCCTTCTTTCTTCTGTCCCAGGAAATATACCCACTTTTGAAGAGACTTGTCTAAGAAAAATTGTGTTCTATTCCTAATTTAATGTGTTCTTTCTCGACTGAGTTTTTAATTTATTGTTGTTGAGGTTTTGCCGGATGGCTTTCGCATCCACTTTAGACAGTGAACCGTGGAGGTGACTTGGGGCCTTCGCCGCCCCGCCTGGGTGGAGGGCGCGGGTCTCGGGTCATCCCCGGGTTCCCACATTGTCTCTTTCTTATCATGAGCCTGTGGAGATCTGTGCTTTTGTACTTCTGGGCTTCGGGGGCGGTATTTAACTTTCTAGTGATTGATGATTGTTGGCTTTTGAAATACCAAAGCTTCTTTTTTGTTCTGTTTTTAAATAAATCTCTTTCAAACTTCCATGACCGGTTTGTGTGTGGTTGAAACCCGGAGACAGCGGATCTTCCTCCGTCACCAGGCTTCTGGGCGGTGCCTGGAGCAGAAGGGCCAGCCACCTGGCTCTGCCGTGGTAAGGGACTGCTTCCCCACGCCTGACCCTCCTCCTCCGAACACGTGGAGGCTACTGCCCCTCTGTTCCCTGGGGGGCGGGCGGGGGGGTTCACGGGCTCGCCGGGCCCTGCGGGCAGGTTGAGGAGCTTCAGCCTCTGCCCCCACCTGCCCTGGGTGCCCCCCATTTGCCTGCCCTTGGTATCAGCAGGAAAACACTGCCAGTTGCTTGCTGAAACCAAGATCTGCTGACCCTGTGCTCATGGGAGGCAGACGGAGCCTGGAGGACTGTGGGAGGCCGTGGTCACCGTGTGGTGGGTGCTGCAGCCCGACTCCCCGGGCAGCCTGGGCTGCTTGCCACCCGCTGATGGTGGCCCACGGCAGCCCGGCAGCCCCAGCTCCACATGCCTTCCCCTCTGCTCCGAGAGTGCAGAGCTCAGAGGTGCCTTCCTGGTCCAGCCCTGAGTTGCTGGTGGCTCTACCTGTTTGGGAAGCAGGAACCCCGTAGGGTGCAGTGGGGTGTGGTTTAGGGTGCGGTGTGTGCTGCAGCTGTTACATTAGACTGGAAGCTGCTTGACAAGAGCCACACCCGATAGTCCCACCCCCCTGTTTAGCTCCGAACCAGTAAATGGTAAAAATACACCCGTGTCACCGCTGCTGAGAAATGCCGACGGAACCCCTAGAAGCTCCATCAACACCTGTGACTTACAGGACCGAGCGCTCCCCACGTGCTGGGGCCCGCACATGTACAGTGACATCCCGGTGGTTTGGGACAGAGGCAGCCACCTGGGGCGGCGGTGAGGCAGCTCCACCCCGCCCCCCCGCCCCCCCGCATCCCCCCTGGCAGGGGAGGGGGTGAAGCGTCCTTTGCTCCTCTTGGCGCGCAGAGGCTACCGCTTGGGGAGCCCTTCTCGTGGGAGACGCTCCCTCTGTTCCCGCGGCTCCGGGGCTTGATCCGGGCAGGCCCGGGCCCTGTCGCGGTGGGGGGCTCCTCACACACCCTGCCCCGGGTTCCCTCTGTTCCTTTTACTCTGCCTCAGTCACCCTCACCTGCGCCCCTGCGGCCTCTTCCCGAATAGACCGCCCGCACCAAGCCCCTGCCTCAGACTAGGACGTGAACCGGGAGGCCCACAGCTGCCCTGGAGGATTTTTCCAAAAGGGAGGTGGACTCTCCCAAGGGCATTGTTCACGGGTGCAATGTGTCCCCCCAAAATTCACATATGGTGGCGCTTGGAGGGGGCCCTGTGGGAGGTGACGAGGCCGTGAGGCTGGGGTCCTCCCAAATGGGATTAGTGCCCTAATTAGAGGGACCCCAGTGAGCATTCTTGTCCTCTCCCGCGTGGGAGGTGAGGCCACAATGGGCGTCTGTAACCCAGAGGGCAGGTGCTTCTCGGGCTTCCAGCCCCCAGAAGTGTGGGAAACCCCTTCCTGTGCCTCCTAAGCCCCCAGGCCCCGGCACCCTGTTGTAGGAGCCTGAATGGACTCAGATATCCAGGCTTATTCTTGCAGTGGAGCAGTGGAACCTTTCCGAGGCGCAAACACACCAAGACACGGGATTCACGGGATCGTAGATGAAGGAGAAACCCTGTGGCTTTTCTTGCTCAGGAATCTGTAATCACATTTCAAGGGACTATGGGCCCCAGAATGGCCAACTGTATGCATTTTTTTTTTCTCTTTCATGAGAGGTTCTAGAGCTTTTTTCAGATCCTCAAAGGATGTTTGAGTTGAAAATGAACAAAATAACTTGCACTCCGGGGTTTTGTTTTTACCCTCCACCCACCCCGGGGAAGTGACAGTGATCTGAGCTTTTTTTTTTTTTTTTTTTTTTTAAGATTGTATTTATTTATTCATGAGAGACACACAGAGAGAGGCAGAAACCCAGGCAGAGGGAGGAGCAGGCTCCCTGCGGGGACCCTGATGTGGAACTTGATCCCAGGACCCCAGGGCCACGCCCTGGGCCGAAGGCAGGTGCTCAACCGCTGACCCCCCGGGCATCCCTCTTCTGAGCCTCTGAAGCCTGGTTTGGGTCTGCAATTGGGTGGCTCACACTTGTTGTGGGGCAGATGCGTTCCCTGCAGAAAGGACGCTCACGGAGGGCGGGCTCATCGCCACCACCTGACACTGGCTGAGCAAACAGCTTCCCCCTAAGCCAGCCACCTGGCCTGTGGTCTGACGCTCCCGGTTCCTCTGGACTTTGCCCGATGGAAGCTTCGGATAAATCACTCGATTCAGTAAATATTCATTGTGAACCTTCCAGCAGGCTCTGCGTCTGGCCCGTGGGTGGCAAAGGGGGAAAGATTACATTTGATGAACATGTAAGGTGTGTTTGGCACTTAAGTTTTGCAAAGGCGGTGGCTGGACAGCCAGAAACTAAATGTTCAAGGAAAGTTTGTTGAATTACATTTGTATGCATTGTATCTTTTAATGCTGGTGTCTGGGGTTGCAAGTGACAGGAAACCATAATTATGACCTCCTCAGAGCTGAGCTTGGGCTCAATCTCCAACCCCTGAACAGAGACTAGCAGACGAGAGGTGGTTTCCGAAGGAAATCTGGGGGACTCTTATCAGGAAGGAGGAGGAGGGGTGCCTCAGTCACTTAAGAGGCTGCCTTCAGCTCAGGTCATCATCCTGGGGTCCTGGGATCGAGCCCCAGGTCATGATCACGGGGTCCTGGGGTCCATCTACCTGCCCAGGGGGAGCTTGCCTCTCCCTGATGCCCTCCCTCCCCACTCATATTATCTCTCTCAAACAAATAAATAAAATCTTAAAAAAAAAAAAAAAAAAAAAAGGAGGAGGAATAGATGTTTGGCAGCAAAGCGCAAGTGCCCAGGGTACTCCATAAGGTAAGTTTCATTCCTATTTTGCAGTTGAGGCAAGGGAGGCTCAGACCAAAAGGCACTAAGCCCTGGGAAGGGGAGAACAGCACCGATACAGGCCTCGACCTCGGGAATGCACACTCTGGAGTGGAGACAGCTACGGAGGGACACAGCTGTACTGCGGTCAGAGATCAGGGGCGAGGGGCTGCCCCACCGAACCCCCCTGGACGGTCAGGGACGGCCCCCTGGAGGAAGCTGCAAGCTGCAAGAGGGACCTGGGGGATAACGGGCGTCCACCAGGCGAAGGCGCGGGAGAGGACTGTCCAGGCGGGGGGCAGAGCGTGAGTGTACAGAGGTGGGGACGCGTGGGGCTGCAAGGGGACAGTAACACTTCCGTTTGTCCAGAGTGTAGAGTCCTCAAAAGGAACAAAGTGGGCGGGGGCACTCGGGGGGCTCAGCGGTTGAGCATCTGCCTTGGGCTCAGGGTGTGACCCCAGAGTCCTGGGATCGAGTCCCACGTCGGGCTCCCTGCATGGAGCCTGCTTCTCCCTCTGCCTGTGTCTCTGCCTCTCTCTCTCTCTGTGTCTCTCATGAATAAATAAATAAAATCACACACACAAAGGACTAAAGTGGGTGAAAAGTTTAGAGAATTGGGGTTTATGGATCCATTATCTTCAACTTCTCAAGGCAAGAGGTGGGTAGGCTCGGCTCTAACTCACGGCAATGACCACGTCACAGGTGACAATTCCACCCATGGACACAGCATGTCCTCTCCCCCCATCACTGTTATAATTTTAAGCCAATCTTTACAGCCTCCCCCCAAACCAAGGGAGGACAGCTTAAGACCCTGCTTTACGGAAGTAGAAACTGAGACCTGGTGCAACAGCGTGACTTGCCAAAGGTCAGGGGGAGAGGTCCCTAAGGCCTTGCAGGATCGAGGCTCTCCCGTTGACAGGGTAATGACCGCCTCTGCTCCCAGGTAAACCATAGCTCCTGGATGGATGCCCAAGCGCCACCGGCATCAGGACCACTCTGTGGGTGTCGTGAGAGATGACAAAACAGGGTGGGATGCTCAGGAGAAAGGGCGTGGATTCTCTCAAAATAAAACTTCACGAAAAGGTAACTACCTAAACCGCATTTCTGGGGAAGGGAGTGGGATATAAAAGAGTCAGCAGTGGGCCGGGAGTTAGGGGACCTGGTTCCATTTCCAGCTTGGTCATTATCACCGTGCAACCTCCAACAAGTGACCTGAGTGTTTATGCGCCAGGTTCCCACCTGTAAAACGGGTCTAATAGCACCTTCCAACTTCATAAGATGGTCGGGAAGTCCCACTAAGTAAATAACTGGGTGTGAGTGTGCTTGATAAACTCCAGACTTTCTACCCACACACGGGATGGTTTGTATTGGACACTTGGAGGCCAAGGCACGCAGGCCAGAGCTGCTGACCCCGGGTCCACGGACAGGATGCAGAGGGGCTGCAGACGGGGGTCAGAAATCTCTCTTTATTTTCACTAAAGCTCTAACTGGAACGTAGCATCTCCTCCCCATGATTAACTGTGGCATTTATGTCATCGTCACGAATAGAAATCCCAGCGTTCATGACCCGTTACGGGTGCTGCACAGATCGTGAAATGCTGCTCGTGTGCATCACGGCTCTGGAAGTACGGCAGCCATCAGACGAGCCATTCGAGCCTAGTATTTAATCGATTCATGAAGAAGCACACGTCACCATCGCAAATTTTTAAAAATTTATTTTTAAAAATATAATTAGGGGGCAGCCCTGGTGGCTCAGCGGTTTAGCGCCGCCTTCAGCTGAGGGCATGATCCTGGGGTCCTGGGATCGAGTCCCGTGTCGGGCTCCCTGCATGGAGCCTGCTTCTTCCTCTGCCTGTATCCCTCTCTCTCTCTCTCTCTCTCTCTCTTTGTGTGTCTCTCATGAATAAATAAATAAATACAATCTTTTTAAAAAATACATATATTTAGGGGTGAGGTGCCTGGGTGGGTCTGTCCGTGAAGCATCTGCCCTCGGCTCAGGTCATGATCCAGGGTCCCGTGATCGAGCCTCGCATTGGGCTCCCTGCTCAATGGGGAGTCAGCTTCTCCCTCTGTCCCCGCTCGTGCTCTCTCATACTCACTCTCTCTCTTAAGTAATAAAAAAATATTAACATATAAATATATATATAGTTAGGGGTGCCCTGCTGGCTGGCTCAGTTGGTGGAGCATGTGACTCTTTTTTTTGAGATTTTATTTATGTATTCATGAGAGACACACAGAGAGAGGCAGAAACACAGGCAGAGGGAGAAGCAGGCTCCATGCAGGGAGCCCAACAAGGGACTCGATCCCGGGTCTCCAGGATCACATCCTGAGCTGAAGGCAGACGCTCAACCACTGAGCCACCCAGTTGTCCCAATAAATAAATCTTTAAAAAGATGGGGGGGCGGGAAGGACATCAGAAGGGCCTAGGAAGGGGTTATCCCACAGCCACAAGCAAGGGAGAGCTGGCCTGGGAGGTGGGGAGCCAGGAGGAGGGGACCTCGGCCGGTGTCGTTGGTGCAGACACTGCTGGTTTTCTTCCCAGGTGTCCACTCCCTTCCCCCTGGGGCCTCACCCCATGAGCAGGGGCCCCAGGCTGCTCAGGGGAAAGACTACATTTGCCTGCCTACCCCCCACCTAGGCTGCCCGCAAAGCTGGGTTCTGGCCAGTGGGATGGGTTAAAACCAAACCAAAAAAACAAACAAAAAACAAAAACAAAAATTAACTTCTTGAGTTTGATCAAATCCATCCTAACCATCACTGTCTTTTTTTTCCCCACTAAGTCTTTCTCAATCCGATTTTTCACAAACGATGCAACTCTGGTTTTATTTTATTTATTTATTTATTTATTTATTTATTTATTTATTCATTCATTCATTCATTCATTCATTCATTCATTCTTTTTTTTTTTTTTCCGACTCTGGTTTCAGTTACCTTACCAGGAAAACCAAACCAACAGCAATACTTAATCAACATGTCGTAGCAAACGCAGCCAATTAGGCTTCAGTTGTCTGAAGTTGCTTTTTAAAAGCTCACAGTTAAACGCAACGCTTAGAGTCAGGATCAGAACGGAAAGATGCGTGCGAGTTAGATACGCCCTGGTCACTTTATTTAAAAAAAAAAGGGGGGGTTAATCCAAAATCTGGGCATAAACCAGGGTGACTGGACGCTCTCTGTTGAACAAACACGTGCGCAGGGCCCGCGCGGTGCCCGGGAGCAGGGGCAGGTCAGATTAAAGACCGAGGAGCCCGGGGTCTCGAACCCAGGACCCAGGTTTCCACACCGCGAGCGCTCTGAGAGCGAGGCCCCAGCTCCCTATCTCAGCTGCGATCTGCTCCGGAAGTCGGGGGGGGAGCAGCTCCGAAATCTCCTTGAGGACCCCCCCAGGACTCCCCTTCCACGCGGCCCGGGTCTCTATCGGAGCGACGCTCCCTCCACTGGTGCGCCCCAGAGCACGTGGTGCAAGTGCGCGGAAAGGAGGCCGCGGTTAGAGACCGCGGCTAGGTGGGCGTGCTGACGTCACGGGGGAGCGCAGACTTAGAGCACAAGCAGCCGTAAGTTCTTAACGCAACGCGCCAGACAACGTTCGAGTCTATTCTATCTTTAAACCTCATTAGTAGCCTCGCGGAACGCAAGGCCTCAAAAAATTGGTTAAAAACTCAGAATTGTTCCTCTCCACGGAAATCTTTAGTAAAAGGCGAAAGATTTATGCGATCTGAAGAGAAACCAGAGTATGCCCTGCGCTCCCTGCACACGTTCCTCGGGTAGCGGTTACCCCGAACACAGTGATGGTGACTCTTTGCTCGAAAGACCTAGTGATTTCTGTCTGTCTCTCGGACAATTCTGAGGGAGCAGCCTCATTTTTTTGGGGGGGGGGAGGGAATAATTTAATGGAAAAAGGAAAATCGAGTCGTTCCCAGGTCAGAAATTGTCAGCTGTGCAATGCATTTTGGGTATGCAAATGAGCCTCTGTCGTCACGCCCCGGTTCATGGAAATGCCTCGCAGCGTCCATTCGTTTTCCTGCTGGGACGAGGACTACCGCCAGGGGGCAGAGCGGAGGACAGCCCGAAAAAGTCTATTTTACTTACTTACTTTTTAAAAATTTTTTATTCATTCATTCATTCATTCATTCATTCATTTATTTATTTATTTTAAGTCTGACTTTTTATTTTTATTTTATTTTTATTTTTTTAAAAATTTTTTTAAAAGAGTTTATTTATTTATTCATGAAAGACACACGGGAGAGGCAGAGACACAGGCAGAGGGAGAAGCAGGCTCCCTGCAGGGAGCCTGATGTGGGACTTGATCCTGGATCCTGGGATCATGCTCTGAGCCAAAGGCAGATGCTCAACCACTGAGCCACTCAGGCGCCCCAAGTCTGACTTTTTAAAATAAATTTTGACTCCAAGTAAAAATTTCTTGTGTACTTCAATAAAGCAATTAAAAAAAATAAATAAATAAAAATAAGGCAATTAAAATAAAACTTGAAAATAAATACATTCGTTCCTTCACCAACAATTTGCTGAGCACTGTGTTTAAAGACCCTGTGCTGGGCCCCAGGGTAGAGACCTATCTCCAAGCTGTCATCCTCCCGGAGTGCAGGTGATGCGGGAGCCAGCTGTGCACGCGGAGCACTGATAACAGACCGACCGTGCCCCGTGGCAGAGCACTACAGGGTCCACAGAAGCAGGGCGGTGAGGGTGTTCTGGGCAGTGCAGAGAGGATGAGGGACCAGGTGGCCGTCAGGGGACTTTACCTTGAGGGCAATGGCGATGTACTCGAGTTTTAAAAGAGACCAAGGAGATCAGATGACTGTTTTGAGAGAGTGGTTCCCTCCACCTGGTCCCCAGACCAGCAGGTCAGTGTCACCTGGGTACCTGCCAAATTCTTGCCTCCCTGGCCACACCTACTGGATCTCAACCCTGGGGGTAGGGCCCTGCAAGAGGGGATTGCCTGAGTCCCCCAGGTGACTTACATGCTGGCTAGGCTGACAACCACAGTGGGACAGCCGTTCTGGCTAATGTGGCCGCTGTAGAGACACGGAGTTTTGGGGAGGTGAATTGGGTTGCTGAGCATCAGGGGTGCCTGGCTGGCTCAGTGAAGCCTGCAACTCTTGATCTCAGGGTCATAAGTTCAAGCCCCACGTTGGGTTTAGAGATTACTTAAGAAATAAATAAAATCTTTAAAAAGAAGGAAGCGAGCAAGCAAGCTGAGCATTAAAGCTAGAGAGAAATACACAGTGAGCGTCCCAGGATGAGGCCTGGGAACAGGGGAAGTGAGGAGAGTGGAGGAGTCTAGGTGGGTCCTTGGGGGCTGGTGGCACTCAGGAGGGGTGGGTGGGGCAGGAGCATGTGAAGGGGGTTAGGAAGACCCCTCGTGGCGGAGGGCAGCAGGAGAACTGGGGTGGGAGCTGCACAGAAGTCCAGTGCACAAGGACAGCGGCCAGCTGCAGGAAGTGTCCACCGGAGGTCAGGTAAGGGGGGGGGGCAAAGGCCAGTGGGTGTCGGGGCAAGGAGGTTGGTGGCCTTGGGCAGATACAATTCTAAAGAGGGAGGGTGCTGGAAGCTCCCAGCTTCAGGGAGCTGGTGAGAGAGGGAGAGAGGGGCGGGGTGGAGTGTGGGGGCTCCACAGGGACATCTGGTGGGCGTGTGAGGTCAGAGGGGGTCCTTCTTGGATATCCTGGGAGTCCCTTTTAAACCCTCTCGCTCCTTGCTCCCCTTCCTGTCTCTGACTCTGACCTTTCCCCAGGGATTGGGGAGCAGGGGAGCAGAAGCCCTTGTCTTCCCAGCCAGCGGGTATCCCGCCCTTCGGCCCCACCCCATCCAAGGCGGGCCCTCCACTTGGGTTTTGGGCCTCACCCCACAAAGACGCTGCCCCTCCGGCTCGGGCCCCCTCAGCCGCACCTGTCTCCCCTCCCTGCTGTGGGTGCGGCGGGGACGGGAACCCACGGGTTCCTTATTTCCCAGCGTGAAAGAGCGAGGGGAGCAAGAGACAGAAAAAATCCCTCAGACCCCGTCACCCTCTCCTCTTGTGAAATATAATAATCGACCCCAACAAAGGGGAAACAATAACCCTCTATTTTGTATTTCTCCTTCAGAAAAAAAAAAGTGTCAGAAATCACTTTATTAAAACCACTGTACGCCCCTGCGCACCCCTAGGATGGCAGTAGTAATAATAGAGGAGAGGACAGGTGTTGGCGAGGAGCGCAGAAATCGGGAGCCTGCTAAGCGCAGGGGCACCTGGCGGGCCCAGTGGGTGAGCGCATGACTCTTGATCTCAGGGCTGTGAGTTCGAGCCTCAAGTTGGGCATAGAGATTACTTCAAAATAAAATCTTTTTTTTTTTTTAAGATTTTTTTACTTGAGAGAGAGAGAGTGAGAGACAGAGAGACACAGAGAGAGAGAGAGAGCGCAGACAGGGAGAGGGGCAGACAGAGAGGGAGAAGCTATGGGGCTCAAACCCAGGATCCTGGGATCATGACCTGACCTGAAGTCAGATGCTTCACCTACTGAGCCAGCCAACTGCCCCTAAAAATACAATCTTAAAAAAAAAGTGAAACACAGAATGATCTTATGACACAGCAGTTGCTGTCCTGAGTGCACACCCAAAAGATCTGGAGACAGGGACTTGGGCTCTTGGACTCCCATGCTCAAGGCAACAACGTTCACAGTTGCCGCAGGGCCACCAACAGCTGACGGGATAAACGACATGGGGTACACGCATCCAATATCATTCAGCTTTAAAAAGAAGGAAATTCTGGGATCCCTGGGTGGCGCAGCGGTTTGGCGCCTGCCTTTGGCCCAGGGCGCGATCCTGGAGACCTGGGATCGAATCCCACGTCAGGCTCCCGGTGCATGGAGCCTGCTTCTCCCTCCGCCTGTGTCTCTGCCTCTCTCTCTCTCTCTCTGTGACTATCATAAATAAAAAAAAAAAAAAGAAGAAGGAAATTCTGATCATGCTGTTGTAACAGGGTGAGCCTCGAAAAGATGTTAAATGCAAGAAGCCAGACAAAAAGGACATACCGCACGATCCCATTGCCACCAACTACTGCGAACAGGTGCATTTCTAGAGGCAGAAAATGGATCGGAGGGTGCCGGGCGCTGGCGTAAGGGGGAGATAAGGAATTGCTGGTGGCACAGCTTCTGTTTGGGGCTGATGAAAGATTTTGGAAATGGTGACGATGTTCGTATGACATTGTGTGTGTATTAACCATTGAACTGTTGCTCTTAAAAATGGTTACAATGGCAAATTATGTTACATGTATTTAATCACAATAATAATAATAATAAAAACTTTCCTGAAGCTACAAGAGAGCAAGTCAACCTATTCATTCTAAACAACTATCTTCCACAGCTTTATGTTTAGAAAGAAGCTTAATAACCTTTACGGTCAATGCATTTACATCAATTAGGACAATGTTGAATTAATTTTCACACTAAGACTTTTTCTAAATGGCTTAAGTAACTAGACAATGCTTCACAAATCTTGAGACTCATTCAAGCATCAGTCTTTTTTTTTTAACAATTTTTAAAATTTGTTTTTTATTTTTATTTTTTATTTTATGATAGTCACACAGAGACACAGAGAGTGGCTGAGACACAGGCAGAGGGAGAAGCAGGCTCCAGGCACCGGGAGCCCGACGTGGGATTCAATCCCGGGTCTCCAGGATCGCGCCCCGGGCCAAAGGCAGGCGCCAAACCGCTGCGCCACCCAGGGATCCCAAGCATCAGAGTCTTTTTTTTTTTTTTTTTTTTTTTAAAGAGGGAAATTTTTTTTTTAAATTTTTTATTTATTTATGATAGTCACAGAGAGAGAGAGAGAGAGGCAGAGACACAGGCAGAGGGAGAAGCAGGCTCCATGCACCGGGAGCCCGATGTGGGATTCGATCCTGGGTCTCCAGGATCGCGCCCTGGGCCAAAGGCAGGCGCCAAACCGCTGCGCCACCCAGGGATCCCGCATCAGAGTCTTAAACATGCATTTTTCATTAGATGAAACTAAGGTCTATAGTGAAACAATTATTTATTTTTTTTTTGTCTCCACTTCTTCACTGCTTTTATTCATTAAAAAAGAAGAGCCGGGGTGGCACACCTGGGTGGCCCAGTGGTGGAGTGTCTGCCTTTGGCTCAGGTCATGATCCCAGGGTCCTGGGATCAAGTCCTGCATCAGACTCCCCGCAGGGAGCCTGCTTCTCCCTCTGCCTGTGTCTCTGCCTCTCTCTGTGTCTCTCATGAATAAATAAATAAATAAAATCTTTAAAAAAATAAATTTAAAAAATTTAAAGAAAGAACCATCAGGAGGCATCCAGGTGGCTCAGTTTGTTAAGCATCCAACTCCTGATGCATGAGTTCAAGTCCTGTGCTGGGCATGGAGCCTACTTAAAAATAAAATAAAATGGGAAGCCCTGGTGGCTCAGCGGTTTGGCGCCGCCTTCGGCCCAGGGCCTGATCCTGGAGACCCGGGCTCGAGTCCCACGTCGCACTCCCTGCGTGGAGCCTGCTTCTCCCTCTGCCTGTGTCTCTGCCTCTCTCCCTCTGTCTCTCTCATGAATAAATAAATAAAATCTTTAAAATAAAATAAAAGAACCATAATGAAATATTCCTAATTCCACAGAAAAGTATAATGAACAAACATGCACCTGACACCCAGATTTAAGAGGTGTCAACATTTCTACAAATATGCTTTAGATCTGTTTTTATTTTATTATTTTTTAAAAAATGCTTTCTGTAAATAAGTAAATAAATAAACAAAATCTTTAAAAAGAAACAAAATAAGGCTGAAGGCTGCATTAGTACCTCCCCCATCTCATTTGATCCCATGCACAAACACAGATGTTGTGTTCCTTAAAGTCATGTTTATATTTTAATCCTTCTGCAACTTGCCTTTTTCATGCGACATTATGTTTTCAAGATTGATTTGCATCGCTATCTGCGGATCTAGTGCCAGTCTGTGTATTTTATCTGCTGTACCTTTTGAGTACGCCCCAGTGCCCAGGTGCAACAGAATGAACAGGTCAAGGCAGGCATTTGGGCTCCGGGTTGCATCTTCCAATCTCTGTGCCCTGACTTCAGGTTTCCTATGAACAGTCGGAGGGTGTGGGAGGCTGAGTAATGGTGCCTACGATTGCCAGGTTCTAATTCCTGAAAATTGTGTCACCTGATAACCCTAAAAATAAAGCTGCCAGTTATTTTACCCGCAAAAATGTGTTTATTAGGGAACAGCAGACAATTGCAACCTGGGCCAGGCAAGGTATGGTGACTCCATAAGCGAGTCTAGAGAGCAAAGAGAGGGACTTCTCCTTTATAGGGAAAACGGGGAAGTTGGAAAGGACGTTCTAAAGAGGAACTCTCTTGGAGTAAAGTGGGAGCTGGAAGACTCATGGCTTCTCATTAGCTGAGCGTGGCAGCCTCTCATTGGCTGGGCTGTTGCCAGGGGAAGAGGAAACCTTTCTTGCCCCTATTGGGGTGGTAAAGCGGTGGCTGCGGTGGTTTGGACTTGCCAGGTTCCCTCCTCCCCGTGGCGGCTGCTGCTGAGCAGCAGTAGGGCGTGAGAGCTCCCACCGCGGACTCCCACCGCCATTCTTCTCTTTTCTTTTTTTAAGATTTTATTTATTTATTCACAAGAGACAGAGAGAGAGAGGCAGAGACACAGGCAGAGGGAGAAGCAGGCTCCCTGCGGGGAGCCCAACACGGGACTCGATCCCAGGACCCCGGGGTCACGCCCTGAGCTGGAGGCAGACGCTCAACCACTGAGCCACCCAGGCGTCCCAAGATATAATTATTCTTAAAATTTTTGATAGAAACGTATCCACAACCATTCTGGCTTAGGGCTTTGGGGCTGTGTTTTGATTATCATATCAATTTCTTTATTGCCTATTGATCTACTTAAGATGATTACTTTTTCTTATGCCATTCTTGACCTTTTTATATTTTTCTAGAAATACATCCATTTTGTCTACATTTTCAAATTTGTTGCTGTGATATTATTCATTCGATTTTAAAAAATTAATCAAGTTTATTTCTTAGAGCAGTTTTCGCCATATAATCCCCATCCCCACCTGCACATCCCCCACCAGCAACATCTGCATCAGAGTGTACAGTTGTTATGATCTAGGAACCTACTGCTGCTAGGAACCACGGGGGATGCTGACACCCTTCCTGGTTCTCGGGACAGGCTGCTCTGGTGGTTTCTGAGCAACACCAGGCTTGCTGGCGGACAGATGTCAACCTGTCCCTCCTCTGGTCCCTGTCTAGGGGCAGCCTTGTCTTCTTGCTCCTGCTGGTCTTTTCATTGCCAGCACCAGTGGACGTATGGCTGTGTGGGACCGGGCTGCACAGCCAGTGTGGTACTCTCTGCTGACAGCCCGAAGGTCAGCCTGCGGTTGGTGGCCAGCCTCCCGTACCCCGTCATTCTGGTTTCATTTGGGAAGATGACTCCCTGGAGCTAGGCCTGCAGCCAGGGCCTCTGGGTGCCGATATATTGTCGGGGGTAGTGGTGGCTGGGGGGTCACCGGGGGTGTTGCAGCTCTGTGGGCTGGCAGCCGTGCAGGGGACAGCACATGGTAGCCTGGGCGGCTCAGTCAGTTCAGTGTCTGCCTTTGGCCCAGGTCATGGTCTCAGGGTCCTGGGATCAAGTCCCACAAGAGAGTCTCTGCTCAGTGGGGAGTCTGCTTCTCCCTCTCCCTCTGTGCTCTCCTGCACCCCACAAATAAAATCTTAAAAAAAAAAACATATGGTGGCTGAGATCTATGAGCAGGAGAGGCCAAAAACACACAGGTTGATGGGAGCAGTGGGGAACGAGCCCAGGTCCGGGCCACCTCAGCCTTGGCTCTCCTGCAGTAACCCTCACTCTGATCCCCGATTCCCGCAGAGCCCACCTGGCGGATGGCACAGGTGACGAACACCTCCGCACCTGGCACAAATTCAAATCCCCACCTCAGTTCTCTCATCTGGAGAATAGAAGTAAGCACAGAAGCCACGTCACAGGGTTGAGTGAGGGTTAAATGAATTAGCCTGTGAAAGGTGTCGAGCAATGCCATGCGCTCAGTAAGTAGCCAGCAGAGGTCCACCTGCACCGCTCTTAGCTCTCAGCCCTGGCTGCCCGGCAGAGACCTGGAAGCTGAGAGTCGGGGCGCCTGGGTGGCCCAGTCGGGGAAGCGTCTGCCTTCGGCTCAGGTCATGATCCCAGGGTCCTGGGATCGAGTCCCACATCGGACTCCCTGCTCAGTGGGGAGTCTGCTTCCTCTCTCCCTCTGCCTGTGTCTCTGCCTTCTTGTCCTCTTTCTCTCTCTTTCTGTCAAATCAATAAATAAAATCTTAAAAAAAAAAAACACCCCCAGTGTCCATCAATTCATCTCAGGCGATAGAGGTCAGAATAGTGATTAACTCTGGAGCCCGTATTGACTGGGAAGGGGCCCAAGGAACATTCTAGGGTGCTGAAAACACTGCATATCTTGATCTGAGATGACTTCATGGTGTATACAGACGTGAAAATTCGCTCAGCTTGCATAGGCCCTGGCTTCACAGAGCTTACATTCTACCGGGAAGAACTTAAAATGTCTCTGACCTGGTTACAAGGTTGTTCTGAGGGTCCCCTGAGATGAAGGATGTGGCTCTGCCTTTAAACAATCGCGTTCCCACCTCTAACCCACCTTCATGAGCATGGGGCAGTCTGTTCATCTGTAAAATAAATAAAATAAAATAGAACCAATAGATGGAGTAAGTTGCTTTGAGCCTTCCCCATATGACCTCACCCCATTATTAATAATGATAAAAGGTGGGGTGCCTGGGTGGTTCAGCAGTTGAGCATTTGCCTTCTACTCAGGGTGTGATCTTGGGGTCCTGGGATCTTTATTTTATTTTTTAATTTTTATTTATTTATGATAGTCACACAGAGAGAGAGAGAGAGAGAGAGAGAGAGAGAGAGGCAGAGACATAGGCAGAGGGAGAAGCAGGCTCCGTGCACCGGGAGCCTGACGTGGGATTCGATCCCGGGTCTCCAGTACAGTTTATCTTAACTAATCTCTAACACAGCCCTATGGAGGAGGCGCTTCTGTCGTGTTCCTTTTACAGAGAAGGAAACTGAGGCTCAGAGTGGTTGGGTAACTGTCTGGGGGTGAGACGGAGTCGCAGAGCCAGGATTTAAGCCCGGGTCCCTGTGACCTCAAACCTGTGCATCTTCCCACTGCCATGAAGCGTCTCCAGCCAGAGTCCCTGCTGCAAAAGTTGGTGTCGGTGAATAGAAGCTGAAACTTCCACATTCACATAAAACTTAAAGCTTAAAAGCTTTAAAAAGCTGCTTTCTCAGCCCCTAAGTCCGGGGGTGGGGTGGGGCACAATGCACAAAGTCGCTCCTCTTAGGCTCTCCAGCTACAGCCCAAGCCAGGGGAGCACTGGAATGGGAGTCTGGATGCGCAGTCTTCAGTCCCAGGCCTGCCTATGGTCTGCTGGCTGGCCCAGGGCACCCGTTCCTGGTCCTCGTTGGGTCTCGGGCTCCCCATTTGCGAAGGGGGTTGGGCCTGTGAGGTCGTGGCCAGGGTCGTGTCCCTTCCTCCCCCTCCAGTGACCACCTTCCTCTCTGACGCCCTGGGCCGCCTGCACACGCTGCAGCTGGGCGCGATGCTCCCCGACCCGCAAGTGCGCTTCCGACCCTCATCAGGCCCTCGGACACCCGCGAGGCCTTGGGGGCGGGGCCGGGAGGGCGCGGGGGGCGGGGCCTGAGGGCGGAGGGGCTCCGGGTCGGAGCAGCGACCGGGACCTGGGCGGGGCCGGGGCCTAACCCTGAGCGGGGGATGGGGGGGTGGGGCTGGGTCCGGGGGCGGGGCTTGAGGCGGGGCCAGGGACGGGGCCCTGGGGGCGGGGCCTAACCCTGAGATGGGGGGTATCGGGGAGTGGGGCTGGGTCCGGGGGCGGGGCTTGAAGCGGGGCCAGGGGCAGGGCGGGGCCATGGGGGCGGGGCCTAA
The DNA here is from genome assembly GCF_018345385.1 of Vulpes lagopus. Taxonomy (NCBI): domain Eukaryota; kingdom Metazoa; phylum Chordata; class Mammalia; order Carnivora; family Canidae; genus Vulpes; species Vulpes lagopus. The sequence goes on from NC_054831.1 coordinate 133,547,119, forward strand.
CCCTGAGCGGGGGGGATCAGGGGTGGGGGTGGGTCCGGGGGCGGGGCTTTGGGCGGGGCGGAGCCGGGCCTGGGGGCGGGGCCTAACCCTGAGCGCGGGATCGGGGGTTGGGACTGGCCCGGAGGCGGGACTAGGGGCGGGTCCAGGTGTCGGGGCGGGGCCTTGGGCGGGGCCGAAGCCTGGAGGCGGGATCGGGGGTGGGGCTGGTTCGGGGGCGGGGCTTGAGGCGGGGCAAGGGACGGGGCCCTGGGGGCGGGGCCTAACCCTGAACACGGGATCGGGGAGCTGGGCCTGGGTCCGGGGCGGGACTTTGGGAGGGGCGGAGCCGGGCCTGGGGGCGGGGCCTAACTCTGAGTGCGGAATCGGGGGCTGGGACTGGGTCCGGGGGCGGGGCTAGGGGCGGGGCGGAGCCGGGCCTGGGGGCGGGGCCTAACCCTGAGCGCGGGATCGGGGGCTGGGACTGGGTCCGGGGGCGGGGCGGAGCCGGGCCTGGGGGCGGGGCCTAACTCTGAGCGCGGAATCGGGGGCTGGGACTGGGTCCGGGGGCGGGGCTAGGGGCGGGGCGGAGCCGGGCCTGGGGGCGGGGCCTAACCCTGAGCGCGGGATCGGGGGCTGGGACTGGGTCCGGGGGCGGGGCTAGGGGCGGGGCCGGGGAGTAAAGCGGCCGCTGGGTCTCGGGAGCCGAGCGCTGCACGCGGGGGAGTGAGCCCGTGGGCGGCGCGTCGGTGGCGAGCGGCCTGCCTGAGCCCAAAGGGAGACACGCCCGGACGAGGTCTCCGAGGTGGCCCCGGACCTGGTGGCCGCCGTGCGACACGGGCCACGCGAAAGGCTGGAGCAGGGGGAGACCCGCTCGGGTGGGCGGGGCGCGGGGGCGCGCGGGGCAGGCGGCCTTGTGACCACGCGGGGTCGCCCCCGCGCCCCGGCTGCCCCGAGGCCTGCGGCCCTTTCCAGCTCGCGCGGTGCAGCCCCGGCACCTTCCCCGGCTGCCCCCTGCCCGGCGGCCGCCCTCCTCAGCTCCCTGCAGCCCTGGTTGCTCGGCAGCAGATTAAAGCGCTGTCCTGTGCCGTGGGCCCGGGGCAGCCGATTTGTCTTGTCTGAGCCTCAGTCTTCTCACCCGGATGAAATGCCCGTTTCACAGACCTGATGGGGGGATTACGGGAGAAAAGCCATCCAGAGCGCCCAGCAGAGTCCCTCAGTAGATGGCAGGTGTGACTGTGCTTCCGGGGCAGGCTTCTCTGACTCCACCTGCCCACCTCCACCTCCACTCAGCCCTCCCCCACCCAACTTGCTCTCACCCCCCCCCCCAGCTGCCCCAGCCTGTCCCCCTCTCTGGAGAGACAGATCTTAAACTCAAGCAGCAGAGCCCATTGGCCTTCCCACCTGGTCCACCTGTTTTCACCTGCGCTGCCACTACTGTCAGAAAAATAGGTGCCGAGCCCCACTTTGCCCTCCAGGGCTTCTGCTACACACCCAGCAAGCCCAGCCTTAGTGGTTCACCTCTCCCCGACCCGGACCCCGACACCGGCTAAGGCATGGCGCGCTCTGTTCTTCTCCAGCCCAGCCTGTGGCTCCGGGGTCCTGACTGCTCCCTCCTGCTCTCTTTTCTCATGGTGTCCACCTCTTGCCTCTCTCCTCTGTAAATTCCACCCTTCCCCTGAGGCCCAGCTCACATGCCTCCTCCTCCAGGAAGCCATCCTTGGAGCACTCTACCCGAGGTGTTCTTTTTCACGACCCCTGTTTGGCATGGAGTAGCCGCTTCCTGGCATTCTTGGAGTTTTCCTGCTGTGCTCTGTCTCCCCAGAGAGGGAGACAGAGGCCATGTCTTCTTCATCCTTTGGCTCCTGGGAACTGAGCATACCCCCACAGAGAGCAGGAACTCAGGAGCAGGGTTTGCAGCTGACACCTTGCTGATAAAGCCCATTATCACCCCAGACCTTATTCTGCCCTCTGAGTGGATGAACCCCTGGCAGGTGACCAAGCTTTGTACCCTTTGGGTCACTCTTATTGTAGAGCATAACCCTCTTTTGTGGTCTTGTTGGGAAAACTCTGAGAGGCTCTGCCTACCTCCTCCCACTCCTCTTCCCCCTGTCCCTTCTCTCAGGAAGTGGACATTTTCTAGGGGTGTCTGGTTGGCTCAGTTGGTAGAGCATGTGGCTCTTGATTCTGGGGTTGGGGGTAGAGATTGCTTAAATCAATAAACTTGGGGAACAAAAAGCAGACAGATATTTCTCCTCCTAGAAGTTGATGGAATGGGCAGTAAATCGTTGGCCAGCACGGAGTTTGTCAAGGCAAAGGGAAGATGAAAACATATGGGATCGGTGGGAACAAGCACTGCAGAGTCCAGAACAACAGCCCGAGGACAGATTTCAGCCTCTCAGGGGCACCTGGGCCCTGGTCAGCAAGTAGGGAAGTGGGGCAGGGTTGGCCAAGGAGGACGTTGGGATGAAAGCAACTGATACGGAATCCCTGGGTGGCGCAGCGGTTTGGCGCCTGCCTTTGGCCCAGGGTGCGATCCTGGAGACCCGGGATCGAATCCCACATCTGGCTCCTGGTGCATGGAGCCTGCTTCTCCCTCTGCCTATGTCTCTGCCTCTCTCTCTCTCTCTCTCTCTCTCTCTCTCTGTGACTATCATAAATAAATAAAATAAAAATACAAAAAAAAAAAAAAAAAGAAAGCAACTGCTACCAAGAAAGGGGCAGAGAGTGTGGAGGAAGCGAAGCTCCTTTGACATAGGAGTGGAGTGAGGGCAACCTCACTGCAGAGCCTACTAGAGCCCTGGGCCATGTGGGTCTCCGACTTCACTGCGTGCAGACCACCTGGGGAGCTGGCTCAGGTGCACATTCTGATTCAGTAATTCCTGGGTTGGGCCCAGGTTCTGCATTTCTTTTTCTTATTTTTAAAAAAGATTTGACGTATTTATTAGAGACAGAGAGGGCACAGAAACTGGGGGGAGCAGCAAAGGGAGCAGCAGGCTCCCCGCTGAGCAGGGAACCAGATGCTGTGGGGCTCAGTCCCAGGACCCCAGGATCATGACCTGAGCTGAAGGCAGATGCTTAATTGAGCACCCCAGGCGCCCCCAGATTCTGCATTTCTAGCATGCTGCCAGGTGATACTGCTGGTCCATGGGCCACATTTTGAACACAGCATAGCAGAGGGACTATCTGTAGGCCACTTCCTGCCCTTCTGCCCTGTTCCTCCATCTAGATGCCCACCCTGTCTGCCCCCTGGAGAGACTCTCAGCTTGTTTTGCTAGAGGGGATACTTTTTTAAATTTCAAAAAAAATAAAATAAAATTTCATTACACGGCACCTGGTTCAAACAAAAGTAATGAGGGCACCTGGGTGGCTCAGTGGTTGAGCGTCTGTCTGCCTTTGGCTCAGGGTGTGACCCTTGGGATCCTGGGATCCAGTCCCATGTTGGACTCCCTGCAGGGGGCCTGCTTCTCCCTCTGCCTGTCTCTGCCTCTATGTCTCTCTTGAATAAAACAACAACAACAACAACAACAACAAACAAAAGTAATGATTTGTACTTGGGAATTTATAACAGAAGTGAAATATACAACATTAATAGCACAAAGAGGGATGTTAAATGGAATTATGCTGTCTTAAAGCATTTACCTTTTTTTTTAAAGCATTTACCTTTTACCTGAAGTGGTAGAATATTGATTCTAGGTACACTTTGGAAAGTTAATGATGCATATTATAATCCTTAGAGCCACATAAAAAAGATGGAACTTAAAAAACTAGTAAAAAGAATGAAATGGAATATCGAACTATTTGATTAGGTTAAAAGAATTGAGCAAAAGAGTACCAAAGAAAAAGAGAGGATAAATAGAAAACACACAGCAGGATGATGGACTTAAACCCAACAGTATAAGTAATCACATTAAATCTACATGAAAGAAATATTCCAATTCAAGGACAGAGGTTATCCAATAGCAAGATTCGACAATATGCGGCTACAGGAAATACACTTCAACTATAAAGACACAAATAGGGTGAAGTTAAAAGGATGGAAGATTATGCACCAGTAAGCATTTAAGGCTTGTGTCATTGTATTAATATCAAACACGGTAGATGTTAAATCAAGGAATATTGCCAGAGATAAATAAGGACATTTTTTAAAAGATTATTTATTTATTTATTTATTTATTTATTTATTTATTTATTCATGAGAGACACGGAGAGAGACAGAGAGAGAGACAGAGACACAGGCAGAGGGAGAAGCAGGCTCTACACAGGGAGCCCGATGTGGGACTCCATCCTGGGTCTCCAGGATCATGCCCTGGGCCGAAGTCGGTGCTAAACCACTGAGCCACCCGGGCTGCCCAATAAAGATGTTCTATGATGATAAATGGGTCAATGAGTTGGGAAGACATAACAATCCTAAATGATTATTCACAGAGTTTCAAGATGCCATGAAGCACAAAATAACAGAATCAGAGAAAACACTAAAATCTTACAAAGCATGTTGTGTGACCAGAGGGGATTTAAGTTAGAGATCGAAAACTGTGGGGGCCTGGGTGACTCAGTCAGTTAAGCACCTGCCATCGGCTCAGGTCATGATCCCAGGGTCCCAGGATGGAGCCTTTATCAGGCTCTGCACTCAGTGGGGAGTCTGCTTCTCCCTCTGCCTCTGCTGCTCCCCCTGCTTGTGCCTTCTCATTTGTGCTCTCTCTCTCTCAAATAAATAAATAAAATCTTAAAAAAAAAAAGAAAAAAACCTTAAGTTATCCAGGAAAGCCCTAATATCTGATAATTAAACAACACCATTCTAAATTAATCCATGGTCCAAGGAGGAATCAGAAGGGAAATTAGGAGCTATTTTAAACTCAATGATAATAAAAGCTAATACACAAAAAATAGTGGGATGTGGCTAATGTCCTTAGAAGGGAGTTTATCACTTCAAATGAAATATTTAAAAATAGGGCAGCCCTGGTGGTGCAGTGGTTTAGCGCCGATTGCAGCCCAGGGCGTGATCCTGGAGACCCCGGATCGAGTCCCACGTCAGGCTCTTTGTAAGGTGCCTGTTTCTCCCTCTGCCTGTGCCTTTGCCTCTCTCTCTCTGTCTTTATGAATAAATAAATAAATAAATCTTTTTTAAAAAAGAAATATTTAAAAATAAATATTTTAAGCTTCCACTTTATGAAGCTGGAAAAAGAAGTACAAATTAACCCCAAAGTAGGGATTAAGATGGGTCATAAACCAAAACATAAAAGCTATGATCATAAAGCTCCTAGAAGAAAACTTAGGAGAATATCTCCAGGACAGTGGAATAGGTGAAGTTTACTTAGAGTGAACAGCAAAAAGCATTGCATATAAAAATAAACAGGTCATTTGCATTCCACCAACAGTGAAAATTTCTGCTCATTAAGCAAGTGAAAATGAAAAAGCAAGCCATAGACTAGGAGATAACATCCCCAATCCACACATCTAGCAAAGGACTTATATGCAAAATATATAAGGAAACCTACAGATCCATTAATAAAAACAGAACCTCATAAAAACTGGGCAGAAGGTCTAAATGGACACTCCCCCCCCTTCCAAGAGATATATGAATGCCAAATAAGCACGTGAAAGGTGCTCAACATCACTTCTCATCAGGAGAATAGAAATTAAAACCACAGTGAGGGGCACCTGGGTGGCTCAGTTGGTTAAGCGGGTGACTCTTGATCTCAGCTCAGGTCTTGAATTCAAGCCCTGCACTGCGCTCAAAGCTGGGCATGGGGCCTACTTACAAAAAAAAAAAACCCAACAAAAATGAAAAACAAAAGCACAATGAAATGCTATTTCACACTCTCTAGAACACTTAAAATTAAAAATACTTCTCCAAATGTTGGTGAGGACATACGGTATTGGTTAAAATAAAGCTGTATGTGCTAAAGCTCAGAATAACCTCTGGTAATTGAAGCAGGGTGGTATTGGTGCAAGGACAGACCAACAGACAAACAAAACAATAGTGCAGAAATAGAGCCATGTGTATAGAGTCACCTGACGTACAATAACCACACCCATATTAGACGACTAAAGTGGTTTTTAAGAACTGGTACTTTATCAACTGAGTATTCAAGTGGAGACACCTATCTTATATCATACACAGAGACCAATTCCCAAATGTGCAGAGCGAAACAAGAAATATTCTAACAGACAAACTAGGGGAGCATTTCATGATCTTGAAAGATTTTTTTTTTTTATGTTTTATTTATTTATTCATGAGAGACACACACAGAGAGAGGCAGAGACACAGGCAGAGGGAGACACAGGCTCCATGCAGGGAGCCCGATGTGGGACTCGATCCCGGGACCCCGGGGTCACAACCTGAGCTGGAGGCAGACGCTCAACCGCTGAGCCCCCCAGGCGCCCCTCAAGTTCATAAGTTCCATCCACACGGTCATGTGTGTTGTGATCCCACCTTTCTTGCTGTTTATATTACGAATGTTCCATTTCTCTACTGAAACCCGGTGGCCCTTTGGGTCGTGTGCTCTTATAATTCTGCTATGGACATTCCTGTCTGGGGGCACGTGCACACACGCACCTGTTTTGGTGATGCAGCTGTGGGTGGAAATACTGGAGCGTCAACAAGACATATACTGTCACATATTTTGTCAAAATGACTTCACGGTGGATACTCTATCCTGCAGCGTGTGAGAGTCCCAGCCGCTTCGCATTCTCCACAGACTTAGTATTGTCAGCATTTCAACATTTCATCCATGCCCGTACGTGCATAACGATATTTCACTGTGGTTTTTTTTTTTTAATTTTTATTTATTTATGATAGTCACAGAGAGAGAGAGAGAGAGGCAGAGACACAGGCAGAGGGAGAAGCAGGCTCCATGCACCGGGAGCCCGACGTGGGATTTGATCCCGGGTCTCCAGGATCGCGCCCTGGGCCAAAGGCAGGCGCTGAACCGCTGCGCCACCCAGGGATCCCTTCTTTTTTTTTTTTTTTTAAAGGATTTTACTAGATAAAATAATAGATGTATCACCCATCCAATCCCTTCCTCCCTCCCTTCCTTCCTTCCTTCCTTCCTTCCTTCCTTCCTTCCTTCCTTCCTTCCTTCCTTCCATTTGTACTTGCAGGGTCAGGCCCCTACTCTGAGCCTTCCCACTGTGACTCTCTAAGTTTGTGGCAGGAGGAACGCCCACACCGGCTTATAAGGTCAAGGGTAGGAGCTGGTCCCTGAGGGGGAGCCTGGCCCTCTCCAGGGATCCCGCGGGTGCTGCTAGCGGGTGTCCAGCAGGTGGTGCTGGGGGTCCTCTTCTCACCTGGGTGACGCTGGCCGTTGGGGCCTCGCTTTGGGAAGGGGCCCGTGGGTCAGATTTGAGAGGAAGGCGGGCTGCTGCTCAGCCAGGGCCGGGCTGGGCTCCCCCCACGCCCCCACTCAGGCGCACACAGGAGGCCACGGAGCTCTCCTAAGGCATCTTGGTCCTTGGCCGGGTGCTCCTGGGCAGAGCAGGAGGGCCTGTCCTCCTTCTGGTCTGGACCAGCTGCACAGGCTCCCCTGGGAGTCTCCCCTGGGAGTCCTGCTTGGGGCATGAAAGGACAGAGAACCGGCAATAGCGCAGGCTGGTGAGGGCTGTGTGACCTCAGGCAAACCGCTTTATCTCTCTGAACCTCAGTCTTACTCATCAGTAAAATGGACTAATGATGCCTCATGGCCAGGTTAGCCCCAGGCTAAACGTGTGAGCTCGTAACAGCACCAAGCTGTCATCGGTGGTCAGCAGGCGGCGGTTCCCTGCCCGCACCCGGGCTGGGTCGGTGGCCTGTCAGCCGTCGGGGCCCCGCCTGGGGCTTGCTCCTTACTCCACACCGTTGCCCGAGCAAGGACAGAACTGGGGTCCTGGTAAGACAGAGGTGAGGGGCGGGACGAGGCAAGTCCCAGAAACCACCCCCTCGAGTGCCCTCACAGTCACAGTAATATCTGTCCCCTTCTTTGGGGGATTGAGCTGGGGTGTCATCATCCTGATTTTCCTTTTTTTTTTAAAGAAGATTTTATTTATTTATCTGAGAGAGAGCAGGAGCAGGGGGAGGGACAGACGGAGAGGGAGAAGCAGCTTCCCCGCTGAGCTTCCCCGGGAGCCCGACAACGTGGGGCTCGATCCCAGGACCCCGGGATCATGAGCAGAGCCCAAGGCAGACGCTCAACTGACTACGCCACCCGGGCGCCCTCATCTCCAGTCATTCCTGCTTCCTTTACAACGGGGCCGGAGGGAAAATTTGACTTCAACAGTACTTGCTTTTCTAGAAAAAGCCCGTCAAGATACACATCATAATGTCTATTATGTGATGTTAAAACATATAAAAGATCAGGGATATTTGAACCACAGTAAGACCGAGTCCTGTAGCCTGGGGGTTCCACGCCTTTCTGAGCAGCGGCGGCCTCTGAGCGGGTGTTTGGACCTGGCGTGTCCTCCCGTTTCAGAGGCTGCACTGGGGGGACGCGTGTCTTTGGCCCCACGCGACTTCCCTCGGTCTCCTTCACGGTGCCAGTAATGCCGGCTGGTTTCCAGTAAGGCAGGGTCTGTAGCAAACCAGTTGCTCCCGCCCGGTGGGGCGACGAGGCCGATGGGAGGCATCTGTGCTGCCTGCCCCCACGGGGGCCCCAGGCTCCCGGCTTTGGACCCCAAGAGGCAGGCGGGCCAGGCCCAGGGATGGGAGGACGCCTGGGGGTGAGGAGCCCGAGTGGGGGAGATACGAAGCCTCCAGAGGGGGAGGCGGCCTTGGAGGTCAGGTGGGGCTCGCCTGGAGTTTCTGGGTTGACACTGGCATCTGTGCGTCCCGACGTCCTGTCCCTCATTCCACCGGCAGGCCCGGCGAGGGAGGGGCTGCCTCTGGAGCCGCGAGGTCTGGGTGTCACATGCTCCGTCAGCACCCCGCAGCCTTATCTCCGCGCCTCGCTGTTCTGGGGTGCCGAGCGCGTGGAGCCCGGAGTTCGGGTAACAGGATGGGGTCAGCTCTCTGGGTGGAAAGGGCAGACGGTGGCCCCCACTGTCCCACAGGGCCCTGACCCATCCGAGCACAAAGAGCACCCCTTTGGGAATCAGAGGGATCGGTTTTATTTTATTTTTTTTAAAGATTTTATTTATTTATTCATGAGAGACAGAGAGAGAGAGGTAGAGACACAGGCAGAGGGAGAAGCAGGCTCCATGCAGGGAGCCTGACGCAGGACTCGATCCCAGGTCTCCAGGGTCATGCCCTGGGCCGAAGGCGGCCCTAAACCGCTGAGCCACCCGGGGATCCCCCAGGGGTCCGGTTTTAAATCCATGCTTCTCTGTCGCTGTGACGTTTGCAAAGTGCTTCACTCACCCAGGCCTCAGTTTTCCCCAAATCTGGCAGATGGGCCCAGCAGAACTGCCCCTCTGCTTACAGGGTCGGAGTGACAACTACACGGGGCGTGGGCTTTGCGAAGGGGCGAAGGATGCGCCCACAGCAGATGCTGCCCCCCAGCGCTCCCCACAGCGGGGTACCGCCTGCGGGCACGTGTGGTTAGAAACTCAGCAGTCCCAAGAGGTTTTACAATTTTTGGCCAAGATTTTAAAAAATCAGATTTTTACAGAAGATTTTGAATTTACGACCATATCTGACAGCTCAGGGCCAGTCCCCCAGGACAGCGCTCAGGCACACACACGGAATTCCTCCTCCCAACCAGGCTCTCCAGTCCCCGTGGGGTCCCCAGCGCTGAGGTCAGAGGTCAGGGGCTGTTGTCACCCGCTGGCTTTGGTCCTTGCTGGTTAGAGGGTTTGAATAACTGCATTACTGACATGACAAGTACAGGATTATCACCGGCCCCCTCCGGTCCTTTCTTTCTCTCTTTCCTTTTTTTCTTTTTTTTAAACTTTATTTATTTACCTGAGACAGAGATAGAGAGAGAGCCCGAGAGGGGCAGAGCCAGAGGGAGAACCAGGCTTCGGCCCAGCAGGAGCCCGACACGTGGGGCGGGGGCTCCACCCACCGGGATCACGGCCTGAGTGGAAGGCAGACGCTTCACGCTTCACGGCTGAGCCGCCCAGGCAGCCCCAGAACAGTGGCTCTTTATCTCCTTTTATCTATGTTGCCTTTTCCCGTCCTGAACGTCAATGCTGCTTGGATGGATCTAGACACTCCAAGGCTTCCAAGGAGTTGCCCGAGGCGCTGTTCCTGCTCTGGCTGGGTGGAGCGGCTGGTCCCCTCTGACTCAGTGCACTGCCTGCTCCTCTGTCTCTGTCTCCCTCCCCCACTCCCCCCTGGTCCCCACACACAGGCCAGGAGCTCATTGCAGGAGCTGGGCCTGGGGGCCCCAGGGAGGAGCTCCCACCACCCACAATCTCTCCGGGGAGCCCCTGGATGTGGCATTTGGGGTCTGGCTGCTGGGAGAGGAGGCCCAGGAGGCCCACTCTGGTTCCCTCCTTTGTGATGCGGCTGCTCCCAGAGGCCCTGTCCGTCCTGTCCTGTCCGTCCTGTACCTCCCAGCTGAGTCTCGCTTCCCCCGGGCCAGGCACTCAGCCTGCTGCTGGTGCCTCTTAAAAAGCTCTTCTGAGCACATGCACCTGCACAGGAAGGGGCGGCTGGCCGGTCTTCCCGGGCCCGGGTGCACACACCTGCCTGCTTCCGGGCCGTGCGCCCGTGCACGACTGTCTCCCCTGGCACAGCTGCAGCCTCCTTCCTGGATCGCCGCCCGGATCTTAGAGCTCTGGCGCTCGCTGTCTTCGTCGTCCCCCACAAGTTTGCTGTGTGACCTCAGGCAAGCAGGATGGCCCTCTGGCCTGCTCGCAGGGGAAGCCTAGAAGAATGTGAGTAGAGGACCCTGGGACAGGGCCTGCGACAAAGGCACAGTGGGGAATGGACTGCTTTGAGGATCCAAGGAAGGTGTCTGTGGCGCGACACCACGGGAACATTGAAGCAGAGGCTGGGGGTCAGATGTCCTGAGTTCAAATCCCAGTCCCACCCGTGGGTGGCCCTACAACCCTGGGGATAACAGCACCCGCCTCACAGGGTGGCAGAGAGAGGAAATGGAATCATGCACACGAAGCACGGGGCGCCAGTCAGTGCTCAGAAAATAATAGCCGTGGTTGTCACTGATCCAAGAACGGCAGACCCTACTGGAAGGACGAAGGAGGCTCCCCTGGGTCAGCTCCCTACGGGCAGGGGCTGGGTGCGGTTTGGCTCGATTTCCAGCACGGTGGGGACCTGGATTCGGGTCACCCCTGGGCTCGGCTCGGATAGGGAGGGGCAGGCGTGAGCCCTGGCCGCCGCGTCACCCCGCTCGGTGGGCGCCGTGAGCTGCCCTCTCCGGAGGCCAATCCTCTGGGTCAGGTCTCATGGGACGCGCAGCAGGGACACGGGGCCCTCCGATGACACCCATACAAGGCTTTGGGCCTGTGCTCGCCAGCCCGGATCACAGGGACACGGGGGGTTCACCTCTTTCAAGGGAGGGGTAGAGACAAGAGGGAAAACAGGGAGCTATTTCGAGAAGGTGTGGAAGGCCGGGACACTAAAATTAGACCCCTGGTTCCTAAAAAGACATTGGCGCCAACCAAGGCCTTGGAGAGGGGCTCTTCAGCGCGGAATGTGACCCCAGGAAGCACTCCCGCGGGCCTGGGCAGTGAGGTCAGCCTGCGGGGCGCGAGGGGCCGCCCACGGCTGGTGGTCACGGTGCCTCTCCCCGAAGCAGCCCCACCCGCACAGTGGGGGGCCGGGCCCACGGCTTCCCGCCTGCGCCAAGGGAGCGGGCCGCCCGGGTGCTGTCTCACCTTCCCCGCGGTGCTTTTCCTTTTATGACTCTCCCTGGGTCTCCTGCGCCTTCTGCTCCGCTCTGGGCATGTGTGCGCATGTGTGTGTGTGTTGGGGGTGCTCAGCACAACCGGCAGCATTGGAGCCTGGTGCCCCAGGGGCCTGGCTGGGGTGTGAGCCCGGGGGGGGCCTGGGGTGCCCGCCAGGAGGGCCTGGGCCTCTGCTCTAACCCCGGGGTCGGGAAGCCGGAGCCCCGTCTCCTCCCCCTGCCCAGGGGTCCGGCCTCCAGGTTGCTGGGACGTCCTCTGAAGCCCTTCCTGGCCCCAGCCCCAGCGCCTGAGCTGGCTCCTCTCCCCTCTCCAGCCCCCTGGGCCCTTTCCCGGGGCCCCAAGGTGCTTTCTGCGGTGGGGAGCATGGCACGGTGGACCCACGAAGGTGGCCCTGCGAGGTCCAGCCAGCTCCCTCTCTCCCCACAGTCCAGGCCGTGGCCACCTCTTCCGCTCTCCAATGTGCAGGGCCCTTTGATGGCACCTGGTGACCCGCTATCCATCTCCCCTGCACCCCACCCAGCCGAGCCCCACGCACGCACCCTCAGCCTCACATCCTTGGAAAGCCCTGTGGGCGACACCAGGTCAAGTTCCTTTCTGTCCACCTCCATGGGACTCTCTCCACTTCGCTCATGCTCCTCACGCCCGCGTGCAGGATGGAGGCTCCCTGCACACCGCTCACTGCGGCAAGCCTGGTGCTTGGCACCCAGGAGGGGTCGGAAACACACGCCGGGCTGGGCTGGGCTGGCACCTCCAGGGCCGTGCCCTGGTCTCTCTCGGGCGGTGGGGGCCCAGGGACCCAGGACCCGGGGGTAGCTATGCCCTCTGTAGAGGGAGGCCGGAGTGCTGACTTGGTGGGGGTGCAGCTGGGAGGGGGGCCTGGAGGCAGTGTCCACGGTGCTCCCCATGGGGTCTCGCTCACGGGCCCGTCCTCAGCTGGTGGCCTGGGTTCCTGGACTCTCCCCGGACAGACAGAGCGGCCCAGGAGACGGATGCTCCGTCAGCGCTCAGGGAGACAGCTCGAAGCGAAAGGAGGAGAATGAAGAAAGTGACACGCACATCCTCCCCGAGGCCTGGCACACGGGGCTTCCCTGGAGTCTCTGAGATTCGAGCCCCATGGGGTGCACGCGGCCTGGGCTGGACTCACTCCTGCCCCCAGGACGGCCTGGAAGCACGCGGAATGCGCGGGAACGACGTGTTCGAGGGTCCGGCTCTATGCAGCCGGGCCGGGCCGGGCCTCTCTCGTGTCTCTGCCCAAGACGTGCCTGCCAGGGAGTCCCGGCTCTGTCCTGTGCCCGGTTCCTCGCGCCGCCCCCTTTCCACGCTCACAGGCATCCTGGTTGGGCCCCTGTGGCACCACTATCCTCGGAGGTCTACCTACTAGGTCTGTATGTCCCTACAGCGGTCTCTAAGGCCGCGTGCTCGAGCCACGGTCGCCTAATGGTGCGAGCAACAGAGCGGAGCGTGCAAGGTCCGGGGCGTAGGAGGCTGAGCGGGGCCGCGGCTGAGCGGGGCTCGCCCGGGGAGGCGCGGATCGGCCGGGGTGGGCGGCCGGGAGGAGCTCTGAGGGCGCGGCGCCTTGGCGGCCCTTCCGTGTCTCCCGGGAGGCCCCTCTAGCTGTCCTGCCAGGATGGCCACGCGTCTTGTGACGGAGTCTGGTGGCTTGGCGGCACCTGCGGGGCCAGCACGTGCGGGGCAGGCTGTGCTGCGTGGGGCGAGGCCACCGTGGGGGCGGCTCAGGCTCCTGTCCCCCTGGCTTGGTGCCCGCGGCCCCACACGGGCTGAGGAATCCCGGGAACGCGCGGGGCCGCTGCCAGGGCCTCATGCTCTGCGTGTGACCGGCCTCGTGCCTCCCGCGGGAGCCGGGTGGGGGAAGCGCGCAGGGTGGGCCTCAGCACCCTCGCCTGACTCCCCGGCGTCCTCCGAGCCGGCTCTGAGAAACCCAGAGCACAGATTCGAAGTGGGGGGGGTGGGCGTCGCCAGGGGCCGCCCCCTCTGTCTTGGGGACGCAGGACAAAGCCACCAGGGTGGGGAGGACCGTGGTTGCAGCGAGCTGGGGAGCGGGTGCTGCATGCAGGCACCCTCCCTCTTGGCCTCTGGGGCAGCCCCACCCGTGGGCGCTGTGGTCACACCCAATTCAGGGGCTGGAGTCACTCGCAAGGCTGGTGGTTGGTGGAGCCGGGATTCGAGCCGAGGGCGACCTCCACAGCCCGGGGGCGTCCTAAGTACTCGTCTACTGGTTTCTACCCCCGGGTGGCCCAGACCAACGGTTCACCGCGGCCACAGGACAAAACCCCTCCACACCTTGCCACGGCGCTTCTCACACTGATTTCTCCTCCTCCTCCTCCTCCTCCTCCTCCTCCTTCTTGTTATTATTTAGTAGCATCATTTTATTTTTTTATTTTTATTTTTTTAATTTATGATAGTCACAGAGAGAGAGAGAGAGAGAGAGAGGCAGAGAGAGAAGCAGGCTCCATGCATCGGGAGCCCGATGTGGGATTCGATCCCGGGTCTCCAGGATCGCGCCCTGGGCCAAAGGCAGGCGCCAAACCGCTGCGCCACCCAGGGATCCCCTAGTAGCATCATTTTGGATGTTATGAGCAGCAACCAAATGAAGCTTCTGGAAGCCGAAGCCTGACGCCAAGGGACTGCCCGAAGTCCCCCTGTCGGTAAGGACACCGGTTACACTGGGCTTCAGGACGCACCCTAAGGACCTCACTCATCCTTGTTATCTCTCCGAGACCCTATCTCCGAACAAGGTAATCCCAAGTACCGGGGTTTGGGACTCCAGCAGGACGTGGCAAGGGCGTGGGGCAAGTCAGTTTCCAGCCTCAGTTTCCTCGTCTATGAAACGAGGTTGGGAGCAATCGTCCCTCCCACCACGAGGAAGAGACACGCTGCTGCTCCGGCCAGCTCGTCGCCGGCGCCCAGGGACACAGCGGCTGTCACCCCCCACGGCCGTCCTGGACGAGCTCCGCCAAGGTCAGGAAGTTCCTCGGGGAGATGCTGGCGTCGTCTGGCCTTTCCAGGGGCGTCTGGTGCCGGGGGGCAGGGCCCTGGGCTCCCGGACAGAGCCGGACTCGGCTTTTGCATCTCTGGGCGAGGGATCGGACGCCTCGCTGCGTCCAATGATTTTGGGCCGATCATTCGTTGTGGGGGGGGCGTGTCTTGTGCATCGTGGGATGTTTAGCAGCTTCTCTGGCTGCCACCCACCGGGGCGGGTAGCGCCCCCTCCCCGGTTACGACACCCAACGAGGTCTTGGACGTTACCCCGTGCCCTCCAGGGGTCGGGACCCTGCTGGGTTACCAGGTGCCTTAGGAGGGGCCCTGGTGCTGTTGCATTTGGAATCCCACACCCGCCTCTCTCTAACCACCGCCCCCTGCCCGGCAACCAAGGAAGATTCTGGAAACCGGGCCTGGGCCTGCACTTGGGGCAGAAAATATCTGGCACCGTCGCCCCCTCCGTGTCCTCAATGAGCTGACCTTCCCGATCTTGCTACTGCAAGCCTGGCCGCCTGGGGTCACCTCAAGGTGACCGTGGCCTGGCCTAGGCACGGTGGCCAGGGCTTGGCTGTACACAGGCCGCAGGAAGTGAGAGCAGGCCGGGCCCAGGCGGGCAGGGCCAGGAGCAGGTGTGGACAAGGCCGCTGACAGGCCGGACTTATCAGGCCCAGAGGCCCAGGCTGCAGACGAGCAGGTCGTGGGGCTTTATCAGCCGTGACAGTGACAGAGCCTGCAGCCGTCCCACGGGCCCAGGGCGCTGACAGCGGGAGCTGGTGGGGGTGGGGGTGGGGTGGGGAGGCTCCCAGTCCCAGCCCAGGGCTCAGGCGGAGGGCACAGGATGGCGGTGCCCAGAGGGGGGCCCAGCCTTGCTTTTTTCCCCACTTGCTTCAAAGATTGAAGCCTGTGTTTAGAGTTTCAGAGCTGATGCTGCTTTGCTGCAACAAGTTATTTTTATTAAAAAGGGACGGGGGCGCTGGGGTGCATTGGGGAGAAAGGGGGAGGTGTGGGGGGAGCAGAGCTGAGTCGGGGCGGACTCCCGGCTCCCTCCCGCTGCCCCGTCACAGTCACCATTCAGCTGCTGGAACCAACGACAAAGGTCGCGCAGGCTCGGAGCAGCGCAAGCCTCACAGCTCCGGAGGCCGGAGTCCCTACGGGGCCAACGTCAGGTGTGGGAGGCCCACGGTCCCCTCTGTGCGGGGAGAGCCCCGCTCCCGGCTTGTGGCCCCAGCCCGACCGCCTCTGCCTCCGTCTCCTCCCATCGCCTGGGCCAAGCCTCCCTCCGCCCCCTCTTCTAAGGGCGCCCGGGACCCTTATAAGGCCACCCGATGATCCAAGCTGATGTCCCCACCTCAAGACCCGTCTTTGGGTCCTAGCCACAAAGTCCTCCGGTGGCCGTGGACCGCAATGCTCTCCGGGTGCAGGGAGGAGGCCGCGGACATCTTCCGGAGGCTTCCGTTAGCCCCTCTCACCCTCGCTGCTGCCCCAGCCCGTGGCCCTTCTGCTGGTCCTCAAACGTGTCACCTCCTCCCTCCTCAAGCCCTGGGCTCTCCTCTGCCGCCTGGATGGCTCCCCCTGGACTCCTGGGTCCTCCTGCTTCAGGGCTCGGGCCACTGTCACCTCTGGGGAGAGAGCCGTTCTCGTCCCTGCCTGGCATGCAGTGGGGGCTTACGGCACAATAGTGAATGGAAGGGCCCACAGAAACCCCATTCTGAGCACCCAAGAGTCCTGAGGGGGGGGTCTGGCTCCCTGAGCCTCCCCTGCCTTTGTCGTCCCACATCCGGGCACAGGCTCAGCCCCAGCCCCAGCCTCCCCACCGGTGACCAGGCCCGTGTAGTTCTGAGCCTCATCTCCGGGGCCTTGGCCTTCCCTGGCCAGTGCCTCCAGGCAGGGTGGGTGGGTGGGTGGGGAGGGGCCACACCCGGGTCCCCCTAGGCACCCCCAGCACCGCTCCCCCAAGGCAGTGTCTCCGGCCCAGCCCAGCACACCTGTCTTCCACCCACTGTGTTGCTCAGGCCTGTGTTCCCTGCTGTCCCTGTCCCACAGGCCCCTGAGCACTGGGCAGGGTGACGCAGGCACGTTGCCACCACCCACCCACCAGGGCCTCCGGGCAAGGCATCCGCCTTTTCCATAGTAAAACTCAGAGCCAGCGACGCTGGATGGAGCTGGATGGAGCGCTGCCGGGACGCCAGGCCCTGCGGCTTCTTCCTCCCCGGGGAGCTGCGATTCCCTCCAGGGTGTGGAACTGCTCGTGCACTCGGGTGCTCAGTAACACAGCGTGGCTCCCAGGGCCTGTTCGGGGCTCCTGGTGTGCATCGCTGAGCACAGGCGGGGTGGAAGGGGGGGAAGGATGGAGGGAGGGGAGGGGAGGGGAGGGGATGGAGGCAGGGAGGCCAGAAGCTGGCGTCAGAACCTGGAGTGCTGGCTTTCCGCGTCTGGGCCTCAGGTTCTCTTTCTCCTTAGATGTGGGGCTGGGAGCACATGGCTTTCCAGGTCCTCTTCATCGGTGCTTCTCCCCTCGGCCGAGAGCCGAGCCGTCCTGGTAGCCGAGGCCCAGGGCACATGCTTCCGCCCACAGAGGGGTGTGGGCCCCGAGCTGTGCTCTCGGCGCACAAGCGGGCACCTGCGTGCCCCTGGGACCCCCGGGGACCAAGGCCCATGTGCTTCTCGAAGCACAGACCTGACTACGGCCCTCACCTTGGAGCTGGGAATAGCCGAGCCCCTCGGTGGGTCCCCGAGAGCACGAGTCACCTGTCAGTGACCACGAACAAACAGTGTTCGAGAGGGTCCTTAACCGGTTTGCCGTTCTGTCTGCAGCTACTTGGCGTCACACAACGGAAGCCGTCCTGTTGAGACGAGCGCAGGGGCCGCTGTTGGCCGGCTCTGCTCCGCAAGTGCTCCCACCCCGGGGATGTTCTTGTCGCTCTCCTCCCTCACTAGAGTTTCCTCTTGGGTGGCAAGTGCCTGACCCCCTCACCCCCACCAGGTGCCCCAGCAGAGCAACGGGGGTGCAGCCCTGTTCACAGGTTGCTCCCCCGATGGATCCGCACTTCCACGGGGAGCTGTCCCTCTGGCCTCCACTTCGGGGGTGGGCGGTGGGAGGTGAGCACAGTGGCCTCCAGGGAATGATGTGTGTGTATGTGGGGGGGAGCTCTGGGTATCGGGGGGTCACAGACTCAGAGACGGAAGGATGAAAGTCGGACCTTGGTTGTGCCTCTTTGCTGTGAGTCGAGACCCCGTGACTGAGCGTGTTGGTGTCTCGTGCTCTGGGAGGACGGGAGCCCCGTAGCCCTGGTTCCTGTTTGGTCCTGGTGCTGAGCAGGCGCTGCATGTCATGGACACTCAGCAAACAGCTGCAGGAGGGGTGGATGAGTTCCTCACTGTCCTCAGCTCCAGAATGGAGACTCAAATGCCCACTTGTATTATGCTGTGCTGTGTTAGTTGTCCGTCGCTATGTGACCAAGCAGCCCAAACTTAATGACCTAGAAAAAGTAGGTATCGGACCCACAGGTTATCTGCGGGTGAGGAATCTGGGGTGGCTGAGGCCCCTCGCATGATTACTGTCAGGCTGTCCACAGAGGCTGCAATCTGAAGGCCCGACTGGGGCTGGAGGATCCGATTTCCTGTTCGCCAACATGGGCTCGACAGATTTCTCGGTGGAAATTACATATAATAACCACGTGTTACATAGTCATATACAGTAATTCTAAAAATAACGGGCCTGATTGCTCTTGAATTGCGTGTCTATTTTGCGCAGGTCCTGAGACAAACGTCTTACACATCTTATTCCATTTAATCTTTCAACCATCTCGAGAGGTAGGTGCTGTTACTACAGACGAGGCAAGGGGAGGCTAAAGTCGCTTGCCCCAGGGATTCAGCTAACATTCGGTCGTCAGCCGCTGCGTGACAAATCGCCCCAACATTTAGCAGCTTGAAGGGACAACAGTCATTTTGCTCTCTCATGGTTTCTGTGGGTCAAGAGTTTGGGAAAGGCTCATGGGGTTTCGGTTCAGGGTCTTTTTTTTTTTTTTAAGATTTTATTTATTTATTCATGACAGAGAGAGAGAGAGAGAGAGAGAGGCAGAGATACAGGCAGAGGGAGAAGTAGGCTCCAAGCAGGGAGCCCGATGCCGTACTCGATCCCGGATCCCCAGGATCACACCCCAAGCTGAAGGGGGTGCTAAACTGCTGAGCCACCGGGGCTGCCCTCTTTTCTTTTTTTTTTTTTTTTAAGATATTATTTATTTATTCCTGAGAGACACAGGGAGAGAGGCAGAGACACAGGCAGAGGGAGAAGCAGGCTCCCTGTAGGGAGCCTGATTCGGGACTCGATCCCAGGACCCGGGGTCACGCCTTGGGCCGAAGGCAGATGCTCAACTGCTGAGCCACCCAGGCGTCCCTTGGTTCAGGGTCTTTGATGCCACTGCAGACAGATGGTGGCTGGGGCTGGAGCGGGTGGGGCTGGGCAGTCATTTCTGTCTCTTCATGTGGCTTCGGGCTCCTCCAGGTGGGGCCACGTTGGGCCTCCTCACGGCTCAGGCCTCCAGCCCCAGGATTCTGGACAGCAAAGCGGAAGCTGCTTCACCACCATGGCCCAGCCTGAGAGCGCTGGGTCCCTCCTGCATAATCACAAGCCTGCCCAGATTCCAGAGGGGGGAGCCTGGGCTCCGGTTCGATGGGAGGGAGAGTTCAAGTCCCTTTGTAGGAAGAGTGTGCCGCGGGGGAGACCTCGCGCCCCACTAAAGGCTAAGTCCTCCAGGGACCTGAGCATAAACCGAAGGACACGGGAGCCCAGACCAAAGAGCCCTCGCAAATGCAAGGGGCCTGTGGCTGCCCCAACACAGCACCGCAAACTGTGCGGCTTAACACAGCGAAAACGGATTCTCTCCTGGCTCCGGAAGCGGAAGCCCGAGAGCGAGGTGGTGGCAGGGCCCTGCTCTCTCTGCAGGCTCCAGCGACCTCTCCTTGCCCCTTGCGGCTGCTCGTGGCCGCTGGAACTCCTTGGCTTGAGGACGCACTGCTCCCAGCTCTGTGCCCCTGGGTGTCCCTATCTGTGACTCTTCTTGTCTTCTAAGGAGACCAGTCATGTTGGATTTAGGGCTCACCCTACTGCAGTGTGTTCTCGTCTGAACTAATTACATCGGCAAAGATCCTATTTCCAAATAAAGTCGTATTCTGAGGTGCTGGGTGGACATGAATTCTGGGGGGACACTGTCCCAGTACGATGTCCCTGTCTGATTCTCCTGTCCCTCTTATCATTCTCTTTTTAATGAGGGAACACGGCTCCAACCATGGGGACAGGTCCCCAGATGTGTGCCGGAGGATGCGACTGGCTTCGGAGGGCCCGGGGCTCTGAGCCCGCCAGGAACAGGCCCCTTCACCGGGAGTAACGTCAGGGGACAAAAGCCAGCTGGACCGACCCATTGGCGCCGCGCCAGCGCCTCCCCCACTCCCCACGGGGGCCGCAGTGTCCCAGAGCCACCTCCCGCACACCGGCCGGCCCTGCTCCCTCCCGCCTGACCGTCCCCAAGCACAGAGTGTCCTCTCCTCCGACAGCTCTATTAATATCCCCCACGAGGATGTTCCGGGACGGCCATTCATGATCTCGGCCTCCGGGTACCCCCCCTCCGTACCCCCCACTCCGAGCCATTCATGAGCGTGACCTCGGGCCTGGCCGGCTCCCTGCATCTCTCCTGTGCCCTCCCTCTGTTTTCTGCTCTCTCGCCCCCTCCCCTCTCCACTTCCAGAGCCTACAGGGTCTAAGCCAGTGTGCTGGTCCCCCAGGTGACCCCCCGAGCTAGAGGGAGATGCGCACTGTCCAGCCCTTTCCAGGGGCTGTGGTGTGAGCAGCGCCCCCTGCGGGTGTGCGAGCGGCAGCGGGGAGCCATGCTGTCCCTGTGTGTCAGGTCCCTGAGGCCACGACGGTCCCTGGCTCATTCTCCTGACGCCCGTGACAAAGACTGTCAGCTGCTGTAGTCCTCTTGGGGAGGCCAATGACTCAGCATCGAGACCCCTGAACACGCTCATGCCTTCAATTCAGCCGGTCTTTCTTGGGCACGTATCCTGAGCAAACTATCTCGAGAAGTGGTTCTCGACCAAGGGCGATTTCGACCCGATCCGAGGACACTTGACAACATCTGGAGACGTCTTTGGGCTTCGCAGTTTGGGTGAGAAGGACGCTACTGCATGTCGGGAGACCGGAGGCTGCTAAGGATCCTGTACGCAGGACAGTTCCCCTCACCCCAACGAGGAGTGATCTGGCCCCGACACTGATGGGGTGGACATTGAGGAACCCACACCTAAAAGGACAAAAAGCCTACACATATAAAGATTTTTATTTTTTATTTTATTTATTTTTAAAAAAAATTTTTTTTAAAATTTTTATTTATTTATGATAGTCACACACACACACACAGAGAGAGAGAGAGAGAGAGAGAGAGAGAGAGAGAGAGGCAGAGACACAGGCAGAGGGAGAAGCAGGCTCCATGCACCAGGAGCCTGATGTGGGATTCGATCCCGGGTCTCCAGGATCGCGCCCTGGGCCAAAGGCAGGCGCCAAACCGCTGCGCCACCCAGGGATCCCATATATATAAAGATTTTTATAGCAGCGTTATTTTTTTAAAGTTTATTTATGCTTTTAGTAATCTCTATACCCAACGTGGGGCTCAAACTCATGACTCTGAGATCACTCCTGTTCTTCCGACTGAGCCAGCCAGGTGTCCCTGTAGCAGTATTACTTAAACTAACAGCAACAGGGCAGCCCGGGTGGCCCAGCGGTTTAGCGTCGCCTTCAGCCCAGGGCGTGATCCTGGAGTCCCGGGATCGAGTCCCACATCGGGCTCCCTGCATGGAGCCTGCTTCTCCCTCTGCCTGTGTCTCTGCCCCTCTTTCTGTCTCTATGTCTCTCATGAATAAGTAAATAAAATCTTTAAAGATAATTGACAACAACAAAAAATTCTAGGTGTTATCTATCAAATTAAAAAATAATTATATAAAAAAAATAAAAAAAAATAATTATATTAAGAATATCAAATTCAGTGGATTATAAAATGACCACTTAAAAAGATAAATGATAAAAAAATAAATAAAAATAAAAAGATAAATGATAGCTCTTTAGCAACACTGATAACTATATTAAAACTTATATATAAATATTGTATATAATTATACATATACAAATTCCTCAAATGATTGAACGTACAGTTGCTATATGACCCGTCCATTCCACTCCGAGGTGTACACGCCCGAGAGAGATGAAAGCGCGTGTCCTCGCAGAGACCGCCTGAGTGTTCATTCTGGTGTTATTCGTAACAGCCTAAAGGTGAGAGTAACTTAAAAGGTGGATGAATGGTTAAACAAAATGTGGTTTGTCCACGCAGCGGGATATTATTTGGCTGTAGAAGGAATGAAGTTCTCAGCCATGCTGCAACGTGGATGGACCTTGCAAACATTATGCTAAGTGAAAGAAGCCAAACACAGAAGGTTACAAATCTATGACCCCGATTTATATGAAATATCCAGAATAGGCAAATCTATGGAGATGGAAAGAAAAGTGGTTGCTTAGGGCTGGTGATGAGGGGTGACGGATTATAGCAACAGGGACTTGGGTTTCTTTGAGGTGATGCAAATGTTCTAAAATTGTCTGTGATGATGGGTGCATGTATCTGTGACTATAATAAAAGCCGCTGAAGTGTACACTTTATTTTTTATAAAGATTTTATGTATTTATTTGGGAAAGAGAGAGAGAATGAGCAGAGGGAGATGGGGAAGCAGACGTCCCGCTGAGCAGGGGGCCTGACGTGGGGCTCGATCCCATGACCTGGGGTCATGACCTCAGTGGAAAGCAGATGCTTAACCAGCTGAGCCATCCAGGGGCCCCAAATCATACACTTTAAATGGATGAATTGTATCTCAATAGAAATGTTTCAAAAATACATGTGTATATGCATTAAGTGATGTAAATGCAAAAAGGAAGGTAAACACATTCACCTATTACTCAGTCAACACGTGTCTAAGGAGGCCGCTTCCGTGCGTCTGGCCCTGCGCCAGCCATCCCAGGTACAAACTGGGCAAGCCTGACTCATGCCCTGCGCAGCTTCCACCCCAGCAGGGAAAACTGACAGCCGCTGGATAGTTATGCTACGGGGTCGGGAGACTCAGTGGAAGTCCATATACCAGATGCACTGGGGAAGGGTCTTCTGGGATGGCCATTGATGACCTGGGCCTCTGTGCATCCTCCACTTCAAGCCATTCACGATGGCGGAGCGGGGTGGTGTGTGGTTGGCAAGGTCGATGCCGGTGTCCCAGCATCAAGCAAACGTGACACCAAGCTGAGCAGAGCTTCCCAGACAGAGACAGCAGACACACTGTGAAGGGCCTAGGTCTCAAGGACTGTTGGTCTGTTGGCTCGGGGGAGCTCAGCTATAAAGCTTGTGCCCAGAGAAGTGGAAACGAGGTGCAGCGCCCTGTGAGGGCACTTGTGAGGCAGGCTAGGAGGTTTGGGTGAAGGTGAGCAGAGAGCTTGGTACAGTGAGACCAGCATTTGGCAGCGGGGTGGGGGGTTGCATTATGGTGAGTGATGGCCTCCAAAAAGGTATGTCCACGTCCTCACCCCGGCACCTGTGAATGTAACCCTCCTTGGAAGGAAGGTCTTCGGAGATGTAATGAAATTACAGATTTTTTTTAAGGGGGGGGCGGGCTGAGTGGCTCAGCTGGTTAAGCATCTGCCTTTGGCTCAGGTCATGATCCCAGGGTCCTGGGATTGAGCCCAGCATTGGGCTTCTTTCTCAGTGAGGAGCCTGCTTCTCCCTCTCCACCCATTACCCCAGCCTGTGCTCTCTCTTTCTCCCTTGCTGTCTCTCTCTCTCAGTCTGTCAAATAAATAAAATCTTAAAAAACGAGAGAGAAATTAAAGGTCTTGAGATGAAGTCATCCTGGATAAGAAGCAGGCCCTATGTCCAATGACAGGCCCTATGTCCTATGTCCTTGTCCTTATGAAAGAAAAGGAGAAGGGGATTTGAGACACAGACGCAGAGGAGCCTCGATGACCTGGAATGGTGCACCCGGAGCCACCAGGAGCTGGAAGAGGCCTGGGAGGATCCTCCCCTGGAGTCTTCCGAGGGATGGAGGCCTAGCCAACAACTTTGGTTCTGGACTTGCGGCCGCCGGAAGAGTGAGAGAATTTCTGCCGTTTTAAGCCGCTGAGCGTGTGGTAATTTGTTATGGTGTAGGCGACATCCCAGGACCCCGAGGGATGGGACTTCCCTTCCTACCACCGTACAGCTCGCCCTTGAGGCTGGAGACCAGGCCTCGTTCCCAGGGAAGACTCGCTGCCGGGTGTACCGGTGAGGGTCCGTTAGAGACAAGAACCACACCAGTTATTTCAACAGAGGGAATTTAATATGTAAATCTGTTAATTAAGCAACGAAAATCTGAAAAAGCAGAAAAGAGAACGCTAGGTGTCAGGGCGGGGGGAGAAGCAAAGCACGAAGTAGCTATTCACCCCCTTCCCCTATTGGGGTAACACAGGGGAAAGGTGGGAATTATTCAAGTTTGGCAGCTTGAAGGTTGGTGCAGAGGCAGCAGAGGTACCTGGTGTCAGCGGAGCACGAGCCTCTTTGACCTTAGACACGCCGGTGGCCTCCGCTGTGCGCGAGGTAACGTTAGCCAAAGTCCTAAGGAGAAGGCTGTGCTCTGTGGAGCCCTCACTGCGTGTCCGAGCCCATTTCCCACCGCTGCCCCCACTCCCAGGGGTGGCCTCTTTGCCGCGCTCCGACACGCCGGATTCACTGTGGGGCCTTGGCGCCGCCTGGTCCCTTCGTCGGGCTCATGTTTGTTGGAGACCGTCAACACTTTGCCGTGCTGGCCCTGTAGGTCTCCACCAGGAAACTGTTGTCGACTCTAGCGACAGGGTCACTCACACGGTGCCCATCAGTGAGGGCTACCCCCGGCCACGCCAGCTGGCATCCAGACCCGGCTGGCTGACCCTGAAGGACCGCCGCAAGATGTTCAGGGAGCCTGGCTGCAGCTCCAGCACCCCGGGGGAGCGGAAATCCTGTGTGACATCATCACGGAGAAGCTGGGCTAGGGTGCCTTGGACTTGGAGCAGGAGATGACCGCCACGGCGCTGTCCCCCTCCCTGGAGAAGAGCTACGAGCCGCTCGTCAGGTGGTGATCACCACTGGCCATGAGCAGCTCCATGGCCCCAAGCATTCTTGCACTTCTGGCGCCTGGGTATGGAGTCTGTGGGATCCTCGAGGCCACCTTCAACTCCACCATGAGGTGTGACGCTGACATCCAGAAGGACCTCTACACTGTCACGGTGTGGTCTGCTGGGACCATCATGTACCCCCTTGTCATCTCTGTCTTGCTCATCTGACAGGGTTGGGAAAGTCTGAGCCTCAAGGACCCCCTTCCTTCCTTCCTTCCTTCCTTCCTTCCTTCCTTCCTTCCTTCCTTCCTTCCTTCCTTCCTTCTTTTCCTTCCTTCCTTCTTTTTATTTATTTTTTATTTTTTTTTCTTTTTATTTATTTTTTAAAAATTATTTATTCATGAGAGACACAGAGAGAGAGGCAGAGACACAGGCAGAGGGAGGAGCAGGCTCTCCGTGGGGAGCCCGACATGGGACTCGATCCCAGGACCCCGGGGTCACGCCCTGAGCTGAAGGCAGACGCT
Source organism: Vulpes lagopus (assembly GCF_018345385.1). Taxonomy (NCBI): domain Eukaryota; kingdom Metazoa; phylum Chordata; class Mammalia; order Carnivora; family Canidae; genus Vulpes; species Vulpes lagopus. Next base: position 133,572,550 of record NC_054831.1, read on the forward strand.
CCACCCCTGAGCCCCCCAGGCTCTTTCTTTCTTTTTTAAAATAAGATTTTATTTTTAAAGTAATCTCTACACTCAATGTGGGGCTCGAACTCACAACTCTGAGATCAAGAGGCACATGCTCTACCGACCGAACCAGCCAGGATCGCCTTTCTCTGTTTTCCGTTCTTAACTGATGCTTTCCTGTCAGAATACAGTGGGTTGTTACTTGCCTTGAGTTGAGAAATGGTTTGCATTAACACCTGTAAATTTATTCCTCCTTTTAATTTATGTGAGGTTTTCGTATGCGACTCTCAATTCTTTAAGAGATGACAAATTTTGGTTTTTTACTGTCATGCGAGAACATTAGGCCCCGGCAATGCATCACTGTGGGAGGGAAATAAAGTGCTGCAGTAAACCGGAAAAAAAAAAAAAAAATTAGGCAGCTGTCTGCACAGGCCCCAGACCTTGGGCTTTTACTAATGGCTGCAATGTCTTGTCCTCAAGAAACATCTCTAAAAAGTTTTTAAAATATTTTTTAATTTATTCATTTGAGAGATGCAGAGAGCACAACCAATGGGAAAGGCAGAAGGGGGCAGCCCGGGGGGCTCAGCCTTCAACCCAGGGCGTGATCCTGGGGTCCTGGGATCGAGTCCCACGTCGGGCTCCCTGCATGGAGCCTGCTTCTCCCTCTGCCTGTGTCTCTGCCTCTCTCTCTCTCTGTGTCTCTCATGAATACATAGATAAAATCTTTAAAAAAAAAAAAAAAGAAAAGAAAGAAAGGCAGAAGAAGAAGCAGACTCCCCGCTGAGCTGGGAGCCCGACGTGGGACTTGATCTCAGGACCTGGAGATCACGACCCGAGCCAAAGGCAGACGCTCAACCATCTGAGCCACCCAGGTGCCCCTCAAGAAATACTTCTAAGAAAAAAGTGCGCAGTTTCTTTTGGGGACTGGGTCAGTTAAGTAGCTTCGGGATGGAAGTGACAGAAATCTAACTTAAGTTGGTCTGGGTGGAAAAGGGAGGGGGAGATTTATCAGCTCCCATGACCGCAAAGGCCAAAGTAGATTAACTTCAGGCGTTTATGGTCCGGGAGCTCTGATGATGCCGCTGCTGCCAGCTATAGAGACAATATGAGCCCAGGCCTTTGTGGAGGTGGTGGGAACACGCCCGCCCGCGCACACTCACACACACACACACACGACTCTGCAGCCTCCGGAATCCTCGCAGGACTGGCGTGGCCCCTCTACAGAGCCCTTACCCTCCTCCATCCTCATCTGCAAAATGGTCATCCTGGCCACGCTTTACATCCTTCTCCTTGCACACACAGCCACCAACTTACGCATCCCTCATGCCACAGCTTTCTGTACCTTCAGAGACGACAGTGGATTAATCTAATTCTGTCTTGCAATCACCCTGGCAGTGATTAAGAGCATCAGGTCTGGAGTCAGACTGCCTGGGTTGCAACCCAAGCTTTACCACTTGTCAACTGAGAGCGCAGATTAATTCCTCTGAGAATCAGTTTCCTCATTTGAAAAATGAAAACCGGTAACAGTATTTCTTCTCACATATTTGGCAGATGCTATTTTTCTAAGGAAAGATTTGCTTCGAGGCCATAGCTTCTGCCTCTTGCTGCCTTTTCTCCGTCACCCATATCTCACTCTCTCATCCTGCTGCTTGTCAACACAAGGCATCTGGAAGGGGTGGTGACATCAGTCATGCGTGCTTTAGGGGAGATTTAATCTGCTGTGTCTCTTCCCAGGGCCATTTTTCTTTGCAGCCTCATTTGTGATCACAGACAGGAGGTCGGGACCATCTGCTAACGGGAATTAGGTCATGGATGGTCAGATGAAGGAGGCACTGGGGAGGGGTGCTCCCCACACTTCTAGTGTCCTGCCAAATAGATAACCATCTTCCGGTCATCTTTGCCCTTTTTCCTGTCCTATGTTGGCTTGGTGGGGGGGCGGGGAGAGGAGGCGTTGGCACCTGGAGGAGGTTTGATAGACGGCATTCCTGGGTGACTTCATCTCTGGGCTTTGCCTCTCAAAATTCCAGCCAAATCAAGCCCTACCGTTTAAGGGATGGAAGCAGGGTCAGCATTCCAGAAGTTCCTTGTCATGCTCAGGCTTTTAATCAGATGACATTGGAAAATGAGCATCCTTGTGCAGGCGGTGGGTGCGGGGGGGGTGTCTCAGGGTCTCGTCCCTACTCCATGCTTGTCTTCCTGGCTGGACCTGAGTGGGGAGCTAGGCCTGAGGGGAGAAGAGCCAAGACCTTTTGGGTTGAGTTTGCTCAGATGGCTCAGCACCACGGACAGCGGCCGGGCCCCGGAGTGCAGCGCAGAGGAGGCGAGGGGGGGACGCGGAGGGGGGCGCGCCGCGGGTGGGCTGCGGGCTGGGGCTCCTCTGCTCTGAGTCACCCGGCGCCCCGCACTCCTGGAGCTGTCTCTCCGCGCTCCAGGGATGCTTGGGGGCGGAGGAAAGGCAGGGAAGGAGGGAGCCGAGGAGGCCGAGGACCTGTTGGTGTCCCCCTCCGGCCCCACCCCCGGGGGCCAGGCCCATTTCTATACAAGGCCTGCTCTCCAGCCTCCACCCGGCGGCATGGTCGCAGGCGCGGAGGGGCGCATTCCCCCGCCCTGAGCTCAGCCGGCCGGAATGCGGCCGATAAATCAGAGATAACCCCAGGCGCGGGATAAGGGATAAAAAGCCCCCGTTGCCGCGGGATCCAGGAGAGCACCCGCTGCCCCGAAGCGGTGACACCCCACCCCAGTCGCAGCGCAGCAGCTCAGCAGCCGGACGTCTCTTTCCCCACTTCTCTCTAGAGACATGGAGCCCTGCGCAGCGCTGCCCCGGGCCCTCCTGCTCCTCCTGTTCTTGCACCTGTCGCCACTCGGAGGCCGCCCCCACCCGCTGGGTGGCCGCGGCCCCGCCTCGGAAGCCTCGGAAGCCTCCTCGGAAGCCGCCTCGGAAGCCTCAGGACTGTGGGCTGTGCAGGTGAGCGCTCAGCCTGCCTGAAGGCCGCGGCGGGTGGCAGCAGGTCACGGGGGCTTAGCCACTGTCCCAAGTCCTCAGTCTCCCTTGGGAATTAGTGATAAGGGAATCAGAAAGTGACGAGATTGGGTGCCAGGACTCCATACCCAAGGTGGCGGCTTCACTTGGGTGCAAGGGTGGTTCCGCCCCGGCGTGGGTTCCTGAGGCTCAGGCCGTCCATTGCAGGAGCTGCTGGGCCGTCTGAAGGACACAGTTTCAGAGCTGCAGGCAGAGCAGTTGGCCCTGGAACCCCTGCACCGGAGCCACAGCCCCACAGAAGCCCCGGAGGCCGGGGAGGAACGCCCCGTGGGGGTCCTTGCACCCCGTGACAATGTCCTCCAGGCCTTGAGAAGACTACGCAGCCCCAAGATGATGCACAAGTCAGGGTGCTTTGGCCGGAGGCTGGACCGGATTGGCTCCCTCAGTGGCCTGGGCTGCAATGGTAAGCTGCCTCCCTGCCGCCTTGGCTCCCCCTCCCCAGGCCCCTGGGTTCGACCCTTGGAACCCCTTCTGGGTTTGTTGTCTCAGGGGATCACACTCTGAGGAAAGGACATCTGGACATCGCTCCTTCTTGCTGACAGTCCTAAGGGCCAAGGTGTACGTTTCTGGAAATACTACGTGTGGACATCGTTGTCCAGGGTCCCTACCCACCTCCTAGCCCCCTCCTGCCTCCCGCACCCAAAGGGGCAGAATCATCTTAGGATGGAATCCAGTCATTGTCTGGAAGCGTCTCCTTGGAGCAGAAAGAGTCCTAAACATCGTCCTCGTAGCTCTCTCTGTCTGTCTGTAGCCACGAAGGCAGAGGTCAGGGTCACCAGGGCAGTGATGATTCCCAGTTAACAGAGGAGGAGACTGAGGTCTAGAGAGATGGATTATTCCAAACCTCAAACATCCAGATTGGCTGAGGGTGGGGGTTGGTGGCAGGGATGGCCCCTGGGGTTGGGAAGCTCAGATCCTGCCTCAGTCTCCCACCTGACGCCATCATCCCCCTCTCTCTCCTCCCACAGTGCTGAGAAAGTATTAAGAGGAAGTCCCGGCTGCAGACATCTGCATCGGATTCTTCAGCAGCCCCCTGAGCCCCTTGGAAGCAGATCTTATTTATTCGTATTTATTTATTTATTTATTTCGATTGTTTTATATAAGATGATTCCGATCCCTGAGCACGGATTTTCCACGGTGAAATAAAGTCAACCTTAGAGCTTCTTTTGAAACCGATTTGTCCCTGTGCATTAAAAGTAACACATCATTTAAAAAAACGAAACCCCCAAACCGCAAACCCTTTTGTTTTCTTGAAGCTTCCAAGGATGTCTTAATGGCGGGGTGGGGACACGGCGTCAGGGCTGGTCAAGCAGGAGCGGGGGCGCCTTCCTTCTCCTGAAGAGTTTTTCATGCTCTGAAACGTCTATAAATACCCCAAGCACTCAAGACACTTTGCAGGAACTGCTCTTCAAAGCTGGTGGTTTCTCCCTGGGAGTGGAAATGGGCCCTGATACGTTCGTTGGTGCAAGCGAGGGTGTGTGTCGGCCTTTGCTTTACTAGTTTCCCCTCTGCCCGGAATTGTGTGATCGATCGATCGGACACGCTCTCCCCGGTGGTTTTGTTTCCAGGAGGGCTAAGGGGAAATCTCAGAGATTAGGGGCCGTGTGTGGGTGTGAGACACGCTGGCTTGCACGCACCTCTAAATGGGGGTGAGCTCTCCACTCTGCCCCAAACCTCAGCTTCCAGTCTTCGATTCCTGATGTCATCCCGAGAAGGACTTTAAAACCCTGAGATTAATGGTGTTTCCATGTCTCAAGCCCAGAGGTGTAGACGTGTCTGACAAAGGCCCAGCGTTCCAGGGCGCCCCTCTCTGCGGGCTCCGCATCTTTACTTCTCTGCCTCGGAGAGAGAAACGTCTCCTTCTAGGGCAGAAAAGGAGCAGCCACCAGAATCCTACTGTGTCGCCTTATTCAGCAGGGAGTCCGTGGGGGTCACTGTCCTGTCCTCTGTAGCCCCCCCTCGCCCCCGTTCCCATGCAACCTGCCTCGCAGGCATCCGGGGCTGCGCTCCCCTGCTTTCGGGCTTCCAGGACTCGGCTCACGTAGCCCGTCTGCGCAGAATGCCTTTTGTGACCCTAGCTCTGCAGAGGGCACAGGACCATTCTTATCTCCATTTGGTGGGTGAGAAAACGGGGACCCAGAAAACCGAAGCCTCCCACCCGGCAGCGGGTGGCCACAAACACCAGCCCCGAGATGTGCGTGGAGAGGCAGAGACTCTGGAGCCTGTGCTCTTTCCTGCGCTCCTGGCCTTGACCTTCACCTCCTGACCTCTCCGCTGCTCTCAGCAGATGTTTCTCCAAGAGCGAGCAAGGGGAACCCCGAGTGGCGTGGGCTCTGTGTTAGTTCTCATTTCAACGCAGCGCCTGCCAGAGGGTATGGATAGCCAACGACATCAGCTAAGATTTTTCTTTTTTTTTTTTTTTTTAGATTTTTCTTTATATTTTATTTTATTTTTATTTATTTATTTATGATAGTCACACACAGAGAGAGAAAGAGAGAGAGGCAGAGACACAGGCAGAGGGAGAAGCAGGCTCCACGCAGGGAGCCCGACGTGGGATTCGATCCCGGGTCTCCAGGATCGCGCCCTGGGCCAGAGGCAGGTGCCAAACCGCTGCGCCACCCAGGGATCCCTTTTTAGATTTTTCAAATGAGGTTTAGGAGTGAGTTACTTTCTAATAAGACCGTGAGCCACCGTTGCCTGGCGTCTCTGACCCGGGGAAGGCGACGAGTGCTCGGTGTAGTCGACTTTCACAGGGGCCTCAGTATGCCACAGGTACAGTTCTGCTAACTCGTATAGTCCTTGCAACAAATCCTTTCTTTAAAAAATTTAATTAATTTATTTATTCATGAGAGGCAGAGACACAGGCAGAGGGAGAAGCAGGCTCTTTGTGGGGAACCCGAGCCTGGGACCCCAGGATCACGACCTGAGCCAAAGGCCGACAGAAGCTCAACTGCTGAGCCTCCCAGAAGAACTCTCCCTCTCCCTCATTTTAACAGAAGGGGAAACTGAGGTACAGGGAGGTGATGCAACTTGCTCAAGACCATGCAGTGAGCAAGTGGCAGAGCCAGAGTTCAAGGCCACACAGCCTGGCTCAGCACCCAGGCCCCTAATCCCTGCACCCCCGGCCCCTCCCAGGTCACTGAATCAGGCTTGCGGGTGGGAGGGCAAACTGCCCTCCTAAGGGCCTCATTCAGGGCAGCGTTTGGCGCCCCTGCCTGCGGGCAGCCTCCCCCCTTGCTCAGGGGATGAGGGCAGACCTCGCCCAGAACACCCGCGCCCCCGATCCAGCCAGCACGCAGAGTCCTTGCCGTCGAGTTTGGCTCATCCAGGTGGGAGCGTCTGTTGTTTGTACCTTTTCCCCAAGCAAAGGTCTAGGGAAGAGGACCCCAGAGAGAACTGCGAGGGAGCCAAATGTGTGTGCCTGAGATGCTGGGAGCCTGCGGTGCCCGTGGCGTCACAGCTCACCGAGCTCCCCAGGTGTCTGGTGTTTGTGGGAAGCGGCACACGTGCACCGTCTAAGATGCCCTTAAACCCCGCCCTCCCTCACCGTGACCCTGGCCCTTCAATGTTCCCCAGCACAGCCACAGCCATGGCCTCGACCTCCCTGGCTTCCCTATTACCAGTGTCGCCCAATGAAGCTGCCAGAGTTCGTCTCTCCACAGATGCTCGTCGCTACAAGCGTCCCAGAAAGATGGGCCGGTGAAAATAGAGCCCAGGGGGCCCAACCCCAGGCTTCAGAGCCGGAGGGACTCTCCGCGGAGGGTGGACGAGCTTTCCCGGGGGCCAAGTGTTGAGGCTACAGGAGTCAGGACAGCGCTGGGACTGAATGCCTTCTTGTGCCACCGAATCTGCACCTGTGACATCCTCCAGGGACGCTGAGCCTGCTCCATCCGTCTTGTGGCAGCTTCGACCCTCGGAGAAACTCTGACTCTCCTCCCGCAGAGCCAGACGTGACCAAGACCACAGACTCGGCCTCCTGGCTTGGTTCCCGCGGCAGGTCTCAGGCTTCTGCCTCCGCCTCGGGAGGACTTCTCATGTGCTCCCTTAGCTTGCACAACCAGTCTTGTGTCACTAGGTGACCCATTTCTCCCATCGGGGCAGGGACCAGCCCCCTGGACCTGCCTGGATGTTCCGGAACATTTCCGGGGTGCTGGCTCCCACCCTCACCGAGAGACCCTGATGGCGTGCGTCTTCCACCTCTCCCGGGGGTTCTCTGTGGGACGAGGGCTCGAGCCCCGCTTGGCCATGGTGGTCATTTCCTCCTCCTCCTGCCCACGTCTCCTGGGATTGTGTCCAAAGTAAACTACTTGTGCTTGGATCCTTGTCTCTGGTTCAGGAGAACCCAAACCCAGACACTCCCCAATGATTAAAGCTCCTCCAGGAGCTCCACCCTGGGTGATTAGAGCCCCTGGACTCTTCCTCGACGTCCTTCCTGCCGGACCACCCAGGCAGGCGCCGGGTCCACTCGCCTCGTTCCTAGCATCTCCTACACACAGCCCTTCACTTCCATTCCTGGCTTGTGTCCTCGTCACTCACGTTGACGTCCGCTCACCAGCCTTCTAACTGGCCTCTCCACTCCAGGCTCCCTCATCTGGTTCTTCCTGCATCAGGGGAGAAGGGGAACCTTCATGTTTTGGCCAGAGAGTGACGACTCCTCTCCGTGAAGGCCCCGGGGTGGGCGAGGTTCAGTCGTGGGCACTCAGGCATGTACCTCGGAGGCCTGGGTGCATAGGAGAGGCGCTGAAGGCACACGCGTGGATTCCACCGTTCGGAAAATATTTTCTTAAGAATCCGGATGCGTCAGCTCCGCGCTCGGCGCTGGAACAGCACGGCAGGGGCGTCCTGCGGCGACAAGCGCACTGCCGCGTACTCGGCCTGTGTCTCTGGCCTCCCAGAAATGCAGCCTAGGCATCGGCTGCCCGGTTCTCCGCGCTGCGGTCTGACCGCCTCTCTGCCTCCGTGTGCCACCAAGCCCCGTCCCCCAGCAGGCAGGGTCACCCGGAGAGATTGCCAAACCAGTTCCCAAATGGATGGAATCTCGGGTTCCCCCGCTACCACCTGAAGGAGCTCGGTAGTGCAGCCCAGAGGGAAGGGGAGTTCCTGGCCTTGGGGCAGTGGTGGGGTGCGGGTACGGAGTTAGAAAGGAGCCCACGGATAAAGTGTTTGCAATGGGCTGAATCCCCTCTCCCTAAAAGACATGTTGAAGTCCTGAACCCCCGGAACCTCAGAATGTGACCTTATTGCAAAGTAGACGGGGTGAGTTAACGCGAGGTCAGACCGGAGCAGCGTGGGCTCCCAATCCAGTAGGACTGGTGTCCTTATACGAAGAGGACAGAAAAACACAGAGCGAGGATGGCCTCTGAGGGCGGAGGCTGAGCCTGGGGGCTGCATCCACAAGGCGAGGACGCCGAGGGCCGGCAGGTGCCGGAGGTGGGAGGAGGCAAGGAAGTCTCCCCATCACAGGGTTCGGGGGGAGTGTGGCCTCCCCGACACCTCGATTCTGGACTTCTGGCCTCCAGCACCGGGAGACAACAGGCTTTGGGCACCGGAGGGCCTCTAGTCTGTGGCACTTTGTTAGAGCCGCCCTGGGGACCTAACGTACTGCCCTCACCCTGCTCTCCCCTCATGCTCCCCCAGGCGCCGGGCTCCAGGAAGCTCCGTGGGGATGTCCGGCCGGACCCTCCGAACACTAAGGTGGCCAGCTTGGGAGCGTATCACCTTCTGTTTGCTCTCCCTCTTCTTCCGTGATGGGCAGCCTCTGAGGGGGCCCCGCAGCCCCCCACCTCCTGGACCCCAAGCCCTTGTGTAATCCCCGCGCAGCACGACAAAGATGTTGGGATGCCGCTTCCAAGGCGAGGTTACCGAGACTTTCCATAACCTCTGTCTCTACCAGAGGAAGTCAGCTGCACGGCTCCAGAGGGGCCCCGACTGCTGAGTAACGGGCGTCTCCGGCCAGTGGTCACCCCGGAGCTGAGGTCCGTCAGTGGACGGACGGGTGACCCCGAGAGAGATGGTCCAGCCGAGCCTGGCGCTCACTGCAGCCCCAGCCAACACCTTCCCGTAGCCCGTGAGAGCCCCGAGCCGGGGGCCCGCAGCTGGGCGGGCCTGATTCCTCACCCACAGGACTGGCAGGTGAAGGGCGTGTGTCCTTTCAGGTTGCTAAGGTTCGGGGTAACTTGTTACACAGCAGGAGTTAAATAATACCCGGCCTCGTGTCTCTTTTCTCCTCGCTCTCGCTTTCCTTGAACTTTGGCAACTGAACTTTGGCCTTGAGCCTTGCTTTCTAGGGAACCTGCCGCCAACTTCCAGTCCCGGTGACCTCCACGCTGTGCCAAAGAAACAGAACATCGTTTTCAAAGTCAGAGACAACCATCCCTAAGTATGCACCGGGGCCTTACCGACTTCTCCCAACTGGGGCTTCTGCTTTAGACCACTTGCGTCCGACGCCATCACGCCGTGCCCGTGCCGGGTTTCTCACACCAGCCTTGTGCAAGTGTTACACTGCTGGGGTCTCACGGCCCCGGAAGCAGCCCGCGGCATCCCCATGGAGGATCCTAAAACAGAAACCCTGAGATGGAAACTAGAGACGCCCCAATTCTGGGCTCCCCCACCCATTTGCAGGGCTCATTCCATCCTATGACTAAGGCAACTTCTTTCCAGTGATCGGGAAATAAAGGCTCTTGACTTTTTGGCTAATGAGGGAGGTGGGGGTGGGAGGTGGATCTGGTTTTCTCTGCTTTTTGCTTTTCTTCCGTCTCACTCCTCCAGGCTGGCTTCCCAACGCTCTGTTAAAGATCGACTCCTCCCAGCTGAGGAGGGGCGTGGGAAAGAAGGGAAACTTGACGTCAGGCCATTTTCGGTTACAGGCACAAAGCAAAGCTTTGCGAGGGTCAGGGTGATAAGGGTATTTGAGGCTTGTCTTCCTACTAAGCCTTGTCAGGGCAGGAGCTGCTGTTGGTTCTGCGTGAAGTCCTCAGGGCAGCAAAACCAAATATTCTTTTTCTCGCCACCCCCCTTCCACACACACACAAAACCCCAAAACCAAAGCAAACAAAACCCCCCTCGCTAATAGAAGAAAGTCAACCACTGGGGCACCCGGGTGGCTCAGTCGGTTGAGTGTCTGCCTTGGGCTCAGGTCACGATCCCTGGTCCTGGGATGGAGCCCTGCATCGGGGAGTCCGCTTCTTCCTTTGCCCCTCCTCACCCCCCACCCCGTGCTCCCTCGCTCTCTTACACAAAAATAAATCAATAAAATCAGAAAGAAAGAAAGAAAGAAAGCAAGCAAGCAACTCAACAACGGGTACTAATGCCCTGCTCAGGATTCCGTCTGGAAGAGGATCATACAAGGAGCTGGGAAAATTCTGAGGTTCTCCTCCTGGAGCCCTGAACAGCATTTCCGCTTCCCTCGGGCCGCCGCCAGCCTTCAGAAGAGGCTCGGGGCAGAGGAGCCGCAGCGGCCCCCGGGGCCCAGCCTCCCCAGAGCCCACCTGCCCCGCCGCCCTTCCGGAAGCCGCCGCCCGCAGCCAGGCCTGTCGGAAAGGGCATCTCCAGGAGCCGGGCCGCGTGACGCACCCAGCAAGGAGCGTCAGTCCCCCCAGGAGGCCGCTCATGAATCCTCTGCTAATAATAACCCTGCCAACCGCGCCGTTAAGCTGTGAGCACATTCCAGGGACTCCTCTGCATCCAGGGGTTTGGCCCCCAGAGCTCCTCTTCGGCCTTGCACCCACTTTGGATTTGAAGCTGAGGTCAGCTGACCCGGATAAGGTTACCGGACAGGGCTCCTTTCTCCTTCTGCGTTAGAGTAACGTCACCCTGGGTGCCTCTCGTGACCCCCGGCCGCGTGCTGCCCCGACGTCCTGCCCCCACTTCCCCGCCCCAGGGAACAGCCTGTGCACCTGATTGGCCAGCGGGGGTCTGGCTGGGGCAGAGTGGGTCATTCCACGCACTTTCCTGAGTTCCGTGGGGTACGCCAAGGCACGGCAGGTGCGTCAACAGGTTGTGGGGCTTGGACGACCCCCTCCTTGGGGTGGTCCACGCACACTCACACACACGCTTGCCAAGCACCCGAAGCTACAGCCCCTAGGAAGGGGGCAGGTGAAGGAGCTTCTTCAAGGCCACCCGGGACAGGGGGTTCAGGGGTGTGTTGAATCAGATACCGCCCCGAAAGGGCTGGTAAGGAACCATCACGCTAAGAGGCAGCAGCAGCATCTGCGAAATGGGTAGGAGTGCGGGCATTGGCGTCAGACCTGGGGTTCGAGCCCTGGCTCTGCCACTTGGGAGCTGAGTGACCTTGGGCAGGGGACATAACCTCTGCCTCAGTCTGTGCCCCCTGAATGGGCGGTGATGGCAGTTAGGTCATCCACATGGAGCTCTCGGTACAGCGTCTGGCACATACAGCTGCTCAATAAAGGCAACCGTTAGTACCATCTTGCACACAGATGGCCCTTCATGGTGCGTTCACGCCTTAGTCAGTTCACCTGACAACCTTGGTGGGGGAGCAGGTTTTTACAAATGGGGCAAATGAGGCGGTGATGATGCGTGTAACTCGGTTTGTCTGGGGCTACGATGCAGGCCTCTCCACCTTCCACACTTAGCATTTGCCTGGGGCATCGAGTAGGAGGCAATCAATCCATCGATGTGGAGTTCGGTGCTCAGCGAATGGAAGCCACTCGTTACACGTGGACAGGACAGTCTTGCTGCCTGTAAATTCTCTTTGGGGCCAGGAAAGCAGAGGCCTTGGTGGCTCATCACTCGTGTGGCCTCGCAGCAGGACGCAGGAGGCATTAAGGGAAACCGTGTGCCACTTCCCCACCCGCCGACTCGCCAAGGGAGGTTTCCCGGGAGGGCTGGGGGCATCGGAAGCCTCACATTCAGAGCCTGGGGTTCTATGGGCAGCGAGGTGATGGGATGAAAATGTTGGCATCTCTACGAACCCACCTCCCTCCACACCGCAGAGGGGAAGGAGGAGGGGCTTGGCGGAGGGATGGCTGTGTTTCCAAAACTTTGCTTGGTGTTTATGTCTGGGAGCTGAATTCTTGGGACACTCATCACATTTGGTTCCAGGCTGACTATTTAATACTCTAAAAAATAACTCTCTCTTCACCTGACCGCTGAGAGCGAGTGCCAGGAGCGAGGGCGGCCCAGCTGGAGGGGAGGTCTGCCCCCACGGCCGATGAGTCAGGTGTGAGGCCAGCGTGAGCATCTGGACTAATTTGTCCCGAGCTGCAGGCTTCCTGCCACTTCCTCCCCTCCCGCCCTTATTTGGAGCCCCTGACAGCTGAGCAGAAAACCAACCGGGGGAGCTGGGCGCCGGCCAACCGTCACCCTCTGCCTCCCTGCGTGGGTCCCGTTGCTGAGGAGAAAGAAGCCCCAGGCATCGCTGTAAGATAACCAAGGACTCTTTTTTGCTCTTCTCACACCTTTGAAGTGGGAACCTCTTGAGGCAAATCAACAAGAATGTGGCTCTTGCCGCTGAGGGTCCGGGGCTGTTGGGCTGCTCAAGGTGGAGGGGTAGTGACAGGCTCTGCGGGCCTGATAGCTTTAAAAGGCCATCTTCTGCTGCTCCTCATTCAGCTGCTTTATCGCTGCAAGTGACAGAATGGGGAGGGTTCCGTCCCTCTTGTGCTCTTGGAGAGCCGGGGGGCTATAAAAAGAGGAGGCACAGGGCAGCTGGGAGACAGAGGCGGACGGAGGCTGAGAGAGGGAGGCGAGAGGACAGGGGGGCAGCAAGCACCGGGCCACTCCTCGAGCGACGCCAGCATGGGCTCCCCCATCACCGCAAGCTTCCTCCTCTTCCTGGCAGTTCAGCTCCTGGGGCAGACGGGCGCTAACCCCGTGTACGGCTCTGTGTCCAGCGCAGACCTGCTGGATTTCAAGGTAGGGCCAGAACAGGGGCCACAGTGCGGGGCCAGGGGGCCTTGTGACGCTGTGCCGGTCAGTGGGACCTCTCCCTTTCCCTGTGTGTTCCTTTTGTAAAGAACTTGCTGGACCGCTTGGAGGACAAGATGCCTTTAGAAGATGAAGCCGAGTCTCCCCAAGTCCTGAGTGAGCAGAATGCGGAAGCTGGGGCAGCTCTCAGCCCCCTGCCTGAGGTGCCTCCCTGGACGGGGGAGGTCAGCCCAGCCCAGAGAGATGGGGGTGCCCTTGGGCGCAGCCCCTGGGACTCCTCCGATAGATCTGCCCTCCTGAAGAGCAAGCTGAGAGCCCTGCTTGCTGCCCCTCGGAGCCTGCGGAGGTCCAGCTGCTTCGGAGGCAGGATGGATAGGATTGGAGCCCAGAGCGGACTGGGCTGCAACAGCTTCCGGGTAAGAGGAGCTGGGGATGGATACGGGATGGGGAGGAAGTTAGTTGTGGTTTCACCCTGTCAAAAAGTCCGGCCAGGGCATGCCTCCTGCAGCGGAGACCAGCGTGGAAGCTTACTTCCTTTGAAATGCTTGCCCCAACTTGGGGCAATGACCTCATCCGCAGCTACAGGCTGCCAAGTATATGCTAAGGGAAAAAAAAGGTACTGCCATGAACACTGGGAACTTAAAATGTTCATGGGGCCAAACCACCTTCATCTTGCTGATCGGTAGTTCATGTTTCTCCCCAGAATTGCCGGATCCTAAAGGATAAATGATCATGACCAGGTTGGGGCGCTTGGGTGGCTCAGTAGGTTGAGCGTTTCCGCTCGGGTCATGCTCTCATGGGTTGTGGGATCGAGCTCCAGGTGGGGCTCCAGCCTTATGTCCAGCTCCATGCTCGGCGGGGAGTCTGTTTGAGATTTCTCCCCCTGCCCCTCCCCTCACGCACACATGGATGTGCTGGTGCTCTCTCTTTCTCTCAAATAAATAAATCTTAAAAAGAAAAAAAGCAAGCAAGCAAGCAAGCAAGCAAGCCATCGGGGTTGACTTCTAACTTTTACCGAGCAACTTGTGCACCCATTCGTGAAACTCCTGGCGTTGTCAGGCTGGGGTGGGGGGTGCTGGTGGGAAGTGAACACAGTCCTGTGAGAGTGACCTTTCCAAAAGAGCCAGGTCACCAAGTCAAACTTGTGTCTGTTCTCTTTGTAGTACTGAAGATAATGGCCAGGGAGGAAAAGGAGGCCCTGGCCCGGGGGCAGATTCTGAGAGACCCTCATCCCTTGGGGTCTCTCACTCAACTTTGTCCCAGCTCACTGCCATCAAGTTGAGCCGTGACGAGCACCGAGACCGTATTCAAGCTGCAGCCTCTCGGCGATGTTTCTCACGTTCTGTGCTAAATGTAGATAACTTGGCTGAATTGTGGCTTTCCCACCCCTCCCACCCCACGCGTTAACATTTTAGCATAGACACTCACCTGTCACTGAAAGGGGTTTGAAAACGAATAAACTTCAGCACCACGGACAGCAGCCAAGTCTGGGTCGCGTGGTCGGCGTGCGGGTGGCCGGGTGGCGGGTCTGCGTGGTCTTTCTTCTCCCAGGCTGAGGACCCGGTTACCTTTTGCCAGAGAGGAGAGTGCTCAGTTTCTTCTTCCTTTTAAACACAGTACGCTCTATTTCGGGGAGCAGTGTCAGGTTCGCTGCCAAATTAAGCAGAAAGTACAGAGGTTTCCCACAACCGCCTGCCTGCACACCCGCGGGGCCTCCCTCCCTCACGGCCAGAGCCCGGCCCTTGCTACACACCATGACTCTACACCGGCACACTCTTACCACCGGAGCCCACACTTGCTTGACATTAGGGTCAAGCCTTGGTGTTGTGCATTCTGCGGGTTTGGACAACTTTTTTCTCCTTTCATTCCCTCCCCAGCCCTCACCCCCAACTTTTTCCTTGGTTGGAGGTGTGGGTGGAGCTCAAACTGCAGTTCACAATCTTGTTTCTTCACTCTGGCCTCATCACAGATCCCGAAAATGCCCCAGGAGACGGACGGAGAGGGCACTTATTTTTCAGATTTTGCTCACACTCGGGGCACTTATTTATTGAAGAGGAAACTTAACAAACATCTGGGCTTTTTTCATGGTGGCGTCAAATGTTGCTTGTACTCCATGGACAATTTTTTGTACGACCAAGTTCTTTTTTTTTTTTTTCCAGAGACATATTTATAATAAGTGAGAACCCTAATGAAATGTTTTCTTTTCTTTCTTTTTTTCTTCTTTCTTCCTTCCTTCCTTCCTTCCTTCCCTTTCTTTTTCTTTCTTTCTTTCTTTCTTTCTTTCTTTCTTTCTTTCTTTCTTTCTTTCTTTCTTTCTTTCTTTCTTTCTTTCTCTCTCTCTCTCTCTCTCTCTCTCTCTCTCTCTTTCTTTCTTTCTTTCTTTCACCCGGGCTGCCCACGAAATGTTTTCTGATGCATTTTGAGAGAGTTCGTGGCTGCAGCTGAGTGAGTTGCACTTGAAGGTTTAAGAAGAGCAGTCACTGTATTTGGGTTTGAGAGCTGAGCAAGGTGTAAAGAAACATTTGCTTTGTTGACAAATGGCATGTTTGCGTGCCTTTTGGGTAATAACACATAATTAAAAAGTAGCCACCAAAAAAATAAAATAAGTAAATAAATAAAAAGTAGCCACCCCCTTGCTCTAATTCAGGTCCCAGGTGCCTAGGCTGAGGGGGAGGCACTGGGGAAGACGCCATTTCTTTGTATCTGCTTCTGAAAAGCAGAGAATACCAGCCGCCAAGTTAATCTGTTTTCCCACCCTGCACGTCCCCCTCTCCACAGCAGAATCTAGGACATTCCTCCAACCGCCCTCCCCAACCGACGCAATCACTTCTCCAGCCCTCATTCATCCTGTCCCTTCCTCTTGTAATGCCATTTATCCAGGGCTCCCGGGAACATTCTACACATTCAAGGCCCGTGGAGAATGCCACGTTGTCCCTGAAGCCTTCCCCGATACCACGTGCCTGGCACGAGTTGAGCTCTGCCCCAGCAGCATTTTCCATATAACAGTTATAATACAACACAACTTGCCTGGGTTTGCCATCGCGTCTGTGCCTCTGGATTCCAAACTCCCTGAAGGCAAACGCCTGTTCAGAGCCACTGCAGTGCACGGCGTAGCCCGAGCTCTGTAAACGTCGCCGGAGATCTCTTGGTCTTGAGCAGAAATTAGGAAAAGGGGGAATAAAGTAGTAATTCACTCTTTGCAGGAGGGAGGCCGCAAGTGAATTGACGGATAGGGAGTGGAGGTGGGGAAAGACCTCTAATCTACTTCCTTACAAAAAAAAAAATTTTTATTTATTCATGAGATAGAAGAGCGAGGCAGAGACACAAGTAGAGGGAGAAGCCGGCTCCCTGCAGGGAGCCCGATGTGGGACTCGAACCGGGGTCTGCAGGATCACACCCTGGGCCAAAGGCAGGCGCTAAACTGCTGAGCCACCCGAGCTGCCCTAATCTAATTACTTTCAATAAAAATATTCTTCACGTGGACTTTGAACACAGGTGGGCAGAAAACCAGGAGGCAGAGAGGAACCAAGGCAGGGACAGGAAAAAGTGTCCAAACTGGGCTCCTGAGGCCCGGGGAGTGGGAGCTGAAAGGAGGCAAGTGTGGTGGCCTGGGCACACTCCCAGGGTGTCACTGGGACACGGGGGCACAGAACCGACCGAGAGCACTTCTAGTGCTGGCGGGATGGTGGCAAGTTGAAGCAGATCAACCAGAGACAAAGAAAATCCTATTTCCGGCAAAAACAGGGAGCAATGGCAGACGGCACCATGGAAGCTAGTCCTGAGGCCTAAAGGCCTGTGGACTCGGCACGGACTTTCCGGGAACCCGTGAGCGGGGCAGATGCCTACGCACAGTGCTGTCGGGACAGTTGGGCGGCCCAAGACCCGCTGCGGCAGCAGCCCCTGAGGGAGCAGGTGGGTTCTGACAAGCAGGAGCACAGGAAACGGGGTCGCACAGCGTCTGGAGGAGCCCCCGAGGCCTGGGAACCTCGTGAGGTTTGCGAAGGACTAAGCTGGTGGCAGGTGGACCCCTGGGAATGAAGCCTTGCTGGCGAAGCTCTGAGACTATGAATCTACTCTCCCGCTTTCCAATTTTTACACATTAGAAAGAGGAGCGAGTCGCTCTAAAGCAAGCACCGTGGAGACGTTGAGACGGAGGTTAAAGGAGACAGATGAAGACATTTTATTCTGACAGGTTACGGTTACAATGAGAACTTCCAAGTTCCAAAAGTTCAAATAAAAATAGAACTTTACAAATTAAAAAAAATACAATGTATGTACACCATAGAATTAGCTAGTGTTACCATATAAACCAACAGTGCAAACGGAACGAGGGAAGCCTGCGACTGTCGGGGTGGCCGTGTCCACGGCGCCGTGAGTAATACTGCACGTCAACACCACAGGGTCCGGGATGGGGCTTCCGGCCTTTCCAGAGGCTTTCTTGTCTCCAGCGGCTGCGTCAGCAATGTCATATAGTTGGTTGGATCAAGCAAGCGAGTGTCCATCCCAGCCAGGAACCGTTAGTTGAACAAGCTCATGAGCAAATCACTCCCGAGTGCCGAGGCCCCACGGTGGGGAGGGACCTCCCAGTCACCCCAGCTGGGAGCCCGACACCGCAGGCAGGAGACCAGCACGCGGAGAACCGTCCCCAGCCAGCCCCAGCGCCCCTGTGGCTTGTGTGTGTGGACGTACCCTATTGCCAGGGGGCGACGGGGCTGGAAATAGGTGGGACGTGGACACCGTGGGTTTCTATCAAGGGGGTGAGGCTTCCAGTTATTTTGTTACAAGTGGGGCAGTGGTTGTCTTTGGGCTTATCTGGTAAGGGCAGACACCCACGGAGGACAAGAAGCCACGTGCCTTTCCAGAGGGGCCTGAGTTTGGGTCCTCGGCGGCCGTGCGGCCGGTTCATGCGGAGGGAGGCGCCTGCCAAGCCAGCTACCTGTGGGCCGCACCAGAGGGAACGAGCATCCAGGGATTGCACGTGCACGACGGGAAAGTCCCACAACACTCACCCGGGGCCGCCTGGAGGCAGGCCGCTGCTGACCCAGACCCCGGAGAACTTTCCTTCTGCCAGTTTCAGGGACGGGCAATCCCGGTGTTCCCTGACCTGGGCGACTGGAAGGAGCAGCGCGGCCAGGCTCTGAGTGCCGCTGCAGTGGCAGCTGGCGGAACACGAGCACGCGAGCAGGGCCTGCCTTTTTGGTCCTTGTGATCTCCCCAACTACTTGCCGGGGGGTCCCATCCACATTTCACAGGCCAAACACATTCAAGGGAATTGAGACATTTAGAAGTCAAAGTATTTTTGGTCAGAGATGAGAAGTGGGAAGAACGGAGGCGGCCAGTCAGGAGGCAAAGAGCCTGAAGCAGCCCCTCACTGAGCTGAGCAATCACGCCGAGCACGAGACCTGGGCGGCCGCGCCGGGATGGGCGCCCACCCCCAGGCTGCGTGCCAGACTCGGGACGGAAGTCAGCCCGAGGCAGAGGGCGAGGGGACGGAGAGGCCGGGTGCCCAGGCTCTCAGGCGACTGCCAACAGTTTACACAAAAAAGCCCAACAGGAACTTAAATGCAGACGGATGCCGTCTTGGTGCGCCGGGCGCATCTGCCACGGGCTGTGCCGGGCCCAGGGTGTGGCTGCAGTGGGGGGACAGCACAGAGCTCGAGAGAGTGAGTGCAAAACACCCGACACCGCGTGTTCACCTTGGGGGTCTAGTCAGAGGCCCTCCCGCCTGGAGACACCGGTCACGGACACACCGGGGCTTCCTTCCTGGGGTCAGTGCCGGGGCTTGGGCACGTGCGGCCAGCTCTCCCGCCAGCCCAGGGCCCCGGCAGCACAGTTTCCAGGTCTGGGCCCCTCGGCGGGCTGGGGACGGCCAGGACGGGCACACCCCTCCCCTCCTGGAATAAGCCATCTGCTCCATCCTGACCCGGGCTTCTCAGGCCGCGTCACGTTCCTACAGTGGCCACTGGCTCAGGACTCGCTTCTGCCCACCTTAGAGGTAATGGTACCATTTCCCAGAGTTGGGTGGAGCAGTTTTATCATGGGATGCTTAGCTTGTAGCTAACTTGGTCGGGGGGTGGGGGGACATACGAATACCCTCTGGGCTGTGGCTGCTTCGCCAGGAAGACACGTGTAAGAACTCGAGGGAAGTTATTAACTGCGCAGAGGGCGGGAGGAGGGACGGACCTCGGGAAACCGGAATCATTAGGAGAGAAGCTGAGATGCTCAAGACTAGGGCGGCTGTGAACCGGACGTCTCGTCAGACTTATCCTTCAGGGCCGGTCAGGGGGACGTGTGCTTCTGGAGGGTGGCGCTTCCGAGGAGGCTGTGCCCACGGCGGCAAGCCTGAGCAGCAGCGCCCCCCGGAAGCAGTGTTTCCCTTCAGACGAACCGCTGAGCATGGCAAGAGCCCAGCGAGGGAAGGCTTCCCCGACACACGGGCAATCGTCTCAGCACTCGGTCCCTAAATTTGGTGATTCACTTCAGTTCACAACTGGCCTTCGCCCCAGCGCTTGCCTTGGCAAAGCCTCCCCCGTTGCGGTTTAAGGCAACAGCTGGGTTCCCTAGGAAAGCAGCAGGAGGGGCATGAAAAGTGCTCCGGGTGTCCCCCACCCGCCCCCCCGGTGGCTGAGGCCTGGTGCCCCCTCTGATCCTGGCACGAGTGGGGTGGAGGGGCCTGGGGCCTGAGCCCATGCTGGACGGCAGGAAAGCAGGGAGCAGGAAACAGGAAGATACTTGCTGAGAAAGTCAGACAAGTCCAAGCTCTTGCGGTTCAACACCATCCCCAGGACCTCTGACCGGCGGAGTGCTGGATGACTGTAGGCTTTCCGAGCGAGTGGGTGAGTGGGAATCTTCCGTGTCCTGGAACAGCCCCAGCCAGCCGTGGCGGCGGAGCACGAGCGAGCTGCCTCCCCGGGCAGCTCCGGGACAGGGAGGGCCGGCGTGTGGCAGTGAGGCCACGCCGGGCCGTCAGATGGTCTGGTAGTGCTGCCGCAGCCGGGCCTGCAGAAATTCGTAGGTCAGGTTGTGCCGAGTGATGATCCCCACGATCTAGGACAAGAAGAAAGAGATCCACGTCACCTGCAGGGAAAACCCGCTGGGGCAAGAAGGGGAGCGGGCTCAGCTTGCCTCATCCACCGCAGTAAACGCCGGGGACGGACACCCGGCCCACAGGGCGCTGTGACAGATGCCGACAAGCCGGTCACGCTATGTGTGTCCAGGCCACCCTGGTTTCCTGAGGAGGAGGAGATCCACAGGGAACTAGGGCTCCTAGAGGCCAATGGGACAAATCCAGCTCCGAAAGTTCAGGAAGGCCAGCTAACTCCGCATCGGAGTGTCTTTTTCAGCAGGCATACGCTCTCTGGGCTTCTCCGTTCCCACCACCTGCCCCCTGCTTCACACGTGTGTGCAAGAGACAGCCCAGTGCAGGCTCTGAGCCACTGAGACCCCTGAACCTTGCTGTGGTTCACGAACACCGTCTCTCCGCACTACCTGGGTCCTTGTGTCACGGTGACTTTTAACAGGAAATACGCATCCTGTTCTGGCACAAGGCCCTCAGAACTCTTGGGATGAAGTGATAAAGAGCGAGAAGGGTGTCCTTTGCCATTCATGACAAGTCCCTTTCAGCTACATGAATGACAAACTTCTACAAAGCCAAGGATGGAGGCTAGTTGCCAGGGCAACCAACCACGTGAGCAGAGGCCTGGCTGTTCCAGCCCCGAGCCCCATCTGGGGGTGGGGAGCGGCCGGAGGTCGAATCAATCACCAAAGGCCGCCATGTCTTCAATCACGTGTACGTACGTAATGAAGCTACCAACACTGGACAACGTCTGTGCTGGCGAGCACGTAAGGTGCCAGGAGCATCGTGTGCGGGAGACGGTGTGGAAGCTTGGCATCCCTTCCCCACACCTGCCCCAGGCCTCTTCCACCTGGCCGTTCCTGGGCACACTGGGAACCTGCTAAGGAAACTGTTCTCCTGAGTTCCAGGAGCAGAAGAGCACGGGAACCTCCAATTTACTGCCACCTGCCCAGAAACACAGGCGACAACCTGGACTTTTGATTGACGTGCAAAGTGGCAGCAGCGGAGGTGGGGGTGGGGGGGGTGGCCCAGTCCTGTCCGGCTGAGCCCCGAACGTGCGGGGTCTGGTGCCGTCTGCAGGTGGATGGTGTCAGCGTGGAGTCCTGTTGCAGGGCGCCCACCGACGTGCAGTCAGAACCGCTGGCGCAGGGAGCAGCCTGGTCCCTCTGGTGACAGGGCCTGTGTGCGCAGAAGCTGAGCTGCTCACGGCGGCCACTGACTTGGCGCTTCACACCACAGCCTGTTAGAACCGTCAGCGGGCTCGTGTTTCAAGGAACCAAGTTTGATCGGCGCAACCAGGCGCCCAGGAGAGCAGGGCAGGCTGCGCTGTGCCCGCGTCCTGCTGGGCGGCGCTTGTTTACTGAGGTTTCACTGCCCGGAGGGAAGACTGGCAGCGTAAGAGCATCAAAAGCCTCACAAGGGTGATGGCGACCCTTAAATTCCGCCCACCAGAGGGTTGTGGCCAGCAGGATGCTGGCAAGCCCACTAAGACACCTTCAGCGACTGCTTCCTGCCGCGGAGAGGCATCTCCCGCAGCTCGCCCAGACCAGGAGGGTCTCCGTGCACACAGCGGTGACGCTCTCGTTAGGTCCTGACACGTAAAATCTCTCCTCGACGCAGAGGGAAGAACACCAAAGGATCTACCTTAGGAGGACTGTGGCTACCTGTGCGGTGGGCGCTTCGTACTGCTCTTTTGTTCATATTATCCTGCCCTGTATTTTCTTTTTCTAACACCTAAACAGCCATGTGATGAGGAAAAAAGGAGTTCCAAGAAAAAAAACCCAGGAAAGTCTGTAGCACTGACTGCTAGTTGTATCTAATTGGATCTTCTAAAATTCTGAGCGCCCTGCTGGAAATTCCATTTACTGTCCTGGGTGCCCAGGACGGGTGGAGAGCAGCCCCTTCCTCCTCCAGGAGGCGCAGGCCCAGGGAGGCCCGGCGAGGCCCGGTGGGAAGAGCAGGAGCTGGCGGAGGACTGGAGGACAGAGGACGGAGGACTGGAGGACAGAGGACGGAGGACTGGAGGACGGAGGACGGAGGACGGAGGACTGGAGGACGGAGGACTGGAGGACGGAGGACTGGAGGACGGAGGACGGAGGACGGAGGACTGGAGGACGGAGGACTGGAGGACGGAGGACTGGAGGACGGAGGACGGAGGACGGAGGACTGGAGGACAGAGGACCGGAGGACGGAGGACGGAGGACTGGAGGACGGAGCACTGGAGGACGGAGCACTGGAGGACGGAGGACGGAGGATGGAGGACTGGAGGACAGAGGACCGGAGGACGGAGGACGGAGGACGGAGGACTGGAGGACAGAGGACT
Organism: Vulpes lagopus; assembly: GCF_018345385.1. Classification (NCBI taxonomy): domain Eukaryota; kingdom Metazoa; phylum Chordata; class Mammalia; order Carnivora; family Canidae; genus Vulpes; species Vulpes lagopus. Next base: position 133,594,879 of record NC_054831.1, read on the forward strand.
GGAGGATGGAGGACGGAGGATGGAGGACTGGAGGACGGAGGACTGGAGGACTGGAGGACGGAGGACTGGAGGACTGGAGGACGGAGGATGGCCAGGGACGCCCCGGACGCCCCGCGCTTGCGACACTGGCGACACCTGCTGGCCGAGCTGAGGGCGTGCAGGGGGCAGCGGCGGACGGGGTCTCCTGGGTCCTCGGGGGTCCTCCTGGGTGGGAAGCCCTGACTCCCACAGTGGGGACGGGCTCCTTCCAGAAGCAGGCACAGCCGCGGGCACGACTGGAAACCAGACTCACCTCTCCCACGGCATTCACCACGGGCAGGTGCCGCAGGCCCATCGTTCTGAACAGGTTGAAGACTTGGGAGACGTGGGTGTTGGGTGAAACGGTGAAGGGCGAAGGGTTCATGTATGGGGTGACATCCTGCAGAGAAGACAACACAAGTCACCTGTGGCCACTCACGCCCTGCCCTGGACGAGGCGTGAACACACGGACGAGCAGCGGTCGGCTCCGTGCAGGACAGGCTGCTGGCCACCTCCAGGGGCCCGGCCCCACGGGGACAGCCCTGCTCACCACAATCATGCGCGGGTTTAGGAGCGTCAGGTCCAGGTCGTGGATGTCGGGGTACCGCGGGTAATCCTCAGCCATCTCGGCGTAGGACAGGCGCGGCTGGCTGGCGCTCTGCAATCCCAACCGAGACACGTCCTTGTACCCGGTACAGCCACTGTCGGGGATGTTTACAGCCCCTCCCTCTCCACGTCCACAGCCCCACCTGGTGCGAGGTGGTACAGAACGGGGGCTCTGCCGTGAGAGGCCGGGGGCCCGAGGCCAGCTCCCAGCCTCGCTGTGCCCCTCGGCGAACCTCCTACTCTCTCTGAACCTGCTTCTCTCCGTCTGTGAGGTGCACACGGCTTGCCCTGGAGTCTATGTGAGAGCAGAGCTACCTACCAGCTCCCCTGGGTTGACGTGTCTCTCAAAAGACACGCCTGACTAGCGCTAACTCCTGCTACCCTGTGGGTGAGGCCATGTCAGAAGCAGGGTCTCTGCAGACAGAAGCCAGTTCAGAAGAGGGCAGGCAGGATTGGGGTGACCCCCAGTCCACCGACAGTATCAAGAGGAGAGGCGCACAGGGAGCACACCACGTGACTCGGGAGCAGAGGCTGCAGTGGCAGATCCACGGTCAAGGAGAGCCAGGCATGGCTGGCAGCCTCCACGCACGAGGAAGCCAAGGCCCCGCTGACGTGCGGGCTTTGTACTCCGGCCTTGACAACTACGGAAGAACCCGTTCCTCCTGCTTGCAGCCACCTGGTCTGTGGCAGTTGGACACAGCAGCTCTGTTCCTGCCCCTGCATCCCGCGTCTCCCGCATTTGCCCTCAGCCCTCCAAGGGCACCCGGGCCACACCACAGGGTCTCAGGCTGGGTGCAGTGGCCACAAGTGCTGGTCACTGCTCTGCCCTGGTCACTCTCCCCGCGGCTCCACTCTGCACGCTGCATTCTCTGCCCACCGCCCGCCCAGCGGCACGCAGCTCCCGCTGCTCCATCAGGCCAGCACTGGCTGGTTTCTGCCTCCAGACAAGGCCTCTAACGCAGCCCACCTCGGCCCTCCTGTGCTCCTGTGGGCAAGAGCTCAAGCAGGACAGTCTGGAAAGCAGGCCTCTGGGCAACTCTGCAGGCTTTGTCTACAGGGGGTGACGTGTGTGGGGATGGCCAGGCCTTCAGGTCACGAGAGGGACCACTTTGAACAACACACCCCACCCACCCCCACTTGTCTCTACAAAACCCAAATGAAAGAAAAAGAAAATTAGTGGGGAGAACAGCATTTAAAAAAAAACTCAAAGTCTATTAAAAGCCTACAGGCTACAAGGGCAGCGGTTGTCATGGGGCCTGGGGGAGCCCCCCACCGCGTGTCACCTGACAGGCACCGGCCACGGCCGAGGGGACCACGGGGCTGGCTGCACAAGCACGGGACAGCAGCCCGCCGGCACACAGACTCCCAAAGGTCCACTTCTGTTCCCCGTGCTCCTACCACCCGGTGCCTTCCAGAATCCCAGCGCAGACCAGAGAGACTCACTGATTGATTTTCAGAGTAACAAACTCCTCGGACGAGCAGGGTGACAAGCTGTGACCGCAGGATCAGGCCGTGGAAGGTCAGAGGGCGGAAGCGCTCCTCCATGGTCCAGTCTTCGCTCGGGGACTGGTCAGGGTATAGGTTGGGGTAGGGAGTGTATCTGTTATATAAAAACCAGACGCTGCCTAGCACACCCTCAGCAGGATTGCTTCTTGCTTTGCCCCCACGTCCCTGACCAGCTCCCCGAATCCCCAGGGAGCTCGGGAGCTGCCTCAGAGCAAAGCGCTGGCCCTTCCTGAGCCCTGCGAGCAGGTGCCTGTGCGGCGGGGGGCTGTGCTCTCACCTTCGCTCCAGCATCTGCTGCAGGAGGTCCTCCTTCTCGGCGGGCTCCTCGGAGGCGAGGTGCTCGTCACACACGTTTCGTAGCTCACTCGACGGGTACGACTTCATGGACTGGCTCCGTCTGCGCTGCTCGCCAGCCCGGGTGAGGATGCTGGATTTCTGTGCGTGGGAACGGGTGATGGGGACAGAGGTTTCTACGAGGGGGGCCACGGATTGCTGGGCATGGCACGCCACCGCGGCACCTCCGTAGCTTAAGGATGCGGGTCCAGTGGGGCCAAGCCTATGCCGACACAGCAAGGGCAAGACGTCTTCGCTGTGGCTCACGGGCCGGGGCTGCAGGGAGCCTCTCCGCTCTCAGGGCGTGCAGACCAGCCCAACGTCCCCCCTCCGTTGATTTGAGAACAGCACCTCGACTCTCCAGGGGGAGCCCTTTCCCATGTGATGTCACGGTGGGACCGTCTATGTGCCCGGCCCCCAGAGCCAACGGTGGGCACACGGGACTCTCCCTCTGCCTGGATTTCAAATCAGGAACAAAGGCTGGTGGCCACGCCTCCCAACACCCTCCGGGGTCTGCCAGCCGCCTGCACACCCAGCGCACCGCTTCTGGCCCCCCAGCTCCCCGGTCAGCCCTGCAGCTTCCAGCTGATTTCTCTTTGTCTTAAGAAGGCCAGAGTCCATTTCTGCCTAGGCAACTCTAGAAAGCTCCTGAAACCACTTACACACCACAAACAATGCCGACTAAGACAAAAAATTCCATCCACGCATTTACTTGGGTGAGAATGGACACGTGCCCTGACGGCCAGCAAAGTCCACACTTGCAGTCACGTCTACACTCACTGCCACACAAACAAGGAGGCCGATGCTCCCTGAGAGCCCACCAGCGCCCCCCATCTACGGGGTGTGGCAAGTACTAGCAGGTGCGTGCGTCAGGGAGCGCCTTATTTCTCGTCCACCGTTCCCTCCGGTGCCGTACCTTGAACCTGATGTTGTTACTGATGAGCTGGTTGCCCTTCATGAACTCCTTCTCGTTGCCCCGGTTCTCCGTGACCACCGGGAAGGCGTGGTGGACCGTGGTGCGCAGGATGCTCACTAGAGACTGGATGCGGGTGTGTGGGTAGACGTAGGTGAGGTTGGGCTCCATGATGTCACTGGCTCTCAGTCTGGGGGAGGGAGGAAAGCCGTCCAGCCTCACAAGAAGAGCCCACAGTGCCCCAGGAGCAAGTCCTGGCTCTCCCGCACACCTCCTGAGCCACCTCTAGCAGTTACTTGCACACGCGCGTTCCTTGGTACTTCTATCCTTTGGCAAGTGCCCTTCCCCGTGCCTGGAATGCCCTTCCCTGCTCTGCCAAGCCGGTGGGCCTTTCCTCACCCCTCAGCTCAACACAAAATGTCCTCTCAGCACAAACTTCACCTACTTGCCCGGGTGACTGGCCATCCCTTCCTCAGCCCTCTGTGGCAATTCCTCACATTATCACGGATTGCTAATGATACTACCAGAATTTATTAAAAAAAAAAAAAAAAAAAAAAAAAAAAAAAGGCAGGGGAGCTATCCCTTTAGACCAGGGGGCAACCACAGGTCCCAGGTCAAATCTGGCCTCTCCCACTCATTTACCACGTCCACGGCTCTGTCTGCACTGCGGTGACAGAGCTGAGGAGTTGTGACAGAAACCACGTGGCCTGCAAAGCTGAAAGGCCCCTTTACAGAAGTTTGCTGATCCCCCTGTTGGACTGTAAGGGCCTTGTGGGATCCCCAGACACGGGAGGCCCAAACCATTTGCAAGCTGATGGATAAATCGGCGACTGTGCCCAGAATAATCACTGCTGATGGCATGACACTTCCTTGGGCACGTGTGGGGCAGGCTGGTTCTCACTCACAGGGCTCAGCAGACCCTTAGCGGAAACATCCGGTCATAATGCAGACCTGATCAGAACCTGCCTTCATGTTGAACCAGGCGGCCATGGGAGCCACACCAAACCATGCAGCAGCTGCCCACCTCCGGCCCTCAGCTCCCACCACACCTCACTGCTCCCATAGTTACCTACCAGTTCACTGGACTCCCACCCCACTCCCCACCCTGATGGACACCACTCCCCACCCTCGGGCCCGAGGTCATACATTCTGCAACCAGGACAGAAGAGAAGGGCGAGCCTCACTTGTCCATTTCTGCCTCCGTCTCCCATTCCAGGAGCGGCACGCCCCGCAAGCCCACGTGGATATCATAAATGCCTTTGTTGAAAAAGTCCCCTGTCCACTTGGCCACCTGAAACACAGAGGAAAGACTTGAAAAGAGGCTGCTGGGGGGCTGAGCTCGGCCCTGTGCCTGAGAGAGGCCCAGAGGGGGAGTACTCACCATCAGAGTGATCATAATGGGGAGCCCGTACGTAATCTCGTTGGTGGATTCGATCAGGATGACCGTGAGACTGATGGTCATGCGGACCACCCCGCCCAGGAAAGCTGCGGCACCAATCAGGGCGAAGGTCCCCGAATAGATGTGGCCCAAGCCGATGTAGCTGGGCAAGAGAGAAACCAAGACCACGGCTTAGAGTGACAAGGTTTGCACACGTGTGCACATGCACACAAGGCCACGCTTGCACACACACATGCACACACTTACCTTTTGAGGACATTGGCCACTAAACGTCCAAAAGCAGCTCCGCACAGCAGGGAAGGCACAAAAAGGCCACTTGGAACAGAAATGCCATAGGTCCAACATGCAAGCAGGAAGTAGAGCACGAAAAACAAGGCCAGAGTGACTGGGCTAAAAGTACCTGCGAGGCAAGAACCAACCTGAGTTCCACTGCCAGGTGCCACCAGGTCCACCGGGCTGCCCCGGCCCATCCCAGGTCCTTCCCCACCCCAACCAGTTCACTTCCAACACTGGAGGCAGAGACTCTAGCCTTGTCTGGGTCGCTAGTACAAAAGAAAAGTCCTATTTTGATCAGAATTGAGGGCAAGCCTGGCTGTGTCTATGGGCCAACAGAAGGTGTAGAGGAACCATCATCTGTTCCCTGCAGAAAGAAAACAATCACCCAAGAACGGGCAGGCTCCCAGATACTCACCATCCTGGTGGAAAAGCTGAAGGATGGCAGACTCCTGGGGATTGAAGAAGAGTGTGGCCATGTCATTGTAAGTCTCATTGGGACAAAAAAAGGTCTTGATACTTGAATTGACATCTTCTGACGAGACCTAAGACACAGGGATCAAAAAGTCAGCACAAGGGCAGTACAAAGTCCGCATACGTGACCAGGGCGCTCAAAGTCTTGGAGTGGCAGGTCTCTGCTGAGGTGGAGAAAGTCTGGCTTGCAAGCTTTACTGGGAGATGAGACAGGTGGCAAAAAAAATACATTTCTAGCCAAGAGCAGTCAACCATGAGACTATATTCCTTACACTTTGAGGAAGAAAGACCTGGGATGAGGGCGCTTGAGTTATGACAATGCAACACCATGGATCTGGCTCTGCTTCCCCTCCCAGTGATAATTTTGTAAGTGATACCACTGGAAGTCTGGCCCAACAGCCCCGTGCACTGTGGGGGAGACGAGGCAGGTGACAGGTGAGTAGCTGGGAGCTGACAGGTGACGGTGGAGGACAGGCCCGGGTACCGCCTGACCCCACACCCCAACTTTGGCTCCAAATGGAAAAGGCCTCTGCCCTGAATTTTCTGCAGAAGAAAACACTCCCACATGGGGCCTGGATGCTCCTGCCTCTCCCTCCAAGGCCCAGCTGGCTGAACAAAACCCAACCTGGGAAAAGAGGTTATTTCTCCATATCTCAGACCTGCTCTCTCCACCATTTTGTGCAGGACAATGGAATCCTGATACTTGCCTGACTCATCAGGGGCAAAGGCGCTGGAGTAGGACAGTCCTTATTTTTTATTTTTTTTATTTTTTGCAAACACACGAGGGTTTATTTACAAGCTCGAGCTTGGGTCCAAGTGTACCCGACACAGCAGAGCAGGACAGTCCTTATCTTGTAGCTGACAGTGTCCTACGGTGGAGCTGGTATACTTCACATTTACCACAGCGCACACACACACAGAGTGTTACTACACGGTTCACTAAAAGGAATGGACTTTCCTGGATTCAAGTCTATCGGGGACACTGTAGAGATACCCTTATGTGGACACTATCACCACACTGGTGATGGGGGTGCAGGCCTGCCAGGTGGGCCTGCCTGGGCAGGATGGCTGAAGACCACCAAGGGAAGCAGGTCAGTGCCCCCTCCTGGTGGAACCTGGCAGAGACGAGCAGCCAAAGGAGAAACGTGTGTGGCTCGCAATGAGGCGACCACGGGATGATCCACACGTGCGGGGTTTCCCAAACCACGTCGGGGGGTACACCAGGCGCAGGGGCTCCCTGGAAAGAGTCCTGCGTCGAATGCGCGGAGATGCATCACAGCACTTGCTGGAGCTCACTTGAAGGCAGAGCAGAGGCTCCAGCATCAGACGGCTGCTCTACAGCGACCGTGGGAGCGACACTTCATTCTGCAACGCTCTGGCTGCCTCACCTGTGAAATAGGTTAATGCTGACCTCATGGCATATACTATCCCCTGTGAGAACAGGTCAAGACCTCACTTTGTGGGGCGCCTGGATGGCTCAGTCGGTTAAGCGTCTGCTTTTGGCTCAGGTCATGATCCTTGGGTCCTAGGATTGAGTCTCACATCGGGCTCCCTGCTCAGTGGGAAGCCTGCTTCACCCTCTGCCGCTCTCTCACGGACTCTCAAATAAATAAAGAAAATTTCAAGAAAAATAAAAAGAGAGGCCTCACTTTGTTTTCTCCTCTGTAAACGTGGATAATAACAGCAGCCAACATGGCGGTGGTAAAGACCACACGAAGTCATGTACACGAGTGCTTGGTGGGACAGCTGGCGCACGAGAAATACTCCAAACACTTGTAACACTTACAGAATTTTAAAGGCCCTAGAACGTCCTGTATTAAAGCAATTCGTTTAATTTTGGCTAACCCCTTAGACCACAGGATCCTTTTCCATTTGTTTTTGAATCATATGCATCAGGGTTCCACAGAATGCGTCTAGGAAATACTGCTCTGTAATGAGGCAGCCTCAGTATTAGCAAGTAACAGGGGTTGGTGAATTTTTTCCATAAATAGCCACATAGTAAGAATTTTAGATTTCATAGGCCACAGAGTCTCTGCTGTATATTCTTTTTTTCCTAAACACTCTTTAAAAATGTGAATACCATTCTTTCTTTTTTTTTTTTTTTTGACAGGAAGCAGGATTTATTGGTGGGCATGAATAGGGTTCGGGTGGTGCAAGGTTCTCATGAGTGGAGAGCCCTCCATTTGTCCAAGGGGCCACGATTAGGGATGTATTTGACCCCACAGCCATCTGGGATGAGCCGCTTTTCGGCCACCATATCTTCAAATTCGTCCGCATTAAACTTAGTAAAGGCCCACTTCTTGGAAATGTGGATCTTCTGGCGGCCAGAGAACTTGAACTTGGCCCTGCATAGGGCCTCAATCACATGTTCCTTGTTCTGCAGCTTGGTACGGATGGACATGACGACTTGGCCAATGTGGACCCTGGCTACTGTGCCCTGGGGCTTCCCAAAGGCACCTCGCATACCTGTCTGCAGCCTGTCAGCTCCAGCACAGGACAACTTCTTGTTGATACGGGTAACATGGAAGGGATGGAGCCGCACTTGGATGTGAAAACCATCTTTGCCACAGCTTTTCACCATGTACTTCTTGGCACAAATATGGGCAGCCTCCAGGGCTTCGGAGGAGAGCTGCTCATGCTCATCTGACACCATGTGGCTACATAATGGGAACTCATCCACTTTTGCCTTCTTCCGCCCCAGATCAAAGATGCGAATCTTGGCATCAGGGACACCTCTGCAGAAGCGAGACTTTGGATACGGCTTGTTCTTACAGTACCGGTAACACCGGGCGGGGCGGCGACCCATGGCGACACCAGATCTTCAGTGGTGCGTCGAAGGAAAAAGAGCGTGAATACCATTCTTTAGCTAGAGGGCTACAGAGAAACAAGCAGTTGCCAAAGCCACATTTGGCCAATGGGCCACAGTTTGGCAACCTCCGATCTAACACTTGTTGCTCTTCATGGACATTCCTGGGGACACCAAAGGGGCAGCCATCCAAGACAAAGTCCCCACGAAGCTCCGCAGGGGCAACAAGATGACAAGAAACTTAGGGACCGTTCCTGAGCCTCGTCCCTAGGGGCCAGAACCACGCATCTGGCTGACCACAGGCAGCTCTCAGAGCCACTAGCTTGGACCAGAGATTATCAGGGCAGAGTAAGCTGGAATGCCTCCCTCACTGCCTCTGCTCTTTCAAGAAAAGGTTCTAGAAAGTACTACATATTCCTAGGAAGAGAGGAGAAATGGAAAAAGAGCATAGGCCAGAACCTAAACCCAGTAAGAACAAGATGCCCAGAGAGCCAGAGCACTGATCACCCTGAGGCAGACATTCCTTTCTCCCTGTCTCAAGGGTGATGCTCACAACCATGGGGGTGAGGCTGGTGGGCACCTTTCAGGGGTGAAGAGGTAAGAGTAAACTGGGGTTTGGTGAAGAAGCGGTTGTCTGCTTCCTGAGCTTGTCTCCAGTTACTTTTGTTCAACAAAGAGAGAGAACGAGAGAGAGAGAGAAAGAGAGAGAAAGAGAGAGAGAGGAGCTTCCTTCTATGATGACCATGACTCTTCATAGAAGTGAAAAAGACAGAGAAAGACAAGAGGAAGACGGTCTTTTCTCTTCAGTGAAAAGGCTCCTGCGGATTCCTCTAGCTCTTAGCAACCGGATACAGGCACGGAGCAAGGAAACACCTCTCCCGGCTGTAAGCAGAGGCCAATCACACGTTTGTGGAATCATCTTCTTTGTGGGAATAGGGCAAAGGCAGCAGGTGCGCAGCGCTTACCTGGAGCTGGAAAGAGTCATTACCGATTTGACCCGAAGCAGACATCTGTCGGCACTCTCCTAACACCATCGAGGCCGTAAACACCACCACGGTGGTTACCACAGACACCAAGAGGCTCTCGAGGACTCTAGGAAGCAAAGCACAGCTGTTACTACAGAACAGAAAGACCCCCCAGCCTCGGGAACTAAACAACACAGCCCTGTCTACCCCCAACCCTCATTTCCCCCAAAGAGCATGCACAGCAGCCCGAGTAAGAGAGCACACGTGCAGAATTTGCCAGCGACTTGCTCTATCCTGGCAATTTGTACATCAGCTGTGGGTACCAGTGACATGGGCTGCTACACCCACTTCCTCTCCCTCTGAGGAACACAACGGCCTTCCATTTTAGGTCCCGGGGCAAGAGTCTCGTCAACCCTTCTGACTCTGCCGTGTGTCCTCGTGGCTGGGAGGCAACCAGCACCTCTGATATAAATTAAGCTCAGACTCAGACTTTTGGCCTGACAAACAGAGTAGATCTAGGACCCGGTCTACATTTTTAGGCTTAGACATGAAATCAAGCCGGTGTGGGAAGCAGAGTCAGCTCGCACGAGTGCCTTCCTCGGGAGAGATGGCCTGGTCCACAGGAAGCTCAGGGAGCCACAGCAGGCTGGGGGAGGCGACCAGGTACCTGACGAGCTTAGGTTTCGGGTGCACGTTTCGCATACGGTACTTTGCAAGCCTCTTGTTCAGACAGTTGAATGTGGCTCCCAGGAGGCCCCCAATGACCCCCATCACGACGAAGAAACCCAAATCCATAGCTGTCCAGAGATGACATTTTTTATCAGAGTCAGAGCACTGAGAGAAGGGGCAAGGGAGGGAGAGAGAAAAACCAGAGTGCCATGAGAACAGGAAGGGACAGAAGCAGAGAAGACAGAAATGAGAGGCGAGCTTTCCACCTACGAGAGCCAATGCAGTGCTGGAAGCCTGCCCGCACCGAGCACTGAGCATGCACAGGCGTCTAACGAGGCAGAGAGGCCCCACTAGAAGCTCTACCTACCCTTCTGACAACTGCCCTCAGGTACTTTGCTTATTAATAAGAGCATTTTTCATGGGTCAAGTAAAACCAAAAAACCCCCCATGACCCCAAAAACTATGGAAGAAAGGATGAAACATACCTTAAACTCGCCAAAGTTCAGCAATCCGGGGAGCTGGAAGGAACCCCAACTTCCAAACTGAATCCCAGAACGAAAGAAGTTGAGGGTGAAGGTGGCAGACATGGAACAAAAGAGCTAGGAGACAGGTGACAAACACAGGAACACTCAGTAGAGACAAGTCCTACTTCCTCCTGGGCACTCGGGGCCTCAGGAAACCTCCTGCTCCCCCGCAGAAACCCCGAAGAAACTCCAGGTCTGCGTGGAGACCTGGGACCCCCCTCAGCGGGTGCACTGGAGGTACAGAAAACTGCGAATCAGGCTGTAAGGGGTGTGCACTCAGCAGCCTACTGGAGAGCCTATTTATCTAGAGCCTGTTACGGACTAGATCTTGTGGCCAAAAAGGAAGAGTAGCTACAAGAGGAGGAACAGGGTAGCCTCAGGTCGGGGACTGGGCAGGGCTCAAGTCCACCCTCTGCCACTGCCTGTCTGCCTCTGCCCCCAGCTGGTCTCCTGTTGTCATGCCACGTGGTTTCTCAAGAGACAACGGACGGGAGGCCTTAATGTGAAAAGTACAGAAAAGCCTATGGTTTGGACTTACTGGTCTAGAGCAAAGGAATTTCTTTTTTTTTTTTTGATTTTTAAAATTCAAATTCAATTAATTAACATATAATGTATTATTAGTGTCAGAGGTAGGCGAGACCCATCCGTCTTATAGAACACCCAGTGCTCCTTACATCTCGTGCCCTCCTTCATGCCCATCCCCCACTTACCCCAGCCCGCCCCCCCCTCCAATGACCCTGTTTCCGACGATTAAGAGTCTCCTGTGGTTTGTCTCCCGCTCTCTCATTTTTCCCTCCCTTCCACTCTGATCCTGTTTTGTTTAAATTCCACATATGAGTGAGATTGTATGGCAATTGTCTTTCTCTGATGGACTTAATGTCACTTAGCATAATACCCCCTAGTTCCATCCACATCTTTGCAAGTGGCAAGACTTATTTTTTTGATGGCTAAGTAGTATTCCATTGAACAAAGATATTTCTAACAAAGTCAACTCTCCTGGTTTCATCAAAACGAGATGTCCAGTTTCGTTTTGGAGGCAGTGGCTAATTTAGGAGAGGCTTCACTGCAAGGGCTCCTTACCACTTTCCACGTGAGCCCCTGGTTCCAGAAGGATGAGCCCTCTTCCAGACTGAACAGGGTACCCCCGATGGGAGCCCCGAAAGCTGCAGCAACTCCAGCAGCCGCCCCTGCTGATACAAAGTCTCGCTTGTCTCTGAGGGGAGAAGATGGAGAGGTGATTTACCCAGAAGAGCAAGAGTCCTCAGGAGGCAAAAGGCAGTTGTTCACTTCCTTGTCCACCAACACTGGGACCCATGACCCAGGAAGAGTCAGGGCTTACGAGGGGCAGGTGTCTGGTAGGCAGACTCACCAGCAAATATGGTTTACCCAAACCCTCCCCTTAGAGGGGCTCCCTGACGTCAGTCTGCTCTGAACGTGGGATCTCGTCACCAGAGCACAGACTTCTGGCCGTGTGAGCTGTGCTCTTACCAGATCTTTCTCCTGGAGAGCCACAGCATCAGTGACAACATCAGAGTGCTGGTTACACGCAGAGGAGTGGGTAAGTGATCTACGGGAATCCCAGTATGAGTAGGAGGACAACTCTGAACTTGGGGCCCTGATTCCAAAGGCCGAGCAGGATGCGCACGTCAGTACACACGGAAATCCCACTGGGCGAAAAAGTACCCAGACAAGCACCTTCCAACCCAGAAAGGCGGCTGACCAAGAACATCACTTTGGAATATAAAACACATTATTGATAATACGCCTGTGGACTTTCTTGGTCGTGTTTTCAATATTGGACCATCTTCATTGTCTGAGATGGTTCTAGGCCTTATGTCCTGACAAAATAGAAGCTACGATGCCAGCCTGACCCTCGTGTTTATTTTCAGAAGCATCAAAGTCCCCCCTCCATTCTGACAGGTGGGCCTTGCAAGCAGCCTGCCCAGCAGGCAGCCGGTGAGCCAGCTACTGTGTAGTAGGATCCGAGGAGCAGGAAATGAACTGGATTGAGTTTCCATACCTGTCACTTCGGAAGTAGGGGAAGTTAAACTGGATCTTCCGTAAGGAGATGCTCTGAAACTAGAGAAAGAGAAAACAAAGTGTGTGTGTGTGGGGGGGGGGGGGGGGGGGGAATGCCCACAGGGACCAGAGCTGCAGGAAGCCAAGGCACCAGAAGGTCCCCTTTGCTTGAGCACACCCAGGCAGATGTGTTGCAAGAAGGAAGAGGCCAGAACAGCAACGTGGAAAAAAAAATCGTTACTTCTGGGAGGAACTTCTTTTCTTGCCCCTCAGATTTCTAGGATCTTTGGAAATTGCATTTGGTACACAGTCAACACATCAGACAGAAAAAGGGGAAACTGCTGGGTGGAAGGAGGAAATGAAAGCTGCTGCTGAAGATGAAGTGGGCTCTGATCAGGGGATGTGGGTGTGGAAGGGGCTCAAGGAGCCAGCGTCCAATGAGCCCAGCAAGTTCTCACGCTGCCACCCGTCCTCCCCTAGCCTCCCCTAGCCTCCTTCGGCCTCTCAGCCCACTTCTGGTAGGCCAGGTGCTTGACATAAAGGAGAGGATGCAGTCACAAAAGAGAGACAAACAGATGGACTCTGGACGAAAGAGTCTTCTCTCCTTTCCGTCAAGGGCCCACAGCCACAGCGACTCCCTCCCATGATGGCCTGAGAACTAACCATCTACAAGGGGCGGTTCAAAGGAACAGAGACGTCTCAAACTTGCAGCCAGGGATCTGGAATAAGCCTTAAGAAGGGGCGCTCTGCAGGCCCGAGCCAGTGCTAAGCCCTGGTTTCCTCAACTGAGAATGGGGAGGATGAGGACAAGCAAACCCCTGCAGTGACTCCAAGGAAGAAGCTGCTACACGGAGACTCTGGCCCAGAAAGCACTTCAGCAAACAGCAGCAGCTAATATTCCTGTGCTCCTTCCAATGGCCTCACCATAGACCCGGGTCTGGAACCGGTCCGGTCCGCGTGTCCAACCCCTTGGGGTTCGGCAGCACGTTTTGGCAGCTGAGGTGATCTATCAACTGCCTGATGGGCCGGTGCTCAGTACTGGCCTGTGGTACCAGGTGACTTTCACTTGAACACTTTCTCAGTGTCCTGTCGCCACTCCAAGTACTCAGCAGAGCCTTGTTAAAACCCGGGGGTACCGGTTACCCACTCTCCTGGGTGACCAGAGCAGTTTCACGTCAACCCAAACCGACATCAGCTCCCGAGGCCATGTTAGGTGCTCCCCATGGATCTGTTACAAACTTAACCGTGGACCTGGCCCTGCCCAGAGACCCTTGCCCAGGGTCCTGTCCTCCCAGCCCACCAGCTCTTACCTGAGGGAGGCCAGCTCCCACCACTGCTCCACTGTGGATCATGGGGCCTTCCTTCCCCACAAAGAGCCCTGGGGACAGGTGGAAAACGGGGAGACCATCAAGTCAGCACAAAAAGCTCTCTTGGTTAGGAGACCTTTGCTAGGTAGACCTTTCTCTCGATCACTATACAACAGAGGTGATGACGTGACTTTGTAAGATAAAGAATCAAATTCTCATCAAATCAGAAGAACTACTCTTTAAAATGAGGAGTCTGAAAACTCTAGTCTGTGGGCCAAGACAGGCTCGATGCCTGTTTCTACAGCCTGGGAACTAAGAATGGCTTTTACGTCCTCACATGGATCTATTTCAAATGGTTATATACGTTTGAGTGCCTACGTCGTACCTCCCATTTTGCCTCTTGGCCCAAAAAGCCTAAGATATTTACTATCTGGTTGTTAACACAAAAATCTTGCTGACTTTGCTAAAAGCTAACTCCACTAACCAAACGGTCATTCCACTTCAAAGCTAAGTGTGTGTTGGTCAGGTATCTCTGACCGGCAACTTACTAACATTGTCTACGTTTAAAAAATAACCCATCAATCCGCAGGGCAGAGCTCTGTTTGGAGGCAGGCCTTTCAAATCCAAATCTACTTAATTTATGTACGCAGTACCTCTTGTCATCTTCACCTCTTGAATACTTGGAAGACTAAAGGTCAGAAAGACCCTCCTCACCTCCAGCCACACTGAACAGCACTCCAAAGACTTTGCAGAGCAGGGTCCGGAGACGGACGATCCCGGGCACCTTCACACCATTCAGATAGCACTTGATTTCGGGTATCCCGGAGCCTGCTGCCACCGGCTGATGGGGGAGAGAAGGATGCCCGTGAAGTCGAAATAGAAGTCCGCCGGTTCTGTGGCTTGCCCGCAACAACCCTGCTAACAAGGGGGAACTGCCCGTCTTCCTTAAGCATCAGCATCCCCGGTGGGTCTGTTAGACGGATGCTGGGCCCCACCCTGGGTTTCTGACTCGGCAGGTCTGAGGGGCAACAGGAACAGCTGCACCCCTAACAAGTTCTGGTGATTCGGCATCACCTGGGGGCCGTGCATCTACTAATGCAGACACTCCTGCTTCCGGAGATTCTGATCTCACTCACTAGAGCTGGGTAGCAGCCGTTTTTAAAAGTATTTTTTTTTAATTTTTAAAAAATTTTTATTTATTTATGATAGTCACAGAGAGAGAGAGAGAGAGAGACAGAGACATAGGCAGAGGGAGAAGCAGACTCCATGCACCGGGAGCCTGATGTGGGATTCGATCCCGGGTCTCTAGGATCGCGCCCTGGGCCAAAGGCAAGCGCCAAACCACTGCGCCACCCAGGGATCCCTTAAAAGTATTTTAAAGTTATTTAAAGTCACTTTAAAGTTGCCCAAGTGATTCTAATGTGCTCCTGAGGTTGAGAACCACCCTCCTAATCCAGACTTTTCCTTTGTCATTTCACCAGAGGCCGGAACTTCTACTTTCAGAAATAACTCTAAGTGCAGGAGGGGCCGCTTTCTGCAGAAATCTATATCCCAAGGCTAATTCAGTTTCCTGACATTCCAGAAGCGAAGATGGAGGAATCCCAAACCTCATCGGCCAAAAGGCAAAACCCACAGCACCTCACCTCAATCAGGACAAGAAGGCTTGCCAAGAAGACAAAGGTCAAGTTGAAACCCAAGAGCTCAAGGAGGGACAGCGCAAGGCAGCCTTTCTGGCTGCATTCCTCCACCGCTACAGACCCGGGGTTAAGGAAAACACGCTTGCCAGTCAGGGGCATCCCTCCATCACTGGTAGGAAATAGTGCAGTGTCTCTTCTTCTAAAACATGTTGGCTGCTTACCGCACATTTTCCTGTTCTCCAATGTAAACTTGAATAAGAAAACCTGAGGGTGCCTGGGTGGCTCAGCTGAGTGTCAGGCATGAGTCTTGATTTCAGCTCAGGCCATGATCTCAGGGTGGGGAGACTGAGCCCCACAATGGCTCCATGCTCAGCGGGGAGTCTGCTTAAGATTCTCTCTCTCCCCCTTTCCCACCCAGCTGTCAAATAAATAAATAAATCTTTTTTTAAAAATTTTTAAAAAAAAATTTTATTTATTTATGATAGTCACACAGAGAGAGAGAGAGAGAGAGAGAGAGGCAGAGACATAAGCAGAGGGAGAAACAGGCTCCATGCACCAGGAGCCCGACGTGGGATTCGATCCCGGGTCTCCAGGATCGCGCTCTGGGCCAAAGGCAGGCGCTAAACCGCTGCGCCACTCAGGGATCCCTAAATAAATAAATCTTTAAAAAAAAAAACAAAAAACAAAAAGAACAAACTATCTGAGAGTTCTTCTACATCAGGAACCATTTATGTTTATTTTTTAAAAGATTTTATTTTATTTTATTTTTTAAAGATTTTATTTTAAAATAATCTTTACACACCCAACATGGGGGTTGAACTCACAACCCTGAGATCAAGAGTTAACATGTTCTACTGGCTGAGTGTCTGTCTGCCTTTGGCTCGGGTCATGACCCCAGGTCCTGGGATCGAGTCCCACATCGGGCTCCCTGGAGGAAACCTGCTTCTCCCTCGGCCTGTGTCTCTGCCTCTCTGTGTCTCTCGTGAATACATAAAAATCTTAAAAAAAATAATAAATTATGAAATACTAATGTGGAGAATGAAGGCAAAAGAAATGTAGAAAAAAATTAAACTTCCTTACAACTTGCAGCCCACTGACAAAATACTTAGGCAGGCAGAGTGACCTTTCTTGAGGAACTCAGCGGCCTCCATGCTAATGCTTTGCTAGCTAGAGGGGGAAAAGCAGCTTTAGCTTGAAGTCAGTGGATCCCCAGGATCCCATAAGTTGTCTTTAACATATGAAAATCCCTTGGAAACTTCCTTTATCTCTATCCACTGTGCCCCTCACCCCCCTCCCCACCTCATCAAGATACAGGTTAGCAATCATCCTCCAAGCACATGGCCCAAGTGATATCCATCTGACTAGGATTTTACTAGACAGTACTAAATAATCTTATCTTAGCAGCTAGCCCCGCAAGGTCCTGCAGACCTTGCTTCTAAATTCCTTAAAGACTTAACACTATCCCTAACCTCTCCCAAATTAAAAGAATATAATCAATCACTCCTCACAATCCTGGTACAGCTCTTTTTACCCACGGGTCCTGTCCCTGTGCTTTAATAAAACCACCATTTTTGCACCAAAAATGTCTCAAGAATCCTTTGACCATTTGCTCCTGGACCCCAACATTTCAAATCAATACTTCAAATGGTATAAAAAAGCAACAAACATCCTTCCCCCTACATCCCTCTCTTTAACAAATCTTGACGTTATGCCGTATTTGCCCCAGATTTTTTAAAAAAATTAACATGTTAGATACCACAAAACAAATCCTGTTTCCCTCCCTCTCTTCCCTGGGAGAAACCACTAACCTAAAACTATGGTAGATCTTCCTTATATGTATTTAAAATTTTATTTTTAAGTAATTACTACACCCAACATGGGGCTCAAGCCCACAACCCCAAGATCAAGAGCTGCATGCTCTACCGACTAAGTCTCATTCCCTATGCATTTTTATACATAGCCGTATTGTTGTGTCTCTAAAACTAAAATGGGATTGCACTTTATGCACATTCTACAATTTCCTTTTTTCTCCTTCAACATCAAGTTTCTGAGAATTAGCCATATTGATCTACACAGTTCTGGTCCATTCATTTTAACTTCTGCATAGGGGATCCCTGGATGGCTCAGTGGTTTAGCGCCTGCCTTTGGCCCAGGGCGTGAACCTGGAGACCCGGGATCGAGTCCCATGTCGGGTTCCCTGTGTGGAGCCTGCTACTCCCTCTGCCTGTGTCTCTCATGAATAAATAAATAAAATCGTTGAGGAAAAAAAAAATTATACTGTATGCGCACACTACAATTTTTCTGTTGTCCCATTTGGTGTGATTTCACCTTTCTGCAATCACAAAGCTATAATGAACATCTTTGTATATGTCCAAGGTCCACATGGGAAAGAGGGCTGGGGAGTCAGAAGGGGTGTATCTTGCTATTTAATTTGCATCTCCTTGGTTAGTGGTAAGAGGGCTCCCCTTACCTCTTCTACAGGTTGATTTACTGACCATTCCATTTCCCTCCTCTGAGAATTGCCTGTTCACATCCTCCGCTTATTTTTCTATTGGGCTGTTTGGGCTTTTTTCTTACTGATCTGTAGTTCTTTTGGTGTTCTAGATACTAATTACTTGTCTCTTAAATATACAGTGAGTAACCTCTCCTAGGCCGTGGACTTGTATTTCACTTTCCTTATGGTGTTTTACTGCTGTGGTTTGGTTTTTTGCTTGTATGAAAAACAAACTTAATTGGACATGGTCAAGTTTATTGATCTCTTCCCTTTCACTTTGTGCCTCCTGGAGTTTTAAGAAACTATTCCCTACTCTTGACATCACAGTCTCTGAAAGTTTTGTTTTGCCTATTTACATCTTCAATCCATCCGGAATTAATTTATAGTACAAAGTAGGAATCTATATTTTCCCAGATGGATCACCAAAACATCCCAGCATCTTTTATCACGCCCATCTCTTCCTCACCGACTTAATTCTGTCATTCACCCTACTTCTTCATATGCACAAGCCAATTTCTGCTCCTCTGTTATCTTCCATTGACCTAATTGACAATTCCTGCACCAATAGGGCAGTTTCAGTGACCATATCTTGAAGTATGCAGGCCTTGACATTGAGTAGGGCAAGCACCCGTGCTTGTTCCAAACTGTCTCGACTACTTTTGGCCCTTTTGCTCTTCCCAACAAATTTAGGAAGAGAATTTTCTGGTTCCATGAAAAACTCGATTGGGAGTTTTGATTGGAACCACACTGAGTTTATAGGTAATTGGGACAAACAGGCATTATTGTGGTATAATGTGAGTCTCTTTCTATTAAAGTCTTCCTCTTGTGTCCTTTTTTTTTTTTTTAAATAAAAAAGATTTTATTCATTTATTCATGAGAGACACAGAGAAGGGGGGGGCACAGACACAGGCAGAGGGAGAAGCAGGCTCCATGCAAGGAGCCCAACGTGGGACTCAGTCTCGGGACCCCAGGATCACGCCCTGGGCTGAAGGTGATGCTAAACCGCTAGGCCACCAGGGCTGCCCCTCTTATGTCCTTCAATAGTAACTAAAAAATGAAACCGAATGATTAATAAATAGCTCTTCACTAGATCATGTCTACTAGTCTCTGGACAAGAAAGCAGAGGCAGAAACTGCTGACTTCTGGGAACACCAAGAGCCATGAAAAGGATACACGTCTGTACCACTCCAAACTTGAGCTGGGTGAAGAGGCGCACGAAAAAGTCCACAAAGAGACCCACCTGTGAAGAGCAAGTGAACCGTCACACAGCTTTTCCTCACCGTGGTGCAGACACTTCACTCAAAGGCTGTGATGTCCCCCTGGCCTTTCCTGGCTGGTACATGCACCCGTGTTACCAAGAGACAATGAGTGAACAGGTTTCTTGCTCATCACTCTGACTCACCAGGAGACTTCCTGCCAGCCTGGCCCCACCACCCTCCAGAGGACAAAGGAAGAGGGCATAGCTAAGCTGAGAGAAGGAGAGTAAAACACAAGGAAAGGATGCAGGAAATGCTGTGAAAGCAAGGAAGACCATCCGGTGCCTAGGAAAATAATCTGGAATCAAGTGAGGAGCTGCTCAGCATTTTCCAAAGGCAGTTTCAGAAAAAGAACTCCAGTAATATCTTCAGTGATGCTTAGCTGATTAAGCATATAGCTTAGGATGTTACTTTGAAAGACAACATTTACTCAGGTATATATGGCTTTTGCATGTTTGTTATTACTATTTTATACTTTGTAGGGCACTATTCTGATTTGCAGCCAATGGTTACCCTGGTAAGCACCCTGGTGAGTAGAGAAAACCACTCAGCCCACCTGCCCACTTTAAGACCCAAGTCTTTGCTCTGGGCTTAAGGGAGAACTGGACAAACCCATGATTTGGCGGATTCAGGATCAAAGGCTTCAGGCCTTTATCTCCAACCTTCCCTCAAGCCAATGCCCGGAGGCTTTTAAATACTGAATGAAGCAATAGGTTGTGACAGATGGAAGGATAAACGAGCCAGTAGCAAGAGGAGCTAGTTGCTAAGGAATAAAGGGAAGTCGGCCTTCCAGCAACGTGAGGGGATGTGAGGGGATGATGTGAGAGGAATAGTGAAGTTGCTAGTATTGATAAATGGCAGTTCCAAGGAGTTTGGTATGAAAGTAGCAGAAAGACTAACAAGTAGACGGCTTGTGATTATGCTTATTACAGGGAAATTTGCAACCAGAAACCTATATATAGCAAAACAGACACTGAAATTTCAATAAAACAATTAAACCAACCCAAGTTTTAACCCACAACAGAATGTTACCAAAGAGGCCTTCTGAATGCCATTTGTCTTAACTAGTAGAACGTTCCCTGACCTCTGAATTTACTACAGTAAAAATCTGACAAATGCCAGGAAAATAAAAACTGGTCAGCCTTTGTGGCTATATTATACTAAATACGTGCTTACAGTTTATGGGTATTATCACACAGAATCAAGAATGAGACTTGTAGTCAGTTCCGGTGAGATAAACAGGCTGCTGCTTAGAAATACATATAACCTGTTACAGGCCGAACACTGTGTCTCCCTCAAATTCATCTGTTGAAATTCTAGCCCCCACTGTGATGGCATTAGGAGGTGGTGCCTTTGGGGAGGTGATTAAGTCCTGAGCATGGAGCCCTCATGAATAAGATCAGTGGCCTTATGAAAGACCCCAGAGAGCTCTTGCCCCCTTCTGCCCTGTGAGGATATAGCCAGGAGCCAAGAAGCAGGCCCTCACCAGAAACAAATCTGTTGGCACCTTGATCTTGAACTTCTGGCTTCCAGGACTGGGAGACATAAACATCTGTTGAGTAAGCCATCTGCAAGTCTACGGTATTTTATTACAGTAGCTCGAATAGACGAAGACCGCAGAGTTGAACACTGTAATCATGGAAAATCAGATCTGATGTGGATCATTCTGACTGCTGACTTTTCCAGTTTCTCTTCCCCAGCTTTAAGTGTGGTTAGGTCAGCAGTGAGGACTCTGGGCCGTGTGCTACTACACAATTTGGCAGTGTTTCATAATCTTTTCTTGTCTGTGATTCATCTGTGAGCAAGCTGACCCCAGAACCCTGTGCATTCAGGCTATCCACAGGCACCAGCTCTACCTTCTAGATAAAACAAGCAATGTGCAGGAAAGCAGCCGAGGACATTACAGTAAATTGACATCTACGGTGTCCTGTTTACTGGCATGCCATACTAAAGGAAAGGGTGTAATGGCTGGTTTTATCCCACAATTTTGTTTTTTCCCTACAGAATGACCTCATTTTCCACGAAGTGCTCCCCCCACTTTATTGTCCACCTGACAGGACCATACTACGTCATAAGAGCTAGGTCCTGACCAAGCCTTTGAGAGCTTAAGGAGTACCGGTGTTGTATGATTCACTTTCATAAAGCAAAAGTAAGGTAAATACGAAACAGTATCAGGATTATTACTTTAAAAAAAAAAAAAAGGAAAAAAAAAGAAAAGGCAGTCTCTGTTAATCAGGACAAATAACCTGCCCTCTGACTCTCCAGGCCCCCACCCACCCATCATGCCTCCCGTGTGCCCTCTGCTCACCAGCCCAGTGCAGACTCCAATGGCAAACACCATCATCCACTTCACCGCCTCATACTTGCGACCTTTCTGTTCACATAGGGAAAGACAGATCAGCTTGTTACACGGTTTTCTTGGCAAGAGGGAAGGAACACATCTCGGCCAAACAGTTTTAGATTAAATTCCACAGGGACAGCAAACACGACAATGGTGTCTGGGATGGCAGGTGCTTTATAATGCCAAATGGATGAGCTCTAAGAGCCTGGGCCAGGTGCAGTGACAGTGGGTACTTTGGTTGGCAGGATGAAGATCTAAGGAATAAATGCGGATTATCTCATGAAACGGGTTAAAAGCCATGGGGTATGGCTATTTACAGGAGAATTTGGATGGGAAAAAGAAGCTGCTGGTAAGATCTATTCGGTCTCAAGAGATCAGTAAGGGACTCACCTTATTGTCCATCGTCTCCAAAACTTCCAGGTAAGGGTCATTGATACAACGATCATAATCCAAACTCTGAAAGAGAAATGAAGAAAGTCACAACCAGATAGGAAGAATTATGGAAACCTGGAAAGCATTGAAACTTTAGGTTGCTGTTACTTGAAGTGTGGATGGGCAGGGCAGTGGACCTGCAGCACCTGAGACGAGTTGGTTAGAAATGCACAATCCCGGGATCCCTGGGTGGCGCAGCGGTTTGGCGCCTGCCTTTGGCCCAGGGCGGGATCCTGGAGACCCGGGATCGAATCCCATGTCGGGCTCCCAGTGCATGGAGCCTGCTTCTCCCTCTGCCTGTGTCTCTGCCTCTCTCTCTCTCTCTCTCTCTCTCTCTCTGTGACTATTATAAGTAAATAAAATTAAAAAAAAAATTTTAAAAAAAAGAAATGCACAATCCCAGACCTTCTGACCTGCCACATTGGCCTGCACTTGACACACATGAACATCTGGGCAGCAGTTCATGCTTTGGGAGAAGCTTTCAATTACCTAAGCCCTAAAGCTTCTGCAAAACATGAAAAGACTGGTGACCCCTGGGTGGCTCAGCGGTTGAGCACCTGCGCCTGGCTCAGGGCGTGATCCCCGATCTCAGGATCGAGTTCCACATCAGGCTCCCTGCCTGGAGCCTGCCTCTCCCTCTGCCTGTGTCTTGCCTTTCTCTCTCTGTGTCTTTCACGAATAAATAAATAAAATCTTGAAAAAAAAGAAAACACGAAAAGACCTTCGGCTACCACCAGTGTTACCCAACTAACTTACCCTTTACGGGAATAAAAGTTTCAATTATCCAGAACCAAATTAATTCAGAAAATCAGTTAATCCTAAGTATCTTCTGTAGTTAGCTTCTATGAATAAGTGGTTAGTCACAAGACTAACCAACATGGACACTATCTTAAAAAGCAACTTTCAGTTTATGTTAGGAAGAGGCACGATGCAGCATAGCTCCTAAAACTACGTCTACAGCAAGGTTCCTTCAACTAGAACATAGAACATAGAACACAGCTACTCTGGAAAAAAATCTGCCTGTGTGCCAGAGACATCTTGAGAAATAATTCAAAGGAACTAATTTTATTTCTTCTATGTTTTGTAAGAGAAGCAGCAGTCTGGCAACAGAGGAAAATGGTCTGCTGTGTGCTCTCTCCTTCCTAAACCTGTTGCTACCTACATATCAGCTGGCAAACAAGCTAGACACTGGCCTGGTGGCCGCACTCCCATGCAGGAGCTAGCCGTCAGCCAAACACGGGTGGGATGCGTGACAAATTATTCCATCTATATCTATATTCAAAGTCCAAGTCCCTTCTGTAAAAGGGTCCAAGGGACATCAACAGGCAATTTATTAAATCAATGATCAGACATCCAAATATGGAAGGCTATATAATAATAATTACAAGTCCACATAGATAGATGTGGAACAGATAATAACTATTAGGAAAAAAACAAACAAACAAACGGGGCACCTGGGTGGCTCAGTTGGTTAAGCATCTGACTCTTCGTTTTAGCTCAGATCATGGTCTCAGAGTCATGGGACGGAGCCCTGTGTCAGGCTCTGTGCTCAGCAGGGGATCTGCTGCAGATTCTTTCTCCCTCTGCTCCCCTTCCCCCAGACTCTGTCTCTCTCTCCCTAAAATAAATCTTTAAAAAAAATAAGTAAAAAAAGATACAAAATAAAGCCAGATGCAAAATAAAATGTGTAATAGGATCCTATTTTGATTAAACAAAATTAAGATGATTTGGATGTCAGCATATAACGTAAAACATCTGGGAAAACTGTTAACAGTGCTTATCTCCGAAGTGATACTTAGGAGTTATTTGCGTCTGGGTGTTGTTTGAAATTCTTACAGCAAACATGGTGTACATTTTATATTTTAAAAGAATGGGGTTTTTCTGATTATGAAACAAAATACCACAGTCAGTAAAAAATACTTCTGCTGGAAAACTGGACTCATCCATGAATGATTAAAAATATATATGTATTTAGTGATTGCATACATATAACATACTATCCATATGTTGAGCTTTTAATAACAGATTTGAACTGAGCAAGTTCACTTATACATAAATTTTTTTTCTCTTTATTTATTTATGATAGTCACACAGAGAGAGAGAGAGGCAGAGACACAGGCAGAGGGAGAAGCAGGCTCCATGCACCGGGAGCCCGATGTGGGATTCGATCCCGGGTCTCCAGGATCGCGCCCTGGGCCAAAGGGCGCCAAACCGCTGCGCCACTCAGGGATCCCTACATAAATTTTTTTAAATGAATACAGTACAGTACTGTATGTATTTTCTCTTACGATTTTCTTTTCTCTAAACTCACTTCATTGTGAGAATACAGACTACTACACATAACACAAAATATGGAATAATTGACTGTTTATGTTGTCAATAAGGCTTCTGGTCAACAGTTGTCCATTAATTCAGCTTTTGGAGGGGTCAAAGTCATATGCAGATTTTTGACTGTGCAGGGGTGCGGTATACAGTATATACACATAACACATATATATTTTATCTCTGTGCTTATAAAATATACACATATTTTTATTTTTATTATTGGCATTGTATATACATTTTTTAATGTAAGCTCTACATCTAACGTGGAACTTGAACTCATAACTCTGAGATCAAGAGTCACTTGCTCTATGGACTGAGCCAGCTAGTCACCCCACATACACTTGTTAAATTATTAAAATGACATCACATTCTAGGAACGGGACAAAAAAAATAAAAAGGTTGAAAAATATGAATCCTTCTTATCAAATACATAAAGAAATTACTGGTCAATTATTTGCTTGCTGGCTTTGTCTAATAATGCTATGGCTTCATAAACATTGAAGAGATTTTTAAGATGTCCAGAACAGGCAAACTATAGAGACAGAAAGTAGATTAGTGGTTGCTTAGGGTAAATATACTAAATATACTAAAAAAAAACCCATTGCACTGTATACTCTAGATGGATATATTGTATAGAATATGAACTACAGCTAAAAAAAACTGTTAAAAGGGACATTTTGAAAACAATTCTAACACCAGAACATCAATCTATTCTTTTTTTAAAACTGAATTTGAGGGCAGCCCTGGTGGCTCAGCGGTTTAGTGCTGCTTTCAGCCCGGGGCCTGATCCTGGAGGCCCGGGATCGAGTCCCATGTTGAGCTCCCTGCATGGAGCCTGCTTCTCCCTCTGCCTGCGCCTCTGCCTCTCTCTGTCTCTCTTGTGAATAAACAAATAAAATCTTAAAAACAAACAAACAAACAAACAAAAAAACCCCCTGAATTTGACACTTTGAAAATACATACCAATCATACAATGTTCTTAAAACTGAATTTGACGCTTTGTAACTATGTGCCAATGGAGTACATAACCTGTTTTCAAATCCAGATACTGCTTACTTCTCCTTTGTGAGGACTAACTTCCCTTTGTTTCTGCTGTGTTGTGCTATTTGGCTGGAGGGTGGCTAATAACGTTTTTTTGTAAAATACAATTTGTGTAAGTGTCCTGCAGGCCTGCTGCCCAAGGTTACCACCCAAACGGCATGTGGCCACGGGGTAAGTGGGGCTGAAAGGCCACCCAAGTTCAACCAAGAAGGGGACCTCAGTGCTCCCATAAGCAGCACCTTCAATGGGCCCTGAACTAGCAGAGTTGCAGATGCCCACAGAGGCCTTTTATTCCAAGTCCTGTTCTGAGGGGTGCTGAGCAACACAGGCCTGAAAACATCACCGTTAACAGCCCCACCCCACAGATAGTTATTGTTATTCAAACCATTTAGAATGAGAATGGGAATCAAACCAGGAATTCTAACATCTTGTAAGAACCCAGACTTATCAAAGAAACAGTCAAGTAGGTGCAGTGAATTCTTAGTAAGGCAGGAAGGAGAAAGAGCACATTTCAGAAAGATTTTAACAGAAGGGTTTTCTAGTTGACCCCTAGTAAAATCTGAGCAGACTTTTCTGAATAAGCATCTAGCTAAATTTGCTCTTACATAAAGCAAATGTCCTGAAGCTCATACTTGAAGAATTGAGAAATATTAATGACTCACATGAAACATTAACACATAAAATTGACATAGATATGCATATCAGGTACAAGTAAATGCATTACAAATATAAGTGCAATTTAGTAAAAGGAGTGAAGGATCCTTAGAACAGCAGGGTCAATGGAGCAGAGAAGCCATGGTGAGCTCCAGGGAGTAGATGAAGGCTGCCAGAAAGTTCCAGTCAAGGTGACATCACTGGGCTCAACAAGGGAGTGTAAGGTGATAGCCCAGTATGGGGCTTCTTATACTAATTCTTGTAAACCTCTCAACTATGTGCAAGGAGACAGATATTTTAGAAATATGGGAAAATACATCAGTAGATACCACGCTTTTTAATTCTGATTCTTTAAAAGTATTCCCATCAGTGTAGTATATTAAACTATATCATGGTGGTCCAATTGGCAAATCCCAAAATTCTGTTCTGTTAAGTAAATTGCAAGGGGAAAAAATGATGAAGGCGGAATCTAAAGATTAAAAATTTTTTAAAGGGGGCACCTGGTGGGCTCAGTTGGTAGAACCTGCAACTTTGGCCTTGGGGTTGTGAGTGTCTGAGCCCCAGGCTGGGGGTAGAAATGACTTAAAAAAAATTTTTTTTAATTTTTATTTATTTATGATAGTCACAGAGAGAGAGAGAGAGAGAGAGGCAGAGACACAGGCAGAGGGAGAAGCAGGCTCCATGCACCGGGAACCCGACATGGGATTCGATCCCGGGTCTCCAAGATCGTGCCCTGGGCCAAAGGCAGGCGCCAAACCGCTGCGCCACCCAGGGATCCCTAGAAGTGACTTTAAAGGTAAACAAATGCAATGTGGATTCAAACTGGATTCAAACTATTAAAAAATTATAGGACACTAAAAAATTGTATGACATAAGACAACTGGAAAATCTGAACATCAGATATTTAATATCAAGGTGTTATTGTTAATTTCTTAGGTATGAAAATGGTATTGTGCTAAAAAAAATCCTCATCCTCTGAAGATGCACGTTTAATTACTTATGGGTGAAATGATGTCATGTATAGAACTTTCTTCAAAATAATATGGGAAGGGGAGGGGATGAGAGACAGATGAGGGCTGGGCATGAGTTGAATGACTGCTGAAACTGATGAGTACAGGGGGTTTCCATTTACTATTCTGTCCATTCTTTTTTATCTTTGAAATTTGCTATAATGAAAGTTTTAAAATTTTTTTTTTTTTTTAATTTTTATTTATTTATGATAGTCACAGAGAGAGAGAGAGAGGCAGAGACATAGGCAGAGGGAGAAGCAGGCTCCATGCACCGGGAGCCTGATGTGGGATTCGATCCCGGGTCTCCAGGATCGCGCCCTGGGCCAAAGACAAGCGCCAAACCGCTGCGCCACCCAGGGATCCCGATATAATGAAAGTTTTAAAAACAATTCCATGGTATACTAATAAATCCTAATAGCTCCACTAAATTTTACAGCAAAAAATATTAAAAAAAAAAAAAAAAGAAAATCAGCCTGAGTATGTTATTGCCCTAAAATACTGAATTGTTTTAAGTCTACTTGACATTTTAAGAAAAGCATTAAACATACAAGATTAATCACACTTTTTGAGATTGCTTAAAGAAGCAATTAAGGATGACGAAGGGAATGCCTGGGTGGCTCAGTGGCTGAGCATCTGCCTTTGGCTCAGGGTGTGCTCCCGGGGTCCTGGGATCAAGTCCAGAATTGGGCTCCCTGCAAGGGGCCTGCTTCTCCCTCTGCCTGTGTCTCTGCCTCTCTCTGTGTCTCTCATGAATAAATAAATAAAAATCTTTTTTTTTTTAAATTTTTCTTTATTTATGATAGTCACGCAGAGAGAGAGAGAGGCAGAGACACAGGCAGAGGGAGAAGCAGGCTCCATGCACCGGGAGCCCGACGTGGGATTCGATCCTGGGTCTCCAGGATCGCGCCCTGGGCCAAAGGCAGGCGCCAAACAGCTGCGCCACCCAGGGATCCCAATAAATAAAAATCTTAAAAAAAAAAAAAAAAGGATGAATAAAGGATGGTCAAAACTAGTTCATCATATAGTAAAGTCAGATAAAATAAATTGTAGCATAATAAAAGAGTATTCCTCTATTTAAAAAGATACCGTAGAAATATATTTAACAATACAAAAATTGTTTTCAAGTTGAGAAGAAAACATGATAAAATGGTTAATGTAGCTGAATCTCACTTCTGTTATTTCAAAAAAGCAGGAATGTAAGCATGGAAAGGATATTCAGTAAGGTTTACAGTTATCTTTTAATGAGTGAGGTTATGGATTTTTCTCTAGCTTCTTTTCGTAAACGGTCTAAGAATTCTCAATCATAATCAGGGCTTTTGTTATCTCAAAAATCACAGAAACAGGGGCAGCCCGGGTGGCTCAGTGGTTGAGCGCCTGCCTTCGGCCCAGGGCCTGATCCTGGAGACCCGGGATCGAGTCCCACATCAGGCTCCCTGCATGGAGCCTGCTTCTCCCTCTGCCTGTGTCTCTGCCTCTCTCTCTCTCTCAGTGTCTCTCATGAATAAATAATAGTAAAAAAAAAAATCACAGAAACATTATCAGGAACCGATTAAATGATTAAAAAGGCATACTTGTTTGGTTTTAGTCCAGCATCACTGGCCTTACTGAACACACACTCCTAGAATCCCATACTTGAACCAGAACTTGCAATCAAGAGCCCTTCAGAGAGAAGCTGCTTCAGCAGGAAACAATCATCTGAAAACTAAGTTCTCGAACAGGAGAAGGAGAGTCTCCTGTCCCACACCTGTTATGAGCACAGACTGTCAGCGGCTTTGACTCTGGGTCTCCAGCTGTAAAAGCAAATAGTTCAACGGTGAACATACCCTACCCAGGTTACGGTGCCACAGATGTATGACCGCACGTAGAGACACCAGACCCTGTTTGGGCGTCAGGATGAGGAAAGGGCTTGTTGTTAAGCAGACCCTTTCGAGGGAAAGTACCTCTTACCCATTCATTCCCTGGGAGAGACGTCACAGAGCATCTCCTGTTGGAACCCTAATGCTTTGGTCTGCAGTGACCGGGTCACTTACTGCTCTTGCGAACCAAAGCAGCAAGTAAGAATCTCACCTCATAGTCTTTCCTCGGAAGGATCTCATCATCCTCCTCCTGGGTTTCTCCAAGGATGGTCTAGAAAAACAGATCCACAGAATGGTTAAATACTTACAAGGTTCAAAGCAAAAAGAGAAAGACATTTCTTTCTGAAATCCGTTGCTAATTTCCAAATCATCAGAAACGATGATCAAATGTGAACGAGATCTCAAAATTAAAAAATTGGGGGGATGGGGGGGGATGGCGGCGGCTATCCATGGTCATGCAGTTGAGCTCTTTGGTTCTACGGACACGTCCTCCAAACAATCAACTCTTGTCTTCAGGACACCTCAAGCATGTCCCACGCCAGATAAAAGAGAAAAAAAAAAAAAAAAAGCAGACTCCACCTGACAATGTGCTGGGTCTGAGAACAGAAGGGACCTATCAACTCTGGGTCACAGCAACTCAAGTTTTCCCAGGGTGCTTTGCAGGGAGAACCGGATTATCAATGACCCAGAAAAGGTGAGAAAGGGCTGCAGGAGCTGGACCGGCGGCTGGAGGAGCACGAAGCGCAGGGACGGGGCTCATTCTGAAAACGCCCGTTTCGTGCAAAACTCCTTTCATATGCAAATAAAACACGGATGGGCTTCGCTGCAGCGGGCCTGGCCTCTCCCTCGCCTCCCACGGCGCGGTGATGAGGAAGGACCCCGGACTCGGGCCGAGAAGCCGCGCGGATGCTGCGCCAGCCCAGGACGCGGTGCCCGGGCCCCACCCGCGGCCACCTGGGGCCCCAGCGCGGCCGGGCCCCACCCCCCGGCAACGCCTCTCGCCGCCGCGGCAACCGCCCCCCGCCCAGCTCCCAGCTCCCAGCTCCCAGCTCCCAGCTCGGCTCCGCCCGCTGCTCACCAGCTCCTCGGGGGTGCGGGTCTCACGCTCGCCGCAGCAGCAGCACCACCTGCAGCAGCAGCACAGGGCGCCCCTGCACCCCGCCATCTCCCTCCTTTACTGCCGCCCCGGAGCCCTCCGCCGCCCCCTCCCACCAGACGCGCGCCTCACGTGACTGGCCCCGGCCGCGTCACGTGGTGCCCCCGAGCTGGGGACGGAGACAGGGAGTGGCTGCGGGCGGGTGGGGCGAGGGCCCGCGTCACATGACGGTGGAGGGGGCCGCTTCCAACGAGGCCTCTGGGCGCCGCCATGTTGGGGCGGGAGCTTCCGGTCGCCCGCGCGGAGCGTTTCCGCCCGCCGTCTGGCCCCGCCCCCACCCCGGCCACCTGACACCTGCGCCGCGCCCCGCCCCCCGCAGGTCTGGCCGCCGCTCGGGCGCGCGCGCTGAGCCCCCCGCGTCGGGAGGGTGAGTGCGGGCGAGGCGTGGGGTCTCCAGGGAGGGAGGGACGTCCGGGAGGTGGGGGCCGCCCCCCTGCAGCGCGGTTCGCCCCTGCAGGGGATGGGCTCATCACCCCTGGGGGGGCGGGGGGGCAGGTGCGAGCCCCGGGGGCTTCAGCCCTGAAGGGCCCCTCGGGTCAGCCCCCGGCCTGGAAGCGGGGGTCCCGGGGAGGAGGCGGCCCTGGGCCCCGTCTGCACCCCCACCTCGACCCCGTGGCCCCGCCGCGCAGGTGTGCGCCGGGCTGCGCGCAGGTGTCCGCGGGGCTGCCGGGCCCAAGCCGCGTCGGGATGGCGAGGGCTGCCTGAGAGCGCAGTGCGGCCGCTGGGCCCGGGACCTCGGGGCGCCGGAGGACGCGAGACCTGGAGCCCCACGGCGACGCAGGTGGCGGGGCGCGGAGGAGCAGGTGCACCGCGGGCGGCCGCGCTCCCTCCCGGCTGCGGGCTCTGTCCTCTGTCCAGCGGACGGTGGGCCAGCCCCGCTCCCAGGGAGGACCCGGCCGGGCCGCCCGTGCCCTGCCCGTCCTCACCGACAGCCCTGCGGAGAAGCTGCACTCCGAGCCCGGGATCGAATCGGGCATCCCTGGGGAGGAGACCACTGGTTCGGGTGTCATCGCTCTGGTCCTGGCCCCTCGACTCTGGATGTACAAGTCTGTGTTGTTTGCACTTGTGTCTTGCGTGGGTTTCGGGCCAGCGGAGCAGCGGGAAGGTCATCAAGGTCATCTAGGTCTCGGGAGTGGAGGACCCCAGGCGCGATTGGGACACCCGCTCAGCCGCGGCGGTTGGAGTGAACTGGGCCTGGTGGCCCCTCTGATGCCCCATGTCCCCACGCGATGGATTTTTCACTACGAAAGAAGCGTGTTTGCACGCTTGTAAAAGTGTGCTTTTAAGTATTTGTCTTATTTTCCCCCACTGACTGGCCGGCCCGTGCCCTCTGCCACGCGAGGGGCTTAGGGCATGGGGGCCCTGCGGTCTCGGGGGTTACTGTGAGCGACCTGCGTGGCCTGAGGGAAACAGCCTGGAAGGCAGGCGCGGACGGGCCGGCTTTTGTTCCGAGGAGGACGTGAATTCGTGCCCTTACCGAATTTGAATCTGGTTACTCCCGGAAGCCAGCCAGTGTCGCGTTCTAACCCACGACAGGGTCTATTTTGGAGTCGCATGAACTCGGGAGAGACGTGGCTGCTTTGTCATGCCCACGCTCCTTCCATCCTGTGCGCAGGCTGCTCCGAGTAACAGGAGATGTGCGGGCTGGGCCAAGGCCGAGCTCTGCCTTCTTTGGAAGGAATCCGGTGACCCCAGCGTCTGCTGGCCTCCTACCCACCGAGCCCTGCCGTCCCCTGTCAACGCCCCCTCCTTCCATCCGGCTTCTGCAACTGGAGCCTCAGCCCTCCCTCTGGCCGGGCAGCCTTGCCCCCGCCCCCTTGCGCAGGGCCCCAGCCCTAGCTCTGGGCTCTTCCCGAGTCACTGCTCCCTCCGCCCAGATGAACACACCCGCTGGGGAAGTTTCCTCTCGTTTCTAACCCACCCACTCGGGGACCTTGCTGGCAGAGATGGACCAGCCAACACCCCGGGTTCTCCCAGCCAGAGTCCGCTGCTCCCACCTAGGACTGTGGACTCTGGAGGCCGGCAGGGTCGGGTTCTCAGTGCCACCCTCCATCAGGTAGCTGTGGCTGAGATGCCAGGGCCCGAAGGAGCGTGTTTCTGCGCCGGGTGGGGGCTGGTTGATTTGGAGCCAGGAAGCGGTGGAGGGCAAAGCCTCGAGTGAGGCGGCGTAGACAGGCACAGCTGTGGTAGGTGGAGCCCCTGGGCTGGGGCACTGCCACCCGACCCCCGCCGGCCCTCGCCCTCTTCCTGCGTGGAAATGCCGCATCTCTCACTTGACCCTGCCCCCCGGGACTTGGCTGCCGGTCCTCTGACGCTTCTGCCCCCGCTCTGTGCAGCAGGAGCCCGGCCATGGTGAAGGAGCCCCGAGGGGACGGCGGTCCCACTCCCCGCTCGGAGGGCAGCAGCAGCGGCAGCGAGAGCTCCAAGGATAGTTCGAGATGTTCCACGCCGGGGCTGGACCCTGAGCGCCACGACAGACTCAGGGAGAAGATGAGGCGGAGGATGGAATCCGGTGACAGGTGGTTCTCCTTGGAGTTCTTTCCTCCTCGGACTGCTGAGGGAGCGGTCAACCTCATCTCAAGGTGAGTCGGTGTAGTGAGGGAGCAGGCTCGGAATGAGGGGGCCCGGGGGAGGCAAATTGGCCGCTCTCCTGCAGAGCCACCCTTTGACCTGGGAGGAAAAGGCAGCCAGAGAGGGTGGAAAAGAGCAGGGTAGATCATTAGAGCTGCAGCTTCTCCGCTGTGGGTTAAAGTCCCTGCGAGCATCTGGAGTTTTTAGACACACTCTTCAACGGGTTAAAAGTGTTGATTCTCTCAGGCTGCATTCTGTGGCGGAACTTGGGGTGGACAGGAACACGGTTTAGGAAGTCATAAAGCAGCAGCTTGGAGAACATTTTCACATTTTCAGCGAGTTTAGGAATTTGACTTAACGCCTCTCAAAATCTAAAAATGCCGAATGAATTTTGTTAGCACATTATGTGTTGTGGTTCCCCCACCCCCCGCTTTTTTTTTTAAGATTTATTTGAGAGAATGAATGACAGAGAGAACACGTGGGGGTGCAGAGGGAGAAGCAGACTCTCTACTGAGCAGGGAGCCTGATGTGGGGCTCGATCCCAGGACCTGAGCCGAAAGTCGACGCTTCACTGACTGAGCCACCCAGGCGCCCCTTGGTTCCTTTTTTTATCTTTCCTAAGTTTATGCATTTTATCATTTGCATCTTTCGTGAGTCACCCTGAAGGTTTTGAAGTTGAAAGGCAGGAGGGTGTTTAAATGCCCTGTTATAGCTGGTCAGACAGGCAGACAGGCACGTGTGCGCACCTGGGGCTCTTGCGTCTCGTTCCGGAGCTGTGGCCGTGTTCTGTGAGATTGCTGGCTGCTGCACCACAACCCCCGGGGGTGGGGGGGGGTGGCTGGAAAGAACCCTGTCTGCTGACCTTCCTTTTTCCTCTTCCTAGGGCGAGCCTCTGCTTGCCACTCTGAGAATTCCCTGTACCTTTGACCATCAAAATATCTTATCACCTAAGATAACAAACTGCAAGCACTTTGGAAAGGCTGCAGTGCTGCTCTCACAAAAGGGTTGCATTGTTGACATCAGGTATCTCTGCGATGATCATCGTCGTCATTGTCATCATCAGCGTGGGGGGGGCGGGGGGCTCAGTCCGTTAAGCATCTGACTTCAGCTGAGGTCATGATCCTGAGGTCCTGGGATCGAGCCCCACATCAGGCTCCCTGCTCAGTGGCGAGTCTGCTTCTCCTCCCTCCGTCCCCCCCCCCCCAGTCTCTCGCTCACTCTCTCAAAATCTTTATTTATTTTTTTTTAAATGTTTTTTTTTTTTAATTTTTATTTATTTATGATAGTCACAGAGAGAGAGAGAGGCAGAGACACAGGCGGAGGGAGAAGCAGGCTCCATGCACCGGGAGCCTGATATGGGATTCGATCCCGGGTCTCCAGGATCACGCCCTGGGCGAAAGGCAGGCGCCAAACCGCTGCGCCACCCAGGGATCCCTCTCAAAATCTTTAAAAAAAATCCTCGTAACAGCAGCTCACACTGAGTGTGTACCAAGCGCTGCTCTAAGAGATGTGGAGCCATCTATCATAGTATTTTTGGAGTTATTATTATAAAGTAAGTACTGTTCTCTGGCACATGTTTGAAATGAGGAAACTGAGGCTCAGACGCATTAAGTGACTTACCCGAGAGCGCGCAGCTAATAAGTAGCAAAGCCAGGACGTGAACGTAGGTCATGTGACTACAACCTGCGCGTGAGGTTTCCCTAACTCCCCAGGCCCATGGGAAGGTGGTGAAGGGCCGTGTGCTCTCAGGAGCCCCTCTTCAGAAAGAAATTACCCGCAGGTTTGATCGGATGGGGGCAGGTGGCCCCCTCTTCATAGATGTGACCTGGCACCCGGCAGGGGACCCTGGCTCAGACAAGGAGACATCCTCCATGATGATTGCCAGCACCGCCGTGAACTACTGTGGCCTGGAGACCATCCTGCACATGACCTGCTGCTGTCAGAGCCGGGAGCAGATCACAGGCTATCTGCACAAGGCCAAGCGGCTGGGCCTGAAGAACATCTTGGCGCTGAGGGGAGGTGTGGAGCAAGCACTCTACTCCCTGGGACCTCACTCCCTCGAAGGCCTCTTCTGCCCCTGGAAGGGTCCCACACCGAGCACGCTCAGGGTCCTCTCCCTGGCAGTAGTGTCAGTGGGCATTGTGGGTAGTGGGTGCCGCAGGGACCCCACAGGAGCCACTGCTCGACCTCCAGGCCTCGAGGAGGAGTTCCATCAGGAGTGCAGCCGGTGCCTGGTGGCTCCACACGGCCTCATCGATTGCTGGCTGTACCCAGCTCTGGGTCCAGTCAAAGAACATGGTTCTGGCGCTGATCCCAGGGCTGAGGCAGCTTCTGCAGCCTCTGGCACCTGCCGTCATCAGGCACGCGAGTGTGGGAAGAGGATGTGGATGGGTGGGATTCTGTGGCCTCATGCTCCCTGCAAGGACTCCCGGGAGGGTGGGAGGGTGCGGGTGTGCGACACACCCAGATCTGGGTAGGGCAGGGATCTCAGATGCTCCGGCTAACTGAAGAACAGCTGTCCCCTGGTTATACCGGCAGCTCGTTGCCCGTGGGGCTCAGTAAGTGTGTGACAGGACGGCCACCGCTGCCCGGCCACCCCTTGCCAAGTGCCGTGCTGGGAGGAGGAGGCACATGCTTGGAGAAGCTCAGGGCCTCGTCTCTGAGGAGCCCAGGGCACCGGGTGTGGGGTAAGGACAAGGAGGAAGAAGGGCAGCTGGAACGCGGTGAGACCCAGGGACCGTGACCTCTACCACCCCCGCAGACCCCGTGGGTGACCAGTGGGAAGAGGAGGAAGGAGGCTTCAGCTATGCCGCAGACTTGGTGAGGCACATCCGAAGCGAGTTTGGGGACTACTTTGACATCTGTGTGGCAGGTGAGTGGCCGGGCCTTCCCCATGCGTAGGGACAGGGAAGGGAAGGCGGGACACACCCGGAGAGGCACAGGAGGCCCCCACCAGCGTTCAGTTCAGGCCCCGGTAACCCAGGGCACCTGCCGGGGAGGGAGCCTCAGAGGCGCATCGTACAGCGCCCTTGTTCCTGTGGGTCATCTGCTCCGGGCTCGGCTGCCGTCACCCCTTACGTTTCTGTCCCTCTGCCTTCTCGGGCTCCCAGCCTGCTTCCCAGTCCGATTCTTCTTTTTTAAACACAAAAGGGGTATTTGTTACGATGGCAGATGTGGGACCAGGGGATTTCCGAGCCCCTATCAGGAAATGGCGCTGGGCCGGGCAGCAGTCCAAAAGGCAGGCCTCCCTCTTCTGTCTGGAGCCATGTAGGCCCTCAGCTCTGCGTCCACTGCACGCGTGCTCCAGGCGTCCAGCACACCCGATCTGCTTTTCCCTCCACCTGACCGGCCGCCTGCCCTGGGTGGGCACGCCCGCTTCCGGCCCCTGGTCCAGATGGTTGGCAGGTCTCAGTGTCAGTTGCAGCTTCTCCGGAGGGAGCGTTGGGCCGGCTCAGCTCCAGTGCCACGCG
The DNA here is from genome assembly GCF_018345385.1 of Vulpes lagopus. Taxonomy (NCBI): domain Eukaryota; kingdom Metazoa; phylum Chordata; class Mammalia; order Carnivora; family Canidae; genus Vulpes; species Vulpes lagopus. The sequence goes on from NC_054831.1 coordinate 133,630,934, forward strand.
CCACCACCGACAGGCCAGGTTCACCCGCTAGAAGGCGTGGGTGGCCTTCCCTCTTACCTCCACTCGCTGGGATCGGCCTCAGCTGCTCAAACCAAGCTTGGGCCTCAGACCAGCACATGCCAGGGACGCAGGAAGTCCGGGGATTAATTTGACACATCATCTTGGTGTGACAGTTTTTCTCAAGATTTTTTAGGGAAAGTCACATCATTTTTATATCAAGACAAACACGGCTGTGCTCTGGAGTAGCATGTCAAGGTGACCTGAATGCACCGCGGCCTCCTGGAAGGGAGTTGGTGGTGGTGGCGTTGAACTTAGTCCCAGCCCCCATGTACCTGGCCATCACAGTCAACGGGGGTGTTCAGGGGCGTCTGGGAGGCCCCGATGAGGCATTAGGAACAGAGCCAGCATTTCCACCTGTTCAGGTGTTCGCTGCTTGCACGGGCCACCATTTGGTCAGTTAACCGGGGAACGTGCGCAGGTGCAGTAGGCACTAGGTGGTCGTGCATGGAGACTGGCCAAGCCGTGAGCTTGCAGCTGCTGGGGGACCTGGGGCTTGGCCTGTCATAAAACAGACAAGCAGGGCGATTGGGGTGGAGAGACAGCACGTTGGCTGAGACAGAAAATACAGTAACGGAGCGAACTCTATAAGCAAATGCTACATTTGTTTGGTGACGTTGAGGACTTACAGCCGCGGTTTGGGCTGTTAAAGCCTCCTTGTGTTTGAAACTCCTGCTGGAAAAATAGCCTCGTTATTGGAAGTGAAATTGTGGTGCTCAGTCCTTCCTCCCCTCTGCCCCTTGGGACAAGAGTTTTTATATTCATTTTTGATGACTTGGGGTTTCTTCAGAACAGAAGTGCCTTATCACAGCCAAGCAGCTTGGCCTCCCAGCAGCCCCGCTCAGGGTCCTGCCCAGGGCGCAGGCCCAGGCAGCCCGCGCGCCCCCGAAGCTTCCCGAGGGCCCGCTGTCGTCCTTTGCAAGCGCGGCTGCCCGTGAGTTCAGGCGCTCGGGGAAGCAGGCGGCCCCGGGGTTCACGGCGCTGGTTAGGAGCCGAGGCGACACGTAGTCCTGCCTCCCAGGCAGATCTGGAGCCCGTCCTCAGCCTCCCCGGCACGTGCTCACCCTGCAGCCAGTGCCGCACACTCCGGGAGCTTGGTACTTGGTGGGGCCGCTGCTTCCAGTGTTAGGCAGCTCCCCGGGACCGATCCTGCCTCTGTCATCAGAAGCAACACAGACTGTGACTAAGAAGGAAGCTGATGAAGGTCAATCCCTTTCCCCTCCGCGACAGACCTCTGAGCTTTTGGGAGTAGTTCCGGTGTTCGCTCCACTCTCCCCTCTGGTGAAACATCCCCACTTTCTTCAGGTCTCCCCTGGGTAATGAGGTTTCCAACTGAGTCTCTTGGCTCCCTGAGTAATTTCCGTGTTAAATTAAAAGCCTGGTTTTGAATCCAGGGCCCAGACTCCAGCCCAGGACCCCAGATGCCGCCCGACCCACGCTGAGGGCAGCATTTTCTCTTTTCTGTGGCCACAGAGTGACCAGGCCTGATCTGCCCCGGCTGCTTGCCAGGGACCTGAGGCAGGACAGCGTGGGGAGTTTGGTGCCACCCCCCGCCCCCAGCTCTTGGGCGGGTGGCCCTAAGCCACCTCTCACCAAAGGTCGTGTCCAGAGTGAGAAGCACATCGTTGTGAGCTCAGCCACTCACCGCCTCGACCTGCCCGTGCTGCGGTATTACAAGGGCCAAGTCCAGAACCCCCGAGGCAGAGAACTCTTGGCCCCCAGCTTTCTGGTCTCTTCGTCACTCACTTGAGCACGTGGGAGCCAGCCTCTCCCTACTGTCATCCCTGCCGGCAGGTTACCCCAAAGGCCACCCCGACGCAGGGAGCTTTGAGGCCGACCTGAAGTACTTGAAGGAGAAGGTATCCGCAGGAGCCGACTTCATCATCACCCAGCTTTTCTTTGAGGCTGACACATTCTTCCACTTTGTTAAGGCTTGCAGCGAGATAGGCATTACCTGCCCCATCCTCCCCGGAATCTTTCCTATTCAGGTGAGGGTCCCAGGAGGGCCGTGGACCCCCTCGCCCCCGTCCCAGCACAGGCCAGGGCCCTGAGGCGAAGTGCCAATCTCTGATGCTCAGTAGGTTTCCCTTCAGACAGATGCTCTAGTCCTTGCAAACGTGCCACCCCATTTTGGTCACCTTTAGTCCACCCCCCCCAAACAGCAGCAGTGTGTGTTGGGGGGCTTGCTGACAACTGTCACTAAAAGGGATTATGGCTCTCATTTTAAATCTTGGTTAAATCCATGTTTCCTAAACTTAACTGTTATCAAAATTGTTTGAAAAACCTTTTTGAAAGTTAGATTTCCAGATTCCCCTGTCTAGAGGTTCTGATTTAATAGGTCTGAGGTGAGGCCTGGGAGCTTACACATCACTTCTTAGGTTTTACAGTTGGTGCTGACGATCAGTGCACCTTGGGAACCACTGGCCTTGATGCTCACCAGGTTATCAGTAAACACACCGAGGGGCGGAAGGGCAGGAATGCTGTGGCAGCTGCTGTACTCTGTGGAGGGGAAGCAGCAGGACAAGGCGAGGGTCCTCCTGCAATCTAGACTGACTTTCCCAAGTCACTCTGTGAGACTGCAGTTGGCCTGGAGGCGTGGTGGGGATGGAAAGGGCGGTAAGTATTTCAGGGGAGAGATGGGCTGGGAGGTGGCACCCCACAGCCCCCCGTGTCTCGTACAGGGCTACCACTCCCTTCGGCAGCTCGTGAAACTGTCCAAGCTGGAGGTACCGCAGCAGATCAAAGATGTGATTGAGCCAATCAAAGACAATGATGCCGCCATCCGTAACTATGGCATTGAGCAGGCTGTGAGCCTGTGCCAGGAGCTTCTGACCAGTGGCTTGGTGCCAGGCCTCCACTTCTACACCCTCAACCGCGAGATGGCCACCACAGAGGTGCTGAAGCGCCTGGGCATGTGGATCGAGGACCCCAGGTAAGGCCAGTGGTCCTGGATTTGGGCCCGGGAGGCACAGAGGAAAGTGAGATGGGCGGAGAAGTCAAAAAGAGGTCATAGAACCAGCACGCCCTAGCAGTGCTGGCCACCACGGTGGTACAGACAGATGTCTGCCGTGGCTAGCAGTACACTTGCGTTCTGTCTCAGTGGGAACTCCATGCAGAGTCTAATCAGAGAACTCAGGCTGAGTGGTGTCCCCACTCCTGCTTCCTCTAGCTAACCCCTTACTCATCCTGTCTCCATTCTCACTCAGGCGTCCCCTACCCTGGGCTGTCAGCGCCCACCCCAAGCGCCGGGAGGAAGATGTACGCCCCATTTTCTGGGCCTCCAGACCAAAGAGTTACATCTACCGTACACAAGAGTGGGATGAGTTCCCCAATGGCCGCTGGTGAGCACCTGCTGGTGGCAGCCTGTTGCAAGGGTATTCTGTTGCTTGGGGTGGAGACGGAGGGAGTTTGCCTGCTTATTTATGTGTTTTGGGAGCAGCCTGGGATAGGATTCACAGGAATGTTCCCTAAGTGGGTGGGTGCAAGTGTCCCTCTGTCGGGAGCCCCAGGTCAGGAGTGTGCCTTGCCCTCTGGGCACGTCCTCTGCCAGGGGCAATTCCTCCTCTCCAGCCTTCGGGGAGCTGAAGGACTACTACCTCTTCTACCTGAAGAGCAAGTCCCCGAGGGAGGAGCTCCTGAAGATGTGGGGGGAGGAGCTGACCAGTGAAGAAAGTGTCTTTGAAGTCTTTGCCCGCTACCTCTCTGGAGAGCCCAACCAGCAGGGCTACAAGGTGAGTGATGTGGGCTCCTCGGTTATACTCCCCTACCCTTTCTCCCTGTGGGCCCGACCTCAGGGCCGTGGCTCTCAGTGCTCCTGCTCACTCAGGCCTCCCCTCTTTCTGCTTGAATGTGACACCTCAACAGAAGGAAGGGTGAGCTGGGAAGATCCCACCTAGGGCGCCTAGAAGGGCTGACATAGTCGTAGGCAGAGCCCTCAAGAGGGAGGAGCCTAGGGTGCCCTGTGTGATCGCAGCTTCAGCCTGTCCTCTCTCCCAGGTGACTTGCCTGCCCTGGAATGACGAGCCCTTGGCGGCCGAGACCAGCCTGATGAAGGAGGAGCTGCTGCGAGTGAACCGGCAGGGCATCCTCACCATCAACTCCCAGCCCAACATCAACGGGAAACCATCCTCTGACCCCATCGTGGGCTGGGGCCCCAGCGGGGGCTATGTCTTCCAGAAGGTGCGGCAGGGACACACAGGGCTGCCCCACCTCCACCGGCACCCAGGGGTTCCCTAGAGATGGGGACAGAGAAGTCTTCCTCCCTGGGGTCTCTTCATTCTAAGGGGCAGAGGATCAGAGCGGCCAGGAGCCCACACTTTGAGTCCGGCAGCCCTGGGGATGCAGGTCGCTTGCCCGCTCTGAGCTTCAGCTGGCTCTTCTGTAAAATGAGTTTAGGTCACATCATGTTCTGGGGCCAAAACATGACAGAGCACATGGGAGCAGGTGGGAGGAACGCAGGAAGCGTTCACCTACTGGAGCCGTTACTGGTGTCCTGAGTTGGCACCTTTCTCCTGGGGCTGCTAGAGTTAAGATTACATTCTAGAATCGCAGCCTGTGGGCTTGAGTTTGAAAGGCCTGGGTTTGAGGACCAGCTCTGCTGTTTACCTTCAGCACAGCCAAGTTGCTCAGCCCCTCTGAACTTAGTTTCCACATCTGTGAAATGGGGATCAGTGCGCTCCCCCTGCAGTTTATTAACGCAGCCACTCCCTGACAGGCAGTGGGTGCCCCGAGAAGCCCTTGGTGTCCGTGTTGCCCTCCAGTGAGTGGGGAGGATGGGATGTGTCAGGCCTCTCTCCCAGGTCTCCACTTACCAAACGGGGCCTCCCGTCCGGCTTCCAAAGGGGCTTCTTCCAGGAGCCTTCCCTGGTTGGAAGAGTGGCACAGGTGTCCCTCAGGCCTGTCCAGACAAACCTCACAAAGCTGTTCCCTTCCCCTCTGCTTGTATTCGCCCGCTCTGAGCTCCTGATTCTATCCACGTGGCCACACCAGTCCCAGTGTGTCGAGTCCTGCCATGCTTGTCTGCGGGGCGCCTCCCCGGGACGGTCGGAGGGCAAGGGTCTAGGGTCCGGGCGTGCAGGGACTGGGGTTGATGGGGCGGTGCCTGTCCTTGTCCCACAGGCCTACTTGGAGTTCTTCACTTCCCGCGAGACGGTGGGGGCGCTTCTGCAGGTGCTGAAGAAGTATGAGCTCCGGGTTAATTACCACATCGTGGACGTGAAGGTAGGCCGGCTCCCGGGGCTTAGACGGCGCTCCGTGGCCCAGGGTCCCAGGCCGCAGGCACCGCGTGTCCTGCTCCCCTCAGCGAGCGCTGAGCACCTGGCCCTGGCCAGCGTGGTGGAAATGGGTACATGTACCCAGAGCCAGGCCCCTGCCCCGGCTCAGAGCCCCCAGTGTAGTGAGGGGGCCCGGTCAGCGGGTAATTACCAATCCAGTTGCACTCTTAACAGTAAGGCTCATTAGAGGATGCTGGGGACCCAGGGGCCAGGGAAGGCTTGAAGGGTCCCCTGTGGCTGGAATCTTTAAGGACAGAGGGTGTCACAGGGAAAGAGCAGGGGTGTGTGAACGCATTGTCTGCACGGCCTGTGGGGACATGCCGAGTGGGTTCAGAGGAAGGCTGACTTGGGATTGACTGTCCTGCTGGGCGTCTGGGTTTTCCCCTGAAGGCGAGAGGGAGCCTTTCCCAGCAGTGGTGACTAGGCTCCGTGTTGTCCTAGGCGGTGGATGGCGGTGGGGTAAGAGCGCCAGGGAGGACTGGAATCAGAGGCCCTGCGGCAGCCCGAGTGGCAGAGAGAGGCCTGGCTGGGCAGACCCGAGGGCAGCCAGCAGGAGCCAGCAGGCGTGGGGGGTGCGGAGCTTGGGACACATGGGGGAGGAAGGAAATGGGCAGCCCCCGGCCTTTCACGGAGCTGCAGAGCGAGGAGGGCAGCCGAAGGGGGTGAGCCGGTCCAGGCAGTGAGGGGGCTGCAGTGGCAGCGCCCAGGTGTGCTCTGACCCCCTCCTGCCCTCAGGGTGAAAACATCACCAATGCGCCTGAGCTGCAGCCCAATGCCGTCACTTGGGGCATCTTCCCGGGGCGGGAGATCATCCAGCCTACGGTGGTAGACCCCATCAGCTTCATGTTCTGGAAGGTAAGGGGCGGGAAGGTGTCGTCGGGGCCACACCCCCAGGCCCGGTGGCTCCGCCTTCCTGGCTGGGCCCTGACTGGACTCCCGGTGGATTCCTGCGGTGGAGGATGGGAGGCGGCTTGGCAGCTCGCCTGGTTCTATTCCTGGAAATGGCCTGCTGAGCAGCGGGGAGGCCCTGGGGCGCTGAGCATGGAGCCCTGCCCCAAGGGCAGCCCCGTTCACCTTGCCTGCGTGTCTGTGGGCGTGCGCAGGATGAAGCCTTCGCCCTGTGGATCGAGCAGTGGGGCAAGCTGTATGAGGAGGAGTCCCCGTCCCGCATGATCATCCAGTACATCCACGACAACTACTTCCTGGTCAACCTGGTGGACAATGAGTTTCCGCTGGACAACTGCCTGTGGCAAGTGGTGGAAGACACGTTTGAACTTCTCAAGGGGCCCTCACCAGAGCGAGAGGCAGAGGCTCTATGAGCCCGCACCCCGGTGTCCTTGGCTCGAGGCCACCCGTGTCCTGCCCTCCTTCTCCCCAGTCCTGGTTTTCTGGGGGACCCCTCCCCTCCACTTCTCCCAAGCCCTGGCCTCCACTCCTCATGTGACGGCAGCTAGACCGAGTGAGGCTTCCGGGCTCGGGCCGGACCGGAGTCGGCCCCACACGGGAGCCTGGTGTCCTTGCTCCGCCCAGACCTGTGCTCTTCGGTGAGGAGCCTCTCCCTGCTGGCGAGGACCACGCGGGTAGAACAGCGTCCTCCGCGAGGGGGAGAGGCCGGGCTGTTGCCCACTGGGCCCTTGAACCAGAGCAGCCCCGGGGAGATGCTGGCCTGGGGCTGCTGGTGATGCCGTCCCCAAGGGCCGCCCGCTGGCCTCTGAGGCGGGGGCCGCCCGCTCTTCTACCCGTGACTGGAGGGGCAGAGGGCTGCCCGCCCACCTGCTTGCACAGGCCTCGGCTGAAACCCGTCGGTGCGAGAAATCCCCGCCCCCACCTGCCCGAGAGCCAGCTGGGCTTTCACCTTCCTACCATGCTGCTCTTCGAAAGAACAGTTTCTGTATTCCGGTGGCTCAGGAGGGAAGGCGCCCCGTACAGGATGAAGGCATCTGAGCCTTTATACCTTCCCTGCCCCCCCACGCCCCCGGCCACGGACGGATCCCCTGCCTGTTCCTGTCAGGGCCAAGATAAGACTCCTCTGAGCAGAACTTCTTTCTTCGGGCTTATTTTTTCTTATCAGGTGGGACCTCTTAGTACCAGCCGCGTCCTCCCCTCTGCTCACCCTGTTCCTGACGCTCTGCCCGGCGCTGCTCCCTGGGAGTCAGCCCTCGAGCCCCCCTGCCCAGGGACAGGGACCGGTAGATGCATAGAAGCTGGTCCGGGTCCCTGCCTGCTGCTCTCCGCTAGCTCAGCAGGTGGGGGGGGTGGTGGTAGCTGTCCAAGGAGCAGCCTGATGGCAGAAGAGGCAGGTGCAGCCGCGGGTGTACCCTCTTCACTTCTCCCCAGGGTGGCTGACCTGGGGGGGGCAGTATTTAGAAGAGATGGAGCAAGGGAAGCAGCTAGGAGTAAGGAGGGTGTTTTATTGTCCTTCAGAGCTCAGAGAGCAGTCCCCTGTCACCAGGCTGTGGGATGAGTGCCGGTGGCCTGAGCCTGCACTCCCCAGACGGGTGGGGCATGGTTTCTCCTTTGGGAGGCTGGGCTCAGTGTTGTTTTTCTTTCCATGGGAACAAGTCACAGCTGCAGCTGGGTCCCCTGCTCCGCCCCAAGTCCACCACACACATGGGCTCGGGCAGCTTGCAGCCGCTCCCAGGACTCCTGAGGCCTGCGGTTATCAGGCTGCTGGTGGTCCCTCTCTTCTGGCCCCTGGCTGCCAGGTGCTGGCACCACTTCTCAAAGGCCTGGAATCAGGGAGGAGGAAGGAAAGGCTATTTGGCTCCCTCCTGGGCCCGCTGTATTTGCCAGGCCAACACCTGTGCCCAGCGGGAAGAGGAGACCCCTCCGTCCACCCCAGCCAGCCAGCCAGCTCTGCCCCAGGCCAGATGCACAGGCTCAGAACAGATCCGGACCTGGGAAGCTATGCCCAGAGTGGGGCAGATAAGGGAGGGGGCACTCAGGGACTTGTACCCATGGGCTAGTGTGAGTGGTAGCCGTGCTGTAGCCAAGCCTCGTTCCCACCCCAAGTGGCCAGGTAGGACTGGGCTGAGCACGTGATCACCAGCTAAGTCAGGATCCAAGCGGTGTTTTCTGTAGTGGGCCTGCCCCCTTCCCCTGAAAATGGAGGGGCCCTGGGGGTGGTGACAGGGAGGGCCCCCAGCTCAGAAATGACCAGGCCTGGTGCTGGTTTGGGAAGAGCTGCTGCAGGGGTGGGGGTAGGAGAGGGGGACACCCTCCGTACCTGGGAAAGGACCCAGCCACCTTCTTGTTGCTGTAATCGCTGAGCCACCCGCAGCTGCAGGACCCGCCGCCGCCACACACGCCAGGCCCACTTCAGGTGCCACTGCCTCAGCTGTGGGGGCAGGTGGTGAGCGGGCCCACTGCTGCCCCCCGCCCCTCTGCAGCCTCAGGACGAAGGGGCTGTGACCGGGCCCGGGCGGGGGGGGGGGGTCCCCTGAGGTGTGTTCATGCAGATGCCTGCGCCCGACCCCAAGTTGTTCAGACTTGGTCTGTACAGAGACCGAGATGCTTTGAGAGACCTCATTCCTTGGGGTTAGGGCTGAGGATGAGAGGAGCTGCGGCATCAGCCGGAGGCCGGGGAGGGGCTGCCCCCACTCACCAGCGTCCGTGCCAGCTGCTCCCCGCCCTGAGCATCTACCCAGCGCTGCCATGTCGCTGCCAGGCGCCTGGCCCGCTCCGAGCCCTGGAGCCGGCGAAGCAACGCCTCGTGGCGCCAGCGCTGCCCGTACTTCCTCCTGGTGGGGGGAGGCCCTGGCGTGCACCCCGATAGCCGAGAGCATCGGGACCCCACGCCCCGGAGGAGGGCCGGAGCCAGGGATCCCCGCATCCTCCGGGAAGGAGCGCTGGCCGGAGACGGCCCCGCCCCCGGCCTGACTCGGGCCCCGCCCCGGCTCGGGCCCCGCCCCCGGCCCGGTTAGGGCCCCGCCCCTGCCTCGGCCTGGCCCCTGCCCGGTTCAGGCCCCGCTCTGGCTGAGGCCCCGCCCCTGGCCTGGCTCAGGCCCCGCCTCCACTTGGCCCCGCCCCCGCCCCCACGTGGCCCCGCCCCCGCCGGCCCGCGCACGCGCAGCCGCGCTTACCCCAGCCGCCTCTCCGCGGCGTCGCCCAGGCGGCGGGGGGCGCGGACCTGGGAGCCCGGGGCCGCTCGGGGTCCTGCGGGCCGCCCTCCGCGGAGGGCCCGGCGGGCCGGGGGCTGGTCGCCGCCTGGAGAGAGGGCGACAGAGGCCAGTGCAGAGGACGGCGGGCCGGGGCCGGGGCCGGGGCCGGGGCCGGTCTCCTTGCTGTGCGCGCGGGTCGCCGGTCTCCGCTCCCGTCCGCCGATGCTCCGGGCGGGGCCGCGCCGCGGGCCGAGGCGGGGGGTCTGGGGAGCAGCCGGCGGGGCGCCTGAGCCCGGGCCCGCCTCCCCGCCTCCCCGCCTCCCCGCCTCGGCCCTGCCAAGGGAAGTGGGAACCGGGCCCACGGCCGCGGCCCCTGCTGCCCCTGCTGCCCCCGGTGCCCCACGAGGCCGGGCCGGCCTGCGCGCGCGCGCACCTGCCGCGGTTACCCCGCCCGCGGGTCAGCGGGTCTCGGCCCCCAGCAGCGCCGGGAGCCCTCCTGCCTCGCTGACCGCGCGGCGCTGACGTTCTTCACCAGAAACGAGGTTGCCCCGACACAGACCCGGAAGTAGGATCCCGAGGGCCGCAGAAGCTGCTGTTGCCAAGGCCCCCGCGTGCCAGTACGTGGTTCTGCGAACGGCCCAGCTCGTCCCTTTCGATCCCATTAAAAACAACAATGTAGGGCGCCAGGGTGGCTGCGCCGGTTCAGCGTCCGACTCTCCATTTCGGCTCAGGTCGCGGTGTCAGGGTTGTGGGATCGAGCCCCGCGCTGGGCTCCGTGCTCAGGAGGCGGCTTGGGATTCCTGCCTCGCTCGCTGCGCCTCCCAGCCCGGGCACACGCGTGTGCATGCGTGCGCTCCCACTCTCAGTAAATGAGATCGAAAAAGCCAAAACAGGGAATCCCTGGGTGGCGCAGCGGTTTGGCGCCTGCCTTTGGCCCAGGGCGCGATCCTGGAGACCCGGGATCGAATCCCAAGTCGGGCTCCCTGCATGGAGCCTGCTTCTCCCTCTGCCTGTGTCTCTGCCTCTCTCTCTCTGTGACTATCATAAATTTAAAAAAAAAAAAAAAAACCCAAAACACAACGTCCTCTTCTTTCTTAGAACCGTCCTAGAATCTACTATGCGCCTCCTCACATTCTGAAACAGGATTCTGAACGATTCCAGCTCATCCTCAGCAACGCCGCGTGGCCTGCCAGTAACTCCGGGGCTGCCTGTCCTCCAAGGACGCGTCACTACACTGCTCTGCGGTGTCCCTCCTTGTGCCTGGCTTTCATTGTGGCCTCAGCCCTGTTTGCCACCAAGCTCTTGTCACCATTTGCGGGTGTCAAAACTAACTGCTGCTTTTTTTTTTTTCTTCTTTTAAAAAGATTTTGTTTTACTTTCAAGTACTCTCCACACCCAGTGTGGGGCTCGAGCTCACAAGCCCGAGAGCGAGAGTTAACATGCTCCACCGACTGGGTCAGCCAGGCAGGCGCCCCAGAACTAACTGCTCCTGGTCCAGAGAGTGGCGGCGGCGGGTGGTTGTCTTTGGGGAGAGGGGGTTACGAAAGGAACCTTTCGTTATATTTCCCAATGTTCCTGTGGTGAGCATATTTAATTTTTCCAATAAGGAATAAAAAGGACTTGGCAAGCAGCTGCTCCTGCCCCCTGGGCCTGCCCCTAGGCTGCACCAGGACTCCTATATGAGTTCAGGTTGTCTGTCACCCTAATAGCCTGTGACCCCAGCACTCGTCTCCACGGCAGACCTGTGCTGCGCTGGCACTCAGTAGTGCTCAGTACGTGTTTGCTGATGGGCCCAGGGATGACGGTCCTCCAGAGCCAGCAGGCTGTCCTAGGCTGCCCTTGAGGCCACTGGGCCCCACGGATAAGCGTCCAGCCACTTGCCACCATCAGCCTAGGCAAGCTGATTCTGAGGCCACCTGCCCTCGGGTCATTTGGGGAACTAGCACCCAACCTAGGCTGCCTCACCTGCTTCCGTGGGGCTGGAGTGTCCGGCAGCGCTGGGAGGCACCCCTTGTTGGCTACCCCTGGGTCCCCCGCAAGGGCCTCCTGGGTCTCTGCCTGCGGCTCCAAGTGCAGGGCCCTGTGGGTCCACAGGAGGCGTCTGGACCCAGCCTGGGGGAACTGGGTGACGGCGGCTCGCTGGACACGGCCCTTGGCTGCCACCTGGGCCCAGGCCCCCAGGGCCCTGGGAGGGAGGGAGGGAGGAGCCCTTGTCTGTGCTGGGCTCTCGGGAGCCCTGCCCGGCCGCCCCTGCGCTCCTGCCCTCATCCCTCCTCTGGGGAATCTGGTGAGAACAGGCCCGGGAGCAGCAGCACGTCACGCTGGGGGGACAAGCATCCTGTTGAGGGGACAGACAGTGTGCGGTCCTGCTGCCATACTTGGCCTCGCCCTCCCTTGTCAGGACAGTTTACGGCGCATCTGCCGTGCGTCTGACCCCCGAGCTGAGTGCTCGCAGGCCTCATCTCTGTAAGGCAGGCCTCTCATCGTCCTCTGGCCTCTAGAGACTTGCTCAGAGAGGAGTCGCACTGCTGGAAAGTGCAGGTCTGGAACGTGGCCCGGGGACCAGCGGCAGGGCCTGGGATCGCGCCCCTCTGACCCCAGCCTCCCGAGCCCCGGCACCAGCCAGCGAGAGCTCAAGGCCGCAGAAGCAGCCTCAGCTGGGGGCACAGTGGGGCTGCCCTCGGGTCACGGGCACCCACCTGGCGCTCAGCTTCCGGGCGGCCTGGGCTCGGCTGCCCCGGTGCAGGCAGGACCCCTGCGCCCTCGGTGCCCGGGACAGGTCGGCTCTCTTCCACCAGCTGGCGGACCCTGCAGCACTGGCCCAGAGCCGCGCGCCACGCCGCAAAGGCCTGCTGGGCCCGGGCCCTCCGGAGCTGTCTGTCTGCCCGGCGCTCCTGCACGCGCTTCCTCCAGCGGCCCACGGAGGCCCAGGCCACACGCCGCTCCCGTGCCCAGGCTTCGGCTGCTCGGGCACCCTGCCACACAGCCCACGCCTCCCCGCGGGCCTCTCCCGGGCCACCCCGAAAGGCTCCCGTGGTTGGGAGCGCCCCTGCGTCTCTCACAACTGCACACCAGGCCAGGGAGTGGCTGCAAAACAGGGACAGAGGAGGGGTCCAGCTGGCCTCAGATGCAAAAGTCACATTTCAAAATCGCACCCGCAAATCCCCTGCCGAGTACCATAGGTTCTACGTGGCTTGGCACACACGCCCCCCTGAAGAATGTATGACCCGCATGGAGAACGCCCGAGCCGGTGTGTATCGGGTCCAGGTGCTGGCTCTGCGGGCCTCGGCAGGGGCGGCCGGCCTGGTCTCCCCTCGCAAGCCCAGTCTGGGGCAGGAGGTCGGCCCAGGAGTCGGAGGCGCAGGGCTCCCCGGGGCACCAGGTGGGGTTGAAGGATTGCCACCCCCACCACTCCAACGAAGCAGGTCGTGGAAGGTCGGCGGTCATGGCCCTAAGGCTCCGTCCTGAGGTCCCCTGGGCTCTCTCTCTGCTTTTTCCAGAGTGGGGATGACCCTTACCCTCCTACCCCCAGGCCCACCCACCTGTGCAGTAGAAGCTGCTCTGGCGGAGCCCCTGGGCGTCTCCGACGAGCTGCTGCCCGCCGCCAGCGCTGGAACACCGACCTCCTCAAGCCCTGGCGGTGGACCTGCACCCACCTCTGGTACTTTCCATGCAGGAACTGCTGCCCTGTGGCCAGAGAGATGCTGAGATGCCCCCCAGGCGTTCATCCCAGCCTCACCGCTCGGCCCGGGGTAACTGGGGGCCCCTCCTCGGCCACAAGTAGGGGACAGAGGAGGCCCCCCAACCATCTGGGTTTAATCGCTTCGGTTATAAGTGTCCTGTGATGACCGGGCTAACCCAGCTCATTGTTTTTAATTTCTTGGAAATGTTTACGAATCAGGAGAATTTGTGCAAAAATCTAGATTTCCAGCTTTTTTTTGAAAACTAGCTCTGACAACACTGGGTCAGCTTCACTGGGCAGTGATTGGGCTGGAGAAGCAGCTGTCCCCAGAGGACGAGGATAGGAACTTTCCAGAACAACGAGGTCCTCGCCTGCCAGCTCACTGATCCGATGTGTTGGTGTGGTGGGAAGCCTCTAACACGGCCCCCAGCGATTCCCCACCTCCCACGCGGGGCTTTGAGGGCACTATAACCCAGAGCTCGGGCTCGGGCCCAGGGCTCCTGAAGGCCAGGTGAGGGTGAGGAGGATGAGGATGAAGACGATGCTGGTGACAGGCACACGCTCTAGGAGCTGGGCTGTGAGCCAAGATGGTGGCATGGATGGTGGCATGGATGGTGGCATGGACGCCCTACAATCACCCTATGAGGCACGTGCAGCACGATCCCATTTTACAGACGAGTAAGCTGAGCCTCAGGGAGGTTCTGTAGGCTGCGTAAGGTCCTCACGGCTGGACAGCACTGGCGGTGTCCCGCCCCGGTTCTGCTCCGTCCCGCCCCGTCCTGGCGCGCCCTGCCCCTGCAGAGGTCCCACCCCCGTGCTCTGCGCCAGAGGATGCAGGTCACGCCCCCCCCCCCCCACCGGCTCACCCTGCCAGCGCCCGGGCCCAGGCTCACTCTGCCAGCAGGTGCGCCAGCGCTGCAGGGCGCCTCGAGCCAGCGCGCGACCCCGAGCCTGGACCCGCTGCTCCACCTCCAGCCGCTGCACCAGCCGCCGCCGCCACCAGCGCAGCGCAGCCCGGCCGCACCGGCCCCGGGCCCAGCCGACGGCCACCTGTCTCTGGGCCCCTTGGGCTGAGGCCCAGCGGCTCCAGCCGACCAGGACGCTAGGAAGGGGAGCGCCCACCTGAGGAGGCTTGGCCACCCCGGGCCCGCCCGGCCACCACCCCCCACCCCCCGGGAGCTCTAGCCCGCAAGGGGCAAAGCTGGGGGTAAGCGTGGCACGGGGGGTGAGTCAGCGGGCCCCCGGGAGGAGCTCTCACCCCGGAGCCCCTTGCCCCCACAAGGCAGGCCGGGGGGCAAGAGGTGTCAGAGACCTGAGTCTGGGTACCAACGGCCTGGGGGGTGACGTGGGGGCCCTGCGGGGTGCAGACCCGAACAGAGGCTGCTGTGAAGGTCAGGGTGGGCGGGAAGGGGGCTGGGAGGCAGGGTGACCGCGGCGCGGCTGGCCCACGCGGGGAGGGTCCCTACCGCCTCTGGAGAGCGCAACGGCACCACCTGGCCGCACCCCGGGACTGCCAGGCCCGCACCTGCCAGAGCCGAAGGCACCGCCCCTTCCGCCGCTGCCCAGATGCCCACCGAAAGCTCAGCCCGAGCGTCTCCAAGGGGGCGGGCACCCTGAAGGCCTGGGAAGGGGGATGGAGTCCTGCACCCCCGGCCCTGCGCTGCCCCACCACGGCCCCCCGCCTGCCCCTTCCGCCCCCGCCCGTCCCCCACCTTCCCCTCACCTGCTGCGGCGAGCTTCGAAGTGGGCGGCCGCCCAGCCAGGGCTCCCCTCCCGGGAGGCTGCCCAAGAGCTCCGGGGCCGAGGCGCTCAGACCCTGCGCCGTCAGGTGCCCCCCACTCAGCATGTGTTGAAGCTGCCGTAAGGCCCGGTCCGAGATGCTGGGGAAGGAGCAGGGGCGTCCTGCAGCCCAGCCTCACCCCCAGCGGACGGGCTGCCATGTGGGGGCCCCCAGCCGGACCTCTGCCAGCTCACCACTCTGGAAGGGCCACCTCGCCCACACCGTGTTGGCCGCACACGGGACGGCTGGTGGCCGAGATGCACCCGTGCCCCTTGGGGTCCCCCCCACTTGAGCTCAACCTGGGCCTCCTCACTTTTCCAGAGTTCCCACAGGGACTCCCACCAGTGCCTGCCTCACCTGGCGGATTGGAGCCAGGCTCCCGAGGGGAGGTGGAGCTGGGCCCCAGGCCCGAGGACCCCAGACTCAGGGGGAAGCCACGTCGGTGCTCTGCCTCTGCTCGGGTGTAAAGATGGGGAAACAGGCCTGCGGGAGGTCAGTTCCCCAAACGGCAAACAGTGGAAGACGTGGGACCCAAGTACGTCGTTGAGGTCGCAGGGCAGCCCCAGCTGTGTCCTGGGTGGACGGGGACGGTTCCCCGAGGCCGGGGCGGGAGCACACACTGAGGAGGGAGAGCTACATTCCCAGGGATCACGTGAGCTCACCGACCCTCCCGGGGGTTCTGGGGCTTTCATCAAAACAGACGAGGG
The DNA here is from genome assembly GCF_018345385.1 of Vulpes lagopus. Lineage (NCBI taxonomy): Eukaryota > Metazoa > Chordata > Mammalia > Carnivora > Canidae > Vulpes > Vulpes lagopus. The sequence goes on from NC_054831.1 coordinate 133,646,533, forward strand.
TCCAACTGGACCAAGGGGGTGTGGCATGATGGATGCTAGGTATGTGGCTTCCTTTTTAAATTTCTTTAAAAAGGTTTTATTTTGGGCAGCCCGGGTGGCTCAGTGGTTTAGCGCCGCCTTCGGCTCAGGGCGTGACCCTGGGGTTCCGGGATCGAGTCCCACATCGAGCTCCGTGCATGGAGCCTGCTTCTCCCTCTGCCTGTGTCTCTGCCTCTCTCTCTCTGTCTGTCTCTCTTACGCATAAGTAAATAAAATATTTTAAAAATTAAAGATTTTATTTTATTATTTTATTTTATTTTATTATTTTATTGTTTTGAGAGTGAGAGACAGAGCACAAGGGTGGGAGGGGCAGGGGGAGAGGAAGAAGCAGGCTCCTCCCTGAGCAGGGAGCCCGACGCGGGGCCCCAGGGCTGTGGGCAGGTGACCTGAGCTGAGGGCAGACGCTTAAACCACTGAGCCCCCAGATGCCCTGGTGGGTGACTTTCCCCGAGGGAATTACTGGCCTTTACCTGCTGGCGAACGTTCCACTTGTGTCCCATCAGCGCAGCGGCCCCCTGCCCCCCTGACCCCCCGCCCCCCTAACCCACAGCCACCTGGACTCTGAATCCCAGCACAACTGTCTGTGGAAAAGCACCGGGACCTTCTTGCCCCGATTCACAGTGTGATTTGGAGCGAGCTGCTCCACCCTGAGCCTCAGTGGGCCTGGCTGCGCAGTGAGGCCGCCGGGGCGTCTACACTAGCCTGCAGGGTCTATGCTGAGCTGCTAACTTGCAGACACTTGCTGAGCGCTGGGCGGCGGCGGCGGGAGGCACACAGGCTTCCCGCGCGGCCAGTTTCCCGCACCCGGTAGAGGCCCGTGCGTGTGGCCCCGGCGGCCCTCTGCTCCATCGCGTCCCAGGCCCCGGGCCACCTCCCCCCGCCCCGCACCTGCCGGGCACCGCAGCCCACGCAGAAGCCACCGGGGAGGGCGGGATGGGGCCCGTTCCCGGAGGGACGCTCTTCCCAGCGCTGAGCTCTGCCCACGGCCCGCCCCGTACGCACCCAGGTCCCAGGCTCGTGGACACCTACTCAGGCCTCCGGCGCTGGGACAGCCGCGTCCTCCAGAGCAGCAGCGCCCGCTTGAGGGCCAGTCTCCGGCAGGCTTCCTGCAGGGAGCCCCGGCCCTGCTCCTGGGCCGGCGCCTGGACCCGAGCCACCACTCCCAGGCCACGGGCTGGGGCCACCCCAGGGGCTGGGCCGCAGAGAGTCGCGCTCCCTGAGAAGCAGTCAGAGGGTGAACCAGCCAGGTCCCCAGTGACCCCACCTCACCCCCTTTAGGATCCCGCTCCCAGGCACTGCCCGCCCCCCACTGCCTCCGAACCCTCCCCTCCAATACACCTCAAAGATCCCACCTTCCCCTGTCAGATCTGGGGGACAAGGGATGCACATTATCCCTCCACCCCAACTAAGAGCTTCCGAGAGCAGAGGCCACCCCCCTCCTGCCGGGAGAAGAAAGTCTCTGGCCTAGAGAAGCCCATGACTGGGAGTGAGGAGGCGGCCCTGCAAGCCTGCCACCCAGGGCACCTCCTGGACCCTCCGGGCCGACACACCGCACCCCCGAGTGCTCCGGGTTCCATCTCATCACAAGAATTCGAACCATCCCAGAGGGAGCTTTGGTGACACTGCTGGCAGGGGTGGGAGGGGAAGGGAGCTCCTCGGAGTGCCACTGGCTCCCTCACCTGCCTTCTGCCGGCAGAGGGACAGCTGGGTCACCTTGGCTCCATCGGAGGCCCGGAGCCGCCTCATCCGTAGCCACTGCTGCAGACACAGCCTGAGGGTGTGTGCCCGGCGGTGGGCCAGCCGCTCCCGGAACCCGGCCCCTCGTTGTGCGAACCGCTGCCAGGCCCCAAAGCACCTGGGGAGCCGGGGAGGTGCTGGTACTAGTGATGACGGCAGTGACAGCCACCTGCCCCGTGCCGCCGCAGAGGCCTTGGACAAGCCACTTGGCCCTCTGAACCTGTTTGTCATACGTAAATGGGGCAGCTGTCGGGACAGCGTGGGTGCCCCCGGGCCTGGACGCCCGCGTCCACCCTGGCCCCACACTGATGTTTCTCAAATCCCAGGTGTGGGCGCTCACAGCCCTGCTGAGAACCCCCAGCGGCCGCCTCCTTGCTGGGGACAGAACGTCGCCTCCTCTGCACCTGGACTGCCGGGCGGCGTCCTCCGGGCTCCCCGAGCTCCCGCGTCACAGGCGTCGCGGGCCCAAGCAGTCACCCTCGGGTCTCGGCGGAGCCCTCAGCGGCTCGGCGTCCTCCGCCCCGAGTTCTCCCCGGAAACCACCGGGGCCGTCAGCGGGACGCAGGCCCCGGGGGGATCCTACGGGACCAGCAACCCGGTTTCCTCCCGACAGGCGGCAAAGACCAGAACCGGAGGGGACCCCGCAGCTCAGACAGACCGTGGCGACTTGTCCGCCGCCGTTAGCGGGGGACCCCGTCTGGACCCCGGTTCACACGAACTACAGCGGGATGTGCGCGCCGGGAGCAGCTGCACACCCGGGCCGGCCACAGATTTCTCGGTGTTCGGGAACGAACGTTCACTCTGAGGCGTGACCATGGCTCCGTGTGCCTTGTGGGGAGTCCCTACCTCCACAGACGCTCTAGAAGTATCTACAGGCGCAGCGGTACGAAGGGGGCCCTGCTTCAGACAACGTAGGCAGAAGCAGGTGGGGTACGTGAAACAAGCTTTTCAGGAGGTGATTGTCTTTACTTTTTTTTTTTTTTTTTTTATGATAGTCACAGAGAGAGAGAGAGAGAGGCAGAGACACAGGCAGAGGGAGAAGCAGGCTCCATGCAGGGAGCCCGACGTGGGACTCGATCCCGGGTCTCCAGGGTCACGCCCTGGGCCAAAGGCAGGTGCTCAACCCCTGAGCCACCTGGGCTGCCCTCTTTTTAAGATTTTTTAAATTCATTTTAGGAGAGAGAGAGAGAGAGAAAGAGAGAAAGAGAGAGAGCATGAGAGGGAGGGGCTGAGGGCAAAGGAGAGACTCTCAAGCAGACAGAGCAAGGAGCCTGAGTCAGGGCTCCATCCCGCGGGCCCTGGGGTCACTCCCCGAGGATGCTGAGGTCACTCCCCGAGGACCCTGAGGTCACTCCCCACGGACCTTGGGGTCACTCCCCACAGGCCCTGGGGTCACTACCTGAGTTGGAACCAAGAGTCAGATGCTTAACCGACTGTGCCACCCAGGTGTTCCCAGGAGGTGACTTTACTGCAGCTCGGTAATGGGGACACGGGGGTCAGCATCTATTCTCTCTACTTTTGTGTAAGATATAAATGTCTCATCATAAAACAACACAGGAAGAGGCGTCTTACAGATCTGAGCTCTCTCCCTTCCCAACACGTGACTCGGGCGGTACTGGCCCGCACCCTGTGTGACCGCCACGCTTCCAGGAGGGGGGCGGGGGCACCCAGCTTTGCTTGGGGCCAAACCCCAGGCTCTGGGTGGCGTCTTGGGCTCTCAGCAAACAGCAGGTGTTTTCATTTCTTATTTTTATCATCGTTTCTTTCTAAAAAATGTATTTTTTATTTAAATTCAATTTGCCAGCCTATGTATGACACCAGGGCTCAGCCCGTCACGTGCCCTCCTCGTGCCTGTCACCCAGTCACCCCACCCCCCGCCCTCCTCCCCTTCTGTAACCCTGTTTCTCAGACTCAGGAGCCTCTCGTGGTTGGTCTTTATCATCCTTTCTTGACACCAGGAGTCCAGAGCTGCCTCAAAGGGTTGCTCCAGCTGCACCTCGCCCCCTGCCTCAAGGAAGGGTCCCCAGTCTCACATTCTCCACGTCTCCCTACCTGCCGAGCCAGGCTCTCCGCGGCTGAGTGTCCGGCGAGGCCGCCCTGGGTGCGTCTACAGCATGAGAGCGCCAGGCTTCGGGGGGTCTCCCCATCCCCTGTGTCCTCAGTGGGACCCGGGGGTTCTCTCTCTGGGCCTCCCTGTCCTGCCTGGCCCATTTCTTCTGGTGGCACCACAAGAGGAAGACTGTAGAGCGAGGAGAGAGAGCGAGAAGAGAGAGTAGGGAGGCCCCGGACAGGAGGAGGCTATGTCATTCCCTGTCTCCGGGCCTCAGTTTCCCCGTGAGTGAGTGATGTCTGAGAGACCTTCCGGTTCACTCAAGCTTCCGCTGGGGCTGTACTACCCTCAGCGGCACACTGAGGCAGGACATGCGCCCATCCCGTGTGCCCTCGAGCTGGTCACTTCTCTGTGCCTCCCCTCCCCGTCCGTGAACGGGCACAAAGCCCTGCCCAGGTCCCACGAGGCTCAAATGAGATTGTGTCTGGGAAGCGGACCGAGTAGATGCTCAGGGAACACCGCTCGGGAGCCCGTGCCCTGCCCGGTGTGGGTGCTCGGGTCCCCACCCCGCACCCCCCGCTTCCCGGGGCCCACGGCTCACCGGCCAGCTGTCCTAAGGCCTGCAGCATCTGCGCTCCCCCATCGCCTCCATCTGGTCCCGGCCAGGCTGCCGCCTCCTCCCTCTGACTCTCTGGACCGCGAGGGAAGTTGCCCGGAGAGAAACCGATGCCGCCGCGGGCCGGGCTGAGGGACAGCGCACAGTCCCAACCTGGCCACCCGGCGCCGGACAGGTGCAGAGGTGCCCTGAGCCGCCGCTCCCCACCCCGTTCTCCCCCAGACGCTCCGTCTCCTCCCCGATTATCTGAGTGACGGAGGGAGGGCCGCGGGCCTGCTCTTGCCTCATTCTCTTCCAACGCCGTTTGGACTCTTACAGCAAACACGTACAAACCATTGGTATTTGAATGATCGTCTTAGATACGTGGGTCTCGATTTACAAATAAGAACAAACACCACACTTTGCCGCAGTGGAAGACCGAGCAAATGGAGGGGGGAAGAGTCACCCTGAATTTCACCGCCCCAGAGATGTGCACTATCTGCTTATTTCAGCATGGGTTGTTGTTTTTTTTTGGATGAACTACTTATTTATTTTCCTTTTGAACACTGGTAAAAATACACAAAACATAAAACTTACTGTCTGAACCACCTCTAAGTGAGCGGGTCAGTAGTGCTAAGTAATGGTGCCACATTGCACCATTTTTCCTTCTGTACCATTTCATGTGCATAAAAAATATCTTATACACCATTTTTTTAGTTCCTCTCCCCCCATTTGACATGGCATATAACCAATTTCTTCTCGTCACTAAAAATTCCATGCAAATACCCATGAAACTCTTCTAGGAAGGGGGATACCTGGGGAGGGGGTGAACCTTCCAGCTATTTGGAGTGTTTTTTTCAAGTCAAGCACACATTACTGTTATAATTAGAAGTAGCACCCAAAAGTTACTGAAATAAAAAAATTAAAAAAAAAAGAATGGGGAGGAATGTTAAAATCTTGATGAACATCGTATGGAACGGTTGCCAAATGCTCATCACGCTGTTAAATCATAATTTTCTCACTCGCCCCGTGGGCAGAAAGCGGGGGGCGGGGGGGCGGCCCACCAGCACTGCCCAGGCCACACTGACCAACGGACTGCTGGGGGGACCCGGACTACCTGCTGCTCCTGGCGGGGTCCACCTCGGGCCCCCTTCCTGAGGGGTCTTGGCCTCCTCCTGGCCCAGGGCGTGGGGGTCCCGGCCCAGCCTGGACGGGGGGCTGCCCCTGCTTCTGCTGCAGAGTCCGGTTTCTCCACTGGGGAGGAGGGGGAAAGAAGGCTGTCAGCTGAAGCTCCAAGCGTGCCCCCAAGAGGGGACAGGACAGGGACGTCCTACTCCGAAGCCTTGGGTCTTACCCAGACGCTTTCGGAATAAATGAATGAAAGGCGAGACGGAGCCCGCGGTGCGGTGCCTTCCTCAGGAGGCAAAACCCGGGGCTGCACCCCCCCCGGAGCCCCCCTTTCCTCAGGACAGAAGAACACAGATGTGTCCTGCCAGTCCCGGGGGGGCTGACCGCTCGTAGGAGGTCGCGAGCACTCACGCTAGAGCGCTTGCTGTGTGCTGAGCACGGCTCCAGGTCCTTTATGCTTATTAATGGGACCTCACAGCAACCCAGAGGTATGTACTCTTAGTATTATCCCATTTTGGAGCCAAGGAAACCGAGGCGCAGAGAGGTTAAGTAACCTGCCCAAAGCCACACGTGAGAAGTTGTGGAAAAAAGAAAGTAGTGGAGGCAGGATTTGAACTCAGGCAGAGCTGGTTCAGGTGTGCGGGTGGCCCTGGACCACTCGGGAGGTAGACGACAGGTGCCCCGGGAACCTCCTCCCCAGACCTACCAGCCTTTCCTCGCCTCCCCACGCCCCAACCTGGAGGCCGCTGACCTTTCGGAAGCTCTGGGCCAGCAGGGCCCGAGTGTGTCGCCCCCACGCCGCCTCCAGCTGGGCCTGCCGGAGCTGCAGGGCCCCCCGAAGCGCCCACAGGCCTCTGTGCAACAGCTGCCGCCGGCCCCCCGCCACCACGGCAGCCGCTGCCCGCCGCCTCTGCACCCAGCGCCACCAGGCTCTGAAACATGGGGACAGCCACGGCCGGCTGGGGCCAGACCGGGGCTGATCAGGGCTGGCCTGGCCCGCGGCCCCAGGAAGCAACTGGGGCCTGGGCACCCCCCGCGGCACCGTCCACGCCGGTGGGTGGGTGAGGCCTCCTGCTGCAGCAGGCCCGGGAAGCCCCACGGGGAAGCTCCTGCCGCCCGCGGTGCCCCGACGGCCGAGAGTGCCGAGCCTCAGAAGCTTCGGATCCCAGCAGCCACAGCAGCCCCCACCCCCCGTCCCTGTCCTTGGGCCCTGGGGCCCCCGCATGCCCCAGCAGGGACAGTGTGACCCCCCCACCCTGAGTCCTGCGTGGGTCTGCCTCCAGGGCCTGACCTCAGGTAGGACCATCACTGGCCCAGGAGTGTGGCCACCCCCTGTGCCCCCACAGCCCACGGCCTCACCCAGCTGTCTCAGACTCCAGGCTCGCGACGTTTCGGGCTTTTTCCTTGGAAAGCAAAAGGGCAGGACAGAGTTCTCAGGCTGAGAGCAAGCAGGACAGGACACCCTCTGCAAAGCGGGCCTGCCCAAGGTCTCCCTTTCTGGGGGGAGGAGCCAGCTGGCAATGAGAATCCCAGGGTCCCCCGGCCCCCACGCCCAGCCTCCTCTGGCCCCTACCTGCAGGCCGCTCCCTGCTGGGGCTGCATCTGGGGGCCAGGAGGCCGTCGTCTCCTCCTCCCTACTGCTCTGCTCCTGCGGGGCCACCTCCCCGCCTCCCCACCCAGGTGGGACGCCCCGGGCAGCACTGGACCAGGCCCACGAGCAGCGTCTGGCCTCCCTGCTGCCCGCCCCTGGAGGGAGCTGGGGGTCTCGCCTCTGCCAGCTGCCACGTGGAGGCCCCGGGGAGCTCTCTCCTTGCCTCTGGACGCTGTCCTTAGGGGCAAGGCAATCCCCAGCCAGGGTCCCCAGCGTGGCCTCCAGTGACGATGCAGGCCGCCTGCTTGCCTGAGAGCCTGCAGGGCCAGCCTGGCTCCCTCGAGTCTCTGGGCAATCTGCACTTCCCCCGAGGCGGCCCGGGTGCTCCTTCCTCCCACCCCAGGGAGCAAGACCAGGTCGGCTGGGCTGGCGGGGGGCGGCGAGAGCCTGGCCCAAGCTGCTCCAGGGGGCCCGCTGAGCAGGGCCCGGGGCTTCCTGGGACGGTCGGCACCGGAGACGAGCTACCGCTCGCTCCATGTGTCGCACGGAGGCCAGCAGCTGGTGCACGGCGGTGTGGGACGGAGCCTGAGCCCGGCCGTGGACAGGGACGGTCAGGTCCTCCAGGGTGAGCGGCTCCCCCACGAGCCGAGAGGGCCCACTCCACAGGCCACCCCAGGGCCCGGAGTCCGGCTGTGCGCGCCCGTTGAAAGGGGCTGAGCCTGCCGCAGGCGGGACGTCTGGGCAGGGGGCATCTGTGGCCAGCAGCTGGGGTGACCTCAGGGTGGAGGACGGGCAGGCCAGCGAGCCTGGGGGCCGAGGGCTCCCCTGAGCTGCCCCCTGGGGCCTGATGCTCTCCTGAAGCTCTGGCGGGGGGCGGGGGCTGCAGCGCCTTCCCCCAGCCAGGCCGGTGCCCCTCGCGCTCAGGTTGCTCTGCTGGACGGCAGGGTCTCGGGCTCTCCCCTGGGGCCTGGCGGGGGGCGGCAGGTTGCTCTGCTGCTGCGGGCTCGAGTTCATGAGCCAGTCCGCGCCGTCCGTCGGGACGAGGCTGGGCGCAGCCAGGTTGCTCTGCACCCAGCCGGGCTCCCAGCGCAGCACCGCCACCGGGGAGGGCGAGGGGAACCTCTGCGCCCCGCACGTGGGCGCCCCCCGGCCGGGTCCCCTGCCCGGGCCGGCGTCTAGGCTCTTCGGCCATCGCCACTGTTCTGAAGGGAGGAGAGACCGTCAGGTCCGGGGGAGGACGGGTGGCCAGGGCTCGGGCGGCTTGGGGGCCCCAGGTGGGAGCGGGCCAGGGCTCCCCCCGCGGACGGAGTGGCAGTGTGAGTCGGGGCCTGGCTGCGGGGTGCAGGCGCAGGGAGGGCACAGGGAAGCAGGGGGACAGTAACGAGGCCATTAGGGCGTCCTGTCCCGGGTGAGAGACGACAGGGCTGGGATCGGGGGTGGCAGTGACAGGGGAGAGAAGGACTCAGATTCAGATGTGCCCTGAGACTCAGAAGGGGCGGTGGGGGGGGGGGGGCAAGGGGGCCCGATTTCTGGCCAGGGCAGAGGTGACAGGGACAGCACCCGGGGTGAGACCCCCCCGCAACCAACAGCCGCAAGGGAGTGGTCTGGGGCCTCGGGGTGGGGGTCAGGCTCCCCGCCCCCCAAGGCCGTCCCACAGTGGAGACGAGGCTCCCCGGGGCCTGGCAAGTGCTTGGGAGGACCCCGCACCCAGAGCGGGCCGGACTTGCACCTTCGCGGACACCAACCAATGCCCAGAGAGGTCTGGCCACTCGCCCCACGGTCACACAGCTAGAACCTGGAGAACTCGCCCCGAGGATCAGGATCTGCCCTGATTTTGTGTGGGGGCCACTTCCCCTGCGGCTGTGCCAGCTCTTGGCCTGGCACAGACCGCCCGGGGCTCCCTTCTCAGCCGGGGCCCCCGCCAGGCCCAGTGCTGCTGCCCTCCGTGGGGAAGGCCCTGTCCAGTCAGTCCCCGGGACTCGGGAGGCCGGACTGGACTGACGGGCAAGGAGCCCCGGGCCCACGGCCGCCCAGCTGCCCCGCGCCCCCACCCGGACCCACCTGACCTGCCCGGCCCCGGGGGCATCGCGGGCCCGAGCAGCACAGGGTCCTTGCGGCTGCCATCGCGTCTCAGCTCCGCGGGCTCCAGGATGAGGCCAAGGCCACGGCGTCCGTGGTCCACGTGGCGCGTGGTCCGGCCGGTTTGATGGGACGGGTCCTGTAGGGCGAGGACGGCAGGCGCACTCCCACCTGCCTCGCCCCTGCCCCGGGCCCCCCGCACCCTACCCCTGCACCCAGCTGCCCTGAGGCCCGACCCCCACGGGCCTGCTCAGGCCCCACACCACCCCCTTTCCCTTGAATGTGACTCGTGTCCTCCGGCCCTGCTCCTTCCAACGCCGACCACAGCCCCCAGGGGCCCTGCTCTCGGGGCAGCCCTCTCAGGTCGGGGCCTCCCAGACTGCTGGGGCCCACTGCTGCCTGCCGCCGCTTCCCGCCTTCTCCCCGCTCCAGGGGGGAGCACTCCGCCGAAGCTCCAGGCAGGCCCTGACACCAGCCCAGGGCCTGTCCCCTCGTTCCTTGAAGGCTTCAGCCCTGGCCCCTGTTGCAGTCTCCGACACACACCTCCGTCTGGCGCTCGCACCGTCTGCATGGCCACGCCTCTCACTCCTGGCCTGCGGAGTCCTCCATGTCCTCCCCTCCCACCACCCTGCCCTTCGTCCTGCCTCAACCACCTGCTGCCATGGTGCCCCAGGCCCTGCCGTCCTAAATAACTGCACCCACCCCATAATTTCAGTTCCGGGGCCCGCTCCCATCCTCTGTCGCTCAACGCGGTGCTCTTTGTCCCATCAGACGCCCCCCTCGGGTCCTGCCACCCTTTGACTGCCCCTCACCGCTGCTGGCTCACCCTCCTCCCACAGTTTAACCGTCGGGCGGGCGTGTAAGCGCCCCTTGGCACACCCCGGCCCTGGCCCCGCACCCCTGCTCTCTCTGCACACAGGTGATGAGTGGTTTTCACCCTCCTGCTGCACCGACCGACGACCTTGCTCCAAGTGACCGCCTTCGATCCCAAGTGGGCGCACGGGCTGCTGGAGAATCAGACTCTACTCCCTTTCCCCTCCCTCGTAGAGGCCAGGTCACACTTCCTGGCCTGTCCTCAAACCCGGGCCACCCTTTCTCCCCTCCCCGCCCCCCTCCAGCAGACTCACAAAATAGGGCAAAATCAGAAGAGAAAGGCATTCGTTACCGCCTCCTGGCCCCTCCCCCGTCCTGTGGTCCCCTTCCCAGCTGGCCACCCCCCTGCACTCTGGGCGCCATCCCAGGGCCACCACGGTCTCCGAGGGGTCCTTCTGTGAGTCAGGAAAGGCACCTCTGACCCCATGGCCCCACCGCAGACTTAGGTCTGAACCGGGGTGCAGAGCCTGGGGGTGGGACACACACTCTGATGTCCTTGCTCCAGAAACCACCCCTCCCCCCATCAAAACTTCCCTCTTCTTTACTGAATCATTCCCATGAGCACTTAAGCAGGTGGTTGTTTCTTCCAGCTTTAAAAGACGGAAAGCAAGACCCGCCACCCAGAAAACCCAGCACCAGCCTTCCTGAGCCTCTAGGTCCCTGGCCGCCTCTCCCACGGTCCCCACACTCAAATCCCAGTTCCTCTCCCATCCCCACCTCCGCTGACCTCACCGCAATTGGCTCCCCCCGCCCCCACCTGCCCAGAGCTGCCTTCCTCCCTCCCGGTGATCCCCAAGATGCCACCCCCATCCGGGCCACCCCTGGGGCAGCGGCAGCACTGGGACGGTGGTCACTCGCTGGTCCCCTGGGGAACCCCGCCTCCCTGGCTCCAGGATGTCCCCTTCTTGGATGTCGAACCAAACTAAAATGGAGCCCCTTCTGTCAGGGGCAGAACGGAGATGCTCAGCGCAGGTGCATAAAGGACGTTTGGCCTAAACTTAGGGGAATTTACAGGGGAATTTTTTCAGAAATCAGCACAGGGCCCCGGGGAAACCCCAAGCACCAAGCCGGTCCGCTCTCTCTGCACTTCCTCCCTCCCCTCAAGTCCCTTGAATCAGCTCCCTCGATCCAAGTAAGAAATAAGAAAGACCATTAGGTGACCAACCGGCAACAAAAGTCAGATAACTTCCGTATTTATCCCATAAAAACCCCTTACCTGCGAGCAGTGGGAAGGCATCGCCCGCAGCCCTGAGCGGACAGCCTTGCAATGAGCCCGACTCTCTGCTTGGTTTTATTCAGTGTGCAGTTTGGGTTTTGACTGGGTTTTCCTGCCCTCCCCTCCTGCCCACCGGCTTCGTCCCTGCTCTTCCGAGCTCGCCTGAAGGCCCAGTAGCGGGGCCTGTTATGTGAGGGAAGTTCTGTTGGAACACAGCCCCGGCTAGGGATTAAGGCCTTGGTGCTTGCTTGCTTGCTTGCTTTAAGATTATTTATTTGAGAAAGACAGAGACGGAGCATGAGTAGGGGAGAGAGGGAGAAGCAGAGTCCCCGCCGCTGAGCAGGGAGCCGACGTGGTCCCTGAGACCCCAGGACCCTGAGATCACGCCCCGCGCTCCACCCACCGAGCCCCCGGGTGCCCCCCATGGCTTGGCCTGGCTACTCTCTTGGTACCAGGGGCCGGAGAAGTTGGAACAGAAGCCTCCTGGACCTCGAGGCCTAGACATGTGCTCCCTGGCCTTTAGGGATGTTTGCTGACCCCTGTCCTGTGCTATCTGGCCCCCAGTTAGCTTGTGACCTCACCCCGAGTCCCTCCCTTGCGCCGTTCCCTGCGCCCAGGCCTCTCGCTCTCGCTCTCTCCTTCCAGGCAGGCCTGCCTTGGCCCTGGCACCAAGCCCTTCCCCGACCGTCATCCCCGACGCGGCAGCTCCCTGAGGAGGACAACAGAAGCAAGAGAAACGTAGCTTCATCCGAGTCTCCAGCCTGCAGCCCCCGTGGAATACCTGAGCCGGGCAATAGGACGTTCCTGTAGGAAGGCCCGGCTGCCCTCATGGTGATGCTGCATCACAGACGTCCAACAGCCAGACCCCCAAGGTCCTGCAGACGTCGGAGGACCAACATCTCAGCGACAATTCCCGACACACTGACGTCGTCTCTACCCCCGTCCCTCCGCAAACGTAAAAGTCCGTCATCAGCCACTCCTCACAATCCCGGCGCAGCTCTTCCTGCCATGAGTCCTGTCCCCGTGCTTTAATAAAACCGCCTTTTTGCACCAAAAATATCCCAAGAATTCTCTCTTGACTGTTTGCTCCCAAACCATATATCAAATCACGTCATTCTGGTGCCCAGCGTGGGGCCTGAGTCATCTCATCTCCACCCTGAGTCTCGGTGCCACCTTGGTATTTTCTCTTTCTTTACTTTCATTTCAGGGGCTTTCCAAGGAGGTCGGTCTTCCTGGAACACTTTCCTGTGGATTGCTCAGGAGGCAATCCTCCAGCCCAGGCCGTCCTACGCCGAGCAGAGAGCCTGCCTTCCGGCTGGGAGCTACACCCCTGGCCAGAGTGGTAACAAGACCCAGAAACTCGATGCCTTCTCTTTATTCCTATTTTTATTTTTAAGATTATATTTATTTACTCATGATAGACACAGACAGAGAGAGAGAGGCAGAGGGAGAAGCAGGCTCCATGCAGGGAGCCCGACGTGGGACTCGATCCCGGGACCCCAGGGTCATGCCCTGAGCCGAAGGCAGGTGCTCAAACAGAGGCATCCAGGCGTCCCTCTTTATTCCTATTCTTCAAAGATTTATTTATTTATTTGAAAGAGGGAGAGGACACACACAAAGGGAGAAGGAGAAGCAGGCTCCCCACCAAGCAGAGAGCCCGACATGGGGCTCGATCCCAGGACCAAGAGATCGTGACCTGAGCGAAGGCAGATGCCCACCCGACTGAGCCCCCCAGTGCCCCTCCTTTATCCCTACTCTTATACACAGTTGTCTGTCTTGGGCACAGGACAGCCACCTAAGGGACCAGCACGGCAGCCAGTCTTAAGACTCCCATGTGAGGTTTCCTCCTCACCGGGGCTCACGTGATCCCCTCCGCATCCCAGGCCCAGCCACTTCTGGCTGCGAGAACTCCCCCGGGAGCCAGCTGAAAGCAGCACCTGATTGAATTAAAACCCGGCCGGGACCATTTCCTAGGGAAGTTGGCTACAGGGACTGGATGTGTGGGGATGTCGCTTAAACCACATGGATTCCTATCTTTACCGTTTTCTCTCAACATCCTCTAGCACTTCAATTATGTTGGCTAATTTCCTCTTGCAAAACTTTTCTAGCATGTTCCACGGGTTAAAAATGGTGGGTTCTTTGTGGCACAGCATGGCAAGGCGAGGACCCATTTGTAGCCTCGGATGCAATGGGGAAGCAGGGTGGGGGGCGCCAGCATCCGTCCTACAGGGCAGGGATCATAGCAATTTTGTTAGAGGGACACTTTGGGGTCGCTTTGACACCAGGCGGCTCGGATACATCCTATGTGGGATGCCACCAGGGAGTGGCGGGGGGTGGAGGGTTCTTGGTAACAGGCCTTCTAGGCTTCTTTTTCAGTTCCCAAGGACCCTCCCTTGGGAAGCCCTTTTACCCACTGGAAACAAATGGGACTGCAAGATTTAAGAAAGGAGCGGTCTTCCGGAACACTGCGTGGCCTCTCCTTAGGAGACAAGGGAAAACGGTCCGTTAATGGGACCCTGAGCTTCAACACAATCAATCTGCTGGGTCTCTTCTGCAGGACACAGGGTGAGCGGATGGAGGTACCCGGTGGCCAGGCCTTCCTGGCCCTCAGTCAGGGCCCCGAGCTGCGGGCCTCGTAGAATGTGTTTGGTTTTCTAGACTGGCCAGTCTCCTGACACACGGGATGATGTCGTCTACACAGGCTTCCTCCGACCAAACCCAGTTTGCTGGAGGAAACACGGGCGGTCGCTGATGAAGGGGACGCTGCCTCACCGTTGCTCCTGACCGTCCCAGATCCCTCCAGCGGTGTGGGGGGGCCTCTCCCCCCTTCATTTCCTGGGTCAGTGGCTCTGATCATTGGAGCCAATCGTCTTGGGACGGGGCCTTTACTAATATTCCCAAGCAGGTGCCAAAATCCCTTTTGTTTTGGGGAAGTTCCCTGTCTTCTCCAGCCCGACATGGACCTCCTGTTTCCACTTGTTGGTGGAAAGAAAATCTGTCATTTCATCCGTCCAGGCTGAGGGGCTTCAGGCCCGGGAATCCTCTTTCCCTGCCCCCTGGGCTTTCGTCCACCGCCAACCCTCCTGGAGGCGCCTCGGGGGCTCCTCTCCCGCCCTCTCCCGTTCCCCCTGGTTCTGCACCCCCTCGGGGACCACCTGGCTCCCGTGCCCTCCTGGCGCCTCCACCTCCCTGGCTCCTGCCCCTTCTGTCAAGGGGCGAGGAGCACCCCAGCCCTTGGACTTACACCGCCCCCTTCGGATTTCCCGCCATGGACCCATGTAGACCCTGACAATGGAGAACAAACTTTGAAGTGGACCCAGGGGGAACATATTTGATATTTAAACTCAATTTAAGTTTGCTGGGTGAGTGAAGACGTGCCTTTAGAGCTGTCAGCACTAAACCTAAGACTTCTATCCTGCTAAGGTTTACGAAAAGTCAAATAAGCTCGTGATCTCTGTTCCAATCTGTCAGCAAAAAGAGGACTTAAAACGATGGTTGATTTTGTCTGTCTCAAGGGTTTCATGGGTAATCGTTAGGATCACTTTCAAAGGCTCTGGCAACCTGAAGCTTTCAAGTCTCGCTTGGATGAGAAATGGGATTGAATGCCCTGGACATCGAGGTCTTTTCCAAATGAGAAAATATTAAAGCAATGATTACTGGACGCTGGTTGGTGCTTTTGGCTTCATATTGCAGACAAGCTGAGGATACTTGGGTCTGTGGGTAAACACGCTTTGTGCTTTACTGGAAGATTGTACTTCGGCAAAACATGTTTTTAAAATTCTGAAAAGTATGCACAAATTTGCCATCTAGAGAATTCTGGTGTAGTTCACAATTGGTGAAGACTAAAGTTCCTGAGGGTTAAAGTCTTGCTAAATGTAATTAAGACTGATGGAAATAAAGGAAACAACTCTGACTAGAAGAGGTTACGGGGGGGGGGGGGGGGGATCCCTGGGTGGCTCAGCAGTTTAGCGCCTGCCTTTGGGCCGGGGCTGGTCCTGGAGTCCTGGGATCGAGTCCTGCATCGGGCTCCCTGGATGGGGCCTGCTTCTCCCTCTGCCTGTGTCTCGGACTGTCTCTATCATGAATATATAAATAAATAAAAACAAATCTTAAAAAAAAAAAAAAAGAAAAGGTTACAGGGGGCCTGGGTGGCTCAGTCGGTTAAGCATCCAACTCTTGGTTTCGACTCAGGTCACGATCTCAGGCTCCACACTCAGCAGAGTCTGCTTGAGATTCTTTCCCTCTGCTTCTCCCCAGCGTGTGCACGCACGCTCTCTCAAATAGATAAAAAATTAAATCTTAAAAAAAAAAAAAGAAAAAGTTGGGGCTTCTGGGTGGCTCTGTCAGTTAAGCATCTACCTCTGGTTCAGGTCGTGATCCTGGGGTCCCGGGATCGAGTCCCGCATCCCTGCAGGGAGCCTGCTTCTCCCTCTGCCTGTGTCTCTGATTCTCTCAGTGTGTCTCTCATGAATAAATACATAAATAATCTTTTTTTTAAAAAAATGAAGCAGTCTAGATTTGGCTATCTTTGGTAAAAATGACGGTGATTACAGAGAGAAAATAGGTTTCAATAACATCTTTGTAGATACTAGATTTTAATACTATTTTCTGAATTCTTCTGGTTTCCTCAAATATGTAGCTGAAGGGGTCCCCCGGGCACACCCTCCCTCCCCCTGATCCGATGGTTACTAGCAACCCACCCCACAGAACCCCAGGATACATGGTTTATTTAGAGGCTTGCAAGTCTAATACAGCAGGGGATTTAACTCCAAAATGGAAGGGCCCCTACCGGGCTGTATCATGTTCTCCTATGGCCATAGAATCAGCAGGACATTCCTCATGGACTCCTACACCACGAATGAAACCTGTTCCTTCCTCGGAGGAAGCCAGAGTGCCAGCTAACGTGCCTTCTTGTTCCTGTGGGCCCGTGCAAGGCCTCACGCTTCTCTCCAAACAACCATGAAGGACTGGAGGAAAATTTTGGCCCACCTTGGGCTTCTCTTTCACTTAATAATATTGATCTCCTTCTCCTTCTTCTTCCTTTTTGGTGTCTCCCTGCCTGGTGCCAAGACTCCTTCACTGCCCTAACTTCCAGCCCACAGATGATCCTTTCTATTCAGATTCGTATGTGTTCTCTACCTTGGATTGGCTGCCTCTGCCTTTGGAACCTTCTCTATATAAAAGTTCCCCAACTGGGGCACTTGGGTGGCTCAGTCGGTGAAGTGTCTGCCTTTGGTTCAGGTCACGATCCTGGGGTCCTGGGAACGAGCCCTGTGTCAGGCTCCCAGCTGGGTGGGGAGTCTGCTTCTCCTTCTGCCTCTTCCTCCTCATGCTCACTCTCTGTGTGTGTCAAATAAATAAATTTTTAAAATCTTTTTAAAAAATAAATTTAAAAAATGTTCCCCAACTCACCAGTGTTGTCCCGTAGGAAGGGACAGCTCTATGTCCCTATTCAGCAGGAAGAAGTTACAGAGATGAGACCTTCCTCCCTCAGCAACCTTAAAGATTTAAGCGTCAAAATTGGGGAGGAAAGGATGAAGAGAACTAAAGCAAGAGAACTGTAGCTTAAATTAAATCTCTGGGCAGCGCGGCTGGCCCAGCGGTTTAGTGCCGCGTTCACCCCAGGGCGTGACCCCAGGGTCCCGGGATGGAGTCCCACGTCGGGCTCCCTGCAGGGAGCCTGCTTCTCCCTCTGCCTGGGTCTCTGCCTCTCTGTGTGTGTGTCTCTCATGAATAAATAAATAAAATCTTTAAAAATAAATAAAATAGGGATCCCTGGGTGGCGCAGTGGTTTGGCGCCTGCCTTTGGCCCAGGGCGCGATCCTGGAGACCCGGGATCGAATCCCACGTCGGGCTCCTGGTGCATGGAGCCTGCTTCTCCCTCTGCCTGTGTTTCTGCCTCTCTCTCTCTCTCTCTCTCTTTCTCTGTGTGACTATCATAAATAAATAAAAAAAATTTATTTAAAAAAAATAAATAAAATAAATAAATCTCTTTACTGCTCGCAGCCTGCTGCTGAGTACGTGAGACAGAGGGTGATGTTCCTCAAGCAACTCATAGTGATGTTGCATCACAGACGTACAACAGCCAGACCTCCAAGGTGTTGCAGACGTTTCTTTCAGCCACAATTCCCGACAGTCGCCTCTACCCCCTCTCCCCTGGCCCGGCCGGGCCCTCCACAGACGTAAAAGTCCATCATCAGCCACTCCTCACAATCCTGGTGCAGCTCTTTCTGCCCATGAGTCCTGTCCTTGTGCTTTAATAAAACCACCCCCTGTTTTTTGATTTTTGTTTTTTTGCACCCATAACATCTCAAGAATTCTTTCTCCAGGGACACCTGGGTGGCTGGCTCAGCGGTTGAGCATTTGCCTCTGGCTCAGGTGTGACCCCGGGGGGCCAGGGATCGAGTCCCACGGCGGGCTCTCTGCATGGCGCCTGCTTCTCCCTCTGCCCCCGGCTCGGCCTCTCTCTCTCTGTGTATCTCTCATGAATAAATAAATAAATAAAATAAAATCTTAAAAAAAAAAGAATTCTTTCTCCAGTGTTCGACTGTCGCTCCTGAACCGCACAGGGATCACATCATCCCCACTCTGTCCTCTCTTATCCTGCAGGACTTTCTCCCCGAACAGGCCAATGCAGCGGGGCTGCGAGCCAGTCCCCCCCACCCCCTCCCCCGGGCCCAGCCTCTTTGCTTCCACCCTGCGCGCAAAGAGCCCTCGGACGCGCCCGTCAAATCCGCCCCGCGCCCGAAGCCCTGGGTCCCTTGTTTTAGAGACGAGGCCCTGGGACTCCACGGGGCCACCTGCCCAGCAGGGGCTGCGGAGGCGCCCAGGCCCGGGCCCAGCTCCGCGGCGCATGCTCAGAACCAGGACCGCCCCGCCCCCACCTCTTTCCGAGGGAGCCCGGAGGACCCCCGCCCCCGCGGGATCCCTTCCTGCCCTGTGCCTGCCGGCTGAGTGCTCCTCCCCCTGCCCTGTCTGCCCCCCCCCCCAGCTAGGGACCTCAGAGCCTGCCCTGTGCCCCCCTCCCCTCACCCCCGGCGCACCTGCCCGGCTGAGTGCTCCTCCCCCTGCCCTGTCTGCCCCCCGCCCCCCCAGCTAAGGACCTCAGAGCCTGCCCTCCCCCCGCTGAGTGCTCCTCCCCCTGCCCTGTCTGCCCCCCGCCCCCCCCAGCTAAGGACCTCAGAGCCTGCCCTCCCCCCGCTGAGTGCTCCTCTCCCCGCCCGTCTGCCCCCCGCCCCCCCCAGCTAAGGACCTCAGAGCCTGCCCTCCCCCCCGCTGAGTGCTCCTCCCCCCCCCCCCGTCTGCCCCCCGCCCCCCCAGCTAAGGACCTCAGAGCCTGCCCTCCCCCCGCTGAGTGCTCCTCCCCCTGCCCTGTCTGCCCCCCGCCCCCCCAGCTAAGGACCTCAGAGCCCTCCCCCCCCCCCCCCCGCTGAGTGCTCCTCTCCCCGCCCTGTCTGCCCCCCGCCCCCCCAGCTAAGGACCTCAGAGCCTGCCCTCCCCCCGCTGAGTGCTCCTCTCCCCGCCCGTCTGCCCCCCGCCCCCCCAGCTAAGGACCTCAGAGCCCTCCCCCCCCCCCCGCTGAGTGCTCCTCTCCCCGCCCTGTCTGCCCCCCGCCCCCCCAGCTAAGGACCTCAGAGCCTCCCGGCCCTCCCCCCGCTGAGTGCTCCTCTCCCCGCCCGTCTGCCCCCCGCCCCCCCAGCTAAGGACCTCAGAGCCTGCCCTCCCCCCGCTGAGTGCTCCTCTCCCCGCCCGTCTGCCCCCCGCCCCCCCAGCTAAGGACCTCAGAGCCTGCCCTCCCCCCGCTGAGTGCTCCTCTCCCCGCCCGTCTGCCCCCCGCCCCCCCAGCTAAGGACCTCAGAGCCTGCCCTCCCCCCCGCTGAGTGCTCCTCCCCCCCCCCCCCCGTCTGCCCCCCGCCCCCCCAGCTAAGGACCTCAGAGCCTCCCGGTCTTCCCACCCGAGAACGGGGGCGGTGTTCCTGGCCTCCTGGACCGGCTTCGGAGTCCGTCCGCCTCTCTCGGGGCCTCCTTCACCCCCTGGGGCTTGAGCCGGGGGCGCCGTTGCTGTCCCGTCCGCGGAGGGCTAACGACCCCGGCGGGGGAGGGGCGCCAGGGAACCACGGAGCCTGCAGGTGCACGCGGGGGCTCGCGGCGGGGGCCGCGGGGCGCGATGGGGCGACCAGCCGAGCACCAGGGCCTCCCCGAGGGTCCCGGCCCCGCTGCGCATCCGGTGGCGAAGCGCGGGGCCTCGGGCAAGGGCTGCCCTTGCGAGACGGGAGACGCTGCCGGCCTCCGGGTCCCCCTGAAACGGCCCGGAGTCCCCCGTGCCCACTCCTCCGTGTCCCAGAGCCCGGAGGTGAGCCAGGCGTGCCCACCTGCCAGGCCTTTGCCCAAGCTGCTCCCAAGGAGCCTGCCTTTCTACCCTCTGTCCAGATGCGTCGCTTTCCCGGTTCCAACCGAGACAGGAAAGGGCACTTGGCCCCGGGTCAGAGGACCTGTAAGGCCATCGTTCTGCTGCTTGTGCCCTAAGGCCGGTCCCTAACTCCTAGGACCCTCACTCAGCTTCTCATCTGCAGCCGAGGGGTGGTATCGCCTCCTCTGCCGTCCCACCGGTTTGAGGCGAGCCTTTACCAAGTAACTGCCGAAGAGCCTCCTAAAAGTGAAGCAGTTCTGGAAGGAGGAGGAACGATTACCTCCTGCCCGAGTCTGTGGGTCTAACGTCTCCTGGATCTCGTCGACCACCCGCCCCTTCCGTTCTTCGGATCTTGGTGCTCTTTTATCTCAGGTAACACTTGATGCCTTGAAGGCGAGTTGGCCTGATACTAATGCGGCTACACCGGCTACACCAGCTCTCTTGGGTCATCATTTGCCTGTTCTGACTTCTTTTTTTTTTTTAAGATTTATTTTTAGGTAAACGCCACACCCAACGTGGGGCTCCAACTCAGGTCACCGAGATTAAGTGCGGCGCGATCCACTAACTGAGCAGGTCTGGCACCCCCGCCTGCTTGACGCTCTTTCCTTCTCGCAGGGCACCCTCCTGTGTCTGTGTACCTCGGGCGCGTCTTTCGTCAGCACAGGCAGGGCTGGGGGTCTCTAGGGAGTCATTTACAAAGGAATGATCGTGACGTGCATATACAAAAACCATCTTATTTTTGTGTTTGCTAATGGTCCAACTTCATGTTTCTTTTTCCTCCTTTCTCGACTTTTTAAGAATTGATCAAACAACCGCCACAACAACAGGGGAGTTGATCAAGGCTCTCTCTTCCCCACCGGCCCAACACTGTCCTGGAAGTTGCACATTCCACCTCTATTCTTTCATGGTTCTCGAGACACTAATTTGGCAGAATCTGAAGTTAATCCAGTGTTTACCCTCCTTGCGGACAGAAAAGGACTTTATCACACTGCGTGCCTGGCCAGCTCCTCCCGCCGTGTACCAGGACGGTTTTGATCACTAAATCGTGTTTACTGTTTCCTTGTGTACGTCAGCCCTTCCTTATGGAAAAATGCCTTCGGAAGATGCTTCAGATGTTTCTGTATCAAAGGTCTGTTGGTGACAAACTCTGTTGTCATTTCTCTGAATAGGCCTTAATTTTCCTCATTCCTGAAAGGTAACTCCTAGCACACAGCTGCTTCCGCACCACTCTGAAGATACCAGCCCCCTGTCTTCTGACTCCTTTTGTTGCTGTTGAGACATCGGTTGCCCATGTAATTGTCATTTCTTTTAGGACAACATCTTTTCTACCCGGTTGCTTTGGGGATATTTTTATTTATTTATTTATTTATTTATTTATTTATTTATTTATTTATGATAATCACAGAGAGAGAGAGGCAGAGACACAGGCGGAGGGAGAAGCAGGCTCCATGCACCGGGAGCCCGACGTGGGATTCGATCCCGGGTCTCCAGGATCGCGCCCTGGGCCAAAGGCAGGCGCCAAATTGCTGCGCCACCCAGGGATCCCCTTTTGGGATATTTTCAATTTAATTTTTAAATTAAAAAAAATTCTTTTAAAGTGATCTCTACAGTCTGACACGAGGCTTAAACTCATGACCTGGAGATCAAAAGTAGCCAGTCAGCCGCCTCCGCTCTCGGGATCTTAATGTTCATGTCTGGTGTCCTGAACCACTCATTCTATGTTTGCTATAAAGCGGTGCCAGAACCCTTCCAGGTGTCCAAGATTAAGCAATGCTGAACAAAGGGCCACCAGGATGACTATCAATGTGGATTTCTTACGTGCGGGGATTGTTTGGCTTCCCAAATCTGCATTTGGTGTCTTGTCTGTTCTGGAAAATTCTCTGCCATTATTCCTTTGAGTATTGCCTCTCTCTCCCAGGGGCTCCTTCCGAACTCCAAGGGAGTTATGTTGGATCTTGTCCTGCTATCCTCTGTTTCTTTACGAACCTTTCTTATTTGTGCTTTTTGGTATATTCTGAGCAATTTCTTTGAATACATCTTCAAGGCTACTATTCTTCTGGTGTTTCTATTCTATGAATTAAGCCATCCATTGAGTCTCTAACTGTTCTATTATTTCTGGAAATAATAGAGTCAACGGGTTATTATAGAACATTACCATGTCAACAATCCTTTTTTTTTTTTTTTCCTATTTATTTGTGGAAGTTCTATTTATTTCCTTTTAAATTCTACTTGGCTCCCTAATCTCCACATTGGCACATTCTGGCCCTAAAATCAAGAAGTCTCCATGTACCCCTTGGCCAAGTCTCCTCTTTGTGGGCCTGTGTCCCAAGCTATGAAATAAGGTGGATGTAGAACAATTGTGCCCTACCTCAGAGTGGCGGCAGCGGTGGTGGTGCTGGCGTGCTCTGCCAGACCTGCTCTGTCTTATTCCCTGGCCAAGATTTCTTTTTTAATCAAGGGTTTGAAATTAAAACTTTCAAACTGCTGGGCTGTGGGAGCTCGAAGCTTCTCTTGAGTTCAAGTCTGTGAATCTGAGTGTAGATTTTTGATATGGGGGCACCTGGCTGGAGCATCTGCCTTGGGCTCAGGGCATGATCTCAGGGTCCTGGGATCGAGTCCTGCATCGGGCTCCCTGCATGGAGCCCGCTTCTCCCTCTGCCTGTGCCTCTGCCTCTCTCTCTGTGCCTCATGAATAAGTAAAATCTTTAAAAAAAAAAAAGATCGTTGACATGGTAATGCTTTATAATAACCTGTTGACTCTGTCAACAGTCTCTACATTAATAGGTATGAACATGAGCCCTCAACTACCCGGAGAACTGGACCCTCAGGGCTCTGCTGTTGCCAGTGAGGAAAACTTCTGTTTTATAATTTTTTCAAAACTTGTAGAAAGCACTCGATAAATTATTATGGAATTGATCATGAATGAATAAATGGGTGGATGGTCAGACAGACTGATGGGCTCAGGACATGCTACCCCCAAGGCCTGGCACCGTGGCGTGTTGAACATCTTACCCTGAGCTTTTGGGGGGAAAAATGCCTGAAGCAAGAAAGTCACTCTGCCCCCGTCCCCTGAACTTCCCTGAAACAAGCCCTAAATCCCCTAGGTGAAAGGTATCCGCGTGCCGGGGAGAGAGGACATCCTTATCACCAGAGACGGGGGTTCCTCTCCGAGAGCTCTGCCTGAACCAACCTCGCTAGACTAACCCTGATCTTCCTGCTGCGTCACCCTCACTACCCCAGCCCAGTCCCCACCTCTCAATTCTTCACGCGTTCATCGTCTCGTTGTGTGAAAGGCACAAAACCGTCCTTCTGTTGTGAAGGTTCTCATGTACGTGGGAAAGTTCGAGAAAACGCACATGCTTTTCTCCTGTTCGTGTTTGTCAGTTTCAGACTTTCAGACCCAGCCAGGGACCCTCGGAGGACGGAGGAAAGCTCTCTCCTCCCCTACGCTCGTCACCCCCTCCCTCTCTCAATGATTAACACGGTCACAGCACAACGAGAAACACTGATGTCACACGTTTTCAGATCTCACTGGTCCCGGGGCCAGGCACTGGGACAATCCCCACTTCTCAGATGAGGAAACCAAGTCACAGTGAGGGAAGGGGCTGTCCTGTGTCTCGTACAGCCGGTCACGGGGGGCAGTGGGGATTTGACCAAAGCTTTCTGGCTCTAGGGCCGTTCTGGAGGGGGAGGCGGGGAGAGCTGGAATTTCCAGGCTGTTCTGGAGACTCGAGGCAGGATGAGCCTAAGGCGGGGGCCCCTGCGGGGACGGCTGGCTCTGGTCCAGTTCCGGCCAACAGGACAGGACAGTGACCTCTCCCGGGACCAGGGCTTATCTCCGGCTCCCTCATCTGGAAAGCTCAGCTTTGTGAAAACAAGAAACACAAGAGTTGGGAACCGGACAGGTGGCTTCAGCCCTCACCAGCAGGAGACCGGAGGCAAGAGGAGTTGGCAGCCTGCGGTCGAGTGTCCAGAGCGGCAGACGCTACAGACTAAAAGGCGGAGGCTGGCAAGAGTCTACAGGGACGCCGGGGTGCTCAGTGGTTGAGTCCCGCGTCGGGCTCCCCGCAGGGAGCCTGCTTCTCCCTCTGCCCGTGTCTCTCATGAATAAACAAATATTTGAGAAAAAGAGTCTACAAAAGCTGGCCTTTCTGGAAGAGCAGGCTGTTGAGACGGTCGGTCGGAAGCTCCATTCCCGTCTGGCCCTTCCCTGGACCCGGCCTTCCTGCCGGGGCCCCCAGCCAGGGGCAGCTGGAGCTCCGAGCTGCTCGGGCCCCAGGCCTTCTCCTTCTTACACCCCGGCCACGAGTGAATCCTGCCGCTCTGCCTCCAAAACACAGCCGAGGGCTGCCCTGTTGGGAAAGGCCGCCTCCTGCAAGCTGGCTGCATCCCACTCGCCGGTCACAAAGGGGCCTTGAGGCTGGAACACTTCCTTACCCAGAGATGCAGAGCCCACGCAGGCGGAGCTGACCTTGTCACCCGTGTGGGAATATCTTACTCTGTTTCAAGTCCAAGGTTTGCTCTCTTGTTCTGCTCAAGCATGCGTGTCATGTGGCCCCCGGCCCACGCCACTGCTGCGCCTGTCCTCGGGGAGGGGAGCGTCCTCCCACCGGGGCCGGAGAGGGGTGAGAGTAAGGGCGTGGGGGTTACTGCTGGCCAGGGGGAATGACCCCCCCCCCCCCGTCCCACCGAAGCTGGTCTTGTCCTTTCTCGGCGCGAGTAGAGCGTGGTCCGTCCAGGGCGCGCCTGCCCCGCTGCCCTCGGTGCCCCGACCTCCAGCACGCAGTGGGCAGGACTCGGATGTCCCTCCCTGGGACTGAGAACGGGTGCGCGGTGTTCTGTTCAATGTGGCCAGCAGCACCCCCACCTCTCCCCGCCCGCCCGAGCCAACAGGGGCCTTTCAGAGTGTAGGTCAGACCGTCAAGCCCTCCAGCGGCCCCAGGGCACTCAGAACAGGCCAAAGTCCCCACATGCCCTCCTAACCCTTTGCTACCGGGTCCCTGCTGCCCTTCTGACCTCATTCTTTCCTCCCTCCCTTGGTTCCAGCCACGCCGGCCTCCTGACTGTGCCCGGAAACAGGCTGGGCAGGCACACACATGCTCAAGCCTTCCCGCGAGCTGTTCCCCTGCCTGGAAGCTCTCACATCAAAGGGAATCGCCTGGTACTTGGGGCTTTTTCCCCGATGTTGGCAGCCCCAGCAGCTAGAGGACTCCCAGCTCCCACAGGCTCTTGGTTGCTTGTTGAACGAATGCTAGAATGTCAGTTAGGAGACCTGCTGTTTGGAGAGGGGGCACCCCACTGGGGGCCCTCGCTGTCCCTGGGCCTCGGATCAGGGCCCTGCTCTTGCAGGCCAACCGTCCAGCTCCCGGGGCCACTTGGCCTGCGGGTTCGGGGAGCCAGAGTAGCTGGGAGGTTCAGTCGCCGTCCCCCGAAGCCGGAGCAGCCCCTGGCCAATGACCAGAAAGCCCAGCTCCCCTGCTTCGCCTCAAGCCAGACACTGCATTCAGGGTGTGCTTCTGGGGACCCCTACCTAAGACAGGGGCCCTCCCTGCACCCCCCCACCCCTGTAAAGATCTGGTCTGATTTGAGGATCTGGGACTATGAGGACCCAGAGTCTCTGAATATACTCTTCCCGCTGCTTGACACAGGCAGTTAGCGGCCCCCCCACTGCGTCCCCCTCACCTTGTCATTCCCCTTGAAAACCTGATATATTCACAACATACACACGGGCATGTGCGGCGCAAGCCTGCCATGTGCCAGGGGCTGGTGTAAGCAGGGGACCCAGAACTTGCCCCGGAGGCCCCACCTCCGCCCCCCAAGGCTGCCCTGACCACGAGCTTGCAGGGTCCTCCCTTCTAGCCCACACTCCTCTAGTTCACCACCTACTCGCTCATGAACGACACACGGGCTCGCTTGGCGGGTTTCAAGTTCATGCTAACACGTCGCAGGGGCCACTCTGCAATCTGCTCACACGGGGGGACCGACGTTGACAGAAACAGGTGTGGTTTATTCACACACGCGGGCTGCTGAGCCACATCCAGAGTGCACGTACCGTGGATTATCTATTCACCCCCCTGACGGTGAAGCTGCCCCCGCTCGGTGTCCCTGGGTGCCAAGTGCAGGTCCCTCCCCATAGGACCCTTGTGGGGCTCCTGCCTCCTGACAGACTCCTGAGGTCTGTTCCCTGAGAGCAGGCTCCAGGTTCAGCCCCGCAGCCCTGGCTCAGCAGCAGCAGGTCCTGAGCGCCCTCGGATGGATGGACACGGGGCGTGGGGGGTGCGTGCCGGGGACAAGTGGGCCGGCCTGGGAGAGCGCAGGCACTTGGTCCAGTCGACACAGGGTAGGAGCCTGGCTGTGGGATGCTCGGGGCTTCTGGGTGCTGGTCCCCGTCCCCCCGACGGCAAGACCCAGGGTCTGCCCAGAAGAGGTCACCCCCCACCTACAGACCCCACAGCACCCCAGGATCAAGGAGCAGCCCACCAACTGTGCCGCCACTTCGGGAGCTTTCCAAGGGCCGGGCACTGCACGCTTCCCCTGCATCACCACCCCGGCAGCATTATTAGCTTCTTTCCAGAAGACACTGAGGTCGGAGACGTCAAGTCGCTCGAGATTCAAGCCGGTACCCGAGCCCTCTGACTCAGACACATGGAGGCCGCTGGCACCACGCAGCGCCCTCCACTGCTGGGCCTTCGCTGGGCCAATGCGGGGTGCAGGGTGGGCCCGGCTACCCGTGAGGCCACGTCCTCCCACAGCAGACAGGGCAGCTGAGCCCCGGTTCCCTGCGGACTCAAAGGGGAAATCGCAGGCAGGTCCAGGCACGGCCCGGCTGGGGGTTACAGGCTCAAAGTGCACGTAGCCACGTGCCCCGACGCCAACACCGGGCTTCAGGAAGGGCCGCCCGAGGCTGTGGTGGGTCCCAGGTGCCATCCCCAAGCCCAAGGACCCCACGCCACAAGCCACCAGGCAGCGAGCCGGGCTGCTCCAGGGCTGAGTGCAACCTGCAGGCAGCTCAGAGGCCAAGAGCCATGGGCAGAGCCTGGCTCGGGCAAGACTGGGACGGGGCTGCACGGGGCAGCTGCGGGAGGCGATGAGACCCCAGGTTCCCGGCCCTGGACCAGCGAAGGGAGAGGCGGCTGCAGGGAGCCTGGGATGGGTGAGCACTCAGGGCACCTGATGGGGGTTGGGGACAGGGGAACGTAGTCCAAGACAGGGGCGTGGGGTCAGGAGTGTCTCTGGGATACCACCCGCGGCGCAAGGGGGGTGATGCCGCTGGGCCATCTCCGGGCTCCACCACCCTCGCCCCTGCGCTGCGGCCAAAGCCGGCTGGCCTCAATACCCTTGCGGGGAGTGGCCCCTGCCCTCTGAGCCTACAAAGGGGTCCGCAGGCACCTCTGGTGACTCAATCGTCTGGTAGTCACTGCGCTCCTGTGACGGCCCAAGGAAACCTGGGGGGTCACAGGGGAAGGAGAAAGATGAAGGGTGAGGACTCGGGACATTCTACTGAGCCCCAACCAAGATCCACCCCCGACCAGGAGGGCACTGAGACGCCGAGGGGGTGACAGTCCCCAGCTTTTGGCCGGTGCGCTAGTCCTCCTGTAACCCTACACAGCAGGTGTTCTTTTTATCTATCTATCTATCTATCTATCTATCTATCTATCTATCTATCTATCTATGTATGTATCTATTTAATTTTATTTATTTTTCGAGCGGGTGCTCTTAACAGATGGGGAACCTGAGGCTCCAAGAGAGGACCTGACTGGCCCCGAGCGTAGAGCCTGAAGCTGAGGGCATTACGCCAGGGTGGCGCGAGCCTGCAGCCAGTGCCCTGGCCACCCTGCACTGGCCTTCCCGGAGCAGCCCGCGCTCAGCGCTCTCTGCCCTGGGCCCGCAGGGTCCTCCCCGCACAGTGGACACCACGTGACTGTGCAGAAGGCCCAGAGCTGGCACTCGCAGAGCCCAAGGTGTCAGGGGGGCGGACTCCGTGTGCCCATGCTCTTCGCTCCCCTCCTGCCCTGCACACCGTCCTGTGACCCAGCACAAGTCCCAGGGGCTCTGGGCGCCCGCTCCCTCATCTGTCCCATGGCAAGAATGTTCCTGGCCGTCCCCAGCTGCAGGCCAGGCCAGGGCAATGCTGAGGCCACAGGCCGCTGCTGCCCAGATTCAGCTGCTCCCGCGGGCAGGTTGTGGGCCCATCGGGCCTCTCTCCTTGGGAGGGGACAGTGGAAGGCCACCGCCTACCCTCTCCCCGCCTCTGAGAGAAGGGACGGGAGAAGCATGGGAGGGAGAAGAGGAAAATGGGCCAGCCACCACGAGGAGGGGGGTGGGGGCAGCGGCGGGCCAGGGGATGTGGCCGGGACGCCCCCAGACAAAGCGCCTGCGGTTCCGTGCCCGCCGGCCGAGGCTCCGTGGCCCAGGCCAGCAGCTCCCGTCCCTTGGCCGCGGAGCCCGCGTGCTGCTAGGGGGGCTCTAGGCCCGGCGCCCCGCAGGAGCCTACCCGCCTCGGGCTGCAGGCTGCCCCGTGGCATCCGAGCTCCGGTTGACACGGGGTCTGGGCGCGCCCCCAGCTCTGCCCGCAGCCTGTGCGCTGCGACACGGGAGCCTGCATTCCCACTCCCCGGCATTCAGGGGCCTCGCTCCCCGGCCCCACCCTCGGACCCCTGACCCCGGGGCCAGGCCCGCTCCCTGGGGCAGGAGCTGCGGGTCAGGCGGGACAGAGGGGCCGGGGGCGGCGGCCTCACCCGTATACAGCAGGCGCTCACCGCCGCGCTCCCGGTACATGTGGTAGACGAAGCAGCAGGACAGGGGCTTGAGCAGCAGGCTGAGGATGGCCATGCCCGCGCCGAAGCGCTGCGTGTCCGAGAAGCCCGTCCGCTGGTAGAAGATGCTGAGGTGGACGATGTCCAGGAAGACGGTGGCCGCCAAGCCGCCCAGAAACTGCAAGACAGAGGCACGCGGGCCTGTGCCATCCGCTGCCACGCGCGCCAGCCCGGGCGCTCCGTCCGCGCTCCCGTGTCCCCGGGCTGTGCTGGACGGCAGGTCGGGCCACGGGCAGGAGCCGCGGGTGAGACGCCCGACCGAGGGTGACACCGTTGAGCGCAGGGTGGACCCGGGTCTGGACCTAGCCCGTCACCACTCCTGCTCTTCCCTGTCCCTGAGGCCAGGATGGGGCACAAGACTCGGTTCCAGAACCTTTGGGATAGAAGGTCCCTCGGGTTCCCCAGTCTGTCTCCGCCGTGGGGAGCTCCTTCCTCTGCAGTCACCCTGACGGGCCCTTGGGGCACAGTGGGGCTGGGGGAGCGCCCCCGGGACAGAGTTCAGCACGGCTGCATCTGCTCTGACCTCATGACGGAGACGAGCTCCCCGTTGGTGGGGCTCCCAGCCGCACCCCTCCCTGGAGAGGCGGGTTACTGGGCACGTGCTCCAGCGCCCCCGAGGAGCGGGACACTGGGGCCCCTGGGGGACCCCACCCATGCTTCTGTCGGGGCGGCCACGAGGGACTCTAGGCTCTCGGAGCCAGGCAGGCCGGGTGAGACACCTGGGAATGGGGGGCGGGTGGGGGCGTCAGGATTGGGATGGGATGGGTGGGATGGGATGGGGGGCTGCGGCCCCCCAGGCCGGTCACCTCCCGCTTCCCCCGCCTCACCAGACTTATGGCATCGATGGAGTCCCGCTGAGCCACGGCCCACACACCCACGGCCAGGACGGTGAAGTTGGCCCAGGGATAGGGCCCCGAGAATGTGATGCAGCCCCTGTGGGAAGAGGTCCCGTCAGGTGCCCACCCTGCAGGTGCCCCCCCTTCCCGAGGCCACTGCGCCGGGGTCCCGGGCCCCTGTGAAGAGGCTGGGGTGCTCGCTCTCCTCCCGCCCAGCTGGGCGCTGGAACCGGCAACAAACCCCGTCACCCCTGCTTCCCAAAGGGACCCCGCTCTGGCCCCCGCTGGCCGCATGGTCCCCCCCCCACCAGGACCCATCACCGGGGGCCTGGCCCCGCGGGCCCCGGACGCCCACTCCTGCCCTCTGGCCCTTCCCTCAACAGAGGCGACTAACGTCACCGGGTGCCGCCCCTCGTCTGCTGAGTCTCCCACAGCTTCCTGCCCACGTGCCATGAAACACAGACCCGCCCCGTGGCCCGAGGAGCCCTGTGACCCGAGGGGCCCCATGACTCGCCGCCGGCCGCCTGCGTGCGCCGCCCTGAACGCGGGGCCTGCTGTGCCGCTTGAAGCTCGGCCCCGCGTGGACGCCGGGCCCTCGCCCTGACCGCCCGGTGTGACGCGCCCCTCGGCTCTTCCTCACTTGGTGCCGCCCCGTGTGGTTCCCGGGGTGTCGTCACCCACTACCTCTGTGGTCGTCAACCCAGCGAAAATAGTTAACACGGAGCCCCCGGGGGCGCCTGGCCCGTTTAGCCGCTTTACGTGAACTCAGGGATGCGTGTTTATGGTAACGACCCTAGAAAGGAGGCGCGAGCTGTGCCCTCGCTCTGAACATGAGGGAGGAACCCAGGGCCCGGGTGGCTCGGCTGGGGAAGCATCTGCTTTGGGCTCAGGTCACGATCCCGGGGTCCTGGGAACGAGCCCCAGGTCAGGCCCCCTGCGGGGCACGGAGCCTGCTTCTCCCTCTCCCGCTCCCCCTGCTTGTGCTCGCTCTGGGTCAAATAAATAAAATGTTTAAAAAAAAAAATGAAGACGAGGAAGCTGGGCCACGGGGAGATGACGTGCCTCGGCCCAGGCCGCACAGCCCCCAGGTGTGGGCTCAGGGGCCGCTGCAGAGGCCGCTCCAGTTCAGAGCAGAAGGTGAGGGGCGCCGCAGCCTTAGAAGAAGTCACCTGACTTCCTGCTCCTCAGAAGCGAGTGCGGCCCCGACCACAACCCGGAACCCCGGGACTCCTGACCCTGCTTCCCGAGGTCATCCGCCGTGACCGTGTGCGACACTCGCAGCCGCCCCACACGGGCAGCGTACTTGGGGGGCTGCCAGAGGCGCGGGAGCTCAACGGTTCCCAGCGCTGGCTGGACAGCGAGGTCGCCCCGGCAGCCCCACGGCGATCGTGGAGTCGCCTGACACCCTCGGGCCCCCCTTGGCGGCAGGCCCCGGGGGCTGGATGGCACGACACGCCTCCCCCCCCAGCCCCATAGGCAGGGGTGTGCCGTCCTTACAGATGGAAACCGAGGCCCCAGGGGGCGGGACACTCGGTAAGGTCACCGGCTGCACCCCGGCTGTGCCAGGCCCTGCTCAGATGCGTGTGAATCCTGAGTCGGCCGTCTCTGGGCAGGACTTCGATATGGGAAAAGGGGTCCAGCCCTGCGCCTCGGGTCGTGAGCATCTCCTTGAGTCACCCACAGGTGCTCGGCCCGGTGGCTGCTCCCAGACACCCTCAGTAAGCCATCGTGCCTATTAGTGTCTGAAGCTGTGCGTTCACCGCCCGGTGACCTCACACGGGTCAGTTATGCCCTCGTCTTACGGGTGAGAGAACGACGCAGGGAGTCCCAGTGACTGACCCGAGGCCACAGACACGAGGAGCTCTAGCCGCCCCCTACCCCCAGCTGCCTCGGGGAGTCCAGCTGCCCACGAGACCAGCCCCCTGGCTTTAGCACCTCACGCCCTCCAGACACGAAGGCCTGGGGAGGAACCAGAGTCAGCCAAGCCCCAAAGGGCAGTGCCTGGAGGAGGGTCTGAGCCGTGGAGACTGCCCTGGGCCGGCCACCTCCCCGAGGATGACGGCTTGAAGCCTCGATGGAGGGTGGGGGGGAGGTGGCAGGGATGGCAAAGGCCTCTGGAAGTCGCCTGCCCCACAGACAGTCTTGGAACACAGGGTGCTTGCTGATGACGTTCTTGACAGAGGGGCTGTTTAGTCTTAGACCTGGCCAGGAGACACGCGGGTAAGACCAGGGGACACGTGGACAGGATCCCGGGAGGTACGTGACCCAGGACCGGGCACCTGCGGAGTCACTCACCAGACCGTCAGCAGCCAGTGAACCAGCAGGATCATCTGTGGGAAGGAAGGAGAGAACTGTGAGTGAGACGCCCCCCAGGGCGGGGGGGCTTGTGGAGCCAGGAAACACAGGAAGCCCCTGCCTAGGACCTAACAAGCTTTGCAAACACCTGTTGAAATACAAAAATCCACCAGCCACACTGAGCGAACCAGGCTCAGGTGAAGGACGACGAGTGAGGCCAGGCCTGGGCTGCCGCGTCCCCTGGGGCAGCAGACGCCCACAGCCCCACCTGCTCCCAGAGGCGGGGGCTCCTCGGGGGCACCTGCCAATCGGCTCTGGCATCAGCGGATCCCTGGACTAGGAATGGCTGGGGGGGGGCGTGGGACTCCATCCACCGAGGCTGCTTTCTTGGCACAGCAGAGCTGGGGTATGGTGGGGGGGGGCCACCTGCGTGCAAGGAGCAGGAGAGCACCGGGGGGGCCGGGGGAAGAGCCAGGGGAGGGCGGCGGGGGGCCCGGGAGGAGCAGGCCTTGGGGATTTTAGCTCCCCATGCATCCCCATGGAGATGATAAAAGTGCTAATGTCAGTGTTAGAAAGCTTGAAATCATTTGGTGCACTACTTGTTAGGCTTATTCAGCCCTCATTGAGGTTTTAGCTGGAAACTTAAAGTGGATGTGTCATATGTAAAAAAGATATAATAAAAAACCAGGTCTGTAAGAAGAGGAATGTTTTCTAATATATTAGCTCTCTGAGAATGAAACTGCTCTTACAGCATGTAAGTCACGTTCCGGTTTTCCTTTTTCAAATCTGGTGGAAGTTTTCAGGAACGTTGCATATAATATATACTATTTGTATTTGTAAAAAAAAAAAAAAAAAAGCGGAGCACGGATTTTATCTGAAGTGCATGGAGGGAAGCCACAGAGGGCTTTTGTGCAAGGAAGTAACTTGCTGCGGTTTAAGGAAACAAAACACAACCCCCCACCCCCGCTTTTTTCTAGATTTCTGCGCTATCCCATCCCTTTCACCGTCCCGGATGTGTTTAAAATAACAGCCCTCTTCGTGGAACTTGTCTCCACTGCTGGTGACGGCAAGGGCCCGGCTTGGAAGTGGAGGAGGAGGCGCAGATGCCATGGGGAGGGCAGGGTGCTGCCGGCGGCGGGCGGAGCTTCAGGAGGAGGGCGCTGGGTGCCAAGGGACAAGCAGGGCCCAGCCTGGCAAAGGGGAGGGGCAAGGTGTGCGAGAGCCACAGGTGGAAACACAGACGGGGAGGCAGGAGCCAGAGCCCGGGCGGGGGGCGGGGGGCAGAGAGCAGACCTGGACCAGCAGGGGGCCAGGGCCCCCCTGACCCCCACGGGGGCTTCCCCGGGGTCCCTGTGGTAGAGGGGGGCCTTGGAGGAGTCACTCAGGGGATTGGGGGGTCGGGCTGGGGGGGACGCCGAGAGCCCGGGGGAGGGCACACAGGGCGAGGCCGTGCAGGAACAGCCCAGGCTTCCGAACCCCGCAAAGGGCAGAAGGGCACCTGCTGGAAGGAGTCGTGGCCGCGGAGGGAAGAG
Organism: Vulpes lagopus; assembly: GCF_018345385.1. Lineage (NCBI taxonomy): Eukaryota > Metazoa > Chordata > Mammalia > Carnivora > Canidae > Vulpes > Vulpes lagopus. The sequence continues at coordinate 133,679,730 of NC_054831.1, forward strand.
CCCCGCGAGAAGAGCCCCGCTTGCTGCGCACCCCGCGGCACCCAGCCCGCACGCGAGCCTTTGGAACAGACGCCACGATCGCTCCCCTCCTACAGAGGGGAAAACCAGACTCAGGAAGCTGAGGCTGCCCCGGGCTCCCCGGACGGCGGGCGGTGGGCCTAGGGGTCGGCGGCGAGTGTGACCCAGGCTCCCAGGGTCCAGGCTCCAGGGGAGCTGCCTGAGCCGGTGGCGACCAGGGCCCAGCACCCGCCTCTGGGGAAGCCGCTCTGTCCCCCCGGGGGGCCGGGCTGGCGCTCCGGGCGCGTCCTGAGGGCCGCACACCCTCCATCCTGTGCGGGGAGCGGAGGAGCCGTGTGCAGGGGAGAAGGCCGAGGCCCCTGACCGCCAAGCCTCTGGGGGCCCAGTGCACTCCTCACATTACAAAATGGGGACACCGAGGCACAGGAGGCTGAGGTGCTAGGGTGTCCTTTCGCAGAGGCTTACGAGACGTGACCAAATGGGGCTACGTGTCTCAGACATCTAGACTGTCGGCCGGTGCCCCTGGCATCTGCTTGGCACCCGCCTGGGGACCCAGCGGCGAGTGGGGCATACGTGGGGCTGGGCGGCCCTCCCAGAACCTCATGTGGCGGGAGACACCTGCTGAGCAGATCATCACCACAGAGTGAGGGGTCCAACGAGACCACCTTTTTTTTTCTTAAAGATTTTATTTATTTATCCATGACAGACACAGAGAGATGCAGAGAGAGAGGCAGAGACACAGGCAGAGGGAGAAGCAGGCTCCGTGCAGGGAGCCCGATGTGGGACTCGATCCGGGGACTCCAGGATCACGCCCTGGGCTAAAGGCAGTGCTAAGCCACCCGGGCTGCCCCAATGAGACCGTCTTTCCGAGGGAGATTCTAGTAAAGGAAGAGGAGCCTCCTGTACAAGGGGAGGGGCAGGGGGGTTACGAGGCCGGTGAGCGAGGTGGGCGTCAAAAAGAGATTTCACGGGGCACCTGGGGGCTCAGCTGATTAAGGGGTCGGGTCACGATCCCAGGGTCCTGGCCGGAGCCCGTGTCAGCTCCCAGGTCACGGGCGTCTGCGCCTCCCTCTCCCTCTGCCTGTGCTCTCTCCCTTTCCATCAAATAAATAAAATCTTAAAGAAAAAAAAAAAGGAGAGCATTTTAAGCAGAAGGGGCAGCACCTGCAAAGGCTCTGTGGCAGAAGGCAGCACGGAACATTCTGGAAACTGGAAAGATGCCAAGGTGGCTGGACAGGAGACCGTGGAGGGCACACAGGAAGCGGGGGTGGGGGGGCTGGGGCTTGTGGGGAAGAGTTCTGATCTGTATCTCAAGAGCCAACCACTGGCCCCCCCCCCCCAGTCTTGACAGGAAACCCTGCCCACAGAGGGGAGCCTGCCTCAAGGCCACACGTGACCGGCCGCAGTGGTTCTGGCGTCCGCCTTTCCCACTAAGAGCAGACCCCGGGGAAGGAAGCACAGGGCAGGGGCTCCTATCACCACCTTCCGTCTAAGACTCAACACCTGAGCCTCCCCCCTCGTTGGCCTTTATTCCAGAACCGTCTCCATCTCCAGGCGCTCTGGCTCCCACCTCCAGACCACGCACACGGCGGGGCTCCAGCACGGGGCGCTTCTGGGCCCCGGGGCGCCTGCGTGATGAAGGGAGGGTGAAGGGCTGAGACCCGCAAGCCGGCGGGGACGCGAGCTGCCGGGGGCAATCGCGGTGTCACCTGTGAGACAAAGACTTTGCCAAGAGCTAGAAAGACCTGGAATACGCAGTGGGCCCCTGCCCGAAGCCCAAACCTCTGCCGTCTGTCTCGGGGGGAGAGCGACCCGGAACTGGGCCGCTGGGTGCCCTCCACGTGACATCACTTTCATTTTATAGTTAAGAAACTTGGCAGCTTTGGATCGTGTCTCAGCCCCCGGGAGGAGAAAGCCCCAGAACACTACGCCTCCTCTCCCCGGGTGTCCCCATCTTTGTAAGGGGAGGGAGGGCACAGCCACGCAGGCCTGCAGAGGCCCGACGTCCAGGAGAGCTCCCAGCAGAAACCGAGCCATGTGGGCCAGCCCCCGCGACCCATGAGGGCCCCCCGACTCGTCTCAGCACAGAGAGCCACGTGCCGGCTGCTGGGGAGGTTTCTGGTAACCGGGGGGACACCAGGGATCCCCAGGTACCGCCTGAGACCGGGGGAGGGAGGCACTGGGCTCTGACAACGCGGCTGGGCAAGAGCAGAGCCGGGGGCTCAGGACTCTTCACACAGTGCTCGGCCCAGGGGCTGCCCGGCTGTTCCCCAAGAGACGGGGGCGGGGGGAGCCAGGGCAGCTGGGGTCGTGGGGTGCTGCCCTGGACGCCTGGGGTCTGGTCCAGAGGCCGCGGCTCTGGGTGTCTGTGCACTGGGTTCGTTCTCTGTGCAACAGAGGCCACCCTGTCCCCCCCATGTCCCAGTGCGGTGCCTCCCGCGCACAGACATGGTCCCGCAGGCACTGCGCGTCCACGCACCGACCACGGGTCCCCACATGGCTCAGGCTTCCTGCACCAGCACTAATGACGCAGCTCCCGCCCCCGACCAGGACCCGCTGTGTCTGCACTGCCCCGAACACGCATGTGTGTGCGTGTATGTGTGTGCACGTGCATGTGTGTGTGTGCGTGTGTGTGCACGTGCATGTGCGTGTGTGTGTACGCGCGCACCGACGCTCTTAGCCCCGAGGCGGCGGGACATCCCACGGCCCACACCCCAACGCTCAGATACACGGCGCTCGGTGCAGGCGTCCGACGGCTCTCGGGTCTAATAAAAACGCCAACGCCCCCCCCCCTCGTGGAGCGCGGGATCCTCCTCTTGTCACCCTAGGACGGAGCGTCTATTCTGATCCTCTTTCTTACGGGGAGCAAATGGACACTCCGGAGGTCGAGGCCTGAGTCACACAGCCGGTGAGCCGCAGGTGTGCCCACGCGCAGGGCCTGGAAGAGCAAGGGAAGGGCGGCGCGCGCAGGAGGCTGAGCCAGAGGGCAGGCCGAGGGCAGGCCCGGGGCCCAGGGCAGGACCCAGCCCCGCGCTTGCCACAGAGGGCCCCGGGCTGACCGGCGCGGGAGGGGCACACTTCCTAGGCAACCCGTTTGCATTAGTCCTGCGTAAACGTCCAGCGGCCTGCGGAGGGGTGGCAAGCCCCCCAGGGTGGCCGGGCTGAGAGGCCCACGGCAGCACCCCCGCCCCCCCGCGGCAGCAGTCAGGTGGGGCTTCGGAGCCTGGCCCCGGGGGGCAGGAGCCGGGACCCTGAGCAACTCGCCGAGCCCTCGAACTGCTGTTTGCTCTTCCATAAAGTAGGGCCCATCGTGCCCGTGTCGTGGGGTTGTTCTGTGGAGCCTGGGGCCCAGGGCGGTGGAGGGGGGCGTCAAACACAGGACACAGAGGGCACCTGGGGGGCTCAGCGGTGCAGCGTCTGCCTTCGGCCCAGGGCGTGACCCCGGGGACCCTGGATCGAATCCCACATCGGGCTCCCTGCAGGTGGCCTGCTTCTCCCTCTGCCTCTGCCTCTCTCATGGACAAATAAATAAAATCTTTAAAAAAACAAAAAACCACACAACAATAGCCTGCCAGGCGGTCAGCCCCGTGCACGGCCCTGCTCCCTACTACCATCAGGAAGTCGGCTCCCGAAGTCCTTAAGCCCGCACGCTACCCTACAGCCTGGACCTTCCTCCCACCCGCCTTTTCTGGAAAGATCTCCCAGACCGAAGCCTATTCCTTTCTAAGCCTGTCACAATGTCACGTCTCCGGCTCAGGACCTGCCTCACGGATGGGCCTCGGTTAGGGACAGCCCTTTGTGTGAAGGGCCTGGGGCAGCTGTTGCTTTCGCCGGCACCACACTGGCCACTCTGGCTGGGCTGGGCACGACAGGCATTCAACCAGTTGCCAGACAATGGAGGGGGTGCAGGCCCACAGGGGCGCATTTCCCCAGCCCCCGAGGGGACCTGACTTCAGAACATCCCACTGAAGTGCCTACGAGCAAGGAGTCAACAGCCACCCCCCAGGATGCCCAGATTTAACGACACAAACACAGAACGCTCAGTTTCGAATGCTGGTTAATAAAGCCTCTGTTAGGGTGCCCCAGACCCTGCCTCGGATATACTTATGCCAAAAAATTATTCATTGTTGACCTGAAATTCAAATCCAACTGGACGTCCTGTATGACACCAGGGGCAACTCTGGCCCCTCGCGGTCTCTCAGCACTTATTTGTCTCTGCCTGGTACCAGCTAAGATCTTTGGAAACGTGGGGTGCTGTTGCCTAAGCCAAGGGAAGGGCCGCCCGTCTCACTCGGGGGCACAGAACGTCGGCACAGCCCAGACCTGTGGGTGTGCTTGGCCTGTCAGGCCCATAAAGTTGCTCAAAAAAAAAAATTTTTTTTTTAAAGCCCCAAAGACAGCTCCCGTGGCTCAGAGGTTTAGGGCCGTGTACGGCCCAGGGCATGACCCTGGGGTCCCAGGATTGAGCCCCAAGTCGGGCTCCCTGCATGGAGCCTGCTCCTCCCTATGCCTGTGTCTCTGCCTCTCTCTGCGTCTCTCATGAATAAATAAATAAAATCTAAAAAAAAAAAAAAAAAGCCCCAAAGAGACTAAACCCTCCCGATGGATGGAAGGAAGGCTTCAAGGCTGAAGTCAGCCCTAACTGGTGGCCAGGAAAGGACCTGGCCTTGAAGTCTGCCCCAGTGGGTTCAAAGCCTGACTCTGCCACTTAATCCCGGTGGGACCCTGGCAGGTTACTCATCTGACCCGAGCTGAAGTTCGCTCACCTGCCAGGCAGGTGACAGTATCAGCTTTCTCGGGAGGCGGCTGTGATCAAGTGAACAACCTGGCAAGCCACAGACGCTCCAGGAACGAGTTTCTGCAGCTCTGCCTCAGCGGGTGCTCCCCGGGCAACGGCTTTAGGCGAATCTCGCATCAGAGAAAAGGGCGCGGGCATGGACCCCTCACTGCCTGGCGCCCCGCTGCCCCGACCCAGGTGAATATTGATACCCACCCCCCCCCCCCCCCCCCGCCCCTCGGATGCCCTCGGGGAACCTCCCTGGCTGGAAGCTTCTGATTAGAGAAAAATCTGCCCCTGGGGAGTCGTAACACAGACGCCCCCCAGTAACCCAAGCACGGGTCTCGTGTCCTTTCCTGGTCCCCCGTGTCTCCCTTTCCATGCTGGACACCACGGGGGCTAAATGCTTTGTCACTGGTGAGTAAGAGGGCGTCCCTGGGTATAGTGTCAGAGGGGGCGGCCCGACACCCCGATGGCAGGTCTGGGCCAAGCTCCCCACCTTCCTGGGTCGCCGATGCTGCCCGGGAGCCGCCGGGAGGGAGCCCGTGGGGCCAGGGGCGGCGACAGAAAGAAGAAGCCGCTGGCATCTGGAGGGGCGGAGGACAGGCCACAGGAAGTGAAGACACCCCAGGAAGCCTCGCAGTGTCCTCCTAGGGCCCAGGGTCGAGGTTTGCTGCTTTTAAGTAACTTCTATCCGCTGTTCCGGGTCTTAGGAAATAAGGGCGCGGGAGCTGCAGGCGTTGGAGACCACGTGTCTGGGAACTGCGGGTTTTCTTAACCCGCGGACGCCGGCGAGGCGGGCGCCCCGGGCCTGCGGGCCGCGGGCGGGGTCGGGCGGGTCGCGGGCCCCCGAGGGCAGGCAGGTGTCCGCCCGGCCCGCGGGGCTCTCGGGGCCCCTCCCGGCCCCTGGTGCAGGCCCAGGGGTCGGCGGGGTCAGCCGGGGGAGGGAACGCGCCGCCCCGCCCGGCCCCCGCGGGCCGCTCCCCGGAGCCCTCGGCCGCGGCGGCCGCCTCCCCTCGCAGCCGGGCCCAGCAGCCCTCGAGCCCACCGCTCGGGGCCCGCACCCCGCACCCCGCACCCCGCACCCGGCCGGAGGACAGCGACGCCCCCGCCCCGCCCCGCCCCGCCCCCGCCACCTTGAGGTTCACCGTGGGCAGCTCCATCCCGACGCCGGCCCAGGGCACCTGCGCGGCCGCCCCGGCGCTCCCGAGCTCCGGACTCCCGCGAACTAACTTGGCGGCCCCGCCCCTACGCCCCGCTCGCCCCGCCCCTGCGCCCCGCTCGCCCCGCCCCTGCGCCCCGCTCGCCCCGCCCCTACGCCCCGCTCGCCCCCCCAGCCCGCCCCGCTCACCCCTCCCGCCCCTGCTGCCCCGCTCGCTCCACCCCTCCTGCCCCGCTCGCCCCGCCCCTCCTGCCCCGCTGGCCCCTCCCGCCCGCCCCGCTCACCCCTCCCGCCACTCCTGCCCCGCTCGCCCCGCCCCCCCGCTCCGCTCGCCCCGCCCCTCCTCCCCACTCGCCCCTCCCGCCCCTCCCGCCCCGCTCGCCCCGCCCCTACGCCCCTACGCCCCGCCCCTACGCCCCGCTCGCCGCCCCCCCCCAGCCCGCCCCGCTCACCCCTCCCGCCACACCTGCCCAGCTCGCCCGGCCCCCTGCGCCCCGCTCGCCCCGCCCCTCCTGCCCCGCTGGCCCCTCCAGCCCGCCCCGCTCACCCCTCCCGCCGCTCCTGTACCGCTCGCCCCGCCCCCTCCTGACCCGCTCACCCCTCCCGCCCCTGCTGCCCAGCTCGCCCGGCCCCTGCTGCCCAGCTCGCCCGACCCCTGCGCCCCGCTCGCCCCGCCCTCCTGCCCCGCTCGCTCCTCCAGCCCGCCCCACTCACCCCTCCCGCCGTTCCTGTCCCTCTTGCCCCGCCCCTCCGCCCCGCTCGCCCCGCCCCTCCTGCCCCACTAAGCCCTCCCGCCCGCCCCGCTCACCCTTCCCGCCACTCCTGCCCCGCTCGTCCCGCCCCGCCCCGCCTGCCCCGCTCGCCCCGCCCCTCTTGCCCCGCCCCTCTTGCCCCGCTCGCCCCGCCCCCCGCTCCGCTCGCCCCGCCCCTCCTGCCCCGCTCGCCCCGCCCCGCCCCACCACGTGAGGCGCGTCACGTGGTCTGGCCCCCGGTCGCTAGGCGACGGCGTCGCGCCCTCCGGGTTCCCGGCTCCGCCGCCTCCCGCGCAGGCCGGCAGAGGGCGCGCGTCTTGCCCGGGCGCGTCCCAGCAGGTGCATGGACCGGACGCCCTGCAGCCCAGGACCGGGGCACCGTCCAGGGGCGGCGGCTGATGCCTCCTCCCGAGGCGCCCCCGCCTCCCCGCCCTGTCACCCCTCCCCATCCCAGCCTCACCCATAACCTGCCCCTGCCCCTCGGGAGCCGTGCGGGTTAGACGGACTCCTCCGTTGGTGGCGACAGAAGCCTCTGGCCCTGGCTGGAGCGGCGAGGGGGACCTGGTTCAAGACGGTTGGCGCAGGGGCATCGCCGTTAGGGGGACAGGGAGGGAGCCCGCCCCCCGGGGCACCAGGCCGCCTTGGGAGCTACCAAGAGCAGCGGTCAAGGGCGGGGAGAGTCTCCCTACACTGAGCAACAGGATTCCAGCACCGAGACACCAAAGATGGGGGTGGGGACGGTGCCCGGGGGCAAAGCCGGGGACCCCCACTCAAGTGAGTGCGATTCTTGCTAAAGCTGGATCCTGCGGGCCAGCAAGGACAGGGGGACACAGGCCAGGCCTGGTCGGGAGGGAGGAGGGCTCGGAGGAGCCTAACTAGAATAAGGTCAAGGAGAGCGAGCGTCTTTGTCAAGGTGAAGTGCCCAGAACAGTACCTGCCACTTAGTAAGCGAGGGGGGTACACATGAGCTGCTGTCATCGCCGCGCAAGGTCATCACCATACACTGGGGGGAGTCCGCTCAAGTCTCCTACCAAAGCTGCAGGAAAACGTAGCTGGAAAACAGCAGAACATCTGTAGGACGCACCTGTCTCCAGAAGGAGGAGAGAACAGAAAGATTTTACCTAAACACTGTCTGCCCCTTGTAATTGTAAGTGGGAAGAATTGCGGAAAGGAAGGGCGGGAACCCGGCACCTCTCTTAGCCATTAGCCTCTCCCCACCCCAAATAGGAGCATTGATTCCCACTCCCTCCCCTCACCCCTCCCCAGCCCACCCTTCACCGTAACCTAACTGTAACCGGAGAACATTTTCATCTGAAGAACACCCGCTTTCCTGAGCATCACTTGGGGTAGGGGTCCCCCCTCAGGGTGGGTCTAGGTGCTTGCTCCCGTTCCTGGGAGGGAGAAACCAGGTGGGAGGCTGTGAAACAACCTGGGACTGGCCGTGGGGAGTGGGAGGGTCCGGAGAGCCTATCAAGACTCGCAGACTCTCTCTGGACACAAAGAAAGGGGGACCTTTTGCAGGGCCTCGGGGCTCACGCAGCACCTGCCACTGTGATCGAGAGCTGGGAAATGGCCACACACCGAGCTTGGTTTTTCCAGAGTCAGCACACAGGGGAACAGGTGTCTGTCTCCTGGCTTTGCCACTTACTGCTTGAACTTGGGCAAGTTGCTTTGCCTCCCTGTGCTTTCGTTTTTTCACAGTAAGATGAGGATAATAATGGTCCCCTCCCTCACAGGGCTGTTAGGATTTGCTGATACATAAAAAGCCTTTAGAACAGCGCCTCGCAGGTAGTAAGCACTACATCAGGACTGGTTACTATTGCTATCGAGTAGTAGGCGTTTTTTTTTTTTTTAAGATTTTATTTATTCATTAGAAACAGAGAGAGAGAGAGAGAGAGAGAGGCAGAGACACAGGCAGAGGGAGAAGCAGGCTCCATGCAGGGAGCCCGACGCGGGACTCGATCCCGGGCCTCCAGGATCATGCCCTGGGCTGCAGGCGGTGCTAAACCGCTGAGCCATTGGGGCTGCCCGCAGTAGGCGTTGTTAATGATTGGTTATGTGATATCTTAGAAGAGAGTCATTCCCAAATAAATGGTGGATATTATAACATTATATTATTTATTAATTCTCTTCGTTAAAAAGGTTTTAATTTTATTATTTTTGGAAGGATTTTATTTATTTGACAGAAAGGACGAGCAAGTACAAGCAGGGGGGGCAGCAGAGGGAGAGGGAGAAGCAGGCTCCCCACTGAGCCGGGACCCCCCCCCCTCCGCCCCCGACGTGGGGCTCCATCCCGGGACCCTGGGATCATGACCTGAGCCGAAGGCAGATGCTTCGCCCACTGAGCCCCCAGGTGTCCCTATCAGTCCTCTTCTAGGAGCTAGTCCCCTTGCCCCGCAGGTCCTCGCCGCGTTTCCTCCAAGCCTCTGGATGTGTAACGAGACCGCCGTCGCCTCAGGAGCACAGTGCACCCCGAACAAGCCCCGGGAGTATGGGCGACATTAAGTACTTCATCGGTGGGAGGCAGTGAGACCCGCTCAGTCACAGTGACCCCGTGGTGTAGGTGTCATCCCCGCCCTTCGGTCCAGCAGGGCGACTGAGGTGAGGACACGGCAGGGTTTCCCGAGGCCCCGGTTGGTGGGCGCCTGGCCTGGGCCCCGGAGGGCGGGCTCCGGCCCAACGTTCGGCCCCTCGGGCTAGAGCCTCTGTGTCCGGGAGACGGCGCCCAGGCTGCGCTGCGAAGGCTGGGGCGAGCGGGCAGCGGAGGGCACCAGGCGGGGGCCGTGCAGTGTCCCCGCGGCTCCCGCGGTCACTCTGCGTCCATCCTGGGCTGGCGGCCTGGGCGAGGGCCCGGCCTGGTGGCTGGACTTGGCGGGTCGCTCTGGGGCAACAGAGGAACGTTCCGGCTCTCCCAGGAGCCCGAGTTTCTGCCCCGAGCCGCTCCTGATCCCCCGCAGAGCGGATCCCCGGGGCTCTGGGGTCGTGCTTGGCGAGCAGGCGGGCGGAACCGGGGGCTCGTTTCCCGCACCCGCACCGGTCCTGTGTGCCGCGGCCAGGCCTTGCCTCTGCGCCTTCGACCCAGAAGGACGTGCAGGATGGACGCTTTCATCCGCTCACCCGCCCGGGCCTGTCACCCAACACCTGTTTGGGAAAATATCCAGGAGCAGAAGGACCGGGTCACGTGGCTGGTGTCGAGTCACCTTTTTTAAGAAATTGCCAGACCGCTGTCCCAGACGCCGGGCACCCTATCCTATTTTCTTTGTAGCGCTTATCGACGTCTGAAGGTGTGGGCCTCTCGGGCTACCTGCGGGCTGGTTCTTATCTGCCGCCCGCCCCCCCGCCCCGTGTGCCACAGGGGGTCTCGCTCGCGGTGCTCAGCCGCCCACCTGGCGCGCAGCAGTCCCTGGGGGTGAACCGACCCACACACCAGCCGACACGTGCGTGTGCACCGCTTCCTCCCATCACAGGACCTGGACGACCTGCCACCCACCCCTCGGCCTGTGCTCAGGGTCCCGCTGGGAGTCAGGCTCTGCCAGGGCGGTGGGGGGGGGGACCTCGGGCAGTGGCCCTGCCTTTAGAAAGGCTCTCGGCTCTCTTTTCACATCTCACGTGGCGGGGCGGCCACTCCTGCTGTGTTACCAGAGAGGCTGTTGCCACTCGGATGACTTGGCCAAGGTCCCAGAGAGCAAAGCCTGCCTGGGGGCCGGGTAAGGAAAACGTGCCTTTGCCCTGTCTGCCCACGGACGCCGGGCACTTGGTGTCAGGCCCAAGCCCTTCCGCGGTCCCGGAGGTGAAGGGGGCATGAGGAGCCGCGAACTCCCGCCGCAGTGACAAGCGCGTCGACTTTAAACCCTAACGTCTTTCCTAGAACACGCAGGCACGATCCAGGTGACGTAGGGGAGCACGGGCTCGGCCCCGTGACGCGCAGTCCTTTCCCACGGTGTTGGAGATGCCACCGGGTCTGCCGTCTGCACCTGCACATTCCCGTGGCTGCTCAGAGCCCCATGGACAGTGCCCGAGCACACGAACCACGCAGGAAACACCTAAAAAGAAAAGAAAAAAAGAAAAAAAAAGACATAGAATAACAACAAAAAAATTGAAAGGCCCCAGGCCTATGCGGCTCCATTTACTCCTGGTCTACCCTCGCCTCTGAACAAGCCAAAGAAATGATATTCCCACTTTCAGGGGGGAAGCTACAAGGTTGACCATTCTCTGAGTCTTGTTCCAGGCCCCAAACGCCTGACCACACCCGAGAGGAACCAGACCCCAAACATCGTCCGGGACATTGGCTTCGACAAAGCTCGGCGGACGCGCATCAATGCCCCTGTTTGGTGGTTTATGGAATAACACCTGTTACTCACCCGTCACTCGTCTTTGGTCGGACCCTACCCTGGGTTCCCGAGGGAACTCGTACCCCAGCCTCCTTTGCGGTGTAAACCCCTGCCCCAACTGACGACGGGCTTTGTCTTTTCTGAGTCTCCCAGACGCCCCGTCTGCTATATTCTGTGGCTCACGTTGTTCGTTAAACTCTGCTTTCGCTTCCCTGGCACATGCCTGGGTGAAGCCAGGGACCTGCTGGTGGGTCCTGCGGGACCCTGCTCTGGGTCCTCGGACGCCGGCATCACAACCGCTGTCCCATGTGCTTCCCGTGCATGCCGGGGTCCTCTGGGCAAAGGTGTGTGTTTGGGCGCCTGCCCTGCCTCCTCCTATAGCAAAGCGATTTGGGCCACACCGAGCCACAGGGTGACCGCAGGGCTCACGTGAGATGATTTATTTATTTATTTATTTATTTTTAAATTTATTTATGATAGTCACACACATACAGAGAGAGAGAGAGAGAGAGGGGCAGAGACATAGGCAGAGGGAGAAGCAGGCTCCATGCAGGGAGCCCGACGTGGGATTCGATCCCGGGCCTCCAGGATCACGCCCTGGGCCAAAGGCAGGCGCCAAACCGCTGCGCCACCCAGGGATCCCACGTGAGATGATTTATGTAGCACACCTGGCGCAGCTCCTGGCTCGTCATAAATGCTCCGTAAGCAAAGAGCTGCCCTGCTGCTATAAACACACAAAAAAAAACAAAACCCCAAACGAACCCCATAGCATCTTGCAGCGTCTCCCAGCAGGTCCTGGTCCACGATACATCCTGCTGAATGGAGGCACAGGGGCGACCCCTCTGATGGACAGAAGATGCCCATCCTCCTTTTCCTATTAGAGGCCTCTGCGTTCTGGCCCACGGCCACCCCCCCCCCCCCCCGCTGCCACTTTGCATCTGTCACTTAATCTGCCACCTAATCCCTCCAAGTTTTTCTCTGCATCCTGACAATGAGGACGGTGATAATCAGTCCCGGGCGCCGAATATGAAAAGGTTTTTGAAGCTCCTTCCCACTAAGGTCCTTTGGTTCTCAAGGCGCAGGAGGCCCACAGCTGTGATGCGGCCCAGCCACTCCCTTTCCGGAGCCGGCAAATCAAACTGGGAAGGAAAAGAGCCGAGAGCGTCACCAAAACACCATCGTCGGAGAGTCACACGTGCCTGTCAGAAAGCAGGAACCTCCGCTAGATCCGAGAAGGGCCTGGACGCAGAGCCGTGGGCCCTGGTGGCGCAGGGGCTGTTTCTGGCGTCTGACCTGAGACCTGTCCTCCAGGGTCTGTGTCAGCTAGTGTCCATCATGCTGGCTCTGTGTTTCTCGGCCTAAGGTCCGGGGTTAGGGAAGGCCTGGGGTCTGTGGGTCAGTGTCGGCCTTGGGATCTGTGCCTGTGCTCTTCCTTTTTTTTTTTTTCTAACATTTTATTTATTTATTCCTGAGAGACACAGAGAGAGGCAGAGACACAGGCAGAGGGAGAAGCAGGCTCCCTGCAGGGAGCCCGATGCGGGACTCGATCCCAGGACCCCGGGCTCACGCCCTGGGCGGAAGGCAGATACTCCACCCCTGAGCCCCCAGGCGCCCCCGTGGCTGTGCTCTTCTTTCTCCTCCCGAGGGCCAGCTGCCGTGAGCAGACGGCCGGGCACGGGCAGGGGCTAAGGGCCCCGAGTGGAGCCCGGTAGGACTGGGGTCGGGTGGCTCTCTTGGGCTCCCAGCTTTCACTCGCTGTCCTTCAGCCCAGAGCCTGGTTGATGCCAAGACACCGGAAGCATCAAACACCACTGTGACTCGTCAGGACAGTCACCGCGTCGCAGCTTACTCGGATCCAGGAATGGGACACGATCCTGGGGCAGCACGGGCCCAGAGGGAGTCGGGTTCTGCTACTTCTCCTTTCTCGGGTTTTCCAGAGGTGCCCGGACAAGGCTGGGAGGTGCGAGAGGCCTCCTCTCTAGAGGACACTTTTGTTTTTATGATTGGTCAAAGCACAGGGGGGCAGGTTCCAAAATATGTGTCCCAACGACTCAGAATCCATCGGCATCACGGCCGACGTCCGTGGGTCCCAGTCAGGTTCCTCGAAACCAGCCTTGAGCTTTAAAATGCAGCCCGTGATTCCCGGTGTCCCTGAGGCTTCGCCGCCTGGTCGGGGTGCCGTGATCCTCGCTGGCGGGAGCCCCGTCCTGGCAAGGCCTCACCAGACCTGCCCCATCCCTCCAGAGCCCGCGCTCACGTCAGGACCAGAGAACGCATCAGAATGGCCCACGGGGCTCTCGGGTCCAGGTCTGCGGGCTCCGTGAGGTCTCACCTTCCTCCGCTGGGGGCGGGCAGCAAGGGAGCCTGCGCCCGTGCGGGGGAGACAGAAGAATGGGGACATGGGCGCTGGGGTCAGGCAGCCGGGCCCCTGAGAGGGACCTCGACCCGAGGGGCCTTCTGGAAGGTGGCCCAGGGGAGCCATGCCCTTCGGTTCCGGCCGCCCAGGGCTGGGGCCTGCCCAGCAGACCTCCTGTTCCCTGCTGGCCCTGAGCAGCCTCGGTGGCCCTGGATGCACCGGGCAGCCCCCGTGACCTGGGGTATGGGCGGGGTGGAAGGGGCAAGCGGGACAGGTGCCCGACTCCTAGTAGGTGCTCAGCAAACTCGTGGCACTTGAGAGGCAACGTGAGACGGGGGCACGTAATCAGGTCCCGGAGTCAGAGAGGCCCGGCTGGGGCTCCTGGTACCTGCTACTAAGCAGCTGCACCGCTTTGGACAAGTGGCCTTTATCTCTCGGTGCGGTGTGTGCCCCGCTCTGGGAGGGCGGCTCTACCCATTTGCAGCTGCACAAGGGGAGGGTGCCCCCCACCCCCCGTGGGTGCAGCCCGGCAGATGAGCTCACGTCCCGCTCCGGGCACACCCTGAGGCAAGGTCAAGGCCCTGCGTAGACAGACACCAGGACCGCAGTGCGCGGGGCTGGCCAGCCTGGCCCTCTGGACGGTCACCTGTGGGAGGGGCCCGGGCATCTCGCGTGGTCCCCTGGGCACAAAGACAGGTGTCAGGGTCCGCCATCACCGAGGGGCAGGAGGAGGGGCAAGGTCCACGATCCCACCTTCCCGCACCCCCCACCCTGCAGGGTTTCCCATCCGACGTGAGGTGAGGACGTGCGTGTCCCCTCACATGACAGATGGTGGTCACTGCTGCCACCTGACGCGCAAGCTGACGAAGGACCGAGATAGCCCAGAACTTCAGGACGCACCAAACACAACTCCGCCTTGTGCCCGGGCGCTGTGATCCAGAGCTGGGCGCCGAGCTCAGGAGCCCCCCCGAGACGAGTGGTGTTCGGTCTCGTGGCGGCCCAGCAGTAGCAGGTGAGGATTTAAGCACACGCTGACCTAGGTGCAGCCGAGACGGCGTCCTCATCTACAAGCAATCGGCTTCAGGTAAAGGAGAACCCTGTGGGTGGGCCTTGTCTCATCAGGTGAAGGCCCGAAATGCCAAAAACTGAGATCTCCGAGAAGAGAGGTGGTCTCGAGACTCCAATCAACGCCTGCGGGAGGTTCAGGCCCGCCCTGCGGATTGCCGGCCCTGCACGAGTGAGCCGGTGCCGCAGAATAGATCGGCATAAATACAGTATAAACACACAGACGTGTAAAGATATGTAAATACAAATTCTAAAAAAAAAAAATACAAATTCTATTGGTTCTGCTTCTCTGGAGAACCCTGGCTGACACCCCAGGGCAGCTACCCGAGCCCCGAGGGCAGCACCCAGGCTGCCAGCAGGGAGCCGAGACCCCCGTGGCCGTGGGTTCACTTCAGTACCGTTCTGACCCTTATGAGCACAAACGGATCTGAGGAGTGTCTGGGGGGCTCAGCGGTGGAGCGTCTGCCTCCGGCTCAGGGCATGACCCTGGGGTCCCAGGATCGAGTCCGGCATCGGGCTCCCTGCATGGAGCCTGCATCTCCCTCTGCCTGTGTCTCTGCCTCTCTCTATGTCTCTCATGAATAAATAAATAAAATCTTTAAAAATTAAGGAAATGGATTTGAGTTGATGTCCCGGGACAGAGGGGTTCTTAAAAGCCTAGCGGAGGGTTCTGCGAGCACGCGCCCCGGAGTCAGCCGTACAGGCCTGGGGCTCGGCAAACTGCAGACCCCGGGCAGAGCCAGCGCGCTGCCCCTCCGTGTGAACGAGGATTACGGCTCATTCGTTGGTGCGTATCCGCCTTCAGCCTTGTCTGCGATGCTGAGCAGCAGGGCCACGGTGACGAGGACCCTGGAGCTCATATGAAGGGGGAGCTTCGGGCTCGACACCCCAGCACCATCCCCAGCGTGAGGCTCACCAGCCGCCTGGGGCCTGCGTGGGGAGGAGACTGAGCTCTCAGGAAGGTCTCAAACCCAGGCAGGGGGCTCGTCAAACACGCAGAGGCCAAGCCCCCTCCCTAGAGACGCTGAGCCACAGGCTCCAGTGGGGCTCACAAACTTCGGTTTTCTCCCCTTAGAGGACCTTTTTTTTTGTAAGATTTTATTGGGACGCCTGGGTGGCTCAGCAGTTTACCGCCTGCCTTCAGCCCAGGGCAAGATCCTGGAGACCCAGAATCGAGTCCTGCATTGGGCTTCCTGCGGGGAGCCTGCTTCTCCCTCTGCCTGTGTCTCTGCCTCTCATTCTCTGTGTCTCTCATGAATAAAATTTAAAAAAAGATGTTATTTACTTATTTTGTAGAAAGCGAGCTTGTGTCCCAAGCAGGTGGGGTGGGGAGAGTGGCAGGCAGAGGAGAGGGAGAAGCAGGCTCAGGGAGCATGACGTGGGGCTCGATCCAAGTCCTGGGATCCCGACCTGAGCCGAAGGCGGACTCTTCATCGCTTCACCACCACCTGGGCGCCCCCCTCCCCGCCCAGCCCGGATCCCAGGCCCACGTTTTGGGAAACCCGGGATTAGGGGGTTCCCCGTCCCGCCTCCGTCCAGGCTACAGTCCCTTGGTGGTGCTTGGGCAGGGAGAGTCCCAGAGGGACAGCAGGCCTTTGGGGGCCTCCCTCCTCTGTGGTACCCCAGCCCCCAGGAGAGCCTGGACCCCCCTGGCTTCAGGACGCCGAGGCACCGAGAGCGGCGGTGCAGCCTCGCTTTGTGTTGCCCTCAGCCAGGCCTGGCAGGGAGCTCAGCAGAGCCGGGTGGTGCTGGCTGGAGTTGCCACCGAGATAAGCGACGGCCCTCCTGGTGCCAAGCCAGGCCACCCGCTGGCCAGTTCATGCCCTCTCCCAGGACGCCATCTGAGCCTGCCCAGGCCCCGCGTCAGGTCAGGTGGCGGCGCTTTATCCTTCCCATTCCGGGGGGAGTCGGCGTCTGCTTTTCACTGCACGTGGCCACCCAGGCCCCGACCGAGGCCGGCCTGATGCGACCTCGGCTGCCCCAGCCCTAAAATGGAGAGGGAGGTGCAGATATCAAATCCCCACCGAGAGGTTGACGGAAGGAGCACGAAGAGGTCCAGCTGAGGACAGAGACGGTCTTGTTTCCCGCTGAGCTCAGCGCAAATGCTCGAAGACGAGGCGGAGGAAATACTCGGGCCCGCAGGGAGCGTGCTCCCCGCCTGCCCCGGATGGTCTCGGGGGAGGCAGAGAGAGACAGTGAGGCAGCTCGACCACCATCGGCTCTTTATTTACAGCTCAAGAGAACACATGCAACACGTCAGCACAGGACTAGGGGGCAGGCACCCCGCCGCCCCACATGTTCAGGAGGAGGCACAGGACCCCAGGGAAGCTCCGAGGGTCGGAAAACCCAAAGCCTGAGGCCCCCGCCTGGGAGGCAGGGCCCCGGGTCCCGGAAGTTGGTACCCGCTGGTCGCTAAGTCGGCAAACCAGACCTCGGACTTGCGGCTCCCAGCTGAACGCAGACGCCCTGAATCGCCAGCCGTCCCCGACCATCCACCTCGTCTGTGTCCCTTTATGTGTCCGAGACCTGGGTCTCTCATGCTTCATTGTGCCCAAGAGCGGCCCAGGAACTTGTTAAAACCCTGATGTCCGCCCGCCCTGCCCCGGCCAGCACCGCCAGAGGCTCGGGGTCAGCGGGCTGGGCTGGGGCCCGGGACCCCGCACTCCCGCCGAGCCCCGGCCCGATGCCGCGCTGCCGGCCCACCCCGAGCCTCCCGCGCCCAGAGGAGGCTGAGGATCCGACTTCAGACCACCCGGCCGGACTCGGTTCAGAACACACGCCCTGCAGCGGAGGTCTCCGGTTCTCACCCTGCCGCCCCCTCCCTGAGACACACGCACACACACACACAGATGCACACATGCACGCTCGCTGCCGCCCACGAGAGGCCAGGTCATCAAGGCGGTGACGGGCCCGCCCCGCGAAATCCTAACGGCTTTGCTTCCCTGGCTCCCCTTGGGTCCCCCCAGCACCCACTCTCCTTGCTGTTCTGCTGCCCTGTAAACTCGTTCCGGGCAGGGTTCTGGGTGCTCCCTGCCCCCCCCCACCCTGCAAAGCGGATCCCGTTGCGGGGGCTGTGCGCCCGACACCCCAGCACTAGCTTGTCGCCAGCGGCAGGCACTCGTGGGGTCGAGGGGCCTGGAGCTCAGGCCCCGCCTGGGGGGCCTCGCACACACGAAGCCCAGACACAACCCAGACCAGTGGAACCGGCATCTGTGCAGGGGCCTGGCACCCGCTCCTTCGAGGGCTCCCCAAAGTATTCTAACGTGAGCCGCGCCGGACACAGCCGACCAGAGCAGGGACCTGCAAACGACGGCCCCGTGGGCCACATCCAACCCATCGCCGGCTTTGCGGCTGCAAGTCAGGAGGGGCTTTCTACATTTCTAAGTGGGTTTTGGAAAATCAAACGAAGGGTAGTATCCGGAACATGTGACAAGCATATGAAATTCCAATCTCCGCGTCCGTGAACCGTTTTATTGGACCACAGCCTAAAATATTTACCTGCCCTTTATGGTCAAAACTTGCTGAAACCCCGGATTAAGGGAAAGTGACCTCTGCACTCGCCAAACAAACTTAAGAGAGACCTAAGGAAGAACTGGGGGGCTCTGGGATCTCTAACCCTGGTGTTAGGAGGTTTGCACCCACCCCCTTCGCGGAGAGCTAGACGCGGGCCGTCCGGCCGTGGAGCCGCCCTGGTGCACGAGCACAGCTCCCCAGGGCCCTCGCTGTCCTGCCCTTCGTGCTTTCTGCTGTTGATGTCCCGGGGCCACCCTGTTACCACCCTCCTGGCCCCCGACACATGCAAGGCCACGCGTAAGCCCTGCCGCGTGTCCTGCCTGGGCCTGCCCCCTCGGGGCTGCGTCACAGTCTCCAGTCAGCCGCCCCCCGAGACACGCAGAGCACGGGCGCTGCCTGGGTGCCCTCTGGCAAAGCCGCCGCGGATTCGGTTTCCCGGTAGCCGGCTTTCATCTCGCCTCGTTCGCCCCCACCCCGAGGATTCCTTGCCCGTGGAACGTGGACAGGGAGCAATGAGCAAGGATATTTGGTTTCTCCTAGATGTCTCTGCTCTGCTGGTGCCAGACCCCTGACCCCAGCTGGTTTTCCCAGGGGAGCAAATAGCCTAGGCCCGCGGGTGTGGGCCCTCGGCAGGCGTCCAGGCCGGTCGGGAATGTGGACGCGGAAGGCTTTTGTCCTTTGCAACCTGGTTGTCCCGGGACCAGAGGGCCGACCAGGAGTGGGGGGCACTTAAGCGGCCCTCCCGAAGTGACCCCCAGGGCCAGTTGTGCTGGGGCAGCGGGGGTCTAGCTCGTGGGGGGCAGTCACTTTCAGGCAGCACCCGGACTCCCAGGGGCCCCAGCTCCTCAGTAGGCTCTGCTGCAGAAGCGTGGGTGGGGGGTCTAGAGAGGGTCCGCGGGAGGCCGGGAGCCATGGAGGCGGTGTGCAAAGTGGCTGCACATGCACAGAGTGTGCATTTTTGCTTTTTTTTTTTTTTTTGCGTCCATATCGGCACTGGATTCCCAAAGGGCATGGACTACAGAAGCCAAAGAGGCTGTCAGAGCAACGTCAGGGCACCTGGCCTGGGACGGGCGAGCGAGCCGCAGGACGAGGAACGGCACTACGGCCCTTCCCCCCAACACGTCGGATCCCAGGACAGCGTGTCCAGGGGCAGCGGCCATCTGCCCGCGGGGTGCCTACCAGGAGGGGCCTAACCGAGCTGAAGACGCCGCACGCCTCTGTCCAGGAAGGAAGACACCGGGCACCGCGGACCTCGCGGCGGTGAGGGGGCTGCCGGGGAACGCTCGCGTCTCACTGAAGGCCGCGGGGGAGCCGGCTTGAGCCCCTGGTTGTGGGGAGGCAGGGATGCGGGAGGGGAGCCCCACACGTTTGGCCCGGGGGCAGATCCCAGCTCGGCACGGCTTTGCTCCCTAGGATCCGGGTGCTCTCAGCGGGGTCCTCCCCGCGGCCGCCCCCCCACCCCGGGAGCCTGTTAACAACGCAGACTCGACCCAACCGGAATCTGCGTGGTAGTCAGACCCCGGGGGCCCTTACAGGGTGAGGTGTGAGGAGCATCGATCTGGGACCCTGGACAAGTCCCAGCGGGCTCTGCCTCGGTTTCCCCGCCTGGAAGACGGTGGTCATGCCTCCTCTGGACGGTCGTTGTGGGAGCTCAGTGGGGAGACAATGCAGGGCCACGCTGGGCCCCGGCTGCCACTTCCGCGTGTCTCGGGCAGTTCCTCCCGTCGAGGGAAGCCTCTCCGTGGACTTGAGGCCACTGCAGTGCCGAGGCCGGGCCGCGGGGGGTGCTCCCCACACCGCCGTGGCGGGAACTGGGTCTGGCGGGGCACGGGAGTGGGGGGCGGCTGGCGCGGGGCTCCCCTCCGGGCCGAGGGTCCCGGACTCCAGCCCGTAGCCCCGGTCTCTGGGCCCCATCGGGTCGCCCACTAGCTGTCAACAAAACGTCCGGCTTCTCCAAACCTGCGGGGTCCCCAGGCCGGTGGGGGGCACCCCCCGCGGGGCCGCTACACGTTGATGAAGGACCCCTGGTCGCCGTCGGCCGTCTCGGGCTCCACGCAGCGGCCCTTCCTCCGGGTGACCCTGCGGTTCCGGTGGAACCTGGCGTAGCAGCGCAGCCCTGAGCGAGGGAGGCAGGGGTCAGGGGCGCCCCACGCCTGGGCGCCCCCAGCCCGCGCCCTCTCACCGCCGCCCTCCCCTTCTGCCGCACAACCCGCCCGCCCCGTCCCCACTGGCAGCCCAGCCCAGCCCGCTTAAAAAAGGCTTAAAAAAGGCGAAAGGAAGGAGAGACAGATGGAGCTCGAGGCTATTTAGAGCCCGACGCTGTTCCGGCGGCGATGCCTCGAGGATGCAGGGTCTATTAAAAAAAGTGACAAAGGAAGGCAGACTCCGACCTCCCCTATAAAACCCCCCACGACCCCCGCCCCCGTACTCAAAAGGAAGTCCAAACTTCCCTCTTTGGCTTGCAAGACCCCCCGGGACCTGGACCTGCCTCCTGTCTGCCCCTTCCCGTCCGTTCTCCTCTTCACGAGCTCCAGCCGCACAATCTTCTTGATTTTCCTCAACACCCAGCCATGTGCTGCCTCAGGCCCTTTGCACTTGCTGTTCTTGCAACCAAACTCCCTGGCCCAAGCTTTGCATCACTGGCCTCTTTGGGGCCTTGAGGTCTCAGAGACCCTCCCTGACCACTCAAGCTGGCGTGGGCGTGGCCCTCCTGGCCACTGCGGGGAGGGGTCGTAGCCGAAGCTCTGTCGTGGCCACAGGTATCCCCTGGGAGACACGGCTAAGCATATTTTTCATTCGAGGCTTCAGAAGGCCACCCCTTCTGGGTGGTGTGAGTGGGGCCCGAGCAATCCCTGCACTTCAGGTCAGGCCTGGCCCCGGGGGGAGAGGACGTGGCTACTCTAGGATCCACTCGTGTTGCTCCCGAGAGGATAAAGGAACCGCTGTGAAGCTCGTGCTTTCAGGGGCCTGGAGTTTACACCTGGGTCATGGGGCCACACGAGTGACACTCGGGAAGCAGCCGGGGATTCACGAGCAGGAGTGCTTGGCTCCCACGGAAGTCCTTCCAGAACCGTCCACGACCCAGGCTGGCCGAGGACCCTGGGCTGAGGAGGCAGGGAGTCCCTCCTGCGTGGCACCTTGGTGACAGCCTCCTCCTGGACCGGCTCTCATGAGCCGCCTGGGCGGTCACTTCCAGCCTTCTTTTTTCTTTTCCGGAACCTAAGTCTCCAGGGAGGAAGCAAGAGCTTCCTTTCTGATCCAGAGGGATCAGAGGAAATGAGCCGCAGGGGCTTCGGGGGTGGCCTGGAGAGGGTCCAGGGCAGGAAAGAAGGAAGGAAGGCTCCCTGGCCAGAGGGGCCGCCCAGCCTGGACCAACCTGGCACGTGCAGCTCAGTAGGGCCGCATCCCCTCACCCGGCGCCGGGGTGGACCTAGGGGCCCAGGAGCTGTGAGGGGACCTCAGCGCTGTCGGGACTCCCCGGGCTGCACTGCCCTCTTGCCCCCTGCACCCCTCAGTCTCCTGCTCTGTGAAATGGGGCCTCAGCCCTGCACACAGGTAACAGGAGGTCGTTTCCGCATCTCCCGCCCCGCGCCACCCCTGCCTGCCTCCATCCCCTCATCTCCATGGGCCCTCCCGGCCTCCGCTCCTGCCCCCAGAGGCCCGCAGGCAGGCCGGGTCACTGCCCAGCGTACAGCCGGCCGACGCCCTCCGTTATAAATCAAGCCAGGTCCTGCGTGATGGTCTCCTCCAGCGTCCCCCGTGCCCTGCCCCTCCAGCCTCCTTCTCTGTGGGCCACCGTGGGCCGGGGCGCTCCAACACGCCAGCCTCACTCTGGCCTTTGCCCTGCTTCTTGCGTGGGTGGGGCCCTCCCTCGCTCCCCGCACCCTCCATCCTCAGGCGGCCGGGTCCACACCCCCCTCCCGCCCGCTGTCCTCTCTAAAACAACTCTGACTCCTCATCGGACCACCCTGATTTTCTTTGGAGTCTTTATTTCTTTCTAAAGACATCTTGTCGCCTTATTTGCTTAATATCTGCGCATCTCGCTAGAATGGAATCCGTGGGAGCGGCTTGCCAGTTCTCTCTGCCCCGGCATCTCAAAGGTCCAGGACCTTCGAGAGCACTCGGTAGATATCTCTTCACTGACTAGACCCAAGTAGCTTTATTGCTGTCACAGCAGGTAATTTTTGAGGCTGATCTGAGCAAAAACGGGGCTTGTGTCTCAGGATGGTTAATAGAAGGGCCGAGACCAATTTTTCCACTCAGGGCATGTGAGCAACCGTTTAGCTACTGAACAATATTGAGTAATTATTGTTCACTTTTTTTTTTTTTAAGAGAGAGAGAGAAAGCACGTGTGCCTGGGAGAGTGAGGGGGGGCAGAGAGGCGGGGAGAGAGAGGATCCTAAGCAGGCTGCACTTGGCGCAGAGCCCGCCTCAGGGCTCGGTCCCACGACCCCGAGATCGTGACCTGAGCCAA
The DNA here is from genome assembly GCF_018345385.1 of Vulpes lagopus. Taxonomy (NCBI): domain Eukaryota; kingdom Metazoa; phylum Chordata; class Mammalia; order Carnivora; family Canidae; genus Vulpes; species Vulpes lagopus. Next base: position 133,702,178 of record NC_054831.1, read on the forward strand.
GAGCAACAGTCGGACACTCAACCGGCTGAGCCGCTCAGGAGCCCCGGTATTTTATTTTTAAATGAATCCTTATCTTTTTAGAGATATATCCTGAAATATTCGCAGGTGGAAGATGCGCTCCCCAGAGTCGCTTTGAAATCAGACTGGAATCGGGGAGCTGAGTGGGGGGAAGACGGCCGGGACTGGTGGGAGCTGGTAAGTACTGAAGCCGAGGGACGGCAAGCGGGGGCTCCTAATTTCAAACACATATACTGGAAATGCTTCGGAGGACGAAATTAGAAGTGTTCCCCGACTTTTCCAGCTGCGTGAATTGGGCAGGTGGCTTAGCCTCTCCGTGCCTCAGTTGGCTCAGGCGTGAAATGGGCCAGTAACAGGTCCTAACTTGGGACGGTTGCGAGGGTGATGAGAGATAACTGGAGTGACGTGCTGGGCACAGAGCCGGGCACACCTGGGCGGGAGCTCGGGAGCGTGAAGGACGCCGCCGGGCTGGTGGAAGGCCACCGCCACCGCCCAGCCCTCGTTCTCACCCCGGGAATGCCGGCCCCGGGGTAGAATTCGGGGGTAAAGCGCCAGGCTTCTCAGATTCCGTCTTATTTGGAGACACGCGCTCCTTTCCTCCCTCTCCCACCTCCGATCTCGCTGGCGATCACGCCAGCTTGTGTTTCAAGAGGCGAGGAAAGCAAATCTGAGAAACGATGCCAGGAGTCGAGACTCCATGAGTTCACAGACTGGGGAGGCACGGAGCGGCGCTGCTCCCAAGGGATCCCGCCACCCTCTCCTTCCCCACGGCCCCGGCCCGCCCTCTGCCAGGACGTCTCCGCCCCTATTCCGTGCAGAACCGGGGGACCCCCCGCCCCACAGAGCGCAGGCTCACCTTCCACACACATGCAGTCATCAAAGCATTTGTTGTTGAGGCCTCGGTTGTGCGGCGTGCAGAAGTGCTCCCGCAGGTCACAGCAGGTCCCTGCCCACACAGCAAGCGCGGTCGGCCCAGCCGCCCGGACCCTCCCCCGACGTGCACGCAGTCCCGCCGGACAGGAGATCCGTCATCTCCGAGGCAGGGCCGCCTGCTGCACAAGGCCCCCTACCAGGACCACCGAGGACGTTCAGGGCCAGGGCCCCGCGGGGCCGGCGGCAGGGACCCCAGCTGCCCCACACGGGCGGGGCGGGAGGGGCCAGAGCAGCTGGGGGGGCCCTGGGGACACCTGCTGCAACACCTTCTTCGACAATGGGGACACCGAGGCCCCCGGGGAGCCGCTGGACGGCCCAGAAGGAGGCCCCGGGGAGGCCCGACGGCCTCTAGAGATGCAGCCTGCACTTCGGCCGCCTGCCCGGTTGGCCCCAGCTCAAGCCCTTTCCCCTGGGGTGGGAACAATGGTTTGGAGCGGAGACAGCGGGTCCGAGAGCTGGTGGCCTGCCCTAAACAGCCACACTGCCGCTGTGATCGCTACTTTGTGCAATGTTCTGGCCGCTGAGGTCACCAGCGGGGCACCGCGGAAGAGGCCTTGGTCTCCCTTCTTGCTGTCAGGAGGTGGGGGGCGGTCAGCCGGCGGCCTGCAGCACCTTCAGGCACCCCCCGGGCCGACGTCACCTGGGTTCCCCGGCAGCCCAGCCAGGGCGGGGCCCAGCAGGGCGACCAGGCGTAGCCACTCTGGCCCACGCGGGCTCCGTGGGCCGCAGCCCTGCCCCAGCGCTCCCTGAGGGCTGGCGGAGACCACCTCCCCGGTTTCTGGGTCCGGTCCTGCTCCCCCACCCGCCGTAGGCCATTCACAGGCCTGCCCTCTTCCCCCAGAGTAAACCTGCTGCACCTGGAACCCCCCCACCCCAGTGTCTGCTTCCCGGGGGGTCCCCACAGACCCAACAAGGGCCAGCAGTTGAGGACGCCAGCCAAAACGGGATGATGGGCGCAGCTGCTGCTCAGGTGCACCCGCCCCCCAGGCCCGGCAGCGTCCTAAGGGGACGAGGGTACCTGGCAGGCAGTCCTGGTGGTGGTTGCACGGCGCCCCTGCAGCCGCGGATGTTTCATTACCGTCGCTGGAGAGTCTCCCCCGGTGTTTCTCTGAGGACAAGAAGATGCGCCGTCAGAAGCGGACGCCCACAGGCCAGAGCGACCGAGCGCCGGCCCGTGCTGCCCCCCGCGCTGGGCCGCGTGGACAGGACTGTCCACCTCTCTGGCTCAGTCGTCTCCTCTCTAAAATGGGATCGATGGTAGGATAGACCCAGCAGGTTGTGGGTTTTTTGCAGGTAAAAGGAGTTGCCGGAGGAAAGCACGAGCACGCCATCGGCCCGATAGCAACATCTGCACCCCGTTGTCAGCTCCCGTTTCCGCTCCACGCCCCCCCCGGGACACCTGTAGGTCAGGCTGGGCTCCCCGGGGCCCCCACCCCGACAGGGGGGTGGCAGGGTCGGCGGACATACCTTTCTTCTTTGCAGAGGGCCAGACTTCGGGTCTTAAGTCTTCGTAGTCGGTCCAGTCGAACAAGGCCATGTCCAGCGTGGGCATTACCTCCCCGTCAGGCCTGGGCGGAGCCTGCAGACAGCGCACGAGGGGGGGCCTGCAGCTCCCACAGCGGGAGCGGAGATGGGGGCCCCCAGAGCCCGAGGGCAAAGGAGGGATCCTCAGAGGCCAGCCTGGAAGCCCAGCCCGGGGTGGGGGGACACGGGGACAGCTGCCCAGGCCCCGCTCCAGCCGCACTCAGGCAGCTCCCAGGCCGCGCAGCCACCACCCTGCGGGAGGCCCCGGATGGTGCAGGGGTGGTGCAGCCAGTGATATCCCTCCGGGCCTGTGGGGGAGCGGCTGGGGCAGCAGGTGCACCTGCTGGCGGGTCTCTACACCTGTGCTGTGGGGGGCGGGGCTTGGATGAGGCCTTCGCTCACCCACTCGCTTCCCCGCCCCTTCTCTCCCCCAAAAAAGCTCTCGGCTCTTCTGTGGCACCGTGAGGCCACAGCTCCTTTGGGCTCACAGCCCTGGCCGGCGGTCCTGGGGGTCGGACATGGGCCCTGATGGCATCTTCGAGGGCTGGGCTCTCAACCGACGGGCCTCAGGGGGCCTTGGACAGCGGAGATCGCCGCCAGCTGGTCCTTGGAGAGGGTCCCTAGCTTTCGTCAGAATCTCAAGGGGGGGCGGTGCGCCTACGGGCTCAGTCGGTGCAGAGTGCGACTGTGACCTCGGGGCTGTGAGCTGGAGCCCTGTGGTGCGCGTGGAGATGACTTAAAAAATAAATTTTCAAAAAAGATCCTATTTATCTATTTGGGAGAGAGAGTGAGCGTGAGACGGGGAAAGGAGCAGAGGGAGGAGAAGCAGAGTCCCCGCCCCCCCAGCAGCAGGACCCCAGGGTCGTGACCTGGGCCCAAGGCAGACGATTCACCGACAGAGCCACCGAGGCGCCCCTTAAAAATGAAATTTAAAAAAAAATCTCAAGGAGTGGGGGACAAGACCCAAAAGGGAGTAAGAATGACCTACTGCTTAAAAAGTTTTATTTCTTCTATGCATATACTTTATTGATCACCTTCAATAATCATATTTGGGAAAAAATTCAAAGCCACGGAAGGGGTCCAAGAAGGGTGCGCCTCTTGCTAGTTCCGAGAATGATGCTAGTAGCTCCTCCGTGCCCGTCCGTCTACAATCACCGACGGCGCGCCCGTCTGCCACCTGGGCTTGCGTGCGCCATGTGGATTTTTGGAAGGTCTGAAGCAATAGCTCAAAGTGCTGACTTACGTTTATTAATTCTGTGTCATGGGGACATGGCTATTTTTTTTTTAAGATTTTTTATGTATTCCATTGAGAGAGAGAGAGAGTGTATGTGTGGGTGTGAGCAGGAACGGGGGGGGGGTCAGAGGGAGAGAGAGAAGCAGACCCCCCCCCCCCCCGCCCAGCAGGGCACCAGATGCAGGACTTAACCCCAGGGTCCTGGGATCATGACCTGAGCTGAAGGCAGATGCTTGACCGACTGAGCCACCCAGGCGCCCTGGGGACATGGCTTTTTAAATTATTACTATTATTATTCTCTGGACTTTTGGGCAAACGTACGATTGCTCCTCCCCGAGGCCCCTGCTCTTTCCCACGCAGAGCCAGCGTGCTGAGCTGGCACCTGCTTCCTTGCCTGTCCCTGGACTGAGCCCCTGGGACCCCTTCCTCCCAGACGGTAGCAGCCCTCCCAGGACAGAGCGTGCACTGGGGTGCAGCTGGGCTGCACAGGTGCCCGCCCCCCTGGCTCGGAGGCCTCGGCCAGCTGCCTCCCACCCCCGGGCCTCCGTGTCCAGCTGGTCTGGGGCCCCTTACCTGGGGCCACAGGGACGTGACAGGCAGGATCAGGGACTCCTCCGTGGCAGGTGCCGCCTCAAAGGTGGTTAGGTAGAGAATGGTGGGGGCCAGGCTGGTGGAGGAGTCCTCCATGGTGGCCTCCAGGGCCTGGTCCTCGGAGGGCTCTGCTTTCTTCATCAGGGAGCTAGGGCCTCGGAGCACGGCGCGGCCTGAGACACGGGGCGGGCAACAGGGCCTTTATCCGCGTCAGCCCACGGCAAGGCCCATCTTCAGCCCCAAGCAGGGCGGCGGCTGGGCCGGGGGACAGGTGTGGGCTCAGCCAGCGCTCCTGCTGCCCACCTTCCTGGAGGTGATGAGGGGCCGGCGGGGCGGGGAGAGAGGAGGGAGGGGACGTCGCGAATGAACTTGTGTTGTTGCTGGGGAGACGGTCGGCCCAAGGATGCTCTCTCTGAAGGAACATTCCAGCACGTTCAAGGCCGGGTTGGGTGCAAGTGCGACAAATGGGAACTAAGTGGGATTGACCACGGGAGGCTTCCTGGAAGAGGTGCGGTTTGAGTGGGGGGATAACGTGATGAGAGGCATCGCGGGGGAGAGGACCTGGACAAGTAGGAGCCGCAGCTTATCCTCTGTGAACAGGTGCTTCCTACGCGGTGACGATCGTCACCCTGCTGTGTGCCGGGCCCCATCGTGGGCCGGATCCTTCCTTAGGGGCATTACTCTATCTAACCCCTCTCCTGGGGTTCGCCTAGGACCTGGGTGCTCCTTCAGGTTCACGTATGGGGGGACTGATGCGCAGAGAGGTCAGCCGGCAGCCAGCAGCAGCAGAGCCTGGATTCAAACCCAGGTCCCTCTGAGCACGAAGCCAATGCCTTTTAACCACTGATGCCACCTCCCAAGACTCAGGGCCATTGCGGGAGGTTGAGTGCGGAGGGGACAGCGTGAAGAGTGCGGCAGGGTGGGGGGTCAAGAACAAAGGGACTTTGAGAGAAGCCGGGGCGCCTGGGTTCATCCTCGCCTCCTTCTTAGGCAAGCTCCGAGTGTACGTCTGGTTGGGCCAGTTGAGGCCACCCCAAGCCCCAAAAACAAGTCCCAAAGAGTCAAAAGGGGACTCGGGGACCAGTAAATCCACCCCATTCATTTTATAGATGGGGCAACGGGGACCCAGTCACCGGAGCTGTACGGCACGTGAGCAGGGCTGGAACTGGCCTGGAGACCCGGAGACCTCCACGGCCTCCTCCCCCCCTTAGGGGTCCCCTTGGCCCCATGCAGCTGGGGCCCGGCGCTGAGCCGGGACGAGCTCACGGCCCCGGCGTCCTCGAGGATGCCGGCGTCCCCTCCGCTTCCTGACCCGCGGCTCCGGTGGTGGGGGCCGAGTCAGCTGGGCCCTCCTGAGTGTGCCGCCCACGGGGTGGGCAGGCCTGGCGGGGAAGCAAGCCCGGCTGTTGCAGGCCGGGGGGGGGGTGAGCCTCTGTCTCTCCTCCTGCACAACAACACCCATCTCACATCTGTGGGACCTGGTCCGCCAAGGGACTCGGGAGCCCAGGTTGCCAGGTTGCCTCGGGGCCAGCTGCCCCCGGAGCAGCCGCCTGGGGCAGGGCGTGGCGGGGGCACCTGCCAGGACATGTTTGTTCGGGAGCCGAGTGGGCACAGGGTGGGGGCGGCCGGCCAGGGGGGCAGCTAGGCCCTCACGGGCATTCAGGGATGTGGGGGAGAGTCGGAGGCCAGGGAGCACCCCAGGGGCAGAGGCGGGGGGACGACAGCACGTCTCTCCCCAGCTCATCTGGGTCCGGCCTCGAGGATGGGGATCCCAGCCTGAGAACAAGCCCAGGGTTGGCCTGTGACGCCCGCTGCTCATCGCACCCGACCCGCCGGCTGCCCTCCCAGAGTCTGAGTCGTCTAGGACTTCACACTAGGGTCCGCGGGGCCAGCATCCTCATGCAGATGGGGAAACCGAGGCACGGGAGGCTGACCTGCCCTGGGGCACAGCTGGTAAGGGGCAGGGCCACAACCCTGGCCTGGGCACACCTGGCTTCAGCGTCTGGGCGCCTGCTCCGAGCCCTGGACGCAGGTCAGTGATGCGTGCGGGGGCACCCGAGCTAGTGCATCTCTGTCCGGGGCTCACAGGGCGGTGGATTTAGGTCAGACACAAGGGGGAACTTCCTGACTGAGGAGGATCATTCACTGTTCGGGCTGAGCTTCGACAGCTATGCCTCCCTCCCCCCCCAAGCTCCACCACCCGGCCTCGCCCGGCGCCCCCATCACATCACTCTGACCTCAGAGAGACCCCCCACCCCGGGGGCTCAGTGCCTGCCCTCTCCGGGGCTCCCGACGTCCTCCCAGGGTCCTCACTTCCCTCATGGCCCCCTCCCCCTGCCGACCCCCTCCCCCGTGCCCCCCCTTCCAGGGCAGACCTCCGGCTACCTCTGTGCAGTTTCAACCTCTCCCTGCGCCTCTTGTGCTCCCTGCCGCGTTTCTTGACCCTCTCTGACCCACGAGGCCGGTTGTCCTTCTCAGGGTAGGGCAGCGCCAGCCCCAGGAGCGGGTCCTCGTCCTGCAGCAGGCCCGCAGGCCTCTGCCCAGGCAGCCTGGAGGCCTGCCTGGTGGTGGAGGCCACAGTCCCGTCCTGGGCCCGCTCCTTCTTGGCCGGGCCCCGGCGGCGGTGGTGGCTGGTCTGCGGCACCCACAGCGCCGGGCTCTGGAGGTCGATGTGGTTCTCGGGGAGGTTCCGCGCGGGGGCGCCGGGGCCCAGGGAGCCTGCCGGGCGCAGCTCCAGGAGCAGCAGGAGGGCGGCGAACAGCACGGGGACGGCGTGGGTGCCGGGCCCGGCCATGGGCTCTGGTCTGGAAGAGGAGCAGCCCGTGAGGCTCGGTTCAGCCAGCCGCCCCCCCCCACCGTCTCCTGCGTCCCGCCTCCACGCCCCGTTGTGGCCCGGGCTCAGCAGGGGCAGAGCGGGCTCTGTCCGGGGACATCCGGCAGCTTGTGGAGACCCCCCGGGGCCGCAGGGCTGCAGAATCCGGCGGCCGGGCTGGGGGCGCCGCCGGGAGCCCCGTGTGCACGGCCCGGCCCCCTGGAGGCCGGCGGGGAGACCAGGGTGCCCCGGCTGGAAGCCCTGGTTTAGAGTCCAAGCTCCAGGCAGGTTCCAGATTAGTCTAGAACGTTCCCTTCTCCGCGCATACCTGGACCCTTCGCCAAGCCCCCGGAACGGGCCGAGTCCTTCCGAGCCCAGAGGCGGGCCTGGCCCCCGGGGCTGGACTCAGCGTCAGGCTCAGTGCTCACGGGAGTTTCTATCACTCGCTCCTTCCCCGCGGCTCTCGAGTGGCTCCCAGCGTTTTCTGGAGCCGAGACTAAGCGCCGCACGCGTCGTTGCCGTGTCTGGGCTCGGGCGCTCGCCCGTGGCTGCCCCGACACAGCCCAGTCCTGACTTTCCCCTTCGATTTCCTCCCAGGGCCGGCGGCTGCGACCCCCACTGACCCTGCTGGGGCCGAGCACCTTGGACGCTGGGCTCCGACGGCGGCCGTGGGGGGTGAGCCCACCCCGACCACCACCCCACCACCGTCGGGGTAAGCCTCCGTTCTCCACCACGCGCGGGGCCCCGGGGGGAGCACCCCTGACGTCCCCGTGGCTGGGGGAGGGTGGGGTGTCTGCCGAAGCCTGGGGCCCATCCCCCGTGGCCCTGGCCGCAGCCCCCACCCCCGTACCAGGCTCTCGCGCCCCGACAGGTCCGGCACCAGGCTGGCCGAGCTGATTGAAGTTCCACGGCCTCCCGGGGCCTCCCACGTACCCCATTAGGCTGGCAAAGGCGCTTATGTGACTGTTCCCTTGAATTTGTGGCCATGTGATGGCCCAGGGCCGAGGAGAGGCTGGTGGGGCTGTGGTCACTCCCGGGTCTCTCCCTGGCCTCCTCTGTTCTGGAGCTGCCCCGTGGCCACCTCCCCCGCGCCCCCTGCTCCCCTACCAGCCTCATGGTCAGCCAACTCCCAGTGAGGCCCTTGGAGCGGGCGGGGAGGCTGGAGCCCTCCGGGCCAGGCCGACCAGGCTGGTTGGGGGGAGCAGGGGCAGCAGGTCCTCGCACCTTGCCTGGCCCCCACCGTCCTTTATCCTGCTCTCCCTTCGTCCCCCTGGGGTGGCCTGGTCCCCCGCGAGGCCGGGTCCCCAGCATTGCCCTCCGCTCTGCTCCCCTGGGACCATGGACACAGAGACAGGCCGTCCGGTCACCTCCCAGCTCCGAGCTGCCTGCACAGCCTCGGGAACCGTGTGGGACCCCTGGGGTGCCCTGGTGTGACCCCTCCGCCGCGGAGAAAGTAAAGCACGCAGCCCCGCCGGCTGTCCCGGGCGCCCCCGCCTCACCCCCAGGAGGGTGCCCCTGCCAGCCTCCCCTGCAGCCCTTCCGGAAGGGGCTGTGGAGGCCCAGGCGGGCAGCGGGGCGGCTCCAGAGCTCCCGAGGCGGCTGGGCGGGAGGAGGGCCCTCCCACGGCCTGCCAGTGCAGGGCTGCTCTGCGCGGGGACCCCTGGAGCCCCTTTCCGGGTGAAGCAGGTGCAGGCTGCTCTCCAGGGGGGCCTGGCCAGCCTCTGCGCTCCCCCGACGAGAAAGGCTCTGGGGCCGAGTGGGATGCTGTCCCCGCCAGGCCCGGCCTGTGTCTCGGAGGACAATGGCCTGGGAGAAGGCCGGGGCGCCCCCGTGACGTTACGGGAGAGCCACTTGGGAACCCCCCTCCCGTGGAGGTAGAGGGCAGGAGGCAGGTCACGGCAGAAGGGCCGGAGCAGAGAGGCTCGCGGGAGGAGGGGTGGGCAGAGCCAGGCCTGCACCCCGAGGGGCCTCTGGGAGACAGGGCCGGGCAGCCCAGGGGGCGGAGGGCAGGCGGAGTCCCGGAGGCGGCGCCAGGAAGGAGGCCCCCAACACCCCGGGGCATCACGTCCGCGGCCGTCAGTCTGGCCCCCTGAAGTCCTCCTGCCACGACTCTTCCAACGGCTGCAGATCTCAACGCACCCCAGCTGACTCCAGGGCCACCTGTCCCCTCCCGCCCCCCACAAATCAGGCACACGCCAGCCTGGGGCAAGCCCGGGGGTTTCAGCGTGCGGGAGCCATGCCTCTGCCCAGACCCTATCAGCCCCGTCCTGCCCCAGCCCGGCCCCACTGCTGACCGTTCCTCTGACCGGGACCCTCACGCGCTTAAAACAGTCCTTGGCTCCCTAAGGCCTTCCCCTTTACCCATGGACTCCTTACCTTGGCGCTCAAGACCTTGGAGGATGTGATCCCGACCTGGCTTTATGGCCTTGACTTCTACTGTCCCCCCAACCTCACAGCCAACAGGGGCTCTTCCCTGGGCCCAAACACACCCCACCTTCCCTGTGTCTTTCCCGCTTGGGCTGTTCCCTCTGCCTGAAACCACCTCTTCCCTCCACCCCCATCTCTGTCCAAATCCTGCCCGTCCTCTGCGGTCCGTCCCAAATGTCCTCTCCTCCAGGAAGGAAGCTTGTCTGTGTCCCAGCGACAAGGGCTCCCCGTCGCGCTCCCACACGGCTCTGTCCAGCTCTTGAAGGACCCCGTGTGCCGTCTTGTGCTGCAGCAACCTGCCTTTTCACAGGACTCTGATCCTAGGGGGCTCCGTCCCAGTCTTCCCTCTGTTCCTATCACATCTATAAAACCCTGCAAATAGGGACGCCCGGGTGGCTCAGTGGGTGAGCACCTGCCTCTGGCTCAGGGCGTGACCCCGGGGTCCTGGGATCGAGTCCCACGTCGGGCTCCCCGCATGGAGCCTGCTTCTCCCTCTGCCTGTGTCTCTGCCCCTCTCTCTCTCTCTCTGTGTGTGTGTGTCTCTCATGAATAAATAAAATATTTTTTTTAAAAATCTTTAAAAAAAAAAAGACCCTGCAAATAATGGGCACTAATAGATCAGAATGGAAGTGGACTGAGAACAAACTGACCACTGAGCAGAGGATCATAAATACATTCTCAGGGTGTGGTCGTGCACGTGTGCTTGCGAGCGAGGGCTGGAGTGAGGGCGGGGGATCCTGGCAGCGCTTTGCCCGCGTGGCTGATGGGGCCCTCTCCCCCAGCCCACAGGATTTGTACGCAGATCTTGGCACAGCCCCGCAGCCACGATGCCAGCCTGGCAAAGCGCCGCCCAGGACACGTGGGATGTGCTACAGAAGTGGTGCCAGGGATCCGCGGCGACGAGGGGCGCCAACAGTTTCTGCCACTCTGAGCCAGTTGGAGGCCGCATCACGAGGCGCCGAGCATCCAGGCAGAAAGGGGCGGCAGGTGCTCGGCAGGTGCTCGGCTCACCAAGTCTGCTCTCCCGGGCCTGGTCTGAGCCCCTCCCCAGCAGCCTGGATGAGGGCGGTCCAGGGACCCCGGGGCCACCCACAGCCCAGGGACAGCCCCCCCGTAACTGAGATCTCAGTGACTCATGAAAAGCAAAACAGAACAAAAGCAAACGCGATCATAGGAGCCGCGGCTCCCGGGGCCTGTGGGGCCCGGGCCCTTAGATTTCGCCCACTTCTCCCCACGTCCTCCCAACTGCCCTGTGCAGCGGGTCATTTTCCACGTTTATACAACGAGGAAGCTGAGAGCCTGCGGGGGGCGGGGGGTAAGCCCATACACGACGCTCGCCCAGCGCACACGGGACAGTCCTTCACACCACTGTCGGTGCACTGAGCTTCACCGGGGTCCCCCCCTGCGTCCCCCACATGGTCTGTGATTGCTGTGAGTGCAGTCAGGGCCCACGAGGGGGACTGGGCACCGGCAGCTGGGGACGGAGGGGAAAGATCGTCGTGTCCTTCCGCTGTCCCTACTCGGTGGGGACGGTTGGCCTGTGACCTGTCTCCATCCAGAGGCTGCATGTGCAAGCGAAGCCAACGACTTGAGCCTGGAGCCTGCTTCGGTTCCGGAGCCCCTCCCGCACCGACAGCCTGGCATTTGGGGCCCGGGAGACTAGGGGGGCTCGTGGCCCACCCGCCCGATGGACATCTGTGGAGCTGGGCTGCCCCTGGGCATCCCGGGGCCGCTGCAGGGCTCGCATTCCTGCCTGGCGAGTGGCTCGCCCGCTGCGTGCTGTGCCGGGGGCCCGGGGCCGGGGAGCGGGTGGTGGTGGGAGCAGAGCCGGCTGAGGGGCGTCCGGCGGGGCTCGGGGCCCCGAATACGAGCGGCGCTCCGGAGCCGAGGATCCTGGAGCTCGGTCCCGCAGCCGGCCGCCGGGAGACCCTGGCCGCGCAGCCCCCCAGCCCCCACCAGGCCCTGGCTCTCCTCCTCCCGTGGGAAAGCGGATTTGGTAGAGACGGGCCAGGGGTGCTTAGATCACCTGGTTCTGACGTCACTTCTTAAAAATATATTTTAAGCGACCCTAAAAGCTGTAGCGGGAACGGCAGATGCTCTCAGATGCGTCCTCTGCCCCACTCCCGACGCGAGCACAGCTCGGGCTTCCCCGGGGCCCTGCAGGGCACCCAGGGACACAAGGGGAGCCGTTTCGAAGAACCACTGTGCCCATTTGCGGCTACTTGTGTGCCCACTCCAGGGTCTTCCGGGTGTGACCGCCGCCGGGTGGACGCCCCGCCTCCCTGGGACAGGTGCCGCCCACGGCCACGGGTGCCTTCGCACCACTGGGGACCAGCTCTCTTTCCACGCGGACCCGCTTCAAGGCCGCACCGTAGACCGGGCGCCTAGCGGTGGTCACCCGCATGTCCGCGCACCAGGCTGACGCCGGCCTGGCCGCCGGGGGCCCTGACGCTGTGTCCGTATAAGACGGGGTGCACGGGGCTTCCAGGGAGAGGCTGCAGGTGGGGGCCGTGGGGTGCTGCAGTCGCACATCACGGCCTGTCGGCTTCCCGTGCTCGGGGTATGAAGACTCCACGGGGAGGATTTGCTGTGCTCAAAACATCGGGGTGAGGGGACTCGGGGAGGAAGAGCCCGGGTCAGCAGGTTGGGAGGCCTCGGGGCCTGGTCTGCCCAGGAGCCTGGGGATTCCCCACCCGGGGCGACAAGCCTCCATGTCTGTCTAAGCGACAGGTCCCCGTGGGGAGGGGCGACAGGTACCAGCCTCCAGGATCCAGAGTTAGCCGGCAGGGGTGAGGGGCCCGTCGTGAGGCAGCGAGGGCTCAGAGGACATACTGTCCCCAGAGGGGCTGGGCCGTGCGCCCCGACGCCAGCACGGGCCTCTCTGGGACACTGGCGCATTTCCATCTCTCAAGACCTCTTCAGGGAAGGCGGCGAGGGGCTGGCCGCGGAGGGCTCCCAATTCCTGCCTCTCCGTGGGCCACACCCCATGCCTCGAAATGGCCCTCTCCATGGGTCACCCGAAACGCCTCCCTTGGAATACCTCCCAGCTCGTGAGGAACTGGACGGCACTACCCAGCCCTAAACCTGCGCAGGGAGGGTCTTCTGACCCCCGAGAGGCCACGAAACATCCCCGGGATCTTGCTCCCTTGAGAGCCCAGCTGGGAAGGCCACGCTGACCCACCCCAAGCAGGCTGCCCGGCCCCCGCGTGGCTCCCTCGGCCGGGATGAGCCCGTGGGCTCAGGGGTGGACGGCCCCCCGTGCGGCCAGGCAGCACAGCCCACAGCTCCCACCCGGGATCCTGAGCACCAAGGGTCCAATTCTGTTCTTGTTTGTTTTTTTTTTAAGACTTTGTTTATCCATGAGAGACAGAGAGAGACGGAGGCAGAGGGAGAGGCTCCCCAAAGCAGGGAGCCCGATGCGGGACTCGATCCCAGGACCCCGGCATCGCAATCAGGGCCAAAGGCAGACGCTCACCCCCTGAGCCCCCCAGGCGCCCCTGATTTGTTTTTCAGAGCAGCAGCCGCAGGCGGCCCGGCCTCCGTGCAGGTGCCCCCTCACCATAAAACCCTGGCCTCCTTCCCTGCCGTGTTTCCCGTGTGACCAGAACAGCCCCCTCACTCCCCGCCGCCCTCCCGCCTCTGCTCCCGCTTTTCACCAAAACGTTCCTCCCACATCGCTGCCACCGGCTCCGCAGACAAGAGATGATTCCTGAACATATAAAGAGCTCTGGCCCCCCAGCCCCGACCCCCAGCCTGGGAGCCCGGGAGCAGGAGCGCTTGGGATGGACTCTGCTGCAGGGATCGTGTGGGTTTTACGTTCCCATACGTCCATGAAGACTAGGAACGTCCCAGCTTGGAAGCCATCTGCCAGACCCCTCCCTCGGGCGCCCCCTTCTCAGCAGGTTGGCCGCCTCCTAGAAGGGCTAGTGGAGAATGGGGGTGGCCATCCCAGGCCCTCCTGCTCTGAGAACAGTGGGGCTGCCCTGGCCGCAGCTCAGGTTGGGGCGCGTGGGTGCCACAGAGCCGGGGCTCCTGGGAGCAGATCCCGGACTCCTTTGGAGGGAGGGAAAATGGGTAATTTTGCTTGTTCGATCAAAACTGTTATATCCGAGGAGCCCCTGGGTGGTTCAGGTGTTGAGCGTCCACCTTCAGCCCAGGGCGTGACCCCGGGGTCCTGGGATCGAGTCCCACATCGAGCTCCCTGCAGAGAGCCTGCTTCTCCCTCTGCCTGTGTCTCTGCCTCTTTCTCTGTGTCTTTCGTGAATAAGGAAAAAGAAAACTAAGCCTCCCCCCTACCGCAAAAAAACCCTGTCATATCCTAGATGAGGGTGGAGGAGGGGCAGATGGCTCCTAAATTCATGGGCTGGGCTCTTTCCAAGGCATTTTGGGACTAGACTTTGTCCCTCTAGCTCCTCCCACCATGAGACCTCCTCATGAGTCATAGCATCCCTGTCTGTGAAATGGGATCAGCCGACTGCCAGGAGGTGGGATTATTTGGGAGATCAGTACCCCTGCCTGTGTGTATGGGGGCGGGGGGAGTGGGTATGCATGGGGCCAGGTAGGTCTATGAGGTGCTCCAGCAAGGAGATGAGTGGCGGGGCGCTGCCCCGGGGGCTGGCAGTCCCGACTAGTCCCTACCACTCTCCCTCCCTGGCCAGTAGGAAGGGGCCTCAGAGCAGCCGGAGCTCGGAGCTCGGTCTACCCTCCCCTAGGCCTTGAGCCAACCTGGCCTCGGGCAGAGGCCTGTGCATCTTGACCCCTGGAGAATGGGGGTGGCCATCCCAGGGGTCAAGGGGAGGGGAGAGTGACACCAGGCGGTCACCCCTTGTGAGCCCCTCCGGGGGCAGGACCTGGAGGTCATGTAAAGAGCCTGCTCCAGTCTGAGGTGGAGACCTGGTCTCTGCTCTGGAAATTGCCAGTTGGAGCGGGGACACTAGCCCTGGCCCGAGGGAGCCCCGAGGGCGGTAGGGGAGGTGCAGGTCTTGCCTTGGCCTGGGATCTGGGGAGGACTCCCCGAGGCTAAGAGAGACACGGCTCCTGCCCACGGAGCTCTGGCCCGTCCCCCAAGGAGGCCTGCGGCCCACAGCCGTCCATCCAGTTGCTGCCCCCCGCCTGCTAGAACAGACGCAGGCCCGGCCTTGGAAGTTCCCAGAACATGGAGAAACACATCCTTTACTGGAGAGGTTCTAATCTGTGGGCAAAGACGCAGTCCCCTGCCCTCCAGATTCAAATGCAGATGTCGGGGGCACCTGCGGCTCAGGCTCCACGCATCTGTGTTATTGGGTCAAGACCTCAGGGTCCTGGGACCACGCCCCCATTCCGGCTCCCTGCTCAGACTTGGCCCCAAATCCATTAAGCTGAGCCCCACGGAGTGGAGCGCAAAGGGCTGTGTGACCCGGGGCGAGTCACTGAACCTGTCTGAGCCTCAGTTTCTGCTCCTGTAAAATGCCAGGAGGAGAGGCAACGGCATAAGAAGTGAGCAGTCCCCAGAAGGGGCCAATAAGCAGTAGCCCCAGTTATGGGGAAGAGAGGGAGAGCGCGCGGGCTGCGAGTGGGGGTCGGGGGGGCCTGGAAGCGTGTGTGCATCTGTGCCTGGGGGGGCAAGCGCAGGTGGCCCTGTCCTCGGCCCTCGTGGGGTGATGGATGGCTTCCGAGGGGGTGGGGCCCCACAGGCCCAGGCCTGCCTGCAGAGGACCATTGTCTCCGTAAATGAGGTTTGGCTTCCCCACCGGGGCGGCCCCATCTGCTTACATTGTTTCCAACAGTAGCTTTGGGAATTTGCAACCCCCCAAGGCCTCACACCTCAAAAAACCTACACAGCACTGCGGAGTTGGGGGGCGGCCAGAGCCCTGCTGCCCACCCAGGGGTCCCACCAGGTCCCGCCAGAGTCCTGCCTCCTGCCACCCCTCCTCCCCGCCAACCAATCCTCCGGCTCCCTCTTCCCCAAACTTCATTATCTTGGTATCCAGACAATGAAACACCACTTGCTGTTTGGTGGGACCCGTCCCTTAATCACCAAGTGACAAAATGCTTGCTGCTGGCTCGGGGCAGAGGCCAGCGTGGAGCGGAGACACCTGGTGCCGGGCAAGCCTGGGGAGGAATCCCGGCTCCAGCAGCTAACAGCCGCGCGACCCTGGGCAAGTCGATTAACCTCCCTGGGCTCCAGGCCCACGTCTGCAAGATGAATGTGGTGACAGTATCGCTTATCGGCCATTTCGCAAGCTGGGCCCAGAGCTCCACGTTGCATCCTCTGATCCAGCCCTTTGAAGTGGACAAAAGTGACTCAACTGTGGGACAAAGCTTTGAGGGACTTGCCCAGGGTTCCACGGTAGAGGACATGGCGAGCTGGGACTTGAACTCATGGTTTTCTGACTCCAAAGGCAGCGTCTTGACCACGCTTCATGCTAAACGTGGTGACCCACACCAGGGCGCGTGCTGTGACTCGAGGATGGCACACACTGGGGGCTTTAACTGGGGCCCGGCGCAGAGAGCGTCAACTCGTAGTCTCGAGAGGTGAGACTTCATCTCACCCGCTCTGGATTCTAGCAGGGGCCTCAGGCCTTGCGCCCCCACGCCCAGCCACTGCCGGGTACCAGATGGCCAATGCCACTCCCTGGTGCTACGGACAGCTGCCCACGCTGGGACCCGGTGGTGGCGAGGGGCGGGCCCTCTAGCCCCAAGGGTTCAGCCGCCCTCCCACAGCCTTCCTGGGGGGGCCTGTGCCCTTCTTGGGGGGTCCTGTGTCCTTCCTGGGGGGGGCCTGTGCCCTTCCTCGGGGGGCCTGTGTCCTTCCTGGGGGGCTGTGCCCTTCCTGGGAGGGCGTGTGTCCTTCCTGGGGGAGGGGGCTGTGTCCTTCCTGGGGGGGAGCCTGTCCCTTCCTGGGGGGGGCCTGTGCCCTTCCTGGGGGGGGGCTGTGTCCTTCCTGGGGGGGGCTGTGTCCTTCCTGGGGGGGGCCTGTGTCCTTCCTGGGGGAGGGGGCTGTGCCCTTCCTGGGGGGGAGCCTGTCCCTTCCTGGGGGGGAGCCTGTCCCTTCCTGGGGGCAGGGCCTGTGCCCTTCCTGGGGGAGGGCCTGTGCTCTGTCGGCCAAACAGCCCCCCAAGAGGAGGGGCTGGTGGGAGACAGGTAGAGGGGCTGGGGCAGCAAGAGAGGCAGGTGTCACCTGAAAGGGCCAGAACAGGGCTGCTCGTATGACACCTCCCCTAGGGAACACCTCCCGCAGGACCCTTCTCTGGAGGGAGCACCTGCTCTCCCCAGGCTGCAGAATCAGGGAGGCCCGGGTGCAAGTCCCCACTCCACCACACTCCTGGCTGAGACTAGTGAGTCACAGAGCCAGTAAACCATCAGTGGGATTTGCTCACACCCACCCTGCAGGACTTGGGCAGCGGCTTCCCCGGCTCTAATCAGGCACAGAAATCATCCTCATCCTCCAGAAGGATGAAGAGCCCCGAGGACCTCGGCGACTTTCCAGGTGCCTTGCTCCTGCTTCAACCTTCCCAGCCACGGCCCTCTGCTCCAAGGCCACCCCTGCCCCTGTCCGGCCAGCAGGGCCCAGCGAGGATCCAGGGACAACCCGAGGCTTGCAATTTTCAGGTCACACCTAACCCGTGACCAAGGGTTCCGTTCCTTAGACCACGTGTGCACGGAGCACCCCCTGTGCGTACTGGGACCACAAGGGGAACGAGGCTCAGCCCCGCCCAGCGAAGCACAGACCGCGAGGAGGAAGGGGGCTCCGGGGGCTCCCCGCAAGAGGGGACAGCTGGCCTTGGGCTGCCGGGGGCGGCTCTGCCGGGCGCAGGGCAGGGCAACGTGTGAGGTGGAGGGAAGAGCCCCAGCAAAAGCTCAGAGCCCGCCGTGGAGGCTCGGCCCCCCTCCCGCTGACAGCGGAGATGCAGAGCAGAGTATTGTGGGAGGCAAGTAGAGTTGTTAACTGAGCGGCAACAGGGAGCCGTTTGAAGGATTTAGGGCTGGGGGAGGGGGTGGACTGAATGGTGAGGAGGAAGGAGGCTCTGAGCACATTTGTGAGGGGCTGCAGGGCTGCAGGGCTGCTGGGCTCTGGGCGCTCCGGAGGAAGTTTGTGGCCGGAGGGGCAGAGACGGCAGGAGGGCCCTGGCTGCCAGGGTGGCGAGCAGGAGGCTGGATGGGTGCGCCTGTGCCCCTAGTCCTGTTCTTGCCCCTCTAAGAGAAAGGCTCGGGTGGCCAGCCCTGGCTGGGGCTGAAAACAAGAACTTAGCCAGGGGAGCCTAGAACTTGCCGCTGGGAGAAGGCTTCCCTCTGGGGAAGTGGCCCTCATCGAGCCACTTGGCCCCTATCCCTGCTGGCTCCAGGGGTGGCGTGTCACCTGTCATGAGGACAGAGGCAACATGATGGTCGGCGGCTCTGGGCCATCACACAGCGGGTCCGGGATCCAGCAAGACGAGGCCCCCCGAGGAAAGGGAACGGCTTGTGAGCCGGCGGCATTAAAAAAGGAATCAGGGCGCGACAGAGTTCGGAATCGGGAATGAGCCACATGGATGCCTCATGACGAACAGCCAGCGGCTGGCAACGTTGACATAGCGACACTCATCCCATTTTGGAAGCGGAGACCCCTTTTCGCCCTGATTTTTAAGCTGCTCTTAGGACAGGCGGAGAGGAGAGCGAGAAGAGAGGCCAGCGCCTGCTGTGGGCGGGGGCTGTGGCGGAGGCAGGGGGCATCGGCCTGTTCCTCTGTAGCGGCTCTAAGCCTTGGACTGGTGATGCGACCCCCCACGCTGGGGCGCCCCCATCCCGCCGCCGCCGGGGCCTGGAGCCCCCCAAGGCCAGCAGGTGTGCACTGTGCTGGCATCCACCGCGCTCCTGGCACCGTCGGGACACACATCCCCGTGGCAGCTGCTGCCATCCCGCCTTATGAAGGGGACACTGAGGCTCGGCGAGATGCGTCCCTTTGTCCGAGGCGGCTCCCGGGGCCCCTGTCCGCCTGCGCCCGGGGCAGGTGCGGAACCCGCGGGGCCCCCGGGAGCCCGGGCTGGGGGGGCCGCGGCGGGCGGGCCCGGAGGGAGGCGCAGGCCGGGCCGGGCGCAGGGGGCAGGGGGACTTGGCGGGAAGCCCGCGGCAGCCTCCGGCCCGCAGCAGAGGCCCGGGCGCGGGTGGGGGGAAGCGGGCGGAGGGGCCTGCGCGGCCGTCGGGGCGCCCCCGGCCTCCTCCCCGACGCGCGGCAGCCCCGGGAGCAGGGAGGGGCGGGGGCTGCCGGCCGGGCCCGGGGCTCGGGGTCTCCCGAGCGTCTCGGAGCGGCGCCCCCCCCCGGGGCGACAGAGACTCAGAGACAGAGAGACAAAGAGAGACGCGGTCCGGGGGCGCGCGGGAGCGGCAGGTGCGCGGGCGGGACACGCGGGCCCCCCCAGCGCCTTGAGCCCACCTTTGTCCGGGCCCGCGGCCAGGTGAGGCGGGGGGCGGGGCCGGGGGCGGGCCGGGGCCGGGGCTTACCTGCGGGCCGGGGCCGAGCGCCTGCGGGAGCCGAGCGCCGCGGGACGGCGTGGAGAGGTGCGCGGGCGGCGGGAGGATGCGCCCGAGCGCGCGGGGCCGGAGCGCGGGGCGGGGCGGGGCGGGCGGGGCGGCGGGGCGGGGCGGGGCGGGGCGGGCGGGGCGGGCGCGGCGGACCCCGGCGGGGGGCAGCCCCGGGCCAGGCGGGGCCCCGCGCGCTCCCGGCCCGCGCGCCCCCGCAGCTGCGCCCCGCGGTGGGGGCCGCTCCCCGGAGGCCCGGGCGCGGGCGCGGGCGCGGCGAGGGCGCGGGGCAGACAAAGGAGCAGACAAAGGCGGGCGCAGCCGGGCGGGCCGCTCCTCCCGGTGCGTACGGGCCGGCCCCGCCGGGAGCGGGCGCAAAGGCGCGGCGGGGCCCGGGACCCCGACAATGGGCCGGAGCCGCGCTCGGCTGGGCGGGGGCGGCCGTGCCGGGAAGGACCGCGGGGCCCGGGCGCACGGACGCTAGGAAGGCCCGGGGCGGGGGCGGGGGCGGGGGGGGGGCGCCCGGGCCTCCGTGGGCTCCAGCAGGGCGCGGGCGGGGCGGCTCCCGCGGGGGGGGACGGCGCCTCCAGACCGTCACCGGGTGTCCCGGGCCCCGCCCGCGCGCACAGGCAGCCGCCCCCGCCCGCCCCGCCCCGGCCCGCCCCGCCCCGGTGCGCCCGAGGCTCCCCAGCGCGGCCCCGGGCGGCTCCTCCATCACCGCGCGGGGCGCGTCCCGACGACCCGGGAGCCCGGGGATGCGCTGCGCTGAGCCCCGCGGCCCCCATAACTCACGGCGGGGTCAGGGGCCGCGCCGCCGCCGACATCTAAGCAGCGGGGAGCCGCGGCCTCGCCCGGAGCCCCCCGGCACCTTCCGATCCTTCCTCCAGAGTGTGGCCCGGGTGTAGGA
Organism: Vulpes lagopus; assembly: GCF_018345385.1. Classification (NCBI taxonomy): domain Eukaryota; kingdom Metazoa; phylum Chordata; class Mammalia; order Carnivora; family Canidae; genus Vulpes; species Vulpes lagopus. The sequence continues at coordinate 133,722,101 of NC_054831.1, forward strand.
GCTTCCTCCAGCGCCCAGGACTCCTGACGCCGTCCTGGCCGCCTTGGGCAGGGCGCCTGACCTGAGCCCCCAGCTCAGGGCCGAGCTCACCCCCCCCCCAGCTCCGTGGGGCTCAGCATCAGTGCCCGGCCTTTGTGAGGAGATGATGTTCCCAAGATCCTGGCCCCATGGGACATGCTCTAGAGAAATGAAGGGCTACTGTTACCTGCTGTCATCAGCCTGGTGGGCACCGGCCGGCCGGGTTCCAAGCGGAGCAGAGGCATGACCGGACTTCGGCTCTAATTCACTCCAGTTCCTACAGTTGGGAATAGGCTGTAGCAGGGCAAGGACGAAAGTGGGGAGACAGAAACTGGCTGGGAAGAGGTGACGGTGGCTTGGATGCCAGGGGGTGTGTGGGCTCGATTGACTGCAGACTCAGGTTCAAATGCTGCTGCTCTGGCCTCTCTGTGTCCTCTGGGTTGTCCCACAGTGAGGCAGCAGGGAAAGAACAGATGTTGGGGGAGGCCTGGACACCTGTCCCGCCCTGGTTTTGGTGACTTTGGGCCTCAGTTTCTCCAGAGGTCTATGGCCAACGTGGAAACCACTGAAATATCCATAGACTGATGGGAGGATAAAGAAAACATAGTGGATCCATAACGTGGAATAGTGTTTGGCCGTAAGGAGGATTGGAGTAACTATACATGCTACAGTGTGGATGGATCTAGAAAACATTATACTGGGGGCACCTGGGGGTGTCAGTGGTTGTGCGTCTGCCTTTGGGGTCCCGGGATCGAGTCCCACATCAGGCTCCTCGCATGGAGCCTGCTTCTCCCTCTGCCTGTGTCTCTGCCTCTCTCTCTGTGTCTCTCATGAATTAATAATAATTAATAATAATAAAAATAATAATAATAGAAAACATTATGCTGAGTGAAATAGGCCAGACATAAAAGGCCACATGTTGTATGATTTATATGAAGTGTTCAAGATAGACAAGCCCATAGAGACAGTAAGTAGCCCAGTGGTTGCCTGGGGCTGGGGGAAGGGGAGATGAGGTAGTGACCACGACTGCATGTGGGGTTTTTCTTTTTGAACTGATGAAAATGTTCTGGAATTACTGCTGACTGCTGCACAGCTTACTAAAACCCACCAAATTGCATACTTTAAAGGGTGAACTTTATGCTTTGTGAAATATATCTCAATAAAGCAGTTATTTAAAAAAAAAAAAGTGGCAGTCGAGCTGGATCAAGGGTTCTTACCCTGTGGTCTGGCATGACTTCGGAGGATCCAGGAACCCCTGAAATTGTGGAAGACCTTTCGTGTCTCTGGGTGGAGGCTTTGAGTTTAAGAAGAGAGGATTTATAGGGTCCTCCTGACCGACAAGGGGTCGATGATGCTGGGGAGTCAGCAAAATACTGAGGAGGGAATGGCATGTGTGGGCTCTGCCTAAGGTCAGGGCCCTGGCTTGGGTCTGAGGTTAGCAGAGGATCTGGGGAGCTGTGGAGGTCAGGCCCCATCTCAGGAGCCCAGATGAGGGAGGGGAGGAGACGAGTGTGGCCCGCAGTCCCTTGTCTTTAGGCAACTTGGGCCATGGGGATGCATGTCCTCCCTTAGGGCACCTCGGGCGGGGGCTGCCTTGGGAAATGGAAATGGGGAACGGGGTGCAGCCCAGGATGTCTTAGATGGGGTTTTGAAAAGCATGGTGGCTGGTTACAGTGTCTGCTCTAGGGGCTTAGAGAGTGCGTGTAGATCTTAATCTCATTAAGTGCTGTCGTTGTCATAACAGCACCAACAGAGGGCCAGGCATGTGGATTTTATATATATATATATATATATTTTAAAGATTTTACTTATTTATTCATGAGAGACACACACACAGAGAGGCAGAGACATAGGCAGAGGGAGAAAAAGAAAAGAAGCAGAGGGAGAAGCAGGCTCCATGCAGGGAGCCTGATGTGGGACTCGATCCCGGGTCTCCAGGATCACGCACTGGGCTGAAGGTGGCGCTAAACTGCTGAGCCACCAGGCTGGCCCGATTTTATATTTTTATGAGCATCTCACTTGTCCCCCCTCACCCCACAGCCCTGTGGCATCAGTGCTACCATTACCCCTTTTCACGGCTGAGGACCCCGAGATTAGAGAGGGAAGGGCCTCGCAGCTGGCCGAGGAGCAGTGGTGGGAGAGGAGCAGGGTGTTAGGCACAGGAGCAGCCCGGTGGGTGCAGAGCGGGGAGTGGGGGGCATGTAGTGAGCATTCCCCAGCTCCTGCTTCATTGTTCGAAAGCCGTTCTCTGCACATCGCCACCTGTAGCTCAGGCCCTGGGATCCGAGGTCTTTGTTCTCGTCCAGGGTAAGTTAGGATTCGAACGGGGCGAGTGGCAAAGTGTCACTGCGCACCATTACTTCCTCTCTCTGTTCTTTCATTAACTCATTCGCATGAATGAGAACCTGGGCCTGGCCAGGCACTGTGGGAGGGGCTGGACCAGAAGAATGAACAAGGCCCTGGTCTCTGCTCAGGGGGTACTCTAACTGGTCGGGTCCCCGAGCAGCGGGGCACCAGTGGGATTGTCACCAGGCTATGTGGCTGGCTCCCTGTAGCTCTCCCACTCCAGCCCCCTCCTGCGTGTGGTGTCTTAGGAATTTTACACAGGGGTGGGACGAATGTTGTGTCTTGTGATCACCCTGGTGGGTGTAGGAGGACTTTGGAAGTATCTTAGGACTCTGGATACTTCATTGCCTGTTTTTTTTTTCTTTAAAAAAAAATGTTTAATTATTTGACAGAGAGAGAAAGCGTGCAAGCAGGGGGAGCAGCAGAGGGAGAGGGAGAAGCAGGCTCCCGCCGAGCAGGGAGCCCAATGTGGAGCTCGATCCCAGGACCCCGGGTGTATGACCTGAGCTGAAGGCTTAACACCCAGGCGCCCCCATAGCGTGTGGTTTTACCCAGCTCACTCACTGCATGTTTGTTCAGTGAACCCCAGGAATCCCCCCTTGGTCTGTGCAGGCCTTGGTCTTTGCAAGACTTTCTTACATCTTGCCTTCTCTTAGTTTCAATTTAAATGTCTCTTGGGAGTGATTTTCTTTCTGTCCTCATTGCAGACCCTCGGGGACCTGCTTCAGTTGGCAAATAAGCTCTCTCTCCTCCTAAACATCCATCCTTTCCTCCCAGATGCCCTCCTACATATTGTCATTATGGTGAAAAATATGCAAATAACTTTGAAAAACAGTCTCCCAGCAAATGGGTATTCAAAAATGTAATAAATTAACCCCATAATGTAATCTGGGTCCCAAGACTATCCATCATGCTGATGTGCTTAAGACCTAGAAACCCAGATGCCGCAGAGCCGGGTGGATAGAAATGACAGATGAGTGTTCACAGAGCTCCCTCATGGCCCCCCGCCCCCAGCTTCTTGGCCCTGTGGAACCCAAGGCCGTCAGAGGTTTAGGGAATATCTGTCCAGCCTGTTCATTCACAAACGAGGAGACAGAGGCCCTTCTGGGACTAGGGGGGCAGACCGGTTTGAACCTGTCCTCCTGTGTCCCAGCCCGCCTTCCTCTGTTAATGGCTGGCTTTGGATCCAAAGCTGTAAACGTAGGCATTTCGTCCATGGGTTTCTAGTTGACAAGGCAGGTGCCCCAGCGTCAAACAAAGGCTGTTGGGACCTCACTTTCTGCATCTGAACAATGTTGAGAGTTGGGTTGTGTGTCCACCAAGGTTTCTTTGAGGTGCTTTAGCTCTGGGGTCAGGAAACCTACAGGTGGCTTGTGCTGTGTCTTCTTGGGGCAGCGGGCTAAGGCTGGGGGCCTGGCATGAGTCCCGATGTTGCTCACACTGTACCCTAGGGGCCACCAGCCGGACTCTGAGCTTCCCACCCCAGGATCCAATCCTAAGAAACCCTTTACAAGGAATTATTCCCTCCCCCCATCCCCCTGCCATGACTGCCACTTCCTGTTGACAGTGAAAAAAGTTGCTTGAACAGCCTCCAGAGAGGGGCAGGGAGGACCCTTGCTTTCTCCAGTGCCCAAGTATCCACAGTGATTAAATCTCAGGGAGCCAGGGGACACTGTTCACAAGCCAGTGAGCTGCTCAACTAGCTCTGTGTGGAAATGGTCTTCTCCTACATGGCATGGCATGGGCAGGGTCCCCAAGTCCTGAGAAGGGTTGTTGTGTCCAAAATGTGTTGCCAGGTGCATCAGTTCTTGAAATAAATCATCTATCCCTCTGGGGTAAGCATGGAATGGCCGGAACTGCTGGGGCAGTCCCCATATATTTGTGGTCATTGGGGCCCCTCAGGAACTTGTTAGAGGGCCAACACCCCACTTTGCACCCAGAGTGATCCAGTAAGTCAGAGAGGCCTGGGTTCCAGGTGTTTAATGAGTTCCCTGGGGATTCTCAAGCAGATTTCTGAGGACTGCTCTTGAGAAGTGGTTTGCTGGTATTCCTGGCTTAACGGGCAGAGTCACTTACCCTCTCCCCTGCCTTTGCCCCATCAGAAGTTGGCAAATGCAAGTTTGAAGACGTCCCAGTGTAAAGGGGGTACAGTTCTCTAATCCTGAGCTATAACTAAGCAACATCCTGGCGAGATCTGTGTGCCCACAGGTGGACGTGACTCCTAACAAGTTCTTTTTTTTTTTTTTTTTAGATTTATTTATTTATACATGAGAGAGAGAGAGAGAAAGAGAGAGAGAGGCAGAGACACAGGCAGAGGGAGAAGCAGGCCCCTTACCGGGAGCCCGATGTAGGACTCGACCTCGGATCCCAGGGTCACAACCTGAGCCGAAGGCAGGCGCTGAACCGCAGAGCCACCCGGGTGCCCCTTAACAAGCTCTTATGTCCCTAGAGGTCAGGGTCAAGGTCCCCAGGCTTCTGGTCGTGATTTGTTGCCTGTAGCTCCACGGCAACCTCTCTGACTTGTTTTCCCACCTGTAGGGTAAGGGCGGCTGAAAATGAGTTGAAGCCCTGGCGTCAGATTAGAAGTCAGAACTGGGTTTATATTCCAACCGTGTGGCTTGGGCAGATGAGGCCGATGTCTCTGAGCCTGTTTGCCATCTATAAAGTGGGTGTGGAAAATGGGTTAAGGAGGGAATTAAAGAAATCACTGCTGGGTAAATGTCCGATCTCTGCTAGTGAGGATTTTAATGCTACAGGGTTATCATGCCCCAGGGGCCTCCCAGCCCTTGCAGAGTCCGTGTCCCGGCGGGGGCAGGTGGGGGGGCTGCACTGGAAGCAGCCTGCTTCCCCCTCGGGACGTCGTTCGCTCGCCTGTAAAGTGGGGACAAGCCTAGTGGTCGCCCCGCGGGACTGTGCCGAGGATGTGCTGGGGATCCGCTGGCACACGCAGCCCGCGGCCTGGCACGCGCCTGGCGCCCTCCGAAGGGCGGGAACCCCCGGCTGCACCTAGTTCCCGGGCGGGGGCGGGGGCGGGGGCGGGGCCGGCGGATTCGCTTTCGGTTGGGCAGCCGAGGCCGGGAGGGGACCCCGGAGCCAGCAGTGGAGGTCGCTGTGCTCACCTGGGCCCCGCACCTGGGCCCCAGCAGCGCCCGCCCGCCCCTCGCAGCGCGGAGACCGCCCGGGCACATGCGCAGTGCGGCCCGCGCAGGTGTCCTGCCTCGCGCGCCGGGGGCGGGGCAGCCGGCGGGCGGCCGCGGCCTTCTCCCGCGCGGGGACCCTGCGCCCCGCCCCCGCCCAGGCCCCGCCCCCGCCGGGCCCCGCCCCCGCCCCGGCCGTCCCCGCGGTTGGCTGGCGGCGGAGTGGGCGTGGCCGAGGCGGGCTCTAGGACCCGCCGGAGCCCCGCGGACGTCACCGAGCGGCGTCCGGGCCGCGGGTTGAGCGGGAGGCGCGAGTGTCCGGCCGGGGGCTCCCCGCGCGGGGCCGGGCCAGGCGTCCCCGGGGCCGCAGCCGGTACGCGGGCGGGGGAGCGGGCGGGCCGCCGCGCGGGGCCTTCCGGTCGGCGGGTCCGCCTCGCGCTCGCGGGCCTGCGCAGCCCGCCGGGCCCTCGGGGCCGAGCCCTCCCGCGAGCGCAGCTCCGGCCTTGCCAGCGGCCGGGGGGGGCGCAGCCGCGGGCCTCGACCGGGGCGCCGAGTGCCCGAGTGCCCGGCGGAGGCGGCGGCCCCGCGGCTGCCCGGACCGTGGCACTAGCCCCGCTCCCGCCCCCCCTAGGTGGCGGTCAGGATGACCACGCTCACGCGCCAGGACCTCAACTTCGGTCAAGGTAGGGAGGCGGGGCCTGCGGGAAGGGGCGGGGGCCTGTCGTGACGGGGGCGGGGCCTGCGGGAAGGGGCGGGGCCTGCGGGAAGGGGCCTGCTGGAAGGGGCGGGGCCTGCCGGAAGGGGGCGGGGCCCGCGGGGCGGGGCCTGCGGGAAGGGGGCGTGGCCTGCAGTGACGGGGCGGGGCCTGCGGGAGGGCCCGGGCCGGGCCGGGGCTCCCGAGCTCTCCCGCTTCTGTGCCCCGCAGTGGTGGCCGACGTGCTCTGCGAGTTCCTGGAGGTGGCCGTGCACCTCATCCTCTACGTGCGCGAGGTCTACCCCGTGGGCATCTTCCAGAAGCGTAAGAAGTACAACGTGCCGGTGCAGGTGAGCCTCCACGCCGCGGCCTGGGCCACCGGGTCACCCCCGAACCCCAAAGTGGGTAGAGGGTGGATGGTGAACCCTCCTCCCACTCCCCAGCGGCCTGGCCTTGCCTCCTGCCCTCCTGCCTGGACTTTTCTTTCCATCCCTCGGACCTGGGAGTTCCCCTTGCCCCAGTTAGGGACCAGGCCCTGGGGTCAGACTTGCCCCCGGGGCATGGTCGAAGTTTGAAAGGGCTCCTGAGGTTGGTGACTGTTCCTCTATAAACCGCAGGGCCTTCTCTCTACCATCGATGCTTTGGGTGGTTTTAGGTTAAAAGGCAGACAAAGCAGTAACATGTGCTCCCCCCGCACCCCCCCACTCTCTAGAAGTGCCGGCCCCTTGGGCTCTAAGTAAACATTAGAATAATTCAGTGGTGGGAGCTTGAAGGGTATTCAGGGAAAGGAAAAAAGAATAGCATTTACCGAGCACCTTGTGTCCTGGGGCCTTATCTCGCGCACTTTGTCTCGACAAGTTCTTCCACAGATGAAGTAAGTAAAGCTCAGAGAGGGAGGTTAAGAGATTTGCCTGAGAACACATAGCTCTTAGTTTCAGCACGTAATTTTTGAAAATTGATTTAACTTCTGGATCCCTTCTCTGGGAGAAACGCCTGCATGCCCAAATACACACAACTTAGGGACTCCGGCCTCTGGAGGAGCCCACGGAGCCCACATTAGAAACGCCCACCGGTATATTAAGTGCTAATGTTGAACTAAATTCTTGAATTCTAACTTCTCCCTCTCCCTGGTTCATTCGCAGTTCTTAGCTCCATGATGGGAAGTCAGGGTCTTGGGCGGGGAGCCCCAGGGAGCTGCTGGCCTCTCCCCCTGGACTCCCGGAGGGGTGGCAGGGGGCTTCCCCGTTGGTGCCTCGGGCCTCACCAGCCTTCTTGGGGTTGTATGCAGATGTCCTGCCACCCAGAGCTGAACCAGTATATCCAGGACACCCTGCACTGTGTCAAGCCCCTCCTGGAGAAGGTGAGGGCACCAAGTCCCCCAGCCTCCCTGCCCCCAGTCTGCTCCTCCTGCGCTGCAGGATGCGGTGATGCTGGGACCGTGCGGAGTCCCCGTGCTCTGCACCCAAAAGCCTGTTTCCTGTACCCTGGAGACCAGCCTTGCCCAGGGACAGACCCCAGGGCAGGGGGGCCCTGGTTCCTGGAGTTGGCCAAGTGGCACTTGCCCCGGAGGGTTCTGGATTTTTCCCACATCTCTTTCTCTCCCTGCCCTCCAGTTCTGCTAGGCTTGTTCCCTCAGGGTTTCCTCCTTGTCTTGTCCTGCCCCTAAGAGTTACCCCCATGGGGCCCAGGCATCCCCTCCCCTCTTAGTCTGTACCCAGCAGGGGTGCCGACCTGAACTTCTCAGGGGCCCTCAGCCTAGAAGCCGAGCGGCGCTGTGAGTGTGCCCTCCCATCCTTCCTGGGCAGGGCGGTGGTGGCTGGTGGCGGTGGGTGGGCTACCCCGTTCTGGAGTAGGGGGTTCCTGCCCTTGCAGAATGATGTGGAGAAAGTGGTGGTGGTAATTTTGGACAAAGAGCACCGCCCGGTGGAGAAATTCGTCTTTGAAATCACCCAGCCTCCACTGCTGTCCATCAGGTAAGCGGCCTCTCCCTGGGGTCCTGGCTGGCTGCTGGGAGGCCCTGAAACAGCCCTGGTGCTCACCCCGTTAGGGCGCTCACCCCGTTAGAGCGCTCACCCCGTGAGGGCGGTGTCCTCAGGTTCCTACTGGGCTGCCCCACGCCTCTTTTCCTTCCTGCCTGTTAGGGCCCCTCTGAAAGCCCACCTCCTCCGGGAAGCCGGGTAAAGAGGAGAGTGACGAGGCAGGCCATCCTCACAGGGCCTGTTAGGGCCGAGCCACGGCCGGCCGCCCGGTGGTCTCCATGTAACCCGCGGTGTCCACACTGGAAATTCATAGTATCGCTGACTGGCTGGTCCTGGCCAGGGTCCCCCAGCAGGTGGCACAGGCAGGACACAGACCCAGTTTCCTGACTTCCCAGTCACACGTCCAGCCCACAGTCAACCAGAAGCTGACTGACCCTGGGCCCTGTGTCGGCGGGTCAGCGGCCGGCTTCCCGGGGTGAGGTCAGGGCACCGGAATCGCCCGCTTGCTGTGTGGCCTCAGGCAAGCCCTTCCTCTCCCTGGCCCTTTCCAGACTTCCTGGGGTGTGCGGAGGTTTGGGCTGCGGCCCGGTCTCCAGGTGATTTTACGTGTTGCAGACAAGGGAGGTAGCCGGGCCCCCAGGAGCGCACGCACTCAGACGCAGAGGGGGCTCTGCCCCCAGGGCCGATTGCCCGCTGGTGAGGGGTGCCGCTGTGATGGGAGACCCTCCTTTTCCCCTCCAGCTCAGATTCCCTGCTGTCTCACGTGGAGCAGCTGCTCCGAGCCTTCATCCTGAAGATCAGCGTCTGTGATGCGGTCCTGGACCACAACCCCCCAGGTGTGCTCACCCCCCGCCCTCGTCCCGGGCGTTTCCGTGGCTCCGTCTGCATTCAGGTCCCTGCTCGGCTGCAGCAAGCCGCCTCTCTTCCTTCCTGCCTTTTAGAACCTCTGGAAGCCCACCTCCTCCAGGAAGCTACCCTGACTCCTCCCTGGGTTCAGTCTCCCAGCTGACTGTGCTGCCTGGCCCTCGGCTCACTGTCTTCCCCTCTGGGCGCTGCCAAGCCAGCTCGGGAGGGGGGAGCCCTGACCGGCGGCAGGCAGGCAGGAAGTGGCCCAGCCTTGACCAAACTCTTGCCTCTTCAGGCTGTACCTTCACAGTCTTAGTGCACACGAGAGAGGCTGCCACTCGCAACATGGAGAAGATTCAGGTCATCAAGGTGAGATGAGAGGGGTCTGGGAAGGTGGGCAGGAGACAGCTGGCGGGCTCTGGAAACCAGGGGCCCGCGCTCGGAGAAGGGGGGGAATGTTGCCGCCGTTAGGGCAGCGCCTGGCATCCAGCGGGTTTAGCTGTGTGTTAACCGGGTGGCCACAGGCTCGCCGTGCCCCGCCCGGGCCCTCAGCAGAGGGGGTGGCGCCGTGCCTGCGGCAGCCAGCCCAGCACAGCTCCCGAGAGGCGGGGGGCTCTGCCCACCAGTTTCGCAGCTGGTGCTGGGGGCTTGTTAAACCACTTGGGTTCCCAGCCCAGCTCGGACCTGAGACCCGGCCTCGCCGGTGGAGGACCCGGCAGTCCGCAGAGCTGGGACCTCCCCGGTGATTCTGTGGCTCCCTGCAGCCTGAGGACCCCAGCTCTGGGCGGGTGCAGCAGCGTGAGCGCAGGCCGCTCCCGGCCTAGCCCCGTCCACCTCCCGACCTTGGTCCCCTCCCTAGGACTTTCCCTGGATCCTGGCAGATGAGCAGGACGTCCACATGCATGACCCTCGGCTGATACCACTGAAAACCATGACGTCGGACATTTTAAAGGTGAGCCGTACCGCAGGTGTGCTGAGGCCTCGCCGGAGGCCTGTGGCTCGAGGCTTGGAGATGACCAGGGAATGCCCGGGCTAAGGCTCCAAACCCCGTTCTCTTACCCGGCGGCTGCGCCATACAGCCCCAGCCGCGGGCGGAGCTGCGTGCCAGGGGCCGGGGGGTGCCGGCCGTCCTCCTGACCCCGGCTCTTTACTCCTGCCCCCTAGATGCAGCTCTACGTGGAAGAGCGAGCTCATAAAAGCAGCTGAGGGTGTGAGTGGCCCCGGCAGGGATGCTGCAACGGCTGGACGTCGGCCGGGGCCCAGCCTAGGGCAGTGCTGCGGGGCCACCCTGGTTTCAAGTGCTCTTACTGCCTCGGGGTATGGACCGGCCCCCCTCCAGCGCGGCGGGCTCAGGTCTGGCTGCCTTCGCGGACGAATTCGCCCCAGGAGGGCAGGGACGATGCTCGGACCTGGATTCCTTATCTTAGCTCCTGCAGTCTGGCCGGTCAACACGGTCTGTCTCAAATACTGTGCTGAGTGGTTTCAATAAAGGGCGCCAAGGGCCGAGCTGGGCTGTCCCCAACCGGAGCGGGGAGCGCAGGAGCAGCCGCTGGCCGGGGGGAGGGGCTGCCTCGCCGCCACAGTGCCAGGGCCTCCCGCCACCAGACCCAACCCCACGCTGGTCTTACTGAAAACGTTTATTGTCATAAAATGTCAGAGTACGTGATGGAGTTACCGCCAGCTGGTGCGTTTGCCCCAGGCTGGAAGTGGGACAGCAGCTCCCTAGCAGGGCCTCGCGCCCAGCGCAGCCTCAGCGGAGGGCACTGCTGCAGGTGGTTTGGTCCAGACACAGGATGGAGGAGTGGCTAGCAGACACGGTCAGTGGAGATGAAGCGAGGGGGGCAAGCGGGCGGCCCTCTCCCGGCCCTGTGTGTGCTCGGGCTGAGCGGGGGACCGGGCCGGGTCCCCAGTCACTTTAGGGCCGATGACGATGCTGCTGTTGGTGACGCGGGGCCCGTACCAGCCCGCCCAGAACTGCGTGTCCTGGCCTCCGTGCTGGAAGAGGATGTGGCGGACGCCGGGGGGGTAATCGGAGAAAGTGTGGGAGACCTGGCAGGAGGGCAGGGGAAGAAGTGATCGTCAGGGCTGGGGAGGAGCAGGGAGGCCGGCAGGCTGGGGCTCCAGGTCCCGGTTTCCTGCCGTCCTGGCCCCGGAGAAGCGGGTGGTGAGGGGCAAGCAGGTGAGGCCTCACCTCCATCCACTTGGCGCTGTTCCACTGATCGATGGTCACAGGCGGGGGCTCGAAGGAGGCCAGGACGATGTAGTCGGCAGAGGCCAGCTGCACTCGGATGTGATAGGTACAGCCACAGTCGGCTCTGGCCGCGAACCTGAGGGAAGGGGGGCTCAGGACTGCGTGCCCCAGACGAAAGGCGGCCCTGGAGGCAGGCCGCTCACCCACAAACTGGAGCCCTGAGGCAGACCGTCCTGCCCTGCCCGAGGCCCAGCTGACTTCCCAGCTCTCCGGGCCCTCCTGTGTCCCTGGGGTAAGCAGTGTGCAGGGCCGCGTCGGGGCCAAGTGGCAACTCCTTTGGGTGTCCAGTGAAGACGTCCCCTTAACAAAGCAAAAGGCTCTCCACAGAGATAAAGGCCTGGGCGGTGGGAGCTGTGTCCCTGGACCTTGTACCGGATCAGACTGGGGATTCCGTGGGAGATTCTAGGGGTGGCCTGTGTGATGGGGCTGGTACAGGGCCCACCTTGTGCTCAGCCCCGCTGTCCACACCCCTGCAGCTCTGCGCACTCCTCAAACCCCACCCCCTGCTTTAGAATGGTGGCCCTGGGGCCCCACGGGGATTGGGGTCCTGCTTCTGCTGTGGGCCACACCAGAACCTTGTACAGCCCTGGGCACAGAGCAGGAGCCTGGGAAGGGGCAGAGAGCTGCACAGAGAAGGGGCAGGGGAGGCAGGCGCAGAAGGCCTGTGAGCAAGGTCCAGGGCGGCAGGGTCCGGGTGTCTCTGGTGCTCTAGCATCAATTTGTGACAATTTATCTGTAGGCCTCAGTCTCCCCATCTATAAACTGGAATTAACACGTGCTGATGCAGGGTGCAGGAAGGCCAGGAGGTGTGAGCGGGCCGAGGGCTGGCTGGTGGCAGGGGCATGTGGGTGCGGGGCCAGGTGGGCCGGCTGCCGGGGCAGCCCCACCCTAGGACTTGGCTGGGCAGAGTGGGCGCAGCCTGTTGGTGCTCCCGGGAAGATGAGGGGACGATGCAGAACGTGGCCGGCCCCACTCACCAGTCCTTAACCACGATTTCAGGCCGGACCGTGTCTAGCAGCTCCTCCCAGTAGCCCTCGGCCTTAAGGTCCACCAGCTGGGACTTGAGGCACATCCTATGGAGCAAAAGGAAAGGCTCACGCTCCCAGGTGCACTTTGCATGGCTGGACCCAGCACTGTCCCCTGACTCTGCAGGACTGCTGCCCCTGGCTGGTGCTGGCCTACGGGAAACACGCACTTGTGTGGCGGCCTGTGGTCTAGTTCCATGAACTCGTGTTCCTAGAGGAGGAACCCGCAGACCCAACTTGCCCTAATCACCCAGGGGCCCTTATTCTTCACCCCCCACTGCTATTAATCTCGGCCACTGAGTTCTCCTGCTCTAAGAAGCGGGAGACTCTGAGCCCGTCTGGGAACCACCTTCCACCTTCCTCGAGCTGCACAGACAGGCCCTCACTCTGGCCTGAGATTTGGCAAAAGTCCCAACCCTCTTCCCCTCAACACTGCAGCCCGGTGGTTTATCTTACTCATAAGATGTGACAAAGTACTTCTTGACTTTGGAGTCAGGAAAATCTGTCCCGTGGTCTCCAGGGAGGCTCTCCACCTTCCATTCGTCTCCCCCATTGCAGTCAATTTGCCAGGACTTCATATCCTCTAGGGAAAAGCAGAAGCCGAGGTCAGAGCCCCGTGTAAAGATGCGGCCTGGTCCTTCCCGCCTGGGCTGGGCTTGCTCACGCTCACATCTCAAGGCGTGTACCCCAGCTGGGCCTCGGGGCGCCCAACAGAGTGCCCTTCCTCCCAACACGTTTCCACCTGTGCCGCCAAGTCACGTGTGGTCTGGGGCTTCCTCCCTCCCACCCTGTCCCTGACTGGCCTGACTCCTAGCATGAAGCTGGGGGGGGGGAGCATTACCAAAAGGCTAAATTAGCATTTCCTTCCTTTTACGTTGCTGAGGGGCTCCGGGAAACACCGAAGTTTCAGTTCTCAAAACGCAGTTATGAGGGGCCGGTGATGACGCTTCTGTCCTTAATGACAAATCTGTTTGTCCCAGTGCAAACCACTCACTTGCCTGCCATCTCCCCTGACACCCTAACTCTAGCTGAGATCTGAAGGGGCCCAAAGACTGATTCACCGGCTTGCCGTTGGGTCACGGGGACCCCCTCTGCCCAGCGCGGGAGGGCTAACCGACAGTGGGCATCCTGGGCTGGCGGCACACAGTAACCCTGTATTCTCACTGGGCTGGCCTGGCAGGTCCCGTCTCCCCCTTCAGGCTGAGACAGGAGGACCTTAAAAAAACCCAGCGGTGTTTCTCTACCCTGGCTTGGCTTTCCAGAACAATCGCCGAGGGAGCTTTTCCCAATTGGTCCTGTGCTCTACTAGGAGCCCGCACCCACTCCCCAGGTGCCCCGCGGCCTGCTGCCAGTAGAGAACGAGAGGAGTGACCCAGAAATCCAGGAGTGGGGCTGTGCCGAGCAGAGGCGAAGGAGAGACCTAAGCTAGACAGCTGCCAGCCCAAGCCCAGCGTGATCAGGGCTGCAGGCGGGCTCTGGGGAGCTGTGAGCTGAGTTGGCGGCCCAGCGGGGCAGCTTCTGAGCGGGATCTGGGGCAGGCAGAGATGGAGCGTGTGAGCCATGGTCTCTGGGGCCTCCGAGGGGCCCGAGCACCTGCATCAAGACCAGGCCCTGGCAACTGGCTGGTTCTGGATCTTTGGTGGGATGCTCATTCTGGGTCCCCATCTATAAAATGGAGCCAACCCTACTTATTTGGCCAACTCCTGGGGTCCTTGTGAGGATCAGAAGAGAAAATCGACAAGAGAGGGATTCTCAGTGTACACGCTGTGCCTGCACTGATTGCTGCTGTAGCCCCAACATGAAGTTTGGCGCCTGGTGTATAGTAGGTGCTCAATGAAAGGGGGGAAAAAAAAAACCCTGGCAAGTACAAGAGAATATTAAAAGCTAAACGGAGGCTTCAAATGATGTGCATGCAGGAACATCTGGAATTCCTCATTTCCTTCCTCTGGGTCACGGGGACAGTGGGAGGGAATGACCTTTGTGAAGCCCGCAGCCAGTGAAGTCCAGGACCTGGCACGGGGGAAGCCCTCCACGCACGTCAGGAAGCTTGGACCATGCTGGGGGGGGGCGGTGGGGGAAGGTGAACAAGCAGTTGGTTTGTTCATTCCACAAACATTTTTCGAGCACAGGCTGTGTGAAGGCGTCACTGGGGACACCGGGCAGAGTGGTGAGCAAGACCTGTTAGGCCCCTGGACCTTGGAGCTTGTGGCAAAGAAACAGCCCCGCCACCCTGGGCGAGAGCAGAGGCTCGCAGGCTCAGACAGTGCTGTAGAGACTGTAGAGGTACTGAGCAGAGGGGACGGGACAGAGGCGCGGGCCCACGGTGCTGAGGCGGGGGACGGGGGGCATCTGACCCGAGGGCGTTCGGTAGGTGCTAAGGGTGTGCGAGAACACCCCAGATAGTGTGGGAACCCCAGGGGCGGAGGCCCTGAGCTTCAGGAAAGGGAGGGAAGCAGCCCCGGGCGGCCCCCAGCCCACCTTCAGCACACGGGTTGCGCAGCAGGTTCCGGCGGAGACTGCACAGAAAGAAGAAGATCTTCCAGTCGGCCACAGGCTGGTCCCAGTCCTCGGTGATGAAGCCCTCCCGCAGGCACTTGCGCTTCCAGAGGGTCACCAGGTCGATGAGGTCCCGCCAGAGGCTGCAGACCGGGCGGCAGCGCAGCAGCAGCTGGCGGGCGGGGATGTGCGTGAACACCTCCAGCAGGATGCTCTCGGGCAGCTCGTTGATGCTGACCAGGGCCATGGCGGGGCGGCGGGGCGCACACAGGCCTGTGGGGGCAACAGGTTATGACCCCGACCCGGGACCTGGGACGCAGGACCCAGGAGCTCCTCATCCTCTTTTGCTTTGTGAAACAAGAAGAGTTTGAGCACCTTTCCAGGACTTAGTAGGCTGCAAAACTGTGGAGTGGTCACTGTCACGTGCATTTGAAAACATGTGATAAACATTAAGGACTTTAGGAGCTAATATTTAAAGAGACCCTCTCCCAGTAAAAAAATGATTGCTAAATTTTAAGTTGTTGGGCCCAGTGAGCTGGCACACCTGGCCACCGTTTTGTCGTCTGTGGCCCCTGCAGGAGGTCGTGGTGACGTTCTTTTAGTGCTGACAACTCAGCGTTAGTCTGGGGATGTAATAATGGCTTTACGCTGTAGGTCACAGCTTCCCTAGGGGGTGGGGCTAGTGCTGGCAACCGCATTCCTCTTCCAGGTCGCGCACTTTGGCCTGGAAGCCCGAAGTGATGAAACTCCCTCGTGGGGAGTAGCTCCGCCTCCGTCCCAGCTCGGGCATCAGGCCAGGGCCCACTCCTAACTGCTCAGACACTGCACAACAGATTGAGGGACCCTGAGCAAGGCTGCCCGGGGTTGGACCCCCAACTGCGTCGCTAGTGGGCGAGAGAGGCCAGGCCCTCCCAGCCTCCGCAGGGCCCGGGGGATCGAGCAGGTGCAGGTAAAGCTCCCCGCCCAGGGCCGCCGGGAAGTGCTGCAGAGCGTCAGGACTTGGGCTTCCCTCCCAGCAGCTGTGGCCGCCTGCCGCCAAGAACACCGGGTTTTGGAGCTTCCCACAGTGCCAGCAGCGGAGCCCTGCCCGGGGGAGCCCTGCCCGGGGGAGCCCTGTCCAGGGGAGCCCTGCCCGGGGGAGCCCTGCCCGGTTAGCCAGGTCACTGAGGGCCCCGGTGGGGGGGCAGCCCCGTCCCTCACATGGGCCTTGCCGGCTCCGCACCGGCTCCACGGCCCTTCTCATGTCGCACGGGGCCTCGGCCGAGGCTCGCAGGGCTCGCAGGGCTCTGGAAGCCTCGGGCCAGGCGCGCCTCCCCGACACGGCCCGGGCAGCAGTGCTGATGCGAAGGGTCCCAGGGGCCGGGGCTCCCGCGTCCTCAGGAGGAACCGGAGCCACCTCCAGGGCCCGGGCCGCCAGGTGTGCAGCGCGGCGCCGCCCGACAGCCCCCGGGCCCCGTCGCTGGGCGGGGCAGAGGCGACCGGGAGGACCGGCCCGCCCCGCCCCCCGCGCCGGTCCCGCGCGCACCTGGTCACCCGCACCCGCTCCCCTGCTTTCCGCCGCTCGGGGGGGCCGGGGCGAGGCGGGCCGGGGCTGCCCCTGTGCGGCCCGAGGCCCCGCGGGCACGTTCCCGCGCCCGCGTCTCAGTTCCGGTCCGTGTGCGGCCGGAGCGCGCTGCGCCCACTTCTCAAACGCGGAAGCTGAGGCTCGGGGAAGCGCGCAGCCGCCAGGGCCCGCGGGCGTCGGTGCCCGGAGGTCCGGACCCCCCGGCCGGCGCGCCCCCCGCGAGGTGCGGCCCGCGTCGCTCCCCGGCCGCGCTTCCCCGAGTCGGGGCCAGAGCCCGGCCCCGCGCGCCCCGGCCCGGCGGCCCCGCCCCGCCCCGCCCCGGCCGCCGCCGCCGCCGCCCGGAGCCCCCGCCCCGCCCCGCCGCCCCGGGGCCGCGCCCCGCCCGTCCCCCGGCTGGGCCGCCACCTGGACGCGGGCTCCGCGCCCCACGGGACCGGAGCTCGGGGTCGGCCTGGGGCCTGCGGCCTCCGCTGCGCTGCCGGCGGCCGGGCCCCGCCCCGCGTCACGCGCCGCGCTCCGGCCCCGCCCCCGGGCCCGCTCGCCCCGCCCCCGCCCCGGCCCCGCCCCACATCCCCGGCCCCGCCCCCGGCCCCGCCCCCCGGCCCAGCTCGCTCCGCCCCCGGCCCAGCTCGCTCCGCCCCCGGCCCCGCCCCCGGCCCAGCTCGCTCCGCCCCCCGGGCCCGCTCGCTCCGCCCCGCCTCCCGGCCCCGCCCCCGGGCCCGCTCGCCCCGCCCCCGCACCCCCGGCCCCGCCCCCACCTCCCCGGGCCCGCCCCCGGCCCACCTCGCCCCGCCCCCACCTCCCCGGGCCCGCCCCCGGCCCCGCCCCCGGCCCACCTCGCCTCGCCCCGCCCCGCCTCCCGGCCCCGCCCCCGCCTTCCCGCCCGCCCCGCCCCGGAAGCCAGCGTCTCTCGCCGCCGCCGCGGGGACCCCGTAGCCTGAACCTGCCTCCCCTGCAGGGCGCCGCCTCCCTCGGGGGATTCCCAGCCTTCTCCTCGACGAGCCTCCACCTCTGCGCAGCCCACTCGGGACTCTTCACCAGTTCCGTCGCTGTGGGGAGGCCTGCGGGCCTCCCGTCCCCCCACCCCCCGCTCCCCTCCCGTCCTAAACCCCCGCAGCTCCCCTCCCCTCCCACCTCTCCCCTCCCCCGCCCTCCCATCCCCCACCTCTCCCCTCCCTTCCCAGCCCCCCACCTCTCCCGGCCCTTCCTAACCCCCCATCACTCCCCACCTCCCCCCCTCCACCCCACGGAGATTACTGAAACTCTGGGCTGGATCCTGGCTTTTACCTTCATGAGGGCATGACCTCAGGTAGGGCTCAGCTTACTCAAAGGTGAAAACTTCTCTGCGTTTTTTAATTTTTTTTTTTTTTAATTTTTATCTATGATAGTCACAGAGAGAGAGAGAGGCAGAGACCCAGGCAGAGGGAGAAGCAGGCTCCATGCACCAGGAGCCGATGTGGGACTCGATCCCGGGTCTCCAGGACCGCGCCCTGGGCCAAAGGCAGGCGCCAAACCGCTGCGCCACCCAGGGATCCCTTCTCTGCGTTTTTGTCATTAATTCCTTTCTTCCCCCAACAAGTCATCATCAAGCACCTATGTGAGGCCACCACAAAGGGTCGTGCAGGCTGTGCACTGCGCAAGGGTGCCTGGCCCAGGCCACCTCGTTGACCCATCAGGGCTGCACATCCCCAAGGGGGCCTTTTGCTAACTCACCCCTATGGCTAGGGCTAGGGAGTGGTGTCCCTGCCATGTCCAAGGTCCCAGTCCAGGTACCATTGAGGTCATTGAGCACCTACTGTGTGCCATGAACCGTTCTCAATGCTTTGGCCTCAGCCAATGTCAGGGAAGCTCTTGGCAGAGTCAGACACGAGCGGCTGGGGTGGTGATGCACCGCGCATCAGCGTATTCGGGGGCCGCCTAGATACCCTGGCACGTCACCACCCCAGCCTTGCGGCCGGGCCTCCGGAGGGCTGCTGGGCGAGACGCTGGCTGCGGGTTAAGGGGTCTTAGGCCCAGGCCCTGCCGTAGCCTGGCTCCTGCGTGTCAGCCATCCCCCGTACCTTGGACAGAAGCCGCCCGGCTGTACCTTCTGCAGGTGCAGGGCACGACTTCCCACGAACCTCGCCTTTCCTCCCAGAAAGCACAGGGCACAGGTTGGGCTGGGAACACCTTTTATTTAGCTGCATGCAGCAGGGGCAGAATCAGAGCACTGCTTCCTTCCAGCAGCAGGGAGAGGCCGGGGTGCCCTCAGGCAGGGAGGGGGGGCTCTGGGGGTGGCGGTTCCAGAGCTGGGGGCGGGCATCCCAAGCTGCAGGGAAGCTGGCCGAGGCGTGGGGCCGACGGGTGGTCCTTGAAGGCCAGCCACTCACCTCACCCAGGGCTTCCATGCCCCACTCCTAGAATCAGGGTCTAACCCTACCCCCACACACCCTCGGTTACCATGCACAGGATTCCAGGGGTCTTTGGAGACCCAGCCCCCCCACGTGATGTCCATCTGACTTCTGGGACTTCCTGGACAGTGGGGTCAGGCCTGGCCTGGCCCCCACCCCCATCGTGGCCCTGCCCATGTCAGACGAGGCCTGAGCCTCATCCCGAGTCCCCTCTCCGAGCAGGCAGGCCGAGCAAGGAGCTTGGCGGTGACAGAATGGGACAGAAGACAGGCCGGCACAGCCCCCGTCCACTCCCAGGTCTGTCGAGCCACACGGTCACCTCTCAGCGTCGGCGCCAGCCAGGGTGTCCTGACTGTCCCTGCTCTGAGGGCCCCGGAGGGGAAGGCAGAGACACACATCTGGGTCATCTAGGTGGGCACCTGAGCCTGAGGAGCACTCTGGGAGGAGCCCGCGAGAATACCTCGCACCTCCCCAAACTCAGGGGCCCTGTTTCATAGAGGGCCCCCCTGCCCTCATCCAGGTTGAGACCTTGGGCCAGGAGCACTGGCCCCCCGTGGCCTGTGAGGGCCACACAAACTGAGAGTCTCCATAAAATAGGCAACGGGGGG
Organism: Vulpes lagopus; assembly: GCF_018345385.1. Classification (NCBI taxonomy): domain Eukaryota; kingdom Metazoa; phylum Chordata; class Mammalia; order Carnivora; family Canidae; genus Vulpes; species Vulpes lagopus. Next base: position 133,741,455 of record NC_054831.1, read on the forward strand.
TCTAGGGTGAACTAGGAGGTCTGGGGGAACCTGGTCCCCCTCCCCGTCCCTAACCCAGCCCTTCCCTGACAGCAGTCAGGGTGTGGGGGATCAGAGCTTGGGGGGTGTCAAGGCAGCGGGGGCCCGATGGTGATGCTGCTGTTGGTGACCCTCGGGCCGTACCAGCCGGCCCAGTAGTGAGTGTCCACGCCGCCGTGCTGAAACCAGATGTAGCGGACGCCGGGCGGGTAGTTGGAGAACGTGTGAGAGACCTGGGTGGGGACAGGGGGAGGGCGTGAGAGAGGTCAGGGGGCAAGGAAGGGGCCAAGGTCTCACTGCCGGACCAGGAATCGGCAGATCTGAGTTCTCGTCTGAACCCTGTGGTTTTGGGCAGGCTACTTCCCCTCTCTGCCTCAGTTTCCTTATCTGTAAAATGGAGCAAAATCTTCCCAGGGGCACTCCACAGGATGGCCCAAGCGCAGCTCAAAGGCACTGAAGGGAACTCTGCAAGCTGCCAAAAGATGTCCGATTACGGTCATCACTGGGCACGCGTGGCTATTTAAGTTGCAATTCATTAAAATCAGATAAAATTAAAAATTTAGTTCCTCAGTCACAGCAAACACTGGCTCGTATTCAAGTGTTCCACGGTCGCACGGGGCCGTCGACTACCGTACCGCACAGATGCAGACACAGACCGTTTCTAGCACTGGTCAGATCCGCAAACTATGGCCTAGGGGCCCACTGCCTGTTTTTATAAATAAAGTTTTATTGGAACACAGCTGGGTCCATAAAACTGCATTCGCTGCACAACGGCAGCGTCGAAGAGCTGAGTGGCGGTGACAGAGACAGCTCGGCCGGTAAGACCTAAAACACTTGCTTCCGGCCCGTTAAGAAAACGTTTGCCGCCCCCCCGGGTCTAGAGAGTAGTAAGAGCCGACGTTCGTGACCAGGAAGGGTCAACCGTCTCGGACGTGGCTTTACCAGCGTCTTTTCAGAGCTCGGGCGGCGGAGGCCCGGGTGAGAAGCAGCAGAGCTGGGATGTGAACCCAGGCCTGTGTGACTGCAGTCTCGGCCGTGGGCGATATGCCACCTGCCCTCTCCCTGGCCCACACACCTCCCTCCACTTGGCATCGCTCTTCTGCTGGATGGTTGCCGGGTCTGGCTGGAAGGTCCCCAGGGGTGCGTGTGCTGACGACAGGAGCTGAACGCACAGCTGGTACTTGGACCCGCAGTCCGGCCTGGCTGCGAACCTGCGGGCAGAGGTTGGAGGGCCCATCAGGGCCTGGGAGATGGGGGCAGGGTGGGGGTGGGGCGCCTGAGTGGCAGGCCCCCCTCCCCCAGACCCTCGCCCCAGGCACTCACCAGTCCTTGACCTCGATGTCCGGCCGTGTGGTGTCCATCAGCTCCTCCCAATACCCTTCGGCCTTGAGGTCCACCACCTGGGACTTGAGGCAGGTGCTAGGGGCGGGCAGAGGAGTGGGAGGGGCTGGGGCTCAGTATTAGGGCACTGGGGCGGGGGTGGGGGGTGGGGGAGAGGGCTAGGACTGCCCTTCCCAGAGAGGAGACCCTGGGGTGAAGTGACTTGGGTTTGCCCCCCACCCCAAGACTTCCCCAGCCTTGGATCTTACTAATAAGAAGTCACGAAGTATTTCTTGACCTGGTCATTGGGGAATTCCTTCCTCTGGTCTCCAGAGAGATCCTCCACCTTCCACTCATCACCTCCATTCACGTCCAGACTCCAGAATTCAAAGCCCTCTGGGCAGAAAGCAGAATTCACATCACAGGGACGCCCCCCCAGGGGTCTCTTTCTAGCCGGTGCCCCTTTCCCCCCCGGATCCTCTCCCTGGATCTCTGCAGCTGCCCTCAAGCCTCAAGCTGTGGGACACTGCAGGTCAGCGGGGGCTGTCTCCTATCAGGTGCTTCCTGTGTGCCCAGCACCACGCTAGGTGGTTTCCACTGGGAATCCCACGACACGTGCCATGGGAACGACCAGACCCCAGACCCCTCTGTCAGAGAACGCTCTGACGCCAGCCAGCCAGATCTGGGGCTGGTGGCTCTACCAACACTGGGCCGCATGACCTTAGATAAGTTGCTTTCCCTCTCTGAGCCTGGGTCGTGCCCTCTGTGACCTGGAGTTAAGAACAACAAGAGCTGGCAAGCTTTTTCTGTAAAGGGCCAACATATTTTAGGTTTTGTGGCCTACCTACTATCTCTTTTGCAGTCTTTTTTTTTTTTTTTTTAAATAACCATTTAAAACTCCCAAAACTACTTTTAGTTCCTGGGCCAGATTTGGCTCATGGACCATCGTGTGCCAACTGCTGGTCAAGAACATGGCTCTTGGGGAGTCAAGTGAGGCAGGCATCTGAAAGCTCTGGACAGCTTGGAGTCATTTCATTACCACTGGCTCCAGGATTGGGCACACAATGGGGAATGAGGCTCCCAAACCGTCCCAGTGTCGAGCCGAGGAGTTACAACACGGTAAGGGAAAAAGGGGGGGTCTAGACGATGTAGAGGATTTACCTGTTGTTGTAATATGCTGGAAAGAAGACTGGATCCCTCATTCTTCCATAAGTAAAATCCCCTTTCCACTCTGGGGAGTCCTAGTGAGCTTAGCCCTGGAGTCTGGGAAGCAGGCCAACAAAATATGGCTCTGACTTCCTGGTCTTGTGTCTTGGGCACACGTAGTCCCAACTGGACAACAGTCCCTCTCCCACAAAAGGTCACTGGGGAAATAATCTTAAGGATGGATTACAAAAATGCCACTCTTGGCTTCAGTTTGCCCATCTGAAAAACGGGAACGCTAGCAGCACCTACCTCTTAGGATTACTGTGAGAGGATTAAAGGCGTTAAACCATCCCAAGTGCCTGGCTCATAGGGAATGCATAGTGCAAGTCAGCTGCTATGGTGACAGTGTATGCGCCGGGGGCAGACGCCAGACCCACTGCGCACCCCACCTTCAGCACACGGGTTGTGCAGCAGGTTCCTGTGGAGGCTGCGTAGGAAGTAGAAGATCTTCCAGTCGGCCACAGGCTGGTCCCAGTCCTCGGTGATGAAGCCCTCCCGCAGGCACTTGCGCTTCCAGAGGGTCACCAGGTCGATGAGGTCCCGCCAGAGGCTGCAGACCGGGCGGCAGCGCAGCAGCAGCTGGCGGGCCGGGATGTGCGTGAACAGCTCCAGCAGGATGCTCTCGGGCAGCTCGTTGATGTTCCCCACGGCCATGGCGCGTGGCTTCTGGACGCCCCCCTGTGGTTATTGAAAAGCTCCGCTAGACACCTGCCGCCTCCCCAGAGCTGAGCGTGTGCAGCAGCCCAGGGTGGAGGCTGGAGGACGTCCCCATCCCGGCGCTGCCTTTACTACCTGGGGGAAATTCACAGCGCCTCTGCGAGCCTCAGTTTCCTCCTCTGTAAAATGGGACCAAGAGGGGTACTGAAACGGTTCAAATGATGTGACACAGCAGATGCTCTATAAAAGGTGATTGATTTGGGGGCATCTGCCTTGGGCTCAGATCATGATCCCAGGGACTTGGGATGGAGCCTCAAACCGGCCTCCCTGCTCAGTGGGGAGTCTGCTTCTCCCTCTGCCTCTGCTCCTGCTCTCTCTCTCTCTCTCTCTCTCTCTCTCGCTCAAATAAATAAAACTTTTTTTTTTAAGGTGATTGATTTTACTGTCACCTCACAACAGCCCCTAAAGCATGCTAAGGAGCCCCAGAGGGGTGCGAATACCTGCCCAAGGTCACCGAGACCGGGGCAGAGGACAGAAAGACTCTTCTGTGACTCTAGGGCGAGCCGCTTCCAATAGGCTTTAGAGCGTCAGTGACAATGCGCAGTCCCCGGAACCGTCCTGCAAGTCCTCAAACGGAGGAGGGAGAGGGGCTGAGGCTGGAGGCAGGGGGGCCACCGGCTCTGACGCAGGTCCTAAGAGCTCAGCGACCTTCTCAAGGCCGCAGAGTAAACGACCCGCACAGCCGGGAGCGGAGAGGGGTGGGCGATGGGGAAAGGCCCTTCCTGCGCTCCGACCTCCGTGCGGGACCCCGCGCACCTGCGGCCTCGCACCTCGCGTTGTGGCTTTAAATGCCCTCCCGCCCCCCCCAGCCGGGGCTCGGACCCTGCGCAGGCAGTAGCGACCCCAGCCCGGGCTCTCGGCCGCGCCGCGCTGCCCTCCGAGGCCTGGGCCTTGTCCGCGCCGGGCCTCCCTCCCGCAGCGCCCGGAAGCCGCCCGCCCGCCGGGCCCCGGCCCGCCCGCGCCCCCTGCACCCCCGGCGCCCCCCGCGCCCCCCGCGCCCACTCCCCACCGTCACCTGCGCTCGGCCGCCGCGGCGGGTCCGGCTCCGCGGTGGGGCTGAGCGGGCCTCGGCCTGCGGAGCTGGAGCGTGCGCCCCGCCCCCGCCGCCAGGCCCCGCCCCGGCCCCGCCCCCGCCCGCCAGACCCCGCCCCGGCCCCGCCCCCGCCCGCCAGACTCCGCCCCGGCCCGCCCGCCAGGCCACGCCCCGGCCACGCCCCCGCCCGCCAGGCCACGCCCCCGCGCCGCGTCCCCCACCGGGACGTAGGAAAATTACCTGGGGGGGCGCGTGGAGGAGCCTCGGGCCCGTCCCTCCCTCCTCCCGGGCTGCGCGCCCCGCACCCTCCGCCTGACCCAGGCTCGCCGCCCCTCGCCTCCCTCCCCCGCACCCCTGGAGCGAGCTCCCAAACCGGGCCCCGCACCCCGCACCCCGTTGAAAGACCCGAGTCTCGACCTCTCCCGGCCTCCCGGGCCCGCCGAGGAGCCCGCAGGCTGGGCTGGGGCCGCCGCTCCCGACTGCGGGGCGGCCGGGCGCGGGGCCAGAGGCGGGGCGGGGGCGGGGGCGGGGGCGGGGGCGCGGGCGGGGGCGCGGGCCTTTAAGAGGCGCGGCCGGCGGGGCCCGACCGAGACGCGGGCAGCGCCTGGACTCGCCGCCGCCGCGGGACTCGGGCGGCCCCGCAGCCCCGCAGCGCTCCGGCTCCTCCTCTCCAGACCGCCCTCCGCAGCGATGGACGGGGACGGCGAACCAGGTACCGCCGCCGGCCGGACGCGCTCGCCCCGCCCGGGGGGTCCCCACACGCCGCAGAGCCCTGGCGCCGGCCGAGAGCACCGTCCTCCGTGGGCCGGGCCTGCAGAGTGCCAGGCTCCTGGGGCCTGTCTGGGGGGCAGAGGAGTATCCGCGGTCTGGTGCCCGCCTGCCCGCTTCCTGGGGGGCTGCTGGGTCGCGGCTGGGGTGACCTGCGATGACCTGGGATGCAGAAGGCTCTAAGCCTCTTTCTTCCATCAACTTCTCTCATTTGCCGGCTGGGGCCCTTGAGTTGTCTGCGTCCCCACGATTTCTTGGGGCTCCCGGCCTCTCCCCACCCCACCCCACCCCAGTCGTCCTCCCGGGCTCCCCTGTCTGCTAGGGCTGCTCTCCAGCTGGGTGGCCCTCACGGAGAGTTGGGGCACGGCCGTCGCCTATGCTCAGGGCCCTCTGAGACTGCCCAGTCATCTCGTCTGGCACCCAAGACCCCCTCGCCCCAGCTCTTGAACTCCCTGCTGAGTCTGTAGGGTTGCCTGCTGAGTCAGGGTGGGAACAAGACCTGCCTGCACATTCCCCCACCCCTGCCCCAGCGGGCCCGGCCGAGACTGGGTGGTGAGAGTGGGCCCTGCTTGGAGGAGGCCTCAGGAAACCCTGAGGTACGCTCAGGTGGCCAAGCCTCTCACCTCCAGCCCTGAAACTCCCTGCTCCCAATCTGTGACCCCCTTGCCACACCCTCTACAGGGCCCCAGCGTGGGCTCCTGCGTTTTCCCAGGGCTCAGCTATTCCCTGGACTCCAGGGCCCAACGCAGGTGAGTGAGTCAGCCTGGAAGGCAGCTTCCAGGGCCCAGATAACTTTCCGACAGCAACAATGTGGGGAGTTGTGTGTGCTGGAAAGGGGTGGGGGGGCCTGTAATCAGATCTGGGGCCTGGAGTGCCAGGCCTGAGGCCAGGAGAGGGGACTGGGCAAGGTGCACCTTTCGGGGGAGCATCAGGTGTCCACCAGGGCCAGGGCAGGGCAGGGCAGGGCAGGGGGAGGGGTGGCGAGGTGAGGATACTGGGCCCAGCTCCCCAGAGAGCTGAGGGCAGCAGGACAAGCAGGTGATGTGGCTTCGGGGCCTGGCGTTTCCCTCTGTGCACACCCATTGTGCTCCGGTGTGACTTGGGGGAAGCTAGTAGGCCTCTCTGGGCCTCAGTTTCCTCTTTGCAAAAGGGAAAGGAAGGGGAAAAGCTAATAATGAAGGAAAGTGCGATGCTCGATTAGATTCACTGAAAGTTTAGGAGGATGGACTGTGCACTCTGGGCTCCGAAGAAGAGGTAAACCCTGCTTCAGCTTGAGGGTCTCACCGTGGAAGGGGGAGAAAATGCTGCGTGTGGGGAGGGAGGTGAAGCGCTGCAGGCCCGGGGTCCTGGCAGCACCCAGACTTGGGTCTAGGCCTGGCCCGTTCCATCCCTTACTGCTCAGCCTGTTTTTACCGCCGCCTGGGCTTTCCAGGCTGCAGCCCAGACCCCTGCCCCCCTTCCTAGGTCTGAGAACTCTGGCCTCCCCCCTCACCCGGAGTGGCCCCATCTCCCCGCCACCGCGTCCTCCTCCTCCAGAGACACTGTGCACTCAGGATCCGCTTACTCAAGCTTCTGAGGGCCCGGCTGAGGCCGGCCAGGTTTCAGGACACAGTCCAGCCCACGGCTCCTGACATCCGTCCACCTCCTTGCAATTTAGCGTGCCCTGGCCCCTCCTCGGGGATCGGAGCCTCAGCGCTGTGGGAATGGCCTGGCACCGTGATCACTCCCCTTTCATCGAGGGCGAGGAAACCGAGGAAACGGAGGGCTGGGGATGGGAAAAGAAGGGAGTGAGAGGATCTTCCTTCCTGCAGGACTCACTTCGTCTCCCCGTTCCGTCTCCCAGCTCTTTCTACGAGCCCCCTCGTCACGCGGCTGTGCTCCCTTCCTTTCAGGCCTCAGATCCGCACGGCCCTGCCCTCATACTAGCAGTGTAACCTCGTCAAAATCAAAATCATAGCGGAGCCTCCAAAGTCAGCACATTATTTTATTGAGGGCATGGAGGCTAACGGCGGCCCTGGAGCTGGACTGCCTGGGTTCAAGTCCAGGCCCCGACCACGCATTCGCTGTGTGATCCTGGGTTGGTATCACCTCCCTGTGCCTCGGCTGCCCCACCAACAGCCGCCACTGGAACAACCTCGGGGAGATGCCATAAGGATTTGGAGTAAAGAAGCCGCTTAGAACAATGCCCAGCTCTTGCTTAATGCCCAGTAAACATTAGCTGCTGACAGCGTGCCAGGGAGGGTTCCAGATGCCAGGCACCGGGATGCAGCAGTGAGTGTCCCGGACCCAGTTCCGGTGCTCTTGCCCTCAGTCTAGTCCCCAGAGAGGTGTCTGCAAGCCAACATGCGCCCTAGGACAAGAGCTAGGAAGGACGGGAGCTCCACGGAAGCCCGGGAGCACTCCCCAGAGGAGGCAGGGGAGCGGGGGTGTCGGGGCCGCAGGGATGTGTGATACAGGGATGGACTCGCTCATAGTCACACTGTTGGTTGCCACTGTCTGCTCGGGTTTTGTGGGCGCAGGGACCACCGAGGCCTCTGGGGCCACTGCGGGCCTGGCCTCCCCAGGCCTCTCCCACTGGGCCCCAGTCCCCCCTGGGTACCAGTCTCTGCACGCAGGAGCTGCGGTCCGGCTGCGATTGCGCGAGGGTGCGTGGGGGGCAGATACCCGACACATGGGGGTTCTCAGGCTTGGGGGGGACAGTCTGAGCCGAGCCCCCCCCACCCCCGCCTGCAGAGAGCGTGGGCCAGCCGGAGGAGGAGGTGAGCCCCGAGGGGCAGCCGGAGGAGGCGGAGGCGGCGAGCGGCGGGGAGGAGCGGCCGGAGGCAGAGGCGGAGGCAGGGGCGGAGGCGGGGGCGGCCGCGCACCTGGACGAGCTGCCCGAGCCGCTGCTGCTGCGCGTCCTGGCGGAGCTGCCGGCCGCCCAGCTGGTGCAGGCCTGCCGCCTGGTGTGCCTGCGCTGGAGGGAGCTGGTGGACGGCGGCCCTCTCTGGCTGCTCAAGTGCCAGCAGGAGGGGCTGGTGCCCGAGGGCGGCGCGGAGGGCGAGCGCGACCACTGGCAGCAGTTCTACTTCCTGAGCAAGCGGCGGCGCAACCTGCTGCGCAATCCGTGCGGGGAAGGTGAGGGGCCGCGCGCTCCGGGACCCCTGTGCACCGCGGCCCAGCAAGCCTGCCCCCCCCCCGCCCCCGACGGCTAAACCAGGGGAGGGCGCGGCCCCACGCCCCGCGGAGCGCCCCCAGCAAACGCGTCCCCGCTGTTGCCCTCTGGCCGCCTGCGCCCTGGGGCCCCCTTCCCGGGTCCTTCCACCCTGGGCGAGCTGGGGCGACAAAGGCCCTGTGGCCGACGCCCCCAGGAGGGTGAGAGACTCTGGGGGAAGGACAGGAGTGCCCCGGACCTGCGCGCCCCCACCGTGCCCCCCCAGGTGTAGGAGCAAGAGCAGCCCCTCCGCAGCCCCCGCAGGGCGTGGGTGACCAGGGTGGGGCTGTCGTGTTCCCACAGAGGACCTGGAGGGCTGGTGCGACGTGGAGCACGGCGGGGACGGCTGGAGGGTGGAGGAGCTGCCCGGAGACTGTGGGGTGGAGTTCATCCACGATGAGAGCGTCAAGAAGTACTTCGCCTCCTCCTTTGAGTAAGCAGACGGGGGATGGAGGGCCGAGGGGGGAGAAGGGCCTGCTCTCCCTCCTAACTCCAGTTCCCCAGGTGGTGTCGCAAAGCGCAGGTCATCGACCTGCAGGCCGAGGGCTACTGGGAGGAGCTGCTGGACACCACTCAGCCCGCGATCGTGGCGAAGGACTGGTGAGCGGCTGGGGATGAGGATGGGCCAGGGCCGTGGGGAAAGGGGGGCGGGGGGAGGGGGCAACATGGAGCTGTTCCCTGGAGCGGCTGTGGTCCCGGGACGCCCGGGTTTGCAGGAGAAGGTGGAAATGCACCTCCTCTCCGGACTCTTAGGTGCTGGCAATTAAAAAAAGCAGAACGTGTCACCGCGAGCTGCCTTTTAGCCTCCAAAGTTGGGTCTGGCCCACCCGGGGTGTCGTCCTTGGGTTTGGGCCTGGGCGAGTCCTTGCTCTCTCTGGCCTCAGTTTCCTTATCTGTCAGCCGGGGACGTGGGTGGAACCGGCCCGCCGGCGGGGTGGGGCAGAGAGGAGGACTGGGGCAGGCGGGGCCGCAGTGGCGGCCACTCGCTCCCTCCCTGGGGCAGGTACTCGGGCCGCAGCGACGCGGGCTGCCTGTACGAGCTCACTGTGAGGCTGCTGTCGGAGCACGAGGACGTGCTGGCCGAGTTCAGCAGCGGCCAGGTGGCTGTGCCCCCCGACGGCGACGACGGGGGCTGGGTGCAGGTGAGCCCCCTGGCTGGGGCAGGGCCAGGGACAGGGCTCCCCGAAGCCCCGCCCACGGCACCCACCCAGGCTGAGATGGGGCGGGCTAGTGCACCAGGGTGGGTGGCCCGGGGAGGCCTCGGGGCCCTAAGCTGACCCTCCTGCCTCCGCCTCAGATCTCCCACACCTTCACTGACTACGGGCCCGGCGTCCGCTTCGTCCGCTTCGAGCACGGGGGCCAGGACTCGGTCTACTGGAAGGGCTGGTTCGGGGCTCGGGTGACCAACAGCAGCGTGTGGGTGGAGCCCTGAGCCACCCTGTCTCCGACCTCGGCCGCCCCGGAGGGCCAGAGGCTGGGGTTACTTAGGCCTTAGCTGGTAGCATCCTCATCTGCCCCACCTGCACCCCTACCTGCACCCCCACCTACTCCTCTCCCGCCCTATAGTCCAGCCCCACACCCGGAAGGAGCGGTTGTGTTGGCATCTATCTGCATCTGGAAAATAAGATGGGGGAGGGTATGGGCCTGGGCTGGGCCCACCGCTGGATCCCCTGCACCTAGCACAGTGCCTGCCACAAAGCGGGCGCCTAATAAATACTATTTGTCCAAGGAAGGAACAAATGAACAAACGGATGAGCGAACCCCGCTCCCTTTGCATCCTTCTCTGTCTCCCGAGGGCTCCGGGCCCAGCCTGGAAAAATACTTGGTGGGGCTCCAACTGCTCTGGTTTCCAGGGGCCCTTGGGCCGGTGCAGAGCCAGCCAGGCCCGGGCGGGCCGGACAAAGGCTGGGATTGTGAGGGCGAGGAGTGGGGAGCTGGGCCTGGCGCCTGACTGACACCCAAGCTGCCCAGAGGCCAGAACAGGGTGTGTGTGGGGGGGTTGCCCTCCAGACCTCTCTTGATCCCCTCCAGTTCCTTTTTGAGGGCAGGATGGGGGGGGCAGCACCTCACCGGGAATACGAATTCCCCCAGGCCCAGGGATGGATGCCAGCCGCCGGGGTGGGGATGGGGAGATGGGCAGGGCGGCTGGGGGAGCAACCTGGTGCCCTCTCAGTTCACGCACACCTCATGCTGTCCTTGCGGGCCCCGTGTTGGACTGAACGGGAGTCATCAGCATCAGGTCTCCGATGGTTTCCAAGCCCTGCCCAGAGGCTGGCCCCTAGCACTGCTTGAGGAGAAGGGGCAAGGGTGGGGTGCCAGGGAGTCCCCCCCCCCCCGGCAGCTGTCAAACCCAGTCCTTCCCCAGGACCCTCAGCTGCTGGTCCCCGGGTGGTGGGAGTGAGGGGAGCCTCCACACACTGTTGCTCTCCTCTCGGAAATGGTGAGGAATGACATTGCCGAGGCCCCCTCCAGCTCTCCTTTGGTTTGACCCTGCTGTCACCTGCTGGCCAGGGGGGATTGTAGGTGAAGCTGGGCCACCTGCATGTGTTCCCGGGTTCACTCATTCACTCCCGAGTCCAGAAGCCCCAGCCCTGGGGCCAGACTCTGTGCAGGGCCTTGAGGTTCCAAGGGTGAGGAAGACCCTTCTTGTCCCAGAAGGACGAGGCACCTGGGAAGAGATATCCAGTGTCCCGGGGTGGGGGACTCTGGTTCCGAAGGCATCCTCAGCCTGACAACCCTGATCTCAGAGAACTCCCAGTCTGAGGGTGGAGGCACAGCCCCTGCCCCATGGGCACCCTTCATCCCTCCTAGGGGACCTCACAGTCCGATGAGGGAAGGTGCCGTTCACACCTACCCGAGTTGCCAATCGGGGAAATCGATGCTTTGATGAGTTTGAGAGCGCCGTGAAGGGAGAGGTCACCTCTATGAGCTTCAGGTTCACACGAAAGAGTAATAGGCGAGGTAGTGCTCTGGGCAACGGACTGGGGGGGCGTGGGGAGGCCCCTGGTGGGGAGAGAACTGGGACTCGCCTGGAGGCTACAGGAGGAGGCTGGCTGGAGACTCAGCATGAAAGGCAGGGCTTGTGTCCAGGTGCCTGTGGGGACCAGGTGTCAGGGCTGTGATGTGGGGGCATGGAAGGTGCGCATGGAGGAGCTCCCCCTTGTGTGGGGCATTCAGAAGAGGGGGCACAGGGATGCCCGGGGGGCTCAGCAGTGAGCGTCTGCCTTCGGCCCAGGGCGTGACGCCGGGGTCCTGGGATCGAGTCCCGCGTCGGGCTCCCTGCATGGAGGCTGCGTCTCCCTCTGCCTGTGTCTCTGCCTCTCTTTCTCTGGGTCTCTCATGAATAAATAAATAAAATCTTTAAAAAGAAGACAACGAAGAAGGAGAAGAGGGTCCCACGAGGGGGTTGGGAGTCTGGACTGGAGATACAGGATGTGCAGTGCATGTGGCCCCGGCCACCGGTGAGGGTTGGGGACCAGTGTGGAGGGAGGTGAGCGGGGGCACAGAGAAGCCTCAGGCTCTGGGGCCACCACGGGGCAGACACAGCAGCCAGGGAGGCGGGGGTGGGGAGGGGAGGAGGACGCCAGCCCAGCGAGGCCACTGAAGCCAGTCGTCTGCTCTCAGAGGAGGGAGCTGGAAACCCAGAGACCAGATCCTCTGCCCGAGGGCCCCAGGGCACAGGACCCCCAGAGGAGACCTGAGGGGCTCCAGACCCACTGTCCCCAGGTACCTGGCACTAGAGGGCTGGTTGGACCATGGCTGGTATGTAGCTTGGGAGGACAAGACAGCCACCCACGCCGTCCATGGGCTGATGCTGCAGGGTTGGGGCCAGAAGAGCTCACTGTGCACAGGGCACCGCCCTGGCCCAGAAGGAGGCGGGGAGGGGGGCACAGCACCGCTACCCCTACTGCACGTGAGGGCACTGGGGAGCCGAGACTGGGCAGCTGACACGCCGGCCAACTGACTCCTGCCCCCCCCCCAGCTGCTTAGAGGACTGCAGGGGGCAGCTTCCTGAAAGCACCGCTGTCCATCAGGAGGCGGACGCTGCGCAGTGTGGGTAGCAGACCGTGAGCCCCAAGGACGAGGGCCCCTGCGCATCAGCTACGGAGGGGCGCACGCTCCCGAGGTGCCGGGTGATCAACCAGTGTATCGCCGGGGCCGGTAGAAGCAGACGAGGGCTGTGCCCCCGGAATACACGGGCTGGACGGAGACACTTAAACCCAGGCAGCTAAACACAGCGAGCACTGGGTGTTATACTATACGTCGGCAAATTGAATTTAAATGCAATTAAAAAAAATAAAAATAATTAAATTTAAAGACGGTAAAAAAAATGCATAAGATGATTATCATCAACACGGTACAGCACTTACTATACATACCAGGCAATACTCTGGGGGCTTTGCACATGTTGATTCATTAAAATAACCTTATGGGGGGGCACTGCTATTGCTTCCATTTGTACAGGTGGGAAAGCGGAAGCACAGAGGCTAAGCAAGTCGCCCGAGGCCACACAGCCTGTCCCGGCTGGAACTGGAACTCCGCTCGGCCGCTCAGGCGCTTGACCTCCACAGCGAAGTGAACAGACGTGAGGGTGAGGGCGAGGCTGGTGGCTTGGGTCAGAGTGACCAGGGACGACACGTGGGCAGGGTCCTTGGAGGCGCAGTACGTGCAAGGGCCCCGAGGTGGGAGTAAATCCACTGAGAGCGAGAGCGGGCCGTGGTGGGAGATACAGGCGGGCCACCCCGGGGGTTTCCTGCGCGCCCACTGTGTGCTCGGCCTCCCGGGGCATAAGCGCGTCAAGGTCCTACGCCCAGCAGGACCCGAGAAGGGCACGTTAGACCCGCAGCTCACCGTCGAGACCGACTTTGCCACGAGTACTGACGAGCGTGACGCTGGCAAGAGCGGTGACGGGGGTGAGCATCCGTGGGGGCCCGGTGGGCACAGCGGCTCCTTCCGTCCACTCGGGGCCTCTCCGCGCAGACATCCCGTCTTACAGGGGAAGGAGCCCGGGCTCCTGGGGGCGGGGGGCAGGGGGGTCACTCTCCCAGGGACACACACACACGCGGACACAGTTTCAAATCCAGGTGAGCTGCGTCTCCAGCTCAAGTCCTGCAGCCCCTGGACGGCGGTGCAGGGTCAGAGGTGGGCGCGGGCCGGGCAGGGGGCAGAGGGGGGACCCCCTCCCGGGGCTCTGAGGCAGCAAGCGGGGGACACGGGGCTCCCAGCCTTCCAGGCTACTGCTGATTGACGGACGGGGCAGGACTGGGAGGCTGCGTGTTTCTGGGCCGCGTGGGGAAGGGGCTGGGAGGTAACGGGAAGTCCCTTTGAGCTTTCTGGTAGGTCCGTCCATTTAGCAACTTTGCAATATGGGGGTGGGCTGGGGGGGGGGAGGTATTTCTGTCTCCGATTTATTTTCTTTGTCCGCCCGGCTGTAGGAGGAGGGAAGGCCCAGGTCCCCGCGTCACCACTAGGTGTCGGCCTCGTCGCGGGAGTCCCCGGGCTGGGCTCCTGCCCCCTTCTTGGTGGAGGACGGCGCCTTCAGGGCCGAGGCGGAGGCCGGGTCTGAGGCCTGGGCCTCCGTCCGCTCTGGGTCGGCTCCGAGGCCACAGCTCCCGGGAGACGCTGGGGACGCTGGGTGCTGTGAAGCTGGCGTCCTCGAAGACTAGGAAGGGCTGTGGTCTCTGGGAATCCAGCCCCACGTAGGTGTGGGGGCCTAGAACCATCCCGATCCCCCCAGTTCATCCCCCACTTGGCCGAGCCCCGGGCCCTCTCCTGGCCCCTCGCCAGCCGCAAGCACAGGGCACCCGGGCACGTCCCCCCTGATCTCCCCGTGAGGAATGACTTTGCTACTCTTTCCCCCGTAAATTAAACCTAATCTTGTGTTGACTCCGCTGAACAAGGAGAATAATGAAGAAGATTAAGATGAGATGGTGTTCATTCTCCTCCGAGGAAAGCCAATGAATTGTCGCGGGGTCGCCGCCCTGAGCCAGGAGCCACCAGGACCCCACAGGGAGGGCAGGGCGGGGGGTGCCTCCCGGGGCTCCAGCTGGGGTCGCAGCCGGAGAGATTCCCGCTGCACGTGAGGAGGAGCTGCCTGGGCGAGAGAAGGGGCTGACGCCGAGGAGGAGGACGTGAAGCGTACGGATGGCCAGGTGAGGTCTGTGCGACCAGGAGGGAGGTCCCTGGGAGCATCGGGGCGCTGTACACACAAGGGGCTGGCTCCCCGCAGCCCCAACCCCTCACGCAGCTCCACCCCAGGCCACCGGACGCCCTTCCCTGCCTTCCTGCCTCAGAGACTCGCTTTGTGACCTGTGTCAGCCTCGGGGGCTCCACTGGGGGTCGCCTTGGAGAAAGGACTGCGTGCAGGGGTGTCCAGCCTCCTCCTCTCCTGTCCCAGGGATGGGGGCAAGAGCCTGGATCTGGAGTCGGAAGCACCTGGGTTTCACCTGGCTTTGCCCCTCGTCCTCGGCCGCAAAACCCCACCTGCCTCCCTGCTCTGAGGCTCCAGGGAGCTGAAGCTTCCAGGCCCGGTTCCTGGCACCTGCTGGGCCCGTCGTATGGGGGCCCGACTAGCCTGGCCCATCTCCTGCCCCGTACACAGGATCCCACGGACTCCCCGTAGCCGCCCCTGGGGGAGGCTTCCGTGATCTCCCCAGCTTACTGCAGGGAGGCATGAGGTGCCGAGGGGTGGGTGCTGCGGTCCAGGTCACAGACCGGAGCCTGCAGAGCTCGCCGGGGTGCATGTGGGGGGGCCCAGGCTCGCGCCCCTTCCCGACTCCACGGTGCTCCAGTGCCCTTCCTGGCGCGGCAGGTCCCCGTTTCAGACTCTCGCGTCTTGGTCGCGCCCAGAAGTAAACGGATCGTGTGTGATTGCGAAATTCTTGGTAACTCTCGGCAACCCACCCAGCTTACTCCCACTGTAAAATTCACCCTTCTGTCCCCATCTCAGGCCTTGCTTCCTGTCCTGGGATCCATAAGGTCTCTGGGGTTGTCTGAGCTCGGCAAGAGCGTCCCCGAAGTCTGCACTTCCTGGCTCAGGGTGTTGCACACCTGCTGCGTGCGCGCCGCGGGCTCGGCGTGGTGCACGGCTTCTGAGCCCTTCCAGCTCTGGCTCCTGGGGAGCACCGGGCAGGTGCAGTCTTGCTGGAACCCACGTCGCGGGGGGAGCCCCGGCCGCACCAAGGATGTGGCTTTCATGGCGGATTCTGGTCCTGTATGGGGTGGGATGGGTGAAGGGCACGGGTCTCAGGGCCCAGGGAGCCCACAAAGGCCTTGTCCTCTGGGAGCTCAGCGGCTAAGGGGGTGACACCCAGATTGCCAGTTCTGACCCGCCCTGTGGGGTGGCCTTGGCCAATCATTTAACCCGTCAGCGCCTCAGTTTCCTTGTCCATAAACAGGGCCTCAGGGGGTTGGCACGAGGACCAAATGAATTAGTATTTGAAAGCCCAAAGCACCATTCGTGAAGATCAGGGCCGCACGTAGGGGGTGTTACGGGTGGGTTTGTTGGAAAGGTAAGATGGGCGAGTCTGGCAGCTTATGGTCCAGAAGTGAAAGGGCCAGGAGGACACGGCCCACTGCGCTTGGGAACCCCGAGGGGGGGCATCTAGTCAGCGAGGGCTTCCTGGAGGAAGCAGGGGGTCGAGTCTCGATCTGAGGAGCAGCAGGGAGGTAAATCCCTTCCCTAAGCAGCTCTTAGCTTCCCATCCCCTCGGTTGGATCCGTGATACCAACTGGTCATTTCCTGGGGCTTATTGTTATAATTCATCAGCGTGCCAGGTGCCCTCGCCTTAGCTGGATTTGAGCCGAAATCTGAGCCCTGGGGGACCCAGGACTGAGGGCACTGGGCCAAGAGGGTCCTGAACCTTCCCGGACGATCGAAGACCCTGGACGGGGTGGGCAGACACACAGAAATCCCTGCTGGTGAAGCGAGGCCCTCATGGCCTGCATGGAGACAAAGATGTCTCTGGAAAAAATAAAAAGGCAGGGGGGAAAAAAAAGGAAAAGAGAAGCAGGCAGGGAAATGATTTTCTCAGCTGGCGTTTCTCAGGGAATTAAATCTTGTTTTTCGTCACCACTGAGTGGAATAATCCGATATATTAAAGCAGAAGCCCCCCTCCTATTTATTGCTGTGACTTTGACCTAACAGGCTCCGGCTGCATTTGGAATCAGATGGTCCCGGGGACGAGAGAGAGGGGAGGAGGCGTCGGCCCCCTGGATCAATTACTCTGCTCTCCGACACCGGAAAAATGAATTATTCCCCCCAAAGCAGGCTCCTCATCCGATGAATTCTGCACTGCGGAGCTGGTGGTGATACCAAATTGAATTTGGGCTTCGAGCGACATTTAGAACCAGGTGCAGTGTGCGTGCTGGTGGGGAGGGGCGGGCGGCCGCGGGGCCTCTGCTGCCTGGCCGGGGCTGGTCGGGTGGGAGGCAGCCGTCCCCCGGACCCCCTGCCTGAGGGGCCACGGGCATTCGCAGCGGGGAGACGTTTCCTTCGGGGTCTGAGGTTCAGAGAGGTGAGGTTGCTGGTCCGGGGCGCACAGGAGCTGGTAACCGCGGCAACTTGTTACCCTTTGGTCCCTCCCTGGGCCTAGCCCAGGCCTCAGATCCGTCCCGGGGCGACCTCAGGCAGGACAGGTTGGAATTTCGAGGTTTTTCCTCGGGGGCCACTGGTGCTGCCCGTTCACAGCGGTGGGACCAGGCCCGGCCGCTGGTCTTCCCGGGGAACCGTCTCCTGATCCAAACGACGGGGTTTCCTGAAGTCCTCGCCCTGCTTGCCCCGGGTCAGCGGCAAGCGACGGCCACGTGGTTCAGTGGTTGGACAAAAAGGCGAATCCGGGGCTCGCGGAGCAGAAAAGCCCAGCGTCAATTCCCCTGGGCCCGGGCGGATCCAGAGGCTCCGATGGCGCGTTCGGGATTGGGGTTTTCTCTCTGGCTCTCAGCTCCACGAGCCACTCGGCCCACTGCCACCCTGTGCCCGGCGACGGCCTCCACGGCACTGAGAGGGCTGCAGTGGGCGCCTGGGCAGGACCCGAGGGGCGCTGCCCGCACCCCGTCTGCCCCGCCCGCGGTCTCCCACCCCGTCTGCTCCCCCCGCCCACCCCCCAGGCCGGATCCCAGCCGTGGCCCTCTGCCTGGCCAGGGGTCCCCAGGGAGGGAGTGTCCTTCGCCCCACACAGCCCTGGAGCTGCCGAGACTGCACTTTCACTAATGATGTGGGGAAGACAGAAAAACCAGCCCGACATGGAGCAATTTTAACTGAAAAACCCTCCCCCTGGATTTGAGCAGGTTTTTCAGGGCTAATGAGCTGGGGCCGAGGGAGTCGCTGGGGCTGGAGGCCTGGCCAGGGAGAGAGGCGCGGGGGCCACGGGGGCTCCGTGCCGGAGCCGAGGGCTGCTCACCCCACAGCCCTGTCCTCGGCCACTCCCCCCGCTCTGGTCCCCCTCATGCGGGAGCGACCCCCAACGGCTTGAGTACGTCGATAGCCTGAATTGTGAAAACGCTGAGGGTCTCTTTTATTTTCCCCAAATAGGAAGTCACGTTGTAATATCGCAGTTGCCTTTTTATGTTGCAAGCCCTGCCTCCCACCCCGCACAGGGAGACTGATGAACTCTGCTGTGTGGATTAGACGCCTGCCCCAGGGATCAGGGGAGGAGGAGGGGGAGGAGGGGGAGCGGATGGAGATGACGAGCATCTTGTTTCCTACTCACCACGGAGCACCACACTTTCTGTCTCAGGGGTTCTCACTGAAGGTGCCCCCCAGCGTGTACCTTTCTGGGTGCAGATGAGGAAACGGAGGCCGAGTGGCAGGAGGGAACGAGCACGCCTCTCCTGAGAGTCAGCCCCCCGGGCTCTGGGATCCGGTGTGTGTGCAGACGGAGGTTCTGGGGAGGGGCGTGAAGGCATCGGCGGGGATCCCCGGAGCCAGAGGGAAATGAGGCAGGAAGTGGGAACGGCTGGCAGAGACCCGGCTCCCAGAGGTGGGGGATGCAGGTCTTCAGGTGCCGGACCTGACCCCCTGGCCCCTGCCCACTGGGGACGTGGGACCTCAGGAACCGGAGGAAGAGGTGCTGATGACACAGAGCAGCGAACCGGAGCTGGGTTCCGGGAGGCCGCAGAGCGCCTCGGTCCCTGGCTCAGGCCTGGGTGCGGAGTGACCGGCTCCATCCCTTTGCTGACCGTGTGACTCTGAGTGATGCTCTGGACCTCTCTGAGCTAGTTTTCTGCGTTGAATAGACAGAAAGATTGGGCCGACCTAGTGTGAGATGGTCTTGAGCATGGAATTGGATGCTGTGGGTCAAGCACAGCGCAGCCCCCGGCACGGTCAGGGCTCAAAACAAATAGTAGACGTCATTTGTATCATCTTTACCTCTAAGACATGAAGACTACTGCAGGCCTGTGGAAGAGGGGCCGGGGCAGGGGCCCGATGGAGGCGGAGGGTGGGTGCATCCAGGGCTGTTCCTGCGTCCTCAGGGGTTTGTGCAAGGGGCAATGGGGTGGTGGGCGAGATGGAAGCCTGTGGAGCTGAGGAGGGGGCGGGGGCCGCGTCTGCGGGACTCCAGGAAGGCCTCCCAGGATCCCTCCAGTCTCCCCAGCCATCAGCCTGGAATCCGGGAGCGCGGTTGGGAAGAACATGGGCAGCAGCTGGGTTTAAACGTGTCTCTACTCCCGGTGAGCCGGGTGGGTGGCCTTGGGCAAGTTATTTAAGTCTCAGAATCTCAATAACATTTTTTAAAAAGATTTATTTATTCATGAGACAGAGAGAGAGAGAGAGAGAGAGAGGCAGAGACGCAGGCAGAGGGAGAAGCAGGCTCCACACAGGGAGCCCAATGTGGGACTCGATCCCGGGACCCCGGTGTCACGCCCTGGGCCAAAGGCAGCGCCAAACCACTGAGCTACCCAGGGGTCCCATCAATCACATTTTTTTTTTTTTAACGGACATCGCAATGTCTACTGCACAGAGTCACGTGTGTTCTGTGTCAAGCGCGGGGCACACTCCGGGTGCTCACCAGGGGCTGGTACTGATCTGGTTTTGACGTGCGCAGGGAGGGGGCTCAGGTCCCCCACGAGGTCCAGCACGTAGTGAAGAGCCAGGGCCTCCGCATGGGGCCCCGTCGGTCACAACTGCCTCTCAACCGAGGCTGATGCTTGGAGGACAGAGCCCAGAGGCTCGGATGGGAAATTCTGGAAAGGACAGTGAGAGGCTGAAAGCGGAGGCGGTGCCTGGGAGGTGGTGCTCTCGCCGAGCCGAGCCGAGCACGACCCAGGTGTGTGGGGTGTGGGGCGGGGGCACGGCACGCAGGCCCAGGGGCCTCGTGTCTGGACGCAGTTCCTGTGGCTTCGGTTCTGGCCCCATGTTTTGCCCCGAGGGCACCAGGCCTGCTCGTCTCCGGCCGTGACTCTCCTTGGAACCTCCGCTTCCTTCCCTATAAAATAGGATAATAGTACTTAGTGCCTGGAACCGCTGCCGGAACCGACGAGCTGGGTGGTTGAGGAGGCGCCTCACGGACCGTTGACGCAGGCGAGGTTCAGCGGGAGGCACTGTCTCTCTTATAAAACCCTCCCTTGGAGACACGGTTCTAGCCAGATCCTGGGCTGTGGCCCCCGGGACCCCCCGCTCCCTAATTTCTAGTGTCTTCAGGAGGATGTTCAGCCCGTGTCTTGGCCTCGGGGTAAACGGGACACTGGTTCCTGAATCTCCGGGAGAGCGCGGCCAGTTAGGGACATTTCCACGGACAGCCTGTCCCCCTCGCTCCCACGTCAACTTCCGATGGAGTGGAACCGGGGCCGGGGGAGGAGAGGGCCAAGGGTACTGCCCCCGCGCTAAAGTCCGCTAACAGGAGTCCGGAGGAAGCCGACCCGAGAGGAGAGCAGGACCAACCCGAACAACGCGGACCCCGGGCGCAGGTGCGGGCCCAGCAGCTGGACTGTCGCTGGGCCGAGGCTGAGGATCTGCGTGGGGTCCGGGTGCTCTCGGCCCCCTAGGAGGACACGCGGGCCCCGTCGGGCAGCTCACCTGCAGCGCTGCCTTGGGTGCGGAGATGTTCAGAGCAAAGCCGCCGGGCTGGGGTGGGCCGGGGCGGGGGGCGGGGGGGGGCTAAGTCATCTGGAAGGAAGAGCCCAGCGCTGCGCACAGTGGGCGCACCCGGGAGCCCCGCTGCTCAGGCGGGGTGGTGGCCTGGGGCCCCGGTGGACGGGACATAGGTGAGCCAGCAGCACCCCCGGGCTCCGCGGCCTTCCCGCCACGCTCCGGCAAGGCAGAGCCAGCTGTCACGCAGCTGGGGAGTCGCAGAGCTCGGGGCTCCGTCTGGGTTTGTCTGGCTCCAGAAGTCTCGCTGTCGCTCTGATCGGGCGGGGGAGGCGCCGCCTCGGCACACGTGTGGCAAGAATGACCCCAGGGCCGTTGGGCTCGTGGGGGACGGGCCGGGGCCGCGTTGGCGTGTGTGGCTCTGCGCCGGAGGGCAGGCGCGGTGGCCGTGCAACTGTTCCAGGGCCCATGTCAGCCCCAGGGGAGCCGGGGGAAGAGGGGGTGTCGCA
The DNA here is from genome assembly GCF_018345385.1 of Vulpes lagopus. NCBI lineage: Eukaryota > Metazoa > Chordata > Mammalia > Carnivora > Canidae > Vulpes > Vulpes lagopus. Next base: position 133,762,247 of record NC_054831.1, read on the forward strand.
TCCCGGGGACCCTCCCTCCTCCTGGAAGGAGACCTAGGATTCACCGCTGGCCCTTTTTTTTCTTTTTCCCTTAAAGCAGTTAAAGAACAGACCAGAACTGATAGCTAAATTAAACCTGCTGAGAGCGCCTGTTTAATTGAAAATGCCATCTGTAATTTAAATGTCAGAATCGGGAGGGTTATTGCAGCCGCCTCGAAGACTGGAGCTCATTTCACAGTTTCAAAACAGACCAAGAAAAGCAGCAAATGGACCATGGCCCGCGGCGTCGTGGAGCGATTAATAACTCCCCTGGGCCTGCTGAGCTCCGGCTCCCACCTCGGCCCCACGGAGGGAGCCTGGCTGGGGGCTGGGGGCTGGGGGCTGGGGCTGGGGCGCCAGGGCCCGGCCTCCTGCCTGCCCAGCCTGGGCTCCGCGGCAGACTCCGCGCCCGCGGGGCACCCTTGCCCATGTGTAGGTCTCGTCGTCGCTCCTTGGGGTTTCCCGGCACGTCTAGGATGAAATCCCGGTTTTTTGGCCTGGCATTCAAGGTCTCGCCGGAGGGCAGGCCCGGCCCACCTGTCCTGGGCTCCTGCCGTGGCTGCCAGAGGCCTCCTGGGGCCGAGGCCTGTGCGGGGCTGGCTCGTCTGCCTGCAAAGCCATCGCCTCGCTTGTCTTCGGGGTGAGCACCGTTGATCGCGCACGACTCAGCCCTAGCGTTGCCACCACCGGGAAGCCTTCCCCGACTGCCGCAGGGCTCCCGGGGCCCTGAACCTGGCAAGGTGAAGGGCCTCCGTCGTGGCCTCCCACGGCCCCTTCCCACCCCCTTTACTGACCGCTCACGGCGCTGTCTTTCCCCCATTCCCCTCATAGCATGAGCCCCTCAAGGACACAGACGGCGCCTTGTTGTCTTGAGGCTGGGGCTGCACCCTGCCAGGCGCGATGGCCGACGTTTATGCAGGGCCTCCTGCTGGATGCCGAGCGCTGCCATCAGTCCCGTTTTCAAGATGGGAACACTGAGGCCCGGAGGGTAGCTTGTTATAAGCCGGGCGGCCGCTCGTGGAGAGCTGGGATTGGACACGGTGCGCGTCCAGAGGCCGGGCTCTCGGCCACCAGGCTGCAGCCACCAGAGGGGGGGCTGGCCCGCCGTGCTCCCGCCGCTGCCCGGGGAGGAGCAGAGCACCCAGGAGTGACCTCTAAAGGGACTTAAGGCAGCCGCTTCCTTCAATGACCTTCCTGCTCGTGGAGTCAGGCCTTGGGACTTCTTCCTTCGCTGTGGGGGGTGGCGGGAGGGGGTCCTGGTGCCCGCGGGCCCCACAGCTTTAAGGGGGCGTCCGGGCGTCCTGTCGCAGCCCCGCAGAGGCAGCCCCCGGCCTGTCTGCCCTCGGCCTATGCCCCCGAGTGAGGCAGCAGGGCCCCGGGCTGCCTTACAGGCTCCCCAGCCTTCTGCTTACAGCCACAACCAGGGCAGGATGTGCCCCTTTCAGATCTCGCCACCGTCAGCTTTAAAGTGGGGTCATGGCAAGAGGGTGACATGGACGCTCGGAGGCACCGAGTGTAGCAGAGGACCAGGCGGGGGGCCGGCGGGCGATGGCTCGTTTGCTCATTCCTTCCCTCCCAGCCCACGTCCGGGTGGCCGGCCGCGCCTGCTGTGTCCCCGGCCCCCGACCGTCCCCCTTGAGACACCTCAAGCCGCTGAGTGGAGGGAGGGTCCCCGGGATCGCACGCGCGTCCCGTGTCAGCAGGGCTCCCATCTCGCTTCCCTCCGCCGACCCCTTCCACCCGCACCCCCGCGGCAGGTCCCGTCCCCCCTCTGCCCTGCTCCGTGCCCCAGAGCTCTCCCCCGTGGGGTCGTCACGCAGCCGACTGCTCCCTCGGCCAAGGGAACACGGAGAAGCCCACTCCTAATTAGATGGGTTTCCGTCTCTCCAGGTCTTCACTTCTTGCATGTTCTTGACTTGTTAGAGGAAATCGTGTATCGACATTGGTATTGATTTGCATAATTCAGATATAATTAGGAGAAAGATTTGCCGCGTGGCAGGCAGCGGGGCCGGTGCTGCCGGATCCCGCTGACCTTGGGGAAATCTCAGAGCTGGGCCTTTCAGCCTCCGCAGGGACAAGCCTCCCATTCTCTGCAAAGCCCCGAAATTCCCTCTTCTGTGAGGCGTCAGGGCAGCAGGAGGGCCCTTGTGCCCCCAAATTCTTTCCCTGTCCGGCCCCGGGATCTGGAATTCTGACCCCAGGGCCGTCCCACGGGGACGTGCGGGGAGTGACCAGGAGGACAGGCGCCCGTGTGCTTACGTGCCCACCACCCGGAGGGAGGGAGAGGCCCTCGGGGTGGGGCCGTCCTGACGGTGGGAGGACACGGAAGCAGATCCCAGCGGTGCTTGAAGCAAGAGACTAGAAATTAATGTGACGCAGTGAATGATGTCGCGGCCGTGATGATAAGTGGCAGCGCGTCCTTGCAAAGATTAGCAAGATAACGAGGCAGAGAAGCAAGCGAAAGTGCCCGGCCATGCCCGGTCCGACCTGTCATCGTTCCTTCGCGCCTTCCTTTATCCCGCCGCCGTTCACAGGTGTTTATCGCGGGGCCATTACGTGCCAGGCAGATAGTCAAGAACCAGGAGTCGCTCCTGGGAAACTTGGCTCCTACCCACCCCACCCAGGAGGAGGGATCGGGCTCTGGGACTCGGGGCCTGGGGGAGCTAGCGCCCGGGGGACCATAGGATACCTCCCTTGAATTGTGCCTCCACGTCCCTGTGAGCTGGTTGTGTTCCGGGAAGGCGGGCGACAGCAGGGAGGCGGGTGAGGGAGGACGGGGAGGCTGCACCAGAAGCAGGGAGTCCCTCCCCAGACCCGACCTCCTGCCCCCGGGTGACCCCTCCTCCTCCCACACAGGCCTGCAGGGGCGTCACCAGGAGCCACAGCCAATTTCCCGAGGGAGCGATCTCCAGGCCACTGACTTCCCCGTTAGCTGTCACCACGGGCCCTGCATAGTAAGGCCGCTCCCCGCGGAGGGGAGAGGAGAGGAGGGCGGGCTGGGAGGGAGGGCCGGGCCGCGCACTGTTTATTTCCCTGGCATTTGCTGCTGTGAATCCCTGGGCTGTCTCTAACCTGCTCTCGCGGCACCGCACGCCCATCCTTGGGTCCCGAGGTACTGTCCCAGCGTCCCCGGGGTGGGGCGCGGGGGTGCGTGTGCGAGGGCTGAGGGGGGAGGTACCGTCCTCTGCTGGAAGGGGTCTCTGTGATGCACTTGGCCAACGTCCTTGAACACGGGCTGCTGCCTGCACCCCCCGCGGGGCCGCACCAGCCAAGCCCGGCCCGGGTCTTGGGGCCCATCTCGCTGCCCCCCCACCCTGGGAGGTGGGTGTGTGCCGCGTGCCAGTGGGGCCGGGAGCCGATGACTCACGCATGGCCTGTCCTGCCTGTGCCCCTCAACCCCGCCCCACGCCCTCGCCACCTGATGGCCGAAGGAGATCTCAGATCCCCAGACCCCCTGCTGACACTTCCCAGCTTCGTGCCAGGGCTCCCAAGCTTTTCTGCAGCGAGAAAAGGGCGACTTTACCGGCACTGACCTTTGTCAGGCTCTTCCTGGGGATGGATCGGCACTTTGGGGCGAGGGGGCTTGCAGGTGTGTGCGGGACGCAGCCTCCCACCCGCCGGCGTCTAGTCCCCACCTGGTCTTCCGTGGGGTCGGGCTGGTTGTTCGGTATTAGCCCCAGCGGGAGCATTTACACCACGGACGTTGGCAGGGGCTGCTCGTGGGGCTTCCCCGCCCTCTGGCCGTCACACACTGACGGACACCGACGGTCCCTGAAGCAGCAAAGGACGGGGCGGGTGGAAACGGTGACATGGCCCTCGGCCCGCGGGGGGCTGCTACGCCCCAGAACCAAGGAAGAGCAGAAGGGATTCCCACGGGGGAGTCAGGACTTTTCAGCTTCCGTTTGGCCACGTTTCGACCTCACGGGCCATTTGGGGACCCGCCGCCGTTCCCGCTGCCCCCCCCTTCTCGGGCCCAGGCTGATGATGCAGTGAGGACCTTGCGGCCTGATTGCCTCTCGCCAAGGTTAACTGGCGCCTTTACTGGCGTGAGAGCTCCTGCTGTGCTCCGAGGCCCGCCAGGAACCCGTAAGTGCCACAGGTAAGCGCCCAAGGACAGCGTCCTCCAGAGCAACCTGGGGGGCTGGCCTGCCCCCTCCTTTGATCTCAGCTCAGCTGACCCTCCCAGCTGCGTGTGCTTCCCTGTTCCCACCAACTTCTCTTTCTACTTGATTTTCCGCTTACATATTTCTTGTTTCTTTTACTGGGATGGAAGCTCTGCGAAGATGCAGAGGGGCGTAGCAGCGCGGGGCACAGGTTCAGACGCATCGTCTTCGTCACCTCCTCGCTGTGGCCCCTGCTTCCTGGCTGGGGACGACCCCCCTCCCGGCTGCTTGCTCCGTGCTGGGTCCTGGGGTCCCAGTCAGAGCCCAGATTTTGCACCCTTGGTCATGGTGCTCACCGGCTGTGGGGTCGTGGGGAGGGAACGGAAGGGGTAGCTTGGGACAGAAGCTGTGGGAGCAAAGCGAGTGCCCCCTCCAGCCCCTGGCCCAGCATCCTGTGGCTCCACACGCTCTGGGACAAGCTTCCTAGACACTCTGAGGCCTTTCCTGCCTTGCATTTTCTTAAATTTGATATTAGATATAATATATCCATATATAAATTTTTTTCCGAAAATGTATTTAAATCTGAATTAGTTGAGAGGCGCTGGAGTAGCTCAGTTCATTAAATGGTTTGCCTTCTGCTCGGGTCACGGTCCCAGGGTCCTGGGATGGAGCCCTGCATGGAGGGAGGTCCCTGCTTCTCCTTCCCCCTCTCTCTCCTTCTCCCTCTGCCCCTCCCCTCGGTTCATGTGTACAGGCACATTCTCTCTCAAATAAATAAAATCTTAAAAAAAAAATTCTAATTAACATACAGCGCAAAATTGGTTTCAGGAGTAGAGGTCAGTGGTTCATCACTGACTGCAGCCCCCGGTGCTCGTCCTTCGTGCCCACCCCCACCCCCCACCCACCTCCCTCCAGCCACCCTGGGTTGGTTCTCTAGCATTAAGAGTCTCCTCTGGTCTGTTTCCCTCTCTCTTTCTCTGCCCCTTTCCCATATATTCATCTGTTTTCTTTCTTGGATTCCACATAGGAGTGAGGTCACCTGGTATTTGTCTTGGACTCACTTAGCGTGATCCACTCTGGCTCCATCCACATCATTGCAAATGGTAAGATTTCATTCTATTTGGTGGCTGAGTAATATTACACACACACACACACACACACACACACACACACACACACACACGCCACACCGCATCTTCCTTACATGTTTATCAAAGGGCATTTGGGCTCTTTGCACAGTTTGGCTATTGTCGATGCTGCTGCTATAAACCTAGGGGTGCATGTATCCCTTTGAATTAGTATTTTTGCCTCTTTTGGGTAAATACCCAGTAGTGCAGTCCCTGGATCCTGGGGTAGCTCTATTTGTAACTTCTTTTTTTTTTTAATTTTTATTTATTTATGATAGTCACAGGGAGAGAGAGAGAGAGAGGCAGAGACACAGGCAGAGGGAGAAGCAGGCTCCATGCACCGGGAGCCCGACGTGGGATTCGATCCCGGGTCTCCAGGATCGCGCCCTGGGCCAAAGGCAGGCGCCAAACCGCTGCGCCACCCAGGGATCCCTATTTATAACTTCTTGAGGAACCTCCGTACTGTTTCCAGAGTGGCTGCACCGGCTTGCATCCCCAACAACGCAGGCGGGGGCCCCTCTCCCCACATCCTCACCAACACCTGTTGTTTCCTGTGCTGTTGATTTTAGCCATCCTGACAGGTGTGAGGTGATAGCTCGTTGTGGTGCTGATTTGCATTTCCCTGATGATGAGGGATGTTGAGCATCTTTTCGTGTGTCTGTTGGCCACCTGGATGTCTTCTCTGGAGACATGTCTGTTCATGTCTTCTGCCCATTTCTTTTTATCCTTTTTTAAGAGAGAGAGCAAGCGAGTGGTGTGGAAGGGCAGAAGGAGAGGGAGAGAAAGGATCTTTCTTCTTTTTTTTTTTTTTTTTAAAGATTTTATTTATTCATTCATGAGAGACACAGAGAGAGGCAGAGACCCAGGCAGAGGGAGACGCAGGCCCCATGCACGGGGCCCGATGTGGGAATCGATCCCAGGACCCCAGGATCACACCCTGAGCCGAAGGCAGGTGCTAAACTGCTGAGCCCCCCAGGGATGCCCGGAGAGAGGATCTTAAGCAGACTCTACACACAGCATGGAGGCCGACATGGGATTTGATCTCATGACCCTGAGATCACAACCTGAACCAAAATCAAGTCAGATGCTTAATGGACTGATCCCCCCAGGTGCCCCTCTTCTGCCCATTTCTTAACTGGATTATTTATTTTTTGAGTGTTGAGTTTTGTTTTGTTTTGTTTTGTTTTTTGAGTGTTGAGTTTGATACGTTCTTTGTAGATCTTGGAGACTAACCCTTTACCCTGTGTGTCCTCCGCAAATACCCGCTGCCATTCCTGCTGCCTTTTAGTGTTGTTGACGGTTTCCTCCGCTGCGCAGAAGCTTCTGCCTTGATGAAGGCCCAACACTTCGTTCTTGCTTTTGTTTCCCTTGCCTCCGGGGATGTGTCTAGTGAAGTCGCTACGGCCGAGGTCGCAGAGGGGCTGCCTGGGTTCTGCTCTAGGATTTTGATGGTTTCCTGTCTCACATTTAGGTTTTTTGGCTATTTTGAATTTATTTTCGTGTGTGGTGTAAGAACGTGGTCCAGTTTCATTCTTTCGCCGTTGCTGTCCGACGCCATCTGTTGAAGAAACCGTCTTTTTCCCGTTGGATAGTCTTTCCCGCTTTGTCAATGATTAGTTGACCGTGGAGTCGTGGATCCATTCCTGGGCTCTCTATTCTGTTCATTGATCTCTGTGCCTGTTCTTGTGCGAGGACCACACTGTGTTGGGATCACAGCTTTGTAGTAGAGCCTGACGTCCAGAGTGGCGATGGCCCCAGCTTTGCCTTTCTTCTTCATGGTTGCTTTGGCGATTTGGGGTCTTTTGCGGTTCCATCCACGAACTTTAGGATCATTTGTTCTCACTCTGTGAAAAATGCTGGTGGTATTTTGATGGGGTTGCATTAAATATGCAGACAGCTTTAGGTAGTGTAGACATTTTAACGATGTTTGTTCTTCCAATCCATGAGCATGGAGTTTTTTTCCCCATTTCTCTGTGTCCTCTTCAATTTCTCTCATCAGTGTTCTACAGTTTTCAGAGTACAGGTCCTTTACCTCTTTGGTCAGGTTTACTCCTAGACATCTTATGGGTTTCGGTGCAATTGTAAATAGGATCGATTCTTTGATTCCTTTTTCTGTGGCTTCATTACTGGTGCATAGAAACGCAACAGATTTCTGTACGTTGATTTTATATCCTGTGACTTTGCTGAATTCATGTATTAGTTCTAGCACATTTTTGATATTTATAAAGATAAAGCTTTCCATCGGAGAAAATTCGGAAAACACAGGATAACATTAAGATAAACATAAAAGTCATCTTGTCGATAGGATCGCGCCGCCTTTACTTCCTTTCCTGAATTAGCCCCACCCACCTGAGCCCAAGGACCCACCTCCTCCAGCAATTATAAGTAACATTAAAACTGCCTCCTGGACCAAGTTATTACTTCCAAGAATAATAGTCTCTGTTACTACAAGAAACTAATTAACAGCATGCAATGAGGGGGAAAAATTCAATTAATTAGTAGCTTAATAAGCACTAGCAAAGACTCTGGGCTTGGCTTGGGAGTTGGGGTGGGGGGCTATGGAGGCCCCCAGAGGGCGAGGGGTGGGGACTCGAGAGGTGGGGGTAAGCACTGGCCTTGGGATCGTGGGGTGCTGAGGGAGCCTGAGCAGCTGCAAGAGCGTCGTCCCCAAGAGGAGAACCCATTTCTGTTTCTGGAGGTTTTCTCTGCCTCCGGGCTGAGGCGCTTGGTGCACTAGCCTGGCGGGACCTCCTAGGCTGATCCCAACGCCACGGCTCGCCCGGTGGCTGCAGGGGAGTCGAGGGAAAACCTTCCTTTGTCCGCTGGGTGGAAGGGGAGGTGGGCACCCAGGGTCTCCTCTTCTCCCTCACGGCCCCCGCTCCTGGAGCCCTGCTCCCCCCAGCCCTCCCACCTCTCAGCCAGAACCTCAGAGTCACCCCTGACATTGCGCCTTCCTCAATCCCACCTCCAATCTGTCCCACGTCTTGTGGTTCTCCCGCCTGGCGCTCGCGCTTCCTCTCAGCTCTCCAGCTCTTCCCGGGACCCCCGCAAAAACCTTCCCACATCCAGCCCTTCCTCTACTGTCGGCCGCCGGACACCTGCTGCGACCTCACCTTGTCACTGTCCCATTCACCACTGGTAAGTTGGATGGGTCCCAGGCCCGGCCGTCCAGCCCGCCGCCGGCCCCATCACCCTTCCAGGCCCGCTGTGCCCCAGGCACTGCACCTGCTTTGAGTTACTTGAACAGGGCAAGTGTGGATTTGCCCCAGCTCGGCGCTCAAGGCTCAGGGCGCTTCTGTTACACGGGCCCTTCCCCTAACATCGTGTCCACAAGGTCAGGTGTGTCTGCAAACGTGGCTCATGGAAACGTGCCCGTTGCAACGGTCGTCTCTGTCCACTCAGATGCTCTGCCTCCTGCGGCCTGCGGGCCGGGGGCTAGGCCGTGGCGGCGTTAGAATCCATCTAAGGCCAAGTTGAGGGGACACTTGTTTAGTGTGGGTTCAGCGGGATCTACGTATCCCAGAGTCTCTGGGTCCAGTTAGGAAGCCCTGTTCTCACCCATTCATGACTCGCCCAAGGTCGTGCGATGAAGACACGGGCCGGGGTTGGTCTGACTTGGGAGGTGTGTGTGTCCTGAGGTCTCTGTCTCAGCAGGCTTGGCGTGTGCTTCGGCACGTGTGGAGTGGGAAGCCAGTCACCAGTCGTTGGATGTGGGTGTGGAAATGGTTTTCTTTAAGTAGCCTCCACACTCAGCACGGAGCCCAGTGGGGGGCTTGAACTCACGACCCTGAGATCAAGACCTGAGCTGAGATCACCAGCCAGATGCTCAGGTCACTGGGCCATGCAGGTGCCCCAGATGTGGACATTCTTAAGTGGAGGGTTTGGTTCTCACAGAGGCCTCGTCCAAACCAGTTCTCTCCAGTCAGGACCATCTTGAGAACATGAGATACCAGTTAAACACTCTGCGTGTGTGTGTGTGTGTGTGTGTGTGTGTGTGTGTGGTTCCTTACTCAATGTGATCATGTGAACTGGAATTCATTAGAATTCCTGTGTTTGTGGGTGCATTCCTCTTTTTTTTTAAACGATTTTATTTATTCATGAGAGACAGAGAGAGAAGCAGAGACACAGGCAGAGGGAGAAGCAGGCTCCATGCAGGGAGCCCCATGCGGGACTTGATCCCGGGACCCTGGGGTCACGCCTGAGCTGAAGGCAGACGCTCCACCGCTGAGCCCCCCAGGGATCCCTTACATTCTTTTTTTTAAAGCCTCGTCTCCTACCCAGGTTGTATAAACTTCAGATCCCACAAAGCTAGGATCTCTCACCCCAGGGCCTTTGCACACACACTCTTTCCGATGCTGAGAGATCTTTAGGCTTCTCCCAGCCTCTTGTCCTGTTTTGTTCCTTTGGACCTCAGCTGGCGCTTTAGTTTTTTACGAAAATCTTTCCGACTGGGTTGGGTCTTCTGGGCTTCCCCTTTGTGGCCCCTCCACCATGTAACCAGTTCTTTTTGGTGACATTGCCTGCTGTGTCTGCTTCAACCCCACCATCTTAGGTGTCTTGCTCGCTGCCAGTGCCCCCCGTGGTTGGCAGGGTCTGGCACTCAGTCCAAACCCCATAACTATGTGCCCAGTGTGGGAATGAATGAAGGACGGGTGGACGGTGCTTTTAGGGTGGGAGGGAAGGTGGATGTTCCCGAAGGCAGACATGTGGCCACGGCCAGGCAGCTCACGTGGGCTGAGGCTGGGTTCAAACCCAGAACTCTGCGTTGTCAAAAGGCCCATCACTGTCCTGCGGCGGAGGCTGCTTGAGGAGGCCCAGGGTGTGGGCGGCTGAGGCCTGTGTCCACCGTCCACCGCTCCTAAGGCAGGAAGCTGATGAGCAGCGAGGCCAGACTAAACCCTGGGGCCACGGGAGCCGCTGGTTCTGGAGCCTCATCCTTGAGGGAGGGGCTCCCTCCTGCCCCAGCCCCTCAGCTGGGCCGGCAGCTGAGCCGAGTCCCCCCCACTGCTCCCGGAGCCCACCGGGGTCCCACAGCCCCTCCTATGCTGTCAGGGCCAGCGCAGGGCCAGCCGCCTCCACGGGGAGGCCGATAAGGCGTCTATTGAACGTATGATTTTAATTTATGACAATTCTAATCCCATTATGGGCTCCCTTTTGTCTGCCGCCGTGCAGTGGCGGAGTTAATTACAGCCAAGCAAGACTTCCCTGCTTGGGGGACCTTCCCTGTCAGGCCTGGAGGTCCTTCCCAGCTCCTTGAGGGAGTTTAATTGCTGGATGGGGAGGGAGGGGGACGGCGGAGGGCAGGGGAGGCTCCCCTAGCACTTCCTGCAGTGGCAGCCGCCGCATTGCATCCTGTAGGACGCATTGCGATGCCTAGCGAGTGACAATTAGGACTGCAGCATGTGGCGGTGCTGGGGGAGCAGTGCACAACCTGCACAGCTGTACGGACAGTCCTGGGGTATCCACCAGGGATCCAGAGTCCTGGGGAAGACCGGGGAGTGGGAGCTTGGGGATCTGCTGGGGCCTCTGTGTCAAAGGCTCTGAGAAAATTACTTTTTTTTTGAGGAGGGGCAGAGTCCAAGTCTCCGCTGCCCACTCCAGAAAACGGGGTGTCTTCCAAACGGTTGGGGTTCCCAGGGGGAGTCCAAGACAGGTCACAGTGATGTCGCAGGGCCCCTTCCTGGCTTCCACGGGGTGCAGTAGGGGAGGGGGGAGTAGAGTCAAACAGGAGTCGGGGGTCCGGGGCCAGTGGGGCTTTGGGGGAAGCAGCCGTGACCTCGGCCCTGTTCAGCTTCTCTGAGATACTCCTTCGTCCACTGGGAAATTTGGGGCAGAGTCAGCTTCGCTTCTGCCCAAGAGGAGAGCGTCACTGGGGGGGTGAACGGTGGGGCCAGGGGAGTCCATGGGAGCCCTAGGCCCGGCCCCCCACCCCGAGGCTGTGACGGGGCCAGGGCAGGGGGCAGGATGGGGCGGGCCCAGGCCTGGTCCCGGGGCTCCGGGGCTCCAAGTGTAACGAGGAGTCAGGAGGGCAGAGAGGATAAGCAGCCTGGGCTCGGGGTCAGCAAAACCCCGGGAGTGAGGGCAGCCCGAGTGTGGCGGGGAGACCCGGCCTGTTGCCCAGTGGAGTGCGGACGGGTGCCCTGGGCTCCCCACGGCCTAGGAAGGGGAGCAGGGACCTTGTGGGCGGGGAAGGGCTTCATGGGGGGGCAGCAGCAGCGTTAGTGGCTCCTGGGGCCCCAGGCTGTCGTCTGTGACCCTGTGACCCAAGGGTGAGGCCGGGATGGCTCGGACCTGGAGACGGGGGAGGGTTACTCAGGGAAGCCTTCCCGGGGAGCTGGAGGGAAAGAAGGGGAGGGCGTCGCCTCCTTTCGGACCTGTAGGCCCCGATGGGTGGGGGGCAGGGGCGGGGGCAGCGCAGGAGGAGGCAATCTGCCCCAGGGCTATAGACTCAGACACTTGCAGGGGTGAAGCAAGGCCTGCGTGGGCCCCGCGGCCGGGGTGATAGAAGTAACGGGGCCCGGGCAGACTGAAGCGGCCCTGTGCTGCCCAAAGCCGCAGCCGTTCTCTGCCGCGGGCCCTCGCCACGCGAGACGCTCACCTCTCGGTCCGGGGGTCCAAGCATCGGGCTCCGTGGCCGCCCTCGGCCTCGCCTTGTCCTGAGTGGCCGCGGACGTGAGCGAGGTGCGGGGGCGGGGGTGGGGGCGCAGATGCTGGGGGCGGGGCTGCGGCGATGCCGACTCCCCTGGATCCCTTCACCTGGGGGCTGCCGAGCCGAGACACGTGGGCAGGACGATCTGTGCGGCTGAAGCCTTGGGGCGCGGCGTCACGTGGTGAGGCTCGGACCCGCCAGCTGGAGAGGGGGTCTGATTGTGAACCTACAAGAGACTCAATTGTGTCCAAGGACGGAGCGAGCGCCGGGCGCGGGAGGCCGGTGATTGTCTAGCCCGCTCTCTACACCGCCTGCATCCCTAATCCTGCCGGGCTGGCGGCGGAAGGAGGGTGTGAACGCGTGTGAGCGCACGTGCACGCGTGTCTGGCAACCGGCTGCTCCCCCCCCGCCCCGCCTCCCCCGCCGCTCTCCTTGGTTAACCCCAGCCTGCCTGGATCCCTCCTTCGCCGCCTCTTGATTTCCCGTCCCGGATCTTTGGACATCGCGTGTGTCCTCGGGCAAGTCATTACCCCTCGTGCCTCATCTTACCCGTGTGGAAGGACAGAGGCGCATTCTGGGCCCACGGTGCCCAGGAGGTGTCGGAGGAGGCCCTCGACGGTGGGGTCCTCGGAGGAGCGCCGGGGCCCCGGTGGCTTCAAGGCTTTTTACCCCGCGGCAGGTGGGGCGGGTGCAGCCCCAGGCCCGAGACGGGGAAGTGAGGTGCAGAAGGTATTGTGGGGTCTTAGCTGTGTGAGAGCAGCGGGTCAGGGAGCAACCGCTGTTGAGGACACAGTTTGTGACTCGCAGGTCCCACCGGGGGCACAGCGGTCAGCGGGTAGGAGCTCGGGACAGTCCGGTCCCATCACCACGTCCCCCCACAGGTGTGTGGGAGACAGGGAGGGACGGGCAGGGAGGCCCCAAAAGCACCGTGGCCGAGCTCGTTCAGGGCCCCGTGGGACGGGGCGCGCTGGGAGCCGGCCCCAAGGCCCCCAGGTCAGTGCTCTTCATTCCCATCCAACAGCCTCTGCGCCGAGCGGGGCCTGGGGGGCCCGGGTTAGACCCTGCCCCGAGGCAGCTCCACGCAGGGGCCAGCGCCCAGGCAGGGAACGCGGGCTCCGCGGAACAGCACCATCACTGAACCAGGCCAAGTCCCCCGAGCCTCAGTTTCCCCATCTGTGCCAGGGTGGACTGGGCTACAGGGTCCTTAGATGGCACCAAGTGTGACCCTCTGTGAGTGATGGGCTCTGAGCAGGGTCCCCAAGCCTGCAGGCCAGACACAGGTTCCTGCGCCCCCAGACCTGCACGGTCACACTGTCTTGGGGGGAGGCCCAGGAGGGTGTATTTGGCAGGACGCTTCGGACGCAGTGGGCGAACCTGGGAGGCCTGGCTCCGTAACTGGGGCGCTGAGCGCACTCCTGTTGGGGGCACGGGGCACGTCCTCCTGTGCCGGGGCACGTCCGGGGTGCGGCCTGCGCCGGGGGGAGGCAGCAGCTGCTGACCTCCGGGTGGCGACGTGGCCACGGGGGACCCAGGCCGGCCGGCTGGTGGAGCACCTGGGAGCCGAGGCTCTGCCTGGAGCTGCCCGGGGATGGGACGGGACGCAGGCAGGAGCCTGTGACCTTGGCCACGTCAGGGCATCTCCCTGTGGCCTCGGTGTCCCCGCCCGCAGGATGAGCAGGGCAGTGGAAGAGGCGACTCGCCGGGTGCTCAGAGCTCAGACGTCCGGAGTCTGGGTGCGACCGCCGCGGGCTCGGCGGGACTCTGGGTTTTGGCTCAACCACCGGCTTTCCTGACGTGCGTGCCGTGGCGTGAGACACACACGTACTGGGCTTGGAGTCCAGGGCCTGGGTTCGAGTCTCAGCCCTGCCAGGACTTGCCCTCTGCCAGCCGGGGCCTCCGTGGTGACGACGACAGCGGCAGGACGCTGGGAGGTTTAACGGAAAGGGTCGCGCTGGGGCGCAGGGGCAGCTCCTTCGGTTAAGCATCCGACTCTTGGTTTTGGCTCAGGTCGTGATCTCAGGGTCGGGAGATCGAGCCCTGCGTGGGCTCTGCGCTGAGCAGCGGCCTGCTTGGGGTTCTCTTTCTCCCTCTCCGTCTGCCCCCCTTCTCTCTCTCTCTCTCTCTCTCTCTCTCTCTCTCTCCCCATCTCAAATAAATAAATAAATAAAATCTTTATAAAAATAAAAGAGCAGAGGTGGCTGGTGGCTTTGGATGCTGGGCCAGGCGGGCCTGCAACTGAAGACTTGAGCTCTGCCCCCCAGCAGTGGGGTGACCCCGGGCAGGTCCCCCCCTCTGAGCATCATCTCCCCCCGGGGACAGAGATGCAGGCTGCCTGGCGTGTGGTGCGTGGGAACGCGCGGTGGGGGTGAGGGCCTCGGGCCGGCCCTCGGTCAGGGGAGGCAGGACAGCTCGGGGCCCTCTCGTCCCCCCGCTGCAACCCCCCCTCCCGCCAGCTGTCCTCCCGTCTGAGTGGCTCCACTTGCTGGCTCTCCTCTCCCCTTTCCGCGTCCCCTGGAGTTTAAGATGAGACTTCAGGGCTCGCGTCTTGAGGACGTGACACGACGCGGGCGTCTGCAGGTCCCTCCCCGCCGGCCTCAGCCCCCCACGCGCCGCACAGGCCGGGGCCGGGTCCTGCTCCTCCGGCAGCGGCGCCGACCTGCAGCTACACGGGGGCCTTCCTCCGGCTGACGTGTGCCTCTGGCCTCCCTCGTGCCCTGTGCTACATGGGCCCCCCTCCCCTGTGATGCTCCAGATTCTAATTAAGTGGAAAAGGCTTTTACTCCTTACAATTCCCCGCTTATGAATAATGATACTGCCTCATAAATGAAAATTGCTTTTCTATTTAAATCCTGGTGTTATTATTATTATTTTTTTTTTGTTTAAAAAAAGAAGGTAGGAAACCAGGGCTCTTGGGTCATTTGCAAGTTATTAATTCCGAGCGGCGCTCTCCGCGAGCTTATTGGCGGCGCGGGCATCACAGCCCCGTTAAAGGGCGAGGGTATTAATTACCTGCAGGCGGTTATGTGCGGGGTAACGGCTTAGTTCCGTGCTGGCGGTGGTCTTGGTGGGAACCCGCGCCTGCCCTTCCGGGAGGCATGAGGGAAGTGGGTCCTGGGGGGACGTATAGGTAGATAGTGCGCCCGGGCACCGGTGCGGGACTCTTCCCTGGGGCCTGCGGGGTCTGGGGCGAGGTGGCTACGAATGCCGAGGCCACGTGTGCCAAAGCCGGGCGCGGGTGGGGGAGTGAGCGCCTCTTCCCGACACGCGGGACTGTGTCCCCTTGGCCCTCGCCTCGCCTGGGGACGGGCCAAGTGGACGTGGGTTGACGTGGTCGCAGGCGATATTTCGGTCAGCCCAGCGTCCCTAAAATCTGGCTTATTTCATGTCTGTTCTGGCCGTATCGACAGACTGCCTGTCCCATGATTTACGGACTATTTTTATTTCCATCGACTCACTTTTTAAAAACTTAAATTTGGTTTGAAGGGAAACTTTCTATCACCTCCGTAAATGGGAAGCCAGCGTCCCTCGTCATAAATTCAAAGCAACATAAAAATGAATACGTGACCACGAAAATAAAAAGCGTCTATTTTGGTGCCACCTGAGGGAACTCCCACGTGGGCCGCGGTGCATTCGCCTCGTGGGAGAAAAGGCCTCCGTCGGGGGTGGGGAGGTGGGGTCAGGGGACGGGAACCGAGCCGCGAGGACCAGCGCCTTCTGGGCCCTTCCCGAGGAACGCAGCTGAGGCTCGAGGCTCAGGGTGGGGTTGACCCCAGGGATGTCGTTGTATTTTGAGCTTTGGGGGACAGCACGTGAACAACACGCCGATTCCGGGCCGGCCGGCACTTCTTCTGGAAGGGCTGCGGCTCCAGGGTGTGGACTGGCAGCGGGGCGAGCCTCCCTGGCCCCTGCTCCCCCTGGTCCCCGGGCTCCCAGGGGCCACGACGGGAGCAAAGGGGCCGTGCAGAGAGCACCGGCCGGTGAGTCAGGACGCAGGCAGCCGGGCTCCGCGGCTCCCGTGCCGTGATCGTGGGTGGGCCCGCGGGCCTCTCCGGACCTCCGTGTCCTCATCTGTACCCGGGCAGCTGAACAGGGGGCATCTGGGGACCCTCTGACGTTGCTCTGTTCTGCGTGTCAGTGGACGGGGCTGTGGCGTCCAGAGAAGCGGTCCCCGCGAGGGTGTTTGGGGTGAGATGAACGTTTAAATTAGTGGGCAAGGGCCTTTGAGTAAAAACAGGTGGCCCTCGGCAGGGTGCGGCTCTCAGCCAGCCGGCGGAAGGCTTGACTAGAACACAAGACCCACCTCGGGGTCAGCAGACCCCCGTGGACCCGAGCTCCAGCCTGCTAACCGTCCCGCACGTGGGACTTGCCGCCTCCGTCATCCCGGGAGCCCAGCGCCACCTTCCTTGGACGTCTCGGGTCCTGGAGCCGCCGAGCGCCGCTTCTGCAAGAACCGGCTTGGGTGGGGCGTGGGGCGTGGGGTGTGGGGCGTGGGGCGTGGGGCGGGCACGCTCACCTTCGGCTGTGGCCCACCTCATCAGCACATACTCAGCTCTTGCTTGGGCCAGGTGTGGCCACAGGTGCTTATTGTCACCATCCCCACTTCACAGGTTGGGGACGGAAGCCCAGGGGTCGCAGCAACCTCCCCAGGGCCGTTCACCCGGCACCGGCAGAGCGGGGACCTCCGTCCTGGGCTCGCCGGGGCTGCTCCGTGCGCGCCTTTGCACCCGGAGCCCAGGTCACCGAAGCAGCCGCCAGCTGGCGTGCAGTGAGCCCCCGGGCACCGGGTTCGGAGCACTTCGCTGCAGCGGGCACCTCATTGGCCCAAAACGGCTGCATGGCCCTGTCGTACACCTGAGGTCTCGGGAGACGAGCTGGGACGATGCGGGCCGTGCTAAGGATCACCCAGCACCTACGGAACATGCGGCAGGAGCCGGCTCCTCACCGGACCCCCTGCTTCCTCATCTCTGTGGGTGGGGACGTCCCCACCCGCCCCCGCCACTTGTCTCCCCCCACCCCCAGCCTCCCAGCCGCGGCTGCTCCGGCCCCAGGACTGTTCTTCCCGCCTCCCACCTCCCGCCTCCCTTCCTGTTGCTCACCCTCCAGAGCAGCCAAAAGGATCTTGTCTTTTATGGGTCTTCAGAAAACATCTAATTCATATAACATAAAAAGCACCATTTTAAAGTCGTATCATTCAGTGGTTTTCATGTAGTCATTATGCGGCGCAGCCATCACAAGTGGTTCTAGAACGTTCCAGCCCCCGGAAGGAAATCCTGGAACCCACAGGCAGGTGGGGGCTCCTGCTCGGGGTCAGAGGGCAGCCCGTCCTCCGCCGGCCTCAGGGCGCCGCGTGGTCACCCCCGAGCCTCCACCACGCTGGCCTTCTCCCTCCCCCTGCCCGTGCCCCGTTTTGTTTGCTTTTACTTCCCCCCCTTAAAAAAAAAAAACAACAAGAGAGAAAATAATGACGCTCCCCTCCATCCATCACCCAGATCCAGTGATTATTAATTCACGACCAATCAGCCTGGTTTTATTTATAGCCCTACCCGCTTCCCCCACTGGGTTTCTCTGAGGCCAAACGCAGGCACGTTGTCATTTAATCTGCGGATATTTTAG
This sequence comes from Vulpes lagopus, assembly GCF_018345385.1. NCBI lineage: Eukaryota > Metazoa > Chordata > Mammalia > Carnivora > Canidae > Vulpes > Vulpes lagopus. The sequence goes on from NC_054831.1 coordinate 133,779,757, forward strand.
CTTTATCTCCAAAGGATAAAAAGGCTCTTTACCAGAACCTAACCCCAGCACTATTATCACACCCAAGAAAGAAACTCTTTCTCCTTAGCATCATCTGACATCTAGGACGCGTGTACATCTCCCCTACAGGCCCACACATTCTTTTTCCCTTTTGGTGACGTTTTAATTTATTTTTATTGCGTTTCGACTTGGGACACCATGGGTTCCTGCCTATCTCCAGACTCAGCTGGCTTTTTTATTTTTATTTTTTAAGATTTTTTAATTTATTTGAAGGAGAGAGAGCATGGGAGGCAGGGGCAGTGGGAGGACGTCAAGTGGACTCCCGGCTGAGCGTGGAGCCCCATGCAGGACTGGATCGCACGACCCTGAGATGGTGACCTGAGCTGAAATCAAGAGTCGGACGCTTAGGGGCTGCTGTGAAGGCGAGAGGGCTGCGGGGCCGACTGAGGGAGAAATGACAGAGGAAAGGGCGTCTCTGCAGCGTGGATAGGGGCTTGCCCGCCCAAGCCCACCCTTGGCGGCCCTGCAGACTCATCCCTGGTCTGCTGCCCCGGCACCTCGTGCCCAGTGTGGGCAGGGCTGCCCCGTGTTGGGCAGCAGTGGGGTGGGCGGCCAAGACGCCCCGCAGAGGTCGGGGCCTCCAGTTGCTCCTGGGAAAGTGGCCCGGGGTGTGGTGCCGGGCTGGGGGCAGGAGAGGGAGCCCGTGCGTGTACGTGTGTGTGGACTCGGAGCCTCTGGTGCCACCGGCCACGATGTGCTCAGGAGCCGATGGCCGCGTGCCGCGTGGCTGCATGAGCCTGCCCTTGCTCTCCTCTTGCCCGGGCCACAGCCTAGTCTCTTACCTTTGGCCCCAAACCTACTTAACCAGGGAAGAGGGCACTGGCCACCTGGCACCCCCAGCCCTACCGGCGAGGAGCACAGCAGACCCGGCCACCTTGGTGCAGAAAAGACGCCTGGAGGTGGGGTTGGGGGCTCCCCTCCAGCTAGCGCCCCATGCCGAGGTCTAACCCAGGTGCACGATGAAGCCTCCCCCGTGAACCTGCCCTTCGCCGGGCTGCGCCCCGACCTGCTGCTGTCAGCGGGCTGCTGTCTGGGCAAGTGTTCGGGCTTTCCCCCTTTTTTCTTTTTTCCCCCTTTCTCTCCATTGAATTGAAAAAGAGTGGTCATAAACGTGGCAGCTTCATTAACTAGAAAATACACTCCAAACCACACAAATGAAATTCAACCGACTGGCAAAATAACATTTTTTATTGCTTTGCTCTTCATGGGTGAGAGGGAGGTCGTTGTGTCTGTCTTCGCGTGGTTCGGGGCGTCTTCATCGTGGGACCGACGGGCTGGCGCTTGGCCTGCGCAGCTGTGAGTCTCAAATGCTGCCCCTGGGGTGGCTCAGCCCTGCGGGGCCCCGGGGAGCAGGACAGGGGTGGGGGCTGAGGGGGCGAGCGGGCCGCTGAGGCCTCCGGAGGCTCCTTTCCGCTTTCAAGGTCACACTAGGTCTTTGGGCCTATGAACTTTTAAGGATCTTGCAAAAGTAGCTGGGAGCTTAACATATTCATTGGCTCCAAACCGGGAAAAGAAAACCGTGAGATCGAAATGAATAAATGTTAAATGTCTACGAAATGTGACGTTAGGTCAACGGCATTAATTACCACGTTAGGTATTCATAAAAGTGTCACTTCCCGCGAAGGCAATTTGTCGGCCGCGTGTTCTCACTTGCAGCCGAGAAATCCCGGGTAAGCAGGGCCCGGAGGAGAGGGAAGGCAAACCCGACTGCCAGTCCCGTCAGCGCCTGGTAGGCAAACCATTCTGAGAACAGGATGACAAAAACCCCACAGAAAATCGTTGGCAAAAGTGTTATATTTAATATGAGCTGTCGGTGCACTTTGCTCTGATCGAGGCGAGGACCTCAAAAGTCCTCCTGTCTGGGGCCTGGCCAAGGCCCGAGGTCCCCCGGCATTCGTGGGGTCCGGCCTGCACCTTCCTCACGCCTTTGCTGCCCGGGATCCGTCGCCAGGGCTGGGGGAGGGCTGTTGGCGGAGATGGGAAGAGCCCTGACTGCCCCCGATTCTTTTTTATTTTGTTTTTAAGATTTTGTTTATTTATTCATGAGAGACACAGAGAGAGGCAGAGACCCAGGCAGAGGGAGAAGCAGGCTCCCTGCGGGGACCCTGACGCAGGACTCGATCCCGGGACCCCGGGGTCATGCCCTGGGCTGGAGGCAGACTCTGCACCTGCTGAGCCCCCCGGGGTCCCAGGAAATCCGGGCTTCGGCCGCCTCTCCCCTGTAGTGGACGTGCGACTCGGAGGAGGCGCTCAACCCGATTCTGAGTTTTTCATCTATAAGAAGAAGCAGACACAGGCTCTGCTCACCCTGTGGGGTGGCGACAGCTACCAGCGGCCCTTCCCGGGTCCAGGCCTCCCCTGCAGGAGGCACCCCCTGCCCACCCGGGGGAGGGGTCCTCAAATCTATGATCCCAGTGCATCTGCAGAGGCAGCGAGAGCCGTGCCTGCGGAGCCCCTGGTGCCAGCAGCTACAGACCCCACCCTAGGGACCCGGGAGACGGGCAGGGCCCCGCTCTGACTCCCGCCTGCCCCACCCCCACCCCAGCGCCCCTCACCCCCATCAGAGAACCCGAGGGCCCAGAGTTTCTGGATGTGCCAGGAACCCCCTGATTAGCTCTTTGTGGGACCGTGGTCCTGGCTCCCCGGGGTGGGGTGGCTGGGAGGTGGGCTCCTTGCCTGGGCATTACTGTTCCGGGGGGCAGGGGCCGCACGGTGAGTAGGAACGTGTTTCCAGCCTTTGGCCAGCTGACCCTGGAGAATGTTCCGGATAACAGCGAACGAAGGCTCCCCTGAGCCGAACAATCTGGGAGGAAAGAAAGTGGGGGATGGCATCCTGGGGAAGCCGTGGTCCTCTTTCCTCCATCTCTACTTTGTTCTAAAAAGGATGAGCCCCCCGGGGGTCCCAGGAATGCCATCCCCCACTTTCTTGTTATGATTCCATCTTTGGAATCATAACAAATGTTGCTATTTCTCAAGCACTTTTGTGCCATTTTACACAGATTCTCTGACTTGATCCTGGCCTTCCCCATCCTGGGCAAGAAGTTGTCCCCATCTTCTGGGTGGAGAGGCTGAGGCTCGGGTGACTGTCCCACGGCCGCGCGGCCAGGAAGTAGCAGGGCAGGGGTTTGGGGTGGATTGGGACACGAGAGCCTGGCACTCATCTCTAGGTCCCGCTGCCCTTGCTGGCACTTTGTCGTCAGCTCCTAGGGCCCGAGGCCCCTCCGGGGACCGTTGGGATGGTGCCTCGCCTGTGAGCCTCCCGCCCCTGGATTGGGCCTGACTGGTACGGGGGCTCCAGCCGCCCTCCCGTCGGCTCTCTTCGGCGAGAGGGTCAGTGGCCGGGGCTGCGGGGCCGCGCTCGCCAGCAGGGAGCCAGGGACCAGGAGCCGTCAGGAGCGAGTGGGGTGCTCAGGAGGGGGTGTCGGGTTTAGGGAGGACCTGGCCCCACAAACGCCCCCACTAGGACAGTGTCTCCGCCTGGGGCCCTCTGGCGCGGGCTGCTGGCCCCATTCAGCCCCAGGGATTGGCCGGGGTCCCACAGAAGCTGAGGGGCAGGAGGATTGATGTCCGACGGCAGGGGTGGGGGGGTGGGGGCTGTCCCTGTGGAGCAGAGCGAGGGGAGAGGCTTGAATTGGGGCCCCGGCTGTGGTCCCGATGACCCCTCGGAGCCCTGTCTGCAGAGGGGAAGGGGGTGCCTTCCTAGGAGATCACGTGGTGGGGGTCCCACCTTCATGGGTCCCCTCTGGCCCCTGGGTCACGATCCCCGCCGGACCGTCTGGCCAGCGCTTGTCCCCAGGTTTCTCCGCCACCTGCTCGGAACCCGCTGTGGCTTCCAACTGCCCCCGGTTCTGACTGAGCCGCTTCCCGCTCTTCACGCCCTCTCGGGGGGCTCATGCGGCCCCGTGTCTCTGGCTCCCACAGCTCTCCTGAGGTCCCGGCCCGCGGGTCCCCCGCCCGAGCAGCGCTGGCCGTGCCCGTAACCTCCCCGCCTCCTGCCTCTGGGCCCCACGTCTCTCCTTTGCAGCCAGTGCCAGAGACACCCACTCGAGCAGCACGGGGACCCACGCGTGCCTCAGATGTCCCCCGGGTGCGGGGAGCCAGAGGGGCTGAGCCATGGGAGGGACCGGGGGCCCCGGAGCAAACACATCTGGTTGAGGGCCGAGTGGGGGGACCGAGTTTCCGAGCAGGGGATTCGAGCGCGGAGGCCCTGGGGTGGAAGCAGCGGGCGGAGTTTGGGAAGCGGCAGGAGGCGCAGGCGAGGCTGGCGGGTCCGGGATGCGGGAGGGGGTCCGGGGAGTCAGCGGCAGCTCCGGTTCTCTGGGTGCGGAGCCGCGGGACGCCTGGAAGCCGGGGGCCGGGGGGGGGGGGGCGGTCTCTGATTCATGTTTTTAAAAGCTCCCTGCGTGGCTGAGTGGGCCGGGCTGCTGGAAGCGTTCAGGGAGTTGACTTGGGAAAGGAATTTAGGGACAGGGGCGTCTGAGGCGGCGTATTTTGGAACATGTTTTGGAGACAGAGGGACACTAAGCAAGATAAGGAGATGAAGAGCCCTGGGGATGTTCCGTAGGGGGCTTGGGGACGTGTCTGAGGAGCCCATCTCTGAACAGAGGCCGGAGGGAAGGAGAGGCCAGCTGTGTGGTTATCCTGGGAGAAGGGCAGGGACGCAGGAGCAACAGTGAGTGCAAAGGCCCTGGGGTCGTAACACAGATGTCCCTGTGCCGGAGGCTAATGGCACGGCAGGTCAGGACGGACACACTGTGGGGCCAACCAAAGTGGGGGAGCATCTTCCTGTTTCTTATGCTCATGAAGATTCACCAGCAAGGGGGACCCCTGGGGGCTCAGCGGTCGAGCATCTGCCTTCGGTTCAGGTCATGATCCCGGGGTCCTGGGATGGACCCAGCTCCCAGCTCCCAGGTCCCAGCCGCCCCCGGACGGGGATCCCGGAGCAAGCGCTCGGGGCCTGCAGCCCTGCCCCGGCCATGCTGGACCCTGCTCTTTTCTTCCCCCAAAGAGGCTTTGACCTTCTTCTACTCAGTGGCTCTTTCTTAAACCTAGAAATAACGGGAAAGAAGAAAAACTGTTCAGCTCACGAATTTTCTTTCTTTCTTTCTTTCTTTCTTTCTTTCTTTCTTTCTTTCTTTCTTTCTTTCTTTCTTCTTTCTTTCTTTCAAGATTTTATTTATTTATTCATGAGACACAGAGAGAGACAGAGAGAGGCAGAGACCCAGGCAGTGGGAGAAGCAGGCTCCATGCAGGGAGCCCGATGCGGGACTCGATCCCGGGACCCCAGGGACACAGCCTGAGCCGAAGGCAGACGCTCACCCGCAGAGCCCCCTGGGCGCCCCTAAATCTTACTATTGATAAGATTCAGGGAGCGGTGATTCTTGGCGCACTCCGGAGTTCGAGTTAACCCCACCTTCGTTGACTCGCCAACATCCCAGGGTGCAGCTGGGGTGGCTGGCGTAGCAGACGGCTTCCGTGCTTCCAGGGGCTTGAGGAATGGGCTGCGGGTGATTGTGGCAGGCAGCACCTCGAGGGGAGTGCCAGGTGCCAGGGGGTTTGGGTGGGACAACAGCATGTCACATGGGGGGTCGTGTCAAAGAGTAGGGGGACAATCAAGAGGGTCTCGGGGGCGCAAATGCTTCCAACTGGTGGGAGTCATCCTCTAAAAGGAAGGGATCACAGTTAATACTGAGTGTGAAGCCCCCCGACGCCTACAGCACAGGGTGACCAAGGGCCAGCGCACCCGCCTGGTGTCACTCTGGGCAAAATGACAAGGGAGGCTTTGCTCGGTTTCCAGGTGAGAGATTGGCTTCCTGGGTCAGGAAGCCGCTCCTGATGTCTGGCCGCTGGGTGCTGCCAGAGGCCCCGAAGGAGCCCCCGCCCTAGGGCAGGACGCCTGCTCTCCCAACGCCCCCAGAGCTCTGCCCACCTCGGCCCGTCTCCTGTCTTCCGTGTCCCCAAAGCACGACAGAGCGGGGCAGCCTGGTGCGGCGGCCTGGGGAGAACCCGGAGGAGGAAGATCTGGGGACGTAAGGTTTCAGGCGTCCGGAACGCATCCCGTCGTCGACAGACTAGCAGGTGGGCAACAAGAGACGCTCAGTAGATTCTCCCTTAATTTGGGGGGGAGAGGAAGAGCTTTGTAAAACGTCTCCACCTTTTTTTTTCTTTTTTTTTAAAAATTAATTTATTTATTTATGATAGAGACAGGGGCGGGGGGGGGCCCAGAGACACAGGCAGAGGGAGAAGCAGGCCCCATGCAGGGAGCCCAGTGTGGGACTGGATCCCGGGTCTCCAGGATCGTGCCCTGGGCCAAAGGCAGGCGCCAAACCGCTGAGCCACCTGGGGATCACCACCTTTATTAGTGATGAATAATGACTAATAGGTAATAATGAAAACCTGGGGCCCCCCTGAGTGGCTCGGTCAGTGAAGCATCTGACTGTTGATGCTCGTGACCTCGGGATCATGAGGTCAAGCCCCTTCCAGCTCTGGGCAGGAGGTGGAGCCTGCTCTCCCTCGCCCTCTGCCCCTCCCCCACTCACACACCTGCTCTCTCTCCAAAAAAAAAAAAAAAAAAAAACAAAAGGAAGAAAAGAAAAGCACAGGTACCGTCCTCGAGCCCGAGGCACCACCCGCTTGTCGTGGGTGATTTATGACCGTCCTTCTTACTTGATCCCCTCACTCCAGAGAGGCCCCTGGTAAGGACCTTGGGGGCCTCCCCAGGGGGTTCGTCCTGCGTGGTCCCCTTTGCGGCCAGGAGGCCGTGGTGGGGATTGGGTGGTGGCACAGGCCCCTGGAACCTGGTTCCTCCGGCCAGAGCACTTGTCTCCGTGACTCGGCCTCGGGGTTACCGGGGTGGCCGGTGTCTGTAAGCCCCAGGACGAAGCCTGCTTTTCTCCCAGGCGTCTCTTTACTGTTCTCATGGTAGGATTTCATTCCTATTTGCCGAATAAATGAATAAAGAAGCCACAGGGTCTGTTTCTCCGGGACCTGTGACAGGCTCCCCCAAGGCCCAGGAGCGGCGGTTCTCCTGGGACATCTCAGTCCAAGTGGGACCACGTGAAACACAGGGGGAGCGGCCGCACCTTCTCTTTCTTTTGAAAGTCTGTGATGTGCTGATTATGACCTGCTGTGTAACAAACTGCCCCCAACTTAGTAGCTGTTTTAGTCAGTGTTCTCCGGGAAGCCAGGGCCAATAGGAGATATATATACACACGCACACATATATGTATGATTTTTTTTATAGGACTTGGCTCATGTGACTATGGAGACTGAGACATCCCACCATCTGCCGTCTGCAAGCCGGAGGAATGGGAAAGGTGGGGGGGGGGGCGGTATTCCGCGGAGTCCAAAGGCCCGAGGACCAGGGGAGCTGGTGGTGTAAGTCTGAGTCCAAAAGCCCCATAATTGGGGGGGGGGATGGTGTAAGTCCCAATCTGACCCGAAAGCCCAGGAACCGGGAGCTCCAATGTCTGAGGCAGGAGACAACGGACGTCCCAGCTCAAGCACAGAGAGGAAATTTGCCCTTCCTCTGCCTTTTTGTTCGATTCCTGCCCTGGGTGGATTGGACGATGCCCGATGCCCACGCACGTCTGCGGCCCGTCTTTTTACTCAATCTACTGATTCAAATGCTAATCTCTTGCGGAAACAGCCTCCCCGGACTAACTTTCACTGGCGATCCCGTCATCCCTTAGCCTAGTCAAACTGACACACGAGATCGGCCATCGCAAGGCCACCCCTTGTCAGCCTGTCACCCACACCTATCCCCGTAAACCACATTTAGTCTCCAAATAAAGACCGTCTCAAGCTCATAACTCCACCTACCACGGTACAGCGATGCTGCCTCCGAGCAAAGTCAGGCTAACGCCTTCCGCCTCCTCCCCAGAGGGGCCACATCCTTGGGTGATGCTTGCTCTTCCCCTGGATGCCGCATCATGTAAACACTGTGACGTAAAACCAACAAGACGCGAATCCTGACACCAAGTCGGTACATCTTATGCTACGGGATCAGGGAACAGGAGAGGAAAGAAAACAAAGGTGTTTGCTTAACACACGTCCCGGACACACAGGCGTATTCAGGACAAACAAAGAGGAGGTGCCGGTGGCGGTGGCGACCGCCCTCCTTCCCGTAAGTGGTCACGCGGTCCTTGCTGGTATTTACGAGCACCTTCCTCTACTCGCGGTCTGTGGCCCCTGCCCCTTCAGCAGGCGTCTCAGCTCTCACGGCCTTTCACCGGGTGGGACGACCCAAAGCTTCACCCTGAAGGGCCGGGCCGCTCATAGTCCCGCCTGAATTAGGTTGATAGAGTTCTCCATTGGCTTTAACCACAGGGCACCACTGAGAGATGCCCTAGGGGACCTCCCGTGTGCTGGGCATATGCTCTCCCACCCTTCATCCCGTGTGCAGCAATAGTCCAGGTTCCCCTGGAGGTCAGGATCCATCACCCCGGCCAGCACTGTGATCCCCTTCTCTGCCCATCGACCCAGAGGCTCGGAGATGGCAGAGTCACCAGGCAGCAGTCTCAGCTTCCAGTTCGCCGGGATCGTTGTGGCTTCTGGTGGATGCCTTTTCCCCTCTAGGCCAACAGAGCATGAAGTCTCTGCGACAGGAAGCAAAACTCCTGCTGGTGAGTCACCAGGTAGAACGGGGAGTGCTACCACTGTCGCTCTGCCCCTGGATTTTTGGACTGGGCACCCAGCCTGCTGGACGCCCTCGACCCAGGCCTGCAGAGCCTTGCCACCTAGCTGACACTGGACTGGGTCTTCGGAGGACCATTCCGCTGTTCCACTGAGACGGCTGCTTCAGGATAGCGGGGAACATGCTAAGACCAGTGAATCATCGCGGCTCCTTGCTACGCCTCCTTCGCCGTAAGCTGGATCCTTGCTCAGGCGCAGTGTTGCAAGGAATCCGCGACAGCGAATGAGGCATTCTCCAAATCCACGGGTGGCAGTTTTGGCCGAAGTATCACCCGCAGGAGAGGCAAGTCTAGATCCAGAAGAAGCGTCTGTTCCGCTGAGGACAAAAAGCTACGCCTTCCATGATGGAAGAGATCCGGGGTAACCAGCCTGCGGCCGGTAGCTGGCTGACCCCGTGGGGAATGGGGCTCCCCGGGGGGCTCCGTGTTGGCCTCTGCTGCTGGTAAACGGGGCACTCGGCCGTGGCCAGAGCCAAGTTGGCCTTGGCAAGTGGAAGTCACGTGGCTGAGCCCATGATCGTCTTTCATCCCTGCGTCCATGGCTGTTTGGTTTGTGGGCCCACCGGGCAACGGCAGGGCTGGCCGAGGGGAGAGGCTGACCGGGATCGTGGAAGGAGTCACCCTATCCCTCCGGTCATTAAAATCCTCCTCTGCGGACGTTGCCTTTTGGTGAGCGTTCAGGTGGAACACAAACGCCGTCACGGTTTTGCCCATCCAGAGAGGACCATCGCCTTCCCCTTCCTCAAATTTCTTTGTCACCAATTTTCAAATCGCATTTCTTCCAACCATCCAGCTGAGCCATCGGCCGCAGTCATGAACCGGTATAGAGCCACACATCTGGCCATTTTCCCTTCCGAGGAAAGCGGACAAGAAAGTGCACAGCCCAACATTTTGCCCACTTTGCCCTCTTTGGGAGCTTTTGCTTCACCGTGTCTCAGGGATGTCCCGCAGCGGGGCTGCCAGGGATGTCCCGGGGCTCACCTGCACCTGTGCAGAGCCTCGTGCAAACCGGGTCTGAGTCTTCTCTTCCTCTGTCAACCGCTCGTGGGGAACGCTCATGAGGCCACAGGTGTGGGCGGGGAGAGAAAGAAGTGTAGCAAGGACGGGGACCGTGGGCGTTTGGGCCGTTTCTTCGTGTAACTTGTGCCTCCAGGGCTCCGATCTCATATGTACCACTTCCATTTGATGACGGAGTGTCGTGTGCACACCCAACTTTATGGCCTGCCGGTCACATGACACCCAGAAATAATGTTTCACCAGCCATCTGGGCATCCCTTACACATAAAATGAACCATCACAGTAACTGAAAACAATTTATTATTAACTCTCACATTTCTGTGGGTTGACTAGACTCCGCTCCCTTGGGGTCCCTCATGTGGTTAGAGCCAGATGGTGGCTGGTGTTGGAGTCATCCAAAAACTGGCTGGGGCTGGCTTCCAAGACGGCTTCTTCATGCACACGTCTGGTGCCTCATTTGAGATGCCCCAGAATATCTGGAGGCTGCTCAGCAATCTCTCCCTCTTTTTTTTTTTCCAATTTTTAATTTTTTAATTTTTATTTATTTATTTAATTTTTAAAAAAAAATTTCCCAATTTTTTAAAGATTTATTTATTTATTTGAGAGAGCGAGCCAATGAGCGGAGGGAGCGGCAGCGGGAGAGATCTTCCAGCTGATTCCCACATGGGGCTCGATCTTATGACTCATGAGATCATGATGAGCTGAAACCAGGAGTCGGATGCTTAACCCACTGAGCCGCCCGGCGTCCCAATCTCTCCTCTTTATGCAGCTTCTCCGGGTGGCTAGCTTGGGCCTCCTCAGCGTGGAGGATACTTGGACTTCTTCCACGGTGGCGGCTTTCCCCGGAGCGTTCCAAGAGTCTTAGGTAGAAGTTATAGGGTTTCTGGTGACCCAGCCTGGAAAGTCCCGCGGCATCACTTCCATCATGTTCTGCTGGTTACGAGCAAATCATAAGGCAGCTCCGATTCAAGGGGAGGCGCCGGTTAGGGTGTGCACGTCAGGAGGTGTGGTTCCTGGGGGGTCATCTCTGGGGACCGACTAATATGGGGGAGGAGACGTGGTGAAGTAGGCAGGTCAGAGACTTTGATCCTGGCTCCACGGGCCGCCCTTGGACAAGTCTCTTAACCTTTCTGGGGCTCAGCTTCCCGAGGCATATACCATGGCAGATGTGGCCTAGCCGGGCTGGAAGGTGCCCCTCTGCTGACAGACCTGCGCTCGGCTCTCCGTGCCCTCCAGGCTGGGTCTCTGTAGGGTAGGTGGCCAGTTGCCCCCCTCCGACTCCCGGAGCCCACGAGCCCCAGCTAGGCTCCCGGCCGTGAGAACTGCAAGCAGCTGGGGCTTTAAGTCCTCGGCTTCGGGAAAAACCTCGGCCGCCCCAGCCGTCTCGGGGCACATTATTCACAAGTTCATTACTATTTAATTCAATCACCAAATGTCATCCGAATGCCATTTATCCTGCCTTCTCACCAGAGGTTTACCTATTTATTTTACATTTCAAATGAATTGCTCATTGCTCATCGTTTGGGGCTTTACGTTGTAATTCATTTGGCAAGTTCTGACAAGTTGAGAATGATGCTGTACTGCACACAGAACCTTCTGGGCCCATCCCAGCGGTCCCTTCCCTGAAAGCCACCCCCTCGGGAGGCCAGGCTGGACACTCTCCACCTTTGTGACTGGTAATGGCGAGAGAGACAACATCCTGCTCTTCCCGCAGGTCTAAGCCCTGATCCCTGTTGCCAAGGGCTGAGCGAGGTAAGGACGCCCAGCACGAGCGCTCACCCATCTGCACCACAGGGGGGGGAGGTCACCCATGCAGCCACTGCCCAGGCTGCGGTCCCCACTTACGCCCAAATAGGTTACTGTGATCCTTGAAGCTACAACTCCCAGTATCTTCGGCTCAAGAAGGTAGAAGACGAGTTCCCCAGATGCCTGGACATCGCGGCGAAGGGGCTCCATGTGCCACCAGCTTCGTTGAAGTGATGGTAGTGGCGGGGGGTTGGTTCACTTCAAGAAGAGAAGTGATGGGGCAGCCAGCCCGGGTGGCTCAGCGGTTTAGCGCTGCGTTTGGCCCAGGGTGTGACCCCGGGGTCCCGGGATCCAGTCTCATGTCGGGCTCCCTGCGTGGAGCCTGCTTCTCCCTCTGCCTGTGTCTCTGCCCCTCTCTCTCTGTGTCTCTCATGAATGAATAAGTAAAATCTTAAAAAAAAAAAAAAAAAACAGAAGAGAAGTGATGGCTACGTGGACACACAGAGCAAGTTTCCAAAGCAGGTGGCGGCCGTCAGAGCCACCTAGGCTCGGGGCTAATGGGCCCTAGAGTCCAACGACCTTGGCCCAGCCCCAAAAAGGATTGGAATGTCTTGTGGATGCCTGGTCTTTCCTTGATGTCCCCGTGGCCACCGGGAGGGGGCAGAGACTGACACCCCGGGTCCTTGCGCGTGCACGTGTGTGTGTGTATGTGTGTCCGTGTGGGGGCGTCTCTGTGTGTACGTCCCTGGGAGTGTAGCTCTGCACCCTGCCCTGCAACTTCCTCTCCCTGCTCTTCCCCAGCTTCCTGCATCCCCCCTTCTCCCTGGCACTTGGGGTGGTCCTGCTCCGGACCTCCTCGTCCAGAGGCAGCCGCGAGAGGGATCTGAGTGAGTGAGTTGCGGGTTTCAGCAGTGTTGGCAGCAGCTCACTATTTAATGACATTGGATGAGTTAAAAAAGAAAAAGAAAAAAGAAAAAATAAATAAATAAATAAATAAAAAATAAATAAATAAAAAAGTGAAAGCAAAAGAAAACAAGCTGGGGACGGGATGCACAGCGCAGAGACCTTGGTTGGGGCTCCGCCTTCACCACCTGGTTATGACCTTCAGGCCCTCCTTCCCTTGGGCGGACGGCTTAGCCCTCTGGGCCAGCTTCCTCATCCGTGTAATGGGGCAGCAGCCGACCCCGGCACCTGCAGGGCTGTTGTGAAGGTTCAGGGGATGCGGCGGTCGGGTGCTCCCCCGCCCCCGGGCGCATAGCCAGTGCTTCCAGAGGGCACGAGCTCATTTTATCCGAATCTCACCAGGATGACCCAAATCAGCGGTTGCCAAGACGTGGGACATTAAAGGTCTGAGGGCTTGAGAAACCTAATGCAGCCGTTGGTTCCAGGGCCCGGCGGTGTGCAGGGCCCTGCCGGGGTCGGGGGAGCGGTGCTGGCCCTGTCCTGCAGCCTCAGGTCTGTCTGGGAGGATCCCGGTTGCGGATCTGTCCCTTCCCAGGCGCCCTTGCCGCCGCCCGAGGGTGGGTGCTGAGCCGGCCACCCTGGAGGGGCCCTCAAGCCAAGACGGCGACGGCCTCGCAGCCTGCACCTGGTGCCCGCACCTGTACGGCCAAGCCTCCCGCGTCTCCAGGCGGCCTTACGAGCTGCGCACGAGGCCAGGAGGGCCCTCAGCGGGGCTCCCTCCAGAACCGTTGGGAACCCCCCATCATGCTCGAGATTCTGATTCTTAAGGCTGTGGGGTGGGGCTGGGGTGACTCTCAGGGGACTCAGAACGACTAACTGCCTGCGTGTGTCCTTCTCCAACCCAGAAGCTTCCCAGGCCTCCTGGAGTCTTGAAAAAAAAATGTTGTATTTGCTTTTCTAATTACAAGATCGATACCCATAGGTGGAAGGAGACTCCGGGAAAGCGCAGGAAAACCCACAGGAGGGGAGGGCCCTGCTAGACCCCGAGAGCGCGAGCGTTCCTGGTGGTCACTCCCGGGCTCTGTCTGGGTGCAGGTGACACAGAGCGCACGTCTCCAACGTGAACCGGAGCGTTTAGCTTGTCCTTTCCGTCACGGCCGCGGTGCCCGCGAACGCCCCTCCGCCCCCCGGGCTGGCTCAGTGTGCTCTTCCCTCCCTGGCAGATGTGCCTTCTCTTGGACGTCCGGCAGCCTCCCAGGTTCCCCGTCCTCTCCTCCTCTCCTCTCCCCAAGCCACGCTCCTTGTTCTCTTTCCCGCCGGCTTCCTGAAACAGCTGCCCCCGCCCCGCCCCGGCCCCCTGCCCCGGCCCCCGCCCGCAGGTGCCTCCTTGGCCTCCTCACTTCGCGGCCCCCAGATGGAGGCTCACGCTTCTCGCCGTCCCTGAGACCCCCTAGGGCAGGGCCGTCCCGGGACAGAGCTGGGATGCCGGCTACATGTGGACTCAAACAGTCCCTAGCAGCGGCCTTCAAAAAGCAAAAAGAGACAAGTAAGATTAATTTTGATTATATATTTCATTTAACTCAATATGTCCAAACTAGTATCATTTCAACCCATAACGTGGAGTCAATAAAAACATTATTAGGGGGATGTTTCCATTCTTTTTTTTTTTTTTTTTTTTTGGTACCAGCTCCTGGAGCCCCGAGCCTATTCCTGCTTCTAGCACATCCCTGAACCACGCGTGCTCAGTAGCCACGCGCAGGCAGTGACGGTGGCATCGGATGACGCATACGCAGTGTGAGTGCTCCAGCAGTCACTGATGACACGTTTCGAGAATCCAAGGGAAGGCTCAGGGGAGCTGGGTTTGGAGTTTGTGCGATAAAAGTAGGCAGGGCCACGGGGAAGGGACAGCCAGCTGCCCTGCCCGGCGTCGGAGGCGAGGGCGCTCAGACTATTTCAGGGCAAAGAGGGGACGTCTCTCAAGGTGGTCGATGGCCTGTAGACTCCTCGGGGGCTGAGGCTCCAGACTCCAGCGTGAGGCTTCAGGGCTGGGTTCTACGATCACACCTCAGAGGATTTAGAAAAGGGGAGAAGTTTCTCTTTACAACACGGAAGGGGGTGAGACTTCAGAAGTCTGGCTTTGCCACGTGAAAGGTGGAAACAGTGTCTGTACTAGTCCAGGCCGCCATCAAGGTCCCGGCCACCGTCATGGTCCTGGTCACCGTCAAGATCCAGGCCGCCGTCATGGTGCAGGCCACTGTCATGGTCCTGGTCACCATCAAGGTCCAGGCCGCTGTCATGGTCCAGGCCGCCGTCATGGTCCAGGCTGTCGTCATGGTCCAGGCCGCTGTCAAGGTCCAGGCCGCTGTCATGGTCCAGGCCGCCATCATGGTCCAGGCTGTCGTCATGGTCCAGGCCGCTGTCAAGGTCCAGGCCACCATCATGGTCCAGGCTGTCGTCAAGGTCCAGGCCACCATCAAGGTCCAGGCCGCCGTCATGGTCCAGGCTGTCGTCATGGTCCAGGCTGCTGTCATGGTCCAGGCCGTCGTCATGGTCCAGGCTGTCGTCATGGTCCAGGCCGCTGTCAAGGTCCAGGCCGCTGTCATGGTCCAGGCCGCCATCATGGTCCAGGCTGTCGTCAAGGTCCAGGCCGCTGTCAAGGTCCAGGCCGCTGTCATGGTCCAGGCCGCCATCATGGTCCAGGCTGTCGTCAAGGTCCAGGCCACCGTCAAGGTCCAGGCCGCCGTCATGGTCCAGGCTGTCGTCATGGTCCAGGCCGCTGTCAAGGTCCAGGCCGCCATCATGGTCCAGGCTGTCGTCAAGGTCCAGGCCACCGTCAAGGTCCAGGCCGCCGTCATGGTCCAGGCTGTCGTCATGGTGCAGGCCACTGTCATGGTCCTGGTCACCATCAAGGTCCAGGCCGCTGTCATGGTCCAGGCCGCCGTCATGGTCCAGGCTGTCGTCATGGTCCAGGCCGCTGTCAAGGTCCAGGCCGCTGTCATGGTCCAGGCCGCCATCATGGTCCAGGCTGTCGTCATGGTCCAGGCCGCTGTCAAGGTCCAGGCCACCATCATGGTCCAGGCTGTCGTCAAGGTCCAGGCCACCGTCAAGGTCCAGGCCGCCGTCATGGTCCAGGCTGTCGTCATGGTCCAGGCTGCTGTCATGGTCCAGGCCGTCGTCATGGTCCAGGCTGTCGTCATGGTCCAGGCCGCTGTCAAGGTCCAGGCCGCTGTCATGGTCCAGGCCGCCATCATGGTCCAGGCTGTCGTCAAGGTCCAGGCCGCTGTCAAGGTCCAGGCCGCTGTCATGGTCCAGGCCGCCATCATGGTCCAGGCTGTCGTCAAGGTCCAGGCCACCGTCAAGGTCCAGGCCGCCGTCATGGTCCAGGCTGTCGTCATGGTCCAGGCCGCTGTCAAGGTCCAGGCCGCCATCATGGTCCAGGCTGTCGTCAAGGTCCAGGCCACCGTCAAGGTCCAGGCCGCCGTCATGGTCCAGGCTGTCGTCATGGTCCAGGCTGCTGTCATGGTCCAGGCCGTCGTCATGGTGCAGGCCGCTGTCATGGTCCAGGCTGTCGTCATGGTGCAGGCCGCTGTCATGGTCCTGGTCACTGTCATGGGCCCGGCCACTGTCACAAAGTTCCTCCGACAGGGAGGCTCAAACAACAGACACGTGTTGCTAATAGTTCTGGAGGCTGAGAAGTCTGAGAGCAAGGTGCGGGCTGACCCGGTTCCTGTGAGGACTCTGCTGGCTGTGACGGCTGCCTTCCCGCAGTGTCCCCGCGTGGTGGGAGAGCGAGGGGGCCGGAGCAAGCTGTCTGGCGTCTCCCCTCTAAGGGTGCTAACCCCTCTGTGGAGGCCCCACCCTCATGACCTCATCTACTCACCTCCCAAAGTCCTACCCTCAAATCCCATTGCACTGGGGGCCAGGGCCTCCATGTATGAGTTTTGGAAGGACACGATGCAGCCCGTTGGCGCCTTTCAATCTGTAAGATCACCGGGGTTGCTGAGATGCAGGGGAGCCTGTGGAATAGAGCGGGTTTTGGGGGAGGGGCATTCCAACGCCGCCAGAAGGGGAGTTGAGTGGTGCTGGCGTCGTCTAAATGGGCATCACCCGAGGGTCCGAGTGGACCACGTGGAGCTGATGCCCCACCACAGACACCCTCAGCATCCCTCACTAACACGAACCCCTACTGCTACTGTTAGTTCTCGTCTGTGTGTGCGTGTGTGTATATGCGTGTGCATGTATGTGTGTGTATGTGTAGCACACGCAGGGGGAAGGGCAGGGGGGAGGGATAGAGAGAATCCCAAGCAGTCTCCACCCAGCGTGGAGCCTGATCCAAGACTTGATATCATGACTCTGAGACCACGACCTGGGCCAAAATCAGGAGTTGGATGCTTAACGGACTGAGCCACCTGGGCGCCCCTATTTATTTTTCACAGATCTTATTTTTATTTATTTCATTTTTTTTAAAATTTAAGAAACATTTTCTTTATTTGAGGTAGAGAGAGATGAGGGACAGAGAGAGATGAGGGACAGAGAGAGGATGAGCAGCAGGGAGGGGAGAGGGAGAGGGAGAAGCAGACGCCCCGCTGAGCAGGGAGCCCGACGCAGGACTCGATCCCAGGACCCTGAGATCATGACCTGAGCTGAAGGCAGATGCTCAACCGCTGAGCCCCCCAGGGGCCCCTCCAGGTCTTGTATATTTTAATCAATATCTATTAATACCCAGAAAAATACCGAGATCGTTCTTAACACGTAGCTCCATGACTCGTTCTCCCACTTGCCATATTGTTGAACCTTGTCTCATGTCAATAAACGTTCACACCATCAATTTAAAACAACTCCCCATATTTCAGTCTGGATAAAACCATAATTTATTGAACCAAATGCCTATTGTGAGGATTTTTTTTTAAAGAGTAAATGTAGGGGATCCCTGGGTGGCTCAGTGGTTTAGTGCCTGCCTTTGGGCCAGGGTGTGATCCTGGAGTCCTGGGATCGAGTCCCACGTCGGGCTCCCGGCATGGAGCCTGCTTCTCCCTCCTCCTGTGTCTCTGCCTCTCTCTCTCTCTCTATGTCTATCATAAATAAATAAATCTTAAAAAAATAAATAAATAATAAAGAGTAAATGTATATGGATCCTAATTGTCCCCTATTAGAAACGGAATTAGGAAACCGCAAATGAGAGAGACCTTGTTCTTGGATGTGCATCACTAATCCGTCCTCCAGAAAAATTCTATCGAGTTCTCACCGCGGATTGTGTTGGAGAGCGCTGCTTCCCCATGTCTTCGACAACATTGTGTATTATCACCCATTTTTTCCCCAATCGATAGTGAAAAATCTCCCCACCCTCCCCCACCCCTCTGGTGTTCTTCCTCTGACCTCAGTGGTGGCCCTGTCTGCACCCCCGACCCCCTTCCTTGCTCGGCCCACAAATGTCTGTGCTCCCAGCTCTCTGTCGGCCGCTTGCTTTCCTTCTTCCACATTCTGTTGTGAATTTGAGCAAAACCAATGTCTGCAGTTTTTCTACGGCTGACACCCACCCCCAAAGCCACCAGCACCACGTCTATATCCCCTCCTTGGCCCCAAATAAGTGTGTGATGAATAAGTGCATGAGAAATAATCCTTTTGGGATCCCTGGGGGGCTCAGCGGTTGAGCATCTGCCTTCGGTTCAGGGCGCGACCCCGGGGTCCCGGGATCAAGTCCGCGTCGGGCTCCCTGCATGGAGCCTGCTTCTCCCTCTGCCTGTGTCTCTGCCTCTCTCTGTGTCTCTCATGAATAAATAAATAAAATCTTAAAACAAAACAAAAAAAAAGAAATAACCCTTTTAGTGAGAACTTGCAACCAGAAGTGGAGGCGCCGTCCTTAGGCCTTGTTGAGATCCTAGTGGCCTTAAGGCGAAAGTGTTCACGCTCACCACAGTCAAGGCTACGTCACTGAGAACAAAGCAGAAAGTCTTATTTTAGAGAATCAGCTTTCAAGGGCCTTCCTGCAGCTTCCCGGGAGCACAAGACAGATTTGCAACAGAACCAGGTGGTAGTTCCTAGGAAACACATCCCCAAAGAGGGGGAGCTCAGTGCACGTCTTGTTGGAGAGCTCCTGCAACACGGTGTTTCCAGGGATGTGCTTCGGTTCAGTGTCAAACAGGTCTCGTTTCTACCTCCAACCAGACTCGGCCCAACCTATTTCTGTTTCTGTAAATCTTTGGAAAATAAAAACCAAACAATAACAAAATCCCCATCTCTTCTCTGTGGGCGATCCCCAGCGGTCTTCTCCGGTCGTTTCTCTTGAGCCTTAGATGGGACGCTAGCTGGATGCTCTGCTGGGACCCCAGGTCCAAGATGCTGTCATGTCATCAGCTCCTCCTCTTCTGACGATTGTTTTGAGACTTTATTTATTTACCTTAAAGATTTTATTTATTTATCCATGAGAGACACAGGCAGAGGGAGAGGAAGGCTCCTCATAGGGAGCCTGATGTCGTTCTCCATCCCAGGACTCCAGGATCACGATCTGAGCCGAAGACAGACGCTCAACCACGGGGCCCCCAGGCGTCCCTAAGACTTTATTAAGTCATCCCTGCACGCAGTGTGGGGCTCAAGCTTACAACCCCGAGATTAAGAGCCACATGCTCCACCAACCAAGCCAGCCAGGGGCCCCCTTCTTCCTATCTGAATAGCTGACTTCACTGAGCCTGCCTGGGCTGAGTTTCCCCAGAGGCAGGCCCAGGGAACACGGGCCGGGAGGAGCGACTTGGAAAAGGAAGGGGAAGGAAGGCGCCGCAAGGGGTGTTGAGGAGGAGGTGAGCACTTCTGGGGACCTCCGGAGCCTTCTCAGAGCAGAGTTGCCCGGCAAGGGGTGAAGAAGCCACGGATTTCTCTGCCAATTCTTTTTTTTTTTTTTTTTTAAGATTTATTTATTTATTTGAGAGAGAGAGAACGAGCACAGGAGCAGGGAGAGGGGCAGAGAGAGAATCTTCCAGCAGACTCCGTGCTGAGAGCACAGCCCTTGCTCCATGAGCCGAGCTGGAATCGAGAGTCGGATGCGTGACCGACTGATGCTGTCGGCGGCTCTTGACCATCATCCCCGTGAGCGTTGCAAGGGTCTAGGCAGAGGGTGCAGGGTTGGGGAAGGACCCACAGAGGGTTGGTTGTGGGGAGCGTTGGCTTCGGCTCGAAGGGCGCGTGCCAGGGACCCCGAGGGGCGCCCGCAGCATCCGGCACCCCAGGCCTCGTGCTATTGGACGGCTCACGCCATCCCCCAGGAAGTAGAGACTCAGGAACCTCATCGACGGGATGGAGAAACTGAGGCTTGGAAATAAATGCCAAAGGACCGGCTCGGGCTCTCGCCTGCCGACACCCGGGAGGCTTTGGCCTGCGGAGCCCGTGCGGCCCGGGGCACACCCCTGCGCCCGGCACGCGGCACCCGGTGGGGAAGCAGGAAGCAGACGGAACTCGGGAGCCGGTTTACCCCCGCGCCGTGTGTTTCCTGACATCACGGGGCTCTTGCAATTTTCCGAGCTGTCAGCTTCCCGCTTGGCGAGGTCCTAGCCCCCGAGGTGGGCGTCACGCTTGCGAAGGCCGGGGAGGGGCCGTGGCCGGCGGCACTGGGGCGCGGTAATTGCCTCAGCTTGATTTTGATGAAAGAAGATACGTGTGCGCGTGACACGTTTCCATGCTGCTGCTTTTTTCTTGCCCCTTGGCTGAAGCACAGTCGTTCTCTGTGCCTGGGTGGTCTGTTGTAAGGGAGGCTCCTCCTTCTCACGGGTTCAAAGCCTTGGTGAGGCGCAGGAGGGGGCATTTTTATTCTGATTTCTTCGGCTTCGCTCTGCCATTCCCTTTGGTAGCAGAGCAGGGGCGGTGGCAGCAGCTGGCGCCGCCGGAGGCCCTCCCGCGCCTGTGGGTGGTGCGTGGCCGCTGAGCCCCGGCCCCGGATGGCGCAGCAACGCGTCCGCTGACTCCCATCTCGCTACACGAGTGTCCCACGACTGCACCTCCTCAATAGCCTTGGGAGACACACGTCCCGGTTTCCAGAAGCTGAAACCGAGGCTCAGAGAAGTGAATTTGTCCAAGATCGCGGAGCCTGGAGCTGAGATCGATGCCCGACTGTCCGGCGCCAAACCCGGGGCTCGCACCCCTGCCCGCCTGGCCTCCCTCTCGCCCACCCCAGCACCCCTCTCGTCCTGAATGTGCGGCCCCTGCGTCCTTCGGGCTCTGATTGCTCTGCCCCATTTCCCAGACGGGACCTCGGTGGAAGCCTGGCTTCTGCTGCAGCTCACCTGGCACACTGGCAGCGAGGCCGGGCACTCCAGGAGCCGCCCCGGAACCCGGCTCCCTGCTCTGTGTCCTCGGCCTCTGCCCAGAGCCCCTCATCACACACAGATACGTCACAGTGTGATTTGTGAAGGGTGTCAGGACCGTGGGTATTTTCTTTCCCCTTTTCCTCTGACTCCCATTATTCTTTTATTTTTTTATTTTATTTTATTATTATTTTTTTTTAATTAGAGAGAGAGCAAGTGAGAGCACGGTGGGGAGAGGCAGAGGGCGAGGGAGGGGCGGGGTGGATCGTGACCCGAGCCCTAGGCAGCCCTTCGCCCATGGACCCCCGCCCCGGGGCCTCTCGATTCCCCTCGTTGCTCTCCCGCAGGTGCGCTGAGAAACCCGACACGAAGCGTTCATCTCCCCTTCCCGTTGTGTCTCCTGCTGCCTCCCTTCTGCCTGTGGCTCGTGCTGGACGCGGACCCGCAGCGCTGGCCCAGAGCAGCCCCCGACCCTCTGACCACTGCCCGGCTTGGGGACCGTGGTTCCCGCTCTACAGGCGACAGTTGCTCTGCGAAAACCTAGATGTAAATGGCTCTAGGAGATGTTCTAAACCCCTAACCCGCCGCAAAATCGGAGGCAGGGAGCCCCGCGCCCTGCGCCTCGCTGAGCCCCCGTGTGGGCCTGGAGGGAGCCGTCCAGGGCTGAGAAGGGAGGGGCACGGAGCCGAGCGCGGCTCCTCTCCCTCCGAGCTCGGCTGGGTCACCCACTGGCTCAGCGAACGTTCTCTGAGCACCTGCTGTGTTCCAGGCACAGTTCCGAGCCCCGGGCGCGGCAGCCCAGCACTCCGGCCTCTGCAGAGCCTGGGTCCTAGCGGAGAGAAAAAAAAGGAAAGAGAGGAAAGATGAATGAGGAAATGGGAAATGGAAATGGTTTGTGAGACGGTGACAAAGCAAGTAGGGGGTGGGGCTGGTTGGCGGTGGGGGGGGGGCACGGTTTAAAGCAAGAGCGGCCAGTGACGCTCTCCCTAAGGAGAGGCCTGCAGCTAGGGTGGGCCTGAGCCACGTGGGCCTGTGGGGGCGAGCGTCCCCAGTGGGAGGGGCCTGGGCCCCGAGCCATGGGCCTGCAGGGGGGCTGGCACGGGCAAGTGCGGGCGGACAAGGGGTGTGACGGGGCCAGAGCCCGCAGGAGCTCGGGGACCCCAGGACTCTGGCACCGGCTGAGCAATGTGAGCCTGAGCGATGTGAGCGACCAGAGGGTTTGAAGCGGGGCAGGGGCGTGATCTGACTTAGATCAACTGATCCTTCTGGGCCTGGTGCTGGAGAGGAGTTGTGGGGGCTGCAGGGGTCCCCGAGACGGTGGGGGAAGCAGACTGTCGGTGCCTCTGAAGGCGGTGCCCTCGGGGCTCTGCCACCGAGTTGGCTGAGGCCAGGAGGGCACGAAGCAAGGTGGCACTTGGGGTTTGGCCTGGGTGCCCAGAAGGATGGGGTTGCCTGAGATGGGACGGGCTAGGGGAGCTGTGGGTTTGGGATGGGGAGGGGGCTGCCCGGTGACACGGGAAGAGCTTCCGGGGGGTCCTGGAGGGCTGGGCCCTGTTCCCCATGGACCCCGCTCCCCACGGGCCTTGCTCCCCACAGGCCCCGACCCCCATGGTCCCCAAACCCACGGGGCCCAACTTCCACAGGCCCTGACCCCACGGGCCCCAACCCCATAGGCCCCACTCCCCATGGCCCCACTCCCCACGGGCCTTGCTCCCCATGGGCCCCGACCCCACAGGCCCCGACCCCACGACCACTCCCACTGCAGGGGATCTCGCTGAGCCTGGCTCCTCCCAGGAACCTTGGTGGCTCTTCCACGGGAGCTGTCACGAGGGTCACAGGGGTCCTGCATGGCCCCCCTGTGTGCCCGACACGCTGAGCACGCCGTGAGCGTCAGCGCCCCTACTCTTCGTGGCAATCCTTGGGGAGGTGTGATTATCATCCTGTCCCTACAGCAGGAACCGCAGAACGGAGACACAGGCTCAGCAGCTTGCCCGAGGCTGGAGCCAGGGAGAGCCAGAGGCGGGGGGTAGTGACGTGGATGGACACACCCTGGGGGGCAGTGGGAGCCCCTCCTCTCTGCTCTTGCCCCTCTGACATCTCAGATGAGCCACGAGGCTCCTCGGGCAGAGGGGGTGGCGGGCAGGGGCAGGAGCGGAGTGGGCGCTGGGGCCGAGGAGGGGTTGTCAGCGGGCACGTGGGCTCCACAGCTGGGGGACGGCCGCTGCGCTCAGGCCCCCCCGCAGGTGCGTGTCCGTGTGTCCGTAGGTGTCCGTCCGCATGTCTGCACACGTGCACAGTGGAGGTGGGGGGAGGGGGCTCTGGGTGTGGGGTCGTGCCCTCTATTCCCCCAGGTGTTGCTGTTCTCTAGAGAAAGATCACCTGGTCATTCCATTGTTTTGCTATTTTCCTTCTTTTCCTCTGGGGCTGATGCTCTAGAATTAGAAGAATAAAGGGCCACGGCTCCCGGGGTGCCTCCGAGCCCGTGTCCCCTCACGGTGCCTCCCGAAGTGCTGCCCTGACAGCTGCTCTGCTGGCTGGGAGGGTAGAGAAGTGAAGCCACTTGCCCCGGGGCGCCCCCGAGTCACGGAGAGGCCGGGATCTGGCCGAGGGAAGGGCCCGCTGGGTGGCCGTGGGGTCTCCGTGGGGCCCCAGACGGCCAGCAGCGCAGGGCCCTAGGGTGGGGGACGCCCGCACGCCTCCCCCCGCCGTGGCGAGAGCCCCCGTTCCTGAGCAGATTCCTGAGCAGCCCTAAGCGTGATGGGTGGGGGCCCCGGGAAACGTCCGGTCCTCGCTGAGAGCCGCGGGCGGGAGAGACCTGTGACACGTTTGTCCCAGCAGGCGCCCCCGCGGACCCCCGGCGAGGAGGCGGCCCGGACCGGCGGTGAAGGGCCCCGTCGGTTGGCTGTGGAGGGCGAGCTCCGGGAACCCCAGCAGGATCCCGCTTCTCGCCGGCACAGATGAACAGGTCAAGGCACCGGGGCTGGCGGGGACGCGGAGCCACAGGGCCCGGGCACGCCGCTGGTGGGGCGCGACTCGAGGGCCCCCGGGGAAGTGGGTGGGATCTCCTGCAGCGGAGCCCGACGGCCGGGCAGCGGGCGGCCGCCCCCTCGTGCTGTGCGAGGCTGGGGCAGGTTCTGGTTTTGTCTTTTTGGCGGGACCCTCGTCTAGACAGACCATTTCACTAAAATATTCTGCAGCGCGCGGGCCCGCGGGGGCCTGGTGGCTTCCTGATGGAGACTCAGATGAAGGCCGGCGAGCTCCTCGTGTGCTGGCTTCCTGCACGGTCACTTCCCTCGCGGCTCTGGCGAAGCTTCTTTCTGGTGACCGGACCCCAGGTCTTCCGTCGGCGTCCAGAAGCCCGCGCTCCGGGCTCTTCTCCGTCAGATGGGCCGTTCCCGGCTCATTTTATTTCTCCACCAGGAGGAGAGGGTAGGGACGCTGCTGTCTCAGGACTGTGGCTACGGAGGTGCGTGGGCCTTCTGGGCCCCGCGGGTCCCTGGCGCGCTTACCAGGATGCCTCCGGGGCCCCCGCGGCTGACTTCTGACGGCTCTTGGACGCTGCCACCCACCCTGGTGACAATGAGCACGGATGCGGGGCTCACCCAGCGCGTGGGCGGGAACGCGTGCTCGGGAGCGTGAGGCCTACGGCTGGGATGTTTACAGCACACACGGGCAGCGGCTCGTCTTGGGGGCCGCAGGCACGGCATTCCCAGAACATGGGGTCTTTCGGGGCCGGCTATACTCCTGCCTCCCACGCCAGCTCCCACGGGCAGAAAGTGGGGGCGTGGGCTCGAGCAAGGGGTGTTTGTCCTTTGTCCCGAACGACTCAAGGCCGATAGAGCACAGCAGCCTCCTGGACAGTGTGACAGGTGGAGCCTGGTGGAGGAGGCCGGGTCACTGGCCTGGGTGGCAGGGGCTGGAGGACACAGGGTCGGGGACACCTGCCTCCAGCCCTGCTGTCCTCGGTGCTGTAGACCAGAGGTGTCACTGCAGCCAGAAGGCAGATGGGCCCACGGCCCAAGGGGAGCTGGAGCCCCGAGCTTGCCCCATACCCAGGGTCAGTGAGGATGTGAGTCAGCATGTGAGCACCATCCTCGTGGCCTGACCTTGCACAGTCTCCCGGAGGAAGCGTGTCGGCCAGCAGGACTGTTCTGGAAGCCAGGCCGCCCCCCAGAGCCCGAGGCTCGCTGTCGGGCCCCAGGACCATCCACGGACGTGAGTCCAGAGCTCTGTGGGGGGACCTGCTTGGTCCTCTGTGCAGGGCAGGGGGCCAGAAAGCACACCAGCGGGGACACGGGGACCCAGGCCCTGCAGATCCCGGTCTGGGGGTGGGGTGCTTTGTCCAGAAAGCACCAGCTGCCTCAGCCACCAGGCGAGGGGTGAGGAATTTCAAGAGAAGTTTTCCAACGTGAGAGGCCTCCGACGGCGCAGGGCCCTAGCCTGGGTGTGAGGGGCCACCTGCCGGGGTCTCCCTCCGGGGCTGTGACTAGCCGGGGCATGACGGGCCCTGGGAACCGCTGGTCTGTATTTCGATCGGGGATCTATTTGTCTGGGCCTGGGCTTGAGGAATCCTCTGAGCTGAACGCTTGGAATGCGCGCTGGTCCAGGTGCGTGCTGAATTTCCATAAAGAGTTTATAGAAAGAAAGAAAGAAAGAAAGAAAGAGGGAGGGAAGGAAGGAAGGAATCGCAGCCAGTTCTGCCCACCCCGTCCTGCGCTCTGATTCCTGGGACCGCCCCACCCCAGGGCCCGTGGACACCAGCAGAGGCCCCGGCCCCGCTGGCGGTGGCCAGGCTGCCAGGGTCAGAGCCCACCGCATGGCGACCTGGACCCCCCAGCAGGGAGGACTCCCGATGTGGCTGGGCCTGCAAAGTCGGCTCTTCTCTCTAAGAGAAGGTGTAGGGACCGTCTGTGTGTCTATTAATGCCTCGCTTGGGGACGCCTTTTCCTTTTTCTATTTTTTAGGGCTCTACCTCCGGGGGCTGAGGGAGAGGACTCCCTTCCCACGGGAGGGCTGTGGGGACAGCGACGGGGGAACTCCCAGGGGTCTGGTACTGGTGTTGACTCTGACCCCGAACCCACCTTCGGGGCCGTAAGGCAGGAAGGTTGCGTCTGGGGCTGTGGCTGGGCGTCATCCCAGCGCTGCCCTAACAGAGGACACAGGCTGGGCGGCCTGGACGACAGAAGGTTATTGTCTCAGGGCAGCTTGGGGGGCTCAGAGGTGGAGTGTCTGCCTCCGGCCCAGGGCATGACCCCGGGGTCCCGGGTTCGAGTCCCACACCGGGCTCCCTGCATGGAGCCTGCATCTCCCTCTGCCTGTGTCTGCCCCCGCCGCTCCCGTGTCTCTCATGAACAAATAAATAAAATCTTAAAAAAAAAAAAAGAAATGTATCGTGTCACAGCTTGGAGGCTGGGAGTCCGGGATCGAGGTATCGGCGGACCTTGTTCCTCCCGAGGCCTCGGTGCCTTCTTCCCCGCGTCCTCGGGTGGGGGCAGTGGGCAGGCGGGTGGCCCACTGCCAGTCTTGGCCACTTCCCAGCCGTGTGGCCTCGAGCAAGTTGTTCGACGTCTGCGCCTCAGCTCCCTTCCCTGTCCTGCTCCCACAGAGACGGGCCGTGGGGTGAGCCTGTGATTTCACAGCACCTGACACGCGACCAGGGCTGCGCTGGGGGACACCAGAGCGGCTGGGGGCGGCGGCTTCAGAGTCCCGGCACCCGGCACCCGGCACCCGGCGGCCCCGACAGAGGAGGCAAGGTGGGTGCTCCCCGGGGACCCGGCTGCCCTGAGCGCCTCGAATCTCCTCCAGCCCGGGAGTTCCTCTCCTCCCCATTAACCCGCGTCGCGCGTGGGCTCTATTAGAGGATCTTTTGGGTTCCGTAGGCACAGACTTCAGCTCCCGGGCAAACGTGGGCCCTGCTGTGCCCCTGCACCGGCTACACGGGGCCCAGGGCTCCTGGCACCCGGAGGCCCCACAGTCGCGGCTCGAGGCGCACCTTCCCCCACCCCCACCGTGCTGCAGCCGGTTCTCCGCTGAGTCTGAGAGGACGTGGGGGCGTGTGAGGGAGAGAGCACGCACGCACATGGGAGGGGAAGTAAGCTTTTATTGATTTACTTATTTAAAAGATTTTATTGATTTATTCATGAGAGACACACAGAGAGACACACACCTCAGGCTCTGCCGACGGCCCAGGGTGACCCGCGTGCTCCCCTCGCTCCCAGGGACGTGTGTGGTCCCGTCTGGACAGTCCTCACCCGCCCGATGCCACGCTCAGGACGGGCACAAAACCCAGCTCTGGCGGCTTCCAGCAGTTTCCAGCAGCTTCCAGCTGCAAGGAGCCAGTGGGTCCCGGGCGCTGGAGAGACCCTCCCGCCCACCGCCGGCCAACAGGCTCCCATCCGCGGTGGCATCGTGGCTGCCGCAGCCCCTCCCAGGCCCAGGCCAAGGCCCGTGGTGGCCGAGGCAGTGTCACGGGTCGTAGGGCCCACCGGGGTCATGCGTTTACGGGGCTTCGGCGCCGCTCCTGTGGCTCAGGGTGCCTGGGCAGGCGTTCAGGGGGAGGGCGCAGTCTGGGCCGCCCGGTCCCTGGGGGGGTCATACCCCCCCCCTTGGGCCCCAAGCCTGGGCATCGTCTCACCGAGGCCCGATCTCCCCAAGGCGTGAGCGCTTTGGTTTTCTCGTCGGCAAGCCCAGCGCCCGTCCAGACGAGGGGAAGCTCAGTCCACCTACTGGGGGGTGTCACATGCCTCTGCACCCTGCACGTGACCCTGCCACCCCGATGGCAGCCGGTAATCGCCTGCACCGCCGGCGGGACTGACAGCTGCCAGCCCTCCCCGCAGACGCTCGGGTTCTTGGCCCCAAGTGAGGGCTTGTGTCCCGGGTTTCCTGCAGATGCGCGGAGGACAGCTCGGGGTCGGGGGGGGGGGCCCACTGTCCTGCACGCAGGGAGGCGTGGGGGGACGGCAGCGCCCTGTGAGGTCCTCCGCTTGTGCCTCGACAGGGACACCTCTTGGGGACGGTCAGCCACAGGCCCTGGGGGCTCCTCTGAGGTCGCAGAACCCCACTGCGCTGGGCCCAGACAGCGAGTCTGTGGGGCCCTCCCTTCACAGGGACGTCCTGCTGCCTCAGGCCTTCCACGCAGCCTAGGCCTGGGCCGGGCCCCCCCACTGCCCACCCGGACACCTGGCCCACCCTCGCTCGCCCCGCCCCCTTCAGCCCCCCCAGCACACCCCAAGTCCGTATCCCTCTCACCGTCGCCCTCGACGTCTGATTCTCCTCCTAGACCGTGAGCTCCACCAGGACTGAGGCGGTGCTTGAGCCGCTTGTTCAGAACACGGCCCAGGGCGCCTCCTGCAAATTCACAAGCGTGCCCCTTCCTGAGGACGGCTGACGGGCTGACCGACGTTTTAGACCACAATCCTCACCCACACACAAATCCAAGACGCCAGTGTGAGCAGTGGCTCCCAGATTTGCACAGTGCACAGCCTGCGCAGCAGGACGTGCCCACCTCAGCGGGCCTTGTATTTGTTAACTGACCCGCGGTCGTAAATAAAGCATAATTAAGATGCTCAGATATGTAAACTGAATAATTTAAATAACAAACGGAGTGTCTGCTCAGGGCTGAAGAGAATTCAACCCTTGGAACACAGGGAAGGAAACTGGGTCGGGATGAATGGACGCCGCTGGAGAGGCTGTGTTCCGAAAGGCAAGCCCGGAAGTGGGTCAGAGCCGGATCCTGTGCAAATTAGCGACTGTTTACTTAGCGGCGTTTCTCCAACTGAGTGCGGCTGCAGGGCTGGAGATTTATTGGGGGATTTAGTGTCAACAGAGTAACGAAAATCCTTTTAAAAAACACGTTTCATTCTTAAAGTGAAACATTTTCCGCGAGCGGGGGCTTGGGGCTCAGCACAACGGGCGCCCTGGGGTGTGTGGGCGACAGGGGGCAGGGAGGGAATTGGCCTCGATTTGCTAAGGATTCGAGTCTCTGGGGGGGAAGGGGCAGAGCTCTGGTGCCGGGGGTGGGGGGCGCGTGTTGGGGAGCGGCCGTGACCTGTGTTCGGGCCCCAGAGCGCCCTCGCGGCCACGGCCACCCAAGAGGCCAGAAAACCGAGGCTCCGGGCTGCAAACCTGTCCGGCTAAAGGCCCATACGGCGCATAGTTTAGGCTTTGGGGGCACCGAGGCTGCTTGCAACCTGCCCTCGCCCGAGAGCCGCCCAGGGGTGGGCAACCCGCGTGACCGTGGCCGGTAGAGGTCTCCCTGCAAAGAGAGAGGGGCCCCTGCCCCCCAGGGGACTTAGGGAGGTGAGAACACGGGGGTGGCGCTTGGCTCTCAATCCCGGCCCCTCTGTTTATCTGCTGAGCCTGGCAAATCTCGCCACGGCACCCCCCCGCCCCCCGCGCCTCGGTTTCCGCATCTGCAGGATGGGAATGGTATCCACCCGGCATAGGACAGGGGCGGGGGGGGGAGTGGGCCAGGCGAGCAAGGTGCTGGCGGGCAGCCGATGCTCGAGGGCGACGGGTGCCCAGGGCTCAGACCACAGAGCCGAGCATCTCCTGGGGGGCAGCGGCCTGAGCTCCTGGCTGGCCTTGGGGGGCCGCCGTTCACTGGCTCCCCGTGACGAGGGAGGAGGGGACGCGGTGGGAGGCTCAACCCGGCCTGCAGAGCGCACGGCCTCCTGCCTCCTGCCCGGGACCTGCCCTCAGCCACTCTCCGCCCCGACCCCCTGCGGTTCGTCCAAACCGTCCACCTGCTGCGGGGGCCTGGCTCCGGTGAGGGACCTGCTCCGCGGGCGGGTGGCGCCTGGGACTGGAGGCCGGTGGGTGCTAAGAAGTACCTGCGGTCTTTTTTTTTTTTTTTTTAAGATTTTATTTGTTTATTTGACAGAGAGCGGGAGAGCGAGAGAGGGAGCGAGAGCACAGCAGGGAGAGCGGCAGCCAAGGGAGAAGCAGGCTCCCCGCTGAGCAGGGAGCCGACGTGGGGCTCGACCCCGGGACCCCGAGGCCGTAACCTGAGCCCAAGGCAGATGCCCGAGCCCCCGGCCGCTGGGGTCTCGCTCCCGTGCCAGCCTTGTCCCCCCATGGACCCGATGACCCGCTCCGGGGAGGCAGGACCCCTCACTGCGTGGCGGTGCCGTCCGGGTGCCGTGGGCAGGTGGATGCACCCGGGGACAACTGTAAGCCGAGGATTACGGGGTGACGTGAGAGGGCGCTGCGTTGGCGCCTCAGCTTCGCGGAGCGGGGAGCAGAGGGAGACGTGGCGTGGGGGCCGTCCTGCAGAGTCGCGGCCCAGCCCACATATTTCTGCTAAAAGAGGTTTTACCGGCAGGGCCCCGGCTCGGGGGGCTGTGAAAGGAGCGTCTGCTCCTGGCCTGTAACGTCACAGTTGGCCGGACCCTAATGTCCGAGCATGATTTGCGTGGCCGTGAGCTGGCGCTGCCGGGCTGCTGGGGGCCGTGAGCGTGGCCGAGTGCTGGCGGGGGCCCGGGCCCGGGGGGCCGTGTGGGGTCCCCAGGAGCACACGGGGTGCGGGGTATCCCCGACACGGAGAGGCTATCAGCGCACACTCGCTTCACACTCGTCTTCAAACCCTCAGGACAGCCCTGCTGACGGCTCTCGCGGGCTCCCCGGTTTGCTGGGGGAGCTGAGCTCGGAGGCGCCAGGCGCCCGGTGCAGGTGGCACAGCCGGTTAGGGACGGAGCTCGAGGCTGAGCCCAGAGCTGCGGGCCTCGGGTAGGGCCCGGGCCCAGACCCTCGGGAGGCTCCCAGCCCGCCCCAGCCCTTCCCCGCTCCGCTGTGCGACCTCAGGACAGGCACGTAACCGGCTGGACCTCAGTTTCCCTGTCAGATGCGGGGGACAGAGGAGCCCGTCTCATCAGACAAATGGCGGGTACCAGGGGCTCCCCGGGTCTCACAGCTCCGGAGGCCGCAGCCTGGCTCCTTCGGGAGGCTCAGCTCCTGGTGGGCGCCCGCCGCCCCCTGCACCCCATCGCCTGGACCTCCGCCCTGCCCTGCAGGGCACCGTCACCGTCACCTCTGTGTGTCCCCGTGTCTCTCTTCTGTCTGTCGTAGGAAACGTGTCACTGGACGGACCGGGGGTGACCTCCTCTCCAGATTCTCGGTTTCATCACATCCACAAAGACGCCGTGTCCCAATCAGTCCACCTGCATCCACTCTCGGGGGCCGTTTCTTCCACCTGTGAGCCCACGGAAAGGGCTCGGGGCTGTCGCGTGTACCCTCACGCCCAGGCGCTTGCTGAGTCCCACAGCAGCCTCTGCAGGCAGCCCCACCCACCGCCCCGCCTCCCTGCATGAAAAGTCACACCCCGGTTCGGTTCCGTTTGTCTTTCCACCTCCGGGTCTCACGGGCTAAAGACGTCCAGATGCTCTGCGACCTTCAGTTACCCGCTGGCGAGCAGGGGGTAGGGGCGCGAGGGGCGGGCTGGGAGGGGCTGCCCAACTGCCAGGGAGCCTCCCCACCTTGACCCCAAAACGTGGATGGAGCATTGGCCGTGGGAACCGTTACCGGGGCGTCGGCCTTGAGCTTCCGGGGAGAGTAATGGGCTCAGGGACGCGGCTCAGGGCAGGAGACGCGGGTCTGGGCCTCAGGCGGGTTGGGCCTCGGCCTGTCCTCACCCCGTGACAGCAGGAAGGAGCAAGCTCACGTGCTGAAGAGACTTAAAGTCTTTTTATTTTAAAAGTAAAGTTTGGGGGCCCCTGGGGGGCTCGGTCAGTGAAGCGTCTGCCTTCGGCTCAGGTCGTGACCCCGGGGTCCTGGGACCGAGCCCCAGGTCGGGCGCCCCGCTCAGCGAGGAGCCTGTTTCTCCTTCTCCCTCTACCCTCCCCCACTCATCCTCTCTCTCGTCTCTCAAATACATAAAATCTTTCAAAAAAAAAAAAAAAAAGAGTAACGTTTGTTGCCGCCAGTACAGGAGCTGTCACGCTCCGCGCGGGGAAATCCGGGGAACGTGGAACAGAGGGGGTGCAGGTCGCGGTCGCTCAGCCCCGGGGCCGCCGCCGTCACTTTGCAGAGTGTTTCCTTCCAGTTTGCCGTCTGCTCCCCGCGCGTCGCTTGCTTCCCCCCGGCGGATGCTGTTCACGCAACTTCACGTCTTGCTCGTCCTGCACCCGCCGTCGCGGCGGCTGAGGGGTTTCCCGTGTGTCGAGTTCCGTGTACATATGCTGCCCGGTGGCCGGCCGGGGGCCTGAGGGCCCTGCAGCATCGGCCAGACGTCCTGGGCCGTGAGGGGCCGGGGTCGCCCCGCGCCTGGCCCGGGCTGCGCAGCTGCCGTCGGGCCTCCTCACCGCCAGCGGCTTCTTCTCCGTTTCTGGCGGCGGGACGCCCGCGGGGCCTGGCGCTGCCTCTCCGTGTCTCCCGCCCCCGGGGCCTCCCTGCCCAGAGCCAGTGAACCCTAAGCGGATCCCGCAGGCCCTGGGCCTCCAGGGAGCTCCGGGCGCTGGCCGCAGGCGCAGGGGTGCGGGGCAGCGGGTGTCGGGCACGTGCCCTCCCTGCGGGTGGACAGCGGAGGGCGGCCCGGCCCCACCTGCTCTCTCCCTCCCTCCAGCTCAGCCCCTCCCGGTCTCCCGGGGACGCCTTCTGGAAGATGCCGACTGCCAGGCTCTCCACCCTGGAGACGGGGACTCCGTGGGTCCCAGGGGGCCTCTGCTCAGCTAGACCAGCAAGTCCCTGTGGGAACCCCCGGGGTGGGCCGAGGACACCCCCCCAGCTCTGCTCAGAAGCCCCCCTCGGTCTGAGCTTGGCGCCACGTGCCAGCCGGGCGAGTCCCCACATCCCCGCCCTCTGGGACGCTCCGGCTGGAAAATCGCTGACTTGACTCCATTTCCTCATTTTATAACTGAGCGAACTAATTCCAGGGCGAGGAAGGGCTCATCCAGCGTCTCGATAGCACCCACCTCCCATCCCCTAAGTCATGGCCCTGTGGCCCCGGAGGCTCAGGGTCCCTCCACCTCCCGCCCCCGGTTCTCCAGCCCTCCCTTGGCCACGCACGGCCGAGGACCGACCGAGTGGCCCGCGCCTGCTGCCCCCTGTACTGTCCAGCTGGCTCCTCGGCCAAGCTACTAAGATCCCGCAGTTTCCATAGGTTGTTGGGTCCTGCCAAGCCCTCTGGCTGCTGTAGTTTCTAGTCGGTTCTGCAAGGAGGGAGAAAGAAGGCAAATGCCCATCACTCTGCTGGTGGAGGGAGAAAATGAAGAGCCGTTCCCGGATCTCCGAGGTCGTTTTCATGCTTGAAAATCCCTGATCTTGTCCTAGATCGGCCTGTGGGGACTCAAGATGGGCCCCCACCCCCCCATCCCCAGGGCTGATTTGCCGACACCATCAGGTTTGTGGCCAGCACCAGGTCCCCTGGGGAGGGGGGACACCGGGTGGGGGGTGCAGCGCAGCAGCGGTCTGGGCTCCAGGGGGTGGGGCGCAGGGGGTGGGGGCAGCCTTCGGGCAGTTGGCTGTGGGCTCCGGGCCGGCGTGTGCCCCTCGGTCCGGGGCCGTCTCTGAGGCAGGGAGGCGGGGAACGGGCCCGCTGAAGGAAGGGACAGCAGCTGAGGACGCCGAGTGCCTGAGATGAAATATGGATGAGCCTTTTCCATCCCAGTAAATTGGTAGCTGGGGCTGTGGGCGGTGCTGGCTGGAGGCCGCGGGGTTGTCTAATCTGATAATGGCCATTTTCGGCAGCGCTCCCTCCCTCACCTCTGGTCTCTCATTCTGTGAGCTTCCTGGGGAGGGACGGGGGCTGGAGGGAGCTGCTCCTCTGGGGGGACGGCGGGGGGCTAAGCTCTGCTCTGAGCCGGGGCAGAGGCGTCCTCGTCCACCAGGGCAGCTCCTTCCATCCCACGGGGACTGGGACCGTCCCTGCCCTGATCCCCCGCATTTCAGCGCCTAGCACAGAGCCCGCGTGTAGGCTCGACTGGCGTTTGGCACGCGTGTGAATGAAGGGCCTCTGTACGCAGCCCTTTAAGAACTTGCTCTCTTGGGGTGCCCGGGGCGGGGGGGGGGGGGCTCAGTGGGTGAGCATCTGCCTTCGGCTCAGGGTGTGACCCTGGGGTCCCGGGATCGAGTCCTGCGTCCGGCTCCCTGCATGGAGCCTGCTTCTCCCTCTGCCTGTGTCTCTGCCTCTCTGTGTCTCTCATGAATAAATAAATAAAATCTTTAAAAAAAAAAAAAAAAAGAACTTGCTCTCTGCCGGGTGTCAGAGCAACATGATCTACTTTAATCTAGGCGCTTCCATCAGTGGGTACGTTTAGTCATTCAGTCCACATTCACGGGGCACCTACTATGTGCCAGACAAAGAGCCTGTGGTCAAGACACTCACATCCCAGTGCCAGGGGGCCCTGCTCTCAGGGAATGTTTAGGAGGCAATTTCCCAAACCAAAGAATTAAGCTGAATGGTGGGGTGCTGGAAGCTGCGGTCGGTGGGTGGCGGGAGATCTCCTGTTGAGGACAGGGGAAGGCGGACTTCCAAGGTGCTGCCTTGTTTGAGTGCCACGTCGGTCTGGGCTAGGCTGGGCAGGCGGGTGAGACCTCATGGGCTCATTCCAATTTGCACTGGGATTTGGTAGCGGGGCCAGCGTCCTGGCTCTGGAGTGAGACTAAGAGCATCACCGGGCTGTTTCCCAACGTCCTAGGCTGGTTGCTATGAACAGCTGGGGCCGAGAGAAGGAAAACTTTCTCCCCGTGGCAGCGCCCCAGCTCTGTGATGTGCTGCGGTCCCCCGTGAATCAGAGTTGGAGCGATGCCTCATAAATGTCAAGCCGAGAACGTTGATGTCCTGGGAAGAAGAGAGACACTAGCCACGGAGGGTCCTTGTCACGCTCACGGGGGTTTGACAGGGCAGAGAGGGTTAAGCTGGGGTGTCCCCAGGTGTCCCTGCCCACCCGATAAAGGGGGTTCTCTTCTCCTGGGTTCCTTCCACCCCTATTTGTCCCTCTCCCCAATCCACGCCATCAGTCCAGCTCTTTGGCTTTTGAGATATAGAATCAGGGAAAATAGGCTGGAAAATCTGTAGCTCAGGAGCTGGAGTGAGGGCTCGGGGATTTGGCAGGAAGGAGACACCAGGGGAACTGAATACTGTACGGACATAGGTGAGAAAGACAAGGAGACTGGGATGTTCCTCTGCCCATGTGTCCCCTTCAAAAGGCCTGAAATATGCAGTTGCAGAATGGAAATAATTTTAAGTGACTTTTTTGGTTCCTGGATTCCTTCATCATGGTGCCACTGACCGTTTGGATGGAGGCTTTAGGAGGGTTACGTGTCATAAGCACGAAGACCGAGATAACTCCTACCACGTAGTAAAGGTTATTATGTGCAATATATGAATAAAAATGATCAAATACCCCACATTTCATTTAACAACACTGTTCTGCTTTTTTACTCTTTTATATTGTAAGTTTTGACCTCCTCAAGACTGCTTTTTTCCCCCTTCTGTGCTGACTAATAGAATTCCAATATTGGGTCTTGAAACTGTAGGTCCTTATAACTGCTGGTGAAAGAAATCTCAGCAAGATAAGAGGTAAAAAAAAAAAAAAAAAAAAGAAAAAAAAAGAAAAGAAAAAAAGTCCCCACTTTCCCTGTAGCTATAGGAAAGCAGATTCTAGTCTGCATGAAAAATCCATCCTTGCAAATGTTATTATTATTTTTTTTTATGATAGTCACAGAGAGAGAGAGAGGCAGAGACACAGGCAGAGGGAGAAGCAGGCTCCAAGCACCGGGAGCCCGACGTGGGATTCGATCCTGGGTCTCCAGGATCGCGCCCTGGG
Organism: Vulpes lagopus; assembly: GCF_018345385.1. Lineage (NCBI taxonomy): Eukaryota > Metazoa > Chordata > Mammalia > Carnivora > Canidae > Vulpes > Vulpes lagopus. Next base: position 133,815,229 of record NC_054831.1, read on the forward strand.
CCAAAGGCAGGCGCCAAACCGCTGTGCCACCCAGGGATCCCTGTTATTTTGAACAAAAGAGTTTTATATGGCAGCCTGACTTCGGAGATGGTTGCGATACTCCTTAGTAAACAGTTTTCACTCTTAAAGAAACCCCCTCATAATTTTGATTGATTGTCTTGCTTAATAATTTATGACCCTGGTGATAATATGTAAGTGGGTATGTCTGTTTTCTGGAAGGCGTAAATATCTGTGAGTTGTTTTTGTGAAACCAGAGGGGGGTGATGGGCACTGCCTCTCTTCTCCTGCATGGATGAGCACGAACAAACCCAGCATTGTTGGAATTCATATTTAAACAGGGAGTTTGAGAGCCCCTGCCTCATTTCAATTAATGGGAGCAAGGTGCAGAGTCCTTTACCTGGGTTATCTCGCTCTAAGCCTCATAGCAACGGCACAAGGTGGGAGCCGTTGTCATTTCTCTTTCACAGGCAGGACAATGAGACACAGTGAGACTAAGGTGCCAGGGAACACACAGCTGGCAGGGGACAGAGCCAGGAGTTAGAGCCAGGCTGGCTTACAGACCACACTCTTAGCCTCAGTGCTGTGTACCTGGGGGAAGGCAGTTCGATTTTGTCTTGTGGATTGATGATTCTGGGAGGTAGAGGATGAAAAACTGGGGACCTCGTGAGCATCTGAGCATTCAGGAAAACAGAGAGAGAAACCTCAGACAGGCCAGTTTTGCAAAGCCTGAAAGGAAGGAATAAGCACAGAAATGAAAACAACAACAACAACAGCAAACCAAAAAACAGAGGAGCTGCATTTAAAGAGTGTTCCTGAGTCTGAATCCAGGAGGCTGTGGGGGGAGCAGGGGAGTGAGGGGAGCCCAGGAAGGGGCTGGATGGGTTGTGAGAAGGACTGGCCTGGGTTTGGTGGGTTAAAAGGACATGGACCTCAAGGTCAATGCCACTGACATAGTATAACGGGGGGAAGGGGGCACCACTGATAAGGAAAAAATAGGTGAGTGGTAAACCCTGGACTTGGGCAGCTTGGAGACCCTGTCTGGGGACATGGTTTGGAGAAGCAGCCAGTTCACTGGATAGAAGAAGAGGGAATATACAGAAGAGCTTCTAAGTGCTCTAACGCTCTGCCAAGATAATAGGGCAACATGAGGCCTAACACCTGGAGCGGATCACGTAATCTCTTTCACATAATCACTCCTGCCAGTGGTGAAAGTTGGTACCTTTGGAAATGGTGGGCCCCATGGGCAGTTCTTCAGGTGTTAGATGTAGTGCTTGTTTGTTTGATGTGCTTATGCAGCCACCTTCTAAGTCCCATGGGAAACAATCTAACACCCTCCCCACACACGTACGCACACGCACACGTGTACACAAACAGTTCTAGTTATCATTTTTAAAAAATTTTTTATTTATTTATGATAGTCACACAGAGAGAGAGAGAGAGGCAGAGACACAGGCAGAGGGAGAAGCAGGCTCCATGCACCGGGAGCCTGACGTGGGATTCGATCCCGGGTCTCCAGGATCGCGCCCTGGGCCAAAGGCAGGCGCCAAACCACTGCGCCACTCAGGGATCCCTCTAGTTATCTTTTGCTGCATAACCCATCACACCTAGACTTAGTCGCTTAAAACAACCATTTTATTATGATCCCGGATTCTGTGGGCCAGGAATTGGGGAAGGACATAGCAGGGGTGGCTTGTCTTTGTTCACATGACGTGTGGGAGCTTTCCAAAGATGACTCACTCCAGGGGCAGGAATCATCTTGAGGCAATGTCGCACATGTCTGGTACTGGTGTTGGTTGTCTAACCTGCTCTGGGGCCATCAGTCCGAACACCTGCCCTTGGCCTCTCTACGTGCCCTGGGCTTCCTCAAAAACATGGTAGCCTTGAACTTCTTAAGTGGGGGGCCCAGAGCTTTAGAGGTGAGTGTCTCAAGAGGCAAAAACAATGGAAACAGCCAGTTTCTAAGGGCTGGACCTGGAAATAGGGAAAGCGTTACTTTTGCCATATTATGGCGGTCGAAGGAGCCGCGAAATCTGTCTGGATTCAAGGAGAAGGCCCATAAACTCGACCATGAGATGGAAGGAGGGTCAATGTTACATTGTAAAGGAGCATGTGGGATGGGACCCATTGTGGGGGCCACGAATGGAAAAATACAACACACATATACCTAATCTTGGCGTGGTTGTCAACAATGGTGTTCCTCTTGTCTGGGAGCATGAAATTTTGGGCCTATGGTGACCCTCTGGGCTACTGGCTGGGGCAGCTCCACCTGCAGAATAATTCCAAGCAGACAGATGTGGAGCTGAGACAGAGACAGAGATCTAACGACATTGCTGAGCCTCTGGATAGAGTCAGGGCCCCATCCGGGTCTCGTCCAGGATTTTCATGTTTCTGGCACAACTGAAAGAATTCTTAACAATAAAGCAAGGGAGAAAGGGATGGTTGTACCACAAAACTAGTGAAAGGGCCAAGATTTGGAGCCCAAGTCTCATTCTGTGGGGGAGAAACTTCCCCCAGAGGGAGGAAGAACATCTTCCAGGGGAGAAATAGTGGGAGAATGCTTTGGGGGGTTTCCACCTCCCGTGGAGTATCTCACCCCCATTCCTTCCTCTCCTCTCACCGTGATTTTATCCCCGAAAGGATCCGGGAACCGTGGAGATAACCTAGAAGTTGGGCAATTACAAGCAGCTGCTTTCCATTCCTGTGATATTGAGCAAGACACTTAAATCTCCCCTAGGCTCGCTGCTCTCATCTAAAATGTGGAGATCGTAGGGTTATGGGAAGTTCAAACGGGATGACACACATGGGAATCCCTGAGCACAGTCCTGGGCACACTGCAAGCTCTTGACGACTGGAACCCGTTACATGAGCTCTGGGTGGTCGAGATTCCTGCGATGTGAGCACAGATGGAGGTCCCTCGCCTCCCACATAGCCTCCCTCGGCTCTGCCCAGCCTCCTCTCACTGCAGCCTGTGGAACTATTAGAAATGACAAGAGGCTCTCTTGCAGATTTATATGTACGGGTGAGTGGTAATTTCCACAACAAACACAGGCACAAGCAGGCGGGGCGCAGATTCCTCCAAGGCCCAGGCGCTGCAAAGGGAACACCTCCTAAATCAGGCTGGGCGAATAAAGCCCCGCGCTGTCCTCTCTCTCCATGCTAATGAGCTGACACATTCCAATTATGAGCCCAATGGAAGGGCCTGGTCATGATGGAATTTGCCCATGGCCTCAAGCCTGAAGTGACCTGGGGGTGACCAGAGATGTTGCAGGACAGCCAGGGGCCCGCAGGGGCTCGAAGGGGATGGGAAAGGGGAAGGGGCTATCCGGGGTGAGGTGAGGAAGCCTCGCAGAATGCGCTGCTGTCAGCTGCTCCTGAAAGAGTTAGGATTTACCCGAGTGAGTTGTAATTGCATCTAAGTCCCCTCTCATTCACTTGGTAAAATTTGTGAAATAGTACGTGTGACCTCGAGGCCTCAGTTTTCCATCCTGAACGATAGCCATGATATCACATGCTTCCCATACTTTTTTGGGATTTGGGGAGTACAAGAAGAGATACCAAAGAATGTGGGAAATTACGGTCCTAGGGCCATTGCAGCTCTAAAGACTTCTTGATCTGGAAGGTAATGAAATTCAAACCCCTCATTTCACAGTTGAGAAAAATGAGGCCCAGGGAAAGGAAAGGATCCGCCTGACATCCTCAAGTGAGTTAGTGAATGAGATGAGATCAAATGCCAGAGGCCCTGATGCGAAGTCAAGTGATCTTTGTCCCCTCGTTGCTCAGTTTGCTCCCTTCCTGGTGGTCGTATTAGACGCAAATTCCCAAGGTACCCATGGCTGGCAAGCCTAGTTGGGTAGAGCATGGGCTTGTACACTATGCATGGTGGTCTTCCTGGGTCTTCTGGTTGGTTTGGGAAGTAATGTCCCTGTTACATTAATGCTCTAAATATCATATATGTTGATGCTGTTGTTCACTGCATAACTGATAGTGTATAGTCTCCCCCCTTGACATCCCATCAGCATGAGCCTACAATTCCCACCGGCTGGATGGGGCTATTTCTCAGATGATGGACCATAGGGAGTGGATTAAGTGCTCTGCATGTCCTTCCTCCCCAAGTGGTAGCCCAGAAATTGAAAGAGTGAGAAAAACTGGCATCAAAGAGGCAACAGATCCTATTTCTGGATGAGACGGGTGTCTCTAAAGCCACCGTTTATTCATTCTTTCAATGGTAAATAAACCATAATATGTGACCCTGTGCATGTTCTCTCATAATATCTCACAATAACCGGTGTGTGGCACTGGTTACAAGAGGGACTGGAGAAAGGGAGTGTGGATGGCTCAGAGAAGTGCATTCTTAATTTTGGAGATAAAATTCTGAGTGGTGGGAGGTGAGAAGGGATTGTCATCACCACCGTCTCTCAGTGGGCCATTGCAGCAGCCTGACTTGGTCTGCTAGCTTCCTCTCCCACTCCCCCAGTCCTTCTCCACAAAGCAGCCAAAAAGGCAGGCTGCTTGGAACATGAATCAGATCCCCCCCATGCTTAGGATCCGAACGTCTTGTATGACCCACAAGGCCCATGAGGTCGGGTTCCTTCCACTCCTCCAACCTTATTTCCTCCGTGTCTTCCCTTCATGCACTGTACGCCGTCGGCACTGGACTCCTTGCCACCCTTTGAACATGTCACGTTTGTTTCCAGCTCAGCCCTTTTCCTGGAACCCACTTCTGACAGCTCTTCCCAAGTCTGGCTCCTTCTCATTGTTCAAAACGCAAGTCGTACATCATCCCTTGAGAGCAGCCTTCCTTGACTCTCCTAGTGAGAGTAGTCCTCGCCCTGTCACCACACAGCCCATTTCTCTACTTACTTTCTTTACAGAACTTACAGTAGAACTGAAATTATCCTCGTTATTGATATATTTATGTGTTTACTGTCTTCTCCTCCCACTAGACTGTACGCTCATGAGAGCAGAGAATTTATTTGGCTCACCACTCTATCTCCAGGGCTTAGCACAAGGCCTGGCACACGCTAGGCTCTCAATAAATATTAAATGAGTGGATTAATTAATTGATAGTGCACATATATTAAAGGAAAGATATCTTTTTTAAAAAAGATTTTATTTATTTATTCATGAGAGACAGAGAGAGAGAGAGAGAGAGAGAGAGGAAGAGACACAGGCAGAGGGAGGAGGCTCCACGCAGGGAGCCCAATGTGGTGGGCTGAAGGCAGATGCTCAACCACCGAGCCACCCAGGTGTCCCTAAAGGAAAGATTTCTAAATGACCTTGCTCTTCACTCTCTCAGAGAGGAAGGTGTTCTTTTGCATCTAGGTTTCAAAGGGAAAATAAGTTGGGTCCCAGGGGTTCTGTTCTTCTACCCGTGTGCTCCACTGACAATTCTATATATGAGAAACCCTATTTACCTGGGCATTCCCTGTAGTGCGGGTCCCTCGGGAAGCACCTGGATTGGAGGAAGGAGGTGGAGGTGGAAGGGAGGTAAGTAAGTGTTGAGTGTTTTCCAAGCCAATCTTCCCATCACACATACATTTTTAACGCTGTCAGAATTTAATTTGTTATAGGAAGCTGGAGGCAGTGGCGGTGTGTGTAAATAGGCAGCTGTGGGAAGACTGCGAACGTTTCCGCAGACCAGGCGACGACGTCTGAAGCCATTTGATGCATGGGTCGCTGTCCCTGGTGCTGAAATAATAGGCTCCGCTGGGCACCGGGGCCTCCCGGGCGGGCCACCTCTGTCGGAGGTGCTGAAACAGCCTCTGCGAGCCCCCCGGGGCACGCGGTCACCAAGGCCCGCCAGGGTTGGGTCACCGTAATGACAGCTGTTGGAGACCACCAGGCTGGTCTGTAATTCAATTCTAATTTGGCATCTCTTGAAGTTAATCCAGGAGCTGCTGCGACAGCCATCCTATTCTGCTCTAGGGAGAGTGGCAGGGCTATGGGATGATGAGAACTTTTGGCAGCTCCACGGGGCATGTCCAGCCTCAGGCGTTGTGAGCCACATCAATAATGCCACGAGGAAGGACAGAGGTGCCACAGGTCGTGGTTCACAGTCTGCGTTCACCATGACACCTGTCAGTCGAGCCTTACGCTGCATGGCCTGCAGTGGTGCCTCTGCCTGAAGATCCCCAAGCCTCATTATCCTCATTTGCGCAATGGGCAGGTGTGTTTCCCGTTTCCCTCAAGATGGAAGATAAAGCACAAGCTCTGTGAATTTCATGGCCCTCAAGAAGTGATTGACAGATGATGGTTCAAGTTTTGGACTGATGGAGTGGAGTGACCATTTAAAAATATCTGCTAGTCATTTTGAGGAGTGACTTGTATAAAATACACACATCCTAAGTATACAGCTTAAAAGTGTGTGTGTGTGTGTGTGTAACCGCCATCCAGTTAAAAATATGAAACACTTTTAGCACCACCTCTTTGTGTTGCTTCCCACCCCTTTTCTTTCTTTCTTTTTTTTTAATTAATTTATTTATTTATGATAGTCACAGAGAGAGAGAGAGAGGCAGAGACACAGGCGGAGGGAGAAGCAGGCTCCATGCACCGGGAGCCCGACGTGGGATTCGATCCTGGGTCTCCAGGATCGCGCCCTGGGCCAAAGGCAGGCGCCAAACCGCTGCGCCACCCAGGGATCCCTCCCACCCCTTCTCTGACATGTCATCATAGATGAGTCGTTCTTGTTCTTGGACTTCACATAAATGTATTTGCTCTTCTGTGTCTGGCTTCTTCCGTTCAACATTGTGTCTTGAGATTCATCTATGTCACTGCATAGAAGTAGTTCATTCTTTTTTTTGATTTCTGTATAATACTCTTTTGTGTAAATAAACCACAGTCTATTGATCCATTCTACTGTTGATGGACATTTGAGTTGTTCCCAGTTTGAGGCTGTTATGAATAAAGCTGTGAACATTCCTGTGCGTGCCTTTTGATGGACAAAGCACTCATTTATGTTGGGTTTATACCCAGGAGTGAAATTGCGGATCATAGTATACAAATATGTTTCTAAAGGGGGTTGCATCAATTCACAGTCATTTTTTAAAAATGAATTTCTCCCTTCTGGTTTTGCCTTTCTTCATTCTTTTGATCAACAGAGAAGCTGTTCTAGGGGAAAACTCTGTTTCAATAACGTGGCTTTAGATTTTCCTGGGACATTTTATGGATCAATATTGATTCAATGACTGTTCCCCACTAGTCTCTTCCTAGAAACCAGAGACGTTCTTCTCTCAGAACCTTTCCTGTCTTTGGTCATCGCCATGACTGACTCCTGTGATGGAATGTGAACGAGACGATGCAGAGCCTCAATTGAATAACCTTCTCCTTCCTCCTCCACGCCCCAGTTACATGTCTCAGAGAAGAATCTGTTCAAGAAGAGCTGAGAACGTGGAATTTATCTCCCAGTGCAATGGAGGACTCTTGGGAGCTCAGTTAAAAATCTGCAAGGAATCTTACGCTCCAAGAATGAGATGGCGATAGGTAGCAGGGAAAATATCAAGCTCCTTCTCCTTTGTTCTTTCCCATTCTTGTCTTTTCTCCAGATTTTATGAGATTTGGGAGCATTGTGTCTACTGCTAGTTTACAATGTTTAAATAATTTTAGGATTCAAATTTGGACTGTGTTATTGACAGCTCAACAATCTCAAGGGCACACGTGGAGTATTTTACAGATCGTCTTAAACATTGATCCATTCATTGGAAGACCCAGTGCTCACAGTCTGCCTCACCTCCCTAGCTATACTCCCTGGCCTTGGGGTCATGAGGTTTTCCATTACACGTCTACTTCCTTGTAAAATCTCTCTCAGTTGTTCTATGCTCCCCTCTTAAAAACACTGGTTCCCTGTCCTTCTCCCTCACTCCTTTCCTCTGGACCTCTTGTTTTCCCTCTCTGCTTCCCCTCTCGCTTCCTTTTGTCTGGCATACCCTTTGGAGAAAAGATGTTTGGGTTCTGAACAGCCCAAATGGCTGGTAAAAAATAAAACGAGACTCCAGTGTTCTCCTGAGATGGAGCTAAGGGTTCTCATAGCCCCTTTAGAGGTAACAATAGAGATGGATAATGGTTTGTACTTTATGAAATGGAAGCAATCAGGGCTATGCCAACAAAAACCAAAGACCTTCCACCCTGCCTTTCTGCGTTGAGGTTGGAGAAGCTCTTGGCCTGAGAGTTAAAGGACTTGCAACTTAGGATGAGGAAGGATAATAGAACACATTTGTGGTGTACCTTGACTTGGATCCCTCTGGCCTAGGGAGTTGGGGGTCAGGCAGGCAATGGTGGGACAAAAGAGGGTGCGGTGTTTACCGTGGGGCCCTGGGAATCTTGGAGGGTCGCATAGGTCCTCGACATGTCTGTAGGGAGTCCCTGCAGGACTGGGATTAAGAGCTCTGCCTGTCTCAAGGTTATTTAACTTCTTCATCAGCCATCAGGGCTACCTGCAGGTCATACAAAAAGTGATCTCACAGCTGCAGGATTCTCTCCTGGCCCACCCTGCCCCCCTGGCCTGAAGATGGTCACTGTCAGCACTTTCCCTCTCTATGTAGATCAATAGGGCCCTTGGATATGACCTCGAGTTCAATTATAGCTTCAATTATGGAATAAAGAGGCTGTTATTGCACACCTACCTCTTATTAAAAACACTACACTGGGGGGCTGGCAGAGACTGGACCTGGGGGAAATCATTAGCCCACTAATTTGAAATCAATTTAAAATGCATTTGCTTAATGGCATAAGCCTAGTGAATTATCTATAAATTGTTAATTTAGTTGAATGTCACACCAGATTTTCATTTTATAAATTGCATTTTGGTGTTGGCAAATGTATGTGTCCTTTCTCTCCCCTCCACCCATGCTTCCTCTCTTTTCCTAAAACAAACCTTGATAATCCATCTTCTGGGATTCAACCTGTAACAGGAGGGTTGGACACAATTCGAGCCATAGTAAGAGGCCTCGTGCACTCCCACTCCTTCCCCGGGAACCACGACACCGCCTTGTGAATAAGCCCGGTGAGTGACACATCGCCCCGTGACCCCTGTTCCTCCAGCCTGACGGTCAGCCGAGCCCCCAAAGCAAAACCACTCAGCTAACCGACAGCTGACTGCAGACGCAGGAGGGAGCATCTAGGATCAGAACAACCACCCAGATGAGCCCAGCTTAATTTAATTAGCCTACAGACTCATGAGCTAAATAAATGGCCGTTGTCTTAAGCCACTGGTGTTTGAAGTGGTCTGGCAGGCAGCAGTGGAGACTGGTATGTCGGGACTCAGCTCATGTGGCTTCCACGGGTTGGAACCCAGGCAGCCTGATGGTCTGACCACGGGGAAAGGATGTGTCCCAAGGTATCAGATGCCTCAAAGCCCCCCTGCGGCCCAGAGTCCCCGAGTGGGACCCTTGGAATTCAGGGATCCAGGGGACAAGGTGGGGGGAGTCTCGCCTCAGCTTCGCCATTTACTGTGGGATCTTGGAAGAAATCACTTCACCTCCTGAGCCTCTTGCTTCTCCTCCGTAAAGTGGGGCGCTGGGGGGCCTGCTTGGCAAAGTCGTGAGAAACTGATGAGACGGCAGCCGGGAACCGCAGAGTGCTGTACACACTTTAGCACATCTCTCTTTTTATTGTGATAGTGTCATCGATGCTCTCTGTCCCCGTCGACGCTGCCGGCACCACCGAGGCACAGCAGATCGTCGCCGGGTGCAGAGGCCATTGCATGCAGGAGGAACTGACCTTGGGGTCAGCCAGCCTGGGTTAGAATCCCACCCCTGGAGAAGGTGGGTGATTCACTTTCTTCTTTGAAAGATGGGGGATACAATCCTCCTTTCGGAGAGGGTGGTAGGGATGAAGCGACTTCAAGGCATGTGGGAGGGACCCAGTTACGCGTCAGCTGCCCCCAGTCCTCCCTCTCCGCCCGCCCTGCAGAGTTGTTTCCGTCAAGCCAAGGCAGATGCGCCCAGAGGGCACTGCGGCGGGCGGAGCGGGGCGCCCGGGGGCAGCCTGGGCCCTTTCCTCCCCACGCAAGCCAGGTAGGTACAAGCAGCACCTCCGCCAGGTGGCCTGTGCAGAACAAAGGCTCCCCGGTCTGCTGAGAAGCCGCGTCCTTCACCTCGGGTCCTTCTGACAAGAGCCAGGGAGGAGGTGACGGCAACGAGGGATGGCGTGGCTGGAGAGCAACAGGCACCTGTTCATTCCTCCTCCTGCAGCGAAGCAACGCAAGGGCAGCGCTCTGGCCCGGTTCTGACGGGGCAGTCCCCATTCTACAGGTGGGCAGACGGAGGCTTCAAGGCGCAGGGAATTCATTCGGTCAACACATATGTACCGTGAGTGTATCTATGCCAGGAGCTGGGGATGTTCAGTCTCTGCCTTCATGGACTATGACCTCGTGGGGAGAGAGAGACAAGTAGAAGGTCACTGAAAATACAGGGCAGAAGCAATCCACAGGGCTATGGGGTCACATCGCAGGACAACCAGCCCAGACTTGGGGCACCCCTGAAGGCGACCTGGCGGGAGCGGAGTCCTGAGGGGCAGAGAGTTGCGGTGAAGGTGCAGTAGGGGAGGAGCGCTCGAGGCAGGGGGGACGGTCTGCGGAGCTGGGGATGAGCCACGGCACCACCTGAGGTACAAAATGGAGGCAGTGGCGTGAGATAAAGATGGGGAAATTGTCAATGAGATGCTAAAAGACCTTGAAGGACCTTCAACTTTATTGTGCAAGTCATGGTCGGTGCTTCCATCAGCTATTATCGCAATAAAGCAGCAAAAAAAAAAAAAAAAAAAAAAAAAAAAAAATCCAACCAGCCAACCAAAAACTACCTAAACTTGGTGGCTTCGATCACTAGGGTCCGCTGGGCGTCATGAGATCTGTGCAAGGACCAGCTTCTCTTGGCTCCGGGCTCCAGCTGGGGTCAAGTCTGTGCCACAGCTCTCGGCCTCTGGGAACCAGCGGGCTCCCTGGGCATGGCTTTCCCTCGGAGGAGCCGTCAAGTCCCCGCAGGCTCCCATATTTCAGGTCTTGGCTTGCTCTACTCCTGCCAGCATCCCAACAGACAACTTAGAGTCACAAAGCTAGACCCAGCATCGGTGGCCCAAGAAAACACAGTCCCCCCACAGCTGAAGAAAAGCTAATTGGGGAGCAAATGGCTCCTGTTTATTGAGGTGCTTTGCAACTCCAAGCACATAAATGCTGCCCTGAGTTGGTTGAAACCTGCTTTGTAACAATGACGGTGGTCGTGACGATGGTTCAGCGGGTCTCGCTGCGGCCAAGCCCTCGGCATTATCTTACCTCGTTCAAAATGCGACAACCATGCACGTGGGTTATTCTATTTAATGGAGGAGCAAACAGGCGGAGGTAGAGCAAATGACTTGCTCAAATTCACACGGTTAATGGAGGCGGAAGGAGGACACAAAACCCCGGGTTCCATCACCCCATCACCCCGGGCTGCCTGTCCCAAGCACCCCCTGCCTGCCGGACTCCGGGGGAGGGGGAGGGACGGGCGCCAGGCAGCGCCACACTCCCCATCACTCCAAAGGCTCTGATGCAACTGGCTCCACAGCGGGTGATTGCCCCTTGTTCCTGCTCAGTGACGGGGCAGGGAGCAGCTGCCACCCAGCCAGCTCCCAGCGGTGCCCGGATTTGGCGGTGCCTCTTCTGGGAGGGGGGGTGCTCCCTCCCCTTCTTGCTCACTGCTCTCCCTGACTCGCTCCCCCTCCTCCAGGCCCCCCTCTGCCCTGCAGCCCGAGTGAGCTCTCTAAGGAGCAAATGAAACCTACAGCTCTCCTCTGCTTAAAAAAAAAAAAAGAAAGAAAAATCCAGGTACTGCATTCCTGCGGTCAAAAAATCCAAGAATGTGAAAAGATTTATTAAAAAAAGTCTTCCTGGGGATCCCTGGGTGGCGCAGCGGTTTAGCGCCTGCCTTTGGCCCAGGGCGCGATCCTGGAGACCCGGGATCGAATCCCACGTCGGGTTCCCGGTGCATGGAGCCTGCTTCTCCCTCTGCCTGTGTCTCTGCCTCTCTCTCTCTCTCTGTGTGACTATCATAAAAAAAAAAAAAAAAAATTTAAAAAAAGTCTTCCTTCAGCTGTTGCCGGCCGTCTGCGGGGTCGGCCCATACCCGCAGGTAGCCCCGGTGTTCGGGCTCGTCCCGTGCTTCCCTCAGGGCTTCCTAATGCTGAACAAGCAGAAGTGAGTATCTGTCCTCTCACCCCCACTTCCTTTTTTTTTTTTTTTAGACACACGAGCCAGCAGGTCTTACACACACTTTGCAGCGGTGGGTGCCCTGTGCGAAGGTTTCACGGGCACGCAGCTCCCTTGCTCTCCTATAGCTGGCGTGTCCTGGTGTCGGGAGGGGCCAGCGCATCCCACCGGCCCGTGCTGAGGGACAGTTAGGGGTCCCAGGCCTTGGTGACACCGGCTCGGCTTCCGTAACGTCTACACTTGACCAGCGCAAGCTTATCTGCGGGATAAATTCTCAGAAGTGGGCCTGCTGAGTCCAAAGGACCACGTGGCGTGATTTTGACGGTTAGTTGGGTTCCCCCATAGCTCTGCCGACGGAGGGTGTCATCAGATGCTTCGATTTTTAACAATTGGATAAACTTAAATGTTCTCTTGCTTTAAAAGAGAAAACCCTTCATCACATTCCCATTGGGCTGGGATAGAGTCCAGCTTCCTTGGGCCGTCGGGGGTCGGGGGGGCGGGCACAGCATTGTCCTGCCTCAGGGGCCTCCTGCCCGCCAGGAAGGCAGATGCAGGAGCAAGTCAGGGTCGCACGGACTCGGTGCTCCCACAGCCGCGAGAGAAGAGGGAGGCTGCTCGGAGAAGGCAGCGTCTGAGCTAACCTTGGGCCACAGGTCGTAGTTTGACGGGTGTTAGTGGGGAGAAGAGCGGGGCCCGAGCGCCCGTCCAGTGGACAAAGCCTGGGACAGGTGAGCAGTCTGGGAGGCCGGAGGACCCGGGAGGTGACCTGAGGGGCCTTGAGGCTGGTCCCGGCAGGCCTTGAATGTAACCCGTAAGAGCTGCGCTTAAACTCGTGAATGATAAACGCCTGAAGCCTTGGGGGAGACTCTTGATTCAAAGTGAGAGCCTCCCTCAGTGGCTTACGGGAAAGGAGATTGATTGGCATAAGAAAGAGATCTAGGTGTGTTCAGCTTCAGGCACCGCTGGATCCAGGGGCTTAAGTGACGTTATCAGAAATTTGACTTCTATCCTGAGGTCTGCTCTCCTCTGTTTTGGCCTCACTCCTAGGTAGGCTCTCGGCTTTCCTCCCACGATGTGGAAATAATGGTCAAAAGAGAGTCTATCTTTGCCAGAATCCCAGCAAGTCCCCAGGAAGACACTCATTGGACTGACTTGGGCGGGGTGTCCAGCCCTCAACAGAGCACTGCGGCCCGCAGGCGGAATGCGCTGATTGGGCGACCCTGGGTTACAAGGGGGGGTAACGTAAGGGGGTAATCGGGGCAGTGTGCGCGGGGGACGGTGGCCAGCTTCTGCCCACAGGTCTGGGATGGGGGAAGATCCTCAAAATAAAAATCGAGGCACGGAGACCAGAAGAGGGAAGGATGAGCGTGTATGAAGGACAGATCAAAGGTGGGCGAGCCACGGAGGAGACGGTCAAGTCTGCACAGAGGATGGGGGAACCGGAGGAGGCTCCCCGGGCACCCCTCTGCGGAGCCTTGAAGGGCGGGGCGGTGCGAAGGCTAGGCCTGAGCCCCCCAAGACGCGGTGGAGGGTGGACCCTCGGCCCCCAGAGGCTGGCCTCATATGCACATCCGTCCGGAGCGGCTAGCATTTCACAGGCCTCCGTGGGGCCTTGAATGCCAACGGCAATGGTGTTTAGCCCACTGAGCAGGTGTGACCGGCACCTGAACTCCGCTGGGCGCCCCAGGAGGCAGAGGACACTGTTCTTCGGTGCGTCTTTCTCGGCAGTGGCCGGGGCCGCCCCACGGGTGCTGCTCCTTTGGTTCACCCGGCGGGTTGCATGTCACTCTGAGCCGGGTGCCCGGTCCTGGGCCAGCAGGTTGCCCCTTTCTGAGTCTGCTGCCCCAGGGAGGCTCTGGCTTCATCCCCTCTAAAGTCCAACAAACCCCTTGTTTTGTGCCCTAACAGCGGCCTGGGAGGCAGTCCTTCGGCCCCAGGCGGCCTGTGTCTGGTGGACCAGCTCCCCAGAGGCGAGGACAGTGGTCCTCAGGCTCCGCAGGGACCCCTCCGCCAGCCCCGCCCCATAGCTTCGGGCCGTATCCCTCACCGCCCTCTGGTTCTTTTACCAAAGCTCCTTTCCCGGCACGAGGTAAGGTCCACGAGGTCGGGGTGGGTGTCTGCCCTCCTGCATCCCCGTGCCCGGCCCACGGCGGGTGCGCAGGAAGTCCCCGCGCCGTGGAGCTCCAGCGGGCATCCGGTACGTGAACAGTGACGAGAACAAGACTGGCAGGGCACGGCCGCCGCGGGAGGGCAGGGACGCAGGGGCCTCCTTGACTTCAGGAGACTCCCGTCCCACCGGCGTAGCAGTGGGGGGTCAGGGCTCTGGGCGTCACTCTGTGCCCTGCCCCGTCCCCAGGCTGAATCATCGTCCAGAGCTTGCTCACGGCCCCCGGGCAGGGCTGGGGCTCGCCCTCGGGCGCTGGACTGTCAGCTCTGGGCCCGGAGCTCCCTTCCCTCGGGGCAGCACGCAGGTGGGGGACGGCCACTGAGGGCAGTGGGTCGGGGGCCCTGGAGTCAGACGCGGGGCCTGCCCAGGAATGCTGCGGGAGTGCCCAGGAATGCAGGGAAAGGACCAGGACGCGGCAGGCGCCCCCAAACAAGCGGCCTTCATCAGGATGTCCCGGCCTCCAGGGGAGGAGGGGGAGAAGCAGCGGCTCAGGGAACTTCTGCAGGTGACGGGTGCTCCCCGGCACCCCGAGCTGAGCAAGGGCGTCTCGTGGACGCTCAGCCAAAGTGCACGGACCCCCGAGCTGTGCGTCAGCAGCAAAGGGAGGTCAAGGTTCTTGCAAGGGGCTGGCGCCCCCGGGGCCCTGCGAGCCGCTCCCGGACACGAGAAAGGGGCACTTGTTTATCGGCAACTGGATGGCCCAGTGTGTGGCCCCGGGGAGTTGCCCACACCCTCCCCCTGCCCCAGGACGGAGGGGGCAGAGCGTGACTGGCCGGGGGCTGGACAGGTGCAGGGCCTGAGGGACCGGGACAGGTCAGTTCCCGTGAGGAAATGAAGGCCTGGAGTTGAGACGTCCCCGCAGAGGGCGAGCGTGGGGGGGGGGGGCAGGGTGCTGCCCGCATCTGCCTCCCCCTACCCGCCCCCCCCCCCACCCGGGCCCAGGTGCTCATCTGTAGGCTGTGGACCGGCTCCCGGGGCAGCCTGAGGGTCACCAGGGTTACCTAGTGGGCAGCCCGTGCCCGGGGCAACGGAGACACCGAGGCGCCCACAACACTCTGAAAAAAGCAGAGGCCGAGAGGGAGGAAGAGGATGGTTTCTTCAGAGGCAACATCTACGTGAGGGTCTCTACAGACGGGCATCACCGGGCTGCGGGCAAACCATCTGCACCGACTCCGCCTCCGCGCTAGGCCAGGTGACGACGGGATTGCTCGAGCACGTCCTGGGGGGTCTGGTCACCTTGCCAGCCGCCTCCCGGCCCCGCTCCCACCCGAACCCCCCCAGAAGCCGGCCTGTTCCTCCCACGGCGGCAACCACCAGAAGGGACGCCGGCCCGTGCCCCCGAGCAGCCCCCTGGGGGCTGTGCACCCCACGTGTGACCTGCCCCCGGGCCTCCGTGCTCCCTGCTGGGCCTCCGGGGGCTCGGCCTTCACTGAAGGCCACCAGGCAAGCGTTCAGGGTGACGAGCGTCCATCCCGGGGCCTCTGGACTTGACCACCAACCTGAGCGTCCCCGCCACCAGGCCTTGCTCCTGTCCTCCCGGAGGCTGTGACCCTTAGTGCTTGAGCGCAGCCCTGGGGCAGACTGGCTGCGGTCCCGTCTGGCCCCACTGCGACCGGCTGTGTGACCCAGCCCGTCCGTCTCAGGGCCTCGGCTTCCCCATCCGAACGGCGGGAGCGCCAGCACGCACTCCGGATGGCGGACGGGGGAGCAGAGGCGTGCCGGGCCCTGCCTGTCCTGGGGTGAAACGTGTCCCCCCAAGATGCACCGAAGTCCTAACCCTGGTGCCTGGGACCGGCGCCTACTTGGAGACAGGGTCTCTGCAGGTGACCACGTGGCGTCTCGGGGGTGAGCCCTGACGCGACACCACTGTGTCCTTGGGAAGGGACGGTGGGCACGTGACGACGGAGGCAGAGACGGGACTGACGTGTCTGCGAGCCAGGGCCTCCCCGACCCGGGCGGCTGGGAGAAAGGCCTGGAACCGACTCCCGCAGAAGCTCCAGGAGGAGCCACCCTGCCCACACCCTGATTCTGGGCCTCCAGCCTCCACAGCTGAGCGTCGGTCTGTTGTTTAAGCCCCGCCAGGCGGCTCCAGATCCCGAGGGGGACGTGGGGTACGGTAACCGGTGCCATGAATTGCTCGGGGTCTGGCTTCGGAGCCGCCGAGTCCAAAGGTGTGCTGCTCCCCCTACACGTACGGAGACCCCACCTGGTCCCAGGCGGCACCTCTCCTTGCAGACCCAGCCCCCCAGTTAGTATTTACAGACGACCAGGCGAGCTTGCCTGGGGGCCACCCATGACATCCGTCCCACCCTCAGGGCTCCGAGGTTCCAGCCCAGCCTGTGTCCGGCCTCCTCATGCCCAGGGGGCAACGTCCACCCCATGGGGGCATAGTACCTGGCACACCAGAGGTGCTCACAGGTGTCCGCCTTTCGCTCAGGCCATGATCCCAGGGTCCTGGGGTCGAGTCCCTGCTCCAGGGAGCCTGCGTCCCCCCGCCCCGCCCCTCTCTAATAAATACAATCTTTTTAAAAAAATGCCCGAGGTAATGAGCCAGACGAGGCCCTTAAGAAGGTGCATCTACTGAGCCGCACCCCCACCCCCTCCCCGAGGCCCCCAACCTTGCCTGGGCAGGCAGGGGCTCCGGGACCGGGGTCCCTGGGGGCACCCTGTACCCACCTCCATCTCCGTCCAGGCCCAGCCCCACCCCTCGTGCCAGGTCCTGGCTGAGCACCGGCGACCCTGTAGCTACTACAACGTGAAGAACGCGGTGGAGCCAGCGGTGCTTGCAGTGCTCGTGTTAGTGGCGGCGGCCGGCAGTGTCACTGCCACAGGAATCCCTGCGGCACAGCCAGCAACCCCCGGGGCCGCCTCCCCCAAGTCCACCCCTGGAGTCGAGGGGGGAGACGGGGGCTCGGGTCAGTAGGAAGCTGCGCCGGGCCCCGCAGCTCCCGGGAGGAGCAGCCCCTGGCGGCTGGGGCTGGGGCAGGACATGCAGAGCCCCAGGCCGGGCCCTGCACTCGCACCAGGACCGGGAGGCCTGGGAGGGACACAGGACCAGCCAGCGCTGGCGCCAGGGAGCGGGGGGCGGGGAGGCGGGGGGGGCTGCGAGACCCCTGCCCTCGGACCGCTGTGCTCTTCCTGCAAGTTCCCCGAGGGAGGCGCGGAGGCAGCCCAGCCACGTGTCAGTCCACCCGCCGCCCGGTGCCTCAGTGTTCACGTCTGTAGGACGGGGGCCCCGTGACGCCCCCACGGGAGAGCTGCGGGCAGCGCTGAGGCACTACGAGAGGGTCACCCCTGGGGCACCCGGCACGGAGGGCGCCGGCTCTCCCGCCGTCGCATGGGCTGGTGGCTGGTTTCCCACGGGCCCCGCACCGAGCGACGCGGCCTGTCCAGCCCGGGCCCGGGCCAGCTGCCTCGTCCCACACCCGCCGGACCCAGGGAGCGCCAGTCGGGGCCCGGCGCCGGGGCTATAGGGAGGCCCCAGCGGGCAGCGGGATCTTGTAGCCGCTCCGGAGCAGCGCGAGGCAGGCGGCCAGCCCCAGGGCCCCCGCCAGGAGCACGGCGCCCAGGGCCTTGAGGAAGGAAGTCCTGGTCCGGGTGAAGGAGCCGGGGGCCATGACGCCGAGCAGGGCCGTGCTGACCGTGAGCGTGTAGAGGATGGACACGCCTGTGTTGAGCGCCACGATCTTGCCGAACTTGGCAAACGGGGCGATGATGCAGAAGAAGAGCGGCACCGTGGCGATGACCGTGGTGAGGGCGCTGGACACGATGGCCACCCCCACGTGCCGCACGGCCTCCAGCGTCCGCCACTGGCGCTGCGAGTGGGCGTCCTGCGTGCGAGGTGAAGACAAGGCTGGGGCCGGGGCCCTGACGCGCCGGCGGGGCCCCTCCCTGCCTGGGGCCGGCGCGCTCCCAGGCGCCCCAGGTTTGCTGCCATAGACGGGGCCGCGACGGCACCTCCGCCCCGGCTCGGCGGGAAGACGCGCCTGACGAGGGCGCACAGACCGCGTGAAGGCTGCGGGGACCCCAGGCTGCGGCCGGCGTGCGCAGCAGGTCCTCGTAAACGGCCCTGGCTGGCGCGGGTTTCCTTCTCTTGACCAAAAGCAGCTAAAAACATAGCTGGTTTGAGGTACGTTCATGAATGTTTCGCGCCAATTAGGTAAAAAACATACGAGACCCAGCGCTGGTGCTGGCACTGAGCGCACGAGGTCCGGAGGGGCGGTGGGGGCCCCGGGCAGGGCCGGGGACACTCGGACGCAGGGAAGCAGGGAGGCCGTGGCCGCCGTCCGCCCGCACCCGCCTGCTCGCTAGACACAGGCGGGAGGGAGGCGCCCAGGGCCCACTGCGCTGCCCTGGCCCAGCGGCCTTTGAACCTGGGTCCCCTGGGCACGGAGATGAGGCGTGAAGACCTCAACCCGGGGCCGTCCCGCCGGCTCAGGGACCCCTTCGCGGCACCGGGGACAGGGCGCGTGCTGGGCACGGCCGGCAGGGTGCTCACCTCGGCCTGGTTGGGGGGCAGGTTCTCTCCGGCCAGCAGGTAGCCCTCAACCAGATGGACGCAGTAGTCCACGGAGGAGCCGACGAGGATGGACAGGGAGATGGCCTCGACGGCGCCCATCTCCCAGCCGCTCCAGTACATGATGGTCACCACGAGGCAGACGATGCCTGCAGGGGCAGGGCAGGGACGGGCAGGCGGCTTGCACCCGGCCTCACCCACACAGTCCTGGAGGGCGGCGGGCGAGCCCAGAGGGCCCCGGGAACAGGCGACGCCTACGGTGGGGCCCCCGCCTCTGGTGACAGGAGGGATCAGGAGGGCCAGGCTCCGGGGGAGGGCAGGTGCAGCAGCAGGTCACTGGGCCAGGAGCGACCACCCAGCGACACCCGGGTCCCTTCCAGGAGGACAGACTGGGGGGCCGGTCCTGTGAGCATCTGTTACAGAGGGTCCTTCTGCCTGGGGGCGGGGGCTGGGAAACCTTCACTGAGGACATGGACAGCCAAGGGTGGGGAGGAGCCTGCTGGCCTGCACCCCCGCCCCTCCTGGCCCCACGGCCTGATGCCTGCCCCCGCCCCCCCGACATACCCAGGATACTCAGGAGCACGGGCAGCAGGAGCAGCACGTGGGTGGTGAACACGGCCACCGCGGCCACACAGATGAGCAAGGACAGGGCCAGGCCGTACAGGGCGCTCTGCACCCCTGGAAGGCAAGGGCAGAGGGGCCTCAGCCGGGCTTCCACGGGTGGGCGGTCACAGCCAGCTGGTCTACTCCCTGGGCCGTACGAGGACCCACCCGCGGGCCTCCAGGGCAGGCCCTCGCCAGGATGGCAGGCACGACGCGGGCCACCTCCCCACCTCCAGGCCTGGGGACGCGGGGGAGCGGGGGGCTGGGCTGCCGCTTGCCTATGATCTCCATGAAGATCTGCTTCCAGTGCTCACAGGTCTGGAAGCCTCGGCGCAGGGCCGAGCCCTCGGGGAACGTCTGCAGCTGCTGCTGGAGGAAGCTCTCCCAGCGCAGGTAGTCCGAGTACGTCTGGAAGGAGGACTTGCCCTTGTACGTGGTCTGGGGGGCACACGAGCCGGTGAGATGGGGGCAGCGCCCACTCCCCCTGCCAGGTGACGGCTGGGCCCCCGGCCACCTCCGAGCAGCCATGTGCGGGCAGCAGGTCCTGGTGCAACCACAGCGCCCGTCCCTTTCCAACAGGCCCAGTGGCCGCTCCCGGAGCCCCCAAGCGCTCGGCTCCCGCCCGGGCCCACACGGCGCCCCACCCGCACGGCCACTCCCGGGTTCCAGCTCGCCCAGGAAAGCTTCCTGAAGCCCCAGATGTGCTGGGCTCTGCCGGGCTCGGGCCTCCCTGGGAGCTGCGGCCCCCGCCCAGCGGCCTCCCGGTCTCCAGCCCCGTGGGGGCCTTCGGGGGCATGGGGGAGACCGGGACCCCCACCCTTCTAGGACCTGCCCCGGGCGCTCACACGCCCACTTCTGGGCTCCCCGAGCGCAGCCCAGGCTCCAGGGTGTCCGTGGGCACGGGTGTGTGTGAGCGTCCATGGGGTCGGCGTGGAAGGGACATCCCGCTGTGTGGATGCGCCTGAAGGGCTCCGTCCTCCCTGAACCACCCAGGGCTTCAGCCCTCGAGAGGACGGGGATTGTGACACGGGAGGCGGCCACGCTGGGGGAAACGAGCTGGCAGGGACCGGGGGCGGCCCCGTTCAGGAGCACCAGTATCCGCGTGGCGCAGGCCTGGGGCGGGTGGCGCGGGGCCAGCGGGCGACGTAAGTACACTCGGTACCACTGAGCTGCACTTCAGAAACGTTAAGACGGTCCACTCTGACATGCGGATTTTGCCCAATTAAAAAACCTGCCCGGGGCTTTGAAGTGGGGTCTCCGTGGCCTGGGGCTCCCTGGAGGGGGACCCGGAGGGGCTCTGGGGGCCTCTGGACTCTGGCCTGGTGCGTCTGTGGTGGGAAGGAGAGCAGGGCTGGAGGCCAGAGACTGAGCTGGTTGTCACTCCCGCGTCCGTACGGGACGGCACAGCTGCTTCCCGGGGATGGCGGAGCCCCCTCCTCAGGGAGGAGCCTGAGGCCGGCCGGGAAGAGGGATTTGCCAAGGAGACGCGGAGCACACCAGGATCAGAGCCGGACTGGGCCCGGGTCTCCGCACGCGGCGGCAGGTGCAGGCTCAGGACCACGGGGCCGCAGACACCCAGATCAGGTGCGCTGGCCCTCGTGTGTGCGTGTGGGTGTGCACGTGTGCGGGTGTGCACGGGGGCCTCCCCCCTTGGGCAGGGTCCAGGGAGCCTCGGCATGACAGAGGAAGTAGTGAGGTGCGTGCACCGTGCATGGCTGGTCCTGGCTCCCGAGCTCTCCCGGGGGAGGCCCAGCACCCGGCCCCCCCCCCCCCCCCCCGAGAACGTCCGGGACTCCCAGCAGCGCAGCGGCATCCCAGCCCGGAGGCCACAGAACAGACCCCAGGCTGGTGGGAACAGCCTCCGTGGAAGAAAGGGCAGCGCTGTGCTCAGCTGCCTGGTGTGACGCTTGACGCCGACACACACAAGCTGTGACCTGCGGGGAGTCCCCTCACCTCTTGGCTGCTGTATCCGCCCCCCAAGAGCAACCCCCGTGATCTGGGCCAGGGGCTGGGCCTCGGGACACACGCGAGGTGAGCACTGGGCCCGGGGGCCACCGCGAGCTCACCGACTCAAAGGCCATGGAGATCCACTGCACCCGGCCCTCCTTGACGCCCACCGCGCCGTGGGACAGCTGCCCCGGGAGCAGGTTGGGCTCGGGCAGCTCCCTGCACTCGGGGTGCAGCATCTGCAGGAAGGAGGAGGTGCTGTAGCCTGCAGGGAGAGGGGCAGACAGGTCGGGCCGGGGACCCCGCAGAGCACGGCCCTGCCCGAACTCCCAGCCTGGACTCTGGCCTGCGGCGGCGCTGCAAGGAAACCTCCACAGTCGGTCGCCATCGGGTGGACAAGGGCACCGGGCGTGACCGTGCCAGGTCACCTGTGCCAACCCCTGCCCTGGCTCCTGCAGCTGTGCCCACACACCCGGCGCTCGCCCCCGCACACGTGCAGCTCGGCACCAATTCGTGCTGATGCACAACACGGCTCCAGAGGCCTCACACACCCTCACCCGGTGTGGACAGACCGGCAGACGCACCCGCAGGACCCAGGCCAGGCGCCCGTGCCCTCGCGCTGTGTGCCCTTGGAGCAGCACGGCCTCCCCAGGCTGTCCTCCCTCGGACGCACCTGAGGGCAGGCACTGGGCCCCGCCCGGCTTCACCAGCTCCGAGTTCCCCGCGATGGCCTTGCACAGGCGACACAGGTGCCCGAGTTCTTTGAAGAGATCAAAGCCGCTGTCATAGACGACGCTGCCCTTTCCCGAGGAGACACAAGCGGGCGCGGGCGGCTCAATGAGTCGGGAATGTGGTCCTGGGAAGAACCCCAGAGCTCCCCGCCGCAGCCACACACACACACACACACACACACACACACACACACACACACACGCATGCGCCAGGTTGGAGCCCCGGCAGGTGGCCTGACGTCCCTGCCCAGGCCTGCTCTGTCCTGCTCCACCAGCACCTTCTGCTCCCATCGCCACCCACCCACCACGGGGCCCCTGGGCTCACCCCTGCTTTGAGTCACACACTCCTTTTTCTATTTGTAAAGATTTATTTGAAAGAGTGAGCGAGCAGGGGGGAGGGGGGAGGGAGGGGGACAAGCAGGCCCTGCTGAGCACGGAGCCCGACTCGGGGCTCGATCCCAGGACCCTGGGACCATTACCTGAGCTGAAATGAGGAGTCAGAGGCTCAACAGACTGACTCATGCTCTCACCAGGGCTTCCTGCCATCTCCTGGCTCTGCCCAGCCAAACCCCCGAGGTCCCTCACCTGCCGCGTCCGCTCCCCCCTTCCCACCCTCCTCTGAACACCTGGGGGCTCCCGGTCAGGACTGAGCACACGGATCTCCAACCACCCGGCTCCCGAGTTACCTTGGGTGTGAACCCCGTACACCCCGTACACCCAGACCGACCGCTCGGGGCAGGAGCTCTGACCGCACGGGCTCGGCCCCACCCCGAGCCGCAGGGACCCAGCAGCTCCTCAGTTTCTCTGCCTCCAGACACTCAAGAGGCCAGCCCAGGGCACCACGCAGCAACCCAATGCAGTGGGGGCTGTGGGCGCGGGGGGGGACCTCCCGCAGGGAGGGTGCAGGGGGGCAGTCTACACACTTGCATCTCCCTCGGCTCCGTTCCAGCCCCTCAACACAAGGGGCAACCAGCTCGGGCCCAAAATGTACCCAGAGTCCTGGGTGATCCTGAGCTCAATCCCGAAGGCTGTCCCCAGGACCCGCGGTGGCCGCGTCTGGGCCTCGTGAGCTGTGCAAGGAGCCAGAGGGCATGTGGGGCGCTGGGCTGGTGGCCTCCCGGGCGGCTGTGCCCCAGCTCCTTGGAGCTGCCGGACCTGGGCCCACGTACCGGGTCTCCGATGACATGGTTGTCCACCTGCCGCGTGCGGTTGATGCCGATGATGCCGAAGACCACGAAGACCATGGCCCCTGTGTCCACCAGCGGCCGCACGGCTGGCTTCCCGCAGCCCGTGTTCACGCAGGGGTTGAAGCCGAAGGTGGCCGAGAGGCGGGCCTTGGGCGCTGCGGGGGGAGTCACATCCGTGTGGGGCCGGGCCCGGCCTCCCAGGCCCCGCGGCAGCCTCCCTGCACGTACCTTTCTCGCTGGGCACGTAGAAGAAGCCTTTGGTGGGGCCGTCGGGGCTGGAGCTGAGCAGGCAGCCGGGAGGGGCCGCGCACACGCGCCCGTGGAAGGGAGGCTTGTGGGACTGAGCGAAGTACACCTTCCTGCGGAGGCAACGGGGCCCGGCTGAGGCGGGAAGGCACGCACGGCCCCCACGTGAGAGGGCGGGAGGGTGGGGGGGGCTGCACCGGGTGGGGGTTGGCGGGTCCCTGTGGTCTCACCACAGCCGGGACATACCATGCGCCTGCTCAATGGCCTCCCCATCGCATGAAGGGTGGAGACCAGGAGCCTCCAGGCCACCCCCAGGGGGTGCGAGCGTCCCCAGAGGGCCCCGGCTGCCTCGCGTCCCCGCTCGGGAGCACGCCCGCCTGAACCTCAGCCGGGGCTGAGCCTCAAGGTTCCGTGGGAAGCAGAGGCTCTGTGGTTGGCCTGTTCGCCCCTGGACCTGATGTGGCCCCAGGTTCTTTCTAGAAGGTTCTAAGCTCGTGTGGGCAGCCTGATCCCGCTGCTGTGTGTGCACAGGGTGAGCCGAGCCCTGGGCTCCAGAAGCACAGGCAGGGGGACCCGCAGCCCCTGAGCCGAGGTACCTGGGCCGGGAGGGCCCAGCGAGCCATCACGGCCACCTCTCCCCATGGGGCTTCGGGGCTGTGTGGGTGCCCGGCACCCGGAGGCCGCGCTCTGTTGGGGACCAGAGCCCCGCGTGTCAGCAGCGCAGGGCCCGCGGCCACAGCGTCCCTCCTTGCGGAGCGGGGCCCGCGCCATCGTTTGCAAGGATGCTGTGGATGACCGGCTACCCGCTGTCCCCCCGCAGCCGCCTGAGGCCGGAGCCACATCTGTCCTGGTCACCCCGTACCCCCGGCACCAGCACGGTGCCCGCACACGTCGGCACCCCAGGTTTGTTCCAGGAACCATGGGATCGGCCTCAAGGGACACACAAACGCGGGGCCCTGGCAGAACACGGGGCGCCCGGCTGCTCGGAGCCCGTCTTCCCGGGAGGAGCACCAGGAGCTGCGCATGCAGGTAAACACAGACGCGGCCGCTCCGGAGTCCTCGGTCCTGCGTCAGGGGCGAGGGCACGTTGGTCAAATACTGAATTAACCATGTACAGAGCGTGAGGACGGCGCCCGGAGAGGAGGTGCAGCGCGGCCGCACCCCCTCGTCCGGCGAGTGCTCGCTGAGACCTGGGGGCCGACCCTGCACCGGGTGCTGGGGACACAGCGGGGGAGACGGGCAGGTCCCTGCTGCACCTGAGAGGCCTCAACCCCGCGGCAGAGCGATTCCAGGGCCGGGGGGGCCGGGAAGGGGGAACGCCGCGGGGGGCCGCGTGCTTCTCCCCGGGACGGGGCTCGGGCAGGGACCGGCCCTCCCAGGGGGACGTCGTGCCCCCGGAGCCAGGGAAGAGCCTGGCAGGCAGGGCGCGGGGGGCGCAGGCTGGGGACGGGAGCTGCCCAGGGCACGGACGAGCAGCAGAGCCGCGGGAGGCGGGCCCGGCCGAGAACCGGCTGAAGGCGGGTGGGCGAGGACGTGCCCGGCCCGAGGTGCCCGAGGTGCCCCAGGTCCCGCGGGCCGGCGCAGGCCGCTACCTGGTGTGCTGCTGCTCCTTGGCGGCCGCGTAGAAGCTGAAGTCGAACTTCCAGCCCCGCTTGGCGTCGCAGGCCAGGGTCGTCACCATCCACCTGCGGGAGGGGCTCGCCGGCTGGAGCAGCCCTACTGTAGACATACAAGCGGTCAGCTTCTTGGTGAAGTTACCCAAAGGCGCTCTATACACCTACGCAGTGGATCAACAGAGACAAGACTCGTGACTCCGGGGCTCGGCCGCCCCGCAGGCCCCGCCCCTCCCAGCGGCCGGGGCAGAGGCTCCGGGGGCCTGGGTTCGAGTCCGCACACCGGGCAGATGCTCCTCCTGTCTGAGCCTCCGCTGAGCACGTCCTGGGCCGGGGCGGAGCGGGGCCCTGAGCCCGCAGCAGCCGGGGCCGCGGCCTGGGCCACCATGAAGGGGTGGGGTGAGAGGATCGGTGGGGGGGGGGGGTAGACGTCCGCTGGGGCTTCGTGAGGGGCCGGCTTTGTGCACGTTGCAGGGGCAGCTTTCTAGGCCCAAACCGTGGGGCGGCCTCAGCCGTGTCATCACTCAAAGGGAAATGTGACCCCTCAACAAGCTGACTGTGCCCCTGGACGGCACAACTTGTCAAAGAAATGGACGATTCCTGAGGGCGACACGGGAGGCCGGCCCTGGGAGGCTGTCCTCTGGGGGCTGGAGCACTTCCCGTGTCCCGTGTGCTTCGTCCCCCACAGGCCCCCCCCCCCAGCTGCACCCCACTTCACAGAGGACGACAGGGAGGCTCAGAGAGGTGAAGGATCTGCCCAGACACAGATTACAAATGGCAGCAGGACTCGAACCCAGGTCTGGCTGCCTGGAAGCCCCTGCTGGCCCCTCTGCAGGGGCCACAGACCCGGCTGGGGGGTGGTCACGTGCCTCCAGCTGCTCCGTCCTCACAGACCCTGCCTCCCCCCTCCACGTGGTCAGCCCCCTGCCCAACCCGGTGGTGCTTGGCACGGCAGCCCCGCTCACCTGGAAGGAGGGCACCTCCCCGTCCCCGGGGGACACGATCTGCCACGGGGCGGGCAGGCTGGCGTTGAGGGAGAACCTGTACACGGCCGGGTGGCCTCTACTCTTCATCTTGGAGACATACACGGTGCCTGGGGAGTCTGGGAGACAAGCAGGGGTGGGGGGGCTGCACGGTCACCGTGCCGGCCTCCCCCGACCCAGCGCGGCCCCCCTCGGTTCCTCTTGCAGACAGAGCCTGCGGCGCTGATCGGGGGTGTGGGGTGGACGTGGGGATGCAGCGAGCTGAGGGGCTTGGCAGGGACGGGCCGCGTGGGGGTGAAGAGCTGCCACAGGGCTAGGGCAGTGGTGCTGCAGCCCGAGAGGGGAGAAGGTGAAGGGGGGGCTGGAGCTGCGAAGGACGATGGCAGGCACAGAGGGCTGGTGGGGTGACCGGGACACGCACGACTCCTGCATGTGCCCCAGCATCCCACCTCTGAGGGGGCCCTGGGCAGGGAGGAGCCGGCCCCGGGGGCTCGGGATGGGTCTGGCACACACGGCGGGATCCTGGGTGCCGGAGGCCTGGCTGGGACGGCGGCAGGAGGGGATGCCAGCGTTCGGAGCTGGGGGATAGTGGGCAGCGCCCCGAGTTCACCCCCCAACCCAACCCCTTCTCAGTGACCCCCAAGAACAGACTCTCGTTCTCACAGGGGAACCAGAGCATGAACAGAACGTGCTCTCCCCACGGGCCCCGACACCCCGGCAGGGGGTGAGATCTCCCGAAGCCCCCACCCCAGCCAGACCACACTCCCCACTAACCCTGTGGGGTGGCCTCAGTCCGGCTGGCCCAGGGGACCCCTGAGCCCCGCTTCTTCTTCTCCAGGGACGTGCGGATGTTGTTCTGCAGGCTGTGGGGCTTCTCCTGGAACAGACCTGCCCCCACATCCCGTTAGGGACAGCGGCAGGGGAGGGCAGAGCTTGAGAGAGACGGCAACCCTAGCGACACGGGACATGGGTCCCTCGGCTTGGGGAGGGTGACAGGGGTCTGAGACACTGGATGCCACGGAAAACAATGCCAAATGCTGAATTTGCAGGAATCTTAAGGCAGAAGGAAGGCACCTGTCAGCTTCGTCCAGGGACACTCTGACGCCTTCCCTCCTCGTCCCTGCCATGCCCCAAGACCTCCTCCGGCAGCGGGGCGACACCAAACCAACAGGGCGGCAGGAAGGCCGAACGGGAGGCTGCATCTCATGCACTGAGCTCCTGATAAACGCTCGGTGAGTGGAACGATCAGAGACGGAACCTCAGCAACCAGTGGAGACCACAGGACACCGTCCTCTTTTGCCTCAATCACTGGGGATGAATCTTCTGTTTTCTTTTGTTGTCATTTAATAAGAAGTTTTACACCTTCGAAGATGCAATCGTCACAATACTCCTAGAGGTATGACCCCAGTGACAGGAGAAAGCAGAGGTCGGGGAGGTCCTGTGCCCTACCCAGGGAGCGAGAGGCACAGCCTCATCTGGGTCCAGCCTTGGCCCTGAAAGCCCTTTTCACTACAACACCATCAGGTCCCCGAGGGCAAGAGCCCCGAGGGCCGGGGGCCGAACTTGGGGGCGCCCTGGGTCTCCTCCAGACGTCTCCAGGAGCTTCGGCCCCAGCTGTGAGTCGGGGGAGTGGCTTTTCGACAGTGGGCCCTGAGGGGTGGCAGGTGGCCTCACGGCACGGGTGATGATGGAGTCTGGTGCCTGTGCCCAGGGGGTGGGAGGGGACCCGGGGCTGCGGCCGGGGCTGGCTCCAGTTCAGGAGGGGCCTTCGGGCTCCTCTCTGAGCTGCGGCCGATTATCACGCGTGGGCTAAGGCCCTTACCGAGGGGAGGCCGGGATAACGTGAACGCCGCCCTAATTAAGTGGAGGCAATTACAGCACCAGCGGACCTTCTCCTAAGAGCCTGAGCGCTGACCCGGCAGCTCCTACGGGTTCTCACTGACCTGGCCACGTGGAGTGACCTGGGGCCAACCTGCCCGGGCCTCGGCGCCCGTGTCCTGAGGGCCTGCACCAGACCACTCACCTCCTCGCTCGTCCCCGACGCCCACTCCATCATCGGATCCTCCGGATTCCACCTCCTGGCACCTCCCGACTCCACTGCCTCCCACCTGGTCTCCCGCCCGCCCCACACAGCGCCTGGAGACTCGGTCACGGCCCTTGTCCGCTCAGCACCCCCAGTGGCTCCCCCGGCAAACAGAGTAACACGCAGAGCGCTCACTCCGGCGCTCCGTTCCGGCCGGGTCCACCCGGCTGGCCTCAGCGCCTGCGACCAACTCTCAAACTTGGCCCCAGCCTTGTCCTCCTGGGTGCTTCCCTCTGCCTGGCCCTCTTCTCTTCTCTCTCAGCCTGGCTAGCTCCTTCCCTTTCCTTGAGTCTCAGCTTAGATACAGCCTCCTCCAGGAAGCCTTCGTGATGCTGAGCTCCCCAGGCTCCCCGTTCTTCTCTTACAACCCTGGCCCGCCCCTGGCAGGCAAATGCACTCCCCGAGCTCGGGAAGCCTGTCCTACCCACTATGGTTTCCCAAGCACCCGGTAAATACCCGTCTCAGGAAATGGGAAAACACTGAGGCTCAGAGGCACAGGGATGTGCTGAGGTTGCACAGTGACAGGAAGCCTGGACCTCGCATCTCTCACAGCCCCACGGTTTTTGAGGCCTGAACTCCAAAGGGAGCAGGAGCCCCAGGGGACCCCCCCGACTGAACTCTCACCTGAACAGGTGATGCAGGATATGCCCTCCGCGCTCAGGTTGTACTTGAGATCCAGCAGCACCTGGATGTTGGTATCAGGCCGGAAGAGCAAGGGGGCCCGGCTGGCGGGGCGGAGCCGGCTGGCAAACACCAGGGACAGGATGAGGACGGAGACGAAGAGCCCTGCCAGGAAAGGATGCACATGCATACCAGGCGGGGCCGGGCCCGGGGGCATTCACGGCCCTGGGTCAGAGATGCTCCCTTCACGGGGGGGGGGGGGGGGGGGGCTCCCCAGGGAGCCGGCCCGCGGTGAAGCCTGTCAGGGACTGGCCATCCGGGTGGGGGTCAGGGCTGGCCGCTACCTGCGTCACGTGGGGGTCAGACTATAAGCTACGAGCGCACAGTCTTGGACACTGAGCAGTTTACCAGGAGCCGGCACGTGCAGCTGATCCACGGCCTCAGACACCGCCGGCAATTACGGGAACAGCACCCAGTGTTTGCTGAGCCCCCCTGCATGCCACGCGCTGCCCTGAGCTCCGCGCCTGCACGGGCCTGCCCTGCCACTGCCTTAGTGCAGACGCTGCTCTTATCCCCAGCTGCGGGAAGGAGGCGAGGCTCTGGCTGACGCGGCCACGGTCGACCGGCCGGTACATGGGAGAATCAGGATTCCAACCCGGCTGAGCGGCTCTGACTCAGGGCGCAGGCATTAAGTGCTCTGCTCCACCGCCCGGGCGGGGGGGGGGGGGGGGCCGCACAGGAGGCTCCAGAAACAGCAGCTCTGTGGGCCCAGCTCCATTCCGCGTGGGGGGGTGAGGCCCAGGGAGCCGGGCGCCAACCAAGGGTCATTTGCAGGAGGGGGCTGGGCTCCCAGTGCCTCTGTGTCCCTTGGGGGGTCTGTCCCCCTGCCTCGGGCGCTGGGGAAAAGCCCAGGTCAGAGGGAAGGAGAGTGGAGAACCCACTTACCCACGATCACCCAGCGGCTCTTGACGGCGGACCACAGGGCCCAGTGGTGCAGCAGCTCCTGCAGCTGGGCGATGAGCTGGCCCCGGCTGCCCCGGTCAGGGGCTGGCTGGAGGCTCTCAGGGGGCACAGACACCAGGGACACGTCCCCCAGCTCCAGCGACACTGCCAGGGCAGAGCCGCGGCCCATCAGAGGCTGGCCCAGAGCCAGGGCAAGGTGCACCCCAGGCCCCGCCCTCTCCAGGGCAGCCCAAGCACTCGGTGGGGATCCCCGAGGCCCTCAGGACCCACCTGTCCTCACACCACCTCGTCCAAAGTGACGCCCCGGCAGACGCGGGCCGGGTGTCGCCAGGGCCCACAGGGCAGGCCTGCACCAGGACTCACCAGGCTCCTCCTCGACGTTCAGCAAGGGGATGTCATCGTCCAGGTAGGGCAGGGGGCCCTGGGAGGGGCTGCCCCCGGCCCGCTCGGCAGCGGCGAACACGTCCCCGGGGAAGTGCAGGGAGCTCTTGCGCCCACACTTGTGGTGGCAGCTGTGGAGAGAGTGGGGCGGAGGGGTGAGCCTCGAGGGCCCGGGCGTGCAGGGACGGTAGGGCAAGGCCCGGCCACCACCGGCTGAGACACCTCCCGGGGGCCTTCGCCACAGACCCCAGGAGCCTGCTGCCTCGTTTCCTGCACGTGCCATCTCCCCCCCGACCGTGGGTGCCACTCCTCCAGGAGACAAGGGTGACGGCAGCCATGACCCAGGAAGAGGGTCCCCTGCGTGGTGTGCCCTGCCCCCAGCCAGAGCCCCGGTCCTCCCGGCACCCAACCCCAGCCAGCTGCCCAGGCCTGACTCCGTGTGGCCACCCTACTTCCCCGGCCCCCAAGACCCCAAGACCCCAACGCCTGGGCCTCCGGCAGCAACCATGGGTGACCCATTCAGCTCCGCACACAGCTCGCTGTGTCTGAAGAGGATTTCTCCACCAGGGCGAGAATATGAGACGCACCTGACGTGGCGGCTGCCCGGGCCCGGTCACAGCACGGGGTTCAAATGTCCTCTTTGCTGCCTACTGAATGGGTGACCCTGAGAATGCCGCCCGCCCCGGCCCTTGTGTCATCATCGGTGAAATGGGCAAAGCAAGGGAACCCCACTCCGAGGGCCCCGGGGACTAAGGCCGCAGACCGCGCTGCCCACTGCCAGGCACCGGGCAGGACCTCCCGGCTGGTGACCACCGGGCCGGGCGCTCTTTCCACCCTCGTCCCCGCAGTAGGGGCCCGCACAGAGCTGGGCACACAGAAGGTGCTCAGTAAAGGGTCACCGAGCTTTTCGACATGCGGGTGGTGACCTGGGTGGCCCCGGAGGGCCCGTTATGCAGGCTCCGTGAGCGGAGGGCGCAGCCACTGAGCACCTGGTCTGGCAGGCAGTCTCCAGCGGCGCCACGTAGAGGCTCCAGATGCCCAGGGCGGCCGGCATGGTGAAGAGCACGGCCAGCCAGCAGCAGGACACGATGAGGGACATGAACAGGCCAAAGTCGTGGACGGCCGGGATCTGGCAACGGAGAGGTGGAGGGGGTGTGGGTGGGGTGTGGCGCGGTCAGGCCCGGGGCCGGGAGCCTGGGACTCTGCAGCCACAGGCACTCAGGACCCCAGACCGCTCGCAGGATGAGGGGGTGAGGAGGCCCAGGAGGACATGGGGAGCCCCAGCTCTGGGGTGGAGGCTCTGGTCCATACCCACGGCGGTGCCTGGCACGGGGCACGCGCACTAACGGCCCTCACACAGTGAGGGTGTCCGAGGGAGGCAGCCCGTGAGGCCGTGCGTCAGGGAGGGGAGGGAGAGAAGGCCCACACGTGGCCCAGGGCCGGGGAGCAGCAGGCGTGCTCCAGGGTGTCCCAGGGACCCGCGCGGGGATGTGGTGGCCAGAGGGAAGCTGTACCCCCAGCACACAGGCCTTCACCGTTGGTGGAAAACACTGACGATCAGCTCATTTCAGTCCCTGAATAATCCACACGTGAGGCGAGTGAGGCTGAGGTCCCGGGCCACACCCGGCCAGTCACAAAGTGGACCTAGCACCCAGCCCGGCCTGTTTTCTGCACGCAGTTCTCTA
The DNA here is from genome assembly GCF_018345385.1 of Vulpes lagopus. Lineage (NCBI taxonomy): Eukaryota > Metazoa > Chordata > Mammalia > Carnivora > Canidae > Vulpes > Vulpes lagopus. The sequence continues at coordinate 133,847,130 of NC_054831.1, forward strand.
GCAAGGCCTGGATAATCCCAAAGCATCTAGGGGTTTCTAGACGGGATACTCGACCCAAGTCACTAAATGTTTCAAAGACTCAGGGATGCGGGGCCGGGGTCACTGCCTCTCGGGTTCTCCTGGCACCAAGGACCTGGCCCCAACTCAGATCCTTCTCCCGAGCCAACTCAGGGGCCTGATGGAGCATGGGGCCGGTGACAGGGATGACGACGTGGGGTGAAGCTGGCGGGTGGAAAGAGCCCCAGCGGGGGTCAGGGGCCTAGGTCAGGCTCACCACTTACCGGCTATGTCACTTTGCCTCTCTGGGCCTCAGTTTCTGTGTTAGGAAAACAGGGATGTGGTTGTACCTTTGTCCTATGTCTTGAAAACTAAACGTGGACGAGCTTTGGAAACTGCCACACACCCTTCCGGGCGGAGGTTGGATGCTATTAATGAGCATCAGTAATAAACACTATTTGTATCCTTGTGATTTTCACATTTGTCAAGCTCTGGGAATGGCAACCAGTAGCAAGAACGGAGTCTCGGGACATGGCAAGTGCCTTGAGGCAACGGCTGTACTGGCTGCAAGAGAAGGGGTGCGTGGGAGGAGCGGAGGCCGGGGCCCACGGGAGGAGGGGGAGGCCGGGCCGCGGACAAAGGCAGTCTCTCACCTGGGAGAAAACATTAGCTGCATAGGCGGCAGCTGTGGTCAGGGAGGTGAAGAAGGTGGCCTTGCCCGCCGTCTGGATGGTGTGGATCATCCGCAGCTGTGGGTCTTCCAGGTGGGTGGCCTGGCGGTAGGTGTTGATGAACACAAAGACGTCGTCCACACCTAAGGGTGGGAGCCCCAGGCCAGCAGGGGCAGGCTCAGGACCATTTTGCTGCCTCCACGATGGGCCCACACCAACCCTGAGCGGCCGCCCGACAGGTCAGGCTGGAGTTTGGAAAGACCCATCCGACTCTGGGCTCTACCCACCAAGAGTCCACACCCCACCATCCATGCTCCCTGGCCCTACCCCGTCCCCACCCCATCCCCAGGACGAGGCCCCTTATTCCCAATCTTCGCCTCCTTCCCACCCTTCGCACCCTGCCACAGAGGCAACTCACCGATGCCCACTATCACAAAGGCAGCCACCCCATTGAGGATGCCCAGGTACTGGATACCAAAGACCACGTGGTACAGAAAGAGCGCCACCAGACAGCTGAGGCCAATGCTGGCGATCCCGAAGAAGGACAGGAACACTGGGCAGGGCGAGAGGCACACGGGGTAGAGTGGGAGGACCCAGAGCGGGGTCCTGCCTCACGCCCTCTGACCCCACAGAGTGCCCTTCACCACCCTGGTATGCCCTGAACAGTTCTCATGCCCGGGGAGCAGGGGCCAGGCAGGAGGCCAGTGTGCCAGAGGAAGCCGTCTGAGTGGGTGGTTCGCGGGCCCTCAGCTTCGTAGAACAACTTGGCTTGGTTGCCAATAGGGACTTATTATATATTTAACATCCGTCACCCCGTACACTAGAGGCTCCCTGGGGGTAGTGTGTCTGCGATGTGCACCACTGGATCTCTGGTGCCTCGGAGCATCTGACACACAGTTGGTGCCCAATTTGTTACAGGGATGAATGAATGTCTTTTCCGTTTTTGGAGGTATTACTAATCTGTCATTCACTTGGGCAACAGAGAGTGCCTACTGTATACACAGTAAGAAATAACCAGGGTACATGGGAAGGTGAGATGTTAAAGTGAACTGAGGGACAAATGGGCAGCTGACCTGGGACTGTGAAACAGGCTACAGAATAATCCATAAAAGAGGCTCCGAAAAAAAAAAAAAAGAGGCTCCGATACTCCAGACTCCCCAAAACAAAATTTTTGGCAAGGAAAAGATGGTCAAAGAGAAAAAGGTTAACTACATGAGGTCCCGGGAGCAGGGCCCTTGGGTATGAGCCGAGCTGTGTCTGGACCTCAGTCCACCTGCCTGGGGTTGGAAGGTGACTTCTGAGCACCCCAACCCACCGGCGCTGACACAGCAGATTCGAGACGATTTCTGGCATTCTGGAGAAGGCAGGCTTTGGTGGGACAGAAGAGCGTGGGGAGGAAAAAAGGGGGCAGGCTCCTGCTGGGCCTTCTGAGGAGGCCTACCTGAGCAGGAGGTGAGGATGTAGACGAGGGCCGCGATGCAGCTGCTGCTGATGAAGGCCAGGAGCATGTCATTGTTGAAGGTTCTGCGTACCTCGTAATCAAAGAGGTCCGTCCCCCCGTACAGAACCTGGACTTTGCTGGGGGGTGGAGAGGAAAGATATAAGTGTGTTGCAGACAGCTGTTGACACCTGGAGGACCACAATCCACCTCCACAGTGGCTCTTTACCTTGGTTCTACATTGAGTCACCTGGGGGCTTCCAAAAATCCTGATGTCCAGGCTGTACTCTAGACAAATTAAACCAGAATTTCTGTGGTGGGGCCGAGTCATCAGTGTTTAAAAATCTCCCAGGTGAGTCAAATGTATGGCCAAGGTTGAGACCCTGCTTGACACAGATAATAATCAATTATAGTCAAATCCTACATCATCTCTCAATTCTCAGTATTCTCTACAAAATCCTGAATTCAAGCCACCTTCCAAACATGCAGTTTTACACGGATATTCAGTATGCAGGTCACATCAACTATTCTTAATAATAACAAAAACATTACTGGCTGGTCACGTTGAGTTTTAAAATACAAACAGGAGTGACACCTGCTTCTGGCCAAGATAAAATGATGGGGTGAAATCTAGATTTGGCCTCCTCATGAAACTAAGAACAAAAAAAGAGAAAATACATAAAATAAGACATGAGACAACATAGGATGATAATCCCCAAGAGATGAGAAGCAAAATGGGTCCTATAGTTATCCTGACTTACCCCCTTGAGAGTTGCTGGACCCCAGTGCAGCCTAATATATGGGTTATTGGGCTCCCCAACTTCCCCAAAGTTGACGAAAACTATAAACCTGCTGATTCAAGAAGCCTGAACAACTAACTCCAAGCACAAAAATAACCCATGAATGAAAGGATAATACTGTACATAATCAAATTGCTCAAAACCAGTGACCAAAAGAAAGGTTTTTTTAAAAAAATATTTTATTTATTTGAGAGACAGAACACAAACAAGGTGAGGGGTAGAGGGAGAAGCAGGCTCCCCCCTGAGCAGGGAGCCCAATGACTCCAGGATCATGACCTGAGACAAAAGCAGACACTTAGCTGACTGAGCCACCCAGGTGCCCCCAAAAGACAGTCTTAAAAGCAGCCTGAGGAAAAAGATGCATCACACACAGAAGAACAAAATAAGGATGACTTCTCATCAGCAACAGTGTAAGTGAGCAGACAATGGAGCTATATTCACCTACTGGGACAACAGTTGACCCAGAATTCTATACCCAGCAAAAATATATTTTAAAAGCAAAGGCAAAATGAAGACTTTTTCAACTTCATGAAAACAGACGGAACTCATCTCCTGTACCTCTCCACTACAAGAGATGTTAAAGGATTCTCTCCCTCTGTCTCCCTCTCATGAATAAATAAATAAAATCATAAAAAAAAATAAGGGATGCCTGGATGGCTCAGCAGTTGAGCAGCTATCTGCCTTTGGCTCAGGGTGTGATCCCAGATCCAGGAATCAAATCTCACATTGGGCTCCCCACATGGAATCAGCTTCTTCCTCTGTGTCTCTGCCTCTCCCTGTGTCTCTCATGAATAAATTTTAAAAATCTTAAAAAAAGAGAGAGATGTTAAAGGAAGTCCTTTGGGTACAAAGAGAAGGATAACAGATGGAAACATAAATCTATACAAAGGAAGAAAAAGGACTAGAAATAGTAAGGCATGAACAAATATATAAAACTTCCTTATTAAGTCTTATAAAAAGACTTATTTAAGTCTTTTTTTATCAGAAAATTGACCATTTAAGCAAAAATTAATAATAACGTAGTCTGGTATTTACAATATGTATGAAAATAAAACACATGACAACAATAACATAAAGGCCAGGAGGAAAAAAAGGTAGTATACCACTGTAAGGGTATCACAATATATATGAAGTGGTATAAAATCATCTGAAGGTTTGCTGTGATAATCTAAGGTTGCATACTGTGAGCCCTAAAGCAAGCACTAAAATAAATAAAAAATCATGGCTAAAAGGCTAAGAAAGGAAATAAAATAATGAAAAATATTGAATTAGTCCAAAAGAAGGCAAAAGAGAGGAAAAGAGGAACAAAGCATGTATGACAAGTAGAATAAAATAAGACTTATGAAGTCTAACCGTATTAATAATTGCATTACCTAAAATGGTTTAAACACCCCAAGTAAAAAACAGAGACAACCAGGCTAGCTTTAAAAAAAAAAAAACACCCAAGACCTAGCTGCCTACAATAAGCATATTTTATTATTTACGAAAATATTTATTTAAGGAATCTCTACACCCAATGTGGGGCTCAAACTCACGACCTTGAGATCAAGAGTCACATGCTCCTCTGAAACCCACCTTAAATATAGACATAAATAGGTTAAAACCAAAAGGATAGAAAAAGATGTTCCCTGCTAACTCAAATCAAAAGGAAGTGGGAATGGTTATGCTAATAACAAATGAACTAAATTTCAGAGCAAAGAATATTCCTAGGGATAAAGAAGACAATTTCAAAATGATAAAGGGTTCAAGTCATCCAGACAACACAATCAACCAATTTGACCTAATTGATATTTATTGAACACCCCACCCAACAATAGCAGAATATGTATTCTTCTAAAGGGTACAAGGGAACATTTAGCAAGACAGACCAAAATCTGGACCACAAAAGAAGACTCAATACATTTAAAATGACTGAAGCCATACAAAGTATGTTTTGTGACCACAAAAGAATTAACTTAAAAATCAGCCACAAAACGGTATCTGGAAAATTACCAAGTATTTGGAAACTAAATAACATACTTTTCAATAACACCTGGGTCAAAAAAAGATATCAGAAGAGAAAATAGAAAGTATTTTGAGGGGTGGCTGGGTGGCTCAGTTGGTTAGGTGTCTGCCTTTGGCTCAGGTCATGATCCCAGAGTTCTGGGATCAAGTCCACCTCTGGCTCCTTGCCAGGAGAGGGGAGACTGCTTCTCCCTCTCTCTCTGCCTGCCACTCCCCCTGCTTGTGCTTTCTCTGTGTCAAATAAATAAATAAAATCTTTAAAAAAATATAGTAAGGGAAATATTATGAACTACCTTATGCTAAGAAATCTGACAATTTAAATGAAGTGGACAAATTTCATGAAAGACTCAAAAATACCAAAGCCCATGTGAGAGCAAATAGATAACTTCAATAACCCTATGTATAGTTTTTAATTGGATTTTTAAAAAATTGAAATAGCTCTGTGCGTGTGTCTATTTTTTCAAGTGTGCAAATAAATATATTGGTGGAACAGAACAGAGAATCCAGAAATAAACTCACATATATATAGACAATAGATTTTTGTCCTAGGTGCAAAGGCAATCTTTGTTGAAGGGATAATCTTTTCAAGAGATGATGCTAGAACAATTAGATAGCTTTAAAAAAATATGTGGCATCTCCATACCCTGGATTACTCTCAATATCTAAAAATAATGAACTATTGATACATCAAACAATGTGGATATAACTCAAAGTAATTAGGCTGAAAGAGGTAATCTAAATGGGTGCATACCATATGATGCCAAGGATATAAAAATCTAGAAAACAAAAACCAGTATATGGTGATAGAAAACAGAAAATGGTGCCTAGGGTGGGGGTGGAGAGACAAAAAGAGGCAAGATGGGTACACAGGAAACTTTTGGGGGTGATGGATATGTTCACTATCTTGATTATGGTTAAGGTTTCATGCTGTATACATGCATCAAAATTAACGACACTGTAAACTTTACATATGTGCAGTTAGTTTATGTCAATTATGTCTCAATAAAGCTGTTTTAAAAACCAAATGGAACATTTAAAAGTCAAGTAGAAAATATCTTTGGATTATCTACTTTGTTTAACTAAATATGTTAATTGATCATTCATTATATAACACTGAAAGTTCAAGCAACTGTTAATTAATTAATTAATTAGTACTGTATTTATAGAGTGCCTTAAAAATTCTAGGTCCTATCTTAGTTGCTGGCTATAAAAACACACAGGCCCACATTTTTACTCTCTGATATAAAGGAATAGCTCATGGAAGACAAGTATTTCTGCCAAGAACTATAAAAAGTCAGATAAAATCCAGAAATTACCTATTTGATGACAGTAGAGAGTTCCTAAAGTAATGAGAAGTAGAGGAACTCCAGAAAGAGAACCCAGGAAAGGTAAGTTGCCCTTCTATAGCTGTTTTTCTCCTGGAGGCATCTGCTGATTCTGCACACAGACAGAAGGCTGCAACTCAAGACTAGAAGTCAGAGGAATTAACAGTTTTGGGCAGAAACTTGTAGACCAGCAGAGTGTGTAGTCAGTTTCCCCTTGAGCACTTGTACTGAGTACTGGAAATACATGAAGCATTAGGCTAAAATCCTAGGCAGAAAGCCTCTGAAAAAGTGGCATGGAGTTTTTGTTTTTGTAGTTTTGAGAAACAAATATTAGAGTTTGTAACCTGTCAGGAGAAAGAGTTCTACAGAATACACCGGGATCCCGGTTGAAAATTCTAGAGAACCAAGGGCAAACACAAGGTAGATTGAGACTTGGCAGGATTGCAAGACAGCCTTGACTCAGTGAAATGGTTGGCTATCTAAGGTGATCAGTCACGACTCTGTCTGCCTAGTGGAGGGAAGGATAAACTTTCTGTGCAGGAAATAACATCATCTGGACCTCTTTGTTTTTTATACACAATGTTCATCACTCAATAAAAGTTACCAGGCATACTCATAGGCAGGACCCCATGACCAAAAACCAAGGGAAAGAACAGACTACAGAAACAAATCCACAGGTTATCCCTATATTGAAAGTCAGCTGATAAGAACTTTAAAATAATGATAATATGTTTAAAGACAGAAAGGATAATATGGATAAAATAAATAAAATGATGAATTTAGATCAGTAACAAAGAATCAAATGGAAATTTTCCACAGAAAAGCATAACATCAACATTAAAGTCTCAATAGATATTAATTGGCAGCTTAGATATAATAGAAGATTGAACTAGAACAGTGAACTGGAATATCTAAAACAGAAAGCAATGAAGTATGGAAAGTAACATACACCAGAACATAGAAAAAAATTTTAATAGCCAAACTGTAGAAAGAGACTCAGTGTCCATCGAAAGATGAATGGATAAAGAAGCTGTGGTCTGTGTATACGATGGAATATTCCTCAGCCATTAGAAATGACAAATACCCACCATTTGCTTAGACGTGGATGGAACTGGAGGGTATGATGCTGAGTTAAATAAGTCAATCAGAGAAGAACAAACATTATATGGTCTCATTCATTTGGGGAATATAAAAAATAGTGAAAGGGAATAAAGGGGAAAGGAGAGAAAATGAGTGGGAAATATCAGAGAGGGAGACAGAACATGAGAGACTCCTCACTCTGGGAAATGAACAAGGGGTAGTGGAAGGGGAGGTGGGTGGGGGGATGGGGTGGCTGGGTGACGGGCACTGAGGGGGACATTCGACGGGATGAGCACTGGGTGTTATGCTATATGTTGGCAAACTGAACTCCAATAAAAATAAATTTTAAAAAATATTGGAAAGAACACTGAAGACACATGGGACTCAGTGAAAAGATCTAACATTTGTGTAATTAAAATCCTAAAAAAGAATCCTAAAAGGTAGAAGCAATATTTGAATAGGGAATAGCCAGGAAACTCCTAAAACCAATGAAAGTTATCAATCTACAGATTCACAAAGTTCGATGCACCCAAAGCACAACAAACACAAAGAAAACACCACCAACATAAATCATCGTTTCACCAGTCTTGGTGAAATCAAAGTCAAAAAGAAATCTTAAATGCAGCCAGAGGGGAAAAAAAGACAAATTTTCAAAGGGGCAATGAAAATATTTACAGATGACTTTTCCACAAAAATGATGGAAGTCAGAACACAATGGATTAACAGCTTTAAAGCATTAAAAGAACTGCCCATTGATAATTTTATAACAGCAGAAATATGCTTCAGAAATGAAAGTAAAATAAAGATGTTTTGTAAGCAAAGCAACACAATTTATTACCAGCAAACCTATGCTAAAAAAAAAAATACTAAAGAGAGTTCTTCAGATACAAGCAAAATGATTCCAGAGGGAAACATGAAGTTGTAGAAACTAATGAAGAGCAACCGGAAAAGTAAATATGTGAGTAAATATAAATGAGTACTGACTCAGTAAAATGATAATGTAATGTCTTACGGGGTTTAAATGTATATAGAATTAAAATGCATGCAACAAAATGCAAATGGCTGAAGGGATATAAATGCAGTGAACATGTTCTAAGATTCTAGTATTGTCAGGGAAGTAGTAAAAGTGATCATTTGTATTATTCTGTAATAAGTCAAGGTGATGTTGCTGTCTCTTGGGTAACCAATAATACAGTAATAAAAAGATCTGATTATTCCACGAGAAGATACTAAAGTCAACTCTATAGGGACTCGGCTTGTCACCACACCTATGAAGCTCTAGAGGGATGGGAAGGGGAAGAGAGGCTTTTCTACCCAAGAAGTTTTTTTTTTTTTTTGGAAGAGGGTTTTTTAAAAAATATTTTATTTATTTGCTCATGAGAGACACAGAAAGAGGCAGAGACACAGACAGAGGGAGAAGCAGGCTCCCTGCGGGGAGCCCGAGGTGGGACTCGATCCCGGGACCCCAGGATCACACCTTGAGCCAAAGGCAGGCAGACAACCACTGAGCCACCCAGGTGTCCCCAGGCAAAGATTTTTGACTCAGCAGCTGAACATATCATGCAGAGGGAATTATCGGTACCTGAAACCCTAAAGATCCTCCTGTAGCCAGCCCCTCCCAGCTTCCCAACCCAGCCAAGTACCTCTCTCAGGAGCACCTCCATTTATCCATCCATCCATCCATCCATCCACTCACTCATTCCCAAGACAAATCCCTACTAAGGGCTTCCTGGCACTGTACTAGGGGCTAGGCCTACAGAAGTGAGCCAGGAACAATCCCAGGCCCCCACAAACTCACACTCTACTGAAACATAATGCAACTAGACCGTCCTCAAACGTTCACGTGCAAACAAGTCACCGGGGAATCCTGCAGGTCAAGGAAAGGCCGTGAGATTCTGCAGCGATAACACGCCCCCAGGAGACGCTGATGCTGCTGATCTGAGGACAGCCCTTTGAGCGACAAGGAAGTAAACGACTCAAAAACAGACAGCCAAGGGCTATGGCGAACTGCAGCTCAGAGGTGAGAGAGCTCGCTGAAACTCCCCCACCTAAGTGGAGTCGCTGGGATGTGACCCCAGACGCATCTAACTCCGCATATGCTCTCTCCTGCCTCCTGAGGGAGAAGGAAGGGCACAGTGGGAGGGGGTACAGCAGCCCTTTGATCCAGCTTCAGGGAAAAACTGCCCAGGCTGCATCTTAGTGGATGAACGCGGGCTTCTTTGGCAAAGAGACGTGGCTGGGAGCAGGCTCCTAGCACCGTGACTGGCATAAAAACCCAAAGGGCAAAGGACTTCAGATTAGAAAGCTTGGATTGTTTGTTTGTTTCTTTCTTTCTTTCTTTCAGAGCTAGAGAGAGAGAGCACATGCATGGCGGCATGTAAGTGGGGAGAGGGAGAGAATCTTCAGCAGGCTCCACATCCGGCCCGGAGCCCAACGTGGGGCTCCATCTCACAGCCCTGAGATCATACCCTGAGCTGAAATCAAGAGCTGGAGGCTTAACTCACTGAGCCACCGCTTTTAATGCCGGATTTTAATTGCCGGGATTTTAATGCCGTTCCACCATTTACGAGCTTTATCATTTCGGACAACTGACTGAATTGTGCTGTGCCTCAATTTCCTCAGCTGTAAAACGGAGGTAACCATAGTAGCATCTACCTCACTGGGTCGGTGTGAAGATTACATGAGACGCTGCGTACGAGGGGCTTGTACCTGCATCAACGCTGGCTCTGATTTCACGGTAATTGCTCAGTGTAATGGATGAGTGATGGAAGGGGCAAGGGCATTCCAAGCAGAATGATTCCTCCCGGGTCTGGGACTGGCCTCCTCAGGGCAGGGGACTGAGAGTCACTCCAGTTACTGTCCATCAGGACGGACAAACGATCTAGTGCCCTTTCTGGGTGAGGAAGGGGCTAGTTGTATTGTTAGACACACATCCCAAGGTTTGGACAACCGAGGTGCCCATGGCCTGGGAGCACCTTCACATCTCTTGGCTCAGCTCCTCCTGATGCCTCCAGAAGGGTAACAGGACTCACCATCCCCATTTTACAAGTAGCCCAGAGAAGTAGACTGACTTGCCAACTATCTCCCTGGATAGTAGAGGCAGAGAGGCCAATACTCCCTGGGCAATACTCTTTCCAGAAAACCCTGTAGCACCGTCTCAGGAGAAAAATCAAGACCCCCACACCTGCAGGGGCAAGAACTATGGGATTTCCTGCCTCCGCCAAAATGGCCATGTTCACTATCCACTAGCACTGATGAAGAAATGGGGCCTTTCAGCTGTCACGGTGACGGTGAGGACGCATCTGGCTCCGCCCCTGATTCAGGCAGAAAGATTTCCTAGGGAGAAGTTTGAGGGCAGGTGATCTGGGGTTTAGCAGAAAGCAGCACCTGGAAGACAATCTCTTACCCTAGCACAGCCTGCCCTGGTATGCACAGGGGCAAACACACACGGGGTGCAGCTGGACCTCCTACCTAGTAGACTGCTTGGCCAGCATGGCCACGTAGGTGACCACAAAGCTCTGAAACTTGGCCCGCTGCTCCTCCCAGCGATCATCCACCGAGTAGTAGTTGGGCAGGGGTGCTCCAAACAGGATCTCGCTGCGCAGGAGGGAGCTCTTGAGGTTTTCTGCCGAGAGGCCCTCGTCCACATACCAGTAGAACTCAGGGTGAGTCATGGCCAGCTCCAGGGAGCCTGCAGGGGTGGGGCCCCAGGAGCTCAGAGGGGCAGCTCCCCCCAGCCCTCCATCAACGTCACCCTGCCCGCCCGACTCCTTTCTCACGATGGAGGAAACTCCTCCTCAGGCTGCCTCCAACTGTCCCTAATGGGACTGGGTGAGGGTTTAAAGAACTCACTGCCCGGGGCAGCAGCACCCAGACCTGCTCGGGCAGCTCCTGATAAATTCACGTTTTGTTTGCATGTGAGCTTCACCTAATTCCAAGGCTCAGTCTTTGCAGTCCTAAAGCTCCACCTTCCCGTTCCGGTCCCCCTCTGCCTAGAACCCTGTCCACGGGTCCCTTAGGAATCACACCCAAGCACCCGCACCCCGCCCTGCACCCATTCTCTAGCCTCCTTCAAGTCTCATCTTCCAAACTGCCTCGACCCAACCCCACGCTGGTCCCCCTCCACCCCAGTCGGCCCCATCTTCCTCTGAGGATTGCCCCATCCGTCAATGCACCTGGGCTTCCTGCTAACCAGTGGGGAGCCCCACTCCATGCTTTCTATAACCCCCACCGCCCCCAACCCGGGGGTGCGCCCAGACCTCCCTCCTGTACCCCCGGAGCCCCTCTCGCCCCAGCCCTTGGACCTACCAGGTCAGGTCACCTGGCTCGGCCCGCACAGCCCAGTCCCACCGCATCCTCCAGGGGTGAGATCCAGGCCAGGTTTCACCTCTTACCAGCCTCCAGGAGGCCCCGCCCCCTCCAGGCCCCGCCCCCGCTCACCTCGGATGTCCACCAGGTCCTGGCCCTCCTCCCAGCCTCCAGGAAGCCTCCCAGGCCCCGCCCCCTCCCAGGCCCCGCCCCCGCTCACCGCGGATGTCTGCCAGGTCCTGGCCCTCCTCCCAGCCTCCAGGAGGCCCCCAGGCCCCGCCCCCGCCAGGCCCCGCCCCCTCCAGGCCACGCCCCCGCTCACCACGGATGTCCGCCAGGTCCTGGCCCTCCTCCCAGCCTCCAGGAGGCCCCCCAGGCCCCGCCCCCCCAGGCCACGCCCCCGCTCACCGCGGATGTCCGCCAGGTCCTGGCCCTCCTCCCAGCCTCCAGGAGGCCCCCAGGCCCCGCCCCCGCCAGGCCCCGCCCCCTCCCAGGCCCCGCCCCCACTCACCGCGGATGTCCGCCAGGTCCTGGCTCTCCCAGCCCCAGGCCCCGCCCCTCCCAGGCCCCGCCCCTCCCAGGCCCCGCCCCCGCTCACCGCGGATGTCCGCCAGGTCCTGGCCCTCCTCCCAGCCCCCAGGCCCCGCCCTCCCAGGCCCCGCCCCCTCCCAGGCCCCGCCCCTCCAGGCCCCGCCCCCGCTCACCGCGGATGTCCGCCAGGTCCTGGCCCTCCTCCCAGCCCCCAGGCCCCGCCCTCCCAGGCCCCGCCCCCTCCCAGGCCCCGCCCCCGCTCACCGCGGATGTCCGCCAGGTCCTGGCCCATGCCGTCGTAGTAGATCTTGCCGCCTCTCTCGGTGGGGAAGAAGTAGGTCATGAGCGAGCTGGGCGGGGAGCAGTAGGAGTAGGAGCCCAGCGGCAGGTCCTTGAGCACCTCGTGGGGCTTCCAGCAGAACTCGCGGAAGCCCGGGTGGTCCATGATCTTGCGCTCAATCTCGTGGATCGTGACCAGCCGCTCGCTCGTGAAGATGTTGCGCTCCGCGTCGCCGCGCGCCAGGAAGATGAGCTCGATGCGCCAGTGCGCATGCGTCTGCGTGTTGGCGCTCACGTACGAGCGCGAGTAGTCCCAGCGCGAGGCCCCTCGGCGGGCCCGGCTCTGATTGGCCGCGGCCGCGGCGGGGGGCGGGGCGCTGCGTCGGCACCGCCCCCTCTCGGGCCGCCCATTCAGCGGGCCTTCGCTCTGGTTGGCTGCCTGGTCCCGCGGGGGCGGGGCCTCGCGCCGAACACGCCCCCCGCGCCTGGCAGGCGGCTCGTGGCCGGGGTCGCCCCCGGGGGCCGCGCGCGGGGACCGGGTCACCGGCCGGGAGCGGTTGCCCAGGTGCAGCAGCTGCAGCTGCTCCGAGATGAGGCGCTGCAGCGTCTCGGAGGTGAAGTCGGCCAGGTCGCGCCGGTTGCGCCCCCAGGACCCGAACTGGGACTTGAGCGCCAGCGCCAGGGCGTCGAAGCGCTGGGAGGCCTCGTGGTTGCGGATCTCGAAGGCGTTGTAGGAGATGTCGATGTCCAGCGGCGGGTAGTAGAGGAACATGAAGGCCGACAGCGCCATGGGGATGCTGCAGCCCAGGAAGAGCACCAGCCCCGCGCAGCACGGGTTGGTGAAGGCCCAGCCCAGGGTGCTCCAGAAGCCCGAGGCCGGCGGCCCAGAGGGCCAGGCCCAGCGCCGCCAGCAACACTGCCCCGCGGGCTCGGCGCGCGGCCCTGCCCGCGGGGCCCTCCCGGAGGCCTCGCCCGCCGCCTCCTCCTCCTCCTGCTCCTCCTCTAGCCACACGTCTTGCAGCAAGGGGTCATCCTCCGAGTCCATAGCCTACAGGAGAGGGAGAGGGTCAGCAGGCTGCAGGGAGGGAGAGGATGGTGCCCGCCCCGGTACCCACCGTCCACAAACACTATGACGGAATTGCATCCAGCAGACATTCACCTCCACTGCACTTAATCTCTCGGGCACGAGACAAAGAAAAAAAAAATGTTTATTTGCCCATCACCTCCCGCAGCTAGGTCTTGGCTTTCAAGGTCACAGAAAAGGGAGCAATCACAGCCCAGGTGCAAACGGAAGACACACGTCCTCCCCACGGAAGGGGACGTCATGTATGACGGAAATCGTGGACCACGCAGGACGTCCCAACTCTGGCTTCACGCTCGGATTTTAGAACTCCGGGCCGACGTGAGGCGTCTGTCACTCCACCATAACCTCTCTTATTTAATCAACGCCGAAGTACCTTGCGGAAGTTACCAGGGTAGAGGGGGAAAGAACAGGATCTTTGGAGTCAGATGGACCCGAGTTTGGGTCTCGGTAGTGTGGACGCCGGCATGTTCTCCGAACCTCAGTCTTTGTGTATAAAATAGAGGTGGCCCTTCCCGCCTCCCACGACGGCGGGGGTCAGAGGGGGAAGCGCTCTGCAGTCTGTGTAGCATGTTATTATCTGTCACTTACACAGATTTCTTTGCTCCCCTCTGGGAGCTGTAACGTGCTCAGCCAGGGCCCACGGGGCTGTGCCCGAGCTGGCTGCCTGTCACAGCTCTCCTCAAGAACTCTCGATGGCTCCCCACCCCCCTCTTTGGGACGCCGCAGCTGCAGCCACTGTTTGTCAGGCTCGGGCCACTTAACATGCAGCTCCAGCAACGTCAGACCTTTGGGCATGAGCAGGGGCCGGGCATCTGTCTCCCCAAGACTTGGGCACAAGCAGCAGGAGGGCCTGGCAGGAGAGGGCAGGCTGGGCAGCCTGAGGACTCCAGCAGGGTGGCCCGAAGGCAGGAGGCCTTCCAGCATCCCCGGGCATGGCCTGTCCCCCTTGTCCCTCCTGTCCTCTGTTTGGACGGAGAGAGACTCATTATCCAGTTAGACGCCAGGCATTGAGAAGAGGAAGCTAATTATGCCAGAGCTGGCTAATTAATGCTGCCTTTCCTATTAACATTCTCTAGAGTGCTCCATTTCAATTAGACGGTCTGTCCAGGAAGAGAGGGGGCTGCCGACAGCCCAAAGAAAGTGAGGAAGAGAGGGTGAGGGGAAGGAGGGAAGCAGAGACAGAGAGACAGGAAAGGGGAGAGATGAGAGACAGAGACGGTTGGAAAGAGGAGCCAGCGGGGAGGGTGGAATTGGGTGGCGGTGGGCAGACAGCGATGCAAATAGGAAAGCAAAGGGACAGAGACACAGAGTGGGGCAGGCGGGTGGTGGGTGGGGGAACAAGGAGGGCAAAGCAGAAGATGGGAAAGGGAGAGAGGCCCCGAGGGGGCGGGGACTGCTCCCCGAATATGCAAGATGCCTGTGATGGGACAGCCACAGTGCACTCGCCTGCCCCAAGCACGCCTGCCACGGGGATGCTACCCGCCGCGGGGCCGTCTGCACCCGCAGAAACTCCTGAGCTCGGCCTCACCCCGCATCCAGAGGGCGGCACAAGGGGGCCCGTGCAGGTGGGGCAGGTGGGAACCGTGGCCCCACTCTCAGCCTGGGGAGGAGGATGCCGACGCCACTTTTGCCTTTTTTCTGGGGTCCATGTGCCCTGTCTCTAGCTTTTCGGGGTGTACAGTTTACAATGTGTTGATGTATGAGTGGGGGGGGGGGTCCGAGGCCAGGATTCTGGGTCACAGCCGCACTCTGAGTGGTGTGGGATCCTCTCAGCCACTCTTCCCCAGGCGTCCGGGTCTGTGGTCTGTGGCCGTGGAGGCAGAGCTGGCTGCCGACCCCAGCTGTGTGGCTTCCAGCAGGCTTACGAGCCTCAGCTGTCCCACCTGCAGAATGGGGCTCACGGTACCCCTCACAGAGGGGGCTGGATGACGTCCACAGGGGGTGACCCCAGCCCCCGGCCACCTCCTGCGAGACCCACGTGGCCCATTGCACTTGCCGCCGTGATCACAGCAGCATCCCTCATCTCGTGTGCTCTTCTCACGGGATGACTGGGCTTCCTCATCCAGTGGTGACGTCTGTACTCCGTCCCCTTGTGTCTGGGGGCCAGGGTGGGGCGTCGTGACCGCAGCAGCAAGGGTGCTCTGAGACGAGGCCAAGGGACAGGAGGCAGCTTCCCCCCGGCTGCCTTGGGACACTTTGTCCTTGGAACCCAGCTGCTGTGCTGGGAGGAAGCCGAGAGACCATGGCAGAAGCTCCTGCCGACAGCGGCAACCACCGGACGTGTGAGCAAAGACCCCTCTGGTCGAGGAGTCACCCGAGCCCTCAGGCCTTCCCAGCTGAGACCCAGGTGCCAGGAGAGCCAAGCCACCCCGTCCTGGACCCCGTCCTGGCCCACAGCTCCATGAGCATAATGCACTGGTTGCCATTCCTCACCAAGTTTGGGGGTGACTGCTTACACAGGAATGGTCCCTGAAACACTTGCAATGGAGCCCTGTCCCCTACCTATGACCCCAGGCCCCACAGACGACATTTGCTGGATTTAAGCGACCAGAAAATTGGGCACAGCCATTCTGCCTCCCGGTGAGAGCCCCCCAGCTGGGTGGGCCTGGGCTCCGCAAGAGCAGGGACTTCGCTGTTAGGTTCGCTGCTGGGTTCCTGTGGCCTAAAGTACCTGGTGGGGGCAGGGTGACGGGCGCTTAGCACATGTTGTCGCATGGAGGAAGGCAAAGGAATCTCGGGAGAATCTGAGCTAGACGTTGGAGAGAACTTCCTCCTGGACAGAGAGTCGCCAAACAATACGACCACATGGCCGGGAGTTGGGCTATTTGTGCCCGGGGTGGGGACGGGGAGGACCTTAAAGGGCACGAAATGGACATGCAGAAGTGGATGGGGTGCATTCCGTGTCTACCATGCTCCCTCCCGGCCCCACCCCACCTTCTCAGTCCCCCCTGAAAAGAGAAGCTGCCACGTGAGAAGTGACACCAGACCGGTGGGCAAAGGGCTTGGCCTGGCTCAGCCCCCAATGTCCTGTGTGGCCTTGGGCATGTCCCTCCCATCCCGGGCCCTGTCTCCGCCCTCCGGGATTGGGGTGGTGAAGACCCGGGTCCTCCCGGTGGGGCCATCCCCCCCAGAGAGCAGACAGGAGCCCTGGTCCACGGGCCGACAAGGGTGGGTGAGGTCTGAGGCCCTCCGGCGCCCAGGGAGGCCGGCCCCCGGGGTGGGGGCTGACAGCGACGCCTCAGTGGGCGACCACCCAGCTCCCCGGGCCCTCCCCAGCGGGGGCAGCAAACTGCACATGGATTCTCCTTTCTCAAGCCACGGGAACTGATTATCTTCGCAAGGAGCTCCAGCTGCTCCGTGGAAAGGCGCTACGGACACGTCCACGGCGCCCGTCATGAGCCGACTCCCATCGGGGTCCCCGGCCTCCCGTTAGGGTGGGCCCGGGGGTGCTTCTAACGACTGCGCCATCCGCCTGCCCCGCTCTGCCTCTGTCACACGCACACGCACTCACACTCGCAGACGTGGCCAGAGTTCAACTCTGGGCCTCGGGGAGCCCAGGAGCCAAGCTGGACACCCGTCCACGAAACAAGCTCTCCCTTCTCCTGGGAAAAGCCAGCGGGCAGCCGCCTGCCGCGGAACAGCAGCCCCTGGGGCCTGGGAAGGAGGAGCCTGGCTCAGCTTTAAGGACGGCGCGCGGGCAACCCACAGCCACATTTGAAACATGATCTCGATCCTATAACAACAAAAAATCCACATGTATATGTATTAAAAAACAAACAACCATTTACACTGGTTTATCTCCATCTGGGAGGATTACGGGTGATTTCTATTTTCTTTTTCATACTTCGTGATTTCCAATTTTTCCGCGATCACCTAGGTGCAGCCTCACTTTTAGAACGAGAATTGTTTAAAAATAGAATGTGTATGTATGCGTGTGGACGGGATTTTGCCAACAGCCTTCAACTCTTTGAGGAGCAGTTCCTATCGCGGGCCTGGGAGGAGGGTTCCGTCCACTAAGGAGACAACACGAGGAGGGGGAGGCCGAGCCGCAGCAGGACAGACCCTGGCGAGACAGCAGAAGGACCGGCAAACGCCCAGTGAATGACTGGCTGTGGAAACCCCCGGGTCCCCCGAGACGAACAGAGGGGGGATCCCAGGGCACAGCCAGCCCCACTCTTTCATCCTCCAGCTAGGGAAACCGAGGCCCGGCCAAGGGAGGGGACGTTCCGCAGCTCTTATTTCAGGGGCAGAGCCAGGACTGCGGCTCCATCCACTCCATCGCCCAATTCGGGGGGCAGGTGGCAGTCCCCAGGACAAACCACACAGGTGCCCCCGAAAAAGCCAAACAGGGAAGCAATTTTTAAGGTCTAGGGAAAGAAGCGTTCTTCAAGTCCAGGCCAGGCAGACGGAGTGGGGCTTTGATGGGAGGCGACGGCGCCACCAAGATCCCCCAAGCCCCCCGCTGCCCTCCGGCCTACGGCTCCGCCTGCAGCCCCGGTGACCGTGTCCCTCCTCCCCATCGCGGGCGACAGAAGCCTTCCTTCTTCATCCCCTTATCCCAGCCAGACTATTAAAATGTAATGAAAAAGATCACATTAGACATGCAGATTCGACTTAAAATACATATATGTATATACAACTTAATGGCAATTAGGAGCTAATCAGCTTTTTCTTCCCGGCTCGGGGCGTCTTGCCTCCCCCGGGCAGCCAGTCCTTGGGGGCATCTCGGGGGCTCAGGTTCTCCTACCCTTCGGCTGGGAGATTTGGGTGCAAGTTGGAAACGAGATCCAGTCCCGCTTCCCCCGGCGCCGAGGAGGGGACCTGTGTCGTCTGCTCCCTGCCCCTGGGTCTGGTCCTTTGGCGAAGGCAGCTCATCCGCGGTGGGGAAGGGAGGGGAGGGTCCTCCTGAGTCCCAATGTCCCATCATCTGAGAGACCGCCACCCCCCCCCCCCCCCCCCGGTGCCCTGGCTAAGTGCCTGCCCTGCCGGCGCCCAGGCCCCTCTGACACCAGTCACCCCCTCTCAGCCCAAGAGCCGTATTAGGGACGCGGGGGCTTCCTACAGTCTTCTCTCCCAAACCCCGGAGTCTTACCAAGTATCTCAAATGAGATGAGGAATGGCCTCCAAATCCGCGGAGGGAGGGGTGTGGTTAGGTGGCTCCCGGGGCTCGTCCGAGCCCCTCCGTCAGCCTGAAGACCCCAAATCTCCCATCCTCCCTGCCCCAGCCCCGGGGAGTCCTGGGCTGCGGGGACGGAGCGCGTGAAGGACAGCTGGCCTCCCCGGGCTGACAGCTGGTGAGGAAACTAGGCCCCGGCTCGGCAGCCCAGCGGCGCGATATAAATCCGGCAAACAAGCTTCGCTCTGGTCAATACATCACCCGGGGACTCCAGTACCGGCGCGCGCCAGGGCCCGGCCGGCTCCCCCCACCCGGTGCGTTCTCGTACCCCGCGCTGGAGGATGTGGGGTACTGAGACACAGGGCCGGGCCCGGGGTGGGGGGCTAAGCACGGACTTTGCAGTCGGAGAAACCTGGCTTCAAACCGCGGCTCTGCCACCGGCGGGGGGCCTGGAGCTGCGGTGTCCTCCTCTGTAAAATGGCAATGGTGACACCGTGCTTGCTGAGTCACGGCTGCAGGTACGATCATGATGAACTTCAGAGGCCCGGAGACCCCCAAACCTGCCCCTGACACGGGCAGGGCCCTAGGCTGGCCACAGCCCACTCGTATTCTCTACCACCTTGGCCTTCACCTCCACGATGGGTCCGTCGGCAGGTGCACTCGTTAAAACCACCAGATCCGGTCAATCAGACTCTGGGGGGTGCGGCGGGGGGCGGGGGGCAAGGGGGAGCCCCAGGAATCTGCGGTCACACCTGCTCCGTAGCTGATTCTGTTGCAAGCGGCCCAGGATCATTCCCTGAAAGACCCTGCCGCCCGGTCACCCTCCCCAGTCCCCAGTGACTTCTCCCAGCGGGGGCTCTAGGCTGCAGCCTCCCCCATCCCAGGGCCCACACCTGCCCCCCTGCAGGCTTGCCGCACCCCTCCCCGGTCCCGGGATGGACTTGGCCTCCCGGATCTCTGGCCAGGGCTCACTCCTCCAGCCGCCGGGAGGGAAGGAGTGATGGCATCCGGGCCCAGCACGGGACGTCAGTCAGAGAGAGGGACGCGGGCTGCCCACATCGGCCAATCTGCTCTTCAACGAGCAGCGAAAGACGCCCGAAGGCCTAGGGAGAAGCTGCGGGGGAGGGGGGTGCTTTGTGGCACCAGGCACCGGGCACTAGGCCACGGCGGATCCAGCCTCAGCTCTGGGAGGGTGGGGCTGGGGTCGGGCCCCTGCAGCCGATGTCAGAGCCCAGAGCCTCTGTGCTCCACTGGCCAGAGGAAAGCCCCCCGGGTGGCCCCCTCTTGCCCTCCGCCACCCCCATTCGCCACCTTGGAGCTCAGGCCCCCTGGCCCAGACCCACGAGTCCTGCTCCCCGAGCCTGCCAAGCAGCCTCGGCATCTCTAAAGAAAAGGCAACGAAAGCTTAATAAAACCGGTAACACAGAGCCCATAAAATACAGCCAGGCCCCAGGCGCCCCTTGCCTGAAGGGCCGGAAGGTTCCTGAAATCCCTCACTACATGCCTTGGCCAACCTGTCCCCCTCCCACCGTCTCCCAAGTCCTGGCCGCCGTCTGGACTTCAGCGTGAGCCCGGAGGACCCCCTGGGCCCCGCAGCCAGTCGGCTCCTCAGCCCCCAGACCACTGGGTTAATGAAAAATAAAAAGATCCCCACAAAATACGACCAATAACCAAGGCCATAAAAGCCAAATTGGATTCCTTCGTGGATGATGAGCTTGGGGTCCTTCTCTTCCTCTGAGGCCTGATTAACAAAAATGTAAAACAATTCCCCTGCCATCCCTGGCTGCAGCCGGCTGTCCCCGCGGCTCAGAGCTCAGGGACGAGGAAGGAGGCGGAAGCAGGGGGTCCCCATCTGGGGCAGAAGCAGCGGCCCCCGGGGCTGGGCGTAGGGATGCCCCCCCCACAGCCACCGCCAACCTGCTCTGTGACTCAGAGCAAGTCACTTAATACCCCTGAATGGTGCTCCCTCCCCTCTCTGGGGCGAGACGCCCTCAAACCCTCTCCCTTAGGATTCTCAGCCTCTGCCCGAGACAAGGAGACAAAGGACGGGGAAAGGGCTCCCTTTCACCCCATTTGGGAGCTGTTGTGTAACTGGGGGCTCGGGGACATGCAGGGAGGGGCCTGCAATGACACCAGCTAAGCAATGTGCTGGCTGCCAGCAGCTTCGCTGGGACATAGCAGGTGGCCACGGGTCCTTAGGTCTGGGGGTGGCTTTGGAGGCCCTAACCCTCCCCGCAGCACACCCAGACCACATCTGTGGGTGCAGGGACATAGTAAGAGTCTTCTTGACCTCACGGCACAGGAGATAAGCTTGGAGGTAAACTGGAAGCTGAACGACACAAGGCACATAATGCAAAGGGCTCAAGGCCAGAGAGGCCACTGCGACTGGGAAGGCTGTGCCCCAGCCTGACTGCCTGGAAAAAAGGGAGAAAGCTCAGGGCCACTGTCCCCTCTGAGCCCTTGGGGCTGCCCCAGCCCCTGCTATGGGGCTCGCCGGGGGCCAAGGGTGAGAGCCGGATGAGAGCACCCAGCAAGGAGATGCCCTCGCGTCCCCAGGCCCCCATGTCCCAGGCCAGAGCCACCCCCTGCCCCTGCCCTCCAGGGGGACCGAACAATCTCGCGTCTCTGCAGCAACTTACAGCCTGTCCGTCATTCCCATGGGGTTTTCAAGTCTTAGGGATTATTTCTAATTTGCAAACAAGAAAACGGAGGCTAAAAGAAGCGAAGGGATTATTTGAACCAGATTTCTGATCAGCTTGCCACTCTCGTCACCGCACCACATTTCCTCCGGGTCCTCTGTGTTTGAAACGCTCCAAGCTCCACCTTCCTGACCCGCGGCCTCCCCGTCTCCCTCGGGGCTTGTGGCCGTGCAGGGAAGGGGGACGGGGGCGCTATGGACGGATGAGCGCGCGTCAGCTGGGGCGTCCAGGGGGGCACCGGCCTGTGGGGGGGCCGCACCCCTGCACACACGGGCAGGCACGCGGGCTCAGCCCACGCTCCGCGATGACGCACCTGCCCAGAGACGCAGGACTTGAGGGTGGGAGCCGGGCAGTCAGGGCCAGGGCCCGGCGAGGAGCGGATCTCACCCCTCCGCTCAGCTGCCTTTCCCCTAGGAGGCCTGGGAGAGTCGGCGCCCCAGGAACTCACCGCTGCTCCCAGCCCCGGAGGCCAGGAGAGACCCCAGTGAAGTTTCCGGGGCTCAAGAACCTCAGCCCCTTTCTGCGCACCCCTGCCCTGCTCAGTGGGGCAGCGCCCCCCAAATCCTTCCATGATAACGGGGCTCTGGCTCCTATTTGCCTGCGATCTCGGGCTAAGCCCTCCTTCCTGGGTCTCAGTTTGCACTTTGTCAAACGGGAGGGCTGGACTCCGGGAGCTTTCAGACACACCTCCCAGCTGTCGAAAATCCCCAAAGGGCCAGGACACAGAAGCGAGAAAGCAGGGCGGCCTAGGGCTCGGGGAGCACCTGGGAAGGTGGGGAGCGCTGCACGTCCCAGGTGCTGGGGCGGCCACCTCCAGCAGCTTTGCAGCCCCCGGTCCCGATGGCCAGGGGCCAGAGGAGCTCAGTGACCAGAGGGTCCTGCAGAGCGGGGTGGGGGTGGGGTGTGCAGCGGGAGGGCAAGGGTCAAGGGCGCCCAGGGGGCACGGTCAGGTCCCTTCCCTTTGCCAGTACTTGGGGCCAGGCTCTGTCCAATCAAGGCCCTGGCCATCGACGTCCACTTAGCAGCGCTGCATTCGCCACTCACTCACTCGCCCGCGAATCCGTTCATTCATGTCTTAGCGCACTCGCTCCTCGGCGCTTGCTAGATGCCATGAAGACGTGCTGTGACGTGGCCGGCACCCGGAACTCCTCTCCTCCAGGAGGCTCTGGAACCCTCGCCAGGCAGCTTCCTTCCTGCTCCCCCGGTGAAGACGGGCCAGGGGGCTCTTCTCCGGCTGCTGTCCCAAAGCCTGGCTTCTTTCCAGGTTAGCCTAATGTGTCTCGGGCCCGGAGGGTGGACGGGGACTGAAACCACCACCCTGCCTTTGGGAAGTCACAGGACGATGCTCCAAAACCAGCAAACGCCTTTCAACCAGGGATTTCACACACGCAGGCATGTCCAGGGGGACCCAAGTCCCAGCTGTGTCTACACGGGATGAAAAGGGGAAACATCTGGAGGAAAGCCAGACAAGTCCTGCCAGCCTGCCAGATGTTGCTCACATCTGGACACCCCAACACGATCCACTTGGCTGCCTGGCAGTCAAGAAGCAAGTGGTCAAGCCGTGTTGCCCTGCCAACCGGGACACAGCCCCATGCGACGTTACTCAGATTACCGAAGGATCCAAAGGGACTGCGGCTGCAATCCTCAGACTCGAATCAACCCGGTCGTCATATGGTGGCTGTGATTACGGCCCCTGAGGCCAGCTGGCCCACGTTCCACGGCTCCCCAGCAAGCTGCTTCTCCTCTCTGCCTTTCACACTGCTGATCCTTAAAATGGAATAATGATAGCGACGCCCTCGTAGGGCAGGTGTGAGGATGAAACCGTAATGCCCCATAAGGCTCCAAGCCTAGTGCCTGGCAGGTAGTAAACATTCCGAATACCTCGGCTGTTAGTAGAATCGTCACCATCGGGGGGGGGGGGGGGGGGGGGGGGGGGGGGAGGGGGGGGGGGGGGGGGGGAGGGCGGGAGGGGTCGCCCTGCAGAGCTCTCCAGCTAAGAACACGAGAGATCCTTCGGGACGGTGCCAAGGCCAGGAGGCAGGACAGGGACACAGCCCCCCCCCAAACATCCCAGGAGCACCCGTCTGCCCAACGCTTTGCCCATCTCAGCCCCACTGAAGCGGCCTCCCCCAGAGACAAGATCACCACGCTCTCCTCCAAGTAGGAGCGGCTTCCAGCTGGCATTCACGTCTCCTCCATCAGCAAGGTTTGGCAAAGGACGCGTTGTCCAGGTGCCAGCACGTGTGTGGGGTGCCTCGGGCAGACGGGTGGGCGGGGATGAGCCTTCCCTACCACCCCCCACCCCCGCCGAGACCTCAAACTGGGAAGAGCACCCAAGTGTGCTCCCCTGACCCTTAGAACACCTGCTTGCTTGATCATGTGCTCTGAGCCCCAGAGGACACCTGGGTCCCCCTTCTACTTCTGTCAGGGGACCTAGAGAAGCCGTCACTTTCGTCTGTCACCTCTGCTCCAGGCAGGAGATGCCGGGAGGGGATGGGAGACTCTGGTGAGCAATACAGAGACACACACAGGCTTTTCTGCTTCTGCAGCCGGGCCTGGCACGCAATGGGGCTGCCCGGGCCGACTGTGGGGTGGGGGATTGAGGAGAAGACTTCTTCCGGCAGAGGAGGCTTAGGCCTCTGGACACTGTCTCCCAGGACCCCATCCCTGGTTCCAAGGAGCATCCCCTATAAGAGACCTAGATCCGGCTGCCGGCATCTGAACCCAAGCCCCTCCTTTTCCCTCGGCCCCCACTACTTCCTCATTCCCAGGGGTCAAGTTCGAGGCACACGGCAAGACCCTAGATCCGCCATGCGACGACGGCTTTTTCTGAATTTCCCAGGTTCCGGGTCCGGTTCCCTCAGGGGGAGGAACAAAGGAGGGAAGCGGGATGCCAGGATCAAAGGCGTGCTCCAGGGTTCCACATGCCCAGTGGGTTCTCCCCGAGTCCAGGGAGACCCGACGCTGTGGTCAAGGCCCCCGGGGACGGTCCCGGGATCCCGCACCCGGCTTCTTCCTTCCAGGCTTTGGCAGAGTGGCAGCTCCTGCTGGCGCCGATGCCCGCGAGCGTGACAAGGCCCGGAGGTTTAACAGAAGCAGCCTGCTGCTGCCCAGCAGCTCCTCCTCCCTCTGGCTTTGGTTCCAGATTTTCTCCTCCCTTGCCCCCAGAACAAAGCTGCTAACGGGGCTGTGTGGGCTCCACCTACCTCCTAGCCAGCTGCTCGACCCTGGGGAGGTGAGCCAAGCTCTCCCGCCTCGGTCCCTTCAGCCGCGAGGTGGAATAAGAACACCCGCCTCTGGGATGCTGTGGGGTTCACGTCAATTAATGGGCGTAAAGCATCTAGTGGTGCCCGGCACATGACACATGTCCTGTATTTGCTTGACTTGTGGTTTGTGTGATGATGCGTAGGTGGGGACGTGGGCAGGTCAGCAGGGCCAGGCTCGCGGTGGGGGCACGGGATGCAGCACCCCGAGAGCCAGTGGCACTGCACCCCGACGCAGGGGGCTCAGCTCCCCCACGGGGCCCCCGGACGCCGCCTGCACACTCAGTGGCCTGGCTCCCGGCGACGCCGGGCAGCTCGGCCCCTCCAAGTAACTCCCCATCCGCCCCTTGAAGCCCCGACCTCTCCTATCCATGCTTCTGCGGGGGCTCCCACCCGAGCCCGTGCACAGGCGACAGCTGTGGGCTCCCGTGGTCGGGGACACAGTGCAAGACGCGGAGGCCAAACCCCCAGCCGCAGCCCAGCCCAGTGACCTCAGGTGCCCAGCTCCGGGCCCTGAGGGACGGCGAGGGTTGAACCCAGGCCACAGCAGCGCCCGTCACCCGTCACCCTGGGTGGGGCCAGCAGACGAGTCCACACGCTTTTGCAAACGGTGGTGTAAACGGTTTCTTGACTAAGACTATTCACTCCACGAATGGGCGGATGAGTGAGTGGACACTCGAAACAGTACCGGGCGGAACAGGGGCTTCCGGTTTATTTGATCACAGTCTGTCCCCAACTTGGTCTCCTCTGGGTGTGTGGCCTTGGTCAAGCCTCGTCGCTTCTCTGAACCTTGGTTTCCCGTATATTAAACGGGAATAACGATCCCTGCTCCGTGAGGTGGTCGCAGGGCTGAGCGAAATCGCGTCTGTAAATACCGGGTGGGGACTCAACCCCTGGTGGCCTCAGGGTCGGCACCGCTGGTGCCAGCTGCTCCCGTCGGGAGGCAGGGGACCTGAGGCCCGGAGCCTTGGACGGTGCCCGTTTCCAAGGAGCTTCGGCGACCACACGGACGCAGGCCAGCGGCAGCCCTCCCGCCCTGGGCCCGCCTTCCGGCTGCCGCGGAGCAGCAGTGGGCGCCGGCGTCCCCGTGGCCAGGCAGGGCCACCTTCCCGGGCCGTCCCGCAGCATCCACGCCTCTGGCCTTTGTGGAGCAGCTGGAGTGGGAGCCGCGCCGTCTGCCCGTGAAATGCGACTTTGAGAAAACATGCATATTTGTGAGTTGGTGCATGTTTCTATTTCGGGCCGACACTGCCCTCTTTATTTATTTTCCCTGGGCTTGGCAATTGGAACCCAGCTTGGAAGGGTGTTTTGACAGACTTTGACACCGCTCCCGGCTCCTCTGGCAGAAGACGGGCTCTGGTGAGGGCGGGTGGACAGGGGAGGAGGATTTAAAATGACAAGCTCTCTCTCAGCTGGGACCCACTAACAATCAGACACCCTTGCCTCCCCGGTCCAGCCCTCGGTCTCTCTATATCTGGGTGGGGGAGGAGCACAACAGGTTCAGGTGGGGCAATAATTTCAAAGAAAAGGAAAATAAAATGAAAAAAAAAACAAAAACAAAAACAAAGAGGCTAATCACCGAGCTTCCAATCCTAATAACGCTGGCATCCTTGGCAACCCGATACTGTCAGCCTCAACCACCACCGCCGCCTTGGGGTGCCTATTTTTATGACTGACCGTGGCCCGCAGGGCTGCCCTTAGGAAGGCCACCTCCTCTCTCGGCATCTCACTGTGCTCATCCGTAAAGGCGATTCTGCAGGACTCAGCTCGTGGGGCTGTAAGAAGTGGCCACTCAGTCAAATGGCAGCGGCGACTGTCTTCCCTCCTGGCCTCGGATCTTGGCCAGCTGCCCGCGGACAGCTGACTTGGTCCAGTCTTCGGGATTTGGGGCTGCTTGCCAAGACCCTACCCACCGGGCAGGCCTCTCACGCTGCTCTCAGCCAGTCCCGTCTCTGTGGCCATTTACAACCAGCCCAGAGTGACCTCAACTCAGGAGGAGGGACCTTCCCTCAGACAACTCCAGCTGCCTTCACGTGACCGGACGAGTGAAGGGGAGCTGGGGAGACCAGAGGAATGTGCTTAACCCATCATTCCAAGGCCCTGAGGGTCAGGAGATCCAGGTTCACCGGATCCACTCACTCATTCATTCATCCACCGAGCACCCACCGGCGGAATCAGTGGTTCACGCAGATGTACCCACAGTAGAAACAGCGTCTGCCTCACTGGCCAATGCGCTTCAGCAACGTGACCCCAAGAAAACTACTTGACGTCTCTGGTCCTATGAAGGAAATGGCCTGAACGTCCCTCGTTTGGGGGACGGGATGAATTCACCGGTGGGGGGTGCTTTGAGCAGGCGGGGAAGGTGCTATAACCTCTGAGGTTACAACCCTGATGTTTCAATCCTAGCCACACTCTAGAATGAGTTAATGTTCCACATTAGGGCCAAACAGACACCCTTGAAGGTCAGTCAGCCAGCCCTGTCCTTGCACAGATGGGGAGCCTGAAGCTCAGGGAAGGGAGGTAACTTGACCGAGGACACACTGGGAGACTGTGGCCAAGCCGAGACTGGAATGCAGGTGTCCCTACTTCTGCTCCAGGGCTCCTTGCACCACATCACACTGGGACACCTCTGCTTCCATCACAGTTTTGGATTTTTAAGGGCAAAAGCAGAAGAGGTTTCAAAGGGGATGCAAGAACCTGGGTACCGGGTCCTTCAAAATCCCCTTGGGGTGGGGGGCTCGCTGTGATCCCAGAACACAGGAATCTGGGCCCCTTGGAGAGGCTGCTGGGCTCTAGGGCACCTGGCCCTAGACAGGTGCCCTGGGAGGGGCTGGAAGCTGCTGTGGCCCTGGGCAGGGAGGGGTGGGGTCAGACTCTCAGAGAGAGGGGAGGAGGGGCAAGGAAGCCGCCTGGAGGATGGGGTCGGCTCCCCCTAAGGGTCACTGTGTCCATGTTGGAGCAAAGACGTGCTGGGTCACATCCAGGCTGAGGGAAAGTTGGTGAGAGAGACTGAAGGTAGCTGGGAAGGACGAACTGGGAAAGACCAAAAAAGGGGGGAGGGAGGGAGATACACATGGGGGAGAAGAACAGAGCGGGGAACAAAGAGAGTGCAAGCACAGAATGATGCAGAGGGAGGGCTGCGGCCTGGGTGCAGGAGATTTGTCTGGAGTAAGGCCGGAGGAAGGGGAGCCGCTCGGCGTGGTGAGCTAAGCGGAGTGGACTCTGCGCCTAGAATCAGACTCCCGAGGGCCCGGCTTCTGCCGCGGCTCCCCCGGGGCCACAGCCTCCTCCTCCATTGGGCAGATGCCAGCTCAGGTCTGCATGGGGGGGGGGGCTGCGTCTCCGTGTTCTGGTCCCCAAGGAGGTGCGCGCCGTGCGGGGAGCTGAGCGGCTCTGGGTCCCGGGGCAGCCCCGTGGGCGTCCAGGGAGGGTGCACGGGTGCGCGGGTGTGCACGGGGTGCTCGGGGTGTGCGGGGTGTGCACGGGGTGCGCGGGTGTGCACAGGTGTGCAGGGTGTGCACGGGTGCGCGGGTGTGTGCGGGGTGCGCGGGGTGTGCGGGGTGTGCACGGGGTGCGCGGGTGTGCACAGGTGTGCAGGGTGTGCACAGGTGTGCAGGGTGTGCACGGGTGCACGGGTGTGTGCGGGGTGCGTCGGTGTGCACGGGTGTGCAGGGGGTGCGCGGGGTGTGCACGGGATGTGCGGGGTGTGCGCGGTGTGCACGGGTGTGCGGTGTGCACGGGTGCGTCGGTGTGCGCGGGGCGCGCGGGGTGCGAGTGGCGCGGGGTGGGGTCCGCGGGGCCGCGGGAGCCCGAGAGGAGTCTCCAGGCCCGTCCCGCCGCCGCGGGTCTCCCCGGGGAGTTGGGAAAAGTTCTCCCGGGCCCCGGCCCCTCGCCCCGGGCTGAGCCCGCGTGTGCGCAGGACCCGCCCCGCCCCGCCCCGCCCCGCCGCGGCCGCTCCCCGGGGCTCCGAGCCGAGGAGCCGCCGGCCTGTGCCCTCCGAGGGGGCCGCGCCTCCGGGACCGACGCTCAACTTCCGCGGGGTCCGCTGTGCCCCGAGCGCCCGGCGAGGACCGCGCGGACCCGCAGACCCGGAGCCCCCGGGCAGTCGGCGCCGAGCAGGGGCGCGGGGGTCGCTCCGCAGGCCCCAGGGGTCGCCCGCAGCCGCAGCCCGAGCCCCGCAGCCGCAGCCCGCAGCCCCCGCAGCCCCGCAGCCGCAGCCCGGCCCCGCTCGCGCTCCCCCAGCCCCGCAGCCCGAGCCCCGCAGCCCGACCCGGGGCGCCCGCGCACTCACCTCGGCCGGGGGCGGCGCCCGGAGAACGCCCCGCGGGACCCCGCGCCCTCGCCCGCGCCCGCGCCCGCGCCCTCGCCCCGCGGCGGCAGGAGGCGGGGCCGCCGACCCCGAGCACGGCGCGGCCCGAGCGGGTCCGGGTCCCAGCGCAGCCCGAGCGCCCGCCGCCGCCGCCTTTTATCCGCCGCCGCCTTTGTTTGGGTCCCGGCGCTACCACGGGGGCCGGGGGGGCCCGGGCAGGCCTCCGAGCCGCGCCGCCGCCCCCCGCGCCCGCCGCCCCCGCCCCCGCGCCGCCGGGCCGCCCGCCCCAGGCCGACGACGCCCGCGCCCCGCCCGCGCCCCGCCGCCCCCGGGCCCCGCCGCCCCGCGCCGCCGCCGCCGCCGCCCCCCCCGCGGAGCCGCAGTGGTACAGCCCGGCCCGGAGCCGGCGGGAAC
This sequence comes from Vulpes lagopus, assembly GCF_018345385.1. Lineage (NCBI taxonomy): Eukaryota > Metazoa > Chordata > Mammalia > Carnivora > Canidae > Vulpes > Vulpes lagopus. Next base: position 133,876,448 of record NC_054831.1, read on the forward strand.
CGGCGCCCCCTGCGGGCGGGCGCGCGCCCTGCACCCGCCGGCCCCGCCGCGCCCGGGAGCCCGGTCGGCCGCCCGCGCTCCTGCCCCGCCGCGTCCTCGCCCCAGGCCTCCACCCCCCAGCCCTCCAGCCCTCAGCCCTCCAGCCCTCCATCCCCCCAGCCCTCCAGCCCTCCAGCCCCCCAGGCCTCCAGTCCTCCGTCCCTCCAGCCCTCCAGCCCTCCGTCCCTCAGCCCTCCAGCCCTCCACCCCCGAGCCCTCCATCCCTCAGCCCTCCAGCCCTCCATCCCCCCAGGCCTCCATCCCTCCATCCCCCCAGCTCTCCATCCCCCCAGCTCTCCATCCCCCCAGCCCTCCATCCCTCCATCCCCCCAGCTCTCCATCCCCCCAGCCCTCCATCCCCCCAGCCCTCCAGCCCTCCACCCCCCCAGCCCTCCAGCCCTCAGCCCTCCAGCCCTCCACCCCCCCAGCCCTCCATCCCCCCAGCCCTCCAGCCCCCCAGCCCCCCAGCCCTCCACCCCCCCAGCCCTCCAGCCCTCAGCCCTCCAGCCCTCCACCCCCCCAGCCCTCCAGCCCTCCACCCCCCAGCCCCCCAGCCCACCAGCCCCCCAGGCCCCCACCCCCCAGCCCTCCATCCTCCACCCCTCAGCCCTCCATCCCTCAGCCCTCCAGCCCTCCAGCCCTCCATCCCCCCAGGCCTCCATCCCTCAGCCCTCCATCCCCCCAGCCCTCCATCCCCCCAGCCCTCCAGCCCCCCAGCCGCCCAGCCCTCCAGCCCCCCAGTCCTCCGTCCCTCCATCCCCCCAGCCCTCCAGCCCCCCAGCCCTCCAGCCCTCCAGCCCTCCAGCCCCCCAGCCCTCCAGCCGCACATCCCACCCACCAGACCCCCACCCCCAAGGCCACGAGGACACGGAGCCCAGGCCTGGGCCACCCCTCCCCACCAGGGCTGCAGCACACTGGCCTCAGCAGCCCCAGCAGGGGGAGAGCCCAAGGGTCGCCCCAGAGGCCGCACCAGCTGCAAGGCCACGGCACACAGTGGGGCCCAGGCCACTGCTGGGTGGCAAGAGCTTCCCCGCATCTGGAGCACATGCAGGGGAGAGCAAGGAAGGGGGAAGGGGCCCACAGGTGACCCGCAGCAGGTTCCGAGCCTGCACAAAGACTCAGCCCCAGAGGGCTTGGATGAAGCACCAGGGGCTACGCAGCCAGGCCAGCTTCCCAGTCCTTCCCTTTAACACAGGGAAACTGAGGCAAGGGCACCTCTAAGTGGAGCTCCCACTAGGTGGCCCACCTGCCGTTCCTGCTCTGCAGCCAGCAGTCCCTGGAAGCTGTAGCCGCCCACCCGCTGCCCACCAGACACATCCGTGTGTCACCCAGGATGCCTTGAGGGCTCATCTATGCAGAAGAACCTGCCCAGGCACCCGCACCCTGTGTGTTCAGGACCCTCAGCAGAGCCGTTGGCAGGCAGGCCAAGCCTGTTAGGAGACTCCTAGTGGCTTCACGGGGCCTTGACGACCTTTAGGGCTGGAGGCAGCTCCTAACTAGAAGGATGCCACCCTGAGCTGCAAGAGGAGACAGACAGAGACCAGAGGCCTCTCCTGAGCCTTGGCAGGGGGGTATGTGCATTGCTGTCCCCAACAGCAGTGGCCGAATCTGACAGAGGAGTGCAAAGAGACAGACCCAGCACCACCCTGCACACGTCCCATCTCTCCTGCCACATCCCAGAGGGAAGCCAGAAAACAGGGAGCCACAGCGGGCGGGGTGTGTGTGTGGGGGGGGGGGGTTGGGTTAGGGAACAGGGAAAAGATTGCTTTTAAGGGAGCAATAGGGGAGAAGATACAAAATGTGTTCCCAGGCCCAGCTGAGAGCAAAGGGTTTCCTTTGCTGGGTGAACGGCTTCCTCTTCTCAGCTGGTGCGATGGCTGCTTCCAGAAGCCTCCTCAAAGTTCTACAAGCTTCCCACACTGTTCCTTTCAGTCTGACCGATCCACAGGGGATGCCGTTGGCACCTGCCATGGTGCTGGGCCGTCCTGAGGACACGGCCCCCACTCCCCCGGGAACTATTACTAGCGGATTGGGGTCCTAGCCCCATGTCGCGTAGCGAGCCACAGCTCTCCAAGGCCTCCCTGCCGTGGGGTCTCCAGATGATCCCTAGTGGGGGTGGGCTTGCCGTGCCCCTGTCGGGGGCCTTCTGGGTACCCGGGGGCCGCAGAGGCAGGGGCCCGCAGAGTGGGGGAGGAGGTAGGCAGCCTGGAGCCCAAGAGCACTGAAAGGAAGCAATTTTCCCAGGCCATCAGCAGAGTTTTAAAAATGCAAATGGACCCGGGCCTTTGAAATACGCCTGCCATAAAGTGGAGCCGGCGGGTGCGGAAGTCCCGGCAGCCTCCTGCAGGCCTCATCCTCAGGCTTCCTGCCCTCCAGTCCCCACTCCGCCTGCAGGATGTGCGTTTACGGGGCCGGGGACGCTGGGCTCAGAGACCCCTGCCCAACCTCGGGGCACCTCCCGAAGCCTCCTTAGCCCGAGATCTGCCCAACAGGAAGGCGGCGGCGCACGGATGCTGCCCCCCGCAGCCCCTGCCCCAGCGCCGTCTGCTGGAAGTTCTTCCTGGGTCTGATTTAAATGCCTCTTGGCGACGATACGCGGCTTCCCTTATACTCTGTCTGCACGACTAATTGAAAAGCTTCTCTTGTAAGGGGTTTGCTATAAAGGCCGCTTTGTCCTTCGTTCCCATCCCTTTATTTCTGTTTTGATTTCCCTTCAACCGTGTCTGAGGCAGGGCCTCTGAGCCCATCACTCGCTGTAAAGCCGTATTTCTGTTCCACCCCTTACTGACTGTGTGACCTTGGGGAAGTCACTTCACCTTGCTGAGCTCGGTTATTTGGTCTATAAAATGGGGATGGAAGAAGTGCGTCTCTGGGGGGGGGGCGGCTATAAACGAGGAGTTTGTTAAGTGAGCAAATCTCGGTGCACAAACAGCATTCAGCACGGCGGACGGCATAAAGGAAGCTCTAAATAAACACCAGGTGGTAGTGAAGATGATGATGACGGTGATGAGGATGAGGACGAGCTGCTGAGCAAGAGGTGGCCTGGAGGTGTGTTGCTGGAGGCCACCGTGACACTTCTCACTTCTTTGCCCCACCCCTGCTGAGATGAACTGTGTGCAAACCAAGTCCTCCGGCCAGATGGTTGAGCAGCTCAGGGGAAGGGCACGTGGGGAGGCTTGGAGGTGTTTTTCCTGAAAAACATGGTAGATTAAGACAGTTGCTCCATTGTTCCAGCCTCGGGGAACAGAATAACTACATTTAAAGGTGATTGTGTCTTCAATCTGCTAACACACTGGCTTCGGGACTCTTGGCCCCCACGTCTCCAGGAAACTCCTGGCGCTCTAGATGCAGGCGTCTTTTACCAACCGCGTGACCTGGGGTAAGTCGCTATTTCTCCGAGACTCAGTTTCCTCATCTGCAAAATGAGAGTATAATGAACTGTGCCTATAAGATGCCTGCCGTGATCTTTCCGGCTGAGGCGGAGCACAGATTTATAGGCAACAATCGGATGATCACAGAGATAGGTTGAATGATCAATCCCTCTTTCCGTGACTCTCAGGGTTGACTGCACTTCATTTGATATAACGGGTGCAAAGATGCTCAGGAAACTTGCCCGGGTTCATGGCGAATGGATTTCCGGCTGAAGGTCACGTAGGAAGTCCGTGAAGAGTTGGGTTGGACCCAGCCCTGAACTTCTCCCGAGGCACCATCTTGCCTTGTTCTCCCTGGAGCTCCGCTCAGGAGGTCGGGGGCACAGGGTGGAAGGGCCAGTAATTCAAGAGAAGAGAAAAAGGTCTGGAGAAAGGCGATAGGGCCAGACTGGGGAAAGGGCGCTGCAAGACAGGGCCTGGGGGAGGCTGGCAGATGGCAAACCTTCCTCTTGCCTCCAGAATGCTGCAAGCATCCGGCCCTAGCATCCTCGCCCAGCCTTGCCTGCCTCCTCCAAGGAAGCAAGCAGCCTGCGCCAGAGTGAATACAATCCAAGTTATTAATTGCCTGCAACAATTAGCCCCAGTGCCTGGCCTGCAGACACCCAGGCTCGGAAGAAAAAAAAAGAAAAGAAAGAAAAAGAAAAGCCAATTACAGTTTTATCAATATTCGCTTTGCTGCGTAATCCTCCCCCAGCAGCACGGGCCACCCTACTCCCCGTTCGTGTTTCCGGGGGCCTTTGCTCTGGCTCCAGCGTCTGGAGAGGACCAGGTTTTCCTGGGGTCTTCAAGAGCGGAAGTCACTCAAGGGCTGGACCCTAAGGGGCCAAAGCACTGCCAGGGAGGAGCAAGACCCGCCCAAGGTCTGGACTGGGTGGCCTTGGCCGAAGACTAGCCCCCTGCGCAGGAGAGCGCTCACCCTCCAGGCTGAAGGTTTTAAATAGGCTCCCCGAGGGTCCTGCTGTCATACCGCAAGGGAGAGATGGGGAACTGGGGAACGTCCCCGAAGTTCTGGTTTGAATCTGTTCAGTCACAGACTAGCTCCGTGGCTTTGGGAAAACCCTTTCATGACTCTGAGCTCATGTCCTTATCTGCAGACGGGGCGCGGTGGTCGCACGCGTCCGTGGAGGGAGGTTCAGGGAAAGGCCGTGCAGGGGCACGAGGCAACCCGGGGCGGGGGGTGGGGGAGCACGGGGTGAGCTGCAAGTAAATGGCAGCTATTTTGTTCTATATGGACAGAGCCTGCCTGCAGGCGCCCGACCCCCGGCAGGCGAGAAGTGGGAGGCAACGGGACTCGGGACTCGGGGGACCTGGATGCTGAGCGAGCCTCGCTGTGCCTCACACCGCGGTCCCGGTGCCCCTGGCGCTCCGGCCTCTTGCTCCGACCCGCCTACTAGGGGCACGGGGCTGCTGAGCCCGAGGGCCCCTCTAACCCATCTTTTAGGAGAGTGTGAGCAGAGGGCCTGGGTGCAGGATGGGTTGGGGGTCGTGGGGAGACTCCGCGATTACTCAGGGGCGCACGGCAGCCGCGGGGAATGTACTGGAACTGCCAGGACAACATGAAGCCGGTTACGTAAATAGTTAAGCCTGGACGCACGCATCTGTTGGTTCCGCAGCAGTAAAAGAAAGCAGCTCGCTTTTATCAGGACGGGGCATGAAGGTCGTCACCTGGGGCAAATGGACTCAGGGGACGCCGGGTCCGAGGCCCCAGCTCGGCCCTCCCCCGTGGGGCGTCTCAGGACCACGAACGGCGGCAGATGCCAGCCTCCGAGCTCCTGGCCTGTGGCGGAGGTGAGGGCAGAGGGAGGGGGGACACCGACGTGGCCTCTGGGTCCTCAGAGACGGTGCGACGATCCTGGCGTTCAAGAAAAGCTCCGTCACCCTCGGGGGTGGGGGCGGCGGGGCTCTGAGTGCGCAGCGGACCCGCGGGAGAGTCGGAGGGAAGCCACGCGGAGGGCCTGCCTCGAGCCTCTCCCGGGAGCACGTTCGGCTCCCGCTGCACCTGTCTGCGCGACAGCGTCCATGCCTCGGCGTGGCATCCCAGCTCCAGTCCCCCACCCGCTGCCCCACCCTGACCCCATGTCCCGCTGGCCTCAGCTTCCTGGCACGAGTTGGCCGGCGCCTCCTTTGCCTCGGTCGGCCTGGCTGGCCCACTGGCGCCGGGAGCCGAGCCAGCGTTAACCCTGCCCGCCAGCCTCCATCTGGGCCGCAGCCGTGACGGCAGGAAGGAGCTCCTCGGGCTTCCCCCCAGCTGGAGAAGCGCACGGCCCTGCGGGGCGGCCCCAGCGCCAGCCCCTGTCCGGCACACCCGGCGTGGGCGGGGGCCGAGGCCCGTCCAGAGGGCCCGTGGTCGGGGCCTTGGGCTGGAACGAGGGGCTGCGGAGAGACCAGCCGCGCTCGGGCGTTAGGGCACCTTGCAGGCAGCATTGGCGTCAGCAATAAGGAGTGGCTGCGTGTGTCAGTGCCAGGCCCCGCGGACGCGGTACTTCCTCTAAACTCACAGCCGCCCGGGGACGGGCCTGCACCATCCTCATTCCCAGGTGAGGAGATTGAGGCTCGGCTCCCGGCAGTGGGATTCGTTACCACGTTAATCGTTCCCATTTTTCAGACGGACAAACTGAGGGTCGGAGAGGTGAGGGACGTGGTTGAGGTCACAGAAGAGTCCGTGACGGAGATGTGCCTGGCGTCAGAGGTGGCACATTAATGTGTCGCACTCTGCTGCCCGGCACGAGCTAGGTCCCCGAGGGGCACCCACCCCGAGCCCTCCACGGTGCCGCCTGGGTCTCTTCCCGGGTCGCAAACACAACCAAGCCAAGCTCGGCGCTCTCCCCTGGGGGAGTCACCGCCTCCCTCGGAGCCCCCCACCCTCCAAGGGCGCAGGCCAAGGCGGTCCCCGTTCCGATCTGAGAGTGGCCGTGTCTGGTGCCATTCCCCCGCGGAGACGAGCAGGGCCATCCTGCGACGTGGCAGGACAGTCCCCGGGCCCCGGGAGGCGGGGTCACCCCTGGGCCCCAGGCCTGGACGCGGGGCCACTGGCTGCACGACTGCCATCCCCCGACACCCGACGCGGCCGACTCCGCGCTCTCACCAGGGAGGAGGTTAAGGCACGGGGCCGGCGACCACAGCGGTGGCTGCCTCCCGACAGCACCGTCGCTGGGGCCGTGGCTCCGAGGCTTCCGTGTCCGTGTCCTTCCCGGCCCCCTGAGTCCTCGTTCTGCAGCTGGGCGCGTCGGGGACAGCCGTTCTCGCCCGCACCCAGGGCCCCGTGAGGCTGGGGCGGGGGGTGCCTCAGGCTGCAGCAGGAAGGCGTGAACCACCCAACGGCCCTGGGGGCGCAGCCTGGGCGGGTAGCCTGGCGGGCTGAGCCTGGGGAGCCGGGCTGCACCTGTCCCCCTCGCCCTGCCGGCCCCCCAATGCTCCTCCTCCCCCACCTCTCTTCCCTCCCGTCTCCGCCCCCCCGCCCCGCCCACCGCCTCCACCTCCTCATCCTCCCTCCTTTACACTTACTCCTCCCCTGATAATGAGCACAGTCGATGTTTGCTGAGCACTCGCTGTGTGACAAGCCCCGTACCAGGCATTTCTTCTGCACCCTCCTCTTCAACCTTCGCCACAGGCCCTTGGAGAATAACCCTCTCTCTGCTACAGATAAGGACAACGTGGCTCAGGGACGTCAGGATGCAAGGCTCACCCTGTCCCGTCCGTCGTTCTGCTGGGTCTGTGATCACGGTCATTCCAAAGCTTTTTTTTTTTTTTTTTTTTAGAGAGAGAGAGAGAGAACCCCAAGCAGCCCCCACGCCCAGCGTGTGAGCCCAGCGTGGAGCTCGATCCCACCACCTCGAGGTCATGACCCGAGCTGAGATCGAAAGTCAGACGCTTCACCTGCTGAGCGCCCAGGTGCCCGTGACCCCGGCCACTTCGATCCGCGGATACCTAGGGCCTGCGGAGCGTGGGGGCTGCGGTCAGAGTCCTGAGTCCGCTCACAGCCGTGCCAGGTGACGGGGGACGCTGCCCGAGTTCTCGGAGCCTCGGCCTCCTCCCCGCACACCGGAGACGGCGCTCTGGAGGCGTGGCCGAGAGCAACAGCGAGGCAGTGCACGTAGCTGTGCGCCCCGCGGCCCGCGGACCGGGGCCTTCCCCCTCTCACGGTGGGTCAAGAGAATCAGAGAACATGCTCCCTCTCGTCCGGGGCGGCCCCCCGGTGCTCGTGCCCCGGAATCGTTCTCCCAAGTATCTCGTTGGTAAGATTCAGGCAGGACGGTCACAGCTGGCGTTGCTCTGCGTGTCGCGTGCGATGTGTGAGTCGCTCGCGTCATCTTGTATGGAACGTGTGGGTTCTGAGCAGGCGTCCTGGAGCCTGTGTTCACACCCCGGCTCTGGCACTTGCTGGCTGTGTGCCCCAGGGGGGACTCAGCTGACCCCCCTGCGCTTCACCGTCCTCATCTGTAAGAGACGAGGAGGAAGCGCCGCGGTCGGGCTGAGCCTCGATGGGTGCTCACCGTGAATATGTCACGTCCACAGCAACCTCGGAGGGTAGACGTTGCTGTCCTCGTTTTACAAAAGGAGCAACCGGCAGAGGTTCAGTCCCTGGCCCGAGGTCATATAACTAGTCAGCGGCAGAGCAGGATTTGAACTCAGCTCTGGATGATTCCCAGCCTTCTGGGTTTCGCTGCAGCCGCACGTCTGGGAGGGAAGAGGAGACGGGGCCTTGAGGCTCGGTCAGCCTCCGACGCCGTGACCCCGATGAGCTGACCTGCCGCCCTCTTGCTTCCTCTGGTCGTTCCCATTTATCTCAGAGGCTCCTGTTTAAGGGGTGGATTCCCGGGCTGCCCGTCCTCCCCAGCCCGCTGAGCCTGCCGGGGCCCTGAATCCAGCCTTGTCTGCCCCCCGTGGGCGGGGAAGCCAGGAGAGCCCCCCAGGACCCCTTCTGTTCCCCGCTGGGGGCTCTGCTGCTCCAGGTGCTCCGTGGCGCCGCCCTCCCTGCTGCCCCAGGACACCGCCCGACCCAGCACGGCCGACCCTGTCACTGCGGCCCCTCCGCGCCCCCGTAGCCCCGACTCCGCTCCCGTCCCGAGAGCCCGTGTCGCTCAGACGCGCCTCCCAGCCTTCTCACGTCACTCCATCTGCCCGAGAGCTTCTTTAGCTTCTTCTCCACCAGCTCAAGTATTACTCATCCCGGAGGCCCTGCATCCCTTCCACGGTGGAGCCTCCCCCCAACCCTCCACCCACTCTTCCCCCAGAGTCGTCAGCTCTCTCTTCTTTGCTCCCGGAACAATTTCACACATCTATTTCTGCATTCGTCACAGTCTGACTTGTTTTCTATATGGAGTCTGTTGCGTGAGGGCACACAAGGTGTGAGGGTGCAGGACGTCTCTGCGGGGGTAGGGGCACCTCCTGGGCAGAGGCCGGGGGCACAGACGGGCAGATCCTAAGCAGGAGCAGAGCCCGGAGCTCCTGAGGCCCTGGTTACGGAGGCCGAGCGTCGGGCTCAGGTGTTACCCTCCCATGGTCACGTGGCACTTCATGGGAGAGCTACGGAACTGGGGCGCCCTACTCCCGATCCCGTGGGGCCCCCCAAACTCCCAGTTGTACATCTGGGCTGATGCACACACGCACTCTCTGTCACCCAGAGCCTCCAATCCGTCTTGCTACCTTTATTAGTCAGCTATCGCCCTACTAGTGCTGTGTAACAAGCACTTCAGAGTCTCAGCAGCATTTAACGTTAACGTGTATGTTTTTTTAAAGATTTTTATTTATTCATAAGACACAGAGAGAGGGAGAGAGGCAGAGACACAGACAGAGGGAGAAGCAGGCTCCATGCAGGGAGCCCGATGCAGGACTCGATCCCAGGACCCCGGGGTATGTGAGATGCCCAGCTGCTGAGCCCCCCGGGCGTCCCTAACACGTGTATTTTGCCCACAGGTCCGAACCTGACTGGAGAACCCTGCTCCAGGCCGCGGCCCAGCTCATGTCTGCTCCACGCGTCCCATGAGGAACCCCTCATTAGGTTCCTTTTGTGGCAGAAACACAAGAACCCAAGGGCAGCCGCGTAAACACATCTCAAGGCTCTTCTCTCGTTGCGTTGCTACGACCCCATTGAGGAGAGCAACCCCCCAGCGAAGCCAAAGTCGCGTGGTGACGAAGGAGACCCAGCCCACACGCAGCCACGGCCAGGCTGTGCTGGGAGGCTGCAGAATTAAGACCAATAATTCAGGCTTCTGTGCCACGTTTATGCCTCCACCTTCCCTCTTACAGATCCCGATTGGTCGCTGACACCCCAAGCCGCTCCATGGGTCTCTTCAGCTTCCTCCCCTGCAGCCACTTACCCGCAGAGCTTGCAGCCGACTCTCCACCTTCCCCATCTGAAACCTAGCCATGCCGATGGCAAAGTGACGACGGCAAAGAAATGTGAAGAGAACATTCAGGCGGAAGGGTTGCAGGTAGAGGAAGAGGAAGGAGGCACACGATCGTGTCATTTTGGAAGGGTGGAGAGTGGGAGAGGCCGAGCTTCACCCCATCTTCCAGCACTACCCATTGTCCCGAATCTGAGTGGTGAGCTCTGGGGTCCCCTCAAAGCTCTCGGTCAAGTTCTCATAGGACCTCCCACCTCCAGGGCTTCAGAACCTTGATGTGGGGACGCTTTTCTTAGCAATCTTTATCTATCTTCATCAGTTGACCATTATTTGATAGCAGCCCACCAGTTTCCAATGGAGAACCACCGTGTACCCCGTAGGCCACGTGATGCGGCGGGCGGCCTGCACATAGGACCCCGGCCGAAGCCAAGCAGAGCATCCCATTGTCTCCTGGGCTGCAGAGGTTGAATCAGGGACAGACACAAGGCAAATCCAGGTCAATGAGAATTCAGGCTTTTGTCAAACTTCTGGGCATGACGTGAGGAGTTAGAGGAAGCCGGGAAGAGACCCTGTTTGTCCTGCAGGACTTGGATCTGAGAGGCTCCAGGCTTTGTGTCTCTAGCAGCCATCACGGCGCCCACTGACACCAGAATGAGGTGTGCCGGCCTCACCCGACTGACGGGCGAAGAGAGGCTCGACTTAAGCTCCGTGGTCGGGCTATGCCCACGTCCTCGTTGGCGACTTCTCAGCCATGCGGTGGAGTGGAACAGCTTTTCTGTTGCTTGTAACTGAAGGAGTCCTGATTAAATACCCTTGGAATCCTATCACCGTGCAATCTGGGGCCGCTAAAGCCAAGGGTGTCTGGAACGATAAATTTGTTGGGTGCAGTTGGTCGGGGACCCGACTCCTTTTGGCTCAGGTCGTGATCTCCGTGTTGTAGACCCAGCCCCACACCACGCTCTATGCTCAGCGGGGCGTCTGCCTGGTGTTCTCTCTCCCTCTGTCCCTCCCGCTTGTGCACTCTTGTGCTCTCAAATACACAGACAAATCTTAAAGAAAACAGAGGAATAGATTTACCGACGCTCAGGGAGTTAGTCCTTGGAGACTAAGCCCGGCAGAAAGGAACACGGCGAGGGCCTCAAAGCTCTGGGCGGGGAGCACGGAGGACCCAAGGGGCCGTTCTGCACCCCCACCCCTGCCGGTGCATCCACCCCGTACCAGGAGCTCCTCCAGGTCCAAGCACTAGACCTTGATGGCCTGGGTGAGCCTTGAGCACCGAGGCGCACAACCCCAGCTTCCTCATCTCAGCCACGGCCCTTCACAGTTGCATCTCGGCATGGCACCTCTTGTCCTTTCACCCGGGGGCACGGGGTCTGAGCCGGCCTGGAGCGGTGCAAGCCACGTTGCTGGGAGAGGCTGCTGCCAACAGCATCACCGTCTAGAGGGAGAGGCGGACGGTGGGGACATCCCTTAGAGGAGCTGCATTCAGGGCAGCCCGGGGGGCTCAGCGGTTTGGCGCCGCCTTCAGCCCAGGGTGTGATCCTGGAGACCCGGGATCGAGTCCTACGTTGGGCTCCCTGCCTGGAGCCTGCTTCCCCCTCTGCCTGTGTCTCTGCCTCTCTCTCTCTCTCTCTCTTTCTCTCTGAGTCTCTCATGAATAAATAAAATTGAAAAAAAAAAAAAAAGAGCTGCATTCGGCCAGCGGAGACGCCGACCCCAAACGAGACTGCTCCGAGCCAGGCGCCCAGCCCGTGTGCCACCCTCCATCCTGGCATCAGGGCCCGCTCTTGCTGGCTGACCTTCCCAAGCAGATATTTCAGGAAAGGGACTGGAAGTTCACACCTCGCTCTGGCTTCCCCACCTGCTGAGACAATCTTCCAAAGGTGCCAATGGCTGAACTGGCTGCTGGGCCACTTCTCTCTGCCAGGACTGGGGCTGCCATTGGCCGTGTTCCCTTCCAGCCCACAGGGCCGCCCACCTGGCTGCAGCTCCTGGATCCAGCTTCCTCCCCTGGCCACTCTTCTTCACAAGGCAAACAGCTCTTTGCCCTGCATGGAGGTTCCTGAATATACTACCTTGGGTCCTAGTTCCATTTTCCCCAGCGACTTGCTCCTTCTACATATCAGTGTCAGCCTGTCCACTTGGAAGCCAGAGTTGCCGGCTTCCTTCGATGGTGGCAAGCCTCACTACACCTCTATGAAATGGGCCCTTGCACTCCCATCCTATAGGCAAAGACGCCAAGGCTCTGAGGTCCCCGACGCCATTCACCCCGCAGGCTCAATAAACAAATACTGGTTGAGCACAGTCTACTAGCCGGGCACCGTACTAAGTTCTCAGGACATTACGGTGACTAAAACGAGGTCCCGATCCACAGGCTACTCGGTGGGGGTGGGTAACACACTCGCTGAAGGGCATAGAGCAAATGATCATCGCCCCTGCACACAGAAGGTGCCCAATGAATGCACAGATTGGCTGAAACGCCTTATGGGCAACTGACGAGGAGCGATCACGGGCAAAAAGGCAGCGGCGGGCAAGGGATGCATTGGGAGGAAGGCGGGCGTCAGCTTCCAGCCTGGAGGCTGCGGCTCTTGGCTCCTGCCTGACCAAGCAGCTGGGGGGCCGCAGGGCTGTGGACTGGCCCGGGTCCCCCCAGCCAGGGCTGCAGAGAGGATGGAGGCAGTGCAGCCAGGCTGGCCTGCTGGTCCGGGGAGGGACGGTTTGCAAAGAGGAGGATGAGCCCTCGGGATGGACCAGCCTCAGAAACGATAGCAGCAGGCTCTCTCTCGCCTCCGGAGCTTGCTTCCCAAAGCGCGGCCCGTGGACCAGCAGCATCGGCAACACCTGGGCATTCGTTTAAAGAAATCCCACCTCGCACCTACTGAATGTGAGTCTGCGATGCCAGCAGGGCTCCCCACCGCCTCCCAAGGCTGGCCGCGCACCGCGCATTAGAACCACCCCGGAGGTTTGGAAACCCCTGGCGCCTGGATCTGTCCCGGAGACTCTGATTGCATTGGTCTGGGCTGTGGCCGGGGCAGCAGGACCCTCTCGAGGCATAACTGACCTGTGACACTGTGTGAGTGCAAGGTGTGCAAGCGATCACTTGACGCACCCCCGTCTTGCAAAACCGTCACCACCGCAGCATCCGCTAACACCTCCTTCACATCACGCGGTCATCATCCCTTTCCTTTTCAAAGATTTTATTTATTCATGAGAGACAGAGAGAGAGAGAGAGAGAGAGAGAGAGGCAGAGACCCAGGCAGAGGGAGAAGCAGGCTCCATGCAGGGAGCCCGGTGCAGGACTCGATTCTGGGATCCTGGGGTCACACCCTGGGCTGAAGGTGGCGCTTAACCGCTGAGCCCCCCCCCTCCCTGGCTGCCCTCATCATCCCTTTTCAAGCCGGGACCCTTTCGGGGGGGCCCAAGAGCTGATCCCCCATGCTGGCGGCCGCCCCTTTAACCTTGCAGGGTACATCCTGAAACTTGACCCCTCAGGCCCGCCCCACAGCCCTGGTGGCTCAGGAGGGCCTGGCCCTCCCCATCTTTCAGAAATGGCCTCATCCTCCTTTCTCAGCCCAGCAGGCTGGCGTACAACCGCGGTTCTCCGGTTCTCCGAGGCCCCAGTCGAGCAGCGTTGCCCCGGAGCTTATTAAGAATGGGAACATCTGAATCAGAAACCCTGGTGATGGGGTCCGGCATCTGTGTTCTGACGGCCTCCCCGGTGCTTCTGGGGCAGGCTCAGGGTTAGGAGAGGGGCGCTGGCCCCTGTCCCGGCTCCGGGTGTCCTTGGGTGGGAGACTCGTCCTCTTTGGGCTTCATGCGTGCAGATGAGGGAGGCGTGGGCCACATGGGGGCTGTCACCCTCCGTAGTCACTGCCCCTCGGCCACAGCACCCAGACGGACCCGCACTCCCCTAGCACCCCCCACCCCGCACCCCCCAGCCAGTACGGCCCTCCCCAGTGGTGGTGGTGTCTGAGGTCAGCATCGGAATTTAAGCCTCTTTAGCATCCCAGGCGCTGGCTCAGCTCCCAGGCTCCTCCAGGGTGTCAGTGGCAGGTGCAACCCCAGCGCTCTTTCCCCTCGTCCTCCTCAGGCTCTGAGAGATGGAGAAGCAGGTGCGTCCTCATGGGCCAGGAAGACGTGTCAAGGGGGCGGGTGGCCTGTCCCCTCCTCCAGGCCCTCCCAACCGCCATGCTCTGCACAGCCACCCCCACTCCCTGATGAACGCCTCCGCACTGATCCTAACGCAGCCACTGAGGCTGCAAACGTGACCTTCCCCATGAAGTCCCTTTGCCTCCAGGCAGGGACGGTGGAAGTTGCCTGGAGAAGGGGGCGCGTCCTGCCTGCAAGATGCGACTCCACGGCAGTCGGCCTCCCCCCTGCAGACCCTGCTTCTGGAGATGAGGAACCCGTCAGGATCCCCCACGCCAGGCCCTGGGCCTGGTAGGGACGAATGTTCATGTTCAGGACAAATGGGATTGAATGAGGTGCCCGGGTTCCCAGCGTCAGGGGCAGGATGTCCTCAGGGCCCCGGCGCGCTCCTGCTAATGGCACCCCTTGCAGTTCGCTGTGCCAGCGTCTTAGCCACCTCCCGACGGGCCCGTCCTCCGGGCCTCAGGGTCAGTGCTGCCGGGCGCTTGGGGCCGACAGGTGCGGGCCCGGGAGCTGCCAGCGTGCGCCGCACAGCCTGTGTGGCCTGACTCCCTCCTGGTGAAGCGGGAGGCGCAGGCAGGCGGCGGCGGTCCCACTGGCCTCCAGCCAGGAGCCGGTGGCAGGGCAATGGGGCGCTGGGCGCAGGCAGCTTACTGCCCCCGGGAGCCAGGAGGGCCGCGCCGGGCTGCCCTCCCCCCGCGCCCCGCACCTGCCTCAGCAGGCAGAGACCCCTCCTCTGCCGCTCACCAGGACGGGCCACACGCGGATTTTCGGGGAGGAAAGGCCCATCTGGAGGAGCCAGGCGGCCGCCTGCCCCGGGGGATCGGCGCGGTTGTTACCGGGAGGCTCTCCCTCCGCCTCGCAGAGTAATTGCTGAACAGATTGCACCGGAAGGAGAATTCCCGGATTATGGAGTCATGATTCTAAACGGCTGTTTATCTGCGTTTTGCTTCGTTCCTTAAAAGAAAAACGGTGAGAATTTAAGTACGTGAGCTGAATGCCAGGGACGCGGAGGACGGTGCGGGGCACCCAGGAGACGCGGGGGGCGTGATGGTCGCCCTCCTTGTCTCCACGGCTTCCCCCTGCACACGCGAGGGAGCAGAGCCCGGGGGCTCCGGTGCCCGGGTCAGGGCCGCCCGGGGGATACGTGGCATCGGTCAGTCTGACCCCCAAGCCGAGCTCCCCGACTGCCCGTGGCGAGCCGGGGCACCTGTCCGCCGCTTCTCCCTGAGGCTCCCTGGACGGCTGCTCTGAGGTGCCGAGGACACAGAAGCCCCGCGGTTCCCACCCGGGCTCGGTCAGCGAAGACGGGGGAGCCACCGCCCTCGCCTGTGCCCAGGGCCCCCAGAGTCTGGGCGAGGAGACCGAGGGCCCCCATGTGGCGAGGTGCGAGGACAGTGCCGCATCCTCAGCCCCAGGACGCGTCCGTGCGCCTGGCTCCACTGCACCGAGGCCGGGGCCTCTCCTGGGATTGAGAGTGCGTGATCCTCCCGCCACGGCTCAGGGTCCTCCTCGGGCTGCGGGATCCAAAGCTCTGCCCCTGTGACCCGCCCGTCGTCAGGCCGTGGGCCACCCTGAGATACTGAGAGTCCTGCCTCGTGGGAGAGTAGTGTGGGGCCGCGCCTGCTCCCCGAGCCGGGGCTCAGGAGCTGCTGGACACACCACATTCTTCCCCCAGGGAGCCACTTACCCAGGCCTGTGACCCACAGGCGAGGAGGCTGACGGGAAGGGGCACGCGGAGGAAGCCCCCCCCCCCACCCAGCGGTAAGCCTGGGGGCGCCGAGGGAGCCCGGAGCACAGGGTCGCTGGAGGCTCCTGGGAGGTGACAGTCATGGGGGGGCGGAGGCACAGGGAGACACAAGCCGGGCATCCGGCAGGAGGAGCAGCGCACGGAGGCCCAGAGGAAAGAGAACGCCTGGCACATCTAGGGAGCCGCACGGGCCCGCGATGGCCGCGCATCAGGGCTGAGTGACCGGCAGCGACGAGAGATGGGGGTGCAGACCGCGGGGTTCGGGGGCCCTTGGGGTTTGAACCGTGTCCCCCAGGAAGATGCGCTGAGGCCCCAACCCCTGGCACCTGTGGATGTGACTTGATTTGGACCTGGGGTCACTGCACAGACGAGGCCGCGCCTGGGGAGCCCAGGGCACCAAAGGTAGCCGGAGCTTATTGAGCACCACTGTGTACCCGGAGCTGCCCCGAGACCTCGGCTTGCTGCGGCCGCTGACTCAGGGCTAAGGACACGAGGCAGGAGCTGTGAGTCTGCCCACCTTGGAAACCACCCTACGGAGGAAGAGAATCGAGGCTCAGGGACGCACAGCTGACATGTGGTGGGCCCCGACCCTGCCCCGGATCCAGGGCACCGCAGCTGGAGCACCCGGCAGTGAGGGTGGGGTGGTCTGTGGAGGGTCACCCAGCCCGGGGAGGCTTCCTGGAGGAAGCGGGTGTGTAGGAGCAGAGAGCTGGGGAGCGCTCAGCCCGGGGACGGGAGCCCACAGGAGCACAGGGCAGGCCTGGGGTCCTGGTATGGGCGGCTGGGGGACAGGCTCCAGCCTCCGCGCCCTGGAGCAGGAACCCCACGAAAGGAGAGGCCAGAGGCCCCGTCTGCGTCTCCCTCACGGTTCAAGGGCTCCTAGCCTGAGGTCAGCTCCCCAGAAGGGGCCCCAGTGCTCTTGGCCATCCCCCACCCCGACGGTGACAGGGGCTCCCTCCTCCCCCACCACCTCCAAAACTCCCTGCACCTCCCCTCACTGCCCCCCCAGGAAGGTAGCCCTGGGCTTTGACTCGGGGTCCCCAGGCCTAACACGGGAACCATTTCTCTACAAATCAATGAATGAGTCCCTGAGTCGAGCTGCGGAAAAGGAACAAATGCGAGCGTCTGACCCAGCAGCCCCACTAAGGCCCCCGACCCCGTGGCTGCCCCTGCGCCCCCCTCCCCTGGTACAGCCCAGCCCTCGCACCGCGGGGGAGCTCGGCCCGTCACCCCAGCACAGAGAGCCCCGCCGTGCGCGTCTTGCCTCTCCCCGCAGCCTCAGTGGTGGGGGGACCCGGCGCCAGGGGACAGGCCGCAGACCCGCTGGGTCCTGGGCGGAGGCAGCGCCGCAGGGGGAAGCATCCCAGCCACTGTCCCCGCCCCGGACTCACCGCGTCCTCGGCCACTGGGCAGGCTCTCCATCTTCCAGGGCCTCTGATATTTAAGGAAATTAAGGTCAGGTCTGGCTGCTAAATATTTGTCTAAGCCGAATAGAAAATGGTGCCAGAGAAGAAGGCCTTCAATTTTATGAGCAAATAAATCATATGATGGGAGAGTGGGCTGGGAAGAGGGAGGGGGCCCGTGCTCAATTATTTAGAGCAGAAAGTGCCTCCCAGAGGCTGGGGTCCGCCCATGCCCCCCCCCACCTGTAAACCATGGACCCTTTGCTTTGCTCCGAGGGCCAAGGCCGGGAGCAGGTTAGGGTCACGCATCGGTGACCTTGAGGTGGGGCGATGCGCCCGGGTCCCCGTGTGGGCCCAGTCTCATCCCAAGGGTCCACTGAAGTCACGGAGGGAAGCAGGGGCGTCAACGTCAACGCCACGCGGCGGGAGGAAGCCTTGAGCAGCCGTGGCCGGCCTCCCGCGAGGAAGGACGGAAGGCCTTGGCCCCGAGGGCGCCCCTGAGCTCCGGGACTGTGGGGTCATGCATGTGCCATGTGTCCGGGGCGTGTTAAACGGCGGTCACGGGGGCCTAACGCCGTCCCTACGAGCAAGCAATGCCATCGCTACCCAGCTGTCACGCAGGGAGCCGGGAGTCCTGGGTCCCCGTCCGGTCCCCCTAACTGGCCGACCTGCCCGGGGCAGCTCCCCGCTGCTCGCTCTCCCGGGAGCTTCTGCACCACAAACCACCCTCTCGGCCTCCTGTCTCAATGCTGAACATCTTCTCGTTCTAATCGTCGCCGGGGCGGTTCCTGTGCTGCCCCCCGCCCCCCTTTCCACCTGCAGTCTGCTCTGGGGCCGGGTCCAGGCTGAACTGGAAGAGCCGGGCGCCCCCGGAGGAGGGAGTTAATAAAGGCGGGAGGAGAAGAATCAATGTGCGCTGACATCCCTATGACAGATTGGGGCGAGCGACAGATTTAATATCCTGCCGTTTCCCTTCCCCAGCCTGGGGGCCGGAATTGATTAAATAAATTAAAGCTCCGCAGCGGCTCGGGATGCTCTGGGTAAGGTCGTCTAGTCCTCCTGCTGTCACCCGCCCCGCGGCCCCGGGCACGGGGGTCCTGAACAGCCGGCGGGCCCCGGCCTCTGTTGGGGCCGCGCAGGGATGCAGACGGACGGTGGGTCAGGCAGGAAGCGCGGGATGGCGCGGGGAGGTGGGAGGGGAGGCGTGGGGCCCCCGCGGGGAGCCGGGGCAGGGGGCACAGCAGTGAGCGAGACAGCTGTGGGCCCCGCTGCACGTCCCCGCTGCACCCCTGGGCTCCTGCGGGCTGGACGCAGCAGGGCAGCGGGGCAGGAAGGGACCTGCCCCGGGAACGTGCGGCCAAGCCGGAGCCGGGCCACGCTCCCCGCCGCCTCCCTCCCAGACCGCCCCGGCCCTGACCCAGCAGCGTACTGGCCGCTCTGACCTCCCTGAGATTGCTCCAAAAAGGCAGGCTCACCTGAGGCTGGAGGTTTGGGGGTGACGTGGTGTTGGCGGGGTCAGCACCCTACGCACCCCGGGTCGGCCAGAAGGACGGGCTGCCTGGGGCGGCCTTCCCGGGTGTGCGCTCAGGCCCCAGGCTCCAGGGCGCCCCCTCCCACTCCCTACAGCCTCTGCTTGAGGCTCAGCTCCTCACGGGCGGGGACATCTCTGACCACCTCTCTTCTCACGGTGCTCAGGTCATCCGGTTGGTTGAGTCCCGGGCAGGTCCCCACCGACCATGCCAGAGCCAGATGCCGCTGCCCCAGGTCACGGCTGGGGCCTGGACTGGAGCCCCAGGTGCCTGACGGTGCAGCGGGGACGGTGGGCGGGGACGACACCCGAGGCTCCGACGCAGGAGCAGGAGTGGAGGATGGGGCCCGGACACCTGCCCCCCTTCCGCGCTCTGCTGAAGACGGCACCGGCTTCCACCAGCCCCCGGGACGGGAGGGCCCTGGAGTCCAAGCAGCCGCGGTGCAGGTGCGCGCCCTCCAGCACCCGGGGGGCCTCAGACCGGGCTCCCAGGAATCAGGCCCCCGTCCCTGAAGCGGCGGTGGTGAAGGGACCGGCTCCCCGAGAGGCAGCCCATCCAGGGAGGCGACACGGCTGCTGCGTGGACTCAGGCCGCCCAGGGCTCATGGAGCCTGCAGGACCCCACATCCAGGGACCCCCCCACGGGGCACAGAGCGGGCTCAGCGACCGTCAGCCGTGCGGTCGGCGGCCAGCACCTGCTCCTCCGTCATTTCCCAAGGTTGGGATCAACTCGCGGGTTCGTGGGACAGAGTCGCGGTGTTGGGGGAGCCAGCGGGGCAGGGGCAGCCCCTCCCTTGTTTATGAGGAACTGGGTCGGCACCACCCAGAACCGCCGTCGCTCAGCCCCGAGACCTCCGAGGAGGGGGCTGCGGGATCGGGTCTGACCGGCCCAGAGCTGGCTCCCCCCCCCATCCCCGCCCCGGAGCTGCTTTGCTCGGGCTCAGGCGTCCCTGCTTCTGTCTGTGCCGTGACCCGGTTCTGTTTTCTCCGTTCTCATGGTTGAGGTGAGGGGAAAGGCAGCCTGGCACCCAGGGAGCCCCCGATGTCGCCCTTGGCTGTCGGCCTGTCGGGCTTCCGCTCCTACTGCAGCCCATGGGGCAGCCTCTCTCTCTCTCTCATAACTAATTCCTGCTCCAACGTACATCCTTCCCGGGCCTGTCGAGCAGGGGCCGGATGCTGGGAAGCAGGCCCGCCGGAGCCAGCACGGGGGCGGGAAGCCTGGTGGTGTGGCGGGAGGCCCAGTGCAGGGGACGGGCTGCTGGCCCACTTCTCAGATTCTGCTCCCGAGGCCAGAGGCAAGCCCCAGCCGCCCTCCCCTCGCCCCGGGCCAGCCGCGACCCAGCTCTTCCTTTTTCCCCAAATGTGCCTTCGAACCCCAGGCTTCCCGTGTTCGCGCTGGGGCCACCCTCACCCCAGGGAGCAGCCTTGAGGCAGGGCAACGACAGCCCCCGCTGCTGAGCACCCCCAGGGCGAGCAGCTGGGCCACCGGGCGCTTTGCACCTTCGTCGCACCCACACTCAGTGGCATGTGCGAGGTCCACGCCGGTTTCCAGAGGAGAAATGAGGCTCTGGGAGGAGTAGTGATGACTTGGAAGCCGAGCAGGAGGCGCCAGCGACTCCTGCCCCCGGGGGCTCCCCATGCCACGTCTGATTCCTGCCCTGTCGTCCCTCCAGGTGATGGGACTTCTCAGTCTGCCGCCCCCACAATGGACGCAGGGAGGACGTGCCAGGTGCTGCCCTCCCCCCACCCCTCCCCACCCCTCCCCACCCCTCCCCACCCCTCCCCACCCAGCCAGCGGAGCTTGTCAGGGAGGAGAAGACACCCTGGCCCAGGGGGGTGGCCAGGGCCTGCCCAACATCGTGGCCACGGAGCGGGGCCGCCCAGGACAGCGAGCTCCTCTCCCTGGGCCCCCATGGCCCCCACAGGGGAGGGAGCTCACACCCCAGCAGCTCCTGGTCCATGGACGCGGCACCTGCTTCTATGTTACTCTGTACTGTGTGCGCCGTGGCCTCGACCCGCCCGGAGGAGCCCCTGGGAGGTGAAGGAGTCGCCCCCGGAAGGCAGAGGGGCTCCCGTCCTCTGTTGCTGGGTGCAGAGGACAGATGGGGCTTGGTGGGAGCTGGAGGGCTCCGACCGAAGGCGGCGGGCAGCTGGCAGACGGGAGGCGCTTGGGCGGCGGCACGCAGGGCGGCAGGTCCAGGCCTGCCCGGGTCACCCGCCGTCTGTCCTCATCCGGCTCAGCCGGGCCGTGGAAGCCGCTGCCGAGGTCCCCCCGGGCGGTGCTGCACCGGCCTCCTGGCAGCACAGAAGGGAGCTGAGCTGAGGCCCAGGGAGGACCCCCAACTGCCCGGGCGCAGGAGCCGCAGCCTCAGCCCTGTGCCAATGCCCCCGAGGTAACGCTGAGTCTGTCGCCTGGGCCCGGGGCAGGTGCGTGGGCCGCGCAGGTGCGGGAAAAGGAGGAGCCTCGTTGGCACAACTGTTTTTTAAATGCGTTTTGTGGGGCGTCCGGGGGGGCTCCGCCGTCAAGCGTCCGCCTTCGGCCCAGGCTGTGACCCCGGGGTCCCGGGATCGAGTCCTGCATCCCCACATGGAGCCTGCGTCTCCCTCTGCCTGTGTCTCTGCCTCTCTCTGTGTGTCTCTTGAATAAATAAATAAAATCTTTAAAATAAAATAAAAGAAGATGCATTTGGCAACACTTGTGTGTGGTGTCAGTCTACACAGGGTGTACCCACAGCCGCCCCAACTCTGCCCCTGCCCCTGCCCCTCCTCTGTCTCCTTCTGTTCGTCGTGGGAAAGTATCCGTGGCAGAAAACGCACCATTTGAAGCGTGTCTGAGTCATGACGCGGTGACACGGAGCATGTTCTCGCTGTTGCGCGGCCGTGACCACGGCCCTGCTCCGGGTCTCCCGTCCCCGCAGGAGTGAACTCGCTCCCACGAGGTAGCAGGTGTCCAGCAAGTGCCCGCGCGGCCCGGATCCCACGGCGGCCTCTCCAGGAGGAGACCCTGGAGACCCTCGGCGACCTCCCGTGCGCCCTGCCCCCAGCGCCTCCGGTCCCCCGCGGCCCCGGGGCTGGCTCCACGCGGCACAGCGGCCTCACTCCGTCCTGGACTCAGGCCTCCCTGCGCCTCGGCCCGTAAGTCGCAGGCCCCAGGGGTCTGGCAGCGCCTCTCCCCCCGCCCCGATCCTGCAGCCTTACAGGATTCATTGCTGACAATAATTAGGTCTCACAAGGATAAAACTTAAACAAGTCCGGAGCCTTCGGGGACGGTATTAGCGCTAACTCTGTTTGTGGTTTAAATATTAATGTCAGAGCGTAATTCCTACCCCTCCTGTCGAAGGCAGTGGCTTGGAAACAGCCTCAGCCCAGCGAAGGGGACCATCCAGCCCGGATGGCAACGTGCACAGGGGACGGTCGGGCATCCGGGAGGACCCGGGGCTCTGAGAGTCCGGGGCGTTTAGAACAACGGGTACAAACTGGCAAGCGGAGGGCCCAATCTGGCCGCGTACCTGTTTTGATTTATTTTAACTTTTTAAAAAAAGATTCATTTATTTATGTGAGTGGGGAGGAGCCGGGGGAGGGGAGGGGGGCTCTCCAGGGGGTGCCCGCGCCGTGTGGCCGTGTGGCCGGCTCCACCTCAGGGCGCTGAGCGAAGTCAGGAGCCGGACGCTCAAGCGACCGAGCCACCCGGGGGCCCCGGTACCTGTTTTTAAATGTTGGTCTACACCACGTCTAAACCAAGCACGTGACCCAGATTTATAATGTCTCTCGGGCACCGCCGAACCTCAGCTGCGCAGGCCCAGGATCCCACAGGGGCCAGCAGGCTGGGCGGAGCGGCAGCAGCTTCTGGGGACGGGCGCTCACCGGGCCTGCGGCGCCCCCGTGCCCCCCGCCCTCCCGGCCCCTGTGCTTCACCTGTCTGGGCCCTGGCGGGGTGGGGGGTGTGGGGGGACGTTTGGCTTCGCAGCTCCTAGAGGAGAATTCGGGCAAGTGTGGAAGGAAGAGGGTTGGGATCACAGAGCTAAGAGCGGGGAGCCGGAGCCAGGAGCCGGGAGCCGGGGCAGGGGCTGCTGGGGAGGGGGTCGTGGGGCTGGGGGACGGGTACTGGGGGGAGGGGGGCTGGTGGGCTGTGGGGAGGGGCTGTTGGGAGCCACAGGACCCACCGGGCCGAGGGGGAGGGGGTTTGGGGGTGGGATGCTGCGGGGAGGGTGCGGCAGGAGCTGCAGGACTGGACCCCTGGGCTGGGGGCGCTGTAGGGCTTGGAGGACTGGGGCTGGGGAGAGGGGCTGTCGGGAGCCGCAGGACTGGACCCCCAGGCAGGGTGCAGGGGGGCCGGGTGGTGGGACCGTGGGAGCAGGGCTGTGCCGCGTTCCTTGGACAGGCCCAGGGGCCCACGTTCCCATCAAGGCGCCTCCTCCGCCGACCTGGGTGAACCGGGCAAACTGGGGGTTTGTCATTGAGTCTCAGGGCACCCCCCGACCCCCAAGGACAGGAGGGGCGGGGCTGGAGTCCGACGGCCAGGCGGTGGGTCAGGGCTGCCTCTCGGGGCATCAGCCGTCCCTCTGTCCCTCTCACGGTCCCTCCCCGCTCTTTCTGCTTCTGTCTCTAGTCCTTTCTTTTTTCCTGTGTGTCTCTCGCTGCTTCCCTGCTTCTCTCGGTGTCACTGTCTCCATCTCTCTGCGTCTGTTTTTGTCCCTCTGCGTCCCTCCACCTGCCCACTTGGTCCTCCCGGCAGCAAGCAGCTCTCCCCCAGCCTCCCGCCGTGTCCAGTTCAAGCGTCTGCCCCTCGGAGACATCGAAGCGCCGGCTGCCCCGCTCCAGGTCTCCACACGGAGGACGCTGGGGGCCCAGCCTGGTCCGGCTCCCAAACCCTTGGTCCAGCCCACCCTGGGGACCAGGGAGGACACGCCCAGGGCTTAGCTCCCATGGGCCTGCATTTCCTAGAGAACATGGGCTGGGCCAACCCCAAGGTGCCTCGGGACGCTGTGGTTGGGGGTCAGGTGGCCCCCAGTGGGTTGTTGGCACCGTGAGTGACCCTGGCACGTGGCAGGCAGTGACCTCGACAGTCAAGGGGTGCCATAGGGTCAGCCATCCTGCCACCACCACTGAGCTGAAACAGGGGAGCTGGCACTCAGGTCTAAGGAGGGAGCCCCCCCTTGCTCCCAGGGACAGATGGGCTCCTGGAGGTACCAGCACCCTCGCTGCCCTACGCGGGCCCAGGCACCTCCCTGCCAGCAGGACGGTGTAGCCGAAGGGGGGTGGGAGCTGGGCAATGACACAGGGCACGACCTCTGGTATGCAGCTGGTGCGTCGTGAGTGTTTGCTGAACCGTGTCATGAAGGAGTGGTCAGGTGGGGGCAGAGTCGCAGATTCTAACAGGACAAGGAGCGGGGAGGCGCAGAGCACGGAGCAGAGCGGGGCAGCAGGAGCGGGAGGGAAAACCCAGGCAGAGGAGACAGTGGGGGAGGCCGGGGGCTGGCTGGGGACTACACCGGGGAGCAGAGAGGGGAGGGGGGAGGACGGACTGCAACTCATTTCACTTCATCTCTGTTCATTTTGGACAAATAGAGCAGAAACTGCGGCCCAAGGAAGGAGGAAACAGGGCATGAAATTGCACTGCGCCTTGGAATAGGTCCGCCAGCCGGAGGCCAGGGGCTAATAACCCACCGGGGCAGCCTTGACCCGCCCAGGAGCTGAGCGGCGGGCACCCCACCCCGCGCCCAGGCCAGGCACCAGCACGGCCGTGCCGGGGGGAGGGGGGCAGCGGCCCAGGGAAGCGGCTCTCAAGCTGGCTCACCCTCCGTCCGCCCTCAGGTGCAACAGGATGCTGCAAGGAGCCAGGGAAGGGAGAGCAGAGAAAAATCCCTTTGAGTTGAAGGGATCTGGTGAATTAATACAACCTGGATTTAGATGATCCAAGGCATTTCTGGAGAGGTGGAGGTGGCCGGACGGCGGCCGCTGGAAACCCCGGCTGGAGTGAGCTCCGGAGCCTTCCTCCTGTCTGCAGGGCGCTGGTTTGAGGTGGCGGGTGGAAGGGGGATTGGGCCCGGGGAGGCTCCAGAGAGCTACTAGGGCCCCGGCGGTGCAGCCTGTCCCCTGATGCCCTGTCTGGGCCCGCTTGCTGGGGCTGTGCCCACAGCCAAAGTCCAGAGGTGAGGATTCAGAGTAGGAACAAATTCTCCGACGACAAACTCGGGTGCCCAGCTTCCTGAGTGGGTTTTCCTCCCGGGGAGTATGGAGGGCGATGTGGCGGGAGGAGCCCCAAGCGTCCCCTTCCAGTCAGATTCAGGTGCAGTCAGGTGTCAGGTGCCACGGGGCACCCCGCTCGAAGGTCAGAGTCAGGGCCCACGGGGCACCCCGCTCGAAGAAGTGCCTCTCCTGATGCCACTTACATCTCCCTGCAGGTTAATCTTTGTCCAGCTCAGCTCAACCCCACGTCCTCCCTGCATAGTGGACCCTTTTGGCTTTGGAATAAATCACATCAACCCAAATAGCAAATGCTGCTGTCGTCTTATTATATCCCAAACACCAGGCCACGCCTGTGACGTGCATCAGCCCACGGGGCCATCAACGTCCCATAGCTGCTCACATCACCCCCGTTTAAAGAGCCCTGGCCATCGGCTCTGGGGTTTATGATCTTCACCGGGCTGGTGGGTTGGGTGGCAGGTGGGTGACCCGAGACGGATGGTTTGAACAACGGGTTGGGAGATGAGTTGATGGATTTGGGGTTGGGTAGGTTGGTGGCTTGGGTGAGCGGGCTGGTGTGGTAGATTGTGTGTGCGGAAAGCTGGTTGGTGACGGGTTGGGTGTTGGGTGGCCGGGTTGGTCTGGAGGCCTGAGGGGTGTGTGGGAAGATGGCTGGTGATGGGCCGGTGTCGGGTGTCGGTTTGGAGGGTTGAAGGACTGGATTAGGGCTGGACAAGATGGACGGTGGATTCACTGACCCTAAAACACATCGTGCGCTTTCCAACCTCACAATCTCAGCTTTGTGGGTCCTCCCCAGGGACCCCTCCCCTCCTCTTCTCCCTCCTCCCCTCCACTACTCCTCTTTCCAGGCTCCGCCCGGATTCTGGGCCGGTTCTCACAGCAGAAAGCAAGTTTGTCTCTGCAGACAACAAAGCTTCACCCTTCGGCTCGTCTGCTGCTCTGTGTCCCGGTTCCTTCCCCCGGAGGATGAGCCCAGAAGCTGGTCCGGGGCAGGCGCCGCGTTCATCTCAGCATGAGCGACGGTGCCCCCATAGTGCCCAGGACACCCGGCTGGACACGCAGGGGCTCCTGCCCAGGGCCTGGCAGCGTCTGCCCCGGAGCCTCCGGAAGCCAGGCCCCGGGCGCGGCAGTGCTGGTGCTCCGGGGTCACGTGGGGTCACGGCCGCAAGCTGCCCGGTGTAGCCCCGAGTGCTCCCTGCTCTGCCGGGCACTGTCCCCTCGGCAGCCCGTGGCCACAGGGTCCTGTGGGTCCTGACGGTGCGGCTTGCCCAGGCCTCAGAGGCTGCACGGATCGGCCCGGGGACCCGCTGCCCAGGAGCTGGTCTCAGAAGCTTCTAGCAGCCTCTGGGCCAGCGTGAAAGGCGAAGCCCGTGGCAGAGGAGGTCCAGGCCAGTCTCTGACGCTGCTTCACGAGACCAGGCGTCGCTGCTGCGGGTCCTCACCCTCCTCGGCGGGTGACATTCAGGCACAGCCCCTCCTGCTTGTTCACCCACTTTCAGAGGCCCTGGGGGGGCGGGGCCCTGGAAGGAGAACCAGTCACCCCCTATCAAGGCAAATCCTTTTTCTGCTAATTGGTATTTGCATGGCAAATCTCGGGTAAAGACGGGATCATTTGCATGTTCTAAGGGTAATGATATTTGATGTTGTCAACTTATTACAACCTTAATCACCACTCAATTTCCTGCTTTCTGAGCTCCCAATCACGCTGCCACCCGAAATAACCACGTCTTCGAGACTCTGGCGGAGTCCCACGGAGGGAGGGAGCCACGTGGGATCCCACCTCGGAGGGGGCTGCGTGACATTCTGAGCCCGTGAAGGTGCTCCCCCCCTCCCCCCTCCTCCCCCCTCTCCCTGCCGCATCTCCCCTTCTGACCCCTCCGGGCCTTGCCTCCCTCCCTCCTCCTCTACCCGTCCTCCTTCCTCTCCGTCCCTCCTCTCTTCTCCCTTCTCCTCCTCTGCCTCTCCGTCCCCCTCCATCCCCCTCCGTCCCCCTCTGTCCCCCTCCGTCCCCCTCCGTCCCCCTCTGTCCCCCTCCATCCCCCTCTGTCCAAGGTACAGGGACCTCACTTGCTAAGTCCATTTATCCTCCGCGGGAGACGGGACGGGGAGCGGGTCTCCACTGCAAGGACAGGGAAAGAATCTCCCCTAAATGGCCCGGCTCCCATTAGGCTACTTGCTTCCAGGAGCAAGAGGGGCTCTTCTCCAAGGTCACCCCGGGGCCCCCCTAGGCCCCCTTACACGAGCGGTAAGTGGTTCACAGGAATATGAAGCCCTGATGTCTAGAGGGCACCGTGTGCGCCGGGCGCTGGGCCCAGCCGTTCTCTGGGATTCCTCACTGTCCCCCGTCCACTGGCAGTAGAGCCGGGGTCCTCACGGGGACCCTGTGGCCCCTCCTCACCTGCCCTTGTCTCCCATGCCCTGGCCTCTGCCCCGGCCACCCCGGCCACCCGGCCTCCAGCAGCAGGTGTCCTCCTTCAGGCTCGCGCTGGTTGCTCCTGAGGCCCAGACGCTCCTTCCCCCAACGTCTGCTCGGCCCCTGGGCTCAGCCCCCTTCCATGCAGCCTGTGCTGACCCCCCTTTAAATCCCTCAACAGAGCGCACATGCACGTGCACACACAACCCCACCCCTGCCGCCAACCCCCGAAGCCTTCCCGTCCTGATGGTTCCCTGGCCCCTCACGCCTGCCGTGCTCGGTGTGTTGTCTCCGTCCCACCCCCAGACCACGGCTGGGATCCTGTTAGACACTCGATGAAGACTTACCCCTTGAGTAGAGGAATCTTCACAATAACTGTAGTCAGGGATCCCTGGGTGGCGCAGCGGTTTAGCACCTGCCTTTGGCCCAGGGCGCGATCCTGGAGACCCGGGATCGAGTCCCACATCGGGCTCCCGGTGCATGGAGCCTGCTTCTCCCTCTGCCTGTGTCTCTGCCTCTCTCCTCGCTCTCTCTCTCTGTGACTATCATAAATAAATAAATAAATAATTAAAAAAAAATAACTGTAGGAGGTAATTCGTTGCCTTCACTCTACAGACAAGGAAACTGAGGCGGAGGGAGGTTCGGTATCTTGCCCAGGGCCACCGGGGGGTTGGACGGCAGGCCCGGGACCTGCACCCAGTGCTCCCACCCCCAGAGCTGTCCCGGGAATGCTGCCCTGGGCCCCCCGCCCCCCGTTTGCCTGGAGTGGACGTGACACCGCCCTGCCAGGCCCAATGGGGCAATCCCCGTCGCTGGCGTGCGCTGGTGTGCACTCGGGTGCAGACCCCGACTCACTACCTAGTGCAGTCACGTGCCATCAGCCCGCGTCAGTGTGGACCTCCCAGAGCGGGTGAGGACTCCGGGGGCTGGCGCTCCTAGACTAAGCAGCGGCCCTGTAGCCACGGGCTCAGGGACCCCGGCTGCTCTTGCGCCACTTCTGGGAGGTATAGGAAGTATTTCTCAGGGTTTGGGGAAAGGCTGGGCAACCCCGGGGCTCCCCGCAGGGGCGTGGATGCAGCAAGCTGGTGGGGAGCCCTGGTGCAGAGCGCAGGGCCATGGGCTGGGCCAGCGACTCGGTGGGGCCTCCCCGGGGTCCTGGGCACACCTGCCCCGGGAGTCTGCTCCTGATACCCTGAACTTGCTAAGTTTGCGCAGCATCCGCCTCCCGTGATAAGTCTGGTTGGCCTTATGACGTCACCACCGCGTTGTCCGTCCCTCGGTGGATCGGTGGAGAGAAAGTGGAACCGGCCCGCAGTGCTAGGACACACAGGAAGGGGGGTGCGGGGAGCCACAGGGACTCTGGCGGCTCAAGGGGGGCGGAGGAGGGCTGAACCAGCAAGGAGACCTGTCCCGGTCCGCGGGGCCCAGGCCGCAGGAGCAGGAGCTCCGGTGTCCCGGCCCGAGACGCCCATAGACGGCCGACCACGAAGCTCAAGCCGCACTTTTCCAGATCAGGGCGGGCTGGGGCTCCAGCGAGCGGATGAGCCCTTCCTGGGGTTGGGGGAGCGCAGGTGGACTGGGGGCTCCCGGCCAGACAGCCGGCCCCTCGCTGGCCCCACGTACCCCCTTAACTGGAGACGAGCCCCCGTGGGGGACAGGCCCCTGTACTCCACTGATGACAGCTGTGAAGGGGGCAGGACCACCCCTAGGGGCCGCTTCCCCAGGTCCCCTCCTGGAGACAGCCCGCGCCAGCAGCACCCCCCACGCACACACACGGGGAACCCCAGCCCCCAATCAGCATCCCCGGGTAATCAATGCTCTCATTTTTTTTTGCCTCTAAACAGCCAAGGAAGATGATCATTAAATACTCCTGTAATTGTGGCCTTTTCAACCATCCCGAGGAGGGGAACCTGGGCTCCCACCCAGCCCTGCTCAGTCCTCCCGGGTTTCTGGGGCCGCCAAGCTGGGGAGCAGCCCAGCCAACGCGGTGGTGGCTCGGCGGGGCGCAGGGGGACACGCTCCACCCGAGGGTTTCCCGGGAAGCACTTTGAAGGAAGGAGGTGCCGGCGGCTGGGGGGCAGCTCTGAAACGATGAATTAAACATTCGCCGAGCTCGGAGCAGCTGCTACCAAAGCGGGGAAATGCTTTAATTAATAAAGCACAGTCGGGGAGAGGGAGCTGTTTTCCGACACCGCACCCCGGGGCTCCGGGAGCAAGATAAACAAAGCAGATGCCGCCGCGGGCGCCGTGCGGGGAGGGTGGGGGCTCCCACGTGGAGGCTCCCACGTGGGGTCTGCCCTGAGCGGCTCGGGTGTCACCCAGGGGCGAGGGGAATGCCCGCTGCCGGCCTCAAGCCCAGCCCAGGACTGAGGGCACTCGGCCTGCAGGAGACCCTGGAGGTGGCAGGAAGAGCATTTAACCAGGAGTCCCATAGCCAGGCCTCGGGGTTCAAAGTTGCCGGGTGACCCTGGGCCAGTCTCTGGATGGTGGTTTCCTCGTCCGGGCTTCTCGGACTGGGTTCTGCGGGCCCTCGGGGTCCTTCTCGGGGCTGTCTCTGATGGTGGGGGCTCGGGCAGGCCGGGGTGGGGGGCTCTGGGCCTCCAACCCGGCTTCAGCCGGAGCAGCTTTGCTTTTGTCTGCTAATACATCGTGGGCTTCGTGTAAGATGTTCTTTTGAAGAAAGAACACAGTAGGCTTAAAAAAATTTAAAAAAAGGAAAACCTTTGGCTTAGATGTCCCTCCTCTCTCTTCAGGAGCTGGGCCTCAGCGCTGGGCGGTTCCTGCCAACAGCCGTCGGGCCAACACCGGGAACGAGCCGGGGCAGGGGGGCTGCAAAGGGGATACTGAGGCCGCACCTTCCGTCCAGGGGTCTCCAGGCAGATGCGGGCACACGGGTCATGGTCCCTGCCACTCTGCCCGTGGCGGATTATCACTGGCCGGTCATGACCCTCCTCCCGTGGGGGGCAAATGTGACCTCCAACCCTTCCTCAACCCGGGGCTCCAGGCAGCTGCGGCCTATCAGCTGGCCCTGCCCAGGAAACGGAGCCTTTCCCTGCCCCTTCTGCTTGGTTCTAACAAACAGCAGTTTTTCCCCCAATGCGATGGGCTGCCTCCTGGGGGGTGAGAGTCCCACCCCTGTTTGCTCCTTCAGTCAATAGGTGTTTGCTGAGCACCTGCCCTCTGCCCGGTGAGGTCTGGGCACACAGCAGCCGGACGGACAGAGGGAGACACAGGCAAGCGGGAAGGGGGGGGTGTCTCGGGTGGTGAAGGTGGTCCCGACCATTGAGCGTAGGGCGGTAACGAGGCAAAGGGGCCGGCAGGGCGGTGACACATAGGGCGAGATCCGCAAGCCGGGAGGGAAGTGGGGGTGCGCACCCCAGACCGAGGGCACGGCTGGGACAGAGGGCCGCAGCTCACACGCCTGGGCCCGGCCCCGGCCAGCCGCCGGTCGTCCTAAGAGGCCACAGGCCGGTGACAAGGGGTCCCCGCGCACACACGCTCACCGACGGCCTGCAGATTAAACGGATCCTGCGCCGCGGGCGTCTACACAAGGCCGCCGGGGTCCGGGGCAGGAGGACGCCGTGCGGGTGGTGGAGGACAGATCTGTGCGTGGGCGGGGCTCCCGGGCCGTGTGGGGGGTGGAGCGCACCCAGTCGGCGAGGCCCTGGGGCCGCTGCGCCCCGACTCCCGAGGTGTCGGGGCCGTGTTGGCTGTGCCGTCGGGCAGTGCCGGGAGCTGGAGCGTCAGGGCCCGAGGTCCTAAAGACACGGACAGAAGGGACCGCAAACCGGCCTGCGGTGAGGAGCGGAGGGTTTATGGGCTGTTTGGGTCGTGCTCTGCGTCCACCCGTCTCAGTCTCCCGAGTGTGTCCCCGAAACCAGATTATACAAAAGGAGAGAGGCCTCGAGGTGCACGGGGAAGACGTGCAGGACACACGGCAGAGGATCCCGCTCATGCGGCCCTGGGTCCTGCTGGGGGCCCGGCCTGGGCCTGGGGGTGGGAGGGATGGAGGGGACAGGCAGCGTCCAGCAGCGGCAGGACAGGGGGCTGGGCCAGGTCCCTGTGAGGGGCTCTCAGGCCGCCGGGCAGACGGGAGCCACAGCCTCCCCAGCCCCCCTCCACCCTGCCATTGGTCTCTCTTCCACCCAGACTGGACTTCTCGGGGGCAAAAGGGCCTTGGCTCACCTTAAAAAAAAAAAAGAAAGAAAAGAAAGCTAAAACCCTGTGTTCTCATTCTGATCTAGGGAATGAAAGTCTATATAAAACGGCTTCTCCTCGGCGGCTCTGACTCTTTATACCTTCAAGGCCCTTTATTTCACTCCGATGGCAAATTTCTCCCGACAATTATGCCTTTGAGGAGCCTGCCAGGCTGCAGCAGGCGGGCGGGCAGCTGGTCCTCACATCCTGCCAGTGGGAGACACGGAGCCCGGCCCCCTTTCAAAGGCAGGACAGGACGGGCGAGGGTGGCGGGAAGCGCAGCGCCCAGGCCCCCACCTGCCAAGAGGAAGACCACCAGCTGCTAAGGAGCTAGATGGGTCTGGGCCTCGGTGAGCCTGAGGGTGCCCAGGAGGAAGGAGGGGCCCGCGGCTCCCCAGGGCGGGCACGTGGTCTGGCTCTGGCCCGGGGGCCCAGGGCTTCACGGGGTGGGGCTGCCCCAGTCTCCCCGGCATCACGCTGGAGGTGGGCCCGGGGAGCAGAGGGCTGCCGTCCAGGCGGCCTGTGGGAGCTCCGCGGCTCTGCCCCCCATCTGCTCCCTGCTCCCCGGGGCTGAAACAGGCCCCAGCACCCGCCCCCCGCTGCCGAGCTGCAGGGAAAGGTCCCCGGGGCTCCGTGAAGCCGGCAGCCTGGCCAGGAGGCGGTGACAGGGGCCGCTCCTGGGTGACGGGCTGGTCCTCAGTGGGTGATGCGCCCCTCGGGCTGCTCTCCTGGCTCAGCCACCGGGTGGTCACTCACAGGGCCCCTCCGCTGCACGGACCCGCTTCAAGGCCACGGCGGGCCTCCTGCCGGAGCGGGCGCACGGCCGGCCAGTGTAACACGACGGCCACCCCACAGTGGGCCAGTGGCCCAGGGGTCAGCGGCCGGCTCTGCCCCAAACGGGGACATCAGCTGGTTTTCGCGGGGACTCGCTGCTGAGATGCCAGGACTGAGCCCTGCATCCCCCCGAGCCCACACCTAGGGCAGAGGCTTGCGGGGGACCCTGACCCCTGGCCAGCCCTCCTGCTGTGCTGTCTCGGGGCAAATTTCTCCCGACAATTATACCTTTGAGCCATAACTCACCTGGGTGAGCCAGTCACTCACCTGGGGACGAGCAGGGAGGAGCAGGGAGGAGCAGGGAGGACCAGGGAGGACCAGGGCGGCCCCCCCACCCCACTTCACTCCCCCTCAGTCTTGAAGACCCTCCCGCAGCCCCAGGGCCGCCAAGGGGAGGGACTCCGCGCTCGTCCCCAGAAGCGCCAGGGTGCCGGGGGCTCTGTGGAGGCTCGCCCGCGGGAGAGCAGAGCAAGGCCGGCTCCCAGGCCCCCCTCGTCCCAGAGGCCGCCTCGCTTTCCCGGCCCAGCCCGGCACCTGCTTATTCCACGGACGGCTTCTGAGCACGCACAGGGTGCCAGAGGTTGCGGGAGACCAAGGCATCCGGGCCGCGGAGGCCCATTCTCCTGCAGGGGGAGGAGCAGGCGCAAACAAGTCAGGGACGCGACAAGGTGGAAAGCACAGGGGGCTGTGAAGGAAGCAAGGCAGGGAGCAGCGGCCCGACGGGCCTTCCACGGGGGGGCGGACGTCGGAGCAAAGGCTGGAAGGAAACGAGGCCGTGGGCCTGGGGGTGTCCGAAGGCCGGGGCGGCCTGGGGCGGGGCAAGGGCAGCGCGCAGGCCGGTGTGGCAAGGGGAGGGGGCCGAGCCCCCAGGGACCAGCGGGGCCCCCCAGGATGCGTCCACCTGTCCATATTCCCACCGCCGGGGCCTGTGACGGTGACCTCACTTGGGAAAGGAGCCTGCGTGTGGCTAATCAGCGGTATCGATAGGAGATCGTGTGGATCATCTGGTGCCGGGGGCCCAAGGTCAACGACGAGTGTCCTTATAAGAGATGGGAGGGGCGCAGCCTTGTGAGGATGGAGACAGGAGGCCATGAGCCGCGGAGCTGAAGGGCCGGCAAGGTCTCACCCGACGGCTGGGCGTGTGGCCTCCAGAGCCCCGAGAGGTCACTGCCTGCCGTCCTAAGGCCCCGTGTCCACGGTAATCCGTCACCGCGGCCCAAAGATATAACGAGGAGGCCGTAGAGACGCCCCGTGCCACTGGGAAGCAGGACCCAGGGGAGGGCTCTGGGACGTGGGGCTGGGGTCGAGGTCCCCGGGTGCCAGTGGGGGCAGGGAGGGGCCATGGCTGTAGCAGGACGGCACGGCTCCTGCGTGAGGGTGGGACGGGGGGGGGGGGGAGCACTGCCCCAGGACGGAGCCCCCTCTGAGCTCACCGCCCGGACACAGGGAGCTGCGGCCGCGTGGCCTGTGTGGACGAGCCCACGGGGCGGGGGACAGCGCCACGATGGTGCCTGCAGCCCCCGATGCCTGCCGCCAGCTGGCTCCTCGCCACCTACTCTCACCTCGGCGGTAAGAACCGCGGGATGCTGTCCCCGTATTGCAGAGAGAGAAACTGAGGCTCGCCTGGACTCACAATGCTGCCAGGGCAGCGCGGGCGCGAACCAGCTCGGTCGGCTGCTGAGGTCCTCCGCGTCGGCCGCAGCAGAGGGAGAGCGGCCCCGGGACCCCAGGGCTCACGGGCCCAGTCCCCGCATGTGCAGGTGCAGGAGCCACAGGTGCCCGCCAGGGTGGCCGGGGGCGCCTCCTCCGGGCACAGGGGACCCCACCCTTGGGGGGGCAGGAGGGTAGGGGGGCCGTTGCCGTGGGGACCCCAGTCCAAGAGCTGAGTCGTGCAGCGGAGCCTGCCCACCCTGCCAGCCGACCACAGGGGCCCGCAGCCCTCGGGGAGAGAGCGGCAGCGGCACCGGGCGCCGCCTCCCCACCTGCTCCCGCGTGAATGTTATCCTCTCCTCCCGAGTGAAATCAGCCACACGCCGGCAGCTTATTTTTAATTGCTTCCAAATACGCATCCTAATTACGACGCGGGTCTAAATCGGAGGTGATGGCAGGAGCCGCGCGGCGGCTTCAGGGACACGAGGAGTGAGGATCACACGCTCCCGTCCCCGCAGCCGCCTCGGGGACCCCGAGCCCCCGCCTCCCGCCCGGTGTTTTGTCTCCTCTTGTAGCTGCTCTAATAACTACATCAGGCCAGAGCGCGGAGCGCGGAGCTGACACCTTCCATAAAGCCGCCGCGGAGATCGGGCCCCGGGGAGGCCCGGCTGACGGGCAGGAGAGAAATGGAACACGGCATGGAAGCAGGCGGCGCGGCGGCCAGGGCGGGTGGGAGCCGTCACCTGAGGGCGCCTTCCCCACGCACCCCACTGCGGCGGCCCCGGGTCACCCCAGCCCGCCCGCCTCGGTGGCCGTCCAGCTAAGGCCTCCTGGCACCGCGAGCCTTAGTTTGCAGCGGGCAGAGGGCGGGCGGTGGGGGGGCCTCTGAGAATCAATAAAAACTGTAAATTCTCTCCCCCTGATAAATGTGCACACGTGCGATCCCAAGGGCGGGGTCGCGGGCCCTGAAGCCAACCTGGGTCCCCGTGAGCCTGCACCAGTGACCTGAGTGCGGCCGGAGCGTGGATCTGAGGGCCGTTCCGCCAAGCTGGGCCGTGGGCAGGTCCCCAGGTCCCCTGGTGCCGCCGCCGACCTGCCGAGCGACCCCAGGTGAGCCACTGCGCCTCCTACCCGCGGCGCCTCCCCGCGGGGCCATCCCAGGATAAGGAGCCCAAGAGGCCGCCTCCCCCGAGACCCCACTATCTCTGGCCGCTGCTCGAGCCTCAGGTGGAGACCCAGGAGGCAGAGGCGCAGGCCGGGCCCATCGGGGAGGGCTGCCCGAGGAGGGGGCGTCGGGGAGCAGGAAGGTTCTGGGTCTGACGGAAGGCGGGGAGGGACCGACCGCGGGGTGGGCACAGCCGAGGGCAGTCGGTGCCCGTCAGCTCCCAAGGCCCCGTGCACTTGGCGGGCACCCAGGAAGCGCTTGCACACGGGCAGGCACAGGGCGCTGGTGCGGGCCCCCCCCCGGGCGGCTGGGGTGCAGGGGAGGCAGCGTCACGACCTACGAGCAGCCACAGCCACCACTGCCCTGGTCATTCGTGGTGTGAAGGTGCAGGTCGTGCTGGGACCCGGGGGCGGGTGCATGGGAGGGTGTCCCCCCCCTGACCCCAGCGTGGGCCTCTGCAGGCTGCGGCTTGGGCTGGGTCCCAAGGGCAAGGGCTCCAGGAGGGCAGGGGCATGGGCCGGGGTCACAGAATGGGGGGGTCAGCGTGGGCAGGCCGGGTCACCCCTGAGGGCTGGGGCCGGCGGGCTCGGGAGCCTCAGTTTCCCCGACTCTAAAATGGGGCTGAGTTGTCTAAAGCCCTGAGGTGGTGTTCAGAGCGTGGGGCTTGGCGGCCCCCGGGGGGAGGTGGGGGTGCGGAGCCTGTGTTTACTGGGACCCCGTGGGGCGGGAGGGCCTGGGGGGTGGCAGGGCATGGACAGGCCAGGCCCTGAGCACACCAGGGTGCCCGCGAAGCCGCTCTTTGGGCTCGACTCTCACCTGTTGACCTTGGGCCACACGCACCTGTTCAGGTAGAGCACCTGGATCCCCATCTCCTCCCTGGGACCCATCTCCTGGTGGGGGCAGGCTCTGGAGAGCAGGACACAGACCGACCTGACGTCCTCACTGTTCCAGGTGCGAGGCCTTGGGCCTGCGGGGACACGGCTGTGCGTGAGCCCATCATGGGGAGGGGACTGACCGGGCTGCTGTTCCCGGGACAGGGGGTCCCCCGCAAGCCCCGATGGTCCTCCCTGGACAGGCCACCGGCCGGGACACACGACACAGCCTCGTGCTGAGCGGAGCGTCTGCGGCTGGACAGCAACGCACGGAGACTCGAACGGTGGCGAAGCCCAGACGCCCCAGGAGGGAGGATCGTCCGCGTCCAACGACGCCTGAGGCTCTGCTGCTGCCCCGATGGGGGGAAATAACGTCATGAGATGCACCGGGTGGAAAATCACATCCCAAACCAGCGCATCCGACTTCACATACGAGCTTTCAATAGACGCACGTGATTAAACTGGTAAGTTAAATGTTATCAGATTTAACCACCTTTCCCGGCGGCTTATGAAAACAAAAATTCGCGTTGGCCCAACAACTTTCTTTCACGTTCTCCTTGAGGACCTGGAGCGCCTCCTCGCACTCGGAGCCCATCTGCTGGCTGGGGTCTCTGCGCTGTGCCCCGCGCCATCCACCCCGGGGTGACGGGGTCGCTGTGGGGAAGCCGATCCGTTCACACCGGGCGGGACTGGGGACCTGCTCACTCCTCCGCGCAAACAAGTATTTATTGAGCACCGTGTGCCGGAGACTCGGCGGGTGGCAGCTGGAAAAGAAAAGCACAGCAGTCCCCGCTCCCCTGGAGCGGACGCGCCAGCGGGTGACACAATCACAAGTAAAGAAAATGTATGTGGTGTCGGCAGCATGAGCTGCAGAGAAAGCACAGAGTGTGGAAGACGGACGGGACGGACGGCGGAGGTTGACGCTGCAGGAGGAGGCCGGGGCAGGCTTCACCCAAGAGGGTCATTTAGTAAAACCTGAAAGGGATGAAATACGCCGTGTGGACTTCTGGGAAAGCAGGACAGGCCCTGGAGCAGGAGCGGCCAGTGCAAAGGTCCTGGGGCAGGAATGGGGGGCCTTGAAACAGCGGTGAGGCGAGGGCCGAGGGGGAGGAGACAGGTCAGAGAGGAAGTGGGGAGGTCGCAGGTCACAGCAAAACCGTGGCTTTTCTTCTGAGGGAGACAGGGGTCCTGGAGGCCGGGGGAACGGGGCGGCAGCTGCGGGACACGCACGCGGGGACGAGGAACCGACCACTGAACTTGGTGACGACCGTGACCTCAGGGTGGACGGACCAGATGGGGCAGAGGGGCAAGAGCCCGAGGGGTGGGTTCGGGGGATGGCGTGTCAGGGAGTTTGCTGTAAAGGGAGAGAGACCGAGGGACGAGGGAAGCAGGGCAGAGGGGAGCCAGGGGGCGAGGGACCAAGGACGCAGCTGCCGCCCCGGCGGGTGAGCGCGGGCGGACGAGGGTGCTGAGTGCAGGTCCCACAAGAACCTCATTGTTTGTCCTGAGAGCGAGCGAGGGAGCGAGCGTGGGCCAGAATCCGGGGCAGAGCCTCCGGGGCCCCTGACGCTGACACCGCGGCCCGAGCCAGGACAGCCCCGCCTGAGCCCCGCGCCCCAGGCGCCCCGTGGGCAAGGATTCTGGGGAGCAAGCTCCGGCCCGACGGACCTCGGCTCCAGCCCGGGCCCTGCCGCCTCGAGCCACGTTTCTGCGCGGACTTAGGGCGGTTTCGGCTCTGAGCCTCAGGTTTCCTCTACAAACAGGGACTCGCGGCACCTGCTTCCCGGCTGGCGGAGGATGGAGCCCGGGTCCCTGGAGACGTCTGTACGTGGCGCTGCGGTGTGCAAAGTGCTGCAGACGGCGACGTGCCCTTATCATAAGCAGCACCCCCGCCCCCCCCCCCGCCCGAGCTCATCCAGAGGTTGATGAAATCCAGCGCGTAGAAGGCCGCGGACGCAGCTGTAAAACCGCAGTGCACACGCCCCACGACCGCCCACGGCTGTCCCGGCCGATTGTGACCCTCTTTGACGAGACGGCCCTGGGGGCCCAGCTGTTCCCTGGGACGACGCCCGGGCCTCTTCCCCGCAAGGAAGCGGGTGGACGAGTGACGACGACCTTATTAGAGAGGGAACATTCAATCTGCTCCGCTTGATCCTTTTTTAAAAAGGCAAATTACTCACAGGAGTTGGTCCTTCAATGGCTGTGAGTGACGGCTTCGCAGCTGAAGCCACTCCGGGGTGGCGGCGGCTGTGCTGTCGGCTGCGGAAAACCAGCAAACGGAAGCCTGAGATGAGCTTGGAAGGCCAAGGAGGGCTTCCTGTGGGAAGTGAGTCTTTGAGACAGAAAGGATGGGGGCGCCCGGGGGCTCAGCGGTGGGGCGTCTGCCTTCGGCTCAGGGCGCGACCCCGGGGTCCTGGGATCGAATCCCGCATCGGGCTCCCTGCATGGAGCCTGCTTCTCCCTCTGCCTGTGTCTCTGCCTCTCTCTCTCTCTCTCCCTGTCTCTTGTGAATAAATGAATAGAAATAAAAAAAGTTATCAAAGACGGGAAGGCTCATGTGGTTCTGTCTTGTGTGTGTTTTCTTAGCAAACAACGGAGCCAAAGGGTTTGACCGGGTTTGTCCTGTTTGACCCCGTGCCGCAGCCAGGGCCACTTGCCCCCTCCCCAGGACTCGGTCAGGGCCCCACGTTGTCACGTTCCGGGCGGTTCTGACCTCCGCTTAAGCACCAGACGCCATCAGCGTCCAGGGCGCTAGGAAGCCGCGCAGGGGAAGGCGCTTGGGGCAGGCGCTTGACCTAATCCAGTTCCAGGGACAAGCCCGGTGGACCCGGGGTGCCCAGCAGGGGATGGAGAGGCGTAGGCCGGGGGGCAGCGGCTACGGTGACACTTGGGGAGTCCCACACGTGGGCCCCAGGCCAGCCCTGCCAGGGTGAGCGGGTCTCCCCACAACTGCAGGAAGGTGCTGCTCTGCCATTTCGCAGATGGGACCAGCGGGGCCGGGAGGTTGGCTGACCGTCGGGCGTCACAGAGCGGAGAGGACGGGGCGGCCGGGGCGGCGGGATGCCAGGCGGGACCGGGGCCTGCGGGGAGCAGAGATCCTTTGTCCCTTTGCGGAACCAAGGACAGGGCTCTGCCTCCGTGCGGTGCGTGCCCCAGACCCGAACCAGACCTCCCAGACTCCCTTGCCGCGGCTCTAGGCGGGAGCGGCTCTGCCAATGACCTGGCCGTGCTCGGACCCGGTGACCTCCCGGCAGCCCATCGGCGGCCACAAGGGACCAACTGACCCGGCCCCAGAAACAAGGAGGGTCCTGGTCCCCGGGGTGCAGGTAACAGACCTCGGGGCAGCTGGGGCCTGCGGGGGTGGGGGGGAGCCAGGCATCGGGAGGTCCACGGGGCGGGGGGGCGGGGGAGGCCGGGTCAGAGTCAGCGTAGCCCAGCGACGGTTACGAGCACAGACCCCGGAGACAGACCGTTGGGCTCTCACCCCGGCTCCGCTGCCCCGCAGCCATGTGACCTTAGACAAATTACTTGCTCGCTGTGCCTCAGCCTTCCCATCTGTAAACTGGGGCAGCGCCCGGCGTAGGGCACCGATGCAAGGATGGAGGACGTCACGGACGCGACACAGGACGGGGCCTGGCACACGTGAGCGAAAAACAGACGGGAGGCGCTCTCATCCCTCTGCTGGTTGTGCTGCAGCCCTGAGCAGGGCGTCCTGGGCCCGTCCTGCGTCGGCCTCGCAGCCTCCCTGCCGGGCAGGTGGCGCCCCTTCACGGCGCAGGGCCAGGGGCCGAGGGGTGCAGCCGGTAGGCAGCGTGCTGGGAGATGAGCCCCGACGCCTGGTCTCCCGGGGCCTCTCGGGGAGGACTTGGGGTCCCCGTGGGAGGGCTCCGGGGCATCAGGGGACCCAGGCCAGCAGGTGGGGATCCCAGTCCTCATTGCCACCCCCCCCAGCCCACAGAGTCCCAGTGTGGGGTCAGGGCACTACCCCAGGCACGGGCGGGCCCTCCCGTCTGTGGGACCTGCATCTGGGGAGGGCCAGGTGCTGGGGTGGGAGCCTGGGGCCGGGGGCGGGAGCACCGGAAACGATCACATTTGCATCGCTGGAAGTTGAGGCAGCTGCTGCCAGGGGCTGGTCCACAGGGACACAGAGCGGGAGGTGGCTGGCGGGCGGGACCCCCAGCTCCGCTCCCCAAATCAGCCCCCCCACCCCGGACTCCGGGAGCTGCCAGGAGGCCTTTTCTCAGGAAACTGAGTGTCCGGATGGGGACGCGTCCTGAGGCTCTCTCCCTCCTCGGCCCCACTGGCCTCCTCTGAACAGGGGGTGTCAGGGCGCCTCGCCGGGCAGCTGAGGCCACAAACGCTCAGTCAACAAACAGTCGCGGAGCATCTCCCTGGGCGGGAAACGAGAACGTCCCAAATGAAGGCAGGCGGAGGGGCAGGCTTGTGTCGCCTCATCGGAAAGCCTCCCTTCTGGGTCTCGGGGTCCCCACCTGAAAACCAACAGTTTGGGGCTTGAGAAAGACAGAACGACGCCCCCCCCCCCGCCCCCCCGGGGACGTCTTGGCAGGTGTGATACAGCTGAGGGCCTGGGGCTGCGGAGATGATCCTAGTCACGAGATCCTTAAAGGGGAAGAGCCTGGGGCGCGGTGGCCGGGCCGGTGGGGCGCCTGGCTCTTGGTTTCAGCTCAGGTCGTGATCTCGGGGTCGTGGGATCGGCCCCCAGTCGGGCTCCAGCTGCGCGTGCCAGCTGCTTGGGATGCTCCCTCCTCTCCCTCTGCCCCTCCCGCTTGTGCTCCCGCTTGCTCTCGCTCTTGCTCTGGCTCTTTTGAAATGAATGAATAAATCTTGGGGGGGAGGGGGCGTCAGGAGGGAAGACCCTGCCCTCCCCGAGCTGAGAGAGCAGCAGCCGCGGCCAGAGCCAGAGACCGTGGTGGCCCCTGGACCCCGGAAGAGGCGACAAAGCCGAGAGCACACGGCCAGGCCCACACCTTGATTTCTCCCCGTGGGGCCCACGCAGCTTCCGACCCCAGGAACCCCGAGAAGAGATCTGCGGTGATTCGACCCGGACCCAGGGCGTGGTCGAGGCGCTCAAGCCACCCGCGGGGATGGAGTGGGTCGGGGTGCGAGGCCGCAGGCCCGGAACTGTGGCCGGGGTGGCCGAGGAGACGACTGGGGAGCTCGCTCGGGTCCCTGTGACCGTAGGTCAGATCGACACGTGCGGCTGCCGCGGTGGACGCTGTGACACGGGACGCTCGCAGCCCCCTGGAGAGCTCCGCAGACAGCCGATGTTGGCTGCAGAGAGGCTGTGCCGCTCGGAGGAGCTGGGGCCACAGGTGCGCCAAGATGAGTCTCCAGCAACGGTGGCCTGAGTCGGGGCTCCCTGAGGTCTGGAAAAATCCGGGTTATAGTTCCTGTTGGAGATGAGCTTCGGACGGCCCCCAGCTCCCAGCAGGCCCCTCAATCTCAGACACGGAGGAAGACCCCCAGTTACCAAGAAGCAGCCTCGTCCTGTCTTTCCTGAGTTACCTGGACACTGAGGAGGCCGTGCCCTCCTGGGGGGAAGCGTCCTGGGACCCAGCACCCCAAACTGCCAGCAAGATGCTCTGGATGCATTTTCAAGGCGTATCAGTCAATCACATTCATCAGATTTTGAAGGGGTCTGACCCCGTCCCCTAAAAATGTTCAGAAACACTGCTTTCTTGTGGCCTCGAGAAGCCCTCCCTGTCCTCGCCCCACCCCTCCTCAGCTCTCCTTGCCTCCCACAAATACAACCCAGGCCTGCACCCCCCACCCCACCCCACCCCACCCCGCCGCCGGGACGTCCCTCTCTCTCCTCCCCTCCCCTCCTCCACCTGCCACCCCCGCCCCAAGCAAGGCTCATCAATTCCAGGGGAAACCCCCAGGCATCCGATGTACTTCTTGGGGGAGACAAAGCGGGATGCGAAGGGGGAGAGCGTGTACAAACAAACTGATCTCCAGAAGAGAGGAATTACGCGAATTACAATTGATTTTCCACCGTTAATGAAGCATGAGCCCGTGTGATTGCATCTTGAAAAGATTTATAATTATTCATTGAATCTTGGAAGATAATTAAACTTCATTAAACGCAGACATGACAAGCCTTCAGAGCGCGCCGAGACCTCCGTGCAGGGTTCCAGATCAGAGCGGGCGAAGCGAGGCCGGGACCCTGTCGGGTGGGGGGGCTGGTGGGGAGGACGGGGTGGGGGGCAGGAAGGGGCGGCTCAGGGAGGTTCTGTTGATTCGCAGACACTCTTGGGCCTCTGGATTTCTCTCTCACCCCCCAGCTCCAGCCTCCTGTGCCCCCCATTCCCTTCCTCTTGGCAAGATCTGGGGACGGGGCTGCACCTCCGTGTTCAGGGTCCCTGAGAGCCCAGGGCCTCCCAGCAGAGCAGCAGTCGGGGCGCAGCGAGAGGCGGGGGAGGGTGGAGGTTCTTCTGGACCCGTGGGTGCCAAAGCAAGGGGGGGCGAGTGGATGTGTGTGTGCACGTGCTTACACACGCACACGCATGCAGGGGTGTGTGGGGTCTGCTCTGTCACAGGAGATTCGTGCGTTCTGGAAAGCCATCTGGCAGGAGACTAACCAAACTGCCGTCAACGGTTAGTTACCTCTGCGAGGGGACGGGAAGGGGGTGGCATAAAGAAAGGAATCTCACTTTTTCTCCATCATATGCTTCTTCAGGGCTTGCATTACATAATGAACATCTACTTGGATATAGCACATGTAATTAAAAAGATCGTAAGCGTGGAGCAGAGCTGCTCACCAGGTATTTATAGTTCAGAGCCAGGCTTCTGGCTCAGGGTGCTGTGGACAGAGAGATAATTGAGGCGGTCCAGGCCCTTCCTTGGGGAGTAAGTACGCCGTTGTGGGTGTGAGCGCGGCGGGCTGGTTGTGAAGAATATCTCCTACCCCACCCCCGGGGGGGCCGGTGGCCCTGCTTCTGACCTCCTGCGGGTGGGTACCCGGTCCCCCCACCCTTCATCCATTCCAAGCCGTCCCTCTGCATCCTTTGGACACCCCTTCCTGAGGACCTTCTGCTAGGCTAACCCCTCGCAATGATGCCCTGAGACCCTTCCTCCTGCCAGGTACACAGTCCTCCTCCCCCAGTGGCTCACGGTTCCCTGCCAACATGACAGAAGGAGAGAATATTAATGAGGCTGCCCTCACCATATCCTTTTCATAGAGCTGCTTCTTGGCAGAGAGGAGGACTTTCTAAGGACAGGCTTGGAGGGAGTCATGCCCAGCAGGGATCTGGCCCAGGTTCCGTGGCAGGGCTAGGTGGTTGAGGGGGGAGGCAAGGATTGGGGGATGGGAAGGCCTTCGAGGCAGGAGGGTAGAAAGGTGGGGAACCGTCTCTTAGCACAGAGGTCAAGATCTTCGTTCCTAAGCCAAACAGCCTGGTTTCCAATTGTGGCTCGACTACCTTGCAACTATGGGACCTTGGACAAGCTATTTTAGTTCTCTGTACCTCAGTATCCCCATCAGCAGCTCCCTTCTGGGCTGTCAAGAGAAGCTGATAAAATGATGCATGTGGAGTCCTTGGCACGGTGCCTGGCATAACTAACGGAGGTGCTGGGTAAATGGCAGCGGGTGTTCATTTGGAGGATTTGAATGATTTCCCCAAATACCATCAGTCGTGTTTCACGGCCCTTTACCTCATGGTGTACGCCCAAGAACAGGCTACGTGTCTTACGGATCTCTGTATCCCCTCTGCCTCACCCAGGACGTGGCCCCTAGCAGGTGCTCCAGGAAATAGGTGTCACATAAACAAGGGGATGAACAAAGAACAAATGAAACCGGGCCATAGGACTGATTTCTAATCTCAAGATATCTTCCCAACACAGAACACTTGGAATGGCTGAATGAACAAATTAAAAGATTTTTTTTTTTCTTGCACATGGATAGGCTGGCAGGAAAGTAAAGCAAATCTTCAGAGGTCAGAAAGGACAAGAAATGCAGTTCCAGAGAATTAAGTGAGCATCTCCCTGCGGGCACTTGGTCAATCCAAAGCCTGGGCAAAGGCAAATCAGCTGCCCTTGCATAAAGTAGGGTCCTGCCATCATGAACTAAGAAAAGCCCGCTGTGACTCTGGTGGGGAGGGGGAA
The DNA here is from genome assembly GCF_018345385.1 of Vulpes lagopus. Classification (NCBI taxonomy): domain Eukaryota; kingdom Metazoa; phylum Chordata; class Mammalia; order Carnivora; family Canidae; genus Vulpes; species Vulpes lagopus. The sequence goes on from NC_054831.1 coordinate 133,920,557, forward strand.
ATGGAGAGGAAAAAAAAATCTCCCTCTGTTGAGATTCTCACCCATAAGCTCACCCTCACTTGGGCTTGGGGCCAGAAATCATTGTATTCACGTGGCCTAAAAATCCACAAACAGAAAACTGGCCCACCAGTTCCTAATAGCACCCGACAAGAGCGTAAACAGATCTTCTCCAAAGAAATTCCCTCTTGAACCCAGTCCTGAAAGAATTCCTACAGAAAACAAGTTCCAAGAAACATGGGTGCTAAAAAAAAAAAAAAAAAAAAAAAAAAAAAAAAAAAGCCAAAACACACAAGGAAACAAGCAACTATGAGCAACAGTCAGCAGAAACAGCCACACATGAGACCTGAAAAGACCAAAAGTGTTGGAATCGTCAGATATCTTGAATATAAAACAAATGTGCATTTAAACCATTGATGCGGACACCAAAGGTATGACAAAGGGGGTTGAGATTTCAAGAAAACACCAGGCTGATTTGAAAAAGAATCAAACAGAATATCTAGAATTAAGTAAAGACGTGGAATGGGTACAACAGAAGCTAAGATGAAGGTAAGCTGGGAAAAAGGTAAGAAAAGCTTTCTGGGAAGGCAGGAGGCAGAGAGAGACAAAGAGAGCAGAAATAGGGAAGAGACATCAAGAAATATGAGAGATAAAAATGAAAAGATCTAACGGAGTTCCAGGAGACACTAGAATAATGGAAATCCAAATTTAAGGAGAAAACAGCTAAGAATCTTGCAGAACCGTGAAAGACTCAACCCTCCGATTCAGAAAGCTTGATGCATCCCAAGCAGGATGAATAGAAAGAGATCTCGGCCTCCACGCACCACAGGGAAACCACAGAGCATCGTAGACAAAGAGAAAATCTTAAAAGCAGCCAGAGATAAAAGAGAGATTCCCTAAAAAGGAACACCAAATAGACTGATGTCAGGGCTCTCCGAGAAACTGGAAGTTCAGGAGACGGCCGAGGAACACCTTCAAAAAGCCGAGAGAAGATGTGTCCCGAGGATTCTGTAACCTCTGAAACTCGTTTTTAAGAACGGGAGCAAAATAAAGACTTTTTTAAAAAAAGATTTATTTATTTATGATAGACAGAGAGAGAGAGAGAGAGAGAGAGGCAGAGACACAGGAGGAGGGAGACGCAGGCTCCATGCAGGGAGCCCGACGCGGGACTCGATCCCGGGACTCCAGGATCGCACCCTGGGCGAAAGGCAGGCGCTAAACCGCTGGGCCACCCAGGGATCCCCAAAATAAAGACATTTTTCAGACAAACAAAAACTGTCGGAGTTTACGAGGAGCGGCCTCGCTGCAGAAAGTCCTGAAAGCGTCGATTTCAGGCAGGAAGGAAAATGAGCCCAGCAGGACGGCCGAGGCGCAAGAAAGAGCAGTGAGCAGAAGACATGGCACACGGAGGGTAAATTTAAATAAACGCCGATAATTGGAAATGTTTAATTTGTGGGGTTAGGACAAACAAGAGAGAATCAAAATACAGGGAACCAGGGTTAAAACATGTGAGATGCCTGGACTCGTGGAGGAGGAAGGCGAAGACGGAGCTCGTGGCTGGCAATTAGAGCCCGGAGACATGCGACGCCTTTCCAGGGTAATCACAAGGGAATAAAAATAGCAGGTGTTATAGCTTCCAAGTTAGTAGAGGAAAACATGAAACGGGGAGAACCTTCCATGAATACAATTGGAAAGAGGCAAGAAAAAAGGAGAAGGAGGGAGGGAGGGAGGTGGAGGGACCAGAGAGCAAGCGACTCGCCCAAGGCGACGCAGCAGGTGAGAGGGCAAGGGTGAGGGGCTCGTGCCCCAGAACGGTGCAGCCCCTTGGTCTCCGCGGGGATGGTCAGAGCCGGACTCTCAGCCCCGCCTTCCCAGCTGCGGTGGAACCACGCGCACCCCTCGGGCAGCTCGTGGGAGGCGTGACTAAGACACGTTTGGTCGGCAAACACGGGTCCTCGGGGTCGTGTCTGCGACGACGTCATTGCCGAGAGCCCGGCGGCTCCCAACGCAGGCCCCTCTGTGTGTGACTCACTAGATGCTCACAACACCCCGTGAGGGGGATGCTACTAACACACTCGTGTGTGCGCCACCCAAGGACGAGGAAGGTGAGGTCACCATCCAGGGTCACACCACTGGGGCCTGACCCCGGATGCTGCCCCCGCCCTGGCTCGGTCCGCGTGCTCGGAGGCTGGGCTGCGCCTGTGAACCTCTGCATTCGGGGACAGGATAGTAGAGGTAGGCAGTGTGCTGGGCTGATCCGAATTAGATCCTGGATCTAAAATAATAATTTAAAAAAAAGAACAGCTACAAAGGGCATTTTTGGGTAATTGGGGGAAAATTTTTTTTAAGGTTTTATCTACTTTTTCATGAGAGACACAGAGAGAGGCAGAGACACAGGCAGAGGGAGAAGCAGGCTCCCTGCATGGACCCCGATGCGGGACTCGATCCCGGGACCCCAGGATCGCACCCTGGGCCGAAGGTAGATGCTCCACCGCTGACCCCCCCGGGCGCCCCTGATGGGGCAAACTTCAACGGGGCTCTCTGTTACCTGCCACTACGCGGGATCAAGCAACTTGGTGTGACCACCGTGGTAGCTCATGCGGGAGGACGGCCTCGTGGTGGAGACAGAGCCACAGCAGGTGGAGAAGTGCCGTGGTGTCGACAACGTTCCAATGTTACGGAAGTACACGGAGAATAAAGCAAACATGGCAAAATGTCGATAATAGGTAAATCGAGGTAAAGGGTAAATGTTTATTGTTGTTTGCATTTAGAAGCCATCCCCAAACTTAAAACAGCAGCTATTTCTGCATTTTTAAAAACTTATTTATTTATTTATTTGTTTATTTATTTATTTATTTATTTAGCAAGCCCCGGGGTCACCGACCGGCCGTTGCACCGAGGCGGGCTGGCCTTCCTTCGGCACCTGTCAGCGGCTAGTGGGTGGGCCGTGGCCCGGCTGGGCGAAGGTGACCGTGGCTTGCGCGGCTCAGCTCTCGTCCACCAGCTCCTCACTTTCTGCAGCCGGGTTGGCCTGGGACTGTCTTCCTGGCAGCGGCAAGAGTCCAAGAGAGGAAGAGGAGCAGGAACGCGTGCGTCTAAGCTGCTGCTCACGTCACTGTCCTGCTGCCCCGTTGGCCAAGCCCAGAGCCAGCCCAGGAAGACACGTCCAAAGACGGTGACCCCGGGGGGCAAGCGTCGTTGATGCGGTGCCCTTGCCACAGCTGTATTACTGTCTTAACTTTTCGATACGTTTGAAATCTTTCTTTTTTAAACATTTTTTTTCACTTGATTTTAAGTTGGACTTGCCGATATGTAGTATCACACCCAGCGCTCATCCCACCAAGTAAAAAGCTGAGAGGGGTGTATTAGAATGCTCTAGAGAAACAGGACCAGGAGAACGGGATTAAATATAAAGGGGATTTATTGTAAGGAACTGGCTCACGGGATTCTAGAGGCTTGAGAGGTCCCCAGATCCGCAGCCAGTAAGCCGGCAACCCCGAGGGCGGAGGGTAGCTGCGGTGTGAACCCTGGCGGGCTCAACGGCCCAGGAGAGCGGATGTTTCAGGTCAAGTCAGAAGGCGAGAAGTGATGTTCCAGCTCCGGGGCGTCGGGCAGGAGGCGGCCCCTTAACCACAGGAGAGTCAGTGGGTTTTGTTCTATTCAGGCCTTGACCTGATAAGGTCAGTCCCACCATCCGGGGCGGGGGGCACTTTGTGTCGCTCTCATCAGAGGCACCCTCACAGTCACACCCACAACATCTGACCCCATACTGGGCACCCCATGACCCAGGCGACCGGACCCACGACATTAGCCATCAGCAGAGACGAAGGAAAAACAAGTCAGTCTGACCCTGTGACTCCTCCGCGCCGACCGTTCCCTAAGTCCACGGTGAGGCGCGTGTGTACAAGGGCGTCCACTGCAGCTCCGCAGCTCAAACCGCAGACTGGAGACCACCCTGACGCCCTTCGGCATCATCACGGAGAAGTAAACGTGTCCCTAACGTGGAATCCAACATGGAATGATAAACGGTGGCGAGGGAGACGCACCAGAGCACACAAGAGCGTGGGGAGTCCCACCGGGGTAAACCCGCACGCCGCGGGGACGTCCGGGAAGAGAGAAATCATCGGCAGCGGAGCCTTCGTTGGGGAGGGGCATGAGGCGACTTGTCCCGCATCTCGGTCGGGGGCCGAGGGTGGCTACGTGGACATGTTCGTGTGGAAAAATGTGTGAAGTTGGACACTTCAGACTTGAGGGCTTATTTATTTTATTTATTTATTTTGAGATTATCTATTTGAGAAAGAGAGAGAGTACGCACAAGCCGGAGGCAGGGCCGAGGGAGGGGGAGAACCTCGAGCAGACTCTGCACTGAGCGCGGAGCCCGACTCGGGGCTCGATCCCACGACCTGAGGTCACGGCCGGAGCTGACACCGAGAGTCAGACGCCCCATCAGCTGAGCCACCAGGCGCCCAAGACCTGAGAGCTTTCAGTCGTATCTCAAAAACCGTAGGGACACACGCGCACCCAGTGCTGATTCCTGGTTCCCCCTGAGCAAGACCCGGACTCCTTAACGCTCAGTTCAATTCAACCGAGCGCAGTTTTGTTCTCCCCCTAACGTGGCGGCACAGCAGCCCGGTGGACTTCTCAGCGCCCTGCCCCGCAGAGCTTCTCGAAAACTATGCATGGAATCCACGTGGGACAGGGATCCCTGGGGGGCTCAGCGGTTTAGCACCTGCCTTTGGTCCAGGGCGTGATCCTGGAGACCCGGGATCGAATCCCACGTCGGGCTCCCGGTGCATGGAGCCTGCTTCTCCCTCTGCCTGTGTCTCTGCCTCTCCCTCTCTCTGTCTCTCATGAATGAATAAATAAAATCTTAAAAAAAAAAAAGAATCCACATGGGAGCCTCCAGGGCGGGGACCTCAGATGCGCCGGGGGTGGCATCCCGGTCCCTGGCTCCATCCAGGCCCCTTTGGCGCCTGTGCGCAGGCTCCGTCTTGCAGAGATGCCTTCCGCCCCCTCGTCCGCCAAGGCCCCCAGCCACCCCCTTTGCTCAGTGCTGCACACTTTACGGCCATTGTCAAACATAATGATTCTTACCCTGGAGAGAAATTGGGTTCCATTTCATGTTTTATTGCCTCAAAAAGGACATTTTTTACCTCCCCGCAGCCCGTACCCAGCAGGAACAGGACGATAAATCTCAGCAAAGGTTTCCTCTGAGATAGATGGTCCAGCGAGGGGACCACTGTGCTGCGGGCGGGCGGGGAGGAAACAGAAGCATTTGCACCTGCTTTGCCCCCCCAGCCCTGTGCCCTGTCCCCAACGCCACCTGGCAGCTTGGAGCTGAGCATGGGGTGGGGTGGGGGTGCTCCAGAGCCCAAGGACAGCCAGCCGGTGAGGGAAAAAGCCTGGACATCGGAGCCTGCCTGTCCTCCAGCCTCGCCACCTTCATTCGGAAGAAGCTTCTAGCGAGAGAGCACGTAGGAGGCGCGTCACGCACTTACTGTGCGCAGGCCGTGTCTTAGCCCCGTGCTTTCAGCAGCCCCCGTGCTTGCGGGCGTGTGTTGTCCCATTGTACAGACGAGGGGACCGAGGTTCGTGGCAGTCAGGCCCGCAGCTGGTAAGGAGCAAGCTGGAGTTTGAATAGGGGTCTCAGGGGAACCCACTCGCGATGCTCCTGATGGCGGCTTCTTCGCGGTCCCCTAGGAGCCGGCCCGGGGCACCAGGGCAGCTGTGGGCAGATGGCAGCAGGAGTCGCACGGCCGCTGCTGCGACAGCCTTCGCCGCGGCCTCCTAGGCTGGGGGCCCACCGGGGAGCTCCCCTGCGTGGCCTACGGGGAGAGTGGCCACTGCGTGCACGTCCCCTCGGTCGTCGTGTGGCTCGGACGGACCCGTCAGCCTCCCCAGAGAGGCTGCCGTCCTGTGCAGGGTCATGCACTGCAACATGGAATCAGGACTGGAGCTCAAGACCCGTGACTCCCGGCCCAGGGTCTTTCTTCTTTCTCCCCCAATTTCTTTTTGTTGTGGCAACACACACGTGACGTAGAATTTATCACCTTAACCATTTCCAAGCGTACAGAGGCGTGAGATACGTTCACGATGTCGCGGAACCTCCGCCGCCATCCAGCTCCAGGCCTCTTTCCATCTTCGAGACTCAAACTCGGCCCCCGGCGAAGAAGTGACTCCCCTTGTCATCCTCCCCCGGCCTTGGCCACCGCCCCTGTGCTCCCTGTCTCTGAGCTTGAGTCCCGGGTGCCTCGGGTAGGCGGGAGCACCCAGCGGTGGTCCTTGGAGACGGGCTCCCTGCCAAGTCCCAGTACGATGTCCTGGGGGTCCATGCACCCTGCCGCACCTGTCGGGACGCCCTTCCTCCTCCGGCTGGGAGATCCTCCAGCGTATCTCAAGACACCGCTTGCCCGTCCGTTCACCCTCCCGTGGACTTCGGGGGCTTCCTCGTTTTAGCTCCTGCTGATCGCGCTGCCGTGAACGCGACCTACAAACGTCTCTCCAAGACCCGCCTCTCTTCTTACCCGTGACCCTGCCTCACTGGCTGCCTTCGACGATTTATCAGTGATCTCTTCTGAGACACGGAAATGCCTCGTGCAGCCCTTGCTTATTTAATAACCCGGAACCTACCCCACAGCATAGACCAGCCCCCCCAGGCCACGGGCTGCATGACGCCGTTGATGTGGAATGTCCGGCGTGGGCAACTCCGGAGACAGAAAGCGGGATCCTGGCAGCGTGGGGAGCCGGGCTGGAGTGACGGAGATGCTCCGAAATTGGTCGCAGTTCGCGTCGCACGACTCCGCAGATACACTAAACAACTGATTCAGGGGGTCGTGGACTATGTTAAGAGCCCTCAAAAGCTGTTAAAAAAAACCCGTTAGACCCTCAGCCCATTTCCTCGCCTGTAAGTTAGGGATTGCGAGAGCCCCTGGTGCGCCGTCACCAGGCCGGGTCAGTACGTGGAAACCTCCCCGCGCCGCCCCCCACGTCCCGCACTTGACGGCGCCGTCAGGAGCGCGGCTCAGGCTGAGTTCGTTCAGCAGGTGGAGCGCGGAGCCCGGGCGTCGGAGGCCGCCCTGCCCCACGGCGTGTTCTCGGGCCCACGGGGGTCTAGCTCTGCGGCACCAGGTTGGGGCCACTACTGAGCCCTTGAGGTACGGCCCCTGTGACCGTGACCGTGACCGTGACCGAGCCGCCAGGCTTCCCTCTTTTCTTTCCATTGATTTACATTCAAAAAGCCCCCGTGGCCGATGGCTGCCTCGCTGGGTTAGGAGATAGCCCAAGTGCTGGAAAGGACGCAGCGCAGAGTGGCCCCCCGGCCTCGTGGAGCCGACAGCCTGATGCGCAGCAGGTATTCCTGACGCGTAAGCCTGGAAGAAGCCCCGGTGGAGGCGCCGGGCGGAAAGGACGGGTGGGGACTGGCCACACGGGGTGGCGACCCCGAGCACAGCAGAGCACAGCATTCCCGGCTGAGGGCGCGGCAGGAGCGGAGGCCCCGAGGCACTAACTCGCGTGTCCAACTCAAGGAAGAGCCAAGGCCAGTGCGTCTGGAGGGCAGGGGTGGGTTCGGGAGCAGGGGGCAGCCGGTGGCGGGGCCGGGGCCACGGGAAGGGGCCCAACGCGCTCAGGCGCCGCAGCTGGGCGGCCAAGCCACCGGGCAAACAGGAGCCCCAAGGGGACACGGGCACGAGGGAAACCACCGAGGGAGCCACGGACCGGGCTGGGCAGGACCAGCGAGAAGCTGTCGGGGGGCGATCGCGGCGCCCCCGGGGCGGCTCAGGGGCCCAGGGGTGGGCGCCGGGGCAGCCGGGCCTTCAGGACACCGGGGAGAGTGGGCTGTGAGCCACGGGGCGCACCTTGGGTCTGTGGGCCTGAAGCCCGTCGGGAACCCCCAGGATGCGCGGGAGTAGGAAGGCTCCAGGGTCCCCGACCCGCACTCCCCGGACCTGGGAGGTGGGGCCTGAGCCTGTCGTCCCTGAAGGTGAAGAAGGGGCATCACTAGTGGGCGTCCTGCCCGCCGGGGGTGGGAGGTGCTGGCCTCCAGCAGGAGCGTGGACCGAGGCCTCGGTGCCTCCAGCAGGGCCGCTGGGCCTCTGCAGAGAAGCTTCCTTGGCGTCCCCGGCAGGCGGCGGGGACAAGGGCCTCTGGACAGCCAGCCCAGAGCCGGAGGCTGACCCCCCGGCCGCCCGAGCTGGAACGCACCCGATGACGGCCGAGAGGAAGGACCCCGACAGGCTGCCTGCTCGGTCCCGGGGGAGCTGGAGGCGAGGGACCAGCCTGCGTCTGCTTGGACGCAGCACTGCAGGCAGCAGTGGCGGAGGAATGGGGAGGGGGTCAATGCCGGAAGACGGAGCGCTGGCCCCTGCCCCCATCATCCACAGCCTCTGCCGCTGGCCCTGCTGCTGCCGACAGCCCCTCCACCATGCGCCCCTGCAGAGATGGACCGGGCCAAAGAAATGTACCTGGATGGAAGCTTCCAGAACTGCAGACCCGGAGTTGCCCCTCCGCAGGGCGGCCTAGCAAGTCCTCAGCTTCAAGGACATGTACCCACGCATCCAATTACCACTCGCTTCCCGAGGGCGTCTAGGTGCTGGCCGCCGTGGGCACCCGCGCTACACCCGTGAACACAACAGACGATATATTCCAGTGGCGGGGTGGGGGGGGGGGGGTGCGGGGCAAGCAGGGACAGACCAGAGCTAAGTAGGACACAGTAAGTGGGGGAACGGGGCGGCGAGCCAGAACAGGTGCAGGGCCTGTGGGCGAAAGGCAGGAAACAGCAGAGTAGGCTTAGGGGGTGAGGGTGGGGTGAGCAGTTGTCACCTCAACTAGGGCGGAGGAGGCCTCCCGCACAAGGTGATCCCTTGCAGACCCTCAGGCCGCTTTGACCATCAAATTGACATAAAAGATGACCCGGAAGGAAAGAAATGTTGTACCTATGAGAGCTCATAAAAATAGGAGACTCCGAGAAGGAACCAAAGGAGGCAGGTTTCATCCCTTTGATGCAGGGAAGCAACACCCGGTGAAGAGCTGACAAGCCAAGGGGTAGATGCTGGAGGGGAAGAAACCAGGTCGGCCTCCGCGGTGCTCGCAGCCCAGAATCCCCGTCTCTGGGGATGAAGACGCCTCTCTTCTCCCGCTGCAGGGACGGTGCCTCTTACGTGGGAGATTATTTCCTGCTTTCAGGGCCCAGAGGAGGGTCTGAGTGTCCTGCCTATACTGGCTATTTCTTACACAACTTTAATTTGAAATAATTGCTATACCAAAGTGGCGTATCTTGGGGCGGCCTGCCCTGGGCCCCACCAGTTCCCTCCTCTGAAGCCACTCTGGAAATTTCTTTTACTCATTAAAAGCTGAGTAGATGGGGACCCCTGGGTGGCTCAGGGGTTTAGCGTCTGCCTTCAGCCCAGGGTGTGACCCCGGGGTCCTGGGATCGAGTACGTCGGGCTCCCTGCATGGAGCCTGCTTCTCCCTCTGCCTGTGTCTCTGCCTCTCTCTGTGTGTCTCATGAATTAAATCTTTAAAAAATATATAAAGAAAAGAAAAGAAAAGCTGAGTAGATGGCTGTGGAGGGAGGAACCACGTTGGTGGCCCAGCAGCCAATTGCTGCGTGTCGCACCAAACCGGTCCCTAGTCCCGAGAACAGTTGTGAGTCCCTTCCAGAGGCGGTGATGCGGGGGGGCTCCCAACGAGAGGCCCCGACTGCACAAGTAATCGATTATTTAGTAAGAGGCCACTCTATGGAAACAAAAGAAGGACGATGCTTAGAGATTAGGGCAAATTATAAACCAGTTTCTGGGTTTTTGAGGGTAGCCCGTTGAGAAGATTTCTAGACCTCGGGCTTGAAGCATTTTCAGATAGGGTGAGGGCGGGCGATGGGCGTCTAACAGATTTTCCTGGTTTGAATGTATTTGGGGATCTTTTGAGCGGCAAACACAGCAACGGTGCAAAGACCTTCCCTGCGCGAGCGGCTGTCGTTTCTCCGAAGCCTACATCCAGTTGTCAGGTTAGCTTGTGTGGCTTCGGGGGAAAAGGCTGCATTAGTGTTAGATGATCCAGGTCAGAAGAATGGGAGAAAAGCCGAAAATATTGGCCTAGAGAGTTGTAGCCAGACACTGGAGGAAACGAAAAGATTTAGGATCTAGTCCAGTTTACAGGCAGAGAACAAAACCTCAAGGACAATGAGCAGCCTGGAGCCAGATACCCACAGGGCGCCGTAGAGATTGTTGCTAAGACAAGCGATTTCTCCCTGTTCTCATCGGAGATCACAAAAGACGAATTTGTTTACGAAATAGGTCTGGTCTTAATAAGCTCAGCTCCATTGCTTACATGAACGCGGCGACAATATACATATACTGACCACACAGGATGTTATAAACCGCTTTGCTACAACTTGGTGTAAGGAATCTCTTTTAATCTTGCTGTCAGGATCGGGCTTTTAAAAGCCTCTCAAAGCTCAGAGGTCAAGCTATACCTGTGGATTCTGGTGAATTCCTCTTCTCAAGGGCCCCAAATATCCTGAGGTTCTTGCACCTGCCTCGAAGTGGCCCGGTGAGGCTGCGGGAAGCCCTGTGAGCGAAGCGCCGGGCTGATTTTTTCCAAAGGGTTTTATCGGCTCCGTAAAGTCGGCCTCAGTTCCTTCCAGCTGTCTGGTCATATCTGAGCCTTTGAACATCTGTCTTGACTATGACCTTCCAATCAAAGGCTTGGTAACGTGACCCATATTTCCAGTTGTGTCCTGTTACGAGGAGAAGAGATTCTTAGTGAACTTACGCAAATCGCCACATTGCCATAAAAATAAAAATACTCACTGAACAGCTTCTGAATTCTAGAGGGGCCGGGGAGGGAGAGAAAGATAAATGTTTCATCTTTGTTCCGAAAGTCAGGTTTTACCGAATTGCTGTGAGTCATAGACAGCTTGCGAGAGAACACGCTTTCCTTAAATATGGGGAAAAAAAATTTTTTTTTAAATCAGCACTGTTCCAAACAAAACAGCAATAAAACATTATAATCATCCTCATCAGTTAATTCAATCTGGTGTAATTGACTCTTGTTGATCTCTTGTTAAAAGCCATAAAGACATTAGTTTCTCCGTTAGGAGACTCTAAACCCTTGCCCAGGCCAGCGGTGTGATCCGGGAGTTCTCAGACACCTGTTCTAGAGCCCTTGGCGGAGTCCTCCCCGTGAATACTTCTGTAGGGTCAAGCCTGCGAAAGCCCCAGAGTAAAACAGGAACTGCCTGTGAATGACGAAAGACCTCCCCAGGCCCGCGGCTACAGGTCCGATTAGAGTTCGTTACAGGGCGATGGACAAGGAGGTATGGCTATTTCTGAGACGCGCAGTGTTTCAAGATAAAAACTAGAATCGTGACTGGTGACGTTACACCAGGGCCTATCCGAGTTTGGGGGATTTCATACAATTTCTACAACACCGAGGAATGACATTCACCCGCAGTCTGTCATCTATGAAGCTTTCCCCTCACTCATCTGACGATGCTCCCCGTGTAATTACCAAATAAGCTTAATTAGTGTGATTCCTCTGTAAGGGAAGAGAACAAATCTTTTGAGACGTTCCGGAGGCCCTCTGGAAAATCCCAAGTAACTTCCAGGTCAAAAGACTTTTTTTTTTTTTTTTTTTTAAGATTGTATTTATTTAAGAGACCGAGAGTGGGCATAATGCGCAGAGGGAGAGAGAGAGAGAGAGAAGGAGAATCTCGGGCAGACTCCGTGCTGAGCATGGAGCCCACCCTGGGCTTGACCTCACGACCCCGAGATCATGACCTGAGCCGAACCCAAGAGTCAGACACTTAAGTGATGGAGCCACCCAGGGGCCCCCAGGTCAAAAGACTTTATTTCAAATTTAATTTTTTGGAAAGTTGGTCAAAACATTGGGAGGTTTTTAAACACTTGGCCAAACAGGATCATAGGTCATTGAAACAACTTCGTTATCCATTTAATCATGGTGACATTTAAAGACCTTGCAGGTGAACACAGAAAGTTAAACAGTTGTAAGTAAAACTTAGCTCTTTCAATAAAGAAGACTCAATTTTCTTTTTAAGTAATCAAAGATCTCAGGGCTCCCGGGTGGCTCCGCTGCCTTCAGGTCCTGGGATGGAGCCCGGCTCCGGGCTCCCTGCTCATCAGGGAGCCTGCTCCTCCTCTCCCTCTACCCCTTCCCTACCATGAGCGCATGCACGTGCATGTGTGCACACTCTGTCTCTCTCTCCCAAATAAATAAATAAATAAATTTTTTAAATAAAAAAGATCTGATAAAAGCAACACAAGAAATTATTTTGATAAAACACAAATTCTTCACTTTCTAGACAGATTACTTTAAAACCGAGGAAGTCTTTTATAATCTCTTATCAGGAGCAGACCAATAGTCCAGGCAAATTTTTCCCTCGAGCAGACGAAAGAAAATTAGGTTCCAGTTCTACATTAGTACACCATGGCTATTAAAGCTTATTTTTAAAACCCTTACAACAAATTCATTCAATTTCATCCTGCTTGATCACACGCAAAATTCCTTCGCGAGCATTCCTTTTTCACAACCTTCTCCAACTTTCTATTTTGGCTCAATCCCTCTCCCATTCAGAAACAACCAGTTTTACTTTAGGACAAAATTATTTTCTTTCCTTCCACAAAAATGCATCCCCATGCCTCATAAAAGTCATCAAAGAGATTCGAGAAACTGAGGAGACGCACCATAAAACGGTCATCGCTGGAACATTCACTGGAAGACTCTTACATTCTCCTCTTTGGTTCATTTGTTCTTCACGATCGTACCTCGATCGCCCACAGTGATTTCATGAGATGTTAAACCGTGAGCCATCGTCTTAAGTTATTTCTCTTGGCGACAAATTTTATAAGAGACAATATGAGCTTATTTGACTTTCAGTAAATCTAGATAAAAGTATGATTCTTAATGCCAACAACTCTAAAGACACGTCTGCATTAGTTGAACCAGCAAACCTTTTTTTTTTTTAAGATTTTATTTATTTATTCATGAGAGACCCAGAGAGAGAGGCAGAGACACAGGCAGAGGGAGAAGCAGGCTCCATGCAGGGAGCCCGATGTGGGACTTGATCCCAGGACCCCGGGGTCATGCCCTGAGCCAAAGGCAGGCGCTTAACTGCTGAGCCACCCAGGGGGCCCTCGAACCAACAAACTTAAACTAGTTTCTATTTACCAAAAATTATCCTGGATCATGCCAACCTGCAAACAGTTGGGTTGGTTTCTATTACATTTCTGAGATTTTGAAATACTTAATATAAGCACTTATTTTTAAGCCGGTTACACAGAGCTCTATACATTAATTCTAGCAGCACCATCTGGAAGGAGGAAAATCTCAGGTTTCTGATGTACACCCATGGGCATAATGAGCAGACAGACACCGAGATGTCATAACTTTAGCCACGAATCAAGCCCCCAGCATTTGTCGGATACGATACAAAATGTGCTAGGACGACACGACACTCACGCGTTTACAAGTAACTGTGTCTGGCCGGTAAATAGGCGAAGATAAATTGCTTAAAAAGTCTTTCTTGCTAATATTTGTGGAGAAGTCTTAAGATCTGTATTTCTTCTTGACCAGTAATTTTAAGGAGGCCGTGTGGCCTAGAGTTTGGGCAAGAGAGCCCTTCTAGGAGTTCGGAATTTTTTTTTTTTTTTAAGATTTATTTATTTTTTCAGAGAGAGAGAGAGAGAAAGGCAGAGACACAGGCAGAGGGAGAAGCAGGCTCCACGCAGGGAGCCCCACGCCAGGGCTCCACGATCACACCCCAAGCTGCAGGTGGCACTAAACTGCTGCGCCACCACCACTGCCACCGGGGTTTGGATTTTTAAAAGTTTGGATTTTTAAAAGGCCTCTTTCTCTCTCTTTCTTCTTTTTTCTCCCATCTGGACAGAGTTTTAATGACCTCCTGGGGTGTTTACATTCCAAAGACCCGGTAAGATTTGCATCTTCAAGGGACAGAAAGAGCGTCCAAGTTTTCCCTGGGACTTTTGCATCTATTTCTCTATTATCAGACTTTCAGGGTCATTCCTATTTAAAATGTTTTTACCTTTTTCTTTTCTCTTCTTTTAAAGATTTTATTTATTTGACAGAGAGTGGGCGCGCAGGAGCACAAGCAGGGGGAGGGCAGGCAGAGGGAGACGGAGACCCAGGCTCGATCCCAGGACCCTGAGATCATGACCGGAGCCGAAGGCAGACGCTTAACTGACTGGGCTGCCCGGGTGCCCCCTTACCTTTTTCTAAAGTGCGGGACAACTACTTCCCATGTCCTGAGTTCTGATAATATGTGCAAATGTCCGGAGGCAAATAGGAAAGGCTCTGAATGGATTTCGAGTTGCTTTTCAGAGTTTCGCCTTTGTTTTTGTGAAGAGTCAAGTTGTAAATTAAGAAATGTTGGGGCAGCCCGGCAGGGGGGAGGGGGGGGCGCCGCCTTCAGTCCAGGGCATGATCCTGGAGACCCGGGATCGAGTCCCACATCAGGCTCCCTACTGCATGGAGCCTGCTTCTGCCTCTGCCTCTCTCTGTCTTTCATGAATAAATAAATAAAATCTTAAAAAAAAAATGTTGATCTTCACTCTTTTTTTTTTGGTCTTCATTCCTGCAAGACGTCTTCAAAGAACTGGGTACCTTTTCCATCATTAGGCTTAGGCATAGATGTGTCCTCTGAGCCACACTATTTTGAATTGACCTTTTTATATGAGGGACAAAATTTCCAACTAAGATGGAAACCGACAGATTTCTATGTCTTGCTGTCCAGCGGACGTGAATTCTTGGGTGGGGGTTTAGAATATACCCACGAAGGACCCTGCCTAGGAAGGCCTGAATCTGGCAAAGCCTGATTATAAAGTCCAGCAAAACAAGCCTTATTGTCCATCCCGGATGCTTCTGTTAAATTTATTTCCTGGGTTTTAGCATTTGCATGAGTGTATCCTGGGCCTAGAGATTAGGCTGGGTTGTTCTCTGTAAATCTTGTAGGAAAAAGGAAGCTGAAATAAGCAGCTGATATTTAAGGGATTTTCTGGGGAACGTGGAGGAGTCTGGAGGCTAGAGGAATATGCTGAGAAAACAGGACCGAATTCTAAGACGGGGAAGTTATGTCGGATGGGGACTTCAATTTTCATTCTCATTTCTGTTCTTTCATCTAGTTGAAAGGGAGTCCCTAAGGCTAGTTGTTAGAGTTCTTTGTGTCTAATTTTTAATTTGGTCTTTCCAAAGGTACCAATAAGATGATTGTTTAGGATGAGAGCTCTCTAAAAAAAAAAAAAAAAAAAATTTCTTTCAAATACAGCCAGTTCAGAGGACCCATTGATCCTCTGGCCATTGATGAACAAGGTCTTATATTCATCTCAGTAACAACTCAAACCACTGAGAGGTGTCCCACAAGAGGGTGCAGAAGGCGCGGCCCTCCCAAGATCCAGGAAGTTCATCCTAGAGCTCGCCCAAAAGAGGAAAGGCAGCGACTGTGAGGGGCTCGGTGTTTATTTTTATTTTTTTCTCTTTGTAAGTAACTTTTATTTTTATCAACAACAGGATGGGTGGTTTTGTTCCTCTATCTTTAGGGACAGTTAGCAGCAGCAGCCAGATGGAAAGTCCCAAGTGAAGTCCAATGCATTCGGCCCCCGAGACAGCTCTGGAAGCTCGTTGGCTCGGTCCAGTCCTGCTTCCGCCGCCGGCATCAGCACCTCTTCATCCTCCGGGTCCCACGACAGCGCAGCTCTGGGCACCGGGAGAAGGAGAGAGTGACCCCACCCCACCCTCCTGAGCTCTAAGCCCCAGCTCTGTAGGGCCCTGCCTTCCCTGGTGGGAGAGCGGCTCTGTTTTGTATTTTATTTTATTTTTTTTAAGATTTTATTTATTTATTCATGAGAGACACAGAGAGAGGCAGAGACACAGGCAGAGGGAGAAGCAGGCTCCATGCAGGGAGCCCGACGTGGGACTCGATCCCGGGTCTCCAGGATCAGGCCGTGGGCTGAAGGCGGCGCTAAACCACTGAGCCACCCAGGGATGCCCTGTGTTTTGTTTTATTTTATTTTATTATTTTATTTTATTTTATTTTATTTTATTTTATTTTATTTTATTTTATTTTATTTTATTATTTTACATTCCCGCCAAGTGCTCTGTTTTTATTTTATTTTTTGAATATTAAAATAAAATATTTTATTTATTTATTCATGAGAGACACAGACAGAGAGAGAGGCAGAGACACAGGCAGAGGGAGAAGCAGGCTCCATGCAGGGAGCCCGACGTGGGACTCGATCCCGGGTCTCCAGGATCAGCCCTGGGCCAAAGGTGGCGCTAAACCACTGAGCCACCTAGGGATGCCCTGTGTTTTGTTATTTTATTATTTTATTTTATTTTATTTTATTTTATTTTATTTTATTTTATTTTATTTTATTTTATTTTATTTTATGTTCCCCACCCCCCTGCCAAGTGCTCTGTTTTTATTTTATTTTTAAATTTTAAAATATTTTATTTCTTTATTCATGAGAGACACACAGAGGCAGAGGGAGAAGCAGGCTCCGTGAGGGAGCCCAATGCGGGACTCGATCCCAGGACCCCGGGGTCACGCCCGGACCCCAAGGCAGAGGCTCGGCTGCCGAGCCCCCCCGGGCGCCCCAAGGGCTGTTCCAACGCACAGGGATCACATTGCCCTCGGCGCCCACCGCCCTTTAGCACAGGACCGGGTGCCCTTCCAAGCCAAAAGTTCATCTCCCTCCCAGTGTTTTTTCAAGTACGCATCCATCCTCGGGCTGGGAGAAACCAGAGAGAATATTCCCACTGGCCGTAAAGTAGACAAAACAACGACCATCTGTGGCAGGAAAAAGGATCCATAGTAAACCGTACCCCTCACCCAGTCTCTCCGGAGTCGCTACACCCCAGGCGCTAATTCTGCAGGTATTTCCCCCATGAATCTACTTTTAGAAAAGGAAAGATCCCTGCAGGCAGAGATCCTAGAGCCAGGCTGGCAGGAAATGTCACCTTGTCACAGGTACCAGGGGCTCTCAGCTGCAGCCCCCGAGTGAGCGTGTCCAGACAGGGGGGTCCCCGGCACAGGGGGACCAAGCTGCGGTAGGGGCACAGCTTCTCTTCTTCCCTTCTAGATCCTGAGGCCGGTCTAATAATTTTTTTTTTTAAGATTTTATTTATTTATTCATGAGAGACACAGAGAGAAAGAGGCAGAGACACAGGCAGAGGGAGAAGCAGGCTCCATGCATGGAGCCTGATGTGGGACTCGATCCTGGGTCTCCAGGATCATACCCTGGGCCAAAGGCAGGTGCCAAACCGCTGAGCCACCCAGGGATTCCCCTGGTCTAATAATTACATTGATACGAGACTGATTAACAGGAGAAAAATCAATTTAAAATAAATAATAATATGAGAGGCACTCGGCTGGCTCGGCCTGTGGAGGGTGGGAGTCTTGATCTCAGGGTTGTGAGTTCAAGCCCCACACTGGGCGAGAGCTTTTATATGTATATATACATATAATCTGTTATGAATAAAAATAGGAGACTCAAAGAAGTGACCAAAGCAGGCAGCTTTTATGCCTTTTTTAAAAAAAAAGATATTTATTCATGAGAAACACAGAGAGAGAGGCAGAGACACAGGCAGAGGAGAAGCAGGCTCCACGCAGGGAGCCCGGTGCAGGACTCG
Organism: Vulpes lagopus; assembly: GCF_018345385.1. Classification (NCBI taxonomy): domain Eukaryota; kingdom Metazoa; phylum Chordata; class Mammalia; order Carnivora; family Canidae; genus Vulpes; species Vulpes lagopus. Next base: position 133,938,215 of record NC_054831.1, read on the forward strand.
ATCCCAGGACCCCGGGGTCATACCCTGAGCAGAAGGCAGACGCTCAACCGCTGAGCCCCCTGGGGGCCCCACTTTTATGACTTTTTTGACAAAGAAACAATCCATCTGTGAAGAGTTGACAAAAGGGGTTGGGGCTTGGGGTAGCGGTCGGAGAGGAAGTCAGCAGGTTTGTTTCTAGGGCCTTCTCAGGCCAAAGTCCTGGTCCCTGGGGATACGATGTCCAATGTCCGTCTTTCTCCTGCTGCAGGGAGGGCACCTGTCACATGGGAGACTATTTCCTGCTTTCCTGGGGACGGGGAGGAGCACAGTGTCCTCCTTAGACCAGCTGTTCCTTAAATAACTTTAATTCGAGGGATCCCTGGGTGGCGCAGTGGTTTGGCGCCTGCCTTTGGCCCAGGGCGCGATCCTGGAGACCCGGGATTGAATCCCACGTCGGGCTCCCGGTGCATGGAGCCTGCTTCTCCCTCTGCCTATGTCTCTGCCTCTCCCTCCCTCTCTCTCTCTCTCTGTGTGTGTGTGTGTGTGTGTGACTATCAAAAATAAATAAAAATTAAAAAAAAAATAACTTTAATTCGAAATGATCAATAGGCCACAGGGGCGTATTTGGGGGCGGGCTGCCCTGGATCCCTCAGTAAGGGGTGAGCTCAGAGCTCCCTCGGGAGCGAGGGAGGCTCCTGCCCGGGTGCCCCCCGCCCCCGCCTCCCCGCGCCCCCTCCCTGCCCCGCCCCCTCCTACCTGCTGCTCCCCCCGCCTCCCGCACCCAGGACCCGCCGTCTGGGAAGGAGGCTTCGCGAGGCCCTGGCCCACTGCCCAGGGCAGGTCGCCTCCGCCTTGGCTGCCCCAGGGCCCCCCTCCCACTGGGAGACCCGGCACCCAAGGCCGAGCACCCCGAGCACCGTCCCGGAGCCGCGGCCCCTCGGTGCCCCGCTTGCCACCCCCCGGCTCGACTGTGCCAACCGACCACCTCCCCTCGCACCTCAAGAGTCCCAAGTGCTACATTCTACGCACGACATGGGGGCGGGGGGCACAGCCTCCACACCTCCTGCCTGGACACAGGGGGTTTACGGAGGCGCCCCCTCGCCCGGAGCCCCCCGGGCCGACCTGCGCGGCCCATGCTCTGGGCCAAGGGGACGACGCAGTCCTGGAGGACCGACAGGATTGAGCCACCGGGACGCCTCCCGGCCACTGGGCAGCCCAGCCCCCAGGTCTCACCGCGGCCGTCACCAGCTCCCCCGGGCAGGGGCAGGGCCAGGCAGGTCCCCTCCAGGGAGCATAAGCCCCAGAGCTCCCTGAGGCTCCCGGCCGAGCACAGAGCTCTGCTGCCATGTGGCTGCTGCCCCGGGGACCCCGGAGACCCCGCTGCCCCTGGGGGACCCCCGCACACACACCAGGCGTCCCCAGACAGAAGGGGTAGCAGAGGGAGAGCGGCTGAGGGCCAGGGGCCCGGTCGGCTACTGAGGCCCCTTAGGACACGGGGGCGCCCTGTGGACAGGACCCTCCGGCCTGGGGAGAGGGGAGCGGGGGGCGGGGGGGGCAGGTGAGCGCGGCCTGAGCCTTGAAGTCTGGGCTGCTGGATCTGGGGTTTTCTCCACCTACACAGGCTGAGCAGCCGCAGCCCGGCGCGGGGGCAGGGGCGGGGGGGGGCAGCAGGGTCCTGGCAGGTGGGCTGTGTCCTTGGGGAGCTGGGAACCCACGATCGTCACTGTGGCAACCGCAGTGTCTGCTGGAGAGAAGGGGCCTGGCTGAGGCCCTGTCGCCTGTCGCCTGTCGCTGCCCCATCCCCGGAGGTGGAGGTGGAGGAGGGAGGGGGACGGAGGGGGCCCGCGGGTCATCACCCTGTCCAGGCCACGGGGACACACGCACACCGGGGGCGAGGGCGTGGCCGTCTCCCGCGAGACCTCGCAGCTCGGGGATGCAGTAAACCCTGCGCGGAGCGGCTGCGAGGATTCCCTTGGCTTGTTTATGCCAAGCTCGGGGCCGCTGACCTTACCTGCTGACCTCACCTGCCGCGGGCGGGACGCCGAGGTCCGGCTGCGGGGGGCGCGGGCGCTGCAGAGTGCGAGTCTCGGGGGTGTGGTGTGCGTGGTTTGGGGGGACGCGTGTGTCGCGAGGCGGGGTTTACCGTCGTGGACAGGACGAGGACGCTCTGCCCCGGGATTGCTTCCAACCGAGGCAGAGCGGCCGGCAGGACCCCGTCGGGTGCGGCCAGGCCCGGGCCGGGTGACTCCTGAGCTGCCCGCCCTCGCCCTCATCCTCGGGAGCCCCTTTCAGCCAAACTGGCCATAACGGCCAACCCTGCGGCGGGGCCACCCCAGGGCACCCGAGGTGACCAGAACCCCAGGGGCGGCCTCACCCTGGAGAAGGGGCCGGGGGGGGGGGAGCGGCCCCTCCAGCCGTCGGACCCCCTGACCAGGTCGGGCCACGCCCGGGCCCCCCAGGACCAGAGCGCTCCCCAGAGGCGGGAGCACAGTGCGACCTGCTGGCTGAAAGGACCAGAAGCTCCGGGGGTGATGCTGTCAAAGGCCCTGCAGAGGGGGCAGGGCTGAGCTGAGCCACAGGCTCCTTCCGGCGGGACAGGGGACGAAGAGGGAGCTCCCCCAACGCGGGGCCGTGTGGGGTGAGCTGGGCCTGAGCTGGGCCAGAAATGACACACCTGCCCGAGAAGGGCTGTGGGGTTGGGACACTCACCCCAGGAACTGTTTCCTCCCTCCTGCCTCCCCGAGCAAAGTGGACACTCGCAGAGCTGCAGAGAGGCCACATCCTGCCCCCCCCCGCCCGGGCTCCCTCGCAACCTGGGGCCTCGAGCATCTGCCACACCGACTGCCACACCTGCCACCACGCCAGGCTCGGGGCCCCGCCCCCACCAGCTCCCGCTCCTCCTCCGGGTTTCAGCTGAAACAACACCTGGAGACAGAAGCTTTCCAGGACCCGGAGATGCCCCAGCTGGGGTGGCTGCGCCCCTGTGCTCCTGGGGACCTGCCGGCTGCCCTCTCCTCGCACGCAGAACTCATCTGATAACGGCCTGTGGGCTCCTGGACCAAAGGAGCCGGGAATGTGGAGCCCCCATAAGCGTCGGCTCGGCGGGTGGAGGGGTCTCGGGTGGCCGGATGGGTGGGCGATGAATCTGGGCAATGAGCTTCGCACTGTGGGAAATCTGCTTTTCCACTGGTGCTGATGGAATCCCCCCAGCACCCGGACACGCCCTAGAGGACGACCCCAGAATATGACGCGCATCCTCCTCCCCCGGGCCCCTCCGGAGGCAGAGGGAGGACTGACACTTGGGGGCTGGGACTTTGCGAGTCACAACCCAGCGCCTTGAGCTGCAAGAAGGAGCGACCTGAGCAGGAAAGGGAACCATGCGATGCAGCCTCAACCAGCCGGCCCGCCCAGGCAGGGCCCAACGGCAGCAGGTTCTGGAAGCCAGCTGCCCCCTGCCCACCACGGTTCACGGGCCTGGCCCGCCGAGCTCAGCAGAACTGACATCAGCAACAGGAAGGGCAGATGCGCCATCAGAGACGGCGGGTCCGAGGCGCGGGAACGAGAGGAGGGAGGAGGCCGCGTGTCCTGCATCCGCACGAGGGCAGAGCCAGAGCGGCCCCCAGGCCCGGCGCCCCGGCTTTCTCCACGGGCTTGGAGAGTCACGTGGGACCCACCTGCCGACTGCATGCAAAGAGCAGTCCTCCTCTGCCCCCGGGGAGGGAGACCGAGTCTGACCTTGAGCATCCTAGTTGCTTAGGAGCAAGGCGGGCCCTGCTGCGGGCGGGGAGTGCACACCCCCCCGCCCCGGCCAGAATCGGACACCTCCCAGGGCACACTCTGCGGGTCCACACTTAGCTGTGCTCCCTGGGGGATTCTCAGAGCAGGTGCCCCATAGTCCAAGTTGGCTGCTTGCACCCCACCCATCACAGCTGCATTCTGGCAGCAGGAAGTAGGAAGAGAGAAAAGCGACCAAAGGGACGGCTCCTCTCCTGTAAAGAGACGCCCTGGAAGTCCAGCCCGTCACGTACGCTCCCCGCCGACCGGCCAGGACCTAGTCACAGGGACGTACCCATCTCTGGGGACTCCCTCAAGAGCCTTGGGGGAACTGAGGACATGGAATATCTGCATTTGTAAGTGTGGGAGCAGATCCGGGGCCCCAGGGAGCCCCTCCTGTGCCCCAATCTCCCCACCAGAAAGCGAAATAGTCGAGATGAGAGCCGCTCCCCCTGCCATCGTAGCTCACGCTCTTCGCCGACACACGGTTTCCCTGAGTCCCAGCCCAGCTTCGCCCCCCAGCGCCATGTGGCCCTAGTCCCCGGGCCCCGATTTCTGTGCCTCTACAACAGGAGTCGTACCCATGGCCTCCCACCGAGGCTCGTGGAGCAGGACAGGTAAGGCCCATGAGCGAAGGCCAAGGTCACGGACGTATCAGACCAAGAAGCCGGGGATCTGAATCTGCTTAGTCTTGAGTTGAAGTCCCAAGGATGGGCCTGGGTCCTGCTGCCACGTAGGTGCTGTCACAGACCTGCTGACGGCAGAGTCGTCCTACGGGGTGGGAGCGGGGCGGGGGCAGCAAGCCCCCTGCAAAGTCTGCTCCGTGGCGCAGTGGCAGGAGCAGTCGCCTGAGTCCTCATCCCCAAGAACAGAGGCAGGGCCTTGTGGTTCCCTCCTCCGAGAGTCTGAGGGTGCCTCCTCCTCCCCATCGCATCCCCGGGGTCTGGCCCCGGACCCCAAGACCGTCGGCCGGTTCAGACAAGAGCAGCCCGCAGAATGAGGGCCGTTGCCATGGAAACCAAGGCCAGAGCCAGCCCCCTGCAATTCATTGCTCACGAGCTGCCGCGGGTGCCAAGTCCCCAGACAGCCCTCCCAGCCAGCGCACGCGGCAGCACACGCACTCGCCACCCGGCCTGTCCCAGAGGCCCGAGACTCTCCAGCCGGTGACAGCAGCTCTCTGGCCAGAGAAGCCAGGCCCGGTGGCGAAGGACAGCAAAGGGCGAGGCTGACGAAGAGGAGCTGAGACGGGCCACTGAGGGCGACCCTCGGCCGTCATACCCGTGGGGCCACCCGCTCGGGCCGGTGCACACAGGGGCCTCGCAGCACCACGCACACCAGGGCGGACGGGCTTCGGGATTCCAGCGCCGCCTCTGCTCCCGGCCAGGACCGTCAGTGGCCGCGGTGGCGTATTCAGTCCTGCGGCATCTCCGCAGACGACGTGCTCATCACGAAGGGGAAAGACGTCTGCAACGGAGAAATCTGGTGACCCAACGGAAGGTCCCTCAAAAAAGGACAAGCTAACAAGCCTGCCTTTCGGGGTGCTGCACCAGCGGGTTCAGGGCACGCGTCCCGCCGTCTGCTCGCGGAATCCGGTCCGTGGAGGAGACCAGCGGGCATGGTCACACCGCGGGGCGCTTTACAGGACACGGGCCACGGGCTCTTCTAAACGCCAGTTACAAGAAACACCAAAAGACCAGATGGAAGGGGACCCGAGGGACGCGACCACGGAACGCCGTGCACGGTCCTTAGAGGGGGACTCGGCGACAGCAGGCGTTCTCGGGGCAGTCGGGGGTCTGAACGCGAGCACTTCATCAGCTGACGTTATTGGGCCGGGGCTAAAGTCCTGGGCCGTGGTGACCTGTCACGGCGGGAACGGCCCGAGGGCCTCGTCCGCAGATGCCGAGGAGCGCGGGGCCAGGAGCCGACGCGGCCGTAACCTACTTTCGCACGATGGGAAGACGGAGAGAGCTCGTCAAAGCAGCCGGCGTCAGGAACCGGTGGGCCCGTGCGAAGGGCACCCCCAGGGTGGACTGCCTGCCCTTGCACCTTTTCCGGCGGTTTGAAATTTTCAGAATCTAGAAGTAAACACTCAGGGGGGAAAAGACTCTTTTGGAAGGAGTCAAATGACTCCATATCCTCCCCAATTTTTCTGGGCGTTTCTGTGCCGAGGGATGCGGGGGCCTCTTCCATCTTGTCCCGGTCACTCGGGCTCTGAGCTCTGGCTTCGCCCAGATTAGCTGTTCGTGGACGGTCTTGCGATCCCCCGCGGCTCTCCCCGGCCTGCGCCAGGTCCCCTGTGGATTCCCCCCTCCCAGGGAGCTTGACGGGGAGCGGCCACCGAACCGACGGTCTGGGCTAGAGGACGTGGCCAGGGCAGGAGAGCCAGGACGCCGCCGCCTTTTCTTAAACGGATGAGCTGCTCGCCACTCCCTCCCCTGCAGCCCCCGGCAGGCGGCTTGGCTGTCCTCTCCACTCCCTCCCTCTCTCCTCCTGGCTTTTTCCTCTTCGCCTTATTCCTCTCTTCTGTCCTGGGCCTTCGCTACCCGTGATCGCTTCGAAGGACTCCTGCGGGCCTGAGAGCCAGGGACCAGCCCAAGCTGGGTGAACGGCGGAGGCTCCCCCATAGCCCTCCCCCCAAATCCGGGGAAGCCAAGTTAATCTTCCATACCCTAAACTCAACCCTTTAAGAAAACCCAAGGGCTGCCCAGGGGGCTCAGTCAGTTGAGAATCCGATTCTTGATTTCAACTCAGGTCATGATCTCAAGGCCGCGGGATCGAGCCCTCACTGTACTCGGTGGAGTCTGCTTGAGACTCTCCTCCTGCCCCTCCACCCCCTCCCCACGCACTCACACAAGCACGTGCTCTCGCTTTCTCATCAATCAATCAATCAATCCATCAATCTAAAAAAAAATAACAGCTGCCCGTCTTTGAGCACAGACCACCTGCCAGCCACTGAGCCAGGCGTTCTGGAGTCATCACCCTAACATCCCCCACAGCCCCACGTGGGGGGCGAGGAGGGCACTAAGGAATCTGAGACTCAGGACGGTGGATGAACCAGCCACCAAATGGACAGATGCTTCCCCCTCCGGGCCTCTTCGGATGCTTTCCAACTTGGTCAGTGCGAATCCCGTAGGCCCAGGGTGCACGGCCCGCCAGAGGTCACATGACTGCTCAGATAAACCGAGGCACGTCTGGGACGCAGAGGGCTTCCCCCCAGCTTATGTCCTCACCTGCTGGTCCCAAGTAGGCACCATCCCTCCTGCAGAAGGACAAGGCGTGCTCCTGCCGGGGATAGCTGGGGAGAAGCTCAGGCCTCAGAGAGGCTGGACAGGCCGAGTCTGGGGAGCCCGGGGCGGAGACTGGCAAGTGGCCAGGCATCCACTGCAGCGCTCAGCGGGCGGGCCTGGGCCAGCCAAGCCTCCTGCTGCAAGAAGCACCCTTGGGTCCCAGGCCTTGGGTAGAGCGAGTGGATGGAGCTGGTGGGGGTGGAAAGAAGGTCCGGGATGTGGGTCGGCTCAAGTCCCCCCGTCCAGAATGTGGATCCCAGGCATTGGGGGGTCACGGGGGTGTCTCCCTCAAGTGGGAACGGCCGCTCCTCCCCGCCCCCCTTCATCCCCTGACTCCCCGGCCATCTCCAGAGATTCGGCTCCTCTGCTCCCGCCCGGCTCCAAGCAAGCCAGGGGCCCCAGGGGAAATAAATGTGAAAAGAGACTGGAAATTTAATCAAAAGTGGCAACAATGAAGTGTGGCTGCAAACCGGGAGGCAACGGAGTTGCAGGCGGTTGTGAACAGCAGCAGAGGCGGAGTCTGGGAGGCCTGGGGGTGGGGGGGGCAGCTCAGACCGTGGCCCCCAGGGGAGGAGGCGCTCCTGGGTCCCTGGGGAGGGGTTAGCTCTAGACCAGCATTTCTCTGGGGCGGGGGGTGGGGGTGCAGGGAGAGCCTCGTGCCCTCTCCTACCCTAATCCCCGGAGGAAGGCGCTGTCGCGTCCACCTTGCAGGTAAGAACACTGAGCTCCCGGGGGCTGCGTTAGCTGCCAAAGGCACAGTGAAAGGCAGCTATTTGGAACTTACCAGAAGGGCTTCCCTTCAAGCGCTTGGCCCTAAGACAAGGTCAGTGAAGTGGGAGACAGAGGACCTTCCTGAGTTCCTGAGGCCCACATCCGGCGCGAGCGAGTGTGAGACCCAGAGGCAGGGAGGTAAGGATGGGGAGGCAGGGGGAGGCAGGAGGCCGGGACCTCACCCGCGAGTCCACTTCTAGGCCAGCTCACCGGCCCCACGACCTGGACTTCGCACAGGACCAGAGCAGCCACGAGGGGACACACGGCGGAAGCATCCGCAAGGCGAGCACAGGGGGCCGCGTCCTCCCCGAGGGGGCCACAGAGCCGGGGGGTCCCCTGTGACCACCGCACCTGGGGTCGGCTTCGCAGTGTGTCATCGTGGGCAGCCACTCAGCCTCCCTGGGCCTCAGTTTCCCCTTGTGTAAGATGGAGACATGAGAGTGCCCTCGTCGTAGGGTCCCCGCGCCCTCACCGAGGGCCCCAGGAGCCGAGAACCGCAGCCTGCGGGAACCCCCCTTCTACTTCCCTCCTCGAGCACATCCTAGGCCCCACGAGCTGCGAGCAGCCCCCGCAAAGGGGCCCCGGGCCCACCTTCCGAGCTTCCCTGACGGCCCGCGTGCGGGGCCAAACCTGTGTGCTCCTCAGCGGTCAGCCTCAGGCGTCCCCCCTGCCCCTTGCTGCTGCGCCTTGGACTTTGCCTCCTCCCTCCCACTTCCGTGCTCACTCCCGGACCGTGGAAGGAGGGGGAGCGCCGCCGCCGACCTCCGACCTCCCGGGGAAACAAACCCGGGTCAGAGCTGCATGACCGGTGTCGGGAGGCTCGTCGGGAGGCCTGGACCAGCTCTGGGAGGGAGGCACGCAGCTGAGGCGCCGGGACGTGTCGACAACGACGCGCCACAGCACAGCCGGTCCCCCAGGGAGCTCCAGGGCTGCGCGGCCCTTCGAAGCCGCCCGGATCAAAGCAGAGGGGCAAACACTTGCACCCCTGCATTGACCAGCCAGTGAATCCAGGCCCCCCTGGTAGACGGCAGTGCCAGTTCCCGGCAGCCCCGTGTTGGTGCGGGGTCCTCGGTGGGAGGTCTGTGGGCTCACGCAGCATCCACTGCAGCCCACCCCTCCTCGTTCTGCTGGGACCCACCTGCTCACCCACCCACGGACAGGTTTTCCAGAATCCCAGTTGATCTCCTTCCCTATAAAAACATAAAAGAAGGGGATCCCTGGGTGGCTCAGTGGTTTAGCGCCTGCCTTTGGCCCAGGGCGCGATCCTGGAGACCCGGGATCGAGTCCCACATCGGGCTCCCGGCATGGAGCCTGTCTCTCCCTCCTCATGTGTCTCTGCCTCTCTCTCTCTCTATGTCTATCATAAATAAATAAATTAAAAAAAAAACATAAAAGAAGACGGCTAGTGGGTTGAAGTAGGACGTGGCTGCCCGGACAGCCAGGCCTGGGGCTGTCGCTGGCACCCATCATCCCCCCACCCCACCCCACTTTAGATGCCCTCCAAGCAGCTGGCCCCCCTGCTGGCCTAGATAGTTTGCCTCGTGGCCTGGCCCAGATGCATCTCGAACCCATCCGGGGCCCTGGTCACCATGCCCTTGGCCTTTTACTGCTGAAAACGGACAAGGGCACACCAAGAGACAATCTAATGGATCCCTCAAGTAACAACATGGATCTTCTCTCTGCCGGCGTCGTGCAAGGGCAACCCCACCTTCTCCCGCCCGTTGATGAGGATCAACCTCTCCGGCCGGGTGGGTGGCTCCTTCCCTTGCCTGCTGGCCTCGGTACGGGGACTCTGAAATGACCAATTGGCGGAAATAGCTCAAGTTTAACGGAGCCCTTACTCCGTACCCTGCTGAAAGCACTTCCCTCTGGGAACCAGAACACACCCCCCGACACGCAGCGCTTTGCTAAGGGAGTCCCTGGGAGCGACGGGTGAGCAAGGCCGCTCCTTCCTGCACCCCTCGGGTCCCAGACTCCCCCACGCTGCCCACTGGGCACATGGCACCCGATGGTGGCCGGGAATTGGGGCTGTCTTGTGTTCCGGAGGATCGTTCTCCGTCCTCAGAGGGCGTCACGTGTAAGCCGCCTTTATCCGGCTGATGGGGGCCCCGGCTCTACCGAGCCCCAGAAGCACATGAAAGCTATTTTTCAAGCAGCGTATAGTTCTCCACTGCAGATGGCACAGCCTTGGTGCGGAGCTCTAGGGATCTCTGCTGTCATTCGGCTATCGGGGCTTGCCACAAACTCCGCATTGTGTCTTTTCCCACCACAGACACGTCTGTTATCAGTCTGCTGGGTCACGTGCTCGCAAGGCAGCCCCGAGCTGCTGCAAACCCTCCCCTGCCGTGGCCCCTCCCACAGCTGGCGAAGCGGGCTGCAGCGCTATGTGTCGAGTGTGGAAAGTGTTGCTTAAAGAACCTAAAGACGCGCATCAGATGCTCTGTTCCCTTCTGAGCGTGGGAGATGCAAGATGCAATAATTTCTCCTTTCCTTTGGAGGCTACGTCCTGGCTGTACCCCCAAAAACTTCACTGATATACCATCCGCACCTTCGGAAGCATGTCTGTGTCTGTCTCACTGGGCCTCCAAAGTACTTGTCACGGCTTGCTCACCCAGACCCATCACCATGATGTAGCTGATAGACAGGCAGAGTTGTGCTCCACGGGATGATGGGGTGCTCCACGGAGTGATGGGGTGCTCCCTGGGATGATGGGGTGCTCTCTGGGATGATGATGGGGTGCCCCACAGAGTGATGGGGTGCTCCATGGAGGGATGGGGTGCTCCCTGGGATGATGATGGGTCCCCCACAGAGTGATGGGGTGCTCCACAGGATGATGGGGTGCTCCCTGGGATGATGGGGTGCTCCCTGGGATGATGATGGGGTGCCCCACAGAGTGATGGGGTGCTCCCTGGGATGATGATGGGTCCCCCACAGAGTGATGGGGTGCTCCACAAGATGATGGGGTGCTCTCTGGGATGATGGGGTGCTCCACGGAGTGATGGGGTGCTCCGGAGCGTCCCGGCCTCCCCAGTGCAGCACTGGGCCCACTTCCGACCCCAGTGGTGGGGCCTGTGCTGCGGACAGGTAGCAGCGCCCCTAACTCCACCCCCTTAGGTGTCCTAACCAGAACCATCTCTAGATGTCGTCGCCAAGTGTTTTCGCTCAAACCCACTGTTTTATGCTGTTTTGTGACAGCGGGGTTCAGAGTTCGTGCGCGTCAGCAGGACCGTCCTGTAGGCTGTGACCAAGCCGCCGGAGCTCCCGTCCTGCCAGCGGGAAGCAGGGGCGCCTTCAGCTGTGGTCAGGACCTCGGCCGGGCTCGGGCTTCCGCTCTGCGGGGCGTCTGCTCCCCCCTCACCCCCTGCTCCTTAGAGGATGCGCTCGCCTTCTCTCTCTCTCTTTCTCTAATAAAAACCAGGGGGTGGGGGGTGCCTTTGCCAGGTCAGCAGCGCACGCTGCGTACCCGAGGCCCGAGATCTGCCTGAGCAGACGGAGATCCACCAGCACCTGCGCTGATGGGAGCCCAGCTCACCTTCTAGAATCCTCCCGGCTCAGGTGGACGCCCCACACTAGTGCGCGCGTGAGCAGGAGCGCATCAGCCGGCAGCTTGGGTCTCTCGAGGTGACTATACCCCGCCCCCCCCCGGGGGTGTTTGGTTTGCTTTTCACTTGGCCAGGTTGGGGCCCGCCTCACAGGCTTCCCCGCGTGGGGCCTGCGCCCCCGGCAGAGCTTCGGCCCTGGAGCCCGCGGGAGTCCTGTGACCCTGTGACCCCGTGTGTCCGTGGGATCCCACTTCCAGGAATCGGAGCTGGGAGCGTTCTTGGCCTCAGTGGACCCGCTCAGTGGGCTGGACTCCCCCCCCCCAGCAGGACCCCTCCCGTTCCCCGCCCCTCGGATCCCGCCTCCCACGGTGTCTCCAGTGTCTGGTCATTCCGCCTTCCCCGGGATGCGGTTACCGGGTAATGAGGGCAGGGCCCCTTGCGGGAGGACGGGGCACGGTGACCGCGCACTCGCGCTGCGGTACCTCGGGATCTCCTCCCTGGGACCTCGCCGTCCCCCCAGGTCTGGGCCGGAGCCCTTCCCTTCCTTCCCGGGTTGTATCGTAACTTGACTCCAGTCCCTCAGGTTCGGTGGCCGGAAGGGGAAGTGGAGGCACTCATCTCCAAAGCCAGAGGTCTCTGCACCATCGTCCAGCCGGGGCGAGCACCTGTCTTCAAGAGAGGAGTGGGCGGCTTCGGCTCGCCGACCGGGTGGGGCGCGGTGACCCAGGACAATGTGGTGGCTCCAGACCTTCCAATGCATCCACCCAGATGTCCCCATCCCACGTCGTACATCAGCGTCCCGCTCCTGCCAATCGGGCTCTGACCTCGCAGCGGCAGGTCCTTCCCTGCAGCTCCACTGTGGTGCAGTCTGGCCCGGTCCCCAGCTGCTGTCCCCGAGCAGAGCCATAGGAGATGAGCGCCTCCTGCCGCCAAGCAGGCTCTCCGATGTCACTCTCCACTTATCCGGGTGATTCGCCCCTCGGCCGCCCCCCTCCCCGCACCCCCAGCGACAGCCTGACTCCGCGGTCCTGTAGTTATCCCGTCCTCCAAGCCCTCAGGTCCCCGGGGTCTCATGCCCAGTGCTCCCCGGCCACGGCTGCTCCGGCCCGGTCCCCCCAGGCACAGGCTTGGTTACCCCACTGCTACCGCTTGGCAGGTCCTATGGGTTCCCCACCCGCCTCCAGGGACGGGGTTCTCGTTACCAGCTGACCGGCAAGTGATGCAACTCGAAAAATCCCATTTTATTTTATTTTATTTATTTATTTATTTTTATTTATGATAGGAACACAGTGAGAGAGAGAGGCAGAGACACAGGCAGAGGGAGAAGCAGGCTCCATGCACCAGGAGCCTGACGTGGGATTCGATCCCGGATCTCCAGGATCGCGCCCTGGGCCAAAGGCAGGCGCCAAACCGCTGCGCCACCCAGGGATCCCGAAAAATCCCATTTTAAAGTCCATTTCCTACAACCGGCTCCAATATTAAGTGCCTTCAATCAGAACTCAGGGGTATGGCTTAAAAAAGGAAAAAAAGAACCTAGAGGTAGAGACTTTTTAAGGGAGGACAAAGCGGAAGTAGGCAGAGCCGTGCACCGTGATGCAGGGGCCACGGCCGGTAGTGCAGGGAGCTCTGGGCTCAGATGGCCCTTCAGGGTCCCCCGAATCAAGGAAGTGCCCACGACCCCCGAGGAAGGCGCTGTCACCACTGCTACCCAGGCATGAGCGCGACACACGTGTCTGCTCAAGGTCACGGAGGGGCAGCGGCTGGGTCAGGATGGCCACCCAGAGCGCTCGGCCTCGAACGCTCCTCCAGCGTGTCCTGTGCCGTCTCCAGGCTGGGGTGTCTGGGGACCCTCTGCTTCTCCCGGGGTGGGGAGCGATTGCAGGGGAGCTTCCTCAGGACAGGTATGTGGACTCGTCGCCCCTCCCACGCCTGGGAGCCAGAGTTCCCCGGGGGGCCCAGCACCCCGCCCCCACCCGACGACCCGGGAGCCCGCAACATGTCAGGTGGCCGTGTGCCGGCCGCCTAGGATGGTCTGGGCCACGGAAAGGAAGCAGGGTCCCGCTCTTGGACGACGAGCAGCACCAAGCACCAGCAGCAGACCCGCCAGTGGGTTTGGGGGGGCCACAAGTGCCCACGGGCAGGAGTGACAGGGGGCGGCTGCAGGGAGCAGCCAGGTGTCTGGGAACTCGGTCCGCCCAGCCCGCTGCCGGGGCCCTAAGCCTGGAATCCAGGAAGGGAGAGCGCACCTGCCTCGCTCCGGGTGGGGCCTGCGGGGCGTGTGGGCCTCAGCCCCCCACTGCAGCCTGCGCCCCAATGCGGGTGGCTAGGAGACCTTCATGTCGCACGCTGCCCCGGGGGCACAGGTACTGTGCCGGGGACCAGGAGCCTGTGAGCGGTGGCGGCGAGCACCCCCAGAGCACCCTGGAGGACGGAGCCCAGGCCGAGGTGGCCTAGGGGGCACCCGGGGACAGGAGGACCGGGGAGCACGGGCCGGGCCGCTGTGGGGCTGCCGTGGGCACATCTCGCGCCAGCCAGGTGCTGCCTACAGTGGCCAGGCTGGGTCAAGGCAGGGCGGTGGGGACACCGGGCACACGCAGACACACGCACGCACGGGAAGGGGCGCCCGGTCCAGGGTCCGCCCCCTTGCACCCCCTTATCCAGAGCCCTCCGCGACCTTTCCTAATCCCCGCCCCCCGGTCTCTAGGGGGCTAGAGGCCCCGCGCCCTAGAAGCGCTGCAGGGAGCCAGCAGGCTGGCGGTGGGCCGGGCCCCGGGGCAGTGCGGGCAGGACGCTCCCTCACCTGCCGCAGCCCTGGCTGCTCCTGCTCCGACGTCACACGCTGGCCCTGGGGACAGCCCCGCAGGGCGCTGGGGATGCTCGGAAAGAGCGAGCAGCCTGCTCGGGACCCCCCGGCTCCGCTGCCTCCGTCCAGTGCTCCCTGCAGCCGCGTGTTCCTCACAGGCCAGGGGGGGGTGCCCGGGGGGGGTCAGGCCAGGGGAGGACACTGGGCAGAGGAGCAGGGGGGAGACGAAGGGTAAAGATCCAGATTCCAAAGCCCAGAGGTTCGGAGCACGCACTTCAGAGCCGGGCACCCTAAGTTCAGATGTCCTCTCCGCTCGTCCTTGGGGGCGACGTCACTTCCTCCCAAGCCTCGGTTTCCCCACCTGCACAAGGCGGTAACCTGTAATGTGCTCGCCTGGGAAAGGTAACCAAGTCTTCGCGGGTCGGTGTGAAGACCAGTGGGGACAACGCGGGCTCATCTGCCGCTCAGTAAATAGGTTATTATTAGACATTAACGAGGGGGGCTTCTCACCTTCTCCCTACTGACAATCTTTTGCCAAAACCCCCCAAAATATGGCATTTGTCATCTGATGCCCCCATCCATCCTCTTCACATTTTATATGGAACCAGGATGCTTGGGTGGGGGGCTCAGGGTGGAGCATCCCCCTTCGGCTCAGGGCGTGACCCCAGGGTCCTGGGATCGAGTCCCGCCTCAGGCTCCCCGCATGGAGCCTGCTTCTCCCTCGGCCTGTGTCTCTGCCTCTGTGTCTCTCATGAATAAATAAATAAAGGTTTAAAAAATGAAGTTTATATGGAACCAAGTACGCGCGCCCGCACGAAAGCCGATCTCCCTTCGGAAATACAGTCCTTTAGCAGGAGTTCGGTGCCGCCAGCGCTTTGACTTCTCGGACCCGGCCCCAGGCCACGCAGCTGCTCGGCGTCTCCCCCAAACCCCAGGCCCCCCTGCCCCCCGGCAGCCGGTGACCCCCTCCCGCCACCCAGTCCCGCTTCCCAGAGGCTGAGGCCGCTGTCACCTGGGTTTCATGCTGAGCCCAACTTCATCTCATCAAACCAGATTAGCAGCTCGTTTCGAGTGCTCCTTTGGGTGACGCTGACATCTCTCTGCCTCTTGTCCCTCGGCCTCCACCTAGCCGAGCCGTGCCTCCTCCCTCCCGCCGCCCACACTCCTCCTCTGTTTCCTTTGCCACCTCCTCTTCGTCACCAGTCCTCCCCCGGAGCTGGGGCTCCCCACCGAGGCCGGGCCTCAGCCCTCCCCACCCACCATCCCTTCCTATCTCCCAGCAAGCCAGCCAGTCCCCTGACTTGAAAAGCTGAGCAAAATCAAGAGGCACCGACGTTTTAAAGATTTTATTTATTTATGAGTTTAGGGAGCGAGCACGAGCAGGGAGCCCAACGCGGGGCTCGGCCGCAGGACCCTGAGGTCAGGACCTGAGCCGAAATCAAGAGTCAGATGCTGAACTCACTGAGCCCCCCCGCCCGGGTGCCCTAAGAGGAAGTTCCATTTTAAAGATATGAGGAAATAAATAGCTCCAAAGAGCAGAAGTGACTTAACCAAAGGCAAATAGCAAATTGCTGTGGCCAAACGTAGTTACCCGGCGATTTCTCTCCTGGGGAGGCCCCCAAAAGAATCGAACACGGGGACTCACAGAGGTGCTCGGACCGGGGTGTTCGTAGCTGCGTCGCTCACAAGAGCCAAAGGGGGGTTTTCCACCAGCGAGTGTCCACGCACAGGTGGGTGGATGTCAGCCGGCCGTGGACCCGGAGTCCTGCTGCGTGTGGGGCTGCACGGATGAACCTGGAAAACGTGAGCTGAGTGAACTAAGCCGGACACCCAGATCACACCCAGATCACACCCAGATCACCAAAGGACAAATACCGCGGGGCTCCACTTACTGGAAACAGCTGGATCCACAGAGCCCGGCAGTGGACGTTGCCAGGGGCTGGGAGGAGGGAACAAGCCTATCGTTGCTTAGTAGACACGTTTGTCAGACGTGGGGAGAAAGTTCTGGAGATGGATGGTGGCGGTGGCGGCACCACGACGTGAAGGTACTGGCCGCCGCTGAACCTAAGATCGGTTACGACGCGGACCTTGTGTGTTGGCTGTATGGCTGTATTTAAATGTTTCTCTCTCTCTTTTTTTTTAAGATTTTATTTATTCATGAGAGACGCACACAGAGAGAGAGAAGCAGAGACACAGGCAGAGGGAGAAGCAGGCTCCATGCAGGGAGCCCGACGCGGGACTCGATCCCAGGTCTCCAGGATCACGCCCCGGGGCTGAAGGCGGCGCTAAACTGCTGTGCCACTGGGGCTGCCCTGTATGGCTGTATTTTACCATAATAAAAAAGAATATACTTATTTTCTTGACGACATCATTCCGGGACCTGCAGGCAGCTGCTGCTGTGCCGTTAGTACACCCTGGCTCACCTCTTCCGTGGCTGCAGCGCGTCTGAACTGTCGCGGGCCGGTCCCCAGCAGGTGCACGGCCACCCCTACGTCCCGAGCAGCCCCGCAATAACGGCCACTCCTCCCGGCCTCCATTCCAAGGGCATCGCGCTCACCCCGCTGCTCCAACTCGGAACACCCTCCGACTCAGCCCCCTTCCTCCTGCCCCCTCCGCTCCTTGGGCAGGCTGCGAGGCTCCTGTCCCCTTTCTTTTAAGTACCTGCCAGCCCGCACCCCAGCTCACCTAACTTCTGCTCCAACCACCCGGTTGCCTTTGCACCCCCGTGTGCTCCCGCTCTGGGCACCCTGATCACACCACCCAGCAAACCTCCGAGCGCGCCGTCTGCTGCGTAAAGGCCGCACACAGTCCAGCAGAGCGGCTGTAGCGGCGGCGGGAACCCCTCCGGGGACGGGCAGCTCGCTTCCCCGGGGCCGCTGGGAGGCTCCAAGCTCCTGGCCCGGCCTCTGGAGATCCGACCCCAGCCCCTCCTCGAGTGGCCTTCAGACGGCTCCTCCGCGTCACCTGCCTTCCGGCCGGGCCTCAGCGACCCGCAGGGTCCAGCACCCGGCACCCACTTAGGCCCCCAAGCCTTCCCCCCCCCCCCCCCCCCGTCCTGCTAGGGATTCCCTTCCTCGTGAGTCAGAGGGTTTCTTCCTTAGTCTTCAAATCCCAGTTACTTATCTTCTCTGTGAAGCCTTCTGGGACGCAGCCTCCCCGGCCGCGGAACAGAGGATCCATCTTCGCGCCCCTGCCTCTGTGCCCCGCTCATCCCGCAGCCCCGCACACGGCGGTCTGGGTGTCTGGGTGTCTGGGTGTCTGGGTGTCTGGGTGTCGGGAACTCCCCGAGGTCAGGAAACCAGCCCGATCCCTACGTTCCCAAGATGTTGCCTGCGCCAGCGTTTAACACGTGGCTCGTGTTTATCGAGGGAGCAGTTAGCGACTCTTATTGACGAATGTCCAGTAGAAACAAAGGACCGGGGCCGCTCTGCCAGGCCTTCCCGGCCCGCAGGAGGCAAAGAGCAGCCAGCGTAGACAGAGGCCCGGATCGGGCCCTGAGCAAACAGACGCCGAGCGAGAAGCTACCGCGGAGCCTTCGCTGCAAAACTGATGAATTAACAGGTCAAAGATGAATACATCGCCCGACCCGAGGATGAGCTGTGAGCACGCGACGACCAGTCATCAGGGAGTGGTTATGGACTCGGACTCGGGAACCAGGCGCCGGGTCCATATCCTCGATGGGCCACAGAGTAGCCGTGTGACGCTGGCGACTTACTGACCTCTCTGTGCCTCAGCTCACCGGTAGCACGCGGGATAACGGGAGGATCTCAGTTCCCTGGTTATTGGTCCGTCTTGGCTGCGTAACGAGCGACCCCAAAGGCTCGGTGCCTGACAGCTCTGTACTCATCCTCCCTCGCACAGGTTTGCCGGGCAGCTGCAGCTCGGCTGGGCTTACTCAGGGGCACTGGGGGTCCTCGGGGGCACTGGGGGGTCCTCGGGGGCGCTTCCTCAGGGTCAGCCATTCTTGGGTCCAGGGCCCTGAGGGGGTTCAGGTCAGTTCCACGCGTGTCCTCGTTCTCCGTGGCCCAGGTTCCATCTGTCTCACACAAGCGTGGAAAGACCAGCCAAATCCATCGAGGGGTGGAAACCTTTGCGGGAGTGCACGGCAGACACATCCCTGGCCATGGCAAGTCACCCGGCCAAGCCCCGTGTCAGCAGGGTGGGGTGTCCGTCTGCCTAGGCTGCTGCAACCGAACACCACAGCCTGGGGGCGGGGGGCTGGGGGAGGCTTCAACAACACACACTGATCGCTGCACAGTCCCGGAGGCTGGGGGCCCCAGATTGAGGCGCCAGTGACACTGCTTTGGGGCAGCTGGCAGCCGGTCACCTTCTCACCGTGTCCTCACGGGGCCTTTCCTCTGTGCACACACGCCCCTTCCCTTCCCTAGTCCTGTCGGGCCACAGCTCCAGCCCTATGACCTCATTCAACCTTAATTACTTCCTTAAAGGCTGTATCTCCAAATGCAGTCACGTTGGGATTAAGCCTTCAACATATGGATTCGGGGAGGAGCACGATTCGGTCCATAGCAGATGGAAAAATCAACTCCCGCTGGCGCCGGCGCTCCTGCCAAGTCACTGGACAGAGGGCGTAGGAGCACCATGGAGTAGGAGGGCGCGGAGCGACGACAGCAGTGGTCCTCTCTAGCACAGGTTGGGATGAGGCCTAAATATACACGTTCATGTAAAACGTCTAAGATAGTTTTGGCATTTAGTAAACTCTAAATGAGTTTGGCTATTTGTTGCTGTAGGTTCAGCTAAAATCCCTACTGTGTGATGATTCCACGGTTGCTTTTTTTTTTCTCGGTAGGTTCCATGCCCAGCATGAGCCCAACGTGGGGCTTGAACTCATGACTCAGATCGACACCTGAGCTGAGACCAAGTGTGGGTTGCTTAACTGACTGACAAGCCCTAGTTCGCGTTGCTCCTGATGGGCTTGCAGACGCGGTGGGTGTCACGGTGCATACGTACGTCCGACTTAGCAAAATGTGTATTTTGTGCACGTGTGCGAGTCACTGTATGTCAATCATGCCTCAATAACGCTGTTTCATAAGTAACCGCTAACCACCTAGACAGACAGACCGATGGATGGATGTGTTTATTTCTTAAAACTCGAGGCCCCTCAATGCAATGTGGCATCCCGAATTGGATGCTGAAGCAGAAAAAGGACATGAGTAGAAAAACTGATGAAATACGATCCAAGTCTGAAGTTTACTGAACAGATTGTACCAATGCTAATTTCTCAGTTTTGATAAACGTACTGTAATTATGTAAGATGTTACTATTACGGGGAACCTAGTGAAGGGTGTCCAGGCGCTCTGTGTACCATCCTTGCAACTTCTCTGTAAATCTAAAGTTATTCTCCTAAAAAGTTAAAAACAAACAACACCCTCATGGCACCCTTCTGCTTACCGCGGGGATGAGGAATTTCTGGCTACGAGGCCTCGCCTTATTGCATCTGGTTTGCAGGCGAACTGCCAAGATCTGACCACAGATCCCAAAAAGCCAACATACATCTTCGAGCAGATGAGAAGCTGAGCTGGCAGGAAAAGGCCAAAGACACGCAAACTCTCGCAGGCACCAGGTGGTGGCTTGGAGCTGCACCGTCCAGCGTGTCACCACCAGCTGCATGTGGCTGCTCAGCACGTGGAGTGCAGCTGGTCCACACGGATGGGCCCTATGAGGATAAAAACTCAGCAGGAAAAATAGGATGTAAAATAGCTCATTAGTGATTTTTTTTTAGTGATTTTTTTAATCGATTATACATTGACACAATAACGTGTTGGATATTAAAATTGACTTCCGCTGTTGCTTTTTCCTTTTTTTAATGTGTCTTCTAGAACATTTTGAACGGCCTACGTGGCACGAATTACATTACTACTGGCCAGCGTGGGTCTGAAGCGAGGGAGGTGCTGCAGGAGCGCAGGAGGGCCCTGCCCTGAAGTCTGGAGCGCAGGGTGGGAGCAGCTTGACCCCAAAGGAGGCGAGAAGTTCAGGCAGCTGGACACCCCGTGTTTCAACCAGGCCCCACCTGGAGGCGGTGGAGGCGCACAGGTAACAGAACACCGGCGGGATCAGCACAGACGGCCCCCGCGTGCACATCTAACCTTCCCACCTGCAGGGCCGTCAGACCAGTGTTGGGGACGCGGCCGCCCACCCTACAGCTGAAAATGGAAAAGACCAGAGGGTGCCGAGGCGCTGGCAGCACCCGGGGATGGAGGCCGCCATGGGGGTCCCCCCAGAGGCACAGGAGCCCCCGGGTCCACGGGGTGCAGCAGGGTGTTCCCCTCGCCCCCTCTGTCCGCCGCCCCTTCTCCCAGGAGGTCACCTCCCCGCACGCAGGAGCCTCAGCCAGCCCCAGGTTCCCGGGAACCGAGAGACCGCTTCCCCGCCCCGCCCGTGCGCAATCCCAGGGAAGGATTCTGATTGGCCCAGCTTGAGTCGCGTGTCTGCCCCTGAGCCAATCGCTGGCGCTGGGCCTGCGTCACGGGGTCGTGGCGAAACGTGATTGGCTGCCGCAGAGCGCGGAGGGAGGGGGGAGGGGGAGGAGCTCTCGGCGCCCGCGGGAGCGGCCTCGTCGGTAGAAGGGCGAGCGGGGCGGGCCATGCGGGCAGGTGTCCCCGAGGACCCCACAGCGCCCCCGGGGACCCCCCAGTGCCCCTAAGAACCCCCCAGCGCCCCCGAGGAACCCCCCAGTGCCCCCGAGGACCCCCAGCGCCCCCGAGGACTCCCAGCGCCACCGAGGACCTCCCCAGTGCCCCCGAGGACCCCCCAGTGCCCCCGAGGACCCCCAGCGCCCCCGAGGATCCCCAGCGCCCCCGAGGACCCCCCAGTGCCCCCGAGAAACCCCCCAGTGCCCCCGAGGACCCCCCAGTGCCCCCGAGGACCCCCCAGTGTCCCCAAGGATCCCCAGTGCCCCCGAGAAACCCCCCAGTATCCCCAAGGACCCCTCAGCGCCCCCGAGGACCCCCAGCGCCCCCGAGGACCCCCCCAGTACCCCCAAGGACCCCCAGCGCCCCTGAGGACCCCCAGTGCCCCTGAGGACCCTTCAGCGCCCCCGAGGAACCCCCAGTATCCCCAAGGACCCCTCAGCGCCCCCGATGAACCCCCCAGTACCCTCAAGACCCCCCAGTGCCACCGAGGACTCCCAGCGCCCCCGAGGACTCTCCAACGCCCCTGAGGACCCCCAGTGCCCCCGAGGACCCCCCCAGTGCCCCTGAGGGCCCCCCAGCACCCCCGAGGAACTGCAGACCAAGCGCCCCCAGGACCCCCCCAGCACCCCCAAGCTCCACCCCCCCAATGCCCCGGAGCTCCCCCCCTCTCCCAGGGCCAGCTGGGTTGCTGTCCCACTTGTCAGGCACACTGAGCCTTGGCCCTGGAGAGGTCCTCACAGTGGAGCCAGAAGCCGAAGCCACATCCCGGGGCTCTGGGGACCCCTGTGCACCCCCCAGGGGTGAGCAGCAGGGGGACCCTGGCGTGAGTTTCCCGAGCTGCATGTCGGGCTCTGGGGCAGACCCTGGGGGCCCAGGGGTCCAGGAGGCCGTGTCCGGGACAGCTGCGGTGGCACCTGCCTGGGTACGGGTGCTGTGTCCCCAGGGCGCACCTCTAACGTTAGCAGCAGCCTCAGAGGATGGACGGCGAGGACCCAGCCCCCCGCCTGGATGCCCGCAGACCCAAGACCTGCTAGGTGGGTGCAGCCCAGAGTCGGAGGTGCGGGCACTGCCAGGGCGACCCTCCGCTGGTGGGGCCGGCCCTCAGGCGCGGGAGGCATGGGGCCTGCGCCCGCAGCCTCGCCTGCTTGTCCTCCCGCCTGTACCCGCTTCAGCTGCTGACGCTGAGGTCCTCGTTCTGAGTCCCGCTTCGGGGACGGGCCGGCCCCAGGAAGACATCCAGGACTCAGCCCACAGAGATGCAGAGACGGAGTGGGGTGGCCCCCGCTCTTGGTGCCGCCGAGTGTGACGAGCGGCAGGAGGACCCCATGCAGCAGTTCACGGGACCTCCGGGGAGAGCCCAGCATCCACCCCCCAGTGACGCCTGGGCCAAGGCGCACCTGCCCGGCCGAGCGCAGCCCTGCTGAAGTCCCCGGGGAGCCGCGGCGGCCCAGCTGCGATCCCAATCTCCACTACTGCTCTCCGGAGCCTGGCCCACCCCGCCCGCTGCCCTCCTCCTCCTCCTCCTCTTCTCCTTTCTCCGCCTCCCAAGGACAAGGACACAGAGACATGGGCCCCCTGGGCCCAGCTTGTCTTTCTCAAAATGAGTTTCTGAAATGGAATCGGGGGTGACAGGCAGACTGCGGCTGGCACAGCCCCTGAGGGTGGCTGCTCTGCGCCCCGCCAGGCCCTGGGCTCTCGGCGACGTGAGAGGGTTGGAGGCTGGAGCCTTCACTGCGCCCCTCGCCCCCCCCCCCCGCCCTTCGCTCCTCCCTCATTCGCTTCTGGACTTGGGTGGTTAGTCCCTCCCCCCTTCCGCGGTGGCTCTCTGTGACAGAGGTGCCCCTGCAGCTCGCCAAAATCCACCGTCTCCACGTCGCCCAGACCCCTTGTGGTCACAAAGGGCCCTGTGACTTGTTCTGGTGGAAAGGTTGTAAGTGCGGGTCACGTGAGCCCTTCGGGGCTGAAACTCTCCGAGCCCGTGTGCAGACTCCACGTTCCCCACCGGCTCTGTGACAACCATGGGAGCTCATTTCCAGATGTCGCAGGTGGCAGATGGATGATGACACAGCCTCCATCAGCCTGAATCCCGGGCAGGTGTGTGGACAGAGCATCTCCTGGCCCCCCGGGGCCACACGGGGGGGGGGGGCCTCTGGCTTGGTGACTGATGCGTTATGCGGCATAAGCCTACTTCCTCGACTGAGACGTTTGCTTCCGTGCTCCCCTGACTACATATCCTCTTGCTCGTCTTCCTCTCCCCTCTTCCTTCCCGCTCTATGCGCCACATGCACGCCCGCCTCCTCCCCGTGGTGGCTTCCGGAACAGAGAGGGAGGGCAGCAGCTGGCCACGCACAGGCAGACGGGGTTGCCTTCCCGCGACTTGATAACCTCATTGAAAGAACCTGTCACTGATCCAACGGTTGACCCCAAGTTTCAATTTCTGAGGATATGGTTGTTGGCCAAAGAGAAAGGAAGAACAGGAGGGGAGGAGGATGCTACAGAGCATCCCACTTCCAAGAGCCTCAGAAGTCCTGAGAAGCCCCACCGCCGCTCACGGATGAGCCAGAAAGGTCCATGGACTCGCCCAAGCTCCCGTGGTGAGGACCCGAGACCCCAGACTCCCGTGAGAACACCTGTCTTCCAGGGGCTTGGAAACATTTCAGGAATTACAAATGCTGGAGGCCAACTTCCTGGGAACCCAACTAGAGCCCGGCATTTCAGCAAAAGTCATCAGGTATGAAGTGGTGCCAACATGCGGAGCCTCAAAACCCATTTTAATAAAAGCAGAAGAAATAGAAGACCCAGACCCCGCTCAACCAGCCCGCTGACGGGACCTCAGGATAAACACCCTCAAATAAGGAGGGAGGAGATACTCTGGTTTCATCACCTGGGTGTCGGCACTCAGCTCTAACACAATCTGGGTGCTGTGTGGCCACGTTTCCTTTCCTTCCCTCCTCTCAGCCTTGTCTCTTCCTACTTACAGGACCTATAAGCCACTTTCTGTACCCAAGGGACTTTGGGAACAGGTAGATGAGGAAGGCCAAGGACGTAAGGTAGGCCTGGCCACACACCTCCAGGAGAGAAGGCTTCCCAGCTCGGGGGACTCCCTCATCCCTCCCTCCGTCCTCTGAGGCCTCTGTGAGCTGACCTGACTGTCCCCTTGGGGCCCACCCCCAGCCCCGGCCACAGCCTCTGTGCAAACCTCTGTTGTGGTTCATGCGTATTTGATTATGTGTCTGTGTATTTGCAAAGCCCCTCGTTGCACACATAGTCACTTCTTATCAGGTGTTTAGTGATCAAAGATGGATGGAAGGATGGATGGATGGATGAGGATGGACGTGGATGGACGTGGATGGATGTGGGTGGACGTGGATGGACGTGGATGGACGTGGGTGGACGTGGATGGACGGGGATGGACGTGGATGGGTGTGGATGGGTGGGTACATGGGTGGAGGGATGGATGGAGGGACCGGTGGGATGAGATGTGTCCGGGAGACACTAGGATCAAAGCTCCCATTTACGAGCTCTACTGTGTGCAAAGCGCCCTAAGTCCTTTAGACGTGCATTTTTGTCATTTACCTCTTACAGTGACCTTATGAGTTAAATAATAAGCCCATTTGCGACAAGAAAATAAGAAGCCCGAGGCCGAGACTGTGTGCTCGATGTCACACAGCCAGAAACCATCAGGCGGACACTCTCGGCAGAGTGAGCGCCCCCGGGGGGCATACCCTCGGCCACCGTGGCTTACAGCCTCCGTGCGGACACACTGCCTTCTCTCTGCGCCTTGGTTTGTTCATCCATGAAATGGGGATGACCGCGGATGACTCTGCAGATTGCATGTGTCAGGGTCGAGCTGGGGCTGTTGGGGCCTCCAGGTTCCCAAGAGCATGTCTTTCTGGGTCCTCTGGCTCATGCCCGTGGGCTACCTCCCCACCCCCCACCCCCGGGAGGAAGCTTCCCTGCATGGCAAGAGCCAAACTACAATGCTTAGTTCGGCTCACTGGTCCCCAGGTTGGCAGGGGCAGTTGGGGGCCCTCTCAGCACACCTCCCTCCCCAGCTGCCTCTTCTCTCCACTGCATCTGCTTCCTTTAGGTTCAAGAGGTCATAAACGTGGCACGTGTCCATCTCATTTTTCTGTTCGGAGCAACAAATCTCCCACCGTGGAAATCCGCGTGATTGCTCTCAGCGGCCTGGGCGCTATCAGGTTGTGCGAGATCCCGGCTCAGGGCCGACCCCAAAGCCACCGGCACCGCAGCTCCCATTCCGTATTTCTGACTGTTCAGGGGGATACGGAGATTCGTCCAGGTTTTCTGGACAAGGGTTGAGAAGGTAGCTTGTTGGCTGAACCGACAGCAGGTGACAATCCTTAGCTGGCCAAACTCATTTCGATCAGGGTGGGCTTCCTGGAAGAGGAGGGATTTAAAGCAACGTTGAAATTAGGGTGGGGACGGGGAGGTAGTCTGCTCGGGGGAGAAGTAGTGAAAGTGGGGTGTTCTGTTGGAAGTGAGAGAAGGAGGAGAGAAACGGGGTGTGTCCGGTGAGCTGCGGCGGAGGCTGCCGGGGGTCCCCGAGGTGCTGGCCACACGCAGCGGGAATCGCAGGGTGGGCGCGGGCCCGGCGGTGTCAGGTCAGCGGCAGCTGGTGGAAGGCGCAGCCAGCGCGGCCGAGCGGAGAGCGGAGAGCAGAGCAGAGCGGTGCTTTCTAAAACAGCCAGGACCTGGGGAATAAATGGCCTTGCTAATTGGCCGTTTTGTTTTTTATGTATTGTTATTAGCAAGATAAAATAACAACTAATCATGTAAGTGTCCTCTGTCTGGAAAATAAATGCTCGTTAAGCACTTGAGTGTTCTTGGCCGCAGGGTCGCAGGGTCGAGCCGCAGCCCTGCCCCAGCTCAGCGGGTCACAGGCTGCGGGTGGCGGGAAGGTCCCCCAGCCAGCCTGCCCTCCGCCACCCCAGGCAAACACCCCAGAGCCCAGGACTGGGGGGGGGGGACGGCGGAGGGGGGCAGACGCTCACTTAGCACCTGCCTGGGGGCGGGGAGGTGAGGCCTGGGCTGGGAGAGGGCCCCACGCCCGCCGGCGCTCCTCGAAGGACCAAGCCGGGGCGCCCCCGCAGGCCCACCTCCCTCCCTGGGCTGTGGAAACCGAACCAGAGACGGGCAGGGACAGTTCGCTGAGCAGAGGAGATCCCGAGATCCCGAGCTCATCCCGACTCGGCCTAATTCGGCTCTTTTTGCAGGCGACCTGGCCAGGTCCCTTCGCGCACACGGCGGAGGACCCTCAGCGCAACCCGGTTCCCCAAGGCTGACGGGAGAGCGCCGCTGGCCAGTTCTTGCCCCGAAGGAAACTCGGGTAGTGCCGCCGTCCCGCGTGGGGCTGCTTCATAACCCCACCCCGCCGCCTCGTTCCGCGTGTCAGCTCGAGCGCCCCTCGTTTACACGCTGTCCCCGTGATGCGTGCGCGAAACGCCCTTACCGGTGGCTGCTTCTGTGATCCGCGGGCTTTATTTGTGTGATTTCTGACCTTTTGACATTTCACGGCGTCAGAAGTGGAATCCAAACACCACTGCCAAGGACTCAGAGGCTGGCGAGCGGGCCGGTGCTGGGCCCCACGGAGCCCACTGAGCCGCTTTCTCGATGACCCTCGACTTTGAGGGGAGCCCTCCCGGACCTGAGCTCTGCTCTCTTTGCATTCCGAGCTCTCAGACCTAATCGTGCGTGTCTGTGTTTTGTTTGCCGAAGCTTCTCGGTTTGTCACACTATTGTGTTCAAAAGGGGCAGGGAGGGCTGGGGGACACGGGATGCCTTGTGTTTTGGAACAGTGACAGAAAACAAGGCCCCTGACAGCTTAGACACCTTGGGAAGCCTAACGACAAAGGTGGACCCCATGTGGTCTGTGCACCTGGCTCCCGGGCCTTTTTGGAAAGGTGAGAACTTCTGGAATTGTAGTGGCCGCTTTAGGGAAACTGTAGCTTATATAAGTCGACGTCAAGGAGCACCCTTAAAAGGAAGGGGTTCGAAGCCTCGCAAAGACAATGGAATGAATCCTTTGGTTGGCATACAGAAGCTTCCGTAGGACAAAACACACAGCTCCGAAAGACGCGTACTTGGAGCATGCAAATAAAAAATCTTTAGTAAGAAACTTTGCCCATCTGTGCAGATAACCTCAATCCACTGCCGGAAGGCAGTTTGGATCCAATATTCTTTTGAGTTTTGTACCTGAGACAGGGCTAAAAAAAAAAAAATTAAGATTTTTAAATTTTTTTATTTGTTGGAG
The DNA here is from genome assembly GCF_018345385.1 of Vulpes lagopus. Classification (NCBI taxonomy): domain Eukaryota; kingdom Metazoa; phylum Chordata; class Mammalia; order Carnivora; family Canidae; genus Vulpes; species Vulpes lagopus. The sequence goes on from NC_054831.1 coordinate 133,965,295, forward strand.
AGAGAGACTCAGCACATAGAGGGAGAGGGAGTGAGAAAGGGAGAAGCAGGCTCCACGCTAGGCAGGGAGCCCCATGTGGGCCTTGATCCCGGGGCTCTGAGGTCATGACCTGAGCCGAAGGCAGACGCTTAACCAACTGAGCCACCCAGGCGCCCTGAAACGTGGCTAAAATTCTTAAAACAAAAGCTCTAAGATCCCTGTTGTGTCTCTGTGTGTCTCCCTGCATGTTTGTGTACATCTAAGCATGTACATATGGTAAAGATGTGTGATCTTTTTCTAACTTTGGATGATATTGCCAAAATTAAGTTGAAAAGGGCTCTATTGAAATGGCTTAAAGAAAATGAGGTGTTTACATAAATCAAGTATACTCAGAAATATAGGAACTAATCCAAATATTTTTCAAATTCACATGACCTGGGATAATCTTTGATAAATAAAAGCTGCTTTAAGCGTGTTGGTTTAATAAAAGCAGGCATGTCTTCGAAATTTGTCAATGAGAAAAATAACTTCAGGTGGTAATTAGCTGTTCAGTGTCTAATCCGAGTGTAATTGTTAGAACCAAGTAATTCAAATAAATATAAATAAAAGTTCATACTAAGTGAAACCAAATAATGGATGTTCATCGAGTATCTGAATCTTTTCCAAATAATAATTAAGTGCTAAACATAAGTTTATCTACTTTTGGCTTTTCGATTTTTTTAGACAGACAAAAGATATTTGGGTCTATTACTAAACATGTTTTGCGCCACACTGAAAAATCTACTATGAGGAAGGATACATTTCTAGAAATTATGAAATGTCTTTTCAAATTATTAACCTACTACAGGATGCTAATATGTGATCATTCAGAAGTACCTGCTTCCTAGTTGTCACTGAAAAGCAAAAATTACTGGTATTTAAATTTATAATCAACATGTAAAAATAAAACTACCAGAAATAACAAGGATGAAAAACTATATCTGAACAGCAGGTAAGAAATATAGAATGTTTTTTTTTTTTTTAATTTATTTATGATAGTCACAGAGAGAGAGAGAGAGAGAGAGAGAGGCAGAGACACAGGCGGAGGGAGAAGCAGGCTCCATGCACCGGGAGCCCGACGTGGGATTCGATCCTGGGTCTCCAGGATCGCGCCCTGGGCCAAAGGCAGGCGCCAAACCGCTGCGCCACCCAGGGATCCCTAGAATGTTTTTTAGATAAGGAGAGGTATGAAGGACATGGGGTTGTTTTGTCTGTTTTGGTAAGGGAAAAAAGAAAGTAATTTTGTCCTAAAGTACAATGATTATTCCAGAATAAGAAAACTAAAAAAAAAACAGGACAAAACCTAAATGGATAGAGGAAATTGCAGAAAGTCCGCGGAATAGGAATTTCGAAGAAGAAATTTAACATGTGGTCAAGCGGACTTAGATTGGAATGGACTTAAATTTTTAAACGAGATAATTCTAGTATCAAAAGTATATTGGTACAAAATTAGGATTTTGTCTTCTCTCTGTTAAACTCACACACAAAAACATTTTTAAGTAATCTCTGCACCCAATGTGGGGCTCGAAACCTCGACCCCGAGATCCAGAGCCACCCGCACGCTCTAGCAACGGGGCCAGCCGGGAGCCCCCGAGCCACAGCGCTTTTAGATTACGGGTCTGCTCTTAATTTTAAAAATTGCAAACAAGGTACCTTTAATGCAACCTGCCTAGGAAACAAAGACTCTACATCTTGTGAAGGTAATTTCCTGTGCTCCAGAACAGGGTCTCGGCAGGTGTTTGACAAGTGGACAAGTTAGAAAAACAAACACGGGGTCTCCTCTATTATTAAAAGACCTAAAGTTTTTTACAACTATGTAACCTTCTGTATTTGCTTTTGAAATCTTCTGTCACTTTAGTTGAATGGGTACCTCAGTATTGTTTCACGGTGACCTGTGATCTCATTTGATCGTGTTTTAAATCTTCTGACAATTTTTTAAAATATTTATTTATTATAGACACAGAGAGAGAGAGAGAGAGGCAGAGACACAGGAGGAGGGAGAAGCAGGCTCCATGCAGGGAGCCCAACGCAGGACTCGATCCCGGGACTCCAGGATCGTGCCCTGGGCCAAAGGCAGGAGCCAAACTGCTGAGCCACCCAGGGATCCCCTCTTCTGACAATTTTAACAAACTTTCCCAAATCAAATTCTGAGTGAAGTAGAAAGAGAAATGTTCACTTGCTTAGGCTTATTGATTATTTAGATTAAGTCGCATGGGAAACATTGTCAAATAAAAAGTGATATGTAGCCTTCTTAGATCATATTTAACCAGGATGTATATACCGTTAAAATAAGTGATTCCGAAATTATATGAAATCCCTAAATATCTCATATATCCTGATACAAGGTTATCGGTCATAATTCCAGGCATCTTAAAATATTATATAATCACAAAACTAACCAAATGTACTTGTCAACTGCATCACCGTGCGTGCGCGTGCACGTGTGTACACACGAGTGTGCATGTGTTGGTGCGCACACGCGTGTGTGAACTCTTAGCAGACCGTTAGCCATGATCATTTTTTATTCTTCTCACTCACAGTCATTGTTTTACTCTTGATTCTTCTCTGAAAATATTAATAATCAACAACAAACATAAGTGTTTCATCTTCAGAGAGGTTCGTGGAAAAGACCCTGACAAGTGCTCTAAAAGGCAGGTTTCTGATAACTTTAAAATCAGTTAAAAAGAAATTTTAAGAAATTTCTAAACTGAGGGTAACAATTTCTGAAATGCTAAACGGAATGAACTGATGAAGATGATTATGATTTTTATTATTTCATTTAAAACATTGCTGGTTCTCTACCGGGTGACCCAGCCAACTGCACTGCTGGGGATTCACCCCAAAGATACAGATGCGGGGGACGCCGGGACACCTGCCCCCCAGTGTTCCCAGCAGCAGTGTCCGCAACAGCCAGACTGGGAGGAGCCTTGGGGTCCTCGACAGATGATGGATGAGAAGCCGTGGCCTGTGTACAGGGGGTGTCCCTCAGCCGCCAGAAACGACGACCACCCAGCATTAGCTTCGACGTGGCTGGAGCTGGAGGGTGTGATGCTGCGTGGAGTCAGTTGGAGAAGGACAATGAGCATATGGTCTCGCTCACACGGGGAATATGACATAGGGGAAGGGATCGCAGGGGAGGGAGGGGAGCTGAGGGGGAAACATCAGAGGGGGAGACAAACCATGGGAGACTCCTGACTCTGGGAAGCAACCAAGGGGCAGTGGAAGGGGAGGCGGGCGGGGGTTGGGGTGCCTGGGTGACGGGCACTGAGGGGGGCACATGACGGGATGGGCACTGGGCATGATGCTGTACGTTGGCAAATCGAATTTCAGTAAAATATTTTTTTAAATAAAAAATAAAAATAAAACATTGCTGGTTCTTTAATATTTTGTTCTCCTTAAAGGACCGCTTTTCCTTCTTTTAAGCGACCTGTAACTTACAGCAATTTGGTAAAATGCAACCAAGGCCAAAACATGTATCTTTCTTCTCCTTAAACTGCTCCCTCCAGATTTTGGAAACTCTTATTAAATAGTCTTATTTTTTTTATATGACAATGTATGTATTCGCATAAGTGCAAGAAAAACCTGTTCTTGTAGCAGGATGTAGTTAGACCAGCGTTTAGCTTGGCTCCCCAGCTCGGGAGGCTTCAGAAGGTCCAGTCCGGGGTTCCAGCGGGGAGAGTTCAGCGCCGACAGCGGGGCGCGAGGGTGGCCCAGTTAGGGGCCCACTCGTGATTTCAGCTCGGGTCATGATCTCAGGGCCCCGCATCCGAGCCCCCATGCTGAACCCCGCAGGGAGCCCCACTTCAGGCTCTAGGCTCCAGGCTCAGCGGGAAGTCTGCTTCTCCCTCTGCCCCTGCCACTCGCTCTCTCAAATAAATAATTTTTTTAAAAGATTTTATTTATTTATTCATGAGAAACACAGAGATGTGTGAGAGAGAGGCAGAGACACAGGCAGAGGGAGAAGCGGGCTCCATGCAGGGAGCCTGATAAATAAATAAATCTTAAAAAGAAAAAGAAGGAACCTATATAGTCAATCAGGATCCTTGCTGCACTTATGCAAATAATCAGGCCACAGTTTGTTGAAACTGGGCTTCATTTGCAAACAAATGAGACCTGCTACCCCTCGTCTTGGCCTTTAATAGAAATGGAGATGATGCGAAAGGGAAAAAGTACGTCCCAGTAACACAGCTGTGTGGGCATCGGACTCTAGTGCCCTTCGTGGTCTTTGAGGTTTTGCCCTCTACCCTATAAATTGGGGCGGATCCTGAATTCTCCTAGTTCCCGCCAATATTTGGCTAGAACTTTCCAAACCAACATCTCCGACTGCTCCCACTCTTCTGACTCGGAATCACCGCGAGATTAAACTGCCCTCCTCCCAACGCCGTGGAAGGTGCACGCGGGCACCCCGATAGCGGCGTCAGGGAGGCCACAGGGCAGCCGTGCGCGGACGCGCTCCGTGCCTGTGCGACGTGGCCGCTCAGAGGTCACCAGAGATGTCCAGGCCACACCCAGGGGCCCAAGTCCGACGGCGGCTTCCGGCCTTGGCTGCAGCTCAAGATGCTCAGAGCCCAACATCCGCAAACCCCAACTGGCTCTTCTCCAAACTCAGAAACTGAATTTCTAATTTGCTTGAACTATTAACCTTTGTTTCTCTTCTGTTTCCATAGAAATGCCTCTCGTGAAGTCACCTGCTTCCCATCTAGGCGAACCGCCCCAGCAACACCACCTCCCGAGACGCAGCGTCGCCGAGTTCCTCTTGCGAAGGCATCGTGTCGCCCCATGACCCCCCAGTCGGCCAGAGTTGGGCCCCCGGGAGTCCCTTTAGATGCTCGGCTGCGGTTTCCTTGTGGTCATCGCACCCCCGCTGCAGCACATCGGATACACCCAGGCTCTAAGCGCCTGTCGCAGCCCCTCACTCGCCAAATGCCAGCCCTCAGCATCGACGAGTGGACGGAAGCAGCAGCAGCCACACGCATGGCGAGGCTGGGGACGGCCCCCGCCCCATGACCCAAGTGGGTGAGAACGCGTGTGGGATTCTTCAGCCTGCCTCCGTCCGCGGTCGTAGCCCAGCACCGTGCGACGCGGGCTGGTCATAGGCTGAGCCTGCCGAGAAAAGGATCGGGCGGGGGGGGGGGGGGTGTCAAAACACAAAGGACAAAGGGACACCAGCCCCGAACACTCCGAACGGATGGGACCAGCGCGGTCTGGCACACGGAGCTCAGCTTGGCTTGTTTTCCCAGACGACCCCGACCCGCGTCATTTCTTGCTTATGCCTCTGAAAGCCATAGGCAGAGCTTAAACTGTTTCCCCCGATTGATACGAGGTCGTGGCCGCTGCTTCCTAGCGTTCTGGAAGATTCCGGCGTCAGAGCCAAGGGCCGCGCAGAGCCAGCAGCCTCGCCGCCTGCACCGGGCTCCGCGCTGGGGCCCGAGCGCCCCGGATTTGCAAACTCCCGGTGGACGCACATTCGGCTTCTAGTAATTACTACTTCTGTGGGTCATTGGCTTTACTTCTGTCGTTTCTGGACTCTGGGCACCTCGAGCCCCCGTGTTCTCAGCCAGACCGGGATCGCCCCCAGAGGTCCCCTCTCGATGGCCAGCGTGAGGCAGGTGCTCTGGGAGGGGGCTGGGTCTCCACGTGACCCTGTCCGCTCGCCCTCCCAGCACGGGCGGGGTGGGGGGAGGTTGAGGAGGTTCGGTTGGCGGGGAAGTGGGGCGATGGAGCCTGGTTGCCCGGGCAACTCCCTGAAGGTCCCAGCCGAGGGCTCGGCTCCCACAGGTGGGGGCTGGTGTTGTCATGGAGACTCCTGGGCAGTGGCAGCATCGCCCGGGCCGAGGGTTGGGGTATGGCCGGCAGAAGGGATCAGGAGCCTCTTGGAATAATGTGGGTGTCAGAGCGGCAGTGTGCCAGGAAAGAAAGTTCCAGAAGACGGTGCGCTCTCCCCCCTGCTTCTCCGTACACACGCACACACGCACACACTCTCTGCCCTGCTCTCCGCCCGCCTCTAGAAATCTGCGGGTGCCCAGCTCTCCTCCGTGCCATGTGGTCCTGTCTCTCCGTCTCTTGGCCCTTCTCTCTCTGCGATGCTGCCGGTTTCAGGCAGAGCCTCCCCGGGGGTCGCCATGACAACTAACCAAGCCTTTGGTCTCCATGGCGACAGGCCCTCAAAGTTATTTTTATTTATTTATTGGGAATTTCAAAGGATTTTCCGCTCGTTGGCCCAGGCCTGGTATTCGGGACACGGCGACGGGACCCTCCCTCTTCCCGGGCCCTGGAAGACGAGAGTAGTGTCAAGGGATTGACGGCTGAGACGCGGCCGAAGGGTGGGCCTAAGGCCCTCGCAGCCGGAGGCCAGGGCCTTCCTGGGTTCTTCCTGCATCTGCCGACGCCTGAGGAGGGTCCGAGAGCCCCCCAGCAGCCACCACCCTGACGGAGGTTCTAAGGGCGGCTTCAGGGGATGGACGGGTAGACTGAGGCATCCCCTGCTTCACTCTAAAGACTAACGGACGCCGATTACAGACACGTACAGAGGGACCCACGGGACGGAGGAGAACGCCAGGCGGAGGGGACATCACGAACGCGCCGGCCCCAAGGTCCTAACGATGCGTGACGGGTGCCACACACTGAGCTCTGGGCTGCCTGGTGGCCACGGCAAAGGAGGCAACAAGACTCGTGGTCCTTAGTGGAAGAGAGAGGGCGGGGGGAGCTGGCCTTGCGGTTCCCCAAGCCTCCGCTGGCGCCTGCTTGTTGGCCCTGCCCCGTCAGTCTGCTCCTCTTCCCGGCGAGCCTACTCCGTAAGCCGTGCCGCGTGACGCCGTGCGACTCACCCCGACCCGGAGCGTGATGGAAACCAGAGGGGGCCCCTGCAGACGGTGCACGTCGCGCAGCACCTGAACGCCGTCTGGAGTGAGAGCCGCTGCGGGTTTTCGGCAGCAGGTGACAGCAGGCCCACCCTGCATCGGCTGCACCGGGAGGAGAACAAGACCCTCTGCGGCAGGACGAACCCCGAGCTGTGCTGGCCTCACCCGGGCCCCTGGTGCCTTTCACCCCGAAGCTGCACCACGGTCACCGTGTCCGTTTAGCCTCCTCGGCGCGGCCATCGGGGCTCCCGCCATCACACGCAGTGTACCCAGCAGGGAGAGTGGGTTCATCTGCGGTTCCCGGGGAGCCCCCAGCGGACACCCCATCGTGCGTCCCGGGCCACATCTGGTCACCTGCTTCCTGTTGACCCAACCGAGGCCAACGGGGATGGGAGGGAGTTTGGTCACAGTGAGTGGTATTCACGCCGACTCACACGGGGATGGGGGTGCGGCGGAAGGGACCCCAGAACAGAGCTGACCACCCGCCCACCGAGGACAGATCAGTGTCAGCGAGGCCCCCGGAAATAAGCCTTGAGATGAAGGCTGAACGTCCTTACGGGGTCTGGCAAGGGAACGGGAAAGCGGGACAGAGAACCTGTGTGGGAAAGCTCTGGAACAGAGACCGCATCCCGGGGGTGTCTGAGCTCGACACGGGGCGTGGGGCTTCGGCCGTCCACGCTCATCAGTCACCGGCTGAGGGTGCCTCTAGGGAAAGGTGACCTCGGGGCACGCGCGGTGCTCTGCACAGTGGGCACAGCCGCTCCGGCAGCCCGGGGGCAGGTGTCCGAGGGGGGTCACGGGCCGGGCTGGCGTGAGGAGCGACGCACAGGAAGGTGCGGGCTGCGTGCACAGAGGCGGCCACAGGGGCGCCGGGCATCCAGCCAACCAACAGCGGCCACCGCGAAAGTGAGCTGCCCCCCCCCCCAAGGTAAGCACCCCGAGGACCCAGAGCCGCTGTGTCTTGTCACAGGCCCCGTTTCCAGCCTCAGCACAGGGCTCGCACCTGCCGGCGCCCGGTAATCACGCATTTGACACGCAACGAACGTTCCAGGCTCCGGGGCTTACGGGCCCACGAGGTGAGCCCCAGGTCAGCATCCTCGGGTCACTCTGCAGCCCCCAGCCCCAGCCACGCGGGTCTTCGGGGTGGGGCGTGATCACCGACTTCACGGAGCAGGGGCTCCCCTTGGAGAGGGCTCCCGGCCTGACCTGGGGGCGCTGAGGGTGGCCTGTGCAGGAGCCGGCTGTCCCCACGTGAAACTACGTGGCCTTGTTGTTCTCGTTATTACGAGAAAAAGTGAATTCAGAGCAGCCCGTGCGGGTGCCTCACCTTCCAAAGGTTTTTGCAGACGTTACGTCGCGCGCTTCTCCCACACGCCCTGCGTGTAGGGCTGTGTCTGTGGCACCGCCGTTGTGCCCGAGGGAAGAACTGAGGCTCAGGAGTGAGTTTCCTTGCTCAAAACCAGAGTCCCGAGGGCTCAGAGCCCCGAGGCCCGATCCTGCACGGGGCGCCCCGGTCACCCCGGCAGGGCCAGCTGCCTCCTGCTGAGACCCCGAGCTCCCAGGGAGGAAAGACCGGCTGACGGGGGGCCTGTGGGAGCCACCAGGGCACTCACAGATGTCCCCTCCTGTCCCCTGCAGGGAACACGCTGAAGCGACACGTTCCCACCCACCTGAGGCCGGACGCGGCCGTGACTGCTTTGGGCCCGTGGACTGGGCGCGGAAGGGACGCGCGTCGCTCCCGAGCAGCAGCTTTGGGAGCAGGTACGTGTACAGCAACGTCCAAGACAGCGGCTGCCCCACCGGGAGGACACAGAGCAGGACCCCAGTGGCCCGCGATGCTGAGCAACCTGGGTGGGAACTAAGCCCCGTGATGTGATGTGACATCCCCGAAATTACTGCATCAGGGCCCAGCCCCGCGTGGCCTCAGACTCTACGGATGGACACGAACAAGGGGAAGGGGATGGAGGGACGGAGGGATGGAGGAAAGAGGGCAGCGGGAGCGACGCCAGCAAGCACCCATGGTCCCCTCTGAGCAGTGAGATGCTTCTGGACCCCGGAGGAATCTTCTAGAAATAGGTTAGGCAAGTGAGTTCCTGCTCAGACCCCCTCCCCCTGCCGCTCCCCCCGCCCACCAACCCTCCCCCCTACCCAGGGCTGCTGAGCTCTGGAGCCTGCCCAGGGGAATCCAGGTGCTCCCGGCGAGACCCCCCAGCTGGGGGGAGGGCAGAGAGGAGGGCAGCTCCCCTCCCACCGAAGGCGTCCAGGCCAGATGAGTAACGCAGTGTAAACGACTCTGGGACGAACTGAGGCTCCGTGCTGCCCCCCATGACACGAACCATAAGGAGCAACGACAGTAGTTCATCTCCCTTCTCTCTAGGGGGGGGCGTGGGGAGGGGCCGTGGGAGGGCCGGACGCAGGCTCCCCTCAGCAGCTGGGCTGCAGGCCGCTCACACCTGCTCGGCCTTGGGGACAATCCAGGGGGCACAGAGGAGAGGGTCCGACTTCCCTTCCTGGGAGGGGCCGGGGGCAGGGAGAGAGGAGCCGGGAGGGATGGGGGAGGAGCGGGCTGTGCATTCCGGCCTCACTGGTTCATCCGGAGGTCGGAGGTCGTCGTCTGTTGTCTGTCTAGGACAGAGGGTCGCTGGGGCCTGAGCTGCAGGTGACAAACTCGCATCCGAGCAGTTCCCGCTGCTGGACAGCGCAGGGACCCACGGCTCCGGGGACGCTCCCGGCCTTTCCTGCCACCCAGCAAAGGACATACACGTGACCCCAGAGGGAAGCCCGGAGCTGCTCCTGCAGTGCCGCTGTTTATGTGTTGACACGAATGTCTGTCTCACACTCGGGCAGCGCACCGAGGACCCTAGGGACACAGGACTGTGCCCCCGCAGCACACGTCCGCCCGCAGCATCAGGGGCCCCTCGGGCTGCCCACACTCGTGTCCCCTGGGCCAGCCTGCGGGTCCCTGGGCGGAGGCTCGACCCTGGGGCCCTGAGAGCGGCTGGTGCACAGGAGCCCGGCCTAAGCCCCAGACAGTGCCCTGGAGCCACGAGCGACCAGCGACGAGTGGACCTTTGGCAGCCGTGCTTCCAGAGGCTTCCAGAGGCTTCCAGAGACTTGTGCCCGCTGGAAAAACAAAGGAAAGCCGATCCCAAAGGTCACACACCCTAGGGGGCTGCTTATGCAACGTTCTCGAAACATCATCACCTAGGAGAAAAGACCTGAGGCCGCCAGGGGTCAGGGGTGCGGGTGGGGCTGTGGGTCCAGGCCGTCCTACAAGGGCCACACGGGGATCCCTGTGCAGCGGAGCCGCTCTGCATCCGACGGGACTGGGCATGAAAACCCCCAGGTGTGATAACGTTGCACCAACACACACGCAAATCGGCGCCTGCAAACGGCCGGATGTACTGACCTGGGTGCCTGGGGCTGCGCCGACGAAACATGCTCCCGGGGGAGAAACCGAGGCAGAGCAGGCGGGGTCTCTCCTCCCTTTGCGCTGCAGCTTCCGCATCTACGATCCCGTTGAAACAAAAGGATGAACAGCTCCTTTGAGCCCCGCGAGGGACCGAGTCGTCAGAACGGGACCCGCTGCAGCTCGGGCCCCCCCCAGATTCACCTCCGGCACAGCGACCCTGGCTTCCCTGCCCCGGGTCACGGCGGTAACGCGTTCCCACGGGGGCAGCAGGGGGGTGCAGGGGACAGCGACAGTCTCCAGACACCCCCTGCACACCCGGGACCCCCGCCGGTACACCCACGGGGGGGACACAAGGGGAGGACAAGGGGGTGGGGGGACACCCCTAGGACGCGAGCTGCCGGCGCTGGCCGCTGTTGTGCACGTTGGTGGCGTGGGACCCCGTGACCCCAGCACCCCGGCGGGTGCCCAGAGTTCTCTATGGCTCAGAATGAACGTGTTACGTGGGCACTCTCTGGCCTGACGGGCGTCTGCCTGTCCTCAGGCCGCGCAGGTCCCGGGAGGTGACAGCTGCCTTGCGTGTCCGCTGAGCGCAGGACGGCCGAGGGCGCAGAGAGCAGGCCCCACACCCTGAGCCCCGCAGCCGCCGTCCTCGCGGGCCGCCCAGCAAGGCCGCCTCCCAGAGAGGTCAGTGGGGCCCAGCTCCCGTGGCGGGAAGGGGCACAGCTCGGATTCGCTCCCAGGCCGGTGTGACCTCGGAGACCCCGCTCTCCACGCGAGGCCCGGCGGCGTCAGGGCTACGCAGGCCCCCAGCTCCCAGTGCACCCGGCTCTGGGGGCATCGGCGCAGGCCCGACGGAGGCCGCGGGATGTGAGCGCCTGGGGTGGAGGGGCCCGGGCTCCGCGGGGGAGCCAGGAGCCCCCAGAAGCCAACCCGGGGTCCGTGGTTCCCCGCCTGGCCGGATCCCACTCCGTGGGAGGCAGAGCGCTGCTTCGCCACCTCCCGTCCGGGCTTATCTTGGGAGACGCGGAGAGCACGAGGACCCCCGTGGACCAGGAAGCGAGAGATGACACAGCGCAGGGATCGAAACCTGCAGGGCTCCCTGTGCCGTGCGGAGCGTCCCCCAAGCGCTGCTGCGATGGCTCCATGGGGCAGCCGCCCGCCCCCCAGCCCGGCCTCGGGTCACCAGGAAGCTGCGTATTCAAGACAAGGGGGTGGGAAAGGCAGGGCGAGCTGGGGAGCCGCGAACCCCCAGCAGGCTGCGCTGGAATACAGCTCTGGGTGGGAGTGAAGGGCTGATACGGGGGGTTCCCGACGCGCCCACCTGCAGGGGACGCCCCGCCCATCTCCCCCCACCTGTACCTGCCCTCCGGCTGCGGACCTCACGGGACCCTCGGATCAGCCCTGTTCCGTAGGCAGGACACCGCCGGGGGCCGAGCGTTCCTGGGGCCACCCGCACGGGCGCCTCCGTGTCGCTGCTCCGGACAAGCCTGGGTCTGCAGAAGTTCAGGAAGGCAAACACCCAGATCCCAAAGCAGAGCCTCGTTCATCGGTGTCCACGAGGCTTTCCGAGGGGTCTCCCAACAGTGACCGCCGGGTGGGCTGGTGCCGACCTTCCTCGGAGAAGGGGTCGCGCAGGTCAGGCCGGCCGTCTGTGTCCTTCCGGTCATCCCAGCACCGGAGGTGGGACCCACCTTGCCACGTGGCTTCGGGGACAGGCCCCTAAGTGTGCCCCCGGCGAACCCCAGAGGCGCCACCGGCGGGCCCCCGTCCCCGCACACGGCAGGGACCAGCAGGGCCGCCCAGCTCCACGCAGGGTCCCGGGACCTCCTGGGGCTCAGCGGGCTGCTGGGGCCAGTGTGCGTGCGCCCAGCCGGGCCCCGGGGCTCGGACCGCCTGCCCCTCAGGCTGCGCAGGCCCCTCCGTAATTGGAACGCCAGGCCGCACCTGCCGACGATTTTATCACACTCCGTATAATGTGTAAATACCATTAAGTCAGACAGATTCTCTCATTAATTCTCGGGCCCAGTGACAGACTAGGAATTAACACAATTGATTTTCCGGTCCCCGCTCATTATCAATCATCCCCCAGAACTTAGTCACATTTCATCTGCTCCACCTGGGCCCCAGCGTCTATTTGGAGGCTTCAACATGTATTAAACTAATAAAGAGCAATGGGCACCGCCGTGTCAGCCCCGGAAACAGGTGGGGATGGGCAAGGAAACAAATCTTGGGCGAGAACAGTTGCTCCCGGGGCTTCTAGGTGGGGAGAGTGGGCCGGGCACTCGAGGGCACAGTCCCGTCCCCCGGGGCACTGGCCTGCGGGTGCCCAGGCAGGGGCGGCGGGAGCTGTGCGGATTCTGAACCCCCGAGTGACGCACCGCCCCCAAAACCTCGTGGCTGCTTGCCCAGGGTCCTGTGGGGGGCGGGGGTCTCGGGCTGGGCCTCCCGGACGCGCTCATGAGCGTCAGCTGGCGGCCAGAGGACCTAACACGGGCCTCGCGCACACATGTGGTGGATGGCGCTGGGCGTCCGCTGGCCGGGCCGGGCCCCGAGCTGTGACAGCCCGTCTCCGCGTCGTGCAGCTTCTGGCCCCTCAGGACGCCCAGCAGGGCTCCGGCCAGGCCCGGGGAGGAGGGCAGAGGGGCGAGGGCCCGGCCTGCGAGCGCTGCTTCCACCGGATTGTCGGCCGAGGGAAGCCGGGGATGGACCAGATCTGCGGGGATGGGAAAGGGACCGAGCCTGCTGACAAGGACGCTGGAGCACACGCAGACGGCAGGGGTGTTGCACCCTGGGGCCGCGGTCGCCAACCGGGCCTTCCCCCGGGGGGGCGGCTCCTTCCTGGCCCTGCAGACCCAGAGGAGGCGGCTCCCCTTTGGGACCTGAGCGGTCCCCGGCAAAGCGGCGGCGGAGCGTGCACCCCGGCACCTGACCACCTGGCGGCAGGCGGCCGACGCGGAGCCAAGGGACGAGGGGCGAGGGAGGAGGTGACCCGGGTCACATTCCCACCACTGCCTCAGTCTGACTTCTCTGCCACCCGGAAGCTTCCGGACCGTTGTCACTCCAACGCGGGGACCTGCATCTTCAGGGGCTGCCCCTTAGCGTCGGCGGCAGCACGCACGTCGCGGGAGCCAACCTGGCGCAGACGAACACGGGCTGCCTGCCTGTAACCCGCTCATTCCAAACTCGGGTCGGAAGCCGGGGCGCGCCACCCTCCGCTCCCTCCTGCCTGCGCCGGCTCTCCCTGCGAGGGATCATTTAGGTCCAGGGACGTAACGGGGCAGCACTCGTCGCTACCTGACAAAGGGCTTTTGGGGCAAAGGTTCCTCGAGGCGCGAGGCACACTGAGCAGCGCCGGGCTCTCGCGTGTGCGCTGCCTGGGCCCTCCCCGAGGGAACGCACCTGCTCCGTGTGAGCCCCGAGGCCGCTCCAACTGCTCTCCTGACCTCTGACACCCCGGATTGGCTTTTAAAAGTCTATCTGGAGGGGCCCCCGGGGGGGCTCGGCCCGCTAAACGTCTGCCTTTGGCTCAGGTCGCGATCCTGGGGTCCTGGGGTCCAGCCCCAGGAGCGGCTTCCTGCTCAGCGGGGGAGCCTGCTTCTCCCTCGGCTCCTCACCCTGCCAGTGCTCATTCGCTGTCGCTCTCGTCTCTCAAATAAGAAAAATCTTAAAAAAAAAAAAAAAAAAAAAGACATATTCGAGGAACGTGTTTTAAAGAGGCCGACGTGCCCGGACGTGGGGAGGCTCGGTCCCTGCCTTCAGGGCTGTTGGATCGGGAGCCCCTGCTCGGGGGCGAGGAGATGACTTTCCAACTTCCCAGGCCTCCTGCCCATCCTAAGCCTTTTGAGCGTCATCCTTAGGGCAAAACCCTTTGCCTGGGAGAGCACCTATTGGGCCACGACAGGCCTGAGCACGGGAGCAGGGGTGGGTGGGGGTGAGCGTGGAGGGGCGCGGAAGGGTCTGGGGAGGGAGTCAAGAGCCACCGGAGGTGAGCAAGCCTTTGGGGCTCTGGCTGGATTCCTTCCGCTTCCCCTGGATGATGTTCCTCGTCTAACCCCTGGGCGCGTGGGGGTTCGGGGCAAGTGTCGGGGGCGCACTCATGCTGGTGTGGAAGGCGGGGGGGGGGCATTAGCGCCTTGGGAACTATTCCTCGGACCCTCCCCAGTGCTTCTCGGAGCAGAAGCAGAAGAGAGCGTGTGGCCCCCCCTCCCCCGGCTCCGGTAGTGGGTAAGCCCGTGCGCTCACCCAGAACCACCCCTGGATAATAATTGTCTTAACGGAAACCATTTCAAACGAATTCTAATGTGCCCTAATTAGGTGACTCTTCTAGAAGTTCTGCTCCAGGGAGGTGAAGTAGGTTCTGAATATTAAGCAGTAAGAGGTGACGGAGGGCGCCTCTGCCTGGTGGGCGCCTCCCCAGTTAACGAGCTGCCTAATACCCACCAGGTAAAGAGGGTGGCACGTCAGCGCTTCCGTCCCGCCTTCCTCCTTCAACTCTTCAGGGCGGACCCGGGCACTCCCTGCCCCTGGAAGTGGGTGGCTGGGGGCCCCGAGCGCACCTGGGATGGGCCCCCGGCCCTGGCAGGTGGTGGCAGGAGGCAAGGCAGCAGGGACTCCGGGGCGTGGGTCCATCTCCACCCCATCTCTGCCCCTTCGACCCCGCTGAGCTATGGGGGAGGCACCCGTGGGGACAGAGAGGGCCCGTCTCTGGGCTTCTGGGGTTTGAGGGTCAACAGGGCATAAGTTTCCCCGCACTCCAGCGGGGAGCAGAAGGGCCGGACTAGTTCTTCCGTCCTACCCTGCGGTCTCAGCGGAGCGGGGCCACCAGCGATGCTCAGGGCCAGGTCCCTCTAGGATCTGCTCTCCTGCACCCCCGATTTTCTCACAGCCCCTCGGGCCTCCCTCCCGGGGCAGCAGCCCAGGGGCTGGACATCTCTCTTCTCATCCGTCTCCAGACAAAGCTCATCCACCGTGTGTGGCATGCATTTTGGGCCCCGTCGTCGCTCTCCCTGTGACGGGCAGGTCCCCCCCCAGCCCTCCTCAGTTTCACACTTGTATCTTGGCGGGGGCCTCTGGGAAGTAGATGCCTTCATCGGGAGGCCCGCCTGATGGCAGGCAGGGATGCCGCCGTGCGGGCAGGTCGCTGCAGAGCTATTTCTGTGCAGGAGAGCCTCTGGGCTCCCATCAAGTCAGAGCCGCGGTGACCTGAGGATGTTCTGCTCTTCCGAGAGAAGTTCCTGCCGGCAAACCACTGTGCTGCTCCCAGAGCTCGGCTAAGCCTTTAAGAACGTGCTCAGCAGATGGATGGATGGGTGGATGGGTGGATGGATGGATGGGTGGATGGATGGATGAATCCCAAACAAGAATAGGACTCAGGACCTCGGTCCCATCAGCCCTTGACCTCACCCAGCCTCCCAAAACCTGGAAGTGGAGGCAAAAGGCCAGGGGCGCCCCCGACATCAGCCCGGGAGACGAACACCCTCCTCCCGGAGCCAGCCGGTGGCACCCGCCAGCCCTGGAGCCCGCCGGCCGGGGAGGCCCTCCTGCCCCACTCCCCCCCCACTCCCCCCGCCTCCCATGGCAACAGCCCAGAATAGATGCCTGATTCCGTCCCCAGTTCTCCACCCCCTTTCTGCGCTTAAGTGCTTGTTGGGGACAAAGGAACAGAACTGAGGACAAGAACATCTGTTTTTCCAACAGGCGGGGACAATGCGGACCTGGGGGTGGAGCCCTGCAGCTGTGGAAGCACCTGGCACTTGACGGTTTCTGTGACGGTACCCCCTGCACCACCCCCCGCACTCACCCCCACCCCCCCAACCCCCTGCCCCCTCTGCCTCCCGCGTGGCCCGGGCCCTGTTTCGAGCAGCTGGGACCCACCAGTCCTCCCGACCCCGGGTCAGGGCTGGCCCACTGTAGGGCTCGCTGGGAAGAGTCACGGGACCTGCCTTCCCCAGTGGGGCTGCAGCTTGGCGACCGTGAGTGGCCGTACCCGCCCGGGGCCGTGGAGAGCAAGGCACTGACCCTGCTGCCCGAGCCCCAGTCTGCTCGGCTCTGAAATGGGGACATTGTAACCGCGTTGCAGCACCGCTGCGTCAACACATGTGGGGGCCCCTTCCGGGTCCCACCGCAGCAGGGCGGGGACAGGCTCCGGCCTAGGGAGGGAGGGATGGCTGGGCTGAGCCCTGGGTCACTCGGCACACAGTGCGGGTCACCCAGGCCTTCCCGAGCCGTGGGGGCCCCGAGACCCTGTGTGGGGCACCCCCCGACCCGACCCCTTCTGTGTCCTCCTCTGGCAGCTGGGCCAGCGGTGCAGGGGGAGCTCAGGGCAGCGCCGAGGGGAGGGGGGAGCAGGACGAGGACCATGGGGCACAGTGGCAGCAAGACAGCTGTGGTTCCTTCGACATTTTTAAAGAGATTCAAATTCAAGATGAGATTTATAAAATAACAACAACCCATCGTGCTTTCTCCCCTTCACTAGAAAGGAGAAGTGTTGGAAATGAGATTTTTTAACCAAACGAGCGCCCGTCCAGGTCTGCGTCCCCGGCCCCGCGGCCCTGAGCTCGTCCGTCACCTCGGAGCCCGCACTGCCGGTTTGCTGAGCAGCTGCAGGTGGGCCGCGGCCACCCCCCACCCCTGCTCCACCTCAGGGCAGCATCACCCAGGCAGCCACGGGGTTTCCAGGGGACCCCCCCAAAGGGTGGCCCAGCTCTGGGCAGCCACCGACCCTGGCAGGGGTGCTGGAGGGCCACGGGTCACAGCGCTTTCCCAGTTGACCAACTGGGGTCTCTGCTCTTCTCCATCCCTCCTCACCCCCCTCACCCTCCCACCCCCTACCCCCTACCCCCCCACCCCTAGGAGAAGGAATCGCTCTCAGTACAGAGGCCCCACTGGGCCCCCCCTCTGATCTAAGCTCCGGCCCCGGCCCGGCCCGCAGCCCCGCTCTCAGGGGCTCAGACCCCGCGGCCTCCTCCCTCCTCCCCGGAAGGCACGGAGACTGGGTATCTGGTAATTGAGATTGTTTAACAAGGTGTCGCTCGTTGCCTTGGGTTCCATTAACTCTCGGCTCTTCCTGAACACCCAGAATAACAATCACCCTGCTGGAGAAGGGGCAGAGGGCCCCCCCCCGCCCCACGGAGCGCACACGTGCACGTGGGCACATTTTTTTAATATGCTGACGACCTGATGACGCTGACTTCAGACCTTTCCTGAACGTCCTTCCATGGAGAAGTCTGGGGGGGCCCAAGGAGGTGGTGTTGCCTCTGCGCGGTGCACGTGGGGGAGGGACCCCCTTAAAGGGTCGGTCACCCAGCTTGCCAGCGACACGGCCCGGACTTGACCTCACTCAGAGCTGTCAGGCTCCAGGGTGACGGGAGGACAGGACGCCTGCCTGCCTGCCTGTCCTCCCTCCGGGGAAGGGCCAGGTGTGTCTCAGTGCTGCCCCCCAGCTAGGGAGGCTTCACCCCAACTCCAGGCGGCAGTCAGGGCACTAGGGGCCGCCCGCACCTCAGCTTCCAGGCAGCTACTCACCCTTGTGCCCACCTCTTCCTAGAAGCCCGATCACAGGTCCTCAGCGCCTCCTCCGGGAGGCCCTCCTGGAAGCCTTGCTGACTGGCTCCAGTGAGCACCCCCTTCTCTGTCCCCAGAGCACCGTGGCTGCCAGTGTTTATTCTTTAGGGGACACGCATCAGCCCCGTCTCACTGAGTCTCCTGAGGCCTGAATGCTGGGTGACCACTGGCCCCGGGTGCCCCCAGCCACGTTCTGGGGGAGGAGTCACCCCCCGGTTCCCAATCTCCGCACCCTTAGCCAGTGGCTGGGTGGGACCTGTGAGGAACGCAGGAACGAGCACGGGCCAGTGGGCGCAGGAGTAGAAACCCACCCGGCCGGGCCTCCCCGTGTGGCCGCGACCCAGGGCTGAGAGACTGAGCAGGGCAGGTGAGGCAAGCTGCTGGACTACTGTCCCCTGGAGCCAGCCCCGGAGGTGGGGGGCAGGAGTGGGGGGCACAGGAAGGGACGGGGGGGGGCAGGGGCATGGGAGGGGGAGGGCAGGGGTGGGGGGCACAGGAGGCATGGGGAGGGCAGGGGTGGGGGCAGGGGCACGGGCAGGGACGGGGGGCATGGGGGACACGGGAAGGGGACGGGAGGGCAGGGGCTGGGGGGCAAGGGGGCAGGGGAAGGGGAGGGGAGGGAAGGGTGGGGGGCACGGGAAGGGACGCTGCTTGAAGCCCATAGGGCAGCCGGCCAGCACGGGGCCTCCTCTCCCTGCTGCAAGCCCTGCCAACCGCCCCCCATCAGCCTGTCCCCCGCATCAGCCTGTGTCCGCTTCCCCGATGTCCCCTCCCGGAACTGAGTCCCCAACGTACCAGGGGCTGCGGGCACACGACGGAGATGAAAGGGACCAGGTCTGCACCCACCGCGCCTCCGTGGCTTCCTCGCCGGGACCCCGGGGAAGCGCCATCAAGTCCCTGAGCCCGGTTCCTCCCTCCTGCAAGAGGCCTGAATGCCTCGGCCGCGGGCTGTTCCAGGAACGTGGTTTCGCTGGATCGCAGCCGCCTCACGCGGGGGCTTCGCTGTGGCATCGCTCAGTCACCCGGCAGACGCTCACTTACGTGCAGGCTTCCGCGTGAGGAGAAGAGGGCGGGGTCCTCAGACCCTGCGAGTCCCTCTGTCCCTTCCAGTCCCGGCCCCGAGGGCCACCAGCTGTCCTCCCTGCTCAGGGCCAGCCGGGAGGTGCAGCGGCGCAAACTCTCACCCGGGGGACGGCCCTGGAGGGCCCCCCGCCCGCAGGGGACAACCGGGCGCCAGCACCTGCTGACCTGGAGCCGTATGGTGCTGGCCAGGCCTGCCGCCTCCTGGGGACACGGACCACAGGCATGTCGGCGGGCTGGGGGCACGGGGCAGGGATGCACAGGGGTGAGGGCGTGGACGCGGGGCGCCTCTGGATGCACGAGCCCCCTGGTACACCCGCACCAGCCTCCCTTTCCGCCCAAACCTGTTTGAGAGCAAGTGGTCGAGACCCTCCCAGAGCCCTGGGGGCATCCGGAGGGTCAGGGCGCTGAACGGGTCCCTGCCCTGCGATGAGAGGCTCCCCCCAGGGAGCCCCGAGCAGGGGCCCCGGGAAGCCTGGGCTCAGCCCCGCCCCCTCTGCAGGCGGGGACCCGACGTGGGTTACGGGGCCGCCGTTGGCATCCCGGCAGGCCTGGGGCCCGTAAGGAGGAGGCTGACAGTCCATTAGCCGCACGGTGGTCCGCGGGGCTCGGGGGACGGGGGCGGCCTGCCATCCACCTCACTTCAAGGGCAGCATCAACTGTGCGTGCGTGCGCGCAAGGGTGTGCAGGTCTCTAAAAAAAGGAGAATCAATCACAGCTGTGCCGGTTAAAATTGGCACAGACAACAATCTGACATCACAGAGAGGAAACGGTGACATAGTTCTTGTCCTCTGTCCCCCTGACCTCTGGGGCCCAGGGAAACGGAAGAATCATACAGGACTGGGACGTGCTTAGGCCCTTCTGGTCCCCCCGTCTCTGACGTGCAGCACTTTGCTTCAGCGTCTCTGACAAGCTGTCCTCTCACTTGAATGCCTCTCGTCACAAGGAGCTCACTGCCCCCGCGAGGCCTCCACCATCCCACCTGCCGATTCTCCTAATGTCTAAAGGTTCTTCCTGCCTGAGAGCTTAACCTTGGGGCCACATGGCGTCTACCCATTGGTCCTAGGTTTGCCGTGGGAAGTCACACACACACACATGCAGCGGCCTTGCCAAGCCAACAGGGCTTAGGGGCCCTCCCCAGCGTGCCCGCTGCTCTCTTGGCAAGACCTGGTCTGTGAATCACATCTTCAAAATGCAGCTCCTGTCCTGAGCCACGTAAAAATCTCTGCTGCAGCTGTGACCAGTGTGAAAACACACGCGCACACGTGCACAAGGGCACGCGGAAATAAAGCCCCCCCGACTGCATTTTCGTCCGTCTCTCATTTCGTGCCACACCGTCAAACGCTCTGCAGAAGCCCGAGCGTACTACATCCCCGGCATGGCCTCGGCCCGTCCCCATATTGACAAGAAAACCTAAGGCAAGAGCGGAGCTCGGAAAGGGAGCCAGCCCGCCAGGTGTGACCCAGCTAACAGGGACAGGCGGGACCCGCGCCTTCCTTGTTCTGGACGTTGGTCGCCTGCTAATTCGGCCTCGGATCGCATTAACCTTCATGGGAGTCAGACCTCGTTACTGATTCACACTGACCTTCAGGCCAGGTTAACAGGCTCGGGCTTTGGTGAGCGTGTTTGGATACAAGATTAACAGAGGCGTTAATAGTTGCCAGCAATGAGCCCCTGACCCTCCACCCCCCTGAGATTTTGTGCAAAGGTCCAACAGGATGGGGAGGGGAAGCAGGGAAATGCTTCGAACAGGGGAGGTGGACGAGGTAGATGGTGGAGGGAACAGGCGCTTCCCCGAGACCAGGCAAAACGGGGATTGGGTGGCAGGAATGAGGGCCCTCCAGGCACACGGGACTCCAGCAGGGAGCACCTGCTGGCAGGGGCATTTGGGCGCTTCCAGAACAATGCCTCAGAGGCGAGGGTGGATCCCAGGGCTGAAGGCCAGCATGAAGCAGAAGGGAAGTGAGCAAGTAGAGCCAGGGCCCAGCCAACACCCCTGGCTCCTGCCCCCTGGGGACCCAGGAGCCCAGAGGGATGGGAGTGGCCCCAACGGTGACTGAGGCTGAATCTCCAGCCACCACACTGGAGAGCAGAATAAATCAGAAATGAAGGCACCTGATACCGTACCCCAGGCTCGTTGATAAAATTCATACCGACCACGTCTGCTGCTGCCATGCCGTGGCTCCCCCCTTCTGATGTCATACGGCTGATTTTGGGGACCCAAGTATATTTATATGCACCCATGCTGAATCTCTCCTTTGACCCATCAAAGTGGGCTTTTGATTTCTGAGGATCCTAACGGTCAGCCATTTATTAAGCTCTTCCTCCAGGGTTTACAAGCCCTGTGATTTGGGCTAATTCCAGTCGTTGACCACAGGCATTGGGCCCAGCCAGCGAAGGGCGGAGGGCAGGCTCCCACGGGTACTGTGGGCCTCCTCGCCCATCGGCACGACACCCTGACCAGCCAGCTCTCTCCCACAGCGTGTGGTCTCCTGCAAATTCCTCTGGCTGGACGGCTATCCACTCTGCATATCTCTTTCTTCCCAGGACATAGTGTCAGATGCCTAGCCGAAACCCAAACGTACTCTACTACGTGTCCTCCATCCATCAGCACGGCGACCCTATTAAGAAGAAAGAAAAATGAAAGGAGCTCAGGACAGAGGGAGTGAGGTTAATCTGGCCTGGCTGGCTCTGAGCAGTCCCTCCTGCCTTTCCTAAAGGCTCATCAAATCTGGTCAAACCCTACCCAGATTCATCACCGGAGATCAGGGGCCGCACCCCCCGCCCCACCCCCACCCTATGTCCCCAGTGCTCCTGGGCTGGTCTCCAGAAGATTTATGGATCCGAGTTCACAATAATATAAGAAGTAGGAGGAGAACAAAGACAACGGATAAACATTGTTTTTATTAACAAGTCTAAAGAGAACTTCATTGAATCAGGGGGTGTCATATAAAGTATGGTGACCTGCATATAAAACCAGGCACTAAACTTGGCCTTTTAGAAACATTTATTTATAAAAATATGCATTAAAATCTGTACCACGATGCAGTGCAGAGGCCGACACCTCCCAACGTGAGAGCTCACGAAGGTGGGCCTGGTCTGGGGATGCAGGGAGCTCTGGTCCTAGGGCCGCAGGACGGAGCCCCGTGTGACAATGGCCTGCTCTCAGGGGAGACACGAGAGCCCCTCTTTGAAGGCAGGACCCCTGTGAACACCACGACGCCACGGGCCTGGACTATAAGAAAAATGGTGCTGGGAGGAATGGCAGGAGAGGAGGGCTGTCCCTCCTTCCTCGCTACTGGGCTCTGACCACCACTCGAGGACTCTGGGTCTCTGCAGACAAACCACCTTTAACTTTGGAGGAACGTTTATAATTTCCAAGTATGTTTTTTCCGAGAAACTAATTCTAACTCCAGGACCCAAATCATAATTAGCCTGATTTTAAGGGGTAAGAACCAGTTCTTGTCTTTTCGGCGGCCGAGATCCTGAAACGCCAATCAGAAAGGCAATAATCACAACAGAAAAGGATAATGATGATGGTCTCAACGTATTTCAGGCTTGGACCAAACACAACGGAGCGACTCTGGCCCAGAAATCCTACTTTGCAGGCAGTGAAGTGAAAAGCAGCTACGAGCAGCGTTGGAATTCCCGCATTCTGGGAGCAAAAGATCTTTGCACAAGGCAGCTTGTGCCCTGGGGAGAAGCAGGGTCAATACTGCGCATCTGTCTCCAAAGAGGAAGACACGGTGCCTTCCCTGGCAGGGCCTGCCACTCTGGCTGAACGGGGTCAGGCCTGCGTCTATCGGCTTATTCGTTCACGGATGAGTGGACCTCCCTGGTCTGCTCGTCCTGTGGTTCTGTGGGAGATGACAACTGTCCCCAACTCAGCTGCTAAGCCGCTACCCAAATAGGCTCCACGGATGGGAGACGCACAGATGGGAACCTGACAGATATGGGGGGCCCACGGGAGCACGAGGAAAGGTGATGGGTGGGGAAGAGGCTGCCCGGGGGTGCTGAGCGGTCCACAAGGACAGCAGTGCTCTAGGATTCCAGGGCTCCTAATAGTTACTGAAAGGGCTGGAGTCCTTCCTGTCATTCCAGTAGATTCTACAAAGGGAAAAACAGCAGCCCTACCAGCTTCTGTCCACAAGCAGAGTGATTTTCTCAGCTGCCTCCAGGGCGAGCGGCTGTTCCCTCCCCAGCCCTCAGCTTGACGACCTTGCTGCCGCTGACCTGACACTTCTCTTCCACTGTGGCAGCAAGCAAAAGGAGAGAGAAGGACAACAGTGTCCGAATCACACCCCAGGCAAAAAGCTGGAGCCGCGTCAGGCTGTTAATGAGGGACTTTCTCGAGCAGCATAATTCAGGCCCAAGTGCTCAGGGTTTGAGACAGATGCGCCGCGTCCCTGGGGCCTGGCTCCGATCACCAGCGCATCCTGCAGGACCACGCCTCCAGGAGGACGCCTACCGGGTGAGTGGGGCAGCAGGAGCCCAGTCACTGGGCCTTCCCACGCGGGGCCAACCTGGAGGCTCCTTCACCAAGGCTTAGGGCCTTCTAATAAATATACTTTAAAGTGACCTAACAACACCCCCTAGTGGAAATTATAAATAAAACAAGGGCCAGGCATCCAGTTCAACTTGCGGTAAGAGTGGTTTCAACAGTCACCATAAAATGGAGTGATACAGAAACAAAACCTTATCTTTAGAAATATGATAACAAGAAAGGTGAAAGGTTAGAAGCCAACCTTAGGCCTCTGCCTGCCAAATCACCCTCCCTCCTGATTCTCTGCCTTCCAGAAACACATTCTAAGGCCAGGGGACAGCGCGGGGCAGGGGGGCGTCCCCTGTCCCCTTACAGTTTGGGCAGACTGCCCGCTGGGGCCAGAATGATGCCAAAGACATAGAAGAGCCCCAGCAGGAGGTTGAGTTTGGCAGTCCTCTGGGGCAGCTTGTTGAAAGTCTGGCTGCGGAACTGTCGCTCCAGGGAGAAGGCCATGGGAATGGTGAGCAGCGGGAGGGCCAGGCTGATGCTGCAGCGTGTGGCCAGGATGCTGAAGATCAGGTATGGCAGGAAGAGCAGCGTGTTGTAGAGCATGTAGGAGAGGGTGGGGCCGATGAGGATGGCGAGCGTGACGATGCCCGCCTCCCTGTCCGACTCCATGTCCCGGGTGTTGTTGGAATGGAGAATGGCCTCGGTGCTCAGGGCGAGAGGGATGGCGTAGACCAGTGGGAAGACCGCCAGGGACCCCACCTGCACAGCGTAGGCGAACATCACAGCCAGCGGGCCAAACGTGATGAGGATGACGAGGTCTCCCAGAGCCACATACTTGAATCCAATTCCTACGGCCAGAAAAGCCAGAGAGTTGGTGTGAGATCAAGGCCTGGAAACGGAGGGGCCGTTCCTCAGTCCCAAGGCAGGCTACTCCTGGCCGGGAGCGCAGAGTCCTCGGGTGGAGGGCAGGCCAGTCCGTGAGCTCTCTGCCCTCCAGAGCAAACGTGACCTTGGCTCCAGTGACACAGCTCTGGCCTTCAGCACCCGCTTACTTAGGCTTCAGAGTCACCCCCAGTGTCCCTTCCCGCTCCCCCCAGCAAAGTCCTGCAACACAGAGCAGTGGGTTCCCTCTACACACGGGGTCCGACCCGAGAGCCAGCAAAGGATCTGGAAGGTCTTATAATCCCGTCCCCTGGCTTCTTTCTCCTCCACCACCCCCTGCAGGACAGGCTTCTGTCCGTCAATCCCTCACAGAGCCCCCGCCGGGTCTCATACTTTTCTGCCTCCGTCTTCCACAACCTCCAGGGAGATCTGGTTTTGAAGACCCCCAGGGAATCTTGGTGACATCTCAGGGTGACCAAACTCCACATAAAGCAACTTCCAACCACGATGACGAGTAAAACAGCTAAGACGACGAAGTTCCAGTGCTGCTTCCCCTCTGGCTCCCCTGAACTCACAATGACGTCCCCCCCAACTCTTCTTCCTGCACTGCCAACCCACTTCAAATCCCGGCCAAACCACCTGGTTCAAACCTGCCCAGTTCTCCCCAGCGATGCCACTCCAGAGGACCGCTGTCCGTCCCCAGCTCTGAGTCACGGTCACCCAACGCGGGAGACATTGCGACACCTGTTCCGAGGACCGGCCCCCAACCTAATCTCTGCGGGCAGCCTCATCCGACAGCCCCCTGCCAACATACACCTGAAAACCCTGAAAGCCCGCGGACCTTTCAGCAGCTCACCTGTGGGCCTGCCCTGCCACCTCCCACCTCACCTCGGGCTACCCTCTCCTCCTCTCACGCTTCTGCTGGTTCTCGCTTCTGCTGGCTCTCGGGGCCTGCAGACACCCCACCCTGCCTCCGCCTGGCTAACTCCTACTCACCCTTCAGGACACCAAAGACACTCCCCAAGGCAGCCTTCCCTCAACCCCTGGGCCACATCCTGTCCTCCTGCATAACTATGCGCCCAGGGCACCCAGATTTCCACCTCTGGAAAATCCCGTAGGTCATGTGAGGGCAGGGCCTGGGTCCGGTTTGTTCACAGCTCCCTGCCCAGTGCGTGGCACAAAGGCTGAGGCCAACACAGAGCTACAGTAACAAGCACCTGGAGTCCGGCCAAGGTTAACTGTCCGACGGGTGGGCACACAGACCGCTAGGGGGCCGGGGCCCTCCCCGGCTAACCAAGCTCCCGGCTCCAGGCCTCGGTACTGGCTCATCAGGTGCCCTTCCACCGCCTAACGTGAGAAGGGACGATGGTCTGCAGGGGGCCGAGGCCGGGGCAGCCGAAGACGGGATTCAGCTCCAGGTCGCCTTCACACTGGTAGCTGGGGCTCTGCGCTGCTTCTCTTCCACCTCTATTGAAAGAGAACCGACACACGACACCGGGTTAAGGCGGACGGCGTGCGGCCTGGTACGCTCGTGTGCCACAGGATGACCCCACGCAGCGTGAGCGGACACCTCCTCTAGTCGGTGCTCGGGTGCTAAGCAACCAGCCTAGGTTCCTTGGAGCGAGCGTCCCCAGGGAAGCGTCACAGCCGCGGCCGGTACCCACCGAGTACCCCACGCGGCGTTCTGGGTGAGGACACGGCCTCCAGGAGGAGGTCCTCAAGCAGAACAGGCGCCCGCTAGAAATCAGCAGGCCGATGGCTCCTGCAGGACCTCACAGCGAGAGCCACCCCCAGGGAAGCGCCAGGCCGCCAGCCGTCCCGGCGGGGATCCCGCGGCTCTCTCCACCAGCCGCCTGCTCTTCTTCCGCTCCCGTTCGCAGCTCTCCACGCAGGGGTCTTCTGCAGCCTCAGAAGAGCCCACCACAGCTCTACAGCCGTGGGCGCTGGCCGGACCGCCCAACTGGCTGGGTCTCCTTAGACACCCGGCAAAGAGCGATGTGAGCAACGGTGAGCAGGAACCTGTGCCTCCAGGGATAACCCCCTCCTTGGACACCAGCCACACCCCCTCAGGGGCCGGGAGGTCTGGAGCCTTCTGGAGGTCATGTGACATGAGACCATGGTAGTCCCCTGGGCAGAAGGCTGCCTCCCCAGGGCAGCCCAGGGCTCGCACGCTCGCCTGCTGCAGAAGGCGGCCCGCTCTCCTACGAGGCCTTCCCACCCGTCCCAACACCCCAAGCGAGCCAACACAGCGGCCGCAACAACCTCGTTAGAACATAAATCAGAACATCAGCCAGGACGTGGAGCAACCCTCACGCACAGACGGTGGGAATGTAAAACTGGGACAATCACTTTAGAAGACCTCCCGGGGCTACACGTTCATCCACCCAAGGCCCAGCCAGTCTACTCCGGGGCATCTACGCCAGAAAAATGAAAACAAGTCGCCACAGGAAGACCTCCACACGAGTGCTCGGGCCCAACAGCCAAAACACGGACGCGACCCAGAGGGCACTGGACGGGATGGAGCGTGAACACACCGTGGTTCGCCCACACAACGGCCCCCGCTCAGCAAGAGGCACCACGGGTGCACATGGCAACACGACGAATCTCCAAACCAGCGTGCTGAGCGACGCAAGCAGGCACGAGGGTCCGGACTGAACAGCTGCACGCACACAACGTTCGAGGCCGGGCAAAACCAGCGACGTGAGAGAAACCCAACAGTGGTGGCCTCTGGACCGGGTGGGGGGACTGGGAACTGAAAGGGAAGGAAGCTTCTGAGCGTGACGGAAACGTCCTGTACCGCGGCAGGGCGCGGGTCACACGGCCGTACGCATCTGTCGAGACTCGTCAAACTGGAACACTTAAGATCTGTGCGCTTCACGGGAAGACAGTTTTATCAATAAAGGTCGATGTTCAAAAAAAAACACAAAACCATGAATCAGATTGTCGTCACCCTGGTCGATATACGTTTCTGTGTCTCCCCGTTTGCTCATTCAATGAGAATTAAGTACTACCTACATCCAGCGGTGCTCTGGCCCCAGGGGTTCGGCAAAGCACAGGGAGCAAAGTCCTAATCCCGGGAGCGGAGCGTCCAAGGGGAAGACGACAAAGTCAGTACTTCAGACCGCGTGTTAGAAGCGCTAGGTGCTGTGAGGGAAGACAAAGCAGGGAAGGACAACAGGGAAGGCACTGTGGGGGGAAACACAGGCCGTGTGTGTGCGTGTGTGTGTGTGTGCGCGCGTGTGCACTTATTTCATTTCCAGCTGCTGCAAAAAACCCTTTATTGGTCATTTTAGTAGGGTAGGAAGCAACGCCTCACTAGACAGCTGCCATGCGGGCAAACGGGTGGAGGTTAGACCGTGAATCGGGCGCGTGCCCAAGCCAAGGAAAAGCCCCTACAAAGGACCTGAGGCAGCAGCACGCGCCGCCTGGACCAGAAACCGCCAGGAGGGCAGTGCGGCCGCAGCAGAGCAGCAGGGGGAAGGGGGCAGGTGGGAGGGCTGCAGGGACGGGACAGGCCGCGCAGGTGACGCCTGGGCCTTTCCTCTGAACAAGGTGGGAGCCGCTGGAGAACTCTGAGCAGGGACCTCCTGAGGTAGTGGCCTTGTCTTAGCAGGACACCGCGGCCGCTCCTTTGGAAGTGCCCGGAACGGGCCCCGGCCAAGGCAGAGAGGGACAGGGAGGCTGCTGCCACAATCCAGGACACGGGGGTGGGGTGGGCGGTGGGGGAACACGCACAGATCCCATGTGCACGCTCGAAGTAGAGTCCACAGGATTTGCTGATGGACTTACGGGAGGAGTTAGGGAGGATGCCCGTGACTTCAGGGGGAAGTTGCCGTGGAGCGAGCTGGGGGACGCCGAGCATAGGGCGGGTTTCTTAGGAGAGACCAGGACTTCATTTGGGACATGCTGGGCTGGCGAAGAAGCCACTGAGGAAGCAGCTGGACAAGTCTGGAGCTGAGTGCCAAGACCTGGGCCAGAGCTGAACACTTGAGAGTCACCGGGTTAACAGTTGGCGTACAAAGCCGTGAGACCGGCTAAAACCACCCAGGGAGTGGACAGAGTTAGAGGAAAGCTGGCCAAGGGCTGGAGCCCGAGACGGAGGCCCCGTGAGACCAGCACATCCAGTCCCCGCCGGCCTCCCCAGCAGTATCTCCCTGCCCCTCTCGATCACACTGGCCCTTTGTAGATCTAGAATATGCCGAGCTCTCCCCACCCCAGGACATTTGCACGTGCTGCTCCTCCAGCCCCGAAGGGCCTGGCACCCAAATCAGACCCAGTTCTGCCCCGGGGCTGGCTCCTGACCCTCCACGTCTGAGTCACTTTCACAGAGAGGCCCCTTCCCTCTGCCACTGCTCCATGCGTGTCACCCACAGCACCCTGCCCAGTTCCTTTACTGAGCTGTTCACACTGGCGGCTCCATCACCTTCTCCTCGCCTGTTCCTTCTTTTCTTCCCCTCTTAACGTCGGGGTGCTCCAGGGCTCGGTCCTGGTCCCCCCCATGTCCCTATCACCACTCCCACCTCTGGAGATCTCACCCAGTCACATGAGCTCACTACGCCAGAGACCCCCAGAGATCTGCAGCTCCGGCTCGGGCCTCTCCCGGGAACTCCGAGGCTTACACCCAGGCATCCACCTGACATCCCCACTTGGAGATCTAACACATTAAGATGTCCAAAGTCAGTCTCCCCATTTTCTCCCCCAAACCCTACCTTAGGCCTCCTCCATCTGACTGGACATCCGCTCTGTCCTTCCAGGCGGTGCTCCGCCCAAAGCCTCCGAGTTATGTGGAATTCCCGTTTCTCTCCTGCCTTGTGCCCCATCCAGCAGCAAACCAGTCTACCTTCAGGATATGTTCAGGATCTGGTCACCCCCTCCCTTCTCTACCATGACCACCCGGTCCAAACCCCTCTCATTCCCACTGCTCGGCAGCCCCGTCTCCTGCGTCTGTCCTGGCCCACTCACCCTCGCCCACTGTCAGCACCGCAGCCAGACGGATTCCTGTAAAACCTTGGGCCCGCACCGGCCTTGCACCTCCCTGCCTCCCCAGACCCACTCCCCTCGCTCTACCTCCTGTTACTCTCTCCCTCACATACTGGACACACGCCTGCCTCCAGGCCATCCCGAGACTTGGAACATCCTTCCTCTGCGGTACCTGCCTGGCCGACTTCCTTCTAGCTTTGCTCACATTACCTTTTGGAGGAAACCCACCCTGATCGAACTACATCAGACACCCGTGTCCTCCTCCCTCGCTCTCCTTATGTCTTCCCTACAGCGCCGGTCGTGTTTTTATATTCGATAATGGGGCTACCAGCCCGTCCTCTGGGCTTACTAGGAACTTTCCCGATTTCCAAACCAGAAGTCCCGGCATCCCAGGAATTGCCCTAAGTCCTAAGTCCTCAGCACACCTGCAGGCGGGTCATCCTGAACATGACTTTATTATTATCTACCTGCCCTTGAGATTTATACATACAAACGACCTGTCCTCAAGGTCACATATACAACAACGTGCGCCCCTGCCCAACACCTGTGACTGCGGGCTCGCAACAGGTGCTCAGTAACTAACGCGGGACCAGCTACCTGCCCACCATGACCTTAATGAGCTGCTGCAAGGGGTCAGGCAGCAAACTAGCTGGGCTTAACGAGCTGTAGGACTTTGAGCTCTTTGAATGTAACTGCGTGAAGACGTGAATCCGCGGTGTTATGTAAACAACGAAACGGAGCAGACAGAAGTATTTCCTTGTGTAGGACTGCGGACGTCCCTGCAGCAAGCCAGCATCTTCCCCGCTGGCTGCTGTTCTCAATACTATACATCCACGTGCCCCACACATCACGATGGCCCGCGACGGCCTAGCCCAGCGCAGCCCCTCGGCCGCCTCCTCTGCGCCGCTGGGTCCTACGTGGTCTCCGGCCCCTGCAGCCGGGAGCAGGCCAGGTCTTACCTCCCGTGTAGAGGAAGGAGCCCGACAGGCCTCCGAAGTAGATGAGGGCCAAGTGCTCCAGCCTCAGGGGCGACAGGGAGTAGAGGCCGGCGGCGCACACGCAGCCCAGGGTGTAGAGCAGGACTCCGAACCGCACCACGTCCTGCGGCTCCAGGATGCGGTCCACCAGCGTCCTGTCGTCGCTCTTCTTGTGGTCGATGCCCTTGGAGAAGTCGTAGTAGGTGTTGACCAGGTTGCCGGCGCCGTGCACCGCCAGGACGGCCACGGCGCAGCCCGCCAGCAGCCGCGGGTCCAGCCCGCCCTGCGCCCGGTAGGCCAAGGCGCTGCCCAGGGCCACCGGGGTCAGGGACGCGCTGAAGCTCCAGGGCCGCAGGGCCAGCACGTACGAGGCGCACTTGTGCCTCCAGGAGCGGCGCGGCGGCCGGTCCGCGTCCGGACAGTCGGGCCCCGGCGGCTCGCGGTCCCCGGGCCTGCCCGCGTCGCCCGCCGGGATGTTGACGTCCCCCGCGGCCTGCGACGCCGCCATGGGAGCTGCACGTGCCCGCCCGCAGTCGGAGCTCAGAGCGGGAGCCCGGGACCGGCGGCGGGGGCGGCGGGGGCGGCGGGGGCGGCAGCGGGGGCGGCGGCGGGGGCGGGGGCGGGGGCGGGGGCGGGCCTGACCTTCCTTCGGTTCCGCCCTGGGCAGGGCCGGGGAGGCGGCGGCCCCCGAGGCAGCAGCGAACGCGCCTGCAGCCCACGCGGCCCGGCGGCGCCGCCCACACCGCCTGTCGCCCGGGCGAAGGCCGTGTCTGGGCCCCGAGTCCCGGGCTAGAGCCCACGGCGGAGCTGCGGCCGCCCGCCCCGGGGCACCGGCGCCGCCATCTTGCGCGCCCGCCTCCGGAGGCCGGCCGGAAGCGGGGCCGACGACGCGGCGGGGGCGGGGGCGGGGGCGGGGCCCGACGCGGGGGCGGGGCTGAAGGCGGGGCCGGGCCTGGGGGCGGGGCCCTGTGCTGAGGGCGGGACTGGGGGCGGGGCCTGTGCTGGGGGCGGGGCCCGGGCCTGAGGCGGGGTGAAGGCGAGCCCCGGACGTGGGGGCGGGGCCCTGCGCTGGGGGCGGGACTGGGGGCAGGGCCTGAGGCGGGGTGAAAGCGGGCCCGGGGCCTGGGGGCGAGACTGGGGGGGCGGGGCCCGGCTGGGGGCTGGACTAGGGGGCGGGGTCTGCGCTGGGGGCGGGGCCCGGCTGGGGGCTGGACTAGGGGGCGGGGTCTGTGCTGGGGGCGGGGCCCGGCTGGGGGCTGGACTGGGGGCGGGGTCTGCGCTGGGGGCGGGGCTGGGGGCGGGGCAGCGGCGACCCCTGCCGTGCAGCCCTCCTCCCGCCGAGCATCCCGGACCGCAGCTGGAAGCAGCCTCACTTAGTATCACAAGGACGATCCCCGTTGCCTGTCGCTTCCCGACTTACCTAGAGCTTCCACTCACCAAAATAGGACTCATCCTGTTTTTTCATTCAGCAAGCATTTATTGAGCACTTACTGTATCACAGGCAGCGCGGAACAAAATGGGCAAAAATCAGGGAGCCCGTTGAGGGCGATGAGAAACGTAGATTCACGTCCCACTTTAAAAAAAAAAAAGAGGGAGAGGGATCCCTGGGTGGCGCAGCGGTTTGGAGCCTGCCTTTGGCCCAGGGCGCGATCCTGGAGACTCGGGATCGAATCCCACGTCGGGCTCCCGGTGCATGGAGCCTGCTTCTCCCTCTGCCTGTGTCTCTGCCTCTCTCTCTCTCTCTCACTGTGTGCCTATCATAAATAAATAAAATAAAAAAAAATTACCTTTAAAAAAAAAAAGAGGGAGAGATTATTTATTCATGAGAGAGAGGCAGAGACGCAGGCAGAGGGAGAAGCATTGGCTCCATGCGGGGAGCCCGATGCAGGACTGGATCCCAAGACTGCAGGGTCACGCCCTGAGCCAGAGGCAGACACTCAACCAACCGCTGAGCCACCCAGGCGCCCTTACCTCCCACTTTTTAATTTATTAATTTATTTTATTTATTCATGATATACATAGAGAGAAAGAGAGAGAGAGAGGCAGAGGGAGAAGCAGGCCCCACGCAGGGAGCCCAACGTGGGACTCGATCCTGGGACCCCAGGACGGTGCCCTGGGCCAAAGGCAGGCGCCAAACCGCTGAGCCACCCAGGGATTCCCTACCTCCCACTTTTTAAATAGGAAACGAAGCTCCGAAATGGGAGAAGATGTCCAAGAAATTATAAGATCTAGTAATAATCACGACAGCAATAGTTCCCTCTCTTTATTGTGCAATTACTATTTGCCATACCCAGTCCTGCCTGCATCTTTACCCGTAGTCTAGGATACTCACTTGCTCGTGCAAATAACCACCCTCCTCCCCACGCAACCATATGGCCAGCTCTGTGTCTTCATTGCCCGATTTCTGGAAGCTTATGGAAGCTTATGGTCGGTATCTGTAGCTTGTTCTGGCTGGAGGGAGCCAAGTGTTAAATGTTTAGTGATTTTCTGAGCTGGTCATTAAGCACAGCCATTATTAAAAATTTATACAAACTTACAATGAGATGAATTATATTAGAAACCAAGGTAGCAAACCTCGTTACCTCCTCATTATTTCACTCCATTTTACTGTTTACGCTCTTCAGATTGTTTATGTCTGTTGTATCTTCTTTTGTGGAAATATGATATGCTCGTCTCTTCCCGGCTTTTCATCCAGTGACATCCGTTGGTAGTTTGAAGTCTGCCATAGTGGGAGTATTTATACCACACAGATCAGAGGATGCTTGATGATTATTTTGTTGATCATCCAGACTTAAGAAGTGACAGAGAGAAGTTAATAATGCAGATTAAACTTAAAAGTGTGTCAACTCTGTAGCGTTATGTTGTGAATAGCAGCAGAAATTTGAGGAAATACTCTTCCGGTATTGGAAAGTCATTATCCAATGCAGCAGAGAAGCCCTCGTGTCACTGACAAACTTGTGAAGTTTCAAACTATCTCTTCATCGGTTCACTTTCCTGTTTCACATTAACATGAAAGAAAATATCAATCAACATTCATGTCATGACTGCACTCATAGCTCAGTGGCAACCACAGAGAGGCCATGAATATCCAAAAAAAGCACACCGTTAGAATTGATCTGCCATGTGGAATTTGCAATAAAAAGCATTGAGCCTGGGCAGCTCAGGGGTTGAGCCTCCGCCTTTGGCTCAGGGTGTGACCGCCGGATGCTGGGATCGAGTCCCACGGCGAGTACCCTGCATGGAGCCTGCTTCTCCCTCTGCCTGTCTCTGCCTCTCTCTCTGTGTCTCTCATGAATAAATAAATAAAATCTGTTTTTAAAAAAGCATTGTGGGGATCCCTGGGTGGTGCAGCGGTTTGGCGCCTGCCTTTGGCCCAGGGCGCGATCCTGGAGACCCGGGATCGAATCCCACATCAGGCTCCCGGTGCATGGAGCCTGCTTCTCCCTCTGCCTGTATCTCTGCCTCTCTCTCTCTCTCTCTGTGTGACTATCATAAATAAATAAAAATTAAAAAAAATAAACATGGAGTTTAAAAAAAAATTAAAAAAAATAAAAAAGCATTGTGTATTTATTATCATTTATGAGTTATATGCAATCCTTTCTTTATGTGGTGAAAGTTATAATACATATATATGTACATGGGACAGACTACATAATTTTGGTGCCCGGTGCAAAATAAAAATGTGCAGCCCCTTGTTCAAAAATCATTAAAAATTTCAAGACAGAGCAACATGACCTCACACAGCCCTGTACATACATGCATGCCCCTTTCCCTATTGGCTAGCCGGCAGTTAAGCATTTACAACCCTCCCACCCAGCACATACTTGTGAAACTGGCCAAACCCAAGTGTCCTATGCTATCAAGTTGGACAAAAGGAAGAAGCAGATATTTCAAAATCCCGGCTTTATCACTTACCAATTCTATGACCCAATCCCACTCTATGTCAGTTTACTCAGGTGTAAAGTGGGAACAATACAACCCACCTCATAGAAATGTTAAGGAATAAGTGATAGAATGTATTGACTGCTCACCTCTGTCATAGAATATTTCAGGTATTTTCCATGTATTAGCATTTAACCCCACAACACAGCCTACGGAGGTAGGCACATTATAATCCTTTCATTTTTATAATTAAAGCAAAAAAATAGGTACCAAGAGATTAAGTGCCTGGTCATAGAGCTAGTAAGTGTTGGAGAAAAGTTTCAGATTGATTCTGATTTGCCCTCAACCCCTACTTTATAATGTCTACCAAAATGCCTGATGTTGTAGGTGCTCAATAAATATTAGGTGCTCAATAAATATTTACCATAAGAAAGTTCTTTGTAAACTGAAAAGAGACCTACAAATGCATTGATTACTGTTACTAAAAAAATATATATCTTTTAAAATTAGAAAACAGGGCTTTATCACATCTTGGGGGGGCTGAAATATCATATATTGCTGGTGGAAACGAAAATTAGTATAGAGTCAGTTTGAGGTTGTCCATCAGCTACATGTGCGTTGACCTTGACCCTGTAGTTCCATTTCTGGGTGTCTATTTGGTATGGCTGCCAGGGGGGGAAAACTACATATATACAAAGGCATTCATTGCCACATCATTAGTAATAGCAAGAATTTGGAAACAACACAAATGTCCATCAACAGAGGACAGGAAAAATAAATTACAGTACATCCATGTGACGGAATTCTACGCAGCTATAACATCAACAAAAGAACAAGGAAGCTTCCTATATATTAAGAAAGATCTCCAAGATCTACTACATTTTTTAAATATTTTATTTATTTGTTCATTTTAGAGAGAGTGTGTGAGCAAGGGGATGAGTAGAGGGAGAGGTTCAAGCTGACTCTAAGCTGAGCACTGAGCCGCACGAGGGTCTTGATTCCACGACCCTGAGACCACGACCCAGGCTGAAATCAAGGGTTGGACTCAACCAACTGAGCCCCCGAGGCACCGCACGATCTACTAAAAAGTCATAAACTGCAGAGCAGCATAGATAGTAACAAAAGGGGAAAATAAGAATGTGCATTTATATTTGCGTAAAGAAACTCTAGGGATACATAAGAACCAAGGACATGGTGAAAGGGCGGGAGTGGGGTTGGGGCACCTGGATGGCTCAGTGGTTGAGCATCTGCCCTCCCCCCTCCAAAAAAAAAAAAGAAAAAGAAAAAGAAAAAGAGAGGGCAGGGGTGGAGTGAGACTTTTCACGATAAATACGACTTTTTATTTATTTTGGGATTTGAACAGTGACTAGACATTTTTGAATGTTTAATGGTGACACATAGAGATATTGAGCACACGTGGGAAATGTGAAATTCAGGGGGACAATTACTTCGGAGAAGAAGCAATGCAATGCAAAGATTCTCTACCTAAAGCAGAAGTCATAAGTTAAATTGAAAAAAAAGAAAAGAAAAAAAGGAATCTGCCAAAGCATGTTGTTAGCCACAGAACATTGCCAAACCTCTTTAATTCGGCAGTTTAGAATTTACGGAAGCTTACACCCCTTCAATAGATAACTTGCATTTTTTATTTTTTATTTATTTTTTTGATAACTTGCATTTTTTTGATAACTTGCATTTTTTAAACGAATCTTGAACCCTCTTCCTTCTTAGCAAATATTCACCCACGTTACCACTATTAGTGGCTCTGCACGTTTTTATTAATTTGAATGCATCGTATTTTAATCAGACTCCTATTGTAAGATATTGAGGAATTTTTTTTATCGTAATAACCGTAATTTTAAAAAAAATTGACAGGTAGTCTAATTCCGTTGTGCCACTGATTGTTTGAAAGGACGTTTTTATTTCATTTATTAAGTCAGCTCTGCGCCCGGCCCGGGGCTCGAACTCGCCGCCGACGGGGCCCGCGCGGTGCCCCCTGGGACGGGGCTGTCACGTGACGCCCTTCGGAAATGACTGACTCAGGAGCAGGCCATTCGGTTAAAAACCTGGTTATGGTTTCCCGCGGATGATCTGGCGAGCTCGAGAATTTTTGGAAAACTGGGAAATTCTAACTAAAAACGCTCCGCAGGGCACATCGCACGTGACGACAGGGAAAGCGGGGGCGCGGAGGGAGCGCCGGGCGGAAGGCTGCCGACGAGCGCGCCCCGGTGACCACAGGGCCTTGGCGTCGCTCCCGCTCCGGCTGAGGCGGGCGCACGCACAGCCCCCGACGCAGCCCGCAGGCGCCGCCGCCCCCGCTGCGGGGGGAGCCACAGCCGCGACGCGCCGGAAGTGCGCGGACATCAGCTCGCGACCCATTGGCTCCCCCGAATGGACGTGGGGCTCCCGACGCCCGCCACTGGCCGCCTGGTTTGTCTGTTTGAACAGTCCCCGCCCCCCGGAGAAGCCGGTCCTGAGGCCTCACGGCTCCTTCGTTCCTATTGGCCTGTGTTCCGGTCCGTCTCCTCCTTACGCCTGGCGATTGGTCCTCGGGGCCGAGAGCCCGCCCCACTTCCCGCCCGGCTTAGAGGACAGCGGGGAAGGCGGGCGGTGGGGCCGGGGGCCTGCAGCGGCGGTGCCCGCGCTGGTGGCGGCAGCCGAGGCCGTGGCCGGAGCCGCGCGGTGAGTCTGGGGCCTGGCACGGCGCCTCCTGGGCGGGGCTGTCCGGGCCGAGGGTCAGCCTGCTCCGTGGGGGCGGGAGGTCGCGCGTGTGGGGCGCGGGTGCCCTCCGTGCCGGCCCCCGCGGGACCCAGGCGCCGCCCGGAGCCCCCGCCGTCCGCCCGCCGCGCGCCCCTGCCCCTGCCCCGCGGCCGCCCGCACCCGAGCCCCCGCGGCGTCCCCGGGAGGAGCGGCGTCAGCGCGGCCCCCTCCGCGCCCCACCCCCTCCGCGCCCTCCGCGCCCCCTCCCGACCCCCGCCCGCCGCGGTCCCCCCGCCGCGGTCCCCCCGCCGCGCCCCTTCCCCGCCCCCGTCTCCTCCGCGCACACCGCGGGGCCTTGCGCCCAGGCCCGCCGAGGTCCCACCGGGGTCAGCCCCCCCCCCGCCCCGCAGCCGTCACTCCGCTACCCCGCCCGACCGGGTGTCAGGCTCGCCTCGCCTCGGTGCCTGCGCTGTGTCCGGAGCGCGGCCGTGGGCCTCAGACCCTGGAAGTTGCTCCTTCCTGGGACCCGCCCCCCACCCTGCGGGGCGCCACAGCGACTGCTCGCATGGGGACCCTTGGCCTCCGCCCCCCCAAAGGGTGCCGGTCCCCTGCAGGCCTGCTCCTGCCCTGGAGCATCCAAAAGCTTTACAAAACCGACTATTCCCTGGGGTGGCGTTTTGTTTGTCCCCCCACCCCCACCCCCACCCCCACCCCGCATCTCACGGGTATTTTCCGAAATAAGGGTCTTGAAAAGTTGATTTTGTGATCGAATCCGGGGCATCCCCAGAATACGTATCCTCGCCGCTCCCCCAGCAGCCTGGGCTCAGCCCCTGGTGTGGACGTGCAGAGGGAAGGAACAGCACTTGGCTGAAGGAGCGAGCGGCCCCAGGAACTCACAGTCTCACATTCCGAGGCCTCACAGGTCGGAGGACCGCGCCGGCCCCTACAATGACCAGCGGCCACAGGTGGCCCCGGGCACTTGGAGTGTGACAGGCCCACCCCGAGATTGCCGAATCTTAGTACAAAAGAGTACAAAAGAGCATGGAGATACATGGATACTGTTTTACGTTCATGACGTGTTGAAACGATATCTTGGACGTATGGGATTTTTATTTATTTATTTATTTTTTAGATTTTTATTTATTTATGATAGTCACACAGAGAGAGAGGGGCAGAGACACAGGCAGAGGGAGAAGCAGGCTCCATGCACCGGGAGCCCGACGTGGGATTTGATCCCGGGTCTCCAGGATCGCGCCCTGGGCCAAAGGCAGGCGCCAAACCGCTGCGCCACCCAGGGATCCCCTGGACGTATGGGATTTTTAAAAAAATGTATTAATATCTCCTGTTTTCTTTCTTTTCTCTTTACCATTTTAGTTAGGGCTGCCAGGAAATGTGAAATTACAGTTAGGGCTTGCATTTCTACTGCATGGTGCTGGCATAGAATAAAAACCAAAGTCCCTCTTTAAATTGAACACCTTGAGGAAAGGGGCAGTATTAGGCTTGTTTCATTCCCCATCTCTAGTGCCTGGCACTGTGCCCCATATGTGGCTGTCATAATGATAAAAATAGCTAACAATTACTAAGAACTCACTGTGTGCCTGGCCCCGTTCTAAGCACTTTTTAATATTTATTAACTCAGTTAATTCTCACATCAACACTGTGAGTTAGGTGCTAGTGTCCTCCTCCTGCAGGTGAGGAAACTGGGACATACTAAGTATACAGTTTCGGACCAGGTTCAAACCCAGGTAGTCTGGCTCCATGGCCCATGCTGTGACCCTGACCCTGACCCTGACCCTGTCCCTGTCCCTGTCTGCCCCGCCGCCTGTCTTCAATGCCAGTCATTGGTGACTGAATCAAGGCTTTCTGTACGTTCCGCGGTGAGGTCTCCCACCTTCTAGGATCCCCTCCCAGACGTGGGCAGGGTGGAGACCTGTGTTGAGGCACTGCGGCCGTAAATAAATTCATCACGATAGTTTGTCGTCCAGAATATTAAAGGAAGTTTCTCTCCAAAGAACCTCAGGTCAAGATGCTTGGAACCGGACCTGCTGCCGCCACCGCAGCCACCACCACGTCGAGTAACGTGAGCGTCCTACAGCAGTTCGCCAGCGGCCTGAAGAGCCGGAATGAGGAGACCAGGGCCAAGGCTGCCAAGGAGCTCCAACACTATGTCACCATGGAGCTCCGAGAGGTTGGGGCTTCCGGGATTCGTTGGGGAGCATTAGGCCTAAATGTACCAGCACTGGTTGAGATCCCTTTGGACAGCTCAGTGAGGGTTTGGAACACGAAGGCCCCCAGTGTCTCCTGTCCATAAAATGCGCAGGTGCCTTTGCAGTGGCTACACGGCTCTGTGGCATTTCCTGTGTTGTGATGGCATTTTAGGAGTCAGTGTAGAGTTCAGCTGTCGCTTTTCGTTTTGTTTTGTTTTGTTTTTTTCATTTTGCCACCGTGTTCCAGACTTTCAGTTCTTTCCATCTGATAACAGTGGTTGGGATGCGTTTAAAGAGCTGGTAGCCTGGGGCTTTCTAGATAGAGAGCCCACGTGATGTCAGGACAGTGTCTCATTCATCCTTGTAACCTCAGGATGCGGCCTACCTGCGGTAGATGCTCAAATGAGCATTTATTCTGTAAACTGAACCGCGAGTTCAGTTGCTCAACAGTTTACAACTATAAGAGTGGCAGCAGCTTTGTCCTCTTTGGTTTGAACCGTATCCGCAGGCCACCTCCCGTTTGGAAGCCACCCTTCCCCCCCACTCCCTGCCCCCACCACCAGCATCAGGGACATCTCGGAAGCTGTTCTGAGTACATCTTCCTTTGCAGATGAGTCAAGAGGAGTCTACTCGCTTCTATGACCAGCTGAACCATCACATTTTTGAACTGGTCTCCAGCTCAGATGCCAATGAGAGGAAAGGTGGCATCTTGGCCATAGGTAAGGACAGAGTCCCTGGTGACAGTTACAGCTGGGAATAAAGGGTGGGTCACCTTTGTGTCCACTGCACCTGTGTCTGCTGCATACCGATGCTTCATTCTTACCTGTTTAAGGAATTTCTTAAGGAGGCTTGTGGCTTTCAGTGTGCTTATTCAGGCATTAATTCTAACAACAGTCCTGGGATGTGGGCAAAGCTGGTATTTTCAGATACAGAGTCTCAGAACTGTGACACAGCTTTTCTAGGGCCAGAGAGTGGCTGCGCTGAGACTCAAAGCCAGCTTTCTTTCTGCTACCCTGTGTTGCTTGTGGCAGGCTCTGGTGTCTCTGTAGAGCAGTCTGGTATAGCCAGCCGGGCTCACGAATGGAAAGGGACAGGTGGGGAACAGTGATAAAAAGCATGTGGTTTTCAAGTCCCAGGGACTGGTCTGGTGAATTCCTATTCGTTCTTAGTTTGCTTTCTTTTTCTTCTTGGGAAAACAAATTTTAAGTACCAAAATGAGGTTATCTTGCTTTACGTAAGTAGTTCTGGCACAAATATCAAATCTGTTGCTTTTAAGTGAAAATTATCTGTATCCTTCCCATTTGGGAGTTGCATTCTGTGCTCAGGGTAGAAGGAAGGGGTCACTTGCCAGCCTTCCTTTCAGGGCAGGGCACGCTCCTAGACAGGATGTGCCTATCCTCACCTTTTGCCTTCCTCTCTTAACCAGCCAGCCTCATAGGAGTGGAAGGTGGGAATGCCACTCGGATTGGCAGATTCGCTAACTATCTTCGGAACCTCCTCCCCTCTAATGACCCAGTTGTAATGGAGATGGCATCCAAGGCCATTGGCCGCCTTGCCATGGCAGGGGACACTTTTACGGCTGAGTATGTGGAGTTTGAGGTGAAGCGAGCCTTGGAGTGGCTGGGCGCCGACCGCAACGAGGGCCGGAGACACGCAGCTGTGAGTGCCTGTGGCGGGGGTGAGGGTGTGGGGGGCACAGCTGGCTGGGGAGCCATGGCGCCGGGTCGGGGTCCTCCACACAATGGCTTAGGTCCCTGAAAGGCAGACAAAGGAGGGGACACTCCAGGCAAAGGCACTGTGCTTCTCAGGGGCCTTCGGTTTCGTCCTGAATCCCTTTCTCTTTTTGCCCTGAGCTCCGAACCTGAAGGGCAAACTTTAAGTTCTCTTTTGTTGCTTGAGAGGCAGCCCTAAGTGCAGCGCTTACCTTGATGTCTAATTTTCTAGAATCAAAGTTGCCTCCTAAGCAGAAGGCACACCTCAGCCATAGGCAAGGGAAAGAGCCGCGAGCCAAAAGGCTTCCAAAGCCCCGGACAGCTGTCCGCTCTGTACTTTCCCATCAGTGTCTTCGTCAAGGTCTCTGTACGGTACTGAAGGAATACAGAAGGACGAGGAGGAGGGGAGGCGCGGGGCAGCAGGGCCTTCAGTTCCTCCAGTGGGAGCAGTGGCCTGCCTCCTTTCAGGCCTTCCTTATTTATTTTTTTACTTATTTGTTTAAATTTATTTATTGATTTGAGAGAGAGAGAGAACATGTGTGAGCGTAGGAGGCTTGCTGGAGGGAGAATGAGAAAAAGGCTTAAGTCAACTCTGTGCTGAGTGTGGAGCCAGTGGCAGGGCTCAGCCTTAGGACCCTGAGATCACCACCTGAGCCGAAACCAAGAGCCTGACGCTTAATCAGCTGCACCACCCAGGCGCCCTTTTTGTCTGTTTTTTAGGCATTTGTTGATTGGTTGGTACCTAGCCCAAACTTCCTCTTTCCCCATTGGCTGTTTTGCACTTTGGGATGTAGGAGCCTCTTATCCTCTTCTTGTAGCGCATCTCTACTGCTTTGGTTTTTTTGTTTTGTTTTGTTTGTTTTTAAGTAGGCTCCACGCCCAATATGGAGCCCATTGTAGGCTTGAACGCATGACCCTGAGATAAAGACCTGAGATGAGATCAAGAGAGACTTAGTCACCCGAGCCACCCAGGCACCCCAATATCCCCACTGCTTTTTGAGGTTTATCTCTGGAAAAGGCTGGTTTGAGGGACAGGCTTTCAGGCTGCAAGATGAGGGAGAGTCTGTCCTTAAGGGAAAGGATCTGGGAATGTGTGTGTTGAGGATCAGAGCATCATTTGGATCTTTGCTGTGGGCTCCCTCTTTAGGAGCCAGCCCCACCAGGAGGGGTCCCAATACTGGGGGAGCGATAGACACATGAAGTCTGCTTCAAGTCAGCTTTGTCTTTCCTAAGTCTGAAGCTTGAAACAACCTCTGACCTCCAGTTTCTTCCACTGTCAGATGAACACAAAAGCAAGATTAAATATTGAACATTCATTCAATAAATGTTTATTGGATACTGCCGTGTTCTGGGGATGCTTTTCAGCTGTCAGCAGGGCAGCATACAAAGTCTAAAACACATCTGCCTTCCAGAGCTTATGTCCTAAGATGACAAGCATCCCGTGTTTGTAAATACTCCAGTGTAACGAACACAGATGTTTGATCAATTTTGCTTTACTCCTAGGTCCTCAGAGATTCCTAGCTGGAAGGGTGGACAAGTGTGCTCTTTTCCTGATACATATACACGCCCCGGGACAACAAGAGGCTATATCGGGATAGAGCTAAACTCTCTGATAAAGATGAGAGTCCTCCGTGTGCTTTTTCCTCCCAGGTTCTGGTTCTCCGTGAGCTGGCTGTCAGCGTCCCCACCTTCTTCTTCCAGCAAGTGCAGCCCTTCTTTGACAACATTTTTGTGGCTGTATGGGACCCCAAACAGGCCATCCGTGAGGGAGCTGTGGCTGCCCTTCGTGCCTGTTTGATCCTCACCACCCAGCGTGAGCCGAAGGAGATGCAGAAGCCTCAGTGGTATCGGGTGAGCACATGCCGCCATCCCATCCACCTACAAAAGCATATTCACAGACAGAATTACCTGGCTGAAGTGGTGGCCACAGGGCCTTTGCCACAGAGCAAGTGTCACAGTCGCATTGGTCTCCAGTGATTTCTTCCTTTTTTTTTTTCTTTTTTTAAAGATTTATTTATTTATGATTGGCATAGAGAGAGAGAGAGAGAGAGACACAGGATGAGGGAGAAGCAGGCTCCATGCCGGGAACCCGATGTGGGACTCGATCCCGGGACTCCAGGATTGTGCCCTGGGCCAAAGGCAGGTGCTAAACCGCTGAGCCACCCAGGGATCCCCTTTTTTCTTTTTTAAAGATTTTATTTATTTAAAAAAAAGGATTTTATTTATTTATTCGGAGAGAGAGAGCATTATCAGGGGGAAGGGGGCGAGGGAGAGGGAGAAACAGGCTCCCTGCCGAGCAGGGACCCTGAGATCATGACCTGCCAACTGAGCCACCCAGGTGCCGTCTCCAGTGATTTCTTAGGCTCAGCATGAATTAATAGTTACTTTGTTGTATTTAGTGGAGCAAAGATCTGTTGGCAGGAGACCATTAATTTTTGTACCACTAAGAATGAAAATGTGAGGAACGCCTGGGTTACTCAGCGGTTAAGGAATCTGCCTTCGGCCCAGGGCATGACCCTGGGGTCCCAGGATTGAGTCCGCATCGGGCTCCCCGCATGGAGCCTGCTTCTCCCTCTGCCTGTGTCTCTGCCTCTCTCTGTGTCTCTGGTGAATTAATAAATAAAATATATTTTTTTAAGATTTTATTTATTTATTCATAGAGACAGAGAGAGAGAGAAATACTGAAATACTGAAGAATCTGCCTTCTTCACAGGCAGAAGGAGAAGCAGGCTCCATGCAGAGAGCCTGACGTGGAACTCGATCCAGGGTCTCCAGGATCATGTCCTGGGCTGCAGGCAGCGCTAAACGGCTGCGCCACCGGGGCTGCCCAAATAAATAAAATCTTTAAAAAAAAAATGAAAATATGATACAGTTAAACTATAACTTCTTTCTTATGAACAATTGTAAGAGTTCGCAGAGATATTAAAATATAGAAAAGTGGGTATCAGAGAAGCAGCAACATAGTGATACTGATTTAGAAAGGGCTGGTTCTCTCTCCTTCAGTGTCCTAAGCCCTGTGCCAATTGCTGCTGCCAAGAAAACCTAACCAAGAAGCTTGTACCACAAAGACAGCTCTGACTGTGGCATTGGAGACCGGCATTCTAGGCTTGGCTTGGCTGTGTGACCTTGGACAAGTCATTTAATTTCCTTGAGCCTCTGTTTTTCATCTGTTAAATAGGACAGTCATGGTATCGTTCGGTTTGAAGGTAAACTGGACGAGAGAGCTTGGTAAATTCATGTCATTGATTTGCTGGCACAAGCCAGTGCGCGGGCGTGGTAATACCGCAGAAGCCCCTGTGTAGGGGGGTGGGCCTATGTTCTGTCTACCTTTGGACGTTAGCTGATGAACACATTCTGTATTTCTAATAGCACACATTTGAAGAAGCAGAGAAAGGGTTTGATGAGACATTGGCCAAGGAGAAGGGCATGAATCGGGATGATCGCATCCATGGAGCCTTGCTGATCCTCAATGAGTTGGTCCGAATCAGCAGCATGGAGGGAGAGGTGAGAAGCCATGCCAGAAGGGAGTCTGGCCTCCACATGCCGTTCTGTGAACAAGACAGGCGAGATCCTTGTCCTTACAGAGGATATTTTTTAAGGGAAACAGGCAATAAGCAATTAACAGGGTCACTTCAGAAAGTCCTATGAAGCAATGAGATGGAGGGTAGCAGGGGGAGGGCGTGGCTTCCTGTCTGGGTGGTGCCATTGGAGCTGAGACCCGCATGACGTGGAGGGGTGAGCCTTGCAGTGGGCAGGGAGGTTGTGTTCTGGGTGAGGCTCTGTGGTGGGAGAGAGTTTGATAAGTTCAGGGAACAGAAAGAAGGGGAATGTGGTCAGTGCAGGAGAGCAGGGGAGAGGGGAGGGGACACATTCAGAGGCCTCTCGGGTTCGTAGTGAACACTGGCTTTGATTCTC
Organism: Vulpes lagopus; assembly: GCF_018345385.1. Classification (NCBI taxonomy): domain Eukaryota; kingdom Metazoa; phylum Chordata; class Mammalia; order Carnivora; family Canidae; genus Vulpes; species Vulpes lagopus. The sequence goes on from NC_054831.1 coordinate 134,009,972, forward strand.
CTTGCAAACATTGGAGGTGTGTACACAGGGCAGTGCTGTGAGGGCCTCCATTTTTAATAATCATTGACGGCTTGTGGGGCAAAGCTTGCACCGTGGCAGGTAGGAAAGCAGGAGACTAGTTAAGGGGGTGTGGTTAAGAGCATAAGCATTTTTGTTAGGGAAAAAACACGGGGAGGGATCAGGGAGGGCCTGGCGAGCAGGGCAGCGCTGGCCCTGAGTGAGCAAGACAGTGAAGCAAAGTGGGCTGGAAGCATGCTGGGCCACTGTGCAGCGTGCAGCGCCCCGTGGGGGCCTCAGGCCACAGTTGGCTCTCGGGGGAGGCCCGCCCAGCATTCCTCCTGCGTGCTGTCATTGGCTAGAGCCGACCGCGGCAGGCGTGGCTGTGGCACAAACATGGTGACATTGTCAGAGTCACAGTGGGGCCCTTGGTCAGCTGCAGTCCTTGTGGTTGGGGCCCATTCTCCCAGCTGCCCTGGGAGGCTACTGAAGTAGTCTGGGCGGGTGATGGTGGTGGCCTCCACTGGTGTTGGCAGTGCAGACACGGAGTAGATTCAGCGTGAGTCCACTGGCTTCAGGATGGATATGTTTGGTGAAGAGCTCCATCGTGTCTTCCTGCACGGGAGTGAGTTGGTGTGAAATTTTGCCGCAGGGCTTCTTGCTTTAATACACCTGGGGGTGGGGCGGGGCATTTGGTAACGGCAGTGCTGTAAATGCCGGGCAGCACCTGCTGCTCTACCTGTAGAACACGGGGGTCTAGCTTTGAATCCCCACCCCTCTCAATACCGTGGACTTGGGTACATTATTTTATTTTTTTATGCGTCATATTTCCTTGCTTTTGACGGGGATCTCATCCACCTTACTGGGCTCCTGTGAGGTTTCTAGATACAATTGACCCTGATGAACACAGGTTTGAACTGCATGGGTGCATGTACATGTGGATTTTTTTTCAGTAAATATATTGGGAAATTTTTTGGAGGCCCGTGACAATTTGAAAACTCACAGATGACCCATATAGCCTAGAAATACTGAAAATGTTAAAAAGTTCGATATGTCATGAATGCATAAAATACAAGTAGATAGTAGGCTGTTACATTATTTACTACCACAAAATATATACAAATCTATTATTGAAATTAAAAATTTACCCAAACTTATGCACACCAGCATTTACAGACTATACATGGCGCCCTTTGCAGTCGAGAGAAATGTGAGCAAATAGGAAGGTACAACATTAAATCCTAACTGCCTAAGATTAATTGTGGCACACGCCGTCCCACTGTAGTAATTCCGCAGCCACCTTCTGTTCCGTCGCGGTGAGCTCGTGTTGCGAGAATCTGGTTAAACCGCTGTGCACGGCTGATCTGTGTGCACAGTTGGCCCCTCCAGTAAATTGCGCATTGCAGTAGAAAGGGCCCTGTCGCACTTCTCATGTATTTTTCATCGTGTTTAGTGCAGTACCGTAGACCTTGAATAATCCTGTGGAACCCGTAACGAGTGCCATTAGTGAAGTTCTCCCAAGGAGCAGAGTCATGACATTATAAGAAGAAATTGAATGCTTGATAGGCACTGCAGATTGAGCTCTGCAGCTGTGGCTGCCCACCATTTCAAGATAAATGAATCCAGCACAAGGACCATTGCAAAAAAAGAAAAGGGAAATCCGTGAAGCTGTTGCTTCAGCTTTGCCAACAGGCACAAAAATCTAGTACTTTTTGAGAAATCTGTTTTATCTCATGTTGAACAGGCAGCTTTTATGTGGGTACGGGATTGCTGTAAGAAAGGCATACTTGAACACCCTAATACGATTCTAGAAAAAGCGAGACCGTTATATGACAACTTAGAGCAAAAGGAAGGCGAGATATTGAAAGCTAGAGAGCTGAATGCCAGCAGAAGATGATCTGATACGTTTGGAAAGAGGTTCGACCTAAAAAAAAGTCAAGATAACAGGAGAAGCCGCTTCTGCTGACCAAGAGGCAGCAGATGCGTTCCCAGATGCCATAAAGAAGATCACTGAGGAGAAGTGATATGTGCCTGAACGGGCTTTAATGCAGACGAAAATGCTCGACTCTGGAAAAGAAAATGCCACAGAGGACATTTATTAGGAGACAAAACAGGCACCAGGATTTGAGGCAGGCAGGGGCAGGCTCATTCTCTCACTGTGCTGCACAGTGGAGCTGATGATCAGGACGGCCCTGATCTAGAAAGCTGCTAACCCTCGAGCTTTGAGGGAAGCTACAAGCACCACAAAAATTCTCTTTCAGGATTTGTTCCCTTAACGCTTTGTCTCAATCCAAGCACCACCTTGCCCATAAGGGATCGCCTTTTAAAGTTCTTTTGATACTGGACAATGTTGGTGTTGGACAATGCCCCTGGCCGCCCTGAAGCTCATGAGTTTAACGCCAAAGTCCTCGAAGTGGTCTACCTGCCCCCAAACCCAGCATCTGTAACTCAGCCTCTGGGTCTGGGTCGTGACCTTTAAGGCTCATTACACATGGTACCGTAGGAAAAGGATTGTCAACGCTGTGGAAGAGGACCCTGATGGAAAGTGGAAGGATTACACCGCTGAAAATGCCATCGTTGTTGTAGAAAAAGCCAAATGCCTTCAAGCCCGAAACACGAAATTCCTGCTGGAGAAAACTGGCCAGATATTGCGCATAACTTCACAGGACTTAACGGCAGATCCAGTCAAGGAAACCGTGAAAAAGATTGGAAGAAAGTGGATGTGGCAAAATAGGTGGGGGGCAGAAGGGCGATATGGATTTTGTAGAATTTCAGGAGCTAGTAGATGCCACACCAGAGGAGTGAACAGAAGACGACTTGTCGGGGCTGAGTGTTTCCGAGCCGGTGCCGGATGAGGAGGAGCAAGACCTGGAAGTCGCAGTGCCAGGACGCAGAAGGCAGCTGACTGTTCAGGACTGCTTTGACTTCCTTTATGACAGGATCCTTCTATGATACAGGCACTAAAAGTGAAGCAGACCGTGGAAGGAGGATCAGCGCAGTATAAAGACATTCCTGGAGAAATGAGAAAGAAAAAAAGTCAAACAAGCGAGGATGCATTTCTGTAACGTTGCCCAGGGCGTGCGAGTCTCCTGCTGCCACCCCCACGCCTTCCGCGGCTGCCACCCAGCACGCCGGCCCGCCTCTGCCTCAGCCTACCCACCGTGAGACCCACGAGGTGCAGACCCTCGCCGCGAGCCTCTGCCCGCTGGTGGATCGTAAACAGTCATTGTGCCAGACGGTTAATAAACTTACTGTGTGTTTGTGAGTCTTTGTGTGGAAATCTGTTGACTGGACGGCAAGACTGAGAGATGTTTTTGTGTCATTGCCTGCGAATTGATCACGTGGGACCTCGTGTGGAGGTAGACAGCCTATCCCTGTGTGGGCGTAAGGTGAGCGATGCCTGCTATAAAGTTAAAGTCAGTAATGTGTTGGTTTTCTTACTGTTTTGTAACTTAGCTTTCAAAGAATTTCATTGCCGTACAGTATGCCTCCCTCATAATTGGAGAAACTGCATATCAACCTATCATCACAGGTAAGTGGGTTTTAAAAAAGTGTATCAGTGTGTCCAATAATGTTATAAATAGGACTGTGGTACTACACGTGATAAAAATTTGATCAGGACTCATTCATTAGGGTATAAACTAGGTTACCACGAAGCAACCGTCTAAAACAGTCTTACTGCTGCTTCTTCGTTATTGGTACCTGAATCGTTGTATCTGTAAATAAATACTAATTTCTTTTTCACACTATCTTTTCTTTTTTTTTTTTTTTTTTTTTTTTTATGATAGTCACACGCAGAGAGAGAGAGAGAGAGGCAGAGACACAGGCAGAGGGAGAAGCAGGCTCCAAGCATCGGGAGCCCGATGTGGGATTCGATCCCGGGTCTCCAGGATCGCGCCCTGGGCCAAAGGCAGGCGCCAAACCGCTGCGCCACCCAGGGATCCCCTACACTATCTTTTCATTTTTGCTGTCTGGTGTTAGTAACACCTCAAACATCTATGTTGTTTTGCTCCAAATAGGACAGTATTCGTGTAGGTACTGACAGACGATTCATCTTATCCATAGATGACATACACTTACGGTATCAAAAGGTACAGTATGGTACCGTAAATGTATTTTCTCTTCCTTATGGTTCTTTTGACAACATTTTCTTTTCTCCAGCTTTTTCACTATAAGAATTCAGTATATAATACATACACAAAATATGTGCTAACCAATTGTTTATTATCGGTAAGACTTCTGGTTAACAGTTAGTAGTTAGGTTTTGGGGGAGTCAGAAGTTACACATGGATTTTCAACCATACAGGATGTCTGTGCCCCTAGCCTCCACACTGTTCAGGGGTCGACTGTATACATGAAGGGCCCAAGGCCTAGCACAGCACCCAGTGGAGTTGGTATTCCCTAAGTGGTAGCCCTCACAGATTCCCCCACCCAAGTATCTGTGGGCTTTCCACCATAGCCCACATGGCCGTGAGATCTTTGTTTTTTTCTAGGAAAACAGCACAGTGTCACCTAATAGATTTATTTATTTATTTCTAAGATTTATTTATTCATGAGAGACAGAGAGAGGCAGAGACACAGACAGAAGGAGAAGCAGGCTCCCCGTGGGGAGCCCATTGTGGGACTCGATCCCAGGACCCTGGGATCACACCCTGAGCCGAAGGCAGGTGCTCAATCACTGAGCCACCCAGGGGCCCCATCACCTAAATAGATTTAAATGAAATGGTACTTTGTAAATTTTGTAAATTCTGAAGAACTATCTGGATGTCAGGTATGATTTCATAACTTATCCATTCATTTAACAAATATTAATTGCGTACCTACTGTGAGCCAGCTATACCAAGTCCTAAGAACTAGAACAATGCAACAGTGAATAAAACATTCTAGAAGGAGGAGATAATACACAAATAAAAAAAAAAATATACAGTTGATCCTTGAACAATGTGGGGATTGGGGCATCAACACCCCCCCCCACCCCCCCACCCAGCCACCATGCAGTTGAAAATCCACATGTAACTTTTGACTCCCCAGAACCTAACTAGTAATAGCCTACTATTCATCAGAAGCCTTCCTGGTAACATAAACAGTCAATACATATTCTATATGTTATGTGTATAATATACTGTGTCCCTACAATAAAATAAGCTAGAGGAAAGAAAATACTGTTAAACTCTTAAGAAAGAGAAATACTTTTACAGTCCTGTATTTACAGGGGAAAAAAACCCACATATAAGTGGATCAGTGCAGTTCACATTCCTGTTGTTCAAGGGTCAGCTGTAGTATATCATATGGTGATGAATGTTCTGGAGAAAATTAGGGCAGGGACAGGGACCAGGAGTGCCAGCATGGATCAAAGATTTCATTGCAAAACGTGACATCTGAGCACAGTTGTGAAGGGGGTAAGAAAGAAAGCCGTACAAATAAATACCTGGGAAGAGACCCAGACAGCTGGTTCTGCAGGCACGGAGGCCTCAGGACGACAGCGTGCTGCCTTTGGAGGGGAACAGGCTCATTGGACTGAGCTGTGTGACGGGGAGGGGAGGCAGGAGATGGAGTCGGAAGAATACCTAGAGTAAGGAAAGGGGCACATCGTGTAGGGTCTCAGGAGCGACCGTACAGACTGTGTGTGTGAAGTGGGAAGCTGTTAGTGGGTTTTGAGCATTGGAGCGACCTGTGACTCGTGTTTCAGAGGGATTGCTGTGGCTACCATGTTGGGTGGGTTGTCGACAGGGCACGTGCGGATGCCAGGAGTCCAGTAAGGAAGGACTTAGTGAGGACTTCCATGGCTTGCACCCTAGTGGGAGATGTGCAGGCTGCTCATTTCTATTTCCCAAAGCTCTCCTCTAGTCAGTATCTAGTACTGGTAGAGTTTAAAAATTAAAATCAATGCTCAACGTTGACCACTGTTGTTTACATTTTGGTATGCATCACTCAGGTTGGTTTTCTGTATGCAGAGTATTCAGAAGTTAAATAGCTTTCTTTAAACAAATCTGTATGCCCACTGGCTTGTTTTTAAGTGTTATGGAAGCATGACTTTTAGCCTCTACGTTGGATTCCAAGGGGTGGCAGGGTTCTGAATTTGGGACTTGGGGGTCGATGGGAGAGAGAGAGAGGAGTCAAGGGTTGGCCTGAGCCACTGGGGGGATAATGTGGCATTTGCTGAGACGGGAGGACTGAGATGGAAGGAGCAGGTTTGAGGTAGGTCAGGAGTTTGCTTCTGAACATGTTAAGTTTGAGATACCTGTTGGGCATCTGAGAAGAGAAGTGAGTCATTCCGGGGGGATCTGGGCAGAGACACTGACTTGGGAGTCACCAGCACAGTCGTGACTCAAGAGACTTCAAGTCCGGAGACCCGATGACCACCAGCAGAGCACTGGTGTCCTTGGAGAAGAGGTGGGGCCTGGTAAGCTAAGGTCGGGAGAGGAGGAGCGCCGAGGTTCCGGGAGGGGAGGAGAGGCCGGGAAAGCAGGGGATCCAAGAAGCCAAGGGAAGAAAGAGTTTCAAAGAGGAGGATACACAAGGTTGGATCAAATGCTGCAGAAGTAAGTCAGATTAGACGAGGACTGAGAATTGACCAGCCGACGTAGCAGCATCGTAGTCCTGGGTGATCTTGATCGTGATAGTGCGGAAGATCTCTGAAAAGCGAGAGTATGTGTCGAGAGAAACAAGCGGTTTCATGTCCTCCTCAGTTTGGACAGTGACTGAGCAGCTTTGCGAAGGACATAGATGTGAGTTCTCGGGCAGTCAGGTTAGCCCCCTCCTGCCATGGCGTCTCAGATCCCCGGAAAGTTACTTGCCCAAGTTGTTTCTGCCTGGAAACAGAGAATGTCCTCGCCAGGACCCCGGCGTGGGGCTGTCCGGCACCCTCGCCAGAGGCTTCCTGGCCGCAGCCTGCCGTCTAGTCACGGCCCTGTGCAACTCCTCCGCTTGCCCCAACTCGGGGAGGGACCCTTGGCGGCCAGCCGCCTGCTACTGCTTCCTCATTCGGTAGGTGGTGCTCTTCCGCCTGAATTAGAACAAAGCCAGGCCCCCTGCGGGGTTCTGGGGAATCCAGAGATAGGGGTGGGCACCCCCCACTTTGAAAATAGTCCCTCTTCAGGGTGGGGCAGACGTGTCGCCCGGTAGACCCCGCGGTGGCTCGGCACGTGGCACTTGTGAATAAAGGTGACCCCCCTCCCCCCGTACAGCGCCTGAGAGAAGAAATGGAGGAGATCACGCAGCAGCAGCTGGTGCACGACAAGTACTGCAAGGACCTCATGGGCTTCGGGACGAAACCTCGCCACATCACGCCTTTCACCAGTTTCCAGGCTGTCCAGCCCCCGCAGTCCAACGCCTTGGTGGGACTGCTGGGGTACAGCTCTCACCAAGGCCTCATGGGGTTCGGGGCTTCCCCCAGCCCAGCCAAGTCTACCCTGGTGGAGAGTCGGTGTTGCCGAGACCTGATGGAGGAGAAATTCGATCAGGTGAGTGGCGAGAGGCCGGCTGCCCCCCAAGCCCCTTCCCCGTCCCCAGGCTCCGCGGTCCCTTTCCCTCACCGACCCTGCGTCCTCCTCTCTCAGGTATGCCAGTGGGTGCTGAAGTGCAGGAACAGCAAGAACTCGCTGATCCAAATGACAATCCTTAATTTGTTGCCCCGCCTGGCCGCGTTCCGACCTTCTGCCTTCACAGGTGAGGATGTCGCCGACGTGTCCTGTCATTACCCGTCTAAGGGAAACCAAACGGAAGCGATGTCAGAGAGTCATGCTTGCCTCTCATTTGAAGTGACGCTGACTCTGGGGCTGGTCTGGGTGGCTTGGCCTCCCGTCTGGTTTCGGCCGCACCACGTTCAGGCAGCAGACACAGGCAGAAATCACAATGTGGAGACCGAGGCAGTTCTGGAACCAAGCAGCTTGCGTGTATGGAAGACAAGTTCATGACAGGCCTACCTGTCATGAGAGACCAAAGGAGGGGCAGTGTGGGTTTACATACCTGCAGCAGCCTCTCTGTGGGGCGGGGGGATTTGGTGACCGTCCTGCCTCTGCCCCTGACGTGGTTGCCTCCGCACTCTCAGGGAGGAAGGACTGGAGGTGCCAGAGGCAGGTTTCAGGGATGAGGGACTGCGGCTTCCCATATTCCTGCCCTGGTTTCCCTGGGCAGTGGGAATCCTGGCCGTGGAGCTGCCCCAGCTCGGACGCTGGCTGCTGCCTACGGCCTTCCTGGGTGACTCCAGCTGGAAGCAGTCTCCCCCGCCCCAGCCTTTCTTTATAGCCCCCAGCTGTGGAAAGTTTGGCATCAGACCTGGGACGAATCCTGCTTCTGTCCTTAACTGTAGGTTCCAGACAGGTTGACCTTCCTGGGCCTCTGCTTCCTGACTCGTAAAACGAGAATGACAGTCCTTGCCTTGCAAGATGAACTGCGTTAATGGCTGCACACCTAGTCCCAGGGCCGGAGTAAGCCCCAGTGGATGGGAACCATTATTATGTTTTTACTGCCTCCTCTACCTCTTTCAGATTCATTTTAGAAGTAAGGTCAAGGGCAAGAATGATAATAATACTCCAGTCGCCTGTTTCTGCTTAATATCCTTATCTTACCTCCCTGCTTGCTGAGTGGAGAGACCCTATCTTGAGCTTCTCTTTGCACCTCACTGGGGTGCACCTTGCCTGTGCTTCAGAAGCATTCAGGAGCAAATGAGAGCCAGGAGTGGAAGGGCAAGGTCAGCCTGACCTTCAGCAGATGCGATTCCCAGTGCACACCACCCAGTTGAAACGAGAAAAATACATCGTTGGCGTCTACTGTGCTGTAGGGAGACTAGAATGTGTTAAATGAGGATGAGACAGCCACATAAAATCAGTGAAGCAGACAAATGATATCATGGAAATCAGCTGCATCTTTCCAGTTTTCCATTCTTCCTACCTGGTGCCCAGCAGCTGTTCTCCTTTTTACTGACCAGACATGCCCCTGTTCAGTAGAGCTTTAAATAACTGTGGTTTGAACGTCTGTGGTTCAAAAGAAAGTAATAACTAGGCCGAATTTGATCAAAGTCTGGCATGAATTTGATCAAAGTTACCCCAGTAAGTTCAAAGGACCACCTAGGAGCAAGGATACCAAGGCTCAGAGGTCCCCTAGGTTTAGGCATTTGATGTGGGTTTTTGTTGTTTTATTAAATAATATACTAAAATGTGTCATGGAAATTCAGCCTGGACAGCCTCCATGCACGTGCCTCATTGGGGAAGTGCCACTTTTTAAAGACCTGCAGTTTGGAAGTCATTGCTTGAACTTCCAACGATGTAGGCTTTGGGCATATCAAGCACCCTGAGAACAGCGTCAGATTCCTAGTGTCTGAGGATGCTGAGTCGGGCAAAGGACATCACCCTCCTGGGTTAAGCTCCTTTCCTGCTGAAATGCTGTCCCCGTGCAGAGGTCCCTTTTCCCTCGTGAGCATGCTCTGATTTTAAGGTTACGTCACTTGCTCTTCTGACTGTTTTCAGGCCACAGAGTGCCACAGCGTCACTTGATCACGAGAGCCACGAGACAAGACCTTTCTTATTAGAGTAAATGCAGGGAGGTGTCTATGCTGTCTGGGACTCCACTGCCTCCTAAATGTGCTTCTGGGGGGCCTTGCGCACCCCTCACTTTCTAGCGGATCTGTGGTTTTGCCTTCCCTACTGCTACGTATGTTCTGCTGGTGCACAGACTTGAGGCCGGCAAGATGGAGGGGGAGGAATTAGAGGCGAGGCAAAAATCAGGAAATTCCAGCCTTCAGAGGAATAATAACGCTTTGGCTTAAATTGCCCAAGAATCGCCTACCCGTGCACATTGGCTGATGTAAACTTAATGAAAGTACACTTGTGGCCTCCCAAATTACAGACTAAATCTTGTTCTATTGAATATAACTCTAACAGAAATCTCTGGGTAATAGCAAAGTGATTTCCCGGCCTAAGCTGGGTAGAATGGCCTGTTTATTGCAAACAGTATTCAATATTACTTTAAATTTCAATATAACATAAAATCGTTTAGATGATTGTCTCTTTGTTTTTAAGCAAGATTTAATATAGGTTTCTTAAACAAGGGCATATAGTGTTTCCCTCAAAGTATAGCACTAACGGGGACAATTATGCAATGTTATTGTTTTGGAGACCCTTTAAGATTTTGTGTGTGTGTATTTTAATTAAAGGAGGAAAATTTTTCTATTTCTAATATTTCCAAAAGATATATCTGATGAGTGATTATCAAGCATAAGATTTTAGTTAATACATCCTCGAAATTCTTTATCTTTTTCCAACAAGCTATCTTAATTTTTTTTTTGAAAGATTTTACTTATTTATTTGAGAGAGAGAGAGCACAAGCAGGGGGCAGAGGGAGAGCGAGAAGCAGGCTCCCCCCTGAGCAAGGAGGCCGACACAGGGCTCCATCTCAGGACCCTGAGATCTTGACCTGAGCTGAAGGCAGATGCTTAACTGACTGAGCCACCCAGGTGTTGCGCTTTTAATTTATTAAATTTAAGTGTTTCACGGGAACTCTGACCTTTAATATATACACCAACCTTAACCCTGACCCTTATGCTTTGTCTTTCTTGTGATCAGATACCCAGTACCTCCAAGATACCATGAACCATGTGTTAAGCTGCGTCAAGAAGGAGAAGGAACGTACAGCAGCCTTCCAAGCCCTGGGGCTGCTTTCCGTGGCTGTGAGATCTGAGTTTAAGGTCTATTTACCTCGTGTGCTGGACATCATCCGTGCAGCCCTACCCCCTAAGGACTTTGCCCATAAGTAAGCATCCCTATTATGATTTCACCGTCCACCCCATTTGGTCGGAGAGAAGGGATGCTCCATCCCAGTTTCCATGGAGCTTAAGCCCATTCTCTGCATCATTAACCTTCAGGGGGTAGCATATCATTCACCGCCCGGCCCTTCCTTGGTTGGGTACCAACCTTTTTCAAATGAAGTGATGGATATATAAACATTTGGGGAAATTGGATACCCTGTGAACACGTAGATGTCAGCGCTGTTTTCAATATTGTTATTAACTGGGAATCTCCTAGTTTTGCTGTTTTCTCTGGCTTTCAGAGGTCTTTTGATGTAAGACCTAAAGATAGAGCCTCTGGACTGGAACTGAAGGGAACTAATGGTCCCTTTTTCCTGATCGCTGAAGTTGGGTGCAATATTCCACCCTTCAGAACCTTCAGGTGAATAAAATACAAGAAAAACCCTCAGTGCGCAGCTCAGTGTTGATCAAAGCTGTGTCAGTAGCAAGGTTTGGTCTGGTGACGGCATAAGCCTCCGCATTCTAAAGCCCAGCCTTCTCACGGTGGGGAGGATTTCTTCCCATAAGATGGATGCGCCCTACACCCTGGCCCTTGATACACACATCGGTTTGCTTCCTAAATAGGTTCTTTGGCCAGCACCGCACTAATTGGTGCCTTGTGTGCAAATTCCGGAAAGGGGCCCCTTAAGACACACGACTGCCATCTGCTGGATTGTTGTTAAATTCAAGTCTCCAGCGTCTCCAGTGTGGTGGGCCCCTAGAGTTGTGCTGTCAGTTCCCTGCCTGGATCACCTGCCCTCCTTGCCCCAAGGCGATTTTGAGGTGGGGCATCACACCATGTCCTTGTGTCTGAAGTAGCCACCTTTGTGGTCCTCTGCAGGAGACAGAAGGCCATGCAGGTGGATGCCACAGTGTTCACCTGCATCAGCATGCTGGCCCGCGCAATGGGGCCGGGCATCCAACAAGATATCAAGGAGCTGCTGGAGCCCATGCTGGCAGTGGGACTGAGGTGGGTGTCAGAAACTCGAGCTTCTCCCATCTTAGGTAGTGTGAGCCTTGACCCGCAGCATCAGGACGGCACTGAGAGAGAGCTGTGCATGGGTGTCTGCATGGTAAACTGGATAGGCAGGTGAGCTCACGCTAAACACACCGGCTGGTTTTGAATCCTGGTTCCATCTCTAGTTAGCTGTGTGATCCTGACCAAGTTATTTGACTTCTCTGAGCCTCCGTTTTCTCACCTGAGGAGCGGCCACAATCTCAGCTCCCATTGCCCGGGGTTGTGGAGGGGGTTAAGTGAGAGAATTGATGGAACAGTCACTCTGGTCTCTGGGTCTTGCACATAAGAAGTCCTCGAGCGATATTTGCAGGTGTTTATGTTACCATTGGGAAACTGCCTAGCTTTTCTCACTTGCATTCTCTTAAGCTATAAAGTAAGAATAATGTTCTCAGTTTGCTTCCCAGATTGTTTATTGAGCCTTGGTCTTCTGCAGTGTCTAGATTATATTTAGCAAGTTCTGGCAAAGACTAGAAATCTGTACATTGTTTGGAAGTCTCTGACTAGGCCAAGAGAATTCAGGACATTTCTATTTTATAGTATCCTTTGTACTTTAAAGACCAAGCAGGGGATCCCTGGGTGGCTCAGCAGTTTAGCGCCTTCCTTTGGCCCAGGGCGCAATCCTGGAGTCCTGGGATCGAGTCCCACGTCGGGCTTCTGGCATGGAGCCTGCTTCTCCCTCCTCCTGTGTCTCTGCCTCTCTCTCTCTCTCTATGTCTATCATAAATAATCTTAAAAAAAAAAAAGACCACGCAGTATGGGCCCAATCCCCTCTCTGACAAGGAGGGTTATTTCTTCTCAAGAACAAACGTCTTGTGCAGCGCCATAGGTGCCTGATTTCCTTCCCCTTAGCCCTGCCCTCACTGCTGTGCTCTACGACCTGAGCCGTCAGATTCCGCAGCTGAAGAAGGACATCCAGGATGGGCTCCTGAAGATGCTGTCCCTGGTCCTGATGCACAAACCCCTCCGGCACCCGGGCATGCCCAAGGGCCTGGCCCACCAGCTAGCTTCCCCCGGCCTCACAGCCCTCCCTGAGGCCAGCGATGTGGGCAGCATTACTCTTGCCCTGCGAACTCTTGGCAGCTTTGAGTTTGAAGGTAAGGAATCACAGCCACTCTTGCCAAGATAGCGAGTGTTCCCGGGAACCCCAGGAAAAGAATGAGGGCTCCTAGAATTCCTGGGTCTTGCTGGGGATCCTGGAGACACCGGGGAGCTGATCCTATAGTGGCTCAGCCTCCAAGCTCTTTGCATGTATTGTTGACGCCTCTTCGTTTCTTTCTTCCATCCTGAGTTTGAGGGCAGATGGTGTTCAGGGAAATTATGCATTGATCAAGGAATTAATGCTTCAGAGATGAGAAGGTCAGAGATGGAGCCCCCTGAATCCCTCCCCTTGTCCATGAAGCTGAGATGGTATTTAATGCTTTAAAATGTTTAAGCTGGAGACTTTTAGGTGTTTCATTCCTATGGCAATGTGATTTTCAAGATTGCTGTACTGTGTAGTTCTGTTTGGAGTTCTAAGCTGCAGATAAACCCACATCAGTGCCCTAGGGAGATTTATTCAGGAGAGAAAAAATGGATACTTTTGAAATTTAAGATCATGTAGGTGGTATTGCTCAAGACTGCGGGGAAACAAGCAAGTACAAAAAGCCTGAACGTGCCATCTGAATGCTTACAGCCGTCTGTGGTTTCCCTCTTGTAGTTCGTCCCGTGCATTGATCAGCACCCAGGGTAATTTATGTCTAATGAATAGAAAGTAGCTATATTTAAACCCAGCCTACATCAGACTCTCTTTTGGTATTCAAATCTGGGAACTAAAATAGACAAGGTAAATTTGATCAAGAATTGTTCTTACTCTCTGGGAATATAAAAGTTTGGGTCAAAATAAAACAGAATCATTCATTCTTTGAAGGAAATAAAGAAAGGATTAAGATGGGGGGGTGGGAGGATGCCTTTTTTCTGTCTCTCAGCTCCTCTGCCTCCCTTCTGCCTCTGTGCTGACTGCTAACCCATTTGTTGCCTTTTTTAAAGAGAAGAATTCTGGGTCAATATCTTGTTGAAAATTGAATTCGTAACCATGAAATGAAAAATGCAGCTAGCAAGTTGTAGACCTACCAACCAAAGCAGCAGCGTTTATTTTGTTTTCTCTCTGCCTCTGTATCCAGGCCACTCTCTGACCCAGTTTGTCCGCCACTGTGCGGATCATTTCCTAAACAGCGAGCACAAGGAGATCCGCATGGAAGCTGCCCGCACCTGCTCCCGCCTGCTCACGCCCTCCGTCCACCTCATCAGTGGCCACGCTCATGTGGTCAGCCAGACTGCAGTGCAAGTGGTGGCAGATGTGCTCAGCAAACTGCTTGTGGTTGGGATAACAGATCCTGGTACGGTTTATGAGACAGGAGCAGTCTGTACGCCTGGGGCAGTTGGAATTAGCCAGTTTCATTGCATGGCTCTCTAGAGACTTTCAGCCTCAGCAAGCCGATGTCCAGCTGACGTCTCTGCCAGAGCATTAGGCTTGGCTACTCTAACCTACTGGTGTAAAAGGATCTGTCTTTAGTTCTGTTGTCTTTGCTCCTATGAGTAGAGGAAAAGCTGACAGGTTAGATGAGAGAAAGGTACATGGCATCCTCTTACTAGGCCGGAGGCAGTGGGGACAGAAACTGGGAAATGACCGGAGGGATGATGGCATTGAAGAGGCGTTCAAAGGCGAAATTGCTCTTGCAGACCCTGACATCCGCTACTGTGTCTTGGCGTCCCTGGATGAGCGCTTTGATGCACACCTGGCCCAGGCAGAGAATTTGCAGGCCCTGTTTGTGGCCCTGAACGACCAGGTCTTTGAGATCCGGGAGCTGGCCATCTGCACCGTGGGCCGGCTCAGTAGCATGAACCCGGCCTTCGTCATGCCTTTCCTGCGCAAGATGCTCATCCAGGTAATGGTGTGACCTAGAGGCAATGAGGAAGAGCTGTTTGGGGAAAGACAGATGAGGACAAGGAAGGGGAGAAAGATCGAGATACCTGACAAAAGCCCTGTTTGGCTCCAAGGGTCCATGTTTTCCCAGCCTCTTGGCAGCATGACTCCAGGGGGCCTCTTATCCCAGGCTAACCTCTTCTGCAGCTCTTGTCTTGTTCCTGGCAAGTCACCAGAGGTTCCACTCCTTGGCCCTCTCCACTCAGTCTGCTACACATGGTGTCAGTTTTCCTAGCACCTCTCTGTCCTTCCACTCTCCTGCTCTTGCTGAGTCCAGGTCAGGCACAGAGGCCAAGTTTGGGAACAGTTCCAGCACTGCTTCTTGTAGTCATTGCCCTGGTCTGTGGTCCCTGGCTTTGGTTCATAAATAAGGTCAGATGCCAAACTAAGCTGCTGGACTAGAGTCAAAGGTTGAGATTGGCCTTGCTGCTCCGTCTATTAGGAATTTTTTTTTAAGTAGGCTCCACACTGAACGTGGGGCTCGAGCTTGCAACCCCAAGATCAAGAGTTGTGTGCTCTACCGACTGAGCCAGGCAGGCGCCCCAGGATCTGAGCTAAAACCTGGCTCCCCAGTTTTTGTCTCCACCTACCCCATAAATTGTCTGGCCTCCTTGTGATTGGTGCATGGTCCAATCCTTCCTGCCTCGAGTTATTTCCACCCAGGTCTTCTGGGTCTCACTGTGGCTCACCCAGTCCTTTCCTGTCCCCTGACTCTACCCTGTCTCTACCTCCTCCTCTGCTTCCTGACCCACCCACATAAAGAACATAAACACAGAAAAATGATTCACACATGTAACTTTCATCGTAGAGAAACATTGTGTATTCACAATCCATTGTAGGTAAAGTGACTATTAAGTCATATTATTAGTAAATTAGAGGATTAAATTATGTTGGCATCTGTTTCTTCAAGTGTTGGCCAAATCCTGCTTTAAAGCATGATATAGAAATATCTCCTAATGAGAATATTAGCATGTTCGTTCAATCAATAGATGTTTGGACATCTACCACGTTCTACGTGCTGCTGGGCCCTGGGAACATCCGTGAACAAGCCACGCATGGCCTGTGTCCTCAAGAAGGTTACAATAAACTGTTGGGCTATCAGGCCATCTCATTGTTCTGATTTTGGAGAATGTGAAGCGCCGTTAAATGAATTTACCGTGTACTGAGCTTAGCCCTTGAAACTCCGAAGTTTTTAATTTTCCTTGTTTTCAAATGTGGATACACACCTTCCCAAGTCAAATTGCACATTTTCATGCCTTAGTAAGGGACATTGCCCAAATGTGCTTCAAGTGGCCTTTTCTGATGCCTGAATCGTCAGAGTGGGCATTGGGTATTGTTGTGAGGGCACAGTGATGCTCTCGGCTCTGGAAGTGAATTTGGGGATCTTTGATTTGGCCCTTGGTGCTCCGGAGATCTGTGCTCTCCTTGCAAATCCTGTTTCCTCCCTGCCAGCCATCTCCTGGCTCTTGTGGGTCCATTCTCAGCATCCCTCTCTCTCACTGCTGTCTTCTGTGATGGAGGAAAACAGACTGCCAGGGGATCCAGAAAGTTAGGATTATTAAATCAATAACCTAAGACAAAATATATTATTAAATCATAGACTCCTCCTCTGGGTAGAGAGTTAGCATGTACTTTTCTCATGGTCCAGAGATTTCCTTCTGGCAACTTCAGCTCGCCAGAAATCTGTCTATATTAGGTTGTTTATATCTGTGTCACTATGAGTAGAACATGTTGATTTGCTGGTATTTTAAGGATGTCAGAACAAACATGTTATTTCTTTTCATTAAGGTCCAAGGGGATTCGATTGATAGAATCCCTCCTATTTGGGTTTATCTAGATGTCCCTGAAACCAATACTGAGTATTAATATTTCTTTCAACAGCGTAGGTGTTCTAACTGTTCTCTGGTCCTTTTGTCATTATTTACAGGCCCTTAGTGATTTGCTGCCCAAAGATTTTCATTCCCTGTTTCTGCAGACTCCTGCTCTCACTGTCCCTGTTGGTTTTCTCAGTTCCCTGTGCCGTACCATGAAAGCCATGCTCGGGGACAACTATGGGACCGTGGGGGCAGGGACTGGTTTCCCACAGTCCTTCCCACTTTTGCTGTGTCCCCGACTGTTTGCCTCCGTGGAGTATTCAACGGCTACTTGATCCGCGGTCCAGTTCTGGTTCCTCCCTCTAGCGTCCTCTTCAACACACCGTTCCTCTCTAGAGCTCCCTCTACCGCCTGGGCTTTCTTCCCTACAGATTCTGACGGAGCTGGAGCACAGCGGTATTGGAAGAATCAAAGAGCAGAGTGCCCGTATGCTGGGGCACCTGGTCTCCAATGCCCCCCGGCTCATCCGCCCCTACATGGAGCCCATCCTGAAGGTAACTCATGGCAGCTGGAGACACTGGCACTTTCTCTCCAGGTCACCCTGTGTCACCTCCTTTGGGACATTGGGAGTGTTTTGATAGGTAACATCTTCGGCCCTAGGCTCAGGGTCAAGGGCCACATGAAGCACTCTCAGTGGAAGATCAGCAAAAATCTCACCAGTTGAAGGAAGGGCTCCCCTTATGAGAGATAAGATACAGTGCTTCGGGCACATGATCAGATGCGCTTGAAAAGAAGTAGGTAGATAATGGGATAAAATAGTTCCCTCAAAGGGAAGAAACAATGAGCTTTAAAGTCTGAATGTGTTAGAGGCATGTGAAATCTTTCAAAACTTAGGTGAATCTGGGCAAATGATCAGAGATACCATTTGAGGAGGCACAAGAAATGTTTTTAAATCATGGTGTTTCTCAGCTCTCTCAAAAGTCTACCTGGGCTCACTATGGAGAAAAGTTTTAGAATCCACATTCTGTAGAAATCCTGGATTCATAAATAACAGTAATTAACCTACAGTTGAAATGGTCTCTTGGGAATTTTACTTACGTAAAAGAAAGGTTTCTGGTAGATCCTGTTCTGCATTCATTTTTACCATACCTTCTTCTCATAGGCTTTAATTTTGAAACTGAAAGATCCAGACCCTGATCCAAACCCAGGTGTGATCAACAATGTCTTGGCTACAATTGGAGAATTGGCTCAGGTAAGGGGACAGCAGCTTTTTTCCATAGGATGGAAAGAGTACTGTTTAGCCTCGAAGGAAATCAAAGTACTTCTTAATGCCATCATTTCTCATCTTACCTCCCACCTTCTTTTTCATTTTGCAGGTTAGTGGCCTAGAGATGAGGAAGTGGGTGGATGAACTCTTTATTATCATCATGGACATGCTCCAGGACTCCTCTCTGTTGGCCAAAAGGCAGGTGAGTACTCCTTCCAGACTGAGCAGAGCAGTCCCCTGCGAGGCCTGGGCCCTTGCCTCTCTTCGTCACTTAGTGTCCCCAGCCAGTGCCTGACCCAGAGCTTGACACCTAGTGGGTACTCAGAAGTATGTGTTATGGAAGATGAAGAAAGACCTGGAGTCAGAATTAGCTGTCATCCTGACCGGGAGTCGCTCAGTAAGTTTCAGGGCTGACCCTGCCATTTCCTCCAGATAACAGAAAATCCAGATCATCTGTCAGAACCCCAGCCCCTAGAGGGAAAAAGAAAGCCCGGGCCTGTGGCTGTGGAGGCAAGCAGAGCTTCAGCACACCCTGCCCCAGCCCTGGCTACTTTTCGTTTGGTCACCAAGGTCATTAGGAGACCAGCCTAAAATTAAGAACAATCTTAATTTCCTTTTAAGTCGGATTTCTCCCATTGATCATTCAGGATGTGAAGGATTGTGTATTTCCTTTGAGAACAGTGGGGCTCTTCTTGTGTCTTTTTATCCAGTGATTGTTGCATTGATTTGTGGCCTTGTTTTTATGCCCAGACTCTCAAGGTTCATGGTTAGTGCCTCGACTGGAAACTTCTTTTCTTGTAAAAGTTTCTGACTCTTCATTGGAATAGTTAAACAGAGAGTATAAACCATGCTTTCTCTTCCCTCTTACTGGTTCAACAAACCACATGATCTGTTGCTTGTCCAGGTGGCTCTGTGGACCCTGGGACAGTTGGTGGCCAGCACTGGCTACGTGGTGGAGCCCTACCGGAAGTACCCCACTTTGCTTGAGGTCCTGCTGAATTTTCTGAAGACTGAGCAGAACCAGGGTACACGGAGAGAGGTAGGGAACGTGGCAGACTTGGTTCTTTAAAGACTTTGCTGGAGGGATCCCTGGGTGGCGCAGCGGTTTGGCGCTTGTCTTTGGCCCAGGGCGCGATCCTGGAGACCTGGGATCGAATCCCACATCAGGCTCCCGGTGCATGGAGCCTGCTTCTCCCTCTGCCTGTGTCTCTGCCTCTCTCTCTCTCTCTCTGTGACTATCATAAATAAAAAAAAAAAAAAAAAAAAAAAAAGACTTTGCTGGAATAATGGAGAGAGATTGTGGCATTAACATGCTCTGACAGCGTGTTGATTAGGTGTCCTGTCCTCCGTTTTGTTCATACAGCCGGTCGTTCAGGTATGAACTGGGTGTCACAGGACACGAGAGGAATATTCATGAAACCCGTTGTCATCAGATGTTGTGGTGAATGTTTTCTTTTTCCCGTCCCCTTCCCCACCCAGGCTATCCGTGTGTTAGGGCTTTTGGGGGCCCTGGATCCCTACAAGCACAAAGTGAACATCGGCATGATTGACCAGTCCCGCGACGCTTCTGCTGTCAGCCTGTCTGAATCCAAGTCAAGTCAGGATTCCTGTAAGTTGAGGGGAACCGTGAGAGACTTGCCAAGTTCCTGCCTCACAAAGCCCTTGCTGGCTCTGCTTAGAAAGAGCCTTGGGCTGGATAACAAATTATAGCATATTGGCTCACTTCGTGACTTTTGAATGGAAAGTCAAGTTTCCTCTTGAATCACAATAGGGATGCTGCTCCCCCGTGTGTCCAGAGTCCTTACATCTGTCCAGATTCTTTGTCCAGGGTCAACAGGCTAAGCCTGTACCGACTTTTTGGTGCTGGTGAGAGAGATGCGAATTATCACCCTGTCACCTCTGTTCATCTCTCATTCTTTGTTAGCGCTTCTTTGATGTTTTCTATCCTCACGGCACCCAAGGAGAAGAGGGTAGAATTTATTCTCCCTGTTGTAATTACTAGGGAAACCCGAGGCCAGGCTCAGGGGATGGTCAGACTGGAAGCAATCAGAATCCAGGGCTCTCTTTTTCATCAGCTGGTCTAGCCTTGGAGCCCCTCTACTTTTGACAAGTGGCCTAAGAGATTGGGTAGGGTATGGGGCTCCGGCAGATTTTCCTAGACTTAACCCATCGTTCATCAGGGTAGGCTTATTTCCGAAAGAGAGTAAATAAAGCAGTGGCTCTCCCAACTATTCCAGCAAAATGTTGTTTTCCCAAAATAATTTGTTTCTACAAGAACAGTGCTCTGACCCCTGAGCTGTGGAGTCTACACCTCAATAATTTACTTCTAAATTCTACAGATGGAATCCTATCGCTTCTAGTTTGTTCTTCTGTATAGTAGAGAAGCCTAGCTGTGATGTTACCCTGTGGGACCCATGGCTGTCAGGAGGAGAGTCAGCCCGGCCCCTGCAGGTGTCACCCAGTCTCTTGGCTGGTCTCGTTCTTGGACTCTTCAGTGCACTGTTTCTCCTCCTCTCACCCAGTCTTTGACATCCTTGCTGTTCAGGTCAGCTAGCATTTGCCGCTCCCTCATCTTAAGTCCCTAGGGGGACCAAGCAGCTGCTGAACAGATGTTAGCCTAATTTGATTCCCTTTACTTTCTTTTGGGGGAGTAATTATTTTTATTGATGGTTTCAACCACAAAGTTGTCAACTGTAATGATAAGCGAAGTTAAACATTGCAATTTAATGAGCACCGGTCATGTACTGTTGTGGTCAGGGTAATAGAAAAGCCAAAAAGTCTTGAATCCTAATGCTGAGAGCCTGTTTGTGGGTTCCTAATAGACCCTGTACTCCCCGTGAATGCTGAACGACAGCTGTTTGTTGTGAGCCAGGTTCTGCTTAAAGCCAGCGACATGTCCTGGATAGCTCATGATTCTCGCCATCACTTTGTCCTAGCCGACTACAGCACCAGTGAGATGCTGGTCAACATGGGCAACCTGCCCCTGGACGAGTTCTACCCTGCCGTATCCATGGTGGCGCTGATGCGGATCTTCCGAGACCAGTCCCTCTCGCACCATCACACCATGGTTGTCCAGGCCATCACCTTCATCTTCAAGTCCCTGGGCCTCAAGTGTGTGCAGTTTCTGCCGCAGGTCATGCCCACATTCCTCAATGTCATTCGGGTCTGCGATGGGGCCATCCGGGAAGTAAGTAGCTAAAACCCCACCCCTGCTCCGCACGCCCTACTTCCTACCCATGCCCTCCTTTGGCTGTTGGGCCGAGTACCTCGCCTAACCCTTAACTCCTGACCCCTAAGGGTACAGGGTCAGTCAGCTGCCTAGTGTCCAGGGTTATCCCCTCGGGATGGCTAAACCATGACTGGCTAGGTGGATGCGTGTGTGCATATCCAGAGGTCAGTGTGGTTGTCGGGTAGGATGTCTCACCACGCGGACGTGTGGCCTCCTCATCATTAGATTGAGGCCCATCATTTTTAGTGAGACTGCTACAGGGTGACATGCATACCTCTTAGCAGATCTAACGTCAGCATCTCCCGTTAGCGTTGAACCAGAGTTTGAGCACACGGTTAAATCGGTCTCTGTTAGATCTGCCCGTGGTAAGGTCATCTGGGGTGTGTGACCATCCTCTTCCCTGACAACCTTTGACCCAGTGACTGAGCATCTGTGGAGAATCCCTGCCTGAGTCCGTGGTCACACTGGTTGCAAAGTACGGACTTCTAGTTTTACCATTTCTTCTACTTCTAGCAGTGGGCACTTTGTTGTAAGGTAGAACTTGCCACTTTCCCTCTGTCTCTCCCTTTTGCTTTCCTTTCTTTAAACAGCAAAATATGCAGAGTGGTTCTGTGATTATCTACTTAGGCCACTACTGGCAGCAAACCTACTAAATACAGTTCAAGGGGCCTTTTTTTTTTTTAATACTGATTTATTTATTTTAGAGAGGGAGAGAGAGCACATGTGCGCATGTGTGTGTACGAGCGAGGGCTGGGGGTGGGGGAAGGGGCAGCTGGGGGGAGAATCCCAAGCAGATCCCCACTGAGCATGGAGACCCAAGGCAGGGCTCGATCCCGAGACTCTAAGATCATGACCTGAGCCGAAATCCAGAGTTGGATGCTCAAATGACTGAATCACCCAGCCATCCCTTCAATTAAGTTTTTAAATCCATTTTTTCCTCTGTGATTATATATTCAATGTGATGTGCGTATAGAGGAAATAATACCTTTTTAGAAAGTATATTCTCTTACACTGTGCCTGGAGTACAGGAGCGTAGTTTATGTACTCGACCTTATCAAATTCTTACAAATTCTGATAATTTAGATAAATTTCCCTGGCTTTTCCCTCTAGATAATCCTATAGTCTGCAAAAAGAGAAAGGCAGTTCTAGTTTTTTGTTTTAATCTGTAAACCAGTTGCTACTTTTTCTCATTTACATTTCTGGGACCTCCACTGCAATGTTGATTAGACTCTGTGAGACTAGAAATCTTTAATCTTGTTCCTGGCTTCAGTGGGACTGCTGTTAAGATTTCCCCACTAAGTAAAACGTTTGCTGTAGGTTTTGGCAGGTAGCTTTTAAGGGTTATAAATGTTCTCTTATGGTCTTAATTTGCTAGAGTTTTTATCATGAATGGGTATTGGATTTATCAAATGTCTTTGGTGTAACAATTACCTATTTTTTTCTCTTTTAGCATGTTAATATGTTGAATTACACTGATACATGTTGAAAATTTTTTGAATTCTTGTTTTAAAACCATCATGATTATGATGTATTTCTTGACACTTTGAGTTTATATCTAATACTTAATTTAAATTTTTTACATCAACATTCCTGAGTGGAATTGGCCTGTAAATTTTTTTTAACTATAAGCTTAAAGATCGGTTTAGCTTTTTTATTTCTTCAAAAACAGTTTAGGTCACTTTTCTTGAAGAAATTATTCATTTTTTTTAAATGATTTTATTTATCTGAGACAGAGAGAGAGCGCGCGCACATAAGCAGAGGGAGAGGGAGAGGGAGACTTCCCACTGAGCAGGGAGCCCAATGCAGTTTCGATCCCAGAACCCCAGGATCATGACCTGAGCAGAAGGCAGATGCTTAACTGACAGAGTCACCTGGGCACTCCTAAGAAATTATTCACTTTATTTATGTCATGACTATAGATTTGCCCTTTTTTTTTTTTTTTTGATATTCCATAGAATTGGAATCACGTGGGTTTGTGTCTAGCTTCTTTCACTTAACATAGTAGTTTTGGGGTTCATTATGAATCAGCAGTTCATTCCTTCTTCATAGCTGAATAATAATTTAGTGTCATTATTACTCAGAGATAAGTATTTTTAATGTTTCCTATGATTTCTTTTTTCACCACTGAGTTATTTAGAAGTGGATATTTTAGTTTGCAGATTTATGGGATTTTGAATTTCATTTTTGGATCTCTGTTTTCTAACTTAACTGCACTGGGTTTATGATTCTTTAATGCTTGCTGAAACGGCCTTAATAGTCGAATGCCTGATCTCTTTTGATGTTTCCGGTGTGCTTGAGAATAGCGGGTATTTACTGATGTGTTATATACAATGTTCCATATATGTCATTAGATTTGAACTTACTACTGTGTTCCTTTTTTTTTTTTGCATTCTCTTTAATTTTTTTTTCTTACCTGCCCATTACTGAGAGAAATGAGATAAAAATCTTCCTTTACAATGGTGGGTTTATTAATTTCTCATAGTTAAGTCAGTTCTGTTTTATATATTTGGGGGAATATGTTAATTAGGTATGTTCAGATTTAAAATCATGGTATCTTCCTGGTAAGTCGAATCTTTTATCATTTTGAAAGGACTCTTTTTATCTTTAATAATACCTCAAATTTATTTTGCTTAATTTTAGTATAGCTACACCAACCTTTTTTTGGAGGGTGTATCTCTTTTATTATCCTTTTACTTTAATTATTTTGTGACTTTTTGCATTAGATGGGTCTCTCATGATAATATGTATAATAAGATAGCTAGATTATCCCTTTAATGTAGTCTGGAAATCTTTATTAATCAGTGCATTCAGTCCAGTTGTATTTATCATGACTGTTGATATATTAAGGTTCATTTCCACCATCTGATGTAGTGCTTTATTTTTGACCTGCTTTATCTATTTATTTTCTTTTTTTCTTTCTTTTTTGGGCTTGGTTGAGCTTTCATTTTCTTACCTTTGCCCTCTACTTGTTGGCCACCTTTAATTTTAGTAAATGTTTTGTAATGGGATATTTCAGTTGTAAACAAAAGTAGACAACTGGGGCGCCTGGGTTAGTCAGTTGAGCATCCCATTCTTGGTTTCAGCTCAGGTCACTAGGTCATGGTCATGAGACCGAGACCCACATTGGTCTCTGCTTAGAGGGGAGTCTGTTTGAAGATTTTCTCCCTCTGCCCTTTCCCCGACTTGTACGTGTGTTCACGCTCTCTAAAATGAATAAATCTTTTTGTAAAAAGTAGACAATTTATATTAAATTCCCATATTCATAAGTAATTATTAGCATTTTATCAATTTGGTTTCATCTTATTACCCCTTCCCCCATCTCTCCCCACACACATACACAAACATTTTTTTCTGGGGTGGTTTTTTTTTTTTTTTAAGATTTTATTTATTTATTCATGAGAGACACAGGCAGAGGGAGAAGCAGGCTCCATGCAGGGAGCCAATGTGGGACTTGATCCCAGGTCTCCAGGATCACAGCCCGGGCCAAAGGCGGCGCTAAACCACTGAGCCACACGGGCTGCCCATTTTTCTGGGATATTTTATTTTATTTTATTTTATTTATTTATTTATTTATTTTTAAGATTTATTTATTTATTTGCTCATGATAGACACACACAGAGAGAGAAAGAGAGGCAGAGACACAGGCAGAGGGAGAAGCAGGCCCCATGCCAGGAGCCCGACGCGGAACTCGATCCCAGGACTCCAGGATCGCGCCCTGGGCCAAAGGCAGGCGCTAAACCGCTGAGCCACCCAGGGATCCCCTTTCTGGGGTATTTTAAAGCAAATAACAGATATCATACTTTTTCACCAATACTTTTCCCCCATGTAACCAAAATTACAAAAGTAAAAATAATGCTTAATATCTTCTAATACTAAATATTAGAAGTAAAAGTATCTACAAAAGTGAAAATAATTGCTTAATATCTTCTAATACTAAGCCTTCTTCACATGTCCTTGTTTGTCTTTAAAATGTCTTTTTATATTTGATTTATTTGAATCAGAATCCAGATAAGGTTTGTACATGGCATTCAGTTGATATATCCATTTCTCCTATCCTCCTTTTTCCCCCACTTTTTTTTCATGCCACTTATTTGTGGAAGAAAACAGATCATTTGTCTTACAGAATTTCCCATTCTGGATTTGGTTGTTTGTATCTTCAAGGTATTTTAACTTCTTGTAAACAGATTAGATATAGTTGATTAAATTAAGATCCCTTCTTTTGGAGAGAAATACTTTATAGGTGGTACTGAATACTTCCTATTTCAACAGTTAGTAAGCAAGTCTTTTGTAAAATGATCCACTTCTAGTGATGTAAAGGTTAATCAGTGGGCTCAGGGACTATGATCCCATCAATCAGCCTTTCTCCTACTCATTTAGTGTTCATTGAAGATTGTTAGAATTCTAAAATGATTATTTCATTAAGGACCGGAAAGCTGTGATTTTCTAATTCTATTTCCTGGATTTATTAGCTAGCGATCACCTTTAAAGAACTTTATGTTGTCAGCTATTCAGTTAATCTGAAGTATAGTTCATGCAAGAAGGGCAGAATAAATACGTGATTCTTTCCTTGTGTTTATCAGTGTTTTCAGCGTAATGAATCAAGTCCCTTGCAACTCCTCAAAGGTGACTCAGGCACAACCCCTGCTGTTTAGGGAGTATCCTCATCAACTCATGGAGCTATATATAGTATTTCTGTTCATTGAAGGCACTATTCTTTCTCGTGATCTAATTATCCCAGTCAGCCTGACTGTTGGGTTCTTTTTATATTGGCCAGTGGTCTTAATCTTCTATCGCTTTTTTGCTTTCTGGCAAAAAAAAAAAAAAAGCTATTCTGAGTTGTCAGGTACATTTCACTGAAGACTGGGCATGGCCTCTTCCAAGGAGCTGTGGTGTCTTGAAGTGAGAGATAATAGCTAGAGACTGAGTTGATGTGTTGGGTGCTCATTGCTACTGGTGTATCACTGTTTCTCAGCCATTCGGTGAACAGAACTAGAAATAGGTAATTTTTAGAAAGAGGAAAAATAAGTCATGATGTAGTTGCTGTATCTTGCAGAATATGTCCCTGCATGTATCTTGTATACATATAAATGGTATTAGTAACAGTAAGATTTCTGAATGTAGTTCAAGGTTTTTTGATTTTTGTGTGTGTGTGTGTGTGTGGTTCTTAGTCTGTGTCCTTTGGAGATACACACCAAAATATTCTGTGTAAAGTCTCTTGAAATTCATCTTTGAGCGATTGTGCAACCAACTTGATTTATAGTTAAATTAGTTTCTGTTTATTTTCAGTTTTTAGAAATTTCTTTGAGGTTTTTCTAATATAACTTTTATTCTAGTTATGTAAGACATTAACACAGTTTCAGAGCCAAAACTATAAAGTATGTTCAGTGACATACAGTTTGTCTCCCCATCCAATACCCTGTTTCTTCCTGTAGCATTTCCTATTGCTACTATAACAAATCCCCACCAATGTCATGGCTTCAAACAGCACAAGTTTATTATCTCACAGCTCCATAGGTCATAAGTCTGACAGGTCAAACTAAACAAAGTCAGGGTGCCATTGGGGCACAGTCTTTCCTGGAGGCTCTAAGGGAGAGTCCATCTCCTTGCTATTTCTGGCTTCTAGTGGCTGCCCACATTCCTGGGCCCTCTTTCTCTGCCTTCAGAGTCAGCAATAGTGCCTCGCTGACCCTTCTTTTGCTGCCAGATCCAGCTCTCTGTGCACTGTCATCAAAGGTTCTCTGCTTTTAAGGGATAATCTCCATATGTCAAAGTCCTGAACCTAGATCATGTCTTGAGGAGTCCCCTTTGTTGTACAGGGTCATTTATTTGTGGGATCTAAGGTTTAGGACATAGACCTCTTTGGCCTACCTTTATTTTGCCTATACCTCACTTCCCCGTAAGGTAACCATTTGATCGTTTTTCAATTTATCTTTTCATTCTTTGTTTTTGGAAATGTAAAGAAATCCATCTTGCCTTGCCTTCCTTCCTCAGAAGAGAACTTAATGTAAACAATGTTGGGCGCCCCACCTTTTTTCACTGTCACAGCAGCGTGTCCTGGAGTTTGTGCCATGGCAGCACCAGGATGCCTGCATTCCTTGAAAGGTGATGGCACTCCACTGTGTGAATAGCCGTGTGACCTGTCCCTTTGGATGAATGTTTGCATTTTTTCCATTCTTTTGGTACTTAAAATGATCCTGTAAAAAAAGCTTTGTATGTACATCATTTTTACCTCTTTCTGTACTTGACTGGCCTTGCTTTTTCCTTTTATTTTATTTTATTTTATTTTATTTTATTTTATTTTATTTTATTTATTTTATTTATTTTATTTATTTTATTTTATTTTATTTTATTTTATTTTATTTTATTTATTTTATTTTATTTTATTTTATTTTATTTTATTTTATTTTATTTTTTTTTTTTTTTTTTTATTTTTATTTTATTTTATTTTATTTTATTTTATTTATTTTTTATTTATTTTTTTGGAATCTGTACACCCTGTGTGGGACTTCAGCTCACAACCTGGAGGTCATGATTCGCACGCTCCTCCGACTAAGTCAGCCAGGTGCCCCCTGATTTTTTTACACTCAGATCTTTGAGCTCTTTGGAATATGTGCCTCTGTACAGGATGAGGGATGGATTCATTTTGTCTTTTTCACCCTTAGATTTAGTCTCCCATCCCTAACTTTAATGCCTGATTTTAAAAAATCAATCCATATCTTCATCCTTCTCCTGAATGACATACAAAACTTAGAATGATTGCTCAGGCTGTCTGATTCTCTCTTTGTGGTATTGCTTTTTTTTTCCTACCATCAAACTAAACATCATTGCTATTTTATGCAGACACACTTCCTGTCTCGATTCTCTGTGTTCTGTTTCCCCCTTCAGGGCTTTCTCCTAGGATCTTTATTCTTCTTTAGAATGAGGAACATTTGTGAGCATCCATCAAAGTAAACTCTCTGTTTCTGTGTATCTAAAAAAAAATGTGGGCAGTCCAGGTGGCTCAGCGGTTTAGCACTGCCTTCAGCCCAGGGCGCGATCCTGGAGTCCCAGGATCGAGTCCTGCATCGGGCTCCCTGCATGGAGCCTGCGTCTCCCTCTCTGTGTCTCTCATGAATAAATAAATATTTTTAAAATAAAAATATAAAAAATATTTATTTCACCATCATTTAAAATCTTGATTTAGCTGAGGATACGATTCTGGGTTCTCCTACAACTGTAGATAAGATCCCACATTTTCTGATTTTTTTGTTGTTGTTGTTGTCATTGAGAAATCACGATTAACCTTTTCATTTCATAACCATTTCATTCACTTTTCTCAGTGGCTATTTCAGGTCCTCTCATTATATTTGTTGCCCCAAAGTTGCAATTATTGTGTATCTAGATAGAGATTCTTTCTCACATCCTCTCTGGGACTTGTGGACTTCCTGAATATGAGAATTCCACCCTCTGTTTTTTCCTTCCAGAGTTTGATTCACATGTAGAGCTCACTTTGTCCTTGATGTCTATTAGTTTCCTCTTTGTATTTTTCCTCTTGATCTCTTGGAGATCCAACCTGGATATTTCTTCACACCCCTTTTTGTTCATGAATCCTCAACTGTGTCTCAGTTGATGACCTGTCCTTGAGTTTTTAGTTTCAACTACATTTTTAAAAATATCTAAAGTTATACTAGGTTCTTTCTAACTATAATATACTAGTTATACTAGGTTCTATATGCTTAGTATTTTTTGGTGGTATCCTATTCTTTACTCATTATTTTAATTCTCACATTTATTTAAGCACTTTATTTTATTTTATTTTTTAATTTTATTTATTTATTCATGAGAGACAATCAGAGAGAGGCAGAGACATACGCAGAGGGAGAAGCAGGCTCCCTGCGGGAACTGTGATGTGGGACTCAATCCCAGGACTCTGGGATCACGCCCTAAGCCAAAGGCAGACCCTGAGCCTCCCAAGTGTCCTGATTTAAGCATTTTAAACAGATCTATTTTATATTTTTTATCCAGTAATTCCAATATATATTAAATCCTTGGTGGGTCTGATCCTGCTATTTATTGTTTCTGCTGAGTCACATTGGCAGTGGTCTATCCTTATGTGTCTTATAATTTTGGATCATGTAGCCTATGCAGCTGGGCATTTCCTGGGGCAGTACTAGAAAATGTGCTCTCAAGTTGCATCTCTCCAGAGAAGACTTGCACTTGCTTCTGCCATATGACTCTTAAAACTTTAAGTTAATTTCTTGACTTAAAGTTTCTCAGTCCACATAGTCAAATAATGCTCTAAACTCATATGGGAATGACCTGAAATTACAAGCTATTGGCGAAGCCGTTTTTCCTACCTACTAGACTCCACATCAAGCCTGACAAATGTCTTTGTCTCCTTTTGCCAGTGGACAGATTTGGGGGTTGTGGGGGGATGAGGTCACTATTTCTCTTAACACATAGCCCTCTGAAGGTCTGGTTTGCTGCGAAAGGTTTCCATTCTGATAACAATACAGTATTTTTTATTGTTTATGTGTTCTTTAGGCTTTTCATGGCAGAGACATCTAACCCACCATATTTTCAAGAACAAAACTCTGTGTCCTTTTAAAGTACTAATGTTCAGGGGGGAAAAAGAGGAGAAAAGCTTGTGGAAGAATCTAAGGGAGAAGAAATGAGGGGGCTGCTAGACTCTTTGCTGTGCAGAAGGCCCTTGCTGTGGGCATCTATCCTGTGGCCGCTGCAGGTGGCTTAGCACCGATGAGCTTCCCCCATTACACCTAGTGCGAAATGACAGTAGGGGTCAAAAGGCTCTGTCCTTTCTGTCTCGTGGTTTTCCTGACCTCCCTGCCATCCCTAATGCCCTGCTTTTCCTCCAGCTTCGGTTTTCTACCTTCTTTCAGGTTTTGCATAACAAAAATGTAGCTAAAATCCATTATACTTAGAGTTTTACATCCCTTGACTTCTGGAATGTCCCCTTACAAAGACCATTTCGCAAAAACAGCATGATTTGATGAGGTGGCTCCCAAGAGGTAGGTAGGGATGGCTGTCCTGAGTTGAGTCAGACCTGTGCCATGGATAGGCAGGTTCTGACCACCTTAGAATCCACTGGTCTCCCTGTCTTTAGAGAATGTATCCACATTCCTTGGAGCGCAACCCTGTATGTCATGTGAGTCTCACCTCTCCAGGTAGTAAGTCTGTTACTTGCTATTTGAAACAACACTTTTTACTTATCCCTAACTTGCCCACGTTTCAAAATGCAGGTAAGAGTAGAAATATGTATGTTCATTGCTAAATTATCCTTATTAATGAGGGGAGGCAGAGGCATAGAGAGCTATAAAAATCTTTCCAGGAGGGGGGTTTAGAATATGATTTGCTACTGCATATAACAAAATAAAGACTATACCATAAAGACATCTTTAGCCAAGAAAGTAGCTGGGTCACCTTTACTCAAGCCTTTTTATTCCAAGCCTGTTTTAGCAGAAGGCATGTCTTCTTATGCCTACACCATATCAACCTGAATAGAATCTCCTTATCCCATCCCTCCCCCAGTTTGCTTACTGTCTTGGCTCACGGTTTCTTAGAGACCAACAATTTACCTAATGAACTAAGATCTGATTGATTAATTAATTACTATAAGTGAACCACAATACCCATCATATGTCACTGTATTTATTTAGAAAGTAAGTGGTAGTGAATTAGAACTGAAGAGACAAAAGATACATTTACAGTTGATGAAAAGTCTCGTGTCCATTGTGAAGTCTGAGTCACCCGGCAAATCCTTCGGTGGTGCTGGTGTTCAGGGGAGCACTTGAGAGGCCTCACATCCCGCTGCTGGTGCTTCCCAGGGGTTCTCCACTTAATTTCAAGGGAGCCCGGAGACAGGTACTGTTATCTGCCTCTTGCCCCTGAACAGGCCCAGGGCAGAGAGGTTAAATGAAGGTCGCAGAGCCGAGGTGGCATCATGGCTCTCGATGGCCAGTGTGGCCTTGCAGCCCTTGCGGCGGGGTCAGGCTGGGGGCGGGGGGTAAAACCACTGAGAGTTGTTTCTAGTCCCCACTGCGATCACTGCCGAAGGGTTTCAGTCTGACTTTTTTAAGACTTGATCTCAGAAAATGGATGTGGTGGAAACGGATTGCATAGCTGTGTTTGTTTGTTCCCACGGACTTCGGATAACCCTGGGAGTTCTCCGTCATTCCTGATGCCAACTCTCTGCCCTCTTCTCCGCTCCAGTTCCTGTTCCAGCAGCTGGGAATGTTGGTGTCCTTTGTGAAGAGCCACATCAGACCTTACATGGATGAAATAGTCACCCTCATGAGAGTGAGTACAAGTTAGTGCTTTGGCCGGTCCTTCAGTGTTTGGGTCAAGGCACCTGCAGAGGCAGGTTGGGAGAGCACGGACATTTTTGTCCTGGGTCTTGGTAGAGCTGTGACATCCGGAGTGTAAAATGTGGGACAAGGGTCCCCGGTGGGTGATGACAAGGGCGGGGGGCAGCTGCCAGAGGCTCCAGCACCTGAGTCTATAAGGTGTGAAGTCGGAGGAAAAGTCCTGAAGTTATTGTTTTGCCAGAAATAGACTCTCGAGTTCTTTGCCTCGCACACAACAAAGCAATTTCACTTTAATATCACAACAGTGCTTTACTGTTCCCATGAAAGCCTTCCTTCATACGGCCCATAAAACCGTGGCCTTAAGAGAGGTTTGGGGATTAGCACTATTAAATATGATGAACTCCTGTCGGGCACTGAGGAGGAAGGCGACGCTTTACCCCACCGCCTTCCAGAGCGTAAATGCCACCTTCTGACTGCAGCAGTACCCGAGGAAAGAGGAAAGGCTCCTGTCCCAGATTTTATAACCTGCTTTAAGCAGGTGCGGAAGATTCCCCGTCGTCGGTGGCAATATCGTTTTTCCGTCTGAGGAGGAGGCCTGCTTCCTGCTGTTCTGTATCATTTAAATGTCTCTGTTGGGAAGCTTGCTTTGCAGAGATGGCTGTGCCCTCAAAGAATTGGAAGACAATTCTTCCCTGATTTCTGCTCTTCTCTGCCAGCCCTTTGTAGTCAGCTTGGAGGAAGCCGCAGGACTAAAATCAAAGTGGCTCACTTCAAAACTGGAACTTCCCTGAAACCGGGTCTCAGAACTGAAAAACTCCTGTCTGTACAAATAATTAAAACCGTGCGGCTCTCAGACTCCTGCCACGGAGGCCTCTGTCGAGCGCAGTGCTGGAGGGCCGTGGGCCACGTGGGCGAGGGACCGGGGATAGCCAAGCAGCACCAATCAGAGACTTAGACCCCAGAAAAGGCTTCGGACCAAAACGTGGGAGTTTGAGACAGGGAGCTTCATACCTGCAAAACGCAGCTTTCATTTCCTCCAAGGTGGATGAGCTGCACCAGGGGCTCTTCCTCTGACTGCCCATCCTGGGTATTTTAATGAGCACCCCTGAGCCTGGGATGAGAACAGCGATCCCTGGGCAGGCTGCCTGTCTTCTTTGAGGTAGAGAAGCCCCTGTAAGCAGCCAGTAGTAATACAGTGGAGAGGGCAAGCGGACTCTGTCCAAAGAAGGCAAAGTGCGGGCTAAGCGACTGCACATCAGACAAACTGTGGAGGTGTAACATCTCAGGTGTTTCTTTGGCAAAGGTTTTTATCTAGAGAAAATAGTCTTTTTCAGAGAGAATACTTCTCCAAGCAGAGGGAATGTTTTACCAGCATCTTTTAATATGGTTTTTACTTTCTAAACTGTTAGGATTTTTAAGACATTTTTAAATAAAAATACTTCAAGCTTCTGTAAAGCCTTACTTCTGAGGAGTTCTTTCTTTCTTTTTTTAGTTGAGGGCCCCAAAGTATGAATATGCATGTGTTGCCATCATCATTAGGGCTTCTATCATCATCAAGTCTCCTTCTCCGGAGGTTTCAAACAAGGCAGTAGGCAAGTTTCTTTTTGAGTTGATTTGAAGTGACAGTTTTTCCTAGAGTCAGAAACTCAGACCAGTTTGGGTACCGAGCCAGATCCTGTGGCCATTTGGCCAAGTTTTTATTTTGGTAACTTACGTGGAACATAACTTCGTGGGTATAGAAAAAGTACTCCTTTTGTGGCATTATCCAGGCCTGAAAATGATTTGGGACAAATGTCAAGTGCTACCTATATCTAGCAAAGTCTAAATCCAGAAAGGGCAGGAAACTTAACACTGGGATCACGCTCTGCTGGATACTGGATGGTACCCAAAGTAAAGAATCTACCGGAGGCAACCTGAGAGCCCCTTGAGTGAAGTAAACCATTCACTCACTCTGTAAACGTGTGTTTGGGTGGCTGGACTATGCCAGGTGCTGTGCGAGATTCTGGGGAGACAGAGGTGGCTCAGAGGGGCTTCCTGCCCTTAACTAGTTTACAGTCTAGTAGAGAGAAGGGGGCAAAGTGAAGTTCTTGCAGGTGCTAGAAAAGAGGGGGCGAAGGGACCCAGAGTATGTAACAGAACGGGAAAGCCTCCATAGAAGTGAGGCTTGAGCTGGGTCTAGAAACACAGGTGGGGCTTTAGCTGAGCAAGAGGAGGAGCTCTAGGCAGAGAACAGCACAAGCAAAGCACAGAGGAGTGGAGGAGCCTGGTGCTTTTGGTAAAATGCAGTTTAATTTGTACACTGTGACTATGAGCTAGGATACGAAGAGCCCTGGGGAGAGGAGGCCGGGGAAGGACTCCCTCCCGGGGCCAACTGCTCACTACAGTTTTGCTTCTTTGGGGCCATCTCCGTTCCTTACTTCTTAGTTCAGCAGAAAGGCACTTGGCTTTGCTTCTCACTCTTTTCCCTCTTCATAGGAATTCTGGGTCATGAACACCTCCATCCAGAGTACAATCATTCTTCTCATTGAGCAAATTGTGGTAGCTCTTGGGGGTGAATTTAAGCTCTACCTGCCCCAGCTGATCCCACACATGCTCCGCGTCTTCATGCATGACAACAGCCCAGGCCGCATCGTCTCCATCAAGGTGAGTCCAGAAGGGCGTCCTCTAGAGACGTTTCCAGCAGCTGTAAGAGTCCAAGGGTGATCAGCTAAGAGGCAAGCCCCTATTTTGAGTGACACAATGGTGCTCGAACCACAAGGTGGAATCCAAAGACTGCTAATACCCGATGCGTGCAGTTAACAGGATGTTTACAGCCAGTCCTCTCTTGATTGGCCGTATGTTTTATCTCCTTTAGTGGATTATTCTCGGTAACTGTTGTATCCTTGACCCATTCTCTCTGTTATCTAGCAACTGATTCTTTATCCATTGAAAGCAGCTCAGAGAAAGCAAAATAATAACACACAAGCAAAATAAAATGGGGAGAGTGCTACCAAAAAAATGTAGCTCGAGACCACTTTTCAGAGTCCCCACAGAATTCGGGGGACCCACACACTTGCCCCGCTCCGTGTGCCTGGGTACTTGGTACCTGCCCTGCCTGTATTTGTTCATCACTGGGCCTTTGCTCCCTCTTGCAGCTGTTGGCTGCCATCCAGCTGTTTGGTGCCAACCTGGATGACTATCTGCATTTGTTGTTGCCTCCTATCGTGAAGCTGTTTGACGCCCCGGAAGTTCCCCTGCCATCTCGGAAGTAAGTACCTGCACTTTGGGACTAAGTAGCCAGCAGGCTTTTCACGTTTTGTTGAAGATGTCCTTTTTTTTTTTTTTTTTTTTAAGGATTTTATTTATTTATTCATGAGAGACACAGAGAGAGGCAGAGACATAGGCAGAGGGAGAAGCAGGCCCCCTGCAGGGAGCCCGATGTAGGACTCGATCCCGGGGTCATGCCCTGGGCTGAAGGCAGACGCTGAGCCGCTGAGCCACCCAGGCGTCCCAAGATGTCCTTTTCTTAAGTTTGCAGGCCATCTTTCCTGTTTTTTTTTTTTTTTTTTTTTTTTTTTAACCTCAGCTTCAGCTCTCTTTATTTAATCCAGATATGCCCCAGGTTTCTTGAGCTCTTAAGCATCCCCATCCCACTGGGGCATAGGTTGGATCCATGTCACCTGGGATGCCTCCAATCCCTGCCTTTCCATTTGGTACTGCTTGTTAAGATAACCCTCAGCCATTTCTCATTCTTTGGGACCCTATATTAGCAATTACCATGTGTCTGCGATTGTTGTAGGGCAGCGCTAGAGACCGTAGACCGCCTGACAGAGTCCCTGGACTTCACTGACTATGCCTCCCGTATCATTCATCCGATTGTTCGGACGCTAGACCAGAGCCCGGAGCTGCGTCCCACAGCCATGGACACATTGTCTTCACTGGTCTTCCAACTGGGGAAGAAGGTGAGGCAGGAGTCCTAACCAAACATGCTCTTCCACCTTGCTTGGGGAAGATGACTCCGTCTGTGAACGTCTCTACTTGTAGCTCTCAGCCATCGTCAAAGAACTAGGAACCTTTGCTTTTTTTGTTCCTTCATTTATTTAGCAAATATTTCTTGAGCCACCTCTGTGGGCTAAATGCTGTTCTGGGGTTAACATAACCGTGTTGTCCTCATGGAGCTTACATTCCAGTGAGGTATGGCTCATACACAGTCTGTCTCGTCAAGCACAGAGTGTGAGTGGGGAGAGATGCTGTGTATTTAGGGTAGACAGCGAAAACCTCTTAATAAGTTGACATTTGACCAGAGACCTAAATAAAGGTCTGAGCCCAGAGAGTCGGATGCTGGCAGAAGGAGTAGCAGATGCAAAGGTGTGAGGAGGATGCTCGAAGGGTCCAGGGAACAGCAGGAACGTGGTGTGGCTTCAGAGGAGGCAGCGGGGAGGCTGGGGGGTGGGGAGGGCTTGGAGTTCTGGTCAGAGAGATAAGCTGAGGCTGGGTGGGGCGTGGAGACAAGGTGCTGTAGACCAGTGGTTCCCAAATGTCCCCGGACAGGAACTACATAGCTGGGAACCTGTTAGAAATGCATATTCTCAGGCCTGTGCCCAGACCTGAACCAGAAACTAGCTGTGGAGCCCAACAGTCTCTGGTTTGATAAACCCTCTGGGTGATGCTGACGCCCACAGAAATGTGCACATCACTGTTACGGGCCGTTACAAGTGCTTGGGCTGTTTTTCTGAACAGGACTAGAAGCCTTTGGAAGCTCTTGATCACAGGAGTACTGTGGTCTGACCCGGTGACTCACAGTGCTCTGTGAGGAACAGACTAGGCCAAGGGCGGGAGCAGAGAGCCATCAAAGGCCATCGTGGTAACCTAGACGAAGGTGATGGGGACTAGTATTGTAGCGGGGGAGGTGGGAGAGAGGTGATTCTCCTTAATAACACAGAGCCACCCAAACCCAGGAGAACTAGCTGGAACATAGCAGGGGGGGTATTGTTTTTTCTGCTTCCCACGCTGCAGCGCAACGTTTCTGACCTCTTCCCTCTCCTTCAACAGTACCAAATTTTCATTCCAATGGTGAATAAAGTCCTGGTGCGACACCGAATCAACCATCAGCGCTATGACGTTCTCATCTGCAGAATCGTCAAGGTGAATTGCACTGATTTCTGTCCAAAGTCCCGTTGTCTCTCCCTGTTAGTATTGGAGCATGTTTAGCTTTTTAGCTCTGAACTAACGGTGGGCAAACAGTTTCTGTAAAGATAGCAAGTTTTTCTCAGCTCTGTAGGCAACGTGGGCTCCAAGGCAGTGATTGGACCCCACTGTAGCCCTAAAGCAGCCGCACGCGCCTGGAAGATGGTGAGCCTGGCCGCCTGCCAGTGCTCTTTTACTTAGGGACACCACGGTGTGCCTCTCTAATAGCTTGCACATGTTACAAAATATTAATTTTCCTTTGATTTTTCCCTCAGCAATTTGGGGGAAAATAAACCCTTCTTGGCTCTCACGCCAAACAAAGCCAGGCAGTGGGCCATTTGCCTTCCTGCTTGTAGCCCTTGATCCCTTTGGTCATTGCCCACAGTTTTAGCTTCGCCAGCTACATGCTCATCCTACAGAGTTAATGCCATCAGTGACCTAGAGTGCCCAGCAACGACGGGTCTGCAGGGGGGAATGATGCCCACCGTGCTTCATTTTGTCCATGCGTGTAACTGTTTTACTTTTTTTTTTTTTTTTTTTTAAGATTTTATTTATTCATTCATGACAGACAGAGAAAGAGAGAGGCAGAGACACAGGCAGGAGAAGCAGGCTCTGCAGGGAGCCTGATGTGGGACTCGATCCCAGGACTCTAGGATCACACGCTGGGCCAAAGGCTGGCGCTAAACCGCCGAGCCACCCAGGGATCCCAACTGTTTCACTTCTTGTTGACATCCTGACTTTACCAGAAGCTGAGACCCTCCCAAGGTGTGAGGGTGTTTTCTAAACTGGGAGGACCTAGCGGAGTTGCACAGTTTTTCTGTGAATCTCTGGTTGCAGGGATACACCCTTGCTGATGAGGAAGAGGACCCTTTGATTTATCAGCATCGAATGCTGAGGAGTGGCCAAGGGGATGCGTTGGCTAGTGGGCCAGTAGAAACGGGACCCATGAAGAAACTGCACGTCAGCACCATCAACCTCCAAAAGGCAGGTCCATGATTTCCGGGGGGGATGAGGGGAGGCGCTTAGAGAGGAGAGCCCTGCCCCTCTCTTGTTCAGCACTCTTAGCTCCTACTGCCATCAGCTTAAAACAACCAAAGACCAGCCCAAGCAGTTTTGTGAAATTATATATACCATGAACTTAGGGTAGGTCATTTGGTCTTTTTCCAAGTGTCCAAATTACACATTTTTTAAATAAAGGGTAAGTGTAGAACAAAGTTTGAAGCTTCCTGGGAGCTTTGATAGTGGAATCCTTTGTTGCAAATAACGTTCTCATTTTTTTACGTGAATGGAACAAAACCAGTGAGTCCCCTGGTTAGCACTGAGACTGGTGCTTCTCAGACTCTGTGACTCATGGGCTTATGGACTGCCGGGGGCTGGTGACAATGCTTGTTCTGACTTGGGTGGTCTGAGGTCAGGCCTACATTCTGCATTTCTGCTGAAGCCCTAAGTAACACCAGTGCTGCTGGTCCAGGGACCACACTCTGAGTGGTGAGTTCTGAGATCTTTGCAGGTAAATAGGAAGTTCTCTGTGCTGAGAGATACAAGCCTGGGATATAACCAACTCTCACTGTATGTGCCACCAGCCATCCCCTTAAAACAGTTTCAGAGCATTGCTGGTAGATCTGAGCAGAATAACCAGAGATATGTCGCTGACTTTTAAATAAATATACCAGGTCTCTTAGTTTGCGCATTTTGCATTAGCGTTCGTGCTTCTGGCGACTGTGAGCAGCTCCCTGTGGTAGGATTCTTCCTTTGTTAGTAGTCAACCCACAGCGGCGACACTTCAGGATGGCCGTGGACCAAGTGATGGGCTGAGCGATGGACTGGGCAGGGCTGGGTCCCTGCTGGTTTGTTCTCTTCTTTGGACCAAGCCTGTAAAGATTTGGACACAGAGCCCTCTGTGTGTGGCTGTGTGTGTGTGCGCACCACGTGCACACAGCTGGGGAACACGAGCTCATCGCTGACTATGGAGCCAGCCTTCCCCCACGCCAGCAGCTGTGAAGTACCAGCTCCCGAGGAGTGCTGGGGGGTTTAAGAGGGAAGTGGTGAAAGACCCCGGGGCAAGTGCATGCACTTTCTCTGCGTGGGGCGGGCCACTGCTCGTCCCAAGACTGCAGGAGGAGAAGGCCACCGGTCCTCCAGCGTCCCCGGGCAGCTGTTGAGGCCACCCGCTGACCCCTCACACTTCAGGGAGGGGCCCGGGCAGAGAGGCCAGACGCACATTTCCACCCAGATGTTTTCTGCTTGCCTGGGTTCAGAGTGTCCTTCCAACCAGACAGCTGTCCACCCTCTTACAGCTGTGTCCTGCCTATTTTAGGAAACTCCCCGGTGGTCTGGGTTGCTTCCAGGAAGGTTTGCTTTCTGCCCAAGACTCAGTAAAAGAAGCGTGACCTTTGCCAAACAGAAAAAAGAAAGAGTCTCTAGTTTATCTCACCTGAGAGAACAGACCCAGCCCAAGAACCCTAAGCAGAATGTGCAGCTCTGGCTCTTGGCCCCGTTTGTGCTTCCACGTCCTCATGTGCTGGTAGCTCAGGTTGGGTGCAGTGACCGGTGTGAGCCGCTCAGAGTAACAGAGCCCACCTCGGTCATCCTCCGAGCTATGCTAACGGGAGTCACACGGAGAGAAGGTGGAGAAACCGTTTGTGTGTGCCTCCAGGGTGCCTTCGAGCACCTTCCCCGTCTTAGGAGAAGCTCTTCGGACGCCTCCTTAATGAATAACCTGGCATCTATCCGCATGCGCCAGCGTCACCGCAGGAGGCAGTCACCTGTGGGCGGTGGCAGCAGGCAGCTGGCTGGCGTTGACACGGTTACCACGGAACCCGGAGGAGCGAGAATGGATCAGGCTTCAAATGAAAGAACAGCAGGGAAAGGCCCACATGGGGGATTCACCTGTTCAGTGGGTCGTGCAGTTGTCCACGAAGCTAAGGTTTCTGGAGACTTCTTTGCTACCATTTCTCAAATGGCGACAATGTTGGTACTGACAGCTGCCGGCGTTCGTGGAGTGCTTCCCGCGTGTCAGGCACTGATATGAGCACGTTACGCTTATCGACTCCTTTACCCTTCACCCTGTGAGTTAGATGCTATCGTTACTGTCGGCGTTCTGCAGACGTGGAGGTCGAGGCCCTGGAAGGTTAAGTGATTGGCCCAAAGTCAGCTAGTAAATGGTGGAGCCAGGATTTGACCAAGGTAGCATGACTGCAGAGCCCAGTCTCTTAACCACAGTGCTGAGCTGCGTCTGCCTCACGCAGGCTCAGCCCCACATCACGAGAGGGAAAGGCATTCGTGATTCTCCCTTGTGTATGTTCAACTTTTGAAATGCCGGGTGCTGTGGGGCTGGCCTCTGGGAGAAAGGGCTTGATGCTCCCATTTTGTTCAGCAGAACAAGGTTAAAAAGTCAAGTAACAGGTGTCACTCTTCCTCCTGGCTCAGGGCACCCATTGTATCGTCAGTGAGAATCACGCACGTTTCAGTTTGTCCCTTAACATCTCTAGCTCACTTTCTTCTGACGTAAAACGGTAGTTTGTATGATATCACTCATGGGTAACTCCTCGGAAGCCACAGCAGATCTGCAGCTTATCCCAGGGACGGGATGGGTTGTGTCGTTGATGGTTAGGTGTATAGCACGTGGGGATCTCCACCGCTCCCTGGATGGCTTCACTGGAGAACCTCTGCTCAGCTTAGTTTCCCTAGTTTAAGGAGGACACGTGTGTTCTGCTGGAAAAATCTAAGAATGTATTTTAAAAGGGCTAGCCCCGCTCAAAAAGTTGCCGTTTTGATAATATGAGCAACTATTTTTGCTCATCTCTTCCAGCCGGGCTCTTTAGATGTTTTATCCCTTGGTGCAGAAGACTGGGGCTCTGATGCGGCATACGGGTCGTTTGGCCCGAGTGCTCCAGCTGCCCTGGCGGAGCCAGGATTCCAAGCGGTGTTTCTGAGCAGACAGTAATAGGCACTCACAAGAGCACGAAGTCTGGGCCCATCGCTGGTACAAATCTGTGACACGTACTCAATCCTGAAAACACCCTGGGAGGTGGAACTGTTATCCTCATTTTACAAGTGAGGAGACAGACCCAAGAGAGAAGTAACTTGCCCAGGGTCAGCCAGGCGGGCAGTTAGATAACAGCCGTGGGAAACGCAAGCTGCCAAGCTCCAGAGAGCAGCTGTGGCCACGACGCTGACTGCCCGTGTCCAGAGCCCGGGTCTTCCCATCCGCCTCCCTAGCTTCCCCAGTCATAACTGGATGCCTGGAGCGCTTAGAGTTTTGAGGAAAGCCGGAAGGGACAAATCAGAAAGTAAAAGTTAGATCCGTCCAACTCCCTCATCTCCCTCTGCACCGTGCCGTGTGCTCTGGGCTCGGGCTCGCCCGGGTGTGCTGTGACTCACGGTGCTGCGAGCCTGCCCGTTTTCCCTGTGTCCCTGCTGTGTCCTGTGTCCTGCACAGCGCCCGGGCCGCTCACACACCGCGGGGGCCCTTAGGCTCTGTGGAATGCACCCAGCGTGTGACGGCCCCGTCCACTGGGTGTGTGAGCTTCCTGGCTCGCTGATAGAGTCCAGCACAAGTGAGCCGTACAGCAGGCTGTTCCGGAGGTTGCTGCTCTTGTTTTATAGCTTCTAATTAAACACTGCTCTTTTGTATTTGTGCTCTGAGGGGATTTTGTCACGAGCGGCAGGACTGAATCATTAAATAGACGAGGGCTCTTTACAGTTGGCCTGGAAGCTGATGGTTTTCCGTTGTTCCCTGGGGATTACAGGCCTGGGGAGCTGCCAGAAGGGTCTCCAAAGACGACTGGCTGGAATGGCTGAGGCGGCTGAGTCTGGAGCTCCTGAAGGACTCCTCGTCGCCTTCCCTGCGCTCGTGCTGGGCCCTGGCTCAGGCCTACAACCCGATGGCCAGGTATGTCCCCAGCTTCGGGATGGGACCAAGAGGATTAGCACAAAGAGACAATATGTAGGAAATCTATCTTAGTGGCAGTAATTATAAAAAGGGCTTGTATTTTTTAATTTTGCCCACTTGTGAAGGAAAAAAATAAAGGCAGGTTGAATAAGCTCATGTTATAGGAAAAGCATCCATCTTACCCTTGGTAGCAGACCTTTCCTTAGTAGACTTGGGTCCAAAATTTTAATTGCAAAGTCATTTACAGCTCTGAAAACAACCACGGAACAGTCTAATATAACTGCTTTCCAGTAGCAATGAACTCTAATTATTTACTGCTGTATCTCACATACCCCCCAAACTTAGAAGTCTTAAACAGCAGCAGTCATTTGTTTTGCTCACGGATCTGGAATTTGGACATGACCTGTGGGGACAGCTTGTCTCTGGGTCCGTGTCAGTAGGGGTCTCTGTCCAGGGGCTGGGGGACCCGCTTTCAGGGTGGCTCATTCACCTGTGAGGCAGGTTGGGGCCTTCAGATGGGAACCCTGGCTAGGGGCTTGGTTCCCCTCCCTGTGGGTCATTCTGTGGGCTGCTTGGCCTTCCTCACAGAAGACTGGTGGGTTTTCAAGAGTGAGCGTCCTCCCCAAGGAAATGAGGCGGAAGTATATGGTGTTTGTATGACCCGGCCTAGAAGTCACACAGTGTCCCTCCGCCACACTGTGTTGTTCAGGGCAGTCACAGAGGCCCACTCAGATTCTGGGGGGGAGATACAGACGTCATCTCTCGATAGAGAAGTAGGAAGATCCTAGAAGAGCATGTGGAACAGGAGATACTATTGCAGCCATCTTCAGGAAATAGAATCTGCCATAAAATACTGAAATAACAAATACTGTTTTAAATAAGGTCTTAAGAAGCCGTTAAAGGTTTGGTTTATAATATTTGCATATAGAAGGTTTATAGTATGACGTAAATGAATGTAAAATGGAATATTAAACGATGGAAGTGTGTGATTTCAACTGTTAAAAACAAACGTACATGGAAGAGGACTGGAAAGTAATAGAGCATTGGTGAAGTTGGAAGGTCTAGGGAGTATTTTCTTTGTTATTCTTTTCCAAATTTATCTGCAACACACAACTATTATTTATAATGAGTCATAAAATGGTATTTTTTTATGCTCTAAAAATAGTTCCTAGGATTCCCCTGACTCCACAGTGTGCAGATTTCATGTGCTCAGCCGACTGTAGTGTACCTCTCTTCTGCTCCAAGTCACTTCTGAGCACAGTGTCATCTGAAAGAGGCTTGTGATAAACATACATCTGTGTGTTTATCCCCATAGCGCCAAGTGTGCTTCTTTGGGATCCAATGTGGCCTTGGATGTAGGTCAGAAAGTCTGTTTCTTAATTTACACAGGACTTCTTTTGGTCTTCATGTCACCTTTTGTGTTTTGAATTTTGTTTTTTCCAGCAGATTCCAAAATTATATACATTAGTCTGACTTAACTTTTTTTAATGTGTAACACAAAGTATGTGTGCAGGCAGCAGGTGCTCAACCAAAACATTTTAAGCATATTTTACGGTTTCCAGCTCCCTCCTCCTAGCATTCACCGAAAAAGAAGGGATGGGATTAAAGTTCAGATGTCGGGCAGAGCAAATATGCCAATCCATGTGATGCTTGAATGATTTAAGATAGTCATAGTGGTCTTAGAAATGGCACCTCTGCTTCCAGGTCTCTGTAAGTCTTCAGAAATAACACTGGCTTAGAGGACCTTTCCAGGATTTATGGGTTGGGATTCCATTTTCTAATGCGTCTAGTTTCTTAAGTTCTGTTGTGTTGTTTATGACCATTCAGCTAAGGGTTCTGATTGTATTTCGAAAAGCAGTCACAGGTGCTGCCTTTGCCATTTCCAATCTTGCCTGAGAAGCATCCCAAGAATCATTTGAAGATTATTATATTCTGAATCTGTTAATCCCAACTTCTACGTTAGAAGTTCTCTTTCTGTTCATCTCCTCCAGGGAAGAGAAAAGATGAAAATCCTGCCAAGAAATATGCCTGTGGAAACAGGTTATTTAGCTCTGCTCTTCTTTCTCCTCTGCCCCCCACCTCAGGGCTTCCTGTGTAGCACAGTGTCTGTACTGCGCTATAAAACAGTAGTCACCAGCCACACCATGATTGCATTAAGGCAATTAAAATTAATGCAACTTAAAGCTCCATTCCTCGGTTACACTTAGCACACGGTTCAAATACTCAGTGGCTAATGGCTACTGTTTTGGAGAGCAAAGATAGACCATTTCCAGCAAGTTTTGTTGGACAGCAGTGGTCTGGATGGGCAAAATCAGTGATGCCTGGAGTAGATTGATAAGTGACTTTGTGGTACCAGGCAGAGGCACGAGAGGCATTTCCAGCATCTTTTTCACTCCTCTCTGCCTTCAGGGATCTCTTTAATGCTGCATTTGTGTCCTGCTGGTCTGAACTGAATGAAGACCAGCAGGATGAACTCATCAG
The DNA here is from genome assembly GCF_018345385.1 of Vulpes lagopus. Taxonomy (NCBI): domain Eukaryota; kingdom Metazoa; phylum Chordata; class Mammalia; order Carnivora; family Canidae; genus Vulpes; species Vulpes lagopus. The sequence goes on from NC_054831.1 coordinate 134,053,887, forward strand.
AAGCATCGAGTTGGCCCTCACCTCACAGGACATTGCCGAAGTCACGCAGACCCTCTTAAACTTGGCTGAATTCATGGAACACAGTGACAAGGTGAGATTTTACCCCTTTGTCCAGATGGAGCCTGACAGAAAACAGGTGGGAGGGGAGAGGCACCCAGGCAGCCTCCCCTTGGTCATGCGCCGCTGTTTTCCTATGCTGTGGCTTCTGCTCTGCCCTAGGGCCCCCTGCCATTGAGAGACGACAATGGCATTGTCCTGCTGGGTGAGAGGGCAGCCAAGTGCCGAGCATATGCCAAAGCGCTGCACTACAAAGAACTGGAGTTCCAGAAAGGTCCCACCCCCGCCATCCTAGAGTCTCTCATCAGGTAGGCTCTAAACCCTTTTTAATTGCTGCCTTCATCTGAAATGACCTCTCTCCCCCTGCTGCCTGCTGCCAAAACACTGCAGTCACGTGGAGGCTTCTGCTCTGTGAAATCTGCCTTCGGGTCCGGCCAACAGGTTTAAGTGAGATGTGGTCGCAGATGGTTCTCTCCACTCTAGGAGCTGTAATTGGCGTTTCTGTTGACCCTCAGCACACGGGCTCCCGTGGTTTTCCAACGTGTGCTGGCGTGTCCCGGTGAAATCAGTCCAGAAGCAGTTCTGAGGCAGCAGCCTAGGAGCGATAGAAGTTGATACCCGCGTTTGATTATGCTCTCAGGTCGGAGTACGTAGTACCTGCCCCGGTGTCTCAAAGGCCTCTGGGGTTTTACTGCCTGGGTCCTCCTCCTCCAGTGTTCCTTTTTTTTTTTTTTTTTTTTTTTTAAGATTTTATTTATTCATGAGAGACACAGAGAGAGAGAGGCAGAGACACAGGCAGAGGGAGAAGCAGGCTCCCTGTGGGGAGCCCCATCCCGGATCCTTGGGGTCACGCCCTGGGTTAAGGCGGCGCTAAACCGCTGAGCCCGCTTCCCCCCCCCCCCCCCCCCCCCCCCGGCTGCCCTCCTCCCGTGTTCTGTGAGTGAAACCGGGCAGGGCTGAGTCTGAGATTCAGTGATCTTTATCTCGAGTTTGGCTTCATTCTCTCCTAAGATGGTTTTGAGTCTTCTGGGTATGGGAAAAATAATCAGTTTTCTGCTGTTATGAAATTAGAAGCAGCCTCAAATGTTAGCTCCAGCTCCCAGAGAACTGTTCACCTCCCCTAATGGTTATCAGAGACTATTAACTCTGGGATCTAATTATCTTCATGTAAATGCTAACATGGTTGATTATCTCACTGCAGATAGTTGAGGGGAAAATCACCCAGCTAATAGGTACCTCCTCTGTGGCTGAAACAGTCTGCTGTGTATGGCGCTGCCTTCATTTGAGAGAGTCATCAGATAGCCAGCTTCTTTGCCAGCTCTGCTTTCGAGTGAACGCTAAACAGTATTCCTTTAAACACTTTAAAAGGGACCAAAAAGATAGAAATAGAATCGTTTTTGCCCAAAGGGAGCTTTGAGAGACTGCTGATTTCTAAAATGCCACAGATACACAGTTATAAACACACCACCCTGTGAAGCAGGCTTCCATGTCTGATTAGGTACAGCAGGTGTGAAAACCTGCGTTCCTTCTCCTCCCATCATCTCTGGCTTAGGGAACACCATCTTCCTTGATAACTGATAGAAAACCTGGCAAGGACTATAACAGCGTCGGTGTCAAATACCTAGCCCTGCAAGCCAGCCTCCTTGCTAAGCTTTTTCTCTTTGACACCTCTCGGAGAGCTCCCTCGTCCCACCCCAGGGCTTTCGCCATATTTGGGACAATCATAGAAGCATTAATGCGTGTACAGATTTGCAGCAGGAAGATAGACTCAGAGGTCTGGAAAAATGTTCAAGAAGGCCGTTAACCTCTTAAGCCAATGTAACTGAAAACACGTCCTCAGAATACCCTGCAGGTGGACCTTGACTTTTTTGTTTTTTAAAGATTTTATTTATTCATGAGAGACAGAGAGAGAGAGAGAAAGAGAGAGAGAGAGAGAGAGGCAGAGACACAGGCAGAGGGAGAAGCAGGCTCCATGCCAGGAGCCCGACGTGGGACTCGATCCCGGGTCTCCAGGATCAGGCCCTGGACCGAAGGCGGCGCTAAACCACTGAGCCACCCGGACTGCCTGGACCTTCACTTTGCACACAAACAAGCGGAAGCTTGTGCTCCCAGCAAAGCCAGTGCTCCTGGCCGTGTGGTTTCATCCCAGCCTTATTCAGGTCAGCTTGCGCTTCAGCCTCCCTCTCTCTGGTTGTCTTCCCCTCTTCCCATTGTTCTTTTCTCTTTCCATTTGCTGCTTTTCCCACTTGATTTTGTAAAACTGCTTTTCCCACTTGCTTTTGTAAAACTGCTTTTCCTAAGCACCGGGGCAATGTCCTGCCATCTTTGTCACTGCAGAAAGTTTTAAGAGAGAGACAGCCTTAGGCAAAGCTGCTGGTAGAGAATGTGAACTCAGCTGCACCGCCCCATCCTCTCGGGGGGCGGGTTGGGAGAGGGGTGTCAGACCACTGGGGGTCATATGTCCCCAAGTTACTTCTTGGGCCCCATGTTGGAGGCCTTGTTCTTTGGTGATAGATTGAGCTGCCTTCCTCACAGTGGCTCCGGGAAGGTCACAGATCAGGTCCTGGCCCACCTCTAACAGACTGCGGACCCCTGACCCCTTTTGTCTACTGCCCCCCGCCAGCCTCATTTTACCTTTTCTACTTTTACTTAAGTTTATTCTAATATATACGTTTGAGTCACCTGCCTCAAATTCTCTTTGAAATAATCAGCTTAAATAATCAAGTTCACAAAAACATCTTTGCAAAGCTATTTCTTACCTTTTGTTTTTGTTTTAAAAAAGGTGTGTTCTGTTGATTGTACTGTTCTTTGGCTACTGGCTCAATCTGTCTGACACCCTACCTAGTGACCCTTTTAATTACTGATCTGCTCCAGGACAAATTAAATCCCACAGGTAATCCCCAAACCAGCCTAACATTGAGACAATTTGAGCCACTCCCATCTCCTCAAAGCCTCTGTATATATCTAGTATGATTGCTTCTTAAGGGAACAGAGGATTAAGTGGTACTGAATTATCTGTAAGCATACACGTGCATACACGTACACCTGGCGTTTACTTGGTTAGCCTGTAGCATGAGGTCAAGTTCTGTGGCCTGCTGACTCAGACCGCTGGGGCTGCTGTGGCAAATCATCATGGCCTGGGGGCTGAAACTACAGACCCTTCTCACAGGTGGGGATGCTGGGCTCTACTGTCGTGGCCTAATCACCTCCCAAAGACCCTGCAACCATCACATTGGGGGTTAGCCTTCAGCATAGGAATTTGGGGGAATATGAACATTGGTCCACAGCATTCCTCCTTGGTCCCCCAAAATGCATATCCTTCTCAAATGCAAAATTCATTCTGTCACAACAGCCCTGAAGCCTTAACCTGTTCCAGGATCAGCCCTAAAGTCTCGTGTAAATGCCATCTTAATCACAGGTAGGGATGAGACTCTAGGTTCAATTCATCCTGAGGCGAACGTATGAAAACAAACAAATTACATGCTTCCAGGATATGCTGCTGGGGCATCCCCCATTCCAAGAGAAGTGGGCAAGAAGGAAAGGGTGGCAGGCCCCAAGCAAGTCCAACACCAAGCAAGGCAGACTTCATGAGAGATCTCCAGGCCTGGGAGTAATCCATCTCGGCCGGATCCTCTGCCCTCTGGGGCACGGTCCACCCTCTGGACCCACGAGGCAGAGGTCCTGCCCCCACAGCTCCACCTGGCGCACAGCCCTGCCCGTGGCTGTATCCTCGCAGCTTTGGGCAGAGTCCACTGGGCCTGTTCAAAGCAAGGCAATGGTCCTCCTTTTTTAAAACAAGCAGACAGCCCTGACGATCTCTGGCTGGCCTTCAGGATCATTCTTTTCTCTTCTGGAAGAATAGTGCATGTTCACAGCCAAATAACTCCATAGTTTTGTCTGTAAAATCCAGAAGTTCGACAGCCTCCCTTCATTCCTTCCTGTGTCTTTCCCCTTCTGTTGAGTTTTGTGGTTTATTCTGCTGGAGTAGCTGATTAGGTCCATGGTTCCTACCACACGAATCCCCTTAGCAAAGCCTCACGTGGCCCCATGTGGCCTCACGTGGCCGTACCCTCCGTGTTCTCTTCCAAACACGTGCTCATTTCCTACAGTATGGACAGCCGAGAATTTCCAGGTCTCTAAGTTCTGGCTCCTTTTGGTTTAATCCACCTTTTTGTCGTTTCTCTCTTCTCTCATTTTACTCGAAGCAGTGGGGAGGAACCAAGCCTCCCCTCGCCCTTGGCTTAATGACCTCCTCAGCTAATACCCGGTGTCATTGCGTGCAGGGTCTCCCTGCCACAAGGCACTGGAACACGCACACTTCAGATTGTTGGCCACTTTGTAACAAGGGGTTGCCATCTCTCTATTACCTGATAACCGTTCCTCATTTCTGTCTGAGAAGCCATCAGAATGGCCTTTACCCTCCGTATCCTACTACCCTTGTGTTCGCGATTACGTAGGTGTTCTCTCAAGACAGAAGCGCTCTCGCTCTCGCTCTCGCTCTTTTTCCTTCGAAGCTCTCACCAGCGTGTGCCCGTGAGAGTCCAGTGGCGGCTGAACACTACTCTGTGCGTGACGTTTTCTTTATCCATTCTTCCATCATGGAGACTCAGGTTGCTTCCGTATCCCGGCTACTGTGAATAGTGATGCAGTGAACGTGGGTGCGCAGATATCTCTTCGAGACACTGATCTCTTTTCCTTTAGATATATACCCAGAAGTGGAATTGCTGGATCATAAGGGAGTTTTATTTTTAATTTTTGAAGAACTACCAGGCGGTGTCGCATAGCAGCTGTACCCATCTACCTTCCCACCAGCAATGACAAGGGCTCCCTGGTCAGCACATCCTCGCCAGCACTTGCTGTCTCTTGCCTTTCTGATAACAGCCATTGTAGGTGCGGGAAGGTATCTCTTTGGATGACTTTGATTTACATTTCCCTGATGCTAAGCGCATTTTCATGTATCTACTTGCCATTCCAAGAATATCTTTTTTGGAAAAAAGTCTATTCAGACTTTTTCTGAAAGTCTGCCCATTTTTTAATTGGACTGTTTAATTTTTTGCTATTGAGTTATATGAATCCTTTATATGTTTTGAATATTAACTCCTCATGAGGGGCTATAGATAGCAGATCTTTTCTCCCATTCTGTAGGTTGCCTTTTCAGTGTATTTGTTGTTTGCTCTGCAGAAGCTTTTTAGTTTGAGGCCGTCCCACTCGTTTATTTTAGCCTTTGGTGCCTAGAGCTTCAGGTGTGTTTTAGTTGGGTTAGAGGAGGTAAGAGAGAGAATTATTAGCTACTTCTGCCAGAGGCGTTTGTGCTTTTCTCCCTCTTCCCTTAACCCCCTGATCTTTTTATCCTCCCTTCCCAGGCAGTATTGTGCTGGCTACTAAGCATATCAGACTCCCTGCCTGCCTCGGGAAGTTTCTGTTTGAATGCCTGTCCTGTGGGATGCCCTGCTCCAGTGCACTTCTTCTCTACTCTATGCCTTTTAAAATCCCCGAGTTCTTGTTTTTTAAGGTTAAATAGGTTCCCAGCAATCCAAGGACTCTGGGTACAATAGAAAACACTGAATAAGAATAATGGCTTACCTTCCACTGACTGGTTCGAGGGAATGGTTCTTTTTGACGAGGGAAAAATGACTTCCAAACACTCAAAATTTTATTTGGCATCTGTTATGACTAAAGATATGCTCCCTCTCTGTATGTGTTAGTTTGCTCAGGTAGAAAGTAAGAGTGTCGGTTTGCGAAGGATTCTGAAGCCGAGTGGTGGCACTGGGCTCCGTTGGGATTGGGTGGGAGGCTGGATCTGACTCTGCCGCGCCAGGCTCCACTGGGATTGGGTGGGAGGCTGGATCTGACCTCTCCCCAGGGCTGCTGCCCTTTTTGTCCCTCCACCTTCTTGCTCTTTGGCTTGTAGCTCCTCCCTTGGTTTCCCTGAAGACTGCAACAAAATCAGTCTCTTTCTCACTGCTCACCCTCTGATTTTTCACTGAAGTTTTTTTTTACCTTGCTCTAAATGAAAATGGCAGTAATTTAAAAACCAGCAAGTTTCAAAAGAATTTATTATAGAAGGAAAAAGCTTTGAGTGTTTACAACATACTACAGTATTTTATTTTCACAAAGCAAAATGCTTATATACAGCATGAATTATTAACCGTAGTGTCATCTACCTTCATTTTGTAGCCAGTATTTTTTAGACACGTTAAAAGAGAAAGCTCTTTGAGCCCTTTCCTTACAGATAAAAAATAAAAATAGATATATCTGTATTGACTGACATTTTAAGGCAGTTTTGTGCAAGCATCCACGAGAGACTTATCCCCACCCCGTGCTGGAACTCTCCAGCCACCACTAGACCCGCTTCTGCCTTCCAGCGCTCTACCCTGATTGAGGTGGAGCAGGGAGGTGCCAGAGGCCGGCCACCGGGCCCGGGCCCAGAGATCCCTCTGGGGCAGTCCACCTAGGTCCACTGGGGCTGAGCCAGTCCAACGTGGGTCAGTCCACCACCAGTGGAATAATTTTTGTCTTTAAAAAAAAATGTAGACTGAAGGTAATTTCATCGGATTTGAAAAAATCAGAACTCTCCTACACTGCTCTATCATGCCTTTTCTCTAACACCCACAAGTCCTGTCCTTGAGGATCAAAATCACATGGTTCTTTTTAGGCAGCGGATCTATTTTCTGCCCTCCCATGACCTGGGCCTTCAACTGAATAGCGGAAGTGATGTCATAATTACCTTTCTTTCACAGAAACATCAATGGAAAGAAGCTTTTAGTGAATACGTCAGGGATCTGAAGCCAAGGGAGCCCACTCAGGCCAGCCCCCTGAGAAGTACATGTGGCGACCCACTGTGTTAAAATAATTCATCCCAATTAGGTAACACCCTTGTACTAAAATTTTATTGTGCTCCTGAGAGCCTGACTCTCACCAGTGACCACAGGCCATTTTCCATCCTGCTCTCCATCCTGCCCTCTCCCCACCTCCCCCTCCTCCGCCCTCACGCAGCCTCCATGCATCCCCGTCTCCAGCCCTGCCGCACAGCGGGCCTCCACTTAGGGCTGGAAGTCTTCTGGGCGGATTTTCATCTCGACCCGTCTGAGGGAGTAGCTAGACCCGTGCCAGCCATACCAGGTGATGCCGTCCAGGTGCTTGTTGTGCTCACCGAGGCGGTAGTACACTCCGTTGAGGTTAGAGTCTGTGCAGCAGTTGTACCAGTAGCCACCTGGCACGAGAAACAGATCGGGGCCGTTGGGTCAGTAGGCTGGGTGCATCCTCCCCTCAGAAAGAACTGATACTAGACCTGGGGATCTGTGACGCTGTTCTTGGAACAGTGGCTAAGCACTTAGAGCCGGTGTCCAAGAAAAAAGTACCAAAGCCAGAATACCAGCTGTGCAGCTGAAAATCCATCCTCTTTTCAAAATATTTTTCTAAGATTTTTTTAAATATTTTATTCATTTATTCATAGAGACAGAGAGAGAGAGAAGCAGAGACACAGGCCTTAGAAGGAGAAGCAGGCACCATGCAGAGAGCCTGACGTGGGACTCGATCCAGGGTCTCCAGGATCACACCCTGGGCTGCAGGTGGCGCTAAACAGCTGCACCACCGGGGCTGCCCTCTAAGATTTTATTTATTCATGAGAGACCCAGAGAGAGGCAGAGACACAGGCAGAGGGAGAAGCAGGCTCCCTGCGGGGAGCCCCATGGGGACTCAATCCCAGGATCCTGGGGTCACGCCCTGGTCCTAAGGCAGATGCTCCACTGCTGAGCCCCCCGGGCGTCCCTCAAAATCCATTCTTCTCAGATGGGACTGCCCCCCGGCCCCCAGATCTCACCTTTGCGGAGTTGTGCGCACTTGTCTAAGCAGTTGTCGTTGTCCTTGTCCTTGGTGCTGAAGGCCGTGTTGTTGTGGTAGAGCAGGGCGTCGTTGCCCACGTTGCCACTGTAGTTCCCCAGGAAGAGGCGGTAGCTGTTGAGTTCATTGCCCAGGACGAAGCGGCTGTACTCCGCATAGCGCACGCTGCCCTCCCAGTCCTGTCGGGGAGAGGGGGGCAGAGCCTTAGGGGCCCTGCAGCGGCCTTCATTTCCCCCCATCCTGCCACTCCCCCTCTGCTCACAGCCGCACGCACGTCCGGGTCTCCCAGGGACCTAGCGGGGCTTTACTGCGGGTTGGCTGTGTTGGCGGTTAGGTTAGCACACTACGCTGGGCATCAGAAACCAGGGTCCTAGATCACACCTCCCACCTGTGTCCCCCGCTGGCCTGGACTGGCCTCTTCCCATAGCCCTCCCTGCACCTATCTGGAAGGTGTCGGTGTGTGTTTTGCTAGATCCCACAGGGAGAAGTCAGAGAGTGACATGAGAGGGGTGTGCGCGTGGGGCTGCGTGTGCCCCAGGCCAGGGAGGACCTCTGGGTTTCAGCACCGCTGACTGGATTGGTCTGGCCCAGGTCCAGCCTCTCGTGTATCTGCAGCCTTGCTTGGGGGGACAGGGCGGGGTGGGGTGCAGGGAACGGACAGGAAAAACCTTGTCCCTCGACGTACTACAGTCTGCAGGAAAACCGTCATAAATACACAGGTCTATTGTGAACAGAGAGCCAGAAGGGCACCCCCAGAGTTGAGCACAGTTGTGGCAGCCTGCTCCAGTCCCAAGGGCCTAGGCCTCGTGCTCACCTCCATCTCCACACGTAGCCGGGTCGGCCGTCTGGACAGCCGGTGGATGTGTTCGTTCCCCAGCCAGAAGTCCCCACGGATGCTGCCAAAGCCCTGCTTGTACTGCTTCCAGTCCCGGTAGAAGGAGACAAGGCCGCTCTTCCGTCTCTGAATGATGGTCCAGCCGCCACCTGCCGTCTCCATGTCACAGAACACCTGCGGCAGAGAGGTTGCTCTGGTCAGGGGCCCACAGAGGCAGGCAGAGGAACGTGGGGGCAGGCCGCATCGCCTTCCTCCCATTTCTGCAGAGCCAGTGGATGTGTGCCCTTCCAGTCACGCTGGCTCCCAGTGGCGACTGGTCTGCCGTGTTGGTGAGCGGGAGCAGAGTGACGGTTTGCTGAGGAGGAATTTGGAAAGTCGGGGCTGGGGGCAAGTGCACATATAGTTAAAGAGAAGAAAATCCATGTGTGCTCTCAACATGTTCTCCCTTGTCTCCTTCCCCAAAGAATAACTGCTCTAGGTGTGGCAAGAGAGGTCAACTAGTTGGGTGGAGATTATAGAATTGTCTAATCTATGTTAGAAGATTTGGTGTTTGGTTGATAATAATTTGAAGGGGCAAAACAGATGTGTGGGGTTCCTCCCCACCCCAAAAAATAGCTCTCTGGAGTGTGCGGACAGCTCTCTGGTATTTGGTATGTTTGATTCTCTGTCTTGAGTTTCCCTTTGCTTAGGCTATGACTAGTCCTTGGCTCAGCTCTGGGAGGGGGTGGAGGACAGATGGGAGCGCACGGGCAGTGGGCTCTGCTGACCTCACCTCCAGCTCGGGGCTGCCCAGAAAGTCATCGGGAGGAAGCTTGTACACTCCAGAGATGCGGTAGTTCTTCTGGTAGAGGGACGAGCAGTCATAGATGGCATCTGCAATAGGAGCAAACCGCACGGGTGAGCATCCAAACCCAGGGGCTCCACGGTGGTGGGCGTTTGTGCTATGTCTCACTTGGAAGTTTACAACTGAGATTTCATTTCTATCATGAAACTCACATGAGTGTTCATTACAGTGTCTAGAGTTTGGAGCGGCGCGGGCATCGGGAGACTAAACAAGGAGTATATATTGGCTTCACTGGTAGTGGGGCAGAGGGGTGGGGAAGCCCTCCATCTGGGTAGCATCAGTGGACAATCATACAGGTGGTTTCAGGTTAACTCTGAAATAGATTATCCTGCTGAGGTTCTAGGCCATGAATTCTGGAAACACTCCGATGTGTGAGGGCTGCATAACAGATGCTCTGTTTAACAAATACAGCTTCTGGGACAGCCAGTCTCTCTTACCACATAAGTCATGAGTATCTCATAGGGTCTGGTTCGGTTGTTCTCCTGGTTGGTTGGTTTGTGTGATGGTGGTTTTTCAGAGGTAATGGCTGTTTTTACCTATGAGAATGGCTATTTTTATCTAGACTGCCTCCTAGGACCCTAATAAAGGGAGCTAGATTTCACATCTGATTCCCCCCCCCCCCCCCCCCCAATCTTAACACTGCTCAATTCTCAAATGGAGATGCAAACACTCTGAGGAGTGCTTGGAGGCCTTCCCTGGCAGCATTATTAAAACAAGCAAACGAGAGCATTGGACAGGCTGGTTTTCACTCGGGTTGATTTAAATGCCTCCTGGGCTGCCTGGGGGGCTACTGCTTTATGCCAGATTTTGTCTCCATTTTGCAAATCTCCAAGAGCACAGTGGAAGAAACCGCCTTAACTGATAGGGTGGATTCAAAGAGCAGGAACTTTTGCTAGCCAGGAGATGCTTCCCACCCTCTGTGTCTGGGATTCTTTTCTTGGTGGCCCCTGCCCTGAGCCTTCAAGAAGAGCATGCTGATGGCGGCACGTCCAGCAGGAGCCTTCCCAGGTGGAGCACGTTTCGGAGCGTGCGGAGAGACTTCGCTGTTAGGGTGAAAGCATCAGCTTACTGCTTTCTCTGCTGGGCTACCTGCTTTACACAGTATGAAGGTGCCCCAGCAGCTGGTAATAGAGAAGAAAATTGAGGGATGATTTTCTGGGCAGGACGGGGAGCAGGCACAGCAGGAGAACTGCCTTTGGCCCCCCAAGAAACTCCCTGCTGGGAGGGCAGGAAATCCCCACTGGAGGAGCAGGAGGCGGTGCAGGCACAGGCACAGGCAGGTTCCCTGCTGGCCCGCTCTCCCGCGGGGCTGGTTTCATCTCACGGGCCAGATCAGGACACACTTGTCTGGAAAATGTTTCAGAGGTAACTACAAAGGATACCTTTCTAGCCCCACACTGAGGGGCAGGAAGTCATGCTTAGAAAGCGATTTATACTTGGTGGTTTATTAGTAATGGGATGTCGAAGCCTAATTTCTTTCCTTTGAACAGAGAGTAACCAGTGACTTACTCTGTGTGTGTCCTGACTTGGTCTATGATGTGACCAAAAGTTTTTATATCAGCAATAAGTGACATAGCTATGGATATTCTTCTTGTGAGTAGTAATTTCTTGATGATTGTGGAAACCCAGATCTCTTCTCTCTGAACAGTGAATTCACCTGGGCCAGTCTAAGGCAATCTAGCTAGAAACAAACTTGTTTTAGAAAAGAAAACATGAAGTGTATCTTATTTTGGGGCTCCTGAAAATCCAGATCTCAGCTTTGTGTTTTCTTATTTTCTGTGGTGGGAGAATTTTATTTGAGATCATGGGAAAAAATAGAAATCTCAGAAGCAAAGAACCTCAAGGAGCCTGTCCTCTCCTAAACACAAAGTAATTCTTCATCTGGCCCTGGGCAGCATCTACACCTAATTCTGAGCCAGTGGGAAGAGTCAGGTTTGCAGACAGGACACACAAATCCATGAATGCCTGTTCCACTAAATCTTAGGGACATGAGAGAAATGTTTTTGGCAGAACTTGGCTTCAGGAGCAACAGATGTTACAGTTCTGGTGTTCATGCCTGCGTCCTTGGGTCTGAGGATACAGCCTGTCAGCTCTGGCTAAGGAAGCAGGTCAATCAGGGAAACCCAAACCCTGTTTCTAAGACCTGCAGTGTGACTCCGGGCGATCTAGGTCATCTCTCTGCGCCCCGGGATGGCATATAAACCTTTCATCTGCTGAAATGTGGTGTGAGTAAAAGAGATGGTGCAGACACTGGGTAAATTTAGAGAAATTAACAGAGCATTAGAGCCGGTGACACGTACCCAGGAAAGTATACCCCAAGGAACCCCCTGTCATGGATCTGATGGCCAGGGTATCTAGAAACCATGCTACAGGCAGAGACGCTCAGTGGTTTGGGCAGGAAGATGATGGGTAGCGTGAGGACATGTTCTCCTTACCTGCCGAGGTCTGGGTGACAGTCTGGGCTGCCTGCAGCTGCATGATGTCGATCTGGTTGTTCATTTCCGAGTACTTGCTCTCCGCATCTGTGAGCCGGGACTCCATGCGCTTGGTGCTGCTCTCCAGCTCCATCACCTGCATGACCACGCTGACCCAGTCCCTCTCCTGCTTCTTGCTCAGCTCACTCAGCAGACTGGTTAGATTGGCGATCTGGGCCTTGAGCTCCTTGGCCTCCTCACAGCAGGTGGCCACCTTGAGCTGCCCAGGTGTCTTGCGCTTCAGGGGCTTCTGTGGCCACGCCGGGTGGCTGACAAACACCATGATGAAAATGCAGAGCCACGTCACAGCCGAGAGGGTGTTTTTCAGCATTTTTCTCGGGCCTGGGTGAGGAACGATCTTCCTTTGGGGGATCCGGGTATGCCCAGCTGGGGTCTGCAAAGCCGGAGCAAATTAGAGCTGTGCACTTTCTCTCTGGATGGGCTCACCACTCTGTTGCTTTCTCTTCCCTGTCTCTTTCTTAGCCTTGCTCAAAGCTTGAGTTTAAAAGTACAGGTTAATTGGACTCCCTATACCCTTCCTCCTCAAGCCTGAGCGCTCTACAGACTCAGCATCTTAAATATTGTCTGCTGCCTGCACCTCCACCCCCACTGTGGCCCATGCATGGCTCTCTAGCCCCTCCCAGCTCATCTGGGAGGGTCAGGTGCCTGCTGGGTGAAGTCAGCGCAAACTTAGGCCAGAGGGGAGGAGGGAGACAGGGGCGAGTCTTTCTTTTCTTGCCTGCTTAGTCTCGGGGCTGAGACAAGAGGACTGTGAATTTGTGTGTTTCCAATTTCGCCTATTAGATTATGCCCCTGCCAGCCACTGGCTCAGCTCTATCAGCGAGCAGGGCAGGGTCAGAAGAATTTCCAAATTCCATTCTCAAGGTTACATAACCATGGGGTGAGGGTAAGGTAGGCAGAGAGCGTTGGGAATAAGACTCCCCGCTCCCCCGGGGAGGCCTGTTAATGTAATCCACGCTGTTTATATGAGGATCTGGAATATTTTGGCATCCTGCTGAGCGTGCTGTTAACAAGGCTGGTTATTCCTTTCTCTGATCATCATTCAGTGTTTTACAAAACCCCCATTGTACCTAGATCTAACACTGTGTCACATTTGAAAATCTCCAACTTAGAAGAGCTCTAGAAATAGAGTAAGCCTCTTAGGAAGCAGAAAAAGACATTGTAGTTTGTGTCCAACAGGATTTACTCAGTTGTCTCTTTACATTGTTTCTCCCTCACCAGTGGCCTAGCGTTAGCTTCTCACACTTGGCATTTGGCAAGGAAGTGTTGGAGAGGGCAGCAGGGACGAAAACTCAGGAGTGCTGGACATGGTTCTGGGACGGTGACACACGCTTCATCAGTCTGTAGGCCTAACGGAGAACAGGCTCATCCTCGTCCTATGATTCGATTCGAAACTTGGAAAGTACATTAAATCATCGGGAGAAGAATCCCCATCACCTCATAAATCCATATCTGCAGTCTCATTGCCCTCTTCCTGTGTCTTACAGTCTGCAAATCTGCAGCTGTTCTCTCTGTAGGATACATATCCCTGAAAACAGGGTTACTGTCACTTTTCATGCACTGTGTTTGAAGGGCACTACTCCTTGGAAGACAAATGAGAAAAACCTGGGATTTTAGCAAACCTTAAAAATACCTCAAATGAGCCTTTCACTGAGAATGTATGCAGAGGCCCCTCTGTCCTCAGACAGTAACTAACTCTGTCTTTGGAACATCACTCTCGCCATTTCCCTGATGCAGAGCCACTGAGGCAGTCCTTGTGCTGGTGCCGTGCGGTGCGGGTCCATCACGCACAAGCCCGATGCCTGACCGCCTGCCTTCCCTGCTGGGATCCCCTGGAATCTTCTTCCAAATGAGACGTCTGTCCAGGCGGCTAGAGTTACCGCGCAGTTTTTTCCCCTCTGACTCAAAAAGCAGTAGGGTTCGGGTTCGGGTAGATCTGGATGGTTTGCGCCCTCCCTGGTCTCCTTGCCCTCGGAGGGGTGAGGATGTGGCTGGCGCCCCACGGCAGCCTGTCATTCCACTCAGAAGCCCGTCCAGAGGCAGCAGCTAGCCCCTGCTCTCTTTGGGCAAATGCCCACCCCCCCGGCTGGGCTCTCTAGTCTGCCCCGCGGAGTTCACGTCACTAACGCGAACCCGGCCCCGCCGTCCGCATCCGAAGGCCTGCCGGACCCGCGGGGGATCTTCGGGTCGGCCTCGGAGCCAACAGCTGACACAGCTTGTGCCGAGTCCCGCAGCTGCGTGCGGAGCGTCCCGTGTGAGCCGCTGTCTTAGCGCTGCCGCACAGCAACACGGTAGACGGTCCCAGGAAACGGTGCACCTCTACGGGGTCCCAGCCAGCTTCCTGTTTGTTCTTCCCAGTGGCCGCTTCCCCAGCCCAAACAGGAAACGGTTATGAATAGATTCTCATATTTGGGCAGAAAGTGAATCAGTCGTTTGTATTTGCAGCCCGTGTAGCAATCCTTTCTGGGGGTTCGTGAGTTTGGGTCAGAAGCGTCTAGCTGTTAGCATGAATGCCTGCTCTCTGACATTTGTTTTTCTGAAAACCAGTTTCTAACATGAGGCCTAAGTTGGAGACAGAGGCTTTCCTTATTCGAACATTTTCTTACATCACCCAAGCTGCCCAAATGTCAATAAGCTCCCCCTCAAATTAAAAAATTTAGCAGACTAAGAGTGGTCCCTTGCCAGATTATCCATTCTCCAAACATCCATAACGCTGCAATGTCCTAGATTCTGAGTCTCTGAAAGAAGGAAAAGTAAACCCTTGTTTTGAGTACAGCTAAGCCAGTAGACAGAACCAGGAAGGACGTAGGGGACTGGACCGGTTTTCCTTCTCCAGGACGCTTTTACTCCCTTCTCTGCCCTTCATGAATAAAGTGGCCATGAAAATGGGAATTAAGTGAGAAAATCTGGAAAGCCTGTGTTGGACACCTTGAAGTTTTTCCTTTTCTCTACTTTGCTGGTGGTGAAAGAGGGTCAGCTCGGTGTTCCTGGGAAAGATGTTTATGAAAATCAAGCTCATATTCCTAATGAGAGAAGCCAGTGAGCTTTCACTCAGCCTGGAAGTTCTCAGAAACCCCACAGTCTGGGCCACGCGGCCTTGGGCTGGCACCAAGGACTAGAGGCGTTCGGGCGGCCCGAGGAGCACAGAGCAAGGGAGGGCCTGGGGGTGGTCTCTCCTTCTACCCAAATGGAAGTGTCATGTCTCATTTTCTTGAAAATGTCCCCGTTGGAGAGACTCCTCCCTTTCTAGCATATTCCTGTCCCTGCCTGCTCTTAAACCGCTACTTGCAAAATTGGTGAGGGAAGGAAACCGCTGCCCTCAGAACCAGACTCTTTGTTGGACGACTTCATCTCAGAAGAACCTGCCTTACTGTTAGATTAATTGTGTGCTGAGTGGGGATGTTCTGCTTCTCCTGAAGCCTGGTAACGGGTCGCAGCTTACCCTACTGTCCGCGGCCGCCTCATACCCGACCCTTCGTCTCTCAGTCCCGTTCTGTCCCAGGGGGAGGCCCACATCCACCCCAGAAGGTATGGCCTTCTCTTCCCTAAGCTGCTCACTCGTCACTTCTGCCAAACAGCGCCCCCCAGACGGACAGTCAGGAATGGTTTCTCCCTGGCCTCCTCCTAGAGTCCGCTGTTCGTCGTAGCCCCTACCCAGGAGTCTTCCTCTGCCCTCCCCGGGCTTTGTGGCAAACAGCCGTCCTGTGAGCCAGCAGAGCATGCGAGCCGAAGGGGGCGTGGTGAGCAGGTGCGGCTTTGTGGAAGACCTTGACTTGGTAGGAAGACACAAGTCGTTGGACGTGGCTTGGGAGTCGGGGGCCGGGGGGACAGGTAAAGCCCGAGAGGTGGGGGGGAGCCAGGCGTGAGGGACGGGATTGCTGCTCTGGAGACAGAGGGAGCTCTGGAAGGAATCTAAGCAGCCTTTACCGCTTGGTGCTCTGTTTTCCTGAGTCTCACTGGGAAAGTGGCTTTTTGTAGTTGCCAAACAAGATTTTTTAACTGGAAATGAATGGCTTAGAACATTAGAATTTCTTGAAATTGTAACGCAATCATATTAAATGCCCTGAAGGGATCATCTGGTTTGAGGATGAGGGAGGCCGTATGTGAAGGACTTGAAATAGTTGGGTGGGTCTAGAATCCACCAAATCTGGGTTCTAATCCCTTCCCATCATTTGATAGTTATGTGACCCTGGGCAAATTGTTTCTCAGAGGTTTACAGATCTGTGCCATGAAGATGAAAATCATAACTACTTTACCTCACAGGACTTTTAGTTAAATAAAGTAAAGGATTAAAATAGTTAAGACAGGGGCACCTGGGTCGCTCAGTGGTTTAGCACCTGCCTTCGGCTCAGGGCGTAACTCTGGGGTCCCGGGATCAAGTCCCACGTCAGGCTCCCTGCATGGAGCCTGCTTCTCCCTCTGCCTCTGTCTCTGTCTCTGCCTCTGTCTCTCTGTGACTCTCATGAATAAATAAATAAATAAATCTTTAAAAGGGGGGGGGCGGGGGGTAGCCAACTTAAAGAGTGGCAAGAGATGTCAGTCGACACTTACTTCATAAAAGAGGGGCTCCCCCAGGCCAGTGAACGCTCGTTAGGCATGATGGAAATTCAAATGCAAACTATCACATGCCACCACCAAACACCAACTAAAATGGCTACAGTGGAAAACACTGACAGTACCAAGTGTTGACAAAGATGTGGAGCAGTTGGGATTTTTTTTTTTAAGATTTTATTTATTCATGAGAGAGAGAGAGAGAGAGAGAGAGAGGCAGAGACATAGGCAGAGGCAGAGGGAGAAGCAGAGGCAGAGGGAGAAGCAAGCTCCATGCAGGGAGCCTGACATGGGACTCAATCCCAGGTCTCCAGGATCACGCCCTGGGCCCTGCTGCCCGGGATTTTTTTTTTTTTTTTTAAGATTTTATTTATTTATTTATTCATGAGAGACGTAGAGAGAGGCAGAGACACAGGCAGAGGGAGAAGCAGGCTCCATGCAGGGAGCCCAATGCAGGACTCGATCCCAAGACCAGGGTCACGACCTGAGCCGAAGGCAGGTGCTCAACCACTGAGCCCCCCTGGGTGTCCCAGCAGTTGGCCTTTTCATATACTTCCCATGGAAATGTAGATTGAGAGAACCACTTTGGAGAGCAACTGTGCCGGTGTCCTCGAAAGCTGAACACACCCGTAGCCCAGCAGCGCTCCTCTAGGTACAGTCCCAACAGAAATACGAGTGCACTTGCACCAGAGATACGTACAAGAAGGGATCCCTGGGTGGCACAGCGGTTTGGCACCTGCCTTTGGCCCAGGGCGCGCTCCTGGAGACCTGGGATTGAATCTCACGTCGGGCTCCCAGTGCATGGAGCCTGCTTCTCCCTCTGCCTGTGTCTGCCTCTCTGTGTGTGTGTGTGTGTGTGACCAGCATAAATAAATTAAAAAAAAAAAATACGTACAAGAACATTGGTAGGAACGCCGCTCGTAGTAGCCAAGAGCTGAGAGCCACCTCAGTGCCCACCCGCCACAGGACGGGGAGGTTGTGGTCAGTCCCAGTGGAAGTACCTTCAGCAGTAGAAGGGGAGACGCGGGGCAGGTGGCAGCATGCATGCACGTCCCAGTGTCGTGTTGAGTGTTGAGGTGATGCTGGTGAAACTAACCAGTTGCGACAGAGGCAGATAGCTGTTGCCTCCGGGGATGAGGAAGGGAGCCCTGGCCGGGACGAGCCTCCGTGCTTCTGGGGTGCTGGCAGTGTACTGGGTTCTGTTTCTCGGTCTGCATGGCAGTTACTAGGGCGTCTTCGCTTTGTCGTGATTTATCAAGCTGTACCCTATGTATACTTTTTTTTTTTATATCCTTCAACTAGGAAATTGATTTAAAAAAAAAAAATAGGGCACATGAAACAGTAGCAGCAGACACGTAGTCAGTGCCCAGCGAATAATGAGTTGTATTTAGGGGCACCGTCGGTTACACGTCTGCCTCTTGGTTTCGGTTTAGGTCGTAATCTCAGGGTTGTGAGATCAAGCACCACCACGTCAGGCTCCACGCTGAGCGCAGAGTCTGAGATTCCCTCTCCCTTCCCCTCTGTCCCTCCTGCTCATGTTTGCATGCTCTCTCTCTCTCATAAATATTTTTTTTAAAAAAAAGGTATTATTATTTAGGTGTGCAGTTGTCATCTCATCAGAAAAGCCCTCCCTGCCTTCCTGAACGAAAAGCAGGCCCTCTGCATTAGTCTCCATCTGAGTGCTCTGCTTTCTTTGTGGTATTTAGCTTCACAGCACTTACTTTGGGGTTGATTTTTTTTTTTTTAAGATTTTATTTATTTATTCATGATAGAGAGAGAGAGAGAGAGAGAGGCAGAGACACAGGCAGAGGGAGAAGCAGGCTCCATGCACCGGGAGCCCGACGTGGGATTCGATCCCGGGTCTCCAGGATCACGCCCTCGGCCAAAGGCAGGCTCCAAACCGCTGCGCCACCCAGGGATATAACCACCAGTTATATCTCCTTAACTGACCTGGAAGCTCTTCAAAAGCAAAGACTGTATTTTACTGTGGTAGCTCTAACACCTGGCCCTTAGCACAGAGCCTGAGACCAAAGAGGGCCTTCATTGCAACCTGTCAAGTGAAAGAACGAGTTCCCGGCGGAAGGTTCTCTTCCCTTGACTAAACACCTGTCATGGAGATGTAGAGTCTCTCTCCGTGCTCAGTGGCAGTACCTTGTCGTGCTGAGGCCTTCCTCGTTGGCCACCACATTCTGTCTTGCTCCGAGTCCATTTTTCTTCTATAGGCGTCAGTCACAGAACCAAAGGAAGTGGGAACTGGAAGCATTGAGATCATTTGGTTCAACCTTGTATCTTAATCAATAATGGAGGCAGCGTCCTTGCTATATAATGATCACTTTGTCTCCCTGGAAACCATTGATTGCCGTCTCACCCCCTCTTCTTTACATATGAAGATGACCAGCAAGAGGACCACAGAGCATGTGGGGCAGGGTCTTGTCCTGCTCTGCCATATGACAGAGGCCCGTGTAACTGTCGTAGCTGATTACTTCACGCCGCACCAGCCTGTTCGTTAGTCAGCCCTCATCATGGCCCGAGGGCCACAGGTTGAAAACCGAGCAAGTGACGTGGCCCCATAAAAAGAGCTGCGTCTCTGGGCAGCTGCATTCCCCATAATTTATCCAAGAAACTGACAAATCTTGCTGTCCCCAAAAGGGAATGAAATGCCCAGAAAGTCCCTCTTCATCGGGGACGAGATCATCGTGTCCAAGGTGCAGGATACGATGACATGTCCGTACCCAGCCGGGACTGCAGAGCTTCCCTTCCGGCCAGTCCTCTGCCATGCTGACACAGGCAGCACTGAGGGCAAAAGGGACTGTGATGCTTTGAGAATATTAGAGAAATTGAGCCAGTTGTGCCAGAGCAACCAGTTAATGGCAAGTGTGATTGGGCTTTGCAGTCTACGGGCGAGGGGCTAGACGGGTGAATAAAACCCACACTCTGTCTTAATTCTAAACACGTTCCCAAGGTGTCACCACGATGTTGCTTGAAAGTATGAGTCTTACTTTTTCAGTTGTTTCCTGGCTTCCAGAAAAGGCACAGGGTCTTGTTTTTTTCCCCTACCTCTGCTGGAAGAAAAAGCAGACCAGAGGGGTGAGGATTTGCTCAAAGTTTCACTTCCTGACAAAAACACTTCCCAAATCTGTGGGCTCATGCTGACTTCAAAAGTGCACTGTGCCTCTAGGACTCTGCACCCCTTGTGGGCAGGTCCACGCAGCAGAGGGTGGATGGACAGAGGACGCCCTTGTGCGGCCAGAGCACCAGCACAGATTGGATCTTCCGAACCCCGTCTTCCTCTTTAATGCCCTTTTACATCCAGCCCTACCCAGGAGGTCAGTCTCTCACCAGTCGCTGGTAGAACATCAGTTTATTTCTGGCTATTTTGAAGACTTCCTACAGGTCCGCTGTACAACAGCTTGTCATTCTAGAACACGTTCAAAACCCCGAGGAAAGCTGCCCAGCACAGGAAGCTGGCCACCAGTGAGGAGCGGGACAAAGGGAGGAGACCTGGGCTTTCTCCTAAACTGACCCAAAGGACAGAGGGTCTTTCGCTGTAGCCTGAGGCCAAAGGGGGAAGCTTGCGGTAGTTCACTAGTGAACGTCTGCCCCTCCACTGTATCTGGCTCAGCTCCCGGGATGCCCAGAAGGTCATGGGGCCTCTCTTGTGGTGAGTCCGAGAAGCTGCTTCTGAGTTCTATGTACTGTGAAGGCGGCGCGGCCGGGGGTTGCTGCTGGCAGGTAAACCATGTCGCGGTGCTCCGAAACCTCGAATCCTATGCCCAATCCTGATTCAGAGATGTCACAGTGCATGGCTTACAGCTGATGAACCGTGACAGGCGCCAGGTTCTGCCCCACAGTCCCCTCTGACAGTCTATCCGGTGATGGCATATCACTGGTGGGGACACTGCTGGTCTCCAGATCTTTGGATCACCTCGTAGGCCAGGAGTCTTGGCAGCCCAGTCAGTGTGTCCTGGTCATCTTCCGTCAGCCTGTCCTTTCCCTGAGGGAGGCTTCTTTTCTCTTCTCCCCGATTCCAGAATGAGCGTTGGCATTTCTGCAGTGTGGCCTCTCCTTACAGAGCAGGAAGCCGTGTCACATCTGCTTACTCAGTTACAAGGGGAGCCCAACTCCCAGATCACTAGACGCCAGCTCGTGTACGTTCTGTGTCCCAGCTCATCCCCACGAGAGCCTGAATCTTAGACATCGGGGGGAAAGCCAGCAAATCAGGATTTTAGCCAAAATATCAACTGTGCTTGTGAGTCAGATAGTTGAAAATGAGCTTTGGGTTCACCCGAGCAGCCCAGTCCAGTGTTGCTCCCTTCCTGACAGCTCCTCTTTCTCCTTGTGTCCCTCGGAGCTCTTCTTTTCGCTCTGGATCCTAAGAAGCAGAAAGGAAGAGAAAAATCTCCAGGCATCACCCTAAAAGGAGCAGTGCTCATTGTTGTAGAATAAAAAGATAATGGCCAATTTGTCAAGAAGTGTTGACAAGAAAGATAAAGTTGGAAGTAATTAACTGGCTGACATGCTGGGAGTGATGCGTCTGCCAATGGCTCCCTAAATCAGCCGGAGCCTTGGAACTGTGACAGCCATTCGTCATTTTTACAGCACGCCTCTGACAGGCCCCCGGCTTGGAAACCCGGCCAGCACAGATCGTGTGCTTTGCCACTCCGGGGCGTGCGGCCTCTCGGTGACTTACTCCAGATCGGGCTAGGTACCCGGGCCCTACGTGCAGCCGGGGGCGGGTGCCTGGAGGTGATGGGTCGCGCGGAACGGCTTGCCTGGCTTCTCGCTGAGCGCCGTGTTCATCCTCGGGGTGGGCGCTCTGATCCCCGTCTGATTGCAGACTTCCGCTGGAACGTCGCCGAGTGTACGTGGGAGAGCGCTGGATGTGCTCCCGAGCACCTCGCCTGGTGGCCGGTAACCTCACGCGCGCGCTGCCCACCGCCAGCCAAGAAGGTGTACCCGGGAGATGGGTCACCGGCGTGGGAGCCGCGGCAGGAGGAAATCCTGGAGCTTTCCCGGGTAGTTACTGAGACGGGATCAGGTGGGAAACATCTCGGTTACGTGCGGAAGCAAAATACAAAGTTCTATGAGTGCTCTGCTCACCGCTGACGTAGAAAGTACTTATTTGTGTAGAACATGCCTGGGTGAAAACACTGTTCTGGAAAGGGGATTAAATGGGAGTGACATTTAACAAAAAGGCAAACCTTTTCCCAATCTTAGAAAGATAGGATTCTTTGTGTCCCCTGCACCTAATCCACGTGCCCACACGCTGTTAGCACTCTGTCTTTTTTTAATTCTCGAGAATTCCCTCCTTGTGACATACAGATTTAGCGTGTCCTCGAGGTGCTGTGGCAGACGCGCTGTTTAAGCTGCGGCCGAAGGAAAGGGGGAAGACCAGGCAAGAGCTCTTTACCCTTAAGACACTCCGGACTGAGACGTCAGGAGGCCACTGGACTGTCCAAGGCAGGCCACCTCTTCTGCATCACATCGTCTCTTCTCTGGATGCCTCAGGTGCCCTAGAGCACCAGGGGCACCCCGTGTCCCAGCTACGAAGCCTCCCAATGAGGCCAGCCTCGTCTTTGTTAACATGCAGAGAAGTTAAGTGACTTTTCCCGAGTTCCTGAAGCATCAAGAGAAATCTGACCCTACCAGGGCCAGGGGCGCTGCGGTCCCCCACCACCTCCCTCCGGCCGTGGGTGGACGACTGAGGCCAGCCGGCCTGCCTCACTTTCCTGTGGCCTGCCTTTAAATCGTCCTTCATGGCCTTTCTCCGGGGCCCACTTCATGTGCTCTCGGGTTGCCTTCTGTCTTCGCTCCCGTCCCTTTGCTTTCCACTATCTATTCAGGAGACTGTCACCGCCTTGAGTTCTCCGGGGTGACTGCCTGGGAACGGCGTCGGGGCCCAGCCTGCTCCGGATCTTCCCGGCAGGAACCAAGCTGTTCTGTTTTGAATCATGCTTGGGGCACAGAGCTCAGGAGAGGGGCCAGGGAGGGGTCTGGAGCAGTCACCCCACCTGTAGGTGAAGCAAGAGAGACTACTCCGTGGCGCTGGTGGTGACCCCGGGCAGGTCCAGCCTGGCCCCGTCTTGGCTGCCGCGGGGCTCCTCGGTCAGACCTGCCCAGGTCCCCGGTTGGCTGGGTTGCGTGTGTCACCAGCCTAGCGCTAAGGGAATTCAGAGAATCCTTCCTTGACGGGGAACCAAATAAAACACAGACTGTGGTCTGCACTAGAAACAGGAGAGAGAAGGCCCAGAGCCATTTGGGAAGCGGCTGCATAACGTTCTCATAAATTCCTGTCGGGAGCACTAGGAAAGCCTGAGCGGTCCCCCAGATGTGACCGTAGATGCTCCTTATTTGACTGACTTTCTGACCGGCTCGAGCTCTGCTCTTACAGCCTGAAGGTTGCTGGGGCACCAAGGCTGAGACACCGAGACACCAGGGCGATGACCGAGTGAGCCATAAAGAAGGAATTCGTTCTCAGGCCACGTGACTGGATTTGACATCAGTCCAGAAGCCTGTGGAGCAGTGGCCTCCAAACGCCTTCAGGAAACCACGGAATTCCTCGGGTGGCAGGAATGGCATGTGGGTGGCAAGCCGGAGACCCTCCCGCTGCTGTGGGCCAGCATTATGCCCTGGAGCAGGCAGTGCCTGACGCTTCCGGTCAGCTCATCCTGCACAGGACAGCTCGACGGGGAGAGCCACGGCCGAGTACGCGGGCCGCCCGCCCAGCCCTGGCCCTCGGCCGTCGCCCTTGCTGGGGCACCTGCGAAGGCCACCGGAGGAGCCCCTTCCCGTCTGAGTGACCCGCTCACCCTGCAGGCGCTCCCCGCTTCTGAAGAGGGATTTGGGGAGAGTGTGGAGGGGAGGCGCCTGGTGTCCTCTGCTGTGGGAGGCAGCGCGGCAGTGTCTTGTTCTAGTTCATTAATCCAGCTCAGCTCCGGAGAGCGTTTACCTCAGTTGCCAAGAATCTTCCCAGTGTCTAGTTCTCAACTCAGCCTCCCTTGATAAAAATTAAATCTTGGGGGACACCTGGGGGCCTCAGGGGTTGAGCATCTGCCTTTGGCTCAGGATCCTGGGGTCGAGTCCTACGTCAGGCTCCCTACGGGGAGCCTGCTTCTCCCTCTGCCTGTGTCTCTCCAGAATAAATAAGTAAAATCTTAAAAAAAAAAAAAAAAAAAAAAGATTTAAGTCCTGGGGAGCAGGGGTGGTGGGGAACGAGTGAAAGTGGACGCACCGTGCAACCGCCCCTTGCTGACCTCCCTCGCTGGGTTTGCCTGTCTGTCTCCACCATCCTTGTGTCGGCAGGTTCAGTGGCGGGTGCTGGGATTTAGTACGTGGATAGGCCATTTCTGGTTGCTCGGTACACGCACAACTAAGTTCTCCAGTGGCTGCTCCCGCTGGAGGCCGGGGCGGAGTGCAGCTGGACCCCACAGCGCCGTACTCTCGGGGGCTCGGGGCTGCCCAGCCTCCAGCTCTCCCAGCTGGTTTGTGGCGAGATCTTCCCACCCGGCCGAGGTCGGCAGGGTCTGCTTTGCGTGGGAAGCACTCCCGCCGTCGGGAATGTCCGGCCTCGTTACGCCCACAGCAGTCACAGGAGCCCGGGGCACGCGAGGGAGCGTTGAGAGAAGCGCTCGGGGGCTCCCAGCCGCCCCATAAACAGGAGCTCGCAGGGGCCTGGGAGTGAAGGCGACTTCTTCCCACGAGCCAGCCTCTCCCTCGACTCCTAAAAAGCACGTCTGAGTTTGCAAGGGGAGTGTTTCAGAGGACAGCCTCGTGTCACCGGAGTAGGCAGCTTATGCCTACTGTCACCTAATCGCTCAGCTTCTGGAAGATGGTGCAGCCTGCACTGGCTGTGTGGCCCCAGCCCCCAGCAGGCGGCCTTGGAAAGCCCACCGGGGCGGCCCGCTGGCGTGGGTTGGGGGTCTCAAGGCATATGGGCGGCTCATGAAGGGGGGAGAACCTGGGGCCGGAGGAGGGCATCGGCCTTGGCGTCCCTGGGGACGTGGCCAGGAAAGGCCGCAGGGCTGCTCGCCCGCGCGGCACACCCAGGGTTGGCCAGGTGCTCCCGCCGCACGCTCTTCGTGTTACGGGGTCCCCACGGCCGTGTGGCAGCCTGTGATCTGGGCCACAGCCGGGTCGCGTGTGGCGTGGAAAGGTCGGTATTAGCACCGCCTTCGGCGAGGTGGGACGACCATGTGAGCAGTAAGCTGCCCGTGACCTGGGGACCCCTTCGTGGCTGTCCTGGTGCATCGCCTCCCCTGATGGACCTCCAGAAGGGGTGGAGGACGGAGAGCAGTCAAGGGCCCAGGCAAGAGCACAGGCTCTGCGTCCTGGGTGGTGGCAGCTTCCGGCTCCGGGAGGTGGGGGCACAGCTGTGCTCTCCAGCCGCCTCGTGGCCCACCCGGGGAGGCCAGAGGGACAAAGTCCTGCAGGAAAATAAAGTGGGGACAGGGAGGAGGAAAGAATAGACGGGGGCTGCAGCTGGGTAACGCACAGGTCTCTCCTCGGAGCCATCGAGGGACGTGTGCACCGGCTCCTCCCCTTCGGGCCCTCGATTCAGACCGGGGACCTCGTACTGGGAAGGGACCCTTTCTCAGCCTGATCCCACTCCCTTTTCGTGGCTGTGTTTAGTCATCTAGTCGAAGTTGTGATTTTGCAGTGATCGTCCCTATCGGGAGCCTCGGGCCGCGCCTCCCATTTTCCTGGCGGTTGCTGAAGACCTGGTCGGTGGTTCCCCCAAGGAACCCAGCCCCCTCTCTCCTCCTCTCTGGGCTCTGTCTGCGGCCTCGCTCCCCTCCGCCCGCGTTTAGGTGGGACGTATGGTGCCGGTGACTTACTTGGACTTACCCATAAAGGAGTGGGGCCATATGATGACTTCTGGTTGTGTGTGTGTGTTTATAACTTGCAAAGCTGCGTTTGTCCTTAGAGGAGGGCGATCGAAGCTGGAGCAACGTGAAGGTGAAATTCCTGCGTCTCCTCTGCGGTTCCTAGTCGCTACTTCTTGATTTGGATCAGTTTGTTGTAAAGCCCTCCTTTTTGTGTATCATGAGTGGGAGAACGGAGTGGGGAGGGCCTTTTGCTTGTTTCTTGTTTTGTGTTGCTTTTGTCCCAAGTGAGGCAAGCTTTGCCAGTGTTTGTAATTTGTTCCTGAGAATCGCATCTGCTGCAGAACACAGGATTGAAGACATTTATTGAAACTCCTGGATTTTTAGGTCTGATTCGTGGAGTTAACTTATTTTTCTTTAGGTAAGGAGCATACTGCCTTCCTCCCCAGAGCAGTCAATACCTATACCGAGGCCATCCTAGTCGTCCCCTCTGAAACCCAAAAGAATATAAAGATGATATAATTACATGTATTTACATGTGGCATATAAATATACATGGACTCCCTTTCTTCCCTTTTTACGCTTCTAAATTTTTATTGGGTTCAAGGAACTAGGTAATCACAAGTTTGTACCTACTAATATTGATTATTAATACAGCTCACCTAGCCCCAGGTGAGTGAGCTTGTTAGAAAGGCTCATAAGGGGCACCTGGCTGGCTCAGTTGGCGGAGAGTGTGACTCTTGACCTTGAGCCCCACATTGGGTATAGAGCTTACGATAGGTAGATGATAGATAGATAGATAGATAGAAATTTTTTTTTATTTTTTTTATTTTTTTTTTATTTTTATTTATGATAGTCACACAGAGAGAGAGAGAGGCAGAGATACAGGCAGAGGGAGAAGCAGGCTCCATGCACGGGGAGCCTGACGTGGGATTCGATCCTGGGTCTCCAGGATCGCGCCCTGGGCCAAAGGCAGGCGCCAAACCGCTGCGCCACCCAGGGATCCCGATAGATAGAAATTTTTTAAAGAACCTCATATAGGACTTTCTGAAAGAAATCATGATGTTATGGCTCCTCTTTGAAATTAAAAACATTTCTGAGCCCCACAGCAGACTGACTTATAGGGAACATTCTGGCTCATTGCTTTGCACAGAAGTACAGGTGGGTCTGCCCAGTGGAGCCCACGAGAGTCGCCTGCCTGCTATGAATAAAGGAGAAGGACGTCTGTATGGTGACTCTGGCCTCCAGTTGCAGAGCCTGGAGCCTGGGCCCCTTGACTATCTGAGTAAGGGGCCCAGGATGAGTTTGGAACCTGCACTGATGATTCCCTAGTGCTGGCTCGAGGCTCGGCCTTAGGTGTGCACTTTTTCTGTACACAAGCCTATAGCCATGTATGTAGCAACCTTAATTCTTAGACAAAATCAGGTGAAGGAAGAGGCATTTATCAGGCTCTGCTTCACAATTTCATACCCTTTATCCCATTTTGTTCCCTGAAAAAGCCTGTGGAAGAGGTAGGATTAGCCACATTTTACAGATGAGAAATGTAAAACTCAAAAAAGGTGTCTTGCTTATGGTTGTAGAGCTTATAGGTAGCAGAACTGGACCTCCAGGAATGCAGACCCAAGCTTTCTGACTCCAAATCCAAAGCTGCTTCACCCCGCACCTCCCCTTAACAAAGGAGAGTCACAAGGTTGCTTCAGATCATACAGAGACTGTCCGCCATTCACGGTGGGCCTTGGGGAAAATTGCTGCCCTTTCAGGCCTGGGTCTCCCCAGGAGTGAAACAAAATTGAAAATACCTTTCCTGCCCACTGTCTCGGGGATGCGTGAGGTCAAAGGAGTGATAGGCTGGAAGGATTATTTGAAATGTGCTTTGTAAACATGAGGCATTAGATTATTACTTTCACAAATGTTAATGTCTCTGGTTTGACAGATTTTGGGCAGTTCCTTTGTGGTTTTCTTGGAATAAATGTGGAATTTGAATTTTAGAAAAATAATATTTATACCAGCAATCTGTTGCCATATTACCATGTTAAACCTCAATCCTGGAATTTCCCAAAACCACTTAAAAATTCATTCTAATCAGATAGACAGTTTGCACTTAGGGCAGTAAACTGGATCCCTCAATCGTTAGAACAGCCTGGACTCCCAAGCTGGACTCTGACGGCTTGCTCCCCGCCTGAACAGAGAACGTCACCGTTGGCCCCTGACTTCCTCGGGCCCGCTCCATCCCCCGTTTCCTTCCTGAACATTAGCAGCCACTTAGTTGCCGTTTGCCCTCATATGTACGTTCCTTTTGGAACAAGGGTGTCAGCCCTGCTGCTGTCCGGCTTCCAGGACGTTCTCCACAGCCTCTCTGTTAACCGGCTCCAGGCCTGCTTGTCTCCATACATTACAGTCCCCCGGTCGGTCCCAGTGGCCACATGCTGCCCACGGGCGACAGTGTGTCTGTCGTCAGTGAGAAACCTCGCTCTGCCAGACGCGGGGCGCCCGGGCCGGGTGGGCTCTGCAGCAGGGGGCTGGCCCTGGAGGAGGGTCTAAGGAAGCGTGTGACTGTGAAGGAGACCAGTTCTGTCGGGAGCAGTCAGATGCTTGCACAGCCACAGTAGCCGGGGCGCCCTGTCCCTACCGCAGGAGGCCAGCCTCAGCGCCACCGCCGTGTCTCGTTCTCTGGGCAACTGATGAGAGGTGGCGAGAGCTAGAAGTTCAGAGGGACGTCATCTGGTTGTGTTCGACAACAGGGCCGATTTTGGACGCAGGCCTTCTAGGTTCTAGGGGACAGACGCATGCGGCCCGGCTGTGCTGGCGGAGAAGGGGCCCCACAGCCAGCGAGGCGTCCTGTCTGCCAGACGCTGCGCCCTCAAACCAGGAGGGTGGGATCAAGATGAAATCATTCCTTAGATGAAGTCATTTGGGCTGAGCTCGCTGGGTGGTCGTACAAGTCAGTGCTGTCTCTGCACCTGCAAGACACTGTCCCCAACACGCGGGTGAGCCATCCGCCTGCGCTGACCCCCACGCCTCCCCCCCCCCCCCCCAACGTGAGTGTAACCACCTCTTCCTTTTTTTTTCCCAGCATTAATAATAAGCTACAGCAGCCAGAGGCAGCGGCCGGGGTGTTAGAATACGCCATGAAACACTTCGGAGAGCTGGTAAGTGCCTCGTTCCTTTTGGAAAAGCAAGAGGTAGAGACGTGGCTAGGGAGGCGCTCGGCCACACCCCTGAGAAAGCTGCTTTCCTTTTCTGTCTTTCTCCCAATCGGCGACATCCGATGCTGACTTTCCTGTATCGCGAGGATGAAGGCTGTGTGGATTCTGTCCACACTGAATATAGCTCGTGAGGACAGGATCTGATGAATAGTAACAGCTGGTGGATTTCAAACCCCTGGCGTGTGCCCGGCCCTTCCGGTATTTTCTGTTCTCCATCTCACTCAGTCCTCACAAGGGCCCTGTGAGTAGACGTATGACTGTTACCCCGTGCGACAGGAGAGGAGCCTGTGGTCCCATCAGCGCAGCAGCCTTGCCTGAACAGACAGTGAATCCGTGGCCAGGCCAGCACCTGAACCCAGGCCGTCTGGCATCACCTGTATGACCCCAGCCTGAGTTATTGTGTGTCTGTCTGTGGCACCAGCATCGCCGCTGGCCCACGGTTCCTGCTCAGTAGCTATCTCAGAAGAAAGCACGGCCAGTTCTCCAGAACGCCACGTACCGTGATGACACGTGCCGTTGAAGAGCTGTTCCACTTGGTGCGTGCTCGCATAGCTGCCTCTCTCCTGCCATCTCTGCCTTATATCACTAGTAAACGTTTCCATTACCCTGTGTGGCCCTGGCGGTGCTCTGGTGACTCCCTAATCGTATATAAAGCATTGACCTCATCAACTCAGCATTGACTCCCCGGAATGTTAAGTTCTGGGTCCATTCGATGAGCCTTTTGTGAGTCACGGAGGCCACTTACCCAGGTTTGCTGGAGTCCAGAGCCCGGTGTGTGAGAGAGAAGACATCGGTGCTGCCTCACAGGCTCTGCCTCACACGTGGGCTAGGAAGTTGGAGCATTTTGCCGTCCTGAGTTCAGATCTGTAACTAGATCACGATGGCAGCTCTCCTGATGACAGCAGAAGGGACTGTGTCTCATCCACCTTTGCCACCATCCTCGGTGGAGGGGGCCGTAACTCCAGGCAGAGACGCCCCTCCTTGGGTGACCCCAGAGCGTGGGCCACAGTAAGCGCCCCGAGAAGCAGGGATTCGCGAGCATCTGGCGTTCAGGTGGTCTGCCAGCGGATAGCATATCCCCCGCGGCTCAGAGGGCCGGCCTTTGGGGCCAGTTCCTCCGTCTCCAGGCCCTAAACGTGGCCCTGAGCGCCAGGATCATCGCTAAGCAGGGTGGATTTTCTGTTATATTTAGGTAGCTGAAGCACATTAGGCTCGACAACGATTTGCCTTTTCTTGGCAGAGTCTGCGCTTTCTCAGCACAATTTATGTAACAGCAATCCCATTAGGATCTTGTGTGATTCATTGCTTAAACCTTATAGTTTCTGCAATCTATTGCAATTCAGAATATCCTGCCCCCTGCCTGACCTGCCCCATATGCTGCTCCCTCTGCCTTCCGCCCGTTCCTGCCGAGCGCCTGCCATCCGCCAGTCACGGGCCCCGTTCTCTTTCCCACCCGGGGCAGAAACCCAAAATGGGAAAATACCAGCGTTCCTTTTCAGTTTCAGCATTTTTCATTTGACACTGTCTTCACAGTGACGCCTCTGAAGGACAGTGACTCTTCTGTTTTCTCTCTTATATTCTTCTCAACAGGCTTAGAAAGTGAAGTTTAGGTAGTTTCACCTGCCACAGAGCCAGGTGTGCCTGTGTTGGTGAGCTGTGCCGTTCCGGGACGCTGGGGCGAGGCTCGTGCAGGGCCCGCGGAGGGGATTGGCCATGCCAGAGACCAGCGAGGGGATGTCGGCACGAGTTCACAACCGAAAGTAGAAGTGACCTCCTTACAGAGGTTCGGGAAGGAAAGGCCCTTTCAGCAAGCTCAGCAGAGTAGCGGTCAGCACGTGTACCACGCAAATAACAGTTTTATTTAGAAAGGAGAGGAAGGGAGAATCCCTGGGTGGCTCAGCGGTTTGGCACCTGCCTTTGGCCCAGGGCACGATCCTGGAGGCCCGGGATCGAGTCCCACGTCAGGCTCTCGGCATGGAGCCTGCTTCTCCCTCCTCCTGTGTCTCTGCCTCTCTCTCTCTCTCTCTCTCTCTCTCTCTCTCTCTATGTCTATCATAAATAAATAAATAGATCTTTAAAAAAAAAAGAAAGGAGAGGAGGATGGTGGGGGAAATTCACGTGGGGCCTGCATCAAATAGATTCCACTGCGGAATCGTCTTGTTAGCAGGATCCCTGGAGAGTCACTACCCTGGCCTGGTAGGGAAATATCCTCTTTCGGAGCTGGAGATAGAGAAGCCCAGAAGACCGGCTGAGGTGGGGGCCGGTGGGGGGCAGGCAGAGACATAAAACAGTCCATCCCCTGACCACTTAGAGAGCCGGAGTCTGTGCTCACGTGGCCAGCACCACGTGTCAGCGTGGCACACCATCTGCCCGGGTGATGGAAACCAGCCTTTGGCCCCTGACACTGGTGAAGCTGCCAAGCGCTGAGCAGGAGGGAACATTGGGTGGAAGGAGGAAAGGTTTTCCAAAGAATTTTAAGTGGCAGTGTTATATTGTGTTTTAAATCATTATTTCCTGAAAGTTTGAAAACGCAGAGCATCAGGAGCTTTTGAAAAGCGAGTTATTTTCCTCTAACAACTATGCATAAAGGCCTGGTCTTTCTGGCCCCGCCAGGAAAGCGGCTGCCATCCCGGTCCTGTGGCCCACCATCCGCAGTCCAGCGGATCCAGGCCGTGGCATCTTGTGGGAGTCCTGGTCGGGGCTTCCTGCCATCGCCAACGATTTCCCCTGTTGTTGCCTCCCCACATGCGGAGCTCTGGGGACCCTGGCGTCTGGGCAGGAAGTGATGAGGCATGGACACAGCCTGCCATCTGCTCCTGCATCGTCCCAGGATCGTTCCGTCCGTGTGCCAAGTCACCAGCATTCACACCACCCCCAGACATAGCTCCAGACGTTCTCAAGTTCTTTTCAACCAGAGCCAAGACGTATGGGGATGGGTGAAGCACCTAGCGCCTTAGGAAGGGCAGTGTGTGGCTTGCTCTCCATGCCCACAACAGCCTCTTTCTTTTCCACTTGGCAGGAGATCCAGGCTACCTGGTACGAGAAACTGCACGAGTGGGAGGATGCGCTGGTGGCCTATGATAAGAAGATGGACACGAACAAGGATGACCCCGAGCTGATGCTGGGCCGCATGCGCTGCCTCGAGGCCTTGGGGGAATGGTGAGCTGCGTCCACACAGCGGCCAAGTGGCTGCCACCGATGTCCTCGCTGGGGTTTTGGGACTGGAAGGGCTTCCTCCGTGCAGAGTTCTCACCTTAGACCCTTATGTTTGTTTCACCTGCTACCTTCCTGAGAATCATCTACCACCCAGGTGTTTTGGGTTTTTTTTTTTTTTTTCAAACTTAAACTGTAGTGCTCTAGGACAGGAGAGGCTCGGGTGAGCCCCTGGGATCTATACCTGCTCCCTCTTGAACTCCGACTGGGAGGACCTCGGGTTCTTACTCTGCAGCCTCGGTTTTCTCTTTATTATCTCTTGCTAATGATTTTGAAAAAGAAGAAAAATCCCTGCCCTCTTGAGACGCTTCATCTTTATAGAATGCTTGCTTCATGCCCAGCACTCTACCAGGCTCCAGAAAGACAGAAAAAAAGGCCTTCCTCCATCGTGGGAGTCGTGAGACAAGCACATTGCAGATAGTAAAGCTGGGGAGGACAGTGACAACAGTGTGAGCAGACAGCTTTGCAAGGCCAGCGGGGGGAGCGAGGTGGCCTCGCCGTTCTCCCTGGAGGAAGGAGTAAGACTGAGGCGCAGCTGAAGGAGATGGGGATGGGGAGGGTACCCCAGCTAGAAGCAACAGTAACGCTTAGCTGAGAACACTTGACAAGATCTTGGTCTGGGAAGCCTGCGGGGGACGTTGAAGTAAACCTGGCCCCTATTCTGTTTGCCAGCGTCTAGTGCAGTTTTTAAAAATAGTTGAAACAAAGTGCCGTAGTATCATAGTGAGATATTTTACGTTTTTTTTTTTTTAATTTTTTTATTTATTTATGATAGTCACAGAGAGATAGAGAGAGGCAGAGACACAGGCAGAGGGAGAAGCAGGCTCCATGCACCGGGAGCCCAACGTGGGATTCGATCCCGGGTCTCCAGGATCGCGCCCTGGGCCAAAGGCAGGCGCCAAACCGCTGCGCCACCCAGGGATCCCTATTTTACTGTTTTAAATGGCATTTTTATGGTTAAAATGCCATTCCACTCCCCGTGAGTAGATGATCCAGACTTTCTCTGAGACATGAGACCAAAGGTCCCGTTTATCCTTTCAGCCAGTAATTATTTGTTGCCATTATCTGCACCAGGCCTAAAGGACGCAGTGGTGAACAGGACAGACACAGCCCCTGCCTTCCCAGAGCTCACAGGCCAGACAGCTGGGCTGCCGTGATACAGAGCGAATACGGTCATCAAGAGGAAGCACAGGGGGCCGTGGGAGATAGGAAGGGGCCCCGATCCAGGTTTAGAAGGTTTCGGAAGGCTTCCAGGAGGAAGTGATACCTAACTGGAACGTGTGCGGTGAGGAGTGAGCACAGCGTGTTCAGCATTCTGAAAGTCCAGCATGGCTTGGAGGGTCGGGGGTGATGTGGAAAGGTCAAGGTGAGGCAGGAGAGGTAGCCAGGGCCCTGATGCTGTGGGGCTTATATGCCAGGTGAGGGGTTGGGGCTACTGACAGGCCATCCAGGGACTCGGACAAAGCCCTCTCGGAGCAAAGTAAGAGAGTGAATTGAAGGGAGACCAGAGAAGGGATGGCAGGACCAGCTCAGAGGCCCAAGGGGACAGATGGTGGGGGTGGAGAGGGAAGGGGCTGTTTAGGAGGCGTGTTGACAGGATTTGGAGGCTGATTAGATGTGGAAGTGAGGACAGAAGGAGTTACAGTTCTAGCTTCTGGAATAAAGGCAAGACCTTCCAACACCCAGAGTTCCTCAGAGGCCAGGTCAGCCCAAAGCCTGAGGTTCCCCCGCAAGCAGGCCTCAGGGGCCGTCCACGGCCTGCGCCATCCCCTGTAGATCTGCCCCAGAAGGGTTTGTTTTTTTAATCTACATTCTTACATTCGTCTTTTATTTTTAAAGCATTATTTTTTAGAAAAGATGATGGCACAAAATTCACTAGTACAAAACAGTGACAGGATTGTGTAAACCAAGTCTTCTCCTTGTCCCCCGGCCTCCCTGTGCCCCGGGCACCGACCCTGTCCTCCTGTAGGTTTCAGCGACGGTCCACAGCTGTGCACCTGTGTGCATCAGGACGGTGAGCCCTGTGCACCGTTTGCACCTTGTTTTTCCACTTTTAACACGTATGAGCCGCTCCTTCACATCACTGCCTACAGGTTCCACTAGGTTAGTAAATGGCAGGCTACCTAAATAGGCAAATGTAGATTTGTTTTGACATTTTATAGCTTGGACAATTTAAGAATGTTATTGGGAAAAAATATTAAAGGAAGTCTTCTGAAAAGAATGTCGTCCCACTACACATTCCTTCTGTGCCTAATTATAGACACTCTTCGATAAATGATTGCTATTTTTGTTTTTTAATATAAGGTTGTTACTGTATTTTTAAGATAGGAGATGTAATTGTACCGCATGAAAATTTAATGTCAATGATTTTAGCCTTAGGCATTGGATCACACATACACAGATAATCGTTCTAAAATTACTTGAAATTAGTTTGTCTGGTTTAACCATTAGCAGGGAGATTCAAGTACTTATTTCTGTAATTAGCATTCACACTCCTTCACCTCCGTGAAGAAGCATATCCTATCAGACCTGCCTCATTACTTTGTACAGCTAAGGATTGGGGGTTTTGTTTTTGTTTTCTGATGTCCAGCAGGTATCTAGAAGCTGCACTAGCCACTAGCCAAGTGTAGCTATTTAAAATAAATAAAATGAGATCTCTGGGTGGCTCAGCGGTTGAGCGTCTGCGTGGGCCCAGGGTGTGATCCCGGGGTCCTGGGGTCGAGTCCTGCATCGGGCTCCCCGGTCTCTGCCTCTCTCTGTGTGTCTCTCATGAATAAATAAAATAAAAAATAAAATAAATAAATAGCTAGCTAGCTAAATAGGTAGATAGATAAAATTAATCATTCAGGTCACACTAGCCACATTTCAAGTACTCCATAGCCACACATGGCTAGCAGCTACCACAGACGGAGCAGATGTAGAACACAGAACGTTTCCATCACTTTCGAAACTTCTTCTGGACAGTACTGATCTAAAGCAAAAGAATAGTATGTTGAGAAATAGCCACATTATTTCAAAAATAATTTTCCTCCACTATCAAATTGGTTATCATGCAACCATGTTATTAAGAGAAAGATTAAAAAAAAAAAAAAACCATAAGAGGTAAACATTCCTAAAATTCAAGTCTAACCAGTTCCTAAAATGTTTTAGTGTCTCTCTGTTGGCCTTGGGCTTCGTGTAAATGTCACAGCCTAGCATCCAAGTCTTCGTGTTGTGACTCCAGCCCGTTTCTCAGTGAACTTTACCTCATAATCTGAACTCTGGCCAGACTTCACTTTTGTCCAAACCCCACAGAATTTGTTTGGTCTGCATTTGTTCATTCACTTTGCCGAAGTGCCCACCTCCTCCTCTGCTCCTTTTTCCACTTTTTGAAACTCTCCCCACCTTTCAAAGACCACCTGTCCTGTTTCTTCCTCCCTGGGACCCTTCCCAGCCCCTCCTGCACTTTAGGAATTAATGACAAGCACTTCCTTCCACAGGTTACGTAGGGATAGCTTGGGTGTATGGAAGGACTTTCTTACTGTCTTTTTTTTTTTTTTTAAGATTTTATTTATTT
The DNA here is from genome assembly GCF_018345385.1 of Vulpes lagopus. Taxonomy (NCBI): domain Eukaryota; kingdom Metazoa; phylum Chordata; class Mammalia; order Carnivora; family Canidae; genus Vulpes; species Vulpes lagopus. The sequence continues at coordinate 134,089,308 of NC_054831.1, forward strand.
ATCCGTGAGAGACACAGGCAGAGGGAGAAGCAGGCTCCCTGTGGGGAGCCCAGTGTGGGACCCGATCCCAGACCCCGGGATCACACCCTGAGCTGAAGTCAGATGCTCAACCGCTGAGACACGCAGGCATTGCTGGAAGGGACTTTCAGTGTGACTCAATCTAATCCCCTGTGACACTCAGGGAAGTTGACTGTGTGAGGTCGACACAGCCTGCCTGAGGGGTCCCGAGGGCAGGTGATCGGGTCTCCTGCCGTGGCAGGACTCGGTCCCCAGTACCTCTACTCTCTTGGATTCATTCCAGTTTCATAATTACCTGTAAAGTATAAGTGGCTGGTGATGCTGACCACGGGATTTAGAAATGCAGCAGACTGAAAGGGATTTTTAAAAAGAGATGAAAGAAGCAGAATGCTTTTCCCGATCATCCTACAGTGTTCTTGTATGGTTGGCTCAGTCAGTTCCATCAGCCGTGATCGGGGGTTCCCAGGGAGCTGAGAGCCCCCCCGCCCCCCATGCTCCTCTGGCCCCAGAAAGCAAACTACAAGAGCTCGCCCCCCAGCCCCGCCCCAGGGCGCACACACAGCCCTACCTGCTGCCACAGCGAATGCAAGTAAGCGGCTCCCCGCCCTGCTCCGTAAGGCGGCCTCTGGGTACCGGAGAACAGGCTGCTCAGGAGCGAGATGATAGGCAGCCAACCAGTTAGGTGTCCACGCGAACGAATGCTTTCTGAGCTTCCTGCACCGTGCCAGGTGGGAGGGTCACAGTCTGGAGGGTTCTCCCCCGGTGTGCTCAGAGGGGTCAGAAGACAGATCTTGGTGTTTGCCCCACAGATGGTCTCATATTTTTTATTCATTGGATTTTGTTTCCCCCTGCCTTTGAGAGTTCAGGTTCAGTATTCTTATTTGTAGCAAATGCTCATGAGAAGGGAACCCACCTCTGTGTGCTGGCAGCGGTTGACATAGCCGTGGCCCAAAGACAGTGCCCGTTACATCAGGGGCCACTGCTCCAGGATGCTGCTCCTGGACTGCTCCCTGTTTTGTCTTTGGAGGTAACAGTTTGTGATGTCTCATACTGAACTCACTGCCTGCCTCCAGATGAAAGTGAAGCTATACCCCAGACCCATGGCACAGAACTGGGTGGTCCGGAGAGAAGGCTAGAGGACGGTGAGTCCCCTGCGGCCACCAGCTGTGCACATTACGAATCTGGGGTTGGAGGGACCATCCGGAGATGAGATAGCTTTCTCCCCTACGTCCAGGAAGGACCCCAGCCAAAACCTGCTGCTGAGCCAGTGGTTCTCAAACTGTGGCCCCTGGGCCACAGTCTCAGCATCACCTAGAATCTTGTTAGATGTTGTGTGCATTGTTAGCCCCAGTGCAGGGCTCCAGAGTCGGAACTTGAGGGGTGACACCCAGCAGTCAGTTTGACGGCCCCCCGGGATTGCGATGCAGAGGCAGTGTGAGCACTGCTGCTCTCGGGCCAGCCCTCACGGGGCCCAGCAGGGGAAGGTTTCTGGGTGTGGATGGCAGGAAGCCAACATTCACCTTCATCCTGCTCCGTCCCTGAGCTTCAGTAAGTGCATAGGGCTGCCCACTTCCCCTTCCTCTCTTTGATCTGAGCTGTGCATTGAGCTAGAATGTTGTGTCCCTGGCTGTCTGTGGCTCCAGGTCTGTGGAGCACCATTCACATCTCAACAGCCATGGGAGTTGTGCAAAATCTGAGTGAGCATCTGGATTTCTGGTGGGTGTGACCGTGGTAGAGCCTTCTTCCTTCTGTGCTGGCTGCTTTCGCTCGAGCCTCATCTCAGACCGCAGCCATTTGTCTCACACTTTTAGGAGCCCATTCCCCCTACAGCTTTGAGCCCAAAACGAGGGTCCAGATGTGTCTCTTCAGATTGCTTTCTCTGTAGGCCTGCGAGGGGGAAGAGCCGCAGTTCTTGGCATTGGACAGAAGCTGTTTAATATTTATGAAGGGGGCCAGATGTTCAGGACATTTCAGATCACAGAGAGTTAGACACAGTCCCTCTCTTTGATAAAGTCAACTTGCAGACAAATCGTAAGCCACTAGGCCACAGAAACAACAAATCGCTGACCACTTCTCCTATATTTTAGGACCCAGTCAAGGGTGCTTTTTATTTAAAGGCTCCCAGGTTTGGGCAGGCCCTCGTCAACCAGTCCCGGTGGAGCCCAGCTTAACCCAGGGGTGGCGAGGAAGAGGAGCAGGTTATGGAGGTGATTTCAGCTAACCCAACTCTATGCTTCTTCTCCTCCAAGGGGGCAGCTCCACCAGCAGTGCTGTGAAAAGTGGACCCTGGTTAATGACGAGACCCAAGCCAAGATGGCTCGCATGGCTGCTGCAGCTGCGTGGGGCTTAGGTGAGAGGCTTCCCTCGCCGGCACCCCAGGCAAGGTGGGGGGAGGCCGGGGGCTCACGTTCAACAGGGAAGGCGCTGTGGCTCCAGGTAGAGATGTCAGGTCCACAGAAGTGTCCAGCGCTCTGTATGCACATGTTCCTCTCCCAGGTGTCCCTTCTACCTGGTGACCACGACTAACTCGTTAGACGCAGGTAAAGATGGCCCTTCCTGGTGAACCCAAGGAAACTGGTGAGCAAGCAGCAAACTCGAGATATATCATGGGGTTTGTTTGGTATCATTTATGTTAAACAAATTACTGGGCCATCTTTCTGTGTTATAAATAAAATCTACAAGTAGAAATTTCCTACCTACTGTTCTGGTTCCACTGTCATTAGCCTCTCTCCGTATCTTCTGCTGTGCATGAGGCCTCCATATTTGAATCTACATCATGATACGTTGTGGCTGCTGGAGCTCCAGCCATCGTGTCTGTAACCCGAGCAGGAATAAAGAGAGAAGACAACCTTCTGCCCTCTCTCATTTCTTAACTGTTATTCTAGAACTTTCCTAAAACATATAAAAGTTAAGAAAATAGTACAATACATCCCCATATGCCCTCACCTTCTCCAACAGTCATAAACATTTTCACAATTTTGTATTTTCTGTTCTCCTTGCCCAACACTCACCCACCTTATTCCAACTCCCTGAGTATTTTAAGGCAGAGATTTCCATTTAGTCCAGCAGGCACGGGTAGATTTCTGACAGCAGGCGCCCGCTGAGAGGATTACCCTCTATTCGAGAGATGTTCTCAACGGGAGGGGAAGGAATCCACAGGCTGTTCACCTATGGAGCCCAGAGGAAGGTTATGTAACCTTCTACCTCCATTCCATCCCTCTGGAGTCACAGAGCTTATATCCTTCCCGTTCATGAGCTCTGGGCTGGATCCAGAACATTTTTCAAAAACAAATTGCTTCCTGAGGAGTCATCGTTTGCCATTTGCTTTTGCCCAGAGGCACAGAGAATGAATGAGCCGATGGTCTGGAGTGAAGGGCAGTAAAATGCCTTGTAAAATCAGCTGCCCTGCAGTTTGCAGCTAATGAGGCTGATATCTTTTCTGCAGATGGTCTTGGAAATGTTGGCGTTTGATACCCGCTCACCCCATCGGGGGAAGCGAATCTCTCTTCCCGGATGCAGCCGTTTGCCCCGTCTGCCCTGATAGAGCCCACCGTGCTATGACCGAGCCCATCTTTCTGTTACAGCGCAGCCTCTTAAAATATTTCTTCCCTCCTGAGGCACAGGTAGTGCCAGAGCGAGGCGGGCAAACTATCTGTCTAATCCTGCCCCTGTCTGGGTAACGGCCGCGTTCAGGTGCTTAGGGGATAATGTCATTTCCAACGTACCGTTGAAGTGTGAGCTGCCTTGTGAGTAGGAAGAAAGCCATTCCATCTCACCTGGGGGAGCCGGAGAGTTCTCTAGGTTAATGAGGTGCTACATTAAAGCCTCTTGACATGTAGGCTTGGCACTCACGCGGATCCTCCCATCTTTCATGGAACTCCCCGGGGCAGCAATGGAGGCCTGTGTTTGGAAGACAGATGTGGCTTTGTTTGTTAGATTGGCTCGCGCAACCCCATAGAGTACAGAGAGTCTCTGTAGGGTTTTGATACATCGGGCACAAGTTTGTCTTGTCTGAGCCCCAAGCTAAATGCAAGTAACGGTGACAAGGCCTGTTTGAGCTGCTGCCTTAGCGCGGCGAGCTGACGGCCCTAATGCTTCTGTGTGTTGTAGGCCAGTGGGACAGCATGGAGGAGTACACCTGTATGATCCCTCGGGACACCCACGATGGGGCATTTTATAGAGCTGTGCTGGCGCTGCATCAGGACCTCTTCTCCTTGGCACAACAGGTAAAAACTCATGTGTAATCAGAGCATCTCACAAAGAAGATAACTGTGTACCCCGTCAGTCCCTAGGCACGCGGTGCCCCTAGACATGGGCTCACGTACTTCAGTTCTGATGTTTGGCCCTGTGAGCTCATTAGATTCTAGGCTTTGGAGCATAGTACCCCTACGAGGACTGCCGGCACATCCGCCAGAGCCCCTTTCTGCTCTGAGAGGGACAAGCCACCGTTTACACTGTTCTGGAATTAGCTTCTCGGGTCATCTCTGCGTGCCGTGGTCACTTTGCCCAGCGATCCTCATAGTGGAGAGAAACCGGCTGTTTCCCCGAGGAGGCTTTGGACAGCAGCAGTCCCCTCTGCAGCAGAGACCGGCCACTGGGTTCTCCTGGCTGTACAGCTATGTCCCAGCTTCTAGGCGATGACCTTCCAGGAAAGATAGCACGTATGTGAAAATCCTGTGCTGGCTCGCAGAATGAAAGAAGGAGGCCATCACATCCTGACAGGCGCTGGGCTGTCTTGGCTGAGGTGCTAGGGTAAATGACCTGAGCACCTCAGGGATGAGGATGCGGTCATTAATCTCAAACATTCGAGAAAGAAAAGCTCCACGTGTGAGGTGTTCAGTTGATGAAACAGAAGTCCCCACCCGCAGTCCTGTGGCCGTGCTCCGAGCTCGGACTGACCCCAACTGAGGCCTGTGCCGTCCGAGTCGCGAGCACAGAAGCCCCTGTGACATGGACAGGATTGGGCGTTCTCTGCTGGTAGCAGAGGGCTCCCTCGTGAGGGCAGGATGCTTAGGAGCCAGTGACGACCACGTGGAGCCCCTGAGAGTTCGCACAGTTGAGTTTCACAGGTGTGTCCAGCAAGGAGAAGATGGAAGCAGGCAGGTCCACGCTGGCCTCTGGAGGTGCAAGAACACAGTGATTCCGTTTCTAAGCCTACACGTTCCCTCCCCGGTTCCCAGGATGCAGGACAGGAAGCTTTCGCTTCTTACATGTTCTGTGTTTTCTGAGAAATGGGATAATGATTCTTTAGCCTTACAGATCTGATAAAAGGTTTCTTTCTTCAGTGAACTTCTCTCTTCATCACTTGATTTTTAAGCAAAGTGAGTAACCTCCAGCTCGCTGGCCAGGCTGAAAACAGCACGACCCCTACCCCGAGGCCCGCGCTCAGTTCTGTGGTTCTCTTGTTTCCCTTCTAGTGCATCGACAAAGCCAGAGACCTGCTGGATGCGGAGTTAACTGCTATGGCAGGAGAGAGCTACAGTCGGGCATATGGGGTGAGTGTCGAACGTTTAGAGGCTCATTTCAGTTCTTTTTTCAGCCTGGGCTAGAGCGCACTCCCAGGCTGCTGGGAACATGCCTGTGTATTCTCAGCAGATACCCTGTCACCAGAAGGAATGATTGCAATGAATCCTGGCTTTTGGATTGTTGATGCAGTATTAAGTCGGAATGTGGTTTGCTTCCACCAGGCCATGGTTTCTTGCCACATGCTGTCCGAGCTGGAGGAGGTTATCCAGTACAAACTTGTCCCCGAGCGACGGGAGATCATCCGCCAGATCTGGTGGGAGAGACTGCAGGTGAGCCTGCTAGAAAGCCCCGGGCCGCCCGCTGCCTCTCGCTCCCCTGCGCTTGCTCAACACGCACTTGCTGCCTCCCCACGGAGGCTGGGGTTGCATTCGAGGCAGAGCACCCAAAGGCTGCGCACCTAAGCCCTTAGGGGTGAGCAGATGACCAGCTCTCCAGCCTGCGCCGACCCTTCTCTAGAAACACGAGGAAATGTCCTTAGTAAGTGACGCTTCCAGGCAGCCTGTTGGGAATCTTAGCCTCGGGATCAGTGGTTCCTGGCCTCAGCTGCCCGATGGAATGACCTGCAGAGGTTTTTAAAATCTGGATTCCCAGGCCACTTCCCAGACCAAATAAAAGAAAACTTTTGGGGATAGACCCGGGATCAATATCTTTTCAGCCACCCCACATGCTTCCAATATGTGGCCAACCAGAACCACTGCTCTAAATCCACTTACTGGCCGCCGGCATCAGCTTTTTAAACGGGGCTGCCTCGTGTTTCAGCCAAGCAGCCCCTGCCGTTTACAGTTCCTCAGGCCAGAGTCCTCCTCTGTCTCTCTTCAGGCTTTTTTTTTTTTTAAGATTTTATTTATTCATTCATGAGACACACAGAGAGGCAGAGACACAGGCAGAGGGACAAGCAGGCTCCCTGCGGGGAGCCCGATGCGGGACTCGATCCCGGGAATCTGGGATCAGGCTCTGAGCTGAAGGCAGGCACTAAACCACTGAACCACCCAGACGTCCCTTCAGACTCTTTTCTACTGAAGTTCCTCTCGTGGAGAAACCTCTCCAGGTCCTCGGTCGGTATTTTCATTGTACATTCTGATCACTTGAGTGTGAGGAGCGGTCAGTTCCAGATCTGGGAGTCAGCGGTCTTAAGTGTTCCTGGAAACGACAGCTCTCCCGTTCTGTGAGTCGGTAGGAGGGCACGTTCAGAAGCTGCTCATCCCCCTGCACATAGTAATCCGCCTCCTCGGCTTTAGACTGTTCTCTTGGCCCATCCACACCTATTTCCAAATTCTGTCTCCAGGCCAATCAGGGTCTGGGGTTCCGGGCCCCTCAGTAGGCCGTGATAAAACCTTTTCACTCCAGGCTGCATTCCTGTCTGGGAAGCTCAGGGCACATTCCACTGGCAAGGAAAGAGCAGCGGGCAGAGGATCGTGTTCGTGAATACAGTCGTTTATGCTCTGCAATGAGCACATGCAGTTCTTTCATATGTTTTATTAGCAATTATGAAATGCCCAGTGAATGTTTTGATGGAAAATTGTCTTTTGGACACCAGAAAAGAATTCCACAAAGCAAGCATTTCCCACCTGACTTGTACATGCCTCATTTTTTTTTTAAGTGCCCATAATGGGGTGAAGTGTTTCCACATCAGAGATGTGGGGAGTCTTCCACCATCCTAACAAGGGAGACTTTATCCAAATAGAGACCCAGACCGGGGTGGAGTAAACGAGTGTAGGGGAGGGGAAACCCATGTTTGACTTTACCACATCCAAGATGCTGTCGTCATCTGAGGCCTTCGTGACTTTCCTACCTTGAGACAACAAGATGCTTTTAGGCTTACAGGGGCCAGATTATTTCAGCATCTGGAAGAAACTAGCAGATGGTGAGAAGTTCCCAAGTCACCCAATGTACTTTTTCCTGTTTTTATAACTTTCCAAATCACTGTTGTCACACTTAATGGGATGGGAAGATATGGTCCAAGGCCTGAAAATAAAGCATTAAGTTTGTGGTAGAAATCTGGCTCTCATGGATGGCTTGCTGTCACAGTGCTCACTGAGCCGCCTTGGTTGGATGGATGGCTGCCACTTTGTGGTCAAGTCATTTAAGTTGAAATCCCCTGCCAGAGTCTCCCGTGGGGCAGCTTGAGAGGTCAGCCCCACTTGCCTTGGGTTCTCTATTTAGGTCATGCTGGATCCTGTCACATTTAAAAGCCTGCAACTATTGTTGCTAGACTCTCTGGCTCACGTCCATGGAAAACCGCTCGTTTGGTCCCATCCACCTTTCAAATAGACCTGTCGCTGGAGCGATAAGCCCTGCTCCCCTGGTGGTTTGTCTCTGAGTCTTTGTTGTTGTTTTTGTTTTCTTTTGTTTTTATTATTTCATGTATTTATTTGAGAGAGTGAATGAGTAAGCACAAGCGGGAGGGAGGCACGAGGGAGAGGGAGAAGCAAACTCCCTGCCAAGCAGGGAGCCCGATGTGGGGCCCGACCCCAGGACCCTGGAATCATGACCTGAACCAGCAGAGCCCCCCAGGTGCCCCTGAGTCTGACTTCTTACAGGTAGAAGAGAAGAGGCTCCCTTACCCTCAGTAGTTTTTGATATGATACTAGCCTATCCCTTTTCATAATGAGTAGTTCACCCTGTTTTTTAATTAAAAAATATATTTATATGTGTGAATGAATGAACGCTTTTCCTTCTATATGCAGTTTTTTATCTGAGGCAAATGCAAATGAAGCAGAAAGAATCTAGACAAGTCTTCATGGAGGTTTAGGCATCAATAACTTCAGGACTGTTGATGCCCCTACTTACAGGCAGCATCATTTGAAAATTTAAGTATTTAAACTTCTGGGATCCCTGGGTGGCTCAGCGGTTTAGCGCTGCCTTCAGCCCGGGGTGTGATCCTGGGGTCCCAGGATCGAGTCCCGCGTCGGGCTCCCTGCGTGGAGCCTGCTTCTCCCTCTGCCTGTGTCTCTGCCTCTCTCTGTGTGTCTCTCATGAATAAATAGATAAAATCTTTAATTATTTAAACTTCTTTTATACTTATTTCATCTTTCAAATTCTGAATGATACATTTTTTTAAATTTTATTTTTGAGTAATCTTTATACCCAACGTGGGGCTCAAGCTCACAACCCTGAGATCAAGAGTCACGCCGTACCTATGGAGCCTGCCAGGTGCCCCTGAATGACACATTTGAAATTGAATTTATCAGTGATAGTCTCCCTCAGCCAGAGGATCTGAAGCAAAAAAAAAAAAAAAAAAAAAAAAATCAAAATTAAACATGCATTATTTACAATCCAGAAAAGAAATTAATTTAATTCATGCCGCCCTCCTCGTAGCCCTCTGAAGGGGGTACTGTGTTCACGCCGTGTTAGCGGTGAGGCAGCTCGTGCGGCTCACACGGAGGGTAGGTGGCGGGGCCGGGACTCGAGCACCAGAGCCTGTACTCTCCGGGTCCTGCATCCTGAGAGCTTCCGGAGAGGTGTTTTTCTTCACTGTTCTCTTCACTTGAGAACGTTGCGGTTGTAAAAATGAATTTCTTTTTTGGTTCAAGGCAGGTTTTGCTATTGCTTGTTGGGGGTCAGAGCTGTAGCGGAGGCTAAACCTAGTTCTCCCTCTCGAATGTACCAGGGCTGCCAGCGCATCGTGGAAGACTGGCAGAAAATCCTCATGGTGCGGTCGCTGGTGGTCAGCCCTCACGAGGACATGAGGACCTGGCTCAAGTATGCCAGCCTGTGTGGGAAGAGTGGCAGGCTGGTGAGTAGCCCCCACGCAGGGTGGGCGGGAGGCTGTGGGGGACGGCGCTCCTGGTCCCCTTCTCTTCATAACCGGCCCCTCTCCTTCTTAAGGCCCTTGCTCATAAAACCTTAGTGTTGCTCCTGGGAGTCGACCCATCTCGGCAGCTTGACCATCCTCTGCCAACAGTGCACCCTCAGGTGACCTACGCCTACATGAAAAACATGTGGAAGAGTACTCGCAAGGTCTGTATCCCCGTCCATCCAACAGTAGACCACGACTCTCCAGAATGCTCGCTAACGGGCTTCTCACAGCCTCGGGGCCCAGAAGCAAACAGCATCCAAACCCGAGTGCCAGGGAGTTTGCTCCTGTTAGGAAGCTGTTTGCCCTGATTTCGAAAGTGAATCCTATTTGAAGGCATGCACGTATACCATTGATCCAACTATTGGGTGTGGCCACAGTTATACCCATTAGCAGACAGAGGATGCTGGAACATACCGCCAAGAGAAGGTGGGCCGTTCGGTACCAAAAATGCAGCGTATTTGTGAAAACATAGACTAGAGATTTCACAAGACCAACTTGGTTTTTCAGACTCCTCGTCTCCTTTCCAATCATCAGTTGGGATTCAGAGGCAGCAACACCCAGAGTATGATGCTGAATCCAGTAGGGAGCGTCTTCTTGGAGCCAGCATAGAATTCCTTCTTAACTTTCCCTTCCCCGGACAGGGAAATAGAGGTGGTTCCTGGTGTGGGTTTTGGTTTTATTTTTTGAAATGGTCTCCCTGGATGATGGTGATGATTAACGAAAAGTTGGCCCTGGAGGCAAAATCAGCACCTGCTTTGGCTCCTCATCCGCTTTACCAGGCGGAGAGAGCGTCCCAGCTCTGCTCCTCTCAGCACAGTGGTCCCCGTGGTGGGGCCTGCGCAGAGCGACCACCGCGGCCGTGGCTGTGGGGGGCCTGCTCGAGGAAATCCAGGACCGTGTCCAGAAGTGGACTGCTCTTTTGGGCGGCTGACTCTGTGACTGGGAAAGCCACTGAGTGGGATCAGGAACCCTGCCCTGCAGCCCTGGACCTTCGACGTGGGTTCACTTCAGTAGTAACGACCCGCATTCTCCACGTGTGTCGTTTGGGGGCTTTGTTTTCTTTTGTAGTTTTTAGGGGTTTGGTTTGGTTTGGTTGTAAGTCTTCTGCAAACTTCCCAGGCCAGAGCAGTTCTGATTCAAAGCCTGACCTTCCTCCAGGCAAATGAGAAAAACAGAAGGTGCTGGATCTGAGTGTAGTCTGGTTTCCTTCCTATGTACAGCGTCCAAGTCTTTGAACGTCCTGCTGAAGGGCAGGCAGCAGGAGCCTCCTGGCTAATGTGTCAACCAGGGAGTGGCTTCTTCCAGTGTATGACCACAGCCCGACCTCTCCACGCTGTGGCCTCCTGATGGGAGGCCATGAAACGACATGCATTAGAAATTTAGAAACCTCTTTCAGGTTAGGTGCTTGAACCCCGAGCCCAGAGGTAGAGGTGCCACGTCTTCACAGGAGTGCGGCAGTTACTCAGAGGACCAGCTACGTAACAACAGTCGTGCTAGAGAACAAGCCCTTCCCTGAGCTTTACGTTCCTCCACTACAGACAGTTCAGTAAACGGTGGTGTTTTGCCCCGCATGAGGTGTCAGGCCGTAGGTGTATGTGCTCTGTTTTCCGGAATCTAGAGACAGGCCAGTCCTTCTGTGAAATTTCACTAAGCTGAGGACGCTGATCTTATCCCCAAACCAGGAATACAACGTGCAGCTGTACTCTGGGCACGGAGAAGCCGCTTCCTCTGAGTGGCCAGTCCTTTCCTTCATCCATGACAGAAAAAAAATCAGTTTTTCCCCTCCTTGCTTCCTGGAGGTGGAGAAAAGAATATTTTAATAGAACGCTTTGAATTCCTTAAAAATAAGCGGCCTCCATGCCACGGAGTAGAAGGATATGGATTCTTCTGTGCTGGATAAATTAGTACTGAGCTTCAAATCCAAGCTACTACGCAGCCCTCCCGGCTTGGGCGATTTAATTTTTGTTCAGTGCCCTGTTGAGTCTCCTGAAAAGGATCTAAACTGTCTGGACTGCCAGCGACACGGAGCTCGCAGGCCCCCGACAGCCCCGGTGTCAGAGCTCCTGCTTGGTGCTCAGTGCACCGACTTACCTACCAGTCTCCTTTCGCGTGATTGATGTTTCTGGTGCTTCCTCTTGGTTCTTTTTTTTCCCTTTCCAATCAAATTTAAGTCCGGTCAGTGCAGTTCTCACAGAGGAAAAAATAAAGGAGCATGTATCACTTCCAGGTGCAGGCTGCTAATGTAGTTCATTTTTCAAAGCCAGGGTGAGTAATGGAACCCCGTAACGGCAGCTGTCTGAGGGGGACAGGTGTCTTGTTAGCTGTCGGAGCATCTGTGTGTCTGCCCCGTCCCCTTGCACGGATTAGCTGCCTGATAAATTGTTCATCACGTCGCTCTGGCTCTGGGGTGAGCCCTGTCTCTTGATGCCAATTAATTCCTTACAGTTGGAAAGTATCTGAGGTTAGCCCTGGCCCCCAAGCCAGGTAGTTGTGTTTTCTTTCAAGACCATCATTGCCGACATGTTTCTAGTTTTTAAAAAAGTGGAAGGAGAGACCATTCTGACCTTATTTATTTGAAGTATTGATTTTTCCCCTCTTCTTCTGCAGCAGAGAACACATCGCCTCTTCACTTTCTCTCACATACCATTTCCCCTCCCTGTGTTGTGGATTTACGTTCCACCATTTTTCCCGTGGGAGCTTTTCACGTCTATATGCTCTGTTTCCACCTGTGAAGTTCATTAAAAATAGCATAGACCCTGTTTATCAAGATGCTGGCATGTGTGGACGTGTGGGCTTCTACCGATGGCTGGTAGCTCCGAGATCTCTGGCTCTGTGACTCTGCTCTTCCCTGTTCCCAGCTCAAGTGCCTCTGCTCCCTTTGTATCGAGTCCCGTAGTGTAAATAGATCAAACTGCCTGAGGAGGCTGTGAAGGTTTTGCTCCCAAGCCTCCCCGGTCAGCTACATGTCTGCTCAGCCAGTGTCTTCCCCCTGCTTCACTTGGATGGATGGATGAGGGACTTCACCCCATCTCTGTGTTATTTGGGCACTGACGCTTCTATTGGATTTTTAAAACTATAGTTTGGGCTCTGCTGGGGTGTCCAAGGTATAAATATTAAAGTTTTACCGGCTCGAAACAGTCCCCCATGAGCCTGGTTTCCCCGCGGGCAACGTGATGATGGTGCAGTAAGCAGTTGTTTCACATTTCTTCCTATGAATCGTTATTTCGAGGGAACCAGGCCAGTAGCTTTTCCAAGGCTTATTAAGTAGTGGTACAGTTAGCCAAGGAGAGTCTTCTTGAAAAGCCCAACCGTCTTCCAGCGTCATGCCTGTCCTAGGGGACCCTTTCCCTGTGCTCCAAGGTGCTCTCCTGGTTGGGGGAGGGGTTGGCTCACTTGCTCATGAGCTGAAGGGGGGTCCTTTCCTGTGAGGCGAGCCCGAATGCCAAGCAGCACCCCGTGCTTTTATCCCGTACAGATCGATGCCTTCCAGCACATGCAGCACTTCGTGCAGACCATGCAGCAGCAAGCGCAGCATGCCATCGCGACCGAGGACCAGCAGCACAAGCAAGAGCTGCACAAACTCATGGCCCGGTGAGGTCCCCGCTGGTGCCCAGGGCCAGTCATACTCCTGTCCCCCCAACAGCAGCAGCCTCCACAGCGCAGCAGGAATGCTCAAGGCTCCCTGGGCTGTGGCTTGCTGACCCCCCTCTGGCCTTTGCAGTAGGGACCCCAGGCAGCCACAGAATCGTGCTGCACCAGAGCTTCTGCTGCTGTTTTCCCAGGATTCGGCAGCCCTAGAGCGCCCCTGTGCTGCTGTCCTCCTGGCATCTGGCTTTAGAGCCAGACTCCTTTCTGCAAATGCTGGCTGTGCTGCTGTTTTGAGGTGTGACTTTCAGTGAGTCACTTAACTGCTCTGTGCCTCAGTTTCCTCTTCTTAGGCAAAGGGGATGATGAGAGCTCCTCGTTGTGAGGGTGGTAGAGGGCGGTGTGAGGGTTAACGGAACAAACCCTTCAACCATTTAGAGCCGTGTCTGGAAGAGAGTAGCAGTCAGTAATGCTGGCGTTAATATTATCATAAATATGGTCTCTTAGAGATAACGCATCTGTAATAGGCTGCTCCGTAGTCTATCGGTTATCATTGTAAGCGGAGGAGAAGGGCTAAGTGAGGGGAAGCCAGTAGCGATCAATAGGAAAAGTGACTCAGCAGCCGACACCCACCAAAAAGTGATGTCAGTGTGGGTAGGTCCACACCGACCTCCCCGTACCAGGTGCTGACTTATGCTGGCATTGAAAGGTCGAGGGGAAGAGGTGAAACGTTAAAAACGCATCCCTAAGGCCCATTTTTTCCTTCCGTGTGGTTGAGAACCCTGGGAGTTCCATCAGTTGCTTCTTGGGGGCCAGCATAATACCAAGGAGGCGTTCACGCTCCTCAGACATAATGGGCTGTTCTCCTGGGGGCTGGGGGGCGGCTGCGGGCGGGGGTAGCAACCTGGGGGTGGTCTCTGTGTCTTCAGGTGTTTCCTGAAACTTGGGGAGTGGCAGCTGAACCTTCAGGGCATCAACGAGAGCACAATCCCCAAGGTGCTGCAGTACTACAGCGCTGCCACGGAGCATGACCGCAGCTGGTACAAGGTAAGCCCGAACCAGCCCGGGGTCCCCAGCGGTGCCCCCCTCAGGGTGGGGACCCCAGCGCCCAGCAGCCTGCGCTGTTGTGGTCCAGGGCACAGCCTGGCGGGTGCCGGCCGAGGCGGTGAATTTGCTTGTCTGCGTGCCAGGAACCAGTGTGTCGGAGCCCCGTACAGGCTAGATTGATGCAGGAAGCTTGATGGGGTCTTTGATTTGCGGAACACGGCACCACCGCGTCATTCTGTGTGTGGCACTGGGGAATGCTGTTGTCTTCTAGACTCGGCTGCTTGTTTTCCTGCGAGCATCTGGACACATGGTTAATCTCTGGAACTTTATCTTCCCTTGGGTCATCTGTTCCTTCCCGGCTTCTTCCTGATTTCCATCCCTGCCTGCTCCTCATCTAAGAACTTCACTTTCTCTATTTTTATTGGAAAGCTCAGGGTAACATCCTGTTATGCCATAGGAAACTTTCCAGGAAGGTAAACAGAATTAGAAAATGTATCAGAGATGCGGTTGACTGGGGGAGGAGGGAGGTCTTCCCGAGGGACCTGCCTGCGGTCACAGCTGCTCGCTGTAGCAGACGTCATGGATTTCTTTCCAGTATTCCCTTAACTTGCTAGTACTTTGTGAATTAAACCCTCTGAGATCAAAACGTGCATCTGAGGACGCAGAAGCATTCTACAGTAAGAGTCTTCTCCCGATGGAGGCGTGCTGCCTTCTGATCTGAAACACGCCCATTCCGTGCTACCAGCAGTAGCCACCGTATCTAGGGCAGCTTCCGCCCCAGGCTGCAAAAATACATCCGGTAAACCCTGGAGTAGCTGGCCCCTCACCAGTCAGTAGGTGTCTTCCAACCAGATTACTTTCCTTCATTCAGATCTCAGAAAAGAAACAGATTATGAGGGAAAAAACTGGCTCCGGGAATTTCAGGTTTTCCCTGTGCGGGTCCTTCGGGGTTGATGTTGTGTCGCTGTCAGTGGTGTGGTCCCAGGTGTGTCGGGCTCGGTGCCCGGCAGGTAGTGGATGAAGAAGAGCTGCTTGTTGAGTAAGTGAAGGTGAGGGGAGACTGAGCTGGGTCGTTGCGGGGTCGTTACTCATCCACGATCCGACCCAACCCTCTCTGCTTGGGTGGAAAAATGGACACATTTGTGGTAAAGGTTTTAGCAAAGGATGCAAAGGAATCTCCCGGTTTTCCAGAAAGCCCGACTCAGTGGAGCGTTTAGTGTCCTGCCGCAGCTGCAAACTCACGGGGCCCCAAACCAGAGTGTGCCCCATGCCGTCTACACCAGGCGGTGCTGTGCCCTCATGTCACTGCAGCTCACAACTGCAGAGCGTGGACAGTGCTCTCGCACAGGCCACCACGGACCCGGTGGGCGAGCTGGACAGATGACACACATTCCCCCGTGGCAGGCTCTTGACCACTACCTTCCCACTGACCTAGGACCCGATTACAACCTTCATCACCCCTACACCTGTGCTCTCTCACATAGCACATCCTATGCGGCTGCCAAAGGAATCTTTAAAACCTAGAACGAAACGGGACCTCCTCGGCCTAACATGTTAGCCCGTCCACGATCCGACCCTGCCACTCTGCTAACCCTCCCCCTCACCTCCCTCCTGCACGGACCGCACTCCAGTCGGATCTGTTGATTGGCTTCCTGTGAGCCGCCCAGTGCGGGCCACCCTGCGTCTTCGTCCCTGACCTCCCCAGGCCAGGAAGTCCCTGCTGCTGTCCTCTTGTCCCCTACTTTGTCCATCGAAGGCTGGTCCTCAGTCACTACCCCAGATCCCTGCTCCCTACGAAGCTTCCCCTGACCCTGGGCTGCCCGGCGTCCGTCTCCCGTTGCCCCTCACACGTGCCTGCCCTCGGATTGCAGGCCCCCTGCCCCGCAGACCACAAGGTCCCCGAGGCAAGGGCCTGGCTCACTCCTCTCGGGTGCCCCTCCCCGTCCACCCTCGCCGCAGTCCTGAGGCCCTAAGGGCCTCGTGAACGAGTCAGGCTGAAGCTAGGAAAGGGCCCCACCCCCGAGGGTTCCAGTGGAGGGAGGCTCTGCTCTGCTGGCCACTGAGAAGGGCAGTCCCCGCGCCCTTCCTCGGCCTCGTGCTCCTAACGGCCTTGGCGCTCAAGCCTCCTCGTCCTCGACTCTCGCCCCACCAGGCCTGGCACGCGTGGGCGGTGATGAACTTTGAAGCTGTGCTGCACTACAAACACCAGAACCAAGCCCGGGACGAGAAGAAGAAGTTGCGTCACGCCAGCGGGGCCAACATCACCAGCACGACCACCGCCGCCACCACAGCGGCCACGGCCACGGCCACGGCCACCAGCACCGAGGGCAGCAACAGTGAGAGTGAGGCCGAGAGCACCGAGAACAGCCCCACCCCGTCTCCTCTGCAGAAGAAGGTCACTGAGGTACCCTCCCCTCCTCCCCCAGCGAGGACTGAGCGGGGCAGCAGGTGCTCCGAGGAGCGGAAGGCGCTGGAGGAGCCTGGGCTTCACCCTGAGGGGCCCCACGAGGCGGACGGCGTGGCCTCTCTGCCACCCGGCGCTGTTGGAGACGGAGCTTCTGCGCGTGTGTTTGTTTGAGGCGCGGCCCTAGCCCCTGAGCTGCAGACTGAGTTTCTGGTCGTTCTTCCCACAAGAATGAGGTCATCCCCATAAAGCCTGCACCTGCGTGCGCGTGGGTGGCCGTGCACATGTGCGGCTCCTCCCGAGAACAGAGGCTCGTGGGATCCGTCCTCTGCCCGTGCGGCCCCCTCCCTCCGGTTGTCCGTTCAGTGCACCGGGGCAGCCAGCAGGCCCGGGGAGCCGCGTGTTCAGCCTCAGCCCGCTTAGGAAGCCACCACGAGCCCGCGATGATAGGGATGGTGACACAGCTGGCATTTCCTGCGAGCCTGCTGCGTGCCAGCTGCTAATCCAGAGGCTTCTGGCGCAGTAACTGCTTTAACCTCGTTGCACCTCTGAGGGCGGGGACAGTTAGTGTGCTGTCAGGCCCCTTTGGCAGCTGAGAACACTAAGGCAGGCGTGTGTGTTCCAACAGGATTTGTCCAAGACCCTCTTGATGTACACGGTCCCCGCCGTCCAGGGCTTCTTCCGTTCCATCTCCTTGTCACGAGGCAACAACCTCCAGGACACACTGAGGTATCAGAGGAGGGCGGGGCCCCCGCCAGGCTGTGCGCGCAGCAGAACACAGAATACCGCAGCGTCCCCTTCTGCTTCCCCACCCGATGAGCACGTCCCCGTGTAGCCACTGAGCAGCTTGCACCTGCCAAGGCCGAGGGGGAGGCGTGGCCTGAGACGCTGGCTCGGAGTGCGCTCGGCTCTGCAGGAGGCGGCGCAGCTGTTTGTGGCAGTCGTGCTGAGATCCCCTTAGCTTTTAGAGGCCACTTAGGCCGACACAAAGGGCACAGACTGACCGGTTGGCAGACGACGGGGTGACTAGGACAGCCAAGTCCTACGTTTGCCCCGTTGCCACGGGTCCACAGATGGCTTTTTGTATGTGCAAACATTATCTGTGGATCGTCCCTGGGCTCATCTGTGAGATTTCTGAGCTCACGCCACGCTGATCCCTCTATTATCTCGAATAAAATAAGCCTTCACTTGGGATGCTCCTCCTTGTGTTGAGCCAAGTACTAACGACCATCGCTAACCACTGTCCTGACACCAGACAGGGGAACCGTGTCTGGGGCGGGGAAACCACTGATTTGAGGCCCCGCCAGTTATTCCTTTTTTTTTTTTAAAGATTTATTTATTTGAGACAGAGTGAGAGAGTGGGGGGGAGGGAGGGGTGGGCGTGGGGAGAGAAGCTCAGTAAACTCACACTGAGCGTGGAGCCAATCTCTGGGTTTAATCCCAGGACCCTAAGATCATGGCCTGAGCCAAAATCAAGGGTTGGGCGCCCAAGCAGCTGAGCCACCCAGAAGCCCCTTCACCGATTAGTCTTTTTTCAAGTCTTAAAGGTAAGAAACCAAACAGACAAAAGTGAGAAAGTAAATTTTCTGTGGTTTTTTTCATTTTTCTTCTCCAGAGTCCTCACCTTGTGGTTTGACTATGGTCACTGGCCAGATGTAAACGAAGCCTTGGTGGAGGGGGTGAAAGCGATCCAGATTGACACCTGGTTACAGGTGAGGCTGGCTCGGGTCTCCCCCCTGCTCTGTCTCCCCTGGGATCACGCGGTGTTTGGTGAACAGTGGGAAGAGGGGGCTCAGTCCCAAGGTCGAGACCCCGTGTCTTCTTTAGTTTCTCCCAGAGAACTGAAGGGAGTGACCCGTTTCAGAGCTTAACAGCATCTCCTACAAACAAGTTTCAAGAGCGGGTCATTGCCCAGAAGAGTAACTAGTTGTTTCTGCATCTCACGCGCCGCGTACCGTGTCTTTCCGAATGCCAGGTTATACCTCAGCTCATTGCGAGAATCGATACGCCCCGGCCCTTGGTGGGCCGCCTCATTCACCAGCTTCTCACAGACATTGGCCGGTACCACCCCCAGGTATGTGGGCCCCCGGGGCAGTTTCTCCTCAAACCACAGATCCGGATCCTCTTGATCCGGATCGCAGCCTTCCCTAGAGCTGCTCTCGAGACACAGTGCAGGAACGAGGAGCCAGGCCCTGGCCCGGGGGCTTTCCTCAAGAGAAGGAGCCCCCACCCACCCCAAGATTGAGTGGCCCCGGCCGGGTGGCCTCAAATGAGCGTCAGCAGCACCCTCTCCACAGTGAGAGTGTGCAAGGGTTCCTTCTGTGTCCGCCCCAGGCCCTCATCTACCCCCTGACCGTGGCCTCTAAATCCACCACGACGGCCCGCCACAACGCAGCCAACAAGATTCTGAAGAACATGTGCGAGCACAGCAACACCCTGGTCCAGCAGGCCATGATGGTGAGGCGGGGGGCAGTGCGGGGCTTTGCCGACCCACCACCTAGCCGACGTCTTCAGGGAGACTCTTCCTCACAATGGTGCTCCTGTCTCCAAGACGGGCCTTTCTGAGGGGGCTCATCGTCCGCCTTCCCTCCCTCCCCACTTTGGTCCAGGTGAGTGAGGAGCTCATCCGCGTGGCCATCCTCTGGCACGAGATGTGGCACGAAGGCCTGGAAGAAGCGTCACGTTTGTACTTTGGGGAGAGGAACGTGAAAGGCATGTTTGAGGTGCTGGAGCCCCTGCATGCTATGATGGAACGGGGCCCCCAGACTCTGAAGGAAACATCTTTTAATCAGGTATGGGATAGGAAGGCACGGCGTGGCATGACCCAAAGCCCGTACCAGACCCCTTTCCCCCGGCCCTCGTGCTGACTTGAGTAACACGTACTCTGACGGAGGTCGCAGAACATAAAAACCCCAGCACTTTCGTTGTCACCAGCTTACGAGAACCCTCCAAGGCTTTCCCTGGAAAACCACAAGGTTCTTCCCGAGGTCGTCTTGCCTCTCCTTACCGCGCCCGGGAGCTGTCCTGAGGGGGGGCCTCCAGGCCTGGGCTGCACCCTTGCTGAGCCTGGCTGAGGGCCAGAGTCGGGCCGGCCGCAGCGCGTGCCCAAGCAGTTGTGCTGTGTGCGTGGGGTTCACCTGCGGCTGAGCCTGCACCCTGCCTTCCCACAGGCATATGGTCGAGACTTAATGGAGGCCCAAGAGTGGTGCAGGAAGTACATGAAATCGGGGAACGTCAAGGACCTCACCCAGGCCTGGGACCTCTATTACCACGTGTTCAGACGGATCTCCAAGCAGCTGCCTCAGGTAGGAACGTCCGGTTCTAGCAGCATTAACTGTCATCGCCCCTTCTCTTGCTGAGCGTCCTAGCCCTCACTGCAAAGCACCTGGTCTCACTGCTGTCTGCAGACGTGGGGATGAGACATTGCCACTAGCAATCCATTGAGAAGGACCTAGACTGCATTTACACTCCTCCCTGGAGGCAGAAAGCTAACCCCCGTGGTAATTATCCACAGCTCACCTCCCTGGAACTGCAGTATGTTTCCCCCAAACTTCTGATGTGCCGGGACCTTGAGTTGGCCGTGCCAGGAACGTACGACCCCAACCAGCCCATCATTCGCATTCAGTCCATAGCACCGTCCCTGCAGGTCATCACCTCCAAGCAGAGGCCCCGGAAGCTGACGCTCATGGGTAAGGACACGTGTGCTTCCGCCCCCTGCGTCTCCCTCCCACCCTGGCTGAACCTCTCCCCACTTTTCTGAAATCACGGCTCGACGTTTGTACCCCTCCTCTCCCGTATCCGTGGAGAGGGAAATAGAGGTCTGTGCATCCTCCTGCGGACTCCTGGTGCTCGGACCGTTGTGCGTGCTAATGGGAAGCCTCACTGCCGTGCAGGGCGTGCAGCCTGGGCAGCTGGGGCGGCAGGCACTGCAGGGGACTGACATGGTGCAGCAGGTGTGGCAGGTGACAAGCAGGGCTGAAGAAAGGGCTCCTGGGCTCTTGAATGTTCTCTTTTGCCATCAGGGTATCTCTCTGTGGGAAATGACTGTGTAAGAGAAACAAACTGATGTGGAAATGGGTTCTCACGGTGAGCTCCGTGAGCACCTGGGCAGTTGCAGGACGTCCAGATGCCCTGGCGGCCCTTTGAGGGCTCTCCCCTCTCGGACGGCTCATGCGTCTTAAATGCAGTAGTTACTCATCAGCACGGTTCGTCGTGGCGCAGGTGACCGCCTCTCCGTGGGCCGGCGTCTCCTGGGACGAATACACGGGTCAGTCGAGCTCTCCACGGTATTTGCTCAGAGACCCGGATGAAGGACCTGTTCCCAGGGAAGCTGTGAACAGAGTCAAGAGAGCCCACAGTGGGAAGCTGTGACTCACGCCCCTGCCTGGCCCGAAAGCCCGGGGAGCCTGTTGAGAGCACACGACCTGGAAAGAGGCCATCGCCAGAAGTACAGCCCGGATGGGGGGACACTGCTGCCTTCTAGAACGGGAGCCCGGCCAGCTGTCAGGGGCAAACCCTTGGCCTCTCCCTCTCCTACCCTCTGACCTCCCTCCCGCCAGTGTCCCCATTGGCCCAGCTGGGAAGGTGGGCGACCTGGTCTCTAGGGCTCAGGCTGCACAGGCCCCAGCAAGACCGAGAAGGGCAGACAGTGGCTTGTGAGGGAGCATACAGAATGGCCTCCCTGTGCACACTTACGCCTGATCTTCAAAGAGCTGTTTTTATTTCATTATTTTTTGAAGATTGTATTTATTTACTTGAGACAGAAGGGGCGCACAGGCAGGGGAGCAGAGGGAGACGGAGAGACAGACTCCCTGCTTGGAGTCCCTCTCAGGGCTCCATCCTGGGACCCGGGACCTGGGACCATGACCTCAGCGGAAGGCAGGCGCTTACCCGCCTCAGCCCCCCGGGGGCCCTCGACAGGGCTGTTTTATATTGTATTTGTTTTTAACTTGACCGACATTTCATTGGGAACCATCAAGAGCAGGGCCATTCTTTGCATCAGTTCTAGGGAACTTTCTTGCATTTGTGTGGAAATAGGGCTGGGTAGGGAACGTGTAGTCTCTGGGAGCTTGTGGGTACCGGGCTGGTTGTGCTAACTGCTCCCACCTTCCTCACAGGCAGCAACGGGCATGAGTTTGTTTTCCTCCTGAAGGGCCACGAAGACCTGCGGCAGGACGAGCGGGTGATGCAGCTCTTCGGCCTGGTGAACACCCTTCTGGCCAATGACCCAACGTCTCTTCGCAAGAACCTCAGGTATCCGGGACGCGGTGCTGCGTGGGGGTGGGCAGCGATCTGACCCATCTTCTAGGGTTTCCTTACTTCCCATCCATGTGCTCGCGTCCCTTCACGAAATCGGCTATAGACAAACGTACCTGACAGGAAGTCGTCAGTAGCCAAGGTGTCAAACACAACAAGAGGAATTATCCATACTTTGAGCGTACTTTCTAGGGAAATGCCTGAAACAGCCACCAGAGAGAGGGTCTGGAATGGAACAGCCCATGGCCACTAGACTAGAGATGCTGCGCATCCGGGGTGTTTCACTTTTCCCATCCGCCCTGCTCCCTTCCTCCTCTTCCTGTTAAGAACGTGGGTATTGTGCTGGGAGGTTGTTTTGGCTTAGAAATCATCACGAGGCTGCTCCCCCAGGGCTGTGAGTTCATCAGGCAGGTTGAGGAGGCTGGTGGTGCTCAGCCCTGTGCAGGGGGCGTCCTTCAACCCGCTTCCGTGTGCGCTGAGTGGGCCTGTTTCCTGTCCCATAACCCCAGCATCCAGAGATACGCTGTCATCCCCTTATCAACCAACTCGGGCCTCATTGGCTGGGTCCCCCACTGCGACACGCTGCACGCCCTCATCCGGGACTACAGAGAGAAAAAGAAGATCCTTCTCAACATCGAGCATCGCATCATGTTGCGGGTATGTGATGAGGCTGCCAAACCCAGTGCCTTAACCCCAACTCCCAAGTTGGGAAATCTGAACGCAGCTGCTCGCCGTTCTGTGTGTACAACACCGAAGAATCTGTTTGGGAGAATTGTCTGTCTACTGAAGGAGTTTCAGTGGAGTGAGTCCTAAAGCAGATCACCTCTGAGACACAGAAACCTAAGGCCCAGAAATTGGGTTTTCAGCATTCGAGGGGAGACTGGACGGTGTTGTTTATCCAGCAGCGTGTGTGGACCAAACACCTAATGTATACAGGGCACTGGTCACGAGGAAATGACGTTAGTAGGTAGGCAGGTCCTAAGAAAGAGACTGGTTTGTTACTCAGAACCCTGATGCCTCCAGGGCTCCCATTCATACCAGCGGGCTGTACTCCGGCCTGTGCTGGGTGGGCCCTGCTGACTTACCCGCAGCCCCTGGCACTTCCCGTGGTCGGCAGGTTCGAGGGGCCACACCCGTTTCTTTCCTTTCGCACCATTCCTACTTCCTTTTCCTTTGGACTCGGGTGGTGCCATCAGAACCCAGCTGTGCCCGGGCCCAGAGCGGCGCCTCTTCCTGGGGTTAAGCTGCTAGGCTGGGGCTGCTCTCAGAATGCTGTGTCCTGATGCAGATGGCTCCAGACTACGATCACCTGACGCTGATGCAGAAGGTGGAGGTGTTTGAGCACGCCGTCAACAACACAGCCGGGGACGACCTGGCCAAGCTGCTGTGGCTGAAAAGCCCTAGCTCCGAGGTACGTGCACCCCTCTGCCCTCGGGCCCCCTCGCTCCTAGTGGGACTGGCTTTTGTGTTTGTTCACGGGCGTTTGCTGCTGGACTCCTTGCGACCGCTAGCTGTAGGTTATGTGCAGTCTTCTAGAACAGAAATTAGGCAGGTGAGCCATGCGCGTTAGCAGATACAGATTTAGTAAATTCATGTTTCTTCTGTTTCTTACAATAGTATTTGAGCTGCTTTTATACTAAGGATATTAAATCTTTTTCATATATGTTAGAAATTTCCTGCTTATTTGTCTTTTTAATTTTGTTATGGTATATTTCTTGGCTTGGGATTTTTGTTTTGTTTTTGGCATATGGGCATTTTTAAAAGTTAGAAGTTATCGAATTTTTTTTTTTATCGTTTTCTTTGAAGTTTCTGCCTTTGGCTTTATATTTGGAAAGGCCCTCCCCACCTCAAGGTTATATATCATTTTACACTCATTTTCTTGTGCTGATTATAAAATTTGTATTTCCATTTAAATCCTTGGCTCAATTCAGGATTTAAGATTTTTTAAAAAAATTTTTTGAGCCAACACCACAGTATCCACCAAATAATCCACCCTTTCTCTGCTGTTTAAGAGAGACCATTATTCTTTTTTTTTCTTTAAGACTTTATTTATTTATTCATGAGAGGCAGAGAGAGAGAAGCAGAGACACAGGCAGAGGGAGAAGCCGGCTCCATGCAGGGAGCCCGACATGGGACTCGATCTCAGGACCCCAGGATCATGCCCTGAGCTGAAGGCGGCACTAAACTGCTGAGCCACCCAGACTGCTCGAGAGTCCATTATTCTTATATGAAAAATATTTTTATGCCATTGGATTCTTTCTGGAGCTTCTGTTTTATTTCATTAATCTCTCTAAAGCCTGTTTTTTCTCAAGTCCCATACTATTAATACACCTATTAATAAAAAAAAGTCTCTTTTCGGGATCCCTGGGTGGCGCAGTGGTTTAGCACCTGCCTTTGGCCCAGGGCGCGATCCTGGAGACCCGGGATCGAATCCCACGTCGGGCTCCCTGCATGGAGCCTACTTCTCCCTCTGCCTGTCTCTCTCTCTCTCTCTCTCTCTCTGTGACTATCATAAATAAAATTAAAAAAAAAAAAAGACTTATTAAAAAAAAAATAAGTCTCTTTTCAGGCAGCCCAGGTGGCTCAGCGGTTTAGCGCCACCTCCAGCCCAGGGCCTGATCCTGGAGACCCAGGATCGAGTCCCACATCGGGCTTCCTGCATGGAGCCTGCTTCTCCCTCTGCCTGGGTCTCTGCCTCTCTCTCTCTCTGTCTCTCATGAATAAATAAAATCTTTTTTCTAAAAAAAGTCTCTTTTCATTGGCTATTTTAATTTTTTCTTCTTCCAAATAAATTTTGGGATCATTCTGTCATGGTCCCCCAAAAAAGTACTACGGAATTTTAAGGGGAAAATTACATTCAGTGTATCAAATAATTTGGGAGGTTTTTACATTTTTACAATATTTTCATTTACTTGGGTTTTTATATTCCTAAGCAAAGGTTAATTTTTTTTATTCATCTAGGTTCTGTACATCTCTAAGTTCATTCCAAGCATAGTTTATTGTTTTTCTAATTATAAATGAGATCTTTATTCCACTTTATGTTATTAATTGACTACTGATGGAACATAAGAAACAACTGATTGAGGTGTAATTATGTTGAAGCTACTTAGCGTCCAGAGCCCCGGTTCATGTGCGCGCCTGTGTTCCAGGTATGGTTTGACCGAAGAACCAACTACACCCGCTCTTTAGCGGTCATGTCCATGGTTGGCTATATTTTGGGCCTGGGAGATAGGTGAGTAAATTTATTTTGTTTTCGAAGTCTTTTTCTGCATTGTACCTTTCTTAAACAATTTCCTTTTATTTCCTACTAAGATTTATGACCATTTGGAAAATAATTGTATTTTATACCTTCAGGTCTTATTTTCAGCATCAGCTTTAGTGTTTTTTTAGTATGCACACAACAGAATAGCACAGCAAACTAAAGAGAAGAAAAACCTTAGTTCTAAGGCACTGTTTTCTTCCTAGGCTGGTGTAATATGTTAAAAACCACAATCAGGGGCTCCTGGCTGGCTCAGTCGATAGAGCATACGATTCTTGATCTCAGAGTTGTGAGTTCAAGTCCCACACTGAGCTTACTTTAAAAAGAGAATCTAATTGATTTTACTGAGTCAATAAACATTTATCAGTCATCACTGTGCTGAGATAAATAATTCTGTTTCTGAAATTAAAAGCAACCAAAGTAGATCCTTCTATTATTTCTGCATAATACATTTTACCCACATGTACTGACTAGAAAAATAGTTAATATTTCAGAAATGGACTCTCCAGAAGTCTTTGAAAAATTAATTTCTTGATCTCTACCCTTTCTCCTGGGATCATGTCTTGTGCAGTTATTTGAGAGTAAAGATAATTTTTTCCCACAAAAACAATGAATCCTTGTTTTTAAAAAGAGCCAGGAGAATTCCTAATGACAAAAGCCAGGTGACCCTTCCTACATGGGGCTGGGGGCTCAGGAGATGGGACCCTGTGATGGGTGCTGAGGGATAAAGATAGAGCCTTGTCACTCTGAGACCCCGGCACCACCAGACAGGACTTACTTATGACCAGAGACTCAGGAATGCAACTTGTGATTCACACAGATGAATCTTTATTTCAGACCTGGAGTGGGGATCAGCAAACTTCCTCTGTAAAGGGCCAGATAAGAAATGATTTAGGCTTTGCTGGCCATATGATGTGTCACAGCTACTCATGTCCACTTGTAGCACCAAAGCAGCCTAAGACAACACGTGGCAAATAGGCAGGGCTGTGTCCCGCAGGTGGGGTGCTGGCTGTGGCCTGCGGATGGGGCCTGGAGTATCCTGTCCTTGTTGATTTATTCATCAGTGCTGCTCTAGTGACCCCTCCACGGTCTCTCTTCTGTTTCCCAGACACCCATCCAATCTGATGCTGGACCGGCTGAGTGGGAAGATCCTGCACATCGACTTTGGGGACTGCTTTGAGGTGAGCACTTGCTCCAGAACACCACGTAGAGCTCACCTTTCCAGTCACACTTTCGGGCAAATTTGAGTTCCACAAGCACTGTCCTGACCCCTGCCTCTCCTACCAAAGCAACAAAAAGTCAACCTCAGAAGTGAAATTCATGCTCGTTGATACTTGCTCTTATTGGACTCTAACCCCTTTTACGGTGAGGGCCGCTGTCCACACACCTCTGAGCGGAGGAGTCTTCATCCCTGAATTGGCCCGCTGGCCAGAGCCCTGGTGTGATGTACATTTATCCTTTTTCTTTGTTCCCTCTATCCCTTTGTATGTGTGTGTGTCTCTCTCTCTCTCTTTTTTAGTTATTTTTTTAAATCCCTGTGACAAGTCCCCTCCCTAAACTAAAGCTACTTCATTTCTGTGCCCCCAATGAAATCAATACAAAGAAAAGCTACCTGCCCTCTGTTGGCTTTAGTTAAAGAAAACAATCTAGCCTGGGAAAAATAAATAAATAAAATAACAAAGGAAAAAAAAGAAAGTTAAGAAAATCATCTAGCCATTGGCCTTGGTTTTTCTCTTTCATTTCCCCACAGGTTGCTATGACCAGAGAGAAATTCCCAGAGAAGATTCCATTTAGACTAACGAGAATGCTGACCAATGCTATGGAGGTGAGTGGATCTGGGAATAAGTAAGGGCTTTGGAGTGGGACCAATACGGTCAGCACCGGCTCTGCACAGACTGGCTTGCCGGGTCTCAGCAGTTCCCCTGAACGCCTGGGTTAGTTCTCTGGTTGTTTCCTGGTATTTTCATTGTGTTAGAAATGATTGACCTTGGAGAGTCTCACCATCCTTCATGTCAGACCTTGTGTCCTATGTATCCCAGGCCTGACCTGACCCCTGGCTCTGACCACATTCCTGGCCTGATACATCAGTAATGGCCTGTGTCTGCTTCCTTAGTGCGGGTGACAGACCCTCTCAACTTCCTTCTGGTCCTGAGGCCGTAAGGGGCGGGGCGGGGGCGGCTGACCTCTGTGTGACTGGCTCGGGCCCTGCAGGTTACGGGTCTGGATGGCAACTACAGAATCACGTGCCACACGGTGATGGAGGTGCTTCGGGAACACAAGGACAGTGTCATGGCCGTGCTGGAAGCCTTTGTCTACGACCCCTTGCTGAACTGGAGGCTGATGGACAGTGGGTATCAGAGAGGGCCTGGGCCTCCAAACGGGAAATATCCGAACATTTCACTAACCTTGGAACCTGAGCTGTATTACTGGGCTGTTGTGCTACGTGTTCACAGAGCTGTTCCAGTGGCTAGAAATGAATTTCAAGTATTTTTTCTTATTACTTAGAACAAAACACACCAATCATCCATTGATATTAATTACAGTCCTTCCAGGATAAACCCTGGTGGTTTGTGTTTGTTTGGATTTCACGTAGAGTAGCAAGCTGGAATCTCGACAGGACACACAAGCAGTTGTGTGCTGGGGAAGAGGCATCCCCATCTCCCGTTTGCTCCTCCTCCTCAGAAGAGGGGGACCGAGCCCCATGTCTCATCCATGGCCAGTCAGTCCCACTCTCGCCTTCTGCTGTCTGGTCCCCAGCGTCCAAGTTCAGCTCAGCTCAGCGACACAGAGTGTCCCATAGGATTAGACGCCCCTGCCAGTGCTCACCCACTGACTCCTGAGTGATCCATCCTGGGTTCTCTCTTAGGGGCTTTGGCCTTTAGTAAACTTGTATTTTTATAGCTGTAAGAAAATACCAACTTTCTTTCAAGTCAAAGTCTGAAGTGCTGTTTATCCTCTCTGTTTCTTCCCCTAGCAAATACCAAAGGCAACAAGCGGTCCCGAACAAGGACAGATTCCTACTCTGCTGGCCAGTCAGTAGGTGGGTCCATCCCCTGGGGCCTGCAGGTTCTGTCCTCTTCTATCCAGAGTGTCTTGAACAGGGCGAGCTTTGTGATTGCCATTAGGAGGCATAGCTGAGACGGTAACAGATGCCAAACGTGAAGGAAGGAAGCGTGTTTTCTAGAGGCTCTGACCGGGGCTGCAGTCCCGCAGCAATTCTGCCAAAATAGCATCTGATGAGCATTTAGTTAACTTCAGAAAGACGGTCTAGAAATACTTACCGAGCACATGTTTTATTTCATCCCCTTCAGGATGGAGTGGGTACCTAAGGCTCAGAAATTTTGATCAAACTATCCGAGCCTGATCTCTCTATAAAAACACAATTAAAAGCATGTCTGAATATTAGCCAGTATTTAGTATGCCCTTTAGTGGTGTCGGGACTAGGATAATTAATTAGATCTCACTATGGTCCTAGAGCATTGGTAACAGCTCAGGAATAGAATGGCGGAAGCAGTAGGAGTATATTCACGCTGCTGGCGGAGGAGCCGGGAAGCCATAGGAAACACTCCCCAAGAGTGCGTCCACAGCATAGGGTCCCAGAAGGTAATGCCCCTCCAGGAGCCAGAGCAGGTCTGTGTATGGAACCTCTCAAAGGTCTTAGAGTAAAACTGTTTAACTTTATTTCCCTCACACACACCTTGCACCGCCCTCCCCAGCCCATTGCTTTCTCCCTCATAACCTGTAACAACATCCTACAAGTTGAGAAATACTGTTGAGGTGTGAAAAAGTAAATATTCCCTACAGACATTTATGGAACATTTGCAACTAGTTGCCTAGCTAAGCCAAATAATGTGTAAGGTTAGTGCAGAAGGAAAGTGACACACAGAGATTGCCATGGGGAAGCACAGGGTCACATCATAGAATTGACCAAACTGTATAGTATATGAACTAGTAAGAGAACGGTGAGGTCCACCGTGTGACCCAGCAGCTCGCAGTTTGGCTGGCAGGAGAGGCCGTGGGGCTGAAAGAGGGCACCGCTCTGAACAGCAGTCGTTGGAGGGAGCTCCTGGGCTGGTGGGATTTAAGCTGGCCTTCCTGGATGGGGGAGAAGGAAGAGGGTGTCCTGGGCCGGAAACTGAGGTCCCGGCTTGTGGGAACAGGTGTGGACTCGAGCCTGGACACCCCGACAGGGATTGTGAACGCTGCCTGAACTACTCCCGGTGTCCGGGTACCTTGTGCAAGTGGCTGGTCTCATCCAAAGCATGTGAGACTTAGCGGGTTTAGTTCTCAGGCCCACCTCGTTAGTATGTTATCGGGGACTCCTCTGTGCTATCGGGGTGTGTCGGGGGGACTAGGACAGCTGGTGCTGGTGGCCCCAGACAGTGCTACCCCTGGCTGGTTCTCCTGTGGCTTCAAAGTTAGGTCCCAAGTGGTAATTCATGAAAGCGTTTCGCCCCTGGGTCCATTCTGAAGGCCTGTGGTATAGAAGGGCAGTGTGTAAATAGCTTCATTTTCTGCTTCTGGACTCTTCTCCCCTGGAGGCCACAATCAGTGGAGGGTGACCCTAAAGCCCCAGGACTTTCTGCGCAGAAAGGATGTATAAATTCCTCCGAAGGACAGCTCTTGGGTCATGAGTGTCACTTGGGTCATGACCTGCTGAAAGCCAGTCCTCCTTACACTGTCGTCAGTTTTGGTTTTGATGGATTTTGTCGCCAGAGATTCGTTCATGCTCCTGTTCTCTGTCAGAACACTTATAAATGCAGTTTGCTTGAGGATTCATGCCTTGGAGATGTAAAATCTCCAAGACACATAGTGAGCGTTCTCTCTCCCTCCCCCTCGGAGGCAGGGCGGGTGTTGGAGGACTTCAGCGTGGGAGGAAGCAGAGCAAACGCTTGCAGCAGCCGTGGCTTCTTGCTGTCTGACGGTTCTGCCAATCGACTTTTTTCTCCTAGAAATTTTGGATGGTGTGGAACTTGGGGAACCCGCCCACAAGAAAACGGGGACCACAGTGCCAGAATCTATCCATTCTTTCAGTAAGTCCGCCCTGGGGAGCTGCACCATTGACAGGCGCCCGCAAGGGGCTTCGGCGAGAAGCCACAGAGCCGCCTTTGAGCAGCCGGCCTGTGGACTCGCTCGGTCCCGAACACGGATGGGTGCGGGGGAAGACTCACTCGGCAGTTACAGAAGTGAATATTGGAGAAGAGCAGGGGCACCCGGTGAACCTGTGCTGACGACCCGATCTGACTGTTGTCTCTACTTCTGTGTCTTCCAGTTGGAGACGGTTTGGTGAAGCCAGAGGCCCTAAATAAGAAAGCTATCCAGATAATTAACAGGGTTCGAGATAAGCTCACTGGTGAGTGTGTGTGCACTGAACAGGAACGTAAACCTGGAGAGACTTGCCCCCCGAGTGAGGGAGTGCTGCTGGCCCGGAGCCTTGGCCCTGCGGCCACCGGGGGCTCGGATTCTCGCGGCCACTGAACTCCTTTGAGTGATGTTGCCTCTCTCACTTTAGCAGTCGGGGGTGAGTAAAGCTCTTTCGGGTCCAACGTCAGCCACATTCAGGGAAACATCTCATCGTCGTGGCTTGATCCTGGAGCCACCCTGACCAAACCCGGGCACTCCTGCCCTTTGGTGGCTGTTAGGGAGTCGAGCGTGTGGGGGGGACAGGAATGTGTACTCGTGAGAACAAGACCTGTCCTGTAGACCAGGGGTGTGACGGCAGACAGGAGTCAGGGGGTGAACACCCCAGCTGTCCACGTCCTATGGGACCCCGGGCCTCTCTGTGTGTCTGTCTGGAGGGATTGCCTCTCAGGAGGTGGCTCCCATGAGATGTCGGATGCCAAGCCTCAGCACTGGGGCCTGGCACCGAAGTGTCATGGTCGAGATGTATTTACTGAGCACCTACAAGCGCACACTGGTAAGAGCAACAGACTGCCTGCCCTCGTGGGGTCAGCATTTAACTGGGACACTTAGTTGCAAGAAAGGGCCTGAGCCGGGATGCTGGTCACAAGGGAATTTAAGGGCCGGAGTTACAGGAAGGCTTCCCCAGAAACAACCCTTGAGCTAAAACCTGAAAGAGGACATAATTAGGGACAGATAAAGGAACGAGCATGTGCAAGGGCCCTGTGGTAGGAGGGGATCTGGCCAGAAAAATGGTCTGAAAGCAGACGAGCCTGGCTGCCCCGAGAGTGGGGTGGGAGGAGCACAGGGCACCGTGCTTTCCCTCTGAGGGCTGGGGCCGGTCACACAGGGCCTCTCCTTCCCTTCTCCTCAGGGCAGCGGGTAGGCCCTGAGGGCTTGAGGGGGTGAGGGGTTCGCCGTGGGGAATCCTGCCTTCTCTGGATGGGGGGGCGGGGGGGATGGGGGAGGCTGCTGCCAAATTTGCGGCTGGACAGTTGACTAGACCAGGGAGGTGGCCTCCGGGGCTTCGGGAGGTAAAACCCGAGGGGCCGACGAGGGGGTGCCAGGCCGCGGGGCTGGTGGGCGAGTGCGGCAGGGATGAGTCTCAGGACGGAGAGGCGCCAGGCGGGATGGAGCCTGGCTGCTCAGGGGGCCGCGAGAACGCGGGCAGAAGTCTGAAGGGCGGTGCAAGGGGGTCAGCGACCCAGCGGAGCCCCGGGAGGTGGGAGGCCATGGGGTCGGAGGGTCCCCAGGGTCACAGGCGAAGGGCCGAGGGTGCCCCCGCCAGCAGATGCAGTGCCTGGAGTGCCGCCTGCCACCCAAGTCCAGACAGTGAGCGGGGAGGTGGGTCCCGAGCAGAGCAGGATGGGGGAGGGCCTGTGCCACGGTGAGAGCCAGCGGGGGACAGGACATGGCTTGCACAGAGCCCAGGGGCATCTGCTCCAGGAGGGCAGGAGGTGACGGGCTCAGGTTGGCGCAAGCCCCCAGATGGAGGGGGCCCGGGGGTGGGAGGGCAGCGTGGAGGCCACCTGCCTGGTGGTGCGGGAGGCGAAGGAGTCTGCAGCCCCACAGCCCGGCACTCAGCGCCCCAGCTCTGCCCACCCCCACCTGTAGCCTCCTTGAACCAAGTCTGTTAGGGACACGCGTGCATTCACATCGCGTGGGGTGAGTCTAACCTCCAGCGGCCACGCAGCGCTCATTCCCACAGACGAGGACAGGCTGACGAGGGTGGCACAGGTCGGCGAAGCGGGCGAGGGCCTTGTTCCACGCCAGGTGCAGAACGGCGTTTCTCCTTCCTAGGGCGGGACTTTTCTCACGACGAAACCCTGGATGTCCCGACACAAGTCGAGCTGCTCATCAAACAGGCAACATCCCACGAGAACCTGTGTCAGTGCTACATCGGCTGGTGAGCAGACGCCACCTGTGCCCCGCCCCCGCGAGCCCAGAAGGGTCTGGGGGCACCGTGAGGGGTGATCGTGGTCCTGAAAAGGGAGGAACTTGAGAGACGTGGGTGCACGTGCGAAGGCAAACACCAAATCTACATTAAAAAATGGGTTAGGAAAGAGGCGAGTCCCCCTTTGTTGGGAGGGAGAGGGATTCTCTTTGGACTTTGGCCATCAATTCCGAGAAAGAGGGAAGGGCCGAGAACAGAGCGCCGACAGGAGGAGAGATGCAAAGACGGATCTATGATCTGGGATTGTAACCTCGAGGACCACTCTGGGGCGCGCCTGAAGCTAGGGAGAGGGGGAGGGTGGAGGGGAAGCGTCCTCCCGGGACTGGGACTGCAGCGGGCTTCGGCCCCGGAAGTGAGGAGTGTGTCCGACAGTCGAGGGAGATCTCAGGGGTCATCCCCGGGGTTGTCAGACCTTGGGCTCTCCAGTGTCAGTGTATCTGTGAAAAGCTTTGAAAAAGCCCAAATTATTAAAATAATCCTTTTCTCTGCGTCTTCTTAGGTGTCCTTTCTGGTAACGCGAGGCCCAGACATGCCCACAGCGTTTCTCCGGAGGCTCTCGTGCTTTGGAATATGCTTCCACTAAACTGAAACCACGGTCAGAGAGTTCGACTTTGTTAAATATCTTGAGATGTAAATGAAAAATACTACTGTATATTAAAGGTTGGTTTGAGCCAACTCTCTAGCTGCTGTTGAAGAATATATTGTCAGAAACACAAGGCTCGATTTGGTTCCCAGGACAGTCAACACGGTGATACGACACAAATCAAGCCATTGATTCGGGGGAACAGAAGATCCATAACTTAGAAATACGGGTTTTGACTTAACTCATCAGAGAACTCACCATAAGCGTTGCCATAGAAGAGTGGCCTCGTCATTCCTCTCGACAAGGATACAGCAAACCCTGCACGGCCAAGAAGCCTCGGACCATGGCGGACACGTATTCGGAATCAGAAGCTGACGTGGTCACTTGCACCCATCGCATTACCTCACTGGCCGCCCGAATGGGGAAGGTGTCTGTCCGCTGCCTCACCTGTGACGCTGCGACTTAGGCACTTCCATCCAAGACCCGAATGCTGGAGGGGAGTTTCTTCCGATGGCTGGGCAGCCTCGGCGGAGCAGATGCACGAAGACCACGGAGCGGGAGGGCAGCCCGCGGCGGCCTCCCTTCCTTCCCCAGCACGGCCCTGGGGTGTTCTCGGTGAAGTCGGAACGCTCTGCTTAGAGCAAGGGCTTGGAAACAGAAATGCCGTCCTGCGGCTGCTGACGGAGAGGGAAGGTCTGGTACCTGCTGGGAGCTCTGAGCAAAAGAAATATTAAACTAAATGCACAAAGTATCAAGTGTAGCCATTCTAGACACCATGTTGTATCTGAATAATTTTTGTGCCAATAAATGACATCAGAATTTTAAAACCACGTGTATGTGTGTCTTTGTTATAGTCACGAGTTTATAAGGGAAGCAGGTATCCAGCAGCCAGCATCCACCAGGCATGTGACACGAAGGACTGTGCAGGACATGGGGGCTACGTGGTGGGGTCAGCATCGTGTCGGGGTGGACTGGTGACCCCCCAAGCTCCGCGGGGAGAAGAACACATCCAGGGTGCGAGCCTAGTGGGAGGAGGCACAAATTCCACCGGGCGAGCCAGGAAAGCTACACGGAAAGAGGACATTTGCCGTGGGCTTCAAAGGACGCGTGGGGTTTATCAGATGAAGCAAGCGAAGACATTCAGCAGAAAAGCACAATATTGGCAGGAATGGTATGTACTGAACCGTATTCGACTACAAGTCTTAGGCCGGTTTGAATACACAGAAGGGCCTGATGGTTCGGCGTAGCTGGCTGAGGGGTCAGGAGAGCAAAGGGAAGGGTAGCAACTGAAAGGGGGCCAGAGAGGGGAGTTTGGGGTCGGTGGCCCGCCTCAGTTCAACAACAAGGAGTTTGAGCCTGATGCAGGGACAACGGGGAATGTGTGAAGTTCTAAAACGGAGAAAAAGATAACCAGTGTCCTACAGGTAAAGGGGAAGTAGCGCCGCAGGACCTCGTGAAGGACCACACGGTACCGGGGAGGGAAGGCGCCAAGCGCAGCTCCGGAACCACAGAGGCCCGCTGTAGAGGGCGTCCCTGCGGTGCTTCCGAAGAACGGCATTTTCAGTCCAAGCAAATTTTCTGTTTCTAAATTCCTGTGGGCGCGGCCACCCGGTGAGAAACACTGAATCATGAAATAGTGTCAAAGGACTTGCATCAGGGAGAGCACGAGTTACAAGGCCGGGAACCGTGTCTTACATGGTGTAACCCCGTATCTCCCAGAGCCCCGGGCCACAGTGGTGCTCTGTACACATTTGGTGGAGGACTCCTCTATTAAAACCAAAGATGAATTCATTTTTTTTTTTTTTAGATATTTATTTTGGGACGGGTGGGGGGGGGAGGTGGACGGAGAGGGAGAAGCAGACACGCCGCTGAGCATGGAGCCTGACACAGGGCTTGATCCCGGGACCCCCAGGATCATGACCCCGGGTGCCCCAAAAACCAAAGATGAATTTTTTTTTTAAGATTTTATTTATTCATTCATGAGAGACACAGAGGCAGAGACACAGGCAGAGGGAGAAGCAGGCTCCATGCAGGGAGCCCAATGTGGGACTCAAACCCGGGTCTCCAGGATCAGGCCCTGGGCTGAAGGCTGCACCAAACCTCTGAGCCACCTGGGCTGCCCCCCAAAGGTAAATTTAAATATCAATAGTAATACTGCTAAGTTCTAACCTTCACGGAGAGAGAGTCTCATACTGGCCTCAGATTTTCTATGATTCTAAACCATCAACTCTTTTGCTCCAGAAAGTATGATCGCCGTAACTTTCTTGGATCTACAAGAACTATCAGTGACCAATGATGTTACCATTCGTGAAAGATAAAGTATGGGAATGAATGGACTACGGAGAATGGTGGCCATCAGTTGGAAAGACCTACTCCTTAGGATGGGAGTCCTTGGGATGAAGATTGTTAGTGAACCAAAAGGTTCATTTTTTTTTTAATTTATTTTTTATTGGTGTTCAATTTGCCAACATACAGAATAACACCCAGTGCTCATCCCATCAAGTGCCCCCCTCAGTGCCCGTCACCCAGTCACCCCCACCCCCTGCCCTCCTCCCCTTCCACCACCCCTAGTTCGTTTCCCAGATTGAGGAGTCTTCATGTTCTGTCTCCCTTTCTGATATTTCCTACCCATTTCTTCTCCCTTCCCTTCTATTCCCTTTCACTATTATTTATATTCCCCAAATGAATGAGAATGTATAATGTCTGTCCTTCTCTGATTGACTTACTGCACTCAGCATAATACCCTCCAGTTCCATCCACGTTGAAGCAAATGGTGGGTATTTGTCATTTCTAATGGCTGAGGAATATTCCATTGTACACATAAACCACATCTTCTTTATCCATCATCTTTTGATGGACACCGCGGCTCCTTCCACAGTTTGGCTATTGTGGCCATTGCTGCTAGAAACATCGGGGTGCAGGTGTCCCGGCGTTTCACTGCATCTGAGTCTTTGGGGTAAATCCCCAGCAGTGCAATTGCTGGGTCGTAGGGCAGGTCTGTTTTTAACTCTTTGAGGAACCTCCACAGTTTTCCAGAGTGGCTGTACCAGTTCACATTCCCACCAACAGTGCAAGAGGGTTCCCCTTTCTCCACATCCTCTCCAACATTTGTGGTTTCCTGCCTTGTTAATTTTCCCCATTCTCACTGGTGTGAGGTGGGATCTCATTGTGGTTTTGATTTGTATTTCCCTGATGGCAAGTGATGCGGAGCATTTTCTCATGTGCGTGTTGGCCATGTCCATGTCTTCCTCTGTGAGATTTCTCTTCATGTCTTTTGCCCATTTCAGGATTGGATTGTTTGTTTCTTTGCTGTTGAGCTGAATAAGTTCTTTATAGATTTTGGAAACTAGCCCTTTATCTGATAGGTCATTTGCAAATATCTTTTCCCATTCTGCAGGTTGTCTTTTAGTTTTGTTGACTATCCTTTTACCCAGGGCAATATACACGTTTAATGCAATCCCTATCAAAATACCATGGACTTTCTTCAGAGAATTAGAACAAATTATTTTAAGATTTGTGTGGAATCAGAAAAGACCCCGAATAGCCAGGGGAATTTTAAAAAAGAAAACCATATCTGGGGGCATCACAATGCAAGATCTCAGGTTGTGCTACAAAGCTGTGGTCATCAAGACAGTGTGGTCCTGGCACAAAAACAGACACAAAGATCAATGGAACAGAATAGAGAACCCAGAAGTGGACCCTGAACTTTATGGTCTACTAATATTCGACAAAGGAGGAAAGACTATCCACTGGAAGAAAGACAGTCTCTTCAATAAATGGTGCAGGGAAAATTGGACATCCACATGCAGAAGAATGAAACTGGACCACTCTCTTGCACCAGACACAAAGATAAACTCAAAATGGATGAAAGATCTCAATGTGAGACAAGATTCCATCAAAATCCTAGAGGAGAACACAGGCAACACCCTTTTTGAACTCAGCCACAGCAACTCCTTGCAAGATACATCCACAAAGGCAAGAGAAACAAAAGCAAAAATGAACTATTGGGACTTCATCAAGATTAGAAGCTTTTGCACAGCAAAGGACACAGTCAACAAAACTAAAAGACAACCAAAAGGGTTTCAAGTTACACCTAGACAAAACTTTCCAAGTTCGTTGAGGTGAATTACCAAAGGTCGTGAGCTAATGGAAGCCTTGAAGGACAGGGTCATCAACCTATCAATCCAGATGGTTTCAGGTAACCCTGCGAGAAGG
The DNA here is from genome assembly GCF_018345385.1 of Vulpes lagopus. Classification (NCBI taxonomy): domain Eukaryota; kingdom Metazoa; phylum Chordata; class Mammalia; order Carnivora; family Canidae; genus Vulpes; species Vulpes lagopus. The sequence continues at coordinate 134,126,354 of NC_054831.1, forward strand.
GAGGGATATGGCAAAGAATGACTTCCGGGATCCCTGCACACATTGGTACGGTTCTTTTTTTTATTTAAATTCAATTAACATACGGTGTATTATTAGTTTCAGAGGTGGAGTTCAGTGGTTCATCAGCTGGATTTAACACCCAGTGCTCATTACGTTACGTGCCCTCCTAGTGCCCATCACCCGGTTACCCTGTCCCCCCTGCAGCAACCCTCAGTGTATTTCCTGTGGTTAAGAGTCTCTCACGGTTTGTTTCCCTCTCCGACTTTGTCTTGCTTTATTTTTCTGTCCCTTCCCATCCCTTCCCTGTGCTCCTCTGTTTTGTTTCTTAAAATCCACACAAATGTCAATGAGGATGCAGAGAAAGAGGAAGCCTCTTACCCTGCTGGTGGGAATGCAAGCCGGTGCAGCCACTCTGGAAAACAGGATGGAGGTTCCTCAAAAAGTCAAATATACAACCACCCTAGGACCCAGCAATTGCACCGCTAAGTATTTACCCCAGAGATACAAAGGTGATCCGTAGGGGCACCTGCACCCCAGTGTTCACAGCAGCAACATCCACAGTAGCCGAACTATGGAGAGAGCCTGAACGTCCATCGTGATATCTTAGGGTTTTATCTATATATTCTGGAGAAATAGAGAGGCAGAGACACAGGCAGAGGGAGAAGCAGGCTCCACGCAGGGAGCCCAATGCGGGACTCGATCCCAGGACCCCGTGATGAATAGATAAAAAAAGATGTGATCTATACATAGAGAACATTACTCAGCCATCAAAAAAATCTTGTCATTTGCAATGACGTGGATGGAACTAGGGAGCATTATGCTAAGTGAGATAAGTCAGTCAGAGAGGGATACGGCTCTCCAGGCTCCGGCATCAGAACCCTTGGAAGCACCTAGGATCAAGGCTGTGCTGTCAAGTTCCCGACTTCCGAATGTCAACTGCCTCCACTCTAGCCACGTGTGACTCTGAACAAGTTCCTTAATCTGCGGAAAACAGTAGGAGGCGGCCCGAAAGCTGGTTTTAAGGTCGAGCTCATCCACGGGGGGCACAGAGCACGGCCTGGCAGGTGGTGTCGGGCTGACCCATGTGGAATAAGCTCGAGAACACGCGCTGTTCGGACGAACCGGGCTAGTCCCTGCTGTGCTGGGTGCGGCGTGGGGCGCGGGTCGGGGGTCGGGGAGGGTGGGTGGACGCAGGCTTCCTGCAATAGGGTATCGTGGGGCGCCCGGGGGCTCGGGGGCTCGGGGGCTGAGCGGCAGCCTTCGGCCCAGGGCGCGACCCCGGGGTCCTGGGTTCGAGTCCCGCGTCGGGCTTCCCGCGTGGAGCCTGCTCCTCCCTCTGCCTCTCTCTGTGTTTCTCCGGAATAAATAGATAAAACCTTAAACGAGAACAAAAAAGATCGTGAACAAGAGACGGGCTGACGTTCACCGCACACGTTCGAAGCCCCGGAGTCCGGGGGCCCAGCGCCGAGCGCCCCGACCCGCGGCGACGCTGCCTCCCTCGCAACAGAAGCTCCTCCCGGGTCCGCTGAACACGCGAGGCCCCAGCAGGCGCAGCACGTGCTCCCCGCGGTGTGGCCGCGCCGCCGGCTGGGCCGTTAGGAGCCGGGGAGCGGACAGGTGCGGGGGGGGCACTGGCCTTAGCAGGGCGGGAGCGCGGCCCCCGAGCCCCGCCGCGCCCGGACCACGAGACGTGGGGCCCCGCGGTGGGGCCCGGGCCAACAACCGGCTCGCACGCCCCGCCGCTCGGCCCCGGAGCCAGCCCCGCACATGCGCAGTGGCGCCCGGCGCGGCGGCCTCGGAGCTCTCGCGAGACGAGCCCTCAAGCCGGAAACATGGCGCCTCCCAGCCCGCGAGAGCCCGCGGCCCCGGCGGCCACGAGCGCGGCGCAGCCCGACGGGGAGATGGTGCTGCCGGGCTTCCCGGACGCGGACAGCTTCGTGAAGGTGAGCTCCGGGCCCGCGGGGGGCCCCGGCCGCGAGCGGGGGTCCACGGGCGGCTGCCGGCGCCCCCGCGGCCTCTCCGGGCGCAGATCGCACGCGGGCTCCGGGCGGCCCGAGGCCCAGGGCGCGGCGCTCGTCCTCACGTGCGCGCCAAGCCGCGTGGGGGTGTCGGGGGGCTGCCGACCCGGGGCCCCGCGCCCCCGCGCCCCCGGCCGGCCCTCGGCTGCAGCGGGACGCGCGGGGCGGTGTCTCCCCCGGCCCCGCCCCCCAACCCCGTCGGCGCCCCCGCCGCTCCGGCCCCGCCCCCGGCGCCCCAGGTCGGCGCCCTCCACCCCGGCCGCGGCCGGCCCCGCCCCCGGCGCCCCAGGCCCCGCCCCCAGCGCCCCAGGCCCCGCCCCCGCCGCTCCGACCCCGCCCCCAGCGCCCCAGGCCCCGCCCCCGCCGCTCCGACCCCGCCCCCGGCGCCCCAGGCCCCGGCCCTGCCGCTCCGACCCCGCCCCCAGCGCCCCAGGCCCGGGGCGGCCTTGGTCTCCGTGTCCCCAGACGAGGGCCCTCGAGCGGCGCCCCGGGTCCAGGACCCGCCCGTCGGCCCCGCGGTCGCTGCCTCCCTCCGCCTCCCCCCGCCTGCCCCCGCCTCTTAGGAACAAATAAATAACATCTTCAGACAGTAATAGTAGGGCCGGGTCAGGGCGGAGCGTCCACCTGCGTCCCGGGGTCGAGGCCCGCGGCGGCCCCCGCCTGCAGCCTGCCCCCGCCCCCCCGCCCGGGTCCCATCAGTGAGCCACAAAGTCTCTTTTAAAGCAAATAAATCATGAGGATGACTTGCCCGAGACCGAGACCGCAGTCAGCAGTCGCACCTGGACGCCCGCCCGGGCCGCCCCGCCTGCCGCAGCCGCCCTTGCTCGCGCTCCCCCGACTGCGCTCCCCCGACTGCGGAGCCGGAGCCGGAGCCGGAGCCGCACGACCCGGTCGGGCCCCACCGATGCTCAGCCCGAGCCGACCTCACCGTCCAGCACAGTGTGCCGTGTGCGCCACATCTTTTTGTTCTTTAGGTTTAATTCATTTATTCATAAGAGGCACAGAGAGAGAGAGAGAGAGAGAGACCCAGGAGGAGGGAGGAGCCGGCTCCATGCGGGAGCCGGACGCGGGACTCGATCCCGGGACCCAGGGTCAGGCCCTGGGCCGAAGGCGGCTAAACCGCGGGTCCCCGGGCTGCCCGCGTGACTGGGGACGGGTGTTTAGAGCAGCTCGTTTCTCTGGGTTTTGACAGTTTGCTCTTGGGTCGGTGGTGGCAGTGACCAAGGCATCCGGGGGCCTCCCGCAGTTCGGCGACGAGTACGATTTCTACCGAAGTTTTCCTGGCTTCCAGGCATTTTGCGAAACACAGGGAGACAGGTTGCTTCACTGGTGAGTACTGTATATTATTTTCTCATATTGACAGATATAAATACAGAAAAATAGGTAATTTCCCCTGAAATTGGTTCTCTCTTAACTGTATTTTTCTGTGCTATAAAGAGCTATAGGGACACCTCGGTGGCTCAGTTGGTTCATCTGACTCTAGATTTTGGCTCAGGTCGTGAACTCAAGGTTGTGCATTTGACCCCGTTGTCAGGCTCCACACACAGCACAGAATCTGCTTTTCTCCCTCTCCTTCTGCCCCCCTCCTCCTGCAATCACACGTGCTGTACTCTCTCTCTCAAATGAGTCTCAAATCTCAAATAAAAAAAAAGAGCTATAAGATATAAAAACGAGACAGTGGGCTGGCTTAGTACAGCATACGACTCTTGGGATTGAGTCCAAGCCCCTTGTTGGGTGCAGAGAGTACTTAAGAAAAGTAAAATCTTTAAAAAATAAATTAGACAATGTTTATTTGGGAAATGTTTTTTATTTTGATTAGGGGAATGTTATTTGGTAAATTTTGAGCTTAACTTTTTAAAACTATATTATTGACAGGGCCCCTGGGTGGCACAGACAGTTAAGCATCTGCCTTTAGCCCAGATCATGATCCCGGGGTCCTGGGATTGAGTCCCACATCGGGCTCCCTGCTCAAAGGGAAGCCTGCTTCTCCCTCTTCCACTCCCCCTGCGTGTGTTCTTTCTCTCTTTCTCAAGTAAATAAATGAAATCTTTAAAAAAATAAAAATAATAAATATATTGACTTCTGCACCTATTTGTGGACAGTGAATCTTTGAGTTAATGATGGGACTTGAAAGCCTAGGCCAAGATTTCTCTCACTCAGCTTGCAGAACCATGGGTATTAGCTTTTTAATAAGTGTTTGAGGACAGTACACGAATAGTGATTTCGTTTAACTGTTGCATGACAGATTTAGAGCATCTGGGGGCGCCTGGCTGGCTCCGTGGTTGAGCATCTGCCTCCGGCCCAGGGCATGACCCTCGGGGTCCCAGGATCGAGCCCCACATCGGGCTCCCTGCATGGAGCCTGCTTCTCCCTCTGCCTGTGTCTCTGCCTCTCTCTGTGTCTCTCGTGAATAAGTAGATAAAAATCTTTTTTTTTTTTTTTCTTTTTTTTTTTTTTTTTTAAAGCTGTTCTTTTTTTTTTTTTTTTTTTTAATTTTATTTTATTTATGATAGTCACAGAGAGAGAGAGAGAGGCAGAGACACAGGCAGAGGGAGGAGAAGCAGGCTCCACGCACCGGGAGCCCGACATGGGATTCGATCCCGGGTCTCCAGGATCGCGCCCTGGGCCAAAGGCAGGCGCCAAACCGCTGCGCCACCCAGGGATCCCTAGATAAAAATCTTTAAAAAAAAAAAATTAGAGCATCTATTTTAGATTTTATGATAAAGCAATGAATGCAAAGCATATTATTTACATAGTATGATATATTTTTTAGAATTTGAAGGAAGCTTTGAGGTAATTTCTTCCACCCTTTCAATTAACAGATGAAGAAAGGGAGTCTGAGTGAGATTTAGGGAATTGTCCAAGACCACACAACTAGCAATGCTTCTGCTATGACCGTACAGGTTTTATTAGTTTGATCAAAAAGTATCTGGGGAGGTGCACAGTCAGTTAAGCCTCCACCTCTTGAATTTAGCTCAGGTCACGATCTCATGGTTGTGAGATCAAGCCCTGCGTTGGGCTTCACGATCAGTGAGGAGTCTGCTTCAGGTATTCTCTCTCCCTCCTCCTCTGCTCCTCCCCTCCTCTCTCTCATGTGCTGTCTCTCAAACAAATAAATAAGATCTTAAAAAAAAAAAGAAAATAGTGGGAACAGTCGGAGCCCAGCCTTTCAAGCTTTCTCTCAGATTGGGAACAAATGGAATAAAGTATATGAACTAACGTTGGTTTTTCTGTCCTTCCTAGCATGAGTAGGGTAATGCAGTACCACGGGTGTCGAAGCAACATTAAGGACCGAAGTAAAGTGACAGAGTTGGAGGATAAGTTTGATTTACTAGTTGATACCAATGATGTCATTCTGGAAAGAGTGGTGAGTGTTTCATCTTACTCTTGAGATAATTAACAAATAGGGGCTCCTGGCTGGCTCAGTCAGAAGAACAGGTGACACTGGATCTCGGGGCTGTGAGTTTGAGCCCCACGTTGGGCATAGAGATTACTTAAAAATAAAATCCTAAAAAAGAAAACAAATGAAGAGCTTTTACAGTATTAAAATATGGAAAGAAACCGGAACATCCGAGGAAATGACAAGTTTAGCATTTCTTGTTCCAACAACATTCCCTTCCTGACAGCTGGCTGCTTTTTCCCCAACGAAAAAACTACAGTTGTCTCCAGATATGTTACCTCAACCTGTCACCGCTCAGTGGAGGCCTGTTACAAATCTGTGTTCCAGATATGCAAATCCTATTGTATGGCAAGGGAAGAGGCCAACCAAAATATAGTCTTTTTTTTTTTTTTTTACTGTTATCTACAATCTGCTAAACTGCCTGCCTTGTGTGATTGGGAGGAAATGCGCATCATATGATCTAGCTGACTTCTACTGCCTCCTCTAACTCTACAGCAGAACATTATTTACAGAAATACGTAGAGATCATCCAAAATAAAGCTAACCCCCAACCATGCCGGTCCTGCAGATGTTTAAATCATGCTCTCCTGTCCCGTGAAGTCATCTCTTCCACAATCTAAATGCCCACAGGTCTTTCAGCGGTTTCTCATATTTTATGGTTTCAAGTCCTGCCATGTTACTCCTTGTGACCTGGACGCCCAAACCGATACCGCATGTCTGCTTCGATGGGACAGAGTAGATCAGAACACCCTCATTCTCACTCTGGGTACCAGCCTTTTGTGTTGAATAGCTACAGTCTAGGGTCTTTTTCATTCTTTTGGTGGGCCACATCACACTGTAAGTCACTTTTGCTTTGTCAGCCCAACCAAGAGCTGTAAAGGGAGCTGATCAGGGGTGGGCAGTGGCCAGTTTCTGCCCCGTCTTTGAGCAAATAATGCTTTAATTACTTTGGATGACTCTCAGGTATGTGTGTGTGTGTGTGTGTGTGTGTGTGTGTGTATCTGCTAAACATATGTATAATATAATATAGATATAATTAATTAATTAAATATAATTAATATAATATAGTATAATGTAATGTAATATAATATAAAATGTTCTTACATGTCATTCTCTGAATCTGTTTCTTAAGAATTTTAGGTAATTAACTTGTTAAGCCTGAAAGGAAGATGCTAAACCATTATGTCTTCTGCCCTTAGGGTATTTTACTGGATGAGGCATCAGGTGTGAATAAGAATCAACAGCCTGTCCTCCCGGCAGGACTGCAGGTTCCCAAAACAATAGTGTCCAGCTGGAACCGTAAGGTGAGGGCTCCTTTTCAGATTGGCTGGAGCTTCAGACGTCAGCTATATAGTAGGGCCTTTGCCTCTTCTGTTCTGATTTACTGGACACAGAACTGGCCATTGCACAACTTGTTCTCATAAACAGACACGACCTAATTACGTCTTGTCTCCTCTGTACCCCGCGACCTCACATACACATACTTTCTTAAATGAATGCCCACAGAAGGCATAAGTGGGAATTTACTTTTCTAATTCATCAAGTTGCTATGTTATAAACTCCTTGTTGTCACAGGCAGGAGAATATAGCAAAAAAACAAAATCTGAAACTTTTCGATTGCTTCATGCAAAAAACATCGTCCGGCCTCAGCTTAAATTCCGAGAAAAGATCGACAACTCCAACACTCCGTTTCTTCCCAAGATCTTCATCAAGCCCAATGCTCAGAAACCCCTCCCTCAGGGTAAGGCATGCAAACTCTGCCTAAGGACAGAGGAAAACCTCTCCCTCCCACCTTTCTGTCTTCGAAAAGAGCCAGTTAGCCACTTTGTGACGAGTTAAGATGTGAATGTTTTCACCTCTTTTTTGATGGTGGTGTTGTCACTGCTTGGGTCTCCAGCACTCTCGAAAGAAAGGAGAGAGCGCCCACAGGATCGTCCGGAGGACCTGGATGTCCCCCCTGCCCTGGCTGATTTCATCCATCAACAGAGAACGCAGCAGGTGGAGCAGGACATGTAAGTATCTGCTGCTGGAACTTCCTGCTGTGGCTCCTGAACCTTTATGCCACATTCTCACTCGGTTTCATTTTTGTGAAATACATAAATGAAACAAAGAATCTGAGGAATGGGTGATTGCTATCCTTATCCTAATGTGGATCTCTTTGGTAAAACCTCTGGCTTGTGTTCATGGAGGGCCTGCACAAATGGTGTCTTGGGTAACCCTCACTGCACCCCTGGGAAGCAGCCACCACACTCCCCCACTGTATAGAGGCAGAAACAAAACAAAGGGTGCTGACTTCCCATCCAACCAGAACTTGAACCCCAAGTGTTCTTAAAACCGTCCTTCCTCCCCTGCCGCTCTGCCTTTCTTACCGGGTACAACTCATACAGTGAGGGAGGGGCCCGCTCATAAACTCAGCAAGGAAAAGGCAGTTTTCACCGGCAGCATAAGCATCTTAAAAAAAAAAAAAAAGACACTTGCTTAAAGTAGACAAATGGACCTTGCACGAGGGAAAAAGACGGTAAGAACTTTGCTAGTGTTGGTCTTTTCCTCACGCGGAGCCAGAATCGGCCTGAGCAGCATTCCTTCGGGCACAGCTCTGCACCATGAGGCCACAGGCCAAGTGCTAAAGAAATATAGGTGATGAGAGGCAGCCCTGCCCTCAAGGAACTCAGACTTAGGATTTTTCTGCAAGTAGAGACGATAGAGGAACAAAAAAAAAAAATATATATATATATATATATATAGCATTTGGCATCTGCCCCACCCTCTCTCACCACGGGTTGTGTTTTCCAGACCACAAGAAATTGCACGTTGCATGTTTTTGTATCATCCGCAATGACAGCCACGCAGTGTTTTGAAATAGGAGCTCAAATCTTTATAGATGAGTAGAGTTTTAATGATCACATTATAAGCATGAACCAGCATGACCTTTTTTTGATGCCCTTGAATTATTAAAATAATGGTGCTTTTTATAGCAAGAAAATGTTTTCACAATGGTCTCTCCTCCTTTGCTTTTACAGATTGGATTAAAGCATCGTTTCTCCCTGAATCACAGAATTCATCAAAAGGATTTTTCTTTTTGTTTTATTCAGGTTTGCACATCCTTACCAGTATGAACTAGATCACTTCACTCCTCCAGAGTCAGTCCTTCAAAAACCACAACCCCAGGTTAGCACCCAAACTTGGCTTGTGGATGATATCCAAGTAGTCCAGGAAGAATCAAATCAGTGCAATTTTGGCTTTCCTTAAATACCTTTAAAGTAAAAGGTTGCAACCTCGGATCATTTCTTGAATTCCTAATTCATTTTGTGCTTTAGTGAAGGATGATTCATAACGTTCCTCTCTTTTTCTACCTGTGCTTTCATGCTCCAGTTATACAGGCCTGTGGGAGAGACGCCCTGCCATTTTGTGTCCTCCCTGGACGAACTGGTGGAGCTTAATGAAAAGCTCTTGACTTGTCAGGAGTTCGCGGTAGACTTAGAGGTAAGTTGACCTTGAGTGAAATTTTACATTCTCTGTGGGCTCACTCCCACCAGAGGATTATAAAACTGAGACTAGCAGATGCGTGTTTTGGTAAAAATTAGTCGTACAATTTTGCTTTTATAGCCGCCCTCCTGAAATCAGTAAAGGAAAGCCTGGTGTAATCATTTTTCCCTCTTCTCCCCTCTTTCTGGGTTTTAGCACCACTCATACAGGAGCTTCCTGGGGCTGACCTGCCTGATGCAAATCTCCACCCGAACAGAAGATTTCATTGTCGACACCCTGGAGCTTCGAAGCGACATGTACATCCTCAACGAGAGCCTCACAGACCCCACCATCGTTAAGGTCAGCCAGCCTTTTGTAGCTCATTTGTCTGTGCATGAGATTTAAGTGTTGCTCAGTTTACTGAATCATTATTTCAACACAGACCTGGTGAAGTTGAGAGAAATAATTGTAATTTCCTACTTTCCGGTCCCGCACGCTAAAGTGCTTTTATTTCTAAGCCCCAATTAGAGCAGCTTAAGCTGTAGCTCGTTACCACCCGGCGACACGTTACATCATGTTAATGACTACGGCAACGAGCCCAAGCCATCAGGATCCTTTGGACTTAATGACTATCCTTGTAGCTAGTAGAGCTGCCTCCTTAGAATCACTGGCTCTTGGCAGTCTCAGACGTTACGAGTGTGCAGTTAGGAGTGCAGAAGGCCGTTGATCCAAATTAAAAGGAGTTTTTAAAACTGCACCCATCTTAATCCTCCTTCTGGCCTCTAATTCCAATGTTGTAATAACCTAGAGGCAGGGTTTGTTTCAGAGCACAGTGGCCTTGTACACACTGTGCCGCATGGCTCCTGTTTTATCTCCAGGTCTTCCACGGTGCCGATTCAGACATAGAATGGCTACAGAAAGACTTCGGATTGTATGTAGTGAACATGTTTGATACCCATCAGGCAGCGCGCCTGCTCAACCTGGGCCGGCACTCCCTGGACCATCTGCTCAAGCTCTACTGCAGTGTGGAATCGAACAAGCAGTATCAGCTGGCCGACTGGAGAATACGGTGTGTGCTTGGTGGGGAAGTGTGGCCGGCAGCGGGAAGCGTGGGTGCTCACCAGCCTCTCGGCCCCACGGACCTCTGCGCAGGCTGTGACGTTTAGCTGAATCTTGAGTTGAATGTCGCTAGTCTTTCCTGCAGCTGTTTTCAGCAACATAAGCACAACTGGAAGTCTTAGGGTGACCGTGTGGAGTGTGTGCTGGGCTATCACACCGTGCTTCGCGCAAACAGTGGTTGGAAGAGGCGTGCCTTGTCAGTATTTATGTCCCTGTTAGTCTCTCGTTTGACACCCGGATCCCTAGTGGACGGATGGGGGTGTGTGTGGTGATCTCCCAGAGGTCCGAGAGAATTCTAAGGTACATAGGTGATTGCACCTTGTGATGAGTGCATAAGAGCGTGGTGTTCCTGCAACACTTTCTGGAGTTTGGGCTCCACTCGATCACTGTCAGGTGGCTAGCTTCCTCCCCGAGGTTGCAGCTGTCGTATGAAGAAGCCACTCAACTTCCCTCCAGGTCCGCATGCCAGAATTTCTAAAGAGAATCTGATAAAGCAGAAATAGAAAATGAAAATTGACAGAAGTCTAAACGCCAGCCCCTGTTACCGAGCCATTGTCACGTGCCAAGCACTGAGCTAAGAGCTTCAGGGCTGTTGTGCTGGGTGGTCCCACGGCAGCCTGTGAGGTGCCTTTCGTTCCCCAGGTGAGGCAGCTGAGCCCAGAGAGCTTAAGTGACTTGTCCAAGGACAGGTGTGCAGAGCTGAGGTTCAGACTCAGGATGGCAGGGCCTCCCTTTTCAGCCACATTGTTATCCTGCTGCCCTCTCTTCCCAGCTGTGGAAACAATGGCTTGTCACGTTAGATGGAGGGTATACTGATATACCTGTACCATTGGCTGTGGTATCAAAGGGATCATTACGTCGCTGCTCCTCGCAGCAAAATAATTTCCTTTGTTGCAATTCTAGACCTCTGCCTGAGGAAATGCTCAACTACGCCCGAGATGACACCCATTACCTGCTTTACATTTATGATAAAATGAGGCTGGAGCTGTGGGAGCGAGGCAACGAGCAGCCTGTCCAGCTGCAGGTGGTGTGGCAACGCAGCAGGGACATCTGCCTCAAGGTACAGCCTGGCCGGCCACGGCCTCTGTCTCTGACTGGGTCCTCATTCTTTGCTCTGGTCTTTACGTTCCTGAAAAGAGCCAAGTGTTTTGAAGAGCCCAGGGCACAAGCCTGATGCCCATTGATCTTGAATGTCCTGTAATATTTTACAGAAATTCGTCAAACCTCTCTTCACGGATGAGTCCTACCTTGAGCTATACAGGAAGCAGAAAAAGCATCTCAACACACAGCAGTTGACGGCCTTTCAGCTGCTGTTTGCCTGGAGGGATAAAACAGCTCGTAGGGAAGATGAAAGTTACGGGTAAGGGATTAGACATTCTTTTAATATCTGCTCCTAGACCGAGCAGCTCGGGTAACAGGGAAATAAAGGCCTTTTTTCTTTTCGCCATGAAAGTTGGTTACGTTTTCCCTCGGGTTGTAGCCTTTAATGGGGTTTTCTGGCGGAATTTAACGTGATCCCACTGTGTGTTTTGTTCTAGATACGTACTGCCAAACCACATGATGCTAAAGATAGCTGAAGAACTGCCCAAGTGAGCCTGAGAACTGGTAGCTATGTCCCGACTTTCTCAGCGGACAGATTTTATCCTTCAGAATCAGTTTCTCTGATAGTTCTTACCTCAAGGCTATTGACTCAGAGAAGATTAGTGCTCTAAGGAAGTTCACGAGTCCAAGGAATGTAGAATTTCTGCCCTCTGGCTACCCTGTAGGAACTAAACCTGAGCTGCAGCCATTTCAGTGGTTATGCCTCAGATGGGGTTCAGTGTAAATCTGAGCCTCCAGCTCAGAGAGGAAAGGATCTCAGAGTCTCTGAGCTGTAATTTGTTCCAAACCAAGACACCTTAACGATTGTGAATGCTTTTTGGTGTTAATGGAACAATAACTAAAGAATCTAAATTCGTAATCTTCTGTTGACCCCGTTGCAGCACCATGTAGAGCTATGGGGCTCCTCTCCAGCTCTCCCTGCTAGCCGGAGGCGAGCGGCAAGAGGTGTCTACTCCAAGCTTGGTGCAGTAAAGCTCACCTAGAAGCCACTCGCCCAGGCTGCCCTGATAAGAATGTGTTTCCCGGGTCTTCATCTTAGTTGTCGTTCTCTGTTCTCGTCTGGAAACCTCAGGGGACCATGTCCCTAAATGACGAGTTGAATGTGTTCTTTCTTGTCTTCAGGGAACCTCAGGGTATCATAGCTTGCTGTAACCCTGTTCCACCTCTTGTGCGGCAGCAGATCAATGAGATGCATCTTTTAATCCAGCAGGCTCGAGAGATGCCCCTGCTCAAGGTAAGAAGCTTTGCTGCTAAAGGTTCCAGGTCGACAGGCCTGTTCTCTCTGCAGGCACCTGTGGTCTTCTCCATACACGATCTGGTCTCCATTCTAAAAAACCCCGAGAAAATCATAGGGGTTAGGAAAGGCAGTAGACATGTCTTCTTCTTTTTTAATCTTTAAAGATACAAAAAAATAAAAAATAAAAATCTTTAAAGATTTTATTTATTCATTTGAGAGAGAGCACAGGCAGTGGGAGGAGCAGAGGGAGAGGGAGAAGCAGATTCTCCACTGAGCAGGGAGTCTGATGCGGGTCTTGATCCAAAGACCCTGAGATTATGACCTGAGCTGAAAGCAGATACTTAGCCAACTGAGCCACCCAGGCACCCTGACATGTCTTCTTCATGATGGTCAAAAGCTAAACGTACTCCTTGTTACTTTTTTTTTTTTAAGATTTCTTTTATTTACTTATTTTAGAAAAGAATGTACGTGGGTGCACACCATCGAGGAGAATGGGCAGAGGGAAAGGGAAAGAGAATCTCAAGCGAACTGCACTGAGCCTGGAGCCTGACATGGGGCTCAGTCTCACGACCTGGAAGTCATGAGCTGAGCTGAAGTCAAGTCTGGTTGCTTAACTGACTGAGCCACCCAGGCGCCCCATTCCTGCTTGTTTGTTTATGATCTTATCTTCGATAATCCATCATCAAGGAAAGTCTAACGACTAGGCCAGTTAGCCATCCTTTGGAGGCAGTTAATCTGGTGGAATAAAATGGATTGGGGGTCACAGCGCCCGGCTGGTTCACGCAAAAAGGCTGTGCCCCTTGGTCTTGGGGCGAGGAGTCTGAGCTCCACACTGGGTGCAGAGGTTACTTAAATAAACTCGAGGGGCGTCTGTGTGGCTCTGTCAGATAAGTGTCCAACTCTTGATTCTGGCTTAGGTCATGGTCTCAGGGTGGTGAGATTGAGCCCCACGTTGGGCTCTGCTCTCAGCAAGGAGTCAGCTTCTCTCTCTCCCTCCCCTTACCCCCTCCTGCTCCCACTCTGTCTCACTCTAAGATAAACAGTTAAAAAACAAAACAAAAACAACCTTCAAAAAAAGAGTGGAGTGGGGTCTCGGTACCAGGAGCATGTTTTGGAAGCTCTGATGTAAAATGATAAGGTCCCGTGAGTTTGGTGGTCATGGAAATTGAAAGGAAAAGAAGGAAATGAGAAGCACTATCAGAAGAAGGGGTAATGTGACTTAGTAACAGACGTGAAAGTTGCTGCTGGTTTTTTGAGTACTTTGCAAGGTGACTCCAGAACGTTCTCTGAACAGCAAGCAGATTGGAGGATGACAGAAGTGGAGTCAAAGACAACCCACTCCCAACATAAAGCCTAGGTGGCTGGGAAGATAGAGCCTTGGCTAGAAATGGGGAATTCAGGAAGAACTAATTTTATGAAGGAGATGCTAAACCTCCGCAGACTTGGTGAAGGCAGGCTGTGCAGCTCAAAGTCCAGACACGCGTCTCCCCGCACGCGCGGTGCACAGGTGCGACCAGCAGCCTGGGTGCACACGCGCACCTCTGGGGATGGGACTGCGTGCTCGGATAGATTTGCGTGCTTCAATTGGAATTTGGGGGGACAGTTTTTTATTGTGTTGCCCCGGTGGTGATACTGGTGTATAATAAATTGTATTAGCAATTTTTTGAGAGATTATGAATCCAGAAAGACTTAAATCAGTTCCTTTAGGGCGATAAAGAAGAAACTCAGGATATACACATTTCAGTCTTCGTGTTAAACATTGCTTTAAAAAAAAAAAATATTTCTTTTATTCATTCTACAGTTTGGGCAAGTAAAGAGAGAAGCCCTGGTTTCTAGAGGAGACTCTCTTTCAAGCTCTCAGAAATCTGCATTGGGTCTTGTGATAGAGACATTCTTTGATTCATTCTTTGATTCAACAAATAATTGCTGAGCACTACGTGGTTACAGTGCCAGGCACTGTAAGGGATGAAGGGCGGCACAACGTCTGCGGGCTCTTGTAAGGCGCGTCCGCTGGAGGGACGCAGTCTGTGCTGGGGAACTGTGGTCGCCATGTCTAGGCACCTTTCCTCAGATGCTCTTTTGTTTTTCCCCAGTCCGAAGTCGCAAGTGGCGTGAAGAAGAGCGGCCCACTGCCCGGTCCCGAGGTAGAGCGCTGTGTCTGTCGTCTCTGTTCTGAGGGAGGACACTGGTCGGCACCAGGGCGGGATGAGCCCCCTGTCAGAGCCAGCCCCCGGCCGTGCAGCAGAGCTGCCGCATGCTTGCAAGTCTTTCACGAGGCCTTTGGGTTTCTTTTTGCTGCAGAGATTGGAGAATGTTCTCTTTGGACCTCACGACTGCTCCCACGCCTCTTCGGACGGCTACCCTATGATGCCAAGCAACGGTAATGTAGAGGTCTCTGGAATGTCCCGGAAACCGCCTCACGTGCACTCCACGAGGCTTTGACTGTACTGACTTCCATCCCTCTAGGGCCTGTGCCAGCGCAGAAACAGGCAAGCCTCTTCCCCGAGCGAAGAGAAGAGGAGGCCCTGCCAGATACCGGATGCCTCATCGCCACTGCCGTCATCACACTATTTAACGTGAGTGCTAGGGGATGGCGGTGAGGTGACGCAGACCCGTAGGCAGTTACTGGGTTTATCAAACAGGCTGTCTGCCCGGCCTGCTGCATCTGCATTTGAGATTAACGCCAGAAGTAAGAGCCAGCAGCAGTGGGGACAGCCACGGGGACAGATCTGCCAGTGGTCCATGAGAGGCGGGTGGAGGGTTCTCTCAGGAGAAGAAACCCCTGAAGAAGGGTTGACATCTGGACGCTGGCTAATGCCTAGTCGGGAGGAGGGCGTGGGCTGCGGGGACATAGAGGCAGGACCTTCCCTTCCAGCTGCAGGGAAGGCACAGCCCATCCTCAGCCCCTGCTCAACGGGGCTGCGCATCCCTTTACAACACAAGTCAGCGCCTTCTACACGTGCTCAGGCTGAAAAAGAGGAGGCTTTGAAAAGCATTTCTGTACAGCACGGCCGAGTAGGGACAGTGAAGAGCAAGATACGAAGGCGCCAGCACGTGGGTAGAAACGTGTTTCCCGTCCCAAAGAGGGGCTGCGTCATGGTAGACAGTGGCCCCGTCTGGTCCGGGAGCGCGTGTGGCCAACCTGGGCCTAGCTGTGCTCCTGCACTCGGCAGCGGGTGGTGACGGAGCCGTCCGGGTCTGTCCTACCCAGCAGGTGTCTGTCTTGTTTCTGCCAGGGCTTGAACTACGGGCTCCCTACAAGAGGAGGACCAGGGTGCAGTTGTTGGTCAAGATGGGTGGATACTAAAATGACCAGCTTGAAAGGAAAATGCACAGATAAAACTCTGACTAGTGCAAACAACAGATGTGCTAAAGGAAAAATCACAGTTTCTGGAAAGAAAGAGAAGCAGGCATACGATCTGTATGGATAAAGACGCGTATCCAGCTTAGCACGTGTTCACGGGAGAAACAGCTGGTGGTTCAGTAGGTTCCAGGATCACAGGTCACAGCTGGTCCATCGTGCCAGAGCGCGGGGCCAAAGCCAGAAAGGCAAAATGCCACCTGCAAAATGTACTACCCGAGAGTTAACTTTTTTCCCCCACTTAATCGCATACATTTAGATGGGGCCTTGCTTCGGTAATTCCTGAGCAGAGAAGTCCGGGAGCTTTAACTGGGCCAACGAGGTGCCCGGCAGCTCAAGATACGAGCGTGAGCTTTGGGCTGCATGAGCATGGGAGCGCTGTGCTTGGGTGTCCTGTGCTGTGTGGCAGGACTGTCGCCACGGAGAAAGCAGAAGGAAAGCACGTTCTGAACCCAGTTGGAAGCAACACCCGGTTGCCTGATTTTACTGATTCCCCATCATGGCTTCTGATTTTTAATTTGCAAGTGTCTGCTTACAACCTCAAGTTCTAGAGCCACCCAGACCTGGTTTCAGTCTTCATCCTGCCCCGTTAGCTCTCAGGCTCTGCAAGACATGACCACACTGTGCCTCAGTTTCCTCATCTGTAAGACGGGGAGAATAATACCACACACCTCATATGATGTAAGGGCACCCTGAGAATTCGCTGGTTCAATAAATGTGCTAAGACGCCTTCCTGCGTGCTGGCCCACGCTGCCAGAGGGCCCCTACGTGTGAGAGGCCCGAAGAGTGGCGGTTCTGCTGCCGCCACGAGGATTCCGCGGCTTCCGTCGTAAAGCCACTCGGCGGTCGCGGTGATAAGTTGGTCCTTTTCTGCCCGTCCCTGCAGGAACCCAGTGCCGAGGAGAGCGGGAAGAGCCCGTTGACAGCTGCACAGAAGAAAGCCCGGAACATAATGGAGTCCTTCGAGAATCCGTTTAAGATGGTGAGGGGCGCTGTGTGCCGGGGCTGACGGGGGCCCGGCCTTCTGCGGCTCGTGGCGCCTCCTGCCCGGAACAGCAGCCGGGAGCCCTGGAGGGGGAGCTTCTGGGCCCGGCGTGTCGGCTGCGCCTGGTGTCCGGGTGGGGACGGAGTCGGGGTCCTCTAAGACGAAAGCTGCAAGGACGCCCCTCGGGTGCCCGGAGCCGTGGCCGCGCCGACGCACGGACCAGGCCTCCCACGCGCAGCCCCAGGAAACCCCGTCCGGGGCCTGCGGCGTTTCAGTGACCGTTTCCTTCCATTCCTCCAGTTCCTGCCTTCCCTCGAGCACCGCGCTCACATTTCTCAGGCGGCAAAGTTTGATCCTTCGTCAAAAATCTATGAAGTAAGTGGATTTGTCACCCTTTCCGAGAGGGACTTTCTAAGACGAGGGGACTCCTTGATTATCTGAACCAGGTCTCTGTTAAGCCCATCCTGAACCTCCTGAAGAGGAACACAAAAGACACTTCACGTATAAATATATAGAGACATATGTGAGCAGCGTTTCTTTTTTTACTTTAAAGATTTTATTTATTCATGAGAGACACAGGGAGACGCACAGACACAGGCCGAGGGAGACGCAGGCTCCCTGCAGGGAGCCCGACGCGGGACTCGATCCCGGGACTCCAGGATCACGGCCCGGGCCAAAGGTGGTTGCTCAACCACTGAGCCACCCGGGTGTCCCGATAATGTTTTGAGGGGGGGGGAGGCCAGAACTTTATTCTGATTTTCAGAAGCATTTGGGAACCTGAACGGGCCTTTGGTTTTTGTGTTTGGCTTTTCATGGAAGTTTAGCCTCCGTGCGTAGGCGTCCCGTGTCGGGCTGGACGTTCCAGTGTTCTTAGGGCTCTCAGGTGACAGCTTACGTGTTAAACACTCTGTCTTCTGTTGTTGGTTGGTTTTCGCAGCATCATGAATAAGAATAAGGAAACCCCTTCCCCGGAGCCCCGTGAGATGTTCCTGGGGGCCCGCGTGCTAGTCGTTAGCCTTCCTGCGGGAAGTGCCTGCTCGGGTCGGGTGGGGCCTGGCTCCCGCTGCCCGACGCTCTCTCCTGAGGCAGCAAGTGCAGGCGGAACCGCACGGGCCTCCCGGGCCTCCCGTGCTAGTGTTAGCCTGTTGTCTTCAGCGGTGGGGAGTCCAGTGGATTTTTTGCCTCCTTTCTCCCCCGCTGGCTGTGGCCCGCTCCCAGGCACACCTTCCCACGCCAGCCGTCGTATCTGTGAGCTGCGTTCTAACACCGCAGCCAAGGGGGCTATCCCGGCAGCACTCTCGCCCTGAGAAGTCCTGCCTTGGAGCAGCTCTACCGTCTGCTAACCGTGTCCCGGCAGAACGCAGCTTCTCAGAGCCTGTTTCCGTCTCAAAGTGGGGGTGACGATAATGCCTTGTTCCCGGGATCATAGAAGGGACTGGGTGAGAGGATGAGCAGGAAGGCGTCCGGCCCTGTGCCGGGAATACTGTGTTGCTTTGTCCTCTTGATCAGTATTTTATAAAAGCCAGCAGGAGATTTTACTTTTTGTGCCCTCAGACTTGGAATGTGTGGCTTGGAGTGTGCGTGGCTGCTAGGTTAGCACGCCCGGCATCGCCTCGTTAAAAAAATGAAGCATCCCTGGGCGGCTGAGTTTTGGAGTGTTTTTGCTTTGTTTGTTTTCATTGTAGATCAGCAACCGTTGGAAGCTGGCGAGCCAGGTACAGGTACACAAGGAACCTAAAGAAACTGCCAAGGAGAAGGCAGCGGAGCAAACAGGTAGCACTCGATTTCTTGCGACTGAGCCCATCGGAGTGTCTGTCGGAGGACGGGCCTCGTACATCCTTCTGTTTGTTCCACAAAGTGCCGGTGTGACGGGGCAAAGCACAGTCCCTGCCCCGTGCGCTGGCCTCTTCCTGGGGGATAGGGTCAGGGACCCGTGGTGTACGTTGCCCAGACGGCGCTTCCGCAGGGAGCGGGGTAGGAAGTGCTCAGGGCGGGCATGAGGCCCGGTGGCTGCTTCCACGTGGCGTTTACAGAAGTGGGTCTGATAATGTGACAGTCGCAAGGACCGCGGCTTCTAGGGGAAGAGTGCTCCATCCTGTGGGCCCACCGAGTGTAAGGCCTGTGGTGGTTCCTCGCTGTGCGTGCGCAGAGGGTGCCCCGGGGGACAGTGTGGCTGCCGGGGGCACAGGACCCGGTGCCGGGACGCAGCAACTCTGCGCTCAACTCTGAGCGGGTTGGGAAGCTGTGGAGGGTTTGAGTGGAGCAGTGACAGGCACTGAGCTTCAGAAAGGCCCCTTGGGGACCGTGGAGGGTCCAGCAAAGAGGGCGAGGGCGGGAGGCCAGGTGAGGGCCTCTGTTGGGCAGCGTGGTAGCAGAGGTGGTGAGAGGTGGCCCGAAGCCGATGGGCCCCATGGTGACACTGACAGCGCGTGAGGACCGATTGGCGTGTGGCCCAGGGGAGGAAGGGGCAGCGTGGGGGCCAGAAGGGCTGGTCCTGAGCCACTAGACGGGGTGGCCGGCCGCAGAGTGAGCGCGCCCAAGAGCCCGCTGGGGAAGTGGTTTTGTTCTGGTCCTTGGTGCGTTTTGGTTGCTGTCCCTCTGAAAGGTCCTGGGAGAGGCACCACCGGGCTGGCCGTGTCCGGTTTGGGTTCCCGGGGTGGGGGCGGGGGCGGGGGGGTGCCCCGGCCAGGTGAGGGGGGAGGCTTGGCTGCTGGGGGCCGCAGCTCCATGGACCCTGCTCTCTTGCAGCCGCCCGGGACCAGGCCAAGGAAGAGTACAGGGCGACCGTGGAGCAGGCCGTGTCGGTCCGACAGCAGGCTGCCGTACGTGCTGGCTCCTCTGCTTTTTCTTTTGAGAAAGGAGTTGCCCCTAGTCCCGGTCAGGATTTTCCCCACGCATCAGGAGGGCTTCCCTGCACTTCAAAATAACGCTTATTCGTCTTTCTAGCTCCTCTTGGTTATCAGTCGGTGCCTCCTCATTCCCCTCAAAAAAGATTACATCCGAGCTCCCCTTAGGGGATTTGTTTTGCTGGATTTATAGTAAATAGACCGTCCCCCTGACTCTGGTAGGAGACAAGGGACCGAAGCTCGTTAGTGGCCAAGCCCGTTGTGCGTCCCGCTCTGCCCCGCATGTGTCCCGTTCTCCCTGGATTGCGTAGCCCCTGCCTGTCAATGACCTGGTGTCCTTCTCCCGCGAGGAGCTTGTCCCACCTGGCACCAGCCCCGCCCAGCTCTCGGCCGCCAGCACCCTCTCCCTGTCCGCGAGCCCACAGGTGCCAGCACGGCAGGCAGGTGACCCCCTAGTGGTGCGCAGGCCTGGGGGCTCGCAGGCCTGTCCCCTCCACGCCCGTGCTTCCTTCCCGCGGTGTGTTCCCACCTACAGCTAGAAAGTGCCGCCAAGAAGAGGGAGCGAACCACAAGTGACCCGAGGACCACAGAACAGAAACAAGAGAAGAAACGACTCAAAACTGCTAAGAAGCCCAAAGACCCAGATCCACCAGAAAAAGATTTCACCCCTTACGACTACAGCAAGTCGGACTTCAAGGCTTTTGCTGGTGAGGCCGGGACTGGTGCCCTTTAAGGAGTGTCGGGCCGTGTGGGGGCGGGGAAGCTGGGAGTGAAGACGGCAGGATTAGGCACCCGCAGGCAGGATTAGGCACCCGCACCGCACCCGCACCCGCACCCGCACCGCGCAGCCGAGGGCAGGCAGGGCTCACCAGGGCTCACCAGGGCTCGCACCGTCCAGGGAACGCGGGGCCGGACAGAAGGCACCGCCCATGGCGCCCTGCGCTGGAGCTAAGTCGCAGTAGCCACCCTGGTAGTCGAGCAAGGTGCTGTCCTTTCCAGTAGTGACTCCTGTGTCCTCACGGTAGCTTGTGCCCAGAAACGCGTTTTCTCAGACAAACACGGCAGAGAGTTACCTGAAGAAACCTGATGCCCGGGAGGTGCTCCGTGGTCCCTTAGCCCTGAGTCCACCCACCTTGGAGGAGCCCCTGTCTGGAGGACAGGGGGGGCAGGGCAGGACTGTGTTGGGGGCCCGGTGACTGCCAGTGGCACGGAATGGCCTGCGTGCAGGGACCAGCACGGATGTCCCTGGAGTAAGAGGAGCTGGCGCTTTAGCACCCGCCCTGCGCGGAGATAGACCGTGACAGACGAGCCTGCTGCAGGCACTGCCTTCGGGACGGAGCCCACGACACGTGATCCGCGTCAGCCTAAGTCCCTCGCGGGGGCGCGTGTGCCTGCCCAGCAGTCGGCCTCGCTGCGCTCACTGGTATCGCCTCTCTTACCTTCCAGGAAACAGCAAGTCCAAACCTTCTTCCCAGTTTGATCCAAATAAGGAGGCCCAGCCCGGCAGGGTAAGAAACATGCCCGACACGTACAATTAAGGACGTCGTGTATGTCAGCCGTGCGTTGCCTAAAAATTCAGAAACAAAATACAAGTTGCCACTAAAGAGAAAAGAAACCCGTGAGAACTGCCACCTGCTCGCGTGCCCGCGGTGCTTTTCCCCTCTTCCTCAGCCGGGGAGGATGTCCCCCTCTGCACATCCTTTCCCTCCCGTCACCTGTCCCCAGTACGCGCAATACCCATCAGCTATCCCAGCAGTAAAAAGGAACCTGAAGGGCTGTGAAGGCGGGTGTGTGGCTTGCACGGCTGTTTTCTGTCTGCTACCAGGGGATTACAGCTGCAGGCCACACACCCTAGTCGGCGCCCGCACAGGCCTGCATCTGCCCCCGTGGGCGTTGCTGCCGGTCGGAGCCAAGTGTGGCCGCAGGTTTGGCTTGCGGAGGCTGAGGCGTGCGTGGAGCCCTGTTCCCAGCAGTAGCTCCTCCTGACGGCCCAACCTTCAGAAGCGCCCAGAAACGTCCATTTGCAAGAAAACCAGTCACACCGGTGGCGCCGGAGTCTTGACGGGCCAGCTGGGCGCATGTGTGTTTCCCCTGTGTCCTGTGGTCAGGTTGTCACTGGGCCCAAATGGCTTATCTTTTTCAGAAATGCGCCGCACCCAAAAAACTTAAACAGTCGGGAAACAAAAGCATGTCCTTTCCAACCGGAAAGTCCGACAGGTACGTGGTGGAGGCCAGCGCGGCCCCGCGGACCCAGACGCCCCCTGTCACTCTGGGAGCTGAGGCAGGCGGAGGGGAGGGCCTTGCCGAGCGCCACCCCCGACCGTCGCCGCGTCCCAGGACGCGGACCCGTCACTCACTTAGGCTCAGAGCTTTCCCAGCCCTGCCCGTGTCTGAGGAATGAGGGCAAAGCTCAGTAAGTAAATGCGGGTTGACATTTAAGAATATTTCCATTAAAAACATGAAACCCGCATCCTCGGGGCAAAGCCTGGAGTCGAGGACTCACCCCTAGGGTGTGGCCTGCGGAGGAGGGAAACCGCCCTTAGATCTGTGGGGCAGCCCCGCTCCGGGGGCTCCGGGGCCCCAGGGCACTTCCCCAGCGCACTCCGTCCGGGTGTGGGGGTCACGCCGCCGCCCAGCCCCCTTCTGCAGGAGCCCGAACGCACGATGCCTCCCTCCGCGGTTGTGGGTTAGTAAGGTTCGGGCACTTTGTAAACGAGCCGAGAATAAGCCTCCAGCCAAACTGGAAGACGTGACTCTTGTTTTCCCGCTGTCTCTGCAGGGGTTTCAGGCACAGTTGGCCAAAGAGATAGTGTTGGAGGAGACCCTTGGAGTTCCCCAGTGGACCGGAAGCACCACATGGTGGTGCTGGTTTTGTACAGACTCATTTTTAAGCCATTAAAAATAATTCTTACTGGAAGAAGGGGGATTCCTGACTTTTCCTTTGCTGCCACCACAGTCCCGGCAGGAGAGGACAGACCCCACCCTGTTCAGGTCGCCTCTTCAGTTGCCTGTGGGTAAGTGTGCCCTTGAGGACACTGCGATCTCTGGAGAAATCCAGGGTCTCGGAAGGGCGCGTCCACGAGGCGGGAGCACGGACTCTCCGTTGTCAGGATGTCAGGGCGGCCTGTCACGTGCCTTCAGGTCCTGCCAGTGAAGCCACAAGGTACAAAGCCCCAGAGGATTTCCTGGTGGAGCTCTAGAGCCGGCTGTGGCCTCCAGAGGGCCGGCCCTCCTCCCTGTTCCTGTCTCGCTCCCTTTTGCTTTTTTTTTTTTTTTTTTTTAATTTTTATTTATTTATGATGGGCACACAGTGAGAGAGAAAGAGAGAGGGGCAGAGACATAGTCAGAGGGAGAAGCAGGCTCCATGCACCGGGAGCCTGACCTGGGATTCGATCCCGCGTCTCCAGGATCACGCCCCGGGCCAAAGGCAGGCGCTAAACCGCTGCGCCACCCAGGGATCCCCTCCCTTTTGCTTTTAACATTGTTTTTCCCAATTAAAAAAGTAATAGCACATTCGCTGTAGGAAATGAGGAGAAGAGAAGAACCGCGGCATCTGTGGTCCCGCCGCGCCGAGGGCAGCGTTCACACTCTGGTGTCCGCGCTTTGTACCACGCGTATTTTCGTTTCTGAACTGGGGTGTCTGTTTCTACAGGTTTTCACTTCCCAAGGTTCTGCCTTTTCTCATCCCAAAATTCACTCCAGCCCCACCACCATTTTTGAGCACGTGGGTTTCCATTGTGGTGTCCTTCGTAGTAACGAGGCACGGAGCTTGTTCAGGATTCCAGGACTTTAACCCTGGGAGGGCTCTTGAAGCCAGAAAGCACAAAGTGATGCCGTTAGTTTTGTTTTCACAGACACTTAACGTATTTTCTCAGAAGCTTTTCCCACAGATGAGTGAGGGCTGCTGTGCGTGCAGTGCCCTGGGGGGCAGGGGTCCCGCCGGCGCCCTGCTGCCAGCGAGCAGCCCAGGCCCAACACGGGCTGCAGTTTGGACTAGTCAGGACTAGACGGTTGCAACGGACAGAAAAGCCAGACTCTCGGTGACTTAGCAAAGCAGATGTTTTTCTTCTCTCTTCAGTCTCAGTCCAGAGCTAGTGTGGCCGCTGGCAGTTCCCACTCTGGCTTGTTCCATTTCTGTCCACACCTGGAACCCGGGGCACCCACCTCATGGGCTAGGTAGCTGGCCTAGCTCCGTCCATCACATCCACATTCCATTCAGCTGGAAGGAAGGAAGGAGGAGATGCGCACCTGCTCTCCCTTTAAAAGGACGCAGCCCGGGCGGCCCAGCGGTTTAGTGCCGCCTCCAGCCCAGGGCCTGATCCTGGGGTCCCGGGATCGAGTCCCACGTCGGGCTCCCTGCGTGGAGCCTGCTCCTCCCTCTGCCTGTGTCTCTGCCTCTATCTCTGTGTCGCTCATGAATAAATAAAGAAAATCTTAAAAAAAAAAAAAAAAAAAAAAGGATGCAGCCTGTTTGCACTTCCGTGGGCCAGCGCATAGTCACGTACCAGGCAGAGGCTGCTGAGAAAGTCATTTCAGTGTCCATGAGCCCCTCTGGGCCCAAGGTTCTGGTACAGAATTTGGAGAGAAGAGACATGGAGGCACAATAAGCCGTCTGCCCCCAAGATGGCAGAGTCCCTGCTAGATTTTAAAAAAAAAAAAAAAGGACAGATGGGAATTTTTAAGAGTGAGAAATGGTTTTCTCCTGTGATGGCCTGAGGAGGCTTCATGAAAGGTCCGTCTGGGTTGGACCTTGACGAGCAGGGGAGAAAATCCAGAGGACCTTGTCATTACTGCCACTCAAGAGTGTGGACTCTGCCAGAGACCTGGCGGGAGCTGCTTCAGAAGGCGGAAGCCCGGGCCCCACCCCACCCCTGCCAGGGGATGGCGGCACCGGGGCCCCGGGAGCCGGGCCGTGCACGCTGTGCCGTTGGCAGGACTCGGGGAGCCTCCAGAGTGGGGCCGGCCGTGTGCCCCGGGCCCTGCTGAGCAGCCCTGGCCGGAGGTGACACAAGCGCAAGGAGACCGCGTGTTCAGTTTCTTACAGAGGTTAGGGGATTCCTTGTCCTTAGTTGTTGGTTTCTTCTCCCTGAAGATTTGAGTTAGTTATTCACGGCAGACACCGAGAGAGAGAGGCAGAGACCCAGGCAGAGAGAGGAGCAGGCTCCCTGCGGGGAGCCCGACGTGGGACTCGATCCCGGGACCCCAGGATCACGCCCTGGGCCGAAGGCAGACGCTCAACTGCTGAGCCACCAGGCACCCCATTTTTTGTCCTTTGTTTGGAGTTTGCCCTTACTCGTTTTGTCTCCGTGGCAGTGTTTTGTGTTTTTTTTTTTTTTAATTTTTTATTTTATTTATGATAGTCACCGAGAGAGAGAGAGAGGCAGAGACAGGCAGAGGGAGAAGCAGGCTCCCTGCATGGACCCCGATGCGGGACTCGATCCTGGGTCTCCAGGATCTCCGCGGCAGTGTTTTGTGTTTGTTTTATAAAATGATGGGAGCCATGGACAGTGCTAGGTGAGGCCTTTCTAAATGTCTTTCCTTGCAAAGGGAAGAGTCGGCAAACTGATGTCGGTCCCCAGATGGGTCTTTGACATGTTCCTGGCCCCTGAAACCCGAAGTCCAGGACGGCTGAACCACGGGATGGAGACGAGCCTTGGGGACGTTTGGAGACGAGCTGTAGGGCCTCACGGGAGTTCCAAGCCCGGGGAGAGCGCCTGGATCCCGAGGCCCTGGGAGAGGGGTGCGGAGTCCGCGCGCTGGAGGCGGACGGAGACCGCGAGGGCCTCTGCCCACCGGGGCGCGGTGCCTCGGCTCTGCCACAAGCGTTTTCACCAAGTCCCGCCGCGCAGTGGCCAGGCTGAGCGCCGCCGGCCCGGCCGAACACGGCGCTCGGCGCCAGCTGCTGGAGTCTCCCCGTGACCGACACCCACGCCCGCCCCCCTCCCGTCGCTAAGTCCCCACGCACTGACAGGTTGGGGTGCTGACCGCGGCCTCACGACTCCGCCTTCGCTGCGCGTGGGTCTGAACTCGGGGAGGCGTCCCCTTCCGCCTTGGTTGCCTCCGAGTCCGCCGTGAGTGTCACTGGGCTGTGGTGGGAGGCTCGGCTGCTCCTGGCACAACCATAGGCTTCTGCTCCTTGTGATCAGAAGTCGAGTGACATGTACGGGATCGTGGCCCTGTACATCTAGGGACTTTCTGCCAGGACTTTTCTTCAGGGTCTTTGTTTTCTTTGGACTCGGGAGGTCTGAGCCACTGCTGACACCGTCCTAGAGATCCCGTTCCCTGTTGGTGTGGAGGCCAAAACCGCGGCTTCACTCCTGCAGGACGGCGTAAGGTGTCATTTATGGTCCTCCTCTCCCGAGCAGGGACATGCTGGAGCAGCTGTGTTCAGCTTGCAAGAGGAGTGGGATGGACTCGGTCTCCCACTGCCCCCCACCCCCACCCTGCTGTGGGGCCACCCCGGAATGCCAGGGCCCGCCTGGGCTCAGCTGTGCAGTCCCTGGAAAGCCAAGGCAGCTGACTACAAGGTGCCGGGACCAGCGCCCGGGCCTCCAGCACCAGCTCAGCCTGTCCGCCGGCGCTCGCCCCGGACACCATCCCAGCCTCCTGGAGCTTACAGTCTGGCTGGGGACGCAGCGGCCAACAGCCCGTCACAGCTCAGAGGGGTCAGTGTCTTGAGGCGGAAGTACAGGCTGTGATGCAAACACCCTGAGGCAAGTAAGTGTGGGACTGAAGCGGGACAGGCCTGCGGGAACTGGGCAGGGGGGCTGTGTCCTACCTGAATGACCCGGCTCGGAAAACAGCCTCGTGTGGGGCCTGTGCTAGTGGCTCTTTTATTGTCCTGGCTCCCCTTCCCGTAACAGCAGCTTAGCTCCAGCAGGATACGCTGCAGCTGTGAGCCCGGGGTTCGCACTCACCCACACCGCGTGTAGTCGGGGCTCACGGGGACGGCTTCCCGCCTCCAGGTGCAGTCCGTCCTGTCCCCGTCCCCGTCCCGTCCCCGTCCCTGTCCCGTTCCCGTCCCCAACCCATCCCGTCCCCGTCCCTGTCCCATCCCCGTCGCCGTCCCGTCCCCGTCTGGTCCCCGTCCCCGACGCCGTCCCCGTCCCGTCCCTGTCCCGTCCCTGTCCCGTCCCGTCGCCATCCCTGTCCCGTCCCGCCCCCGTCCGGTTCCCGTCCCCGTCCCGTCCCCGTCCCGTCCCCGTCCCGTCCCTGTCCCGTCCCGCCCCCGTCCGGTTCCCGTCCCCGTCCCGTCCCCGACGCCGTCCCTGTCGCCGTCCCCGTCCCGTCCCCGTCCCGTCCCCGTCCCGTCGCCATCCCTGTCCCGTCCCGCCCCCGTCCCGTCCCCGTCCCCGTCCCGTCCCCGTCCCCGTCCCGTCCCCGTTCCCGTCCCGTCCCCGTCCCGTCCCCGTTCCCGTCCCCGTCCCGTCCCCGTCCCGTCCCGTCCCCGTCCCCGTCCCGTCCCCGTCCCCGTCCCGTCCCCGTTCCCGTTCCCGTCCCCGTCCCCGTCCCGTCCCCGTCCCCGTCCCGTCCCCGTCCCCGTCCCGTCCCCGTCCCCGTCTCGTCCCCGTCCCCGTCCGCGCCGTCCCGCAGCTCACGCCCGGCGTCTCCCTCCCCCGGCGCGGGCGACGGCGCGTGCAGAGCCGTGGACCTTGGTGCCGGTGGTCAGCGAGCGGGCGGATTCCGAGGCGGCTGCGCACTGTCCTGAGAGCAGCACGTTCCCGCCCACCCTCCAAAGGCGACGCCGTTTCTAGAATAAAAAAAATAAAAAATAAAAAATAAAAAAGCCCCGCGCGCCCGGCTCCCGCGTCTGGACGTGCCTGCGCCGGCCCCTTCCGGGCGCCGCTGGTAAATATAGAAACGGGGGGCGGGGGCGGGCGCGCTCGGGGCGGGCGGGGCGGGGGCGCTCGGGGCGGGGCGGGGGCGCCCAGGGCGCGGCGGCCGCTCGCGGGCAGGCCCCGGCGGCAGCGGCGCGGCCCGGCCCGGCCCCACGTGGCCCCGGAGCCGCACTAGCCTGCTGCCGCCACGACCGCCCGCGCAGCCGCCGAGCCCCGCCGGCCAATGGGCGCGCGCCGGACGCCGGGGGGCGGGGCCTCGGCGGCGCCGCGCGCCCGCGCCCGCGCGCCCATTGGCGGAGCGCGCCCGGCCCCGCCCCCGCCGAGGCCCCGCCCCGCGCGCCCGGGTTAGGTTGCGGCTCGGGCGGCGGGCGGAGCTGCCCCGTTGTGCTGCGGCTCCGCGCGGCCTGCACCCGGGCCCGCCGCCGCCGCCGCCGCCATGGAGCCCCGCCCCGACGGCCCCGCCGGCCTCGGCCCCGCCGACATCCACGAGGGCTGGTTCCGCGAGACGTGCAGCCTGTGGCCCGGCCAGGCCCTGTCGCTGCAGGTGGAGCAGCTGCTGCACCACCAGCGCTCGCGGTACCAGGACATCCTCGTCTTCCGCAGGTACCGCCCGCCCGGCCCCGCCCGCCCCGGCCCCGGCCCCGGCCCCCGCCCGCCCCGGCCCGGCCCGCAGCTCCGTCGGGCTCCGGCTCCGGCCCCCGCCCCCCGCCCCCCGCGGCCCCGGCCCCGGCCCCCGCCCCGGCCCCGAGCTCGGGCGGCCCCGGCGGGAGCACAGCGCACCCCGCCGGCCCCACGCGCCGCGCTCCACGTGTCGGCCCCGGACACGTCAGTCGGACCCGCCCCGCCGCCCGCCACGTGTCCGCGGGGCCTGGTGCGGGCCGGTGCGGGCCGGTGCGGGCCTGGTGCGGGCCTGGTGCGGGCCCGGCCCGACTGTCGCTCGCCCGCAGCAAGAGCTACGGGAACGTGCTGGTGCTGGACGGCGTGATCCAGTGCACCGAGCGGGACGAGTTCTCGTACCAGGAGATGATCGCCAACCTGCCGCTGTGCAGCCACCCCGACCCCCGCAAGGTACCGGCCGGCGGGGGGGAGCCCGGGGGGGGGGGGGCCGGGCGCCTCCGACTGACCCAGCCCGTCCCAGGTGCTGATCATCGGCGGCGGCGACGGGGGCGTCCTGCGGGAGGTGCTGAAGCACTCGTCGGTGGAGTCGGTGGTGCAGTGCGAGATCGACGAGGTGAGGCGCCGGGGGCAAAGCCGCGTCCTGCCCCAGGGGCGGCCACTCCGGTCCGTGGCTCGGCCTCTTTGTTCGCCTCGGAGGCACGTTGGGAGGATTCGCTGGGGCCTGGTGCGCAGTCGGCATGGCCCGGCCGGTCCCTGGTGCGACCCCGCGGGGTTGTCGGGGAGGCGCCGGGCCTGCCCGTGCCACGCGTGGGCTTTTAATGAGCATCTGTTCCGTGGCAGCCAGTGCCCAGGGCGCGGGGTACAGTGTGAACAGCCAGGTCCAGTCGCTGCACCGGTCCCTGGACGTGATGGGCCCATAAGGGCGAGCCCGGGCAAAGGCACAGAGGGCCCAGGGCTCAGGGGTGAAGGCGGGACAGTGCACAGCTCAGGGGGTGGCAGGTGGTCTCAGCGAGGCCTGGATGAGAAGCAGGTGACCGTGGGCGGCCGGAAGGTCCTCCTCCCTCTGACGCAGCCAGAAAGTCACTGGGAAGGGACAGGTGGGCGGTGGGAGCCGGTTGCCACAAACCGTTGGCTTGCCCGAGTGGGTGGGCCGTGGGGGCGGCTGCGGGTCCCCCCAGGCCCAGCCGGGTCCCTCCTCCGTCCCCAGGACGTCATCCAGGTCTCTAAGAAGTTCCTGCCGGGCATGGCCGTGGGCTACTCCAGCTCCAAGCTGACCCTACACGTGGGCGACGGTTTTGAGTTCATGAAGCAGAACCAGGATGCCTTTGACGTCATCATCACGGACTCGTCAGACCCCATGGGTGAGCGGGGCCGGCCTTCCCTCTGCGCCCACAGTGGACAACAGACGGCCCAGAGCCAGAGCTGTGCCTTCCCATCCCTGCTGTGTGGCCAGCCCCAGACGCAGCCCAGCCGAGGGGGGAGTGCACACCACCTCCCCAAGGTCACACATTGATGGGGGACGGGGGGCTCTGGCCGTGGCCCACCGAGGCCCCAGCTTCCTCTCCAGTCTCCTCTCTGCTCTTAATAGGCAGCATCGGAGCGCAGGTGGGAACTAGTCCCCACCCAGGGCCCAGGGTGGACAGTCCCTGACACCTGAGGAAACCCCGGGAATGGGATGGAAGCATGGAGCCCCCCAGGCAGCGGCCAGTGGACCCCCCTGCGCTCCTCCCAAGCGCCCCCTTGGTGGTCGGTTTCTGAATCCACAGAGCAGGACGCAAATCCCGGCCCTGCCCCTGTGGCAGCCGCGTGGGTCTGTTGTGGGGCAACAGCGTGTTCACTGTCCCTTGTCCCTCCCGCCGCAGGCCCTGCAGAAAGTCTCTTCAAGGAGTCCTATTACCAGCTCATGAAGACAGCCCTCAAGGACAACGGCGTCCTCTGCTGCCAGGGTGAGCGGGCTGGGGGGGCGTGAGCGGTGGGGACGGGCTGGGGGCACACGGTGGGGGGAATGGGGGTGCTGACTGGGGGTGAGCAGGATGGGATGGGACAGGCTGGGGATGAGCTAGGGGGACACAGGGTGGGGGGACGGGCTGGGGGACAGGCTGGGGGTGAGCGGGCTGGGGGGCGCGGGCCTGCAGCCTGGGAGAGGAGGGGCGGGTGGCTGGCGCTCAGGCCCCTGCTCCCGCAGGCGAGTGTCAGTGGCTGCACCTGGACCTCATCAAGCAGATGCGGCAGTTCTGCAAGTCGCTCTTCCCCGTGGTGGCCTACGCCTACTGCACCATCCCCACCTACCCCAGCGGCCAGATAGGCTTCATGCTGTGCAGCAAAAACCCGGTGAGCTGGGCGCCCTCCTGGGGCCGGGAGGGGACTGGGTGGGCGCCGGAAGCGCCCCCCTGATGGCCGCGTGCCCCGCCCCAGAGCACCGACTTCCAGAAGCCCGTGCAGCAGCTGACACAGAAGCAGGTGGAACAGATGCAGCTGAAGTACTACAACTCCGATGTGCACCAGGCGGCCTTCGTCCTGCCTGAGTTCGCCCGCAAGGTGGGCCACGGCGGGGCGGGGCAGGGGACCCGGGGCCCCCCGAGGGCCCACCTGAGCCCTCACGCGGCCCGGCGTCCTCCTGATGAGGCTCTGTGTCCCCCCAGGCCCTGAACGACGTGAGCTGAGCCCGGGCGCCGCTGCCCGCGCTGCGCGGGAGCCTCCGGGGTGCTGTGCGCCTCGAGCCCTGGACGCGACCCCCGCCCGCCGGTGTGCCCACCAAGAAGTGTTACAGGCCCCAGATGCTGCCCCGGCTGCCCTGCTGGGCGGACTGTCCGTCTGTCTGTGGCGTCCACCTCCGAGCCTCGACCAGCTGTGTACAGCACCTTCTCCACCTTCTGTCGCCCTCAGTCACCAAACACGTGTATTTATAACAAATTCGAATTGTGTGTCCCCAGACCTTGAGTGGGGCCATCGGCCTCTGTTGGGCGCGGCGTATGGGGCTCCGAGCCGGCAGCCACCTGGCCTCTCAGTGTCCACCCCGCGTCCCCAGGCAGACCCGGCCCTCCCTGAGGATCCTTCGGGATCCCTGGGCTGGTCTCTCGTGGCGCCAGGGGCCACAACGGTCGCCAGACGGACCCTGGCCGTTCCTTTACCCAGCCCCACGGAGGATGGAGGGACAGCCTGGCCCGGGCTGCGGGCTTGAGATCACGGTGGGGCCCCCTCGGGGACTGTGTTGTCTCCGAGGAATTGGGGTCACTTGCAAGGTTGTCAGGGCCCATCCTGGGAGTGGCGGTGACGCTGGAGGCCACCGGGGGCCACCGCTGCTGCATGGCTGGGGTCCCATCAGCCGGCCCTGACTCGGCCCTGATCCTGCCCCTGTGCGCTCCCCGAGATCCAGCGGCCCCCAGGGGATGGGGCGGGTGTGGGTGTCGGCCGGGCCCTGGGGCCGAGCCCTCTCCAAGGTCCTGAACCTGCACCTCGCCCCAGGCCCCGCCTGCGTTCTCCTGACCCTGCGACCTGCCCTGGTTCAGGCCCCGCCACCTCGGGGTGCGGGTGGCAGGGCCCAGCCCACGCATGTCTTGGGGTCTGCAGGAGGGGCCCTACTCTCGGGAAAGCTGGCCTCCCCAGCCCTTCACCTGGACGGCTTGACCCGAAGACTTGGCAGGAAGGGGGGGTGGCCCCAGCAGGGGGCGGGGCCGGGGACACCATCCACCCGCACCTGCCCCGGGAACCACTGCACACCCAGTGTCCAGGGCCTGGGACCGTGGCTGTCGGGGTGGGCAGCGCCGAGGCTGCACGGCCCACGTCCTGAGCCGCTGCCCTCCCTGGGCTCCAGGCCCCCCCCACGACCTGGAGCCCCCTCTGGCCCGTGGCAGGCGAGCTTCGTTGTTCTGCACCCCAGCCCTGGAACAAGCTCAGCCCCAGGCTCAGGGTGGACGCTGCTTCCAGGTCTCCCCACCCAGGGGTGTGAGGCAGAGGCTCAGCCTGCGTGGGCTGCACACCCGGGTGTCCGTGGAAGGAAGACGTGGCGGCCGCTTGCGGGCCGTGACCCACGCAGCTGTCCTCCCTCGAGCCTGCGGAGTAGCGGCCGCCCCGGACCCAGCAGGGCCACCACCGTGGCCGAGGGCGCTGCCCCCAGGGGCTCCGGGCCCTGCCACCCTGTCCCTCGGGCCCCGGGAGCCCAGCCGGGTGGAAGGAGGGCAGCGGCGGCCCCCAGGGGGTCGGGCCGAGCCGGCGCAGAAGGTGCCCGCAGCAGGTCTCCCTGCGGCCCCGGCTTTCAGGCCAGCCTCCCCGAAGGGGGCGCACGGGGGCCGACGCCCCACAGCCCGCGGGCGCGGTGTAGACACGGGCTGACGCTGAAGCGAGGCAGGGCCCTGGCCCGAGGTCCCAGGGATCCCAGACCCCGAGGCCGTGACTGGCCCCACCTACAGCTTCTCGGGGGTTTTTTGCTCTAAGGTTTGCGCCCCACGTGGAGCCCGAGCTCGGATCCCAGCGCCCCTGAGCCCTGCGCTTCCAGGGCCCCAGCAGTGGGGGGGTCGTTGGAAGGAAGGTGCCCGCGCCCCTCGGCCCGCCGACGCCTCTGGCCTCCCCCACGTTGGTCTCCTCTTCCCCCCAGTCTGGTGACCCTCTGCGGGGGGCTGGGGTCCGTCCTGTCTGTCCCTGAGCCCACCCTGCCCGTGGCCCCGTGGCCGCCCCACCTTAGCTCTGGCCCAGGACCCAGACACCCCGCGTCCTGCTCCGCTTCTTGTTCCCCCGGAGGTGCAGCTTCGCATTTGCATCATTTTTAATAAATTCATCACCAGCTCAGCCCTGAACTTTTTACCAAATCTCAAAAACTCTTTAAAATCTTTGGACTCAGGGACGTGTGGGGGGCTCAGTGGTTGAGCATCTGCCTTCCACTCAGGGTGTGATCCTGGGGTCCCGGGATCGAGTCCCACGTCAAGCTCCCTGCATGGAGCCTGCTTCTCCCTCTGCCTGTGTCTCTGCCCCTCTCTCTCTCTCTCTCTCTCTCCCGTGTCTCTCATGAATAAATAAATAAAATCTTAAAAAAAAAATAAGATCTTTCAACTCTACACATCATGAATATCTGCACATAATGCTAATCAATTTTTTTGTTACGAGATCCTAGTATTCACCCCATTATAATTTATAGTTCATTCTGATCCCACTTAATGGAATATTCACTAACAGGAAGTATTAATATACATAATGTGTGTTTCTCCGTCATGATTTATTATTTTTTTTTTATTATTTTTTATTTATGATATAGAGAGAGAGAGAGGCAGAGACACAGGCAGAGGGAGAAGCAGGCTCCATGCTGGGAGCCTGACGTGGGACTCGATCCCGGGACCCCGGGTCACAACCTGGGCCAAAGGCAGGCGCCGAACCGCTGAGCCACCCGGGGATCCCTCCGTCATGATTTATACCAGAAAGTATGTCTCATTTAAGAAACAACTACTGAAAGATTTTTAAGAACTCTTAAGTTCTAGTAGCATTCTGTCCTGAGCCGCCACCTTTTTTTTTTTTTTTTTTGGATTTTATTTATTTACTCATAAGAGACAGAGAGAGAGAGGGAGAGGCAGAGACCCAGGCAGAGGGAGAAGCAGGCTCCGTGCAGGGAGCCCGACGCCGGACTCATCCAGGGTCTCCAGGATCGCGCCCTGGGCTGAAGGCGACGCCAAGCCCCTGAGCCCCCCGGGCCGCCCTGAAGGCTGTTTCCTACTTTTGTCTCCCTTTTCCCTCTGAACCTCCTAATGTTTGCCTCACTTGGGTTTGGGGTGCTTCCTCCTCCCCGCTCCGGGCCTGCACGCGCCGCCTGCCGGGCTCGCTCGCTCCGAGGTTTCCCTTCAGGCTCTGCTCCCTCGGGGGAGCCCGGCGCTGCCCTCACCCTGGGGGCCACCCAGCCCTTCGCTGCGAGAAGGTTCCCAGGGGGTGTCCTTCCCCCTGGTCCAGGCTGGGGGTCCGAGCCAGGGGTTTCAGGCCAGGGGGGTCCAAGCTGGGGGGGTCCAGGGTCAGGGGGGTCCAGGCCACGGGACGCCCGCCCAGGGACGGGGGCTGCCGGCTTCTCGGACTGGAATCGGGGGGAGGCTGGGCCTCGACAATCGTTCCTTTGCGCTCAGCCTTGTGCTCGTCACGCGTCCCTGCGCGGTGGCCGGGCCTCGTCCCAGCTGCCCGGGCTCCCGCGGGGGTCGGCGCGGGACCCCGGGGGGGCGGCAGCTTCCGACGCTCCGGGGAGGACTTGGGGCCTTGGCGATTCCCGAGCCAGTTCCCAATTCCACTGCCGACCTGGAGTCGCTTCCCGAGGCCGGTCCCCCCCCCCCCGTGTCCATCGTTTCCCATTTTCCGAGTGGTGACGCCGCCTCCTGCCCCATGTCCCCGTCCCCGTCCCGGGGGGAAGTCGACGCAGGAGGGGGAGCAGAGGTGCCCGTGCTCACCTGCACCCGGAAGCTCGGCCCGCCTTGACCGTGGCCCCCACCCCGCAGCCCCGGGAGGCCCACCGGGGGCTCGTGGCCCGGGTCCAGCCCCCGCCTCCCCGCACACCCTGTCCCCACTCCTGACACGGGCCCGCGGGGTCACGGGGCCAGTTCCCGGAATCCCAGGCGGCCCGGCGCTGGGCAAACAGGGCAAAGGTGAGGCACCGAGCGCCGCGGGACCATGAGGTGAGCGGCCCGGGGTCCCCCGCGGGTGGGGGCTCCCCGCGCCCCCCGCGGCCCTCACGCGCCCCGCCCGCAGGCTGCTGCTCTTCCTGGGCTTGCTGTGCAGCTGGGCGGTCACCGCCCCGGGCCCCGCGTGGCCGCAGCCCCTGTTCGGCCGCCTGGCGTCCCCCGGCTTCCCCGGGGCCTACGCCAACCACCAGGAGCGGCGCTGGGCCCTGACGGCGCCCCCCGGCTACCGCCTGCGCCTCTACTTCACCCACTTCCACCTGGAGCTCTCCTACCTGTGCGAGTACGACTTTGTCAAGGTGCCGCCGGGTGACCGCGACCCTGTGGGCGGGGGACGGGGGCCTGGGAGCGGGGAGTGGGGGGAGGGGAGGTCGGGGGGAGACCACCACGACCCCCCCTGCAGCTGAGCTCAGGGACCGAGGTGCTGGCCACGCTGTGCGGCCAGGAGAGCACGGACACCGAGCGGGCCCCGGGCAACGACACCTTCCGCTCGCCGGGCTCCAGCCTGGACGTCACCTTCCGCTCCGACTACTCCAACGAGCAGCCCTTCACGGGCTTTGAGGCCTTCTATGCGGCAGAGGGTGAGGCGGGGGGGTAGGGGGGAGACCTCGGGCCGGGCCCCCCACTCTGCTCCTCGGGAGGCTGCGCGGGACCCGGGGCACCGCGTCACAGCCCCGCTCGGCCGTCTGACCGCGGCTCCTGCCGCCCACTGGCGCGGTGACCATGAGCGGGACACTTGGGCTCCCGCATCCACCGCCCGGGGGGTGTCCTCGGGGCCATGTGCCGACCTGGGCCCGTAAAAGGCTTGGCCGCGCGGCAGCCACCTTCGGGGACCAGCAGACACCTGCCCCCGGGCCCCAGGACGGCCTCACCTGCCGCCTCTGACCGCCCGGCTGACCTGTCCCCGCCCAGACATCGACGAGTGCCAGGTGCCCCCGGGAGAGGCCCCGCCCTGCGACCACCACTGCCACAACCACCTGGGTGGCTTCTACTGCTCCTGCCGCCAGGGCTACGTTCTCCACAGGAACAAGCGCACCTGCTCAGGTGAGCTGCACCTGCTCGGGGGAGCCCGGCTGGGAAGGTGCCCAGCCCCCACCTTGGCCCCAAGCAGCTCCTCAAGGCCACACCGCTCTGCCCGGGGGCCTGGCGGGACCACTCCCGCCCCTCTGTCCCCTCCTGCCCGCCCACCCGTCCACAGCCCCTAATCCCCCCGCCCCCTTCCATCCTGGGCTCCCCGTCCTTGCCCCTCAGCGCGCTCATGGAGTCCCCGTGCTGCCCCCTACCTGTGTCCGGCTCTGGGCCCTGTACTGCCACCTGCCCCCTCGCGCTCCCAGGTGGAGGACTGGGGAACGGGCTGGGCTCAAGCTTCCCGCACAAACCCCCCGGGGGGCAGGCCGTGCTCCAAGGCCCCCCCTCGGCCCCTCCCACCTGCCCCCCCCCGCCCCCTGCAAGCTCCTGCCAGGTGCCAGGTGCCCCGATGGGCAGCCCGAGGGGCCCTGGGGAGGCGGCGGCCCCAAGCCTCGGAGCAGCCCCCCTGCCCCGCTCCGCGTCTCCCCCAGTGTCTCTCCCTGTCTCTGTTCTCTCTTCCAGAGCAGAGCCCCTAGTCTCACGCCGGCTCCCGCCTGGGTCGGGCGAGATCGCTGCCGCCTGCAGCCCCCCCCCCCCGCCCCCTCCGCGGACCTAACAATAAACCTGCCTCGGCCTCCAGCAGCTGCTTCGTGTCTCGGGTGGCGCGGTGGGGCGAGGGCAGTGGGGTGTGCCCTGGCCCCTCCCCTTCCCCCGTCGCGCGGCGTGAGGCTTACTTGGTGGGACCCCTCCGTGGGGCCACAGGCCGGGTTGCCAGAAAGGCTTGCCCGGCACCCCCAGTCCATTTTGGAGACGGGCCCTGAGGCCCGCACGGACCGAGCTGGCAGGGAGGCCCGAGTGCTCCCCGGTCCCGGGGCAGGAGCCTGCGCAGGGGAGGACTCCGGAGCCCGGCCCAAGGCACAGAGCCCGGGGGCAGCCACGGGGGTGCGGCCCGGGCCCCCACGTCCCGGGGCAGCAGCCAGGGGGAGGACGGCCACGCCTCCCTTCCAGAAGCTTCCCTGCTCAGCTCAAACGCCGGGAGCCTGGGGCGGGGCGGGCGGTGGTGCGAGCCGTGGCCGGGGAAGGGGCGTCGGATGTGCTTTGCTCTGCGTGAACTTGAAATTCCCTCGACGAACCCCCAGGGCCGGGCCGGGCGCAGGGTGGGAGGGGAAGGACCCAGGGGGGCCCCTCTGCTCCCCGCGGGCACCCAGGAAAGGTGGACCGGCCCGAGCTGGGTGCGGGTGCGCGGGGAGCCCCGTGGAGGGTGAATTTGGGAGTTGCCGGGTGGGGGGATGAGGGCCCCCCTCCGTCCTGCCCCCTTGGGGAGTCAACGTCGCTCACTTCTTCACCCCAGAGCCCCTGGGGGTGTGAGCGGCCCGGAGCGCGTGCCTCGGAGGGCCGCCCGTTTCAGCCAAAGCCAGGAAGCCCCAGACACTCTAGATGGTTCCTTCGGCCCTGGGGTGGGGGGGTCCGGTGTGATTTGGTGCCACCAGCCAACCGGCTCACAGCGGCCCGTCCCCTCAGCCCTGTGTGCAGGTCAGGTCTTCACCGGCCGGTCGGGGGTGCTCAGCAGCCCCGAATACCCGCAGCCGTACCCCAAACTCTCCAGCTGCACCTACAGCATCCGCCTGGAGGAGGGCTTCAGCGTCGTCCTGGACTTCGTGGCGCCCTTCGACGTGGAGACACACCCCGACGCCCTGTGCCCCTACGACTCCCTCAAGGTCAGCTTCCGGGACCTCGGGCCTCATCCGGCCCTGGAGGGTCCTCGGGTGACACGGCCCTTTGCGCTTTCAGGTCCGAACAGACAAAGAGGAATATGGGCCGTTTTGCGGGACGACGTTGCCCCAGAGGATCGAAACCCAAAGCAGCGCCGTGGCCATCAGCTTTGTGACCGATCATTCGGGGGAGCACGCGGGCTGGAGGATCCGCTACAGCAGCTCGGGTGAGGGCCGGGGGCGCGGGGCAGGGACGGCTTCTCCGGCCTCTTAGGGTCCTGGGCCGGTCTCAGAGGTACAGGGAGAGGGCGGGTCACCGGGAGGCGGGAGAGCGACATCCAGGCTGCCGCAATGGACGCTCCGGGGTGGTGGGGCCCGGGGGGCCTCGCGGGGAGCTGAAGGCCCAAAGGGAGAGTGAGGCCTGCGGACTCGTGTGTGGCGTTTGCAGAGGACACAGTCGTGGGAAGAAGGAAAGTTACGGCAAATGTAAACGGGGAACCAGTTTGTTACGGTGCGTGTGTCGTGCAGACGGGGGAGATCCCCCGGGACACGGGGACCCAGCACTCGGGCGTCAGGACCGGCTTCAGCTAAAGACAACAGAGAGGGGGCCCGGGAGCCCGCTGGGGGGGCGGTGAACGGAGGGAAGGTCGCCCGCCGCCGGCAGGGGGTCGTGGCTGTGCCTCGTGGCCCCCCTGCTACGGGGACAGAGCCGCTCTCGCAACACGGACGTTTCCTTTGTGAATAGAAAGTCCCTTTACAAAAGGAGAACTTCTCCTCTGTGTTCAGAGCTTCTCCTGCATCTGCTATTTCTGAAAATATCAGCTCAAAATAACCCTTGCGCCAAAGAGGCACTTTCTGTTTATTTTTTTAAAGATTTTTATTTATTTGATAGAGAGAGCAAGCCCAGGCAGGGGCTCTGAGTCTCTCACTTATTCATTCATGAGAGACAGAGACAGAGAGAGAGAGAGAGAGAGACACAGGCAGAGGGAGAGGGAGAAGCAGGCGCCCCCCACGGCCCCCCAGGTGCGGAGCCAGATGCAGGGCTCGATCCCAGGCCCCCCAGATCCTGCCCCGAGCTGAAGGCAGATGCTTAGCTGACTGACGCCCCCGGGCGCCCCGGAAGAGGCGTATTGTGGGGTGCCGGTTCGCTGCCCTTCGCGTCCGTTCATCAAAAACAAAAAACAAGATTCCACTGAGTAAATCTGAAGATCTGATGGGCTTTATTAAATGATCTATGGGGACCCCTGGGCGGCTCAGCAGTTTAGCGCTGGCCTTTGGCCCAGGGCGTGACCCCGGGGACCCGGGATCGAGTCCCGCGTCGGGCTCCCTGCATGGAGCCTGCTTCTCCCTCTGCCTGTGTCTCTGCCCCCCTCT
This sequence comes from Vulpes lagopus, assembly GCF_018345385.1. Classification (NCBI taxonomy): domain Eukaryota; kingdom Metazoa; phylum Chordata; class Mammalia; order Carnivora; family Canidae; genus Vulpes; species Vulpes lagopus. Next base: position 134,165,137 of record NC_054831.1, read on the forward strand.
CTCTCTCTCTCTCTCTGTCTCTGTCTCTCATGAATGAATAAGTGAGAGACTCAGAGAGAGAGAGAGAGAGGCAGACACAGGCAGAGGGAGAAGCAGGCTCCATGCAGGGAGCCCGATGCAGGACTCGATCCCGGGACCCCAGGATCACGCCCTGGGCTGAAGGCAGGTGCTAAACCGCTGAGCCACCGGGGCTGCCCTAAAATATTTTTTTAAAAAGAAAGGATTGTTCTGGGCAAGATCACCTTCTCTTAGGGGAAAGAGCACCTTTTTTTTCTTTTTCTTTGGCTCCCTTCTTGTATCCATCCATTCATCTATCCATCTTTTCATCCATGCTTCCTTCCTTCCATCCATCAATCTGTCCATCCATCCTTCCACCCACCCATGCATCCTCGTCCATCCTTCCACCCATCCATTTCCTTCCCTCCCTCCCTCCCTCCCTCCCTCCCTCCTCTCTAACCAGCCATCCCCCCAGGGAGGTCAGAGCTCAGGTTTGGGTGTCCAGCCACACACTTGTGTCCCAGCTGTGCGATACCGAACCTCTCACATAACTTCTCTGAGCCCTAATGTCCCAATTATTCTAAGTGAAGGAAACGTCTCCTTCCAAAGGTGACACCTGTTTTGCATGGGCTAACGCAGGGAAAGCCCTGGGTGCAGGGTGTGGCACAGGGAAGTGATAATTGGATTATAGGGATTGGAGTAGTTTTTTTAAGTGAGAAAATTGGATTTAAAAAGATTAACCGTGGGGCCACCCCTGTTGGAAATGTGGGAAGGGGCGGGACTGGCTGGGAGGAGGGAGTCCAGCAGGGGGGACACCGTCTCCTGGTCAGTTTGGAAAGTCTTCGTTTTCCCGGAGCAGTAAGACTTCCACGGCTCAGGTGCCGGTTTCAGCGCCACTCGCAGGGGCATCAGGTTTGCGGGGGGGGGGGGGGGGGGGGGGGGGGGGGGAGGGCCAGGCGGGGCCTGAGGCCGCTGGGGGCAGGGAGGTGCAGGAGGGAGGCGGTGCGTGCGGCCCGCGGGGCTGTGCCTGCAGACGGGCCTCGGGCCTGCAGGGGACCGGCTGCTGGAGGGAGAAGGGGACTCGCGAAGGCCCACGCCGGCGGCCAGGCTGGAGGCCGCAGGGTGCAGGGGGCGTGGGCCTCTGCGGGGCCGCTGTGTGCACCCCGGGCCGGAGGGCCGTTTGGGGGCCGCCCGCAGCCGCTCCCGCCCCGCGCTCGAGACGGCAGCTCAGCTGCGCGGCCTCGGCCCCAGGAGGGGCTGGTCTCGGTCCCCGGCTTACAGAGGCGGCCACCGAGGCCCAGGGCGCTGGGGGGCCGGGCGCTCCCCTCCGGGGACACGCTGCCGGGTGGCCCTGAGCCCGCGTCCCCGCAGCTCGGCCCTGCCCCAGTCCCGCGGCGCCGCCTAACGGCCGCATCGCCCCCGTGCAAGCCGAGTGCGTGCTGGAGGACCGCGTGGCCGTGTCCTGCGACCCCGGGTACGAGCGGCTCCAGTAAGTGGCGGCTTCTGGGCCGGCGCCGAGCAGCGCGGGCGGCCGAGGCCTTCATTCCCGGGCTCGGGCCCTCATCCGAAAAGCTTCCGAAAGGCCCGAGGGAAGCTGCTGACCGCCACGGACGCTTCCCTGTGGCCGCCGCGGCAGCTCGGGGGAGGGAGGCCGGGCACCGCGGGCACCTGCAGGCTGCGAGGTTATAAATAGTGACCTCTGTGCCGGCAGGGGGAGGACAATCGTGAAAAATGCTTAGCAAGTTGCTTTAGGGGCGCAGGTGAGAGATTAACGCGTCCTCTTTATGTTCTTCAAAATTGTCACTGAATCCCGGCGGCAAAAAGTAATAACACGGAGGCGCTTGATAGCGGCCGCTCAGCCCACCCCGCGGAGGGGCCAAGTCACAAAAAAAAAAAAAAAAAAAGGCACTTTCCCCGCCGTGCAGAGTGTCCGGCGCAGGCTCCTTCCCGTAGCCCCTGGGACCGCAAACCTCTTCAGTGTCTGATCTGGGAAAAGCCCTCGGCCTGCTGTCCCGTGAGGCATAAAGGCCCCCCCGCCAAGGTGACGTCTCGCGGCCTTTAGAGCAAAGCGTCCCCGTGCCCGTGCCCGTGAGCGATGCCAGCGATAAGCACGGCGCACCTGTGAGGGCCACCGACGTATTTTTAGTGACTGTCCTCCAGGTGACGGCCAGGCCCTAGGAAAGCCCCGGCACTTCTGCCCTGTTGGAGGGGGTTGGCCTTCCCCAAATTTCGGCCACCACCCGGTGGCACCTTCTGTGAAGAAATGGTGGCAAATGCAGCAGGATCTCGTGTGGCCCGATTGTCCTTGGATTCGGTGGAAAGCGGGGACGGTCATGAATCGCTGCAGAGGCCGACATCCGGTTCCTATGGGGCCAGCGGCACCTTGAAAGGGCGGCTCTAGCCACAGGGGACAGACCCTTGGGGCGTGGGACAAGTGAGCACAGACACCGGGCACAGGGGCCGTCGTGGTGGAAACCAGGGAGGTCATGTCCTCTGAACGCCCGTCCAGGCTTCCTCGGCCCCGGAATCCTTCACCGCCGTGTGCCGAGGGACGGTCCTGGGACCGCCACCGCGCTGCAGCAGTAAGGCCTCGGCTGCTCCCGCGCCCTGTTCTCCGCGGCCGCCGCCTTCTGTCCCACGCGGTCCGCCCGGGCTCGATTCCCAGCTCCCGGCCCCTCGTGGAGGGACCACGTAACCAGGCAAAGTATTGCCTTTGGAGAAGTGTGACCTTTAAAAAATATTTTTCCCAGCGTAAAACATTCGTTGAGGACGGGAAACCGAACACCAGACCCCCCAATGCCCAGAATGCCACTACCACGTCCCTCCTCACACGGGTCTCGCACACGCGTGTAAACACGTACAGGCGCCAGCTGCAGGGACGGGGCTCACCAAGCTGGGGTGAGCGCGGACATTCCCATTCTGTGAGAATCACGTCTTTTCAATATTTTTTTCTTAGAAAATACATGTAAATTGGAACAAATCCACAAAAACGTGGGGAGAGCCTCTTGCCCAAATCCCCCAACTACCACTGAGGCGGCGGGGCCCGTCCCTGCACTCCGAGGCGGGCACACGAGCCCACTTCACTCCGTGCAGAGGCTTCCAGAGAGCTGCTGGGGACCCTGAGTATCCTCCTATCGTGAACCCACACTCACCAGGGCGACGGTCCCTTCTTAGCGTGAAGGCGGCGGGGCTGGGAGCCGAGGGCAGTCCGCGTCCCGGCTCGGACCCCTGACGCGCGGCGGCTGCAGCAGCTCACCCACGGGACCAGCCGCGCAGCCCGAAGTTGCGGAAACCTAAGCGTGACCCTAACGCCCAAACACGTGGGTTTGCAGAGCGCTGCGCGGGGCGCCCGGGCCGTCTGGGCCGCTGCCTGCTCCCACTGGCAGTCCCCACAGTGGCTCTGTCCCCACGAGCGCCTGTGCCCACGCGGGTGCGACGTGCCTAAGTATCTCTGGGGGGAGCCCGAGCAGCGGCCAAGCCCTTGCTGGTGCAGCCAGGCGCTTCCCGACGGGGGTGGGGGGGGGGGAGGGCTTAACATCGTGCCAGGGCCACGGCCACGGCCACGCCGCTCACCAGCCCTCCCGTGCCAGCCGTAGACTGCGGCCCTCCCGACGACCTGCCCGCCGGCCGCGTGGAGTTCCTCACAGGCCCCGGGGCCACCACGCACAGAGCGGAGATCCGCTACCACTGTAACGGCGGCCTCCACGCGATGACGGCCGGCGACGGTGAGCGCACCTGTGGGCGGGCGGTCGCTCGTGGCCAAGGCCCGCACGATCTGAACATAAACGGGAGCATTTTCGGCCAAGGCTACACAGAAGGTTAAGAGGCACTTCTCCCACCCGCTGAGTGAGGTATCACAGCTGAAGCGACTTTAATGTCAATTTGCAGGAATCTGAAAACAGATCTTATCTAGTAAATGACGACTACAAACACACAATATATTCCAAATGGTTTAATTTAACAAGTCAAAACCTTATCATTAAGCACTTGAGATCTTGATACATATTCAAGTTACACGTCTAAAAGGTTTCCACTTTGCAAGCAAACATGGTTAATGCAGAGACCTCCTATTTATGAAATCATGTAAAATGGTTATTCAGACGCCTCTATTTCCCACTGATGCTCAAGAATCAACATTTTTCAAGGGGGTATTCAAGCAAATGACAACCACCTTACGCACGCAGTTAAACATTTCTGCTTTTCCAATGATTTGCAGGTAAATATGTGTGTGAGGCTGATGGATTCTGGACGAGCTCCAAAGGAGAAAAATCGCCCCCGGTCTGCGAGCCCGGTAATGGACACGTGTGCACGAGGCTCGTAATTGATGGAAAGTGGAAGCGGGTGGGAGACGTGGCGGAGCTGCCTGCGCTTTCGCTGCGGTGGGCAGAAATGAACTTCAGCACTTGGCTCTTAGACCAAGTTGTTATTTCCAAATAATACGTTCTCATTACCCCCCTTCTGGGCGGAGGGGCTGCTAGGTGCTGACTGCGTCATTCACTCGATTATTTCTGACCTTACAACTAGGCAAGCATAAAAAATTAAATGATTTTAAAAATTATCTTGAACCATTTATACATTTATAAACACGAGTTCTGCGGAGCTGCTTTTCTTCTCTGTAAAACTGCTATTAAAACCCAAAGCTAATAACTTCATTATTTCCCTAAGCAATTGTTTTCAACGACATCTAGTCTTTAAACATTAATGCAATTTGCCTTTTAATAGTACTTAAATTTTTTTTTTTTTTTTTTACTAGAATTGGCTCTGGAGATATAGTTGAGTTCAGTGATTAAAAAAATCAGAAAGGTAGTAACGTAGTCATTACCCCTGTGTTGTCTGGCTTAGTTCAAAGAAAGACCCTACATCTTAGCTGACACCACATCCGGGGGGTCCTATCCAAGTTCTCTGCCACGAGGAGAAACACAGTTGCTACGTTAATGAGCAGATACACAGTAAAATTTAGTTTGGAAGAATCAACTAGACCAAAAAATAGGAATTCCTGGACCTGGAGGTTCCTGGCTACAAGTGCAACATTCTGATTTTTAAAACATTTAGATGTTCAAAGGTGCAAGGAATTTTCAAATCCTGGGATAGCGACTTTAGTTCCTTTCCCAGAACTACAAGGTAAATACCTAATTTTACAAGTGGGAAAACAAGCAATGAAAAAGGTCATTTCCTTTTACTTTCTAATCACATCACCCAGTACATCAGCTCAGACAATTCCTGTTTGCCCTATTAAGTAATTTTCCCAATCGTGTAGACCAAATTATTTTAGCAAAACAAATTAGTTCCTAAAAGTTAATTTCCACTCACCTCATTTTCTGAGGAGCTAATACCAAGAGGTTTTACCAGGTCTTTGAACGGTCTTAGAGCCGCCTCACTTGCCTGTCTAGGTGGATGCCCAAATAACCGCCTGCAACCTCTGGGTGACGTCAGACCCGAATCCAACGAGGCACTAATCGTGGGGAGGTAAGGCCCCTGGGTTACTACGAAGGCTGTGTATCTGCTTCCTTCCCCAGTTTGTGGACTATCCACTCGCACCACAGAAGGTCGTATATACGGAGGGCAGAAGGCCAGGCTGGGGGACTTTCCCTGGCAAGTCCTGTTACTGGGTCGGACTACGGCAGCGGGCGCCCTCCTGCGGGACAACTGGATCCTGACCGCGGCCCACGCGGTGTATGCGCAGAAGGCAGCTGCCTCCTCCTTGGACATCAGGATGGGTACCCTGAAGAGACTGTCGGCTCAGTACACCCAGGCCCAGGCCGAGGCCATCTTTATACATGAAGGCTACGCTCCTGACGCTGGTTTTGACAACGACATAGCACTGATTAAGCTGAAGAACAGAGTTGTCATCAACAGCAACGTCCTGCCTATCTGTCTGCCAAGGAAGGAAGCGGAATCCCTCATGAGGACCAATGACATTGGAACCGCATCTGGATGGGGATTAACCCAGAGGGGTTCTCTTGCCAGACATCTGATGTTTGTTGACATACCGATTGTCGACCATCAGAAATGTACCGCTGCGTATGAAAAGCTGTCCTACCCGGCGGGGAGGGTCACGGAGAACATGCTTTGCGCTGGCTTAGAAGGTGGGGGCAAGGACAGCTGCAGAGGGGACAGTGGGGGGGCATTAGTGTTTCTAGACAATGAGACACAGAGATGGTTTGTGGGAGGAATAGTGTCCTGGGGTTCCACTAATTGCGGGGAAGCCAATCAGTATGGGGTGTATACCAAAGTCATTAACTATATTCCCTGGATCGAGAACATAATTAATAATTTTTAATCTGTATGTCTGCACAATCAATTGATTTAATCAACCAATTCTTTAGTTAAAACATCCCTGTTAAATATCTTGGCAGCACCGTGACCGGAGAGACGTGAACACCCCCAACCACCCCCAACCACACCACGGGCCAGACCGTCATTACAGGTGCTCCTCACCTGCCAGTTTTCCCACCCACCCCTCTTTGATCCAAGGGGATACAAACGATTAAGTGGCATCACCTTCCCCAAACCAACAGAAACTCACTGGTTAAATCTGCATCTAATTACTTACAAAGTCCAGTCTTTGGTACCGTATACCTACATTTCTATAACTGCCTGTTTGTGTTCTCTACTTCTCCACCATTTGGGGACGCTTCTCACTGATCTCTAACACGGCTTTGTGTACTATAGCAGTACTGGCGCAGGAATAACCTTGGATGGTGATTTTTTTTTTTTTAATTGGAAACATCTATACTTTAAGCTTAGGTATTGATCGACTCCCAGGTTTAAAAACCAGTATCACAAATTGGTGAGATACAATTTTTCACTCCTCAAATTGGCAGACGAAGAGAACATGGAACAGCACTACTGCGCATTGTTAAAGAACATCTTCTAAAGGACAATCTGGCCATAGATCTGAAAAGCCTTGACAGCATGCATGGTCTCTGACCTAGTAATTCCAATGTTAATAATTTAATTTAGCTGTGAGGATGTTCCTGGTGCTTGGAAATAACCTAAATAATGTTCACATACAGAAGACAGCGGAATCAAATGTGGCATTTCCTTAAGAAGAAACACATTAGAATTAAATGGTGATATTATTATAGGCAGATCTAGTGGGTTTTTCTCCCCTTACAATAAACATGGAAATACTTGGGCACGCTTAGCAACAACAGAGCACAAATCATACAACAGCTGAGTAGAGAACTCACACAGTGAAGAGCTACTCACCTAGTACTCAACAACAAAGGACTCTAATTATCACACACATCATCTTTTTTCCTAAGGACACAATTTAGGTTCTGGTTTAACCTTTAAGATCTCATGTCACTTTCACTGGACGTTCCCTCCTCAACAAGTTTTAATAGGTGACCTTCAACAAAGGGTTTCATTCTAGCCAAATAATTACCACTCATGTCAAAATTCATTGTGAGTTTTGGCCCAATTTCTGTTGTGCACGTTAAAGGTAACTTTCCATCACCTTTGTCACATATAAAAAAGAAAATTTTTTTTTTTTTTTTTTCCAGTAAGACTCCAGACACTAAACTGTGGTGGCAACAAATTTTTTATTCAACGGGTTCAAAAAAATCTTGAGAATGAATGCATTGAGATGACCAAATAGACTTTTAAAAACAAATCTTTGCCAAATAGTTTACTTTTAGACTTCATTTTCGTTTTTTTTTTCTTTTTTTTTTTTTTTTAAGTTTTTAGGGTAGAATTAAATACCCACAGCTACTGGTACCACAAACATGTTAACAGAAGGCTGCTCGACATTGAAAGCCTTCTAAGACTGGTAACTAGATTTACAACAAGTGTAAATAAGGGATTAAAACCATGCCATTGACAAGTGAACTTACCCCTGGGCTCCTTGGAGGCTTGTCAGTTTAGTCTTTGGAGGTCCCCGAATACCATTTTAAGTGTTACCATGTTACTGCTGCTGAGTAATAGTGCAAGTGCTAAAATGCAAAATTCAGATGGTACAGGGTTTGGAAATCATGCAACTTAGATGCAGAAAAAAATTAAAACAACGCAAGATCCTTTTACAGAAGAAACTGAATAACGAAACAACGTGGCGATCACAAGTCTAAAGGACGACTTCATTTCTAAAAGTTTAAAACACGTAACTTGCAAAATGACAAACCTATTTATCATACTCTAATCAGATAAGGGCATCAGGTAAAGCTACCAACACAAAAACTGTTAACATTCTTCCATCAGAAAACAAGCTCAACTCTCACAGTAGTTACATAAAAAGTACAACAGAGGATCAATAGATTATTGCTTTCACATTCTTCACAATGCGTCGTGAGAGTCTAATCTGAGTTTGTAAACGGTTTTGTCCAACATTCCTCTATTCCCCCACCTGTGGAGGACAGAGCCCACTCCACTTAACACTTCCAGACAGACGACCCACCCTGCTAGTTCTTAAAGCTATCAGGCTTTGTAATGGATTTCAGGCACAAGATAATTTGTGGTTTCTTCTACTTTATCCCTACTGCAATTAATTCCACTTTTCAAATCCCAAACTCGAAAGGTGCTGGTATTCCCTTCTTTTCGACTGCTATGCTTTGCTACAAAGCATTTCAGAATAATTGTTTTTTTCCCACTCCCCCAAATAAGAATATTTTTAGAAGGCAGGATTCCCAATGGAGATTTATACAGGCCATGTAAATAGAACATCACCCAAATGCACAGAGGCACTAATAAAAAGCTGGAGGGTACTGCTTACCATTTTAGGTGTGGTCACCCAGACTTATTAAAAACTAGATTTAAAAAGAAAAAAAAAAAACTTTTTCGCTTTGGACAATGCAAGAACAAATAGCAATTAAGTCTGGGTATCAGGTGTCAATGCATGACAGGTGATGAATCCATTTGACTTGAGACAACTTTTCAAATAAGTTTATTTGAAGCAAAATAAACTATTGCCAAGAAACTTTATGAAAGTTCCATCTCAAAAGGGTCAAAAAAGGGGAATTAACTGCTATGAATTCTTTGCATTCAGGGCTGCAAAACAAAGACACATATTATTTAAATCAGTTTTATTTAAGAATTTCCAACATTGACAACTCTTATAAAAAGCATCCAAGCACAGGACACAGAACTGCCTCAGACAGCATTCTTAGGGGAGCTAACAGACATTAGGACTTCCACCCTTCTGTGCGACACCCCGAGCTCACTGGTGAACTCTGCTTCCAAGTACTCCTGCAAAGCACACCACAAGCTCAGTCCATGTTCTCAACCCACCAGCTTCAGGTCACATGAGCACACTTACAGATCAGTAACAGAGGAGAACACACACCATACAGCATTCACAGCCGTTGACAAAGGGGTGGGGAAGTACAAGTATCGTTTCACTTAACACATTCAACTAACGTGGGTTACCTAGGAACAAAACTCACTGAAAGTCTTCCAACAGATGTGGATGTCCTTTGAATGCAAAAACATTCGTACATTATTTGCTATCATTGCTCTCTGCACACTCTCTCACCAAAGCCACAGGATTGAGAGACACATCTCGCCAAGTTAAAAAATATCCATTATGCACCACCAAGTCTCTGCACGCGCTCTCGCCTTTTCTCGCTCATACTCGCCTTTCATGCCTCGGCACCACCATCAATCCCACACAAGGTTTCAAAAGTTCAAACAGCCTTCTGGTTCCATATCACAGCCTTGCGTTCATAGCGTTGATACGACTCCATGAAATAAAGAGTAGCGGATAAAAATGGGACACCCACCGTCAAAGACGCGGCCTGTGCAGCGTGCTGACGAGTTCTTGAATGAGAAAGCGTGCAGACAGAAGTATTCCTATGGCAGAACATTTACAGCACTACTTTCAATGAAGTGCTTCTTCCATAAACATTTGAAATGAGATGAACTGCAGAGATTAAATGAAGGCTTCATATTGTACTTTTGCATGTGAAGGGAGACAAGTGTTAAAAAAACAAAAACAAAAACAAAAGAACCAAACACTGTGACACCATGATCTCCAAAAAGGAGATTTTCCTAAGGGAAAAATCCATATGGTGGGGTTCAAATTAAAACGAGGAGAAAAGAATGTAGTTCTAATCAATGGTTTCCATTTGAACATGCAAAGAATTCACTTGACAAGTCCAGGGATAAAAGATTACAAGGAGAAACCTTTTGATATCAATTGTAGTGTGTTGGTTTTTACCCATCAGGCAAACAGCAGTTCACTTTCAAACACTCAATATTTCAACCCTTTATGTAACAAAACTTATAAAATTCCTTTAGCTTTTCCTCTTTTTCTAAAGAAAAATGTCAAAAATACTGCTGAATATACTCCACACTGAACAAACCAATTTTGAAAATTCTTAGTACATATGTATTTTACAATATACTTACCATGTGTTTAGAAAAATTTGAATTCCCACCAGTCTCTACCAACCCCACTGTCTACATCCCCCAGCCAGAGGATTTAGAATCCATGCTTGAGCCAAAGCCTCCATTAAAACCGCTGCCTGACCCTGCATTTGATGCGGATCCCCAACCAATCGCTGCACCTGAATTAGAACCGCTATAGGAGTTATTTCCAGAACCAAAGGCCTGATTTGGCTCCCTCTGCATGTTGCCTTGGCTTTGGTTGTTACCTGATGGGCCCGACTGGTTCTGCTGACTGGCTAACATGCCCATCATGCCCCAGCTGCTCTGCAGCGCTGCCTGGGCCGCAGCCATCATAGCCGGATTAATGCTAAAAGCACCAAAGTTCATCCCTCCACCCATATTACTACCTTGATTGTTTCCCAAACCAGCTCCACCCCCTCTACTGTTACCAAATCCACCCTGATTCCCAAAGCCACCTGGATTACCACCAAATCTTCCACTTCTTTCTAACTGTCTATTGCTATTGTGCTTAGGTTCAGCATTGGATATATGTACGCTGATTCCTTTAATGATCAAGTCCTCTCCACAAAGAGACTGGGCAACCTATAAGAAATAAGGGGTGTAAATAAAGGAGATTAAACCACTGACTCACACAGCAAAAGTAGCAATAACACTTAGATTTCAAGCCATTGACTAAGCCGGAGGAAAAATAAGCAATGAACGCTCACTTAATTTAAACGCATAAAATCGCCTTTAGCTCTAGTAAGACAACAGGGATTTTTCACCTTATTTTCAAAAGATGTAAAACAACACTCCCAGTTAAATGCCAGGTACTCAAGAAATATCTCAAGTGTCTATCACAACTATCTAAACCTACGTATCCCACAGCTCACAAGGCCAGAGAGCTCAGCTAAGGATGGCAATTAGCGGGGTGGGAGAAATTCAAGACAAATTACCTAAATAGCTGGGACAAAATTATTAAAGAGAAAAATACCTGATCATCTGCAAATGTAACAAAGGCAAAGGCCCTGAACGGTTTGGGAATGAAGACGTCTACCACTTCTCCGTACTGGCAGAAGAACTGCCGCAGCTCGTCGGCGGTCATGTCCTCCGTACAGCGCCCAACAAACACCTTCCTACTTCTCAGAGGCTCATCTGGGCTTTGCTGGTCAAATCGAAAGAAAAGAAAAACATGAAAAGTATTTTATGAGCGATGAAGAGCATTATATGATAGAGGATATAACAAAAGCTATCTGCCTTTTCTATCATTAAAAAGTAGGTACATTCTTAGTTTTCTGCATTAGCACTTCTCTTTAAGACTTCAGGGAAGAATAATATTTACTTTTCAAGAGACCTTATTTTTAAGTAATCTCTACACCCAGTGTGGGGTTTGAACCCACAATCTCGGGATCAAGAGTAACCCGCTCTACTGACTGAGCCCGTCAGGTGCCCCCAACGCTTTAAAGTTTAAAGTTCAAGACCGTATGTTTGGATTAAGCAAAGTCAATGACAGAAATGCCCTGGTAAAGATGCTCGCTCTCCAAATCAGCCTTGCCTGCCTGGAACAAGTCAGGCCATCCCGACAAGATTACCGGATTCTAGCTGTCCTTGAATTTTAACATGTAACTACCCAAGAATCTGTTTGCTCACTAGAAATAACAATAAAATGAACAAACTTTAAGTTTCAAGGGGGAATAAACTAAACCTTTCAAACATAAGATATTCGGCATGCATGACAATCGTACGGTTTTATTAACAAGGCAAAAGGCTTCAGGACTACATCCTGCCACCACCTTTTCCAAGGGCATTTTGTGCAACATTTTACAGTGTCTTCTAAGGGAGTTTGTCAGCAAAATTTCCCAAAGTATGGGGAAAAGAGCAAAAATACCTTAGAATTAGGAAGTTTACAATCACACCACCGTCCATCTATCATATGTCGCTGTGACATTACTTTAACCTGGGTTTCATACTCCGTAAAACGAACAAAGCCAAACCCCTTTGAATGACCAGTTTTAATATCTTTCTTGACCTAGGGGGAAAAAAAAAATCACTGAAATTTACTAGAACCACACACACAACCAAATCAGTTTCTTGGTAATTTCAATGGCTTCACTTTGATGGAGCCGCTTAATTAAAACTTAAACCAAATTATTCTTGAGGTAAAAGCAACAGGAGGGTAATAAATGTCAAATCCAGATCATGTAATAATCCTGTTACAGAATCTTAACAATGTTTTAGAATCCTAAAATAAATTAAAATAAATTAAAAAAAATCTAATGTCTACAAATCTTAAGTGGGAAAGGCAGAAAATAAGTGGGTTTTTAAAAAAGTTATCAATTTTTTTATCAGAAGATTTTATTTATTTGAAAGAGAGAGAAAGCATGAGTAGGGGGGAGGAGCAGAGGGGGAGGAAGAAGCAGGCTTCCTGCTGAGCAGAGCCCCACGTGGGGCTCAATCCCAGGACCCCAGGATCACAACCTAAGCCCAAGGCAAATGTTCCAATTGACTAAGCAATCCAGGCACCCTTAAAGTTATTTATTTTAGTAATCCCTACACCCAATGTGGGGCTCCAACTCCTGACCCTGAGATCAAGAGTCACATGCTCCCTGGACTGAGCCAGCCAGGCACCCTCCCCACCCCACTTTAATAGTAAGTGTTTTTTAATCTCCCAGCAATTTAAGTTAAAAAGAAATAGGCTAATGTCACCTTCTTCCCTTAAGCCCTTATGCAGTATGGTTTTATTAACAATAAAGGCAAAAATACAGGATATATGTGTAAAGAGAAAGAATATGACCCAAATTTTGTCTTTTTTTGTTTAGGGAGGCTCTAGGACCAATACAGGGCTTGAACTCATAACTCTGAGATCAAGAGTCATGTGCTGGGTAGCTCTGGTGGCGCAGCAGTTTAGCGCCGCCTACAGCCTGGGGTGTGATCCTGGAGATCCAGGATCGAGTCCCACATTGGGTTCCCTGCATGGAGCCTGCTTCTCCCTCTGCCTGTGCCTCTCTCTCGCTCTCTCTGAATGAATAAATAAATCTTAAAAAAAAAAAAAAAAAAAGAGTCATGTGCTCTACCCACTGAGCCTGCTAGGGGCCCCAACCCAAATTTCTTTTCAGGATCCCCTATGTGCATGTAATAAATAAAAATACTGTCTGCTGGGAAAGCCTGGGTGGCTCACTGGTTGAGCTCAGGACGTCTCAGGATCAAGCCCCGCATCGAGCTCCCTGCAGGGAGCCTGCTTCTCCCTCTGCCTGTGTGTCTGCCTCTCTGTGTGGCTCTCATGAATAAATAAAGTCTTTAAAAACAAATTACTGTCTGCTGAACATGAAGGGCAGTGTTACCAAACTATAAGAGTTCTGGATGTTCATTCATCAGAAGAAATTATTATATAAAATCAAAGTTTACCTGAACCATAAGAACTTCTCCAAAGGTACTAAAATATTCTTTTAGATCCTGTTCAGTCGTTTTCCACGGAAGACCCAACACTATTAAATCAGAAGTTTTCTGGACAGCTCTTTTCACTTTCACTGCTGAAGAAGCATCTGTCTCATCCATTTTTCGTTTGTTATCTAAACAAAATGAGAAACCTTTCAGAACTCCTCATGTAACAGGTCTAAGAACACATTAACCCCTATATGAGGGGCTTTGCTGGTGCAAAGAAAGGGACTCCCACTTCGGGTTTTGTGATATCTCCAGGTTATGATGATCTGTTCTCCTCTCTCAAAAGGTACATCAAAACAAAAATAATTCTACTTCATTTGACTTTATAAAAGTCACATACCAAAAATGATCTTGGGTTATTCTAAAAAACCTGTATTTGTAAAGGAAAAAGAAGAACTAAATAGACATTTTAAAAAATAGACTTTAGGGTGCCTGGGTGGCTCAGCTGATTAAACATCTGCCTTTGGCTCGGGTCATGATCCGAGGGTCCTGGGATAGAGCCTTGTACCGGGTTCCCTGCTCAGCAGGGTCCACTGCTCTCTCTCCCTCTGCCCCCCTTCACCTTATCTGTGCTCTTTCCCCTGCACTCTCAACTAAGCAAATAAAATCTCTAAAATATATTAATTAAAAATGGACTTACTTTTTTAAGTATTTTATTTATTCCTGAGAGAGAGAGGCAGAGACACAGGCAGAGGGAGAAGCAAGCTCCATGCAGTGAACCTGATGTGGGACTCAGTCCTGGGTCTCCAGGATCAGGCCCTGGGCTGAAGGCGGCCCTAAACCACTGAGCCACCGGGGCTGCCCTGGACTTTATTTTTTAAAGCAGTTTTAGGTCCACAGCAAAATGGAAAGGAAAGGAGAGATTTCCCAACATGCCCCTTTACCTCCGCAGGTGCATAGCTTCCCCCATTATCCATATCCGCCCCATCCAGGACAGTACAGTTTGTTATAACTGATGAACCTACACTAACACATGATCTAAAAAACATTATTTTAAATTTGGAAAAGTATCAATCTACAGCCAATGGCTCAAGAAATAACATACTAAAAAAACCCAAGCTGATGCTGTTAAAAGAAAGATAGTCTCAAAGTGTAAGCCAATGTCTTGCACGCTAAGCAAATAATACACTTTGTTGCAACATCAAGTTATAATAAAAGTAACACATGGATCAACTAAAGCAACTTGTTAGTGCTAAAATGTGCTTCCTTGGCAAACTTCACTTTTCCTTTTTTTTTTTTTTTTTAAGGTTTACAACATCAGCGATGACAGGCAGTGAGAAAATAAGACCAAATCCCCAAATTTTAATTGCACTAGTTCAGGATCTGGGTGATTGCAACTGATATTCACTTAAGGGGGGAAAAGTCAGATTAACGGAATGGATGGTAGAAGCCTGCAGGGACAAAACCCAGAAATGTTGGGGCACTTCAAAAGAACCTACTCACTACCACAGACTGATCGTTGCAAAAGTATTCTTGGTAGCTCCTTAAGTTTGGCATTACCGGGCGACACTTGCTCAAATTAAATACAGTTTTCTCTTTAAAAAAAAAAAAAGAAAAGTGGGGATTCCTGGGCGGCTCAGCGGTTTAGCGCTGCCTTTGGCCCAGGGTGTGATCCTGGAGTCCCGGGATCGAGTCCCACGTCGGGCTCCCTGCGTGGAGCCTGCTTCTCCCTCTGCCTGTGTCTCTGCCTCTCTCTCTCTCTCTGTGTTCATCATAAATAAATCTTAAAAAAAAAAAAGAAACTGTTGTGTATTTCCAATTTCCATTAACCAGTCTGACAGCAGCGTTTAAAGAAGTACTTGAAGGCAGCCCGGGAGGGGGGCTCAGCGGTTTAGCCTTCAGCTCAGGGCGTGACCCCGGGGGGGGGGGGGGGGTGTCCCGGGATCGAGTCCAGCGTCGGGCTCCCTGCATGGAGCCTGCTTCTCCCTCCGCCTGTGTCTCTGCCTCTCTCTGTCTCATGAATAAATGAATAAATAAAATCTCCAAAGAAAAAAAAAGAAAAAAAGAATAAAGAAGAACCCGGGCTGCCTGTGCGGCCGGGCCGACCCCGTGCCCCCAGCGCCGCGGGGCCCAGGGCTGCGAACCTTTGGGGTAGTTGACCACGTACACCAGGTTGCCCCAGCCGGCGTCGGGGGCGTGCAGGATCCCCTCCACCAGCCGCACGCCCCGCATGCACTGGGACACCGGGTTCCGGTAGCGCAGCCCGCACGCCCCGGGGAACTGGGCGGTGACGGTGGACAGCAGCACGGTGCCGTCATCCTCCGACGGGATCTCGATGGGCTCGTCGTTCTCGTCCTCCGTCACCCGAATGTACTCGGACATCTTCTCTCTATTGCTCTGAAACGGGAAAAATCAACACCCGTGACGCACGCCCGTGTCCGAGCAACCGTTTCCCCCCTCCCCCGCCCCCGGCTCACCGCCCCCGTCGGGGCTCCGGGGCCTCCGGGGAACGCGGCCGCCGCGCCAGGTCGTGCCGGGGCCCACCTCCCAGCAGCCCCCGCGCGGCCCGGCGCCCCCCGGCGCCCCGCCCCCCCGCCAGGCCCGGCCCCGCCGCTCCCTCCGGCGGGCGCCGCGACAGGCGTCCGCGACTCACCCGCGAGCCCGCGGCTGGGAGGCCCGACAGGGAAACCGGAGCAGCCACCGACCCGCGAGCAGCCCCGCGACCGCTTCGCTCCCACAAAATGGCGCCAGGGCCGCCGCCTCCCCCCGCCGCCGTCGTCCTGTCCCACCGGCCCCGCGTCCGGAGGGGGGGGCGGCCGCGCGGGGCCACGGCGACCGCCGCCCCGGAGGCCGGGGGCTCCCGCTCGCAGGCCGGGAGGGCGGCGCGCACCGAAAGGCCGCAGGAGCGCCAGCACCGGGGCCAGAAACGCTGAAAATTGAGAAAACGCGGAGGCCCAGGCCGTCGGCTCCCCCCACGCAGCGTAACAGATGGTCTCGCCCGACCAACCGTCGGCCCCCGGTCCCGGCCCGAGCTCGCGCACTCGGAAAGTGCGCGAGACTAGCGCAGGGGCGTGGCCGGGCGGCGCGGGGCGGGGCCAGAGGGCGGGGCCAGGGGCGGGGCCACGCCGCACGGGGGCGGGGCCAAGCAGGGCGGGGAGCCGGGCCTTCGGGAGGCTAGAGCCTCGCACCCTTTGTTTAAGCAGCCAGGTGGGTGCATCCTCCCCGACCTCCCCCAGGCAACCTCCACACCTGGGAGCAATGACTTTGTTTCAAATAAACAAATGACAGCTCCTGCGACGTACTAGGTGTTCTGTAAGTCCTTAGAGATCTCACTGCCCCTGTGGTCCTGCAGGTGGAAGGGACTGTTGACACTGTCTGCATGTACAGGTGGGGAGGAAACCAGACACGGAGGAGTTAGGCATCTTGCATGAGGTCACCCAGGCCATCAACGGTGGACCTGGGATTCGAGCCCTAACTTTTTTTTTTTAATAATAAATTTATTTTTGGGGATCCCTGGGTGGCGCAGCGGTTTGGCACCTGCCTTTGGCCTGGGGCGTGATCCTGGAGACCCGGGATGGAATTCCACGTCGGGCTCCCTGCATGGAGCCTGCTTCTCCCTCTGCCTGTGTCTCTGCCTCTCTCTCTCTCTCTGTGTGACTATCATAAATAAATAAAAATTAAAAAAATAATAATAAATTTATTTTTTATTGGTGTTCAATTTGCAAACATACAGAATAACACCCAGTGTCGAGCCCTAACTTTAATGCTGACATGTTCCAGCTACAGGTCTCTAATATTCCTATACTTCTCCCTCTCTCTCTCTTTCTCTCTCTCTCTTTTTTTTTTTTTAAGATTTATTTATTTATGAGAGACACAGAGAGAGGGGCAGACCCGGCTATTCAGACCCGGGGTGGCCCAGAAAAGCATGAAGTCACTGGTTGGGTGCTGGTATCTCCTCTCAGTAAGGAAGATGCTGGAGAATACGAGTGCCATGCATCCAATTCCCAAGGACAGGCGTCAGCATCAGCAAAAATCACAGTGGTTGATGCCTTACATGAAATACGAGTGAAAAAAGGTGAAGGTGCTGACCTATAAACTGCAGAATGTATTAATCTGCAACACTAAAAGTAGTCCTGGTAACTACAGCCTCTGTTCTTGTCTAATAACCAGTTTCTTTTCATCCAGTCCACTAACGCTTAGTTATATATTCACTGGTTTTACATAAAGGAAATCCAAAATAAAGATAACACATCAAGACTATCTACAAAAATTTATTGTCTATTTACAGAAGAAAAGCATGCATGTAATTAAAATCAATAAAATGCTTTCTCTCAAAAAAAAAAAAAAACACAGGCAGAGGGAGAAGTAGGCTCCCTGCGGGGAACCTGATGCAGGACTCGATCTCAGAACCCCAGGGGGGGTGCCCTAAGTCGAAGGCAGACGCTGCACCACTGAGCCACCCAGGCGTCCCAATGCTATACTTCTACATTAGGACACACCTTGGCCAAGCTCATAGGGCCAGTAAAGGGTAGAACCAGGGTTTGCACCCAGGCAGTGTGGCTCTGCGGTGGAGAAGCTGCACTGCCTCGTCCTCACAACCTCCCAGGGAATAAATATTTAGGCCGGCAGGTCCAGGTGCCTGCTGTTCGCATAACCAGATTATGCCTGAATCAGTTTGCAGAGGTAAGGGAAGAGAGCGTGAAGAAGGCGGAACGAGGAACCCTTACCTCCCTCCAGGGGCAGCCCTCCGTGCAGAGTTGGGCACGTGGCCCCTGACGGTCACGAACATTTTGAAGCACTAGAGGAAGCGTGGAGGCCCCAGTCATCTGAATTAATCCACTCAGCCAGTTTTTGGGGGGGAGGGAAGGGAGAAGTTAGCTTTATTGTCTCTCCATTTTGCAGAAGAAGAAATGGAGGCTCAGAAGCCGTGTGACTTGGCCGAGGTCACACACTTCCCCCGCATGCCACCCAGCCCGGGAATTGCTCTCTGGGTGTATCAGCCCCCGAGGCTGCGTCCTGTCCTCCTCCCTGGGCCTCTCTGTGCCGGGGTTGAGACTGAGGCGTCTCGTGTGGGCAGCTCCGTGGGCCTTGGATGCCAGCCCTGGGTGGGGGCAGCTGGGCTGCAGAAACTGGGAAGCGTCAATCGGGGACAAAACCTTGAGAGACCAGCGAACTCGGACTTCAGGAGAACAGCTCCTGCGGGGAGAGAATCAACGATGAGGCCGGAGGGAGGCCGGCAGTGGAGCCGGCCCCTCTCCCTGGAGCTGTCTCTGGGCCTCAGCCCCACGCGGGGCCTGTCAAACGTCCTGCACGTCTGAGCTGTGTCCTGTAGGTCCTCCCGGTCGCCCACCGGCCGTTCGCAGCCGAACACATCCAGCTGGAGGGTCGGTGAAGGCCCAGCATACCCGCTCTACCCGTCCCCTCTCCCGAGCATTCACGAACTGCTTCCTGAAGACAGTGGATGGGAAAGGCCACACGGAGCTGTCCCGCCTCATCCGGCACTTGCGCCCAAACTACGGGCCAGAGACATGCGACAAAGATGAAAACCAGCCCCGGCAGGTGCGGAGCGTCTGTAACCCGGTGCGGGCAGGGACGGAACGATTGGAAGACGATCCCGGGAGACATAAAGGCCGCGAGTGTGGGTGCTAGGCAGGTGCTGAGGGACCAAGGGGCTCCCCGCCAGCTCTCTGGGGTGCTGGCTCCCAGTGTACGGATGAGGAGTCTCAGCTGGGAAGAAAGGACACCGGGCAGGGAAGCAGAGTGTCTGGGAACGGGCTCCAGTTGTCACCAGGTCCCACCTCCACCTCCCTCTTCCCCCATCAGCTTCCTGGCTCTGCCCGCCCCAGAAGGTGTACAGGCCGGAGCTCTCCATGCCTTCTTGAACGCTGCAAGAAATACCAAGATAATAAAAGTATTTCAATAAGAGCGACTTTATCAAGATTTACTTTCCTCTTAGTCCATGTGTGTTTAGGTCCCACCAAAATTAGAAGCTGCCTCTCCAGCTGGTCTAGGTTTAACTTAGATTTTTCTAAGATTTTTTACTCTGAAATAATTTTTTTGTTTACATATGTATGTGCATATGTACATAATCTCTACACCCAACATGGGGCTTGAGCTCATGACCCAGAGATCAAGAGTTGCGTACTCCTCCGACTGAGCCAGCCAGGCACCGCTCTGAAATAGTTTAAAACCTAATGATAAAGTTGTAAGAATAGTTGAAACAACTCTTGTGTAATCTTTGGACAGATTCACCAACTGCTACAAGGTGTCACATTTGCTTTATCATTCCTCCTCTATACATATAAAACAATAGACATAAATCACAGCGCTGTTAATAATAATAATATATGTATTTTATATATACACACAGCATTACAACTTCCAGATGATACTTTGGCACAGGCAAATATCCCATTTGGCTACAGCCTTTCACTTAATGGGTTAAGCATCCCCTGATGATGTTTGCCTGGTGCAGGTACTTCATTGGGGTTTGCAAACTGGCAAATTAAATTAAATTAAATTAATTAATTAATTTATTTTAGATTTTATTTATTCATCACACACACACACACACACACAGGCAGAGACACAGGCGGAGGGAGAAGCAGGCTCCATGCACCGGGAGCCCGACGTGGGATTCGATCCCGGGTCTCCAGGATCGCGCCCTGGGCCAAAGGCAGGCGCCAAACCGCTGCGCCACCCAGGGATCCCCTACTCATCTACATTCTTTTGTAAAGAAGAACTTCATCAAGTTCTTGGGGATGAACAAGAATTCCTTGTAAATACCTTTTTATCAACTTTCAGGATAGGTTGACATGATAGTCACCTCCAATGCTAACACAAAATTTTATTTTCTCCTTTTTTTTAAAAAAAGATTTTATTCATTTATTCACGACACACACACACACACACACACACACAGAGGCAGAGACACAGGCAGAGGGAGAAGCAGGCTTCATGCAGGGAGCCCAACGTGGGACTCGATCCCGGGTCCCCAGGATCAGGCCCTGGGCCCAAGGTGGCGCTGAACTGCTGGGCCACCCGGGCTGCCCTCTCCTTTTTTTAATTAAAAAAAATTTATTGGGCATGGAACCTGCTTCTCCCTTTACCTCTGTCTCTGTCTCTGTATCTGTCTCTCATGTCTCTCATGAATTAAAAAAAAATTATTTAAGTACTCTCCAAATGCAGTGAGGAGTCCAACATCGGGCTTGAACTCATGACCCTGAGATTAAGACCTGAGCTGTGATCAAGAGTCAGAGGCCTGGGGAGCCCCTTAAGCTAGCTTTGGGTCCTTTTAATGTGTCCCTATTAGCCTCTGAGCATGAGCTCTCTGGCACAAGATGTTCCAGGTCCACCTTATACTTTCCCTGCACCATCCCTGGAATCAGCCATTCCTCTAAAGAGCTCTGATTCCTTTCAGTCTGAAAAGGTATTTAGAAACTAGAATTTGGGCATTTGGTATACTCATTGGTACTATGGTTATCACAAGCATTTTTGAAAGGTAAAAATGTATAATATCAAGGCAAGCTATTTTTTATTTCATCACAATTTACTTTCTTTTTAGTCTTAGAACCTGCCAAAGTTAAGGTATGCCTCCCTGTATGGCCTAGGTCTTAGGTTTTTTAAATTTTTTTTTTTTTTGTAAACAGCCAATTAGTACAAAAATACCAACAACAAAAACTGCAGTCCCTTGTTCTCTTCATATATATACTTACATATATTTAGATAATGAATCTATTCTGTAACGTTTTGATTCATTCATTTTAGAGATTATCTGTTGACTTCTTTTTATGATCAGTGAGGGTTTTCATCTCATAAACACTCCTGAATCATTTCCTCCGTCCTCTTAATATATCATAATTTTTAGTTAAGTACTCCTTCAATGTTTTCATTATTATGACTAAATAAATTTTATTCAATACTGAGCCAAGAAGTATTCTTTCTTGTGCAACTTTTCCTTTTTCCTGGAGTTAATAATTGCCTTGTTTTTTCCACTTGTTTTGTTGTGTTTGAACATCCAAATCTCCCTACACCCTCAAAAAGCCGTATAAATCTCTCAAGGTTTTCCTTATAGCCAAATCTGTCAACTGTCATCGTAGAACATCTTTACATGTCTGAGAATGGCTTTATTCCGTGGTCACACTTGACTGATAGTCTGGTTGCATATAGAATTTTAGGCTGAAGGTCACTTTTTCCTCAGCACTTTTTTTTAAAGATTTTATTTATTTATTCATGAGAGACAGAGAGAGAGAGAGAGAGAGAGAGAGAGGCGCGGAGAAGCAGGCTCTACACAGGGAGCCTGACGTGGGACTTGATCCCGGGACTCCAGGATCACACCCTGAGCGAAAGGCAGGCACTAAACTGCTGAGCCACCCAGGTGTCCCTTTCCTCAGCACTTTGAAGACATTTTCCACCATGCTGTAGCTTCTCTCGTTTTGTTTGAGCAGTCTGTTGCATCCTTGGTCATTCATATAATCTGCATGTTCTTTCTGGAAACATTCATAGACCTCCCCTTATTACCCACAGCCTGAAATTCAAGACAATGACTTTTTTTGTTCATTGTCCTGGGCATATGGTGATCTTTTCATTCTTCTTTTTTTTTTTTAATCTTTTCATTCTATATATTCTTGTTCTTCGGTTCTAGAAAAGTTTGTTCTAGTATTACATAAACAATTATTTCCCTACTGTTTTTTTTTTTTAAGATTTATTTATTTATTTATGGTAGACATAGAGAGAGAGAGGCAGAGACACAGGAAGAGGGAGAAGCAGGCTCCATGCCGGGAGCCCAACGCAGGACTCAATCCCGGGACTCCAGGATCGCGCCCTGAGCCAAAGGCAGGCGCCAAACCGCTGAGCCATCCAGGGATCCCCTCCCTACTGTTTTCTTGGTTCTCTCTTTCTGGAATTTCTATTAGCTAGCTGCTGAATCTCCTGCAATGATCCACCATTTTTTAAAAGAAAATCTTTTTTCTTCTGTTGTGCAAATTTTCCTTTTCATTCTACTTTCTGTGGAACTTCTCAACTTTACCTTCAATCCTTCTATCAGCTTTTTTTTTTATTTTTTATTTTTTATATTATTTATTTATTTATTTTTAAAGATTTTATTTATTTATTCATGAGAGACACACAGAGAGACAGGCAGAGACACAGGCAGAGGGAGAAGCAGGCTCCATGCAGGGAGCCCGACATGGGACTCTATCCTGGGCAGGGTCTCTAGGATCAGGCCCTGGGCTGAAGGTGGTGCTAAACCGCTGAGCCACCTGGGCTGCCCTCTATTGGCTTTTTATTTTTTTTTTTTTTTTAAACAGGAGTTTTTTTTTTTTTTTTAAGATTTATTTATTTATTTATTCATGATAAACACACACACACACACAAAGAGAGAGAGAGAGAGAGAGAGAGAGAGAGAGAGAGAGAGGCAGAGACACAGGAGGAGGGAGAAGCAGGCTCCATGCCTGGAGCCTGATGTGGGACTTGATCCCGGGACTCCAGGATCGCGCCCTGGGCCAAAGGCAGGCGCTAAACCGCTGAGCCACCCAGGGATCCCCTCTATTGGCTTTTTAAAAAATTTTCGGGGCACCTGGTGGCTCAGTCAGGTAAGTGTCTGCCTTTGGCTTGGGTCATAAGCCCAGGGTCCTGGGGTGGAGCCCTGCATTGGTCTCCCTGCTCAGCAGGGAGCCTGCTTCTCTTCCTGCCTCTCCTCCTGCTTGTGCTCTCCCCCTCTCTCACATGCTTTCTCTCTCTCAAATAAATAAATAAATAAAATATTTAAAAGAAATTTTCAGCATCTATGTTTTTATTTTCCCAAAGATTTTTCCTATTTGTTGATTTCTCCCCAATTATAGCGACTGTTCTTTTCGCACAGAAGTGATACTTTTATTTAACTCTCTGAGAACATTAATGATAGTTTCCTTGATGCTTTCATGCACACAACATTATGTCTACTTCATCAGGATAATTATTTCCTGTTTGTTTGTTTTGGTCTTGTCTTTCGTGTTAGAGGTTTTCTCAGCAGAATTTTTGCTCAGAGTCCACAGCCACCTCCTGGGACATTTTGGAGTATTTCACAGGGGGTTTTTGTTCTGACTCCTTTTAACACTTTTCCTGGGGCAGAAATTATGAGTCCAGCATGATAACAAAATAATTTATTTGAGCACTTATATGGTAGGCCCTGTTTTGAATAATTCTGACCTCAAACCTATCAGGGAAGTACTACTATTATCAACATTTCCCAGCTAAGGAAACTAAAGCACAGAGAGGCCGTGTATCTTGGCCAAGGTCACACAGCCAGTACTTGGCAGAGCTGGGATTCTTGGCTCCAGAACCTGTCCTCTTAATCCCCTCTAATCACCTTACTTGGATCGCTGGGGAACAATTGCTTTTAGTTATTTATTTGCCTTTACTTATTGTACAGTTGACACACGGTGTCACGTTGGTTTCAGGTGTACAACATAGTGATGGGACAAGTCTACACTACGCTGCGCTCAGCCGTGTAGCTACCATCTGTCACCCTGCGGCACTTTTCAAATACCCTTGACTATATTCCCTGTGCTGTGCCCTTCATCCCCATGGCTTATTCATTTCTTCATAGGAAGCTTGGACCTCTCACTACCTTCACCCATTTTGCTCACCACTCCAACAAGTTTTTCTCAACTCTTTTTTTAAAAAGATTTTATTTATTTATTCATGAGAGACACAGAGAGAGAGAGAGAGAGGCAGAGACTCAGGCAGAGGGAGAAGCAGGCTTCACGCAGGGAGCCTGATGTGGGACTCGATCCTGGACCCCAGGATCATGCCCTGAGCCAAAGGCAGACGTTCAACAGCTGAGCCCCCCAGGTGCCCCTCTCTATTCTTTATAGAAAACAACCACAACATTATAACATTTATTGACCATTTACTAAGGGCTAGACATGGTTCCAAGTGCTTTGCCTGGATGGGTTCATGTAACCCACCAATGGCTCTGCGAAGCAGGTATTGCCTTTAGTTGCATCATACAGAGAACCTTGGAGAGCTTAAACTTACTCCTGGTCACCGGATAGTGACAGCAATTTGGATTTCAAATTGAGGCTCTCCAGCATCAGGGCCCTCCTTTCTTTGTCTTTTCCATTTTCTTCCTGGCCTCAGAAGTGGTGTTGAGTTTACCACCCCCTGCAGTTCATGATCCATCATCCTCTAACATTTGAGTAAAGTCTCTTATTTCATTATTTTCCCCATATATTCCTAATCCCAATCCCCTCCCACCTTCCCCCAGGACCCTCACTCAGGCGTCTGCTATCTGTCCTTAAATTTGTACCTATTCTTGCAAAACATGCACAGTTGCTCAGTGAGTGTATTCAGCAAAACCGGATATTCATACAGTGCTTGCCAGGTGCTAGGTGTGATTCTCGGCCAAAGGTCAACAAACTGTAGCCCGTTGTCAGCTTTTGTACAACACATGAGCTTAAAATGGTTTTTACATAGTTAATTCGTTGGAACAAAATCTAAACAAGAATGTTTTGTGATAGATGAAATTCAAATTTCAGTGTCCATCAGTAAGTTTTAGTGGTGCCTGGTCACATTCACCCATTTATACGTTGTCTACAGCTGTTCTCAAGCTGCATCGGCTTCAAGGCACAAGGCCTAAAATATTTACTGTCTGGCCCTTTACAGGAAAAATAACTGCTGACCCCCGGTCTAGATGTTAGGGTACAGTAGTGAACATGTTTTTAATTTATAAAAGAAGAATGATGGCCTAACCAGGGGGAGGGGTGCATATAATTCATCACCGCATCTGGGGCTTTTGAGAGTAAAAGAGGGGCTATGAATTCGTGGGACAACTTGGGGTAAACTAGTCTGTCTCTGGAAAACTAGGGTGCGTGGTCATCTCTCTCCCTCATCTGCCCGACATCACCGGCTTCCTTCGCTGTGTCGCTAGAATGTGCCGTGTTACGGGTACACATCTAGAACAGGCTCAGCAAGATCTGGGCCGCGGCAGTCTCTGTGCAGTTTCTGTGCAATCGAAGGTCTTTAAATGGTTGGAGAGAAAAAAAAATCAAAAGAAGAATAATATTTTGTGACACACAAATTATATGAAATTCAAATTTCAATGTCCATGGTTCCCTGGGAACAGCCCCGCCCGTTCATTTGCATATCATCTAAGGCTGCAGCAGAGACCTCATGGTCCCAAAAGCCTAAAGTATGAAAGGATTTGCAGAGCTGTGCTCTGGGTGACGACTTCTTCTTCTTCTTCTTCTTCTTCTTCTTCTTCTTCTTCTTCTTCATCTTCTTCTTTTAAAATGTATTTATTCGGGTTCCTGAGTGGCTCCATCAGTTTCATGTCTGCCTTTGGCTTGGGTCATGATCTCAGGGTCTTGGGATCAAGCCCCTTGTGGGCTTCCCACTCAGGGGGGAGTCCGTCTTTCCCTCCCCCTGCCCCTCATGCTCTCTGTCTCTCAAAATAAAAATCATTAAAAAAAATGATATTATTGGGCAGCCCAGGTGGCTCAGCAGTTTAACGCCGCCTTCAGCCCAGGTGTGATCCTGGAGACCCGGGATCGAGTCCCACGTTGGGCTCCCTGCATGGGCCTGCTTCTCCCTCTGCCTGTGTCTGTGCCTCTCTCTCTCTATGTCTCTCATGAATAAATAAATAAAGTCTTAAAAAAAATTATTATTTATTTATTTATTTGAGAGAGAGAAGATGCTGATGGGCGTGGTGGTTGGGGGAGGAGGGGGAGAGGCAGAGGAGAAAATTTCAAGCAGACACTGTGCTGAGGGCAACCCCGAGGCGGGCTCGGTCCCAGGACCCTGAGATCACGACCCGAGCCAAAATCAAGGGTCTGAGACGCTCACCCGAGCCCCCCAGGCGCCCCTGGGTGACCACTTCTAACTGCTGGGCTGTTGTTCCATTTTCCACCATGCTGTAGCTTCTCTCGTTTTGTTTGAGCAGTCTGTTGCATCCTTGGTCATTCATATAATCTGCATGTTCTTTCTGGAAACATTCATAGACCTCCCCTTATTACCCACAGCCTGAAATTCAAGACAATGACTTTTTTTGTTCATTGTCCTGGGCATATGGTGATCTTTTCATTCTTCTTTTTTTTTTTTTAATCTTTTCATTCTATATATTCTTGTTCTTCGGTTCTAGAAAAGTTTGTTCTAGTATTACATAAACAATTATTTCCCTACTGTTTTTTTTTTTTTAAGATTTATTTATTTATTTATGGTAGACATAGAGAGAGAGAGGCAGAGACACAGGAAGAGGGAGAAGCAGGCTCCATGCCGGGAGCCCAACGCAGGACTCAATCCCGGGACTCCAGGATCGCGCCCTGAGCCAAAGGCAGGCGCCAAACCGCTGAGCCATCCAGGGATCCCCTCCCTACTGTTTTCTTGGTTCTCTCTTTCTGGAATTTCTATTAGCTAGCTGCTGAATCTCCTGCAATGATCCACCATTTTTTAAAAGAAAATCTTTTTTCTTCTGTTGTGCAAATTTTCCTTTTCATTCTACTTTCTGTGGAACTTCTCAACTTTACCTTCAATCCTTCTATCAGCTTTTTTTTTTTATTTTTTATTTTTTATATTATTTATTTATTTATTTTTAAAGATTTTATTTATTTATTCATGAGAGACACACAGAGAGACAGGCAGAGACACAGGCAGAGGGAGAAGCAGGCTCCATGCAGGGAGCCCGACATGGGACTCTATCCTGGGCAGGGTCTCTAGGATCAGGCCCTGGGCTGAAGGTGGTGCTAAACCGCTGAGCCACCTGGGCTGCCCTCTATTGGCTTTTTATTTTTTTTTTTTTTTTTAAACAGGAGTTTTTTTTTTTTTTTTTAAGATTTATTTATTTATTTATTCATGATAAACACACACACACACACAAAGAGAGAGAGAGAGAGAGAGAGAGAGAGAGAGAGAGAGAGGCAGAGACACAGGAGGAGGGAGAAGCAGGCTCCATGCCTGGAGCCTGATGTGGGACTTGATCCCGGGACTCCAGGATCGCGCCCTGGGCCAAAGGCAGGCGCTAAACCGCTGAGCCACCCAGGGATCCCCTCTATTGGCTTTTTAAAAAATTTTCGGGGCACCTGGTGGCTCAGTCAGGTAAGTGTCTGCCTTTGGCTTGGGTCATAAGCCCAGGGTCCTGGGGTGGAGCCCTGCATTGGTCTCCCTGCTCAGCAGGGAGCCTGCTTCTCTTCCTGCCTCTCCTCCTGCTTGTGCTCTCCCCCTCTCTCACATGCTTTCTCTCTCTCAAATAAATAAATAAATAAAATATTTAAAAGAAATTTTCAGCATCTATGTTTTTATTTTCCCAAAGATTTTTCCTATTTGTTGATTTCTCCCCAATTATAGCGACTGTTCTTTTCGCACAGAAGTGATACTTTTATTTAACTCTCTGAGAACATTAATGATAGTTTCCTTGATGCTTTCATGCACACAACATTATGTCTACTTCATCAGGATAATTATTTCCTGTTTGTTTGTTTTGGTCTTGTCTTTCGTGTTAGAGGTTTTCTCAGCAGAATTTTTGCTCAGAGTCCACAGCCACCTCCTGGGACATTTTGGAGTATTTCACAGGGGGTTTTTGTTCTGACTCCTTTTAACACTTTTCCTGGGGCAGAAATTATGAGTCCAGCATGATAACAAAATAATTTATTTGAGCACTTATATGGTAGGCCCTGTTTTGAATAATTCTGACCTCAAACCTATCAGGGAAGTACTACTATTATCAACATTTCCCAGCTAAGGAAACTAAAGCACAGAGAGGCCGTGTATCTTGGCCAAGGTCACACAGCCAGTACTTGGCAGAGCTGGGATTCTTGGCTCCAGAACCTGTCCTCTTAATCCCCTCTAATCACCTTACTTGGATCGCTGGGGAACAATTGCTTTTAGTTATTTATTTGCCTTTACTTATTGTACAGTTGACACACGGTGTCACGTTGGTTTCAGGTGTACAACATAGTGATGGGACAAGTCTACACTACGCTGCGCTCAGCCGTGTAGCTACCATCTGTCACCCTGCGGCACTTTTCAAATACCCTTGACTATATTCCCTGTGCTGTGCCCTTCATCCCCATGGCTTATTCATTTCTTCATAGGAAGCTTGGACCTCTCACTACCTTCACCCATTTTGCTCACCACTCCAACAAGTTTTTCTCAACTCTTTTTTTTAAAAAGATTTTATTTATTTATTCATGAGAGACACAGAGAGAGAGAGAGAGAGGCAGAGACTCAGGCAGAGGGAGAAGCAGGCTTCACGCAGGGAGCCTGATGTGGGACTCGATCCTGGACCCCAGGATCATGCCCTGAGCCAAAGGCAGACGTTCAACAGCTGAGCCCCCCAGGTGCCCCTCTCTATTCTTTATAGAAAACAACCACAACATTATAACATTTATTGACCATTTACTAAGGGCTAGACATGGTTCCAAGTGCTTTGCCTGGATGGGTTCATGTAACCCACCAATGGCTCTGCGAAGCAGGTATTGCCTTTAGTTGCATCATACAGAGAACCTTGGAGAGCTTAAACTTACTCCTGGTCACCGGATAGTGACAGCAATTTGGATTTCAAATTGAGGCTCTCCAGCATCAGGGCCCTCCTTTCTTTGTCTTTTCCATTTTCTTCCTGGGCCTCAGAAGTGGTGTTGAGTTTACCACCCCCTGCAGTTCATGATCCATCATCCTCTAACATTTGAGTAAAGTCTCTTATTTCATTATTTTCCCCATATATTCCTAATCCCAATCCCCTCCCACCTTCCCCCAGGACCCTCACTCAGGCGTCTGCTATCTGTCCTTAAATTTGTACCTATTCTTGCAAAACATGCACAGTTGCTCAGTGAGTGTATTCAGCAAAACCGGATATTCATACAGTGCTTGCCAGGTGCTAGGTGTGATTCTCGGCCAAAGGTCAACAAACTGTAGCCCGTTGTCAGCTTTTGTACAACACATGAGCTTAAAATGGTTTTTACATAGTTAATTCGTTGGAACAAAATCTAAACAAGAATGTTTTGTGATAGATGAAATTCAAATTTCAGTGTCCATCAGTAAGTTTTAGTGGTGCCTGGTCACATTCACCCATTTATACGTTGTCTACAGCTGTTCTCAAGCTGCATCGGCTTCAAGGCACAAGGCCTAAAATATTTACTGTCTGGCCCTTTACAGGAAAAATAACTGCTGACCCCCGGTCTAGATGTTAGGGTACAGTAGTGAACATGTTTTTAATTTATAAAAGAAGAATGATGGCCTAACCAGGGGGAGGGGTGCATATAATTCATCACCGCATCTGGGGCTTTTGAGAGTAAAAGAGGGGCTATGAATTCGTGGGACAACTTGGGGTAAACTAGTCTGTCTCTGGAAAACTAGGGTGCGTGGTCATCTCTCTCCCTCATCTGCCCGACATCACCGGCTTCCTTCGCTGTGTCGCTAGAATGTGCCGTGTTACGGGTACACATCTAGAACAGGCTCAGCAAGATCTGGGCCGCGGCAGTCTCTGTGCAGTTTCTGTGCAATCGAAGGTCTTTAAATGGTTGGAGAGAAAAAAAAATCAAAAGAAGAATAATATTTTGTGACACACAAATTATATGAAATTCAAATTTCAATGTCCATGGTTCCCTGGGAACAGCCCCGCCCGTTCATTTGCATATCATCTAAGGCTGCAGCAGAGACCTCATGGTCCCAAAAGCCTAAAGTATGAAAGGATTTGCAGAGCTGTGCTCTGGGTGACGACTTCTTCTTCTTCTTCTTCTTCTTCTTCTTCTTCTTCTTCTTCTTCATCTTCTTCTTTTAAAATGTATTTATTCGGGTTCCTGAGTGGCTCCATCAGTTTCATGTCTGCCTTTGGCTTGGGTCATGATCTCAGGGTCTTGGGATCAAGCCCCTTGTGGGCTTCCCACTCAGGGGGGAGTCCGTCTTTCCCTCCCCCTGCCCCTCATGCTCTCTGTCTCTCAAAAATAAAAATCATTAAAAAAATGATATTATTGGGCAGCCCAGGTGGCTCAGCAGTTTAACGCCGCCTTCAGCCCAGGGTGTGATCCTGGAGACCCGGGATCGAGTCCCACGTTGGGCTCCCTGCATGGGCCTGCTTCTCCCTCTGCCTGTGTCTGTGCCTCTCTCTCTCTATGTCTCTCATGAATAAATAAATAAAGTCTTAAAAAAAATTATTATTTATTTATTTATTTGAGAGAGAGAAGATGCTGATGGGCGTGGTGGTTGGGGGAGGAGGGGGAGAGGCAGAGAGAAAATTTCAAGCAGACACTGTGCTGAGGGCAACCCCGAGGCGGGGCTCGGTCCCAGGACCCTGAGATCACGACCCGAGCCAAAATCAAGGGTCTGACGCTCACCCGAGCCCCCCAGGCGCCCCTGGGTGACCACTTCTAACTGCTGGGCTGTTGTATCCTGTGTCTCCCCTGCAAATGTCCAGGGTGTGCCAGGTTTACCCGTCGTGAGCCCGAGGAGGACCCTCTCTGAGCCGCGTCTGAGTGAGAGAGCTGGCTCAGGCAGTGGACACACGCTTAATTTTCCTTCCTTCTGTGTTGCCACGATTTCCAAGATTTTCCCATTTTTTTCGGAATTCGACGTCGCATCAAGCAGGGCTGAGCTCTTTCCTCTCCCCATTCCACTCAAACATGTTTTTATCCAACCGTTAATGGAGCGCTGGCCTTAGAGTCCTCGGCCGTCCTGGGCACCGGGGTCCTGGTGACCTACAGTGGGGGCTGCAGGTGCCCCGCGCTGTGTCCGTGGGGCCCTTCGTGGCACGGGCGTCCTTCCCAGCACCCGGGCCCACTGCGGGTGGAGCCCTCAGGGCAATCCTGCCCTGTAGGAAGGTGCCCCATAGGAGCAGCTGGGAAATGTGGGGCGGGGTGGCTCCAGGCTGGGGAGCTTCCCGACCGGCTCGCCTGCCTCTGCCCGCGCCCACGCCCAGCCTCTCATCTCGGCCTTCCTCATTTCTGCGTTCTGATGAGTGTAAAATGCTCCCACCTAACGTGGCTTTAATTTGCATTTCTCTGATCTCCAGTGAATCTGAATATTTCTGGAATCTGGGCTCTTGACTCTTAATTCGCTCCTTGAACTCTAGCCTATTTTCTTTCTTTTTTTTTTTTTTTTTTTAATTTTTATTTATTTATGATAGTCACACACAGAGAGAGAGAGAGAGAGGCAGAGACACAGGCAGAGGGAGAAGCAGGCTCCATGCACCGGGAGCCTGACATGGGATTCGATCCCGGGTCTCCAGGATCGCGCCCTGGGCCAAAGGCAGGCGCCAAACCGCTGCGCCACCCAGGGATCCCTCTAGCCTATTTTCTAAACGAGGTGAAAGCAGAAGTTCTCGCAGAGAAACCCACAGACATTCGGGGCCTTCGTCCCTGGTTGCAACTTGAGGCTTATTTTCTAGAAAGAGGACGTGCAGACGACCCGAGGTCACAGTCCAAGCCGCTCACCAGCTGTGTGACTCTTGCCGGTCACCGGGGCTCTGGGCCCCGCGCTCCCCGTGGAGCAGGGGCAGTCACGGCCCTCCCCGCGGGCTTGCGGGGAAGTGAAGCGCTTGCACACCCATGTGCGGGGACTTGAGCTGCTGGTTAACTCTCTGGGCGCCTGAGGAAGGGAAAGCTCATGCTGCGATGGCAGGACGTGGCACTTCCCGAGTCTCCCTCGGCAGCCTGAATGGTCCTGGTTCTCCACTTTTTCCGAGGGGAAGGTTGCTACACTGGAGGATCCCAGTTTATACGAGGAGTGGGATGCGGTTGACAGCGTGACTTCACGTGGGGTTTGGACCCTGGCTCTCTCCCACTGTCAGGTGGGGAGGAGAATGTTCCAGTAGTTCGCTCAGGCTTGGGGCTTGGGGCCCTCCCCACCGGCTCTCGAGGAGGCCCCCGGGGGTTCCTCTGGGTCTCATGGCCCCGGGATCCTGGGGGGGGTGGGTCTAAGAGAGGCTGAGTGAAGACCCAGAAATGGGAGTGGGGGGCGGGCGGGGCCCCTCCGCCTGCGGACACTGACCCCTGCCTGGGGCTTGGGTCCCGGGATAGAAACGTCTTCATTCCCTTCAGGCCCACTGGAAGGACAGTGGGTGCCCAGGGGAGCCGAACTCCACGTCGTCTGAGTTCACTGGGGAAGTCACAGCATCCAGGGGGGCTCCGGGGGCTGAATGAGCTGGGCCTGAGGCCTGGCGGGGTGACCTTGGCCGTGTGCTTTCACTTCTCTGGGCCCATCTTTCTAACATGTGTCTCCCTAGGCTTCTTCGCCTTGTGCGTGCTGCACCTGCGTCCGTCCGGTGGTTGGGGAAGCCCATGGACCCCGTCTCTAGATAATGTTTTAAAAAGCTTGTAATAAAACACATGGGACGACAGGGGTGCCTGTGGGGCTCAATCGGTTGGCCTTGGGCTCAGGTCACGATCGTGGGGTCCTGCGATCGAGCCCCGCGTCAGCTCTGTGGGGAGCCTGCCTCTCCCTCTCCCTCCCCTGCTCCCCCTGCTTGTGCCCCTGAGGGCTCGCTCGCTCTCAAATAAGTAAATAAAATATTAAAAAAAAAAAAAAACAACCCGAATGGGACTACCAAGAAAACTAATCACGTCCAATCCAAGCGTGCAGCGGTAGGTGAATGAATAAACAGTGTGGTCCCCACACAGCAGCGGGTATCAGCCTTCAAGAAGTTGTCGCCCGGCGCCAGGGATGGACTTGGAGGACGCTACACCCATGAAATGAGCCCAGGCGCGGGTTTGCGGCTGGACTCGCGGGGAGCTCAGCCGAGCCGGTCACCCTTGGGGTCACCGTGGGTCCCCCCCCCCCCCCCCTGGCGAGCTGCTGTGGCCTCACCGCCACGGCCGCACGGAGAACGCCCTGGAAGCCCGGCCCCGGGTGCGATGGAGTTTATTAATCTTTGATCTCCAAGTATCAGAAGAAACCCGTGAGTGGCTCCGCGGCTTCGGCTTTTCTGAAAAACCGGCCTGGCAGGGAGGAGAGCCCGCAGTGTAAGGAGGATTCCACAACCGCTGGCAGGAGAGGGCGGCCGGTGGGAAACCGAGGTGGAGCCGAGAGACCGCCGGGCTGTGCTTCAGCCGCCCCGGGGCTTCCCATCCCTTGAGCAAAAGCACTTGTGAAAATGGGATTTTTCCCGGATGGAGAGAGGGTGTTTGGCCTCAACTGAAAGGACCCAGTGAAACTGCTTTCCCTCCGGCCCCGGGCGGAGCCCAGCCTGCGTGTCGCGCGTGTCAGGATGTGCGAAGGCTCCTGAGTCAGGCTGCGTGCAGGGGCGCGGCTGGGAGGGAGGGGGTTGAGGTTGTCAAACAGGCAGGAAAATCTGCACATTCCCGGTCCTCCTCTCCGCGCCCAGGGGGCTCGGCTCTTCTCCGGGTGAGGGGTGGGCCGTGGGCCCGGCCCGGACAGCCCGAGCGAGGCCTGCGGGCCCCTCTGGCACCCCCCAGCCCGATGAGGCTCTAGGCCGCCGTGGGTCCCGGCCCGGGGGAGCCGACCCTGCGGGCACCCAGGCTCCACGGCGCGGGGTGCCGGCCTCCAACCCCACGTCGGCTCAGGGCGCTGGCCTCGACCCACAGCAGCGTGGGGCCGGAGGATGTTGATTAGCAGAGAGATGAGGTAGAGGGAGAGATAATCCAAACCAGAGGAGCAGCAGATCCACAGTCCCAGCAGCATCCAGGTAGCAGGTACACACGTGCGCGCTCCCTGTCCGCGTCCGGCTTTTCTGTGCGATCAAAAATGATCACAGAGAGATCCTGGGTAGGAGAGAGAGCGGTTCAAAGGCAGGATATTACTCCAGGCCCCCCGAATGTGGACTTCGCTGCGATGGCGTTCTTCTGGCTCATTTAGAAAAGAAGATCCAAAAAAAAAAAAAAAAAAAAAGAAAAAGAAAAAAAGAAAAGGAGATCCAGGCCGCCGGCGGCTCAGTGGGCAGGGCCAGTGACCCTTGATCTTAGGCTCATGAATTCAAGCCCCGCGCTGGAGCTGACTTTAAGAAAAAACAAACAAAAAAACAGATCCCAAAATGATGAGCAGAATTAATTGCATTCCAAGAATATATTCCTGACTTTTTTAACAAAAAAATTAAAATATAGTTGACATATTATTTTTTTACATTTTTAAAGGATTTTACGTATTTGACAGAGAGAGAATTAGCAGGGGGAGCAGAGGGGCAGAGGGAGGAGCAGGCTCCCCCAGCAGGGAGCTGGGTGCGGGGATTCCATCCCAGGAGCCCGGGGTCATGACCTGAGCCCAAGGCCGCGCTTCACCGGCCGAGCCCGGGGCGCCCCTACTCCTGACCCTCAAACTCCGCCGTGATCTGGCTCACGAAGCAGGCAAAACCAGGTGGTGGCTGTTGTGGGTTGACCGTGTCTTTCCAAAAGGCACATTCAAACCCCTGGTTCTTGTGGCCGGGACCTTATTTGGAAGTGGATTTTGGCAGATGTCATCGATAAAACGCGGCCATCCTGGACCTGGGTGGCTTCCGATCATCCGACGACCGGCATTTGTACAGGAGGGGGATTTGGACCAGGGACGCCCGGGGAGAGCAGGGTGTAAAGACATGCGGAGGCGAGCTCCACGCCGAGCGACACCAAAGGGTGCTGGCGGCCCCGAGAGGCTCGAGGCAGGGAAGGATCCTCCCCACGGCCTTCCCGACGCTGTGACGGGGACTCCCGGCTTCCAGAACGGTGAGACTAGGTCTTGATTTTCGCCACCAAGGTTGTGGCACCCTCGAACGCTAATAGAGCGGCTGACGGGGCTGTAGCTGGACCGGAGGAGGATACTTTACTCCCTGGGCGGGTCCCGGGCCACGGCGTCGCTCGGTGAGTAGCTGGGACTGGCCCACGAGCAGCGTAGCATCACCTCCGTACGTCACGTGTCTATGGTTTGCTCTCTGCTCCCCCCACTCCAGAATGTCACCCCCACGAGGGCACAGAAGACCTGTCCTGTTCGCGGCTGTGACCCCAGCCCCTAGAGCAGGACCCTGCACGTAGTAGGTGTTCTGCAAATGCTTGTCCAATAGGCGTCTACTCTGTTTCGCTGCTCCCTACTGTTGCTGCCCCGTTGTCCCCGCGTTCATCCGGGAGGTGTCTGCGGGAAGCGACGGCGCCACCAGCTCCGGGCTGGCATTGGACGTTCCTTGGCTTTTCAATGAGGGCAACGCCTTGGGAGGAGGTGCGGGTCCAGATAAAATGACAACAGTTAGAGTGAAGACGTGTATTGTCGACTCGCCTGGGGCGTTAGGAGCCGTGGGTCCTAAGTCCTCCCGTGGCGGGTGTGTTGGCTCCCGGGGCAGCCGTCACAAAGGACCGCAGCTCCGGTGGCAGAAACAGCAGAGAGTCATTGTCCACAGCTGTGGAGGCTGGACGTCGCGGTCAAGGCGCCTGCAGGGTTGCTTTCTTCTGAGGCCCCCTCCTGCGCTCGTGGGTGGTTGTCTTCTCCGCGTCTTCACGTGGCCTCTCCTCTGCATGTGTCCAGGTCCTGACTCCTCTTACAAGGACACCGGTCAGACTGGCTCAGGACCCACCCTAGTGACCTCATTTGAACTTAATTACCCCCGTAATTAAAGGCCCTACATCCAAAGAAGGTGCCCTCCTGAGCTGCTGAGGATTAGGGCCCCAACCTATGTGTTTGGGGAGGCCACAGCTCAGCCCGGGACAGCAGGTGCTCAAACTCCACGGCAGCAGAACTTCTGCTCTGGTTCTTTTTTTTTTTTTTTTTTTTTTTTAAGATTTATTTATTTATTCATGATAGATGTAGAGAGAGAAAGAGAGAGGCAGAGACACAGGAGGGTGGAGAAGCAGGCTCCATACCAGGAGCCCGACACGGGACCCGATCCCAGGATTCCAGGATCGCGCCCTGGGCCAAAGGCAGGCACCAAACTGCTGAGCCACCCAGGGATCCCTGCTCTGGTTCTTTCCAGTCTTATCGGCAGCCTTGCTTTGTGGGACTGAAGCACCACACGCTTAAAACTGTCCCACAAGAAGCCCCAGGCACCACTGTGTGTGCTGGAAAGCTCGGAGGACGCTCACCCGGCCAGCCGGGCCTTGCTGAGCCCAGGGAGGGGTGGCTGGAAGAGCAGAGCGCAGACTGCACAAGGCATACGGGGGTGGGGGGGTGTCATGTGCGGTGCGGGAGACACCTGTGTCCCGGAGGCTGGAGGTCGCAGGCTCTCAGCTGGTCTCTCAGCTCTCCCTCACCCCCGTCCAGGCCATTCTCAACCCCGTAGCCGCAGTGACCCTTTAAAAACCTCAAGTTGTAAAAAAAAAAAAAATAAAATAAAAATAGGGGATCCCTGGGTGGCTCAGTGGTTTGGCGCCTGCCTTCGGCCCGGGGTGTGATCCTGGAGTCCTGGGATCAAGTCCTGCATCAGGCTCCCTGCCTGGAGTCTGCTTCTCCCTGTGCCTGTGTCTCTGCCTCTCTCCCTCTCTCTTGAATAAATAAATAAAATCTTAAAAAAAAAATAAAAAGTAAAAAAATAAAATAAAAATAAAAAAAAATAAAAACCTCAAGGCGGTTCATATTCCTCCTCTGTTCACGATTTCTCTCACCTCAGCTGCTTCATTCAGAAATTCTCCATTTGTTCTCCCAGAAGCCCCCCAAGCCTCAGCTGGCAGGCGCGGGTGGCACTTTGAGGCGGGTCACGGACCCTTCATGGGAGAGGGGCCCTCCCTATACCCGGAGGAAGGGCCCGTCCCCAGGACAGAGGGATCTGAGCGAGCGGGCCTCGCTAGGCCTCCCCCAGTTCACTACCCTGAGCGCGCACGCCTCTGCCCCGTTGTGTCTTCCCACGACTGTCCGCTCTTCATCAAAGTAGCATAAAAACACTCTGGTTTGACCGTTTCTTCCGGTCTCCGTCTCCTTACGAAGGCTCCCGCGTCCTGTAAAACTCACGTGAAATGGACGTGTGTGCTTTTCTCCGATAATCTGTCTTTGTCGGCTTCATTTGCAGCCCCCCGTGTTGCCAGGGACCCTAAGAAGTGGAGGGAATTTTCCTCCTCCCTGCACCATCTTGTCCCTCAAGCCGAGGCGGGAGGCTGGCCTCTGCGGGGCATCTCTTGCCACCCTCCTGAGCTCCGGGCGCTGCAGCCGCTCAGCTCCCCGGAGACGAGGGCTTGAGAGAGGAGGGGCTGAGAGATGGAGGCATCCACCTGGGCTTTCTGGCGGCGCAGTGACCCTTGAGACCTGCTGGCGCGGAAGGAAAGAGGCTGACCTTGCATTTGTGTCTTGGCTCTGCTTCTGAATGAAGTGGTCCGGGGCAGGGGCGCCTGTGGGGCTCAGCGGTTGAGCATCTGCCTGCGGCTCAGGGTGTGACCCCCGGGTCCTGGGATGGAGCCCCATGTCGGGCTCCCTGCGGGGAGCCTGCTTCTCCTTCTGCCTGTGTCTCTCATGAATAAATAGATAAAACATCTTATCTTTTTTTTTTTTTTAATTAATTATTTATTTATGATAGTCACAGAGAGAGAGAGAGAGAGGCAGAGACACAGGCGGAGGGAGAAGCAGGCTCCATGCACCAGGAGCCTGATGTGGGATTCGATCCCGGGTCTCCAGGATCGCGCCCTGGGCCAAAGGCAGGCGCCAAACCGCTGCGCCACCCAGGGATCCCGATAAAACATCTTAAAAAAAAATTTGTGCAGGGCAGGAGAGAACAGCTGAGCCGAGGATGCGGGGGGGGGGGGGGGGCCAGCAATTGTCTGCTAAGGTTCCCCTACACAGGCCATCTAGAAAGGTCTTCCCTGGTCATTGTGGAAGTTGGTGATGCCAGTGAAGCGCTGAACATCCCCACATGCCGTGGAGCAGAGGCACCAAATATTTTCCATCAGAAGCCTGAAACCGCACGTCTAAGTGGTGTTTAAAGAACCCAAATTCTTCCGTGTAAACCCAAAGGTCGAATGGGCTTCGCCCAGTGATTCGTGAATCTGCAGCACCCACCTCGCAATGGCAGGGCGCTCCGCGGGATGCAAGGAAAGGCCGAGAGGGAACAGGAAAGAGGAAATCATCAGCAGGGAACGCACGTAGGGGAGGCCCACGTCCTGAGGCCACCCCACGTCCTGCGGGGAGCGAGGGGTCGGGGTGTCCCCAGGGCTGGCCGGGAGAGCCAGGCCCCGGCTGAGGGCACCTGGAATCCGGGAGGGACTGGGCCTCGCTCTGCTGCCGCGGGGCCTCACGCCACGACTCCGTTTGGGGCCTTTGCCTCCTTTCTCATAGTGGGGGGTGGGGAGACGTGTGAGGCTGGACCGGGTCTGGGGGTGCTGTGGGGAGGGGTGGGCTCTCTCAGGTGCCTGCCGCCCGGATCTCGAGTTCTCCAGAGCCAGGAGGAAACAGGACACTCCGCAGGTCCCTTGGTGGGGGGGTCTCAGGCCAGTGGAGGTTGAGGCCGACCTAGAGATTCGTGATTGCAAGGAGTCCTCAGGCCATGGGGCTGTGGTCACCAGCTCCTGGATCGAAAGGGTGCGTTGTTCTTGGCGACACGCCTGCCGCCTGCGTGGGGTCTTCCCCAGCAGAGCCCACTTTTCAGAAAGACTTCAAACAGCTCCTTCGGGGCAGTGGGGGGCCAGGCCTGCAGAGCCGCGGGCTCAGGTCCCGGGGTGGGGGCTGGAGCTCACCCCAGGCTTCTGTCTCCAGCTGCAGGTGAGGTTCCTGTGATGACAGTGAAGGGGGGACCCCCAGCGCTGTCCCCTTCCCCCTGCCCCCAGTTCCCGGGGTCCCGCCCACTTCTCAAGGCTGCCCTTGGGGGCTCAGGGCCTGGGCTTTCGGATGGAGTGTCGCCCCACCCCACGGCCCCCACCCCACGGCCCCCACCCCACGGCCCCCACCCCACGGCCGGGCTGGGCAGGTTCAGGGGCGCCTCAGCTGGGTTGCAGAAGCGAGGGGGCCAAACCCCAAACCCACATCCTTCTCCCAACCTTGTGTCAATTGTCCCTGGGGCAGAAGCTCAAGGGGGGAGTCTTGGAGCAGCTCCAGAAGGAGGGGTGGTCATCGCCAATCCCCCTGCCCCTCTCAGCACCCCTGGCCTCAACAGCTCCAGGGAAGTGAGGCAGAGGCGGGAGCTTCCCTGCAAGGCTGGTGCTAAATGACAGGGACACCGCTGCCTCCCCCTTTCAGATTTACCTTACTTCGGGATCCCTGGGTGGCGCAGCGGTTTAGCGCCTGCCTTTGGCCTAGGGCGTGATCCTGGAGCATGGAGCCTGCTTCTCCCTCTGCCTGTGTCTCTGCCTCTCTCTCTCTCTCTCTGTGTGACTATCATAAATTAAAAAAAATTAAAAAAAAAAAAACAGATTTACCTTACTTCAAGCACAATTGCCCCAGGCAGGTCTTTGTTTTGTGAATTAATCAAATAATAATAGCGCTTCCCCCTGCTGGGAACCGGAAGGCCGAGCCAGCAGCAGCGTCCTGGGCCCAGCAGCACCGGAGCAGGGGCAGCCCAGTGTCCAGGCGCCCCACGGGACGAACTAGGCCGAGGCAGCTCGGGCTCCTCGGCGCCCAGGCTGCAGGCTGGACTCAGATTCCAGCCTGGGGACATCACCCTGTCGTGCTGTGCCCATGCTCTTGGCAGTTGGCCTGGCCCTGTCCCTCGCAGGTACTGAGGACCCTGAGGACAGCAGCCTCACGCAGAACCCTGGTGACCTTCCTTGCCCTTCTGAACTTACCTTTTTTTTAAAGATTTTATTTATTTATTGAAAGATTTATTTATTTATTTATTTATTTATTTATTTATTTATTTATTTATTTATTCATGATAGACACACACATACAGAGAGAGAGAGAGAGGGAGAGAGAGGCAGAGACGCAGGCAGAGGGCGAAGCAGGCTCCAGGATCGCGCCCCGGGCTGAAGGCGGCGCTAAACCGCTGAGCCACCCCGGGATCCCCAAGTTTTTATTTATTTACTTGAGAGTCAGAGAGCGAGCGAGCACGGGTTGGGTGAAGGGCAGAGGGAGCAGCAGACTCCCCAGTGTGCAGGGCGCCCGAGGAGGGGATCGGGCCCAGGCCCCAGGCAGCGCTAAACTGCTGAGCCACCCGGGCTGCCCAACTTTTTTCTTTCTAAACAGAATTCTAACACTCACACACAGAAACATACAGATTTTGCAGAAGGATAAAGTTCCTAAAAGGGCGTAAGCACAGCTCTCCTACAGCTACGAAATGAGCGCGTGTTGGGGATTTTATTCAGGTCATCCAGTGACGGGGGCGCCGGGCCACGTTCCCGGGGGTCTGGTTGCTGCTGTTTTGGGGGCCAAAGAGGTTCTAAAACATTCAGTGAGGGATGCCTGGGGGGCTCAGCGGTGGAGCGTCTGCCTCTGGCTCAGGGTGTGACCCCGGGGTCCCGGGATCGAGTCCCGGGTCGGGCTCCCCGCGTGGAGCCTGCGTCTCCCTCTGCCTGTGTCTCTGCCTCTCTCTGTGTGTCTCTCATGAATAAATAAATAAAATCTTAAAAAAAATATAAAACGTTAAGTGAGATCCTGCTCCTTCCTTGCTCAGGGTTCCCTAGGGCTTCCCTTGGTTTTTAGGACCAAATCTCCGTCTGCGCTCTGCGGCCCTGGCCCCGTCCCACCTGTGGCTGTGGCAGCTCTTCCCACCTGTGTCCACATGTGGTCCCTTGTCACGGCCTTGCCACCCACTGTTCAGTTCCTTAAGCACACCTGGCCCCTCCCCTGCTCCGCAATCCCCCCGCCCCCTTCCGCGGAGGCTTCTCCCCACACCCCTGCCCTGAACTCCTGGGCAGCATCTTGGCTCAGCCGTCCCTGCTCAGCGGTGGTTTATGTCACCAGCAGCGCGGGAACAAGCCAAAGGCCTTGGGCGCCTCCGGTGGAAACTGTCGCTCATTGGTCACCAGGTCACCCTTCCCGCCATCTGACTCCCCTCCTCCCGTCGCCTTGGAGCTGTTTGTGGGGTATGAGCTGAGCGCCTGCGGCCACGCAGAAGAGTGGTTTGTTCAGGCGGGTGCACCGCGTCGGGGCGGTTCCACGGCCGTCCACACCACCCGCGGCTGCACAACACGGAGGAAGCCGGTTTCAAATCTATTTGCGAATTCACTTTACCCTCCTCGTCTCTGCGACGCCTGCTGTTTGCTTTCCCCTTTGCGCCGCTTGTAACATCTCCTGGTTCCCTCGCCAATAACGGGTCCAATGAAGTCGTTAACGCGGGTCCTTTTTTTTTTAAATCTGCACGGGAGTCACGACGTTGCCTTTTTTGAAAATGATCCTGAACACTGACCTTCCCCAACCCAAACGCTTTGTGTGTCGTTGCTGTTTTACCTTCTTCGGGGCCGATCGTGTCTGAGGTCACTTGGTGCGTTCATTTCTTGACTGGTTTGCGGCGGCCTCTCCCTGCCTGGGTCCCCGCGCGGGGTGGGCGCTCCAAGCGCACAGGTGCGCAGGCCGTGACCAGCAGCAGGTGCGCCCCACCCCTCGCTGCTTTCCCCCGCCCCTCCTCGCCCGCAGGGCCCCCTGACTCTTCAGGGTTTGGTCCTCGTTCGCCCCTGGGTCCTCTGCTCCAGGTTGCACGAGGCGGGCGGGGCCCTGGACCTGGCGTCCCCACAGGTCACTCCCCCACCCGCGGAGACCGGGTGGCCGTCCGCAGCAGTGCAGGATTCAGTACCTCATCCTCCCAGCTCCGAAACGGGGCTCCCCAAGGGCAAGAGCCGGGGGTCCTGCGGCTACCTGGGGCCAGAAATGGGGCTGGGCCTGGGGCCCTCCGACCCCGAGTTTAGCATCGGTGCAAGAGTAAAACCCCAGCGCGCGGAGCAGGTGGTGCCCGGGCCCGCCTTGGGGTCTGTGTCTGGAAGCTCATCCTTTGGGGCAGCAGGACTCAGGTGAAATGAGGGAGGCCGGAGGGAGGGATGATGAGCCTCGGGTCCCCCGGCCCAGACAGGAAAGCTCCAGGTGTCCACACAGCCACCAAGCGGCCAGAAGACGCTAGGGGTGAACTCGGATTCCAGGCCGGGCCTGCGCTTGGGCTGCACCTCATTTTCCTGATCCGTAGCAAGGGAGGTGCTAGTGCGGGCCTGAAATGTTCCAGAGTCCCCAGGACCACCCTCGGTTCCCACCACCCGCAAGGAGGACTCGGAGAACCCAGGCAGGTTGCTGTTTCCCCGTTAAGGTTCTGACCCCAAGAGCAGACGGATTAGGCTCAGCCAAGGGAAGAGGCGCACAGGGCAGGATCCGGGAGGCACGGGGTGCGAGCTCCCGCCGGGCCTGTTCCCCGGGAGGTGTGCGCACGGGGGCTGTGACGGGCACGCAGCCGGAGAGGCTCACCGGGGCCGTGGTGTCACTCGTGGGCCGTGGCGGACCGTCTGCTGGGTCGACCTCAGGTTCCAGCCCTCCAGAGGTTGACATGGGGGTCGGTAGGCTGTGCGGTATGGCCCGAGCCCCCCCCCCCCCACTAGGATGCGTATCCGGTGAAATATTCCAAGGGCTTGGAGTCGGCCCCAGGAGCTGGGGGCAAAGCGCCAAGCTTCTCCGTAGGCCGTCAGCCCTTCACTGCACGTGTGCCCGTTTCCCAGAAGAGGAAGTGGAGTCTTGGAGATGTTAATGGCCACGTCGCTAGATCCAGGGTCTGACCCCTGGCAGCCCCTCCAGGAGCCCAAGCATCTTGTGTTCTTCCCAGCAGCTTTGATACCTCTGTTGAGAGAGATATTTACCCAGGAAATGAGGTTTTTTTTTTTTTTTTTCCATCTTCCCATTTCTTCAGTCGTTAGGTAAGTCAGGTCTGGAATAAACTGAATTTAAGATCTCTATCGGGGGGATCCCTGGGCGGCTCAGCGGTTGAGCATCTGTCCGGCTCAGGGCGTGACCTCGGGGTCCCGGGATCGAGTCCCACGTCGGGCTCCCCGCATGGAGCCTGCTTCTCCCTCTGCCTGTGTCTCTACTTCTCTCTGTGTCTCTCATGA
The DNA here is from genome assembly GCF_018345385.1 of Vulpes lagopus. Lineage (NCBI taxonomy): Eukaryota > Metazoa > Chordata > Mammalia > Carnivora > Canidae > Vulpes > Vulpes lagopus. The sequence goes on from NC_054831.1 coordinate 134,208,657, forward strand.
ATAAATAAAATAATAAAAAAAAAGAAAAAAAGATCTCTATCAACTCTGCGCCCTCAGGGAGGTGTGGATAGAGACCTGTTTGGGAAACTGTGACACATCCAACAAGAGTCTACTTACTGTGGCCCAAGTACTACCCTTGATATCGTGGCTTCAGCGTGGTTACAGAAAACTCCAGCACACTTGGGGGAGAAAACACATATTTAACACATATTTATCAGGCGGTCTGTGGATGCCAGGTACCGGACAAGGTGTCGGGGGTGCTTTGGTGAGTGAGTTAGACACAGTCTGACTTTTCGTGGAGCTTATGGGTTATGTGTTGTGGGGAGAAGGGAAGCAGACAAACCCCCACAAACTGCATCCACCGTTCCTCTTTCCCTGGGCGTGCTGGGCTCCAGCTCCAGCCACTTCCTGGCCAAACGTTTACTGAATCGCTACCATGTGCCAGCCACGGGTCAATGGCCTTGGGAGCAGAGTGTGACCCGGGCGACGTGGTCCTTGCCCTCTTCGAGCTCACCCTCACTCGAGTGGGAGACAAACCGATCTGCACTTTTCTTCACTCAAGTGGGAGAAATACCCAGAAATCTTTGTGAGCCACTAGATAACGTAGTTCCTCACAGTGAGGCCAACCAGGAAGGTAAGCGACGCAAGGCCAGGGTAGAGAATAGGTGGAGGCGCTCGGGGAGGGTATCCCGCGGGGGCGACCCTGAAGCTGGGACCTGCTGCATGAAGAGGAGCTGGCCATGTGAAGAAAGAGGAACGGCGTTTAGCAGAGGGAACAGCGTGTGCAGAGGCCCCGAGGTAGAGGAAAGGCCAGCGCGGCCAGAGTGTGATGGTGGAAGGTTCAGAGAGGTGGGCAGGGCCAGCCCACAGCCCGGCTGCTCAAGTGTTGGGATTTTTCCAAGGGGAGTGGGGAGCTGTTGCAGCATTCTCTGAAGAGACTGGTATGACCTTACATTTTCAAGATCCTTCTTGGCTGCCGTTTGGAGGCTGGAGTGGCTTGGGGTGAGCAGAGGTAGGGGTGGGGGTATCCCCAGGACACTGAGTGCTGCCTCTCATCTCTAGCCATCTACCTCTAGGCTGTGCCCTCTACCTGCAGTCCTCAGCTGAGCTACAAAGCTCCAGGGATGCCCTGGCTTGCCCCTACTCAACTTTTATGAGTCAAGTGACCGATAAACAAGTTCCTATCCAGGGCCTACTCATCTCTTAAACTGCACCAGGCTATCACATGTCTGTGCTGTGCAGATGCATCCCAGAGTCCTCATTTTCTCTACTGACTCTCCCAGACAATGGGAGCCTGTGCCTCCAGTGATGACCCTGAGGCCTCCCAGAGGTCGGGTGTACCTCCTGTACCAGCAGAGGAATATTACAATAGGTTCGATATTGATTCAGGGTCATGTGTGTTCCAACCTTTATTCAACTTCTGACACTCGAATTTGTTTGATTATGTGATGAGCTGGAAATGGTGGTAGGGATGCTTGGGCCTCTGGTCCTACTGCTCTGTGACCATCAAGAAGTGCTTTTATCTCTCGGTGACAGTAATTGCCATTACAAGAGCTGGCATCTTTAGGCACCACTGTCTTTTATAGGCACCCTATAAAGACTATAGTATGTACTCATTCAACCCTCACATTCACCCTACAAAGTCCTATCATCACCATCACCACCATCACCACCACCATCACCATGGCCAACATCATGACCACCATCATCACCATCACCACCATCACCATCACCACCACCATCACCACCATCACCACCATCACCACCATCACCACCACCATCACCATCATCACCATTACCACCATCACTATCACCATCATTACCACCATCACCACCATCACCATCATCACCATTACCACCATCACCACCATCATCCCCACAATCACCATCACCACCATCATCACCACCACCGTCACCATCACCACCATCACCACCATCACCACCATCACCACCACCATCACCATCATCACCATTACCACCATCACTATCACCATCATTACCACCATCACCACCATCACCATCATCACCATTACCACCATCACCACCATCATCACCACAATCACCATCACCACCATCATCACCACCACCGTCACCATCACCATCATCACCATCACCACCATCACCATCACTACCACCACCACCCTCACCACCATCACTACCGCCATCACCACCACCATCACCATGACCACCATCATCACCATCATCACTATCACCATCATTACCACCACCATCACCACCATCACCATCATCACCACCACCACCATCACCACCATCACCATCACCACCATCACCACTGCCATCACTATCATCACCACCATCACCATCATCACCATCATCACCACCATCACCATCACCACCATCATCACCACCACCGTCACCACCATCACCATCATCACCACCATCACCACCATCACCACCACCATCACTATCACCATCATTACCACCATCACCACCACCATCACCATTGTCACGATCATCATCACCACTGTCACCACCATCACCACCACCATCACCACCATACCCCATCATCACCATCATCACCACCACCATCACTATCACCTCATTACACCATCACCACCATCACCATCACCATACCACCATCCTATCACCATACCATCACCACCACACCATCATCACATTACCTCACCCATCATCCCACATCACCATCACCACCATCATCCCACCACTCACATCACCACCATCACCATACCCCATCACCCCCACATCATCACCACCATTACCACCATCACTATCACCATCTACCACCATCACCACCATCACCATCATCCCTTACCACCATCACCATCCACCACATCCCATCACCACATCACACCACCACCGTCATCACTCACCATCACCACCCACCATCACTCCCTCACCACCATCACACCCATCCACACCACACCATGACCACCATCATCCAAATCACCACATTACACCACCATCCACTCCCCATCACCCATCACCCCTCATCACCACCATCACCACCCATCACACATCCATCATCACCATATCACCACCATCACCCACACCATCATCCCCACCACCACATCACCATATCACACACACCACATACACCACACCTATCACCCATTACCACCATACCACACCACACATTGTCACGATCATCATCACCACTGTCACCACCATCCCCCACCACACCACCATGACCACCATCTCACCACACACCACCACCATCACACACCTCATTCACCATCACCACCACCATCACCACACACCATCACCTGCCATCACCACCATCATCACCATCATCCACATATCACCATCATCACCACACCACACTCACCACCATCACCATCATCCACCACCACACCAACCATCACCACACCATCACCATCACCACCATCCACCACATCCATCACTATCATCACCACCATCACCATCATCACCATCATACACCACCATCACATCACCACCATCATCACCACCACGTCACCACCATCACCATCATCACCACCATCACCATCCACCATCACCACCACCATCACTACACCATCATTACCACCATCACCACCACCATCACCATTGTCACGATCATCATCACCACTGTCACCACCATCACCACCACCATCACCACCATGACCACCATCATCACCATCATCACCACCACCATCACTATCACCATCATTACCACCATCACCACCACCATCACCATCATCACCATTACCGCCATCACCACCATCATCACCATCATCACCACAATCACCATCACCACCATCACCACCACTGTCACCACCATCACCATCATCACCACCATCACCATCATCGCCATCACCACCATCACCATCACTACCACCACCACCATCACCACCATCACCACCACCATCACTATCACCATCATCACCACCACCATCACTATCACCATCATTACCACCATCACTATTGTCACCACCATCATCATCACCACTGTCACCACCATCACCATCATCACCACCATCACCATCATCACCATCACCACCATCACTATCACTACCACCACCACTATCACCACCATCACCATCACCATCATCACCATCACCACCACCATCACTATCACCATCATCACCACCACCGTCACCATCATCACTATCATCATCACCGCATCACTACCATCACCATCTTTGCCATCATCTTTTTTTTTTTTTTTTAAGGAGAGGATAGGGGGAGAGGGGGAAAGAAAGAATCTTTAGCAGACTCAACGCTAAACACAGAGCCCCACATGGGGCTCAATGTCACGACCCTGAGATGATGACCTAAGGTGAAATCAAGAATTGGATGCTCAACTGACTGAGCCACACAGTGACCCCAGCATCACCATCACCACCACCACCATCACCACCAGCATCATCATTGTCAGGTTTAATCCGATTGATAGTGAAATGGAATGGCCAGGCAGAAGTTGGTCGAAACGGGCTTTTCATGGGACGCACTCTCGGGCGAGGTTCCGTGGCCCGCAGGGGAGGCAGAGAGCAGGGAAGTCACGGGCCAGGGAAGTCGCGCCCAGGCAAACGGCAGGGGGGTCTATAAAGAGTTTTAGGTGGGCAGATGGGGGCAGGGCGGCATTCCTATTAGGGCGAGGGTCACGGGTCTTGTAAGCTAAGTTAGGGTAAGGCAGCAAGGCGGCATTATTGGGAGGTTGCTGGCCTGGGGTCGGCCGTTTTGAGGTCCCCAGTCTCGCCAGCCCAACAATCATCACCGTCTTTGCTATCATCACCATCATCACCACCGTTGTCACCATACACTCAATTCACAGGGAGAAACCGGAACTGAGCAACCAGTACACACACGGACACAGAACAGAGGAGGGATTCAAACCCAGGTAGGTCCTCCGACTTCAGTGCTCCACCGTCACCATGAAGTCACATTTCTCCCTGTCGCCCCCTGTAAAGCCCAGTGGGTTAGATTTAATGACCTCCAGGACATTGCTACTCACTACGGTCCCTGAACCATCGCCAGAGAGCCTCGGCAGCACCTGGAGCTGGTTAGACTCGCTGACTCTCAGGCCCTACCTTGGTTCTACTGCATCAGAGTCTGGGTTTTATTTTATTTTATTTTTTAAATTAAATTTTTTTTTTTTTTTTTTTTTTTTTAGAGTCTGGGTTTTAAAAAGACTGTCAGGGGCTTCGTAGGCACACTGGAGACTCAGAAGCCCCTCAAGACCATCGGCTCACATCCTGTGAACCCTGACCTCGGCATGGAGTGAGAGTGTGACTCCTACATGCTCCTTCCTCACCGTTCCACTGAAGCGAGGCTGGGAGGAGAAATTTCTTTCATTCTCAGAAACGTCTTCTTGTTCGACAGATAAGGTCAAATGCTTGTCAGACTACCTGACCCTGAGGATCCCCAGGAGCCACGGGGAGAGTTTAAGGCAGGGGCTGAGCAGAATCCTGCACCTGCCAGGTAGGGAGCAGCCGTTGGGTGGGTGGGCCCCCGCCTAGGGAGAGATCCCTGTCTGTGTAGCTCACCCCAGGGCCTTTGTACTGCCTTTCCCTTGCCTGGAATGCTCCGCCCCCTTTCTCACTGCCGGTTCCTCCCTGTCACTCACATCTCTGCTCACAGGCCACCACCCCAGGAAGCCTTCTGGACTCTGCATCTAGTGTAGGCCCCCACCCCCCGCCCCAGGCACAACTTCACCCGCTGGCTTCTCAGCGCTCATCACTACTTAAAGTGGTTTTCTACCATCTTTCGTTGTCTGTGCTCCTCCCCCGAGGGTGGCTCCACGAGGGCACGGCCCACCTGTTCCTGGCTTATCGCTGTCTCTCCAGAACCGAGAACCCCGCCCGGTGCCCGCAGGCACTCGATGAGCATCCATCGAATGAACGCATTGGCCTGAATGAAGCCCTGGCAGAAATGCCCACCCGGGGCTCGTGTGCTTCAAAATCTAAGTCACTTGGAAAAATAAATGGATGCGGAGCTGCAGGGGTGACTTTGACACACCGAGGCGGGGGGTGGGGTTGGGTGGACACAGCAGAAGGCAAGGGCGAGGCGTCACAGGAGCCTTCAGCCGAGGGCTCGCCAACAGAAGTGGGGAGGGGTGGGCGCCACGGGTGGTTCCCTGGAACCTTCTGGAGGGAACAAGAGGAGCGAGAGGTGCACGTCGCCCACCTCCGTCTGCGCCCTCCACCCCGGGCGCCGCAGAGCAGGCCCTACAAGTTCCCCTTTAGCACAGAAAGACAGAGACAGGTGACGGAGTCTCCTCCGTCTCTCCCGTCTCTCCCGGACGCCAGGAAGATCGCCCCGGCCCCCCCGGATGGATTTTTAGGGAAATCCTGAAAGCACTTGTGGGACGGTTAGAGCCCGCATGTGTCCTGGGAGGAAAGCTGCCCCACGGGCCGGCCAACCCACCAGGCCTTGGGAGCGGCATTTATGTATTAAAAGGCCACTTTTCGGGGAGAAACGCTGCAGATACATTAAGCTGTCGCCTGTTCTTTGGAGAGCCATTATTAATGGAAAACAATAGATTAATAGTTTTAAAACGCTTGTTCAATAAGTAATTTTTATGGCTCTGGATAGAGCCCATTAAACATTTCTGTGTGTTATTATAAAGAAGTTTTAAGCGTAAAATCATAAAGTCAATAATCAGAGAATTAGTCACAGCGGCCAGCCACAGGCCATTAGTTTCAGGCGCTGTCAGAGACACCTGTGGCTGTCGCTGCCGAGTTTCCTTTCCGCGGCGGAGGCGGCAGGTGGGGAGGCCCGCGAGGGTGCCTGCTGCCTTCGTAGCCTTGAGGGGACAGCGAGCAGGTGTGAGCAGCGGGATGCCAGGCAAATATTTACAAAGTGCAAACGTGAATGCAAAACTAAAGCGATCCAGGTCAATTTGCACATCCAGGCGCAGACACTTTATCTCCCCAGTGATCTCCCACCTTCCAGAGCCTCTTGCTCCCTCCATCTCTTGCTGAAGATCGAGGCGGAAGCCGCCGCCTTCAGAAGCAAAGCCTGTGGCGGAGGATCCCGCGCGAGGCTTCCACCAAATGCACCACGGAGTCAAGGACCGGGAAGCGAAACCGCGAGCTCATTTTAAAAATGACTTTAAAAAGATAATAATAAAAAAAAAATAAAAAAGACTCTAAAACAAAATCGTGACAAAAGCGATTCAATTCCTTACAGAAACTAGAGAAAATGCGAAGACAGTAATCAGCGCTCCCCGGGCCTTCCCTCATACGCGACGGTGCGTTCGACAAACGCGCGTGGAGAGCGGCGGAGGCGGGCTGGCTCCTGGGCCTGGGGAGGCGGTGAGGAGGGAGAGCAGCCCTCCGGGCCGGGGCCTCTCGTGGGTGCGAGGGGACAGGCAACAGCCACGGCAAGTCGGCTGGAGAGCAGGCAGAGGGTCACACGGGCCACCGGGGCTGGGGCCACGTCCGGAGGACGAAGGCAGGGAGAGGCCGGGCCTGGCGTCGGGGGCAGAGGCCGGCGGGCCGGAGGAGGCGGGACGGGTCCGTGCGGAGCGTGTGCCCGTCAGCCTCGTCCTGCTCCTGCCGTTGTGCCCGACTCCAGACAAGGGCGTCGGGGCTTGTCCGTGGCCTCGGGCGCTTGTGACCTGGCGGGGACGTGGTCTCTGCGGCCGCCCGCCCCGTCTGCCCGTCTGCCCTCCGTCCCCGACCACCCGAGTTCTCTTCCTACCGAATGCGGCTGCTTCCTGGGTCCCGGCGCCGACAGCGACTGTTGGCTGAGCCCAGTGCCCGCGGGCTTCTTGCAGGAGGAGGAGGGTCTGGGCGACCCCAGGCTCGGCGTGTGGCTGGGACGCGTCCCCCCGGGACACAGAGCGAGCGAAGTATGGGTGCGGGCGTCAGGGAGGCGGGCGTCGCCGGAACCGCACGGAGAGAAACGGAGGAGACGCTGCTGGGGCCTGCCCGCGGGGAGTGTGGGCAGCGCGGGGCCGCCTCCTCCAGGCCGGCCGCCCGGGGTTGGTCACTCTGCGTGGTGACCCCATTGGGACCCTGCACCTGCTGCCCTGACCCAAGGTACCTGCCTACTGCTCAGGGCTGGGCCGAGGGGGCACAGGTGTGCACACAGTAGGTGCTGCATAAGTGCTCCGCCGAGGAGGCTGACCCGGTGCCCAGGGCTGCTAGCCCCGGGGCCTCAGTGTCCCTGCTGTGCTCCCGGGACCACGGGACTCGGTGCAGTGGCCGCAGCTGTGTCCTCGCGGTGGGGACTCCCGCTGCGCCCATCCCGGCCGGACCCCAGCCCCTCACATTTCCTCTTCTTCGCCGTTTCCTCTCTCCTTCCTCTCTTGCCCTCCCCCAGGGGCCGTGGTCCTGGGGGAGCCGGGGGGCCCCGGAGCCAGCCTACTCCTCCTCTGTCTTTGGCCGCCTCCTCCTGCTGCCCCCGCCCCGTCACCAGGGGCTCCGAGGGCCCCGAGGGGCACGGGGGGTGTCGGGGGACACACATCCCAGACCAGCCTTCTCTCCAGAGGCTGCGGCTCCTGAGCCTGGAGACCCGGCCGGGCAGAGAGGTGGCCGCGGGGTGCTGCTCGCCCGCCCGCAGACATTCGTGGGCGCTGGCCGGGTGCCTGGCCCCCCCGGGGGAGTTGGAAGGCGACGGGCAGGAGTAGGGTGGTGGTTAAGGGTCCTGGGCCAGCTGGTGCAGGGGACGGTGGGTGCGTTGGGCTTCCCGCTGAGGCTGCCGCATGGTGCCCTCGCGTTCTCCTTTCTAGAAGGGAAAACGGAGCACTGGGCGCTCCTGGGGACCCGGGAAGGCCGAGGAGTCGTGTGCAGACTTCCAGCCCCTGAAGAGCTTCGGGACGATGGGTGTAGCGGCTCCTCCCCCGGCGAGCTGCTCCTCGGCCTCACGGAGCCTCGCAGCCAGGCTGCCCTGGGCCCCTGGGGGCCTCCGCGAGCCACATGGGGCCTGGCGGGGGGGGGGGGGTGCCTGTGTGTGCGAAGGCTCCCGAGGCGAACCCGCCCCGCCGAGCGCGCCAGGCTGAGGACGCGGAGAACTTCACTCCTGCCTTTACGCAGCCAACACTTGCAGGCGCCCGTTCTACGCCGGGCACCGCGCTATGGCCTTGCAGACGTGAACCCGGTCAGCTTCGCAGCGATCCCAGGCCGGGCGCCGGGTCCGCGTCCCCTTCCTCCAGGTGGGGCAACCACGCAGAGCGCGAGGAGGCCAGCACGGAGCCGGGCCCAGCCAGGCCGGGCAGCGGGGGCCGCGGTCTGCACGGCCTCCCGACCCGGCCCCCCGACCGCTCCCCTCGGAGGGCAGCCTCCGTCCACCCCGGCCCGGTCCGTCGGGCCAGACTTTCCAACTCTGCACGAGCAACTGGGAATCTGCAGTTGTGAGATCTTCTAATTTTTAAAAGTTGACTTTGATTTTGTAAACAGGTGATTCAAAAAAAATACGCCGGATTTGGCCTTTCAGGGACCTCCTGCCCCAGATGGGAGGAGAGGGGCCTGGGGAACGGAAGCTTGAGGGAGGGGAGGAGAGAAGGAGAGGACAAAGGGAGGCGCTGGGAGAGAGAGGGCCCCCTGTGACCATCGCCGGTCATTCAAACGAGCACTTATGTAGCACCTACTGTATGCCAGGCACTGTGCTGGTGCCTGGGGAACAGATCTTTTTTTTTTTTTTTTTTTTAAGATTTTATTTATTTATTCTTGAGAGACACAGAGAGAGGCAGAGACACAGGCAGAGGGAGAGGGAGGCTCCCTGCGGGGACCCCGACGCGGGACTCGATCCCAGGACCCCGGGGTCACGCCCTGAGCCAAGGGCAGGCACCAAACCACTGAGCCACGCAGGGATCCCCCAGGGGAACAGATCTGAATGCGTTGTGCAGCGTCGCCCCAAGGAGACCTTACAACTGCGCTCCCATCCGGGCGGGGGCGGGAGGAGCCCCATTTCTGGGAAGCTCCCTGGGACGGGAGAGCTGAGCTCCTCCTGCTTGGACCCTGGAGCACTTTCCTCCACTCCCCGAGAGCAGCGGGGCGGTGGGGGTCAGGGCTTCCCCTGCCCACGTCCCTGATGCGGGTCCTCCTGGGAGTCGCGGGCTCTACCCGGGACCCCACATCCCGGGTGGTCTCCGCAGCCCCTGCGCTGGGCCTGTAATTCTGGGAGCTGCCGCCAGGGGGACGGCGTGGCCAGCGCGGGCGACGCGACACGGGAGTGACCGAGGAGAGCAGGGCCCGCCCGCCCAGGCCCGCCCGTCCCCAGCGACCTGCCTCTGAAGCCCGGAGGCCCAGCATCCTTCGCCGGCGGTGGGAGCCCGCGCGGTGGCACCTCGTCCCGGGACGTGGCCGCGGCCGCAGGAGCCGGGCTGCCCGCGGCCCCAGCCCCTCCCGCCTCCCTCTGCCCCACCTGAGAGCCTCATCGAATTGGCTGATTCATTCCCGGTGACTCCTGCAGCCGCTGCTTCCGGGCCTGCCCCTTGAACTTGCATTAAGTTTTAATTAAAGCCGTTTCCCCGGCCTTGCCCTTGGCTAAATGCAGCTGCGGGCACAGGGCACATAGATATTTAATACTCCGCCTCCCCCGCGAAGGCACAGGGTGCCCAAGGGTGTACCCGGGCCGTGCCCGCCGGCAGCGACTGCGCTCCAGCCCAAGCGTGCCCACGGGCCCCGAGCGGGAGGCCGGCAATAACTATTCATTGCCCTGGGTTAAGTGTGCCCAGGGGCACCCGTAAAGCGGCGCGGCCATTAGCATGGCTCGGTGCAGGCTGCCCGAGGTCCCGCGGAACGTCCTCGGCCCTAAATAGAGCCGCTGCGAGGGGCTTAAAGGGCGCGGACCCATCACCGCCTCCCTTCCCTGTTGCTCCGAATCTTCCCCTCCAGAGGCCCAGCTCCCGGGGTGCAGCCGAGGGGCGGGTGCGGGGACGGCGGATCCTGTCCATCCTCTGGGCGCCCCTCAGGCGTGCTCCCCGCTCCAGCCTCCCTGTGCATGGAGGCGGCCCCCACGTCAGGGGGACCGAGGGGCTCGCGGGGTGGCCTGAGCCTGTCCCAGGGCTGGGGGCTCCTCCCGCCTGCTTGGCCGCCCGGAGGGCTGGGGTCTCCCTGGGGGGGTCCCTGCCTTGCTCCAGGGCAGGGGCTGGTCTGGGTCTCCCAGGGTCCAGCTCGCTCCCTGCGCAGCAGGTGCCGGGGGGGGGAGGGCTGGAGAGGGAGGAGAGGAGAGGAGGGGGGAGCGGGGGGGGTGAGGCTGCGGCGGCCACAAGAGCTCCGAGCCTTCGCACTGCCAGCCTCGTGGCACCTGGTGAGGACGCGCGGCCACCAGCCGCCGGCTCTGCCGGGTGGGTCCGCCCAGCCACAGCGCCCCCGTGCACGCGCCCACGCCGCTCTCCCCACCCTGCCCGCCGGGTCTGAGGACCAGGGAGACGGCGAGGGACAGGAACAAGCCCGGGGCCCCGGACACGACCCAACGGGAGGCACGTCTGGGCCCCGCACAGCCGCTCCGGCCGCCAGCTGTGCCCGGGACCCCGCGGCCCCCTCGGCCGGCCCCGGGGCGGCAGCTGAGGCAACGGCATTTCCCCGGGTCTGTTGACACTCGAGTCCCAGAACATAAATGATTTTCTTGTCTTAATGAGCAAACAAGCCAGCCGGCACCGCTCGCCGGCCTCCTGCTGGGTAATTGCCCGCTCGCGTGCGCAGCCAGGAGTGTTTACTCGCTCACCTTTGCCCACCGCTTGCCAGGAGGCCGCTGCTTCTCTTTTGTTCTGGGTCTCCCCGACGCTGCTCCCGGAGGCGCCCGAGGCCGCGTGGCTGGGGCCGGAGCGACTTTCTGGAAGGCTCTGCGAGGCCCGGGCGCAGGGACGCCCGTCCGTCTGCAGAGGGGCTGGTGCCGGTGCCAACTCTTCGGGGCTCGCGCCTTGGCCAGAACCGGAAGCGTCCCGGGTGCCGTCGGGGCAGAGGCCTGGGGCCTGCGGGAGGACACCCGGGAGGGCTCTGCCTCGGCCGGTCCCCGTCCCGCTAGGCTTCCCTGGGTCTCCAGGTACCAGGCCAGCCGCCTCCACTCCGGCGGTTTGCCCAGCGCTCCCTGCGGCCGGGGCCCCTCCCGTGCTATGGGCACCAGCCGGCTCCCTGTCCTCGGGCGCCCCTGGGCTCCTGCTGCCCCCCAGGACAGGGTCTGCCCCCCCCTTATTCCAGGTCCCCGCCGCCAGCGCCCACTGGTGCCCGAGGACAGGCCAGCTGTGGCCGACCCCGCACGCCTCTCACCTGCGGCCACACGGGGAGCCTGCTGCGTGCCCAGCGAGGCGGCTGCTCCCCTCAGGTACGGGGCCCCCGAGCGTCACTTTGCCTGCCTCCGGTCCTGCCTCTGGTCCTGCCCATCCCCTCCTGGGCCTGTCACCTTCCCGAGGGCCCCGACGGCTGCTGGCTCCCGGACACCCCAGCAACCCTGTCCCCTCGGCCCGACTGTTGACGAGTGTCCTGCTTCAGCCCCACAGCTGCTGTCCCTTCAAGGGACCCGGTGGCTTCTCTGAAAGATGCCAGCCCGGGGGGGTCACACGTGGGGCTGAAGGGCTGGGGATCCGGTGGCCTGGCACCCGAGGAGCTGCTGTCGGGCAGCTACGGGGCCCCAAAGAGCAGCTTGCTGCCCCTCCGGTGCGAATTCAAATGTCCACCTGGGACACCGGGCAGATTTAGGCAGGCGGCTTCGAAAATTGGGCCCCATTAGCGCAACGCGCTCCGAGTGGCAGATGAGGGGCTCCTGCAATCACGCACTCAGCCCGTCCTGATGGTGGTGGCAGGAGCATAATTACCGTCTCCTTAAATAGCCCAAAGTTGCCGTGTAAGAGAAGACGGCTCACATGACATTTGCTCGGAGCTCAACTCCTGCTAAAAATATCCAGGCTAAATAATATTTCCTGGATGCCTCGGAGCAGCAGGCCCTGACCCGGGCTCCGTGATACCAGGGGCTTGGTCCAGGGGCCGCTGTGGAGGGGGTTTGCTTCTGGAAGCGGCGGTTCGGGGTCTCGGGGGCAGGGGGGGTCACTCTGGGCATCCTGAACTGCTTGGGACAGAGACGGTTGCGGGCCTGGAGGGTGCACGGCTGGGTGTGGCGTGGAGACGGCCAGCCCCGCGGTCCTGACTCTCCTGGGAGGTCCTGCGAGGGCTCCAGGGGGTCTGAGGACGAAGGTGGGAGGGCGTCTGCAGCCTCCAGCAGGCGCCTCGGGCCCCACGACCCCCCTGGAGAGACCTGGTCTGTCCCATGTCCCGTGGTCAGCCCGGGGTCCGGGGGCGGGCCTGGTGTCCTACCTCCTGGGGACGTTCCTGCAGCTTCCGGGGCGGCCCTGCTCCGGGCATCTGCCTCCTTCCGGCCCCCACGGACGGCAGGGGCCCTGCAGGTTTGGGGGTGGCCTGTGTCTCCTGCCCATCAAGTAACATCACGTCCCCACCAGGAGTGTGTGACCCTGTGAGCCCCTGCTGAGGCCTCCGCACCACCTCTTGACTACGTACCTGCAGCCGGCTCCTTTTCCTTCCTTCCTTCCTTCCTTCCTTCCTTCCTTCCTTCCTTCCTTCCTTCCTTCCTCCTTCCTTCCTTCCTTCCTTCCTCCTTCCTTCCTTCCTTCCTTCCTTCCTTCCTTCCTTCCTTCCTTCCTTCCTTCCTTCCTTCCTTCCTTCCTTCCTTCCTTCCTTCCTTCCTTCCTTCCTCCTTCCTTCCTTCCTTCCTCCTTCCTTCCTTCCTCCTTCCTTCCTCCTTCCTTCCTCCTTCCTTCCTTCCTTCCTTCCTTCCTCCTTCCTTCCTTCCTTCCTTCCTTCCTTCCTTCCTTCCTCCTTCCTTCCTTCCTTCCTTCCTTCCTTCCTTCCTTCCTCCTCCTTCTCCTTCCTTCCTTCCTTCCTCCTCCTTCCTTCCTTCCTTCCTTCCTTCCTCCTTCCTTCCTTCCTTCCTTCCTTCCTTCCTTCCTTCCTTCCTTCCTCCTTCCTTCCTTCCTTCTCCTTCCTTCCTTCCTTCCTTCCTTCCTTCCTTCCTTCCTTCCTCCTTCCTTCCTTCCTTCCTTCCTTCCTTCCTTCCTTCCTTCCTCCTTCCTTCCTTCCTTCCTTCCTTCCTTCCTTCCTTCCTTCCTTCCTCCTTCCTTCCTTCCTCCTCCTTCCTTCCTTCCTTCCTTCCTTCCCTCCTTCCTTCCTCCTTCCTTCCTCCTTCCTTCCTTCCTTCCTTCCTTCCTTCCTTCCTTCCTTCCTTCCTTCCTTCCTTCCTTCCTTCCTTCCTTCCTTCCTTCCTTCCTTCCTTCCTTCCTTCCTTCCTCCTTCCTTCCTCCTTCCTTCCTTCCTTCTTCCTTCCTTCCTTCCTTCCTTCCTTCCTTCCTTCCTTCCTTCCTTCCTTCCTTCCTTCTTTCTTTCTTTCTTTCTTTCTTTCTTTCTTTCTTTCTTTCTTTCTTTCTTTCTTTCTTTCTTTCTTTCTTTCTTTCTTTCCTTCTTTCTTTTTAAAAACAGGCTCCACACCCAGCACGGAGCCCAGTGCGGGACTTGAACCCACGACCTTGAGATCAAGCCCTGAGCCGAGATCAAGGGTCGGACGCCCAGCCGACTGGGCCACCCAGATGCCCCAAAGTGTGCATTTCCCCGCGTCGCGTGTCCCTCCCCATTCCAGGGCCATCCCAGCCGGACCCAGAGGTCTCGTGTCACATCCCAAAGCGGCGACCTGGTCTGGCCACACGGAGGCTTGTGCTCGGAGGAGCCCAGGATCCCACGCCGTCCCGACGAGCCGCAGCAGGGACCTGGGGCGGTCGTCCACCCGGTGGCTGCGGTGCTCCAGGTCCCGCTCGGTGTCCTGATGGTGGCACTGGCTGTCCTGGCCTTTCCCGAAGCCCTTTCTTCCTTGGGCCCCTGACACCAGGTGGCGTGAGAGATGTGGGAGGCAGAGCTGTGGGGCCGGCGGAACGTGGGTCTTTGCCACTTGCTCCCCTGGGCTGGGCAGTCCTGGCAGGGTGCCCCCCCCGCCCGAGGATGGCCAAGGGGTCCCGGAGGCACCGCCATGCACAACGGTTTTTTGGTCCCGCAGCAATGCCGGGAGGCCCACGAAATGTCGGGAATGGGGGCTTCCTATCGGGTGACCCTGAGCCCGGCGTCTGCTGAGGGCGCTGCCCGTCCTCTGGACGCTGGAGGGCTTGCTCCGGGGGTGGGGGGTCACCATCAGGGCGCGCCCAGGTAATGTCCCACCAACCCCCTTGCCCGGGCCCTGTGCTCCTTTCTCCCTGTCGGGGCTGCACTGGCCTCACTCCTCCGTGGTGATGTGGCCACCGGCTCCGGGGTCAGGCTGCCCGGGGTGTGGGGAGGGGCACAGCAACCCCAGCTGGCTGCGGGGCCCCTGGAGTCGCTGAACCCTGTGGAGCCTCAGTGTTTTCATCTGCGAGATGGGAATCCGGGTCCCTTAGGGAGGCCCGGAGATCACGGGCTGGGAGCTTCGCGGCGTCCCCGACACGGCACGGGCCATTTCCATCCCCCCCGCCCCCCCCCCCACCCCGCTGTCTGGACGGGCTCCAGCTCCTCGGCCGCGCATGGGCGGGTCAGGCTCTTTGGCCACGGCGCCCGCCATGCGACTCATTTCTTCACCCGGGACGCGTGCTCCCGCAGACGAGGTGCGTGTCCTCTGTGCCGGGACGCGGCGCGCGTCTTGAAAGGGGTTTTCGGTGAAAGCACGGCTAGCAGACGACCCGGTGTTCGCAAAACCACCAGGAGCAAAACCCATTGAAATCCAGCGTAAGGAAATACACATAATTCACAAATGATGTCGATCACTTTCATCTCCGACTTCACAACTGTCCTCAATAGAAGACAGACGCGAAGGAGATTCAACGCAGATGTTAGCAGCGCAAGAATGCCCCGTTACCAGGATATGATGTCTCGGTGCTGCATAAAAATGTAATTATATTCAGAACTATATTTAAAGATTAAAAGGGGGACTGCCTACCACATCTAGCCCCGAATTCAGAATTAGAAACAAAGGGAAAAAGCAGGGTGGGGGATGAGCTCGCACGGTCGGCCGAGAATGGAAACGTTTCTTGAAAGTTTTTACACGTTTCGGCCGCCTTTATTTTAACGGTTTCCTGCAGCGTCGACAGGGATGTTGGAACCGGAGGGCAGGACCCGCGCCTCCGCCTCCGCCCGTGGGTGGGCGGGCGGGAGGGATCGAGGTCGCCAGCTCCCGTCCCTGCTCCCCGGGGGCGTCCGGCCTGGAAGGGGAGGGAAGAAATGTCCAGCGGGTTCTGAGGGAGGCCAGTCGGCCGCGGGGGACGGGCCCGGGCCAGGTGGCGGCCCTCGTCCCGCCCGGGCTCTGAAGCGAGCGTGGGTTCTCGAGAGGGACCTAGTAAATAAAATGCAAAAATAGCACAGCCGACAGTTGTCAGTACAGTTTGGGAAGACTCTCTGGCCTCTCCGGAAAGATTTACACGGGGAGAGAATGTTCCCTTCCTCGTTTTATTAATTTAATATCAGCAGCCAGAACGAATGTCTCCGCTCCCCGGCTCCCGGCACACCTTCCCGCACCGCCGCCTCTGTAGCTTCTAGCTCTTTCTTTCTTCCTTTTTTTTTTTTCTTCCTTTCTTTCCTTTTCTTTCTTAAATGTGGGACCCTTCACCAATCTGTGTGTCCTCCTCGCGCACAGGCCGCGCTCACCTTCCCTGTATTGCTTCTAGGTCTTTCCGTGCTTGTTCTGGTCATGGGCTCGCCCTCCCGTAGGGGAACTCTTTGAGGTCGACGGCTGTGTCTTGTTCAGCATTTTATGCTTCCTGGGACTTATCATCCTGGCTTCCCCTTGGTAAGCGCTTAATAGATGCTTGTCGGACTACATTTTCACCACGAATTTTTAAAAAACGTTTTAGACAAAGAACATTTCTCTGTGTAAATATATGACTAATGCTCTGGAATATTTAATGCGCCGGGATCGCCGAGGCGCTCTGTGGTTACAGAGTCTTTTTCATCCCTTCCCCTCTGCGCCCCCCCGCCCCCGGCTCCCCGCAAGGCGGTTAGAACCTATGGGAGAAATCCTGATTATTTAAGATCAGGGATGACAAGGACAGTGGAAGCAAGGGGCTGTCCAGCTCGGGGACGGGAAACCAGCAGGGTGGTTAAGCTACAGCTGGTTGACATTTTAAAGCAGAGGTTCTGACAAAAATGCCTCTAGGGGTCAGGCAGGGAGTGGAAATGAGTGAGGGGAAGGGAACCGCGGCCCAAGGGAGGTGCTGAAGGCCGGGCAGAGGACAGGGCCGGAGACGCCGCCCCTCTGGCTGCCACCAGGGCCCGCCAAATCTTCTGATTTTCCCGGAGAAGACGGTTACAAATTTCATCCATTTATCCAAGAACAATCTTTAAGGCCCGTTGCACGTTGGGGCATCTGGGAGGCTCAATGGGTTAAGCACCTGCCTTTGTCTCGGGTCGTGATCCCGGGGTCCTGGGATCGAGCCCCCGGAGGGGCTCCCTGCTTCCTCCTCTCCTGCTTCCCCTGCTCGTGCTCGCTCTCTCTCAAATTTTTTTAAATAGATTTTTAAGATTTTATTTAGTGATTCATAGAGAGACAGAGAGAGAGAGAGAGAGAGAGAGAGAGAGAGAGGCAGAGACACAGGCAGAGGGAGAAGCAGGCTCCATGCAGGGAGCCCGACGTGGGACTCGATCCTGGGACTCAAGGATCACACCCTGGGCTGGAGGCAGGCGCTAAACCACCGAGCCACCTGGGCTGCTCTCAAATAAATTAAATAACATAAAAAAGAGGGATCCCCGGCTGGCGGCCCCAAGCAGGCGGAAGAGCTGGGCCTGGCCGGTCCTTACAGAAAACTTGAAATTCTGCGATGCAATTTCAAGCATAGGTTGCAGCACTGACGCGTTCTTCGGGAGGACTCCCGGCCCGGGCCCGTGAGGTTCGGCCAGCGGAGGCAGGTTCCTAACCCGGTGCTTGAGTTAGAGCTCCCAAAGCCTCTGCTTTCCCGCCTGTACGAGGGGGGACTGCGTGGCCCTTTCCCCAGGTGCTGGGAGGACCTTGTCTCTTTGGGAGGAGAGCTGACCTCCGCTTCTTTTCTGGAAAGTTCTGGAAAGGAGCTGAGGGCTGCTCTCTCCCCACCTCCCCGGGAGAGGAGAACCTTCCGGCGGGAATGCCGTCCGCCCCTCCCGGTCCCACCTGCCGCCCGCTGCCCGGGTGGCCGCTGGGAAGGGCTTTGTCGAGCTTCGCTCTCGAGCCTTGCGACGCCAGCCCCTCGTCACCCGGCCTCCTGCCGAGACTCCCCCGGAAGGGCCCGTCCCCGGGAGGTGCTGGGGGACCCAGCCAGGCAGGAGACCTTCTCCGTCACCTCAAGTATCCCAAAGGGCGCCCCACTCTGACCTCTGGCCAAGTATCCTCCTCAAATTCAGAACATTCCCCAGGACCCCGAGGCTGGCGAGAGGCCTAAGCCTCAGCCTTGAGGCAGGGCCGGAGCCGAGCGGGGCGCAGCGGGGGCAGCACCGTCCTCCGCAGCCGGGCTCGCCTCCTCTCACGTTGGAGGTTCTTTTTGTGTCCAGTGGCCCCTCGTGAAGACGGGGCTGGGCCGGTCCTGCAGGAGCCGAGCCTGGAAGGGCTACGTGGCCCCGGGCGCCCCCGGGGTGGAGGGGGGGCCGGGCTAGCCGGGAGGCCCGGCCTCTGACAAGGCCCTGGATGGGCAGCCTGGCTGAGGAGGCGCTGGCTCCTGCTGTCCCCCCGGGGAGCCCCAGGAAATGTCCTCCGCGGTGGGGGCCGCAGGGCCATCGGGCCAGAGGCTAAGGGGCACCCAGGCCCGTCATGCCCAGGACCAAGTGGGGACGCGGCAGGACCAGGACCCATCCTCCCGCGGGCAGTGGATGCCACAGTCACGGCCCCTGGGAGCCCTTGCGAGGGAGGTGTGGTGGCAGCAGCCAGGCCCCCCCACCCCCCTGTGCAGGGGGCAGGCCCTGGGCCCCGGAGGCTGGGGGTCGGCCCGGCAGGCAGCTGCCACAGCAGGCTTCTCCGATGGCTCTTCTGGAGAGTTCCCTGGCCTGCACGTCCACGAAGAGGGTTGCAGGGGCAGCCCCGGGCATGGAGCGGGCTGAGCAGGGGCTGTGCACACCTCTGGCGGACTCATAGCCCGTGGGTCCCCCAGTGGCCCCGCCTGGCCGGGCCCGAGGACCCTCTCTGCTAACCAGGGGCCGCCCCACAGGAGCCAGCGCCGCCCATGTTGGCCCCAGTCCTGAGTCATGGGTCCCTGAGCCTCAGGACGGTGGAGGGTCTTCCGGGGTCCCCGGCTGGGGTGCATCCCGGGCACAGAGGAGCAGGTAGGACAGCGTGTGTGCACGTCCCTGCCGCTCACCGTGGAGCGCGGGGGGGAGGGCTTGTGGGGCAGGGACCGGCCGGCCAGGCCCGACCGGCCCTCCCCTCTCTTCGGCTCTGCCTCAGTTTCCTGTTGGGGGGTGAGTGAGGAAACCTAAAGCCTTGAGCGCGGGCCCGGCCCTTGGCCTGTGCTCAAGCTGGGAGCCCTCCTGGCAGCTGCCCTTCGAGAAATCAGAGCAGGGGTGGGGGGCCTGGGGGGGGCCGGGCGGGCGGGGGCTGCTGGCTCATCAGCCTCGGCTCTGACCACGAGGCCCCGCAGCAGCGTGAGATGCCCTCCCCCGGGCCTCGGAGGCCACGGCCCCTTGGTCCCTAAAGGACCTGTGAGAGCAGAATGGGGAGCGTCACTGCCGCGTCCTCGAGACTCACCGCCCCCCGGGTCCCACGGCAGCAGCGGGGACCCCTGGTGACCTCCGGGGCCCCCAGGGCCCCCAGACCCCCTGGCCCCGAAGCACAGCGCTGGCGGAGGGGGAGCAGCCCCCGGTCCTTCCCTGGAAGGGTGGCGCCCCCGCCCCCTCCGGGCGCGCCCGTCGCTGGAAGTGGGATTTGAAACGCGGCCAAGGAGAGGAGGCCGTGGGCAGCGCCCGGAACGCGAAACAAATAAATAAATAAATAATCAGGGTTGTCTTGGCTGATAAACGGCCTCCACCTCCAGGCCGACGTCCCCGCGGCCGCCCCCGCCCCCCGCCTTCCTCCTCCCCGGGCAGATCCATCCCAGGCAAAAGCTTAATAGCTCCATTTAAGGCTTTTCCTTTTCACCACGGAATTGAGCTGCTCCTGCCATTACGAGGTTTTCAGCTTCTCTCTGAAATCAAATTACTGACTCCATTTAATTTTTTAAAAGCTCGGATGATTTCCCTTCTTGAATCGGAGCCGTGACTCCAAGGCCACCCCCGCCCCCCCCCCCCCCACTGGCCTGCCAGGCGGTTCCCCTGCGGGCGGCCCTGCCCGGACCGAGGCCCCCACGCCCGGAGCAAGCCTGACGCCTACAGGGGAAGCCAGGGCCGGAGGCCCGGGGCTGGGGGGCCTGGCCTGGGGGAAGGAGGGGCACCCGCCTGCCCTGGGCTGGGGTCACCTCCCAGGAGCCCGGGCTTCGGGGCTGGGGGAGCCTCATAGGCGCACGGGGAAGGGGCGATGTTGCGGGTGCACCATTGCCTGGGTCTTCGGACCCCGCTCGCCCTCCCAGGGTGCATATCGCGGGGTGGGGTGGCGGGGGGGCGTCACTGGACTGACGTTCGCGGAGTGCGCTCTCTGTGCCAGACGCTGTTCCAGCTCTGGGAAGGGAAACGAGACTCGGACAGAGAAGGTTCTAGTGTCGGAGACGTAAACCCAGGCGTGCACGACTTCAGACGGGGGCCGAGGACGCCCGGACACGCAGGCTGGGTGGGGGAGCCGGAAAGGAGCAGGGTGGGGGGCCTCAGCACCCACCCAGGGAGGCAGCAAGGCCGGGCCCCAGAGGCCAGGAAGGCCACGGACGCTGCCCAAGGGGAGGGAGAAGGGGCGGGAGGAGCCAGCGCCCAGGAGCCCAGATTTTATTCTGGCTTTAAACAGTAGCTGGAGGGGGGCGGGGAGGCCCCTGATGAGAGGCCACCCCCTGCCCCCTCACCCGGAAGCACAGGTGACCCAAGGCCCCTCACGGAGGCTCGTGCTGTCCCCACCCTGCGTCCCGATGACCTGGTGCCGCGGGAGATGTTTGAGACGAGCCACCTGCTGGCCTGTTTCCCGGCCCCCGTCTCTGCAGAGCCACCAGCTTCGGGACCTTGAAGACCAGGGACACCCCCCTCCCCATCAAGAGAGCCCTATAAGCCGGGCTGACCCTTTACGAAGTCCTACGTGTTTAGCCGCCCCGAGCCCTTGGAGGCGACACAAAAGCAGGCAGCTATTGCGACGGGCAGCCGTCACCTGTCCCCACGGGCGGGCGGCGGGCGCTGGGCCCAGCTCAGCGGGCTGCGCAGCTGCAACCAACCACGCCCCGCCCCGCTCTCCCCTTGTCCTGCTCGGCGCCCGCTTGAAACCGGGACACTCGTGTTTAATCAGAAAGAGCTCAGGCCCCTGGGGGTTCTCCTGTTCTCCCTCAACACCACACGGCCCGGGGTCCGGCTTCCAGGGCTGGGTGGCACCGGGCTTGGGGACCCCCACCCGTCCCGTTGGGACCGTCCAGGTCTGGCAGTCATCTCTCCAGGCTGACGCGTCTGTGATCCGTGGGACCGTGGCCAGGAGTGGCTTCCCCTCCCGGTCAGACCCTGCAGGGCGGGATGGCAGACGGGCGAGGACCTGGGTGGTTAGACGTGCGTGACTCCCCAGCCTCCGTCGCCTCCATCCCCATCTTTTTCACCCCATTCGGGTCTCTGGTGCGTTTAGGATCCTTCCTCCCTTTTCCACGGAGCAGCCGTAGTCCAGTTTCCCTTTTAGGTTTGGGTTTTCCTCCCTGACCCACAAGCCAGCTTCCGGGCCTTGGAACATCCAGGCTCGTCGTCCTTTGCTCATCGAAGTTCTTAAATTCCCAGATTTTAGACGCTCCCGTGGCCGATTTCCACCACACGCTCTTCCAGCTTCAGCCGCGGCCTCCGCTGGGTACCCAGATGCACTTCAGCTGGAGTTGGGGTCATCATCCTAGCAACCCTCCAAGGTGCTGCATCGCCAGGGAGGCAGTGCGGGGGGAGGGCAGGTTCTGGGGGTCCCGCCCCAGCTGGGTGACCTGAGCAGGTCTGTTCACTTCCCTGGGCGTCCGTCTCAGCAACAGGCTGCCCCAGGGGCCGGAGTGGGTGGCCAGGCGACGTCCGGTCCGGCAGGCGCGTCCTGGGAACACGGCAAGTCAAGGGTCGCCCGGGTAGCTCTGTAGGAACCCGTTGCCCTGAGAGTCCATCCTCGGGGGGCCGCTCAGCTGAGCTCCCGGCCACCGCCGGACGTCTCCGCTGCTCACAGGGCTGGTCCCTGGCAGCGGGGCCACCAGGGCACAGGCCAGGCCAGGGGAGTGGGGAGGGGGGCGATGGGGTGGGCTGCGCGGACAGGTCCCCCACCCCTGTCTAGCTGGCCAGAGCCCCCCTTACTTTGCTCCAAAGGCGACCTCCCTCCAGCTCCTCATTCCTCCTCCCAGGCCCAGTTGGACGCGTCCCACGTCCCAGATCTCAAAGCCCCCAAAACAGTGCTTCTCAAGCTGGGGTCCCCAGACCAGCAGCATCCGCATCACCTAAAAAATCGTCAAAAAAAAAAAAAAAAAAGCAAATTCTTGGTCTCCATCCCAGACCTGTGATCCCAAAACCCAGGGGGTGGGGCCCGGTAATCAGGGCTGTAAGAAGCTGACCCCGGGAATCCCACGCGGGGGGAGCCGAGCACCGCTCACTGCTGGGAGGACCTGCGGCAGCGACCCTTCCCCGGCCCCCCACCCCTAGGCCCAGAGGTCCTGGGCCTTCGCAGCAACAGTGGTGCTGGGCGTCCCCACGGCTCCGGGCACTCGGGGCGCCGAGCTCCATCTCTCTGAGGCAGGCGGGCATTGCTCTTCCATTTTACAGGTGAGGAGACTGAGGCTCGGATGTCACCCGAGGTCACCCGGTGGCTCAAAGCCCGGCCTCCTCGCCCAGGGCAGGGGCTCCCTCCTGACACCGGGCCGGGGCTCCTCACACCCGGAGCGAGCACCAGGTCGGGGAGGGTCCCCCTGCAGCCCCGGCCCCGCCTCCAGGTGCAATCCCAGGAGGGAGCGTCCAGGAAACATAAATTTTGCCTGGTGCTGAGAGCTCTGGAAGGAGTCGCCGGCGGGAGACGGGACTTTATTTCTCAATGAAACAGCCTTTTTATGGTTGGAGTAAAAGTGCCAGCGGGAGCCCGATGCCGAGTAGCGAGTAGCGAGTAGCGAGCTGGGCCACCGGATAAGCTCCTCGGGCGGGGACGCGGCGACCCGGGTCTCCTGCCGGTGCGAGGGTCCGGGTGGGGCCCGGTGCGGTGGCCGTGACCCCGCGACCCCGACCCCCACCCCCACCCCCGCACCTGCTCGGCCGCGCCGCGGGGCTGCAGTGAGGCGAGCGGGCGGCAGGGGGCAGCAAACCCGCAGGTCCAGGGGCGGGGGCGGGGCGGGGAGGGGGGGAGGGGGAGGGGGAGGCTCGGGCTCTGCACCGCCTGTGACCCCGCCCTACCCCCTGCGACCCCCATTCTTCTCCCCTGCGACCCTCATCCTTCCCCCCTGCAACCCTCGTCCTTCCCCCCTGCAACCCCAACCTTTCCCCCCTGTGACCCCATCCTTCTCCCCTGGGACCCTCATCCTTCCCCCCTGCGACCCCCACCCTTCTCCCCTGCGACCCTCGTCCTTCCCCCCTGCAACCCCAGCCTTTCCACCCTGCAACCCCGTCCTTCTCCCCTGAGACCCTCATCCTTCTCCCCTGCGACACCCGCCCTTCCTCCTGCGACCCCCACCCTTCTCCCCTGCGACCCCTGCCCTTCCCTCATGCGACCTTCGTCCTTCCCTCCTGAGACCCCCGCCTTTCCCCCCTGTGACCCCGCCTTTCCCCCTTGCGACCCCATCCTTCCTTCCCCCCTATGACCCCATCCTTTTCCCCTGTGACCCCGACCCTTCTCCCCTGCTACCCCCACTCTTCTCCCCTGAGACCCTCATCCTTCCCCCCAGCTACCCCTGCCCTTCTCCCCTGCGACTCCCGCTGTTCCCTCCCTGCAGCCCCGTCCTTCCCCCCTGCAACCCTGCCTGTGCCCCCTGTGACCCCCGCCTGCCCGCAGGGCTGTGGCCTCCGCTGGATCCAGAGCTCCCCGGGGAGGGGTCCTGGGCCGGGGCCCCCTCTGTCCCCTTCCCTGCCCTCCGCCAGGGTCTCCGAACTTCTCCCAGTTGGACTTGGGGCCTGTTCACCCTAGAGCGCCCTTCCGAGCGGTGTCTCCGGCCCCAGGTGCGAGCTTCACTGGCTCTCGTGGGTGGGGGGTCGCAGCCTCCCTGGTCCCCGGGGGCAGGAGAAAACCCTGAAGGACAAAGAGAAAGCGAGGCAACCTCTTCCTCGGAGCGTGTGTGATTGGCAGGTTTACGGCCTCGGGAAGGTGCGTGGTATTCCGCACAATCAAGTCATTTTTAAAAATAATCTTCCTGCTTAAGTCGTACACGCTGCTAATTGCATTTTAATAAGTCTCTTAAAATCTTGCCATATTTTTTAATATCCTAATATTAGGTAAGTGATTGCGGGGGACACTGGAGGGCACAGGGAGTTTATATAATGGAGGGAGGCTGGTAACGGGGATGGGGGTGGCGGTGGCCGGCGAGGGGCCTGCGATGTGCGTGTCTGTGATGGGGCGAGCGTCCCCAGGAGTGCGGCGTGCGTGTGCGAGGGGGCTTGCCCTCTGGCCCAGCCCACCCTCTTCTTTTCCCAAGGACGCGGGTCCTGATCCCAGAGGGGACGCGGGACTTGGCCACGGGCCCTTCCCGGAGCAGCGGGGAGACCCACGGGGCGACTCGGGCCTCAGTCCAGTGAGAGCAGGGTGAGAAGCAGCCGTGCCATCCCGGTCACAGCACCCGGCGCACACGGCACACGCCGCTCGCTCTGCTGGCACGCGGCTCGGTGACCGGGGAGCGAGCAGGTGCCGGGTTCCCGGGGCCACGCCCTGCCTGTCCCCTGCTGAGCGCCGGGGACCTGGGACGTGTGACCCTGCGGCGGCTGTGGGTCGGCTGGGGGCTTGGGGGAGGCTGCTCACCGGGCGAGTGAGCGGGAGGCGGTGCTGGGGCCCACGGGGCCGGGAGGTGCGGGGTGGCGGGGGCCCGACAGACTCCGGACCCCTTGCAACCGGAGGGCAGGGCCCGAGGCCGAGGGCGGCACAGGCCCCACTTCATGGAGCCCCTGATGCAGAGCCTGGGAGGCCGCCTGGACGCTTGTCAGGCCGTGGGCCTCGAGAGTGCTGGACTCCTGGGGCCCGCAGCCCTGGCCTTCCTCGCTCTCCTCCCCCTCCTCCTCCTCTCCCTTCCTTCCCCTCCTCCCCTCCCTCCTCCTCCACTTTCTTCCTCCTCCCTTCCCTCCTCCCATGTCTTCTCCCTCCTCCCCTCCTCCTCCTCTTCCCCTTCCCCCTCCCCCCTCCTCCCCCTCCTCCTCTTCACCCTCCTCCTCTTCCTCACTACACGCCACTGGCCGGGTGGGAGGCACATGTGGAGCGAACTTCTGAACAGGAAGTCAGCATCCAGGTCGTCCCAAGTCCCCTTTCATGTGGCTTCTTTAATCCCCCGGGCTGGGTTTCAGAAGCGTTTTACAGTTTCAGTTTTACAAAGCTACGCTCCCTTTAATGTCCGCGTTCCCGGGGGGCGGGGGGCGGCCTCAGTCAAAACATGTGTGTTTTACATCAGCCAGCTGCGGCCGCGCAATGTGGCCTCCAGGCTCGGCTGCACCCGGGTGCGTGCGGGCCGCCGGCGAGCCTGGGCCCTGGCCGCTGTCCCTCTGTGCCCACCGCCCGCCTGCGTGTCGCCCTCTCGCCCTGTCCCCGGCCTTCATGGGCTTCATCACAGCCGGCGCGGCGCGGCGCGGCCCCCACCTCCTGGGCGTCCCCCTCTGGTCCACACCGGTCACCGCAGCCGCCTGAGTTGTCAGCTGCCTTGGTCACACGGGTCATGGCCCAAGCCAAGGACCGGGCACGGTGAGCCGCCGCCCCCACCTCGCCCCCCGCAGGGAGTCCCACGTCCTCCCAGCCCCGGGGGACACTGGAGGAAGGTCTGCACTGGGCGCCCCCAGGCCCCGCGGTCGGGGCGTCCCAGCAGGCGGCCGTCTGCCAGGCCAGAGCCCCTCCGGCTCCATGGCCGCCGTCCCGGGGTGGCCGCAGAGCTCCAGGCTTTGGGGGAGCCACCTGGGGCGCCCCGGGCTCCCCGGGAGGAGGGCTCAGGCCTTGGCCGCACGGCTGAACGGAAGACTTGGAAATCTGCCGGCCGGGTCGGGTGCCGGACGCCCTCCCTCCCAAGGCCGAGGCCGCCAGTGACCGTCCGCACTGTCGCCAGCACCTGCTTCCCCTTCTGGGACCGGGGACGACCTCCCCTGCGTGGAAACATGACGCGAGGTCGGACCCGCGCGGCGCCCCGCGCACCCAGCCACCCAGCCGTCCTCGCGAGCACCCCGGACCTGCTTCCTCCCGCTTGGCCACTTGTCCCCGACTCCGAGGCCTTGAGGCCCCCCACTGCCCCCCCCCCCTGCCCCCCCCCCTGGCCCCGAGCCGAGCCCGTGCAGGGGTGCCGAGGCAGGCGAGGTGCGCCCGCACCCTCTGCCGGGACAGGGCGGCGGACCAAGGTGCTCTGTCCTCAGCGGAGGGCCGCCGGGGACCGGGGCTGAGGGGCTGAGGCTGCGGGGCCGCCCCGGGAACGCACAGGCCCAGCCCCCGGTGGCTCTGAAGCTGTGCCTCCGACTGCTTGCGGAAGGTTCTGGAGGCGCCGCAGGCCTAGGCCTGGAGGCCGTCTGAGCGTCCCTGTGCGCTGAGCTGCCTGCCGAGCTGGGGCCTCGGGGTCGCAGTCCCCGTGGGTGGTCCTGCCCCCTCCCCAGGCCACCCCAGACCACCTGGGAGCCGAGGCCGCAGCCCAGGCCAGAGTGCGAGGGCCGAGCCCCGGGTGAGCCCGTAGGTGCTGGGCAGTGACTCGAGCTCCCGCGGCGGTGGCGATGGTGACGGTGTGGGCGTGAGCGGCGGCTCCCGGGCGCAGGCCCCACGCCACGCATTCCCCGCGCCACTTCCCCCGTGTGCTCGGGAGGTGCCGCAGGGCCCAGGGAGCAGACCGTGTGTGGGGCCGGGGCTGCGAGGGGAAGCGCCCCCAACTCCTTGGCTGTGTTTATTGGTCGGGACCACACACTGGGGTGGACGCCGGGGCGGAGAGCTGGGGCGCAGGCCCCTGGGTCCTGGCCCTCCCCGCGCGGGCAGGAGGACCCCCGGGGGAGGGAGCACCCTCGCTTGTCCCCCAAGCCCCCCAGGGGGAGAAGGGCCCTGGGCTCCGGGCAGCTGCAGCTGGAGGGGCCCCGGAGGACGGAATCAAAGGCAGCATGTGGGCCCCGCTTTCATCTCCCGCTTCAAAGAGGTGCAAACAAACCCTGTCCCTGTGCCAGGCGCTCCCTCCCGGGGCCCCGTGCTCGCCTCCCCCTGCTCCTCCCTGGGAAGCCGCTGCCACTCGGCCCAGGGGCTCCCCGAGGGGCCGCCCGCAGCCACGCAGCAGGAAGGGGTCGGGAGCGGGGGTGGGGTCCCCCGTGTGCCCCTCACCCTCGGATCTCTCCAGAACCTTGCGACCTAGGGCCGTGCTGTCCCCTGTGACGGCCCCAGTGGCCGCTGGGCCCCAAATTCCGCGGCTGAAATACCCACCTCGGCCCCAGGATGAACAAAAGCAGGTGAAATTCCCCGTTTATCATTTACCTGGGCTCCAGGCTGCAATGACGGTATTTTGGAGTGTGGGGCTCACGAGGTATGTTTTTAGTTCTTCTAAGTAGGCCCCACCCGGCTGGAGCCCAGTGCGGGGCTTGAACGCACGACCCTGGGATCGACACCTGAGCTGAGGTCGTGAGTCGGATGCTGCGCTAATTTCCAGCCACCCAGGTGCCCCATTTTAGTTCTTTTATTACTTTTTTTTACAAGGTATGTTTTCAGGATTAAATCCACCTGTTACTTTTTACTCCTTTGAGTACGACTGCAGGAGACTCAAGTAACCTATGTGCCTGCTTCTTCTGTTGGGACCTCTCAGCCCCGGACAACATGGGGGCCTGCGGCTCAGCGGGGTTTGGGCACAGGACTCCGGGGTGCTACTCAGTGAGCTCTATGGGATGAATGAATGAATGAGGGAATGTGTGAGTGTCCAGTGCTGGCTGCCGGGGAGCACAGATGAATCCTGGCCCCGTTCCTTGCCCTCAAAGAGCTCCTAGTCCTGAGTCTGGTCCAGCTCGGGGGGGGGGGGGGTGGTTAGAGAGCCCAGCTCTGTGGGGTGGGGGGCACCCCGGGCCCCTGAACAGCAGAGAGACTCAGAGACTCCTGTGCCCAAATCCGGGCTGTCCAGCTCGGGTCCGTCACGTGAGCTTAGGCCTCAGCTTTCCCATCTGTAAAATGGGGCTGCTGTGCGTCAGCCGTTGGCGGTGGCAGGACAGAGGCCATGGAGTGCGACGAGCAGGACACGGCCCCACACCGGGGCTCTTCTCTGGGTGCACCCGTGGGCCCGCAGTGCCTGGAGGTAAGCACCCCTCCTGGCTTCCTTACCCCATTCCTTTGGTCCTTGAACCTCCCCCGCCCCTAGCTCTGTCCCTGAGGCCCGTGGCCCCTGGAAGTGGATTTAGGACTTTCTTCTTTGGTGGGCATCCCTGGGTGGCTCAGCAGTTTGGCGGCTGCCTTCAGCCCAGGGCATGACCCTGGGGTCCTGGAATCGAGTCCCGTATCAGGGTCCCTGCAGGGAGCCTGCTTCTCCCTCTGCCTGTGTCTCTGCCTCTCTCTCTGTGTGTCTCTCATGAATAAATAAATAAAGTCTTTTTTTTTTTTTTTTAAATGACTTTCTTCTTTGGAGAGAACCGCCCTGCCATAAACACGCACTCTCACCAAGGGCCGTCCCGGGAGGGCTGGGGGTCTGGGGAGCCGAGCTCGGTGCCTGACCCAGGAGGCCCCTCCCTGGGAGGTGAGTGTCCAGGCAGAGGGGACAGCGGGCCTCCCAGGGGCCGGGCTGCAGCTGCTGGGCTGTGGGGGCTGCACGCTGCCCAAGCCAGGACGCCGCAGGCTGGGGGCACCTGGGCAGTGAGTGGGGTGGCCATGCCGCTCATGGTGGAGGTCAAGGGCAGACCCCAGGCTGTCGGGGAGCCCGCTGCCCAGGACGGGCTGAATACGCTACGGGGGGCAGGACGGGGCCGTCCCCATTCCCAGGGTTGGGGTCAGGGTCAGGGGCCTGGGGACAGTAGCAGGAAGTGGCACGATTGGACCCACACAGAGCCAAGTGGACCGGGTGGGACTGGGTTCGGGGCTGCGCCGGAGGGCGGGCTGGAGGGTGAGGCAGCTGCAGGCGGGGTCTGGCAGACCCACTGCCCCCATGGTGCCGTGCGGAGGGCGCTGGACAGAAACCCCAACCCCTGGGGGGAGTCAGGCACCCCCCCCCAGCCAGGCCCAGCCCTCCTCTCGCTCAC
Source organism: Vulpes lagopus (assembly GCF_018345385.1). NCBI lineage: Eukaryota > Metazoa > Chordata > Mammalia > Carnivora > Canidae > Vulpes > Vulpes lagopus. The sequence continues at coordinate 134,237,972 of NC_054831.1, forward strand.
CTCCAGCCCAGGGGATGCTTGAGGGTCCGGGCTCTGGGCCCTAGAGGGTCTCCGCAGCTACTGTTGGGTCTCATTGCTCATACTCCAAACTCCCGCTCCAGCCCCTTCTTCCAGGAAGCCCCCCTTCTTCCAGATCATAACCGCTGCTTCCAGCGAGCTACTTGGACACCCACCCCCCTAGCAACCCTGCCCTCGGCCCCGGGTGGGGGGACGGGGAAACCTCCTTGCCCACATCTTCCCTGCCCCTAGGCCTCTCCGACCCCAACCTCTCCCCTAGGCCCCGGGGCCACCGCTATGTCCATCCCGTACGTGTGCTGTGCGTCCCCACTTCCTTCTAAATCTCTTTGAAAGGCAACCACCCGGGTAGGTGTGTACGTGTGTGCACGTCTACAGCTGCGGCTTCCCCAGCACCCCAGAGCCCGCGGCTCATCTGCTCCGTGACTGGCCCCCCCCCGGGCCCGGGGGCGCTCTCGGGGCCTGGAGGGAAGGCTGCGTGGGGCTCACGGACTCGCCCGACTTGGCCGGCGTGGCCGCGAGTGCTGCCGTCGGTGGCGCCTGGGGCTCCGCGCCGGGTATTTCTCCCGGCCGCGCTCCTCGGGGTGGAATTACCGGGGCAGAAGTCACGTGCATTTTAAATACTGATGGTCGGTGTCCACCGCTCATTTCCAATCGGCAGCGCACCCAGCCCTCTGGTCTCGGGAGCCTGCAGGTTGGGTGCAAACGCCGCGGCTGGGGTGCTCCAAGGGGAGCCCTGGCCCGGCTCCTGCGCCCAGCTCCGCGGCGCCCGCGCCCCCGAAGGCCCAGGAGGTCAACCTCAGGAGCCGTGGCTACGTTTGCAAAATAAAAAAAATGATGATGTAAGAGACATTAGTGCGGAAGGCGCCCGAGTGCGTGTCCCGCGTGCCCTCCTGCTAGTACACGTGCGTGCGTCTGTGCGGCCACAGCCCGAGATGCGCTCCTTACTGGGAAGCTGCGCGCCCACATCTCCGCGCCAGCCAAGCCCCTGCGCGGGACGAGCACACCCGTGTTCCGAGCCGTTGCCCACACGGGTCCCCGAGAGATGCCCTCCCACGGCTGCCGCCCTCTAGGCCTTTCCCACCGTCGCAGCCCGGCTCCCGTGCTCCCTCCTCCAGGAAGCCCTCCCTCTCGCCCGGGAGAGCAGGCTGCCCAGCGGGGCAGGTCCCGGGGCCTTCCCACCAGGCCGCCTCCTCCGGGCAGCGATGGCCGGGCCCTGCCCCACCTGTGGGCTCTGGCAGTGAGCGTGTCCCCGGAAGGGCCAGGGCCAGGCTTTCCAGATCCCGGGGGTGGCGCTGCTGCTGGTGGCAGTGACTGGCGGCCGTCGTGGGCGGCAACTGTGCGCGTGTGGCGGCTGCGCATCCTGAGAACCCTCTTCCCGGGTTCGAGGCATCGGCCACGTGATGGATCCTGGTCTCCGGAGGGAGAGCCCGCAAGTCACTTGTCCAGCCTCCCTTGCAGCCAGAGTGCGGCCGTGTGACCCCGTCCCCAGCAGGCGGCGGCTCGGCCCGGGGCTGTGAGCGGCCGGGCCTGGCGGGGGCATCGCTGCCAGCTGGGCCTGTGCTCCGCGCAGCGGCGGAAGCCGGTCCCCGTGGGGGTCTGTGGGGCCTGCGGAGCGGTGACCAGCTCCCAGCCCGCGTTGCCGCCTTCGGGGAGCCTGACTTGATACGGGAAAGTCACCCCCGAGAGGCACAGTGCCGGGTATCCCGACGGACTTACAGCCTAACGGCCACCGCCACCGCCGAGGCGTCCCACATTCTGGGTCACCCTCAAAAGTTCCCAAGTGCCACTTTGTTTGTTTATTTTTAAACTTTTTTTAAAAAAAGATTTATTTTGAAAGATTTTATTTATTTATTCATGAGAGACCCAGAGAGAGAGGCAGAGACACAGGCAGAGGGAGAAGCAGGCTCCATGCAGGGAGCCCGATGTGGGTGGGACTCGATCCCAGGACCCCGGGGTCACGCCCTGGGCTGAAGGCGGCGCTAAACCCCTGAGCCCCCAGGGCTGCCCCGGGTTTTATTTATTTATTTGAGAGAGAGAGAGAGTGAGCGAGCGAGAGAGCATGAGTGGGGGAGGGTAGAGGCAGAGGGAGAAACAGGCTCCTGACTGAGTAGGGAGCCAACGTGGGGCTCCATCCCAGGCCCCGGGATCATGACCTGAGCCGAAGGCAGATGCTTAGCCAGCTGAGCCCCCCAGACAGCCCTAAACTTTTTTTTAAAGATTCACCCATCTATTTTAGAGAGAGAGAGCTGGGGGAGGGCAGGGGTGAGGGCAGGGCAGGGGGAGAGGGAGAGAAAGTCCCCAGCAGACTGTGTGCTGAGCACGGAGCCCAATGTGTGGCCCGATCCCCAGGACCCCGAGATCATGACCGGAGCCGAGACCAGGAGGTGGACGCTCAGCCGACCGAGCCCCCCAGGAGCCCTGTTTGTTTCTGGGAGCGAGCTCTGTGCCCAACGTGGGGCTTGAAGTCGTGATCCTGAGATCAGGAGTCGCAGGCTGCACCGACTGAGCCAGCCAGGCCCCCCCAAGTGCCACGCTGTGGCCGGCCCAGGGGGATGCCAGAGCCGGCTGGTACCAGTTTGTGAGAGGCAACTCTTGAATTTTCAGGAACTTGCAAGCTGCTTGTTGAACGCAGCCATTATTAAGTATTAAATTACATACATTAGCAAATAACTTATATTAAAAACAAAGGTAATAAACTCATCACGTCCTAATTATTTTGCTACGTTTTAGTATTTATGCCCCTGCGATGGCGTTCATTGTACCTGTACGCCGGCAATACTCGCTAACGAGTGCTCCTGAGAAGCTCTTCTCAGCCGAGTCTGCTGACTTCATGGTGATGGTGCGGGGTTGGCCGTGGTGAGAGGACTGATGCCAGGGAACCTGGCAAAGGCTACAAATCAGGGTTTGTTTTGTCGATTGTCTAGACATAAGAGAGTGATGGAGAAAATGTGAATAATGCAAATTAAACTTAAAAGTGTTTTGTGTCTGAGGCCATTACTTTGTGAATCGGACAAAAAAAAAAATTAAGGGGGCAGCTCAGGTGGCTCTGCGGTTTAGCGCCGCCTTCAGCTCAGGGCCTGATCCTGGAGACCCGGGACCGAGCCCCACGTCGGGCTCCCTGCATGGAGCCTGCTTCTCCCTCTGCCTGTGTCTCTGCCTCTTTCTCTCTCTGTCTCTCTCATGAATAAATAAGTAAAATCTTTTAAAAAAAATTAAGGGAATAGTCTTCCAGTATTTCAAAACTAGTATCTGGTTCGGCAAAGGAGCCACCCAATCACCGATGAATGACGTTCATATGTCTTAGCTGCTTTGGTTTTGTCTTACGATTGTCAAATGATGGCTCCCCCCAAATCTTACCCCAATACAACCTGTTGGTAAGACGAAGCTGAGTTTATTGCTTCCCGTGGTTGAGAAGAACACAACATCGGGGCTTTGTCAGCGTCTCAAGGTGGGGAGGCACAATCGGAATTTATCGAGAATTGTGACTTCGGCTTAAGGAGGGTCTTTCAGGGCAGGGGTTTGATTCGGATTGAGTTAGGGTCACGAGAGAACAGTCCAGAATCGGTGGAGACAGCAAGCTAAGGATTTTTTAATGCAAGGGAGTCAAGGAATCTAAGGGTACGAACTGTTGATGCTTTCCGCTGGAGAACGGATGGGTCTTTGGGGAAGTTCATATAATGAATAGTTGAGTCACTTACCTGAGCAAGTTTCCTGGAATCGCATGAAGACAACGGGATAGAAAGTCTTATTAATGTCGGGGCGCCTGAGTGGCTCAGTCGGTTGAGCATCCGACTCTTGGTCTCAGCTCAGGTCATGGTCTCGGGTCTGTGGGAGGCAGCCCAGGTAGGCCACACAGTCGGGGGCGGGGAGCCTGCTTGGAGAGTCTCCTCCTCTGCCCCCTCCCCAACTTGTGATGCTCTCTCTCTCTCAAATAAATAAATACAACTTTTTTATGTAGACATTAATTGTGTGTGTGTGTTTGGAAATAGTTTCAGGCTTCAGAGTCCAAGCTGGGTGAGGGCAGGTAGTTTTAGTTCTTGTTCTTTAGCGTTAAAGAAAATCCCAACCAATGTTCGTGTTGGAGCACACTTCTTTGTTACTTGCAGCCATAGGTTGTTACAGATGCATGAGTTCGGCCAGATTCTTTGAGAATCATTTGGCGGTTTGAAATGTATAGTTTTATTATTTGTAAACTCGGAGCTATAAATCCGGCAGAGTTGCAGGGTTAAAGATCAACGCACGGAAATCAGGTGTGTTTCCACAAATGCAATGAACACCCCAGAAAGGAAATCAAGAAATTCTGCTTACGATAGCATCCAAAAGAGTAAAATACCCAGGGAATGCTGACCTAGGGGGGAAAAAAGAACAAACAACAACAAAAAACCAAAGAGGTGAAAGACTCGCACTTGAAAACTACAAAACATGATTGAAAGAAATCAAAGACTTAGATAAATGGGTAAACATGCCCTGATCGGAGACCACGTCCTTCTGCTGAGATGGCAACACTCCCCAGAGATGTACAGTCCAACACAACCTCCATCAAAATTCCACCAGTCTTGTTTGTAGACATAGAAGCGCCGATCCTCAGAATCATTCAGGTCCCAAATGGTCAGAAGAATATTGGGAAAGAAAAGCAAAGCTGAAGGGATGATGTGTGAGCGTGCTCGGGCGGCCACAGCGGAGTCCTGTGGGGTCGGTGGCTTGAGCAGCAGGAAGGTATTTTCTCCTAATGTGAAGACTGGAAGTCTGAGATCAAGGTGTCGGGCAGGCCCAGCTTCCTCGGCAGCGTCTTATTTTATTATTTATTTATTTATTTATTTATTTATTTATTTATTTATTTTTAATAAAAATAAATTTCTTTTTATTTAGAAATAAGAATAAAAAAAGAAATAATAAAAATTTCTTAAGATTTTTATTTATTCATGAGAGACACAGAGAGACAGAGAGAGAGGCAGAGACACAGGCAGAGGGAGAAGCAGGCTCCATGCAGGGAGCCCGACGTGGGACTCGATCCCGTGTCTCCAGGATCACACCCTGCACCGAAGACAGGCACCAAACTGCTGAGCTACCCAGGGATCCCCAGTGACCTTATTTTTAATTTAGTCACCCCTCCAAAGACCTTGGGGGTGGGGAGGACACAGTTCAGCCCATACTCAGGATCACACTTCTGAATTTTATTTTATTTTATTTTATTTATTTTATTTTATTTATTTTATTTTATTTTATTATTATTATTTTTTTTACATTTCTGAATTTTAAGTTACAGCAAAGCAACAGTAATCAAAACAGCGTGTGGTCCTGGCATAAGTAGAGACCTACAAGCCAGTGGAACAGAATTGAGAGCACAGGAATAAACCCAAACATCTATGAGCAATTGATTTTCCACAAGGGTGCCCACACCATTTAAGGCCTTCAACACGTGTGCTGGAACAGCTGGATACCCATATGTAGAAGGATGGGGCCCCGGCGGGCTCAGTTGATGGAACACATGACTCTTGATCTCAGGGCCATGAGTTCGAGGCCCACGTTGGGCGTAGAGATTACTTACAAATAAAATCTTAAAAATAAATAAACAGAAGGATGAAATTGGACCCCGGCCTCACTCCTTATACAGAAACTAACTCCAACTGAGTCAGTGACCTAAATACAAGAGCAAAAACTATAAAATTATCATTAGAAACATGATCTTGGATTTAGCAGTGGATTCTAAGCACAGGCAATAAATGAAAAAAAAATAGATGACTCTGACTTCATCAGATTAAAATGTGCATCAGAGGATATTTATTAAGAATGTGAAAAGACAAAAAAAATACAAAAAAAAAAGAATGTGAAAAGACAACTTACGGAGTGGGAGAAAATATTTGCAAAACATGTATCTGAGAAGGCCTGATATCCGAAACATCTAAAGAACTCTTAAAAGTCAACAACAGAAAGACATACAATCCTACTGAAAATGGGCAAAAGAATAGAACAGATATTTCTCCAAAGAAGTCGTACAAATGGCCAAGAAGCAGGTGAAGAAGTGTTGAATTCCATTTGTCGCTAAGGAAATGAAAATTAAAACCACATTAGAGACCACCTCGTATTCACTAGAATGATTGCAATTTTTTTTAAAGATTTTATTTATTTATTCATAGAGACAGAGAGAGAGAGAGAGAGAGAGAGAGAGAGAGAGAGAGGCAGAGACATAGGCAGAGGGAGAAGCAGGCTCCATGCAGGGAGCCTAATGCGGGACTCGATCCCAGGACCCCGGGGTCACGCCCTGGGCCAAAGCAAAGGCAGACACTCAACCGCCGAGCCACCCAGGGACCCCGTCTTTCTTTTCTTTTCTTTTCTTTTCTTTTCTTTTCTTTTCTTTTCTTTTCTTTTCTTTTCTTTTCTTTTCTTTTCTTTTCTTTTCTTTCTTTCCTTTTCTTTTCTTTTCTTTTCTTTTTTCTTTTCTTTCTTTTCTTTTCTTTTCTTTTCTTTTCTTTTCTTTTTTCTTTTCTTTCTTTTCTTTTCCTTTCCTTTTCTTTTCTTTCTTTTCTTTTCCTTTCTTTCTTTTCTTCTTTCTTTTCTTTTTTTCTTTCTTTCTTTCTCTTTCTTTCTTTCTTTCTTTCTTCCTTCCTTCTTTCTTTTCTTTTTCTTTCTTTCTCTTTCTTTCTTTCTTTCTTTCTTTCTTTCTTTCTTTCTTTCTTTCTTTCTTTCTTTCTTTCTTCTTTCCTTCTTTCTTTCTTTCTCTCTTGCAGACGCCCTGCTGAATGATGATGAGGTCAGCACGTGGCTCTATCCCAAAACCCATGAGATCATGACCAGAACCGAAACCCGACTGACTGAGTCACCCAGGTGGCCCCACAAATTTTTTTTGTTTTAAGGAAAATTACATTTGCTGGTGAGGGTATGGAGAGACAGTAACCCTTGTGCTTTGCCGGTGGGGACGTGAAACAGTGCAGCCACCGGGGGAGGCAGTCTGGCAATGCCTCAGGGAGTTGAACACAGCAGAAGCGAGAACTGACGCCTGGTATAGGCCCAAGAGATAGAAAAACCCATGTATCCAGAGCAATTTGTATGTGAATGTTTCCAGCAGGATTATTCATACAAAGGCTGAAAACAAGCCAAATACCAATCAACAGGTAAATGGATAAGCCGGTTGTGGCACATCCGTCCACACGGTGGAATGTTATTCAGCCGCGAAAAGGAGCGAAGTTCTCCTATGGGCCACCTCCCGGGTGAGCCTCGAGAACACGCTGTGTGAGAGGAGCCAGACGCAAAGTCCACACGTTGTGGGATTCCGTTACGCGCAGCGTCCAGAGCAGGCAAAGCCGTAGAGGCGGCCAGGCGGTCGTCCGAGGGATGGGGCAGTGCACACGCAACAGGTATAGGGTTTATAGGATATGAGGTGTCCTGGAACTAGAGACAAGTGTGGTCGTGTAACACTGTGAATGCACCGAATGCCACTGAATTGTGTGCTTTAAAATGCTTAATTTGGGGATCCCTGGGTGGCTCAGCTGTTTAGCGCCGCCTTTGGCCCGGGGTGTGATCCTGGGGTCCCGGGATCGAGTCCCACGTCGGGCTTCCTGCATGGAGCCTGCTTCTCCCTCTGCCTGTGTCTCTGCCTCTCTCTGTCTCTATGTCTATCATGAATAAATAAAATTAAAAAAAAATAAAATGGTTAATTTTACGTTACGTGGATTTCACCTAACTCTCAAAAAAGAAAGCGCTACTCATCTTCTATATCAGCAGATTTAGAACAAACACGTATGTGTGTGTACGTGCTGTGCACACAGTGGCATCCCGCATCTATCTGTACACACACACGTGAACACACATACGTGTGCGTAGATGCCTCCGCGAGCTGGTTGTCAAACATCAGCAGCACATCATTGATCCTCCCTCCTTCACTCCCAGCCTTTGGTGGCCACTTATCCGATTTCTGTTGCTATAGTTTTGCCTTTTTTGGAAGGTCCTACCAACGGAATTATACGATACGTAGCCTTTGGGGTCTGCCTGCCTTAACTTAGTAACTTGCTCTGCAGGATCCCCGAGTGTTTGCCTACATCAGCGATCTGCTCCTCTCTGTGGTTGGGTAGTAGTTGCATGGATGCGCCATCCTTGCTTGTTCCATCACCTGTGCACGGGCATTTGGATTGTTTCTGATTTTTGATAATGAATAAAGCTTCTTTTTTTTTTTTTTAAAGATTTTATTTATTTATTCATGAGAGGTAGAGACATAGGCAGAGGGAGAAGCAGGCTCCATGCGGGGAGCTCGACGCGGGACTTGATCCCAGGACCCTGGGGTCACGCCTGGGGCCGAAGGCAGGTGCTAAACCACTGAGCCCCCCGGGCGCCCTCATATGGTTAAGTTTTCAAAATGCAAACCATTCTACTAGGTGTGTGGTGGCCTCCTATTGCGGTTTTAATTTTCATTTTCCCAATGACTAACGATGTGGAGCGTCTTTCATGTGCTTGTTCCCATTCATGTATCTTCTTTGCTGACGTGTCTATTCAAATCTTTAGCCCATATTTTTACTGCGTTGTCTCTTATCTTATTTTGGGGGTTTGAGAGTTCTTTGTATATCTGGTTACCAGCCCTTTATCACATACGCATTTTGCAAATATTTCCTCCCAGTCTGTGGTTCGTCTTTTCATTTTCTTAACAGTGGTTTCCAAGACCAGTCATTTTTTATTTTTATGAAGTTAAATGCATCATTTTTTTTCTTTTATGGTTCTATGCTTCTGTCCTAAGAAATCTTTGCTTAATTCAAGATCTTAAAAATATTTCTCTTATGTTTTTTTCTTTTCTTTTTTTTTTTAAAGATTTTATTTATTTATTCATGAGAGACACAGAGAGAGAGAGAGGCAGAGACACAGGCAGAGGGAGAAGCAGGCTCCATGCAGGGAGCCCAACGCAGGACTCGATCCCAGGACTCCAGGATCACGCCCTGGGCCAAAGGCAGATGCTCAACCACTGAGCCACCCCAGGATCCCTTATGTTTTTTTCTTTCCAGGAGTTTTATAATTTGAGATTTTACATTTAGGTATTTGCCTAATACTGTTTTTTTTTTTTTTTAAAGATTTTATTTATTTATTTATGAGAGACCCAGGCAGAGGGGGAAGCAGGTTTCATGCAGGGAGCCCGAAGTGGGACTCGATCCTAGGTCTCCAGGATCACTCCCGGGGCTGAAGGCGGGGCTAAACCGCTGAGCCCCCCGGGCTGTCCGCCTAATACTGTTTTATAATGCTTTTCCACCTAAATCAGAGTGGGCTCTGCTGTCTGCAACTGAGAACACAGATGGATGTGGAAATGGTGGTGGTGGTGGTTATGGTGATGGCACAGTGTCAACAGTCGGCTGGTGGGGACGGTGGTGCTCATAGCTGTGACCTGATGACAGTGTGGGGCTGGTGGTTATAATGGAGCAAGGGAGGTGCTATTGATTAATTTCTAGGTTGTGACTTATGGCAGCCCTGTCCACTGTGCACAGTGTTGCTATTTGTCACCGACTTGTCCCTTCTCATTAAAGATCCGTGCATAAAAAAAAATAATAATAAAATAAAGATCCGTGCCTATGGCAGCCTCCTGCCTGACAATTTCTCTTAAAACAGAAAAGGAAAAAGTCAGGAAAGTGAGGTGAACTTCAATGCCCTTCTCCAAAAATGTGCTGTGCACATAGTTGTAGAAGTTTCCAGAAGCACCCCTATCACGGTGTCTATCGCAGGGAAAAATGAAATGAAAACAGCCTTGAATGTCCACCCATAGGAGGACCACAGATGCGGACCGTGGAGCATTAGATGGACTTCGAACAGAATGAGGTGGTGAGGTGGATCTTTATGGACTTCCATGGAAGGATACCGTGATACATTGTCCAAAAAACAAATCGCAACCTGTACAATCCCGTGCTTTTAGAAAAAAAAAGTATATGCAAGTAAATGTACATTTGTACACGTAAAAAACAAAACAAAAACGTCTGGAGCCACACACGAGAAACCACTAAGAGTGGTACCTCCAAGAGAGACGTTTCACTCCACAGGCTTCTGATCTGCTTGCATACATGGCCTTGAGCAGCTACTACTTTAATCTAAAAATAAAACTACACACAATCACACATACAAGGTGAGGTGGGGTGAGACGATTCCCTTTATTTTAGATACGTGAGAATGGAGGCATGGGTGGGGGGCTGCCCTGACTTGCCCAGGTGGGTGGCTCGGGGAGCGGGGTAGGGGGGGACTGGCTAGACAGGAGCCCTCTGTCTGGTTTTCCCGGCGCTGCCCCACCCGCCTCTTCGGGAGCCAGGAGTCCTGCCTCCTTGCCTGTTCCGGGGTGAAGCTGACCTGAGTGCCGGCCACACGCGTGCTGACGGAAGCCCGCAGCCTGGGCTTGCCCCCCTCAGCCTGGCCGCCTGCCCCCTCCCGTGGCCCTTCTCTTGCCCCTGTGTCCGGGAGCCCCGGGGAGCGGTGCCCCACCAGCCCCGTGAGCGCTTCCTGCAGGTGGAGGTGGGGAGGCTGCTGCATAGACGGTTGGCTCAGCACAGGCTACGGGGGAGAGGGATAGAAGGGCACGTCTACATGGCCTGGGTCCCCTTAGGTCAGCACCCCCTGGGAAGTGTATTAAGAATGGTGACCTGTGGGCTTCACCCCAGACCCGGGGACTCTGAGCCCTGAAGGGGGGAAGTCAAGGCCTGGGTGCGGTAAGAGTTGGCTGCAGCGGGGCAAAGCTGTCGTGCTCATCCCTGGACTGCTTTACAAAATATTAGTGGTCAGCTGCCACCCCAGAGGCTTGCGCCATTTATTTTCAATTTTTATCTATCTATCTATCTATCTATCTATCTATCTATCCATCCATCTATCCATCCATCCATCCATCCATCCGTCCATCCATCTGTCCATCCATCATCTATCTATCTATCTATCTATCTATCTATCATCTATCTATCTATCCATCTATCTATCCATCTATCTATCTATCTATCTATCTATCTATCTATCTCTCCATCTATCTATCTATCTATCTATCTATCTATCCATCTATCTATCCATCTATCTATCTATCCATCCATCCATCCATCCATCCATCTATCTATTTTTTTAAGTAGATCTATGCCCAATGTGGGGCTGGAACTCACTACTGATCAAGAGTCGCGTGCTCTACCGACTGAGCCAACCAGATGCCCCCCACCCAGACTATGGTTCAATCCATCTAGGAGGCGGCCTGGGCATTGTTTTTTTTCTCAGAGCATCCCCCAAATCTCTGGCCATCCTTTCCAATGACATCGAAATCTCGGTTTGGGGGTGCCTGGGTGGCTCAGGGGTTGAGCACCTGCCTCCACCTCAGGGCGTGACCCCGGGGTCTTGGGATCGAGTCGGGCTCCCTGCATGGAGCCTGCTTCTCCCTCTGCCTGTGTCTCTGCCTCTCTCTCTCTGTGTGTCTCTCATGAATAAAAAAATAAAATTGTAAAAAAAAAAAAAGTCTCTGGGTTTGGATTTTGTCATTTGGATTTTTTAAAACTCCACAGCTGATTCCAATGTGCAGAAAGCTCGAGAGCCTTGAGGGAGTCCTTGAACGAGCAGCCTCAGCCTTACCTGGGGGCTCGTTAGAAAGAGAGCCCCGAGCTCCAGCTCATCGACACCTCCTGGATCAGAACTTGCATTTGATCCGGATTGGTGTCTACGCTGAGGTCGGGAACTCAGTTCAAGAGGAGCAGCAAAGGCAGCGGATCCCGCGGTGAGGATTCTCCGGCAGCTAAAAAGCAGACACGCTCTTGCCCAGGCAGCCCCCAGGCCACTTAAACCCTGGTCAGTGGCTGGAAAGGCGGGCGGCTGAGTGCACTGTGCAGGGCCGGGAGCCCGGGAGGGTGTCTGGGGCGCAGTCCCCTCCCGGTGAGGGGCTCCCCTGGGCTCAGCCTGGATTTTGTGCCACTTCCCAGGTCCCAGGTCCCAGGTCCCCGGTCCCAGCCCAGGCGGGTGGCTCCGCTCCTCCACGCTGCAGCTGCCTCATCCTGAGAAGGAGATGCTAACAGGCCCCCGGGGCTGTTGGAATAAAGTGGGGGACACGGGGACGTCCGGCCTCGGGAAGTGCTTCGTGTCAGCTGAGGTTTTGTCACACGGGGCGGAGGTTCGGGACATGGAGGTGAAAGTGCAGGGATAGCAGCCGCCAGGGCGTGAGCCTGGGCCTGTGGTTTGACCTGCCCGAGTGCTGGCGTTAGTGGTAGCATCAGCGCCCCCTCGGCTGTGCCCCCCCCCACACCCCATGTCCAGGTGTCACGGGCTCATCCCCGCCGCCCGGAGGCCGCACATCCCGACAGTCACAACTCCATGGCCTATCCATGTGCCTGGCATGGGGCAGAGGCTGTTATGGAAGGTTCTTGGCCATCAAGGAAGAACGGATCCCCCTCATGTCCCCAACAGCAGAAACGTCTCCAAACCGTCCCCAGGAAGTGCCGGTCTCCACCGCAGGCTCCTGGAGGCCTCTCCTCATCCTCCCACAGCCTTCGGGAACCCTCCCTAGAGAGCAGCTCCTCGAAGCTGTGTCCCCCACGTCCCTGCGGGCACGGAGGGCTCCCCACGGTGGCCCCCGCCGTCATCTGGGCGGTGCGTCCACTTGCCTGGTCGGTGCGCAGGGGAGAGACTGAGGCGGGTTCTGGCGACCGTTCCGGGTCGGCCCGTGAGTGTGGGACTGTGATCCCGCTCGAGGCCGTGCCCGTCCCCTTCGCCCCTCCATGTGTCATGTGCTCCTCGGCCGCAGGGTGCTGGGCCTCGCTCAGACCACACGGGGCTGGAGCGGGGAGTGCTCAGGGCTTGGGGCGCGCGGGGCCCTCATTCAGCACCTATTTTTTAAGGGCCTACTGTGTGCCGGCTGCACGGGCGCAGACAGGACGGCATCTCTGGCCTCGCGGTGACAGCCCCATAGACTGTTTGCAAAGGACAGACAAAAGCGCCCCCTCGGCCCCACAAACCAAGAGGGGCTCGGGCGCTGTTTCGGGGCGCTCTGGGCCTCGCGGGGCTGCTGGGCCTGTAGCCAAACCCCCCGCTTGCCCGTGATTGAGCCCCGGAGCCCGGGGGAGACAGGCCCCCTGCTGCTGGCCCTGGACTGGGGGGCGCCCGGCGCCGGGTGAGCGGAGAGGGGCGACCGGGACCTGGGGACCTGGCCCCCGGGGAGCTGTAGCCCCCCCAGCCTCGGCAGCTCCTCAGCCAGGATCCGGGTCCCCCCTGCGACTTCCTCTCCGCCTCTCCTCCCCAAAGGCTGGTAATTGGTAGACAAAGGCGCTTCAGACAGTTGGGGACCTGCGTCCTTTGAGTCCCTGAAAACATGCCATTATTAATTAAAGACTTTGGCTTCGGTGGGGCCCGGGCCTGCCTTTTTCTGGCTGGGCCTCAGACTTATGTCTCTCCAGTAGTGTCTTCTTGCTAAATTTTTCAGTGTTTTTAACATCAGACTGATGTTACGTATAATTACCAACTTTGCACCCAAATTATATTTGACATGGCTTGTGTGGGAAATTAGACCATTTCAGCGCCTACAAATTCACCTGGGGAAGCCAAGGCAGGCATGAGGGCGTGCTGAGGGGAAGTAATTTAAATATTACATGTGCCCTCGTGAAAATGCCAAAACTCTTTAAACTGTCAGGAAGAAGGCTGTCTCCCCCTCGACCTGCCCCCCGCCCCCGACTCCCTGAGCGCGCTGGGCGACGACGACGGGAGAGCCAGGCTCCGCGCGGTGCGTGGGGGGCGTGGGGAGCCCTTCCCACCCGGGCACGTGCGGGGGGCCTGGTTGGCAGGGGAGGGGTCTGCAGAGACCCCCCCGTGGGGCTGGGGGGCCCTGGGGTCACGGCCACTGCACTGTTAGGAGTCTGTCGGGGTGTCGGCCTCTCCCCTCTCCCCCCACCCACTGCCTTCACCCTTGCCCTGGACGGGGGTGGGGGAGGGGACCCCCAGGCCCCAGGCCCCCCGACCCGTCAAGGCTGGGGCTCCGTTATCCGGTCTAAGCAAGAGCCGTCGGACCAGACAGGCCCTCGGGGGACCCCCATCGTCACTTCAGTTCCACAAATGCTGACCCCGCACGATGCGCTGGGCATTGGGGATCCAGGGAGCACGAAACTCGTCCATTCACTCATTCACTCATTCATTCATTCCTCCAATAAACGCCTCTTGAGCATCTACAGCTGCCGAGCACCGTGCTCCGCACCAGGAATGTAGGTGTTTAAAAGATTCATTAATCTGGGCGCCTTGGGGGGCTCAGTGGTTCAGTGACGCCTTCGTCCCGGGGCGTGACCCCGGGGTCCCGGGATCGAGTCCCCATTGGGCTCCCCGCATGGAGCCTGCTTCTCCCTCTGCCTGTGTCTCTGCCTCTCTCCGTGTGTCATGAATAAATAAATAGAATCTTTAAAAAAGAGAGATCCATCCATTCTTTCATTTCCTCGTTTGCCACTTGACCCGCTAGGTGCCGGGTCTGTGCGCGGCCGCGGAGATGATGCAGGACCCACCCTCGGCTGCTGCCCCGGAGCTGGGCCACGCTCCTCCAGGCAGATGAGCAGCGAGTGCCTTTGCGAGGCTGGGAGGCCGAGGCCTGGTCGGTGCCCGGCTGCCCCGGGGGCAGGGGGCGGCCCCGAGGTCTTGCAACCTGTGAGGCTGACAGGCCGCCCCGTCCACCTGAGCCCCCGGGGGCGGGAGGCGCAAGGCCCAGGCTGGCGGGCGCTGGGAGGGGCGCCGGCTTCTCCTCCCCAGCCCGTCCCTTCTGGGGCCCCATGGAGGGCAGGTGCTCCGCGGGAGCGTTCCCGCCGGCTGGGGGTGCCCTGGGCCTGCTCGGGGCGCGGCGTGGGAGCCGGGAGCCCCCGCTGCTGCCCCTCCTGCCTGTGCCCAGCGAGCTGTGGTGCCTCCCAGGCTTCCCAGGCCCCGCGCGTGGGTTCAAGGCCCTGGGGACGGGGACGGCCGGCATCCTGGGTGCACCACCCCGAAACCCTAACCTGAGACGCGAGCTTCTGCCCCGAAGGGTGAGCGGCCCCCGTGGGTCCCCGCCACTGCCGCTCTGGACCCCCTGGGAGGCTCTTCTCCGCCTCTGAGCTGGGGGGGGTCACCCTGAGCCCCGCACGCAGGACGCCCCTGGCAGCCGTTGCCTTCCAGATACGCGGCCACCGGCTCTTGCCCCACACGTGCGCCTGGGGCGGTTGCGACGGTCCTGCCGTCCAGTGCTGGGGTCTGTGACGCCCCCTTGAGTGTGGATGGACTTTGTGAGCACCCGGACCCGCGGACGTGACGGCAGCGAGGCCGAATGGCTGTGACGCGAGATGGTCACAGCCCCATACACTTGTGTCGTGTGTGGGGACAGCAGCCTTGGGGACCCCGGCACCACGCTCAGCCCTGGGGAGGGACCACAGCGGGGGGTGCACGGGGTTCTGGCCAGGAGCCCGCCGAGGCCGGCCGAGGCCAGGTGCACAGCAAGCCGTCCCTGCCCAGCTCCCAAGTCTTCCAGACGGGCCCATGGAATCACGGGACAGATGCCCCCACGTCCCACTCAGTCGTGGGCCTTGTGCCCCTGAGTCCTGGGGTGGCTGTGATGCAGCCGCAGTTCCTAGGACCGGCTCACCTGGGCTCCTCCATTCTCTCTGCAGACGGAATAGACCCAGTTCCCCAACCCCGTGTGCCCCCAGCTCCTGGCCCCCCGGGCCCCCCCGGGCAGGTGCGGGCTCCATCCGCGGGCCTCAGCTCACTGGCCTCCACTGCTCGAGTGACCCCAGTTTCTCCCAGCAGGCCGTAAGCTTTGGGGGGGCAGCCCGCACGCCCTGCTGCTCCCCGCCCCGGCCTCCTGCCCTGGCCCCCCTGCGCCCGGCAGAGGCTCGGCCCGACAGGTGGGGAGGCGCGGAGAGTGTGTGCCGGGCCCTCAAGCTCGCGCCGCTCCTGCCCGGTCCCCTGAGCTCCCGGGGTCGGGGTCACCATGGGACACCAGGGCCAGGCCTGGGCTCTCAGTGACCCGGGGTCAGGCTCTCAGGCTTTCCCACTCCCGGGACCCAGTTCCTACCCCGGGAAATGAGGACGTTGGGTGTAGTGGAGGCTGGGGACCCTCCAGCTCCTCTGCTCTGGGCCCCTCCGAAGCGCCGGGGCTGAAGGATGGGAACCACACAGGGGTCGGGGGCGGGGATGGGGACAGGGATGGGGATGGGGATGGGGATGGGGACAGGGACAGGGATGGGGACGGGGATGGGGATGGACAGGGATAGGGACAGGGACGGGGATTGGGACAGGGATGGGGATGGACAGGGATGGGGAACAGAGATGGGGATGGGGACAGAGACAGGGGTGGGGACAGGGATGGGGATGGGGACGGGAAGGATGGAGATGGGGACAGGGACGGGGATGGGGACAGGGATGGGTATGGGCAGGGATTGGGATGGGGAAGAGACACGGGGACAGGGACGGGGATGGGGATGGGGACTGGGATGGGGACAGGGATGGGGACAGGGACGGGGATGGGGATGGGGACGGGGATGGGATGGACAGGGAGGAGGTTGTGTGTGGCCGTCCTAGTTCCTTTCCACAGACTTTGAAGTCTGGTGACACGGAGCGGAAGGCGGCCCGGGGCTGAACTGGGGCAGGATGGAGGGTGGGCTGGGAGCGGGTGCACCCTGGACGCGGGGTCAGGACCCTGAGGGCGGGGGGCGGGGCCTGCCCCAGTCGCTTCTCTTCCTCACCATGTGCAGGTGCAGGCCCCCCGCCAGGCCTCCGTTTCCTCGTCTGGAGACTGGACAGCTGTGCGGCAACCTCGGAGGACTTGGAGGCTGGGGGCGGGGGGTGCAGCCCCCGTGTCCCCACCAGGGAGGCCGTCAGCGCAGCAGAAGCGCCGTGGGCCCGCGTCACCCGCTCTCGGGACGCCAGCTCCCCGGAACCCCCGAATCCCCCAGTTCGTAGGGAACGGGGCTCAGAGAGGCTGCGCGGCTGCCCGAGGCCAGAGCCGGGGGGCCGGGGGGGGGGGTGGAAATCAGCACCTGGGTCGGGCTCAGAAGAGTCACCAGCTCACCCGACGCCACACGGCGGGGGCAGAGCCAGGCAGCCAGGCCCCCCTCCCCAGGCCTCGTCCCCGCTGTGATGCTGTGGCCACTGTGTGGCCCTTGCCAGCTGCTCTGTCACCGCCCCCCACGCCCCCCCGCCCGCCCCAGGGCCCCCCAGCACTTTAAGCGTCTGTGCTGCTTTAAACACACTGGATTTGAGCTCTTTGCTCCCCGCCACCTCCCCCACCCACCGTGGTGCAAACCCCGCAGACTCCCTAGCGAGGTCTGGCCCCTTGTCCCCAGAGTCCCGGCATCCCGCGGGCACCGCGCTGCTTGGAAGGACGGTGCATAAGGCGGGGCCTCCCGGTGGGGGCACACACGGCCTCTTGCTGTCCCGGGTCCAGGAGGGAGGCCTGTGACGCAGGACCTGGGGCCACAGACGTCTGAGCTGCGGCCGGGGGCTGACGGGGGTGCCTGAGCGGGGCGCTGAGGGCCCCGGGCTGGCCTCTCCCTCTGTTCTCCCCCCGGGACACCAGGCGGGGGGCACACAGGCCCCGGGCAGCGCCTGGGCAGGAGGGGGGACCCCTGTTCCTGGCTGCCTCCGCGACCCGTGCTGCCCCCGGGCCCCTCCTGCCCCTGCCCGGCCCCCTGCTGCCCCTGCCTACCACTAGGTGGCACCAAGTGCCCTGAGACACTGGGGAGCGGCCCCCGGAGGCCTCAGGGGTGGGTTGGTCCCAGAATCCCTGTCCTGGTGCTGGTGCCCGTCCCGGTGCCCGTCCTGGTGCCCGTCTTGGTGCCCATCCTGCTGCCCATCCTGGTGCTGGTGCCCATCCTGGTGCCTGTCCTGGTGCCGGGTGCTGCTGCCGGTGCCGGCGCCCACCGGGCTTCCTGCCGCCCTGGCCCCCCTTAGAACAGCTACCAGCCCCTAAGCGCTGAGCCCCGTGCCGGTGGGTCTTCCCAGCCGCCTCACCCCAGCAGCCTCACAAAGGCCTGAGGGCTCGACCCCATTCCTCCCCCATTTTACAGATGAGGAACCTGGGCGTGGAGAGGCTGAAGCAGCGTCCCAAGTCCACAGCTAATAAGAAGCAGGGCCTGGGGCTTATTTTTTTAAAAGATTTTATTCATTTATTTGTGAGAGAGAGTGAGAGCCCGAGGAGGGGGAGGGGGAGGGAGAGGGGGAGGGGGAGGGGGAGGGGGAAGCAGACGCCCCGCTGAGCAGGGAGCCCGCCGTGGGGCTCGATCCCGGGACCGGATCATGACCTGAGCAGAAGGCAGACGCTTCACGGGCTGAGCCGCCCGGGTGCCCCAAGCCTGGTCTCTTCTTAACTGATGCCTCCCCGAAGGTCTCGCCTAAGGGTCGGCCCCCCCCCCAGTGAATCCGGGTCTTGGGGGGACGCTGCTTGGGGGCTGGGGAGGCTGTGGAGGGAGGAACGGGGCCTCCCGGCAGGGTGGAGGCTCAGGTGGAAGAGTCCCTCCTGCTCTGCCAGCAGCCGCCCCCCAAGGGGCAGGAAGTGGAGGAAGGAGTCCCAGGAGGGGGTCGGGGCCTGGGAGGGACGGTGGGGAGCAGAGCCAGCGCCCCGGGGTGCCAGGAACAGCTGGGAGAAACTTCCGGGTGGGGGGAGGGCGCAGGATGGAGGAGGAGTCATTTCAGATGTTATGGGAGGTCCCGGGTCCACATGGTGCTGGAATTGGGAGCCGGGTCTGACTGCAGGCTGCCGTGGGCTGGGCCCCGACGGGGGCGCTGGCTCGGGCGGCGCGGCGGGACCCCCGAACGAGGGGAGCTGGGCCCGCCTGGGGCTTTGGGGACCGAGCGGGATGGGCCATGGGCCAGAAGTGCCTGGGCTCGGCCGTGCTCTCGGCTTGGCCACCATGGCAGCAGGAGGCAGCGCGTGCGTCGCCCACCTGTCCCTTCCGTCTGCACACGGGAGGTGCCGGGCACTGGGGCAGCGCGGGGAGCGAGCAGTGGGACCCTTGTCCCCGAGGGGTTACGCTCTGGTTCGGGAGAAATTGGCGATAAACAAGTCAACTACAACAGAGCAATAAGGGGACCCCCGGTGGCTCAGTGGGTGAGCACCTGCCTTCAGCCCAGGGCATGACCCTGGGGTCCTGGCATCAAGTCTTGCATCGGGCTCCCTGCATGGAGCCTGCTCATCCCTCTGCCTGCGTCTCTGCCTCTCTCTGTGTTTCCATGAATAAATAAATAAAATCCTAAAAAAAAAAAAACCTGAGCAATAAGACGAAAAGTAATGGAGAGTCTAGTTCAGATTGGATGATCCAGGAGGACTTCCTGGAGGAGGCAGTATTTGATGGGAAGGCCCGGAAAGGACTTCAGGCAGAGGGAACAGCTGGAGCCCGGACTCTACGGGCACAGCAAGCTCGGTGGCTGGAGCAAAGGTCGTGGCCCTGCCACAGGTGAGCAAGGGGCAGGGGCGGGAGTGAGGGCAGCAGAGGAGGGCAGGGGGCAGGGGGCAGGGCCAGACCAGGAGGGTCCCGGGGCAGGATGCTCCCCGCTCCCGGGTGGGATGGAATGTGCCTGGAGAGCCACAGACTCCACATTTTGGAAGAGGACACTGGTTGGGGTTGGCGAGTGGACTCTGGGGCGAGTGGACTCGGGGGTCGGGGCGCAGGTGGGTCCAGGGCACAGGTGGGGTCAGGGCGCAGATGGGCTAAGGGCGCAGGTGGGGTGGGGGTGCTGTGGGGTTGGGGCACAGGTAGGGCCGAGGTGCAGGTGGGGTCGGGGTGCAGGTGGGGTCGGAGTGTTGGTGGGGCCGGGGCGCGGCGGGCCGGGATGGGGCAGGACTAAGGGCCAGCGCGTCCCAAACCGCAGGCGCAGAGGGTGAGGCCGGAGGGTGGGAGGAGCGGAGGGTGAAGCCCTGAGCCCGGGCTACTTTGGGAGGAGGACCTTGAGGCGCCCCCGGGGTCCCCCGGCTCCGGCTCCCAGTCCCGAGCCGGATCCCAGCGCGCTGACCCCAGGGCCGCCGCGCGGCCCCCCACCCCGTGTCCCTCCATCTGGTTTTCCCCTCGCATCTCCTTTTTAAAATAAAAACGCCGGCCGCTCGCGGCCCGCTGATGTTTATGCCTCAGTAATACATTATGTATTATTTTGTTTTAAGCACAGCTTTTGCATCCTGACAGTAACAATAAAATGTGACTATGGGATTGCTAATACAGACAGACTAATGTTTCCATCGCCCGCCTCTTTTTTTTGCGTCCTAAGCACTTTTGAAAAGGCTCCTTTTATATTCCTAATAAAATTATAGCAAAATACATCGATTTACTGGAAAAGAGTTTAGGGTCGGAGTTGAGTTTTTTCTCTCCCCCTCCCCTCGTGTGGGCTTCTTTCTTTTCCCCCCCAAAGCCTGATGAATATTCTGAATCAAAGCTTCTAAGTGCTTTTTGACCTGGGTCTCAGCCGTGCCCGCCGTCGGGGAGCTGCGTGCTCACCCGGCCCCCGGCCAGCATCAGGGCAGGGGCGCGTGCGCTGGGCACGGCGGGGGGCTGGGGGCAGAGATGACGGTGGTCCGACTGCGCGAGGGCACAGCCGGCGCCGGCTGGCGAGCACCCGTGTGAACGTTTCTGGAGGGGGTGCTGGGCGGTAGGGGCCCATGTGGGGGACCCTGGCGTCACTGGCGGTGAGGCCCACCCCGGTGACGGGGTGCCTGGGCTGAGAGGTGTCAGCGGAGGTCAGGGACCAAACAGGAGGCCAGGTCCCCGTCAGGGGGACGCATGTTGGCTGTTGCCAAAAAAATTACAGATGCAAGAGTCACTTTCCACCTGAAAAATGGGGCCTCCCCGTGACGGGCCGCTCATCCCTTCCTATGTAGCCGCGTGCGTGCGTGCGTGCGTGTGTCTACCTGGGGCTCTGCGGGGTCTGGCCGTGTGTGAGCCCACGGTGGCAAAGCGCTCCCACGCGTTCGGGGACCACCGCCGGCGGGTGTGCGGGGCGGGGCGGAGGCAGGCATCATCCTGGGAGGCTGCGGTGGCCTCCTGGGCGGAGGTGTAGGGGCAGCAGGTAGGGCCAGGGTCCCAGGCCCCGCGGAGGACACACTGCGGCTGGAGAGAAGGGACGGGGGCCCCGGGGGGGCTGATGAGCCACACTCAGCATCTTGGCCAGCATCGCTGCCGGAGGGTGGGTGCAGGTGCTGGGGGCCGAGCCAGAGGTGGGTGGTGGCCCACGCCGTCCGCCTGGGGATGCAGAATCCCGGCGGGGGCGGGGGGAGCCTCTCTTTCTGGCTCCTTCGGTGTCGGTTTCCGGGGACCAGACCCTACCAGCTTGCACCCGACCCCACAATCACAAATCTGGGGAAATAAGGAGACCCTCAGTCCCCGGGGACCCCTCAGCCAGGCTCTGCCTCCGGGGTGCCGAGCTCGGGGGGGCCCCACAGAGAACCACGGCTCCCCTACACCCCCGCTCCGGCTTCGCCTAGCGCCCGCGCTCCGCCTGCCTCTCCAGCCGAGCCTCCCTTCCACCCCGCCCTCCCCGCTCACCCTCCCCGGAGTATATGTGGATTTGCACGATTCAGAAACAGGGAAGGAAAAAAAAAAAAAAAAAAAGAATTGGGTTTTGTGTACTAAGCACTTTTGAGGGCAATCTGGGGCCCCCTAATCCAGAGGTTTATAACCTCCCCAGCTAATGCTCTCTGACACTGTGTTTTGATATCATTACTACATTATACTCACAATTTTTGAGTGAAAAAATACAGTACTTAGAAAGTCGAAATTCATAAATAAATTCATGTCAAACCGCACTTAATATTGATTTTGTTAGTGTTCAGATTCAATAATAAGGTACTGCGTGCATGAATATTTAAATATAATCATCATTTCTGCATCTCCTAATGGCCTCTGCTCCTCTACACTCAATTTAAACACAATTTAAAAACTATAATGTATTGAAAAATACTAGGATTTAGCAATAAATCATCATCGGGAGATTCCAGGCCTCTTATAGGGTGGCTCGATATGGGTTTCTCCGGGGACTGTACAATTAGATTCATGTTTTTAAACTTCTCAATTATCCATATACCATAATTTTATGTGAAAGTTTGTTTCGCTACCCCCCCCCCCGCCGCCTGCCTCGCCCCCCACCCCGCGCCCCCCCCGCCCCCCCAGCCTCTCTCTGTAGGAAGCGGTAAAATAGCGCTTAAGTGTTCTCTTAGCCAGAGTGGAGTGGGGTCAAAGGTGGCCGTCCTCAAACTGAATTAGAGGCCAGGCCTGCCAGAGGCAGCCGGCGCTGAGTCACTTAATCACATTATTTGGGAAAAATATAGGGGGGAAAGAGATAAAATGACTTAAAATGAACTTGCCAAGGAGGAAGTGGAGTTTTTTAGATTTATTTAAAAAGCAATCCTTGGCTTGATGAAATAGACCCAGGGCTGCCGGCAGGATGTGGTCAGGGCCGGGCGGGGGCGGGGGGACGGGGTGGGGGGGCGTCCGTGCGGCCCCTGGGCCCAGGCCTCCGGGAGGAGCCTCCGCGGTGCCCAGGGCCCCGGGCTGCGGGTGCGGGGTGCCCTGCTGCGGCCCCTCCCCTGGGGCCCGATGGGCTGGAGCTCGGGGCGGGCCGGGGCGTCTGGGCCACAGGGTGCCCTGATGGCAGCAGCCGCGGCGGCTGTGCTGACAGACGGGTGCAGGGGCCCACAGCACCCGGGCCTGCGGGTGAAGCCCACGCTCGAGCCCGGACCCCACGGCCCACAGGGTGGCCATATCACCCCCCACTCCTCCAGGCACCTACTGTGTGCTGGGAGCTTCCCACGTGGCTCCGGGAGCCGTTCGCTGGGAGGCGCGGTCGTGCCCATTTCACAGAGGAGAGAGCGGGGCTCGGGTGCTGCGGCGTGTTCCCACGGCCACACGGCTGGGGCGCGGCACGACTTGCCGGAGCCAGCTCTTTCTGGAGCCCACGTTCCTGCGATGGGTCCACGCTGCTGGGAGGGTGCGGGCGGAGGGCGGGATGGCGGGGGCTCGGGCCCAGGGCTCCGGCCTGCTCCGGGTCGCGCGGACAGTCACAGCCTCGGGGGCGGGAGGGCCGGGCGCTCAGCCAGCTGGATTCTGGACCCCTAGGTGAGGGGCCCCTGCACTCGGGTGGGGCCAGCGCGAGAGGAAAACCGAGTGCTGGGCTGACAGAGGGAAGCCCCGGACAGTGACGTCCCCGGGGACCCGCCCGAGAACACACAGGGCAGCAGCTGGCGGCGGAGGAGACCGTCCTCGTTGGGCAGAAACGCCAGGACAGGAGCTCCTGCTGGGGGGCACGAGGGGCACCCCGCCCGTCACGGCCCCGCGAGGGCGGCAGCCAGGAGGAGCCCACGTACCCGCGTCCTGCGCCCAACACCCGTCAGCCTCTGAGTCTCACGTCACATCCGTGAAATGGGGAGAGAGACGGCCCGGGCCTGGGCGGCCGGTCCCAGCAGGTGCCCGCTGGTGTGCTGGTGGCTCCGCGGGGGCAGCAATCACGGCTCCAGACCTTGCAAGGAGGGAGACGTCGCTCTTCTGGTCCACCTGCCGTCGTCTCCCCGGGGGGGTTCGGGGTGCAGGGCTGGCTGCCAGAGAACCGGGCCTCGCACTGGGGGACCGGCAGGCTGGCTTCCAGGGGGACGCCCCTAGGGCTGCGCCAGCAGGTGGCCCGTCGCCGCCCTGGGGCACGGGGCAGGCAGGGGGCAAGGCAGGGGGCATCGGGGCCTGGTGCCAGCCCTGCGGCCTGAGGGGCGGACTCCCGCCGAGGGTGCTCACTCGCTGCTCCGTCGTGGGGCACGTGCCCGCGGTAGTGCAGCCACGGGTACGCACGGGAGCAAGGCAGCCCCCGGGGCCCGAGAAACAGCCTCCGCCTCGGCCCGTGTCCCCGCTGGCGGAGCGCTGCGACAGCACCGAGGTGCACGGGCCGCCCAAAGCTGCCTCGAGCGAGCTGTTGCGCTTTTTCCGATCAATGGACCCGACAAGACGCTCTCGGACCAGATTGTTTGTCTGTGTCCCCGCCAGGCTGAGGCCCCGGGGGCCAAGGGCCCGAGCAGAGGGGTCACGGGGCCCACTGTGGGACTTCGGGGAGTGGAGCCACGGGGGCTCTCGGGCCGCAGTGAGTCCCCGCGGGGGCCGTCCAGGCGGCCGTTCCCAGGCCCGGGGAGGCCGCTCCCACAGAGGCCAGGGCTCAGGGCCCGCGGGAGGGACCCGGGAAGGCGTCCCGCTGCCCTGCCCGCCGTCCCGCTCCCTGCTCCGGACCTGGCTGTAGGCCCACCGTAGGGTGGCACGAGAGGGAAAGGGCGCTCCCCGCTCCCTCGAGGTAGGCCCTGTGTCGGGCAGGAAGGGGGGCGCCGGGGAGCACGCAGGCGGCCACCACACGGGGTCCCTCCCCCGACACCCTGACTCTCCCCCGGGAGCCCTGAGCCTGCGAGCCCCGCGCGGCCTCCAGTGGGCCTCCACCACGGCTGTCGCGGCCTTCCCGCCTCCGCAGACCTCGGCTGGCCTCGCGGGGGGCGCCCACGGCCCTGGGGAGGAGCCGCGTCCCAAGGCCACTGAGGGCCGCTGAGGACTCGGGCAGCCCCAGCGACCAGGCCACAGGAGGGCCGGTGCCTCCCTCGGCTCTGTCACTCCACATCCAGGGCCCGTTTTTTTCTGGAAAACAAGCGACATTCATCACGAGTGACAGCCGGGCCCTAATGCAATCTGGGCTGGAGCCATGAATTGCAAATGCGCTGCAGCGAGGAGGCTGCTCCATTAGGCCCCCGGGGAGGTCACACGCCCTGCGCCCCAGGGTGCTGGGCAGGGCCCGGGACCCCCAGGCCACTCAGTGGGGTCTGGGGCTCCCTGCGGTCACCCTGGGCGGGCCCCAGTGTCCCAGCGTCCCGGGTCCTGGGGAGGGTGGGGACAGGCTCCAGGCTCCAGAGTGGATGGGAGTGGGGGCCGCTTCCTGGTGACTCAGAACCTGCCCGTGTCCCTCCTGGAGATTCACGGGGAAAAAATCAAACAGGCCGGCAATTAGCTGGAGCGAGTCAGGTGCGTGGGACCGGGCGGGGCTGCCCGGCGGTCGGAGGACCTCGCCCGGCCCGGATCGGGGAGCCCTGCCCACTGCCCCCCGTGCCCCTCTGCCCCCGCCTGCCCCATGTCCCGCAGCCTTGGTCCGGGCGCCCACGCCCAGGGCCCTGGTCCGCCCGGTGAGCTGCGCCCCGCTCCATCCCGGGGCCGCAGGCCCCCCATGAGGGGACCGGCCCTTCCGGTTGGAGCTCTGGCCTCACGTACCTGCTGGGGGCCCCCGAGCCCCAGCCCGGCCCCCTGCCAGTCCAGCGCCAAGTCGGGGCGCGCCAGCCCGCCTCTGGCACCCGGTGTAGACGGGTGGGTTTGTTTTTCCCTGTGTTTTGGGTTCAGGAAAAAAAAATCCCCAAATGAGCTCTCCCTGGGGCACTGTTCCCTTCATTTTTTCTGCCCAGGTGTCTCTAAAGGGAACTTCATTGTCTGTTTCAAATTCATTTGCACTTAACTCATCTGGAAGTTTTGCAAGAGCCGTTTGATGTCCAAGAAGCCTCTGAGCACCCCCTACACACGCTCCCCACCCCTGTAATGAGCCCTTTAACCCTTGGAGACCCAGAGCCCCCTCAGGGCCTGGCTCAGAAGGGCAGGGGAGGCCGCGCTCGGAGGGAGGGGCTGCGGGAGGAGCTGCCCCGTCCCCCCCCCCCCCCACACCCCGGGCATCTCTCGGCAGCCCCTGACCAGGGAGCGGCCGGCCCTGCTGGGCGCAGCTCCCAGCTGTTGGGGTTAGAGCTTCCCCCACTAATTAATGGGTGCCTGTGAGGGCTGACCCAATCAAGCACCCAAATTAATCTCAATTACCGCGATTTGGTAACTGCAGAGCTCACCAGCCCTACTGAGCCGGGTGGGGATTTCGTCACCCGAGAATGGGGAGCCGGGACAGCTCAGCCCCGATGTTATCGGGAGGGCGGAGGGTGCTGGGTGGGGCTCAGGGGCCCCAGGCGGCCCAGCCTTTATCAGCACCATCAAATTAGTTCACACCGGCTCGTATCCACGCTGGCGGCCTGGCCCGGGGAGGGTGGAGGCGGCTCCGTGCGTCCTGGCTGCGGCTCGGCTCGGTCCCCACCTCCGCCCCAGCGCCCAGCAGCTCGGAGCCTGGGGGTGCGGGGGGCGGGGGGCAAGCGTGCGGCTCTGCTACTCCCAGCTGGCAAGCTCGCGGCCTCAGCACCCGGGTCCAGCTGGGCCCCCCCCCAGGGGAGGCAGAGACGTTGGAGGGAGGGCAGCCGGCCCAGGGCTCCTGCGGTTTCCAGAACTGTCGGAGCCAGTAACACTGGTTCGCTCCCTACAACATCCCGCAGGGCAGGGCAGGGCAGGGCAGGGGTTATTAACTCCATTTTACAGAAGGAGAAGTAGAGGCCCGGGGAGGAGCCACAGCTTGCCGGGCGAGCCAGTGCAGGAGCCAGGGCTCTACACGGGCTGTAGGACTCCTGGTCTAGTGCTCTTCCCACGAGAACGCAGCCTCCCGGGAGACGGTCCTCCTGCTCCCACGCCAGCCCCCGCAGGCTCTCTGCACACTGGGCCCCTCGCCCTGTGCCTCCGGGGCGCCTGCCCCGACCCTTTGCCTTCACTCCTGTGTTCAGGCAGGTGACCCGGCGGCCCCTGCTCCCCGCCGCCCTCACCGGGCACGCTGCCCCTGCACCTGCGTCCCAACCGGGGGCACTTCCCTTGACAAGGGGGGCCGCGGAGGTCACCCCTCCGGTGGGCAGACGGCTCTTAGTGGTGGATGCAGGGGTGAGGCCTGGAGCAGGTGCCTGAGGCTGTCCGTCGCCCTCGGCGCCCTGCCCCACCCCCCGCGAGGCCTGCACCCTAACACCCGGCTCCTGGAGGCCTGTGGGGTGTGGGGGGCTCCTGAGCACGAGGAGGAAGGAATCGGGTCCAGCTTCCCACTTGGGGGGCTGCATGGCCTGCCCCCCAGCCCCAGCCTCCTGGGGGCCGTGCAGGGTCCAGCTGCATCCGCCCCCCGCCTGACCCGTGCCCACTCCACACGCCCAGCTCAGGGCCCGGCCCCAGGGAGGGAGCCTAGGACTTGGGATGGGGTGTGCTGGGGTGGCCGCCCCGTCCTCCGCCTACACCGGCGCCCCCCCCCGGGGAGCGGGCGCCCCGAGAGCCCTCCTGCCTGCCCCCGCTTCCCGCAAACGAGGCAGCAGGATGATTGATTTTCAGGAAGAGCGGCCACCGGGGAGGGGTGTGGGGCGCCAGGGGTCCTCACTCCATTTGTTCGTGGCTGTGAGTCAAAGCTAGGTCTCCCTGGGCGGGGCCGAGGTGTTCCCTCGTTGTGGGGGGCGGGGGGCCCTGGGGGTCCGGCAACGTGGGGAGGGGGCCCCTCAGGCCGCAGCCCTTCCCCCAGAGGGGCCCGCCTGGCTCGGGGAGGGGGACGCCCTGGCTGTCCCTTGCATGGCCTGAATTCTGCAGCGACTCCTGGGGCCGGGAGCATCTGCCCCATGGCCCCGAGCATGCCCCGGGACGGCTGGGACTGCGGCCCTGAGACCCGGAGACCCACGGAGCTCACCAGGGGCCGCTGGGGGAGGAGGGAGCTCAGGCATCGGGGAGCCACGGGCGCACGTGCCCCCGGCACACGACATGCACAAACCTGTGCCGGTTTCCCGGCGTTCACACTCGTGAGCTTGGGCGTCTTACAAAGGCTCCTAGTGGCCCTAGATCCCCCGTCCGCCTCGACACACGTCCACCCACCGACACGCACTCACGTGTGCACAGGGCCAGGCCTCAGGCATCACACCCAAACAGCGAGCACCCACGCAGGTCGCCCCCGGAAGACGCGTGGCAGGAGGGACCGCGCAGCCCCCGGCAGGACCCGGCGTGCGTGATGACGAGGAGCAGGAATTTCTTTTTTCCGAACCAAATCCGAGGAAAGAGTCATGATGCGGCCCCTGCCCCTGGGCGCCAGGGCGGCCAGCAGAGCCCAGGAAGCCCCTGACTCCCGGCGCCCGGGGGGCGGCGCTGCAGGAGGCGAGGACTTACGAAAATAAAATCTTTTTTAACATTTTTTAATTTTTTATTTAATTTTTATTTATTTATGATAGTCACAGAGAGAGAGAGAGAGAGAGGCAGAGACACAGGCAGAGGGAGAAGCAGGCTCCATGCACCAGGAGCCCGACGTGGGATTCGATCCCGGGTCTCCAGGATCGCGCCCTGGGCCAAAGGCAGGCGCTAAACCGCTGCGCCACCCAGGGGTCCCCGAAAATAAAATCTTAAAGGAAATCGGCTCCTCCCTGCATGGCGATGCTCAGCTGCGCGTGGCCCCACGGCCGGGACGCTGAGCAAACTGCTTCACATTCCACGGTAGTAAGTGGCAAAGCTGGGTCCCAAGGCCGAGCTCCTGGTCACTGTGCCACCCATGCTTTGGTTTGCTCGTCTCGTCCTACAAAAGTGCCTCGGTGCACCTACTGCGTGCCAGGCCCTCTTCCAGGTGGCAGGTATGAACGGCTCTGCCCTACACTCCACCTGGGGAGAGACACGGTAAACACAACCAGGGGAATCCTAGACGGTTAGAAAGTGGGACGTCTCCCTGCAAGAAGGAAAACGGAGGAGAAATGCAGGGGTGGGTGTGCAATTTAAGACTGGGGGGTCTTTAAGACGTGGGGGTCAGGGGTCAGGGAAGGACTGACCCCTGAGCAGAGACGGTAGCACGATGTGCCAGTGCCAAGGCCCTGAGGCAGCACTGGGCTGACCGGGAGAGGGGCAGCACGGAGGCTGGGGAGGCTGGAGCGTGGGAGGAGGTGACTTCCGACGGGTCACGGAGGGTCTGAGCCCAGGGGCCCAGGGGCCGCTGTGAGGACTCGGGCTTTTCTCCCAGGGAGGTGGGAGCCACGGAGGGTGTGGGAGCAGACTGCGATGTGACCCTCGTAGCGCAGGCCCGCAGGGGACAGGATCCCTGGGGCGGGCGGGTGGGGAGCCTCGTCAGGGGCAAAGGCGGCGCTGGGAGCCCCCCCCCACCACGGTGGAGGCCGGAGATGGTGGCTCAGCCCGCGTGGGCACGCGGGGAGGTGGGGGGCGGGGGGGAGCGGTTTCCCTCCCGATGTGGTGTGTGAAGCGGAGTGCACAGGAGTCACAGAGGCTCGGCTCGGGGTGAGGGTTCAGGAATGTCTCCCCGGGAGCCGGGCGCAGCGCGGTGTAGACAGGTGAGCCGCCGCTGGGTGCGGAGCAGACGCCCGGGGCCTGCGGGAGGGGGACCGCGCCCCCCGAGGGCGAGTGCGGCCTGGGACTCCGGGGGCCTCCTCGCCCCCGCCCCTACGCCCCGCCGTGGGACCTGCGCCGGCCGGGGTGGTCACCCCCGGAGCCCTGCGCCACCGCCAGACACGTCCCACCCGAAATAAACGTTGGTTGTACTGGGACATGAGGTTCTGGGGTCGGTTATTATTATTTTTAAAAGACGTGTTCATTGATTTTAGAGAAAGAGAGCGAGCGGGGGGGTGGGGGGGCGGGGGGCGAGGGAGAGTCGCCAAGCAGACCCCCGCTGCAGGAGCCAGCTGACGGCTGAGTGACCCGGCGGCCCCTGCTCCCCGCCCGGCCCGAGCGGACGATCAAGAGCCAGACGCCGCCTGGACGGAGCCCCCGGGCGCCCGGTTCCTCCTGGAGGCCCAGAGGCCTTGGCGGCGGGACTGCTCCGGGTCCGGGCTTTCGGGCCTAACTCCCCCCCCCCGCCGGCCGCCGCCCCCTGGAAACCCCGGCAGATCTGGGCCCGGCTGAGGGGTGAGCGAGGGGGCACAGCCACGCTCCAGAAGCTTCCCTGCTTCCTAACGGGATACATATGCTTTGGCTACAGATTTAACAAGAAGTCTGATTTATGGAACTGCCATTCATGTGAGGGTGAGCTGGGTGCTACCGATCAGCCGGGGCTGGCGCTCGCCGCGGCTCCCGGCTCCCCCGTGGCCTGGTCCATCCTTCTGACAGGGCCAGCGAGGGTGGGGGGGTGGGGGGGGGCAGCGCCTTCGGCCTTCCTTCCCAAGCCCTTTTCTTAGGGAAACAGGTTATCGGTGAGCGGGGCCTGCGGAGGGAGGTCTGAGCTGGAGACGCAGAGCCGGGGGTGTCCCGGACACCGTGTGGAAGTGCCGGGCACTGGCGGGTCACCAAGGGGGGAGCTACGTGGGGAGGACGCGCCCTGGGCCTCTGGCTGGTGGAGACCAGAGCAGCGGCCGGGAAAGGGGCAGGACCAAGTAAGAGGCTTCCCAGGGGACCAGGGGACCCCGACCCTGGGAGGGCCGAGAGCGGACAAGTGACCACGGGGGTTAGCCGCACGGTGTCCTGCAGCAGAGCGGCCGCGGGGCCTCGGCTCCAGAGGACAGGGTGGGGGGACTGGAGAGGAGGAGGCTCGTTGTTCGGACCAAGGTGCGGGGTGGGGGGGGTGGCGGGCACCCGGGCTCGAGGAAGGGCTGATGGGTGCCACAACGGAGAAGCCGACGAGAGAGAGCCTGAAGGCAGGACAGTTCTGGGCGCAGAGGGCCGCCAGCAGCAGCGGGTGGGGATGGCCCGTTCCCACTCTCCCTGCTCACCCCACCCTCGTTGGAGCATCTCATGCCCCCGGGGAGAAGCCTTATGAGGTTTCCATGCCCCTTCCTAGCCTGGGCACTAATCCCTGGGGTGGGGGTGGGGGGCAGGAATTGGGATTCACCCCTGGATGGTGCTGCAGATGGGGAAACAGAGGCCCGGAGAGGCCAAACAGTCCGCCCAAGGTCGCACAGCTATTAGGTGGCCTAGACCACCTACCCTCAGTGCCCAACAGCCTCCCCGGGCTCAGAGAAGCAGAGGGGTCCGAGCTCCTGGGCCTGGGGCTGTGGCTCTGCACCCGCCTCCTCCCACTAGTGTTGGCAGGAGATGCTCCTGGACAGGAGCGCAGGGCTGGCCGAGGCCGTGAGGCTGGGAGGGCCCCCAAGGGCTCGGGACCAGCTAGAGGGAGCCACCGGGGTCCCCAGTACCAGCCGGGGAGCCAGGGGTCGGTGAGAAGCGCAGGGGGAGCCCAGCAGGTCTGGGGGGGCGTGGGGCTCGGGAAGGCCTGGGGGGCGGGGTCCCTGCGAGGGCCTCGAGGGGAAGGGAGGGGCTGTGGGAGGGGGTGGGGGTGGGGCGTGGGGGGTCCTGCATCCCCGGGCCGCACCCTCTGGCCCGCCCGCTGCAGGTTCCGGGGAGCATCCCCGCCAGCAGGCAGCTGGTGCCCCCACGCTGACCCCGGCCCGATCAATACGCAGGGCTGGAGCGCCTCTCCCCCCGCGCCCCTCCCCGGGCCCTCCCTGGCGCCTCTGCCCGGAGATCCGGGGGGCTGGGGTGGCGGAGCCCCAGGCGGGGAGCGGGCGCCCAGGTCAGGGGCTCCTCTGTGCCGCTGTCTGCAGCCTCTGGCCCCTCCCCTTCCCCCCCCCTCCTCCCCTGCTCTTGCCCCTGCCCTCCTGTCCTCCCCTGCCCCTGCCCTCCCCTGCCTGTCCTGTCCCCCCTCCTCCCCTGCCCTTGCCCCTGCCCCTGCCCCATCTCCCTCCCTCCTCCCCTGCCTCTGTCCCTCCCCTGCCGTGTGCCCTCCACCCTCCACCATGGGCCCCAGGCCTCCCACTCCACTCCACGTCTCTGTCTCTCCATCCAGGCCTTGGGGAGGACCAGGACTGGTCAGCTGCCCTGGCGGGTGACACTGCGGCCTCCTGCCCCCCTTCCCCGGCTGGGGCTCCCCTTCACAAGCCCTCTCCCCCCTGGGAGCCCAGGAGTCCCAGGTGGACAAAGCCAAGGCCAGGGAGACTCACGTGGGGCGCATGAAGCATTCAGCCCAAACTTGAGGAGCGTCCCCCCACAAATTCCTCAGAAATCAAGATGAAAATAACACTTTCATGCAATATTTTCAGAAAGAGACCTGATGCAAAGAAGTCTGCGGTGAACAAAATATCAGTATTTTATTTATGTATTTTTAAGATTTTATTCATTTATTCATTCATCAAAGACAGAGAGGGAGAGGGAGGCAGAGACACAGGCCGAGGGAGACGCCGGCTCCGTGCGGGGAGCCGGACCCGGGACTCGATCCCGATCCCGAGGCTCCAGGATGAGGCTGGGCTGGAGGCGGCGCTAAACGGCTGGGCCTCGGGATTCCAAATACCAACACCTTAAACGCAGGGTCTGTAACTGCCGAGCGGAGCTGGGCCGGGCCCTGCAGCAGCGGAAACGTCAGGAAGAGGGTCCCGTTTTGTTTAAAATGTTGGTGTTTCGGGGAGCCTGGCTGGCCGGTCCGCGGCATGCAGGGCTCTCCGTCCCCGGTTATGGGTTCCAGCCCCACGTTCAGTGTAGAGGTTACTTAAAATCTTTAAAAATAAAATAGAAGGAAGCAGTGGTGGTTTGTCCACCTGGGGCTGTCCCCGAGGGCAGGGAGCCTGCCGCGGGTTCACGGACCCTCCTACCCTAACCAGTAAGAGGGCGGCGGGCGAGCACCTTAATTGGCGTTTGGATCCTTTACTACCATCCAGTTCACCCGGGCACAGCGTCCAAGTCAACGGTTTCCGGTACACTGGAGTTGTGCGACCATCACCACATCCTTCTGGAACATTCTCATCACCCCTCAACGAATCCCTGCGCCCACCGGGCTCAGCTCTCCATCCTGGATTTCCCCAGCCCTCGGCAAGCTCTAATCTCTTGGTCTCTGCGGATTTGCCTATTCCGGATCCTTCGTGTAAATGGAACCCCAGGGCAGGCGGTGTCCTGTGTGGGGCTTTTCCACGGACTATCGTGCTCTCTAGGCCCCATATCCGGCCCTTTGAGGAGCTGCTGGGCTGTTTCCCGAGCGGCTCCTGCAGCCCCATCAGCCGCGGGCCGGGCTCCGCATCTTCACCAACACTTGTATTATCTTTTCTTTTAAAGATTTTATCTATTTATTCATGAGAGACAGAGAGAGGCAGAGACACAGGCAGAGGGAGACGCAGGCTCCATGCAGGGAGCCCGACGCGGGACTCGATCCCGGGACCCCGGGGTCACGCCCTGAGCCGAAGGCAGACACCCAACCGCTGGGCCCCCCGGCGCCCCCAGTGATCTGTCGTTTTGATTATAGCTTCCCGGGGCGTGCGGAGTGGTTTCTCACTGAGGTTTGGACGAGCTCGTCCCTGAGGCTAATGACGGCGAACACCTTTTCACTTGCTTTTTGGACGTTTGTGTATCTTCTCGAAGAAATGTCTGTTCAAACCCTTTGCCCCTTTTTGAAACGTCTTAATTATCTTCTAACGAGACGCATCACAACCCCGTGCTGACCGGTGTCTGTGTCGGGCAGCAGGTCTGGAGATCTTTCCAGGATCGTTATACATCGGCCTCACTACTTTTTTTTAGATTTATTATTAATATTACTGTTTTAGAGTGTGGGGGGGTGGGCAGAGGGAGAGGGAGAGAGAAAACCTTCAGCAGGCCCCACGCCCAGCACGGGGCCCAACCCGGGGCTCGGCCTCACGACCCCGAGATCATGACCTGAGCTGAAATCAAGAGTCAGATGCGTAGCCCCCGAGCCGCCCAGGTGCCCCCCACTGTGTTTCAGTCGCTGTTCAGGGTTTCCTAGTGTGGCTGCAAAATAAGTATTTACCCCATTTCCGATGGATGGACATACATGGTTTTCAGAAATGTTCTATTATGAAAGAGGTAAATATCTTTACATCTTTGTGCACCGAATGAGGTGGTTTTTGTAGGCCCCAGAAGTGGAAATTCAGACTTATATAGTCTGGGTGTGGGTTATTTTTCTCATAGCCTGGTCTTTAGTCAAACAGAAATGTTAAAATTTGATGTCATAAAAAGAGGACGACCCTCCTCCTTTTGGGCTCCTGGATTTTGTGTCTTATTTTTCCTACCCCAAGATAGGAAATACTTTCCTCTAATATGTTCATATTAAAAAATAAAAGGAGGGACGCCTGGGTGGCTCAGCGGTTGGGCACCTGCCTCCAGCTCGGCTCATGATCCCGGGATCCAGGATGGAGTCTTGCATCGGGCTCCCTGCAGGGAGCCTGCTTCTCCCTCTGCCTGTGTCTCTGCCTCTCTCTGTGTCTCTCATGAAAAAATAAATAAAATATTTTTAAAAAAATTAAAAAATTAGGGGATCCCTGGGTGGCTCAGGGGTTTAGTGCCTGCCTAGGGCATGATCCTGGAGACTCGGGGTCAAGTCCCACGTTGGACTCCCTGCAGGGAGCCTGCTTCTCCCTCTGCCTGGGTCTCTGCCTCCCTCTGTGTCTCTCATGAATAAATAAATAAAATATTTTAAAAAATAAAAAAAGTTAAAAATTAAAAAAATTAACGGAGAGATATATTTTGGGTGTGATGATAACAGTGAAATAAAATAAATTCTTCTTAAATTAATTAAACTAATGCCATCTCAATGAAGTTCCCAATGTAAATTTTTATTCAATGTGTCAGAGTTCATATGAAAAAGAGAATGCACGATTTAAAAAATTTCAAAAGTAAATAGTGGAATAGCTGCCAAAATACGTATTTTGGGTCATAGTAATTAAAATAGTGTGGTATTGGAGGAGCCCGGGCTGGCTCAGTCAGTGGAGGGTACAGCTCTTGATTTCAGGGTCATGAGTTCAAGCCCCACGTTGGGCATAGAGATTATTTAAGAAAAAAAAGAAAGACCAATAGCAATAAGCGATAGTGTAGTATTAGAATGAGATCAAGTAGATTGATCAGTGGCAAGAAACAGGTCCGTGTTTAGATGGAAGTTCAGCTTACGATAAAGGTGACATTTTAAACAAACATGTGCACAAACGGTCCTGGTTTAAACTGCTATCCGGGGGATCCCTGGGTGGCGCAGCGGTTTGGCGCCTGCCTTTGGCCCAGGGCGCGATCCTGGAGACCCGGGATCGAATCCCACATCGGGCTCCCGGTGCATGGAGCCTGCTTCTCCCTCCGCCTGTGTCTCTGCCTCTCTCTCTCTCTCTGTGACTATCATTAAAAAAAAAAAAAAAAAAAAATTAAAAAAAAAATTAAAACAGATCATTAAAAAAAATAAATAAATAAACTGCTATCCGTTTGGTGGTGACTATTTAGTCATTTATCCATCAAATACTTGTGAATGCTGAACACGGGCCGGCACCATGCACGTGGACGCCGGAGTGGAGCAGTGACCAGAACAGACAAAGGGACAAAACCCTGTGGCCTCGTGGAGCTGACGTCTGGTGAGAGAGGCAGTCAATCAATGAAATAAATAGGTAAGTTCTATAGTCTATGAGAGATAAAGGAAGGGTAGGGGGTGGGGAGAGAAAGGGCGATTTAAAATAGAAAGGACTGGAAGGATGTCAATGAAAAGGTGATATTTCAGGGACGTCCGGGGGGTTCAGCGGTTGAGCATCGGCCTTCGGCTCAGGGCATGACCCCTGGAGTCCCACGTCGGGGTCCCCGCAGGGAGCCTGCTGCTCCCTCTGCCTGTGTCTCTGCCTCTCTCCCTCTTTCTCATGAATAAATACATAAATAAAATCTTTTTTTTTTTTTAAAAAGGTGATATTTCAGTTAAAACTCAAAGGCGACGAGGGCGAGGGCGTTGGCCTTGCAGACATCTGAAGGGCCATCTGAGCTCCGGGAGTGGGCAGGGCAAAGGCCCTGAGGCAGGAGCATGGTTGTGGGTTTTGAGCTCTAATATATGGACTTGAACTTTCACCCTGAGGGACCGGCAGGCATTGGAGGACTGAACAGCAGAGTGACAGGGGCCACTTTCTGCTTTAACCAGACCAGTGTGGGGGCTGGGGGAGCATAGATCGTGGGCGCCAGAGCCGGGTGGTGCCTGCGGTTACCAGCTGGGCCGGCCTGGGGCTTGGACGTGTTTCGAAGATAAGCAGGATTTGCTGATAGGCTGGGTGGGCGAGAGAGGAGAGGAGCAGGGCCACATGGGGGGCTTGATCTGAGCGTGGGGGCCGGAGCCACCATCTACAGGGGAAGGGGTGGGGGTGGAGCTGCCATCTACAGTGGCAGCAGGGAGCCGTCTATGGGGCGGCTGCAGTGGGCTGACCGCAGCTCCCCCACACCTTCGCGTGTTCCGGAGCCTCCCGCGCCCCTCCCCAAGCCCCCCAGGCCGCCCTCCCAGGGCTCCTGCGCTGCGAGCGGCCTGGGCTGGAGCTTGGCGGCTGCACCCTGAGCCTCCAGCGCAGAGCCCCGCACGAGCCCTTGGCGCAGCCCGCTCCCCGGAGTCCAAAGGCGAAGGATGGCGGGGAAGAAGGAATGAAACAGCTCATTAATGATTGTTTTCTATTGATAAGTGGAAATCACGCTATTTTGGATATATTCGGTCAGATAAAATACACAATTTACATTAATTTCACCCATTTTTTTTTTCACCTAAAAAAAAATGTGGCTACCAAAAAGCTGCTTCGCGGTCTAAGAGGCCTGGGTGATGTTTGTGCGGGGCAGCGCTGGTGTAGCCGGGCCCCGCGTGTCAGCCAAGGACGAGCCTGGACCCCCCCAGGTGAGGAGCTTGAGGCGGAGTCAGAGTCGGAGGGAGGCCAGAAGAGGCCTAGGCGGAGGTCGCAGGAATAGCAGGGGGCATCAGGCAACCAGCGCTGGGAGCAGGGGGCTCGCCCTAGGCACCTGCCTTGCCAAGCTGGGGGCACCCCAGGTGACCCTTGGGACAGGCGGCCGGGTCACAGCTGCTGAGAGCGACTCGTTCATCCGCTGCTCCCCACTTCCCACAACTGCCTTGGCCGGAGGTGTCACAAGGGACAGGAGAGCAGGGTGGGTGTGGGGGCGCTGAGGGTCCCCAGCCGGCGAGCTGCCAGTCACCCCAGGACAGGTCAAGGGGGAGGTGCCAGAGCCAGGGAAGCCCAGAAGGAAGGTGCAGGGGCCCTGCCTTGGGGCTCGGGGAAAGCCCCCCGCCCGGGGCCAGGCTGCCCCCTCTCCCCAGAGCCCGCACCAAGGAAGAATAGAGACGCCCGCTAGGGCCCTGGCACGGGCAGAGTCCTCACAGCGTTCCTGAACCAAGTCAGGACTCGGACTCGGGGCCCTGTGGCCCCGGAGCCTGTGTCCTCAGCCACTACTCACTGCCCAGATGGCCATGGGGACACGGGCAGTGACAGAGGCTCTTCCCTCGGTCAGCCCGAGGCCCCGTCTGGCTGGCGGCTGCCCCAGCGCCGTGGCACCTGCCCGCCCAGCTCCCCGAGGGGAGACCCTGCAGCCTTTGTCCGCTCCTCCGTCTAGTGGACCAACCCACTGAGCCACCGCGCTCGCTGCCCGCGGGGACAGAGACGGGCGGGAGGCCGAAGCCCAACCACGACGACCACCACGCAGCCAGTGTTTTGGAAAGTGCCCCCCTGGGGGCGGGGGGAGGCGGGCAGAGGAATTGGCCGAGGTCCCCAAGGGGAGTTTGGCAGGCCCTGGGGCAGGCACAGCTCCCGAGTCCCTCCCGGGCCGTGTCCCGAGAGCTCTGAGCCCCGTTCCAGTGACCCCGAAGGCCAGGCCGCCCCTCTGACCCCCGCTGCCCCCTCCTGCCTCTGACTGTCCCCTCCGCACTGGATAAACAGCACCTCCACCCGCCTGCCTCCTCAATCCCTCACGCTTCACCAGAATTAAATTCATCATTCATTTTTTATGGTTTATACATGGTGTAATTTATGTTTTCAAATATATTGAGGTCACACTTTAGCAGAAAAAAAGTATTTCACATTGAAATTGAAGGCATGTGTGTTCCATTAAATGGGGATGTTTGGGATAATTTTAAAAGGCTAAAAGTAGTAGAAAGTAACATTAAAATAAAATTTGA
Organism: Vulpes lagopus; assembly: GCF_018345385.1. NCBI lineage: Eukaryota > Metazoa > Chordata > Mammalia > Carnivora > Canidae > Vulpes > Vulpes lagopus. Next base: position 134,275,652 of record NC_054831.1, read on the forward strand.
GAGATGTAATTACCCCTAATCGCACCATAAAATAATCAATACTGCATTCCATTATTTCTGACTTCCCTAGTTATAGCTTTTTTTTGTTAAGCTCTTGAATATTGATGAGGTGAAAGGGTCCTGTCTTCTGGCGGAGGTCTGATGGAGGTGGAATTAAGGTGGTGTCCTCCCCGATTATCCCGGGGAGACCGCGAGCCGCTCCTCCTCGGCTGTGATTCCCAGGGGCCCGCCCCAGCTCCCCGCTCTCTGCTCTGATGCTCCCTCGCCCCCTCGTCCCCCGCGGGGCCTGCGGGAAGGCCAGACGCCACGGAGGCAGGTGCGCTCGCTCGGCTCCGGCCTTGGGCTCTCCCCGCGCCGAGCCCCCACGCATGGCCTCCCCGACTCTTGGACAGCCCTGCGCGGCGTGGGTGAGACTCTCCCCTCTACAGGTGCGCCCGCTGAGGCCGGGGGGCGACGCTTGCCAAGGGGCTGGGCTGGGAGCCGGGGCGCCAGCAGGGGCTGCGGACGGGCTGCACCCACCGGCTGAGGATCACTCAGGGCCAACCTCGAGGACCGTTGTCACTGGCCGCAGTGGCGTGGAATTAGCCAGAAAACCTCTGGTTCCCTTTGGGACACCTGAGAATTTCCACCCCTTCCCTACCATGTATGTACTTATTTATTTCTATTTTTATTTTTATTTTTATTTTTAAATATTTATTTATTTATTCATAAGAGACCCAGAGAGAGAGGCAGAGACACATGCAGAGGGAGAAGCAGGTTCCATATGGGGAGCCCAGTGCAGAGCTTCCCGCCCTGGGCTGAAGGCAGATGTCCAACTGCTGAGCCCCCCGGGTACCCCCTTCCCTACAATTTGGATAATGGGTTTACTTCTCTGAGCCTTCACGTTCTCATCTGCAAAATGGGAGTAACACTGGAGTGCCCTTCACTGAGTGAGGTGTAAAGGAGCCCCTGCTGACTGCAGTTCCAGGGGACAGGCCAGCCAGTGGTAGCTAGGAGGGTGACACTAATGAAGGTGTCGTTTCTTTTCCCTGGCCTCAGTTTCCCTGTGTCTAAAATGTTGTGGGTGGGGCACTTGAACTGGACGATAAGCAAGGCCTATCTCTCTCCGACCTGTGTTCCATGATCTGTGCCGCAAGGTTCTGCCGAGGGGGGGAATCCCTGCCTGTGTGCCAGCCCACAGAGGGCCCTCAGAGGTTTCTCTCACCAGGCCCCCACCCTCCCACAGTGCTCTTCGGCCCCTCTTCCCCTCACCTCAAAGACCTCTCATCCTTATTTATTTATATATATTTTAAAAGAATTTACTTATTTATTGAGACACACACAGAGAGAGGGAGAGAGAGAGAGAGGCAGAGACACAGGCAGAGGGAGAAGCAGGCTCCATGCCGGGAACCCGATGTGGGACTCCATCCTGGGCCTCCAGGATCACACCCCAGGCTGCAGGCAGCGCTAAACGGCTGCGCCATAGGGGCTGCCCAAACTCTCATCTTAAAAACAAAAAACAAAACAAAAAAAACTCTACACCCAGCACGAGGTTCAAACTCATGACCCTGAGATCCAGAGTCCAATGCTCTACCAGCTGAGCCAGCCAGGCACACCAAACTGGTACCTTTTCAAGCTGCAGATAGTTCCCCTTGGGCTTAGGACTGGACCCTGTAGTAGTCTACCTACCTAATGTGGGCATCTGGGTGGTCTTTCAGGCCCCAGAGTTGGGATTTTGAAGTCTGTGCACCCTGACACCTTCCTGTCCAGCACCCAGACACTCTGATATCCAGCATACGCAGGGTGTCTGCTCTCAGGATACTTGTGCCCCAAAATCATGACATCTCCCTGCTCAGAATCCAGATGAGCAAACACTCAAGATCTGGACACCTCATAGCTGCATTATTCACAGTAGCTGAAAAATGGCAACAGCCCAAATGTCCTGGATGGATGGATGGATGGATGGATGGTGGATGGTGGATGGATGGACGGTGGATGGTGGAGGATGGATGGATGGATGGTGGATGGATGGTGGATGGATGGACGGTGGATGGTGGATGAACGGATGGATGGATGGATGGTGGATGGTGGATGGATGGTGGATGGTGGATGGATGGTGGATGGTGGATGGTGGATGGATGGTGGATGGTGGATGGATGGTGGATGGTGGATGGTGGATGGTGGATGGATGGTGGATGGTGGATGGATGGATGGTGGATGGATGGATGGTGGATGGATGGTGGATAGATGGATGGATTGTGGATGGGTGGATGGTGGATGGATGGTGGATGGTGGATGGATGGATGGTGGATGGATGGATGGATGGATGATGGTGGATGATGAATGGATGGTAGGTGGATGATGGATGGATGGATGGTGGATGGATAGTGGATGGTGGATGGATGATGGTGGATGGATGGTGGATAGATGGATGGATTGTGGATGGGTGGATGGATGGTGGATAGTGGATGGTGGATGGATGGTGGATGGTGGATGGATGGATGGTGGATGGATGGATGGTGGATGGATGGATGGTGGATGGATGGTGGATAGATGGATGGATTGTGGATGGGTGGATGGTGGATGGATGGTGGATGGTGGATGGATGGATGGTGGATGGATGGATGGATGGATGATGGTGGATGATGAATGGATGGTAGGTGGATGATGGATGGATGGATGGTGGATGGATGGTGGATGGTGGATGGATGGATGGTGGATGGATGGATGGTGGATGGATGGTGGATGGATGGTGGATGGTGGATGGATGGTGGATGGATGGTGGATGGTGGATGGATGGATGGTGGATGGATGAATGGTGGATGGATGGTGGATGGATGATGGTGGATGATGAATGGATGGTAGGTGGATGATGGATGGATGGATGGTGGATGGTGGATGGATGGATGGTGGATGGATGGATGGTGGATGGATGGATGGTGGATGGATGGTGGATGGATGATGGTGGATGATGAATGGATGGTAGGTGGATGATGGATGGATGGATGGTGGATGGATGGTGGATAATGGATGGATGGTGGATGGATGGTGGATGGATGGATGGATGGTGGATGGTGGATGGATGGACGGATGGTGGATGGTGGATGGACAGAGTGCGGTACATGCATGCAACGGAATATTATTCTGCTCTAAACCGGAATGCGTTCCTGGCCGTGGCATGGATGAGCCCGGAAACACGATGCTCAGTGAGAGCCGGACACAGAAGGCCAGATGGTGCACGACTCCATTGTGCGCAGTTCAGAGAACAGACGGATTCAGAGACGCAGAAGGAGAAGGGTGACCGGGGACTAGGGGCAGGGGGGCGGGGGTCAGCATTTAATGGGTATGGAGGAGGCGAATCCAGCAAAGGGAGATCCACAGAGGAAGCAGGCAGATTAGTGGCTGCCCGGGGAATGGGGAAATGGGAGTGACCGCTTACTGGGTATGAGGTTTCTCTTTGGGGTGATGCAAAAGTTCTGGAACTGGACGGTCACATAACAATGCAAATGCACTTAATGCCACTGGTGGTGTCCTTTAAAAATGCTGACAGTGTTAAATTTTGTGTTTTGTGTATTTCCCCCCAATAAAAAACGAAAATTTAAAAAAACATCTGGACGCCCTGAGCCCGGCCCATGCCCTGTGCGGGGTTCTCGGCACCAGCCGCTCAACCCCAGCTCGCTGGGAGCGGGGACATCAGGGCGCTGACGGGCAGCCTCGCTCCCTATGTCATTACCATTAATAATAAACAACAATGAGTGTATTTTTAAAACTTTCCCTAATGGAGATTCCCAAGCAGCAACCAGAACACTCAGGTTACCCACTGGTCCCCCAAAGACACTGACACATAAAAGCCGTCGGGCCACGAGGCAGGGGTGAGGTGGCTGCTTCCTGGCATCTGGGCAGCGCCCCTCATCCCCACACCCCGGCAGCTAGTCCCCCAGCTCTATCCGGAGGTGCCAGGGACAAAGCAAAGGGGGGTTTCTGCATCCCGCCGGGTCTCGTCAGTGCCCCCCTCGGACTCAGAGTCACCCACTGATTCCCTCTCTGCCTGTGCCTCTGGGGCCCTGGCCTGAGGGTGTTGGGGTGTAGCGGGCAGCCCCGACCACCTGTGCACCCGGCACCTTCCAGCAGCCTGCAGACACCACTAGTCCTCCGCAGCGTATCTCAGGGGGACCGGGGACCCCGTCTCGGGGGGGCACCCTCAGGGTCTCCCCGTGAAGAAGCCGCAGAGCAGGACTCAGAGCTGCCAACGGGGCCACGGTCAGCCCTAAACTTTCCTGCCGCTGCTCAGCACAGACGGAGCAGTCACCGGGGAGACCTTCCCCCGGGGAGCTCAATTCCCAGCCTCAGTTTCCTCACCTGTAAGGAGAGCCAAGGTGGCAGCCCCTCCCCGGCTGGGGGGCTTAGGGATCCCGCGTGTGAAGTCAGTGCTGAGCAAACAGTGCGCATCCTCCCAGGCACGAGGCCGAGCCCGGGCCGGGCGGCTCACCCCGGCCGCCTTCCCTGGTCCCCCTGGCACCCCGGCCCCTGCCCGCGGGCTGTGCCGCGCGGAGGCCCACCCTGTGCGGGCCACTCGTTACACGCCCTGCCAAGCGGTCCTCCCGGCGGCCCCGCCCCGGAAAGCCTGTCCCCCACGTCACAGAGACAGAGACAGGCCCCCCCCCCGGGGCCCAGAGCTTGCGGGGTGGGGGTTCCCAGCCAAGGGCCGTTGTTCCAAACACCGTGGGGTGACCTGCTGGGGTAGCAGGGTCCAGCCATTAGGCAAACTCTGCGTCCATTCCTGGATTCTTAAACGGGTCAGAGACAGGCCTCTGGGTAAGTCCCGCCTCCGCACTTTGTGACTCTGCGGCCTTGGGCAAGTCGCTTCCTCCCCTGTGCCTCAGTTTCCCCATTTTTCAAACTAGGGGTTTGCCTGGAAACCTCTCGGAGGCCCCTCCAAAGCCTGTCATGCGCCCCTGGATGCTCCGTTGGCCCCTCCTCCCCTCCTCCCCCCCCCCCTGGTCGGAGCCTCGGGCACCTGCAGGGACGTGGAGAACCTGCCGTGGGCCGGGCGTGCCGGGGAGAAGCAGTGGCCCTCAAGGGCTCTCTGTCCCCAGGTCCCCAGCACGGCCTGCCCCACTTGCCCTGGAGGCTGGGGAGGGCCCCGCCAGGCCCTGTCCAGAGGCCCTGGGGCCCCCGGGTGACCCCGGAGCCAGCCACAGCCCACCCATCGCGGGATTTAATTGGTTTCAATTGACGAGCATAACAAGGAGGCTCTTCAAGGAAGCTTCGGAAATGGAAGGGAGGCCATTAGGAAATTTACATTTGCGAATATGATGTTTAATTAGCAATACCAATAAATTAATAGGAGAATCTTGCTGCGGTTCTGGGTTCATAAAACACCAGCCTCGGTCGGCAGAAGGGGAATGCGGCAGCCGAGGCCCGAGGGGAGGGGCGGCCGAGGGCTCTCCGCCCGCGCCCCGCACCTGCACCCCAGCCGTCCCTGGACGGGGAGGGGGGCCGGGAGCTGCCCTCCTGGCCCGGCCACTGGCTCCCGGGAGATGTCGCCGCCTTCTGCGCCCCCAGGTCCCCATGTGTCCGGCAGGGACCGTGCTGATGCTGTGGGGATACGGCAAAGCCACGCGGGCGGGCTCGGGGTTCGGGGCTCAGGACTCCCGAGGTCCGTCAGGTGGGCGACCCTGGCCCCCAGCGCTGTGCCCTCGCCCCGTGACCCGACTCCCTGACCCCCCATCCCTGGACCTCTGCCTGGGGCCCTTCTCTGCTGGTGACACCTGCTCCCTCGCAAAGGCCCAGCTGCACTGAGTCTCCCCGACGGCAGTGGCGTGGCCCGGGAAGCAGGAGGCCGCGGCCGCCAGAGCCCCCGTGCCCCGTGCCCAGCAGGGTACGGGGCCTGCTGGTCGTTCCCTAGGCCGAGGCTGGCGCGGCCCCCACGAGCCCGTCCTCCCCAGGAAGCCCCCTCCGGCCTCCCCCCAGGAAAGCTTTTTCCAGCTCTTTCTCCGTTTCCACCCCACTTGGTTCATCCCTTCACCCCGTAATGGTCTGGCTCCTGGTTGCCTCTCGCCCTGGGCCCCGAGCCCTCCCATCGCAGCCCTTTCTAGGAATAGAGCCTGCTCCGCCCACCCGACGGATAAGCAAATGAATAGACCAGGATGTGGGGTTGAATGTTGCCTCCTCCAAGAAGTCCTCCCTGACTGTCCAAGCCCTGTCTGTATGCGTCGCGTGTGTTCGTCGTCTGTCTCTGCCGCCAGGTTGTCAGCTCCTCCAAGGCAGGAACCTTCGTGGCTTTTCTGGCGCCTTTCCTGGACTGGCCACAGGGCTGTGCCAACTGGCCTTCCCGGGGCCGCAAATGAACAAATGAGTGAGTGAACAGGTTTCTGAGCGAATGAGGGACCCTGCGACTGAATCAATGACTGGAGGGTGGGGGAGACACGAGCCGGAGAGTGAGCGCTCGTCCCCACGAGGGACACGCAGGAAGGACTTGCCAGGCCGTGCAGAGCCCAGCGCCCCCAGCGCCCCCTGTGCCCCGGCCCCGCCAAGATCCTGTTTCCCCAGATGTTTATTAAGTTGTGTCAAGTGCATAGAAAACACGACAATAATTAAAGCAGACACAACAACAGGCAATTAATCATATTTCCCAAATCTGATCCAGCATATGAATGAACGGGGAGGTCACAGCCGCAGTCACGGGGCGCCCTGCGCACCCCTGCAGGGACAGGGAGGATCTGCCACGGGGCTCCTGGGGGTGGCAAGGATGACCCAGGAGTGGGGAGGACGACCCGGGGGTGACCAGGATGACCCGGGGGTGATGAGGACGACCTGGGGGTGATGAGGATGACCCGGGTGTGAGGAGGATGACCCAGGGGTGATGAGGATGACCTGGGGGTGACAAGGATGACCCAGGGGTGACGAGGACGACCCGGGGGTGACGAGGATGACCCGGGGGTGATGAGGACGACCTGGGGGTGACAAGGATGACCCAGGGGTGACGAGGACGACCCGGGGGTGACGAGGATGACCCAGGCGGCCAGTCTCGCAGCCTCCCTGTCCTCACCCCCCTTGTTCGGCCTCGGCTCCCCCAGCGCGAGGTGGGGAGGGACGACGCAGGGAAGCCCCCGCAGGAGTCTGCCCGAGGGACTCCGGGCCCTGGGAAGTCCGGTGCTCAGCCGGGACAGGGACGTGTCCTTAACCCCATCCGAGGCCTCAGGACCAGACCCTGGGGTGCTTTGCTTGAAAACGCAGAAGCTCATCCTTTCTGGAATGTTCTGAGTCAGCAGGTCTGAGTGGCCTGAGTCCCTACTTAAAACAAGCTCTCGGGCATTCTGGAAGCTTTGGGAAGGTCTCACTGGTTAGTCTGGGGCAGCGCCTCGGGTCCTCGGGCAGCCCTGCCCTCTCTCCTCACGCCCCCCGTGAATGTCGGGGCGGGACCGGGTCTGCACCACGCGCGGTCCTGGGGCCCCGGGCCACGGAGGCCCCCGCCAGAAGGAGCTTTGGAGGACAGGGACGTGGGGGATGAGGCCCCTAGGCCCCAGCACGGCCTCCGACTCACGGTTCTGCTAGGGAAGTGTCCCCTCCTCCAGGAAGCCTCAGCACCCAGGCTAGTGGAGGCCCCTACACGGCCGAGGGAACCCCCCTCGTCCTCAGCACTAATTCTATGGAAAAGCGGGGTTCCTCTCTACCTCCTGGCGGGGCGAGGGCTGAGTCGGGCGCCTCCGACCCCGGAGCCTCACCACAGCCCACGGTGGCACCAATGATGACAAGCGAGGCTGGCAGGCCCCTGTCCCGGAAGGCCCCTGCTGCTTTCACCGGCGGTCCCCATCGGTCCACCCAAGGACCCCGTGCCTCTCAACCTACGTGGACCTTGGTGGACAAATACCCCGCTGCCCCGCCGCCGACACGCGCTCCGCGGGACGGTCCTGAGCCGGGCTCCGGTCTGTGCAGGATCCTCCGGTGACGAGAGCCCCCCGGTCCACAGCAACGCCTGCACCTGACGCCCCCTCCCCGGCCCGTCTCCCCCCCGCCCTGCAGAGCCCTCCCCGATCCTTGGTCCCGTTTGGGGAGGCCCAGACTAAAAGGGCAACCAGACGAGGACCCCCGCTAATGGGAGCCACCCCGGAGGAGGCTGGCTCGCCCCGCCAAGCCCTGCGCGTCCCTCGTCTCACTCGGCCCCTGCGAGCCTCCGTGGCTCCGTGGCGCCGGCACTGCTTTTGTTCCCATCTTTACAGATGCAGGAAGCCAGGCGCACAGAGGCGCACAGAGGCGCACAGAGGCGCGCAGAGGTCAGATCCTCCGGGCTAAGGGAGCAAAGTGGAAGGAAGCCGCTGGGAACCTCGGGCACTCTCGAGTGGGGCAGGATCCCAGGGTGAGGCTGCCCCCGGGCTGTCCCCACTGCCCTGAACTGCTGTTTTCTTAAGAGCCAAGACTGTTCGGGAAGTTCCTGGGGAGCCATATAGCTCCCGTGGGGGGCGTTGCCATCTGGGCCCGGGGCCCTTGAGTTTGCAGTCGGTCCCTAGTGACCCACAGGGCCTGTGGTGCAGCTGGACGTCCACGTCCGACGTTCGGGGATGGGGTCCGGGACACAAGAGGCCTCTCCGGGTGCAAGGGTGGGGCTCCTCCTCCCGGCTCCTGGTCGCCCCCCTCCATCCTAGGCTCAGGCCCTGCGGAGTGTGAGACTGAGAGCAGGTCTGCCGTGCGATCTGGGGCCCACGACGGTAGGTCTCTGGGCCTCAGTCTCCTCAACAACATGGAACTCGGGGCTCGCAATCCTACTGCAGGGCGTTGCTGGAACTAGAGATCCCAATAACGTGCCGGTCCTGGTCCTTCAGCAGGTGCTGGACAGATGGGCTGGAGGCGGGACCCAGAGGCCCAAGGCCCCACCTCGGGAAGGCGGCCCCTCCCTTCCAGCTTCCTAAGGCGGGACAGTGGGTCAGGTGACAGCAGACCCTGGGGAGGGGGGGTGTGTGGGGCTTTCAGGACAATCAGTCCTCAGTGTCCCCAGGGCCTTGCATGACTGGGAGCTCAATGGGCTGCGGGAAAGCTCCGCCCAGACCTTGCTCCCCTGCTCAGGGCCTGCTTGTTGCCAGCGGGCAGTGGGGCAGGACCCCAGAGGCCAAAGGCCGCCGTGGGGACATGCAGGCCCCGCAGGGCCTGCCCCTGGTGATCACCCTTGGCCCTCGTCCCCTGCCGCCTGGCATTTCTGGGGCGAGGGCAGCCAGGAGGCTTCATTCCCCGCGCCGGGAGCCCTGGGGAGACCCCGCAGGGCCTGATTCTAAACAGGGGGCTGCTCTCAGCTGCGCGGCGGCCTCTCCTCCATCTCAACTCTTTGAGAGGCGGCGCCTCACGGTTCTCGATGTTCTGCAGAAACTTGGAAACACTTGTGAAACTGCTTGCACTATTTCTTAAAAAAATATCATTAACGTAATCAGATAATTGTATATTTAGGTATTTACCATGAGCTACAGAGACAAAAGTGTCACCAAATCAGTTGTGCTAATTGTTATCGATGAATTAAGTCTGGTCCTCGGTGCTCTCCCGCCTTCCTGCGGGTCGCCCCAGGCTGCTCTCGGGGCAGGAGGAGGTGGTGGGCTTGCCTCTCCTCCCGTGGCCCCAGGCGGTGATGGGGGGTGATGGGGGGTGATGGGGGATGATGAGGGGTGATGGGGGGGTGATGGGGGGTGATGGGGAGGTGATGGGGAGGTGATGGGGTGATGGGGAGGTGATGGGGGTGATGGGGGGTGATGGGGGGTGATGGGAGGGTGATGGGGGGTGATGGGGGGTGATGGGGAGGTGATGGGGGGGTGATGGGGGTGATGGAGAGGTGATGGGGGTGATGGGGGGTGATGGGGGATGATGGGGGGTGATGGGGGGGTGATGGGGGGTGATGGGGAGGTGATGGGGGGTTGATGGGGGTGATGGAGAGGTGATGGGGGTGATGGGGGGTGATGGGAGGGTGATGGGAAGGTGATGGGAGGGTGATGGGGAGGTGATGGGGGTGATGGGGGGTGATGGGGGTGATGGGGAGGTGATGGGGGGTGATGGGGAGGTGATGGGGGGTGATGGGGGGTGATAGGGAGGTGATGGGGGGTGATGGGGGTGATGGGAGGGCTGATGGGGAGGTGATGGGGGTGGGGGGGTGATTAGGGGGTGATGGGGGGCCGGCCTGTGCTGCCCAGAAGGTGATGGAGGGGCCCTGCGCGGCCCGCCCCGCCTGCCCCGGGCTTGGTCCTCTGTGTCGGGGTGGGTGGACCTCGGCGACCCCGGCCGACCCCCCCCACCCGGCCAGCGCCCGGGGGAGGCGCGGAGGGAGCCGGCCCCTGGGTCCCCGCGCGCCTCCTCCGTCCCCGCCGCGCCCGCGGCCGCCGGTAGGGGGCGCCTTGGTCATGCATTATTCATCGGCTCCGCGCGGCTGCGGCTGCGGCTCCGGAGCGGGACTGGGAGCGGCGCCTTCACAGAATTGTGGCAGCTCCGCGGCCGGCGGGGCGGGGGGAGGATGCTGGGTCACGCGGCCGGGGCGCCTCGGCGGAGCGCGGACCCCGCATCCCTCCCGCATCCCTCCCGCATCCCTCCCGCATCCCTCCCGCATCCCTCCCTCCATCCCTCCCTCCTTCCTTCCCCCCACATCCCTCCTCCGCATCCCTCCCTCGGTCTGTCCCAGTCGGTCCATCAGTCCGCCCTCCCCTCCAACACCCAAGCAAGCACCTCGCTGTGAGACCACCCGGGAGCCTGGGGGGCACGGTCCCCGCCCCAACAGTACCTAATCTCCACCTGGGGGGAGCAGGTGAAAAGCGGGGACACACATCATTAAGACGATGAGGGGCCGTGACAGGTGCCTGGACCGCAACCCGCAGGCTGGGCACTGCTCAGAGAGGCCTCAGCCCGAGGTGACTACTGAGTGCGGCCCAGGCCTGGCCTGCATGTGCCTGACCTTGCAACCTTGCGGTCCCTGGGCCCCGGGCTCCGATCTCCTGCCCCACCACGGGCCTCCTCGGGGCGACACAGGTCAGCCCCCCCATGCCAGCGGCGGGGAGAAGCTGGAGGCCCCCAGGGGCCGCGGCCCAGCCCCACGCCGTCCCCTCCAGCCGCCTCTGGGCTGCAGAGCCAAGCGAAGGCCTGGAGCGGGGGCATCTGTGTGCAGGGTGCCCCCTCCCACCCTGCAGGCCCGGCCGCCACCCCCCACCTGGTGGCCCCCAGGGCCTGGCTGGCCTCGGCCGCAGGCAGGGGGCACGGAGGGCGTGGGCCGCGGTCATCACCAGCATCGGATTTCCTTTCACTTGTGCAAAGACTCGTTGACGCCTGAGCACATCAATATCCTTAATGACAGTGAGAGGAGCCGGACTGCAGACGCCCGGCCCCCCACCCTCCCCTCGCCCCTGCCCGGCCTCTTCCTCCTTCCTCCCCATCCCGTGTCCTCTCTCCTCCTTTCTCACACAGGCCCGTCCCTGTCTCTCGCCCGTCTCTCTCTGTCCTGCTGTCTTTCCTGTCTTTCTCCTGTCTCTGCTCTGGGGTCCTGCCTCGCCTCCCCTCCCCTCCCGCCCTCCCCTCCTCTCCCTCTCCCCCCTCCAGGGACCCCACAGCTCTCCCGCATCCACAAACTTTCACCCCGAAGCTCGGGGGGCCCCAGCTGGGCCAGTCCTTCTGTCCGTCCATCCCCAGCTGGGCCCCCGGCCGCCTTCCCAGGAGGCAGGCGAGGGGAGGCAGGGCCGAGCCGTGGGGCCCAGGGAGAGGCTGCTGAATCCTGCAACCACAGCCCCGGAGGCGCACACACACCCCGGCTTGTGCCTCTTGCCCAAAGGCACACGCGCGTCTGCCTCCCTCTGCCTGGCACCCGTGCTGGGAAATTAAAGCGCCAACTTTGGGTGTGGGGCGCCACGGGAGAGGGGAGAGTTTTGGGGAGGATTTTCTGTTTTGTATTTTTTATGACCATATATAATTTCGCATTTCTCCCCTCAGCCCCTGCCTCCTTGGCTCCCAGATGTGTCCCACATTGAAGAATTATCTCTCCTCCCCAGAGTGAAATAAATGCAATCAATATGAGTATTGCTCTCAGGGCCTTGAAATATTACATTAATGTTCCATGTGGTGACATTTTAGCTGGAATTTTCAAATACATTATGATGGTTCAAATTAATATTTATCAGATCAGCTTTTATATTTTGCAAAAGAGAGAGAGAGAGAGGGAGAGAGGGAGAGAGGGAGAGAGGGAAAAGGAAAGACAGAGCATTATTAAAATACAAAATGCAGATCAAGTCTGAAATCGATGGTCCATTTTGCCAGCACTTTCCAGGGGCTGTCTTTAGCTTTCTGGGTTTGTTTTTAAATTTATTGGTATTTCAGGCGAATGTATTGGGCTCCCTCGGCCCCCTGGCCGGCCTCCCTCCTTTCTCCCTCTTGAAGGCTATGGGCTCTTCCTTTTCTGTCTTTCTCTCTTTATTATCCTGAAATGTAAATTACGACATTAGCCCGGTCCTTATTTTTTTTTAAACTCTCCGATGATTAAATCTGCTACACGACATCCTTGTCCTTTCTATAAATTAAATCATCTTGGCTTTGCACCTCTAGCTCAGGGCGGCCGTCGCCCGGGCGTCGAGGCATGGGGCGGCTGCGGGGAGGGCCGGGGTCCTTGTCCCCCTTGCAGCCGACACGGGGGCGGGGGGGCCTTTGTGGGGCACGGAGGCCGCGCGCCGGCTCCCCGGTTTTCTGCGACAGGGGCTGTGAGCTGGAGGGAGGAGGTGGTAGCGATCGCGCATTCCACTTTATTTCAGTCACTTCCAGACTGATTACTCTGTGAAGTGGAAAATCCGGGCAGATTAATGGTTTAATTCTCTCTCTTTTCTTTTGCGTTTTCCCCTCTGCCTCCTGTTTTGTTTGGTTTTGTTTCGCCAGCCGCCCCCCTCCTCTTCCTTTTGCATCTTCTTTCCCCTTCTCAGAGTTGCGTTCACAGGCAGGCAGGCGGGGGCGCGGGGGGCACCCAGGGCCTCGCCCGGCCGGAAGCGGCGGGGTTAACGCTGCCCACGTGCGCCCTCCTCTCCTCTTTGCTCGTCTCCCGTGTCCTCCCTCGAGTTCTGAGTGAGAGTTTGACCGGCTCGAGCATTCCCGGCGCGTGCGGGAGGTGCACACACACGCGTGCACGCCGCGTTCGCACAGCCCCGGCCCAGGGCGCCGCGAGCACCCGGGCACGGCGGGCGGCCCGCACTGGGGGGGGCTGCCCTCTCCCGGTGCCTCTCCGCTGCTGATCCGGCCAAAAGAACGACAGGAAACTTAAAAAGAAAAGGAGGAGGGATCGATTATTCGACCTGTACTTGAACCCGACTGAAAGAGATAAAGCAGAATTTTCAATAGGTCCCCTGCCCTTTTCACCAGGAGGGAAAGAGGAGAAGAAAAACAAGAGATATTTATATGACAGCAGCTGCTGAAAATAGCATTTCAGAGCCATAAAAAGAGGCAAAAAAGAAATTCAATGGTAGAAAAGGCAAGAAACTCCTCGTCTGCTCCCCAAAAGGCGAAGCAGGCGGCGGGCGGCCGGGCTGGAAATGCATGCATGCCTCCTATAGATCTGTTTGAAATTATACTTGTCATTGAGGGGGAATTTATGCTTCTATTGATCTGCAAAAGGAAAATATTAAATGGTTTGGTTTTGATCTTTCAGTGACCCCAAGGTCAAGGGTAGTAGCGGATTAGTATTCATAGAATTCATCACGGAATTGCAGCCTGCATCCACTTTATGCAAACACGCTCAAAACACGCCTGGTGAAGCAGGCGGCAAGCGGCCAATGACAAGGAGACGGCGGCGGCACCCCCTCGTGGGGCTCGCCCCTTCCCACCCTCTGGGGACAAGGAGAGGGGAAGAGCGAGGAGCGAGTGCGCGGACAAACGGACGGACGGCTGGGGCGCTCGGGGCTCCCGTGGGCTGCGGTTCCCCCGCGGGGCCGCCCTCAGGGGAGCACCTCCGGTGGGGACAGGGGGTGGGGCCCAGGACCCAGCAGCACCGAGGGGGTGGGCCAGGTGGGCGGGAGGAGCACCCGCCCTGGAGCGGGGCAGCGACCGCACACACGTGTGCACACACTCAGCCGGGTGGGGGGTCTTTCCCGAAAGGAGGAGCGTGACGCCCCGCGCCAAGGCGGCCCCGTGCCAGCGGGGGGAAGAGGAAGGCCAGGCCCTGCGGCTCCATCAGTGGCCTCGAACCCGTGTCCGGACCTGTGTGCCCGAGGGACACTCGCGGAGCCCCTGGGGACGGGCCACGAGCAGCCCTCCCCGCCCCGCGTCCAGCGCACAAGTGCCCTCTTCACAGCGTCTGTCCCGGGGGTGGGAACACTTGCTCAGTAACAGTCACTTGCCAGGGAACTAAAAATAGCCCACCCGGCGAGCGCGGGCGATGGCAGGCGTCCTGGCTGGCCCTTGAGCCGGGGCGGCCGGGGGGCGGGGGCCCAGGTCCCGGCTCCCGCTGGGGCTGTAGGGGCAGGGCTGGCGGCCTGTGGGTGTGCGACACGCAACGCTGCTCCACGCCTCAAGCTGTCCCTGCCTCATCAGCACCGTCACCGCGGGCACCCCACGAGGCGGCGGTTGTCCCCACGAGGTGGCGGTTGTCCCGTCGGCCGCGTCACCCCATGCAGATGCAAAGCCGAGCTCTGAGGCGCAGTCACGTGCTCACGGTCTCGGCTCCAGCCCGACACCCACGACGGCCACTGTCGCCGCCCCACTTGGCGGCCTGGCACCATTTGGGTAAATCCCGGGGTTGGCTCCCGTGTCAGGCCCGGGGAGCGCGTGGGGTGAGGCCGGGGGCTCGGGAGCACGAGGAGTGCAGGGAGGGTGGCCCACTGCCTCCTCGTCCCCGTGAAGGAGGACAGCGCTCCGACTATTAATCATGTTTCATTTATATTAGCTTGACTCGATCTACTGTATATTTGAAATGGATTTAATTTTAGATCACGCACTATGGAAGGGGGCCAGTGCGGTGTAAGGAGCATTATGAATATTTTCCATAAGCTGGATATACATTATCCAGGGACAGATATACGAGCAGCAGCCCGGGGCTCCGGGCGGGGGAAGGGGCCGCTCTCTCCTCCCGCCCCCACTCCCCTGCAGCCCGGGGCACGCGGCTTGGACGGAGCCCCCACGCCCCACGCCGCCGTGGGGTGGGGGTATCCGGCCCCACCTCCCTCCTGCCGTGAGCTCATCTCCCCTGACCTTGGCGCCGCCGTGTGTGTCCCTGCTCCGGGCTGACCGGCAGGTGTGTGCAGGGAGGGAGGAGCCCCGGGCACAGGCAGCGGCCCCCGGAGGTGCAGGCCAGGGGGTGGGACGGGAGGGGAGCGGGCTCGGGACCCCCCCTTCAACCGCAAGTTCTGGTGAAGAAGGACATGGCTTGGCTCCAGGCCGCCAGGCTGGTGAGTGGAAGCCTCCTGCTTGATGATGGGGGGGCAGATCCGAGCACCGCAGCCGCCCCCCACGCCGGGCAGGGCCGTGTGCCTTCGCCTTTGCCGAGGGCACTAGAGCCGGACACACCGTCGGGGGAGTTAGGGCTCACGGCAAAGGGCAAGTCCGCAGATGCGCGTTGGGAAGGGATCCGGGAAGGGACCTCCCGCCCCGCGGTCCTACCAGCCCTGCCACCCCAGCCTCCTCGTCAGCCCACTGGACGCTGGGTCCGTGCACCCTCGGGGTGCGTCCTGGGTGGCTCAGGGCCCCCAGCCCCACCCCTAGACCCACACCTGAGAGCCCCGGTCTTGCTGCACAGACTGAGGCCGTCGAAGCTCAGGAAGCCGGTGACCTTCGCATCCAAACGTGAACCCGTTGCATCCCTCCCTCGTCAGGCCGCCCCCTCCCCGGCTGCTCACCTGGGATCCGCAAGCCGCGTCCCTGCCACCGCCCCAGCACGCCCAGGACCAGCCCTCCTGCAACGTTGTCCCTCAAGGCTGCCCACGTCTGTCCACCGCCACAGGCGTCTCCTGGGACGGTGCGGGCTCCCGGAGTGGCTCCAAGCCTGCTCTCTGTGCGGTGGCCGGGAGACCGTGGTGAAGCGCGTGGCAGCCGAGGCGTGGGCCCTCCTGTGCTCCTGGGGCTGATCCCGAGCCTGTGTGCCCGCCAGGAGGCCTCACCGGGGTGGCCCTGCCCACGCACCCAGGCCCGCGCCCTCCGCCCCTCAGCCCTGCCGGCCGCCTACCTGCCGTGGTCCCTCCATCACGGACGGCGGCCCCGCTGGTCACCGCTCTTCCCGCTTCGTGACCTCAGGCTCTGCTTCAGCTCCCTGGGAAGACCTCTGATCACACCCCCGTCCCCCTAAATCCAGTCCGACTCCAGCCCCGCTTCTGCCCTTGGCGAAGCCCACCCCCACAGGGCATCGCTGGGGCCTGGCCGTCCGCGCCCAGCAGGCCAGAGCGGGCACGCACAGGGCCCCACGGCAGGTACCCGGCCAGCCCCCGTCGTCAGCGCCATCCGCCCATCCATCAGCTCCTCAGCGACGAGGAATATAATACACCCGTCACCCACCCCAGGCTGGGCTGGCAGCCTTTCAGAAGTGGCATGCGACGCTTCCCTTATTCATTCTTAATTTAAGGTTTTGTGAGTTGTAATAACCCCCCTTTCCCCCAAATCACCGGGGATGGGACCTCCGTGTCAGCCCAGGCCAGGAGAGCTGAAGGTAATTGCATTGCACATATGCTAATGGTTGTCTGGAGGCGACAGTGACGGCTGGGACCTGGGACTGGGGGCTCCTCTGTGCTCGGAGACTGCAGGGTGGGGAGCCCGCCTCGGGCCGCGGAGGCTGCAGGCCTGAGCCAGCTGGGAGCATCTGGGGCCTGCGAGTCCACGGGCCTCAGGAGAGGGGAGGCCGAGAGGGACTAGGGTCCCGTCTGGAGGGTTTGAA
The DNA here is from genome assembly GCF_018345385.1 of Vulpes lagopus. Taxonomy (NCBI): domain Eukaryota; kingdom Metazoa; phylum Chordata; class Mammalia; order Carnivora; family Canidae; genus Vulpes; species Vulpes lagopus. The sequence continues at coordinate 134,292,483 of NC_054831.1, forward strand.
TGGGGACAGATGCCCTGGGAAGGGGATGCAAACCCTCTCCCTCCTCCACCTCCTCAGCCTCGCAGGACAGGAAGGTCGAGGCCGGCGGAGCGACATCGCCCCTCCCTCCTCCACGGAGCTTATCCCAGCTGGTAACTATTTGGTTTCTTGCTTATTGTCTCTGGACGGCGGGCTTCTCCTGTCCCCGGGACAGTGCCTGCCACATAGCAGGTGCTCCCGAATATTTGCTGAGTGAGGGAATAGCTGAATGAGGCCCACACAGAAGAGTGGGAGGCAAAGGGCCGTGGACAGGGGACTCGGGGGTGGGGGCGGCCTCCTGGGCCCTCCTTACTTCCGTCCTGGGCCTGCCCCGACCCCTGGGCCTGTCCCTGTTCTGTCACCAGGATGGACCTTTCCCGCCTCCCTGTGGATTCAGGAGCTGGTGCGAGGGGCTGGTGGGGCTGGTGGGGGCCACGGGTGTGCGAGGGCCCTCTCCGAGCCGGGTGCCCCGTGTCCTCTCCCAGGCTCTCTGCCTGCCGAGTCCACACCCCGCACCTCCTGGCGGGCCCCTCCCTGGCCCCTGGGGAGGACGATGCTCCGGGACAGTTCGGCTGCCGTCCCCAGGGTCCAAGCACAGGCCTGACCCTGCTGCCCAGGGAGGCTGTCGCCCTCGGCCGCGGAGCCAAAGCCCAGTGCTCCAAGCAGGTTTTGCAGGTGCCCGTCCCCGGGGAGCCCGTGGTAGTGGCCACGGGGGATAAAGAAGGGACTTTGGCAGTGCCCCCCACAGCTCCATCCCACCGCCACGGCCCACGGGTGCCAGTCACCCGCATCTCACGCCCACCGACTCTGGCGCCAAGGACAGGCCCCCGGCCGGCAGCCACTCACGGCCCGTGTGTCCCTGGGGGGCGGCGGGGACACCACGGGCCCAGAGAGCTGTGCCCCCACCCACGCGGGATGGGGAAGGGGGGACAGCCAGACCCAGAGGCCCGGAAAGACGGCAGGAGACAGATGGGTGTAGGAAAGATGCAGGGGGGGAGCGGAGGACCGGGGCCTAGAAGCAGAGCCAGAGGCCTGGGGACGACGGAGAGGAGGGAGGAGCCCGAGTCGCCGAGACCCAGAGGGACGCGCGAGGAGGGATCCCAGAGAACGAGCTGGAGCGCGAGGCCCGCGGGAGCCCGTGTGCGGGTGTGGATCGCGGCCTACTCGGCCGGCACCAGGTGCTGGGCCGAGCCCCGGGGAACGCTGCTGGGCACACGGCAGCCCGGACGACGCTTTGAGTATGACGACGACGGAGAGGTGGGGGCAGGCGTTTCGCATCCAAGAGAACGTGTGTCCTCCCCGCGTCACTGTCCCGGGCCCCTGGGATCACATGTGTGGCGTGTGCACGCACGCGAGCGTGTGACGGTGTGCGGTGGGGGCAGGGCTCCGTGTCCCCGCCAGCTGTCCCGCCGCCCCGGGTGGGTGGGCGGCCCGACACACGCCCTCGCGGGAGGGAGGCCCGAGCCGCCAGCAGCCGCACCGGGCGGCAGTGAAAGTGAACCGTAAAAGGGCCACTTCTCTGGCCGCGGCTCACTTGACACTCTCTAGCCCAGAAGCCACCTGTTGGGCCATCAGTCACCCAAGGAAAACACAGCTTTCCTGAAACTGGGAATTGGACAGAGCGTCCCGGGAGGGGGTGAGCCCAGGGAAGCGCCCGCCCCTGCCACTTCCAGGGCCTCCCCCGGGCCGGGCGGGGATCCGCCTGAGGCTGGCTTGAGAGGAAGAAAAAAAAAAAAACCCAAAAATCTCCATGAAAAACAAAAAACCAAAAACTTCCCCATTTGGCACCGAGGTGACCCACGTGGGGCGCTCGGGGAGAGTGGGGTCCAGAAGGGCCCGCTCTGGGGTGTCCTGGAGGAGCTGCCCGGGCTGGGGGTCGCTGGGGGTCACTGGGGGTCGCTGGGGGTCGCTGGGGGGCCAGGCCAGGACAGGCGCGGGGCGGGGTGTCACTGGAGCCCGGCGGGCAGGAGGGACCTGGCACGGAGGCAGGCCTGGGGCTCTGCCCGGCGGAGGCGGCCCCCCCCCGGCCCCGCCCCGGGGGCTTGCTCCTCTCCCCGCGGAGCCCGTTTATGGCGTCCCAGTTGCTGTTGCTTTAATAAACAAGCATTTTGGTGACCTTCCCCTCCGGACATCAGCTCCGCAAGAATCCCGAGCCCTGAACATTTATAAATAAGCCTTCTCTCAAGTTCCACAACAGGTGTGACCTCTCCCCCGCCCCCCTCCTCTGTCCTGTCCGAAAACCCAACAGTTTCAACAAGCAGGGGAAGCGGCGCTGCCTTAAAGGGGTCGGTGCGGCCAGCGGCCGTGGGCGGGGTGGCGGGTCCCCGCGGGGAGGGCCGGCTGGCGGCCCGAGCCCCGACCCCACCACCCCAGCACCCCGGGCTCTGGCCGAGGGTGCCCGCACCCAGTCGGGCCTCCCCACCCACACAAGTGTTCACCAAGCTTCACCCCCACTCCCTCCAGGGTCTGCTCCTCACTCGCCCCCCCGCGGCCCCACCCGGAGAATCAGAGAGGGCCGCCCCCTTCCCTGCCCCACGCCCTCCGATTCACGATTCGCAGCATTTCGTCGTTTGCTTAAGGAGCGTGCGCGGGTCCACCGGCCCTGCTGACCCCCGGCTGCGCCAGGCTCCGCGCCAGCCCGGAAAGCTGAGGGAGGCCAGCCCTGCCCCAAGGAGCTCACCCCCTCGCGGGGCAGGCGGCACAGCAGTAGGACGAGCAAGGCACGAGGCACGGTGCCCGGGCTCCCGACCCGCGTGGGCAGAGCCGCCGGGGGCAGAGAAGGGGTCCCCCTCGAGTCTTGGGGCGAAGTGCTTGCTGGAGGGGCCGGTGCATGGAGCTGTCGGAGACGCAGGGCGAGCAAAGGAGGCAGACAGGGCAGGGCGCAGGGCAAATAGGAATACAGCCCCGGGGGCACCTGTTCGGTGGGGCTGAGCTCAGCAGGAGGCTGGGAAGGAAGGACGCCAACAGCCCGCCGGCCGCACGCCCGTCCCTCAGACTGCCGGGGCCTCAGGTGCACGACCCCAGAAAGCGGGGGCCAGGCCCACGACCATTGGCCCCTGGGCGGGGGGTGGAATGGGCTTTAAAAAGTTCCTTTTGGGGGCACCTGGGTGGCTCAGTGGGTTAAAGCGTCTGCCTTCGGCTCAAGTCATGATCCCGAGGTCCTGGGGTCAAGTCCCACATCGAGCTTCCTGCTGGATGGGCAGCCTCGTTCTCCCTCCCCACCACTTGTGCTCTCTGCGCCGCAAGTAAATAAAATATTTTTTTTTAAAAAAAGGTCCTTTTGTAGGTAACATAAGATGACAAGATGGTGGCAGAGTGGTGACTGAGAGAGATGGTGAGGGAGACGGGGTGTGATGATGAGATGACGACGCTGGGGCACATGGGGATGCAGATGTCGGTAAGGACAACACTGCGGTGATCACGGTGGTGGTGGTGGTGGTGACGGTGGAGGTGGTCATGGTGGGGGTGGTGGTGGTGCTGGTGGTGATGGTGGAAGTGGTGGGAATAGTGGTGATCGCGGTGGTGCTGGTGGTGATGATGGTGGTGATGGTGGTGGTGATGATGGTGGTGATGATGGTGGTGATGGTGGTGGTGATGGTGGTGCTGGTGGTGATCACAGTGGTGGTGATGATGGCGATGGTGGTGATCCTTTGATGGTTGTCATGGTGATGCCTGAATCAAACCCGGGTGGCCCTAGGCAAGAAGGCAGTAGGTCCTGATCATGCATGAAGAGGCCACGAAGGTCACGGTTGAGTTCTACAAGCCAAGGATGACCATCAAGGTAGGGATGGCAAGAAGCGAAAGGCCTCAAGTCAGGAGGATTGAGAGCTAGACAGAGTTGGGACTTCAGGGACAGGCGCAGACCCAAGTCTGTTGACAGGGAGCTGGGGCGGGAGCGGTCGTCTGCAGGGGGCCTGGCGTGGGCCCTGGCAGGGCCTTGTGACCTAGGGGACCTACAGGGCCCGGACTCGCCCCAGGTACCACAGTGTGAGCCCCGGCCGTGTGGGTCCCGGGGGCAGCCAAGGGACACAGGCCTGGGGGGGCCTGAGGACGAATCTGGGGACCTGGGCTGCTGGTCCCTGTCTGTGTTAAGGATCTAAATACTACTTCCTCCCGCGTGACCCGCAGAACACAGAACTTCCCCTCCGTCCTCTCCTACAAACCCGCCGCCTCGCTTGGGGCTGGGCGCCGCTGTTCACTGACTGAGAAGGAACTGCTTTGCCTGGATTCAGCATCTCCTTGGGCAGCGCGGGGGGTGGGGGGTGTCCCCCGGGAGCGCCCCGGCCTCCTCCTCGGGGATGGCCGCACCCGGGCCGCGCCTGGGCCTCCTCTGGGATTGCCGCGTGGGCCGGCGATCGCTCTCACTCCACATCCGACTGCGTGTGGGTTTGCTGTGGGCAGCCAGCTGCCTCTACCTCCCCTCCGGGGCCGCGGGGGCCTGGTTCAGGAAGTGCCGCATCCGTCCTCCGTGGTCCCCAGCAGATTCGAGCACTCCCCCCCCGCCCCCACCGCCCCTGGGTTTGGTTCTGCCACTCAGGTCTCGGGTGAGCCTGGGCCTCGGGGCCTCGGGACAGAGGACGGAGTGGGTGGGCCTGGCTCAGCGGCCCATCTTGGCCGGCAGAAGAGGACTGGGGCTGGGGGGTCGCAGCTCCTGGGCGCTGAGCCCCTCACCGCCCCTCCTGTCCCTGGGGCGGCCTGGTGGCTGCCTGGGCACGGGGACGCAACGGCGTCAGAATAAACCCTCCTCGTCTGCCCTTGACCCGTCCCTTCGCCCAGGGTCTGGGGCTTCCCGGGGGACCTGCCTTGGAGGGGCGGCCGCTCAGGGAGGGGCGTGGGCCGGGGGCTGGGCGGGAGGGCTCCCGGGCTGGGTGGGTGCGGAGGGTCCAGCGGGGCCCTGGCCAGGCACCCCGGCTCTCCAGGTCCTGGGCCTTCAGCCCGAGCCCTCGAGCTGCCCCACGTCCCAGGATTAGTCAGGGAGGGCGACGTGGGCCGGCCGCCTGTACCCCCGGGGAGAGGTCCGGGCGGGGCCTAGCACCTTGTGGTCCTGAGACAGGGCCCCTCGCCTTTAGCTCCGCGCTGCAGACTCGCGAAGAACAAAGTGCTTTCCTGCACCGGGTCACGGCCCGCGAGGACGCAGGGTGCGGACACTAGCGACGGTGGTGCTGGTGGCAGCTCTGCCCTCGCCCACCCGGGGCCCACGACTCCGATGCCCTCCCCTGGCAGGTGTCCCGCTTGCTTGCCACGGGTAGCTGCCCACGCCCTGCTGTCCCGAGGTGGAAACTAAGGCCCGAGAGGAGCAGCGCGCAGCCCTCAGCTCCCCCAAACCGCCACGGGGGTGCCGGGCCGAGGTGCAGGAGCTGCCGAGCTTCCCTGGCTTCATCCCACCACGCGCTGAGCACCCGTCGTCTGCCCTACGCCGGCTGGGCTGGGGGCGCGGTGACACACAGGCCAGGCCAGGCCCTGCTTCTGTGGCCGTTGCAGTCCGAGGGGGGCACTGGGGAAGGGGAAACGGGGGACCCGGTGAGGACAACCAGGCTGGGGGCGGTGGCGGGACCAGGGCGGCCTCCAGCCTCCGTCGGGGCCTCCGGGGCTCCGGCGACCGGCGGCGGCAGGGCTGGACCGCGACCTTCACCTTCAGCCCTGGCTCCTCTGCTTACTACGCCACTTCGCTTCATTCATTCATTCATTCATTCATTCATTCATTCATTCTCCAGGCAATAAGCCGGGGCCGCCGTGGGACCCACCTTATTCGTTATCCTCTCAGGGACCCCCGGTCAGTCAGAGGGTGCGACCCGCCCAAGTCTCCAGGGAGGCAGCATCAAGTCAGGACTGGCACGGGGCCGGGGCTCCCGGGCCTGCGCCCTCCCTAGGGTGAAGCGGGTGGGGGGTCCCGGGGCTTTGGGCCCGGCGGTGGGGGCCAGGAACAGGGGGCAGGGCTCGTGTCGGAGCCCCAGGACGAGCCGGGCACGCCTCACGTGCCGCCCGGGTCGCCCCACAGCCGTCTGCCGGGATGCCCTCCGCTTGATCCCCGGCACCCGAGGCTCAGACACGTACAGGAGCCGCAGGCTACACGGTGGGACGGGGTCTGCACCGGAGCTTCGGCCTGCCTGATGCCACTGGAGTCGTTTGGTCAAGTCAAGTCACACGCACACCAAGCTCTGGGCCCGGCGGGGCCGCCAGGGCAGTCTCTGCCCCCGAGGAGGAGGAGCGCAGCGACCGATCAGCACGCAGGCTCTCGACCAATGGCAAGTTAATCTCCAGGAGCTCGTTCTCACACTTTCTTAAGGTCTTGGCCCAAAACTGCCTTCCCTCGGTGCAGCTTGCAGGCCTTGTCCAGGATCCCCCCACCCCTTTTGCTTTCTTAGGTTTTGCTTTCCCTTGGCTCTTATTATCCGGAATACCCTACACTTCATGTATTTGTCTCGGTGATTTCCCGTGTCTCCCACCAGATCAGGGGTTGGCGGACTCCGGTCCTTCAGATCTGCCTCGCTGCCTGTTTACGTATGGCTGATGAGCTAAGGATGGTTTCTGCGTTCTTAAATGGTTAAGAAAAAATAAAAAGAAGAGTATTGGGGATCCCTGGGTGGCTCAGTGGTTTGGTGCCTGCCTTCAGCCCAGGGTGTGATCCTGGAGACCCGGGATCGAGTCCCACGTCGGGATCCCCGCATGGAGCCTGCTTCTCCCTCTGCCTGTGTCTCTGCCTCTCTCTCTCTCTCTCTGTGTGTGTTTCTCATGAATAAATAAATAAAAATAAAATCTTTAAAAAAAAAAGAATAGTATCTTGTGACACGTGAAAATGATATAAAATCTAAATTTCAATACCCATAAATAAAGTTCTATTGGAACACGGCCACGCTCACTCGCTTCCGTGCTGTCTCCGCTGCTCTCACGCCGTAACGGCAGGGACCGCATGTGGCACTCCCGCTGCAGCGCGCTGCTTGCTGCCCACATACTACAAATCACGGTGACATGGTTACAACTCGATTTTGCCTCTTGGCCCATGAAGCCTAAATATTTACTATCTGGCCCTTCACAGAAGCCTGCTGACCCCTGCATTAGAAAGCGAGCTTCACAGGGCGGGGGTTTTGTCTATTTACTCGCTACTGACTGCGTCCCTGGCATCCAGAACGGTGATTGGACTTTTACGCTCTGGACAGATGGAGCATCAGGGCCGGACTTACCCTCTCACCCAAGGTGTTAGGAAAACTGGACAAAATCTATGAAATGGTGATTTTCAGACATTGGGCAACAGATGGCACGAGACAGAGATCCCCTAAGGGAAGGAAAACACAAAGTGAGCCCTGTCACCGCCCCCCGCTTCCCGCCGAGAGAAAAGAACCCGGCAAGGGAAGGAATGGGTGTGGGGAAGGAAAGAGGAAGCCAAGTGGAGCCTGCTGGTCTCGCTGAGTTGAAGAGACACCATTTGGGTTCAGGGAGGCTGCGCTGTGAGCCTAATACTGAAGAGGAAGCCCATGCAGAGTGTGCGTGCAGAGATGCGAGGAGAGGGCCTCTCTTGCATCTCCCAGGGTGGAAAGACCTGCTACGTGGGGCGCAAGTGGAGTCCTTGCAGGGGCATTGCCTTTGTAGTGGGGCCAACGGAGCCCCCCTCGAAGGCTTCGCTGAGCTGACGCTAACAAAGCTTAAAAGCAACCCTTCCTTAACGGTGTCAAACCCATTCCCCATAGCCTAACTCATCTTGGAACGAAGCCAGGAATATTTAAAGGAATACAACCAAATCCAGTCTTCAACAATGTAAAATTCAAAATGTTGGTGGAGCAAATAAGTACGTGGGTGGAGGATGGTGGGAGCCAGACATCTTATGGTTGGAGAGGAAATTGCAGATGAGCAAGGAGGGGGAGTCAGCATGAAATCTGTGGACTAGATTAAAGACATCGATGTGAACTCGTGTGTAGCGTAACATAGATACAGATGGATAAATGCTGAACCGGTTATCGATATGTGCATATACATGGGTCGTGTCCGGTGGGAGGACCTAGAAGCATTGATATGCTCGCAAGCAAGCAAGCATCCCCAGCCAGATTTTGGTTTTTAATACGATTCTCCAATAAAAGGAGAAATGAAAGATTTTAGGATGATTTTAATATTCAAGATGACCCAGACCATTTTCTATCACTGGAAAGTAAGGAAGTGCTCCCAAACCCAAAGTATGGGGCACGTCAAAGGGACACAGGAACCAACCTGAAAGGGCTCCCACTAACCAAGGCAGGAGCAATTTGGACAATAAAATAAATAGTGTCTATTGGATTATAATCCAAAGTGTAAATTAAATATATAAGTTGATACTGATGTAAATATAATATTGAATAAATAAAGTGTGGGGAGATTAGGTAAATCTTTCTTACTGAAGAATTCCCAAAAATATACGTCAATGCTCCTCCTATAGGAGGTAAGGCTAGGGATCCCTGGGTGGCTCAGTGGTTGGGCACCTGCCTTCAGCTTAGGTCATGACCCCAGGGTCCTGGGATTGAGTCCCACATCGGGCTCCTTGCATGGAGCCTGCTTCTCCCTCTGCCTGTGTCTCTGCCTCTCTCTGTGTCTCTCATGAATAAATAAATAAATCTTTTAAAAAAAAGGAGGTAAGGCTTAATTCTCCTTTAGTGTTGTCTAGACCTCGTGACTTGCTTCCAAAGAACAGAGTAGGGAAAAGAAAAAAAAAAAAACCCAGTAACCTCACAGTGGAGACACCTGACAAACACCATAACCAAGTGAAAAAGTTCGACAATGTTGGTGATGCCATGTGAATACTCGCTGCGCCTACTACGATGTCCTAGGAAGGTACCTTGATGATACTCTTTCCAGAAATCCATATCTTTAATCTAATCACGAGAAACACAACAGACACACCCAGCTCAGGGGACGTTCTATAAGACACCTGGGCCAGGACTCCTCAAGACTGTCAAGGTCATGAAAAATAAGAAGAGACTAAGAAATTGATACAAGACCAGAGGACTCTGGGGAGGCATGACAGTTCAAGGCAATGTGATATTCAGGCTTAGATCCTGGAATGGAAAGAGGACATTAATAGGAAAACCGGTGACTCCCAAATACAGTCTGAAGTTTGGTTAATCGAATGTGCTGATGTCAGTTTCTTAGTTGTGACGAATGCACTGGGGTAACGTAAGATGTCAACAACGGGAGACGTTGATCGGGAGACATACGCGAACTCTCTGCATCATCTTTGCAACTTTTCTGGAAGTCTGAAGTCATTCCAAAATAAAAAGCTTGCTTAAAAAATGCCCAGCATCCAGTAAAAATTACCAGGTAAGCAAAGGAGAAAAGTACGACCCATAACCAGGAGAAAAGGCAGTCAGTAAAGTTTTGGGGCATGTGGCCGGCTCAGTAGGTGGCGTGTGTGACTCTTGATCTCGAGACTCTTGAGCTCGAATTGCAGTTCGAGCTCCATGTTGGGTGTAGATACTACTTAAAAATAAAATCTTAAAAAAAAATGTCAATCGATAGAGGGGCCCCTGGGCGGCTCAGTGGTGGAGCGTCTGCCTTCGGCCCAGGTTGTGACCCCAGAGTCCTGGGATCGAATCCCGAGTCGGGCTCCCTGCATGGAGCCTGCTTCTCCCTCTGCCTGTGTCTCTGCCTCTCTCTCTGTGTGTCTCTCATTAATAAATAAATAAAACCTTAAAAAAATGTCAATCAATAGAGATAGACCCAGAAATGTCACAGGTGATAGAATCAGCAGACGAGGACATTTAGAACGACTCTTATTAAGATACTCTCCACGTTGAAGATGGTAGAGGAAAGCAGGAACACGAGGGGAGAAGTTTAAAAATGTCAGGAGGACTCTCAAATTCTAGGGGTGGAAAAGACAGTGTCTGACGTGAAAGATACGCTGGATGGAATTAACCACGGCTGAGACACTGCTACGGTGGTCAGTGAGCCTAGGGTCACCGCAGTAGAAGTGACCTAAAACAAAATGCAAGGGGGAGGACAAGTGAGGGGTGGGAGCTGGTCGCAGAGCCGCAGGCACCTGTGGGACATCAAGAGGTCTAACACACGTGCAATTGAGTCCCACAAGGAGATGGTAGGGAAAGATATTTGAGGAAGTATTGCTAAAACTTTTCCAAATTTGATGAGGACCTTATAGCCGCCAGTCCCCAATGCGTCCTGAGCCCCGAGAGAAGCTGCACCTGGGAACATCAGGGGCAAATTGCTGAGAACCAATTTGTGATGGAAGAACAGTGCCTGGGAAAATCAATCAATAAATATTTGCCAACTATTGAAACAGATAAAATTAACAAAAATATAGGATGTCAAATAAAAGCTAGGAGAACAATAAAACAAGATAAGAGGAAAAGGGAGTGCCAGGGCCCGGGGAGGAAGTTTTCCACAGGGTGGGTCTGATAAGGTGAGGTCTGAGCAGAGCCTGAGGAGGCAGGGGAGCCAGAGGCTTGGGAGTCCTGGGGAAGGAGACTCCCGGGCAGAAGATGAGCGGGTCCGAGGCCCCGAGGGCCCAGGCCTGGCGTCCTCCAGGAGCAAGAGCCACCAACGCAGCGGGAGGGAGCTGGGCTTCCATCCCACGAGTCAGGAGGTTGGGTTTGCGGGCAACGTGGAGACTTTGGCTTCTACCCCGAGGCGGGTGGGAGCCTTGGAGCCACTCGAGGGGCCGCGGGTCTGAACAGGGTCTGGGAAGGTTCACCCGGGACCTCGAGGGGCGAGCTTGGCAGAAGGGAGACTGTTTAGGGGCCACTGCTCAGGGGCCATTGCGATCATCCAAGGGGGAAATGATGGTGACCCAGCCTGAGGCAGCGCCACACGGCCGGCGAGGGGGGCGGAGCTGATCCGTATCCTTGGGAAGTAGAGACGTGGACTTGCCTACAGGGGCTGGACGGGGGTAGACAGGACCTGGAGCCTGGGGCTGGCCGTCCAGGTGTCGAGCTACCATGTGTAGGGACGCAGGGCTTCCTGATGAGCAGCCCTGGGGTGGGGTGAGGGCAGGGGACGGCCCACACGGAGCCACCGTCCTGTCCCCGTGGCAGGCGTCACTGACCGACCCCTGCAGCCTTCTCCACCCTGCGCGCAGGAGGCCCCAGCGGTGGCTCATGCGGGAGGCAACGGGTGCAGCCGTCAGGAGTTTGCACTCGGGGCTCAGTCCCCGGGGCCAGACCCCGGCTCAGCGTTAGGGAGCCTGTGACCTGGGGCAAGTCACTTCATCACTCGGGACCTGGTTCCCTTATGTGTCGAACGTTCCCGACTTCCCTGGTTTCTTAACCTACTGCCTCGTCCCCTTCGCTTAGCGCATCGCGTGTCTGGAGGATCAGAGGAGAGGGCGTCCCACAGCCCACCCCCCAGTGCCGGGGCGTGCCCAGCCCGTGGGCCGTGGCGGGTGGAGGCCCCAGGCTTGCCTCCGGACTCCCGAGCGCTCGGCCTGGGGGGGCCCCGTCTGGGCCTGGGGTCCTCAGGGAGAGCGCCCGAGAGCCCCCCGGGGCCCAGGTGAAGACCCTCCCGAGTCTGCCCAGGGTGGGCACTCGCGGAAACGTAAGAAGTCCCTGCAGAACAATGTCCCCGCAGCGAGCAGCGCGGGGCGGAGGGGCCGGCGTTCCCGCTCCATCGAGCGGAGTCGCAGGCTAATAAATATTTCAGAATTGGCTGCGTGCAATGCAGCCGTTGTCCCGTTTGACGTCTGTTCTCTCAGCTTTCAGGAGGAGACAGGTGCAGAGGCCGAGGGGATTTCATTACGCACGTCCTCAACTCCCCACGCGAACGCCGCGGCCGAGCACACGCCTACAGCCACGGGGGCCCTCGGTACACGCGTGCCAGCACGGGCCGTGTCCACGCGCACACCTGCACAGCACTCACGTGGGAGCCACACGCAAGCACACGGGCACATAGTGCGTGTGGGGGACCCCGCGCCCAACGTGGTAGGGTACCGGGGCTGTTGACGCGGGCGTGTTTGCAGTCCGCGTGTGCGGTGCTTGTGCACATCCACCTAGCGTGTGCGCACACAGGGGAACATACCAGCAACACAGCCACCCAGGTGCACCTGCTTACACGCGCGTGTGTGACGTTTCTGAGAAAAGGAAAATGTAAAAGTTGTGTGGTTGTCAAAGTGAATCGTCCCCTGTAGGGAAAAATCAGGCAACTGGGGTGAAAAGACAGATGGGGGGGGGCATGCACGCTTTCGCTGCCTTTCACGCTGAAGGCTTCTACTTTCAGGGGCGCCCGGGGGGCTCAGGGGTGGAGCATCTGCCTCTGGCTCAGGGCGTGACCCGGGGGTCCCGGGATCGAGTCCCACGTTGGGCTCCCTGCATGGAGCCTGCTTCTCCCTCTGCCTGGGTCTCTGCCCCTCTCTCTGTGTCTCTCATGAATAAATAAATAAAATCTTAAAAAAAAAACCTTCTACTTTCCTTGACACGTTATTGAGCACACGCGCCCAACACATGCATGTACCCGGTGCCACAGACCTGCAGGCTCGAGGAACGTGTGCAGCCCAAGACGCACATCCCCTCGCCTCTGCAGAGACTGTGTCATGCACGCCCTCAGCAAGCGTGCCCGAGGCGGGCCACACTCTCGTGCTCACAGGCGTGTGCACTCATGGACACACCAACCACGCACACGCCCCTCGCCCCTGAGAACTTGCAGAGTGTTGCTGCCCTCCGGGTGGTGGGGGGACTCGGAGGCCTGGGGGAGCAGCAGTTCCCAAAGACGCCCGGGGGGCATGTGGCCGGGGGCAGAGGGAGCCAGGCCTGTGGGTCCCGTCCTAGCAGCGGGGCGGGGGGTAGAAGCCGGGTCCGTGTGTCCGCTGGGCCGGTCCGCGACCTCCCCACTGCAGGTGGACGGGCCAGCACCTTCTTGGCGGCCCTATTCCTCGTTCTGGCCCGGCCTGATTCTCGGGCACCATCCCCCCACACCAGGCTGTGGGTGCTCAGCCCCCTTGTCTAGCAGAACCCAGCCATGGTTTTTTATCCCCCCAAGTGGGGCCACTGCAAGCAGACGTGTGCGTGTGCATGTGCGTGTGTGCACGCGTGTGGTGGGGGGGCTTCCGAATAACCCATCAGTGGGCCTTATGGAAATGTATGCAAATGAAAGGTGCAAATCAGCCGCGGTCTTTTTGCATCTGCAGCCTCGGCCTGCCCAGGTGGGCACTTCCTTCCCTTGCAGGAAGCAGGCCTCTCTGGGGGCCGCCCCCTCCCCGCCCCTCCCCGCCAGGTCCCGCGGCAGCCTCACCCCGGTCCACACTCGCACACCCTGTCACGCTCTTCTGACGCTCACCTAGGCAATGACTTGAGTCCCGCGGACGTGTTCACAGGTTCACTGTCCACACTCCTCTTTGCACACTGGCATCCTCGTCTTTGCACATCCACACCCGACCCCGCCGCCCACCTGCTCACACACGCCCACCACCGGCCTGTGTCGGCGCACACCCGCCTGCACACCTGCACACACCGATCCCTGGCCTCGCAGGAACGTGTCCCATGGGGTGGAGGGTCTGGGGTGCTGGGGGCGGCGGGGGCAGGTGCTCCCTGGGGTCCTTGGGGCTAGAGAATGAGGTCGTCGCCCTACCAGGAAGCGGGCCGCGCCGCCAGCGGCCTTGTTCGTGGAGGGAGTGCGTGGGGTGCGAGGAGCTTGGCCCGCTCAGGGAGCCTGAGCCCCCTGGGTGGGCCCTGGGGTGCTGGCCAGGCCGCGGGGGGCCTGAGAGCTGCCTCACTGCCCTTTCCCTCGACACCGGGTGCCAGACAGGCTGCTGCAGCCCTAACCAGGTGGACCCAAGTTCGAGTCCTGACTCTCCCCGTCAGCCCTGCGACCTTGGTGGAGGCCTGAACCCCTCAGCCCAGGACCCTTCCCGCAGGCAGGGCGTTCGGGACCCCCAAACCCCGTGCCTGGCTGCGCCTGCGCCTGCACCTGCAGCAAGTCCTCCTGCTAACCCCACGAGGACACTGAGGCCGGGTGGGGGGCTGCAGGGGGTGGGGAGGCCTGCAGGGCTGGGGTCCCGTGAGCATGTGGCAGGCTTGGCCTGAGAGCCCCCGTAGCAGGCTGCCCCCCCCCCGTCTGCCCTGGGCAGGGAGGCCCTCCGGACGTCCCGGGGCCCTGCCTGGTGGCCCAGGGCTGAGCTGTCACAGAAGCTCGGGAGGGCAGGCTGCGGGGTGGGGACGCCCCGGGACCCCCTGCGCCCCAGGCCCTCGCAGGGTCCCTTGGGGCTCCTCCTGCCTGATGCACAGGCGCTGTGGCGGGGGCTGGGCTGGCCGGGGGGCTCCGTGCAGTCGCCCACTGCACCTCGGTCCCCCCACCTCCTCCGCAACAGGCCGGGGGCCTCAAGGCCAAGCTCCCAGGGACCCGAAGGTTGCCCCGACTGCGGGGTCTTGAAGTCGCCCCGGGCCTGTGAAGACAGGCCAAGCATGACCCGCAGGGGCCCGACCTCTGCGGGCCGGGAGCTCCTGCTGGACGCGTCCGGCTGCGCCACTTCCCACCGTGACCTGGGTCGGGAAGCTCAGCGCCCAGCGCCGGGCGAGGCCTCTCACGGTGCTGCTCCTTCAGGCCTCGGTGCTCTCATCTGTGAAATGGGCGTTGATGGGTCTACACTCCGGAGCTCAGAGGCCTCGGGGTGGGTGGACACATGGGCAACGGTGTGACAGGGGCCCAGCGCTGCCCTCAGCCTGGTGCTGTGACCCAGATGGGCCGGCCCTGCTCCAGGCGCCTGGGCTGTCTCCGCCTCCAGGCAGCCCTCCGCCCCAAAGCCAGAGGCGGCTCCTCTCCCGTCCACCTGTGGTCCCCTGTGCCAGGAGTGCCCTTCCCTCATGGCTGCTGCCGGGTGGCTCCAGACCTCCCGGATTAACCTCCTGTTTCAAGTGGTGACCTCTTCTGCACTTCCCGCTTCCCACCTAATCCTGCCGAGTATTCAGTGTCTGCCCCCTGCGCGGGCATGGGGGGAGGTGGGCGCGGGCAGGGTCTGCATCTGCTTCTCTCCGCTGCGGCTGCGTTTCGGCCGAGCCTGGCGCTCAGCAAGCGCTCCTTGGTCTACAGATGAAGAAACTGAGGCCCAGGGACGTTCTGTGCGCGGCTGCAGCGGGCGGTGGGCCCAGAGCAGGGCTTCTCCGGGGTCCCCAGCCGCGGGGGGGCCCCAGCTCAGCGGGCGGGGCCTGTCCCCCATCCCCGGTGGCCTGGCAGCGGCACGCACCCCCCCAGCTCTGTCCCTCCCACCCTCTCCCACCCGGCGGGAGGAGCCACTGAAGGTGGGGAGGAGCCTGACCCCCACCCCCGCCCGGGCTGGAAATCCGACACCCGAGGCCCATCTGCCACCCTCCTGTCCTCCCCCTGAGGCTGCGGCCAGCGGCTGCGGAGCCGTGATTGTTCGGGGCTGAATGCGCAGGCCGGGCGCCCGCCAGGTGCACCATTGTGAGCCCGACACCTGCCCGGCGGCGCAGGCTGTGCGGCTGGACCCTCCGGGCTGAGAGGAGCCGCCCCCCCCCCCCGTAGGGCACCCACCGCCCACCACACCCCAGTCCCTGTCCAGGGGCGTCTGTCTCCCCAGCCCCTGCCCCGCAGCCCCCGGGTCCCCCCTTCCCCTCTGAGCCCCCGTGAGCCCCAGCCCGCGACCTGTCCGTGAGGGGCACCACCGCTCGCCCCGCAATGGGCAAGAGACACAGGCCTGGGGCCTCGGTCTGTCGCCTGGAGAATGGGGGTAACGTGGGACACACGGCAAAGGAGCACTGGGAGGATCAGGGGCTGCGACCTGGGCCACGTTCAATACCGCGTGGTGACAGGGGAGAGCCATTATGATTATTAAGACCTGGGAGTGTGCGGACGGGAGCCCAGGGGAGCCAGGCTCAGCCCCCAGCAGGCCCAGCCCAGGGAGCCCCCTGCCCGCTCCCCGCCCGCCCCCCTGCCTGCCTCCCCTTGCCCGGCCTCCCGCCCGCTCTATGAAAATTTAATGCCGGGTAATGACAGTCTGGGCTAATGAAAGAGGCTTCTCTTCTGGCAAAAAGAGAAAAACAAACAAAAATCAACAACCTGCAAGGGGGCATTAACTTTTCATGAGATGCTCTCCCCACTGACACCGCCACCCCCCTGCCCTGGCTCACCCGGGCAGCGCCAAGCGCCCTCCTCCCTTCCTTCCCTCTCCGAGCAGCCGGGCTGGGCAGCCTGCGGGGGGGCGGCGGGGGGGTGCCGGGCGGCCGCTGGGGGGGCGTCTTCGCGGGGCTCCCCGGCTTCGGGAGGGAGGGGCGCCCCTGGGGGCCGCCGGGGCAGGACCAGAGCCCACGGAATGTCCTGGGCAGCAGGCAGGCGCGGGGGGAACGGGCCCCCGGGGCTCAGGGCCCTGCCGCACCCCCAGCTGCCGCCGCGCAGCCCGAGGCCTCTGCGGCCTGACCGAGCGCTGCCGGCCAGGCTGGACGTGGGCAGAGGGAAGGGCAGGGACCAGGCCTCGCCGCCTTCCCCTCTTTGCGGTATCCTGGAGAGCCATCGGCTGCTGCCCGTGATACCCTGAGAGATGCGACAATTAATTTTCTTTTAATCAAGGTCAGATGAAGTAAATTGGCGCGGTTCTGCAGCCCCTTCATTTTCTGTTTTTGCAGTGATGCAAAACAAATATGATCAAATTATGCTCCTTCTCACCTTATTGAATTAGGAAGCATGAGTGATCAGAGGGAGGGGAGGTGGCCGAGGCCGCGGAGCCCCCCTCGCTCTCCACTGCCCGGCCGCGGGCTCCCCGGGGTCACCGGGACCCACAGCCGCTCTGCCTGGGCAGCAAGCCCGGGCGCGGACGACAGCACGCGGCGCGACCCGCTCGGCGACGGAGGGATTCAGCAAGTCAACGATCGATCGATCGAGGGAGTGAGCGGCAGTCAAGGCTGTCGTCAGGCTGCGGTGGGAAGGACGCCCGCGCCGTCTCCGGAACGTCACCCATGTGCTTCCCGTGGCCCGACACCGTCTCGTCCCCGCGTCCCGCCACACGTGCAGGGTCTGGCCCTCCTCGGGCGCTGGCCACGAGCCCCGGCATCTGGCAGGTGTTCGGTCAGCATCAGGCGGCGGCGGAGCCCACACATCCCAAGGGCGCAGCTGGACTCCTGGGTCAGCAAGGGGGATGCTCACGAGGCCCTCGGGCCACGTCCTTGGTGCACACGGGGGTCTGCACCCCGGGCCCCCCAGAGCCCTGATTCTGTGTGTCAGCCTGGAGGAGGGGACTTCAGGGCTGGTTCTGAGACGATCAGTAGGAGGTGGGCCCGGGGACGAGCCGAGGGAGAACCTTCAGGAGGGGCAGCGGGTCAGCGACCCGGGTTGTCGGGGTTGCCCGGGCCGCCCGGCAGCAGAGGCTGCCGCCAAGGGGACTCGTGTGGCCTTGAACTCAGGGGTGTGGCCCTGGGCCTCAAAAATCGTAGATGTCCTCTCGCCTCCTCTGCAGTGAGGATGAGGGCTGACCGTCCATGTGAGGAGCGAGCGACAACCACGCCGCTGTCCTCACCGAGTGGGTGCTTGGCGGAGGTCAAGCACCCCTGCCACCATCATCTGTGTTTCTACTGGGGATGGAGGCCTCCTGGGGCTGGACCGGGGGGAGGCCTTGAATGCCACACCCAGAGCAGAGGGGAAGGAGGGCTTCCCCGGAGGCTGGTCACCCAGCCCAAGGCGCCCAGGGCGCGGCGGGCAGGTCGGACCCCTGTGGACACGTCCCCCGTGCAGGGGCCAGGAGCCCCGGCGGTTTGAGGGACTGTGGCGGCGTCGGGCCTCCCCGGTCCTGGGCGGATAAGTTACAAGAGTCACTTGCTTACAGCACGTGGGCCTGGCCTGGGGTCCCAGGAATGTGCTGGAAGCCTCCGGTTGGGGGGCTTGGCGCGTCGGCGGGGACAGGACAGTCACACACGGCGATAGATGCTGTGAGGACCCCAACAAGGTGGTTCACGCACATGCACACGTGCACAGACACGCCCGTGCACACGCAGCCTGAGGGCAAGAGCAAGGGCCCCGAGAGGTGACCCAGCCACGGCGTGGGGGCGAGCACAGAGCGGCTCAGGAGGCCCAGTGGGGCCGGGAGGCTGCCTGGAGGAGGCCAGCGAGCTCTCAGCAGGGAAGGGAGAGGCGCTGGGGGAGCTCGGGGATGCGGGGAGTCCCAGAGGGCAGGCGGGTGGTGGGCACCAGGCCCACGGGGCTGCCCCTCCTGAGCGCCCCCTGCCTCCTGGGCTCGGGGAGCAGAAGGTGGCCGAGCCGCCCCTGCCAGGGCCTCGGCGAGTGACGACCGTCCGGCCCACTCAGTGGCCCTGCAGCCCTGGGTCTGCCCTGCATCAGGGAGGCCGCGGCCCGGCTGTGCCATAAGGAGACGGGGACCCCACCGTGCCCACGGTGACCCTGGGCCTCCCCCGCATGTCTGTCATGTCCATGGGACCGGGCCGCAGCCTGTGGGACCAGTCTTGGGCGGGGACCTCTGCTCCCTGGCTGAGTCACTGCCCCTGGGGCGCAGCTGGTGACCCAGATGGGGCGAGACCAGGGCCATTCCTTCTCCCTGCCACCTTCCAGTGACGCCAGCTCCCCGCGCTTCCTGCGCTCATCCCCGCCCGTCGCCGGCGCGTGGGCCAGGCCGACACCGCGACTGCTCAGCCCGACGTCCCCTGCGCCAGGCGAGTTCCCTGGTCCTCCCAGGCCCCTGTCTCTTCTTCTCTGAATTTGCCGACCGTAGTCACAGCTGCCGTTGGCTGAGCACCCCCCAGTTACGCGCTGCTTTTCGTACATTGAATCTAATCACTCAGCATGCCGGGCGGGGTTGTCACTATTGTCATCATCGTACGGGGGACGGAAAGGACGCTCAGGGAGGGCGAGCCGCTTGCCATGCGGTCTTCCGCGATGCTTTGGCGGTTTGTGCGCATCGTGCCCTCCTAGCTCCCTCGCGGCCCTCCGTCCTGCCTGAGCGCCGGGGGTCCCCCCGAGCCTATGTCCCAGGTCCAGGCCCATCGGGGCTCTGTGTTCGATGGCGTCATCTCGGCGTCAGGGGAGCCTCCGGAGACGCCGCCTGAGTCCAGGGGGCGTCTCACCCGCCGTCGCGGCGGAGGAGGTGGGGGCTCGCGGGGTCACGTCCCCACTGTCCCCCCCGGGGCCTGCGCTGCGGGAGGGAGTGGCTCCCGGGCGGGGGGCGCCCAGCTGGTGAGCGGCGAGCCCTCCTTATCCGGCATCAGCGCCTCGCTGCCGATCCAGGTTTGAATTTCATGTCTCGTTTTCACTCTGGCCTTTGCTCACACCCGGAGGGGGTGGCAGGTGGGCTGGGGGCCGGGCCGCGGGCGAGTGGGCTCCAAGGAGAAGCCTCCCCGCGGGTATCCGCTGTCAGGAGTGATGCTCCGAGGACAAGTGACGAGCGTGGCCGCGAGCCAGGGCCCCGACGCCAGGCCCCTCCCGGCTGCCTCTCGCCCACCCTTGGGCTGCTGTTTTTTTTGTGTTTTTCAGGCGAAAGTAGCTCTGCTGGGCGGCCCCTGAGGTCAAGGCCCGGACGCTTGTCTGTGAGGCTCAGGCCGTGGCGAGAAGCCCCTGAGCGCCCCTCCCCGTGGCCGACGGGGCCCCCGCGCCCCCGAGGTCGTCCTCCCCCCGGGGACACAGGGTGCCCTGCCTCGGCCCTCGGACCGCCTGGCCCACGTCCCGAGCATTCCGGGCTCTGCTCCGGGAGAGTGACGGCCGAGCGTCCTCGCCGCGCTGGGCTCCACCCGTTCCTTCGCGCTGGGCTCGGGGACGCGGCTGCCTGGCCGGGCACCTCGGCCTCACCTCGCGCTGTGTCCCCAGCCCCCGGGCCACCGGGGTCGATGGCACGGACGGAGCCAGGGGGTGGGTGCAAGCCCCTGGGTCGAGGCGTTGCCCGGCCTCGTGTGAACCATGAGACTTGAACAAGCTCTTTATCTTTGGGAACCTCAGTTTTCCAACCTGCAAAACGGTTGGGGACATAAACTCATTTTTCAGGCCAATGTGAGGAATCCGTGAGCTTTATGGGTGGGGGCCCGTCCTGAGCTGGGAGCGGAGACGAAGCCACGGCGGAGGGCTTGCCCAGGGAGGCAGGGGCAGGCCGGGCCGGGCGCTGGCGACTCCCACGCCGCCGGCCCCTCTTCCTCACGCCCGCTCATCCCCTCACTCCTATTCTTCGCTTTAAGAAAACGACACGAGGGGAAATCAGGAGACACGTAAGGATTCTAGGGAAGCAGATGAGGTTCCCCGATGGTTCGGCCCCAGTGAATTAACTACTGTGAACATTTTCTGGTCACGGGTTGAAAGCCGGAGCCTCGCCGCTCCCCCGAGGGCTGTCCGCTCCACAGCCAGGAGGTCAGGCCATGGTCGGCGGTTAAGGAGGATTGAAGGCAGACTCGGGAGGGACCGTCCCAGCCGAGAGGGTCAGTGTCCCTGGCTCGGTGACGGAGGGAAGCAGGGGAGGACCGGCCGCTTCCCGACGGAGAGAGAAGGGCCACGGAGAAGGGGCGGCGACATTTGGAGGTGATGGCCCTGCGGGGCTGGCGGGACAGAGGGACCACGTGCAGCCAGAAGCCTGCGTGTGCGAGGGGGCTGCGGGGATGAAAGATGGTGGTGGGCTCGGAAAATGTGTGTGTCAGCAGTGGGCAGACCCCGCCGGCACTCAGCCGCCAGGCAGGAGGCACTCTCAGGGCAGGTGGAGACAGCGCCAAGGAGCCGGGTCGAGCGATAAATCTCTGGCAGGGCCTGTGCGCGCCCCGAAAGCCCCGTCTCGTCCAGCCGCCCCGGGGAGCCGGCACTGTGGGTGCCCCCGCATCCTCCATCATCCCCGCGCCATCCCTGTGTCCCCAGGAATGTCCTTCATCCGGCCCGCAGGGTTCATGTCACCCCATGGAGCGCGGGCTCCGTGCCACTGTACACTTCGGAGAATCATTAGCAGAAATCATTAGCCAGAATACAGCCTCCCCCATAAATCTCCCCTGCACCTGGATCGTTTGTCCGTGCCTAATTTCCATCTCCCGAACTTTATGATTTGTCCCTCGTTTGATGAGAGCTTCTCCCATCAATTGTGCCGTAAGTGCTTGCAGAGAAGGACCCCCCGCGCTGACCCCATCTCAGACGGACGGCTTTGGGCTCCTTGCCCTGCGTGCTGGGGGGAGGCCCCTCCCAGCCCCCTCCTTGGCTTGTCCCCCAGAGGGCAGCTTAGGGACGCGGTGCCCGCAGCCTCCCATCCCCGCGGGGCTGGACGCGAGCGGACGGAGGGAGAGCCGGCCAGGACACGCGGCCCATCTCCGCACCCCCGAGCCCGTTGCTTTCCCGCCCGAGCCTCCACTCCCCGTCGGAGGCACTGGGCTAAGCGCTGCCCGCCGCTCACGGCTACGGCCAGGGTTGAGGTCACTCGTTCACTCACTTGTGCTTTCACACATTCAGCGTCTCGGGGGCTCGTCGGCCCTGGAAGCCCCCCCCCAGGCACCCCTGCACCAGGGCACCAGGCCGCTCTGCGCACAGGCAGGACCCGCAACACTCGGGCCTCGGCGCCTGGTGCCTGCAGACGTGGTCCGGCTCCCAGCTCCACGCCGACGAGCTCTACGACCTTACGCGAGTCGTTTGCCGTCTGCAAGTGTCAGCCCCTCAGCCGTGGGACGCGGCCGGGACGAGCGGCCGTCGGAAGAGCCCCAATACGGAGCAGGCGCTTGGCTCATGGCACCGGCGGCTGTTGCCGTTTTGTGGCCGTGAGGACACAGAGACGGGGGTTTCCTGAGCCATGTAGGGAATTGGAAAATGTGAACGTAAGGAGCGGGGACGCATGGGCCCAAGGGCTTCTGCCCCGGGAGGTGGGGGAGGGACACTGTCTTATTTATTTATTTATTTATTTATTTATTTATTTATTTATTTATTTATTTATTATTTTAAAGATTTATGCGTTTATTTTAGAGCTAGAGGCCCGCGCTCACATGTAGTTGCAAGGGGTGGGAGAAGGAGGGGCAAAGGGGGGAGAGAGAGTCCCAGAAGGATTCCCTGCCGACCCCGGAGCCAACTCCGGGCTTGATCTCAAGGCCCCGGGATCACGACCTGGGCCAAATCAAGAGTGAGCGGCCCAAGGGCCTGAGCCGAGAGCTTCGCCCCAGGAAAGGCGCGTGAGAGGACGAGAGGCCTGGAACTCAGGTTTGCACCCACGTGGGAAGGGAGGCCCTGGTCTGTCCGGCCTGGGGGCCCACGAGGCGCTCGTTTGCTGCCCCGGCGGCGGCCAAGACGGAGAACCCAGGAAATTGGGAAATCTGGCCCGCGGGTCCCTCCCGAGGCAGATCTGCAGATCTGGAAGGCTCCGTGGCCGTGACACAGGTACCTCTGGGTTTGGGGACACAGATTGAGCCCCGTCCGCCCACGGGAGGGGCTGGGAGGCGCCAGGGCGTCCGCGAGCTGGGGCAGGGCTGGAGGCTCGCTCGTGGGGAGGGTGCTGTGAGCCCCACGGGGCCGGGTGGGTGGGTCACGAGGGGGAAGCTGGGGAGGGGACACTGGTTTCATTCTGGCCTGGCCTCCACCTGGAAGGTGGGGCGCTCGGCCACAGGCGGTCACGGCACCTGCGGGGTCGGCCTCCCTCCCGCTGAGGGTGGCCAGGGAGCCCGGTGGTCGGGCGTCCGTCTGGTGGCCCCGGGGAGTCATGCGGCCTCCCTGAGCCGCGGCATGTCCTCCCTTAGAGCCAGGGCCGAGAATCTCACAGACCCCTCGGGTCGACCTCCGGGCTCAGCGCCCGCCCCGATGTGGGCACTGGGGGAGCGGAGGCGTCACCACCCGGAATCCAGCCTCGCTGGCACACACCTGCTTCACTCCCTCCCAGCAAAATCGCAAAGGACGAGACGTTTATGTTTGTTTGAAAGGCAGAGAAGCCGGGATGTAAATCAGCGCAGCGGACACGGCTCCAAGCAGCCAGGTGGTGGCGGAGCTGGGACCAGAGCCCCGGCCTCGCGCCCGTCTCTCAGGGCCACCTGGCCACGGCCGGCCGCCCGGTGTCTGCCCCCAGCGCGTGAATTCCCAGGAGCTGCAAACAAAGAGCCGGGGTTGGGGTTCGGACTCATCAACACTCCCACGGGGGTGACTCACCTGGGAGCCGAGCAAGAGCACAGAGCACCTGCCCCGGCACATTCCCGCCCCCTGACCCGAGGCCCGTGTGCGCAGGGGAGGGAGGGCCCGTGGCGCAGACCGCAGGGGCTGGGGCTGCCGTCCCCGGCCTGGGGGCCCGGACCCCCGGGGACGCCCAGGGTCGCGCCCTCGGTCTGAGAGCGAGAGAGTGAACGTGGACCTGGGGTGGGAGCGGGGCCTGGGGCCCAGGGCCCGGGGGTCACGGGCGGGGAAGCAGCTTGCAGATTTTACAGGTCACATTATCTTTTATGGGCATCCTAAAAAGAATGTCAGGCACTGGAGGGCTTTTTTCCCCTCTCCCTCTCCCTTCCTCTCTCCCTTCCTCTCTCCCTGTCTCTCCCTCCTTCTCTCTCTCCCTCTCCCTCTCTGATTTGCATCAGTGCCGGATTTTTATCGCAGGCCGGACCAGAAGGGCTGGGGGGCCCCAGAGGCGGCAGCCGAGGGCTGGGCCCTGGGGAGCCGGGTGTTGGGGCCCCCACCCCACGAGGCACCAGCAGGAGCGCCCAGTGCGCCCTTCCCTCGCCCGGCGCCTCCGCCGGCAGGACAGCTGGTCCGTCCAGGGGGCTGCTGGCTTCCAGCATCGGCTCCCTGCCTGCTTCTCCCGCTCTGGGGGCCTCGGATCCCCGTGAAGACCCCGACTCTCCTCATCCGTTCCCAGGTGACTCGGTTTCCCCTTGGGGCCATCTTCTGCTGATCCTGCGCCCATGGAGCTCCCCAGAAACCGGTTTTTCGGGCCAGAGGTCCTGCCTAGACGGCCTCACCTCTGCCACCTTTAGAATGGGCTGCTCATACCCCAAAGGCATCGTATGTGGGGCCTGGCGCTTACGCTTAATCTGTCCTGGAGCAGACACGGAGAGATCCGGGGGCAAGGGTGCAGGGCCGGGGGGGAGGGTGCACTTGACCCGAGGAGGGACACTCGGAGGCTCTGGGGTCCCTGTGCGTGGTGGCCACTGGCATTGGTTTTGGGTCCCACCTCCACTACGTGACCTCTCTGAACCTCAGTTTCCCCGTCTGTAAAATGGCAGCGATGATCACAGTCTACTTGGTAGGGTCGTTGGAGGAAGCCACCGAGTTCACAGGGCCTGGCCCCTAGTAAGCGCTCAATAAACGCTAATGATCATAATTAGTGTCCTTATTAGTCAAGCCTGGGTACGTGGGAGCTGCCGTTGCAGAGCCCGGGGACTCCGGGTGAAGGGGACGCGGCCGGTGTGGCTGACGTGGGAGCGAGAGGCCCCAGGTGACGCGGCAGGAAGCACTCGGGGCCATGATACCGGCGGCGGCGGCAAGGAGCAGGGGTGTGACAGCTCTTCCCTCTGAAACGGTTAAGAAAGAGGGGAGACCAGCCAAGAAAGCCAGTGCCGCCCAGGAAAATTAGGCAGTGGGCCTAATGAAACCCAGGCAGCGGGCCAAGTAGGAATGTGACCTTCCTGCCGCCTCCCCTTCGGCCGCCGGGCCGCGCTGGGTGGGCAGGGCCTGGGCCCCCGCGGGCGCTCGGGCGGGAGGTCAGGGCAGAGGGGGCGCGGGGGACCCGGCGAGTCACACGGGGTGTCGGGGCCCCCGGAGACGCCCCAGCACCGCCAGCGTTTCACCCCCGAGGAACAAAGGCCCCTGCGGGGTGAGGGGCTCCGGCAGCGGTGGGGGGCTCCCCGACTCAAGCTGGACTCTGGCTTCAGCACCCCGTCACCTCCCGGCTCTGGGCGGGGCCGGACGAACCCCGAGTCCTCTGGGTGCCCGGCTTCCTCAGGCCCCCGGAGCGCCGCCGGGAGCGCCCCTCACCTGGGCGGGGGACCCGTGTGGACTCGGCTCTGCTGAAGCACAGGGTGGGCCCCTCCCTGGCCTTGCCCACCAGGCCGCTGTCCTGGGGTGGTGCAGGCCTTGTCCCGCGGTTGCGGCCCCCCAGGCGTGGGGCAACAGGAGCTGGGGGGCGGCGCCCCTGCTAGAGAAGCTCCGAGGTTATCTGGGGAGGGGGGCAGATGCCCCGCTGAGCTGGGACGCCCCCCCCCCCCGATGCAGGGCTCCATCCCGGGACTCGGGGATCATGACCTGGGCCGAAGGCAGACGCTCCGGCAACGGAGCCCCCCAGCGCCCCCGCGGCTCGGAGGGTAACGGTCCCCGTGGGCACCGGGCTACAAACACAGGGGGGCGGTCAGTCCTGGGTGCTGCGGGTCGTCAGGGCCCGGAAGGTGCTAGCCACACAGCGGGTGCTCAAGATGCGTGTTGAGGGAGGCTGCGGGGGGCTACGGAGGCGACACCCCGGCTGCGGGTGGCAGGGTAGGAGGTGGGAGAGTAGGGACGAGCCCGGGGTCCGAGGGCACCAGGGCTGGCGGGTGGCTGCGAGAGCGGGCGGGCGTGCGTGGCCGCGCAGGGTGGCTGTCCTCCCCGAGCCGCGGTCCCTGCCGCGTCAAGGGAGAGGATAAAGGACCCACGTGGGGGGCGCCGGGGGCCAGGCGGCAGTGCCTGCAGCCCGCGGGGGCGACGCTGCTGCTGCGGGACGGGCTGCCCCTGCCCGCGGCTTTGCCCGGGAGCACCTCGGGACCACGGCCCGCGCCCCGCCCCAGGCCCGGCCGAGCGCCCCCTTCCTGTCCCCACGCTCCTGAAGGTCGGGCCTTCCCAAGGTTATCTGTGTTTTTCTCTGGATTCTGTGAAGTCGCACAGGTCACACTCTGGGGCTGAAAAGTGTTGCTTTTTATAGCCTTCCCTGCCGGCAAGGAATGCCTGTGGGGCCCGTCCTGGGGAGGCCTGCCCGAGGCCCGGACCCGCAGGCCCCCGGGTGCCACAGGCGCGGGGAGGCTGCCCGAGGAGGACGGGGCTGGGCGCACAGCCGGGAGCGCACGTCCAACGGCGGTGCCGGGGCCAAGCCACCGTGCTCTCGGCCTCAGTCTCCCTGTCTGTGCAGTGGGGCCCCTGGGCTGCGCTTGCCTCGCGTGGCAGTGGTGAAGGGTCACGAGGGGTTGGAGCGAAGGGGGCAGGGGACCCGCGGCCCCTTGCCTGGACCCCGGGAGGGCGACGGGGAGAGGGAGCAGGGACAGGGCGGCAGGCCTCGCCTCACTCGACCCTCCCGGCCTGGGCCTTGGCAGGAGCAGGTGTCCATGCCGGGCTCGCGGAGCTGGGGGCTCCCGGTGGCTCCCCCTGGCCGGGCCAGGCTCAGGCTCGCGCCCCCATCTGTCTCACCCCTGGGTCACCTCTTGGAGCAGCGCCGGTGACTGCTGGCAGCCGAGGGGACCGGGCGGGGCTGCGGCCGTCCTCGTGTCCCCCCCCAGCAGCAGGTGCCCGCGGCTGCCTCACCAGCCCCTGCGCCCCCCGTGTCCCCGGTGTCCCCAGGAAGGGGTCCCGGCTGGGCCGGCGGAGGCCTTGCTCAGCAGCAGCAGGGCTGCCCTTTGCTTCGCTCCCGCCCGTCACCCCTCACCCCACCTCTGCCTCCCCCTCCCTCCCTTCAATCTGGTTCTTATCGGGATGATAACGTTTGGCAATAATAAACCCGACTCCACTTTCTAACAGCTGATTGCCCCACGCCCTGATGCCGCGATACAAAGCCACGTCCAGGACCCCCCCCTCCCGCTCCCCCGCCCCGCGGCCCACGGCTCCACGGCCACGCTCGTCCCGGCCCCTGCGAAGGATGAGGCCTCTCGGCTCTGGACGTGTCCCCGAGCCGCTCCCTTTCCTCCGGGGCCCGCGGCCCGTGCCCAGGACCCACCGCGGGCGTCCACCCATCACGCTCTCCGTGACCACGGGCGACCGCTACCATGTGTGGTCGGCTCTGTGGCGAGTGCTCCAAGCATTTTCTCAATAAAGCTTAAATAATAGGCCTCATTCTCCCAGGTTACTCAGAGGTGAGCAAACTAAAGCTGGGAGGGGTCAAGCGGCTTGCCCAAGACCACGCCTCTGGCTGGGGACGGTCAGGATGCCCACTCGGGCTGCTAGAGCCCAGGGTCCGGACTTTGGGGCGCTCCCTCCCGCCTGGGCTCCGCCAGGTGGAGAACACCTGCCCCGCAGCATCCTGCCTCACGTGCCCCGGGGGAGCCGGCCTTGGGAACCTGCTCCTCTCTCTGCCCCGGGGCCCGGAGTGGCAGGGCCGAGGGTGGGGGTTCCTGCTGCAGCCCTGGGCCAGCTGCCAGGGCCGAGCCGGGGTGCCTGCACCCTGGGAGGACCTTTGTCCCTTTAATAGGTCCTTCTTGGTACAGGACGTCCCAGGGCAGAGGGCGCAGCCCGGGTGCCAGGCCTGGGCAAGCCCTGCCCAGGGCACTCCCCATGCTCTGGGGCTCGGGGAGCACCCACATCTCAGGCGGGCCCTGGTTTCCTTGCCCCCAGGAGCCGGGGCTCCCAGGCATCCCCAGAGCAGGACCGCGGGCTCCCAGGCACGGGGGCCACATGGGCTGCTGCATCCTTCCTAAATATGATTCACAGCAAGACCCTCACCCCCAGAGTTTGCACAGATGCCCCTGGCCCCCGTCTGTTTTCCGTCCCGCGGCCCCTGCTCCCCAGCTGGAGCTGCACCCCCACCCCCACCACACTGGACAGTGCCTGCCGCCCTCCTCCCTGCAGGGTCTTCAGGGCCCTGCTCCTAGACGCCCCCCACAAGGCCTTTGGGTCTCCCGCAGCCCCGACGATCTCCTCCCCCTTCACCCCTCCCCGCCCCCTCCCCAAAGTACTAATGGAGACCCCTGTGCTGACGGAGGCCCCCTGTGTGATGTCCCCATGTCCCTGCATCCTGCTCTCTGCAGGGAGGGGGGAGGAAGAGCATTAACGCGGCCCAGGCTTGAAGGGGAGGGACATGGCCTCATTCATTCCTGGGGCTGTTGTGTAAATAGCACGAGCCCCTCCCCCCCTCGTCCCAACCCAGGGTCCCTGGGTCCCCAGGTCCTAGTCCCCAGGGCACTTGCTCCAGGCTCAGCCCTGCTGTGAGCTCATAGTAGACGCTCAGAAAGTACTGGATAAAGAAGGAAGCGAATGAATGAGCAACGACTGTGGACTCGCCTCATTTTCTCTCCTGGAATCTAAGCTTCTTGAGGGCAGGGACCAGGTGGCCTTAGGTCAGGAAAAGCAGGTGTTGCCGGGAGCTTAGAGGAGAGACAGGTACCTGAGGCTGGGGGGGGGGGGGCAGGAGGCGGCGGGGAGGAGGAGGGGACAAGGTGACAGAGGGGCCGCAGCAGGTGGGACCTCGTGAGACCCATCGGCCCGGCCCCGGGAGCCCCCGCGGGCTTGGTTCACGTCGCCGTGGGTCAGCAGGTCAGCAGGGCCACAGCAGCGGGGGGCCAGCACCTGTGGCCCGTTCGGTGGCCCCAGCGCCCAGAGGCCGGGGCCCCCAGGCCTTAGCTCGGGGTCACTCGGGGCTCGGTCGCCTCGTGTCCAGCTTCTCGATGGGCACAAGGCCCAGCGCCAGGGCCGGGCTGCGTCCAGTTGGAGAGGGAGCCCCGCAGGAAGCTGGGTCCAGGTCTCAGGCCAGGGGGCCCCTCCACCCCCGGAGCAAGGGAGGGTGCTGGGCGTCCAGGGCGGGGACACCTCGGGCCACAGGTGGGAGGGCGGAGTGGATCCGGCGAGACCAGGGCACGGGAATGGATCGGAACCGGGGGCTGAGGATGAAGGGGATCCTGCCAGGAAATGGGGGGCGGGGCGCAGGCAGAGGGCCAGGCTGGGGGGGGAGACAGGGTGCCGAGCCGACATACAAGGGACCAGGGGCGCGGCGGCTGTGAGCCCGAGGCCCGGACCCCGATGGGCCCACGCTCTGCCGCCAGGGACCGCCGCCAGCCAGCGCGCCGTGCCGGGCCTCAGTTTCCCCCTCTGTGAAATGGGATGAGGGGAGCCCAACGTGGCTGGGACGCTTTGGTGCAGCGCGTGGGGCGGCCCCTCAGCTCAGCCAGCGCCAGGGAGACTGAGGACCCGCTCCCTCGCCCCTGGGGTGCAGGGGGGACGGAGCCCGGGAGCCAGGTCCTGCCCTTGCCTGTCCTCGGGGCACCCAGACACAGCTGCCCCAACGAGGGCCCGGGGGACCTGGGGACAAGGAAAGAGCAACAAGCCCCAGCCCAGTGTTTTTGGTTCTGGTCCTGAACAAAGCCGTCCCGGGCTGGTTGCTGAGCAAACACTGCAGGAGGCGGGCCCAGGGCTGACGCAGGCTGGGTGTGCTCAGGCTACGGGCGTCTGCCACCCTGGGACCCCGGGTGCCCCGCCCGCCACCTGTGGGAGGACCCTTCAGGGGCTGGGGTCCCAGGGAGTCCTGGCCGCAGACACGCCCGGCCGCCCCCCCCTCACCGGGACAACAGGGGGGTTTTGCTCTGGACTCTGGGGTTTCTGTGATGGGACTTTTGGGGCTAGAACTGGGCCAGGCCTGAGCGAAGCAGAAGGTTGATCACCCCACGGGGGTGCAGGAATTGGGAGTCCACGGGGAAGATTTCTCGGAGATGATGACACTCACGGCACCCGCTGCTTCCACTGCCGCCACCACCTACCGAGTGGTTGGCACCGTGAGGCCCATTTTAGAGCCGGGAGGATGGAGGCTCAGAAGCTGACCCCGTGAGGCCGCGCGGCCAGGTCACCCCGGGGTGTTCCCACAGCCCTGGGTCCCCGTCCTCTCCCACCCACCCGCAGACTGACCTCGGCCAAGGCCAAGAGAGCTGGAGGGAGCCCCGTGCCCTGGTGGCTGCCCGGCGCCCCTGCCCGGCAGCACTGGGAGGCCCCAGCCCTGAGCAACACGCACCAGCTGGTTTGGGGCCATGAGATGCTCCTGGCTAATCTGAAGGGCCCCAAACTTGCCCCAGACGTGGAGGGTCCACGTGGGCCTGGACTCCTGGACTCCAGCTCCCTGGGGGCCCGCTGCCGAGTCAGCCTCAGGCTTGCTCAGCGGGACAGTCCCACTCAGGGTCCCGCCTCACTGGGCCCCAGAACCCCAGCTCCCACGGGTTCGGGGAACCTGCACCCCCTCGCCTGCGCGGGGTGGGCCTGGGGCTGCCCGCGCGGCCCCCTCCTCTCCGTCCCCTCCGCCTGGCAGGGAGGGCGCTGGCGCTCGCTCGGGGGGTCTGTTTGAGGTTTCCTCCAGCGGCTGGTGGCGGCGGGTACAGCTCACTAATTAATTAGCGCTTAAGTACTTAGCATCCTCCTGCATCGTGTCAAACGAGGATTTGAGTCTTAATTCCCTGTGTAGGTAACGGTGGGAATGTGCCTGGGAGAGCGGTCAGGACTCAGCACAAGCTTCCCCTCGCTCGCGTGCCAGCTGGGGACACGGGGGCAGCGGACGCAGGGAGCGCGGGGGGCAGAAAGCCGGGCAGGCCCACCCGCGCCCCGCACCCCGCCCGGCAGAGAGCGCGGCGCGGCGGCGGCCACACGGCGGGGGCATCGCGTGACCTCCCTGGCTGTCGCTTTGCGTGGACAGAGGTGGTGAGCGAGGGACCCGCCTGGGGCGCCCCCGCGGAGATGCGAGAGCGATTGCGGGCCGCGGGCATGTGGGGCCCCGAACCCAGCTCTCCGCCTCCGTGTCCCCAGTGTCTCCCGCCAGACGCTCGCCCCGGCGCCCTGCGGGGCAGGCCCAGCACGTCCTGCGGCCCCAGCCTCGGTGGGAGCCCAGCAGGATGTGGCTGCTGACCGGCGGCCTCCGAGGGGAGGCTCAGGGCCTCGGGGAGAGGCCGTGCACCCCCGCCCTCAGCTCAGGGCTGAGCCCCACTCTGCTGGGTGCTGGCCGGGCCCCAGGACGGGCTGAGAGCAGGCAGGGGGCCGCCCCCTTCTCGCTCAGCTGGGCCCACAGGACCCGCCTGGAGAGGTGGTCGGTCCCTTGGCTGCTGGGGCGCTGGGTGGGCCCCCCCAGGCGGCGTCAGGCCGTGGGGACGAGGCGTGTCGTGGAGTCCTCGTCAGGGGGCCGCAGGGCCGGCAAAGCCAGAGCCGCTCCTTCTTTTCCAGACTCTTGTCATGTGTTTGCTGTCCCTCGGCTCCACGGGGCAGGGCCAGGCCCGGGGCTGGTGTTCGCTGCCTGCCGCCACATGCTGGCCTCCAGCACGGCCCCCGCTAGGCCCCGGAGAGGGTCCCCGGCGGCACCCGGGTGCAGGTTGGGGTGGGCTGGCAGGCACAGCGGGGGCGGGCGGCCCAGGAGGACGAGACGCTGAGCCCGGGCTCTGGGTTGGCCGCCTGGCCCCGCTCCTGACCCGCAGGAAGCCCACAACCTCTCTGAGCTTCGGTTTTCGGTCCCGCAGGGGCTGAGAGCTCCGTGCGTAGAGAGCGGGTCACATGACCTCAGGGACTCTGCTATTTGGGGGACCGAAACGGGCTGCCGGTCCTGCCGAAGCCTCTGTCCGCCACGGAGGACTTTACCGGCCGAGATGCAAACGCAGCCGCACCCGCCGTGGTCCTCACACCGGGTTTCCTGCTCCGTGAACATCCGAGCCGTCTCCGCAGGCCCCACTGCGTGCCCGGCATCGTGCTGAGCACCGGGCCCTCCGCCCCTTCTCGTGGGTGACGAGACCTGGGAGCCGCGCTTCAGTCTCTCGCCCCAGTTCTTCGCCTGCTAAGAGGCGCGGCCGAGATTCAAACCCGGGTCAGCCGCAACGGGCACAGGGCGAATGTTTGCTGAGTGAATAAGCGAGCGGGTGGGCACGTGGGGCAGGAGGCTGTTGGTCAGAGGGTAACGAGTGGGCTCCTGTTTTCAATGAAGCTGTAAAGGTCGGGGGCGGCCGTGTTACCTCCAGGCGTCACCTGTTACTGCGCGGAGTCCGGAAGTTTAAGGGAAGAAAAGGGAAAGCCCCGGCCTGAAGGGAGGGTCCAGCCAGGGCCAGGCCGGGTCCTGCCTCACCTGGAGCAGCTGCTCCGGGCCAGGCGCTGGGACGGGCTCAGGGTGCCTCCGGCCCCCACAGGAGGGCCTCGTGGGGGGACCACGTCGGGGGCCGCAGGGCGCTGAGACACGGGACACTCGCGAGCCGTGCTGCGTGGACTCAGGCCGGGCCTGGTGGCACCCGCGCTCCGCTCCTCAAGCGGCAGGATAGCTCGTGTCCCCTGCACCATCCCCGAGGCCAATGGCCAGGACCTCACGGGCCTTATCTCCCTGGGCCCCCAAACAGCCCTGCTCGGCCGCAAAGCGGAGGCTGGGAGGTCACCTTGCCCAAGGTCAAACCGCTAGTAAGGCGCGGACCTGGGATTCGGCCCGGGGGTCTGAGGTCTGGGGGGCTCTGCTGCCTGGCAAGCCCCGCCCCGAGCTGGGCCAGCCCCCCGCAGCCCTGTGTCACGCATCTCCGAGCACAGGACAAGTGGGGGGGGGCAGAGGCGGGTGCCCAGGGGTGCTGGGGTCCTACCTGCGAGGGAGGGAAGGGGCTGCAGAGCCGCAAGCGCCTGGGAACTCCCGGCTCCGAGGTACGAGCAGCCTGGCCAGCCTCTCCGAAGGCTCCGCACTGTCCCTGCAGGAGCCAACTCATGTATTTTAAGGGAAAAAAAAAATCATTAAAGAAGTTAGGACGACGGAGAGGCCGTAAATGTAAAATATCGGTGGTTCGACAGTGTGTCCCCAGCAGCCGCAGGCACGGTTCATCCTCACAGAACAGACCACGGTCCAGGAAGTAAATCATTCTGTTTTCCCGGGATGGCTCCTCCGAACCTTCCCAGGACGTCTGCCCCAAACCTGAACCTGCCCACCTGCTCACCTGCCGCGGCCCTGACGGCCGCAGGTGCACCTGCCAGGGACAGGATGCAGGGTGGGAGATGGAGGGAGCTGCACCCCGTGGGGGCCGCGGCCCCGTCAGGCACGGGTGCCCGGGAGACCCCGTCTGCACCCCCGATGTTGGCTGTGGGCGATCGCGACCATAATGCCACGGGTACTTCCCCGCCTGGGCACTCCAGGGTGTCCTCTCCTCTGTGGCCTGGGCCCCGTAGTGGAGGATGTGCCACCACCCGACAACCGGGTCCCCCCGCTCCCCTCTCTGGAGGAGCCATAGAGAGAACCAAATGCGCGGACTGGAAGGTGCTGCCCCCCCACCCCCCCACCCCCACCCCCACCCCGGCCCTGGCAGCTCCGATCGCACTGCGGCCCAGGCCCCGACCCTGCCGATGAGCCACAGGCTGCGAGGCTGCAGGGAGGATCCCCAGGGCCCCACCGAGCCCCCAGCCCCCACATCCAGGGTGACTTCCAACAAACCACCTGACCCCCGCCCCCCTTCCCGGCTGGGAGACAGGGAGGGTGACATTGAGCGCTGGCTCTGGGGCGTCCTAAGGGTTAACTAATTAATGGTTGGAAAGTGCTTTGAAAAAATAAAGTGCTGGATAATGGGAAGGGCAATTATGTTGGGAGAAACTCCTAATTTGGCTGGAATTGATGTTAATGATAAAGTATCTGAAACATGTAGCAAGCAAGCGTGATTGTATTTTATATGACAGAGAGAGACACTCACACGCAGGGGACACGGAGAGCAGTTAATTTGGTTAAATAAAGTGAAAGATAAAAGGCACGCGGACGCCACAGAACTCGCTGTTTATCTGGACTTGGTGAACACTTCGGAATCGGCTCGGGCCCTTTGGCTCTTATTTATTTGTTTGTGATTGACACAAATGGGGAAGCGCCGGGCTTCCTGCTCGAAAAGCGGCCGTGGGGAGCAGGCTGTGGTTCGGGGCCTCGGCACAGGTGCCGGCGCCCCAGGAAGGAGCCCAAGTCTCCGCCGAGCTGAGGGTCAGGGAGGCTGAGGACGCCCCCCCCCTCCCGGAGGCAGAGGCCTCGCCCACCAGAGCCGGGGGGCCTGCGAGGGTCCCCTGCGCACTCCCTTACCTCCCGGAGGGAGAAACCGAGCCCCAAAGGGTAAAGACTGTTCGTCGCCCTAGGAACCAACATTTCGGGCCCTCCCGTCCGCCAGGCCCCGCGGCGAGGAGCTGGGACACCGTCCTCGAGTGGGGACCCCCACGGCCACCTATGGGGGTGACACGGAAGCTCGGGGAGGTGGAGCAGCGCTCAAGGTCGCACGGGGGCGCGGGCAGGGCATGGGGCCCAGTGCCGACCGCCCTGGAGAGCCCCGCGGTGCGACTTTTGGACTAGGAGCGTCGGGCGCCGGCCTCCCACGGCGCCGCTCACCTGGGCCCCGTCTGCTTCAGCAGGAACCCGGACAAGGAAGTGGGGAGACTCACACCCGCGGCGAGGAGGAGCGCCAGGCCCTCCGGCCGGGACCCCAGGGGCACGGTTGAGCCTCGTTCTGTGCCAGGGAGGACAGCACGAGGTTGCCCCAGGGAAGAGCAGGAGACTCGGTTTCCGGAAGGTCTGTGAGGTCCCCGCAGGTCCAGATTAGTATTCAGTATTTATAATATTTCCATAATGGTAAAACAAAAGAAAACAAGCAGAGAGAATGCATTTTTAATCACCAATCATTTCTCTTTGTTTGTTGTGAATGAACAGCGAGGTGAAATAGTATTTCATAATCACCCCATTCGAATTTTCCTCCCCTCCAAGCACCGAGAAATCTCTAAATAAAATAAATAAACAGCCAAGGCCTTAAAATAAATTCCAGAGGGCAGAGTGCTACGTGTGGGTTATCACAGCTGTGGGGAGGCAGGGGCGGGAGGTGGGGCAGGAAGGACAAAGGGACAGGGCCCGGTCCTCCGTCCTCGGTCCTCGGTCCTCGGGTTACCTGGGCCCAGGCGCTGCCCCAGGCTACCCACCGGCAGGCCAAGAAGAGCAGAGCCCTGGTTTGAAGACCCAGGGAATGGGGTGGAGCTGGAGCACACGCTCCACCCTTCATGGACTCTATTCTCCCAGAATTTTCTGCTCTTCACTCTCTCACTCCTCGTCCTCTCACCTGCCCCCTTGGAGGGGACACTGTCCCTCTGAAAAGCCTACCCACCCAAAGAGTCCTCTCCGTATCATGTCCACTGTCCCCTGAGCTAGTCCAACTCTCTCAATTGATAGAGGAGGAAACCATAGGGAGGGAAGAAAGAATGGAGGGACGCATCCGAGATCCCCCAGGACGCTGGGGGCACAGCTGGACCTGGAACGCTGGGGGCTTGACTCCCTGACAGGCCAAGCCTCATGCACTCACATCACCCTCCAGGTGTCTTGCAGAAGCCTCCTGTGCCACTGAGCTTTCTCCACAGGCTTTTCCTGGTATTTTGTTTTGTGCATCACAGCATCCCCAGACCCTCAGGTTCTAGCAAGGTTCCTGGTGTATGGGGGCGCTCACCCAATGTTTGTAAGATATAAGGATCAGTGAATGGACGGATGGGTGGATAAGGGGGTGAATGGGTGGGTAGAAGGGTGGAGGGATGAGTGGACAGAGGGGTGGATGGATGGATGGATGGATGGATGGAGGGATAGATGGATGGGTGGACGGAGGGGTGGATGGATGATGGATGGATGGAGAGATGGATGGATGGAGGGATGAGTGAATGGATGGGTGGATGGAGGGATAGATGGATGATGGATGGACAGATGGAGGGAAAGATGGATGAGTGGGCGGAGGGGTGGATGGATGGATGGATGGATGGAGAGATGGAAGGATGGATGAGTGGGCAGAGGGATGGATGGATGGATGGAGGGATAGATGGATGGGTGGACGGAGGGGGGGTGGATGATGGATGGATGATGGATGGACGGATGGAGGGAAAGATGGATGAGTGGGCAGAGGGATGGATGGATGATGGATGGATGGATGGAGGGAAAGATGGATGAGTGGGCGGAGGGGTGGATGGATGGATGGAGGGATAGATGGAAGGATGGAGGGATACATGGATGGGTGGACGGAGGGGTGGATGGATGATGGATGGACGGATGGAGGGAAAGATGGATGAGTGGGCAGAGGGATGGATGGATGGATGGATGGATGGATGGAGGGATAGATGGATTGGTGGACGGATGGATGGACAGATGAGTGATGGATGGACGAATAGAGGCTAAGGCTGGTTTGGTCCCCTCACTGGCCACCAGCTTATCACCAGATAGGTGAGCCCGTCACAGTGTAGTTCACTTAACCTCTGGGGTCTCCAACAGTCTCCTGAAGGACCCCAGAATAAAATCACCTTCTAGCAAGTCAGACCCCTTCCAGGTAGAAATTTGAGGCAGGGCTCTGCGGCCCGGAAGGCCTTGCTTTCAGGTGAGTCAATGGTAAGGAGCACTGGTCAGGGGTCAGAGGACCAGGGCTCTGCTCTCCTTCTGCCATGAACCTGCGCGCAGTCTCTCTAGCCTCGTTGCCTCCTCTGACATGGTCTCTAGTAAACGTTCTGGGCTCAGAGTCTGGTCCCGTGGGTGCAGACAACTCCTCGAACTTGGAAGCGCTCTGGGCCTGCAGCTCCTCTTCTGTAGTCTGGGCAGCCGCCTCCCGCCCCGCCCCCCGCTGTTTGGGGGAGCCACTTAGGCCTTTCCCCTGCTCAGCGTTGGAATGGGGGTAGCTCAGAGCAGGGCTGTTCTGGCCACAGCCGAGGCCCTCACTCCCTCTGAATCCTATTGAAAAAATAATAAAAAGGTAATTACTTTGTCATTACTGAACACTGGTTTGTCTCTTTTTTTTTTTTCTTGAGCCATGACCATAAATAACCAGCCCATTACCCTTCAGAGTGGACACACATATCCATACAGGACCTGCCTCCTAAGTGCTGGCTCCCCCCGCCACCGGCCCCGGCACATACCGCACAGCCACACACGTGTCCATCCACACGGGGATGCCGCTCGTTCGCCAGACGTTCTCTAAGCATTTTGCTAGATTCTGGGAGTAAAACGACAGCCGCTGTGCAGGATTCCAGGCTCAGGGCCCTGCAGGAATTGTCTCCAGTGATTCTTCTGACGATGCTGGGAGGCAGCTGCTGGTTCTGTTGCCGTTTCACAGACGGGTGCTACGAGCGGAGGCCAGGCCCTGCCCGAGGCCATGCTGCCAGCGCACAGTCAGCTAGTCGGTGGCAGAGCTGGGATTCGAACCCACTTACCCAGCTCAGAAATCCACGCCCCAATACACCCATTATTTAAAAACCACGCACACACCTAGTCTGCTGCGGGAAGTTAGTTATACCAGTGTGCTAAGCGCCAGGACAGGGGAAGCAAGGGGGCTGTGGGAGCCCGAATAGCAGCATCCGAGCCAGTTTTGGGGAGGAAGACCTCAGGGAGGGCTCCCTGGAAGAGGTGGTATCTGCTGTGGTCTCGACAGGCGAGAGGGCGGAAGACAAGCCAAGAAAGGGGACAGAGGCCTTCGGACAAAGGCCTGGCGGGTCCCTACGCGCCCCCTGCGCCCGAGCAGAGGGTGTGCAGGTGCACAGCCGGGAACTGGAGAGGTGAGGCTGGAGAGGCGGGCGGGCCTCGCTCACATCCGGGCCAGGCTGGCACGGCGGGCGCCCTCCCCTCCCGGCAGCGACCTGGCACGCCTGTCCGCGCGACACTAGGGCACCTCCTCCCAAGAAGGGCCCTTCCTCGCCTCCCGATGCCCCGCCCTCGAGCCCCCGGCGGCGGTGCTGGCACCTGCGGAGGGCCCGTCGGGCAGCCCGGCCACCTCCGCAGTCTCGGAGCAGGTCCTCGCGGCCCTCCGCCTCTGCTCCCAGAGCCCCGGGCTCCCCCGGGCACGGCCCGGGCTCTGAGCTCCCCCGGGAGCCTGGCAGAGGCTCTGAGCACAGGCGGGCCCCCCTCCTCTTCTCCATCACCGGGGTCCCTGGCTGTCGGGCCCCGGAGCCAGGCCGCCCCTCCCCGCCAGGCTCAGGAGGCGGCAGCTGTCCCCGCGGAGCCTGGGGTAAGAGGTGACGTCAGCCCGTCACCCTGCCCTCCACCTGGCCGGTTCTCCGCGTTGGGCGGCTGCCGGTCCTCCAGTGTGCAAACAGGCGCAGCCAGGCCTCCAGGTCCTCCAGGACCAAAGCCTCCCTCAAGGCCCCCTGGGCCCACGCCTGTGGGCACCTCACGCTGCAGAGGGAGTCGGGCACGTGCCTCCCCGTGAGCCACACACGTCACTCCCAGCCACACCCCCCCCCATCGCCCGCCCGCTGGGGGCCCAAAAGTGTGCCCGGTGGGTTTCATTTCAATTCATTCTTCTAATTTTTTGGAATCCAATTCACACCCAAACACAGGACTCTCTGATCACGGGTGTTATTTTTTTTTTTTTCCTGCATTGTATTTATATTTGTATTTCTCTGTGTTCCCTCAACTGCTAGCACGGAATGTGAATTACCCTTTTCTTCTGAAATTTAAGTTAGATGGTCCAGAGGGTATTAACACTGAAAAGGGCCATGGAGATCGGAGACCCCGGGACCAGAAAAATGTTTCCTAAAAGGGAAAGAATTAGTCACCTGCAATTCTCATCCTGAGCAGGCAAGAGTAAACACAAATCCACCCCCCTCCCCACCCAAAAAAGTGAGTGAACTAGAACGAACTAGAAAGAGGAGGCTTGCACGGAGCTGAGCGAGAGCCCAGGTGGGGAAAAGGAAAGCAGGTACAAAGTATGGATCCTGAGCTTGGAAAACAGATAGTATTTATGGCACAGAAATCCCCAAGGCTCTGCTGTCGAGAGGTTTCTGGAAGGTGTGGGCGCTGAGAGGTAGGAGGGAGCGGAGCTCATCTCTGTCGAGGCTCAAACACTGAGACAGACCCCACCCTCCACCCCCAGCACTGGGGGGATGCCCGAGAAGCCCCTGAAGGACCCAGACCCGCGCCGGAGCGGGAGCTGGAGGCCGGGAGCCGGGTGAGGCTGTGGGCCCCGGGGCCATGCAGGCCTGGAGACAGCCCCTGCCTGTGGCCGGCAAGGCTCTGCTGAGGACCCATTCCTAGGGTCACAGGCACTTTCACCCATTAAATTAACAGGGGTTAAAAATTAATTAATTAATTAATTAACAGGGGTTAAGAAAAAAGGGAGAGAGAGAGAGAGGGGATACCGAGGCTGGAGCGCTTGCCGGGACGCACGGCAGGGGGACAGCAGAGCACAGCCTTCCCGGGCAGGGGCCGCGGGCACCAAGAGCTTGCAGGTGTAGACAGTCAGGAAGGCGCACGATTCTCTCTGGACCAGGATGTTCACTAGGGGTCTTCAAAACAAGGGAAAGTACTGGAAATGAGTCAGACGTCCAAAATTTTCCCAGTGAACTAGGACAAACCCCATCACCCAGCCATCAAGAATCCCGGCACGCGGGGAGAGCCGATGGCGTGAGAAAGTGTCGGTGCTGCACGCACGTGCTAGCGGAGACGACGGCGACCACGACGCTCGGCCTGGTCCCGAGTTTATAAAACAAAACCCAGCGAAAGATAACAAACAAACAACCCTAGACTGGCAGGAAGTTCACCAGAACATCACCAGTGATCCTTCGTGGCGGGCGGGATGACGGGTGACGCAGGTTTTCTCCTTCCTGTTTATCTGTATTTTGTGACTTTCCTACGCTGAAGATGCGTCCCCCACGAGGGGCCAGAAACAATGACCTTGTACTTCGCAAAAAGGATGAAGACCCTCGGAGGGTTGAAGGGTTTGTCAGGTTCAGCATCTTGATGGGATTGAGGATCAGGCCTGGCTCTGGGGACGGGGCGCCGCTCCCATCCTCCCTTCCAGGACTCCCGAGAGAGGCGTTCGTAAATAAAAGAAATGCACTCAGCTTTTTTTTTTTTTTTTAATTACAACTTGCCCAGTAATCACCATAATCACTTATCTCGGGCGTTTGTTTAATTATTCAGTCACTAAGCATCTACTGAGCACCTACTGTGATGCCAGCACCAGGCCAGGCCCGGGACCAGCGAACCGACCTCGTCCACGGAGGTCAAGGCCAGGAGCCGCTTAGGAGAAAGGGAGGCGGAGCGCATGGTGGATAGTTTGTTCATTTAAAAGCCATCACTCTTTGCCAGCACTTATTGAGTGCTTACTGCATACATACAAAATCTGGTGCTCGGTCCTGTGATCTCTTTGGTTCCTTTTTCTCGTCTTTTACAATATTGAGATAAAACTGACGGTTAAAGGACGGGTCTGTGCTCCTTCTCCTCCCCTCGTCTCCCAACATTCAGATCTCAGCTCTGGGAGCTCAGAGGAAGAATCCCTGTGTCACGTCCTGGCCCAAGCGTGAAGAGCGTGGTTCAGGCGGCCACCCCCTTGGAGGTCACTCAGCGTTGCTTCCCTCCTCCGTGTAATGGGCAGATGCCGTATCCCCCTCACCACAGTGGTCCCGAGGGTCTAAGGAGACGACACTGCCTCGTGAGGGCCACACAGATGGCTCGTCCTGCCTCCCCCCTGCCTCCGGAGGCTCCTCGTGGGGCCACAGTCTGCCAGAACCAGCTGTGGGTCCCCACTGTCCCCCTGGCCTAACGTCAAGCAGTGTGGAAACTCGGCAAAGCCCCCGGGGTCAACCCGGCGACTCCCCGGAACTCCTGGGTTGTGTAGCTCCCCCTGCTTCCCCCAAACCTTGTCCGGGAACTCGGCAGCCCTTCCCTTGCAGCACAGGCCCCTTGGAGAAGGGGCCACGAGGCCTCTCTTGATTCAGTGCCCGACTCCCAGCGGGTGAAGGGTGGCCAGGGCCAGGCCCCGTGAAGGTGCTCAGGACACGAGGGGACACAGGACAGAGTCCCTGCCCCCAAGGAGCTCCTGTTCTAGCAAGGGCACCTGGACAGGAAGCGTGGAAACAAGTGAATTAGCAAAATCATTGCAAACAGTGCAACAGGGTAACGGGAGAGAGAAGGCTGGAGGGTTCGGGAGAGCCTCGGACGGAGGGCCGCGGGGAAGCGGGCGCCGTGGGCCTTCCGGGCAGAGGCCCCGAGGAAGGACGGGCTTCGTCCAGGACAAGAGGCCAGTGTGTCGGGACGGTGTGACTGCCGGAGGTCCAGCGCCGGGCCTTGCTGAGCGGGGACAGGCGTTTGTGTTTTATTCTAAGGAAAGCTTAGGAAGCCATAAAATGAAGCAAGTGAGGAAAAGAGCGTGTAACTTCCACGTGGGCAAGGGGCGCGGGGCGGGGGCAAGACGGCGAGAGGCTCGGCTCCTTCTCGGGCCTGCGGTTCTCTCCCAGCCCTTTGCTCTGTTTGCAACACAAGTTTTGGCAACCACAACATTTTGGGCGCCTGGGTGGCTCAGTCGGTGAAGCATCTGTCCCCGGCTCAGGTCAGAGCCCCGAGCCCGTGAGGACCCCCGCTCAGCGAGGGCATCTCCTTCTCCCTCTCCCTCTGTCACCCCCCACCCCGCTGCACCCGCTTTCTCAAATAAATAAAAAAAATCTTTAAAGAGAATAAAAATAGAACACAATTTTTGCTTGAGTTGGGGGAGTGGGGATTGGGAAAGGCAGAGGAAGCACCCCTGTTCACCTCGCCCCAAAGTCCTCGCCGCTTGCCCCATCTTGCCCCTGTTTCCAGCCCCGCCCCCCGGAGTTTCCTCCAGAGGAGACAGAAGGGCTCCCTGGACGATGGGAGGATCCTGAAGTGTCGGAGGAAGAATGGAGGGAAGAACAAATGTCTTCATGAAAGTTTGGTGCTGGGGACGCGGCTGCGGGGGCAGAGCCTTCCAGGGCAAGGCGGGAAGGGACCGCCGGCTCCTTTGTGTCTTCCCCGCTCCTGCTGAAGGACGCCTGTGTGCGGGACTCCTCCTGCGGCACGTCCCGGAGGAAGGAAAGGACAGAGGGGAGGAAGCAAGGGAGAGAGGACAGGAAGAAATGAGAAGTAGAGGGAGCACCGGATGTCCCAAGGAGCAATGACAATTACTGGCATTTATCGATCACTCGCTTGGCTCAGGCACTTTCCCTACATTAACTCATTTTAGCCTCTCGACAAGCCCACGCAGTAGTTCTCTTATTATCCCCATTTTACGGTTGAGGCAACTGAGGCACAGAGGGGTCAAATGCCTTACTCAAGGTCACCCCGCTGGTGAGTAGCTGGGGTCTGACCCCAAAGCACAAGCTGTGAGCCACTTCTTTATACAGCCCCGGGAG
The DNA here is from genome assembly GCF_018345385.1 of Vulpes lagopus. Classification (NCBI taxonomy): domain Eukaryota; kingdom Metazoa; phylum Chordata; class Mammalia; order Carnivora; family Canidae; genus Vulpes; species Vulpes lagopus. The sequence goes on from NC_054831.1 coordinate 134,334,333, forward strand.
TGGAATCGACCTCACATCAAAAGCTAGAAAACCTCCCTCCCTGCTCCTCAGGTCATTACCCTCACCGTGCCTCAGTTTCTCCTTCTGCAGAATGGCAGGATTGGGCTTCGGATCTTTAGGGCCGTGTGTTCTGCTGAGTCACAAGGGTCTCATGCACAATAGGCCAGCAAGCCGACTCCTGGAACTGAGGACTTGGACCTGATTTGAGGGTGCGGGGTGGTGAGGGAGAGCAATGGGTCAGTGCTCCGGGAGGACTGTTAGTTATGGATGCGTTGCTGCTTCCTGTTAGTTACAGGGATAAAGCTGAGAGAAAAGTCTCTGAACCTGAGAGGCGTGTCTCACCCCCAAATCTGGCCATCCTGTGCCGACAAATCCCAAACATGGGATTCTCGGACCCATTCCATGCGGTAAGGAGACGAGCTGTATCCTTGAGTTGTTTTATTTTCTCAGCTAGTGTAACAGGTAGAGATCACTCAGCGGCTGTAGGATGAGGGGCGGCCCGGTGGCTCTATTAGGGGACAGGGCAAATCCTGGCCACCTCAGGGCCAGCGGGCCTCGGAGTCCCCAGTCTCTATGCATTTACCAATTAGCTTCCAGCTTAAGGCAGGGCATGGAATGCATCCCAGTGGATGTCTGTCTTGGCCAATTACCATCCAGGGCTTCTGGAAACTTCTGGTCTGGAGAAGCTTTGCCCAAACCTTGCTGATTACATCCCAAAGTCTGCTAGCCCACAACAACGTCTCCCAGCCCGTGGCGTTTCCTCTCCGTTTGCTGCATCCGGTTGGACACTTCTCCAAACTGGGGGTCATACTTTTTGTATTCCTTCATGCGACCCATCGTTTAGCTGCTTCGCTGACTTACTGCGGTCAGTTTTTCACTTCTCTCGCCATCCGAGTGTTTACCCGTTTCTCTCCCCGACTGACGTTATTTCCGTCACGTCCTTGTTAGAGAAGGAAAAACAGGTACAGCGACTAGCTCAGTCCTGGGACAGGGGTGGCCTGGCAGGGAAAGGCAGGACCAGAGCCACCGCGCCAGGACAGCAGCTGACCTCCAGGTCACCTGGGATGCGGGCAGTGGGGACAAAGGGACGGATGAGGGGGGCTCCTCTAGGGCAGTTCCAATGTCCCCCGCCTTCGGAGAGGCCTTTCTCCGTCACCTGGGAGGGATAAATTAGGTCTCCCAAAACGCGTTACCCTATTGCCTTATTTTCTTCACGGCCCCTTTCACTCTCTGAAATAACATTATTCATTTGTTTTAATGCTCATTGCCTTCACCCCCCCCCCCCCCAGGTTCATTCTTCGCGGCCTATCTTCCATCTCGCTCACTTGAGGGTTTATTCCTTGCACAATGGGCTGGATGAAGGACTCCCTTGCACCGAGTAAGATATCACACGGTGAGAACAGCACGTTCCTCCGGCTTCGACCATCCCAACATTCTAACTTGCAGAAAAGAGCTGGGTCTTCAGTGGGAAAGCGGGAGCAGACCGGCTGTCGGGGATCAGAACAGGTGAAAAGTAACCCGCTCCCGGCCCGGCCCCTGCTCCCCCCGCCTCGCCCCGCTGTGCCCGGGGCCTGGGAGCTGCCGCGCGGCCGAGGCTCCCCGCAGGCCCCGCCGCGCGCCCCGGCCCAGCTGGGCCCCGCGGGGGGTGCGGGGAAGCCGCGAGCGCAGGTCGGGGGCGCGAGGGCGGAGCGCGGCCCGGGCCCGCGATCCGGCCCGGGTTTTGCGTGCCGCCCGCTCGCCCGCCCGGCCGCGGAGAATTCCATAATCACAGCGGGCGAGAGCGGAGACTGGGAGCGAAAAATCCGGGATCCGGCAACTTTGGGCAGCGCATGCGCGCCCGCGGCGCTCCATCCCAAACACACACACATTTTTCCCCCGGACTTGGAAAGTCACCCAAAGCCGCCCCAAGTGCAGGTAAGAGACTCGGCGCTGCCTCCGCCGCGGGCCCCCCGCGCCCCCGCCCCCGGGGCCCCCCGGGCGCGCCCCCGCCGCGCCCCCCGACCCGCGCGGCCCCCACCCCGGGCTTCGGCTGCAGCGCGGAGCGGGGAGCGGGGAGCGCGGAGCGCGGAGCGGGGAGCGGGGAGCGGGGAGCGCGGAGCCAGCAGCCTGCCTGCTGCTGCCTGCGCGCGGGCTGCCCCTCCTCTGGGCGCGCGGGCGGCGGGGGGCGCGGGGCGCGGGGCGCCCGGGGGTCGCTCGCCCCAGCCCAGGGGCGGGGGAGGCGCCCGCGCGAGCGCAGGACCTCGCACACAGGGTGGGGGCGCCCCCCGCGCTGCAGCCTGGGGGGCAGGTGCTCGCCGGCCCCGGGGCTCGCTCCGGCCCCTCCGCGCGCCCACCCCCTGCTGCAGGGGTGCGTGCGCCCGCCGGGGCAGAGAGGGGGGCAGGGGCGAGGGGCCGGGGTGACTTTGCAAGACTTTGCCCGCGGAAGGGGTGGGCGCGGGCCCCGCGCCGGGCTGTGGGTGCCGCCGGCAGAGGTAGGAGCGTCCGCCCGGGCGCGGGTCCGGCTGCCTCCGGGCGGGACAGGGCGGCGCGGGGCTGCCCGGCCCGGGGAGCGGCGCCCCCTCGCCACCGCCGCCTGCGAAGTTTGTCTCAAGTGCGCTGCTCCGGGCGCGGCGAGCGGCGCTCCCCGCCCCCCACCCCCCACCCCACCCCACCCCCACCCGCGGCTCCGGGGCGCAGGGCGGCGGCGGGCGGGCTCGGGGCCGGGGCGGCGGTGGGGCCGCGCCTGTGCGCCGGAGCCCGCCGGGGCCGGGAAAAGTTCGGGGAGTTGCGGCGGCGGCGCGCGCTGCGGGAGAAGTTGCGCCCCGGGATGCGGGCCGCGGGGCGGCGGCGGGCGGGCGGGCGGAGCCGGTGCGCGCCCGGGGCTCGGCGGGGCGGGGTCCCGGGTGGGCTGCGGGGCCTGGAGGCCGCGGCCGCGCGGGGCGCAGGCGGGGAGGAGGGCAGCGCGCGGGGCGCGGGGCGCGGGGCGCGGGGCGCGGGGCGCGGGGGCGGCGGGGGCAGCCGGGCCGCGGCCCCCGGACACCTGCGCCCGACCTCGGGGGCCGCGGGGCGCGGGGCGGCGGGCGCGCGGGCGGGGCGCGGGGGCGCGCGGCGGTGGGGCCGGGCCGGTCGCTCCCGCAGCCCGCGGGGCAGGGCCCGAGTCGCGCGCCCCGGGTGAGCCGGCCGGGCGGAGCGGCGGCCGGTTTATTTTTACTCGGTGGCATTTGCAGAATGTGCAGCTGATGGCCGTCGGCCGCCAGAAGTTTTGCTTTCTGTTCTTTCTGTCTCCGAAGCCAGCGCGGCCGGGAGCGGGCGGGCCGGGAGCGGGGCCCGGGAGGGGAGGGCGCGGGGCGCGGGGCGCGGGGCGCGGGGCGCGGGGGGCGCGGGCCGGCGGGGGCGCGGGGGCGCGGGGGGCGCGGCGGAGCGCTCGGGCGGGCGTGGGTCCCCGCGCCGGGAGCTCCGGGCGGGGAACAGGTGTATGCGCCGTCAATCACGGCGGGAGGGACGCTTGGGGGCGTAGGCCGAGGTCGTGGTGATAGGCCCTGCTCTGCCCTTCTCTGGGGGGTGGGCGCGCATTCTTGCTCCGAGTCGTCCCCGACCCGGGTCCGGAGTTAGGGCGGCCCGCGAGGGCGCAGGGGGCCGCCTCGGCCGCCCCGCAAGTTCCCGGGACCGGCCTCGGCTTGGGGAGCGGCCCCGGCGCGGCGGGTGCGGGTGCGGGTGCGGGTGCGGGTGCGGGTGCGGGTGCGGGTGCACGACTGTCCGCCGGGGACGCAGCGGAAACACGCCTCGGACCAGCCCGGGGCTCCCCCAGCCCAGCTGGATCACGGGGGCCCCGAGGGTCCGCGCCCGGCTGCCCCCGCGGGTCCGGGGCACGCCCCCCCGTGTGCGGTGGGCCCGCGACTGCGACCCCGCGGACGCCCGGAGAGCCGGGGGCGGCGAGGGGCGAGGCCGAGGGGAGTCGGGCGGCAAAGTTGGCGCATGAGGACGGCTCGGAGCTGGCTCGGCGGCGCGGTAAGGGCGCGCGGGCGGCTGGAGAGCGGAGCGCAGGGTGGTCGGCGCCCCCGCCGCCGGCGCGCACACGCGGGCACACACACGCGCACATGCACACGCGCGGGCACACGCGCGGACACACACACACGCGCGCGCACGTGGACACACACACGCGCGCACGCGGGCCCCGCGCACATGCACACGCGGACGCACACGCGCCGGCCGGAGGGAGCTGTCCGGGCTGAGCAGGAGCAGCTGCGCCGGGCGTGGCGAGGGGGGTCGCCGGCTCCGGGGGCTGCGCTCCGCGTGCCCAGAGGGGGCGCTGGGCGGCGCGGAGCCCGAGCGCGGAGCCCGGGGCGAGCGGCTCGCGGGCGGCCCCAGGTGCGCCCCGCGCCCTCCGCGCGCCCCCCGCGCCCCCCGCGCCCTCCCCGGCGCGGCCCTGCCCGGCTCCCGGGGCCTGCGCGCGGCCGGCCGGGGGGCTCGTCCCGTCCCCGCCCGGGCGCCCACCGGCCCTCCCGGGACCCCGCGAGCCGCACGGGCCCCCGCCCCCGTGTGTCTCGCCACCTTCCAGGCGGGCCACCAGAGTTTATGGGGAATATTGTTGAACTTCAGTAATCAGGTTTCCAGCGATCTTATGCCTCCTGTTTAATTTATTAGACTAGTTATTTATTCTGTTGATGATAATCTGTTGCTGGTTTCTATGGAGATGTTAAACTGATCTCTTTCAGAAATCAAACTCCATATGCACTAAAACGTTTAAAGGGGCAGCGCCTCTCCCTCTCTCCCCGGGCCTTTCTGATTTTCGTGTTTTAGACTTTGCACCTTGCAGAGACTTCGCGTCTCTCCCGGAGTCTCCGTGTGCACTTTATTTCCTTCTTACGAGGGAGAGGAGCCCGGAGACTCGCGCTTTGTGGCAAGTACAGCTTATTATGGCTAGGGGAGAGCGGGCGCTTTGATCTCCAAGTTGCATCATCATTTAAAACAGATCATTTCACCACCACCCCCTTCTTCCCCATCGTATAAGAGCAAAATTCTTTCAAGATCAAAGAGTCCAATCTAAAACAACAAAAAAAAACCCAACTATTGTCCAAAAAAAAAAAAAAATAGAAAGTCAAATGTGAATCTCTCCTTTATATCTGCTCCCCTTGTGTTGAAATTTTTTTAATAAGAAAAACAAAACTTGTAGCTCAGCTAATTTTTCATACTTATTAATAGTTTATCTGCCCCCCCCCTTTTTTTTTAATTTAAAAAGAAGTTCAAAGTTAGATTTCCCTGCCTGTGGGGGTTGAGGTATATTTGCTTCTCTTCTAGATCCTGACCATCTGTTTTTGGAAAATTAGCCTCTGGGAAGAGGGGGAAAGTTCTTACTCAAAGTTAATGGAGTACTTAAAGAAATTAAAAAAAAAAAGCCCAAATATTTGACAGTCCTAATTTTCCCACTTTTTTTTGGGGGGGGGGGATTATCAGGAACCTCTGTCCCATGTATGAGAGCACATCAACTTTTTCTCCTTTGATCCTCCTGTCGTCTTCTCAGTTCTTTTTCTGTAGACTCCGGACTTGGAGGCGGTGGGTACAGTGAATCAAGAAAGTAAGGCAGAAAAAAAAAAATTATCTTGGTTTGTGACACTCTGAAAAATTGCAAACCTACTCTGAACTCAGATATTTATCACGTTGACAGATATGATACAAAGCGATTGCATTTCCTAATGATCCTCTGGGACTAAGTTGTAGGTAAAACCATTTAATGCATTTTTAATTTTAAAGTAAGGCCTGGGTTCCATTTTCTTGGCGGTGGGGGAGTGGATGTCCCTCTGTAGAGCCGATGCTTTCTGAGTATACTGTTTTGCTTTTTCAAGTAGGATCCCCCACCTCCACCCCTTCACATTTCCATTTACTTTGGGGAGGGGTGAGGCACACACAGGGCATTTGGCTTTCATAAATAAATTTATATCTGGCCAGAAGGTCCAAAGCTTAAATAAGAGTACACTTAAAAAAAAAAAAAAAGGAAAGAAGCAAAAACAAACCTGACTCCACCCCTGATATAGGAAATAAAACAGAGTCAATACTTGATTCTCCCCCCACACACACACACACACCCCATGCCATCCTGGTTCTCTTTTACATTATTTTATTTTGGGAAGGGGGTGGAGTGGTTCTTGCTTCTCAGCTCAGAGGAGAGAGGAGCCATTTCTGATCTTTCCCCCTTTGCTATATTTTTAAAATTTGTTTGATTTGGATTGCAAACAGAACAGGCTTACGGGAGAAAAGAGCACTGTGGCTTTAAACTCAGGAGTTTGCATATTCTCCTTGTATCTTTCCCCTTTGCTAATTATTGTGTTGTTTTCAGAGCAAATATGTCATATCCATGGCGACCGGGCAGGTTTATTGTCTTTCTGAAGCAATAGCTCACATAAGTAATTAATGACTTTCTTTTTTTTCCTCTGGCTTAGGTTAAACAGATCATTCAAGGAAAGTCATATCTCTCTCTTCTCCCTTCTCTCTCTCTCTCTCTCTCTCTCTTTTTTTTTTTAGCCCAGTGACATAAGAACATGAGTTAGAACAAGAAAATACTTTAACCAAGAAGTCAACAGCTTATTTTCCCCCATTTCTTTTAAAAGCTGAAGTGTCAGCTTTCAGACATATGAGGCTGTCATGCTGGCAGCCGTGAGCAGAGCAATCCACGCCTGGGTTGGAAATCCATTCGAAGGTTGTGCAGCAGGGGAAGTGTTGGCATGGGGGGGGAGTAACCTGCAGGAATTTGCTTTTGAGGTGTGTGTGGGGGGAGAGCACTCCAAAATGAGTATTTCTCCTGTATTTAGCAGAATTTAATTAAATTGTTTACAGGAAAGAATTAATGAGTTGGTAGTAATGTGTCCCCCCCCCCCCTTTTCTTTTTCCTAGTCTACTTAATTGGAAAGACAAAGTTTTTCTTTTTTGATTCACCTTGAGCTTCAGCTTTCTCCAGCCTTTGTCTTCAAGTGTTTTTTCCTGGAAAAGTACCTTTTGGAATCCCCTCTGGTTAATATTTCCAGAATTATAGCAGAGGTGTTGTTGTTGTTTTTTTTTTTTCCCCTTAGACCCACAGTTCGAAACTGGTTTCTGCTTCTTAGGAATCGACTATGCTGATTGACTAGGACTTGGATTTTTTTCACTTCTTTGGTGGGGGGAGTGGCTTTTTGTGGATGTAAAATCATATAGACGGCCTATCTCTGTCCTGTATCAAGTGACAGTGTTGTGGAAGGTGGGAGAAAATGTTTTCCTTTGGAAAAAAATAAAAATCACCATGTATGTCCCACCCTTTTCAAATGGACTTTTTGCTAATGAGAAGTCTTATGATGTCACTGCTTAACTTTTGAAATACGCTGGATGTCCAACCAGATACCCTGCAGCAGCTCTCCTGCCCCCCCCTCCCGGACAGATGTGCATTAATTAAGCACACTTATACCCTGTCCCCCCTCTTGTTGAAATTCCACGTATTGCTGAGGTTCTGTGTGTGTCCTTAAGAAGGGGGAATGAGATAAAGAGAAAAGCATTTCTATTATATTTATACTCGGACACAATTAAAAAGGATCGTCGTCCTCCCTCCCACCCCCCATTTGAAGCAGGTGAAAAAAGGACCATGAGTCAACTGAATGAATCTTGAGGCTTTTGGCATTAAAAATAAAAATATAAAGCCGAAGAGGATTTCTTTGGTATCTGGTTTCTGAAGAGGAGAAGAGAAGGCCGGGCGAGTCTGGTGCTGAGACTCCAGTGGAGTTGTAATTGAGCCCGTAACCTCTTGATGTCTATATCAGAAAAGCAGACATGAGCACAGGGAACCAGGGAGAGGCAAACAAGCCTTGTAAAGGAGGGAGCTCAGGGGGAGATGCAGAGAGAGGGAGAGAGGGAGGGAGGGAAGGAGGAGGGAGGGAGGGGGAGGGAGGGGGGAGATTTAATTTATAGACATTTTAAAAACTGTAATTTCATTAGGATCTGTTCTTCCCCTTCTCTGAAGGGCAGCCCGGCAGACCGATAAGGCCGGTCCCCGTGCTGGGACGCGTGGCGTGGCTCGGTGGGCGCGAGCTTGGCACCCTTTGCCGCCCCCACCCCCCCACCCCGGGCTCCCGCGCTCGCTGCCCGTTTGCTCGTGGCCTCCTGATTTTGGAATCAGACCCCATAGAGCCACGAGTTGAGCCCCGGCTCCTGGCTGCCCGGCCGCCCCCCGCGGGTGCCACGCGGTTCCTCCAGCGGCTCCTGCCTGGCCTTTGGCACCCGCGTGGCTTCCACCTGGCGCTGGGCCACAGGAAGCCCCCGGGGAGGGGGTGCCCCCGCTCTGCCCCCCTCAAGTTCACCAGTGGAGTTGCTGTGGTGCGGAGGCCACCGAGTGGGTCGGGGGGTGGCGGTCGGGGGGGACCCGAAGCCCGTCATAAATTCTGCAAAAATTAATCAACCGTTTAAGAGCTGCCCGTTAACGAGGTTCTGCAGGCCCGCCAGGCCCCCTGCTCAAAGTCCAGTGGGGTGGGGGGTAGCCTGGAGGGTGGGGAAGACAAGGGGACTTGTTTTTTTTTTTTTTTTTAAATCTGAATAATTGAGAATAACTAGGGAGAAGGAAGAAGAGAGAGGGATTTATTGAATATAAATCCTTAAGTACCCTGGTTCCATATTGTTGGGATTTTTTTTTTTTTTCCTTTTGGTCTGGATTTGTCCTGTGTGTCTTTGGTGGAAAAGACACGTAGAGAAAGAGAGCAAAGGAGGGGGTGGGGAGAGAGGGAAGGATAGAGAAGAGAGAGAGAGAGAGAGAGAGAGAGACGTGTGGCTCCTTTGGAACTCATTATCATTCTTAATAAGCCTTAAGGAATAAAGAAGAGCGTTGAGTGTAAATGCTGGGTAATCCTAACACTTCTCAAGGTGAGAGGAGTCTTGAGGACACGGAGGAAAGGGGGGCCGGCAGTCCAGGGCTCCAAGGCTCTGCAGGAGGCCTGGGGGCCGGAGCTGGGGGGGCCCGGAGATGCCCAGCCGGGCGGCGTGTGGGATGGCACTGGGGCTCCCAGGAGAGGGTGACCCGCGGGGGCGCAGGGCAGGGCAAGGGAAGCATCTTCGCCGGGCAGCTCTGCCTTGGTTCGGGGTGGGGAGGAGGGGCCACAGGGCCTTTGCTCTCTCCTGGGCCCTGTCTGCCCTCAGGCTTGGCCCCTGCCCCCGTCTCGGGTTCCTGCAGGGGGGCCTCGTCCTGCTCCCGTGGGCCCCCTGCGTTGTCCGCTCTGCTGAGCGGCAGGGACAGAGCAGCGGCTGGAGCTCAGCTCTGGACACTAGGTGGCTTAGAGGATCTTCGAGGTTTTCCGAGACGAGCAGCTGGCTCCCTCTGCTCCCGCTGGTGGGCTCGCTGTGCCCGTCCTCCGTGGGGCCCGCGGGCCGCCTGGCGGGTGGGTGGCCTCGGCACAAGGGCCCGGCACAGCCCCCGGACTGGTGCTCCCGGAGCAGCTTCGAGGCCAGGCGGGAGGCGGCCGCGGGGGGGCCTCTGCTCCTCCTCTGGAGTTCATGTGCCCCCTCTGAGAATCCTCTTAATAAAGAAAAGTCTCATAAGCGTAAATACTGCTTATTCTTTGAGGGGTTTCGCAGATCTTACAGCCGCAGGCACGGAGCCTCCGGGGTCCCTGCTCCGGTGGCCTCCTTCCAGCTCTCCGGGACTGTGGCGGGGTAGGGACGCGAGGAGGCCACGTCAGTTCTCAGGTCCATTCCCACCTGCCTGCTGGGCTCGGGGAGCAGAGCCTGGGCCGCACCGTGAGCAGGGTCCCCTGCAGGTGGGTGGGGCCGACGCTCCGAGAAGTGCACCTGCGCAGGTAGCTTCCCCTCTGCGGGACCAAGGCCGCGGCCCTGCCACCGGGATTCCGAGGGTACTTGACGAAGGGTCTCAGCCGAGGACATGTCCAAAGCCTGCATGATTTTCTCTGGGGCCAGACAATTCAGGTCTGACTTGCCACTGTCAGGGCGTGCGTGTCTTCACCGGAAAGCAGCTTCTGGGGAGCTCACAGAGGGGGTGCGTGGGCGTCAGCGAGGAGGGCTGGTTGGTGACTGCGCTGGGGTGAAACCCGGGGGCAGAGCAGAACCGGGCGGGTGGATCCTGCTGTCCTGTTGTTTGAAAGCAGTGGCGACCAGATTGCACCCCGCGTGTGCTCGCTGCGCTGCCCCTGGGGGGTCTTGGGGTGGGTGTGCATGTGCGTGCGTGTGCGTGCGGTGAGCACGGGGTGGGGAACCAGCCTGCCAGGCTGGCACCCTTCCCCAGCACTAATTGCTGGCGGAGAACCCGCGGGGCCCTGCCAGCGTCTGCAGCCCGCCCGCCCCCCTCGCCCCCGGGGAGCTCAGCTGTGCAGCTCGCTCTGCGAGGGCCATTTCCGGGCCCACTAGTCCTGGAGGCTCCTTTGGGAGATTCAGGGAAATCTGATCCCGGGGGACCGCGGGCCAAGCCCCGCATCCTCAGCCTGGCACCGGGGCGGGGGGAGACCTGGGTGGTCCCGAGCTCTGCGGGGGTCGCGGGGGTCGGGGACCCGCTCCCGGGCTGGCTCTGCAGTAAATCACTGCGTGCTCTTGGGCGAGTCATTCGACCTCTCCGGGCCTCGGTTTCCTCTCTTATCAAATGGCCTCTGACCCGATTTCCCTGACAGGGTCGCCCTGCTGGTCGGTTGGCCCTGTAGCTCTGAGCGTTCTTTGAAATCGTGAAACGTAATGAGGAATTTATCACGGTCACGTCGTCAAGTGCGGGTGCCCCCCGCGTCGATGAGCCCGTTTCATATAATGTGGTATCAGTGACTCCAGAAAGCCGAGGGCCTGGACGTGGCGTGTGTGGAGCTGCGGTTGCGTTTTTGTGTCAGGCTGTGGTTTGCTTCTCATCCTGGGGCGCTTGGGGCTGAAGTGTGTCGGGGGAGATGCTTATCGGGCAGCGTGGGGGGTGCCTCGGAGAGCCGTGTGTGTTACACGTCGAGCATCTGGAACCAGTTAGCTGGGCACCGAACTCCTGTCCTTACAGCAGCTACTTAACTAGCCTGTGCCTCAGTCTTCTCATCTGTAAAATGGGGATAACGCTGCCTGCCTTGTGGGTTTGATGTGAAGATCAGATCACCTGGGCTTGGGAAGTGTTTGGAACCGTCCTGGCACCTGTGGGTGTTCCAGACTCACATGGGAGGGAGTGTGGATGCACCTGCTGCCCACCGGAGCGTGCTGTGCTCTCCATCCGGGGTCTGGGATTCCCGAGGGTCTGGGGTGTGATGCTATTAGTTGGAAACTCTGATTTTGTGTTTTATCTTCCGGGGCTCCCTTGAGGTCTCCTGGTACGTTTGGTGATGCGTCAGAAGACGTCGAGAAGCAAAGTCCGACCCCACATGGGAGAGGGGCCCTTGGTCACTCGTCCCCATTGCGGCTGGAGTGGATGTTCCGGAGCTGGAGGCAGGGAGATTCCTCACGGGAGCTCTATGGGATGAGAGGCAAGGGGGCTGGTGGCCTCTGCTCGTGTTCCCAGAGCCTGCGAGTTCCTGCCGAGGGCCGCCGTGTGGGGGCCCCGCCGTGGCGGAGCTGGTGCGGCCAGCAGAGGCTGGCTGGACCCAACACGAGCCATGTTTCTCTTGGTTGGGCGGATTCATTTCTCTAATCCTTTGTTCCTGGGTCCATAAAATGGGGTTGGGATTCCATCTGCGGCCCCTGAGTGAAAGCACAGTAGTCACGGCTCCCATTCCCGGAGGCTTGATTTTGCGCGTCATCCGTGGAAGTCACTTGGCCGGTGAGCAGCACACAGTAGGGGCTGCGGGATGAACGTTCGAGGAGTAGCAGGCTGACCTTGGCCCGGGCCGAGCCGGCCCCTGGAGGGCCTCCTACTAAGTGCTCAGCGAGCTGGCAGGGAAGCGGGCACGGTGGGGACGGAGCCCAGGCCTCCCCCCGCCCCGCCGAGGGTGATCCTGCCCTGGGGAGCGGCCCGGCCTGGGCGGAGAAGCAGCCGAGGAGGCTCGAGGCAGTGACCTCAGGAGGCAAGGACACGGGGGCTGCGGGGCTGGGGGCACCCGAGGGGCGAGGGGCGCTGATGGAAGGCGAGGTACATGGCTCGCCCCGGCCTCTCCCATTTCACTCTGCTCTGCCAGAACACCCCGGTTCTTGTTTCACTCCCTGGATCTGGGAGCAGGTTAATTTCCATGACGAACTCCAGGCCACGTGCTCAGAGGATTTATCTAATTAAACGGATGCTTTTTATTTTCTTTTCTTTTTTTTTCTAAGAAAGAAAGGAAGGGAGGAAGGGAGAAAAGAAAGAGAGGAAGAGAGGAAGGAAAGAAGGAAGAAGAAATGGAAGGAGAGAAGGAAGGATGGAGTGGGAAGGAGGGAGGGGCCGAGAGAGGGAGGGAGGATGGAAAGGAAGGAAAGGAAAGAAAGATGGGAGGGAGGAAGGCAGGGAGGGAGGCAGAGGAGGTGGAGGCTGAGCAGTGATTTTGGAAAGGCTGCGCCCGCAGGGAGCACAGGCCGGGCAGCTGAGCCGGGCGACATCCCCGCTTCTGTCCTCTGAAGCTCCTACACTGATGTGCAGCGTCGCTCGTGGGCTGGGAGGGCAGGCGCAGCGGCGGGCTCAGGATCTGGACCGTCCAGGACCGTGGCCTCTAAGCCCAGTGGCAGTTGAGAGTAACCGAGATGAAAAACTCAGTTCTTCAACGAACCGGCCACATTTCCCGCGCCCCAGAGCCCCCCGGGGTACCGTGGGGCAGCGCGGATGGAGGGCGTCTCCAGCTCTATGGCACCAGGGAGGCAGGTGGGAGAGGGTGGGCGCTTCCTCCCGGAGCCTGGGCTGCCGGGATGCCCGACCCCGAGCCCTGGGGTCAGGGATTATTGGCTCCTGCCTGGGGCCAAGGCCCCCCTGCCGCCGCCGCCGCCTCCTCTTAGGGGCCCCTGCCCTGGGGATGGGGCCACATGGTGCGTCTCCAAGTTAGCAGAACCGGGTTGGAATCCTCTTCTCACTCGCTGTCTTCGGGGCCTGGGCAGGGGTCGTAACTGTCTACGTGGCCGTGGGTTAACGGGAGGCGGTGTTTGCGCCCGGGGTCTTGGACAGCGTGGCCCGAGCTCCTGGGGTGGGTGCAAGCCTTTAGCGTAGTGCTTGGCCCACAGTAGACACGTGGAAAATGGGGACCACGGTTTTTATAATAATCATATTATTATGGTTGATATTATTTTAATGTGATTATTGAAGAGCTTTGGTGGCTGCCAAGTTCTTGGGGACATTCCCAGACCAAATGCTAATTTCTCTATGATCAACACTTTCCAGATTTAGGTTAAAGGAGCCCCCCCCAACCCCGACCTTCTGGGAGCCTAATTTGGATCCCTTGCCATCTCTCCCCATCCCTCCTTTCTTCTGGCAAGAAGAAGAGTTGGAACTGCCCTGGGGTTACTCTTGCAAGCCCTTCTACTTGTGAGAGGCCCTGCTGCTCCCAGCGCGCATGAAGTCGTGCCCATGTGCACATACACACGTGCACATACGTGCACACACACGCACTTCTCTACTGGCCAAACTACATTAAAACAAAAACAAAAACAAAACAAAACAAAACACAACCAACCCAAAGCATTAAAATAGGGGAGAGCAGATGTGGCCAGGCGGGGCTAGCGGATTGTTTGGGGCCGGGGTGGGGGCGGCGGCCCCTGGCAGGGACGTGTGTGTTTATTCCTGGACACTGCCCAGTGCTCTGTGTGCTAATGTGGAGCTGTAAAGTCCCCTGCATTGTGCAGGCTCCTCTCCCCGTGAAAAGGCAATTGAGTCAGTGAGTTCTGAATGGATTGGAGCTGACAGTAAATGAGAATTTGGCAGTGGGTAGGAAACAAGCTCCCCTCCCGCCCCCCACCCCAACACACACTCACTCATCCCTCCCTAAACTTCCAGAGCCTGTTGGGTTTTTAGAGGGGTTTTGAAGAAAAAAAAAAACACCAAGAGTGACGATTCCTTTTTGTACGCGTCAACGTTACCAGCAGGGGGGCGGCCCCTGCCTGCCCCCTTCCCCAGGGATGCCCTAACCCCATCCCGTCCCCCCGGTGGCTCCACCAGCGATCCCGAACGAGTTAACGGCTGAATCAACGCTAGACTCAGCTGTACGTTTTACTCTGGGTTCCTGAATGAAGCGATGTGCTGTGCTCAGCACGATTGGAGACTGTCTGCCCTGGGTGGCCCACCGGCCGCCACCCTGCTGGGCTCCGCCAGCTTCCATGGGACCTGCTGCTGGCAACGGGGCAACCCCGTCTGGCGGTCCCCACATCCAGCCTCCCATTAGAGACCTCTTTTAATTTCAAAAGAAGGGGTGGCTCATCTTGAGCTGTACGGTCCCTGGTTTGCAAAGAAGGCTCAGGGTTTTGAGGGTTTGTACACGCTGTGCCCCCCGCCCCCCTATTCCCCTCGCCACCGTGCCCTCACTAGCAGATTGGTCAACAGACATCCTGGCCCCTGAAAGGTCCCATGTCCCTAGGCCTGCCCACTCGATCATTCCCAACAGAGCCAGGCAGGGACCTGCCTTGCAGGTGTCGCCTTACAGGTGCTCCTCCCGGCCCCCCCCCCCCCCCCCCCCCCCCCCCCCCGCCCCGTGTTTGTGAAATGGCAGCTCTGAGCTTACCCATCCTCTCAGGGGAGCTGCGGAGTCCCTCTTCTTCCTCAGGAGCAAGAGGCAAAGGAGCAGCACTCACTGTGGCAGGGTGACAGCCTGCTGGTGGCGGGGGGCTGTGTCCCCAGTGCCCGGGGAAGCCTCTCGGGAGTCCCTTTTTGGACGAGACCCAGTAGAGTGTGGTTGTTCTCACTGCTGTACTGGGAGAAGCCCCCCTACCCCGTGCAGAGGCACCATAGAATGTTCTAGAATAATGGAGTGCACAAGTCCCAATCCCTGCTTCCTCATTTGTTAGTACTGTGACTTTGGGCCCATCCCTAACCCTCGTGAGCCTCTGTTTTTTCACTTGCAAAGGGAGAATGATGCTAGTGCCCTAAGCCCGGGGTGGCTGTTGGCATTAAAGGAAATAATGCAGCCAAGGCGCTTGGCATGAGGCCTGGCACCTGGGAGCGAGGGGCAGCGACCGTCGTGACCTTATTGTTCCTCCTCCTTGCTCCCGGCTGGAAGGAAGGGGTGAGGCAGGAAGGCGGAGGGCTCCGGAGGGCTCAGGCCTGTCCGCCCCGAGATGTCCCCAGATGCCACCTGCCAGACCGGCAGGGTGAATGTGAGGCGCCTGGACGTGTGGGCCTGGTGTGGGGCCTGGAGGGAGCAGGGGAGGGCCACCCCACCCATGGGGGCTTCCTGGACCCTCACCCAGCTGGTGGCCTGGCTGAGGCCTGGGACCTGCACGCAGCTGGTGGCTCGGCTGAGACCTGGGGACCCGCATTCAGGTGGTGGCTTGGGTGAGGCCATGGGACCCGCACCCAGCTGGCAGCCTGCTGAGGCCGTGGGACCCTCACCCAGCTGGTGGCCCGGCTGAGGCCTGGGGACCTGCACCCAGGTGGTGGCCCGCCTGAGGCCTGGGGACCCGCACCCAGGTGACGGCCTGGCTGAGGTCTGGGACCTGCACCCAGGGGGCGGCCCCGAGGGGCTCGCCTGGGCCTGGCCCGCAGGAGGACGTCGGAGGAGGGCCTGTCCTGTCACCCCGAGTGCCCCTCCGAGCCCTCCAGGTGAGTCGGTGGAGACGGCAGGGGCTGGGGGTGGCGGGGGGTGGCGGAACCAGGAAGGGGATGAAGGATGGAGAGGATGTGGGGAATCCTCTTGCTTTTATCCCCACAGGGCCGCCAGCAAGCTGAGGCGCTTGTACCTGTTCAGTTTCTTTCTTTCCTTTTTAAATATTTTATTTATTTATTCATGAGACACAGAGACACAGGCAAAGGGAGAAGCAGGCTCCGAGCGGGAGCCCGATGCGGGACTCGATTCCAGGACCCCGGGGTCAGGCCCTGAGCCCAAGGCCATTGCTCCAACCCTGAGCCACCAGGGGCCCCACCTCTTCAGTTTCTTAAAAGGGGAAGGACAGAGACATTCCCGCGCGCCTGCTGGGTGTCAGATGCTGGGCTGTGACCTTTGCGGGACTGAAGAACACGAGGCAGGTCGGGTCGGCCCCTGTTGCGCCAGTCAGGACATAAGGGCCAGAGAGGCCAAGGAACGTCCCCGAGTTCACCCGGCGGCTGAGGGGGAGCCTGCGTCCGGCGCGTGGGCCTCTGCACACGCTGGGAAAGCACAACCACGTTTTAAGTGGCTTTTGAGACTAAATGAAGGGAAAACGTTCAGCCATAACCTAACCATTGTGGTATCACCTGCCCCGGGACCGCGTGTGTTCCGGTGTCTCTCGCCCCTTTGGTGACTGCGTGCGTTCCATAATACACATTTTACGTGATTATAGTAATAAGAGAATATGCTTTTAGTTGAGAAGCGAGAGGGTCTCCTGAGCTGGGGCCCCGGGGGGTGATTGGTTCTCAGCAAAATGGAACTTTGGCCCCGAGCTGTGTCTTCCGCAGCGAGGTTCCGAAAGTTGGGTCGGAAAAAGCAAACGGGGCGCGCGGAGGGGCGCAGAGGACCCTCGCCTTCCCCCCGGGTTGCTCGCGCGGTTAAGTGGTACCATTTTCCTTTTAACTCACTTCCTTCTTGCTTTTGACAAATGGGAATATTTGTACCATTTTCCCGAATGACCTCCTCTCCTTGGGGTAATGAGAAAATGAAAGTCTCTGCTAAGTGCTTTGAGATATTCAGATATAAAAACGGAGAGCAGAGTGCTGTCATGGGCCCTTGCTGCCAGGGCGCTCTAGAAAGAGGAAGTACGGCTCGTGGGGGTGAAGGTCGGCGTGAGGATGAAGGCCACTGGCGGAACCAGCGGCCCGGGCGGGCGGCGGGCGCGGGGTGGCTGGAGCCCCTGCCCGCCCTCTGGGCCCACCCTCCGAGGCCCAGGGACCCCGACGTGTGGCCAAGGCTCCAGTGCCTGGCGCGGCCCTGTTCCCCGGGCTTCATCACGTCCGCCCAGGAGTAACAGGGCGGAAGAAATACCGGGTCACCTATACGAGAAATAATGTTGAAGCTGATTTCGAAACGTGCAAAAATGTTTATTACATGGCGGGGGGGGGGGGGGGGGGGAGAAAAAACACCCAAGGCCGCGAGTGAGCGCCACGAGAGAAAGTGTACGGGGGTGGGGGGGGAAGATTCACAAATGCGTACGGACAAAGCTTGAAAGGAAATCCTCCAAAATGAAAATTACAGCGTGAGCGGTGGGACCACGGTGATTTGTTTTTTATTTCACAACATTTTCTTTAAATTCCCCCCTATGATTAAAAACCAACAAAGCCAACGTGGCGGCGCGGCAGGGAGCCTGGGGAGGGGGCGGGGGCGGGGCAGCGCCGGGCGGGAGGGCGCCTGCACCCACGGCCCCCGCAGGGTGCTGAGCTCACCGGCTGTGCCAGCCGCAGAGACCTATGAGATCTCCGGGAGCCGAGGCGTATCAGTGACTCAGACCTCCGTGGTATGCTCCTCAACAATAGCTTTTGTCCTTTGCCCAAAACCCTAGGCCAGTGTGTTAAAAAAAATTATAAAATTATGAGATAGTTTGTACTTTCCTTATACCAGCCTGTGCCAGCTTCGGGTGCTTTATTTATTCAAGGTGGGGAGGCAGGGAAGGCGGGGTGGGGGTGAGGGGCAGACAGAGAGGAAAAGAAAAACAAGGTAGAACTCGGACAAGGCCCAAGAAACGTTTGAGCCTCAACCAACAAACTTTCTTTTGTTTCCCCCGTGGGGAGGGAAAAGAAAATAAGGCAGGGAAAAACGCAGAGGGCCGGTTTGAACCAAAGAAAACGCCTCGTGTTTGGTGCACGGGGTCGTTCCTTGCAGTGGGTTTTGCCTCTTGCTTGTTGAATAAGAAAGCTGCTTCTGGAAGCTCATCCGGGCTGGGCCGCGGGAGGGTCTGGGCAGAGAGGGCTGGAGCGGGGGCAGCCAGGCTGGGCCGCGGGGGCCTGGAGGTTTCCTTGGCTGCTGCGGCCAGTCACGGCCGCGGCCCTCGCCCCCCTCTGCTTGGGTGTAAGTAAGATTCCGACCCCTGGCGTCCCGGGGGCAGCCCTGTGCTGGGGACTCCGAGTTCCCCGCCGTCGGAGCCTGTCTCGGACCCACTGGGCCAGGACGTGCCTCCCCGCGTCCAGCAGGAGTGAGATTCGGGAAGAACGACCTTGTGCGGGGTTAGGGTGGGAAGTGGGGCGCGTGTGCGGTAGCGTAGGTGACACGGCGTGTGACTGCCTGCGGGGCCGCGGGCGTGAGACGGAGCGTGAGAGGCCACGAGTGTGCGCGTGCGTCCCCGGAGCGCTCTTCCCCAGGGTACTTGGGCCCAGCGCCGACCTGTCTCTCCCAGTGCCCCGGCCTGCCCGCCCCACGCCTGCCCGGGCTGTCCCCTGGCGCACCTGTCGGGCGGCCTGGACCCCGGCTGTTGGCGATTCTTTCTTCACGGTTAGTTCAGAGGATTCTGGGGAACGAGGCGGGGTCTCGGCAGTGGTTTGACCCATAGGGAAAGGCGTCCTGTGGGTGACGGGCCGAGACGCGGCGGTGTGGGTGGCCTGGCCCGGGGCTCAGAGGCCCCGTCCAGGCCCTGCTGCAGTTCCAGCCCCACGTCCCCCATCCCAGCATATCCACAGGGTCCCCCTTACCCACAGGGTCCCCCTTACCCATGGGGGTCCCCCCTTACCCACAGGGATACCCCCTTATACATAGGGTCCCCCCTTATCCATAGGGTCCCATCTTATCCACGGGGGTTCCCCCTTATCTATAGGGTCCCATCTTATCCACGGGGTCCCACCTTATCCATGGGGTCCCCCTTATCCACGGGGTCCCACCTTATCCATGGGGTCCCCCTTATCCACGGGGGTACCCCATTACCCATAGGGTCCCATCTTATCCAGGGGGTTCCCATCTTATCCACAGGGTCCCCCCTTATCCACAGGGATCCCACCTTATCCACGGGGTCCCCCTTATCCATGGGGTCCCCTCATCCCTGGGGTCCCCCTTATCCACGGGGGTACCCCATTACCCATAGGGTCCCACCTTATCCACAGGGTCCCCCCTTATCCACAGGGCCCCCCCTTAGCCACGGGCCCCCCCTTATCCAGGCCGCCTTGGGAACAGACTGACTGTTGAGCTTCCGAGGCCCTGTGGGCTGTAAGGGGCCGCCTTGATCTTGGGGTCCCGGTGATCCCTCCCGAGAGGAAGGCAGGGTGGGGACCATCGTGCCTGTCATACAGGCGAAGACCCTGAGGCCCGGAGAGGAGGGCACCATGTCATGGTCACGCGGCCGTCGGGCGGACCTGGAAACAGGACAGAGTTGGGGGCCGCCCGGAAATGCGGTCACCGCCGCCAGCGGCCCGGGGCGAGGCGAGGGATTCTGGGTTCTTCCTCCTCCGGGAAACACGGGGAGCCTCCCGGAGCATGGGGCGCCGTGAGGCCGGTGGGAGCGGCCGGTGTGGTTTCAGGGCCTGTCGAGCTGAGGGGGGCGCTGGCTGGAGGGCCCGGCCCCATGGGCGCTCCCCCGGCCCCGGCCTTGCTGCCCCAGCGGCTCCTGGCTGAGCTTCCTGGCCCTGTCCTGCGCGGGCCCCCGCACCTGCTGGTCCACAGCCTGGGCCCCCTGCACCCCACAGCCTTTGGCTTGACCTCGCGGAGCCCCGGGAGGCCGAGACGCGAGGGCAGGCCGGCGGGGGAGAAGCGTCCCCTCTGCGACAGGCAGCTGCGGTGGCGGGGCAGGCGCCGTGCCCGGTGAGCGCCATCTGGGCAGGAGGCCTGGCTCCAGCTGTGGGGGCTCCGGAAGGGCACAGCCCGGGAGGAATGGTTTTGAAGCCACTACTATGGAGATTAAGGGGATGAGAATGTAAATCTCAAGTAAAAAGGTAATTGAATGTAATAGCAAACACTGCTCGCTCTATGTTAATTTTAGCTCTTCCCCTGGATACAAGGCGCTGTATTAGTGTTTTATTACCATTTTGTTTGCACTAATAAAATAGTAAAATTTATTTCAAGGAAGTTGAAGGATGGTTTTACAATGCAAATTTGAAGAAATTGGACTTTTCATTTATGCCTCTGCTATTTTAAACCCTGACGGGTGTAAATTAGCTACAGGGACCGAGCAGACCCCACTGATGGGGGCTTGGGAGGCAAGAGCCCTGGCACAGGTTCCAGACCAGCTCAGAGCAGGGAGCAGAGAGTGTCCCCCAGGAGGCTGGAGGGGCACAGGGGTCGGATTGGGAGGGCCGGGGCCGTGTGTGAGGGCTCGCCAGGCCCGGATGCCTGCTGGTAGGCAAGCATGTCACCCGCTGAACCTGCAGGGAGACACACGTGACCACAGACCTCAGGCCTACATCTTTGCTCTCCGCCCTTTGGCCTCCTTCCTGTCTTGACGTTGAGCCCCGATTAACCAGGTGACTCCTTGAGGGGAACTGCTAGGAAGGACAGGTAGACCAGATGTCCGGTCCTTTTTAAAAAAAAAAATGGGCTGAAAATTGAGGGGAGCCTTAGGAGCGTGGAGGAAAGACCCTGAGCCTAAAAGGAGCTGAGGAAAATTCGGACCCTGGCAGGTATCAGCCCAGCACAGGTTCCGAGGCATGTTCCGAACCTTGTCAGCTCTTCCCTCTGACTGATGCGTGCTTACGAGTTGGGGAGCAGAGCACTTTTCAGTAAGCCAGCATCCCTTCCAGTTGGGCCCGGTGGTCCCAGGTGTGGTTGTATCTATGTGCAAAAAGCCTGGAGAACTGAATTTATTTAAAAAAAAAAAAAAAGGAAAGAAAATCCAGTTGTCTGAGTTTTAGGGAACCTGATGATGGCATAGGAAGGTGGAGAAGGGAAGGAAATAGATCGGAGAGTTTCATTTTGAGTTTTGGGTGAAGAATTCAGGTTGGTTCTTGTTTTATCCAAACCGGTTTGTTTATCTCTGAGAAATTATCAGCAGCAGTGGCCCGAAGCGATGCATTGGGGGACCAGCTTCCAAAGGGTAGGGACCCGAACAAGTGTACCGATGTCTGGCGAGGTCTGTGACATGTGTTGCCCAGGGTTCTTTGGCCGCCTGCCTGACGTGGGGGAAACAATGAGCTGGTGACACCGGTTTCCAGCCCCAACCCTAGGTCTGGTGGGGCTTTTGTCAGTGTGTTCTGTCTCCCTCGTTCGCAGTGGTGTGTGTGTGTGCGCGCGAGAGAGAGTGTGTGTGTAGTGCAAAGATTCGAAGTGTTGATACTGGCAAGACCGGAGCTGAGAAACGAGCAGAACGGTGGCAGAAGGCAGTCGAAGATCCCTCGGCTGCAGACAGCGTGAGCTCTGGGTGTCAGCACTCTGTGGGTTGCAGGAAATTTGGCACCGGAGCAGAGGAGGGTGGGCACAAGCTCCCGGCCTCTGCTGATGGCTTCTCAGGGCCTATGGGGTCCTGTTTGGAGCCGACTGGGTGCTAGGAAATCTCCAAGGGTCACCAGCGTCCAGCAGCAGAGCCAGCACCCCACATGGTTATTGTCAGCGCTGGAAGGTTCTGCATCGGGGCCTCTCGACTTCCTTTCGGATCAAGGGGATTTCTTGGGATCTTGGGGTTCATGCGGAAGGCAAGGGACTGCAGGCCCAGCCCCCTAACAGGTCAGGAACCTCTCTGTCCGCTGCTGGCTACGCAGAAGGCCCCGGTGGCTGATGGGACAGGCAGGGAGGACCGGAGCTGATGGTGGTGGCCGGGCGAGGATGGCTTTGAGAGGGTTGCTGGAGGAAACCGGAGACGGGGGCATTTAGAAGTGGGGTGACTTTTGGAGTAGTTTCCGATTCTCAGAGCGGCGAGATGCACCGTGGCGTACCCGAGGATGTAGAGGGTGCTTGGGGTGGGGGCTCACTCCGGGTGCACTGCAATCCCAAACTGTAATTACATCAAGAAGCAGACGGAAATGGGAAAAGAGGATTAGTGGTGTGGCCCACTTGGGCCTAGAGGTGGAGGTGGCCCCAGGAGAACCTCTCGGGCTCCACCTCTGTGCCAGAGTCGGAGCCGAGGTGCTTTGCCCCCGACGCCCGGGAACAGCGGGACCCTGGGCCCTCTCCTCTGCAGGTCTAGGCTAACAGTCCCCGGGCCACCCCCGAGAGCGGAGGCTCCCCTGCGCGGCCCTGGAGGGGCCTGCCCACCCTCCCCGCTCCTGGCCACGGCTTGCTTTCACGTCGGCTCCAGCCTGGAATAGAAGGAGGCTCCACTTGGGTTGATTTGACTTTCTCTTCGGCATGAGGTAACTCGTGCATGTCGGGGAGAGGGTGACCCTGGAGGACACCTCGGGTTGCTCTCGCAGGTGGCCCGGGGAGCCGGCTCCCTGTCCGTGGCTTCGTCCTGTTTGGCTGGTCCACAGCACCTCCCCATTTGCCCTTTTCATCGGGAGAAAAGGTGGCCAGAACTTCGAGGCCTTTGGCCCACATGCCGTGACCCTTCCTGTCATCCTGCTCAGCCTCCTGGGGTGTGACCGTGGCATCCCCAAGTATTCCAAACCCCCGGCTCACCTTTCTCTTCTCCCTGCCCCCCTTCCCTGCACCTGTCAGCTGTTTCATTGACTGTCTGGCTTGGCTGCCACCCATCCTACCTCCCAGGCCAGCTCCTCCCCCGCCCCCCTCCCCCCAGGCCCACACTCCCTCCCTTCCTGTCTCTGCCCACGTCTGTCTCTACCTGCCCGTCGCCGGCACACCTGAGGATCCGAGGCTGCCTAACGGAGTGCGGGGATGGTTCAGGGTGTTTACCAGACAGCAGGGATAAGGTATTAAATCCTGTTGCTGTCTTCCCAGGGCCAGGTTCCTCAGATGGTTTTCCAAATTCCTAATCTCGGTGCCCACATCCCTGCCCAGCCCATGTTTGATGGGAGCTTTCCTTTCCGATTGAAGCTGAACCGAGCAGGATCTGTCGTGAGGCTGGGTCTGGCTTCCCACCGGTGCACGATGACATGGAGGGCCAGCCCCTTCCTCTCTGGTTCTTCCTTCCTCTCCTCCTTCCTTTCTTCGGGAATCTTAGGAAGTGGGGGCCAGGATTCTGCTGCCAGGTGTTCTAGAGCTTTCTCGAGTGCGCCTTTCCCCACCAGTCTTGTCTTGAGGCCACCTGCCGTACCGTAGGGGAGGCGATCCCGGAGTGGGCTTTGCGTCGGGTGCAAGGGGGACCCCAGCTTGCGGATGGTCTGAGATGGGAATGAGCAGGTGAACGGCAGCCTCTCCCAAGGACATCGTTATGGTTCCTCCCGCTCAAAAATAAAATGGCCAGAGTGGAGTTGAGCTCCTGATGCCGAATACCCCGGCTTGCCCCATGAGAGTCCGCAGGCAAACCCGTTCCCCCGGGGGGGCCTGTGCAGCACTTGGAGACGCAGGACTAGGGAGGAGGTGTGCTCCTGCCTGCACTTGTTAAGCTGGCCTGGGCGCTGGGATGAGTGACAGGAGGGCCCAGAGTCTCCGCCGTGACCTGGGACACTCAACCGCCCCCGATGTTCGCTTTCTGATATGGGGCAGAGGCAGTTTCTCTGGGATGTCCAGGGCTCATCTACCTTTCCTGGGAACTCTGTCCCCATCCTCAGCCTTCTCTTTCACAAACTAGGCTAAAGGGGCAGGTTAACTTACTTTCCCCATCCACCACCACCCCCCAGGCTGGGAACTTTCTAGAAAGGGAGGAGCAAGGCTCTACACCAGCCTTCTAAAGCTTCACCGCTGGTGGCAGCCTGGATCTACCCTCCGGGGTCGGGGGGGGGGGGGCCTGGGACGCATGGATGTGTCCCTTCTCTGAGCTGCCCTGTGACTTAGAGCCTGCTCCTTCCCTGGCTACGGGTTCTCTCCTCTTCCTCCTGGGCGCCCCTTCTTCTTCCTCCCCAGTGGGACAATCGCTTGGGTTTCCTTGGCCCTCCAGGTGATCTAGCGTCGTGGATCCTGCTGGTGTGCCACATCTGCGCCCTCTCCCCGTTGCCTGGGCACTCGCGGCAGGGTGCTGGGCTCCCTGTCTCCCTTCCTGAGCTCAGGGCACCCGCAGGAGCGGGGGGATCTGTGGGACTCAGCTGAGAGGGACTCAGGGTCAGGGCCAGGGTCCTCGGCCACGACGCTCACCACCGAGCTGCTTCTAGGATCCTACAAGCCGGGGCTCCTGATATTATGTTGGGGTATTCTTTTTCTAGTACATGTTGGGCAAGGATTAAAAAGTGGAATAGCCAAAAAAAAAAAAAAAGAGGGCCGGGAAGTTCTAGAAGGTGACAGTTGGGAGGAGGAGGAGGAGAAGGAGGAGGAGGAGGGAAGAGGTGAAATTAATTCATTAGAAAAACTTGTTTACTGGCTTTGCTTAGGCGCCTCCATTTTAAAAGTCTACGTTTACAATAAGTCGCTAATTAAAATACAAAATGAAGCAACAGCTATGTTTTTTTTTCCCTTACACTTTAATTGCATGATTTTTTGTGATGTAATTTCTGGAAACACCCAGTGTACCTCACAGGGCTGATTGTTTGATAAACTAGAAGCACCTGAAACCAACCCAAAAAATAAATATATAAATCCAGGGGAAACTTAAGGTAGATTGGCAGTGACAGAGAAAGGCAGACAGCAGGGAACCAGAAATCCATAATGTTAAGAAAAAATAAATTAAAAAGGCCCTAAAAAGTAGGGACGTTTATCCTGTTTGCCCCGAAAGGAGAACCCGTGTGCGCATCTCGGGGTGGGGGGGAGCTGAAATGGAAAGCAGACCAAGTGGGGTAATCGCTCCCTATTCCCCCCCCTCCAGTTGGTGCTATGGGGGAAAAAAGGGCAAAAGACGACTTGGAATCTTCCCTGGTTCCACTTCTGGCCGGGCTCAGTACTTGCTGGGGCTGCTTCCTGCATCGCAGACCTTTCAGGAGGATTTCCCTCGTGCCCCCTTGTCCTGAGCCTGGATGAAGCCCCAAGGGGGAGCAAATGGGGGCGATGACCGTCCCTCCAAGCCTCTCCTGGCCACGGAGGGAAGACGGCACGGCCCAGGCTCGGGGCCGGCGCAGAGCTCCTGGCTCCCCGGGGTGCTGGGAACGGGAGGCCCGGTGAGAGTGGCGTGTGTGCTGCTTTGCAGGTGGCCCCGTGGCCCTCTTTACGGTGCAGACCTGGGCGGTGATTGCAAAACTGCTGAGAAACCTGTCAGGAGCGGCCCGTGGGGTGGGGCCGGGAGGAAACCCGGTTGCTGCAGAATCCCAGGCCCCGCATGGTCTGTGGCCCGGCCTTCGGGTGCTGCCCGGCCTCGGGGGCCGTGTCTGTACTGGTGTCTCCTCCAGCGGCGACTTGGAGGCCAGGTGGCCCGGCGGCCCCAGAAATCCCTCTGTGCGCTCCCCACCTGGGGAGGAAGGGTTTGCCTCTTTTTAGGGCCTTTTAAATTATTTATTTTTAGAGCCTTTAAAAAAAAAAACACACATCTTTCTCCCCGATTAGGACCGATGCCTATGGCTCATTAGGAAATGCAAAGAAAGCGTGAAGAAAAGAAATAAAAAATCTGCAGCGCGGTGGATAAAGTCCCCGGGCCAGCGGGCGGCCTCGCTTGCGGAGCCTCAGTCTCCTGGTCTGTAAAGTGGGCTAGTGACCGTGTGCACCTTGGAAGGCGGGCAGGCTGGCGGGTCGCTGTAGAGTGCTGAGCGCCGGGCCGGGCGCGCGGCCATTTCCGACATCGGTTCCTGGCGGTGATGCCCCTGCTTTCAGACACAAGCTTCCAGATGCTTCCGTCCTCTGATGACACCTGGCCCACCCGCGCCGCCCAGCTCTGCAGCCGCGGGCCTCGCGAGGCCGTTCCGCCCGGCTGCCAGGACCCCGCCCGCGGCTCCGGGCCTCCCGCGGCTCCCGCGGCTCCGGGGCGGCCTCCGAGCGCACGCGGTGGGGGCTCCAGGGGCTCCGGGGGAACGTGCGTCGCCGTCGCGGGCTCGAGGCTCAGGTGGCGGAGGCTGAGGCCCGGGCTGTGCCGCCCCCTGATTGGTCCGCGCAGCAAGGGATTCTGGGGAGGAGCAGAGCCTTGCCTGCCGATTGGTGGGCAGGCGCGGGGGCGGGGCGGGGGCGGGGCTCCGCGGGCCGCCGCTGAGGAGGACGCGGCTGAGGAGGACGCAGCCCCCGCCGTCGCCGCCCGCCCGCCTCGTCACCTCACGGCCCGACCCACCGCGGACCACGACGGTCGCGGCTGAGGCGGCGGAGTGGAGCAGCAGCGGCCCCTGCCCGCCGACCCGAGCCCCAGGTGTGCCTCGGAGCCGGGGCGCCCTCCCCGCCAGGGCGCCCCGGGAAGCGGGCGGCCGTCGGGGGGCCGGGGGCGCGGGCGGGGCGGCGGCCTCCAGAGCCAGGGAAGGGCCGGGGGCGGCGGGCGGCGAGGTGGGAGCGCCGCGCTGCAGGGAGATGGGTGCTGGGTGCTGGGTACCGGGTGCTGGGTGCTGGAAGCTGAGTGCCAGATGCTGGGTACCGAGTGCTGGATGCTGGGTGCCCGGTGCTGGGTGCCGAGTGCCGGGTGCTTCGCCGCGGCCCGACCCCTGCAGCCGGCCCCGCGGCGGGTCACGGGCCCAGGGGGCGCTCGGCGGGGCGTGACGGATGGGCCGAGCGCGGAGCGGACCTGCTGATGTGGCCCTTTCTGCCCGCAGCGGGTCGTAAACCACGGCTCCGAGTCCATCTCGGCTCTATCGATTATCCTCGGGCGGGTGAGTTATGGAGAACGTTATTGCATTTTTTTAAGAAGCGAGCGAGAGAGG
Source organism: Vulpes lagopus (assembly GCF_018345385.1). NCBI lineage: Eukaryota > Metazoa > Chordata > Mammalia > Carnivora > Canidae > Vulpes > Vulpes lagopus. The sequence continues at coordinate 134,360,968 of NC_054831.1, forward strand.
AGGCCTCTGAAGGAGTGGGGTGGCGGGCGGCGGGGGGCCGGGCCGCGGGCGCGCCCTCTGGGGGTCTGGGGTCGCCGCCGCCTGCCCCGCCCGACCTCGGAGCGTCGCTGTCGCTGCCGCTGTCGCTGCCGCTGTCGCTGCCGCTGTCGCTGCCGCTGCCGCTGCGGTCCCTCAGGTCCGTGTGGGAAGAGACGTCCTGAGGCCCGTCCTCCCGCCTCCCCGCGCCCCGCGCCGTGCAGAGGTGTCGGCCCTGGGGTGACCCCGGGTCACATCCCTCAGCCTCAGGCCAACTCTCCAGTTGAGCTGATGACGCACCGCCCCAGGTCCTCGTCACCACGACGCGTGTTAATGCCTCGAAGCCCCTCGTCTGTGCTGCTTCACACACAGCCGTTGCCCTCCCGCACCGTGGCAGAGCCTGGCAACCCTGCCCCCGCCTTCATTTGGCCTTTTTGGTTTATCATTCCGTTTCGCAGGCGGAGAAACCGAGGTGCGGAGAGGTTAACGTTATCGGCCCGCGGTCGCCCAAACGGTAAATGGCAGCGCCTGGACTCGCACCCACGGTCGGGCTGCAGAGAACCGCCGTGCCCTGAACCACCACCATGGTGGCGCCGCCCGGTGACCTCGCAGGGTGGCCCGCCAAGGTGTGTGTGTGCGCTCGCGGCGTCCCAGCGGCCTGCGCTCCTGGTGGGCCCGGGCCGGCCCTTCCCCCTGACCCTCCAGCTTCAGGCGGCTCCCTCAGGTCACTGGCCAGCCTGGCAGTTTCTGGGCCCGCGTCGTGCCTGCGGTGTCCCTCCCCGCCCCCAGGCCATGCCCCCCTCAGCCTGGCTTCACCTAGGCTGCCCTGAAAAGGTGGTGGTTTCCATGGTATCCGCCTCTCTCTGGCGACACGCCCTTTTTTTGTAGAACTCTGTTCCCTGGAGTCGATTGTTTTTGGCACAGGGCTCCGTAAACTCATCCAGCGGCTGGGGGGAGGGGAGGAGCAGAGAGGAGACGGATAGCAACTGGGTGAGCGACGGGCGGGAGGGGCCTCTGGGGCGCTGGTCCCCTGCGTGTCCCCCCGGCCGGAACGGGACAGCACCTCAAGTGCCGCAGCGCCAGCCGGGAGTTCCGCTTGCGGAGTTCTGAGAACTCGCAGAACTCCACGTTTCCTTCCAGTTGCGCCACGATCTTGTCGCCCCTTTATTTCCCCCTCGGACACTGAGGGGCCGGTCCGCAGAGCCAGCACAGCCGTCTCCGGAGGCCACCCGAAGCCCCGAGATGCCAGCTTGGACCAATTTGAATATCTGGTGCCCTTGTTTCTGGTTAATTGTCTGTGTGTTTGCTCTGTTTGTGTACCATCAAATACCAACTGCTTTGGGCGGACCCGTGGTAGGCTGTGTGAGATCACAGATGAAAAATGCAGTGAAAAACACTTTCGTGCCACAACACATCATGTAGGATTTTTGTATTAAGATGTGAATTTTTTTATTGTTTTTTTTTTTCCCCTTTTCCATACAGCCTGAAGTTGGGCAACGTACACGTCTGTGTTTTTGTTTTCACTCCAGGTGGTTTATGAAATCTGCTCATTAGGGCTCTGTCCTCTCCCCATCCTGGCCTGATCTTCCAGCCCTCTGGCCTCTCAGGCGTCGATCTTTCCGCGTCACCTCCTGTTGTCTCCTCTCCTTTGGGGAGATCCTGGGTGGCTCTCTTGTCCCCATCTCACCGGATGACAGCATTGGGCAGCTCAGCCCCTCCCCCTCCAGGAGCCGTGCCCGCCGCTGGGGTCCCAGGTACCCAGTGGTCCGGGGCATCCTCACCAGAGGCCCCACCTCCCCCCATTCGCAGCCCGGCCAGAAGGAAGCACCTAAGCACGACCCCTGTCTTTCCTCCGGTTGTGATCTCTGGGTGCTTTCTGCTGGCTCTAGGGGGCTCAAGGGAGACACGTCTGGGGGCCGGAGGACTGAGATGCAGGAGTGGGATGAGCGTTGGCTGTGTGTCGGTGCTGAGACCGAGGGTGGGGACAAAGGAGAACTTCCATGTGAGTTGGGCCTGGCACCCGTCAGCCCGAGTCCGGGCCTGAGAGGTTGACCTTTGGCAAGTCACTTCATATCTCTGAGCCTCCCCTCCCCTCCCTAACCGATCCCCAGGGACCCTAATCCTTCTGACCTTGTATTGTAAAGATTTGGCGAGATCACATGAGTACAACACTTAACACGGTGCCAGGTGAGCCGGCCTGTTGGCAGAGGGTGACAGGCCCGTGTGGTGTGCCCTCTGCTCCCAGGACGCTCTCTGTCCCATAGTAGGTGGTCAGTCCGTTCTTACTGGCATCGGCTGGAGGAGGATCCGGTGACAAGGGGTCCCCATGAACCTGGAGTTACTCATGGTGCCAGTGGAGGAGCTTGGGGAAGGCCCAGATGCAGGTGGGGTGTCGGGGAGCCAGAGGGAGTGGGGCAGGAAGGCAGCTGGGGAAGCATTCCGTCTCTGGAGAGGGATGATTCTGACATGAGGTCGGAGACTGGTTGAACTCCACAAGCACTTACGCTGCCCACTGTGGGCCAGCTGTTGTGCTAAATGCTGGGGACGCAGAGATAATTAGGACCTGGTCTCTGCCCTTGAGGAGTTAAAAACCCAGTGATGGGGACAGACTCGCGAACAAATTACTTTAGTCCGGTAAGGATTTAAATGCCGCAATGAAGGATGCGCCAGGAGCGGAGCAGAGCAGAGAGGCATATGGGCCTGCTCAGAGCGGATTCTGGAAGGTTACCTTGAAGAGGTGTGGAAGAAGAAGGTGGTGGTAGTGGAGAACGTTTCTGGAGCACTCTTACCACCTTGCACATCTCTTGACAATGGCCCAGCCCATCTGCTAGGTAGGAGGGAGGAAGGGGTTACCTCCATCTATGAGGAAATGGGGCCCTAGGGAGATCGTGTGGACTGTCCGAGGGCCCACAGCAAGTTATGTGGCCGGGCTGGGACTCAGACCCACGTCTTCTGATTCTCGGCCCAGTGTTATTTCTGTACCTGCACATGGCTTCTCACCCCTTCACCCCGGAGCTGCTGGCCAGAGAGGTCTGTCCTCTGGGCTCTCCACCTACTGACCGAGATTCCTAGTGCCACCAGGGCCCTGGGGGCCGGTGCCGTGGGAGGGCCCCGTCCATGGCAGGCCCCGAGGCCTGTGCCCTGGTTTGGTAAATAGGTCAGGCCACTTGCTTGGGGACAGTCCCTGAGCAAGGCCACACCTTGGCAGGGCTGGAGGATGGCAGGAATGGGGAAGATGGACTAGGAGGGGGAGGAGAAGGCCTGGCCACACCCTTTACCCAGTCGCTTTTGCTGCCAAGGTGAGAAGCTCCCTCTGCCCTGGGTAGGCCCCTCCCTCAGCTGGAAGAGGCCAGACAAGGCCCCCAGGACCTGGAACACCCCCTTCGCCTGTAACTGGAATCCCCTTCTGAACCAGGACAGCAGAGCTTGGTATCGTTCACATTCCCATTTGTGTGTGGTCAGACTCTGGGCTCTGTAGCTCCTTGCCAGGAGTCGGGGAGGTGGGAGCGTTTCTCGTGACCTTTCCCCTGGGAAGTGTACATATGTCTGGAAGGGGACAGTGCAGGCCAGCTGCACGGGATGCTGGCTTTCAGGTGGGGCAGGGGTTGTTCTAATGGGATATTGGAATAGAGCCCTCCCTCCCCATCACCAGCAGAAGTATGTTCTGGGGGCAGGGAACCATAGGTGGGCTGAGGCACCCCTTCCTCTGGCTCGGAGATACTTGGCTGATGGGTGGGCTGCCCCGGGGCTTTGGGGGCTTCTGGACCCACAGGCAGGGCAATGTCAGAGCCCAGAAGAGTAAGTCTCCCAGTGGCCCTGAATTTCCCATTAAAGTGTTTTTTCCTCTTTTTTAAAGAAAAAAATATTCCCAAACTGGAAAACAAAGGAAATCCACTTCCCCCAAATCACACGAAACTCACATTAGGGGCCTGGCGGGAATCCATGGAAACCAGGAAACCCGGTGTTAACCCTGTACGGTGCTGAAGGGTGGGGTGGGAGCGGGCCGGTCCAAGCCCCGGGCCACTGTCACTGGCCCATCCTGGTGGCAGTGCCCCAGAGCAGAGGTGGGGGGGAGTTGCTGCTGGAATCTGTCCCCTTCACAGCCCAGCAACCCTTCCACTCAAGGCCTAACCTCAGGAGGAGGGGGCGGGGGTGGTGGTGGTTCCTGCACTCCAGGGAGCTGGGGATCCGAGGGCTGGGCTCACTGGAGAACCTGCTGGGTAGCTGCCCACACCACGCCACACCGTAGAGTCAGGCCGAGCCCGCTCACATGCTCCGGGAACACACAGGCGCCGTGGAAGCTGCCATCCCCCGGCTGAGGGGGAAGGAAAGGACCGGAATTTCAGCCACCACCCTCCCTGATGCCAGCCCCATGTGCAGTGTGGGTGTGGGAGCAGATAGAGCAGAGCACCCCCTGGGGTTTCCACACCCCACGCTCCCATCCATGAGGCTGGACCTCCAGGCCTGGGAGCTTGTGCACCGAGGTCAGGTGCTGTGTGTGTGTGTGTGTGTGTTTGCACGCGCATGGGCTGATTTTTCTAAAAAGGCTGAAAATATTTACAGATTTGAAGTTGAAACACAAACAGGAAAAGCCCTTTAAAAAGTGAGTGTAGTGGATATTCAAAACAGGAATCACCATGGAAACACCACAATATTTGCTTAAATTAACACAAAGGTTGCTGGTAGCAGGGCACCGACTTTCTTTGGCCACATTTTTTTGGCCCAGCACCTATCACATGAATCTCAGCAGCCCCCTCTCAGGGGTGTGTACACACCCTCTATCCTGTTATATGGGATGAGATGGTACAGGACCAGCATGGACGGGGAGGGGGGCGGGGGGAGGGAAGAAACCAAACTGACCATCCCGGGTCACTGCAGAGACACCTGTTGATTCCATTTTTAGAGACTCCCACAAGGCTACTGGGGGGTCATGGGAGCAGCTGGGTTCCCGCCCTGGGAAAGTCTGGAGGGAGCGGCGGGCCGTTGGGGAGCCCAAGGCTTGGTTCGGTTGCGTGGGTCTGATCTGGCTTCCACTGTCCTCTTGGACCGCTGTCAGGCTGACCTTTTACCCGGGGTGCCGAGCCCGGGTGTGATCACTCTGTTACTACCTGGGGTGGCATCTGATTGGCCTATTATCTTGATTCTTTTGTCAGGTGTGACAGCTGCTTAGCAGTTGGCTAATAATTGTGCACAGGGTGCATTGGCTGTAGGGTCAGGCATGGCATGCACCACGGCAGCGCCGTCTGCTGATTGGCAGGCAGGGTCCGAGAATCTCTGACCAAGAACTTCTGGCCAACGGTTACCATGCAAAGTGTCAGAACCACGCCATCTGTTGTCCTCCTCTCTGGAGTCGTTTTGTGGGTCTCCACTGTAGCCTACTAATCTGTTTTCCCTTCTCATTTTGGTAGGCAAACAGACCTCGCTGACCGAAGGCAAAGACCCCTTACATCCCACCTGCCCTTCTAGCCTCCACGGTTGTCAACCCCTGCTGTAGAAGGGGATCCTGCAGCATTGGAGTGGACTTCGGACCCTGGCCTCTTGGGATGCAAAGGTAGCTGCTCCTGATCCCCAAGATGTGTCTGGGAAATGTGGGTGGGGGCTATGGTTGGCCAGTTTGGGGGTTCCTTCTTAGGAGAGGGCCTGGTAGGCCTTTCTCAGAGGGTCCTGACCTGGCTGGTAGCTCAGGCACCCAGGTGAGAGTAAGAGGACGCAGGATTGAGGACGGACCCCTGGTCTAGGGACAGGATGCCACACGTTGGCCCTGGCTTTGACATTGAGTCACTGCTTTCTCCTCTCTGGGACTTGGTTTCACCACCTGTAGAATAAAGAGATTGGAATAACTGGCCTTTAAGAGTCCTCCCAGCGTCACCACCGTATGACGTTGAGTGGTGCCAGCAGCACATGGTACTCTAGGTGAGGCCTGTGCCCTAGCAGACAGCACTCCTGGAGCCAAGCATGTCCCCTCTGGGGGCAGTAGGTCCAGTCCTTCTGCATGACCAGAGGCCACTGCACTGCTCTGAGCTCGTGTGTGACTTGTTGGGGCACGCTCAGGTGGTCCTCCAGCCCAGGAAGGACCCTCATAGAGGAAACCAAAGGTGTCTTTTTTTTCCTAAAGATTTTATTCATTTTCTTAGAGAGAGAACCAGTGGTATGGGGCAGGGAGAGGGGGAGGAGGAGAGGAGGAACCTGCGTCTCAAGCCGACTCCCTGCTGGGTGCAGAGCCCGGGGGGCCCCACAAGGGGCTCGATCCCACGGCCCTGGCATCACGATCTGAGCTGAAATCAAGAGTCAGGCACTCACCCGACCCAGACGCCCAGGTGCCCCCATAGGTGTCTTTTGATGAGCCACTCCCACCAGGGATGGGTGGTCCACAAGGCTGGTGCTATCACCTATCTACCTGTGGGTAGCAGACCTGGCGGTTTTTGCGGTGGGGGTTTGACACACAGTGGGTGACTTCGCGCACACTGGTTGTCAGTGTTCTCTTGGGATCCCGGGGGAACCAGGCCAGCGGGGTCAGGTGCTGAGGCAGTTGGCGGGCACGGTGTGAGGTCAGGGCTGAGGCTGAGCGCCCAGAGGTTGGCTGGGAGGGCGAGGCCGCAAGCCACGCCTCCCGTGTGTGCCAAGCAGCAGTCAGCAGCCCCAGCTTACTTCCCAGCACCGACCCGCCCTGGGGGCGCCATGGGCAGGTGTGTCTTGCCCCTCCCTCTGTGGCCGGGCTCCACAGCTCTGGACTTTGAACTTGCAGGGAGGAAACACTTGGCAGCGACGGGTGTGTTGGTGCCCACTGGGGTTTGAGAGGTCCCCAAAGCTGTAGGCCTGCTTCCTTCCAGGCCGCGCCACCTCGGGGACTAGTGGAAACCTGGTACAGGGCAGGGGTGTGCAAATCAGATGTAAATGTTGCCTCCTTGGGCTGCCGTGGTGGAGCGGCTGGGTGGCCGGCTCTTCCTGGCGTCTGGAGGCCATCATGCTTCAGGAGTGGCCTCTGCACATTTGAGATTGCCTCTGTTGTCCCCTGATGGCCATGTCGAGACTGCTGGCACCACCGTCTTGCTGAGTTTTTGGCACAAGCACCTGCATGTCTGTACCCTTGGGCTCTTCTTGCCTGACTCTGCTTCTCTGATGGTCATGGGTCCCAGGAAGGCAGGCTCTCACATCTCCGAGCCTCCGGCTGGTCTCCCTGGCCCAGCCTGGGCCCAGCGCGGGAGCAGGCTGCCAACGGGCCTGCGGAGCCCCCGCTTTGAAGGTGGAACGTGGCCCCTTCTGTTCTCAGTGACAGGCTTTTTGTTTTCTTCATTCCCTCAGCAAAACATGCCTATTAGTTTTTCCTTTTCTGAAGTTTCCACTCCCTGTTGACTCCCAGGGGTGATGCTGGCGTAGGGGACGGGCTGCGTGAGTCCTGTGGGGCTTCTGCATCCTGGCATCGGCCGTCTAAGGCTTAATAATGAAGCTCAGGAACTGGGAGGGCCCTGGAAAGGGCTGTGGTGGCCAAGGCCCTCCGCGCTCACCCGCCCCTTCCCAGGTTTGGCACCAGGCCTGCGTCCTCTGGGGCAGGGCTGACCCGTGTCTCAGAGGTGTCCTTCCTCACCCGAGCTCCGCGGGGAGTCCGTGCTCGGGCCCGGTCCGCAGACCTACTCCTGTCTGGTTCAGACTCTCCCCCTTTCTGGCGGTGCCCTGTAAGATCTGGTTATACATTTTTAAATAAGATTTTATTTATTTATTTATTTATTTATTTATTTATTTATTTATTTATTTATTTGAAAGCCAGAGCACGAGCAGGGGGAGGGGCAGAGGAGAAGGAGATGCAGACTCCCCTCTGAGCAGGGAGCCCCAGGTGGGGCCCAACCCCAGGACCCTGGGATCATGACCTGAGCTGAAGGCAGGCGCTTAACCCGCTGAGCCCCCCAGACGCCCCTCGACCTGGTTATATTCAATCAACAGCAACTGGGGGCCTGGTGTCTGCGGGCAGAGTGGGCAGGCAGTCCCCGCTCCCGTGGAGTTGTAGTTGGGCCGGCAGACAAGGAGTCCCCTAGAGGGGTCGAGGAGCCCATTGGCGCAGAGTGGACATAGGATGAAGTGGTGTGAGGTGAGCAGCAGTCAGAGGAGGCCCCTTGAGGAGGTGATGGTTAGCTGAGACGGAAGGACAGGAAGTGGACAGCCACCCGAGCAGCAGGCAGAAAATGTCCCAGGAAGAGAAGATGACCAGTGTAAAGGTCCTGGGGTGGGGTGAGCTCAGTACGTTCATGGCAGAAAGAAGGTCCTGGTGGCCAGGAGGTGGTCACGGTTGGAAGGGTGGGTGTGCCAGGGGAGAGGGGTTTATTCCTTGGGGAAGCCACCGGATATTTTTGAGCATGGAGGTAATGGGATGTGGCTGGCGGGCCCCCAGGAGGGCTCAGCGGTGGAGCATCTGCCTTCGGTCCAGCGTGTGATCCTGGAGCCCCAGGATCGAGTCCCACATGGGACTCCCTGCACGGAGCCTGCTTCTCTCTCTGCCTGTGTCTCTGCCTCTCCCTCCGTGTCTCTCGTGAATAAACAAAATCTTATTAAAAAGTAAATAAATAAAATAAATACAAAGATGGCTGGGGCTGCAGTGGGGAGCATGGGTGGCACGAGAGAGAACCTGAGAGGCCGGAGGGGAGGCTGCCGGGGCCGCTGCCTAGAGGACGTGGAAGCGCGTCGAGGCGTTAGGAGGGGTTTGTAGGGCTTCCCTGTGGGAGCAGATGGCGAACAAAGGCACCAGGTCAACGCAGGCATTCTGGGCGCCCCCACGACGTGGGCCCGCACCTCCTCCCCTCTCACGTCCCCACCCGACAGTGCCAGGAACCACCCGTGGCCCTTGGAGGCCACACATTTTGTGGATGAGGGCGAGGCACCCTGCCGCACTGTGCTGTTGGGTGGGTTGCGCACCGCTGGCCGGCACCACGTTGGGGAAAGGCCAGGGGCCCGCTCGTCTCTGGCACTGTTTTCAGTAGGGATTTCCAAGTTCGCTCTCCTTCTGGCCCAGAGACGGCCCCAGAGGGTTCAGCGCTGGCTTTGAGATTGGGTCTAGTTCATACAGTTCTTGTCACTGCGATTTGGAGCATGATCCGTGCTCTCAAGGGCTGAGCGTCTGCATGCCTTCTCCCCTGCATCCGGTCACACAGCCTAAGACCGTGTTTCCACCGGGGCCAGCTTAGTTCCAGCCCCAGTGTGTGGGCCGGGAGCCCAGCAGCCTTCACGCGTGGCCAGTCATCTCACAGTTCACGGTGTGAATTCCCGTGGGGACCCCATCAGATTAGACTTGGGCCCCCGTCCCTTTCTCCCGGGCATCTGATATGAGGCTCTGCTCTCCTGGGCCTTGGTCTCATGTGCTTGGGCCAGGATGGGGCAGGCCCCCAAGCCGTGATGCGCTAACAGTGAAGCGATCCTCGACCCTCGGCCGACGGCTGCACGGCTCAAACAGCAGGCCTGGCTGGAACCGGTGGGAGCTGTCACAGCCGGTGGCGGGGGCCCCAGTGAAGATTTGCCCGTGTTAGCAACATATTCCCGGCCACATGGGCCAGCTCGGCCTCCAGGGAAGCTCTGGACGCTTGACCTCCAGGGGGAGGGGCGAGGGAGCAGGAGGGCAGGCTGGCCACGTCCTGCAGGGTGACAGGCATGTCCCAGGATGCGTCTGGTGCCTCTGCCTGGCTCCCAGGGGGTGTCAGCCAGCACCCAGACCCTGGGCTCAGCCCTGGGGCGGGCGTGTCTGGGTGGGCAGGTGCATGTGTCTGCGTGTGTGGGAGGCTCTTCTGCTCTCGGCCTCCACGTCTGCTCTAGATCCCTGGCCTTCACTCGTAACTGGCCTGGACAGTTCGACTCCTTCCTCCTGGGCTTTGATCTGGTGTGGGGCTGGCGCTGCAGGCAGGCAGCTGGGGTGCCGTGTGGATGGTGGGATTGGGGAGGTGCTGGCTGAGGGGCTGAGGGGACCAGCCCTGTGCCCCCTGGGTCACCGCATGCTCTGGAGGATGGCTGAGCTGCGAGGTGTGGGGAAGGGTCCATGAAGAGGTGGGAAAGAAATAGTAAGGTGTGGGAAGTGTCGCTGACCCTTCTGATTTCTGTTCTGTGTGAGAGTTCGGCCTGATGTTGTTGACCCCCGACCCTGGGCCTCACCTCCTTCCTCAGTTGTCCCCTGTTCCCTAGCAGACCGGGGAAGCCCCTGGGTCACACCCAAGGGGAGAGGGATTGGGGAGGATGGGTGGTGCCTGCCTGCCTGGAGCTACCGAGGGGCCCCTCTTCATTTGGTGACACGAGTGCTCCAGGGGGACAACGGCCTGTGGCTTCTGGAGGGCTAAGGTCTTGTGCCCTGCCTCTGTCCTTGTGACCTTGGCACTTCCACAGGGAGAGCACTCTGGGGCATTGGGGGAGCTGGACCACAAGGTTGCATCCAGAGAGGAATGAATCCCAGTGGCTGTGGACACATCGTCCTTTATTGCAGATCTTGGAGCTCCTGCTGTTCTGTGTCCCCAGCGGCCCCAGCCTCTGCTATTCCGGGATCCACTCAGGTGTAGAGCTGGTCTGGGTGAAAGCCCTTCAGCCCAGAGGACACCCCACGGGGGCCAGAGGCAGCCCAGTGTGGGGACCCTTGGCCGTCCCCCGCCATTAGCTATGGCCACTCTGCTAAGTCGGCTCAGGGCTTGTTCCTCCCCTTCCGCTGCCCATTCTGAGTTTTGGCTCTGATTTGGCCCCAACGGAGCAGACGCCGTTCCTGCCCCTGAGCCTCCGTGTGGTAGCCTGGGGTTGGGACCCCTGTGGCCCGCGGGTGGAAATGGTAAGGTGTAATTAATCACTAGTTTCTTCTCCAGAAATGCTAATCGGGAGAAGCAATTAAAAGCAACTTTTTTCCTTTAGTAATCTGCACTAAAAGCTGGTAATGAAGTTTAGGGCCGTCGTGACTCAATATTTCAGCTTCACCGACTCAAGTCAAAACAATCCAAGCCCAGGAGTTTGCCGGCAGCTGAGCTGGGCCAGGGCAGCAGCTGGGAGTCCCTGCTCCCTCTCCTCACCCTTCACTGCCACCCCACCGCCCCCTGCTTCTGGGACAGAGCCCATAGGGGGCCCGGCTGGGAGGATCGGGTCTGGGTGGCTGGGAGATGGGTCCCCAAGGCCGTCCCTCAGGAGACCCAGAGTTAGAAATGCATCTTAGGGGAGACGGTAGGAGGGGGTAGGAGGAGCACCTACCTATGTGAGACCAGAGCTGGGGAAAGGGGAGTCGGTGGGAGAGGTGGCAGGTGCCGAGGGAGCCCCCAGGGCAGCCTAGGGCTCAGCCACAGTTGGCTCAGAGCTGAAGAGGTGGGGGTCCGAGTCTTGACCTTCACCTCCGTCATTCATTTCTCATTTTCATTCATTTGTCAAGCCTTTATTGAGAGACACGGCAAACTGGACCCGAACCGCCGCAGTGAATGAACGGAGCAAGGCCTCCTGTGCTGTGAGATTTGCATTTTAGTGGAGGGAGGCAAATGACAAACGAGATAAAGAAGTATAGTATTTGTTGGATGGCCATGTGTGTCCAGGAGAAAGCCAGCAGGTTTGGAGAGTAGTATGCAGGCAGGGTGCCATGGGGGTTTGTAATTCTAGGCGTGGCATCTGAGGGACGCAGCAGTGGGACTGCGACGTTTGGGTAAGGACAGAGGAGGGTGAGGGATCGAGTCCCCCTACTTAATATCCCAGAGAAGAGTGTTCCCACTGGGGGAGCAACAAGTGTGAGCTCCTGGACGGACACGAGAGTGGCCTGGCTGGTTGGAGGGCAGTTTGTGGGGTGATGCCACGTGAGGTCACAGGGATGCTTGGGGGGCCCCAGATCCCGCAGGCCTCGTAGCTGTTACCCCAAGTGAAATCAGAAGCTTTTGGAAGAGCTCTGGGTGGTTTGCTCTGATTAGGCACAAGCTCTTTATCAAAAAGTGAGACCTAGCTGTCACGGCTTCTCCTCTCCCAGGTCCCGAGGTGCGTCTGCACCGTCCAGGTGTGCTCTCTAGAGCAGGGGAGGGGGTGCTGAGGGCTCTGTTGCAAACCACCCGCCCTCGTCTCTGCCTGCCCCTCGGTCCTCTTCAGGGAGCAGTTCCGAAACAGACTCTTGTCACTTTAAGCAGCCCCCCGCCCAGCTTCCCTGGCCTGCTTTATCTGAAGTCCAAGTGCATGTTGTTCCAGGACCGATCCGCTTTAGCTAATTAATAATCTGACAGGAGCCACCCAGGGGATTAGCCGCTGAGCTGAGCTCCACCAAGCCCCAGCAAATGAGCCTTGTACTCCTTGGGGACGTGGAGGTGACTTTGAGGGGTGCAGGGAGAGGGGACCCCCACAGGTGAGCTGTGGCACCGGACGGTGAGCAGTGACCATGGGAGAGGTTCGGCGAGGGGGGTGGGGGGCGGACCCACGGAGCCTCTGGAAAGAAGGATTGCTGTCCAGAGATGGGCGGGGGTCTCCATCCTCTCTCCCTGTCTGCTGCAGCCCTGCTCACCCACCTGCCAGGTGTTACCTGCTGAGAAGCGGGCTACAGTGGCCAGAGTTAGCAAATGGAAACACAGCCTGCGTGTTGTACACCTGAAATGAACATAACACTCACTGTATGTTAACTAACTGGAACTAAAATAAAAACTTAAAAAAAATACAGGGTGCTCAGTGAAATTTGAATTTCAGATAAACCACAAGTTAAGTTTTAGTTAAGTGTGTTCTATGTAATATCGGGGATGTACACTAAAAAAGCATGCCTGCCAGGTTTATGTGAAATTCAGATTTCGCCAGTCGTCTTGCATTTTCTCGACAGTCCTGAGCAGGGAGGGGCAGAGGGTGCTGGGCTCCCTCCCAGCCATAGCCTGGAGCTCCCTCTGGAAGAGGCAGCCCTTGGGGGGAGCAAGGTGGGGCCAGGGCCCAGTGGCCTCCACTGGCCTGCTGCTGCGGGATGAGGAGGGTGGAGCAAAGGTCAGCTCTATCTGGGCCCAGGTGGCCCTTGGATGAGTAGAGTCCAAGTCTCCTCTGAGGAATCAGTGGCCTCCAGCCTGGGAAGGATGTCCCAGGGCCACCTCCCTTCTGGGAATAGTCTGGGCCTCTCCCAAGGGGAAGGCGGGCCGTTGCCAGGGTAATCTGGGTTAGGTGGTCATCATCTCTCTGAGCGTGGGGAGAGGTCAGCAGGAAGGGCCCCCTGGGGGGGGGGCAGACCAGGTCAAGTAGGTCAGGGACAACAGCCTGCCTGACCCCCACGTAGGACCACCTCCAGGTTCAAGGCCTCGGGGCCCTGAACAGGCACGCCCATCTGCTGACCATTCTGCGCCCACCCCAAGGTGGCCGAATAGCCCGGGCCAGGTTTCCAGGGTGCACCAGCAGTGGGGTCGGGCTGCCTGGGCTGCACTCTGGGTGGGCTTTATTGGAGTCCGTCCTTAGTACGGGATCCCACTGTGCTCCCACTGTGCCCTCGGGACCCTTCTTGCCTGGCTCCTCCTCCGTTGGCAGTGCTCAGGGCCCTGGGGCCAGGAGAGGTGGGAGCCATTCTCTAGGAGTTCTCCTGTGCCCCCGGGGCCTCCTCTCTCCAGCCCGGCTGCCCCCCTCCCAGCCTTCCCGGCACAGCCAGCCAGGCAGTGGGGGCTGGGGGTGCCGAGCCGGTGGGAACCTCTTCCGCTTGCAAGCTCTCAGCCACTTCCCCAGCGTGCCCGGTGGTTTGGCCCTGTTTCGCGAACCGTCTGCTGCCCGTGCTGCCTCTGACCCACATCGTTAGCATGGGCATTTATATTTCATTAACGACATTAAGCCCAAATGGCATTAAAAGCAAAGCTGGTGATAAATAGCTTATTAATAAACAGGGAGTGCTCCGTGCTGCCGGCCTCTCCCAGCACCAGTGTTAACCCTTGCTGCCCTAGGTGATGGTGTTTTGTCCCAAAGATCACCCCCCACCCCATGGGCCTGGAAGGGCCAGTCATGTGCTCTGAGGTGGGTGCCTCGTAGAGCCCAGGTGGGCCAGTTTGGGGTCACGCGGGCTCGTGACACGGCCAGAGCCCTCACAGTCTCTAATCAAATCTTCATTACCCTCTCCTCGCCGGTTTTGATTCTGGACTAAACATTTTGGGAAATATGGCTTTTCTAGGCGGTGAGCTCAGATGTGCCCCATGACTCTGTAGCTCGGTTTGAAAAGAGGCCCACGGAGTGTTTGGAATCAAAAGGAACAATGCTCCTGAAAACGATGATGATAATAAGAATAATAACAGTAAAAACCGCAGCTGGCATCTCCTGGGTGCCGACCGTGAGCAGACCTGGTGCTGGCCACGGCCGTGCAGCACCTCCGGCCTGCTCCCTGCAGCCCCAGGGGTCATCCCGCTCAGGTTCCTTTTATAAGTGGGAAAACCAAGGCACCGAAGACTGAGGTTCCCCAGCAGGAGCCCACATCTCCCGGGTGCTGGCCTCCGGACACAGGGCCCGTTGCTGTCCCAACCAGGGCTGCTCAGCTGTGCCTCCAGCTTTGCTTGCCCTTGGGCCCCTGCTGTTCCCTTGCTCGATGCCCGGCTGATTGTGCTTGTACAGGCTGGCCACCTGGCGGGCACAGTCATGCCCCTGACAGGCATCACCCCACCAAGGACCCCGAGGGGTCAACAGAGAGCCAGTGGAGGAGTTGTGGTCCTGCCGAGGCCTCAGTGAGCTTTTTGCTTCTAACTAGAGCAGCTTCTGTGTGGTGCTCTCTTGGGGCAGGATGGCCGACCCTTGATTGTTTGGGGTTTAAGTTAGTGTGTTTTGAACACAGAGTCATCGCTTAACACTTCCAAGAAATAGGGGCAGGCTCAGCCCTGGGTCCCCTTCCCCCAACCCCCACCCGAGTTGTTTGAAGGCAGGAAGAAAGTGAAGTCTTGTCTAAACTTTGCCTCCGCTTAGAACTGTCTCCACTGCAAACCTGAACCAGCGTTCTCGTTCGCCTTCCTGTCCCTCTGGGGCTCTCTGGGCCCAGGCCTGGCTGGGGGAGAGAAGGGGATTTGCGGGGTAGGGGGGGTTGCAATATAGGAAGGGAAGTTGGAGGCGAGGTGTGAGGTGAGGGTGTGAGGTGAGGGTGTGACGTCATCTTAAGGGGAGGACGGGCGTAGAGGGCACGTCTCTGGGACCATCTGGTTGTGTCTGGTGAGCACTCGGGGAAGACGCAAAGCTAATTAATTAGCAGGACTCCTGCTGCCTCTGCCAGGAGCTTGGACTGCTTCTTCCATCCCGTTCCCAAGCTAGGAAGGAAGTTGGGAAGCAGTGGCCATTGGGCTCATCCAGGAGGGATTCTACTCCCCCTAATGGATGGAAGCCTGTGAGGCCAAGGCAAGCAGCAAGGGGCCCATGGGAGGTGTGGGGGCATGCTGAGGGGGGCTGCCTTGGGAGGCCGGTTCATGTCTGCTTCTCATCCTGGGAAGACCTTCCAGCTTGCTGTGGCCATGCAGCCCTTGACCTTCACCACAGGGCGTGGTGGGGAGCTAGGAATGGAGTCGTGCTTATCACCTGCTTTACACTCTGTACAAGGGACCTGCATTAAACCAGTAACCAGAGAATCCAGCCTCCAGCAGGGAGAGGTCAGCCAGGCCTAGAACGAGTGGCCGGACACGAGAACTGGGTCGGGGAAGAGGCTGATGGAGAGAGCAGCACCTGGGCTGCCGTCCCGCCCGCCCCCGTCCATGTGTGGCCATCACTTCACCGCGCTTCACCTCCACATCCTCCTCTGTAAAATGGACACAACAGTACTGTCTTTGCAGGGATGTGGCCTCTACAGTGCTCGCAGCAGGGTCCGGGCCCCGTAGGTGCTACTGCCCCTGTTGCTGTTTGGCCTCCTGCTAACCTGTGGCCGCTGACCTTCTGTTTGAGAGCTGGGAAAGGAAGTTGGTAAAGAATACAGCATATCCGGCAGGGCACGGCCCACCACTCCAGCAGGCGGTGGTCTTGGCAGCAGGTAAGGGCTGGCCCATCCATTCGGCGGGGTTCTAGAGCACGTCCTCTTAGGAGAGGCTTAGAAGAGGCCAGCCCAGAGGAGGGCCAGGGGAGCATCATGCAGCCCGCTCAGTGAGGGCCCCTTGCGGTAGGGGAGCCAGGTGTGGGGGTGGCAGCTCCAGTTCAGGCAGCTGTGGTGATGCATGACAGCAGGACCGGGGTCTTTTTTTTTTTTTTTTTAAGATTTTATTTATTCATGAGAGACACGGAGAGAGGCAGAGACACAGGCAGAGGGAGATGCAGGCTCCATGTGGGGGGCCCGACGTGGGACTCAATCTCAGGACCCTGGGGTCATGCCCTGAGCCAGAGACAGACTCTCAACCACTGAGCCCCCCAGGTATCCCAGGACTGGGGTCTTCAGCATGGTTGCCCCGCTGCCGTTGATGGCCCCAGGGAGGGGAGGCGGGGTCCGATTCGTACAGCTATCTCAGTAGCCTGCCACGCCGCAGGGGCGGGGGGCGGGGAGGTGGTTGTGTGGCGGGCGGCAGGCTGCCCTATACTGCCTGTGGGCTGGGCCCATTCCTCCCGGGTTCTTCCCCGGCTTTGGGGTGGAATGCCTGTCTTCTGCCACTGGGGCCAGCTGTCGTTCTCACGTGGATGCAGGCCTTTGCCTCTGCAGCGCTAGGGTTCATGCTGGTCTTGGCGCTTCTCAAGATCTGCCCACCATGGGATTTGGTCAGTCTACTGGGTCATCTGTTTATATGACGGGTGAGAGTATGGACATCCTCCTCTGCACACCCCCACCTTCCTTTTTCTTCCCAGCTTCCCCCCCTCCCAGTCCAGGGTCCCCTGTGTCCTCCAAGGACCAGGGCCAGGCAGGGGCTCCAGAATGGATCATGGGGTGGCCAGCGCCGCCTGGAGCCCAGGGCTCTGCACGCTTCCCTTGCTCGGGTGGGACAGCGTGTCATCACCCCGAGGGTTCCTGAGAGCACACCCTCACCTGGAGGGACCATGTGAGGAAAGGCCTTGAGGCATCTGCTTTGCCTACATGACTCAGGGCCACCCAACTCCACAGGGACCCAGGACAAGGGTCTAGAGTCACAGCTTGGAGGACAGCTCCAGGCAATGGGAGCAGTGTCATGTGGGTAGGATTGGGCAGTGGCCAAGGAGCCAGGTCTTGTGACTTGATGGGCACATTTTTCAGTGAGTCAAAGGCCTTTCCCCTTTCCTTGCTCCCTCACCTCCAGGTAGGAAGAGCTCAGCCTCCCCTCAGCCTCAAGGCACCCCAATGTTGGGCCAGCCTCCGGGGCCGGGGCCTAGGAAGGCCCTGGGAGAAGGAGCCAGGACCAAGCCTGTCCCTCGCCTGGGGTGTGCAGTGCTTGGCGTGGTGCCCGCGCTCATGGAGGGCCGAGCCGACACTCTGGGGCCCAGCGCAGGAAGGGGTGCCTTCACCCAAAGCTCCTGGCCTGGGGAAGCGGGAAGGGGCCACATGCATATTCCCTCCTCGGGGAGCCTTCTCCTACGTTCATTTTCATTTTGCCAGTTTTTTCCTGGGGTCTAATTAAAGACTTGGAGCCCTTTACAGCTTGTGGTTGGCTTTTTATTTGGGTCTTTGGCAATTACCTCCTGCCCTAAAATAAGTTTCGATGGAGCAGGGGTACGATCTTTCTTTTTGGTGAAGTTCTCAGCTTTAGTTTTCTGTGCGTACGCGCTCACATGCATACACAAGTTGTGTGTGCGTGTGCATGTGTGTGATGGAATGGAATGGAATGAAGCCTTTCCGTCCCCCCGTTCCAAATCCTACCTCCTTCTCCTTCTCACTGCCCCCATCTCAAGTGTCCTGTGGCCACAGCAGAGCCTGGACAGCAGGAACAGTATGTCCTTAGCCTTGCCCTGCCTGGAGGCGGCTCTGTGACAACAGGCAGGTCATCTGTTGACTCTGTCCCAGTTTCTTCAATGAGAATGGGGCCAGCGGGTTGGGTATGCCAGAGGCTTCCCTTCCACAGTGCTTTGAAAGCAGACATGTTGCTACAAGGGGCAAGTCATCCTTGGGGTGGGAGGAAGCCACCACAACACGAACTGGCCTCACTCTTTCCTCTTGGTCAGTGCACTCTGTATTTAAAGAGCGTGCAACCATGTTCCCAAAGCTCTTTGCCCACTTTGCCCCTAAGTCTTCCCCGGCCCCCGGGAAAGCAGGTGTGATCACCCCACTTGATAGGTGAGGCTCCCTGCAGCCAGAGATAATAAGTGGCTTTTCTGATGTCACTTGGCTTATAGGGGCAGAGCCTTGGGATTCACATCCAGATCCTCTGATCTCCCAAAACCCACACCCAGGACCAACCACATAATTTGCAGGGCCCAATGCAAAATGAAAATAGGGGAGATCAGAGTATCTTTTTTTTTTTTTTTTCAAAGAATTTCATGACATGGCACCTGTGTGGCTCATTCACTTAGATGTGCAGCTCTTGGTCTGGGCTCAGGTCGTGAACTCAGGGTCCTGGGATCGAGCCCCAGCTCAGGTTCCATGCTCAGCAGGGAGTCTGCTCGGGAGTCTCTCTCTCTCTCTCCCGCTCCCTCTGCCCCTTCCCCTCCTCAAATAAATAAATCTTAAAAAAAAAAAGTTTCACAACAGTGACAGCACAGCACGTGCCCTTCTGAGTGTGGGGCCCTGGGTAGCTAGGTGGGTTGCCCACCTGGGTAGCACCCCCAGTCTCCACCCCCTTGGGTTCTGTTCCCCTATTTGCCGACACTCCTACCTGCCTGGTGAGGCGAAGGGAGGTTCAGTAGGGGTCGCTTGTGCTCTGCGTCCCAGGCCCCCGTGGTTTTCTCCAGCAGGTGGAGGGGACTCTGGGTTCCCCTGACCCTTGGCCTGTCCCACGTGACTGCTGTCCCGTGAAGAGCCACTGCCTTAGCATGGTACAGGCTTTCTGGGGCTCCCTGACTCTCTTACGGCCTACTTAAGGCCTTCTGAGACTTTGAGTCAGTCGGAGGTGAGGAAATACAAAAGATTTGGTAAGAACTCCATTTCCATAGGGTGGAAGGTGATGGTCTTGGGAATGGATCCTCCAGGCCCGTTCAGGAGCTCTACAGGTCTCTCTTTGTCACTTTGAAGCAGGTGGTGACCTGCCAAAATATCCAAGTCATGCTGGGCTCTGATTGCCGTGCTTGGGGTAGAAGGTCGGGCAGCCATTCCTGGGGCTGATCTGGAAACTTCCTGGTTGGTTTTTGGGGACTTGGAGTAGCTGGAGGATCCTCTGGGGCTCACTGAAGTTTCCCAGTAGTGGATGGATCGATAGAGCACCCGGTCGGGCATATTCCACGTGTGCCGCGGCGCATGTGTGCGTTCTGGTGAGATTGCCGCTCGCTGTGTGCCAGCCGGGCAGCCACTTAAAGGCTCTCGCTGGCTTCGCTGGATGGAGCTGCCTTTGCCTGGCCATCAGGGACCACGTTCCCTCGCCCCTCACATTCTTCCTCTCTCCTACTGATGCAGCCCACTCCCCACCGCAAGTCTGGGAACCAAAGCCCTGGCCGCAGGACCCCACCCCTGGCTCTCTCTGCGGCACCACCTGCTTCCTACAAAACCTTCTAGATTCTGGACCTTGGATGAACTTCAGGATGAAACGTGTCCTGAAAGCCACATCAGCTGGTTTTATGGAGGGGGGGGGAACTTTATCTAAAATTGGGGCACAGGGTCAGGGTGGGAACCCCACAGACGTGAGGTCTGAGGCGGTGTGACTATGGGAGGGAGAGAGTGCCCGAGTTTCCAAGGACTGATTAGATGGCATGCCAAGTGTATTAAATTTTGCAGACATTTTAACAGCAATATGCTAGATAGTTGGGTGTCCCCCGAGGCGGCTGGATTTTTTATATCCTTCACAGAAGGTCGGAACCCTCTTCTGCCTGCCTCCCCCCCATGCTCCATGCTCCCCTCTCTCTCTCTCTCTCTCTCTCTCTCTCCCCCCCTCCCCTCAACCATTTCCTCGCTTCTTGCTCTCGCTCCTAGAGAACCTAAGGACACCTCTGATCTCTGCCCGATGGGGCATTCCGCTCCTCCTGCTCCCGCCCCCCGTCGGGAGACCAGGGTCTCCGCTGAAGGGGATGGGCACAAAAGAGGGGCTTGATTTCTGTGTTTTCTCCCTTTCCCCTTCCTCCCCCCATTTTGGAGACTGTCGTAAGACCTACTCCCCCACCCCTCCTTATTTTTATAGAAAAAAAAAGGCAGGAAAAGAATCCATCTGGCATATGAATAATTGAAATGGCTCAACTCTGTTCCTGTTGCTGCTGTTTGTTCTCAGCTCCCCGGCCCCCCGCCCCCGGCCCCCGGCCCCCTGAGTACAGGTCTCTAGGCACAGGGGGTGCGGGCACTCTCAGAAGGTTGTCACTGGAGACGCAGAGCCCGCTCTCCCCGTGAGCCCGTTGGTCTGAGCCAGCGGCGCCCGGACATGTGCCTGGGCCCCTTCCCAGCACCCAGCCTCTGGCCCGTCTGCCCAGGTAGCGCTCAAACTGAAGTGGTTCCTTCGTGCCTCGGGCCTCGAGGGGCGGCTCCCCCGACCGCGATTCCCCTCGGGGCGCCCAGAGTGCTGTGGTCCGTGCCCAGGCTCCTCCTGTCCCCAGCCTCAGCCCTTCTCTCCTCAGGGACCCCTGGGGAGCTCCTGGGGACTCCTGTTTGGGGAACTGGCCTTCGCGGCCCCCTTGCAGCTCTCTAGGCACTGACCCCAGCGGCCCCCCTGCTGCCAGCTGACCCCCGCCGCCCTGCCCCGGCCCGGCCCGCCGCACCCCTATGTGGGCCCTGAGCTGCAGGGAGCCAGCCAGCAGGCCGGGAGCTCTGTAACTTTCTCCAAGTTGGGAGAAGCCCCCGCGGCAGCAGGATAGGGGGGCGGGCAGGGGTGGATGGACACTGGTCCCGGCCTGGCTGCAGTCGGCCGCCTGTTCTCCACAGAGCCCGGCCAGCTGCACACTGCTGCCCTGGGTCCGGACGGAGAATTCGCTGTCTCTTTAAAACCATTTAGGGGAAAAACAAAAGAACTTTAGTGCATTAATTCTAGATGAGGATGGGTCTCCAGATGACAGGCTGAGCCACATTATTCCCCACAAGACACCCCCCCCCCACCCCCTGCCCGGTTCTTTGTCGCCCTCCACGGTCTGTGCCAAGCTGACACAGGGGTTGCTATGAAGCGCGATCGTGTGCTTTGTGTTTGAAAAGTCAGTACTTCTGTGTGTTTGGGACATCGCGTCTGTGCCACTTGTGAGGTGCTGACCTGCAGCCGTGGGTCCTGTGGTCTAAAGTGCTGCAAGCCAGAGTGCGTCTCAGAGCCGCCGAGGGGCTGTGGGAGGCGAGGGCACGTGTGTCACTGCAGAGTGGTGCCGTGTCCCTTGCTCCTGAGCTTTCTGGGGCAGAAATGTCCCCCCAGAAAGAGGGTCTGAGCAGCACCAATGTGTTGTAGCTTTTTTTCTGGGTGCGTCACAACTGCTCGCTAAGCAGAAAATTCAGATGAAATTCAAATCAGGGTGGTTACTACACAGCCGTATCTGTGCGTATAACCATGCACACCGCGAGGTGGGCAGCGACGAGTGCGTGTCGCTATATACATCGTTTGTAAAGACTCCTACACGTGTTATAAAAGCTGCAAAATGTCTGGCATTCCAGGGCCTGGTACAAATAATTAGATATTTATATCCAATAAAACTGGTTTGATGGGGAAATCGTTTCCCTCTGTGTGGATTCTCAGTTGAGGAGTTTCGGTGGTTGGCTTTGTTTTCTCCCTTGACAATAAAACCAGGGGTTTGGCACTAAGCGGTGTCCATCGGGTAAATGTCTACATCTCTTTGCACCACGGCTTCTGCTGGGTGGCCCGCCGTGTCAGCCCCGTGCCGCTGTGCCCTCCTGCCTTGCCATGTGCGCTGGACGAGAGTGCGTGTGGAGCCCGGCCCCCCGACCTCCCAACTCCCTGCCCCCTGGCCCCCCTGAACCCCCGGTCCCCCAACCCCCAAGCCCCCAACCCCGGCCCCCTGACCTCCTGACCACCCAGCTCCCCGACCTCCCAACCCCCGACCCCCCAGCTCCTGGCCGACCTGAACCCCTGGCCCCCCGATGCCCAGGCCCCCCAACCCCAGAACCCCTGGCCCCCGACCTCCCAACCCCCCTACCCCCCAACCCCCCGGCCCCTGGCCCACCTGAACCCCCGGCCCACCTGAACCCCCGGCCCCCTGACCCCCAGGCCCCCAACCCCGGCCCCCTGACCTCCCGGCCCCTGGCCCCCCGACCTCCCAACCCCCTGCCCCCTGGCCCCCCAACTCCAGCCCCCGACCTCTGACCCCCCCAAACCCCCGGCCCCCCTGACCTCCCAACCCCCCAACCCCAACCCCCTGACCCCCTGGCCCGCCAGCACCCCAACCCTGGGCCCCTGCAGACCCTGTGCACCTCCTGTGTGCTTTGCGCCCCCATCCTCGGCCCTTGCCCAGCCCACGGCCACTGCCCCTGGGTGCTCTCTGTCCGTTGCTCTTTTTTCCCACGCAGTGGTCTCTGGAGCGGGGCTTCAGCCTCACTGTCCCTCCAGGCCCAGTCTAAGCACTTTTCTAATTTCATGAAGCTCCTCTTATAACCCCAACCTGCAGTTTCCCTTCCTCTGTCTCAGCTTTTAGACCCTTCTCTCCTGCATGTTCCTAAACCCTGCTCAACCTCCCGGCCAGTTGCTTTCAGGGCTGTTCCTCAGTGTGGGGCGGCCCGGGGGAGCCAGGCTGCCTCACTGCCCCGGCTTGGGGAGAACAGCACCCACCGCCCCCCCTCGATTTCCTTCCATCTGTTACACAGTTGTGAACAGATGGGGCCAGTCGGGCCGGGCTGAGTGTAGCCTCCCTCTCCCATTATACAGACGGAGAACTGAAGCCCCGTGTGGGACGGGCGGAGGCCCCGCCAGGAGGGGCAGGGCCGTGCTGGCAGCGCCACCCTTGCCCGCCAGCCGGCTCTGGGAGTAGGAGGGACCCACAGGCCCCACTGCCCCTTGGCGGGACTTCCTGTGAGACTGGGCAAGCGGCCTCCCGGCTCTGGGCCTTGCTGTTGTGTGTTTGTGACTTGGAGCTGGTCGTCCCTAAGTTGTAAGGTCCCGAGGAGAGTAAACGTGCGAGCACCGGACAAGCCCCCACCTGGGCACCCGGCCTGGGGATGCCCTTCCACAGAAGGCGGTGGCTTCCGCGGTGCCCTGACTGTAAAACAAGGACCCGGTGTGACGCGGGGCTGACACCCTGTCCACCGAGGGTGCCACCCACACAGGGGGCTGGCCATTACCCCTTCCCCCTGAATGTCTGGGCATCGCCCCTGGAGGGGCTGGGGGCTGTGATCGGAGCCCCTGGCTGCTTCCTGAGCTCAGGTAACTTCACCGGGAAGGAGAGGGGGGAACGATGGCGGAGCATGTGTGGGAGTCGGAGCCCTGGAGCTCGCATCAGGAGCCGCAGCCCGGGGAGGGGGCCGGCCAACGGGAAGATGGCCCGCAGCCGCGGTGGCCAGGGAGCTGGGGCCGTGCTTTTGACAGAGGCCTTTCAGATCAAGAATGTGAAGTGTCTTGAAGGGTCCGCGGGAAGACCAGCAAGGGAAAGCCAGCAAGGCTGCAGAGGGCTGTGGGTCCCGTGGAGGGGCTGGGGCGCTCTGGGAGAGGTCTCTTAGCCAAGTGGGAGCCGCTGAGTTTCAATACAGAGCAGCGGGTGGAGTGGAGATCCACAGCCCTTGGCGTGCGCCCCCACCCGTGCCTCCCCCAGCCCTGGTGCCCTCCTCCAGCCACTCCTCTCCCGGGTGCTGCCCTCCCCAGGCATTTGTGGCTGGCTGTTCCGGGCCCCTGGGAGCCTGTCCCCCAAGTGGCACGCGAAGAGCAGCACCCGCGAGCTTTGCATGCGCCCGGACCAGGGAGCAGGACCTGAGCACATGCAGGCCGGGGCTGCCCTGCACATCTTTGGTGGCTGTGGTTTAATGACACGCTTTACGCAGAGTGGATTGGACCCTGGCCTGGAATTAGAAACCACCCTTCAGAAAATTCTTGGGTGTCTTGTTTTCCTCCCTCCCTCCCTTCCTTCCGTTCTTCCTTCCTTCCTTTCTTTCTTTACTTTCTTTTTTCCTCCTGCCACCCCCCCCATTAAAAAAAAAAAAAAAAAAAGATAAAACTCCATGAGAAGCAGAGCCCAAGCTTCCTATGACTGGCTCTCAGAGAAGCCAGTCAAATCTCCCCTCGTTGAGAACATTTTGACAGCATAAAATTGCTGCCGGAATGTGACTTTAGTGAAAAGTAAAAAAAAAAAAAAAAAAAAAAAAGAAAGAAAGAAAAAAATCCTTCCTTCATGCATATGGAGTTTTTTGGAAAAAAAAATGGTATTTTAATGCTTTCTATTAAATTGGGACTAAAAGTGGTGTCTTAATTTGCATGCATTAGCATATTTGCATATAGATCACTGAAATGGTGGAAGAGAGAAGAGCCTTTAAATGAAAATTCTTTTAAAGGCACAGGCCTGCCTCCCTCTCCTGCTCCCTCTGGAATTTGTGCTCACTCTGCCTCTCACCTCCCAGCCCCCTGGTGTCCTGGACGCTAGCAGGCGGGTGGCCAGGGAGGGTCAAGGCCCTCTGTGTGGGGCCCTCATCACCCGTGGCCTCGCAGCTCCCACCAGGCCGCCCTGGCTCCCTTCTGTCCTGCGGCAGCTCTGGAGGAGGGGCCTGTGCTCACAGCGGCGGGGCAGGTGGCCTCATGCCCCTGGGCCTCTGCCAGCCATTGTCTCCCCGTCTCCCTTCACTCGTCCTGCCCTTCCCCAGGCCAGGGGGATGCTCTGCGCCTGCCCGGGGGCACCCATCCTGCCAGCCACTGGCCGAGGTCTGTGGGCACCTGGCACCCGAGGAGGGCGTGGGTGGGTGCCCCTCTGGCCTCTTCTGTGTCAGCCCCTTGGGACCCAGACTGGAAGGCCCAGGGTGCCACGTTCCCTTTTATCAATCTGGTCTCTGGTGTTACCTCCTCAGAGGCAGCTCACGTCACCCTCCCTCCGTCCTCTGATCTCTGTATCCTGCTCCGTGTCCTACTGTCCTCTAGAACTCTGGCGTTTCTTGTCTTTGTTATCTGTTCCTCCCCAGCCCCACAGAGGCCAAGCCCCAGGAAGGCAGGGGCTTGGGTCTGTCCCGTTCCCAGCTGTAGCCCCCAGGACAGTGTCTTGCACGTCGGGGTGCTGAGGGATGTCTGTGGGATGAAGCGGTGGGCACCAGGCCCCTGGGCAGGGCTGAGACTGCTCCCGGGGTCTCAACCCGGCTGAGTGCGGCACTCAGCCCACGTGAGAGGTGCCCTTCCTGGTAGAGGAGCGGGACTGGGGATTGGTTAGCACTTTCCATTCTGATTCGAGGCCTCAATGAGAGCGTGCTAGCCTGCTCTTCCTCCTTGGGGCAGTAGGTTAGAGGCAGGCCTGACCCTGGAGGCCAGGAGCCCAGGGTGACCCGTGCGCAACTTCCGGCCTAGGGGAGCAGTAGTGGCCAACGGAGCCGGAATCCCCTTGTGGCAGCCCAACCCGCAGACTCTCCCTCGAGCTCCTTCACCTCAGGTATGGAAAGTGGAGGTTCCCCTCTCTAGAAACTTCAGGACCAGCAAACGGGAACCTCAGGTTTCTATGACCAGATGGTACTCAGCAGCTGGCCTCGAGGTGGGTGAAGAGTCCTAGGGAAACCCAGCACCTTCTGCGCAGCACAGGGGCCGCCGAGTCTGCACCTCTCTGCCTCACCACTCCGGTGGGCTGGGCTCTCGGAAAGACCCCTCCAGGCTGATGGCAGGCCTGGCCCGAGGGGGGAGGGCCCACAGAGGGAGGGGATGCTTAGGCTCGGGGTGGGGCTGTGCCTCCACCGCTAATGAAAATCGGAAACCAATTGAGCAGGACAAGGTGCCCAGCCAGCAGGTTGTGGGAACGAGGGGCCTAATGGATGTGGCTGGGGGGAGCGGATGCCTCATTGATCGCCCAGTGGCTATATTTATCCACCTTGGGCCTGTGGCCCCAGCAGCTGGATGGTGCAGGGATAAATAAATGGCCACTGAAATATTCATGAGCTGCACAAGCACATCCGTGGTCAGGGGGACCGCCACGGGCCTTCTCTTCCTTCCTCCACCTCATCTCTCTGCAGGGGCCTTTCAGGAAATTCCTCCCACCTGGGCCAGGTGACGTATGGCACAGCCCGCTGCCCCAGCCAGGTACCCCAGGGGAGTGCCTACAGCTCTGGGCTGGCTGACTCACTTTGTGGTGACCCCTGCCTTCCCTTGGTTCCCACCATTGCTCCCCTGTCTCTGTGCCCTAGTGATGGGTTGGACACGTTGGGCCATGTCTGTGTGCCTGACCCTCCGTGTCCACCCTGGGCTGTGCCCTCCTCAAGGACAAGCTTGTGGTTCCCCTGGTCCCTGTGTTTCCCACGTGGCCCCACATGGTATGTGACAGCGGCCTTGGCGGGGGGGGGGGGCACTGCACGTGGTGGGTGACTGCTGGGACGTGGCTCTGAATCTCAGTTCTGCCCTGTCTTCAAAAGTGACTTAACCCCGCTGGGCCTCCCATTCCTCCTCTGCAAACTGGGATCACACACCGTGTTGCCAGTGCCCTTTAAGTGTGGGCCTGGGACCACCTGTATCGACCCTCTCAGGGAGCAGGTTAAAAACGTGGATTCTGGTCCCTCCAGGTGGGGAACAGGGTCTCCGAAGCTGTGGCCTGACGGCTCTGCAGGTTTAAGGAAGTTCTCCAGCGGTTCGCTGCTCACTATAGTTTGGAACTGGCTTTATTGCCTCCTGACACCTCTGTCCAGGTAGCAGGTGGGGCTTTCATCTGTGAACCAGAGTTTTACTTTGTTCTCCAGAAGTCGAGAAACAAGGCCAGGAGCAGGAGGACAGAGGCATGGTTTTAGAGCATCTGTCAACCGGGTGTTCCGGGAAACACCTGGCCTGGGGGTTCCCAGAGACCCAGCCAGACTTGGTCCAGTCGTGCTCAGTGGCAGGGCTGCCCTCAGCAACAGGTGGGTGGCACCGGGGCCTGGGCGCCTGGGCTGCGTACGGCCAGCAGAGCCCCCAGAGGGCGTGGGCACAGTGCTCCTTGGGGTCTCTTCTGCTTTTTACTGTCCGCAGTTCAAGGAAGGCAGGGTCAGGCTGCCCTGCCCCTGGTGGGGGGAGCGGCGTCAATAGCATGGGTGCCTGACCAGCCAGATGTGCTTGTTGCCACCCACAGCCTGTCTCTGGACACCCCAGGCCGCTACCACGAATGCTGCCCACTTGGCCTGTGCTGTTTGCCTGGCGGGTGGCACGGGGCCTATCCCCTGGTAGGCAGATGCCTGTGACTCAGAAACCATTTGACCCCGTTTAACTGAAGAGAGCGAGGTTAAGCCGGCCATCTGTGGAGGGTGCTCTGGGGCTCAGGGCACAGAACGCCGGAGAGTCATCTGGGATGGTTGAGGGTGGAACCTCTGTCCCCGGCGCTCCTTCTTGCCCGCCTGCCGCCCCCTCCCCCAGCCAAAGTTTGATCCAAACACAAGCAAACTTTGGGAACAGCCCCGGCGCTGCGTGGAGCCAGCTGAGCCTGTGAGTGGAGTGGCGGCAGGAGCAGAGGGAGGCAGCCTCGGCAGCCCTGGCGCCTGACTCCACTGGTCCCCCGTCCCCTCCAAGAGCTCCCCATCCGCGCCCGCATTTGCAGGCGCCTCTCTCGGCAGCTCAGAATGCAGCTTGGGGCCCGTGGCGGCTCAACCTTTCCCTCTCCCAGAGCCCCGGTCTAATCAACCCCTATAATTTATGCAGAAAATATGATTTATATTTAATTTCACCACACTTGCATTGTTAATTTGAGATGTAATTAACCCGTCGCCATGACAACTAATTTTGTGATGCCGTAAATTACCGCCGTCTTTTCATCAAAATTCAGTTACTTTGGCTCCTGTGTGCAATGTACTGATGCAATTAGGTTGCTAAGGGCAACTCAAAAGTGTTCAATTTCTTTTGTGCAACTGCAATGGGGTAGAAGCTCCCTTGCGTCCTCCCAGGGTCCCGTTGGCCATGGGGCGGGGAGTTGGGGGTTTGCGGCCCGCCCTAGAGGAATGTCGTTGGAAAGCCAGACTGGGTGGGCGCCTGCTGCCCCGACTTCTCTCCCTCCTCCCTCCAGTAATTATTTTTAAACAGTGACCCCTGGACACATGCTCCTTGTGCCCCTCACGGGACTCCAGAGCAGGCACAGGGACTCCCTTCCAGGCCCAGACCTTGCCCCTTATGCTTCCCTGTCCTAAACATCCTGGTGCTCCACTTAGAAAAAGAGAGAAAACCACCTCGTCTTTCTTTTCTCCTGGTGTCTAACTTGTTTATATAGATCTTCCCTTCTCCCTCTCTCTCTCTCTCTCTTTTTTTCTTTATTTAAAACAAAAACCCTCTGTGTTGCTTTTGTCACGTTAATTCCCATTTTGCCAACACCAGGGGCCCAGGCAGACGAGTTACCAAGGAACACAAAATTTTAATTAGTGTATTTTAATCATTCAGGCTTTCCGAGCTAATCCACATGCCCTAGAGAATTCCCGAGATGCAGCTCTGCCCTGCTTTACCATTTATTGTTGAGTCTATTATAATTACTGTTAGCAGGTGGGGACTGGGAGATGTTTATTATGAGTTTTTCATCTTTAGTATAATTACCGAAAAAAACAAAATAAAAAGATGTCGTTGTATTTTGTTTCCTAGAATTTTTTTTTTTTCCAGGGGAGGGCATGGCCGTGGGATTTTTTTCCCTGCTTCTTCCCAGGCAGGTGACTTGGAGTTTCCATTGCTGGAGGATAACACTCATTCAAGATCAGCACTAAATCGTGCTCACCGCTCCACAGACCCAGGAGAGGTGGGCAGCTGCCACCCCTGCTTGTCATCTGCTGCACTGGGCCCTGAGGTTGTCCCCTTCCAGCCCAGGGCCTGGTGTGTGGAGGGGGTCAGGGCTGAGGCTGATAGGGCCGGGGGACCTGTCAGTGCTCCCACGTGGTGTGGACCGGTCTGGGGATCTGCCCCGGCTGGACCTGGCGGGGGTAAGAGCAGGAGCTGGCTTGGTTATAAATACAACACCTCATATTTATGTGGCAGTCCTCGTCTCATGTTCTTTCTCTGCATTATTTTACTTAATTCTTCAGCAACCCTATGATGCAGATACTAATATCTCTGATGTACGGGGGAGAGGCTATGGCTTAGAATCACTGAGCCAAGAAATAGGATTCAAACCCAAGACTCCTACCACCTACACTTATCCCGTCTCTTCTGAGCAGGTCTTCCAGATACCACCTCCTCCCAAAAGCCTTCCCGGGTTACCCAAGGCCAGTTAGGGTTCTCTTCCTGTGCTCCCACAGCTTCGCAGTCAAGGTGCCTGCTCCAGTTGCCTGGTTACTTCTGTGAGACCGAGACCTGTGAGGGTGGAGGGCTTTCTGCCATTGTCCCTGATGGGCTCCTAGCCTGTAATGTGGTGCCTGGTACAAAGCAGCTCTCAGTGCTGTATGTGGGATGGATGGGCCTGCAGGTGTGTCTGCTGGAGTGCTGCACCCGAGCCTCCGTGTGGGGTGTCAGGTGTTAGGAACTCCGGATACAGACGTGTGGCTGCTTGGGTGTCCAGAGGCTCCCTCTCAAATGCTGCTCTCAGCACAAGCTGTAGGGCCCGTGGGTCCCTGAGCTTCCAACCCCGGGAGGAGGTCATGCCCTGGGGCCCCGGGTCAAGTTTGGGTGCTGTCCTGGGGACTTTGTGTGTGAGGCGAAAAAGGTCATTGCAGCATTCATGTCCCCTGCGCCTGCGTTACAGCTGTGCCTGGGGAGCCCGGCCTGCCTTTTCTGTTCTTTCTCTTCTTCAAGATAGTTTCCAACTGTCTTCCCCTCTCAGTGATGATTTTGATGTTTTCCTGGGAAATTCCACATCTCTGCACCAGAGCCAAGCCTGGGGCGGGGGATCGTTGGTTTTCCCAGCCAGCACAGAGCAACGTGAGCTGGAGCCCGCCTCTGCTCATTTCCAGCCTGGTTACCCGTGGGGACCAGTGGGGGAAGGTAATTAGCACGTCCCTGGGAAGGGCCCGGGGCATCCTGTGAATGGCATGCTGGTGGCAGGATTCCCTGTTCAGCTCTAAATTCTTGGGCACCCCCTCCACTGGCTCCTCCTGACTCTCTGATGGGGCAGGGGGCCCAGGGCCTGTCACCTCTCTTGCAGCTTGCGTTCCCGCGCTGCCACCACCGCCACCCCTCCTCTCCTGGGTCAACTCGGAAGTGGCCGCCTCCTTTCCCTCTCCTTGCCAGTACTGTTTCACCCAGGTCACCATCCTGCCCAGGGTTGCCTCTCTCACCATAGGATGTGATGTGTAATTCTCCTCAAAGGCTCTTACTGAATCCAAGGCCAACTGTGGGGGCAGAGTTATCCCTCCTGGAGCCCTGCCCCACAAAGCACAGCAACGCATGCCCTCTGCCCTCTTCCTGTCTGCTCCCCCCCATGCCCTCAGCCAGTGGTTCTTGAACCGTCAGTCCTGGCACCCCTTTAAGCGCTTAAAAAGTCGAGGGCCCCAAAGGGCTTTGGTTTAATGTGGGGTATAGCCATTGGTATTTACTGTAGGAGAAATTAAAACTGAGAACAAAAATCCAAAACTTACTTATTAATTTCTGTAAAGATAACAGCAATAACACGTTGGCAGTATGAACATATTTTCATGAGAGTTAACTATTTTCCGGAGCACAACCTTAGTGAGAAGAGTGGCACCGCGTTACCTGTTTGCAGGTTTCTTTAACGTCTGACTTAAGGGAGGGCGGCCAGACTCTCACATGTGCTTCTGTCTTCAATCCTGGCTGATATATTGTTTTGATTAGTCGATGGGAAAAAATCCAGCTTCTCACGAATGTGTATTTGGAAAAAGGAGGATTATCGAAGTAGACTTTGCAGCCCGCAGTGGGGGTTATCCTTTGCTATTACACTAAAACTCGGCAAGTGATGGTTTCCCAAAGGTCAGTCGCAGTGTGGAATCTGAAACCACAGCCGTGAACTCTGCACACTCTTCACTAAAACCCCTGGTCCGCCTGGCACCTTGAATGAATCGTTGCCCAACGCGTGATTTTGTAACCTGACGCGTGGGTCATTCAGAAAATACTGATTCGCCCAGGGGTGCAGGCCTTCCAGATGTCAACACGTTTTGTGACACGCATGATACTTTAGAAAATGATGTTCCTTGGTATCATCACCAGTCTCGTCGGAATGAGCGACTGGTCACCTGGTGGGGCGCTGGCAAAGTCATGGAGGCCTACTTTCCCAAAAGCTCATTGTCACACGAAAGCTCAGATTTTTATCACTGGCACCAAATACGGTCAGTTTTGTTCCCCCTTTGAAGTGAGTCTTACTTTGTTCACTTCTGTGAAGATGTCTCCCGGGTCCCGAGTCTGAGAAATCGTGCTCAGTCATCAGTCAGGCTAAGATGGTGTTCGGTGGAGAGCGGCTGCCCGCGGGTCGCGGGGCACCAGTCCTCGAGGCTGAGCGCCGGACGCCAGGGCACGCGGCAGAGCAGCTCTGGGTCTATTTCCCATTTCATCCCTCTGAATATTCTAAAGACACGTCCTCAAGGGCTAAGATTTCATAAAAATTAACAATTTTTACGGCTTCCTCAAGGACATTCTATTTTTTTTTTTTAATTTTTCTTTATTTATGATAGTCACACAGAGAGAGAGGGAGAGAGGCAGAGACACAGGCAGAGGGAGAAGCAGGCTCCATGCACCGGGAGCCTGATGTGGGATTCGATCCCGGGTCTCCAGGATCGCGCCCTGGGCCAAAGGCAGGCGCCAAACCGCTGCGCCACCCAGGGATCCCCTCAAGGACATTCTAAAGCAAAAATGGCTCTTCTTTCACTGCAGGTGCATGGCGCTGATGAGCACGCGGCTGCCGGTGCGCTGGTTCGAGCGGCGGTGCTGGTGGGTTTGACCTACTGTGGCTTCCGCCATCAATGCCCAGGTCACCACAGTGACAAAAGCTGTTGTACCTTTCATTATTATGAAAAGGTCTCTGGCACCCCAGGGGCCCGCGGGCCACACTTTGAGGCCCGACCGCCCTCAGCCACCCAGTCTCTCTGTCTCTCTCACTCGCTCTCTCGCCCGCTCTGTCTCCTCTCTGGTCAGGGATGAAGAGAAGGGCTTTGCTCTGGCACTTGGTCTCCGCCCTGAGAAAAGGCGAAGGTCTTGGCCTGATTCCCCGCCCGGGCCTGGGTCTGGGGACAGGACCCCTGCAGTGGGGTCCTTGCACGTGGCCTGGGGAGAGGGAGAGGGTCACTCCCCCAGGCACATCCAGCCCCGGAAGGGCCTCCTGCGGCCTCTGGCTCCCCGGGGGGCGCAGCCTGTGCAGGCCTCGCCTGCCTCCGCCCCGCAGTACCGGTTTCCCAGCCGCCACCTGCCTTCCCACTGGGGTGGGGGAGCACATGCAGGAGCCAGAGGCAGGCCCGTGCCCTCCCTCCGCTCCCCTACGGGCTTCCCCCAGCTGCCTTGCAGCCACCTCCCCCAGCGTGGCGGCCTGGCCCAGACACTGGGTTTTGTCCCCTCGATCCCGGCACCCTGAGAGTGACAGAAAATAGCTGTCCTGTGAGCGGTGGGGGAAGGCCTCTTGTTTTCACCTCCCCGTGGCTGGTCTTCTGAACTTTCCCATCCTGGCTCCCGAGGAACAAAGGGCCTCCGGCTCCCGTGTGCCGGGCCGGGCCCAGGGAGGGGACTCACCAGCAACTCTTTATTGAGTCTTCAAGCGCTGGCCAGGCACTCCATTAAAAAGCCATTCCCCTTTGTGCTGCCCGGCCCCCAGCTGTCCCCCCTCTCATGTGACGGTCGGTCACAGTTGTAAAACAACAACACACAGAGTTGGCAACTAACGAGGCTTTTTTTCAAGCCAGGGTCTCCATGGCAACCCCCGTCAATCACCCCTCAGGAGCGCTTTAACCTGACCAAGAGGGGGAAATAAAAAATAAAATAATAAAAAAAAGCCAAGAAAGAAAGACTTGGAAAGAGAGCGAGAGGCCAGTAGGCAACTCGGAGGGCGGGGAGGGGGGTACAATTCAGAAAGTTTCTGGGGTTTGCTCCCTCAGCCGGAACACAGATGAAAATTTAATCGGTTGGATGGGATTGTCCCAGTGACCGGAGGGGAAGGACATTCCTTTTAATTTTTACATCTAGTGTGTATGTTGCAACTAATTTTACAAAGGTGTCTGGCATTGTCCCGTGGTCCATAAAGTGACCAAGCATGGTTGTCTGTGGACAGAGCGGGAGGTAGGGCAGTCCTATAGGCCGTTGCAGGGAGTGGATGGTACCATGGGCCCCAGCCCAGAGATGCCCGTTTATGGCCTCAGGCCAGCAGGGAGAACCACTCGAGCCTGGCTGGGGTCCAGCAGAGCGTCTGAATCTTCCATGTGCGGCCGGGTGCCAGTGGGGATGGCCCATGGTATGTGGTGGGCATGGTGCCAGAGGGACATTTGGGGGACCCCCGAAGTCCGTGCCACGCGAAGGGGGAGCGGACCTACCCCTGTGACATGTCAGGGGAAGCCCGGAGTGACAGGCGGTGGTAGGACCCCTACTTCTTCCTACGATGCCGTGCCAGCAGATGCCCACTCCTTGGGCACGTGGCATCCCGCCAGGGGTGAGTTCAACCTTCCACGTGTTGGCATGGTGCCGGGGGCATGGAAAGCCTGAATTCTCACCCCCCCCCCACCTCACCCCCTGATACTCGTACATGCTGTCTGGCCGCTAGCCAGGGGCTCCACAGGTTCCAAGGTCTGGGCACGGTCTGGGCACGGTCTGGGCACGGGCAGCAGGCAGCCTGGCAGCTGCTGCCTGGCCCATCTGAGAACTCTGATTGGGACATAGGCAAAGGCCAGCTTCGAGGCCCAGCCTTCATCTCTCAGGGCTGCCGACAAATGACCCCGCTGTTGGGGGCCTAGGCCTCCTTTCTCCTTGGAAGTGGTGAGAGGTCAGAAGTTGATGGTTCCCAGCTCCTCAGGAGGTCTTCCCTCGTCCCTGGAGTCTAGGAATCCAACCTGGGGTCTGAGGGGAGCGGGGAGGGGACCCCAGAGGGCAGCACCTGTCAGAGTGCGGGCTCTGTGTCTGTGTTTGCTCGGCAGCATTAGGCTGTGCTGAATCTCCCGGTCCCTGGGGATTTTAAAGGGCTGAGGTTCTTGAGCCTGTGCGTTTCTGGGAGGCTAGGTTTTCTTCTGGACTCCCAAGGCCTTGTGAAAACCTGGCACCCAGAATAGAATAGCAAACAGCAGGTGGTTGTGGATGGATGGACAGACGGATGGATGGCCCGGCCAGAGATGAGGTCCCAGAGCCACTTCCCATGCTGAGGGCTGTGGGCTGGCCTTGCGGGGCGTACCTATGCCTCCTGGCTTCGTAGCCCGTGCTCTGCATGACGACCGGAGCTGCCCAGTTCTCCCACGGCCCTCCCTGACAGGCCGTAGGCCTGGACACTGGCTCCCACTGCTCCCTGTCGGCCGTCACTTCAGTCCTGGGTCCCCTGCACTGCACTCGCACTCCTGTGCATGGACCTCTGTTGACGGGCAGGGCCAGTAAAGTGAGAACCTTTCCCTCCTGTCCCCCACCAGCCGTCAGCTCTCTCCGTTCTCCTAGCTTTGATGACAGGGAAGCTCCCGAGGCCCCATACGGCACGGCACTATTTATGTGACATCTCAGCGGGCTTGGCACGGGCTGATGCCTCTGCCCGCCCCCAGCCCTGTTCCATCTTCCCCAAGATGAGGAGGAGGCCAAGGGAGACACCCTGGTTTCAGGGCAGGCCCTGTCCAGCCTCCCTTTGGCCCCCCTTCAGAGCTCTGGATCGCTGCGGGCGTGAGGACCCTCTTGGGACCGAACAGCCTTGGCCGGGCCTCTGTCTTTGCATCTCCTTTCCTGGGTGCCCTGGGAAGCTCCTGCAGGGAAGGAATGCGAGCAATCTGCTGGTGTAGTAAGCTGGCACCGTACCCAGGCCAGGGCCGCTCAGTGCCAGAGCCGAGTAAAGACGTTGGCTAGGGCTTCTCTTCCATGCCCGGGGTTTCCTCTGTCCGGATTGGCGTGCGGCCTTCAGCTGGGCCGGAGGCAGGCGGGGAAGAGGTGGCGCCGGCAGGCCTGGCAGGCCCCGGCCTGGCCTGCCCGGAGGAGCGCACCTCCGTGCCCCCTAGCCCCAGCCCCAGCCAGAAGGACCACGGTGCGGCAATTTTGTGGCATTTGGGGGAAGGAGAAGTGGGGTGCGGGGTCAGCCAGGCAAGGTGGGGTCCTGGAGCTCCCTGGCTGTTGGTCAACAGCAGCTGGCGGTGGAGACCTGGCCTCACCTCTCAGAGCCTCACTTCCTCCCCTGTAAACGAGGATGCGGATGGCCCACCTCCCGTCTCGGGTTTCTGTTACCATTTAACGAGGTCATGGGTACAGAGGGCTTTGCGTGGCCTGGGCTGTGCTGAGCCCTCGATACCCATTAATAAGGCATGTTGGCGTCCGTAGCCCTAGTAGCCGTGGTGGTCGGGGCAGTAGCTGCCCCGGGGTGGTTTGCAGGAGTGGAGGAGCTAGAGCCGGTGAAGCACTTAATACACCGCCTGACATACAGTGAGCTCAGCAAATGTTAGCTGTCACCGTTATTATTACTATTATCATTATTATTTCCTGGTGCACTGATGTGGAGCGTGTCTCCTGCCGCGTGCCACTTCCCGGGAGCCCTGCTCGTCCTCCCCTGGGATTCCGGGGATGCTGCCCCCCGCTGAGTCTGGCTGGTCCTCCCAGGATGTTCAGGAGGTCCCCTCACCCCCACATTTACTCCCCGACACCTGCCACGCTGTCGTGCGGGCCTCCTGCCGGGCCCTGCGTGCCCTGTGTCGCTCTCACCCCCTGGTCCAGGGCTCCCCAGGCAACCCCCTCCTGGGGTTTCCTGGCACAGAGGGCTCCCCCAGAACCCTGCCCCTGCCCCAGCCTGGCCTCCCCCAGGCCCAGTCTGACTGGGACTGTAACATAGTAGCTGAATGAACTCAGGTTTCAAAGGTTAATATCAAAATCTGGAGTGGATTACCTAAAAATTACTTACAACACCATTAAAATTCTGAACTCTTTTTGTTGTGGCTGTAAATTAATTTAAAATGTCAGGTTTTTTGAGAAATCCAATAAGAAATTGAGCCAACAGAGCAATCTGCAAACTGTCTGGCAAAGAGGAAAGTGTGTCTCTTCAATCGACAAGGAAAAATATGGAGCTTAACTGGAACCATATGGCTTAGTACTTGAGAGAAATCTGCTGAAGAGGGAGGGCGGGAGGGGGGAGGCGGTGGGAGCTCAGCTGACAGCCACACACATGCAGCGGAAGGCCAGAGGGGAGCAGGGCCAGCGCTGCGGCTTTGGTGAAGCCGAGGGGCCTGGCAGGCACCTGGCGCGCGGCCTACTTGGCTGCCCCCCGTCCACGGTCACCGGGCTGCCCCAGGCGGCGACGTGGGCAGGCCGCAGCCTGACCGTGCTGTGTGTGTCCACCCGGAGCTCCCAGGCCCACTTGGGGATCCTCCCCCCCTCCTAGGGAGCCCGAGCCCCCTCCTTACAGGGACCGCGGGCATCCTGTGTCCCTGCCTGGGACAGCCACCTGTGTATCTGCGAGGGCCGAGGGAAGGCCGCCTTCCCTCAGCCCTCCATGGGCTTCCTCCTGGCCAACATGTGGTCCCCATTACTCCCGAATTCCCCCAGATTTACAGCACATTAAGTAATTTGTAGGTTATTTCAACTCCAATCTGCCAAAGTTGAGAAAAATCAAAATGAAATTCAAACCACAAGGGAACTTCAAAGAAAGAGGAAGAGGAGGGAGACAAGAACACTTGAGTGCGTTCTCTTCCTCAGGTCTCTGTGTCCCCTTAGGTCATCCTCTGGGGGCCCCACTGCCTGCCTTCCCCGGTGTCCGTCCCCTTTACCTGGGCCCCCCCAGATAAGGTGGTGACCCCTGTGGCCCCTCTGAGTGTGGGTGCAGTCCAGGAGCAGGTTGGGGGCTTGGGTTAGCTGGTGTTTGGAGCCAAGGAGAAACAGCCCCTACCCCCTACTTATAACCCCGAGCCCCCCCTGCTGGTTGGGTTGTTCTGGAGCTCCAAGCCTGTCTGCTTGCCTGGCCCATTCCGGGGGACTCTGCCCCAGTGCTGCTCCAGCTCCCGGTGTCCCTGGGACAGCTGACAGCTGGTACGTACCACCTGGCCCCTCCATTTAATAGCTCAGGTTACCTTATTTTGCTTTCTACCCTTTAAAACAGCCTTGTAAATAAGCAAACACTCGGTGCCAAGCACCTTCGGCACTTCGCCAGGCTGGTAAATATTTTAGTAGTGACTTGGTAACAGTTGTGTTCACTTTGATTTCCTCGGAAAGGTTCTTGGTGCTGGGGAGGGGGCCGCAGCTCTGGGAAATGGTTTGCTGGTTATTTATAGTCCGGCTCTGACCATGTGGCCTTTGCTCTAACCCTGTGGATTGTGCTGCGGTATTTTTAAAGCTAGTGTGGCGTTAACCTTACACCCCCCTCTGCAAGGATGGAGGAACGCTTCTACCCTCCTGAAAGCGACCCATGGAGAAAGAGCTCCTAGGTCTTGGACTTGGGAAACAAGTTCTAGACTCTTCCCCACCAAGAACCTGAATGGTCTGGGAGGCTCCAGGAGATCCCGGGCTTGGGTGTGAGTTTGGGGTTGACCCATGCTGCCATGGTTCGGACTCGGTAAGAACCTCGAGGTCCTGGAGAAAGAGAGCTTTGGGGAAGGAGGTGCGTGAAACCGAGCTGAACCAGGTGGCCACCCGGGATGGCTGGTGCGAAGTGGACTGTGGGAGTAGCCAGGTTGCAGGAGTTTGGGGAAAATGCCTCAATTAGACATGTTCTCTAGGCATCTGGTTCTGGAACCATATCGTGGAGGGAAAAAATGGGAGACAGGGCCAAGGAAGGCTGAGAGAGAGAGGGAGCTCCCAGTCTGGTGCCCTGGGGTCTTGACCTCCCAGATGAGGGTACCTGCAAAGGGCAGGGCCTCTCTGCCCGGTGCCAGGAAGCTGGTCTAGCTCTACCCGAACTTGATCATCACAGCTTCCATAGGTCAGGCTGCCATATCCAGCTGGGCGCATGCTCCCAGGCTGGACACCAGGGCAAGGGTGAGGCCGGGGGTGGGGGGTGGCCAGGTAGGTGCCTGGCTTTAGCACACTGCTCAGAGCCACGGCCACTTGCTCCTTTGCTTTATGAGAAGGTCTGCTGTGCAGGTGGGTTGGCTTTGAAGGGACTCTTAAGTCATGGTGCCAGGGGACCACATGGATGTTCCCCGCCCACCAGTGCCCCACAGGCTCTGCCTGAGAGGGGCTGCGGGACGGACACATGCAAGGTAGGAACAAGGCCTGTCCCCTTTCGCTGAACCAATGGTGGAGAAGAGGCCAAGGGGAAGGTGGGCATTTCCGGCCAGGGCAAAGCCAGCCTCCTGCTCCGGGAGGACCCCTCCTCTCGTTCTGCACTGACAGGTGGGGCCCTCACACCTGGGGCTTACAGTCGGAGCACTGTTCAGCTGACCGGCCAACCTGCTGCCACTCCCCAGCCGCCTGCCCTTCCCCCTTTGGCTCCTGGCGCCATGATGCGCGCCTCCCGTCTGCACCCACGCACACCCCATTGGTGCTTAGCCGCCGTGGGCGCGAGTCAGGTGAGCGGCAGACAGAGTGGCAGACCCAGCTCACCTTCTTCCCCGCGGGACTGGTGCCAGGGCTGTGCTCTTCCCGGAAGGCTTCCAAGCTCCCCCGCATGGCATCCTGTTGAGCCTGTTCCTGGGGTGCGGGGGCAGGCCTTTTGGGGGGAGAGCGTCTGCCCCGTGCTGCCCTGGCGCCAGCTCTTCCTGGAGGCCTATGTTGGAGTTGCCAGAGGCAGCAGCTGGGCTGGGGCAGGTGAGGGGGACGTCTGAGATGGGAGTCAACTGGGATGGAGCCACCTTCCCACCAACACCGTGACTCCACTAGGGACAGCCTCAGTGTCCTGGGCGGGTCCATGTTGGTGCCCACTAGATGGCTGTGGCTTCACTGACCCTCGTGGGACTTGCCCTGCAGGATGTGGACAGAGTCCCTCCCTGTGCCCTCAGCTGTACCCAGCACCCATGGAGGTGCCCAGGGACCCTCGTGGCTCTTTGGCCTGGCCCACCCTGGCTCCCCAACCCCCGTTTCAGTGTCCTGGGACACTCAGGGGTGTTCTAGGGAGGAGGCAAGAAGGTAGTAGAGGACTTATGAGTTTCCAGAATGTTTGAGCTCAAATGATAAGACATTGGCCCTCCAAGCTCCCAAGCCTCCAGTCTCCCCTGGTCCACTGTGTGGGAAAGAAGGGAGCTTAAGTGAATCTTCTCCCTCTTGGCCTTGAGTTTGGAACTGCCTAACACCTGGAATCCTCTTGTCTTTCACCTGGTATCTTGAGCCAAAAAAACAGTCTTTTCCAGTTTCCTCTTGGCCTTTGGGAATAAGGATGCCTGTCGACACCCTAAAGGGTGTCCCTAAAGGACTCCCCCTAAAGGAAAAGGGGGCTTCATGGGCCTACTGATGAGTCTAAGCGGCCCTGGGGAGCCTGGGCTGTGGCAGCTGACCCACCCACCTCAGTGCGGTCACACCATGGGGGCTGCCGTACAGGCGTCTGCCTAGCCAGAGTGCGTGCCCAGGCACCTTCAGACTCCCTGTGTCATCTCGGGGGAGGGCACCATGGCCTCTCTCGACAAGTGCTGGGAGAGATACATCTGGAGAAGCAGGAGAAGAGAGTGAGGGGTGGGCACCAAGAGGACCCAAAGGGGTTCCCTCTCCTCCCTTGGGACACTTCCTAGCAGGTGGGAGCAGATGGCAAAAGAGCACCTGGCCGGTGGGGGAAGTGAGGCAGGAAGGTGTGCTGCCTGGGGCCGCCCCCGAGCCCATCAGACCCAGCACACCCGGAGCCTCCCTCTCTGGTTGCGGGCCAGCGCCTGAGTGAAGTGAGCCTTAGGAAGGCCAAGGGACTGGCAAAGTCCTGAGGAAGCCGCCCTGTGGGACCAGCAGCCAGCAGAGCCTCGCTCTCAGGGGGCCCCCCCGACATAGGTCTGGTGGGGAGGGGCCGGGCGGACAGGTAGCCGGTCTGCCCTGCTTCTCCTGGATGCCTACGTGGATGAGTCCTGGTTTCGAGCTCCCTGAGAGCTAGGAATGGAGGAGATCCTATGAAAATGATGATATGTGACAATCAGTCACAGCAATTAGTGTTTTGGTTAACAGGCCTTTTTTGTTTTCTCTCACCCAGACAGAATGTCACAAATAAATCCTCTCCTGCATTTGCATATTAATTGGATCGGAGACGTCAAGCATCTTTCATTAAAGAAAATGATCTGCATATTTGGAGACATAAAATAGTTATTTTGATGGGTTTTTTTTTCCTAAGATCAGGGGGTGGGGGAGGTAGGTGATGGGTGCAGTAGAAATTGAGGTAGAGTGAAGGCAAAGCCAGCCCCTCTGTCTGAGTTAACCCTGTGCAATCTGGAGTCCATGGGCCAAGCTTGGGCAGAAGATCATTAATATGTAAATAAATCCAGGAGCCCAGGGGCCCCAAAGCATCTAGGGGTTGCCCAGGAGCCTGGCTTGGCCCCGGAGCGGAATGGACCCCGACCAGAGACATGGGGGAGGAGGCAGGGTGCAGGCCTGACTGCTGTCCTGGGTGCATTTCCCCAGGGCAGGGAGTAGTGGGCACGGGGACTGGTTCGGTGCCCACCTGGGTCTTGGGGCTCTGAGCTTCTCTGTCCCCCGACCTTGACCTCTGAGTCAGCCTACTCCTCCAGCCTCCTGCTCTTCCTTTCTCCTTGGCTCACCCCCCTGCACCCCCTTTCTGCATGCTGTCTGGCCTTGGGCTTCCCTGCACCCGCCATCCTCCCTGTCCCCACATGGAAAGTTTTCTGGGGGCAGTAGGAGCAGAGCCTGGAGTCATTATCACAAGTACTCGAAATAACCCAGAAAGCTGCTGGCCCCATATTAGGGCATGAGTTCCCGAGAAAGCTGAGTGAATGTAGTTTTCGATAGGCAGATGGGGCTGCAGAAAGTCCTCGTGCTTTCCCCCTCCTGCCTGCACGGCTAGGCCCCTGCGGGACGCTCATGCCGGGTGCTGGGCAGGCACCAGGGACAGCTTCCTCTAGACATTTCGGAGCGCCCCCAGGCTCTTTGAGGAGCACAGCAGTGAGGCCAGTCAGCAACATCTTATTTGCTCCCCAGCCTCCCTGCCCTCACTGGGCCTAAAGCCACAATCCCTTGTGCCTTATCCTGGCTAGGTGTTTAGGTGATGATGATGATGATGATGATGATGATGATGACAATGACGACAGGGATGACTGCCACCACTTTTTGCACATGGGAAATGTGCAGACACTTGGCTAAAGCTCGGCGCTCATTGTCTTCCTGAATCTTCACCGCTGCCCTCTGAGATAGGGACTATTAGCCCGTGCATCTGATAGATAAGGACACTTGACCTCAGAGAGGCCAGATAAGGTACCCATTGGTGCCATCAGGGTTCAGAAGTTGCAGCCACAGCCGCGTGCTCTTCACGCAAGGCTGTGGGGCCTCTGGGCAGTGGGGACCAGTGGGGTCTGGCTCCTGCTTTCATGGCAGCCGACTGTAATTTCCGTGTATGAAATCAGAGGACGTGGGCTGAGATTCTCAGCACTGCGGCCTCCTCCCACCCCGCCGAGAAAGCCCTGCCTGTGTTCACAAGGTTTTGCAGGCAGCTGACTCCAGTGGGTTCTGTGGGCCCCTGAGCCAGAGGGGTCTGTTTCAGGCCCACCCATGCTCCTGGGGTGTGGTTTTGCTTAGAACTGTGAAGTGCCCGCTTCGCACACCCTGCTGGTCCTTGCCGCCGGTGCCCTGGGCTCTTGGACTCCCGGGATGGGGCTGCCCCGGGGGCGTGGCCAGCTCCCTGCTTGAGCTGTGAAGCCGCGCACCTGTGCAGCTCACCTCACCTCGAAAGGTGGGCCAGCCTCTCCTTGTGCCCCGCGGTGGGTCCGAGCATCCCGTGGAAGCCTGTCGGGGTAGTGTTGCCTGTCCCACGGTGCTGCTTCTCAGGGACTGCGTCCCATAAGCACCTAGATCCTGAATATTCGGGGTGTGCAGCCCTGGGCCATCGTCTTAAACTTCAGGGTTCTTTCCTTTGGCCACCTTCACCCACTAGTGGCAGTGCTTGGACTGGAACTCTGCTCCTGGGTCTAAGGGAGAAGGCGGGGACGTATGGTAGAAAGAATCAGGGCTTTTCATTCAGAATGAATCTGTTTGGACTCTGGTCTGGCTGTTCTCATGAGCTGTGCTCCTTGGGCAGGATTTCTTCCCCCGGACACGGGCTCGTCTACGTTGAGCGCCCAGTCACAGGCCTGCAATACAAGAGGCCCCCACAAATGCCGGCTGGGGCGGGGGTGCATGTGCTCAGGTCTATTGCCTGGTCCCCAGTGGGCCAGGGCCCTGGAAGGGCCTCCAGGGCTGAGCGGTGGAAGTGATGAGCTCCCACAGGGCCTGGCAGCTTTGCCCAGCTTGTTCATTTTCCTCTCTGGCCCTCAGCCACTTGGTCAGCATGTGCCCTGGCAGGCCAGGTGGGGGTGCCTCGCGGTCCTCCAATTTGGGGTTCTTGGAGAAGGAGCCTTGGGTGCCCTCCTTGAGGAGCCTGTGGACAGGCCGGGTGTTTTATGGAGTCTGGGGGAGTCCTGCAGCAGCTGTATCTGTTAAATGCCAAGAAGCCAAGTTGGTTTAATATGATTGTAGCTGCTGCTTTGATAAATCAAAATAATTAAAAATAATAAATTTGATTCCTCAACCAACAGGCTGTGTGTGGGCGCAGGGCCTGGGCTGCCGAGCTAGGGCCGGGGAGGTGGGAGGGGGCCCCGGGACACGGGAAGGCCTGTCTTTGTGGGATCATAAATGAGGAGGTGGACGTGAGCTTGGCAAATCAATTAGGGGAAGAGGGGCTCTCGCTCCTCAGAGCTGTTGGCCAGCCTGGGCTGGAGCCCCCGCTGGGCCTGCCCCTGGCTCTGTGGCCTCGGGCCACCCTCGGTTTCCTCATCCGTCCACTCACCTCTTGGGGCTGTGTGAGGAGTCAACCTCATGTGAAAGCTCGTCAGCCCCGTGTTGAGTGGGCCCCAGCAGCCCCTCTTGGTCTTCCTTTTACCCCCTTTGGCAGTGCTATGGCTGGGGCAGCCCTCAGGTACTGCTGTGGCCGAGGTGACCGGACATGTCCACGGCAACTGAGTAACTTTGCTGGTCCAGCAGCCCGCCAGGAGCTCTTCCTCCAGCTGCCGGCTGTTGTCCTAACACAGGATTGTTCTGTTTATGAGGACATCCCCTGTTGTGGGACGTTTCTATTGATAGCTTCCTCCTGCTTCCAGAGTTGGGGCAGGAAGTGCATGCCACTCCCTGTGGCCCGGGGTCCCTGGTCTGGGTGCCGGCAGCTCTGACGTGGGTGGGTGGGTGGGAGTTGGAGAGGGCAGCTGGCCCCTGGGCTTCCCCCGTCTCCTCTCCCCTGCCCCCTCTCCGCTGCCCCCTCCACATCCTCAGGGGCTGTGTTTGGCGTCCCATCCAGAAGAGCCTGAGCGGCTGGAAATCTCAACTGAGCGGAGGGGGCAGGAGCTGGTGGGGTGGGAGGGACAGGGTGTCTGTCTCTTTAAATGCACTTTGTGTCAGTGTGATAAGGAATTTGATGGCTTTATCAGAAATACCAAAGCTTTATTTAGCAGGGTGAGGCTCACACCACTCAGCTCCACACAATCTGCTGATAAATTGCAAAAAAGAAAAAACCCAACATCTCACCAACACCCAGCACAGCAAGGAGAGAAGGCGAGGCAGGCGGAAGGGCAGAGAAGCCAACTGGGACGTTTTAGGGGTTGTGGAGTTGCGGGGGGTGAGGGTGGTGACGGGTGCGCGGGAGCCGCAGGGGCCTTGCCGAAGGTGCCGACGAGCAGTCGGTCTCCCATCCTCCACTGGTGGCCTTTGTAGATTTTTCTGGTTTTCGGCAAAAAAATACAATAAATACCTTCATTCTTCCAGGTGAAAGAGACCTTTTCGTTCTCCTTGGCTGCTT
This sequence comes from Vulpes lagopus, assembly GCF_018345385.1. Lineage (NCBI taxonomy): Eukaryota > Metazoa > Chordata > Mammalia > Carnivora > Canidae > Vulpes > Vulpes lagopus. The sequence goes on from NC_054831.1 coordinate 134,404,918, forward strand.
TGATCTGCGGCCCCCGGCCCTCGGGCCCCAGCCCACCTCAGTGTCCGGGCGAATCCTCCAGGCCAGTCTGCTGGCTGAGCTGCTGAGGGCAGGGTCCGCCGTTTGACGGGGGAATGCGAGACGGTCTGTCAGAACCGGGTGCTGCCACTCAGAGAACGGGGATCCCCCTCCGCCAAGCATAGCGTGGCCGAGGAAGCCGGGGACAGGAGGGCTGTGACCCCGTGACTCTGTGCCCGGGGCGCAGGAGGAAGCGGGAGGCCGCGTTCCAGGACTTTCCAAGCTATCTGCCAGTTGGTGGCTCTGGGGGAGCCCCTGTCCTGGCCGCTCTAGGCCCCGTAGCTCCTAGAGGAGCAGCCAAGGGGTGCACGGCACTTCCACGTCTGTGGCTTCCTCCTCAGGCCTTGTCTCTGTTTGTTGTCACCTCTTTCTCTTGGGGCCTCCCCTCATCTGGCTTTCTGGGCAGCAGCACCCCGTGTTCCTGCCCAGTGACCCTGCTCCTCCTTTGCCTCTGCTCCCCGTGAACCTTTTGATGTGACCAGACCGAATTTAAGCCACAGGTCCCCACGACGCCTTTGTGCATGAGCTGTGAAGGCTTAGCCTCTTCCGGCTTCTTCCAGAGACTGCGATGGAAAAGGAGGCACGGCTGTTCCTGCGGCTTCCTGGGGCTGTCCTCCGCCCCGCCGCACGGGGCTGCCTCTAGCCCAGCTCCCCAGCCCCCGGGCCCCTCACCCCTTTCTCGGGGTGGTTACCACAGGCCAGGGCCAGGGCTGCTGCCGCTACTTTGCTCTACCCAGGGTCCCCCCCACCCCGGTACCTCATGGGGTTGGTTGAAGAGGGGATGTCTCCGCCCACACGGTGGTCCCCAAACAGGGCTACAGGGCCCATGAGCTGACCCGTCAAACAGGGTGGAGGCTGGGCGAGGCCAGAGGATGCCTCAGGGGCAGCTACAGGGAACCCAGAGTCAGGAGAACAGCTGTGCACCCAGCACCCTGTCCCTGGAGCTGAGGAGCAGAGTGTCTGTGCTCCCTGGAGGCGGTGACCCGGAGGGAGCCCAGCAGGCCCAGGCTGGGCCTTGTCCTGGGAGTTCCTAGGCTTTAGCTGCGGAGCTGCGGGGGGGGGGGGGGGGGGGGGGGGGGGCTGCGGAGAGGCCGTGCCCAGACAGACAGGAGGAGTAAGTGGAAGTGACAGGGTCAGGCCAGACCTTTGTCCTCCAGCCTGATTAGAGAGTCTGCCCTGGATTTCTGGAACTTTGGGATGTTGTCGGACAAACTGGAGCTTAATTCTGTCAGGGCGCTGGGGAGATTAGAATTGACGTCCTGGGAGCACATTCCTGGCCGGGCACAGATCCAGCCCCGCTGGGAAACCCTGGGAGCACGGCTGCCAGTGTGGGGTGCCGGTGTGGGGTGCCAATGTGGGGGTGCCGGTGTGGGGTGCCTGGCATGGGGGGGGGCTCTGGCGTGGGGGTGCCCGGCATGGGGGGTGCTGACGTGGGGGTGCCCGGCATGGGAGTGCCCAGCGTGGGGGGGTGCCGGCATGGGGGGCTGCCCGGTGTGGGAGTGCCTGGCATGGGGGGCCACCATTGTGGGGGTGTGCCCGGCGTGGGGGGGGGTGCCTGCAGGCCCTTGGCCACTGCAGCCTCGCAGGCCACAGCCAAGCCTCGGGGGCCCGGGCTGTGCAGAGCCCCTCTGAGTCCGAGCCTGGCTCCGTGCCTCTGTCTCCGGCGCCGCCTCGCTAAGAGAGCTTGCGTTGGTTGAAGTTGTTTTCTCACCTGTGAGAGGGGGCAGGTCTGCCTTCTGGACCCACCGAACTCCCCTGCCCTTTGATGTCCGTGGCATAACCCTGGAAAGCGGGGAGGAAGGAGTCAGGCTTCCCTCGCCCAGCTGCCCAGCCTGGGGCGCCCTACAGGAGCCCGCCGCACACCCGGGGCGCCCCGCAGCCACACCATCAGCTGTGGACAGCCTGCAGCCAGCCTGAGCCCCGCGTGCCTCAGCTCCCAGGAAAGGCCCCGCGCAAACCCAGTGGGCCCGAGCGAGGGATGCGGGCCTGCCCTCCAGCAGTATCCGGTCCAGAAGGGCCCCGCGCAGACCTAGAGCTGGGGTCAGGGGACTGGCGTGGGGACCCAGCACCTTAGCCCCAAAGCAGGCTGTTTGTGGAAGCACACGGTACCCCTCCCCGCTACCCTCCCAAGTCTAATGACTTCTAAATATTGGTAAATATTTTGGCTAATGCAGGCTCTCATGGCAGAGAGCAGAGCCGTCTGCAGTTCAGGACCTACAAATTATTTATTAAAGATCTGAGATGCGGCGCAATTATGTGGAAAGAACCCCCAAAATTAAATAAATAAGTAACAAAATAAATAAATAACAGCCACACTGGCCGCTTGCAGGCTTGGGGAGCTGCATACATGATTGCCGCCTTGATGAACTCCCCCCGGATGTAATGAGCTGATTTTCTGCTGTTAATATTGCATCTGCTGATGAAGGATTCGTTAGGATAATGGAACGAAGCTAAAATATAAATGACTCCCTGTCAAGAAGCAGCTTTTGTTTGTTGATCTCCTGACAGTTCCCGGGCCAAGGCAGGGGTTTCTGTGTGCACACGCATTCCGGATGCGGGCAGGAGGCCGGGGAGGGGGCTCGGGGGCTGCCCCCAGGGCCTGGCTCTCCCGGTCCCCTGGCTTTCCCCGCCAGGTGGGACTCCGCAGTGCGGGGGGACGTCCTTGGTGCAGGCCCTCTTTCCCCCGCCGGAGGGTGGCTTGTTGCACCGAGCCGCTGGGCAGCAGCACAAGGTACCTGGGGAGCCTGGCGCAAACGATGGGATCCACACGACAGGGGCACGGTAGCCTCGGGGGATTCAGGGGCCGAGGCTCCGGGGCGGCGTGTGTGAGGGGACCCCCTTCTGGGCCATCACGGAGTGCGCCTCATGGAGGCCTGGGAGTTCTTGGGCTGTGCGCATGCCGCCGTCCAGGAGCGCGGGCCCGCGTGAGGCTGTGGTGCGTCCCCTGCCGCCCCTGGCGTCTCTGACCCTGCGCTGGGTGCCGTGGGGAGTATCTGCCTCCAGCCTCGAGCTGCCGGGCTTCTCTGGCTGTCCCGTTCTGCCCTGTTGCGGCAAAATGCACGTCAGATAAAACTTAGCTTCGTCCCCAGCTTACACTGCGCAGTCCGACAGCATGGAGTCCCTTCTCGGTGCTGCGCAGCCATCACCAACTCCAGTTCCAGAAATGTTTCATCACCGCAGACGGAAACTCTGTACCCGCCAGCAGCCACCACCCGGTCCCCCTGCCCCTACCCTGCTCTCTCCCTGGACTCGCCCGTCCTGGACATTGCATGTGAGCAGAATCACGCAGCATGTGATCCTTGCGTCTCGCTTCTCTCACTTAGCGTGTTCTCAGGTGCGTGCCTGCTGTAGTGTGTATGAGAACTTCGTTCTGTCCTGAGGCTCTGCCACCGCACGCGGCTTCTCCCTCACCCACCGACGGACGTTTGGGTTGTGGTCACCTTTCAGCTGTCGTGAAGAGCACCTATGAACACCTGTGTCCAAGTGTTTATTTGGGTCTATTTCCTGTTCTCTTGGGCAGACAGCTGGATCTTCCCCCAGCTTCTTTTGTTTTTTTAAGGATTTTATTTATTTATTCCTGAGAGACACACAGAGAGAGGCAGAGACACAGGCAGAAGGAGAAGCAGGCTCCATGTGGGGAGCCCGACGCGGGACTCGATCCCGGGACCCTGGGGTCACGCCCTGGGCGGAAGGCAGATACTCCACCCCTGAGCCCCCCAGGCCTCCCACCCCCCAGCTTCTTAGAGGCAGGGAGCCTGGAAGTTAGCAACAGGACATGGATACTGAGCACTTACTCTGCCGACCACAGTGCCTGTGCATTCTTTCAGCAATCCTTCCCGACAGCCGTGAGAACGGAAGCTGCGTGGGGACTGCCTGTGGTTTCCCACAGTTCTCGAGGCCAAGGACAGTATCCAGCACTTAGTAGATACTCAAGAAATACTTACTGAACCACTGCCTTTGGGGCGGGGACTTCTGCTACTTCTGTCCCATTAGAGAAGCTGAGTCCTGGACAAGGTGAAGCGTCTGCCCGCCAGATCCTGGGGTGATAAGTGGCAGAGGCAGGATTGCAGCCCTTGCCCTTCTCCCGTGGGCCGTACGCTTCATCTGCTCACGTCCAGCACCATGCCAGGTGCACAGTATGTGCTCAGTGGTGACCTACAGCTCCTGTGGAGCAGGGACAGAGAGAGGTCTAGGGTTGGTTTACCTGGTGGGGGGCATCTGTTTGGCAGAATGTGCCCATCTGCCCAAGGAGGCACTGCCTTGACCACATCGAGCGCCGAGCTGACGCAGCGGGAAGGAGCCTGCCAAGCGCACCTCCCGGCACCCCGAAGAAACCTCCTTGCTGACGGCCAGAATTGCCCCTGGCCTTGACCTTCAGGGTTCTCGGAGTAGAGGAGAGCAAGACCAGCCCCAGCCCGGGTCCCTCCCACCAGGAGAGGATGGGTCCCAGCAGGACGGTGTCGGGCACCTGCACTGGGTGGCCAGGCGGGGCCTCTGGGAAGTGGGAGCGTTTCTTCCCCTGCCCCGTGAGGTCTCGGGTGGGTGGGGGGGGGTGGCTCCTGTCCTGGAAGCCTGAGTGCAAGGCCTGGCCGCCCAGCATAGGCCAGGCCCCGGCCAGGCAGGGCTGGGTTTCTGAGGCGGGAGAAAGGAGGGGGCAGCTGGGCAGGGGGGCTCGCAGGGCAGCGTGTGGCACAGGCCGGGCGGGAGCGCTTCGGGCCCAGCGGGCAGGCATCAGTGACTGCGTCCCTGCGTTTAGACTCACATGTTCATTAAAAACACTTCCTGATCCGAGACTTGACAGAACAAGGTGGGAAACACCTTTCCCGCCCTCCGACTGCTGGACCCTCTCTCCCTGCTGACCTTGTATGGATTTTTCAGGAATCTGGCCAAATTCTAGCCCAGACTGCATTTGGAAACGCCCCAGAGCCAACCACAAGACCCCTGCCCACTGGCTGCCTTGGGGCACAGGGTTCCTGTCCCGCAAGAGGGGCCAGGCCCCTGCTGCACTGTGCGGAGCCCTGGGACCCCTCTTGGTCCCACTCACCACTGTGTAAAGTTTCGGGCTTCCTTTGACCTTTCCGTTTGGCCTGGTTACGCTGCGGGTGTCGCACTGACACGCATCCCGCGTGTTTGCTGAGGTAACTGCTCAGTCCCTTCTCGCAGGCCCTTCTATTCTTTCTTTTCTTCCCTCTGCCCCTCCCTCCCTCCTTCTCTCTCCCTCCCTCCCTGGCTCCCTCCTTCTCTCTCTCTCTTTCACTCTTTTAACATGGTTTTCCTAAAAAGTTTTTTAATCAATCAAATTTGAGGCAGAAAATAGGTTTTGTCACGCCTGGTCCCGGGGTGGTGTGGCTCTCACTCAGGCTCCTGACAGCTCCTCAATGCAGGAAGGAGGCCAAACAGAATATTTCTCGGGGAAAGTGCCCGTTTCCATGACATTGCCCCTTGTTGTCTGTGCTGCTCTCCTCCTCAAGCTGCCGCTGACATGGCCTCAGCTCCTGTGAAAGGGCCATGGAGAGGGTGTGTGTGTGTGTGTGAGGCTGGGGGAGGGGGCCAGGGCAGCGCGGGGGGGGTAGAGGGGTGGCCGACAGCTGCCCCGAGCCTCCGTGGTCTGAGAGGGCTGGGGCGCAGGTAGGGGCCGCAGGGACGGGGAGCCTGGCCTGGTGCTGCATAATCAACTGAGCCTCATAAATATGGGGCTGGGGAGCCGTGGGGGAGACACTGCGAAGCCAAGTCGGGGATAGTCGGTTGCTCCAGCCAGAGGGGACCACAGCCGGGTGAGGCCTCTCCGTCCCGGTACATGGTACACGGGTCACAGCAGCTCCTTCAGCCTCCCCTCTGCCCCTGCACCCCCTCACCAGGGCAGCCCCGCTCCTCCTCCTCCTCCTCCTCCTCCTCCTCCCTGGCTCTGGCCTCCCTCCCGCCCTCCTTCCAGGCCAGCGCTCCTTGAGCCTGGAGGAGCCTCCAGCACCCCACTCCCCGGCCCACTGCATCCCTACCCAGAGCTCCCAGCTGGCCCTCGGGGTCTCCCCTGTCCTTCCCACTTCCTTCTTCCTCCTCCCCACCTCAGATGTTCACCTTCTCCTCTCTCTTCTACTCTTCTTGCTCTCTTTTATAATTAATGATTAGTTTTAATTGGTTTGCTTAGGCAGCCTGACAGCAAATTAACAGAAGCCAGCCCAGGGCTGCCAGGCTGGGGGAGAGACCACTGCACTCCAGCATGGCCAGGCGAAGGCGGGCCAGGCTGCACGGGGCCCAGGGCGGCCGTGCTCCAGAAGGACAGCTCGCACAGCAAGGGCGGGCCGCACCTGGTGGGTGCAGTGGCCAATGGGAGGAAGGCAACAGGACCTTGGTACACGAGGCTCAGGGTTGGCAGCTCTCCGTGCACTTCTGCTCTCCTCCGCCTCACACCCCCTGTGTTCTTATTCACATGGGACATCGTCCACATCATCGAAATTAGGGCCAGGGGCTCGGCCCTCAGACTGGGGCAGGGCTGGCTTGATCGTGAGCCCGCCCATCCTCACTCACACCCTGGGCCAACGGGGTTAGCAGCTTGATGCCTCTGGGGCCAAGCTGCTGCTTTTCATGTGGACAGGAGGGAGCCGGTCAGCGGCCCGTTGGCCTGGTCAGCTCAGCTGCCTGCCTGCGGTCCGGAAGCCCGAGGGCCTCCTTCTGTGTCTGATTTGTCGTGTGCCTCGGCACAGACCTCAGCCTTTTGGTCCTCACTTGTCCAGTCAGAGTGCTTAGGATAAGGACCGTCGGATGGGTGCATGGCCAGTGGGGCGGTGGATGCACAGCCGGCAGAGAATCCGGTGTGTTGGCCGAGATCCCGGACACATTACTCCTCTTTTTTCGCCAAATGTAGAGGCTCCTGCTCTCTGTGCTTTCCTGCTCTGTACCTGTCCCCTGGCCTTGCAGGATCCCTTCCTAAGCCCCACAGCTTTTCTGGTCCTCCACGGGGACCTGGGGGTGCCCGGCCACTAGGTCACACGGGTCAGACCAGAGGTCAGGGACAGCCAGGGCAGAGACCAGAGAGGATGCCCGGGGCGGGGGCAGGGGTGAAGCTAAACTTCTCAGGGTCCCGCTGGGCCTCCAGAGTGCACCTAGCTGATGTCCCTGCTCCTGTCTGCCCTGAGAGGCCCCCAACGGCCAGCATCCCTGCCCCTCCCTCCTCCACCCCGGCCAACTCCCGCAAAGTTTCCTGCGATTGTTGTGTGCGATCGGATCTGCAAGTTGCTCTCTAAGCTTCTTGTCACATTTTGACTTAATGAAGTGCAACTGCTGAGGGATTTGGGTTCAGCGCTCCGGCCTCCCTCGCTCCCTTGTTGTCAGAAAACAGGGGCGGTTGGGGACGGCAGCACCGTGCAGCAAGTCGTTATCATTCCGGTCAGTCTGTTTAACACAAAATTAAACAAAGAACTAATTAGTGCCTCATGAATTAATAAATGCACAGTTGCAGGGGAGGATGGGAGGGGAGAAAAAGGTGGTGGAAGGGAGATACTGGAGTTATGGGGTTGGGGGGATTTGGGGGTTCAAGAGAGGCTGCCCAGAGCGCCCAGAGAGATGTCAGGCTGTGAGCTTGGGACGATGCACATCCGGGTTCCGACAGCCAGGCCTGCCCAGCGCCTCTCAGCGGAGGCCTGGCTCTCCAGCCCCTGCCCTGTGGCCCCGCCCTGCCCGGCCTCTGTGTCTCCCAGCTCCCCTCTCTGGCCTCTTCCCCTTTCTGCTCTCACCAGCCTCCCCCTTCCTCTCTACTGCTCCCCATCACTGTCCGCCCAGCCATCTGCAGGCCCCTGCTTTCACCCTCTGGGTCAGGGGGGCGCAGGAGGCCCAGGAGGCCAGCCTCCCCAGCTGCCCAGCGCCCTCCCCCTGCAGAACCCTGTGCCTGGCAGGGTGGGCTCTGCTCGGGTAGGCACCTCTGCCCAGGCAGCCTAGCAAAGGCCGCAAAAGCTGGCAGGAGACCCAGCCTCCTTAGGAGGACTTGTCAAGTACAATTAGCATTATCTGTCTAAATATGTCCTGGGAAAGAGAGGGCGGGCGGCAGGACTGGGTGGCATTCCCGGAGCCCTGTACAAGGTCACCTCACCTCTTGCAATCCCCCCAATCTGATTTGGGGATTACACAGCCTAAGGAAATTGGTGTTATTCCTCTTGCATCATTGATAAGCCACAAATGAAGGAGTGGGGAGGAAAAAACGTAATAAACAGAAAATCCTCCCCGAATGTGGGTAGGGTTCTGAGGCCCCTGTGGGGGTGTGGGGGGGGGGGCGTGGGGGCGTGGAGGAGGGCTGGGGGGCCGAGGGCTCCTTGGATTTTCTATCTACATCAGGAGTCTGTCTCATTTGAACCTGGCTCCCCAAACCCCAGCTTTGGGCAGGAGGGTCTGAGCCCGGAGAGCTGGGCTGTTATATGTTGGCTAAAGACCCTCTGTGTTGTTGGACCGTGTCCCTTTCCCTGTGTGGGCCCCCAGCGTGGCTTGCGTGTCACTGGTAGGACCTCAGGGTACGTGGTGCTGTCCTAGCCTGATCCTGGGAGGTGAGGCTTCTCGGTGCCGTGGCCCCTGGTCCACCCTTGCCCCTCTGTCACCCCCTTACTGTAGTGAACAGCTTGGCATCTGTCATTTTTATGACGGGGTGGGGGGAAAGCCCCAGGGGCTGGGGAAGAGAGTGGCGGGACGGGCGCCGCTGTATCCTGCGGTCCCCAGGCCCCTGGGTTTAGCCACGGCATCCCTCCACCCACAGACTCCTGTTTCCGCCTCTGCAGAGATGTGTGCAGTAGGGTCTGACTGTTCTCTCTTCGGTTAGGGGTGTCCCGAGGACCCTGTATACTCCCTGTCGGCTCCTCCTGCTTTCTGAATATTTTTAGGTTTTGGTTGGCATATACTTCAATGGGCCAAAATCCATCTTGACCCCCTTCCTTCGGTCCTGGAGCATCAGCCCCTCGGCCCATAGGTGGCAGGGAGCCCTTGGGCACGTAGCAGGGTGGAGGGCAGGCACCGTGTTGCTGTGGGCATCCTGCCTTGAAAGACTAACAGGGCTCCTCTCTCTCCCTCCCCAGGATGAAGTAACGCCCCTACTCTAAGAGAGGAGCCTCTAGGACCCACGACGAGGTAAGGCCTGAGAGCCCTCCCTGGTCCTGCGTCTTCCCTGCACTGGTGGCCTGGTACAAGTGTCGCTCTGGGCTGGGTCCAGCCATGCAGAGCACCCAGGAGGGATTGGAAAGACGGAGCCCAGGCAATGGAGCTACCCTGCCCATTTGAACCCAGCCAGAAAAGATGGCGCCAGTAGGAACGTCTCACATTGGCTCTTAGGCTGGATGGGGTGCGGATGCGTGGTTTGTGGACCATGGGTATGGAATGTGTCCGAGGGCGTGTGGGCAGAAGCACCTCCGGTGCCAGGGTTCACCGCCCCTCCGGACCGTCCCCAGCGCTCCGTGGCGCTGTCCGCCCGCTGTGGCAGCTGCTGCTGGCGGTCCCTGGAAGCTTTGCTCGTTACTCCTGGGGAGCCTTGTGGACTTGGAAGCCCTAGGACGGCAGCCTGGCCTCTGTCCTTGGAGCTGCCCGTCCCCAGTGGCCTCCTCCCCCCGTGAGTGGCTGGTAGGGAGGAGGCCTCGGGCCGTGCGCCCGATCAGCCCAGGCTTCCCCACGCTGGCTGGGCCTTCACAGGCTGTCTCTGTCACCAAGAGGTTCGAGGAACCTCAGGGCCACCGGGCCTAGGCCCCAGGCAGCGCAGTGTCAGAGGTGACCGGTGGAACGCCAGTGTTATGTAAATAGCAGGACCTGCCCGGCGGGCGAGCTGGCTGGCTGAAGCCATCCATCATCCCAGCTCGGCAGGGCGGGGGACAGACACGGCACCGTGCGCCTGACTCCAAACCTGTTTGTTTTCCCTTTGTCTCACGCGGTTCGGGCCTGGCTGTGACTGGCTCCGGGTTTTGTCCTGCCGGCCCCCTCCCCCGGGAGGATGGGGGGAAGGGAGAAGATTCGCGGCTCCCACCGCGGCATCCCTTTGGGACTTCAAAGGCTCCCCCAGCATTGTCTGTGCCTGCGGGCAGTGGCCCTGAAAACGTGATCAGAGGCGGCCGGTGTAGGGCAGGCCCGGCCCGCGCCCTGCGCTCTCGCTGGGGCCCGTAGATTCCTCCCTTTGCCGCCAGCTCCACCCTGGTTACAGCTCTGCTCCCGGGCCTCTGTCCTCGCCTTCCTCTCCCCTGGCGTCCCTTCTGGCCCGCCTGGCCCACTGCTGCCCATCCCATCCCCTTGGCGTCGTCTGTGGGACACCTCTGGGTGGCGTTGAGAGCCCTAGGACGCGGAGAGCTTCGGGTCAGCCCCGCTGGCCCCTTCGTATCCCCATGAGGATCGCACGCCAAGTGAAGGGCTTCCGGGCAGGCTAGGTGCTGGGTCAGTTCCTGGACAGGGGCTGCCCGTACCAGCGCTTGTTCTGTCTTTTTTTTATCCATCCTCTGCTGGTAACAAGAGCCTCTGCCCAGCCCTCCCTCCGCTTCTCAGCAAGGTCCAGATTGGATACCTCTGTCCCCAGGTGGCAGGACGGCATCCTGGGTCTTCAAAGTCAGCCCTAGGTGCTTCCGTTCTCTGGAAGCCCACTGCCTATTTTTGTAAATAAAGTTTTATTGGAACATCACCCTGCCCGCTCATTTGCATATCGGTCCTGCCTACTTCTTACTCTACAGGGGCAGAGCGGAGTAGCAACAACAGAGGACGCAGGCCACAAAGACTAAATATTTACTCTCAAACCCTTTAGAGGAAGAGAGCCTCCTGACCTCTGCTCTATTTTTTTAAGTGGCAAAACATACGTTAACATGAAAATTACCATTGTGGCCAATTTTAAGTGTAGAGTTTCCTGGCACTAAGTAGGTGCACAGCATTGCCTGTCATGCTGCCCTGTGCTCTCGACTTCATGGGGTTGCGCTGGGGGCTCGGGCAGGGGTGGGAGTCCATCCCCGGGGGCCGTGGGCGGCTTGTAGACTGGGTCTGTGAGGGGCCATGCCCTCTCTCTGCCCTACTCAGGGCCTTGTCCTCTGCAGCTCCCACCCACCTAGAAGTCCAGGCTTGTCTTCGACGCCACCATTTCCTGAGAGCTTGGCATCCCACCCCAGGAGCCCTGTGTAGCCTTCAGCCTTTTCTAAGCTCTTTTTCTCTTCAGTAAAGTGAGCAGAATAGCTGCTTCTTCTTTTTTTTTTTTATTTTAAGATTTATTTATTTTAGAGAGCGTGTCTTTGGGGAAAGGGGCAGGGGGAGGGGCTGAGCGCAGAGGGAGAGAGAATCTCAAGCAGACTCCCCACCGAGTGCAGAGCCCAGCACGGGGCTCAAGCTCAGGACGCTGAGATCAGGACCCAGCAGAAATCAAGAGTCGGACGCTCACCGACTGAGCCTCCCAGGCGCCCCCAGAATAGCTACTTTGGCAGACCAGTGAGTCAGTGTGGTCAGAGGTGCCTGGCTTGGGGCCTGATGGGTCAGAAGAACTCACATTCACTCCTTCCCTCACAGCGTTTCACCTCCTAGAGCCCTGGCCGTCCCTGGGCAGGTTCCAAGGGGTTCCCCACCCCTGTCCAGGGCCCTGAGAGTCTCACTTCTTAGGGAAGGTGAGTGCCCTCACTCTAGTGGGCACCATGGAAGGAATTGCCCCACAGGTAGCGGGCTGAGGGCATTGGGGTTCTCTGCTACAGGGCTCTGGGAGGTCCATAAGTTCTCTGGGCCCCTCTCTCTCATCCTCCATAAATGGCTGTCCTGCACATGCTCCGTGCCTCCCGGGCTGTTGCAGGCAGTGCTCGGGGAGAGCTGTGAAGGTCGCGTTCAGGGGTGCTGCTGGGAGTGAAGCAGGCCGTGGGAAGAATCTGAGTTAGAACTCAGGCCCCTTCTGGGAGAGGTGGGACTAGGCTGCAGTGGCGGTGGAGAAGGCCCGGAGGTTACGTGCTGGGCACTTGTTCCATTCACAGGCAGTGCCCAGGGCTGCTCTGACGCGTCGCTGGTGCTATGAACAGATCTGGGAGCCTGGCTTCGAGCCCTAGAGGAGTGACTGGCCTGGCGGGGAGGGAGGCCGGGGCAGGGAGGATGAAGCACCGCATCCACTGGCCATCCGCTCCTGCTGCTTCTGCTGCCGGCCCTCTTAGGCCTCTTTCCATGGGCTCCTGGCCTATTGTGCATCTGTTTCCCCCTCCCGGCATCCCGCCAGCTTCTCTTCCTCCTGGCCCTCCACCACCCATACTGCCACCCCCAGTTCCATAGTGCGTGTGCTCTCTCTCTCCCTCTCCCTCTCTCTCTCTCTCTCTCTCTCTCCTTTTCATCTACTCCGAAGGCTTTACTTTACTTCCTTGTCACCCTAATTGATTGCATTAACCTTTCAGCGTATTGGATTCCTCGGCATCGTGCAGAGAGCCCTGTGCAATATGCTTATAATCTGAGCCATAATGGACAGTTGCAGTCAACAAGCCCCTTCTCCCTCTGTGCCATTGGCCCCGTGACATCTCTCTTGCCCAGACCACCACGGCCACTTCCTCCACCAGCAGGAGTGGGGCAGTGGAATGAGGCTGGGTGGAAGCAGACATAGCTCGAACCCCCCGATGGATTTCCCTGCACCTGCCCTCCTCTTGGCTCTGCTCCACGCCTCCTGGCCCGGGTCCTCCTCCAGGCCTCTGGTCGTGGAGAATCCTCTTGGCTCGGCTGTCTGCTCCTGGGACTCTTGACGGGGCCAACATGGATTTGGGGCATAAGAGAGTCCCCTAGTTGAACTAGATGGTTCTCAGAGCAAACCTTGGCTTCTGAGGAGGCTTTGGGGAAAGATGATGGTGACCATGTGAGGTGATGGAGAGATGTGATGCCGGCAGCAGAGCAATAAGCTGGAGGGAAGCCTCTGCAAGGCAAGCTGGCTTAGCCTCGCGGGAGACTTGGCGCAGGGGGAGGCAGGAGAAAATGAGCGCCAGCGTCTCAGGTCAGTAGGGATGGGCTCCCTCAGGTGGGTGCCTGGATGAACACCTCCTTGCCCAGCATCAGGCGAGGGGGCCAGTCTATGCCAGTGGCCTGATCCTGGGAGCCCAGCGAGTCCCGGCCCCGTGGGTCCTGGCTGGGGCTGCCAGCCCTCAGATCCACAGCCTGGTCAGCCCAGCCTTCATGCACAATAGGATGGATGTCGGCTTGAATACATTAGTGTCAGGCCCAGGAGCAGGACGGGAGCCCCCCTCTGCCCTGCCCCTTCAGTCCCTCCTCTCTCCTCACTGTTCCCCGGCCCCGCCCCCACCCTCTGCCCATCAGCCTCTCCTCCTGAGCACCCCCCTCCTGCCGTCACTCCATCACTCTATCACTCCAAAGGGCAGGCTTTGGCAACAGGGGGCCGGACTAGGTCCTTCCTACCCTCTCCTAGGGATTTTGGGGGTGGGCAGAGGGCACAGCAGGGAGAAGCCAAGCAGCGAATTAAAGTTTGGTGATTGTCAGTGTCAGGAGAAGCTAAATAACCCTGTAACTAGTATGAAGGTGAATTCACGGTCTGCTGCACATGGAAAATATGAGTGCTCCATGAGACGAGGAGAGTGAACGGCGGAGGCCGCCTGCCACGGTGGGCAGCCTCCTCTCCAGGGACCCGAGCAGAGAGGCAGGAGGAGGGCCGTGCCCTCTCCCATCCCTGCCAGGGGATGGCCGCCAGGACCCCATCCACGGGTGGGGGCGGCCCAGCGCTGGGGACCCAGCCCCGGCCCTCCGATGCCAACCCCTCCAGCCAGGCCCGTGTCCGTCCCTCTTCACTCGTCCTGACTGAGCACTCCCTCTGTGCCAGGCTACGTGCTACACCCTTACGACCACTCCGTGCAGCGAGCGCTGCCATTCTCCCCCTGGTTTTGTCTGCACTTTTTTATAATCCACTTTACTGAGCTATAATTTATAAGCCAAATGTACGATTCAGTGGTTTTTTAGTATATTCCCAATATATTGCATGATCACCATCACTCTCTGATATTTTCATCACTCCAGAAAGAAATCGCATACTCATCAGCAATCACTCTACACTCCTCCTCACCCCCCAGCCCTGGGCAGTCACTCTTTATTCTCTTTGATCCTGAGAAAATGGAGGCTCAGAGAGGGTCAGTGGGTGACTCAGTCAAGGTGGCACAGCCAGTGAGGGAGGGAGCTGGGCTTTGAACCCAGGCAGGGGGCTCCAGACTCAGTGCTCCTTGAGGGACTGCCCGCCCCGGGCTCAGGCAGGCTCAGGCAGGCCCCTGCGGCAGTGCGCATCGCTCCCTGGGTACACTTGCCAGTCCACACAGAAGAGCCTCGCAGCCCGGGGGCCCAGCCAACGTCCCAGCCCGGCTCCTGGGGCTGCAGCCGGGGAGCCCATGTGGCCAGGGAGACCCAGGTGGTTTCAGGGTTTTAAAAGGAGACTCTATCTCCATGTTGCCGTCACTGATCATTGTAGCTGAAATCCAGTGCCAACACCACATTCCAGACCAGGTCCCGCCTCGGCTGGGCCACGGGCTAGGTCGCACGGCGCCCACAGGGAACCCACATCACGCTGGATCTCCTAACGTCCTACTCTCGCGCTCTCCTGGCCTTTCTGTCCTGGCCTTCTCACCTGCTGCTTTCTTCTTTACGCTCCTGCTTTCCCTCCCCAAAACTTCAAAACAAAATTTTTTTGTGGCCATACTCTGACTTGCAAAATTTGGGAATTAATGTGAAACTCGTACTGCCTCTGATAAGAGACGAATACAAGGAGGAGAGACAAAGGGAAAGGTAGACTAGAGAATGAGTCTGTTGGATTTGGTTTGGGGTTTTTTCCTCCTTCTTCTCTCTCCCTCCAAAGCGGAGGATCCGGCCGGGCCAGTTTGGATATTTATTAAGAAAAAGCCAAAGATAATTAACTTTTTTGTTTTTGTTTTGTTTGCGGGTGCCTCCCCTGCTGGCACTCCTGCCTGCCTGGCAAATTAAACCTGCTCCCTGCTCCCTGGGTGCTGGGCTGCCGGCAACTCTGCTGCTGGCTGCCCTGGAGCTGCCGGGCCCATCGGCCGCCCACCCAGCCACCCACCTTGGGTTTCAGGCCTAGGGTCACTTTATGCCACCACTGATGCCACGTCCCCAGGCTCTTCTGACTTCCAGAGCAGCCCTTAGAGCTGGGTAAGTGGCCTGTGGGGGATAGAGAGGAGGGCTACCGTTGGGGTTGTGGCCAACACTGCGCTAAAAGGAGAAGCGGTGAAAGAGTGAGTGCTGCTGTGGGGCCAGGGCATGCCCTCTGGCCAGTTGAGGGCTGCCCGCCTTCCAGAAGAGGGTGAGGAGAACAGAGAATGAGTTGCAAGTGGAGGAGAGGCCAGATTTGGGCCAGGCCCACCCCCAGCTCTTCTCCCAGGAGGCTGGTACACTGCCAGGACCCATGAGCCCTGGGAATGCTCTAGAGGAGACTCGGGGCCACAGAGCCATCCCACGATTGCTGTCCACCCTCAACGCCGGGCTCCGTCCCACTGCCGCCTCTGACCCAGCGCAGGCCATCTGGGGGCCCCTCCAGCGTGTGGTTGGGGCACCCGCACTGCCTCTGCTCTGCTGCCCTAGAACCATGCAGAGCCCCGAGGCCAAGCTGTGACCTGAGCCTGCGCCCTGTCCACGGGCCAAGAAGGTGGCAGTTATAGGCCTGTCCGTGGGGGACAGAGTTGAGAGTATTTCAGGAGCTGGGACAGCCAGTGAGGAAGGCAGGTCCTCTCTCGGGGCCAGCCAAGCTGAAGCTTGGGGGTGTGGTTTGCTCCTCTGCTAAATTACCATGCCTCAACCCCTCCCTGGCAGAGGCCTGTCTTCCATGCCCCTGGATTCATCCCCAACTGGGCAAGTAGGCAGTGATGTGAGGTCCCTCCAGGTGGGGAACCTGCTTCGGAGCTGGGTACAGAAAGGAGGGCATTTTTTCCAAGGATTTTGCTGGCCCCCCTTTTTTTTTTCTCTGAAATATAAGGATGTGCAATTTTTTTGGTTTCAATTTAGCATTGGAGAATTTTATAATTTAGTAATTAAAATCTCTGATAGGCTTTAGAAATTGCGGCTAATTGAATTTAATGGGAAGATGATTTTCAATTTTATTTGATTACCGGGACCCCTGGCATCGGTATTTATGGGAAAAAAATGGGAAATGTGCTGTGTGGGCTAAGATGGCATAATTGAATTAGGGATAATCGGATTTCTCCGTCATGAATTTCACTATAATTTTCCTATAATTTTCCATTAGATATCTAGTTTACAAATATTCACAAAGAAATGAAGCTCTTTCGGAATGGAGATTGCTGGCTAACAGGATTACGGGGCCGAGCGTGCGGCTCTGCCAGCCCCTCTACTGCCATAATGCGATCCCTGTATCTGCCTTATACTCAGCTTGAGCCTGGCCTCGGCCCCTCGCTGCACCACCCGCTCCACCGCTCCTCTCTGCCCTGTGTCTTCTCTGACCCTGCTTGCCCCCCGCCCGGACACCCACCTGTCCAGGGCCCGCGACTTCTGGTGCCCGAGCAGACTGTCCCATCCCCGTGCCGGGGTGCTTCCTGTCCACACTTTGCTCACTCGACGCTCTCCCTGACACCCTCCCACTGTCAGCCAGAGCAGTGCACTCACACGCAAACACACGGACTCCCTCGCAGGTGCGAACATGCTTGTTCACATGTACACACAGTCCTTTGGCCAAGGCTCCTGTGCCCTGGCCCAGTCGCCTCAGAGGGAACCAGTTTATTGGGATCCTGGGGTGGGGTGCAGGAACAAAAGGAGCTTTGTTCAAGTTTATGTGAAAGTTACAAATTCAGAATGAGAGCAGATAAAGCCTGAGATACCTGGTGTGTAAACAGGCTGGTGAGTGAGAAGGCCCCGGGCTCGGGAGGGGGAGAGAATGAGTGGGCCCACTCTGGGGGTGTGAGGGGACCCGGAGCCAACCCCGGACGCGGCCTGGAGAGAGCTGACGGATTTCCCCGGGCCCGCGAGGGGCCTGGCGGCTGGGACTGCTGGGCACGGCTCTGCATTTTCTCTTGGGGATGGGATGGGGCATGTAAGGAGGTACTGGTGTCTCTGGGCCCAGGGCCTTGAGACCGGGAAGAATTGAGGCATTGGGCGGGCTTCCCGTGCCCCGAGTCCCAGGCACAGATGTCCTCCCTGGGGCCTGGCCTTGGGGTCACCGCATTGGGGTTCTCAATGCAAAAATGGGCCATAACCTTAGAGATGCCAGAGTCCTGAGCCTCTCCCCTTCCTCTGAGCACACACCCAAGGGGAGAGAGAGACACAGGAATCTGGGGACCCCCTCCATTATGCAGCCTCTGACTCACACCTCATGACCTCAATGCCTCAGCCTTCTTCTCAGACTTTCTCAAATCATAACACGCCAAGATGGCCTCATTCTCTGTGCCTCCCTGGCCTATCTGCTCTTGGGCAAGCCCTCGTAAGCCTGTAGTGGCCGACTGTGGCTCTTGCCTTGGCACAACAGAGGCTCTACAGGCAGCCCACTCCTCCCTCCACCACCGTGCTTGACGGGTCCCTCTGGCTGGCCCTGTCTGCCCTGCGTCCTTCCACCGCAGGCCCCAAAGTCACCATGCAGCCAAGTCAGCAGGCCTTGTCTAGGTGACTGGAAGGCATGCCCTGAGCCCCATCAGCAGAAGCCCAGAAGGACCTTCAGAGATAGCTAGCAGGCTGTGTGGGCCACATATGCAGGGGGCTCCCCATACGTGCATCATCAAATAAACCCAGAAATCACCCTTCCACTCCTATGTGACGTAGGTCTTCAGGCTTCCTTCCATACCCAGCTGCCCAGGTGGGGAGGCAGACACTCAGGATCGGGTTGGGACTGCCTGCCTGACGTTGCAGCCCAAAGCTGTAAGCCTTGCTTTGGAGAGTCAGAGGTGAGGGCAGCCAGAGCCATGCGTATACTGCAGAGTAGTACCGGACGCAGAGATGCCTTCAGAGATTGGCCTGCGCCACCGCTTGTCCTCACCGCCTGGTAGCACATGGCTTGGTTCAGAAGCTCTAATGCTCTGCTCAGGGTTTCAGGATCAAGGGAATCCTCAGTAAAGTGTCTGGGTCTCTCCAGCTGCTTTTCTACATAGTAACGGGCATGACTGACTGGCAGAGGGCTGCCTGTGGATAGGCAAAGGGGTCTCTCCAAGAAGGCACCGGGGAGGGCAGATAGGGAAGGGATGCTAATCTCTCTGTTGGGCCATTTGGAACAACAACAAAAAAGAAGAAAAAGAAAATGAAGAACAAAAGTAAGGGGAAAGTGGGAGAAAGAATAGACTAAGATTATTCTCTGATTTTTTTGTCCCAAGTTTTCCCTGGGCTTCTCCCTTTGCAAAACAGAAATATTGCAAAAATAAGCCAGTGCCATTTTGCTGAATCCTGCCCAAAGATCAGAGAAAACCCAGGGTCTCTTCCCCTCCCCTACCTAGAGGCAGTGTGGCCTTCCCTGAACCAGGAGGAGAGCAGAGCCCAGCGCTGTCACCCAAGGGACACAGGGAGAGCTAGTGACAGTGAGACCTAGGTACTGGGCTAGCAGAGCTGTCTACGCTCCTGCTCACCTGGCTGCCTCCTTCCTGGAGGCCCTCCAAGTCCAGTGGGTAACTTGGATCATGAAAATAAAGGAATTTCAACACATCTGGCCAGAGCCGGGACATCTGGGGACAGAGAGACCCACCAGAGTGCTCTCTCTGGGGGAAAGAGCAGGGCCTAGGAAAGTGCACAGGAGCTCTGGTCCAGAGAGGGGCTGGCAGACTGTGACCCCTGTCGGAGGGGCAGGTGGCAGGACGCTGGGGCCAAGCTCTTTATTGAGGCCTGCAGGGGCAGGAGGGCAGAGGGAGCCAAGGCAGGTGCTGGCCTGAGTCTGTGTGGGGTGACTCGAGTAAAGGCTGCCCAGTGGAGTGGGGGAACGAGGAGGTGCTGGATGCCCCTCCTGACCCCACTGTGGGGCCAGGGAGGCTGACCTTTAGGGCAGAGGAAGGGGAGAGAAGCCCTAGCGGAGAGCAGGGATGTGTAAGGGGGTCTGGGTCGGCCTGGGGCAGCTGGGGTCCGGGAGGACACCCGAGTGCTTTTCAAGGCAAAGTGGAAGCCAGGGGTCCTGGCTCTCCCCGCAGTCTGCAGCGGGTGGCGCAGGGCTCCGCGAGGCCCACGCGTGTGTCCTGTCCCGCCTGCCCCCCCCAGGCCCACCCCCGCCCCCCGCAGCTTTAACTCCTGGGCACAGAACAGCCTCGCCACTGCCCCCACCATCAGAGTCAGCTAGGAGGGGAAACACGAGCCCGGATGTCCCCGTGCCCTGAGTCCTCAGGGCGCGCCACCCAGCAGGCACGGCCCCGCAGCGCTCACCCCTGCGCCCGCCCTCGTGGAAAAGTTTGCGTGGCCCTGTGCGCGGGGAGTCCCGGGGCCAGCCAGCGCCCGGAGCGCGGGAGCGCGCGGGGCAGGGGCGCGGAAAGGGAGCGAGTCCTCCCCCGGGTGTATGGAGGGAGCGCGGGAGGGAGCGCGGGAACGCGCGGGAGGGGGGTTGGGAGGGGCGTGAGAGCACACGAGGGGGAGAGGAGCGCGGGAGGGAGCGCGCGGGGCAAGGGGGGAGCGCGGGAGCGCGCGGCGGGGTTGGGAGAGGGCACGGGAGCACGCCGGAGGGAGCGCGCAGGGCAAGGGCGCCGGAGCGCGCGGGGGGTGGTGTTGGGAGGGGCGCGGGAGCACGCGGGGGAGGGAGAGCGCGGAAGGGAGCGCAGGAGCGCGCGGGGGGTGGGGTTGAGAGAGCGCACGGGAGCACGCGGGGGGGGGGGGGGGCGCTCGGGGCAAGGGGGGAGCGCGGGAGCGCGCGGGGGGTGGGGTTGGGAGAGGGCACGGGAGCACGCGGGGGGGGGGGCGCTCGGGGCAAGGGGGAGCGCGGGAGCGCGCGGGGGGTGGGGTTGGGAGAGGGCACGGGAGCACGGGGGCGCGCGGGGGGGTGGGGTTGGGAGGGTCGCGGGAGCGCGCGGGATAAGGGGGGGAGCGCGCGGGGGGTGGGGTTGGCAGGGGCGCGGGAGCACGCGGGGGAGGGAGAGCGCGGGAGGGAGCGCAGGAGCGCGCGGGGGGTGGGGTTGGGAGCGGCGCGGGAGCACGCGGGGGAGAGGAGCGCGGGAGGGAGTGCGCGGGGCAAGGGCGCGGGAGCGCGCGGGGGTGGGGTTGGGAGGGAGCGCAGGAGCGCGCGGGGGAGGGGGAGCGCGGGAGTGCGCGGGGCAGGGCGGGTGGGGAGCGCAAGGGGGGCGCGGGAGTGGGCGCGGGGACCCGAGCGCCGCCCCCCCCCCCCCCGCCGCCCGTCCCGCGCCGAGGCCCCGCCTCCCCCTCTCGAAGTCTGAGGTTTGGGGCGTCGCTGGGCCAATGAGGCGGGCCGGGGCGGGGGCGGCGGGGCCGCGCGTCCGCGTGGGGGCGGCGGGGGCGCGGGCGGGGGCGCGGCGGCGGGCGAGCGCGCGCCCATTCACTCTGGCGGCGGGGGCGCGGGCGGCGGGGGCGCGGGCGCGGGCGGGGGCGCGCACGGGCGGGCACGGGCGGGCCCCGCGCTGCTCTTTCACCTGCCGGGGCGGTGCGCGGGGCCCGGAGGAGGCGGTGCCGGGGCCGCCCTGCCAATCACCTCGGCGCCTGGCAGCGCCCCCGGCCCTCCCGCCCGCCCGCTCCCTCCTGCCAAACTGTTACCCTGAGTGTTACCGTCAGGAGCAATGACATCAGGGCTTTAAAACAACTTGTTATTCGGGGAGTAATCAGTTGCAATTAGGCATTAATTAAGTATTATGAAAGTTGATTATTTAAGTGAATTCGGCTTTCGACTCTCCGACTATGGTGAGTGCGGCGCTGGGGCGGGGGAGGGCAGGGGGCGCCGCCGCGGGGCTCGGGCCGGGCTCGGGCGGGGGGCGCGGGCGGGGGCGCGGGGGGCGCGGGGCGCGGGCGGGGGCGCCCCTCGGCCGGGCCGCCCGGACCCCCGACCCGGGCCGCGTCTATAAATAGTTTCTCTTTTAGTTTAGTAAAGTGGAGAGCGGAGCGGAGCTGCGGAGCGCGCGATGCCGGAGCGCGAGAGCGGCGGGGGCGGGCGGCCCGGCGGGCGGCAGAAACTTGGGCTCTGCCCGGGCTGCTGCCCCGCGCCGGGTCCGGGGACCGCTCCGGCGCCCGCGGGGGGGGCGGGGGCGGGCGGCGGGCCGCGGGGGCGGGGGGGCGGCGGGGGCCCCACGAGACACTAAACAGATGTTTTTTTTCTTTCCCCTTCTGTTTTTGGCGTTCCTCGAAGAGTTTGGGACCAAAGAGAGGAGCATGGATCTTGGTACAGGTACCGGCGGTGGGAACCAGGGGAGGCTCTTTCACTTTTCTTTCGGTTCTTTTACGGAAGTTAGTATTTTTAGCCCAATGAGGTAGCAGCTGAGCAGGGGTGGGGGCTGGCCTGGAGAGGGTCCGGCGCCCGCTGCGCTTCTCGCCCTGGTTTCTGGATTGCGAGGCTTCTGATGATATTATTGTTATTATTTGTTACTTGCTTAGTGACTGTGACTAATTTGATGCTTGTCATTATGAAAGAACCGAGGGGAGAGGGAGCTGGGGGGCACCCAGAGAGAGGATTTAGGGGTTTTTTGTGGGGGTTTTTGTTCTCCGCGTTTTTTGAATGGCTCCGTGGTGTGTGTGTGTGTGTGTGTGTGTGTGTGTGTGTGTGTGTTCTTTTTCTCCGGCAAAGATCTCTGTGTGTCAGGCTCTGGGGTGTGTGTTTTTATTTTTTTAGTGGGGGGTGGTTTAGTTTTTGAAAGCAGCGTCCTGTTGGGAAAGGTGGTTAGTCTGGTTTCGGGGCGACTGTCTCAAGGTAAAGGAATTTAATTTATTTGGGACAAGGCTGTGTCGGATGATCAAGCTGCTTATTATGGCTAATGAGTATTTTTCACCTGAGAATCCGTGGGATGAGGCGGCTGTTATCAGTTCAAAGTGAGGGGCCCAGGACTCTCTCCCCTCCCCTTTTGTAGCTCCCCACACACACAAGGGGTACACCAGACAAACTACTGAATTTGAACTGTGGGTTTTGGGGGGGCCTAGTATGGCACAGAGACTAGGCTCCCAGGTAGCACGGTGCTGGCTTGGGGCAGTTTATCCTGATATTTTGGTGTTTTCATTGGTTTTAATCTAATTTTTTCAGTGCTTTTCTTTTCTTCCCATCTGGGGTTCCAACCGGAGCCCAGAGTGAGGTTTACCATAAGCGCCTCAGGCTTTCAATTAGCCCTCTCTCTTGAAACCACATTTTGACCAGGACCCTCAGATCCTGGCCTGACAAAAGCCACTGCTTTCTTTCTCAATGTATTTTGAAAGAAGTCCGTAGTAAACAGACTGATAATTCATTGACGATGATCTCTGAACCCTCCTGTCTCATTTAGAGAAGAATAGGTGGCTGTCAGGGTTGTTGTTTGTAATGAGCCCAAGTTCATGGCGTTGCCCCTTGGGACCCATGAGCTGACATTTGACCTTCTGAGGTCAAAGGGGAGTGGGCAGAGAGAGCAGGAGGGAGGCAGTACTGGGGGGTCCAGGGTGGGTGACACGGTGGTCAGCTTTGGGAAGTGGGTGCGTGTGTGCGGGCAGGGGCGGTGGCTCCGAGTTTTGTCCGTGTCCAGCAGGTGTGATCTCAGGTACTGTGATGTGGAGGTCCTTGGGGCCTGCGTGCCCAGGAAAGGTGTGACACCCCCTGCTGGGCAAAGCTGTGAAGGTCTGTAAGGCCACTGCTGCCCCCACCCCTCCCTGGCCTCCACGCACGCCCACCCCCACTGTAATCAGGTGTAATCAGGTGTTTCATCGCCTCCTGCCCCCGGACCCCACCCCCTTTCTTCAGAAGAAGGGCCCCCGCCCAACCCAGCCCAGGAGCAGGCCTTAGAGATGGGCCAGGCGCCCTGCACCACCCCCTGCCCGGCCTGGGCTCTGCTTGTGGGCGGGCACCGCGGGCCCAGGCATTACTCAGCTGGCAGGCGGGCCCTCCTTGTCTTCCTCCTTGTAACCTGGGTGCCAGCTGGAGCTGGCATCTGTCTTCCTGCCTTACACCAATGGTCCCTCCCCGTCTGCTGGGGGCACATGACCCCAGAGCCCTCCTGGAGGGTGTCCCGGACCAGAGAGAGGCTCCTGGGCCTGTGGGAGGCAGAACCTTCTAGAGCGTCTCCGGGGCTGAGGGAGACGGACTGCTCCAGCGCCCCAGGGTTAGGCTCTGGAGGAGCCACTGAGGTGGACAGGTCCCCCTCCCGAGGGAGCAGGGCTCTCCCCGCAGCCCAGAGCTCTGGCCTGTCAGCGGGCGGAGCTCGAGGTGTCTTAGCGCACACTCTTCCTGGAGGAGTCATCTGCTGCTACCAGCTCAGCCTTTTCTCTGAATTTGGAAGTTTCACTTAATTTCAGAACTTCCAAAGAAAAGCACTTTTTTCCCTCTTCACAAAAAAAGGGAAGCAGGTGGGCACTCTGAGATCCCCTGTGAGCCCATCTTGGGGTGCACCCTCAGTGCCTGGGGTGTGCTTCTGGCCCCGGCTGCGGCCGAAGGGCTCGTGGCTAGCAGGGCTCCGCGCTGGTGCTGTGAGGGGCTCTGTTCTCGGGGGACCCAGGACGGCTTCCCCGAGAGCTTCTCTGGCACAGTACAGCACAGTGTGGAGACACTAGCCCCATAGAGGTTGCTGGGCGCCAGGGGCCCTGTAAGCATGAGATCAGGGGTCGACGTCCTCTCCCGCCTGGGACAGGTCTGGGTCCTGAAGCACCCCGTCCAGAAGCCATTCAGTGCTGGAGAACCTGGGCTTCTCAGGAGGGACGGCAGGACCCCAGGACCCTCAGGGGCCATGTGGACCCTTGTTCCCCTACCATAGTTCAGCCAAGGGCTGGATCAATCTGGACGTCTTTAGCAATAAAAAATGCCGATGTCGTCCTAATTCACCAGGCCCCGAGATGACAGCAAATTTACATTTTTTAATTAAACTAGCAGCCAGTTTTTATGAGAGGGGGTTGGGTTATGCAAATCAAATGGTTGTGTACGGAAGATTAGGAGAGTTTGGGAATAAATTCCACAAATGCTAATAAAAAAAAAAGGAAAGGGAAAGAGAGGAGGGAGGGAGGAGAGAGAGGAAGAGAGGAGGACATAGTTCCATTAGGCCCTTTTAGAGTGATTTCCCTGGGGGAGGGAGCAGGGCAGGGGAGGGGAGAGGGAGGGAGCTTTCAGACACAGGTAAATCCATCCTGCAGTTGGGAAGCTCCCCAGGACTAGCCACCCCCCACCAGGCTCCAGCTGGGCCCCAGCAGGACTGGAGGCCTGAAGCAACAGTAGAGCTATGAGAAGGAACTTGCCCTTGGTTCTTAGGGTCTGGTTGTGACTGCCCCGCTGTCCCCAGGGAGAGCATGAGGAGGAGAGGAGGGGCTGCCCAGGGCTGACCTGTCCATCAGTGAGGCCCTGCAGGTCAGGGGCCAAGGCGCAAGTGAGCCAGTTCAAGGGGATGGCCTCGGACAGAGAGCCGAGAGGGGTGACACTGTCCACTGGGTCACCATGGTGTCAAGGGGAGGTCAGTGGGAGGAGGGCCGGGAGCCCCAGGCATCGCGCACGGACACCCGCGCCCCCACCGTTGCACCCCAGCCCTGGCCTCAGCTGTGCAGGAAGCCCCAGCAGGTTGTCCTCAATGTTTCTTCCTCAAGCCTTTACTTGGCTAGATACACCCACTCGACCAGTCTGCGCTGGGCCGGTCCCTGCAGTCAGGTTGGGCACCGGTTTTGCCAGTCTGCCGAGGGGTAGGTGCCATCTTGGCAGGAAGGAGCAGTCAGAGCCAAGGACAGACGGGCTGTCTCGGAAGTAGCCGGCTTCCTGGTACCATTCACACAGGCTGGCTGTGACGTTGGTGGGGCCCCGAGCATCAGAGGACCTCTCAGGCCTCTTGCTCCCTGGCTCCCAACTCCATTGTGCCGCAGAGCTTCCGCGAGCTCTGGGGGCAGGGGAGTGGACGAGGACAGAAGCACACGGCTTGGGCCTCCTCTCTGGAAGAAGGCATTGCAGACAGGTGTCTCTGGGCTGCGACGTGGCCCTTGAACCAGCTGTGGTCCTAGTCGTGAGATGTCAGAGCGCAATCCAGGGTACAAAGCCCTGGCGTAGCCGTTCTCTTGCAACAGGAGCCAGAGGCAGCAAGGGTGGCTCTGGAAGGATCCCTAGAGGGCCCACCCCAGGCCCTCTCTCCCTGGAGGGCCGGGCCAGGAGATCTTGGCTGTCCTCTCTGAGAAGGGCCCCGGGGCCACCGAGACCCTGCGCGGCCTGGCCGTCCTGCCACTGTTCGCCCAGCCCCCACGGCCAGGGAATCTGGCTGACTTGCAGCTTGGGTTTTTATGATGGAAAAATAAAATAAATGGAGACACCTTTGGAGGGCTGAGTCACGCAGCAGCATCTCCTCATTAGAGCTGCTGCCCCTGGCTCGAGTCCCTGGGCTGGGGATCGGGTGGGGCCGGGAAGAGTCCAGGCTCGGGCTCCCCTGCCCCAACCCCGCCAGGTTAATGGGGCTGGCCCACCACCAGGCTCCTCTGGCTGGCCCGCCTGCTTCCAGGGGTCAGGCCGTTTCTCTCCAGCCCCAGGGCCCACAAGGCTGCTCCTGTCTGAGTTGGGCTTTAAACCTTGACCCCCTGGTGCCTGCCACATCTCCTCCTACCTCTCATCATCTTTGGGGGGCAAGAAGGAAGTTGCTCTGTAGTAATTCCAGCCTGTGGGTCCCCAAGGTGGGCAGCTGCTATTCTGGGGTCGCTGGGCCACGGTACAGCAGGAGGAAGAAGGAGCAGGGGAGGAGGAGAAGGCTGGCGTCCCCGGATGGGTGGTGGAAATCGGCCACTTGATGGTCCAGCATTCACCTCTCTGGCTGCCTCAGGGCAGTCTGACATCCTCACAGCTCGCTTTGGTCCAGACATAGTGTCCCCTGTCCCAGAAGAGGCCCCCTGCGGGTGGTGAGGCCAGGGATTCAGAAGGCCTGAGGGAGCACCTGCTGGAGTTGCTGCCGTGGTGAAGCCGCAGCCGCTGGGGCCTTCCCTGGTCTCCAGGATCTGCCTGGTGGAGGGAGGCAGGTGTGTTCCTCTGTCACACGGCCGGGCCGGGCGAGGAGCACAGGGTGGGGAGCTCAGGGTGCTCTCTGAAGGAGTGGCCTTTGAACTTGATAAAGGATGGGAAGTAATGGGACAGGAGATAGGCAGCCAGGTGTTCTCTGCACCCCCAGCACCTTGTGGACTTCCAGGTGGCCTTTCTCCCTGCTGCCTTATCGTCCTCTCCACCCCCACCCCCACCCCCACCCAGGCGCACTCCTGCTTCCCATCCTGCAACCACAGCTTTCTGCCCTTCCCATCCGGACCACCCGGCTCCCTACAGCCAGGCCCTCCAGCCTACCTGGCCCCTCCTCTTTAAAGCCTCCTACCCAGTTGGCCCTGGAAAGAGATAGGAGATAAGGTGCTGGCTGGGGGCCTGCATCTCAGAGGATCTGGTTGGGCCCATGGCAGTGGTGTGTCGGGGTGGCACTCAGACTTCTGTACCCAGGCCCCCAGAAGGTCAAGGCCAGGAAAGAACTTTGCTCTGCTGCTCCTCCTGCTCCGTTACAGTCGCTCTATGTGGACGGTTCCTCCTGGCACTGGGTACGGGGCTGGTCTCGTGCCTTCCCACTGTTAGTGCTGGCGCAGTTGATTGATTGATGTGCCTCTTCGCCAAGTGCCTCCCAGCTTCTTAGTTGGGGCAGAAGGAGGCAGGCAGGAAACGCTGGCCGATTCCCTGGGGACCTGGGTTTTAGCTCCTTGAGAGCTCTCTATAGCCTGGTTTACAGGAAGGAGTGGGGCTGGGATTAGGAATGACATGAAGGGGGCCCAGAGCTAAAGACAGCCGTTGTGTGGTTAGATGGGGCCACAGTAGCTGCTGACTGCGACCGTGGCTTGGGCCTGGGAGAGTCTTTGGCACCTGCAGCCCCCTGCGACCTGTGGGGGACCAGAGGGCGGGGGCCAGGGTGGTCTGGGACTCTACTTCCTCCCCTGCCCGTCTCCATCTCCCCGCCAGCAGATCTCCCTGCAGCTTGGCCATCCGTCCTCTCCAGGTCCTGCTCCGGGTCCCAGGGCCCCTCCAGCTAGGTAGACCCAGTGGCAGGAGGAGCCCCCCACCCCCCGCGTTGCTAAGACTTCAGGCCTCTGTCCCCTGGCACAGTGTTTGGGCCGTTCCTGAGCTGGCTGGGGTCCTTGGAGCTTCCGTGGGCTGCCTCCTGGGGCTGCTTCTGGCCCTACAGCCTCAGCCAGTGCCCTGGGCTCCAGGCTGTGGAGACTCCTCTGAAGGCCAAGAGGGCCCTGCGTCCCTGCTGCCTCCTGGCCTGAGGGGAGGGCATCGCTGGCTTCCGGGGAGCAGGGAGACGCGGGGGATGGGCACATTTCTGTGTCTCAGGAGACCAGGGGTTCCCAGAGGAAACCCTCTTGAGTTGAGCTTGGCCTGCGTAGGCCTTTTCTTCAGGGCTTTCTCTGTGACCTCAGGGTTGGGGGGGAGCTGCATGAGAGAGGAGAGGAGTAGGCGGGGGCTCTCACACGTCTCCGTCCCTGCGTGCCTGTCTGTGGCCCCCGTTGTCACCTCTGTGTTGGTGGGCAGCAGCGGGAGACCCCAGAGCCGGAGAGCCCAGGCCACAGCAAGCCAGGCGGGCTGCCTTGGGGAGGGGTCGGCCAGGTGCCCCCACTGCCCAGCAGGGGGCGCCCCCGAGTACCTGCCCCAGTTCTAAGGACAGGGATGCAGGGCGGCCTGCTCCAAGCCTTCTGGTCCTGCTGGGGGAGGGGGAGCCTCCCCTCCCACCCCAGAGGTTCCTTGGCTGAGTTTGTTTTGCCAGGGTGACCTGTTTAATCATCTCATTTTCTGGTGGCCGTTTATTCCTCGTTTCCACGGTTACGGCCCCATTAAGGGGAGAAGCAATAAGGCAGCGAGTCAAACAGGTAATAAAAACATTAAAGCCCATGTGCACCGAGGGAGGGCGGGTGGGTGGGAAGGGGGCTCAGTGAGGTGAGACGGCCCGGGGAGAAGCAGAGGTAAGAGGCCGCCGGCCTTGTCCTCCGGAGGCTCCCAGGAGGCTCCTGGCTTGGGGGAGGCAGAGGCCTGCCCCCTGTGCCCTTGCTTCTAGGCTGCGCCTCGTGGGGGCCGAGCCCCAGTACCCGCTCAGAACCATCCCAGCCCCCGGTGCCCTGGCAACAGGCTGTATGTTGGGAAGTAAAACAGGAAGGAGAACCGTGAGAGTGACAAAAGCCTCCCCCAGGACTCTTCCCGGCTGGCTGTGCAGCCTGGTTGCAGGCCTCACCTCACCCTCACTTGCTGGGGGTGGGGGATGATTTCTGACATTGTTTTGAGCCCTAGAACTTTTTTTCTGCCAACTTTATCAGAAAGCATATTTGTGGTGAGTGCTGCTAACAGGGCCAGTCTGGTGAGTAAATATTCCTGGTGTGGACAGCCCCGTGACCTTGAGAAGGAAGAGCAGGGCAGGGGGGCCAAGGGCACGTAGGGGAGAGGAGACCAAGTGGTCCCGTGCTGTTGGGGGGCCTCCCGGGATATGGGGTGACAGGACCGAAGGGTTTGGGTTCATCCCTAACACTTTCTTCCCGGCAGTGTGGTCCGTCTCAAGCTCAAGTGACACTTGGCTCGGGCTGGGGTGTGTGACTGTGCTGCTGGTGGACTGGGCCGGGAGCCCTTGGTGTTGCTCCCACAGAGGAGCTGCTGGCAGGTTCTCCTCTGGGCTCCATAGAGACCCAGCCCTCCCTTCCTTTCGGAGATGGAAGCGAAAAGGAGAGTCAGCCTCTTGCCAGGCCCGTCTGGGACCTGGGACACGTGCCTCCTTCCCTAGGGGCCTCCTCAGTGTCCCCAGCCCCTCTGGGTGGCCCTCGAGATCGAAGAGTGAGCAGACGGTCAGTGGGGCTGACCGAGGGGAGCGAGAGAGACTGCGAGTCTTCCTCAGCCAGGAAAAGCGGGGTTGTGGCAGCAGTGGCGGTGCCCACGTGTGCTTGGATCAGCAGCTCGGGGAGGGGAGCAGAGGTCCGTCCTGGGGCCTTGGGGTGAGGGGTGTCTGCTTTATTTTCTCCCCAGTTCTCTGATCTTTGCAAAATCACCGAGGTCTGTGTCTCCAGTTACTAATTTTGAAGTTGATTTCTGACTCAAGAGAGGGAAAGAGAGGAAGGTCTGGGAAATGGGGGAAACCCTCTGGCCGGGAAGTGTGTCTTGGGAGCGGTCCTAGATGAGTTAATATTCCTATCGAACAATTAAAAATAGAAAATGTGCCCATGGCCCCAGCTGCCGAGGCTTTTCGGCAATTGCCACCAGGAGCTTCATGGGCAGGTGGTGCTGGAAAGGCCGTCTCCCACAAACAGCAAATATCAGAGGCTTCCGTGTGCCCCCCACCCCCACGTCCCTCCCAGGACCCAGGACCGGTGTCTAGGGGCTCCCCGCTCTCCCCGAACTGCCCTCGTGGGCCTGGAGCCAGGGGTCTGTGCAGCTTCAGGGCGGCCCTTCTGCCCTGCAGGGCCCAGCCACGGCGGTGAGGTCATCGCCAGATGCCTTGCTAATTGCTTTAAGAATCTAACTCAAAATAAGATGAAAACTTATATTCCTGGGTGAGGAGTAATTTCCCATCGAGTAGTAAATTAATGGAAGGCTTGTAGCATGGGGCCTCGTTGGGAAGCCGTGCTCATCTGATAAATCCCAGAGGCTTGGGCAGAACGGGTCTAGACCGGGAGCTCCCCCAAACCTCAGGTCAGGCCCCCGCTCCTCTTGGGCTCCACCATGGCCTGCTGAGTTGAGGGACGCATTCCATGTGTGTTCAAGGTCCCTGTCCATAATGGGGGCAGCTTTTCAAATCCCCCAGGTGGAGAGGCTCGTCTGATGTCCCTGATGCATAAGAAGGCCCTGTGTGGTCCTTCACCCAGGAGCACGTCTTGGGTGTCAAGGACATGCGCTCTTGACAGGCAAGAAAGCAGAGCTTCAGGAGCACTTTCCAGCCGTCACACTGCATAGTCACCAGCATGGCGACCAGTCGCCCTGGTTTGCCCAGGACTGGAAAGACCCATGTCCCGTGAACACCTCAGTTCTGGAGGCAGGTGGATGGGCTGGTTGACATGGTGCCTCCCTTGGGGTCCTGGAGAGCCTGTGGACCAGAATATTCTCTGTCCAGGATGGGTGGGTGACAACTGGCTCCACCTAAAACACCCAGCTCCATGAACTGCTGCATTCAGCTAGGTGCACGTGAACTCCGGGGGGTGTGACACGCACCTGCCCAGGCAGGACGAGGCACTGCCGGGGAAACCTCTGCTGGACATAGGAGAGGACTTGCACCTGTGCACCCACCTCTGCACCCCGCCCCTTTATGGCTGAGTCCTTCCCCCTATGGCGAGGATGCCACTGCACCTGTGAGCTTACCTACTACCTGCCTGCCTTCTGAGAGATGCAGAGCGTGCCACATTTAATATCCCATTTCTCGTCCTCAGTTCCCTGAGAGAAAGACAGGGAGTTGTCCTGTTTCACAGGTGGGGAAGCAGGAGTCCCGGGGACAATGATGAGTATATTCCCAAGTGCAGGGGTAGGGCTGCCTCCCAATGGGAAGACAGGCTTTCTGGAGGACCCTTCCCCTGGTAGCCCAGCCCAGGATGTTTACTGTGCAGTCTGGCCCCCTTCCCCAAACATCTCTGGGTCCCACCTGTCTCCCACCTGTGACATGTGGACACATCCCGGGCCTTCCTGCCAAGTGAAATGCACTAGTTCATGCAGTTTGCATTCGCAGCATTTTGGAGGAAGCCTCCCCTAGAGGCCCTGGTTACTGCCTATCTCCTGAGAATGGGAGTAATCCCTTCTGTTGGCCGGAAGGGTGAAAGGAGAGTTGGAAAACATTCTGACTTGTCTCTTTGGTGAAATGGAAATGAGCGGGCCCTTCAGAACACAGGGCCCCTCAGGAAGAAAGTCTAAGTGAATGGGCTTTCTCCTAGGAGTCAGGGTGGTGGACGCATGTGTGTCAGATGTGTTTCCGTGCGAGCAGAGACTGCGCCAGAGGGGAAGGTCGGGATGGTTCCCGGGGTCACGGGAGGCCCCAGCTAGGGGGTGAATATCACCACTGGCCTTCATCGCTTCTAGAAGTGATGGGGCCCCCTTGGGAACCGTCAAGGATGAACTTGCTGCTTTACAGACAGCTGTCCCTGCGTGGGGTTTGAACCTGGGGGCCGTACGGGATGTGGCAGGTGTCATCCCAGAGAGGCCCCAGCTCCCTTCGCAGGTGTTGACCACACTGCTTTCACAAGCAGGGAGCAGCCAGGTGTCCTTGGGCTGACTGAGGCAGCTTGAGCGGCCTCTTCCACCCTCCGACCGCACACCTACCCCCCACACACCTCAGAGGAAGGAATTAAGGGGCAGTAGGACAGAGCCTATCTAGCATGAACAACTCAGGAAAGCATGCTCCCAAGAGCGCGCCAAGCCGGCACCGCAGATGCTGTGATCCCGGGCTGTAGCTCTGAGGACAGTGACTGGGAATGTTCCGTGTTATATGGCGGTTGCTGTTCAAGCAGATTGGTGAACGCCAGGCGCTGGGGCTCTGGGCAGGCCGGCCTGTGTTTGCTGCCTCTCACCCCCGGCCCCCCGGTCGGGGAGCGAGGCTTGTTGGACAGAAGGGACAGCCAGCCAGCCGGCCCTAGAAAGGCAGGTGGAAGGGGCAAGAGGCAAATAGGCAGCCTGGGAGCACCCAGCCGAACCACCGGAGGGCCTCTTGCTCGCACGGCATGGGCCCCTTTCCCTGGCCTCTCTGACGGGAAGGATCGCTCTAGGGTCCTGGGAGGCCTGCAGATGGGTGGTGGATGGGGCTCCTCCCTGGGGACCCTGGGGCAGCGCCAGGAGCACAGGGATGGAGACGGGGATGTTTTCTGTTTCCGGGTCCCTTGGGGGCCCAGGGGCAGATTGAGACAGGCTCCTTGCAGGGAAGGTGTTAACAAACAGCAGGTGATTAAACATGACAAGCGGTGACATTTCTGTGCTGGGTTCTCGGTCCCGGCAATGCCAAGAATGAAGCTATAAACCCTGACATTTTGTGTTATGCACTGAGAGGTTTTTAATAGACCTCTCTCCCTCTTCCCCAGTCAACTTCTCCTTCCCTCCTCTCTGCCCCCCGTTGTAGCCACTGCCCCACAGAAGCCTCCTGCCTCCCCATTTGGCCTGGCCTCCGGGAGCCTCCAGGCGGCCTCCCCGGCCCTCATCCCCGCTCTCCTTCCACTTCAGGGCCAGATCTCCCGCCCCCCCCCCCACAGCCCCTCCCTGGCTTTGATCTCTCCCCACAGCCTGTACTCCCTTCTTCTTTTTTTGGGTCCTGATGTCACGGCCTCACCCTTGGCTGTGGCTGTCCCAGTTGTTTGCAGTGGCAGGTGGCTGTCCCCGTGCCCTCTTGTGTTCATGACCTCTCCAGACAGACTCGAGGGGCTGTAGGGCGGCACAGGGCTCGGGATGGGATTTTGCCCCAACTTTTCTCAATTTCCTTTTCTCCTTTTCGGGACAGAGACAGGAGGTGGAGGGAGTGCACAGCCCCCAGTGCAAACAGTTGCTGGATTTATTCCGAAGGGGCCTGGCTGGCAACAGTTGTTCCTCTCCCAGAGAAATGTTGGAACAACTGGGGCCTCTTTTGTTCTCCAGGCAGAGCCCTGTGAAGGGCATTTGGAGGTGAGCCTGAGGCTCAAGAGGGCCGGGGCCCTGGGGGCTTCAGCCTTGGCAGCCCAGGGAGGAGAGATTCCTAGAGCTCGTGGGGCTTGCCTGGTGCGGCAGTCCCGCCACGCCCCCGATCCCAGCTCTTCCCCTAATGAACTTGAGAAGCACTTAGTTTTCTGTATTCATTCAGTAAATATTTATTTGGGTCAGGCGCTCTGCTAAAGCAGTAGTCCCGTCCTACGGATCCCGCGGTCCAGGGAGATGGAGGGTAATTAAACAAGTTCTTACAGAAGTGCTGCCACATGGGGCAAGGCATTGGCCGAGCACGAGGAGGAAGGGACCCTTCAGAGTGTGGTGATCTCAGAGGGCTTCCAGGAGGAAAGGAAATTTTGCCTGGAACCTCTGAAGGACGCTGGGGGCAGGGGAGGGCCCAGGGGGGTGGCCAGGTCTCTGTTCCACAGGTGCTGGCTGGCAGGCCAGAGATGGGCGGTGAGCTGTGCCAGCCCCCCAGGGCCGTGCCCCTTCAGGCTCTGGGTAACTGGCCCAGGACTTGCTCTTCTGGACGCCCTTCTACGGTCGGCCCATCTGTGCCAGGCACCGTGCTTAGGGGCCGAGCAGGAATGCAGCTCAGCCCTGTCCCTGTGGGAGGAGAGCAGCCAGGAAGTCAGCAAGTGGCACTGAGGAGTGGGCCGCTCCCACTGTTCCTCCTGCGAGGCACCTCTGCCGATGACTCACTCAAGAGGGGGGCAGGAGAAAGCTTGCCAACCCGCATGGAGGGCCTCGCTGCAGCGGGAGCCGGAGCCGGAGCCGGGGAGCCCAGCTGGGGCCTGGCGCGTCTGTGCCTCTGCTTGCTACCCCTCTTTACCTCCTGCACCTGCTGGCCTCCGGGAAGCCCTCCCGGAACTCACAGCTGGCCTCCCTCCTGTGCCTTCAGTGGTGCTGGTGTGTCTTCCCCAGTAGACTTGGGCCATCTGACACCTGAAACCATGCTCCCCGAGTCCCTAGGGCCAGCGGGACCCCGGGAAGTGTCTGCCAATAGCTCCTGGGGATGTGTTTGAGAACCTCACCTGGGCCCCAGAAGAGGAGAACGTGGGCTGACCCTGAGAGCAAGACCAGTGAGGCACCAGTAGACAGAGTGCTGGGCCCCTGACGCCGGGGAGGCTAGGCTCTGGAGGTCCAGGTTCCGATTCCCTGCCCCACCCAAGCTGGCCTCACACCCACAGCCTTTGGGCCTTTGGGTAAGGCCTGCTGCCTAGGAGGGCCTCTCCAGGCCTGCCCCACCTGGCTCTGCCTTTGCCCACAGGTCAGACCCAGGACGCCCAGCCTCCATCCGGTCCAGTACCGGGGGAGGACCAAGTTAGCTTCCTGTCCCCATTAAAGGGTCCAGGGTAGACTTCAGCCATAACTCCCCTTCCCCACTGTACCCTGATCCTGCCCTTCTGCCAGAATGGGCTGGGTCCCCCGATGCCACCCAGTGTCATCCACTTGTCAGAGTCCAGCCAAGACCCTGGGAAGGACCCTGAGGCTCAGCCTCCCTGGGCCCCTGGCAGCTGAGAGGGAGGTGGCAGGCAGCTGTGGGAGGGCAGGGGAGGGGAGTCCCAGGGCCAGGACTTGGCCCCCTGCCCCTGTAGATCCGGAGCCAGGTTTTCCTGTAATCCCCACATCCTGTTGCAGATCCTTAATCAGCTGGAGCCCAGGTTGGGCCGGACCCTGTGGTGACACTCGGGGCTGTAGCGTGGAAAACGTGAAGTGGAGCTTCCGGAGTTGGGGTTGGGGGCTGCGAGGAGGAGGCAGGTGGAGAGGAGGAGAAGAGAGACCTCGCAGGCACAGGATGTGGACGGAGCCCAGAGCCGCCACCCACCCGACCCCGGGCTGGGGGTAGAGGAGCAGCTGTTGCAGGCTGGGAACCAGGGACATGAGAGGACAAGGAGGGGCCCACGTGGGGCCCCCTGGAGAACACCAGGGTCTGTGGGGGCTGCTGCACCATCCAGACAGCTGGCCCTGGAGCTGCTCAGATAGCGCTCAGGCTCTCGGCCCAGGCAACAGCAGAGAGGGGACCCGGGTGATGTGGGTTCTGGGGGTCTGCACTGGCCGGGGCCTGAGTGCCAGTCTGGAAGGACTCCTGTGTCCCTAGGAGCCCTGCTTGCTGAGGAGGGGTGAGGCAGAGGACCAGAACTGTCCGCTCGGGGCTCGGGGGGGGGCCTGGGTGGCCAGGGGACCAGGCTCCCCAGGGGAGCAGCAGGGGCCCCTGAGCAAGAACGCCAGGTTCTAGGATGGGCCATTCCTCCAGCCAGGAGCAGCGGGTCCTGGTCCGGGTCGTCCAGCCCGGCTCTGGCTCCTCAGGCCCCCGTGAGTCAGGGGGCGTGTGCCCCCAGGAGCAATGGTGGAGCGGGACGGGGGAATGCACAGGCCAGAGACAGCCACGGAGCGCGGGCCAGGAGCGGGCAGGCTGGCAGCGGGTGGGCAGACGGGCGTCTGTCCTGCCAGGGGCCCAGGCTGGCGATGCAGACAGCCTCTTTTCTATATGGAAATGAAGAATTTAGGCTAATGGAGCTCAACCATCTCTAATTTTGCGATGGCAGGAGGATTTTGATTGAAAGTAATTAAGCAAGCTAGCTGTAAAATTAATTAAAGCAAAAGGGGGGGATTTTTTATTGGATTGGATAGCGATATAGCGTCTGTCAGGCGGGGGACGGATGGGGGTGACCTGAATCCTCTGCCCTCCCCCCTCCCACTCGGGACGTTTATGTCACTTTAATCTCCTTACAGCGGCTGCTGTGCATTTGTTTGAAATAATCAAGGAAATATGGTCAGAAATTGTCAGCTTTCAGATCTAATTTACCTGACGGCCCCTGCGCGAGCCGGCGCGGCCCAGGGAGTGAGCGTGCGTGAGCGGGCGGGGGAGCCCGCGTGGGCACAGAGCACAGAGGACCCTGGGCTCCCGGGCCCCCCTCCCCAGCCACAGGCCCCCTCCTAGGGCAAGGGAGGGGCTTCTGGGCCTGTGGGCACCTCCATGGGAGGGGGCCCCGCCCCACCCACCTGCTGCCTCCCCCTCGAGCTGGTAACCAGCTTTGGGTTTAGGGCTATAGGATCAGGGAGGTGACAGTAATTCCTTACTCCAGATGGCTGACAACTGCTAAACCCCTCCACCAGGGCCACAGTTTCAAAAATACTCCTAAATTAGTCCCCTCGTGTCGTTGGCGGCCTTAGCAAGGGGATTGTGGAGATGGGCTGTAGGGAGGGTGGGGTGGCAGCGTCCGGCAAGGCACCCTTCTGCCACCTGCTGCCGTCCTCGCCTTCCCTCCTGGGACTGTCTCTTGTCCAGACCCTTCCTCTGAATCCCAGAATGCTGCTCTGCCCTGCTTGCCCCTTCGCAGCACAACTCACAAGTCCCGGGAGTCTCAATCTCTGCAAAAGGAACGTCCCCTCCCTCCCAATACGTGCACTTCTGCCCTGCATCCCACACCCTCTCCCTCGTGTAGTCACCCACCCACACGTCCTGCCCCTTTCCAGCAGGTGAGCTGGGCCACAGACCCTCCAGCAGTGGGAGCCTCAGTTTTAGGCCCTGTATCCTGGAAGCGTTGCTTTAGAGCCCTTTGGGGTCTTTGCCCAGATGGGCTAGTGTGGGGTTGAAGCTTTTCCAGCAGGGAACCCTTGTGGGGTTTGGGGCCAACGGGCTACAGAAAGTTCCCCTTTGAAGCATAAATTCGTGGCAGTTTGATCCGGTCACGAGAGGGCCCCGGTGGGAGCTGAGGCTCCGGATGTGTCTGGTCCTGATGCCTTAGTGACTTGGACTTCGAGTCTCCCAACGTCCTGGGCCTCAGCTCCCCTCCAGCTCTAAAGTTCTTTGCAAATCTAGGACATGTGCCCCAGCCGCTGCCACCCTTGGGAGCTCCTAGTCCAGCAAAAGCTCCTTGCCACACCCCCGGGACAGGGGAGAAGGTGGAGGGTTCTAGGACTAGCAGTAGTTTGCCCACATTAGAGCACACCTGTTAGGGGCCTGCTGTCCCCACCTGCCCTCCTCCCATCAGTCCTTATCCTAACCCTGAGTGTGTCTCCAACACCCCCACCCCAGCTTTGGTGCTGGATGACTCAGGGGGCCTCCTCCAGCTGCAGGAGGGTTGAGCCCCTGACCTCCTTCCAGGCTGGCTCCCCAAGGAAGCATCACCTGCCCCCCTTGTCCAGCTGAATCTGCCTGGCCCTCCACTCTCTTGTCACCGTGAGTCACTCATCTTGGCAGGGGGTGGAGCCCCAAAGAACTCTGCCCAGGAAAGAGGGGGAAGGGAGCTCTGCTCCACATCTTCAGGGCTGTCCCCCATGCCTAGAGCCAGGCGGCACTGAGGTCGCGTGGGCCAGCACTCCCCGGGCTGTGCCCGCAGGAGTGTGGCGAAAGGCAGGGGCATGGCTGGGCACCAGAGCCAGAGTCCCTTCCCTGTGTGCCTGGCAGCTGCCCAGGAACCAGATCCCAGGAGACACAGGGCTGGAGAGCGTGTCTGGCCCCGGCCCAGCGCCTCACCTCCACGTGTGGCTTGCAGCTGCTCACGTCACCCCCTGCAGCTGTGATGTGGAGAACCAGCCTGGGAGCCTGTGCCAGGGCCCCCGAGGGGCTGCCCTCCCCGGGCCAGGGGCCGATTTCTGGGCTCCAAGCTGGTCCAGGCCGCTGGTGCCAGACACCGAGGTGGAGAGAAGTGACAGGAGAACTTACATCCCCAGGAGGGCCTGTGCAGGTTGAGGTGGCGGGAGGTGGAGGGGAGAAGTGCTCTCACGGCCCTCACTGTCCCCAAGTTGGCCCTTTGCCCTGCCCTGGTGGGAAGAACCTGAATTGAAGATGCTGTCCCTTCCTCCTCGGCCCCCCAGGCTCTTGGGGCCAGTGGAGCCTGTCCTCCCGGGCTCATCCCGGGCCTCCGCTGTCTCCGACCTCCACTGTCCCCTGCAGTCAGGTGCCTGAGCCTGTGCGGGGAGAACCAGACGGCGTGAAGGATGACCGGCTCGGCCCTGGACCCGCGCTCCAGGCCCGGCTCCCCAGGCCCCGTGTGATGAGCAGCCCCACCAGTGGGGTCCCACCCTGGCCCCCTGCTTCCTCCCTTGAGGTGGGGCCTGGCATGCTGGGGCTGGCTGGTGGCCCCGCCACAGCGGGCGGAGGGGACGGTCTTCCCCGAGTCCCTGTGGTGGGCGCAGTGGCCAGGGGTGCCAGGTGCCCCAGCACAGGATCCGGGGGAGAAGCCGGGGGTGGGGTGGAGAACTGGGGGCCAGGCCCAGGAATCACAAACGGCAGGCCTGGCGATGCCCACGGCGCTCCCCAATCTGGGGCCAGGCTCCAGGAAGTGCTCTGGCCCCACAGAGCCTCAGCCACCGGTGGTGCCTCCTGCCGCCCCGCATCGCATCTCCGGGCCCCCCCTGCGCCTCGTGCTTCCTCACCCTTTGGGCCTGAAGCCGCCTGGCCCAGTCCCGGCCCGTCCTCCGTCCCCCCTGGCTTCACAGTCGCAGTTTGCTGCCAGCACAGGGCACTGAAAAACTGCTGGCACTGCCAAAAACCCTGTGTGCGCTATGACTCCCCAAACATCCCTTTATTTTTATTGTTCTGTTAATTACTGTTTAAACTTTAATAAGTCACTTCGTCAGGAGGGGGGACCTGCCGTGAGCTTTTCTGTGCAAACACGGGCCCGGGAGTGACTCGGGTGTAATATAACCCTTTATGCGATGTGGGAATGTTTAGATTGTAACAGAAACTTGTTATTTTAATGACAGTTCGGGGGGTGGGGTGGGGATCTGAACACAGAAGAAGGGGAGGGTGGGCTCCCCTTGGGTCCCCACTGCGGGCTGGGGTGGCCTGGCTACCGCAGGGGTGCTGTCTGGCTCTGCCGAGGGTCCCAAGGCCGCAGAGGGGCGCTTCTGCTCTGCCGAGGGTCAGGCTCACCTGGGCCAGGGACGCTTCCCAGGAGATGCTCTGGGGCGAGGGCACGGGCACGGGCATTCGGGTCTCAGTCGCCCAGACAGCTGACGGCCCAAGGAGAGAGCGGCGCTGTGGGAGATCTAGGGAGATCCTAGATCTCTGGGAGGCTGGACTCTGGTCCCGGAGGAAGCGCCTTCCCCGTCCCCGCCCACAGTTGCTGTCTGGGCAGGCCCCACGTGTTCCCTGCAGACACGTCCCTCGACTCCGTCCTTTCAGCAGTCCTGTTTCAGACGAGGACACCGAGGCCCAGGCACAGACCTAACTAGGTTCTTACAAGTGGCAAGCTGTTAGAGGACTGAGTTCCTCCTGTCGATTTGTCTGATCTGGAAGCTGCCACAGTCCCCATGCCCGAGCGTGGTACAGGGATCGGGGAGGGGGGGGCAGGCACTGTCCCCAGACGGCAAGGCGGCGGAGGCTGCAGGATCGTCCCCTCTGCTGCCCATCAGGAGGAGGGGCTGCAGGGTGAAGGGGACCCGGCAGTAAGGGCGTAGGATGCTTGTCCTCTTTGGGGAGTTGGGGCTCAGGCCCAGGGGAGGGTGGCGGCCAGGCTGTCCCCCCACCACCACCCACTGTCTCCTCACTCCAGTGCCCCCCATCCTCTGTACCCAGAGGCACACCTGCCCCAGGCCCCCTTGCAGGGCTGGTGATACCTGGAGAGGGAGCCTTCCCCAGCATCGCTGGTGTCCTGCTGGGGCCTGAGGGCATCTGGGCCTGGTTTCCTAACTGTGTCTTCGCTCAGTCCCTCCGTCCAACCGTCTGTCCTTCCATCCGCAGAGCCGAGCTTCTGCTCTGTGCCAGCACTGGGTGTCAGAAAGGCACGAGTCCCGTGCCTGCCCTCAAGGGCCCGTGGCCGGTGGGGCTAGTGAGGGGGTGTGGGGGGAGAGCACGAGGGGGCCTGTCCCCTGGCTGGCCTGCCTGGGTGCTCTCGGCCAGCCAGGGCAGGGCCCCTGCCCTCCCTCTGCCGGCTGCCCTGAGGCCCCCCACCCCGCGGTGGGCAGGGCCAGAGGTTCAGGGCCCCGACTCCCTGGAGCTGGAGACGAGAGCCCCCCAGATGGCGGCGGCGTAGGTCACGAATCGCTGAGGTTTTCCTTTTCCGAGCAGCGCGTTTCCCTAAATTGTCTTTGACTGCGTGCATGGGTAATGAAAGTTTATGCCCTTGTTAGAAGGACAGGCGGCCAGTTCCAGTTAGAACTGGGGCTGTCTCCCTGCCAGCCCCCCCCCCCCCCGCAGCAGGAGAGGGAGCGGGAGGGGCACAAGCGTGTGTGTGCGAGTGCGTGTGCGAGTGTGTGCCCACCCGCCTAGCAGCGCACCCGTGCACACACACCCCTCCCTGGCGGGTGAAAAGGCTGTTAGGGGAAGGGAGAGGGGACAGGGAAAAAAAGAAAAAAAAAATTTCCATATTTGTGTAAGTTGCTTTAAAAGCATTTTATCATGTCATAAAAAAGGGAAAGTACTCTCAGAAATTGATCCTCTCCGCCAGCCCATTGGACAGAAGGACGTTGGGATGTTAATGGCCATCCTGCTCCAGGGTGGCTTATTAAAAAATTTATACATAAATGCTTAAAATTGCATAAATTATTTAAAAAAAACCAACAAAGTAAGCAATTTGAATTCCCTCTTTTCCTCCCCTTCTATCGGTCCTCCTCCCGCGACCCCCCCTTTTCTGGCCCCTGAGCTGGTCCTCCTGTTCCCCGGCCCTCCCCTTGTCCCCCCCCACCCCCCTCGGGGCTCCCCTCCCGCTTCTCCCACTTCCCACCGCACCCCCAGCGCCGTCCGCCCTGCCCTCCTCTGGGCTTTCCCAGCCTCACCCACAAATTAACGGAACAGCCGGCCCACCACCAAACACTCACATGCACAGTCACTAATAAAAACACCACTAATAATGCCCCAAATCGCGAAATTAAATATTAAGGCCAGAGGAGGCGGACGTGGAGCGGAGCCGCTGCCACCGTAGCTGAACTTGGAGCTGATGAGTGTGTCTCTCACAGGCGTGGAATGTCACCCACACATCCCGGAGACTGGAGTGGGGAGTTTTATGATGGTTTTTCATTGATTTGTTTCCCCAGCGCAGCTGCCGACCTCTATTGAGGGACAAACATAATCAGCACTGACGCAAATTAGATGGTTATTCGTTTTGAAAATTGACAGAAAAACAATAAAAAAGATGAAATGCTCCCAAATCAATAGATATAATGAAATTCAAATAATCCGAGAGATGAGGTCTCCATGGCAACTGATAATGTGGAAAAGAAAACAATTTAATAAAGGACAGACACACTTTGAAAACAGATTGGGCCCAGGGAGGGGGGCGGGCTGGCGGGCGGAGGGCTGGAGCGGGCTGGCAAGTGAAGGATCACTGTCCGTCCCAAGGACACCCGCCATAATTAAGCGAGGCTTTCGGCCCCAGAAAGTGCAGATTCAGGTTTTAATACACAAAATTATTTCAGGAGCAGTGAATCGGAAAGTCGTTTGTAATGACCTTCCTGAGAGGCCCGGGCGCGGGGCATGTTGGAGGCTGGGCGGCCGGGCCGGCTGAGTTATGGCATATTTGTGTTTTTATAGTGCGGAGGGGAGGGGGTGGGGGGAGGGGGGGAGAAGGTTAAACAGTATTTACAGCTCAGTTGTTTTCAGAGAGGAAAGAGAAATAGAGTTCACGGGAGATGCAGCGGGCAGGCGGGCGGGTGAGGCCTTGGGGTGAGGTGGGAGACACGGGCCGGCCGGCCGTCCCCCCACTCGGGGTCCACACGGGAGGCCTGCAGCCTGCAGCCTTTGGGGCCTGTGTCCTCGTGGCCGCATGCGGGGCCACACCTGCTGGGGTGAAGAAGTGGGGGCACCCCGAGGCCGCCTGGGCAGCAGCTCTGGCCACTCTCCTGGCCTTGGCTCCCTCTGAGGTGGCCGGTGAGTCCGGGATGGTGCCACCTTCCTGGAGTCCCCTGTGTGTTGGGGGCGTGGCCGGGACTGCCCCGCTGCTGGGTCGCCTGCACCTCCCTGCTGAGTGCTCACCTCGGGCACAGCAAAGGGGGGGAGCACGGTCCTCCGGGTTTGCAGGCACAGGGGCCACAGAGAGTAGAGTGGTGGGGACCCAGCGAGTGGAGCCCCCTCCCTCGGGCTCTGACTCCCTCTGGGCCGCAGGAGCCCCGTTTGGGCTCTGTTACCACAACCACAGGCAGCAGGGCCAGTTTCCGGGCTGCTCTGGATGTGCATGTGTGACTTATAACATGATTGTACAAATACAGAGACACCCGAGTGTGTGTGCGCGTGCTCGGTCTATGTGTGCGCCGTGTGTGTGTTTTAAATCTCCCCTGGGTGGTAGCTCTTTTTTTCTCCCCTTCCTGTTTGGCTGTGACCTGGGGGAGATTGATAGCCAGCCTGTGCGGTGGATGCTAACAGTTCCCCTGATTTATAGAGTTACTTACGCTAAGTGAGGCCACTTAGACGCGTCTGGATAGTAAACCTTTTAACTGGACTAAAAAATCATAATAAATAAATAAACAAAGGGGGGTGAGTAGGGCTCAGCGGCCGGGGCCCCCCCACTTCCCGTCTCAGAGCTGTTGGGGACCAGGGGGCGTGGTCAAGAGCCCTGGGGAGCCGTAGCCTCTGCTCCCACCTGCGAAAGCCGGGTGGCCCTTCTGTTCCGAGCTGGGGGTGGGCTCAGGCCCAAGACAGAAGGACCCTCCTCTCCTAGGGGACAGGTCCTGGCGGGGGGTGGGAGTCACAGCTGGAGAAGATGGGGGACCAAGCGATGAACGCAAAACAGGCTGGCAGTGGGGGCGAGGAGAGAGATGGGAGGGACGGTCAGGGGGCTGGGGGGCAGGGGATGCAGCACGGTCTCTAGGGACCCCTCCTCACTCCCCAGACTCGCTGCCCCTGTGGCCCCTGGACTCGCAGACAGTGCTGGTGCTTGAACTGACTTGAACGTCTGCCCCCTGGTCCAGATCTGAGCTGGCGGCGATGGCGGGAACCCGGACGGTCTGTCTGTCTTGCTCACAGGGTGTCCTGAGGATAAGCCCAGGGCCCTGCCGGCACAGGGAGCTCGTGTTGAGTGGACGCAGACACATCCCCCCAAAGCCGGGGCGTGTGGCCTGGCAGGTGCAAGTTCTCAGGGATGACAGGGTGGAGGCTGCATCGTTGCCGCCCCGGTGATTGGGAGGCCGTGAGAATGGAGGCACCCGTCCCCTGGCCATGGGGGTGCTGGACCGTGACCTTGGACACCCGAGCCCCGTGGGAGTCCAGTTGCAGCACTGACCCTGGGCGACCGGAGGCAGCTGCCAGGCTCGCCGGGCTCTGCTTCCTCGTCTGGACTTGGGGACAGGTCAGAAGCCTCCTGGGCTGTCGGGGGTCAGGGAGGCGACACCGTGAAGTGCCCAGGGTGATCCCTGGCACGGCGGAGGTACTCAGAGGGTGCCAGCTGCCCTGCCACTTGGGCCTGGCGGCGTCTGTGGCCCTGGAGCTGCGTGGCGGCGGGCAGGTGGGCCCCGGAGCACCCGCAGCCCGGGGGACGGGTGCCTGGCCCCTGTCCCCCCCTGCTGTACAGCGGGCGTTAGGCTGCCCAGAGGGGACACTGCATCCTTAGGAAGAAATATGTCCTCATTTTTCTTAAACACCGTTTCCACTGA
This sequence comes from Vulpes lagopus, assembly GCF_018345385.1. NCBI lineage: Eukaryota > Metazoa > Chordata > Mammalia > Carnivora > Canidae > Vulpes > Vulpes lagopus. The sequence continues at coordinate 134,448,149 of NC_054831.1, forward strand.
GTGAAATGTTTAGAAGGGACGCAGAGGGAGAACTTTATTTCCTACCAGGGAGTTCAGAGCCACCAGGCAGGGCCCATAAAGCACCCGGAGCCTGGTAGCTGACAGGCCGCCCGGCCACGAAACACATTACTCACGGGGCAGGGGGGCGGGGGTGGGGGTGCCAGGCCTGCCCAGCCCCCAGGGGCTCCCCCCAAGGCAGGACCAGCAGCCTGAGACCCCGGGCTTCTCCCCTTGAGCTCGGGTGGCCCAGGCAGGGTGGTTCCAGCCGCCCCCACCCCCTTAGTCCCCAGAGATCAGGGGCCAGGGCCCAGGTGCAGCCCCAGGAGCCCCCGTCCCCCCGCAGCTGGCAGGAGCCCTGGCCTCCTCAGCCTGTGGAGGGAGTGATGAGATTCCTGCCATAACGGGCCTTCCTCCCGAGGCCCTCCCGTCATTGGATTTCTGAAGCTGGCTGATTTGAATATTTATAAATATCAGTAAATTATTTATTGTAGCAATCTGCTGCACCATTTTACCCATCACAGTTAACACTTTAGGGGGCTCCATGTTGTGGGAACTAGGAGTGGGGGTGAGGGGGCCATGGGGCCAAGAGGCCTGGGACTTCTGCAGCCCACCCAGGAGCCTGAGTTAAGGACACGGTGGCAGCCCTGGTGCCTCGCTCAGCCTGCGGCCCTTGTGAGCCCGGGCTCTGGGGCGTCTTTGCGGCTCCAGGATTGGTGGCCTCGTGTATCGAATGGGATGATGGCGGCACCTGCCTCACTGGGTCACCACGAGGCACAGCCTGAGATAGGACCCCAGGGATGTACCGGGGGCTCCGGGTTCTGTCCCCCAGCCTGCCGCCAGGAGAGCTGCTTGCAGGTGGTCTGGTGGAGCTTGGAGACCCCGGGAGCTGGGACGGGCCGTTCGTTGCTGAGTGGGCAGCCTGCCCCCCTCCCCCCCCCCCCCGGGGCCCCAGCCTCTCCGCTCTCCCCTTTCTCTTCTGGACCAGATGAGGTTTCCCGGTCTTGGGATCGCCTGCCTGGATATGCACTGCACCTGCCGGCTCGGCCCTCCAGGGCTCAGCCGCCCTCTCCCAGGTCCTCGTGTGCCGGGATCCTCCCCCCTGACAGTTACCGTGGCTCTTTCACGGGGAGAGAGCCTGCCCAGGGCCCTGAGCTGGCAAGGGGGAGAGCCAGGCTGTGCCCTGGTGCCGTGCCACCTCTGAAGGCTCACCCCACGGGGCCAGAGGCTAGAGGCCAGGAGAGGCCCTGGGCCTGTGGCCTGGCTGCAGGGCCTGGCTGCTCTTTCCCAGGGCCGGACTGGGTCCCCGCAGCTGCCCCTTGTCTCCTTTCTGGAGCCCGTCCCTGAGTAAGCAGCGCAGGAGTCCCCTCGCCTTCCCACCCTCTGGCCCAAGCCTGCCTCCTGGGCAGTATTGTTCCCAGAGGAAGTGTCCAGTGTAAATAGAGCAGCGGGCAGGCTGGTGGCGGGAAGGAGATGAAAGGGGGCAGTGACAGGGCCGGGGACGGATGGCTTCCTCCCATTGAGGCCTGGCCACGGCGTTTATATTTTAGGGAAGAAAGTCGGGGGAATGTTTACATGGCCAGGAGCCTGGGGTCAGACCACGAGGGGGGTAGTCTGTATGTCCCAGGGCCCTGATGGGGGGCGGGGGAGAAGGACTCCACGGAGTAGGCCGGAAGGCGGGTGGGCAGGCGGCTTGGACCTTCGCTCTTTCATACTCTCTCCCACTGCCCTGGCCTCTGCCTCCTGCCCTGCACCCCAGACCCACATGCCTTCTCCACCTCTACCCCCGGGACCAGCAGTAGAGTCAGAGGGAGGGCAGCATCTGGAAGGCAGGTGGGCTGGGGCAGAGCAGCAGCTGGAGGGCAGGTGTGGGGGGTGTAGGCGGAGCAAAGGGGCCTGAGGGCTGGGGGTGGGCCCTGGGCTCACAGCTGCATCACAGCTGGTGGGGGCCCAGGAGGGACAGAGCCGGGCCCACGGCTGAGACCAGGAGAGGGTGGGCTGGACTGGGTGGGCCCCAGTGGCGGGAGGCTCCAGGATGGGTGGGAGCCCACGGAGGGGGTGTCACCAGCAGCAAGTGCAGCCCTGGGAGCTTCTGCTTCCCTCTTCCTTGGGATAAATATTTATAGATCCATTTGCTGTCTGCCATACACACTTGGCTGCTTACCTCCTCCTGGTAAAAATAGAGCAGGCTCCCCGACTCCCCCCTCCCCTCCCCACCGGGGCAGGGCGAAGGGGGCCAGGTGAGGCCCGCTGCCTGTAGGTCTGCTGCAGGAAGCCTGGCGACTGGCCCAGGGGTCGGGGCTGGTGTGACTAGGGGACCCGTCACTGAGCTTCAAAGAAGAGCCCCGTCCGTGCTTGGAGGCCCGGGTGTGGGCAGCACGCACCCGGAGATCGGGTGTACTTGTAGAGTGGGCCCCTGGCCTGGGCAAGGCTGAGAGCCCAGAGGAGCCTTCTCTCCCTCCCTGGGCTGGGTCGCCGGCCGGGCTCCGCGCAGGCAACCGGCTTCGGGCACGTATGGCTGCCGGGTGTCGTACAAGCACCCGTGCATACAAGCCGGTCTCCTGTGGGCGGGCAGTGTAGCCAGCCCGTCTGGGCAGGGGGGCCCTCCGGGCGCTTCCAGGTGTGGGGGTTTTCAGGGCATTGACCCATCAGAGGGAAGCCCCATAGCCCTCGGCCCTGGGAGCAGAGCCCCTGCCCTCACTCGGCCTTTTGACCACTGTGGGTGGATACTCAGACGTGCCCGTTCCTCTGCTGAGGGACACGCGAGAGGCCAGCAGGCCCCCTGTGGGGTGGCTGAGCCTGTCTGCCGGGCCCACCGCAGGGGCTGGCACACATCGGGGCTAAGTGACGGAGAGGTGCAGGACAGAAGACAGACACAAATGTGTACGTGCGTCCACCCTTGGCCTTTGTGGCAGGTCCCAGGTGTGTGGTCAGTGGGTCTGCTGTGCACCCGTGACCCCAGGGCCTGGGTGCCCCACTCGGCAGCCGTGAGGAGGCGCCAAGACCCCGGGAAGCCTAGTTAGGGCTCACTTTCGGGACTTAGGCACCAACGCTACAGCTTTTGTGCCCTCTGTGGGGTCTGAGGAACCCCAGCCTGCTCCAGCTGCGGCTTCTCCAGGCTGGGAATGGGCTTCCCAGAGTCAGCCAGGCCCCAAGGACGCCGAGTGAGGTCCCCGGACAGGGACGGGCGGCTCTCCCGGGACCGTGAGGTGCTCTGCCCTTGAACGGCCCTCGCTGAGGCTTGGGGACAGGAAATGGCCAGAGAGGACGGGACTGAGGAAAAACAGAGGCCTTCAGAGGGCCCGGGTGGCTGGGGGAGCCGGAGGAGACCTCGGGGCTGTCTGGGGAGCAGAGGTGGGAGTCGGTGGGGCCTGGGCACTGGCTCTGGTGCCTGAGATGCTCAGGTGGGGAGGGTGCCAGCCACCTGTGGCCGGGCCAGAAGGCAGGAGGCTGGCGCAGGGCGGCTCGCGGGGCGGCGGGCTCACGGCTAGAGCAGGCCTGCGTACGTGCCTCAGGGTCCTTGCGTGCCCCCTCCTCTGCCCGGGATCACGCCTGGCCTGCCTCTCGGAAGAGGAGTTTAGGGAACGGGCGTAGGAGGGGCTTCCAGGAACCAGACCAGGTGCTCAGGAGGAGCCAGCCCCTCGTGTTGGAAGATGGGCCGTTGGTGTGTCCTTGAGCCTCCTCGCACACACCCGCCCTGGTGCGGGGCCTGGAGCGCCGGGCGCGGGGCGAGCCGGGCCCCTGGGGCTCACGGGCTGGGGGGGGCAGGCAGGCTGCGGGGCCCCGGGGTCAGGGGGTGGGGGGGCGCTCCCGGAGGGCTGGGCTCTGACCCCTCCGTCCACGCCCGCAGCTGAAGGCACCCGGTGCACCGACCCGCCCGCAGGCAAGCCCGCGATGGCGGCCAAGCGCAAAGGCGGCCTGAAGCTGAACGCCATCTGCGCCAAGCTGAGCCGCCAGGTGGTGGTGGAGAAGGCGGCCGACGCAGGCCCCCAGGCCGAGGGCAGCCCGCTGCGGCCGCGGGACCGGGAGGCCGGCGTGGCCCGGGGTGCCCGCAGCGAGGAGGACAAGAGGCGCGCGGTGATCGAGAAGTGGGTCAACGGCGAGTACAGCGAGGAGCCCGCGCCCGCACCTGGCCTGGGGCGGATCGTCCGTGAGGGCTTGGAGCTGCCCCCCGAGGGCGTCTACATGGTGCAGCCCCAGGGCTGCAGCGACGAGGAGGACCACGGCGAGGAGCCCCCCAAGGATGGCAGTGCCGTGGCCGAGGAGAAGGAGTCCGATGGCGCGGCCTCCAAGGACGACAGCGGCCCCGCCACCAAGCAGGCCTCAGGTAGGTGTTGGCCGCCCGGGCTGGTGGACGGAGGGGCAGAGGGCATGATGCCGTGGGGGGCCCAGCGGGAGAGGGGGGATCCTGGGGCCACGGCAAGAACAGGGGAGACTTGCTAGGGGCGGAGCGTAGCTTCCCAGGTGTGTGCGGGCTGGGGGCGGCCGTGCGCACAGTGGGTCCGGGGAAGCAACGGATGAGGACAGACTACGGTGCCCACACCTACGTCAGGGGAGCCTGCGGGGGCCGGTGGGCCCCAGGAGCGCAGAGCGGAGCTCCAGGCTGGGCCTACTCACCCACCCGCCCCAGCCCTCTCCTGGAAGCCGTCCCCTTCCCAGGGACACTGGCTGCCCCCCCGCGGGACCTCGGGCTGGGGCACAAGGGCCGCAGGATGGCCCCAGCCGGCCAGTGTGCATATCCCGTTACACCCACCTGCCCCGGGCATGCTCCTCTGGTTGACCTCTTCCCACGAGGTGGCCGAGGCCCGGCCCTCCACTGCCTCCTTGTCCTTAGACTCAGAGCTGCCCAGAGCTCCTTCCACTGCACGGGGAGGGCCTGCAGCCTCGGGGGGACAGGGGTCACCAGCGCTAGGGTGGAACCCCGGGTCCGGGGTCCCGGCTCTGGCTCCCAGCCTCCCTCAGGCCTGTGCGTGGGTCCCCGAGCTCCCCTGCCTGCTCCCCGACCCCTTCCCCTGCAGCGAGGGGCGCATCTCATCCCTGCGCGGGGAGCCCTGCGCAGCCACATAATTATGCATATAAGATATAAACAGAGCTGTTTAATTATCCTTCGCCACATCAGTGACAGAGTAATTAACAAACATTGCAAGATCAATGAGGAAAAGTGTGACCTTCAGTTTCCTCTGATAGGAAAAGCCCTTGCCGTTCCCAGACACAAGGTGATTGTGCTGAGCCAGAGGGGAGGGAGGGACGGGGACCGGCGGTGGTCCGTCGGGGCCCCGCTCTGCCCTGCTGCTGGCCTCGCTCTCCCCAGGAGGACAGCTGGGACGTAGGGGCCGGGCTGGAATTGCCCCCGGCGCTGCTCCCCAGGCTGGAGGTGCCCTGGGACCCCGTCCGGTCCGCCCTGGGCACCAGGGAGAAGCCGCCGGAGCCCTCGCCGCCCACCAGGCGCAGACCCCTCCTCGGGGCCGGGGGCTCACGCGCGTGCAGGCCTTTGGGCTGCCCCAGACCCCCGCCGGGCCCCCTCCCTCCTCTGAGCCGCCTGCCCTTCTGAGCCTCCTCTCTGCCATATATAGTGAGGGCCAGCTGCCTCCTGCTATTTTTAGCCCCTTTCCCTGGTCCCTGAACCACTGACTCTCGCAGCCAGCGCCCACTCCTCCCAGGCCGGGCCCCCAGCCCAACGTGACCTGAGGGCAGGTCGGCGCCCCCCCCAGCCACCCCGCTCCAGGGAACGGCCGTCTGCCCACCTGGGGTGCCAGGTGCTGCCTGCGACTGCCCTCTCCTTACTAGACCCCGTGGGCTGGGATGCAGGTCAGGAGGTGACCCCCATGGGTCCTGGGCTTCCCAGCCCTTCGTGGGCTGCGGCCTCCCCTACGGAGCCCTGAGGACTCGCAGCCTGGGGTCCTGCTGCTCTGAGTGCGCCCTGCTTTGCTGGCTCAGGCGACCGTGGAGGAAACACGCGTGTCCCTGAGGCCTACGGGGGCCTCTCCCCCGTGCACGCCTGCCCCCCAAGCGGGGCATGGCACGTAGGAGGTGTCAGTGTCTGCACGGGAGTGAGCACACCTGTGTACACCGGGGCCCCACATGTGTGCTGTGTGCGCAAGGAGGCAGGTCTCCACAGGAACCCCCCTGGCAGAGTGGGGTCGTCTTACCTCCACCATCACGAGACTCATCCTGGGAGACGCATGTAGGGTCTGGGGTGGTTTGTGGACCTGCGAGGGTGGCCAGGGTGTGCGCACGTGTGTTTGCTCATGTCCCAGCGGGGATGTCGCTCCAGGATCTCGGTGAGGCCACAGTCAGTCCGCGGCCAGGGCTGGCGAGGCCAGCATCTCAAGCCCCAACCCTCTCCCCAGGGTGACCTTCCGTACCCAGAGCTCCAGGATGACGGGAGGAGGCTTGTAGGGTTCCCCACAGCATGACCCTCCCCTGGGGCGAGCAGCCCCAAGTGAGTCTGGGTGAAGGTGCTGGCAGGGCTCCTGCCCCCTCAGCCCTGTTCCCTGGGGCCCTCAGCAACCGTGGGCGGGGGGGTGGGAGCTGGTGGGGAGACAAGAGGCCAGCTCCTGGGGATGCTGGGGCAGGCCCTCCACCTCCGGGGACGAGGGGCTGCGTGTCCACCTGGGGGGTCCGGGAGAGTCCTCCATGCAGGTGGGCTCAGCCAGTCCCTCCCCGACCGTGTCCGCCCCCCGGGGGTTCCCCCCCGACTGCCCGCCGCCCCATATCGCTCCTGTCCCCAGCCCCTGTGTCACCCCAGCCCTGGAGGCAGGTTGGGATCTGGCCTTACTTCCAGTAAAGTGACTTCTCTTTCATATTAGGCCAAGGCGAGAGAGAGGAGACATTTATGAAACTTTGTTTAATGTACTGAAAAGCCATCGGCCAGAACATTTAGGAAATTGATTTTCCTGGCATTGATGAACTCGTTTTATTTTACCCCGGTATTAATTACTTTTTTTTTAAACAAATTAATTTAAGAGTCGTAAAACCTAACAAGTGAGCCAAATGTCCATAGATCATGTCGTGCTCCGCCCCCTCCCCATGCCAGCCTCCTCCCTCTGTGGGTGGCGGCTCATGGGAGGGGTGCCCCCCACCCCTTGGCGACCCTGCTGCCTCCCAGGGGTGACTGGCTCTCCCCATGCCGCAGGAGAGGCCTCCTCGCTCCGGGACTACGCTGCCTCCACCATGACCGAGTTCCTTGGCATGTTCGGCTACGATGACCAGAACACGAGGGACGAGCTGGCCAGGAAGATCAGCTTCGAGAAGCTGCACGCGGGCTCCACCCCCGAGGTGGCCACCTCCTCTGTGCTTCCCGCCTCCGAGGACGCCCTCAGCAAGCGGGCACGCTTCTCCAAATACGAGGAGTACATCCGCAAGCTCAAGGCCGGCGAGCAGCTCTCCTGGCCAGCCCACAGCAGCAAGGCCGAGGAGCGGGCGGGCAAGGAGGTGGTGGGGCCCCTGCCCGGCCTGCGGCTGCCCAGCAGCACAGCTCACCTGGAGACCAAGGCCACCATCCTGCCCCTGCCCTCCCACAGCAGTGTCCCCATGCAGGGCCTGGTGGCCCGCGCCTCCAAGTACGACTTCTTCATCCAGAAACTGAAGACAGGCGAGAACCTGCGGCCCCAGAATGGGAGCACCTACAAGAAGCCATCCAAGTACGACCTGGAGAATGTCAAATACCTACACCTCTTCAAGCCCGGGGAGGGCAGCCCCGACATGGGCGGGGCCATCGCCTTCAAGACCGGCAAGGTGGGGCGCCCCTCCAAGTACGATGTCAGAGCCATCCAGAAACCAGGTCCCGCCAAGGCTCCGCCCACCCCCAGCCTGGCTCCTGCGTCCCTCCCCAGCATGCCCAGCGCTCCCAGCGCCCCCGGGCCGGGACCTGAGCCACCTGCCTCCCTGCCTTTCAACACTCCCGAGTACCTGAAGTCGACCTTCTCCAAAACAGACTCCATCACCACGGGGACTGTCTCCACCGTCAAGTAAGGCACCCCCCCATCCCGAGCCCGGGCCCGGGCCTAGGGTCGCCAGGACGGGAGGCCCACGTCTCTGCCTCCGAAGCCCGTCCTACCTTATGCATGTCCAGCACGCACCCCGGTTAACATACGCTCAGGTTCCCATCCACACACACACACACACTCGCTCATGCCCGGGGTGTGGACCGGATGTCTTGCTGCATGCACACTCGCTCTCACATACCGCATGCTTCTGTGCCTGTGCTCATCTGCTGACACACACGCCGGGCACTACTGTGACCCCCATTTGCCAGTGACAGGCGCTCTCTGCCTCAGAGGCAGCCTTGAGGGGGGCTGGGGCAGCCCAGGTCTGAGTTAGGGGCTCTGGCTCCACCCTGGTGACCTTGGCTTCCCCGGTTGAAAGCCTGGGCCCTGGGGAAGGCAGCCTGAGAAGGCAGGAGTCTGGGGTGGGGCTGGCCACACTCATTGCTAACCCCCAGGCAATGGTAAAATTACCTGTGGCTCAGTTGTGTGGGGCTGGGAGAGGCCCTCCCCACCCCCCACCCCCACTTGAGGCAGAGCCCAAATCCTAGGAGTTGACCTAGGGAGCTACCCGCTGGCCTTGGAGCTGGGGGAGTAGGTTTCTGACCAGCTAACCGCTTGTGCTTGGCACAGCTCTCGCCCCTTCCCCTGGGGGCTTCCCAGCGTGCAACGGGGGTCAGGCCCCAGCTTCAGGGCTTCCTAGCCCTCTGGACGCCCGTCAGGCCCACGACTGAGGAGGAGCCTCAGGACACGACAGAGCAAGAGAAGGAAGGGCCAGGGCCCCAGGGCCCCAGGGCAGGGAGCTGCCCCCAGCCGCTCCCGGGGCGTGAGGCTACCCTCCGCTAATCAGCTGTGCCCTGTGTCTCTCGCCAGGAATGGATTGCCCACAGATAAACCAGCTGTCACCGAAGATGTAAACATTTACCAGAAATATATCGCCAGGTAGGCCCCTGGGGCGGAGACTGCCCTGGAGAGAAGGTGGGGTGGTGCCAGGAAGCCTGGGGCCTGTGGGACTGTAGGTGCGTGTGACGGCCAGTCCGGGGGGCCTGCTGCTTCCCCCCCCTTGCACTCATGCCCTCAGATCACCCGAGGGTCTATCTGCGCCCCGTCTCAGAGTCCCTTGGGGTCTGCCCCCTTGATGTGGTCTGGGCCGCACACCCTCAAGCCCTCGGCAGGGCCTGGTTGCAGGTGAGCCCAGGGTACCACCACAGTGGACACAGAGCCCCAGTGGGATGCGGGCCAGCGCAGAACGGCATGGGGGGTGTGGGCAGGTGTCCTCTCCGGCCTCAGTGTGCTCCCTGGGCCAGGCCTTGATCCTCGCCGCCCGACTCCAGACCCGCTCCTGAACATTTTTAAGGCAGGTGAAGCACCTCCCCTCCGCAGACTCCCCAAGTCAGGCCGCCGAGGGCCGGCTTCTGACCAGGCGGCACAGGGCAGGGGCCGCTCTCGGCCTTGTCTTTCTCCTGACCTTCTAGGTTCTTCCCATCCCTCCTTGTCTTTTTAGCTTTGCTCCGTTCTCTCTATTATTATTATTATCATTATTATTAGGGCCTCAGCAGATGGCCCGTTTGGCAGCTTGGATGTAAATGTGTGTTTGCAAGTGGGGGTGTCCGCCCCTGCCCTGCAGTCTGAGGCCAGCCTTCTCCCTGGTTGTGGGCTCTCCCCAGAGCAGCCGTCACCAAGACACATGCATGCCCCCGCAGCCTCGGGGCCCGGGCAAGGCCCGGGGTTTCCTGGGCGGCAGGCAGCGGTCAGGCAGCGTGGGGCTCCTGGCTGTGGAGTCGGCTGGAGAGCACGCTCCCTGCCGCAGGAAGCCGAACAGATGCTGTGCTTTAAAAATTCATAACCCTGGGCTGTTTCAAGTGTCAGGAAAGCCCAGGACAGACAGAGGCTTTAACGCCTCTCAGCAGCCGGGCCCTCCCAGCCTGCATCTCCAGCACCTGGCTTAGCACCCGGGGGGCCCACGGGCGGCACCTGCAGGATAGGCAGCAGGGCCTCACTGCCCACCTGCCCCAGGCCTCTGCGCCTGTCTCTGCTCTGACCTCTGGCCCACCCCAGCTTCTTCCTCTCCACCTTGGTGCTAGGCCCGTGTGCCTCAGTGGGCCCTCATTCCCAGGACAGGGAGACAGGTCTGCAGTTCAGTGGCTCGAGGATTCCCCGCAGGAGCAGTCACTCCCCCTGGCCTCCTCAGGTTTCTGACACTTGACCCCATGGACTACCTGCCCCTCCTCCGCCCCAGAGCCCCTTGTTTCCCAGGGACAGTGTCCCGGTGAATGGACAAAGAATTTCTTGGCTGCTCTGGCCAGGGGCCTGGGAAGAGTCCTCCTGGGGCTGCTGCCCGGAGAGGCCTGAGCTCACCGTCCTCCCTGCAGGTTCTCGGGCAGTCAGCACTGCGGCCACATCCACTGCGCCTACCAGTACCGAGAACACTACCATTGCCTGGACCCCGAGTGTAACTACCAGGTAGGACCCAGTGGGTGCCCGCCCAGCCCCTGCCCCTGAGAGGGGCTCCTCAGAAGCGGGGTGGAGGTGCTCGGTTCCACTCAGGCTGCCTGAGCTTAACTCAAGCAGGCAGAGAACCCAGAAATCTAGCAGCTGAATAGGCATCTGATGGGATCTGGAGCCATCTGCATCCCTGGGATGGTAATTGGAGCTCCCGTCCCAGGGAGCCTGCCTGGCCCCAGGGTCGGGCCAGCAGGCGTCGGCACCTTACCTGACCCCTCCTGGTGTCCTCATGAGGGCGGTAGTCCTGCCCCCTCTAACAGGATAACCCTGAGGCTCAGACTGTGACTTAGGGTCAGGGCCTCCCCTGGGGAGCACGGGGCTGGTCAATGAGAGAGGAGTGCGGGCTGTCCCCTCTCGCTCACCAAGGAGCCCAAGCTGGCACAGCCCGTGTGTGGTCCCGGGCAACCTGAGTTCTCAGCCATTGGAACCTGGGTCTGAGGGGCCCGGCCTGATTCGGCTTCTTTGCTCCTGGGCGTGACCACTGGGAGCCTGGCAGGAGGTCAGGGCCGGGTCCGTGGCTCCGGAACCCTCTGAATCGCTCCGTGTCTGGTGCCCTGTGCTGGCCTGGGGCCCTCCAGGAGCAGGAGTGCTTACGGGGAGAGCGAGGCCCAGTGCTCGGGGCAGGTGGCTGGCCCGGCCCCCACCCACGCAGCTGTCTCCCGCAGAGGTTCACGAGCAAGCAGGATGTGATCCGACACTACAACATGCACAAGAAACGCGACAACTCCCTCCAGCATGGCTTCATGCGCTTCAGCCCGCTGGACGACTGCAGTGTCTACTACCACGGCTGCCACCTCAACGGGAAGAGCACCCACTACCACTGCATGCAGGTGCCCCTCGCGCTCCCAGGGCAGGGAGGCCGGGGTTGGGGCGCGGTGGGGGACACGGCCTCGGGCGAGGGGCCTCCCTGTCTCCTGGCCCGGCACGGGGGGCGCAGGCGTGGGCAGTGGCTGGCGGGCCAGGGCGGGGCTGTCCCCATGGCCATACTTGGTGCGGGTGAAATTCAGGGAGCTGTTTATACAGACCGACATTTTTCAGGCTTTAACACCAAGAGCAGAATTGCAAATGGTTCCTGAGGAGGTTTTTGTTTAATTCTCTGTTTTAATGCCACGCAGAGTCTGGGCTTTTTCAAGGTGTCAGGTCCAGAGGGAGCGACTTGGGGTTGCAAATAGCAGCCGGCGCGCCTCCCCCGGTATTTGTCAGGGGGTTGTTATGGGCTCCGTGGAACAGCCGGGGCCGGGAGGAGAGGGGGGCTTGCTCTCCGGGCCCTGAGATGGTGCAGACACTGGCACAGCCCAGCCTTCAAGAGTGCTCAGATTCCACTGGTTTTTACTCAATATGGCAACGTTGCCTGCCTTGGCCCAGCTGGGGTGGGGTGGGGAGGGCCCCGTGCCAGCAACTGTCCACTAATCGAGTCCTGGGCTGAAGGTGACCGCTAGGCCCCCAGGTCCGGCCCTGCCCACTGCCGGGGGCTTTGGAAGTAGAGCCACAGAGTAGGACCCCGAACTCACCTCCTGTGGGACAGGACCACTGCACCTGTGCCAGCAGGTGTCCAGAGACCCGAAGGCAAATCAGCCCTCGGCAGAGGCCAGGCCAGGAGGGCCGGGGGGTGCGAGAGGCTTTCCACTGCCTGGATGGAAGTTTGCGGGGCCGGTGCTGCCCCTAGGAGGGAGGTCAGCCTCTGACTGTGGCCCAGGGTTGCCCGGCCTCTGTCCCCCTGACGGCCAGTCTGCCCTGCAGGTGGGCTGTAACAAGGTGTACACGAGCACGTCAGACGTGATGACCCACGAGAACTTCCACAAGAAGAACACCCAGCTCATCAACGATGGCTTCCAGCGCTTCCGAGCCACTGAGGACTGTGGCACGGCCGACTGCCAGTTCTACGGGCAGAAGACCACGCATTTCCACTGCAGGTGAGCAGGGCTGGCCAGGCCGCGGGGAGGGATGGGGACCGGCCATGGGGATGGGGACGGGGACGGGCCCGCGGGGAGGGATGGGGACGGGCCATGGGGATGTGGACGGGCCCGCGGGGAGGGACAGGGACGGGCCACGGGGCCGACGGCTCAGGGGGTGTGGGCGGGGGGCCGCCCAGAAGCTCCTCCGGGTGCCCGCCTGGGCCCTGCCACAGGCTCCCCGTGTCCCGTCCAGGCGCCCCGGCTGCACCTTCACCTTCAAGAATAAGTGTGACATCGAGAAGCACAAGAGCTACCACATCAAGGATGACGCATACGCCAAGGACGGCTTCAAGAAGTTCTACAAGTACGAGGAGTGCAGGTACGAGGGCTGCGTGTACAGCAAGGCCACCAACCATTTCCACTGCATCCGCGCCGGCTGCGGCTTCACCTTCACCTCCACCAGCCAGATGACCTCCCACAAGCGCAAGCACGAGCGCAGGCACGTCCGCTCCTCGGGCGTGCTGGGGCTGCCGTCCTCGCTGCTGGGCTCCAAGGACACGGAGCACGAGGAGTCGAGCAACGACGACCTGGTCGACTTCTCGGCCTTGAGCAGCAAGAACTCCAGCCTGAGCGCCTCCCCGACCAGCCAGCAGTCCTCCGCCTCCCTGGCCGCCGCCGCCGCCGCCACCGCCACTGCCACCGAGGCCGTGCCCAGCGCCGCCAAGCCTCCCAACAGCAAGATCCCCGGGCTGCTGTCCCAGGGCCTGCCTGCATCCATCCCGCTGGCGCTGGCTCTCTCCAACGCAGGCCTGTCCACCGCCGCCCCCTACTTCCCCATCCTGCCGGGTCGGAGCAGCACCTCCCTGCCTGTGGGCACCCCCGGCCTCCTGGGCGCCATGTCGTCGGGGGTGGCTGCCTCCGCGGCTGCTGACACCCCCACTCTGGCCGCCTCGGGAGCCGGCGACTCAGCCCCGGCGGCTGCCACCTCCGTCCCGGTGCCACCCGGCTCCATCATGGAGAGGATCTCTGCGAGCAAGGGCCTCATCTCGCCCATGATGGCCAGGCTGGCCGCGGCCGCCCTCAAGCCCTCTGCCACCTTTGACCCAGGTGAGCAGGCTGGGCTCTGCCCAGGAAGCACGCGGCTCACAGACCCCCGGAGCCCGCAGCCTGGGTGTGCAGAATGGAGCGGGAGAGGGGTGGGGGTTGGCGAGGCCCGTGTTCTGCGCCCGCAGCCTCTGCCTGCCCAGGCCCCCATCTTTGCCTGGTCTCTGCCTCCTACTGTTAATTTGCTTTTCGGGGCCTCTCGCTCTGGCCTGTGCACCCCACCCCGGGCAGCTCTGTTCCTTCATCTGTGAAGAGGAGGCGGTTAAGCCAGGCCTCGGCCTCGTGGGGAGCTTTTGCATCCTGGGGAACTGTTCCTCGCCAGCTGCCCTGACACCACCCCACCTCGTCCCAGGACCAGCCCCCGAGGAGAGCAGTCCCAGAGCCCCCACGTTTCCCTGGGGCCCCCTCTCTGTCTCCTGGCAGGGGCTCTCAAGGGGTGCTTGAGATTCACACCCATCCAGCCCCACGAGGCCGGGGACATCCTTCTGGCCTCTTCCTGTCAGTCAGCGAGGTCTGATAGAACTTTCTGCCACCACGGAAATGTTCCATCCTGCGCTGTCCACCACGGCAGGCAGTAGTCACAGGGGGCTGCCAGGTGCTTGAAGTTGGCCGTGAGACCAGGGAACTGGATTTCAACTGGAATTGTTTAACGTAGTCACGCCCGGCCCTCAGCTGCCACATGGGACAGCACGGCCGTAGCCTCGTGGTCGCCCTGCTGCCCTCCCTCTGGCTCACCGAGGACCGCGGTTCTCCTTTCTCACGTTTTCTACTTTTTAAATAAGTCTTCTGTGTTTCTGAAACTCTCCGGCTTTTCTGTTCACCTGGCTCCTCCGCTCCCTCCCCCGTCGTGCTTAGCCGTCCAGCAGCCCTGTGCTCGGGAGGGCCTCCTGGGCAGCTGCGGGTGCGAGGGACCCAGCTGCGGGTCGAGGGCACAGTCCTGCCTGGAGGAGCTGAAGGAACAGTGGGGGCGGCCAGCTCGGGCCCCACAGTAGGAGGTGGCCAAGCCCAGACTCGCACCTCGGTGGCCCGGCTCCTGAGCCCAAGAGCCCTGCTCCCCTGTGAGACCTAAGGTCCTTGCGGCCCAGCCCAGGGACCTGCCCAGACCTCCCGGAGGGCCTGCCAGTGCTTGGCCAGGGGGCCCAGCCATTTCCCAGGGGGTGGGGGAGCTACCGGCAGGTGGACTCAGACTCTGAAAACCGTGCTGTCCCAGTGGGACACTCCTGTCAGCAGAAGTGGAGCGGCCCACCTTCCATCCCAGGTGCGGGAGGGACAGCAGGTCTGCCCGGGGCCGGGCCCCCCTGGGCAGCTGCCGGCCGGCTGGGGTGGGCCCCCTTCAGGGCCACGCTGGGCTCTGTGGCCACACGGGCAAATTCTTCCCTTTCATTAGAAAAGTCTCCTTCCCCCAAAAGAAAGGTCAAGGGGAGGGGGCCCACTTGCTTTTATTTTTTAATAAAACACCACTTGCTGCCTGTGACAAGGCCGTGTCAGCCGCAGCAGCGCCTCGGGGCACAGTACTAGTTCAGCCCCTTGGGGACGGCGGGGCGAGCTCGGTGGGCACGCTCCCGTCAGCAGCCTCCTCCGCCCCACTCTGCTCGGCCTCCCAGTCCTCTGCCCACCCGGCTGCAGCCTTCCCCCAGTGGCCGCACCCCGCCAGCCCCCTGCAGCCCACCCGGCCTCCCTGCCCTGGGCAGCTTGACGGCGAGGTCACATAGTTTGAACCGCTCTGATTGGCCGTCAGCTTTCGTAGCCCTGACACAGTGGATGCCCCTCCTAGGCATGCTCAGTGGAAGGCAGGGCGGTCGCCTCGGCAACAGGGGGCCGGGGACCCGCCAGGGGCGGGGGGGCGCAGCTCCCAGTCTGGATCTGCCACTTCCCCTCAGCATTAACAGAGTCTTTAATAAAAGCCTAAGCGGCAGCCCCACAAATTGACTGTGACAGTCGGTGGAGAAAATGAAGGGCCCCCACCCCTGTGCCAGCCCCCTCCCCAGCCTCCCGCCCTGCTCCTCCAGGAGGCCCTGAGCCAGGACAACTTTGACATAATTTTGCAATAATTATCACTTGAAGAATTGCCACACAGGGGTAAGCGTCACAAGTGATCATGTCAGTGGGGAGAACCTCTGACCAGCAGCCGGGGCTCCCCCAGGGGCTCCTGCCCACCCAGCCCCCCCGCGCTCCCTGCCCTGGGGGTGGGGGGGTCCAGTGTGTGCCCCCCACCGAGGCCCGAGGCCCCTCTAAGGCCGTCTTCCCTCCCCTCCCCTGTAGGAAACGGGCAGCAGGCCACCCCTGCCAGGTTCCCCCCGGCCCCGGTGAAGCAGGAGCCCGGTGAGAATGCTGGCGCCCCGGTTCCCCACGAGGTCTCCCAGGACCGCAGTTTAGACCTGACGGTGAAGGAGCCCAGGTGAGGCGAGGCCGGGGCCTCCCAGCTCTGCGCCGCAGCAGGAGGCTCTGGGACCAGCTCCCTCAGAGTCAGAGTTGGACCCCACCGAGCAGGGGGCCACCCTCCTGCCTGGGTGGATACAGCAGGCGCAGCGGGGCCCTGGGCGTGGGCTGGGACGGGTGGGAATCTGGGCTCCGTCCCACGTACATCTGAGCTAAAGCCCCTTGGTTTGTGTTCCAGTAATGAATCAAATGGCCACGCAGTCCCAGCAAATTCATCTCTTTTATCCTCGCTTATGAATAAGGTAAGAACCATCCATCACACGCCTCCCGTTCCCCCACCCAGAGAAATTAAAGCTGTGCTGGGGGGTGGGGGGGATGTGTTTGTTTTTTAATGTTTTGCCTCTAATAAGATGAGTTTGTACCATTTAAATTTTGAGGCCATTTTTCATCGGATATAATTTCAGAGCCACTGCTTACAAATTAATTTAATGAACTGGCTGAAGAAATATATTCCAGCCTCTGACACCCTTTTTTTTCCCTTCAGATGGAGGGCTCCAAAAGCTTTTCCGAGCCCTCTAACTTCTTCTGCTCTCAGTTATTAATTTTATTTATTTATTTTATATATTTTTTTGTTTGTTTAAAAAGGGGGTGGGGGAGGGGCCCTAAAGTGGGAGCAAAGCATCAATTTCCACTTTTCGGGTTGAGTAATGGTCTCGGACGCCTTCCACAGAGGTCGCTCTGAAATATTTATTTTAAATAATGCAGGGTCTTTGTAAATTATACATCATCTCAAATATATTTTCCCCCTTCACATGATAAATTTGACTGTAGCAAGATTAATTTGGTTACCGCACACGAGTGACTGCCGAGGCAGCCGGGCCTGGGCCGGACCTCACGGGTGGGGGGGTCCCGGCTGGACCCTTGGCAGCGAGGGAGCCTCTAGTGCCCTTTGCCCTCTGCGGCGGGCCCGTGCCCTCCCCTTCCCGCCCTCCCTCCTTGCTCTCTTGCTCTCCTTTTTCCTTCTCGGGTCACTGCCCCCCCCATTCCTTCCTGTTGGCGGGGGGTGGGGGGGCACGTGCCATGTGGGTCGAGCCTTGTCACGGGTTCACCCTCCCCACTCCCTGTTGAGGCCCAGCAGCCCTGAGCCACCCTCATCTCCCCCAAGAGCCTCCCGCCCTCCCTCTCTGCTCCTCCTTTGTGTGCCTTCTCTTGTTCTCAAGGAATTCTTAGGGGTTCCCCCTACCTCCTCCTCCTGCACTTCTTTTGAAAACCTGGCAAGAAAATAAGCAGGGAGCCACGAAGTCTGGGAAAAGCTAGGCTGGAGTGTGTGCCCAGAGTCCCGGCCTTCGCTCTAGTGATGGATCTTAGCACCACGGGGTCTGTGTGGAGGAGCCCTGGCATCTCCACGGGGCCAGGGTAGCGCCGCACCCCGTGGCAGCATCCACCCATAGTGGGCTCGGCTGTGGCCGGAGCTGCATGGGGCCAGGCCTCCTCTCTCCTCGGCTGCGCTCATCCTCTGCGAGAGCCGTGGCAGCGCCCACGGTGGCACGTGTGTGTCTTGTCCCCAGCCTGCAGCACGGCCCCTGTCCCCTTTGCAGATGTCTCAGGGCAACCCTAACCTCGGCAGCCTGCTGAACATCAAGACGGAGGCGGAGGCCAGCGCCGCCGTGGAGTCCTCGCCCTTCCTGGGCAAGGCTGTGAAGGCGCTGGTTCAGGAGAAGCTGTCTGAGCCCTGGAAGGTGTACCTCCGAAGGTGAGGGGCTTCCTGGCAGAGCAAAGGAGCAGGGAGGGTCGTGGTGGCCGGTGCCCTGTCGTGGTGGCCGGTGCCCCAGGGTCTCCTCTGACCATGGTTCCTCTGCCAGGTTTGGCACCAAGGACTTCTGTGACGCCCAGTGTGACTTCCTCCACAAGGCCCACTTCCACTGCGTGGTGGAGGAGTGTGGCGCACTTTTCAGCACCCTGGACGGAGCCATCAAGCATGCCAAGTGAGTGGGGGTCCCGGGCCCTGCACCCCACCTCTGGGTGAGGCTGGGCGAGGCTGGGGGCTGCTCGGGCCTCCAGCTGCTTTCCAAGCAGGACCGTGTGCAGCTCCCAGCAGACCTCAGAGGCTGAGCTGGCCACTTAGAAGGTACCGCCTGAGAGAAGGCGGGCTTGCCCCATCCCTCCACCTGCTCAGCTCCTAGCAGGGTCCTCGGAGCCCGTCCAGGCGCCACTTAGAGCCCCGGAGCAGAGTCTCCTGCTGCCCCCCGCTCCCCACACCCCACCCCCTGCAGCCCGGCAGGCACCCCTACCTGATGCTCCCTGAGAGTTAGCTGCACAGACCCCTGCTCTGACCCAGGCAGGGACCCTAGGAGCAGGCCTTTCCAAGCCCAGCATCGTGGATTTGTAGATCCTCTTTGGCCTAAAAATAATGAAATTAATTTGTAAACCCATTGAGCTGAAAAGCACAGGCCAGCCGCCTGCTGTAATGGAACGCAGGACGCGCAGACATTTAAAACAGACTTTCTCTGCTGCTGGGCCCCAGCTCAGGCTCCACTTGCTGCAGGAGAGCCAACCTCGGAGGCTGAGACCCACCTTTAACTCTCAAGCAGATTCTGGAAGCACAGACTTCGTGCCCCAGGGCCTGTTGTCAGGGGTGGGTCACCCCACAGCACGAGGGTCACAGGGGAAGGTGTAGTGAGGGCCAGGCCGGGAGCCCAGGTGCAGGACCAGAGGACGCAGCCGTTGGCTGCCAGTCCTTCCTTCCTGGT
The DNA here is from genome assembly GCF_018345385.1 of Vulpes lagopus. NCBI lineage: Eukaryota > Metazoa > Chordata > Mammalia > Carnivora > Canidae > Vulpes > Vulpes lagopus. Next base: position 134,466,764 of record NC_054831.1, read on the forward strand.
AGGACCCCGCCCCGAGCTGGGGGCTGGGGAGGGCACCACGGCCCCTCAGGTGGATGGGGCCGACCCCAGGGAAGGGCTCCCTGCTCCGGGCTCTCGTCACTTCCCACCGGAGACGCTGGCGCCTCTGCCTGTTGCAGCTTCCACTTGCGGACGGAGGGAGGAGCTGTGAAGGGAACCGCAGAGGCCGCCTTCCCCGCCACCGCGGCAGAGACCAAACCTGCCTTGGCCCCCTCGTCCCCGTCGGCACCTCCCGTCACCACAGCCACGGTTTCCGCTCTGGAGGGTCCCACTCCCAGCCCGGCCGCTGTGCCCTCCACCCCCACGCTGCTCGCCTGGAAGCAGCTGGCTTCCACCATACCCCAGATGCCTCAGATTCCAGCGCCAGTGCCTCACCTGCCCACTTCGCCCTTGGCAACGACTTCTCTAGAAAACGCCAAGCCCCAAGTCAAACCCGGATTCCTCCAGTTCCAGGAGAAGTGAGTCCCTCGATGAGCCGGGAGTCCCGTGTCCCCCGCGTGTCTCGGGAGTAGGTGCTAGCAAGGGCAGCCGCGGAGGCCACTGCCGCTCCCTCTGCAGGTAGCCCTGGCCGTCCCCAGCCTCTCTGGGACACCGTCGTCGGGCCGGGTCTTTCTAGCCAAAGACACTGCTGCTCTGACCTCCCTGCCTGCTCCCAGAGCGGGCAGCTGGCGAGGGGTGGGGGGAGATGACACTGTGAGGACCGGCTCGGGTGGGCTGGGAGGGGCGGTCGTTGCCTGGCAAGGAGGGCAGCATCGGCTCTGCGCCTCCCTGTCGGTGTCTGTGGCTCGCTCCCGCGGCCCAGCCTCTGCAGAGCAAGCTAAGTCCTGGGTCGGGGGCGAGGGGGCTAGGCCCCCTCCAGGCCCACGCCCACCTGCACGGTGGTCTGAGCTCTCAGGGGTGGAAGGGCCCTTCCTCATTGGATGGTGGTGGCGCCTTGTGGCGAGAACGGTGACTCTGTATCGTGATGTGTGCGGCTTCCTGTTCTCAATAAAAGTAATAAATTGGATGTGAACATACACGGCCTGAGTGGCAGCTGTCCTCCCTCTCTGAGCACCTGGGGCTGGGCCTGTGGCATGGAAGGGGACCTGCACTCCTCTCCGTACCCCCGGAGCTCCCCTTCCTCCGTCCCGCCCCCCACGGCGGTAGCCCTCCCAGTTTCCCCAGCTTGGAGGATTCCCAACCCGGGGCCACCGAGGGGGCAGCCGGCCAGGGCAGGGGGCCGGGGCAGGGCACCCCCGCACCTATGTGCAGCGCAGGAGGCAGGTCGTGGGGCAGGGCAGCTGCGGCCAGGGCAGGCCAGCACGGGGGCTCCGCCCCGCACCCCACCGCCCCCCCCAGGCTCCACCACTCAGCTGGCCTGTGAGGTCCTCTGAGTGGGTGGGAGCCCCACACCCCGGGCCGACCCTGGGGGCCCCCCTGGCAGCCGTGTGCCTCAGCAGGCCCCGCACCAGGTGCACATTCCCACTGGAGCTTCCTGGTAGGGCTGCCCACCCATCTGCACCCTGTCAGTCAGCCACACCCCGGGCAGTGCCCGTGCCAGGCCGCCAGGCCCTCACTGGCCCCCTGCCAGGGCTGGCCGCGCCATCTCGCACTTTCACATCCAAGAGGTTACTGCAGCCGTCCTTATCTATAATCCTGAGGTGTGGCCATGGAAACTACGTGTCCCAGCATGCAATGCTCTGGGCAGCCTGCACACTGCAATCCTTCCTGCACCTCCAAGCTCCAAAAAGAAGGCAGGACTGCATGCTGGGATCTGTAGTCTCCTCTGGCTGGAGCCACTCGTTGAGCAGAAGGGCAGCCCAGGGGCCATTCGTCCGGGCCGCACCACAGCACGAGGACTGTCAGGGCGTCAGGGTGTCGGTGGGGAGGCCCCGGGATGCCACTGATCTTCTGGGCTGTGGTTTCATTCCAGCGATCCCTGCCTCGCAACGGACTGCAAGTATGCCAACAAGTTCCACTTCCACTGTCTCTTCGGGAACTGCAAGTACGTCTGCAAAACCTCGGGCAAGGCGGAGTCGCACTGCCTGGACCACATCAACCCCAACAACAACCTGGTCAACGTGCGGGACCAGTTCGCGTACTACTCGCTTCAGTGTCTCTGTCCCAACCAGGTCAGTGCGGGGGCAGGGGGCAGGGGGGCCCGGGCCCAGCTCCCCCTGGCAGGGATTCTGTTCCTTACGCCCGTTTGGAATGGTTCTCCTCCCGTCCCTGGAGGCTGCCAGGAGCGTCCAGGTTGGTGGTCCGTCAGGAAGGTCCCGTGTTGTCATCCCTGCCCACAGTGGGGACTCATCCAGCAGCCACTGTGCACTTGGCATCGTCCCGCCCGTCCTGGAACTATGCTCCCTTCCCCCGGACGCCTACAATTTTAAAATTCTAGGCCCGTCGGACAGCTAGAGATTGAACTGTCCGTGCCCCAGACAGGAAGGGCGGATCAAGGTCACACATAGGCGGGGCCTAGTCCTGGAGGGGGCTGGTGGGCAGAGCGCCTCGAGAAGGAGCCTGGTCCCAGGGCTGGCGGCCAGAGGACAGTGCTAGCATTGATGAGCGATGTCTGCCCCGGGTGTGGGATTGGCTGGCAGGACCGCCAGGAAATATGTTTCAGTCGAGTGGCCAAAGGGACACACTGCTTTCTGACCCGAGATTCTGAGCAGGGAAGGGCACATGCGCCGGGGCCTGCCACGGCCCGGTGGGAGCTCCTGACCCTCCCGCCCTCCCTGCAGCATTGCGAGTTCCGGATGCGCGGCCACTACCACTGCCTGCGGACCGGCTGCTACTTCGTGACCAACATCACCACCAAGCTGCCGTGGCACATAAAGAAGCACGAGAAAGCCGAGCGGCGCGCAGCCAACGGATTCAAGTACTTCACCAAGCGCGAGGAGTGTGGCAGGCTAGGTACTGGCGGCCGGGGTTGGGGGCAGCGGCAGGCGGCAGGGGTCGGCTCTGGCCCCCGGGGCCCTGGTGGCCTCGGCCCCCTCTCCTGGTCCCCACCTCTCAGCCCTGCCCAATGGCAGACCAGACACCGAGGGCGACTGGGGGCAATGGCCCCCTCCCTGCCCCCCGGGAACTGCCACGTGGCAGAGGCAGGCCCTGACCCTGTGCTCTTTACTTCCCCCTCAAGAGGCCACGCAGGTGACATAGGAGCTCTTGAAGTTGCCCGCCCTGGGCTCTCTTTCCAGGGCTTTCCCTCTGAGGGCTTTGTGCAGAACGGACTCTGCTTCGTCAGCTCATTGGTTCGTTCAGCAGGTGCTTAGGGAGGAACAGCTGCACGCGGAGCAGCTGTGGCAGGAGGTGGTAGGGGTGGTGGCAGTAAGGGTTTTCAGGGTCTGCTCTGGCCGGCACCACGCTTGGTGGCTTGTCTGCTGGACAAGCAGGTACATGGTGGGTCAGCCCAGAGCATGTGACCTGTGACCCAGGACGACCCAGGAGGAGGTGGCCCCGGGGCCGGGAAGGCCACACATGATGGCCCTGAGCTTTGCAGCAGATGCTGGGGAGCTGAGTCGGGGAGAGCTGGGCCCTCCGCAGGGAAGCTGTCCGGAGGCCCCCCCCGACCGAGGCCCCCGTTGCTCCCTGCCCCAGCTGCCCTGGGGATGCCCATGGGGCGGGGGGTCTGCAGGCGGAGGGCCTCAGGATAGAGCCCCATGTTCAGGGCCTGCGGGTATGGGGCGGGAATCGGTCAGGGAGACACGAGGGGCCGGGAGGCAGCTGGGGTGCTGGGCGGGCCTGCCGGGCCTCAGGTGCTGGCGCCCGGTGTGGGGGGCAGAGGTGGGGCCGCTGCCGCTGCAGACGGCCCCTCCATAGGGAAGGGGTGAGCACTCAAAGCCCCTGCCAGAAAGGGCAGGAAGCAAACCTTCCTTTCAAGTATTAATTCAGAAAGAATTCAGAGGGTTGGTAGCCGTAGCAACAGGTGTCAACATTCGGTGGCCCGTGCTGTCCTCCGGCTCCTCTGACGGGTGTCGGGGTGCTCTGGAGCCATCCGTATTTACTCAACTTTCGGGGTTGTCGGTGGTAGTTGGGGCCAAACAAAGCTGGGGATGATACAAGACACCTGGCCAGCCCCGGTGCCATAGCGACGGGCAGGCCTTCACCTGCCCCGTGCTGACACTGTTTCAGCCCTGCCTGCTGTTTGTTCTCGGCCCAGAGGGAGGCGGAGGTGGGTGGGGGCAGGGCAGGGCAGAGGCTCCCCGGCGGCGGGCAGGCCCCCGGGCTCCCACGGGGGACATGGAGACATGTCGTGCTTGCCGGAAGGGGGCAGACCTGGGGACAGGTCATCAGGGCCTCTCGCCCCCGGGCCCGGGCCCTCTGAGGGCAGGGGAGGGGGCCCGGCCTGCCACTGTCACGGGCTCCACGCCAGGCCGCAGGGTGGGGCCAGGCCTGGGGGGCGCGGGGGCTGACGGCCGTGGGTGCGTCTGCAGGCTGCAAGTACAACCAGGTCAACAGCCACTTCCACTGCATCCGCGAGGGCTGCCAGTTCTCCTTCCTCCTCAAGCACCAGATGACCTCCCACGCCCGGAAGCACATGCGGAGGATGCTGGGGAAGAACTTCGACCGCGTGCCCGCCTCCCAGGTAAGGGCGGCGTCCCAGGCCGTGCCCCCTCCGCCCGAGGTGCCGACGTGGCCCGCGTCCCACTCCTGCTTCCGGCGGGTGGGCGGCCCCCTCCTGAGTGCCCCCCCACCGCCTTTCAGGGCCCCCCGAGCCTGATGGACACGGAGACTGATGAGTACATGGACTACACGGGCTGCAGCCCGGGCGCCGTGTCCTCCGAGTCGTCCACCATGGACCGAAGCTGCTCCAGCACCCCCGTGGGCAACGAGAGCACCGCGGCAGGTGAGCGGCGGCCGGGCCCGAGCAGCGGGCCAGGAAGAGACGGCCGGGCCGGCCAGGTGGCCCGAGCGGGGACAGGGCCCGCCGGTCGGTGGGACATGGGTCGTGGAGGCCACCGCCCGCCGGCACCCAGGCGTCGGCTTCAGTTCCCAGGCGAGGACCCAGGCTTGTCCTCCGAGCGCCTGGACCAGCAGCACAGGCCCCGGCGGAGGGGCAGGTAGGCCGGGGACCGCCAGCGCCCGGCCCGCCAGCGCCCGGCCCGGCCCCACCCCCGCGGCGCCGCCTGAGCCCTGCGAGAGCCCCCGCACAGCCTCCCCGGCCTCTCCTCCTCTGCCGTCTCCTTCCCGTCTCTCCTGGCGCCTCTCTGCTCCTCATCTGTCCACGTGTTTTCATATCATACTTGCTTCTGCCATCGGGTTTCTCATTTTGGTTCTTTTTTGTTTGTTTTTTGTTTGTTTTGGTTTTCTTTTTTTTTTTTTTCTGCTTTTCTCCACCCTCTCCAGGCTGCCCGGCTCCTCCTCCTCCTCCTCTTCCTCCTCCTGCTGCCGCTGGCGACGAGGCTGCCCGCGTGGCTCCGCAGCCCGCACTGACCCCGTCCTTCTCAGCGGCCGTGCTGCGGGCACCCCTCCCCTCCCTCCCATGCCTCTTTTCTCCGCCCTGTCTCTCATACTCTCTGCTCAGTGCCACTCTCGGAGCCACCCGGGGCCTGGGCCACCCTGTCAGCAGCCCACCCCGCTTCCCGCCCGCCACTGCCACTCCAACTCCAGTAAAAAGTGACGTCCCCGTAGTTCAGGATGCCGCAGGTAACTCGCACGTGCCTTTTCGCCAGCCTTTGTCACCCCAGCTGACCCTTGAGGCTGTGATCGGGGACCTGGCCTTTTTCCTGTGGCCTTGCTGGGCTGAGGACAGGGCCACCTGGTCCCCTGCGGACAGCTCCTCTACACTCCCGCTCTGCGCCGGGTCCGGGCGGGCTCCTGCCACCAGCCAGAACCCGCAGCCCCGGAGCCAGGCAGGAGGACAGAGGGAGGCTCTGTGGCCCAGGCCCCGGCCATGCTCAGTGATGACTCCTGACCTCCCCCCCCGCCCCCCTGCAGATCTGATGATCTGCAGGGGTGGGACCTGCCCTCCCGGCCCTCTGGTGCACCCATCACCCGCCTCTGCACGTTCCTTTGCTCATTTGTGTCTCCCATTCTGCCTGACTGCTGGGCCAGCACGGCACCAGGTCTCAGGCTGTGGCCAAGGACAGGGCAGGGGCCCCGTGTAGGGGGTGCAGCCCATGGAAAGCCATCGCAGGCATAACCAGACGACCCTGTGACCTTGGCCCCAAAGCAGCCACTCCTCACTCACCTGACCTCCAGGCCCCAGGCCTGTGTGCTGTGCTGGGCACCCCCACCCCGTGACAGAGCTTGGTGTCCCCTGTTAAGGGTGGGTGGCTGGGTAGGGCCCCTAGGCGGATGATGCCGCCCAGCGGGGCCCCGGAGGCTCGCGGCTCTGTAGGCAGGTTGGGGCGGGCTGCACGGGTCAGCCCAGGGGGAAGCCTGGAGGAAGCCCACCTTGGCCTTGCGCAGGGTCGGGCCCCAAGCTTTCTCTCTGGTTTCTAGGGTGTGGAGCAGGGAGTGCGAGGATCGCGGCCTTCCCCCCGGGGGCCTGTGCCGCGCCAGGGGGCTGCTTGCCCCTCACCCTGCAGCTGTAGGGCCCATGGTGCGTCCCAGAAACGGGGTACAGGACTAACCACGCTGACGGGTGGAGGCAGGCAGCCCTGCCACTGGGGCGTCTTAAGTCTAGGGGAGCCGTTGGGGCACAGGTGGGCGCCCCTCTGTTGGCCGAGGCCTGGCCACTCAGCAGGGCCGGTGTCTCCCAGCAAACGGGGGGCCCACGACCCCAACAAGACCAGAACGAGCCTTCTGGCAAGAAGCGGGCAGGTGTCCCTCCCGCGGGGAGTTACAGTCCCCCGGCCCCCCTGGCGGACAGGTGGGCGCCGCGGAGGAGGGGCCCTCATCAGAGGCGGTGCAGGCCCGGGCCGCGGTAGCCGCGCTGCGCCGCCCACATTCCCCCTTCGGCTTCAGTCCGAGCCCGCGTCCCCACTTCCTGCCCGAACCGGCCAGAGCTGCCGAGCGCCGCCCACCGCGGAGCCTGTGCGGCCGCCCCGCAGGCGGGGGTGACCGAGGGCCGGCTGGGGGCGTGAGCGGCCGTGGGGCCCCGGGAGCCGGGGTGGGGGGCAGGCGGTCGGCGCCCTCGGGTCAGCGCTCCGGGTTGCTGACCGCGCCCCGCCCCGCCCGCCCCGCAGGGAACACCATCTCCATGCCCGCGGCGTCCGGGGCCAAGAAGCGCTTCTGGATCATCGAGGACATGTCGCCCTTCGGCAAGCGGCGCAAGACGGCGGCGTCGCGCAAGATGCTGGACGAGGGCATGATGCTGGAGGGCTTCCGGCGCTTCGACCTGTACGAGGACTGCAAGGACGCCGCGTGCCAGTTCTCGCTCAAGGTCACGCACTACCACTGCACGCGCGAGAACTGCGGCTACAAGTTCTGCGGCCGCACGCACATGTACAAGCACGCGCAGCACCACGACCGCGTGGACAACCTGGTGCTGGACGACTTCAAGCGCTTCAAGGCGTCGCTGCGCTGCCACTTCGCCGACTGCCCGTTCTCGGGCGCGAGCACGCACTTCCACTGCCTGCGCTGCCGCTTCCGCTGCACGGACAGCACCAAGGTCACGGCGCACCGCAAGCACCACGGCAAGCAGGACGTGATCAGCGCGGCGGGCTTCCGCCAGTTCAGCTCGAGCGCCGACTGCGCCGTGGCCGACTGCAAGTACAAGCTCCGCTGCTCGCACTTCCACTGCACCTACCCCGGCTGCCGCCACACGGTGGTCGGGATGTCGCAGATGGACTCGCACAAGCGCAAGCACGACAAGCAGGAGCGCGGGGAGCCGCCCGCCGCCTCGCCCGGCCCCGCCGGCGCCCCGGACGCCGCCCTGCCGCTGGGCCCCGAGCCCGCGCTGCTCTTCCTGCCGCCCGCCGCCGCCGCCGCCGCCGCCCCCGCCGGCCCCGCGCCCGCCGGCCCGGGGCTGGGGCTGGGGCTGGGGCCGGGGCCGGGGCCGGGTCTGGGGCCTGGGCTGGGCGACCCCGGCGACCCCGGCCCGCCCGACGGCCCCCGCGACGGCCCCGCCGCGCCCGCGCCCGGCCCCGCGGCCGGGGAGTCGTCGCAGGAGGACGACGAGGAGGAGCTGGAGCTGCCCGAGGAAGACGCGGACGACGACGAGGACGACGACGAGGACGACGAGGACGACGACGACGATGACGACGACGACGACGAGGACCTGCGCACCGACTCGGAGGAGTCGCTGCCCGAGGCGGCGGGGGCGGCGGGGCCGGGGGCGCGGAGCCCGGAGCTGGCGGCGCCCGCCGCGGCCTCGCCCTAGCCCTAGCCGGCGTCGGGGCGGGGGCGCGGGGACCGGCGGGGACCGGCGGGGGCGCCCGGGGCCGCTGCGACTCCCGCTGTACGAGACGCGATTTGTGCGTCGGCCGAGCCGGGCGCGCCCCCGCGGCCCCCGCCCCGCCCCGCCGCCCCGCCGCCCCGCAGGTGCTTCCGGACCCCGAGTCCGTCTCAGGACAGAGGCGGGGCCCCCCTCTGGTGCTCCGGGCCCCCCGCCCCCCGCCCCGCCCCGAGGACCGGCTGCGAGCGCCCCTCCCCCCGGCTGCCGGCGGGGGTCTTCTTCAGGGAAACAGAAGGTGCTCTTGTCGGGGTGTCCTCCCCCGGGGAGCGGCCCCGGGCCCCACGACCGCGCCGGCGGGACTCCTCATGCTCAGGACTGGGGGGCGCGGCCCCTGCGGCGGAGACGCGGCCCGGGGCGCAGGGCGGAGGGAGCCCAGCCGGCCCCCGGGGGTGGGGGTGGGGCGGGGGCGCCGCGCGGGGACCCCGGGGCGCGGCCTCTGCGGCGGGGGCCTCGGGGCGGGGGCGCAGGGCCCGGCGGGGCCTCGGCCACCCACGCCGTGGAACCGGAAGGATACCGCTCTCCGGGGCTTTAATATTCAAAATGGGGAAAAACGCGAGAAAGTTGTACAGTATTTTTCCTGTAAAGGTTATTATTCTACATAGAACAAAAAAAAAAAAACACAAAAAAAAGGCAGGCGGGCCGCGGGAGCACAGGCCGCCGCGGCCCAGCCCGGTTGGACGCCGAGTGCAATCGCTCACGCGGGACTTCGTTCCACTCGTTTTCGGGGCCTTACCCGAGTGAGGCTGTCTCGACAGTAGCACTGACGGGAGCTGCGCGATTCCAACTTTTAACTTGAATTTTGTAGAAACAAGGAAAAAACGACTATTACTGTTGATACAAGTTTGTAGTTAACTTAATTTTGAGTTTTTCTCTATTGGTTATGCGTGTGGCTTTATAGGGTTTTTTTTTTTTCCCAGTTTGTTATTTTTAATTTTTTTTGTTTGGGATGCTTCTTTGCTGGTGCAACCCACCCAGGCCAGGTCCCCGCGCCCCGAGCCCGCAGGTCCGAGCGGGCTTGAGAGGAAGGCCCACGCGGCAGGGGCGCCCGGGGCGGCTCGGGTCCTGGCCACCGGCCTGGCTCGGGGGACCCTGAGACTCGGCCTGTCACCCCGATCGCCGAGGGGGCCTCACGCGACGGCAGGGGGCACTGGGTTTTTTTTTTCTTTTTTGTCCGTGTGTGTGTGTGTGTGTGTGTGTGTGTGTGTGTGCGCGTGTGCGCGTGCGCGCGTGTCCTTTTGGCCGCCCACAGCCCGGGAGCCAGGACCACCTGCGCTTGGGGGGGGTTGGGGGGTCCCACTGAGCGCACCTGACGCAACAGGAGCAAATCCTCGTCCGAAACAGCCCCGCGCAGAGCCTCCCGAACTCTGTGGGCGCCGCGCTGCTGCCGAGCGCTCGCCCAGACTCTGCCCTCCACCGCCCCTGGGTGCGTGGAGGGAGTTTTGTAAAGGAAAAAAAAAAAGAAAAAAACAAAACACAAAAACATTTTTCAATGTAGCAGACTCTAAAAAAAAATTTAAAAAAAAAAGAAAATCGAAGATGCCGACAGTGCGAAGTCTAGCCTTTTGTAACCTTCATATTGCACACTAGGACTATAAGCCATTGCTAGCTCATTTTGAATTTTAATGTGTAATTTTTGTTTTATTTTCTTTCTGTGGGGAAAATGCTTGATCCACCAATGCTCTTTTTAATGTTTTATAACTATGTATGTGTATATATATAAATATAAAATAATATGTATGCACATATGTGTGTGTATATATCTATATGTATATACATATATAGATATATAGAGATATATAGAGAGGTTTTGAGACGAAAACTGCAGAACGTGAAAACCGAACTGAACAGCGTGTGCTCTGATTACTTGAATCTGGTCTCCTCGGCACCTGGTTAACTGAATATTTTTCCACTTGAATTTAGCGCTATTAGAAATTTAATATATGTGTTTTATTTATTTGATTTTTTTTTTTTTTTTGCATGACTGATGCAAGGTTTGACATTTTCACTCAATAAAAACTGGAAAAAAACCTATCAAGTTTTTTATTTTTAAAAGGAGCCCCAGGTGGGCTGGCGGGGAGCCGGCGGTGTGGACGGCGTGTGTGCCAGGGCGGCGTGGGGAGGGCCCGGCGGGCGGGTCTCGCCTGGGCTGGGGCCGGTCGGGGGGCGCAGGCCCTGCCCACCCGGGGCGGCCGGAGGGCACCGTGCCTGGCGAGGCCGCTGGGCAGGCGCTGGGCAGGGTCCTTCCTCCTTCCTGCAGGGACCTGCCCGGGCGGGTCGGCGCGACCCGGATCCCATCCGGATGCTGGCCCGGCTCCTGCCTGGAGCACCCGGCGGCATCGCTGGGCCTCGGAGGGAGCGGAGGCGCGGGGTCCACCGTGAGGAAGTCGGGGTGCCGCACCCCGCAGCGCATTGCCAGCGCGGCCCCAGCCCAGGAGGCCCTTCCTTTCCTTCCTTCTCCCTGGAACGCAGCCCACGGGCTATTTACATAAACATGTTAGTAACAGACGCGAAAATATATACTTTTTTCTGTCTTATTAAAATGTTCAAGTTGGAACTCGCCTATTGTTTGTGGATATCTCGATTCTGTTAAATAAAACAGTGACTAATTTATGGGGTAAAACGCAAGTTCAACAAATTAAAACCATTATTGGAGCTTCGCAGGCCCTGGTGGGCCGAGCAGCCCTCCCGAGGGGCCTGAGGGGCGGCCCAGAGCCAAGCCCGGGCCTGGCGGACCTGGCGGCGAGGCGGTGCGGAGCGCCCGGCTGCCTGCGGCCGCGGGGGGGCCCAGAGGACGGGGCGGGCAGCGGCCCCCCCGGTCTCCACGGCCCAGAGAGCCCTCGGGGTCCGCCCGCGGGGGCGGGAGGGAGGCCCAGCCTAGCTGCGGGCAGGCAGGAGGCACCAGGGCCAGGGCGGGGGTCACTGGCTCTCGGGGCGACCCTCCCCACAGCCTGAGGGCGAACAGGCCCGTGACCGGCAGGATGCCCGTCAGATGCCGCAGCAGCTCCCCGCCGGGGCCAGGCCCTGCCCGGGATGAGGACAGAGCGGAGCGGCCACCCCACCCAGCGGGAGCCGCCCCACAGACCCTGTCCCCACGCCCACGACCGAGGGGCACAAGGTGGGCCCGGGCGGCACAGCCCCGCCCCGGCTTGTTGGGCTCGGCGGGAAATGCAGTGAAACACGTCTGCGGTCCTGGATGCGGTTAGCTGCGGCGGTGTGATGCTCCCACACCAAACTGGGGCAAATTCAAGAGTTTTGTAACCTCTTGGGAAGAGCCAGAACCAGCTGCACAGGCTCACGCTGAGCTCAGCGGCCTGCCCACCTCCCACAGACCTGGCCCGGCCCGGGTGCTCCCGGCGGCTGAGTCACCCACGGGAGCTGGGCCCCGTCCCCACCTGGACCCACAGGGACAGCAGGGTCCCCTCCGACGGGCTGCAGCCCTGGGGGCCTGTGGGGCCGACCGGACAGCAAGGCTCCTGGGGGCCCTGGCACTGCGGGAGGCGGACGGGACCTGGGTGTCCTGCACCCCGCCCCCGCTGCCACTGTGAGCCCCGCACCCCCTGCTCCTCGTGGGACACGTGTGGCCTGCGGAGTCCAAACTTGCTCCCGACTGCTGACGCCCCTTGGCCGTGGCCAGAGCCCTCCCCCTCCAGGTCACCCCGTGTCCAGCAGGTACCCCAGGGTCGCCAGCGCCCGGACTCGAGGCCTGGGCACCGAGCGTGGGTACCTTTCACTACAAAGATCCTTCCGGGCCTCTTCAGGGAGCAGGGGAAGGCTCCGGGCGTCATCCTTACGGAACAGTAAAACCTCATCTCCTCCCCTGGAAGAGCGTGACCTCCAGGGAGCCCGAGAACCCCTGAAGTCTGTTGGGATTCGGGTGAAAGGCACCCCGGAATGCTGGGGCGCGGCGGGGGAGCTGGGCGCTGCAGAGAGCGTCCCCCTAGTGTGGGCCTCGCACGGACGCAGCGGGGGACCCCTGTGTGGGGCAGGCCTGACCCCAGGTGAGCACGACCCCGAGGCCGCAGCCACACCCGCCGCCTGACCAGCACCTTCGCCTCTGCTGCTGGAGCCCCGACCCTCCACGAAGGATTAAGTAAACTCCTGGGGATCAGGTTGTCTCCTGCCTGCCCTTCCTCCTGGGGGGGGGGGGGCGAGGAGGGGGAGGTGGGGGCCCAGACCCAGGGGTGCTCCTCAGCGCTCCCGGCAGAGGGCGAGGGCGGGAGGGGAGCCGGGGGAGGCCACACCACCCGGCCCACTGGGCGCAAGCCCCCTGAGCCCCCCAAGCCCCCCGAGCCCCCCGCAGACACGATTCACTTCCAGGGAGACAGCAGGCCGCAGAGTCAGGCCGTGGGGGGGCTTCTCATCTTTATTAAAATAAGGGGGGACCCTTGGCCTGCGCTCCAGCCCCTGCTGTGTCCCCACCTCAGCAGCCCCCGACCTGTGCTTGCGCGACAGCAGGTCACAGGGGCAGGTCCCCCGAGGGGCGAGGGGCGTCGGGCTGCGGGCGAGCGCAGGGCCACGGGGGGGGGGGGGGGCGGTGGGGACCCTGGGCCGTGGGGCCGCCCGACCTCCCGGTGCTGGGGCCGCTTCTTTCCTAAAAGACACTTCACAAAACTACACTGTCACTGGGTCTAAGAACCTTCCTCCTTCCAGGAAGGCCTGCGGGCGCTGCCTGCCGCTCACTTCTGCCCCTTTCCAAATATTTTTACCTTATTTGGATGAAATGCATTATTTTTCTAATGAAAGGCTTTTTTTTCAAAGGGCTGTTTTCCCTCCGTCCAGCAGCTGCCTTTATTAGGCAGCGCTCACGCCGTTTTGGGGAGGGGTTTTTTCCTCCCTGAAACCTCGCCAGGCCGCTGTCCTCCAGCGCGGACACGGGAGCCCAGGACCCGCAGGGCAAAGGCCTCCAGGTCCGTCCCCGTGTGTGCGCCGCGGGCCGGGGGGCGGCGAGGCCCGGGAGCCCTGTCCAGGAGTCCCCCACGCCCCCGCCCCCCGCCGGGCTCCCTGCCCTCTGCTCGCCCCGTCTGGTGCCCCCTCTGCAAAGCTCGAGACCCCGTCAGAGGCGACAAGTGGCCCCCAGCCTTAGAGCTGACGGGGAGACCCCCTCGGCACCGTGGGGACCAGGGGCTCCCGGGCACTGACGGGGTGGTGGCAGGCCAGCGCGGGGACCGGGCCTCCGGCCTCTGCTCACTGGTCTGGGGTCCGTCCGCCTGGCTCCCCGACCCTGGGAGCTCTTGGCCGGGACAGGACGGGACGGGCTGGTCGCCCCCGCAGGCTGAGCAGACGGGCTCCTGGGGGGGCAGCAACGGGGCAGAGGGGACTCGCGATGCGGGGTACGCTCGGTCCGGGGGAGCGTGTGCTGGGAAAAGGGACGGCAGGGATGTGACAGGAGGTGCGAGCCCTGGAGGGGACACCGGAGAGCCAGGGACCGGACCCCGAGTCACCGTCACCCGCACGGGGCCCTGGGCCACGGGGCCAGCCAGGAGTCCGCAGCAGAAGGTGGGGGGCTCCGAACCCCCAGAAGGGCCCAGGGGGCAGGAAACGTCCTCAAGGCAAAGCAGCTGCAGTGCGGAGCGTCTGCCCCGGGGCTCCGGGTGGGCGGGCGGCGGGCACAGCATCCTCGGCCATGCTCCCTGCACCTGGCGCCCGCCAGGCACCTGCACGCGGCCCTCCCCACGGGGCTGCAGCCCGGGCTGGGCGCAGGGGCTCCTGGGCGCAGGGGCTCCCAGGGGGAGGGTCGCGTGCATTTTCTGGGCACAGCGGAGCCGTGAAGGTTCCAGAGGCAGGAGGGCGGGGAGCCGGGGAGCCGGACGAGCGGGACACACGCTCTCCCGGGAGCACTCGCGTCCATTTAAGGAAGGGGAGCTGGTCACGCTCACCCCAGGCCCAGATGCCGTGGCGAGGTCCCTTCCCCGCCGGCACCAGGAGGTCGCCCCGCGGCACGGGCACCGGGAGCAGCTCGGGACCTCGGCCTGGGCAGGGCTCAGCCCCTCCGGGCCCAGGGCACCCGCGCACACACGGAGCGGAGGCAGCAGGTAAACAGTGACAACTCGTATTTATTACAATTATGTACAGCAGTAGCGTCTAGCGGGGCACGTTCCCGGGTGGGCAGGCAGCGAGGCCTGACGCCGGCTCGGGGAGGCAAGGACCAGTGTCGCCACAGGGGCAGCGGAGTCGCGAGGCGGAAGCGAGGCCGGCAGACGGGCGGGGGCGGCCTGGCGGCAAGGGCACGGGGTGAGGCTTCTGGAAGCGCCGATCCCGGCCCCTGGGAGGTGGGTAGCAGGGGCGGCAGCAGCCCCCGAGGGTCAGGAGCCAGGTACTTAGACTACCTCTTGTCATGCAGGTGCGAGGTCGAGGTCGGCAGGTGCTCGGCGACCAGGCCCCCGCCCCGAGCCCCGCAGGCGAGGGGGCCGCCCCGGGCCCACCGGGAGCCCCGGGCACTCAGTCCCGCTCGTGCTCGTTGCTGGCGCCCTCGGGCCGGCGCAGCTTCTCCACCTGCTCGTTGATCTGCCCATCCCCGCCCCGGCGGTCCTCCCGCTGCACCCCGAGGCAGTCCTCCTCGTCCACGTGGCTCACGTCCTCGTCCTCCTCGTCCTCCTCGTCCTCCCTCTTCTCCTCCTCGCCCTGCACCTCCATCCTCACCTGGCCCTTCACGTCCAGCACCCCCTGGCCCTCCTCCTGGGGGCCCAGCAGGTGGTAGGCGGCCGTGGAGCCCTCGGGGCTGTGGCCCTCCTTCACGGGCGAGGACGACGTGGACTCGTTGCTGACGGGCGAGATGTCGCTGCTGCTGTGGTGGTTGGCGGCAGCAGGGCTGGAGGGTGACGGGGACTTGACGGGGATCTGCCAGGACGGGATCTTCGGGGCCGAGGGGGACGGTGGGAACTGCCTCCTGACATGGGGGACAAGAAACAGGGTTGGCGGTGCCGGGACCTGGGTCCTCCCTTGCAGAGCCCCCCCGACCCCCACCCCGGGCCGCCATGCAGGGTACACGGTGACACCCAGGCCCCCAGGCCCCTCCCTTTCCCTCCAGAGACCAGGCCCTGGGGCGGCTGCACAGAGCCCCCAACCCCCCGCAGGGTGCCTCCTCGGGGCCAGGCCTGCCTCCCCTGGGCCCCGGCCCGTGGGCGGACCCCCCTGGTCCCTCACGCCCGGGAGCGGGGTTGGGGAGAGGGTGGGCGCCTGCAGGGAGCGGAGCCCGGGCTGGAGACCGGGGCCCCATCTGCCTGGTCTGTGGCCTGGATGGGCGGGGGAAGGCCCAGGCTCAGGCTGTGGGGTCGGTGGCCTCGCGACCAGCAGGGTGACAATGCCCCACTTTGCTAGAAAACCTCCGTGTGTGACACTTGGCAGGGAGCTCAGGTCTCCGCTCCTGCTTCCTGCCCCGAGCGGCCGGCCAAGACCGAAGCCGATTCCATGGGGACCAGGGGGTCAGGTCCGCTCAGCAGGGCTCGGGGGCGCGTGGCGAGCGGCCTGGGCCCAGCCCCCCCTTCCGCTGCCCCCGGCCTGCGCCGCCCCCTCCTACCGATTTAAGAGCAGCCCCTTCAAGGAGTTGATCTCCGACTTGAGCTCATTGATATTCTGCGACTCCAGGATCCAGTTGGTAGACGTCGTGGCCTGAGGTTGAAACACGGGAGACGAGGGTCAGAGCGGGGCCCCCTCCCGCCCCGCACAGCGCTAGCCAGGGTGGCAGGAGGGGCCGCAGGCTCGGGGGGCTCAGGGTGTGAGTGCCCCACGCGGCAGCCCGGGGCCCCCGGGGACGCCCTGCCCTGCCCCTCAGGAGCCCGCCCGCCAGGCACCCCAAACCAAGCGTGTCCACCTCTCCTCCCGGACGCCATCACGCAGCCGTGGCGTGTGCAGGGGAGTGAGGACGATGCTCCAACCACACAAGGAAGAGCGACGCCAGAGCCCCAGTCGGCCTCCAAGAGACGCGAGCCTCGTGTTTGCAGCAGGAGAGTGAGGGGCGCGGCCTCAGCGGGGACCATGCCCGGCACGGGGTGGCGGAAGCACAGGGTCCGCCCTGTGGCCCTCCGTCCCCACGCGTGTCGGAAATATCTCGTTTAAACTAATAAAATAAGGGAATCCCACGTCCTCACCAACCGCTGCGCCTACGGCATCGGGCGGCGCCCACAGCCTCCGGGACCGCAAGCCCAGCCCGTCTCCCTGCGCTCACGCCCCGAGCGGGGCGCCACGGGCGGTTCGTGGAAGCCTCGAGGGGCGAGCCCGTCGCCACCATCTTCCCGACGCCATTCGCTTGGCTTTGTGTCCGGGCCACGTTCCGGCACTTGTCGCGCTGCAGACTCCCATTGTCATCGTATTTGCTACAGCGACCGGTGATCAGCGACCAGGACTCGCTGGCAGCTCCGCTAACAGCTACCGTGTTTTACTTCTGTTTTTTGGCGATAAAGTACTTTCAAGGCGGGCGTGCACATTTTGGGGGCGTAACGCTCTAGCGTCCGCAGCGGAGTCCGGGACAGCGCGAACGTGACGTCTACGCGCGCTGGGAAACCGAAGAAGTCAGGCGCCTCGCTGGGCTGCGGCATCCACTCGGCTGGGCCCAGGAGCAGACCCGGCGGCCCCGCGGCACCTTCCCTCGCTGCCGGGCAGCCCGAGGCTCCCACCGCGCCCCGGGCTGTGCCCGCGATCCGCAAAGCTGCGACAGCGTCGGCCCCGCCACCACCCACAGCCACTGCTGTGGGAGGCTCCGGAGGCTCCGCAGAGAAGGAAGCTGTCCCAGGACCTAAGGCCAACGGCCTCCCCGAAGAGGACCCGCGGGGGAGCTGCCACAGCGCCCCGCCCGCACGGCCGTCCCGCAGACCCTTCCCCCCTGCCCTGCACCGTTTTCCACACCTTTCTGGGGCAAACCTTGGTGGCACAGACAGAGGGGAGAGTCCCAGCGGCGGTGCCCCGGACGCAGCTGCCGGCGGCCACGCGGCCTGTGAGGGTTTCTGGGCCAGTTCCAGGCACAAGGGGCCCAGGCGTGAGGCCCTGCACCCACCAGGCCGGAGGCCACCCCAGGAGGCTCCAAGGCACAGAGTCGTCGTGCGGGGCCCCGGCTTCCCTAACGCCTCTGCCCCGGCCTGACCCAGAAAACCTGAACCGTGAGCTCAGGAGAAGACGGAGAGGCCCAGGCCGGCGGAGAGCAGGGGCCCTGGACGTCCCGGCCGCCTGGCGGGGCCAGTGGCCGGGGGGTCCTGGAGCGAGCGCACAAGGCCCCCGCCCCCCACAAACAGCAGTCGCCGTGCACACGTCCCCTCGGGGTCTCCCCTGCAGACCAGACAGCGCAGATCCGGGAGCCACTGTTCTGGCTTCTCAGAGACCCCGAAAGCCACAGCAGCCCATTAACAAGGGAGCACTTTCCACTCACCGGCCTACAAAGGACTCAAATTTCCAAACGCATATGGTGCCAGATGCCAGGATTTAGAAATAAAATCTGACATCTGGGGCTTTTTAGCCAGTCTCTTTAAAAAACAGTTGTAGAAAACTCCCAGCCTTCGGTTTTATGTAGGTTTTTTAATTACTTAACGCTCTTCTTTTTAATTTTTTACAGTGCTGCAGTAGGAGCTTGGAAGCCAGATATAAAAACTTACATTACAGCTGACAAAACACAGCTCTGAGTCTCTGGTTTATGGGGAAACCAAAGTCTTCACGCATGTGGGTTCAGACAGCACAGCAGTGAGCCCCGCTTCAGCGCGGGCGAGGCCGGGCGGGGCCCCGCGGGAGGGCCAGCACCACTGCGCACGCAGGCGCCGCCCGGCACAATCTGGGGCCCCCTCCCTTCTTAAAATGCAACATGTGGTCTTAATCTTGATGCTTAAGGTCTGCAAACAGTTTTCCAATTTCCGGAATGGCTTCTGGCCATTGGCAGGCCACCGCTCCCAAAGATAATAGGTCGGGGGCGGGGGCGGGGTCCGTAACCAGGCCTTCCCGGCTGCTTTACGGGCCGCCCGCCCACGGGGAGCGTGCACAGTGGGAGCGTGCACAGTGGCTGGAGGTGGCCCCGGGCAACCGCAGCCAGCTGAGGAGGAACTGTAGGCAGCACCTCCGTGTGGGGGACCCAAGAGGCGATTCTTGGGGGCCCTCTTCACAGAAGCCACCCCAGATTCCTTCGGAAATGGAAAGATTCCTGTTTCCCTTGGTCTTCTAAATGCGAAAGATTTGAGCTCGGGCTCCCATCTGGTTCTGTGCGGGGTGGGGCTTCTCCCGGGAGAACCACTCAGAGGAGGTTCCTTAAGGGGCTGCAGAAGCAACCAGAAAGCAGCGCGGGAAAGGGGATGGGGTGGGGAGCGCTGCGGACGTCCTGCCTCGGAAGGACCCAGGCTGCAGCCTGCAATCCTGGAGCTGGAGGAGCCACGTGCCCCCGCTCCCGGCGCTCCCGGCACATGCGGCCGGTGGAGGAGGAGCCCCCACAGCTCCAGCTCCAGCTCAGGGATGGAGGAGGAAACTAAGCCTCAGCGAGGTTAAGGAACCTGCTGTGCTCACACAGCGCGCTCACCCGTGGCCCAGAAAGCCGGGTTTGAGGGTCTGCGCGGCATGGACCTGCCCGGGCAACCCCTGCTGGTGCTCCGGCAGGGAAGTCTGACTTGCTGAGGCCTGGCCTGGAGGACCCGCCCGCCGCAGCAGAGTTCACCCAGAGCCTGGGCACCGTCCCCCCACCTCCCTGTTGCCTGGACTTGCTCTTGGCGATGCCATGACCTGTGGCCTAACATGCTCGTGGAGACCACCCTGTGTCCACACCGACCACCTCCCGAGCTCGGGCGTGCGCGGCCATGGGAACGGGAGGCCCCCAGGCAGAGCTGCTTCTCCTCCCTCCTGCTAGGAGGGAACAGGGAGGCGGTGACCGCCTCTGCGGAGGGTGATGGGGGCCCCTGCTGCGTAACGGGCAGGAGGACGCAGGGGAACCCCGCACAACACAGTGGCCTGGGCCCCAGGCCCCACGGAGCCCGAACAGCGGGCCCGGATCTGGGGAGGGTCGGGGAGAAGTACCTTGGCTGCAGCCAGTTCGTGCGCGAGCTCCTGGACTTTCTGCTGCTGCTGAATCAGCAGCTCCTGGACAGACGCTAAAGTCATCTGCAGCTGAGTCACTGGGAGGAGAAAGCAGTCGCATCTCTGTTAAACGACACACAGATTCCTCCCCTCCCGGTCCACACACCTACAGCTGCCGCATCTAACTTGTCTGCAGGCACCCCCCGCCCCGCACCCCGCCCGGCGCCACGCACGGCATCTCCGTGCTCCGGACCAGGTACCTGCACCGAGTCTAACCTCTCGCATCCCCGCTCCATCTTTCCACTGGGCACGTGTCCGTGGCCAACAGTGTACCTGTCCTGAACCTCTCCCCTCCGATGACACGTGCTTATGGCTTCAGTGCTGCCCGCACGTCAGCCCCTCACGGGTCCCCATGGAACGCTCGGGCTCCCCGAAGCCGGCAGGAACGCACCTCAGGCCTGCGATCCTGAGGGCCTGGAGAGACTACAAATCCTGCTCTCCTGCTGCCGGCCCCTCGCTGCCCTCCGCACCCAACCCCGAGGCTGCCGGAGCGCCCCCGGGTCATGGGGTCACGGGACTGAGTCTCCTTGGGCCCCCGCATCAGCCTCCCCGGGGGCGGACACACCCGAGTGTTTCCGGGGCCTCTGCAAACACACCCCAGGGGGACAGACTCCCACCTGGGACACAAGTTCTGGCGCTTGCCTGAGTTTTTAGATTCAGAGCCTCCGTCTAGTAAACAAGTTTTTAAAGAGGAAAAGCCACCTCTAGTGCGACAGGTCCCAGCTAATCTGGGCCATCGCTGGGGCACCGGGTAATGAACGCCAGCCCCGTGGAGTCGATGACAGAGGAGGTGGCCGGGGTCCCCGGAGCCGCAGTAATTACAGCCTTTCTTGACCTTGCGCTGGATTCTTAGAGGGAAGGGGGAAAAATCACTGAAACCCCCCTGAAAACCTCACAGAAGCAGAAATTAAAAATGAACTTTACAGCCCTTAGAAAGGCTGTCATTTTATTCCCCTTATTAATATTCTGAGGTTGGGAGCCTTTCCGTAAAAACATAATTAATTGAGGCCGCGCCGACAGTAAACAAGCAATTTCAAATTAAACCGAAATGACGGCGGCTTCATTTGCAAATGTGAACAGATTCTCAGAGCAGATAAATGAAGTCACCACATAAAGTGGAGGGGGGGGGGCGGGGCAGAGACGGGGCTGCTTACCAAGGCTCGGAGGGCGACTTGATGGAGTCATTAATCTTTACCTGTCTGTGCCACGCTGCCACTCAGCTCCGAGAGGCTCGCCTCCATCCTCTCCAGGTGCTTCCTGTCCTCTCGGCCGCCCGTGATGAGGGGGAGCAGGTATCTCTATGAGGAGCAGGCTGGGCGTGAGCCCCCAGGCGTGGGCGCTCGGGGTTGCCCCAGCAAGGTCTGGGATTCTGAGCACCCCGATCCCCCCGGCCCTCTGGGCTTGGGAACCCGACGCAGACACCGCGAACGCGGTACTCGAGTCACGAGGCTGATGAAGAAGCTTCATAAGGACGAGGACCGGGAAGTAGGGACAAGTTAAGGTCAAGTTGGTCTACTTTTGGTCCTTTTATTTAATTATCTCAATGATACTACGTATATTTCTATAACAGCAACAACAACAACAACAAAAATTTGAAGTTCTGCTTTAAAAGTTGTAAGATGGAAGTGTAGACGGGGATACAAGACCCGAGCCACAGGTGGCCTCAGGGAGCGGCGGAAGGCACGTTCCCGCTGTACACTTCCCTGATCCTTTAGGCGTTCTGAGCCTTGCGAAATGAATTATCATTCAGAGACAAATGAGTAAAAGAAAATAAACAAAAAAATTATTGGAGAAACTGTATGGAAATCCACAGCAGATTTCTGGGCCACTGGTCCTTTCACTAGGGAATAACGTAAGGTATTCCGAGGCCGTCGAAAGAGGGCACACCTCAGTTTTTTTCTAGACCGTGCCCTGAACCCTCAGAACCAGTGTCCTTCGGGTAAGAGCCAAATGCAGTCAAATGGCCCCGGACACAAGGGCAGAAGCTGAAGACACCGACCCCGGGGAGAAGGAAGCGGACGCCACAGGGCAACCAACAAGGGGGCCCAGAATCCGGGAGCCCAGGGCAGGGTGAGGGTCCTAGGATGTTCAGAAAGAAGGCAAGGGGGACGTGGCCGGTAACCGGCTGCCTACTTTGCGGTGGGAAGGGGCAGGCGGCGGGCAGCAGGGTGACGCTGGAGGCCTGCGTGACGCTACTCGCGCTTCCCCTCTGAAAGCTCAGGACTCGGCGCCTCTCGTTTCAGAAGCGTGAGCCCAGTCCCAGCTTTCTCGGGGTGAGCTGGAGGCAGCACAGCCCGGCTGGCAGGCGTGGTGACCGGCAGGCGGGACCCAAGCCCGTGGCTTTCCTGATCCGTTTGGGGCCCACATGGGGAAAAGAAAGACGGCAACTTGCCCACTGGGGTTTCTGTCCTGGGGAAGGAGAAGGAGGGCTCTCACGAGGGGTTTGCGGAGAACTCACTTCCAGAGCGGCTCCTGAGTGGAGACCGTTATTCAGCAGACGCAGAGAAGCATCTTCTATTTTGCAAAGTGCTTTCGAAGCACCGTGTGAGTTATTACCCACAACTGAGCCGAAACTCATCCAATGTTCAGCCTGACACTCCAGGTTGAAAGGTTCCTGAGATTCTTACGTGTAACAAACTACAAATTCTACCTCTGAGATCAAAAAAGCCGAAGGAAGGAGCACACACGCTAGCTGTCCCCGCCTGGATCATTACGTATTCATAAGATAGTAAGGTGGTGGCTCTTACTGCTTCTTTAATTTAAAGAAACTAAAGAAATTCTCGTCAGCATTGCAACCGATCTTTCAATGTCTCTTTGATTTTTAAGGCCAAGAATAAAGATCAGAGCTTCGTGGCAAGAACCGAAGACACCTCTGCTATGCCCTGACGGGAGCTGCACTCCACTTCCGCTGGACCCCGGCAGTCCGAGGGGGCCACGTGATGACTGGGCCCCACTTAGTAGAACTGGGACGTTATTTTGAGGATTCTATCTTAGCTCTTTATTCTTCTCGGCGACCGTACGCAGTTAGCTACTTGGAAACAGGCTCTTCGTACACAGGGTAAGGAGGGGCGTGCATCGGGTCGCGGGAGAAGCCCCAGGACCTAGGACATTTTGCTTCGGGATTCCTGACATGGAAATTTCCAATTCCAAAAAAAAAAAAAAAATAAAATAAAAAAAAAAAAAAGAAATTTCCAATTCCAAGAAGAGACGTTGCTCTGAAAAAATCATACTCCCCTACCCCGCTGTCACTAGCATTTGCACGAAGTCAAAAATTAAGAATCCCAGAGCACAGTGTTTAAACACGTTTCACGTACTAAAAGTTACAACAGTGACTGAATCTGGGTGTTCATTCGGATTCTTTTTTTTTTTTTAATCACCAAATAAGGGGTGGAGTTGCAGGTGGCCTCAGGGGGAAAGAGGCCTTCTCTCCGGGACCAGCAGACGGCAAGTCCTCCGGTCCCTATTTTACCTTTTGTCTCCGGGACTTAACCCGGCTCTGCATCTTCCAGAAAAGACTCACTTGCTTCAAATCAAAGTGAGGGTCTGGTAGTTTGCATCTGGCCAGTATTTGGTAACAAGGGAGTACACGCTCCCGTCATGCCTGCAGCTCTGCTGTAAGCAGTGACGTCTGGGATCCTAAGGGCTGACTATGAAGTTTGGGAAAAAATAAACCTAGGGATTTACACAGACGCCAACAAAATATATAGGAAACAAAAACAGAGCCCATAAATATGATGATACTGAGATTCCAAAGCCAGTTCCAAATACTCGAGTAGAATAATGGCACATGGAGCGATTCCTGTGTGCCGGCACATGGCGCTTTCTGAGGGTGCGCTGACCCTTGGAGCCTCACAGCGGCCTCGTGAGACCGGTACCATTGTCCCCACTTTACAGATGGGACCACCGAGCTCCTACTAAGTGGCCGAGTCGGGATGTAACGCAGCAGCTGGGCTCAGTGTTCCTGCTCTCAACTACCTTGTCATTCTGTCTCTTAAAAACGTCCTGACTACTCAGGACGTGCGGGCACTGTTCTAAGTCCTCGACGTGGCCTGCTGACCGACGGGCCCCGGAGTCACTGCAGCGGGGTCTCTGAGGTGTGACACCCAGGGCAGCAGGTGCGCAGGGTCTGAGGTCGCCAAGGGCACCCATCCAAGCGGGGGGCAGGTGGAGACTGAACCAGTGAACCGGGCACCCCTTGCCCCCCACCCCCTGCAGAAACCGTGCTCACTGGTGCACTCTGCCTCCACACGGCCCCTCTCCTGCCATCGTGCCCCAGGGCTGAGCGTCTCGACACAGGTGAGCCTTGGGACTGGGGAGAACGGGGTCGGGGGACACGGAGGGGGGCGGACATACCTTGTAGAGCTGGTGAAAGCCGAACACGATGCCTGTCGTGATGACGGCCAAGGCCCCGTAGTCTCTCCATCGGGACCCCACAGGGCCTGAGGGTGGGAGCAGAGGCGCGTCAGGAGGAGCACACGTGTCTCTCCCCGGCAGGGGAGAGCACAGGTACCGCCTCCTCCTCTCGAAGGATCGGCAACTGTGATGCGGCTGCACAGGACAGTGGGACAGTCGGGAACAGCGCTCCAGGGACGCCCCGCCTCAGCCGCACCCCTGCTGCAGGGCAGTTGGATGGCAGAGGCGTCCACACTTGGGACCGAGGGTGCGGTGAGGCTGACGCGGACACAGGTCCCCAGGCCCTCCCTCGGACAGGGAGGAGCAAAGAGCCACCTCAGAGCCGGGGGAGGGACAGGAGGAGGCTGCATGCTGTTTGCAGGACCGCATGAGGCGTCAGCTGTGCGCCCGACAGGGTTGGGGGCCCCGGAGCGTGTGGTGGCGAGGCCCTGTGCCCCGTCTGCTCTGCCCCAGAACCACTGCAGGACACAGCTTACAAGTGACCAAACAAGGTCAGTGCAGAGACTGCTCGAGGAGGCCCAACGGGTGGGGCGCCTGGCGGGCTCAGCCATATGACTGCAACGTACGACCCTTGACCTCGGGGTCCCGACTCGAGCCCCACGACGGGTGGAGAGAGGACTTCAATAAATAAGATCTTCAAGCAACAAGAAGGCCCAACGGGGCAATGAAAGTGGGGGAGTGCGGGGGAGGGGAGCGAGGGGCCGCAGAGCCTCGGAGGAGGCAGATGCTGAAGCATGTGGGGTCCCTGGGCCAGAGATCCAGGCAGGGGACAGCAACGTGGCGGCGCAGGCTGACCTGCGCTCAAAGGACAGAAGGCGGCCAGTGTGGCCCGAGTGAGCCCCTGGGCCTACCCAAGAGGAGAGGCCAGCAAGAACAGGGAGGGTCAGCCAGGCGGGAGCGGTGGAGGGTGGAGTGGGGGGGGAAGGAGGTGGGACACGCTGTGGCCGGGTGTGGAGCGTGGCCAAGGAACCAGATCGTGTCACAAACAGTAGGGTCACGGGAGGCTCTGAGCCCACGAGTGACCCAGTCAGCTCTGTGCTCAGGGAGAGCAGCGTCGGGGACCCTCGAGGGCAGAGGGGGGCAGAGGTGGGGAGGCGGCTGCTGCCCGGGACCATGGAAGGTAAGACAGACAGGACAGGACGAGAGGCTGGGGAAAATGCGTGCTGCTGCCGTGGGGGACCCGGAGTCACGCGGGAGCAGGCCCCCCGGCCCGGGGCTCCAGAACGCCACTTAGGAGATGCCCCCACTGCCGAGCAGAGTTCCGACCCCACAGGAGCACAGCGGGGTTTGCTACCTCGTAATCTTTCCCACGGACTGTTTACAAGGTGCCTGTGTGTCCATAATCTTCTCTGACGCTCTGCCTCCGCTCAAGGGATCGGCCGTGGAAGGCACTGCCCACCGTCTCCACAATGACCGACACTGCAGGACACTGGTCAGTCTGCAGAATCAGACCACGGTGCCCGTGCCAAGTCATCCAGGAGGCACCCTCTCTGCTACGACAAGGGAGCTGGGCTCCGGACGCGCATTTGGGAGGGAAAAGGTGAAGCAGGAAGAGCAACCCAAACTTCCTGAGAAGAGCGCCACTGCTCTCAGGGCAAAGCCCACGGGACGCCATGTGTCCCAGCCTCCTCCTCCCTCCCCCCGTGCCTGCAAGCCCCCCAGGAGCCCCCCGCGTCTCCTGACCAAAGGGGAGCAGGAGAGGGACCTCCTCCAGGCTCAGCAGCAGGACGCAGGCCACCAGGGGATCCAAGGGGCCAAGACCTCCCAGGGGACGGGGTGGATGCTCCCTCCTCCCTGAGCTGCTGAATTGGGTCTTAGGAGGCAGATGTGACAGTGATGCAGGGGCCTGGAAGGGTCTCGCGTTGGCCACCTGCCCCCACTGCCGGCACAGCCTGTGAATCCCAAACCAGCCTCCCGAAGTGGCCCAGCCCTGGACTCTCCTGCACAAACTGTGATCAACAGGTGGTCTCTCCCTCAGCCCTCAACTCCCTTTCTTTGTTTTACAGCTTTTGAATCAGCCGATAGACGCATGTGGTCCAAACAGCACGTGGCTCCGTCAGTCTACTGCCAACAGGCTCCTCCACAAGAGCCACTGGAACAGCCTCCCGTCTGTCCCGCCGGAGGCTCTGAATGCACATGTGAGGCAACCCCGACACGCACCGTGTTCCTTCTGCTTCCCTACTTCGCATCCTGCTTTCCTCATAGCCGTGTGGCATTCCACTCAAGCTATCCCCCCACTGATTTCCGGCCTCTTACTATTCCCCAAGGGCCGTGTACATACGTCATCTCACGTAAGTGTTCGAGCACACCTGTACAGGTGAACTCGTAGGAGCCTAGATCGGAGGAACGCGCAATCTGTAGTTTTGAGAGATCCTGTCAGGTGGTCCTCCAGGGAGCTGAGCCAGGCCGCCCCCACCAGCCACGTCCCAGAGTGCCCATCCCCTCGTGGCCACTCTAACACCACGGGCTCAGCCACTTGGACTCCGCCCACACCAGGTGGAAAGGAGTACTTCACACCCATTGTCATTTGCAACCACCTCACCGTGCGTGGGGCCTGAGCATCTGCACCGCCACGGCCCTTTCGGCACATTGTATGTGATCCCTACTCTTCTCAGTTTCTTTATCAATTTCATCAACTCGTAGAAAGTTCTTATATAGCTGAATGGAGTTTCAGGAGGCAGAGGCGACAGTGATGGAGGAGCCTGGACAATCAGTCTGTGACAAAAATCCCTCCCCGTATATTTTTCTTTTGACTCTGCCTATGGTGTCTCCTGGTGTGTAGCTTTTCCACGTTGTGTATAAATGTGTCCATCTACTCTCCCACGGGCTCTGGGAAGTGGGTTATGGCAAGCCCGGACCTCCTCATTCCCTCCCAGGGTTGTGCAGGGACACTCAGGGTCCCAGGAACTGCCTCCAGAACACAGCTCCACTGGGGTGCCTGCGTGGCTCAGTCGGTTAAGCGTCTAACTCTTGATTTTGGCTCAGGTCATGATCTCAGGGTCCTGGGATGGATGGAGCCTGCTTGAGAGTCTCTCTCCCTCTCCCTCTGCCCCTCCTCCATCTCCAAAAAGAGAAAGAGCTCCTTTCTGCTGCTCTGCTGTAGTGAACATCCCACCCCCATCCTACAAGCGTCTACGTGGTGTTACGTGAGCACCGCGGCTCACTCAACCCAAAGCTTTGAGACCCGTGACACAGATGGACCTCTCACCCTGACCCAGCGGAGCCAGGAGGCTCTGAGTGCTTGGCAACCTTCTCATTGGTCTCATTCCGAGCCCACGCTGCTCCGAGCGCTCTGACGCAACAACCAAGATCCAGTACAAGCTCATTTTTAAGAGGAAAAGGTGGAGACAGAGTAACCCTGTCACTCTTCAAGAGACTCACTGGTCAGAAGAGCTTCCATCCACACCCAGCACACCCGTCTGTGCTGTCAGAGTCCCCAGAGACAACACCTTCAAGATGGGCATGCATCCAGTATATCGTGTTTCACCACTGACTTCTCAAATCCCCATTCAATACCCTGCAAGGAAACAGCTGCAACAGGGCAAGAAACTGGACCAGAACCCAAAGTGTTCCTGGGTCCTTCTTTCCTGCAGTGTATGGCGTCTTGGGAAGCACAGCCAGTCACCGTGGGTACTGGAGCCGGGAGGCTGAGCAGGTGCTGGCAGTTCAGGGGTGCGCGAACCGGAACCCCCGCGACAGCTGCTGCCACCTTCCCAGAACTCTGACCTCCTGAAGCACCAAGCAACACCTGTGGCTCCCTGCCGGGCACACCCTTCGCCCCCCGCACTGTGGCTCGTCCCTGACATGCTCACGTTAAGAACATTTTATTGCCCCTTGGTTTTCATTATTAATGAAAAGGGACCAGAATGATCTTTCCTAAAGTTCAGAGAGTCTATAAAGACAAGAAGCCGAAATGCCATTTTACTCGTTTTGGAGATGTGTGATACAATTCTGTCTTGTGGCAAAATGAAAAAAAGAGAGAAACTAAGATAGAGGGAACTCTGACCTGCCACACGCCTTTCAAAGGGGAGCCGAGCAGAGCGACTGAGAAAGCACTCGGTGGGATCCCAAACTGGCTCAAAGCCCCAGCTCTGACCACCTGGAGTCCTCCTTGCTGCCTACCCTGGGGCCCATCTTTGCCAAGGCCAGTGCAGACCCCCACAACGGAATGGAGAGCAGGGCACCGGGTGCCCAGGCTCCCCAATGTCCAGAATTTTACAGTCAAGAACAGAGACCAGACCAACCACTTTTCTGCTCTTGCTCAGAAATAAAAGTAGTGCAATGAATGCGCTTTTTAGAAGCTTCAGAACCTCGTCTGGAAGCCTGTGTACAAAGAAGACAGGGAGCCTGAGATCAGAGATCCCATGGTGGTTGGAGCCACCAACCCGATGGCACCCAAGGATGTTCTTCTCTTCTTACCAAGCGGGCCACTTGACTGAGGACGGCAGAGCTTTGCTACGTTGGAAGAATGGAGGGATGGTGATGTACTTACTGTCGCTCGGACTCCAACTGTCCCCAGCGCGTCCCCAGCAGGCACGACCAGCTAACAAGCTGCATGGCCTGACACTTTACCAAGACCGCATCGCTGGCATCCCGCAAAGAATGGAGAGACCGTCAGCCACCCCCCAACTCCCCCACACTCCCGGCCCCCAGGCACTGCCCCCTGCCTCAGGCTGTGGCAAGGTCAGAGGGCAAATCGCTGCAGGGAGAAGAGCACAGGACTCTTGGAAACAAGGCCTCCTTGAACCTCCCAGGCACTCTGTCACTAGCTTGAGCTCAGATGGTCTCCACGGAGGTCTGTCGGCCCAAAGGGCCGGGGTTCAGGCGAATCCACGGCGGAAGGTGCCCCATCAGAGGCCGGGAGACGCATCCCTGTGGCTCCTAAACCATCGATGAACACAACTAAACTGACGTTACTCCATTCTTTTAGCCAAACCTCCACTGACCAAGAGAGCCTGAGCCAGCAGGCGGGAACAGACATCAGGGAACATGGGCGGCCCGGGACTCCCACAACGACTCAGCAGCGGTGAACCCGAAGCTCCCAAGTCACGGACCTGGACTCACTGATACCGTGAAAATCCCACGATCCAGGAAAGGTTCATGAACTATACAGAGCTGGCAACCACACAAACGCGTCCTGCTGGGAGAGGGAGGGAGACACTGGCGCGGCCCCGCGGAGGCGGACGGCCTGAGCGCAGGGCGAGGTGCTGCCAGCAATCGGGCGAGCCTCGCTGCTGTCCCCTCCGCACTCACCCACCGGGCCTGGACTCCACGCGCTGCCGTAGCTGCTGCTCACATCAGCCCAACAAGCTACCCTGAAAATGAAGTAAGACGGGCTCTTCCACAGTGAGGTCCTGGAAAAAAAGCCAGCCTGCCAAGCCAGTGCTTGTCACAGCACGGAGTGGCGGGGCTAACTGCATGTATGGACCCGCCGGTCACACGGCGGAGCATGGCTGGCAGCGGCCGCAAGGACAGACCAACCAGAGCGCAGCGACCAGAAACACGACAGCTCTGCTCAGGACAGATGCACCTGGGCAGCGGTGAGGCAAAGGCACCACAGACGCCCCACAGTCGTCACCTCTGAAAATTCAAGGCCTCTCTTCACACGAACATCACATGAAAGACAATCTTGCCACCTCTCTTGGGCTGCGGTGCTGCAGGCAGCGTCATCTTTAGGCAGGAAGGACACTGATGGTCATTACCCTCACAGATTAAAATACATGTGCTCAGTTAACCTGTAAGAATTCAGAAGAGTCCAGGAACAGACCCAGGCTTACGTAGTCAAGGGAGATATATATATATATATATAATTTTTTTTTTTTTTTTAAATGAGGAGGCCCAGGTACTTCTATGAGGAAAGGATAATCTGTGTAATGACTGTGCTGGTATAAGTGGAGCGCCACAGGGGAAGAAGTGAATCTCAACCTTCACCTTGTGTCATGCACAAGCATTAACTCCAAACGGATCACACCGTGAAGCCAAGAAGCAAAAGCTCTAGAGCTGCTGTAAGAAAACAGAGAAGAAAATCATTGGGGTGGGCAACCACATCTTAAAATAAAAAAATAAGCCATAAAAGTGGAAAAAAGAATAAAATGGACATGATCAAAAGATTAAATTGGGGCTTTTCAAAAGATGCTGCCAAGAAAACAAAATGGAAAGTTACAGACAGGGGGAAATATCTGCAAAACATCTATTTGATAAAGAGCTACATCCACAGAACTCAACAATAAAATAGACAGAATTTAGAAAAAAGCGTGAGAAAGACTGGAAGAGATGCTCCATGAAAGACCTATGAATGGCCAATATGCACACGGAAATGTCATTAGTCATTAGGAAGATACAAATTAAAAGTACAATGAGATTCCATGACGTACACATTAGAACGGCTAAACCTAAAAACGGAGAAAACCAAGTGCAGACAAGGATGTGGAGCGTCTGAAATTCTCTTGCGTTGCTGATGGGAATGTAAAATGGTACAACCACTTTGTAGGAGAGTTTTATAATTTCTTACAACGTCAAACATACACCTAACGTGTGGACAAGGCAGTCTACTCTCAGGTATGAGACTAAGAGAAAAGGAAGCACGCATACACACAAAGGCTTGGACCTGCACACGAACGTTCACAGCAGCATTTTTCTTAATAGCCTCATACTGGAAATCCAAACAACTATCAATGGTCAATGGACAAACTGTACAGTCAGTAACAGGAGTTCGCAAACTATGCCCATGTGGCGAAGCCCCACCTTGGCCTGCTTTTATTCAGCTGTGAATTCAGAATGGTTTTTATATTTTTAAAGGAATATGAGGAAGAGGAGGGTGGGGGGAGGGGACAGCCTGCCCCCTCCCCCCCCAAAAAAATTACACAGAAGCATGTGTATTTATAGATGTCTGTGTGTGTGTGTAATTTGATCAGTATTTTATATATATATATATATATATATATATATCTTTTTAAAAAAAAAAGATTTTATTTATTTATGAGAGAGAGAGAGACACACAGGCAGAGGGAGAAGCAGGCTCCATGCCTGATGCGGGACTCGATCCCGGGTCTCCAGGATCACACCCTGGGCCAAAGGCAGGTGCTCAACCACTGAGCCACCCAGGCGTCCCTTATATATATCTCAACATGGATCAGTCTCAAACAAGGAAAAGAAACCAGACACAACAGACTACAAGCTACATGATATCATTCACATGAAAATTTCTGAAAGGCAGAACTTCCATGACCCAGAATAGATTGGAGAGAGGACTGGTGCAGGGGGCGCAAAGATGCTTCCTGGGGTCATGGGGATTTTCTATATTGTGAATGTAGGTGTTGGTGACATGAGTTAAATGAGTTACAATTTGGGAACCCACCAAACTATATACTTAAAACTGATTAATCCTTTTTTGATAAAAAAAAAATCCTTTTTTGATAGATTGTGTATTTGAGAGAGAGAGTGTGCGCACCCACATGAGTGCACACGCACACACGTGGGGGAGGGGCAGAGGCAGAGGGAGAAGCAGACCCCCCATGAGCAGGGAACCCGACATGGGGCTCGATCCCAGGACCCCAAGATCATGACCTGAGCCAAAAGCACATGCTTAACCAACTGAGCTGCCCGGTGCCCCTAAAACTGATTAATCTTACTATGTATAAATTATACTTCGAAAAAGCTGACTAGAAAGACAAAAATTAATAAAAATCTAGGAATATAAAACTGCCATAGGACCTAGCAATTTAACTCCTAGAGATCTATGCAAGAGGACCATAAACATACATCCACATCAGACTTGCACACAAAGGCTCTTAGCAGTGCGACTCAGGTCAGCCAAAACTGGAGACAATCTAAATGTCCGTCAGCTGGTGAACTGCCAGACACAAGACAGCCTGCCCCCTCCGCACCATCCCCCCCCAAAAAAAAAGACAGCCTGCCCATACAGTGAGTGCTCTTCAGGAATAGGAAGGAAGTGCTGCCATATGCCACCACATGGACGAACCTCAACTGTGCTCAACTCAAAGGAGGCAGGTGCATGGGACCACATAGAGTATGATTCCATTTACGTGAAACGTCCAGAAAAGGTAAATTTGTAGTGATTAGATTAGTGCTTGCCTGGGGTGGAAGGTGAGATTCTCAGAAAATGGGCACACAGAATCTTATTTGGGGGAATGAAGTGATCTAACCCTGATTATGAGTGTATCACTCAATAAGATACTAAAAGTCATCTGAAATGGGTGAGTGTTACAATATGTAAAATATATTTCACTGTTTTGTTGAAAAAACATTTTTTAAAGAAGAGTCTAGAAACAGACCCACGCATATATAAACAATTGATTTTTGATAGGACAGGTAACTCAATGGGGATAGGATAATCTTTTATACATATGGTGCTGGCACAACTGGCCATCCAGGCAGACAAAACTGAACCTTGACCTTCATTGTACCATACATAAAAATCAGCTAAAAATGAATCACAGATCTCAACATTAAAGCAAACGCTAGATAAGACTTCTAGAAGAAAAATGGGGAAAATCTCTACAACCTTGGGGAAAGGAAAGTCTTCAGAGATAGGTCACCAAAACCATAAACTGTAAAAACAAAAACAGAAAACAAACAAAACAAAAGCCCCAGAGATAAATGGACATCATAAATTCTAAAATCTTTTGCACAAGGCAGTAAAGGAAAAGAAAAAGCTAGCCACAGGCCAGGAGGAAATACTAACACACACACACATACACCTCCAACAAAGCACGTGAATCCAGAAGACATAAAGAACTCTTGCAACTCAAGAAGACAATTAAAAAGAGCCAAAAGATGGAACAGTCACTTCACAAAAGAAGGCCTGCAGAAGGCACAGTAAGCATGAATGTACAGACACTCCACAGGATTGGCCATCCCAGAAACGTAAACTCAAACCACTAAGAGACACTACGGTGGACGCATGGAAACTACCAGTGTTAAAAAAGACCAAGGACACCACCAACAAGGCTACGCACTGACCACATCGCTCATGTGCCGCTGATGGGGACATGATATGTGCGCCCACTCTGAACCAGTCTGGCAGTTTCTTCCTGAGATAGACACGCACTTAACATGTAGCCAGAAACTGCACTCCTAGGCATTTACCCAAGAGACAGAAAGACATCCAGACCCATGCGCAAAGGTTCCTGAGAGCTTTCGGTATAAGAGCTCAGAAGTGGAAACGGCCCGCAGCCCATCCGCCAGTGAACGGACAAGCAGGTGTGGCCCGTCCGTCCTACGGAGTACTGCTCATTAATAAAAAGGAAGGGACCCCTGATATCCACAGCGACTTGGGTAAAGCTCAAAAACATCATGCTGAGCGAAAGACCAGAAAAGGGAGAGCCCACACTGTATGATTCCCATTTATATAAAGCCCCAGGAAAGAGAAGTCTAGTCAGAAGCAACAGAAGGCAGACCAAGGGTTGCCCCAGAATCATGCTGGCTGGGAACGTGGCACAAGGGAACGTTCCGGGGTCCTGCAAATGTTCTACGGTGTGGTGATGCCTACACAGCAGTGTACACCTGTCAAAACTCAAAATCGTACAAATAAAATGGGTGTACTTTATTTTAGGTAAATTATACTCAATAAGGCTGATTTAGAAAAAAAACTATTAGAATTTTCTAAGATTTTATTTGTTATCTGACAGAGAGAAAGAGCAGGAGAGCACAAGCAGGGGGAGTGGCAGGCAGAGGGAGAAGCAGAAGCACACTCCAGGCTGCATGGAGAGCCTGACATGGGGCTCGAGCCCAGGATCCTGGGATCACGACCCGAGCCGAAGGCAGACGCTCAACTGACTGAGCCACTCAGGCTCTGCTGGAACTTTTAAAACAAAGAGAAAAGATGAAGGGAGCCAGCCGAGACTGTGAACAGCCAGCAGCATGGGCTCTAGGTTCTCTCTCTGCTCAGTTAGCAGCTGACACCAAGGGGAAAAAGCAAGACCTGAGAATTCGAATTCAACTTTTTAAAATCCCTCCTCTGATTTCTGACACATACAAAAGAATAAACATTTATATAACTTATGAAGCATGATAATAAAATCAGCGATCCTCGTGATGGAACGAAAGGACTCTTGCCCTGCCGTATCCCACCTGAAGTTTTATCTGTTTCCCATCAATAGTTATCGTTCGAGCACCAAACTCTACACCGATAGTCAGGTCATGCACTGGCTGAAACCTCTTGTCTGTGAACTGTAGCAACAAGCATGATTTACCAACACCTGTTTCGCCGATGATGATGTACTTCAAGAGACAGGGATGCGCCATGGCCGCGGCCGCTCGGTGCCAGGGCACACACCTAGAATCAGCAATCCTAAACCCACCTATTTCACCAGGTAAAGCTTCCCAAACTCCACTGAAACTAGCCGTGTGCGCCTTCCTGTCCACCCAGGGGAAAACCAACATCCTGAGATTAGGGTTTATTCTAATTCAAAACGTCCCGCAGGACGGGAGAAGCTGGGAACGTGTCCTGCCAGGTCCAGGGCTGCGCTTCTCAGGCTCCTACGTGGACGGGTGCGGCTGCGCGACTGATCTCCAGCCCGTGGGCAGAAAGTGAAAATGATGTGAGTGGTTTCCAGGCCATGTCCTCGGACGGCTGCTCCTTTTCCCTCCTCGTCCCTACTCTTGCTGGGTGGACAGCAGACGGGACAACTGGAGCTGGGGCAGCCACACTGGAGCCCGGGACGGATGCCAGCCAGGTGTCAGGGATGAAGAACACAGAGACTCAACTGCCCCTGTTTACACAACTGAGAAATAGTCTTCCATTTCACGTGAGCCACTCTTACTTCGGGTTTTCTGTGATTTGTTGTGGACTCTTACAAGAGGAACACAGGCTGTACCGTGAGCACAGATATAATCCTACCCACCACCACCACCAAAGACCCTTTCAATGGCCTAAGAAACTTGAGGAATGGGCTTCTGTACTTGGTTCTTTCCTGGGACACTTGCCCTCCTTGCTATCCACAAATGGCGTTTTATGCGGCACCTGCATGGCACCATAATGGGTGTAGCACAAAGCAAACAAAACAGACAGGGCACTGGCTCTTCAAAAGCTGCTGTTCTAAACCAGTCACACGGACAAAAGAAAAAACATAATTTCCTAAAAATTGGAGAAATGTTGTCTTCAATATACAGACCAGAAACTACTATATAAGCCAAAATTGAGCTCTGTCTTCATAAGTTCCAAAAGCTCTCACCATCACCCCAAGCAAGATGCCATGGGTCGGTCTTCACTTCCCCAAGCACTGGGCTTCCCACTAAATAGCTGGATGGTGGCCTCCTGAAGGCAAGGCCTGTCCTCCACCCCTGCAGCCTGCACAGCCGAGCACACAAGAGCCTCCACTCAGCGGCTCCCTGGAGAGCTCCCCCCAGCCTCTGGTATTACAAGACAACCTTTCAAATCCCAAGCATGTTTCCACCACCATCTATCCATTCAACAAGCATTTCTAGAGCACCTACTCATCAGAGCCCTGGGTTACAGAAACAAAAAAAAGCCTCTAATTCAAGTAACTCCAATTTAATAGAAAAGACAAGTGGATAAACATTTAAGTGTAGTGCAGCAGAGAACAGGGGACTGAGCAGGCCAACGGGACCTCCATCCCTCCATCCCACCGAAATGGAGGCACTGGAAAGAGTTCCTGGAGGGGCTGACGGCTGCCCCCAACCCTGAGGGGCAGCAATGAGCAGGCCAGCCAAAGAGCGTCTGGACAACACCTCGTGCACTCCCAGAGTGTCTTCCCCAACTCCCCACACTGCATCTTCTGGGATGATACAAGAGTTTTAATACTAGTCTAAGAGTAACATGGTCAAATAGACAACATAGCCTCAAAGGTAATCAGATGACGCATTTTGAAGTTAAAAAAAAAAAAAATCCACGTGCTTCTGACTGCCATCCATTAGGGTGATGGCCTGGCTGCCACCTCCCTCTCCAGGCGTCTCTTCCGACACCGCCATCCCAGACTCCAGCCACTGAACGTCCCGTGGGTCATGTCCATATGCCTTTGCCTCAGCCTGGTTGGTCTTGTCCATGTTGGCTGGTCAATGAACTGACCCTATTCCCCATCCCCACCTCCCCACCCCCGCCATCCAGTTAAACAGCCCCTGCTCTCTGAAGTGCCCCTTTGCCTCATCTGTGCCACTGGCCTCAGGTCCCGTTGGCCTGGACCTACCCCACAGGCACTGCTGTTTGCCTAACTGCCTTTCCTTTTTTTTTTTTTTTTTAAGATTTACTTATTTATTTATTCATGAGAGACACAGAAAGAGAGGCAAAGACACAGGCAGAGGGAGAAGCAGGCTCCATGCAGGGAGCCTGACGTGGGACTCGATCCCCGGACCCCGGGGTCACACCCTGGCAGAGTCACCCAGGCGTCCCTTAACTGCCTTTCCTATTAGATAGGGAAGACTGGAGAGGGCAAGGGGGCCTTAGTAATCGTTTCACTGACGGGGGCCTAGCACAGTGTCTGGCCCATAGCAGGTATAGGATAATAAATGCTTGCTCAGCAAATGAAGATAATCAAGGGTAAGTATACACTACTAAACAGGGCTAATAAGAAATAAAGTGAGAAAGACCCCACACTCTTAGGATTTCTTTCTTTTTTTTTTTTTTAAGATTTTATTTATTTATTCATAGAGATACAGAGAGAGAGAGAGAGAGAGAGAGGCAGAGACACAGGCAGAGGGAGAAGCAGGCTCCATGCAGAGAGCCCGACGTGGGACTCGATCCAGAGTCTCCAGGATCACGCCCTGGGCTGCAGGCGGCGCTAAACCACTGGGCCACTGGGGCTGCCCACTCTTAGGATTTCTAATCAAATGTCAAAGCCTTCCAACAACCTCACACACAAACATCCTAACTGAAGCTATACAGGTTAATCTTTGAAGGACCTAAGTTGGTTATCAAAGACAGTGAGAGAAAATATTTGAGCCTAAGGGGGAAAGAAAAAAACATTATCCTACAAAATTTACACTGGCCCTGCCTAAATCCCAAAGCTACCATGCTTCTTGTTTCTTTGGGAGGAACAAAGAAATCAAGCAAGCATTTATCAGAACTTTATGTTCGGGACTGGGTAGGTGCTGTGTAGCCTGATTCAAAGTCAAACAGAAAGAAAGCAAAACGAGAAGCAGAGAATGTCAGATTTCCTTTCAAATCCCAGCCTGACTTTTCCTGAGCTCTGCCCGACTTGCCTTAGAGCCCTGACAACACTGGTGTATTCTCACATCAGGTGACACCAAGCTTCCCCTCAGCGTCAACCTCCTACTGCTCTCACAAAGCCTTCTCTGACTTTCCTAGCCCACATTAATTTTTCTCTTTTCTGTATTCTTATGGAATTTCTTGTCTGTATAATTAATCTTGGCATTAAATCACAATGTCTTATATTATTATCCTTTTCTTAAGAGTCTATCTTTTCTCTCCCAGAGAGCCTATAAGATTTTTAAGGATCACGTTTTGCATTTCTGACGATACTGTGCTAAGCACACAGTAGACGCTTAATAAACACGGATGGATTGACCCCAGTACCTTCCTGGCAGGTGTCCAAGTTCTCTCCGCTGACATGGGAGGCATTTACTACCGTCTCAAGGTCAACCACGTTCACCAAAGAACAGAGATACCAAAAGAGGTACAAAGTGGGACACCTGCCACCAAGCAGAAGGGCTGGCGAGTGCAGAGGTGACACTCCAAGAGCACCAAGCTCCCTGGAGTCATCTTGCAAAAGCTTACACTTCCCTGAGACGTGAGCGTCTGGGACTGCGCCCAGAGAATCCCATTTTCCAGGATTGGGTTCAGAGATGGAATGTCTGTCCTTAAAGAGCCAAGACAAGGGAAGGAAGGGGCTCTAGATATAAAATAGGCAGGAACACACATGAGTGGAGGCCATAAATCCCTCCCAGGACGCAGACAATGCCTCAGTGATAAGCATGCAGATTGCACACCTAGTTCAGAAACTCCCCTGAGTTTGCTTGTAATTAAGGGGGTTAGAAAGGTAAAAAAAATATATAAACCCAATTAATCATTTAAATATTTAAAGTCAGATTTTTTTCCTCACTCCAGGATTAGTATATTTCATAACGCCAGCAGCAGACAGCCCTGGTTTTTACTGGGGTTCATTTTAGAGCATGTTTAAACTAGTCAGATTGAGTGATGCTTCCAGCAACTAATCGCATGTCAAATAAAAGATATTTTATGTAATAAATTACCGCTACAAGTAATTCAAATGTCATTTATCAGTTTTATTATCAGTCAGGCAAAGTCTTGTTTCTCTATATTAATCAAAATCAAGCTTTCTTTTTTTTTCTTTTCTTTCTTTTTTTTTTTTTTTTTGAGCAGTTTTGACACCTCTTGGCAAAAGTACAGAAGTGAAGAGGTAGAGAGAGTCACCCCCGGAGCTGAAAGGAGCAGTGTAACAGTACAAGAGGAATGAAGCTCAACAATGACAGGTAGAAACTTCAGGGATTTAAAATTGCCATTACCATTGTTTTTATACTAGCGTCAGAGCAGGAAGGAGTCTGTCTCTAAGATGTATTTTATTTTTAGGGCTGGGAGACTCTTAAAAATACTCCTACCTAAATACCTAAACGCGTAATGCTTTTTCTCAGAGAGACCTGGACAGAAGAATTCAGAGGACAGCACTGTCTGCACCACCCCCCACCCCAGCCCTTTCAGCCCTTTCTTTTGCCTCTTTCAGAAAGGCCCACAGTTTAACCCTTTGTGCCTACCAGAAAGTAGGCGCGTGCAAGATGTTTTAGGCCAACTCTGTGACCAACCAGAACAATGTGTTCTGAGCAAGAGGTTTCCAAGTAGCCGAGAGACCTGTTTGGTTTTAAGCCATGGAGGAAACAGCTGGAATGGAACAGATGTGCATCTTAGAAAATTCTGCACCCCAGCTGCCAGTGCCTGTCCTCAACAAATCCCATTAACTGTCTGGGCCCAGGGACACAACTAAAGAAAAAGTGTGGAGACCTAGCCTTTGGATAGAAGGAAGCACGGAGAGCATGTTCAGCGACCCAAAACAAAAACGGTAGATGGGCAAGAACGCTGGCCAGGAGGGAGACGTGAGTCCCAGGCCGACAAGTAGTTGCTACTGACTCAGTCGCTCCAACACAAGGCTCACCGCTGAGCACCGTTTCTTGGGTCTCAGAGGTCACCTGTGAGTGGTTTGTGAGACAAGGTGACCACGGATGAGGTGAACTTGAGCTCGGGCTACTCGATCTCACCCATTCAGCCCTATCCAGAAAGCTCGAGAACGGGCATATCTAAATGGGATCTGAGACATCATGATCCACCTCCTGCCCCTCCCTTGGCCCCCGACTGAGCCAGTGAGGAAGACAGCAAAGCAAGGGCCAGAGGGGCACTCCAGACCACGTGGTGGGGGTCAAAACAAGCCTGGCATTTTAAGTTATGCCTTCCAATATCTGGCATCTAACACTTTTAAATTAACATGTTTTGAAAAACTAAAACTTCTGAGATAGACAATTAAAATGAAGATAATGATAGAAAAACCATTTTGAAAGACAACAGATCCAAGGCTGAGTTATGTTAAAGACACAAAACTTGAGCTATTTTCCATCACTTTGAAGTAATTTTAACCTTTTCAGACTTTTTATAAGTGACTTAAAGAAGGGGTTCTGGCTGCATTTTGGAGATTGAACACTTATTAGTAGTTTGAAGAACCATTATTCTTCAAACAGCTTCACTTAAAAACATGGGTCATGTTCTCATGTAATAATTAAAAGCTAATTCAAAAAGGACCTTTACATTTAACCTGAAATTCTCTAACAGACTGTCACCACATAAATATACATGGCACAGCCAGGACAGGGAAGGAGGGAAGGAGGGAAGGAAGAAAGGAAGGAAGGGTGGAGAGGCCACCCCAAGTCTGCTAATATTAACTTTAAAAAATAAAATTAGGAGTGGAGTCATTTCAGGGAACAAACAAGAATGCAGCCATGAATCAGACGTTCAGGTTCTTGTTCGTGAAAGAGTGACACACAAAAGCATGATGTAAGTAAATAGAAACAGAACCAAGAAATACTTTTATAGATTCTTACTTGTAACCAAAATATTTGAAACAACACAATAAACTCATTTATTCTGGTCCCTCATCTCTTCTTAAACCTTTGTCGCATACTTAAAAGTTTTTCTAGGAGAGGATTTGGGTGTGTCACATTCTTTTGGAAGAACCCAAGAACGGTCTACTAGTCCCGGTTTCTCCCGGCTTGCTGAGTCTGGGAGATGGGAAGCCCTGCTCTCTGGCCGGAATCCCGAACCCCAGTCAAGGTTAAAGCAGGAGTTTGAGCGGGTGACTTACTGTACGGCTGAGAAATGAGGTGAGGGGGCTGGACAGGAACCACCTGTGTGGCTGGGCCCAAGGACGAAGGCTCGTCGGCAGCCGTGCCCGACTGCTGGAAAGCCAAATCAATCTCTTCATCTGTCAGCCCTGGGGGGAGAAGAGGACATAATTGCAGGTGAATACCTTTTGCCACCGTCCCAGGCTGCAAGGAAATCTCCCCTGAGACAAGACCCTGGGAGCCACAGAGTGCCTAGGATCCCGGTAAGCTTCCTCCCCGATTTCGGATTCTCCGGAACCTCTCTCAGTTGCAATTTAACCTTAAGCGACAGAATATTAGCCTCCACACTGCTTCCAAATGTGGCTCATTCAATTTCCTTAATTTATCCTTGAGTTTATTGCTGCTTTTGAAGTCGCTCCGTACTGCAATTCTCCATTCTTCCCCCGAAAACAGATACCATCAACTGCAAATGTGACTCATTTTAATCTGTAATGGTGTTAAAAAAAGAGGGGGAAAAACTAACAATAATGCATGAAAACAGACAGGGAAACAAAAAACTAATTATTGGGTGAGACGACTAATTAGTCTCGATCGTTTCCGAAGACGGGAATAATTTGCTTTATTTTATGACAAATGCAGAAATAAAAAGAAAAATCAGGACTGACTGTGATTAGTATGAATGGGATATAGAATGTAAAGAA
The DNA here is from genome assembly GCF_018345385.1 of Vulpes lagopus. Classification (NCBI taxonomy): domain Eukaryota; kingdom Metazoa; phylum Chordata; class Mammalia; order Carnivora; family Canidae; genus Vulpes; species Vulpes lagopus. Next base: position 134,507,534 of record NC_054831.1, read on the forward strand.
GAAAATAAAACAAGAAAACAGATCAAAACAAGGCCAGGCCCAAACTTTCAGATGGTTATTGCTCTAGCCTAGCCGAGGCTGCCTGTATCGCCGTCGGCTAGCTTTTCTGCTTCCCTTTGTTTTAATCTTCCCGACATGAAGGCACACTGCGCTCGGGACAGCAGGGGACAGCAGGGGACAGCAGGGGACAGCAGGGCACCGCCTGCAGTGGCTACGCCCCGTGGAGAGGATCTGCCCACGGGAGGGTACCGGGCCGGGCAGCACCCATTTCCAGGGGGCACGCGGCTGAGGTGGACCGGGGACGTGGGCCCTGGGGGAAGAGGACAAGGGTGTCAACCAAGGGGAAGAACAGGAAAGAGGCGTGAGAAAGGCCCCCCACAGGGCCGCCCCCCCACAAGCGGGTACCGTGGGTGCAGACGTGCTCGGGCGCTGGGCCGGCAGCGCAGGGAGGGGACTGCCAGGTCTGCAGAGGGCCCCCCCCAGCCGGGCTGTCCAGGGGTCCCGTATCCTGTGCAGCCGCCACGGGGGCCTTCACACCAGGGCCGAGGGCTTCTTCGGTCCGGGCCGCAGCTCCCTGGGGTGGATGAAGTACCCGGAGCTTCGGGGATCAGCACCTCCGAGCTCGCGCCCACTCCGCCCAGGGGCTGATGCACAGGGCACGTTACTGCACCAAGCGCCGCGCGGCCCCACGCCGCTGCCGGGAAGTTGGCCGAGCACCTCTGCAACTGGTCAGGCCCTGCCCTTGGCCCCCTCCCTCCGCCCAACAGGTGAGGGCTGTCCCCCACCTTGAAACTGCAGCCCTGCCCCTTCCCCTCCCCCCGGGGGGAGCCCGAGTGGAGTGCTGCGGGGGGGGCCGCGCACCCCGCTCTCAACACACGGCCGGGCAGGTGAAAGGGCAGGTGACAGGACCCTCAGGCCCGTGGGGCTATATGGCCGCTGCGTTCCTCCTCCCAAGCTCCCCAGCTGGCCACAAAGGCCCCCCAAGAGAGACCAAGGCAGGGCAGATGGCCAAGCCCCCAGGAAGGGAAAACTCATCAGGTACCCTGAGCGCCGCCTCTCAGGCTCCATCCACCTGGGACTGACCTCCGGTCAACTTCCAAAGACAAGGGGAGGCCCTTTCAGAGTTCTCAAAGGAAAGACACGGTTTTAACCAGTGCATCCTCCGCCGCGGGGGAGGCAGGCACGCGTGCGGCGTCAGCAGGACGGACGGTCACTGGGACACCATGGAATTTCATAAACCTGGTGCTTCATGTGCCTTGTCAGCCGCTGGCTGCAAATGAGGATAATTTTCCCAAAAGGAGCATTCAGTTGCTTTCTCATGTTCCCTTTTGGCTCTTTCAAATATAAACAAGTACGATAATGTTTAACGCTGGGGAAATATACAGTAAGTCACAGGCTGTGCTGCGGCCCTGAGAGCCAGAGCCGGTTAAAGGGACAGCGCTCCCTGCCCGCTGCTCTGCCCTCTGGCCCCGAGCTCTTACGAAGCCTATTTTCCTAATAAAACATGTTCCTTGCATTATTGCAGCCGAGCCCACTAGTGAGGCCGTGGTATAAAGGGCATCAGCACTTCCTTCCAAGCTCTTGTTTTTCAGAGACCTTATCATTTGATGCTCTAAATTTACATTGGCTGGAATTCTGATATGCCCAGTCCTCCAGAGAGTCAGGGTTTTGATTTAGTTACATAAAATGAATCACTTTTCTTCTTGTAAAAAAAAAAAAAAAAGCATTTTCATGATCTCACTGAATAATACAATTTCAGAGCTGGACCATGATCCCAGCCATCGTGTTCATTTAACAGATAAAGAACAACAAGTAAGGCTGGAGGATGGTGGAAACGGGCCTCAGACCCCACGATGCAGGGCATGGTGCTGCAGGCTCTCCATCTGCCCCGGTGACCTCCCTCCCCCTCTAGCACAGAAACCACTAATGGCAGATTCTGAAATCACGTCTTAAGTCTCCCAGCTGGTGAGAGGTCGAGAACAGCGCGAAATGGTCTCTCTCAGCCCCACCTGGCACCCCATCCACAGGTGAGAGCCGGCGAATGGTGTTTGGGGGCCTAAATCAAAACAACACAGGATCCTATCTGCAAGTGACACCTGAACAGCTTTTCTGAACCCCAGAATGACAAGGGGAGAGTGTCCCTGTCCCCGTCTCGTTCTAATATTCTAGCTCCCAATAAATCCAAAGGCCTCTCATAGCCCGGTGCCTATGCTTCCCTTACAGCCCTCTTCCTTGGGGCACCCCCAGCTTGGGGGTGGGGGTGGGGCACTGGCCAGCCAGGTTCAGGCCTCTCTCCACTCAGGTGAGTCATCTGGAACTCACGGAGACTTGGCGGGAAGGGGTGTCATCTCCTGCAGAATACAACAGTTATCCACCCAGACGGCCCTGTGCTCCTGGTGCTGAATCGACCCTGCCCTCAGGGAAGAGGGACTGCCCCAGGACCCACACACAGGGCCTCCAGGTCCACCCTCCCCACCCCCGCTCCCCACGAGACAAACAGCAGAGAGCTTAGACTGAGACCTTGCAGAATCCCAAAGGTTAAAAGGAATAATAAAGGAAACCGCCAATTGGGAAGTGAATTATATTTGGCTGCGAAAGCTGAGGCACAGGCTATATTATAAAAGGCATCTCTTTGCGTTGTTTACCATCACCCTGACTAATGCAGACCTTTTTTTTGTTGTTGTTTTAAATAATCTCATGCAAATTAGACACACACACTTCCTTCCAGTTGATTGCTATCTGCAAGGAATAATCTAACCGCAGAGGGACCGAGCAAGGGCTGAGCAGAGCAGAGACGGGGGCAAAGGGTGTCGCCGTCCTGTGGCGGGCAAACCTCCTGCCCTCCCCGTGCACCACCTCAAGTCTTTCCTTTAGCTGCTGCTTTTGGAAGAATTAACTAATTTCAATAAAGCCTACAATTTCCTTTTAGCTGGGGTGTCAGTTTGCATTATCCGATATCACTAGCACTTTGCACTGAGATGCTTTCAGTAACTTCACCTCTGCCACTTGCCAATTCCAAGAGCTACCAGCCCTGGTCTGTGACAATTAAAACGTATCACTGCTAGAGAGTAAAACTAAGAAAGTCCTGCTCAGTTATTCCATCCACTCGCTAGCTTTGGCCAAGAGGAGGAGAAAGGAGCGAGGGCACCTGTCCAAAGTGAGCGGGAGGCCAGGACGCCTGCCTGTGAGAGGCAGTGTCATTTCACCTCTAAGACCACCGCTGCCTGACTGGCAAACCCAAGAGGTCTCAATTCACATTATGCAAACGAAGGTCCCAAGCACCCCCCGGAATCCACGTGGACTCCTTGTTCTCTCAGTTCTCTGGAACCTACTTCCAGAACCGGTGCCCTTTACAAGGAGACGGTGCTGCCCCTGTGCAGAAGCTGGCCAAAGATTTTCTTTTCCAACACTTTCCCCAGGGTGGGATTCTTTTAAAAGAACGGAGCAAGCAAGCTACAAGCTATTGATTAATAAAGCCCCTTGTTACTGCTGTGGCAACTGAAGTGAAAGGCCTGGGGGAGGGGGCAGCTGCTGCACCTGCTTATTTATATCCCCTAGAAGATACACAGATCTGTTTTCTTTTTCTAAAGGTTTCGGTTCAAATGCAAACAAAACCAAACTGGTTGACTTTGTGAGCTGGGAGCGTTACCACTGCAGGTCCCTTCCCACGGACTCAGACAAAACCGGGCATTGGGAGGAGCTGACTTTTTCCTGCGGGACCTGACTGTGCAAGAGCTTCTCAGAATAAGTCAGCTCGATGCTGTCCCCAGTAACCGCTGGACACTGCCACGGGGCCTAGCCCTATGCAGGTGAAGCAGAAAGACAGTTGACAGAGGATAGCAGCATCCCTTGCATCTTGTAGGTCAAACAGCAACCAGGACAGTAGGGGTAGAATAGTTTGGAAATAAGCAAGGTGATGAACACCCAATGGCAACTTCCAGCCCGGCCTGAGTTTTATAATAAAAATGTCAAGTCTGGCTGGGATCAGGGAACAGGGCCAGAGGGCCAGCAGCAAAGGGCGGCCGTCACAGGCTGGCCACTGGGGCCATCTTCCTCCCCCGTGCACAGGACGTGGGTGATTCATCTGGGACGCGCAGAAACCATGCGGGGGTCACCTCTCTGAGAACACTACGAGTTATCTCCCCATGCACACTCTGAGAGGAGATGAGGCAGAGAAGACAGCTGGCTAAAAATACTCCCCAAATTAAAAGAAAAATCAACTCTCTCAGAGAAGGCTAGGGGAGGGAAGAGGGAAAAAAGTATTTTTATTTTATTTTATTAACATTTCGTTGGAACAGTAGAGTACAATAAGGACTCTCAGAGCCTCTAAAAGTCGTTGGATGACCTGTAGACCCCTATTTCCCAGTGCCTTGTATAAAATTGAATTTTTTAAACATAAATTACACGTAATGACGACACTGTAAAAACTAACAGTAATGGAAAGCTGTGCTGTATTTCATTAGCCTGTATTATTCCGTGCCACCTGATCCAGCCGGGCCTTGTTTATGAGTTAGTGTGTTAGCAGATGCCGATGGAAGCATTTGCTTCGACCTTGCTCTTCTCATTGGGGCATGAAATTACGACGGCAGCACCTTGATATTACAGCCATAAATACAGTAAACTGCAAATTTAAGCCAACGGCTCCTATTGTCTCTGAACATAAAGCTGATCGGTATTTATTTAAAAGGAGAACAAAAAAAATATTATATATCACCTTGTTTATGGGGCCTCCCCCACCCACTTTCTTATCCCCTCCCCCAGCCCCCCAACCTGTCTAATTCACTCGGTTAAAATATTAAGCAAATAAGCCAAGTGCTTTCTCCTCTACTGATTAACTATTCCCAAGCGGTGAAAACAGTTTTTGAGAAAACTAGTTCCAAATATCATTACCCCCTGAATGAAAGAGTTTTTTAATAAAAATTGATGCCATGCTAGGCCGGTTCCCACCATCCTGATGCTAATATGTAAATTCAGGAACAAGACATGAGACTTTGCTGTCTCCTTAAATGAGGAAAGTTCAAACAACAGGAGAAAAGTTGCTGATGATGCCCTGAAATTCAATGTCCTCTCGGTACCCTTCTAAAAATCGTTAGGTAGAAATGCTATTTCAAAAAGCAGCAAAACACTGCCTCCTGCCACCTAAGGAAAGAAAGAAAGATACCTAACCAAGAATATAATTCTCATCTCAACGCAGGGAGCCGGGGACCTCTCATTAAAACTTGCACCCACCCCACCCCCTTATCCCAGTGAACCATAAAGACAATATATCCTTTAAATACATTAAATGTGCAAGAAAAATAAACACAAAGACAAAAGGACACTGGATATCACCCAGCCACGTCTCCTAGTATAAATCACTGAGTAAAAAGCCAGTGCAAAATGTACTGCGCTGTTAGCTTCGAGCCTGTGGAAGCCGGCGGCCTCTCTCCGCCGTGAAGTCTGAAAAGGGAAGGCAGGCAGCTCTCCTGATGTAGTGCAAGAGGCTCTCTCGGCGTCTCCGAGAGGCAGACGAGAGATGTGAAAACTCAAGCCAAGTCCAAGTTTGGAGGTTTCAAACCGCTGGGGAAAAGCCCCGCACGCCAGCGGCGGGCTGTGCAGGCCCCACTGGCCAGGCACGCGGGGCTGTCCGCGCGGTGATGTCCCCCAAGTCCAGGGGAGCAGTTTCATTCCAAAGCGGACAGGCCGGGGCCACGGGACCCCGCTCAGCAGGATCAATGACCAGGATCACAAGTTTGTACCTTTCCTTCAGATCCGTTAGTCCGCCGGAGCCCTAAATTACTTCAGGCACACCAGTCACCGAGCTTAGCTCCTTCCGCAGAAGGAGGAAACTTCCCTATAAAATTTATTGAGCTTCTCTGGGGAGTAGTATAACTGGTGAACAAGACAGAAGTGAGCTGCCCCTCTGTGTAACACAAATTGAGATCTCTCCTCTGAAAGACTGGGAGGGCTTCCAATCAGCATCCACAGTGTCTGCTTTTAGATCTATAGTCTAAAGGGTTTTTTTTTTTTCCTTTTAATCCCTCTCCGCTAAATTAAAAACAAAAGCAAAGAGGAGTTGATTTTGTTATTTGATCATCAATTCCAAAGGATTCATAGCATGGCAAACACCGTCACCGGCTACTGTGGACGGCAGCATCTAAGCTGGCAGGGCCCTGGCAACAGGCTGAGAAGTCAGCCCTGCGCCCGAACAAGTCCTGGGGCAGGAACTGTGTCTTTAAAGCCCGAAGGGCGTGATAATCAGGAATCATAGCTACTTGGATGCCAAGGGCCAGATATGCCAAAGTTATGTTTGTGCATATGCAGAATAGCCAAATTAATAAGCACTTTTAATTATACTTGAATCCTGCTCCTGTTTTAGAAGAAGCAGAGAAGTGTATTTTTAAAAAAAATTTTTCTTTTTTTTCCCACCTTTTAACAACCATACCAAGAAACAAGAGATTCAGATCTGGAAGAAAAGCTGAAGCTCATCTGGTTGCTCTGCTCTTTTCCTTTCCTTTTTCTTGTGTTTTAAAATCAAGAGAAAAGGACACAGAGAGGGACAGTGACTCACCCACAGCCCCTGGTGAGCCCCAGAGGCAGATCCAGATTCTCAACAGTAAGTTCTTTTTACGGGGCGGTGGTGGGGTGTGTGTGTCAAATACAAGCAGCCTGACATGCCTGCTCCCCTCTACTGTTTGACACACCTAGCACATTTTTAGTAAGCAAATTCTTAGAATCAATGGTCTTGAAAAGGAAGAAAAATAAAAAGAATATATATGAAGCATAGGGTGAAAACAAGGTAAATGGTATACAGAACCTCTATTAAAAAAAAAAAAGAATGTATACGTCTACACACACAAACACACCTATTTAGTTGTGTGAACAGGCATAAAATAGAGAGGACACAGGTAACGCTGGTTACAGACAGCGAGGGGACTGGTAGCTGGGGACAGAGCCTGAAGGCAGACTTTTCACTGTCTGTCCTTAGGAACTGTATTCCATTTCCCATTCAAAGGGATAAATTATTTTTTAGGAACAGAGAGACTATCTGGAAGTGGGGGTGGGGGGGACCCTCCCTGAATCCTGAGCAAAATCACTTAAAACGGTTATCCCCATTTTCTGGAAGAGAAAAACCAAGACAGAAAAAAGGTACAGAGCTGGGCCCAGAAACTGGGATTAGAATATTATCCACATTTTCTAATTTCTTGCTTAACCCATTGTGGCTGTAATCATAGCAGCCAAGAACAAGGTGGCTTTCTTTTCCTTCTTTGTGTGTGTGTGTGTGTGTGTGTGTGTGTGTGTGTGTGTGTGTGTTTAAAGACAGGCATCTGTTCTATTTTGACACATCCTGGCCGCCCAAATGTTTCTTTCAGCTCTAAATATTTGCTTCACCAATGGAAATGTTTCCATCACTGCAACAAAACAAACATTTGCTTTGGGATGGTAGGGACAGCCATACGCTCTGTTTCGTATGTTACTGATTTGGGAAACAACTTACTGTGGGTCCCAAATCAAGGTGGAGATTTTTGTTCCTTAAGGAGAAGCTGGCACAAGCGCTCAGTGTACCAAGACACTCTTCAGACACAGCTGAATGCAGTGATGGTTCAATGTACATTTGGGGTTTTCTTTAACATATTGAATCTTAAATATATGATCAGAAGGCTTATGATTTGGCATTCAACTTACTTCCTCAAGTTTTTTTTTTTTTTTTTAAGATTTTATTTATTCATGAGAGACAGAGAGAGAGAGAGAGAGGCAGAGACACAGGCAGAAGGAGAAGCAGGCTCCATGAAGGGAGCCCGACGTGGGACTCGATCCCAGGTCTCCAGGATCGTGCCCTGGGCCGAAGGCAGACACGCAAGCGCCGTGCCACCCAAGCGTCCCATTCCTAAAGTTCTAAATTACCATGCAGCTATCAGACTTTTTTGAAGTCCTCATATTAATCTGATATTAACACATTAAAACATGCTATGTCCTAATAGGTCAATATAGTACATAAATTATTTTGTCACCACCTATTTGTATAGTTCAAATGAATTTGGTATTGGTTGCTATAGTCAACATTACTAGCGTAGAGATAAATATTTAGTACTCAACCAAATCCATAAATATTTGAGTGCTTATTTTGCTAGGCAATGTGAGAGCCAAGACCTCATCTTCCCTACCTGTTAAATGGCAGCCTCCCTAAGACCTCTTCTCCAAGAAACTTCCCCGTAGTTTCTTATGCTGAAAGAGTATTTTGTCTGTCTTCTATTTTTAATACATGTAATATTGTATAATATATAAACAGAAGATCTATAATACATAGACCCGCCTATCTACTGAGGGTAAAAATAACACCTATTCGTATAGTTCAAATGAATTTGAATTTTCAACTACAGAAAAAAAACACGGAAAATAAAGAAAAACATGGAAAGTAAAAATCATTTGTATTTCCATCATCCACCTAGAAATAACAGCCAAAATTAATTAAGCTCAAGTGTTCAAATAATAATTTTAGGAGCTTTTTACATTTTAAACTGTTTGAATCCCAAACAGCAGCACGGCCACCAAGGAGAGCAACTCTGGGGCTCCATGTCACTGTGCCCGGGGCACCTTGTGAGCCTGTGCAGTGTTTAGCCCAGGTGGCCAGAGGTGGCAGGGGTGGCCCCTTTGGCTCCCAATTTCCAGGTAAGGAAGCGGGGCTACCGGGACAGTAAGCAGTCTATCTCAGGTCCTACTGTCTATGGGCGCAGATGGACAGGAGTTTGCACGACTCCAGCCAACACAGGGGAAGTATTCCAAACCTGTTCATGTTGAAAGGAGACACTGACATTCCACCCTGACTCCTGGTGTATCATTCAGACGTGTTGGTAAGATTATTAAGACTGAATTTTTTTCTAAATAAAAATGACATTTTTGGCATTAGAATACCAAAGCTGGCAAAGGTGCTGTGGAAGTGCAAACTGAGAAGCTTCCAGAAGACAATTCGGCACTCTATCTCAGGAGTATTTAAAAATACTGTTCAGGGGCACCTGGGCGACTCAGTTCGTTGAGCATCCGACTCTTGATTTTAGCTTGGGTCACGATCTCAGGGTCACAAGACTGAGTCCCACGTTGGGCTCTGTGCTCCACATGGCGTCTGCTTGAGACTCTCTCTCTCCCTCACCCTCTGCCCCCCCACCCCGCCAATAGGAAATAAAATCTTAAAAATAAAGAAATAAAGAAATAAAATCTTAAAAAATAAAAATGTTCATAACCCTTTGACTCAACAATTTTACTTCAAGGAAATAATTAAATATGGTAGTATAAGACCAATGCACAAAGATGGTTCCTCACTATATTTTCAAGAAGAGCATAACATTTAAACAACGTAAATGTCCAAAGAGGGCTGATTAGACAAATTAGGACACATTTCAGTAATGTGATATTATTCAACTGTGCACATTCTCACAAACAATTTCTGATAGCATGGGAAAATGCTTTTGGTACATTAAGACATAAAAAGCAGATGTTATATTCATAGCTTGATCTTAATTACATTTTAAAAAAGAACAAAAGGAAGCAGGAGAGTTGCATCACTTTTAACTTAATCTGAATCCAACTTATAGATGTTGAGAAAAAGAAAAATTACACTACAAGCAGCAGGGAGGGCCCTCCACTCCATTCAAGGAGTGCTGTGTTTGCAAGCGGGTGCAACATAGGACGTCTGAATTTGCCGTCTGACCGTCAGCTCACTGCACACACCCAGCAGTGTGAGCACCTTGCCACGGGGAACTTTTCCCCCATACATCTTGGCACCCACATGCAAAAAGCCAACTGTGTCATCTGGTGTTAAACCGGAGATCTGTTTCAATGTGAAAAAGAACGTGGCCATACCAGACTTACTGAGAAGCGATACAGTGGTATCCTGCAAAACACTTTTCTGTAGGATTTTTAACAATTGTTTTAAAAATTAATATTTAACAGATATATTCCCATAGTACAATTCTGTACTCTAAAGATGCAAGGAGTATACAGCGCAAAGGTGCCTCCCTCCCACTCCTACCACCTGGCCATCCAGTTAGATCTTCCAGAGAAAGATCTAACCACTGCTACTAGGCTCTCACATGCCTCCTAGAGACAGTCTATGAATAGGAAAGTGCCTTTCTATATCCATGTAATAGACATTTTATGTATTAGTGTATACATGTGCATGTATATTTTTTGTACAAATAATATCATGGTGTAAACATTATGCTACAACTTGCTATTTTTAATTCATTTATCTTTTTTATTTTTATTATTTTTTAGAGATTTTATTTATTTATTCATGAGAAATACAGAGAGAGAGACAGACAGACAGAGACACAGGCCGAAGGAGAAGCAGGTTCCCTACAGGGAACCTAATGTGGGACTCAATTCCGGTACCCAGGGATCACACACTGAGCCGAAGGCAGATGCTCAACTACTGAGCCACCCAGGCGTCCCTAATTCATTGATCTTTAGAGCATTCCTTATTACTACCTGTACCACTCTCTCATTCTCCTTAGTGGCTATCAGGCATTCCATTTTGTGGACATGCCATAATTTATTTAACTCGTCCCCTACAGAACACGTATCACAAAGCCCCAAAACAAGTCCTTGTATGTGCCATTCGTACATGTGCGAGTTGTCCCCAGGAGTGGGCCCAGATATGTGCAGTTTTAATTTTGATAAACACTGACTAACCCTTTCTCCTCGGAATGGTTTCCACTCCCTTCCCACTGGTGTGTGTGTTTCCACAACCTGCCTTCCTGATGCTACCAAGATTTTTCTTTGTCATCCTGAAAGATAAAAAAATGGCCTTATTGTAGTTTTAAGTACATCTGTTGGTGTTCAACAAATATATAGACGAGCACACATTTTATTTTTTTATTTAATTTTTAAAAATTTTTGTTTATTCATGAGAGACAGAGAGAGACAGAGAGACAGAGAGAGGGAGAGGCAGAGACACAGGAGGAGGGAGCAGCAGGCTCCATGCGGGAGCCCGACGCGGGACTCGATCCCTGGACTCCAGGCCCAGGCCCTGGGCTAAGCCGCTGAGCCCCCGGGCCGCCACGAGCGCCTCGCATAAGCCCACGGCTTGACATATTTTCACACGGTGTAAATATCCTTGTGGATACCACCCAGATTTTTTTAAAAAATAATAAAGCAAGAGCCTCCGGCAACAGCCCTCCTGTGTCCTCTCCCCGCCAGGAGGAACTGGGTCTGTTTTGAACGACGCAGAAAGTCTCTCACGGGACGCGCCGCGCTCCGCCCGCCCTGACTGCCCAGAGTCGCCTCCACAGGACAAGCCCGAGCTGCAGTTTACCCATCTGTCCCACAGCAGTGCTGCTGATGACATTTTTACACGCAGACCTCGGGGGAACTGCCGGATCACACGGGGGTGCGTATTCTCGGTGGAGCAGACACTGTCAGCGTTCCGGGGTGGTCAGGCCGATTCACACGCACCCCAGGAGTGCCGGAGACTTCCAGCTGTTCTACAGCCAACACCGAAGTCCAGGGGTTTTCCATCTCGGCCATTCTGGTGGGTGTGAAGTGATCATCCCATTCTGAACTTAATTTGCATTTCTCTGATGACTAATGGGGTTGAACGTCTTTTTGCATATTTAGTGTCTTGGTTTGGTGCAGTGTGTCGATACACACTGTTTTATATACACAGCCACTGCGTGTGTAACAAACTATCCTAAGTCTGTGAACTGTGCTGTTAGAAACTTCACTGCTGTCTGTCTGTACAATCAATTAAGAAAGAGGTTTTAAAACTTTCCCTTGTGATAGCAGATCTGTCTAGTTCTCCTTCAGTTCTGTCCATTTTTGCTTTCGCATAATGAAGTGATGCTATTTGGTATATACATACTTACAAAGGACAAATCTTCCTGGCGATTGATCATTCTGAAATCTCCTTATCTCTCACTCCACTCGTAAGTCCATCTTGTCTGATATCAGTACATGGTTTCTTTTGGTTAGTGTTTGTGTAGTAACTTTTCCCATTGTTTAACTCTTAATCCTATGTGTCTTTTCATTAAAGCTGTGTTTGCTGTAAGCAGCACTGAATGGGGGTTAGATTTTTTTTTTTTTTAACAAAATCTAATCTTGACAAACTTTGCTTTTAATGGAGTAGTTAGTCTATTTACATTTAACATGACTACTGAAATTTGGGGGTTTATCTCTTTCATCTCACAATTTGTTTTCCTTTTGATCTGTTTAATGCCCTCCTTTCTCTTCTTGCCAACTTTTTAATTCAGCTTTCCCCTCCATTGGCTTGTAGTCAAGGTGGCTTTTGATGGATTTCTTCACTGTAGTGTTACTAACTTTCCTTTTGTAGTTATAAAACAGCTTGGAGGAGAGACTCTCAAACTTCCACCTCTAATTTCAGCAGCTGTCAGTGGACTGTGTGTCTGCAATGATAATTACCATTGTGTTTGCCTAATGGGGGAATCCTCGATTTTTAAGAGTGAAAGGGGTCCTAGGTTGGAAATGTCTGAGAACTGATGCCCTAGATACCACAACACACCCTTGACTATCATTTCACAGAAATGAGAAATGTTACCATTTTGCCAATAATTCCAACACTTCATCCATCCTTCTGCCTGTGTTATCATCATACATCTCAATTATACATGTTTTTTTTTTAAATTTTTAAGTGCTTTCTTAATTTTTTTTTTTTTTTAAGATTTTATTTATCCATGAGAGACACAGAGAGAGAGGCAGAGACACAGGCAGAGGGAGAAGCAGGCTCCATGCAGGGAGCACAATGTGGGACTCAACCCCAGGATTCTGGGATCACTGAGCTACCCAGGTGTCCCAATTATAGATGTTTTAAACCCCACAAGAGGGGATCCCGGGGTGTCTCAGCGGTTTAGCACCTGCCTTAGGCCCAGGTCGTGATCCTGGAGTCCCATGATCGAGTCCTGCATCAGGTTCCCCAAAGGGAGCCTGCTTCTCCCTCTGCCTCTCTCTGTATCTCTCATGAATAAATAAATAAAATCTAAAAAAAATAAAATAAACCCCACAAGAAAGACATTGTTATTTTACACAGCCAATCTCCATTTCTATTTGTCCCTTCCCTTTGCCTGTCTGCATTTCTGTGTCTTCAGGTAAGATCATTTTCTTTCTGCCTGAAAACCCCATTAGTTCTTTTCAGTCCAGGTGTGCCAGCAATGAATTCCCTCAGTTTTGTTTATCTGAAATGTCTATATTTTTACTTCGCTTTTAAAAAGTGTTCTATTGTGAAATAATTTCAGGCTTACAGAAGAGGTGCAAGAATAGTACAAAGAATTCTCATATATCTTCCACCCAGATTCTTTAAATGCTAAATTTGCTTTATTATTTACTCTATCAATCTATCTATATATTTTCCCCAAACTGTTTAAGATTAAGTTACAGTTAAGATTAAGTTCTTTCTCCTAAGTATTTCAGTATTTATTTCCTAATTCTTGGGCAGGGAGCCTATGCTCATATATAACCACAATACAATCAGCAAAATCAAGAAGTTAACGTTGTTTAAATTTGTATCTGTAGCTGAGACCTCCCCTCTGTACTCGATTCACACTAACCCGTCTGCCCACTTGGGATCTCCACTCGCCTCCCTGATAGAGACCCCAAACCTACTGTGTCTAACACTGAGCTCCTCATCTTGCCCCACCAAGATTAATGCCAACTCCATCCTTCTAGTCACAAGGTCAAAACCCTTAGAGCCATCTTTAACTTCTGCTTCTCTTTCAGACTTCAGATCCAACAGATCAGGATATTCTGCTGGATTTATGGTCATACGTTATGTTAGCCAAGGGATGTGACTGGGAACTTATCATCTGACTGCTCTCCCAGTTTCCATCATTGTTCTCCAACTGTCTACTCTTAACGTGGCAGCCAAGGTGATCCTGAAAAAGCTTAAGTCAGATTATGTAAGTCCTCTGCTTAAACCCTATGATGGTCTCCCGTTTTATTAAAAGTAAAACCAAAGCCCTAACGTGGATCAACACTGCTCTATACGACCTCACCTCCTGTCAATGCTGCGATCTCAGCTCTCACTGCGCTCCACCTGGCCTGCACTCTGGCCTCCTTTCTGTTCCTAGAATTTGCCAAACATGCTCCCTCTTCAGGCTTTGTACAGGTGGTTCCCTTTTCCTAGAACTCTTTCTGCCCAGAAATTTGCATGGCTTGCTTCCTCATTTTCTTCAAGTTTTTGCTTAAATGTCATCTTGGTGGAGACTTTCCAGACCATTCCACTTAAAATTGCAACCTTCCAAGAACTCTCTATTGCTCTTATTCCACTTATATTATGGTTCCATTTTATTGCCCTAATGATCTCCTTTCCTCACCACCACTAGAATATAAGCTCCATGAAGGCAGAACTTGGGGGCTATTTTATTCACTGCTATACTCCCAGCAACTAGAATACTGCTTTGATTCTACTGGCACTGGTAAGTGTTCAACAAAATTGTGTAGAAGGAATAAATAAATAAATAAATGGAACTTAATATGCAAAAGAGCTGCTTAGGTTTGGGGAGAGACACCTGGCACATGGAGCAAACACAGAGTCCCACCTTCTTGATCCCTCTTTGCCCCTGAAACATCTCTTTAGAACCTCCGAGGAGCCCCAGAGCTGAGTGTAAAACAGTAGCCATATATTCACCCTGCACTAGCCCGACGGGCCTTGCACTCCTCACTCTACCCTGATGCTCCACCCACTGCAGACTCCTTCCAGTCCTACTCCTACCTTGTCCCTTGTCCTGGGCTCTCTCCCACCATCAGAGCTTTCTCTGGTCACCCCAGGCAGACACTTGTCCGTGGTGATTGCCATCTATACGATATTCCCCTGGTTGCCAAACTTAGATAGCTTTGTAACCTTCCTTTTGTCTTTAACGGTCTTCTAAGGATTCTAATGTTGTTTAACTTTCACTGTCTTATTCACTGCTGTATCCCCTAAGCCTAACCTATGGATCAACTTGTAGTGGGCATTCACTGAACACTTGTTCAACTTGTGAATAAACGTGAATAAAAGCAAACTTAAATTTAACGGACTTCAGACCATTAATAGCTGAAAGATATATTTGTAACACTTGGGGACAATCTATTTTTTCTCTCTTTAAAATCATATTTTACCATAAAACTCATTACCACTGCCACAATCAACATATAACATTATTTTTGAAGTTCCATCCCATGCAATAAGGCAGGACATAAAATATTTAAGAATTGGAAAAAATATCAAAGATAATCAGTTGTAGATAATAGGATAACATATCCAGAAAAATCAATTCAAAAAATGTTTAATGAGGGATCCCTGGGTGGCGCAGCGGTTTGGCGCCTGCCTTTGGCCCAGGGCGCGATCCTGGAGACCCGGGATCGAATCCCACATCGGGCTCCCGGTGCATGGAGCCTGCTTCTCCCTCCGCCTGTGTCTCTGCCTCTCTCTCTCTCAATCTGTGACTATCATAAATAAATAAAAAATTAAAAAAAAATGTTTAATGAAATGGCTAGATTTGTTATACTTAAAAAAATTCAATAGCATTCCTATGTACCAGCAACAATTAAAAAAAAAAAAAAGAAAAATTCCTTTCACAGTAGTCACAAGAAACACAAAATTACTATGAAAAATCTTTAAATATATTAGATCTATATAAAGAAACCTTGCAAGAGAAATAAGAATGGTGAAATAAATGGAATAGACTTTTCAAATTATTTTGAAAGATTTGATCCAATAGAAACTCCAATATTTTTTTATTTTTTCAAAAGTTCCAAAAGTTTACCTTGCAAAAGCACATAAAAACGTTCAAGTGAGAATAGTAAGGAATGTTTGGGAGTTCATTCGGTCTCCTCTTCTGAACATTTAAATATACTTCTTTGTATTTTATTTAGACTAGCTCCTCTAGGGATTTCAGTATGCTTCCTTAACTCGTCAGAATCTACTGTGAGTTAATGTTATACCACTTCACATATTAAGGACCTTAAAATGATACATATCATTATATCTGCATATAGTGTACGTACTGACATGTTTTACTAAAAATCAACTTCAGTTACACCCCCTTGTGCCTTTTGTGTTGTTGTTCTAATGTTCATCACATTTACGTATATATGTTTGTGTTATAAATCCAAAAAACATCTTATTATTGCTTTAGACTTTTACAAAATTTAAGAATAAAAATAAAAATAGTATTTTATATTCACCCACAAATTTCACATTTCCCATGCTCTTTATCCATCTGAGGACCCAAATTTCCACTGGTATCATTTTCTCTTCAGTATGAAGATCTTCCCTTGATATTTATTATGCTGACAGCAGTCTCAGCTTTTGCCGAGAAACAGTTATTTCTTCATATTTGATGGGTATTTTTACTGTGTATAGAATTCTAGGTCGACAGTCTTTTCTTTCAGTGTTTTGAAGATGTTCTTCCACTACCTCGTGGGCTAACCGGCTTCCGACTGTAACTCAGCCATCAGACTGATGACTGTTCCCTTTTCTTGTCTTTAGTATCCAGCAGCTTCACTATAATATAATAGATGTGATTTTCTCTGTATTTATCCTGCTTGAGGTCGGCCACGCTTCCTGGTTGCTGTGTGTGTGCATGCTGTAATCAAAACTGGAAGTTTTTCAGCCAACATTTCTTCAAATATGTTTTATGTCTCATTTTTCTCAGATTTTGGGACTGTGATTACCTGAATGTTAGGCAACTTGATCAGTGAAGCTCTGGTCCTGTTTTTTCAATCCCCCCACCCACTTTGTACTTTAGTTTGGATGATTTCTACTGACCTGTTTTCAAGATTGCTGATCCTTTCTTCTCTCATGCCAAATTGGCTATTAATCCCATCCAGTGAAATTTCAGTGGCAGGTTTAATCTTTTTCAGTCCTAAGATTTCACTTGGTTCTTTTTTATAGCTTCCATATCTTTAAGATACTCCACACCTCTTCATCCTTTCACTCATATTTTTCACATACATTCTTTCGATATATTTTTTCAGTTATTTTAAAGTGGTTGTCTTTTGTTTGAGCCTATTTCTATTGATTTTCACTTCAAGTAAGGGTCACAGGTTCTTGTGTGCTCATCTTCACATGTCTAGAAAGTTTTTATTTTATACTGGGCATTGTGGATGATAGGTTTTAGAGGCTGTGGGTCCTGCTGTCTCCTTCTGAAGAACTGAGTTTTGTCCCAGTAGGTAGTCAAATTACTGGCAGATCACCCTAATCTGGGGCAGGCCATTTTATACTTTCTTTCTTTTCTGCGCTTAATCCTAGGGAAAATGTCACAGATGTAGGCATTTCCTACTTCTCCTCCTAATGGGTGTTCCTTCTGGGGATTCAAATGAAAGTCCAAGGGGTTTACCAAGACTCCCTAACTTGATAAGGCTCAAGCTCTAAATGCTGCCTTTTCCACAGTAGGTGGCCGCTGAAATCAGCCTGAAACCTGTGACACCTGCCCTGTATGTGGGCAGTTCAGGAGATAGCCTAGAATTTGAAGAGCACTTATATGCAGGCTGGGGTTACTCCCTCCAAAGTTTTCTTCTTCCTGCAACTTCTATTTCAAGTTCTAGCCACTCTGGCATCCTTGAAATCCATCCCCCAATTCTTCAAACAAACATGCTGGCAGCTTCTTGTTTAACTTCTATTTGCTAGAACCCGATGGACTGGAAATCCCTCAAGCAAAAAGTCCTAAGATTTGGTTCTCACTCAGAGTTGTACCTTCTCTCAAGAATCAAAAACACTCCATTTTCTGGTTGTATTTGGTTGCTTTCTTGTGCCTTCAAATAACATTTTCTTTTTTTTTTTTTTAATCTTTTTTTTTTTTTTTTTTTTTTTTTTATGATAGTCACACGGAGAGAGAGAGAGGCAGAGACACAGGCAGCGGGAGAAGCAGGCTCCATGCACCGGAAGCCCGACGTGGGATTCGATCCCAGGTCTCCAGGATCGCGCCCCGGGCCAAAGGCAGGCGCTAAACCGCTGCACCACCCAGGGATCCCTCAAACAACATTTTCAAAATATTTTGTCCAGAACTTATATCTGTTATTGGTGAGAATGTTATTCTGATACAAGCTACTTGGTTATTACTAAAAGCCAGAACTCTAACTCAGAATGTTTAGGTTTTTGTTTTTGTTTTTTAAGATTTTATTTATTTATTCATGAGAGACACACACACAGAGAAGGCAGAGACACAGGCAGAGGGAGAAGCAGGCTCCATGCAGGGAGTGCGACTCGATCCCCGGACTCCAGGATCACGCCCTGGGCCAAAGGTAGATGCTCAACCGCTGAGCCACCCAGGCATCTCTGTTTGGGGTTTTTAAAAAAGATTTATATTGGAGAGAGACAGTATGTGCATGTGCAAGCAAGGGAGAGGGAGAGAGAAAATCTCGAGCAGACTCCCTGCTGAGCATGTGGCTGGATCCCACGACCCTGGGATCATGACCTGAGCTGAAATCAAGAGTTAGACACTTAACCAACTGAGCCACACAGGCACCCCTCAGAATGTCTTTGAAAAAGAAAAATGATGGGAGTGAATTTTGTTCTTATACATATTAATACTGATGATAAAGATACAGAAATTAAAACATTGTGGCAATTGTGCAAGAGTGCATAGGTTAATAAATACAACAGATATTCCTGAAAGAGACTTTGTTATATACTAAAATTTAATATATAATAAATGAAGCAAAACAAACAAATAGGAAAAGACTATTTGAAGAACAGTTTTGGGAAAACTAATGTTTGAAAAGAGTGTCACTTCATATCATTTCATTAAATTCAGGAATCAAAGAGTTAAATATAAAAATACAAACCCACATACTAGAATAAAATGTGTGTGAATATTTAACTTATTGCTGTTTTGGTGTTTGTGGATAAACTACTGAACCTCTCTCATTAGTTTCTTTCTCAAATGCAAGAAGATAATAAAAAAAATACCCACCTCACAGGGTTCTTGTGATTAAATAAAGCCACTTAGCCCATTGCCTGACACATAATCACCCCTCAATAAATGTTAGCTGTTGCTGTTGTTGTTACTATAATTATTATTATTTAATAATTATGGGGAAGGAATCTCTTTCATAAAAATAATAGAGAAGTTATTAGAAGATTGATAGATTTGATTATATGAAAATAATCACTTTTATATATTAAAAAACATAAAAGGCAAGGAACAATGGGGAAAATGTTTGCAAACATGACAAAGAATTAATATTCTTAATATATAAAGGGCATTTAAAAATCAATAAGCAAAGCACTAATATCCCAGCAGAAAATAAAGGATTGAATAAACATTTCTGAGAAGAAATAAACATATTTTAAAAGTTCAACTGTGCTATTAATCAAATAAATGCAAATGAAAGTAATCTGAGAAAGTGGTCTTGTTCCTGTTTTGTTGTTTTTTAGGGACCAGACACATTTAGTATATTAAGAAGGATACTCTCAGACTCTGGTGAAGGAATTGGTAAAAATATGTGGAAAACTACTGCTATGTTTCCAGAGTCAATAAAATCATACCCTATGTTCAATACTTCCTCATTTCAGTAATCTATTTTGAGGGAATACCAGACTTCTCTGTTGTTGTTGTTTTTTTTTTTTCTAATTCCTAAAATAAAAATTAAGGGGCATCTGAGTGGTTCGGTTGGTAGAGTGCCTTCAGCTCAGGTCATGATCCCAGGGTCCTGGGATCGAGCCCTGAGTCAGGCCCCCTGCTCAACAGGGAGCCTGCTTCTCCCTCTCCTGCTTCCCCTGCTTGTGTTCTCTCTCTCTCTGTCAAATAAGTAAATAAAATATGTTTTTTAAATTAAAAAAGAAAAAGAAAAAAAAATAAATAAAAAAGAAAAAGAAGTAAAAAAAATAAAATTAAGAAAGAAAAGAAATTAAATACTCATATCAAGAAACTAAAAGAAGAATGTCAGAAAAATCCAAAGTAGATGAAGGGAATTCTGTAGAAGAATGTTTTAAATTTTCCAAGTGGCCAAAGTTTCTTGCAGGTCTTCTTATTGTAAATTCTACTTTCATTGTCTTCTAGTCAGAGAAAGGGGTGCTATGTGATCTCTGCCTTTCGACTTTGAGATTTTTTTTGCGGTCAATTTACCTAACTTTTTATAAATGTACTATAGGTACTGAAAAATTAAATATTCCATTTGGTGGGTATAAAATTCTATATATTTATATACCACACAAGTTTATTCATTGTTATCTGATTATTTCACATTCTTATTTATTTTGTGACTGTTGATATGTTAAATTCTGAAATATGTTAATATCTTCAGCTATATGATTTTAAATTCTTGTATGTCTAATAGCTTTTGCTTTATATAGTTTTATAAAATGTTTTCAAGTACATTAAGTTACATGATTATTATGCCTTCTGGGTGGAGTGAACTTTGTAATGGTATAAACTGACTATTCTTTCTAATATTTTCTAACTTGGAATTTCTAATCCGCAAATATGAATACTGCCAATTCTGCTTCTTTTGGATTGTGTTTGCTCACTACATACGGCCCATTGCTCATTTTAAATTTTCCTATGTTGTTTCATTTCAGATGTTTCTCCTGTAAACAGCATAAAACTAGCCCTTTTTTCCGTCAGGTTGTAGTGGGTCTGGAATCTGTTGTTTAAAAAGGAATTGTTTTATTGCATGAATATTTATTATATTCACTGCCTCTAGTTTTATAGTTTTTGTTTTTCCTTTCCTGACCTTTGTCGATCTGATCATCTTTTCTTCCCTCTGAATGCAAAGTTCCAACTTCTATTTTCCTCTAGTCTAATGAGTCCTGTTTTTTTCTAAATTGAGAGATAATATACTAGTTAATTTTATGTATACAACTTGAAGAATTTGTACATATGCATATATTGTGTAACCACTACTCAGATGGAGACCCAGAAATATCCTACTACACCAAAAGGCAGCCCTTCCCATCTACACATTCCTCAAGGCAATGCTATTACTCTGATCCTTAATACTAGTCTTCCCTGTTCTGGAATTTCATATAAATGATATGTATTCTTTTACATCTGACTTCTTTGACAAAATTCTTTAGGATTCATCCATTTGGCGGCACAAAGCAATAACTGATCCTTTTTTTCTGTGTAATATTCTGTTATGTGTTTATATCACAAATTACCCATTATTCTGTTGATGGACATTTCCTCCCAAGTTTGGACTATTTTTTTAAAAGAGTTTATTTATTTATTCATGAGACACACACACACACAGAGGTACAGACACAGGCAGAGGGAGAAGCAGGTTCCCTGCAGGGAGCCTGACCTGGGACTCGATCCTGGGTCTCTAGGACCACACCCAGGGCTGAAGGCTGCACTAAACCACTGAGCCACCTGGGCTGAGTTTGGGCTATTTTTAATAAAAATTAAAACTGCTACATAAATTTAGGTACATGTCTCTTCATGGAGATTTCCTTTGGGTCTATACCTAGTACTGGAATTGCTAGGTCACAGAATAAGGATATATCTAAGTTTAATGGGAAGTGACAGTTTTTTCAAAGTAACCGCACTCCCACCGGCAAGGTATGGGAGGGTTACAGCTGCTCCACATTCATGTTAACACTTAGTATTCTCAGTTTTTAAAATTTTAGTCATTCTGGTGGGTGTATAATGGTGACTTGCTGCAGTTTTGTATATTACCCCAATAAGTAATGATATAGGCATCTTTTTTATATGCTCGTCAACCATTTGGAAATGCTCTTTAATAAAACATCTGTTCAAATCTTCTGAACACTTTTTTTTTTAAGATTTTATTTATTTGAGGGAGAGAGAGCACATGAGTGAGCACAAGCGATGGGGGCGGGGCGGGGGAAGGAATCAAGCAGATTCCACGCTGAGCATGGAACCTGATCTGATGCAGGGCTCAATTTCATGACCCTGAGATCATGATCTGAGCTGAAATCAAGAGCCAGACAATTAATGGACTTTGCCACCCAGGTGCCACTTTTGAACACTTTTTAAAATTAGGTTATTTGACTTTTTCTTACTGATTTGTAGGAGCTCTTTATACATTTTTTTTTAAAGATTTTTTATTTTTTTTTTAATTATTTATTTATTTATTTATTTATGATAGTCACACAGAGAGAGAGAGAGAGGCAGAGACACAGGCAGAGGGAGAAGCAGGCTCCATGCACCGGGAGCCCGACGTGGGATTCAATCCCGGGTCTCCAGGATCGCGCCCCGGGCCAAAGGCAGGCGCCAAACCGCTGCGCCACCCAGGGATCCCTCTTTATACATTCTAAATATGAGACCTCTGTTGAATACATATATCATGAGTAACTTTTTCCAGAAATATTGTTTGTCCTCTCGCTCCGTTATTGCTTCATGAACAGAAGTTTTTACTTTTTTTATTATTATTATTTACTTATTCATGAGAGACACAGAGGGAGAGAGCCAGAGACACAGGCAGAGGGAGAGGGAAAAGCAGGCTCCATGCAGGGCGCCCGATGTGGGACTCGATCCCGGACCCTGGGATCAGGTCCTGAGTCAAAGTCAAACACTCAACCGCTGAGCCACCCAGGCATCCCAGAAGTTTTTACTTTTGATGTAGCCCCTTTTTTTTTTTCTTTATATGGTAGTAGGTTTCACAGCCTAAATAAGAAATCTTTTCTTACCTAAAGAATATGAAGATACTCTTCTGTGTTTTTCTAGAAACTTCACAGATTTACCTTTATTATTTATGTATATTGTGAGGTAAGAGTCAAAGTTGATTTTTTCACATGGCTATCTGGTTATTCCAAAACCATTTTTTTGGAGCAATGGCACATTTTGTTAACTTATTTATCCATCAACATATATAGCAGAGAGCCTACTAAATCAGACACTGTGTTGGAGCTGAAGACCAATCAGTAAACAAGAAAGATAGCATTCTTGCCCTCATGGAATCTAGTGAGCAGTTTAACAAGTTGGCTATGTCAACTCTTAATTTCAGAAGATTCTTGGTCTGAGGAAACAGCTGATCTAGCTGTTTGTGTCCAGAATCTAGCCAGGATCTAGCCACCTGATTGCACTAAATTAATTAAACTCCATGTTCTGCTTCAATTTTTCCAAATATCCTACAGACTGATGATGTTTAAGGGAAGGAAAATGGAGAACACCCACTGCTTTTGATATTTTTCTGATCATGAAAGTAATATTCCAAAACTGAAAACAACTGTTTTAACAGAAAAACTGAAAGAGAAAACTGTTTCAGAGAAAAACTGAAAGAAGCCAAATGAGAAAAATCACCTGCAGCCTGTCATCCAAAAACAATTACTGTTGATTTGTTGGACATAAAATGAAATCACATCATAGCCAGAGATTTTAGTTATGTATAATACAGTAAAAATTTTGTATAATCAAAATTGCTCTTGAAATCCCTTTTTAAAGGAGACTTCCAGCTGGACACATGGCAGTTTGAACACCTCGCTCTGATTTTTATTTTAACTCATTCTATATTAACATGCTAAAAAGGATTCATGCCCAGGGACCTTCCAATTAGTTTTTTCACAGCCTCTGTCTTAAATGTTAGACAGCAAAAGACTGCCAGACATTTTTCTTTTTTTGACTGCCAGACATTTAAAGGAAATCTCAAAAATAAAAATCAGAGCCCTGAAAACATAATAAAAAAAGAACTGAGTGGAAACAAATTATTTAGACAACAGGAAAAAATAATAATATTCTCAGGGAAAAAAAAGAGATGCTGCATCCAAGAAACAAGAACAGAATGCCAGAAAAAAGAACACTCAGAGAAAAAAGAAGTCACTTAAAGATCTGAGAAAAAAAATCTTTTCACAAGAGAAATATTGGAAGATAAAATTATTACAAGATAAAATATTGGAAGGAACTGTCCACAAAGTAGAGCAAAAAAATCAAAATGATGGAAAACAGGAAATAAAAAGTTTAAAAAATATATTTGAGAATCAACCAGGACATCTAACATCCAACAGGAATTCTTGGAAAACAAAAGAGAACACAAAGGAGAGAAAATGATTAAAGAAAGAATATAGGAACATGCCACAGAGCTAAAGGATATGAGTTTTCTAATGAAAGGATCAACAAATGATGAACACAGTGAATGGAAGAAAACCTCCCTAATGCACAGGGAAAATTTCAGTGAAATTTCAGAATATATAGAATAATGATAAGAAGTAAGGCACCTGGGTGGCTCAGCAGATTAATAAGCATCTGTCTTCAGCTCAGATCATGACCTCTGGGTCCTGGGATCAAGCCACGTTATCGGGCTCCCCGCTCAGGGAGGAGTCTTCCTCCTCTCTCAAATAAATAAATAAAATCTTTAAAACAAACAAACAAACAAACAAACAAAAAAACCAAAAAAAGAAGTAAACCTTTCAGGGGCACCTGGGTGGCTCAGTGAGTTAAACATCTGCCTTCAGCTCAGGTCATGATCCCAGGGTCCTGGGATTGAGCCCCACATTGGGCTCCCTGCTTAGCAGCGAGTCAGCTTCTCCCTCTCCCACTGCTCCTCCCCGTAATTCATGCTCATTTTCTCTCTCAAATAAATAAAATCTTAAAAAAGAAAAGAAAAGAAAAGAAAAGAATTAAACACTTCAGAGGGAAACAGTTCACAAAGAAAGGATCAGGGATCTGAACGGCATCAGACTTCTCAGCATCAACACTGGAAGGTTAGAAGACAATAGAAGGTACCCACCCTCAAAATTCTGATGCAACATTATTTCCAATCTAGAATTCTAAATCTAGCCAATCTAAAAATGGAAAGTGAGGGTAAAATTATGAACATTTTCAGAAATGGTTGGTCTAAAAATGTTTACTCTCCCACTCCCCCTCCCACCTCACCTGCTTCTTAGGAAGCTTCTGAAGGATTTGTTCTACCAAACCAAAAAAGCAATCCAAGAAAGAACACAGAGAAACCAGACGAGGAAACTGATCAAAGGGAGAGATAAAGGGACTACCCAAAATAATGGCAGAGGATGACAGCTACACAGCAGGTCTTTAGAGCAAAAAGTTCAGACTAGAGCAGGAGAGCAAATGGCACCAAGAAAAAAATAAGTCACCTGATGTCTTCGGTGATACCAGGGGGAATTTTACAGCTCCAGCCGAAATTCTGAGGATTATTTAGTGATTAGTACACAAAATACTCAGCAACCTGCCCCACCACAGAAATAGTTCTGGGGGGATCCCTGGGTGGCGCAGCGGTTTGGCGCCTGCCTTTGGCCCAGGGCGCGATCCTGGAGACCCGGGATCGAATCCCACATCAGGTTCCCGGTGCATGGAGCCTGCTTCTCCCTCCGCCTGTGTCTCTGCCTCTCTCTCTCTCTCTCTCTGTGACTATCATAAATAAATAAAAAATTAAAAAAAAAATTAAAAAAAAAGAAATAGTTCTGGGATCTCTTAATAAATATTTTTATGATATATTAATAAAAACTCTTAATAAATATTTTCTTAAAAAAAAGATTTTATTTATTCATAAGAGAGACAGAGACAGTGAGAGAGAGAGAGAGAGAGAGAGAGAGGCAGAGACACAGGCAGAGAGAGAAGCAGGCCCCATGCAGGAAGCCGGATGCAGGACTCGATCCCAGGACTCCAGGATCACACCCTGGGCCGAAAGCAGGCGCCAAACCGCTGAGCTGCCCAGGGATCCCCTAATAAATATTTTCTTAACATGATGGGAGGCTGGGGATATGCAGACAGACAGATTTACGTGCGTTAGTGTCACTATCCAAAGCTGACATCATGTTTAACAGGGAAACATAAATGCATGTTATTTAGAGCCAAGAATAGGACACAGATATTTACAAAGCATCACATTTTTTACCACTTTTCTAGAGGCATAAACTGATGCCACTGGACAAGAAAAGACAGAAACACTGTAAAAAATAGGTAAAATGTGATTTCCCAATATGTGTTTTTACCTGGAAAAATGATACACCAGAAAAACTAATATGAATCAACTAAAAAAAGAAAAAACATCTTTTATAAATCATATAGTTTCATATTGACATTGAAAATTAGTACAACTGACTCTGAACAACATGAGTTTGAACTGCGTGGGTCCACTTACATGCAGTTTTTCGGTCCGGTACTGGAAATGTAATTTCTCTTCCTTATGATTTCCTTAATAACATTTTCTTTTTTCTAGTTTATTATTATAAGAATATAGTATATAATATATACAACACATAAAATATGTATTAATCAACTGTTTATGTCATCAGTATGGCTTCTAATCAACAGTAGGCTATTAGTGAGGTTTTGGGGTAGTCAAAAGTTATACAGATTTTCAACTGCACAGGATGGGGGGGGGGTGATACCCCTAAGGCCCACACTGATCAAGGGCCAACTATATATGAAAATCACTTTTAAATTTAAAGGCCAAGTGCACCTGGGTGGCTCAGCTGGTTAAGCATCTGACTCTTTGATTTCAGCTAAAGCCATGACCTCATGGTCATGAGATCAAGCCCCACATCAGGCTCTGCACTCAGCAGGGAGTCTGCTTGAGATTCTCTCTCTCCATCTCCTTTTGCCTCTTCCCCTGGGCATTCACGTATTCTCCCTCTCTCTCCCTCTCTCTCTCAAAAATAAATAATCTTCAAAAAAAATAAAAATAAATTTAAGGGCTGGATAGAAGATATAATGAAAGAACAGATACGACACTAAACAAGCAATAAAAGACAAAATATCAGAACATAAATTTAAAAGTAAATGGGCAAGATCTATATAAAGATAATGGGGGATATTAAAGAAACCTTGAATAACTGGAAAGGATTACCTTATTCTTATACAGGAAGTGTCAATATTATAAAGATTTCATCTGTCCTAAACAAATCTATAAATGTAATGTGATTCTAATACTTAAAACATCAACAGTCTTATGTCTCTTTTCTAACTAGTCAAGCTAATTTTGAAAATTTTACAGAAAGTAATAATAGCAGTCAAAAAAAATTCTGAATAATGGAAAAGACAATGTGGGAAGATTAACCCTAAGAGATAATAAAACATATTCTAAGATAATGTGGCACTGGTACACAGAGAGATCAATCAGAGTAGATGCAAAGGAATCAAACAGAAACTCTACAATTGTAAAATGTTTAAGAACTCAATAGATAGTTTAACAGCAAATTGGACGCAGCAGAAGAGAGGATTAGTTAACTAGAAGATAGGTCAGTAAAGAGAAAGAAGAGGAAATGGATGGACAACACAGAATAGAGCATAAAAGACATACAGAACGTGGAGAAAACGCCCTAACATAATTATAACTGGAGTCCAAGAAAGAGAACTGAAGAAGAGCAAGGCAGAAGCCATATTTAAAGATATAATGGTCAATAATTTTATAAAGCTAACAAAAGGCAATCAAGCCACATATTCAAAGGCTCTATAAAACTCAAGCAGGATAACTATAAAGAAAACCATCTTAGGCAAATCACAGTAAAACTGCTTTAAAAATAAAAAGAAAAATCTTAAAAGCGGCTAGGGAAGAAAAAGACATATTACCTTCAAAGGAGCAATAATGAGACTGATAAATAACAATGGGAGCCAGAAAATAACACAATAACGTCTTCACAGTGCTGAAAGAAAACAGCTGCCAATCTAGAATTCTGTACCAGCAAGAACATATTTCAAAAGAAAGAATTAGAAAATCACCAGTCAGCAATCCTCATAATAATTGATCTGAGGCAACTAATATGAAGATTCAGCAATCCTCACAAGAACTGATTAAAAATCATTAATGGGTGGCAAAAAGAGTAGACGCAAGTTGATGAAAAATAGGATGTTTACATGATCTCAAACTATCTCCCCAAAAGATACTTATTAATTACAAAGGGGAAAAATAGTAAATTTATAGTAGAGGAACATTGGGAGGCACACAACCTACACCAGCAGAGCAAAATGAAAGCAACACCAGCGGGACAGACCGATGTCGCACACCACCTACCATGATGCAATGAGAACACCACGGTATATCACTGCAGTGGTATTCCCACTCGGAAGTGCATGAACTAAATCTAGCCATCAGGACACACCAGAAATGCAAACCAATGTACAGGGTACAAGACTGTCCTATCTCCTACAAGAATGTCAGGACGAAGCTTTTCATGTTTCAAGTCAGAGGAGGCTAAGGAGACAACGGGAGTCATAAGCAACTCATGATTATGGCCTGGATGGCGAACCAGGAAAGAAATTTCTTTTTTTACTGCAAACGACATTATAATAAGACAACTGACTCTATTTTGAACAAAGTGCATTGATTCTAATTCTATATTCTAATATAGAACTTTATCAAACTATTTTCCTGATTCTAATACATGCACACACATGTGCATAGGAAGGGAGAGAGAGGCCAAGAGAGGGAAGGAAGGAAGGAGGGAGGGTGAGAGAAGTGGGCAGAAAGAGTATATTTAGTGAAGTAAATCTTAACATTTGAGGAATCTGGGTGAAAGGTATATGGGAACTCATTGTGCTACTATTGCAATTTATTTAAAAATATTAAGGAGGGGGGATCCCTGGGTGGCTCAGCGGTTTAGCGCCTGCCTTTGGCCCAGGGCGCGATCCTGGAGTCCTGGGATCGAGTCCCGCGTCGGGCTCCCGGCGTGGAGCCTGCTTCTCCCTCCTCCTGTGTCTCTGCCTCTCTCTCTCTCTCTCTCTCTATGTCTATCATAAATAAATAAATAAATCTTTAAAAAAATATTAAGGAGGGACAACTGGGTGACGCGGTCAGTTGAGTGACCAACTCTTAATTTTGGCTCAGGTCATGATCTCAGGGTCGTGAGATCAAGCCCCATGACAGGCTCCACACTCAGCACAGCGTCTGCTTGACACTCTCTCCCTCTGCCCCTCCCCCTGCTCACACATGCTTTCTCTCTAATAAATAAACTCTTTAAAAAAATAATTTCAAAATTAGAAAGCCTTTTTAAAAATGAAGAGAAATGAAGTCATTTTTATTTTATTTTATTTTATTTATTTTTATTTATGATAGTCACAGAGAGAGAGAGAGAGAGGCAGAGACATAGGCAGAGGGAGAAGCAGGCTCCATGCACCGGGAGCCCGGCGTGGGATTCAATCCCGGGTCTCCAGGATTGCGCCCTGGGCCAAAGGCAGGCGCCAAACCGCTGCGCCACCCAGGGATCCCATGAAGTCATTTTTAGACATAAAATCAGAGCAATCATCACTAGCACACCGACACTAAATGAAACACTCAAGGAATTCTTCAGACAGAAGAAAATGATCCTAGACAGAAGGCGGAAATGTAGGAAAGGGGGTGCCTGTGTGGCTTAGTCAGTTAAGCATCTGCTTTGGCTCAGGTCATGATCCCAGAGTCTTGGGATTGAGCCCTGAGTCAGGCTCTCTGCTCAGTAAAGAGTCTGCTTCTCGCTCTCCCTCTGCCCAACCCCTGCTTTGCTGTTTCTTTCTCTCCCTCAAATACATAAATAGAATCTTAAAAAAAAAAAAAAAAAGAAATTCAAGAAGTTATGAGGAACAAAGGAAAAAACAAATACAAATAAATATTGATTGTATAAAACAACCCTAACTATATAGTACTAAATAAATCTATATAGTACTAAATAAATATATAGTACTGAATAAATCTATATAGTACTAAACTACAAAAAAATCCCACAACACAAGAGGGAGGAAGAGAGTAAACGGAAGTGTTGTAAGGGGCATGTTGGGAAGCAGTAAAGATCCTCACTGATATGAGACTTCAAATCTCATATCTTCATCAGGAAAATATAGAAAATATGAACAGGATTACTATTACTATTACTAGTAATGAAATTGAATCAATAATCAAAAAACTCTCAACAAACAAGGTCCATGACCAGATGGCTTCACAGGTAAATTCTACCAAACACGTTAAGAGTTAACATTTATCATTCTCAAACTGTCCAAAAAACTCAAGAAGAAGAAATGCTTCCATGCTCACTCTATGAAACCAGCATTACCCTGATACCTAAACTAGACGAAGACACTACAAAACAAAATAAAACCACCACCAACAAAACCCCCACATAAGCCAATATCCCTGATGAACATAGGTGCAAATACCTGCAAAACTGAATTCAGCAATATGTTAAGAGTATCATAATCCATAACCATGCGGAATTTAATCCAGGGATGCAAGCATGGTTCAATATCCACAAATCAATCAACACAACATATCACATCAACAAAATGAAGGATAAAAATCGGGTCATCGGGCAGCCCGGGGGGCTCAGCGGTTTAGCCCCCGCCTTCGGCCCAGGACATGATCCTGGAGGTCCTGGATAAAGTCCTACATCGGGCTCCCTGCATGGGGCCTGCTTCTCCCTCTGCCTGTGTCTCTGCCTCTGTGTGTGTGTGTGTGTGTGTGTCTCATGAATAAGTAAACAAAATCTTTAAAAAAATTAGGTTATCTGGGGCGCCTGCGTGGCTCAGATGGCTAAGTGTCCGACTCTGATTTCAGCTCAGGTCATGATGTCAGGGTTGTGAGAGCAAGTCTCACGTTGGGCTCTACCCTCAGCGAAGAGTCTGCTGGAGATTCTTCTCTTTCTTTCCCTCTCCCTCTGGTCCTCCCCTCACTCTCTTTCTCCCTCTCTCTGAAATAAGTCTTTTTTAAAAAATCAGATCATCTCAGTTGATGCAGAAAAAGCACTTGAAAAATTCAGCATCCATTTATGATAAAAACTCTCAACTAAGTAGGTAGGGAATGTACCTCAACATAATAAAAGCCCTATATTACAAACACCTACAACAAATACCATATTCAATAGTGAAAAGTTAAAAGTTTTTCCTCTAAGATCAAGAATAAGACAAGGATGTCCACTCTTGCTTCTTTTAGTCAATACAGAATTGGAAGTCCTAACCCCAGCAATCAGGCTAGGCAAGGGAAAGAAATGGACAACATCCACGTTGGTAGGGAGGAAGTAGAACTGTCACTATTTGTAGATGACATGACACTACGTACGGAAAACCCTAAAGCCTCTGTCCAGAAATTATCAGAATAAATGAATTCCGTAAAGCTGCAGGATATAAAATCAATATACAGAATCTGTTGTGTTTCTATATATCAATAACTACCAGAAAGAGAAATTAAGAAAACAATCCCATTTATAATTGCATCCAAAAGAATAAATGATCTAGGAATATATTAAACCGAGAAGGTGAAAGACCTATACTCTGAAAACTATGACACTGATAAAAGAAATTGAAGACAACACAAATAAATAGAAAGATACACCATGTTCACGGATTGGAAGAATTAAGAATTAATATCGTTAAGGGGGCACCTAGGTGGCTCAGTCAGTTAAGTGTCTGCCTTCGACTCAGGTCATGATCTCCGGATCCTGGGATCAAGCCCTGCATTGGGCTCCCTGCTCAGCGGGGAGTCTGCTTCTCCCTCTCCCTCTTCCACTAACCCCACTTGTGCTCTTTTTCTCTCTCTCAAACAAATGAATATCCTTTTTTTAAAAAAAAGAATATTGTTAAAATATCCATAGTACCCAAAGCAATCTACAGATTCAATACAATTCCTATCAAAACACCAGTTTGTATTTTTCACAGAACTAGAACAAATAATCCTAAAATTTGTATGGAACCACAGAAAGGCCCTAAATAGCTAAAGTGATCTTGAGAAAGAATACGTTGGAGAATATATTATGATCCTAGATTTCAAACTACACTACAAAGCTACAATAATCAACAGAATGGGACTTGCACAAAAACAGATGCAAAGATTAACGGAACAGAACAAAGATCCTGGAAATAAGCCCAATATAAATGGTCAATTAGTCTACAATCAAGAAGATAAGAATATACAATTGGGAAAAGGTAGTCTTCAATAAATGGTACTGAGAAAACTGGACACCTACATGTAAAAAGATGAAACTTTTTTTGTTTTTTAATAAAATGCATCTCCCATTTTTTTTTAGATTTTATTTATTTATTTATTCATGAGATATCAGAGAGAGAGAGAGAGAGAGAGAGAGAGGCAGAGACACAGGCAGAGGGAGAAGCAGGCTCCATACAGGGAGACCGATGTGGGACTAGATCCCAGGTCTCCAGGATCATGCCCTGGGCTTAAGGCAGGCACTAAACCACTGAGCCACCTGGGCTGCCCAAGATGAAACTTTCTTACACCATAAACAAAAATTAGTTCAAAACGGATTAAAGATTTAAATTAAGACCTGAAACCATAAAGTTCCCAGAAGAAAACATGGAGTAAGTTCTTTGACATTGGTCTTAGCAATATTCTTCTATATCTGTCTCCTCAGAGAAGGACAACAAAAGTAGAAAAAACAAATGGCACTATGTCAAACTGAAAAGATTTTACACAGCGAACGAAACCATCAAAGAAACAAAAAGACAACCTACTGAATGGGAGAAGATATTTGCAGATGATATATCCAATATAAACATACAAATAATTTATATAAATCAGTATAAAAATCAATCCAATTTTTAAAAATGAGCAGAGAACCTAAAAATAGACATTTTTTCAAAGAAGACATACAGATGGCCAACAGGCACATAAAAAGATGCTCAACATCACTAACCACCTAAGAAATGCAAATCAAAACCATAATAAAATATCACCTCACACCAGAAGGGCTGTTATCAAAAAGACATGAACTAATAAGTGTTGGCAAAGATACAGAGAAAATGGAACCCTCTTGCACTGTTGGTGGGAATGTAAATTGGTGCAACCACTATGGAAAACAGTATGGAGGTTCCTCAAAACATTGAAAATAAAACTATCCTACAATCTAGCAATTCCACTTCTAGGTGTTTATCCAAAGAAAATGAAAACTCTAATTCAAAAAGATATATACGCTCCTATGTTCACCACAGCATTATCTATAATAGCCAAGATCTAAGGGAAGTTAAGTGTCTACCAAAAGATGAATGGATAAAGAAAATGTGGTATATGTACAATAGGATATTTAAAAAAACGAATGAAATCTTGCCATTTACAATAACATGGACAGACCTAGAGGATGTTAGACTAAGTGAAATAAGTTAGACAAAGACAAATACCGTTTGATTTCATTTATATATGGAATCTAAAAAATAAAGCATTAATAAACTAATAGAAACAGAACTGACGGCTGCCAGAGGGAAGGGTTGGGGGAGAGGTGAACAGAACAGGAGAAGGGATTAAGATGTACAACCTTCCAGTTATAAAATAAATAAGACATAGGGATATAATAATGTACGGCATAGGGAATACAGTCATAATACTGCAACAACTTTGTTGGTTTTTTTTTTTAAGATTTTATTTATTTATTTATTCATAAGAGACAGAGAGAGAGGGACAGAGACACAGACAGAGGGAGAAGCAGGCTCCATGCGGGGAGCCTGACATGGGACTCGATCCCGGGTCTCCAAGATCACACCCTGGGCCGAAGGCAAACGCTAAACCGCTGAGCCACCCGGGCTGCCCACTACAACAATGTTGTATGTGACAGATAGTAACTAGACTTATTCTGGCAACCATTTCATAATGTACATAAATGCTAAGTCACTATGTTGTACACCTGAAACTAATACAATATTTTATGTCAATTATTCTTCAATTAAAATTCAAAACTGAAGGGGCGCTTGGCTGGCTCAATCAAAAGAGCATGACTCTTGATCTCAGGGTTGTGAGTTTGAGCTCTGCGTTGGGTGTAGAGATTATTTAAAAATAAAAAATCTTTACAAAAAATCAAAGCTGAGAAATTTATTATGTGTTAATATGAATAACATTTTTATTTTAAAAAACATAACCAGGGGCTCCTTGGTGGCACAGCAGGTTAAGCGTCTGACTCTCGGTTTCAGCTCAAGTCATGATCTCATGTGTCCTGAGACTGACACTGACATCAGGCTCCATGTTCAGTGGGGAGTCTGCTTGAAGATTCTCGCCCTCTGCCCCTCTCCCCACTTGCATGCACACTCACACTCTCTCTCTTTCAAATAACCTTAAAAAAAAAAAAAAACTAGTTTCCAGAACAAAAAATGGCTAGTGAGGAGAGTAGCACAATTTAGCTTTTCTGCAAATCTCTTTTGCATCTGGCTTAATAGAAGACAACTGGATGCTCATATCTGCTTCTGCATTCCATCTGTTGCGATATGTTGGTTTGGTTAAAGCAAACGAAGAAAATACAGTCTAATACAAATATACAGTACAAAAAGAGAGGAGTCTTTTAAGAGCTTTCTCAGATAACTGTGGATATTGTTCTGTGATACTACACCAAAACTCCACAAGCGGCAGTTTCTTAAGGATCAGTTGCAATGTGGTACCTGAAATCATTTCAAGAAACTTTCATATCCTGTTCCATTAAAATCCATTGGTCTATCTTGCACTTTGGACATTTTACTCACTGTGTAATTTTATAAAATCATGTGTTGACCTTTCAGGAAATACTGGTTCACTAAGTTATGCAGAGCTTCCAAATGTTGACATACTTTGTATACGCTATCAAAACAGCACGCTCATTAGCATCACCATGGTCTCATCAGAATTCTTTTAACTACGGGGAAACTGCCTAGTTCACGGTGGTGGATACATGTTTTTCCAAAATTCTAATTTCATTTGAAGGTTCAACTTTTATTATTGACAACAAATATCGTCGGTATGTTTTCCACAAAACAACAGGCTCACTTTATTCATTTTTTGAGAAAATGTCTTCTAAATACTAAAGTCTGACTTTATCACAGTTCCTGTCATTCCCTCAAGTAAAAATGATATCCAAGAGAAAAGCAGCCAGTTCAGCTCATAACTCAACCAATCACACAAGAACTTCTCCTCAGGTAACCACTCTGCTGCGTACACAGAAGGGCTTTATGCTGATTTCCTATTTTGTCACATGAACATTACAAAGATGCATACTCAAGTGGCAAGTTTTAATAAAATTAATCATTTTTACTCTTTTATCAAGGACGATCTTCAATGAAATGGCTTTAAAAAAAAAAAAAAAAAGCCGCAAGTGCACAGCAATAAAAACTACAGCGAGAGGCCAGCAGGTTTACCCACCATTACTTCTGCACTGTCACTGCAGATGTCAACACAGTGACATGGGGAAATCATGTCTTATTGCTGGCTATGAAAGTCATTTTCGGGACACCTGAGTGGCTCAGTGGCTGAGAGTCTGTCTTCGGCTCAGGGTGTAATCCTGGGATCCCGAGATTCAGTCCCACATCGTGCTCTTTGCATGGAGCCTGCTTCTCCCTGTCTGTGTCTGTGTCTCTCATGATTAAATAAATAACATCTTTAAAAAAGAAATAAAAAAGAAAGAAAGAAAATCACTTTGATCTGACTCCCTGTGAGGGTGTCAGGGAGCCCTGGGGGTCTATCAAAAACTTTGAAAACTGCTAAACTGATCCAAGGACAGAAAGATCTGCAAAGATGGCTCAAACTTTTTTCAACTCCTCAGTAAGAGAAATGTTGATAATAATATTAGTTTGTAACTTAAAAACCATTTTTCTTTATTAGAAACAATAAAAGATAACCATTATCAAACGTCAGAATCCAGTTTTTCACTGTAATATATAAATGCAAAATAAAGAGATGTTAAGGAAAACCCTGTAATATTCAGCTTGAATTGTGTATATGTACATACATATGCATGTACCATGTGAATAAATATAAATAAAATCGTGTGTGTGTAAAACCAGTGCGTAGATCCCAGCTTCCAAGTACATTCCTACTAAATGATACTTGAGGAAAATATCTAATTCCTGGCTTCAGGCTCAGATAGGTGCACCCGAGACATTTGTGTTGAAAAGCTAGGGACCCAGGAGCTAACCTGAACAGGCACCCACTGATATAACTTCAAATAATGTGAGCATTAAAATGAAATATGATAAAAAGGGACTATAACACTCTGAACTCTTTAGTATATACTCTTTAGTATATGGTGATACTCAAAGTAAGAGCAAGAATGAGAGACAGAAGAGGGAATGTAAGAAAGTTCTTCTTTACAGAAAAATACTAGACAATAAATGTATAAAAAATAATAAAATTAGAAAGTCACTATTTCTAAAATCCTCAAAAAAATAGTTGATTCAAGCAAGAATCTCCAATGGTCACTAAAACCACTGAATGACAGGTTGTTGTGTAATAAGAGAACATGTTCTTTGAGATGCACTTCTCAGCTAACGTATTCCTTACAAAGGAGAAAATGTGCCTTTACAGTGGAGAAATCTGGTAGCCACCTGACAAACCAAGTGATTGACTTAACGCCACATTAGGAAGAATGTAACGTTTCTCACCTTCTGACTTGATGCAATAATAAGGACACGATACTGCTTATCAAGTATCCTTGCCAAAAATGTTTAATTTCAATCTTATCAAGGGGAAACAATGAGACAAATCCAGTATGTATGATATTCTATAAAACTGACCTGATAACCTTTTCAAAGCAGTCAATGACAAGTAAAACGAGAAAAGGCAAGAGGATGGTTCCTGATGAAGAGACCTGGCAGTGAAATGCCCTGAATGAACTCTGATGACAAGGTACAGGAGAAATCTGGGGACTGGGAAATTTAAGTATGGACTAAACATGAGATGATTTTACAGAATGAGTGTTAATTTCTTAGGTGTGACAATGTGGTGTACTTATGTGAGGGAACGCCCTATTTTAGGTGACATGCTGATGTAACTGGGGTTGAAGTATCATGATATCTGCAGCTTACTTTTAAAACAGAAAGAAAAATGTGTGTAGGAAGAGAGTGAGAGAGAGGGAGAAAGCAAACGTGGTAAAATGTTAACTGAGAGACTGGATAAAAGATATCTAGATGTTCAGTGCACCATTCAATTCTTCTATAGTTCTGAAATTGTTCAAAATTTAAAAACGGCAAAAAAATAAATAAATAAAACCAGGTTGGAAAGAGTATACACAGGCAGGATTTGATCCTACAAGAAATGAAGAACTAAAGGTGCACGTGGGTGGCAAAGTCAGTTGAGCTGTTGGTTTTGGCTCAAGTCATGATCTTGGGGTCGTGAGATTGCACCCTGCATTGGGCCCGGTGCACAGCATGGAGGCTGCTTGGGATTCTCTCTCTCCCTCTGCTCTTCCCACTCATGCTCTCTCTCTCAATGAAAGAAAGGAAGGAAGGAAGGAAGGAAGGAAGGAAGGAAGGAAGGAAGGAAGAAAGAAAGAAAGAAAGAAAGAAAGAAAGAAAGAAAGAAAGAAAGAAAGAAACTACCCAAAGTTTCCATGCAGGAAAGAGCTAAAAGCAGAGTTCGGATCTTACCATCTGATGACAATGGAAGCACAAGTGCCCCTTACCTGCGCTGCACAATTAATAAAAACACATTAATAAAACAACTCCATGTCCCATCCATTGCCATAATGTGTCTCGGGGTGAGGGTAGCAGCAGCCTGATGACACAGAAGCTGCCTTTAGTGCACACATCCTTGAGAATGGAGAGGTCTCTACTTCTGTAGAGATGTCCTACAGTATTCACGTTCTCTTTAAGTCAAAAACTTGCCCTTTTCTCCCCAGACTTTACACTGCAGGGAGGGCCGTGGCAGTGCTGGCGAGCGGCAGCAGCTCTATTTAACCACCAGCCCCCCTCCTTCTCCCTCTCCAAGGCAGTGGCTCTGCTTCACGCAAGGAGCAACAATTCTGGAGTCTAGTCATTGATCTATTGGCCAAGTGACTTTGGAAATCATGTCCACTGTCTTTCAGCTTTCCCATCTGAAAAAAATTGAAATAATGTTGACTTTCTAGTCTAACACAAAGTTGTTATGAGTATGTCAAACAATTTTGGCCAAAGAATACATAATGGCTAACACAGGTGAAAAGTCCAGGGATCATTATTATTTCTTTCATATTCCTCTGCCCTTCATTTCTAAACTGATGCTTTGAAGAAAAGCATTTTACCTCCTTAAGCACATGTACTTAATTAATCCTCTTCTGGAAGGCACAGCCAAAATAATAACGAAGTCACAGAACACTGGAAAGTGAAAATGTTATTTTCACATAATGTGTTACTGAGAAAACCTAAGAAAAGTACCTAAGATAAGAACAACTAGGACTATTAGAAAGAACACAGTAAGATAATTTTTAAAACATAAAAACCATAGCTTTTCTAAATATCAGCAAAGATCAATTTAAAAATATAATGAAAACAAAGACCCATAAGTGTAAATACAAGAACTGTCAAACTTTATCAGTGAGGAATATATTTTACTTGAAAGATACACCACATCCATGAGTGGAAAATGCACACCACAAAGATGCTGATTCTCTTCAAAGCCATTTCTAAACTGGATATTATAATATAAATCCCAAAAGGATTTTATTTTTGATTGCCGTGGGAAGGGGAGGGGTGGGATCAAGGAGAAGAGGAGGAAATGTGATACGATGATTCTGACAGGAGCTGAGAAGGACACAAGGGCCAGAAGACCCAGGAATATTCTTCAAAAGAACAAAGGAAGAATACAATTTAGGCTACACGGATAAAAAAAAAAAAAAAAAAGTAACAAATCTACAACAATCAAGAT
This sequence comes from Vulpes lagopus, assembly GCF_018345385.1. NCBI lineage: Eukaryota > Metazoa > Chordata > Mammalia > Carnivora > Canidae > Vulpes > Vulpes lagopus. The sequence goes on from NC_054831.1 coordinate 134,545,907, forward strand.
AACAACAAGCAATATATACATCTGAGAACAAGAACAGAACATCCTTGATCACACATCAGCATCTTTAAGAGTTTCATATATGATAGTGGTGATATGCGACATGAGTGGGAACTGTCCGAAAAATGGTGCTGGAACAATTCAGTTGGTCACTAGGAAAAAACAAAATTATACTCCCTGTTGCTCTACTAACAACAAAGCAAATTCCATAAAAGAAAACTAAATCCATAGAAAAAAAGCAGGTGAATATTTCTATGCTTTTGAGGTGTGTGTGTGTGTGTGTGTGTGTGTGTGTGTCTGAATAGGAGGTTCTACGCTTGATCAAAAGACGGTGCAGTGAAGACGACATGCCTGACGACAAGGAGCCCGCGCTGGGGCTCAAGGGCACCACCAATGGCAGCTGCTGACGTGGGAACCGGCACAGCCTGCCAGGGTGCAGGCCAGCACTGCACAGTAAGGCGAAGACGAGCCCATTTCCCTAACCCAGAGATCCACTCTAAGGTTTTTACCCTAAAAAAGGTAATCGCAAAAGTAAGAAAATGCCTATTTCTCAGGGACATTAAAGAAGAGTCGCTATATTGGTAAGAAACATAGTCTAGATGCCCATCAAGGGGACTGGCTGAAATGAACAGGGGCAGAGACTCCAGCAGCAATCAAGACTGATCACAGGGGTCTGTACTGATGAGCATGAACTTAGGTCCCAGATGTAGTGTCCAGTGGGGATCAGGGGGAAGGATGGGAGGGGAAGCAAAACCCAGGTGACTGTGTGGCCCCCGTCCGGCCCGGGTCACAGATTCTTCCAGGTGCCTCAGTTTCTCAGTCTATGAAACGGAAAGTAAGAGACAGCCCTGCCCTTCTGATCCTCTGCACTGTCCCCAGGGTGCTCTGAGGATTAATTAGCTGCTGTCTGTAGGGTGAGGTGCTGCACTGAGTCATTACAGAAAATTTCCATTAGGTTCATCAGCTCTTTAAAGTTCTTAAGCAAAACCGAAGAAGTCTTGATGAAATGCCCCAAAGACAAGCAAGACTGATAATAATGAGGCCGGAGAAGAAACACCCTGCCCCCGCCAGGCGGCGCGGAGCCTTTCGTCAGCTCTCCCTCAGGACTGCCGGGCACACTGCCTCGGGCCCTCCCCTCCAGGGGACGATCGTCGCGGTAACCGGCGTCCCCAGGGCTCCTTATTCGTGTAATAGAGAAACCGTCAGTGCTCGCGAACCGACCCGGGGACCGTCCCCGTGAGCCTGGAGGGGACACGAGTGTCAGCAGCCGCGCCCCAGTCACCGAAGAGCTCGTCCCTAGCGAGGGCGCGGGGCAGACGTGCGCGGCAGCCCCACGCCGGGGGTCGGCCTGTCCGTGGGCTCTGGAGCCGCCGAGCTGCGGGGCTTCTAGACAACAGAGCAGGGGCCAGAGGGCCGCAGCGTCCGCACCACCAGCCTCCAGCCGGGGCTGCGGAGACGGGGTCACGGCGCCGTCGGGGCAGACGGGCACTCGGCCGATCCCTGCCCGCACGCAGGCCCCGCACGCAGGCCCCTCACGCAGGCCCCGCACGCAGGCCCCGCACGCAGGCCCCGCACGCAGGCCCCTCACGCAGGCCCCTCACGCAGGCCCCTCACGCAGGCCCCGCACGCAGGCCCCGCACGCAGGCCCCTCACGCAGGCCCCGCACGCAGGCCCCGCACGCAGGCCCCGCACGCAGGCCCCGCACGCAGGCCCCTCACGCAGGCCCCGCACGCAGGCCCCTCACGCAGGCCCCGCACGCAGGCCCCGCACGCAGGCCCCTCACGCAGGCCCCGCACGCAGGCCCCGCACGCAGGCCCCTCACGCAGGCCCCGCACGCAGGCCCCGCACGCAGGCCCCTCACGCAGGCCCCGGGGCTGCTCCGGCAGGGCCAACCCCGCCCACGGCCCTGGGCGCTGCCAGAGGACGAGGAGGCCCAACGGCCTGGGCCGCCCCGAGGTCCCGGGGCCGGGGTGCATCGGGCCCCACGGCCATGGCGCAGCGCCGGCCAGGGGCACGGACTGTTCCGGGAGCCCAGTGAGCCCAGGGACCGGGCGGCAGCGGCCCGTGTGCCGACCGCTCCAGGTCCGACAAGGCCGACCCCGACCCCGGGGGCTCTCGGGAGACGCGCGCGCCCGGCCCCTCCCGCTCACGGGCTCGCGCAGGCGCACGACAGCCCCCGCGGCTCAGCTCCCGCGCCCCCCGCGCCCCCCGCGCCTCGAGAACAGGCTGTTGGACGATTCTCTCCCTGAGGACTAGAGCTGTGATTTCAGACCCGCAGCTCCCCGGCTTGTCGCTCACATGCAGAACATTCTGATAGGCTAAACGCTGCCACTTAATTACTATAATGACAGGTGCTTTTTTTGGGTTTCCTTAAACACTGATCTTTCCCTCTCGTTTTACACTGGAAGTCACCTCCAGCATGTTCTCTCCGTGATTCCCCCATTCCCCCCCCCCGCCCCCGCCCCCGCCACGTGCAAAGCGAGGGAGGAAGGAGAGAGGCTCTTCGGGTCGATGTCTAGAGAAGTCACCAGACGCGAATGGACGGGAATACAACACCCAAACCACTCGTTGACCATTTCTTGTTAATAAAATGTTTAAAAATCTTAATTTAAAAAGGCGGAAGGAAGAGGCAAAAGCCCCCACAGCGGACGCCAACAGTGACCATCCCAGACAGACACGGTCGGCGGGAGACCCGGCAGGGCGGGGGGCGCGTCCTGCAGGGGACGAAGGAGGGGACCGACCAGAGGGCCGGACCCTGCAGACGTCCAGCTTTAAAGCAGCCCCGAATCAAACAAGGAGGCTGTTTTCTCTGAAAGGGCTGGACAAAAGCCAACTGAGCCAGACACCTACAGGAAAGAAACTTGCTTCCACATACACTTTTTTCTTTCTTAAGGTGTCTAACATATATGCTTTTTAAAGCTGCAGATCATAATCTCGCCCCAGAACAAGTGCACGCTGCCCCAGGCACAGGCACGGCCCGGGGGGGGGGGGGGGCTGCAGGGCAGGAGGCAGGAGGCTGAGTGCCTGGGCCTGGGGGGGCGTCGGACCAGCAGCAGAGGAGGAAGCGAAACACTCTTCCCAGCCCTCCTCCAGGGGACCTGCGCTGAGTCCTGACCTGAGCACTAACAGCACCAACTGGGGCTCTTTCACCCTCACTCCTGCCTTAGGCTTCCTGCCCTAGCTCCACAGCCGTTTTACCCTCTGACTCATCAATCCCTAAGAGTTAAGGTACAGAGAAGGCCATCTGCTACCAGAAAACCAAAGCACACGCAGGGTCAGGTTGCTGTAAGCATCAGGTCGTACGCTGTGCAGGGACGCCCTGACACCCATGGAGACCACATCAGCAGAGCCTACTGGCCATCATGAGTAGATCACTGGAAATACATACAGACATAAATGGACCAAATAAAAAAAGTAAAATAAACAGCCAAACTCAGGGAAGAACAAATAAGGAACAGAGAGATGGCAGGGGGAGAGAGGAACTTTCTGGAAGAAGCATTTTCAGTGGCAGCCCACCGTGATCATGGTCTGATTTGGTGGGACCCTCTTCTTGGAAAGGAGAGGCCGGCTCCACCACAAAGCAGTGATAGCCTTCTTACGGAGAACTTGCTTCACAAATACCATCTTCTCTTTCTTCAGGGAGCTTAAAATTTCAGTGAAACCATTTACCAAGGTCTCTCCGCACAGAGAGCAAGCCTGACAGTCACCCGTGGCAGCGGCACGACAGCCAGGAGACCCACACCACACAGCTGGTGTCTGGTGTTTACATACCGTGGCGCAGCCAACAGCAGCCAACAGCAGCCAACAGCGTAAGCGCCGAGCACACCACAGGGGGCTCCAGGGCTTCCTCAGGGCCCGCCTCTGGACACCGCGTCGTCGTCGTCTGACTCCCCACCCGGAACGCTCTCCACTCTCTTCTCCTCTATCCAGGTCCACAGGCCAAAAACCTTGGCAGTGAGCGCAGACACCTCCCTCGCCTTCACTCCTTGCATCATTTCATTCAGCCACCAACTCCCGCAGACTCGACTTCACACCCTCGCTAATCCACCCTCTCCAACCCCGTACCACCTGCCCTTGTCCATCCATCACTTCTCATCTGAATTACTGCCGTGAACTCCCCACTGCCCACCCTGCCTTCAGAGAGAGCTTTCCGAAACGCAAACAGGATATATTATTCTACATAAAACTCTTCATAGCTTCACCACTGAGCACGTAATAAAACCCAAACACATAAGGTCTGACCCCTGCCTACCTCTCCAACTTCCCAGTCTGTTTCCTAAATATCCAGGCCATTCCTGGTCTCAGAGACAATGTTCCCATCCCATCCCTGCAGAGATTAAAGTCAGCACGCTTGCCAAAGCCTAGAGACAACTAATCCTCTCGGGGACTCCTATGAGGGTAACCTCCCCTATAATGACACCTTTTCTAACCCCTCCACTCCGATCCTCCTCCACCAGCACAAGACTGATCTCCTCCTCCCTTGGGCCCCTATAAGTACGCCTACTACAGCCCCCTATATATAGTACACCTACTACAAGTACACCCGTGTGACACCTGTTTGCATATCACAGAACCTCGCTAGACCACTAATATTAAATCCTCCATTTTCAGTGCTTGGCACAGCACAGATGTTGCCACGGAGGAAACGGACATTCAGTAAATTAGAGAGTGGATGGACGGATTTTCCCACTCTATCGTACTGTCTCTGTGTATGAAATTCGGAACTAGCAATTCAGACAAACACATGGATAGACATATATAACAATCCATATAAAAAAGAAACAAACTCAGAGCAATGATTCTAAGAAGCAGATAATTTTAAAATGTTTTCTTCACTTAAACATGCACTATAACTTCCTGATTGAGTTTGTTGTGAGACTGACATGAAAACTAGTTAGCATCCCACATCCATCACTGGTTGGAAAGGGGACAGAGCTACTGAGAATTAAAGACCTGATTTAAGATTAAACTTCTGTGATGAATACTCGCCAGCAAATAGCTGAGAACTAACCATACGTGTGTACTACTCTTGATTCATCACGAACTGCTTTTAAACAAACACCTACCATTTCCTCAAAACAAACAGAGTGATTATGGTAAGGCCTTGTTAGCGTTCAGCTGTATACACGGTATACATTAACAGCCCTAGAACCACCTCGAAACAGTCTCGAAGCCAGACCTGTGTCAGTGGGGCAAGGCTTCCTAAGTCCTGCGCAACGTAATGACAGCCGAGCCGAGGTGTGCGAGCTCTGCTCAACTGAGGTTCAACTCCTGAGAGTGGATCTTAAAGGTGAGGCACGGCGGCTTGGGAGAAAGTCGATTTAATTTGTTTAACATCATAAAAAGGGACATTTCCACATGGACAGCAAGGACATGAATATCATGTGTGTACGGCAGAATTATAAACGCACTTTTGGCGAAATTCAATAAAGCTGATTCTACTGCATAAGGTCAGCAATTTACTATAAAAAATGATATGATTGCAATTTTTAATATAACCCATGTATTTGCTGCAAGATGCTCTAGAAGATTGTGTAACGTAGCCGTTCGACCTCTCCACTGGAGCAGAGATCACCCTATTTACCCTTTATTGTCCTGATGGAAGCCTCCACACAGAACAACAGTCACCGGCACTTAGGAACGCAGCCACCCCCTCAACCCCGACCCTTCCTCTCCTCAAGCGGAAGAACGAGCTCTCTGGGCGAAAGCCCTCGCAGAGGCAGCCAGAAAGCCTCCCCGACTAAATAAAACTAGAATTACGTTCACCTTCTATTCCTGATAACAGAAATGAAAGGGGTGCATGAAATAAATGACCTCCATGGTCACTCCGGATTTCATTTCTAATACTGGGACCCTTCCCGGAGGGCGTCCCAGCAGGTGGTGCGCAGCACGTCGATGGCTCAGGGTGACAGACGCCCGTGCCTCAGATTCCGTGGGTGGCCCGAAGCCTCCGTGCTCATGGGCACTATTTTTGAGAACTAATTTGGGTCACCATGAAGAGTAAATGAGTCAGGATATGTGAGAATGCTTTTTTACCTATAGCGCAAACTGCCTAGGCCAGAGGCGATCCTACAGGCTCGACATCGAGCCACCCTGAGCTTGCTAACTAATTGCAGGAACCGTATCCCTGGTCGTTTCTACGGTCTCACCACCAGGTCCTCCACTGGCCTGGGCCCTTTGTGTCCTCACTGTGGGCACCTAGCATAGCGTCCAGCACACTGCACACTAGGAATGCCTGGTGAGCGGGGATGAACTTGCTCACTGATGGAACAAAAAAATTACAGACTGAGGGATATGAAACTCCAACAGAACTTTTCTTTTCAATGGCATCTCTAGGATGGAAGCTGGGTAAGATGTCACTCTTCCTTTCCCTCATGCTTACTATGGGTTCTTGGATCAAATCAGCCTCCTCTCCTGCCCTGCAATCTTTGAGCTGGCTGTCACTTGGCCAGCACGGAGTACTCTGGTTTCTGCAACCCTCCCGATGCAAACCTCCCCACCCCACCGGAGCACCTTGCTTAACTGCAACAATTCTGCACATTTCACATTTCTGTCTCCACCCCCAGAACGCTGTGTCTTATTAACCCTGAGATTCTTGGTCCTAGGGCCGGCACAATGCCTTGTAAAAAATATGCTCAATAAATATTTGCTGGGATGAATGCATGAATGAATGATAAAAATCTTCCAAAATCAGGTATTCAGGTCTTGCACACAACTGCACTATTTTCTGTTCTATTTTAATACTTAGTCTGCTCTTATCAGGACTGCTTCACGGAGAGGCTCTGACTGAAAAAAATTTAAGTAAATATCAGAAATGGACTCAAAAGAGGTCATCATGAATCTCCATATTTATTCTCTTTCAATTACATTCTGTACAAATTAGCTCCATTTGTAAGTTAAACCGATTTTTCTAACAGCCTCTTCTTCAAACTCAACCTGTGTTCTTTCGGCCAAGACCCCAAATTTTGCAATTAGAATAATTTAATTGACAATTCTGTTTGTGACTCGCAAAGCAGGAGAGGGTATGGCTTTGTTCTTTAGCTTCATAGGTTTATTTCTGTCAGTGGTAAAATATTTTTCTTGTTGGCTGAGAGTACAGATCCAGCTTGAAGCCAAAAACAGAGTGGACGGGAGTCCCGTTCCTCTGCACTTTTAGGTTTCATTGAAAAGATGACATTTGTGTGGTTGTGATATTTAATTTATCACAGAGGGTCATGATTTTTTCCCCTGAAATGCCATGATAAGGTAAACTTCAACTTTATGAATGAAAGCCTCTGCAATCACTTAAACTAAAAATCTACACAAAATTTAAAGACCACCGTCTTAGTACAATCTCCTCAACAATCTAATTACAGAAAGATGGCTCGAAAGGGTTTTAAAACTAAACAGAATAATTAACAGTAAGAGACCAGAGCATTCGCAAGTCTTCTGTCTGAAGAAAGGGGCGTCATCTGAGAAGACTAGTTCCTACTAGAAAGGTTTAGAAACCAGACACATGCCTGTGGAAAGTTGGAAGGGAAAAAGTAGTCAAGTTGTTCATTTTATTTCATTATTTTTTTAAAAGATTTTTATCTATCCATTCATGAGAGACAGAGAGGCAGAGACACAGGCAGAGGGAGAAGCAGGCTCCACGCAGGAACCCGACGTGGGACTCGATCCCAGGACTCCAGGATCATGCCCTGAGCCAAAGGCCGGCGCCCAACCGCTGAGCCACCAGGTGTCCTAAGTTATTCATTTTAAATAGGAGCCTAGGTGCCCCAGCATGCCACTGCCTGAGGACCGTTAGGAGCGACATCTACTTAACTATCACTAATGGGAAGAAGATAAAGCTGTCGACTGACCAATCTAGCAAGCCTACAATGAAAAGTAAATTTAAAATAAAAGCACACTAACTCATGCTTCACAAATACAGATCCTCTTAACACACACACACACACACACACACACACACACACACACACACAAAGCAGGAGAGGCTCAAAAATGTTACTAAAACAATGGATTGGTACATTAATGAATGCCAGTCCAAGTTACTTTCTAACCAGAGTCCCATCAAGATAAAATATCATAGCGATTGCCTAATGTCGGACGGACCGTAGCTTAAGTTTCTGAAGTCTCTGCGTCCGACTTTTCCAGACAAACCCACATATCATGCAGTCCCTTTGCTGAAAACCCGCTTGCCCGCCCTGAGCCGCTAAATCTCATTACAACTCCCATCCCCAAGTGAGCCAGAGAGGAGTGACAAGTGTTCTTACAACCATCTCATGAAGCCACCGGCGATAAGGACCACGTCAATATTTATCTCCTGGACAAACTAGAAAATACATCGCCACAGCTTTTGTTAAAAATTAAAGGCACAGGGGATCCCTGGGTGGCGCAGCGGTTTGGCGCCTGCCTTTGGCCCAGGGCGCGATCCTGGAGACCCGGGATCGAATCCCACGTCAGGCTCCCGGTGCATGGAACCTGCTTCTCCCTCTGCCTGTGTCTCTGCCTCTCTCTCTCTCTCTGTGACTATCATAAATAAATAAATAAATAAATAAAATTAAAGGCACAGCTTTTTCTCAAAAACAAAAATAGTTGACTAAAAAAAAAAAAATCCTTCTTTCACATATACATACAATTTGCTCTTTGTTGAATGAAATAACTTCAGATTTACAACTAAACCGCTGCCACCTGCTTAAACACTGAAACCACGAACTCTCTTTTGGATGACTTTTTTTATTAGCCAGCTTTGGAGCCAAATGAATGCTTCCCTCATTTTGTGGGCCGTTTACCTAAATGGCCTGAAAAATTCCAAGTTAAGCCTTCGGTAAGAAAGAGGCTTGTGACAAATAGATGCTTAGACGCTGCTTGGGGGCGAAGGCGCTGTGCGGGTGAGTCTTCCTCTTCCACGGCTCCTCCGACGGCACTCCGCGTCTGTTCCCACCTCTTCCTCGAGCGCCTTCCTCCGTAGGAGAGGCCGGCTACTAAAGCTGCCCTTCCCAGACTCCTTGGCACAGAGAGTTCTGGATGGGAGTTAGGTACACTCACCGGTGATATGGAAAGTGGAAACGAGGTGACAGACCTGTACCTGCTGCTTTAGACGGTGGCAAACATGGGCCAATCGGCAGGCAGGACACCGGTAATACCTAGGTTCCCTACGGCGAGGCCCGACCTCAGGCCTCCTTCACGGGCGTCAAGGGGCACTTTTATAGATGCAGAAGCCAAGCTCGCACTCCAATGTCCTGTCACTGTTTGTATGAATGTCGGACGCGCTGCAGTGGGCGCAGCGGCAACTTCCTGACCCCTGAGTCACAGCTACGAAGCGCGCTCTTCAACTGGAACGTGCCGGTGGCAGCCTCCCGATTCCCCGCTCTCCTGACGGAAACAGGAGGGCGGAGCGGCTCCCCTGGCCAGTCAGTCCTTCCATGTTCTGAAAGTCATTCCTGGAGACCAGGCCTTGGTTCCACTCCTCCGGCCCTTTCTAGAGTGAGCAAGCTCCTAACTGCCGATATTAAATCCCTCTCTGCTCAAAATTCCTAGACGTTCCTGTGACATGAATCTTTATGATACCAACACCTTTGTCTTTTAAACATGACATCACAGCAAACTCTCTACAGCCCGTTAAGAGTAGGCCTTCCAAGAAGATACACTCTGTCATACTGTGGTCATTGTCAACCAAGCCCTTATTTTCAGCGCCAGGCAGTCTGTTAAGTGCTTTTCACCTTATTTTCATTTAACTCTTACAAGAACCTTTTGTAGTAAATGCTACCTCGAACTCCATTTTACAGATAAAGAAATCACAGCACAGTGATGTTCAGTATTTTATCCAGAGTCACATAGCTAGAAAGTGGTGACGCTAGCATTTCAAACCAGGCAGTTTGCACTATTACCTCCCATGCTAGAGTACTCCACACATGACCTATTATTTAGTCTCTCTCTCTCTCTCTCTCTCTCTCTTTCTTTTTAAAGATTTTATTTATTTATTCATGAGAGACACACAGAGAGAGGCATAGACACAGGCAGAGGGAGAAACAGCCTCCCTGCAGGGAGCCCGATGCAGGACTCAATCCCAGGACCCTGGGGTCACGCCCTGAGCCAAAGGCAGACAGTCAACCACTGAGCCCCCCAGGCGTCCTATTTAGTCTCTCCTAACACTGCTTCCGAAGCCATGTGGCTTTACCACTGGACAAACATTACAAATATGATACCTACACCTTCCTCTTTTCCAGGTTCCAAACCCTGCACACTCATACACAACTGTGGAGAACATACAATGACACAAGCATTTTGAAAAACAGTCTGGAAATCTGTTCAGGAGTTAGACATACATGATCCACCACATGATCCAGACATTCCATCCCTCAGTACCTGCTCAAGAGAGAAAGATTCATATGTCCCTGCAAGATTTATACACAAATATTCAGAGAAGCTTTATTTTTAATAGCTAAAAAACAGACACTCAAGTATTCAACAACAGGTGAATGGATAAACAAGCTGTACTATATCCAAACAATGGAATGCTATTCAGCAATAAAAAGGAATGAAGCTCTAATGCATGTAACGATGTAGATGATGCTCAAAATAATTATGCTATATGAAAAAAGCCAGATAAAGTACAGATACCATACAGTCCCATTTGTATAAAATTCTGGAAAATGCAGAGTAATCCATATTAAAGAAAGCAAATTGGTGCTTGTGTGGGAACCAGAGTGGCAGTGTGGGCGTGTGGCAGGAGGAAGGCAGGAGGAAACGTTTCGGGCTGATTAGGGTGCTCACTATTGTGACTGCAATGATGGTTTCCCAGCTATATATGTGTCAAAGTCATAAATCTTGCACAACTTAAATACGTATAGTTTATTATATGTCAGTTATCCCTCTATACAGCTATACACACCAAAACCACCCTAAGAGTCACCTTTCCTCCTGTCTCCTCCACCTCACACCCCTAATCTACTACTGAGAATGGCTTATTCTTTTTCCTACAAAGTCTGTGGCTCTGTCCTTCCTTCCCAGAAAGTACATGGTAGAGTTCAAGGCATTCTAGTCAGAAGACTTGGTCCTACTTCTACTTCTGCCACATATTTGCACTACTTAATCTTTCTGAGCCTCTGTGTCCTCATCTGTAAAATGGAGATTTGTTAAATCATGTATTCATTCATTCAACAAATATTTATTAACTTGGGATCCCTGGGTGGCTCAGCGGTTTAGCGCTGCCTTCGGCCCGGGATGTAATTCTGGGGTCCTGGGATAGAGTCCCATGTCGGGCTCCCTGCATGGAGCCTGCTTCTCCCTCTGCTTGTGTCTCTGCCTCTCTCCCTCTCTCTCTCTCTGTCTCTCTCTCTGTCTCTCATGAATAAATAAAATCTTTAAAAATATATATTTATTAACTTGCCTACTAAAAGACCATGGTGAAGAAGAAATTAATCTGTCTTTTGTAAACCACAAAGTTTTGGGTTTTTTTTTAAAGATTTTTATCTATTTGAGAAAGAGGTAAGAGATGGCAACAGACAGCACAGGAGCTGGGAGGAGGAGAAGCAGGCTCCCCGCTGAGCAGGGGGCCCACTGTGGCGCTTGATCCCAGGACCCTGAGAGCATGACCTGAGCTGAAGGCAGACACCCAGGCGCCCCTAAGCTGGCATTTTTATTTCCATCTTTGCTGCCACCTCCCCAGTCCAGATCCTCCACACTTGACAACGGACTTGGCAGTGCCTTCTTTGTGGCTGGTTCTACCACTGCCAGGCCTATTCGGTTTAAATATAGAGCCCAGAGTTAACTTCCTCGATAGCACTGTCACAGTTTCAACTGGTTCAAGTAATGTTGTCAAGCGTGATTTGTAATAGAGTCCGAAGGCTGCCTCCTCCCTCGCTGCCCATCTCACCAACCTTAATTCTGTCTCCTACGGAGCCCACAGGCCAATCCAGCCAACAGCACCTTGAGCCTCCACATGAGCCTCTCTCACCAACGCTTTCTTCCGCACTCTCCTCTGACCATTTACAACCCCTGCCGCTCACTCCATGTCTGCGTTAGGGCGGTTAAGAAAACTCTGCCAACCTAAGTCGCTGGAAAAGCGCATTTTCACTGGATACTGTAAGGCTAAAGACAGAAAGGACTGCATGCAAACGCTGTACTCTAATTTGGCAACGGCGTTCAGGCAGGCAGCCCTGAAACCACCTTACAGGTGCACCAGAGATGAACAGGTACGTGCAGTATAGACTTAAGAAAAGCTGAGCTCCTCCTGCAACTTGTCCTGGTAAGTGCCTTCTAGTTCTGTTTTGCTCAGCCCTTCCCTCATTAGCCTCACGAACCTGGGCTGGGGGCTGGCTCTGCTGGGCGTGGAGGAAGCTGGGAAGAACAAGACCCAGTCTCTGCCCTGGAGGGACTCACGGCCCAGTGAGCTTGATACTCCAGTCTCTGCTGGTCGGACAGGACCAACTTCTAACTGCCACCCTGCCACCCTTCGTGGATCAGTGTAGACACAGTTCCGGAGCACTCCGCCCCCATCCCTGCCCCCTTTTAATGAGCCTTTTGCGCCGTGGAAGACAGGTGCTTCATTTTTCTCTCAGCAACGGCCTAATGTGATAATATTCCACAAACAACAGGTACTGAATAAAGGCCGACCCCCTGACCGACGGCCAAGGACCCATGAAACGTCCAATAATGACAAAAGAAAATGAAACCATGTGTTTCATTTGGAACAAATTGTAACTACGTTTCTGAAGCTTTCCGTTTATTCAAATTTTCAAAAATTAAACTTAATGAGCCTATATCCCTTCAAAAACGGGCTAAAAAAGGATTCTTTTAGAAAGAAAGCATTTTTCTTGTAACCAGTGATCCGAAAGTCCCCTCAGAATCCAAATCTGTGCTAAGCGTTAACAATTTGTTACGCAGCCTTTTTTCTCTACTTTCTACCTATAGTCATGTTTATAATAGAAAACAGTTTTATGTTCTTTATATTCATAGTCTCACAAAATTTTAAGCAAGAAAAATATACCCTTGCCTACTCACATATGCAAAACACTTTTTAATTTTTTTTTTTTTAATTTATGATAGTCACATACAGAGAGAGAGAGAGGCAGAGACACAGGCAGAGGAAGAAGCAGGCCCCATGCACGGGGAGCCCGATGTGGGATTCGATCCTGGGTCTCCAGGATCGCGCCCTGGGCCAAAGGCAAGCACCAAACCACTGTGCCACCCAGGGATCCCAAAACACTTTTACATTAACCTAGTGCCAGACCCAGGGCCAACGATATCTATAGAAGAATATTTACCGGGGCATCATCGGAAATGGCAGAAGGTAGGAACCAGTCTAAATGTCCACTAATTTGGAACTGGTTTAAAAAAATTCTGATACATGCTCATCCTGGAGTACTACGCAGCCACTGAGAAGAATGAATCTAATCTGCAGGTGCTGATGTGGAATGAATGCCCAAATGTAATGTCAAGTGTAAAGGTGAAGTGTAAAATATGCTACTACTGCATTTAAAATTGTTTGTGTTTCTCTGGGAGAACTAATAAATATTAACATTCCTTTATATGGATAGATGATCTTGGAAATGATACATAAGAAACTGAATAAACAAGCATCCTCTGGAAAAGAGAATGAGTGGTGGGATGGGAACAAGAGACAGAAGGAAGACTAGTTTTCACTGTATATGCTTCTTTACAGTTTGAATTTTTGAAGCCACATACATAGCTTACCTTTCCAAAAAATAGGAAGGAAGGAAGGAAGGAAGGAAGGAAGGAAGGAAGGAAGGAAGGCTTCAAAAATACTACTACCATACATGACAATGTCACTTTGGGTTTCTTTGCAGCACTGTCACAGACACACAAGGCTAAGAAAAATCATTCTTCATTTTTAGGGAAAACCTGAAAGCATTTGGGTAAATCCAAAAGAGCTTTGTTTTCTTCCCCACAAGCTCCTCTGGGCCACAGTCCCCCCAGGGCAGGGTGAAGTGTAGGCACCTAATGACCCAGTCTTTTGGGGGTAGCAAGTGTACCAGCTCCCCCTCTGGACAGGGAAGCCATGGTGCCCCCATTTCCATGGCCTTCAGTCGGTCTAGCGTCTGCAGCTCTCATCCTGGATGCTGAAAAAAAATCTCTGGAGTTCAAAACAAGTTTGGATAACAAGGGGAGCAGGAAAATTGATGGGGGGAACACCAGTCAGTGTGATGAATAGGCTGGTCCAGAACAGCAGGTGACGGATATGCAGATGCAAGACTGGCGGGGAAGGAAGATGGTCCGTTCACAACAGATGGATGGAGGTGCTCAATCATCCTCAGGAACAAGCCCGAGGCTGCCATACACAGCACTGCCTGCTCCTTACTCACCTGCAGGGCATGGCCCCAGCCCCAGAGACTCTCTGTACCTGGGGCCCCAGAGGCTCCCTGTGCGGGATCACACCACACCAGGGCGGGGCCTGCGGGAGTGACAGCAGGCAGTGTTTGAGGAAATGCCACTTGGCTGCAGGCGGGATTTGACCTGGGGACCGATTTCCGGTGAACTTCTTCCTCCAGCTTCCAAAAAAACCCACACTTGTCTGTCTCGATAGCTCGCACTCAGGGGTAAGGCTTGCCCTGCCAGGGTGTGACCTGTTTGTGCAGGCCTAAGGGGTACAGGAATCCCAGGACACAGGAATTCCAGTGTTAAAGCCAGGACAGTGTTGGGCAAACGGGGACCAGTGGACACCCTACTTACCAGCCACCATCCTCTCCTTTTTCTTTCCCTATTCATCATCAGTGAGAAAGAACCTAGATCACCAAATGCAGTTCAAGCTCATGACTGAGCACAACTCCTCAGGTAGGGTATTTGGTTTCTCCCAGTCATCTAAGACTAACAGATAAGACAATAAAAAAAAAAAAAAAAATCACCCAACCCTTATCTTTGCCCAAAAGGGGAGCACCTTTTTAAAACGTCCACCTTCGGGGCTCCTGGTGGGATCAGACTGTGGAGCATGCGACTCTTGACCTGGGGGCTGTGGATTTGAGCCCCACTTTGGGGGTAGAGATGAATTAAAAAAATATAAAGAAATAAAATAAAATATATTTTTTTAAAAGAAATAAAATAAAACATCCATGTCAGAGAAGGCACAATTACTCCAGCAAATGCAGGAATGAATCTAAAACTCTGGTGCCACAATCCGCATCTCATTAACAAAGAATCAGAAGGGCCAGACAGCCCCTCACAGAGCCAATACCCTTCCTTCCAGCTCAGCCACAGGAGTTTTTGAGGGTGAGGAAATGGGCCACAGCCAAGCATGGGATCTCCCTTCCCTGCCCCCTCCAAGCTCTCTGCTGGACCCAAGCTCTAGAAAAAAAACAGCGTTATAAAAAGACTTCTGGCTTCACTAAGACACATTAAAGAATTAATTATAAAGTAAAGCTGAAGGAGAAAATTAATTTTAGAAACACATGAGGTTACAATTTTTTTTTTTCCTGGAGATGGGGGAGGAAACACAGTTATTTTCATTCTCATCCTGGGGGCACAAGCTGGGAGCTGTCCAGTCGATAACCTGGCCATCAGAACAAGGTTTGTAATTAAAAGGTCAGTGACCTGGAAAGCCAGGGCCCCACTCCCAGAGCTTCTCAGTAATGACGGAGCTATTAAATTAAGACTGTTATGAAATCAATGCTAAAAAAGCTTTCATGGTAACGAGATTCCATTCAAGGACATGCAAACTACCTCATGAAATGGACGTAAATGATAAAAAAGAAAAGTAATAAAAGAGAGTTAAATTGAAATCTGCGTTAAGAATTTACTCCCCCTTGAAATACTCCAGTGAGAGCAGCCCTTCACCTCTACCCCACTACCAAGGTTGAGACCATCAGGTTTCTTCCTCAAGTTCATTTCCAGCAAGGAGGCGGCTTTGCTACCGGGGGTTCCGCTTCCAGGAACAGAAGAAAGATAAGATCTCGTTTCACCTTTTAGAATGAGAAAGGATGGTGATGTGTCCCCTTTGTTTGGTTTTCCTTTTCCCCCTGGACTATGTATTAGATGAGCAAGAACACAGCCCTTAACTTACACACTTCAGAAAGGCACAATAAGCAAAAGTCTCGGCCAACACCACCTAGACCCCATTATGCAGGAATATACAGAGAAGCATATGATGCTCATCGTTTTTCTAGAAACCTGCTTTGCAATAGATACATCAGAGTAAGCTAACAGACAACGCTATCTTCCCCTCCGCCTCACCTACTCCCCTCGCCCCCGCCCCCAAACAGGCATCACTTTTACCCACCTTACACTCAGCCTGCCAACATGTTTGGAAGCAGCCTGCCTCCTACATTTTGTGGTTGGATAGGGTGTCAAATCAACATAAGCCTATTGACAACGCTGTCCAAGCCTCTAACTTTCTGGACCGATTCTACTGCTGTTTTTAAGCTACTCTAATGTCCTGGACTGCAGCCCACTTAAAGGCCAGACATGATGCCTGCCTGGTGAGAACTGCCTCTGTACGCAGTCCGGTTCCAGGAGGGCTTAAACCCCACGCACAGTCCAGTGATGCTCATGCGCGGCTGACTACACGGTCGATGTGCCATCTGCAGAATCAAGTGGTTGGAAGGAAAACAAAAACATTTATTCTAATACTCCGAAGGTGAACAGCTGCTTTTCTCTTTCATCCAAAAAATTCTCGATAAAACAAAGAAATGTTGTAAATTACACAAAATGGCAGTACAAACTTCAAGGAAAATGATAAATGATTCCAATAACTTCATGTTTCTCATTAATGACTCCATATTCAGACTTTGAAGCATCCAAAAGAGAACTCAAAAAAACAAAAAACAAAAAAGCCCCCACCGACACAGAAGATCTTCGCAAACCAATGCTCTTGCCTGTCTCTCCCATTCACTGCCCACTAGCCTGCCCCCAGTCTCCCCAGCCCCCCGAATGAGAGAGCACAACATTTAACCTGTCGGTAACAGAGGCAGGCTGCAGCCCTGCTCCGGGCTGTGGTTTCACATTAAAACAAACTCAGCTGATGTGCCTAAAGTAACCCTCATTTTCTACTGAACTGACATGCACTACAGGGACCTCAATTTCTATATTAAATATTAAATAATATTAAAAGAAAAACAAAATTGGATTTGCCTTTTCAGGAAAGAGATGTTTATTAAAAAAAAGAAAGTCAAGATTATAATTCAAGGCAGTGCTGCACTGCAATTCCCTGAAGTGACATTTGCTAGGAAAAGCCAAGACTACAGTAGCTGCGAGCTCGCCCAAAGCCGGCACTCCATACCCACCCCTGCAGCCAGTCCTGTGGGGACAGTCCTGCGGGGAGGCGTGGGGAGCATGCCAGAACCTTGGTCCCTCCCCTCAGGACCCTCTCCCTGCCCCCACAGACCAGCCAGCCAACTCTCTTTCCTTCCCAAGAACAGTTAGGAACACGGGAGAGGCTCACTCCTTTGCAAAAGTCCCTCCTCCCTCACCCCATCAGAGCTGGCGCCAAACTCCGCAGACCATGTACACCTGACCCAAGGAACAGCCGGAAATTCAAAAAGTGAAGTGTAAATTCACGAAGGGGCTCTTCTTGCCCAGATGCCCATCAAACCTTGGAATCCTCTGCCCAGAAAAGGTCCTGCCAGAACTTACCCTACTGGGATTCAACTCGGAAACAGATAATTACTGACTGAAGCAGCATTTTACAGGATAATGGAGATGGGTGATTACGTCCAGAGATTCGGGACTGAGGCTCAGGGTAGACTCCTATAGCTCTCTTCAGAGGAAGAAGGGTAGGAGGCCCCTCGGGGTTCCTGCTGCCTGAAATCCTAAAGACTTGCCCACATTAGGGGTCGAGGAGGAACTGTGCCCACTCCACACCGACAAACTCATCTCCCTCAGGCGTGTGCTCGTGCCACCCTCTCAGAGAGGCCTTCTCGAGCGGCCCTGGCTAGGCGTGCAACCCGTTCCCACCCCAGCACTGGGGCTCCTCAACCCCGTGCGGCCCCGCATTAGTTTTCTCCATGGCACTTGCCACTCGAAATACCATGGCTCTCGTTTTCCTGCTGGTTAACTGTCTAGCTTTCCCCATTAGAATGTAAGCCCGGGGAGGGCAGGGACGCTGTCTGCCCTCTTCTCTGCGGGGGTCCCCGGAGCCCAGAACGGGGCATGGCATAGGGCAAGCACTCTTCGCTGGATTAACTCATCGATCGGTTTTGTTTCGCACTGTTTTTAAAGGAGCAACAAATAGTAATTGCACAAAACAGTTTCCTCTCCGCAGTAATTATTAGCCAACTAACTCAAAAGAAGTATTATTTGGTCCACAGTTTCTCTCTCTTTTTTTCTCTCCCTCTCCCAGTCAGGGATTTATTAAAATTAAACAGATTAGATGGAGCTCCTGATACTAAAACTGCTCAGCAAAGCCTGCGGTGGGGAAGTGCCGAGCAAACACCAGAGACATTTGTCTCTAAATTGCTCTAAATACCTTCTGCAAATGAAATTCTAACCCGGCTGCGTTTGAGAGAAAATGAGGAATAACTGGTCATTGTCAGTGGAAAAGAAGATCAGGCAGTTATAATACTGCACAATATACTGGGGCAGAGGATCTCTCGGCAACCATAGATTTTGTCTCAGGTTACCCCGGGTAATCAGCACAGCTTTTAGGCTCAGCTTTCGCCGGCTTCAATGCTTTGATGAGAGAGCTGAAATCCCCAAGCTTTTATGATTAATTACTCCCCATAGGTACACATATTTCAAGGAAAAACTCTTTTATGGCATGATGGTTGCGGAGTGGAGAGGCCGGCCAACGCACTCCAAATTGTAATAACCTCCTACTGATGGGGGGCAAGCACGATGCCGCCAGCAAATGCACAACACCCCTCACAGCTCCGCTGCAGGGGCCAGCCCCGAGGCTGCCTTTGAACAGATGCCTGGGAAGGGAGAGCTTCAGGCTCGTCCTGCCCAAACCCCAGGGGTGTGGGCCTGGGACAAGGTCCGGCAAGCATCTCTGTGGTGGGACGCCATGGAGCACACTGAGGAAACACCACCAAACCACTCGGTCTTCTCTTCCAGCCACAGATGACTTAAAGCTCACAACGTAGAATTCTAAAGCTGACATTCCAGCTCCTGAAGAAAAAGGGTTTTGGGGAGGGAGGGGGGAGAAACTCACTCCCCCTACCATGGTGTAGAAGGGCCTCTATACAACTTTCCAGCTTTCAAGAAAATTACATGCTCAAAGAGTGAAAAGTCAGATCCCTTTTTTGTTTGTTTTGGGGTCTGTTTTTGTATTTTACAAAAAAAGAAAAATATCCTAAATTGCAACAGCCAGAAGGGATTCTTTCTGCTTTGGACAATATTGAATTTGTCAAGATCCATTTAATCCTCGCTTACAGAAATACCATAAAACCAGTAATTTACCACTTCGGTCCGTGAACCAGGCTGACCCAAAGCTTGACCTTAACCTGACCTCGTTTAGTCCCCTCATTTCCCCTCCTCCTTCCATTTCTTTCTTCCTGATTCTTTACTGAGGCAGCTGACCTCCTAACCTACAGCCACTGTGAGCCAGGCTCACACTATCAGAAGAATGGACCAGAATCAGGCATCCTCCAATGGGCCTCTTCTCGCTCCCCGTGCCAGGCTGTCCTGGGCTGAGGTGTTGGCCTTAAATCCAGACGGTATCATCTCTCTGCTCCACTGTAAGGAAAGAAGCCCGGGCTCCTCTGAGGGGGTGCCCCTCACCCCCACACCAGTGGGACAGCTACAGCAACACTGTGGCTTCCATCTGCCCCGTGTCCCATCCCTTTCTGCAGGCCACAATGCATGGCTGTGAGGAATCTGTACCTTTCTTCTTAAGGAATGCTCTCCTGGTTGCAAGTGGGCTCTGGCGGACACGGGAATTCTGTAGAAACTTCACCGCTGTGGCAATCTGGTCAGGGAGACAAAAGAAGAAAAGTAAATTTCAATAGTCTCAATTTAAAGATTAAAAATCCTACCAGTTTATCCCAGGTCCATAAAAATAAGCACACCACTGTGGTCAAATTTATAAGCAGTTATTTCTCACATTTAAAAATCTACCTAAATAAAAGGCGATGTCAGTTAACTGGCTTCCTATACCTGTTTCTATCAAATCTAATCCTCTCAGCCTAGCTTTTAAGAACTGCAATAATCTTTTCCTCTTCTCCTTGTTTAAGCTGAATCTTCATACTCCTCAGCAGGTAGCCCTCTCCTGGTGATGCGAACCTACGTCCCTATACTTGTGCTCGAGGTATGCTCTTGTTCTTCGAGGCCTGCCTTTCCCACCTCTACCTGTCTAAATACTGTGTGCGTACCCACACACACACACACACACGCATAATCGTGTATACACACACACACACACACACACACACGCCAGCACAACCCTTTCATAGCCTGTGCTAACTCCTCGAAGCCTTCCCTAAATAAGCAAACCATCTCTGATCTCCCTATTCTCTTAAATTCTTTAATGCTCGTAGTGTGTACCATATAATTGAAGACATAATTATACTGTCTTCTAACGTTCAGGCTGCCTCCCCAACTACGCTGCAAGCATCTGAGAAGAGACCACGCTGCCTCCACAGAGCCTGGCAAAGTGCTGAGCACAGACCGGCTGGGAAGGATTATATAAGAGACAACGCACGAAGCCATTCACACTGGTCCCTCTTATGCAATGGAGCTCAATCCTGAAGAGACTTCAAAGGACAAAGTTTGGGGTTTCACGGCTAAAAGCTGACAGACGGACAGATGATCCCCGTACCTCTGATGATGACATTATTTACTGAAATCTTCATATCTACAAATAAGCCAGGGAGGGGGTAGAAGGAAATCAGTTGAAAAGGTATTAACCTTTGCATCACTCAGCACACGTGAAGCATGTGTTTGCACGTGGCTTGCGTGCTCTCCATCCCTGGCGCTAGCGCAATGGGTGGGACATGCCAACCTGCCCCAGATAGGAAAGGGGGCTGTTCTAAGTGACTGGCATTATTCATCTCACCAAGACCAAAGGAATAATATCATCTCATGTTACAGGTAAAGTCAACAGACCCTGGAGTTCGCTCCTTAGCTGTTGAAAGAAACATTTCTAAGGGACTAAATATAAGGGACTCTTCTAAGATCCTTCAAACGAAGGCGAGCAGCTATCCAGAGATGCAAGCATAAGCTACCGTGACTACCAACGAAATACGACTTACAATATTCTCCTCCTATTTTATATGAAGTTAGTCTTGAGACCTGACAGACTTCTCTGGCAACAAAAGATATGAAGATAAATGGGAAAGAAACACAAAAAGCCAGGTCAATTCCCTTTTGTATCTTCCCCCGTAATCCCTCTATTGGAGGCTAGCCTGAGATGTTGTCCCTAGAGGATGAATTCAGGGGTCCCACACCTTCAGATTCGGACCTGGCAGTGATAAAACGCTAAGATGCACCCATGTTCCCGGAGACTTGTCGTAATCCGTCCAGCACTGCAAACCCCTTAACCCCCATCAGGAGCTGCAGTGGTAACCAACCAGCTCTGGACTAGAGAGAAGCTGATGCTCCAGATTCTAGACCTGAAAACTCCACACTGCGCCCCCTTGGCAACTCAACCACATCTCCTCAGGTCGCACCAAACTTAAGAAAAATCTGAGAGACATCTACAAAATGGATGCAGATGCATTTTAATGAAAAGATGGGAGAAGGGAGGGAAGGAAGAGGAAAACAGAAGAGCGATTGTGGGGGAGGAGGGAGCAGCAGGGGAGAAGGTAGCCATGGGACAAGTGGAGCAGAAGGGGAGGCAGAAGAAGAGGGGAGAGGAGAAGTGGGAGGGGGACATGGGGAAGGAGGGAGGGGAGAGACATGGGGAAGAGAGGCCCATGTCCAGGAAGGAGTGGACAGCTACACAGCCACAGGCCCCACACAGTCGATGCCCATTGGCCTGGTTCCAACGGCTTGGGGAATGCCTGTTCTTCACCTGGAGAAAAAACTACACCTTCCACGCACAAGACAATTACGGCATCAGTATCACACGGCGATGCCTGTACGCTGTGGTGTGTGCTCCAGGTGTCAGAGGGAATGTGGATGAGCAGGCCGTAAACAGCAGATATTAACAGCATGGCTCCTCTCATTTACCCATAGAAGCATCGACCTTTCCTTCATCCTTCCAAAATTTTCCATGACAGAGAAAGAAAACAGAATCCCACCACTAAAACGCACAGGTTTCACCTTGCTTTTTTAATATAGTCCTTGGTATATGCATTTCTGGTCAGAGAGCAAAGTTCTGATGGGTTTAATGGTGCACTCAATGCAGTGCTTGGCGCATTCCATCAATTTTTTTTTTTTAAAAATTGCATCTCTTATTTCTTTAAATACATTAATCAGCCTACTGTAGGCAAAACGGATCCATCGGACAATGCAATAAACATGAATTATCATCTATCCAACACGCATAATGGCTTAAAAATACATAATAGCAGGTGTAGTTTAAATGATTAGTTATTACACCTGTGGTGGGTCTGATTCAATTGGGAAAAATCATCTTTAATAGGTTAAAAGGTTTAGATCACCATGCTTTCCTTAAAGTGGCTGTAGAGAGGGAATGATGGAGTGCTCTGTCATTAGTAATTCATTTAAGAAAAACGTGGGGGATATAGCAAAGAACAGCATAAACGAGCGAATCCAATTTAAACATCAGGTAAAGTAGAAAACACCTTTTAAAAAAGCAAGATAAATGAATTCGGAAGGGAGATGAAATTGACGTATTTATTTTAACGGGAATTTGACAAAGTCCCGGCACACTTCAAACTTGCAAAAATATGAACAATTTCTTTTAAAGTTTCCATTCACTAATTTCAAGCCATATAAAATCATACTGCCAAACACCTACATAAAGTATATTTGGGGCTTGTTTATGTTCCTCTTGATCTTTGTCTGAAAATGCAGGCGACAGGCAAATCACATATTTAACAGCATCGATATCGCTATACCAGATGCAAAAATATAAAGCAATATAAAGCATCCAAACTAACAGCCCCAACATAATGTGCTGA
Source organism: Vulpes lagopus (assembly GCF_018345385.1). Classification (NCBI taxonomy): domain Eukaryota; kingdom Metazoa; phylum Chordata; class Mammalia; order Carnivora; family Canidae; genus Vulpes; species Vulpes lagopus. The sequence goes on from NC_054831.1 coordinate 134,568,862, forward strand.
ACAAGAAAGATACCCAGATAAGCAGCTATGTGAAAGTGTGAACATATGAAAACCTCTCTCCCCCTTTCACTAATTATTTCTTCGGCTACTCTCTACGCCTCCCCACCCCCCTTCCCTCACCCAAGGACCCGGTACCACAATAGGGGGCGAAAGGCCCGTCCAACCTGGAATTTTATATACCGGGGATTCATCCACAGATGGTAAGAGGTTTCCCCCAAATCTTTCTCCATAATACAAAGATCTTAGTGCACTAACTGCCAGCGCCCTCGGTCGGCACCTTTCATTCGCCCATTGTTGGACACTTTTCATTAACTTCATGAAGCAACTCAACTGACTCTTCCTCTGCAGAGGTCCAACACACACAGCCTGCTTTTGTTGGCCAACATGATGGGGTGCCTGCAGCCTGTCCTGTATTATCGTCTGATTTTTCTAATTAGGAAATGAATGTGACTATTCATGGGTTATATTTGTGCCCAACTAAATTACATAAATTCAGGCCAAATCTTCCGCCTCAATGTCAAAGATGTAAAACGGAGACAGGAACTTTATTGCACATGTTGTGGGAGTGCAGCAAGCCCGGGAAAATTCTGGCGCAAAGCACCTGATGCCGCTGTTGGAAGCCACTTGCCGTTGAGTCCACGAGAAACGGCAGAATCGGTTTCCCTTTCCCCCTCCTCTTGCGCTGAGAGTTCTTACCGAGTGCACCTCGAATTACCAGGAACCGGTGTCATAAAAATATGGACGGCCACCTCGGAAGAAAACTGAAGCAAAGTTTCTCGCCACCCCTATTCCTGTGGCCCTGCCTTCTGCCCGCTCCAAAGCCAAATAAAACGACGCTGGCACCATCAACTCCTCAGGCTCAGGAAAATGTGATCATTTTCCCTGTTTATCACTAAAGTGACAGCCCGCCTCTGCAATGGGCGCTCCAGAGGGCCTGCCACAGCCAAGGGGAAGGGGACCCCAGATGATCGGCCACCCGCGAGAGATTCTTGTTTGAGAGCCCAGGATTTGTAACTGTGAAGCAATGGAACGCAGTATCCCCGGGGGCTCTCCACGGTGAGCAGTGCTGTTAAACACACTGTGTAGGGTAAGTAATCCCTGGTGAGGAGAACCGAGGTTCTGACAGTCTTTGCTGAAAAGGTGCTTCCTGTGTGTTTCCCACTCGCCCACAAGGACCTACACACTGTCATCTTCAGGACGCGCACTTGATCTCCTGCACGAGGGAGACGGGAGAACATTGCTTGCCTGATAACGAACCTGGGGTGTGAGGAAGCCTTAGCACTTTGCACCTGACGCGTAAACCGGATGCATTGTCTCCGGTGACACTTATTTGGAATGCCACCAATTCCAGCACTCCTGTGTGCTCCATACACATCTATCTCCTAAAATGTGAGCATTCATTAGCCATTTTAAAATATTAAAAATATTCAAAAATTAATGACACTAACAACCGAAGCCAAGTCCTTTTTAACCCAGAGAGATCACAACCAGAGGGCAAAAGAAATGACCGATGTGCAGGCCTGAAACCCCACTCCGCCGCCGCGCCGCCACACGTGCGCTGCTCAGAAGATTAAATTGCCTGTGAAAGGTTCCTACGCTCCTGCTCTAAAGTAGATAGATACCCAGAATCCTGTTAACAAGCGTTAGACCAAAGCCAACTCGAGTTTTAACAAGGGCTGACTTTAAAAGCCGGGCAGTGCCGAGAAGGAGAGTACCCTCTTCAAGCAGAAATGCTACATTTTAGTAAGAAATCAGTACTCTGTCAGGAGTTCCTTGACAAATATGGTCATCGGTGGCACAAGGAAATAGTTGCAAAGCAGCTGTTAATCAGAGAAACACATCGTAGAACGCTGATGCTAGCACTCGTGAAAAAATGCAACGGGCTAATTATGAAGCTATATATCTCACTAAAGAGGCCGTGTTCCTTGAGATTCCAGGCAGAGCACTCTCAGATCCAGGGTCCTAGGACAACATAATTCTGGCTCTCTGCATCCAGAATCCTCTCTTATCTGTGGCCGCCAAGCTCAGATTCTTCGTTCTCTTTCAAGCCTCCTTGCTCTCCTTCTAGTTAGGGAAGGGGCTGAGAAGGGTAACGGCCCTGGAAGCAGGGGCACCCACGAGCCATATACCAGGACACTGCACGGATGCACCCAGAAGGTGTCAGATCCTGAGCCAGAGTGAAAGGAAATCTAGGAGCCCGCACAAGAAACGTCAGAACCCTTGCTCTCGCAGCAGCAGGGGAGCAAACGTGGGTGAGCTTTGAGCCAGGGGAATCGCAGCCACCCACCCCCCACCCCTAACCGCCCCCACCCCGCCCCCCCCCCCGGTCACCAAAATTAAAAGAAAGTAGAAAAAGCAGCAGCAGTAAACACAAAAACCGGGACTGTTCTGCTTGAAATCCCCAAGGGGGGAAGGGGGCAGCCGAAGGCTGCTCTCCAGAGGAGGCTGCCTCTCAGGGAGGCCGAGGGAAAGTTAATATGCACAGGAAGGCTCGGTCAGCCCGAACCCGATCCGCGATCCCGCGCAAGGGCAAGGAGGAGCCAGGCTCCCCGAAAGCAGCCTAGGCGTGGGGGAGGGCGCCTGAACGGCGGGAGGGGAATAACCTTGAGGTGGCCGCGCAGCCCAAGCGCAGAGCCAAAGTGCCCCCTAGCCGGAGCCCGCGGCCACGCAGCCCAGGGCGGCCGCCCGCTGACTCGCACGGCCCCAGCGAAGTGTTTTCACTCAGGGAAAATGAAATGTTTTGCAAGATGAAACAGAATGAAAATTGAGGTTTTAGGTAATTACTAGTTGGCATTTACATATCACGGGCTGGTTCAACACCTATTCATTTTCCTCTTTTATTTTCAATTTTTTAAAATTGCTCATTAAAAATGAACAGATGACAGTGACAGGATTTTTTTTTTTTTAACTCATTCTCCTTCTCTGAGGGTTACAAAATCAAGAGGTACTTTTAGCCCGTTTATCTACAGTTAACACACACACACACACACACACACACACACACACACACAGACACAGAGGTATGTTTCATTTACATCAAGGGGGGAAAGGAGAGGGGAAAGTCAACAAAAGCCAGGAAGTTCAAAGATAACGACAGCGTAAGGGGTACATGCGCCAGCCTCTGCACCTGGGCCAGGAGTGTGTGGGCGCCCTGCACTCGGCACTCGGCACTCGGGGGTTAAAGGAAAGAGCCTCTCTTCCAACTTGGAATTTCCTGGTTTTTGTCACTGTGTCCTTCCCATTGTTGATTTGGGTTACAACCCTATACTAATTAAGCTTGTGGGCCCTAATTTCCTTTGTTTTACTTTCCTCTGTCCTTCTGTTTTTCACATTAAAGAAATAAAGTATCTCTGGCTGAAGTGCACAGGAGCTGACATGATAGGACATAGTATTTTTAAGGTCTACTGTGTAAATCTGTATTTAGGGAATTCCAAAGCACGCATTATTGACCCTAGTCTCTCTTAAAACACACTGATATATGTAGTAAAAGCCTTCACGAAAAGTGGCAACGTCGCGTGCACAAAAACTACCTTTCAAAGTGAAATACCTCTGCATTTAAATTTTTCTTCTTGGCCCGAGTTAAAAATATTGCATGAACTGCTTGTCAGAATGTCATTGTTTTGTTATTTGATTAAACTAGTTCTTCCAGAAATGTGTATGGAAATAAAAAGCATCTTAAGCCAACACGCACTGTTTAATATCAAGTGACAGTGATTTTAGGGGGATGGGGGAGACTCTGGCGAGTACTCTAGGTGCCACCCTGCAGCCCACGGGGAGCTGGTGCAGTTGGGGCAGCCAGAGCCTTAAAAGCCGAGGAGCTGCTGCTGCACAGCTCGACTGTCACGGCACCACAGACAGGGCCGTAGTACACACATTGCCGTGGAGGAAATGAAAACCCTTGCTTCTGGGTTGAGAAGATCAAAGTTCCTTTTTAGGAAAGGTTGAGATGGAAAAGGATTTTCTCCTTCAGGGAGAAAGAAAAGCAAATTTAAATGCCTTGTCCCCATGCATCCCCACCTGAATTTAGATAGCAGCCCCTCTAATTTTTGATGCAACCAACAAAGCAGTTACCCAAAGAAGGGAGGAAAAAAGGATGACATTTGCCTTTTCCTTGGCTTTGAAATCCAACTGGCAGCAAATTGTTTGAAGTCCTGCTTAGAGAAGAAACTGTAATAGCCTCCATACTGAAAAGAGGAGGGAAATGCCATTATACACGGATCACAGTAGCAGTGACCTCAGCGGAGAAGGCAAACGAGCTGGCTGCAAGTCGGAGGTCCAGCCGGCGTGCCAGGAACAGAAATAAAAGGTTTATGTGCCAGAGACGTGTGGCAAGAGTTGGGTGCTCGGTCCCAAGAGATACCAAGAAAAGGCAAGGAGTTCAATTCCTTAACACAGTGTCTTTCAGCAGCTCCTTGACGGCTTCTTCGGCCAGTTTCCCTCGGTTTTGCATCTTCTATATTCCTCTAATTTCCCCGCGCTGCTAAAGAGGAAGCAGAGAGCACCCAGGCTTCGTGTTGTAAAATTAATGAAGGTGTCAAGCTGTTGAGTTGAATCACTCCAAAAGAATGTAATGACTCAGTGTCCAAGATGCTCCCTAGGAGAACTGTGAGCTCACTTGGTGACGGTGGCTGGTGACTCCAACACTACAAATATGTAGTATTCAATCCCCCGGACCTTCCTAATGATACCACTGCTTCTACTTCCCCGTCCCTTTCTCTCCACCACAGGCTGAATGTTTTACTTTCTGAAGGTTACTGCTCTCAAACACCAGTACCTCTCAGATGCTCGGCAGATGAAACAGTGCTTCAGGTCCCACTTCTTTTGAAGTCGGGGCCACACAGAGGTTGGTCAAACCTCCTCCCTGGTCTTGCACTATCGATACGTGGGATGATGAGGAAGGGGATGAAGGTTATGTCATGAATGGATGACCACCAGGCGATGCAGGGCAGGGTCCCTTCATGATAGTTTTGCACCTTGTGCTCCGAGGGCAATGAGATGGGCTCCTGGATTCCACAGAAGATAAGCTCTGGACCAAGAAATTCTGTCTATAGTCACCTCACACACAATACAACACTAAGACCTTTGAGGTGTCACTAAATGGCACTCCTACCAGACATCCTACCAAAAAAATAGAGAGAAACTAAATGTTAAGAGATAGATTTGAATACAAAAGAAGCAGACATAGCCTAGAAACAGTTTGAATGCAAAGATAGCAAGAAAAGAATTTAAAATGACAAATGTCATTATTTACAACAGCCAAGATATGGAAACAACCGGTGTCCAATGGATGAATGGATAAAGAAATTATTATGTGTTCTCTCTCTCTCCCTCCCTTCCTCCTTCTCTCTTTCTCTCTCTCTCTCTCTCTTTCTCATACACACACACACAGAAATACTATTCAGGCATTAAAAAAAAAGAATGAAATCTTGCCATTTGTGACAACACGGATAAACCTCGAGGGTATCATGCTAAATGAAATAAGTCAGAGAAAGACAAATACCATATGATCTCTGCACGGCTCACTCAGTCAAGCGTCTCACTCTTGGTTTCAGCTCAGGTCATGATCCAAGAGTCGTGAGATGGAGCCCCCCCACCCCCGCCCACAGTGGGCTCCCCACTTAGCAGGGAGTCTGCTCGGGATTCTCCCTCTCTCCCTCAGCCCCTCCCCGCCACTCCCATGCTGCAAATAAATAAATAGATAAAACCCTTAAACCCCCTCCCCCCAAAACAAGCTCACAGATACAGAGAATCCATTGGTGACTGCTCAAGATAGGTTGAAGGGTAGGAGAAATGAGGGAAGGGGTAAAAATTCATTTTAAAAAAAGAATCTGTGTTTCAGCTATAGGACAGAACTTCATTGAAGGGCGTATGGGAAAATCACCTACATACCTTAGGAAACAAGTGGAGACTGTAGTCTGAGGACTGAGGGAGCCATACATAAGCACTGGCCTGTAGTTAATAAAGTTGTTTCCCAGGGGAGTACAAGTCTACAATCCTGATACCACTGTACACGTGTACTGGGATTGAACAAATAAGCAGATGATGGACAGTCTTAAAAAGAAGGTATCAAATTGTTTTCATAAACAGAAGCAAGAATACCTCTAGCTTTATAGTGCTGTGCCACAAACAAAGGAGAGACAGGTCCTCTTTCCATACTGTGACATTCTGCCACACTGTTTTGCTTTTGTACTTGATCTTCCCTCTCTGCATGTAGTACTCCCTCCTTAACCTACTGAATTAATTTGTACTCTGCCAAAACAAAAAAAATAAAGAAAGAAAAATTTAAAAAGGAGAATTTTCAGCTAGGCCGGCCTGCATGCCATTCTAGCTCACGTGCAATTGCCTTGGCCTTGAGGCTAGATATTGCTTAACTGGATAGTGTATTATTGAAAATATTTTGTATACAGGAGCACCTGGGTGGTGCAGTCGGTTAGGCATCTGACTCTTGGTTTCGGCTCAGGTCGTGATCTCAGGGTCATGAGATCGAGCCCTGAGCGCAGAGTCTGCTTAAGTCTCCCTCCCTCTCCCTCTGTCTCTCCTACTCATGCTCTCTCTCTAATAAACAGATAAATCTTAAAAAAAAAAAAGTAAAATATTTTGCATGCAAATAAATAAATAAAATATAAAATATAAAATAACACATGTGGATAGCCTTTAAATCACCTTTCACATCCAGGGGAGAGCACAAGAAAGTAAAATAGTTAAGATCTGCACTAACAGAAGACCACCAAGTCCTAGTTTCTGCTCTTAGTTTAGATTCTCTTATGGCCTAAGGGAAAAAAATAAAAGTATAAGATTCAAAAGTATGATTCATAATACTGGCAGACTCAAAAGTCTTCAAATTTACAGTAAGATGATAGGGATTAGAAACAGTTTCTATTCAAAAAGTAAAATGAAATCAGCTCCTGTCAGAGGAAAAGCATCCTCCTCCTCAAGCGCACAAGCCCCAGAGAGTGGACAGGAATAGGCTGTCTATAGAGATAGGCCGTATCGGTGGAACCGACTCTGGCTGGGAGGCAGGGTGACAGATGACAGAAGTACCTAATATCTATATGATATTAGAACCTTGAAGGCCAGGTTCCATCTTCTAAGAAAGTGGTATCTGACCTAGGTCACACCTCTGTAGCTGACTTTAGGAGGAACTTATCCCCAACAAGAGTACGGAACAGAAAAGCAAGTCAAGCTATGCCTCAGACAGAGATTGGGAAAGAGTCACCACTCTTATATCTTCCAGAAGCACTGAAACAAGGGCTGTAGACCTGACTGGCATCCCCATTGTCAGATTTGTACTCACAGGACCACGAAGTAAATTCAGAAGAGTGAATCAAACACAATCACTCCAGTTGCCTTCTCTGATAAACTCCAATTTAGAAACTTAGAGCTCAGCAAGGAAATCCACAGCACACAGGAAGAACCAACTGGTAATCATCATGGCTCTGAACCATTCCGTAATCTTTCACTAAACATCGTGAACATTCCTATTATTAACAGCCACAGCTACCAACAAACAAACAACCCCCCCCCCAAAAAAAAACAAACAAAACAAAACAAAAAAAAATCCCCACACCTTTAAAAATAAAAGATTCAAGAGAGGCCTACTAGACACCAGAGCCACGTTGGCCATGAGGCCCTCCTTACAGATCTCCCACCTCTGATAAAGGAGGGTCTTTACACCCTACATCTGACATTCTAACCAATCTTGGTCATCTAAAATGAGCATGTAATTTACTTACAATTAACGCAACATTTAAACAATTTTCACCATTAAGCAAATCAGTTCCATTGAGCACCCTCCTCTTCCTCCTCCTCCTTCCCATCTAAATCAATAGTAACTCATTTCTAATTCCTTCCAGCTCTGTCTGGGAAACAGAAGTTCACTTTTTGCTATCTGAAGGATTATAAATTGCCATCTTGCTCTGCAACCTTCTTGACTCTCCACACCCCACTCAGAGGGTGAAATACTTGGAAATCACAAAAATCCCTACATTTCCACAATCTGGTAGAAGCTTCTTGAGACCTCACTCATCATTCTCTGCTCATTGTCCTTTCTCTCTCTTCCTGCCTGTTTAAACACATGGACACAGAGTTATTAACTTTTACAGGAAAACCAAATAAAATAATGTCGAAGCAAAACTGCGGTGATGTCAGGCTGTAGCTAGCACCATTCATCTGTGGGAATCCGATTAGCGCTCGAGTGGCAGAGCTACCTGGAAAAGTGCTCACAATCAAATAAAAAAATGATACCAAAACATTAACCTGATGGCTAAAAACTCCACATTTAAACAGTTAAAGTAATAAAGGAGCTTTTATTGAGTATTTTTTATATTTCATTATGCCCCGAATTGACGAGGACTCCCGGATACATTTTCTAGACTTTTGGTTTCTCAAATCAAATGCTCTCTTGGACTTTTTTTTTTTTTTTTTAACTAAAAGGAAACAGCATTTCTTGTAAATTTGAATGAAAGGATTAAAGCTTCCCCTATAATATCGATATCAGCCTTGAGTGCAAACACAGCCAAACATTGCAACAAACAGAAGCCTTTTTTGGTTTATGTACTGGTTCATTCTGAACCTGCCAGCAGAGAATTTTTCTCCATGACTTTACCTTACACGAACCCTCTATTTCTTCATTCACCCATGTTTTGCTCCAAACTGGTAGGGAACGGAACCTGGTGGGATGGCAGGAAAGAAAGCAGGGTGGGTCTCAAGATATCTGCACATGGAGTACAGTCCTGACACTAACATGTCCTGAGACCCGGCCTCTCACGTCCCCACTCCGTGCCACAGATTCCTTCATTTCTGTAAAACGGGGGCTTACACAGATGACTTTCTGGACCCTCCAGCCATGCCACTCTATAAAATTCTAAGTTGACTCCCAGAGGCAGCCTTTGATACCTCAACCAGGAATATCGGCTCAGGTCAAGAAAGGTCAAGGATAAGACCCAACCGTTCTGGAGCTCAGCTCTCTAATCTCATCCAAATAAAAAATATATATATAAAAATTCAAAAAAATTTTTTTAAAAGGAGAAAACCAACAGAGAAGAGAAAGGAGAGAAGGGAGAAAAAAAAAAATCAACATTGCGGAAAAACAAAAAACAAACAACAGATTCCACACATTTTGCACATAGCAAAGCTCTACTAACACTACTTACTTAACGATTTATTTTACGAACAAGCTTAGTTATCTGATATCCAAATTACAGAAGATTAAAACTGCAAAAAAGAAAGGAGAAACGATTCTGGACTTTGGGAACTAGTGGTTTATTAACCTTGTTTTGAACCTTTTCCATAGTGATTCTGTACCAGGTAGAGGGTAAATTTTGTTTTTAATAAAATCCATAATCTAGAACATGAAAAAAAAGAGAGGGAGGGAGGGAGGGAAGGAAGGAAGGAAGGAAGGAAGGAAGGAAGGAAGGAAGGAAGGAAGGAAGGAAGGAAGGGAGGGAGGGAGGAAGGAAGGAGAAACGAGCCAGCTAACAGAGAGATACTTATGGAACAAAGACCAGATAGCGAAAAAAACCTAGCAACAAATGTCAAGAGAGAAACATCTATGAAAAGCAAACAAAAAACTCAAAAAGTTTATTAGTTTGGGGTCGTTTGCAAAGGTGGAACCATTCCAAGTAAGGGCAAATATACAACATATCTAAATTTCAGTTTTTGAAAACAGAGCTACACTTACAACACAATATAAACATTTATGTCCACAATGACAATACTGAGTCATGATGACTAAATTATATTCCAGATACTCTGCCTAATAAAGTAAGAAAGTATATAACTCATTTTATGTAATTCCCAGCCCAAAGTTGCAAAGTGTTTTGTTTGGTTTTCCTACAGATATCAATGGCCATCTCACTGTGCCTATCCAAAATGACTCCTCTAGGAGGGAGCCAGAGATGGTGGTTTTCTTGTACTGAACAAGAACAGTTTTTATTCAAGTTAGATTAAGAAGGAGGAAGCCAAAGATTAAATAATGACTAGTTACTGAGCATCCACCGGGTCTGCACAGTGCACCAGGCACTTACAAAGCCAGTACAATAAGCAAAGATGCTGCTTTTGCTGTTACAATCCAAGACAAGGAAAGAAGTCAAAAGGGATCTTAGTAGGCCATCTGGTCCCACATATGATCTAAGACTCCTCCCTCTTCAACAACCCTGACAAATGATCAGTGGGCTTCCAAGTGAATGCTTACGATAAAACAAGATAAACATGAGAACTCACTCTCAAGAGACTGTCGATTCATTTTCAGGAGTCCTTTTTATAAATTTTATTTTAATTAATTTATTTATTTATTTATTTATTTATTTTGAAGTAATCGCTACATCCAACGTGGGGGCTCAAACTCACAACCCCTGGGATCAAGAGAGTCACACACTCTAACGACTGAGTCTCAGCCTGGTGCCCCTCAGGAATCCTTCTTTAAACGGAGCTGAAATCTACTTTCCTGAGCATTCTATCCAGTGGCCCCAGTTCTCTGTAGGAGAACAATAACAGATTCAGTTTTTGAAACAATGCTGGATGAGGAATTAGGATAGCCTCTGTCACTTGGCTATCTTTTCTATAAAAGCATTTCCCTTACTCTGCTTATTAACTAAATGTGAACACCAGTTTCGCTGTATAAAACAGCTTCATGAATTCTGCTCTTAAGCTTGGTAAGAGCAGCCTTGCCCTTTGTGGGAGGGCCAAGGCTACACCTGTAATGTCAGAACGCATTAGCAATAATAAAGGCCACAATAATGCAAGAGACGACTTCATACACACGTCATTCCCGAATGGCTAAATTCAATCAAATATGGCAATGCTTCCTACAATGCTCTGATCACTGGGGCCAGCGCGTGTGACGTGGGCCCACTTACGGGAAGCTGCTGGAAGCAGAAAGTGAGGGCTCTGCTTCAAGACTGTAACGGACGGGTTTTTTACCAGCTCCTAAGTGGTTTGGCCTCCTCCTTTCCCAGGAATTACCTAGAAATTCATTTAATGTCTAAAGACTACAAATGTAAAAAAAAACTTCAGAAGGCTAAAAGTAAGTACATGAAAAGAAGGGCAAAAAGGCACAGTATCCCCACAATGTCGTCTTACAGAGAGAGGATTCTTACGGGGAGAAGAGTTAAAAAAGGAGGGGATCATCAAAGAAGCAAAAGCCAAAGTTGAACTAGTCCTATTTCTAACTCAGTCACCAACTTCTCTGATAACTTTCTAAGAGGTGCCTACCTTTCCCATTTCTACCTCCTCATCTGTAAAATGGAACTAAGGCTGCCAAGAGACACACCAAAGTGTCACGTGGAAGAATTAGTTAGCATTTATACCACACTTTTGATCTTCAAAGTAAGATTATTAGACTATAAACTAGAGTAGATGTGGTTTGAAAAATCTTTTTAAAACCGAAAATAAAGCATGCAAGCAAATTCAGAGAAGCAAAACAGGCTGACGTCACCTCCCAGCAGCCAATGCCTCTACCTCCACAGGCACCGACTTTCTGCCCTAATCTGCATCTGCATGTGGAGACAAAGGTATAAGAACGTTTTATTAGGAAAAATGGGAGGGGGTGGGAAGAAGAGAGACAGGAAAAAAGAGCAGGTTGAGGAAAGGCACTGAAGAGAATGTCAAAGGGAAGCGTGACCAGTGAAGGGGAAGAAGAAATAGGGAACGGAGAGAACTCGGGAGCAGGCAAATCCGATCCCCTGGAAGAATATAGCAAGGAGAGGAGGGGAGGAAGAAAGAGAAGAACAGAGAAATGGAAAAGCAAACATCGAGGGAGCAAATATGAAAAGTGTGTCTTGTTTTCAAAGAAAGCAAGGCGGTCAAAAGTAAAAGTTAAAAATTGAAAATTAAAAAAAAAAAAGAAAAAAAAGGACAAAGAGCAGAGGATAGAAAAGGAGAGCATGAGGCTTTCCGGGGTCTGTCTGGAAACCAGAAAGCTGGAGGAGAGATCATTAGCAAGTCCACAGTGCGTCTATAGCAATACCGTGCGGGTCAATTCATTTAACGCTGCCCTGTACATTTACAGAAAAGTACCTCTGATATAATAAAGGCTCATAAACACGCAGAAATTGGGTTAGACCCGTTTCGAATTCCTGCCAAACAATGGTTCAGAAAAATGAAGCTCTATTTTAATTAGCTGGATTCGCGAGTGATTTGATAACAGCAGATGCTGTCTGGATGCTTTCAGCTTGATGGGCTCCACATATATGAACTTAGAGTGGTTTTGATGCAATTAGGTATTTCTTTCTGCTCTAACATGCCAGGCTCAAGGACCTGAGCCTATGCGTAGCCCCTGCATGTTACTGTATTAACCTACATGTCAATATTTCAAATCACAAAGATGAGAAAAGCGAGCACATAAGATTAGAAAAGTCATTTTTAAGTCACTAGTATGTAGAAGAGGACGCTCTCACCACGAATTTTTCTTGCCACTGGGGAAAGAAAAGTTGGGAAGCTGAGAAAAAGCCACACAGGGCAGCACCTGTAACAGAACCATTTACTGCCAGAGCTGGAATACAACAGACCGCTTACTTCCAATTTTGCGATTCTACTCCAGCGTTACGGCAAAGGATTAGCCGCCTAATGCACAGCCTGACCTGAGACTAAGTGGCCTTCAGAATGTTCTTTGTAATCAGGCATCCTATTATAGCCCAGAGCACCGCTGCTGAGACAGGCGGTGGTGTTCAGGACCGCAACCCTGCAAGTCCAAGTATTTTCACCAGGTGCTTTCAAGCTGGGCACCTTACTGCCCCCTCTCTCCCTTTTAAGCACTCTCTCTTCCAAAGCGTTTCTGTTCGCTTTCCCCCACAGCACTCCCTGCCCTCTGCTAGGACCACTTAGAGCACCACCACTCACAAGCGCAGAGCTGCTAACCGACCTGCACAAAGCGAGAGCAGCTTCCAGCATCGGGACTCCCCTAATAGGAGGACCCGATCTGTTCATTACCCGCCAGTTTGTCACGGCTGGGCTGAGAAGGAGAGGAGGATGAAGGGGGGTGGTTGCTGGGAGGAAGCTCTCTACTAGGTGGTGTGCTACTCTTCCTGAAATTCTGAATTAGGCTTTCAAAATCACTCACCCCCCTGTTGGATGACATGTAGTAGAGAGGGTGGGAAAGAGACACAAGAGTTCTGGCTGACTCATTTGGACAGAGTGGGGGGCACCTGAACCCCGCCGCTACCACCACAAGCACACAGGGAGAAACACACACCCCTCACTGTCTCTCCAAGAGGACAAAACGGACATAATGACCTTCACACCATCTCCCCTTCGCCGGCGCTAACAAGCTGAGCACTGTAAATCAAGGATGAAATCCCTGTGCCAGGAAAGCAAAGGAGAAGCATTTCTTCTGTAAAGAGCCCAAAGATGCTGCCTGCTTCTGAATCAGCACTTCAGGGCAAGTGTTTGGAAGGCAGGAAGCTTGATGCCAGCAAGTGAAGGAAAAATAGGTATTTATTATATGTAGTAGGCCTTCTTCAAAAGTTATTTATTTCACAAAACCACTCTGCTAAATAGAGGTTTCAATCTAATTGGAATTGCAATCTGCATATTGTAAATGCAGCAAATGACAGCCTTCGAGACTTTTGTTCTACTCCACATTTTATGGGTTCACTAGTAGAAGATTTCCCAGTATACACACATAAGTGAATGGAAGAAAAGAGCACAGAAGATTATCTTTTAACATATATATTTATATGTCTGTGTGTATTTATTTATTTATAATATATTCCCAGCCCCTCGTAATTCCCAAAGGAGAGGCAGAAGGTCCATACCGTGAACTGGGGTAATGTTTGCAAGACCCCCCCAAGCCGTCTTCTTGGGACAGCCAGTACGGACAAGGAAAGCTCACAGAGGCATCAGGTTTGTGTTGAGCTGGGTGTTCAGAGACATGGGTCTATGGTGAGACCCCACTCACCATTTGCCTCCTCTTTCCTTCTTGGGGGAGGTGAGGAAGGGACCCCTATTCATCTTAATTTCCCCCCTCCTATCCACATTCCAAATTAGCCATGTTAATTAACAGAGATGCAAAATAGTCACGGCCCAAAATCAAGGTTTTTAACAAGAAGTAAAAAGAGATCTTATAAATCAGATAGACAGATCCCTGGGTGGCTCAGCGGTTGAGCGTCTGCCTTCGGCCCACGGTGTGATCCCACGGTCCCGGGATCGAGTCCTGCATTGGGCTCCCTGTATGGAGCCTGCTTCTCCCTCTGCCTGTGTCTCTGCCTCTCTTTCTCTCTCTTTTTCTGTGTGTCTTTCATGAATAAATAAATAAAATATTTTTTAAAAATAAATAAATAGAAAAATTTTTAAAAAGAGATGGGGAGGGTAGAGAGAGAAACCACCCAAAGCAAAAGGTCAACCTACAAATGATTAAGGAAACGAGAAAGAAAAGGGACAGGTCAGGACTTCCCACAAAGGTCTGAAATTTTCTGTTTGTACTTCTGGGTCCACATCGAAAAGTGACTTATGGCAGAGGGGACACTATTCTGGGGAAGAGAAGCGGCTCAGAGATTCTAGAGTCCCGCACATGCCTGGGACTTCTCTCCTTACGTCGTATTCAAAATAGCTTTCTGTTCGGTTTCCCCCTCACTCCTTTCAAGAAAGCAATTACTTAATTTTTTCGAACACTACATCCCTATAACCCAAAGATATCCCTTGCTTCCTTAAAAACTAAGCATCTTCTAGTTTATACTTTTTACCCTCATTCTCTGACAATACCAGCCGATCACAGGGTGTAAATTTCATCCAGAAAAATAATGATAATAATAATAAATAAATAAATAAAAATCTGAGCTTCGGCTTCCTATTAAAAAAAAAAAAAAAAGAACGAGAGAATAAATATGAATTTGAAGGGGAGTTCTGCCAAAACCCGAGCCTCCCAAATCTGGTTCAGCCACATTCTTGCCCACAGCCTGTATTTCTTGGTGCCTCCCTACATTTTTCAAAATGCAGCTGCACAGACCTCTTAAAATTCAGATTTCTAGCACCTATAATTACAGGGCGCTGGAGCCAGGCTCCTTTAATTAATGAACCTGACTCCTCACTCTTCAAAGGAAATCTGCATAAGGGATATATCACAGGGGTGAACTGACCCCCAAGCAGCACTCTCTGCTCGCTCCGCCTCATGGCAGCCGGCGCAGGAGACTGAGGCCGTCCGTCCCCAGCATCACCCCCACCTCCGCTGCACATCCCAGTCTAGCACAGGCCTATTATGCGGTTAAGGCCATAAAACAGTTCTTGGAACTTGAGGGAAGAGAAGCAGGCTTCCCTGGGTGTGACCAGCAAAACCCAAAGAGAATCAGACTCCCCCTGGTCCTAGGGCTCCCGATTTCACTTCCTTCCCTCTGCCGGGATGAAGTGGGGAGTGCAGGCTGCAAAGGCAGACACAGTTCAAGGGTCAACAAGCAAGCAACAGAGGGAGCAGGCTTGGTCTTTGAAAAATTCTGGAAAAGAAAAAGGTCAGTCAGACCTGGGACTGACATTTCATCCCAAAGCTGAAATGAAACTGGCCAGGAATGCCACGCCTCTTTAACGCAAAACAGGAGGGGAAGGGGCCGTGACATGAAGACACTGTTCACAAGGTCTGGAAAAGAACCTGAGTACATCCCAAGGATGACAAAATGACCTCAAGATCTGTTTCCAGGGGGCCCTCACCCATACCTGACACTACTTCCTTCTAAACCAATGCTTGATTACCAGGTTTTAAAGAACTGGTTTTCCTTCTGGCCAGTCGTCTGGGCAGCACAGCCCAATTCTGTGTGTACATTGCCCACACGAGGCCAGCCTACCCGCTCCCGAGAATCGTCATGAGCTGGCTTGGAAGCACGTTTGCTGGAGAGCAGGCTGCCTTTGGCTGCAACAGAGACTGGAAACGGTTGCAAACAAAGCCACAGATGCCAGAACAGACGCGGCCTAGGTCAAATCAAGACGACCCCAGGTAAAGTTTCAGGTAGAAGGTCTGAGACCTGACTCCAACAGATCTGGTGATCATGAGAACAGGTTCTGTCCGGTCACCACCATCTGATGGCCATTTCTCAAGGGTCCCTCAGGCCACAGCCAACCCAGGCGAGAGAACCTGCATCACTGACCAAGTAAACACATCACCCCTACAAGTAGAAAAAGTTCTCAGACTGTGTGCCCTAGAACACATCTGCTGAAGGGTTCTCCGGTTCTCGTGTGATTCAGGCTACAAGACGATGCTGGGGAGCTACCAGAGAACAGCACGAGGGCCAGGAAACCAGACCCTGAGACGCGCTGTCCAGGCTTCCTACTCTGCGGGAGGGCACGCTACAGCACGGGTGCCAAAGGCCAAGTCCAGCCCCTCTGCCTTCTGCCAGAAAGGGGGGCTTTAACTCTCCAGTGTTTCTGCTGTTGTAAATACGATTTTGGAGGATAGGGTAACAAACTAACATCAGTCTCTCTGATGGTTAAACCCTCAAATCAGGGCGGCCCCGGGGGCCCAGCAGTTTAGCACCACCTTCAGCCCGGGGCGTCATCCTGGGGTTCCGGGATCGAGTCCCACGTTGGGTTCCCTGCACAGAGCCGGCTTCTCCCTCTGCCTGTGTCTCTGCCTCTCTCTGTGTATCTGTCATGAATAAATAAATAAAACCTTAAAAAAAAAAAAAACCTCAAATCAAAATGAGGCATGATCAGTCACCGACGAGAGTCTACCTCCACAGCACCTGTCTTGTTTCCTGGCATGGTGACCTGTGGCCTTTACGCCCAACACCCAGAGGCCAACACCCAGAGGCTAACACCTCTGCCCTCTCACTAGATCTGTCTCCAAATCCATCAGTGCACTGCAACCCGGACTCACTGACCACGGGGCTTATAGGGGCAGGGGGGAGTTCCAGGCGGAGAGCACCACTGATGATGATAACGACCACTTCCGTATTCCCAGATACAAGCAGCCAGAGCTGGGTGAAGGATTTTTTTAATTTGGCTTGGTTTTCCAACCAAGACACTCTCAAAGTTCATTGGTTTTTGAAGTGGAAGCATTTGATTTTCTAACAAACAAATAATTAGAAGCACGCAACTAGCAAGAACATGGAATTGAGGACGAAGGTCGGGACATGCGAAAATGTGGGGCTGGGAGGCAGCTGAGATCAGAAATGTCCAGGGATTCTTGGCATGGGAGCACACACCAGCAGGCCAGGCACTCTCTTCCCAGGGTGTCTCTAGGGGAAATCACCCATCGATCCTAGGACACACGCCTTCTAGGACCAATCCCTTACCTCAGAACAGCCTCTGCCTCAAACTCCTGCTTGTGCTTTAATGTTTAAATTATTAAATGCATTAATGTATTTACATTATTCAAGTCTTATGTGCATTTTTCTGAGATAATTTATGTATAAGAGTTTGAATGTCCATGACTGTTAATGTCTACAACCCTTCCTGTTCATTATTGATCCTGGAAGAAAAAAAAAAAAGTCAGAGTTTTAATGCCCTATTTTTAATGTATTAAGAGTCTGAATAAGTGCATTCTCTTTTTTCTTTTGTAATTTCATAATTTAAGCAGTGCATTTATTAAACTGACACAGTATGAATTGTGGTGAAGCCTGGCACGGCTCCACGCTGCCGGAGCAGCCAGCTGGAGGAGCGCGCCCGCTCCTCTGAGACCAGGCGGCAGCTTGGCGCTCAGCACACTTGCCACCTCCACGAGGTCCAGGACGGGCTGCAGGCACTCACCAAATTTAGGCTGTGTAAGGGGATTTCCCTTCCTCTGTTTTAAAGTTCTTGCTCAAACCCTCTCTCCTTGTTCAATAAGGGTTTCCAGAATGCTGTTAAGCTGCCTCTTTTTATCAAGGCGGAAGTTCTCTGCTCATGGGAAGTCCTCATCCTGTGTGCTCCGGCTGGTATCCAAACTGGCCATGAGCACACGGTTTTCAAGAACAATAAAAATGCCAGGGCTTGGCAGAGCAAAAACAAGCAAACGAAACCCCTGTCTTTAGAACAGGGCCTCAAAATGCAGACAAACCTCTCAGAGACAACACCTCCAACTTGAGCAGAACTTCTTTCTTTCAAGATCTAGTTTCCCCAGCAGAAAAGCTCTTTCAACTGTAGCCAACAGAGCGCGACAGTGACACCCAATGGCCTGTTAGCTCAGTCCCAACTGAGCATTCCCCATGGCGTTCCCAGAGGTGGGTCTCGGGCCCAGAGTTCCTGCGTGAACACGGAAGCTCCAAAGAAAATCAGGTATTAGCTAATCATCAAGAAACTGAATGCTAATGGACAAATTTCCCCCTGCTCCACAGAGTACCTACACACACTGCATGGAGTAATACACGAGTGTGCAAATGGCCCAGCAGAATGCACATCAGTACAGCCTCTGGCAGGGGATGCAAGCACACGTGGGTGCGCGTACACACAGATGCACAACACATGGACTCGGCCACGCTGTATGAGCCGGCCTGAAGTCGGAGAAAGGATGCCAGAAGTTGTTCTCTGCTGTTTCTAATGTCATACGAGTACACGCTTATGATACGTGTACGTTACATGTGTTTTTAATATATCTTCTCCCTTTCTTTTTTTTTTTTTCTATTTTTCCTCCTGTTTCCTTCTTTTCTTTTTTGGCTACTCATTACCATTCTTTAACTGTTACAATTTATATCAGCATATAATGTTAAATAATTACAGGGAGCAGAGCTCACTCTAGTGAGGATATAAACGCGCTGTGGGAATCTACAGATTTAAACAAATAACACTCACAGCAGGGGGTGAGCGGATGAATTAGCATTAATATCCTGCCTGGGAGATCCCAGTGCACTGGTACTGCTTAAATACAGATCTTTTCTGGAACAGTCAATATGACAGCTCCCGGCAATACGGCCCCTTTCCCTTTCCCAGTCAATATAGCAGCCAGTGAAAATAGAAACGTCCCTGTAGCAATCAATATAGCAGCCAGCTAAAATAAACCCTTCCCTTTTAAGGGCTATATAATAGTCAGCTAAATGGAAGAATTGGCACCCCTGCTGGATAGCTCAGCAGAGAAGCCATGAGCACTAAATGATCCTTCTGCTTCACAAACAGGCCCTGCCCAGGAAGGGAGAAAACATCCATAGTTAGGGAATCCGGGGGGAACCTGCAACGGACACTTGGCAGGCTGCTCCTGGTCCCAAGGAGTAACGTCCAGGTCATACACAGGCTTCGGGGCACTTCTCGTTGAGGTTTAATTAAAATGGCCAGCAACTCTAGAATCTTTGCTCAAATGGTCACCTGGAACAGGGGAACATTTGTCTCCAGTGGAGAGTTAGAGGATCTTGATGTGAACCCAGGGCCCCTCTCCCTGCCCCTACCTGCTGGCTCGATTCTGCCCTGCTCCCACCCTGCTCCCACCCTAGCCCCAGAAGGGAAGAGTATTAAGTTAACAGCCTATGGTTTTCTGTTTTCCAGCAGCAGGGATGGCGGTTGTGTCAGAATCAGACATCCAGCCAAGTGGGTGAGAAACAGCATTCTACGTTGAATGCTGCCCAGCAGATAGATACACAGAACTCATTTTTAAAACTCACAGTCATCAATCTACTAAACATTTTAACAATACCCTATCCCTCCTCCCCCACCCCCTGCCCGCCACCGCCCCACCCTGATTCACTTGGAAAACACTCTCCTTCCTTGGAGACATATAGGAAAGAAGTTGAATCATAACAGAATTCAGAGGATGGCTCACTCTGAAAGCCAAAACAGACCAAAAGCCTTTAAAAAGAAGAAAAAGAAAAACAACAAGGAGTATCCGATTAAGAGAGATTCCTGTATGTTTGAAGTTCTCGCTCTTTTTAACTCTAACTAGCTACTTCTAAAATTAGTTCAGTTGGATTTATGGATTTAACAAACGTGGCAGAGAACCACTGACACCAGTGCAGGCTTCCAACCGACACTCCTGAAGTTAATGCTGGGATTGTGTTATGCCTCAAAGCAGATGAACATCAGGGACCCACCCCACCTTCATTAAAATTCCACAATCTGTCTGCCATCCTTTGGGGAAATCCACTGAGGGTCCCTGTTTCCCTGGCCAGGTGTTTAACACCCAGTGATGCTCATGTCATCAATCAGGTGACTCAGTCAAGTGCCGCAGTGTCAGAAACTGCCGAAAAATAAGATCCTGCAAGTCCTGATTTAAGCGCTCAAGTCCTTAAAAATTTAGATCCCAATATCCCACCTGAGCTGTAAGACTCAGCAGGTGCTCTTTACTTCAGGAACTCCAGTTAAATAACATCTCAGAGTGGAAGAGGTCGGCATGCTTGCTCCAGGCCCTCTTACGGAATCAGCACTTCGCTGAGGGAGACTGGCGCTTGGTCCTCCAGTCCATTCTAGGGAATCCTAGTGCCCTCACCGCCACTGCAGCAGCCACAAAGGCAAGAGATGGATGCATGGGGAGACCTGGGACACACCCACAACTGTGCAAAACGTAGACACACAAAAGGTGAGTAGCTGTTATGGTCCAACATGGCACTTAGCTTTTAGAGCTGCCACCAACGAATACTTTACAAACTCTGATGTTCATGGATGTTTGCTTCCAAGTCTAAGCCCCACACAAAAACTTGAGGGTGTAGACTCTCAATCAGGTGGCTGGAGAGAGCTCACCAGGATGTTAGCACAGGCTGCTCCGACGCAGATGCCATGACAGTCCTCAAAAGGCAGAGGGGAGGCAGGGAGAAAGGGAAAGAGAGAGAGTAATGAAAGGAAAGAAATGAAGTATGAAAGGGAAGGAGAAAGGAGAGGCATGAGAGAAAAGATGAGAGATAACACAAGAGGAAACAAAATGAAAAAGAAAGACGAAAAGCCCACTTTGGCATTTACAGTTTAAAGCTTTCAGGGCATTTTACGAAATGACAGTTGCAATAAAACAAACAGAACGGTGAGTCATCTGGTTTCCAACTTCTGAGTCAAAAGGGGCTGTTTCTAGACAAACTGCAAAGCAGCTCTGCTGCCTGCACACTTACGATGCCTATCACGGCGACAGAACAGGATGTGGAGAGAGGACAGGGAGGTGGGAGTGAGCGCTGTCTTTGCTGGTCCCAGTGTCACTACGAATAAAGACTGTCAAGATTTAAACCATAATAATGGAAAGGCTATAAAGGTCTCAGCTATAATGTTTCCTCTGATGTTCCCTGTCATAAAATGCCCGCTTTATGTTGCTTACGTGGCAATGATACACTACACACCCGCGTACGTAGGCACCAGTGGGAACCTCACACCCTGAGTCCCCAGTCAGGAGCCAGGCAGCAGCTGCGCTCTCCAGCTCCCAGGCTCCTCATCACCATCTACCAGAGTGAGTATACGTACACACGCACACGCACATGCACAACTTCACAAACATGTACTGAGCGCCTACTTCCTGCCCGGATCCGAGCTATAAGGATATCTGCCCATCCCATAGCGGGGTTAGCAAGATGCCTGGGTGCTGAATACCCAGGAGACAAACAAACGAAACATACCCTCTGCTTGGAAATAGGACCATACAACATGGGGACTCCTAGGCTACGTCTGCACCTAACAACCTAACAGTGAAATGCAACTCTCTTCCTTCCTGTGTCTCCCATAATACAAATGAGATAAACACTCGAAAAGGGGGCTAAAGTGAGCACCCACTAAGACTTGCCTTCACTTGGACTCAGCAGACAAAACTACAGAAAACCACTAATTTTGAGAGCATCTTTTATCTGCAGCCTGCCACCTAACCTTTCTAGGCCTACAGGGAACCGCAAAGAAAAACAGAAACAAAACCTATGTTGATACTTCATAGACATAACAAAGAGGCAGGAACCAAGCAAGAACAAGATGGACGTGAGAACCACACACATGGGGATAAATGAAAAGGACGTTGACATCTGTAAATCAGGGAGACCGTGCGCGGCAATTAGGAGAGCCAAGGTACAAAATTAGGAAAGGACTGATCCAGTCAAGCCCGGCCCGGTGGCAGATACAGAGTGATAACTCACATTTGCTAGGTGGGCAGCCAGTGCCAACCACAAACCATCACTGGGCTGTCTTCCCTGTTGATCTATAATTGGCGAGTCTGTGATAGAGCTACCAATTATCCTTAGGCCCCCTGTATTTAGTTCACAGACAAAGGGAAGCAGGAGAGACCAGTTAGTAATGAGTAAGTAATGGCCACTAAAATACATTGTATTTTACGGAGTTGCTTCGGCAGGAAAAGCCACTCGGAAAATAAAAAGTCAAAGAATAAAATAAGCTAGAGAAACTCAATTTTCTTCTCCCTTCCTCCCAAAGCCACACTTAGGATAAAATGAGGTTTGTGCAGGTTAATCCTTATGAGGTAAGAAAAAAATGATTAAATACATTAAAAAAATCAATTGTACATTAAACCAAATCCAGGAACTGCAAAAACAAACATCACAGCGTTCCTGCAGCCAGTTAGCTCTGCGGGGGCTGGCCAGTGGGGGATCCCCCACCTGATGGAGCCCCTCTCCCCCACCCCCCCTCCCAGGTCCTGGAAGATACGCAGAAAGGGGAGAGAATGGAGCTGGGGGTGGGGGGAGGGGGGCGGCAGCCAGGGGGAGGGCTCCCCATCTGGATTTCACTGGAATAAAGTTATTTTCTAGACATTACAAAGAAAGAAATAAAATGTTGTATCAATGGGGCTCTGGAGGCCAGGCTGAATTCTTCAAAAATCCAATAGAAATAACAATAATAATAATTATAATCGTTTGATAAACAGAATTTATAAACCACTTCACTGTCAAAACGACCTGCCACTACTTCTAGTTATTTCTTCTGTTCAGATTCTATTAACTGCCATTTTTCAGAGAGACAACAGAGAGAGCTGGAGAGGTGAGGTGAAGAGGCATGCCTTTGTCTTTGAGGAAAGCAACTCTCGGAGCTGCAGTGGAAACTCCCACCCGTCCCCCGTGCTCTGGGGTCTGCAGATGAAAGCCCCGCAAGCCTCCAGAGCCCAGAGAGCGGCCATCAGTCACGGGCTCCTCCCACAGTGGAGCTGGGGCTGAGAATTCTTAGCTAATCCTGAATAAACCTCCCAGGGCTGAAATGTCGTGGCCAATTTGCTTCTCATGCCTACTGCAACCATCCGGTTCTGCCTGCAGCCAGGCCTTCCCCTTCCGTCACTCGCCGGAGTCACAGAGCTGGAAGGAGATCTGAGAGCCAGGGCCCTGGTGAAACGTGGGCTTGTGGGAAGGTGGGTGCCAGCCTCTCACTTCAACAAGGCACAAGCTGGCCACGTGTCAGGCTTGGGCCCCAAAGTCTAAAAGAACTGGCAAATCCAAAGTCCCCCCTTCCATATGCTCCCAAAGTGCATCATTTAGAATCCAAAACACACCTCTGCAAACCCAGGTTGGGGTGGGGCAGGGAAGGGGAGGGGGGGGGCGAGGGAAGCGCCCAAAGGAAGAACAGGTAATTGAGCATATGACAGTCGTGTTCCCGACAGAGTAAAGACACGTGCCCACAGGGGAAAATTTCAAAACATCTACACATTATTCAAGTGGGTTATCAATGGCAACAAGTAAGATCTGACAAAAAGAATTTACTCTTAAAGACATCTCTGCGGCTCTTATCTTCAAAGCAAAGTGAACTCTGCTGCGAACTCTGACAGTGAGGGATTTATGGATGCTGATGGGGACGCAGATAAAGAATCTACCTGAGGGGGGGGCAGAGAAAGCAGGATGGACTATCCCGGATCCTGCAGTTTCTTTACTTAATGTGGGTTCAGGTGACTCCCTGAAGACCTGCACAGCCCAGCACCACGTCAAGAGCCAGAGTCAAAAGCAAACCGCTGGGCTGTGGAACCTCTCCTCCGCCAGCAGGAGGTAAAATAACAAGCAGCTGCTGCCCCCTAGAAGCTACTGGGGGACACAGCACCTTGCTCTAGAGACACAGATGAAAAGATCCTATTATCTCGCCTCGATCCCTTAACCTGTCATTAGTGAGGTACATGGGTGCAGACGCCTCCTCCAGCACGAGGAGGCCCACATCACCTGTGATAAATTAATAGGTGCCTTTTCAACAGCTAAGATGCATACAAAAGACTGCAACCAGGGAGTGCGCACGGAGGCAACAGCTTCCGAGGCAGCACAGACTCACCAGGCAGCCCCCGAACAGAGCAGAGCGGAGCCAAAGCCCCCCTTGCGCGCCCTGGCTCCAAGCGGAGGCGAGCTCACAGCACGCCGTCCCCGCCCGTGACGCCCAGGACAGCTGGGCTGTATGCGCTCGTGAGGTTAAATTCCAGTCCCGCCCCTTGCAAACTGCAGGAACTGGACGGCCCTGGGCTGGCTTCCTCACTGTAAACTGAGGAAAAGAGAGTAGTTCTTGCCGGTTTGTTAGGACGAAACAAGCTGACAAACATAAAGAAACCAGCACCAAGGCCAGCAAAACGCACGCACGGGAGCAGCCCTCCTGACCTAGGTCATCAGAGCCGGTAATTGGTCAGTTAATCGAAAAATCGGTTAAAGCCGGGAATCATTAAAAATGGAGCCTACTCTGCATACCTTAAACAATTTACTTTAACTTAAAACCTATAAACGTACAGTCATTTGCTAATTTTCTGATGTGGAGCCAAGACCTTTTCTTTGAGTGTGGGCCCACAGACTGAAGTTCCCAGACGTCTTTCTTGCATAAACCCCACCCATGACACACCCTTCACAATTTCTAAAGCAAAGTGAGAACTTAAAGACACCAGTAATGCAAATCAAAGTACTGAATACTTCTAGATTTTTATGATCTTCCTCTAGTTTAACTATCATCTTGCTCACACCTGAAAAGACCTTCTATTTGCAATTTACATTTACCAAAGCTTTCCGCTTAGCTTTCACAGAACCCTCTTTTCCCATTTTTGTTCATAAAACACTCTCTATTTGTAGCTCCTTCCGTTCATGTTTGTATTTCACCTGTTTACAGCATATTTAACAAAACCACCCCATTCACTAACAAAACACAATTGGTACACACAGGTTCGGGGCAAGCCGACAACCTCTTGGCCTGCAGAACGGGGGCGAGCGCGCCCAGCCGGGGAGCCGTTGGGCCGTCACTGCGCCAGGGGCCTCCCGGAGCGGCTTCCGGTGCCCTACTGCGCGCGGGTCAGTCGCTTCGAGGAGTGCGTCTAGGGTGAGATCTTGACACTTTTAAAAAATATGTATTTACTGATGCTGCCGCTTCATGTGACAAGAGGTCTGAAATAACTCCTGGAAATACAAGCCAAAAGGACACAGCAAAAAGAAGTAGGAGGAAGGGGAAGAAAAGACGTTTAATACATGTTGTCTACTTTCTCCCCTTCTCCATCCAAATGCAGTGCCGTGTGGGAAAACTAAACAATTTATACAAATAATCAATCTGTGTGCCCGATCCTGTCAGCAGCTCCTCCCCACCAGGCTGGAGAAGGCTGCCCTGCCCCACAGACCCTCTTGCTCTGGCCAACGGGAGCCACGGCAGACAGAGGGAGACAGAGACGGAGACAGAGACAGAGAGGGAGGAGGAGAGACAGAGGAGAGGCACAGAGACAGAGAAGGGCCTCCTGACGGACACTGCTGGGTGAAAGGTGGGACTGCCGACCCAGAGCGCCACCCCACAGACTCAGGAAGCACACACAGGCCCCTGTGCCACCATGACTAAGGCAAGAAGTCACGAAGGTGACAGCACGTCTTTTTCTCGACAGGGGCAATTTATCCGATCCACTGGGGGCTCTGAGTTAGCTCCTCTGTGACTCTGAGCGTCAGAGAGTGCCCCCGGGTAGATTTACCTCAAGAATCACTCAGTGTCGGCCCCGTCTCTAGACTGCTCAGACAAACTCATAATGGCAGGGAGAAGATTTGTGGAGCAACAAGCATAAATCTTGGTTATAACTACAAACCATAAAAGAAAGGAGAGCTGGGAGGGAAGAAGGCAGGGCGGCGAACGTATCCTCCTGCAAAGCACCACTTCATCTTCCTGCGGCTTCTCCTAGCACAGAAGTGGGATTAACTACAAGATCGTATTTTTCAAACCCAAATTGGTCTGCATGGTTTGAGAATGCGCGAAAATATTTCAACTGAAATTTTCCTGGAAAACATCGGGCACCTGGCTGCCCCTCCTGATGCCCTACATCAGGCCATCCAGGGCTTCTCAAGCCAGGGGCTCGGGGGAGGTTTACGGAGTTTGCCACAGGGAATACCCATCCTTTAGGTCGTGCTTTAAAAAAAGCAACAACAAAAAACGATTTTAAATGAAAAGTCTTGGGATCCCTGGGTGGCGCAGCGGTTTGGCGCCTGCCTTTGGCCCGGGGCGCAATCCTGGAGACCCGGGATCGAATCCCACGTCGGGCTCCCGGTGCATGGAGCCTGCTTCTCCCTCTGCCTATGTCTCTGCTTCTCTCTCTCTCACTGTGTGCCTATCATAAATAAATAAAATTAAAAAAAAAAATTAAAAAAAATAAAAAAATAAAAAAATAAATGAAAAGTCTTTCAAATAAGATAACAGTTGATTTTAAGCAAAAGAAAAACCTTTGACCGTCCCTCGGCCCAAGTAAGAGCTTCCTTTACACCCTCCTCAGCAATGACTAAGGGCGCCTGAAGAACTCGGAGACCATCTCCAGGAGACCGGGAGCAACCTCAGCCTCTCCTTCTGGAAGAATGATGCGGGTGACAGGATTACAGACCGAATTCGCCCAATCTCTGTGCAACTCCGCAAGAGCACACGGGTGCTCGGCTCCTCGGTCCTGGTTCTCTAAGTCGGGACGCTTGCCTGCTCGGCTGTCCGGCAGTCAGGGCCTCTGACCGCAGGAACTGTAACAAATAGCAAGTATTACTATGAAAGCCAGGAACCCAAAGGATAAACAAAGCTCAGTAACTATTTCAAATTCCATTTCCCTAATTATTACTCCTCCGAGTTTCGATTCATCTAATAATTATTTGTAAAAGGATACCTCACAACTGAAGAAAACCACCTCTTCACTGGCCTGAAAGAGGAAAGAACTTAAAGGGCCCCACCTAGTCTAATTCAATAAACCTCCTCTAGAACAGGAAGGACGAAGTAGGGAGAGACAGTAATTTCAAAATCAGTAAGTGGCCTAGAGATTACAGACCAGCCACCCAGAGCCCAAATGAGGCTTTTCTCAAGTTCATCCAGCTCCCAGGACTCTCATCGGCTTCCTCCCCACCATGACCTGCAGGACTCTCTGGCACCCTCCCCACAAGGGGTGTTGGTGTTCAAAGAGTAGCATTTTCATCACTGAAGGATTTCCACCATTGATGAGAGTGGGGAAGGAGGAGAGCCAACCACCTTCCCCATCCGAACGGCACCAGGCCACAGGTCTGCTCCCAAGACAGAGGCGTCATCAGAGGGGTGTCCCGACAGCCCCGCCTGACAGCTGTCTACCCAGATTTCAGTCCCAAGTTTCTCAGCAGCAGTCGTGGTGTTCCCCGCCCCACCCCACCCCACCCCTCTCATGTGCTGCTAACAATAGTTTACTAAAATTTGCACAGGATTCGCTTTTTAAAAATAAGTAGAGCAGATTTAGGGTTATCCCTATAATGTCACCCCCACTCACCTGTATCCAGAGAGATGTCCCTGAGTGGGAATTACAGCTCACTTGAATAAACCTAAGTCAGCACAGGAATCAACCATGACAGAGTCTTACAATAATAATGCTTAATGCTTTAGATTTGTCATGTTTATTTATCTTTCCTGAAAACAAAAAAGACAATTTTCTGAAATTTTTAAATGGGCTAGTTTCATGAATACCCCTGTGCTTGTGAATGCACCTTCATGAATACAATATTAAAATGAATTTAGGGCCACCTGGCTGCCTCAGTCCACACAGCATGTGACCACTGATCTCGGGGTTGTGAGTTTGAGCCCCACGTCCAGTACACAGATTACTTAAAAATAAAATATTTTTTTAAAATCCACTTTATTTCTCTACCAATTGCTTTGAAGTTAATGAAACTTATGTATTATATGTTCTATATATGCACATAGACATACCACATATGCACATGACTCTACACAAAGAAATGGGTTGAGCACATGAATGACAATCTCCTTCAGATTTCTGGTGGGGACAAAGCACGAGAGGCACCTGTCCCCAGTGAGCCCGCCAGCAAGAACAACTGAAGTATTCCAGCCATAAAAGATAGAAATAAAGGGTGAGTGCCAGGAATCCACTGGAGAGGGCTCTAGGAGACAGCCAACTAGCTATAGGTATTCTTAAAGAGCTCGCAGGCTAACTCCCTGAATTCATCAAGATATTAATGGCCTTTTGATTCCCAGCCTTTGTTAACTGACTTAAAAACCAAAGAGAAAATCTTCAGTGTCCCAGGCATAATGTGGATGAGCTCCCCAAGAAGAACTGGGATCAGCTCCATGATGCAGGACCCCCTAGGCAAGGTTCTGTGAGCCTGAGGGAGAAGTCAGAGGCCACAGGATACTTCTGTAGTTAGACAGCAAAGCTGACATATGGCCTGGCTCTGTGAGTGCAGAGCATCCTTATTTTTAAAATAGTTCAGCCTACTACAAATGATTAACCCTAGGGAAGATGATAAAGTAGAAATGACCATCATATTTTATAAAAATAAATTCACTAGGGGATCCCTGGGTGGCGCAGCGGTTTGGCGCCTGCCTTTGGCCCAGGGCGCGATCCTGGAGACCCGGAATCGAATCCCACATCGGGCTCCCGGTGCATGGAGCCTGCTTCTCCCTCTACCTGTGTCTCTGCCTCTCTCTCTCTCTCTGTGACTATCATACATAAATTAAAAAATTTAAAAAAAAATTTAAAAAAAAATAAATTCACTGTAGTTTGGGAGTATTGGGATGGATACAGGGGAAAGATAAAAACCGAAACAGAACAAAAAAACTACACCTGTAAGTCAAAGGAAGAAAGAATGGCCGAAGACTCATTCATTAGGAAGAACTTGGGTTCAAAGAGCAAAAAGTCAAAATGCTAGTTTAACCCAAATCTATAAGCATTGTATAAAGTGGGCGGCCTGCAGTATTGCTGCATATGGAGGAACCTGTGTTGAAACCAGTGAGCAACGTGCAAACGAAACCTTATTTATTGCTCACTTCAAATAACCTAAACTCAGATGACTAAAAGGACTCTCAGATGGTTACTTAACCGTGGTTTCTGAATCCCAGCAAGACAGAACCCGAGTTATGCAAACTACCGCCTACCCACTCTTTTTTAAGGTTATTTATTTATTTATTTATTTATTTATTTATTTGAGAGAAGAGAAAAAGAGCACAAGCAGTGGGGAAGGGCAGAGGGAGAGGGAAAGCAGACTCCCTGCTGAGCAAGGAGCCCAATGTGAGGCTCGAGCCCGGGACCCTGAGATCATGACCCAAGCCGAAGGCAGATGCTTAACCAACAGAGCCACTCTGGCACACACACACCCCCACCCCCCGTCCACCCATTTAAAGACCCACCAGCCAAATGGGGCTTGATCCTGGGCGAGTGGTGCAGGGACTTGACCCAGGACCCAAGCACATGCCTACACAGGGGATGAGGGGCACCTGGATGGCTCAGACGGTTGAGTGTCTGCCTTTGGCTCAGGTCCTTGGATCTCAGGGTCCTTGGATTGAGCCCCACATTGAGCTCCTTGCTCAGTGGGGAGTCTGCTGTCTGCCTGTCCCTCTCCCTGTGCCCCTCCCACCACTCATGCTCTCTTTCTCACTCTCTGTCTCAAATAAATAAATAAAATCTTTTTTAAAAATTTAAAAAAGAGGGATCCCTGGGTGGCGCAGCGGTTTGGCGCCTGCCTTTGGCCCAGGGCGCGATCCTGGAGACCCGGGATCGAATCCCACATCGGGCTCCCGGTGCATGGAGCCTGCTTCTCCCTCTGCCTGTGTCTCTGCCTCTCTCTCTCTCTCTCTCTCTCTGTGACTATCATAAATAAATAAAATAAATAAATAAATAAATAAATAAAATAAATAAAAATTTAAAAAAGAAAACTCGGGTCTGAGGGAATTTACAAGTTTTCAACAGGTATGGGAAGGGGGTGGAGGTCAATACTCCGGAGGACTGTCAAATCTCCTTGAGGCCAACCTCAGAGAAGAAAGTATAAAGAAGGAAAAAGCAATTGGCCATTTTAACTTTGGCACACAGTTTTATCATCAATAATAAGGGAATTTCAACTGGGAGTTTACAGAACTTATCAAGACCGGTCTGTTCAACAATCTCCAGCCCTGAGGGCATTACAACATTATAGAGCAACTATCTCATTAATATGGCCAAGGTTGCCCAGGTGGTTTTTTTCAAGGGGGGAGGAGACTGAAGGGTGAGAGAAGGTAACATGCAGTCACTACATGGGTGGAACCAGAAAGGGGGTGGCTAAAAACACCAGCGTATTGTTTCGAGACTTCAAGACGATACTCCTCAACAACAAAATCACAAGACTGTTCTTCTGGTCTGGAGAGCAGAAATGAAAATCAGGCCCTCCTTCTCTGACAGATAAAGCAAAAAACTAATCCTAACCCCCGAACATCACCATCCATGTCATCGGCATTGTACTGACTATTCCATGGAGCCTCTTCTGTCATAACTCATCTTTCCAATAAAGGGAAAAATTACTCCAAAGTGATCATCTAGTTAAGGAGACCAAGAATAAGGTTATATGCCTTCAGTATCCTATGCTTAGCCCTTTTAGTGTAGACAGCAGGCAGCTTCCACGACAGAATTTGGGGGGGAGGGGGGGCGGATCCCGGGTGGCTCAGCGGTTTAGCTCCGCCTTCCACCCAGGGTGTGATCCTGGGGTCCCGGGATCAAGTCCTGCATCAGGCTTCCTGCATGGAGCCTGCTTCTCCCTCTGCCTGTGTCTCTGCTCACAACAACGCCCCCCCCTTCCCCTCACCTCAAATCTCTGTGTGTGTCTCATGAAAAAATAAGTAAAATCTTAAAAAAAAAATTTGTTTTGTGGAAAATACGCTCTCAGTTAAAAACAAGAGTGAAAGACACTTAGCAGGGTGTCCCCCCAACACTTGAAAATCCTATTCCTCAGGACCCGGCTTCAAGTTTCACAAAAAAAATCCCTAAGTATACCCCGGGCAGATCTCATCCTTCTCTGAATAATGAGGGCTCTTATACTCCCAGCCAGGCAATTCTGCACCAAATTATATGCGATTTTGTACTGTTTGCTAAAATTATATATGGTCTTGTGCTGTCTGCTAATTGTTTCATGTGTACAAATGCCTTTTCTTCCCCCAATAAAATGCATAAATTACTTAAGAAGAAGGCTTAATTTTATTCTTCAATTGTCTGTTCTCCCTGAGCATCCAAGAGCCCACAAATGTGCATGCCTAAGAAAGTTCCCCTAGGGAAGGTGGACTAGGACGGAGGACTGTGGACTTTCTCTGGGGGACGGATACCACCCCATCCATTTGCCAGCATCCTGTGACTCTCATCCAACCTACTGCCAGCTCAAAGTCCTGTGCTCCCACCTGCCACGAGTCCTCACAAGTCCAGAAGGGGCCCCGCTGCCTGGCACCCTCCCACCACCACTCTTGAGAGGCAGAAGTAGCTCACATAAGACCATACAGCTCGGCTGGTGCCCTCATTTAATCAGGCTGCTGAGAATGGTTGGCCAAAAGCAATAAGAGCATGACTGAGAGACTGTGGGAGTTTAATATAAAAAAATTAATAAAAAAAAAAAAAAAGAAGGGAAGGAGAAAGGGTCCACCTTTTAATAGGGCCCTAATTACCCAACTCATAGGATCAGCCCAAATGAGATGGGAGTTTATTTCGGGGTTTTTTTTTTTAATTATTATTATTTTTTATATATATAAATTGCTGCTATGTGTTTTCTTTCCTCTGAGCAATTATGTAGCAAGTACGTAAAGAGGGAAAAAATATTAATTAAATATAAGGTAATTGTAGAGTTGGCCTGGAGAGAATGAGTCTGAACTCTGGACGATCACAGGCTACTACGGTTTGAAGACTGCTCGGGGCCTCCCAGAAAAGAAAGAAATGAACATACAACCAAACAACAAGCAGATGCGGAGTACAGCAGGAAAAGAACAGCATCCAGAAATGTGAGCAGAGCAAAGGGGCTGGCTGCAGGGCTCCAAACATCCAGAAATCAGCAAGGCTGCCGTTGCCTATGGGTCATTGCTAGAAAGAACCCCCAAGAGTTTACCCAATCATGCTGCAAAAGGAGGACCGGCCAGCTCTGCCGGTGATCAATAGTTAAGTCAGTAGATAAAAATGTAAAAGGAGACCATGGAGAGAAAGGGCTGCAGAGAACTACAGCATTCAGTTTGGACTTGAGTCCAAAACCAACCACAATTCCAGCCTGCGGGGCACTAGCAGACCCCAGGGGCACATTCCAGCTCCCTAGCTAAGTCCCTGGCAAAGCAAAGCCTTTATGAAGCCTCAGGCTCTCCTACCATCCTGACCTCCAGGACAAACCCAGGTAATACCAAGAGAAAAACGAAGCCACTGTGGGGCGTGGTGGGAAGGGAGCCGGACTTAGTAACACGTGGTAACAGCGGGTGTCACGGAAGACAACAGCGCTTCCCAACAGGGCTTGCATCACCCTGGTCTTTCTACAGCTCAGCCAAGTCCAACTCACCTTCATCTTGGGAAGCCCGGGTACGGGCTAGAATTCAGGCCTGTTCATGCCAGCTAAGGCCCTCACATCACCTCCTCCCACTACTGCCAGAGGAGAGGGAAGAGAACCAGGCCTGGGAAACCAAAGCTGGGCGGTGCATCCCCAAGCTGGCTATCACCATTCAAACAAAGACAAAGTTCTAAAAGCTGGCCCTTCATAAATTTATCTGATGGGTGCAGAACAAGTCTTACTACCCAACGAACAGGATTTGCGGCAGTCCCTGAAATGCAAGCTAGGATGAAAATGGGGGGCGCTGGCAGGGACAGGGGCTCAGACCACCAAAGCAAAAGCAACTCAGTACTCAGGAGGCTGCCTCCCTGTCAATACTAAAAGCAGATAATGTTGGTAGTGAGCATCACAAATTACTGGCCAGGCCAAAAAGAACTCCCTGTCTTACCTGCCCCTCAAAGGCCACCTGGCAGTGCTCTCACCCTGAAGGATAGGATTGACTTGATTAGACAATCAAGTAGCAACTTGGTCCCAACTCCACCTCCAAAGGGTTCAGGCATCCCACTGATTAATACCGATCAGCAATAAACAAAGTGGTGCATCAAGCCCTGGGCTAGATCCTTTCTGTTCAGAAAAGACCAGGCTTTACTAAGGAGGGAGCCCACTAACTCCAGCAGGCCAGAAAAGAAGTCAGAAGTCAAAGGTCACTAAGTTAGTCTCCACAAAGCAACTACTTTTGAAGAGACACTAATGATGCAAAACTATAGGATCCTTGGGTTTCTCCACACTCACACAGTATTTTAGCGATTAGAAAATGACACTATATATCTTGAGTACTTACCAGAGGCTCTCGAGGCACCACATTTTCACTTCCTGGAGTAGAGCTTGGCTGCACAGAAAAACAGAAACAAAAATAAGATCACAGTGCCACCCAATGGACATCAAAAAACCAAAGATACTCGTTTCTGAAGCATCACAACATCTATTCCTCCTGGTGGTGAGAGCACCAGCTTCTCAGACTGCGGAGCGTGCCACGGTGGGCTGCCTGTAAGAAGGAGCCCGCCCGTGGGGTCTGAACTTGCCAGTGAATGTGAAGAGACTGCTGCTGGTTTCACTGCCACAGCACCTCCAGGAGAAGGCTAGGTTTGGCATAGGAGGGCCCAAGATCAGCAGCCAAGCAGCAAGGGCCGGGGACCATCACAAGATCCACAGAATGGCAAAATCCAGAGGAAAGGCTGCACGAGAGCAAAACTTCCCTTTTGCATCATCTTCCCACCAAACTGATGGGAGAAAAGCAGAGCCGAAGTGGAGAACCGGATCCAGCCACAAGGGGGCCCCAGGTGCCCACACTCAGGATTTTCTCCAGGCATCTACTAGGAGCCAGGAAGCAAAGAAACTGGCCACTGGTTCCTACTTATCACCTGTCGCTGAGGACATGGAATCCCAGCAGTAAAGCAGCTTGAATCTGCTGTGTAAATAAGCCAGTGACGGGCCCACAGACTAACAAGCAGGCAGGGAGCATGTTGCCCGCTCGCCTGGCTCCAGTCTGTTACCCTCTCCTCTCTCTGCATCTTACATTTGCCTTCAACCCTTGGCTGATGGCCCCCGGGGGGCTCAGTGGTTGAGTGTCTGCCTTCGGCTCAGGTTGTGACCCCGGGGTCCTGGGATCGAGTCCCACGTCGGGCTCCTCGCACAGAGCCTGCTTCTCCCTCTGCCTGGGTCTCTGCCTCCTCTCTCTCCGTGTCTCCCATGAAGAGATAAAATTAAAACAAAACAAAACAAAAAACCCTTTGGCTGATGATCTGACCACTTAGAGAAAAGGGAGAGACTGAGACAGACAGACTAGGAGGAAACTCACAAATCTCCAAAAGAATAAAACAAGCAGTTTGAGAGAATTAGGATTAGTTTATTGTTACTGATGTCCAAGCCAATCTCCAATCATCTACAGATAATATCCAGACAAGTGCAGCTAATCTGTGGGTCTCGAGAGCCAGCCTCCAGCCTCCATATTCCTCCCAGCTCGTTCAGATGGCAAGTGTCAGGCCTCCTGGTGGCGGAGGGGAAGGCAAAGAAGGTGGGAGAGGAAAGAGTCCAGGCCACAGAGAGGCCCCAAAGATCTCCCCACACCCCGTTGCCTTACGGCTGGCACACAGCGCAGCGGCCAGGCCTCTGCTGGGAGCACTCTATCTCCTCATTCAAAGACCCGGGACGAGGTCAGCCCACAGGAAACCAAGTGGAAAGTCTTAGGGAATCTGAGCTTGCTCCCTCCCGAGGCTCCCTGCAGCAGCAGCAGCGACAACCTCCCCCATTCAGATCTCTGGCCCAGTCCCCTCGGGGTTCTATATCCAGCCACCTTCCGGCCTCCTCTGGACTCAAGTTCCTCCACGGATTCATCATCCTCTCCCTCGCCACACCTGTCCTCTTCCAATGTTCCCTGTCTGAGAGAATGGCACAGCCTTCCACCAAAACCTACAAACCAGAGTCCAAAAGATCATTCTGGATAGCTCTTTCTCCCCCACTCACCAGAGCTAACACACGATCAATCCTGCCAACACTCCTTCCTAAATACCCATGGAATCGTCCACCCACTTCTCTCCACCTCCACTGCCATTGCCATCACTTGGGTCAAAGTTTCCAAAATCTCCTGCCTGGACCACTGCCAAAGCCTCTGCGTGGGTCCCTCCACATCCATGCCGGGCTCTCTTCTAACTCACTTCCCACACCGCAAACAGACTATCACTTCAAAATGGCAATAATCGGATCTCGCCTCGCCCACCCAGTAAACAACCCCAAAAGGTCTAATACAGAAAACCCTCTCGGTGTGGCTGTGAGGCCTCGTGTCCACTGACCGCAACCCAGGTCTCTGTGAACCACACTGCCCAGCTCCACCCCCCAGACGCACAGGCCTCTGCACAGGCTGTCCCCGCCCCCCGACAGTTTGACTCGTCCTTCATTTCAGCTTTGTCACCTCGTTGGGGAAGCACTTCTCTGACATCCACGACAGGGTGAACCCTCTCAATTACATCCTAACACCATCCACCTCTTTCAAGTACTGAGCAGAACTGCACCTTTACTTGTGTCTGTGTCCCTCACTGGACTGTGAACTCCAGAGGGGCAGAAACTGTGCTGCTTACTGTGTCCCTGGGGCTAATGCAGGCACACACTAGGCTTCCAAGGTATTTGCTTAACGAATGAAAGGAAAAAAAACAAACAAACAAAAAAAAAAAAAACAGGGATCCCTGGGTGGCGCAGCGGTTCGGCGCCTGCCTTTGGCCCAGGGTGCGATCCTGGAGACCCAGGATCGAATCCCACATCAGGCTCCCGGTGCATGGAGCCTGCTTCTCCCTCCGCCTGTGTCTCTGCCTCTCTCTCTCTCTCTCTCTGTGACTATCATAATTAAATAAAATAAAAAAAAAAAAAACAATGGTTCTTACTCAACTGAATGGATGACAGACTCAACGTCATTATCTTCCTGAGGGCTCCACTTGGCAAATAACGAAATGCTAACATTTATTTAGTTCTTATTTAATTCTACAATGTCTGGAAATCATTGCTGATGAGAAACTGAGGCAAAGGAGGTTAAATAATGTGCCCATGATGACTCAGTCAGTAACTGAGACTAAAGGGATTTGAACCATTCTACTTAAAATCGAGTTTTGTCCAGACCGCATTTCATGAAGTGACACTCTTAATGCAACCCCCCAAATAATAATGCGGGCTATTTGACTTAAATCTAACCCAAACAGCTTTATTTTCTTTTTCTTTTTTTTTTTTTTTAATTTTTTTTTAAATTTTATTCATTTATGATAGACACACAGTGAGAGAGAGAGAAGCAGAGACACAGGCAGAGGGAGAAGCAGGCTCCATGCACCGGGAGCCCGACGTGGGACTCGATCCCGGGTCTCCAGGATCGCGCCCCGGGCCAAAGGCAGGCGCCAAACCGCTGCGCCACCCAGGGATCCCCCAAACAGCTTTAATATTTAGGAAGCCTTCTTCTTGTTTAAATACAACTAATCACTAGGAATTATTATCACCAAGGAACTTCCTTTTAAATTAGTTCATCTCTTGAAGAGCTAGCATTTGGTGGAGTGCAAACAGTATTATGGTACTAACAATACACCCTTTCATCATATACCCTTTTGTACCTTTTTAAACTGTGAGCTACAGAAGTGAACTCTGCTTGAAAAATAAATAAAATATTAAAATTTTTAAAAAGATGGGATGCCAGGGTGGCTCAGTGGTTGAGCATCTGCCTTTGGCTCAGATCGTGACCCTGGGGTCCCGGGATCGAGTGCCCCACTGGGCTCCCCGCAGGGAGCCTGCTTCTCCCTCTGCCTGTGTCTCTGCCTCTCTCTCTCTGTGTGTGCCTCTCATGAATAAATAAATAAAATCTTTAAAATAAAATAAAATTTTTAAAAAGAAAGCTTCCCTCTCATTCCAACATTCCCCTCTTCCTAAGAGGACCCACCACTGATGCTGGTTCCTTATAGATTCTTCCAGGGATATTCAAAGTGTTTAAGAACCGAAACGGGGGCAGCCCGGGTGGCTCAGCAGTTTAGCGCCGCCTCCAGCCCAGAGCCTGATCCTGGAGACCCAGGATCGAGTCCCACGTCGGGCTCCCTGCATGGAGCCTGTTTGTTTCTCCCTCTGCCTGTGTCTCTGCCTCTCTCTCCCTCTCTGTGTCTCTCATGAATAAATAAAATATTAAAAAAAAAAAAAAGAACCGAAACGTGTGTGCATACCCCCATCAAAGAATGTGAATAGCGACACTCTCCAAATTCCTCAAGTCTTGACTTCCAGAGCCTTCGTCAGCACACCAAAGCCAGGACTCCAGGCCCAAGTGTCAGGGCTACTAAAAAGAATAAGATTTCCCCATACCCTATTCAAACTCACAGAGCTACTAAGGTCTGTTAGACGGTATCAGTGAGCTCACAGAAGCCCTCACACCAATCTAGTAATTGCCTAAGCTGATTACATTTTTGATGATTCTCCAGCTCGTTTTGGAATACCTGCAGTCTAAAATGGACCATGCCCCATTTTTCATCTTAGTATTTTTAGAAAATAGTTTCTTGATGACCAAAACAGCCTTAATCTTTACTGCTCTCCACACTGATTTCCTTGGTAATACCACCCAAAAGTCTTCATTGGATAACTAGTTTATTACCTATCTATCCCCACTGATTTTAAGCTCCTTAAAGGCAGGCACTTTACCATCTTACTGAAGGCCAATCTCCAGCACTTAAAATATCACTGGTACCCAATAAATATGATCTTAAGCTTCTTTTAACCAAAAAAGTTAAAACAAAGGAATCATGTCATATATAAACACACAAAGGAAGCAAGCAAAGAACCACAGCAGGACACGTGTTCACCCCTGGGACACTTCATCCACAACTTAACACAAACCTGGCCTACTCCCAGTGTTTTGGTCCAATGGTTCTCAACACCAGGCCAGAATCACCTTGACACACACACACATCCCAGAGGAACATTTGAAAATGTGTGGAAGTGTTTCTGCTGTCACAATGATCAGGGAATTTCACTGGCACTTAGAAGGCAGGAGCCTGGGAGGCTCTATGTCCAGCACTGCATACAATGAAGAACTGTCCCATCCAAACACCAACAGGACCCCTTGGAGAATCATGACCATTCTGCTTCCTTATGATGAGGAGGGGCACAGACTCCCATCTTTAACGTGCAGCTCTGGGTGCCACTTCAAAGAAGGGCAAAGGTCTAAGCAGCCACCTGCTTGTCAGAAGTTCAGTCCTCCCAGCACTTTCAGGCCTGTCGGTCTCACCAGCCCAACTTTAATGACAGCCCAACAGTTCTCAAACACCTACCCCTGCATCGACCCCCTTTAAGTGGTCAAATCTATTTTCTGGCTTGAGACAAATCTCTACAAATTATCTTCCACCTTGATCTTGGAAATTTTGACAAAGTGGTCTTGACTTTAATAATAATAATAATAATAATAATAATAATAATAGATAATAGTAAGGCTTAGAAATCACCAGCTGAGGCCCACTGCAAAGGTATAAGAAACAGGCTCTAAGGCAATGCATCATCAGGATCCTTAGGGGCGAGAATATAGAGAGCAGAAAAGAAGAGCAAGAATGTAAGACAGAGGGGGAAAAAAAAAAAGACCCCAGTGACAGAGAGAAATGCTCCCAGTTTGACAGGCACAAATGTGCTCTCACTCCTGCCACCCAGGCTCTGACGTCCCTCAGCCAAAAGGTGCATCCCAGTGCTGACCTTGAGACGTGGCCAAGACCTGCTGCACACGTACCCCAGGCCCGAGCGCCTGGCAGACCATCCAGGTCTAAGAGTGACTATCCCGCACCTGCCACATGGCTGCGTAACTCTGGGTATGTCCTATGCCAGTCTGGCCTAGAGATCTTCGCAGAAAAGAACAAGGTTCAACTCAACAATTATTTTTTGAGAGGTCCTGGCACAGAGGCAAGTGCATGAAGTTTGGCAACAGTAACTGAGTGACTGTGGGTATACTGCTCAACCTCTCTGAACCTCCATCTCCCCATCCATGGGAGTAACGGGAATAATACCACCACCCCACACTCAGGGTGAGATGAGATGACAGAAGTTATATCCTAGCACTCCTCTGCTCAAAATCAACCAAGAGACTTCTGCTTTGTCTGTGATGGAGTAATTGGGACCAGATTTAACCTCCCACTGTGAACAATTAAAAACTAAACAAAATACATGACACCACTGTTTGCAGACATTGGACAACAGTGATTCCCGACAGAACAAAAATAAATGATATGAGCCCTAAGATCACTCTGCCTTTCTGCTGGGAGGCATGTTTCAGACCAAGAAGGGGGAGGTGGGGTCCCAGCAGAGCATGGCAGGTGTCTTACTGAGCTGAGGAAACAGAGACTAGGGTTCAGGGAGGCTAAGGCAGCTAAAAGTTGCAGGATAGAGTTCTAGAGGAGAGGGCTACAAAGAAAGAGAGCTCCAAAAATACACACAGAGGTTCCCTTACATCTTTGCTGCATATTAAAAGTGTACGCTCACAGAGTGAAACTCTACAAGGCTGAGAAATCGCAATGAAGAAGCCATGAGATGAATGGCTCCCAGGGTCCTCGCAGGCCTTATGAGCCGCAAGCACCAGAGTGGGTGTCCTCACTGCTCAGTCAGGGCACTCAACTCAGTAGAGACCTGAAGGGCCATGTCTTGGTAGGGGAAGGGCAGATTATCCCTAGGGTAAAGGCCACCCTAGATCCACCCTAATAAAGTTTAAAAACGGGACTGGACATTATCAAAATGAGCCAAAAGCAACTTAACTACCCACCAGAACAAATCTCAAAACTCTTCAAACTAAGGCCTCAAAATCCAGATCCTCAACAATGTAAAATTCATAGTATCCAGCACCCAATCAATAATCTCAACAGATGTCAGGAGGCAGAGAAGTGTGATTCATAATAATAAGAAAAATTAGAAGAAATAATTTGCACACAAGAGAACATTAAGACAGGTGTTATAACTTTATTGAAGAACTTAATGCAATTTAAAAAAACATACTGAATCATTATGTTGTGTGCCTGAAACTGATAATGTTATGTCAATTATCCCTCAATAAAAAGAAAATTCAAAGGAAAACAGGATCATAGTAACGGAAGAAATATATTGCATAAAAAGAAA
Source organism: Vulpes lagopus (assembly GCF_018345385.1). Taxonomy (NCBI): domain Eukaryota; kingdom Metazoa; phylum Chordata; class Mammalia; order Carnivora; family Canidae; genus Vulpes; species Vulpes lagopus. The sequence continues at coordinate 134,608,992 of NC_054831.1, forward strand.
GCAGAACTTCTAGAGAAGAAAATATAATATCTGAAATAAAAAATTCACTCAATGGGAGAGCCAGAAGACTAGATACTACAGAAGAAAAGGTAAGTGCATCTGAAGACACAGCAATAAAAACTGACCAAAATGAAAGACAAAGAAAAAAGAAAAAGAATGAAAAATATCTGAAGAAATAATGGCCAAAAATTTCCTAAGTTTGATGGAAACTATAAACTCCCAAATCCAAGAAACTCAGCAAACCCTAAGCAAAGCATTCTAAGGCATTACACAATCAAATTACTAAACCCATGAAAAGGAGGAAATCTTACAAGCAGCCAGAAAAAAAGACAACCTTTACCTACAAATATTAATCAAGACTAAGAATGACTTCAGACTCCTGATCAGAAGATATGCAAACCACATAAAAAATACAATAGTATTGTATCTTTAAAATACCTGTGGAGGAGAAAACCTGTCAACCTAAATTCTATGTCCAGTGAAAATATCTTTCAAAAATAAATTCAAAATAAAATATGCTTGCTTCAGCAGCACATACACTAAAATTGAAACAACACAGAGAAGACTAGCATGGTCCCTGAGCAAAGAAGACATGCAAATTTGCGAAGCATTCCATGATTTTTGTAAGGTATAGAATTGTTGCATAACTGTGCACCTGAAACTAATACAACACTATATGTTAACTACACTGGAATTAAAATTTAAGTCTTTTTTTTTAATTTTAATTTTTATTTTTTTAATTTATGATAGTCACACAGAGAGAGAGAGAGAGAGAGAGAGGCAGAGGCACAGGCAGAGGGAGAAGCAGGCTCCATGCACCGGGAGCCCGACGTGGGATTCGATCCCAGGTCTTCAGGATCGCGCCCTGGGCCAAAGGCAGGCGCCAAACCGCTGCGCCACCCAGGGATCCCAAAATTTAAGTCTTAATAACATTTTAAAAATAGGGCAGACTGAGTGGCTCAGTGGTTTAGCACCGCCTTCAGCTCAGGGTGTGATCCTGGAGACCCGGGATCAAGTCCCACATCGGGCTCCCTGCATAGAGCCTCCTTCTCCCTCTGCTTGTGTCTCTGCCTGTATGTGTCTCTCGTGAATAAATAAATAAAATCTTAAAAAATATAATAATAAATTAATTAAATCAAAAAAAAGAAAAAAAAAAAAAGAAACTGTTCAGGGGGAAAAAAAAAAAAAAAAGCCAAAAGAATTTGTCAACAGTATATCTGTACCACAAGAAATGTTAAAAGAAATTCTGTAACCAGAAGAAAAATAATACCAGATGAAAACTAGATCTACACAAAAGAATGCCAGAAATGGTAAATATGCTGGTAAGATATGTTAAATATACATTTATTTCTTTAAAAAGATATAAAGTGTACCACAGGGTTGTACATAGGTACAAGTAAAACCTATGACACTAATGACATAATGGATGAGAGAAGCAACAGAAGTATACTGTTCTAAGGTTCTTACACTCCATGTGAATTGGTATATCATTTGAAAGCAGGCTCTGGCAACATTAACATATCATAAAAACTCACAGCAATTACTGACAAACAAAAACAGAAGCTAAACCAATAGTAGAGATCAAATGAAACACTTAAAAAACAATTCAACCCAAGAGAAGACAAGATAGTAGGAATCAAAGAACAGATGAAAAGAATTTCAAGATGGTAGGCTTAAACCCAACCATATTTATGTTTACTTCAGGGTAAATGAAACACTCCAACTAGAAGGCAGAGATTGTCAAACTATGTTGGGGGGGCGGGCAAGGGGTGGTGGGAGCTAAGATCTAGCTGCATGCTGTCTAGGAGAAAACCATGTTTAACAAAAATAAACATAGGTAGAAGGCCAAAGGATGGAAGATGACACCCCATGCAAACAATAGTCATAAGGAAGGTGCAATACATATATTAATCTCTGACAACTCAAAATAGCAGATACTACCAAATATAAACAGGGACATTTCAAAAATGAAGGAATCAATCAAGAAGACCTAATAATCCTGAATAAGTATGCACACAATAACGGATTTTCAAAATACATAAAGTAGGGATCCCTGGGTGGCGCAGCGGTTTGGCGCCTGCCTTTGGCCCAGGGCGCGATCCTGGAGACCCGGGATCGAATCCCACGTCAGGCTCCCGGTGCATGGAGCCTGCTTCTCCCTCTGCCTGTGTCTCTGCCTCTCTCTCTCTCTCTGTATGACTATCAAAAATAAATAATTAAAATAAAAAAAGATTTAAAAAAAAAATACATAAAGTAAATCAGAATTAAAAAGCTATAAACAAATCCACAATTACAGTTGGGAGACTTTAATAATCTTTCCTTAATCAAAAAAGTCAGTAAGGATACAAAAAACTTAACTATCAACTAACTCAGCCTAATTGACATTAATAGAACACTCCACCAACAACCACAGAATATTCATTATTTTCAAGTTCACAAGGAAAATTCACCAAGACAGACCATAAAACAAATCTCAAATTTAAAGGATTTGAAGCCACATACAGGATGTTCTCTGACCACGAGATTAAACTAGAAATCCAGGGGCACCTCAGTGGCTCAGTGGTTGAGCTTCTGCCTTTGGCTCAGGTCATGATCCCTGGGTCCTGGGATCGAGTCCCACACCGGGCTGCCTACAGGGAGCCTGCTTCTTCTTCTGCCTATGTCTCTGCCTCTCTCTGTCTCTCATGAATAAATAAATAAAATATTAAGATCAATAAAAATAAAAATAAATAGGGTCACCTGGTGGTTAAGTGGCTGCCTTTAGCTCAGGTCATGATTCCAGGATCCTAGGATCAAGCTCCATATCAGGCCTGCTCAGTGGGAAGTCTGCTTCCCCCTCCCCCTCCACCCCTCCCACTGCATGTGCTTTCTCTCTCTCTCTCTCAAATAAATAAGATATTTAGAAAAATAAAAATAAGTGAACTAGAAATTGATAATAGAAAAAAAAGTGGAGGGCAGCCCCAGTGGCTTAGCGGTTTAGCGCCACCTTCGGCCGGGGGCAGGGGGGGTGGGGGGTGGTGGTGATCCTGCGGACCAGGGATCATGTCCCAAGTCAGGCTCCCTGCATGGAGCCTGCTTCTCCCTCTTCTCCCTCTGCCTGTGTCTCTGCCCCTCTCTCTGTGTCTCTCATGAGTAAATAAATAAAATCTTTAAAAAAAAAAAAGTGGAAAAATCTCAAATGTTTGGAAATTAGATTTCTAAATTATGGGTGAAAGAAGAAATCACAGAGAAATAAAACATTCTGAACTGAACAAAAATGAAAACAACATAATTTAAGTTTGTGGAATGCAACTAATGCCGTGCTGGAAAGGAAATAACATTTTAAGTACCAAACTAACTTTAGAAAATATGCTAGAGAAATAAGAGCAAATGAAACTCAAAATAGAAGGAAAGAAATACATGAAAAAACTACAATCAATGAAATAAAAGCTAGTTTTTCTTTTTTTAAAGATTTTATTCTTATTTATTCGTGAGAGACACAGAGAGAGAGGCAGAGACACAGGCAGAGGGAGAAGCAGGCTCCACACAGGGAGCCCAATGCGGGGACCTGATCCCAGGACTCCAGGATCATGCCCTGGGCTGAAGGCAAACCCCTGAGCCACCCAGGCAACCCAAAGCTAGTTTTTTGAGGAGTATTAAAATTGGTAGCCCCCAGCTAAACCAATTAGTAATAAAAAAGAGGAGACACTAACTGGCAGTATTTGGAATGAAAAAGGGAAAATCACTGCCTATCTATAGATACTTAAAAGGTAATATTATAAAAAACCTTAAAGCAACAAATTTGACAACTGAAATGATGACAAATTCCCTGACACAGGGGCACCTGGGTGGCTCAGTGGTTGAGCGTCTGCCTTCAGCTCAGGGCGTGATCCTGGGATAGTGTCCCGTCGAGCTCCCTGCAAGGAGCCTGCTTCTCCCTCTGCCTGTGTCTCTGCCTCTCTGCCTCTCTGCCTCTCTCTCTCTCTCTCTCTCTGTCTCTAATAAATAAAAAATCTTTAAAAAAATAAAATAAAAAATATCAAGTCTTCAAAAATAAATATATAATATAAAAATAAAAAAGAAATTAAGTATGTAACGAAAATTTAAAAAGAAAATTCTAAACCCAGGTGGCTTCATTGGTGAATTCTCCCCCCCGCCCCATTGGTGAATAAACATTTAAGGAAAAGGTAATGCCAATCTTATACAAACTATTTCAAAAAATAGAAAAAATGGTAAAATTTCCCAACTCATTCTATGAGGCTGTTACCTTGATACCAAAACTATACAAAAATGTCACAGAAACACACACAAGAAAATTACAACTCAATATCTTTCTTAAGCATAAATGAAGAAAGCCTTAACAGAATACTAACCAAATCCAGCAAAATATGTGGATAATACATCATAACCAAGTAGAATTTACCTAACAAATAGAAAATTGATTTAACATTTGAAAAATCAATCAACGTGAATCATCATATTAATAAAGAAAACAACAGGATCAACAGATAGCAAAAAGAGCACTTGACAACAGTCAAAACACACAATTTTTTTTTCAAAAACACTCAACAAATTAAAAATAAAAGTTGAAAAAAATTGAATCTCCTCCACTTGATAAAGTGCACCTTCAAAAAAACTTACAGCTAATATCATATTTAAATGTGAAGACTGAATGAATTTTCTCCTAAGATCAAGAATTGAAGACTATCTGTTCTCGAGCAGCCCCGGTGGCTCAGCGGTTTAGCGCTGCCTTTGGCCCAGGGCCTGATCCTGGGTCCCGGGATCGAGTCCCACGTCAGGCTGCCTGCATGGGGCAGGCTTCTCCCTCTGCCTATGTCTCTGCCTCTTTCTCTCTCTCTCTCTCTCTCTCTCTCTCTCTCTCTGTGTCTCTTATGAATAAATAAATAAAATCTTTAAAATATATATATCTATTCTCAATATTCCTATTAACACTGTATGAGAAGTCCTAGCATACAAATTGGAAAGAAATATGTAAAGCTGTCTTCATTTGCAGATGACACGATTATGTACAGAGAAATCACACAATCTACAAAAAAGCTATTCAAATTATAAGTGAGTGTAGTAAGATTACAAATACAAGGCCAACATACAAACTCAATTTTATTTATTTTCTTATCATGGTAAGTGCACTCTTTAATCCCCATCACCTGCTTCACTCTTCCCACCCACCAACCTCCCCTCTGGCAACCATCAGTTTGTTCTCTACAGTTAAGAGTCTGTTTCTTGGTTTGTCTCTCTCATTTTTTTTTTCCTTTGCTCATCTGTGTCTTAAATTCCACGTGAGTGAAATCATATGGTATTTGTCTTCCTCTGATTTCAGTTAGCATTATACTCTCTAGCTCTACCTATGTTTTTGCAAATGGCAAGATTCCATTCTTTTTATGGCTGAATAATATTCTATTATATATTCATTTATATATGTATGTGTATGTATCTTACATCTATCAATGGACATTTCGGCTATTTCCATAGTATGACTACTGTAAACAATGATACAATTTTATTTCTATATACTAGCATTCAACAATTAAAAACGAAAATTTGCATGACTTCCATAATCAGTGTACCAAATTATGAAATATTTAGAGTAAAATTTAGCAATATGTGTACATGACCTATAGACTTAAAACTACAAAACACTACTGAGAAAAATCAAAGACAACTAAATGAAACACATGCCATGTTAATGAATTAGAAAATCAATATTGACAAAGTGTCAATTCTCCCCCAAATTGATCTATAGATTCCACACAATCACAATAAAAATCCCAACAAGCTTTCTTAAAGAATTGATTCTAAAATTTGTAAGGAAAAAAATAAATAAATAAATAAAATTAAAAAAAATAAAATTTGTAAGGAAATGAAATAGACCAAAGCTAAAACAATTTTGGAAAACAATAAAATCAAAATATATTACACTACCTGATTTTAAGATTTACTATAAAGCTACAGCAATAAAGACAGTATTTCATGTGCAATAGGATAGACATAGAGATAAATGAAACAAAATAGAGCTCAGAAACTAACCTATGTACATATAATTTTTTAATTTTTTAAAAATATTTTGTTTATTTAGAGAGAAAGAATGAGAGAGAGAGAGAGAGAGAGAGAGCGTGCGAGCGTGCGCAAGCACAGGCAGGGTGAGGGGCAGAGAGAGAAGCAGACTCCTTGCTGAGCAGGGAGCCCAATGTGGGCCTCCAGGATCACAGCCTGAGCCAAAGGCAGATGTCTAACCAACTGAGCTACCCAGGCACTCCCAATTTTTCAATTTTTGACAAAAGTGGCAAGACAATTCAATGGAGAAAGTGTAATCTGTTCAACAGATGATACTGAAATAAGTCATATCCATAAGGGGGAATAAAATGAACCCCGGCCTCTACCAGTAAGCATATGAAAAGATCCTAATGTTAACAGTCATCACAAAAATCCAAATCAAAGCCACAAGGAAATACCACTACATACTCACTAGAATGGCTAAAATTAAAAAAGACACAATACCAAGTGTGGGTGTGGATGTAGGACAAATGGAATGCTCATATATTGCTGGTGAGAATAAAAACTAGTACAACTTTGCAAAAACACTTAGGTAGTTTATTATAAGACTAAACATATACTTATCATGTGACCCAACAATTCCACTCATAAGTATTTACAAAAAAAAAAAAAAGAAAAGAAAAAAGAGAAAGAAAACCTCTCTCTTCACAATACATGTATTTATAGTAATCCCAAACTAGAACCAATCACGTGGGGGAACAGACTCGAAGGTGACTTTCAGGATCCCCAGCTCCTAGTATCCATGCCCTGAGTGGTCCCATTGGCATGAATGGCCCCTGTGACTCGCTTCTAGCCAACAGGGCATGGATGGCAAAGGTGGCAGGAAGCATGTAATTAACATGTGTTTGGTTACACTAGTAAGACTCCCCTACTGGCTTTGAGGAAGCCAAGTGACCATGTCAGGAAGACCCCTGTGCCAAAAAACTGAGGGTGGCCCCTGGCTGACTGCCAGTAACAAAGTGAGGTACTCAATCTGCAGGCCATAAGGAACTAAATGCTGCCAACAGCCATATGTGCTAAGAAGCAGATCCTTCCCCAGTCAAGATCCACATGAGATCACAGCCCCAGCAAATACCTTGATGTCTTGCCTTGTGAGGCTCTGCTAAACTGTGTTCTGACTCACGAAAACTGAAACAAAGAATGTGTGCTTTTTTTGGTAATCTATATAAATCTATTGTAATACTGTTATGCAGTAAGAGATGATTAACAGAATCCAAATGTCTATAAACTGGTGAACAGATGAACAAATTGTGACATACCTATACAAGAGAATATTACACACTAATAAAAAGTAATGAATTACTGACACAACAATGTAAGTTAATGTAAGTTCCTCAAATGTTACTCTGAGCAAAAGAACTGAGACACAAGGGGCACCTGGGGGGCTCAAGGGTTGAGCCTCTGCCTTCTGCTCAGGTCCTGATCTCAGGATCGTGGGCTCGAGTCTCGCATCGGGCTCCCCGCAGGGAGCCTCCTTCTCCCTCTGCCTGTGTGTCTGCCTCTTTCTGTTTGTCTCTCATGAATAATAAATAAAATCTTAAAAAAAAAAAAAAAGAGAGAGAGACACAAAAGAATGCATACATTATGAATTCATTCAAAAGGACTAAAATCACTGCCGAACGTAATCAATAGTGATAGCACTTCAGATTTCCTGAGGCCAAAGGCCAGTACTTACTGGGACACAGCATAAGGGAACATGTAGGAATACCAGAATTGTTTTGATCTTGATTGTGGTAGTGGCTACACAGGTATATACATTTGTCAAAACTCATTAAATTGACCACAACACACCTACTAGAATTCCACAGTAAAAGTTTTGGCCATAAGGATTCTGTCACTCAATAAGCTATTAAATTAATCTATGGATTATGAATAATGGATATAGTCAGACTAGGGGCAAACTTTAAGGGGTTTGGACAGTGACAGGAAGGACACCAGGGAGGCTTCTGAGGTCCTTGTAATGTTTGATTTCATAATGTAAGTACTGGTTACATATGTATGTTCACACTGAAAATTCACCAAGCTAGATACAGGGCTTATGTGCTTTCTATGTATATGTTAAACTTCAGTAAAAAAAAAAAAAAAAAAGAAAGAAAAAAGAAAGAAAAGAAATAGAAATTTAAAGACTAGGGGATCATTCTAGATTAAAGCGTACTAAGAGAAAAATCAATGCAATCCCTATTTCTTGATTGGATTTGGAGTTTTCTTAATAGGGAGAATCTGAATGTGGACTGTATTATTAAACATTTTATCGATATTAAATTTCTTGTGTGATAATGGTATTATGGTTACATTAGACAATAATCTCACTCTTATGACAAGGTGAAGTATTCTAGGATGGAATACCATGATGTCTGTAACTCACTCTCAAATCCTTAAAAAAAAATACATGTAAAGAGACAGAAATAAAGCAAACTCAGCAAAATGTAAACACTGTATCTCAAAGTTCTTATGGGAGTTTTACAAGAGTTCCCTCTGTTACTCCTTCAACATTTCTACAGGTTGGAAATTTTTCAAAATAAAAAAAAAGTTGAGGGGGAAAATACCTCATTTGAACTACTATTACTCAAGAGTTCGGCAGACTTCCAAACCTGTGCATAGATTCTTCAAGAAGGAAACTAACACTCACTGAGCACTTAGTGTGCAGCAGGTGTTCTTTACATTCATGATTTCAGTCAACCCTCAGAACAATGCTTCAGGGTAATCGTTTATTTTACAAAGGGAAAAATAGGTCAGAGAGGTGGAGTGGCAAGTGAGTGCTGGAGTTCAAAGTCTGTCGAAACACAAGGCCATGCTCTTCTACTCCTTACTGTCTCCACTGGGTTCTTCTCCATTCCCTGCTTCTGTGTTTTCTCAATCCCAAATGTAGTCTATCCAGGGAATCTCAACGGACCTGAAATCTATATTCTGTAATACGTTCCATATTCAATAACCACTAAACAATCAGACTGAATCATGCTTCTGCTCTTCTGGTGGAGAAGTGCAGAAACAGGATAACAGCTCCCACTCCTATGGGCCATACCACGAACAGACTAGAAGGGCCTCTCCTAAGAGATCAACCATGCAAACTAGAGTAACATGGGGGAAACAAAACAAGGATGAGAAGCAATAAATATGATTTCTAAGTCCAAGAGAATGTCTTGAAAAAAGACCAAAAAGATCAGCATTATGAAAAAAGCAAGTGTGTCACCATCTGAGAGTCACAAAGGACAGCTAGGATAAACACCAGCATTTGGGGTATTCCTTTAAATTGGAAAGAAATTGTTCCAGAACAAAGAAAAGAACAGCTTTAGTGAGCTGGTAGTCAACATGTGAAAAATGATATCCTAAAACATTATAATAAGGCTTGAGAAAGATTTCTCTCATTGGCGAGTGAAAATCCAGAGTTTAATGAATGCAATAATAACATCACAGCATGACAAGCACTATTCCAAAATAAGTTAATTTGGGGACACCTGGGTGGCTCAGTTGCTTAAGTGTCTGACTCTTGGTTTTGGCTCAAGTCATGATCTCTGGTCTGGGGTTGAAGCCCCCGGCTGGCTCCACACTCAGCAGAGAAGTCGGCTTGAGACCCTCTCTCTCTCTCCTCTTCCCTCTGCTCCTGCCCTGCTTGCACACACGGGTGCACACATTCTCTCTCTCAAATAAATCTTTAAAAGGTTTAAATAAGTTAAGTTATTTACTCCTCAGAGAAACCCTCTAAGACAGGCACCAGAATTATTCCTAGTGTGCAGATGGAGAAACTAAAGCCAAAGAAAGCTGTAAGCAGCGAGGCTAGGATCCTAAGCCGGCAGGACAGTGCCCGGGCCCATGCCGCTGTTCTCCACGGCCTCTCAAAGGAAAAAAGGGTTGACCGTCACCCTGTGTCTTTCAGAACGAGAGACCGAGGCCACAAGGCCGACCGACGGAGGCATTCTGTGAAATAAACACTGACTCGGTCCCGAAGGTAAAATGTGTTATTTCTTGCAAACCAGGTTTACGGGAATTTGCAAGTAATCCTTTCCATTCCACTCTGCTTTGACTGCAGAACCAGGGAAGCCGAGTGGATCAGGATCTGACAGTGAAACGGCAAGCGAGTCCTGCGGGAGCTGGTTCCTGGTCAGTGTGCACCTGCGGCTTAGTGCTAGACACGGACAGGATCCGGCATGGAGGGATCTAATGGCCCGCACCCGGCCAGCGTCCTGGGGCAACCCCGGTTCCAGCAGCTCTGGACAGGAGGGCGAAGGACAGGCAGAGCCGACACGCAAACAGGTGCGGGCCAAAGCCCCGCAAAGGGCCTGGGAGCCGCTGCACACCTACCGGGGGCACAATCTCCTGAACCAAGGGGCCCTCGGGCACTAGGACGGCTGCAGGTGGCGGGCTGTTGGGGGCCTTCCCCGCGCTGGCGACCTAAGGCCCTGGAGCAGTCGGGGCTGACGGCCGCGGTCCGAGCGGTGGGCGATCCTAGCACGCGGTGGTCGGCAGAACCGGGGTTCCGGGGGCCCCGCGGCGCGAGGCGGGAGGGGGCCCGGCCGCCCCGGGATCCCAGACCGCCCGGGGCTCCCGCCGCTCCGACCCACACGTCGTCTCCGAGTCGCTCGCCGTAGCAGAAGCTGGTCTGGGGGCAGGTGCTGTCCGCGCCGGGCCTGCGGCAACCCCACCGCCGGGGACGCGGAGGGAGCGGCTTCAGGCAGCGCCCCCCAGAGACGAAGGAGGGAGCTGGAGCGGGAGGGGCGGGGTCGGGGTCGGGTCGGGGTCAGGGTCGGGTCCGCGTCGGGGTCGGACCGGGGTCCGGGGTCGGGGCGGGGGCAGGGGCGGGGTCGCGTCGGGGTCGGGGCGGGGGCGGGTCGGGGTCCGGCGTCGGGGTCGGGTCAGGGTCGAGTCGGAGTCGGGGTCGGGTCGGGGTCGAGTTGGGGTCGAGTCGGGGTCGGCGTCGGGGTCGCGATCGGGGTGGGGTCGGGTCGGCGTCAGGGGCGGGGTCGGCGTCGGGGTCGGGTTGGGGTCGGGGTCGCGGTCCGGCCTCCGGCTCCCCTGCCCGCGCCGCCCCGCCCGCGGATCCCGTCCCGGAGGCCCCGCACCGCGACCTGCTGGGGCCCGGCTGCGGCAGGAGCCCCGGGCCCGCGAAGCGTGGGGCCGACCCCGCGGCTGACGGGCGGGAGCGGGCGGCTCTGCAGGCGGCGGCCCCCCCCGCGCCCCGAGGCCCACGGCCCCTCGCGGCCGCCCCCGGGCAGAACCCCGCCGCCGCGGCCGCCTGCGCCCCGAGGGTCCCGCCGCCTCCCGGCCGAGCGCAGGCGGCACCGACCCGCGCGGGGCCGCCGGGGGCGGGGCCGGGGGCCTGAGGTCGCGGCCGCGGGGCGGGGAGGCTCGGGGCGCCGCGGCAGCGGCGGCGGGGCAGCCCTCTCCCCTCACCTGGCTCGGCGGCTCTGCCTGCTCCGAGGACGCCATCTTCCTGAGGCCTGGCTAATCCATCGCCGCTGGGCGAGCGCCTCCCAGGAGCCCCCACGCGCTCGCCCGCCCAGACCAGAGCAGCCGGCACCGAGCAGTCGATGAGGGCGCCTGCGGGAGCCTCGCCCGCGAGCAGGGCGCGCTCGCACGTCCGGGTCACTCCGCGTGTGCCCTCGGGCCCCGCTGCCGGCAGCATCCTGAGCCCGTCCTCGCTGCTTCATTCTCTCTGCATTACGTCGCGGTCCAGCCCCACGGTGCCTCGGGCACAGGCATGGACTCGCTAGGCCTCGCACGAATGAACGAATGGGAAGGAACGTGGAAATTAGTCAAGAAGTGGCCCGGCTCGGTATGGTTTGCGGAGAGCCTAGGCGGATGCTCAGCCAACCGCAGCGTCTGAGGAGCCCGCCCGCGGCTTGCACGCCTCCGGGGGACGCTGAACGGGGCTTTCCGCGGAGGAGACCCTTCTCGTCCTCTAGAGTCATCGAGTTGTTAGGGTTTAGGCCGAGTGTGCGGTCGCACATAAAGATGGCACGTGTTACACAGTGGGTCAGTCCGTATTGCGGTGTTTTGATGGATTATGGAGTATTCAAAAGGGCTGCCTCAAGGAATAGTTCTCCCTACAAAGACTGTTGTTTTGTGTTTCTTGGTGTGTTTTTGTTTTTAAGATTTTATTTATTCATTCATGAGAGACAGAGAGGTAGAGACACAGGCAGAGGGAGAAGCAGGCTCCACGCCGGGAGGCCAAGGTAAGGCTGAATCCCAGGACCCCGGGGTCATGACCTGAGTCAAAGGCACGCCCAACCACCGAGCCCCCCAGGTGCCCCCAACACTGTTTTAAATGCTTGCCCTTATCTTATGAGATAATACCTTATTTTCTTATAAACAAAGTATGGAAAAGACTGAATGAATATGGCCTATTTCTCATTTACACAATAGGCCTCCCCTTTTAAGCGACGAACTTTTTAAAATTTTTTACTATTATTTTAATATTAAACGTTTTTCAGAGGGGGTAAGTACTAGTATTAGAAGAAAGAGGAATATGGGCAGCCCGGGTGGCTCAGCGGTTTAGTGCCAACATTCGGCCCAGGGCGTGACCCTGGAGACCTGGGATCCAGTCCTGCGTCAAGCTCCCTGCAGGGAGCCTGCTTCTCCCTCTGCCTGCGTCTCTGTCTCTGTGTCTCTCATGGATAAATAAATAAAAATTTAAAAAATAAAGAGGAATTTATTGCCAAGCAGCAGCTGGACAACGTCAAACAGTGATGTCGTTCGAATCTTTCCCTTTCCTCTCTGATTTCTTTGAGACCTGAATGTTTAATCTGGTTATGTAAGTGTTTTGCTCCAGGATCCCAACCCAATTTGCACAGATAAAGCTGGTGATCCAACTGGTGGAAACGTATGAGTATCTTACGCTTCTCTGTTAAATTTTCAACAGGACTGAAAACTACGGTCATCAATTTTTAAAATTCCTTCAGGGGCGCCTGGGTGGCTCAGTCGGTTGAGCATCTGCCTTTAGCTCAGGTCATGATCCCTGGGTCATTGGATCCAGTCCCACGTTGGGCTCCCTGCTCTCTGAGGAGCCTGCTTCTCCCTCTCCTTCTACTTATCATTCCCCCTGCTTGTGCTCTCTGTCTGTCAAATGAATAAAATCTTGAAAAAAAAATTGACTTCCTTCAGATTATCCTGAGGTTTGAGACCTCTCGCAGATCCTTTAAGCATGAAGAGGGAAAACAAATTAATACGGCACAATGATAGACTGTTTAAGTATTAATATCATGCATCTATGTATGTAAATAAGAGTGCGCTAAAAACCCAAGGGAGTATATATGTGTCTTTCATAATGCAAAATAAATCCCTATTGACCCCATTTTGATCCCGCTTTTGAGACTAAATATAAAGTAGAAAAAACACTTCTCTGCCAAATCCAGCAACATAACGAAGTAGGCTCTGAGTGCAGAGACTACATCTCCCGGCATGCCCCCGGAGCCAGACGTGATTAGCGGCAACTGGAACTACAGCTCCCGGCGTGCCTCGGTCCCACGCGTGACGTGCCGCAGCGAGAACTACATCTCCCGGCACGCCCCGGGCTAGGGAGGGGCGGGGCGGCGTCGCACAGGGCCTCGCCGGCTTCCCCGGGGTCGGCCGGGCCCGCTCTGCGGAGGATGGCGCTGGTCGGGGCCGCCGAGGCCGAGACCCGGACTCTGAAGCCGTGTGTGCTGCGCCGCAACCACAGCCGCGAGCAGCACGGCGTGGCGGCCTCGAGCCTCGAGGAGCTGAGGCGCAAGGGTGGGCGCGGGCGCTGCCGAGCCGGCCTGGCGAGGGTGTCCGCGGGGCGGCGGGGTCCGGGCGGGCTCCGTGCGGGATCCTGGGCGGGCTCCGGGGGGGCTCCCTGCAGGGTCCTGGGCGGGCTCCGGGGGGGCTCCCTGCAGGGTCCTGGGCGGGCTCCGGGGGGGCTCCCTGCAGGGTCCTGGGCGGGCTCCGGGGCGGGCTCCGGGGGGCTCCCTGCAGGGTCCTGGGCGGGCTCGGGGGGGCTTCCTGCAGGGTCCTGGGCGGGCTCCGGGGGGGCTCCCTGCAGGGTCCTGGGCGGGCTCCGGGGGGGCTCCCTGCAGGGTCCTGGGCGGGCTCGGGGGGGGGGGGCTCCCTGCAGGGTCCTGGGCGGGCTCGGGGGGGGGGGCTCCCTGCAGGGTCCGGGGCGGGCTCGGGGGGGCTTCCTGCAGGGTCCTGGGCGGGCTCCGGGGGGGCTCCCTGCAGGGTCCTGGGCGGGCTCCGGGGGGGCTCCCTGCAGGGTCCTGGGCGGGCTCGGGGGGGGGGGGCTCCCTGCAGGGTCCGGGGCGGGCTCGGGGGGGCTTCCTGCAGGGTCCTGGGCGGGCTCCGGGGGGGCTCCTGAGCGGGCTCCCTGCAGGGTCCTGGGCGGGCTCCCTGGAGGGTCCTGCAGCTCGGGTGAGGAGCACATGCCATAAGCCGCCCCAGGCGCCCCAGCTGCTGCACCTTCAGCTTCCTCACGAGCAGAATACGAGATTTCCAGTCCTATTTACAGGATTGTTGCGACTCTCAAAGTCGATGATGGGTTTACATGAAATATTATGAGCCAGTAGCAATAGATTGTTTATTCAGGGAAGCTCTGAAAGGTGAAAGGTGAGAGCCGAGCCCTCCCCGGGAATCTGCATCCAGGGTGGGTGTCGGTGCGCGGTGCTTCCTCTCGGAGTCACCGAGACCCACAAGATCCCACAGATCCAGAAGCAGACAAAGCATCATAAAGGCTTTAGTGACGCGGTTCTTGCTGCATCAGTGCTCGTATATTTCTGGGGCATTAGGGTTGCTGAAGTTTCAGTTCCCCTGAGCGCGTGGTCCGGATGCACGGGGCACAGAAGCTGGTGTCAGAGCTTGTGTTCTCTGGAGCAGCCTCGGGAGGCTTGCTGTTCTGTTTGGGTGCCCGACAGCATCGCCCAGCCCGATCGGTAGTCTCGGGGCCACTTTGCTGTTCTCTCTCCTCCCTTTCACATCTTAGGCTTTGCCATCGCTAAATGGGATGGTCACAGACCTGCCCTGGACAAGCCTCTTGCCCTTTGACAATAAAGATGAGAAGCCATCGATACAAACTTCTGCTTCTCTTGGGCCTTCGTGTAGGGTTAGAAAGGCTGCAGAGAACGACGCCACAAAGAACACAAAGCTGTTTCCTTTTTTTCTATTTCTTTCTTTCGACATTTGACAGAATTTGAGGTGACCGCTACTTAAATGAATGAAAGGCCACTCGTTCACAAGGAATCAGACTTTGTTTTTCATCCAAGTAAAGATGCGAGTGCCTCCCAATGTGGATATAGAGCAGCTGGAGGAAAGTCTCAGGAGTCAGGTTGTGGGTTTAAATCTCAACTCTGACACTTACTGTGGGACTTTGGACAAGTTACCTAACCTCCCTGGGCCTTGAGTTTGACATCTGTAAAATGGAAATAGCAATCGTACCTACCTTACAGGATTTTTAGGAGATTAAATACTGTATACAAAAGGCACTTATTACAAGGCATGTGGGAAGTGGTATATTAATGCTAGTAACTGTAGTTATTATTGTAGTTCCTGTTAACTACCAAGAATTCTGCTGTGCTCCGGGAACACACGTGTAGTGAGAGTCCAGAGACTGATGTAGTTTCCTTATGGATACTTGTCAACTGCCAAATATTCTATTCCTCTCAGCCTGTGACATTCTGGCCATTGATAAGTCCCTGGCACCAGTCACCCTGGTCCTGGCAGAGGATGGCACCATCGTGGATGATGACGATTACTTCCTGTGTCTGCCTTCCAATACTAAGTTCGTAGCGTTGGCCAGTAACGAGAAGTGGACATACAACAATTCAGGTGAGAAACTCTGGCCATATACAAAATCACCTGCAACACGACAGCCGCCCTGATTCGGTTTAGTGCACAGCCACCTGGTTGCCGCTTGTCTGGTTCGGCATTTATGCAGCTAACGTTTACTGAGCGCCTTCTACATGCCAAGGCATGGTGCTGAGTCTTGGGGGAAAGATGAATGAGATGTGGGCTCAGTTATCAAATAACTCATGGACCAAAAGTAACTAAAATGCAGCATGGCCACGGGAGATCTGTGCCGTAGGTGGAGTCAGGCTGCCAGGCTTCACTCCAGATTGTTATTTACTAGCTGTGTGACCTTGGGCACTTTTCCTAACTTCTTAGCACCTTACTGAGGTAATGATTATAGTACCTCTCTCTCCTAGGGTGTTGTAGGGATGATAGAACATAATATATATCAAACCAGGGTTTCTTGACAATGCTATTGACATTTTGGGCTGGAGAATTCTTTGTTGTGGCATCTGTCCTGTCCGTTGCAGGATGTTTGGGAGCGTCTCTGCACTTTGCCCACTAGATACCAGTAGTGTCCCCTTACCCCAATCCTGACAGCCAAAAATGCCTTCTGACATTGTCAGATGTCTTTTTGGGGAGGCAAAATCACTCCCAGTTGAGAACCACTGATAAAAAGCATTTAGGTCTTGCCTGATACCCAGAAAGGACTCGGTAAATGTTACATCGTCATCATTACTATAGATACAAAGGGACTAATATTGATGAATGGGATCGAAGGCTAAAAAAGTGTTCCCCGTTGAAGACGGTCCCCATGCCACTAAATTGAGGGAATCCCTCTTCAGCAGCGGCCCTGCCAGCCACCTTTGTACTCAGCCCCAGGAACTGTGTCTACCGCTCCTCCAGTCAGGGACAAGACTAATCCCAAGCACAGAAGTGCTGGCGACAATGAATGTCTTTGTATACAAAAACAAGCCCCAGAGACACAAAAACTCACCTAAAGGGAAATGTGGTAGGGTCCTGCGTGTGCACGACAATGCATCCGGTTTAAAGTGGCTTCTTTCTGTAAGGAAGATACAGAGCAGCTTCCCACGGAAATAAATAAAAGGTAGAAGAGAAGGGAAAATCTAGGCCTTGAATGAGGATTGTGCTTCCCACGAATCCTTGAGAAAAGGCGCTTCCTTCACCACTGAAATTAAATGGTCAGTCAGAAGGACGTACAGATATCCTCGAGGCCTGTGTGTTGGAGGAGGAGGTGAAAACAGCACTGTAGGTCACTCTGACTGTGACTGATCTTTTTCTCCCCTACATCAGATGGAGGCACAGCCTGGATTTCCCAAGAGTCCTTTGATGTGGATGAGACAGACAGTGGGGCAGGGCTGAAGTGGAAGAATGTGGCCAGGCAGCTGAAGGAAGATCTATCCAGCATCATCCTCCTGTCAGAGGAAGACCTCCAGGTGAGGCCCCTCTGCAGCCTGCAGCCACACTCGGTCACCCGGCCTCCGCTGCCCCCAACCCCTTAGTTTCCATGTGCCTTCCCATAATAATTCAATTATTTCTTAATTTTTAAACAGTATTTTGTTGACAACCAAGACTTTTCATTTTCTAATTCTCGCACCTACAGTGGAAAATACAGATGCCTGGGGGCACCTGGGGGTGCAGTCGGTTAAGGGCCCGCCTCTCGATTTCAGCTCAGGTCGTGATCTTGGGGTTGTGAGATTGAGCTCCACGTTGGGCTCTATGCTCAGTGCAGAGTCTGCTTGAGATTCTCCTTCCCTCTGCTCCTCCCCTTGCTCATACTCTCTCTCCCTCTTTCTAAAAATAATAAAATCTTGGGCAGCCCGGGTGGCTCAGCAGTTTAGTGCTGCCTTCAGCCAAGGGCGTGATCCTGGAGACCCAGGATCGAGTCCCACGTCAGGCTCCCTGCATGGAGTCTGCTTCTCCCTCCGCCTATGTCTCTGCCTTTCTCTCTTTCTTTTCTGTGTTTCTCATGAGTAAATAAATAAAATCTTTAAAATATATTATAATAATTAATAATAAAATCTTAGAAAAAAAAGACAGAAAGATGCTCAGGCTCCACATAGACCTAGTTTGGCTCACCAAAGGAGTTAAGGATATAGTGCCAAAGAATGTGGAGTCAGGAGGAGCCAGATTAAATCCCAGCTCCATCACTATGACTTTGAGCCAGTAAGCCTCTTTGCATGCGTTTCCTGTCCAGTAAAACTGGGATGAAAATAGTATGTGTTAATTCCAAAAAATATTTCTTGAGCCCTTGCCCTATGCCTGGCATGGTTCTGTCTGGGGGTACAGTGATGAACAAGCCAGACAGAGAATTCTGATGGAGGGAGGCAGACAAAACAGGAAGCATATTGGAGGAGGAGTAGGTGGGGCAGTGTGCGGAGGGCGGCGGGGCTAGTAGTCTAGATTGGGGGCTCCAGGGAGGCCCCTGCAAGGAGGTGGCTTTTTAATAATTTTTTAAACTTACAAACTTACATATTTTTGAATAAATAATGAAAATACATTCACATGGCTCAAAATCCAAGAGGTACAGAAGAATATACTGGTAGCCAAAAAGTGAAACCAGCCCAAATGCTCATGCACCAATGAGTGAGTAAATGTGGTCTGTCCACACAGTGGAATATTATGCAGCCCTTAAAAGGAAGGAAGTATTAACCCATTGCTGTGACACGGATAAGCCTTCAAAATATGCTGAGCAAAAGAAGCCAGACATGAAAGGCCACAGATGGGGGATCCTTGGGTGGCTCAGCGGTTTGGCACCTGCCTTTGGTCCAGGGCATGATCCTGGAGTCCTGGGATCGAGTCCCGTGTCAGGCTCCCAGCCGGGATCCTGCTTCTGCCTTTGCCTGTGTCTCTGCTTCTCTCTCTGTCTGTGTCTATCATGAATAAATAAATAAAATCTTTAAAAAAAAAAAGGCCACAGATTTTATAGTCACATTTCTATGAAGTGGCCAGAATATGCAAATCCGTACAAAGTAGAAGATAGGTTAGGGCTGCCAGGGCCTGGGGTTGGGAGCTTTGAGGAGAAATAGTACATACTAAGGAGTACAGTTCTTTTCGGGGTAGTGAAAATATTCTAAACTGGATCGTGATGATGACTGCACAACTCTGAATGTTCTAACCCACTTAGGTGTACGCTCTACAGGGGTTAATCGTGTGGCATGTGTCTTCTATACCAATAAAGCTGTTTTTTGGAGGGTGGGTGATACACACGAAAAATCTGAGTCCTGCCTCTAGCCACCGGGTTTCCCTTCCCAGAGATAAGCAATATTTCAGTTTCCCATTCTAGAGATATTTTATATACCAGACAAATATGTTTTCTCCTCCCTTCTATTACACAAGTGGAAGCATATCTACTTTTTCTTAAAGAAATATTTGGAGAGCGGCACCTGGGTGGATCAGTTGGTTGAGCCTCCAATTCTTGATTTTGGATCAGGTCATGCTTTCAGGGGTCGTGGCTCCACGCTCAGCAGGGAGTCTGCTTGAGACTCCCTCTCCCTTTCCCTCCCCCCCACCACCACGTGCACACACACATCTCTCTAAAATAAATCTTGGGATCCCTGGGTGGCGCAGTGGTTTGGCGCCTGCCTTTGGCCCAGGGTGCGATCCTGGAGACCCGGGATCGAATCCCATGTCAGGCTCCCGGTGCATGGAGCCTGCTTCTCCCTCTGCCTGTGTCTCTGCATCTCTCTCTCTGTGTGACTATCATAAATAAATAAAAATTAAAAATAAAATAAAATAAAATAAATCTTTAAAAAATATTCCAGGGTTGCTGGGTGGCTTAGTTGGTAAAGCATCTCCCTCCCTCTGCCTGCTGCTCCCCCTGCTTGTGCTCTCTCTCTCTGTCAAATAAATAAATACAATGATAAAATGTTTGGAGAGTATTCTAGATCAGTATATAAAAGACACTTGTTCCCCTTTTTTCACCACTGCATAATATTCCCTTTTGTACGTGTACCATGACTTGTTTAAGGGGTCTCCCCCACTCTTGGACGTTTGGGTTATGCTGCAAAAAACTTAGACCAATGTCATCTCACACACATGCTTGTCCATAAAACAAATTCCCAGCAGCGTGGTTGCCACACCCTGGCAGGTTCGCAAGAGGCGGCAAGTACACGGATTGCTGAAGGAAGGAGGGAGCCTGCCGAGGACAGGTTGGGGCCGCCGTGTGTTGACAGTATCTTTAGGTTAAAGTCTGTGTTTGCTTGTTAGGTGCTCATTGATGTTCCGTGTTCAGACCTGGCTCAGGAACTTTGCCAAAGTTGCGTCACAGTGCAGGGGCTCCAGGACACCCTCCAGCAGGTTCTTGACCAGAGGGAGGAAGCCCGTCAGTCCAAGCAGCTCTTGGAGCTTTACCTCCAGGCTTTGGAGAAGGAAGGCAGCATCCTGTCAAAGCAGCAAGGTAGGACTCAGCGGCCAGGGGAGTCACCCTGAGGGCCGAGGGCCTGGAGAGCCTTTCCTGGGGGAGCCGGCGTTCCTGATGTGCTCCAGGAAGGGCGAAGCCACAGCTGCTGGCCTCCTGAAGTGGCGCGCTCCCGTCTTGCTCATTGCTGCTTGCGATCCCTGTCTCACGTCTGCTTTGCAGCATCCAGCGGCGACCTCAGCGACGAGGTGGATGCGGGCGACCCGGGCAGTAACGGCGAGAGCACCTCCAAGATTGCACTCGCGAGCCAGGTCCTCGCGGCGCTGAAAGAGAAGCCGGCCCCGGAGCTGAGCCTGTCCAGTCAGGATTTGGAGGTGGGCGAGAACCGGGGGCCCTGAGCCCCCCCCCGCCCCCCCCCCCCCCAGTGCAGCCCTGCAGACCCCCGGGCGGGAGGGCGGGAGGGCATACGGCTCAGCGCAGCTGACTCGGAGCTGCCGTCCCATTTAATCTCTGTCAAAATGGCTTGAACGAAACGGGGCCCTCGCTCCGCTCCTCAGACATCATGCTCTGGGCCCAGGGCTACAGAACGAGCCAAGCTGGCAGGGGGGACGCAGGGCTCAGGCTTCTGGCTCTGTCGGCACCTGAGGCTCCGTACTCGTAAACCATCGGAGGGAAAGGCACGTCCGGGGGTCCCTCGCGTCCTCCTCGGCGAGCGCCTCCCCAGTGTAGCTGGAAGGGGGGACACCTGTGACCGGCGTGTGGCCGCGTTTCCCTAAGTGGAGGACTTCACAGTTGCTCCCGGGAAACTTCCCTGCAGAGACCCTCTCCTGTTGGCGTCAGAGGGTAAGACAAGGCTGTGACCGCCGACTGGGCGAAGCCGGCATTGGAGCGCGCAGACAGCGCGGGCTGTGCCCCTGGGCGCGGGGTCACCGCGGCTCTCACTGGTTCTCTCTCGCCGCAGCTGGTCACCAGGGAAGACCCCCGGGCGCTGGCCGCTGCCCTGAGCTGGGGCCTCGGGAAGACGGAGGCCGTGCAGCAGGCCTGTCGCCAGGAGCTCAGCCTGCGCCTCCAGCAGGTGCAGAGCCTGCGCTCCCTGCGGAGCGTGTCGGCGAGGAGCCCGCGGCCCGCACGACCACAGGAGCCCAAGCGAGCCAGGCGGGAGCCCACGTAGCCGCAGCTGGGAGGCCCGTGACCTTGTTTTATTTTCCATAAACCCCTCGTGCCTGGATCTCCTGAGCTGCTGCGTCACGGCGCGACCCCGACCCCGACCCCTGCCTCGCCCGCTCTCCTGCAAGTGGCCAGACGCCAGCCTCCACCGCCCGGAGAGCCCTCCGCCTGCCCTGGATGCTCGGCTGCGGCAACAGCGCCCCACGCCTTCCCAGGGCACCTCGCGTCCTCCGTTGGACAGAAGCTGTAAGCGCAGTGGACAGCAAGGGTCGTGTTTCAGGCTCCCCGTCCTTGTTCTGAAGCCAGAGCTGCAGAATGTCAGACACAAATCGTGGTGGAGAAGGTGACGTAACAGAGTTGGTTTACAGCCGCCAACTTGTTTCTCCAGGGGTTTCTCGGTTTGTGTAAAGGCGCGTAGTAAGTCTGCAGACCTAGGGACGCGGGGAGAGTGTGGTTCGCCATTTCCAATTGTGAGGTTATGTCTGTTGCCAGTTGTCTAATCTGTTTTATCGGCCGCTGGGAGGAAAGGTCATTAAATTGATCTCTATGCGATACGACTGTGTGTGTCTCTGGGTGCAGAGCAGAGGCTTCTGGTCCATACACATCCTGTTCCTGTATAGACTTGTTCTTAGGGTTTCGTACACCGATTTGGAACAGATTTTCAACATCTCCATCTTTGCCCCACGAATCAAAAATACTGGCTGGGGTTAGTCTGTCCGGTCCACCGCAGAGCTTCAGTCGGCAGCTCGGGCGACGCCGAGCAGAGCGGCGAGCCCAGCCCGCAGCTGAAACGGTTAAACGAAGCGGCTGAGGAAGAGCCGAGTACCTGGCACGGAGCAGGTCCCCTCAGCTCCCCAGGGGCGGCGCGGAGCAGGAGCAAGACAGCTGCGGAGGCTCCGGTCTGGGTCCATGAGGCGAAGACCTTAGTCTGCAAACTCCAGCCAAGTGCGTAGCGTGCACAGCTGCGGACGCATTATGTTGCCCCTGGTGCCGTTTACCTTCCCCGTGCCCGTGCCTCCAGGCCTTCTAGAACAGAAACGTAGCAGCACAGCAATATATCTAAAAATAGGAGAGCGAGCAGGGCAGCCTGCCCTTCTCTCTCAGGGGAGGAGAACATCCAAGGAACCAGCGGGGACTAATGAGCTCCGCATTAGCCGTCTTCCATTCCTCCGACCCCAGTCAAATGTCGGTCCCCATTAGGCAATTGGCTTTGACAGGAGCTGTGCTAATTACCACTTACCAACCTCTAATTTCGGGAAAAGCAAAAGCAAAAAAAAAAAAGCGAATGGGTTTTCATTTTTCAGAGAGAAGGGATAAAATAATAGTCTGGGAAAAGAAAACCTGCATTAATTACAAAAATGATTAATGTGCCTTTACTAACCAGATTGATTGTTTAGCTGTTTTATTTCTTAGTCATCCACAAAATTTTTTTTTTTTTTGCCTTCAGGGTTTTTCTCCATTCTATTTTATTTGTAGGGTTTTGCCTTAAATTATGTCAGCTGTGTCTTGTATTACTTGAAGTTTTTTTTTTTAAAGATTTATTTATTCATAGAGGCAGAGAGAGAGACGCAGAGACACAGGCGGAGGGAGAGGCAGGCGCCAAACCACTGAGCCACCCAGGGATCCCCTGTAAAATCTTTTTTAAAAGAACACACTTGGGGATCCCTGGGTGGCGCAGTGGTTTAGCGCCTGCCTTTGGCCCAGGGCGCGATCCTGGAGACCTGGGATCAAATCCCACATCGGGCTCCTGGTGCATGGAGCCTGCTTCTCCCTCGGTCTGTGTCTCTGCCTCTCTCTCTCTCTCTCTCTCTCTGTGACTATCATAAATAAATAAAAATTTAAAAAATAAATAAATAAATAAAAGAACACACTTTGGGATGCCTGAGTGGTTCAGCTGTTTAGCGCGGCCTTCAGCCCAGGGCGTGACCCCGGTGTCCTGGGATCAAGTCCATGTCGCTCTCCCTGCAGGGAGCCTGCTTCTCCCTCTGCCTGTGTCTCTGCCTCTCTATGTGTCTCTCATAAATAAGTAAAATATTTAAAAATAATAATAAAAAATAAAAGAACACACTTTGCAGTCACAAGGAAGTGAACCAACTGCTTCATGCATAAATACTGGATTTTCCTCAATATTTCCAAGAACTATTGCCAAAAATCTAGCTTCTCCGGCAGTTTATAATTATGTTAAGAAGACAAGTGGGGGATCCCTGGGTGGCTCAGCGGTTTAGCACCTGCCTTTGGCCCAGGGCGTGATCCTGGAGTCCCGAGATCGAGTCCCACGTCGGGCTCCCAACATGAAGCCTGCTTCTCCCTCTGCCTGTGTCTCTGCCCCCCCCCCCATGTCTATCATGAATAAATAAATAAAATCTTTTAAAAAGTGCATGTATTTTTGATCATTTAATTATAAGTGGAACAGATAAATTAGCATTACTTTTATTAGGGTTTATTATGACAAGCTAGAAATAGTGGGTAACCCAGGTGCCCTTTGCCGCTTCCTTTCTTGTCTAGAAATTGAAATTTTCCTTCTTTTTAATACCTACCTGACTTTTCCTCTTCTGATTTCTTGAAAATGGAACTCGGGGGCTCCCTAGGTGGCTCAATTGGAAGAGTGTGTGACTCTTGATGTTGGATCATGAGTTTGAACCCCACATTGGATGTAAAAATTATTTAAATAAACTTAAAAAAATAGAATCCATATCTCTACTGGAGAAGCTGCTATTAAGATGTGGGTGGTGCCTTGAGCAGCTGCTGTTAAATTCTTGAAGTGTATTGGTCTGAGTTTCCTAAAGCCTAGAACGGTTGGCCGTCAGCCCTGAAACATGAATACTATGAAGGATTTCCATCAAAGGTTTATGTCACACTCAATTCTTCCTCAGAAGTTGAGGGTCCATTCTGGTGCCAAATATTAGAACTAAGCAAGCGGGGTGCCTGGGTGGCTCAATTGGTTGAATGTCTGACTCCATTGCGGCTCAGATTGTGATCACAGGGTCGTGGGATAGAGCCCTGCGTCCGGCTCCACACTCTTGTGGGGAATCTGCTTGAGATTCTCTCCCTCTCCCTCTGCCCCTCCTACTCACTCTCTCAATCTCGCTCTCTAAAATAAATAAATCTTTTAAAAAAATGCATGAAAATGAATTATAAGTTGTCCAGGTGCTGAGGCCCACATCCACACACTTGTCTGTACTGAACTACAGAAAGGTATACATTGAGAACAGTCTACCCAAAACCTGATGATAGAAAATGACCCTAATATACCCTTTTTACCCTAATGTATTCATCATGAGCATATTAATCTAGTCTAACATGCAGTCAAAGCCAGTTAACATTTTTTTAAGTCCCCTGGACTAAGGTAAGCTTAAACTTACTTGATGGATTTCCTGCCAGTCTCATTAGTAGGGCCTCATTATCCTTCAGCTATAACTTAGTTCAAAGTTTTAGGTCCCTCATCCTAAGGACTGTGTATGTGTGACCCCAATTGAAACTGAAAAACAATCAGTATGTTTTTCTTCTAGAAAAATGTTAGAAGGCAAAGTTCTGAAGGTTAGCTGGCCTTTCAGGCTGGCATCTTCCACCAGTGCACTGACCCAATTACTGGTCTAAAGCTGCTGTGTTTGGAAATATGAATGCTATTAAGGCTCCTCCATCACATTATACTTTACTCAGCTAGTAATTATGAATATGAACTCAGCTCTGCAGAAAACAGAACGGAACGGTCAGCAGTCATACTCCACGTCTGCTCCCCTGGTGTCCAGAGAAGAGAGAAAGATTACAGCGCTCCTCCAGCTGGCCTTTGCCGATTTTCCTGTTAGGCCTGACCCTCAGAAACTTCCTATAACTCTAGGTATGAATCTCTGAACTTCATTTTTTTTTTTTTGAATCTCTGAACTTCAAAGTTTAGCATCTAAAAACCTTTGCCCTGGGATCCCTGGGTGGCGCAGCTGTTTAGCGCCTGCCTTTGGCCCAGGGTGTGATCCTGGAGACCCGGGGTCGAATCCCACGTCGAGCTCCCGGTGCGTGGAGCCTGCTTCTCCCTCTGCCTGTGTCTCTGCCTCTCTCTCTCTCTCTGTGACTATCATAAATAAATTAAAAAATAAAAATAAATAAATAAAAATCTTCACCCTGGGCAGCCTGGGGGCTCTGCGGTTTAGCGCCGCCTTCGAATCCCATGTCGGGCTCCCTGCATGGAACCTGCTTCTCCCTCTGCCTGTGTCTCTGCGTCTCTCTCTGTGTCTCCCATGAATAAATTTTTTAAAAATCGTTAAAAAACCACCACCACAACAAAAATGATCACTTTGGGGTGCGCCTGGCTGGCTCAGTTGGTGGAGCACAAGACTTTTCATCTCGGGGTCGTGAGCTTGAGCCTATGTTGGGTATAGAGATTACTAAAGATAAAATATTTTAAAGTATAAATAAAACTTTTCAAGTTACACGGGAAGAAGACAAGTGTGTAAAGAAGAAAGATTGCGGCTGTTCAAACATTTTATTCCAATCCATCGTTACAATCCTTTATGTGGGTACTCAGGGGTGGAGTTTTCCTTTCGGGAGGAGGTCTTCCAGAAAACCGTGCCGGGTGCCTTCTCCTGTAGGGACCTCTGAGGGGGGGACCTGCTGCCACTCGGGCGCCTCCCCTGCTGCCCCTCCTGAGAAGGGCGCTGCACCTGCCTGGGGGGTCCACTGGGACCCCCCAGACAGGAAAGTCAGGAGGCTTTTCTTCAATTCTATCACTTCCTTCCTGCAGATGCTTTTGAAAAGCAGCAGAGGACAAAGGAAAGAATAATAACCATCTGGATTGGCCAGCATTAAAAGATCCATAACTCCTTCCTCAAAAAAAAAATGATGCTTAAGAAGAATAAATCGTATTTCCATTAAAAGGATGAGAAAGTTAGGGATACCCGGAGGGCCCAGGGCTTGACCCCGGGTCCCAGGATCGAGTCCCCCGTCGGGCTCCCTGCATGGCGCCTGCGTCTCCCTCTGCCTGGGTCTCTGCCTCTCTCTCGCTCTCTCTGTCTCTCGGGTATAAATATATAAAATCCTTGAAAAAAAAAAAAAAGGATGAGAAAGTTAAAAATGAAGGATGAGAAGGCTAAGCAAAGGCCTTAAGGAAATCGCTCTAGTCAGAGAAGGAAAAGTTGCGAATTTTCCGTCAACGAAAGAAACGGCTGTTGGGCCCGTGGAGCTGGCTGAGGCCCGCGCGAGGCGGCCGCGATCCGTCATCCCCGCGGGGGGGCTCCCGGCGCCCGCAAATCACTCGGGAGAGCGACCGGGTCGGGGCTCATCTGCCTCCCGGGGCAGCCGGTGATAAACGACTCGCCTGAAACTCGGCTGGCAATTTCAGAGGAAAATCCGTTTTTAATGGGCAACTTCATGTACTTTCCTGGAACTTCTTCCAAATGGAAAAGCGAGAAAAGTCAATCACCTCACGAAGTCGGGAGCCCCCGCGGGGAACGCGATGACGTCGAGGGCTCGGAGCCAGCGGGCGGCGTCCGCGGAGGCCGTGGGGGCCCCGCCCTCGGGCAGGAGCCGGCCGGGGGCTCGTGAGGGGAGGGCCGAGGGGCCGTGCCGGGGCGGGCCGCGGCCGCGGGCTGCAGACGCCAGGGAGTCGCGGGGGCGGGGGTGGGGGGGGGGGTGGGGGGGGTGCCGGGGCGGGGCGGAGCTGCAGCGCCTCAGCCCAGCGGGCGGCGCGCTCCCCACAGGCGCCCACAGGGCGGGCTGCGGAGCCACGTGAGCACCACGCGGTGAGCGCGGCGGGTCCGGGCGGGGAGGCCTCGGCACCGGCGCTCGCGCCTGCACCCGAAACCCAGACCGGAGCCAGGGAGCAGCGAGGCCCGCCCAGTGCCCGGGGAGGCGCCGGGCCCAGGCTGCTGGAGCCCCCACTCACGACCAGAACCTCGCGCTTCGTCCCCAACGGACCAGAAACCCCAGCGCGTCAGGTGGAGGAGCAGAGCCGGGTGGCGCGGGGTGGCGCGGGGTCACTCAACGGCCGGCACTCGCGCTCTCGTGGGAAGACCGGAGCGTGGGGCCCCCTCGGGCTGCCCCCGGCCTTGCCCTCCCGGATCCGGTCCAGAATCTCACAAGGACACGCCGACCCCCGGCAGCCAGCGGAGACAGCGGGGAAACCGAGGCACCGCCCCAAGCCTGCTGCACGCGGCACCAGGCGGCGTTCCGGGTGGGAGTGAAGCCACGAGCCAGCCCCTCGCCGCAGAAGCGAACGCTGACGCTGACGTGTTCACTTTCCCAAGGTCCGGGCTCCCCGCCCTGCAAGGGAAATCTCCATCTAAACTCGAGGCTGGTGAAGATTCCAGGCTAAAGTGGTGGCCCAAGGAGCGGCAGCTCCTTACTGCATGTGCTCCGCCCTTTCTTTCTAGACGGATTCTTTTGCTTAAGAAAGTTCCCACAAAAAATAAAAAAAAATTTTTAAAAAAGTTCCCACAAATGGTATTAAAAATTGAGATGCTCAGGCATCTGGGTGGCTCAGCGCCTGAGCACCTGCCCTCGGCTCAGGTCACCATGCAGGGTCCTGACAAGCCCAGCAGGGCGCCGCTCAGCGGGGCCTGCTCGTCCCCTCCTCCCCGCGGCTTCTCTCTGCGCGGTCTCGGTCTCTCTCAAAGAAAACCTTTAAAAAACACAAGCCAAGACCCGTCATAACAGTCCTACGCACCTCCTCCGTCACACACAGGCCACTGCCAAGTACCGGGGACTCTCCTGCGCTGATGAGGACACAAAGCTAGAGACACGGCCACGAGTCGCAAAACCAGGAAGCCACCAGAGTGGGGACCTCTGCAAGGTCACAGCGTCCGGCTCTAACCTCTCCTGATGCCGCGTCGCAGAGCCTTGACCCAAAAAGGAAGCTGCTCACACACACGGAGTATGACCAGAAGGACAGAAGCTTTAGGGTTCCTTTTCTTTTCACTGATGTGCCACATGGATGTCACGGTCATTTTCTGAGGTGGAAAGATAACATCATTTGCAGAACGTGAGGCCGGGAAGCTTGGCTTGAGTGCTTTCCTGGGGGCACCGCTTACCATGTCCCTTCGAGAGCCAAACGGGGGCGGGGGGGTGTCTTCTACGGATCATGCCGGGCATGGGTGGTTCTATCCAGAACGGGTGTCCTCCTGAGGCAGCACCGTCAGGGTGAACGCTTCTCTACGGCCCAGCAGATCGGGCAGCAGGCTCACCTCTGAGCCTCGGCCTGCACATCAGGAAGACCCGGGGACAATCAGATGCCCCCCATCAGGCTGAGGACGCGCTGGGGTTCCACACGGGGCCCCGGGACAGCCTGGCGCACAGGACGGCCCCCAGACGCAGTCCTGCTCCCTGTCCCTCCTGCCCGCGCGAGGAGTGGTGCGGCCTGGGCCCCCAGACGCCCGAAGAGAAGGAAGCAGGAGTGGAAGCTCCGGCCCTCGCTGACTGAACCAGCACGACACGTGGCAGTGCTTGGGAATGCAGCAGGTCTTCCTCTCAAGCAAACTCCTGCCTGGTGGTAAAATTACAAAAGAGCCAGAGAAAAACTGCATAAACTGTGTTTCTGGGGAAAATCACCTTTAAAAAGTAGAACGGACACTTTCCAAACATCCACCTGTGAGCATCACATTGGCTTCGTGGCCACACGTGGCACAGGCTTCAAAGCCACACTGGTGATCAAAAGGACAATATAAATGCAGAGAGCTTCATTCGTCTTTCGGGGCTGTCAGCCTGAAGAATTATGTAGAAGAATAAAGAAATAACTAAGATGTTTGCTTGAAGAAGCCGACCACATTTCATTGCTGATATCATTTTATTAATGGCGACAGATAACGATTTCCGACCTCTGCCCCTCGGAGTCGTGTGTCAGAGCGGGGGAGACGGGAGCATTTTCCTGGAGACTCTCCGGCTCTGACACTAGTTCTGCAGCCACGACCAGAGCGCGCGGCCCAGCAAGCCGCCTCGCCTTTTTCCTTTAATCTCTACTGATCCCTTCGAAAATCCCTCAGGGCCGCACCTGCTCCTGGCGGCCCTCCCCGAAGGCTGCTTCTGCCCCTGGCGACGGAGCCGAACTGTCCATTCCCGAGGCTGCGGCCTCTGCCGGTGCCAATGACTTTGTCTTGTCATCCTCTAACTTCTTCTTCTTCTTCGCTCTTTGCTCTATGTTAAACTGAGTGAGCTCTTCATTTTTCTCTGTAATATATTTTAGCTACAAAAAAAAAAAATTAAAGAATTCCATTTTGATCTGGTTGTAAAGCCACTCTATAAACTAGGGGGCGGGGGGGTGGGAATCTATACCCCTCCTAACCACTCCTCCCCTAAGAGTTTGGGTGGAAAAGCTTGGGTTATGTTCCTTAGAGTAAAATAGAACTTCCAGTTTTTCCTGGAAGAGGTCATCAACTACAAAAATCAACCAACTGCTGCCCACACTCCTACCAAACAGGTAGGAGCTCCCCGAGGAATCAAGAGTTAAAATGTGGAGCGTGCAGGAGCACGCCAGGCCTATGTATACTCTACCAAGCACCAGTACAATCAACACCCGCCTCTAAGTGTACCCGACGAACGTCACTGAGCAACTGCTATGCACCAGGTACTAGGGATACTAGGTAAGTAACACAAAGTCCCTGCCCTCCGGGAGGATTTTCTCAAATGGGTAAATTTAGCTGCACCTCTGTCATGAAAAAAAAAATTAAGAGCCCAAAATAAAAACAGTATTTGGAAGTAAACAAATGTGCAATAAACAGGTAACTTCCCAATTAATATTCTAAGATGACTTGCACTGACCATTCCTTTGCAAAAGGAAGAAACTGCTCACTGAGACCAACCACCTACCAGTATGACCCGCACAGAACGTATGGAGAGAGAGAAGGGTCCTCCCCACGGATACACAGCCCCTCCCGCCACCTTAGCTGTTTTCCCGAGGAATCACAGTGTCTTTCACCTTGACTTAGACTTCAGAGAGAGGACGGTAGAAGAGCAGAGGGGGAAAGAGAGCCCAGGGGAGGTGGTGCTGGCTACTGCGCCTCTCCACCAGGGAGACTCGAGCTCAGCTCCGGGAAGTTACTGAACTCCAGCTGCCTCCCCTGTAAAATCGGGCCAATCGATCATTACTAAAAACCTCAGAGGGTGGTTGTGAGGTTTTAAATAATGTATGTAAAATAATAACGACAAAAGACCCCTGTCAACTGTCAACTGCTATACAGACTCATTCAACAACTACTTATTGAGCACCTGCTGTGTGCCAGGCCCTATTCTAGGCACAGCAGATGCAGCAGAGAAGAGACAAAGATCCCCGCCCTGGTGGAGCTCACATGACAGGGAACGTAAAGTATTTTTACTGCAAGGATTAGACAAGGTCAGAGAACCTCACAGGTGCCCTGGGTGGGCCCCAGGCCACAGCCACTAGCCCGGGATGATCACAGCATCACCTGTAAAATGAGGGCACAGTCAAGACGATGTCTAGATTTCTCTGGAAAGAGAGAAAATGTGCGCGGTTTTCTGCCCGTCCCAGCCGTGCACACACTCCTTCCACAGCTGGCCCATCAGAGCTGTGGTCACCGTAACACAACTATCCCCACACGCTCTAACCCACGGCCTGTCTCTGACATCATGCTATAAATGAAATACAAGGCCAAAGTTTTGAGATGTTACAAAAAAGGCAAATTATGAAATCCAGAGAGTGCTGATTAGAAAATTTCAAATTGGCTTAGCAAGATCCATCATGATGAAAGAGAGACTATAAATTGCGGGCAGGTCTGAATGGTTCAACCGTCTCTCGTTTTTAATGCAAGGTGCCCTAGGGAATCGCTTCATGGCTGCGAGTGATTAATTGGGAATAATGTATTCTGATGGGAAAGGGGAGTGAGGAAAGAAATTCATCTCTCACCAGTGAATTACTCCTCCTGGCTAAGAGCTTCACATCTTCAGTGTTAATTGTGCTTCTTTTCGCATGTCTGTAGAAAGGGCAGGAACAATTCACCAAAATGTTTAGTATCATTTCAAGTTTTGATGAAACCCAAAAGTTCATGGTCAGACTCCAAACTAGCAAGGATCTCTAAGTAGCCCATCTTTTTAGATTAAATTCATTAACCAACAGTGACATAAAGATGAGTGAAGTGACTTAGCCAAGATACTAATTAAATAAAAAGACCATGGAAGGCAGAAGCCCATCTGTCCACCTCCAGCCGAGGCCACGGGTGCCCAAGCGGGGACCTGCATGGGCACGACGCTCACAGCACACGCCGGGGTCGGGGCAAGTAGTGTCTGGGCACGCCTCTAGTGAAGAGAAAAAATGACACAACACGGTATCTCCCAACACAAAGATCGCCTGTGTTTACACAGACGTTAAAGACAAGAACAAAGATACCAAGATCCTGAAGCTCTTCTCCAAGGGCTAAATTACAGGAAGAGGCTCGGGCAGGTGTCCCCTAACACCCCACTTCCCAACAACGAGCTAACGTGCTTCCTCGTCGACAGCCAAGCCAGAACAAAGAACATCCTTGGAACTGGGGTCTGTGTCTTGCTCACAACTTGGGACTCAAATTCTCATTCCAGTTCTCTTATCTTTGCTTTAAAAGGTAATTTCAGGGGTGCCTGGGTGGCTTAGTCGGTTGAGCATCTGCCTTCAGCTCAGGTCATGATCTCAGGTCCTGGGTCCCACGTGGGGCTCCCCACTGAGGAAGGGAGCTTCTCCCTCTCCCTCTGACCCTTCTCCTTGCTTGTGTGTGCACTCTCTGTCTCAAATAAATAAAATCGTTTAAAAAAAAGAGGTAATTTCAGATAATAAGCTCTAGTTAGTAATTTATTGCTCTAAATACACCATTCCAAAAAAAAAAAAAAAAATACACCATTCCTTGCCATTTCCAATTTCCTCCAAAAATACGTAGAGACTTTGCACACAGGAGTAAGTAGGCATCTCTGTACCCTTAATAACCAGTTAAGTGGCCAACATACATAAAGTCCTCACCGAATACCTGTTAACAGTAAAATCACACAGAATCACACTCTATAATTTGGCCGAATTAAACCTTCACATCCTGCTAAATGCGCAGATACCATGTGTCCCTCCTCACGACTGACAACCCCGCCTGCGCTGACTGGACCGTTCCAGGAGACAGCTCCTAATTAGCCATGTGCAAGGGACCAGGAGAGTAGGGGAGAGGCCGCAAGGGGCCACAGCAGGTGGAGGCGGTTAGGTGCCAGGCGCAGCGGGGCCCTCAGGCCCACCGTCTGGCCGCTCTGCCCGTGTTCACGTCCTTCGCCAAGTCCACAAAAGGAACAGATGAAAGGAAGCAGCCTACTGAACTGTCTACAGGGTAAGTTTAGTTTGTTCACAAGGAAGCATTTAGGAAGCGGCAAAGCCAACCCCCTCCACCACCCGCCTATCTAAGTAAGGCTAACACTGCCCTAAACGGAGGGGCAGGTACAGCCTGCGCCGCCACCACACCTTGGAGACTCTCCTAAATCAAACCTCTGACTCCAGGAAATCACCCAAGGGAAAATTATAAAGCAGTTTTTCATGTAATACTTTCAGCAACACAGGTTTTAAAGACTATTCCCAAAATATTCCTGGAATTTATTTACTGTCTAATATCTATCTTCTTCAAAATGTTACATCTTGAACATATTAATGATATTAGATGACTAGAGATTTCAAAGCTAGATTTAAGGGAAATTCACAACTTAAATCGGGAGATGATTTTCCAAAGTTTACAGGAGAACTATTTAAATTTAAACGCATTTTCCATAGAAACAATGTTAAAATACTGGCTGGGTTCCCAGCCAGCCTACAAAGACCCTTTAATACACAGTGGGCCTGAAAACAGTCCTTCAGACTCCTTGCAGGACTCACAGTTCTAGAAGACAGTGGCCGCGGGGACAAAACAAAGCCACACGATAAACAAAGCTGACCTGGGAATATCAATGTCATTCCATGACAAACTTTATTTTTTTTTTTTGAAGATTTTATTTATTTGAGAGAGAGAGAGAGAGAGAGAGCAAGAGCGGGGAAGAGAGGCAGAGCAAGATGGAGAGCAGACTCCCGGCTCAGCAGAGACACCCCCTCCCCATGAAGGGCTCGATCCCAGGACCCTGGGATCATGACCCAAGCTGGGGGCAGACACTTAAACAGCTGAGCCACCCAGGCAACCCCTGTGAGAAATTTTAAAACACTATTCATTTTTTTAATATGATAGCAAACTGAAGTATTATGAAGATCAGTGTGAAATTAGGCAAAGGTCCAGTCTTCAAAGAAAATTTGCACTTTGCTGGCTCAGGGTTTGGGGGCTGGGGGAGTGTGAAGAGCATTGGACACCCCTGGACACGCAAAAGGTGAGGCAGCTCAGCCAGCAAGCCTTGCCTCTCTCTTAGACAACAGTAGCTTGACAGCCTTTGCACAGACCCCTTGGCTTAGGTGCCGGCCTTCCCTAGGGAGCTTACAGCTCAAGTAAAACACACACACCACTCCCTCTACCTGCCAAGTACCCAGCAAAGGAAATCAACCTCTTAACATTAAAAAAAAAAAAAAAAAAAAAAAACCACAGAACCCATGAAAGCTCAAGGTATTACAATGCTAAATATTTCCAAATTCGTTATTTCTAGTGTTTTTATAAAAGCATCTAAAAACCTTGTCTTTTCCCACAGCTACCCCACAAATGACAGGAAAAGTCACAGCTGAGGGCTTACTGCTGGCATCTACCAGGCAGAGGGCAGAGAAGCCCATGAACACCGTACAATGCACAGGACAGTCCCCACCACAACCCCGAATTAGCCAATGTCAGTGATGCTGAGATGGAGAACCCGTGCTGTGCTGATTAACTTTACGCTCAAATCAAATAATCACTGGCTTACATATTCATATTTTTGTGCCACTCTGTAATAAAAAGAAGTTGTATTTTCCCCCAAAAAAGGAAAGAAACAGCAAGGAAAGGTGATAAAGGTACTTCACAGGTGATGCAGCAGCTGGGGGGTGGAGTTGGGCGCCACGCAAAGGAGCCACCACCTGAATTAACGATGAATAAACTGCAGGAGCTATTAGTATTCCATATTATCTTTCCCTTTTTGGCCAAGTTGGAGATGCTAAGCAGTTTTTAGGGATTCATACACACAGAGGCAGCAAAGATTTAGAGTCTGCCCTCTGAGAACCTACTGCTTTAATTCATTCAAAATACTCACCCGAGCAAACAAGAGCTAAGAGGAGCAAGGTGAAAAGCTCGGGGTGCGGGAGAGACTGGCACCAAATCAGAAGTGTGAGCCAATCGGAAACCCTTTCCTGCCTCAGTCATTCAAATTGCTTCATAAAAGCAATTCGTTGCGATTGTTTTCAATTACCTGAGGTACTAATTGAAGAGATGAGCATAAATCACCTGTAAAAGCCAAAGCTTACCCGCTGAAAGCAAGTCACCCGCTTTTCAAGGAGTGCGTGTCTCTCTGGTGACAGATGCTGCAAACCCGAGGCTGACTGCGGGCGGGTGCGGGATGCTGGGTGCTGGGTGCTGCCCCGAGGCCCACCTGCAATCACTGCCGGGCACTCAGCGCGCACGCGCCCCGCACGTTCACAGCCCCGGAGCTGTTCTTCCTACCTTCTTAACCGGGAACTGAACGACTCTGCGGCTTTGACAAAAAGGTACTCGGAAGGCATCGAAAACAAACAAACAAGCCAAATCAAGTCTGAATGGACGTGATTAGAGCAGATTTCGTATTCTTGCAGAATCATGATTAGAGATAAGCCTCCACAAAACGCACACACAAGAAAGACTAAAGCCCTCCTGACATACACCACCAGGCGGAGGGTATGAATAGGATGCAAACACACAGCAAAACGCAAGCTCCTTACTCACCTTGCAAACATTTCAAGGTCTTTGGCAAAATGTTCTGAAAGAGAAAAAGATGTGCTTTAGCTATCCTTGCGTCACTCTTTCCAAGGCGGGTGGAGGCACTTTGGGCCACCCCATCCCCAGACCGGGAGCCTTTAGCCGGTCTTGGTTTTGTGTTTTTCGAGCTATCAGCCGTTTTATTCATTGCGACCTCCTCCTCATAATTGTGGTCATTGTGGCCACACCTCCTTCCATGAAACTGGCCCTTAACTTTAAATCTTGCTACAAGTTAGGGCTTGAGAAGATGCTACTTTCCTGGAACTTCAAGCAGATACCAATGTTACAGGCTCAGCTGTCAACTAAACCCTGGCACTGGCAATATACAAATGTTAGAGAGCAATGATCTAAAACTTTAACGTGTAACGATCCAGGCAATTAAACACAATAAAATAAAGGTCTTCATGCCCAGTGTTGGGTAATAGAGAAAACAAAAGTTCTGCCCATAAAACATCTGGATGTTACAGCCAGGAAGTGTTTCCTGCACAGCGCCGGATGCTAACCCGCCCACCCACACCTTGCTCCCAGGCAAAAGCAACTCTGGGGATTTCTGTACACAGAGGAAGGCCCTGGCTTCATACCACACTGGCGGAAGGTCATCTCTGAGATGGCTGCAATGGTCTGCTTGCTGAACTGCACTTCTTTGTCCGATGCGACATCCTCG
Source organism: Vulpes lagopus (assembly GCF_018345385.1). Taxonomy (NCBI): domain Eukaryota; kingdom Metazoa; phylum Chordata; class Mammalia; order Carnivora; family Canidae; genus Vulpes; species Vulpes lagopus. The sequence goes on from NC_054831.1 coordinate 134,644,819, forward strand.
CAAAGACAACCGACAGTGTAGTGCACAGCTGCTTTTAGCCTCTGGAGCAAAAAATGAAACACTTCATAGGTCAGGTTGCAAAGAAGAGGTTTTCACATTTTAGAAAATTAAGACCAAGGAGAAGGTCTGCTCTCAATTCCTTGGGCACTTTCCTAATGGCTGAGTGACTTTTCAAGTGTACTAATAAATTAATGAGGCCCTCTGGAGTGTGACTTGTAGAAACGTTACTTCCTAGTTAATGGTTATGATTTAGGTCAAGTAAAGATAAGGAATTACAGCGGCAGGTCGGCAGGGAGAAAAGTCAGACTTGCACTTAGAAAGAATAGAATCAAAAAAAAAAAAAAAAAAAAAAGAAAGAATAGAATCTGCACGACTTTACTCAGCTACTCCATAAATACGTACCCATTCCCGCTGAGTAAAGGCATATGCTAGGTGTTTCAGGAACAATGAACAACCAGACAAAGGTGAATCTAGTGAAATGCAAAAGGATCCCATCCTTCTGCTCTAAGTCTCTGCCAGACCCAGGCCTGCATGTGACAAAGGACAAATGCTTAGGGCCATGTTGGGAAAGGCCTGTGAGGGCACATCGGACCCTCCTTGGATTTGCTGGCTTGCTAGCCCACCTCCCCAGGACCCTCACTGCTCCTCAGCAACCCTTTCAGATACTGAAGAACATATCTTTCCCATGCAGAGGAGGAGCAAAGGAGTAAAACAAAGCCAAGCCAGGATCTCATGTCCACAAACTTCTTGCACCCTTGGCTGTGTTCCTTCTCCGTGCTGGAGACAGAACTGAACCGGACAGGGGGACAGCTGTACCCCAAACAGCATAAGCTCTCTCAGCAAGTGTTCACAGCTGAGACAGGATGAGGAGGAACTGCAGAAACACAGGTCCAGGACCCCAGGGTAGAGGCCAGGCAGATAAGCAAGGGCAATTACCTTCCTTAGTTTCAGAAACCAAAAGACCGATGGTGGGAGGAGACAAAAGGACCATCACCCTGGGAGGAATATGGCCTGCCACCATCATCTTTTTTAGGTACCAGTAGCAGTGTCCTTAGAGGAACGGGACAGGGAGCCTCTCAGGAAGTTTTCTGACCCTCCTCCTACATGCCTCCTGGGCAGGGCCAAGTGCCTTTTCAATACCACAGATGACACCGCACTTAAAGGCTAACTCCCTAGACCCTACATTCCCCAGGGGCAGGACCCTGTCAGTTGTGTTCCCTACTCTGGGCCAAGAACAGCTGCTTGAATGGGTGGTGGGATCCTCAACCTGCTCACCGATTTCTCAGCCCATCTTTGGAGCCTTACTCATCTCTTCAGCCAGCAGGTACTGGGGGCTGAGAATATTTAAAGGAAAAGCACAGCACAGCCCGGCTCTCAGGGTTTCTCTCCCACTACACCTTTGCCATCAGTGGATGCTTTAAAACCACCAGTGTCGGAAAGACAGAGAGAACTGTCCCAGGGCAGATCAAAGGGACGGGATTACTAAATGAAAGTTATGACCCCTGCCTGGACCCTGGAGGAAAGAAAACAGATCAGGAGAAACCGCTTTGGGACAACTGGGGAAGTGTGCGTATGGACGGATCATTCATTAGACACCAGGATTCACCGCATTAAACTTCCTGAGTGTGCTATTTGAGGTTGTGTAGGAGGATCCTCGTCGTCGGGGGAGGCACACCAGAGCAGTCAAACCTAACGGGAAGGTGTCAAGGTACCTGCAACTAAATCTGAAATGATTCGGAAGAAAGAGAGCAGAGGAAATACTGCAAAGGTTAACAGCTGGTGAATCCGGGTGTGGAGCTGCGGCCTCGGACTGCGCTGTGCTTCCCCAATACGGGAGGCCGCGAACGAAGGGCTTCCAAAGCCTAACACCGGCGGGAGGGCTCTGGTGCCCTGGGCTCGCCCCCGGTTCCCCCCGTTACAGGGTCCGCTCTCGCGGCTCTGCCCCGTGTGCTCCCCGGGGCCGCCCGCGACCGTCACGTGCCCGGGAGGAGGCCAGCATCAGCCCCACCCCATGCCGCCTGCGGGGGGCGGGGCTGCGGGCGGGGGCGGGGCTGCGGGGAGGGGTGGGGGCGGGGCTGCGGGGCGGGGGCGGGGCTGCGGGGAGGGGTGGGGGCGGGGCTGCGGGGCGGGGGCGGGGCTGCGGGGAGGGTGGGGGCGGGGCTGCGGGGGGCGGGGTGCGCGGGGCGGGGTGGGGGCGGGGCCGCGGGAGGGGCGGGGTGCGCGGGGCGGGGCTGCGGGGAGGGGGCGGGATTCACGCGGGGAGGAGCCCGCTGCGCACGCGCGCTCCAGGACCGCCCCGCCCGTCACGGCGGCCACGCGCCGGGCCCGCGCCAAGTGCGTGGTCTGGAGCGTGTCCCGGGGCGCAGACTCCACGCGCAGCACAGCCGCGTCCGAGCCCGGAGACCGCGGCCGCCCCCCGCAGCCCGCCCCCAGCCGCCCGACGGCGACCCCGTCACCGTGGAGACCGCCTCCCAGCACCCCCCGCGGCAGCCGCACAGGCGCAGGCGGGTCGAGCGCGCGCTCCGGCCCGGGGGACGCGCCCCGAGGAGCGCCCGGGCGAGGCCTGAGGCCCCTCCGTCCGCGGGAGCTGGACGCCGTCCTCCCCCCGCGCGGCCTGGCCGGGACCCGGCGTTCCTGTACCTGCTGGTGGGAGAATCGCTCCTGCTCCTCGGCCCCCTCGTCGTCCTCCATGACAGCGGCCCGACGAGGCCGGCGCGCCACGGCAGAGGGAGGCGGCGGCCGGGAGGAGCCCCTCGGATTTCCCGCCGCCGCGCCGGGAGACGGGCCGCGCGAGGGGACAAACCGCGAAGCGCCCCGCCCCCCGCCGCCCGCAGCGCGCCCTCTGGCGGCCGCTCTAGGAAGCTCCTTCGCGGTCCGGGCGGGGCGGGGCGGGCGGCGCCTCGGGCTCCAGCGGGACCACGCGGGTCCACGCGGGCTCGGCGCCTCCGTCACGGCGCAGGCCCGGGGACGCCGAGTTACCGAGCCGCCCGGCCCCGCAGCCGCACCGCAGCGGCCCCCACCTCAAAGGACTTGTTGAGGGCGTTCCGCCCGAGGTGCCTCTGAGTTTTTACTTTTAAAGAACTTATTTACCATTCATGGAGCAGCAGGCTGCACGCAGGGAGCCCGACGCGGGACTCGATCCCGGGACCCGGGTCACGCCCTGGGCCGCAGGCGGCGCCGAACCGCCGAGCCCCGGGCGCGCAGGGCCTGACCCGGTCTCCGGCCAAGTCACGGTCTGGGGACGGGCCCCACGTCGGGCCCCACATGTGCGCCGTCGGCTTCAGATCCTGTCCCTCTGCCCACCCGCCCGCTCGGAAAAAAGGTGGAAAAACTGATGTGCACGTGTTCACGCTGGTGCACGTACGTGTGCGTCCGCGTGCAGAAGGCCGCGGCCTCCCCCGGGCGTTACTCCAGGGGCCTGGAAGAGTCCGCGGAGGAGCGTCTGGAGCCGAGTGACCGCATCGCGGAAAACGGCCCAATTGCGAGGGAGCGATTTCGCCCCGCGGAGGAGCCACACGACGCGGCTGGAGGCGACCCTTGTGCACACCGAGCTCGGCCCGGTTGGGACCTCAGCGGCCGCCGCGGGGAGGTAGGTGCCCCGCGCGACAGGCGAGGGAACAAGGCCCCGAGGGGAGAGCGCTCTGCCCGAGTCCCGCGTGCCCAGACCCCGTGGGCAGCCAGGCTTCTGAGCCGCGGCCTCGCCATAAACGGGCCGCGGACGTCCGGGGCTCACTGGGTCCTTCTCCGCGGCCCCAGACTGGGCACCGTGAGCGCGTAGTTCAGTAGGAGTCATCACTTGTTTGCTCAGAATGGCGCTGTGAAATGCTGATTCAAAAAACCTGCATTGGCTGTCGTGTAGATTCTACAGGGTCACAGAGTCCGGGCCTCCCGTCTTCTCTCCCCACGGATGCGAGGCCCCCGGCACAGCGCTTGGCACATGGTAGGTGTGCAGTAGGTGTGCCAGGGGCCGAGGAAAGACGTGAATTGGACACGTGGAGCGGTCAGACAGTCTAGTGGTTGAGAGCACAGACCCGCGCGGGGTTGCCGAGGTTCTGGTTCCAGGGCTCAGGAGCTCCGTGACCTCAGGCAAGTTACTTCCCGCCCCCGGGCTTCATGTACAAATGGGGGACGTCGCCAGGGCCTGCTGCAGAGGGTGTCATGCTAAAGGAGTTCACTTAGAGCAGTGCCCGGTGCACCGACTTGAATTCCTGTACTGCGGCCCAGGAAGACTCCCAGAGCAGGCCCGAGCGCCTGACGTCTCCGTGTAATGAGTGGTCTTTCTCCAGGGGAGCCCGTGTGACGATCACATTCCTCAAAAAATCCGGTCAGTATCTGCGGGCCCACACGCTCCCCGCATCCTCTGCCATCTAGAGGTCACGTCTAACCCTCCCCCCGTTGAAGCGGAGGTGCTAATGACGTGCTTGTGCCTGCTGCACTGTGGCTGACCTGCGGCTGGCTGGCGCCCAGGCTACGGCTTCCAGGGCGGTGTCCTGTCTGCTGTTAGCAGGATCCCTCACCTCTGGGCGGGCCCCGTGTAAGAGGCCAGCCCAGCCCGAGGCTGCCATGCTGTGAGGCAGCCCAGCGCCACTTGAGGCCACGTGTGCCTTTCTCCGCCCTCGCTGAGGTCCCAGCCAGCGGCCGGCAGTGACCACCAGAGTCATGAAGAGGCCAGACTCCTCCAAATGACCCCAGCCACGGAGTGGCCCGGACACTGTGGAACAGAGACAGGCTGTGTCCCCGGGCCCTTCCAGGTCCTAACCCACAGAACTAGGACACTACTACTGATGGCTCTTACCTGTGCTTAGGCTGGTCTGTTACACAGCACTCGGTAGTACCTGGGACAACATAGAGGATTTCTAGACGGCACAAACGTGCTAACCATCCCGAAGGCCTCTGCTCCTCCCAAAGGGATGGACTCCGCGTGTCAGAGAATGCGTACCACTTGCCCATCCCCCGCCTCAGGTCTCCTTGCCGAGAAATCCTGTCTACTCGCTTGTCTGATCCAGCGGTCTTTATAACCAACCTGTGTCCCTAATAAAGCAGGAGTTGTGGCTGAAGACGAAGGGGCCTGGGATTTCTGCACAGGGAGGCCCTTTGCTGGACTAGCCACCAGACTGTCCCTGCGTGCTCAGGTTGGCAGGGACAGACTTGGCCAGGGCCAGAAGTCCCACTTTCCACACGAGCTGGGTAAGAAATGGTGAACCCTGAATAGTCGTCACTGGTCGGGCACTCATTTCCTCCTCAGAACAGCTCATCACCCCCTTCACGTGGATGAGAACAGACACGAGCACCTGGGCTCAGTAACACGGAGCGCAGCGAGTTCCTGGCGGGACAGAATAGGGACCTGGGCTCCTACCCGGGAAGCTGGGCAGCCCATACTAGAGCCCGTACAGGTTTTTACTGATCTTTCAAGCCAGTCACAGAAGGTAAAATTCAAAAGCACAGGAGCCTCTATAGTAAAACCAGTTTCCCCACCAAGGACGTCGGCAGAGAACCAGATTCCTATGCCCTTGCTGTGTGCCAGCTACTGTGCCAAGTAGTTTATCCATAATCCCATTTGTTGTCCCAATAACCCAAGGAAGTGATTTTTAACCCCACTTTGAAGATGTAGAAATGGCAAGGTGGAGGACTCGGGTGACTTACCTGTGGGGACAATGCCGGTTAGCAGAGCGGTGTACCCTCCGGTGTCCCGGCTCACCTGTGCACTGACGCCCCTCCGTCTGTGCTCTAGCACTTCCTGTGGGTGAGTGGCCAACGTGGCGTCGCGCAGTGTGGGGCCACACCCACACACCCCGCCATGCAGCACACAGGGGAGCCCCACCAGGAACCTTCTGAGGACTGGTTTGCAGAGTGAGCTCCCCACTGGGTGCTGAGAAGTAATTTGGTTTCTGACTCTCAGAAATCCCACTGCTTCAGGGACAGGTACACCTGACGTGGTCGTAATAATGCCACATACAGGAGCTTATCATGCGCCAGGCACGGGCCTATTCTTACTCCGCGAATCCTCAAAGTAGCCTTGAGGAGACGGTACCATTATTGTCTTTTACAAATGAGAAAACTCAGAGCAGAGATAGTAAATAATTTGCCCAAGTCCAACAGCCAGTAGGTGAAGGGCCTGGATCTAAAGCTTCACGGCTTCTGGAGGGTGAGCAGGGGCTTCTACTGCAGGTGATCATTAGGATTTCAGACACTCTTGTGGACAGTCCAGCCTCACATTCTGTCCCCAACCCCTCACCAGTGTTTCTCTGAGGGAACTCGCTCTCCATCCTAGGAACGCCTGTCTGCCTCGAGCAAGTGGTCACCAGTCACCTGTGAGAGAAGCTGCATCGAGTGGTTCTTCCCCCTTACAAAAGAGCCCTGTCCTGGGCAGTGACTCAGCACCTCTTAGACTTGCAGGTGGGGCGGGGAGGGGTGCTGGCCCTGTCTGGCTAAGTAGTCACATCCAGGCTGAGAGCTTCAAACATTTAATGAAAACATTTAATGAAAAGGGTCGCCTCCCATGATAGCTCTGTGAGCCCCTGCGCTTTTCTGAAAGAGGTCAGAGGTCAGATTCCGCACCAGCTGTCAAAACAAGGAAGCCCTTTGCTCTATTCTAGGGTACTCTCAGGGCTTTCTAAAGCATTCCAGAGAAATCTTCCTGGAGTTAGGCTGCTGGAATGAAACAATTACACTGGCATCAGGCCACAGAACACTACGAAGTATGCTGGCAGGAACTTTTGTCCTTGAGTAAATAAGATAAAGTCGATAGGCCAGATTCGAGGAGGCTTGGTTGCTAAAAATCCCACCCCAAACCCAAGCACCTGGCTCAGGGCCAAAGAGAAAGAGGTGGGCACCCTGAGCCCACCATGTCGTGTAGTAGTATCAAGTGTGACAACACAAAAGGCATGAGGACTGTCATCAGTGCACGTCCATGGACCCAGTGCCCAACCTGGGAACACATTCGGGTCCCCTGTATCCCCTTCTCGTCCTTTCCCACACAGTTAATCAGGATCCTAACTTTGTTGTGTTTCTTGTATTATTCTGGAGTCTTCTTTTGGAGAAAACGCAGAGGAAAAAGTGAACAAGGCTCAAAGGAAACAGACTCCAATGTGATGAAACCTGCTGCAAACCTTCCTGCCGGGGGTGAGGACGGCTCACCGTGGCCAATGTGAGACTACTGAAGTCTAGAGAAGACGGTAAGTAGAATGTACCTTTTATTAAGTGGAGAATGGGAAATCTATTACATGATACGAAGATTCCAGTTTGAGAAAATCCCACAGCAACCCTTCCCATCTATGCGTGCTTCTATCAGGGGAAATTGCCCTGCCTCCCTAATCACAGGGGACACGTGGAAAACTGCTGCTGGGAGCTGATTCATGATTCACGCTGGTGTGCACGCGGGCACCTCCTGCTCGGCCCCAAGGGGCCAGGCCAGAGGGCACGGTGCTGCTCACCCAGCTACTTTACAAGTAAGTAAACTCACATTAACTTTTTCAGGAGTCTCTTATGAGAGACCACTTTAAAAGGTCTGAGCAGAAAGTAGGGCAGAGGGCTGTGTAAGCAGTGGCAAGTGGAATGTCCCAGTCTAGGGAATCGTGGCGGGTAACCAGTCTGGTCAGGCATTGTATGAAGAGGACGACACGCTGCCACCGTGGCCTGTCCAATTGGTGTGGATAAACTGTCCAGGTTTGGCTAAGAGTTCGTAAGTGTGAGCCCCAAAGTAATCCCGCTGAGCCTGGAAAACAAGAAATTGGGTTGGTTGGAGTAATATGTGGACACGCCACCCTCGGCACCAGCCAGGTCGATGTTTGGCACCTACTCCGAGAGCTCACCTGGATGAGGTTGGCCGGTAGCATCTCGTGTCTGTATCCATCATAGAAGGAAAGGGCGGTGGTGAAGCAGGGCATGGGGACACCCGCCTGGACTCCGGTGCTCACTGCCCGCCGCCACGAGTCCTGAGCAAACACAAGCCACAGACAGAGAAGATAACCACTCCCAGTCAAAGCAACAGAATTCCATGTGCATCGACGCCCGTTAAGTGAAACACAAAACCCGCTGAGACGGTTCCCACCACCCAGCGGGGGGCTACCTACCTGGCAGTTTTCAACCGCTGACTTGAAAAAGTCATCAAGTAGTAGATTCTGAAGTTGTGGGTTCCGATCAAACGCATCCTTTATCTTTCCCAGGAACACGCTGAAATTAGGAGGGAAGAAATGAACGAACGTTAGCCTCAGCACGCTGAATGCCAGCAGAGCAGGGAGAGAAGTCAGGAACAGACACACGCCCTAGCGGGGTACAAGCTTGCTCTCCTCATCCCTTTAAGCCAGCTGCTGGCTCACTGAAGAGTGCCAGAGTCCCAAGAGGCGAGGCCAGAGGGCACGATGGTTCTCACAGGACCACTTTAAAGGGTGTAGCGCAGACAATCTGGTTTAACAGCTGACATACGGCATAAAGGCGGGATGTGACCATGTAAACCAGTCCCAGGGAAACTGTCCACACAGGCGCAGAGACCACCACTCTCTGTGCCCCCCGCACTCACCTCCTGATGATGCAGCCCCCTCTCCACATCAGGGCGATGGCACCATAGTTGAGGGTCCAGCCAAATTCTGTAGCTGCCTGTCTCAGCAGCATAAAGCCTTGCGCGTACGAGATGATCTTGGAAGCATAGAGGGCCTAAAGAACCACGGCCGTCAGAGTGAGAGCCAGCCACGTGCCTCCCGCCCGCGGTGCAGGTCCTAGCATGGACAGGGGTAACCGGGCGGGGCTGGACTCTGCTGCCCCCACCTGGGCCTCCCACGTCCTCCCACCCCACTGCCTCCCGAAGCACCAACAAGCACCACTGCCAGGGACTGGGCCCCACCTTCCGAATATCTTCCAGGAATGCTTTCTTATCACCTTCAAACTGCATCTTCTGGGGACCCTTCAGCTTTTTGCTAGCCTGAATCCTTTCATCCTTCAGAGATGATAAGCATCGAGCAAAAACCGCTTCTCCTGCGCAGGGGAGGGGATAACATTACCAAAGTTCACACAGAAAACCGGAGGGAAAAGAGTACACATAAGCCAGAGAGGGTGAGGAAAACTAGAAAAGGAGCTGGATTTCCAGCAGTGCAAAGAGCTGAAGTCTCAACCTTGGGCCACAACATCTAACCTGGTGCAGAACACTTTTAAGCTTAAAAAAGGTTTTGAATTTTGAGAAAGCTCTAGACAATTTGAGAACTACAAGTCCAAACAAGTCAATCTTCCAACATAAATACAGGTATCAACCACAAAGATCAACACAACATTCAGAAGGGGAATTGGAAGTGCCTGGCTGGCTCAGGCGGTGCGACTCTTGATCTCAGGGTTGTAAGTTCAAGTTCGAGTCACAACACAGGTGAAACCACTATTACTCAGAATTTGTCCATTGGTCCATATATAAAGTTTCAGTTTCACTTGAGAGAAATTTAATTTTAATTTTTTTTAAAGATTTTATTTATTCATCAGAGAGAGAGAGAGAGGCAGAGACACAGGCAGAGGGAGAAGCAGGCTCTATGCAGGGAGCCCGACACAGGACTCGATCTCGGGTCTCCAGGATCACACCCTGGGCTGAAAGCGGCACTAAACCGTTGGACCACCTGGGCTGCCCGAGAAATTTAATTTTTATTTTTTTTTTTAATTTTTTTTTTTTTTTTTTTTTTATTTATGATAGTCATACAGAGAGAAAGAGAGAGAGGCAGAGACACAGGCAGAGGGAGAAGCAGGCTCCATGCACCGGGAGCCCGATGTGGGATTCGATCCCGGGTCTCCAGGATCGCGCCCTGGGCCAAAGGCAGGCGCCAAACCGCTGCGCCACCCAGGGATCCCGAAATTTAATTTTTAAATGTTCAAACTCTCTTCCTTAGAAGCACTCACTACCCCTCGAAAACTAGTTACCGTCAGGCTGCCTTGGGATTGGGCTGGACGCTCGGCTACGGTTGCACTGCCTGGACATGGGGCCCATCTGAAACGAGTACTGAGGAATAGCACAGGCTCACCCCACAAAAACTCCACGTGTAATTGTTAAAATTTAGTTTCTAGTACATCCATCAGCACCACGATTTTACTTGAATAAATGACATCATGATACGGTATTTTAGTATCAAGACATTTACCATCTTCAACAATTAGCCCTTATAGAAGACTCCTGCTCCGCTGACAATTTATATAATTAGGATAAATTACTCGAAATATTCCTTCCCCCACAGACAAAATGAAGTCAAATCTCTGGTCTTTGTTTTCAAGGAAAAGAACCAGCCCTACACCTGACCACCCTGCCCAAACTCCAAGCACCCCACGAGCAGGCATCGCTCATCTTGGGGCAGCACCCCTGCCGTGCCAGCAGCGCACACACACGGTGGCTGGGTGCTGGAGGGGGACTCAGCGCGGGAGGGCGGAAGCCTCTGGGTAACAGCTGGCGCAAGGAGGCCAGCGTGGCGCAACACTCGGTGTTACCCAAGGATCAGCCCGAGACTCACTTCCCCCTTAGTTCCCCAAATGAGAATGGCACCGAGCAGGGAGTAGGCCTGGCCCGCCTTCCACTGGCAGAAGGGGACCAAGTCTCTCAAGCGAGAGGAACCTACAGTACTCCTGTTGGGGTCCACGATGAAGAAACCGTCCCCCGCTGTCGTCCCCGAGGTCCCTGCCCAGGGCGGCACCCAGCAACTAGCAAAAAAAAGTGACTGCTTCCTTCTGCAGAGCTGGCTATGCAACCAACTTGTCCTCAGGGCACCTCCCAGCACTGTCCCTGGTCACGGGGAGCCATAGTTCTACCAAATGAAAAGGAGGGGGGAGACGAGGGAGGGAAAGGCCGCCCGTGAGCGGATGAGCAGAGGGGAGAATGTTTTACTGGAGGGGGAGCAACGATTAGCCCTTCATTCAGCATGCTCGCCACCTTGTTTTATTCTCCATTTTCAATCTTGCCAGAAGTGTACCTATCTTATTCTTAAAGGACTAACTCGTAGTTTTATTAATTCTCTTATTATTTGTTCTCTGTGGGTTTCTGCTTTCTAGAATTTCCTTTCCCCTGTATCTTGAGTCTGATGCTTAGCTCACTGCTATTAAACAAACATCATGCATGAAAAAGAAACACATGAATGGCCAGAATGGTGGATTTTTGTTCTAAAGGGAGAGGGAGGGAAAGAGGGAGGGAGGGAATATAAAGGACCTGAAATGTATAAGTAATACTCTCTTTTTAAAAAAATATCTGGGGGAAGGGCGCTTGGCTGGCTCAGTAGGAAGAGCAGGTGACTCTTGACCTCAGAATCATGACTTCAAGCCCCATGCTAGGCAGAGATTACTTAAAAATAAATAAACCTTAAATAAGATAAAGTAATAAATATCAGGGGAAGGGGGACACCTCAGCAGAACATTTATAATAAATGCTGAGTACATAAGCTTATGTCATTTGGTAAACTTGTGTATGAAAAATTTCGTACGGTGACCTTCCCCCTTAGAAAGTCATGGGGGTCACCAGCCACTGTTCAGTCACTCAGACAAAAGCAACCCCGAAGGTCGAACTGGGTAGGAAAGCCAGGCACTCCCACGTGCATCTCAAAGCCACAGGAGGGAGAGAAGAGATTCAAGGGCGTCAGCCTCTTGCGCTGGAGCAGAAGGCACCGGAGGCCGCCCACGTTCCCCCCGAAGACCCGCTCCCTAGTAGTCAGGCTACCCCCATCTTCCAGGACAGCGAGAGCAAAACCAGTGAGACGAGAGGCTTCAGCGGAAGCCAGGCCGCACGTTACCGATGAGGGTGACGGGAACGCCGTACTCCAGGGCTGAGATGGCAGTCCACTTCCCCGTGCCCTTCTGCCCTGCGCTGTCCCTGATCTTGGGCAGCAGGTGTTGGCCATCACTGTCTCGGAACTTGAGAATATTGGCGGTGATCTCAATGAGGAACGAGTCGAGCTCCGTCTTATTCCATTCCTCAAATGCCTAGTGCGGGACGCGAGAGGAAACCGGGTGAGAGAAAGCAGGGGCTGCCCAGAGGCTCCCTTCCCTGGCTCACCGCCTTCCTCTGCGAATACAGACCCACGCGCTCCATCTGCTCTGCCCCGAGGCTCCAGGGCTCTAAGTGCGTGCGAGCGCTGCCTCCCGAGCTGAGTTTTCTGCTCACCACCAGTCAGCGGTGTGTGAGGTGTTATGTAAGGTACGTGACTTCAGGTGGTCATGCCGGTGACTGCCAGCACCTGCCAGCACGTTCTTCCCACAGAGCCAAGCGCTCCTCACCTCACACTGCTGCCCCCTCAGAGGCCTTCCCTGCTCCCCGACCTCCTTACTCCCCTCTCCTCTTCTGTGTAACAGTTACCGCCAACGAATGTCTGCATAGTTGCTAGCCTGGCTTCCCAGCTCTGTGCAGACAGGGACTTTGGTCACATCCCCAAGGTTTAGAACAGTTTCTAGCACACAAAGCAGCAGGCGCAGTATTTGTTGAATAGATACGTTAACCTCTAAGTCAGTCAGTTACATTTGAACACAAAAAATGAAAAGCGCTCTTCCAATGAAAATCAAGTTAAACTGTTTTGGAAAGAACAGTCAAGGCGAATCAGTGAAGCCAAGTGGGGACTGCCAGGAGGACGGGTGCCCGGCGGTCTGAGTCGGTGGAGGGTGCAGATCATGATCTCGGGGTCGTGAGTTCAAGCCCCACACTGGGTGAAGACGATTAAAAAGGTAATAAACTTTAATAAAACAAAAAGTGAGGAGGAAAACCTGTAAAAAAAATTCTGGAAGGGTTCTGCTGCAGACATCTCACAAGTAAGTATTCCTAAATCGTGTTCCACATGAAGTCACTGGGAGCAGAAATTGCAGATGGTGAGAGAGAGGACTACGGTGCTGGCCAGCAGAGCCACGCCTCGAGAAAAGGACTGGCCGGGTGATGAATGCGCCTTCCTCTTTTCAGTTAAAATAAATGTTACCTAGTAACGATGCAGACTGTCTAGAGAATGGAGTCCTGACATTTACCTCGACGTGTATTTTTAAAAGATCAAACTGATATTCGATCAGGTTTAGTAAAATGCCAGAGGAGAATCTGGGTGGTGCCCACACAAGCATTCTTTCAACTCTGCTGTACGTTTGAACATCTGGTTCATGATAAAATGTTCCCCCCCACTCTGACCTTTTTGATTAACTGTCAAAAAGCTGGTTCCAACCTGACCAGGAAAGCAAGTTTCGATTCCGCCTCCCGTGGGGGACGATGAGAGGACCAGTAAAAGGCCACAGGCCTGACAAGGGAATGGTCACTAAATGGTGGTAATGACTGCCGCCCAGGTAACCTGGGGACTCGGCTCAGTGACCAGCTGTCCTATCTTACCGCGTCCCCTGATGGAGGCCGAGACCAACCTGCCACCAGCAGTGGCCACAGGAAGGAGGCAGAGGAAGGCTTCGTCGTGGCCACAAACCCCTCTCATCTGAGCAGAGTCCCCTGCGGCCGGGGGCAAGGCCTGGGACTCACCTCCGCCATCCCGTTATGCTCCATGCCCAGCACATCCCTCATCAGGTGGTAAGCCTCACAGATGAGCTGCATGTCCCCGTACTCTATCCCATTGTGCACCATCTTCACAAAGTGTCCTGCTCCTTCGTCTCCCACCTGTCAGAGCAACGAGCACCAGGAGGCCGTCAGAGCGGCGGGTAATACCTCAGAAAAGCCCACGTCAAGTTCTTTGGCAAGGCTCCTTCCCCCTATAAAAAATGACAAATATGAAGCAAATATCTGCAGTATTTTTAAAATTAAGAATCGCTCCATAACAGCTCCACACAGCTCAGCACAGTCCGGCATGACTGCAGACTCACTCTGAATTCATTCCTCTCAAGGTTTTTCCAAACATCCCAATTCACTGCGAGCGCCCACAGCTCCTCAGCCACTGTCTCCCATCCTCCCCCGTGCCCCCAGCCCTGCCCCCAAGTGAAAGGAGCCCTCGTCCTCCTGAGGTCACCGCTCTCCTACTCACCGGGCTTACAGTAAGTCGGCTAAGTAAATCATTTGTACTTTTAAAAACATATAAATGTGTCGTGGTTGTTTCTAACGGCTACCAAGCCCAGGAACGTGTTCCTGCCAGTCTCCCAGCGGCCAAGACACGGACTTATAGGAACACTGGCAAGATGTATACAGTCAGAACACCAGCCTGTGAGTTTAGGGCAAGAAACTCGACTACGGATCCTTAGTGCTTACAGTGTCAGTCCCACTGGCTCGTTCCGTCCCTGCAGGCAAGCTGCGCGGGAAGCCAAATAATCTGAAAACTGTCTAGCGGGCCAGGAGTCAGAACAAAGGGGTATCGTGGTCAAATACTCGGTGGCATCGGGTGCTGCCGTCAGTGCATCCATCCCCACGACAGGCGTCCCCTGCGATGTCTGCCGGGCCTGGTGTGCCGTCTCTGCTCTGTCACCGCCGGGAGCCGTACTGTGGACGCCCACATCACAGACTTCCACCCTCTGAGCTGCCCCCTTCTGATTTGGACACCTTCTGCGGCTGCTGAGTAACAGGGCTAATAACATCTTGCTTCACCCCATCCTTCCTGTAACTTCACGAATGAACTAAGGCGTCCCTGCTCTTAGTATCTCTACCAGCTTTTTCAATATCCTGAGACTAACGCCCTGAGGCTACGGAAAGTCAATCCCCGACTTGATCGGGATGCTTGAGGGCCAGTGCTAGTTTTTTCTTCACCATTCTGTCCTAAGCATGTCTACAAAGAGGGGACTGTTGCTGTCCTGTTACTGTAGTAATCAGCGACTGAGGCCCGAAAGTTCCCTTCCTAATCCTTCATACTAATGAGAAAATCCTCAACCCTCCAAACCCAGCCCAGCACCTCTTGGCCTAGGCAGACTTTGCCCGAACTCCATGATGGCTGGTTAAGACGTATGGACCAGCATGGGGTGCCTGCTGCCATCACTGGGCCTGGTCAGGCCTCCCCAATTCCTCGTACACCTCAGGCCTTTTCCATCTCCCCTCTTAACCTCCCTCATACAAAATAAAACTAAAAAATGGGATTAGGAGCTAAAGAGACCTCGGAGACCATCCAGCCCACCCCCCATATTTTATAGACAAGAACACTGAAGCCCACATACTGTACTGAGTCACTCATGTCACACAGTGAATGGAGAGCCAGAATTACAGGCCAGGTCTCCCAGCCTAGTGCCTTTCCCACCCATGACACGGTCCGAGGCTGCAGCAGGGATAAAACTGATTTTAGCAGCAACACAAAATGCAGGGAGGGAGGCATTCAGGAGTGAGCCTGGGCCTCCCTCCCATTTCATGAAGGCAAAAGGCCATGTGTAGCGTACTCTGTTCAAGGACAGAATACCTGCGTCCCAGGCTACGGGCGAGATTGTCCACATCCGTGGCCAGGACATCTGACCGCATCAGCCACTCAGTCCTCCTTCCATGCAGGCAGAGAAAGCCCGCTTTTGATTCTGACATTTTCTTCATTTTCATGAAGTCACACGGCTAAAACAAATCTCGCTTCACCTCATCCTTGCTGTAACTTCTTAAAGAATCCCAACTTTTAGATGAATTGAGGAGGCCTATTTCTAATACCAGCCTCAAGGCTCTGAAATATTAAGATGCAAGGACATGTAAAACAGACATGCATCTTGGGCCTCAGCTGCGCTAGCGACTTCAAGACGGAGATGCTTGTCACACAACTAACTGCTGCCACAAGGTGGTCCTGGCTGTGTGCACTGTGTCATGTTTGCGCCCAAGTTACCACCTGGCTTGAAAGAGAAGCCAGAACTTGCCCAGTCACAGCAGGGTTCCCCCGATCCGACCTTCGCAGCAATGCCTTGGAAGATGGTCTTGATGTGGGGCCTGTGGGGTGGAACCGTGTAGTTTAGCTGCTGAAAAGAGGGCTGAGATCTCAAATATTCAAGGACCTCCCGCCACCCCCAATTTTTTTCTCCAAATAGGAGGTGGAAGCGCCCCCCTTCATGGAAAAAGTAACCAATGTGCCAAGACCACAAGGTAAGCCCATCAGAGGCTGCGAGTCTGGATGCAGGTCACCAGGCGGGGCGCGATCCTGGGAGTGCAGAACTGCGCAGGTTTCCCGGAGCAGCGTTCCTTAAGGCTGCTGTGCTTCGTCCCTCCCACTGGCCCGCAGGAGGCCAGGTTAGCTCACGAGGCTTTCTGCTTCTGGTCTCCTCACTACTTACTAATAAAGGCTTCTTTACAACAAGTTTTTGGTAAAGACACAGAATTGACAGAATTGCAAAGTTAACGTTCAGGATTAGAGCTCAGACAGCTAAATGTTAAGCTTCAGAACATCACGGAGCTCATACTGAGCATTTCAGATTTCGGTGTGGCTTCTACTTCTCCAGCTGGGCCTGAGAGAATGAGTCCAGGAGCAACTGGGGCACCTGCGCCTTATCAGATGTTCTCACGTGTTATCGTCTGTGTCCCTAGCCCAAGATAAATGTTCGTAAGCTGCTGAGAGGCAGGAAGGAAGGCCTCTCTCTACTTCTAGATTTCACATACTGCAGGGGTGCCTGGGGAGGCTCAGTCGGTTAAGGGTCCGACTTTTGATTTTGGCTCAGGTCATGATCTCAGGGTCCTGGGGTCGAGTGCTGTGCTGGGCTCTGCACGCAACAGAGTGTCTGCTTGGGATTCTCTTCCTACCTCTCCCCTTGCTGAAACTTGTGCACCTGTGCACACGCTTTTGCTCAAATAAATAAAATCTTTAGATTTCACATGCTGCAGAGAATTCCCCAACCTATCCATCAGAGAGGGAATTTTTTATTTTTTTAAGATTTTATTTATTATTTATTCATGAAAGACACACAGAGAGAGAGAGAGAGGCAGAGACACAGGCAGAGGGAGAAGCAGGCTCCAGGCAGGGAGCCTGACGTGGAACTCGATCCCGGGTCTCCAGGATCACACCCCGGGCTGCAGGCAGCACTAAACTGCTGCGCCACCCGAGCTGCCCGAGACAGGGAGTTTAAAAAATAACCTTCCCCAGTAAGCCCTACACCTCTGGGAACTAGGCTGGGTCACTCCTTACTTTTATACTTAATATAATTCTAGCATATTTGGAATTCAAACTCATTCAGAAAAGAATGGTACCTTTCCACATCTCCCTCAACAAGATCCCTCCTTTGCTCGCTCTTTCTCTTCTGCTTCTCCAGCCCTATCTGGCTCTCTCAGTCTGTGTCAGGGGTGATTACTACTTGCACCTTTTCATTTGGATTCTCTGTCCTGCTTGCCCCCCACCCCCACGCCTTACCCACTCCTCCTCTTACATCACCAGTGCACCTCCCCCTCTATGGCCAACACTTCCTCTTACATACAGCACAGTGAACAGTGCAAAATTTGTTTTTCCCACAAGTCAAATAGAAAACTTCTACCTCGTTTTCCCAGGCACAAAACAGGCAGGCCGTGTCAGATTTTTCCATTACTCACAATTGTTAAATAAACAGTTATTTTAGGACTGTGCATCAATTATAGAGGCAGACATTACTTCTAACTTCAGACCGTGCCCAGGACATTATTCGAACAGAACCTTCCTTAAAGCCTCTAAACTCTGTTAAGCCTGTTGAGAACGTCCTAGTGTCAGTCTTGGAGGAAGTAACAGAAGACAAAACGCAAAAGAGAATATGCACATATGTGATGTCAAAGTAGCGAAAGGTATAGATAAAAGAAATATTTCTAGCATCTCCAACACTCAGGCACCACTGAGATCAGGGTGGCAGAGATGCCCATGGCTCACCCTCCTCACAGCTCAGGCTCCCTTATGCTGACATGGGGGTGGCACCTTGGATACTCACCAGGCCTCTTTGTCCCCTCCTGGCATAAGGGAGGGGCCATACCGGGCCCCCTCCTCTCCACCACTGACTCCACTCCCCACAAACAAGATTCCCTTGGCCTTGAGGTCTCGACACCGTCTCTGGCAGGAGAGAAAAACAATTTCATTATGCTTCCACTATTCCAAAATAGTTTCTCTCAATGAATGAAGAGGAGGTAGAGGACAGGTATGGAGAGCCCACACTGGATGCGAAATGGCCCAAGAATCCAAGAACCTGATCATTCAAGAAATTTTATCCTGGGGCACCTGACTGGCTCAGTGGTAGAGCACACAACTCTTGATCTCAGGGTTGTGAGTTCAAGCTCCATGTTGGGTGGGAGTCTACCTTAATAATTAATTAAAAATTAATTAATTAAAAAGAGAAATTTGATTGCCTCAGTTTGAGTTAGGAAAAAAAAAAAATCCGGGAGCCCAGCTGGCTCAGTCAATAAAGCAGGTGACTCTTGATCTCGAGGTTGTGAGTCTGAGCCCCATGTGGGTGTAGAGATTACTTAATAAATTAAAAAAAAAATTCATGAAGTTTAAAATAGCTACCCTTCCCCCAAAAGGAAATAATAAGGCCAACACACATTCTCGGTTCCCTAGAAGATCTAGGACCATAAGACTCCATTAAGAGTTGGTGGGTTTTCCACGGTTATACTTTTAAGAGCTGGTTTTATACAAGTATGACTTTCTGCCATTCAGCACTTGAGATCATTCAGGGTCTCCTACACATGAGGCCAGTAGAGCCGTGGCTCTCAACCATATTGTACACGGACATCTCATGGGCTGGAGGCGGAGGGACGAGCTAGGCACACACGGGCAGCCCTACTCTATCTAAGCAGAAGTCATCTTTCTGAGTTCCACGTGTGATTGAGGAGACCTCAGGTACGTCTTAGCAGAAGCAATGGTTGAGGATGGCAGCTCCACACCAAGCCCCAGGGTCGGCACTACAGAAGGACAGTCCACTCCTTTATCACAGGTGCTATGCTGATACATTTTTCTACAATGTTCTCAGACCCAGGAAGAACTCAGACTGAAGAATACTTACTGTGGTGTCCCTGTATTCAGAATTTCCTCCATCGATGATGATGTCACCAGTGTTCAACAGTGGTACCTGTAACCAGATACTAGCGTTAAGGTGGGCCGAAGAAATGAAAGACAAAAACAGAATGTACTTTGACCAGTTGAAACAAGAATTTCTCTCAAATAAATCCAGCCTGAAACTTTAGTTTTCAGTAGTCCTCCCTCCCTTGGCTAGAGCTGGATCCTATGGACAAGGATAGGGCTAGCAGCCTAGTCAGAATTCTCTGCCAGTAATACTGTTCTCTTTAAAATTTTATGACAACCAAAACCTACCTGCAAAATTTTGTATTTCCATTGTGTGTCACTGGCTGCTTTACATCCCCAAACACTGGGAACAGGACTTGTTCTAAAGGATCACGTCACTTCCTGTAAAATCTGCTCAGGGCAGAGTGGAGGTCCATAAGTAGCCATCAGTTGGTTTGGTGCCTGACCAAATGACGTGATCAGCCCTGTCTGGAGATGGCAGGAGACCAGACCTCGAACTAGCACACCTTTCCACAGCACAGCTAGGTCCGACTCTATGAAGTTATTATTCAGACTCCCTGCACGAGGCTCCAGCGAACACGACTTCGTATTTTCTTATGCTGAAGAATAAACTGCCACTTTCCAGTCCATTCTGTGCGTAGCTAATGGTGACCAGCTTAGCATCCTGCTACACAGAAAGCTTGGTACGTCCTTTCCTTATCACAGCGTTCTTCCTTTCTAGATCACTTTTTTTTAATGGTGGCACACTGGTTACAAGGTCCTCTCCCGGCGGAGACACCCCCACTGTTAACATGACTCCCGTAAAACATCCCTTGCCTTTGTTTATTGTCACTACATTCTCACAGTGAAACATTTCTTCTAAACAGCTAATGCCTTGGTTTTTTCAGAGCTGTTCCTACAAAATGGTTTTGACTATCTTTTTTTTTTTTTTAAAGATTTCATTTATTCATGAGACACACACACACGGCTACTTGCAGGGAGCCTGACGCAGGACTCAATCTCGGGACTCCAGGATCACGCCTGGGTCTAAGGCTACACCGCTGAGTCACCCAGGGATCCTGGCTTTGAGTATCTTCTTAAGTCATTTCCCCAGGTTCTGCTCCACCCATATGCCGTGTGTAGTTTTGTGGGTTCTGCTGGAGGAAAGAGCACCCAAGGCTGCACGGCACTGGGAGCGAGCTTGTTCCCAGAAACTGTCTGTGAGGTGTGTTGAGGGAAGGGCCCCAGAGGTGCCCCAGAAGCCGCTCACAGCATCGGTGCTTCAACCAATGTTGCTGGGCACAGTCCCCGGGGAAACAGCTATTTTCGCCATTGGCTCCTCCTCTCGAGACCCCGGCCATCCCATTGGGTGAGTGGTCCTGGGCCCTTCTGTGAGGGGACAGCCTGGCAAAGACCACATGCCCTGGCCCTGGGGCCATGGGGGGGGGGGTGCCTAAAGGAGGGGTCAGACTACAGCATTAAAGAACCAGAATTAGCACCTAACGCAAAGCTGTCCCCCTTCCGCTGAGACTCAGGGCCAGAAGTACAACAGCAGAACCTCTGGGGCACTTGGGACTTTGTCACCTGCCCACCCTAGCATGGCCACTGCAGCCCATACATGTATTTTTCTTCCAAAAAAAGATACACTTGCTAGAGTCAACAAATCATTCAGAAGTACCCAGGGCAGCCCGGGTGGCTCAGCGGTTTGGCGCCGCCTCCAGCCCAGGGCCTGATCCTGGAGACCCGGGATCAAGTCCTGCATCAGGCTCCCTGCATGGAGCCTGCTTCTCCCTCTGCCTGTGTCTCTGCCTCTCTGTGTCTGTCATGAATAAATACAATAAATAAACATTAAAAAAAAAAAAAAAAAAAAAGAAGTACCCAGCATGTAGTTCCTAGGATTCCCTAAGGGAATCTCATCATTCATATTAAATCATACAATGATTTACAAGCTGTTACTTTATACATATGCTGAGAAAAATGAAATCTTCTAACTTTTAGTGAAGAGAACTAAACATGCTTAACGTACAACCAAAATAATAAGTTCTTTTGAATATCAAAGACAGGGACTTAGATGAATACTGTTTGTTCTTACTGTTGATGAATTCTTATGGAAATGTCTTAGTGTCCTCAGAATTTCATTCTTACGTAATTATTACCACCTGAGGATATGCGGTGACTTAATTAGTGCCAATCACGTTAACAAACACCGAGATATTTAAGCATGTTTTGTCTGAACTGAGGAGTTCGCATCCAGACACGGGAGAGAAAAAAAAAAATCTCCTAAATAAAAATAACCGAAGGAAGGAAAGGGAGAAGCTGCCCCGCTGGCAGCAGCTGGGCACAGAGCCGGCCTCACCAGTTTGCTGATGAAGTCGTCGACGGCCTGCCCGGCCTTCACCAGCAGTATGATCCGCCGCGGCTTCTTCAGCTTGGAGACCATCTCCTCCAAGGAGTGAGCACCAACCACTTTGGTTCCCTTTGCCTCGTTGGCCAAGAAATCATCCACTTTGGAGATGGTCCTATTGAAGGCGCAGACCTAAAAGGACAAAAGGTCGGATGAGGAGGACCCAGGGCACAGAGGACCTTCAGACCCTAGATCACGGGGAAGCTGCTGGGGCCGAGGCAAGGAGTGAGCCCGGGCAGAGGCCAGAGGCCAACAGCCGCGGCAGGTCAGCGGGGTCGCCCCCGGCCCAGCTCAGCGTCAGGCCAGGAACCAGCAGCCGCCGCCAGTACTCGGGTCTGAGCGGGCACCTCCCGCTGCGCCGCTCACTCCTCGCTCGGCCCCGGCCTCACCCGGCAGCAAAGTGAGATCTCCGCTCCCCAGACGGGGCGGACGCCTTCTCCAGGATCGAGGATCGAAGCAGACCCGTGGCGTCCGAGCCACACTCCACGAGGTCGCTGCTTCTCGTCCTGGGCCAAGGCCCCCGTCCCGCGGGAGCAGCAGCAGCAGCAGCAGCAGCAGCAGCAGGTGGTCGGGCCCCGCGCCCCTCCCCCGGCCCCGCGGGCAGCGCGCCCGACTCACCACGAAGCCGTGGTCGTTCATGTTCAAGATCAAGTTCTGGCCCATGACCGCCAGCCCGATCAGCGCGACGTCAGCCCTGCAAGGGGGCAGGGGGGCAGGGGGGCAGGGGGGCAGGGGGGCAGAGGGATCAGCTCCGCCCGAGCTCGCCGCGCCTGCGTCCCCCGCCCCAGGCTGCTCCCGCCCCCGCCCCCCTGCTCCCGGCCCCCCTGCTCCGGCACCCCCCCGGCGCCCCGCCCCCCTGCTCCCGCACCCCCCCCCCGCCCCCTGCTCCCGGCCCCCGGCCCTCCTGCTCCCGGCCCCCCTGCTCCCGCACGCCCCCCCCCGGCCCCCCGCCCCACTGCTCCCGCACCCCGCCCCCGGGCCCCTGCTCCCTGCCCCCGGCCCCCCTGCTCCCGCCGCCCCCCCGCCCCCTGCTCCCGCCCTCCCGGCCCCCTGCTCCCGGCCCCCCGCCCCCCTGCTCCCGCACCCCCCCCCCCGGCCCCCCGCCCCACTGCTCCCGCACCCCGCCCCCGGGCCCCTGCTCCCTGCCCCCGGCCGCCCTGCTCCCGGCCCCCCTGCTCCCGCACCCCCCCCCCGGCCCCCCGCCCCACTGCTCCCGCACCCCGCCCCCGGGCCCCTGCTCCCTGCCCCCGGCCCCCCTGCTCCCGCCCCCCTGCTCCCGCACCCCACCCCCCTGCCCCCGGCTCCCGGCTCCCCGCCCCCCTGCTCCCGCACCCCGCCCCCGGCCCCCCTGCTCCCGCCCCCCCGCCCCCCTGCTCTCTGCCCCCGGCCCCCCTGCTCCGGCCCCGCCCCCCGGCCCCCTGCTCCCGGTCCCCCGGTCCCCTGCTCCCGCCCCCCGGCCCCCTGCTCCCGGCCCCCTCCGCCCTCCCCCGCCCCGGGCCTTCCAGAGGCGGCGACCCCGAAGGACCCGGGCTGCGGGCCGCGCTCCAGGGACCGCGTGGCCCAGGACGGGTCGGGGCGGCTCCGCCGGGAAGTCCGGGGCCACCGGGCCCCACTCACTCGGCCATGGCGGCGGCGGCGGCCGGGCAGGAACCAGGGAGCCGGGGGCTGAGGGCGCGGCGCGGCGGCGAGGCTGAGTCTTATCCCCAGGCTCCCGGGCCCCCGGGCCCCTCCGGCGCCGACCAATCGGAAGGAGGAGGCGGACTCTTGCGGCCGCGCCATTGGCCCCGCCCGGCGCCTGTTAGACCACCCGACGCAAGCCGGCCCGCCCACCCCCAGGCCGGCCCAGGAGAGCGCCGAGCACATCGATGACCTCGCCGGAGCGGGCGGGGGGCGGGGCGCCTGGGACCTGCACGCGGAGGCTGGGCGCGGGGCCGCAGGCGCTGGGACAGCGGAGGGGGCGGGGCGCGGAGAGGGGGGGCCCGGAACAGGCCCGGGACAGGCCCGGGGGCCCGGGGGGGGCGCGGCGCCAGCGGAGGGCCGGGGGAGGGGGCACAGGGGGGCCGGGGGTACGGGGGGGCCGGAGGGGGGGCCGGGGGCACAGGTAGCGGGGAGGGGGGGCTGGGGGAGGGGGCACAGGGGGCGGCCGGGGGTACGGGGGGCCGGGGGTGCACAAGGGGCACGGGGGGGGCCGGAGGTACAGCGGGGGGCCGGGGGAGGGGGCACAGGGGGCGGCCGGGGGTACGGGGGGGCCGGGGGGGCACAGGGGCACGGGGGGGCCGGGGAGGGGGCACAGGGGGCGGCCGGGGGTACGGGGGCGGGGGTGCACAAGGGGCACGGGGGGGGCCGGAGGTACAGCGGGGGGCCGGGGGTACGGGGGGCACAAGGGGCACGGGGGGGGCCGGGGAGGGGGCACAGGGGGCGGCCGGGGGTACGGGGGCGGGGGTGCACAAGGGGCACGGGGCGGGGCCGGAGGTACAGCGGGGGGCCCGGGGCACAGGGGGCGGGGGGGGGGGGGGGGCCAGGGGGCTGGAGAGCACTGGGCGAGAGCCGGGGGTAAGGGGGGTGGGCCCTGGGAGCACAGGGGCGGGGCCCGGGCCCGGGCGTGGGGGGGGGTACCCGGGACTGGGACAACGCCTGTCGCCTGTCGCCTGAGCGCCCCCCCCCCGCCCCCCCGCCCCTTCCTGCCATCGCTGCCGCGCGCTGCGGGGTTCAACCCGGCTGGGCCGGTGGGTGTAGCGGGAGCGGGGAACGCGGGGGACGCAGCAGGTGCCGAGAGGCCAGGCCGGCGGGGCGCTGACCTCCCGAGGCGCTGAGGACCCAGGGGCGACCCCGCAGCCTCCCGGCATCTCCCGTCGCCCTGCAGCCCCCCTGCCTTCCCGCTGGCCTCCGGAGGCCGGTGCTGCGGAACCAGGCTTGGCGCCTCCAGCACAGGTGAGGATTTTTTTTGCGAACCCTTCATACCGTCTACCACGCACCTTGCACACAGTGCTCACGAGAAACGAGTCACAGGGGGTTGATGGCTCGTTAGTGACCCAGTTGTGACTAATTCAAGGCCTAAGCTAGTTGGATCACACCAATTGCACAGATTATACAGGTTTTAACAGATACGTTATAAATGACTTACATGTAAGCCCGCGTCCAACCGTAGTGGTTTTTTCCTACTGGAGGATGGGTACGAATAAAATCACAGTTAACAAGGTTTTTAAATGCATTACGGAATCTCATTCTGAATATTTAAAATCTCACAATCTACCTTGCATGTAAATATTTTCTAAAGAACATGAAATTTATTAGATACGAAACACAAAAGTCAAACCATCCGAATCAGGACCCGGTGAGCTCCCACCCCAATCCCCATAAAAACATTTCACATACACCCACAATGGCTTCAGCGGTTTTGGATGAACCAGGAATCTTGGGGCTCTGCCAACCGGGTATCTCCACACTCCAGTGTTCAAGGAAGTTTGATCAATATGAACTCTGACACCACAGGTCGGGGCTAGGCCAGGAAGTGTGTGTTTACCACCCCAGGTGATTCTGGACGACCTTTGGAAATAGTTCTCAAAGGGTGGTCCGGGACCCCTGCAGACAATTGGGCCCAAAACGATTTCAATAGCACCAGCAAGATCTGACTTGCCTTTTTCATCCTCATTCTCTTTCATCCTCATCCTCATCCTCATCTCTCTTAGAGCTTTCCAGAGGCTCTGTGACACGTGATTTGAAGAGATGAAATGCAGAAGCAAATGAGAGAATCCAGCTGTCTTAAACTGTAGTGAGCCAGACGTCAGAGAGATTTGCACAACTGCCAAACAATGACATGGATCACTGAATTTCCTTTTGGGAAATTGTTATTCAAAAGTTTTTCAGTTTTAATTTCTAAAATGGTGATATTGATAATACATAAATGACAGCTCTTTGTATCGTCAGTATTTTTAAGAGTATAAAAGGGTCTGAGAGCAGTGGTTTGCAAACCACTCTTGTTTTGGAGAGGAGGAAATTGGGATTCAGGGAGCCGAGACTTGCTTAATCCAGCCGTGCACCAGAACTGCCCCTCGGGGACGGATTGGATGCTCTCCAAGGTCCTTCTCAGTGGACCCTGGGGTCTCGAGACGGACGGTTCAGTGGTAGGACAGCACGATGTCGCAGAAGTCAGATCAGATGACTCCTCAGACCACCTGGAATGTCTTTCTTGGAAGCTGTGTGATAGAGAAGGAGGAATGGGTTCTGCTGTCACACTGTCCGTAGCTCACTCCGTAGCTTCTTTCTGGCTGTGCAATTTGGGACAAATTCTTGAGTCTCAGGAGTTTCAAGTGTAAAACAGGAAGGACAAAACCTCAGAGGTAGCTCTAGGGTGAAGTGACCCAAACAGGGACTCGCATCTGGACCTCATGCCCACATGCCAGCCTCTGCCTTTCTTGACAGAAAGGACAAGGAAGAAATGCAAACTGTAGTGGAAAATAGGATCGAATCGAACCCTTGTCCCAGGCTTCCTCATGCGTGGTAACACTGTCTTGTGCGTTTGACATTTGCTGGGAGAGTAGAACTGAAACGTTTCCCCAAGATACACACGTATACAAATGATACCAGGTGACAGATGGTTGACTAGATGGGATGTGTCTTTTTACAGCTTATATGTACACCAAATCATCAGCAGGTACCCTTTAAATCTTAGTATACCTCAATAAAGCGGAAGAAAAAGAGCATATCTTCAAAAGCTCATTAGGTATTCATACACTATCTCTGATGAAACATCCAGATTTTTTCCTTTTGTTTTTTTCTTTGTTTTTTAGAGAGAGGGAGGGAGGAAAGGAAGGAAAGAGACAGAGGGAGAGGGAGAGAGAGAATCATAAGCAGGCTCCCGCCTAGTGCAGAGCCCGACGAGGGTCTCAATCTCACGACTCTGAGATCATGACCTGAGCTGAAACCAAGAGTCAGAGGTTTAACCCTCTGAGCCACCCAGGTGCCCCTTGTTTGTTTGCTTTTAATACATTTTAGAATAGATTTTTAAAAGAGTTGCAGGTAGTTCAGAGAATAACCTTAGAAGCTTTACCTAGTTTTCCCTGTGGTTCCCATCTTAATATTACCACGATGTTTGTCACAACTGAGAAACCAGCATTCGCATCCACTGGTGACAACTCCAGACGGCATTAGAACTGCGTTTTCTAGGAACGCACGTTTCCTGTGGGGGGGCCATCTCGTTATCACATCTTCTTAGTTTCCTCTGGGCTATGACAATTTCTTGTTTGTTTGTTTGTTTTTCTTGCTTTTAATGACATTCCATTTTTTTGTAAAGATTTTATTTTTGGGGCGTCTGGGTAGTTCAGGCGGTTAAGTGCCTGCCTTCGGCTCAGGTCATGATCTCAGGGTCCTGGGATCGAGTCCCGCATTGGGCTCCTTGCTCAGCAGAGAGTCTACTTCTCCCTCTCCTTCTGCTGCTCCCTCTGCTTGTGCTCTCTGTCAAATACATAAAATCTTTAAAATATATATTTCATTCTTAAGTAATCTCTACTCTTAACATGGGGCCCAAACTCACAAACCCGAGATCAAGTCACACGTTCCATCGACGTAGTGAGCCAGGCACTCCTCCTGACCTTCAGTTCTGAGGAACGCTGGTCAGGGGTTGTATAGACCATCCTTCGGTTTGGATTTTTTACCTCATGGTTATACTGGGGTTGTGGATTCTGTGGAAGAACACCACAGAGGTAAGTGCCGTTCTCCTGCCATCGTATCAAAGGTACCTGCTATGGACAGGGATGGTGTGAGTCCCGACCACCGGCCGAGGCAGTGTTTGTCAACCTCCACTATAGTTATTTTTTCCCTCTTTTCCATGATCTATTCTTTGGAGGCCATTCACTAAGTACAGCCTACTTTTTTTTGCCTGTTTGTTTGTTTTTTAAAATAGGATTATTTGTCCTATTGAGTTCTAAAAGTTTTTGTGTATTCTCAATACAAGTCCTTTATTAGATATATGATTTGCAAACATTTTCACACAGTTTGGGGCTTGTCTTTTTGTTTTCTCAGTGGTGTCTTGTATAGGGTAAAGATTTCTTATTTTGATGAAGTCCAATTTATCGTGCTTTTGGTGACATAGCTAAAAAAAATATTTGCCTAACCAAAAGTCACAAAGATTTTCTATGTTTTCTTCCAGAATTCTTATAGTTTTAGCTCTTGCATGCAGGTCTGTGATCCCTTTTGAGTTAAGTTTTGTATATAACATGTAGGGTAAGGGACTGAGTTCCTATTTTTTGCATTTTTTGCATTGTATATCCAATTGTTCAAGGAACAATCATCAGAAAGACTATTGAATACCCTTGGCATTTTTGTAACAAATCAGTCGACCCCAAATGGCAATGTATGTTTCTGGATTTTCTACTGTGTTCCATTGATTTGATGCCAGCACCACACTGTCTTGATTACAGTAGCTTATAGTAAGTTTTACAGTGAGGTAATTTAAGTTCTTCAACTGAGTTTTTCTTCTCCAAAAGTTTTCTATTGGCTATTCTAGGTCCTTTTTATTTTTTTATTTTATTTATTTATTTTTTATTTATGATAGTCACACAGAGAGAGAGAGAGAGAGAGGCAGAGACACAGGCAGAGGAAGAAGCAGGCTCCATGCACCCGGAGCCCAACGTGGGATTCGATCCTGGGTCTCCAGGATGGCGCCCTGGGCCAAAGGCAGGCTCTAAACCACTGTGCCACCCAGGGATCCCCTCTAGGTCCTTTTTTAAAAAATTATTTACTTATTCATGTGAGACACGGGGCGGGGGAGAAGAGACACAGGCAGAGGGAGAAGCAGGCTCCATGCAGGGAACCCAACGTGGGACTCGATCCCGGGACCCCCGGGGTCACGACCTGAGCCGAAGCCAGATGCTCAACCGCTGAGCCCCCCAGGTGTCCCTTTTGGCTGTTCCAGGTCCTTTGCCATTTCCATGTACATTTCAGGATGAGCTCGTCAGTTTCTGCAGCGAGGCACCCTGGGATCTGGTGGGAATGCACAGAACATATAGGCTAATTTGGAGAGGATGGTCATCTTAAGGATGCGGAGCATGAACATGTTATATGTTCATGAACATGTTATCATGTTTCCATGTACTTAGATCTTCTTTAATTTGCTTCAGCAATATCTGTAGCTTGAGTGCAGGGGCTTTGCACGTTTTTTAGCTGAATTCTAAATACTCCGTTGAATGTTATTGTGGATGAGACGTTTCCGTGTGCAGTTTCAGACTGTTCGTTATCGGTACATAGAAACACACCTAATGGTTGGTTGTTGATCTTGTGTCCCAACGCCTTGTCATCTGTGATCGTGTTATCTGTGAATGAACACAATTTCAATTCTTCCTTTCTAATCTGAATGCCTTTCGTCTTCCTTGCTTTCTGGACTGACCATCTTGCTCTAACATCATGTTGATGCCGTAAGAGGAGATATGTTTGCCTTGTTCCCAATCTTAGGGGGAAAGCATCAGTTTTTCACTACTATGAATGATGTTTTAGGTTTTTCATAGATGCCTTTATGTTGAGAAATTTCTGTTTTATTTCTCACTTGTTGAGAATTTTTATTTTGAATGTTCAGTTGCCCACTTTTCCTCTCACTTCTCTTTGCCTCATGTAATAGGCACATAATGATCATAACGGTGATATCTTCCTGATGTAGGGATCCCTCGCCAACATGAAATGTTCCTCTCTGGATCTGTTAACTACATTTGATTAATTTATTAAGATTTTATGTATGTGTGTGTGTGATCTCTCCACCCAATGTAGTGCTCAAACTTACAACCCCAAGAGCAAGAGTTGCATGCTTTACCATGTTGGTAAAGCATGGCGCCTCCAACCAAGTACATTTTAAGGATTTAATGTACTTGGTCGATTCATGAATCGGCAGCATCCTGTGTAGCACCCAGAGGGGAGCTCCAAAGGGCTATAGACAAAGACAGGCTTTTATTTTTACTAAGATTTATTTATTTATTTATTTATTCATGAAAGAGAGAGAGAGAGAGGCAGAGACACAGGCAGAGGGAGAAGCAGGCTTCATGCCGAGAGCCCAGTGCGGGACTCAATCCCGGGACTCCAGGATCGCGCCCTGGGCAGAAGGCGGCGCTAAACCGCTGAGCCACCCGGGGATCCCAAGCACTGGCTTTTAAAGGTGGAGAGAGGAGTGGAACATAAAGAAACTGTTAGCAAAGAATTCGTTGTTTTAGGCAAGGTCACTCTCCTAATGGGAACAGAAGGGTCTCTCAGTAAATTTCCTAATGCTGACCCAGAAATTCCTATGTTAAAGGTTACACACCGGGGGGGGGGGGCGCGTTGGGGGGGAGGCTGAAACTACAGTTAGATTAGGTATTGTTTACTGGCTTGGGGTCTTAATCTAGGTGAAACCAACTTCAGGTCTGTAGTTTCTCTTTAACAATTCCCTCTTGATTAGACTCTCAGCTTAGCTGAAAGGTGTGATCAAAATTTAGGGTGTCAACGCCACTCTTGGCTACTGCTCTATTTTGCAAAGCTTCTGTTGATCCTTTGTGTGGTATTCACAGTTCATGACGTTTTTACTTAATCTCTTGGAATATTCACAGGTTAGGACTTCAGGTTCACAATTTTTAAGCTGGTTGTCCTCTATATTATCCATTTTTTTGATGTTCCGGTCTCAGGGAGATCATTTGCTGTGGGTTAGTGGCTGCAAAAATGCATTTGAGGCTTTTGAGAGAACATAACACACCAGGGAGATTATTATGATGACTACAAAACTTCCAATGTTGGCAGTACTCTTTGAAGCCATGGCCACTGAGAATCAAACTAGAATCAAGTAAGTTAGAGAAAGACCCTGCTGAAAGAGATACTTTTTTTTGTTTGTTTATTTTTTATTTGACAGAGAGCAAGACCAGGAGCAGGGGGCAGAGCTAGAAGGAGAAACAGACTCCTCTCTAAACAGAGAGCCCGACGCAGGCTCGACCCCAGGACCCTGGTATCATGACTTGAGCTGAAGGCAAATGCTTAACTGAGCCACCCAGGCGCCCCTAAAAGTTTTACTTTTCTTTCCTTTCTTCTAAAATATTTTTATTTATTTATTTATTCATGAGAGACACAGAGAGAGGCAGAGATACAGGCAGAGGAAGAAGCAGGCTCCCTGCAGGGAGCCCGATGGGGGACTCGATTCCAGGACCCCAGGATCACGCCCTGGGCCGAAGGCCAATGCTCGCCTACTGAGCCACCCAGGTGCCCTAAGTTTTAATTTCTGATAACACTAGAGAGCTAATTTGTTAATAACTCTAGAGACAAATCTATTTTAATTAAACCAGCAACTGAATATTTTCCCAGATCATGTGAACTTAAAACAACATTTGGATTAGCTTCCATGTGTCTGAGAGTTTTAGAAAGCCCAATACTTACAAGCACTTGTCCAACGAAATAGAGCTCTTCAACAAATTAAATTTAGCAATACTCTCAGAGGTAGAAAAATCTCACATTTGTACCATATGTATGTATGGAAACACACAGAGAGACAGATGTAACGGTCCTGTAGCTACGAATATTTTCGAAGAAGATTTTCGAGATTTTTATTCTTCTTGGAACTGATCTTAAGGGATGCTAAAGTTTGGGGCACGAGAACCCCTTCAGCTTATATTTAGTTTATATTATAAAAAGGCTTCTTTCCCCCTTTTTCTCCCCTTCAATCTCAGGTGATTGTGGGCTGTGTTTACCTTTCAAAGTCCTGATAAGACGTGTAACTTTGAGGGACAGAGAAAGAAAAAGAATGCACATTCCTCCAAAGGACTTTGGTTTCCTGAAGCCGTTCACAAGCTGTTTAAGATAATTAGGGCAAGTTTGGAGATTGGGAAAGAAACAGGTGAACTTTGAATTGCCTCTAGGGCTGCGTTTCTAGTTTTGTAAAGATTTGAAAGATGAGGACAGTTGCTTCCAGTTCCTCAAATAATTGGGTTATAACTTAAATGATATCACAGTCGATCCACCTATCCAACTACATTATCTCAATTTGCTTTCTTCCCTCCCGGTGCATAGCTCAACTTTGAGATATTTCTGACAGCAGTGAATAATCCCCTCTTCAGTGTGAGACGGTCCACAAAGGGGATGCAAGGGACAGTAACTTCCCAAGATGCAGTTACTCTCAGGGAGAGACAAAGGAAAGAAACACAGCCGCAAGTCCTGGGCAGGCAGAAAGCCAGGCCCAGCTGTGCCAACGAGAGGAGCAAGGTGGGAGGAGCTGGGGCGCAAACAATCAGTGACCATTGGGTCTGGATTTGGAAAGGGACAACATGAAACTTTCCTCTCGCGACTGGACACTCCACACAGAGATTCAGAAGAGCTGATTCTGGTAAGAGTTTCCACCCTTTGCTGGCTCCTGCCAGTTCTTCCAGGATCCTCTCTGCTGGCTCTGATATCTAGCAGTTTCCCCTTGGCCATTTACCAGAAAATCCCTCAGTTTTGTCACCTCTGGGAGGGGCCCACGTGGGGGCCCTTCTTTGAAGGTATCTATGGGTGTGTGTGTAAGGCCACTGACTCGGTGGACTTGTGTTTATGGGATGGTCCTTTCGGAGTGGGAAAACAATGCAGAGGATTAGTGCATCGAACAGAGGACAGAGGGGAGCAGCAGGCTTTCGTTTTAGGTAATTTTTAGTGATTTTATTTATTTGTTCATGAAAGAGAGAGAGAGAGAGAGAGGCAGAGACACAGGCAGAGGGAGAAGCAGGCTCCATGCAGGGAGCCCGACGTGGGACTCGATCCCCCGTCTCCAGGATCAGGCCCTGGGCTGGAGGCAGCGCTAAACCACTGAGGCACCCAGGCCACCCTCATTACCCTTTTGCAGTGCATCTTTTAATGAAACCATTTTGGAATTTTGAAACCTTTTAGAGGCTTCTGCTTGCCAATTAAAACAGGTATCCCATTTGGCTTAATTTGAGAAACTTTGCTTCCAAGGGTACTTCTTAAATGATCTTTTCTAAGTGGAATCTTCCCCCACGGTGGCCATTATATTTTTAGGCTGCAATTCTCCTAAGGGCTTGCAGCTCGGTAGGGCCCTGGCTGCACATAGAGCTAACTCTCATGTTTGTAGGGCCATATCCAACCGCCATGGGGGGTGGGGTGTCACTCACATTTCCGTCTGGCTTTCTTTAGGGGCTCCAGCCTAATGGTTACTAAGCCAAATTGCTCAGGACACAGAACAAGCCTAGTGAGATTTTGCTGTTTTTGCTAGGTATCTACAACTTCTGGGACTCTTGTTCTTGGACATAAAATAAGCAGGTGTGCTGGAAGCTTAAGCACTTGACTCTATTTTATTTTATTTATTTGACGGAGAGAGAGAGCGCGCACAAGCAGGGGGAGCTACAGGCAGAAGGAGAGGGAGAAGCAGACTCCCCGCTGAGCAGGGAGCCTGACACGGGCTCGGGGCTCAGGGCTCGATCCCAGGACCCTGAGATCATGACCTGAGCTGAGGGCAAATGCTTAACCTGATGAGCTACCCAGGTGCCCCCAGCATTGACTCTTTAGCATTTAAGGATCCCATTAGCTCAGACTTGGGGTGTCTCGTAGCCAAAATGATACCTAAAAGGAATGTGCCACGAGGTTGAGGGCTGTGTGTGCTCCACAGTGCGCCTCGTTGCACAGAAGTTTTCTTGAGGTTGGTGGGTGACCTGATGTCAGTCTAATCTGTTCCGTGACCAATTTCTCTTATCATGGGAGTCTTCTGGAGGTGGCAAGTCTCTCATAATCCTTAAATGTTCAACCTGTGCCCACTGATTTTTGTGGCTTTTGGCCTCTTCTGAGATCCCCTCTAGGAGGCCTTTATCTACGTAAAACAAGACAAACATGCGCATCGTAATGTATTGACAGTAACCAAGAGATGCTACGGTGTTCTGGCCCCAAGACAGCCCGGTGTGTACCACCACCAATACCCGTGGAAACTTGCTGAGGTTTTCCATCCCGGGACTTGTGATCTGAAAGGCCAGGGCCTCGGCTCTGGGGAGACCCGCTGCCAGCTCGACTGTGCTCCAGGCATAACTCTGCCACTCAAACGGATCTGCCCTGTAAAGGAAAGCTAGTGAGATCAGGAGCCTGGACACAAAAAGGGCAGAGCTCAGATCCAGGAGGAACTCACCAACAGCCCGTAGAAGTATCGAGAAAGGCAGTGAACTCAAATGGTTCATGGGTATCATACCTGTTTCTCGTTGTCCCCGAATGCTGCTGGAAGTTCACTTTGGTTTCCATTGCTGCCACCAAATCTGTTAAATAACTAAAATTGAACCAAATATATTTTAAGGATCTAATTGGCTTTTTTAATCGATTCATGAATCGGCAGCATCCTGTCTAGCCCGCAGAGGGGAGCTCCCAAGGGCTACAGAAAAGGAAAGGCTTTTAAAGGGGTAGAGAGGGGAGTGGAAAACAAGGAAATTGTCAGCAAAGAATCCGTTGTTTTAGGCAGGGCCCCCCCCTAAGGGGAGCAGAAGGGTCCATCAGTTAATTTCCTAATGTTGACCAGGAAATTCCTATGTTCTCTGGTTAAAAGTCACATTTCTGGGGGGTTGGAACTGCAGCTAGGTGAGGTACTGAGTGTTGGTTTACTGACTCGGGGGCCTGACAAGTGCAGGTTCTGGTGGCCGGGGATGTGCCGAGAGCTAACCCACTCCTTACACCTTCTACCTTCTAGAGTCTTCCCACTAAGTTTCTGGCTAGCTGGCTGCCTGCCCAGCTGAGACCTCAGGCTAGCAAGCCTTGGGTTTTTCCCATTCATTTCTGACCACCTGTGCTGCTTTTAGCTGATGAAAATCCTACAGCTCTCCTCTGCGACCCGCGAACAAAACATGATCAAATACGCCCCCTTCAGAGCAGAGCCCGATCTGGTCCCGCTGCTTCCCTCACGATCAGAGAGCGCGGGGCAGGGAGCCCCTCCGGCCTCGGGGGCGCCTCCACTGCTCCCACCTGAAGCTCTAGTAGTTTTTCCCAAGAATAAGTGCTTTTTAATTTGTTTGCATTTGGTCAATTTCCAGAGCCTCGAAACGTTTTTTTAAAGATTTATTTATTTACCTTAGATTGAGCGAACACAGCAGAAGGGGCAGAGGGAGAAGGAGAGAGAAACTAAAGCAGATTCTGTGCTGAGCGCCAAGCCGGCTGTGGGGCTCGATCTTACAACCCCGAGATCATGACCCAAGCTGAAACCGAGAGTACGCCACTTAACTGCAGCACCCAGGTGTCCCGTCCTGAAACATTTTTAATACTTCTTCCAAGTTCGATGATTTGTATTTTTTGCAGAGAGCACTGCCTCTCCTCCCCCCACCGCCCAAGCCAGCACTCCCTCCACAGCGCCGCCCTATGTCTGCAGTGAGGGCCTTGCCTTGAGCCCCCTAGAGCGCAGTCACCCTGTGGTGACCTGGCTGCAGCCCCTGCAATCCTGTTCCACGGGCTGCCCTCGGCACCAGCCTCCTAGCAGAGGAGGGGACACAGCAAGCAGAACATGGAGAAGCTTCGGGGAGGACAAGAGCGTCAGGAAGCTCCCCCAACTCCTGTGATTCCCCAGCGACCTAATAAGAGATTGCGGGGTCCTTTGGGGTCTGGCTGGCTCAGTCAGTAGAGCAGGTGACTTTTGACCTTGGGGTTGTGAGTCTGAGCCCATGTTGGGCAGAGTTTATTTATTTATAAATATCTCATTTATTTACGAGAGAGAGAGAGAGAGAGAGAGAACAAGCAGGGGAGGGGGCAGAGGAAAAGGGAGAAGCAGACTCCCGGGTGAGCAGGGAGCCCGATGTGGGGCTCGACGCAGAGGCGATTCACCAACTGAACTGCCCAGGCACCCCAAAGAGAGTTTATTTAAAAAAAAAAAAGTCTGCAAGGTCCTGTAGGGGTACTCCTCCTGTCTGTCTGTCCTGCCTCCTTCCCAGGGCGGGCAGATGAAAGTGAGCTTATAGTAGGGAAGTTCCTTGGAAACTTCCAATTGCTACGTGATTTGTTTTGGGGTTTTTTGTTTTGTTTTGTTTCGTTTTGAAAGAGAAACAGAGCAAGGGCTGGAGGGAGAGGGAGAAGCAGACGCCTCTCTGAGCATGGAGCCCGACAAGGGGCTCGATCTCATAACCCTTGATCATGACCTCAGCCGAAATCAAGGGTCCGATGCTTAGCCAGCCGAGCCCCACGGGCACCCCTTGGACGTGGGAGGAGGCTGGTCGGGCAGGATGGACTGTGGAGGCCACGCAGGCCCAGTGCTCCCAGCCTCAGGCGACCCAGGAGATGCGGTTCCAGAGAAACTGGGTTTAGGTGCATATTCGTGACCTTCAGTTGACTTTTAAAGGAAAACTACAGGGGATCCCGGGGGGGGGGGGGGGGGGGGGCTCAGCGGTTTGGCGCCTGCCTTCGGCCCAGGGCATGATCCTGGGGACCCAGGATCGAGTCCCGCGTCCGGCTCCCTGCGTGGGGCCTGCTTCTCCCTCTGCCTGTGTCTCTGCCCCCCTCTCTCTATGTCTATCATGAATGAATAAATAAAAATCTTTTAAAAAACGAAAACTTCTTCGGAATTGCCTTTCTGTGACTAGTTCTGCAGAACAAACCACGCTTCTGGAACTCGTGCTGCCAAGCAGCCCCCACAGGCGACCCTCCGGCTGCACCTGCTCCGTCCTGGGGGCTCGTGGGCTCAGGGCAAGGAGCCACCGACGCCTGTCGAGGGACAAGCCGATTGCTCTCGCCTGAGATTTAGCAAGAGAAATATGCTGAGTCAACGTGACTAAACATCTGGACACACCCAATTATTACGGAAGAACCTTCACTTTATGCCAACACGCTTAAGTATCTAACCCCGCAGCCCCTGTTTCCTTCTATTACTAATGTTACACGAATCTGGCCCTTCCCGTTTCTCTGCTAAGGTGCTGGGGCGCCCTGAGCCTTGAGGCCTGTGAGCCCTAAGAGCTAACGCCCCAACTTTCTGAATACTGGAGGTGGTGGACGTTGTGGTCGCCTGTAATTCTTGTCAAGCTTCAGTCAAATATCATGATTTCTCTTCTAAGTCTCCGGAGATGGCGGGCTAAGCCGGGGAGGTCTAGGGCCCATACCCTCGGCATCTATTGCCACAGCTCCTGGGCCCTTGGCCGGAGCTGGCACTCCCTAGCAGACCCCGATTTGTGCTTCCTAAGTAGGTGAAGCGGCGCAGAATTGCAGGTGGAGTCCCAACATTCCCAGAGGCACAGAAAGAACAGGAATGCCTGAGCCTGCAGAGTTCCCAAGCTTTGAAGTGGGGAAATGGGTTTAGGTGAGTGAGCCCAG
The DNA here is from genome assembly GCF_018345385.1 of Vulpes lagopus. NCBI lineage: Eukaryota > Metazoa > Chordata > Mammalia > Carnivora > Canidae > Vulpes > Vulpes lagopus. The sequence goes on from NC_054831.1 coordinate 134,681,281, forward strand.
GAGGGGCCTCTGCTTGTTTGGCCATAAACCTTCACCTCCACCCCATGGGGTGATTCCTTTCTTCCTTAAGTTCCAGCAAAGGACTAGAACACAGCAACACTCTGCCTTCCCCTGGGAGGGGTGGAGCTGGTGTGCAGGTGCCTGGGGGAAGGCTCTCGGCCCCGGGGCCCAGCAACGGACAGAAACAGAGCAAGCCTCGGACTCCTCCCGGAAGGGCAGGGCCGGTGCTCAGAGCGGACAGAGGCTCTTCCTGCCAGAGTGCTGCAGATTGCATGAATCCGTGTCCCTCTGCCTTAGGAGTCTGCAGAGTTTGACTCCCGCCCAGGTCTCTCAGCTCTGGGGCTGCAGATCCAGGCATGGCCATTTTATTTTCACCTTCTAAATAGGAGCAGAAAGCTTCCAGGGAACAAAAGCTTCACACAGCAAAAAGCTCAGCTGAGTCTGGCCCCCTGACCAGGAGCGGTGCTGAGAATCAGCACAGGGCCCGCCTCCAGAGGCCCCGCTGCGAGAACTGGTGAGCAGCAGGTTTACTGAACTCACAGGACTGGAAAACTCCAGGGCTAGGGGAAAGTAGTATACAGAATTTGAGGGTTTTTTTCCCTTATGATGCATTTAATAATTTCCAGTTTGGGCACCTGGGTGACCCATTCTGTTAAGTGTCTGCCTTCCACTTGGGTAGTGGTCCCAGGGTCCAGGGATCCCCATCGGGCTCCCGGCTCAGTGGGTAACCTGCTTCTCCCTCTGCCCTTCCCCTCTGCCCATGATCTCTTTCCCATTTTCTGTCTCAAATAAATAAATAAAATCTTAAAAAAAAAAAACAAACCTCCCCAGACCAGGTCCTTCCTGCATGGCTCCTTCACCACACACCCCTCTGCATCCCACTTGCAGCCCTGTGGTTGGTGCATATCATGGCTTTCTTGTGCTGCCTCCTCTCCCCCTTTGCCCTGCCCAGCCCGGCCACGCAGGCTCTGCAGACTCCTACCTCGTGACCTTCCTCAGCTGGCCCCGAGGGCCTGGGCACTGGGGCTGGGGGAGGAGGGGAAGCCGACAGACACCCAAGAGTCCATGCAGGGCCTGTGACAGCCTGGGCCCCAGGAGCCAGGGTCCCCCCCCACCCCGCCAGCCTGATCCCCACAAGGCTGCAGCCAGCCCCTCGATGGCCCGTGCACCGTCCCTCTGCCATCTCCATCTTTTTTTTTTTTTTAATTTTATTTATTTATGATAGGCACACAGTGAGAGAGAGAGAAGCAGAGACATAGGCAGAGGGAGAAGCAGGCTCCATGCACCGGGAGCCCGACGTGGGATTCGATCCCGGGTCTCCAGGATCGCGCCCCGGGCCAAAGGCAGGCGCCAAACCGCTGCGCCACCCAGGGATCCCTGCCATCTCCATCTTGTTCGCTCATGCTGTGGGTCATTGGTCCTCCCTGCCCACCTATTCCAGTCTCCTCTGAGCGCCTGCCAGTGGTGCAGGAGGGAGGACCGGGAGCCCTGTGTGGCTTTGGGCAGGCCACGAATCTGCCTGGAACTTCATTCCTCCAACTGTAAAATGAGGTCAGTCATCCTGTTCTGCTGTCCCCATGGGACTGTCCAGAGGCTCTGAGGCAGACAGTGTGGGTCCCTCGTGAGAGCAGAGGTGCTGGGAGGCAGTATCACCACTCGTGGCCCCCCCAGACCACTGCTGCCCTTGCCCTCCCCCCGCCTGCAGCCCCCACAGCCCTCTGCTGTAGCACCAACTCTGGTGTTCATTAAACATGGTCTCTTTACATGAAAAAAAAAATAGTATATAGAACTTGAGGGGTTTTTTTCTTATTTTTTTTTTAAATTTTTTTTTTTTATTTTTATTTATTTATGATAGTCACAGAGAGAGAGAGAGAGAGAGGCAGAGACACAGGCAGAGGGAGAAGCAGGCTCCATGCACCGGGAGCCCGACGTGGGATTCGATCCCAGCTCTCCAGGATCGCGCCCTGGGCCAAAGGCAGGCGCTAAACCGCTGCGCCACCCAGGGATCCCGGGTTTTTTTCTTATGATGCATTTATCTTTCAGTTTAAAATTTTCCGACTTTTTTCTCTTTTCCATTTCACCTAGTTTCTTATTTTATAAACTCTTTGTTTTTAAGTCTTTTGGTTTTTAAATTTTACAATTACATGTTATAAACATATCCTTCATTTTTGGCTTCCTTTATCTGTATTCAATTTTATTTTTGTAAATATATATATATATATATATTTTTTTTTTTGCTTTTTTATGCCATTGGAATTTAGTATCTTTTAACACAGAGAACAAAATACACTCAGAAACAAGTGGATCACCCTGTTTTGTCCACTCTGTGAGATTATATTCTCTCATTACCACCCATTCCTCTCTCTCTCTCTCTCTCTCTCTCATTTTTCTTTTCTTTTTCATTGTATTTTTCTATTATTTTCTGGTTCCTGAACTATTCACAATTGTCTAGTCTGTATTTTGTTTAGGTCATGGTTGATATTTTTGACTCTGCACACTCGTACAGTCATTCTTCTGGACAGTCTGGACAACAAGACTAGAAAAAGGAATTCACAACAAAAGAAAGAACCGGAGGTAATACTCTCTGCCACAGATATAATGAATATGGATTTAGGTAAAATATTGGAGTTGGAGTTCAGGATAACAATTATAGTTATAGTTGGGCTTAAAAAAAACATAAAAGACTGTAGAGAATCTCTTAGGGCATAAATGAGATCCAATTAGGCTGAAATTAAAAATACTCTAATGATATGCAGTCTAAACTGGATGCTCTAACAGCTAGGGTAAATGAAGCAGAAGAAAGAGTAAGTGACATAGAAGATAAGTTGATAGGAGCTGAGGAAAAGAGAGAAAAACAACTAAGAGCCCATGAGGAGAGGCTCTGAGAAATAAGTGATGGTTTGAAAAAAAAATTATTATTAGAATACCTGGGAGCACAAAGAGAGAGATAGAGTGTCAGAAGATATATTCGATGAATTCATAGCTGAGAACTTCCCTAGTCTGGGGAAGGAAATAGGCATTCATATCCAAAAAAGTAGATAGGATTACTCCCAAAATCAATAAAAATACAGCAAGATCCCAATATATAACAGTTAAGCTTGTGAATTTCGGAAATAAAGAGAAAATCCTGAAAGGGGCTTGAGAATAGACCACATACTGGGTCACAAATCAGGTCTCAAACGATACCAAAAGATTGGGATTATTCCTTCATATTTTAAGATCACAAAGCTTAGAAACTAGAACTCAATCACAAGAAGAAATTTGGAAGGAACTCAAACACTTGGAGCTAAAGAGCATCCTACTAAAAAATGAATGGGCCAACCAGGAAATTAGAGAAGAATTTAAGAAATTCATGCAAACTAATGAGAATGAAAGCACAACCGTTCAAAACCTTTGGGATACAGCAAAGTTGGCCCTAAGAGGGAAGTGCATTTCAATACCAGCCTCCCTCAGAAAATTAGAAAAATCTCAAATACACCAGTTAACCTTATCCCTAAAGGAGCTGGAGAAAAAAATAGCAAATAAAGCCTAAACCAAGCAGAAGATGAGAAATAATTTTAAAAAAGAGAGCAGAAATCAATGAAACAGGAGATAGAAGAATAGTAGAACAGATTAATGAAAGTAGAAGCTGATTCTTTGAAAGAATTAAAAAGTTATATAAACCCCTAGCCAGACTTATCAAAAGTAAAGAGAAAGGACCAAAATTAATAAAATCATAAGTGGAAGAGGAGAGCTCACAACCAACACCAAGGAAATACAAATGATTTTAAGAACATATAACGAGCAACTATATGCCAACAAATTAAGCAACCTGGGAGAAGTGGATGCATTCCTGAATACCTATAAACTACCAAAGCTGAACGAGGAAGAAATAGACAACCTGAATAGACCAATAAATTGGTCTATTTAGCAAGGAAATTGAAATAGTCATCAAAAACCTCCCAAGAAAGAAGAGCCCAGGGCCAGATGGCTTCCCAGGGGAATTGTACCAAACATTTAAGTAAGAAATTATACATATTCTATGGAAGCTCTTTCAAATGATAGAAATGGAGGGAAAACTTCCAAACTCATTCTATGAGGCCAGAATTACCTTGATTCCCAAACCAAAGACCCCACCAAAAAGAATTACAGACCAATAATGCCTGATGAACACGGTGCAAAATTTCTCACCAAGATATTGGCCAAAAAGATCCAACAGCACATTAGAAGGATCATTCACCATGACCAAGTAGGATTTATTCCTGGGATGCAAGGGTGGTTCAACATTCACAAATCAATCAATGTGATAGATCACTTTTTTTTTTTAAGACTTTTTTATTTATTCATGAGAGACACACACAGAGAGAGGCAGAGACACAGGCAGAGGGAGAAGCAGGCTCCATGCGGGAGCCTGATGCCGGACTCGGTCCTGGGACTCCAGGATCACACCCTGGGCTGAAGGCAGGCGTTAAACCACTGAGCCACCCAGGGATCCCAATAGGTCACTTTAATAAAAGAAAAGACAGGAACCATATGATCTTCTTAATACAAGAAGAAAAAGCACTGACAAAATACAGCATCCTTTCTTGGTTAAAACTCTTCAAAGTATAGAAATAGTGGGACTATTTCTCAGTATCAAAAAGCCATATACGAAAAGCCCACAGCGAATCATTCTCAATGGGGAGATCCTGAGAGCTTTTTCCCTAAGAGCAGGAACACGGCAGGGATGTCCACTCTCACCACTGTTATTCAACATAGTCCTAGAAGTCCTTCCTTAGCAATCGGACAAGAAAAAGAAATAAAAGGCATTCAAATAAGCCAAGAAGTCAAACTCACACTCTTTACAGATGACATGATTCTGTACGTAGAAAACCCAAAAGACTCCACCCCAAGATTGCTAGAAGTCATACAGCAATTCGGCAGTGTGGCAGGATACAAAATCAATGCCCAGAAATCAGTGGGATTTCTATAACTAACAATGAGACTGAAGAAATAGACATTAAGGAGTCAATCCCATTTACAATTGCACCCAAAAGCATAAGATACCTAGGAATAAACCTAACCAAAGAGGTAAAGGATCTATACCCTAAAAAATACAGAACACTTCAAAAAGAAATTGAGGGAGACACAAAGAGATGGGAAAAAACATTCCATGTTCAAGTTAGGGTTAGAGTTCGGGTTCGAGTTCAGGTTAGGGTTTGGGTTAGGGTTAGGGTTTAGGATTTGGGTTAGGGCTACAATTAGGTTTAGGGTTAGAGAGTTAGGGTGAAGGTTAGGGTTAGGGTTCGTGTTCGATTTAGAGTTAGGGTTAGGGTTAGCGTTTAGGGTGGGGTCAGGATTAGTTTTATGGATTAGAGGCTAGGGATTAGTGTTTGGTGTTCGGTTAGTGATACGTCTAGCGTTAGGCTAGTGAAGGTTAGGGTTAGGGTTATTTTCTGTGTACAGTTAGAGTTTGAGTCTGGTCATATGCCTCACATCTGGGACTCCCAGTATCTTTGCTGGGTTAGTTTTAAGTGGTATATCTAGGTTTTGGTAGAGGATGGTCTGGCTCCAAGAATTCAGACGCCTCACCAGAGAATCAAACTCCAGGCCCTGAGGGGTGAGCGCAGACATGGCCGGCATCTCCTGAGCTGAGATAAGGAGGGAATTTGTGGCTCTAAATACTCTTTATTTGGATTTTCATTTTCCTTTCTGTTTTTCTCTCTCTTGTGCACCCATTTAATGAATACTAATTATTATTTTTAAAGTTTTCTTTAAATTTATGTTTGTTGGGATCCCTGGGTGGCGCAGCGGTTTGGCGCCTGCCTTTGGCCCAGGGCGCGATCCTGGAGACCCGGGATCGAATCCCACATCGGGCTCCCGGTGCATGGAGCCTGCTTCTCCCTCCGCCTGTGTCTCTGCCTCTCTCTCTCTCTCTGTGACTATCATAAAATAAAAAAAAAAAAAAAAAAAAATTTATGTTTGTTAACACAGTATAATATTTGTTTCAGGTGTACAACACAGTGATTCAACACTTGGATACAAGTCCTGGTACTCATCACAGGTGCCCTCCATCATCCCCCCCCCCCCCGAACTTCCTCTGGTATTTACTAGTTTATTCTCTATGGTCAAGAGTGTGGGATCCCTGGGTGGCGCAGCGGTTTAGCGCCTGCCTTTGGCCCAGGGACGATCCTGGAGACCCAGGATCGAATCCCACGTCGGGCTCCCAGTGCATGGAGCCTGCTTCTCCCTCTGCCTATGTCTCTGCCTCTCTCTCTCTCTCTCTGTGACTATCATAAATAAAAGTTAACAAAAAAAAAAAAAAAAGAGTGTGTTTCTTGGTTTGCTTCTTTCATTCCTCCCCCCTCCTTCGCCAGTTTGTTTTATCTCTTAAAATCCACACATGAATGCAATCGTATGGTAATTGTCTTTCTCTGACTTAGTTCAGTTAGCATAATTCTTTTTATGTTGTAAATGGCATCATTTCCTCCTTTCTGATGCTTGAGTGATATTCCAGTGTGTATATATACCACAGCTTCTTTATCCATTAGATGAATGGACATCTGGTCTGTGTTGAGAATGCTGCTACAAACAATGGGGTACATGTACCCCTTCGTATTTTTGTATCTTTTGGGTAAATACCTAACTGCGCAATTTCTGGATCATAGGGTAGTTCTATTTTTAACTTTATTTTTAGCAGTATGGAGAGAAACTCCATACTGTTTTCCACAGTGGCTGCACCTGTTTGCATTCCCACCAGGAGTGTAAGGGGCTCCCCTTTCTCCCCAGCCTCACCAATACCTGTTGTTTCTCGTGTTGTTAATTTTAGCCATTCTGACAGGTGTCAGGTGATATCTCATTGTTTGGGTCTGCTTTTCCCTGATGACGGGTGATGCTGAATGTCTTTCCGTGGTGGCCATCTGGATGTCTTGTCAAAGACAATGTCCATTCATGTTTTCTGCCCATTTTCAGTTGGTAATTTGTGTTTAGGATGCTGACATTTATATTTGCTTTATCTATTTTGGACACTAACTCTTTATCGGATGTGTCGTTTACAACTATCTCCTCTCATTTTGTACGTTGCCTTTTAGCTACAGTTGTTTCCTCCACTGTGCGGAACCTTTTCAACTCGATGAAGTCCCAATAGTTTAAAATTTTTTTTTTAATTTTTATTTATTTATGATAGTCACAGAGAGAGAGAGAGAGAGAGAGAGGCAGAGGGAGAAGCAGGCTCCATGCACCGGGAGCCCGATGTGGGATTCGATCCCGGGTCTCCAGGATCGCGCCCTGGGTCAAAGGCAGGCGCCAAACCGCTGCGCCACCCAGGGATCCCTTTTTTTAAATTTTTTTTTTTTAATTTTTATTTAGTCCCAATAGTTTATTTTTGCTTTTGTTTCCCTCGCCTCAGAGGCGTATCTAGAAAGAAGATCCAATGGCCAATGTCAAAGACATTTCTGCCTATCTTTCCTTCTTTTTATGGTTTCAGGTCTCACATTTAGGTCTTTAATCCATTTTGAATTTATTTTTCATATATGGTGTAAGAAAGTGGCCCAATTTCATTCTTCTGCATGCGGCTGCCTAGTTTTCCCAACACCGTTTGTTGAAGAGACTGTCTTTTTGCCATTGGATATTCTTTCCTGCTTTGGTGAAGATTGATGATAAAGTTATAGGTTTGTATCTTGTTTCCGTTTTCCATTCTGTTCTGTTGATCTATGTGTCTCTTCTTGTGCCCACCCCACACTCTTTGGATCACTAGAGCTCTGTAATATAACTAGAACTTTGAGATTGTGATTCCCAGCTTTGGTTTTCTTTTTCAACACTGCTTTGACTATTTTCAATGTTTTGTAGTTCCATACAAATTTTAGGATCATTTGTTCCAGCTCTGTGAAAAATGCTATTGCTATGTTGATAGGGATCGCATTAAATGTGTAGATTGATTTGAGTAGTACAGCCTTCTTAACAATATTTGTTCTTCCAATCCTTGAGCATGAAATGCCTTTCTATTTTATTTGTGTCATCTTCAATTTCTTTCATCAGTGTTTTATAGGATTTACAGTACAGGGCATTCACCTCTTTGGTTAGGCTGAATCCTACGTATCTAATTGCTTTTGGTGCTAGGCTACATGGGATTGAGTCCTTAGTTTCTCTTTCTGTTGCCTCATTATTGTTGCATAGAAATGCAACAGATTTCTGCAAGTTCACTTTGTATCCTTTGATTTTACTGAAGTTATCAGTTTTAGCAGTTTTTTTGACAGAGATTTGTGGGTTTTCTATACAGAAAATCATTCATAATCAAATAGTGAAAGCTTGACATTTCCTAGCTGATCTGGATGCCTTTTATTTCTTTTCGTTGTCTGACTGCCGTGCCAAGGGGCTTCCGGGCTGCGTCCAACCAGAATGATGAGGGTGGACATCCCTGTCTTGGTCCTGGCTGTAGAGATAAAGTTCTTGGTGTTTTCCTATTGAGGATGATAATCTGGGTTTCTCGTCTAAGGTTTTTATTATGTTGCGGTACATCCCTCAAAACTTAATCTGTTGAGGGTTTTCACCATGACTGGATGTTGTATTTTGTCAGTGCTTTTTCTGCATCTGTTGAAATGACCACTTGGCTCTTATCCTTTCTTTTAAGACCACTCTACAGCCGTGGTCTGGAGCGTCCTCCGTGTGTCCTACCGGGGACCCCACTGTCCGGCTGCTGTCTGACAACAATCGGGGGATTCCGACGTTTGTTGGGTTTGGGGTGTGTGCCTGTCTGTCGCCGTGCAGCGATCTGATCCTCGGGCTGCGTCGTCCTGACGCCGAAACGGTTGAAACACCATCATTTCTGGTGCTGGCGCTTGGCGGCTAGCTGGGTTCTCCCGGCCGACCCGGGCCCCCTCGTGCCGTCCCGTGCTGTCCCGTCCCGCTGGGGGGTCAGCTGAGCTGGAAGGTCCGGCTCAGCCACATTCCCGTAGGTGGCAGCGGGTCCCCGCCGAGCGCCGGCGGCTTCTCTTCTCCCCGATGCCTCTCCAGCCGGGAGCCAGAACTCGGGGCTGCCCTGGGGGGAGCTCCTGAGGAGCCGGCTGCCCGTGGGGGGAGCCCTGGGGCTGCCTGTGTGTGTGTGTGTGTGTGGGAGTCGGGGTGGGGACGGGGCCGGGGTCCCTCGGTCCCCTGCGCTGCCTGCCCCCAGGCCGAGCCCCACGCTCACCCAGCCCCTACTCTCCAGGGCGTGCAGGGTGCCCTCCACACTCTGGTTCGAGAGATCCAGCAGCACCGGGTGTGCACGCTGAGCCTGCCCGGTGAGGGTGGCCCAGGTGTGAGAGCTGCAAGGGCCTGCTGTCCTGACGTCCCCTCCGGGGCCACGCTGACCGCCCCGCGGGCCCTCTGTGCCCCAGGTGCACAGGCCCGGGGCGGGGAGGGGAGGAAGCGCCCTGGAGCCCGGGCAGCCCAGGCCCCCTGGACAGAGGGGGCACAGACCTCCCAGGGCGCTTAGCACAGACCCTGGTGACCTGAGGCTCCCCGGCTGTCACTCTGTCCCAGGCCCGTCCTGGCCGTGGGCGCAGGCTGAGTCGCAGTAGAGTCTGCGGGGTCCTGACCCTGGCGTCTGGCGCCCCCGGGAAGGCACGTGGGGACATCAGCTGTGTGTGCCTGGCGGCGCCCCCGCAGGGGCTGGTCGGGGCCTGGGCGGCGCCCCCTCCTCCTCTCTGGGGGTGTCTCCGCACCCCGTGCACAGAGCTCCGGGAGACGCAGAAACGAGCCGGCCGTGCACTCTCACACAACAACACTTTATTGAACTTGCAACAGCAAACAGGGGCTCAGAGCCGAGGGTGCGCGCCTTCCCCTGGGAGACCTTCCTGTCCTTAGAGGAAAGCGGGAATCCCACAGGGATGCGGGTGCTGGAGTCCCCCGCCTGGGAGCCTGTGCGGACTCGACTCCGGGTGGGGGCGCGTGTCCTGAGGTCGGGGCGTTGAGAGGCGGTTCTGGGGGCGGCAGGGCTGACGTGGACCTGCGGCCCATGGGCTCCTGCGCTGGGTCCCCGCAGGGCAGCTGGACCCTGGCCTCGGGCCCCCTGGGGCCGGGTGACTGACTGCTGGAGCCCCAGCACGTGGAGGAGCCTGCCTCCTGGTGTGGGTGTGGGTGTGGGTGCGGGTGGGGCCCACGGGCCTGCCCCCGCTGCCCTGCCCTGGGGTGTCCCGGGATCCCCAGGGCTGCCCTAGGTCAGCGACCTGGATCTGTGGGGCACGCCCAGGGCCCAGGAGGCCACATCCTGCTGTGAGAGGGCTCGCTCAGCCTGGGGCCAGAACGCAGGCCTGGCCAGGGCCCCGGGGCGCTGGATCCCATTAGCGCTGGGCCTGGGGCAGGCGCTCGAGTCGCCCCTGCCCCCAAAGAGCCCCGGGCCAGGCCAGCCCAGGTCCCTCTGGGTCAGGGGCTGGTGTCCCGTGCGGGGGGTGCCGCCCTCCGGGAGGGACAGCGAGACGAGGCAGGGCACGGTGACGGCGGGCCGGAGCCTCCGGGCCCCAGCCCTCACCGCCACGCTCTGCCCCCGAGGCCCGCGAGCATCGAGCTGCCCCGTGGACGCGGGGGGCAGAGGGTCCTGGGCCTGTGCAGGGCCTCGGGGCAGCGGGCTCAGCGCCGCTCTGGCTCTGCCCTGGCTGTGCCTGTCACTGCCCAGCGAGGGGCACGAGCTGCAGTGGCCGCGGGGCAGGAAGGGTGTCCTGGGCCCAACAGCGTCATCCCTAGGGGGCTGGGGGGACCCCGTGATGGGAGTCCCGGGGGTGCTCCAGGGTCCCGTCCGTCGCGGGGCCTCTGGGGTGGCCCAGACAGGTGCCGAATGGAAGGAGACCCCGTTTTCTGTCTTGAAGCCCGCCGTGTCCCGGGGCCGCCTGCCTGCACCGCCTTGTTGCCCCGGGAGGGTGGGGAGGGAGTTCCACCGCTGGGGCTGGGGGGCAAGTTGGACGATGGCCTGGCCGGGAGGGGGTCCGGGCGGCTCAGGCCGGGCGGCTGGGCCCGGGGAGGCCGGCTCCTCCACCCTGGGCGGTGGCTCAGAGGCCGGAGAAGGGAGGAGAGGCCCGGGCGCCGGGTACACTGGCTCCAGGCCCAGGGGCCTCGTGGGGAACTCCTCAGGTCCCGCTGGAAAGAGGCCGACGGGGTCAGCGTCTCCAGCAGGCTGTGTGTCCCCCACTGGGGGCCCCGGGGGTCCTCACGGCTCCCGCGTGGCCCCCCCCCGGCCTGACCCTGTGCTCAGCCCCCCACACTGCTGCCCGGGCCCTGCAGTGGGTGTCCGCCCAGCCCTGGCCTGGGGTCCCCGAGGCTGGAGCAGAAGAGGAGAGCCCCAGAGATGAGGACGGGGGCCCCGGGGGCTCTGTCCCCTGTGGGCGGCCCCAGCAGGCCGAGTCGGGAGGGGCCGGGGCCCTGAGCCCACCTGGCGGGGGCAGGTCGCACCGCATCCTCCGGAGCTGGGTCATGGAGGCCCGAAGGTGTCTGAGCACGGCCTCGTCCTCCAGGGCCCAGGGCTGGGCCAGAGAGTCCTGGAGGAACTCCCGGAGCCCTTCCAGGGGCAGCTTCAGGAGGCGCTCTGGGCGGTGGGCGAGAGTCAGACCCAGAGGGCCCCGCCCTGGGGCCCCCGGTGCCCCCAGGCCAGCGGCTGGGGTCCCGCTGTGCCCAGGAGCGCCACGGGCAGTGCGCTGGCCGGGGTGGCCCCTGCCCGCTGCTCCACTCGGGGAGCCCCGCTGCACCCGCCTGCCCCGCCGTCCCCCCGCCCCAGGTCTGGGTGCTGCTCAGAGCCCAGGGTCACCGCCCCTGCCCCCTGTCCCCGGCACACCTGGGCTCCAGGGGGCTCACTTATTCCTGTGCACCTTGAGGATGGTGTAGGCCATGGCCGTGAGCACCCTCTCCCCATCCAACACGTAGGCATCCCACAGCTTCAGGGTGAGCGAGAAGGGGGTCTAGGGGATGGCGGGGTGGGAGGAGCTGCCTGAGCAGGGCCCCCGGGGGGCTCGGCTGGGGCTAGGATAGGCCTGCCATCTGGCCCCCGGCTGCCTCCGACGAGGCCCCGCAGTGCGCCCCCCCCCCCCGCCCCCCGTGCGTGCCCTCCTCCCAGGGAGATCAGGGACTCTCGGCTGCTCTGGGTTCCGACCCGGGCCAGCACCTCCCACACCCCTGGGGGCACAGACTCTGCCCGCACTTGACGACACCAGGCCTCGAGAGGACCCCAGGCTGGCCGCCCGATGGGCCGAGGGCCCGTCCACACCCTGGGCTGACCCGGCCTCCCCCGGGGGAGCTGAGGCAGAGACGGCCCGCCCCCCGGGACCTCGTCCAGGGACCCTCTGGGCTTCTCCAGGACCGGGCTGGGCTGCGAGCCTCAGCCTCAGCCTCAGAGCCCCGGGGTCGGGCCTGGCTCGTCTGGAGGGTGGGGCTGAGCTGGGCCCGGGGGCAGGGGGCAGGTCCGGGAGCGGGGGTCCCGGGGGGGCCTCACCCGGCCGAGGAAGCACTGCAGGAACCATTTGGGGCTGTAGATGCCGGTGAACATCTGCTCCTCGTCCTGGCGGGAGGGCAGGGGGTGCTCAGGCCCCACGCCGCGGCCCCTGGAGCCGGGTGGACGCGCTCCTCACTGCCCAGCCCAGCCCCGAGGGCACCCCCGGGCCCCAGGGGGAGGAACGTGACCCCAACTCTGGGCAGCTCGGAGGGAGGGCCGTGCCCCCAACCCCCTGCCCCGGGCTCCGGGGACGGAGCCTCAGGAGCTCCCACTCGCCCCCACTCGCCATGTGCTTCCTCAGGTCCGGGAGAGCTCTTTGGAGGACCCGCTCGTGATGACTCTGGAACCTGAGGAGCTTCGGGAAGCCCGGGACGAAGAAGCCTGAGAAGGCCCCAGGCCCCCACGGTCAGAGCCTCCTCCTGCACCAGGCGGGGTGGGGGGTGTCGGGGCAGGGCCCCCCCCCACGCCCTGACCCCTGTGTGCCCACCGCCCTCGGAGCCCTGACTGGATCCGCTCTTCCCAGAGGGCAGGGCTTGCCTCCCAGGCGGGGGGCGCGGGGCCCGGGGACCCTCGTCCTCACAGAGACCCCGCGGGGCGTGGGCTGGGGGCTGAGGACCGGGCCCGGCTGACCCAGCACCCTCTCTCCTGCGGGGGCCGCCGTGGGGACAGGCGGGTCCCCAGCCCCGAGGGGCAGCGGGTGCAGGCCACGGGGAGGGTGATGGGTGTGCACAGCCCTCTGCTGTGGGGCTTGGGAGGGAGGCTTGGGGCCCCCGGGAGGGGGAGACACTGTCCCCTGGGCCCCGTGTGGCCGTGGGCTGGCAGGGGGGCCTGGGGGGCAAGCCGGCAGCCAGGCGGGAGGCTGGGGGAGCAGCGGGAGTGCGAGCCCGGCCTGCAGACGGTGGGGCGGGTGGCCGTGGCTCCGGGACCCCGAGGCCACCGGGGAGGCGGGGCCCTTGCCCGTGGGGGGGCAGGCTGGGGATCCCCGCCTGCCCCCCGGTGCAGCAGCCTGCAGGGAGGCCCTCCTGAGCTCCCCGGCGGGCCCCTACCGTGCATGGAGTGCCGGTCGCCCACCATCAGCTGGGCCAGCGCCCAGAAGGCGTCCTCCTCGGGCAGGAACATGAGGAGGATGGCCACGATCTCGCTCATGCCCTGGCAGTAGCCCACCTCCTGCAAGAGCCAGAGCCCCACGGAGGGCGTGCGCCCCGAGGCCCCCTCTGAGCCCTCCCCACGGGCGTCAGGCTCCCCCGGCTCCCTCCCAGCCCGGGCTCCCGGAGGGGGCTCCCAGAGGGCGGGGGGGCAGGTGAGGGCCACCCGGACCAGCTCGGGCGCCAGCACCCCGGGCCCCGCTACCGAGCCCTGCGGCCGCCGTGCCAGGGCCCCCGTCCTCAGACCAACAGGAGGGGCCTCCATGAGCTGTGCCAGGCTGCAGGGGACCCGCCAGGTCTGGAGACCCCCTGGAGGGCAGGTCGGCGGGTGGGGGGGGGCCTGACTGTGGCTCCTGACAGGTCCCACGAGGGGAGCTGGGCCAGGACACCCCGCGGGGCCGGGGAGCGTGTGAGCTGGGGTCCTCGGGGACCCTTCTGGAATGCGCCGTGGAAGGGGGCAGCCTCCTGGGTGCCTCGGCCTCGTGCCTTTCGGGGGAGTGGGAGCCTTCCCCGCCCAGGCTCTCGTCGGTAGTGCCGTCTGTCAGGGTCCAGACCCGAGCTCTAGGACGGCCGCAGTGCACGCGGGGGCCCCGGGCAGCCCCGGCCCTCGGGCACGCAGGCCCTGCCTCCCCTGGGAGGTCTGCACCCCGCCCCTGCCCGTCCTGGAGGAGAGAGACCCTCCCCGGCATCTCGGGGCCGTGGAGCTGGGGCCCTAACTGTGAGTCCCGCTGGTCACCAGCACTCAGGACAGGGCCACCCGCGAGGCAGGAGGCAGGGGCAGGGATACTCACGGTGTCGTACACGGAGTAGGCCGCCAGCACACAGAACAGGGCTCGCTGCCTAGGAGGGGGGACAGTGGGGCGCTCTGCTCAGTCAGCCCCCGCCCAGCGAGGCCGCCGAGGTGCCGACACCCGTCCCGCAGGCCCCGCGGGGGGCCGATCTCTGGGGTCAGGTCTGCGCACGGGGACAGGCGGCGACCTCACACGTGCAGCGTGCCGGGGGTTCAGTGCACCCTGGGGTGTCCGACGCCTCCGAGCGGCTCCCGCCGTGGGGTGTGCAGCTCCGGGCTCCCCCAGCGCCGCCAGCGCCCCCTCCAGCCCTGGAGCGGCCCCCTCCCCCCCCGCACGCCCCCATGGGAGCCAGTGCTCCCCCTGCCCCGGTCCCCGCAGCCCCTGACGCCTCTCCTCCGCTGCCCTGGCCTGGCCTGGCCCCGTGTCCCGGGAACACCACCAGCCCCACGTGGCCCCTGCCCCGAGCCCACGCAGCCAGGGCGTCCGTGTCCCTGAGCGCACCCCCAGGTCTTCCCAGGTGTCCCTGGGCTGGACTCTGTGAGGGGGGACCCCGGGCCCGCCCATCCCAGAGCATCTCGGGGCTCCAGGTCTGAGCCGCCGTGAGGAGAGCAGGGAACGTCGTGCAGGTGTGACCCCGATACAGGCTGCGAACCCCTGGGGTCACTATCTGAGCACGGGGGGGTACGGGGTGCGGCCCCCTCAGCGCTGCCAGGAGCCGCCCGATGCCCCCCGCACGGCGGCCTGAGTCTGCACCCCGGCTCTGCGGCCCCCGGGCCCGGGCTGCTGGAGGCCGGCTCCCCCCGGGCCGGGGGTCACAGGTCAGCCTGACCCGGCCGCGCTCTGAGGGCCGCGGGGGCCCCGGGGGGCAGCAGGTTCCCTGCAGGGAGGAGCACCGAGTTCTCGTGGGGAGACGGTCCGAGCGGCCCGCCCGGGAAGCCCAGCCACCCATGCCTGGCGTCTCCCCAGCCCCGCCCCTGGCGCCCCTGCAGGTCACCCCTGGGGTCCCGGGCTCCCACACACCCCGCCCGCTGCACACACAGGTAGCTGCACCCTCTGCTCCACCCACCTGCAAGCCCCTGTCGGGGGCTCCCTGCCTTCCCCACCTCCCCGCGGCCCCTGGGGACTCTATGGGACACCCGGGCTTCTGACGGGAGCAGGCCGTCCAGAGAACCCCAAGGTGGCCGGGGAGGCTGAGCATGTCCCACAGGGGGCAGCTGCACCGCGTCCTTTTGGGGGTGGGGTGGGGGTGGGGGCGGGACCGATAGTGTAGGGGTAGGGGGTCTGGGGTTGTGGGGGATGGTGTGGGGGGTGACGTAGGGGGATGGCGTGGGGGCGGTGGTTGAGGGGATGGGGTGGGGGGCTGCGGACACAGGGCACCCCCTTCTCTAAGGTGCACACGGAGACGTCTACAGATAAAGGCGACCCCAGTCTGGGGTTTGCTGTGACCCCTGCCCCTGCCCCTGGGGCCCCGTGTGCTCCGCGCAGGGCCTGCCTGGACCGGGGCGGCGTCTGGGGGGGGGGGGGGGCGTCATGCCGTGTGTGCTCACCAAGTGCAAATTGTCTAAAACAAAATGCCCAGAATTCAGAAGTACATAAAGCACCGAGGGTGGGTGTCACCCTGACCTGTCTGACCCTCGTCTGGTCCACGTGTCCCGGTCCAGCCGCGGCCATGCACCCTGGCCCCCAGGTCCCCTTCGTGCCCCCCACGCCCCCACCCTGGCCCCCTGCTCTTCACGGGGCCGCCCCTCACCCCCTTGGGGTCCAGCTCAGACAGTGACCCCTGGAGGCCCCGTCTTGGGGCCTCCCCATCCCCGAGACCCTGGGGGTGGGGGCACGGGGGTCATCCCCAGCACCCTACCACGTGGCAGTGTGTTGTTTGCTGCCGTCGCTCCCCCCGGCCTCGGAGACCCCGTGTCCCCGGCACAGAAGCCCCCGGGCCTCTCCCAGGCCGGGCCCCCGACCCCCGAAACCCCGCTGGCCCAGCAGCCTCACCCGACCCCGTAGCGGTCCCAGAACATGGTGTGACTGCGGAACGTGCGGTTGACGTCCAGGTCGATCTGCACGATGTCCCGGGAGGAGACCAGGGCCGCCTCCTTCATTGCCTGCGGGGAGACCCCGGGAGGAGGAGCCGGCGTCAGGGACACAGACCCCGACCTGTCAGCAGCTGCCGTCCTGGGCAGGGAGCCCCGGGGCCACCACGGGAGTGTGTCCTGCAGGAACCTCCACCCTTCCCCTGGGAGGCCGGGGACGGCGGGAGTGCCCACCGTGCCCGCGGGGCCTGCGTGAGGGCCTGTGCCCAGCTGTCGTGGGCGGGGAGGGGACTGAGGGTCAGCCCTGGACAGGGAGGGGACGTGGAGGATCAGCCCGGGTGGGGAGGGGACACGGGAGTTCAGCCCCGGGTGGGGAGGGGTCACGGAGGGTCAGCCCTGGGCAGGGAGGGGACCGAGGGTCCACGGGGAGTAGACGGGTCGGGTCCCACCTGGTATTTCCCGGCATTCCTGGCCTTAACCTGGTCGACGTTCAGCAGTCGCAGCCACACCTGTCCCCGCACCTGGGGCGGGACCCCCTTGTAGACCCGGCGTCGCAGCTGCGGGGAGGAAGGCAGTGCTGGTGAGAGGGGCCCAGGGCGGCCCCTTGGAGCCCAGGGAACACGAGGCATCTAGAAGGTTCCGGCGTCGGCTCCAGGGTGTCTGCAGAGAGGCTGGGTCTCCCTGGATCTGGGCCCCCCCCCCCCCCCGTCCCCCGCGAGGAGCAGGGACCCTGGCCCCGACCTGACGCTCCCCCACCGCCGTCCCGGGGCCTGGGGAGGGAGGCCCGGGCTCCCAGCAGACTCTCCCCAGGCAGGGGGCTCCCCCGAGGACGGGGCAGGAGGACACTGAGGGCGGCCCCCCAGCCCCGTCAGGACGGAGAGCCCTCGGGGGCACCCAGCGCCCCACCTTCTCGCTGGGGAGGTAGTGGTCCCATCGCTTGAGCATTTTTATCCATTTGTCCGCGCGCCGGGTCTCCTGGCGGAGTTTCTGGGAGAGGACAGGCGGGGGCCGCAGGTGAGGCTCCCGCCGCGGGAGGTGGGCGCTCGGGCCGCGTCCAGTGCCCCGCGGGACCCGGAGGAGCCAGGAAGGCACAGGGCCCCCCGCGGACCGCGGCTCCGGGTCTCGGGTGCGTTCCCGGCGGCCCGTGCAGCGCTGGGACGGGGGACTGGGGAGACGCCCGGGGATGTCCTGGGGGACGCGGTGCAGACAGCTGGCCCCAGCTCCCCCCCACGTCCTGCCCGGGGCCCAGGACGGGCTCTCACCTTGGCCTCGCGGGGGCTGGGGTCGGGCAGCTCCCTGTCCCTGGAAGGCAGGAGACGCAGAGCCCTGAGGCCCCGGCCCCACAGCCACACACACACACACACACACACACACACACACACACACACACACCCCGTCTGCACCCAGCGTCCTGGGGAGGGCAGGGCTCCCCCGGGGAGGGCAGGGGCTGCCAGCGGCCTGAGGGCGGGCGGGGGCGGCGTCTGGGGGGTCTGAGGAGGGTGTTTGCCGGTGGTGGGCTGGGCGGGGACCCCTCGGCGCCCCCAGGGGGTGACCTGCCCCCCTCCTCGATGGACCAGCCCGAGAGCTGTCAGCGTGGCCCGGGTGCCCCGTGACCGTCCCGCTGAGGTCCCCCCGCCTCCCCAGGGCCTGACTGCCCAGCGTCCAGCCGGCCTCCCCCTGCCCCCTGGCCGTCCCCCTGCTGTCCCCGGGCTCCCCTCTCTGCTGTCCCCTCTGCCACCCTGGCCCATTTCACCTCCCGTCCTGTCGGAGCCCCTGAGCACGACCACCCCTGAGCCATCCCAGCAGACACTGGGCCGTGAGCAGGGCCGAGGGGGCCCCACCTGGGGTCTCCAGCGTCCGTCAGGTTCTCGTGGGGCTGTTGACCCATCAGCCTCGTCCCCTGCGACCTAGGCCACTGGGCTGTCCCCTCCCTCCTTCCCGCCCAGGGCAGCCCCCTCCTCCTCTTGCCTCCTCCTGCCTGGTCGGGGCCTCCCTCTGCGGCCCCCCCCCTCCCTGCGCTGGCCTGGTCCCCGGCATCCACCTGCAGCCCCGCAAAAGCCTTCGGGTGTGGGCGAGAGCACCCCTGCGGACTCGGCCCAGACCAGGCCGTCCCCCTACGGAGAGCACGCCCCGGCCCCAGAGCCCCTCACGGGCGGGATCCCCTGCTGAAGGGACTGGACACCCCACCCCACCACCACCCCCGGATGCAGCAGGCTGACACCTGGGCCTGCCCAAAGCAGGCGTGGGGGCCCCTCCTCTGAGTGTCCAGGGGCCTCCCCCGGGCCCAGCTCCCTTCCTGCCCACGTCCCGGGTCGGCCTCCGGGGTGTCTCAGCTGCAACCCGGCGCAGACATGGCCCTCAGAGGGCTCCAGGGGACCAGGTCCCGACCTGGGGGCGGGGGGGGTCAGCCTCCAGAGAGGTGTTCCTGCAAAGGCCACCCGCCCTGGGATGGATGAGGGGTGTCCAGGGGACTCACTGCAGAAAGCCCTGGTGGTCGGCGACCTTGCACAGTGACAGGTCCTGCGGAGACCCTGCTTGGTGCGCCTGCAACAGAGGGGGCTCCGTGGTGGGGACCGATCAGAGCAGGGGAATGGGGACAGAGACAGGAGGGAGCAGAAGGGCTCCTCCCTCCCCTGGATCCTGAGGGAGCGCCGACCCTCTGAGATTGGCCGGGCGCCAGAGTGGGCGCAGCCTGACAGCCTCACCTGCTTCTGTCTATCAGTGACGATCCCCACCTGGGCCTCACCCGGACCCGGCGACTGTGGTCCCCACCTGGGCCTCACTTGACCTGGTGACTCTGATCCCTACCTGGCCCTCACCCAGGCCTGGTGACTCTAGTCCCCAACTGGGCTTCACCCAGGTGACTCTGGTCTCCACCTGAGCCTCATGTGGATCTGCGACTGTGGTCCCCACCTTGGCCTCACCTGAACCTGGTGACTCTGGTCCCCACCTGGGCTCACCTGGACCTGGTAGCTGTGGTCTTCATCTGGACCTGGTGACTCTGGTCCCCACCCGGGCCTCACCTGTACCTGGTGCCTGGGCTCCTCCGCTACCAATGACGAGGATCCAGGATGGACCCTTAGTTGCTACTGACACCGGGACCATCCCCAGGGTCTCACTTGTTCCTGGTGACTGTGGTCCTTGCCTGGGCTGACCTGGCTCATCCTTGGCTCTGATCCCCTCTTGAGCCTCACCTGCTCTTGCAGGTACGGTCCCCCCTGTCGTGGGTGTGTAGTGTCTATGGTCCCTTCTGGGCCTCACCTGATGGTACTGGGCCACGATATTGGCCCTTTGCAAGGCCAGCAGGGTCTCCGGGTCCTCCTGCATCGTGCTGCAATCCAAACACATCCAAGGATGACGGCGCGTGAGAACCTTCCGAGGACACATGCGTCCGGGTGCTCCCCGTGGGCAGGCGCCCCTCTGTCTGACCGGAGCCGGAGACAACCCCGTAGCCCCGAGGGGCACAGGCATCACACACGGGCCCTCGCTGCCTGTCTGTCCGTCGCCCACCGACAGTCCACCTTCCCAGCCACTGTCCCAGGGCACGCCGTCACGCTGGGGTCACAGAGCGCTCCCACCCCGGTATCAGGAGCACACGGGCGGGGGACCCAGGGGCTCCGGGGAACTGCCCACCTGATGCTCGGGGGTGACGTCTCCCAGCCCGGGGCCGGCGCAGAGATGGTGGTGGGTGGGCCGGCCAGCGAGTGTCCCTGCGGGCTTGGGGGGGGGGGGGGCGGGAATCGAAGGTTTCTCCGAGATTCCACAAGCACACGACCAAGGGGAGAAAGCGACGGACTGGACTTCATCAAAATTAAAACCTGATGCCAGCAAGAGTGCGACCAAACTCCCCACCCTGAGGGCAGCGATGTGTGAATAGCCTGAGGGGGGCCCTGGGGGAGCACGAGGGACTCCACGTTCTTTGGAGCCTGAAGAGCAAGCCTGCTCACGGGCCAGGGGGACCCAGCGGGCACAGGGCGGGATGGGGGGGTGACAGTCACCCCTGTCGGGGTCCATGCGTCTAGGACAGGCTGGAAAGGTCATGGCTTGGGTGCCTGCACAGCAGAGGGCTTACAGGGGAGCGGGGGTCCCGGGGGAGCTGCCTGAGTTCCGACTGCAGCCTCCTTCCCTGGACGGGGGCAGCAGGGTGGCCGCTCTCACCCCGTGGGGCTGTGGAAGGGCTGTGGGAGCTGCTCACGGTCATCGCATGGGGGTCGGGGTGTTGTGGACCCCAGCGCGGGAGGCCTGTGCCCCCACCCGGATCCACAGGCCCCACTGTGGCCCGCGGGGATCAGGGATCAGCTGCCACTCACCTGTGACCTGTCGCTGTGTGGGCGCCTCCTCTTTATGCACTGGGGTACTGGGGAGTGTGGGAGGGTGGGGGTACTGGGGAGAGTGGGAGGGTGGGGGTACTGGGGAGAGTGGGAGTAGCGGGGTACTGGGGAGAGTGGGAGGGTGGGGGTACTGGGGAGAGTGGGAGGGTGGGGGTACTGGGGAGAGTGGGAGTAGCGGGGTACTGGGGAGAGTGGGAGTAGCGGGGTACTGGGGAGAGTGGGAGGGTGGGGGTACTGAGGAGAGACGAGTACTGGGCTACTGGGGAGAGCAGGAGAGTCGGGTCGCTGCGAGCCAGATCCGGAGCACCGGTGCCTCCGAAGGTCTGCGGACGCAGAGTGGGCACCAGGCAGCGGTGGAACCCGGGGGCACCACAGTTCCGCCCAGAGCGGGGTCCCGCATCATCACTGTGGGCAGGCGGGGTCCAATCAGCACTCAGCCCTCACCCTGGTGGCCGAGGGTCCCGGGGGAGGGTCCTGTCCCCACGCCGGGCGGGAAGGCGATGCAGGCAGCCTCCCGCATCCTCAGTTCCCATCCTCGGGCCCTGCAGGCCTCCCGCCCTTCGAGGCAGACTGGGGGTCACAGATGCCCCCCTCCGCCCCCCAGGGTTCACAGCGTGGGGTTGCAGTTAGGAGCATTTGAGGGGCTCCTGGGTGGTTCCGTCCGTCGGTTCCACGTCGACTCTTGAGTTTGGCTCAAGCCAGGATCTCCAGGTTGTGGCGTGGAGCCTCGGGTGGGGCTCGGTCTCCGGTGGGTGAGGAGTCCGCTCCAGGTTCCCCCTCTCCCTCCGCCCCTGCCCCCCGCACCGTCTGCCAAGTACATCTTCTAAACATTAACATGAAGACACGTGAGCATCTGGATCCCCTCTGCAGAGGCGCCTTCGTGTGCGTCACGACCGTGTAAATGCCTTTCACGGACCCACCGGGATTCCCACCGGAAACCCCTTTTCCTTGGTATCTATTGAAGTGCCGTCGACACCCAAGGGGACAGTAGTTTCAGGGCTACAGCTGGCGACTTGACAATTCTGTGCCTCACTCAGCTCTCCCCGCGAGAAGCGGCGTCACCGTCTGTCCCCGTACCGAGTTGTCCCCACGGTCCTGACTCTATTGCCAGGCCGTACTTTCTAAATTTCCGGGATTCCTTTATTTAGAACCACACGCTTGTAGCTTTCCCTATTTGTTCATCCACGTTGCCCACCTGCCCCCCGCGGCCCCTCTGATCACTCAGCACGATCCATCCCGTTAACCAGAGAAAGGACATGGGGCGGCCCGGGGCGGAGGGGGGGGGCGGGGCTCAGCGCTTCAGCGCCTGCCTTCCCTTCGGCCCAGGGCGTGATCCTGGAGTCCCGGGATCGAGTCCCACATCGGGCTCCCTGCACGGAGCCTTCTTCTCCCTCTGCCCGTGTCTCTGCCTCTCTCTCTCTCTCTCTCTCTCTCTCTCTCTCGTCTCTCGGTGTCTCTCAAGGATATATAAATAAAATCTTTAAAAAAACAACAAAAACAAAGAGAAAGGAGACGATCCCCTCAAGAGTCGCAGAAAACGCATTTGACAGAACAAAGCATGAAAAGCACAGGGGGTTTTAGGAAAGGTCTGTCAACAGAGGAGAGGCCGCGTAGGAAGGCCCGCAGCTGACGTCATCCCCGAGGGTGACGACCTGAAATCGTCTCCCCCGAGAGCAGGAACAAGCCACGGAGGTGCCCTCTCAGCGCTGGGAGTCCCACGTAGTCAACAGACGGGAAACAGCCGTGTGGGGGTCGCGTCCACGCCCACAGGGGCCCGGCCTCCTCAGGACCCGCGGGGAGGCTTCCGGGTCAGGGTTAGGGTTAGGGTCAGGGTCAGGGTTAGGGTTAGGGTTAGGGTTGGCATATTGTGCTTAGCATAATACTCTTTCTAGGCTTTAATACTTCTTTAAATGTTTCATAGAATTCACTCATGAAGCCATCTGGTCGTGGACTTCTGCGTTTTGGGAATTTTTTTTCTATTACTCAACAGCTTCGCTGAGAATTGGTCTATTCAAATTTTCTATTTCTCTATGTGTCAGTTTTGGTAGGTTATATTTTCTAGGAATTTAGCCACACACAAAAGTAAAATCAAAAACTAGAAATTTCATTCTTTGGCTTGTGTCTATCCAGTTTTTCCAACACCATTTGTAGATTTTTTTCCCCACTGGATATTCTTTCCAGCTTTATCAAGGATTAAACGACGACATAGTTGTGGGTTCATTTCTGGGAGGTCTGCTCTGTTCTCTTGGTCTGTGTGTCCGTTGTCGTGCCAGGACCGTACTGTCTTCATCACAACAGTTTTGCGACATAACTGGAAATCTAGCGATGTGAAGCTTCCTACGTTGCTTTTCTTTTGCAAGGCTGCGTTGCCTACCTGGGGTCTTTTGAGGTTCCATGCAAAGTTGAAGATCATTTATCTTAGCTCTGTGAGAAATGCTGGGGGCATTTTGATAGGGTTTATAGGAATGTCTGGGCTGCTCTCGGTTGTGAAGACACTTCATACCCTTTCAATCCACGAGTGTGGAGTATCTCTTTCCGTTTCTTTGTGTCATCGATTTCTTTCCATCATCGTCTTCAGAGTAAGTTTTTATAGCTGTTTCCTTAGGTTTTTTCTTAAGTATAATATTATTTTTTGTTTCATTTTAAATTTATTTTTATTAATGTCTTAGTTTCTCTTTTTCTTACCTTCTTACTGAGGTACAGGAATGCAACAGAATTCTGTGCATTAATTATGTATCCTGTGACTTTACTGAATTCATTTACCGGTTCTAACATTTTTTTGTTTGTTCATTTTTGTAGTTTTCTATATATAGCGTCATGGTGTCCATTTCTTGTAGGTTGTCCTATTGGCATATAGTTTCTGATATGCCATCAAGCCCTCTTGTCTCCACCGTTTCTGTCAGAACCCTGCGTTCACCCTGCCTGTGTCCGAGTTTTGTTTTGTTTTGTTTTGTTTTTTCTTTTTATCTCGGACAAGTGACTGAGTTTCAAACTTCCAAGTTTTAGGGGCTGCCCTGGGGGAGACCCGTGCTCCTCCCGCCCGGGAGGGTCTCCTCCCACTTCTGGCCTTTGCTGGCCCGGCCCAGGGACGCGGCCCCGTGACCGCACAGGGGTTTGCAGTTTGTGGCCACACAGGGCAGACAGCTGGCCCTAGTCCCGCGGCTCTGGGCCGGGGTCCCCGCTCCTGGGCCTGGGAACCGTTGGCGCCACCGTCCTTGGGACCCCGGGGACCCTGACCCCACCCTGTCGCTCCAGGGGCCGCCCCCCACTTCGCCTCCCGAGCACCGTCGAGGCCGGCGTGTCCCCCCCCTCTAGCAGACTTCTGGAAGTTCTGACTTTGTGCTCTGCTGCTTCTAATAGTGTGCGTAGACCCGTCAGCTGGCTCCCTGCCCCTGTGGGATCCGGGGCTGTGTCTCCCCCAGACCGACTGACTGATTTTCTTTTTAAGATTTTATTTTTCTGTCATCTCTACACCCACATGGGGCTTGAACTCTCCGCCCCAAGAACAAGAGTCGCGTGTCCTTACGAACCACCCCGAGCGGCCAGGCTCCCTTTGATTGATTGATTGACAGGTAGTAACTGAAGCCGACGTGCTGCCTGTGTCGTGTCAGGGCAGAAACTGAGCCCCCGCGTCGAGGTGCGGTGGAGTCATTGGGACCTTGGTCGATGTTAAAGAAAGCGGAGCCTCCCCGGGAGCCCCGGGAGCCCCGGGATCCCAGGGAGCGGGGCCCACACACGTGACAAGTTGGCCGTTTCCTTGACCAGGAGTCATTGGGCTGGCTGCCGATTTATTTGAGTTGCTATTCGACGGCGAAGGTCGTTCTAGGATGGGGACACAGCGAGAACGTTCCGGGTTCTTGCGGGTTCGGAGGTAGCTAAAGCTCCCCCGTCGTGGACTCGATGTCCCAGCTGGGTGCAGAGATAGGCGGGCCAGCAAAGAGATGAGAAACATGGCCCTGGGGTGCCTGGCCGGCCTGGTCGGGGGACCTTGATGTCAGGACTGTGAGCTGGAATTCCATGTTGGGTGTAGAGAGGACATAAACGTAAAACCTTTAACAAATAATAAATGGATGAACTAAGACAGCGTGACGTGGAAGGGGAGTGCTCGCTTCAGGACAAACCTCAGAGCGGACCACGTCTAGCCTGCGACCTGTTCTTGATGGCCCCGCTCGCACTCCCGGGCCCAGATGACGGGGTCCCCCACGAGGGACGGTCCCGCCCGAGTGGGAGTGGGCCTCCTTCCCCGTAAGGCCCGTGCCTCCCCTCGTTCTGCAGGACAGAAGAGCCGGGAAGGCACGAGCTCGGGGGGATCAGCATAAACCTCGGCGGTGGTCCTTCCCGATCCCGGGAGCCAGAACTCGGCCTCCTTTTGGGACCCGACGTCCTAAAGAAGCCCGTGTGGTCAGTGGCTCGGATGCAGGGCGGAGGCCGACGGAGAATCAGGAAGAGCAAGGTGGGGGGGGGGGGGGTGGGACCAGAAGCTGAAGGAGAGGGGGACAGCTGTCAGCATCGGGAGCCTTCGCGGGGACCCGGCGTCCTTTCCCAGGAGGGGCCCCCCTCTGTAGGGTGCTTCCCGCCGCCCCGCGCTCCCCGTGGGCACCCGCAGGCGCATCCCCGGGCCTCCAGCGCCTCTGCAGCCGTGGTCTGGAGCGTCCTCCGTGTGTCCTACCGGGGACCCCAGCGTCACGTCTGTAACCGTCCGGCTGCTGTCTGACAACAGTCGGGGGATTCCGACGTTTGTTGGGTTTGGGGTGTGTGCCTGTCTGTCGCCGTGCCGCGATCTGATCCTCGGGCCGCGTCGTCCTGACGCCGAAACGGTTGAAACACCATCATTTCTGGTGCTGGCGCTGGGCGGCTAGCTGGGTTCTCCCGGCCGACCCGGGCCACCTCGTGCCGTCCCGTGCCGTCCCGTCCCGCCGGGGGGTCAGCTGAGCTGGAAGGTCCGGCTCGGCCACATTCCCGTGGGTGGCAGCGGGTCCCCGCCGAGCGCCGGCCGCTTCTCTTCTCCCCGATGCCTCTCCAGCGGGGAGCCAGACCTCGGGGCCGCCCTGGGGGGAGCTCCTGAGGGGCCGGCTGCCCGTGGGGGGAGCCCTGGGGCTGCCTGTGTGTGTGTGTGTGGGAGTCGGGGTGGGGACGGGGCCGGGGTCCCTCGGTCCCCTGCGCTGCCTGCCCCCAGGCCGAGCCCCGCGCTCACCCAGCCCCTACTCTCCAGGGCGTGCAGGGTGCCCTCCGCACTCTGGTGCGAGGGATCCAGCAGCACCGGGTGTGCACGCTGAGCCCGCCCGGTGAGGGTGGCCCAGGTGTGAGAGCTGCAAGGGCCTGCTGTCCTGACGTCCGCTCCGGGGCCACGCTGACCGCCCCGCGGGCCCTCTGTGCCCCAGGCGCACAGGCCCGGGGCGGGGAGGGGAGGAAGCGCCCCGGAGCCCGGGCAGCCCAGGCCCCCTGGACAGAGGGGGCACAGACCTCCCAGGGCGCTTAGCACAGACCCTGGTGACCTGAGGCTCCCCGGCTGTCACTCTGTCCCAGGCCCGTCCTGGCCGCGGGCGCAGGCTGAGTCGCAGTAGAGTCTGCGGGGTCCTGACCCTGGCGTCTGGCCGCCCCGGGAAGGCACGTGGGGACGTCAGCTGTGTGTGCCTGGCGGCGCCCCCGCAGGGGCTGGTCGGGGCCTGGGCGGCGCCCCCTCCTCCTCTCTGGGGGTGTCTCCGCACCCCGTGCACAGAGCTCCGGGAGACGCAGAAACGAGCCGGCCGTGCCCTCTCACACAACAACACTTTATTGAACTTGCAACAGCAAACAGGGGCTCAGAGCCGAGGGTGCGCGCCTTCCCCTGGGAGACCTTCCTGTCCTTAGAGGAAAGCGGGAATCCCACAGGGGTGCGGGTGCTGGAGTCCCCCGCCTGGGAGCCTGTGCGGACTCGACTCCGGGTGGGGGCGCGTGTCCTGAGGTCGGGGCGGTGAGAGGCGGTTCTGGGGGCGGCAGGGCTGACGTGGACCTGCGGCCCATGGGCTCCTGCGCTGGGTCCCCGCAGGGCAGCTGGACCCCGGCCTCGGGCCCCCTGGGGCCGGGTGACTGACTGCTGGAGCCCCAGCGCGTGGAGGAGCCTGCCTCCTGGTGTGGGTGTGGGTGTGGGTGTGGGTGGGGGTGGGGGTGTGGGTGGGGCCCACGGGCCTGCCCCCGCTGCCCTGCCCTGGGGTGTCCCGGGATCCCCAGGGCTGCCCTAGGTCAGCGACCTGGATCTGTGGGGCACGCCCAGGGCCCAGGAGGCCACATCCTGCTGTGAGAGGGCTCGTTCGGCCCGGGGCCAGAACGCAGGCCTGGCCAGGGCCCCGGGGCGCTGGATCCCATTAGCGCTGGGCCTGGGGCAGGCGCTCGAGTCGCCCCTGCCCCCACAGAGCCCGGGGCCAGGCCAGCCCAGGTCCCTCTGGGTCAGGGGCTGGTGTCCCGTGCGGGGGGTGCCGCCCTCCGGGAGGGACAGCGAGACGAGGCAGGGCACGGTGACGGCGGGCCGGAGCCTCCGGGCCCCCGCCCTCACCGCCACGCTCTGCCCCCGAGGCCCGCGAGCATCGAGCTGCCCCGTGGACGCGGGGGGCAGAGGGTCCCGGGCCTGTGCGGGGCCTCGGGGCAGCGGGCTCAGCGCCGCCCTGGCTCTGCCCTGGCTGTGCCCGTCACTGCCCAGCGAGGGGCACGAGCTGCAGTGGCCGCGGGGCAGGAAGGGTGTCCTGGGCCCGACAGCGTCATCCCTAGGGGGCTGGGGGGACCGCGTGATGGGAGTCCCGGGGGTGCTCCAGGGCCCGGTCCGTCGCGGGGCCTCTGGGGTGGCCCAGGCAGGTGCCGAATGGAAGGAGACCCCGTTTTCTGTCTTGAAGCCCGCCGTGTCCCGGGGCCGCCTGCCTGCACCGCCTTGTTGCCCCGGGAGGGTGGGGAGGGAGTTCCACCGCTGGGGCTGGGGGGCAAGTTGGACCATGGCCTGGCCGGGAGGGGGTCCGGGCGGCTCAGGCCGGGCGGCTGGGCCCGGGGAGGCCGGCTCCTCCACCCTGGGCGGTGGCTCAGAGGCCGGAGAAGGGAGGAGAGGCCCGGGCGCCGGGGACACTGGCTCCAGGCCCAGGGGCCTCGTGGGGAACTCCTCAGGTCCCGCTGGAAAGAGGCCGACGGGGTCAGCGTCTCCAGCAGGCTGTGTGTCCCCCGCTGGGGGCCCCGGGGGTCCTCACGGCTCCCGCGTGACCCCCCGGCCTGACCCTGTGCTCAGCCCCCCACACTGCTGCCCGGGCCCTGCAGTGGGTACCCGCCCGCCCAGCCCTGGCCTGGGGTCCCCGAGGCTGGAGCAGAAGAGGAGAGCCCCAGAGATGAGGACGGGGGCCCCGGGGGCTCTGTCCCCTGTGGGCGGCCCCAGCAGGCCGAGTCGGGAGGGGCCGGGGCCCTGAGCCCACCTGGCGGGGGCAGGTCGCACCGCATCCTGCGGAGCTGGGTCATGGAGGCCCGAAGGTGCCTGAGCACGGCCTCGTCCTCCAGGGCCCAGGGCTGGGCCAGAGAGTCCTGGAGGAACTCCCGGAGCCCTTCCAGGGGCAGCTTCAGGAGGCGCTCTGGGCGGTGGGCGAGAGTCAGACCCAGAGGGCCCCGCCCTGGGGCCCCCGGGGCCCCCAGGCCAGCGGCTGGGGTCCCGCTGTGCCCAGGAGCGCCGCGGGCAGTGCGCTGGCCGGGGTGGCCCCTGCCCGCTGCTCCACTCGGGGAGCCCCGCTGCACCCGCCTGCCCCGCCGTCCCCCCGCCCCAGGTCTGGGTGCTGCTCAGAGCCCAGGGTCACCGCCCCTGCCCCCCGCCCCCGGCACACCTGGGCTCCCGGGGGCTCACTTACTCCTGTGCACCTTGAGGATGGTATAGGCCATGGCCGTGAGCACCCTCTCCCCATCCAACACGTAGGCATCCCACAGCTTCAGGGTGAGCGAGAAGGGGGTCTAGGGGGACGGCGGGGTGGGAGGAGCGGCCTGAGCAGGGCCCCTGGGGGGCTCGGCTGGGGCTAGGCTAGGCCTGCCATCTGGCCCCCGGCTGCCTCCGACGAGGCCCCGCAGCGCCCCCCCCCCCCGGCCCCCGCCCCCCGCCTCCCCGTGCGTGCCCTCCTCCCAGGGAGATCAGGGACTCCCGGCCGCTCCGGGTTCCGACCCCGGCCAGCACCTCCCGCACCCCTGGGGGCACAGACTCTGCCCGCACTTGACGACACCACGCCTCGAGAGGACCCCAGGCTGGCCGCCCGATGGGCCGAGGGCCCGTCCACACCCCGGGCTGACCCGGCCTCCCCCGGGGGAGCTGAGGCAGAGACGGGCCGCCCCCCGGGACCTCGTCCAGGGACCCTCTGGGCTTCTCCAGGACGGGCTGGGCTGCGAGCCTCAGCCTCAGCCTCAGGACCCCGGGGTCGGGCCTGGCTCGTCTGGAGGGTGGGGCTGAGCTGGGCCCTCCCCGGGGGCAGGGGGCAGGTCCGGGAGCGGGGGTCCCGGGGGGGGGGCCTCACCCGGCCGAGGAAGCACTGGAGAAACCATTTGGGGCTGTAGATGCCGGTGGACATCTGCTCCTCGTCCTGGCGGGAGGGCAGGGGGTGCTCAGGCCCCACGCCGCGGCCCCTGGAGCCGGGTGGACGCGCTCCCCACGGCCCAGCCCAGCCCCGAGGGCGCCCCCGGGCCCCAGGGGGAGGAACGTGACCCCAACTCTGGGCAGCTCGGAGGGAGGGCCATGCCCCCCACCCCCTGCCCCGGGCTCCGGGGACGGAGCCTCAGGAGCTCCCACTCGCCCCCACTCGCCATGTGCTTCCTCAGGTCCGGGAGAGCTCTTTGGAGGACCCGCTCGTGATGTCTCTGGAACCTGAGGAGCTTCGGGAAGCCCGGGACGAAGAAGCCTGAGAAGGCCCCAGGCCCCCACGGTCAGGGCCTCCTCCTGCACCAGGCGGGGTGGGGGGTGTCGGGGCAGGGGCCTCCCCGCCACGCCCTGACCCCCGTGTGCCCACCGCCCTCGGAGCCCTGGCTGGATCCGCTCTTCCCAGAGGGCAGGGCCTGCCTCCCAGGCCGGGGGCGCGGGGCCCGGGGACCCTCGTCCTCACAGAGACCCCGCGGGGCGTGGGCTGGGGGCTGAGGACCGGGCCCGGCTGACCCAGCACCCTCTCTCCTGCGGGGGCCGCCGCGGGGACAGGCGGGTCCCCAGCCCCGAGGGGCAGCGGGTGCAGGCCACGGGGAGGGTGATGGGCGTGCACGGCCCTCTGCTGTGGGGCTTGGGAGTGAGGCTGGGGGCCCCCGGGAGGGGGAGACGCTGCCCCCTGGGCCCCGTGTGGCCGTGGGCTGGCAGGGGGGCCTGGGGGACAAGCCGGCAGCCCGGCGGGAGGCTGGGGGAGCAACGGGAGTGCGTGCCTGGCCTGCAGACGGTGGGGCGGGTGGCCGTGGCTCCGGGACCCCGAGGCCACCGGGGAGGCGGGGCCCTTGCCCGTGGGGGGGCGAGCTGGGGGGTCCCCGCCTGCCCCCCGGTGCAGCAGCCTGCAGGGAGGCCCTCCTGAGCTCCCCGGCGGGCCCCTACCGTGCATGGAGTGCCGGTCGCCCACCATCAGCTGGGCCAGCGCCCAGAAGGCGTCCTCCTCGGGGAGGAACATGAGGAGGACGGCCGCGATCTCGCTCATGCCCTGGCAGTAGCCCACCTCCTGCAAGAGCCAGAGCCCCACGGAGGGCGTGCGCCCCGAGGCCCCCTCTGAGCCCTCCCCGCGGGCGTCAGGCTCCCCCGGCTCCCTCCCAGCCCGGGCTCCCGGAGGGGGCTCCCAGAGGGCGGGGGAGCAGGTGAGGGCCACCCGGACCAGCTGGGGCGCGAGCACCCCGGGCCCCGCTACCGAGCCCTGCGGCCGCCGTGCCACGACCCCCGTCATCAGGCCAGCAGGAGGGGCCTCCGTGAGCTGTGCCAGGCTGTAGGGGACCCGCCAGGTCTGGAGACCCCCCAGAGGGCAGGTCGGCGGGGGGGGGGGGGGGGGGCCTGACTGTGGCCCCTGGCAGGTCCCACGAGGGGAGCTGGGCCAGGACACCCCGCGGGGCCGGGGAGCGTGTGAGCTGGG